>NC_141674.1:77370067-82170067 GCF_028749965.1 Puma concolor
GACCATCTCAGCCTTCGCCTGAAGCCAAGGGGAATGAAACCACAGGGTCTCTGGCCCTGCGGCCCGGAGCCGTGTCTGTACTCTCGAGGCGATGTCTTGGGACACAAAGAGGGGCAAGGGCGGGCAGCAAGGGCACAGTCCCCATTTCACCTTTTCCCTGCGCGCCTGCTTCGGGGTTGACCCGCGGCGAGTAGTAACTGGGGACGTGTCTGTGCTCTCAAGTCAGCCTCTCCTGTGCAAAAGGTCGACCTCCAGCCCCGCCAGGGCAGGGTGCATCCTCAGGCTGACACTTGCTCACGGGGGTCGGACCGGACCTGGGTCCAGGGTCATTTGGCCGCCGCGCTCCGCGCTCGCGGCCAGGTTTGTCAGAAGGCGTCAGAAGGCGCCGGGCTGCGGAACGGCTGAGTCGCGCCTAGCGTCACCCACCGACGGTTCCCGGACTTTGCCCGCGGGTCACGTGTCCCCGAAGCCCCGAACCAGAACTGTTCGCTGACTTTCAGCACTGCGGAGTGGGAGGATCCTAAAGTAGGATTCTGAACGCCCAGAGGGGACAGGATTGCCCCCCTCCGGGATGACCAGCAGGCTTCACGAAACAGCTGTCACGTCCATCGCCGTTTGTGTTGGGATGGGGGAGGGGAATCCTGGAAGAAGGTACCTTAAGTCTGGGCAAAAGGCCATTGAGAGGAAGTGAGCGAGATGGAGGTCTCTAGTGACCACCCGCAACCTGCTCCCAAGGTGAATGGCTCCAAGTGGGTTAAGACATGGACGGGCAGAAGAACGCTGCTTACAAATCCACTTTTCCTTACCACACTGGTGCCTGGAGTAGTCCTTCCGCCGCACAGTAAAACTCATTTAGCTTCCTTTCTCCCCCTCCTTCCCCCATAGGGAAAACTCAATGTCTTCTCCAGATCTTAACCCAGTTGTTCTGACCTAAAATTAAAACACATCCTTAACGAGTGTTCACAGACAAGGGTGACTGTAGAAATTCTGCCTAGAAATAACGTTCTTTAGACTGAGGCTATTAACTGTAAAAGTTGCTTTTCTGCTATTTCCTTCTGGAACAAGATGAAAATTCCCAGTAAAAGCCAGGAGTGACAAAGTATTACTAGTATCCTGTTCAGAGTAAGGGAGAACAAAAAAGGTACTTCAATTCCTCCAAATTTTTCATTTTCGGATAACTTTAAACACCTTGGCATTTTTAAGATCCAGGTGGCATTTTATCAGTAATTTAAAGATTGTTAATTGGCACTAAGTTTTAATAGTTCATTTTGTTTTAACAATCAATTGAGTTTATTTTCCTTAATCAAAACAGGCAATTCCTTAAGCTTATTTTTAAAATCTGAACTTCTTTGCAAACCACCATACTGCTTGCTCCCGTCTAGTTAAGGGGTATCTAAAAAAACCAAATACTATGCATATTACAATCATGAGACACTATATGCAAAATAACACTGTATTAAACTACATGTTTTTAAATATCTGAATTAGAGTTTAAGGTTCAATATTTTCTTCTAAGGTGGGAGAGGTTTTTTTCATAAAACTGGTTAACAAATAATATTGCTACATACATATATCTAGTAATTTTTCTGGAATTAAGTACATTTTCAGTGAAATAAGCTTGGATTTATTGATGAGGTTGCTTGGTGGCAGTGAGACTTTGGAGGGAAAGAGATGGCATTGTTGCTGCAGTAATTTTCACCCTGAACATAATACGTCTGTTTTTAAAATTTGCAATGCTTGTCCATATCTGCTATGGATATGCACATGTAGAGGGTCTGTGGTTCTGAAGCAGCAAAGGACTGTATGTTGCAAATGGCTCCAATCTAGTGTTTAGGAAAACCTTGGATGCCTGCATTTCTATGGTTCAGAGCTTCAGCCAACCTGAGCCCCAAAGGTAAGCTCTGCAGTGTCTTCCACTCCCGTGTGGACAGCAATATTCCTGGCAGAGATCTGTAGGTTAAACAGGACCCCTGGACACAGGAGAACAGAGTGGGAAATGTCCCACCTATAGTTAACAGCCTCGTCCTCCTGGACAAGGGAAGGAGCAAACATCACACATTTATTTCTCCCACATAAAATCAGTTGGTGAGTTTACTTCTTTTCATTTTCTAAAAACAACACAGAAATTCAATGCAAAATGGGTTTCAAACTAAGATATATAGAAATCAGGAAATTCAATTTTTTGAACTGAGTGTAAATCATGTTTCATTCATACACAACACATGCCAGAATTTCCTTGTAGCAAGCATATTCACTCCAGACTGCAGATCTGCAGTATATCACAATATAATGTGGCAACCACAAGTGTGACTTCCCTTTCTTTCAGTCTTAATTGTAATATTATAGCAAATACGGTTTCAGATCAGGCAAAATGTGATCTACCTGTAAATCCTATAAAGTCTACACTTACCTATGTACAACCCAGCCTATAAGATTATGTTTCTAAGATTAAGGGGAAATTTTAAAAGAAAATCTTTTGTTGGTAGCTTTCCCATCTTCTTCTGGCCAGAGACTTAAGTGAGCTATTTTTTCTACTGATCTGTCAGTGTTCCCAAGCCTCACTGGGGCCAGGAAATTAACACAAGTTAGGTCTAAGATGCTAATAGACTTTCTGCTTGGGATCAGCCTGAACACCACATTTCCAATTTTCAAACTAATACCTATACACTCCTGCTGCAGTGAGAGCAGTAGGCATTTGGAGAGAGGAAAAAAAAATCTGGGGAATACGGGGGTGAAGAGGGTAACATATACAGAAAGGACAGAATCCCCCCCCCCAACACCCACATTGTCCCAAGGGGGTAAATATAACAATAAAGAATCAGCTGAACAGTTAACCTAACTGCTCTTAATTTCAATGTTTCAGAGAAACTCCCATCCCAACTTCTCGTTCTCAATTCCTGACTTGTAGAAAACAGGTCTAAACAGCTCTACACCTATTTTCTGGAGAGCCTGAAAGCTGAAGACATTGTTTACATAGATTCAGGCATCTTACAACTAATGTCAGTCCTTTGTGGAACAGGAGGTTCTCTCCCAACTCTGCAAATAAAATAGGATTGAAGATTACTAATTAGGCAGTGGAAACATCTAACAGAGATCCTGGAGAAGTTTCCAAACTTCTAACAGTGTCTACAGAACTAAGAATGTCTGCATTTGAAAAGGGGTGGGCCTCTTGGGTGCTGAGTGTGGAGAATACATGCGTGGGTACAAGTGTGGGGAGGCAGGTCAGGGCCTGATTGTATCTTCAGACTGTAACCTACATAGGTGGGATCAGATTGCTAAGAACACTTCCCAGGGGGTTCCTGGTGGGTCTTGGCTATCTTGAGACAGCTTTTGCATGGCTCTGGAATTTCACTTAAAGGCAGGTACTGTGCTCGGCTCTTCAAGGTCACCCTTTTCTATGAAAGAAGAGAAATCTACCATGGAGGAAGCCAGCCTTTTAATTTTTTAAGTACAAGAATCATCCCTATCTCCTTATAGGCCTGAAGAGAAATTCAGCAAGGTTGCATTTTCTTACTTTCGGAACACACTTACCGAGGGTGCTGCAGTGAAGATGGGCAAATAGCAGGTAAAATAAAGGGAAAGGAATTTGCAAAATAAATTTAAAAAATAAAGGGATAGGAAATATGACTTTAAAACAGAAGTAGAACAAATAAGTATTATTCTAGCCTCTCCATCTTACCCTGCTCCTTCCCTCCCCTGCCTCATGAAAATAAGCCACCAGAGTCCTCTAGGAGACTCTAAGTTTCTACTCTTAAACGGCTCCTTTTCCAAGGAGGAACAAGGTCTGTTTTTTGATGTGGGGCCTCAGATGCTCTGTTATTGCAACTTAATTTTGTCATTGCTTCTGTTCAAAGATTATTTGGAATGAATTGTTTCTTTTGTTTACTATCCAACAAACGACCTCTGCTAATCTTATATTTTATCTCCCGAACATATGGA
The DNA here is from genome assembly GCF_028749965.1 of Puma concolor. Lineage (NCBI taxonomy): Eukaryota > Metazoa > Chordata > Mammalia > Carnivora > Felidae > Puma > Puma concolor. The sequence continues at coordinate 77,374,007 of NC_141674.1, forward strand.
AAAGCTATTTATTCTAGCCAATCACAATAAAGTGAAGAAAACCCCATTTTATGGAAAAATATATATCACTAGTCTGTTGATCATTAAAGATATGATTACCAGTGAAAACCCTCTGAAGGTGGCACATTTATGCTTCTAGGAACAGATGGGGACACGCATTTTCCTTGCAAATACTTTTGAAATTGCTCTACTGGTAGCAGTATAAAAATGATATACAGATGCCAGGGCCGGCATGGCTAGGATGAGTGCGCCAGATTTACACAGTAAAGCCTTCACATGCAGGCTGTCAGTTTTGATTGATCTCTACTATACCTCAGGAACTTGTTGACTAGGTAGGGAAACAGTGCAAATAATTCACTGCAGCAAGTCAGATAATTCACACAACCAATCGGTCTGCTTCACTTTCTGGCTGTGACATATGAGCCTTCCCTACAAAGATGCATCATTTTCCAGCTTGAGCAATATTCAATGTCAGGGAAGAAAAGGTATTAAAGCCACACAAAAGGAGGCGGACTATCATAGGACCAGAAGTTGTTTTAGTGATGGAAACCAGATTCAGCTCAAGTCTAAGTCCTACCAGAGCATTCAGGCCCAATTGTCATTATCATATTGATTAAAAAAAAAAAGTTCATCATAGTGCAATTTTAGGTTTAACGGCAACGGATCGGGAAAGAGCAAAGAATTATCCCACAAAAGCACAACATTCTTACCGCAGGGACGTTTCCCTGTTCCAGTTCGTTGATGGAGTTGATTAAGTTTAAATGAAGCAGACACTGGATAAAAGTAAGGGTATTGACCACTGGGCACTGCGATCCGTGCTTGAAAGGACCTGATACATGCAGAAAAGCAAGATTTGCTAAATGCTCTAATCTTCAATCAAATCTTACATCAATACAGACAAAGTTTGGTAATGAGAGATTCAATGAAGCATGCGGGAGAAAGAATTAATCCTCTTGGTCTAAACTGGCTTCAACTTTGAAGCTTGCTCCGAAGGAAAGACAGTTATCTAAATGCTAAATAAGAAACTTATTGTACTTTTCATGGCATGCTAATCTTTTGTCTATTTCATCTCTATTATGTGTATGCTCGTAGATTGCAGTTGTCATGGTGATTATATCAAGCCACGCTCAGGGAATGGTGGTGAGAAGCCAGGCACGGAGGTGGAAAAGACCCCCACGCAATCCACAGTATGGGGAGGGGGAAAAAAAGAGGGAGAGAGAGAAGTAGGCAGGCACCCAATACCGCCTGGGCTCCTTCCCCACCAGGTCCCTGCCTGGCTCTGGTTTGGGCCAATGAGGCTTGGGCCTTTCAGCATCTGCGTGGTCCCCTAAATGAGGCAAGCAACATTTGGTAACAATGGTGGCCAGGAGGGGATCCTTTCCCTGTAAAGGTTCCCAGCCTTTAGTCTGAAGGTCCTCCCTCTTTTCACCAAGTCCCCTTCCCCCTAAAGGCTGCAACCAGTAGGTGGAGAAGACAACAGGAGAAGGACAGAGAGAGGCAAAGGCTCAGACCCTTGCAGCCCCACCTGGCAAAGCGGTGCCCAGGGGCAGAAAGGTGAGTGATCAGATCCTGATTGCTGAAGAGGAATGTGTAGGGAGAGAAGCAACCCACAGAGCCCTAGAAGGAGGTGGAAGCTAGATGGTCACTGGGCCCTGGTGACCAAAAGTGACCCTGGGCCCTTTATGTGTTTTACAAAAGTTGCCAAATTAAGATGGGATTATAAGTGCTCCAGTCCTTGTCAGGGCTGAAAGGCTGGGAGCCTCAAATATGCCCCAGCAGTGTTGATGAAAAGCTTAAAAAGTAATAAAAAGGAGAAAAGAGCAGGAAAGTAACATGTATAACTCTTATTAAAGGGAAGAGCTACGGAGAGGTTGTGAACTTGAATCACTGTTTGAACTTTAATTTGTTCATTAACAGGATTTGCCCCTCACTGCGAATGTTATTACTTCCCTTTGCCGCTCAGCAACAACTCTGGGCATAATGAAAGAGTCTGGCAAAAAGTTAAACGCCTGGTAATTAATTCATTTAATTGAAAAAAAAAGGGGGGGGGGAGAGAGAGAGAGAGAGAGGTCCCACTGCAGAAGCAGAAGGCAGAAGGGTTGGAGGAGGGGGCAAGGCTGAAAACTGCATGGAGGCCCTCTCCAAGGCTCAATGCCACCCACCAAGGAGGGGACATGTGGTCTCTGATGAGGCTCTTTCAGCAAAATTAATGACAGCAGCACCCTGAATACCCTCTGTCCAATACCACCTGCCCCTGGTTCAAACCCTGCTGGCCAGGGCTTCAGCCAGGAGCTACTGTGGATGATCTGTTAGGGTGGCATGGATACCAAAAATACCATTATATAAAATACCAAATAGCATATATTCAAAAAACACCTCTCATTAAAAAGTGGAGGAATACATTTTGCTTTCTCTCCTTCCTTCCTTTCCAACAAGTTTCTTTTGTGGTCTTCAGTTTCCAAGATGGAGTGAAAAGGAGTATCAGAAGCTGGGTATAATCCTCATGTTTGCATCTTAGTATTAATCAGCCTTATTTCCACCCCCACCCCAACAGATAATTTAAATAAACTCAAGGGATGAGAAATGAAATACACTCCTTGCCCCTGCTCAGAAGCAACAGGACTAAGCCAGCTTGCTTTGCCTCTAACCTCACAGGGCCTGCCTTTTCCTTTGTCATTTATCCCCTTTCTATGTTTGTCAACCACTGTGCACAATCCCCTTGGCATGTGCATCCTCCTTCCAAGGGAAGCTATACTTGGCTACAGTTAACTACCGGGACACCCCAGACACCTCAGAGCTATTAGCACCATGTTGCCCTTGCCCCCAGATGGGAGAACAGTGAAATTCAGGAAATCAATGGTAGGTCAGTTATCCTTTCCTGCTTAATATGTTTAAGGCCTACCACCGAAAAGTAATAGGTAGTTGCAATTTCCTCACATTTTAAAAACTGGTGTCCATATAATCAATGCAACTTTCTTTAGAAAAACAATTCTCTACCATTTATTCTCCCATTACAAAACTACAATGGGCAGAAAAAAGAGAGAGGTGAGGAGAAAATGAGAGACAATATAAATAAATCCCCTTGTATCCAAAACTGTTTCCTAGGTTTGTATTTTTAATTAAATCACTTCTAAACCAAAGGGAAAGGACAGCATTTTCTCATCCAAATCACAATGTCACCAAACAAAGTCATCAAAATTATCATTTTGCTACCTCACCGTTTAACCCAATGTGACTACAATCCTAACCTCAAACTCTACACTGCTACAAATGACCTGTACTTGTGTCTTCCTGGAAACCAACGAAAGGCACAAACTCATTTTCATTAACAAGGAGAAAGGAACAAAAATTTTTAAAGGGCTATTTTTTAAGCTAAAGCAAGTTCTAGGACTTACTTAGCATTAAAGTTAGTTCCCACCTTTTACAGTCCCTGAACATCGAGTTCTATTTTCCAAAGTTGTGGGTCTATACTGATTTTATTCTGGACAAGTGACACTATTAGGAGTCTACACACAAAACAAAACACAAAGGTTCCCTAAATCCACACTGTTTAGTCTTTAGCTCTGTCTATAAAAAAAACTTTAGAGAGACCAGGTCAACCAGGTCTGGTAACCCTTCCACTATCCTAATCTATACACCTGTCACCTTACATGTGCAAAGTGAGTTTCTTCCTTTTTCCAAAACAGCTTTCAGAGTGCCTTGATATTAACTACCATAAACCCTCACATTACTGGAAAGCCCTGGATAGCTCTGATAGCCTGTAACAGCCCTACCTCCTTAAATTGGCCTTTAAGCCTCCTCACCACTCTCCCTAACTGGACATTTCTGGTTTGTTTTCCACTACTAGTTTACACAAGGCAAGACAGCTCTTCAGACAGCCCTCCCATTGTCCTCTCAAAACACCACATGGATTATCTTAATTTCATTGAACACCTGTGAGGTGGCAGGCACCATGTTAGGCATTACAAACATTATCTTTTTTTTTTTTTTTAATTTTTTTTTTTCAACGTTTATTTATTTTTGGGACAGAGAGAGACAGAGCATGAACGGGGGAGGGGCAGAGAGAGAGGGACACACAGAATCGGAAACAGGCTCCAGGCTCTGAGCCATCAGCCCAGAGCCCGACGCGGGGCTCGAACTCACGGACCGCGAGATCGTGACCTGGCTGAAGTCGGACGCTTAACCGACTGCGCCACCCAGGTGCCCCACATTATCTTATTTAATCCCTTCAACTTAAGGAGATATGATTACACCCATTTTCAGGTTGTAGAAACTGAGACTAAAGAAGTTAAGATACTTATCCAACCAAAATCTCACCGCAGAGACAGGATTCTTATGCTTATATATCTAGCTCAAAAGCTGGTTTACTTTCCACTCTGGCATACTCCCACCCCTGCTATACTGTGTGTTCTGATCACTACTTCTCCCGGCCATCCGCAATGCCTTCTCAACTCCACCATATATATCTGAATCCCACCCAGCCTGTAAATCCCAAAGATAATTCCCACCTCTATCTTGAAATCTTTCACCATTCATCCTAGTCCTTGGCAGACTGCTGAACTCTTCATTATCTGCAACACTTATATGGCATGCCTATTCTCTGCCCTGCACGGTCTTGTCAGTTTTCTTTTACTCAGTCCCTTCCAACCACATTGTAAGCTCCTTGAAAATGGAAATTCCTTTGTATTTCTTTCTCACTCCCCAGAGCCTAAAAATATAGCTCCCATTTGCTGAGCACACAGCAACAATCCTAAACAATCAGGTACAACAATCCTAAAAAGCAGATACTATTATTATTGTCATTTTGCAGATAAAGAAAACAAGGCTCGGGGCGATTAAGAAACTTGCCCAAACCACTCAGCAAGTAACAGATGTGATATTCAAACACAGACTACCTGAAACCAGTCAAATGCTGCAATATACAACACTGGCTCAAATACACTGTGCCTCACAGAATGTGAATTCATGAAGTATCACTGTGTGGAAGATATTCAACAAACTTCCAGGAAACCTCCCTTTAACCAATGACTTCAGACAAGGGGCACTGTTTTTACTCTTTAGTAGGGTAGATTCTGAAACTCGACAGAAGGAAAGATGAGTGCATACTGCCCCATAACATCCCAGACCTCTCCTTCTATTCTCCCCTCCTGTCTTGGAGCCATGCCCCCTGTTGGTGGGAGCCAATGATGCTGTCTTATCTGTATCTGTACTTGTGTTTCTGTGAGCTGGAGCTGCTGCTGGGGAAAGAAAAAGAGCCTCTGTAACTTTTAAATACACAGAGGAAAGTAGGAAAAAATAAAAGATACAAGTGTTAATTTTTTTTTAAGCCTGCAAGGGGTTGGGGGGAGGTTGTGCTATCTCTGCAGCAAAAATGGGTTGCTCCTGTGGGAGGAATAACAATTGCAAAAAAATGTTCACAGCTGACCAATTACACCAATATATGGAACTTCAATCAGCTTCTGTCCTCCCGTAAGATATGAAGATGGCAATGGGAATTAATGAAATGTCTAAGAAAAGAAGAACTTCTGAGAGTACAAAAAACAAGGCCTGGAAGTCTGGCTACTTTTCCCCCCACATGGAGAGCGTGTCTTCAGTGCCAATGCTGAAGATCTGGACTTGATAGTATTAAGCAAGCTGGCAGGTTTCTTTACAACCAACAGCCCTTCAGGAAGCTTTTTATTTTATTTTTTATAAATCTCTTGCAATGGCAACAGAGTACTACTTCTTATGAACTTGAGAAAGGAGAAATAATGACTACATTATCCACCTGTCTCTAGTATCCATGCTAAAACCACTCTATTCTCCCAAGTTCCCAAAGGTAAGTTTCCATCTTCATTTATATTTTGGTTTAAATATGTGTATAGCTCAAGAGTTACAACCCTTACCTTTACCTACAAAACCTGTGCAGTGGCACACAAAATCCTGCACTTGCACAGTATTTAATAAACCAAGTCCTTCCATTTACTTCGTCTCAGATTAGGATCAAAACTACCTTTTGAAGTAGATCCATGGGGTACCACTATGATTGATATACATTTTGCCTAAAAGGAAACCAAAATTTACTCCAAGTAACACAATTGGTACATGGTAAACCTGGTCTCCACTCCTGGTCCAGTTTTCTTTCTACCACATGATACTTCCCAATTTTCAGGGCAATTTCTCACCTTTCCTATATTCTGGATCCACATGTGAACTTTGTAAATCTACCACCAGGACCCTATTAATAAAGAGATGGGCTTTAAACTACTAAGAGCCTCCTCACCCCAATCCTATACACAAAATTTAATATTTCGACTCAAAGTAAGAAACATTTGGATGTTTATTAAGTCTATAGAAGATGAATAGACATAATGGTTAGGCTAGCCATTTCAAAAGAAAGGCTAACATCACGTCACTTATTTTTCCACCATTGTCATATCTATTGAGGATTTCCTGGGTACCTAATATTCCCTTGTACTTATAATGTAAAATTTAGGAGTTGTTTAGTCTACCTAATGGACAAACCAGGTCTACGCAGAAAAGAACTGGATCTGTCTACCTCGTTCACTGACCTTTAAGTTGGGTATGTAGCCCTGGTATCCAGGACCCAGCAGGTCCCCTTCCCTAATTTCTGGGCAATATCCAAGCTCATCAAAGCAGACAGGACTCAAATTTCCAGACCTTATAAACGATTGAAATAAGGTCATTCTTTTCGTCTCAGCTCAAACTTGGTTAGTCTCCATATCCAATCTAACTCTTGGGTGAAAGAGAAGAACACATTTGTTGCTTTGGGACTGTTGCCCTATTTCTTTATCTGCTGGCTGACCTTCCCTATGTAAGTGCACCAGCATTTGCAACATTCAGTTTAAGCTGGAAGGCTCTTTCATCTTTGTCCCCTGGCCTTGATCTCTCATCATTATGGTCTGAATCCCTGCTAATCACTAATGATCCCGTGGCCCTTTATATAATACTAAGGTATTAGACCTGAACTCTTAGAAAAATTCCTACTCAGCTAATTACATTCTTTCTGCTTTTCTTGGTACTCCATACAGTCTCAGCTGGAGTTGAATCTCAACTATTCCCTCAGATTTTAAATTGTTTGCTAGTGGTTTTTGGAAAGGAATTATAAACTCTTCCCTCAAATAAATTCAACTAATTATGATTCAAAAGTCCCATGACCTACCTCTTTCTCTTTTCGTAGTCTTTCTATTCCCTCTCTCATATTCTGGTCTTGAATATAAGAGTTTAACTTCACTGGGTGAGGAGTTTCATGATTCTATATTTTGATAGTATATTGTTAACTTAAAGCAGTACACAGTGGTTCTACTACATATCTACTTTGGGGTCTGTATTCACAACCAACTACTAAAAATGACAAACGTTTCAACCCACAGGTTACATTTAACCTACAGTCTAAGGATCACTGAATTTTTTGGTAATGGTGAATGCCTTGCTCACAAAATAGAATACAGGTGAAATTTGGTTTCTTAACTGAGTATGATTCTTTTATATTTCAAGGAATGTGAGCACCAATTCTATAGAACTATATATGGCAATCCTGAATTTAGCCCATGACATCTTGAATTTTTCCTATCCATTTCCATATTCTAGAACTTAACAGCTTTTGTAATCATAGCAGCAAAACTGAACTCTCATAAAATCCAGATCAACCAAATTCTTGACAACATAACTTTCTGAGCATGTCTCTGTACTGTATACCATTGTACTATACATGTATATGACTGTTAAATTAATAATTCATTGACAATCAAAGAGAATGTACAGCTCCAAATGAGCACTTTTCTTAAAGCTGTCCCTTGGCAGCTACTTTTATTCCAATGGTGCTGCCATTATCCAAACTATGTTTGTATAATGACTTTAGAACTAGTTTAAAAGCTACTAAAGAAAGCCATCTAATTGTCCTTCTGATTGTTTTGATCCCAAATTATACTACCCTGACTTGATCAGTCTCCCTACTCTTCAGGGCACTGAAAGTCTACAAAAGAAGATGACTTACCACTGCCTAGGCTTTTTAACAAGATGTGCTGTGAGTTTTGAAAACAGTGCCTAATGAAGAGCTCCAAAACAGGTTTGATCAATGGCAGCAATGAACGCATCATTGCAAACTTCCAGGATGACTAGCTGGATAAAGACACACTAAAATATATGTGCAAGTCCTGGTATAGTTGTCTATATCAGTTTATAGTCATATCCTGGTTACCCAGTTTCAGCTCTACAGCACACATTTAGAGTAGAGATAAAATTATTCTTAACATCTTCTATTACTGTACTTCACAAAATTTGACATTCTTTAGGTGCATCTTATATATTTCACACAGAAATGTCTTGATATTCAAGAATATAGGCATTGTTCTGAATTATCTGAAGCATTATCCACAAAAACATTCAAACTATAAATAATCGGGATAGACATATTGGGTATGTTTTTTCTATTTCTATTAAACCAATGAAAATGAGTTTTAACCAGGTGTATTTGTGACTACTTGGGATGTGTTTGTTTGCTTGACTTAACTGTAGGCCATTCTTATTTCAGATTGGGAGAGAAAGGAGTATGTGGCTTTGATTTTAACTAAAAATATCATGCCTTTACTCACACAAAACCAAATAGTCCAGTATACCATATGAGGAACAAGACATTTTTAGGAAAACTTGACATTCTAAAATAATTAAAAGAATGTCATAAGCCCATTCGATCACGCAAGCCCTTTAAACATTGTCTTTAAAGCCTTAAGGAGGGGAAAACAAACAAACAAACAAACAAACACATGCCACTGGGTAGGGACAGGGCACTCACTAGCTGGAGAAAACTTCCTGACCTGCAATTTTTCTTTCCTTGACTTACTACTTGAGAGTAATCAATCCAATTTCTCATTTGTATACATGAAAAGCCACAGTTTTTAACTCTTTCATAATAATATTCCTCAAATTTCCTGGAGCCAGGAGAAGATACACGTATTCTAGTTACACTTCAACAATTATTTATTAGCTGCTTATGGGGATCATGTTCAATGGCAAAGTGAAACGGAGGACCTATAACATAATGAATAAATACTTATTGAATTAATGAATGGAGGAAAAGAAAATCATACCTTGAGTCAACACATGCGGAGTCCATGGTAAAAGTGACTCCTACAGAATTTGGTCCGTGTAAATACAGTTTGTATTATATAGTATCAAGCCTAAAGTATTTGCTTAGATTTGGATGACTTCAGATGTCAGAATTCATTCATCAGGGCCCTCGCAATAGTTTTGAACTTAATCCCTTGTTTTAAGTGACTCCTGATAAAATCAGTCTTTAATACCCAAGAGTAATACCTAAGTAGTCATTAAGACTGGAGCTTTACACAATATTTACCTGAATTCCATACCTGAGATAAACTGTACGTTTCACATACCCAGCACTTGTACTAAAAGCATATGTGTCTCTCATTTAAGCTACCAGATGATTTTCTTGCACAACTAGTTTCCTCACTTTTCCAATTATTCCAGTTTTAGAAGATGTTTGGTTTCATAAATAGCGCCTTCTCCCTGACTTACTGTGGACTATTTGGTAGGACACATAACATCTCTGTTCCTCGGCATATATGATAGAACAGCAAGAAGATAAAACCCTCCTCCTTCCTGGGGGACTTTTGTGAGTATATTGATAAATACCTACAAAATGGTAAATGTTACTACCTCTTTCAGCATTTTGAAAGATGTCAACCAAACACAAAATATTTTTGGTGTGTGAATTAAAATGCCTCTTCCTGATGGTCTCAGATGTTTCCTTGTAAGATAGCGTGTCAAGAACTGGCTTATATATTATCCGTCCTCCAGAACGCACTGACATCACACTTCATAATAGCTTGGTATGGTGATTGCTGTCAAAATCGCCTGCATGGAAACATCCGTGCCCTAGACTGACATAACGTATTAGCGTGACAGAGGACTAAACAACTAAGAGCACCGCGCGAAGCCCCGACTTTGAGCACTTGGGACAGAGGGGTTGGTTACGTGTGAGCTGAAGGGCCTCAACCCTGCTTACGCTTCAACTTAGGAAGAGAATAAAAGTTGCCTGGAGGTCTCGTGGGCGAGGCGGGGAGACCAGAAAGGCAAGTGCCTGCGACAGGAATAGGAAAAACTTTTTTTTTTTTTTTTTTCAAATTCGAATCCCATCCAGGGCTAGGCCTTTGCGTCCCCCTTCTCCATGACCGCCAGGCGACGGCACACACTTTGCTGGGAAATAAAAACGAAACGAGGGTCTGGGGGTGCGATCGGCTCCACACCTCTCGGGTGAGGGGTGGGCAAGGTCTGGCACCTAACCTTTCTGGCCGGCGCTCTCACCGCATCCCCCAGCAAGCGACTCGCCGGCCCCGCGACCTCGGGCACAGGCGACCCCCACGCGGGCTCGCGTTGCCAACCGCCCGACCCGCGCTCTCCTCGCCCTCCCCTGGGGTTTGCGGTGGGCAAGACTCGCCGCGAGCCTGGGTCTGTCATGAGCCCTCTTCCCCAACTGCGCCGTGAAAAGCAGAGCTACGGACTCTAAACTGCACACAAAGCCCCCAACCGGGCCGCGGCGACTCCAAGCTTCGCTAGTCCGGCTCCGGGAGCTAAGAGCTTCGCCCCGCGAAAGCACCTCTACCTCCCTCCCCCCACCCACCCCCTGGGGAAGCCCCGCTGAGGGGCAGCAGCGAGCCGGAGGTGAGCCCCTCCGCACGTGAGCACCCCCGCCCCCAGCAGGGCCCTCTGCCCGGCGGACGCTCTCACCTCTAATGAACAGGCGGTGCCGCCTGCGGGAGGAAGAGAGCGAGTGGGGAATACTCACACTGGGTCGGGCCGCGCAGGGACTTCGTCGGGAAGGACCCGCGAGCTTGGGAGCGGAGCCCCAGCCGGTTGCGGCCGCGCCGCCTCCTCAGAAGGGAGGCCTCTACCGTCCGGCCGCGGACCTGCAGCTGTCTCGCGCGCGCGCGCAGACGCGCGCCACCGCCGGCCCCGCCCCGCCCCGCCCCGCTCCGCTGGCCTCCTTTTCCGCCGCTGGCTCCCACCCCTCCTCTCCGTCAGCTGGTGCAATCGGCGCTCTCCTGGAGACGTACGCGAAGCGACATGGAAAGCCTTCCACCAAAATGAGCTGTGATATCCTTTTGATGGCTATAATTTATTCCAAATCGTCCCTGGACTGAAACGATCAATTAGCAGCCCGAAACGCACTGTGAAGTAAATTGTCACACTCTCTATTACAGGATGGTTATCATATATTTATAAGGTGTGTTTTCTGCAATCAGAACCAACAAGGTGTTGAGCGATCAGTCATAAACGCACTTCTTCAAAAAGAGCGGGAGAGAAGCTCTAGCATTGTATGGCAGAGGAAGAAAAGTCTTATGACAGTTATTAACTCTCCCACCCTCTGCCCACGGTGATGTTTCCTCTTGGCATCTGGGAAGTGCAGTGAGGCTAGAACTCTGCACCAACTCTCCAGGCCACTCGTGTGACCCCGAGAGAAGGGTCCCTGTGAACAACAGAGGCTCAAAGCCCCAAGAGGAGTGGTTACCTTGCTATGTAAATAGAGATCAGGCATAAGAATCCTCACTCTTTCTCTCTGGCCTTCCTCCCACCCAGGAGAATAATATCTTATTCTTCCCTTCTTAAACTTCTGGCAGAATGGTTGCATTCTATACTTAATCTTAAGTGCCTTGTCTTCCTCAGGTCTCAGGTTGTTGCCTTCTTCTCTCTGATATTCAGGTGTTATGTACTGTAGAGATTATGCCATGGTGATATAAAGTTTACCTACAGAGAGAACTCTGCATTCTGAATTGGAATCTGCCACAACGCACAAACTCTGAGAAAGTCATTCAAAATTCTCATTCAGTCTGGTAGACAGTCTTGACTGGACCAAACTATGGAGACATGGTTATTTTGCCCTTACAGTCATCTTTAATGACTACACATGGATATACATCCAGAACTTCTGAATTTCCTGTAACAAGCTATCATCACATTATCATCCATCAACCACCTTTCAATCATTTTTTTTAATGTTTATTTATTTTTGAGAGAGACAGAGACAGAGCATGATCAGGGGAGGGGCAGAGAGAGAGGGAGACACAGAACTGGAAGCAGGCTCCAGGCTCTGAGTTGTCAGCACAGAGCCCCACATGGGGCTCAAACTCACAAACTGCGAGATCATGACCTGAGCTGAAGTCGGAGGATTAACCAACTGAGGCCCCCCAGGTGCCCCTCAATCATTTTTTTAGAAGGATCCTGGTTTGTATCCAATTAATATTCCTTTTGCCTGAAAAACAACTCTGAAGCCCAGCCTATTGATTTTTGTGAGAAAAGTTTAGCTGCCAGGAGCATGCCTCTATGGGCAATAAAGTGACATTTGTGAAGAGTGAGTCACAAGGTGGGGTAAGATCCAGAGTTTATACCACATTCTTCTTAGATTAACTGCCCCCATGATTTCTGAATGGCCAGGCTTGCTGCAATGCTAACCTCTTAAAAATGGACAGAAAGGAAAACTGGTTGGGCATTTGAGTTGTAAAGGCAACTGTTGCCATTGGGCATCCTCCAGCATAAATGGAACACGATGTCCCTCTTTTAGGAAGCACAGGAACCAGGGAGCCTTGCCTCATTTGAGTGAGTGAAGAGCATAGTAAAGAGCCAGACCCAGCACTTCCACCTTATAGTTTCTAAAGTCATTGACTTAATTTGCATTTAACAGCTAGTAGCTAATATTGAGCATTTACTCTATGCCAGGCATTGGGCTTTAAATTATATGCATTATCTTATTTTATCCTATCAACAAACTTATGGGGGGAAGGTTCCTCATTTTGCAATAAGAAAATGAGATTTGGCAAAACTAAGTAACTTCTCCAAGAGCAAACTCCTAGTGAGTGATGATCTCAAATCCAGGCCAGTCTCCAATGCCCATGCTCTTTACCCCAATAATATAATACCTCAAAATTTTAAGATTTTGACTTAGGATTTTCCACCAAAAAGATTCTAGTGGAGCTGATGACACAATGAAAGTGGTGAATTCTGGGAGAAAAAGGAAAGACCAGCTGCTTGCAGAGGAAAGACACAATAGATACATATACCCTTACTGGGTAGGTTACCCCTTTTCTGTTCTACCCTTCCTACATCCCATGACTTCTTTTTCAGAGTTATCACCTGCCATCTGGTGTCTAGCCAAAGAGACCTTACCCAAGGTCAGTGATGACTACTAGGCTTGGAGTGGGGGGTTGGGTGGGTAGAGTGGATGAGCAGACCCCAGAGAAATCACAGCACCCTGGGGAGGAGACTTAAGTGAGAGGCCAGTGTTGGCCAGAGGCCCTTGTCCCAGACCCCCGGCTCTGAGAATGAAATGTTGCTTCCTAATGGACTTTAAATTACCAACATCGCTAAACTCTCCCTTAATAGACTTGTAAAGATCTGCTTGCTACCTTTTTCCCCCTTCATGTAGAATTTGTAATCAAGAGCCCAATTTTGTCATTTGGAAATACTAATTATCTAATCACGCCATGCTGCATAACGTACTTGTCTGCCCAATTAGCTAGGACAATTATTAAAATTCAGAGGCCTAATTATGTCTCAATTTAATGCTGGCAAACTTGCATACAGAGCAGTAATTAAAATCCTCTCTTTCCCTCTGCCTTTAGGGCAGGGGATGATTAGGCCCTGTCAGGGGGTGTACTGAACTAAACCAGTGAAGCGTATTGTGCAACATGACCCTGCATTGTTAAGTGTGTCAACATATTAACCTGAATTCCCTTCAGCCCCCACATAATCACATTTGGTAGAGGAATAAAGGAGCTAAAACATGAAGCATTTTATTAAAAAAACATAAATTCTTTTTAATTAATGCTATGAGAGTTCTGATGAATTTCATGCTTCCAAGTGCTGGAAGACATAAGACTGGTTCATCTAATTACTGGCAAATTTGCTCTTGTTAAAACTACTTTTTTTTACTCATTTAAAGAAAATGCTTTTTTTTTTTGGTGGTGTAATATAAAAAGAAGAAGAAAAGCCTAGCTACTTGGCTTCCAGTAATACAGTAGATTACCAGTTTTGTTTGATGATAGAACACAAGTGAATGTTGACTTCTAAAAGAATCAAATCCAAGACTGGAGGCATTAAGAAAAAAAGGGGGGGGGGCTAGAATTTAATACTTGAAAGATGTTAATACAAGTGAAACATTAAAAATCATAATATTGAAACAAATTCAAAATATTTACCTTTTGAGCTCATAAGTTTGATATCTGAAATAAAACCAGCATGAGGAGACCAGAGCAGAGCACAAGTTCTCGTTGCTTCCGAAGTCCATCAACATGCAGGAACCCAGACAGTGTGTGTTTACTCTCCTGGCATCTCAGTCCTTTTCTCTATGAACTAAGGAGAGCCACCAAACCCAGTAAAACTTCAGAGCTGTCTTCTAAACTCTGGGTTTCACTAATAATGGAATATGTGATAGATTTTTCATGTATTCAACTAAAAAAGGAAAGCATTCTGTCTAGACCCAAAATGAATTATTCTGGAGAAAGGACTTCTTTCAGTTGCTTCTAAACTTCTTGCTGCATAGATAGTTTCCAGAGACACACAAATACACACACACACACACACACACACACACACACACACAGAGTCACTTATTTGGATGAGCTTCCTCTCACAGTAGGCAAGGCAAGCCTGTCTCCATTTTATTAATGTGAGGCAGTTAAGATATTTATTGAAGCTGACCACTGTACCCCCCACTTCCTAATTATGGGCAGGGCAAGTTGAACTCAGTTCTGCTTGCCCGCACTGAATCTGACAGAGTATCTGTGAATGAGACCCCAATGAAGGATGCTTGGTTTAGTAAAATACCTCAAGTTGAGATCAAAATATAGATAATGTTATAAATAATGACAGAACAAGGGAGCCTATATATCAACATTGGAGGACCTTCTTTCTGTCCTTCGGTCAATACTTACTTGCAACATGTTTAGTCATATCGGTTTCTATTTGGTGACTTTGGCCCATGTATGGCCTTTTTTAAGTTTTTCCATTCTCCGAGATACATATGATTACATCGAGTTGGTTGTAGTAAAAGTACAGTTCCTTCCTCCTACTCTTACGCTGGGTACATCATGGGATAGAAGATGGTGTTTAGGGACCACTCTGGCTGGTACAGCCCCTCTTAGTAACAAAGACAGTGACTACAGGTAGTCTCGGCAGGAGATGGTTGGCTGGAGCTACGACAGGCCCTTAGGCGCTTGTGCTATAAAACCAGGCGGTAGCCCCTCCCCCAAGCCTCCCACAGAGTGTGCCCCGTGTCTTGAAAATGGCCTTGCTCTGAGTCTCTTTGGATGACAAACTGAAGTGCAAATCTGTGTTCTGACTTGTTCCTGTGGCTGTCAGCATGTTTTCCTCTTGTCAGCAGCAATTGACTGGTCAGGCTCACCCCTGTACAGCAATTGTAACAGCTCATTGACAGGCTAGTGACCCAGCTGGACCTGATAATGGAAAACTATTGATTTTTGTAGGCTCCACGAATCTAAAATGAACGACCGATGTAATGTCATCAATTGTCTCGGACTCTGATAACCCAAGGGAAAAAGTTTCAGGGATTGCTTGCATGGCCTGACAATAGTGTTTCAAAATCTCCCTAGGTATATGTAAGAAGAAACCCATTTCCTGTGTGTTTTCCTTAAATGACCCCAATTAGGCAAGGCTTCAATTCCTAGCCTTGCATGTTAAATAAAGTGGGACTTAGCACTGCCAATCGGCCAAACTGGAACTTGATATACCATTTAGACAAGATACTTGAGGAGAGGCACTTTAGAAAGGAAATGTTCAAAATGTTTATTGTAAAACAAACTCACAGAAAAGAAAAAAAAAAGGTTGGGATTAAACCAAAATATACCGGCTCTCAAAGATCTTTATATATGAAATTAGGATAGAACGATTAGGCTGTCTCTGCTGACCTGAGTTGATTTGTTTGGTAGAAAGAAAGGCTTGAAGACGATGCAGACATGCCTTGGGTGTGTGTTGAGGGAAATCACTATTTCATTTTGTTTTTCAAACCCTTTTCTTAGTTGATTATTTCAAAATACTCAAGCATTGCTCAGTGTATTCTTCAGAAACAAGAGCTGTTTCTTTTTGAGCTAAATTAGCAGTACGTTAGATCTAATTTTTCCCACTAGACAAATCCAGAGAACTCTGTGCTGAGTTATGGATAGAATGTCTGATAATGGTTTCTGCTGAAGGGAACTTCCTTAAAAAAAAAAAAAAAAAAAGAAGGCAGGTTATTGATCTTGGCTGCCAACTCAATACATTTAGTTCACAATTCACTTGTAGTGAGAACATAATCATCTTATGGAACTGATCAGATTCAGACATTCTTAGAATACGGTTCTGAGAGCTGGTTGAAAAATCATACAGCACAGAGGTAACAGGGGTGCTTCCTCAGCCATTTGCTCACAGGGGGCTAGAGAGAGAGCCTCAGTGAGGAGCTGGAAAGAACAGACCCCAGAGGTGACAAGTCCATGTGCAGCAGGGCTCCTATTCACAGGATCCAACAATCTTCACACACTCCTGTAATGGTCCCTTTATGGCCTTTGATCAGCTTCACCCCTTACAGCACTACATTCCTGGTTTCCTAGTGCTATCAAAACCAACGTTGCTGTTTGGCTGCCCATTAGTGAAGATACACAAGGATAAGACCTGAAAGAAATTAAGCTAGACCAAAAAACCCCCAAAAACAAAAAGCAAAAACCATCCATTGGCATTTGGACTTTACTAAATATAAAACACTTGGTGCAGAGAACACAAGATTTGCCTGCTTCTGTGACATGTTCTTCTGGCCCAGCCAAGGTATCAGCAGCTAAAACTCAAGGGCTAGGTCTTACATGTTTTGGGGTTCTCCAGAGTGGTTGCCACAAGGCCTTACATGTCACAGACATGATAGTCTTTGAAAAAAACAGCCAAAAAAGCTACTTTTAAGTATAGAAGGACGAAGGTAAGCATTTTCCAGTTTGTAATAGATTTTGGAGAAAATCATTGAAATCATGGTACCTGTCCATGTGCCTGTCTTCAGGTTCGTGCCAGTCAGTGAAGAAATTGCACTTGTCTGTGGTGAAAATATGAAGAAGACTAAGTTATGTGATTTTATATAGCAAAATTAAATCTTTTAGAAATTCCAAAATTACATCTTTTGGGGGTGTTGAATGTTGTTTCTTTTCACAAATAATTATGATTAGAGGTGAAAGATGCTTTTAATTCGTATCCTTACTTGACAAGCCAAGATAAAAAGTGGGCAAAACCATTCATTGGTCCCAGTAGCTTAAAAATGACACTTCTGTGGAAGCCAAAAGAATGAGAGATTCTAAATATTCATTATTCATACACCTTATTAAAATTAAAACAATTACAGTTATCTGACTGTCAATAAACAGAAATATTTGTGATTAAGACACACAGCCCTAATTATGATAAGTGGGCCACACTGGACTAAAGTCATTTGGGGCTTCTTTTAGGTTTCTCTTCTATTTTTTGTCATTACAAACCAGTTATGGATTTTTAAACCCAAATCTGTGATTCAATTGAAATGCCAAAAAATATCTTATTCATCGTAATTTTAACTTCACCATAATCTTTTCTGACAACATGATTCTTACCTCCAGCTCTATGCAATGTCAGCTCTGTTGCCAGCAGCAGCTGCACAGAAATGATGCCGTTTGGAGGAAAAAAAAATAATTTTGTTTTTTAATTTGATTTATAAAGTACACATTTAAATCCATATTACATGCTTTGCTGTGCTTTGTAACTTGTGCTATAGATTTAAATGTGTTAAGCATCTTCCCTCTAATAACCAATCATAAAATTAATAATAGAAGATTAAAAGCTCTGGGTCCACTATCACCTCTGTTTTAACCTCTCTCTGCTTCTTATCTTTCAGAATGCTTTAGGCTGCAAATAAAAGTTATTTCATAAAGCAGAAGGGCAAAAATCTCATGGCCCCTCCATTTGTGACAATATGGATGGACCGTGAGGCCATCAGGCTAAGTAAAATAAGTCAGAGAAAGACAAATACTGTATGCTCTCACATGTATGTGGAATCTAAAAACACCAAACTTAATACAAATTGAAAACAGATTGGCAGGTGCCAGAGGTGGGGAGTCAGTAGTGGGAGAAATAGGTGAAAGTGGTCAAAAGGTATAAACTCAGGAGATGTAATGTACAGTTAACAATACTTAATTGCATATTTGAAAGTTGCTGAGAGAGTAAATTTAAAAGTTCTCATCAAAAGAAAAAAATGTTTTGAAATTGTGTGATGGATGTTAACCTAACATACTGGGACAATAATTTTGCAATATAAAAACAAATCATTATGGTGTGTACTTTAAACTACTACAATGTTATATGTCAGTTATGTCTCAATAAAATGGTGAGGGAGGGGAATCTTGTGGTTCCCGTGTTGATTGATTTAGTATCTCAGTAATATCATCAAGGACCCAGATTTTTTTCTAAATTTGTCTTCAGCCATCTCAGCATGTTGACTTCTCCTAATTTTATGTCTTTCCTTCATGGTGGCAATATGGCCATATACTTCCATGGTCACGTGCAGATAATATTTAGCATCAGAGAAAGGGGACATTTCTCTGTTGTATCCTTTTAAGCCTTGATGAACACCTTCCCAAAAGTCCTTTTGAGTTTACCTCAAGCCTCTTCCAGAGTAATGTCCCAGGCCTACCTCCAAATAATCACTGGCAAGAGGAACATGATTGGATGATTGGATTACCATGATTGGATTATTAAACTAGTCTCTATCCACCCACTGGGAATAGAGAAGGGAACAGCTTCCCCTAAAGGATATCAAACCTGAAAATAAATTACCAGGAAAAAAAGTAAGTTTCTCTTAACAAGGAAGAGAAGAGGACGCATAAACTTAGAAAAACTATTTTGATGACCTTCCCTCTTAGAATCTAGCCACCATGTGAGAAGTTGAAATAGTCTGAGGACATCATACTAAAGGAAGGCTGAACTTGGAGAAATACTGAGGCATTAGAGAAATGAACGAGACTCTTTTGACATTCCAGGTCTGTTCAAATGGATGTACCCAAGTCAATAATCCAAGACAAAGGAACAGAACTGCTCAACCAAGCCCTGCTCAAACTCTTGACCCAAAGAATCTTCAGATAGAATTGTGGTAATTTTAAGCCTCTAAGATTTAGAGTAGTTTGTTACATAGCAATAGATAACTAGAACACCCCATAAAATGTCTTGAACAGAGACACAATTCAAATGTAAAGGTACTAATAGGTTGAAATTAAAAGATGAAAAAGGATAGGGGCACCTGGGTGGCTCAGTTGGTTAAACGTCAGACTTCAGCTCAGGTCATGATCTCACAGTTGGTAGGTTCAAGCCCTGCATTGGGCTCTGTGCTGACTGCTCAGAGCCTGGAGCCTACTTCAGATTCTGTATCTCCCTCTCTCTCTCTCTGCCCCTCCCCTGCTCATGCTCTGTCTCTCCCTCTCTCTCTGAAAAATGAATAAACATTAAAAAAATTTTTTTAAAAAGATGAAAAAGAATATACCATGAAAACAGTAAGCATATGAAAACTGGAATTACTACATTAATATCAGACCAAAATAGACTTTAAGACAAGGAGTGTTGTCAGAGATAATGAGTAATAATTTAAAATAATAAAATGGCCAATTAATCAGAAAGACATTGCAATTATGTGTGTATGTATCTAAATCAGTTTCAAAATACATTAAGCAAAAACTACAAAAATAAGGAGAGAAATGGATAATCCAGAATTATAATTAAAGATTTTAGTGCCTCCCAACAACTAAACCCCCGGGTCAGTAAGAATATAGAAAAACATAAACATAATTGACATTTATAGAATGCTCTACCAGACAACTGCAGAATACACATTATTTTCAAGGGCACATAAAAGGTTCACCAAGATAGACCATATGCTAGGCCATAAAATATGTCTCAATAAATTTGAATAGACTGCAATCATACAAAATATGTTTTCTGACCACAAAAGAATGAAATTAGAAATCAATGACAATGGAAGAGATTTCAAAAGCCCTCAAATGTTTGGAAGTTAATACACTTCTACTAACCCATGGCCAAAGAAAAAAAAAATCATAAGGAAATTTAGAAAATATTTTGAACTGAATGATAATGAAAGCAAAGGTTTAAAATCAATTACCTAAGTTTCTCCATTAAGAAACTGGGAAAAAGGGAGCCTGAGTGGCTCAATCGTTGAGTGTCCCACTCTTGATTTTGGCTCAGGTCATGATCCCAGGGTGGTGGCATCAAGCCCTGCATCAGGCTCCACACTGAGCGTGAAGCCTGCTTAAGATTCTCTCTCTCTCTCTGTGTCTCTCTCTCTCTCTCAAAAAAAAAAAAATAAAAGAAACTGGGAACAGATGAGCAAAATAAACCCAGGGTAAGTAGTTTTATTTAGGAAATACTAAAGAAAATAATAAGGACAAAAGCAGAAATCCACAAAGGAAAATAAAATAGAGAAAATTAACAAAGTCAACATTTGGCTCTTTGAGAAAATTAATAAAATTGATGGGGCGCCTGGGTGGCGCAGTCGGTTAAGCGTCCGACTTCAGCCAGGTCACGATCTCGCGGTCCGTGAGTTCGAGCCCCGCGTCCGGCTCTGGGCTGATGGCTCAGAGCCTGGAGCCTGTTTCCGATTCTGTGTGTCCCTCTCTCTCTGCCCCTCCCCCGTTCATGCTCTGTCTCTCTCTGTCCCAAAAATAAATAAACGTTGAAAAAAAAAAAGTTTAAAAAAAATAAAAAAATAAAATTGATAAAACTCTAGTTAAGCTGATCAAGAAAAAAAGAAAACACAAATTTAAGATATCAGGAATGAAAGAGGGGATATTACCACAGATCCTATAACTATCAAAAGGATAGTAAGGGAATATATGAATAACCATCAAGACTTTAAATTCAACAACATAAGTGAAATGGACAAATTTCCTTAAAAAAACTTACCAAATTTGATGTGTAATAAAATAGAAAATTTGAATAAACCTGTATCTATTCAAGAAGTTGAACTCATTATTACCACAACAAAAACAATAACAAAACTCCAGGTCTGTTGGTGTCACTGATGAATTCCATCACATCTTAAAAGTAATAAGTAATCTTAAAATAGAGGAGAAAACATTTCCAAATTCCTTTTATGAGACCAATATAACTGATGCCAAAACCTTAAAAGACATTAGAGATAAAATTGCAAACTAGATACATACCCCTTATGAGCATAGATGCAAAACTCATTAACAAAACATTAACAAATTAAATCCAGGAATATATACAAAGGATGCATACCCTCACCAAGCAAAATTTATCCCAGGAATTTGAAGTTAGCCTGTCACTTGAAAATCAATGTAATTCAGCACATTAAAATGAGAAAACTTAAACATTTGGATATATACAGAAAAAGCATTTGATGAAATTTAACCCACATTCTTACTAAAAATTTTCTGCAAACTAAGCAACTATGATATTGTGATATAAGAAATAAATGTTTTTGTTTTTACCCATGGTTCTTGGCACAGAACCTGTGCAACACTTGTAGTTTCCTAAATGATAAGAGCTACAAGGGCATCTTTTGTTATACTTAGTTTTTGACCACGTTCTTGAAATAGCTCCAAAGCATAAAGGTAAAATGAGTATATTTTGTTATTTGTAACAAGCTACTTTCAACCACATCTGAGTTTATGTTAACGAGGTGATTTTTGAAAGGTCCTTACATAACCACAGGATGAGGGCTGGTTGCTAGGAAACCATGTGATTAGAGGGCTGGAACTTTCAGTCCCCTACACCTCCCCTACTGCCCCCCCACCTCCAGGGAGGGAAGAGGGTCTGGAGATTAAATCATTCACCAATGGCCAATGATTCAATCAACCATGCCTACATAATGAAGTCTTTATAAAAATTCTGAAGTATGGGGGATGGGCAGAGGGAGTTGGAACAGGTGTGTGTGTGTGTGTGTGTGTGTGTGTGTGTGTGTATGTAGGAGGACTGGACACCCATACAGAATTCACCAGGTTGGTAAACACATGGAGATGCTGAGAGGGTGGTGCACCCAGAGAGAGCATGGAAGCGTTACACCTCTTCCTCCATACCTTTCCTTATGCATATCTTCCATCTGTATTCCTGAGCTGCTCCTTTTATAATAAACTGCTAATCTAGTGAGGGAACTTTTCCTGAGTTCTGTGAGCCATTCTAGTGAATGATCAAACCCGAGGAGAGGGTTGAGGGAAGTTCCAATTCATAGCTGGTCAGTCAGATGCGCAGATGATAACCTGTACTTGACAATCTGAAGTAGGGGCAGAGAGTAAGTAGTGTCAGAAGTGAGTTAAGTTATAGGACCCCCAGCTGGTATCTGATGAATCAGAGATTGTTCTCCCCTTTGTCTTCTCCTTGTGCCCCTTCTCTCCCCTTTTCAGGTCACTTTATGTGAAGGCCCCACCACCTCCACTGAATACCTCACTCCAAAGTAAGTAGAGAACTCCTGCTGTAGCAATACTGGGCCCTTCTTTCCCCTAAAAAGGAGATACTGTTTTCTGAGAATAACTTCTATCTTTGAGAACACCAGTCAGCACCCTATACAATTCAGGGGTGAAAAAACTGAAAAATTACGCACACTTCAGAAGTCATTCAGATTAAATATGCCCTTAACAGCATAGATTTTTTTCTCAGCAGGCCTTAAGCCTAACCTTATTCTCAGTCTCCATGGAAAGTCTGGCCTTCACAGTTTTTCTATTTGTTACAATAAAAGGCAAAGATTTCTCTAATATTTCCAACATACAGGTTTCTGAGACCCACAGTCCTTGAAGGTTTCTTTTGTTTTGTTTTTTAAAAGTATTGGCTAATGGGGCATGCGTGATTGGCTCAGTTGGTGGAGCATGTGACTCTTGATCTCAGGGTTGTGGGTTTGAGCCCCATGTTGGGTGCAGAGATTACATAAAAGTAAAAAAATATGTAAAAAAAATTTTAGAAGGTAATTTTTGTATTTTGATTGTTCAGAATTCTGTTTTGTTTAAATTTTTATAACAGGCATCTCTCTTATTTAAAAACAAAAAAAATGAATAAAAACTTAATAGAAAAAAAGATAAATGGTCAAAGGAAATGAGCAATTTTTCAACGAAAACATGCAAATCGCCATTTACCAAAAATGTTAAATGTATATTTTAACTAATTTTATTTTTATTATTTTTTCCATATTTATTTAAAAATTTTTAAAAAATAAGTTCAAAACAAAAAGCCTGGGCTGTTGACCAAAACTTTGGGGGGTGAGGGGCTGAGAGACAGAAGGAAGTCACTCCATTGCAAACAGTTTTTTTTAGTTATGCATAAGTTGCAAACATCTTTGTTTACAAAAAGCAGTTTCTGGTCAATTTATGACCTTTCTGTTTGAAAGTACCAGCCCAACTCTATGTGGCACAGGAGTCCTTTGTCTCTCATCAATGAGCCATTATGTTCATTTGGCAACTTTCAACAAGATTCCCACATCACTGTTAAACACCTATTCTTTCTTGCAGCTTTTCAAGGTGGTAAAATTGTTTGAGGTTCATAAGAGTGTGTTAGAGGCATGCCTGCATTCACAGGTCAGCAAATTGAATTAGCATGAACTTGAGCCCCATGCAGATATTGGGCAAACCTAATAAACATTTCCTTCATGAAGGAAAAAAAAATCATTATTTTCACATTATTTACTATTTGCTTTGTGAAATACCTCCCCAAATAATTGCCAAAATGTTTTTAAACCCAGAGAGAAGCCTTGGAATTTTAAATAAAGTGGTCAAGGAAGGCCTTGCAGAAAAGGTGACATTTGAGTAAACACTTGAAGTGAGAAAGAGAGCCATGTGGGGATGATGGAAGCATTCAGAACAAAAGGAACAGCAGTGTACAGGCCTGAGATAGGAATGTAACAGATGTGTTCAAAAACCAATGAAGTGGCCAGAATGGCTGGAGTGGAAAAGGATGCAGACAGATGTTGGGGATGGAAGATAGAGGCAGATCACAAAAGGGTTATTGTAAATTAGTTTCCCTTGGCATTTGCTTAAAGTAAGATTGGAAGCCACTGGAGGATTTTAAGCAGAAAAATAGTGTGGTATGACTTGTGTTTTAATAGCATTACCTGAATGCTATGTTGAGAATAGGCAGAAAGAGGGCAAGAATAGGGAAAAGTTAGAAGCCCGTTCCAATAAACTAGGTGAAAAATAATGGTGGTTTTGATCAGGACAGAAATAGTTAAGAAAGGGCTAGATTCTGGATGAATTTTTTTCCTTTTTTTTGAGAGGGAATTTGTATACAATGAAATATATCCATGCAGGTGTGCATTTCTATATATTTTGACCAATTTCTGTAACTACCACAAATGATACAGAAATTTCATCATCCAAAAAAAGTTCCCTAGTGACCCTTTGAAATCAAAATATGCCACCTGACCTCAGGCAACCACCAATCTGCCTTCTTTCACTGTACATTAGATATGTCTTTTCCATAGCTTCATATGCATTAGAACTACATCTTATTTCCTTTTTTGTCTGGCTTTTTTTTCACTCAGCTTGTTTTTGAAGTTTACTTGTGTTTATGCATGTATCACTAGTCCATTCTTTTTTATTGCTGATTAGTATCCCATTGTTTGAATAAACCAGTTTATTCAATACTGTTAATAGCCATTTGTGTTATTTTCATCTGTAGTTTATAATGCATAAAACTGCTATACATACTTCCATACAAGCCTTTGTGTGGATATATGTTTTTATTTCTCTTGAATAAATACCCAGGGATGTGACTGTCGTTATAAGTATGTCATGGGTCATGGTAAGCATATATCCAGTTTTATAAGAAACGGCCAAAATATTTTCCAGAGTGATTGTATCATTTTACATTCTCACCAACAATGTGTGAGAGTTTTGGTTGCTCCACATCTTGGGCAACGTTTATTGCCAGTCTTTAATTTTAGTCATTCTGATGGATATGTAGGAGGCGTGGTTTGGAAACATTTGCCCAACAAATTCTTTGACACTCCTCCCATCAGAAGGCGGAGTCTTATTCCCGTCTCCTTGAATGAGGGCTGGTTTAGTGACTCCCTTTTCATGTCTTATTTTGTAATTTATTTATTGAAATATAGTTCATATACATAAAATTCACCATTTTGAAGTATACAATTTAGTGGATCTTAGTATATTCATAGTAATTCCAGAACATTTCTATCATATCAGAAAGAACCTCCATACCTATTAGCAGTCACTCCCATTTCCCCTTCTTCCTTCTGCACACCCCACCCCTCAATTCCCTGGCATCATACAATATTTGGCCTTTTGTGTCTGGTTTCTTTCACTTAGCATAATGTTTTCAAGATACGTCCACATTTCAGCATGTGTTAGTATTTCGTTTGTTCTTATGGGTATCATTTCATTGTACAGATACACCACCTTTTGTTTTTCCATTCATCAATTGATGGATATTTGGGTTGCTTCTTTTTGGTTTTTATGAATAAAGCTCCTATGAAAATTAACGTGCACATTTTCGTGTGAACATGTTTTCACTTCCACATTTTTGAGGGACTGCCCAACTGTTTTCCAAAGTGGCTGTACCATTTTATAATCCCACCAGACATATACAAATGTTCCAATTTCTCTACATCTTTACCAACACATTTTATTGTCTTTTATTACAGCTATCTTAGTGGGTGTAAAGTGGTATCTCATTGTGGTTTTGGTATGCATTTCCAGACTGATGATGTTGAGCATCTTTTCATGTACTAATTGGCCATTTGTAAATCTTCTTTGGGGAAATGTCTATTCAAATTCTTTGCCTGTTTCTAAATTGGGCTCTTTATTATTGAAGTGTAAGGGATCTTTATATATTCTAGATACTAGATCCTCTGATATATATGACTTGCAACTATTTTCTCCCATTCTGTAGGTTGTCTTTTCACTTTCTTGATAGTGTCCTTTGATGCAAAAGCTTTTAATTGATTGAAGTCTAATTTATGTTTTTTTCTTTCATTGCTTATGTGTCACCTAATCCAAGTTCACAAAGATTTACACCTATGTTTCCAAGATTTTTTTTAATGTTTACTTATTTTTGAGAGAGACAGAGACACAGAGAGACAGAGTGAGCACGTGCAAGAGCAGGAAAGGGACAGAGACCAAGAATCCGAATGCAGCTCTGAGCTGTCAGCACAGCTGAAACCACAAACTGAGATCATGACCTGAGCAGAAGTCTGATGCTCAACCAACTGAGCCACCCAGGCACCCTTTTCTAAGATTTTTTAAGTTTTAGCTCTGATAAAATTTAGGTTGTTGATCCATTTTGAATTAATTTTTGTATATGAGGTGAAGCAGTGGTCCAAATTCATTCTTTTACATGAGGATAGATAATTGTTCAACCACCATTTGTTGAAAAAACTATTCTTATCCCATTGAATGGTCTTGGCATGCATGTCAAGGGTGTAAGGTTTTCCAAATGTATAAGATCATGCCATCTGCAAATAGAGATCATTTTACTTCTTTTATTCCCCAATATGAATGTCTTTAATTTCTTTTTCTTCACTAATTGCTCTGGCTAAAATCTCCAGTATAATGTTGAATAGAAGTTTTGAGAACAAGCAAACATCTTTGTTTCTGATCTTAAGGGCAAAACTATCAGACTTTCACTATTAAGTATGATGTTAGCTGTAGATATTTTATAGATGTCTTTTATTAGGTTGAGGAAGTTCTCTTATATTACTTGTTTGTTGAGTGTTTTTATCATTAAAGGATGTTATTTTTTTTCAGCTTCACTAAGGTATAATCATCACATAAAAATTGTATGTATTCAAAGTATACAACTTGATGTCTTGAGGTAGATACACACTGTAAAATAATCACAATCAAAACAATTAGCAAATTATCATCCTATCTAGTTGCCATTTGTGTGTGTGTGTGTGTGTGTGTGTGTGTGTGGTGAGAACATTTAAGATTTACTCTATTAACCAATTTCGGATACACAGTACAGCGTTTTTGACTGCAGTCACTATATTGTACATTAGAATTTATTCATCTTACATAACTGAAACTTTGTACCAACATCTCCCCATTTCCCCCCACTCCTCCCACCATTCTACCCTCTGGCAACCATGCTTCTATGAGCTCAACGATTTTATATTTCACATAGAAGAGTGAGACCATGCTGTATTTGTCTTTCTGTGTCTGGCTTATTTCACTTGGCATAATGTCCTCCAGTTTCATCTATGTTTTTGCAAATGGCAGGGTTTCTTTCTTTCTTCTTTTCTTTTTTTAAGACTTTGTTCTTTTTTAAAGTTTATTTTGAGAGAGAGAATGCACAAATTGGGGAGGGGCAGGCAGGGGGTAGGGAGGGAGGGAGAGAATAGGGCAATGTGGAGCCTGATGCAGGGTTTGAACTCACAAACTATAAGATCATAACCTGAGCCAAAATCAAGAGTTGCACCCTTAACTGGCTGAGCCCTCTAGGCACCCACCCGCCCCTTTTTAAGACTGAATAATATTCCAGTGTGTGTGTGTGTGTGTGTGTGTGTGTGTGTGTGCGCGCGTGTGTGTGTGACTATCCAGTTAGTTGAGAGACACATTTCCATATCTTGGCTATTGTGAATGATGCTGCAATAAACATGGAAGTGCAGATATCTTTGAGATACCGATTTCATTTTCTTTGGATATATACCCAGAATATGGGTTGCCATATCATATGGTAGATCTATTTTTAATTTTTAAAGGAACCTTCATACTGTTTTTCATAATGGCTATACTAACTTACATTCCCACCAACAGGATACAAGGATTCCCTTTTCTCTACATCCTTGCCAACATTTGTTACCTCGTCTTTTTGATAATAGCCATTCTAATCTCATTAGAGATTAGTGGTTTTGATTTGCATTTCCAGCTGGTTAGGGATGTTGAGCACCTTTTCAAGTACCTTTGGGCCATTTAGGTTTGTATGTTTTCGTTTGAGAGATGCCTATTCTGGTCATTTGCCCATTTTTAAAAATAATTTTGTTTTGTTTTTTGTTTCCCATGGAGTTGTAGGAGTTCCTTATTGAACCCTTACTAAACCTTTATCAGATAAATGATTTGCAAATATTTTTTCCCATTTTATAGGCTGCGTTTTCACTCTGTTGACTGTTTCCTTTGCTCTGTAGCATTTTAGTTAGATGCAATCCCACTTGGCTACAAAACACCAAAAACACTGGCAACAAAAGCAAAAATACGTCAGTGGGAAGGTCTCTTCAATAAATGGTGTTGGAAAAACAATATCCATATGTAGAAGAATGGAATCGGACATCTCACACCACATACAAAAATCAACTCAAAATGGATTAAAGACTTAAATGTAAGGCCTGAAACTATAAAACTACTGGAAGATAACATAGGTAAAATGCAAGAAGCACCTTCCTTTCCTGGGAACATAGTGCTTACTTGGCACCCTTGTTGAAGACTAGTTGACCATAAACATGTGGATTTATTTCTGGGCTCTCTATTCTCTTCCAGTGGCCTATATGTCTGTTTTTATGCCAATACCAAACTGTTTTGATTACCATTGCTTTGTAATATATATTGAAATCAGGGGGTATGATAGCTCCAGCTTTGTAATTCTTGCTTTTTCTGTATCCAGTGAGATGATGTGGGTTTTGTCTTTCATTCTGTTTATGTTTTGTATCATATTTTCTTATTTGTTAAGTTGAGCCATCCTCATATCCCAAAGATAAATCTCACTTGATCATGGTGAATGATCTTTTGATGTGCTATTGAATTCAGTTTGCTAGATTTTGTTGGGTATTTTTGCATCTATATTCATTAGAGATATTGACCTAAAGTTTTCTTTTCTTGCAGTGTTTTTGTCTGACTTTGGTATCACTGTGATGCTGCCTTAATAAAATGAGTTTGGAAGTGTTCCCTCTTCTTTTTGTAAGAGTTTAAGAAGAATTGGTATTTGTTGAATGTTTGTTAGAATTCCTCTTGAAGCCATCTTGGTTTTCTTTTATTGTAGGTTTTTGATTACTGTTTCAGTCTCCATGTTTGTTATTGGTCTATTCAGGCTGTTTTTTCTTGATCAAGGCTTGTTAGGTTGTATGTTTCTAAGAATTTATCCATTTCTTCTAGGATATCCAACTTATGGACATATAATTGTATATAATAGTCTCTTTTTACTGTGGAGACATCCACTGTGATTTCATTTCTGGTTTTACTTGAGTTTCCTCTTTTTCTTAGTCTAGCTGAGGGTTAATTTTTTTCCATCCCTTCACTTTCAGCTTATGAGTGTCCTAATGTTAAGTTTCTTGTAAACAACATATAGTTGGATCTAGGTTTTTGTTTGTTTTTAATCCATTCAGCCACTGTCTTTTGGTTGGGAAATTTAATCCATTCACATTTAAAGTAATTATTGATAGAGGACTTACTTTTGCCATTTTAACTGTTTTGTCTTGTAGTTCTTTTATCCTTTTTCTCCTTGCTGTCCTTTTTTTTTTTTTTTTCCCCCTTCTTTTTCTGGATTGATAGACTTTGATTCTTTTCCTTTTGTGTAACTCCTAGGGGTATCTTTATTGTTACCATGGGGCTTACATAAAACATATTTATAATAGTCTATTTTAAGCTGTTCCCTTCATTTGCATATAAAAACTCTATACTTCTACCTCTCCTCCCCTCCCCCCCCAACTACATGCTCTTAGTGTCATAATTTACATCTATTTATATTATACAGAAGGATTTTGGATTTTGCCAAATGCTCTTTCTGCATCAATTGAGATGATGTTTTTCCCCTTCAGTTTATTAATATGGTGTAATACATAATTTTCATATTTTGAATCAACTTTCCATTCCTGGGATAAATTCCAATTGGGCAAGTAGTTTGTTGCATATTTTTAACATCATAACAGATTTGGTCTATAGCTTTCCTTTATGATGTCTTTGGCCTTGGTTTCAGGGTAATACTGGACTCATAGAATGAATTACATTTTCTCTCCTGTTTTTTGGAAGTTTTGAGGATTGGTGCTAGTTCTTCTTTAAATGTTTGGAAGAATTCTCAGGTACATGGGTGTCTCAGTCAATTAAGTGTCTGACTCTCGATTTAGGCTCAGGTCATGACATCAGGGTTGTGGGATTGAACCTTGCATTGGGCTCTGCTCTGCGCTGACAGTGCAGAACCTGCTTGAGAGTCTCTCTCTCCCTCTCTCCACCCCTCCCCTGCTAGCACTGTCTCAAAATAAATAAAATTAAAAATTTTTTTTTTTCATTTATAAATGTTTGGAAGAATTCACCAGTGAATTCTAGTCCTGGGCTTTTCTGTATTAGGTGGTTTTTGATTACTAATTCAATCTCTTTTCTTGTATTCAGGTTTATTCAAGTGTTCTATTTCTTCTTAAATCAGTTTTGTCTGTTAAGTACTTCTAGGAGTTAATCTATTTCATCCAATTATCTAATTTGTTGACATGTAATTGTCCATAGTATCTCCCTATCATCCTTTTTACTTACGTAAGGTCAGTAGTAATGTCCTCTCATTTCTGATTTTAGTAGTTTCAGCCTTTTTTTCTTAATCTATTTAGAGTTTTGTCGTTTGTTGATTTTTTGAAAGATCTAACTTTTAGTTATGTTCATTTTCTCTATTGTATTTCTGTCATCTATTTTATTATCTTCATTATTTCCTTATGCCTGTTTTGGGTTTGGTTTTCCTTTTTCTAGTTTAAGATAGGTATTGATTTGAGATCTTTCTTCTTTTTAAATGTAGGCATGTACAGCTATCCATTTGCCTCTTTTTAAAAGGCAAAAACTTGGGGCACCTGGGTGGTTCGGTTGAGTGACTGACTTCGCCTCAGGTCACGATCTCACAGTTTATGAGTTTGAGCCCTGTGCTGGGCTCTGAGCTGACCGTTCAGAGCCTGGAGACTGCTTCTGATTCTGTGTCTCCCTCTCTCTCTGCCCCTCTCCCACTCATGCTCTGTCTCTGTCTCAGAAATAAAATATTAAAAAAAATAAAAAATAAAAGGCAAAAACTTTATGCCCAATGTGGGGCCTGAACCCATGACCCCAAGATCAAGAGTCACATGTTCTACCGACTGAGCCAGCCAGGTGTGCCTATACACTTACCTTTTACTACTTACCACTTTGGTTGCATCCCATATTTATATTGTGTTCATTTCTGTAGATCTCAAAGTATTTTATAATTTCCTTTACAGTTTTGTGTAAATTGGTTATTTAGAAATGTGTTTATTTCCACATATTTGTGAATTTCCCAACTTCCCTTCTATTACTGATTTCTATTGAATCTTTCTGATTCATTCTTCTAGCTTAAATCTGTTGAGCCATTCAAGTGGATTTTTCATTTATTATGCTCTCCAACTTTAAAATTTCCATTTACTTATAATTTCTATGTATTAATACTCTCTATTTGTGAGACATTATTCTGATACTTTAGTTCTTTAAATGGGACTTCCTTTGAACATTTTTAATATTGCTGACTTGAGGGGTGTCTGGGTGGCTCAGTTGATTAAGCGTCCGACTCTGGATACTGGCTCAGGTCATCATTTCACAGTTCATGAGATGGATTCCCGCTTCGGGCTCTGCACTGATAGCATGGAGCCTTCTTGGGATTCTCTCTGCCCCTACCCCACTTGGGCACTCTCAAAAATTTTAAATAAACATTAAAAAAAATGGGGTGCCTGGGTGGCCCAGTCAGTTGAGCATCTTATCAGTCAGCTCAAGTCATGATTTCATGGCTCGTGGGTTCGAGCCCTACACCAGGCTCTGTGCTGACAGCTCAGAGCCTGGAGCCCGCTTCAGATTCTGTGTCTCTCTCCCTCTCTGCCCCTCCCCTGCTTGTGCTCTCCCTCTCAAAAATGAATAAACATTAAAAAAAAAATAGCTGATTTGAGACTTTTGTCTACAAAGTCCAATACCTGGGCTTTTCCTGGACACTTCCTATTGGCTATTTTTGTTTTGTTTTGTTTTGAGGAGTCATACTTTGTTTCATAGCATGCACTGTTTTTAGAGAAATGGATATATTATTACGTGGCAAACCTGGGTTTCTTTCTCTCATCTTAGGGTCTGTTATTTAGTGACTTTTCCGAACTAATCCTGTAAAGCTGTATCCCTTCCTACGTGAAACCACTGCAATTTCTTAGTTGGCTTAATGATCAGTTAATCGCACAGAGATTTCCTTAAATGCCTGGAACCCACAAAATACTGGCTTTTGCCAAGGGGCTTGATGTGTGGGTTGAGGCATACCTTCAGTACTCAATCAGGCAGTTTACAACTGTGCCTTAGGTTTCACTTTCTGCTTTTATAGAGCCTCAAGGTCAGCCAGAGGGGATAGCTTAGGGCCTTCTTGGGCCTTCCTAAGCATGCACACAGCCCTGTGCATGTGTGTGGCCTTCTAAATTTCCATGTCAAGAACTTTTCAAAGCCTTTATGGACACTGTATTTCTGTCTTTTCTTACAAGCTTTTTCATCAATATACTGTTTGCCCTGTTATCACCCCTTGCAGCAGCCAACTAAAATATTTCCCTGTAAATATTTCAACAAACCCCACCTGTGCAGCAGCTGTAGCACTGGAGGAATTCTGAGGTACGAACAGGTAAAGCTTCTATTTGTTTTCCCACAGAGCCACCAGACAGTTCAAGTAATGACAATTCTTTGTGAATGGAGTCCACTCTGCTCCCTGAGGTACCTAGAATGTGGGTTGTTATTTTCAAGGCTACTTGCTAAGCTGCAGAGTAAGGAGATAAAGGTGATGGTTTCCACCCAGCTCTTTCTTGAGACAATTAAACTTGGCGTGAGTGATAAATGGTGAGAGCCACCATTTTGGAAGAATGCCCAGAACATATGGAGAGGCTACATGATAATGTTCAAGGCAACAGCCCAGCTAAAGCTGACAGCTAGTATTAACCACCAGACACATGAGTGAATGAGCCTTCTGTAGATTCAACACTGAGCAGCCCTAGTTAACACTAACTGCGAGAAGGAAGAGTGCTTCCCTACTGAGCCCTGCTCAAACTTCAGTTTCAAGGCTAAAAACATTGTTCCCGTTTTATCATTTAATTGTATATATTTAAGATGTACAACTTGGTGTTTTGATATACATAATGATAGGATACTAGAGTCAAGCAAATTAACATATCCATCTCCTCCTACAGTTACCTGTGTGTGTGTGTTGTGTGTGGTCAGAGCACGTGAAATCTATTTTCTTAGATTTCTTTTTCAATACAGTATTACTAGTTACAGTCATAATGTTGTACATTAGCTTTCCTCATTCATCCTGTAGACTGCAATTTTATATCCTTTAACCAACATCTCCCTATTTTCCCCACGTGGTAACCAGTGGGGTTACTATTCTAGGCTCCACATGTAACTAAGATCATGCAGTATTTTTCTGTGTCTGGCTTATTTCACTTGGCATAATGTCCTCTTCGGGTTCATCTGTGTCGTTGCAAATGGCAGAGTCTCCTTTATAAGGCTGGATGATATATATGTGTGTATATATATATGATATTCCTATATATATATTAAGATCTGTTAGCAAACACAGAAAGCTGGTCTCAAATGACCCAGAAATGATGGATGAGAAGTGGCAGAAATACACTGGTGGTTCTGTTCAGAGTCCACATCCCACTTGTGCCCAGGGGGTGGGCCAGGGTAAGGATGGCACAGCCAGGCCCCAATGCTTGCTTGCAGACATCCATGGACTGCTTGCTATAGGGTGGTGGAGGACCTGTGGACAGCAACATAGGTCAAAGTTACATCGTGGGTGGGAGACTCCACAGCTGAGGACGTTTTACACTGTCAGTGCAGAAACACTGGCTAGTACTCACCAGCACGTGGCTGTTCTTGATCTTTCCTATAGTTAGCATCCTTCAGATCCTTAAAAATGAAAAAAACTGCCTGGTGTTACATTCCTTTGGAGCTAATAGAAAATGCCTTAACTAGCTTATTTTCTTTCCAAAAAAACCCTTGCAAACATCATCCCCAAGCATATAGAGTATTTTGGATTAAAAACCCATAGGTATTTGACGTTAAGGAGTTGACTATAGTGTTTTTAAAAAACTAACTTTTTTTTGGATTATTGTTTTTCTTGTTCTCTGTAACAAGCCATGGGATAATTTAGTGTGCTTTTTAAAATATATTTTACAAATATACCTTGTTTCCAATAGTTTATAGGTCGAACCACACCCATGACCATTTTTGTAGGTCAAAGATGGTTGACTATCAGCAGTTTCACATGGTTCCACTTAATTACATCGTGAATAAGAAGTGATGGTCTCTCCTTAGATATATGGCTTGGTATTTGGTGGAAACACCCAATTTACTTCTGTATTTCTACTTACCTTCTGATGCTTCCCCCTGGCCCACCCCAACTTAATATTTAATTATTAAGATCTCACTTGTCTCTTCCTCACCCCCATGTAACTTATTTCAATTTCTCCCAAACTACAATTTATAAATGACAGATTCAGAAATATCATTCTACCACTATTTTTTTTCTTCTGAATATGAGAGAATAAAAATGTGATGTTAAGGCAAATGATCAGGAGGCCCTCTGTGTGTTTTTTCATTTCCTGCTTCAGCACAGATTGTGTTGTGCTAGTTTGTCTTAGTGTACTGACGAACGTTTGCTTCCCTCCTCATACTTCTTCCTGTCCTCTTCTAGAACTGTCATTTTGTCAGTGACATGTTATGTCAGCCCTGTCAGAACCAGCCAATGAATCTGATTCATTAGCCAATAGCAATGCAGAATAACTGTGCTAACTCTCAGCAATTAAGATGATTGGGGTCACACTGTCATTAACTGTTACTGTCAGGGAAAAATTCACTGAAGAAGTATATCTTGGGAATGACCTTAGATGCGTGGCAGGCACATACAGTTCACTGACTTATTCATGTGTTTGTCAACTGTGATTGAATTATTGTTTATATTAAACAATTATCCAAAAAGAAAAAAAAAAAAGAAACACAACCAAACCAACCAACCTAGCAACAACAAAAATTTTATTAGGGCCATGGTGATGACCTATTTGAGCTTAAATTCTCTCCCAGTGATGACAGAAAATAAGAATTTCATATAGTTTAAATACATGCAAGCATTTCTAACCCCTGCCCAGTTTAAGTCAAATACTAATGGACTGGTCTTAATTCATCTTGACAGACTCCATAATGGCTCACCACAGAAAGCACCTATCACCTACTTATTGAATAAATACATATTAATTATTGGCAGAGGCTCTAAGACTGGACAGTGACATTTCATGTTACCAATAATGTTACTCAGTATTATGTAATGGGAAGGACATACATGTGAAAGTTCACTGTAAATAGCAATATAAGTGTTATCCTAAATGTTATCAACAGTTTAGAATGAATATTAACCATGGCATGATTGGAATGACTGTGTCCTAAGAATCCATTTGCTTTCTCTCTGAAGTTCAGAAGGGTTTTTGCCAAATGGTTTTGTCTTTTAAATACAAAGAGCAGGAATTCGTAAGTAAATGAATTACTCGGTCAGGAACACGAGGCATCTGGGAATTCTGGCACAGGGGAGGGCAATGCCATTTTGTTCTACAATTTTACAATTCTTATTTTCACAGAGAGACAAAAGGGATGAGACACATGTATCTTGGGTTTACAAAACTATGTGCAGGTCAGTGAATGAAGAAAGGAGGAGGGGGCACCTGGGTGGCACAGTTGGTTGAAGCCTCCAATTCTTGAATTTGGCTTGGGTCATGATCTCACCATTCCTGAGTTCAAGCCCTCCACTGGGCTCTGCGCTGACACCATGGACCCTGCTTGAGATTCTCTCTCACTCTCCTCTCCCCACCCCTCCCCTATGCTCTCTCACTCTCTCAAAATAAACATAAAAAAAACCAAAACAAACAAAAAAAAACTGAGACACTTAAAAAAAAGAAAAAAGGAGGAGATGACCACAAACTGATAGGTTAATGTAATAGTTCTACTGTTTCCAAAAATAAGCAAATAAATTCTTGAACTGCTATGCAATGTGTTTCCAGCCAGGCTCATGTTGAATGATAATTACTGTCTCTCAGTGTGTTATCAGTCTTTTTAACACCAAAAATACTAAAATCCAAAATAAAACATGCCTCCCAAACTATTTTTCTATTCTGAAGGTTGTGCTTACTGCTCCTAAGAATTGGTTCTGTTGACCTATAAACATTTCATTTGCTGTTTATAGCAATTAGAACATACAAAGGACTGGGTGACACTGCTAAAAAGAGCAGTATCATAGGGGAGTCTTATGTTAAATAATAAAGTCTTTAGTAGGATTTAAAAATCACAGCTCTCGGGACACCTGGGCAGCTCAGTCGGTTAAGCATCTGACTTCGGCTCAGGTCATGATCTAATGGTTTGTGAGTTTAAGCCCCATGTCAGGCTCTGTGCTGACAACTCAGAGCCTGGAGCCTGCTTCAGATTCTGTGTCTCCCTCTCTCTCTGCCCCTCCCCTGCTCATGCTGTGTCTCTCTTTCTCACAAAAGTAAATAAATATTAAAAAAAAAAAAAAATCACAGCTCTCAGATGGAGAAGCCATGTGTTTGTAAGGTATGCTTTCAGACCATTTGCCAGAAGATGGAAGCGAGAAGTTCTACTTCATGATGACAATGCTGATTGGCACTGAATGACAGAGTGAGATTTTTGAACTTTGGTGTTTTATGTATACCTGATGTAGGACCACTCATATGCGGGAATAACGAGAGGCAACCTCTTCCCAACTCTGTTTTCACTGATGTCATTTTAGTAGCTTACAGTTGGCCGTGCTGGGGGCATTTGCATCACAGAAATTGGCCAATGCTACAAATCAGATACCTGCTTACCACCTCTGCTTCCAATCCTCCACCCCCCAAAACCACACACTCCTTGCCCGGAAAACCAGGAATTAAACATTAGCACACCACTGCATAGGACTAAATCTTCTTGAACGCATTATTCTTACACTGAATCTATGGTTTCACAGGTACAAGAGAACGTGGCTTTTAACAGGTTGTTTGGACGAAGTCTAAAAATTCTAATCTAAAATACCACTAATATCTTTCTGTATCTATACCAGGATACATAGATAGTTCAATCTCAGTCAGGCATCCTAGTTCTCAGAATTCCAGTTCCCTGGGATCTAATCTCTCAGTATAATATACCTGGCATTCATCTAATGCCCTAGGGTTCTCAGAGACTCTAAGACAGCTTGAATCTTCTGGAAGTCAAAGGCTGTACAATGAAAATTACTGATGGTGTGGTAAAAAATATTCCACTGATGCCAAATGTTTGTTTGAAAATTTTCTCCAGGAAAAGGCTGTTCCAGAAACTGTATACATAGATCACAGATGCCAATGAGAATCAGACTCAATTCAAAATTATGTCAACTGACAAAGCTAAAAATGAAGACTTCTTTGTTTTCCAAAAGCAGTCAGAACATTTCCAGAGAGTTTAATTAGCTAAATGCTGTCATTATGTTGATCTATACATGTCTCTCTCTCTCTCTCTCTCTCTCATTTTTGTGGTTATGTATTTTCATGCTTCTCTCTTGCGTTAGTTGGTGTTTGGGCTGATTACTCTCCAGCTCAAAGACGTTCTAATTGTTGTGTAATTATTCACATCTCTTACTGTAGGGCTACCTATGTATGTCACAGACAGACTGTAAGTGTTTTGAGTGACAGTAATGACTTTTTAAAAGACTTCCACAGAATGAAATTCACTCAGTAATGCACTTCAATTTACAATATTCTTCCTCATTCTTTGCCTAAATCCTTCACACCAAAGCTTATGACCATTTCTTATTGTTTGGAACTCAGGGGAGAAAGAGAACAGCTGGTCATCCTCTTCCATATAATGGCCCTTAATATTCAGGTGGGCCATACACTCGAGGCAGAAGCTTAGGGCCTGGTACTAAACTGGATGCATAGGTTCAGTTCTTAAAATATGTTAAAACTGCCATTGCCTAGCTTATTGCTCTCATTTTTAAATTAGTTTATAACTTAAGATTTCTTCCCCCTATACTAATTTCAGCAATTTGCCACGTTCACAAGTCCACGTGACTGGACATCTGACAACGTCAGCATTATGAGGCTCTCTTTCAGTCTTCATTCATTTCACTACCCTTCACGATAGTGACTCCACTATCATTTGACTCCATAATAATTTGGGTCAATTTGTAAAACATGAGAAAATCCCCTCAAGTGCTGTAGCCCTGAAGAAGTCCAGCTTAACAAGGCTTTCCCTAGAATTTCATGGTATTTACTTTATTAGTCACATGCTCCATTTTCACTTTACTTTCTAATTAACAGTTCACATGATATTGGCATTAGCATTAATATTTCCTTCTCATATCACTTTGGACTTTCAAAAAGTTTTTACTTAAGTTCCAGTTAGTTAATAGACAGTGTAATATTAGTTTTAGGTGTACAATATAATGATTCAACGCTTCCATACAACTTTTTGCTTCTCATTTAAAAGACTTTTCTTTCCTATTTGAGTTTGCTGTGTTTAAGGAATGATGTTTCTACTTCTTTTTGCTTCTTTTAATCACAGCTCAGTTCTTGCATAAGGTTTCCTCATATTACTGCAACAAAGCATTATAGTGTTATATAACTTGGAAGAAAAATGGTCATTTTAGTTTTATTCCTATTTCCACATACTGCCCCTTCTTTAGCATTTATCTTTACCAGAAAGGGCACCAGAGACTAACAAAAAGTCTTCAGTATTAACTTGGGATCTGTAGATTTGGGGTACCATTTACATAATAGAGAATCCTTTCCTCCCAATAGCCAATAAAATATTTAACACTCTGAGGAATGCCAAAGATATACTTTTTTTAAAAAGAAAAAAAAATACTCTCCATTTAGGCAAATCATACTGTTCCTTCTAAAGGAAAATAATTCTCAAGTAATATAAAATAAAAGCAGTGCAGTAGACTCTATCTTAGAGACAGGAAATACTGGATGTGATTGCCTTTATTCTGGAACACATCTGAAATCACAGTTTAAGGTATAAACTAAAAAAAAATCAGAACCTCGGAGAAATTTCTCTTAAGTAGAGCTCCTCTGGCACAATTCCCTGAAAGCTGTTCGCAGAGAACACAAATCTAACTTTTGGAACTCTGCTCAAATTCTTGTGTTTGTAAGGTCAGATCATCTAGTCACAAACAGTTCACTTTTTTACTTCTAAATTCATAATGAATTTTTAAATTTAAAGCACATCTAATTTGCTTCTCAATTTAAGCTGAAATGTACAGTATTTCTTGAAACTGTGGCTGTGACAAAGAAAACATGATCAGTAGATGGTTATAGGCCTCCCCAGAAGACTGTTGTTTTAATAACTTCCTCAAACACAGTTTATAGAATATAAAATTAGGGTCATATCTAGCCTTTGTTATGAGAAGAGGATGTGCTCATGTTTAAGCAAATTTGGTGCATCCCACTGGGTTATGTGTCATTCAGTGAGATGTGCTCCCTGAGTCAAGGGCCAGATGGCGGATGCAGAAGTCTTTTGCTAGAATACATCTCTATAGAGGATAATGTCGCATTGGACTTGGTGACCAGGCTAACACTGAATGCAACTCAGTCACGGTATTTAAATCACATTAAGACTCTCTTTTATTTATGGCTCTCCTTGCGATTTTGTCTGGCTTTATGTCTAATTGTTAGCCTTCATGTGGCAGTATGATGTGCTAACAGTTTTGCCTTTTCTTTGCCAGAATGAACTGTTCAATCCCTTCTGAGGTACAGTGGGTCTGGGAAAAAAATTTGTTCCATAAACCAATTATAACTAGGCATAAACTTAATTATAAAAGGACACCTCGCTCTATATACTGTTTTTCATATTCTCGATACTGCTCAGGCATTAGTGTAGATACTTGCTGTCATAATTACAGAATTTTAGAGGTAGAAGGGCAACAGATCATATAGTCTACTTCCTATTGATAGAGAAACTAAAACCAATATGAATTCAGAGTCTTACGTTTGGCTAAAGTAGGGAACAACCCAGACCTAAAAATCAAGTTACGATACTTGGTTTAGTATTCTTTCCACTATCCCCAACTTCCTTCCCCTAACAGCCACTAAACTTCAAAATGCCTTTCCAATTGTCATCCTCCTTCTCCTCCTTTCACCATCATCAACTGAACACAGTGGGAAATACTACCTTTTTTTTTTTTTTTTTTAAAGCCATGGAAACAGATCTTCTATCTCATAGTTTTCTTCTTTCTTATGGTCGGGGAAAAAGTTGTATTTATTCAGTAAAAGAAAAAGCCAACTATCAGTTGGGTGTCTCTGACAGTGTAGTATCAGAGAAAGCAGTTGTGTGAAAACTGGTGGCAAAGGCACAGAAACAGAATGACTCTTGAATCAGAAGTCCTCTTCCTTCCTGAAGGAGTTTCAACATGCTTTTTTCCCAGAATACCTCCCTAAGTCCATATAAGGAAGCAAAGATTTTTTGGTTTTGTTTTCGTTTTTTTTCCTGGTTGGCTCTTTAAGCATACCCACTGGGTTTGGACTGAAACTGCTCTAAGCTGAAATCTCCTAATACTTCCTAGTGCTAGTTCTACTCTCTGATCTCCACTTTCAGAAATCAGACTCTCTAGCCTGTTCTGCCTTGTCAGACCTATCATCTTTTTCTCTACAGCTGCTGCTCAGTACCTAATCCCTCTGGAGTATTACATGGTATAAATACGATTTTGTCCTCATGCACACTATTGGCATTAACCTGAAGGACTTGCTATAAGGATTAGTATTCACGTTGAACATGCTTTTGTAAAAGGCCCTTTCCAGCAATAGAAAAGAGGCAACATCCAACACAGGTACAATTGGGGAGACAGCAATTCAGTTAAACATTTAGTATCACAGTAAAACCTTGGGTTTTTAGACTGTAACATTATACTCTTGGTCTTCATAATCCTAGTAATATTGCTCTTCTTTAAACCATTTATATGAAAATAGTTTATTTACTAAAAGTAATTAGACCAAAGCCCTGAGGCAGATAGATGTCTAGAAAAAGAGATCAAGTCACCCAAAAGCTATATATAGGACTTAAAACTCTTAAGTCAAATCTCTGCCAACTTATATGCATTTTTAGAACTGAAGAGATAAACGGTTCAAATATTATTATTAAAGGGCCAACAGAGTTTGTTCATTAAGCTTCAGCTGGTTTGGCAAGACTATTCAGCTTTATGCTTTCTGGGAAATAAAACTTCCACGGTAAAAAGTAATCACTCGGGAAATGTTTAGAACTTCATTTTGCCATGGTCGTTTGTAGGTCGATTCTTTTTTTATTCTCTTCTAGTGATTTCACATCAACATCAGTTCCCTTCAACAGATTAGACCTTTCACTGTGAATAAGATTTTAACATTTTTGCAAATTGAATATAATTAAAACATGGTTACAGAGAGGCAGAATTATATATACTATACATACTATATATAATGGGTATGGGGGCGGTTGGGATGGGCAACAACATGGCTGGGAAAAGCTTGCCTGTTCTTTAGAGTGGGAATTTTAAACTATTTCTAACATGAGGATAACTTTCAAAAAGGAACCAAAAAACCAACCAAACGAAAATCAAATAAGAAACATAACTCCTCTTTGGGATGGTGGCGGAGTCCACAACCTTCCTTCCAGAAAAGGAAAAGCCAATCATAGAAACCCTTTCTCCTTGCCAGCAATTGTTTAGGAAGGGGCATGTGACCTCTGCCAATGAGAATGGCATTCTAGAGTGATTCTGATGTTTCCTTCTTCTTAAAACTGATTTTGATGATTTACTATCTAAAATTTTCTAAGTCAGTAGTTATTTAAAAAAATATACTAAATGTTCAACTGAATTGCTGTCTCCCCAAAGATGATGTAAGAAAGAATTGACAAATTAATAATGTATCATAGGAAGTTCTTTGAGTAAGAAGTTCTCTGGGAATATTAGATTAGGGTCTAGAGAAAACAACTCCAATTGACGAATTTAAAATGTCATTAGGTTTTTTCCCCTCCTCTTTGATAAACAGTGCAAAGTCCCTAATTTTTTTTTTTTTAGGGGATTAAAATCTGCCACCACATATTCCAAAGAAGCAACTGAAAAGGGGGCAATTCAGACAAAGAAATCTTGTTTATTACTAATCTGATGCAGCTCAGGTATTCTTTTTTTTTTTTCCCCCTGAACTAGAGATCAGGATCAGAAAAGTCTCTCCTTTAACTCCTTTTCCCCATCTGGTTCCTGTTTGGCATACTATGAGCATGAGCTTCTACCAAAGAGAGAGAGGCAGCCTTAAGCCTCTTACCGATGAATTTACAGGAGAGGCAAGACAGAAATGCAAAGCACAAGGAAACCAAAAAAGGCTAAAGTCAAAATGTTGCAAGACAAAGAGTCCTTTGCCTAAAAGTAATCACTTTGAACCTTCTGGTTACATGAAAAACTCCACATTATTATATCGTGGCTTTGCAGCCAGAACTTACTACAATACTGCTCAGGAGGAATGAGGATTGGGGTAGGATACACTCATTCTTGGAAACTGGAGTGTGCTGCTAATGTGTCTGAGAACTGAGATTTAGAACATAATTTGCTTTGCTTTGGTCTAGTTGAGAGCACAGGCTCTGATGACAGACTGCCTGGATTTTAATTCCAGGATCACTATTTGTCAG
The DNA here is from genome assembly GCF_028749965.1 of Puma concolor. Lineage (NCBI taxonomy): Eukaryota > Metazoa > Chordata > Mammalia > Carnivora > Felidae > Puma > Puma concolor. Next base: position 77,416,648 of record NC_141674.1, read on the forward strand.
CAAGTAGTTGGGAAACTAAGTTCTTCATGCCTTTTTCTCATTGTAAAAAGTGGTATTTTTTTTTTTTTTAACCTCATTGGACTGCTATGAGAATAAAACAAGATTAATATATGTAAAATATCTGGAACAATGCCTGGCACACAGCAAGTGCTTAATAAATGTTATTTATTGTTATCATTGTTATAATATATGGCTCTGACAGGAATTTTGCTTTAAAAAGGAAAAAAGGAAAAAAGGAAATGGGTGGAGAGCTGAAGCCAGCTCTCCAGCTACCACCATTTCTTTAAAAAAAAAAAAAAAAAAATTTTTAATGTTTATTTATTTTTGTGAGAGAGACAGAGCGCGAGCAGGGGAGGGGCAGAGAGAGAGGGAGACACAGAATCCGAAGCAGGCTCCAGGTTCTGAGTTGTCAGCACAGAGCCCAACGCAGAGCTCGAACCCACGAACTGCGAGATCATGACCTGAGCTGAAGCTGGACGCTCAACTGACTGAGCCACCTAGGCGCCCCACTGAGCCACCTAGGCGCCCCAGCCTCCACCATTTCTAATGGAGGCCAAAAGTTTTTATTTTAAACAATTTGTTTAATATGGGAGAAAAAAATGTTTAAGTGTGGAGAGCTGGTTTAGCTGGGGTTGAGACTTTTGTCAAGAGAGTACACAAAATGAGAGAGAGAGACAAAGGATGAGTGACTACAACAGGGTGATCCTGATGAAGGGCTGGCGAATATAATTTTGATAAGGGAGTAAGGAAGAACAGGGAGGGGTGGGAGGCAGAGTCAATAAAAAATGATAAAAGATCAATGGATTGTAGGCCCTGGTGGGGTTGAAGAATCACTGAAATCAGGGAGAGTAAAATTGGAATGACCATAAATGGTAATTCAGAGAATATGAATACTAAAACCGAGAAAAAAAAGATAGGCCTATAATTATGGATACAGACAAGGTTTAGGACATGATCATCAGAGAGCCTGAAATACAGTGAAGGATAAATCTGCTAGAAAAATCTTATAATCTGGTATGCCTTACAATGGCATAGAGGCCCTATACTCTGTTTTCAGACTTTATCTCCTCCTTTGTCCCTGGCTTTTCTCCAGCCATAATGGCCTTTTTGCGGTTCCTCAGCACACCGAGCATGCTCTGCTTCAGTCTTTGCACTTGTTCCCTCAGCCCATTACACTTTCCCCAAGATAATTATATAACTAGCTCCCTCACCTTCTTGGGCAATTTTTTCTAATGTCATTTTCTCATGGACACTGAAATCTTCAAGATTTAGAACATGGGTAGTGTTGCAAAGACAGACGAGGAGCTAAAAACCTTCAAGGCTGTGGCATCCTGGGGAACTGTCAGTTAACTGCAACAAGGATGCAGAGTGAATTGTTGGACAGTCTGAGCTTCAAAGCAGAGGATTTTAGAGAGGAGAGAGGGAGGAATCCAGAAGTAGCAATGAAGAACAAATGGGATCAGACCTTTCTTTTCTCTGAAAAGTTAAATAAAAATGTATGTAATTTATTAAAGATACTGGTAGATCTTACATAAAGTGAGCCCTAACTGAATCTATTTACTGCTAATTGCACAAACTGCATTTGGCATGTGTTTTTAGGCAATTCAGAGGATCATCAAGAAAATGGGTCATGAGAATAAAATAACATTTACTGCTGTGCCAGTATTACTATTTAGAACCCTTTGATTTTAGCTGCAATTATGTGAGGAATTGACTTCCTTTTAAAAACTGTGTGGGCCCCAAACCACATAGCAGACTGCATACCCTTGTGGAGTTCCTGATCACCAGTTCAAACAGCCACATTAGCGTTAGTCTTAAGGACATTTGCCTCCTGAAATATAGCAGAAAATACAGCAGTAGCAGATGTCTAACAGAGAAAATGGACTTTTACAGTTATATATAAGAGAACATAAGTTTCTTCCACCTTTTTAGTGAATGGCCTTAAGTCCTTATTATATTGCCCTTCTGGGTGAGAAGAGGTCTCATGAGCTATGATCTATAATATTTAGACCTCTCAAAGGGCTTGAATATACTATATAAAAGGAGAGCAGGTATCTCGGGAAACCACATTCACATAATCACCTTTGGTAAGTAACATTTTGGTTCTGAAATGGCACCAAAATACACATTTCAAATCAGCAGCTTCATCACTTTGAGGAAAGAGAAATGAGAAACAATAAATGTCACCTTCTAAAAACAAATAAAAAATTAAAAGCAGAATATAAAATTTAAATCATAGGGTAAAAAATTTACTCATTGTAATCATCTATTGGGGCCCCTGGCTGGCTCCGTCAGTAAAGCATACGACTCTTGATCTCGGGGTTGTGGGTCCATGCCTCACATTGGGTGTACAGATTACTTAAAAAAAAAAAAAAATCCATGTTTCAGATTAATTTCTAAAAAAAAAAAATACTTTCATTTCTTATCTATTCCTAATGCATCTCCATAAAATATATATCTAGTGACAGCAGTGAGTAGAAAGCATTGTTCTGATATTCTAAAAGGACTGATTTACAGGAGACTATAGATGCTGGAGAGGATATGGAGAAACGGGAACCCTCTTGCACTGTTGGTGGGAATGCAAATTGGTGCAGCCGCTCTGGAAAGCAGTGTGGAGGTTCCTCAGAAAATTAAAAATAGACCTACCCTACGACCCAGCAATAGCACTGCTAGGAATTTATCCAAGGGATACAGGAGTACTGATGCATAGGGGCACTTGTACCCCAATGTTTATAGCAGCACTCTCAACAATAGCCAAATTATGGAAAGAGCCTAAATGTCCATCAACTGATGAATGGATAAAGAAATTGTGGTTTATATACACAATGGAATACTACGTGGCAATGAGAAAGAATGAAATATGGCCCTTTGTAGCAACGTGGATGGAACTGGAGAGTGTGATGCTAAGTGAAATAAGCCATACACAGAAAGACAGATACCATATGGTTTCACTCTTATGTGGATCCTGAGAAACTTAACAGAAACCCATGGGGGAGGGGAAGAAAAAAAAAAAAAAAAAAAAAAAGAGGTTAGAGTGGGAGAGAGCCAAAGCATAAGAGACTCTTAAAAACTGAGAACAAACTGAGGGTTGATGGGGGGTGGGAGGGAGGGGGGGGTGGGTGATGGGTATTGAGGAGGGCACCTTTTGGGATGAGCACTGGGTGTTGTATGGAAACCAATTTGACAATAAACTTCATATATTAAAAAAATAAATAAAAGGACTGATTTATAAGTTATATTCAGAAAAAAAAATTTGAGGATTTGGGGCAGCTAAAAAGAACACTGTTTTGAACATAACTACCACGTCCTATAACATGATTTCAGAAGGGCTTAAGGAAATAACATACCACTCCAATTACATGAACTTTTCTCCTATTAATCAAAAAAGGGCTTTCATGTAAATATGTCTTATAGACTGCAACATACTGAAGTTCCCAGTGACTAAGAAATCATTGGAGAAGTGATTTGGGTTACATATTCACAATAATATATGGATTAGTTTCTGAAGTTTTGATCAAGATGTCGATTGAACATATATTTCAGGATCCTCCAGTTTTTAGGAAAATGATAAAAAGAAAAAATGTAAAAGTCTTTAATAGTGTTGGGAAAGAAGAGAGTATATTTTGATTAATCAGAAATTATGAGTAATCCCCAAAAACACAGATGATAAATGGAATCTGACTGAAAGGGGAAACCTTGACCCAAACTATGCATGGGAAGATAGATGGCTACTAATGGTGGAAAGGGCCAAGAGTTAAGGTGTTTTCAGTTTAGCCAGGGCAGAGGCATGGTACTGTTCTACAATACCAAAAAAGAAACTAAGTCTACACATCTAGAAGCCTTGATGTTGGTTGTACTCTTTCCCTGTGATAACCAGAAATAGGCTGAATTCATAGAACACTGAAGAAGGCTAACAAGGAATCTGAAATTTAAGATGAACAAGCAAGAATCACCAAATATTTGAGGGAAACTAACACCGTGAAAGAAAGGCATCAAGCTCAACAAATAAAAACTAATCCCTGACAAAACAATTAACAGAGCAAAAAGAAGACTTAAACCAAAATACCAACCCCTGAAACAACTCATTGGGTAGGCTGATTAGCAGAATGAACATAGTTTTAGAGTCAGTTAGTGTATTGGAAGAGTGAACTGAAAATACAGAAGACAAAAGAGATAAGAAGTGTAAAAGGAAAAAAATAAGACACATGGAAGACAGATTCAGGAGTTCTAAGTTCCACAAGGATACAGCAAAAAGAATTAAAACAAATAAGCAAAGAAATAATAAAAATAAAAATAAAAGTCCCAGGACAGAAAATTGACATAAATCCTCAAATGAGAGGGTCCATAAAGTACTACGCAGGATGAATAAAAAATAAAGACATATCTTGGTAAATAAGTATAAAAGGATAAATATTAAAATTTCCAAATAGAAGGGGAAAAAAAGATTGAAACAGGAATTAGATCAGACTGGGACCAGACTATCCATGATACTGGATGTAAGCGGGCAATGGAATAGTATTTTCAAAAGTCTATGAAAATTCTATCCCTAATCAAACTGGAAATAAATATATCTTCGGATATGTAGACTTGGAGAACTTATCACCTGTAAGCCCTTTCTGAAAAGAGTTCCTTAAGGATATATTCCAGCAAAAGATAAATAATTCCAAGAGGAAGACATGCATATATAAAACCACAGGTGACAAAGAAACTAATACATATTCAAGGGTTAAAATTAAAAGTACTGATTAAAAAAGGATACTAAGGTAGAACTGGCAAATCCATGGAGGTAAAATGCAGATTGGAGGTTGACCAGGATTACAGATGGGGGCACTGGGGAGCAAGCAACTGTTTACTGTGTACAGGGTTTCCTTTTGGGGTAATGAAAATATTTTGGAACTAAGGAGAGATGATTGTTACACAACACCGTGAATACACTAAATTGTTTACTTCAAAATAGTTGTTTTTAGAGGCACCTGGGTGGCTGAATCGGTTAAGTATCTGACTTGATTTTGGCTCAGGTCATGATCTCACAGTTCGTGGGTTTGGGCCCTGCATGGGGCTCTGTGCTGACAGTGCAGAGCCTGCTTGGGATTTTCTCTCTTTCTCTTTCCCTCTGCCTCTCTTCCACTTGTGCTCCCTCTCTCACTCTCTCAAAAATAAACATTAAAAAAATAAAACAAAATCGTTAATTTTACCTCAATTAAAAAAATTTCCATGAAAACAGTAACAAGTCTACCTTGGAAATGAAACAATTACATACAAGTGTTTTACTTTGGTACACCGTGCTTTATGTATTCTTCACACAGACTATAAAAAGATGTGTACTGAAGAATAGAAATTTAATATAATTAATCAAATTTAATAAATATGGAAGCCAAATTTCAGGGGATCGAAAAAATAGGCTGCTGAATGGGAAATAAAACATGCCAAGGTTCTTGTGGTATTGGAGGGAGAGACGCAGATACTGATGATAGTAGATGCTAATTAAAAATTAAGTTAATAATTGTTAAAAGTTTTCAGGGTGAGGAAATTATGGGAATAGGTGTGATTTTTTATTTTTTTATTTTTATTTTATTTTATTTTATTTATTTATTTTTAACGTTTATTTATTTTTGAGACAGAGAGAGACAGAACATGAACAGGGGAGGAGCAGAGAGAGAGGGAGACACAGAATCCGAAACAGGCTCCAGGCTCCGAGCTGTCAGCACAGAGCCCAACGCGGGGCTCGAACTCACGGACCGTGAGATCATGACCTGAGCCGAAGTCGGACGATTAACCGACCAAGCCACCCAGGCGCCCCTAGGTGTGATTTTTTAAAAGTTATGTATGTATGTATGTATGTATGTATGTATGTATGTATGTATTTGTTTATTGGGGGGCTGGGGAGCAGAGAGAGTAGGAGAGAATCCCAAGCAAGACTCCTTGTCAGCACAGAGCCTCATGTGGGGCTGGAACCCACGAACTATGAGATCATGATCTGAGCTGAAACCAAGACTTGGACGCTTAACCAACTGAGCCACTTAGGTGCCCCAAGGAACAGGTGTGACTTTAACAAATTCCTTTCCTCTACTTTCAATACGACTAAGCTTTTAGCTTTTTATAAGCCAAATGACTGCTGAGACTAAGAGGTAACTGGTGTAAATATAAGTGAGGCATGGGGCTCTCTTAGGGTCCTGAGAGAAAAGGGAACTGATATGGAACTTTCTTTTCCAGGTGGTGAAGCTCAGGGGTGAGGACGAGAGGGTGGTGGATCCTAGAAGGAACTTGACAATCAGAGATATCTGGCCCCAACGTAAGCATATTACATCTTTTTTAAGCCCCAAAGGAACGAAATGGGTAGACTGAATCCTCCCTGCCCTACACACTGAGAGATTACAGAGGCCTGAGAGATATCAGGGATGTCCTTCAGGTACCTCAGCAAGGGACTGTCACTTCACTTTTCACTACTTGGAAGACTATTAACATGTAGGATATCCCAATATCTCAACAAACAGATCTGAATCCAACGAGCTGAAAAAGAAAAATAACTCCTTTAAGGCATTTCAGCAACTAGAGAGGAAATCAGCAAAATAATTAAATACATACTCAGTAAAACAGAAATACTAGAGAAGATGAAAACATGAATGAAAATAAATCATATCATTTGAGATTCAACTGCAGTGCACACACACACATTTCTGAAAGCTTAGTAACATTTTTGAAACAAAATTTTATTTTATTATTGAAATAAAATTTTCAATGAATTGAAGAGGAGGTTGGTCACTGTAAGTGCAAGAAATATTTCAAAGTACAAAGCAAACACATAAATGGAAATCATGAGGGAGAAGATTTGAAAAATAGGTCAAGGAAATACAAAATGCAGATAATAGGAATTCTGAAAGGAGGAAAAAAAAATGGAAAAGATAAAACTATTCAACAGAGAATAGTAAAAAATTTTACCTGAGTTATAGAAAGCCTGAATTCTGCTATGTTCCAGGTTGTACCAATGAGAAAAGCACAAATTTGGGTATACTTGGCAAGTTCCTGAACTCTAAGGATAAAGAGACAATATTATAAACAGAAAGAACAAGTTACTTAAAAGGAAAAAACTCAGACTGGCAATGAAATAGCTGGTCTATGCACCCTGAGACAAATAGCACCTACCACCCTGAAAGGAGAGGACTGTCTTCGAGGATCCTTTGCTCAGTAAACTTATTATTCACCTTTCAGAGCAAAAGTAAAAAAACAAACTAGAAAAGAGACCTCAAGATGGAATAAGAGAAACAGAAACACTGGTTAGCCATGTGAAATTAAATATAAATGGATGAGGATAGAGTCCTCAGTGTTGTGAAAACAGAGAATTTTCTGAAACCTAAGAGAAAGGTAGTAAAATCACTCTAAAGATCTTACAGTAAAGAAAGCTAAGTACAGTTTATTCTAAAGAGGGACAGGGAATTTTTCTCTGCCAGTTACCAGAACCTAGCCTTAAAAAAGACACCCTCCCCCACCCCCACCCGCCGACAAAAAGTGAAACAGAACAGAGATTCCAGATGCAGATTGCAGAATACCTGAAATTTGATATATGACAAAAGTAGTATTCAGTTCTGTTGGACAAAGTACAGAATAATAAATTGGTGTTGGTATAACTGGCTATCCACTCTGGAAGAAGAGAGACACAGACTCCTACACTATAACATAAGCAAAAACAAATTTCAAGTGGATTAAAGATTTAATTAAATTGAAGTCTTAGCCCATTCCACAAAAAGTACCGCAGACTGGGTAGCTTATAAACTAACATTTATTGTTCATGGGTCTGGAGGCTAGAAGTCCAAGATCAGGATGCCAACCAACATGGTCAGATTGGAGTGGGGGGGCCTCTCACACGTCACAGATATTTCACGCTGTGGAAGGGGCTAGAGATCTTTTTGCAAAAGCACTAATCCTGTTCACGAGGGCTCCATCCTCATGACCTAATCAGCCCCAAAGGTCTCACCTACTCACACCATCGCCATTGGACGTTAGGATTTCAAAGTAAGAATTTGGTGGCAGGGGAGAGGAGGGGTACACAAAATAGAGACCATAGCAAAGACTTAATTTGAAAAAAATATATATTCCAAGAAAATCTAGAAAACTACCTGTATTAAAGGAAAGAGAGATTTTTCTTTGTCCTATATGACCTCAATACAAATATATATGTATAAAAAAATGAACAAAGTGGGGCGCCTGGGTAGCTTGGGCAGGTAAGCCTCCTCCTCTTGATTTTGGTTCAGGTCATCTCACAGTGGTGAGAATGAGCCCCAAGTTGGGCTTTGAGCTGGCAGCACAGAATGTGTTTCGGATTCTCTCTCTTCCTCTCTCTCTGCCCCTTCTGGACTTATGTGTTCTCTTTCTCTCAAAATAAATAAGTAAACTTAAAAAAATTAACAAAGAAAACTCAATTCAATAAAAGATAGGAAAGGAAAAGAAACATCAAGAAAGCACAATACATAGAAAGCGTAAGATAATATGGCAAGAATAAGTATAAATATATACATAAGCACAAAAATATGAATGGTTATATTCACCTATTCATCTCAAACTAGGTGTATTAGATAAGAAAATCCAGCTATATGTCATTGACGAGAGGAAAATCTAAAATAAAATGACATTAGAAAGGAGGGGGAAAATGCCTATCAGGTAAATAACAGAAATTAAAAATAGGGCTTTTTTCGTGCTTCTATTGAATCCAAGTAGATTCAGTAGTCATCGTGAACCTTCATATACTTAAGAACAATGACTGGAAACACAGGAAGCAAAAACTGAGGGTGAAGAGAAACAGGCACTGTGGCAACCATACTGGGATGCTAACATATCTTTCAGAGAATATGAAAGGTGAAGTACATATGAGTAAGATATAACTTAAATAGCATCATTTAAATCCTGAATATATATTTATATATATAATTTATGTACATAGCATGTTTAATATATGATTTATATCACAAATATATCTATCTATAAAATTCTGTACCCCAAAACTCAGATTACACAATGTTTTTTCACACTTGAGACATTGCCAACAAGTAACCATGTATCTCAGGCCACACAAAATTTCAACAAATTCCCAAAAGGTAGAAATTGGCTAAAAAGGAAATCAAAGTTGGAATGTAAGGTAATAAACAAACAACGATAGCTCTATATATCTAAATCTATGGGAAATGGTCAAATGTGATATACATGTAAAAACATGTAGTCTTATATGTAGTTATTAGAAAACCAAAAGGCTGAAAATAAGCCTTAAGTTGTGGAAGGTAGAAAAGTAGAGTTGATGAAAAAAATACCAAGTGCAAGTTCCTGAAAAGACTAACAAAAACATAAAACCTTCAGTAAGTTTAAGGAAAAAAGCTAATACAAGCTTGAAGTAAACATTAGTAATGAGGAAATAATAACTTGAAGGGAATAGTATGTACAAATTTTTCCAAAATTTTAGAAAATCTAGGAGAAACACGTACTCTTGTAAGAGAATAAACTAAAATTGGTTCAGAGAGGGGGAAAAAAAATCTAACAACCTACGATTATAAAATAAATAGTGAAAGTAGTCAAAAGATGTGTCTCTCCAAGGCAACAGGCTCCTGAGTTTATGGATGAGGACTACCAAATCTTTAAGAAAGCAAAACTGTCCATGTTATGAAAACTCTTTCAGAGCACAGGTAAATTTAAACTTCCCAAATCATTTTATGAGGTTAACATAATTTGGATACCAAATCCAGAGAGATATAGAAGAAAAGTCCATGATCACTAATAGGCATACATGAAAAAATTCTTTAATGAAATAAAAGCAAATTAAGTTCACAGTATGAAGAATCCATCAAGACTAAGGAAAAATTTAAGGATGGTTCAATGTTTAAAAGTCTATTAATGTTTTTTATTAACATCAACAGATTAAATGAGAAAAAGCACATTCAAATCTCAACAGAGGCTGGAGAAATGTGCTAATATTGAGAGTCTATTTTTTATTTAAAAGAAAATAAAGGGGCACCTGGGTGGCTCAGTTGTTAAAGCATCCAACTTCGGCTCAGGTCATGATTTCACAGTTCATGAATTCGAGCCCAGCGTGGAACTCTGTGCTGACAGCTCAGAGCCTGGAGCTTGCTTTGGATTCTGTGTCTCCCTCTTTCTCTGCCCCTCCCCTGCTCATGCTATCTCTCTCAAAAAAAAAAAAACGTTGAAAAAAAATTTTTAAAGAAAATGAAAAACCCTTATCCAATAAGAAACAAACTCTTTTTAATTCAATAAACTGTGTCTGCAAGTAACTCCCAGCAAATTATATTTAATGATGAAACAAAAGTTTCCATTATATGATCAGGAGCAGGAGAGCAATGCAAGCTATCACCATTAATATTCAATACTGTACTGGAGATTCTTGATAATATAAGAACACAAGAAAAAGACTAGGAATAAGTATTGGAGAGCAAGAGACAAATATCACAATTTGCAGAGGATATGACTGGCTACATAAATTTCAAAAAATTAACCAAAAAAAGTATTAAAATAAGAGAGTTCAGCAATGTGACAGGATATAAATGACTGCTACACAGAGAATCCGTAATTTCCCTTTATATCAGTAACGTTCAACTAAAAATTCTGGGAAAAATCTGTTCACAACAGCAGCAAAACTAAAATACAGAGAAATAAATTTTAAATGTGCAATTCTTCATAAAGAAAACTATAAGACTTACCTGTAAGACATGAAGATAAATGGAAAAACATACCATATCCCTAAAAGAGAAGACTCATATTTCCCATTTTCCACAATTTATAAATTCAGTGAAGTTCTAAAAACAAGATCTCAGAGTTCAAAGAGATTTTGACAAAGTAATCCTAAAATAGATCAGGAAGAGCAAAACACAAGAATACCATATGATTTCTCTCCTATGTGGAATTTAAGAAACAAAACAAATGAGGAAAGGGAAAAATAGAGAGGCAAACCAAGAAACAGACTTTTAACTATAGAGAACAAACTGATGGTTACCAGAGAGAAGGTGGGGGGCGGGGGAGGATGGGTTAAGTAGGTGGTGGGGATTAAGGAAGCACTCCGAGTGTTATATGGAAGTGTTGAAGCACTCTACTGTACATCTGAACCTAATATTACACTGTATGTTAACTAACTAGAATTTAAATAGAAACTAAAAAAAAGAACAACCACAATTTATTTTTAAGAAGAAAAACAAGGGGCACATATCCCATAAAGTATTTAAATAAGCTTTAAAATAATAGCTTATTCACTTAATCATTCAGTGAATATTGACTAGATGCATACTATATAACAGAACTCTTATAGGAAAATAGAACTGAACAAAACATATAAAATCCCCTCTCTCGAAAATTTATGTAAGGACTTTGGATTCTGATAATGGTGGACTACATAATCTCAATAATTTCTCTCACTGTGGTCAAATAAAAAGGTTGGGTTAATAAAAACAAAAACATCATATAAGCAGCAAAGAAATAACAAGATAGTAAAGAATTATCTGGTGAAACTCTTAAGAGAAGACAAGAAACCTTATGGGGTCACCCTGTAATAAAACCTTTTACTTTTGCAGAGGACACAGCATATCTGGAAGAAATAGCTATGAAACTAAGTTGCAATTTCAATGGTCGCAGGGAACTTGTAAAAAAAAAACTACATTCACAGGGTAAAACATGAACTAGGGGTGTATGAACCTTCCCATGATGTAGCTTTTATAGCCTGATTTGGGTCATCTGGTAGACCAGGAAAATATAAATCTTGAATTTGGAATTACAGTGTTACTGGTAGAACCCCTACTCATCTGGCAGAAGTAAATACTATGATACTATGATACCCTACTCTCTGGCAGAGAAAGATACTATGATACTATCCTAGGCTTCAAAATAGTTCTATTAACAGCTTCCAAATATAATATCTAGCATATTGTTAGACGTCTAGGCATGTAAGAAAACAAGATACCATGAACAAGATGCAGGGAAAACATCAGTAAGCTCAGACACGTAATTATTTGGAATTATCAGAAGAATATATAAATAACTATACAGACCATATTCAAAGAAATAACAGCCACATAGGCTACTAGAAACAATAAAAAGTGTATCCAAAAAAAGAACCAATGTAAATTCTAGATCTGAAAAATATTACAACCAAAATTAAGACTTCAGTAAATGGGATTTAGTATACTGTAGCTTAGAAAATTAGTAAACTGGAAGATGGGTCAAAAGAAATTATTTGAAATGTAGCAAACACCAACAGAGAAAACTGAGAAGAAATGGTAAAAAACCTAGAGGACACAGTGAGAAGGATTTAAAACAGATTTGATTGGGAGTTACAAAGGAAAGAGAGAATGAGGCAGAAGAAACAGCTGGTAGACAACAGCTAGGAAATTTCCAAAAGCCCATCAGAGATCCCAAACTTGACAATAATAAAAAAGAAATTCCCATCTAGAAATATGATAGTAAAACTTTAGAAAACTAGAGATAAAATTAAATATGTTAAAAAGGAGCCAGAACTACAGAACAGCTTATTTTAAAAGGAGCAACAGCTAAACTTGCAGGAATAATGAGATGAAACGGTGGCTTGGGACCCCTAAATAGCTTCAGGATGGGTACTGGTCACTGGAAAACCCAAAGCATGATTAAAGGATTGGAACTTTCAGCACCCCTTCTGACCCCGACCCCACCCTGGTCCCACCAACTCCTCCAGGGATGGGGAAAAGAGCTGGAGATTGAGCTAATCATCAGCATCCAATGATTAAAACAACCATACCTATGTAATGAAACTTCTATAATAACTTCTAAGCAATGGAGTTCAAAAAGCCTCCAGGTTGGTGAACACATCAAGATGTTGGGAGGCTGGTGCGCTCAGAGAGGACATGGAAGTTCCATGCCACCCTCTTCCATGCATACCTTGCCCTATGCATCCCTTTCCATTTGTCTGTTTCTGAGTTACATCCTTTAAAATGAACTGGCAAAGTCAAGTATTTTCCTGAGTTCTATAAGGTTCTTCTAGCAAATCACTGAACTTGAACAGGATGTTGCAGGAACCCCAATTTATAGCCAGATTGTGAGAAGTACAAGTGAGCTGATACTTGTGACTGGCATCTGAAGTGTGGGTGTTGTGGGACTGAGCCTAAGGAGTCTGATGCTAACTCTAGGTAGTTAATGTTAGAATTGCATCAAATTCTTGGATACCCAGTTGATGTCTCAAGAATCAGAGAACTGGTTGTTTGTACTAGAAAATGCTCCAGATCTAATATTCAAAGGTTAGTCTACACAATGCACCACTCAAATTTAAAACTGAGAAAACATGGGGTGCCTGTGTGGTTCACTCAGTTAAGGGTCTGACTTGATTTCGGCTCAGGTCATGATTTCACTTTTGGGCCCACGTGGGGCTCTGTGCTGACAGCAGGAGTCTGCTCGGGATTCTATCTCTCGCAAAATAAGTAAATAAATAATAAGTAAATAAACATTTGAAAAAATTTGGAAAACAGTATACATTATATAATACATACAATCACAAGCTCACTGAAACAGTAAGAAAGAAATATAACAAGCTGTAAAAGTAAATGTCTTTGAGTGATTATACCAAGGTTATTTCCCCTTTTTACTGTTGCATTTTCATAATATTTCTAAAATGAGCATATATTACACTTTCTTAGTGAGGGGGAAAAAAAATCAAAGCTATTGTTTTTTGTTTTTTTTTTTAAATTTTTTTTCAACATTTATTTATTTTTGAGACAGAGAGAGACAGAGCATGAACAGGGGAGGGGCAGAGACAGAGGGAGACACAGCATCGGAAACAGGCTGCAGGCTCTGAGCGGTCAGCACAGAGCCCAACGCGGGGCTCGAACTCACGGACCGCGAGGTTGTGACCTGGCTGAAGTCGGACGCTTAACCGACCAAGCCACCCAGGCGCCCCCAAAGCTATTGTTTAGACTAATATGTTTTAACTGTATAGTTCCTGAGAGGTTATATGTATGTCCATAAGAAAAGTCTATCTATTAAATCACTACTGATGGGGCATCTGGGCGGCTTAGTTGGTTGAGAGTCTGACTTTGGCTCAGGTCATGATCTCGCAGTTTATGAGTTCGAGCCCCACACTGGGCTTGCTGCTGTCAGTGCAGAGCCGGCTTCAGATCCTCTGTCCCTCTCTCTCTGCCCCTCCCCCACTTTTACTTTCAAAAATAAACAACACATTTAATAAATAAGTAAATTATTACTGAAAAACTATCATCTCCTTAACCCATAATTAAATACATGAAATCCAAAATAGAGATATTAGCTACACCATGGTTCTAATATAGTCTAAAGAAGCATAGTAGAAGGTACTACTTTTAGAGAAGTTAACTTTTTTGTCTTGATGCTGTTAAATAAACACTTTTAACCAGATTTTTAAAAAAAGAAAGTAAAGCTCTAATACTAAAGAAGCTCAAATATTTTAGGTAACAACAACAACAACAAAAAGAGTTAAAAGAAAATAGGCAATACTCAATATTGAATCAGGCTATACTGTGATACCATAATTTGAGACAATATGAATTTTTTTTCTAGTAGAAGCCAAATGAAAATTATGTCTTAATTTCCTAGTTGTCAAATAACGGATAAACTTGGCTTCCTAAAGAATTTTTCAAATTTTGAAACCCAAATATCTTTACCATGAAAAATATTTTTTGTTTAATTTACTTTTTAGGAATCCCTATAGTTTACTGTTTTTAATTTGAATTACTCTACTTAGATTGAATTCTATGTACATTAAGAAAAAGAAATATTTATTTTAAATATAGCTTAACATAAAAATTATAATCCAGGTTTGCTTATAAAATTTGTGGTCAAACTACTTGTATTCTTACATCTTGACAGTTTGCTTAATAAGATAAAATCAGAGAACTATAAAAATGAGAGCTGAAAGGGACTCAACTCTAGTGATGCTAGTCTTCCCTTGAGGAATCCTCATTTTTTTTAATTTGTGAATTCTGCAGGCTGTGTAATATGTCTTCCAATTTAAAAAATATATTCATTTATAACTATCAATGAAACATGCTCAGTAAGAGTTGTCTCTCAGTAAGAGACAACTGGTATACACAGACTTGGTATATTTTGAGTCAGAAGTAAAGGAATCTGAAATTTTAGCTAGCCTCATCTTTACAGAGAAATACACAGTTTCTATCAGGGATTTCAAAAAACAAAAATAACTTGAAAGTACTTTCCCTCTATCTAGTACCCCAGAGATAAGGAGACCCTTGGTTGAAAATGTTCCACCTAATCCCACTTCCTAATTTCACATATAAGGTATGTGAATAAAATAGCCTGCTCAGTATAAACAATTTAAACAACATAAAACACAACCTCAAGTGGACTATTTCCACCAGTGATAAAAATAAGAAATGCTTCACAATATAGACGTTATAATTTTCTTTAAGTCTTTTTTTATTTAGAGATTTTTCTGGTAAGGAGATATACCATAGGAAAGCAATTCACTGGCAGTGAGGTATGTATATACTCTACCAAAATACTCCTTATTTTAACTGTTTTTAACTTTATTTACATACGAAGAAAATTATCAATGCATATCCTCGTTTCAACTATAGTATTAGCCATACTACATGAAATAAAATGAAATGGTGCTTGCATACAAAAACTGTTATTTGTAAAGGAATCTGATTGCAGGTTAAAAGAACTAATTTGTTTTTGGAAAGAGTTTAAAAGAATCACAATTTATCATGACCAAGACATCTGCACCATATTTTCCATTCCTCACAGCACATTTATTTCAGTAATTCCGTTATGTCGGTTCTTAGCATGAGCATAGTGTTACACGATTTTCGTACATATAGTCACATCCAAAACAAGTTCTAAAATTTAAATTGTAAACATTCTCATCATATGTAGAAATATTTCAATTGGTGTATTAAGTTTTGCTAACTGATCAAATTTGGAATATAAATGAGAAAGCCTATTCTAAATTGTGTAGTGAGCATTGTTCATTAATTACATTTCTACAATGTTAAATAAAGTAAGAGGCAAACCTGTCCTGTAAGCATGTCAAAATTTAAGTAAAACATTAAAAAGAAACAAATCTGTTAACAAAAGGGATGTCTTGCAATAAAGAACATTAGATTTTTTAAATCTATTATGATACAAAAATGTAAAGGGTAAATAGCATCTTTGTTGACAAAGTAGGAGGTAGCATGGATGCACCACTTTATTGTCTGAGAAATGCAACTGGAGTAAAGAATATTTCCTTACCACAAATAATTTCCAGGACTATGTACATATTTCTTTTAGAAATACTTGTTTAAACAAATCTCCCTCCACTTTTTAGTATAAAAAAAACCGTTCCATGTGATTTTAAAAAAACACTTACACATCTAGATAGAATAGTACTCTGCCCTATTTGAGTGAACAGTCTCAAACTATGAAGTACATGATATTTAATGCCCTAAGTTGAGTAAATTTAGTTTAGCAGTTCCTGGTATTATACAAAACACTAAATACATACAAACAAAATATAATATCTTATTTTTCAATGCAAGTCTTGTGGGGAATAAACAGAACTTTGATTCTGGTAACACTGCAGAAAATGTAATTTTCCAGTAAGTCTGTCTTTAAGTTATTCATGTGCAACAGTTTATTAATGACTGCTTACATGTACTGATCTTTCATCGAGTGAACACCATTAACTGACAAAACTTAGTAAACCTTAAAAACACAGCTTCCGTCCTATATAAAATATATAGACTACTTACTGTTTGAAGTACTCAGTTTGCTCTGATGTCACTGTAATTCACTTTTCCCCATATTCCTGCTTTAGTATTTATAAACGGATAATTTAACGTGGCTTTAAAAAAAAAAGACAAAGAATTTCAAATGTACATCCAATTTAAATTTGCTATTTAAAAGGTTTCCTTGTTCTATGAAGCTGCTTCTGCCATTAGTAGAGAAAATGAAGTTTCTGTAATGGAGGCAGGCTTTTTAAGTAGTGACGTGACTTCCACCATGCCAGCTCCAGTCCGTGGAAGATTAGCGTTTACAATGTGTCGTTGTAAGTGCTTAATCCAGTCTTCCTGAACAGACAATGGTCCACGAAAGACTAGGCCACAAAACCTATAGAAGAAGTTGATAACAGTTCTCTTAACATGACCAATTCCCTTTATTTAAAACCAAGTCACATAAAATCCATACACATAAGAGGTAGAGTTTACCATAGCCTGGAGATGCTACCATATACTGGAGCACTTGACAACAGTTTTTAAATACATACAAAGTCAAAATGATTTAATACAATATAAAACTGGCAATTCATAGGTTTAACAGCTATATTACCTCTAGTAATATTTGCAGAGGTGGGAACATTACTATTAAATTAAATTAATTAAAAGGTCTTAATGCCTATACATCTCAATACATTTAAAACAACTATAATTCCAAAATGTACCACTGTTTTCAAAAGACCCTTCCCCAATTCAGAACTCCTTAAACTGCATGAGGATGAGTATAGAAGGAGGTGGGAATGAGTTTGTATAGCTATACTTAGTTAGAAGTATGAGTGGAGAGAAAACGCATTCCCAAGAAGCAGAAACTCAAGACAATTAAGGAGAAAAAAAATCAAACCAAATCAAATTAAACCCAACAAAGCAAATAAATACCACAACAAAAAAAGGCTACTTTCATAAATCAACAGTATCACTGAGACTCTGAGATAAATATAAAAAATTTATTCATCAGTTGTTGAAATATAGTGTATTATGAGAAATACAGTGTATTATTAAGCCTGTCTCCAAAAGTTCATTTAGAACTTGATTGTTGAGAATGCACCTTCTGCCACAAATTAAAAATCCCAAATAAGTCAGCTAACATGTCTCAAAGCAAGTCTGAAGAAACTGAGCAGACTTGGCAAAATAGGCATATACCTGCATCGGAGAATGTAAACCTCGTCAGCACCATGAGGTAACGTTAGCATTTTCTTCTTACTTCCAGATCTTGACCTTGATTTCTTTTGCTTACAGTCTAAGGCTAAAAAAGGGAAGAGAAAGACTTAACGTTTCTTATATATTCCAAAACATAAATACATACTTCTAGAAAGGTCAAGACCATGTAAATCAAGTTAGAAAAAGTCTACATTCTTTTGTGTACCCTGAAGCATGCACTAACTTGCAGTGGGGTCTTTAATTACAGTGATATTACCTGCATACATTCTTCTTGTACTATTTTTTCAAATAATGCTTTATCATATCAAACTAGAACTGAGAAAATGTAACTAAACTTAAAATTACTGAATTGGTCAATTATTACAATAGTAATCTTTCCTCTTATGGCCATAAGTCCATTACTTTAATATCTCATTAATCTTCCTTATTTCCAGGAAAATTATAATCTTTTACTTAATTAAGATCATGATATTAAATTTCCATTTGATTATTATTCCATTAAGTAGGTCTCACATGCTTTGAAAACCTAGTAAAAGATCATCACCAACAAATAAAAAGCTCAATGAGAAATCAATTTTAGGGCAAATACACTTTGAATTCTATTAATAGCAAATAGCTCTTAAAATTATATGCTGGCCCTATACATGAAAGGGCAAAAAAAGCTCAACTCTCAAATTTTAACTCAACCTGTATTGTATGTACAATAATATGTTTAATTTTACTAAGAAATATAAATCCAGATTATCTCACAAAAGTTTACAAATGGACCAGAAATGTAATGCTAACTATTCTTCACATGTTTTTTCAATTTACATTATCTCCTATCTATATTTTTAAAATGTGACTAAAATGGGAAAAAAGATTTTTATATTAAAATCGATCAAAATTGTAGTGCTGTTTTAAAAATTTTTCAATTACTTGACTTCTCCTTCAATCACTTATTCTATAAAATCTAACTTAATAAGGGGAAAAAGGTATTTTTTATAGGGGGAATAGACAGAACATAACATTTTATTGGTCTTTGAATACAACTACACCATTCCTTTGGACAAAGGGATGACAGTATTCCAGGGTGCTGCTGGTCAATTAGCAGGAAGAGAAGGTAAGAGTTATCTCTAGGGATCCAAGGGGAAGGGAAATAAATGTAACAGAAGAGTTACACAAATGGCTTTTCTTCTGTTAACCTGCCATGTGAAATCCCCTGGAAAAATTCTAGGTAAGAAAGAATAGGAACTGCCTATCCAATGACTCTGTGAAATGAGTTGTTCAAAGTCCAGATTCCAAAAGAATAGATGCTACTATTACAAAACCAGTAAACACAGTTCCTTACAGTCAAGTAGCAATGCTAACAGAAATGTCATATAGAAAATTAAAATCCATGAGAAGCCTAGACAAATCTCATTCAAGCCACTGGTTTCTGCTTCTTGTCACCTGCCTTTTAAAAAGTAAAATCCTGCTTGGGCCCAGAGTCTTCCTTTGCTTATGCTCAGAAGAAGAATCTAGTAAGTAAAGAACTGTAGGAAATCAAGTTAAGTATTAAAGAATGGCTAATTCAAAGCTAAACAACCAAAATCTGGAATAGAAAAATCTCATTAGTTTTCTCAGTCAAGAGCCTGGCACATAGTAGAAACCCAACAAATACTCAAAGGAAAACCCAATAATTGAACCTTTGACATTTAAGACAGCATATGAATGGAAATTTGTTCTACCATGCCATACAGATAGCATCCGGTAGCACACCTCTGCATCATTTGTTTAAATGAATATGTTGCTAGCAGTCATATTCTTCATTGATCAGTCTAGTTTATATGTTGAAACTAAGTTCTTCACAACCAGCAGAAAGAGTGAGGTATCAAGTGCTTTGCAAGTAGCACCTTTTTCCCCCTAGTTGCATTGGTGAACAATCTGAATTTAAATGGATTTTAAAGCAATTCATACACTAGACAGAAGTAAAGAGTTTAGGGAACTCAAAGGGCTAAGTGTTACTAGATGTCAGCTTTTCTTTCCCTATCTATAAGGTAAACCACACACAATCCCTGTCTTTGTTATGTGCAACAGAGTAAGCATTTGGTTTATCATGAGATTATAGGTAGAATCTTACTTTGATGAGCTTGCTGGTTGTCAAAATTGCCACACTGTATTCAAATTCCTTTTAAAATGTAAATAAATTACTGTAGGATACAAACAGAATGCATTATAACAATCCTTTAAAAATTTGTTCACAGAATGCTAACGTTAAGGGTGTAAAGCAAATTGAGGGATAAGGGCAGAGGGTGATAGGCAAGTATGCAGTACAATGTTTTATTATATATTTAGATGCTGTGGTTCTTTAAAAATGGAACTGGACATGTTTGCTTTGAGGTGTATAAAGAATTTTGACTTTAATACAGGAAAGAGAATTTTTCTGACTTTTGATGTTATGTGGACTCTAGAAACTGAGGTTCAGGCTATTTTATGAATGATCAGATCTAAATTTTAAATGAAAATGCCATAGTTTTTATAGTAATTAATATTTAAAGGAATTATGACTTCAGAAAGGACAACTCTCCCAGCATATGACAGAATCTCCATTACCCAGTGTTCCAAGTAAGTTCAGAGAACACATGCACTGAGCATCCCTTGGAAAACTTGTCCATAAAGTAAGTATATTAAAAAACCTAGGGCCTTTGGTAATTATACCTAAATACCTTGGTGTCTTAATATCTCCATGATCACTTTTACTCTTGTTTTTTAAAAAATTTATATTTGAGAGGGAGACAGCGCGAGTGGGAGAGGGGCAGAGAGAGAGGGAGACACAGAATCCAAAGCAGGCTCCAGGCTCGAGTTGTCAGCACAGAGCTGGACTCAAGGCTCAAACTCACAAACCATGAGATCATGACCTGAGCCAAAATCAGATGCTTAACCAAATGAGCCACCCAGGTGCCCCTCCATGATCACTTTTAAATTTCTTATCCCTTGAAATGTCACTTATTTATCTTAGATGATAAAACATGAATACATTTTACAGGAATAGTTTTTTCTAAACCAACATCCAAACTTCACACCTGCATTACAGCCCAAACATTTTAGAAAAATCTGCAAAAAAAAAAAAAAAAAAATGAGTATTTAACATATTAATATGCACACAAAAGGGACACCCATATGGTATTCTCTACATGAAAAAGATGATTTACACAAAATGTTCCACTAAATGAAATAGATGATGTACAAACATATCTATTACACAAATGTTCTCATTTAACAGTTTTTATTATATCTAGAGGGAAAAGCAGTTTTATTCTGGACTGTACCAGGAGTCACTGGAACATTAAAACACAACACTAACACATTCAGTTTTAGTATAATGGGGCTTATCAATATTTGTGATAGTCAAAAGTTTAACAAAGTTATTTACATTAATAATCTGCCAAATACATAAATTTACACAAAGTTTTTCTTTGTAATAGGATTTAAAAATTTTTTAATGTTTATTTATTATTGAGAGACAGAGAGAGACAGAGTATGAGCATGGGAGGGGCAGAGAGAGGGGAGACACAGAATCTGAAGCAGGCTCCAGGCTCTGAACTGTCTGCACAGAGCCCGACATGGGGCTCGAACCCACAAACCATGAGATTATAACCTGAGTCAAAGTCAGATGCCCAACCGACTGAGCCACCCAGGCACCCCTGTAATAGGATTTTATGTGTGCACTTATTTGTTAGTGTCAAAAAATAAAAACACAAACACTTTTATCTCTTCCAAAGTATTTTAAATCTAACATTGTTTCTGTACTTGAAATGTATTTACACAAAATACTACATTGGTTTTAGAAATTCTTAATTTTCTTCTCTTGAGTAAAACTGCATCTTCAGAAAGGAACAAATTCAGTCATTCAAACCTTCCTAAGGTTCCTATTCAGGGTGGTAAAAAATGTTTAAGTGATTGATTTTAACCAGAAAACTGTTAAAAACACCTTTGCAGTTATCTGATTTATAAAGGATCTAATTTGCTACTGGGAGTATTTAACTTACTTGTAAAGAGAGTGAATTATACTGTAAGGCTGTATACAAAGTTTTAGAATATACCTTTCAGTATATAACAGAACAGCTGTTTGATCAAATAGGAATGAAAGAGAAATACAATAGATTTATGAACCCTCAAAAAGAACACCAAACTGCTATGCTACAAAATATAACAACAACAGCAACAATAGCAACAACAGCAGCAACAACAACAACAGTGTGTCTAAATCACTAAACCAGATCAGTGAGAAACAAATTAATAAATAACACAAGAGATACAAATTCAAATTTGTTTTTTTGAGCATTATTTAGTTTTATACCCAGGAGAAAAAGAATTTACTTTAGGCTCTAACATTAAGGCTCTGACATTATTAAGTAAGTACTTTTGCCCTTTCTACCTTACTGCCCATTAAATACAATTGTTTCAATGAATTTCATGTTCTTTTTAGTTCACTACACAAATGATCTAAAAAAATGAGGATTTATTTCTTAGAAAGATCTGAAGTTCAGTGTGGTAAAGGAGCACATTATAACTAAACTAAATTAACATTCACCTCCAAAATATTTTCATTTGCAATCATCCTCCCCTGCCTTCATTTCATCAGTTTTGCTCCTAACTGGTTGTTGGTATCTCTGGGGTAAAGTGAAACTTAATATAATGACCAGGCTATACCTATCCAAAATAAGAGGTATGGTATAGCCCTACTAGAGGGAAGAAAAATTTCTTCTCCATCTAGTTGGTCTGTATAAGATGGGTAGGCAATAGCAGCTATGAGCTCATTCAGGAAGACAGGAGGGATAAAAAAAGACATAAACAGGTTAAATCATCATTCTACCACCATTAACACACTGGTAGTGGAGGAGGTAGGTAACGGCAGTGGAGAGGTGGGAGGAGAATGCTTATGCCTGTCCCAAGGGATACACAAGTGTGAGCTGATAAACTCAATGCTAGTTGCCGTCATTAATCTTTCACAGTTCGTAAGTCCCAAGCACATAACAGACTGTGCAAAGAACATTTTCTTTCCCTCAGTCCCAACTGAAAAAGGAACATGGCATTTTGGGGGGGGGGGGGGAAGAATCGGGGAAGAAACCTGTTACCTTGGATAAAGTAGGGATGGGGGATAGAGAGAGCCAAATTCTTATTTCTTCAGTGTACACTCTTATCTTTGCATAAAGTACCTACAAAACAGCCTTCATGGGTATATGACTTGAGCAGTCACAAAGCAACCCACACTCAGTTTAACGCTCTTGTCGTACACAGTCTTAAAATTCTTAATTTTTTAACACAAGGCGCTACATCTGCATTTTGCACGGGACCCTACAAATTGTGTAACCAGTTCTGGGTCCTGAGTACCTACCACTCTAAATGAGAAAGGCACCCTCAGCTCCACTTCTTAATCTCTTGGCTCATAAAAAAAAAAAAAGCTATTAAGAGAAGAATTGTTAAATCTTACTCTCTACAACCCGTTAAAATGGAAAAGGACTTCCCTACTCCCAATACCAATTTTTTTGTTTTTAGGTATACTGCCATCATCAAACCAATCATTATTCCCAAGATACATATAAAGCAGTTTAAGTGGTCTATTTTTATGAAAAGCAATGTTCCCCTTCTAATCAGAATTAAGCATATAGATAAGATATACAATTAGCAACCTCTGAAGTGTATTTTCACCATTATTTTCTCCTGACATTTTCCCTCCAAAATTGGATATTTTTTCAGTACTCTAAGTTACTTTCACCAATTTTTAGAGTTTCCATTCTCAATGACTAAAAACAGTAACTAACATAGAATCACAGAACAATCATAGCAAAGTTAATTAGATCCTGCATGATTTAACATTTTGCCTAGAAGAGGATGGAATGCAAAAATACTTGAAAAGCAGATTTCCTTTGCTTTAAGTATGAGGTTTATTGCTTAAAGTATTAGTCTAGAAAAGGCAGGTACCTTGAGTTTGCCCTACAAATTAAGAGTTATATTAAGGGCAGCAACAGCCAGGCATCTATGTTTGGCCTAGAGAATGAGTTCAAGCAAATGGAAGATAGCCTTTATTTAAACTTGGGTCTACTTGGAAGAAAAAAAGTATATTCAACTTGTAGAAGTCTCTGCTATTTCAAAGTAGAGGGGATATTAGTAAAAGAATATTTTGAGTACTATGTCCCTAAAACATAAAGGGAAAAGCTATACCTAAGTATGATACTTTATCACAGATTTCTATAAATAGAGAAACTGGAGGCATACAAGTTTTTCTAGCTTGTCAAAAGTTACACACTAACAATACTCTGGCTACGAGTAGCTTACTAGTCAGTTAGGAGTTAAAGATAGCAAATTTATTATTTCTCTGTGGCAACAGGTAAAGAAAAAAACATTTAAAATTCCTCCTTAACGTGGGTTGAACTTGCATGCTGTTTTACTAAAGCCAAATAGGCACTTACCAATACTGACCACTTTCCTAAGACTAAGACACACCTGAAATTGGAATAGACATTAAAATACATAACTAATCTGCTATAAATCACTTTTGTTTAGAATTATTTGAATATAATCACACTCCCTGACATCTGAAAGTCTCAGTATTTCCAAAATATCATTTCATATTTAGTAGGAGTAATTAACTGCTTCTGACTATAAAGTAAATTAGGTAAGGAATCTACCTTACTTTAATATTGCCATTAAATTATTTTCAACATAATCATGTTCAACTTACATAGGGTGCACAATAATTATAATGGTAAATCTAAAGGTCACAAACGCACAAACCCCAACAGATCTCTGATTCAATTTTCTTACAATTTTCACATGTTTACACATTCCAGCCAAAATCCAAACTAAAATCATACATGGTGCTGACCAGGTATCCTCTACTTTGAGTTAACTTCCAGCTAAGGCCACAATTAAACAGACGCTCTAAACACTGCAGAGCAAGAATTAACCTTGTCCCTTACATCCCAGACACAACAAAGAAATAGTGAGACCTATTTTTTCCAGTTCTTAGACACATGAGTGACCAGCAGAGTCTCCACAAGTCATCCTCTCACCTTAACCTCCAAAAGAGAGAGTCTGTGTATTGTTTTACTATTTCTATAAAGCCATTTAATGCTGATTACCTACATTCAGCTCTGCCTAGAACATGCCCTGTTACTCTAAGGTCTAACTATATCTTAACCCAGATTATAAACAGCATTAAAAAATTCATGTTAGAATGGAAATAATAATGAACACAAAAGATTATAACAAAGTTATGATATAAAGATATTAGACATGTTAAAAAATCCCAAAACATAACAGTCCAGGTTAGTTCAATTGTTAAAAAGATCAAAACAAGATATAAAAAGCAAAACTCAGAAAATTAGTAACAGGGACCAATAGGAATGGTAGGGGACTCGTTAGGATTTTTATGAAAAACAAGTGGCTGGTCAAAAAAGATTATCAATCAAAGAGAATCCCTAAAATTTATAACTAATGACATCTAAAGAGGGCATCGTAAAATGTAAATATTTCGTGCTACAAGGGTACAACATTTTTCGGGGTTCCATTTTCCTAACCACAAACTTAACCGATTCAGTACGTGTGGTTATTTGCTTTATTACAGTGGATAGCTGGATGATTAGGTGTTGCTGGATAAGTAATGAAGCCTAACCTTTTAGGAAACCCCACCGCAGCAGATTCATTAACTGTTTTAGTACAACCATCCTCCTAGTAACAAGATTTAAAACCTAAGCCATTTCTGTCTCTGTCCTCTTCTACTTCTAATTAATCTGCCAAGTTCTGCTTACTTTACTTCCGTAGTATTATCTGTGCATCTATTATCTTTCCTTTACATTCCTATTGTCATTGTCCTGGTTCAAGACTCCTAAAATGACCTCACTTAGAATTTCTCCACCTCCCCACCAAATCCTTTAACGTTTCTCAAATTCTTAAAAAAAAAAAAAAAAAAGAACAAAAACAAAAACAAAAAAATCCTCCCTTGTTCCTCACTACAAAGCTAATTCCATCACCATAAGATTGGCATTCCATGTCCTTTACCTGTTCACCTCTACTCCTGTTATCTCCTACTTCCTAAGTATTTGCAATAAACTTCCACACTGTCCCAAGCTGCTCCCTCCTATAGGTATGCTCCTTCCCTACCCCTAACCCCATTTCCATTTCAATTAGCTATCCTCAGGGTCCAAATCAAATGTGACTTCCTAAAACCTTGCTGAGTCTTGGTCTAGCCAAAAGTACCAATGGCACTTACGATTTGCCTTGTATTAAAGTTATATATTATGTGGTTCTACTCTAAGATGCAATTTATCTCTGCAGTACTTACCACAATGCATAAACCACAGCATGAGCTAAAAGAACTGCTTGTTGAATTACTGAATCAATCAATTTTTCGTATTGTGGGCAAATGGCCAATCAATTTTTCGTATTGTGGGCAAATAGCCCATTTCTTGCTGGCATAATAAAACACTTAGTATCCATAAGGATGACACTTATGTACTCAAATGGTTAAATTATACTCAGTCTACAGTTTCACAAGGCAGAAATAAGAACAACATTTTAGAAACATAACCATCAAAATGGTTAGGGTAAAATCAAGTTTGATACTAGTCTTCAATTACCTGGAATATTTACTCAACTTGAACAATTTATTACTGTGCTAATCCCAAATAATGATACATTACTGTGCACATAAATATGTACAGATATAGACTTTTAATGAAGAATGGTACTACAGAGATAAGTTATAACCAAGAAAACACAGAAACCCATCTGTCTGACCACATTATTCCATTATTTAAAAAAATTCTTCAATGATTTCCTAAATTTTTTAGCAAGCATCCAAAAGTATCAACCTTACCTTTCTGACATTACCATGTTCCCAAACACCCGCAACTGAATCTTTCAGTACCTCTTGAACTCGAAATTTCATCCCTTCGTGCCTAAACTACATTCTTTTCTCTACCGAGAAGGTTCCACTTTGTCTCTTCTTCCTAAAACTACCCATCCTTCAAGCTCAGGATCTAGCTGAAACCTTATAAAGTTTTTCCACCATAATAGTACCTTTGTACCTATCCCACAGGATCCTAAGTATGTTTATGCAGCTGAAGCGCAGTCTTTACAGCCTCTAGCACCATCCTGGTATGATAAAAGAACTAAAAATTTTGTTGAATGAATGAAAATTTTCTTTGACTACTAGGTTTTACTTTCTCTCACTTCAAACATAATGACAAGAAACATATGTGCATGAACTATTCTCATTTTTTCCTTTTTCCTTCTTTTTGAGGCTCTATTTAGTAACGAGACAAATTATAATGGCAGCAGGAAAAAAGGACCCAACTTAATTCCCAGCTCCCCTCAAAAGAAGGTCTAGACTAAAATAAACACCTTTATCTCCTACAGCACTTAATACTTTATTTCCATTTACTTGTATACTATCTCGCATAGGTCTCTAACTTTGATAGTTTTGTATGTGTTGCAATAATGCTTTCCTAAGTTCTTTGATGACAGGGACATGTTTCATGCTTCCCAGGTATCTTCCAGATAGCCTACTCTGGAGTAATTATCAAGGTATTTGCTTTAACTAGAAGCTAGTTTGCTCCTTTAGAGTTTAATCATAATAAGAAGATACAAATGTTCTCTTTGTACTCTTTCAGGCTGAATGCATCACTATAAGAGCATGCAATTTCCTCAAGATGCAACATTACAAAAATGTTTTAAAAGACACTGCAGAGACACTCATGAAAAGACAAGTAATTTAATGCATCTCGAGAAGCTTTCACAATACTATTTTTTTCTTTCCACCGCAGGAGCAAAGTGTTCCTATAGCACATTCCACAATATAAGAATTACTTTTCTGGTGGCTTATACACCCGCTCAGCACCTGGCACTGTGTTACACATTCATTAGCACTTGTTGTTGCAGGCCTCTGTGGCCAATTAGATCATTAAAGCTGAAAACAGGCAAAAGATCCTATTAAGTAACACGCAATCTACTATTCTATTTAAAAGTGGGTGGTATGAAAAATAAAACACTGACTTTACTAAAAAAAGAATGTAGACATATTGCACTGGTAGTATTGACTGAAAGACTCTAGTGCCAAGTTTTTAAGTTCTCTTTTTCTCACTGGAAAAGTTATGCATTAATTATGATGGTGGTGAGTCTGTTGGTGTAGAATAGTAATAATCCTGCTTTACTTCTAAAATGCTTCACGGAAGTGTTCTGAAGATAATGAAATGAAACCCCTTCCCCAAATACATTTGCATATAAAAATGTTTTTCTTGCATTACTTTTTTAAATAACTAGGAATCTCTAATTTACTTTAAATATTACAGGTCATCATTTTATTTAAAAAATATGATCTACCGATAAACACCTGAATACAATGAGTAAAATAATTTTACATGCTGCCACAGAAGTAGTATTATGATTTCTAACATGTTACTATTGTTGATTCTGGTCAATACCAGTCCCTAAGCAAAAGAGTCACTTGAGGGGAGTGTTTCCAATCTGTGGGAAGTAACTTCTTGGTAAGTAGTAAATCAATTTACTGGGTCATGACCAGCATTATTTTTAATGAAAAAGAATAAAATAGAAATTATTAAAGTACATCACAATCACTTCAGGTGCGTAATGAGTGAGACCAAGTGAGTATGTGTATTAATGTGCATTTGTATTACAGGGTCAAGATGTAAAATGGAATTCCAATAAAAATGCTGAACACCACTGTTATTCTTTCTGCTTTTTAAGAGATAACATGGCTCTGCACCACTGTGCACCATTGTGCAAACATGCTTTCCTCTTAACTGATCCATTTCCTTTCACAACAACCTACTCGGACTTTAATTATTTCCCCTTTCTTCACCTGTTGGAATTCACTTGCTTTGACCTCAAAATATTTTTCTTTTTTGGTTCCTAACTGCAGATTAAGTTGATAGAATATACTCTGCCTTAAATAATTTTAAATATTTTAGAAATTTTAATAACCAAGGTACCATATAACTTATCGTCCAATCCAGGACACCTATGAAAGAGGCACTTGTCTATTACTCGGCCGCTACAAAAGGGCTAACCCAGTCAGTACAGTTGCTCTATTAATAACTTAGTGATACTGTGTTTTTAATACTGCCAGTATAAAAAGGGCATCACTTAATTTAAATATTATTAAACACAAAAAAGTCAATAGTAAAATTAGAAGTCCAAAAGCATTTAATACGAACTACATGAAATTTCTGATTTTTAATGAAAATTATGCAATGTTCTTATTATTAGACTATATAAAGAATTACCCAGGAAAAGTCTGTATGACCACATAAAAAGTTAACCTAAAGAGAATAAAGCTTGAAAAAGAAGTCTACCAATAGTGCAGTCTATGTTAACTGTAATAAATTCTTAATAGGTATACCTTAAAAAAAAATAAGTATGCCTTGAATTTACAATACAGAATATAAAGTAAACCCTTTGGCACTAGCCTCTTTAGACAAAAATTCATTTTAAAAAAGGTAAAAAAAAAAAAAGTTTCATAAATGAGCATCTACCATGGAAGGCACACGGAAATTATTAAACAATTATTGGAACCTGCCCAACGGAGGACAAACTGGGTCAGTTCTGGGCAAAATTTTAATCTGTGAAGTTTATTCTTTTTTGTCAACTGAACTCTGTCCCAGGTATGGCTACCCTTCTATGTCTTTAATTCCAAGCTTTCCTACTTTATTATTCATCATTTCCTTTTACTAAAGTTAGGAAGCATGTTGTTTAATTAATTAATTAATTAATTAATTTATGTTTGTGACCATATACATTAGTTTTGGTGTTACACAGTTCTGGCATATTAAGCATTTTCTAACTCTTAGGGCTTAGATTTCTTAGATTTCCTGATTCCCAGCTCTGTCTGCTTCATTTTTATTTTGTCATCTCCCCTTTCTCAGCTTTCTGCTAGAGGAAGCGTCCACAGATGATAACCTTTAGGGGATATACCTAAATACAGAAACATATATATAGAAAACTTTTTATCTGTGGATGAAATAAGTGCATGTTTCTGGGATGGGGTCCACAGCTTTCATAAGACAGCTATTTGGGGAAGTAGAGGAGCATTCTTTTGGGTCTATTCAGGCTAGCTAGACTATTTCTCTCCCTCCAAAGACCACTAGTTCCCACAGAAGAGGCCAGGAGCCGGTGTCTTCTAAGGAAGCTTTGGGGTTTATTTGGGGTTTATCATAACCAAGCCGGCCTTTAGCATACTGTAGGGATACCTACGCTTTTTCTTCAAGAGCAGGCCACATAAATAAAATCCACATGAATGAAGACTACTTGAATTAAGAACATGGGTACCAGACATTCTTATGGAGGCTTTAGTCCTACCTATTTTCCTTTTACATTGCTTCAGTCTTGTGATATACTTAGATTAAGGGAAAGATTTTTTCAGATGATTCTGTACTTTTTTCATGAAAACAACAACTACCTATTTTTGAGAAGTAATGCTTGTTACTCATATGAACTGATGAATCTCTTACAATGACCTGGTGGAACCCTCCAGAAACTACAGGTTGGGACCACTGACTTACACCACTGCAACTGATACGGAGGAAGAAAACAGGCATGTGGACTTTATAAATATAATACAGAATGTTTCATTTGGAAAACAAAAAATAAGAAAGCTTATTAAAAAAAACTTTGTAGTTGGCATGAACAAGCAGCAAAGACATCTTCTGTATAGCTCTACTGGTCAAGAAGCTTTCAAAAACGCGGGGGGACGTTTCAGAATTTCTAAGAAAAGGTGCATGAGTTTTTTATTTTTGTTAAAAGTGGTTATGTGCTGTGGAAAATACCACCCTAAGACTTTCTTCAGCTTTTCATTTCCCTTCTCTTTGCCTTAGGACTGCCAAACACACACCTTTTATTTTCTAACTCTTCTGACATTTTGGTTAGTATTTAATGATATTTAAAAAGTAATGTTCTCTTTTTTTTCTTGATGACCAAAGAAATCTATCCCCATTCATCCTATATTAACTTTTTCTTTAATAATGAAATTGTTTAGACAATAAAGTGTTCATTAGAATGCACCCCTGGTCAGTGGAGGGCTACAATCAGTTATTTATAAAGAATTAATCCTATGTTTTAAAAGATTTTCAGACGAAATAAAAGCATTTTTTAATGGCCTACAAAACCTGTACTGGAGAGATGCGCCTCACTGAATATTTGCAATTATCTGTCTGAATTGTCAGACTGAAATATTTTTTAAAGTCCTCGAAAATCTAATCCAGGCCTGTTTCTTGGGTCCTTGGCTCTTTGTAAGGCTCATTTATTCAGTCTTCACCAGAATGCTCCCCACTTTAAACCTAACCTCTTTTAGGATTTTCAACGGCTTTTGTTCTGTATGTGGCAGACCATCGTGATTGAAAACAAAAGTCTAGGATAAGAAATCCTTGATTTTTCCACTCTGCTATTAATAACTACATAAATCTGGGTACCTTCACCTTAAGTCTTGACTTGTCTAAGACCTAGTGTTCTGTAAAACTGAGAGAATTACTGCACTTACAACTCATATGGCGGTGTGAAGGTTAAATGTTACGCAATTCGGCTGCACAGCACAGAGCCTGACACATAGTAAGTGTACAGTGAAAGTCAGTGACTGTGGTAGCAATAATTATGAAGTTCTGTTTCTACAGTCTTTTATTTTCACTGCCTCCCTGCCTCTAATGTCTGCAATCCCCTTTCAAGCCTGATGAAGGTAGGAGTAATATTATAAAAACTAAAACCTCACCGTAGGAGGTTACTAATCCAGTAAAGTAAAACTCACTCTATTCTTCTTTTAATGCAGTCAACAGTCATCCCTGGTCATTTGTATATCAAGTCAAAGGATAAAGCAAAGAAGCAGAAGAAAGACATTAGTATGAATACAAGTGTGTCTTTGGTAGCAAGAACATATTGGATGTAAGCCAAGGGAAGACATGAGGAAGAACAAAAAAGTTGGGAAAACAGCAACTAGAAGGAAGCAGAAGGCAGTGATCTAAAAGAGCAAGAGAAATAAAAAGACTGGAAGGAGAGTTTTAGGCAAAAGGATTTAGGTAGATATATTTAGAAAAGAGTATATTTTAAGACATGAGAGAAATGGGATTTGCTAAAGCAGGGTAGCTTGAAAGGCTACAAATGAAAAGAGCAAGGCGTTTTGTAGGGTAAGAAGCAGTATTACATATGAGTAAGCTAATACAATTTTTCACAGGCTGGCAATATGAAGAGTATCTGCAAGGCTGGGCTAACCAACCAAAAATAACACAGAAATGTGCATGTTGAGATTTATGTGTTGGCTGTATTTATTAATCCTAAACATAGTTTAGGAGTATTAAAAGAAAAATCTATTCAGTTGTCAACATGGGCCATTTTTAAGGCTTATCCCTTTAAAGATGTGATCTACAGACTAATGAAAACTCCTTAGTTTTAAGGTACATATTTGAAATTTCATAATAATTTTCTTTCCTAATAAAGCATTTCGTTAGGCTAGAACTACAATCCTTTTTACTAAAGAGAGGTTGCCTTACTGGAATCTACTCACAAAAATAAATTTAAAAATCAAAAAATAGTGTAATTTAAAAATCAATGGGAATTAGGCAGACTCAAAAGTCCCACACTTCTATTGGGTTATTTATTTATTTTTCCCAAATCAAGTCAATAGAAGCCAAATGAAAAAGAACTTGCTTAAAATGATATCTAACAGTTTACAAGTTGCTGAAATTTAATGTATATTCAGACTCAACTGTGCTTACCAAAGAAAGCTATAAATATCATCTGAATTAGCACCAGTCTGGTGGGAAAAAAAGTGTACTGAATCAAGCAGACTTGCTGTGTTATCTGTTCAAACATACCTGTACCAGTCAAAAGTCCAGCACTCTTCTTTCGTGCATAAGCGCGTAAGTGGTTGGACAGGCTAACAGCACTTGTAAACGTCGTATTGCAATGCACACATGTTCTAAGCTTCACAGGCATACCTATCATTCAAAAGAAAACTATAATCCAGTTCTCACTTCAAAAAGTGAAATTTTCTTAGCTAAAAGCGTGAAGAAAAGTACCACAATAAAGATGGTTTAAAAAACGTTCATTGAATTAGCTTAACTTAAAATAAGGAGCAGGGGGGGGGGGGGGGGCGGGTTAAGTTAAATGTTATTAGTTTGTAGTTAGTATTTAGAGCCAACCCATGCTCTTTGGAAAGGTGGAAGAGGAGTGCCTTGAACCTCTAAGCTCCTCTGGATTTAACACCTGTTATCACTTTCTTGCAGATTTCTGTGTTACGCAGATCATTTCCTAAACCTAAAATACAATCCTGTGATTTGAAGAGCACTGTTCAGTTGAGAAGTTTCAAAGCTTGCAACTTACCAATACAAAGAATTAAAAAGTCTAGTTGACAAAGTGGTAATTAAAGTGTTTTACCCACAAAACCGTAAAAGGCTCAATACTAAATTAGGCTTTCTGATGAAGGCTGGGAGAAAAGGTGGTAAAACACACCACTGAGCAGCTGTTAGACACAACATTTTATTCAGGGCATTTTATGTTCATTACTCTGAATGCGCAATCAATAATGAAAGTTAATGATTTGAAGTTTTTTGCTAAAATCTTTGTGCTAAATAAATGATCAACAAGCTAACATCTTAATCATCACAGGAAAGAAAACATGTTGAAAACAATAAGAAACTCCTAACTTCTAAGACAATTCTCACTCCCCCAACTCGTTTCAGTTGGTTTCTTCAACATGAGCTATGAGAGCCACAAATACGGTTTCCATCTCTCAAGTGTACTACACCTCAGTCAACACAGCTGACACACCTTTCTTACATTTTCTTCTTCTGAAAAATGTTCAAAATTTGATTTTGAAAGACTCTCTTCGTACAAAAGAACCGTATTAACCAGAAATTCATACAGGACCATTTTTCAGACCACTTACAACACAAGGTAATCTTTCCTTAAATCAAAACTGCAAACAAATATCTGGGCTGTCCCAAGTAAACAAATCAACATTATAGTAATTGTATTCATTATTAACCCACTGACCAGTTACTTTTACCTCAGACACGTTCAACTCAGGGCTAAAATTACGAGACCACAAAGTTAATCAATCATCGACATTCTTAACCTCCAAAAGAAACCGACAAAGACACTTAAAATTTTTCTAATCTAAAAGTATAAACCAGACTTAGCAATAACAAATATAGTTAGGCTATTTTATCTGCTACATCATTTGCCAATACAAACTGTTCTTTTGAAAAGGAAAAACTATTGGTGCACAAGCACTAACCTCAACATCTGTTCTGTTCCATTAGACCACCGCTGCAAAACCCCAAACAAATATTTTATACTCACAACAGTTCTCCAAAACCGAACTATCCCACAATACAACGAGGAACTGGAGAAGGAGAAGTTTCTTTGGGTTAATCACAACACACAACAGACACCAATCCATTTTTGTTTGTTTGTTTGACCTAAGCAGAAGGAAAACCAATAGCTAAATCTTGAAACCATTATCATCTTGGAGCACTGGCAAACAGAGAACAGGTTTGCCATTCCAGTAATGCTATGCTTCTGAACAACGTCAACCTCCCATCCATAGGACCATTCCCCAGCCATAGCAGATTTTATTTTTACAGATCAGCTTTTTGGTTTTTATTTTGTTTTTTGTTCTCACCTTACATTCTGACCAAGAAATGAGGCACAGAGAATTCAGTGCTGATGAGCATCAACTGATGATTTATATAGAAATGACAGTATAACCAATCTCTGCTCTGCAAAAAAAGCAGCTTAAGTAAAAACATTCTAAGAAGTATTTCCTACAAATATTCCATAAAAGTAAGCATAATTAAACTGTTTAAATTATACACAATAGTCATAAACATCCTCTTACCTGAGTGCATAGTCAAGTCCATTCTTTGTGGCTGATACATCAACGGACTGTCTTCACTTAATGGAAGAACACACTTCTGAACAAATCTCTTTCTTGCAGTTTGATTATGAATTTTTTGAGGAGAAATAGCAGAATTCCTTTCTTCTCCCATCCTTTTATTTTTAAGCAGTTCTATCAGTGTAAGAGACTGATTCTTTTTTCCACTGGGCAGTTCTGGTTTTGTTTCATCATATTCATTTAAGAAACTCAGCCCTTCCTCTTCTGATGCAGACACTGATAAAGCTTCAGTCTTTAGGCCATTACGGTATGCTTCAAGAGGTATAACATTTTGAGATAGAAAGTCATCACTTGATGCAAGTTTTTGAGCTACAAATGGTCTGGGAATAATACGACGACTGTTCAATGCTTTTAAGATTTTTTCATATTTTTCTTCATTTTGCATCATTTCATTCAAAACACAGATTGGAGATTTATGAGCATCCCATTTGGTCTTTCCAAGTCTTTTCAGATGGCCTCTAACATGATTCGATAATCCAATTTTAGTATCAAACCAACCACCACAGAGCTGACAAGTGTGTTCAGAAGTGGTTTCAGACTTCTCTATAGCTAAAAAAAAATTTTTTAAGAGTAACATCAGAATTTTTTGTAAAGTGATCATCTTAAAGCCAATTAACTCTGAAAAATAAAATTATTTTTTCTTTTTTCTAATAAAGACCAAATTTGAACAAAACCTTCAAATTCTTTCAATCTGAATAGACATAGTAACCCAAATTATCCACGTGGAAACTTACCTTTTCTAACTCGCTTAACAGGTGTCCCTGTGCCAGTTCTTTTGAAATGCTGCATTTTGTCGCTTGTGGCTATTTGTTCCGGTGATACAACATGACGGGCTTCATAACTTAATCCAGCTCTGTGAAGATGTCCTCGAACATGATTTGATAACCCAACACCTGTTTCAAATGTTGCTGGGCAGTAAGGACATGATTTCTTCTCAAGAGACAGATCAG
Source organism: Puma concolor (assembly GCF_028749965.1). Classification (NCBI taxonomy): domain Eukaryota; kingdom Metazoa; phylum Chordata; class Mammalia; order Carnivora; family Felidae; genus Puma; species Puma concolor. The sequence continues at coordinate 77,452,443 of NC_141674.1, forward strand.
TCCAGTGAAAAACAGAACTATGCTTTGACAATGAAGTTTCTGCATTTTCTAAATGCTGAGGATCATGTATCTCATGCAAAAAGTTATTAGTTCCAGCATCTTCATAATATTCAAAATAAAAGCCATCATTCTGGTCATAACTAAGAGTAGCATTTTCTCCAGGCTCTTGACCTTCTACCTTGCTTTTAAAAAGCGGGAATAAGTTTACATGTTCTTGATTAATATCATTATAGGTTTCATCTTCTATGGCCTGTGTAGTGTAGTCACCTAGCTCAACATTATCCCAGGAACTTTCATCTTCTGTTTCATAGCTATCTTTCTTTTCAGCAGAATTAAGTTTTTGCAAAACAACAACAGTCATTTTATGCAAGAAATCTGGATAGCTATCCAAGTCTTCTCCTCCAACAGAACTTTCCTTCTTGGATTCCTTAACTACTCTCTTTACAGCTACACGCCTGTGTTCTCTGAAGCTTTCTGGCCTTTTCGTGTCAGAGTTTTGAGGGTCTGAAATAAAACTATTGTTGTGAGAATTACTTGATGATGAGAACAGATGTAAAGAGTTTAGTGAACTGGCTTCTTCTTTTTTGAAATGTAGAGGATATGATTCACCTGATTTTTTGATCATTCTGTAGTTTTCATATTTGTGTCTATATAAATAGTTGCTATTCGCCTTGGCATTAGATTTTTCTTTTGCTGCTTGATGGAAATACCTAGGTTTTTGGTCAGTGCTGCTTTTAATCATAACAGTCTTGTGAGAATTGTTTTGATTGCACACATTTACACCTGACTGGGCAATGCTTTTCCGAGCTTTTTGTACTCTGTGTGGCCGCTTATGGAATTTGGAAAAATTACCTGATTGTGAGGATGATCCAAATGTTCGCTTTACATCTTGTTTTAAAGCAGAGTTCTTTGGAAATGTGGTTGACTGTTGTTTAATTAAAGGTTTAGTGCTATCAATATCTATAGGTTCTTCAAGAATGTCACTTTTTCTTTTATCAAGTCCAAGTGGACTACCATATGAATCAACACATGATGATGAATGCAAGTACTCCATGTGTTTTTTTAAAATACTTCTGGCTGAAGTCGTAAAAGGACACATCTTACATATGTAGGTAGCTGATTTTTTGGATGATCCTATAACAGAGTCTTTCATGAAAGTCTTTTTTTGCGTTTTTCTCTGGGCTATATCAGAACTGACAATAGGGCATTTTACCACCGCTCCATGGGCAATGCCTCGATGGCATTCTAATTCATTTTCTGTCACTGCCATGAAGTTACACTCTTCACAGCAGTAGTACCTTTTATCTTTTTCATGGGTTTTAGCATGCTGCACAAATGTTTTAGGGCAATTGGTACCAAACACACACTGAGGGCACTGTAATCGTGCACTTCTTCCTTCATCCTGAAGTTCTTTCAATTCGCGAATTTCCTCCATCAACTTCTGTCTTCTTTCTTGGTGAATAATCATATGCTTTAGAAGTGAGTTACGATCTCGAAATGTCCGTCCACATTCTCTACAAGCATATGGCCTTGGGACATTAAGATGACGAAAGTGGCTATTCCCATCTAAATGATACATCATATGCCTGTGGAGGTGCTTCTTCTCCCTAAAATTCACATTGCACTTTGTACAGGGGTAAAATGATGGCTCTTCGGTGCTGAAAGTAGCAGGTGACTCGGAATCACTTTCTTCACATTTCTTTTTTAAGGTATTAGAAAGAAAAGTGCTAGTATGAACGGGTGAACTGTCTTCGCCACACTTATCTGGGTTATAAATTAGATGCTGAAAAGCATCCACAGATTCCAAGTCTTCATCAGTTGATTCAGGCTTCACTTTTGATAATGCATATTTCTGTGAGTCTATTGCTTGTAGTTCTTCATTCTGTTCTAGAAAGTCTACTTCTAGCATTTTTGACTTATTGGGTACACAATTTGAATCACTAAAGCAATCTTCAGTGTAACGAGTTATCTTGCTTACATCCATTTTCCGCTTTCTCTTTTTTTCTAGACCTACTTTGGAGTGAACTGGAGCTTTATCCGCTGTGTCTTCATTAGTCATAAGAAACTGAATGAACTCTTTTTGGGGATCCCAGTTTGTCTCATTTTCTGACCTAAATTCATCTGTACCTGAGGAGATTCCTGTTAATGTATCGACACAATCATCTTTTACCAATAAATCATCACTATCCTCACCCACCTCTACTTGGTTTATTAAAGTGCTATCTGACTTTATACTACTCCCTACTGAATTCTGAATGTCACAACCAACGGAAGCAGAGGTAGGTAGTTTTTTAATGGAATGGGTTGGATTCTTAGCATGTGCTACATCTGATAACAAAAATAAAACTTGGTGTTGATTTGCTTTCTGTGGTGTAGATAGCTGAAGATCAGGTGCCACCTTCAAAGCTGAACAAGATTCTGTTGTTGGCTGATCCACAGGTTGTCCAGTGGTTAATGAAACACTGCCTTTATTCATACTGGAAGTCTTAGCTAAGGAGGAGTGTGAAACTGGTCCATTAACAGCAGCTCCTTTAGGCAAGATAAAGTTTTCACTAGAAACAGTAGGAGCACCAGCATGTATAAATAGAGTAGACTGGCCTCCACTTAAGGCTTTTTCAGATTTGTCCTTTGACAGTTCTTCAGGCAGAGTGAGTGTATTATTTTTCTGAAATGATGTCTGACAATCTTTTGGTTTATGAACTCCACTCTCTTTGTCTGAGATAAAACTGTTGTTATCTAGGAGTTCTTCTTTAGCACCAGTAATATCGGTGTTTATCTTCAAATCATCCATATTGTTGGCAAGCCCATTTAACACATTTAGTCTAGAAAATGGAAGAAAAAAAATTTAGATTTGCATGAAAAAAAATTCTAGTAGAATGTATGGAGAGTTCAAAGTACACATTTTTATTAGCATAATTCCATTCTTTTTATGTGGAGGTCCTAATAATTTTCCAAGAATGAAGAAAAACTTTAAAAAAGGTTAGGTTGATTTTTTTCTTTGTGCTAAGCAACAACAACCAATATTGAATATATACAAAACATCTAGAGAAGAGCAATATTAGAAATGGGCACATTATACTGGAACTACCTGTCTCCCTGGTAGGGAGGATGTAAACTCTTTGAGGGCAGGGACTATGCCTAGTCACCTTCATATCTTTAGAAGCTAGCACAGTGCTTGGCAAAGGTGCTCAGGCAGTATTTGGTGAATAAAGGACTAACATGTTGAGTGAATAAAAACATAGCTGTAAAATCAAAGCAAAAGTGTGTAAGAGGAGACAATTTTCTTCCCATGAAACTTAGATACCCCATTCAACTAATGCAAATTCCACCATGGTTCTGACTTCTTGACTCAGCAATTATAGCAAGGCCTTCAAAATATCCAATAATCCTCAAGTACAATTTAAAGAATCTGAAATTTGGCAACCCTAGGTATGAACTATCTGAAGTACTGGCATAAAATTCCATTATTTCTTTTCCTTTTGCACATGGTAGTAAGTACAGTTTATTCATTCTCCAAATATTTATTGAGCCTTTACCATGTGCCAGGAACTGCTCTATTATTCGGAAAACCGCAAACAAGACATGCTAGGTTTCTGCTCTCTTCTTCTCCTTCATAGTACTTAAATTTGTACTTGTATATTACTTGAATGACAAGTAATAATACTATTTTAAGACAGCATGAACTTAATCTGATATTTAGAAATTAAAACATTTTCAATACAGTTCATTATTTTTTTTTTTAATTTTTTTTTTCAACGTTTATTTATTTTTGGGACAGAGAGAGACAGAGCATGAACGGGGGAGGGGCAGAGACAGAGGGAGACACAGAATCGGAAACAGGCTCCAGGCTCTGAGCCATCAGCCCAGAGCCCGACGCGGGGCTCAAACTCACGGACCGCGAGATCGTGACCTGGCTGAAGTCGGACGCTTAACCGACTGCGCCACCCAGGCGCCCCATACAGTTCATTATTTCTAATCTCTTATGGTACCAACTACATGTGCTGTAAAACATTAAGTCTAGTTAAAGAATAAAAGAATTATTTCTAATTACTTTCGTATTTCACAACTGAGAACAAGCGCTTATAACGAGCTTATTCTTTCCACAAGATGTGTTCTTTAATACAACAAATATTATAAATAATACTGCAAATATCTTTTCTTTGGCATTATTATGTATACCAACAATTTTTCTGCCCCTCATAGGTCTCAGAATTCTGTTCTGAGATTGGCAGACATCCACAGCAATAAAAATAGACTTCCAATAAGATCATATTCAATGCTATCACCCCAAAATGGTGCTAATGCAGCACCCAGCAGGAGTCTCTACATCACATACACAGAAGTTAAAAATGGGCAGCACATAAACATGTGTTAGGGAAGAGTGTGTAAATGTCAATGAAAAGAAAAGCAAATCTTGATGCTATACTATTACCCATTCCTGACATTTCTCATTAAACTACATAAAAAGGTAAAATGTCCAAATAGGAACGATCTCATAAATCTGAAATGGACAACAGAATTTTTAAAAAACTAGCCTGAAAGACACTTAGTGTTCCTACTTATTATAATCACAGGGGTAGACAAATATATGCTCAGTCAATTTGAAAGCCTATATTAGCTTTTCTCAACAGGAAGCAATGTTGCTAACGAAGTGGTAAATTCAGTGTTAATGAGTGGCTTCACTGTTACCACCTCAGAGGTACAACCTTCTATGTTCCATGTTCCACCCATCTGTTCTGGTGTTAGAGGTTCAGAGATGGAACAGACGCTTCCCATTTAAAGCAACTTCATTGGTACCCCCTGAACAGCAGGGTGACAAACTATGAGAATATCATGTCTGCTTGGAGACTGCATTCTCATTACCAGAATGGCCTTAATATGAGCCTTCCATAAGTTCACATTCTAAAGATACCAAACTGTTTTGCCACAAAAACACAGGAAGAATATATGTATGTGATATATCTTCTATCTCTAAACACATCTAGTGGAAGGAAAAAAACCAAAAGATCAGATATTGTTAAAATATAAAATGAAGACTTTAACAAAGTTTTCCTTTACACCTAAAGAAATATGCCTAACGTGTCCCCAAATTAATGATCTCTCTACTCAAAAACAGAGGTTGTTCTTTTTTCAGAAAATTTCTTTTTAGCACATTGATATTAAAAAATCTACTCCATCAGTTTAAAAAATACGCTATAAGAAACTGTTTCAGTAAGCTAGTGTTTTAGCAATAATAAAAAAATTTTCCTGGTTTAATTTTCAGAATATATCTTAACCAAAACATGTTCCAAGTACATTTTTTCTTAACAATATTCTAAAATCATAGCTGTTGCATTGAGATATAATGTAGAACGCTGAATCATCAAAATCTGTTACAGTGAATAATGGATCTAGAATTTTGACACCAAAATTTATTTCCCTACATTCACGGATGGTTATGTGGCATCTAGGCAAGAAAGCATTTGACCAATAACCTAATTTCACACTGTTTCAAAGTTCTTCCAACTATCTTTATATAGTCAAATATATGTAACAGAGCCATCAACACCAGTTTATGTTAATGTAACTAAGTAGGGGACACATTTGAAGGTAGACATCATTCATAAAGTTCAAAAAAGGGAAGCTAATAAATTAAAATAATCAAACTAATGTTATATTGTTTGGACTCCTCAAATTTCAGTGAATTTGCTATTATCAAATAGGATATTTTAATAAAATGCTTAGACACTATTACTATGTCCTCCTCCATGTCATCATATAACCACAGAATTTTTCTTTTAAATGAATTTTAAAATGTTCTTGAAAAAAATTCACACACTTATAAAAAGCTGCAAATGGAACTTTAAATCTACATAAAACATATTTCGGTTTCTAGAAAATCATAATGAGTTCTACAGCTATAACTGCCTGTAGTTATACACTGTGAGCATTAAAAAAAAAAACAGTACAAAGGTCAGATCTGTCTTCAAGATGACAGATCATCACTTTTATGCCTCAAGCTAGACTTATTGTCTTAGAAATTTCAAACATCAGTATTTTTGCAAACTATCAGCACTTGCTATAACACCCTCACTACACTACATCTTGAGGTTACTACAGAAGAAATGAGGTGATAATTGCATATTAACATAATTATTCTGTAATCCCTCTAAGCAAGCTTCCTAGGTCACTCAGTAATTCAGATTAGATACAACCTTCCTGTCATCAAATCTATGCTGTCCACTTTCTGTTCATGAATAATTTTTGATAAAATTAGCTTAATTTCATTCTTTTATGTACATTATTAATTGTATTTATTGCAAATAGGTTAATACTTTGTGGGTACTTATTACATAATACCAACCTTTGTCATGTAGTATAATTTCATACAAAGATATAATACGATTTGCCCTCATTCTACATTAGCTCATTAATAGCTATATTACACAGCTATAAATACATTATAATGTTGCCCACTAGCTGAGTTATAGTTAAGATCTGTCAGATTTTCACAAACCCCATGTTCATTTAAATTATCCTTGAGAACACATGACAACTTCAGTTAGTCATATAGGAGACTGGGTCAAGAAGAAAAAAACATTCACAACTGCCATTCTAATTGCAAAAACAAATCTTAATTAACTGAAATACTACATCTACAATTACTGTGATAGTTAAGTCTATATATACCGTACACAATGTTCAAACATATATATATACATCCAAGCCTCACCTAGTATACGATGCAAGTGAAGACAGAGTATACTGTATAACCATACCACCCCAGTAGTATCCTACTCTGGATGTCACTGAGAGGAAACACTAAAAAAATACAGAAATTCATAAGGGTATCCAGCACACCATGCAATGAAATAAAGAGAAAATTTGGTATGCTTAGTCTAATAATTAGTCAATACAATTAATAGTCTTCTAATGTTTGAAGGCATGCCATACAAAAGATGGTATGTTTGAATTATAAAGATACGGATTTCAACTCAAGATTAAGAAAAAACTAAAAACAGGAACCACTCAACAATGCAAAGGGTTGTCTCACACAACAGTGAACTGAATGGCTCAGCAGGTTGGACTATTGTCAAGAACACAGTAGAAGGAACTATGGCACTGGAGATTGGGTAAGATGTTTTCTAACATCCTCTCTGATATCTACTCTATATGTTAAATGCTTGGTTATTATATTATTAACATTTAATGTTATTTGAAATAATGAGCTGAAAATGGGAGTGAAAATTATACTACTGGGACTTTAATTTAAAAAAGATTCTCTAAATCAAAAATTACTTCAAATAATCCTTTGGTTGGGGCTCCTGGGTGGCTCAGTTGGTTAAGCATCTGACTTTGGCTCAGGTCATGATCTCACAGCTCCTGAGTCTGAGCCCCTCGTCAGGCTCTGTGCTGACAACTCCAGAGCCTGGAGCCTATTTTGGATTCTGCCTCCCTCTCTCTCTGCTCTTCCCTTGCGTGCACTTTTGATCCCTCTCAAAAATAAACAAACATTTAAAAAAATTAAAAAAGAATAGAAATAATCCTTTAGTTAACTTGTAGTATGTTGATAAGCTGATTCTTGAACAATGAAAATATGGCACTAAATGACTAACACACAGGCCACAGAGCTATCTGCATCATGAAAACTACATACAAAGGTTTTTTGTATGGGTAATATCCCCCTCAAAAATTTTCAATGAGTTCAAACAAACAGAAAATACATAAATAATGAGCAGAAAAATAAAACAAGAATAAGATACATTCGGCACATAATGCTTTCTTCCAGCAGCATGTGGCCCTGTCATTACTGTCATTACAAACCAAGATCTATATGTGATTTTACCACCTACCATAAAATTATATTGAATTTGTCCAGTAGTTTTATTCCTGATGCCATATATGATCCTCATTATTTAATAGGAAGATGTTACAAATAGTAAGATCATAAACACCTAATAACACAGTGATTCTTACTGCCGGATATACTAAATAGTAAACATAATCTAACCTACCTCAAGAGGCAGGTAACTACAAGAAGGACAAAAGGTGGTGGGGAAGTTATAAAGGCCTAACTTTAACAACATGGCAAAATTATAAAATAATGAACACCAACAGTAGTAGAAAAACAAATGGATATTCACTAATCAAAGGCTAATTTCCTAATGAAGAGTTTGTAACAGAAGAGGCAATGCAATAAATTACAGTTGCAACCAAACGAGAATGCTAAATCCTACTCAGCTACGGAATGACTGCTTGCTGCATTGTTTACACGTTCATATAGTGAGAACAAGATAAGAGTGACCATCACAGCTTTGAAAGGATATATGATGTGCATATGCACATAGCTCCAACAAGAACAATTCATGTTTTTTTAAAAAAAAAAATTAAAATGAGTGATAACCTCTTTATATATTTTTTCAAACAGACCAAATTTTTGACCACAATTGTATAATTAACATGAACATAGATGTGTCAGCTCTACACTCCAAAGGTAGTGTGTCAACTCTGCTCTCAACCAATTAACTGCCATTAATCGTTATTTTACTTTGGCTTTTCTAGTGTTCTTCAGTCTATGATGAATTTACTCTTTGTGCTTAGTTTTTAGTTATTTTATAAACATTAACCCATCGTGTCCAATAAATGCAAAAGAAGTGCAAGTGTTAAAAGTCCTAGGAAGACAAAACACAATTATATTAGAAGTGAAGATAGATAATAAAAACACCTAAAGTGGTAATATAAATATTATATATGCATATGGAATGAACTGCTTGAGAGCTGACATAATTCTGAAGAGCAAAGAAATTTTGCCATTAAGAAATTACTGTGCTTACACATTTAACAAAAATCAGCAAGAGATACAAAGAAATGTGACAAAGGAAGTTTTTAAGTACAAAATCAGCATCAATGTCTACTTGCCTAATGGTTTTCAGAAAAGGCTAGGAATTTGTTCAAGCACTTAAAAGATAAGAATGTTCAAAGTGCTGTGGATAAAACTTCTGCCCCAAACACATGACGATTCCACAGGACCAAGGTCCAGTAGAATACGCACATCAAAGTAAGTGAAAGGACAGCAAATGCAAACAACTGGGCTTTGAAGGAATTCCTTACAACAGTTGAAGAGATAATCTGGCCTTAGAAGACTGCGTGAAACATAATAAATGTTTCCTTCTAATACTCACACAATTTTGCTCTTTCAAATTCAAAACTTTACATACTGAATTGTATGTACATTTATTTTAATATTTAAAAATGTTTATTTTTGAGAGAGAGACAGGCAGACAGAATGTGAGCAGGGGAGAGGCAGAGAGAGAAGGAGACACAGAATCTGAAGCAGGCTCCAGGCTCCGAGCTGTCAGCACAAAGCCCGACGTAGGGCCAGGACTCACAAACCATGAGATCATGACCTGAGCCAAAGTTGGTCGTTTAACCGACTAAGCCACTCAGGTGCCCTGAAACTATGTACATTAAAAAAAAATTTGGTAGATTTTATAGTTAAAGTAAAACTCTTATTATAAAGGTGCCATTAATTCATTTGGTAGTCATATTATTAGTCATATTTTGAAAATACGAAATTGTCTATAGTCTAATGAGAAATAAACTTGAACATTATGACATCAAGAGAACAAATTATTTCACTGAGCTATAATTTTATTGAAAACGGCTCAGATTGTAGAAAGAAAAATTCTGTAATTCTACAATAATCTGTAACAAGTACTTAACCATTTACCTGTATTATGTACATTTAAACTGTAGTATGTAAGTTTAAACTTCTATATATTTAGATGGATAAGTTTGATACTCATTGAGAACTAGAAAACTGAAACAAAACCAGTTTTATTTTCTGTAAAATATTTTCATTATATGTGAACTCTCTTACTGCTATCATTTACTCAACTTACCTTTTTTCTTTCTCTAAAATCAGCCCCCCAAATACAATTATCTCCTAAGACAAATATTCCGAAGTAATCACTATTCTACAATTATCTTCATTCAGGAAGGTAAAAATTCAAATACAAGAAATCTGCTCTCCTTGAAGCAAATTACACAGGAATATGCATCTCTCTTGCACCAATGTCTTAAAAACAACAACAACAATAACAGCAACAAAAAGGAACATATTTTTGTGATGGAAAATCACAAACCAGCCACTACTTTTTTCTGATTTAACAAATTTTCCTTATTAAATATTCAATTCTGCAGTTTCATTTATAAAACCAAAGATATTTATCTGTTGTGAATTTAAATAATTACAAAACTTCACCAAAATGTTAAACACTATGTAATATTTAGAAAATGCAAATACTTATTAATAATCAAATGTACACAGCTCTATTCAAACAAGTGTCATTTAAAAGTAGCAATTTTGAACCATAAGAGACTTATAGAACACATGCTTTACAATTTACCCAATATCTGTAAAACCAAATTGTTATGAATATTATACTATTGTTTTATAAAAGGAGACTAAAGCTATTTAAAACTGAGATCATTTCAGGGAAAATTTTAATTATTCTTAAGATTAATAAAATGGTATTGCTGGTAGTTTTTTTTTTTTTAATTGTATTTCTACCTAAAATACAGGACACATATGTATAAAAAACTGCTATCAATAAAAAGCAATACATAATGTCCCAAGTGAGTAATATGGATTATACATTCTATAGTTCAGAGGAAGTAGAAGGTCCTATAAAATACCATGGATAAGAAAAGCCTCAGAAAAGTGAGGGTTTTAGCTAAATTTTATAGTGCACTATGCCAAGATAATCACTTTTTGGTCGCACACATGCCTGGGTTTGAAAAATGGTTCCACACCTTCCACCTGGGGGCAAAGTTATTCCAACTTTCCTTAAATTTCAGTTGCTTCATCAATAAAACATGTATGAAACCTACTAAGAGGATTGTGTGGATTAAATAAGACAACATAAAACATATAGCACAGGGCCTAGCATTTAGTAATTACTCATGAAATGTTAATTCTTTATGATGCTTGCCATTAACTTGTTTCATTTATGGAATGATGATGCTGAGTTTGTATACTGCTCTGACTGAATGAAGCAGGAGACCCTTACAAGCAGAAATTTATTCTGGTACCTGGTACCTTACTACCACTCCTAAGGTATAAACAGGATAAACAGGCAGAAGCTAAAGAGTCAGAAAGAAGCAGTATGTCTTAAGAGTTGCTGGGGCTTTAAGAATAACACTCTTGCAGGGATAAAGCAGGGTTTCAGTAAAACAATATTAAATGAGCAATAAAGAGGGGAATCACAGTGCTTGACCCAGTGCGGCAAGGAAAAAGGACATGAAGTGGCCACTCAGGATTTAAGAGTTTCTGATTCCTTAGGGTCTATCAGGGACATGCATTTATTTTTCCTCTCTCATAAAATGCCAATGAAATGAAAAGAGATGAACAAGAACAGAAAGGCATACCAAGGTGGATAGAACCATAAATGAGAACGGTAATAGAGGTGAGGACTGCTGGAAAGAATGGAGATGACAATCCCCCCCCCCCCCAAAAAAAACAACATCAAAAAAAAAAAAGAAAAAAAAAATACCACCAAAGACTAAAAATAGGTTTTATGCCAAAAAATATGAATCAGAAAAGCAACAGACTTTTTAGTGTCAAGACTTAAATGTTCAGTCAAAGGTGGTATAACGTCAAAGTTTGGGGTTAAAATTATTTTGACTGTAGAATCTTATACAAAGACAGATAACATAGTATTCAAGAGTAAAGGCATACAGTCCATAAGTTTACCACTTACTCACCACTCAGAAAAGTTTTTCCAAAGGCTGAATGTGGAGGGGAGGTATGTCCTAAAAATGGCTAAAATTGGTGTGTTAAGTGTGTTTTTTATTATTTTATACAAGTGATTGAAATATATAAATTTAAATGTATTATAAGGTTAATCACTAGAATAAAAAGAAGTAAATATTCATAATATCTTCAACTTCTATAAACTATTGCGGCTTCTTTTTACGATTTTAAGTAATCTCTACATCCAACGTGGGGCTCAAACTCACAACCCCAACATCAAGAGTTGTGCGCTCCACCAAACTGAGCCAGCCAGGTGCCCCTAAACTATTGTGTGTGAAGTATAGAAGTACAATATGCTCTAAGTGAAAGGGTGACAAAGAACTCTGAAATAAAAAAAAATACTAAGAAAAACAACTATTAACAACAAAACAACTCTCAATAGAGGAGTTGAAGAGCAGAGTGAATATGGCTGATGAAATGAGAGGTATTCTTTTTTAAAATTTTTTTTTTTTTTTTTTCAACGTTTATTTATTTTTGGGACAGAGAGAGACAGAGCATGAACGGGGGAGGGGCAGAGAGAGAGGGAGACACAGAATCGGAAGCAGGCTCCAGGCTCTGAGCCATCAGCCCAGAGCCCGACGCGGGGCTCGAACTCACGGACCGCGAGATCGTGACCTGGCTGAAGTCGGACGCTTAACCGACTGCGCCACCCAGGCGCCCCAGAAATGAGAGGTATTCTTAAAGAAGAAAGACTTCTTAAAAAGAGAGCAAGAAGAGAAAATAAATATGAAACCTACATCCATAAATTATATCATGTAGGAACTATAGAAAAGCACCTCAGGGGAATGAAGAAGAGGACACAATAGAAAAAAAAAAATGTCAGAGCTCAAGAAATGCAGTAATCTTCAGATTAACAGGGCTCAATCAGTGCTCAGCGGATGAAGAAAAAGACATGCTTCTTGACAAGTCCTGGGGAAATTTCAGATCTCTAGGAATAAGAGGTAGAACTCTGCTCATTTTCAGAAAACAAGACAAAAACTAGACTATCTACAAAAACAAGAATACACAATTCCTCATCAATGTCATCAGATTTTTGAGGAAAAATGGTATTTTAAAATCAAATCTGTCTGAAAATATTGTCTCCTCTATGTTTCCCACTCTCTCCCACTTCAGTTACCAATGTAAGAGTCTGGTATATCCTTCCACACCTTTTTCTTATTCATACAAGCATACACATATATGTATTTGTTTTGTGATTATCTTTATAGAAATGGGATCATACAATATACATGTTACAGTAAATAACCTTGAATAGACAGCCTTATAGTACTGTTTTTATCTCAATAGTATAGATTTTTCAAAGCTGCATGTGTATTTTGGCTTAATACACATTTCTAGATCATTTCCCTAAATTTCTATCAATATGCATATCTACTTCTAGTCTGTAAGAATGCCTATTTCCTTACAGTCTTACCATTTTTGCCAGCATCATGGTGAAAGATGTGAAAATACTTTTCAACCCAGAATTCTATAGCTACCACTCAAGCATAACAACAACAAAAAAGACATTTTGGACAAACAAGGATTCCAAAAGTTTACCATGCACAGATTACTCATAGAGTAATTCTCAGGCATAGAGACTCAAGAACATATAAAAAGAAAGAGCTAAGAATCAATAAGCATTAATGAGCAACCAAACCACTGAAAATGGCAACTAAATGTCTTAACTGTTGATAATTGTTCAAAAAGGATTCCTAAGAAAAGAGGGTTATATGGTATTTAATAATATGGGAACAAAGAAGCCTAAAAGAGTTCAAACTGGTAGATACTGATTCAAAGAAAACCTTTTTTTTTTTTTTTTTTTAATGTTTATTTACTTTTGAGAGAGAGAGAGAGAGAGTGCAAGCAGGGGAGGGGCAGAGAGAGAGGGGAACAGAGGATCCGAAGTGGGCTCTGTGCTGACAGCAGAGAGCCCAATGTGGGGCTCGAACTCACAAACCATGAGATCATGACCTAAGCTGAAGTCAGATGCTTAATTGAGCTACCCAGGTGCCCCTCAAAGAAAAAAATTTTTTAAATGTATTAAAATGTTAAGGGTAACCAAGTAAAATGGTGAAATAAGATATATAATTTCAAATCTGGAATTGTAAAGAAAATTTGACTGATTAAATTAAAAAGTAACAATAAAAGATAGCAAAGAGAAAGTAACAAGAAAGCAGAATGAAGTCCAAACACATCAATCCTCTTAATAAATATAAAAAGTTTATGGGGCACCTGGGTGGCTCAGTCAGTTAAGTGTCTGACTTTGGCTCAGGTCATGATCTTGCAGTCCATGAGTTCGAGACCCGCGCTGGGCTCTGTGCTGACAGTTTGGGAGCCTGGAACCTGCTTCAGAGCCTGTCTCTCTCTTTCTGCTCCTCTCCCGCTCGCACTCTGTCTCTCTCTCAAAAATAAACATTAAAAAAAATTCTTAAATACTTTGTTTAAAAAGAAAGTTTGTAAGTTAAGAAAAAGGTATTTGTATTTGTTTTGTTTTAAAGTATGCTATATGTTGTTTATAAAGGAAATGTTAAGGTTAAAAATAAGATGATGAAAAGATAAACTAAGCAAATGTTAATAATAAGAAAATAGATGTCTTCACTATCAGAAAAATCAAATGGAATTTAAGGCAAAAAAGCACTACACCTGCTAAATATGAATACTGTATATAATAAAGTATACAAGTCACCAAGAAGATATAATGTTCACAAACCCCTTTGCACACAACAAAATGGCTACAAAATACATAAATTGTGAACATCTACAAGTATTAAGAGAAACTGACCGTCACAGAGGGAGGCTTGAAACACTGCTCCCCAAAAGTCAACACACCGAGAATATTCCAGTTTTCTTTGCCCGTCTCCTCTTTCAAGATCACCCTTCTCTCGCTTTACAAAACAAAGGTTACCAAATACAAATCTGCAACCTTCCCCACCTCCATCACTTGTTCAGCTCAATAACCTTGGGTCAATCTTCCTTATTCATTTATGCATACTTCATATCAAAACCATCAAGAAATCCTACTGCCACCATCTTTAAATTACATCCAGAATCCAATCACTTCTCACTACTGCTACATGCAGCTCCACTATTATCTCTCCCCTATACTCATTCAACAGCCTCCTAATCTGGTCTTAGGGCATCTACCCTTGCCCAGCTACTGTCTATTCTCAACACCACAACCAGAGGGATCGTTTTAAAACTTAAGACAGATAATGCTCCTCAAAATCCTTCAATGGCTCCCTGTCTTTCCCTCTTAGAGAAAAAACCAATGTCATTATAATAGCCTGTAATGCCCTACGAAGATCCTTTTCAGCAACATTTTGACCTCATTTCTTACTCCCCTCCCCAATTCACTCAGTTCTAGTCACGTTGGCTTCCTTACTATTTCCTGAACACATTCTCTCCCATGCTAAGGTCTTAGTATTATTAACCACCCAGCTAGAATACTCTGTCTCCCAGATACTCATGACAAATTCCTTAACTCAAGCCTTTGATCAACCATTTTCTTTTGAATAATGCCTACCTGGACCACTTTGATTAAGATTACATCCCAAACTCCCTCACTTTCTCTATTCTGCTGGCACTCTCAAGTAAACTTACACTGGTTCACCCCTTTTTACTCCAAAACACTTACACCTTCTAACATACTGTGTAATATATTTATTTATTATGGTTATCGTTTGTGTATCCCTCCTGTAGAACTAAGTCACAAGGGCATAGATCATTGTATTTATTAACTGAATCTCTCAAAGGTCTAGAAGAATGCCATCATCCAGAACCTTGGTATTGTACACTGCTCTGGTAATACTCTGTGTAAAAGCCTCTGGCAACCAAATAAAAGGAAGTTTGGGAAATACAAATTTCCTTGCTATGGCAGCAAAGCAAACAATATAGAAAGGCTACATAGTCTTAGTTCATTGAAAAACAACTCAAGATTCCAGTGTCTTGTCTCTCTCACTATGCCTTCAACCTCTCTATACCTACTTTCCTTTCTCTCATACCCCTCTCATTCCATTTCTCAGTTTTAGAATTAAAATTCAGAAATGAAAAGGCTGTCAACAGTGGCAGGTCTGATAGTTAAATCTAAAAAAGTAAAGCCACCTTGTTACTGACACTTTGATTTAGCCATGAAGACTTGGCTTCGTTAAATTGTTATATGGCCAACATTTTCTGTAAGCTAATGAATTAAATCAACAGTACAAAGGTTTTGAAGAAATTAGATTTACAGCATGTACACACATATAAATGCTGATAATTATTTTCACTCATGACAAAAAATCCAAATGCCAACTTAAAAATGCCAGTTTTCCAAAATTCTCTTAGGAGATACAAAAGATAAATGTCTGTAAAGACAATGATCAAATAGCCCTATACAACAAGAAATAGACATTCTTATTTTATAATGTAAGTGGAACATTATATAAAGTCTGACTATATATTATAATGACCATGGAGAAATTTCCAACAGAGACAGAAATCATGTAGACCATATTCTCTGGTCACCATGCAATAAAACTAAAAATTAGATACAATTAAAGAGTTAAAATGTCAATTATATCTCAGTAAAACTGGGAGAAAAAGAGTATCTACAAAAACAAAACAAAGAGTGAACTGGAAAGGGTCAGAACAAAGAAAGAATGAAGAAAGGAGATACAAAAGGATAGAAAATGGAGGAAAGAACAGAGCCAAAAGAGGACCCAGGAAAAAGATCTAGCATGTATTTAATGGGAATCCCAGAAGTAAAGGAGAGAGAAAACAGGACAGAAACAATACTAGAAGAGATAATGGCTGAGAATTTTCTAAAACTGACAAAAAACATCGAACCACAGTTTCTGGAAGCACCAGGAACTCTTAAGATGGATATAATAAAAAGAAAAATACACTTAGATACATCACAGTAAAAGTGACGACAATGCAAAACAATGAGAAAATCTTAAAAGTTGCAGCAGCAAAAAGGATACAAAAAGACAATAATTAGACTGGGGGGAAAAAAAAAGCAGCTAGCTCCTGAAGTCCAAGAACTACTCTGATGCTTTCAGCTAAATCATACTGTTCTCTTGTTGAACATAAAAATATCTCAGAATAATCACTTCAGACAAGGTTACTGTGTAACACAAAGTAATCAAATATGACCTTCTGCCACTAAATGAATTGACTGCTATTATCAATTCTTTACCAATTATAAGTTTATCCCAGCTTCAATGTGCCTTCCCTATTAATTAATAATTAATTTATTAAGATGGCAATCCTGAGATGAATGAAAACAAAACACAACATACAAAAACATGGAATGCAGCAAAAGCATACTGAGAAGGAAATTTATAGCTATAAATGCTTACATTAAAAAGGACAGCAAATCAATAACCTAATTTTACACCTTAAGGAACTAGAAAAATGAAGAGCAAACTAAACCCAAAGCCAGCAGAAGGAAGGAATAAGTATTAGAGCACAGATAAGCAAATATAAAAATAGAATAAAACAAATAAAAAGTTGATTCTTTTAAAAGATCAACAAAATTAACAAGTTGACTAAGAAGAAAAAAAGAGACGATGCAAATAATTACAATCAGAAACAAAGGTAAGGACATTAATACAGACCTTAGAGAAATTAAAAGGATTTTAAGAGAATACCATGAACAACTAGATATCAACAAATCAGATAATCTAGATGAAATGGACAAATTCCTAGAAACACAAACCTGACTCAAAAATAAATAGAAAATCTGAACATACCTGTAACAGGTAAAGAAACTGAATCAGTAATCAAAAACCTCTCAAAAAGGAAAAGTCCAGGATCAGATGGTTTCACTAATAAATTCTACCATGTGGAGAATTAACACAAATCCTTCACAAACTTCCAAATGTGGAAGAGGAGACACTTCTTTTTTTTTTCTTTAATGTTTATTTATTTTTTGAGACAGACAGAATGTGAGCTGGGAGGGGCAAAGTGGGAGACAAAGAATCTGAAGTGGGCTCTGCATCGACAGCAGACAGTCCAGTGTGGGGCTCGAACTCATAGAACCATGAGATCGTGACCTGAGCTAAAGTCACTCAACTGACTGAGCCACCTAGGTGCCCCGTGGAAGAGGAAACACTTTTTAACACATTTTATAAGTCAGCATTACCCTAAAATCAAAACCAGACAAAGAATACAGATGTAAAAATTTCAACAAAATGCTACCAAACTGAATCCAATGGCACATTAAAGGGATTATATATTATAACCAAGTGGGATTTATCCCAGGAATGCAAAGACAGTTCAATATAAGAAAAGCAACCAATGTAATACATCATATTAACAGGCCAAAGGAAAAAAAAAATACATGAATATTTCAACAGACACAGACCGCTTACTAAAATCCAACACTGTTTCATGACAAAATCACTCAGCAAACTAGGAAAAGAAAGGAGTTTCCCTAAATAATAAAAGGCATCCATGAAAAACCCAGAGTTAACATCACAGTCATCAAAGGTGAAAACCAAGCTTTCACTCCAAGTAAAAGACTGCCTGTTTTCACCACTGCTATTTAACACTGTACTGGAAGTCCCAGCCACAGCAATTATACATGAAAAATAAATAAAAAGCATCCAAATTGGAAAGGGAGAAATAAAACTATCTCTATTTACAGATGACATGATTTTATATATTTGGAAAATACCACAGACTCCACATACACACACAAAAAAACCCTACCAGAGATAATATAATAAACAAAATCAAGCAAATTTGCAGTTGGAAGATCAACACACAAAAATCCGTTGTGTTTCTCTAAGCCATCAATGAATGATCTGATGAATGATCTCAAAAGAAACTAAAATCCTGTCTACAAAAGCATCCAAAATAAAATACCTAAAAATAAATGTAACTATGGAGGTAAAAGGCTTACATACTTAAAACGACAAAACAATGGTGAAAGAAATTAAAGGAGGTATAAATAAATGAAAAGACATCCCATGTTCATGGATTTGAAGATGAAATATTGTTAAAATGACAAAACTTCCCAAAGTGATCTACAGATTCAGTACAATCACTATGAAAATTCTAATGGCCTTTTTTTTCTTTCAGAAATGGATAAGCTGATACTCAAATCCATATGGAACTGCAAAGGTTTCTGAAAAGCAAAGGCAATATTGAAAAGAAATAAAGTAGGGGTACTCCCTCTGATTTAAAAACTTATTACAAAGCTATAGTAACCAGTGTGGTACTGGTATTAGGGTAGACATAGAGACCAATGGAATAGATTTGAGAATCCAGAAATAAACCCAAACAGCTGTGGCCAACCGATTTTCAACAAAGGTGCCAACACCATTCAATGGGGAAAGAACAGTCTTTTCAACAAATGGTGCTGGGACAAATGGGACAATCACATGCAAAATAATGAAGTTGGATCCCTGCCTCATATCACATACAAATACAAAAACTAAATCAAAATCGATCAACACTATATATATAACAGCTGAAAACAATAAAGCTCTTTGAAGAAGGCCTAGGGATGGATCTTCATGATGTTGGATTTGGCAATAAATTCTTAGATTTCACACCAAAAGCATGATGAACAAAAGAAAAAATAGATAATCTGGACTCATTAAAATAAAAGTTTTGTCCATCAAAGGACATCATTGAGATATATTTAATAAGGGTTTAGAATACAGAATATATAAACAACCGGACAACAAAAAGACAACCCAGTTTTAAAAATGGACAAAGGCTCAGCCAAGAACTAAGGTGTTAAGATGGCAAAGGAGGAGGATCCTAGGGTCACTGTGTCCAATGCATACAACTAGATAACACCCACATCAGTGTAGATAACCCAAAAAATTATCCGAAGACTAGCAGAACAGACTCTCTACAGCTAAATATAGAGAAGACGGTAGGTAGGGTGGAGACACAATTGGGAGCCAAATTGACCAATCTGAGGGATCCATGCATGGGAGGGATGTTGCAGGCATGAGGAAAAGACCCTATGCCAAGCACTCCAGACATTGGGGGACTTGTACTGGAAAGATGAATCCCTGTAACATTTGGCTTTGAAAACCAGAAGGACTGGAACTTTAAAACTCAGCAGGCTTGGTGCTGACAGAGCTGGAGGACAAAAGGGAACTGAGTCCCTTCCCTAAAAGAGACAGCACAACAAACAGTCCTGATGAGATACAACATAGAACCAGCAGTTTGAAAAATGCCTAGGGCATACAGGAAAGAGATTTGTTTACTAATCTCAAAGAATGTGTTGGAGGAGCAGGGATCTTTGGGAGACTTCTCCAGCAACAAAAGAGCTGGCAGGCACCATTTCCCTCTTCCCTCCCCCGACTCCCAGCCTGGAAAGTAAACCTGTGGGAACCAGTGTAGCACAAATACTCTCAACCTAAGCTTGCTAACAGGGTGCCTTACCCCTGCATTCTTCTCTAGACTCGGCCCCTCCATCCCAGCCTGGACAAGTGTTTTCCTTGGCAGCTGTTAAGTTCTCTCCTGCAGTAGACTGGCATGGACCTGGCTGGCACCCCTGTCCCCACGCTCTCCTGCAGACCTGAAGGAGTCCATCCAAAGCAATACCACAAGGGTGGCAGTGTGCAAGCAGCCTCGCCAGGGACAAGCACCACTCTAAAATGACTCATGCCCCAGGGAGAGGGGAAGATAAACCACACATACCAGTCTGTCTGTGGCCCCAGCATGGGCTGCCAGCAGACATCTGGTCTGACTGTAGGCTCCTCCCACCAATGAAAGCTTCTCAGGGGCAACACAGGGAAACCCTGCAGATTGGTGCTACCACAGCTCTGGCAAACACCTGGTCGGACTCAACTCAAGTGCAAGGTGGCCGAGACGGGCCCACTAACACCACAGGGACCAAACCCTGCCCAAAACAGGCAAAGAGCAATATTGCAGATGACTGGACTGAAGGCAAACGTGGCTCAGCCACAGTAGGATGCAAGCAACACACACAGGAGACATTCCTCAAGTGTCAGCTTCTGGTGAAGTGGGGACACTGCACTGCAGGACACAAGACCTCTTCTTCATAATGCCACTACTTTTAACAGCAGAAGATATAGATCACTTTCCTAACACACAGAAACATATACAGAAGTTAGTCAAAATGAGGAGACAGAGGACTATGACCCAAATGAAAAAAACAGGACAAAATCCCAGCAAGAGAGATAAACAAAAGAGAGATAATATGCTTGATAGAGAATTTAAAGTAATGGTCATAAAGACAGTCACTGGACTTGAGAAAAGAGTGGAAGGCCTCAGTGAAAGCTTCAACAAACAGAAAACATAAAGAACAATCAGAGATGACTAACTCCATTAGCTGAAATTCAAAATACCCTAGAGGGAATAAATAGACTAAAAAAAGCAGAAGAATAGATCAGCAATCTGAAGAAGAGAGTAAGGGAAAGCAATCAAGTGGAAAAATGTGACGAGATTAAGGGAACTCCACAACACCCAGTGTAAGAACATTCATATTATAGGGATCCCAGAAGGACAGAGAGAAAAGGAGGCAGAAAATTTATATGAAGAAATAATAAACCTTCATGAATCTAGGGAAGGATACAGAAATACAGACCCAGGAAGCACAGAGTCCCCAACAAAATCAACCCAAGGAGGTCCGTACCAAGAAAAAGCATAGTAATTAAAATGGCAGAATGATAAAGAGAGAATTTTAAAAGAAGCAAGAGAAAAGTAAACAGTTACATACAAGGGAAACCCCAAAAAGCTATCAGTGGATTCTTCAGCACAAATTTTGCAGACCAGAAGGGAGAGGCAGGATCTATTCAAAATGCTGAAAGAAAAAAACTCTGCAACCAAGAATACTCTATCCAGCAATCCATCATTCACAACAGAAGGAGAGTTATGCAAAAGTTCCCTGACACGCAAAAGTTAAAGCAATTTATAACCACTACACCAGCCTTACAAAAAATGTTAAAGGGGACCCTTTGAGTGGAAAGGAAAGAATATAAGCAAGAGTAAGAAAAGTAAGAAGCATAAGAAAATGGACAAACAATGTGAACAGACAGTTCTCAAAAGATATACAAAGGGCCAACAAATCTGTGAGAAGATGTTCAACATCTTGGTCATTAAGAAAATACAAATGCAAACCACGAACAGATACCACTTCACACCCATTAGGATTTTTTTTTTTTTTTAAAGTAGGCTTCACACCCAGTATGGAGCCCAACGTGGGGCTTGAACTCATGACCCTGAGATTAAGAACTGAGACGAGATTAAGAGTCAGATGGTTAACTGACTGAGTCACCAGGCACCCCCATTAAGATATTTTTAATTAAAAAAAGAAAAACATGAAAAATAACAAGTGTTGATGAGAATATGGAAAAATAGAGACCCTTATCAATTGTGGTAAGACTGTAAAATGGTGCATCCACTATGGAAAACCAGTTTGGTGTTTCCTAAAAATAGGTAACAGAGAATGACCAATCGACCCAGCTACTCAACTTCTAGATATATACACGGGAAAAATGAAAACTTATGTATACACAGAAACTGGTACATGAGTGTTTACAGCATCATTATTCATAATAGCAAAAAAGAAACAAAGTACATGCTACAACTTGGATGAACCTTGAAAACATTATGCTCAGTAAAAGAAGTCAGACATGAAGGTCATGTATTGCATGATTCCTTTCATATGAAATATCCAGAATAGGCAAACTGATGCAGATAGTAAGTAAAGAGTACCAGGTGATAGTGGAAGGAGAAAATAGGAAATATTACATAATAGCTACAGGATACTGAAAAAGTTCTGAAACAAGAGAGCTGGAGGTTATGTAATATTATGAATATAATACCATTGAACTGTGCATTTAAAATGATTGTGTGCTACATAAATTTCACCTGAATTTAAAAAAAGATAGCAATATTAAAATGTTCCCATGTTCTGACAACAATCAATTCACAGCAAACCTCTACTTCCTTAGACTCTCTCTAAAATTACCCAACCAAAGTCCAAATCCTATAACAGGTTCTTTCTAATACCCTCTTAAAAAAACACAGAAAGGTTTCCTATAAATACGTGTAGAATCCTTCACTGCAACAAGTATAAAAAACTGTGTTCTTACTGGTCTTTTTGGCTGGAAGGCATTGACAGGAGTAACAACCAATTTCTCAACAGAAATAAAAGAAGCCCAAACACAAAGGGATAATATTGTAGTTAGAAGAAAACAACTGCCTACCCTGAATTCTAACTAGTAAAAAAACTATCATTCAAAAGTGAAGGTGAAATACAGAACATGACAAGACAACAAAAACTGACAATTTCTCAGTACAAGTGTTCTTCAAAAAAAGGAAGTGATTATAGATGGGAGAACTGAAGATGCAGGAAAGAATAAAAAGCAACAAAAATGGTTACTACGTGGGTAAATCTAAAATAATGGCATAAAACAATGATGATTTTTTATGGGGCTTAAAACACATATGCAGTCAAAAATACGTATTCTAGGAAATAAACTAAGAAGGGGAGGAAGTTAATGGAATCTTTAATGTTTTAGTTTCCTTGTATTGTCTAAAAAATATAAAATAACTTAATTAGACTTACAGGTCAACAGTGCATGTTGAAAACTCTAGGGCAGCTGTTCCCAAAAGTGCAATCTACAGGCCTGTAGGGATCCCTGGGACCTTATTAGGGGATCTTTAAAATCACAATTATTTTCATAATAACACGAAGACCTTATCTGCCTTTTTCACTCCCATTCTCTCAAAATTGTAAAATGGAGTTGTCCAGAGTCTACAGGACTCGTGCTATTCCAACAGATTAAAGCAGAAGCACATGTAAGAATCCAGCTGTTTTCTATTAAGTGAGATATTAAAGAAATGTGCAAAAATGTAAAAACAATGCTACTCTTCCCACTAAGTTTTGTTTTGGAAAGTATGCTCTTCACAAAATTATGTTATTTATAATGGCATTTAATGGGAAACTCTTCCTCCAAACAATAAATTATCTGACCCAAAGTGTCAACTGTGCTAAGGCTGAGAAACACTGATATAACCAAATAAAGTTCTTTTTAAGAGTTTAAATGGGGGGCGCCTGGGTGGCTCAGTCGGCTAAGCGTCCGACTTCAGCCAGGTCACGATCTCGCGGTCCGTGAGTTCGAGCCCCACGTCGGGCTCTGGGCTGATGGCTCGGAGCCTGGAGCCTGCTTCCGATTCTGTGTCTCCCTCTCTCTCTGCCCCTCCCCCGTTCATGCTCTGTCTCTCTCTGTCTCAAAAATAAATAAACGTTAAAAAAAATTAAAAAAAAAAAAAGAGTATAAATGGGTCTTGAGAATGCAGAATTTGAGACTCCTGACCTAAATAAATGAAAGGATAATATGACATTCATGGACTGGAAGACATTACCATAAAGATGTCAACTCTATCTCAAATTAATGAATAAATTCAATTTTTGTAAAACTGACCACGTGACTACAAAAATTTATATGGAAGCGCAAAGAGTCAAGAAGAACAAGGTGGAAAGATCTGTCTTACTAAATACAAAGACTTGCTATAATGCCACATAAATTAAAGCAGCATGATTTTGGTGTAAGGGTAGATACAGTAAACCAACAAAATAAAATAGAGCCCCAAAGCAGACCCATGTATATATGGTCACCTGATTTATGACAAAGGTGATCCTGTAGAGCAGAGGCAAGACAATCTTTTCAATAAATGCTGCCTCATAAAATGTGTACCCCTAAGAAAAAAAAAAGGTGACCTCTATACTTTACATTTAGTTGGCCCCTGAACAACATGGGTTTGAATGGCAAAGAGGTCCACTCATTACATGGATTTTTTTCAGTAAATATACTACGGTACTATGAATGTATTTTTCTTATGATTTTCTTATTAACATTTTCTTTTCTCTAGCTAACTTTTAATGTAAGAATGCAGTATATAATACATATATAAAATGTGTGTTAATTGACTATCTTATTTTATTAAGGCTTCCAATCAACAGTAGGCTATTAGTAGCTAAGTTTTTTGGGAGTCAAAAGTTATATAGCAATTTTCGACAATGCAGGGGTCAGTGCCCCAAACTCCCATGTTGTTCAAGGGTCAAGTGTATACAGAATCAGTTTTAGGTAATAAAGTCTCTAGCACAGTATCTTAACAACCTCAGCACTAGTGACACTCTGGGCTAGGTAACTGTTTTGTGCATTGCTGGACATTTAGCATTCTGCGCACTGTAAGATGTTTAGTAAGCATCCCTAGCCAACCCACTAGACACCAGGAATACCCCAGTCACCTAGCTGTGAAAACTAAAAATGTGAACGTTACCAAATTTCCTGCACAGGTAGGGAAGGTGTGGGGTGAGGGAAGGGAGAATTGCCTTAGTTAAGAACCACTGTTCTAGAAGGTAACATAAGAGATGTCTTCACCTCCTTGCATCAGGGAAAGATTTCTTAAACAGAACGCAAGAAACATTTGACTATAAAGGAAAACAATGATAAACTGAACTACATTAAAATTTAGACCTTCCTTTCATCAAAAGATATTAACAGTAGGGTAAAGATCAAGCCAAAGTGGGTATATATTTTTCTAACAAACCTAACTAAATGAAGGTCTTATATCTACCACATATGAAAACAGGGGTGTGCCTAGGTGGCTCAGTTGGTTATGTGTCTGACTTTGGCTCAGGCCACGATCTCACAGTTCGCTGAGTTCAGGCCCCACGTCACGCTCTGTGCTGACAGCTCAGAGCCTAGAGCCTGCTTCAAATTCTGTGTCTCCCTCTCTCTCTGTCCCTCTTCCACTTGTGCTTGCTCTCTCTCTCTCTTTCTCTCAAAAATAAACATTAATAAAATTTTTAAATTAAAAAAAAACTCTTAAGGACAGAAACTCCAAAAGGAAAAAAGAAAAGGGCTCATATCCATAAACTATGTAACTCGT
The DNA here is from genome assembly GCF_028749965.1 of Puma concolor. NCBI lineage: Eukaryota > Metazoa > Chordata > Mammalia > Carnivora > Felidae > Puma > Puma concolor. Next base: position 77,478,091 of record NC_141674.1, read on the forward strand.
ATAAATTAGGAATATATTAGGAATATAATAATAATAATTATAGTAATAATAAAAAGATGGGGAAAGAAGAAGCCTCACAACAAAGGATATACGAACAGCCAAAAAAATTGTGGAAAAGTACTCAATCTTATTTGAAATCAGGGAAATACACCCACCAGAAGGGCTAAAATTAAAGAGGCTATTGATACCAGATGCTGGTGAAAATTCAGAGCAACATGAACACTCATATCCTACTAACAGGACAGGTACAACTATGTTGAAAACAATTCTCATGTTATCTTCTAAATTTAAACACATATACACCAATCACCCAGCTAATCTACCCCTGGTATGTACTCAACATAAATGTACATGTGCCCCAAGAAACACATACAAGAATGTTATGACAGTATTATTCAAGCCAAATGTCCAAAAGTAAAAAAGATACTGATGAAATACAAATGAGCTATAACTACATCTGATAATGAAAACATCCATGAACCTCCCAAATGTAATGTTAAGCAAAATAAGCAAAAACAAAATAATACTATTATATAATTCTATTTATATAAAAGTACAAAGGCGGGGTTAAAAAAACAAAAACACAAACATATTCTTTGAAGTCAAGCCAGTGGTTACTCCAAGTAAGAGTGATCGGGAAAGGAAACACAGGGGCTGCTGGGTTGCTGGCAGTATTCTACTTCTTGATCTCTGGTGGCTGTGGGGTGTTTACTTTGTGGTGATTCACTGAGCTGTATACTTACACTTTGTGCACTTTCTTGATGTATCATATTTGAATTTTAAAGACCTGGATCACCATCTTTTACATGCTGTATATGCAACTTAGAACACAATAATTACACAAATATTTTAGCTACTATGATATTAGGTATCAATTGCTTAGGAGAAAAGTCATGTCTGGGGTGTAATAACTTTCCACATCTTACATTTCTAGATCCTCTGCATATTGGCTGCAGAAAGACATAATGAAACACCTTTATATTTTCTGTTTTCCTATACATTTAATTTACCTTGATCACCTGAAAAAAATCCAATTTCATAGCTTTATATAAGACAAAATAAAATACACATCTTAGAAAATGCTAACACTAGGGGCACCTGGGTGGCTCAGTCGGTTAAGCGGCCGACTTCGGCTCAGGTCATGATCTCACAGTCCGTGAGTTCGAGCCCCGCGTCGGGCTCTGTGCTGACAGCTCAGAGTCTGGAGCCTGTTTCAGATTCTGTGTCTCCCTCTCTCTGCCCCTCCCCTGTTCAAGCTTTGTCTCTCTCTGTCTCAAAAATAAATAAATGTTAAAAAAAAAAAAAAGAAAAAAAATGCTAACACTAAAGAAAAGTTGAAGATGTTTGTTTCTAATATTAAAAATATTTTTCTGACATTTAGACACAAAGATGATTAAGGCAAAAAATAAAGATGATGCCTGAACTAAAAGACAATCCTATCAAAAATTCGTAGGCTTCCCTCTCTACCAAACTAAGCCTTGGTTTATATTTTTATATTCCATATGACATTTTAATACAATTCAATTTTACAACACCTATTATTATTTTGTTTACAAAATAAGAATCAAATATTTATAATATTAAGTTGCTTAATATCAAGCTGCTCCCCTCTGAATTTAATGATTTATGCAGAACAGCAGTTAATAGCAGAAGCAGACCATCTGATTCATTTTTAAGCCAAGTAGTGCCACCAAGTGGTGGCAATTTTTTTTCATAAAACACCACTCTGAAGCAACAGAAAGTTACACTGAAATACATTATTAGAATAGAAAAAGAAAATCTGAGAATAAATTTTAAGCAAATAAGTTTGTGAAATATTTTGGTACAAAGTCTGAAAACAAACCGAAAAGGTCAATCTTTTTGGAAAACAGCTGTATGTATTACCCTGAAGAAACCTACAGTTTCAAAGTTAAGTTTTTTTTAGAAAGCAAACAATGAATATAATGCCACATTGTTTACTTTTCGTTGCTTGTTTTTTAGTCATTTTCTTAAAAAGACTTACATTGCTTTAGAAATTAGTGAAACACATGCAGGGGAGGCACCTGAGTTTTACAACAGTATTACCCTCATTAAAGACAGGGAGACAGTAAGGAGAGTAGTAAATGATCTGTTTCAGGCCTCTCCTTGGCTTGTGGATCATCTTCCTATGTCTCTTCAAACTGTCTTCCTCTATATGCATGTCTGCGTCCAAATATCCCTTTTTTAATAAGGACATCAGTTATAAGTGGATTTGCGCCATCCTCCTTAGTGACCTACCTTTAACTTGATTCCCCCTGTAAATACCCTATCACCAAATAAGGTTTACTCTGAGGTATTCCGAGATACCTACCTCAGGTCCTACTCTGCGGTGATGGGGATTAGGACTTCAAAAGTGAACTGGGGATTGGGAGAGCAGTAACACTAACCCTTTGTATTTGAATATTTTTGATGACTATTTGTCTTATTTAAAAAGAAGAAAAGGGGCGCCTGGGTGGCGCAGTCGGTTAAGCGTCCGACTTCAGCCAGGTCACGATCTCGCGGTCCGGGAGTTCGAGCCCCGCGTCGGGCTCTGGGCTGATGGCTCAGAGCCTGGAGCCTGTTTCCGATTCTGTGTCTCCCTCTCTCTCTGCCCCTCCCCCGTTCATGCTCTGTCTCTCTCTGTCCCAAATAAATAAATAAACGTTGAAAAAAAAATTAAAAAAAATAAAATAAAATAAAATAAAAAGAAGAAAAATAGCTTTTAGGAATTATTAAATGATGAATACTTGTGATATATGAGAAACATTTGGTCTTCCTCCCAGTTTCTGGCACTCCTAAAACCCTTAGGAATTTCCTAAGTATAAGGAGTTATAAAAAAATTCTTTTGTTATGTTAATGAGGTGACTTTTGGAAATCACCTAAGACTGGGGACTGCTTGCCAGAGGTTGCCATGCTAACCATGTGTAGTTAGCACATGGTCAGGTGGCTACCTGACCTCTGGAGGGGAGAAGGGTTAGAGGTTAGATCAATTGCTGATGATTTAATGAATCCTGTAAATATCATGAAGCTGTCATAAAACCTCAAAAGGATGGGGCTCAGAGAGTTTGTGGGTTCGTGAACACAGGGATGTGCTGCGAGGGTGTGTGCCTGGAGAGGACAATGGAAACTGCACACTTCTTCCTGAGTTATATCCTTTTATAATAAACCGGAAATCTAGTAAGTAAACTGGTTTCCTGAGTTCTGTGAGCTGCTCTAGCAAATTAATCAACCCCAAAGAGGGGATCATGGGAACTTGTGATTTAGAGCCAGTAGGTTTGAAGTACAAGTAATAAACTAATAACCCAGACTTGTAACTTGCATCCTAAATTCAAGAAGAGGGTCATGGGAACCTCTAACTGGTAACCAGTTGATCAGAAGCAGACCACAACCTGGGCTTGCAACTGGCATCTGAAGTTTAGGGGTGGGGGGAGTCTTAGAGAGCTGTAACATTAACCTGTGAAATAGTATCAGAATTGAGCTGAATTGTTTTTTTAATGTTTATTATTTTTTAGAGAGAGAGAGAGAAGGTGGGAGAGAAAAAGAAAGAGAGAGAGAGCACGCGTGAGCAGGCAGGGGAGGGGCAGAAGGAGAGAAAGAATTGCCAAGCATGCTCCATGCTGTCAGTGCAGAGCCTGACACAGGGCCCTATCTCACAAACCATGAGGTCATGCATGACCTGAGCTGAAATCAAGTCTATCTAATGCTTAACCAACTGAACCACCCAGGCGCCCCAGAATGAGCTGAATTGTAGGACACGAAGCTGATATCTGGAGAACTGCATGGTGGTGTGCATAGAAATCAACCCTCCATATACTGGAAATGGTTCCAGAACCTAATAATACTATTTTACTTTGGTAAACTATTACCAGCAAAATAAATGGCTAAATTTTAGTAGAAAGCTATACACACGCGCGCACGCGCGCGCACACACACACACTCTTTGATATTAGTAGTGTCATTTGGTTAACGTACAACCCAATTATAATGTACACAGTCCTAGGCCTCATCTCCTAACACTCTTCTTATCACTGTACCCCAGCCATGCTGGCCTCCTTGCTATTTCTTGACCAGGCCCCACATACTTTGTATTTAATGTTTTCTGCCTGGAGTTCTTCCTCCACAGATTCTTCAGTTCCAGTGATCTTCTCAGTTCCTAAATAAAACAGCACCCTTAGTCACTCTTCATCCCCCTCTCTGGTCTTATTTGTCTTCACATTACTTATTAGTAGCTGACAGATTATATAGTTATATGATTATCTGTTTCCTCTCCCCTACCACAAAGTAAGCTTGAGAGCATAGACTAACGTTTCGTTCACTGATGCACCTCTAGCACCTAATACAGTACCAGTGTGACTGCTTTTTTGTGTATGATCATAAGCAGAAATAATTTTTAAAAATTAATCCATCTGCTTTCTCATTGGATCTGTTGGTTTCTTTCTAATCACTTCTTCATGCCTAGAGGCAGAGTGACCTTTTCAAGCTTACCCTCCTCTATGTAACACAACATTTTGCTCTATTTCAGGACAAAGTCCCAAATCTTTATCACAGCTGAAAAGGCTTTTTTTTTTTAAATGTTTTTATTTATTTTTGAAGGAGAGAGAGACAGAGCATGAGCTAGGGAGGAGCAGAGAGAGAGGGAGACATAGAATTTGAAGCAGGCTCCAGGCTCTGAGCTGCCAGTACAGAGCCCGACGCGGGGCTCGAACTCACGAACCGTGAGATCATGACCTGGGCCGAAGTCGGACGCTCAACCGACTGAGCCACCCAGGCGCCCCTGAAAAGGCTTTTTGCTGGGCCCTGCCTACCTTCCCATCTCTTTACTCCTCACAGTTCTCAGGGAATTCAACTACTCTGGCCCTCTCTCAAATTCCCCATTGTGTTCCTTCTCATCACAGGGACTCTGCACATGCAGTTCTTTTGGTCTGGAATCCTCTGTTCCCCTCCATCACATAAATTAGCTAACCTTAACTCCTAAGCTTCCTTCAGATCACAGCTCTAAATGTCACTTACTCTGGGAAGCCCTCCTTGAAAACTCTGTGTCAAGTTCCTCTGTCATATGCTTTTGTTTCTTTCAGAGCTCTGTCTTTCAAATATTTGATATAATTTTTGAAAAACGTATTTCTCCCAATGAATAGGAACCATGTTTTTGCTGTATATACTGTGTTTTAAGCAACTAGAAGGTGCTTGAATACCTAAATGAAGGGATACAGACAAAGCAGACTAACTATAAGTGAATAATAAAGCCTGCAATTATTATGGGAATTCAACAAAGCAAACTTTCTTTTTTATTAACGTTAACTGTTTCATCCAGACACACTTCTTATTTCTGGGTAACTGCCTCTCCCTAGCCATCAGTGTGTACACAAAAGATAAAAACTTATTTAATATTTCCACTAATTAGAAAGTAAGAGTAATATAAATCTTTGCAACATTTATCATTATATCATTAGCTTTCAGGTGCTTTAAACAACAAAAGAACACACTTTTACTGTTTCTATACTGTTAATTATTAATATCACAGTAATTAAAATGGGTCATAATGAATTTTTCAAACAAATTCATATCATAAATGATATAAAGTAAGGCTACAATATCCTCCCAGATTTATGACAGTTTTTCTAAATACTTTAAAATACCTTCAGATGGCAAAGGTGCACACCTACCTGCCACAGTAAACCAAAAGTTGTTTATTGGACTTGGTTGGTATTGCACTCTAAGGATATGGTAAAATGTTGATTGCAAAAAACAATTCCAAATAATTTCATTCAACTCACTAATTCATTCAGTTACACAGAACATCTTGAACCCACTTAATGTTACAGACTGAATTGTGCCCTCACCCCCATCATATACTGAAGCCCTAACCCCAAGTATTCAGATTGTGACTATATTTAGAGACAAGGCCTTTAAACAGGTAACTAAAATGAGGCAGTTAGGGTAAGTCTTAATCCAAGTTGACTGGTGTCCTTAAAAGGAGGGATTAGGACATACAGAGAGACAACAAGGATGTATGCACACACAGAAAACGCCATGTAAGGACACAGCAAGAAAATGGCCATCTAAAGCCAAGGAGAGAGGCCTCGGGAGAAACCAAACCTGCCTTGGACTTCCAGCCCTCAAAACTGTAAGAAAATAAATTTCTGTTGTTTAAACCACCCAGTCCATGATATGTTCTTATGGCAGCCCTAGTAGACGAATACACTTATACTGTATTTGAAGGATCTATTGTAATATATGTGAATAACTAGTTATTTTTGCCCTATGAATACACCAAACTGAGGTTACCTCCGCCACGCTAAATGTTGGGGCTTAAAAAAAAGAATATCTGTTTGGGCATATGAGCACCCTTGCCTAAGAAAAAATTTGGTCCTGCCTACTCATATTATTGCACCCCATGCAGCAGAGATATATTTCTACCTAGATATCGACAGCAATTTCCTTAATGGTCAGAAGAGAACAACTTAGCTATTATTACCTGATATATTAAACATATGGATCTCTTTTGAGTCCATAATATAAAAAGCTTTACATAAGAAGTCCCTGTAAATGACCTTAATTAAAACAGTTTGCTAACTGTCCTTTTCTGTGGCTGAGAAAATTGTGAACTAGTGGTCAAAACCGTAAACGTGCTTTAGAAAAATTGAGACTTTTCAAAAACAGATTGCCAGAACTTCTTCCCTAGAGTTTCTGATTCAACTTTGCTATAGTTTTCCATTTTCCATAGTAGCTCTAATATGTAGTCAGAATCATCTAAAACAGGTTTCTCAACCACGTCTGCACCTGGAGACCTTTTAAAAACTACTGACACTTAGTCTCCTTCTGAAGAATTTAGGAATGTGGCTCTGGCACTGTTAGTTTTATTTATTTATTTTTTTTTTAAATTTTTTTTTTTAACATTTATTTATTTTTGGGACAGAGAGAGACAGAGCATGAACGGGGGAGGGGCAGAGAGAGAGGGAGACACAGAATCGGAAACAGGCTCCAGGCTCTGAGCCATCAGCCCAGAGCCCGACGCGGGGCTCGAACTCACGGACCGCGAGATCGTGACCTGGCTGAAGTCGGACGCTTAACCGACTGCGCCACCCAGGCGCCCCTGGCACTGTTAGTTTTAAATATATATATTTAAAGAATTATTAAGGGGCGCCTGGGTGGCGCAGTCGGTTAAGCGTCCGACTTCAGCCAGGTCACGATCTCGCGGTCCGTGAGTTCGAGCCCCGCGTCGGGCTCTGGGCTGATGGCTCAGAGCCTGGAGCCTGTTTCCGATTCTGTGTCTCCCTCTCTCTCTGCCCCTCCCCCGTTCATGCTCTGTCTCTCTCTGTCCCAAAAATAAATAAATGTTAAAAAAAAAAATTTTAAAGAATTATTAAAAGAATACACATATATATTAAAGAAACTCCTAGGGAACTAAAGGTGCAACCATGATTGAAAAACATAGTGTGGAATCCAGGTAGCATATGACTATATGTTGTGATTAATGTGAGGCATGTGCAACAGAATATTGGTATGTATGAATGATTATTGAAAGATATATTATCACATTCCACTGAACATATTTTCCTTAGTAGTAAAGACAGAGTAAATAATACTATATACTGTAGCACGTCTTCATTATGAAAGGCAACTGTGTGCCTTCAATTATCTAAGTAGAAAAGGAAATGAGAACATCAACAAAACACAGCAAACAGAATTCAACAATACATTAAAAAGTATACACACCGTGACCACGGGGCGGGGGCAGGGGATGGTTTATTTCTGGAATGCAAGGATAGTTTAACATAAGACAATCAATCAATGTAATATACATTAACAAAAAATAAGGATGAAAACAACATGATCATCTCAGTTGATGCAGAAAAAAACATTTGAAAAAATTCAACATTATTTCATGATAAAAACATTCAATGAACTAGGAATAGAATGAAATCACCTCAACATAATAAAGGCAATATATGGAAAGCCCAGAATTCACATTGCACTCAAGGGCAAAAGACAGAAACCTTTCCTCGAAGATCAGAAACAGGACAAGGATGCCCATTTTTATTGTATCTATTTACACAGTACTGAAATTCGTATCCAGAGCAACTAGGCAAGACACAGAAATAAAAGGCATTCAATTTAGAAAGAAAGGAAGTTATTTTTGTTTGCAGATGACATGATCTTACAGGCAGAAAATTCTAAAGATGCCACAAAAAACCTGTCAGAAATAAATAAATTCAGCAAAGTTGCAGCATTCAAAAATCAACATACCCCCTACCTTACACCACTTAACAACAATTAACTCAAAATGGATTTAAGACTTGAATGTAAGTAAGACCTGAAAACATGAAACTCCTAGAAATAAACATGGTATTGACATGGGTATTGGCAAAGGCTTTTTTTAAAAAAATTTTTTTTAATGTTTATTTATGTTTGACAGAGAGAGAGAGAGAGACAGGGCACGAGTGGGGGAGGGGCAGAGAGAGGGAGACACAGAATCTGAAGTAGGCTCCAGGCTCCGGGCTGTTAGCACAGAGCCCAACGCGGGGCTCGAACCCACAGACTGCGAGATCATGACCTGAGCCGAAGTCAGACGCTCAACCGGCTGAGCCACCCAGGCGCCCCAAGGGCTTTTTGAATATGACACCTTAACAAGCAACAAAATAGTAAGAGGGATTATATCAAATTAAAAGGCTTCTGTAAACCAAAGGAAACAATCAGAAAGTAAAAAGACACCCTACAGAATGGGAAAAAAATATTTCCAAACCATAAATATAAAAAGGGATTAACACCTCAAACGTATAAACGTACAACTGAATAGCTGGAAAACAAATAATACAATTAGAAATGGTGCAAAGGATCTGAATAGACACTTTTCTTAAAAGATGTATAAATGGCCAACAGGTACATGAAAAGATGCTCAATACCACTAGTGAGTAGAGAGGTATGCAAATCAAAACCACAATGAGAGAGGGGTGCCTGGATGGTTCAGTCAGTTACATATCTGACTTCGGCTCAGGTCATGATCTCCTGGTTAGAGGGTTCGAGCCCCATGTCGGGCTCTCTTCTGTCAGCACGAAGCCCACTTTGAATCCTCTGTCTCCCCTTCTCTCTGCCCCTACCCCATGCACACGCATGTGCTCTCTCTCAAAAATAAATGAACATTAAACAAAAATTTTAAAAACCACATGAGGTATCACCTCACTCCTGTTAGGATGGTCATGATCAAAAAGACAAGTAACAAATGCTGATAAAGACATAGAGAAAAGGAACCCCTGTATACTGGTGGTGGAAATGTAACTGGCCTAGCCACTACGGAAAACAGCATTTAGTTCCTCAAAAAATAGACCTACCCTAGGATCCAGCAATTCCTGGGCATTTACCCAAAGAAAACAAAAACACTAACTTGAAAAGATATCTGCTACCTATGTTCATAGCAGATTATTTACAATAACTAAGACATAGAAACAACCTAAGTGTCCAATGACAGACGAACAGATGAAGAAGTTGTGGTAAATATATACAACAGAATATTATTCAGCTGTAAAAAATGAGGAAATCCTGCCATTTACAACATGGGTGGACCCTGAAGGCATTATACTACGTGAAGTAAGTCAGAGAAAGGCAAATAATGTATGACCTCATCTACATGTGGAGTCTAAAAGGAGAAGAAACCCCACAAATTCATGAAGAGACCAAATTTATGGTTACCACAGGTGAGGTGGTGGTGGGAGGAGGGTACTGGAGAAAGGTGGCTAAAAAATACAACTTCCAGTTACAAGATAAATAAGTACTACAGACAGAAGGTACAACATGATGACTATAGTTAACACCACCTTAAGACATACAGGAATGGTGTTAAGAGAGTAAACCCTAAGAGTTCTCATCACAAGGAAAAAAATTCTTTCTCATGTTTTGCTTTTTCTATTTTATCTATATGATGATGGACGCTAACTAAACTAATGGCAGTAATCATTTAACAATGCAGCTGACCCTTGAAAAACACAGGTTTGAACTGTGTGGGCCCAGTTATAAGCAGATTTTTCACAGTACAATACTGTAAATGTATTTTCTCTTCCTCATGATTTTCCTAATAACATTCTCTTTTCTCTAGCTTATTTTATTGCAAGAATGGTACCTAACACATGTCACACAAAATGTGTGTTAATCAACTCTCCATGTTATCGGTAAGTCTTCTGATCAACAGTTGGCTATTAGAATTAAGTTGCTGGGGAGTCAAAAGGTATATACGTGGATTTCTACTGTGGACAGGGTCAGCACCCCTCGCTCCCACGTTATTCAAGGATCAACTGGATATGTAAGTAAAACCATTATGCTGCACACCTTAAGTTTATATAGTGATGCATGCAAATTATATCTCAATAAAACTAAGAAAAAATTAAAAATAACAATAGAGGGGGGAAAAACATGCAAAGGTTGACTGCATTTCTCAAAATAAACAATGACCAATCTGAAAAAAAAAAAAAACACTTAAAATGATACCATTTAAAAAACCATCAAAAAGAATACAGTATTTAGGAATAAACCTAATCAAAGAGGCTAAAGACTTACTACTGAAAAAACTACATTGCCAAAAGAAATTGAAGATGATAAAAGTAAAAGACATCCAATGTTCATGGATTAGGAGACTTAATAACATTAAAATATTAATACTACTCAAGGTAGATTTAATCCAATCCTTATCAATATCCCAATGGCATTTTTGCAGACAAAAAATTTCATTCTAAAACTTACATGCAATTTCAAGGGATCTTAAATAGCAAAAACAATCTTGAAAAAGAAGAACAAAGTTACAAGTCACACTTAACTCATTTTAAAACTTACACAAAGCTACAGTAATCAAAACAGTGTGGTAGTGGTACAGACTACAGACTACACTCCCACATATAAGATCATACGATTTTTTGACAAGGATGTCAAGAACATTCCAAAGGGATAGACAGTCTTCTCAAAAAATAATGCTGAGAAATCTGAATTAACATGAAAAAGAATGAACTCTTGGACTCTTACTTTCAAATGTTCAATCAACATCATATACCTGGAATAAATACCACCTGCTTGTACTATATAATTGTTTTTACACATTATTTGGTTCAATTTGCTAATATTTTCTTGAGAATTTTTTGTGTCTAAGGTTAGAGATGTTAAGTCTACAGTTTTCTTGTTTTTGTACTTTCTCTGCCTAGTTTTGGTATCGGTGTAATACTAGCTTCATAAAATGAAATGGAAAGTGTCCCCTCTTCCATTTTCTGGAAAAGATTAAATATAATTGGTGTTAATTCTTCTTAGATTTGTTTAAAATAATTCTCCAGTTTGGAATTTTCCAGTTAAACTTCCATCTTGGCCTAAAGATTTCTTTTCTGGAAGTTTCACAATTCTAAATTCAATGTCCTTACTAGTTATTGGTCTATTAAACATTAATTGTGTATTGAGTAAGTTGCAGTTGGTTGTGTTTTTAAGATATTGGGCCATTTCATACTAATTGTTAAATTTATGTCTGTAAAATTGTTCATAGTAAGCTCTTATCATCCCTGTAATATCTATAGGGTCTACAGTGATATCCACCATTACATTATTAAATAGGTAATTTTTATCTACTTTCTATCTTTATCAGTCCTGCTAGTTTATCAAGCTTATTGATTTTTCATATAAGTAGCTTTCCATTTCAGTGATTTTTCTCTCTTTAATTTCATTTATTTCTACTCTTAAATTTATTATTTTCATTTTCTGTTTACTTTGGACTTAGTTTGCTTTTCATTCTCTATTATATGAAATCTTTCCCTTTTCAAATGTAACATTTTAACACTATAAATTTCTCAACATTGCTTCAGCTGCATTCCTTGTATTTTGTTATGTCGTATTTTCATTTCCATTAAATTTCTTTTTCTGAGAATTTTTAAGCCATGGATTATTTAGAAGCAGGTTTAATTTTCAATAGACAGATATTCTCCTATTACTGACCTCTAATTTGATTCCATTATGGTCACAGAACACTCTATATGATTTAGATTCTTATACATTTCTTCAGGCTTGTTTCATTGCTGAAAGGGGTTGTCTATCTTCATGAGTGTTTCATGGGCACTTGATTAAAATGTGTATTCCTATGTGGTTAGGTAGAATGTTCTATATGTGTCATTTAGATCCTGTTGGTTTATCGTATTCAGATTTTTTATATTCTTGCTGGTTTTAGGTCTAATAGTTTTATCAGTTGCTGAGAGGAGAATGTTAAAGTGTTCAATTATAACTGTGGATTTATCTCTTCCTTTTTCAACTTTATCTTTTTTATTTTTTTTTAGTGTAGATTAGGGCTCTATCATTTGGTATATACACATAGGATCATTATGTCTTCCTGGTAGATTGATGCTTTTATCATTATTTAATGTACCTCTTGGTCTCTAGTAATTTTTTCTATTCTGAAGTCAACTTAACAGAAATTAATGTAACCATTCTTGCCTCTTTTTTAAGTTAATATTTGCATGGTATATCCTTTTTCATCTTTTTATTTCCAGCCTACTTATGTCATTGAATTTGAAGTAAATTTCTTGTAAGCTACATATAATAGAGTTGTGTCTTTCATCTACTCTGTCATTTTCTTTTTTTTTTTTGATTGATATATTTATACCATTGACATTTAAAGTAATTTCCAACCTGCAAATTAAATGTTCCTATTTACTTGTGGCAGGCATGACAGTGTTAGAAGAGCCACTTAAAAATCAGAAGAATAATGACTCAATATAGAGAACCTCACTAAACAGATACAAAAGGAATCAGACAAAACTTTATAAAACACAACCAAATAAATATTCTGGTGCTGAACAACAATTAAAATGAAAAATTCATTAGTGTATTTCAAAAGGAGATCTGAGCAAGTAGAAGAGACTATCAGTGAACGTGAAAGTAGATCAATTGAAATTATATAGTCTGAGAAGTAGAAAGACTAAAGAATGAAGCAAAATGAGGCTAAGAGACCTGTGGACACCATCAAATGTACCAATCTATTTATAATGAGAGATGAAGAAAGAGAGAAAGAGGTAGAAAGAATATTTCAACAAATAATGGACATATATATCCAAAATCTGATTAAAGACATGAAACTGAACAGCCAACAAATTCAACAAACTCCAAGAAAGATAAACTCCAAATAGATCCAGACTAAGTCACATTAACATAAAATGGTCAAAACACAAACACAATGAATGAATAATTAAAGAAACAGGAGAGAAGTCATATACATTGGGCTGTAAGTAAGATTACAAGCTAATTTCTCAGGGTACCTGGGTGGCTCAGTCAGTTAAGTATTGGACTCTTGATTTCGCCTCAGGTCATGATCTCATTAGATCTCATTAGATCAAACCCTATGTAGGGCTCCACACTGGGCACGGAGCCTGCTTAAGATATTCTCTCTCTCGGGGGCGCCTGGGTGGCTCAGTCGTTTAAGCGTCCGACTTCAGCTCAGGTCATGATCTCACAGTCTGTGAGGTCGAGCCCCGCGTCGGGCTCTGTGCTGACAGCTCAGAGCCTGGAGCCTGCTTCAGATGCTGTGTCTCCCTCTCTCTCTGCCCCTCCCCTGCTCATGCTCTGTCTCTCTCTGTCTCAAAAATAAATAAAAACATTAAAAAATAAATAAATAAAATAAAAAATCATATTATAAAAAAAAAGATATTCTCTCTCTCTCCCCCCCACCCTTGCCGCTCCCCTGCTTGAATATGCTCTCCTCCTCTCTCTCTCGCAAAAAAAAAAAAAAAAAAAAAAAAAAGCTAGTTTCTCATCCTATACCATGGAGGCCACAAAGCACTGACATAATAAAGTAGAGAAAGAAAGAGGGGCACCTGGGTGGCTAGTTGGTTAAGCATCTGACCCTCGATTTTGGCTCAGGTCATAATCTCATGGTTTGTGAGATGGGGCCTCTTGTTGGGCTCTGCACTGACAGAGTGGAGCCTGCTTAGGATTCACTCTCTTCCTCCCTCCCTCTCTGCCTCTCCCCTGCTCACACTCTCCCACTCTCTCAAAATAAATAAACTTAAAAAAAAAAGTGCTGAAAGAAAAAAAATTGACCAAAAATTCTATACCCAGCAAAATTATCCTTAAAAAAAAAAAAAAAAAAAAGGAGGATTACAACAGTCTCAGATAAATAAAAGCTGAAGATAGTTGACCACTAGTAGACCTGCCCCACAAGAAATGTTAAAGGGAATCATTCAGCTACAATGAAAGGACATTATATCATAACTCAAAGCTATCAAAAAAAGTAACAATGATAAAGGCAACTACATGTGTAAACATAAAAGCCAGTACTACTGTATAAAGTAACTTAGGACAGTAACAACAAAACAGAAGAACGATGGAGCTGTATAAGAACAGTTTTTACACTACTGATACAGAGCTGGTATTAATTCAAACTAGAATGTTATAATCTTAAGATATTAATTGAAATTGCCAAAGTAAACACAAGAGAACTAAAAAATACACATAAAAGGAAATGAGAGGAAATGAAAATGATGCACAACACAAAGACCAATTAACACAAAAAAGGCAATAATGGATAGAACTACACAGATTATCAATAAGACGAATTGGACGTACCAGACATATACAGAATAATCTACCCAACAACAGCAGAATATACATTCTTTTCAAGTACATATGGAACATTCTTCAGGACAGACCACGTGTTAGGCCACAAAACAAGTCATAAATATTCAAGAATGAAATGATACAAATACCTTTTCTGACCAAAATGGAATGAAACTAGAAATCAATAGCACAAAGAAAACTGGAAATCCACAAATCTGTGAAAATTTAACAACACACTCGTAAACAACCAAAGGGTCAAAACAAAGAGAAAAAGGGAAATTAGAAAATACCTTGAGACAAAGAAAAATGAAAACACAACATAACAAAACTTGTGGAACACAATGAAAGCAATGCTAACAGGGGAAATGTATAGTTGTAAATAAGTTAAAAAAAAGAAAAAATCTTAAATCAACAACCTCACTTTACAACTGTAGAAATTATAAATGGAAAACATTAACACAAAGTTAGAAGAAAGAAGGAAATAATATACATTACAGCAGAGATAAGTGGATAGAGAACACAAAAACAATAGTAAAAACAATGAAACAAAAGGTCGGCTTTATGAAAAGATCAACAAAATTGACAAGTCCTCAGCGAGCTAATTAAGGAAAAACAGAAGACTCGAATTAAAATCAATTCTCTTAAAACTCTTCCAAAAAATTGAAGAGGAGGAAACATTTCCAATCTCATTCAATGCGGCCAACATTACTTATTCTGGTACCAAAGCTAGACAAAGACACAAGAAAACTACAGACCAGTATCTCTGATGAATACAAAAAATCCTGAACATAATAAAAGCAAACTGATTTCAATAGCACACTGAAAGGATTATTACACCATGACCAAGTGGGATTTATTCCCAGAAGGCAAAGATGATTGAACACATAAAATCAATCAGTGTAATATACATTAACACAATGAACAAACACTACATAACCACTCAATTGATGCAGAAGAAACATTTAACAAAATGCAACACCATTTCATGATATAAAAACATGGTAAAAAACTAGGAATAGAAGAAAACTACCTCAATATAATAAGGCCCATTTATGAAAAGCACACAAGTAAAAATCACACTCAATGGAAAAGAAAGCTTTTCCTCTAACATCAGGAATAAGACAAGGTTGTATGCTCTTGCTACTCCCATCAAACATAGTACTAGAAGTCCTCACAAGAGCAGTTAGGCAAGAAAATAATAAAGCCATTCAAATTGGAAAGGAAAAAATAAAACTATCTCTCTTCATAGACAACCTTATGCAGAAAACCCAAAAGACACCAAAAAAAAAAAAAAAAACAAAAAACCCAAAACTATTATAACTAAATAAACAAATTCACCAATGTTGTAGGATATAAAATTAACACACAAAAATCAGTTGTATTGGGGCGCCTGGGTGGTTCAGTCAGCTAAGTGTCCAACTTCAGCTCAGGTCATGATCTCATGGTTCGTGGGTTCAAGCCCCACATCGGGCTCTGTGCTGACAGCTCAGAGCCTGGAGCCTGCTTCAGATTTTGTGTCTCCCTCTTTTTCTGCCCCTCCCCCACTTATGCTCTGTCTTTCTCTCTCTCTCTTAAAAATAAATAAACGCTAAAAAAAATCAGTTGTGTCTATACATTAACAATAAACAACCTCGAAACAAATTAACAATGTCATTTACAAAAGCATCAATAAAAATAAAAAACAGGAATAAACTTAACCAAGGAGATGAAAGACTTGTGCACTGAAAATCATAATACATTGCCGAAGAAAATTAAGAAAAACATAAACAGAAAAATAACCAGTGTTCAAGGATTGGGAGACTTAATAAGTCCATATTATCCATATTATCCAAAGCAATCAACAGATTCAACATAATGACTATCAAATTCCCAATGGCATTTTTGGGGGGAAAAGTAGATAAATTTACCCTAAATTTCATATGAAATCTCAAGGGATCTCAAAAGTCAAAGCAATTTTGAAAAGGAAGAACAAAATTGCATGTCTTACATTTCTTAATTTCAAAATAAATTTGCAAAGCTATAGTAATCAGAACATTCTGGTACTGGCATAAAGACAAACAGACCAAAGGAACCGAAAAGAGAGTCTGGAAATACACTCACAAAACAGTGAAATGATCTCTGCCAAGGATGCCAAAACCTTTCAACAAAAACTGGATACTCTCTTCAACAAATATGCTGGGAAAATGGGATAAACACATACAAAAGGGTGAAGCTGGATCCTTATTTTATACCATAAACAAAAATTAACTCAAAATGAGCCACAGACCTAAATGTAAGATCTAAAACTATAAAACTCTTAGGAGAAAACATAGAGGAAAAGTCTTCGTGACATTTAACTTGACAATAATTTCTTGAATATGATATCAAAAACACAGACAACAAAAGCAAAAATAGACAAATGGAAGTACATCAAACTTAAAAACTTCCATGCATCAAAAGGCACAATCAGCAGAGTGAACAGGCAGGTAACAGAATGGGAAGAAATATTCAGAATATTTGAATATTTGAATATGAACAGAATGGGAGAAAATATTACCAAATGTAGACATGGTAACTAGTTAATGTCTAAAATATATGTTAAAAATTCTTGCAGAACAAAAAAACAAATAACTCAATTAAAAAATGGGCAAAGGACTTGAAAAGATGTTTCTCTAAATATAATCTACAAATGCCAACAAGCATATGAAAAAAGTGCTCATCATCATTAATCATCAGAGAAAGGCAAATCAAAGCCATAATGAAGTATCACTGCCATCCATTAGGATAGTTCCCTCAAAGAAATGACAGAAAATGACAAATGTTGGTGAAGATGTGGACAACCTAGAACCCTGTGAACTATTTGGGGGACTGTAAAGTGGTGCAAAAACAGGATGGAGGCTCCTAGAAAACTTAGAAATAAAACTATCATATGATCCAGCCATAACAACACTTTGAGGCATATATTCAAAAAAATTTAAGGAAGACTCTTGAAGGATATTTGCATACTCATGTTTATAACAACACTATTCACAATAGCCTAGAGGTGGAAGCAACCCAAACATCTACTGATGGATAAATCAATAAAGGAAATGTGGTATATAAATACAATGAAATACTATACAGCCTTAAACAGGAAGAAAATCCTGTCACAAGCTACCAAATGGATGAAGCTTAAGAACATTATGCTAAGTGAAATAAGTCAGTCACAAAAAGGCAAATATTATATGATTCCATTTATATGAGGTATCTAAAATAGTCAAATTCATGAGAACACAAAGTTGAATGTGGTCACCAGGGGCTGGGAGGAAGGGCAAAATGGGAAGCTGTTGTTTAATCGGTATCGAGTTTCAGATTTACAAAATGAAAAAGTTCTGGATATCTGTTTCACAAAATATACTTCAAAAGTATACTGTGAATATACTTAATACTATTGAACCATAAACTTGAAAATGATTAAGATGTGCATAGTAGCACTATTCACAAGAGCCTGAAGTTTTAAGCAACCCAAATGTCCATCCACAGGTGAATGGATAAAGAAACTATAGCACAGCCATACAACAGAATGTTATTCTTATTCAGGCATAAAAAGAAATGAAGTACTCATATGGTACAACATGGATCAGCCTCAAAAACATTATGCTAAGTGAAAGAAGCCAGACACAAAAGGTTACATACTATACAAGGCATTTCATATGAAATATCCAGGATAAGCAAAGTCATAGAGATAATAAGCAGATTAGTGGTTGCCAAGGGCTGTGGGTAGAGGGAAGAACGAGGACTGACTGCTTACTGGGTACAGGGTTTCCTTGCGTGTGATGAAACATAATGAAACTGATCACAGGTATAACTGCACAATATTGTAAATCTAAAAGGTCACTAAATTTTATACTTTAAAATTAATAATATATTTTAGGTTAATTGTACCTTCAAGAAAAAAAATCAATTGCATTTCCATATACTAACAATGAACATACAAAACCTGAAGTTAAAATCACAATACTATCTCCTTAATGAAACATAAAATACCTGTGTGCTGAAATTCCAAACGCTAATGAAAGAAATAAAGACCTAAATAATGGAGAGACAGATTGGAAGATCAATCAATATAGTATAGACTTATTCTTCCCAAAGTGATCTATAGGTTTATTACAAATCCTATCAAACCCTGGGAATGATTTTGATAGACATAAACAAGCTTATTTTAAACTTTATATGAAAAGGTACAGGCTTAGATTAGCTAAAATAAACTTGAAAAGAATAAAGTGGGAAAATCATTACAGCATATTATATCACAGTATACTACAACATACTATACACTTAAATTACAACACAGTGTACACCTATAATCGTCAAGACAGCATGGTACTGGATAGACATATAGACCAAAGGAACAGAATAGGAACCCAGAAACAGATCCACACAAATATGCCCGACTAATTTTTGACAAAGCTCCAAAAGCAGTTCATAGAGGAAAGATAGCCTTTGCAACAAAATGGTGCTAGAGAAATTAAATGTCCATAGGACAAAGAAGAACCACAAACTGAATCTTACAACTCATAAAAAACTAACTCAGAATGGATCACCACAGACTTGAATGTAAAAAGCAAATCTACAAATTTTTTAGAAAAAAAAAATAAGGAAATCTCTTCAGGATTTAGAGCAAAGAATTCCTAGACCCTGACAACAAGAGCACAATTGAAAAAAAAAAAAAAAAAAAAAAAGATAAACCGAATATCATCAAAATTTGAAATTTTAAAGACCTTGTCAAGAGGATAAAAACACAACTTACAGACTGGGAGAAAGTACTTAGAAACCCCTTATCTGACAAAGGACCAGTAGCTCTAATATATAACTCTCAAAACAACAGTAAAATAAATAAATAAGCAATCCAATTAGAAATTGAGCAAAAGACATGAACAGACATTTCATTTAAGAGGAGATAAAAAATGCAAAAAAATCACTTGAAAAGATGTTGAGCATCATAAGCCATTAGAGAAATCCAAATTAAAAACACAATGAGATATCACTACACACTTTTCAGAATGGCTACAGTAGAAAAAAATTCAAAATTACTTCTAGCACCTAATGCTTGCAAGAATATAGAGAAACTGGATCACTTACTTACTATTGAAAAACAATTTGGCCAGTTGTGATAAAACTAAACATGTAGCTAGCATTTGTACTCAGCAACTGCACTCTGGGGCATTTATTCTAGAGAAATCGTAACTGATGTTTATACACAAACCTGTACACAAATGTTCATATGAGCTTTATTCATAATAGCCCCAAAATGGAAATAATCTAGACTTCTGTTCTTCCATAGGTGAAGAGTTAAACTGTGAAACACTGACACCATGGAATACTACTTAGCAATAAAAACAATGAACTAATCAATGTATATCTACAACTTGGATGAATCTTGAGGGAACTGTCCTGATAGAAAAAAACAACACCAAAATGTTGTACATTTGTATATACATATGATTCCATTTATATAACATTCCTGAAATGAAAAAAATTACAGAAATTGCAAACATTATTGCTTACAAGGGATTAGAGAATGGGGAGAGAGGAAGCAAGTAAGTTATGAAATGGCATCATTAGGCACTGTTGGAAGGGAAGAACATAGAAGGAATGAAGTATAAATATGTATGGTTATAGGGAAATTTAAGGGGGAGAATATTACTTAAATAAAAGTATAACCTTTTATAAGCTAGAAAAACTAACTTGTCTGCCACTCTGTCATCTAACTAAAAATAAAATTTGATTAGATATTAAATATTATAAGTAGTGACATTATTCAACAAATATTTATTGAGTATCTCTGTAAGAAGAACTACTCTAGATGGTGAGTATACAATGGTGAACAAAGCAGGCAAGGTCCTACTCATATATAACTTTTCTCCAAATGATTTTCTCTACCTGCCCCCCCACCCCCCACCTACATCCCCCTCCAAATGATTTTCTGAATCATGAGTAACCTTAAGTCTTCAGGACCGTTTTAACCTAAACTTTGCTACTCAGACTGAAAAATGTCTCCATCACCAAATATTATCAGAATTCATAATTAGCTACTATGTATTAGACAATGTTAATGGAAATCCAAGACTTAACACATTTAACATACTCTTAGTAACTCAAGTATCTTTGGTAAGATTCCTGCCATCAATAGTATGATTATTTATTCATTAATGGTATTAAATCTTGTTTAATTAATAAGGAGAGGCCAGAAACTCTAATAAAAACAGCATCGCATAAATCTATAAGGAGCAAACCATTTTTCAATAATCTTTAAGTCTTTTTATTCCCCCTACCACCACTCTGAAGTCAGGCCAGTATTCTCCTGCTATTAACTGGTCATCCTGAATCCAATCTAGCTTCTCCAATCTGTTCTCCACATGTTTGTTTGTTTTTTAATCTTTATTTATTTTTGAGAAAGAGAGACAGAGCATGAGAGGTGGAGGGGCAGAGACAGAGGGTGACACAGAATTGAAAGCAGGCTCCAGGCTCTGAGCTGTCAGCCCAGAGCCCCACGCATGGCTTGAATTCATGAACCATGAGATCATGACCTGAGGTGAAGTCAGATGCTCAACCGACTGAGCCACCCAGGTATCCCTATTCTCCACATTTTAATTAGGGATGTTTTTCTTTTGTTGCTGTTTTTTTTTTTTTTTAATTTGAGAGAGAGAGTGAGAGAGCGAGAGAGCGAGAGAGAGCGAGCAAGAGAGCACACGTGGGAAAGAGGGGCAGAGGAAGAGAGAGATTCAACACAGAGTTTGGTCTCATAACCCTGGGATCACGACCTGAGCCAAAACCAAGAGTTGGATGCTCAACCAGCTAAGCTACCCAGGTGCCCCAATTAGGGATGTTTTTTCTAAAAAACAGATCTGATCATGTCACTTCTTCACATTTTAACTCCTTAAAATGATGTCTCATTAGAGTTAATCCAACTCCTTTATTTTTTTTTAATGTCTATTTGCATGTCTATTTTTGTCTTTAATGTCTATTTAATGTCTACTGACAGAGAGCAACAGATCATTAGCGGGGAAGGGGCAGAGAGAGAGGGAGACAGAATCTGAAGGAGATTCCAGGCTCTAAGCTGTCAGCACAGAGCTTGATGTGGGGCTTGAATTCACCAACTGTGAGATCATGATCTGAGCCAAAGTTGGATGCTTAACCGACTGAGCCACCCAGGCAACCCAATCCAAACTTCTTAAAATGGTTTATAAAGCCCTCAATAAAATATCTTAAGACTTACTCTCCCTTTTATCTCTTGACACTACCAGCTCCTCCCCCTCACTCCATGTAGAACTCTACACTCAAGATATGCCACATTTTTGGGGTGCCTGGGTGGCTCAGTCAGTTAAGCCTCTGACTTGATTTCAGCTGGGGTCATGATCTCATAGTTTGTGGGATTCTCTCTCCCTCTCTCTTTGCCCCTCCCCCACATGAGCTCCTTCTCTATCAAAATAGACATAAAAATTTTTTTAAAAAAAGATACACATTTTTTTTTCAGTTGCTCCAATCTTCCCTTCTCTTTTCTCTCATCTTTTCCACATGTTATTTCTTTTACTAACAACAGTCCTTCCCCAAATTTTTATCTAGATAAATCATTAACAGTTCTTCGAGGTTTTAGTTTAAATGTCACTTCTTGGCATATTTCCATTCAATCATTCAATAAATCTTTACTAAATGCTTATTGAGAGTCAAGTGCTATACTCCGTGCTTATATATTAGTAAATAAAACAGACGTGGTCCTTGCCATCCAGGAACACAAACTCTAACAACACTAATCACATTTTATTGTAATTACATGTTTCGTCATCTTTCCTCTTCATACTAATAACTAGTATCAGTTACAAGCCAAAACCAATGTAGCTGTAATAACCAACTCAGAAAACAATGAATAAATCAATAAAATCTTAAGTATACTGATAACTGATCATATGACAGATATACCCATAGTTCCCAGCCTTGATAGAAGACCCTAAAATGTTTCAAATATCTCTTCAATGGTCAGTCATCTCAAAAGAACAGAAGATTAGAGGTCAGAAGACTTATGTTCTAATTCTTCTATCTTTGCAATTCTCTATCTGACTTCACACTAGTCTTTTATTATTTACAAATCACATACTCTTAGGTACAACAGTGTAATACGTAAGTGAATGATCAATATGGAGTCTTTCACAGTATAATTTATTTCTTGATTGGTTCAAAATTAGACTTGTTAAAAAAGTTTAGGGGGCAGCTGGGTGGCTCAGTCGGTTAAGCATCTGACTCACGATATCGGCTCAGGTCATGATCTCACAGTTCATGAGTCTGAGCCCCACATCGGGTTCTGTGCTGATGGTGCAGAGTCTGCTTGGGATTCTGTCTCTCCATCTCTCTGTCCCTGCCCTACTTTGTACACGCACACTCTCTCTCTCTCAAAATAAATAAATAAACTTAAAAAAAATTAAAAAATAAAGATAAAGTTTGAAAAACAGAACAAGGAAACCATTTTAAATAATGACTTCCAAAACTATAATAAATTATAAACTTTAGTACACTTAAGAAAATGCCAGTAATTTTGATAACACGGACATCCAGTTAAATGAAACCATTTTATAAAATAATTTCTAGCAACTAAAATAAGACTTTTAGTTCATACTCCCTCTGCCCACATTTTCCCAAGGCCATCCTACAATCAAAATCCTACTCTTTTCTTCAAGGCCCAACTCAAACACCACCTTCCTTCAACAAAGCCCTTCCTGATCTTTCCCTTCAAAATTCCCCTATATATTATGTTCATGAGCTATAATTAGCTATATGGCACTGAGAATTCAAATTACCAATGCACACTTAAACATATAGCAAAGTGCCTAGAACATTATGTTTCAGTTAAGGCTTACTGAATATCTTGTTTTATTTAGCACCTCTATTTATAGTTTAGACCTACCACAGAAGGTTAAACTATAGTAATATCAAAATTCTTTGGTTTGACAGGGCAGTTTTATGGTTCCCTGTCCACACACTGGAATGACATTTGCCACTTTGCCTTTAACTGTCAAGTTGAAAACCACTTCAGATTTGAGGATAAACTTTTATAACAAGTACAGGTCTAGATGAAACTTTCTTTGGAAAAACAGAATGAGAAAATAGTTTCCAAAACAAATCAATGCAGCCTACTTAACCTTTTAGACAAATTAAACAACAAAGTGAAACCAAGGATGAGTTTTCAGAGGTATAGGCAAACAGATATAATCATATCCAGGAGAAAAGGCATCACATTGGAAAATACTACACAAAAAAATACACCCCAAAGAAGGCAATAAAAACAATTCAGAGAAAGCCATCATAATGTTAAGGATTTTCTCAGCTTTTTTTTTTTATCTTAAATTTAGTAATTTCTACAAGCTAGATAAGAGACATTTACAGCTTATCACACATGCTGAGGGTGGTAAACACACACATACACATACACACACACAGTTTTCTAAAGCTTTAGTTACAAGAAACAACAGCTTTTGAGCAGCATGTTATTAATCTAAATTTAATTAACCTAATACTTAGTAATGGTTTTTATTTTTATTTTATTTACAGACTACACTAGCATTAGTTTGGAGCAAATTACAAAGAAATCCATCACAAGGAAATATGTGTTCTAAGTAAACAGTATGAAGGTAACAAGACAAACAATCTGATTATTCAATATTAAATAACTGAATGCAACACATAAAACACAATAATATGTTAATTGGTGGATTTAACAATAAAGGAGAAAAATCTTTGCCAATTATATATTCTTTGATGGAATTAAGTTATGATGAAGGGGACATAGCAAACCTTTGAGGAATCTCACAACTAAAGGAATACACCAGCCTTCTCTAGGCTCAGACCTTGTTTGTGGCAACATAGCTAAGCACGCCGAGAAAGTCGGAATTGTCATAAATACAGGACCCATTATGGTGCCTCTCTCAGGAAAATGGTAAAGAATAATGAAATAAGCCAGCACATCAAGTACACTTGCTCCTTCTGGGGCAAAACCAAGATAAAAAGACAAGCTGTGGGCATCTGGCGTTGGGATTCCTGCGTGAAAATGGTAGTTGGTAGTGCCTGGACCTGCAACACCACCTCCACTGCCACAGTAAAGTCTGCCATCAGAAGAATGAAGGAGCTCAATGACCAGTAGAAACTCTACCATTTGAAACACCGCTATGCTATAATGAGTGGGTTCGTTTTGTAGCAAAATTACTTTGGCTTGTTGTGAAATTTATTAATTTGATGTTCCAATTTGTGTCACATTAATTTTGCTTTCTCAAAAGACCTAGAAATTTAAAATCCTTCTAATTAAAAAAAATGCACCAATAAATACACTTTTCACTGATTAGACTGACATGGATTAAAACACAAGTTAATATTCAGTGGGGTGTGGGGAAAGAGATATTCTCAAACACTGCTAACAAAAATGTTAAGTGATACAATCTTATTGCAATTTTGCAATATATATCAGAAATTAAAATGTACATATACACTCACCTGCAATCCACTGCTACAAATTATCCTACATTCTCACACAATTCCAATAATTTAGTGAAACATATATACAGTGAAGAATATTGATTGCAGCATTATATAAACAGGAAAAAACCCTGAGATTTACCCAAGTATCTCTATCAGTAAGGAAACAATTATATTAAATGTAATACATATATGGAAAAATGTCCAAGATATAATTGGCAACTGGAAAGAGAAAGATGTAGAATATATACCTGTTCTTTCTGATGATTTATGGGGAGTACAGAGCTGGGTGAGAGAGGGAAGTTTTACTTATTGGAAACATTTCTATATTATTTGCTCTTATGCAAATAAGCTTAGGTGACTTTAAAAAATAACATTTCCAAAATCCTAAATGTTACTTGGCAATATATTTGAAAAAGGTAAAATGCACATTGTGCAATCTCATCTAGAATGAAGAACATATTTTTGTTAATTTAAAAGTTTTCTTTTTCACATTACAACAAAGGGCAGCACAACTACACTGCTACTAAAGTGAAGCATAGAGAGATTAATTTGAAAATTAAGGAAATTAGCTAACATAAGATAAATATTCATAAAGAAATTCAAATCCTTGGACTTAGGAACTCTGCGAAATGAAAAAAGCAGCTGCTGACCATATAAAATATTGAAGGGCAAAACGAAGGGGAAGAATCTGAAACTGAGGTATACCTATCAGCTTCTGAGAAGAAAAACTAGTCTAAAATCTTTCAAATACATGTTAAGTCAAACAACCTCAAGGTTAAATTTCTCCGAATACTCAAATTTTATCAACAAGAAAACTAAACACACTTCACATCCATGATAAAATAAAACAAATAACTGAAGTTCTACATTTGATAAGATCTATGTCTATGAAAATCCTTGTAGGGATCAGAAGAAACAGCAGGAGATGGGGTCAATGTCCAACTCTGTGTTCAACCTTTATGGCAGAAGCTGCAGAGAGGAAAAGCAACAAATTGATCCCAGTGGGGAAGAAACTCTCCTTGCTTTGGACTTGCTAGAAGGCATAAAAATCCCCCAGGTGACTACAACAGCCAACCCAACTAGCCAAATTTCAAACATGGAAGAAAAAAAACTAGTATAAAATGCTTTAAAATATTCTAAAAGCTTCATTTCTTAAGAAAGTGTATTTTTTATATATATTATAGACCTACAAAGGTAAAACAAAATTTTTAAAAATATTTTTCATCAAACAGCAAGCTTCCTAAGCTACAGAAATCAAAAATGTTATCATAGTTCCAGACTACGATTCAATTTCCTTCTCTACGCCAATATTTTTTTTTACCCTCAGGAAAATGAGAAAAAGTTTTCTTTATTAGATGTGACCAGTCTTCCTAATCTTCTGCTTGTATTAGTCCAATACATCTTTAAAAATCTTTAAAGAAATAAGTAGCACAAACTCACAAAAAGAATACCATTAGTACTAAACACTCCAATTGCCATAACATGGATTAATACCTTCATTTGAAAAGAATAATCAAAACCAACACGGTTTTCCTTAAGGTCTCAACTAAGAACATTACGAGTCATTTTTTTCAACTGGACTGAAAGAAGACTCGAGGGAGGTTTTATTTCTCCTTCCAAAATGTCTATAATGCTGCTTCTGTATTGCCTCATTGGCTCCTTCATACAGCGCAATAGCAACTGAAGTGCCAATGTCCTCACCCCATTCCAGTCAGTATTCTCAATCCCTACTTGTCCGAGACAGAACTCTATTCAGTGTTCTATGTTTTACAAACATTCATTAAGTACACACAGTACTCTGGCACTGTGCTACTAAGATAAGTAAGACACTGGTGGTGTCTCCCTTCAAAGAGCTCACCAAAGTCCAGTAAAGAAAACATACTACTGCGAAAGTGTTAGGTCTGGCTCAAAGGACAAGATAATGCTTCAGATGGACTATTTCAGGAGATAACCTGACAACGAGGAGGAAGGACAATGGCAGCTGGGGAGACAAGGGGCTGGGGAAGAGTGACAACATTTAATCAGGACTAAAACTAAATATATGAAACATCATACTTATTTTACTCAGATAATTCTAGCATTCTGGAATAGCGGCAGTGAGACCACCGTATGCCATATTACAGAGTCTACATTTTCTTGCGCAGGTGACAGGGGAACAATGAAGGGGACAACTAGAGGGAAAAAAAGCAATGTAGAATGCTGGCAAGTGAGGTCAGAGACTTGGAGAATAAAAACAAATTATAGAGAAAAAAATATGTAGCATGGAATATTACTCAGCAATAAAAAGTAATGAACTTCTGATACAACCACATGGAGAAAACTCAAAAATACTATGTTGAGTGGAAAAAGCCATACAAAAGAGTATAATGTCATAGAATTCTATATACATAAAATTCAAGAACAAGCAAAATTAAGCTATGCTGATAAAATTCAGAAAGATGCTTACCTCAGGGGGAAAGGCATTGGATTGGAAAGGCAAGAGTATGAGGAATTTTCTGGGCAATGAAAATGTTCTGTATCTTGACCTCTATGGTACTTACATGTGTGAACATATAGGTAAAAACCCCATTTAGCTCTATACTTTAAATTTTACCACATATAAATTACAACTTAATCTATGTAAAAATGTACATATTTTACTAAAAAAAGAAAAAATGCATACATAATTGTGGTAGAATAAGGCCAGAATAAATTAAACCAGTGTCATCCCTTAAGCAATATCTGACTTTTAAGAAATCAGAATAAAGGTTCTAACAGACGCTGTATATTCAATTAGCAAACAAAATCCCTATAAGACGTTATGTAAAAAAGTCTAGCTTCTTTTCCCCTACAAGAAGATATACAGGCAAGTATTCTTTATAATAAATGCTGTGAAAACAGTGTACTTTTCCCAAAGAAAAGAAATAGCTCACTATAAACAAAAAAAATAAAAATTTTCTATACAGCAATACCTACCTTACAAGAAGTACTATAAAGATTAATAAGGCATGAGAAGCAGTTAACACAATATAGAGCACAGTAAGAACTCTTCACACTGTCATTACAATTATTATGTAATAGCAATAAAAGTGAAACTCTCCTTCCAATTATGCCTAAACTACTTACTGAGAATACACTGTTTAACTGCATATTACTCAACTACAGCACTTCTCACTCTGGGCTTTTTTTTTCTTTTTTTAACTTTGAAATCAGTTAGTTTCTGACAGCTGAAACATCTGGTTAGATTGGAGAAAGACCAAATTAACTACAATTTATCAAAGTATTCTTTTTAATCTGCTTATATCCTGAAACCATGTTCATTTACCAAAAGACAGCAAATGTATCCTTTTAACATCTCAACAGCTTGTATTATTGAAACCCCATATACCAAACCAAACAAGTACATGATCACAATTCAATTTCCTGAAAATCAACAGTCTTAAAAAATTAAAGCAAAGCACAATGCTAAATTAGAAAGTCATTCAGTACAAATATTCATAAGAAAAATATTATCATTTACAGTTCTGAACATTATACTAACATTAAAAAAACACAATTTGGCAAATTTAATCAATTTGTAGAAGGGCTTCATTAATAGAAACAAAAAAGTAAAATTCACAAAGGCAAAAACTACTCAAGTACTATCATCCACTAAGAAAACATTGAAGCAATCTAGCAAATCTCTTACTGAACTGGTTTCTGAATAGCTAAACCAAATGCCAACTCAATTTTCTATGTTTAATCGTCACTGGAAACTGCATTAAACTCAACATAAAGAAGGAAAATGAAGAATTTAGTTCCACAATTTCATAGCTCTACTGTTACTTCCACCAAATCAACTGGAGCAAGTACATCAAAGTCAGTTCTTCATATTTCAAAATTTTATTGAAAAACTCATTAATTCTGAACTTGAAGACACATTTTTAAAACGTAAGTTTTTTGTATTATTCCTACTTTGATACGTAACACTTAACAAAGTCTTCTACTTACCTAGATTTTGTCTTATTAACATCTCGTTGCAAAAACAATCTCATTCGAAATTAACTCAAACCTGAAAAAATACATGCAAAGACCATCATTTAGTTTTCTGCTTCAGATAGAAATAAGTACATTTCTATGACACACTTATTGTTTTAAATTAAAAACTGCAAATCTAATTATTTTCTTTATGTAACATCTGAAAAAGTCATTCAACTAAAACACGATCATTTTAAACTTTTAGGAAACTTGCTAAATACTACCTTTTTGATGAACTGAGATATATTCAAATGAGAAACTTAATCTTTCTAGTTATCTTTAAAAAAGATTTACAATATGGGGCACCTGGGTGGCTCAGTTGGTTAAGCATCCGACTTCAACTCATGTGATGATCTTGCAATCCGTGAGTTCGAGCCCTGCATGGGGCTCTGGGCTGACAGCTCAGAGCCTGGAGCCTGCTTTGGATTCTGTGTCACCCTCTCTCTCTCTGCCCCTCACCTGCTCACACTCTGTCTGTCTGTCTGTCTCTCTCTCTCTCAAAAATAAATAAATAAAATTTTTTAAAGATTTACAATAACTTATTTTGATTAATTTTAATAGTATAGCAATAATTAAAATCAGTATTTGTTAAAACACACATCTCTATCTAGATGTTTGTCTAACACTATTACATACATGCCAAAAAGTACACCAAAAAGCTGAAGATAAAAATACAGTATGAGATGGCATAAAAGTATACACTAATAACAACTGTAATAATGACTAACAATGATTATTTGCTAAATGCCATGGGCCATTATTCTAGAAGGCAATATATACTGATACTCTCCTACTTCCTCAATTTAACCTACAATCTAGCATAATGTGACCGCCACCCCAACATTCCCTTATACTTGAAAAATTACCTACCTCTAATTTTTCACATTTCACAAATTCTGAAAACTCAGTATGTCTTATTCTGTACTCTACACATCTCCTCTCCTTACCTGAAACAAGCTTGTTACTCTTTTAAATTCTTATTCCCCCAAAATGGCACCACCATACCTACTGCCATTCTCACCTAGATTACTGTAACTGCTCTATTTCCAGACTATCATCTCAAATTCATCCTTCTCAGAATCATAGAAGTCCTCATTTTCAAACAGCTATCCTGAAGATGTCACATCTATGCTTCAAGTCCTTCAACACTACTCATCAATGATCTTATCCTTATCGATTTATCCCCAATCTTTACTCTCCCATTCACTCCAGGTTTCTAATACTAAACCCCTTCAACTCCCAGAACAGCTCCCATGCACACTCAACTTTCATGCTTTTTAACATGGCAAACTACACTTACTGTCTCTAACTTTGCTAACATATTTTTTACTAGTTTTGCAATATTCAAATATTAGTTTGAATATTAGTTATCCTGAAAGATCCTTCTCTAATTTCTTCAGCGATGTTGTGTTTCTCAATTGCTATTAACAACTGGTGATAGCTCTGTATCAATTGTTTACTTGTGTGTTTTTCTGAACTACAGTGTGGACACACTGAGGCCAAGAAGTCATTCAGCTTATTTCAGCATTTTCACTGGATGGTACGTGGTAAAAGTACAACAATGTAGGCTGAATGAAAGATAAGAAATTTTGTGTTGTATCCCAAAATGTACATAGGGAAATAAGTAAAATTCAGGCTAATGAGTTTAATTCACATTTCCAGGACTAGAGAAAAAAAGTTCGTATCACTTCTGAATACAGTAACATTACTTTATGAAATAACTACATCTAAGTAAGATACAACTGACAAAAATCAGACCAATGCAAACTTCTATAGAGTAAATTAATTAATTTCACTGATCATCAGTACCAAGATTTTAGTTCTAAATGTTTGCATCCCTACTGAAAACAAAGTTTGTGGACTATAATTCCCGGACTAATTAAAGTATTGGACTTAAGCAAAAAAGAGTTGGAGAAGAAGGTGAATATGGTTTTAATACTAATAATGTCAATAAACTAGAAAGGTGGTTCACAAACTTTAGCATACATCAGAATCACCTAGAGAGCATGTTATACAGACTGCCAGCCCCCACCCTCAGAGCTCCTGATTCAGTAGTTCTAAGTTGGAGCCTAATAATTTGCATTTCTAGTAAGTTCCTAAGATCATGCTGCTATTTCCAGGGCCACAACTGAGAATCACAGGCCTGGAGTTTTCTACATAATGTCTAGAAGAGACAAGAATATTCTCTCTGCCATCCACTACCACCAATCTTTACCTACCCAGAACTGGATACTGTGACCTATTGCAAACTAAACTATAAATCAAAGTGAGAGGACTAAAAGTCCACTAGGAGTTGCTGAGTGTGAAAGGATGAAAAACAATGGCCCTGTAAAAGAGAATGCACATCCTAATACCTGTGAATATTACCTTGTATGACCACTCCTCCCAAAAGAAAAGTCTTTACAGATGTAATTAGTTAAAAATTTGAGATGGAGAGAATACCCTGGATTATCTGGGTGGGCCCTAAGTACAGTCACATATATTCCTGAAAGAGGGGAGACAGGGAAATGTGACTATACAAAGAGAAGGTGAAGACAGAGTAGAGATTTGAAACACTGGCTTTGAAGATTGCAGCCACAGTCAGGAATGTCAGTAGCCACCAGAACTGAAAGAGAACTTTGTAGAAAGTTTCACCATTTCTTAAAGTGTCAAATATACAACTACTACACGTATGATCCAGTCATTCCACTTCTAGGTATCTACCCAAAGAAATGAAAGCATATGCTCATATAAAAACTTACAAACGTTCACCTTTATTTGTAATAGCCAAAAGTTGAAGGAAAAATTGTCCACCAACATGTGAACCCTTACAGTTTTACAATGGAATAAGTAGGAGTGAACTAATGACACATGCAATGTATATGAATTTGAAAATAATTATGCTGACTGAAAAAAATATACACAAAAAGATTATATACTGCATAAGGGAGGAGCAATAAATATGAAAGGATTAAAAGGGGCACAAGTAAAGTTTGAGGGTAAAGGAGAAGTTTATAATCTTCATTGTGGTGATGATTTCATGGGTATACACAGATACGAAATGTATTCAAATTGTACACATAAAACATGATTTATTACATACCAATTACACTTCAATAAAACGGATTATAAGATCACAATATACAAATATTAATAAACTTGAGAAAACAATGAAATCTCTAATTAAAGAAGTCAGAGTAACAATAATGAATACAAAAAGAATATTGTCATTTATAACCAAAAAAGAGTAGAGGTGAAAATAAATCCTCTTTCAACATCTACAACTGGTACTACAATTTTGGTAATTCAATGCATGAACGATGCTTCCAGAATGTCATTAGATATATCCAATGAAACATACGTATCTAGAATCATCTGGACCTCTGAACAGATTGACATATTTAATTTATACTTGCCTAAACTTCTATATGCAAACACAATTCCTCCTGAAATATAATAAAGGTCAACCTGGAACTAAACAAATATAGAATATTAATTTTACATCATGAATCAAAAATCTGTCTGCAAAAACAGCTCCAATTCTACACTTCCCCATTATTCATGCATTTGACAATGAGGCTTTGCAGTTTCTCCCATCAAGAGGTAGAGTGTTTTCCCCTACCCTTAAATCTAGGCTTCCTTATAAGAAGACCAATAGAATGTAACAGACGTCAGTTCACAAATTCTGAGCTAGACCTCAGGAGACCTTGCATGGTTCTTCTTAGAATCCTGCTACCATCATGAGAACAAGCCTCCTCTACTCTGCTGGAGGATAACAGGACAGCCCAAATGTCCCACCACAGGCCACCCTAGGGAACTCAGTCAAGAGTACCAACACCACCTTCCTGACCTGCTGCTGAATGCAGACTCATAAATGAGTCCAGGCAAGACCAGAAATACTGCCCAGCTGACTTACAGACTTGTTTTAACAATAAAGGTTTGTCTTAAACCACCAAGTTTTACAGTACAAGTAAAACCCTGAATTGCAAGTAACTTGGTCTGTGAGTGTTCCGCAAGACCAGCAAACATTTCTAATAAATTTTAAAACAAGTGATGTCTTGCAATTTGAGTAGTAGGTGACACCGAATGTCACATGATCACAACTGAGCCAACGGTTCTTGAATTTGCTTTGCTATACAAGTGCTTTGGATTATAAGCATTTCCACAACAAATTATACTCACAAACCAAGGTTTTACTGTAGTCTATTACACAGTAACAGCAAACCGATACAACTCAATCCTAAAGAAACCAAATTAAATTATTCTTATCCCTAGAAGGGTTATTTTTATTTTTCTTAAGCATTTAAAAAAATTTTTAATGTTTATTTTGTGGGTGAGGGGCCGAGAGAGAGGAAGACACAGAATCTGAACAGGGGCTTAAACTCACGAACTGTGAGATCATGACTTGAACCGAAGTTGAACACTCAACCAACTGAGCCACCCAGGAGTCGCTAGAAGAGTTATTTTAGATTAACAATTGACCTCAATTTTTGAAGGCAAGGAAAAAAGAGACATAAAAGTCTCTTTTACTCTTTTATTAGCAGTGACTCTACAAAACATCTTGTGAGTTTGTCAATTTCAAGAGACATATAAACTGAGCAAAATCCTTTTTACAAGTAATGTTACCAGTCAACTATTATTTTTTGTGAAATTCTGTTGCTAGACAGCTTTACTAGATATAACCATATAATGAAAATTTTCAGGGTCCTCCAAAATGATCTATGAAAACTATTAACGAGCAATCTGCTATCTTACCTCTTTTTCCGATTTATGTTAATGGCACCCTGACTGCCCATTAATAAAACACTCTTCACTCAACTGTTAAAGTGGCACCATAGGCCTCCGGACTGAGGGATGAACAAGTGGCATCCAGGCTGATGAGAATTCCTCAGGCAGCCACAGCAATTTGTTCATAGATGAGGAGGCAGGCCAGTGTGGGAAAGTGGGAATCCTTCCCAGGATGTTTCCAAGTACTAGGAAAGATACACTCTTCAGTGGAAATAACAGCCATGAGAATTACGTATGTCAGAGCAGCCAGCAGCATCTCTGCCACGTCACAACATACTTAGTAATGAAGCCACCATAGAAAAAAACCCAAGCCAAAAGCTTTAATCATTACCATAATGACACTATATGCACCCATCAATCCAAACATTCTCGAAATAACTGTAGTAATAGCAGAATAGTAAATAACTTATCAATCCTCCTACTGAAGTACCTACTAGAGAAACTGAACAAAATATTTAAAAAACTATCAATTTGAAGGCACCAAAAAGTTAACACAACAGTAAAGAATGACCTGGCCAAGATCCAAGATGGGATGGAAACCTACTGATACAAACCCAGCATCCAAGGATGTTTCTTTGCCTTGGGGGTTTTTACCAATACAGATGAGGCAGCTGAGACACTGATCATAATTTCTGACGTTGTTTTAGAGCTAAGGGGACCAAAACAGGAATGCAGTTCAGAAATGGTGGGAGCCATACTGAATACTGCCCGCTATTAAACTGAGACTCCAAAGGACTAAACTCTAGTGAGCCAGAAGTAAACAAGTCCTTGCATGTACTGCAGCCTTACCTAAAGGCTTTAGCTGAGCAAATTAAAACAAAAACAAACAAACAAAACAAACTCAATCCCTAAAATTTAAATAAAGTAACCCCAGATTGCTGGTCACTCCAGGTGAGGCACAAGCAAACAAAAATTATCTCTGGAAAAAGATAATACAGAATTATTATCAGATTTTAGGCCTGGAGAAGCAGCTGAAAATAGAAATAGAAATTTAAGTGAGAGAACTAGCAGTGAGAGAACCAGAGAAGTAGTGAAAAAATTATCAGTATAAACTTTGCTCAAATCACCAGATGACTGATGAAGGAAGTATGCAAAGAGAACTGCAGGGGTCAAGGGAAAAAAATCTGGCAGAGGCCAGTATTTTTACACATGAAAAACAGAGCTGTACTACTGCTGCTTTTTCAACAGAGTGCATTTCTCAAGTGTGCACCATTTGGGCAACAAGAAGGTGAAGCCTTACAAGGCTGAAGTGCCAGAGGACAGAACCATAGCTCAGGAGAACAGATGAAAACTAGTGGAATCCCTAGAAGAAAACCACAGGGCAAGCATCAAAATCAGACTATAAACCTCACCCAACAAATCTCAGAAAAACACTAACAGAAACCGGAGTCACTAAAACATGTTAATATAATGTCCAGTTTTCAAGCAAAATTATATCCTACACAAAGAAAGAGGAGATTGTGATCCATACTCAGGAAAAAAAGGGGAGTCAATTGATACATTTGGAAACTGGCAAATGGGAACTAAAACCACTACACACTCTCTAAAATGACTAAAATTAAAGATTAACAATATAAAGTGTTGGTAAAATTGAAATGCAGAAGTGTTGATGAGATTGTAAATTGTTACAAAACACTTTGGAAAAAAATTTAGTATCTTCTGACATTAAACATAAATGTACCCTAAAACCAAGCTATTAAACTCCTGGATATTTACTCAATATAAATGTGTGCATGAGTACACGAGGAGACATGCACAAGTAAATACATAGCAGCATTATCCATAAAAGCCTAAAAAGCCTAAAAAGTAGAAACAATCCAAGTTTCCACAAATAACAAAATGGATAAATTGTAGGATATTCATATAATGTACTGTACTATACAGGCATACCTGACAAACAAGCAGCATGGGTTCAGTTCCAGACCATCACAATAAAGCAAAATAGTAAAGTGAGTAAAATGATTTTTTGGTTTCCCAGTACATATAAAAGTTATGTATACACTATAGTATAGTCTATTAAGTGTGCAATAGCATTATGTCTAAAAAAAGTACATACCTTAATTTTATATTATATTATTATATTTTTAATATTTTATTGCTAAAAAATACTAACCATTTTCTGAGTTATCAATGAGTCATAATCTTTTTGCTGGTCTTGCCTCAGAGTTGATAGATGCTGACTGATTAGGGTGGTGGCTACTGAAGGTTGGGTGGCTGCGGCAATTTCTTAAAATAAGACAAGTTTGCCACATCAAATGAGTCTTCCTTTCATGAACTATTTCTCTGTAGCAAGTGATGCTGTTTGAAAACAATTTAGCCACAGTAAAATTTCTTTGAAAATTGGAGCCAGTCCTCTCAAACCCTGCTGTTGCTTTATCAAGTTTATATAATATGTAAATCCTTTGTTGTCATTTCAACAATCTGCACAGCATCTTCACCAGGACTGGAGTGCATCTTTAAAAAGCACTTTCTTTGCTCATCCTTATGAAGCAACTCTTCACCTGTTCAAGCTTTATCATGAGATTGCAGCCATTCAGTCACACCTTCAGGCTCCACTTCTAGTTGTCTTGCTATTTCCACCACACCTGAAGTTACTTCCTCCACTGAAGTCATGAACCTCTCTCCAAGTCATCCATGAGGGTTGAATTCAGCTTCTTCCAAATTGCTGTCCATGTTGTTATTATGACCGCTTCTCATGAATTATGAATGTTCTTAATGGCATCTAAAATGGTGAATCCAGGTTTTATTTTTTTATTTTAAAGACAGGTAAGAGAGAGTACACACACAAGCAGGGGAGAGGTGCAGAGGGAGAGAAAGAATCTTAAGCAGGCTACAGGCTCAGTGCAGAGCCCAATGCAGGGCCCGATTCCATGACCCATGACAGGGATCATGACCTGTGCTGAAATCAAGAGTCGTATGCTCAATTGACTGAGCTACCCCGGCGCCCCTGAATCTAGGTTTTCAATTTACTTTGTTCATATCTATCTTTGGAATCACTATGGCATCTACAGTCTTACAAAATGTACTTTTTAAATAAGACTTGAAATTACTCCTTGATCCATGGGCTGCAGAATGGATGCTGTGTTAACAAACATGAAAACAACATTCACCTCATTACACATCTTTGTCAGAGCTCTTGACCAGGTGTATTGTCAGTAATATTTACAAAGGAATCTTTTTTCCTAGGAGTAGGTCAAACAGTAGGCTTAACATAGTCAATGAAACATGTTATAAAAAGATGTGCTGTCAACCATGCTTTGTTATTGCATTTATAGAGCACAGGCAGAGTAGATGTAGTGTAATTCTTAAGGGCCTTAGGATTTTTAGAATGATAAATGAGCACTGGTTTCACCAGCTGCATTAGCCCCCAACAAGAGTCAACCAGTTCTTTGACGTTTGAAGCCAGGCAATGGCTTTTCCTCTCTAGCTATGCAAGCCCTAGATGGCATCTTCTTCCACTAGAAGGCTGCTTTGTCAATAATGACAATCTGTTGTTTAGTGTAGCCACCTTTGTTAATTATCTTACCTAGATATCTTCTGAATAACTTGCTGCAGCTTCTATATCAGCGCTTGCTGCTTCACCTTGCACTTTCATGTTCTAAAGAAGGCTTCTTTCTTTAAACCTCACAAACCAAAATCTGCTAGCTCCAAACAGTTTTTCTGCAGCCTTTCACCTCTCAGCCTTCCCAGAATTGAAGAGAGGGATTTGCTCTGTAATTAAATGCTCTATCCCTGAGCTATCTCCCCTGAAGGGCCTTGCTCTGGATAAGGCTTTGGCTTAAGGGAATGTTGTGGCTGATTTGATCTTCTATCCAAACCACTAAAACTTTCAACCATATCAGCAATAAGGCTGTTTCATTTTCTCATTATTCATGTGTTCACTGATGTAGCACTTTTAATTTCTTTCAAGAACTTTTCCTGTGCATTCACACATTAACTGACACAAGAGGCCTAGCTTTCAGTCTATCTCAGCTTTTGACATGCCTTCCTTACTAAGCCTAATCATTTCCAGGTTCTGAGTTAAAGTGAGAGACGTGCAACTCTTCCTTTCACTTAAAAACTTAGAAGCCATTGTAGGATTATTAATTGGCCTATTTTCAATATTGTGTCTCAGGGAACAGGGAGGCTCAAATAAAGGGAGAGAAACGGGAACAGCCAGCCAGTCAGTGGAGCAATCAGAACACAACCAACATTTATTAAGTTTACCAGGCCATCGTGGTTTCTGGCACCCCAAAGCAATTATAGTAGTGACATCAACAATAACTGGTCACAGATCATCGTAAGAAATATAGCAATAAAATGCGTGAAATGTTGTGAGAATTACCAAAACGTGACACAAAAACATGACGTAAAGCAAATGCTGTTGGAAAACTGGTGCCGACAGACTTGCAGATACAGGGTTGCCACAAACCTGAAATTTGTAAAATAAATAAATAAAAAAAATGCACTTGCATGGCTCAACAAAGTGTGATAAAATGAGGTATGCCTGTAGAGCAACGAAACTGAATGAACTACAATTTTATGTGAAAATATAAATGACTCTCACAAATAATGCTGAAAAAAGCCAAGATCCAATTATGCAAATTTCATTAATAAGAAAAAATATATACCTCAAAAATGTATTTTTAAGTAATAAAAATATAAAACAAAAAAGTGACTACCATAAAAGGTGGGATGGTAGCCTCCCAAAGACAAGGGGGGAGGCTGATTGGGAGGGAACAGAGTGGAAGGAGTGGCAATGTGTTAAATTCTTGACTAGGGGTTAAGAAGGTATGCACTTCTGAATTCTAAAGTTGCACATTTTTACCATGTGTTATTCTGAGTATTTTTTTCCACATTAAAAACATTACACTATTAAAAATATAGACATTTAAGGCTTTGAATTTTCCCGAGTAAAGCATTGGCATTATACTATTTTGTTTTTACTTTAATTAAAATTATTCAAATACATTATTTTAAGATTTCAATTAAAGCTTGTTATGAAAATCAAGACTACCCACCACCCCTTCTCTAACCATCCCTCCCCTACCCCTGAGTTCTAAACAATGTAGTTATACTTGTATGTGGATTTTTCACTTTGGATCTGACTGAACCCTACATGAGAAAATGAATTAACTCCTTGTATTCCTTCTATATTTTCTAAAACCTCCTCAAAGCCCTACTGAGGATGGCTAGCTGAATTTTTCACGAAAGTGTAAAAGCAATTCAATGGAGAAAAAATGTCTTTTCAACAGTTGGTGCTACAGCAATTGAATATACAGACAGAAGAAAAAGAGGATACCAACTTAAATCTTACACTCTATACCAACATTAACTCAAAATGGATTATAGATTTAAACATAAAATGTAAAACTATTAATCCTGTAGAAGACAGAAAAATCATCAGGATCTAGACCTAGAAAAAGAGTTCTTAGAAATAACACCAAAAGCATGATCCACAAAAGAAAAAACTTGATAAGCTGGACTTCATCAAAACAAAAATCTTTTACCCTTTGAAAGATCCTGTTAAGATGATTAAAAAGTGACAGAGTTGGAGAAAGTATTTGTAAACTACATTAACAAAAGACTGCCATCTAAAACAGAATATAGAACTCTCAAAACTCAACAGTAAGACATAAGCAAAAATATCAAAATAAGGACATTTGAAAAGCATCATCTCCATTAAACCAAGAAGAACACTGGCAAAAATAGTGTCAACATTTTCCAAACTAGAAATTAACCAAAGGCTCGCAGCAATCTGGGGAGAATTTATTCAAGAAAGACAGCTATATTTTAGTAAGACGAGCAAACTGTGGCATTTTTATTTTGCCCTATTCCCAGCCTCCCACTCCAGCTTTATAGTAGCTTTGAAAGTCAACAGTCCACAAACCTGGTGAAAACTAACAGCCTGGCAGTTCTATCAGGGGGGCAGAAGAAGGTGGACTGCCTCTACTACTACATTCCCAGAGGACTGTCATTATTTGACATGTCTGGTGGTTTCCTGGAAGACCCCACTCCCAAAGCTATCTTAATTTGACCTCAGAGCTCCCTCCATGCAAAACAAAACAAAACAAAACAAAACAAAACAAAACAAAACAAAACTCTTTGCCCCAAGGGTATTTGTCAAAAACTATCAGAGGCAATTGTTTCATATTGCAGCTGACCAAGGCAGTGGATAACACTTGAGACAAACAATAGGCTAACCAAAAGAGCTTAAAAAGAAAAACTGGGTGCTTCAAAAAGTTCCAAAATATTCCTGAGAATCTAGATGGTCATATGTAAGCACAGGTATGTGCACATGCTCAGGAAAAAACTGAGAAGGCCCTAAGCACTCACCTCTGGCTAACGTGAAGCTCTACACAAGCAGCAAGTTAAGAGTAAGGCAAAGTTACAAAATTCTCTTCTGAATGCTGAAGGCTCCAACACACACAGACCTTCTAAACAAAAACTGGGAGACTCACTGATTACAGGTATTTAAGGACACCTCTGTTGAATTATTAGTTGAACACTAAGCTCAATGAGTAGAGACTTCAGTAGTCACCCATGTTAAAGAAAGCAGATTTTACTCAATTCAATTTTGTTTATTAGTTCAGAATAAACAAACAGAAACAAACAGTAACAACAACAAACACTGGGGAGGGGAGAATATCTGATTATCAAAGCTTCCACATTATTAATAATTTAGTTTTCAACAAAAAAACAGTAACACTTAAAAAAAAAAGACTTAAAAGAAAATCGTTCATATACATGGGAAAACAAAGACAGTCAATATAAAGTGTCCAAGGAAACACAGACATTAAACTTAACCACATTCACAAATCGCTTATTTTAAACATGTTCAAAGAACTAAAGGAAATCTATGTCTAACAAACCAAAGGAAAGTTATGAGATAGATGTCCCACAAATAGAAAATATAAATAGATATAAATCATGATAAAGAATAAAAAAATTCTGGAGTTGAAATGTAAAAAATTTTAGTGAAATTAAAACTTCACTAGAAATTTTCACCAGATTTGAACAGGCAGAAAAAGAAATCAGTGAATCTGAAGATAAGTCAATTGTGATTAACTTCTCTGAAAACAG
Source organism: Puma concolor (assembly GCF_028749965.1). Classification (NCBI taxonomy): domain Eukaryota; kingdom Metazoa; phylum Chordata; class Mammalia; order Carnivora; family Felidae; genus Puma; species Puma concolor. The sequence continues at coordinate 77,518,963 of NC_141674.1, forward strand.
AAAGAAAAATCAAAGATTAAAAAAAAAAAAAAAAAGAGGAGTCTAAGATACCTGGGGGACACCATTAAGCATGTCAACATACACATAATGGGAGTCCCAGAGAGAGGGGAAGGGAGGGGGAGAGAGAGAGAGAGAGAGAGAGAGAGAGAGAGAGAAGTGAAAAGGGCAGAAAAAATATCTGGGGTGCCTGAATGGCTCAGTTAGTTAAGTGTCTGACTTTTCATTTTGGCTCAGGTCATGATCTCATGGTTTGTGGGTTCGAGCCCATGTTGTGCTCAGTACTGACAGTGTGGAGCCTGCTTGGAATTTTCTCTCCCTCTCTCTCTGCTCCTCCCCTACTTGCTATCTCTCTCTCTCTAAATAAACATTAAAAAAAAACACCAATATCTAAATAAATGACTGAAAAGTTCCCTAAATATAAACCTTACATCCAAAAAACTCAATGAACTACTATAAATAAACTAAAAAACCAGAGAATCCTGAAATAACCAAGAGATAAGTGACTTGTCATGTATAGAGATCCTCCATAAAATTAATAATTTCTCACCAGAAACCATGGAAGCCAGAAAGGCAAAGGGAAGACATATTCAAAGTACTGAAAAAGTAATACTATCAACCAAGAATTCTTTAACTACTTTTCAAAAAATGAAGGCGAAATTAAGACATTCCCAGATAAACAAAAACTGACAGAACTGGTTGCCAGGAGACCTAATATACAAGAAATACTGAAAGGCGTCCTTAAGGCTGAAATGAAAGGACGCTACACCATAACTTGAATCCACCTGAAGAATAATGAGCACAGTAAAGGTAGCTAGATAAGTAAATATTAAAGATACAATATAAAATATACATAAAATATATTATATAAAATATAGAACATTAAATAACTTTTAATTTTGTAACTTTTTTCTTCTGATTTAAGAGACATATAGAGACATAATTTGCATGAGAATAATTACACAAAGGACAGAGAAGAAATGGAGCTATACAGGAGAAAAATTTTTGTATATTATTGAAATTAAGTTGCTATTAATCTGAACTAGATTGAAGTAAAGTTATTAATTGCAATTCCCAGGACAACCACAATGAAAAAATATATAGTGAAAAAAAACTAATAAGGGATTTAAATGGTACTACCAAATAATCTATTTAGAACAAAGGAAGGTAACAGTAGAGGAAAAAAGAACAACAGAAAAAAACCTTAAGACAAACACAAAACAAGTAACAAAATAGTGGACATAAATCCTCCCTTATCAGTAACTATATTAAATGCAAATAAACTTGACGTTCCAATCAAAAAGAAGTGACTGACAGAATGTGTAAAAAAAAGACAACCCAATTATACATTATCTAAAAGAGATGATACACCGTAGGTTCAAAGACACTTTTGATTCAAATAAACTGCAAGTAAAAGGATGGAAAAAGATATACCAAGCAATCTATAACCAAGAAAAAGAGCTGGAATGGCTATACTCTTTTTTTTTTTTTTTTTTTTTTAGAGAGACAGAAGGGAAGGGGCAGAATCTTAAGCAAGCTCCACGCTCAGCACAGAACCTGAGACAAGGCTCAATCCCATGATACTGGGATCATGACTGAGCCCAAATCAAGAGTTGGACACTCAACTGATTGAGCTACCCAGGTACCCCAGGAATGGCTGTACTCTTATCACACAAAATAGACATTAAAAAAAATGTTACTAGAGACGACAAAGAAAGACATTTTATAATGATAAAAGGGTCAATTAATCAAAAATTACAGATCAGCTATAAACATATATACTCCTAAGAATAAAGACTCAAACATATGAAACAGAAACATAAAACTGAAAGGAAAAATAGACAACAGACAAAAACAAACAAAAATAGTTGGGAGACTTATTTAACTCACTTCCAATAATGGATAGAGCCAGACCAAAAAAAAAAAAAAAGCAAACAAACACAAGGAAACAGAAGACTTTAACACTATAAACTAACTAGACTTGACAGGTACAGGATTCTCCGCTCAAAACAGCAGAACACTTCCTTCTCAAGTGTACATGAACATTCTCCAGTATAAGCTATATGTTAGGCAATAATACAAGTCTCAAGAACTTTAAAGGAATAAAATAATACAAAGTATGTTCTCCAAACACCAGGGAATGAAACTAGAAAGCAGTTACAGAAGGAAATTTGGGAAATTAATATGTGGAAATTAAGCAACAAACTCCTAAAAAACAAGAAGTCAAGGAAATCACACAGGAAAATTATAAAATACGTTAAGATTAAAACAAAAGCACAACACACCAAAATTTAAATGATGAAGTGAAAGCAGTGTTTAAAGGGAAATTTATAGCTATATATGCTTACATTTAAAAAGATGTCAATTCAAAAACCTAAACTTTGACCTTAAAAAAAACAGAAAAAGAACAAACTAAACCCAAAACAGGCAGACGAAGAAAATAAAGATTACAGCATAAATAAATGAAACAGAGAACAGAAAAATAATACAGAACAATCAATGAAACCAAAAGTTGGTTCTTTGAAAACATCAATGAAGTTTACAAGCCTTCAGCTAGGCTGCCAAGAAAAAAAAAAGACAAATTATTATAATCAAGAATGATAAAGGGATCATTACTACTGGTGTTATAATAATAAAAATGATTATATGGGAACATTAGGAACAACTGTATAGCAACACATTAAATAACCTAGATAAAATGGACAAATTTTTAGGGGGAAAAACTACTGAAACTGATTCAAGAAGGGGTAGAAAATCCAAATAGCATTATAAATTAAAGAGATTAAATAAGGAAAAAATTTACCAAAAGTAAACCAGGATTAGATGGATTCTCTGGTACAATCTACCTTTAAACCAAACGTTTAAAGAATTGACACCAATCCTCCACAAACTCTTCCTCAAAAAAGAAGAGGAAGGAACATTTCCTAATTCATTTTATGAAGCCATTATTACCTTCATACCAAAACCAAGACATCACAGGAAAAGAAAACTACATATAAACGTCCCTTTTGAATAAAAATCACAAAAATCCCCTCTATTTTGTGTGCATGCACACACACGTTTCTAAAGACATACCATCTAGATCCCCTTGGCTTCTTGTTCCAATCTAAATTAATAACTCTCAGACCTGCTGCACAGCCACACTCCTTGGATCTCCCTTCACCATTATTTTAGGTATGCATTCTTTTTACTTATCTCCTGTACTGGATCCTATTTCCTGGATAATCCCTCTTTTTGATTTACCTCATCATTTTGATAAAGTCCACGTCCTCTAGTAACTTCCTGAGATACAGTGCAATTGAAATAAATATTCCAACGACCTCATGTTTCATAACTTTAGCCTACTCCCACACTTGACAGCTTGGCAAGGTATAGAATTAGTTTGGAAATACCTTTCCTTCAAATGCTTTGAAGGCATTATTCCATTAACAATTACTTTCCATTGTTACTGATTCCTAATCCCTTTTATATGCTTCAAACGGGAAAGCTCTTAGGAACTTCCTTTTATTTCTAATGTCTGAAATTTCACCATGATGTACTTTGACGTGGGTTCTTCCCCCCTAGTCACTATGCGGAGCATTCCGTGCACCCTGTCAGTGTGAAAACCCAAGTTTTTTGTTCAATTATTAATTTCCTCCACACATTTTTTCCCCATTCTGTAATTCTCATTTTTTACATGTTGAATTCACCAAGTATGATCCTCTCATATTCTTACCTTCTACTTTGTATCTCTTTTTGTCCTGCTTTCTGGAAGATTTCCTCAACTTTATCTTCCAACCTTCTACTAAGTATTTAACATTCTAAATTTCTAGCTTTTTTATTAATGTCATATCCTGTACTTCCAATCCTTCTATTATTTCATATTCTAAATGTCTAAGAGCTTTTCTTTGTTTTCTGAGGATTCTTTTTAAAGCAAGCATCCTTTCTTGCTTCAAAGATAGAATTTATCTTACTTCCAAACATATTCCAGTAACTTTTTTTCTTCTTGAACTGTTTCTATTTCTTTCTCTTTCATACTGAGGTTATCTTCAAATGATCCTTAATGTCATATTTGAAAATGAAACATTTAAAGGCTGTCTTTAAATTGCATTAATGGGTAGGTGTCATTGTAGGATGTGGACCAGTCTGGGCCATTTCTCTGGGTGAATCCACATCTGTTATTATCTGTTGGCCTTTTTTCCTGATCATTAGTTTGCTATAACAGGATTAATCTTCCAACCTCACATCTGGGGTTATAAGCCTAACACCCAGTATTCTCAGGACCAGTAGAGAAAAAGAGGCTGGGGAGGATTCCTGGATGTAGATTTCTAGTCAATACTATTTAGTATGACACCCTTAACCCAAGCTGTGTGTAGAGTTCTCCAGTACAGAGAAGAAACTTGAGGGTAAGAAACCCTCTCCTGGTACCATGAGTGTTGCTTACTTTTTATCATAGACTTTTGGACAATTCTTTCAAAAGTACCTGAAGCTACCAATTTCTGAAGAACCCCAGGATCTACGGCACCAATTCTAGGCCTTCCCCAAAAATAAGCGGAAAATTCAGTTTTCTCAGATCTACAAAATTAGTTACTACGTGTTGCTTTTCAGCCTCCAGAGTTTTCCGTGATCAACTTTTCAGTTTTCTTTGTCCCTGACACCCTATGCCTTTAAAAAAACAAACGAAAACCACTATTCCAATTCTAGTAGGGATAGCAAAGTAAATGAAAGTTTTTTAACCCATCATGTTTAAATGAATATTAATCTCATCTGTTTTTTCATGTCGTATACTCATTGTTGTTCATTTCTAAATAGTACGAAATTGAAGCTTAAATCCCAACAGGACACAGTTTTCATCATCCAAGCAAGTAGTTAACATCATTTTGGCTTTAATATCTAGTTTTATTGTTTAATCAAAAAAAAAAAAATACTGGCCTACGCCATTCCTCTTATTAGAACCCCAAATTCTCTTTGAAACTCAAAACACGATTTTTTAAAAAATTCACAGGAATTTGAAAAGAATGTTGTATTCTCTGTTTGGAACAAAGGTTGACATACATCTTTTAAATAAAATCTATTGCTATTCAAATCTTCATATCTTAAATTTGTTTATTTGATCTATTAATTTCTGAGAGGTAAATTAAACTCTCTTAAAAAGACTGGTGTTACTAATTTCTCTAAAGAAACATTACTTACTCTACTTCATGTTTCAATACTGTTTATCACACACAATTTCAAACTGATAGAGTTTAGTTCTAACTTTTTATTAATTAAAAAATTTTTTTCACTCATTTTACTCTAGAAAAGGTTTTATCCTTTGCTTGATATTGATGAACTTGTTTTAGTATTTTTGCCATTCCTTTGTTTTTTTTTTTTTAACTTTATTTGTTTTCAGAGAGAGAGCGTGTGCACACTACAGCACGCAAGCTGGGGAGGGGCAGATGAGAGAGGGAGAGAGAATTCCAAGCAGGGTCTGCACTGGTAGTACAGAGTCTGATATGGGGCTCTAACTTGTGAACTGTGACACCATGATTTGAGCCAAAATGCAGAGTCGAACGCTTAACAGACTGAGCTACCCAGGCACCAGGCCTGCCATTCCTTTATTTTTAATGATTTAGATTTCCTACTATGTCTTAGATACAACTCATAAAACTACACACCAAAAATTTTTAATCCAATCTGCAAAGGCAGGGAGTGAGGAGGACCAATTCCTGTTAAATTAAGAAAAAGCTGCTGGAAGGCTATCAGTTAATCAAACTTGACAGGGAGTTGGTAAGTCTTGGAAAATAAGATGAACCAGGAGGAAGGCGGACAAGCAATTATCACACTAAAGGACATCTTCTTAGGATGCCATTTCTACCACTCTTAATGGCAGAGTCACCATTAAGGCATTCAATGCCATAGCACAAGATTTTTGATCCCATCATAGCCACAAATTATCTCTATCTCCTCCACCTCTTTTCTGTATGAGCTTTAGTAGACTCAATGTATACGGAATAGTCAATCTGGCCTTTCAAACTGCAGCCTGTCCTCAAGCATGTGATGATTTTTCATTGCTTCTCAGCTTACGTAGACCCAAGCAGTGCACAAAGGTGGAAATAGGTCTATTTCTAAGAAGTTTCCAGGCACAAATGGGTAGAGACAGGGAAATAGGGTAAATGATGTTACAACAGGTAAATGACACAGTCAAATGTACTTGTCTATTTTATCATGTTGCCAGAAATCTCACTAACTTCTTTACTGAAATTAAGTCTTTATTAACTGTGAGAACAGTTAAAATGTAAACTTGTTAAACTAAGACTAACATATTACCTTAAGTTCCTAGGCTCTATAAACTCCCAAATTCTGTTCTATTTAATAACTCTAAAAAAGGGAGATAAAAAATTTTAATTATTTTACTTCTAAACTTTTTCATATTTTTCTAATTCTTTTCTTTTAAGAATAATCTTGGGGCACCTGGGTGGCTCAGGCGGTTGAGTGTCTGACTTCGGCTCAGGTCACGATCTCGCGGTTTGTGGGTTAGAGTCCTGCGTCGGGCTCTGTGCTGACAGCTCAGAGCCTGGAGCCTGCTTCAGAGTCTGTGTCTCCCTCTCTCTCTCTGCACCCCCCCTCCCCCACCTCACACTCTGTCTCTCTCATTCAAAAATAAACAAACATAAAAAAATTTTTTTTAATAAAAAAACAAGAATCTTACTATAAGACACAGTATCCATTCCATTTAAACACCCTTAAAAACCCCAATAAAGACAAACATCTTACATCTTAAATATCAAAAAATGCTACTGCTCAGAGGGAACTATAAGGATTATTTTTTCCCCTACCAACACACTGTGTTCTCAACTATTCCTAAATTTTGAAATAAGTATTTATTTTAAAACAAATTTAAACACTGGTATTCCAGATTATTAATTTTATTATCTGTTTTCCCACCAACTCCTATACCAATCAGAATGTCTCTTAAACCATGTCTAAAATATACTATTATAACTCAGAATACAACATTACAAATACAAGCTCTTCTTAATATTCAAGTAATTTTTTTTTAGTTCAAAGTACTAGCAATTCAGAAAATACCACTACAGCATAACTTCCTTGGGTGTTACTTCGTTTTCAAACCAAACTTAAAAGCTCATCAGTTTTTTAATAGAACAAGGTGAATGTATCCCAGTTAGTGTTAATAATTTATTTGCAAATTGTGTGTCCAAGTAAATTTATTTTCAATGAGACGATAAAAGTGTTCCATTCTTATTTTAACTTTGCATGACAAACAGGAGGCACATAATTCACTTGCTTGATTTTAAAACTACCCATCCTTACTCTTCCCTCTCACCCACCAAGATAATAACCTCCAACTGGCCTTCCTCACTTCAATCTCTTCTCAAATCATGTTCTATCTGGCTGCTAATCTTTCTTTATTTTTATTCATTTATTTCTGTTCAGTGGCCTTAAGGAGTATCCCTTATCTCTAATTTCTAATCCAAACTTCTTTAGATTCCCCCAGCTTGGGCCACATCTTATCAAATTTATTCTTCATTACATTCATTTAAAATAGACTCTATTTTGAGTAAGGGAAACGCTTACATTCCACAATTTCCATCTCTGTGCTTTTTTAACATAACTTTTCCCCTACCTCTCCACCAATATTCCTTCCCTCTCCACCAATCTTCATACCACTTCTTCAAAACCTAGATTAGAAAAATATTTTTGCCAAGGAGCTTAATTAATTAGCCCAGTCTTACTAGACACCATTCATTTTATTTTCTGTCAACTCAGTAATTCAAATGCTTCATTATTAAGTGCTCTTCAAGTTGTGTCTTAAATCATAAGTTCTTCAGAGCAGGAACCATATCCTTTATTCCATATATTAGCATTCTTACCCTAATAAGATACTAAGTGAATTCTGTATAATAACTACCCCAGTGAAAACAAGCAAAGGTTGAAGAACATACAACCACAAAAATAAGGTTTTTCTGCATACAAAAAAAATCCAATCTCCCAAAACTAAATACAAATATAACATTCATTTTCATCAAAACAACACAAAAACATAGAACATACCCTTAAAAATATTTTTTTCTATCTGGAGAAGTCAGCTCTTAAAGCTCTTAAGGCTGTTAATTAATAACATTCTAGTTGTTTTTGTTTGTGGTTTTCTAAATCTGGCCCAAAAGATATTATATAAAGTCTTAATATTTTGTAGATAATAACCACACTTTTTCAATGTCTAATCTAACCAATTTGCTTTAGCCTTCTGTACTTCATAAATGCAAAACCTACATAAGAGAAGTTGATATATAAGGTTTTATTTCAAGACAACTATAAAATTCTTAGGGCTACAGTATATTAAGCAAACTTACTACATATTTAAAAAAAACAAAACTTTATATATTCTCATTCATAAGTTCAAAAGCATTCATAATCCAAATGTTAATGAGAAAGTATTTTCATGTCCACTTCTGTACAAATTTATGAAACGTATCTATTCTTCAAAACTAGGCATACTAGGATGTAAAGATACGTATTTTCATTGTTAGGTACTGTTTCAACTTTATAAAATACATATTTGAGAAATAAAAATATTTCTCCCAAAAGCACCAATTGTTGCAGCAGTAAACAAGGCTTCTGCTGCTCAGTATTTATAAAAAACAATGTTGTAACCATTAATTCCGTTTGAAAAACAGAATTGATTCAAGCAGTAGAAGTCAAAATCATGATGAATAATTCCACTTCAGTTTTCATTTTGTAAAGTGTCTCTCATGGATTTTAACCATTCAAATGTTTGTGTAACTGTCCTTAAGGTAATATTCTAGGTTCTTTACACATAAATAAATGTCAAAATCTTTCAGGTGAAGAATGCATACTTAGCTGTAAACAGAAGTACACCAATTTACTCTTATCCCTACAATCACAATCAGAAACACTCAAATACCTTATTAAGTAACCTGCAATGCCTGAAAGCTAACTTACATAATGCCTAGAAGCTACTATTAAAATGGTTCCAAAAGACCTCTATATTAGGAGGCAATCCAAGACCTCCTCTACCTACTTCTTGGCTATATGCCTAGAGAATACTGTAATGAAAGCAAGCCAGATAACTATGTTATCTGCAGAAGCAATTCAAATCTCTGCATTCTAAACAAATTTCTAGTCATAAAACTACCTTCTGAAGAATCAATATTAATGAAAACTAAGAAACACCTCTCTGATCATGGTATAAACCACACTGGAAAAAAAAAGTAGAGCTATGGTAACAACCACCTATCAACTGATTACCTCCAAATTCACATAATGCCAAACAAGGACAGAAAAGACAGAGATTCAAGCCATCAACTCTCACTACCCTTGGAAAGGAGGACAAATATGCCATAATCAAGTTCAAATATAAGCTAAACTTAGTTATGGTTATAGAGACCAAAACAGTAGTCACTTTTGGAGGGGGAATTGGAAATTTTTTCCATATAGAAAATGTTTACTGTCTTTATCTGAGAAGTCGTGTGTGTATGCTTCTATGAAAAATTTCACTGAGGTGTTGTCATAAGAAGTGTGCACTTCACTGTATGTAAGTTATACCTAAATAAAACATATAAAAATAACTTCAAAAAATGGTCAAATCTAAAAACCTTTTCTCAATTCAATTCCTTTTTGATCATTCTCCGTCATACGGCTAATCAGAGAATACCAATATTCCCTAAGCACACTTTTTTCCCCTTAGGAGACCTACAAGACTTTGTGAGTACTCTTCTGCATTTTTCCTGTTCTGCCTCATGTGTGTGTGTGTGTGCGCACGCATATTTGAGAGAGAGAGAGAGAGAGAGAGAGAGAGAGAACGTAAGCAGGGTTGAGAAGGGCAGGGGGAGGGGGGTGGGAATCCCAAGCAGGCTCCACACACAGCATGGAGTCCACCAGGAGGCTTGATCCCATGACCTTAGAGTCATCACCTGAGCCAAAATCAAGTCAGAAGCTCAACCAACTGAGCCACCCAAGTGCCCTTTGTTCTGCCTCATATTAACTCACTTAAATATTATTTTGATATTAACTGCTCATGTACAAGACATGATTAGGCACCCTCCAACATACAATATCTCATACACACACATCCCCCATACTAAACAAATTCCTTAAACTAAATTCAAGTCACTCTATTATCTGATTTCAAATTATGTCTCCTATTTTAATTCCCATCACTTTACAGATTTGTTCTCCAGCAGACTCTTTTCTTAGCTACCCTTTAAGGCTCATTTCAATTCCTACTTTATCCTTTCTCCATACGTGTACAGAACTAACTATATCTGCACTGTCCAATACAAAAGCCACGTCGCTACTAAGCACTTGTAGTCCGGCTAGTCTGAATTGAGATGTGCTTTAATTACAGAACACACACTTCTGATTCTGAGACCTGACGTGAAAAAAATGAATGCAGAATAGCTCAGTTATTGGAATAATGTTTTGAATATACTGCGTTAAATAAAATACATTAATAAATTTAATTTTACCTATTTCTTTTCATTAAAAATTTTTTTTTAATGTTTATTTATTTTTGAAAGAAAGAGAGACACAGAGTGTGAGTGGAGGAGGGACAGAGAGGGACACACAGAATCTGAAGCAGGCTCCAGGCTCTGAGCTGTCAGCAGAGCCCGAACTCAAGAACCATAGGATCATGGCCTGAGCCCAAGTCCGACACTTAACTGACTGAGCCACCCAGGCACCCCTCTTTTCATTTTTTAACATAGCTACAGAAAAATTTAAATCACATTTATAGCACAACAACATATTCCTATTGGTCAGTGCTGCCCTGTACAATTTATGTATAAAAGCCCCACAAATTATCTTTAAATATATGTCATCCACCCAATTAAAGTATAAGAATTCAGTATTTTCCCTTTTATAAAGGTTATTACATTAGGAATTACAAATAGTAACCAAACAAAATTAAGTGCCTATTTAATTTTAATATCACTTTTTAAATATTTCTAACAGGGAAACTTACAGCATTTCAAAGTATAAAAATATAGGAAAAGTTGTTTTCACATGCCTAAACTGAAAACGTCATCTACATTTTACATATACCCAATTTTGAGTTAAATGTCTCACCAGGTAGGTATTATTAAACCTGTAGCATTTCTAATCCCAGAGAGTATTAGTTCTGATTAACCTTCATTATTTTTCTTCTTGGTCACTCAGTAAAGAAAAAAGGCAGTCTCCACTTTGACCAATATCACTGTACCAATATCCAGCAGCCAAGACAAAGAGCCTTTATATGGTGGTATGAATAAACAATGTGGGCAATATGACACCGCTTAAAATAAGAGTAGGCAGAAAAATGCTTTTATAATGTTTTATAAGTAGGAAATAAAACTTACAAATTGTATAATTAGGTTAAAGTACAGATAGAAAGGAGGGGAAAGCAGAGTAGAAAGATTTCATCTATAGAATCAAGATATACCTAAGATTCAAACTTGGCTGCTGTACTAATTACTGTCTACATGTCCTGAGTTTGAGTTTGTTTCCTTGCATATAAAACGGGAATATATACATCAAACATTATTATAAGGAATACAGAGTAGATGCTTAATGTTGGTCTCATCTCCCTTTAAAAAAAATTTTTTTTAATATTTTTGAGAGAGAGAGAGAGAGAGAGAAAGAGAGCGAGCATGAGCAGGCGAGGAGCAGAGAAAACAGGAGACACAGAATCCAAAGCAGGCTCCAGGCTCCAAGCTGACAGCAGAGAGCCAGCAGAGAGCCCGATGTAGGGCTCGAACCCACAAACCACAAGATCATGACCTGAGCCGAAGTCAGATGCTTAACTGACTGCGCCACCCAGGCGCCCCTCATCTCCCTTTCCTTTAATACAAATGATTATATAATGGTGATAAGAAATGGGTGACTTTTCTCTCCTTCATTTTCCAAACTGCTGAAAATATTAAGCATATCTGAAACAGAATTCTAACTTTTCATGCTCACACCTCTCTGCCACATTACTTTTACTAGCTTTTAAATAAAAAGCTTAAAATCTATGTTGGTGGTGGGGGACATAAATGGTAGAAGAAAAATTAAAGATACAAGTAAGTTTAAGACCATACCAGCCCAAATACAAAACAAAGAAAAGTATGGAGAGGAAAACAGCAAAAGGAAATGCTGTTTGAGGAAATTCTCCTGACTCAGACAAAGCAGCAAAATGACAACATACCTCTCCTCAATCTAGCTGCAGTTGAAGCTATTCTCTCTTAGCTGGGGTTTAAAAGTATATTATATACAAATACATACAGCCACGCACCCTCTTCCCGCCACTAATGGTCAAAAATTTAAAGGACAGTAAAGAAATTCAGGATGTTTTAACCAAGATAAATCAACACATTGGCTGGGAAACAACTTCACATTAAAATGCACTCATTCCCAAGTGCATTTATTCATCAGCTGACAGTACTAAAAGGGAATGTGTTCCTGAAATACTGAACCTGGTTAATAGCTTCTGCTGCTAGAACTGGAGAAGGCACACTTTGATGCCTGCATCTAACTTCCTTTATCAACAGCCCTCCCTTTGTAGACATGGGTCTAAAAAAGGAACACTAGCAAAAGTATGTAATTCCAAATCACTCGCAGGTGAAAATTTCAAGTTATTATAAAAAAATTAAACAATAGTAACTATTACTATTATTATAAAAGCTAACATTTGCTCAGCACCCATTGTGTACCAGAAAGCTAAGGACTTTACATGAATTATGTAATGTAAACTTTAAGCCTCTATGAAGATTATTATTGTTAAATCCTCTTGCCTAATGCTCACAGAGCTAGATTTTTTAAAGCGATCTCTATGCCCAGCGTGGGCCTGAACTCACAACCCTGAGAGCGAGTCTCAAGAGTCACATGCACATGCTCTACTGACTGAGCCAGCCAGGTACCCACCCCCCCCAGCTAGATTTTAACTTCATCAGTTTTACTTCAAAGCTTACACTTTTAAACCTTAGCTCATCTTATCTCTTTATTCATATACAATTATAAATGCAACTATGATTTCCTGTGTGTGTATATATACACATTTGTCTGTGTGTGTATGCGTGTAATACTCAGCAAATCAACAGTAAGCAACAGGCAAGGCTTTTATCCACCTTCACAAACCATTCAACAAACAAATGGCCATCATTCTCTTTCCAATAAATGGTGTTTTGAAAATACTAGTTATATCATCATCTTCCTCAAGAAACTGATGAAAAAAATATGCATTCAGCTTTCAAATAAAAGGATAAACACCATAGAAGAAAGGATAAAAGTGTTAATCTTTTATAAAAGATATATAACTGATAGAATACAGATAAACATGCTTTGTAAACTGTAAAGTACTTTCATCCTAACGCTTCATTACATTTTTTTTATTTTAAATTATTCGTTTCACTCCTGACTTAAGTTTCTGGACTTTGTACAAAAAGTCTTTTAAAAGCTTTTAAAAGCTGTATTTTCAACTTCAATGAAAGATATACATACTAAAGGCTTAATACCTAAAATCACATTTATCACTCCAACCAACTTCAACTGTACCACATTCTAGACTAACAGAATTAAATTACAAGGAAAAAACCACTTATCTATACTTTTCACAAAGTTACTTACAAGATCACAGTTCCAAGAATCCCAAATGAAATGGGAAGGCTACAGCTTGCAAACAGAAGAAGTAAAGCAAAGATTAGTAGAGGGAGAGTATAAAGGAAATATCTTAGAAACACTAATCTTAATCCAGCCTCACTTTCCTCCATCCAGAAGTGTGCACCGCTGCTTCTGTCCTGGCATGCTTCTTTTCTTCCCCCTGAGATCCTCTGCTTTTCTCCTCCTGGAAAGTTATGTCACAGGACTTTTTGTTTTTCTTGCTAACATTTCTCAATTGTCAAAGGATGTCCTATCTTGAATCTTGTCCTTGAAAAGGACAAAAACATAGTATCTCCCCATAATTAAGAGTTCCTCCTAAATTCAAAGATAGTAACTCCATAGTTCAAATTTGGCAGATCTTAGAAAAAAATTAACAGTAGAGCAACTACGACCCTAGAGATGAGAAACACCCTTGTCATGGAGACCCCCACCTTCCTGAAGAAAGACCATGAATTTAATTTGCTATTCTACCTTCTAGGTCTCAAGTGATCTTTACACTTGTTTTTAAGAGAAGAACAGAAATACTTCAGCCAACCAGCAGGGTGAGCTAGTGCTAGAATCAGATTGATTACTGTCAATTTTCTGAAAATTCAAAGATGTAAATGGTCTGTAATATTAAAAGCAACTATTTCTCTCTATTAACAGACAATACATCTAGAACTGCCTTAATCGTTGCTGTATCTCATAACTTTGTAAACATTTACAGATTCCATCTACAAAACAGTCTTTATAGGGATTAATGATAATAAGTGTAAAAAACTAGAGCTCATTTGAATGCCTACCCAAAATATCATAATTGCTACTCTTTATTCTCATGTTTTATTGTATACAGCTATCAATTAAATTAAAAACACTTTTTTAAAAGGACTGGTATAAAATTAGGACTGGATAATTCAGCATACCTATTTCTGAATTCAGGGCAAACTGCTGCCTTCAAGGCTGCCTGAAAAGCAATCATGAGAAAAGCATTCCTACAAAAATAAGATCCACTCTTTTCCTTTGGTCCCACACCCTGAGAAGAGTCTAAATAGGTAACCCTAACACTAACAGTGTATCTGGGATAAACCTGATCTTTTCTGACTACCAATCTGTCTAAATTTTAGGTATCCTCACCACTTCTAGTGACTGTCCTTGAGTCTCTCCTCTTCTCATGCTACCCAATACAGTCTCAATTCAACCACACCAAAACTCTTCCTCATATAACTTGAATAACAAATTAAAACTGCAAAATATTTAAGGTTTGCAGATAACAGACTCACTTTGTAATTACTAATAATCTGAGAATAATCCGATTTATCACATGACTAAAATGTAATTAAATCTACTCAGTGTTGAAAATTAAGAAGTAGTTCTTAGAAAAATCAATGATTTAAATGTACCCTAAATGACCAATAAAAGCTTTAAAACCTCAATATGATTTAATAGTTTTTGTTATATTTGATATCCAAAGAAGTTAAAGAACTGAGGGATCCCACCATAAGTGATTTTGCTACTTTTGAATTTCCTAACAGATCTTACAGATCTACTACTATTCAGTAGTAGTAAATCTTAAAAAGTTGCTTTTAACAAGGGCTAATCTAAGTGTCATGTCCATTCACCCAATAAAAAAGCTACCATTACAAAATGAAGGCACTAGCATTACTGTTTTCAGCATCGCATTTCTTATGTAATAATTTGTAGTAATGGCAATTACTTCAAATCTTCCAAGAAGTTCATCAAGCTGTTTTTTTTTTGTTGTTGTTTTTTTTTTAATTTCTGGGTCAAGACTGCTTTTTGAAAACCTCACAATTCAAAAGCAACATTGGCCCCAAATTATCTGAAATGTCTGTATTTTGTATCTGAAATTATTTCACTGAAAGTCACTTTCACAACTGTATCACCATATCATGTTAATTGAAACTTTTTAACTTCTTGTCACAGAAGTTCTCATTAATATAATAGTATCTAATAAGTGTTTTCAAGCACACTTATTTAAATGTTTTATTTTAACCATTAGCTGCAGTCACCTTTTCATCCCACCAACGTGATCAACGAAAAGAGCAATGAGGTAGAAGTTGAAAAGACAATTTTCCATTATTCACTAACTTAATCATACTTGGTCATTAATATATTATAAAACAGTGGGTAAAACGAGGTGTTCCCTGAGATTCCTTCCACTCCAAAACCACATGATTCAGTAACACATTTGCCAATGTTGATGTATCTCCTATTCGTTAATACAGTAAGAGTGTTCTCTATTAAAAGATGAAAAGTTAAAGGGGGAAAATCTGTATCTGAAAGAAGCAAGGAAAATGAAAGTTTTAAGTTATATTAAAAAATTCAAATTTTAATTTGAACAGAGATCTAAAGTTAACAATCCAAATGTGCTTTAACCCTGCAATCACATAACTTACTCTTGTTAACGTGACCTGGCCAAAACATTAGTTGTTTCCAAATTCTGTACGTCAAACATTAGTTAATACCAATATACAAAGTATGAGGTAGCCGTAAGTGCAGTGTAACTTTACAATTCTAAAATCCACACTACAGAGGTTTTAACAGGGATATACATATCACTGCATCAACAGTGGTCAAGCCTTCATGTTTCACCTATTAAAATGTCGAAATTCTAACTTCCTCATAAAAACTAATTTTTTCTCACCAAAGCTACCAAAGCAGTATTACTGCCATCAACTTCCCTGGATACTTACACATGACACTGAAGGCAAACAGCAGGTTTCCTTTGAGTAACTTGAGTTGTCTATTTTTTGAAATGCTTTCCTTCTTCTTGGACCAAAGAAATGTAACTAAACTACTGCAGAGAGGCAATATACTATTAAGGCAAATCTAATCTATCATCCAGATGCAACAAGCCTGGCATTAGTCAGAACTGGCCAGAAGAGATGATGGTGTTTTGGTACTCCTGTTGTAATTATTGACTTGTATACAAAACAGGACCATTATTTAGGCCCCCATTGTGTTTACCCCCTTGTTGAGTACTTCTCAATGACCACACAAAATTTGAAGTCTAGACATGAAAGTTTTATACAACTAAATTTATGTCAATATTACTTAGGCAGTTCAAGGAAAGTTTTCCACTAATGCTGCTAAACCATGGATGGATCCCAACACGAGAGTCGTCTGTGGAAGTCTCGTAACAAGAAACCTTTAGCTCCACCACCTAAGTTTCCAATCACTGAGAAGGGTCTGGGACAACTCATCTTCAGGTTCACGGGAGAAGTGGAGCACACCTGCTTTCCTCTGGCAGAGATTAAGCTCCCAGGGACACAAAGGCCAGGGAATCAGACCTGGAGAAGCAAAAAGCTTTAGCTGGACACCCACCAAGCCCCTGGCAACCCAAACACTTTGGGCGATTTACCTCTTGCTGTTACTTCCCAGGCACCTAGCGGCATAAGATCTTGCAGAACAGGGGGAGGGGAGGTCTATGCGGTCCCGGTCCCACGTAAGGGGAGGGGTGTGTGCAGTTAATGCCAGAGCTGGCGCTTCTGGCCCAAACCGAGCAGCCCCGGAGAGGGGTTGGTGACTGCTCTCGGACCGCCCCGTTACTCAGTGCGTTGCAATGGCGACCGCCAGGCTCCCCAAGCCGCCGGATCTCGGCCCCTTCCCCCTACTGCTCACTGGCTGCTCGGCTTCATGTGACTAAACAAAACCCCCAAGTCTAGTGCCCAGCTCAGCCCCTTTGTGTCCGCTACCGGATCCTCCGACGCCGCCGCGGAAAGGTTCCCCCCCCACCCACCCACTCTCCGCCGAGTCCCGCCCCGCGGCGGCGGCCGCCGCTCACCTCAGGCTCCGCCGCCCCCCGCGGCCGCCGCGGCCGCCGCCTCCCCGAACCCGGGGCCCGGGCTCCTTGTGTAGCACCAACTCCGCCTCCTCGGCCGCCGCCGCCATCTTAGCCTGTGCGGCAAAACGCGTCCTTTTGGATGGCTGGGACCCAGCCTAGGGCGTAGCTCCCCGGGCCCGAGCGCCGAAGGTCGGGTCCCCCAAGTTCTTCCGCCACCCTCAATCCCGCCGCCGCCACAGCCCAGAGGCCCGAAACCCACTCGAGTCCCGGAGAATCCGACCAAATAACCCCTGAAACTCACAGTTTGGTGCCGTGTGCGTCAAACCGGGGCGACGTTGGGAGCGCGCGGCGTCCCCGCGTCACACGCCGCTCTGTACGCTACTCGGCTCCAACGGCCCCCCTCCGCTCCCCGCTTTTCGCCTCCGGCCCCGGTTCCCACGGCGCAGGCGCGCTGCTTTCCCGCCTCTACCGAGCTGCGAGCCGCGGGGGCGGCCAGCGAGGAGTTCTAGGGCGGCTTTGCTCTGGTGGAGCGCCTGGGCCAATTAGGCAAACGGGGGCAGCAGAAACAGTGCACCACTGTTCTCGGGTGCCAGAAACCAAACAAGGTCACCTCCCCCAGCGCTGACCTAATCACTCTCAAGGAGGTTCCCGCCCCAAAGTAGGCACGCTCCAAATATGGTGGTGCCCAAACTCTGCAAGACCCAAGCACTTAGGCAAGCCTAGGCCCTTTAAGGTGGAACAGGCCCGTATTTGATTTCCATAATCACTAGAGTGCCAAAATTCCTTTTCTTGTCCTACTGTTGATGAAAAGAGCAAAGGAACTCAAGATTGCCAGTCACAACTGTAATGGCAGAGGAAGGTTTGGATCTTAAGGGAGCCAATTGTTGGGAGATGCTTGATGGCCAGGCGAAGCATCAAATGTGGCAACTCAATTAGCGGAGCAGGCTGCCCTAAAAGGTGCCCTGGGTTTGGCCCAATTTGATTCTTTCAAATCTCAAGTGCAGGGAGGATACTTTGTCCCTGTGTTACTCATTATGCCCGAAGTCTCCAAATTAAGGTTATATAAGAAGCACTTGAGATACTGGTTAACCCTTCAAAGAATCAGTAGGTCCCAAAAGAGTTCTGGAAATCATCCTTTTTAACAAGCATCCACCCCAAGAGTCTGAGGACAGAGTTTCACACACTACACTTTGAGAAAACTGACTTGGGGCTATTCTCTTGCTTTCGAACTGAGCAAACAAGAAGTTGCTAACATGTTTGACATGAACCAAAAGTTCCCAAGGAATCTACTAGTCCTGTCTTAATAAATTTTTCATCTTTTCTGAATCTGTTTTCTTCTTTAAAAAACAACAACAACAACAAAAAACCTTTCATTAGCTTAGCAACCATCATAAACTGTGCTTCTCCAAACCCTCAAGATGTTATTGGCATTCAGAGAAATACACCATATTTGTGTTTATTTGACAAGAATGAGGGACATTCTCTTTCCTGTATGATCATGACTATCAGCAGCAGCAGACATAGATCCCCAAGAACAGATATTTACACTTGCTGCATTAGTTAATAATAAAAATGGCTAACACTTTTGAGTGCTTACTAGGTACCAAACATTGCTCCAACTCATTTAATTTCATTACAACCTAATGAGGCAAAGGGAGGCTAGGTAATTTTCTCAAAGTCACGAAGCTCTTTAGACTCTTTAAAATGTGAATTTTCCTTCTTTATTTACACAAATGGGTAAATACTACTATATAAATGAAATTTTTTTTTCAGCCAATTGAGAGGGGTGCCCTCTGGGTCATTTCATCTGCGGAATCATTAAAATCAGACATTCTCCATTTACTATTAGACTTACAATCAATAAAAATCCTATGTACTATGAAAATTTTCATGACATTGTATCCGTACAGAAGCAGTTACCATAAAAACAAAAAAAACAAAAACAAAAACAAAAAAGCCAACAAACTCTGTTGCTTCCGTTGTGAACATACACTATCAATTAACTGATGGGCAGGCGGATCTTGCCACAAGCAAACAGAACCACTTAGAAGTCTACCATGATCAGGAACTTGTCTCACTAACGATGCTGTTTGTTGATACTAGAATCCAGCAACTAAATTGTAATGCTATAGAAATGGTAGTACAAGTAATAGTGGTAATTATAATAGTAAAAGTAGCACTAGTTGATGAAATTATTTACAAAATAGATGTCAAAAAGCTTGATAAGGGTGGAAAGCTTGAATAAGGTAATGCAAAAAGAAAACAAATATGTAAGCAACTGGAAAAATCCAAGGACGAGGTATGTAGTACAGTGCCAAAATAGTTAAAGACATTGAAAGGAAATGGCAGTTGAGAATAAACATCAAGATGTTGTAAACAGTTTGACCCTGGGAGAAAATTCACAAAGCACCTCCACTCACTGTAATAAAATAATGCTCTGATAAGTGCATCTGACTAAGAATCTTTTAAAAGAAAGGAAGAGGAAAGTTATTCCAGTGAATGGAATTACCCAAGAAAAGATCCGAAGTAAGCTGTAGTCTCAAATGATACAGGTGAGAAGAAAATGCAGTTTGATGTTGGATAAAAGCAGGTAGTTCTCCACATTCTAGTACTTCCAAATTCCAGGCAAAAAGAGAAAGTAAAAACCTTGATTAATCTACTATCGTAGGAGTAAAGTCAAGGTTTGGATTTATCTTAGGGCCTCACTAGTTCTGGACTCCCCTCTGAGTACCGAGACTATAAGGCAGTCTTATTTGTAGAACTGCAAATATTAGAATGTTTGTCAATTGGGGTAGAAGTAGAAGGATGTTTGGCATAGAGAAAGATGAAGTCAATAGAAATCAAGTCTTATATTTAATTTTGTCTCACATTAACATCAGCACAGAGCCTTATACAGAGCAAGCATGAAATAAATAATTGTGCTCAACCAACACTCACCAATTGCTTACTCCATGAAAAGCACCGTACGGGCACTGCAGCGAAAAGAAGAAGACCATTTGTCATACATATTTAATAAACAGTAGTTGAATGCAGGAGGAGTTTTTACGGTCCAATAAAAGAACTAGACAGAAAATATAATCAACTCTCAACTTACCAGGGAGGGGGAAGCTGAGGTAATAGATAACAAAGATTTCAAAATCATAGTTATAACAAAACCTTGTAAAACATGGTACAATAGACAGATAGATAGTATACATGTATTTTTTAATATTTAGTAAAAATTACATCTAATATTGAGGAACACATTTACTACTCTATCTCATCAACATATTAGAAGTAGACCATGAAAGTATATAAGCTTGTTCACAGAACACATGTAGAGAAAGAAAACAGTGGACCATGGAAACTTAAATAAAAAATATTTAAGGAATAAGTAGAGAAGTCCAAGAAACAAGAAATGGAGGGAGAGGGGTGCCTGGGTGGCTCAGATGGTTAAGTGTCCAACTCTAGATTTCAGCTCAGGTCATGATCTCACGGCTCATGAGATAGAGCCTTGTGTGGGGCTCTGTGGAGACAGCACGGAGCCTGCTTAAGATTCTTTCTCTCCCTCTCTTTCTGCCCCTACCCCACCTCTCTCAAAGGAAAAAAAAAAAAAAAGAAATGGAGGGACAGAGGCATGAAAGGAGATTCAGGCACAAGTGTAACATCACCAAAGCCAAGGAAATATTGGTAACGGCTTACCACCATTACAAATAACCTCAATGGCTTCACACAGTAAAGTTTCATTATTATTCAGGTCACACTCCACTGCAGTGAGTGGGAAGGAGAGGGGAGGCCTCAAAGCAGTTATTCTGGCACCTAAGTTCCTTCCACCATTTGGCTTTGCCATCCGCGAAGGTCTTAGAGTCTCCTACTAGATCCTCTGCAAAGAGACAGAGAGTACACATGGAGAATCATGAGTGCAGTAAGTTGAAGTGGCCAAGCCCAGAAGTGGCACAAATCACTTCTCACTTTCCACTAGTCAGCAATTTAATCACATGGTCCCACTTAACTGCAGGCGGAGCCTAGGAAATGTAGTTAGGCAGTGTGCCCTGGAGGAAAAGGAAATGGGACTGGCGAACACAAAGCAGAGGCTCTGCACATCCTGCAAAGATGTAGCAAAGAGGTTATGAAAGATAAGTGGTGTCCACTGGGTATACAAGATCATTGGTGACCTTGGTAAGAGCAAGGTCAGTGGAGTGACTCAGCCACGGCAGTGGGTTCAGTAACAAACGAAAAGGAAAGAAGGGGAAATCGCAACTGAGCCACTGGATTCATAAGGCTGACAGACTAATGTGAGGCGATAGGTAAATGCCACTGTTCAAGGATTCTTGGCAACAAACCAGCCAGCTTTCTCCTGGTTAGAAGAAAGCCCTCAGTAGGACTTCATCAAATTTCCACACACATTAAATTTGAGAAATGCCTTTATTGTTTATTTTTTCCACAGTGAAAGATTCCAGATGTTCTGGAATATTTGGTTGAGATCCATCCAAGGAAAAAGGGCATCTGCAATTTCAGCCATCCCATGTGCTTTACTATAGAAAATGAACATAAAATAGTAAGCCAATATGTTGCATTACACGTGTTGATTTCTTTAGTAATCAATAATTAGGAGATATAACTGTATAAATCTGTTCCTTTTTACTATATTCTAATAATTAGAACTTTGACTCTGATATCTCTAGCTCAATTTGTAAATGAAATTAAATATCTTCAAAATAAACCTTAAAATCTCTATCGTATATTACTTAAATTTTATAAGTATATTGAAGAAGGAAAAGAACAGTAGTTACAACCTTTATTTAATTTTTAAAATATTATTTATTTTTGACAGGTTGGGGGGAAGGAGCAGAGAGAGAGGGAGACAGAGGAGCAGAAGCAGGCTCTGAGCAGAGAGCCTGATGCAGGGCTCAAACTCAGGAACTGTGAGATCATGACCTGAGCTAAAGTCAGACGCTTAACTAACTGGGCCACCCAGGCACCCCAGTAGTTACAACCTTTAAAATTTTTTTTTAATGTTTTACTTATTTTTGAAAGAGAGACAGAGTGCGAGTGGGGGAGGGGCAGCGAGAGAGGGAGACACAGAATTGGCAGCAGGCTCCAGGCTCTGAGCTGTCAGCACAGAGCCTGACGCAGGGCTCAAACTCACGAACCGAAGTTGGACGCTTAACTGACTGAGCCACCCAGGTGCCTCCAGTACCTATCTATCTTTAAAATATCTTGGGGCGCCTGGGTGGCGCAGTCGGTTAAGCGTCCGACTTCAGCCAGGTCACGATCTCGCGGTCCGTGAGTTCGAGCCCCGCGTCGGGCTCTGGGCTGATGGCTCAGAGCCTGGAGCCTGTTTCCGATTCTGTGTCTCCCTCTCTCTCTGCCCCTCCCCCGTTCATGCTCTGTCTCTCTCTGTCCCAAAAAAAATAAATAAAAACGTTGAAAAAAAAATTTTTTTTAAATATCTTTAATCTATCTTTAAAAAATAGATTTAGGAAAAATTTAGTCTGAAATTAAAATACAGGTTAAAAATATGACACAATAATGTCATCTTCATTTTTCTTATCCATTTCTCTTTTTATTCCAGAACATTAAATTTTTTCTTACAAATTCTGTCAGATGCATTCCTGATTGACATACCTCACTTCAACATAGAAGAATGGTTTTGGTCTCCAGGTAGCTAATGAATTTAATCCTTTTCTACTAGGACCTGAATGGTGTATTGAAAATATAGAGCCATTCTCTTTTCTAATATTCACATGGTGCCTACAATGTTCCAGGTATGTACTGGGCTCCTTGGAAGATATGACAGTAAACAGAACACTCTCGACTCTCAAAAATGCCTTATGGTCAAACAGATCAAAAGTCACATGCTCAAAGTGCTGCTTGCATGTTAAAGTTGACAAAGAAAGAGGTCAGCTTATTGTTCAACTAGTGCCTCATGTGATAACGATAATGCCATGGAGTCATTTTCCTCTAGGGTTTGGCTCTTAGCTTTGCAGGTTGGGAATCAATTAGACCATAATTGATCAAGCTCAGGTCCATGAAATATATGAGACAAGTGCATAAATCACATGTTAATATATTAATTTACAGTAGAAGTTTTGACTGCCAACCATAATAGAATTCTCAGACAGATTGATCAACACATTCCCTCCCCTGTAGAGAAGGGTGCCAGGAACACCAAATTACTTGCTCAGTGAGCATGGAATGATATGAAAATGATCTTAACAGATGGTGTCATGAAACTTTGATAGCAAACTGCACTCTGCCATGAAGATGTACCTGTCAAGGGAACTTGAACTGTTAGTCTGTTCTCACCAAGAAAATCACTTATTTTCCTTAAAGATACATAACAATATATTAAAACAAAACAAAACAAAGATGGATGGGCACCTGGCTGGTTCAGTCAGTGGAGCATACAACTTTTGATCTTGGGGTTGTAAGTTTGAGGCCCATGTTGGATATAGAGACTACTTAAAAATAAAATCTTAAAAAAAAAAAAAAAAAGATGGAGGGGCAACTGGGTGGCTCAGTCAGTTGAGCGTCCAACTTCGGCTCAGGTCACAGTCTCACAGTTCATGAATCCAAGCCCCCATTCAGGCTCTGTGCTGACAGCTCAGAGTCTGGAGACCGCTTCAGATTCTGTGTCTCCCTCTCCCTACCCTCCGTTGCTCACGTGCACACACAGACACACACACTCTCTCTCTCAAAAAAAAAAATATATATATATAACATGAAAAAAAAATTTTAATAAAAAATAAAAAAAATTTTAAAAGATGAAGTGTTTTGTAATCCATATTCCATCAGTTCTATAGCACTTTCTTTTAAATATTGTAACAGCTCTGAAATCAAAATGTTTTACAAATCTTAGATTGTAAGTGGCATTTTTTTTCTTTTTTAGGGGTTCATAAAATAATGGCATACCTTTCAACTGGCAATGCCTTAGAATAACTGACATTTTTAGAAACTCCTCAAATTCTGTTTTGGTAAGGTGACTTTCATAAACTCAGTTGCCCTAGTATATCATTACTTACTAAGTTTAAAACCTATGTCAAGCTTTTGTCTTCTCAATTCATTTGATCAGTTTTAATTGGGCTATGTTCCCAAAAGATACAGAATATTGAAGGATAGTTCATACACAAGCACTTTCTTTGCTACTAAAGTAACCCAGAAGTAACCTTCATGGGTTTTGTTACCACTTTCCGCCGCAGGACAGATAAAACTGCCGCAAAGTTCCTTAAGGGATACTTAAGAACAGGTCCTTCCAACTACCCATCACTCCCCTGATATGACGAGCTATCTTCAGTGGCTATAGTGAGCCTTCTGCTGGAAGTGACTGCCTTCCACACAGCACCACCATTTTTTTTTGCCAGGCACCTCCATAGCCTAACTGTCAATCTGGAATACACATGGTGCTAAGGCAGCGCTGGGACCCCTAGTCTAAGCTTCCATTTCCATGGACTATTTTTTTTTTTTAAATACCTACCACATGTCAGGCCTTTTACTAGTCACTGCAGAGACTGTAGTGAAAAATCCACATGCTCACTACGTACAGCTGTGGAGTTTGTGCACTACACAAAGATACTCAGCCAAGCAGGAAGTGGAGGCTAAAATCCAGCCTGTTTTCCACTCACCAAATCGTGCCCATAGTGCAGGGCTGAATTTTTCTTCAGGAAAGGATGCTGTTTTCCTCCTACAAAAGTGCCTTTCCTTGTGGAGCAATCCTCACACCTGTGGGTCTGCACTACACATTTACAATTCTTCTGCACAAAGCATCACCTATTTTTTTTTTAAGCATTTATTTATTTATTTATTTTTTGAGAGAAAGTGAAAATGGAGGAAGGGCAAAGAGGGGGGGGGAGAGAGAGAGAGAGAGAGAGAGAGAGAGAGAGAGAGACAGAGACACAGAGACACAGAGACACAGAGAGAGAGATAATTCCAAGTAAACTCCATTCTGTCAGTGTGGAGCCAGACCCAGGGTTTGAACCGTAAACCATGAGATCATTACCTGAGCCAATATCAAGAATCAGATGCTTAACTGACTGAGCCACCCAGGTACCCCTAGAGCATCACCTTTTTAACCTCTCTGCCAGAGAGTCTTTCTTGGTGTTTCCACTTCACACAAAGGGAATTGATAGGCTACTTGGTCCTAAATACTCATTCTCTGCCCTCAAGGAGCTTACAGTCTAATGGAGGGAGATGAACGAAGAAAAAGACCATTGGGGTGTGTGTGATAAATGTAAGACAGGAGTAAGCACACAGTAGGGCCTTGGAAACATGAAGGAGGAGGACCTAAGCTAGTCTGGGGGATCAGAGAAGGCTCTCCTTGCCTGGAACCATCTTTCTACTCCTTCACCTGGTCTAACTCCTATTCATCCTTCAAGTTGCAGTTGAATATCCCTGTCTCAGAGAGGCTTTGCCCCACTCCCTTACTTCACACCCACATACCTCTTTGTTTTCCCTTTGTTATACTTGTCTTCTACGTACAGTAACCCCCACCACGACTGAACAAATAGAGCCCCCAAATTCGATTTCATAAATTACAAGTTCATATTATTATGAGATTAATGAAACAACTGGAGTGAGCCTGTATAATTTGCTGGCTAGAGTTCCAGAGGTCTGGCTGTGTGATTAAAATTCATCCTCGGCTCAGCTAGAGTTTGGAGCAATCTGCTGGTACTTAACCTCTCCAGCTTAAATATAGTAGGAGTGATTCTAGGTCCTGTAACTAGCCAGGAATTCCAAAATCACAGCACTGATTCTAGGAATCTTTCAGTTACTTTCAGTTACTTTCAGTTACTCGGCACCCATTTCACTTGCTTAATCCAGGAAGATTGGGTTGAGAGAATATTGGGAATACAGAATCCCACTTCTTCCACTTCACCTTGTCTCTCTCCATCCCAATTTAAGAATGTTAGTCTAACTTATATGAAAATGGAAACTGGGCAGAGGACAGGATTAATGGCCAGATGTATTACACTGGTTTTGCATTATCAGGGAACATGATTTTATTAGATGTTATTTTCTACATCATCGTAGATATGGATTTTACTTACTAAGACTCACAAGATAAATACTTGTTTATGTCCTTTTCCTCCTGTAGACTCTATGCTACATGAGGGTGTTAGATACCCATATTGTATCTCTTACTCATAGTGCAGTTTTTAACTCATAGTAGTTGTTTAACAAACATTTGCTGAACTGAGCTGATGTTATGGCTAAGCTAAGATTTACAAGACTTCTAAAAGCTAGCTTGCGGAAAAGAGCTGGAGGGAAATTTTCTATGTAGAAGGAGAATATGAAAAATACCTAAGAAGAGCAAGAGAGGGTGGTATGTTTGGGGAATGGCACGTAATTCACACGGCTAGAATATAGCACACAACTGGAGAGTGGGGAATGCTAAGAATTGAAACTGAAAGGGAAAGCAGACGTTGGATCTCAAAGGTCAAGAACCTTGGATTTTACCCTAAAGGCAATTAGGAAATGACTGATGAAGTTTTCAAAGGAAATTATAAGATTAGAAAGGTCTACTATGTAAAAAAAAATTATTTTATTATTGTTTTAAACTTTTTTTGTATTTTTTATTAAGTCGGCTCCATGCCCAACATGGGACTTGATCTCACAATCCTGAGATCAAGAGTTGCACACTTTACCAACTGAGCCAGGCAGGCACCCCCTTAAAAAATTTATTGAAGGGAGTAAAACTTCAGGCAGAGAAAGAGTGGGATATTTTCAGGATAGAACGTGGTGCCATATAACCATAGCACATGTTAAAGGAAACTGTCCTGCCCTCAGCCCACATGGATAGTTCTCAGCAACTCTCCTTTGTACTTTGTGAGCCTGCTCCCTCTAACACTTGGCTGCAGTGACTGGCCAATTCATAGGCTGGCAAGTGGTCTATGATGTAACCAGCATGGAAAATACTAATCGTGATAGTGTGGCAGTGTGGCATTGTGATAGACAAATAGATAAATGGAAGAGAATAGAGGGCCCAGATATAGACCCACAAATACATGGTCAATTAATTTTCAGCAAAGGAGAAAAGGTAATTCAGTTAAGAATCAGCTTTTCAACAAATGATACTGGAAAAAATGAATATCCATATGCAAACTTTGAATCCATATATAAAAATTAACTCAAAACAAATCATAGACCTCATGTAAAACCTAAATTGGAAAACTTCTAGGAAGAAAAAAACCTTTGTGAACTCAAGTTAGGCAAGGATTTCTGAAATAATGACACCAAACACACTACTCATAAAAGAAAAAAATGATAAAATGAGCTTCATCAAAATTAAGAATTTTTGTTCTTTGAGAGACTGTTAAGAGAATGAAAAGACAACCCACAGATGGGCAGAAATTTTTTGCAAACGTCCTAATTGTTAAAGGACTTACATTCATAACATATAAAGAATTCTCAAAACTCAATAAGTAAACAAACAACCTGATAAAAAGTAGACAAAAGAGTTAACAGTTACTTTGCCAACAAAAGATATACTGACACCAAATAAGCCCAGGAAAAATGTTCATTAGTCATTAGTGAAATACAAAGTAAAACCACAAAAGAGATACCACAACATACCTGGAAGATGGCTAAAATTGACAAGACTGACCATGCCAAGTGTGGCCCAGGATACCTAGCAACTAGGATTCTACTACACTGCTTGTGGAAACGTAAAATCATACAACAACCTTGGAAAAAAGCTTGGTGGTTTCTTTAAGAAATTAAACATACACACCATGTAGTTAATATGGTTCATCCCTTTCATCCCCGAGTATTTACCCAAGATAGAAGAAACATACATCCACACAAAGACTTATACAAGAATGTTCATGCTAGCTTTATCTGTAATAGCCCCAAAAGTCCATCAGTAGTCGAGTGCATAAACCCAGCCACCCAAAAGAATATTTAATGTATGATTTTCTTTAGGCACAACTCTAGAAAATGCAAACTAATCTATAGTGACAGAAAGCGGATCAGTGTTTGCCTGCCATGGAAGAGGAAAAAGAGACAAGGGTGGAGGTAAGGGGTTATAGAGGGACACAAGGATATATTTGGAGGTGATGGATATGTTCATTTCATTATCTTGATTGTAACGATGGCTTCGGAGGCTTACCAAATTGTATACTTTAAAGATGTACAGTTTATTGCTTCAATAAAAGAGTTTCAATAAAGAGATTCCATGAAAAACTTTAAAAATTTTCTAAGAGATAATGGAAGGAGTGAGTTCCTTGAAGGAATGGAATAGAAGGGTATTAAGATTAGACTTGGACAGGGAGAGATAACACCCCCATTTGACACATTTCTACATGAGGTGTCAGGCAGATGAGCTTATTTCTTTTGCTAGATGTTATCCAATTTCTCTGCAAAGTTGGCAGCAAGACTTTCCATACTAAGTGACCTGAAGGAGGCAGGCAGAAGGCTGGAGGATAGTGGAGCAAGTCCGAAACAGCTGCTGCAGAGAGTGAGTGAGCCCAGACATTAACATTTGGACATCATCGGGGTTTCCGTTGATATTAGAGAACAAGAATGTCTACTTCTGTATAATTATGTAATTTTCTCTAGCACAAGTCAGCAGTACAAGTGAAGGAACAGTTCTCTCACTTCTCTGAACACATCTTTCAGAAACTTCAGAAATCTTTCGAGCACTCAGATTTCTATGGCATCTGTTCCACCATTTTGTCAGGCATATCAAGACATTTTTCGTTCATTCATCCGTTCACCCAGAAAATATATATTGAGTCTTTTGACTCAGGTATGAGGCGTCTAATGGCAGTGAAGATACAATAGTCTAAATAAATATGGTCCCTGCTTTCAGGCTTCCATGCCTAAATAAGCAATGTGCTCCCCCAGGCTCTACTGTGATCCCTTGCAGACTTCAGGAGACCACACACTACCTAAGTATATAGGTCACCATGGGACTCACACCAGTTACAGGTCACTTGACCATCCATGATCAAGGTGACTCCATTTTCAAACTGGACTCAATTATGTTCCTTCTTTCTAGGGTGAGTATTGTGAGCTGGGAGAAGTATATGGCCAATATTGAATTCCTAGGATCTATAGCTAGAGACCCAACGGTGAAAGGAAGTATACACAGCCATCTAGTACACTGTCAGCAACAGCTCCAGGTATTTTCTTCCCTTAAAATTCAATAAACTTTCACAATGACCTTCCACTAAAGATGAATGCTAACCTGGTATCTCACTCAGTTTGGATAACAGATTATTGAGAAATCTTTACATATTAAATAATGTGGCTCTACTGCATAAAATGAAAGTGACACATTAAATCAGTTTCTTTGCCTTCTGAAAAGAGATATATCAGATGTATAATAGTCAAATGCATACAAGTGTGTATTTAGACATTTTGAACATTGGGTTAGGAATCCCTTCACACCGCTTTGAAGGAAGACAGAAAAGCAAGAGTTTCTTCCTACTTTTGTAAATCTGTTTTCAGTAGAGTAAGAAATCTTACATGAACTCGTGTTTTGGGGCCAGAATCCAGGGCACAGTGGTCACCTAGCTGACTGTCAATATTCTGTCTGTGAGAGCACTAAGAAGAGACAGTTAACAGTAATAAAAGAAAAAACAAGATATAAAAAGATATATGCATGTCATTTCCTCTACTGTTGTGATCCAAAAAATTAAAATTAAAAATATACACAGATGCATAAGGGATGTTTCTTTTAGTGAAAAGGGGAAAAATGAATCCCCAAGGGTTGAAGATACAAATTGATGAGTTTGGCAGTAGGTTTTGGAAAAGAGCAGTGATAGCCAACCTGACTAATAAGAAAAAAATGTTGCAAAGAAGCACTAGGACCAAAAAAGCAACTTTTTTTTTTAATTGCACAGGAAGACAAAATGGTCTTGTAATTGCCCCTGAGGGAAGCTTTCTTGTGACAATGAAAATTTTCCAAAGGAACAAAATGGAAAAAGGGGACTCTTCCGCAATATCTCTAAAGAGATCAAGTATTAATCTCTTTATCCCTATGGGTAATAATAAAGTTTTTAAGTTTAAAACTTTTTTTTATGTTTATTTATTTTTGAGAGACAGGGAAAGACAGAGGGTGAGCAAGGGAGGGGCAGAGAGAGAGGGAGACACAGAATCCGAAGCAGGCTCCAGGCTCTGAGCTGTCAGCATAGAGCCTGATGCAGGGCTTGAACTCACGAACCGTGAGATCATGACCTGATTCGAAGTCAGACGCTCAGCCGACTGAGACACCCAGGCGCCCCAATAAAGTTTTTTAAGTTTATTTTTATTTATTTTGAGAGAGAAAGAGAGAGAGAGAGAGAGAGAGAGAGAGAGAGAGAGAGAGAGAGGAGAGAGAATCCCAAGCAGGCTCCATGCTGTCAGTGCTGGGGCTGACACAGGGCTCAAACTCACAACTGTGAGATCATGACCTGAACCACAATCAAGAGTCAGACGCTTAACTGACTGAGTCACCCAGGCGCCCCAATAATGAATTTTTTTTATAGGAAAAGTAATCGTGTACCAGATATTTCCCTAAATCAGGTCAATGCACAAATTCTCCACGTAGCCATCTGTGGTAAGGAATCTTGCATAGATTCCAGGATGATCACCATTCATAAATGGGTGTAAAGGTCATATCTAGCCAACTATTAATATTTTGCCTGCAAATCTATGTGGCAGAAGAAATTTCTGAAATGGTAACAGAAAACAAGAGATGATCCACGAATTAACTGTAATTTGATCAGCATCCACCTGCCCCACCAAATGAAGAAGATTGGTGCTGGGATTCATCATTTCCCCCAGCTTTTTGAAACCTTAACTATTGAGATAGGGAATTCTGAGAAGTTTATTATTATAAGTATGTTCTTAGTATTTTTGTTTAGATAAATAATCAGAGAATAATACTTATATAAATAATTCTGAAACATTCTTTTTTTAATATGTTTTTTAATGTTTATTTTTATTTTTGAAGGAGAGAGAGACACAGTGTGAGCAGGGAGGGCCACAGAGAGAGGGAGACACAGAATCTGAAGCAGGCTCCAGGCTCTGAGCTGTCAGTACAGGGCCTGACGTGGGGCTCGAACTCACGAATGGTGAGATCAAGATCTGAGCCGAAGTCAGACACTTAACCAACTGAACCACCCAGGCGCCCCAATTCTAAAACGTTCTTAAGACGATTACTTTGTGAATTCTTTATGATGACTGGTGAAGAATTTCCCTTTCTCCCATAGACAACTTGCTGTGTCTCTCCTCACTCATTCATTGGTTTGTGTCCAGAAGGACTGGCCTGCAGGGCCTTTAGGCAACCTTCATGAAAATGGTCTTAATCAGCTGAGCTTCCGATGGGTACTTGACATCCGTGAATTTATGATTTTCTTCTTTGTCAAGTGCCAGAGTACAAATATCTGTGTTGCTGTGATTGTCAGCCAAGTTAGGGGCTACATCACCATCAAATGAATTCAGTCAACTATTACCTATCAAGTGCTACTGGATGCTGGGAATCACACTGTTCCTGACACTGGGCATAATTCTGCAAACAAGATCAACAAGGTCCTGTCTTCATGAAGCTTTCACTCTAGTATGTTGACTATAACTCAACACAAGGGGTTGATGTGTAAGAAATCACTCTGGCCCTTCAAGCAAAGACTTCAGAGGTAATCCTATGAGTAAAGTGGGATAAGAACTGTTTGGAAAAGAAAAAAAAAAATGAAATTAGAGTATTGAACCCAAGACAGACCTCCTGCTTGGGAAGCCAAGGTTTGCTCAGGCAGGCAGGCTTAGGGGAGGGAATGAAGAAAAAAACCTATTGTTTGGCAGGTTGGGTGGGCAACTCAGTGGGGGCTCAATCGGACCCAGAATAAAGCATTCTTGGAGTGAGAGCATATTGTTGCTTATGTGCTATGATTTGAGATGAATTGGGAATGCTGCCAGTTCAAAAACGTCTCTTCCACAGATGTCTGGAAAATGTGAATGTTTACTTCTCTTGGGAGAAGTGGTGGTTAAAAGCATGGACTTTGGAATCAAGCAGATTTATTTGTGAATTGCAGCTGTGTAATTTACTGACTATGTAATTTTGGAGAACTTACTTTTCTCTCTTAGCCTCAGTTTTTTCATCTATAAGATGGGAACAGTCATGCCTCATCGTAGGGTTTTTATAAGGCTTAAAAGAGTTATTATAAATCAAGTACCAACACAGCGCCCAGACACAGAAAAATATTCAATAAATGATAGATATTCTCAATCATATTTCTATTGATTAATTTACTCATTCATTCAATGAACATTTATTGAACTCCCACGATGTGCCAGGTTTTGTGCTGGTCATGATATACCAGGAAAGATACTCATGGAAGCAACAGACTATAGTAAAATGTGAAAGGTGTCCTAGGAGACAGTAATACATTGAAACTTTTTTTTCTCTTTCCCAAAGCAGAGAGGAGAGAGAGGACATTCCAGGGAGATGGGACATAAAAGGCTCAGTAAATGAAAAATGTTTGAGATCATTTCTTCCTAGAAACAGATGTAGATATTAGAAATTGGACTATCAGTATAAGAGGATACTTGCTCCTAAAAACACTGGCTTCAGTGACACCTTACTCTCCTGCTTTTTCTGTAGTCTCTCTGGTAGGTCTGTCTCAGTCTCCTTTGTGGTGTCTTTCTCCTTTACCATTATATGTTGGAGTTCCTTAAGATTGTCTGAGATGATTTTCTCACTCTGTATACTCCTCCCCTTAGGCATCTCATCCATTACCGATAATATCCTAAGGATTTTAATTACCACCCACATGATAACTCTCAAATTTGTGTATCCATGTCAGATCTCTCTTATAAACTTCTCCTATTTCTGACTCATATTTCCAGTTATTTAGTGAATATCTTCACCTGGTTGTCTTAAAAATTAGAATATGCACAAAATTAGAATACCCAAAACTAACTTATCTCTTTTTTCTTTGATGTTTTTATTTATTTATTTTTTGAGAGAGAGAGACGGAGAATGAGAGAGAGAGAGAGAGAGAGAGAGAGAGAGAGAGAGCATGAGTGGGGGAGGGGCAGAGGGAGAGAGGGAGACACAGAATCCAAAGCAGGCTCCAGGTTCTGGGCTGTCAGCACAGGGCCTGACATGGGGCTCCAACTCACGAGCCATGAAATCATGACCTGAGCCAAAGTTGGACACTTAACCAACTGAGCCAACCAGGCGCCCCTAACTTACCTCTCTTCCAAAGCCCTTCCCAGTGTTCTCTATCTCAGTATGTGCACCATTATCCACTCAAGTACTGTCCAAGTTAAAAACTTGGCAGTCATTCCTGACTCCACCCTCTCCTTCATCACATTTAATCAGTCATCAAGTCTATTCCTTCTACCATCTTCAATATGGGCCTCAAGTCTACCTTGCCAAGTTCATTGCAACCACCATAGTCTACCTAGACCTTCAGGTCATCTCCCCACATTTAGCCTCCTACAACCCCACCCAATCCAGTCTCTAACAGCAGACAAGAAGTGCAAATATATAGGCCACTACCTTGCTTAAACACTTCAAAGTCTCCTCACTGTCCTTAGGATAAATTCCAAACTCTTTACCAAGCTCCAGTCATTCTGTGACTTTCATTTTCTGGGATACACTATCCAGGGTATTGCTTGCCTCATAGGTTTCCTCACTTGTTGTACCCTCTGCCTTGAATGCTTTGTTCTCCTTCTCTTCACCCGACTGCTTAGTTATCCTCCCTGTCTCACTTAAAGGTCACTTTCCTCCCTGAAACCTCACAACCCTCATTCTAGGGTCTAACTCCCCTCTGACTCTGGTGTTTCAATATCGTGGATACTTATCAAGAACCTTCTATGGGCCAGATACTGGAACTGGAACCCAAGGTACATGTTAGCAAGGGAAAAGAGACATAGTACCTTCCTTACATAGCTCAGAGCCTTATGGGAGAGACAGAAATTACCAAACAATCATACATGTAAATGTAAAACTGTAACAATGAAAAGGGCTACGAAATAGAGGTACATGATACTTTGAGAGGACTTGGCAGGACAGGAAAGCATCCCCAAGGCAATGATGATTGATCCAGATGTGAAGGTTGAAGAGGAGCTAACAGTGAGCTGGATGGAGGAAGTGAGTTGCCTTCCTGAAGACAGCATATCCCTGAGGGAGGAGGGATTTAGATGCATTTAAAAACAGAAAGAAGGCCAGAATAATTGGAGAGCAAAGAGCAAGAGGACACCCATCAAATGTCCCAAAGCAGAAGATGGGGCCAGACTTTGCAAGACTGTCAGGGCTATGCAAGGGATTTGAGTTTTTAACACTAAGAGCTAAGAATAAGGGGGAAAGTAGAAAGGATGAGAAGAAAAATTATGATCAGATTTGCATTGTGAAAATGATCGCTATGGATAATGTGTGGAGAACAGGTAGGAAATAGGTTGTCCTATAAGAAAGAGATTGTCCTTCTGAGGGGAGGGCTGCAGTGGTGTGGTGCTCCCTGGGACCGGATAGGTAAATCCCCCTAAAGCTGGGATTCAGAGTTGTGAAACTCATTTTTGCCATGTACCTAAGTCACATTCTTCAACCTGGTCTTTATCAGTACTAAAGCTGATCTCTGTCTTTCTGAGTCTTAATCTTAATTTATTCAGATCTCAGATGGGGTTTGGGGGAGGGAGTAGACAATGAACAATGATGACTCCTCAATTTCTAGCTTAATACAACTGCATGATTTATGGTGCCATTCTTTTTCCTTCTTCCTTCCTTCCTTCCTTCCTTCCTTCCTTCCTTCCTTCCTTCCTCCCTTCCTTCCTTCCTCCCTTCTTTCCTTCCTCCCTTCTTTCCTTCCTTCCTTCCTTCCTTCCTTCCTTCCTTCCTTCCTTCCTTCCTCCCTTCTTTCCTTCCTCCCTTCTTTCCTTCCTTCTTTCCTTCCCTCCTCCTTTTCTTTTTTTCAAATGGGACAGTCAGAACTCACAAATTCAAATTTGGGGACATGTTGAACTTGAGATAACTTTAAAATGTGATATGGAAATTTCAAGTAGGCAACTGTATATACAGGTCTGGGGCTTAAGGACCCAGCCTAGACCAGAGATAGAAATTTGGGTGCTGTCAGCACATAGGTCAATCATGGGCATGGATGAACTCACCCGGGGAGAGATTATAGAGAAGAGAAGGAAGTTAGGCCTGAGAGTCAGTGAACTAGAATATTAAATATCCAGCTTGAGGTAGACAAGTCTGGGAATATAGGCCAGTTTGTTGATATTGGAGCAGTTCCAGACCCCAGAGAGGAAGGATTTAGAAGATGAGCAATGGGGAAGGACTGAACAAGGGGCAAGAAAACACAGAGCCTTATGAAGATGACAATGCATAGAGATAGAAGACCAAAGGTGGGTTTATATTTTGGGCAGTGAACACAGGGCTCAGATTTAGTCTTAGAGCTTATAATAACGTAATTATTTATCATTATTTGTATAATGCATGGCTTCCCCTCCAGTTAAAGACTTTGAAAGACTCTCATTTCTTGGTCACTGATAAATCCCCAGCCATATCCAACAGCACAATTCCAAAAATAAAGTAGTAACTCAATATCCTTTGATATTCCTACCCCTTTATTTACTGCTAAGATCTGAGAAAGAGAAACCCTACTAGCATTTCTTAGGGTAAGCACTAATTACAGGCATAAAGAGAAAGGGACTGGTGAGAAGAAATACATGTTTGTTACTTAGTGCATTCCATACTGACTAAATGTACGTTCTTACCCATTAGTATTAGCCAGAACTATTCTCCTTTGGTGTTATAATTATTTGAATGCATGGATCCCCTCATCGAATAATTTGAAATAAATATTCAGGCTCCCCCAAATATATCTTACTGAAAAAATCATAATTGCAACTATGTCAAAATATGCATTAAAACAAGACTGGAAGGGGGTGCCTGGGTGGCTCAGTCGGTTATGGGTCAGACTCTTGATTTCAGCTAAGGGTTTGCAAGATCAAGCCCTGCATCGGGCTCTGTGCTGACAGTGCTGAGGCTGCCTCAGATTCTCTCTTCCCCTCTTTCTGTCTTTCTCTTTCTCAAAATAACTAAATAAACTTTAAGGAAACTGCTAAATTGTTCCTAAGTAGCTGTAACAATGTGAGAGGCTTTCAGTTTCTTCAAATCCTTGTCATCTCTTAGTATTGTCAGTCTGAGATTTTAGCCACTCTTTGAGTGTGTACTGAAACCTCATTGTGCTTTTAATTTGCACTTACCTAATCACTAATGATTCTGGGCATCTTTTCATGTCCTTATTGTCATCTGTGTATGTTTTCAAGGAAGTAACTAAACAAACATTTTGTCCGTGTCTTTTATTGGGTTGTCTGTCTTTATTATTGAGTTGTAGGAGTTTTTTAAAATATATTCTGGATACAACTCTTTTCTGAAATACGTGTCTTGCAAATATTTCCTCTCAGTCTGTGGCTTATCTTTTAGTTTTTAAAATGGTACTCTTACAAGAATAAGCCTATTTAATTTTAGTAAATTTAAATTTATCAATTTAAACATTTTATTGTTTGGGGCACCTGAGTAGTTCAGCAGTTAAGCTCCTGACTCTTGATCTCAGCTAGATGTTGACCTCAGGGTCATAAGTTCAAGCCCTGTGTTTGGCTCTGTGCTGGACAAGAAGTCTACTAAAAAAAAGAAAAAAATTACTCTTTGTGCTTTTTGTGTCATGTCTAAGAAATCTTTGCTTACCCAAGATCACAAAGATTTTTCTCATGTTTTCTAAAAGCTCCAGAGTTTTGGCTCTTATATTTTGGTGTATTATATATTACAAACCATTCTATTTTGACTCAAGTTATGTGTATAAGTGAGGTAAGAGCCACAGTTTTGTTTTGTTTCTACAAAGATGTCCAATTATACTAGCGCCAGTATTTGAAAAAAAATTCCTTCCACTGATTTATCTTGGCACCTTGCCAAAAAAATCAATTAGCCTCAAACGTATGTCTAAATTTTCTATTTTATTTCCTTAATCTGTATGTCTATCCTTACACCCAAACCATATTGTTTTGGTTACTATAGCTTTAAGGTATGTTCTGAAATCGGGTGTAAACGTCCTCCAACCTGTTTCTTCTTTTTCAAAATTGTTGTGGTAATTCTAGGCTCTTTGTGTTTTCAACATAAATTTTAGAATCAGTTTCAATACCTACAAACAACAAAACGCACAAACACACATACACATACACACACACACAACAAAACAAAACAAAAAACAAAAATACCCGCTAACTTATTAAGTATTGCATCGAACCTATAGATCAATCTAGGAAGAATTGCCATTTAACAATATTTAGTGTTCTAATTCTTGAAGATGGTCTAGCTCTCCAACTATTTAGATATCTATGTGCATTATTTTTATTATCAGAAAAAAAATCAACAACACTTCTCCCCCTTTCCTCCAATAGCTTTTTGTTGTTGTTGTTGGCACCATATATTCTTAAAAGAGAATGGATTTCTCCTATAGCTACTAGTTACAGGTGAAGGTAAGTGTCACAGGCAGGTGGGGAGGCTGCTCTAAGGGAAGTACTCTAAGCTATTCAGAATGTTGCTGACACTGGTAATTTGCTACAGAAGAAAGAGATGCAATGAAAGTGTGGTGAGTGGGCTGCAGAGGTCAATCGGTCAAAATCATTCTCTGCTCTGCTTCTTTTCCACTTGTTTACAATACTTTTAAGAAAGAGTCATTTAATTTGCCCATTTTCATGAAGACTAAATATGTAATCTTATAGAAAGTAAGTACCCAATAATTTTTAGTTATTGAAAAATCCTTAGAAAATTCTGGAAGAATTGCTCATGATAGTACTTTCAACACAAGAAGAATAACAGGTGAATACATTGCTGTTTTTTAGAGATCATTATTTAAGACTTTTCTTGCTGCATTTTGTTGATAAAGTAAATTACCTTGAAATGCATATTCTTATCCAAACCAGACAATTTAAGGAATGTCACTCAAATATCAATCCCAATATAAGTAAATTGTAAATGCGGTAAACCTACTGGAAGATTTTTTCAAAACGCTATTACCTGTGAATATATTAAAAATACTAGATGTATGTATAAAGTAACTTTAATAAATGAAAAGGAAACAACAGCAAACCTTCCTTTATACAGAGTGAGAACAATTTTTTTCTTTACAATTTTCCTATTTGAGGAAGCAAAATACATTTGCACTAAGATAGAATAAACTAAAAAAAGAGCAAGCAGTAGCCTGCAGAAAATAAAATGTAACACTTGGTAGCTCCAATTACAGAACTGTAGAATAAGACAGAAATAAATGAGATGCAACAAATATAAACACTTTGTATCTTTCATATTCAATGCTTCATATTATCAGCTTCAATCATAAGGAAAACATAAAAAGACTGCAGTAAAAAAAAAAAAAAAGGAGAAAGATACAAAGCTAACCCAACTGCATTCTTAAATCTGTAAATTTTCCTCAAATATAAAAAGACACACTTCTAAACAATCAACTATGATAATGCTACTTAGAGTAGAAAATATTAGGATTCAAATATTTCTACCTATTTAATAATTTATTAATACTAAATGGCTTTATTAATGGCCCAGTGGTAACTAAATATATAGGTCAAAAAGAAATGTTGTACATAGAAAGGAGATAGGCAACAGATATAAATTTTTGTGACACTTCTACTTAGGTATGTTTTTTCACTGTATTTTATCTTTCTGGAGGATCATTTTGTAGGCCCTTAATAATGTTTCTGAATGGATGGATGAATTAATCTGTCCTGATTTCTTCATTTTGCATTTGACAGATTGGTGGTCCAGAAAAGTAAAGTGACTGGTGCTCATTCATTCATGCCCACATACAATTACTGAACAAATAATTTTTGAGCACCTACTATGTGCCAAGTCCTGAGCTAAAAAGTGGGAATTCAAGGGTAAACCACAACCCACAAAGTACTTGACCTAACTTACTGTATAGTGGAGGAGACAGACATTAATTAAACAAATCAATTACAACTGTGGAAAGTGCCCCAAGAGGTATGTGTGGAGCTCTGCCGAAATAGAAGATGATGTCATCAGGTACATCAAGGAAGAGTCCCCAAGGTGAAGTCATATGAAATAGTAGTTTGGAAGGTGCCTTTTCTCCACGAGTTTCAGAGTGAGGTCCTGGAGCTCCCAGTAAAGAGCAGAAAGTTTGGAATCAGAAAGTCTGGGGTTTGAAGTCTCTCTACTACTTACTAGCTACGGGATTTAGAACAACTTACATAACTTACCTCCGACTTAGTTTCCTCTTCTGGAACATGGGATTTATAAAATCCCTACTTCTCTGGTTTATTATAAAGATTAAGGGAGATGTTTGTTAAGAATAAATGTCCAGTAAAATATAGCTATTCTTAAAAACAAACACACATACCTGTGCTAGAACCTACAGGTCCTTTCTGGATAGACATCACTTCCACATCAAGCTTGCAATCCTTTCCTGGATTGGTCTTGCTTTTCCTTGAAATACAGTGACCAGCTTTAAGTATGTTCTGATAAATCAGCTATTGTGTAATGCAAACCTGTTATGACCCTCAAAGACCAGGACAAAGATCAAGGCTAGGAAGGATTGTGCCTTTTCCTTTGCACCTATGGTACCCTTCAGTCATTTGTGTGCTGTTGTAATTATTTGTCCTCTTAAATAGAGGATAGAAATAAAACATTATACAACGCCATTTACAAATATCTAGAAAAACATTTCTTACAGACTACGCCAAAAAAAAAAAAATCAGGGCTGTTAGCACATCGGAAAGGAGTGAATAAATACCGTTAATTGTGCTTTAAAATAATCTCTTTTTAATATGCTAAGAATCCCCACAAAGGATACTATGTTGAAAATCATCCACATAGTTATTTGAGTTAATTTGCTCATTTAATGACTCAGCAGAAAAATGCAAGGGTATCTTCAATGCCTCAGGAAATCCATCATCTTCCCCTTAAGCCTGCTCTTCTACCGTATTCCACCAAATGTCACTACTAGAGAGCCGTTTCTGAGTCTGCCTGGCCACAACATCCACATGTAATCAGTTACCAAAGCCATTTGATTACTAACTGGTCTTAGCCCCTTCTATTCTAGTTAGATTACCGCATACAGCCTGCTGAGTAGCCTAGCAAAAAAATATGATCACAAAACATGGAAGTAGAGTTCTCTCCCTCACCAGTCTGAAAAGTGCCCTGATCCCTGGAACCTTTGAATGTCACACTACATGGCAGAGTAATTAAGGCTCGAAGCCTCATTATAGGGAGTTTGTCCTGGAGTATCTGTGTGGGCCTAATCTTGTCACATTAGTCCTTAAAAGTAGAGAACTTTCTCCAGCCAGAGTCAGAGAAATGTAGAGTGGGAGAGGAAGAAGAGAGATATGGCCAAAGGGGAAGTCAGAGAGATATCAAGGGAGAGAAGGATTTGACATGTTGTTAGTTACTGGCTCTGAGAGTAGGCGCCTATGAGAGGCCTCTAGGGGCTAAGAATAGCCCCCAGGTAACAGCAGCAAAGAACTGGATACCTTGGTCCCTGTAACCATAAAGGGCTAAATTTTGGCCAAAACCATGAATGAGCTTAAGAACAGATTCTTCCCAGGAATCTCTAATAAGAAACACAGCTCAACTGGCACCTTTATTTTAGCTTGATGAGACCTATGTTGGAGTTTTAACTTTCAGGTGTCATTTTAAAGTGTTTTTTTTTTTTTCCCCTAAGTTGTATTTATTTATTTATTTGGGAGAGACAGAGACAGCATCAGTGGGGAAGAGGCAGAGAGGGAGGGAGAGAGAGAATCCCAAGCAGGTTCCATGCTGCCAGCAGAAAGCCTGATGCAGGGCTCGAACTCACAAAACTGCAAGATCATAACCTGAGCCAAAACCAAGTGTCAGATGGTTACCCGAGTGAGCCACCCAGGCACCCCTCAGGTGTCATTTTAAATTGTGGTCATTTTGCTACAGTATCAATAGAGAACTAATATACAAGAGTTCACTGTTCAAAGTTAATGAGTGGTTCCAGTCATACAAAGGATAAAATCTAAGCCCCTTAGCATAATGTAAAAGTGTCAGCATTCTCTGTTTCCAGCTTACCCACCTCGCATGCTCTCCCAACATTACCTCTCTCCCCATTCTTGTTCTTCTTATACCCCAATTCTCTGAACACATGTTGTTTATTCACATTCTGAATGTGTCAACCTGGCAGACTTTAGCTTATTCATGTCCTGACCAGAAGTTCCCTTCTCGGTGAAGATCTCAGTGACACTCCTGGGAAGTTTCTCTTTTATTCACTTAATAAATATTTATTTAACACCTACCATGCCAGGCACTGTTCTAGGTGCTGTGAACCAGACATTAATTAAAAGCCTAGGGGTGCCTGGCTGGCTCAATCAGTAGAGCATGTGACTCTTCTTTTTTTAATGTTTATTTTTGAGAGACAGAGAGAGACAGAGCGTGAGTGGGGGAAGGACAGAGAGAGAGGGAGACACAGAATCTGAAGCAGGCTCCAGGCTCTGAGCTGTCAGCACAGAGCCCGATGTGGGGTTTGAACTCATGAACCACAAATTCATGACCTGAGCTGAAATCTGATGGTTAACTGACTGAGCCACCCAGGCACCCCAAGCA
The DNA here is from genome assembly GCF_028749965.1 of Puma concolor. Classification (NCBI taxonomy): domain Eukaryota; kingdom Metazoa; phylum Chordata; class Mammalia; order Carnivora; family Felidae; genus Puma; species Puma concolor. The sequence goes on from NC_141674.1 coordinate 77,560,911, forward strand.
TGTGATTCTTGATCTCAAGGGCTGTAAATTCAAGCCCCATGCTGGGTGTAGAGATTATATTAAAAAATGAAATCTTAAAAAAAAAAAAAGTCTTAGTTTTCATGGAGCTACCACTCCAGTTGAAAGAAGGGGAGAAAGAATGTAAAATAAACACGCAAGCAAACACATAATTAGGTTCATATCTTGATAAATGTTATGAAGGAAATGAATAGGTTGACATGATAGTGTTTTGATGCAGAAACAGTAACTTTAGGTACGGAGGCCCCAAAAGGATTTGAAGGCAGATCTGTAGGACGTGATGAGCTGACCATATAGATGAGCTATGGAAGGGCAGTCCAGTCAGAGGAACCTCGAGTGAAAAGGTCCTGGAACATAGCCTGTTCCAAGGAAAGAAAAGCTACCAAGGTAGGGGGAGAGCTGCGCTGAGAGGAATTATAGACCAAGATGAGGCTCCTCTGTGAAGAGCAGACTGTAGAAATATAAACATAGGAGTAGGAAGAGCCATGCTAGTGGTTGAGTGGGAGAAAGAGAAGGTCTGGCTGAGAGTGGTACCCATGGAGAATAAGCAAAGCAGACAGACTGGAAAGATACCCTGGAAGTGAGATCAAGGGCATTTGTTGTTAGATGAGCCTGAAGATAAAAATCTGTTAAATATTCCTTAGTTCCAGCCCTTATTCTTGGTTTCCTGGTTTTTTGATTCCTTTCCCAGAGCTCGGTCCAAGTTTTTGTTCTGGATGGTTGGTGGTGCCATTTACTAAGACAAGGAAACCACGGAGAGGAACAGGTTTGGGATAAAAAACCAATAGTTCTGTTTATATTGTGTTAAATTTATGCCTCTTAGGCATCAAAGAGGAAATATCAAATAGTTTTTGTATATGCCTGGAAGCAAGAGAGAGGTCAAGGTTAGAAATGTAAAACTTGAAGTCATTGATTTGCAGATGGTATATAGACTCAGGCACTCTTTTCCATGCTCTAACCGAACTGTGTAGAGATCTCTCTTTCAACAACTATCACACCATCTTGTTAAGTGTCTTTGCATGAATGTCTTCTCATTGTAACCCTTTTAGCGAAGGAATTGTGTTATGTCTGTATTCTCCTTTGTTACATGATGGTTCCCTCAAGTGATAGATAGAATATATATATATATATATATATATATATATATATATATACACACACACACACACATACATATATATATATACACACACACATATATATACATATATGTACACACACATATATATATACATATACATACACATATATATATATATGCTCATTTAATCCTCACAAAGAACCTCATAGAGCAAATATTATCAGCATCCTGATTTTCTTGAATTTATAGAAAAGGATACTGGGGAACAGGGAGGCAAGTAACTTGCCCAAGATCACATAGATAATAAGTGATAGAGGAGGGATCTAAGCCTAGCACCCTGGCTCCTGGGGCTCCAACTTGTAACCATACTCTCCAGGAATGCGGTATTGTTCAATACTGTTCAAAGCACAACATATTGTGTTAGAACAAAATTATGAAAACATTATTGCAACTTTACAATTCTCACAAATGGAACTCTATCTCAGACCTGTACTCTAAAGGGCCACTGTGATGGACAACTCCAAATGTACTCCTCCGCATAGAAGAGGACGTGAATGCTGTGCTTCCCAGAATTGTGCAAAGTGGTAGACCCTCTTGGCTGATAATTAAGTTAACTATTTCCACACAGGTTTGGGTTTGAGTAATTATTAAAAAGAACCTCATTTAGGGTCAAGATTTTTTTTTTAAGTAGGCTCCACACCCAGCATGGAGCCTGACACAGGGCTTGAACTCACAACCCTGAGATCAAGACCTGAGCTGAGATCAAGAGTAGGATGCTTAACTGACTGAGCCACCCATGCACCCCTAAAGTTAAGATTCTTGGTGTCTAACTTATTCTAACTTCCTGACTTGGTTAAAGTTTAATATTTAAACTTGGCATTTTGTCATCATGTGAAACAATAGGCAATTGTTGGAACATATGTATTGGATATTCCTCAAATCCATAAGCGCACAGGAAAGGGAGAAATCAAGTAGAAGCAATAGAGCATTAAACACTTTTCTATTTATTGAGCAGTGAGTATGGACCAAGCACAGTGCTGAACACTCATTTCACTTTCCATCAGCAGTATAGTTAGACAAAAAATGGGAAGTAATTCACCCCAGAGAAACCCTAAGGGAGATGATTCAGCTAAGCCATGCCCAGATCCACAGAAATAGGGAGATGATAAATGCGTGGGTTTTAAGCCATTAAATTTGTGCTAATTTGTTATACATCAATAGATTACTCTCTTAGGATATGAACAGGCAATTTATAAAGGAAAATATACCAATGATTAACAAATATACTTTAAAAATGCTTAATCTCACAAGTGAATAGAAAAAGCAGAGGAAAAGAGTTCTCTTATACAGTGTTGGAAACAGTGTGAACTGGTACAATATCCTTTTTGGAAAATACTTTGGCAGCACCTTTGAAAGGTTTAAACACATAGACTGTCAACTTGTTTAAATCTCTCTCTTGGAATCTATGCCACAGAAAGAATAGAGACATGTATCTCAATGTACATTGCAGCATTTGATGTAGCAAAATATTGGAAATTATATAAATATCCATTAATGGGGCAAGTGACTGAATAAATTATGACATATTCATATAATCAATGGTAGTCAATAAAAGTGGATCTGTGTGTAATAACCTGGAAATGTATTCATGATTTACTAGTGGGTTAAAAATCAAGTTGCAAAACAATCTGTTTAGTATGATACCATTTCTATGATATAGATCTACTCATATATATGTTCATATATGCACACATATGTATGTGCATAGGAAAAAGTCTAGAAGAATCCACACCAGCTGTTATCGATGGTTACTCCTAGGAAGTAGGAATAGAGCAGATGAGAGAGGTGCTTTCACTTTGTACTTCCTATTGTTTGGATTTTTTTCAGGGAGCAGTTCATCCTTTTTATATAATATTCGTAACTTTTCAACCAGTGAAAATAAATAAAAGGAAATATAAAGCAAAACTAAAGCATTCTTTTCTTGTTGAAGGAGGAGAACTTTGATATTCCACTTTGTCGTGTAACAAAAGAAGACTGAAAACAGAAACAGATGTCCCTCATTCAAGCATAGAGAAGGAAGCAAAAATAAGAGAACTGTTTAGGAAAGAAAGGTTTTAAAACAAAAGTAATCTCTTAGAATTTAATCTACACAAACGCATATGGCTTACATTAAAAAAAAAATCGGTTTATAAACGTAAAGGAGAAACAGAAATAACTTGTTCATTTTACCACTAAGAACAAAAAATACATTTGATAGCCATGAAAACTTTACCAAATAGAAAGTGTCCAAGAAAAGACAGATAAAACAAACAAAACAATGGAAACTATTTCTCAAAGAAACCAAGATTATATGTGATTAAATGAGGAAACTTTTAGGTTGAACAATATGAAATTGCCATTTCTGTAAGTCAAAAATAGTAGACAATCAGAGTTTTATATTGTTCAACCAAATATACAGGAGAGTTTCCACCTTAAACAAGACTTCAGGAAAACAGCAAAAGTAAAGAAAAATTTAAATCTCAAGGGCTTTTCACCCTTTTTTTTTAAATATACCATTAAACTTTATGGGACAAACCTGAGACCCCTCTTTATTTTCCAGACAGGACAAGTCACTTTTTTCATACTAAATTCTAAGTATAAAGGCTAATGTTTGAGGGGATCACTCAGATATCTTTCGTGCCTAATTAGTGTTCAAAGAAGAAAAGAAATAAATAACTTAAAAAGTCATCCTTCAAAACAAGAACAACAACAAACACAAAAAGTTATCTTTCATGAAACTCTGGTTGAGAATAAGAGATAAAGTTTAGACAAAGCTTTTCCACCAACAGCTAAACTTTGAAACAATCTCTAGATACAGAGAAAGCATCAAAATTCAGATTGTTCCAAATCTAAATTAATTTTTTTAAGCAAAGGAAAACAAAAACCCACTTAGCTGTAGACAAATACATTGCTTTAACAGTGTAACCTGTAGATAATTGGTTCAGAGTGAACGCTATGGTGTCAGAAGATAAAAGTAGAGAAAAGAGTTGAGTTGAGACCCCGCCTGGGCCCCGAGAACACAGGGATGAGACGACACAGCCTGCGCCCTCTGGAAACTCACGGTGACATAGGGATCTAGGCCATGTAAACAACAACCTCAGTCCAATGTGGTAAGAGCTGCAAGTGTGGGATGTAGAAGCTGCAGTACCCAAGAGAGAGGCCGTGACCAGACCATGGGCTGGGGTGGGGGTATCAGAAAAGTCCTCATCTTTGCATTGAGTGTTAAAGGAAGCAGAGACTTTAGTCAGGTGAATGAGGGAGGAGAAGGATGCCCCAGGATGGGGGAGCAGTGTGCAAGGCACGTCGTAGAGTTACTACCGACCAATGGAGTGGCATTAGCTCGATATGTAGCTATTGATCTCTTTTATCACAAAAATGGGGTCATGAAAACTTTCAGACACAAAAAAAAGTTGAAGGAATATTATAGTGAAAACCCATATACTGCTTCTCAGGTCTCACCACTAATATTTGTATGCTATTTTATCACATATCTATCCATAGGAATTTCTAAATGCTAAGAAAAAAAAAAAAGTATGTGCTAATAAGGATATTTTTCGTCCATAATAAATTACCATGGTTTTGTAGCTCTTTCCAAATTCGAATTTATATTGGAATCGGAGGTTATATGAATATAATTTTTTGATAAGACCTCAAATAAAGAAATTAAGGGCATATTTGTGGTATTAAAAAACAAAGAAAAATGCTATTATGGAAAATTATAATCCATATGCTTTCATCTATCGAGAAAGTGCCTTTGTTTTGTGTTATTTTTGTCTTTTACATATTTTGTTGCAACTGCATAAGGCCTTATCCTGATTAGGAATACTAGGTTTGTGATTTAAATTATATTTGGTGGTCTAACTTCCCCATTCAACTGATAATTGGATTTCCAGTTCCTAGATTTTTATGAAGGTTGTGCTGTCAAGCATTCTCAGGATTTTTAAAGTTTTATACACTCCTTATGGTAATTTAAGTATGCTACTAAGAATATGTTATGAATATGTATTATAAATATGAAGAAAATGAAAAGATGTACTGAGAAATAATCTCTCTCTTATAAATGAATGCTTGGCTAATGCATATTCCAGGCGGGAAAGCTTTAGAAACATTCCGTTTCTGGGAATGTATGAGATTTAATTTGGAACCATGCCTTAGTTCAATTGTTCTGAACTTCGGTGCACACAAGAATTACCTGCAGAGCTTATAAAAATGCAGATCTGGTTTGATCCCCCAGATTCTAATCAGAAGGCCTAGGATGGGCTCCAGAATCTGCATTTCTGGCAGAGGATGCAATTAGCACAATGGCACCCTTTCAGAGACTCCGTGAAGCAGGTCTCAATTCTGTGGCTCTTGGGCTTGACCTAGCAGATCCTAGTAGATCTCCCTAGTCCTTTTGGACACAATATTAGTGACCTCTTCTTTAAGTACTTATTGTATGCTAATATTAGGAATGTGAGGACAGGTGATTTGAACTAACCCTCCTGCTAGAAACAACTAAAAATTCTGGATGAAAAATGTTTTAAAATATCTTCTTAAGAGTATGTTAACATTATCAGGCCAAAATCTGGGTGAAGGTAGGAATCCTGAGTGTAGCTCAGAAGCAAAGCTACTTTTACTCCGAGAGTGTTTGCTGAAAAGGGGGGAAAATGAGGGGCAGTTTTCGTAGTTTTGGCTTATGGGACACTCAAGCTAGGGAGTCTAATGGGGACCCCCCCCCAGTAAAGTTGAGACTCACAAGTGCTAGACTCTAGAGTAGAATAACCCAGAAGCAACTTCCCCAATCCTCACTGCTAGAGTAAACAAGGAAAATTGCCCTGTTCTGAGGAGTTGGGGAGGAAAAGAAGACCCTTATGTGAGAACTTGTAGCCACAAGCTGGCATTTGTTCTGTTTTCCAGCCCAGATTTATATCATCTGAGTTGCACAAAACTATTACACCATGTAAGCAGAAGGCAGATGGATTGCCAGCCTGGAGGCTTGTAGAGTGGGAACTTTCTAGGGGTCTCCAGACTAAACCAGGGTAAAGGGTACCTGACATTTGTTTCCCCACCCTCCTTTCTGTTAGCGAGATGAAGTTCAACTGCTCCAGCAAGAAAGAGAATCTTGAGTTCAGTGGTATGCAGCTGTCCCCTAGACACTGTTTCAGGGTACAGTGGCAAGAGCAGAGTTTCTCAGCCTGCAGGGCTGAAAACCATAGCCTGCCTGTGAAGTCCTTTGTCAGTTATTGCTACACTGGGAAGTTTTGCTCGGAGGCCATCAAATCAAGCCACCAACCCATTGCTTCCAAACAACTACTGGAAATTTCTTCCCAAAGTTAGTACACTTAAAAGAAGCATGCAACTGTTTTCCACAGAATCCCTATAAACCAAGAGCAGATCTGAAAGAGCTTTCTTCCAAAAAGAGCACTGTCCTAGGAGTCAGAAGAAGTAGGTTTAAATTTCATCTCTGCTACTTACTAGCTTGTGAGATGTTTAAACAGTTTCAACATCTGTAAAATGGGGTTGACAATATTTGTTTGCAGTATTATCATGAAGATTAAATAGAGTTACATATGAATATGTATAACATCTAACATAATGCATGGCCTTTAATAATAAATATCAATAAATATCAGTTTCCTTCCTTGCTTCCACTACTTTTTTTAAGTTTATTTCTGTATTTATTTATTTATTTTTTAAAGTAATATCTACACCCAATGTGGAGCTCGAACTCATCACCCAAGTCACATCACTAAGAGTCACATGTTCCTCTGACTGAGCCAGCCAGGTGTCCCAATTTCTTTCTTTCTTTCTTTCTTTCTTTCTTTCTTTCTTTCTTTCTTTCTTTCTTTCTTTCTTTCTTTCTTTCTTTTCTTTCTTAATTTGTGTTTTTTAAAGTGTATTTATTTATTTATTTACTTACTTACTTATTTTTAGTAATCTCTACACCCAATGTGGGGCTTGAACTCACAATCCTGAGAGCAAGAGTTGCATGGTCTTCTGACTGAGCTGCCAGGTGCACCAACTACTTTCTAATAATACTGACACATTTGAGAATTTTTTGACCCCTCATCCTATCAAATTTGTATCTGGAAGGGCTGGTGGCTGGTTTGCTGCTATTGATAATCACAGTAAGGAGAAGAGTAATACAGAAAAATCAGTGCCAGGTTTAATCAAGGAAGTTTGGTTTTCTAGATTTTTCTTTTATCCCCCAAGGAAGAAAGGAAATGCCAAAAAGATTGAGCAGTAGCGACCCTAGAAGTACAAAGAAAAGCAGTGAAGGATGATGTTCTGGAGACCAAGGGAAGAAGGAATTTCAAAAAGAGAGTGATTAAAATGTGGTAGAGATTAAATAAAGACCGAACTTTCCATCTGACTTAGTAACTTGGAGGCCCTTGGTGGCTTTAACAGGTTTGCAACGGAACTGAGTGGGGAAACCAGTTTGCAACACGTTGAGGAAAGAGAGGGGAAAAAAGGAAGTAGAAGAGTTTGGACAAATGTTTTCAAGTCTCAGTATGAAGAAAAGGGAGGAGGTAAGGCAGTAGCTGTAGAAGGACATGGCATTGAGAAGGCTTGTTTGTTCAGATAGGAGAGAGAAGTGTGGAAGTTAAAATGCTGGATGGAGAGGAGACAGAAGAGAGGGGAAGGTACAAGATACGGAGGACAGAGAATAATGGAGAGAGGAAAGTTCCTGGAGAGGCAAAAGAGACTGGGACCAGGACTCAAGGGGAAAGAAGGCCTCCTATTTAATTGTAATGGGAAAAGGCAGGGTGCAGACACAGGTTCACTCGTAGATTTGGAGCCAGGAAGCTGAAGGAGCACTCCTTGGATGACTTCTGGGTTTTTTCTGTGAAGTAGGAATTTACATTGTCTTCTTAGAGGTTGGAGAAGGAGGGGGAGGGTTAGATGTTGGAAGGAAGTGGAGAAGGTAAGGAAAATGCCCATCTGCAGTGTGGAGGAGGAAACTGACCAGAGAAACACAAGACTGCAGAGCAGAGCTGAGAGCCCATCTGAAATGGATTTCCCTGAATTATACCAACACCGATACGTACAGCTCTGTAGTTTTCTTCAGGCTTTGTAGAGGGAATACCTGGGTTCTCCTGTCGTGTTGCACAGTGAGGTCCTGGTAAATACTGTGCAACTGCTTTAGGGGTTGCAATGGGAAGAACCCTGATTCTGTAGCAGGGATGTAAACAATCCCACTATGGCTGACTTCGAGCTGTCAATGGGATGTCACTGAACTCAGACTCAGAAAGAGACGCCCAGTGGCACACTATTGCATAGTATTCCTACCATACAGATACAAGAGACATGAATAACCATAAGCGCATAGAAAATAGTAAAATGTGGTAAAATAATTAAGAAGTAAAAAGTTTTATTTATTACCTTTGGTTTTATATAATTTTCTTACTTGTAAGTTTATATAACTTAATTTTTTTAAGTTTGTTTACTTATTTTGAGAGAGAGAGAGAGAGAGAGAGAGAGAGCGTGAGCAAGCATGCACATGAGCTGGGGAGGAGCAGAGAGAGAGAATCCCAAGCAGGCTCTCAAGGTCAGTGTGGAGCCCAATCTCATGAACTGTGAGATCATGACCTGAGCTGAAACCAAGAGTCAGATGCTTATGTGGGGCGCCTTGGGTGGCTCAGTCGGTTGAGCATCCCACTTCAGCTCAGGTCAAGATCTCACAGTTGGTTCGTGGGTTCGAGCCCCAGATCGAGCCTGGGTTGGGATTCTGTGTTTTCCTCTCTCTACTCCTCCCCCGCCCCCAATTAAAAAAAGAAAAAAAAGTCAGACCCTTAGCTGAGGGAACCACCCACATGCCCCTACACATTTAATTTTTAATAATAACTATTTTAACATCTGGCTTGCGAAACTCCTGGAAATTTTACAATCAGCCTGAGCTGGCTGCAGGCATACCACTGGCTGTAGAAAACCCATGTTCAAATGGCCCGCTCTATAAATTTCATATTAAAAAAATAAATTAAAAAAAAAAAAAAGAAATGGTCTGCTCTAAGCGATTGGGCGGGGCTGGGCACGGGGAGGGAGCTGAGACATAAGTGACTAGATTGCTTTCTTGGGCAGAAGGACTCTCCCCTGGGCCTGGCAGAGGAAGTCTGAGTTCCCTGGGAAAGGGGGTGGGAAATGATGGAAAAAAGCTTGACCCTGGGGAAGGGGTAGGAGGTGTTAGGTGGGACACGAATCAATTGTCAAACAATTCCATATTGGAGTAGTTACCAACTTTGTATCTATTTTGTGGCCATTTTCTCTTACTGTACCGTAAATAGTCATAAAGATCCGACAGAGTAGATTGCCACAGAGTGGGGGAAGGGCGCTGCTGGCGAAGAGCAGAGAGAGTGGTTGTGAGCCCAGGGGCAGGAAACCTGGGCCCCCTGGATAATGTCAGAAGAAAGTCACCTCTGCAAAGGCAAAACCAGCTGGGAGTCTTGCTGTTGGCAGTTTCCCTGAGCTGTGCTTTGTTATAGGTTGGCAGGAAGATACTGGTGGGGGGGGGGGGGGTTGGAAGCTCTTTTTGGTTCTAAAATTACACTATAGGAATGAATGCCCGTACCTAAGTGTCTTCTTTCAAGTAGCTTACTAAATAAACTTAGACAAAAATCCTTTTGTTGTCATTCTTTGAAGTTCTTTGCATAAGGTACAGGTACGAGAATAAATTCGCTTCGCTTCTGTGCAGTACACTTTTCTGGTATTGGAAAGTCACTCTCCACAAAAGAGCTAACACATTAATGACATCAGTCTGGCTTTTATAATCGTGACTGGGTGCAATTCAGAACCATGTTTGGTGTGAGATACCTCAGCAGGCAGCATTTTCACTCTTTTTAGAGAAAATATTTCAGAGAGTAGCTGTATTGTCAACATCTCCCTGTTTGCAAAAATCCTGCCTGTTCAGGCTACAGTCACAATTACAAAGACATTTAGAGATTTTATTACATTTGATCAGATTTCAGAAGCAGTAACAAGAACAGGAGGATCTAGGAGAAAAATAGGCAAATGTATTAACATTATTTTTAAAAAAGCATATGTTAGGGTAGCAGTTCCCAGAGCAGTAAAATTATGGAGAGAGGCAGGAAGCGGGAGGCAGGGCAAACACATAGTTGCCAAGTCATGCCATTAAAGAGAAATTACCCGTTACTATCATGATCATTTCTTAAAAGAAAGATATTTTAATATAGATAAATAGTAAGAAAAGAATCTTTGAATAAAGAGATTACATTTAGTTTATAGAAAACTCAGCACATCGTTTTTATTTTTCTCGTTTAGGGCTTAGTAGTGAAAAGCATCTCCATGAGCCAGTGTAGGACACTGATATTTGAGGGTTTTTAAGAATTTAGTGATTCTCTCTTCTACTTTTTCTAAAAAAATTTTTTATTTTTGAGAGAGCACAAGCACAAGCAGGGTAAGGGCAGAGAGAGAGGACGACACAGAATCTGAAGCAGGCTCCAGGCTCTGAGCTGTCAGCACAGAGGCCAATGCGGGGCTTGAACCCATGAACCACAGGATCATGGCCTGAACTGAAGTCAGATGCATAACCAACTGAGCCACCCAGGTACTCCTTTCTTCTACTTTTTTGATAAATCTTTAATATTCTGCTACAAAGAGAAAGGAAAGAAAGAAAAGAAAAAGAAATAAAGGGGCAGTGTAATGTTTCTAGCTTAAAAAGCTAGTTTTCGGGGCGCCTGGGTGGCGCAGTCGGTTAAGCGTCCGACTTCAGCCAGGTCACGATCTCGCGGTCCGTGAGTTCGAGCCCCGCGTCGGGCTCTGGGCTGATGGCTCAGAGCCTGGAGCCTGTTTCCGATTCTGTGTCTCCCTCTGTCTCTGCCCCTCCCCCGTTCATGCTCTGTCTCTCTCTGTCCCAAAAATAAAAATAAAAACGTTGAAAAAAAAATTTTTTTTAAATAAAAAAATAAAAAAAAGCCAGTTTTCTTTGAAAAGTAAAAAGAACTATGGGCGTTTCCCATGGCTCTGAGAGGAAGAAGAAGGATGTGATTGGGAGGAAAGTTATGATTATGTAAAGTCTGGCATAATAGGGAGAACACGGTTTTCAGAACTGGGACAGGCCTAAACAAAGGAACATCTGAAAAAAAAAAATAAAGAAAACAATCCCATTCACAAGAGCATCAAAAACAATAAAATACTTCGCAATAAATTTAACGAAGGAAGTGAAAGACCTATACACTGAAAACTATAAGACTTTGATGAAAGAAACTGAAGAAGATACAAATGGAAAGATACCCCGTGATCATAAATAAGAAGGGTTAATATTGTTTAAATTCCCAGTTTATTCAAAGCTGTTTATAAATTCAATACAATCCCTATTGAAATTCCATGGCATTTTCACAGAAATAGAAAAACAATTCTAAACTTTCTACAGAGCCACAAAAGATCCCCAATAGCCAAAGCAATCTTGAGAAAGATGGAGGCATATGCTTCCTAATTGCAAACTATGCTACAAAGCTATAGTAATTAAAATGGTCTGATACTATCCCAAAAATAGAAACATTGACCAATGGAACAGAACAGAGAGCCCAGAAATAAACTCCTGCACATATGTCAACTAATATTTGACAAGAGAGTCAAGAATACTCAATGGAAAAAGAATAGTCTCTTAAGCAAATGGTGTTTGAAAAACTGGATAGCCACATGCAGAAAAATGAAATTGGATCTCTATCTTACATCACTCACAAACATTGACAGAAATTGATTTAAAGACAAACATAAGATCTGATACTATAAAACTCCTAGAAGAAAACATAAGGAAGAAGATCCTTGATATTAGTCTTAGCAATGATTTTTGGATATGACATCAAAAGCACAAGCAACAAATGCAAAAATCAACATGTGGGACTACATCAAACTAAAAAGCTTCTGTGCGGTGGAGGAAACCATCAACAAAAGAAAAAAACAACCTGGAATGGGAGAGGGTATTTGCAAACCAAACCACATATTGAATAAGGGATTAATATCCAAAATATATAAAGAATTCATACAACTCAATAACAAAAAACGAACAAATAGATTTTAGAAGTGGACAGAGGAACCAAATGGACATTTTTCCAAAGAAGATATCCAAATGTCCAATGGGCATGAAAAGATGCTCTACATCACTAACCATCAGGGAAATGCAAATCAAAACCACAAGGAGATATCATCTCACACTCATTAGAATGGCTATCATCAAGAAGACGAAAGATAACATGTATTACTGAGGATATAGAGAGAAGGGATTCCTTGTGTACTGTTGGTGGGAATGAATTGGTTCCGCCACTATGGGAAATAGTACAGAGGGTCCTCAAAAAATTAAAAATACAACTACCATATGATCCAGCTATCCCACTTCCAGGTATAAATCCAAAGGAAATAAAAACAGAATATTTTTACTGACGTATTATGCACTCTCATGTTTATTGAAGTATCATTCACAATTGCCAAGATATGGAAACAACCTAAGTGTCTGTCAGTGGATGAATGGATAAAGAAGAAACGGCAAGTATATACAATGGGATAATATTCAGCCATGAGAAAGAAGAAAATCCTGTCATTTGCAAGAGCATGGATGGACCTTGAGGGTGTTATGCTAAGTGAGGTAACTCAGATCAACATAGATAAATTCTGCATGATATCACTTGTATATGGACTCTAAAAAAGCCAAAATCAGGGCACCTGGGTGACTCAGTCAGTTGACTGTCAGACTCTTGATGTCGGCTCAGGTCACGATCTCACAGTTGTGAGATCGAGCCCTGTGTCAGTGATGAGTGTGGAGTCTGCTTGGGATTCTCTCTCTCCTCTGCTGCTGCCCTGCCCTCTCCACATGCCCCCCTCCTGCTTGTGCTCTCTCTCTTTCAAAATAAATAAACATTTTTTTTAATTAAGTAATAAGTAAATAAATAAACAATCCAAACTCTTAGAATTGGAGAGTAGAATGGTGGGTACCAGGGACTGGATATGGGGAAATTGAGAAGATGTTGTTTAAGGGTACAGACTATCAACCAACAGGTAAGTTCTGAAGATGTAATGCACAGCATAGTGACCATAGTCAACAATACTGTTTCAGTTGCTATTACTGGTTGGATTGTGAAAGTTGTTTTAAAATATTTGTGTTTATATACTAGAGAAATGTTTGGTCTGTAACTTTTTTCCTTATAATATCTTTGTCCAGTTTTTGTATCAAGGATATGCTGGCTTCATAATGCAGTATTCTCTCCTCTTGATACTTTTTGAGTTTGCATAAGATTTATGTTGTTTCTTAAATGTTTGATAGCATTACCAGGGAAAATAAATCTATGTCTTAATCTGTATTAACTTTTTAGTTAATGAGTACCTTATGTTTATGCAATGATTTTCTTATTGTGACCTCAAATAGAAATGATTATGAGAATAGGAGCATCTGAGTGGCTCAGATGGTTACATATCTGACTCTTGATTTCAGCTCAGGTCATGATCTTGCAGTCGTGGGTTCAAGCCCTGCATCAGGCTTTGCAATGACAGCATGGAGCCTGCTGGGGATCTCTCTCTCCCTCTCTCTGCCTCTCCCCCACTTGCATGTGCTCTCTCTCTCAAAATACATAAACATTATTTTTTTAAGGGAAAAAAAGAAATGATTACCAGGATAATTCAGTTGGGAAATTATAATGTATTTAATTATAAAACAAAAAAATATTGTATGATAAGCTTCAAAGTTGCTAAGAGATTATTAGATCATAATTATTCCAGCCACAAAAAAGAAAATTGTGTGATGCATTGTGATAGAGGTGTTAGCTGATGCTGTGGTGGTAAACGTACTGGAATATATAAGGTGTATCAAATCAACATACTGTATACCTTAGACTTAGACAGTTACATTCAGTTATATCAAAAACAAACAAACAAACAAAAACAAAAAAACTGAGACCCAGGTTCAAATCCTAGCCCTGCCACTTATAACCAGGGGACTTGGACAAGTAGCTGAACGAGTCCAAACCTCAGGTTTCTTCTTTTCAAAAGTAGGATAAGGATACAGGATCCCAAATGGTCATGATGATTTGATGAAATAAAATATAAAATATGGCTGGAAGATTGTCTAACATTCAGTAATTGTTTGCTCTTATCTTCTGTCATCCTCATATCTTCCCATTTAAAATGATAATGACAAAAACTGGTAATAATTTCTTTCCAATGTCTTGAACCTGACTTTATGTTGGTAACCTCACACTCTTTAGAAACACACACATACACCCTTCCCCCTCTGACACCAATTTTTCTGGTCTGGGAACTAACAAAAGTAAGTTCCCTGTAGTAAGTCCCCACTAAAAATTAGCTATATGGTTTTTTATACTTCACTATTTTCCTTTTTTGTTTTAAAATGGATTTCTCATGCTTGTAAATTGGTGTCGCAGTCTCGTGAATACTCAGCGCTTCCCAAATTTGATCAGCATGAACTGCTTGGAGCTGCTGAACTAAGCAGACGAATATCCAGAAGCCAGGGCCCTCTCCTAGTGGCACCAGTTGCTTACCTAACGCTTTCCATTCAGGTGGTGACCCAGCTTGCCCCTGGCTACTTTGTGCTTCTATACCTCTAATGTTTTATTGCATTTTTTTGCATAAGGGAATGAGTATAAGGTTAACTGTCAGTTAAGTCGAATGTGAAGTCGAATGTGAATGTGGAGCATCTGTAGTTCATTTATCTCATTAACATTGTCAACAGAAATGTATTGTCTGGGTTAGATGCTGGAGTTAAGATACAAAAACAAGAACTCCAGTTCCTGCCTTCCAGAAACTCAGTGTGGGGAAGGGGTGACAGCCACTTGAGCAATTAGACATTTGGACAAGGGTGTTGTTAGGGGTCTTCATGGAGATGTGGTTGCTCCTGCTGCTAGTGAGCAGGAGTTGGGGGGGGTGGGCAAGGTGGAGTGCAGATGAGCCCCCCCACACCAGCAAGAGCTTAGGTCTGCCTCAGCCCCAGAGGCATAGATGGGGAGGAAGGTGGGTGTTCAAAGCAGTGGGGACAGCGCCAACAAAGACATGGAAGCTAGAAACAGCTTGTGGTGTGTGAGCGTATATATGTCAAGAACCAAAAGCAGGAAGAGCAGGAATGAGAGTGTGTCTGGGCCCCCGACAGAGACCACAGCACAGAAGCCCCTGGGAGTCCCAAGACAGCAACAGGGAGGGAGCCCTTGCAGATCCACCACAGGGTCTGATTTGCCATCTCTGTCCTCTGTGCTCAGACAATTTCCATCTGCCTGAAATGCCAGCTTACTCAGACTGTAAGGACTTGGTCCCTGCCAGCTCAAGGCCACGTTTCCTCTGACTCTCTCTGGCCACAGCAATTTCTGCTTTCTTTAAACTCTTACAACATTCAGTGTATAAACCTTATGGAAGTTAATACTCATGGCCCTGCCCAGTGAATTATTTCTATATGAAAATGTTTCTTGGCTCTTCTGTAAGATAGTGATTCCTTGAGCACACGATCTACTTCTACTCTTTCTGTCCTCCACAGAGGCCATATTAGAGCTTTAAAATACTAATTGCAATACATGTTTGTTGTTAGAGGGTTGTATCTCGGGCTTTGTGAGAAAAGTAGAACCAGGGTCAGATCCAGAAGTCTGATGCAGACATGCTATATTCGGGGGAATTTCCGGCCTTCCAGGCCACAGACAGGGAAACAGGACGATAGTCTCAAAATCTTTTTTTTCTAGGTTGCAAGTTACCACTTTCTCCTGGTTTCCTCCCATCTCTGACTCTTCCTTCTCCGTCTCTTTTGTCAGCCTCTCCTTAAGGAAACATGCTGAAAAGCCTTTCTTTCTTTGAAATTCTCTCTCCTTGGAAGATTTCAGCTCACTCCTGAAGCTTCAAGTTGCCATTTTTATACCAATGGCTCTCTGATCAGGACTTCTGCTGGCCCAGCCCTTCTCTCTGACCCCACCCACCACCCCCAGCCCATCTCCCCATGACTCTTCACTCAATCTCTGCTTGGGCATCTCACAGACACTTCAGTGTTCCTGAAACTGAACTCATCTTCATATTCCCTACCTTGCAAAGTAAAAAACCAATAGAAAACAAACAAAACTCCTGCCACTCCTCCAGTGTCACCCTGCTTCATAAACGGCCCTTGGCATTCAGTTGCTCAAGTCAAAAACCTGGGAGCCCTTCTGGCCTCCTTCCCCCAACTCCCCCACCCCCTGCCCCAATTCCCACATCAAGTCAATCACCCATTGCCAAATCTTCCCCTACTTCTCCCCGCTCCCATTCATGGAAACCTAGCTCCCTGCCTGGATCACTTCAAAGGGTTCCCTGGATACACTCCTGACCCTCTTACAATCTATTCGCTGTCCTACAGCTAGGAAAAAAAAAAAAACGTATAATCATGTTAATCTGATTATGTGATTTCTTTTTTTTTTTTTTTAATGTTTATTAATTTTTGAACGAGGGAGAGACAGAGCATGAGCAGGGGAGGAGCAGAGAGAGAGAGAGAGAGACAGAATTCAAAGTAGGCTCCAGGCTCTGAGCTGTCAGCACAGAGCCTTGAAGCTGGGCTCAAACCCATGAACCGTGAGATCATGACCTGAGCCAAAGTCAGATGCTCAGCCCACTGAGGCACCCAGGAGCCCCAGATTATGTGACTTCTTTACTTAATGCTCCTCAGTGGCTTCCCACTGCCCTTAGGACGAGGCAAAACCCTTGCAGACTTGGACTCTTCTCCATATGCTGCCTCTCTTCTTACTCTTCTCAATCTGCACACCTAACTTTCCCCGACTTATTTCTGTAGTATTCCATGCTCTGTCTCATCTCTAGGTCTCTATGTCTGCTGATTTCTTTTCCTTGATCGCTCTACTTGCTTACTCTCAGCCTGGCAAACAAATAAATTATGAGTCACTTGCTGCTGCTCTGCTTGGAAACATGAACAAGGCAAGGAGGTGGTAGGGTCTAGCATACTGAATGGCCAGGTCTCAGCCTTGTCAAATTTCACGTCTTCTATGTATTAAAGTTATCAATATGTCTGCAGGCTCTTGTCCTGCTTTCTGGTGTACCCAGACTCAGTGGGTCTACGATAACTGATGGGTATGTGCCGAGCCCTCTTCTAGGTATGGTTTGGGGACCCATGCTGTACCTCTCTCTAGTGTGTGGGTTTTTTTTAACATATGTAGTAATCAGGAATGTTCCATTTGTTCTAGACAATATGTATTTCAGAGATGAGGTACAATGATAGGAAATTCATGGCCCAAGAAAATAAATATCACATGATTTAATGTTTTTAAATATGAGGACTGCTGCTTAGGTCTATGCCATCTTGGAATGATTACCCCAAGATACTCATTAAGCCTGGGTGTCAATTTACGGGGCAGCAACTGTATTTCACCAACAATTGAACTGGAGTCCTGGAAGGCCATTAAAATGAAATGAATAACCTAATCTCCTCTGCAAAATCAGCATAAGATTCTAATTTATACTTATCGAAAAAATCACTTCTATCCAAATTAACCAATCAGTAATATAATTTTAAGGCAATTATATCAGACAATGTTTCTAAGAGATTGAATTACATCAAATTAATTCCACATTGGCTTAGATCTCCAAGCCAGGTATTTTCCAGAAGCCATGTGTTATGAATATTTGTGCCACATCTGGGTTTCTCTGGGCCAAGAGGGGTCCTCATAATCATAACATGAATTAAACATGTTTATATGACCCACAGTATAATGAACGATGGTAAACTATTTTGGAGCAATTGATTAGGAAAGGTTAAAGAGGCTAATGCCATAGTCGGGAAAGAGATATTCAACCACCAGCAGTAAGACATTAAAAAAAAATTTCTAGGACAAGTGAGTCCTATATATGAGTATATATATTTAGTATATATAACAGTCAACAGCGTGTCCAGAATATTTTTAAAAAACACATGCTTTCCTAGCTCAATAGCTGAGTATCTTCAACAGCATCACATCACATGCACACATACAAATCCAAATAAAAAATGATTGTTTTCTCACTAGGCACAATTCAATATATTTGAAAATAATAATTTGGCAGCTTGATAGAAACAGGGAGAAGCTAACTCTGCCCAAAAGAGGGGGCACTGAAGTGCTGCATGCCACCTTTCTCTTTTTGAGACAGAAGTTGCTGCTTTAACCATTTCATGCCAGATGTGACCACGGGCGTTCCGGGCTCTCTTTGGGTATTGGTGTCCTGAAGTCCAGCACAACGTAATCCCTTCCCAGAAAGGAAAGAAATTCACTATTTCAGTGCTTAATACGAGCTTGCTTATTTGCTGTATGGTATCTAATTTAATCTCCCTCCAGCAGCTTTATTGGTAGAGAGGTATGAGAATCCCAGTTTTGCCAGTGAGGAAACTGAGGTCCAGGGAACAGAGAGGATTTACCTAGCTTCATGGCTAATTTCAGCAGAGAGCTCAGGCTCCTCAAGGCATCCCAGAACATTTTATACCCATCAAGCCGCCTCTCCTGGCACAAAACCCATGCTGTAAGAAACTTCTATAGCATGTGATTCCACTGACAGAAGACCAAGCCCAAACGAGCAGGAAATCGTTGCTGCTTGGAGAGGCCACAGCACGAGATGTCAATCCAAACCACCCACCCACCCACCCACCCATCCACCCAACCAACCAACCAACAAACAACAAAACAAAACAAAACAAAACAAAAACACAAAAAACGTCTCTTTACTTTCAAGGAAGATTTGGATCTAAATTCAGCAGATGTTCACCAAGTACCTTCTATGACCAGATCCTGTGCTATGTACTTTCATATATCTCTTCACTGTCATAAGAAAGTATTTGACTGATATGCACGAAGGTAGCAGAAGCTTCAGATTTAAAAAGAACCAAGTACACCCTGTGGATAAGGAGGGGCACTTTTAGAATTTTCTCTGTGTCTCCCATTCTTGGAAACAGGTGGGATTACGGTCTTAAAAGTAAGCTCATTTGAATGCCCAGACATCAGCTAGTGCACATTTACTTTGTTCTATCAAGCTTTGTGGGTTTTTTTTTAATCTTTAGCGTGACTAAGAATTAGCATTGTATACCCATTTTAGAGGTTTTGCAAGGATGATTTTGAGATGTGTGATATTTTAGCTTTAGGCTGATGTCAGGACCTAGCCAGTCAATGCTCCAGATATGACCTTTTGGTCAACTACGACTGGGGAGGCTGCCAATAATTCTCCTCGCATCCATGTTGGTATCATCCCCTTCTTTGGGTGCACAACTCTTCCTTCCTGCACTCTCACCTGATGGTCTAAACGGAAGTGGCCATCTTCTTGTGGGATGCCTCCCTGGCCCCAGTGATCGGTTCCAGATATTGGACTATGATCCATATGATCCAAGCTGGAACATCGCAACTGTTTTCCCAGGACTTTTCAAAGAGGAGTTACAGAGATTCACACATACTTTCTCCTTTCTGGTTGTGGTGCTCCGAGCGTGTGAGCCTGGAGCCACCACTGCCTCCCATGAAGAGATAGACAATGCTGGTGGTGCTGGGGTCTCTGAATCCAGTCTTTCCTCAGGCCAGCTTCATCCTGCCCGTCCCAGGCTCTGTGAGTCCATAGATTTACCAATTTTCTTAGGCACAAATTAGGGGGTTGTGTTGTGCAACTAAAGAGTTCTGACTAAAGACATCAGTGAAATATTTTTTGAGCGTACACTTAGCTAAAAGGCAGTATGCTGTAATAAAAGGCATGCCGGTTTTAAAATAACATTAGAAAGAATTTTGAGTATTAGGAAGTATCAAGCATCTATTGTTAACACGTGGTGTTGGGGGAGAGTGTGAGAGAGTATGAAAGAGAGCTAAACAGTTCATTTAGCTCAATTCAGGAATTGGTCAGTCTGCCGCTCTGACCCAGATGCATCAGAATTCTCTTCACAACCTGGGCGCCTGGATGGCTCAATCCATTGAGTGTCAGACTTCGGCGCAGGTCTTGATCTCCCAGTTTGTGAGATCGGGCTGTCTGCTGTCAGCACAGGGCCCTCTTCAGATCCTCTGTCCCCCTCTGTCTCTGCTTCTCTCCTGCTCATGCTCTCTCTCTCTCTCAAAAATAAATAAACATTAAAAAAACAAACAAAACCTAACGAACTGTTTCACCTTGACCGTTTCCCCATTGAGTTGTGAGGGCCCATCTTCTGTTAACCTTTTTGCCCACAGAAATGGCAGAGCCCTTGTCCTTCCAGGTACTGAGCTGACCACGAGCACAAGCATGCAAATGCCAGTCCCGAACACCAGCAGCTGTACAGATACAACTGCTCATAGGCAATCCTACACTATTGAGCCACAGGGGCAGGGATAAAGTGTGGGGGACATTTAGAGCCCCGCAGAACTTGGTTTTAATTTCACTCTGTTGCTTACCCACTGAACTCTCTGAGCGCCAGGTTTTTCATCTATAAAGTGAGAATGATAATATTAAACCTTTAGGGCTTTCATGGGGATTAAATAAAGGAACTATGGAAAGCACATAGTTAGCACTTAATATGCGGTACTTGTAGTGAGGATGATGATGTAGGTAGTGATAATAACAGTAACATTTTAACTAGAAAGTAGTCCCATTCTTTTTTTCCAATAGACAAATACTGCATGGGAAAGTGGTCTTTTTTTTTTTTTTCAAGGCCACATGATGAGTAGCTAACAAAGACAGGATTCAAATAACCGACTCATTTTAGGGATTTTATTATGAGCCAAAAAGGTTTCAAATGCTAGAAGTGCCTAGTTAGTTTCATGAATGAAGTGTGGATCACTGTTATTTTGCTTTTTAAAAAATATTTCAGTTTCCAGAATAAGATTTAATGGAAGTATGCTTTTGCAGTGTCTTAGACCCCAATTTGGGGTGGTGCTTACTCTTAGATTATACTGGAAACATACTTTTAAATTCTTCCTTCTTGATGCTGATATTTTTTCAAAATTTTAAAGTTTTCTTCTCATTTTTCAAAGGTGAGGCACTGTTTCCTATCTTAATGAAAAGAAAATGAAGCTATTGCATTTACCCAAAGAGATGTCTTGAGGAAACGCAGATCCCTGAGAGGATATTGTTAACTGCCTGCTTCTTATAATTGAGGTCTCTTCTCAAACAACTCTGCTGGTTAATTCCGGCTCGCACCAATAACCCTTTCCTCTTTTTGATCAAGTGTTTAATTTCCTTGAAAGATTTTCTCAGATTTCAACTATTATTGAGGGGATTTTCATTTCACCCCAACCCTTTAATGGCTAAATCTTGCATATCCATTATTTCAAAAAAGGGTATTTCTGTTCATCTGGGTAAATAGTTCACGGATTTGATCTTCTTTTCTTGCCTATCACTGCTGAAATGAGGAATTATTTGGGAACTTCTTTTGCTAAACGACTATCTTGTAAAAAATCTCGTAAAATAAAGCATTTACAAAAACCAATCTTAGACAACTCTCAATTATCTACAGCAATATAGATTAAAGCGTAGATTACTAAAAACGGATAAACTCCTGAACATAATTTTGGCCATTCTGTTACTTTCTTCCAAGTAAAATATATGCTTAACCTTCAGTTCCGTTTTTCTTACAACGCTTAAAAACTTTCTAATTTTAGGAAAACATAAAATATTCATAAGGAAGTAACAGGAAAATGAAGAAAGAGGTGGCCAGGATAACACAGAAGTCTAAGGGTAAGAAATATTGCCATTAATTTTTAAATATATAAGAAAGAAAATTATTCTTTTTAAAAACACATGAAAATGAAAATAATAGTAACAAACCAATCCAGTGTAGCCTTTGCTACATTCTTCCACAGACTTCAATTTATCTCGACGCTAATTATAAACCTTAGCTGGCTTTCAAATCTGGGTTAGGTCCTGTATACTAAGGAATTGGCTTTATCTGAGGAGAAGGTCTGACCTTTGCTCTCAGCTTCTGGGATGCACTCTGTCATATCTGGTAGGAGTGTCTTTGTTTAGGGCAGGGACTGTCCATACAAGAAAGACCAACAATGTACTTGGGGTCAGGGCTTTGGGTCATGCAGTGTCATTGGACCTGGAGCCTGAGTTCACTCGTGTGGCAATCAACTGGCCACGCCTACGTAACGAAGCCCCAGAGAAAACTCTGGACACTGAAGCTCAGGCTTCTGTGCCCCTGTGAGCATTGTCATTCACTGATGTTGGGAGCATAACACATCCTAACTCTATGAGAAGGGTACAATGGAAGCTTTAAATTTGAAGCCGTCTCAGTCTCTGCCATATGCGTTTCTTCTTTCACTTGATTTTTATCTGTATTCTTTCCCTGTAATTCAACTGTGACGGCTTTCTGTGAGTTCTGAGACGTTACAGGGAATTATGGAAGCTGAAGATGATTTGGGGACTCCCTGAACATGGAGTTCGTGAGGGCAGTCTTGGGGACTATGCCTTCAAATTTGGAAGCTTGTCTAACTGTGTGGTGTACATCTTCAATCCTCCCACAGCACGCTGTCACTACTCCTATTATAGCATCCAACACATTGTTCTTCTTGTCTGTCTGTTTTTTAAATATTTAATTATGTTATGGCAATAAAAATGCCCAGTAGAAAGGTGTGTCTGTTTTCCTATCAGTCGTCGTATAGTGATAATGGGGAAACTGAGGTTCAGAGTGAATAAGCAGCTTGCCCAGAGTCACTTAGTTAGTAAGGGGTAGAGCCAGGATTCATCGGAGCCTAGTCACTCTGGCTCCAGAGTTCAAGTTATTAATCACCACACCATTCTGCCTCAGCGTTTGCTGCAAATAACGGAAACACAACATAGAACTTAAGTTTAAATCCTAACCCCCACAAACAAACAAAGAATTCGTTGTTAGTTCTCCTCCTCTTCCTCCTCTTGTTTCACTCTCTCCTTCTCCCCACTCTGCTTCTGCTTTTGTCTGTGCAAGACAGATGAAAACAATAGATGTACAGCATGGGGAAGTACGGAAGGGAGTAACAAATGGAGAGACTTCAAAGGGAAAAGCCACTGGACCTCTGGCTAACTGGATTTGGAAGACAAAGAAGGAAAAGTCAACAAAGTCTTCACAGTTTTTAACCTGGTTAACTTGGAGGATGTTCTGGTCCATGATAGAGAGAGACAATTTCAAGGGAAAATAATAAAATTGCTTTTTTTTTTTTTTTTACTTTATTAAGGTATAATTTACATACAATAAAATTTACACACGTTGAGCACATAAGTTGACTTTTGACAAATGTACATCAAGAGATAAAACATTTACAGGTCACCCAAAAGTTCCCACACATCCCTTCTTTCCCTTGTCATGTCTCACAGCCACTAATTTGATTTCTATTTCTAAAGATTGATTTTACCTGTTCCAGAACTTCATTTAAACAGAATTATACTCCTCCTTATATTGTTTGTATCTAGTTTCTTTTGCTTAGTATAATGGCTATGTGTCTCATCCGTGGTGTTGCATATATCAGTAATTTGCAGAGGTGAGGGATGGTGTAAATGGTATCTCATTGTATGAACAAACCATAATTTGTTTATTCCTTTATCGGTTTATGAACATGTAGTTAGGTTTCCAATTTAGAGTAATTGTAAATGAAGCTGCCATAAACATCCAGTATATGTTGTCGGGGGGCAAGAATTTCTTGTTTCCTTCAAGGTCCTTCTAGCTGGACTAGGAATCAAATTGACATGAGACAGAAGAAAATCAAATTTAATAGCGTACCTATGGGGAATGTGCATAGACATGGAAATTCCAAAGGTAGGCAAAGTGAGATATATATATATATATATATATATATATATATATATATACCTCCTGAACTAAGGAGAAAGGGGTAGGGTTCAAGGCGACTTCAAAGGGAAGGAATGCAATTCACAGGAAGATGAAAAAGAGTAAGTGTTTGGTAAACAAAGGTTTATGGGGCCACTTAGAAATAATGGGATCTGGAGCATTTGATCAAACAGGCCTTGCTGTTCCTCCCTATCTACAATTACCTACTTCACAGTATAATGTTGTTTTCTACGGTGATAGCTCTCTTCGTGGAGCAGGTCCTCTATCTAAATTCTTTTTAGGCAATGGTAGGGGAGGTAAAGGGCTTTTCCTGAATCTGTTGGGTTTTTGATGGCTTTTTAACTCAAAATAATCTTCATGCCAAAGTGAGCAGGGGAGGCCTGCTCTTGTCCCCTTTTATTGACAGATGTTTTCATTTCTTGTGGCTAAATACCTAGGAGGCAGAATTACTGGCTCATAGGGTTGATGTGTGTTAAACTCCTAAATGGTTTTTGGAAGTGGTCGCCCCATTTTATGCTCCGACCAGCAATGCAGGAGTGCTGCTTCCCAACTTTGCCAATCCACACGGTAGCCAGTCTTTTTAATTTTGTGAATCTGTGAGTGTGAAATAGCATCTAACTGTGTGTATTAAACACCTATTGGTATTACCAATATACCACACCATAAGAATTCACCCCTTATAAGTACACACACTGTTCAATGACTTTTTAAAAAAATTTTCCCTAATGCTTATTTTTGAGAGAGAGAGACAGAGTGAGTGGGGAAAGGGCAGAGAGAGAGAGAGAGAGAGACAGAATCCAAAGCAGGTCCAGGCTCTGAGCTGTCAGCACAGAGCCAGCTCAGAGCCTGACACGGGGCTCGAACTCATAGACTGCAAGATCATGACCTGAGCCAAAGTCAGATGCTTACCCGACTGAGCCACCCAGGTGCCCCCTACACAGTTCAATGATTTTTAGTAAATTTAGAGACTTGCGTAAATATGACCACAAGCCAGTTTTAGAATATTTCTATTTTCCCCAAAAAAGTTTCCTCACATTCACTTGCAATTGGTCTCTGCTCCCATTCCCAGCCCAAGGGAATCTACCCATCTACTTTCTGTCTCTGTAAATTCACCTGTTCTGGCTATTTTAGGTAAATGGGATCCTACAATGGGTAGTCTTTTGCATCTGGCTTCTTCTGCTTATAATATTTTTGAGATTCATTCATGTTGTAGTTTGTATGTCAAGAACCATGGAAGGTCTGAAATTTTACCCTAATTGCAAGCTAGCAACTTAGCCTGCCACAATTTCATGACTGAAGACAGGAGGCTCCCGGGTCAGGGAGAAAGGACTTCATTACTCATGGCCCAGCAGGCAGCATGAGCTCACTTTTGTGCTGATCCCTCTGCCCCTCAAGTCCCACAGGTATGCTGCAAGTGGGGCCACATGAATGCACATCCAGTGGGCTTATGTCAAAGCTGAGGAATTCTAAGCTTAGGAAATCCCAATTTTTTTGTAATGGGCTGCAAGCAAACCCACTCGACGTTTGCGCTGGAGAGAGACATTATCTTTATTATACTGGACATTAAACAAATCTTCCCTCTGCTCCACAGGGAGGCACTATCTCAATCTTCCCCATCTGTTTGCTAAACAACCATCATTGGGAAAAAATGGTCTGGAATGAAGACAATCAGTGCCCTAGACCATGGAGAATTTTCTCCAAACAATATTTCAGTAGTTTCTTTCTTTCTTTCTTTCTTTCTTTCTTTCTTTCTTTCTTTCTTTCTTTCTTTCTTTCTTTCTTTCTTTCTTTCTTTTTTTTTGCAAAATAATATTCCATAGGAAAAAAAGATCTTATATGTAGAAAGAAAGAAAGTTTTTTTTTTTGGTAGAGTATGCCACATTTTGTTGATGTCTTCCTCGGTTGTTAGATATTTGGATTATTTCCAGTTTGGGACTATGATTCACAAGCATGCCTTTGAACGAGAAATTTCATTTCTCTAGATTCTTAGGAGTGGGATTGCTGGATCATATGGTAACTTAATGTTAAATTTTTAAAGAAACTGCCAAACCGTGGGGCGCCTGGGTGGCTCAGTTGGTTGAGCGTCCGACTTCAGCTCAGGTCATGCTCTCACACTCCGTGGGTTCAAGCCCCATGTCGGACTCTGTGCTTACAGCTTGGAGCCTGAGGCCTGCCTCAGATTCTGTGTCTCCCCCATTCTCTGCCCCTCCCCTGCTCATGCTCTGTCTCAAAAATAAATAAAAACATTTTAAAAACATTAAGAAAAAAGAAACTGCCCAACTGTTTTCCAAATTGGCTCTATCATTGTACATTCCCATTAGCAAAGTATGACGGTTCCGGTATCTAAACATCTTTTCCAACACTGAGCATTAGCTATCTTTTTGAGAGTAGCCATTCTACAGGATATGAAGTGTTCTAATTTGTAGTTCTAATTTGCATTTCCCTAATGACTAATGCTGTTCAGCATCTTTTCACATGCTTATTAGCCATTTGTGTAGTTTTCTTAGTGAAAGGTCTACTTAAACCTTTTTCTCATTTCATAATTAGATCATTTGTCTTATTATTGAGTTATAAGTGTTCTTCCTCCCTTCTGGATACAAGTTCTCTTCCACAAATGTGATCTGCAAATATTTTTTCCCAGTCTGTGTCTTGTTCTTTCATTTTCTTAATGGTGTCTTTTGTTGTTGTTATTAGTTTTTTGAAGTTTTATTGAGATAAAATTTTCATACCATAAAGCCCACCTGTTCAAAATGTACATACAACTCTATGGCTTTTAGTGTACTTACAGAGTTGTGCAGTATCACCATATTCTTATTTTAGAACATTTTCATCATTTTCAAAAGAAACTTTGAACCCATTAGCAGTCATTCTCCATTCTCCCCTCCCATGTAGCCTCTGGCAATAATGAATCTTTCTGTGTCTGAAAACTTGCCTATTCTGGACATTTCATATAAAAGGGATTATACAATATGTAGTCTTTTGTGACTGGCTGCATTTACTTAGCATGATGTTTTTGTTCATCCATACTGTCACATATATTAATACTTCCTTTTTTTTCCTTTGAATCAATGATAATGTGGCATTGCATGGATATACCACATTTTGTTTAGCCACTAACCTAGTTGATGGACATTTGGGTTGTTTCTACTTTTTGGCTGTTATGAATAATGCTCATTCATGTGCAAGTTTTAGCATAGACATATGTTTTCAGTTATTGTGGGTAGATATCTAAGACTGGACTTGCTGGGTCAGATGACACCTCTATGTTTGACATTTTGATGACCTGCCAAACTGTTTTCCAAAGTGGCTGCGTCTTTTCACATTCCCCCCAGCAGTATATGACAGTTCTAATTTTCCCACTTCCTCACCAATAGTTGCTATTCTTTTTAAAAAAAATTTTTTAATGTTTATTTATTTTTGAGAGAGAGAGACAGAGTGTGAGTGGGGGAGGAGCAGAGAGAGAGGGAGACACAGAATCCGAAGCAGCCTCCAGGCTCTGAGCCGTCAGCACAGAGCCCTATGCGGGGCTTGAACTCAGGAACGGTGAGATCATGACCTGGGCTGAAGTCGGACGTTTACTGACTGAGCCACCCAGGCACCCCAATCTTTTTTTTTTTATCATAGTCATTCCAGCAGATGTAAATTGGTATCTTATTGCAGGTGTTAATCTGCATTTTCCTAGTGACTACTGATGTTGAGCAGCTCTTCATGTGTGTATTTACCATTTGTGTATGTCTGAAGAAATATCCACTCAAAAGCCTTGCTCATTTTCTAATTTCATTATTTTTTTATTGTTGGGTTATAAGAGCTCTCTCATATTCTAGCTATGAGTGCCTTATCAGATTAATGGTGTTTTTTGAAGTGGCAAAGATTTTCATTTTCGTGAGTTTGCTTTGGGCATTGTATCTAAGAAAACTTTGCCTCATCCAAAGTCACAAAGGTTGCCTTCCATGTTTTCTTGTAGAAGTTTTATATTTAACTATTACACTTAGGTCCATGATCCGACACTGAGGTCTTTAAGATCATCTTTGTGTATTTCGTGAGGTAAGTGCACTTTTTTGTATATGCATATCAGATTGTAGGGATTCCTGCATATGGACATCCAGTCCCAGCATTTATTTATTGGAAAGGTTACAGTTGGCTCATTGAATTGTGTTTGTACCTCTGTTGAAAATCAACTCACCACAACTGTGAGATTTATTTCTGGACTCTCAATTCCGTTCTATTGACCTACATGTCTGTCCTTGTACCAATGCTACACTGTCTTCACTACTGTGATTCCTGTGTCTCTATAGGAAACTCTGTGAGTGAGTAGTATAAGTCCTCTTTGTTCTTTTTGACAATGGTTTTGGGCTATTCCAGTTCCTTTGTATTTCCATGTAAACTTTAAGATCATGTTGTCAACATATACGAAAAGGCTGGGATTTTGATAGGGATGTGTTGAATTTATGAATCAATTTGGGGAGAAATGTCACCCTAACAATATTGATTGATTCTTCTAATTCATGGGCCTGGGATGTCTTTTCCTCTATTTAGATCTTCTCTAATGTGTCCCATCCACGTATTGTCCTTTTTAGTGTATGTCTTCCACCGTTAAATTAAATTTATTGCTACATATATTTTTTGATGTTATTGCGAATGCAATTGTTTTCTTAATCTTATTTTTGGATTGTTGGATGTGCATATACAGGAGTATAACTGGTTTTTGTGTCTAGCTCTTGTGTCTTGGGACCTAACTCAACCTGCTCGTTTGTTCTAGTATTTTGTCCTAGATTCTTTGGGATTCTCTACGTACAACGCTTTTTTAAATATTTTTTTTAAGTTTATTTATTTGTTTTGAGAGAGAGAGAACATGAGCAGGGGAGGGGCGGAGAGAGAGGGAGAGAGAGAATCCCAAGCAGGCTGCCAGCGCAGAGCGCGATGCTGGGCTCGAACTCACAAACTGCGAGAACATGACCTGAGCGGAAACAGAGTCGGATGCTTAACCTACTGAGCTCCCCAGGAACCCCCTGTACATACAATGTTGTGTCATGCATGAATGAAGATAGTTTTACCTATTTCTTTCCAATCTAAATGCATACATTTATTTGCCTCACAGAAAGGGTAGGAGGAAACATCCTTGCCTTGTTCCTGATCTTAGAGAGAAAGTATTTCATCTTTCACTATAAATATAATGTTAGTTGTATGCAATTGCTCCTCAAGAGTTTTCAGAAACACAGAAAACAAGAGTGTACATCCTGATGATAGAGTCCTTGCTAATCTAATTGGCTTGGCTGAAAGAAGAGAAAGAGAATGGGACAGAGACAGGGATAGAGATGGATATAGAGATAGGATGGTAAAGGCATGAACGATTCATGTGAATGACATCAGCCACGTTGATTCTGTCAATGGGTTGTAACCAAGAAGGAAGGAGGGCCTGGACAGGAAATGATAAAAATCAAGACAATGCCCAGTGGCATTCTGTCATCACAAAAATCCTTATCTCAAGATAAGAGTAAGTGCTATCTTAAACTGAGAGCTGGGAAAAAGAGGCTCCCTGAACTGGCATTATCTGTGTGGAAAATGCTGTTGGAAGGATTGGGACAGGATGTAGACATGCATTAAGGGAGGGCAAATCCCTTCAGTATGAAAACAGAGCTTGAAATATTACATTAGCCAAGTGTACCGGCTGCCCTGCGCATTAAATATTCATACTAAAATCCCCGTCAATCAACAGGAACAACCTTGTCCCACTCAGATCTACTAAAGAGAAGCTGTGCAGGTTATTCAACAAATTACAACGGAAAAGGGACTTGGCTTTTGTTGTCCACAATGTTGCCAAAGATGCATTTGGTACTGAAGATCAGACTGTCCCCTTTCTTGCCTATCTTTTGACAGACATGATGCATTACGCTGGAAGTGTAACTTAACCTGTAAGGGCCTCAGTTTTCTCACCTGATGGATGGAGATCATAAGAGTGCTTATGTCCTCAGAGGGCTATAGTAAGAATCAAAGGAAATAATGTGGGTAAAGTACCGATATGAAACACTCAAGAAATGGGGGCTATTGTTATCCTGAATTCAGGCAGAAATACATTCATTAGCCAACTCATAACCACATCAGCAGGAACCTTAGGCCCCACTGCACCTCACAACCCTATATACATTGGGATGTAGCAAAGAGTTAAATATCCCCCAAAGGCCTTTGGCTTGGCTCCGAGGCTGACACGGGGAAACCACGCTTCCCACAGAGAGGTGGTGGCCTGACCTATGGGGCCGGGGTGCGGTGATCTATTGGCCAAGTCTGCTTTACAAAACCCTGCCCGCAGGGGTCTGTGTGACCTGAGACTTTCCTTACTTGGCCTCTGCGTGAAGGGCCTGCAGGGAATATTAGCCGTTCAGGAAGCTGTGCTGTGTGAAGGAAGGCACACTGACCCAATTTCCCGTCCCGCCTTTCCCTCTTGTAAGCTGAGAGATTGTGCACCCGTCAGGTCATTTCTGTCAACGTTAGTCTCCTATCTCCCAAAATAAGGACAGATCGGAGATTTATATGTGGGCATGGGGTTTAGCACTTTAACATACAGTCTCCCTTTTGATTCCTGCAAGACTGTGGGTTGCTCAAAGCAGGAATTCTCTCTCCCAATTCACCGTGAGCACACTGAGCCTGAAAAGGTTAAAGGGCTTGTTCAAAGTCACAGAGCTCACCCCTGATTCCTCCAGGGCACTACATGGAGGAAAGAAGATTAAGGATGTGAAAGCACTTGGCACACTTTGTGACTTGAAAGCACCATGCCACATCCTCGCATCCTCATCAGCCGGACCAGAACACGCAGGTGGGGGGCTATTTATAGAGAACTACGGTTTGGCTTTGGCCTGCTGCACCACTGTATTTTAGAGGAATATCGACGCCACCAATGCTTAGTATACCAAGATTTCTTAAACGTATTGTGTGGAAAAAGTGTGCTCTCACCATCTCACTGTCATCTTCCTTACCATTGACAACACCATTGCTGAAGTCATGCTGGCACAACATGCACCAGGGCCCCGTAGGGCTTCACGTTCCACATCACATTTATTCCCCCAATGTCAACTGAGGACTTAAAAAATACCTCTGAGAAAGGTACTATTATTATATACCCATTACATAGAAGAAGCAACTGAGGAACAGAGTTTGAATACTTGACTATCGTTTATGTATAACAAAATAGAAACGGCATTATATTTGGGTACTTGAAAAAGTTACATTTTGCAGGCATGTAAACATTTATTAATTTTGATGCTGTACAGTTTACAGCCAGTTTTTTTTTAAGTCTGAAACCTTTTTTATAGGTCCTTAGGAATTGTGCCTATAATGCCTTGTTCACGTCCCTGCAGGAAGAAACCACTGTGAGCTGAGACATGAGCTTTACATAACAATGAGAGAAGGAACTGCGATCTAGCAGATGGTTGTGCTGGCTCACTGTCATGCAAAACATGACACCACTAATGGAGAAGCTCCCAAATTGAATCCTTGGCGGAAGCTTAAAAAAAATACAGATTCTTAGGCCAAGTTTCTCTGTGTGCTCAAGGCCCCATCCCCAGCCCTACCTCCCTCCTACTGGTCTGTTAGGTCTAATCCACCGCCCCCTATTTTAATTCTGTCAAATGGCAAAACAAAAACAATTTAGTAATGAATATGACGTCCTTCATTTAAGGGAAAACAATCCATGGGTTGGGGGAGTACAGCACTCACACAAGCAGTGGAGCCCTCTTGCAGAGGGATATTTGGGCAAGAGCCAGTGGAAGAGGCAACAAGAAACAGCATGATTGGCTAGAAGATGAGAATTTCCTTATAAGGCTAGCAGGTCCTGTTTTGTAGGGTAAGGTGAGCTAGCCAAATCGGAGTTGGTGTTCTGATTGGTGTATGTTAGGTTTCCTTGGCAGTGAGGTGTTTTCCTGTAAATGCAGGCTGACTTAGGTTTTAGATCTGTGACCTGGGACAGGGCACTGTGGGGTGGCCTCCATTTTGTGGGTTTCAATACACGAATTGGCTTTGTCACTATAGAGTGCTATGTAGACATAGCTTCAAATCACCATTCTGTCAGGATTACTGCCCTCGAGTCCCTGCACCAGAATTCCTGGAGAGGCCTTTAGAGTCTCTCCCCTCCCCTGACTTCACTCTGCTTGTAAAGTCAACGTGTCCTCCCCCTTGGCTCACCCCTCGGCCTCGATTTCTCCCTGATTCAACTTCCCTGTCTCCTCTGGGCCCACCCCCTCCCCATTGCCTCATCTGCTGCTCTCTCTTGATGGGCTGGTTCTCTACCCTTTGCCTGCAGACTTGCTGGTGACCCACCTGCTCTTGCTTCCAGCTGGACCTGGACCAGAATTGTGAGGCAGTTTCTCTGGTGGTGAAATACTTCATATCAGGTGCAAATTATGGTCACCCCTGAATAGCTGCCCTCAATAGGCCTTACCCATGCATGCGTCTGTTACGGGAATTCATCAATGTTTTCAGGTTTCATCCAATCATCCCCTTCTGACATTATGAAATAAATCTCCGAGGCAGGTAGGCACGGCAGCAGTTTTGATTGAAGGAAGGAGTTTGGGGGCAGGTGGGAGGAGGGCAGAAGCAGCAGAAAATGAAAGTAATATTTACTGAGCATTTGTTTGGAGCATTTAAATATCGGAGGAAGGAGATCTCAGCGTACTAAGTCATAAGTACTCACAACAAGCCTGTGAGGACAATGTTGTTATTCCTGTCACACAAATAAAGATACTGGGACTTAAAGAATTTAACTATTTTGTCTCAGGTCAGACTATCAATAGGAAACAGAACCAGGACTAGAATCCACACTTTGGAATTGGCCCCAAAGCCCATTGCTCTATGAGGTCATAATTCCTGAGACTACTAGATGACTACTTTTTAACCTTCCCAGATGATCCCTTGTGTCTAGAAACCCCCAGCTGAACTTTAAGGAGGCTGAACCCCGCCTCCGCTGGGCTTCACTTTAGAGCATCCTTGCTTTCTGGCTCCACAAAGCCCAAGGAAAGACTTTTCCCTTTGAAGTACAGCTTCTCTCTCAGGTGATTTGTAACATGCGAGGCAAAGCACGAGCGTTTGCCTGGTTCATAAGCACAAGTCCCCGAGAACCTGCAGAGATCACGTGGTGCAGTGAAAAGCTGGCGCATGCCCATAGAGGCGCGGCTTCTGCCACCAGCCGGCTCTACCCAGCTTCAGCGGCTCTGAGCTGTATAGGCCCCTGCAGTTGCTGCCCAAGTCTTGTATGGATCTGCTTTCTAATGCTTCTAATTGGGCTTTTCGATTTTATAAGGTTGCATTTGACAGGAAAACTCATTTCTGTTCTTTAGAGAAGGTTGGTTGCGTGGAGCCTTTCGTGTATCAGGAAAACTTCTTTTACACTCCAGAGTCGTCTGTCTCTGACCAAATGAAAATCACAGAGGAGACAGATTTTAAATGAGAGGAAACGAAGGGTGAGTCAAACAGTAACACTAGACTGGGCTCTTGCTTTTAGCAGATAATCTCCAATAATCCACATAAAGCAAGAATAAAATGCCACAGTTATGAAATGCCCTGAGGTTCTTGCTTTAATCCTTCTTTCCTTAAAAAAGTTATCTGCTCCATATGTACATGCCACTTCCTACCATCCCCCACTCCCTCCACACCACTCCCTCCCCAGAGCTGAGAGATTCATTTATTCAAGGATTTATTTAGTGTCAATCCACAGCCCATCTGCCTTGCACCAAAAAAAAAAAAAAAAAAAATTAAAAAGCAAAATATGCTCCCTTTCTGTTCTTTCAACACAGGAATGAACACCCTTCCCCCACACTCCTCACTCACTCACTTGCCTCCTTTTTCAGTTATTCTGTGTGTAAAGCAAAGAAATTCTTTGCTTCACTTATCCTTCCTAAACTTACCAAATCTAGGCTTTGTTCCTAGGCCTCTAAAATCACTCCTCCAGAAACACAAGTTTTTGAGGAGTGAGGTTGGACCAAAGTTGGTATTTTGTCAATCAGTCTGTTTGAGAGCTTTTTACACTTGTAAAGTCCTTTCAAAAGTCTTTATGATTCTGGATAAACATCTGGATGCAGGCTGCCTGAGGGGGGCTCAGGAAACTTCATTTTACCTTTCTTTTGCATGAATATTGGTAAGAAGTTTTGCAAAAAGATGACAATAACACTGACAGCAACACTAAGTGGTGACTAAAACAAGAAAATGGATAAATGTTACACGCAGAGGCTGAAGGTGAAGTCGGTGAAATTAGTGATTTTGATAAAACCAAAGAGCCAGTCTCCACAGTTGCTTTTCTCTCTGCTTTTTCTAAATCGACCAGAGGTAGCTTCTCCTAGTCACATTTTCTTTCCTGTGACATCTGGAGACCTGGGGTACTGAACTCAGGCAGCAGATCATGAACAAACCAGTAAGCACCTGCTGTAAGAAACAGAACATGCTTCTCGCACAGCATCCGTGGGACAGAGGACAAGCTTTTGCTTTCACTGCAGATGGATTAGAGGCAGTGATTGGGGAGCGGGTTAGAGGGACTGCTGTTTTGTCAGGACCTAGAGACACTCACAAGACTTGTGAATTTTAAACAGGTTGCCCGACCTGACCTCACTTTGATTCAGGGGAACTTACCCATCTGGGACCATTAGAGACTTTTCATTATTCTAAGGTTCCAAGAGAAAAGGTGTTATGGACGCCTGAGAGTTGCTTATATGTGAAAGCAAATGCAATATCAGGAGAGAGGCTGGGAAAGAGGCTTGGGGTGTGTGAGCCTTTGGATAAGAGAGAACAGAATGGTCAGTATCTGGCTGGCCACCAGCCAAAGGACCATCAGCACCAGTGATTCCCAGAAGGCTGGTTTAAAATGCAGATGCCCCAGATGGACTGACCCAGAGTCCTTGGGGGTGGGCCCAGCACTCCAGAGTTTCCCTAGCTTTTCAGGCCTTTCTGATGCACATTGCAGTTTGAAAACCATTGCTTTAAAAACCATTGGAGGAGTGCCTGACTGGCTCTCGGGGTGGTGAGTTTGAGACCCATGTTGGGTGTAGAGATTACTTAAAAAATTTTTTTAAGTTTGTTTATTTTTGAGAGAGAGAGAGAGAGAGAGAGAGAGTGAGAGTGAGCATGCAGGGGAGGGGCAGAAAGAGAGGGAGAGAGAGAATCCCAAGCAGGCTCCTCACTGTCAGTGAGGAGCCAGATGAGAGCCAGTTCTCTCATGAACTGTGAGATCAAGACCTGAGCCTAAGTCAGATGCTTAACTGACTAAGCCACCCAGGTGCCCCTCACCAAGTTTTTTTTTTTTTTTTTTTTTTAACTATAGAAACAAAAGAAAAAAAAAAACTGGAGCCAATCTTACCTGTCACAACTTGGAGGTAGATACAGATGATCACTCATTGATTCTAACAAATGAACATATACTTAACTATAGCTTGTTTCATGTGGGTGCCTAGATAGCACCTAGCCAGGACCATTGGGGCCCCTATTCAGCAGAAAGTGGCCACATGGAGACTGCAGATTCTGACCAGTCCCTCTTAACATCTCTCCTTCTTCATCTCCTTTACCTCCCTTCTTTCGTTTGTACATTGTAAAATGTATAAACTCACTGTATTGCCATTACTTTTCTCTACGTTGCCACTTTCTAAGAACTGTGGAATGCTGACTTTATCTAAGGGCAATACAGCTTGACTCATTGGAATAGATTAAATGTGGGGACAGTTGGCCGAGGCTACCTTCTCTGCTTGGTGAGAGGAAAGGACATTTGAGAAGGTGGGTTCTAGCTGGATCTTGAGTGCTAGGCAGGCTTTTAGCATTTTAGAATCAGTTTCTAGAACCGAGATAGTAAAGCCTAGGCATGGGAGTTGGGCGTTTGGGGTACACTGGAAGACACAAAATCCAATGGGTCTCTCAGACTCAGATTAGAGAAGATGAGTTGAACACAGAAAGGATCTTACCAAAGGGGCACCTGGGTGGCTCAGTTGGTTAAGCATCTGACTTCAGCTCAGGTCATGATCTCACAGTTCAGGAGTTTGAACCCTGCATCAGGCTCTCTGCTGTCATGCAGAGCCTGCTTCAGATCTTCTGTCCCCCTCTCTCTCTGCCCCTCCCCTACTCACATGCTCTCTCTCAAAAATAAATAAAACATTAAAAAAAGAGAGAGAAAGAATCTTACCAATTATCTTCATTGATCAATATCAATCATCTTCATTGATCACCATGAGCTGGGTACCTTACTTATTACATCCCATTTCATAACAATCCTACAAGGTGGAATTCTACCTTACAAATATATAAAGCGAAGCACAAAGAGACCACATTTGTATGGATCTGAACTGAAATATTTCTACGTCTGGCTCCAAAGTCCATGCTCTTTCTTTGTACCAACTTTCTCCGTTGACCTTGAGTGACAGGATAATTATGGCTGGCAGTCACATCCAGTACTTCCTATGTGCCAGGAACTGCACAAAGCACTTTATATCCATCAGCTCATTTACTCTTTACAATAAGCCTATGAGTTAAGTATTCTTGTTACCATTACAGATAAGGAACTGAAGCCCAGAGAAAATTAGCAAATACAGAGCCAGGTTT
This sequence comes from Puma concolor, assembly GCF_028749965.1. Classification (NCBI taxonomy): domain Eukaryota; kingdom Metazoa; phylum Chordata; class Mammalia; order Carnivora; family Felidae; genus Puma; species Puma concolor. Next base: position 77,597,303 of record NC_141674.1, read on the forward strand.
TAACCTAGGACTCTGATTCTGGAACCCAGGCTCTTAATCATACTGTGAGATTGTGTCTGTTGTGGAAAAGTTTCTGAGCTGGGGTCCCAGAATCCTGGTACCATATACTAATACTTTTCCTGGATGAAGCCAGTAACAGATCAGGGAATTGTTCTTTCTTCCCTTAAGTCCTCAGCCTTTCCTGTATCCTCCTTGTTCCTCTCTGTCCCAAACACACAACTGTGCTGCATTTGTTTAACAGACAATGTACATTGGAACTCGTTGAGCTCAAGAAACTAGCTGTCTCCCCTACCTGAGTAGGGTCTTTGGCGATGGCAATGGCCCCCTAAGTTCCCCTGACAGGGACAAAAGATTGTTCTTGCAGTGCTAATGCCTGGGAAGACACCCTGATTATGAAACCTCTGGTCAACCATGTTTAAAAAAAACATCTCATACTAGTCTTTCTTTGGTTTAGAAGGTACTTCAGTTCTATCAGGGGTGTCTATACACAACTGAGAAAACATTAGTACAAGTTCACAGTTTTTAGTACAAGTTCAACTAAAAGCATTTATTGAGCACTTATTTTATATCAAGCACAAGGAATATTGAAGGGTTTGGGGGATATTTTCCATGTAGAGTGGCCAACCCAATCCAAGTTTTTTGGGACTGTCTTGGTTTTATAACTGAAAGTCCTAAGCCCCAGAAAAACCTTCAGTCCTGGGCAAACCAGGATGGTTGGTCATTCTAACAGATGACCTACATAGGGTCTCTGTCCTCAAAGAGCTCACTGTCCAGAGATGATGTAGGAAAACACATAAAGTAATCATGACAATGTAAAGATTTAGGCGCAGGGTTTCATTAAGGAGGAAATGGCAACCTGATGTATTTACTGGGCCCATTAATTCTGTAATACAGAAATAGTTTTGGGGCGCCTGGCTGGCTCCGTGGAGTGGACAACTCTTAATCTCAGGGTTGTGAGTTCGAGTCCCATGTTGGGTAAAGAGATTACTTAAAAATAAAATCTTTTAAAAAAATAAAAGAAAGAATTTCCATTCATTATAACCTCTGGGCATTAGCTCATTAATGGATTGCACTGTGAAATGGAAATTATGATGGAACTAATAATTCAAGCAAAGTTTTGGTTTTGTCTAAAATGAACTATTTTCCCCTGTAAGGAATTCTCCCTTCACTCTGTTGGTGATCCAATCTTCATGGTTTTTTTTTGCTACAATATTTACTGAGTGCATCTAGGCATTGTCTCTACCAGTGCTGTCCAATAGAAATATAATACAGATCACGTATGTAATATAAAAATTTCCATTAACCATGTTTAAAAAAAGTAAAAAGGAACAGTTAATATTAATTTTAGTACTATATTAAACCAACATATTAAAATGTTATTATTTAAAAATTTTTGAATGTTTATTTTTGAGAGAGAGACAGAGTGTAAGCAGGGGAAGGGCAGAGAGAGAGGGAGGTACAGAATCTGAAGCAGGCTCTGAGCTGTCAGCACAAAGCCTGATGCAGAGCTTAAGCTCACAAACAGTGAGATCCTGAGCTGAAGTCAGACACTTAACCAACTGAGCCACCCAAGCACTCCTAAAATGTTATTATTTTAATATGTGATCAATGTTAAAATTATTGAGGGTTTTTTTTTGTTTTTTTTTTTTGTAACTAAGCCTTCAAAATTCAGCCTAGACATACTTCAAGGGCTCAGTAGCCGGAATTGGCTAGTGGTTAGTTATAGTAGTTACAGTTTGTGGTGCCACCCAGCCAAGTGTAGAATAGAAACAGTTTGCTAATTCAAGTCAAAACTCTTTGACTAAATTAATAGACTATTTTGAAGGAAAGTACTCACTTCTGCATACATTTTTGACTCATCAATAATCTGGATTATCCTGCCACTTGTCCCTAGGTTTAAACTGAGCTGAACACGAATTCTAAGTAAAGAAGAAGGCTGTGAGCTTGAAACTGTGTGCTCTTTCTTAACCATGGGAGCCCTGCTGAGCACCTTGGGAAATGGCCATTCTTAGGCCTGGTTTCACAACATCACCAGGTATTTCCAGTTATCTCAAAGGGGTATCATGAAGTTTGCAAAGCAAAATATAATTTAAATTCTTGGATATATAAAAAGCAATTATTGTATGTGCCTCATGGTATGTGCTTGATGGGAAGGGAGAATTGTGAAACCCAGCAGACAGCGAATTGATGTTGTAATCCCCAAAAGGCTGCAAAACACAAACAAAAATAATGTGACAGAGATGATAAAGCCAGTATGAAAACAACATTGAGCTGGGGTTTAGAAAACCCAGGCCTCCCTCAGCATGCTCTGCCAAATGACTTATCTGTCCAATAATGCTGAATGAACTTTCCATCTTTCTCTCTGTCAAATTTTTCACTCTCCCCACCTTTTGTTTGCTATAAGCAGTTCTGCTATTTTTCTTCATTGACTCTCAAAATGGCTGCCCCCTTACTCTTTTTATTTTTCTTTCTTTGTTCGTTTTGCAAACATTTACTAGGTCTTCCTATGTTTCCAGCATTGAGCGAGGCTCTGGAATTGGGGAAGGAATCACAAAAATGCTCACGATCTAGAGGCTGAGCTGGAGAAACAAACAAAAGTGCTGCAGACTGATCATTTCTGGAAGCAAGTTCTACATAAAGGGTAAGGGTACAGAACTGTGAAGTCAGTTCTGTTCTGCGTCTGGCTAGGTATGGGTTAGTCCGAGCGGGGATGACTTTACAGTGGTATTACTTGACCCAGTTGGAGGGTAGGGCAGAGACAGAGGAAGCCTCTCAATGCAAACAGGCTGGGTCAGGGAGCAAATGTGTTGAACTTTTATGAACTTTCATTGTCAGTTAACATCTCAGCAGCTTGTGGTTAGACTGGAATTGGACCAGGACCCAGAAGGGCATCAGAAGCAGGCAGGACCGGAATGACTCTGGATGAGAAGCAACTTTTATTGACTTTAACACAGTTTTCTCCAGGGTTGGCCTTGACCTGCCATTCAAAGTAACATCAGTGACACCTCTCACACCATTCCTTCCTCCCTTTTATTTATTCATCAAATAGTGTTGAACACTTACTAGATTCCAGGTGTAGGCTGGTGCTAAGAGCAGGAAAATGAATATGAACAATCCCTTATGCTGGGGTGCAGGTGAGGGAATCACTCACAGGCACGTGTGTTAGGATGTGGTGTCTTCACTGATAAAGACAAACGTGGAAAATGGGGAAAGTCCCCTACTCAGTACCTTGGAGTTCAGGAGCCAGAGCGCTGGCAAATGGAACATCACCCCACTGCTCCCCTGAGTTCTCAGAAATATTCAAGAGGGCTTTTGACTTCCACAGGCCATGGGAATTGGGGACGTGTATAAGGCAGACACTGTACAATTTCACCTGGGTTTTGAGGGCAAAGGAGAGCCCCAGCTGGCATCCAGTCCTGGGAGGGAAGCTATGACTGGAAGCAAGTGATCTCAATGTCCTCACTTTGGGGGCAATGGTGTGTGTGTGTGTGTGTGTGTGTGTGTGTGTGTGTGTGTGTGTGCATGTGTGTGCAAGAACTGGGTAAGCACTCTCAGAGTGGTGCCACTGTCTGTTCTCTGACTCCTGAATCACAGCTTTTGTTGGAACCAGATTGTCCTTAGCCATCCTTTCTTCTTTTTTCAAAATCCTTTCTTTAACGACTGAGAAGTCTGGCATAGAAAGAAATGCAATGTGTCCTCAAATATTGTGACTGGACTCCATTATTTCCTGACTCCCCGTGTCCCTATTGCCATCATGCTGCCTTTCTGACCAACTTTGTGAACAAATAGGGGGGCACAGTGATAGACACAGGAAGACCATATCCAAGCCCACTCTGAGCAAGTTTGGGCAGCACTGGCCCAGGCCTTCTGCTCTGTCAGCATGCCCTGAGCAATTACTTAAAGCTCCACTTCTTTCTGGCTGGAGAGCCTTGTCTGTCTTGTTCAGGGCTGCGTCCCAGCACCTGAGAGTTAGGGGCTACTCTGTCACTATTGATTGATGGATGGGATGTAACTTCATTTAGTTCCAGTCATACAAACCCACACTAAAGCCTCAAGAAACTCTGGGCTCCTTCCCACCGTCAGCAGCAGCTGCCATAGTGGCAATAATGCCCTGCATTCAGATGGCCATTTGCTATTTCCAAACCATTTCACTTGCTTGGCCACATTCAATCTCAAGTATCCCTTCAGGGTGAGCATTTGCCTGAGAGTAAAGGAAGCCTGAAAAGTTGTAACCTATTCTTTGGTACTTTCATTTAGGCCCACAAAGCCTGAAAAACCAACAAATTACTGTATGTTATATAGACTCTGGGGGGAATTGCATAGTTTACCAGAGTTTAAGGTGGATTCTTAAACGTATGGCATTAAAGGGGCTGTTCTAAAGGTACATTTAGCCCAATCTTAGGGGCACTTGGTGAGCACAAACGCAGGTTTCTTATAAGCCTTTTGGTTTGGGAATGCAAAGAAATTTTAGGCCAATACAGGCTTGAGTTCACGCCTTCCTCACATCTGACTGGAAGCTCCCTGAGGGGAAGGACCACATCTGTGATCAACTCTGCAATCCAAGACCTAGCAATCTCAGTGGATGGATGGATGGATGGATGGATGCTTGAATGGGTGGAAGGAAAGACTGGTGACACTTTACAGCATCTTCCCACTTCAGAGAAGTTTTGAGTCCTCCCTTTTTTGCCATTCCAGTTGATTTCTTCACATGAGAGTGTTGTGATGGGCGGACAAAAAGGAGTGCATTAGTTGATTTAGAGAATAGTTAAAAAGGCTAGACAGCAGGGAGTTCCCCATAGGGATTTTCTCCACAGAGAGAAAGAAACTAGAGGAAAAGTAATGTTAAAAATACGCATGTTTGTGGGACATCTGGGTGGCTCCTTCGGTTAGGCATCTGACTCCTCAGTTTGGCTCGAGTCATGATGTCACAGTGGTGGGGTTGAGCCCCGAGTTGGGTTCTGTGCTGACAGCATACAGCCTGTTTAGGATTCTCTCGCTCCCTCTCTCTCTTTGCCTCTGCCTTTGTCTCTCAGACTCTCTCTCTCAAAATAAATAAATTTTAAAAAAGAAAGAAAAAAGATTCAGGACCCTGTGGGATTATTTCAAAAATCATTCTTTTTAAACAAACTTACTTTATTGAAAAGGCATTTCATGCTCTTGGTATAACATTCAAACCATACAAAAGGGGATACAGTGAAAACTGATTTTTCTCTCCCCTATCCTTCAATTACCGTAGTTCCCTTCCCAAGAACTACTCACTCTCCAACACTAGGGGTATATGTGTGAGGGATAACCTCAGCCTGTCCCACCCCCCAATACACACACACACACACACACACACACACACACGAGGTGGGGGAGTCTCCACAGGGGAAGGGACAGAGAGGAAGAAGAGGATGGAGGCCATGGAATGAATGACATCTGCCCCTCCTGGCTCCCTCTGGAGACAGGAAGTTAGAGACCAAGGTGATGTAACTATGGGAGGGACACTGAGTGAGACCCTGGAGCCCAGCCCCACTGCGTCGGGTGAGTGGGGGGGGGTCCCTTCCTCCTCCTCACTGCAGTAAAGTCCACCCAGTCTGTCACTGGCACTGGGAGCTTTGGGAACATCCAGAGTCCACTCCCACTGGCACTTTTCTGATTGGCTGGGAGTCACCTCTATGGGACACAAGAGGAGGAAGAAGGCTGAGGCAGCCTGGTAATAGTAGCTGACCACTTGGGTGTGAGACATGTCCCCTCTGGGGACATTTTGGGGGTGTGGACTGAGGTCACACTTTTAAATGAATGGAGGCAATCAAGCAATACACATAAACCTAAACCTAAACCTAAATGTGCTACTGGGCTACATGAGTTACAGCTCAGCCCTGCATGAGAACTCCTCAGAGGGAAACAGCTTGGGCTGGCCCAGTATTCGTCTCCCTGGAGGCTGGTGAAAGTAGAGGATACTGGAAAAACAATGAAGAAAGAAGTCTTGCTCAATGCCCAGATCGTACGTAGCTTAAAGGGGAGAAATGCCTGACCTCTATGGTTGGCAGCAGAAAATGTCCTGTGAATGACATTGGTTACTGCTGTTTTAGTCAGCCTGGAAGAAGCCCTCAAGATGATTTTATCTAGATCTCTTCCACTCATAGAGGAAAAGCTGTGGCCCAGTGACATGCCCAAGGTCACACGGTCAGTACACGTGTCACCTGGCTGGAGACCCATCTGGCTGGCAGGTGGAGGATCCATCCCACTTGGTCCCAGCCTGGCCAGAGCAGTTCCCCACAGCCCTGTTAGTGCTTGTCTGCATGTTCATTGTCTCTGAGTTCTAGGGCTGGAAAATCAGGTTTTTCAAGTCTAAAAACCCCACAACCTATTCTTCATTTCCCCAATAGTGCCTCAGAGGCCTCAGGAAATAGACTTATGATAACTAAACTCTGCTGAGGTTGATTTGTAATCAAGGAAGCTAATAATTTACAAGGGGGACTTATTCTATTCCAGAATCTCTTTACCTGGTAGTAGGCTTGCTTGTGAAATCAAAAACATAATAGGATAGGCAGAGAATGATATAGCAGGAAGAATATATCTAGTAAAATTTATTCAATATTGGGGCTGGAAAATGTTATCCTTGGCTTAATACAAAGAGTTGCATCTTGGGATTGAATTTTAGTTCTGACATTGTTAGCTGTGTGACTTTGGACAAGTTGTTTAACCCCTCTGAGATTTCACTTCTCTGTAAGTCTGAAGGGAATCACTACCAAATATAGTCTCTTTCTCTTGGATGGTGTGGGATGCACTGAGATTTGGCTTCTCAAATGTTATTACGTGGGCTGTCATTTTTCACCAGTCCTTTGTTGGGTGAAAAAGGACAATGTAGAGGGTTTCCATCATGTTCAATTCATTGAAATATTGAATGCTAAAATGTCCTTTATTTCGTCAAATGATGGTGATGAGAGATCATTTTTTAAAAAATGTTTTTACTGGGGTGCCTGGGTGGTTCAGTTGGTTAACTGTCCAACTCTTGGTTTCAGCTCAGGTGATGAGTACATGGGTTTGAGTCCTGCCGTTGGGCTCTGCACTGACAGTGTGGAGCCTGCTTGTGATTCTCTTTCTCCTGTCTCTGCCCCTCCCCCACTCATATTCTCTCTCTCTCTCTATCTATCTATCTATCTATCTCAAAATAAATAAACTTAAAAAATATTTTTACTTAGCTATCTAAGAAGTCAGTCTCTTAATCTAGTTACTTGGGACTTGTACCTACATAGGCAGAAGTATTTGGATTAAACAACTCCAGTGAAATAAAAAGGTGTGCCCTCTTCTGCATTCAGGTCTTCTATTTAGTTAGTGGTTTCAGTTAATTTAGGAATAAAAATGGAAATTTCTAAAACGAAATTGTATGTCCATGCTTCATTCTCTCATACCTGTCATTTGTCTCAAGAGAGAATGTTAGCATTTGGTGGTATCCAGGTTTTGGTGGCATTTTCTTCCCCATCTGCCTACCACATCAACCTTCGTAGCCCTCCTTTGAATCCTCCAGTGTCTAGTGACTTAGATTATATAAGACCTTTAATGAGGGTGCAGATATTATGACTGAATCTGTTGAAGTTTCTAGCTCGGGTTGGGAGGTTTGTCCAGCAGGTAGAAATAGGAAGAGGGGAGCTCAGAGCCAGGACAGTAGTGTCACTCTGCTTAAGGGCCAGTAACTTCTAGAACCATCAGAAGGGATGGATGAGGCTGCTGAGGAAGACTTCAGTCTGTGGCTTTATATGAAGAGAAAAGAAAAGAGGAAAAAGAAAGTGAGAAGGAGGGAGAGAGGGAGGGAGGAAGGAAGGGAGGGAGGGAGAAAGGAAGGCCAGAAGAGGGTGAGAGGTGGAGATTATTATTTGAGCCAGGCAAGCTCTTCAAATAAAAAATCCATATGGCCCTCTGGAGAAAACAAAACAAAACAAACAGTTAAACTTTGGGATCTAGATTGTGAGGGACACCTGTTGTGTTTAGAGGCAGAGCTATTTAAATAGCAGCACCCCAGGCACCACTTCAGGTTCACACAAGCTGTTATTTCGCTCTGAAAACAGGCATGGGGAAGGGAGAAGGAAAAAGAGCCTGGGTGAACTAACTAAACCCAAGGTTGGGTTAGATGAAGGGCATATCTGGCTGCTACTTTAAGCCTCAGGTAACTGTAACTCAGTAAGAGAACCCTGGGGTAGGGACCCTCACTCTACCCCTTGTCCTTGTTAGATAGTCACCTGGTTCCATTCTAAACCAGCCAGCAAAAACCAAGATTTTCATCTCATTCACAAACTTGCAAGTTTTTTTTTATACTTTTATTTGCAACCTATAGCTGTAGACTGTAATTATTTTCACTCTTGTGGATCTTTTCATGGAAATCAGGAGAGGTTGAAAACCCAAGGATGGCCTTTCTGGAAGCTTTCTGGCTGCCCCCTCCTTGGAACAGTTGGGGAGAAGTGTTACCAGAATATCTGAGGGTGTTTGCAAACATGGGTCTGGGAAGATGAGCTAAAGGGGGAGGAGATATTTCTTTGTTGATTCTCTTTTTGTTTTGTTTTGTTTTCGTTTTTTTTTTTTTTTTTTTTTTTTTTTTTTTTTTTTTTTTTTTTTTTTAATGTTTATTTACTTATTTAGGCAGAGAGAAAATCCCAGGCAGGCTCCCCACTCAGCACCAAGCCTGACCTGGGGCCCAATCTTAAAACGGTGAAATCATGACCTGAGCTGAAATCAAGAGTCACATGCTTAACTAAGTCACACAGGCGCCCCTCTTTGCTCACTCTTAAAGGATGTAGGCCCACACTTTTGTCCTGGAGGTAAGACTGTACATGAATGCTAGGGAGATAGGGAGATAGCCTCACCCTCATATGTCATAGCAATGTTTGGAAAATCTTGGTGATATTTGGTGGCGGTGGTGATGTTTGTGGTGGAGCAGGGAGTTTCAGCCACTGGCATACACAGAACACTGGGTTAGCTCCAGCTGTGTGTTCAAAGGACATGAAAGTTTAGACTACCATCATCTTTTTTTCTGGAGTAGCTTTCTAACTCGCTTTATTGCCTCAGCATCACTGAAACCATCTCTACAGGTTCACAAGAGTTGATCATGCATGTCTCTGCCTGAGTCTGCATTCAGTAGCATCAAATTGGTGAGTGTGAGGTTGGCCATGGCAGGAGTATTTACACACCATAAATCAACAAGTGCCACAAATCCAGGCTTTTGTTTTTCCCCAAAGATGCCATCTGTCAGCACAGCCTAGTGGCTTCCACTCCTGTGCCCCTTCATTGACCTCCTTCCATAGCTACAGTGGGCCTTCGACAGCTACAGCTGAGATTGTTGTCACCATCCAATGTCTTCCATTGCTCTAAGAAAGACCACAGCCTTCACCATGGCTTATGAAGCCAGCCTACACAGTCTGAGCCCTACAGGTCTCCCCTGCCCTTTTTTGCATTATGCTTCATCTCTCTACTTGCGCCCTATCATTTCTCCCAAAGGAGCTTCAGTTTCTCACCACACATTCTTTGTCTGTGGTACCTGGAGCCATTTGCTGCTCACCAAATATTCACAAACTTTCTCACATCTTCCAGCCCTCTTGCAGTTGGGTGGGGCCCTGTGACCAGTTCTGTGAGTGGACGTGACACAGAACAGAAGAGTTAGGAGCTGATGTGCCATTTTCCAGCTTTCTTTTCCAGAACAGCAATGGTGGAGGCCATATGTCGAGACAGCAGAACCACAAGATGGAGTAACCTGGGTGCTGAGTCAGCGCGTGGAAGACAGCTGTCTTTGGAGAGTTGCCTGATTGTGCATGAGACAGACATAAACATTTGTTCTGTGTGGCCAGAGATTCAAGACAATTTTGTTACTGCAAAATAATCTAGTCCAGCAGTTCTCAACTATTTGGGTCTCAGGACCCCTTTAAACTCTTAAAAATTATTGATGATCCCAAAGAGCTTTTGTTTATGTGGATTATATCTGGCAATATTTCCAGATTAGACATTAAAACTGAGACATTTAAAAAATGTGTACATATTAATTCATTTTAAAATAACAATATAACCATTACATGTTAATATAAATAACATATTTTTATGAAAACCAGCCAGCTTCCAAAACAAACTAGTGAGAATGACAGTATTTCACATTTTTGCAAGTTTCTGGATTAATTGAAGACAGCTGGATTCTCATCTCTGCTCCTGCATTTAATCAGTTGCAATCTGTTTTGTTACTGTTGTTGAGGTATGTGAAGAAAATCTGGCCTCAAACAGATCATGTAGTTAAAAGGGGAGTATTTTAATAGCCTTTTCTGATGATGGTGGATATTCTTTTTGCATAATACATCAAAACTTGACAAGTGGAAGTTTCTTAAAAGTTAGTTAAAATATGGAGGCACCTGGGTGGCTCAGTCAATTAAGCATCTGACTCTTGGTTTCAGATATGTCATGATCTTGGGGTCATGGGATGGAGCCCCACATCGAGACCCTCCTCGGACTCCATGCTGAGTGTGCAGCCTGCTTAAGATTCTGTCTCTCTCTCCCTCTCTGAATCCCTCTCTCCACTCGCACTCTTTTTCTCTCTCTAAAATGATAAAAAAATTTTTTTAAATTTAAAAGTGAGTTACAGTATGGAGTCTGAAACTATGCCAATGAAAATTTCATACTCTGTTATATTAAGCCCATTAGGGCTATCTTGCACTTTGAATGGATCCTTTACTCATGGCATGATTTTGTAACCTCTTGCATTGGTTATTTGGAAAAGACAGGTTCACCGAGTTAAACACATCTTCCAAATGGTGACATATTTCATTATATAATATATACAAAATCACATTAATTAGTATCACCATCAACCTCATTGCAGTCTTTAAGTATTAGGAAGATATTAAGCTCATGGTAGTACGTACAAGTTTTAAAGTTCTAATTTTTGTTTGAAAGCTTGAGTTTCATCTTTGGTAACAAACACTTTCAGTTATTTTCCTTGAAGTGACAGATGGGCTTCATTCATTATAAAACAAGAACAAGAACAACAACAACAACAAAGGTCTGCCAAGAACCTAAGTTTGAATAACCACGAACTATGGTTTATGGTTTATGGTCAGTAGTTTTTGGTTTTGGTTTCTTTTTTTTTTTTTCCCCAGCGAAAACTGTATTTCATGATAAAAGCAGCTAGTTCCATTTACAGCTCAAAAAATCAAACAAGTGCTTTTTCTCAAGGCAGCCATTACACTTTGTATGCAGAAGTGCTTTATGCGTACTTCCCATTTGTCACCCAGAATATTAAAAAGATGTGTACTCAAGGGTGGTGATTTAATTAAAGAATAACTTTTATTGCTTAATCAAAGGCATTTCTAGGTGAAACTGGCTTTTCTCCCAGCTACAAGTACGTGGAAAAGGAATAGTGGTTACAAGTACAGTTCAGTGCCACTGCCTTGCTGACACCCCAAAGTTTTGCCACCAGTGCTTTTATGTCATTGGTGCAGATGTCAACCCAGTGAAAAGGAGCAATGACATCCTGGTATAATTATGAGAATACTTTTGACCTCATGGAACCTCTGAAAGGACCTTTGGTACCCACAGCAGTCTGAACACCACACTCTGAGAACCAATAGCCCATCCTTGCTAATTCTAGCCTATCCTCACTAATTCATTTATACTTTTCCTTCTGACTGGAATGAAATGCCACCACCACCTCGTCACCAGCCCATCACATTGTAGATGTGATGCTCAGGTTCACGATCGAGTTCTGGGGGGGTCCTTCCTCGATGTCCTGGGTCTGTTTCCATTTTAACAATATTACATCCCTCAATGTACCTTCACTTACAACAGTAGTAATTTTACACTCACATTTGTCTTCCTCACTAGATTTTAAGCACCAGTAGGGTAGGGGGGATGGTGTCAGGGGTTCACTATAACATTTTTTAGTGTCTAGCATGGTATCTGCATAACAGGGCTCAAATCTTAGTTGACTGAATGAACGCGGGGGTCTGAAGCAGCCATGTGCAAAGGCACATTGAGCTTAGATGGGGGCTCCTGTTCCTTAGAAGGACTCTGCAGCCTTGATTAAACTTTAGTTCACTCAGGTTTTCCTACAAACAGGTTCCCTATAAAAAAAGATAGCAGGCCTGTGGCTGGTATCTAAAATATCTATGTTTAGCCCTTTCCTGTTTCTGAAGAAGGTATGTGTCTGTGTGCACATGTGCATGCACTGGAGAGAGACAGAAAGAGAGAGAGAGACAGAGAGAGGCAGAGAGAGACAGAGAGAGAGAATGGATCTGGGAGAAGAGACTTTAAAGTCGTTAATTAACTCTATAATGGGGAAAAGCACCAATAATCTCTGAAAATGTTATGTAATCCTACTTTTATGTCTCATCTCAACCTTTAATAAGAGCTGTTAAGGGGCGCCTGGGTGGCGCAGTCGGTTGAGCGTCCGACTTCAGCCAGGTCACGATCTCGCGGTCCGTGAGTTCGAGCCCCGCGTCAGGCTCTGGGCTGATGGCTCAGAGCCTGGAGCCTGTTTCCGATTCTGTGTCTCCCTCTCTCTCTGCCCCTCCCCCGTTCATGCTCTGTCTCTCTCTGTCCCAAAAATAAATAAATGTTGAAAAAAAAAAAATTAAAAAAAAAAAAAAAAAAAATAAGAGCTGTTAATATGTAGGAAACTGATTTCCATACTATTGTATTTGCTTCCCTGGTGAAGGTTGTTGTTAAACTCTCTGAGGATAAGGACCATGTCTTTTTCTTCTCTTTCTCTGTATATTGCCCAGCCCAGCACCTGGCATATGAAAATATTCCGTAAATGTTCATTAAATTGTCATGTGGCAATAAGACCATGTGATGGGAAGAAAGGCAAGAAACTTGAGTTGGGGGCTGCCCACGAGGATCATACAGTCCTACCATCTTCCTTGTGCAATAGAGGCTTAGGTACAGCTGGCCCACCCAGTGGCTGCTGTCAGCCATGAGTAGCAGCTCTGAGGCCCACCTCATTTCTATTTTTTTATATCCAAGATGTCCAGGACCAAAGTACTCAACCAAGCTGGAGAAGGGTCGAGGCCACTCCCATGCTTCTCAGCTCGGGCTGCTCATTAGGTCCTCCCAGGGAGCTTGTAAAAAATACCATCCTTTTGATAAGACCCCTAGGCATCAGTATTTTAAAGAGCTCCCCAGGTAATTCTGACACTCAGCCAGGATACAGAACCACTGGGCTAGTTGAGGAGAAGGGGCCTCAGGTGCTCCCCCTACCTCCATGGGAATAACCTGAAAACCAGATAATGAGTCCCTGAGAAGTTATCATGGCTTCCAGTTGCCATGATGGTTGTCACTGCTAGAGAAGAGTGCACAGGACTGGAGCCATTTCCATGCCTGATTCCTGAGCCATGGGACCACCTTTGAGTAGTTTCAGCCTTGTGCTGCTTGAGTTCTCCCTGCATAGTCAACCTCTAAGGCATCATGATCTCAAAATCCATTGTTCACACTTTTCAGGTACTTGAACTAGAGGCAAGTGGAGTGGTATGATGCCCTGGAAAGACAGATGTGTGATTAAATTCTGCTTGCAATGAAACTCCCAAAGGGAGTCACAGGCTGAGTACTGGGAGCAGAGCTTATAATAAGCCCTTGTTTGTTGTTCAATTAGAGTTCAATAGCTCAACAACCCCCTTCTCTCCCTTCTGCTCCCCACCCTTACACCCAATGGTTTTCTTCTAATAAGGTTCTTTAAGCTACTCTCTATTGGTGGGGTAGATACACAACCCGGGTCCAGTTATGCTTTTAATGGTGTTTACACAAAGTAGCTCAGCTTGTTAGACCCTCGAGCCACAAGGACAGGCAGAGCATCTGCTGGGGGCTCTGTTAAATTAACCTTTAGTCAGTTTGCCCTAATTGATCCAGTGCTTCACTCCCAGGGTGTTCTAAGTATTTAAAAGCATGTAATGAAAGATCTGACTAGCCTGGAACCATAGAGGTTTAAGAGAACTGCTGCAGATTCCTTTTGAAATATCTCATTGAATTCAATATTACTGAGGAGAGATACAGGGCTGAGCCTAAATTAATTCATTTTGGGTGAAATTCGTCTCCAAAATGTAGACCAAAAAATGTGTAAATATGAAATAACTTGTTTTATATTCAAGGAAGAGCTGCTGCAACTCTGACATCCCTTCACGTGGTGAGAATGTTTATAGGAGCCTGGATGCCCTGGCGGCTTCCACAGGAGAGAGGTACATGGTGACCCCAGTGTCAACAAATGGAATTCACACGGCAGAGATGCTTGGACTTCAGAGGCCTGTCTCAGCTGGACTGGGCTCTAGTTCTGGCCAGAAGCTTGCCAGCCACAGGCCGACGGAATATATGGCATAGGGTCTGGAATGGGGGGAGGCCCAGGTTAAAATCTCAGCTTTCATACCTACGGGCTTTGTGACTTTAGTCTGTTATAGCCTCTTTAAGCTTCCATGTTCATATCTGTAAAGTGAGGATGATGATACCACTCACCTCCCAGCATTGTTATGAGGATTAACAGAGATAACACATGTTAAGTGCTTAGTGTAGCCCTTAGCATATAGTAACTATATAATGAATGTTCACAAAAGAAAAAACAAAGCAAAACAAAACGAAATTCAGTCAGCCAAATAACAACAAAAATAGGACAATATGGGGCACCTGGGTAGCTCAGTCAGTTGAGCATTGGACTCTTGATTTTGGCTCAGGTCACAATCCCAGGGTCGTGGGATTGAGCCCCATGTTGGGCTCTGCACTGAGTATGGAACCTGCTTGGGATTCTCTCTCTCACTCGCTCTCTCTCTCTCTCTCTCTCACTCTGCCCCTCTCCCCTGCTCACTCTCAATCTCTTTCTTAAAAAAAAAAAAAAAAAAAAAAAAATAGGACAAGCAACCTATATGAAATTTTTAGCAGCTTAAAACTGCCACTGCCCCCTCCTTTCCCCCCTGTTTACAAGTGTGCTAACTGCAGTGACCTCAAAGGAAACCATATTTAAATAAATATATTATAGGGACCTAAAGTTCAAGTGCCCATAGTAAATTCAGGACAAAATTACAAAGTGAAGACAGGCCCCTTGATCCTGCTCCTCTCAAGAGATACTTCTAGAACTCATGAGTGTCCATGAGAGTGCTCTTCTTCCAGAGCACAGACTACATTTCCCAGAGTCCCTTGCAGTTACATGTGGCCCCCTGACTGAATTCCAGACAATGGAAGTGAGATGGGCCACTTCCAGGCCTGGCCTGCTAAACCCTCCCAGGTACCATCCTTGCTCTGTTTTTTTAATTTTCATTTGCTGGCTGAATGAACAGGACACCAAGAACACCAAGAGCCTAAGAGAGGGCTCACCCAGAGGGAAGGGGGAAGGCCCACCGGCTACTTACATTGGATTGTGACAGAAACAAGAAACAAATTCTCATTGTATCAAGCTACTGATACTTGTGGCAGTGTTTATAGCAGGTGGCCTATCCTGATGAGTACAATGAGCTTTTCTATTTTTTTGCTCATGTCTGCGGGGTGGGTAAAGCACCAGATAGGCAGTCAGGAGAGCTGGTCCTGGTCTGGGCTCTATCCCTCACTTCCTGATGGACCTAAATGGTTTCAGAGATCTGAGAGTCTAAGAAGGTCAACAAGTGCTTCCTCTGTGATGACGACACGGCTGCCTCTCTGCCTCTGCAGAGACTTGGCTGGGAAAGCAGCTGTGCTTGGAAGAAGATGCCAGCTGTCTTTCCTCTCCTTTTCCTGTAGCCTGTCCCATGCGCAAGCTCTGCGGCTCCTCACACTGCAAAGATTATCTGGTGCATTCACTTAAATTACTTCAATGCCTTTGGCCAAGTCCCTTAGCCACTTTGTGTCTCAGTTTCCTCATCCATATAATGGGAATAATGATTCACCTACAAAAGAGAGTTCTGCTGAGAATTAGAAATCATTTTTAGGGGTGCCTGCCTGGCTCAGTCAGTGGAGTGTGACACTCTTGATCTCAGGGTGGTGGCTTTGGGCCCCACGTTGGGTGTAGAGATTACTTAAAAATAAAAAAAATCTTTAAAAAGGAAAAAAAAAAAAGAAATCATTTTTTAGAAAGCATGGGTCACAGTGTCTGGCACTGTGGTTATTGCTAATGAATTAGCATACTTAAACGTGATGCATTCCGCACCCATTTGCAGAGTACTTGCTACAGCCAGGCAAATCGCTAAGGATGCAAAGGCAAAAGGAAGGACAAATCTCTGCCCTCAGTGCATTTATGGTCTAGTCCTGCACCCTCTAGCCTCCCCCTCCCCTCCTCCTCACCGCTAACATGCACATAGGTAGGACATGACAATATGAAGTAGAAAACAAATACATTTTCCAGGGGATAAATTCAAGGGGGTACCTGGGCCAGACTTTGGTTCGCCCCCAGGTTGTTACATGGAGTCAAGTGTTCTTTCCTTAAGGAATTTTTCCCTCTGTGGCAAAACTCCCTGGTGGGACCCTGGGCAGAAGGAGTCAAATCTCAGAGGGCTTGTGGTCAGTAGAAAAACCAGATCTTTAACAGCAGCTTAAGCCTGACTCCTTTGCCCTGAAGGAGGCTGGGAAGAAAGGAGAGGTCAGAGTTCAGAATCATTACTTTGTTGCTCTGGAATAGGATGAGGGAAACCAGAAGCTGCGCAGTGTTAAGATGGGGAACAGATAATTATATGTTCGTGCATTACTGTTCTGAATGTAAAATCTCCAATAGTCATTCCACACACAATGTAACAAAGCCTTTAAGGACAGGCTTAAGAAGGATTAATTTACAAAGACTCAACAGCTAGAAACCTCTAAAATAATTGTAAATGGAAAAAAGGATGCTCAAAATCACAGAGTTTAAAAGCTAGAGAGAACTTCAAAGTGTCATCCAACTTAGATTGTTAAATGCTGATCCATGATGAAATTGTTGCTGGTCTGTGATGAAATGAAAACAATCAGGACAATTTATTGTCTTTCCATACAAGAAAGGCTATTTATTTTAAATGACTTATCCTTTATTTTAAGATTATATAGTCTTCCTAGTTTTTTGGTTGTAATAGTCTTTCTCTTTCAGAACAATGATAGTATTTTAGATGGCAGTGTGTCTTTGTTTTTCCTCTTTTGCCTGTGGGTTTTAGAAAAACCTTACCTGTAAAAATGAAATGGCAATTCTGTGTTGGTCCCTAAGTTTTTAAAAATTTTGTTTCCTGAAACCCAGTCTAGAAACCAGTCATCAAACTTAACCATCATTCATAATATATTAAGAAACTGGCTCCTAAAAAGCAGTTATGTAATTTCTCCCAAGTTTTGAGAATACATCCATTTTTTTGAGAGAGAGAGAGAGAGAGAGAGAGAGAGTGAGCATTCACAAGCAGGGGAGGGGAGAGAGAGAGAGAGAGAGAGAGAGAGAGAGAATCTTAAGCAGGCTCCACATTCAGTGCAGAGTCTGACATGCAGGGCTCTATCTCATGACCCTGAGATCATGACCTGAGACATTCAGGTGCCCCAAGAATATATCCAAATATGGAAGCTTACTTTGATAAGTAGGACACAGAAACAACTCCCTCAAAGCAAAGTGAATCTGAAGATAGCATTTCTGCAGATGCTAATAAAATTAGCCTAAAAAATATTAACTTATAAAGTGGAGTAGTGAGGGAAACACATTGAAATGAAAGCCGGGTCCTGGGTTTTAGTCCATCTTGCGCCTCTAACAAGATTTGCTGTCTTAGGAAAATCTCTTTCATTTGCCTCAGGCTCTGTTTCCCTTCTGTAGAATGAGGGGATAGAAGCAAGGTGATTTCTAAGACCATTTCCTGCTTAAATGTTTGCTATTCTAATTGGAGACAACATGGTTTAGTAGCAGAAGATTCAGACTCTAGAAGAGACCGTCTGGTTTGACTACTGACTCTGATACTTACTGAATGAGGGCCTGGGTAAATTATTTAATCTTTCTGTGCCTTAATTTCCTCATTAGTAAAGTGGGGTGAGGATAGTAATTACCTCATGAGGAATAAACTACATAAAAATTGCAAAGCACTAAATGTAGAGTCTGATATTAATAAGCTTTCAACAAATACTAAATATTAGTAGCAATAGTCGGTGATTTTTTCTAAATTAAATGCTTTACCCTCCTCACTTGGGAATATAATTGCTCTGCATAAACTGGACTACACCACAGAGCAGATCCCATTCTGAAAGGGAGACTAACTCGGGAGGCTGCCAAGAGGATTCCAGATGCTAAGATGTAATAATTAAGTGCAGGTGCAACTCAAAGCACTTTACATACGTTATCTTATTTAGTCCTCAAAACAAATCTCTGAGGTCAGCAGAATATGTTGGTTTCTCAGCCACAGTCCAACCCAAAAGCTCACTAAAATCACTGCTCTGCTTTGCCCTAAATTTTGAATCTCCTCCCTTCAGGGTCGAGGGGAATGGCTGGGGTAGAGGGTGGGTAGAGATGGGGTGCTGGCGTATCATGGCTAGGAGAGAGGTACCTCTTATGCCAAGCAGCAAGTGTGAGCCACAGCAGCGTGGGTCATGGGAAGGAGGAGGATGGCTTGGGGACAGTGGTGGGATCTGGAGAATTAACCCAAGGCATTCCAGAAGGCACATGAAAGGTAGGGGTGGGCGGAGAGCTGCTATTGGAGCTGTGGTCAAGGCTGTTTTCTAGGTACAGTGCTTCCTGTGTAAATGGATAAGCCTCATTTAAAGGCTGGGGATTGAGTGCACACTGGGCAGCAGCTTATTGTTCTAGGAACAGATAAAACAAAGTTCCAAAAGTCTCTGATATTGTTCCAGGACATTGTATTGTATGGATGATCAGACATTGTTTGGAGGATGACTATAAAATCATCTCCTTTAGAACATATGAAGCAAATTAGAACTATGGCCCTATCTTCTATCCACAAAAGTAATACTCTTAGGGCCAAATTTAGCAACGCGGTACAGCGACATGCCCTTTCCCTTTATCCCTTTATAAGGGTAACTGCCCTCCCATACTCCCCTGCTTCAGGAATCAGGGCCTTAGGCTGGGGTTGCAGGAATCAGGGCCTTAGGCTGGGGTTGAAACATGGCATGGCCCCTGGACTGGACCAAGGCAGGGCGGCCACCAAAGGCAGCCAATCCAGGGGATGGATACAGATCTGTGAAATGGTCTTGTCTGAGAAGCTCTGCTCTGCCCAGGAAACCATTTCAGGTAACTTTGAATGGGGAGGCAGAGAGAGAACCAGTTTTAATGCAGAGAGGCAGGGAGGAGAAAGGAGAAAGGAGCAGACACATGGCTGCAAGATGTACAGGGCCAGCAAGATTAGGAGTCACCATAACAATAGAGAAGAATGGAGACACTTGGCTCTTGTAACTGAAGAAGAGACAAAAACACTTGGATCTCGGGCCTGTCTTGGATCTTGAGCAGGTGCTACTCCTTGGTTTCCATGAGCTTCTTTACCTAGTACCTCCATGTAATAGATACGCCAAGAACAACCCCCCTCCACCTCCCCCCCCCCCCATTACTGGAGGTACCTTAGATTTCTATTCTTTACAACCAAAAGAACCTAACAAAGTATGAATCTTGGTCTTAGTACTTATGAACTGGAGCTGTAGAGTCAGGGGAAGGATCTGATTGGATGACTAAAATTTACTAGGCTCTGTGGGGGGAGACTTTTCTAGGGGGACACAGCTCACCCAGGTATAGAGGCATGGAAGGTCAAGGTGGGTGCTGAAAAAAGGTGGGAAGATGGATATGATTTCAGAGAAGGATGGGAGAGGATGGCAGTCTTTGGGGTTGGAACAGTAGGGTCCAGATTGTCAGCAGTCTGCTTGTTATGCTGAGGTTTACACAAGATCCTTAAGCAGGGTGGAGAATGGGGACATGATCAGATTCACTCCTCTGTTTGTTTCCTTGAGGTTACAAATGCAGTTAATACTGGTGAAGAGACACTGAGAAAAAGGAGGCCAAGAAACCATCACATCAGCTACACTTTCTGGTTTCATGGAGAAGTGGAATGTCAGTCAGGACAGGCATAGCTCTAGGGAAATTGAGGCCTTTAAAAAGATTATTTTGAATTCTAGATGATGCCATTTTGCTTTTTCACAACTCAATATTCCAGCCACAGAATTGTCCCCTTGGAACATTCTCCTACTTGAAGTTTCCACGGCTTGAATGAAAGACGTGTAAGAAATATTTTCATATTGTCCTTCACACTTAAATTCAAATGTTCATGTTTAATGAACCACAGGGTACTGATCTCAAAAAGAAAGCATTAATTGTTCAAGGACTAGAGTGAAGTCAGAATTAGTGTGATAATGAGAATCCCTTTGACCACATTATTTAAGTGATGGGATGTTGGTCCTTCACAAAACATGGCATGAAAGACCCATGTAATATGTTGTAATCAAAATAATAATAAATTGATGTAAGCTTCCTGGAAGACTATTTGACAGTATGTGTCAGAAGCCTTATAAATATAGGCTTAGACTCAGAAATTCCACCTTTAGGAATAACATCTTAATCAAATATGTCTCAAGACAAATACCCAAGGATGTTTATCACAGCATTATTTATACTAGACCCAAACTAAAAACTTTTGAAAGGTCCAATTGTAAGTAAGTTATTAAGTAAATTATGGTGAAGCCATATGGTAAATTATTAAGAAGTCATATGTTGTTTTCAAAGAATACTTAATGACATGGAAAATTACTCATAACCTGAGTAAAAGAAGGACATAAAACTATACACACATGTACACACACATGTATATAAAGTTTCTTGTATGTATTTATATGTTCTTTGTAAATGCTCTAAAAGATAACCTGGAAGAAAATACTCCAAATTGAAATATGCAATGATTAAAATGTTAATAGAGTTTATCTTTCAGTAGTAGAATTACAAATGCTTTAATATTTTCTTTTTCTATTAATTTTTCAAATTTTCATGACTGCATATACATTATTAATATAATCAGGAAAGATTTTACTTACCCACATACAAAATTATCATTTGGGCTAGCTGTGACCAGACAGCATGATTATAGTTAGAAAACAAAGAATAGACACCAGAGCTTTCAGTCCCTTAACCTATTGACATCATTACAGGGAATAAGCAGGTGACCTGATTTGGGTCTCTGCTCTTTTTCAGCTCACTCCTTGGGGGAATTCCCAAGATTCACTGAGATCTTCCAGGCTTATCACCATCACCACCATCATCATCACCATTATCATCATCAACGCAAACAGTCATTGAGCACGTACGAGGTACCAGGCATTGTTGGAAGGGTTTAACAAATATTGTCAATTCCCCCTCACAACTCTTGGAAGTAGGTACTACTATTACTCCTGTTTTACTGAGGAAGAAACCAAGCAACAGAGAAACTTGCTCAAGGCCCCACCATTAGTAAGGGGTAGAGCTGGATTCAGACTCCAGGCAGTCTGATGTGCTGTAACACAATGCCTTAGGTTGCATGGCCTCTCAAAAAGCCACGAAGAACTTTGGAATTTGGGGGACTAGAGATCACATAGCTTTTTTTTAAGCAAAGGGAAATTTTTTCAAATCTAACTCTATGTATAATTCCCTTATTCCTGGTTTAGTTGAAAGAGATGCTAGGGTCCCTTCTGTGCCTCTCCCTCATTTCCCAATGAGGTCACTGTGGTGCCTCACCTCTGTATAACTCTTCTGAGAAACTACTGCCCTAATCTAACTATTTCTACTATGAAATGAGAAATCTGGGCCCAGAGCTTTTAAAAGAGGCCTCCCAGTTAGTATGTGCATAAGCTAATGTTTCTTTACTATCACCGCAGAGCACACACATACATTATTCGGGACTCCTTTTGTTACAACTCAAATTTGCTTAGACAGAAAAGGGAATTTATTAGTTTAAATAATCAGGTAGTCCAAAGAGATTCCGGCTTCAGGTATAGCTAGATCTAGGAGTCCAATATGACACAAAAGGCTCTGTCCCTCCCTCTATTTCTAGCTCTGCATCCCTGTAAATTCACCTCATTCTCAGGAAGGCTCTCTACATTATAAACCTATATACCCTTGTAGCTCTAGATGTCCAGCACGCCTGCAGGGTAAACTAGATAATCACTGTCATCTGTGGATCTTTCTAGTCAAAACCGTTGACGTTTATTTCTGTTGGACAAAGAATGGTGTGATAGTTAGACCTCCCATTCTTCCTTTAAAAAACAGAAGTCGTGAACATATATTAATCCGTGGTCCATTGCATGTACCACCACGCTGCGTAAGCCTAGTGGGGATGAGTTCCTTATAGCCAGACAATCTCTAGGTCTACCTTTTCACCAAAACCATCCTGTCTTTTGCACATGTGCAGAGAGTCCGTTGGGAGACTTGAACTCAGAGCCATAAGATCATGACCTGAGCTAAAGTCAGACACTTAGCTAACTGAGCAATCCAAGTACCTCAATACACCATCTTGGTTACTATAGCTTTATAGTGTGTCTTGCCCTCAGGTAGTGTAACTCTCCTACTTGGTGGTGGTAGTCCTCCTCCTCTCCCTCCTTCTCCTCCTCTGCCTCCCTCTTCTATCAGATTTATTGATGTATAGTTTATATATAACAAAACTCACCAAGTAGTGTGATTTGTAACTTCTCACAAACGTATATAGTCATGTAATGACTACAGTCATGAGATAGAAAATTTTCATCACCCCATCTCTTCTATCTTCCCATTGTCTTCTTTTCTGTCTTCATTAGAACTAATCAAGCATTTTTAATAATTTTATCTCCATTTCCACCATTGACTTATTTAGCTACACCTCTTTGAGTTCGTGTGTCTATGTGTGATAACTATACAATTTACAATATCCATTTTCAACTTACACAATATCACACTTTCAACTTATGTACAGTTTATAGTACATATTCATTTTCAACTAAATACTGTCTGCCTTCAACTACCATACTATTTACATGTGGCTCAAGATTCTTACAAAAGCACATTTTTCTTTTATTCTTCCCATCCTTTATACCACTTTTGTCATAGATTTTACCTCTACAAATATTAGTCATTTTCACTACTTAAATAGTTGACTATCTTTTAAAGAGATTTTAAAATTAAGAAAAATGTTTTATGTTTACTCACATATTTGTTGCCCTTAATTCCTTTGAACAGATCCAAATTTCTATCTGGTACCATGTTTCTTTTGTTTGAAGGATTACTTTTATACTCTTGTCCTCAGTGACGTGCTGGTAAAGTTGCTCTCTGCAAAATAAAAAAGAGCCCTGATTTGTAGTGTTTGCTGATTTCCATGGTGTAAATTCTCCCATCATTACCAATTTTAAGCCGCTAACATTTTAACAATCAATTTGCAAAATTCCTAAATATTTAGCAATCAGTTTGTGTGAAGTGGTATGAACTGGCTTAAGTTTGTGATGCTAATCTGCTGGTAATGTATTCTCCCAGGCTTTATTTTTCTGAATAAAGTCTTTTTTTTTCTCTTCAGTTTTGAAAAAAATTCCTTCCAGGATACAATACTAGGCTGATGGTTTCTTGTTCCAGTAATTTATTTTTTGAATTATTATTAGTTTTCTATTTTTATTTTTTAAGGAAGCTCTAGGCCCCACGTGGGGCTTGAACTCACAGCCTGAGATTAAGAGTGACACGCTCCACCTGCTGAGTCAGCCAGCTGCCCCTTCGTTTCAGCACTTTTAAGTTGTTGCTCTGTTGTCTTTGGGCATATACCGCTTCTGATGAGAAGTCTGCCGTAATTCTTATTTTTGTTCCTCTGTATCTAGTTTGTTTCTCTACTCCTCCTCCCACTCTACATCCCTGGCTGCTTTTAACATTTTCTTTTTATCGTTGGTATTCCGTAATGTGATTATGATGTGTTTTGCTGTGGTTTTCTTCCTGTTTCTGTTGCTTGACCCTGACATGGCCCTTAGACAGATCACATGGGGCTGCTGTGCTCAAACTGGCCCTTCAGGTGTCTGATACATCCTAGTGGCCAGGGCCCAAGAGGGTGTGCTACTGGAAGACTAGTCTTTGAATATGAATTAAATGAGATTTTTAGATTTCCTCATTACTTATTAGTAATGATATTTTATATTTCTATAGCAGTTTAACAATTTAAAAGAATTTAACCTACATTTTATTAGTGTGTAGATTATTTCAAGTGTATATCAGAATTACCTGAAGATCTTTTTAGTACAGAATCCTGGGTCCCACTTTTTTTGGTTTTTGTTTTGTTTTGTTTTGTTTTTACTTTTAAATCCAAATCTTTGGGGAAGACACATTTTCAAAAGCTTGAGAAACCGCAACATGACCTGATTTATATTTCTTGTAAAAGTTCTGTCGTGTAGGTTTGGTTATTTTCTTACATATGAAGAATCGGAGGTTACCAAGACGAATGACTTACCCAAGGTTTCCGAGTCCATCAGCTCAGCTAGAGCACGGGCCAAGTTTCTCTGTTAGTTTCACTGTTTTTGAGGAAAGAGCCATATTTTATTATAATGGACGAGGATTTTTGTCACATCCCATGTCACATGGTTACAATGTCACCAAATCCATTCCTACAAACTTTCCGTTTTAATCTGTTTAATAATAATACCTTTCTTTATGTTATTCAAAGAATTATCTCAGTGCCTCCAGGTTTTCATGGAGAAAACACACTAAACTGATGTTTCTAACTGAAACAAAGATGTCGGGAGCAAATTTAAATCAGACGTGGTTTTACATGTGGCTGGTTATGTGTAACCACCAATAGGTTAGCATCCCTTTATTTTTCTTCAAGAGAAAAAAAAGATCCGGTAGAATGGGGTTTGCAAATAGTTAACTGGCAGCGTGAGGGACTTGTGTAGAAAGTTGAGGTGACAACTGAAAGTCAAGACTACACATGTTCATGTGTTTCCCAGGGAAAATAAGATCTCCAATTTAGAGAGACTTGGGTGCCGCTATTATTTCTTCAGATAAGACACATACAGATGGGAAAGATGACTTTTCTGAAGGAAACATGAGATGTAAATGAAAGAAACATAAGTAGAAAAAGTGACTTTTTTTCCTTTCTCCAATTTTTTAGCTTCTTTCTTGGTTTTATTATGCAGTGTTTTGATGTTGACATCGTCTTAATGTGCTTCAGGACACTCATTTTTCAGCAGCAGCTCCTAGGGACAGGACAACTGCATGTCTTCAGCAAGCAGAAGTCTTGCATATCCCCTTGGGCTTTCCACACATGGTCTACCGCCATTTCCTTGTGTGCCTCCCTGTCTCCGAGACACCCTCCTCAGTGTCCTGTGTCCTGTTCTTGGCTCCATCCTTGTGCCATCTCCTATGACAACTCTCCCTGCTCAAATTCACACTGTCCTTTCCCTTCTCAGTTCCTGGTGGATTTCTACCTGTTCACTATCTTTTATTCTTTTCTTTAAAGTTTATTTACTTATTTTGAGAGAGAGACAGTGCAAATGGGGAAGGGGCAGAGAGGGAGAGGGAGAGAGGGAGAATCTCAAGCAGGCTCTGCACCACCAGCACGGAGCCTGATGTGGGGCTCCAACCCACGAACCGCGAGATCATGACCTGAGCCGAAGTCGGACACTTAACTAACTGAGCCACCCAGGCGCCCCTGTTCACTATATTTTAACATTAGTCATAGATTACAGAGTTGATGAGCAGCGTGAGCTCCTAAAAGGGTTGCCCGTGGATCAAGGTAGAAAATTAAGATAATCAGATTGCTGAAATCAAGTGACTTTTGTAACAGTTACAGGCACTTGTCCATCAGGCATTCTTCCAGGAGCTTTAGCTCTTGAGCACTGTGATCAAAATCAGAAGCAAAAAGTGTTCTAAGTGATGAGTAAAATAGCTGTCACAGAATCCACATAACTTTATTCCTTTGATTAAATTTAACAAACAGTTATTGAGTATTTTCTATCTGCCAGACACTGGCCTGGGTGGTAGGAATAGTGAGATGAATAATTTATCTCTCTCTCACCTTGTTCCAGAAAGGATCTGAGGTGGCTTGTAGCAGAAACATATAAAATAAAATGGCCAAATACAGGTTTTAAAACTCAGAGCAAGGGAAATATAAATTAAAGTAGGTCAAGTCTAGGGGGAAAAGAGGACACAGATACACGGCCAAGTATAATCGTTATACTTGAGCTGTGAATTTGGCTCTAAGTACATTAGGTGGCCAGGGGGAAAGGGAAACGTGGTGAGTTACACATTTCCCATTGTAAAAACAAAGAAATTGCATAGTCACTCAGGGGGGAAAAGATGAATAAGGCATGGTTCCTAATGGCAAGGAATTTATAATCCAGCAGGAGAGACAGATCTGTAGCAAACATCTGTGAAACAAAGCTGTATTATGAGATCTGTGTGAAGCGCTAAGGGAATAGAGATAGGGGGGCAATTTATTTGGCTTACTAGAGAGAGAAGATGCTATAGGAACAGCGCCCTAAAAGAAGAAGTGGACAAGGAGGAGAAGGGCACATGAGACAGAGGGAAAGAGTACAGTGACTTGAGATTAGCAGCCTCCAGCTATGTTTGCATAAAAATTGCTTTGAATGCTTGTCAAAAGACTCTGAATCAATAGGACTGGGATTTTTCACAAGCACCCCAGAATGCTAATTCTGGTGCTCAGCGACCATACTTTGAGAAACATTGATGTGTAGAGCAGTGAAAGATGAGGTTGGAAATGCCGACTGGGCCCACCTGGTGTGGGCTTCGTATTCCACAGTTAGAAACTTGGACTTTATGGGTAATGGGGAGCCTCTGGATGCCTTTAAGCCTAAGCAGGTGAATAACACTGTCAACTCTGTGTGTGTGTGCGCATGTGTTTCTTTTCTTTTTCTGATTACAAGTGCAGCAGCTGGAGGATGAAGGGCAGGAAGAAAGAGGCTACAAACAGGTAACCACTAGGAGTGTGGCATTGTCCAGGTGCAAAAGGACAAGAATGCGTTGAGGTAGTGGCAGGGGAAATGGGGCACGGTGAACACTTTCTGCAATGAGCATGAACCTGTTAGTTTATTGTTAGTCACAGATTTACTTTTCTGGTTAATCTATGTTGTTTCTCATGTCTAATTATTATTTTACTTTATTTTTTACTCTCAGGTGGCCAGCCTAAACCAACAAGCAGCAGCAGTGACCTGCTGGGGAGCAGGTCCTCGCTGAGCTCTGCCTGGTCCACGTGTGTGAGCTGGGGGGCTGGTGAGGGACATTTGCTCAGCATAGTGGAGGGGAGACTTCTTCTTTTTTTTTTTTTAATATAATTTATTGTCAAGTTAGCTAACATACAGTGTATATAGTGTGCTTTTGGCTTTGGGAGTAGATTCCTCTGATTCATCTCTTACATACAACAGCCAGTGCTCATCCCATCGAGTGCCCTCCTCAATGCCTATCCCCCATCCCCCCCCTCCCCCCCCCCCCCCCCCCCCCCCCCCGCCCCTCCGGCCAACCATCAGTTTGTTCCCTGTATTTAAGAGTCTGTCATGGTTAGGGGAGGTGACTTCTCTTATGGTGAACTCACATTGGAGGGTGACTTAGTACATCAGGATTTTTTTCTTTTAATTTACTCTTAAAAACTTCTTGTTTTAAAAACACAAAAAAGAGAAGACAGTTCTGAGTCCCTATAACCAGTTACTCAGATTTGGCAACTCAAGGTTTTGACAACATATTTTCAGCTTTATTGAGGCATAATTGACAAATAAAATGACACATATTTAAAGTGTCCAACACGATGATTTGGCATACATATACTTTGTGAAATGATTCCCACAATCAAATTAATTAACACTTTCATCCCTTACATAGTTACTTTTTTTGTATGTGTGGTGAGAATGCTTAAGGTCTCTTCTCTTATCAACTTTCAAGTACACAACACAGTATTATTAACTATAGTCACCATGCTGTCCCTACATCCCCAGAGCTTATTCATCTTATAACTGGAGGCTTAGAACCTTTGGCCAGTACCTCTTATCTCCTCCAACCTCCAGCAGCCCCTGGTAACCACCATTCTATTCTCTCTTTTAGGAGTTCAACTTTTTTTTTTTTTTTTTTTTTTTTTTTTTTTTAAGATTCCACAGGTGAGTGAGGCCATAGAGTATTTGTCTATTTTGGTCTGGCGAATTTCACTTAGCATAATGTCTTCTATTTTTATCCCTGCTGTTGCAAGCAGCAGGATTTCCTTCTTTCTCATGGCTGACTATTATTCCATTCTACGTATATACCACACCTTTTTAATCATTGATCTGTTGAAGGACACTTGCATTGTTTCCATATCTTAGCTAATGTGAATGATGTTGCAATGAGCATGGGAGTGCAGATTTCTCTTTGAGATCCTGATTTCATTTTCTTCAGTTACATACTCAGAAGTGACATTGCTGGATCATATAGTAGTTCGCAGTAGTTTGAATTACTATAATCTACTATGGTAGATCATGTAGTAAATTTTAAGGAGCCTGCATATGGTTTGCCATAATCACTGTACCAATTTACATTCCTACCAACAATACACAGTGGTTCCCTTTTCTCCACAACCTTGCCAACACTTTTATCTGTTGTCTTTTTGATAAAAACCATCCTAACAGGTATGAGGTGTATCTCAGTGTGGTTTTAGTTTACATTTTCCTGATGATTAGTGATCTTGAGCATTGTTTCATGTAGCTTTTGGCCATTTTTATGTCAAATTTGGGAAAATTCTCAAATTCTTTGCCCATTTTTAAATTGGATTATTTGGTTTTTCTTTGTTTTTCTTTTTTTTTTTTAATTTTTTTTTTTTTTTTGCTATCAACTTGTTAGTTTGGATACTCACCCATTATCAGATATATGGTTTGCAAATATCTTTTCCCATTACTGTAAGTTGTCTTTTCATTGTGATGGTTTCCTTTATTGTGCAGAAGCTTTTTAGTTTGATGTAGTCCCACTTGTTTATTTTTGGTTTGTTGCCTGTGCTTTTGGTGTCAAATAAAAAAAAAGTCATTGCCAAGACCAATGTCAAGGAGCTTTGCTCCTATATTCTAGGAGTTTTATGGTTTCAGGTCTTATGTTCGAGTCTTTAATCCATTTTGAGTTGATTTTTGTGTATGGTGTAAGATAGGAGTCCAGTTTTATTCCTTCCCATGTGACTGTTCAGTTTTCCCAGCACCAGTAATAGAAGACATTGTTCTTTCCCCCACTATGTGTTCCTGGTGCCCTTCTCAAAGATTTGTTGACTGTATATGCATGGACTTCTGCCTGGGCTCTTTATTCTGCTCCATTGATCTGTGTGTCTATCTTTATACCAGTACCATACTGCTGTAATTATTATATCTTCATAATGTAGTTTGAAATCAGGAAGTGTGATTCCTCCAGCTTTGTTCTTTTTCAGGATTGCTTTGGCTATTCAGGGTCTTTTGTGGATATGAATATGAAATTTAGTATTATTTTTTCTATATCTTTGAAAATGTCAATGGAATTTTGATAAGGTTGCATTGAATCTATAGATTACTCTGAGGAGTGTGGGTAGACATTTAACAATATTAATTCTTCCAATTCATGAGCATGGGATATCTTTCCATTTACTCTGTCTTCTTCTATTTCTTTCATTAAATGTCATAGTTTTCAGGGTGCAGGTCTTTCACCTCCTTATTAAACTTATTCCTAAGTATTTTATTGTTTTTTTTAATGCCTATTTATTTTGAGAGAGAGAGAGAGAGAGAGAATGTGTGCGAACCACGGAGGGGCAGAGGGAGGGGGAGAGAGAGAGAGAGAGAGAGAGAGAGAGAGAGAGAGAGAGAATCTCAAGCAGGCTCTGGACGGTCAGCACAGACTCCGATGTGGGGTGCAAACTCATGAACTATGAGATCATGACCTGAGCCAAAATCAGGAGTCAGATGCTTAACCAACTGAGCCATGCAGGCACCCATTCATATTTTGTTGCTTTGATAGCATCGTAAATGGGATGATTTTCTTCATTTTCTTGATTTTTCATATTCCTTGGAGCCTTGCATTGCTGTCGTCACATCTGAAGAAACAATTACCTTCTGTAGTCTTTATTGAATGCTTTGGGAAAGAAATACATGCTGCCAGTTCTGCTAAGGATTCTGAGGCTTCTCAGACCTTTTCTATGGATATACATGCTTCTCATTTCTTGTTCCCTCTTAGGGGGATTTCTTAAGATCGTGTGTATGCTTCTCTTGCTTTCCCTAGAATGGTGCTAAACGCTCGTTAGTGTGTTTTCTCCCAATCTGTTTTTTTTTTTTAAGTTTCTTTCTTTTTTTTTTTTTTTTGAGTGGGGGAAGGGGCAGAGACAGAGAGAGAGAGAGAGAGAATCCAAAGCAGGCGCTGCACTGTCAGCTCAGCCTGACGCGTGGCACAAACTCACAAACCGTGAGATCATGACTTGAGCTGAAATCTAGAGTCTTAACTGCCTGAGCCCTGCAGGCGCCCCTCTGTTCTCCCAGGCTTGCAGAGTCAGAGCCAGCTTTCTGCCCGTGCTCACCAGCTGTCTACAAAGGCTCATACTCCCCCCTCATGGAACACACACAACCAGCCAGCCACAGGGTGTGGTGTGTGTGAGGGAGGTAAACGGAGTGTTCAGGAACCCCCGGGGCCATCTGGGGGGAATCCTCAAATGAAACATCCCCCGCAGCTTGTGGGCCTGCTTCCTGATGAATTCCACAAAGTGGTTGGTAAGATCCGTGTCTTTCTGATGCCCTCTGAGAGCCCTGTCTGCTGTTCTCCCAGCCACTCTCTGCCCCTGATTTGTGCAGCATGCCTCTGTACTCTGGATGGGGTGAGAGAGAAGTGGGCCTTTTTGGTAGCATTACACACGGCTGGGAAGCCAGGTACTCATTCACACACTCTCAGTTTCGCCCTTGAAAGAAGCCACAGATCTAGAAGGTCTACCTTGGCATTGATCTATATCTGTGCCTTGGGGGAGGGGTGACATAGGTAAAAAAAAAAAACTGTTTCTGTCACCCTCTTCACTGCATCCAATCTGGTTGTTTTTTGCTCCAGTGGTTTGCTGGAACTTCTCTGCTGGACTCCTGGACTGCCACAAATGCATTCTCCTCTGTGGGTGATTGTCAAACTTGCTGTTTTGCGGGAAGAACACAGAAGAAGACTCTTATTCCACCATTTTGCTGATGTCATTCCCACATGTTTTTATTTGTTCTAAGAAAAAAAGGTACCAATGTCCAGTTCACTGGATTCTGCTAACACAATGTCTGCCCTTCAAAAGTGGCAATAAATGTCAGCACCTTGCATTGTGGTTTACAAAAACCAGAGTGCCTGAAGTTGGACAATGTTCCCATGCAAAGACCTATTGTTTTGAGTCTGCTCTCATGCGTGCAGAGCGTTTGTGAGCAACAAGCCTGTGGTCTAATCCATTATTTCATTCATGGTACAGGAACTACTGAGCTTAGTCCCAAGACAAAGTGAAGTTAATACCATTTGGCTACGATCCACTGTTCAAACGTGTGGTAAGTGGAATAATGGCCCTCCGGAAGATGTCCATGTCCTAATCCCCAGAACCAGTGAATATGATACCTTACATGGCAAAAGAGATACGTTTGTTTGGTAAGGTCACCATAACCAAGTACTACGAACTGGGTGGCTTGAACAGAAATGTATTCTTTCGCAGTTCTGAAGGCTAGAAGATCAAAATCAAGACATCAGCAGGTTGGTTTCTTTTAAAAGCTGTGAGGGAGAGATCTATTCCAGGCCTTTCTCCTTGGTTTGTATAGGTGGCTGTCTCCTCCCCGTGTTTCTCCTTCTGTGGGTGTCTGTGTCCAAATTCCACCCCCACTGGTTTCTAAACGTTTGTTTGTTTAGAGAGAGAGGAAAACAGGATCTGAAGTGGGCTCTGTGCTGATAGCAGAGAGCCCGATGCAGGGCTTGAACTCATGAACTTCGAGATCACGACCTAAACTGAAGTCAGAGGCTCAACCGACTGAGCGACCCAGGTGCCCCCACCCCCTTCTGATACACACACCCGTCCTGTTGAATTAAGGCCCACCCGAATGATCTAATCTTAACTGATTACATTTGCTGTGACCCTGTCTTCAAGTAAGTTCACATTCTTGGGTTTACAACTTCAAAATACAAATTTGGACACAATTCAACCCATAACAAGAGACTTTGCGAATATGATTAAAGTTAAGGACTTTGAGAAGAGGGAGGGCATCCTGAATCATCCAGGTGGATTCAATCTAATCACATAGTCCTTAAACGTGAAGACACTTTCCCTTCTGTCCTCAGTGAGAAAGAGTTGTGGTAACAGAAAAGAGGTCAGAGAGAGGCAGCATTGCTGGCTTTTAAGGATGGTGGAAGATGCTACAAGGGAAGAAATGCTTGTGGCCTCAGAAGCCAGAAAAGGCAGGGTGATGGGCATTGAGGAGGGCACCTGTTGGGATGCGCACTGGGTGTTGTATGGAAACCAATTTAACAATAAATTTCATATTAAAAAAAAAGCCAGAAAAGGCAAAGAAGTAGTCTCCTCTAGAGGCTCCAGAAAGGAATTTGGCCCTGCCAATACCTTGATCTCAGTGCAGTGAGACCAGTTGTTAGAATTCTTACCTCCAGAACCGTACGACAGCACATTTGTGTTGTTCTAAACCATTAAGTTTGTGGTGATTTGTTATGGCAGCAACAGAAAACCAAAACAATTTCCTCCCAACCACAGCCCCTCCATTCACCATACCATCTCCCTTCCCCCTTATCTAATGACTCTCCCTGGGACTCAGTCCACAGAACTCCCCCCACCCCTACCACAGCCACTCATAAAAGTCAAGTCATGTAGGGGCACCTGGGTGGCTCAGTCGGTTAGGAATCCAACTTTTCATTTCAGCTTACGTCATGATCTCATGGTTCTCGGGCTCTGCACTGACAGCACGGAGCCTGCTTGGGATTCTCTCTCTCCTCTATCTCTCTGCCCCTTCCCCCCACATGCACATGGGAGCTGTCTCTCTCTCTCACTCACTCCAAACTAAACTTAAAAAAAAAAACAAGCCAAGTCTTGTAAAGTGAGGGATTCCTCCCTGAGTATCAGGCCAGCTCATGACCCACTCCCACTGCACATTCCCCAGCCTCGGAACACTCACATGAGACCCTCCTACCTGGACTGAGCTGCCTGGAGCGTGCGGGCATGTGAGCCAAGCGGGAACCGTCTCTGTCTAGATTTTGAGCTAGGAGTCCCCAAGGCCAGGAGTCGGGAGCTGATTCCTGTTGATGGCAGGGGTCTAGAGGGAAGGTCCGTGGATTAGTGTTGCTGAGGTTCTGAAGGCTGTGACGTTTCACTTAAACCGGGTGGCAGTCGGTTGGTTTGACTTGCCAAAGAGCCTGAGCACTTACTTACATTCGCTCATCCAAAAACTGTGCCATGGAGAGGAGGCGGGAAGGGAGGTGCAGCAAGGGCCAGGACAGGATGCGGCCGAGAGCCCTGGTGTGGAGAAGGCTGCCGCTCCCGGCTAAAATGAGTCTCACAGAAGTTTCTGGTTCTTCGTTACCATGACATGTTGTGAAATGACTTCATGTTTTCTGCAAAACCGGTCACCAATTTCTGGAAGGCTTGTTTTCCTCTAGAAGAGCCAAACCGCATATCCCTTATTGTAGGTAGTTCTTGTACCACAGACATGCTATCTCTTTACACAAGTGATTGCAAAATGTGCAACTGCCTCTCAGGGCTTTTGTTTTGTATTGTTTTGTTTGAACGTGTTTGATTTTTGAAAGCTGTTAAGACCTAGACTGGAAGCTCTCAGATGATCAGATCCTTTCTGGTGTCAGGATGCAAACACGCTACTCCGTACTTAAACAAGGCTCTAGTCTTTTGTGTCTCTTCCATCAGGAACTGCTGCAGATAAAAGCAAATGTCTTAGAAGAGCAAGTGTGACATCTGGTTCGCTATCAGGAATAAATCTCTACCTGCCAAGCAAGACTGTAAGGCAATCTGGAACCGGTTACCACATAAACTTGTTTTATTTCAAAACCGTATCACCTGACTTACCTTTCTATTTATCGCCTGCCTTGAGTTCTTTTTCACTATCAAGGTGCTTCTAATGAAACACAGTTGACCTGAGTTTTGAGGTGAATTGTGAGAGAGTTTGTAAAAGGGGCTTAAAGGGGAAGAGCCCTCATTTCCTCTGGCTTGTGGGGTGGAAAGGTCACCACAGAAACCACGCCCCAGCTCTGAAGGGAAGGGAAGGGAGAAGGGAAATCAGCGGTGCTCTGATGCCAACCCCCCGTCCTAGCAGCCGGTTTTCAGATGTGGCAAATGCACAGTGAATTTCTGCTCTGATGTGTAATGTGGTCAGATGCCTGTGGGGCCACTGTGTGGTGCGTGAAGGGCGCTCAGACGGAAGATGCCTGTGTGACTCGCTCTCAGCTGTGTCACACCCAGGCGGGGACTTTGTGCAAGCCTTCCGATGGCGGACTGATATCTGGGGGTACCTGCCGGCTGCCGCGTGCTGACCAAGTAGTGCCCTAGCTTTTACAGATGCCCGTGTCTTCCCAGGTGAGTATGCCTCCATACATCCTCAGTGCAAGCACGAAAGGAGTGGGGGTGCCAGTGGGGGCGCCTGGGGGGCTCAGTCAGTTGAACTTCTGACTTTGGCTGGGATCATGATCTCGTGGTTGGTGAGTTCGAGCCCCACGTCAGCCTCGCTGCTATCCACGCACTGGCTTCCGATCCTCTCTCCCCCCTCCTGCCCCCTCCCCCGCTCATGCGCACGCGCGCTCTCTTTCTCTCTCTCAAAAATAAATAAACATTAAAAAAAAAAACCCCAAAACGATGGGTGCAAGGGGCCCGTGATACAGGGCTAATATTTGTGTGATAGCCTTGACGTTTTCTCTTTTCCTTTTTAAAGTTTATTTGTGTATAGCCTTGACGTTTCCTTACATACTGTCACATACATCATCTCATAGTGCCCTTCACTGAAGCCTGGTGAAGACACTGCGTCTTTTCCATTCTCCAGATGAGGGTATGGAGACTCAAAGGGCTGGCTGACTCATTAGTAAGTTGAAGAGGGTGGGGTCTCCAGCCCAGCTCCTCTGATTCTAATACAGGGCTCTGAAACTCAAATGGCTAAGGGACCAGGAGAGGAATCTAAGGGACAGCATGACCCGGGAAGCACACACCCTGCCCACAGGGGCAGCCACTACTCAGCAAAAGCTGGGCCCTGCCAAGCAAGAGCACAGGTCCACACTTGCCATAGCGGTCTAGTTTTTGCCCCACATTACGGACTTTTGTGCATGAGGTTCCAACCTATTCAAAACACCTTGCTAAAAACTAACACAAAAAAAACTTGGGGCACCTGAGTGGCTCAGTCGGTTAAGCCTCTGACTCTTGATTTCGGCTCAGGTCATGATCTTACAGTTTGTGGGATCGAGCCCCACACTGGGCTCCTCTTTGTCAGCAAGGAGAATCCCTGCTTGGGATTCTCTGTCCCCCCTTCTCTCTCTGCACCTCCTCTGCTCGAATTCTCTGTCTCTCAAAATAAATAAACTTAAAAAACATAGAACAAAACAAAAACAACTTTGTGAGCCCTAAACATGTCTTAAAGCCCTGTCCAGTTTCCTTGCCAGAGTGCAACTTTGGCTGGTGGTTCATTTGACATTTATTGAGCACCTATTGTGTCAAGGAATTGTGCTGGGGGGTGGGGGTGGGGCAGGCACAGTCACTGTTTGAACAAAGCCAGCCTGCTGGTGGAAGGTTTCTTTATTCACATGTACTGAGTGAGTCTATGTAGACTCAGCTTCTGTTACTGTTCAAGTGCAGGCTGTGAGGGATTGAAAAAAAAAAAACAACACATGGTTGCACAACGATGTGAAGGTATTTAATGCTACTGATTGTACAGTTTAAAATGGTTAAAATGGTAAATTTTATGTATATGTTACCACAAAAAAAAAATCATGCTTATATGTGTGTGTGTGTGTGTGTGTGTGTGTGTGTAATTTTTATCCGTAACAAAGATAAAATCTACATGAGAAGAATTTAATGTTCTCAAATAACTTCACCAAACACTTGAGCACCCACTGTGTATCAAACACCATCCGAAGTGCTGGGAATACAAATTAAGGAAAATTAGTTCTTGTCTTGAAATGTAGCTTCTGCCGAGAAATGACAGTGACATTGGGAGCAGTCTAGGTTCACGCAGTTAATAATAGCTGCTATTTATGGAATGCTAGCTCCGTGCCAGGCTCTTTAGTGAGTGCTTCACGGGCACCGTCTATCTCCTTTGAGCCTCACCGCTGCCCTATGGGGCAGATGCTTCTATCGACCTCATTTTACAGAAGGGGCAACAGAAGCTCAGAGAGGCTCAGTCTCTTGCCCTAGGTCCCACAGTGACAGCGAGTGGAGAAATCACGTTTTGAGCCCAGGTACGCTTTACCCCAGACCCCCTAGCATAGAGATGCCACAAGCCCTGGTGTAACCGGCCAGCAGAGGTCAACGTGGGGCTTGGGAGGCAGGAGCAGTGAGGAGGCTGGGAGAGAGGAGGTCCGAATCAAGGTAAGGTGCTGCAGTCCCAGGCAGGGAAGTGTGCCAGTGTCTCTGGCCCCAGATGCAGGGCCAGTTTCACACAGGTTGTTCTTTTGGTCCGTTCGTGCTACTGTCGCAAAATACCACAGACCGGTGAGCTTATAAACAGCAGAACGTTACTGCTCACATTTTTCAAGGCTGGGAGTGTGAGATCAGGGGGCCAGAATGGTCAGTGAAGGCCTTCTTCCAGGCCACAGACATGTATCCTCACATGGTGGATGGGGCTGGAGGGGGCGTGGTCGGCGGGATAGAACTTATATCCTACAGAGCACTAATATTTTATAAGAGTGTTAATCCCATTCAAGAGGGTTCCACCCTCATGACCTAATCACCTCCCCAAGGCCCCACCTCCTAACACCATCACCTTGGTGGTTAGGATTTCAGCATAGGAATTCAAGGGCGGGGGCACATTCAGATGATTATGGCAATCATTAATACTGATTCCAAAAGGATGAGAGACGGACAAAATGGAAGGACATTCTGGTCACACAGAGAAGGCTAACACGAGGGCAGAGGAGAGGGGCTTGTCCGTGTAATTTAGCCCTTAATACCCAGAGCTGTGACACAGCAAAAGATGACATCACACACCGTGGAGGGACATGTGAGGGGGCTGGCAGCCATGGCAGGGCCTGGGAAGCTCCATGGGGCTTGTGGACCCCAGCAACCTCAGCAGCCGACACTCCACCTGGAACTGGACCAGAGGAAAGTGTCAGAAACCACCTGGCAGCCTGTGGGCTAAAGGCAAAAACTTGAAATTGTGGGAAAGTTGGCTTTGAACGGCCACTCAAGGTTCTACCAAGCAGGGGGTGGCCACCAAGAACCATCAATGGATGCAGATGTTGTGGCACTGTGTTATGTAGATGAACTCAACTGTAGGTTCCGGGGATGTGACACTACAGGAGGGTGGCTCTGGGACACACTTCATTCCTTCCTTAAGAAACATGGAATCCCCACTAATGCCATGCTCTGTTTTAGATGTTGGGGATACAGCAGTGAACAGGACAGACAAGGTACTCATCCCCATGGAGCTTACATTCTAGGTAGGGTTTGTTATCTGACTAGATGACAATACACACGTAAACAAAAAGTACATGAGACAATTTCAGAAGAAAGGGAGGAGCATAGGGTGTGATGGCAGTTGACAATGTAGATAGAATGGTCAGGGAAGGCTTCTCTGAGGACACATTATTTGAGGTGACACCTGAATGGGAAGATAGAGGTGGGCATGAATGGGAGTGCAGAAGGCAGAGGGAACAGTAGTGCAAAGGTCCTGAGGCAGGTGTGAGCTTGGTTTCTGCAGCTTTGAACATATCTTTTTAAGGAAAGAAGGAATGTCAGTGCAGTCTGTGGGGAAGGCTGAGGAAGGAAGAGATGTGACTGGAGTAAGCCAGATCATATGGGACATTGCAGGCCTGGGGCTGTAAATACACATGTATTGGGGATATGTGGGGAGGAGGGGGACAGCCTCACCACTGGTTCAAAGAGGAAGAGGCTCCTGGACCAGCTGGAGAGGGGCCAGGGAAAACTAGCTTGGCCATAGGGCAAACTCCTATGAGACTATAGTCCAGGGTGCCATGTCCTTAGGAACGTGAAAATTCAAGCTTCATACAAGAGGGCATGGTCATATAATGTTCTGATGCAAAGCAGAATATGACTGTGGAAGTCCATGAGGAAAGTGCTCAGCCAAATCAGCCCCAGCCAGCCCTGGAGGGGTTGGGGTTGGGTCAACACAGGAAAAGATCCTGGAGGGGAGGGAGCCAGCAAGGAACTAGGCCTCTGTGGGAGTTTCAGAGCACTGGAGAAGAGAAGCCAAAGCTCGAGTAACAATTAGGTGAATAGATTGGCAGGCTGAAGCGGGGCTGTAGAGAAGGGAGTGTTTGCCCAGAAGGATGATGGTGGAGGCTACTGGCACCTGGCGTAGTCCTAGGTGGAGCCCCCCAATTAAGGCTGATTGGGGTGCCACCTGCTGGTAGCCTGAGGCTACTGCTAGTCTCCTGGTGCTGGTCAGGTCCGCCTCAAATGGAGGCCAGGAGGAATTTGTATTGTAACAGCATTTATGATGGGATTCTTATTATCTCAGTTTTGGCTGAGGCATGAATACTAAATCCCATGATGTTAAATTCCAAAGGATTCACTGTGCAGAAACCTCAAAGTGGTATCACGAACAGGGCAAAACAAGTCTTAAATTCCTTAACCACTAGGAAAAGACCAGGAGGATTTGCAAAGAGAATATTTAGAGCGAGCTGCTGTCAAATCCAGTGCTTCCCAGGGTTAGTGGCTGCTCCTGGCGTCAAGCCTAGAGGGACACTCTAAGAAGAATACTTGGAGAGCATGATAAGCATTTCCTGAATAGAGAGATATTAGACTGGGGTCTGCCTTTTGCCTGGAAGATCTAGCAGGCTAGCAATGGGCTGGCTGGAAGCAGCAGTGAAGAAATGGCTGGTGCTTCAGGCAGAAGTAATAAAGGCAAAGCGAGTGCATGTGTGCGTGTGTGTGTGCTTCCAGGTGGGCAGAGAAAGAGAATGAGAAGGGTTTTTGATGTGTGGTTGTTGTAACTGCTGCTTTTAAAGCAAACAGCAGGGATCGATGAAGCAGCTAGATATGATAAACATCGCAAGATAATGAAATACTGTATTTCCCAATTTAAATATCTAGATTTTTTTCTGACTATAAAAATAACACATACGAATCAAAACTCAGACAGCTCAGAAATATACACTAGCAGAGAGAGCATTTCCCTATTTCCCACCCTGATCTTTAAGACCTTTTCCTGCATTAAAGCTTCTCAGGCTTCCTGGGGCACGTTCTGTTTTGTGACCAGCAGGTGGCAGTGCACCACCGCTTTAGGGGGTACCCAGAAAAGTGGATTTAAGAGGAAACTCCCATGCAGCAGAGAGCTTTGCAAACTGGTTTTAATTTGAAACAATCTTTAAGTTTTCTAAAATGATGTCAGGAAAAATTCCTAGTGATTTTTTTTTTACATGTTTAAGCTGTTCGCTTTTGGCCACAGTGCCCTGGATTATTGCCCCTGGGCTTTGAAAGTAAGGGGAAAAAAAACAAAGGGAATGTATTGGCTCATGTAATTGAAAAGTCCAGAGGTTTGTTCTGAGGAGAGAGAGATGTGCTTCAGGTCTGGTTTGATCTGGCTTCACCCCCTCATCAAAGCCTTGGGTCTGTTTCGCTGATATTTTCTGCTATTCCTGGCTAGCTTCATCCTAGGGCTTCCTTCCCTTATGTTAGAAAACAGTCATAGCAGTTGCAGTCCTCAGATCTGCACAATTCACCTTCTGGAGCCCCCAAAATTACTGCCTTGGGTCTCAGTGGCCTGAGTTGAATCACTTGCTCATTCTTAAAGCAAACACTGTGACCAGGAGATAGAGTTGCATCATTCACTTTAGCCTAAGCTTCATGTCCCAGGAGAGCAGTCAAGTTTCCACCTGAAGTACATGGGCTGTGTTGGGTGAGGGAAATACCTAGATGATTGAGAACAGTTAACATGGTGGCAGGGACTAGGGGGGCCATGCTGGTGGATGTTTGCTGGCAATATGTAGAATGTCAGTGTGACTCTGGTGCCCTGGGTCTCTAGAAAGTCCTACTGCTCACCAGGGAACCAGGAAAAGGTATAGGACCAAGCCTCCAGGTGGCTAACTGGACAACCTCCTCCAGGCCTGCCCACCCCACTCACTTTCCACCCCGCCAGTCCCTGAATGGCTTCTCCAGATTACACATTTGATTGCATAGTTCCTCTGCCCAAAACTGCTGTGGCTCCCATCCTCCAAGCTCAAATCCTTAACAAGGCACATGAAGCCTCATACCCTCTGGTCTCCAGCCTCATCTGCCTCCACTGACTCCAGCCTCATCTGCCTCCATGACTATGGCTAAGTCCAATGTAGGGCTTGATCTCCCAACAGAAAGATCATGATCTGAGCTGATATTAAGAGCCCTCTGACTGAGCCACTCAGGCACCTCCCTTCCAGTCTTAAAGTGTATGATTCTTCACCAGAGGCGCATGGGAGGAACAGAGGAGAACTGGTCCCACTGATCCAAGATGGTAGAGGATCATAGCGTCCCTCTGTGGTGGGTCAGCTTGGATCATTAGGCAACAGCTCCAGTTTTGGTTCTGAGTGAATCATATAAGCTACGCATGATCCGCAAACAGCCCCTCTTCTCTCTCCTTAGAAAGATATTTTCACGTTTGCAGAAATTCCTAACGTTTTTCTTCCCAGCTTCCCAGTGGCCTGCCAGAGTGGAGAGGTCCCAGTGTTCTTCGAATGAGGGAGGTCAATGGAGTTGGACTATTAGGAATGACATTACCATGACTGATAAGGACAGCTCACATTCTTTGCACAATCATTTTGTTAGCTCTCATTTTAAGTATAATACATGTAATAAACCATTTGGTGTTTACAAGAAACCATCCTATGAGGTAGATGCCACTATTGTCCCCATTTATAGACAAGAAAACTGAGATATAGAAATGTTAAATATGTTGCCTAAGGACATGAAGCTACTCAGTAACAGAGACAGGGTTCAAATGCAGGCAGTCTGGTCCCCCATACCTTCAACTGCCACCCTATATTGCCAGCCTTAGCCAGGCTGTGGAGGATAGAGGAGGGAGCGAGGCCAGGTTGGAAAAGGGCATCAGAGCCAGGGGAACTCTCCCTTCATTGCTGCCATGGCTGCTGGTTCTAAAGACCAAACCTGGCTCAGTTCTACCACCCAGGATTCTTTAAACCATCATAAATACTGATTATTATAAGTGAAATGCCTGTTATTAATCTATCATGTTATAGCTCTTAGAACACGTCACAAGCATGAGTGGGGGAAGGGCAGAGAGAGAGAGAGAGAGAGAGAGAGAGAGAGAGAGGGAGACAGAGGATCAGAAGCTGGCTCTGCACTGACGGCATTGAGCTTGATGCGGGGCTCGAACTCACAAACCATGAGATCATGACCTGAGCCAAAGTCGGTGGCTCAACTGACTGAGCCACCCAGGTGCCCCAAGCCTTATTTCATTAGAGATGGACAATGGCTCTGTGAAGGAGGCATATTAACTCCATTTCACAGGAGGGGCGAGTCTCAGCTTGGCGAAGTGACCACCCAAAGACCCCAAACAGGTAGACAGAGAGTTGGGACCTGCTCCTGAATCACCCGTCTGTGGACCCAGGGCCGACATCACAAAACCTCTTATGGATGAGGGCCTCTCCATTGTGGGAGAGTCTCCAGTGAAAATGGCTCTGGGGAGGCTTGTTCTTATTTTCCATTCCCTAAAGCCCCCAGATAACACCCAGATATGTTGCTTCCTCAGTTCACAGCCCCCTGCTTAGAGGACCAGGGAGGTCTGAGGATGGAGAACCACCTCTGTGTCTAGGACAGCCTTCCAGCTCTATCCACTCCCCACCCACTGCCTCTCCCTCTCCTCCAAACATCATCTTTTCCTTTTGCCTACACATGTTTGAGGTTTCATAGTTTCTGCCTCTGAGGTACCAACCAACCTCAGCCGGTGGCCAGGACTTTTTCCCATGCTCCCTGCAGGGTGGAACTTATTGCTTTCATGGATCATCATCCCCCACTTCCCTTCAGAGTCCTTCTTGGGCCTGTGGACTTTCAGGTACATTAGAGCCTGAAGTGCCAGCCAAGGTCAGGTCTGGACTCTGCCACCCTTTCCAGTGTCATCCAAGGACCCCTTAGGGACGGGGTCTGGGAAAAGTGTGAAGGTTGTGTTTAGGGTCTTCTTTTTTCGAGCAGATGTTGATGAATTCCTACTATTGGGTCATTCAAACAGCCAAGGTAGGCCACTTCAGGGAAAACACCCCCATCTCTGTTCAGCAGCATCCCTGACGGCCCCAGCGAATCAGTTCTCCAAATGAATCCAATCGCCTTCACTTGCACACTTGGAAGAGAACCCTGGGCTAATGTGGGAAGGTCAAGGGGGGTCTGGCCATTTGGAATGACATTTATCATGACTGATAAGGACAGCTCACATTTTTTGAGAGCTCATTTTGTTTGCTAAGATTTATTGATTGCAAGATACCATTTTAAGTATAATACATGTATAAATCCTCCAACAGTCACAGCCTCCGAGGAGGTGGACATCATCATCATTCCCATCTTATAGACAAGGAAACTGAGGTGTAGAAAGGTGACGTACCTTGCCTAAGGCCGTGAAGCTAGTGCACATAAAAGAAGGTAGGAGTTACGGTCAATCTCTACTCCATCCCCAGGCTCCCCAAGCAGGTGGACACATTCATTGGTTTGAGTACCTCTAAGTTCAGGGCATATAAGGAAAATAAGGTCTAGGCCTTGGCCTCTGTCAGTTAAACACCAATAGTAAAGACAGACATATGGGTTATGGTACAAAGAAACATGTGCTGAGAGAGAGGTGGGGGGGGGAGTATGTGGTGGGGAGGGGAGAACAACCCCCCCAAACAACTGGATTACCCCTGAGTTTCCCAGTCCGTGGCCAAATACCCACTGGGTCC
The DNA here is from genome assembly GCF_028749965.1 of Puma concolor. Taxonomy (NCBI): domain Eukaryota; kingdom Metazoa; phylum Chordata; class Mammalia; order Carnivora; family Felidae; genus Puma; species Puma concolor. The sequence goes on from NC_141674.1 coordinate 77,640,183, forward strand.
TCTCCACAGAGAGTCAGGGATGGGTGATGGGAAAAATGGTGAATTACCAGGGATGTATCATGATAGCATGAGTCCTGCTTTCTGGACCCTTTTAAAATGCATGCTGTGGTTTTCTGATATTTTCCATATGTCACAAAATTTACGAGTCTGATCTCACAGAGCAGCCAGAAAACTCAGAGGCAATTGGTGATGTATGTGGACCGTCTGGCTCCTCTGAGAAAAGATTCAGTTGTGTCTCTTAAAGTGATTTAATCCTACATCTAAGGCAGGAATGAATAGAAAATGCAAATCTATCTTCCTTATTTAAGGATTTTGCATTTTTGATAGTTTCAAAACAATCATCCAGAGGGGGAAAAAAACCATATCTTAACAAGTATATCTTGTTGGAAAGTGTAGATGCTTTGACAAATTAGAAAGCCAACCAAGTCACACACTTCCTTGTCAACTCTTGCTTCCAGCAGGCAAGCATTTAAAATAATATTCCAAGGAGGTTTAACATTCATGATTGTATTGTTTGATTATTGCACTTTCTAGATAATGGTTTTTCAAAATTGTATCTTGCAGCTAAAAATTAAATAGCGACTTCTGGGTATGCACGACATCCTTTAATAAAATGAGACCCAATATAATATTCTCAGAGGCTGAGCAGTAATATAGGAGAGATTTACTGTAGTCCAAAAGAGTGAGATCATTGATCCTATAGGATTCTTATTATTGTCTCAAGCTAAACTCCAGAGAATGCTGGGAATGGAGCCACATTCTCTATGCACATCTGCCAGGATCCTAGGTGGGCTTTCTTTTCCCACATTGATCTCTGAAGAATTCGTGGGGGTCTTTTGGCTGTGTGCTGGGAAAATGCCTCAGAAGAGAAAGCCGTGGACAAAGCCGCTTACCTGTGTCCACTGTAAAAATGTACCTCTGATCTTCAGGGCAGTGAAACTATTATACACTTGCCAAAACCTATAGAATGTACAACACCAAGGGTGAACTATAATATAAGCTACGGATTTTGAGTGATGATGGCGTATAATGTAGGCTCATCAGTTATAACAAATGTACCACTCTGCTGGGGGATGTTGATAGTGGGGGAGACTAGCATGTGGGGGGCAGGAGGCATATCAGAACTATCTGTACTTTCTAAGTTTGCTGTGAACCTCAATTTGGGCTTAAAGAAAACATGCACCTCTAGGCAGCTCAGTATACCATGCAAGCCTTCCTGCCAAGGTAGCACTCCATTCTCAGACTGCTGCCTCCTGCTCCACTGTACTTTAAAAAAAAATTTTTTTTTAATGTTTATTTATTCTTGAGAGAGAGACACACACAGAGCATGAGCAGGGGAGGGGCAGAGCAAGAGAGGGACACAGAATCAGAAGCAGGCTCCAGGCTCCAAGCTGTCAGCACAGAGCCTGATGTGGGGCTTGAACTCACGAGCTGTGAGATCATGACCTGAGCCAAAGTCAGACGCTTAACCAACTGAGCCACCCAGGTGCCCCTCCACTGTACTTTTTAATTTTTTTTTTTTTTTGAGAGAGAGAGAGAGAGAGAAAGAGGCAGGAGGGAGGGGCAGAGAGAGAGACACAGACAGACAGAAAGACAGAGAGACAGAGGATCCAGAGTGGGCTCTGCACTGACAGCCCGAGCCCAATGCGGGGCTAAACTCATGAAATGTGAGATCATGACCTGAGCCAAAGTCAGACGCTTAACTGACTGAGCCACCCAGGCATCCACTGTACTTTCTACCAGCCTCTAACCCTTGACATTGTTTCTTGATTGTACCTCACGATCTCGCTGTTCAACCAATGTTTGTGGAGATTCCAATATGTGCCAGGCACTGGCTTACACTTGGATTCAAACTTTGATCTGGCTACTCCTCAAGGACATCGGCTCAGACTCAGACCCAGCCTTAAAGCAGAGCCTATTTTGAATAGGCCCCAGGTTAAGTTTGAGTGCAATATTAGGTCTGATGGGGCTTTCCATCTGGAATATTTATTTCATAAGAAAATCACTTACAAATGTGCTGCAAAGTAGGGAGCTGGCTGGATTCCCAGGGAAAAAGTGACCTGGATTGTAGGTGCATCTGCATTCATACATCAGAACAAGGAGGATACATGTGCCTGATGATGAAATCCATGGAGTACCTTGGTAACATATTACTCACTGGGTTTGCCTGCTTCTGATAGTCAGGTTGGGCTAGGTGAGTGTGATAACTGACAGCTACACAATCTCAGGGGTTTAACACAACAAACAATGAAAGCTATTCTTCATTCACACAAAGTCCAACGTGCATGTTGCTGGTTGTGTGACTTGAAGTCATGAGGTCAGGGTTCCAGCTCCTAACATCACGTGTGGCTCTGACATAGCGGAGTCCTTTGTTCCAGGCACAGAGATGGCAAGGTGAGGGACCAGGGAAGATCTTGCTGGGCATTTTAGGAGCCAGGCCCCAAATGCCTGGCATACACACCTGGGATCTGAATGAGCACCGACAGCCTCTGCCACACACAAGAGGGGAGCCATTTCCATTGCAGACAATCTTAAAACTAAAAAGTCATTTTCCATTCTTTCTAGGATTTTTCTATCTCATCCAGCAGGCTTTTTTTTTTTTCTTATATGTCGCTAGTCAGTCATTAAGCCAGAGACCCTTTGAGGCAAATGTTCTAAATTTCCCCTCTCCTACTCTGAGTCACGGGACAGCCATATGTGTTAGAAGAAGGAGCACATGGGGGGACAGCTTCTTTGCTTGTCAAGAAATGGATCTAATAATACAAGCAATGTAATGACATATGCAGCAAGAATTCTGTAAAGGGAACTGGTAAGAAAGACAAATCCACCCTATTATTTCGGCGACCCATAAATAAGCCCAGAATATGTGGCATATCCTGAATTACAGGTCTGTCTTAGGCTTTAAAAGCATCATTCTCTTCCTGACTGGAAATATATGGTTAGATCTATATAGCATTTGATAGTTTTCTGATCATTATCTGCAAATATTCTTCACTGAACATCTGTTGTCCAAACGCATCCTACACAAAGTTACAATCATAAATTCTATTAAGCTTAGAGAAAATGCAAGTGTCCTCCTTTGTCACTTTAGGCCATCACATCTTCATTCAAAAGGATTTTCCCATTAGAGGATCTCAAAGTAGAGATGATGGTACATGCATTTTCATACATGTGCATTCTGGTGCCTGCCCAAATCCAAACCTTGTTCATGTCAGTAGTTAGAAATATATTAGGATGATAGAGCCTTTATTTGTATAGTTGGAGCTTCAGTATGTAGTCCCTGCAACCTCACCCCACACCCCCAAGAACCAGGAAATAAGGCTGCCCTTCGAGTACCAAACAATAAGATCAACATCAGAGAGAAGCAAAGTCACGTGAAGGAGAGCCCCTACTAGCAATGTAAAATCCCACCAGCAACACAGGGAAAGTGTAACATACACAAGGGAAGACTACATCCATTAGAAGAGCAGCTCGTCAGCGCTGGAAGACTGGAAAAAGGAGAGAATCAAGGGCATGTGCTGATGGCATAAGCAAAGGACCTTGAATGCCAGTGCAGGGGATTGAGACTGGATCCCGAAGTGATGAAGTAGGTATGTTTGTCTTCGGTGCCTTTCTATTTCCCCCTTGTTTACCTAATTCAACTATTTTTAAAACCCTCTCTCCCTCATTTCCTCCAGACAGCCAATACTATACCCATTTCTTCCAAAAACCAGTATTTTCGGAGGCAATAGGAAGTCATGGATGGTTCTGGAATTACTCAATTACTGATTCTTAACTTTATTATACATATCATATATGTTCAAATACAAGACGAGATGGGTTTTTTTCCTGAAACACTATTCTTTGGTAAAAAGGAAACAGCCTTATATTTACGGCCTCAACAAGGCTCTTGTGAGGCTACTCTCTCAATTACTTTATTGTGCATGGCAAAGTGCTATTTGGGAAAGATTCGTCCAGGTCAAAGGGGGTCTAACTCAATAAACTGAGCCACTGGGTCTCATTTACAAAGGCATCTGTGATGTGAAGATGAACACAGAGAGTTGAGACCAGTTGAATTCTAGTCTTCAAGCCCCAATTAGTTCTAGATCCATTTGCCAGATGGAAGCATCAGTCTATATTCATTTGGTTTCATATTCAGGTCATCTATCCCTTCTTTTTCTGATCCCATTACCCTTCCTCTACTCACCCCCCCCCCCCCCACCCCGGCCTGGCAATTCTGCTCATGACTCTGAGTCTACCTTCAGGAAAAGAACATATTAGTCATGGAGACTTTTGAGCACTGGGGTCCTGATGGAGGTTATTTCTCATTGCTGACTAGTGAACCAGCAAATTGCCTTTATTCTTCAGTCTCTCTACTTGGCTAATGAATCTCTACCCCCAAGAAAAAGGATCTGTTCTTGGTTGTTAAAGTACTGAGTCTGCAACACTGAAGTCCAGATCAGCCCCTGGGCAATCCCCAAAGGTAGTGATGGGCACAAAGCAAGACTTCCCGGCAGATGGAACTACTGATCTTGTTTCTCAAGAAAACTTTTGGACTTGTTGTGTGGATGAAAGAGAGCCCTTGATTTGGTCATACGATGAATATTTTCTATTTTGGACGGCAAGCTTTCAGCCTTCATCTCTGTGCAGCTCTAGGGGGTTTCTCTTTTGTATACTGAGAATGAATTTTGCAAGTAATACCCACAATTTGTGTGTTGCTGGCAGTTTTGGAGGAAACAGACTTCTCAGTTCATATTAGCAATTCACAAATAAGAAGTCACAGTATACTCAACACAAAGTGTGAATAAGAGCTGAACTGATGTATGCTGTGCCTTCCAGATCTGAAAACAAAGACTGGGGCCAATAGGTTGGCAAGCAATACTTTGTCTTTTTTGGTGTAAAGCTCCCTCCCCTAGCTCCTTAGGGGATCTGTTTCTTGGCAAGTTCACCTGTATACAGGCATGCACACCTGAAGCACATGTCTATGAAATAAAGTTGTGATGGGTGTTTTGGTCTGTTGCCTTTTTTTCTTTGATGACTCTATTCTAGACATGTTAAGTAAGCTTTCTCTAACCAAGGGAGGCTAGTTTAAAACATGGATTGTAAATAAAAGCTGAAAACATCAGGAGCCACTGCTTACCTAGAACTTGGGAAATGAGAAATCTTCCCTGGCAGTTTTGTATGATAGGAGAGCAGAGGTCACAGAAAAACTAAGTGGCTAATTCTGATAGGCTAATTCTGTAACTCCCTGGAACATGCGCATGATCACACGGCACCCTGTCCCCTCTTTTGTAACTTTTGCCATGGGTGCAATTAACCAATTATGAAATCATTAGGTTGATGTCTACATTTTTGTAATATTTCAAGTTCCAAGAAGGCAGGAACTGTGTCTGGCTTTTTTCCCCTCTAAAAACTCAGCCCCTTCTACAGTGTCTTGTACCTCGAAGATGTTTAGTTAATATTAGATGAATGGATAATATACAATCCAAGGGACTATGTCTTTCATCTTTGAACCACTCACTAATGCCTGGCAGAGTGTCTGGCACAGCAAGAACTCAGGCATCAGTTGTGGAAGGAGAAAAGGAAGGAAGAAAGGAAAGAAGGAAAGAAGAAGAGGTCATCTCCATCCCATGAACTCAGCACAATTGGACTCGAGGTTTCCTGATTAATATCATCAAAGGGGAAATCCTCTTCTGTTAGCAAAAGGTGTGAAAAATAAACAGAATGCCATCTAATTTAATTTGAGCTGCAAAGAAAGTGACTAACGAGGCATTTCTGTATTTGGGTGGGAGGAGGACACTCTAAGTGCTACCTGGAAATGGCTTTAGTTACTTTGGTGACTGTTATAGTCTTGTGAGAATAATCTCTTCTTAATAAGGACAATTACTTAGATTTATTACTCCTCTGTGGTCTTGTTAAAGATCTAAGAAGAATCCTATTTAAATGTAAAGAACAATAGGAGCTTTTTAACAGGGAGCAAGTTTTAATTAAAGCCCAAGCATCAGATTGGTGCCTCTGTGGCTGGGTGGAAAAACTGGGTTAAAAAAAAAAAGAATAAATAAACAATGACACCTACTTTACCTACTTTTGAAGGAAAGTCCATTTTGAATGAAAAGCCTCAAAAGGGTATCTGTATTCAGATTACACAAAACATCCCTGTTTTGAGGGTGGCCTTTTGGAATCAAGTCCTTTTCCTTCACTTAATGAAACATCCTTTAGGGTTGAGGTAATGAGCTGGATTACATGCTGGGAGCCCAATCCAAGAAGCAGAGCTGGGATGACTGATGGGAATCACTGCAATAACACACAGTGGTATTTAAAAACTATTTTAGAATGTTCCTAGGGAGGAACAGGGACCCAGAGTGCTCCCAAAGAAATGCATTGTCCCAGAGACTCCCATCCCACAGGTAGAAAAGTTCAGGGTTCTTTCTGCTTGAGTTAGATTAGCAAGAGCTGTTTGGAAACCCCAAAAGCTCTGGCCCTGAGGAAATGTCATTAAAAAGACAAAAACATAGAATGAAACAAACAAAAAGTCTGATAAGCCATTGGATGGGTAATCTAATAAGCCAACGGGTGTGCACCAAGCAAACAGTTTCTCAGCTGTCTGATGTGGCTAATGTTTCCATGTTGGAGTAGTGCATACAAATGCAGCTGTCTGCTGTCTGTAACATTATTCTGCTCTAAATAAATAACCAACAGCAGTCATTTAGATGCATTTTGGGTGACGGTGGCACATGGGAACTCATGTCATCTAACCTGAGCCAGAAGTATTTCCACATTAAATTATATTATTGAAAACAATGAAGGAGTAAGCATGGGGTGGGGTGGGAGTAGGGAGGCTCTTTCTTGGCTTATGGGGTATGTTCTGATTTTATGTCACCCTAGTGGTCAACAAATGTCATACCAAGAACAGATGAACACTAAATGAATCTCTTCTTGTGATGATTATAACAAGACTGTAAAATGGAAAACAGTAAATATAACTCATCCTTATTAAGGCTCCCTGGTATTTGTTTCCAGCTAGAGCTCCTAACAAGAGAGTAAACAATACTTGGTCTCTTGTGATTGCTAATTAAAATGCAATAAATTATGGAATCAATTTAAATTCTGGATCAGCTCTACAGTGAGTTCAACAAACCTCCTAAATTTTATTTTCCCCTTGGGGTCTCTTCCGGAACGTTGAGGTACAGGAGTGTGTGTGCATGGTCTCTCTTTTGTTTGATTTTTAATTGCTCTGGTGGCTCTTTCAAGGAAAGATGGCCAATAGAGAACAAATTCCAGGGTCTTGGCATGTTTTCCCTGCCTCTGAGTTACCTCCTTGTTTTGGCTTACTGTGTGGATAACGGAAAGTCTTGGGCAACTGCCCAAAGTTGTTTAGTAGCAGTGGCCTTTGCAAAGTACCCAGAATAACCAAATAGCCCTGGTTCCCCACAGTCTTGTTTGGGCTGGGAACAATGGGGTCTAGGTGGAATCCTTATGTAGCTAATACATGAAGGTAGAGTGTTTGTCAGCAAGACCCAGCAGGAGAGGAGGCTAGTGCCTCCTAAAAGAGGAAGATAGATAGATATAGATACGGGGGCGCCTGGGTGGCTCAGTTGGTCAAACATCCGACTTCAGCTCAGGTCATGATCTCACGTCCGTGAGTTCAAACCCCGCGTCAGGCTCTGTGCTGACAGCTCAGAGCCTGGAGCCTGCTTCGGATTCTGTGTCTCCCTCTCTCTCTGACCCTCCCCTGTTCATGCTCTGTCTCTCTGTCTCAAAAATAAATAAACATTAAAAAATTTTTTATAAAAAATTAAAAAAAGATATAGATATAGACAGGTATAGATATATGGATAGATATAGATAGTTATATATATAGATACAGTATTATAAGTCAGAAATGTTTCTACATTAAATTATATTATTGGAAACACTAGGGGCGCCTGGGTGGCTTGGTCAGTTATGCATCCAACTTTGGCTCAGTTCATGATCTTGTGGTTTGTAGGTTGGAGCCCCACATAAGGCTCTGTGCTGACAGCTCAGAGCCTGGAGCCTGCTTCAGATCCTGGGTCGCCCTCTCTCTCTGCTCCTCACCTGCTCATGCTCTGTCTCTCTCTTTCTCTCTCTCTCTGTCAAAAATAAACATTAAAAAAACACCACTAAGGGCGCCTGGGTGGCTCAGTCGGTTGAGCATCCAACTTCAGCTCAGGTCATGATCTCACACTCCATGAGTTCAAGCCCCGCGTCGGGCTCTGTGCTGACAGCTCAGAGCCTGGAGCCCGCTTCAGATTCTGTGCTTCCCCCTCTCTCTGCCCCTCCCCTGCTCATGCTCTGTCTCTCTCTGTCTCAAAAATAAATAAAAACATTAAAAAAAATTTTTTTAAATAAAAAAAATACTAACGGAGTAAGAATATACAGATATAGTTATATCTGTCCTTATATCTATGTATTCTTTTCTATATATCTATAGTTATATAGATACATAGAGTGTATATATATATATATAATGTATATATATTATACATTATGGCTATATATTACAGATAACTATATCCATATAATATATCATAGATAGTAGTTAATAATTTTGAGTTATTAGCAATAATTATATCACATACATTGTCTATATATTGATCTACAGCTATATCTCCATATATAGATATATAGTTTCATTCTGTGGCTATTTTAAATTTAGTAGATTCTGCAAGAAAGCAAAATATTCTAACAAAGATTCCCTCTGGGAAAAACAAAGTTACTTTAACCAGATGTGGCAGTAGCTCTTTTAAACTGTCAGAGAGAAGACAGGAACAACTTGCTGTGACTTATAAGTCTAATCTCAGACACTGGGTAGGGTGCCCACAGGGAGACCCTTGCAAGTCTTTGTTGACAGCTCCTGATTTGCATCTGTGACAGGCAGGTAAAGTGTGAAGAGGAGATGTGCGTGGTTCCAGCAAGAATACAGTTCAACTAGGGCTGCCCTCGGAGCCGAGCCCCCTAAACAGAGCTGATCCACGACCCATGCCTGCTCTTTCCCTGTGTAGACATGCCTAGTTCCTTTCTGCCTCCTTCAGACAAACAACACCAGCAGTTTCATCTTGTGCTTCCTAAGAAGTAAGTTTGGCACAGTGAGAGATGTGCCATCTACTGACCGTTACTCAGCTATAACTCCAGAGAATTAATGTCTGTCCTATTTGAATGTGTGGCGTGCTCCCCCTTCCTTCCCCTCATTAGTATTTCACAAACTCTTGTGGGTCATTTGCAAGGCAAAGGACATTTTCACCTTATAGATAGACTGTATGATCTCTTTGAAAGCCAACATGACACAGGGGAATAAACATGGACTTAAAAAAAATTTTTTTTTTACATTTATTTATTTTTGAGAAGCAGAGTGAGACAAAGTGTGAGCGGGGGAGGGGCAGAGAGAGGAGACACAGAATCTGAGGCAGGCTCCAGACTCTGAGCAAGCGGTCAGCACACAGCCTGATGCGGGGCTCGAACCCATGAACTATGAGATCATGACCTGAGGCGAAGTCAGACGCTCAACTGACTGAGCCACCCAGGAGCCCCTAGGGAATAAACATGGACTTTAAAGTAAGACAAAGTTGGATTCAAACCTGTTTTGTCTCTTGTTAACTGCATATTCTTCAGCAAGTTATTCTGCCTCATATATAAAATAAGGTTAATGATGTCTACCTAGGGGGCACCCGACTGGCTCAGTCAGTAGAGCACGTGACTCTTAATCTCAGGGTCCTGAGTTTAAGTCCCATGTTGGGTGTGAAGCCTACTTAAAATACAAAAATAATAAATAATGCCTACCTAACCAGGATTATTACAAATGTTAAGCAAGTTCTTATATATATAATGCCTGTAATAGCTAGTAGACACTCAATAAAAGTTAAAACAATTTAAAATTTGGTTTAGTCTGTTCTGTTGCTTTATATCCATTTATCATTTCATATAATTTTAAACTCCTAAATATAAATGCTTCCATGCCTATTGTCCCAGATTACTTTCTTAAAGGAGTAGCATGACAATATACTTTTTTGAGAGAGGGAGGGAGGGAGGGAGGGAGAGAGAGAGAGAGATAATGCACACACGCACACACACATAGACACACACGTGAGTGGAGGAGGGGCAGAGGGAGAGAGAATCTTAAGGAGGCTCCATGCTTGTGGAGCCTGATGCAGGGCTCCATTTCACAACTGTGAGATCAAGACCTGAGCTGAAATCAGAAGTTGGACACTCAACTGACTGAGCCACTCAGCCACTCTGCTGGGAGAACACACATACATATGTACATAGAGCACACACACACACATACACAGACATAGCACATGCACACACAGAAGCAGAGGCAGATAGATGACTTTCTAAAGTACCTCAAGCTTTGAGTTGTCATCATCATTAAGAAGGAAACATGTCCAGTGTGAGAAAACACACTCAAGCAGTTAATGCACAATGCATCATAGGAGATGTCTTCTTCCCTGACCTTTAAAAAACATGTTCTAAAGAGCCCAGCAGAAGCAGGGTGGGCTGCCTGCTGGTCAGGATGACCAAATTCTGTGCACCTGTGTTGGAAGAAAATGTAAAAACCAAAACTCAGCAATCACTTGCTCTGATCCAAATATGTGGTAGCTGGTAATGAACATATAATGGTGATTAGTTTCATTCTGCCCTGGAATATCTCACAGGAGTACTATTGGCAGAGCTACAAACAGTAACTAAAAAAGACCACATCTTTAAAAAGAATACTTGGCCACAGAAAGGTTTTTTTTTCCCTCTCCAAGCTACAGCAACCAGAGAAGAAAAAGAAATAAATGCCATTTAAATTGGTTAGGAACAAGTAAAACAGTCACTCTGCAGATGACATGATACAATATAGAGAAAACCCTAAAGATGCCACCAAAAAATTATTAGAATAAGTTAATTCTGAAAAGTTGTAGGACACAAAATGAATATATGGAAATTGGTTGTGCTTTTATACACTAATAACAAACTAGGAGAAAGAGAAATTAAGAAAATCATTCCATTACATGCAATCAATTTGCATTCAACAAAAAGATTCCTAGGAGTAAATTTTTAAAAATATCTTTTATTTTAGAGAGTGAACGAGCATGTGCAAGTGGGGGAGAGGGGCAGAGAGAGGGAAAGAGAGGTACAGAGAGAGAGGGAAAGGGAGAGAATCTTAAGTCAGCTCCACACTCAGCACAGAGCCCGATGCAGGGCTTGATCCCACGACCCTGGAATCATGACCTGAGCCGAAATCAAGAATTGGACACTCAACTGACTAAGCCACCCAGGTGCCCCTCTAGGAATAAATTTAACCAAGGAAGTTAAATCTTGTACTCTGAAAATTCTGAGACTGATGAAAGAAACTGAAGATGACACAAATAAATGCAAAGATATATTATGCTCATTAACCAGAAGAGTTAATATTGTTAAAATGTTCATATCATCCAAAGCAATCTACAGACTCAACGCAGTCCCTATCAAAATACCAATAGCATCTTCACAGAATTAGGATAAATAATCCTAAAGTTTGTATGGGACCACAAAAGGCCCTCAAAAGCCAAAGAAATCTTGAAAAAGAACAAAGTTGGAGGCATCACACTCCCTGATTTCAAGTTATACTACAAAGCTGTAGTAATCAAAATAGTATGGTACTGGCACAAAAATAGACACTAACATCAATAGAACGGAATAGAGAGCCCAGAAATAAACCCATATTTATATGGTCAATTAATCTACAACAAAGGAGGCAAGAATATACAATAGGGAAAAGACAGTTTCTTCAATAAATGGTACTGGGAAAACTGGACAACTACATGTAAAAGGTTGAAACTAGACCCAGTTTCTTGCACCATACACAAAAGTAAACTCAAAATGGATCAAATATTAGATATTTGATATTCAGATATTAGACCTGAAACCATAAAACCCCTTAAAAAACACAAATAAACAAAAAAAAAATGTAGTCTCTTTGATGTCAGTCTCAGCAATGTTTTTTTTGATCTGTGTCCTCAGGCAAATGCAACAAAAGCAAAAATAAACTATTGGGATTGTTTCAAACTACAAAGCTTTTGCACAGTGAAGGAAATCATCAGCAGACAAAAACACAACTTACTTAATGGAGGAAGATATTTGCAAATAATATACCCAATAATGGGTTAATATGTATACATATGTGTGTGTGTGTGTGTGCGCGTGTGTGTATATATATATATACACATATATATATATATATATATATATATATATATCATACAGCTCAACACCAAAAAAAAAAAAAAAAAAAACCCCAAAGAATGTGATTTTAAAATGGGCGGAGGACCTGAATAAGACATTTTTTCCAAAGAAGGCATTCAGATGGCCCACAGACATGTGCAAAGATGCTCAACATCATTAACCATCAGGGAAATGCAAATCAAAACCACAGTGTCACCTCACACCTGTCAGAATGGCTAGAATAAAAAAGATAAGAAGTAACAAATGTTGGTGAGAATGTGGAGAAAAAGAAACCCTCATGCACTGTAGGTAGGAATGTAAATTGGTGCAGTCACTTTGGAAAACAGTATGGAGTTTCCTCAAAAAATTAAAAATACAAATACCATATGATCTAGTAATTCTACTACTAGGTATATTTACTCAAAGGAAAAAGTGTGAATCTGAAAAGATATCTGCACCCCTATGCCAACTGTGGTATCATTTACAATAACCAAGATACAGAAGTAGCCCAAGTGTCCATCGATAGAGAAATGGATAAAGAAGATATGGTACACACACACACACACACACACACACACAGAGGAATACTACTCAGCCATAAAAAATAATGAAATCTTGCCATCTGCAACAATATGTATGGACCTAGAGGGTATTATGCTACATGAAAGAAGTCAGACTGAGACAGACAAAATGCCATATGATTTTACTAATATGTGGAATCTAAAAAAAAAAAAATGAAAAAACAAAACAGAAACAGACTCATAAACACAGAGAATAAACTAGTGGTTGCCAGAGGGCAGGTGGGTAAGGGGACGAAGAAGTACAAATATCCAGTGATAAGACAAATAAGTCATGGGGGTGAAAAGCACAGCATAGAGAATAGTCAGTAATATTTTCACAATGTGTTTGGTGACAGCAGTCACCACTACACTTACCACGGCCAGCATTTCCTAATGTATATAAATGTTGAATCACTGTGTTGTATACCTAGAACTAATATAATATTGCATATCAACCACACTCCAATTGAAAATTCATGCATTCATACAGAAGTTTCTTCTCTGTGTCCTAATTGCTCTTGTATTTTTGATATGACAGTGCCCCGTGTAATAAGCCTTTTCCGTTTGTGCTCGTTCTTGTGTATGTAGTAAATCGAATGTTATCTTCCCGTTCCTCTCTTCTGCCTGGTGACTTCTCTGCATTGATACTGCTCAGTGTTGGAGGGGGTCCTGCAGAGCCAGTGCTGAGTCAGCTCAAGAAGAGGAGCCCTGGCCTGGAGACAGGCTGTGAGCAGACCACCGTCCCCAGAGAGGAGAGAGTCCCCAGAAAAATTCTGTTAGAAAATAAATGCTTCCCAGGGCTGTAAGAGGACAAGGGAATCCTTTTATCACAGAAGGCCACCAATCTTAATAGATGAAAAAGGAATTTTTCTTAAAAAGCCCCAACGCAGGACAGAGGCCTGGGGAGACCACAGTCAACTGGCCCACCAGACCTTTGGAAAGAGGTGTATCAGGTTCTTCAGGCCCTCTCTTTTTTTCATATCTCATAATCAGTAAATAAACTCTGTTGCCTTAACCTTAAAATATATCCTGGATTTGACCACTTCCCACCATCGCCACCATCACACGCTGGTCCAGGCCCTCACTGTGTCTCACCTGGATTCTGCAATAGCCACCTACTTCTCCCTTGCTCTCCTATTAGGCCATTCCCCACACAGCTGCCAGGGTGACCTTGCTAAAACTACAACCTGCCACGTCACCCCTCGCCTCAAAACCCTCCAGTGACTTCCTCTGCATGCAGAACAAAACCAAGTCTTTACAAAAGCCCACCAGACCTGCCTGATCTGCTTTCCAGCCTGCCCCACTCTGACCTGTTCTCCTGCTTCCTGTCCAGAGCTCCCCCCAGCCCCGCCAGGATCTTCCTCTGGGTGCCTGGGGCGGTGAGCTGCTACCTCCCGTTTGTACTTTGCCTTTCCTTCCTGCGTTCAGATCTTGTCAAAGGGGCTGCCCTGGCTGGCCCATCTCAGCCCCATGCCAGACTCCTACTCTTCTTCCCTGTGTTATCTTTTTCTCTCACTGCCTAACATACCGATCTTTTATATATTGCATCTCTGTTTTATTTTATCCTGCTTATTGTCTGTCTCCTCCTACTTCTATTCACTCCTGAGTCACCATTGCCCCAAACCTGTGCCTGGCGCACAGGTGTTTCATAAGTAAGTGAATACCGCAGGCTCTGCGGGTGGCTCCTTGGGGGAGCACAGAAGGGCAAGGTGGAAGTGGCATGCAGATGTCATGGAACCTGGCTTTGGAGGAAGACGTGGGAGAATAGCCGGTAAAACAAGCTGTTTGAAGCCGGCGTGATGGCCTCAGCATCTGGCACGCAGCCAGGCCCCCTGCAGCCACTTGGAAATATTACTGAACTAATAATGGACACCTTTTCTTCAGACTGGAGAAATCTGAAAAAGGATCGAGCCAAAACCAATCAGAGTTGTTGATTTCAGAATCCTATGATGCCAGGTTACCCAGAGCCTTTCACCTGGATGTCCTCTTGCTAGGGCACCTTTCCTTTACTAATTAAATGCAAACATCTCAAGTTTTATGGGCCAAATGCTATGGGAAGCCTAGTAACTTCCCCAAGGGTCACAGTAAGTCCCTGTGGCCCACATACTCTGAGTCACCTCTCTCACAGACCTCCTGGGCCTGCCAACCTGTGTCTGACATGTGTCAGGATCCGACTTGGGCTGTACTCCTCCCTCATCCTGTGGAGTCCACAACCCTATAAACCCCGATAATACAGAGTAGTGTATACAGCAGGCTCATCCTCAGATTAGGCATCAATACAACACATCAAACAATTAATTTGAAAATTAGTTATCCTTCTTCCTAAAACCTAAAAGTTCTTCGGCTCCTTCCATCCCATGATTTCTCACTGCCCCACTTTTCTCCTCAGGCCACACAGACGCAGGCAGGGTGAACCTGGCCCATAGCTATACCTTTCCTCATTGGGTCTGGCACAGAGTTCCCTGGAACACCTTCATCTGCAATGTCAGAGACATTGAGACTAGGTCTTAGGAAGCCGTTTTCCATTTCAGTTAAGTACGTGTGATTTGAATTTTAGGAACATGGTTTGGAGTTATCTCAATTAAATGTTTTATGAACACGATTTCCAGCTTGCAAGTAGTTAGAAAACTGCTTCTTTCTCACTCCTGTGTGTGGTGGGAAATTAAGAACAATTTAAACAGGTCCCACCTTCCCCAAGAACTAATAATTCAGACCACAAGCCCCACTCACACCCCCTGTCAATCAGCCACTGTGGATTTAGGGGAGGAAATAAGAGAAAGACAGGCACCAGAGAAGGTGCTCTGGCTCTGTGCATTTTGTAGGCAATGGAGTGTGGGAAGGAATTAAGACTACAAGAAAATCTGCCTTACACCTCACTTCCATCATACTCTTTAGGAATCAAGTTGCAAATCACCACTTACCCCTGAGAGCAGGCTTTATTTCAGCAGAATGCGAGCCCTCAGCTGGCCTCTGGAGGATCATGAGCACAGGAGTGCCGAGTGCTCCTGGCTGATTGCAAATCAACAACACCTATTTTACCTTGGATTCTCAGAGTGTGGTCCCCAGACAAGCAACATCAGCATCAGCTTTCCCTGGGAACCCATCAGATGTAAATTCTCAAGTCCCACCCCAGACCCACTGAACCAGAAACTCTGGTGTGGGGCTCAGGAATGTGTTTTAACAGGACCTTCACGTGGTACTGATAGACGCTTAAGTCTGAGGACTTCTGACCTGAGGACCCCTGCCCCCAGGTCTTCTTGAAGTTAATGTTGGGCATTCTGTGTAGCTTATATGCAAAGTCAGGCCTCCAAATCTGGTGAGATCTGCTCAAGCATTTCCATGTAATGGGAAAACAGTAAAAAGCAACTTAACTTTATTTATACAGATAGATGAACAAAAAAGGCCCAGAGAGGAGGCTGGATGGTGCCACTTAAAATTTTTTTAAATGTTTTATTTATTTTTGAGAGAGAGAGAGAGACAGACAGACAGAGCATGAGTGGGGGAGGGGCAGAGAGAGGGGGAGACAGAATTCGAAGCAGGCTCTAGGATCTGCACTGTCAGCACAGAGCCTGATGCTGGGCTCGAACCCATGAACCATGAGATCATGATCTGAGCTGAGGTCAGATGCTTAACCTACTGAGCCTGGATGGTGCCACTTTAAATCACGAGGCACAACAATGGTGTGGCTATCCATGTCTTCAGGGGTGAGATGCTGGCAAGATCAGCCTTCCAGTAGCCAGGAGCCGACACACAAGGGAGAAAAGAAGGCCCCTGAAGTCCACTGAGCTGTTGCAAAGCCCTCAGGTCCTCTTGGTACTGACTTACTTTCCCATGTACCCGATGGAAGCCTGACAACTGTGCCTCAGCTCCCAGAAGTCTGTGCTGGATTCTGTACTAAGCGTCCTTCATCTTACAACAACCCTACAGTGGGTATTTCTTTTCCATTTTATAAACAAGGAAACAGAGGAAGTTAATTGTTCAAGTTCACACAGGTAGTAAGTAGTGAAGCTGGAATTTACTCCAGAATGTTGGACTCTAAAACACCTGGCTTCACCTGCAAAACTCTGCCTTCTCTACTCAGAAGTGATGAATGGGATTTATAGGTAAGCTTATGGGAGAAGGAAATGCTAAGGCCAGGGAGAAGCCTGAAAGCCACAGCCGAACAGCCATGTGCAGCTCAGCAGCCCAGGCAGCCACTGGGAGGTACCTAGTGGCAAGAATTCATTTACACAAAGAAAAGGTTGGTATATATGCTAACCCAAATCCAAAAGCTAGGGAGGCAAGCAGTTATGTTAGAAAGTTTGAAATGCAGGGCGCCTGGGTGGCTCAGTGGGTTAAACGTCCGATTTTGGCTCAGGTCATGATCTCACAGTGTGTGAATTCGAGCACCATGTTGGACTCTGTGCTGACAGCTCAGAGCCTGGAGCCTGCTTCGGATTCTGTGTCTCCCTCTGTCTCTGCCCCTCCCCCACTCACCTTCTGTCTCTCTCTCTCTCTCTCTCTCTCTCTCTCTCAAAAATAAATAAACTTAAAAAAAATAAAATTTGAAATGCAATGTGGTTACACTGAGTGGGTTACAATAAAAATATCATTTAGTTATTTTGGAAGATTTTTACCCTCCCAGAAAACAACCCATTTTACTGATGGTGCCAGCTAGATAAATGATTACTGCAATATACTTTTGTTCAAATGCATGATGGGTTTTTTGAAGGATGAGTTTAGTTCTGAATTCTAGACAGGTGAAGAGTGTAGCCATTCCTGGTGTCTCAACTGATGAGCCCCAGCGACAATGCAGGCAGCCAAAGCACTTCTCCTGTGGTTTGGGTAGGCAGCAACCTCCTGGGAATGCACCTGAACCTCGAAAGTGTAACCATAGCCAAGCAGGTGTAAGCACTTTGTTATTACCATGATTGTTTTAATAAGCATCTTCGGCAAACTTACCAAACTTATCTTCTTGAAAAAAAGAATGTAATTCTTTTTCCCTGGTAACAGGGGAATAACTTATGAAAATAATGCCTTACCATACACAGACAACACTCAAACAGGCGATTAATTAGTACTTGGGCCTCCTGCCTGTTCCTCACATGCATATGGGCTCTGCCCTTGCAAGAAGGGGTAGAGGTATTCATGTGAAACACTAGAGAAGCTAAAGCATTCCTATTCTGAGGATGGAAGAAAGATTAATTATTCCTTTGAATCCTATTGGGTGAAGTGGGTTTTTTTTCCTTTCCATCCCATAACACAACAGGAGAATTATTTCCTAATAAAACTTCCACTAGGCCAGACAGTGTTGATGGAACATAATTTTTAATATGCAGTGGCCTGGAATCTGACAGATATTGGCAGAGTGGGTGCCCCTGTTTTAAAAAGCTGAATGTGGCTGACAGTAATATCACTGCTTCCTTATGTCTATTATAGTCAGTGCAAGGTTAGACAAATACATTCCCACCAGCACAAAATAGCAACCTTCCAAAATGTATGTCAGTGGTGTATTTACAGCCAAATCCAGAAGGAGCTTGTACTTCTTATGCTGTTCCCATTAATGAGACAAATGTCAGCATCCATAAGCTATTTTTTTGTTCCTGCTTATCAAATCTTTCAAAAAATTGATAACTAGTCTTTATAGATTGTGAAAGTCAGATATAACTCTGAATGTATTACTTTACTGGACCCCTTGGGGTAAACTTATCACCTGGAAACCATTTTACATGGACGATTTGACTTTCATGTGGCGTGTCATAATGCACCCTAGATGGAAATCTAAAATAAAATATCTGGACTACAACCTTCCTCTTGGTGGAATTTATGATTCCCTCAGTACAATAATTTTGAAAATTGTATCCCTTAAGCTACAAGACTTGATATATTATTAACTGCTTGAATTGAAGAAGCTTTCCAATAGGCTTACATGCTATCTAGAGGCATGGATTAATTTCTATGGAACCACAAGCTTATCTCAAACTGTTTTTCAGCAATCTAAACTGCCAGCTTCATCTTCTTCCTAGGATGGAACAGAGTGTCCATTTCATCCAGGATGCGCTGCTTTTAGCAAAGCTCTTCCAGAAGATGGGGACCATGGATCCACTAGAGAATTGGTTGTTTTCAGTCAATCACACCCCAGGGAGACTGATGTCCACTTGGGGCTCTTATCTTTCTATTTCTTGTGACATTTCTTGTGGTTTTAAGTCTAGTCTGGCCAAACTGAACTGGTGAACAAAGAATGCTGATAGGAGGGAGTTTGGAGGGCAGTGTTTTCATGAATTTGGAAAACAACTTTTTTCTTTCCCTCGAAGGGGCTTGTACTGCTGAGAGAAACTGTTCAACTGTCTTCTGCTTGCTTTCTCTGTTCCTCTTCTCTCACCACAGATTCTGGGCAATGAAAATCAGCAATGACCAGGTACATAGGAACCATGAGACTCTCCAAGGGCAGAGGGGGCCAGGAATCTTTCAGCAGGGCTCATTCTAATAAGATTCGTTTTCCGTGCCAAAGTTGTGTTGCGAATTCATTTAATTATATATGTTACAGTCAATTCCATATACTGTAAAGATATTACCAATTGTCCTGATATAAGGACAGCTTCCATAAATACTATTTCTAGGGACACCAAAGGGCTTGAGAGCACATCACCATGGAAACCAGTGTGGCCTATGGCTGTAGGTACTCTGAAAACACGGAAGTGTTTAGGATCAGTCATTCCACAAGGAGACTTGAAATTCCCTGGAATTTTACAGCCCATGCGTGAAAGAAATAGTTTTCCCCAATTTGACAACAATCCTAAAACCTTACGTGACATTTCCTGTAGCAAGTTGCAGAAATGATATAAACTTTAAAAAACTAGCATTAATAAAAAACCCTTTTTTAATCAGTCATATTAGAGGTAGTCAATTGTAGGGAAAAGTGTTGAGGTGTGTAGCCAGCTAATCGATCACGCCAGGTTACTTTTGTGGCTTTTGTGAGGTTTGTAATTTGTTGTGATTTTAGTTTGTAGTTTTGTTGTGATTTTTTTTCTCAACCTAATTAATATTCATATTTACCCAATTTTGTATCAGTAATTTTGTATTCTTTTAAAGAGAGCCCTCCAAATTGTGTAAGCTTCAGGCCCCACAATTACTGGCTCCACCCCCGGGTGGTTTAATCACCCTTCTCTGTTAATCAGATGCCTAACTTTGGATAATATAATCACCTTCTATGTGTGTAATTTGATCAATGACCAGAACTAAACTTTTTAAAATTTTGAGTTTTAAAATCTTTCTTAAAGCTAAAGCATCATATGTATCTCCACAAATTATTTTAAGAGACTATATTGAATACATCAGCAAATTGACATTGGGATTGTTTTTCAAGTTAGCATAATCGAGTTCTATAAAGTCTCTAAGGTTCTCTATGAAAAACATACATTTATTGTGAGTTTCTAAATTTCCCTTGTTCCTTGATAGCTATTTCATTATTTATTAGTCATCTTTAATCATCTCTTTTAGAAAGTGTGTATAGACCAAGGACTTTATTCATCTAGTAAATGTTCACATGTAGGGTTTAAAAATATGTTGAGAATTAGCTACCTGACTTATTTAATAAGTAATTCAGTGATCAAATACTGAGTCAATAGGAATCAAGTCTCTTACTTAAAGTTACTATTTTTTTATGAGCAAATCTGAAGTTAACACTTAAGTGATCATCATTTAGAGGAAAATGTTCTCCCTGAGGGAGCCGTGGGCTGGATTACAAGGTGAAGGTAGTATTGTGTATTCCTATGGCCTTCTCAGCAGCCAAGGTACCACAAGCAGTTTCTAAACAAATTTGTTTTGCAGATGGGAAAGGAGTCAACAAGCAGCCTGACTGGTGCAGGGCCAAAATTTGGGGCATATTTGAGAGAAACCCATCTACTTCCTCCAGGCAGCCTGGAGGATGCTTGCCTGGGAGCAGTGCGGATGATTCCAGGATGTGTCTCTTGCCAGCTGTGAACTCCAAGCCACAGGTCATGGGGCAACGAAACAACAGTGGGCACTTGGCAAATTTGTGGTCATTTCTGGGCTACAGTAATTTCCCCACTCATCTTATGGTCAGGCTGTTCGAAAACTTCTTAGAATATAAAAACTGGAGCCTCCTTTAGCCCTTCAAAAAACAGGTTGTCCCTGCAGCGGACAGACTAAAATTAGAGAAAGCGCCACACAATCTCTTCCACGGGAGACTCCTGGGCACACATGCTTCTTTGTTAGCTGTACAGAAAACCCAAGTTTGCAGTTGGTAACTTTGGCTGTCACGAAGTCTTTGCATTTGTAGAGCGTTTAGCTTATTGACCTAAATGTTCTCATGTTTAGGAAAAAAAAAAGTAGTTTAATTAATTCACAATAAAAATCCTCCATTTCATAGAAGATAAAACTCATATAACCCAAACAGAATTGAATGTGTTATATGATGCAGTCATCAGCATGCAGCAGCCTTAAAAATTACAATATCTGACCTTAATATGTGTGAATCTATCAGGATTCCATTGTCGACATGTATATTTTTCAATATTCTTCTCTGAGCTGAAATCATGTCATTTATATGCAAATGACCACATCTTCAGCAGCTGCTGCTTCTCCGTTGAAGCCGAGGGACTTATTTGCACTTAATAAAGCCTCATAAATAGGTTTTGCCTCTAAAAGGGTGGGGGAGCAGGAAACCCATCGTAGCCTTTTACAGTTACCAGCTTCTTTTTGTTTTGAAAGCTAGCGGCCACCCCTAAAAAGGATGGTTCTCAGTTTGCAAAGAAACACGATCTTCACCCAGCCAGTTCTCCTCCTTCCCTCCTTAGAATACAAATCTCTTGTCCTTCCTGGGGCCTTCTGCCATTGAAGCTGTAGACAACGTCCAATCTCCAGCAGGGACTGTGATTTAATCCAGACTTCAGTGCAAGAAGGGCGGCCCTGTCAGCAGAGCCTCTTGCCAGGTGGTCGGAGCAGGTGTCCAGCTGGGGAAGACCCTCTCAGGCTCCCTCGGGCTGTCCTGTCTGAGGGGAGGTGGCGATGGAGAACTTCCGGGCCAGCAGAGAGGAATTTTTCCTTTTTGGAGTTACGAGTTTCCCTTTGAAAACACTCTACATAGAAAAGGGGGAACATTTGGGGACTGTGTGTACACTCTGCTGGCCCAATCAAACAGTGTTAAGACCACATTAAAAATGCCGTCATTCATGTGATAAGCACACGTAGCTCTCTTTTCTCCTCTCACTACCATCTTCCTAGCTGGCCATTCTTGTTCAACAGAACTGGATGAAAAAGGAGGATTGTATGCATTTGGAATGAATCCCACCCATTTTTTAATTAATGCTCCTATAAAACCACCCAGGTTTCTACTTTAGGGTCAACAGAAACATTTAATTTACCACTTAAAACCATTTAAGACAGGCTGAAGACGAAGAAGATGAAGATGAAGACGAAGACGAAGAAGAAGAAGAAGAAGAAGAAGAAGATGATGATTATGGGATAATTGTCTCCTGCTGTTAGATGCTAAGACAAATCTGAGGCACTTATGAAAAATAAATAATGATGGGAAGCAGGGTCATTTATTTTTAAAGCACTGTGTTGCTGATTTGGTAATAATGACCTATTATCCTTGTCAGAGTAATAGACTGTTACTGGAGCTTCATTTCTGGTGTGTGGGCAACTGGTGTAGTAGAGATGATTATACGGTCTGATAAATGTGTATAACCATCAAAGACACTGGTTGACAATACTATCATTAAATTGTCACCAGCTTGGCAAAGAGACAAACATCGCTACCACATCGAACTAGCAGAGAGGTTTATAACTGCAACAACATCCTAGCATGATATTAATGCAGATAACTGAAATCATATGCACACCCTCAAAATCCAGCCAATAGGAGCGACATGTAGCAGGGGAGGAGTCAGAAGGGGGAGATAGCTTGCTCTTGATATATTTAAGATTTTACGTTGCTATACTTTTAAAAAATGTGATAAAATACATTTAACATAAAACTTACCATCTTAACCATTTTTAAGAGCACACTTCATTGTTAGGTATATTTATATTGCTGTGCAACTATCACAACATCCATTTCCAGAACTCTTAATCTTGCAAGTCTGAAACTTTGCACTGATTAGATAATAACTCCTCATTCCCCTCTACCCCTCCAGACTCTGGAAATAATCATCCTACTTTTTGTATCTATGAATTTGACTACTCTAGATGCCTCAGGTGAGGAGTCACACAAGTGCTTGTCCTTTTGTGACTGATGTAATGTCCTCAAGGTTCATCCTTGTTGTAACATGTGTCAGAATTTCCTTCCTTTTTCAGGCTGAGTAATATTCCATTGTATGTATATATCACACTTTTAATACATCCATCCAGTGATAGATACCTGGGTTGCTTTTATTTCTTGGCTATTGTGAGTAATACTGCTGTGACATGAATAAACAAATAGCTCTTTGAAATTCTGCTTTAAATTCTTTTGATTGTATACCAAGAAGTAGAATTGCTGGATCATATGGTAATTTTATTTATTTTTTGAGGTATCTTCATACTGTTTTCCATAGTAGCTACACCATTTAACATTCCTACCAACAGTATGAAGGATTCTAATTTCTCCACATTCTCATCACCACTTATTTTGGGTTTTTTTCTATAGTAATCATCCTCATAGGGGTAAGGTGGCACACATTGATTTACTTTTTAATACAATGATGTACAAGAATAATTGTTTATGACATCATCATGAAATTTTTCACATTTTGAATGACTTATTTAATGAGAGATTAAATACTAATTTGCCAAGTATATTTACAACTACAGTAGAGAGTGATTTAGGAGCTTCTCTGGCACCTGTACTATGTATTTTTATTTTTTTTTCCAACGTTTATTTATTTTTGGGACAGAGAGAGACAGAGCATGAACGGGGGAGGGGCAGAGAGAGAGGGAGACACAGAATCGGAAACAGGCTCCAGGCTCCGAGCCATCAGGCCAGAGCCCGATGCGGGGCTCGAACTCGTGGACCGCGAGATCGTGACCTGGCTGAAGTCGGACGCTTAACCGATGCGCCACCCAGGCGCCCCTGTACTATGTATTTTTAATAGAAATTTGTCCCCCCCAAATTATTTGTATGCTTAATTATATAACTCATACACATATAGTGATACCTAAGAAGCTTCCAACCCATCAAATCCAAACCCATCCCATCCAAACCCATCCCATCAAATTTAGTGGAATCCCTTCAATAAAGTTCTGTCAAGTAGTTGTCTTCTCTGTGTTTCAACATTACCAGGGATGGAAGCAAAACATTATGATTGTCTTACACTCAGCTTGTTTTTGAATAAAAAATTTCTTTAAAGATTTTATTTTTAATTAATCTCTACACCCAATGCAGGGTTTGAATGCACAAGCACAAAATCAAAACACACTCTACCAACTGAGCCAGCCAAGTTCCCCTCGAATAAAACTTTTGAAAAAATAATACAAGTTGCTTAGACATGTACCCCATACTCTACTTATAGGGTTTGATGTTACACTAAAGTCAAAGACTAGAATTTTGTGGGAAAATTCCACATTGTTATATTTAGTCTGTTGTTTTGGCCACATGAGAATCTTTTGAATCCTAATTTTACAATTTAGCATTCTTTCACTAATCAGCAAGCTGTAAATGCTAACATAAAAGTCGTTAGTGAAAACGTCAAACAATTTAGGACTGAGGGGCCAATCTCTAAGTTATTCCTCCCAGAAATCTTCCAGTGGAGTTATATTTCTTAAGTAGCAATGTTAGGATTATTCAACAAGTTAAAAGTTTTCCTACCTGTAGCAACCAGTGCAGTTCTTTCATAAGGGTATCACAAGATTCTTGGTCAGGCTGTAATACCAATAATCTTGGTCTATAAAAATTCCTCTGGTTTCCAGTATATATCCCTTTAGAGAAAGGAAAATGCATTTAGGTTGGCATGACCTTACTGAACCTACACTATTCCTGGAGATCACTATTTACCTTGGAAACAGGTGAAACTATCTTTAATATAATTAGTTCTAGGTTTATTAACTATTAATTCACAATATTTATTCCTCACAATTAAAGATTTCTGATGTCATGTAAACTATTTAGTCTATAAAAATAATAATGATACAATGAGTAGCCACTGTGCATCAAGTATTTATTATGTGACAGGTGCTGGCTAAAGTGCTCTATGCTGCATTGTTTCCCTCCCCTATGAGGCAGCCTATTATCCCAATTTTACAGGGGAAAAAACTGAAATTTGGAACTGTTGAGTAACTTGCCAGGAGAATAAAGTAGATGCTAGGTGTATCAGACCCCAAAGCCTATTTTCCCAACCTATTATATTACCTTCCCTTGGGATGCAATGGTTCAGATGTGGATTCTTGGACAAGTTGGGGTGCCACTTCCTTTTGCTAACACTTGTCCACACTTTCCAGTCAATCTTCCAATCTTCTTACCAAGAAAAAAAAAAGATGGTAAAATAGGAGTGGAGAAGTTCTTTTCCTCACTGTTATTATATACTAACTTAGCATCATTATTTTCAAGCTGGGGCTTTTCCCTTCCCAGAATTCCTCCTGCTCTAAATTTTTTATTTTCTTTAGCGTTTTTACCTGTTTCTGACCATTAATCTTCTTCTAAGACTTGAGTTATTCCAGGACCTTGGGTATGTGTCATCCTGTTCACTGTTCACCCATGTTCATCAGAAAGCTTGCTATCCAACCTAAATGGTCTCACTAGATTCCTCCAGCTTTTCTTCCTCATTGGGTCCACTGCAATGGTCAGAATCAAACTGTGCACTTATTCCTTTTCATTGTTTGTATTTCTTCTAATGGAGTCATGATCATGCCATCAGTTAACAGGCCTTTCCATCAGGCCCATAAGAACTAGTGTGCCTCAGAGAAAGCAAAGCTTGCACTGCACAACCTACCCGTTCTTTGACTGCATTTGACAAGAGGACTTTGCTTCGTGTTGTAGTGATATATACATTTCCTCTTGCAAACTCTGCCTGCATTCTCAAGAATTTGCTGGGGTGGCACACTCAGAACATCAAGAAAACAACAAATCTGCCATAATTCTGTCTATAGAACACTTTCCAAGAGTTCCAAGAATTTTCCAGGGAAGTTCTGATGTGGAGAGGGGACATGGAGTAGTGGTTAACAGCCCAGCCCTTGAGTAAGCCTGCTATAGGTGACAGTGGGCACGGTGCCATTTCTTCAGCTTTACTTTCCTCAGTTGAAAGTCGGGATAATAAGCATGGGATAATAGGATAATGCACATGTTACTTAATGGATGTAAGTGCTCCTTAGCACAGTGGCTGTATATATTACCATTTTTTAAAAGTAGGCTCCACACCCCGAGTGGAGCCCAACATGGGGCTTGAACCTCACAACCCTGAGATCAAGACCTGAGCTAATTCGAGTTGGACATTTAACCGACTGAGTCACCCATGTGCCCCATTTATCTTTAAAAACTCCTTGACCCCATGTAAGATTTTGATCAGCTGCCCAAAACTCCTACCTTTTCTACCCTATTAGCTCAAGGCCATGTCCAGGGCCAGTGACTCCCGGTGAAGATACTTAACCACTTTCTAAAGGTTTTGGCCAGAACAGAGGCCAAGTTGATTACAAGACATTGTTTATAGTTGAAAATCATTTTAGAAAATGTCTTTGGAGTTTAAAACCTGAGGAAAGGGGAATTAACTCATAAGAGGACTGATTTCTTCCCACACTTAGGAACCTTCGCTAATACTCCATTTCTCTAAAAGGCCTCAGAATAAATGGGAACAAAGTGAGCTTGTGATGAATAAAAGGCCAAGCAAGAGCTTCTGCTGTGTGCTTCCCTGGTTTGCCCTAGCTCTGTCTTGGATTATAGGTCCAGTTTGGGAAAGTCATTTCAATCCAACTAAAATGACACTAGTGTAGCTCTATGCCATGAGCCCCAAAAGTGGCACGTAGTTTCTCTTGCTGCTATAACAAATTACCACCAACTCTGTGGCTTAAAACAATACAAATTTATTACTCACAATTCTAGAGGTCAGAAGTCCAAAAATTAATGTCACTGGGCTAAAATCAAGGTTGCTTGATTTTAAAATCCAGGGCTACATTTCTTCTGGAGGCTCTAGGGGAGAATCCATTCCCTTGACTTTTCCAGAAGCTGCCTACCTTCCCTGACTTACAGCCTTTTTCTCCATCACCGAAGCTAGAGGCAGAGCATCTTCAAACCTATCTCCCTTTCTCCTTCTCTCTGTCTCTCTGGCCTTTGCTTCCATCCTTATATCTCTTTCTCTGACTCTCCAGCTTCCTTCTTTCCATTATAGGAACTCTTGTGAGTACATTGGACCCACCTGGATGATCCAGGATATTCTCTCCATCTCAAGATTCCTAACTTCACATGTGCAAAGTCCCTTTTGCCATGTAATGTGACATAGTTACAAATTTGGGGGATTAAAACGTGAACATGTTGGGAGACTTTATTTTGCCTACCACAGGCATGTGTTACACATTCTTTCCTCAATCATAGGGCTCAGATATTATCAGTCCCAGTTTATATTTGGCAGCCAGTACTTCAAATGGAACAAGCTGACATTCAAAGGAGCTGTAAGTTAATCAAATAAAATGCAGGTATCAGCATGCACTTTATCACATCACCAAGAGAATCAAAACAGTATGATAGTAAATTTGACTTCTTGTCATGTTGAATTCTTCTTTCAGTGCTACCTTATCAGAAAGAGGCAGTATTGGTATAATGTAATTTATATAGTGCCTTCCCCTGAGTGACAAACAGAATATTCCTCAGGATCCTCAGAGAATTAGTCTATCTCTTTTTATCCCAGCTCAGCCACTCCAGCAATATAATATGTAGCAATATAATATCTGTGTGCAAGGAATAAATCAGGCTCACTAAATTTAAGGATGTTCACTTAAAGAAATCCCTTTTGGAGTTGCTTTTTTCCCCCTTTTCATTTGAAAATGTTCTTTGGGTAGGATAGAGCCATTGACCCACATTAGATTAATTAGGTCAATTAGCCTTTATATAGTAATTGCACTCAGATGGCTTTGAATGATTCCCCTTTAATAAAGATGTGCCTTGAAAAGAGATTATAACTTTAAATTCCTGCCACATAGCGGCATTAAGAAAACATGCATTTAGCAGTTCTTCCTGCAATATGGCTTTAGGTATAGCAATGATACTGGGTAGAAAAAGCTTAAAGACTTTACCTTGATGAGTTGATTATTCACATTCACACCTGGTTAAAAGCCACGTAGGTATTTTCCATTTTGACGGGCTGTTGGTAACCCTGAATACTGAGCCTAATTCAGAGCAACTCCTTTTCTTCTTCCAAGCTGTCAATATTAATTTCCACATTTCCAAACTCACAGTGGCCCTAGAACCTGATCTCGGGCTCTCACCAGCAATCCAGACTATCTGAAATTCTTTGCTTTCAGCTTCTCTCCTTCAACAACATCCCTTTACTTTATCTTAATATGACAATAGCTACCACTTAGTATTTTCTAGATTCCAGACGTTTCACATTCATTATTGCTAATTGTTACCTTGAATGAACGAACAAATATTTGTTGATATATTTGTTCTAGATACTGGAGATACAACCCAATGGAGGTTCTTACCTCTGTGTAATACCATGAGGAAATAGACAAGTTTAGTAACTAGCCTAAGGTCCTGTGGCCACATGACTTTGCACACAGCCCAGGGTCAGCCTGGCTCTACAGCCCAGCTCTGTCCACCCCACCACGCTGGAATTGTTGTCTGATTGGGAGGCTATGTTTAAAAATGAATTTGACTGTTGCCAATGAGGTCAAAACCTTCAAAACACAATAAAAGCCACTTTAGGAATGAAGTTGAAAAACAGACAACTCACAACTACTTAGAATATAGATCCCACTATTAGTAATTAAAGACTTTAATTTTTTTGACATTCAAGATTACGATGCATGTACAAGTGCAAAAAAGTTGATGTGCTACTTAAGTGAATCTGCATCCTTTCTGCTTTTCTCTGGTAGTTCACTCAGTCCCTGATGTATAGGTCAGACCAAGGCAGTGCTAAATAGTCAGCTGTGTAATGACATTAACATGGTTTGTAGTCTTTGACCTCCCACTGAACAGAAGGTACTAAGTGAGTAAATTAATTCTATTGAGGAGATCTGGACATTTGGATGGCCTGGAATATGGAGATAATTTTGTTGCTGTTTGTTTTACAAGTGTTTTAAGCTTTAACACCTTGTGAGAATCAGAAAGTTTCATATTATGAATGTGAAAATGGTATTTCTGGAAGGCAGTTTGACAACGTGTTTCAATAATTAAAATTTTTCTTAATGTTTATTTTTGAAAGAGAGACAGAGCACGAGAGGGAGAGGAGCAGAGAGAGAGGGAGACACAGAATCTGAAGCAGGTTCCAGGTTTTGAGCCGTCAGCACAGAGCCCGGTGTGGGGCTTGAACTCATGAACTGCAAGATCATGACCTGAGCTAAGTCGGACGACTAGCCGACTGAGCCACTCAGGTGCCCCTGTTTCAATAATTTAAATGGGCATTTCTAGTGAAAGGCAAGTAGATAAAGATATATGTATAAGAATGTTAATTGTAACATTAGTCATTAAAAAGAACTGGAAAAAACCTAAATATACATCCATGGGGTAGTCATTGAATAGGTTATGAAGATCCATGCACGTACTACATTAAAAATGATTTATATCAACAGATTTATATTATACTGTTTAATGAAAATAAGATTAAAAACAGATTATAATCCCACTTTAAAATGTGTGTGTGCATGCATGTGTATGTGTATGCATGTGTATGTGTGTGTTATCTGGATGTCTATATTCCAAACTATGCGCTGTGATATTATCAAGGAGTGGAATTGAAGGTGATTTTAAATTCCTCACACTTTTAAATGATCTGAAATTTCTTCTTTTACTATCTTTGAACCCCATTTCCTACTTAGATCACCCAAACCACCCCCACTAACAACTATCCTAATACATTTAATATAAATCTTTTATTTTGTTTGTATAGTCCTAAAAATTTTTTTTTGTACAGATATTTTAAATTTACTTAAATGGTTTCTCATCCGTTTCTTACATTTTCCACCTAGTACTATGTGTTTCAGATCTATGTTGCTATGTGTACAAGTCTACTGCATGTAACTGCTGAATTATTTTTATAGTATAGTTATTGTAAATAAGCATGTGCTTTCATAATCAGAAAAAATCTAATAAAGCTCTTTTTATTGTGAAGAAAGAAGAGAAAGAAAACAATCTTTCTTATAAGAGCATGAAGCTATAAATTGCTTTACATAATTTTGCCAATAGAAATATCCCAATGGAGAAATATTTATTACACTGGAGATTCTATGTTACTAAACACCTCTACTTTATAAAAGTGCTTAGACACATGGAATTCTTTTAAAGAGAAAAGAGAATGTTTCTTTCTATGAAGTCTCTGAAATGCTTGACTTAATTTAGGAGGCAGAAATTTCAAAAGACAAAGTTATTTTGAAACTGAAAAGTAGTGAAATGAACTTATTACAGTGTGTTCTCACTATATATTAAAAATGAAATTAAAGTCATTTAAAATAAAAGAAATATGACATTGTAATGCAAACAGAAATTGAGGAAAATCCCAAAAGGATAGGAAACAGTTGGTTGATGGACAGCACATGAAAATGAAAAGACAATCAGAAGAAGTAATAAAGCCTATTGGGAAAAACCTGAAATTTATATATTGAAAGTTCATAATTTTTAACATAAAAATCTAATAATAACTGCTAATCCCTTTTCTTTCTTTAAACTTTAATTTAAGGATAAAAATAGAACTTCAGGTGTAACTTTATTCAGTCATATTTTTATAAGATAGATAATTAAATACTCTCAGTAAAGGTTTGTGTTTAACTTTCAAACTTTTCTTCAAAACAATATATTCCTAAATGAGAGGTGTGAAAAAAATCACATGTAACTATATATTATGGAGAAAAATAGCCAGATGACAATTATATTCCAAGCAGATATGACTGAAGTACTATAATCCCAGAAGAGGTCACAAAAAGCTGTGTCTCCTCTCTTATTTAGGCTAGTTTTCATGGATTAGCAGCAGGGAAGCTTTATAACACAGCACTGGCAAAACAAAACAAAATAAAACACCACACACAAAAACACACACAAAAAAAAACAAAAACGAAACAAAAAAACCCAAGTTTCCCTTTTTAAGAGTATTTTGTTAAAAACAGGGCCTCCTTTTTTCCCCTCTCTTTTCAAAATACTGGGTTTCGGAATGAAGTCATCGATCTAGGGAAGATAAATAGCCTTGGGAGAGGCAGGTCAGAGAAACAAACTAAAATACAGTAGCTTAAGTGTAAAAACTAAAAATCAAAATAGAGACCTGAAGTTTCAGAGCCAAATGGGAAGAAAAGATGTCTACTCGTGTCGATAGGTGACGTGTAAAGGGGAAGGCTTGGTTCAATGATCGGGACATCTATGGAGAAGGTCATGGTCATCTTGCTTCTCTGGAAACCAGAGAAAGAGACTGTAGAATGTGTCTTGACTAAGAGCCTCCTTGAATTTGTCTTAAATTCTCCAACAGGAAAACTCTGAAGATTAGAAAAACATGGATTTTGATGATTGGATGTAACTTTAAAGATGTAGTATTTCAGTACTTCATTCTAGACAGAACAGCGAAATGATTATGCAAAGCGTTCTCAAATCACATAAAGTTCAAAATTTGCAACCTTTGGCAATACATTTAGCTTTTGCATGCATAAGATACATACATAATGAGTGTATTTACCTCATAGGACTATTGAAAGGATTAAATATGCCATCCATAGGGCTTAGGACAAAGTACAGAACATATACTTAGTAATGTTAGCTAGTACTGTTTTGTTCTATTTTGCTTTTTTTTTTTTTTCAACGTTTATTTATTTTTGGGACAGAGAGAGACAGAGCATGAACGGGGGAGGGGCAGAGAGAGAGGGAGACACAGAATCGGAAACAGGCTCCAGGCTCTGAGCCATCAGCCCAGAGCCTGATGCGGGGCTCGAACTCACGGACCGCGAGATCGTGACCTGGCTGAAGTCGGACGCTTAACCAACTGCGCCACCCAGGCGCCCCTATTTTTCTTTTTTTAAAAAGAGAAGATATGTTTAGCACCTGAGCAAAATCTCTACCTGATGACTGAGATTCAGATCTGAGTTTCTACACCAGTTGACATTAGTATGTCGTAATGCTTTTGGTAGATCATATTGAATCTGAAGATGTTACTTGTTACTAATGATATTACAAAATGAGACTTCTTTCACAAACCTATCACTGTTAATAATATAGTGGGTCCAAGTTTAAGATCATAAACTCAAGTATGCAAGAAACGCCAACTTTTAGTTTCTATTGCAAACCCCCATTCCACTAGATGTTGGAGAATCAATCTCCATCAATGCGGTCTCCCCTCCCCTTATGCTGGGATTGTGTTTATGATCCAGGGGACCATCTCCTGTTGTTAGTTGTCATCCTCTCTGTGCTACTATCTGATGAGGCACACATCCTGGTCCTGATTGGCAGTCCACAAAGTTTACAGCTGTGTACTCCTTGTGTTGGACACTAGTTTCTGTGACCTCTGGGAGAGTGAGAAAAGGAATGTGGCACCAACAGGTCCTATCTCGTCCCTATAGTAGCCTTTGGCTCATGGGAAATGCTTCTGCTGCTCTACATGCCCACAGGGACTCTACAAGGCTACCTCAGTGTCCCCTTTTAACATTAACCTACCACACTACCATCTCTACCCTATTGCTCTGTGCCATCGGCATGCGGGAGTGAGGGAGAACTCTGGGGTCTTGCCACCTTCTCAAAGTACACAGGAATAGTGACATTCCTTCTGCTCTTAAATTTCTAAAATTGAGCAGAGAGGAGTATTCTATTTTTCCCCCAATCTTACCACACGTGACTTTAGAATAAATCCAAGAGAAAGCTGAGCCCGGGTCTTCTTTCAGGTACCCAGCATCTGAGCTCTTTTCTTTTCCACTGACTTCTCTCCTTTTCTCCAAGTCTAGAGAATCTTCAGTCTTGGGGGCAGGAAAAATAGGTTTTGACCCATCAGGTATTTTTCAAACTATTTTATCTCAAGTCTGGATCTTAGATTTGAAATTTTAAAATTCAAGGATTTGATAACCCTTCCTTGAGGAACATCTAATTTATAGTTTAGCTGCCTCAATGAAGGAGACAACAGGAAAAACAAAACAAAACAAAATAACAACAACAACGTTGGTTAATATCTCAAAAATACATTAAAGTAGGGAAGGATGTATGTTTTATCGTTCCCATCTAAAACTATTTTAAATTTTAAATACTTTAACTTCCCATAATGAATAAGTCTTCCAACTAAAATATTTTTCTTTCATTAGAAACATGGGTTACTTTATACACTGATAATAAGTTTTCGACTTTGTAATTTCCTTTCAGCCCAAATTGTACATTTTAATTACATACCATATATGCATGTAAATGATCCTGACTCCAATCTGTCAGATGCCCATGACTCGTTTCTTCAGTCCCTTTATTCCCTTCTTCTTCCAGAATCTGTCAATCTGTACTGTGATCTCTTGCTCCTTTCCAAAGTCACTCCATTCTCTAACTTTTTATAATCCACTATCTAAAAGAATGTGTAGCCTTCCTTTTCTAAGATTTGACTATGTCTGCATGTTACCTCCATAAGAAGTCCAGACACTATAAATCTTTTGTAGAGTCTAGAAAAAAACATGTCGGTAATGTAATTTGATGGTGATGATATTAATTTTTTAAAAACATTGATAACTTTAGCAGCACCTGGGTGGCTCACTTGGTTAAACGTCTGACTTTTGATCTTAGGTCATGATCTCGCAGTTCATAGGATCGAGCCCCGTGTTGGGCGTCTGCAGTGACAGTGTGGAGCCTGCTTGGGATTCTCCCTCTCTATCACTGCTCCTCCCCTGCTCTTTTTCAAAATAAACAAACATTTAAAAAAAAAAAAAAACACCTTGATAACTTTAAAAGGCCTATGTTTTTGTTGCATTTTGATCATTGTTACCTGGATCATCTATGGGTCCCTTGAAACATGACCTGCTCATATTCATCTTTCTAATATAGGTAGTATAAAACAGCTCTTCAATCACTATGTTCAATGAAAGAACCATAAGATATTTGGTCATTTTCAAACAGTGATGCATAGCAAGACCATTCTAATCTACAATACAATATACTAAAATTTATACGTGTGCAATATTCCAAAACTATAAGTATAGCAATAGCTGTACTTCTATCTAAATTGTATTTAGAATTTAACTATTTTGCCTCATAGCTAGAAAAGAATTCCTTAATACATTTAGGGAAGAAGAGAGTGAAGTACATTTTACATTTATGATAAAAGATAAAAAGTTTACAAAAGTAAGTATGAGGTATAACCTCATTGCTTAAGAATAGGAATTAAAGTAGGAAAAGTATAATGCCAACCTGGGTTCAATTCTGGTTCTGCCAAGGGCAAGTAATTCTACTGCGGGTAAGTAATTTAGTATTTTAGTGGGCTGTTTTCTAGTGCTGTAAGTTGAAATTCTGAATTAGAATCTAAGGTTTGTTTTATTGTACCATTCAATTATTTCCCTATTTAAAAATGTATCAGATAACAACGGAAAGAAAAAATTAATTTTAAAAGTAAAATAAAACTTTTGTAGTGAATTAATCAGTAAAGGTGATTGTAGTAGTGGACTTTAGTGCCTTTTCTGGGCAGTGTAGTTCTGAAGCACATTAAAGGACAGGATCCCAGGGAGAGGAGAGTGTTATCAGTACAGGAGCAAAAGGATTGGATCAGTTGTCCTTGATTGAATCAGTTTGTTCCTGATTTTTCTCTATTTAAAGATTCAAGTATTGGAGCTATTGGAACAATGATTTAGCATCCTCAATGTTTTACGAGTTTTTTGTTTTTTTTTTTTTTTGACATTGCCATTAATAATCAACCTGCTGGAAGAGTCGTCTTTGAATTTTTTTCTGATGTGTTCCCCCAAACATGGGATGAATTTCATTGTTTTTTTACAAGTGAAAAGGGGTCAGGGATATTCACTCAGGGCCATTATAAGAGTTTTCTTTTTCACAGCATTGTCAAAGATATTATGGTTCAGGTGGTGACTTCAGTGAAGAAAATGGAGGATATTTTGAAGATGAGGATTTCATTGTTAAACACGAGAGAATCTCTCTTATCAGTGAAAGAAGGAAGGATACAAACGGTTCATAGTTCTTCCTAACAAAAACAGCTCCTCATTTAGATGGGTATCATGTTGTTTTGGGGGCAAATGACTTCTCTGCAAGAAGTTGTGTAAGAGAGAAAACCAGAAAACAGATGCAGTGAGCAAACCATTTGCTGAGGTAGACACTCAGTTGTGGAGGGCTAATTCCCAAACTAAAGAAAGAAAAAAAACGCATAAATCCTCCTCCTCCTCCCTCCCCATCCAGTGACTCATATAGCTCACGAGATTCTCAGTCCCATTCTGATTCTAAAAGTGCTTCTGAAAAGAAATTTTAAAATTTCTCTTAAATTTTCTTTAAAAAAAAAGAAAAAAAGAAACATAGAAAAAATGCCCCCCCACACACAATAGAAAGAAAAGAAAATCACATCTAGTGAAAGTGAGGCTGAAAATCTTAAAGCATAACACAAGTGTATTGTTTATCCAGAAGAGTTCCCTCCTATGCCTGAAAATTGATTCTTAATTAGAAAAAGTGCTCCCAGAGCTGATGGCAAAGAAAGAAGAGAGGAGAGAAAGAGAGAGAGAGAGAGAGAGAGAGAGAGAGAGAGAGAGAGAGAGATTGATCTACCTAACTTCCAGCCTACTTCACAGCAGAGGAGACTTTCAGTTACTAGGTCGGGCAATAAAATTAAAGGAATAGAACTACGACATTATCAAACTCCTTCCAGATCCAGTTCAAGGGATCGTTTCAGATGTAGTGAGACTACTTCACAGTGGAGGCACGAGATTCAGAAAGCTCAAAGAATGAGGGTATCCAATGGTGAAAGATGAATCAAAGGAGCTTAAGAATGAGTTAGCTAAAACTGAAACAAAAGAAAATCAAAAAAGCCCAGTTGGAGTAAAAGAGAAAAATATAACTGACCATAGGCATGTGTCCAAGAGTCCAAACAGAAAGTAAAGAAGAAAAGAAAGTTTAAGACCATAAATCTAACAGCAAAGAGAGAGACATCAGAAGAAATTCAGAAAAAAAGATAATATAATAAAAACAAGGCGAAAAAGGGGCCAAATCTAAAAGAGGCAATAAGAGCAAACAGAAATCAGAGTTAAGAAAAGCGAAATACAAAAAAAGAAAAAAAAATTAATACAAAGTATAATGGACATGAAGAAAAGAATATGGGGTCAAGGAGTAAAGGAAGGGATCATGAGAATGTTAAAGAAAAGTCAAAGTCTAA
Source organism: Puma concolor (assembly GCF_028749965.1). Lineage (NCBI taxonomy): Eukaryota > Metazoa > Chordata > Mammalia > Carnivora > Felidae > Puma > Puma concolor. Next base: position 77,676,358 of record NC_141674.1, read on the forward strand.
AGGAAAAGATCAGGAAAGGGGTAAAATTAAAGAGAAGTTTAAATAGAAATCAAAGAGCAAGTGAGCATGATCACAATAAAAGTGAGACAAATAACAGATGCACATAGTCTAGAAGGGAACGTGATACAACCAAAGGCGAACAGTTACATGGTCATCACTCATCAACAGTTACTCCTCTGTCCTCACTCGTCCTGGGGCCTCAGCCCTCCTCCTAGTACCTCACTCTCATCAGGAAGGAATTGGGCTCCAACAAACACATAGGAGACAGGGTGCCCAGCAGGATTCTAAAAAAGAAAAGAAAGAGCTTTTCTTCTTTTTCCATAGTTGAGGTGTGGCTGAAATACAATAAAATGGTCCCATTTTTTCAACAAAAATTAATTCTACCAGCTACAAAAAGACTGTAAACCAGATGCCACTTCTTAATAGTTTAAGAAACATGTGACCTGGAGAATCAACTCAATTTTGTCACCCATAAAGTGAGGTTCTTTTATCTGACCCCAATATCAAAGGGATATTATGAGAAACATGTATACAGTATCTTTAAAGTGCTTGTGGTTGTCAGAGAAGAAAGTGGTGTACAGGGTAAAACTGTAAAATAAAGCATCCCCAAAGGAAAACCAGTTACAATGGTAGAATGAGAGAAAGAAGCAGTAGGGCTGGAGTGGAAGGGTGCAATCTAGAAGCCCTGATAGAACTAGCAGCAGAAGCAAGGAGTCCCACTGATACAGAGAACAGGGTACAAGAGGGGAAGGTCATAAAGCAGAGAAAAGTAACATCAAGAAAAAAAGATAGGAGAAGGAGGAGAGGTTTATGGAGCTCAGAGGGAGAAGAAAATCAAAGCAGAAACAACAAAAAATACAGAAACGAAGAAAGTTCACACTGGAAAGAAAATGCTGAAGGTCAGAAAAGAATGTATCTTTTTTTTTTTAATATTTATTTATTTTTGAGAGAGAGGGAAAGTGAGAGAGCGAGAATCCGAAGCAAGCTTCAGGCTCCTAGCTGTCAGCACAGAGCCCAACACAGGGCTCAGACCCACGAACAGAACCGTGAGATCATGGCCTGAGCCGAAGTCTCACTCTCAACCTACTGAGCCACCCAGGTGCCCTGAAAAGAATCTACTCTTAAAAACATCCTAACAGCCCAAATAATAACAGGGGGGAAAGGCTGATAGAGATCAAAGTCATTCTTAAAATGAGAACAAAGTAGGACAAAGAATTAAAGTTCTTCACATTGAAAAATAAGGAGCATGCAAAGTCCATATCCTCAGTGGAAAAGGAAAACCAAAAATCAAAGGGCTAACAAAATGACCACGTGCATGATAAAAATTAAAACTTTGAGGGGCGCCTGGGTGGCGCAGTCGGTTAAGCGTCCGACTTCAGCCAGGTCACGATCTCGCGGTCCGGGAGTTCGAGCCCCGCGTCGGGCTCTGGGCTCGGAGCCTGGAGCCTGTTTCCGATTCTGTGTCTCCCTCTCTCTCTGCCCCTCCCCCGTTCATGCTCTGTCTCTCTCTGTCCCAAAAATAAAATAAACGTTGAAAAAAAAAAAATTAAAAAAAAAAAAAAAAAAAACTTTGACCATAAAGAAGTTGACTATAAGTCCAGCTCTAGAACACTTGAAGACAATAGTGGATGAGTGAGTTGTGGAAAGTTCGTTTCCATTTTGTCTCAAATTTTAAGTTGTAGAGTCTTGCTGATAAATCTTTTTGTTGTCTTCCTCTTTTCATTGTTTTTGGTTTGTTTTATGTTTGTCCTTTTTTTTTTTTTAATGTGGACTTCATCTGAGTTGATCTTTTGATAAATTGCAACCTGAATAATTTGTACTGCTAATATTTTAATAAACTTGAAATGAGAAAAAATATTGTAGTAAAATTCATTTAAATTTCAAAATTTTTAAAAATTTCTAAATGGTAAAAGGTTTATATTTCCAAACTGATCAATACAGAAACAAACCCCAGAATAATGACTTTATTGTGTGTGTACTTTCTAAAGGATTGAAGCCACCTACTGTCATAAGGATGTGCTTCAATGGGCAAAATGCTAATATCAGCTGAATTTTCATTCCTTTTTTGATAAAAAAAATTATAGTTATAACATATATGAGTGCAGGTTTATGCACATTTTTCTAAATCTTTCAGAATAGTATGGGGTTTGGGTTTTTTTTGTTTGTTTCATTCTGTTTTGCTGAAATATGTAAGAAGTTTTAAGGCATATGTTAGTTTAGGGAAAGGTTTCTGAACTGAAATGTGAAAATAAGCAAGACAAAGATTGCTCTTTTGAATTATCGGCTTTTATTATGTTAATTAAAACAAAACTCTATAGAGCATCTAAGTGCCTCTCAAGCTACATAAAAAAAAAATACCCAGTTGATGCATGGGAATTATAAAGATAATTTACACAGTTGGTGAAGAAAACAACCTATACTGAAAGGCAATTAAACAAGAGTGATATCACCATATTACATTTAAAATAGGAAATATATGTGCAGAAAACCAACTAATCATCATTACTCTTCTACTTGTCTTCTGGAATGGATTCTCTTAAAATTCTGATATTGCCTCCTTTCCTTTCCTTTCCACCTTAGATAAGTGCTTCTCACAATGTAACGTGCATGTAACCAACCCAGGATCTTGTTAAAATGCAGATTCTGGTTCAGTAGTTCTGGAATGAGGCCTGAGAACTTCTAACTCCAGCTCCAAGGAGTTTCTCCTATTACTGGTCTTTGGATCAGACATCGAGTGGCAAGGCCTTTAACTACTGGCAGCCAGGAAGTGACAAGCTAAAGGATAAGAAGTGCCAGTATTTTCCTTTCTTTTTGTTTTGTTTGTTCCACTAACCAAAACCCACGTTGAAATTCTTAGATTATTTACATAATAAACTTAGTAAACTTAGTTTAGTTTACTTCTCTTTGCCCTAACTTTCTCCTCACGGTATCTTCTCTAGTCCCACAAAAGTAGAAGTTCTTAAATTAAAAAAAAAATTTTTAATGTTTATTTTTCAGAGAGAGAGAGAGAGAGAGGCAGAGTGTGAGCAGGGGAGATACAGACAGAGCCAGAGACACAGCATCTGAAGCAGGCTCCGGGCTCTGAACTGTTAGCACAGAGCCCCACGCGGGGCTCGAACTCACTCTGAGCCGAAGTCAGACACTCAACCGACTGAGCCACCCAGGCACCCCAAGAGGTTCTTTATATCGACACCTGTTCCGATGTAAGATGCCACAGGTGTTATCCATATAACCCCTAGGCTACAGATCCTCAAGGAGTAGCTCCCTAACTATCCTTGATGAGGGTGTTTTCTATAAATGGGGTCAAAGTAAAGAGACACTTTGTGTGACCCTACTAAGGAGTAAACTGTGAATAATTCAGCAATCATTTCTATCTGGTTTTGGAATGCATAATAATAGAATTTGAAGATTTATTTTTTAATGTGTATTTATTTAGAGATTGCACGTGTGCACATGATTTGGGGGGACCAGAGAGAGAGGAGAGCAAGAATTCCAAGCAGGTTCCATGCTGTCAGTATGAAACATGATGTGGGACTCAGTCTCACAAATCATGAGATCATGACCTGAACCGAAATCAGATGCTTAACCAACTGAGTCACCCAGGTGCCCCAGAAGATTTATTTTCTAATTACATTGTACTTAAGGTAATACTAAAATAGATATATATGCTCTGACCATAAAACAACTAAGAATGCTGGTGAGGAGGGGACAGAGATAGAGCAATCTACCTGAAAGCATGAGGAAGTGTACATAGGAGGGAGGTCCAAGAGAAAATTTCTATGGATGATTCATCTATGGAAAGTCAAAGAGTTCATTTGTCAAGTCCTATGCAACTTACTGCAATTCAAATATGACAAATGAATGCAGATTTTCCTTGACTTACACTTACGATGAGGTTATATCCTGATGAACCCATTATAAGTAGAAAATACCATTAAGTCAAAAATGCATTTGGGGTGCCTGGGTGGCTCAGTCAGTTAAGTGTTGACTCTTTGATTTTGGCTCAGGTCATGATCTCACGGTTCATGGGTTCGAGCCCTGCACTGGAGCTCCACTGATAGTGTGGAGCCTGCTTGGGATTCTGTCTCTCCCTCTCTCTGTTCTTCCCCCGCTCGCGCTCTGTCTCTCTCTTTCTCTATCTCTCAAAAAAATAAATAAAACATTTTTATTTTATTTTTTTTTTGAGAGAGAGAGAGAGAGAGAGAGAGAGAGAGAGAGCGAGCATGAGTGGGGGAGGGGCAAAAAGAGAGGGAGACACAGAATCTGAAGCAGGCTCCAGGCTCTGAGCTGTCAGTACAGCTGTCAGTGGGGCTCGAACTCACGAACCATGAAATCCTGACTTGAGCTGAAGTTGGATGCTTAACTGACTGACGCACCCAGGCGCCCCAATAAAACATCTTTTAAAGAACATTTAATACACCAAACATACTGAGCATCATTGCTTAGCCTAGCCTGTCTTAAACATGCTCAGAACAATTATATTAGCCTACAGTTGCACAAAATCATCTCACACAAAGCCTATCTCATAATAGAGTGTTGAATATTTCACGTACTTTATTGAATACTGTACTGAAAGTAAAACAGTTTGGTTGCATGGGTACAAAATGGTTTGTCAGTGTATGGTTGTCTATCCTCATGGTCCTGTGGCTGACTGGGAGCTGCAGCTCCTTGCTCCTGCCCAACGTTGCCACAGAGTATCCTATGCATATCACCAGCCTGGGAAAAGATCAAAATTCACAGACCAAGTATGGTTTCTATTGAATGCATATCATTTTCACACCATCATAAAGTTAAAAAACTATGAGTCCAAACAGAAGGTGGGGACAGTCTGTTTGTATTATTTCACCCGTTCCCCATGGGCTATTTAAAGTACTGCTCAGTAGGGGGCACCTGGGTGGCTCAGTCAGTTAAGTGTCCGACTTTGGCTCAGGTCATGGTCTCACAGCTTGTGGGCTGCTTCAGGCTCTGTGCTGACAGCTCAGAGCCTGGAGCCTGCTTTGGATTCTGTGTTTCCCTCTCTTTCTGCCCTTGGCCCACTTGCACTCTCTCTCCTTCAAAAATAAATAAACTTTGAAAAATAATAATGATAAAATAAAGTACTGCTAAGGATATTTTTTAAGTATGAACAACTACCACTTACTAAGAACATATTATGCATCAGTCCCTAAACTAAGAGCGTCCTACACAGTGGCTTATTAAATTCTTGTTTCATACCTATGAGGTAGGAGCCATTATGCCAACACTGTGAGAAAAATACAGCCTGTTAAGGACTTTTTTAACTGAAAAAAAAAAACAAAAGATGAAAAAATTGAATCCAACAAAGATTTTTGTGTAAAGCTCTGTTGTGTGGTTCATTGAAATATATTTAAACCTTATGTTACAAAATGGAAACCGTAGGGTTATTCACTCATGGAAAGAATACCCAGTGACTAGACTCCTTTAAGAGATCAGTCTACTTCTTAAGAACTACTACACTTAACTTTCCAGGTAAACACTTGCACAAAATAAGGCATGTCTATGATAAAGCTGTTAATTTGCCATTTGTTTTACTTATGAAGTGAACCTACCCATGTGTTTCCAAAATTGGCTTGATAATAAAGAACAACCTGAAGTCTTGTTAAAACTATAGAATTTCCAGTCCCTTTCACCTGGCGATTCTGAAACAGGTAAGGTCTAGGAATTTTTATATTTAATATATTATCCATATGTTTCTTATGATCAGGCAAGTTTGGGAAACATTTGTCTGCTGAATAAAGCTCAGGTTTCTTAGCATTTAAAGTCCTCCACAGTCTGGCCTTAAGATACATTTCAAACACCTCCTACAACACTAACCTATGTTTAATATTATCTATTCATTATTCCCCAAATAGATATTTTCCTCCCTAGGAGCTTTGCTCAAGCTGTTTCCTCTGCCAGAATGTTTTTCTCTCATGTGTTTGTTCATCAAGATCATTTTCATCTTTTAAAGCTCAGCTCAAATTTTAACTCCTGTATAGGGGCGCCTGAGTGGCTCAGTCGGTTGAGCGTCCGACTTCGGCTCAGGTTATGATCTCACGGTCTGTGAGTTCGAGCCCCATGTCAGGCTCTGTGCTGACAGTTCAGAGCCTGGAGCCTGCTTCAGATTCTGTGTCTCCCTCTCTCTCTGCCCCTCCCCTGCTCATGCTCTGTCTCTCTCTCTGTCAACAATAAATAAACATTAAAAAAATAAAAAAAAAATTTAACTCCTGTATAAAGGCTTCCCCGACTCTATGGTCAGGATTATGTTCTCTCTCCTATGAACTCCCAGAGCTCTTTAAACCTCTATTGCAGTGTTTCTCAAGGTGCAATCCTTGGACCAGCAACATCAGCATTTATTTGGGCATTTGTTAGAAATGCACATTCTCAGGTCCCAGCCCAGACTTACTGAGTCAGAAACTCTGCGTATGGTTCCCTGCATTGTTTCCAAACAAGCCCTCTAGATGACTGCAATGTACCCTGAAGCTTGAGAACCACTTCTCTAATGTATTCTGTATTTTATTGCATTACTATATGTCTTAGTTTCTCTCCCAGAATGTAAAGTAGGCTCCATGAGAGCAAAAACAGTATTTTCATCATTTGCTTCCTTTGCAGTATCAAGCAGAGTGCTTTTGCTTAGCAGATCATAATAAGTCTCGTTGAATTAAATTGCTATTTCTTTAGTGTCATAGTCTATGTATGCAAGATGAGCAGATTGCAGTGCACCAATTTTTCATTTTAATGGTGTTTAATAACCTTTAAAGGTTGTAGCATGATTGATTCAGATGCAGAAACATGCCAATTGTAAAGATGACTAAAATAAAGGAACTGGTTGCTCTTATTTTTCAACATGGTAATAAAGCTTCTTAGTTTTGTTTTAAGCTTTTTCTCTATGCTTAATATACGATGCCTCATAAATGTTTACCAATGATAATAACAACAATCTCATCTGGAAGTTTCTCTTCTCTACTTTTCTCATCTCTAAGGCTTTTATGCTTAAAGAAAAATTTCTAAAATTTCTTTTATTTATTTATTTATTTATTTATTTATTTTGAGAGTGAGAGTGAGCGAGCTTGAGAGGGGGAGGGGCAGAGAGAGAGAGAGAGAGAGGGAATCCTAAGCAGGTTCTGCGCTGTCAGTGCAGAGCACAATGTAGAGCTTGAACTCATTAACTGTGAGGTCATGATTTGAGCTGAAATCAAGAGTCGGACACTTAACCAACTAAACCACTCAGATGCCCCTAAATTCCTAAAATTTCTTAAGTGGGCTTCAACTTCACCTGTATCTATAAATAAACAGAATAATAAACACTTCTTAGACTGCCTATACACTACTTATCAATAAATATCAATAAATTTGAGAGAAAATTCATGGGAAAATTACATGAAATAGTGTTTGCTAAAGGTCAACGTAACAAAGTTTTAGGATTCACCATACTGGAAAACAAGCTAAAGGAAAACAATCTATGTTGATTAATGTTTCATTTATTATTATTTGAAGTTATATAACAACAGGTTCAGACAGCCACAGATTCTTAAAAATCTTTAGTAAAACAAAACAGTATTGGTGAATAATCCATACAATAAACAGATTCGGTAACCTAGCATCATTTCTTTTCATAGAATACCTTTCTTCTTGTTGAGAAAATTAAGAATAATTTTTTTTTGTTTTTTGTTTTTGAAGAACAATTTTTTAATTAGTTCCTGTCAAAATCCAATCAAGATGTATTTAATAACCAAATAATTGCTAAGAGCAACTTAATTTTCAGCTTACTGAAACAAACCCACTGTGAGAATGCTTTTCATGAAGTTACAATAGGAAAATGAATCTGTCCAAATATTTTGTTGCAAATCAGTCAACAGAACTGATCATATCCAAGAGAAAAAAAAATTGAACAATTATGAACTACCTTTAAAAAATAAAATGCTTGCTTTATAACTGGATGTCTTTATATTTTGTCTTATTAATATAAGATAAAATTTTTTGGTTTGTTTTAGAAAATACCATCAAATATTCCCAGAAAAGACTTTATTTCCTCAGCTTCATCATCGGGATGATACCTACTGGGGGGAAAAGCAAATATAGAAATATATATAGATTGCTGAGAGGTAATACATCAAATGAACTTCAATATGCATAACTTTAAGAAGTCTGTTGGGGGTAAATCAGATTTCATAAACTGTGAGAAGTAGGGATCAAACATCTTAGGTATTTCTTTAAGCATTTAAAAAAGTAATATTTAATCAATATGTGAACAAGTCTGTAAACCTTGACTATTAAAGAGAGATAGAGAAATTGCTATAGTTAGCCATAGAAGTGACCAGTCATGGGGGCACTAATTTGACTTAATATGACTTTTCATCGAACCTGTACAATTGTGAAAAAGCTCCATGGCTAAAATACAACTTGAACTTTTGAAAAACTAGCAAATCTCATTTGGATTTTAGTAATTTTACACTTTACATTATCAACATGTTGTGTTCAAATCCTTAAAAAAAAAGTTTAGCAACAAAATATATTTTAATTAAAAGTATCAAACATATATTCTCAAAAACTGACATACTTAAAATTATGAATTGTCTTAAGGGTTTAGGTCACCAGGGGTATAACTTTTCAATGTCTTTAAGTAAATAAAATGTTTAGGTTATTTTTAAAATAAATCAAGGAAAAAGGAATGCTGAATTTCTTCACAGAAAGTTTTTATTGGTATAGTCTTGAAAGACTTTAAAGAATTCTTACCTGAAATCAATTTCCTTTTTACATTCATTGTTGCTAATAAAGAAATCCACTTTCTCAATAAAATGTGAAGAATTTGGTATTTTTTTAGAGTGAGTAAAGCACAGCTTTTCAATCTCTGGTGACAGACTCTGCTGTTTTCTTTCTTGTAAACAGACCTATATTTTGAGGAAAACAGAAAAAAAGCAATCACTGAAAAGTTTAACTCTTCAGGCAGAATTTAAAAGAAAAACAGTGAAGTGCTTCTTACAATATCTGCATTTCCAGCTTGTGGAGGCAATTTTGTCATGGAGGATGCATCAAACTTGAACACAGGAGAATCTGATAAATAAATATCTGGCTTCTCATGTGATGAAACAACACTAAAAATCAAAATTAATTATTTGTAAAATATGGGAATAAGAGAAACAAACCATCTTAATTAGATCAATAGTGATTCTCTGGGGAAGATGATTATAGTCTGTCAAATTTATTACAAAAAAAAAAAGATGCTGTTTCTTAGACTCATGGAAAATCTGGTGTTATCTCCTTTCCTTTAGACAAAATACCACTTTATACATATTTTTTTAAATTTATTTTGGTTTTTTTTTTGAGAAAGAGGAAGAGTGTGAGCACAAGCAGGGGAGGTGCAGAGGGAGAGGGAGAGAGAGAATCTTAAGCAGGTTCCATGCTCAGGGCAGGGCTGGATGGAAGGCTTGATCTCACGACTGTGAAATCATGACCTGAGCAGAAATCAAGAGTTGGACGCTTAACTGACTGAGCCATCTAGGTGTCCCCCAATCTATATATATTTCAAATTAGATAAAAATACTATTTTTAAAAGGCTACAGAAGTAATCATTAATTTTCCTTAAAATTGGGTCTCATGCTTAATTTTTTATTACCTAGCAGTCTGTAAATCTTTTCTAAATCTCACTTGGCTCAACTTTTCGTCTCCTTTCCCTGCTCTGGTCTCACTGTAGATAGACACCTTTATTTATCTTCCAATCTAAAACTACACTAGGATTCACCTTCAATCTTCTGTATTAAATTTATTCATTAAAAAACATTTATTATTCACTACCTTATGCTAGATATTGTACTAGGAGCTAGGTATGAAGAGGTAAACAAATCCTGAGGGAGTTATCATCTAGTAGAGGAGCAGACAATGAGTAAACAATAAATACACATAATTATAGATCCTGAAGTTATATGAAGGAAATTAATTGAGTAATATTACAAGAAAAAGTATGAAGACATAAACCCACTTTAAAAAGGTAGTCATGGGGCGCCTGGGTGGCGCAGTCGGTTGAGCGTCCGACTTCAGCCAGGTCACGATCTCACGGTCCGTGAGTTCGAGCCCCGCGTCAGGCTCTGGGCTGATGGCTCAGAGCCTGGAGCCTGTTTCCGATTCTGTGTCTCCCTCTCTCTCTGCCCCTCCCCCGTTCATGCTCTGTCTCTCTCTGTCCCAAAAATAAATAAATGTTGAAAAAAAAAATTTAAAAAAAATAAAAAGGTAGTCATGAATGCATGTCTGAGGAGGTGACAATTTAAGATGACACTCAAAGGCTAAAATATGATAGTCATGTAAACAGTAATAAACACCAGTTTGCATTCCCACCAAAAAAAGAGAGAGAGAGAGAGAGAGAGAGAGGGAGAGAGCCAAAACATAAGAGACTCTTAAAAACTGAGAACAAACTGAGGGTTGATGGGGGGTGGGAGGGAGGGGAGGGTGGGTAATGGGTATTGAGAAGGGCACCTGTTGGGATGAGCACCAGGTGTTGTATGGAAACCAATTTGACAATAAATTTCATATAAAGAAAAAAAAAAGGAGTAATAAGCAATGGATACAGATAGTAGAGAAGTACATGTATTGATAGGATTGAATCTTTTTGTTTTTGATCAAAAGCAAGGAATTAGGGGCGCCTGGGTGGCGCAGTCGGTTAAGCGTCCGACTTCAGCCAGGTCACGATCTCGCGGTCCGTGAGTTCGAGCCCCGCGTCGGGCTCTGGGCTGATGGCTGAGAGCCTGGAGCCTGTTTCCGATTCTGTGTCTCCCTCTCTCTGCCCCTCCCCCGTTCATGCTCTGTCTCTCTCTGTCCCCAAAATAAATAAACGTTGAAAAAAAAAAAAAAATTAAAAAAAAAAAAAAAAAAAAAAAAGCAAGGAATTAAAATAGTCAAAAAGGGTACAAAAGGAAAAGCATGATTCCTTCCCACCCCAAATCTTCAGGTCCCACAGGCCTTCTTTCTAGTTCCAACTTATGGCACAATTTTTTCTTTAGAGGCTACTTGATAAGGATTCCCTTTTAAATCCACTTATTTTCTGTTCATCACTTTTAAACTCTCCCCAAATTATTTATAGCTTCTAAAAGTATGGCTCACCAAACTGTCTATGTGCTTTGTTATCTTCCTACTTTCTACCTATTTTTTGCTTTTCTACACCCACAGCTTTGTTCTACTTTGATGCTTCTAATCCATTTATTTTGTATGACTCAGAGTTACAACCAATGAATGGAAATAGTAAGAAGACAAATTTTAGACAAATATTCTTGAAAGCTATTGAATGGTCTGAGAGATCCAAACATGGATCAGGCATGTTGAAGTGAATGAGCTCCTGGTCACTAGAGCTGTTTTAGTAGAGATGTCATGAATACCTATGGCAATGACGTTGGATGGTGATTCAAGTATCTTGCAGTGGAGAAACTAAATGATGCTTAAATTAAGCACACTTCAGCTCTGGAATTCTCTGAAATCTATGATTCTATGATGTTGATAAGTAAAATGACTAAATAAGAGCAAAAATACCAAGAGACACCACAAATTTCATATTTTTTTAAACTAGGAGAAATAAATAATCCTTAAGTAAATTAGACCCTGAATAAAAAGTTGTCAGTATTTCTTTTGGGGAAAGTTTTGGCTGTGGCTATAATTACTCTCCATGACTTCTAGCCAAGTCCACTATCCAGATGCACTTCGCATTTCTGCAAAAATACTTCAAGTTGAAGTTTTTTTTTCTTTTTACAATTTTTTAAAGTAGGCTCCACACCCAATGTGGGACTTGAACTCACAACTCTAAGATCACAAGTCTCATGCTCTACTGACTGAGTCAGCCAGGTTCCCCAAAATTGAACATTTTAAAAATTACTATTTACTTTTACAAATGTCTGTGTGTCTTATATTCTCAGATTAACATCTTTGTGTACTCACTTGCCATGTATTTTTTTTCCCTCTTCCTCAACTACTGTAGTATGTGCTATCTATGAAATGTTTCAAAAATCTAACTACCTCTCAGTTCCCATCACCTCTGCTCTAGTTTGGGCCTTACCATAACCTGTCTTTTGTGCTGGCCACCATGCTTCTCATGGTCCCACCTTCTACAATTCAATCTCTCTATATATATCATATACCTATATCTCATCTACAAATAATTTTGTCTCATCAAATTGTTTATCCTGTGCGTAAGTATCTTGGAAGGCTTCCTACTGCTTACTATGGAGACTAAAAACTAGACTATACCTGGAGTGGGGGTTGCTATAGATTATATCACATTTTTAAAAATTAGTTTTCAAAATTTAAGTCAGGAGATGTCACACCGAATTTTAGATACCTAGCTTTTTTTGAAAATCAGAATATTTGACAACACTAGATACTTACTTCTTGCACAGCAACAACTGGCTGGACCTGAGTAGTGGTTGCTCCTTTTATTTATTTATTTTACTTTTTATTATTGAAATATAATTGACATACAATGTTATATTAAATTCAGGCATATAACTTACTGATTCATCAGTTTTATACATTACTCAGTGCTCGCCACAGAAGTGTATTACCATCTGTCACCATACAATGTCATTAGAATATTATTGACTATATTCCCTGTGCTGTACTTTTCATCTCTGTGACTTCTTTATTTTACCAGTGGAAATCTTGTACATCTTAATCCCCTTTATCTGTTTTGTCATCCACCACCACACAACCATCAGTTTGTTCTCTGTATTTAAAAGTCTTGTTTTTGTGTTTGTTTGTTCATTTGCTTTGTTTTTGTAGATTTCACATCTAAGTGAAATCACATGATCTGACTTATTTCATTTAGCATAACACCCTCTTGGTCCATCTATGTTGTTGGAAATGGAAAGATCTCATTCTTCTTTATGGACGAGTAATATTATAAATACAAATATATAAATATCTCCTATCTTCTTTAGCCATTCATCGATACCCACAACTTGGGCTGCTTCCATATGTTGGCTATTGTAAATGCTGCTGCAAAAACACAGGGGTGCATTTTCTTTTTGAATTAGTGTTTTTTTCTCTGGGTAAATACCCAGCAGTCGTATTACTATAGTTGTATTTCTAATTTTTGAGGAACCTCCATACTGTTTTCCACAGAAGTTGCACCAATTTATATTCCCACAACAGTGCACAAGAGTTCCCTTTTCTCTACCTCCTCACTTACTATTTCTTGTCTTTTTGATATCACCCATTCTAACTGGTGTGAAGTAATATCGCATGGTTTTGATTTGCATTTTCCTGATAATTAGTGATGTTGAGCATCTTTCCATGCGTCTGTCAGCCATCTGTATGTCTTCTTTGGAAAAATGTCTATTCAGGCCCTCTGCCCATTTTTTAAATCAAATTGGTTTTTTGGTGTGAGTTGTAAAAGTGTTTATATATTTTGGATATTAGCCCCTTATTGGATATATTATTTGCAAATATCTTCTCCCATTTAGTAGGTTGCCTTTTTGTTTTGCTCATGGTTTCCTTTGCTGTGCAAAAGCTTTTTATTTTGGCCTAGTCCCAATAGTTTATTTTTGTTTTTGTTTCCCTTGCCTGAGGAAATATATCCATAAATATATTGCTAAAATTGATGTCAAAGAGATTATCGCCTGTGTATTTTTTTTAGGAGTTTTATGGTTTCAAGTCTTATACTTAGGGCTTTAATCCATTTTGAGTTTATTTTGTATATGGTATAAAAAAGTGGTTGTGTCTATTTTTTTGCCAGTACCATACCATTTTGATTAATATTTTTTGTAGTGTATCTTTTTTTAAGATTTTATTATTTAAAAATTTTTTTTAATGTGTATTTATTTTTGAGAGACAGAGAGAGAGAGAGAGAGCAAGCATGAGTGGGGGAGGGGCAGAGAGAGATTGAAACACAGAACATGAAGCAGGCTCCAGGCTCTGAGCTGTCAGCACAGAGCCCAACGCGGGGCTCGAACTCACAGAGTGTGAGATCATGACCCAGGCCAAAGTCGGACGCTTAACCAACTGAGCCACCCAGGTGCCCCATTTAAGATTTTAGTTTTAAGTAATCTCTACACCCAATGTGGGGCTCAAACTTACAAACCCAAGATCAAGAGTTGTATGCTCTACAGACTGAGCCAGCCAGGTGCCCCAGCTTTGTAGTATACCTTGAAATCTGTAATTGTGATATCTCTACAGCTGTGCCTTTTAGATGGGACACTCTGTGATTGGCCTTGGCCCACTACATCTTGAAGGTGGTTTCAGTTTGTGAGCCCTGACCTACTGGACATGGTAAAGTTATCTAACTATGGCATTTGAGGCTCTTTACAATCAGACCTCAGCACTCTCAGCCTCAATGCTGTGACCATACAGACAACACTTTATTGACCCTTGAGCATGAGATGCTTTTTCAAGCCATATCCCTTCACACATGCTTCTTCTATCTGGAATGCCTTATCTTCCTCTTTTCTACCTGTCAAATTTCTACTATTTAGTTTTCAAGTCTTTTGAGAAGTGAAAATTCCTGCGCACCAGCCCTAGAGATCATGATATAGTAGGTCTAGTGTGGGGCCCAGGAATGTGTTTTGTTTTGTTTTTTGTTTTTTTTTTTAGGAATGTGCACTTTTAATATATTTCAATACTTTTGAAGTAGTTGGTCTGTCAATAGATCTTTGAGAAACACAGCTCTAAGAGTAAGAAGGTTCAGGTTAGCTAATACCTTATAGCTTCTCTGACATCTAATGATTTGATCCCCATTCTCCAATTATATGTCAGGAGGATATACACTTGTAAAGTATTTCAAACCAAAATTCCAAAACTTGCCTTTTTGACATTTCTCCTTGGAATTTGCTCTTTGACTCTTGAAGGGATAGCTTACTTCCCTGGATACTTGAACTCAAAGTGTTTCTAAATCCTATGTAAAGAGATAACATTTTGAAGTAAAATGTCAGGAAACAGAAGAATGGATCTTTTCAGAAGTTCTACAAGGGCTGTCTCCAACAGATATGATCTGATTAAAGAAGGAATGAATACTTCTCACTAATCACATTTAATTTGCATAGAGAAATAAGGGAGCAAAGCTAAGGGAGTAAAACTATAAACACACGGGTTAGCTTATTAGTCACTATACTAAAAGGTCCCAAACCACTTTTACTTACTTACTTAACTCATGTAAATGATCAGTTTGAATTTCATTCAATATTTTCAATGGTCTGCATGTAGCTAAGTTCATTTAAAGTGCTATATACATGACATTTATTGAGACTGATTTTTCCAGTGTCAAAGCTATGCCCTCACAGGATTAAGCTACCTCAAAGAATCAGTACAAATTGCCTCTTAAATTGCAATACACATGACTATTAATTTTGAGGTAGGGACCAGTAGTTGTACAGTGATACAGGAAATTGTGCCTACTAACTCCACATCATATATTCTCCTGACCTATTTTGTGAACGTGGTCAAATCCTATTCCTTCTGGAAGGAATAACAGCTCTTTAGGCAATTCTTAGAGCCCTAAAACAATAATATTTTGACTTCTAATTGCTTCCCTTAAGAAGATTTTTTTTTTAAAGAGCACTGGGGTGGGATACATTAAGAGGCAACTATAGTTCTGAAGGACTGATTTCCTTCCGTCAGCCATCAGTATCTCCATTTTGCTGTCTTCTCATATACTTACCAAGATTTTCATTTTCTGTTTTAGTGAGATAGAGTGAATCTGCCAGTAATTCAGAAAATTCAGTCCCATTATTTTGGGGTTGTAAATGATTTAAATACAATATCCAATACAGAAGAAATTAATTTTTTCCTAATTTTGTTTACTTATACCTGAAAAAAAATCAGTTATGTCTGCTAAAAATAAAAGGTGTCTTTCATTTTCCTGGCTAACAGATGAATACTTTTAAAAATGGAGTATTTTTTGTCCTTCACAAACATTAGCAGATTATGTGTGATCACAGAATTGAGAGCTGGATAGTGTGTTTTATAAGGGAAAATTCAATAAATAATCTGAATTTGAATAGCGTTTTTAACAATATAGGGGAGCAATAGAATAGAAAAAGCTCATGTGCTGCATCATTATCATGGAATAACCTTGACCTCTGTCCTTAGAGGAGGAAATGCAATTTATGGAAGGGTTACTTTTTCAGTTTCGCTAAATATCATAATCTCAACAAACCAAAGCTAGTTAAGCAAGCGCATAAAAAAGACAAAGAAAATGAGTCCCAGAAACTGAACTGAAAAATATTCAAAGAATTTCTCACGAAATTATTTCATGCTAAGATACAATTTTACCTGATGTATTTGTCTTCTCAGTACCGGCTGAAAAATCAGTAACTTCTATTAAGTTCTCATCATCAAAATCATCCCAAACTTCATCTCCCAATTCAAAGTTCACATTTGGAACTTCTGAGAATGGAGAATTACTTTTATCCGCATCTGTCAAATTCTGGTTTCCAGATGCATTAAGATGTCTGTTGAACAGTACTGTTTGAGGGGCTTTCTCATTTGAAGTTGTAGAAGAGTTCCATCTAGAAAAATCTGTCATGTGCATGTATAAAAGAGTATAGGCACTTTTTAAACCATTAACATCAGTTTCTATTGATATATCAAACACATCTTTCAACTACTAAACTGAGGTTTGAACAGTAGTTTTCAAAAGTATTGGGTCAAGCAATATTGTTGAATATTGTTTTCAACCAATTCTATTTACTGTAGTACATATATTGATAGTTGCACTAAACTGAATTTTCAATAGATTCTTCCAGACAGAATTAATTTTCCCTATTAATTTCTAGATGAGAATAGCCATACTCTAAAAATGAATAATTTCTAAAATGGTATTCCTCCCCCCAGCTCTTTTCCCTACAGGTGAATTTTGAATATTGTTATGAAATATATCCAAAATAGATCTTAATTTTCTCCTGCTAAAAAGTCCTCAGTGTTATCTATTATTTATAGCCTGGGCTTAGAACCAGACTACCTGGGTGAAAAATTCCACTTCTCTCATTGTATAATCTTAGACAAGTAATTTAAAGTCTCTGAGCCTAATTTCTCCTCTGCAAAATGGGAATTATAAAAGTTCCTTTTTCATAAGATTGTTGTAGGGAATAAATGCCTTTACTCTTGCAGTTTTCCAAAGTAATTGTGCTAATAAATGTTTAATAAATTGCTTCTCAAAACATGTATGCATTTATATACACACATGTGTTTATTATATGTATTTATTATAGGTAAAAGATATGTAGCACATGATTTACAAGTAATAATAAAATATATAACATGCATAATTATAAATTCCATATATCTGATTTTCACTGAATGTTTTCATTGAGTTTTGCCAAACTCTTACATCTATAGCCAACCTATCATTACAATTAACAAATGAATACAGTTCTCGCATAAATGCTATTTAACATTCTTGTTGACTTTAGTAACTAAGATGAAAGTAAAATAACAAAGACAGAGGTTGGGACTTTACTCATTCATTCACTGACTTAGGCTACTTCTTCGCTAAATTAGACAATGGTTTTCAAATACTACAATATTCCTTCAATTTTTCATGGTATTCTCAATGTAATAGCTATGTACACAACATACTATTAAATTTAATCTGCATGATTTTTTTTAATGTTTATTTATTTTTGAGAGAGCATGAGTGGAAAAGGGGTGGGGGGGGCGGGGGACAGAGGATCCAAAGAGGGCTCTGCGCTGACAGCAATGAGCCCAATGTGGAGCTCACACTCACGTACCATGAGATCAGGAGCTGAGCCAAAGGTGGACACTCAACCAACTGAGCCACCTAGGTGCCTCTAATCTGCGCTATTAACATTTTATCCATCACTTTCATAAATCTAAACAAAACAATAAATCAAGTCCTAATTTGTAGTGTTTGCTGATTTCTATGGTATAAATATTCCCATTATGATTAATTTCAAGCTTCCAATGTAATATCTCTAAAAGTAAAGTTGAGAAGAAATGCATAGTAGCACCCCATAATATAGTATTTCCACCATACAGATACAAATATAGAGGTAAATAATCTCAAGAACACAGAAAACAGTAATATATGGTAGAATATTAGTTCTGAATACAGTCTTTGTTTTTAGTATAACTTATTTAATTGAAATTTTATATAATTAGACTTTTAATAATGGCTAAACGATTCCCAAGAATAATCATCTCTCACAAGCCAGCACAAGTTTGCTCCAGTGCACTGAGTTTCCTTCACTTTTAAATATCCTCTACACTTTTCTTCACCTAGCCAAATCTTATATTATCTCTCAACTGTTCTTCAACTCCAGTTCACATTTTTCTACTTCTATTCATTGATATACATACACAATATAATACATACTAAAAATAGAAGTAGGCACAAAGTGCAATGAGAATGCAAAGGAAACAGGACTTAAACCTATAACGAAGTCAGAGGGGACACCTCTAAGAGGGTAAAATGCTTAGAAGTTAATGTTGGAATTTGAGCTTGATAGAGTGGTGCCTGCAGAAATGGGCAAGAGGGGAAGGCAAGATACTCTGTGAGGGGAGAGCAACATGTGAAAGACACAGCAGTATGGGAGACCAGAGAATGTTTGGTAAACTATGTTTTCAGGATTTCTAGAGCACAAAGTAGAAGAAAAGGGCTCATTGAGACCGCACAAGCATTTAAGTGCCAAATTATGTTGATGCTTAACTTCAATGTTAAGGAATTCATTTTTTTTTTCCATATAGGCAATGGATAACTACTGAAGATATATTAGCAAGAGGTTTACGTGATGGGAGATGCCTGTTAGATCATTCAGAATAGTTACAGATGGAATGATAATGAGACTGAAAGCAAAGAGAAAAGTAAGACATATTACAATGGGAAAGACATTGAATGTCTAAGCTAGAGTATCAGCAGAAGGGAGAGAGAAGAAGAACAGTTATGAGAGATGTTTAGGAGACAAAATAGATAGGACATGGCGATTACTTGCATGTAAGGTAAGATACTTAGGATGACTCTTTTTCTGCCTTTAGCAGCTTAGAAGAGAATTCATTCACCAACCTAAGGAGAAAAGAAAAGGAGCAGTGTGAGATACAGAGAAGACAGAAAGAGTTCAGAGGCTGATATGTTAACTTTTAGGTGGATATGTCCAGGAAGGTGATTGTATAGATGGGTCAGGGGCTAGACAGAAAGATACAGATGCAGATGTAGAAATCATCTAAATATAGTTAGTAATTGTAGACATGGACTTGAGTGGCAGTGAATAAGAAAAGTTTACAAAGCAAGAAGAATAAAGAAGCAAGAAAGAAACTTTTCTAATATAAAAAGGAAGAAAAGCCCAAGCAATTCAAGAAGTAGTAGGAGAAGCAGAATGGCTTAATTAAAACCAAAGGAGAGATTTCCAAAAGGAAGGAAAGACCAAATGTGTCAAATACAAAGGTCAAAGAAAATAAAAACTGAAAAGAGTTCACTGAATTCAGAACTTAGAAGATCACTAAATAGTCTAAATGAAACCAGTTTCAAAGGAGTGATGGAGAATCCAAATTTTAGTGAATGAAAAGTGACTAGGAGGTAAGGAAATGAGCACAGTGAGTATAAATTGCCTTTTGAAGAATTTTTGTTTTGATGTGGAAAGCAAGACATTAAAGTATATAAAGACTGGTGATTCTGTTTTTTTGTCTGCCTGACATGCTTTCCCTTAAAAAAAAATTTTTTTTTAAGTTTATTTATTTTGAGAGAGATGCAAGAAGGGGCAGAGAGAGAGAGGGTAAGAGAGAATCCCAAGCAGGCTCCGTGCAGGCTGTAAGCATAGAGCCTGACATGGGACTCAAACTCACAAGCTGTAAGATCATAACCTGAGCCAAAATCAAGAGTTGGATGCTTAACCAACTGAGCCATCCACGTGCCCCTTTTCACTTCTTTTAATAGGAGTATCTTTTTCATCCTTTGGGGAAACTGCCTCCACCCATTCCATGTGATCCTGGTGAGGATGTCTTTCATGGTACCCTGGTCCCTAGGGCTACAGCGGGGGAACATATGACCCAATCCCCAGGCTGTAGGAATTGATCAAGAGAGAAATACAAGACTCAGCTGAGGCCAGTTAGAATGAACTCTGGTTTACCAAAGGTAAAAGGGGAAGGCTGTTTTTCTACCAAGTCTGTTAAACTGGGAAGATGTGAGTTAGGGGTGACCTGTCATGTGAGAAAGACTATTGAAAAAAATAAAGCCAAGTAGTAACAGGCATATCTAAAAGATTGAGAGAAAACTAGAAGCATGACTAAAATCATAGTGCCTGGATCTAGCAAGATTAAAGCCAGATGCATGTCTGGATTTACAAGTTTACATGAGTGGTCTTCTTTTTTTGTGATTAAGTCACTTTGAGTAGCATTTCTGCCACTTACCACCAAAACGATCAGGAGTAGCTAGATGAGAACAGGGAGCTGAAGAAGGAAGAGACATGAGCATATTTATATGTTGAAGAGAAAGAAATAAGGAAGAGAGATGGACAATATGGGAAAGAGGAAATGGATACTGGTCTCCTAAGGCCCTCCCTAAGGGGAGGCAGGATTGGAAAGATTAAAACTACAGCTAGAGAGATAAGCCTTGAATAGAATAAAAGATAATTCTTCTTTTAAGACAGAGTTAAGGATGGATGCAGAAATAGAGAAATATATAGTTGTACAGTGGAAAGTTGAAAGAGTTCATATAGATTCAATTTTCAATTCTCCACTGACAACTAAAAGTCAATTTCATTTTATAGAAATGGCATTGGACTGGGAATCAAGAGATATAGAATCTATTTCTGGTCCTGCCATTAATTAGATATGTGATTTTAGGCAAGTAATTTAATCTCTCAGAGTCTTGGTTTCTTTCACTATAAAATGAAAAATTACACAAAGGTCCCTTACAATTTAAATTTTATGATTCAACATGCTTTCTCATATAGTTTCTGACATTTTTCTTTTTCCTTTCTTGAAATTGGAATTAGGATGACAAAAATTGGCATGTTTTTCTTAAAACATTCTCAAGAGCAATATTTGAATACATATAAAGTATGTTTTGCCATGCACAACTAATAGTTGTGAAAGGAATAATGAATATACTCAATTACTATTAATAACAGTACCAGATACTAGCTAAGAGCTTTCTGTACATTATCTCATTTAATTGTAAAATCCCTAAAACATAAGCAGATGAGGGAATTGAGATAAAGTGGTTAGATATATTATGAAATGTGACACAACTAATAAATGGCAGACCTAGAATTTGAACCTAAGACAGATTATTCTAAGCATTTATTTTTTAGTAATTTCTAAGCCCAATGTGGGTCTCGAACTCAAAACCCTGAGATCAAGACTCGCATACTCTACCAACTGATTCAGTTAGGCACCACTAGACAGATTATTATAGATCCTGTGAATTTAAGTACTATACTACACAGCTTCTTCTATTAAAAAAAAAAAGTGGCCCATTCAGTAAAACAGGGATACAATTATCAATGATGTCTAATGAGACTTTAATATCATAATATAAACTGGATTTGGAATGGGGGTGGGAAAGAAATCAAAGTAGGGAAACCATGTAAAGACAGCATGAAAGTAAACAGAGGGATACGTAAGTAAAGAGGGATAATTAAAGTAAGCAGAAGTGCAGGGAACAGAGCAGCAGAACAAGGAATAAGTTAGAGGGCTATAGGTTGAAGGGATATAAAAATAAGAGTAGACAATCTCATACCTTCTCTCCCTGTTGTAATGATATTCAGGCTTTGAGGAAGTTGGATAAATGCTCTGATACTCTAAGTGAGATTAGGGGACTTTTCTTGTTCTTATTTGGGCCTAATGACTGCCATGTCATAAGAGGTGATTGGTACGCCAGCCCTTGCCTACTTAAGATCTTAAATTATGGCCAGAGGAAGCATTAAGTGACAGCATGAAAGAAAGAGTGTCAACAGATGCTAAGGTCACACACATGAAATTATTTGTGGGAAACCCCAAGTTCACCATTTCTATATACAGCAACTCAAACAAACAACTCTATAGCCAGGATTATTTCTCACACATTTTAACAGACTAGCTATTAATGGCATGACCCAGACAAAGGATGCTATTAATATCAGGATCCAGAGTATTGATAAACCAATCCCAATGTTGAAAAAGAATTTAATGACTGACACAGATGAAAAGCAAATCTAGACTACATACAAGCTATATTCTCTTATTATCATGGAAGTTGTAAGAATCAGAGGTTTAGAAACTGGAGAGATATTAAAGGACACCTAATTTAATCCCCTAATTTAAAAGATAAGACTAAGACCTAAAGGGGTTAAATAATTTTCCCAAGGTCACACAGATATTTTGTAAAACTGGACTAATTTTATAAACATAAAATTATTTTAAATAATTCTAAAGACATATAAAAGTAATAGTTCAGCATTTTAACACTTTGTGTATCTTGAGATCCCTTATTTTCTCAGCTTTTCCTCATATTATCTTTAAATAAAAATAGTCAATGCTATGTAGGGCAGAGATTTTTTAAAAATCTGTGACAAATATAGCAAGACCATCTGAAATAACAGACCTAAGAATTTGAAACTGGTCCAATAACCCAAGAGAAAAATGTTGCCAAGTTAATCATAGTAATTTCAGATGCTGGTTTTTCAATAACATTGTCATTCTGAAGTAATAATAAATAATTTTCTCTTTCAAGGCAGTATCAATGGTAATTTACCTTTGTCTTGATATTCAGATGGTTCTTGTTGAACTTTTGCACAGATTTCATGCTGATCCCTCTGTTCCATTATAGACAATTCAGGTATATTTAAACACTCTGACCTTTATAAAGATAAAGCCATAAAAATATTAAATATTAAAATTAAATCAACACTTAAATCAAAATTAGATCAACAATTAAAATTAAAATCAACACTTTTATGATAGACTGCATTAGCCTGGGTAGTAAAGGGTAAAAAAAATAGGTGTTTAATGGAAGCAAGATAGTCATCTTTACATGTCCCAAATATGTAGATATCTGCTATCTGTGTATAGCCTTAAAAATCTATTGCTAATGCTACTTTCAATTAGATAACAAAAGCTAGGATATCTTGAAGTAGTGTTGGCATCTGTTCTGATTGGTCAGTGGCTGTTCTGTACTGTTTGTTAAGTATATTAAATGTCATCCCTGAATATAGAATACCCTTATCTGGAAGGGAAATGACATATACGATTCCTTCCAGGCATCATGATATAGGAAAAGAATGCTGAGTTATCATCTAGGGTCTTCTCCTTAAAACCAGGAATATGAGTTTCGGTTATTTTATCTATAAGATGGGATAGAAATACCTCATTTTATGAGCTAGGTTGTTGTTAAGGTCAAAAGAGATAATGCACAATGTGCAATTTTTAAATTGTAAATTATTTATAAATCTGAAGTGTTATTAATATAGAGTGGGCCCCTAAATGGAAAAGATTAGACTTTGTACAGCAACATGATTTCTCTTTCTAAAATATACTTTTGTCTCCTGTTAAGTTTAGAAGGCAGAAAAAGCCTGAGGTCATGACATATAGGATGGGTAGTTTCCCACGAAAGAGATGATTCAATGAATGTTAAAATATTCTATAACTACAGAGTTCTAAATAAATTTAGATAACCAAACTCTTATGATGCCATTACTTCATTACGGAACTACATGATTACTGTGATTTGAATGTAGCCAGTGTTCACCTTTCTCTGAACACATGATTATTTGGAGAAGCAAAGAATTTATGAGGACTATTCTACCTTGGATATTAACATTATATTTATACCTTGATATGCTGGAAAGAGAAGGTTTTGGAGTAAAACCAAATTCTTTAAGATCCACACTTTGAGATTTATTCATTTGCATCTATTAATGAAAAAAAAATTCAACTATCAATTTC
Source organism: Puma concolor (assembly GCF_028749965.1). Classification (NCBI taxonomy): domain Eukaryota; kingdom Metazoa; phylum Chordata; class Mammalia; order Carnivora; family Felidae; genus Puma; species Puma concolor. Next base: position 77,700,205 of record NC_141674.1, read on the forward strand.
ATAGCAACACTTTTTAACAAGCCAAACAGCAAAATTCCTGCCAGTACATAAAGTCCCAAAATCAATGAATTATGAGAAATTCAGGCTAGTTTTCAAATCAAATCTCCTTCTCAGGCACTTCTTAAACGTAGGCATTTCTTCATGGTTCTTTACTAGGCCTTCTCTTCTCCCTCTACACATTTTCAAACACCTCACTTACTTCCCTGGCTTCAATTATCATCTACATGTGAATGACTTTCAAATATGTATTTCTACTCAGCTCCTTCTCCTGGTTTTCTGTTATATTCAACTGTCTGTGGAACATCTTTACCTAGACATCTTGCAGGTTTCTAAATTCAGTATTTACCAGATTGAAATTAATGTATATCTACTTCTCTAAACTTGTTTTTCCTTTGGAATTCCTACCCTAGTGAAGCCTCACTTTGTTCCTAGCTGCTCAACCCAGAAAGCTGGTCATCATCTTGATCCTTCTACGTCACCCCTCACAAGCAATTAAGTACCAGGGTAGTTGATTCTATCTCTGAGAAATATTTTAAACCTAGCCACTACTCTCCACTGCTACTGCCATTACATTAGAGTAGGCCAATCTTGCCTAGATTACTGCAAAACCTATCTAATGAGTCTTTATGTTCCTTTCCTATCATCCTCTAATCCATTCTCTACATTGCATCCGGAGTGAATTTATAAAATGCAATTCTGGTAATGTCACTGCTTTAAGCCCTTTAGTGGTTTCCCAATACTTTCAGGATAAAGTCCAAATCCTTAAAATAGCAAAAAGGCCTTCATTATCCAGCTCTTACTTACCTCTTCAGCCTTTTCACCCTCATCTCTCCACTCCCCAACATGTAACTGAACTCCAGACGTACTGTATAACTTCAGTGTTTTAAAAGATCTCCTCTGGCACTTTATTAGCTCTGGACCACTGCACATTTTCTGTCTGGAATACTTTTTTATCCCTCTCCACCACCACTATGGTGCCTCCCTCTCCATACTTGGCTTCAAGTCTCAGTCATGTTTGTTTGGAATCCCTTCCTGGCCTATCAAATGTGGAATGAGTACACTTTCTATCCAAATTCAAGTTATCTTAAATTTCTGTCATAGAATCATCCATCACACTACATTGAAAAAGCCTATTTAGCTATCTATATCCTTTACTCAGCTATAAGCTCTATGAGGATTGGGACTAAAGCTGTCTTTTTCACAGCAGTATCTTAGCATCTATAACAGTCCTTGGCATATTCTTGGTGCTCAATGAATACAGAAGGGGGGCACTTGGCTGGCTTAGTTGGAAGAGTGTGAGACCCTTGATCTCAGGGTTGTGGATTTGAGCCCCATGCTAGATGTACATATTACTAAAAACAATAAATCAATTTAAAAAAATGAATATGGAGAGAAAGAAGGAATAATATGGAATGGAGAAGGAAAGAGGAAGGAAAGATGGAAGAAAGGGAGGGAGAAAGGGAGGGAGGAAAAGCTTGGGCTACTAAAAAATTATCTCAGAGAAGGTGGTAGCTGTTTCAAAATGCATGTCACTCCCTGTTTCCTAATATTCCCCTTGTTTAAGCCTCATGACTTAAAATCTTCATTCTTGTTAAAGAAGAGAAGAGAAACAGAAGAAACAGACATTCTGCTATTTTCTTGCCTCTCTTCTGTGGCCTGATCAATTATTTTGCCCTGGATATGATGATGCAGGCTCAGAATAAGTCTGCTACTGACTAGCCTATCAATTGTATAAGCTACCATTCTTTCATGACTTGGAAAGCAGGCTCTTGCTCAGTACTCATCCAAGTACATGAATCAAAATCAACTTCAGACTTTCCACACCAGTTTCAACACAAACAGAACACAGGAAAGGGTAAGTGTCTCTAGTTTCAATTGCTGGTTAACAACAACAAAAAGACTAATAAGGGACTATGTAGAACTGTGTCCCAAAAGTAGATTTACAGATTCATTGTTAAGAAGTATATTTTCCTTCAGAAGAAGTATTTTGAAAATACAGCCCTGAAGTAACTAAAGTACACTGCAGATACCTACCTAATTGATATACAGAAAGAATATAAAGGAATATTCATATATATTAAATTACAGAGCAAGGGATAAATGTTATTAAAACTAACCTTGAGACGTTTAACTGGAGGAAGTGATGAAACAGCATTCCTGTTTCTTAAATCAGATAAATATGAAGAGATTGTTGACTCTTTCATTACTGACTTTTGTGCAACTCCAGTTTTACCTATGAGAAGAAATTCTAGATCCTTTAGGTTAAACTTTAGGTAGTGTTCATGTAAAGCCAAATTTCTTTATAATTTCTAATCTAATTTTTTTCATGAAAGAAAATCATTTGAATTATAAACTGCATAATATAAATATCATACATAGATAATTAGGCTGTTATTACTATTCAAAGACCTTTCAATTTTTAAAACCTGAAATAAATATCTTTTATGGAACTCACAGCAGTCATGTCCACATGTATGTTTATTTTTACAGTGATGATTACATTCTCGGTTCCCAGGTTTTTTGCAAGCAGTCATTCCTAAATTAATATAAGAAAAAAACCTGCTTTTTACTAGCATTTATTTCCTTTCAGACAGTACAAAAAGATTATGATTTTACACTTCCTCAAGTGTTAACCCGTTTAATATTTTAAAATGGTATTTCTGATAACAGCTAGTCCCTGTTGGGCTATTTGCCCAATCCCAGCTTTTTGCAAGGAGCATCGACCCACCTATAAACTTCTCTTAACCTCCCTGACATAAATAGAGCCAAATACCACAGAATATCAGTAACTCTTATCTTGAATGAGGTAAGAATTAGGGTGGAGTTTTTAAACTTCTCTGCTGCTTTATACTTACACTTAAGAAGAACCTGGAAAGAAGCAAACGTCATGTCATTTTAATGGCATCAGTGATAGTTTCTAGTAGGGAGGAAACCATACGTATTTAATAAACATTGAAATAAGTGTTTTAGGGGTATAAGAAATTTGCTATATGAATTCATAAAGAAAAGAGATTGCTGCCTGCTTGACCCACTGAGCTAGTATATCTAAATACATAATTTACTCTTCATAATATTTTAAGTAGGTTTTTTCTTGATCTTAGTAACATGGGGGAAGGGACAGACATCTGAATTGATACACAGGATCTGGACATGAGAAGGGGACCAGGGGAACATGTTCACATAGAGGGCATAATACCCAAAGAGGGCAAACCACATACTGTAGAAATAGAAATAAGTTTATTTTTGCTGGAGCACACATCTTAACTAGAAATGTTGAAGATAGTGAAGAATTTTGAAAACCATTACAATCATTTTTTGGTCCTTTACTCTTAATTTTCAACGCTGTTGCTCATTTTCAGACATGACATATCTGGACAACGATAACATCTGTATAGCATCCTGGACTACATGGATAAGTCTACTCACCACAAGAGGGAACTGGTTAGATGCCTTAAGGGCCAGCAGATCAATGTATTGGGTAGTGATAAAGTAATGAAACTGCAAGCTGACAGCTGGAACATAGTGCTCCCAACTGAATACAATCAACTTTGGCAGAATATAAACAATACTCAGATAAGACCATTCTGTGACTGTGGTAAAGACAGAGATAAAAACTACTGTGTAATTATTTCTGAAACTAGAGGCAAGGACACTCACGAACCACAAAAATAACTAAACATCCCCCTCTTCTGGCTAACACAAATGACTACTATTTCCTTAATCCTCCCATCTCTAAGATAAGATACCAAAATATCCAACTCCACTTTTTGAAAATATCCAATGTACAATTGACCTCTGCTCTCCCTAAAATCTCCCAAGAATCACCAGCACAAGCTGAAATCCTATAAATAAGCTCCTCTCAACTCCCTGAGATAACCCACAGCTCTGCCACAGCTGTGCTCTTTTGCTATAGCAAGTTTAAAAATACTTAATCAACTTTCCTCAAATATATGTGTATTCCCAGTGGTCTTTGGCTGAAAGGTTTCAATATTATGCTTTGCAAGATATGCCATGGCTTACTGGTTAGAAGTTTTGCCCCCGTTCATAATTTCATCTCTCAGTCACCTGGTCTCCTTGTCTAGTCCTACCAAGCTACAATTTATTCTCCACGCTGTTGTTTAATTAGTCCTCCTAAAGTTCAACTCTGATCAGATCATTTGCCCACTTAGAAATGTTAGTTACTTCCTACTGCTAACAAAATTAATTCCATATTTAAAGTCTTCCACAATGTAATTCTAGCCTCCCTTTCTGGCACCCCTATTAACCCTAATTCATCAGAACACATTCGCTTGCCATTATTCAAACAGTCTCAAGACTTTCTATGATTGTACCTTTGATATTACCTCGTCTTAGAAGCCCCTCACTTCTTCATTCATCAGAGGTCTATCAACTTTCAAGGCCAACTTAAATGGCACTTTTATCATGATCTATCCTTATCACTCCATCTGAAGTGATTTCTCCCTCCTTTTGAGCCCCTCCAGCATTTTCTTTGTCCCTCTGGCTCACAGCATGCTGCCTTACATGAAATGTATTTACACAAAAAACACAGTGGTGAAGTACAGGGTACCCTAAACTAAAGTAAGAAAACATGAGTTTGGGGGAGGTTGTGGCAAGTTCAGTCAGCAGAGCATGTAACTTACAATCTCAGGGTCATGAGTTCAAGCCTCATGTTGGGTGTGGCCTACTTTTAAATAAATAAATATACAAATAAATAAATAAATAGAAAACACGAGTCTTAATATAGGCTCTTATCTGTAAAAAACAGATTAAAAATAATACCTGTTTTGTTCATCTCAGAGATGAAAAGATAAAATGAAATTAAGTATATGAAAGCATTTTAAGTTTTTAAACGTTTATTCATTAAAAAAAAATTTTTTTAATGTTTATTTTTGATAGAGAGAGAGAGACACACACACACAGCATGAGTGGGGGAGGGGCAGAGAGAGAGGAAGCAGGCTCCAGGCTCTGAGCTGTCAGCACAGAGCCCGATGCAGGGCTCGAACTCAAAAACTGCGAGTTCATGACCCAAGCCAAAGTCAGACCCTCAACCGACTGAGCCATCCAGGCGCCCCTTAAACATTTATTCATTTTTTTGAGAGAGAGCGCAAGCGCGAGTTGGGAAGGAGCAGAGAGAGACAAACACAATCAGAAGCAGGCTCCAAGCTCTGGGCTGTCAGCATAGAGCCCAATGTGGGGCTCGAACTCATGAACCATGAGATCATGACCTGAGCTGAAGTCAGCCACTTAACTGACTGAACCACCCAGGCGCCTCTGAAAGCATTTTTAAATTAAGTGATAAACTAATATATTAGAGTATGTATTATCTTTACTATCATTACTTAAAGATTATACAAGTAACTATAAAATTAAAATTGTTCAGAATGCTATGAAGGAGAGGGACACAATGCTATATGACGACAGGAGGCACTGTTCTGGTTAGGGGATGTCTTGGAAGGCTTTCCTAAGAAGCAACAACTGAGTTGAGGATTAAAAAAAAAGAATGGGAGTTAAGAAGGCAGAGGTAGGAGAAAGAGTACTTCAGGCAGAGAGGCTGGCATATGCAAAAGCCCTATGACAAGGGAAAGCATGGCATATCATAGAAATTGAAAGGTCAGTGTGGCTGATGCTTAGCATCTAAGAGAGAGTACACAAAATGAGATTAGTGGAGAAAGGTCAGGCTACATTTGTAGGAGAATGGTTCCACCATGGTACCCTGGCAATTCCAGGTCTCCACATAGGCCACATAGGTAAGACTCAATCATTTTCAGAATGCCTTCTGATCCTCTTTGGGATATTTCTAGATAGGCAGTCTTGTAAGGAGGTGTTAAAAACCATTTCTCATCTGTCTCCTTAGCTTGCAAGAGGCTCCAGATCTTGCATGAGACTGCCATGAAGCAGTTTCCCATCCACCTCTGGTTCCACTAAGGCACTGGACTTTCAACCTTGCGTCTTGCAAGGTACAGGTGCAGCCTATGGTTGATGTCTCAAAAACAAAGCAAACCACCATTTCTATCATCTGGTCCCTCCGGTTCAGTGTTATCCTGTGGGGTTAGGAATGTAAGCAGTTGAGAACATTATGATTTTGTTTTGCTGTCTATGTAAATAATACACTACCTAGATCCATTTAGGTTTCTTATGTCCTTACCAGGCAATTCTATGGAGGTGGGGCGAGATTACCTAGCGGCTGCCACGCTACTGCTGCTTAGGAACTGACCGAACACGTCCCAGTATGGAACCTTGTAGGGATGTTAATGATTTGGATCTTTTATTCTAAGACCTATGGGGAGTTACTACAAAGCTTCAACCAAGGAAGGGACATAACTGAATCTGCATTTTGAAAAAAGGCTACCATAGGAGTCTAGGCAAAAAGAAAAAAAAAATGATGGTAACTCAGTCTAGAGTGGTGGCAGTAGTAGAGTCAGAGAATGGACTGATTTAAGAGCTATACAGAAAGTAAAAATATTTTTAATACAGAACCAAGTGAAGTGCTTTTCTTTCTTGAGCAGCACATTGTTTTCTCTCAAGTTTTACTGCCTTTCTTTTAGTCTAGCAATAGCTAAAGTGTTTTTTTTAAGTGTATTTGATATTTTAAAGACAAAGACAAATACATGGAAACACCAGCCATTTATTCTCCCCCTCATAGATACCTCCTTCCTTGAGCCTTATATCTTCCTCCTAATGCAATCTAGGCCTGCCCTATAGTTGTCATCCAGGAACTTCCTTTCATTTAGCTTCTTGACTGAATCCAATATTCTTGGATTCTTTGACTTTTTTTTTTGAGAGAGAGAGAGAGAGAGAGAGCGCGCACAAAAGTAGGTGAGGGGCAGAGAGAAGGAAAGAGAGAATCTCAAGCAAGGTCCACGCCATCAGTGCAGAGCCCGATGCAGGGCTTGAACCCACAAGACATGAGATCATGACCTGAGCTGAGATCAAGAGTTGGACGCTTAACTGACTGAGCTACCCAGGCACCCCTCTTTGACTTTTTCTTTCTTGGTTAACTGCTTGGTTAACTGCTTGTGCTCATCCTCAAGCAACTGCTTTGGAAAAGATGTTTATGAGTTAAACATTCCAAATCCTTGAATGTGTTAAGATTACTTTCACACTTACTAGTTTGGCTGGGTATAGAACACAGGGTTGAAAATCATTTCCCCCTGGATTTTTAAGTCTATTAAATTTTCTACCATCCAGTGCTGCTGATAAAGATTAATAAAATTTCAATTTTTGTTCCCTGGAAGTATTTATGATTTATCCATGATGTTCTAAAATGTTGCAATTATTCCCCCTTCGTAGATATTCCTTCATTTATCCTAACTAGCATTGAGTACGCCTTTTTGATCTGCAGATTTATATCTCCAAGTGTAGGAAATTTTCATAAATTATTTCTGATTTGTTCGTTCTTTCTGGAACAGTTATTAGCTATCAGACTCTTATATTTCCCTTTATCTCCTACACTTTCTGTCTCATCTTTTTGCTTTCATTTAGATCATACTGACTTTATCTTCTGGTTCTCCAGCTTTTTTTTTTTCCCATAGTTTTTACTTCCCTGTGTTCACTGTTGTTTTCTAATTGTTCTTCCTCCCTCCCCATGGCATCCTATTCTGTATCATGTTTGCAATTAAATCTTTAATTTCTCTGATGTTACTAATTTGTTCATATGATGTTTTATTACATTCCTGAATTATCCTGTTGTCCTTTTATCCATTTTTGGTTTACTTATTTTGGGCTTTCTTTCATATACTCCAGATTTTCCTCAAATGTCTCATCTTTGGTTATCTGTCTATAAGGCAGCCCTATTATATCTCCATTTCACAGATGAGAAAAGTAGTTCATACATAGATTAAGTAATATGTTCAAGGCTATCCAGATAATAAATATCAAATCTGAGATTCTAACTAAGGTAGTTTAATTCCAGAGCCTTATCTCTCAACCAATCTGCCTCCCTAGTTATACTAGCTACCTTAGTTTTTCCCCAAATAATGCATTTAATTTATCTAGTAAAGAAATAGAAGGAGGGGCACCTGGGTGGCTTAGTCAGTTGAGCGTCCGACTTCAGCTCAGGTCATGATCTCACAGTTCATGAGTTCCAGCCCCGCGTCGGGGCTCTGTGCTGACAGCTCAGAGCCTGGAGCCTGCTTCTGATTGTGTCTCCCTCTCTCTGCCCCTCCCCTGCTCACTTTCTGTCTCTCTCTCTCAAAGATGAATAAATGTTAAAAAAAATTTTTTTTAGGAATAGAAGGAGCTGGAGATGGGAAAAGTAAGAGGAAGTGCCTTATAGCTTGTTGTTTTGCAATAAGGGGTAAGGAATTGCTTTCGTCTCTTAATCCAAGGACTCCTAATAGATGTATTTCTAAATGTCACCACAAGATGGTGCACAATGACTACACATATTTACTCCCAGTGGTTAAAAACCACCATTTGGGAGCTGAATTTTAGAGATTCTGGAGAATCCCAAAAAATTCAAGGCAGAGTTGGCAAATCTTGTCAGGAATAAGGACTGTATACAAATTTCTTTATAGAATATTAGCACATGGATGTTAATTATCTAAGGGAGAAAAACTTTATTTCTGTTAGAAATGGTACTTAGAAACTGTAAGTGCTCCCCCATCCCGACCCACCTCCCATATCCTGAGAATTGTCTGAATTTGTCTTGTTAGCAAATATAAACTTAAGCTTACAGAGATTGATAATTGGAAAAATTAATTAGGCTCTCAAAGAAAACTGACCTATGCTGTACTCAGGTATAATTTAAAGAGACCATGGGGCGCCTGGGAGGCTCAGTCGGTTAAGCGGCCGACTTCGGCTCAGGTCATGATCTCGCGGTTTGTGAGTTCGAGCCCCGCGTCGGGCTCAGTGCTGACAGCTCGGAGCCTGGAGCCTGTTTCAGAATCTGTGTCTCCCTCTCTCTGACCCTCCCCCGTTCATGCTCTGTCTCTCTCTGACTCAAAAATAAATAAACGGTAGGGGCGCCTGGGTGGCGCAGTCGGTTAAGTGTCCGACTTCAGCCAGGTCACGATCTCGCGGTCCGTGAGTTCGAGCCCCGCGTCAGGCTCTGGGCTGATAGCTCAGAGCCTGGAGCCTGTTTCTGATTCTGTGTCTCCCTCTCTCTCTGCCCCCTCCCCCATTCATGCTCTGTCTGTCTCTGTCCCAAAAATAAATAAACGTTGGAAAAAAAAAAATTTAAAAAATAAATAAATAAATAAAATAAATAAACGGTAAAAAAAAAAAAAAATTAAAGAGACCCATAACTCCATCACTATAATAATCTGAAATACATACATTTTCACAGATTTGTCACATATGAATTTACATGTTTTTAAACCTCTAAGTATTTAAAGTAAAATAAATTTATTTAAAACATAAATTTATTAATGTCAACTAGAACAGTATTTAAGGAAAATATTTAAAATGACTTTAAGACAGGGCGCCTGGGTGGCTGTCTGTTAAGCATCCAACTTCGGCTCAGGTCATGATCTCACAGTTCATGGGTTTGAGCCCTGCGTCGGACTCTGTGCTGATAGCTCAGAGCCTGGAGCCTGCTTCTGACTCTGTGTCTCCCTCTCTCTCTGCCCCTTCCATGCTCATGCTCTGTCTCTGTCTCTGAATAATAAATAAAAGTTTAAAAAAAAGTTAAAAAATAAAATAAAATGACTTTAAGAGGATCAATAAGGGTTGGTGGGGCAAAGGTTAGTTGCTTGAAAAAAAATCTTAAGGAAAACTGATAATAGTAGGCACATAATCCCTGATGCACTTAGCTTCACATCCTAATTATAAATTTAATAAGTGGTCTGTGCCTAAGCTACTGAAGTTAGTATTTCTAAAAGAATATTACTTTGACTTTTGCAGTTTCTGATTTATGCTAATCAGATTTATGCACTTTATGACTTCACTTTTTAAATGAGAACATCTCCTCTTAATTTTTTGTCAAATCTTATACGATCATGTTATTTATCAGGAAAAGGTTAACACTATGAATTGGAGTCCTTGGTTTTGCAATTTAATGTATTTATACACCAAAAGGTATAAAGAACAACTAAATGCATTTTGACTAGCATTTAAATCTGCATACTTTCACAGTGCTCAGGCATTTGTTTTATCCTTGCATTTTTCAAATATATTAAATTTTCAACTCAGAATGGCATAGTAAATGCAAATGAATTTATTAGTGTCAAATCAATTTTCTTCAAATTAAACAAAGTCCATACTTCTTATTATGAATCTATTTAAAGAATAAGAAGTTTAAATGCTTAAACCTCATATATTAAGAATTGACCTGGGGCGCCTAGGTGGCTTAGTCGCTTAAGCATCCAACTGTGGATTGTGGTCAGGTCAAGATCTCCTGGTTGTGAGATTGAGCCCTGAGTCGGGTTCTGCTCTGCAATGGGTCTGGAGCCTGCTTGGGGTTCTCTCTCTCTCCCTCTCCCATTACCCCTCTCCCACTCACACACAAGTGCATGCTTGCATGCACACACACACTCTCAAAATAAGCATTAAAAAAAAAGAATTGACCTGAAAATATTTAAAACTTTTTAAAACCAAAAAGTGTATTTTTCACATTGCTATATCTTAAAAAGAGCAAAATTATTTTTCCTTTAACAAAAGAGTTATCTATTGGACTGTCACTATATATGAGAAACTACTGCTAAAAGAATGCTTTCGGGTTTTTTGCTAAATTGGGTTGGGTGGCGCTTGGCTACTTCAGTTGTGATGCCACTTCATCCTGTCTTTCCTGATACTCTCATATCTGGAGATCTTCAGATTTCTCTAAGTTCTTCCATCTAGATACATAAGCCTGTATCTCCCTCTTTTTTTTCTTCTCTACCCTCAGCTCACCAATATGAGCCTGGATCCAGTTCAGCCCCAATGCCTGCTTTGCCCCGAAGCCCCCAATTCTAGGGAGTCTTCTCCAATGCCTGAGATTTATGGGCCTGAAGAAAATTATGCATCCTTGCAAATGTCATCTGCTGAGACCCTCCCTCACCCCCTCCCCCGGAGACTGTCTCTCCTCTTCCTTCCTCCATGGATCTGCTTATTCAGGACAACCCAGGTTCTTCCACCAGTCCCAGAGTAAAAGTGCTACCCACTTCTGCAGAGATCATGGTGAAGAAGGAAGATCCAGGTCAGGGCAAGAAACAGAAGATAAGAACCATCTTCTCTCAGACCCAGCTATATGTACTCAATGATAGATTTCAGAGGCAGAAATATCTCAATCTCCAGCAGATGCAAGAACTTCCCAACATTGTGAACCTTAGCTATAAGCAGGTTAAGATCTGGTTCCAGAACCAGAAAATGAAATATAAGAGGTGGCAGAAAAGCAACTGTCCAGATAATAATAACAGTGTGATTCAGAACAGCTTTGCAACTCCAGAATACCCAGGCTTCTATTCCTATCACCCGGGATACCTGATGAACACTTCCGGAAACCTTCCAATATGGAGCAACCAGACCTGGAACGGCCAGTCGTGGAGCAACCATTCCTGAAACAGTCAGGCATGGTGCCCCCAAGCCTGGAACGACCAGGCCTGGAACAACCAGCTGCATGACTGTGGAGAGGAATCCTTGCAGCCCCAGATCCAGTTCTAGCAAAATTCTGTCAGCAATTTGTAGTCCATCTTAGAAACTGCTCGGGAAAGCCATAGTGTAATACAGCAAACCACTAAGTATTTTAATGTTCAGCAAATAATAGATTTATTTCCAAATACCTCTGAACCTACAGCCTGAAGATGCGAGAGGATGAGTATATTAGCCAATCTCCATTTGGGTGGTGGCTATATTACTTCTCCTAGGATTTGTCTTTTAGGGTCCAGTATCTCTGCCTTGATATTGTTTTTCGTTATGCTTATTCTGTCAATCAAGGGAGTACGGTTGGAGTCTAATCAAAGAGGATTCCACAGCTTTGGTTGCTATGGACAACATGCTTAAAGATGTTTCTGGCTATACATAACTAGATATAATACTAATTTGGATATCTTTAGGCTCCAGAATTTAATCTCAAGAAGAGAAAGTAAAAATACAGAGACATGTGATGAAGGATTATTTGTATTTTCTGAGATTGTGAGGCTTGTTAACAACCTCAGTTGTTAATGGTGGAGGGTTAAGTTATAATGTGTGTCACTGATTTTCTCTGCCCCAACTCCTAACCTGTTCATTATAACCAGTATTTGTAGAAAGCTGTTTTATATTTTAATGTATCATGATAATAAGGCCAGTTTGGCTGGTGGTTTATAGGTTTAAGTACAAATAAATACCCACTTTATCTTTAAAAAAAAGAGAAGAATGCTTTCAAAGACTTACAGGAAGCATGAAAATAATTTTTAACTATATTATGTAAATTAAGGTGCATACTTCTATTTTTATATGCAGTAGAACCTTGGACTGTAACTTATTCTGCGAGTGTTCCACAAGACGAGCAAAGATTTCTAATAAATTTTAACTTGATAAATGAGCAATGTCTTGCAATATGAGTAGTACGTGACACTGAATGTTGCATGATCACAACTGAGCCAATGGTTCTCTCTTTCTCTCTCTGCGGGACTGTGGGTGATCATCTCCCATGCTCAGATGCTCAGTTTGGCAGGAATCAGTGATTTTTCAGAATGTTGGAAGATGCCCATACAGGCACCAGTGTATTTTTTTGTCACAGCACCTATGGACAGTCCTTTGCTTTTCCATAAAAGAATAAGCCTAGGAATGCTTTGCTTCATTCTAGGTCAGGCTGCCTGCAAACATAGACCCTTTCATCTGCTGCCTTAATGCCAATTACATTAAGTACACTATATGACAAGAGTTTGTTAACACTGTACTGTAGTCAACATCTGTGTGAGTGTATACAATGGCCCCCATGCAGATAAAGGTTGAAATGAAAGGCAGTGAGAAGGAGATGATTACAGTTGAAGGAAATCATCGAGAAATACAAATGAGGTATGCAAGTGGCCGAAATTCCAAGATTTTATAAGAGGGTCTACATGTGCATCTCATCTACAAACAGGGAGGAGAAAAAGGCAGAGAATCCCTCACTTAAAATGAGACTAGAGAGATGTGTAAAATGTGGTAAGCAGTACAAAATTTTACAGAAAAGCACCCCCTAAGGTTGTATCAGTGCGAGCAATGAATCTGTTTAACGACAACACAGTGTCACATTTCCTCCTCAGAAGGAGGCAAAAGTAAGTGTCATTGGATAGGTTCCTTGTTAAAATTGCAGGAAAAGAAAAAGATTCCATTGAGCCAACAGACAGCAATGATTTCATTAGTGACAGTGAAAGTCATCCTACACAAAAAACCTTCCTCTCTCATCTCCCTCACACCAGCCATGAAGGTTTTCAGAGGTTAAGTGCAGGTTGTTTATTTTTCTTTATATTTTGTATTTTCTTTATTATTTTGTATTATATTATAGCATTGTAATCATTTTTATATGACTATTTTTGGGTGGTGGAATGAATCATCTGAGTTTCCATTATTTCTTATGGGGAACTTTGCTTTGATATACAAATGCTTGGGATTACAAGCATGTTTCCAGAAAGAATTATGTGCACAAATCAAGGGTTTACTATAATTGGAATGTTCATAAGATTTGGGATAGTTATGTGTATGTGTATGTGAAGGGTGCATGTGTAAGTGAGTGTGTGTAATAAAACATTATTTGTATGATAGGAAGCATCTTTTATCTGTTTTCCACAGGATTGTTCTAAATATGTGGGGAACTTTTGCCCTCATAAAAGGCTCATGCTTGGGGAACCTGGGTGGCTCAGTCGGTTAAGCATCCGACTTCAGGTCAGGTCATGATCTCACAGTTTGTGAGTCTGAGCCCCGAGTTGGGCTCTATGTTGACAGTTCAGAGCCTGGAGCCTGCTTTGGATTCTGTGTCTCCTTCTCTCTCTGCTCCTCCCCTGCTCAGGCTCTGTCTCTCTCTCTCAAAAATAAATAAATTTTTTTTTTTAAAAGGCTCAAGCTAGCAGGAAGTATAGTAAACATTCCAACTTCTCACTACATTGTAAGTAACAAACAATTCAAGCTATTTTAAAGAAAAACAGCTGGTGAGTGGGGGAAATGTGTTACATGAACATAGATACGTCACAGAATCCAAAGCAGCAATTCAGCTAGGCATCAGAAGGGACTGAAACCAAGAAACTGAAAGTCATCAGAAACCTAGCTCTGGCATTTTTACCTTTGCACCTCTCTGTATCTCTACTTTAGTCTTCTCTTCCATAGTCCAGCTGTCTGTGATCCTGTATGTGGTAAAGGATGGCCAACCGACAGCTCTGACTTTATACTATCTTTGTGCAGCTCTAATTCTAAATTGTCTTTCTTAAACTGATTTCTGATGCTATAAATGGTATTATTAAAATTATGATTTCTATCTCTTTTGTGTTTGCTGGTATGTGGTAATTATTTTTCAAATTTTTTAGTTGAAATATAATTCATACTATAAATCCACCCTTTTAAGGTGTACAATTCAGTAGGTTTTTAGTATATTCCCAAGGTTGTATACCATTATCAGTATCTAAGTCCAGAACATTATCACTTTAAAAAAAAAAAAATCACATACCTATTAGTAGTTACTCCTTATTTCTTCCTACCCCACCCTCTGCAACTACTAATCTGCTTCCTATCTTTATAGATTTATTTATTCTAGACTTTTCATATAAATGGAATCTAACACTATCTGATATTTTTTGAATGGCTTCTCTCATTGGCATAGTGTTTTAGCATTCATCCTTGCATCAGTAGTTTATTCTTTTTTATGGCTGAATATCCCCTTATATAGTTCTAATACAGTTTACTTATCCATTCATCAGTTGATGAACATTCAGTTGTTTCTACTTTTTGGCTATTATGAATAATGTTGCTATAACATTCATGTACTAGTTTTTGTATGTTCTCAATTCTTTCGGAATTATAAACACAGAAAAGGAATTGCTGGGTCACATGGTAATTCTATGTTTAACTTCCAGAGGAACTGGCAAACTGTCTTCCAAAGCAGCTGCACAAGTTTACATTCCCACTCACAGTGTTATGAGGGTTTCAATATCTCTACATCCTCATCAACACTTATTTTTGTCTGCCTTTTTTTTTTTTTTAATTGTCCACCTTTTTGACTAAAGTAGGTGGGAAGTAGTATCACACTGTGGTTGTGATTTGCATTTCCATATTGACTAATGATGTTGAGCAATTTTTCATGTGTGTGTTGGCCATTTGTAGCTCTTCCTTGCACAAATACCTATTCACATCTTTTGACCTGTTTGAATTTGGTTATTTGCTTTTTTATTGTTGAGTTATAAGACTTCTGTATATATACTATACATAATTTGCAATCAGATATAATTTGCAAATATTTTTCTCCCATTCTTTAGATTGTCTTTCCACTTTTTTGATAGTATTATTTGAAGCAAAAGTGTTTTTAATCTTGATAAAGTCCAATTCATCTTTTTAGCGGCTTGAGCTTCATGTATCATATCTAAGAAACCACTGCCTAATCCAAGGTCATGAAGATACAAACCTATGTTTTCTTCTACGAGTTTCATAATTTTAACTCTTACTTTCAGGTCTTTCACCCATTTTGAGTTAATTTTCATATATGGTATGAAGTATTTATGGTATGAAGTAATACTGTAAATGATATAAAGTAATTACGGTATAATTAATGCAACTGAATATCAAGTTGCCTAGCCCTATTTGTTGAAAGCCTATTCTTTCCCCCTTGAATGGTTTGACATCTTTGTCCAAAATCAGTTGACCACCAATGTATGGGTTTATTTCTGTACTCTTAATTATATTTCATTAATCTGTGTCCATTATTATGCCAGTCCCACATTGTCTTGATTACCATAGCTTTGTAATAAGTTTTGAAATCAGGAATTATGTGGGCTCTGTGCTGACAGTGTGGAGCCTGCTTGCGATTCTCTCTCTTCCTCTTTCTTTGCCCCTCTGCTGCTTTTGCTCCCTTGCTTTCTCTCTCAAAATAAACTTTAAAAAACAAAGAATGTGTGTGGGTGGCTTAGTCTGTTAAGCATCTGACTCTCGATTTCAGCTCATTATGATCTCATGGTTCATGGGTTCAAGCCCATGTTGGGCTCTGTCCTGGCAGTGTGGAGCCTGCTTGGGATTCTCTCTCTCCCTCTCTCTCTGCCCATTCTGTGGTTGTGGTCTCTTGCTTTCTCTCTCAAAACACATAAATAAACTTTGAAACCAGGAATTATGAGTCCTCTTTTTTTTTTTCAAGACTCATTGGCTAATTTGGACCCTTACATTCCCATATGAATTTTAAAACCAGCTTATGAATTTCTTCCAAAAGCACAGCTGGGATTTTGACAGAGATGGCACTGAATCTGTGAATTGGAAAATGTTGCCATTTTAACAATATTAAGACTTCCAATCCATGAACATGGGATACCTTTCCATATATTTAGGTCTTTGTTAACTTCTCTCAATGGTGTTTTGTAGTTTCTGTTCATATCTTACACTAATTTTATTAAATGTATTCTTAAATAATTTATTCTTTTTAATGCTATTGCACAGGTTTGTTTCATATTGACTCTGTATCCAGTGTATTTCTAAACTTCCATGTTAATTCTAACAGTGTGTCTCTAGTCTTTTGGATTTTCTAGATACATAATCATGTTGCTTTCAAGTAATGACAGCTTATTTAGTTCTTCCCAATCCTTGCCATTTTTATTTTTTTATTATATAACTGTACTGAGCAGAACTTCTAGCACAACGTTAAATGGAAATTGTAATAAGAGAACACTCTTGTATCATTCTCCATCTAAATAGGAAACATTTTAAACTATTTCACTACTGTGCATGACATTTGTTACATGTATATATTTTTTAATGAAATGAGCACTGAATTTTTGTCAAACTTTTCTGATCTCTGTCAAGAAGACCACATGGTTGGTTGGGGGTTTTTTGTTTTGTTCTGTTTTGTTTTTTGCCAGTTAATGTAGTGAAATACACTGATCCATCTTTGAATGCTAAGATACTCTTGCATACGTGGAATAAGCCATACTTAATAGTGCTATATTATGCTTTTAAAATATATGGTTGGATTCAACTTGCTAATATTTTGTTAAGAACTTTTGGATGTACATCCATGAGAAAGATTGGTGAATAATTTCCCCCTTTTTTTTAATGTCCTTGTCAGGTTTAGAAATAAAGATCATGTTGGACTTGCTTTAAAAAATTAAAACATTAGAAAATATTCTTTTTTTATATTCTCTGAATAAGTTTGGGTAAGTTTGATATTTTTTCCTAAATGTTTGCAGAAATTTACCAGTGAAATCTGACCCTTAGGATTTCTTTGTTGAAAGATTTTCAATTGCTTAAATTTCATTACAAGTATCAGACTACTCAAATTTTCTATTTTTTCTGTGAGGGGTAAGTTTTGCTTCACAAGGATTTATTCATTTTTACCCAAATTATGTCAGACTTATTGGTATAAATTTATTCATAATATCTTTAACTTTTTGATGTCTGTAATGGTATCCCCCTTTTCATTCCTAATATTGTTAATTTATATTTATTTCTTTATCAGTCTTGATAAGGGCTTCTTAGTTTATTCTTTTCAAAGAACCAAATCTTAGCTTTGTTGATTTTTCTGCTGCACATTTGCATTCTATATTTCATTCACTTCTGCTTTTTTTTTAAATATTTTTTTTTAACGTTTATTCAGTTTTGAGAGACAGAGTGTGAGCAGCAGAGGAGCAGAGACAGAGGGAGACACAGAGTCTGAAGCAGGCTCCAGGCTCTGAGTTGTCAGCACAGAGCCCAGTGTGTGGGGCTAGAACCCATGAACTGTGAGATCATGACCGGAGCCGAAGTCAGAAACCTAACCGACTAAACCACCCAGGTGCCCCCTCTGCAGTTACTATTTATCATAAGTACCAATACTATTCAGAAAGCATAGTTGTTTAGGTTACTTTGGTAGGAGCCATTGCTCTCACGTTCCCAGTACCTATTAATTGCTCCCCTTACTGTGCCAAAGCAGTGAACTGGATGCCTCAAGTTAACAACATTCAGTTTTTGCTTTATAGATTTAACTATAGAACCATGTAAATGCTTTACATTAATATAAAAGAAAATTCCTAAAAGTTATTCTAAAAACATAAAATAAAATATAATATAAAATAAAACAAGGGCACCTCAGTGGCTCGGTTGGTTAAGCATCCAACTTTGGCTCAGGTCATGATCTCACAGTTCCCAGGTTCAAGCCCCACATCAGGCTCACTGCTGTCAGCACAGAGCCTGCTTTGGATCCTCTCTGCCCCTAACCTGCTTGAGCACACTTTCTCCCTCTCTCAAAAAAATTAACATTAAAAAAAATTGTTTAATAAATAAAATCAAAACAAAATGTACCCAGTAGTGGCACAGCCACATACAGATCTATTCCAAGTAACTTAAAACACAGTAATTTGATTATACATGCCTAGTGAGTTATATTCCAAGAACAAAAATATCTCCACAAACATCTTAAGCTATTTTTAACAATTATATTAAGAATGGTAGTTTGGTTTGTTATTCTGAGACTATTTGTTTTGTGTATAATGTGGAATAAAGAAAATGAGTGACATTCCATCATTTCTGGAGTCACTGAGAAGCAAATTTCTCAGCATGGCAAGAAGGATATACTAATAATTGCATTTAAGGATAAACCCTATAGCCTTGAATTTGACTTAGACATTTAAGCATGGGTTACTTATGTATTTTATCTCTAAACACAAACAAAAATCACATACTTCCTAATTCTGTGCATGAAAAAAAAAGCCAAGAGATAAAGATCACATAATAGCAATGAGCTCCTCTAGCCCACAGACTGTGATCTTGGAAACGTATTTATCACTAAAAGAAACCAAGGATCCTTGGAGAAAAGGCTTATTACAGATTTGGGGCTAGAAATATACATGATAAGCCTGGAATATCATAGCATCCCATACATTAAGGAAGCTCTCAAAAGTACTAGGGACAGACCAAAAGGATTCAGGAGCCAATCTGGTATATCTAGATAGTATTAAGATGATAAAGCTGCACTTATGAGATAATTGTTCTTAAATCCTTACCATTTACAAATATATACTAATATTTACAGAGGATATGATAGGATACCTGATTTTCTTCAAACTATAGAAGGGGAAAACTAAAGAGAGGTATAGACAATATAAGCCATGAGTTGATCATTGTTTAAGGTGGGTGATGAGCATATAAAGTTCATTATACGTGTCTGTTTACTTTTGTGCATAGTTGAAATGTCCCATAATAAAAATTTTTAAGTTTACTGTCATCTGGTTTACCTCATCAAATCTACAGTTTTGTAAATCACTTGCTCTCCCCCAACAATGGCTGTAACAATATAGTGGGTATAAAAAAGAGGCACTGTATATCAAAAAACTAGCCAAATAATTTGTGCTACAAATATCACTCCAATATGACAAATATTAATTATAAGAAAGAATTCCTGCTATATATTATTAACTCAATTATTATGAAGCTTAAACATCTAATTCCAGAGTATCCACATCTGAATGGAACAGAACTGTAACAATGATACTCCTCCCTAGCCATAACTTTGCTTTAAGGCAAAACAAGAATAAATATAGCTATTTACCTTTATTGGATCCTGTTATAGTAGATCTATTAGAATGTTTAGAATGGGAAATCTCTGTTTCTGATTTTTTTTGCATAATTATTTGATTTCCAAACCTCTTAGGTCCTAAGTAAAAGACTGTAAATTTCTGCTGTATATCAAGTCCAACTGGAAAAAGGAAAAAAGTATAAAAGTGCTAATTTAAGTTGTATAAATCTAGCCATGAGACCATCTATTTGTTGTTATTTGTTGGTGAGTTGGTTTCAAGTTTGTATTTAAATTCTAGTTAGGTAACATACAGTGTAATATTAGTTTCAGGTGTAGAATTTACACACTTACATATGACCCACATTGCTCATCAGAACAAGTGCCCTCCTTAATACTCATCACCCATTTCTATACCTTTTGAAATGAAAGAGCCAACAAGTCCAGGAAGTAAAAATGTTTAAAAAAAAGGCATTAAAAATATAATGAAATTTATACATCTATCATCATAAAAATAAAAATCGAAGTTCCTACAAGTTCAAAATTTATCTTGGAAATTAAAATACCTATAAATGAACAAATAAAATTTTAATTTTGTTATCTTAGTCCATGCTACCTTTTATATCTCTAAATACATGAAACTTCCCTTAAAATTATTCATAGTATTTAAATGAATTATTTTTACACAATATCATTTAAATTGTTTTTCTGTTTCAGCATGAAAGAAATAACTTTTAAATGCTATCACATGCTTTACATTCATGTGTTCATTACTTCGATGAACCTACCATATTCAGAACTAATTAGATTTATGCTAAGATCTTCAGATTTAAAAGCTCTCCTCACATCAATCTTTTTAGTCCAATTTCCAGCTCTTAGCAAAACAGAATCCCTGAAAAAGAATAAGTTATCATTTAAACAGTGATCCAAATACTAAATGAAATAATATTATTGACCCTTAGATAAGTCCTATCTCATAGTAAACTAAAGTCAATACTGAAAATCACTTGCTACAAATTCTGAGGGGAGAAATGGGGTGTCAATGGAGATACCACAACCATTGACCAAACAGCTGATTCCAAACTGCATTGCCTCAATTCAGGCCCACCTGAACACATAGTTGCTGTCAACCACACAAGAGCTTGCCCCTAAATCACTACCACTTTTAAATGGCTATACACAGGTTACACAAATTTGTGAGAACTTTAGTATCTTTAAAATTAATATAAAATAGCTCATATCCAGTAACATCACAAACCAGCAACCAATATTGTGACTGAACTTATTTTAGCCTTAAATAGTCAAGACTATAATCAGATTTAATTTTCACAGAGAACAAAGATTTGTATAATGACATATTCTCTACAAATGTGCCATGGCTAGTTGCAGGAGAGTAGTTAACAGTGAAAGGGATATCCTATCAGACACTGTAATTCCTATAGGAATCTTGCATAGAACATTTCAGGATGGTATCCTCCAGTACTCTGGCAACAATGAGGAGTTTCCCATTTCAGAGTCAATGCCATTCCTGAACTTATAAGTAAATCAATATAATTAGGAACATAGCCTCTGGACTCAGAATGCTTAGGCTCAAATCTAGACTTTGCTATAAACTATCTATATGCCCTTGGACAAATTAATTAAACTCTCTTAGTCTCAATTTCCTTCCCTATTAAATGTAGATAATGATAGCACCTATCTATACAAAGATTAAATAATTCAATACCTGAACCTACTAAGTGCTCAAAAACTATTAGCTATAGCTATAACTGATATCCTTAGAGTTTGCTTATGACATCCTGGGAGAAAATAACAGTATTAGAAAAAAGGCTGATGTAAGAATTACAGAATGGCATGCTAGACAACTAGCATGAAGGTACCTCCTTTACATATTTGATCTGGTTGCCTGGATCCTACAGTGGAGGTACAGTAGGTTGTTACATTTTAATTTGGAAATAGAAGATGTACCTTAAAGGAGTAGGAGAAAGATAATCAGAGTAGTAAAGTCATGAATGGAGAAAAGCAACAAAGTAAGAAAGTTCAGCCAACAATGGACTACAGCCACCCCTAATGGTCATTTATTCGCTTGTTTCAAACCATGGTGATAGGTTTCACACTTTATTCATTTGAGTACTAACAACAAACCCAGAGTTAATAACTTCTTTAAAGGACAAGTGGAGAAACAACCCTACTACAGTGTAAGGAAAATGTAATTTAATTGATCCGCCAGTGATTTTATTACTTTCTCAGAATTTTTCTTTTAATAGTATACACTTAAAAATAAAAATCAAATAGAAATTATACACTTACATAATTTTGTGCTTGAAAACCAGTTGATTATCTGCATCACCTATGATTAAGGTAACATAGTGAGAATCTGGCGCTGTTCTTTTAGTTTGTAGCTGTTTAAAGTTTCTTAATATAATGGTCACTAATATTTCTGCCATGGTATCATTATATCTTGCAATCTTAAAAAAAAAAAAGATAGGAATAAAAAGTGTTAAAAATAACCTTACTGCTCATATTCAGTTCCAAGTCAGCTAGAGGTAGATTTATTCCTGAAAAGACAATGAAAATACCTAAAAAACAACAAAAACAAACAAAACCAAAATATTTACCTGTTCCACTTCAAGTTCATATTTTGGTAGATACATCACTGTTTCCTTTATTTGTGTTCCAAAAGGAGGGTGTCTATTTAAAATCTAAAAACATTTATATCATTATATTCTTACCACAACACCAGAAGTTCTTTTAGTAAAATAGTCAATAGTTTTAATAATGCTTATTATCCAAAACTTTAAATAACTTATGACCACAAGAAAGAAAGTATTTTTTAGAAGAAATAAAGATATAAAAGGTTAGAAGAAATAAAGATATAAAAGGTAGGCTTTATGGGAATGAAAGCTGGTGCAGCCACTCTGGAAAACAGTATGCAGGTTCCTCAAAAAACTAAAAATAGAACTACCCTGTATCCAAGGGATACAGGTGTGCTGTTTCAAAGGGACACATGCACCCCAATGTTTACAGCAGCACTATCAACAATAGCCAAAGTATGGAAAGAGCCGAAATGTCCATCGATGGATGAATGGATAAAGATGTAGTATATATATACAATGGAGTATTACTTGGCAATCAAAAAGAATGAAATCTTGCCATTTGCAACTAGGTGGATGAAACTGGAGGGTATTATGCTAAGTGAAATTAGTCAGAGAAAGACAAATATCATATGACTTCACTCATATGAGAACTTCAAGAGACAAAACAGATGAACATAAGAGAAGGGAAACAAAAATAATATAAAACAGGGAGGGGGACAAAACATAAGAGACTCATAAATATGGAGAACAAACAGAGAGTTACTGGAGGGGGTGTGGGGGGGAATGGGCTAATGGGTAAGAGGCACTAAGGAATCTACTCCTGAAATCATTGTTGTACTATATGCTAACTAATTTGGATGTAAATTTAAAAAAATAATATAACATAAAAATAAATAAAAGGTAGGCTTTAAAATTTAGATAAAATTCACATAACATTAGTAATAAGTGAATATTAAATACCAGTTCAAGCTCCCTTGCATCTGTTTCTTCTATTTTTTTAAAGGAGGTCAAACCTGCATTTACCATTGCATTTGACAATGTTATACCTGTGGAAAATTAATCAAATAGCAGTTTTTAAACAATCCATTTTAAACTCAATCTATACTTAAGTTTTCAACAATAGTAAAAAAAATATTTTAAAAGATCTAGAATAAGAACTAATTTTTAAAGTTTTTTTTAAGTTTTCAGTTGGATTAATTGGGCTGTGACATTTATTCAATTGTTCATATTTATTTTTTCAAACTAAAATAAAATATGTATTCATTTTATAGAAAAGGAACTCTAGTCCACATGATAACTCAACCCTTATTTTTATCATATGTCATCCACAGAGCAAGTACCAAGAGATTCCTATTGTTATACTCATGTTTGAAAAAAAACATGATTCATGGATGGGAATATTGCTTCATAAAGCTATCGTTCTCTGAGCATTTTTTTTTAATGTTTATTTTTGAGAGAGAGAGAGACGGAGAGAGAGAGGGAGAGAGAGAATGAGGAAGGAGCAGAGGGAGACAGAGGATCCAAAGTGGGCTCTGTGCTGACAGCAGAGTCCGATGTGGGGTTCTAACTCACCAACTGTGAGATCATGACCTGAGCCGAAGTTGGGATGCTTAACCGACTGAGCCACCCAGCTGCCCCATCTGAACATTTGTAACTTAGAAAGAGTTCTCTGTTTCTGTACTGAAATCAGATAACTTTATTCTTCTAAAATTTCATTACATTTAGAATAAAGTGAAAATTTCCTACCATGGCCAAAATCCCTTACCTATCTGACTTGACCACAGTCTACCTATCCCTCTAGTTAATTTCCTACCATTCTCTTGCTGACTCTCTAGTCACATTGGTTTTAATTTTGTTCTTCAAGTACATCAAGTTCATTTCCATATTTGTATCTTCCCTGTTTCTTTATGCTTTAAGAAACTGGAATTTAAAATTCTTACACTCATAAATGAATTTAACCAAACCCCCAAATAGGAGATACTGTCAGAAGTACAAAGTTCCAAAATATTACCATGTTGTCTAAGGCACATACATTACTGGTGGGAATATTACACTATTCTTTTTCCAGATCCTTAACTATCCTTGGGAATTTCTCTTATTCATTCTTAAGATACCACTCCTAGTATTAATAATTCCTTCATGTTCATTTTCCTTTAAAACTTTTCCTGAATTTTAATTTTTTATAAACATTGTTGAAAACCAATATGCATTCATTTTTTCCCCCTGATACTCAATAAGAACTTAGATTTGCTTTTTTGTTTGGATTCCCTCACTTTTCTATTATATGAGTTTTGCTGGGCGATTTTTGCTTCCTTCTCTTCAGCTGTACTAAGTAAGTATGAAAAATACATTAGTGTTTGACAATTTGGAAGGGAAAGAATGCAAATGATCCCTGATTGACAATATTCTAGAAAGTCAGACAGGCTGGCTTTTTCATTAGTAATTTTATTAGTAATCATTTAATCTAATTTCAAAATTTTCTATAAATTGCCATTTCCTAATGTTGTATGGAACCTCCTTCTCAATTTAGAACTCATCTTTGTGAGATGGGTGCAGCATTTGGTTTGCCAGGACCTCCACAGAAAGGTGAACCTTAATGTCAGGAACCTTTCCTTTAATTTGACCTTACTTTCACCAGCCAATCCCTATTTCCCCCCAGTTTCTATTTCCCCCCCAGAGGACTAATTAGTCCTCTGCCATCCCACTGATTTCAAACCTCAAGGAAATAAAAAAGGACTTCCTCACAAAATAGCTGGAGAACTTTGTTCTAAGGAATAATGAGACAATCTCTAATAACCCATTATATAATTTTTTAATGTCCCCAAGATGCATGTAAAATTATAAAGCTAACAAAGCTGTCAGTCATGGACTATAACAACTCTCTTCTTCTTAGAGTTCTAGGTATCTAGGAAAGAGTAAGGGTCACAAAGTCAAAGGCACCAAGCTGGAAAACTCTAGAGGACTTTAGTTATACCCTAATCTTTGTAATTGACATACTCCATAGTTTTCAGTTCATACCCAAGTTAGATCTCAATAGATAGGAAATAATTAGGCACAATCTTTTGTCTGCAGAGTCTCTATGAAGATAAGTACAAATATTGTGCTGTTACTGAAAAAAAAAAAGAGGAAAAGTTAAGATATAATTAGATGGCATAATTTTCTGTAATGTATTAGGAATAGCCAGGATTGCTAGCTCTGTAACTTATCATTGAGATCAAACCAAAATAATCATAAAAGTGGAAGAGAGAGCAACACAGCGTTACCCAATCACTAAAACAAAATTTCACTCTTGGTTTGAGAACAAATTTAAAAATAAGAGCATTCACTTTTATTGGGTTTCCCAATTGATTTCAAATAGAATCCTTCAAGGAGGAAACAAAAATCAGATTTTCAAGAGAAGTACAGTACTTATTTAGGCCTACAAACACATTTTTTCTTAAAGTCTATAAACACCACAGAATAATTTTCCTAACAATAAAAAATAAAATAAACTGCAGACATTGACAAATTGCCTGCCTGTATTTGGTACCTACCAATTTTTTCCAGCTGTTTTGATACATGCAGAGAGTTTTCCCAAAGTTTACATCTAAAACATTTAGCTAAAATCAAACTGTTCAACAGTACAGCAAACTTCTTTTCTTGAACAGCCACAAAATCTGACAACCCTAAAAAAAATTTTCTGATGTTAAATCTAGTATACTAGTTTACTGGAAAAAATACTGAAAAATCCATTAATCCTGTAACATACATCTTGTAATTCGTGAGCCATTTCTGAAAATCTTCGAGGTATCTTGAGTCAAAGCAAAGTCTTGTATGGGAATGCATCCTAGTTGAGCCTGAATAAGGCTGAGGGAAAGAAATTTCATGATTTCCTTTTACAAACTATTATCTCATAGTTTTTGATATCATTTATTGAAGTTATCTCTTCTTAACCTCTCTGCCTTAATCTCTGTGACACTAGATGATTCTATACCTCATATCATTATTGTCACAAGTCACTGCTGACTTTCTCTTTCCAATGTCTAAAAGTCCCCTTCTTTGTCTCTCCCAGAATGCCACTAACATTCAATACACATTTATTACATGTGTTTCTATACTGTTATCTTTATATACATGAATCTCATTCCAGCCAACCTGAAAGCTCCCGATGATGAAAAACTTAGCTTTTTTTCTGTCATTTAACTTGCTTCAGCAGAACACAATCTCAAAAAAACATTTGTTGATTTAAAAAAATCACAAATTATCTATTTTAACTGAAGTCTAAGAGATTTTGGACATTAATTTCACATCTATATTCTGATATATATTCTTGTTTTATGTAAATATGTTCTTTTTGTATTAAAGAAAACAAATTTAAAGGCTTAAAACTAAAAAAAAAACTTTCAGAAATATGAATCACAAATAATAGTCAGTATTTTAAGACATTTAACAATCATCTTTACCAATTTACTTTCATTTCTCTTGTTTTAATTCTTCCTTCCATTGGAAATCTGTAAATAAAAACACAAGGCAAAACTTTTATTACTACTTATTTTAACTAAATAAAACCTTTTAAAAGTTACTTAAAACATATTTCCATACCTGATAGTTACCCGATGTGGATCTTTGTTCAATGTATTCAATGTTTTCTTTTCATTTATCCTTAATTGCACATCTACAAATTCCTTGCAGCTGGCTATCATTGTGACCTATAAAATTTCACATTTGCTCATTCATTTATGTCCATTCTTTACTTCTTTCCTTTCATACTCTATGTATTTACTTTTTTTTAATTTTTAAAATGTTTATTTATTTATGTTGAGAGAGAGCAAGCAGGGCCAGGGCAGAGAGAGAGAGGGAGAGAGAGAGAATTCCAAGCTGACTCCACACTGTCAGCACAGAGCCTGATGTAGGGCTCAATCTCATGACTGTGAGATTTATGAACTAAGCCAAAATCAAGAGTCAGACACTTAGCCAACTGAGCTACCCAGGCACCCCAGTATTTACTTATTTTTCATGCTGCCTTGGGACATCACAGCTTTGTCATTTAGCATAACAGAATTAAAGATTTATTTTATATATTTTGCTTTTTAAAGGATTCATTCACTCATTCATTCATTCATTAACAAGTGTTTACAAACACTTGTTATATGCTAGACGTTATGTTACACACTGGGACTATGCCAATAAAATTGTAAATATTAACAAAATAAAATTTAAAATATTCAGTCCCATGCCTACCACATAGTAAGCACTCAATAAATGTAGCTTTCATTTCTACTACTATTATATTATTATTCACCCTTCTGTAGTTTGCAAAACATTATCCTGATTGAGACTAATTTTGTAATGAAAAGAGTACTTTAGATATTAAAAAATTTGTGTTATAGAGCCTAGTTCTGTCAGATGACTGAGCAAAGCACTCTTTGTACTTTGGTTTCTCATATCTGTAACATGAAACTCACATCCCTTCTAATTCTCTTACACACTTACTGAACTCAAATTAAGATGAGTTAATTTTAGTTTAATATTAAATATTAAGTGAATTTAATATTCTTGATTTCTTCTTAGTTAAGAATAATATTTACATAAAATACAAGCATTCTACTTTTCATCAATTTTGTGCATTTTTTCATATAATAATCTTATCTCAGTAATCAACGTAGATATTTTAAATAAAAATTAATGGTTGGGGCACCTGGGTGGCTCAGTCGGTTAAGCAGCCCGACTCTTGATTTTGGCTCAGGTTGTGATCTCACGGTTTTTGAGTTCGATCCCTGTATCTGGCTCTGTGCTGATGGTACAGAGCTTGCTTGGGATTTTTCTCTCTCCCTCTCTGCCCCTTCCCTGCTTGTGCACTCTCTCTCTCTCTAAATAAATAAATAAACTTAAAAAAATAATGGTTAAATTTGAGAATAAAAATAAATGTCTTATTGCATATTCATGTCCCCTGTAAAGAGAGAAAGGACCAATACAGTTGTCAGGTATCAACAACATGACTATGGTACTATTTACTGCTGTAGCTGCAAAGTTGTCCCCTCTGTTGATATCTCAGTATAACCTTGTTTTCACTCCCATTTTCTCCACAATCACTGCTTTTCTCTGGTCTATCATCAATACTATTCTATTTCTACTATTACTGTTATTCTTATGCAAAAGATTTAGGGAAGAATTACAAGTATATGGCACACTTGCCCCTCACTATCCGTCATTCACAGCAGACTGGCCTAATATATCATGCCATATCATCCTGGATCCTTCTCAACAAAGTATACTTAGTAGCCACTACTAAGGTAATTGGCATTATCACATAAATTGAAAGGCAGTTTCCATCCATACTTCGGGAATGTATATAAATTTTCTTAGCCCTGATACAGAAATATAATTGAAAATACATTATAAAGAGTAATATTCCATATCTAATGATCAAAGGTATATAAGGTTGGGAGACATAAGCACTATTAGAAATGCTTTCTTGGGTGCCTGGGTGGCTCAGTTGGTTAAGCATCCAACTTCGGCTCAGGTCATGATCTCACACTTCGCCAAGTTCAATCCCCGCATCCAGCTCTGTGCTGACACCTCAGAACCTGGAGCCTGCTTTGGATTCTGTGTCTCCTCTTTCTCTGCCTTTCCCCCATTCAGGCTCGCTCTCTCTCTCTCTCTCTCTCTCTCTCTCTCAAAAATAAATAAACATTAAAAAGTTAAAAAAAGGGGCGCCTGGGTGGCGCAGTCGGTTAAGCGTCCGACTTCAGCCAGGTCACGATCTCGCGGTCCGTGGGTTCGAGCCCCGCGTCAGTCTCTGGGCTGATGGCTCAGAGCCTGGAGCCTGTTTCCGATTCTGTGTCTCCCTCTCTCTCTGCCCCTCCCCCATTCATGCTCTGTCTCTCTCTGTCCCAAAAAAATAAATAAACGTTGGAAAAAAAAAAAAATTAAAAAAAAAAAAAAGTTAAAAAAAAAAAGAAATGCTTTCTTATCTGCTCAATTTTAAGTTGCAAGAGATATGCAAATTAGTTGTTTCCCCAATATTATTTTATAATATGTCATTACATATTTATTTTCTAGCGACAACTAATTTACCAGATCTAATAAAGTCTCTTTTCCACTGATGGTACAAAATTTCTTCACTGTCTCAAATGTAATATAATACCAAGCCATCAATCTTCCTGCCTCTGTGGAAAAAGATGAAAAAAGGAACATTGACTCCATCAGTTGAAGCAACCTGCTTTTTCATCAGTTTAACAAAGATTCCTTAACATGTATTCTGTACCTATAACAGCATCAGGTAAAAAGACACACCAAAAAATCTCGAAGACACAGTGTCTGGAATTTATAGGTTGACTAGGGAGATGGACATGCAAAATAGCTAGACTAGAGGACAAAATCCAGTTAATGATAATGTTTATATATACAACCTTAAGTTCAGAGGAAATTAAAACCTAAGAGAATGGTCAGTGTGGGACGGCTTGGTAGAGAAAATGGGGCTTGAGCAGGATTTTAAAATAACTAATATGCCTTGGCAGAAAGAAAATAAAGCTGTCATGACCTCAGTAAAAATCAAGCCTTGTTTATCAAAGGAGTAAAGTTAAAAAGACTATCTTTAGAAAAATAAAAAAGACTATCTTTAGAACACTATAATGAGAGATATGGCTTAACAGTGACTATGCGTTCAGGTCAAACTGACCTGCTTCAAATCACTGCTCCACCACTTGCTAAGGAGGTGATTATGTGCAGGTTATTTTACCAGTTTCTTAATGTAATGTGGGGATAACAGAAGTACGTATGTCATAGATTTTTTGTGAAGATTAAATGCAGTAATACATATATAGTACTTAGCAGAGTGCCTAACATTAAATAAATACTGCCTACTTTTATTGCCAAACCATGATGAATAATAAACTATGAAGGCCTGAAGAGCCTGGAAATACTAGTAAAGGAGTTTAGATTTTGGATTTGATTTGTAAAATAACAGAGGACCACTTAAAATTATAAAGCAAATTGTAATTAAACTGAAGTTTGAAAATAAATTGTTTTGAAATAGAACTTTGAATTGGTTGGGGGTAGCAAGATGGGTAGAGTGGGGGTGAGTAAATGATGAAATGAAATTCATTTAAAAAGCTACTGGTTTCAATTACAGGTTGTTAAAAGCATTACAAAGAATTTCAGTCTTGTGAACACACACACAGAAAACAGCTGGGAAGAGAAAAATGGCATGCTGCTTCTCAAGGAAAGGGCTAACATTTATGTATGTGCTACAGGTTTTGCTGAAGAAGGGAAGAATTTGACATCCCATCAGACATATAGGCATCAAGGACATGGTAGAGTAGAAAGAACTAAGAATCAAGAATAGAGAAGTAACCAGGGCAGCTTAGAAGTCACTTTATCAATTAGGATCCTGATGGATTTGTTCAGCCAAAATGTAGGTGATGCAGTGGTTCATAAAAGGGAGAATCTGGGAGCAGTGTGTGAGATATAGAGACTATGGTTACCATGGGAACTAGTACATTAACCCGTAGGATACATTTAAAGATGCTCCTCTTATCCTAGATGTTTATAAATTAATAAAAGGTTTCTCCCTGCCAGAGAAAATGAAATGTTTGAGAAAAGACTTGATACTTGCTGGCTTATTAGAAAGGATGAAAGTTTCCTAGTTAAGGGATAAAATTAACTTAGAAAGGAAGCCATGAAGCAAGTGAGTCAAAGAACTGGCAAAAGAGCATCTACAAGAGTTATAAGAGATTTAAAATGACCCTAAGATTTGAGTATTTCAACTCAAGTTACCAGAATCAGTGAAGACAAAGTCTGTGCCTGCCAAAAAGAAGCTCTATTAATTTTATAAACAGGACTCATGCAGCATAAATAGATCATGCTAACAATGATGATACCCTGTTATCATCATTGAGATAATGAGATATTTAACTGAGATCACAATTTAATTTTAGCATCATCTAAATTTTAGTAGAACATATTTTAAAATTTAGTTTTAAGCAAGTGTTAAATTTACTAACTGATGGAAAAATTACCAGTTGGTTTGAAATTAACATCTTCATCCATCCTAATCAAGTCCAGGGATGATAAATCATTCAGATTCTTCAAACACAATTCTGTTCAGTAATAAGAAACATATTTTTCTATTTTAGTAAGATAAGGGAGTAGCACAAAATAGAATTGATAATCAAATATGCTAAAGTTGTGTTTCTGTATATTTGCTGTGGGAAAAACTATAGTCTCTACTTAAGTGGTAAGAAAAAACTCATTAAATAAAAGAGCCAGCTAATAGGCTAAAAAGTATTGTTTCTAACAGTAACAATAATACAAATAATCAAAATAACATTAAGTGATAAAATAACATTTACAACTTGGAACTTTTCATTTTAATAAGGAAATTTGTATTTCCTCATTTAATCAAAATAACTCAATGAGGTTAAGTATTAATATTTGATATACAAGCTAGGAAACAAAGAAACGGGCTAGGTTACTTGCTCAAGGTCTTTGCAACCACTTTCTATCTGACTTCCAATATGGCATGGTTTTCTTTTTTTTTTCCTTTTTGTTTTTTAAAACTTTTATCAAACATGTATACACACGAAGTATAAAGTCAAATAGATCTATAAAGATTGTTCAAAAAAACACCAGTCTTTTCCCTCCTCTGAGTTTGCCACTTTTTTGAGTTTGCCACTTTTCTGAGTTCACCACTTAAGAACATTTCAGCTGATGCTTTTAGTACTTACTTCAGCATCTCTAAAATGCCACTATTGCTACCTGGAAGGAACTTTTGAACAGGAAGTTCACTCTCATTGACTGATGAAGATCAGAGCAATTATAGTAGCCTGCTGCTTACAGTGCTCTCATTGTTCCATGCTATAAAGCTCAGAAGACTGGAGGTTGTTCAGAGCAGGAGTGAAAACACCACAACCTGCTCAATCTTAAAGAGAGTAGCCACTCACAAAAACACAGCCCTTGGAAGGCAAAATTCTTTGAGAAATACTTCAGTTTAAGCAACATTGCTTAGGCAGCTTGATAGTTTTAAATATTTGTTTAAGTAAGGCTTTGAGGTCTTTGCTAATTTTCTTAATTTTTCACTAATAACTTTCAGTAAGTTAATCAGTCAAAGGAATGCTTATTACATTACATTCTGAGAGCACTATTCTAAGCTTTAGGTTTAAAGCAGTGAACAAGACAAGGTTCCTTCTCAAAAGAACTTACATTTTACTGAATGAAACAATCAGTACACAGTTTAACAATAATAAGATTTCAGGTATTGGTATGTTTAAGGAACAACAAGAGATCCAATTTAGAGACAGAATGAAGGAGGGGGAAAGTGACAAGAGATGAAATCAGAGAAACAGGCAGCGGGATATCAAGAAGGATTTGTGGGCTCTGGTGGAAAGTCTGCATTTTATTCTAAGAGTGATGAGGGAGCTACTGGAGCATACTGAGCAAATATAACAATATTTAGCAATATTTAACAATATAACAATATTGGGGCATACTGAGTAAAACATACCAAAGTTAGGAAAACAAAGGATCCTTTCTAAGAGATTTAATGCAGATCTCCAAGGATACCAAAACATTATATTCAGTTATATAATAAACTTGGCTATTCTTTATAAGCAAACTTAGCTACCCTATAATGACCAAAGATAAGGCAAATATAAACTGTGGTTCTACTAATTTAACAAAGTTAAATTAAGGCTTAATTAAACTAAATTAAACTTAATTAAATTATAGTTGTCAAAATATAGCAAGACATTTTTTGGACTATCTCTGATTTCTTGTGTTCCTTATGATCAAAATATGTTTTAAAAAACTCCATTCAAAATTGCCCAGTAAAGGACAATACAACTATTTTATAGATCTGTTTCTCAACAGCAGCATTATGAATATACGCTATTACTTATCACCTTGTTTCAACAATATATTCATTCTTTAATTTTTTAATGGTTTTTTGTTTTGTTTTGTTTTGTTTTGAGAAAGAGAGAGACAGAGGGCAAATGAGGGAGGGGCAGAGAGAGGAAAACACAGAATCTGAAGCAGGCTCCAGGCTCTGAGCTATCAGCACAGAGCCCGATGCGGGGCTCGAACTCATGAACTCTGAGATCATGACCTGAGCCGAAGTCGGACACTTAACTGACTCAGCCATCCAGGCGCCTCAACAATATATTTATTCTTTAATCAATACAGTTTTACTGCTTCATCCTTATCTCTGCATTTTAATATGCATATGTGTATATCCAAGTAAAGAATAAATAAAAGTTGGCTAAATATTTTTAGATCTACACCAGGTGAGGGTCCAGACTAGTATTGTTGCTCTGTAGATGAATATCTATTCCTTGATCCTTTTCTTTTCTTAAAGTAGTCTTTGTACCCAGCATGAAGCTCTGGGGCTTGAACTCACAACTCTAAGATCAGGAGATGTATGCTCTACTCATGACTGAGCCAGTGAGGTACCCCAAAAATGGCTAAATATTTTTAGTGAATCTAACATTTTTTCTTCTACTGAGAGTCTCAATACAATGAAAAGGTAACAATTTCTAATCTTAATAAATGCTCAACTATCTTTTGACATCTTAAAAGAGAGATCATGAAGTATTGAGTGATTAATTAGAATGAAGCTAGGGTTTGATGGGAATATACCATTAGCATAGATTAGGACAAGAAGCCCATAATCAAGGTAGGCTTATATTTTCAATTAAAATTAAAGTAGAAAAGAAAAAATGAAGAGTTGTGTATCTACAGCCAATATTTTCAAAGTCAAGGATCATTGTAAAAACAAAAACAAACCAAGTTAACATATTTTACAAAGGAAGATATTCTGATAGAATTAATTAAATAATTCAGAAAAAAAGTACATGTGCTAAACTTTATTTGCATGTGAAAAAGAAATAGTTCATTTTTTTTTTTCTGGAGGAAACAAGTTTACTTTTTAAAAATAATTTTAAATTAAATTTTAAATTAAAAATACTTTTAAAAAATAATTTACCAAAAAGTATTCTTACTTTCACCCTAACCAACCTTTTTCATTAAACTTTGTAAAATATAATTTTTTATAAGGAAATGCATCTAACCTTGTAATTTTGCTTCAATTCCATCTTTGTTCAATCCAGATGCAAAACCTATATGTTATGAAAATTGATAAAAAATAAAATAGAGAGGATTTAACTCACTTTATAGGCTCAGTTTACAGCTGTTTAACTAGAAAAGAGTAATCTAAATCTTAAATTGGGGAAAAAAACAGCTTACTGAGTTAAAGTAAGGCTTAACTATCCACAAAAGATAACCACTGTTGTGAAATCCTTTCAATATCAATTGACTATCTTTTGCATATTTTATAACCATGACCAGGCATTCTGTACTTTTTTCCCTTGGAGATCTTAAAGTTTTTTGTATTTTTGTTTGTTTGTTTGTTTTTGGGGTTTTTTTTTACTTAGGAATACATTTAATTAAAGATCTCTACTCTGAAAACCACAACATGTTGAGGAAAGAAATTACAGAAGATACAAATAAATGGAAAGGTAGGAGATCTTAAAGTTTCAAACGTGTGTGCATTAGAATAGTATTGCAGCAAGTCAGGTTTTAATTTGATATTCAGCAATTGTAAGTATTTTTACTTTATAATCTGTACTACATGAAGAACCCTCTAGAAGCAATATAACCACATGTATATTAGCTTTAGAAGCAGGATTCAAATTCCAGCAGCAAGAGCAGTACTACACACTTTGATGTGAACATTAGTTCAGACAAAATTCAGGAATTTTTTATTTTAACTTTTTAAAAATAATTTTAGGCATATTTAAAATTTTTATTCGAGTTAATTTTTTTTCTAAAAGATCTATTTTTAATGGTGCTGATTTCTAACCTTATTAAAAGACTAGAAGCATAAAAGATAAAGATTTCTCACATTTGTCTACTCTTGCCTCTAAATGTATTTCTGAATGTTATTACTTTTTGCTTTTGTTACCTACTAGTGTCCATAATCTATTCTGTGACCTAATACTATGCCTAATAGTATAAATATAGAACCATCTGGCTTGAAAAATTTACTACTTTTTCAAATCAAAGTAACAAACCATAATGAGATGGATTTTTCAAGGCTCTGATATAAAGCAAAGTTGATCGTATCCATTCCAAAGCAATATTCACATCTGTGATGGTATGCAGCACTATCTCTGCATTTAAATGTTCAATAAGATGTCTGTGTAAACTAACAGAAAAAAAAAAAACAACTTTGCCTTAGTAACATGTATTTCAATGCCATAACGTTTACTTTTTTAAAACTTCAATAATATTTTGAATAATTCAATAATATAATTGAATATACTCATTGCTATATAAAAATTCATGAAAGATAACTTAATTTTCAAAATATAAGAGAAAACTTTAACAAATGAGTTAAACTGTTAAAAAATTATAGATTTTTCTCTACTACATGCCTCTAGAAGACATTATTACTTAAAAAACAAGTGAATTTTCTCCCAGAGTATTAAAATTATATACTTTACTAAAAGGTCCCAGATTGCCTATCTATTATTAAACAAATTTTAAAGATGTGAAGAGATGTGAAAATTATAGTCTTCCTCTTATTACTAATTTGGCCTTTTATAACAAGGATACATGCTACCACATGCTAAGAAACTACTGGATAAAAATATTATGTTGTCTTTTTTTTTTTTTTACTACTAAGTTTTTTAAAAGGATACAAACTTTCCACTTAGATTATTGAAAAATTTCAAGAAAATAGCCTTAGAAAATCTCCTAATCAAATTTCCTTTTATATGTGAAAAGGAAAAATATAGGCTATATTAACATCTTTTTAGAATATTTTCTGTATTACCTGCTTTCTACAGTGTCACTACAAGCTAACATCTGAATATACTTCTCTTTTGTACTTAACCGAGTCATAATAACTGCAGTAGCTGTAGTGTCAAACTGGAAAAAAGCACACACACACACAGACACAGAGAAATGTAGTAAAAAAGAGTACATGTTGGTACCAGTCCTCTTCAATAACTCATGAATTTCATTTTATATTAAACAGTCTCTGTCTTAAACAATAGGTCAAAAGGGCCTTAAAAATACTTCTGAATTTGAATGTTCACTGAAAATGTAATTTAAAACCTTCCAAGAGTATAGATGCAAAACTATCACTTGGTTTCAATGTAATATACTTTTGGCAATGGTAAAATCAAAACAAACTTAGGCAACTGGATAAAAGTTATAAGATTTGGTGTATTTTACATATAATCTAATTGATCCTATAAAAATCATGGATTTGGATAACATAGTATTTTGACATTCTTTGAAAAATTATTTTTCCTACATGTTCCCTTACTACCCATACGAATGACTTCTATAAGTATTTGTTAGAGTAGGACATGTTTTGTAATATATATGGGCCAATTTTTAATTGTCACAATACCTGGGGACCACTATTGGCATTTTGTGCTAAGACTCTGGGATACTACACATTTTGCAAGTTATGACAGTCCTACACAATGAAACACTGTCCCATCTAAAATGCAAATAGCATCCCCATTCAACAAAAAAAACAAAAACCCTCAAAACCAAAAAAAGCATTACACACATTCATAAATCCAACTATCAGCCAATGGAAACTCAGAGGGAGTAGAGCAGTATGTGTCCTTTGGTAAGACTTGTTTTACTTCTATTAAAGTAGATTTTCCATTACATTTATTTTTAAACTTAATCTAAATAGGAAATGTTAATCTCCTGTTTAACAAAAAGTACACAAAAAGAGTTTT
Organism: Puma concolor; assembly: GCF_028749965.1. Lineage (NCBI taxonomy): Eukaryota > Metazoa > Chordata > Mammalia > Carnivora > Felidae > Puma > Puma concolor. The sequence goes on from NC_141674.1 coordinate 77,737,098, forward strand.
TGCTTTTTACCTCGTTTTAAAACAAGTTACGAAAATAAACATTGTCACTTACTTGAGGTCGACCCGCTCTACCAATCATCTGTAGAATATCTGTTTCACTGTATTCTTCAAACATTCCTCCAGCATAATGCATTGTAGATTTTATAACTACTAGGTGAGCAGGCAAATTTACTCCCATAGCTAACGTACTGGTAGTAACTGCATCGGATTAAGAAATAGTATTTTCAAGCTTTATAACTTTATTGCTTCAGGTAGATATCTTCTTATAAGATATATATTCTTATAAATGTAATAAAAACTCATACATAGGGAATTTATGAAGAACAAAGAGGAAAAGAACACTACAATGCAAAATAATGACACATCTAAAAACTATTAAATTCTTATTTTTCAAGTAGCACCGTGTTCAGTAACATAACTAAAACTGCCAAAAAGTTTACTGTAGCATGTGTATGCATGGGTAGTTACATAATTTTAGAATCTTGGAAGAAAAGCAGAAATAAGTCAGAATGATTAGGCTTTTTCTTTTTTTTTTTCTCTTAATAAATAGTTTTCCAAAATATCTTATAATAGCCACAAGAATTTGGTTTACTTACAAAGAACTGGTAGATCTCCAACAGTGAAAGCTCCTTCAACTACTTTTCTATCTGACGGCTCCATACCAGCATGATGATAAGCAACACCATAGATTAAGATATCTATAACAGAAATATATAATCTGTTATACACTGTTAATATTGCATCAATAATTGATTCCTTTTATCTATAGCTGAAAATGCAGTTCAAAAATAATCTCTAAACCTACCTCTCAGTTTTGAATCTCTTAAGGAATATGCACACTTCTGTAACCTATTTTAAAAAATCATAAAATTATTGTTATTCACTAATATAAAAACTCTTAGTTTATTAATTATTGTGAAGGTACAGATATCAAAACAGTTTCACAGTATCATTGTTTGAAATCATCTTTAAGAAGTAGAGAATATCTAAATGTTTGTCTGTTTGTTTGTTTATTTATTTATTTATGAAAGGGGGGTAAGGGCAGAGAGAGAGGGAGACAGAGAATCCCAAGCAGCCTCTGCACTGTCAGTGAAGAGCCCAACAGAGGGTTCAATCCTACAAACTGTGAGATCATGATCTGAGCCCAAAACAAGAGTCAAGATGCTTAACCAACTAAGCCACCCAGGGGCCCCAAGAAGTAAAGAATATCTAACTTTGATACTCAGACATCCCTAAATTCACAACTCAGCAAAACAAAACAAAAATCAAAAAACAATTTAAAAATGGTCAAAGGACCTAAAAGGACATTTTTCCAGAAAAGACACAAATGGCCAATAATACATGAAAAGGTGCTGAACATTATTAAACATCAGGGATAAATACAAATCAAAACTATAATGAGATGTCACCTGTTAGAATAGCTAGTATCAAAATGACAGGAGACAACAAATGTAGAGGATCTAGAGAAAAGAGAGCCCTTTCACACTGTTGGTGAGAATAGTAAACTAGTATGGCCACTATGGAAAATAGTATGAAGATTCCTCAAAAAATTAAAAATAGAACTACTAAATCATCCAGAAATTCTATATCTGAATTATATCCAAAGGAAACATCAGTATCTCAAAGAGATATCTGTATTCCTATGTTCACTGCAACATTATTCACAATAACCAAGACAGCCAAACAAGAGTCTCAGACAAATGAATGGACAGAGAACATTTGACTGACATACATACACACACACACACACACACACACACACACACACACACACACACACACACAGGAATATTATTCAGCCTTAAAAAAGAAGGAAATTCTGCCTTTTTTGACAACATGGATGAAACTAGAGGGTATAGTCCTAAGTGAAATTAGCTAAAAAAAGAAAGACAAGTACTGCATAGTGTCACTTCCATGTGAAATCTTAAAAGAAAGGAAGAAAGAAAGAAAGAAAAGAAAGGAACTCAGAAACAGAGTAGAAAAGTGGTTGCCAGAGGTTGAAGCTGGGGGAAACAGGAAGAGGTTCCCAAAAGGGTACAAATTACACGTGTGCACACACACACACACACACACACACACACAAAGAAGTCCCTATTTTATCAGCTGTAACACTGAAGCTCATTTTAAAACAGGAATTTGGAAACCTCACTTTCCACCAGAAAAAAACATAAATGCTGATTATTACATCCATGGGTCAGAATATAAGTCTATTCCCATAATTTGCCTGGAAATATTCACAGGGAGTAACAATTTTTAAATCTCTACTATATTACTAGTAAGCCAAAAAAGATAAAAATAAGAAGTAGTTGTTTATAGTCTTCTGAGATATGAAAGAAAGAAAACTAGGTTAAATCAAGAGAAGAGGAAGTTAAGAGAGTTTCTTGACAATCTGAAAAGGAATTCTGGGTACTTTAGAAGATTTTGGAGGTTGGTGGGCTTGGTTCTTATTTATGTCTAAGAACCACCAAATTTGTGTTTTTCCATTTCACTGTTGCAGATAATGACACTAGCACACATTATTTTTAATATAACATTCACAATTTTTTTAAGGATTCATAATGTAATGAAGAGAAGGCAAGAAGAAAAGACATGTTGGTATTAAGCACAAACTCTGTGCTATACACTGTTAAGTGTCTTAGAAATGTTGCTTTATTTAATTCTCACAATAACATAGTGATACAGATAGTCGACTCCCATATTAAGAAATTGAAACTGATTAAGAAATTGAAATGGAGAGGTGTGCCCAATGATACACTGCCAGTAAAGTGGCAACACTGCAATCCAAATCATGGTCACTAAGTTCGTGCTGTTTCTAACACTACCATTTCATTCCTGAAAAAAACAGGAATAAAAAAGGGGGCTAAAGAAAAAAAAAAGGAGAGACAAAGAGTGAAGACAGCAGGGAATTAAAAGAGCAATTTTTGAGTTACTTGGTAAGAGTGGGAAATGAGAAAAGGAGAAATATGATACATGCTTCTGTTTAAGAAAATGATTATCTGAAACAAAATTAGCTACTTTGTGTGCAGCAGACAACAGAGGAAAAGGGAGAGGATGGAATGGAAATTAGTTTTAAGGATGCTTAAAGGTTAACTATTTCAGTTCCTTACTCCTATAAATAGGCTCAGGTCCAAAATGCTAATTATTAAGTATTCATTTTGGGAGGCTATATAGTCATTCTGTATTAATGATGCCACCACTACACAAAAAATTCTATAGGTTTTTAAAAATTTCCTTCAGAGTTAGTTTTAGATCAAGAAAATAAGCTTCACTGCTTGACAGCCACATGTGTTTCTCACTAAAAGTCACATGACCCAACTTGATCAACTAGTTTATTCACCCAAGTAGTTTTCAAATTAGTCATTGCTACTTAGAGTCTTTTTATACCTACTTTTTTTTTTTTTTTAAACCGAGTTTACATTTATTCTATTACTAGTTTTATAATGACCTGGTCAGTTTTTGAAACACCATCTTTACTGAAAACATTTAGAAAATTAATAATCAAGAATGTTATAAAACCAAGTGCTGCTGGTTTGAAAACTATCAATTGTGATTCGATCATAGAAAAGGTTTGTGCTAGCAAAATGACCTGAGGGATGCATACAGTCTCCCAATGTGCTTGATCATGGCACATAAACAGCCAAGGAGTTTTCTTGATTAGAACCAAAGGCTCAGACTAGTTGATTAAAATAAAAACTTAAAAAAAAAAAAAAAAAGCTCAGGAAACATTCTCATTATGAAAATACTACCAATTAACTTCCTGAAGTTAATTAACAAATTTCAAAATACAGAAATATTTTGTTATTTGGATGTATGCTACAACAGAAAAAGTATTTGGGGTGTCTGGGTGGCTCAGTTGGTTAAGCATCCAACTCTTGATTTTGGCTGAGGTCATGATTTCACAGTTCGTGAGTTCGAACCCCATTTTGGGCTCTGTGCTGACAGTGCAGAACCTGCTTAAGATTCTCTTTTCCTTTCTCTCTGCCCCTCCAACGTTCTCGTTCTCTCATTCTCTCTCTCTCTCTCAAAAGTAAATAAGTAAACAGGGGCACAAGGGTGGCTCAGTGGGTTAAGCATCTTACTTTGGCTCAGGTCATGATCTCACGGTCTGTGAGGTCGGGCCCCACATCAGGCTCTGTGCTGACAGCTCAGAGCCTGGAGGCTGCTTTGGATTCTGTATCTCCCTCTTTCTCTGCCCCTCCCGCACTCACACTCTGCCTCTGTTTCTCTCTCAAAAACAAATAAACATTAAAAAAAAAATTTTTTAAATAAATATGTAAAAACAGAAGCAAAAGTATTTAATAAAAAGCTAAAGAAACCACAGTACAAAATAGGTCATAGCTGGGGATGTTAGACAGACTTAGAAACCTTAGTAACAGAATCTGGGGATTGATGGACAAAAAGAAGTCTTGTAGAAGTTGTTAGAATGTGAGCAGTTAAAGGCAAATTGAGGTAAGCATCAGTCTCTTTCCCTGGTCCACACCAACTCAAAATGGAATTCCATTCCTTTTCGTTCAATGTATCTAAAATAATTCTATTTTATGATTCTTTCTCTCAAACCAACTCCTCCTCCAGTGTTTCCCAGCTGAATTATATAGCACTCCCTGGTTGCTCATTGCAGAAACCTAACACTAACACCTCCCTCACCTTCCTCCACATAGGTAATCGATTACCAAGTCCTGTTGATTTTTACTTCTAAATATATGTTAAATATATAATTTTACCTCCATCAACACTGCCACCTCCTTAGTTCAAATCACTATTAGTTTCTAATAGTTTGAGATGCCCATAGATATGTAATTGGAGATGTCAGTTAGGCATGGACTATAGACCTGGAACTCACAATGGAGATCTGGGTTGGAGCTATAAATTCACAGACATATATAAATATGAGTGTATGTATATTCTTTGAACCCATGTGATAGATACAAATACTCAGAAGTGTGGAATTCGAAAGAATGAACCTTGGACAGAACCTCTAGAATGTCAACATTTAAGAGCTGAATAGAAGAGGTGAAAAGAGGGCTGAGAATGAGCAGCCGGCAAAGTAGGAAGAAATCTGATAGAGGATGATCTTGAAAGCACAGAGTCCAGAGTTTTTAAATCCGGTGGGAGGGACCAAATGTTTTAGAGGCTGCTGAGAGATCAACAGCAAAATTAGCTTTAGTGAAAGATTACAACAGATGCTGAATTGAAAATGGGCAAAAAAAAAAAAAAAAAAAAAAAAATGAGGACAGCAATATGAATAATTTTTCAAGAAACTTGGCTATGAAATAAAGACAAGATCATAGTGTCACTAAGATTCAGTCTCTCAATCTTCCAAATTACTATTATCCTTGTTTTACAGACAAGGAAACTGAGGCTTAGAGAGGTTGAGTAACTTCAAAAGGTTAAGGAATGAACCCAGATTTCTCATCTCATCAAGGTAATCCCTAAAAGTCTTTCTACCTCCAATAAAAAAAAGAAAAAAAAATACCTCTGCCTCTGTTCCACAGCCATAATAAACTTAGCATCTTTCACAAGAACCAAAGCAGCCTGTTGCACACCTTTCCTTGTTGCACAAAACTGAAAATAAATGAATAATTCTTGGATTAATCATATTAAAAACTGAATACTACACTCAAAAATATGCAACTAACAATCCGTACCACAAGTGTGGGTTTCTGATCAGAGTATGTTTGTATAACATTGGCAATTTTGTAGTTGAGGGTTAAATCAAACTTAAATTCGGTTTGGTTACTACTGCAGGGAAATCCAAGGACCACTTTCCGAAGTTTCACCGGCCGATGTTTCTCATCCACTTTCAGACATACAGCAGGTCTTTCACCATTTGAAAGCCATTCTGCAATCTTTAAATAACAGAAATATACATTAAAAGTTTTGTCTAGTGAAGTTTTATGGCTAAAAATAACCGAATAACAGAATACCTTAAAGTCAAGGTATAAAAATATGTAATCAAGTAGTCTTTTTCAGTATTACATATTCCATTGACACTGCTCTATTGATATATTGGTAAATATTATCAGTAGCAGTATTTTAAGATTATACCCCGTTTTCACTATGATAAATTCCCAATTAATTATAATTATTTTGTTTTATTTTCCTTCCTACAAAATTGATTTCAGCAGAGAAACTGAATTTCTCACTATCATTATAACCTTCCTATTTTTCAGAACTATGCCTAGATATGGGTGACACAACTTTTGAGTTGTGCTAAGTAACAGCCGAAGAGTACCAAAGTAATAGTTGGCCTAGATTGGCAAGAGCTGACAATTTTTAAACAAAGAGTAAATATGGGGCGCCTGGGTGTCGCAGTCGGTTAAGCGTCCGACTTCAGCCAGGTCACGATCTCGCGGTCTGTGGGTTCGAGCCCCGCGTCGGGCTCTGGGCTGATGGCTCAGAGCCTGGAGCCTGTTTCCGATTCTGTGTCTCCCTCTCTCTCTGCCCCTCCCCCGTTCATGCTCTGTCTCTCTCTGTCCCAAAAATAAATAAACGTTGAAAAAAAAAAAAATTTAAACAAAGAGTAAATAAATACTTGAGAAATGGCAATGCCAAAAGCACATTACAGGCTCAATGCTGAAGTCACTAATTTCTGGAACTATTGTGACCAGACCTCATTGTCACATAACCCGGTTAGTAATCAGACTTCATGCCCTGCTCTGAAACTGACCATTGCTTTTACAGGAAATTGTAGTTGCACAGGAAGGAAATATAAAAACATTTTCAAGACTATCATGGGTGTAAATAAGATCACACAAGAATTTAATTTGAAAGAAGCAGAAGGCCAAGAGTAAAGACACTAATTTAGGAGAAAATTGAGGAAGAGGATTTGTACAAAGAGATAGAAAAGTAGCATTCACAGATGTAGCAATTATCACAAAGGGGGAAAGAATTTCAAGAATTACAGAGTACTAATATTAAATACTGTTTACAAATCAAAAGAAAAGTTTATTATCCCAATGTGGAAAAAGGGTAAAGAACATGACCTGGCAAGTTGCAAAAAAGAACTTAAAGTAATTAATTTTTAAAAAATATTTATTTCACTAAAAATCAAAGCAGTATAAAATTTTAAAGTAAAGTACGTTTAAACAAGAAGTGTGACAACTATTTAAATGTAATAGTAACAATAATAACTTATTATAATATCCAGTGCTAGAATAGAGAAATGGCTAATGGTGGAAGTACAAATGCCTGTACCATTTATTGAAAGCACTACGTCCTTAGAGTTTTATATATCCTTTCACTCAGTTATTCTACACTAGAAGTTCATCCTAGAAAAATAATCATGTTTTCAAAGATATATTAATTTTAGCACCATTTACAATAGCAAGAATGGAAATAATCTTCTAATATTAAAGCTAGATAAATAAATTACAATAAAACCACAAAAATTGTATTAAAAAAGAATATTTAGGGATGCCTGTATGGCTCAGTCGGTTAAGCATCCAACTTTGGCTCAGGTCATGATCACGCGGTTTCTGAGTCTGAGCCCTGTATCGGGCTCTGTGCTAACAGCTCAGAGCCTGGAGCCTGCTTCAGATTGTGTCTCCCTCTCTCTCTGCTCCTCCCTTGCTCACACTCTGTTTCTCTCTCTCTCTCTCAAAAATAAACATTAAAATTTTTTTAAAAAAGAATACTTAATGACATGGAAAAGACTGTAGGTGACTTGCAAGTCACAAAAGAGCATGTACGTTTTGATTCCACCTATACATCTAGAATGACAAACACTGGGTTTCTGTTGATTACATATACTTAAAATTTTTCTTTATTATTCTTGAGCATGAACAAAACAAGTTGTCAATTTAAGAACAAAAAAATGTTTAATGGTGCCAATTAAAGATAAAGATAAAATTTTCCATTGTATTAGACAATATGGGAACAATTTGTGAAATTTCTAAGTAGTGGGAGAAAACAGTCATACTACAGTAAGCTGAGAAGTAAATACGAGGGAGAAATAATAATTATTTTTCAAGAAGTTTCCCTAAATATTGAGGAAAAAAATTAGGATATATATTCATTATAGCAAGTATAATATGGCATACAATTATTTCTTTACCTGTCTGTGTACCCCATTAACCATGAGATCCTCAAGTTCAGGGTCTATATGTTTTCACTTTTTTATCTATTGCTAGTGCTTACCATAATGCCATTCACATAGAATGTGGAAAGGTGGGTAGTAATCACTTAAGCAATTATTTTATTCTCTATTGTACTTTGCTATTCAACCAGAGTCAGCTGATTAGAACAACCATAACAAGTTATTAGTCAAGTTATTATGAGGCATCTGAAACTCATAAAAACTAAGACTCTTAGATATTAGTAAACAATAGACTTATCCCAAAAATGTTTTATTAAACAAATCAACCAAATATTGATACTGCCATATCTATGAGATACAGCCATAGCTTTCTACAACATACTTTCCTACTAAACTGGTTCTGAAATTTTCAGGAAAAAACCCTTTATTTCCTCTAAGATTAAAATGACAAAATGTTCCACCAGCACCAGTGATTAAAAAAAAATCTGACAGACTAAAATTCTAACTTACATCCTCAGCATTTGGAATTGTTGCAGATACAGCTACAAATCTCATTGGAATAATTGTGCTGCTATTTTCTGAAGCAGGAGATAAAGACTGTACAGTTTTCATTCTGCTGACTACAACTTCAAGAGTTGGTCCACGATTTTCATCTTTTACAACATGTACCTAAGAAAGAAATCAAGAAAAAATGATTGACTATAAAATTAAAAAATTCCTTAATCAATTAAAATCCTTAATATTATCACTCTTCCTTAAGAAAATAAACTTTTCCACTTGAAGGGATAAAACATATAGTTCAGTTGAAAATGTCTTGTTTCTTTCTATCCATTCTAATCATTTTACCTTTATCTCTAAAAGTGAAAATGTGTTCACTACCTCATCAATGAGGAACAGTCTAACCAGCTGGACCAAAGAGTTGTCTCTCCATTTTCTAGTCATGCTATCCCATTTTTCCTAGAGAAAAAATGCAAGTGGCTTAACATGATAAAGAATTATAATAAATATTATTAAGATATCAATAAAAAATTTTAACATGATACAAATCATGGGCAATATTTTAGTTCAAACTTTTAGTTCTTAAAAGTATCCTGAAAAAAATGTAAAGATTAAAAACACTTTAAAGGATTTTGATAGTCTTACAAGTGCTTAAAAAACTAAACCCCCATTTATTTTTAAGTTTAACCAAAAATATTCAAAATTCTAGTCTAATTGCCTTTTTAAGCCCTCCCAAGTTCTTCCCTCTGCGATACATAATATTTGGATAAAAGAAAGCAAGCAAAAAGTATCATTACAAATTATCCTAAATAACAAATTGCTTATTCATATCTTTTTCTTATTTTTCCCATTTGGTAATTTGTCTTTTACTGCTGATTAGTAAGTATTCTTTATATAACCTGAATACTAGTACTTTTTATGTTTGTTTGTTTTACATTGCAAATATATTCTTCTACTTTGTATTTTCTTTTAACTTTTATTCTTGGTGAAGAGAAACATATTTTCTAATAAACCAAAAAAATAAGAGTATAAATAACACCTACTGGAGTTGTCATTATTATATGGGCATGCTGAATCTCAAATAGGTCATCCATTACTGTATCTCCAGTGAGTTCTTTACAATTCAATCCTATTGATCCAAATTTTTCTTTCCAATCATCAAAACGCTGACTACACAGGGCTTTTATTGGTGCCACTACAACAATATGAGATATTTACTTTGAATGTCAGTACAGTTTTAAAATTACTTTCACAAACATTGGTTAATAAAATTAGGATAAAACTATACATCCAGGTGCTGTGTAATATTTATTGAGAGTTAATAATATAAACATATTATTTAGAGATATGTAATAACCAAACTGAACTAAAAATAGAAAAAGAAATAAGTGTTCAGGGAACTGTAACTAAGAATGAAGAGAGGTAAGGCAGGAGATTACTGGTCTTCATTACAAGCCTTTTTGTGATAATTGATTTTTTTAACCATGTACATAAATTACTTTGATGAAAAATTTTAAATACATATATACCTAAGAAAGGAGAGTAGAGGTTCCTATGGAAATTTTTAGAATTACAAAATGTTTCAATTTATTGTTCATTTTGTTGTCCTTTTAAAAATAAACTTGTAAAGGTCAAATACTCAATTCAAATATTACTTTTTATTTACAACTCTGGGAAAATGTGTGTTGAATTTAATATAACAGACAAGAGCAAATGTGATGTGTCTTCATTAAAAATGTATGGAGAACCAAATATTAATTCCTATGGCTTGAACTTGAATTTATTTCTTACTTTTGCCTTAGTGGTTTTTCATTATTATAATTAATCACTCTTACAATATATAAATACTTACTATAAACAATTTTAATGTTTGACCATGGCAATGGTACTTCCATTAACAATCTTGTTATAGCTAGTTCAAACATTACAGTTTTCCCAGAACCAGTTGGAGCACAAATCACAAAATTTCTATCTGTGTAAAGAAGCTAAAAAAAAAAAAAATTTAATCAATCATGATATATATAGAATTTTTCAATCACATTCTCAATTTGTTAGAAAATATGTAAGAAAGACTCTCTGGAATAATAATTCAAATTATTTCTACCTCTAAGCTTATTAAAATTCTAACCTTGTTCTAGACCTACAACTCTCAAAAAAACCTATTAATAATTTATCATTTTATTCTATATGTGAAAGTAATATGTCAGACCTAGAAGAAAATAATTTCTTTTGTTTCCAGAGAAATTTTAGAAATATAATAAATGTAAACAAACCCACCTATGAAAATCACATGCATTCATTAAGCAAACAGTTTTTGAGTTCCTGTAATGTACCAGTCACTGAGCATAGCACTAGAAACATAAAGATGAATGTTATCTAGTCCTTGCCCTTAAAGAACACACTATCTAGTAAGAAGAGGCAGATAAGTAAAAATCAGAATAAAATACTTACATCATCAAAGGCTTTGGATTGTATATAGTTAAAATATGGGAATTCTTTGAAAATACTTCTAAATTTTGATGCTTAGAATAGCATTAAGGAGTCAAATATTTCAGAATTTTAAGAATTGGTTACTTTTAATTTTAAAATTCAGTTAATTAACTGATAGTATTTAATAATGAGGCTTTAATACTTGCTATTTTAACATCATAAGAAAGGAATTAATAGGTATAGAGGAAAGGACCAACAGAGCAAGTGGCTCTTTAACTTCCCCTCCTGTCACAGATGCACCAAATACATAGCTACACATGGAGCAATTTTGAAAAAAATTCAAAAATTATTTAAGTGACTTCTACACATTGGGTAAATGAAAATACCTATGATGAAGGTAGGAAAGGCTGAGACAACTCTTACCCTAAATCCCATCCTTGGCACAGCACCATACAATTGGGAAGGAACTCTCAAGTCCCAGCTTCTCTCTCAGGAGCAAAGATTTCGGACCACACATCTATAGCTCCAACCTTTAAGGCTCCCACCCAAGGGATAAAATCCCCAAACACCTAACTCTGTAAACCAAAAGCGCTTGCATTCATGAGTCCCATAGGACTATAGCAAAGAAATAATTCTTTTTTTTTTTTTTTTGAGAGAGAGAGAGAGAGAGAGAGAGTGAGTGCGCATGAGCAGGGGAGAGGGGGAGAAAAAATTTCAATCAGGCTCCACACCCAGCGCAGAGCCTGACATGGGGCTCGATCTCACAAACCATGAAACCATGACCTGAACCAAAATCAAGAGTCAGATGCTTAACTGACTAAGCCACCCTGGCACCCCCACAAATAATCAATTCTTAAATGGACACAGGAACAACTTCCATTCCTCTACACATCTAGGCTTGGTGCAGAGAAAGCAGCAAAAATGTTCATCTCTAGTTTCCACCTAGAAAGGATTTCCACAGCAGACTTTCTCAGCTGCTGCCTCAGGTCCTGGTTTCTAATTAGTTTGCACCTAGATGCCAATTACAACCCTCCCCTTTGGGACACTGATAAATTTTGGCACACCCTCAACTTCTAGAAGCCACTAAGAACAAAGACAGTAAGTTGGGCAATCAAAAAGGTCTGAAAGGCAGCTAGGGAGCTTGGGTTAGGTTAATTGATGAGGCTCAGCCTGTCAAGACTGAGAGAGGCAGATATTTTATCGAGTGTGTAGAAACCAGCAGCACAGAGAGTTAAGTGAAGAAATGGGAATATGTTCCAAACAAAAGAACAAGATAAATCTCCAGAAACCAAACTTAATGAAATAGAGGTAAGTGATTTACTCAATATTTTTAAAAAATGCATAAAGATGCTCACCAAGGTTAGGAGAGCAATGCATAAACAAAGTGAGAATATCAACAAAGTCATAGAAGATACAAAAAAGTATCAAACAGAAATAATAAAGCTAATGAGTACAATAAGGGAACTGAAAAACTCAATAGAGGGGTTCAAATGCAGACAGATCGAACAGAAGAAAGAATCAATGAACTCAAAGATGGGGCAATGACATTAATCCAGTCAAAGGAGCAAAATGAGAAAAGAATGAAAAAAAAAATAGGATAGCTTAAGGGACTTATTTTACACGGATACCAAACCCAGGTAAGGATACTACAAAAAAAGAAAATTACAGGCCAATATCCCTAATGAACATAGATGCAGAAATCTTGTATAAAATATTAGCAAACTAAATTCAACAGCACATTAAAAGAATCATACATCATGAACAAATGGAATTTATTTATGGGATACAAAGATGGTGCAACATCCACAAATCAATCAGCAAGATACTCCCACATTAAAAAGTTAAAGATAGGGGTGCCTGACTGCCCCAATTGGTAGAGTATGTGATTTCTGATCTCAGGATCATGAGTTCAAGCCCCACATTGGGCAGAGAGCTTAATTAAAAAAAAAAAACAACTTAAAGATAAAAATCATATGATCATATCAATAGATGCAGAAAAAGCATTTGACAAATACAGTATTTTTTTCATGATAAAAAACTCTCTAGAAACTAGGTAAAGAATGTACCTCAATATAATAAAGGCCATATATGACAAGCCCACAGCTAACATATTCAATGGTAAAAAGCTGAAAGCTTTTTGTCTAAGATTAGAAACAAGACAAGGATGCCCTGTTTCACCACTTTTATTCAACATAGTAATGGCAATCCTAACCAAAGCATTTAGGCAAGAAAGATAAATGAAAGTTATCCAAATTGAAAAGGAAGAAGTAAAACAGTCTCTATTTGCAGACAACCTGATATAATATAGAGAAAACCCTAAAGACTCCACCAAAATATTATTGGAACTAATAAATTCAGTGAAGTTGCAGGATACAAAATAAATACACAAAAATCAGGTGCATTTCCTTACACTAATAACAAAATATCAGAAAGCGAAATGAAGAAAACAATCCCATTTATAATAGCATCAAAAACCAAAATACTAAGGAATAAATTTAACCAAGGGGACAAAAGATCTGTACATTGAAAACTAGAAGATGCTGATGAAAGAAAGTGAAGACACAAATAAATAGTAAGATAACTCTTCAAGGATTCAAGAATAATGCTAAATTGTAAACTGCCAAAGCAATCTACAGATTCAATGCAATTCTTATCAAAATTGCAATTGTATTTTTCAGAGAAATATAAAAAGCAATCACACAGGGAGCTACAAAAGACGCCGAACAGCCAAAGCACCCTTGAGAAAGAACAAAGCCAGAGGCATTACACTTCTTGACTTCAAACTGTATTACAGAGCTACAGTAATCAAAAACAGGATGGTATTGGCATAAAAACCACACACCTAGATCAATGAAACAGAAGAGAGAGCCTAGAAATAAATCTGTGCGTATATGGTCAATAAATTTTCAAAAAAGGAGCCAAGAACTGGGAAAAGATGATCTCTTCAATAAAGGATACTGGAAAAACTGAATATCCACATGCAAAATAATGAAACTGGACCCCTATATACAAAAATCAACTCAAAGTGGATTAACCACTTGAATGTAAGATGTGAAATTATAAAATTCCTAGAAGAAAACACAGGGAGTAAATTCTCCTACAGTGGTCTTAGCAATTATTTTTCTAGATTTAAAACCACAGGCAAGGGGCACCGGGGTGGCTCAGTTGGTTTAATGTCCCACTCTTGACTTCAGTTCAGGTCATGATCCCAGGGTCTTGGGATTGAGCCCTGTGTCGGGCTCCACACTGAGCATGGAGCCTGCTTACGATTATCTCTCTCTCTCCTTCTGTCCCTCTCCCCTGCTTACGTGCTCTCTCTCTCTCTCTCTCAAATTAAAGAAAAAAGGCAAGGGCAAAAATGCAAAATAAACAAGTGTACTACTTCAAACTAAAAAGCTTCTGTAGAGCAATTTAAAAATGAGCAAAGGACCTGAATAGATATTTTTCCAAAGAAGACACAAATGGTCAACAATACATGAAAAAGATTTCAACATCACTAATCATCAAGGAAATGCAAATTAAAACAACAATGAGATATCCAAAGCAAGCTCCAGGCTCTGAGCTGTCAGCACAGAGCCCAACATGGGGCTCAAACTCACGAACTATGAGACCATGACCTGAGCCGAAGTTGGACGCTTAACCGACTGGGCCACCCAGGTGTCCTCCAAATTTCACTTTTTAATGTTGACTGTGTTTCATTACCTGATGTGGGTTTCTGGTCACCTAACCCTGAATCCCTTTGTTATCAACAATTTGGTTGTACTAAGTGGTGGATTTAAATGCAATTAATCAGCATACTGGCTGAATAAGAACTTACACTGTACTTCCTCTGTAAGAAAGCTCAAAAATATTAGTAGATATGGAGAATAGACTGTCCCCTCTCCAAGGTGAGCCTGTTGTCAGTTTGGAAGATACTTGTATTTACATGGTATTCTTCTCAATCTGAGTCACATCTATCAACTACATCTATTAACACTATATGCAAAATACATTACTAGATTTAGAAAGCTAGGGGAAGCTATAAAGAAGAAAAGTGAGTTCCTACAATGGAGGCTGTTATAATCTATTAAGAGACATAAAATAGACAATATATCTAAAAATACAAATACATTATTATTTAAGCAATTATATTTTTATGAAGATCTATAAAAATTGATGCATTGTAGTAAGTGATCTTGTTGAAAAGTTAAATCAGAACATATTACTTCTCTGCTCAAATTCCCTGCTTTCTCTTAAAGCATATGGCTACAAGGCCCTACATGATCTTGCCTCTCCTCTCCATCTTTGTGATTCTGACCTCATATCCTACTACTCTTGCATCTGACTAATCTCCTCTAGCTATATTGGACTCTTTTTTGTTCTTCAAAAACAACAGAACTTTAGCTGTGCTAATATAGCATGAAAGTCTTTAAAACTCTTCAAAAGTGTCATATCATGGCAAATTCTAGGGATAAGAAGACTTTCCCATCGTACAGCTAATGAAACTAACTTTAACTATTTAAAGCTAAGCTATTTCCTATGTTCCAACCATATTTAGATCACCAGGGAGAAGAAAGTATAGCAGGATTGAGACATCATGCTGAACAGAAGCACTAAAGGCTAGCTATATCTGAAGTTATGATATCATCATGTATACCCTTTACTGTTCCTTCCCCTCATTCTAACTTAGTTCAGTTATCTGCATTGGAGGCAAAATTTCATGATGAGTCAGGAAAATATTTTCTAACTATACTTCAGAATTGTCTCAGTCCCCTGAGTACCCAGGATTAGAATCACTCTCCTCTAGATTCCTCCAACTTAACTGCCCAATATCTGGATTTCACTTTCTGTTTTGCCACCTAGACAACAACTTTTGTGGAGTCTAGAGCCTTCCCTAGCTTTGAGTCATTAATTCTATATTCCTAAAGCATGATTTTGATGACATAACTTGACCTGCTCAAAAATACTGCATGGTTGGGGCGCCTGCGTGGCTCAGTCAGTTAAGCGGCTGACTTCGGCTCAGGTCATGATCTCGCGGTCCGTGAGTTCGAGCCCCGCGTCAGGCTCTGTGCTGACAGCTCAGAGCCTGGAGCCTGTTTCAGATTCTGTGTCTCCCTCTCTCTGACCCTCCCCTGTTCATGCTCCGTCTCTCCCGGCCTCAAAAATTAAAAACAATTTTTAAAAAATTAAAAAAAAATACTGCATGGTTTCTCCTAAGTGCTTAATTAAAAAACAAAAACAAACCAAAAAACAAAACAAAACAAAAAAAAAACCTCTTCACCTCGGTATCCATGGCACTAAATAACCTGATCCTGGATACATATCAATCATTATTTCTGACTAGTCCTGGAATCATAGCTTTCATTTCAGCCAAACTGGAATGCTTGACCTTTCTAACATATTCCATATTATTCTACCCTCATCCTCACACATGGCTACTTTTTTGCTAGAACAACTTCCTTACTTTACCTGCTTTTCAACGTATTTGGCGATAGTAAGATAAATAAGGGATGGCCCTTGCCTTCAAGGAGTTCATAGGTCATAGGGAAACACAATAGTCACAGCTGATGAATTATAATTAAAAAAAACAGTAAGTACACTGTGTTACAGACATACACAGGGTATCAAAAAAGCAAAGAGGATGTTACCTCCAGAACACACATATGTACTCAAAATATTTATATTGGAAATGCCCAGACATGTAAATCAGATTATAGGTAGAAACTACAAATTTCTTTAAAAAAAAATACTAGATTTGTAAAAATGTTCCCAATCCACAGAATGTCCCACTCTCATTTATTTCCCCTACCCATGTTTATCCCAATATGCTCTCCTTACCCAAAGTATAAGAAATTATGTGTATCTATTTGTAAGTAAATATGCTAAGAGTTTAGCCAATAACACAAAACTTGTTTTTGTACTTATCTTGTCACAAAGATAACTTGTCACTGGTAACAAGCAGTTCACAAATTGGCACAGTCTGCAGACCACACTCTGAGTAGCACTGACTATCACACGCATTGGGTCTCTTATATGACCCCAAAAATTTACTTTCCCCTCTTTTTCTTTGTCAACCAAAATAAACATAGACACAATGAAACAGCATGTTTACAAATTATGATTTCAAATATAAAGCTGTTGTAGTAAAATAACTTAAAGGATACGGATTTCTGTGACAGCCTTCAAGGAATCTAAATCATTTTCTGTTACTCCTAAAAAAAAAAATTATACATATTTATATAGGTATTTTTTAACCTCTTCCATACAAACTGCTTCAATAAAAGTAGCATAACTTTTTACTGAGAGCGCAGTTAAAAAATATTAAATTGTAGTTTTATTTTTTAGGTAGGCTCCATGCCCAACATGGGGCTTGAACTCATGACCCTGATATCAAGAGTCACATGCTCTACTGACTGAGCCATCCAGGTGCCCCTATATCATAGTTAAAAAAATACAGTATGATAAAGAAATGCAAAAACTACACATAGATAATCTACTCAAATTTACTATTTTTTAACTTTTCCTTATGCTGAGAAACATAGACTTGTTTGTACTGTTTTAAAATTAACTAAAAAAAACAAGGAATAACCTTGAACTTCATGAGGCTGGGATGTAACTGAAAAAGTTGGTGCTTTGAATATGTCTTCTCTGATTTCAGAATGAGAAAAAACGTCACTTGCTGTAAACATGTTAATGTCTGAATATTGATGTCTCTGCTTATTATTGCTACATTTCCATGATTCCCCTTTGTTCATTTCCGTTGGGACAATTTTCACTGAAGCAACAGGAAAGTCCAGGTTTGTACTGTCATTAGAATAAACATCCTCATGTATGTTGTCAGATATTTTAAATAATCTGCAAAAAAAAAAAAAACACACCAAAAAAACCACATTTGCACTTGTAACAGCTGCTTAGAATGGAAAAAACTAACATAAAATTGGTCCCTTTAAAAATATCCATAGACTGTGGTTTATTCAAACATAAAATTCAATCACTCCCCTAAAATATGACTTGCTAAATTTACCACTGAATTATGTCTTTTCACTTTTCTAAAACCCAAATAAATCCATTTGTAGTAGCCAACCTTCAAGACAGCCCCAATGATCCCTGTCTCCTGCTATGCACACCCTTTTCAAGCTAGGACTTCAAGTCAGGACTGACTCATCAGACTAGAAGAATATGATGGAAGTACAAGTGTGTGACTTCCAAGGCTAGGTCATAAACAAACTGTCACTTCTGCATGGTCTCTTGGATCATTCAGTCTCAGAGGAGCTAGCCACTACATCATGAGAATACGCAGGCAACTTTATGGAGAGGCCCACAGAGACAGGTATTGCGGCCTCTTGTCAGTAACTGCATCAACGTCCCAAATATCCAATAATCATTTTAGTATAAGAAATACTAAAGAAGTATAGAAGTCAAGAATACTTTGCAAAGAAACATTTTTTTTTTTGCAAAGTTCTAGAAAACACAGGCCATCTTTAGGATTGTAATTTATTATATTCAACTGATCAAAAGACAACCCACCAACTAATTTGTTCACCAGGGCCCTAAGGGACGAAGTGACCATTAATTTCTTAATATAACATTTACAAAGTAAATAATAGGGATGACAGCAGGTATCAGAATTCTGTAAGAAATGACACCCAAACAAGTATTGTGCAAATACAGGACACTTTCTAAATTATTTTTACCATCAGTTAAAAAAAAAATTGTTATTATTATTTATTTTTGAGAGAGAGAGCACAAGCAGGGGACCGGCAGAGAGACAGGCAGACAAAACTTGTCAGCATGGAGCCTGATATGGGGCTTGAACTCAGAAACCACAAGACCATGACCTGAGCCAAAGTTGGACACTCAACCAACTGAGCCACTAAGGTGCCCCTACTATTAGTTTTAATGACATGTTTCCATATAAGAAAGAATGAGTCTTTAAAAACACTATAGATTGAGGAATACATTTGAGAGAAAACTGTAGGTACACATCCTCCAACACTAGCAGCTCTCTTTTTTAAATGTTTATTTATTTTTTAATATATGAAATTTACTGTCAAATTGGTTTCTATACAACACCCAGTGCTCATCCCAAAAGATGTCCTTTTCAATACCCATCACCTACCCTCCCCTCCCTCCCACCCCCCATCAACCCTCAGTTAGCAGCTCTCTTTGAAGATAGAAAATTCAAAAGCAGATGGTTAGCCTTGGATAATATAATAGAATCTGATTATGAAATAGTATCGAGGACAAGAAAAACAACTTATGCCACAGGATAACTCCTTGCTGTATGCTGTCATTATCAGTTAAAAGCATAGACTTTGGAGTCAGAAAAACCTGGGTTTATTTTTTGATGTTTACTTATTTTTGACAGAGAGACACAGCATGAGCAAGGAAGGGGCAGAGAGAGAGGGAGACACAGAATCCAAAGCAGGCTCCAGGCTCTGAGCTGTCAGCACAGAGCCCGATGTGGAGCACAAACCCACGAGCCACAAGATCATGACCTGAGCTGAAGTCTTACACTCAACCTACTGAGCCACCCCGGCGCCTCAGAAAAACCTGGGTTTAAATCTAAAGCTCTCGGGGCGCCTGGGTGGTTCAGTTGGTTAAGCAGCTGACTTCGGCTCAGGTCATGATCTTGCGGTCCCTGAGTTCGAGCCCCGCGTCGGGCTCTGTGCTGACAGCTCGGAGCCTGGAGCCTGGAGCCTGGAGCCTGGAGCCTGGAGCCTGGAGCCTGGAGCCTGGAGCCTGGAGCCTGGAGCCTGCTTCTGTTTCTGTGTCTCCCTCTCTCTCTGCCCCTCCCCCGTCCGCGCTCTGTCTCTCTCTGTCTTTCAAAAATGAATAAATGTTAAAAAATTTAAAAAAAAATAAATAAATCTAAAGCTCTCCACTTTCTAGCTGTGTGACTTTAAAGTTAAAAATAAGTTTTTCAAACAGTAAAATATTATCCATGTGCTAGTTATCTAAATTCTCTAGACCTCAGATTCTTCCTAGTTCCTCTAGAACTGCCAATCCATATACTCCTCCATGTTCTCAGCTTCTTCACTGATTGTTACAGTTACTTCCTGATCTTAACAAAAATATTGCATTACCCTAAAAAACTCTTGCTTCTTCAAATCTTAAGGAGAAACTGTTAAATCTTCCACATCCAATGTACTTGAGGGTTGAGAATCTGTGCCTCCTCCACCCTAAATCTGCATCATTATGCTTCCATTGTCTTACAAAAGTATCTATGCTATCTAGTTACACCACCTTGTAACCCTCCTCATGGCATTTATCATATATTAACCTCTGGTCACTTTAGAATCTTTTCCTCTCAATCTCAAATTCTGCCACTATCTGCGTTACTTCAACATTCACGTAGATGAGCCATTCAAAATCCCCTCCCCTCCATTTCTTAGGCATTCATCTCCAGTGGCTTTCTTCTTCAAACAATCTCATCCACCTATTCTATCATCTTAAACACTGTCATTATCCAGAACTGCTCCTCCTCTCAAATCAATCATTCTGATATATCATTCTCTGACCACAACCTCTTATCCTTTTAGCTTGTTTGCACAAGGTACCAATGAGGTAAAACAAAAACACAAAAACAAAAACAAATTTACTTTAATGAACCTCTTTATTTTCTCCCAAACTATCTTCCCTTCTCTTTTCTCATATATCTTTAATGAACTTAGATTCCATGGCCTATCTTTTTGACCACTCTTTTTTACCAATATTCTAAACTCCAATTCTCCTTTATCCTTTTAACATACTTATCTTGCAAAACCTCAATCCTGGATGAATCCATGTACTTTTTAAAATAATTGCAGCTTGGGGCACATAGGTGGCTCAGTCAGTTAAGGGTCCGACTTCAGCTCAGGTCATGATCTCACTGTTTGTGAGTTCGGGCCCCGCATACGGCTCTGTGCTGACAGCTCGGAGCCTGGAACCTGCTTCAGATTCTGTGTCTCCCTCTCTCTGCCCCTCCCCTGCTTGCACTCTGCCTCTCTCTCTCTCTCTCCAAAACAAATAAACATTTTTAAAAAAATAAAATAAAATAATTGCAGCTGGAGGGGCGTCTGGGTGGCTCAGTCGGTTAAGCATACGACTGCGGCTCAGGTCATGATCTCACAGTTTGTGGGTTCGAGCCCCGCGTCAGGCTCTGCGCTGACATCTCAGAGCCTGAAGCCTGCTTTGGATTCTGTGTCTCCTTCTCTTCTGCCCTTCCCCTGCTCACTCTCTCTCTCTCTCTCAAAAATAAATAAACATTAAAAAAAATTTTAAATACTTGCAGCTAGGCAGGGGAACACTCCTGGAAAGGAGTGGATGATATAATACTTGAACATTAAAATTCAGTGTCACAAAAAAAAAGGGAGGAGGTGCTTGGGCAGCTCAGTCAGTTAAGTGCCTGACTCTCGATTTCGGCCCAGGTCATGATCTCGCAGTTCGTAAGAATGAATCCTATGTTGGGCTCTGTGCTGACAATGTGGAGCCTGCTTGGGATTCTCTCTCCCCATCTCTCTGTGCCTCTCTCCAGCTCACGTGCACACGCACGCTCTCTCTCTCTCTCTCTCTCTCTCGCTCTAAGAAACATTTAAAAAAAAAAAAATTCAGAGTCATCATCACCAAGATTGCAGATACAAAAATCAGTATATACCAAAATCAATTGCTGATGTCTATACACTTGCGATGTACAATCTGAAAAAAAAAAAATTTATTTTAAAAAGTATCGAAAAGAATAAAATACTTAGGAATACATTTAACAAAATAAGTATGACCTGTCTACTGAAAACCTCACAACATCATTGAAAGAAACTAAATAAAAACTAAATAAATGGAAAGATATCCCATATTCACATAATGGAAGGCTTAATGTTAATAAGATGCCAATATTCTTCAAGTTGATCTATAGATTTGACACAATCCCTATCAAAATTCCAGCTGGCTTCTTTGCAGAAATTGACCAGTTTATCATAACATTCATATGAAAATGCAAAGAACCCAGAGGAGCCAAAAAAAATTCTTGAAAAAAGGAACAAAATTGGAAGATTCACACATCTCAATCTGAAACTTTACAACAAAGCTACAGCAATCAAGACAGTGTGGGATATGCCCTTATGCAAGTCATAAGGACAGACATGTTGGTTAATGGAATAGAATTCAGAGTCCAGAAATAAACCTTTATTTAGTATACAGTTAACTATTTAGTATAGTAGGACATTTCCTATTTAGCATAATAGGAAATATGTATTCACTTTGTCCTCAGTTCCTGGCACAGAGCTCCCAAAACCCTTAGAATTTTCTGTGTAATAGGAGTAAGAGAAGCATCATTTGTTATTCATGACAACCCCTTTCAATCCCACCTGAGTTTATGCTAATGAGGTGAATCTTGTAGGACCCCCACATAGTTTCAGGATTGGGGTTAACTGCCAGAAAAAATAAACTTTGATTAGAGGATTGAATTTTCAGCCTCACCTGTGGCATCCAAGGAAGGGAGAGTGATGGAGAGGCAGTTCAATCACCAATGGCCAATGATTTTATCAATCATGCCTATCTAATGAAACTACCATAAAGGAAAAACCCCTAAATGACAGGGGGTTCAGAGAACTTCCAAGGTGGTGAACAAACCAATGTGCTCAGAGGGTAATGAACCTGGAGAGGCATGGAAGCTCTACACACCCTCCTTCTGAATACCTTGCTCTATGCATCTCTTCCATTTGACTGTTTCTGAATAGTATCCTTTATAATGAAGCGGTAGACGTAAGTATAGTGTTTTCCTGAGTTCTATAAGTCATTCTAACAAGTTATTAAACCTAATGTGGGGATTATGGGAACCCCAAATTTGTAGTCTGCAGGGCAGAAATGTGGGTAGCCTGGCACCCTATTTGTGGATGGCATCTGAAATGGGGCAGTCTTATGGAACTGAGTCCTTAACATATAGGGTGTAATGCTAACTCTAGGAATTAGTATGAATATAGAATTGAATTGTTGGACACCCATTGGTACCAGAGATTCAGAGAACTTGCTGGGTTCAGAAAACCCCCCAGACTTTACATTTATGGTCAACTGATTTTCAATGAAAGTGCTATGACATTCAATGGGGAAAGAATAGTTTTTTCAACAAATGGTGTAGAACAACTGGATATCTACATACAAAAAAAAGTGAAGTTGGACTTCTACCTTGCATTATGTAAGTTAACTCAAAATAGATCACAGACCTAAATGTAAGAGCTAAAACTATAAAAATCTTAGATGAAAATGTAGTAGTTAATCTTTACAACTTTGTTTAGGGAATGGTTTCTTGGAAACGACACCAAAAGTCAAAGGAACAAAAGAAAAATCAGATAAACTGGACCTCATCAAAATTAAAAACTTTTATGCTGATAAAGAGTGAAAAATAGGGGCTCCTGGGTGGCTCAGTTGGTTAAGTGTCCAACTTCAGCTCAGGTCATGATCTCATGGTTCATGAGTTGAAGCCCCATGTCAGGCTCTGTGCTGACAGCTCAGAGCCTGGAGCCTGCTTCGGATTCTGTCTCCTTCTCTCTCTGCCCCTCCCCTGCTCATGCTCTGTCTCTGGTTCTGTTTGTCTGTCTGTCTGTCTCTCTCTCTCTCAAAAATAAATAAACATTAAAAAATTGCTTTAAAAAGTGAAAAAAAGCACAAAGAAAGGGAGAAAATATTTGAAATCATATAGCTGATGAGAGACTTTTATAAAGAATATATAAAGAATGCTTATAATTCAACAATAAAAAAAAACAGGCAAAGGATTTGAATAGACATCACTCCTAAGATGATATAAAAGTAGCCAATAATCACATGAAAAGATGCCCAATATCATTAATCATTAGGAAAATGCTAATCAATGAGAGGCACTCACACCTACTAGACTGGCTATAATAAAAAAGACAACTGCTAAGAAGGATGTGGAGAAACTGGAACCCTCACATATTATTTGTGGGATTGTAAAGTGGTGCAGTTAATCTGGAAAACACTTTGGCAGTTCCTCAAAAAAGTTAAGTAGAGAGTTACTATATGACCCAGAAATTCCAATTCTAGGTATAAATCCAAAAGAATTTCAAAATATTTTTAAAAATGGGGCACTTGGGTGGCTCAGTCAGTCGAGCACCTGACTCTTGATTTCAGCTCAGGTCATGATCTCACAGTCGTGGGATCGAGCTCCACAGGGGCTCCTCCGTGGGAGTCTCCAAGAGGAGATTCTTTGCCCCCTCTTCTCTTACCCTGCCCCTCCCCCTTCTCAAAAAAATAAAAATAAATAAAAATTAAAAATATGTTCACAGAAAAACGTGTATATGAATGTTCACAGCAACATTACTAGTAATAGCCAAAAAGTGGAAACAATTCAAATGTGCAACAATTGATGGGTAAACAAAATATGGTATTGTCCACACAATGGAATATTATTTGGCCATAAAAAGAATGAAGTACTGATATGTGACATAGTACAGATAAACCTTGAAAACATTATGCTAAGTGAAACAAGCCAGACACAAAAGACCAGACACTGTATGACTCCACTACATGAAATGTCTAGAATAGGTAAATCCATAGAAACAGAAAAATTAATGGTTGCCAGGGTCTGGGGAGAGGGGAGGATGATGAGTTGGAAAGGAGAGTGATCAATAATGAAGCAGAGTTTCTTTTGAGGATAGTAGTGATGACTGCACAACTCTTGTGACTATTCTAAAAACCAATGAACTGTACACAGAGTGAATTTATATGTAATTATATGTTAATAGAGCTATTATACAAAAATGCATAGACATAAACCTCAATCGGGCCCTTTAGAGTACCCAACAATCCTGTTATTATTCTAAGTGAATTGCTTTCCCATTTTCCATAATCTCTTCTACCCTTCTCATACTTGCTTAATACCTTTTCCCCTCAAACTCCATAAATAACTTCATCTCTTATGTCACAGAGAACACAAAAACTATCAACTAGATCTCTTCTGAATCTTAAACCCATACATCCAATTCTATTTAGACAATTTATAGGTACTTAATATCAACATATCAAAAAAAACCCCCAAAAAACCAACATGTCCGAATCTGTACTCATCGCCTTCTTCTAAACCTGTTTTTCCTTTAGTTTTCTAGATCACGAAAGGGCACTACCTCCTACGTCATTCGGGCTTAAGCCAGAAAACTAGGAGTCCAGGTGTCATATCTAATAATCCTTTGGGTCCTATGGGATACGATCTCATAAATCACTCTGAACTCTCATTCTTGCTACCACAGTCTACATCAGGCTCCCACTCTCTCTCACCTGGACTAATAAAACAACCTTCTAAGTAACTTTTCACAGTGCATCCTAGATCCCTTCTAATTCATCATACTGATGCCAAGATGGACTTTAAATTTTTTTTAAAAATCTGATTTTACTCCTTTGCTTAAAATGCAGGACCTCAGCACACTAGTTCTCAAACTTTAGTGTGCACAACAATCATCTAAAAAAATTATTAAAAATGGTCTGGGTTCCATCCTTACCTTTATCTAGACTATGATTCAATAGGTCAATGGTAGGATCCAAGAATCCAACTTTCTAGTAAGCACTCCAAGTGATTCTGATACAGTGGGTCCACAGGCCACAGTTTAACAAACAGTGCCTTTAAAAGGGGCACCTGGGTGGCTTAGTCAGTTAAGCGTCAGATTTCGACTCAGGTCATGATCTTACGGTTCGTGGGTTCGAGCCCTGCATCGGGCTCTGTGCTGACAGCTCGCAGCCTAGAGGCTGCTTCAGATTCTGTCTTCCTTTCTCTCTGCCCCTCCCCCACTCACAACGTGTCTCTCTCTTTCTCTCAAAAATAATAAACATTAAAAAAATTAAAAAAAAGAAAAAAGAAACAGTGCTTTAAGAAAAAGCACAAAGTTTATCATACCTACCTGACTCTGAATGACCTGGCCTTTCCAAACCTTACCCCTCAGCATTCCCTCTGATTCTAAACAAAAGGAATTTTTCTAAGAATAGGCCAAGCTCTGTGCTACCTTAGGTCTTTTCTGCACATAGAATTCCTTCTATCTGGAATACTCTCCTTCTTTATTTGTCCTTAGTTTAATTCTATATCTCCTTAAGGTTAAATTTATTTACATATTTTGAGAGACAGAGAGAGAGTGAGAGCATGCTGGTGTGAGGGGGAGGGGCAGAGAGAGAGAAAGAGAGAATCCTAACCAGGCTCCACACTAACAACACAGATCCCAAGTGGGGTCAAACTCATGAACCATGAGATCAAGGATGGTGGAGACTCTTTCAAAGAGTTCATAAGGTCAAAACAATTTTCATAATATTACTAACATGTTTGCCTTTAAAATTTTTCAGTTTTAATGTCTAATATGGTTAAATATTGATAGATATAAATCACATACACAAAAACTGTTGGGAATTCCCAATAATTTTTAAATGTAAAAGGGTCCTAACAACAAAAAGTTTGAGAACCTTTGTTTTAACCATATATTTCATCAAAATAATTGTCATACTACAAAGCATTTAATCAATTATTTTTAGTTATTTACTGTCTTTCTCCCATTAAGTTGTACCACTCCGAAGGCAAGAAACTATGACTACAATCCCAGAGTTAACAGGGCATCTGGTATATAGACTCTGTATTTGTTGTTGATGTTTTTCCCATTTAGATTCTATCATACTTCATACTTCTGGAAAGACACATAAACATTTAACTTTATCACTGAATAGTGTGTATTTCATTTAATTAATTACCTTTTTCGGAAGGCTGATGTGCTCTCTCCTTTATCTTCTGCAAAATTAACTAATTTTGTATCATCTGGAACATTTTTCTCAGGTGCTATCTCAGTGCCAATGTGATTTTTGTATTTCTGAGAAGAACCATACGTCAGCTTGCCAGGAACATGTGATAAGTCATCATTACCTGCCCCTCCTAAATTCAGATAATCTTCTTCATATTTTTTTGAGGAAAAGGCAAACTGGAATTTTTGTGTTGGTGAAATATAATTTGTGTCTTCATTAGTTATCTTTAAATTTGATGGTAACATTTTTGGCTTCTTTTCCTGACCTACAAAAATGGAATATATTGATTAATACATGTTCTTCATGAAAACAAATTTTTAAAATGACCATGAAAAATTGTAATAAAATTTTTCAAAAGTTTGAAATATAGGTAATTGTAACTATTAATGTATATTATATCACTGAAGGGCATTCAGAAATTAATCAGGAATTACTGAAATTTGAAATTTATATAAAAACTATATTATAGGACAGGTTTAATTCCTGACTCGCAGAAATAGCCATAATTATAATATTTAAGTATTTCTATCTATCATTTCTATCTACTAGAAATGATATGATTATACAATTATGAAGATTTGAAAATTTATATAACTAATTTACACACAGAAATACAATGAACAATCATAAAATGTTACTGAATTTGATTCAGTATTAAAATACATGATACAATCCTTTTAACTTTGTAATATTGCTTCTAAAATCAAAATAAAGGAATGCTTTCATCAAGGTGACAAAATGTTAAAGGTTTCTTTACAGAGACTTTACAAGCATCTTTGAGAAGTCAGGAGTCTATAGGCCTTGTTAGGGCATAAATTTGCTTTACCATCTTTATATATACTTTATACATACTATATATGGTATACATAGCCTATATATTCTATATATTATTTGGTACATACAAGAATATAAATAATGTACATTTTCATATACAAAATATATACAAATTACAAAGCTTAAGAAAATATACATATACGAACTATCACCTAATTTTTTTTTTTTTTTTTTTCAACGTTTATTTATTTTTGGGACAGAGAGAGACAGAGCATGAACGGGGGAGGGGCAGAGAAAGAGGAAGACACAGAATCGGAAACAGGCTCCAGGCTCTGAGCCATCAGCCCAGAGCCCGACGCGGGGCTCGAACTCACGGACCGCGAGATCGTGACCTGGCTGAAGTCGGACGCTTAACCGACCGCGCCACCCAGGCGCCCCTCACCTAATTTAAAAATAAAAGTTTTATCAACAATATCACATTAGATCACATATATTGAGTATGCTTATTTTTAGCTTTATAAAAATGGTACCAAACTATATATAATAATCTGCATATTGTTTTTTGGAATCTGTTTTGGTAAAGGTTTCCTTTATCTTTAGTAAAGGGGAAGAAACAAACTAAATGACAATGACAGTTTTAAGGGTAAGAGGAAACAAATTCATACAATAGAACACGTATATGTGCGACAGTGTATTGTAAACATATAATATGCATATGTATGTATATGTATGTAATGAGATGAAAAATGTTTTAGATTTTAAGATTTGGTGAGCACTATTTTGAATAAAAGAAGTCTCCTTTATTTTATTCCATTAAAATAAAGGAATTAGCACTTTAGTGTGTTACTAGATTTTTTACACTGACATAAGCTGCATGGGTTTATGTGATAGTTTACCTAACAGTTTATGACTTTCTATTTCATCCTCTAATGCCTGAGTATCTGGAATTTCCGATATCAATGGCGCAGGTGGGAGAAACCAATCCAATGATTTTTCAGTGTCTGGATAGCTGTATAAAATATAAAAGTGTGAATATATATGTTAATAAAGTTACATCAGAAACTATCTATTAATTAAACATTACTCAATTACAGACTCTTAGATAAATATCCTATAAATTAACTTTCTGTGGTGACTTTGATGTATCCCTATACACAGCAGTATGCTCAATCTTTTTTTTCTTGTGTGTTATAGGGTTAATGGCACTGCTATGTGAGATATGCTACCTAAATAATGGCTATAACTCCGTCTCTTTTTGTCTAATTCAAACGCTTGTGACAAGAATCTTAAATCTTCTCCAATATAAAAAATAGTAAATCATTCTGAAACATTAGCATCTTAACTATCACAAATAATAAATTACTTATGACACACCTTACAACTAATCATGGGTCATCAGTGTGTAAATAACACCACTGCTGGTACTCTAGAACATTCCTAAAACATTATTACAAATCAATGTACTAATCCAAATATTCTTGATCCAGAACCATCTACAAACCCCAGAAAATCCAAGAAACCAGTTGAAACTGACAATCCCTTTGTAAACCTACAGTAATTGTTGAGATTTTTGCCACTCTGTGACTCTGTTGTCACTGTGAACTAGTTCTCCTTATCTTTCACCCATGATCCTATTAACATATAATGCTTTAATATTTACTTTCCAATCAAAGTTGATTTGTCCTTCATTGGAAAAAAAGTATTAAGCGACAGGAAATAAAGTTGAGAAAAGCATCACATATACTGCCTACACCAAGTTAAAAGGATCTTATGATTTGCTTTTTACTCTCTTCATTTAGAATTTTAAGCCCTCAAAAGTGAGAGACCGAGCCTTTTACTTTTCTGCCTTTCACAGCATATAACACATAGCTACTACAACTATGTTTTCCAAATCAAAAACCTACAACACGTTATCTAACAATGTCTGACAGACTGTGTGATGATAGGCCAAAACATCTGAAATTTAGTATTATGTCAGAGGGTCCCCAAGATCACCCCAGAGCCAATGATGCAGTGGGCTGATTCACAGGACTCATCATTCAGTCCTACTCGTGACTATGGGGCAAATTTCAGGGGAAATCAGGCACAGGTTTCCAAAGATCCTTTCCCAGTACAGTAACACAGGACACCTTTAATTCCCTCAGCAACAATCTGTGACAACATGTGTGAAGTGTTGACAATGAGAGAAGCTCATTAGAGATTCAATGCCAAGGGTTTTTACTGGGGACTAATCATGTGGGCATCCCCTGTCTGGTACATACCTAAATTCTAGATTCTCAGAAGAAAAGCAGATGTTCAGCATAAACCATATTATCTGTATAAACAGTTTAGGCACTGAGCCACTCTTATCAGTAAATGGTGGGAACTTTCCTAAAGTTCTGACTCCAGCCAAAGGCCATTCTTGCAAGCAGGACTTTTTCAAGGACAGCAGTTTAGGCCTGATGTATTAACTCTTTTCTAGACAGAGACTATTTCAGAAAATCTAAGAAAGATGTTAACAAGATACAAAAAGCACACATCTAGCTCTACTATTCAGCCCCCACCCATAAAATCAAATCTTCTTTATGATTTGCCTATTTTTTTCTCTCAGCCATCCAGAATCCAAATCACAGTAAAATCTTTTACCACTATAACCACACATATACGTCTTACTTCATCTTCTTATAATGCTTCTTGAATTCATCATTTCCTTGTTTTTCCACTGTCACCATTCTAATCAAGGCTCTAATCAACTTATGTCTGCTTAAAAACAAAAGGGTTTTCACGGGCCTCACTGCCTCCAGCTGTCTCTAATATATTTTACACACTCCTGTCACATTAATTTAGAATTGTTTTCATCATATTTATTCCATTCAAAATACTTTAGTGGCTTCCAAATAATGCCAAACTTCAAGTGGCCTTAGGCTACCTTACAATTTTAATTCTCCTACACTACTTACCATAAGTCAAGACCAAAGTGAACTATCTGTATGCCAAATAGATGCTACATTCTGTCCTTCATCTTTGTTCAAAAATATTTCCTTTACACTGCTTGCCACTGTACATGACCCTTTGCCCTATCTACCCATAGAAGTTCAACTGTTTCATTCCTTCATTAACCTATTCAATAATTATTCACTGAGAATTGTGTTCTAAGTACTAGAGCTTATGTTCATTCGAAATCCAGCTCAAGTCCTATCCTCATGAAATCCTCCTAGGTTGTCTCCCTTCTCTCTCTGTAACTACTATGTGAACCTATAATATTTATCACAGTCCTACTGCATTGTGTGTGTCTGTGTGTAGGTCTATATAGAGGTAATAAAAACATTGATGATGGACAGATAGATCAGTCTGATACCACCCCCAGATCATAAACACACAAGGGTTTTGATTTACCTCCATTCACATCAATAATAGCACAGTCCTTTAGATAATTAGGCATATTAGTGAATAAATGTTTGTTGATTCAGTTCTGTGGCTTTCAACACATACAGTCATGTCCAAGATCCTTATTCTGACATTTATCTCCCACCACAATCTATCCTCAGTTTACTTTTCTAACTTTACGTCCCACAGTCTCTCCTTTATGAATCCTCTATTCCAGGAAATTTTTTACACAACTATCTCCTAAAAGTACTGCAAATTGCCCCACCTCCATTCTCTTTTCTTGCTGTTAAACTCTGCCTTCAAGTGGTCTTTTCCCCTTTGCTTCTCAGAATTATCAAATCCTTCAAAGTCTCCTGACATCTCTCCCCACTACCATAAAGCCTAACCTGATCAGTCTGTACCAGGTCTCCCTTGAAATCTGAAATTTCATTGCATGAAAATATGCTTATCATTTGTTTTGCACCCTTTCCTGACATTGTATTGTTAGAAACGCAACCATATGTTGCCAGTCCTGGCAACCATATGATTGCGCAGGCCAGTCCTGATTAACACGTGTTGTGCAAATGGATGCATTCTTTCACTCTCAAAGTGTCCTACTCTAGATAATGAATTACATGGTCGCATTATTTATTAATGGCCTTTCCATATGTGTGCTTAATCTCCTCAGTTTTATGTTCTGTTTAAGTAAAAGTCTGTTTCATCCTTCTTATACCCCTTTCAGCATTCAATCAATATTTGAAGATTTGAATGAATGAAAAAAATAAAGCAATAAATACTTTACACAATGCTTCCTTTTTTAAAAAAAGGATAATACAGGGACACCTGGCTGGCTCAGTCAGTGGAGCATGCAACTCTTGATCTCAGGGTTGTGAGTTTGAGCCCCATATTAGGTGTAGAGATTAGTTAAAAATAAAATCTTTTTGGAGGCACCTGGTGGCTCAGTCGGTTGAATGTTCAACTTTGGCTCACGATTCGTGAGTTCGAGCCCCACATCAGGCTTGCTGATGTCAGCACAAAACTCACTTTGGATCCTCTGTCCCCCTCTCTCCGCCCCTCCCCTGTTCACACAAACTCTCTCTCTCAAAAATAAACACCAAAAAAAATTTTTTTAATAAATAAAATAAAATCTTTTTTTACCAAAAAAAAAAAAAAAAAAAATTTTTTTTTTACAAAAAAAAAAAAAAATAACACAAGAGAATACACAGAAAACTTAGAATTGAGAACAATTCACATGTGAAAATCCATAAAAGCCTGTATTTAACATACTATCTATTCTCCATTCTTATTTCCTTTAGTGCCACATCTTTATTTCCACCCCTACTTCCTGCCTGCCCTGAATCTGGCCAACACACTTGGCCCTTGGCACACTGCCCATTCCGTTGCCAAAAGGTGCCATCACTCCTTGTCCAGGGCTACTGTTTGACCATTACTTCAAGTATTTACCTTGGCCAAAAATAATCTGAAAAAAACCCAGAAATGCAAATACATGAAAGCCAAACAGGCCAGAATCTACTCTATTTTTTAAGTTATAACATTTAAGATGTTAAACTTCAGTTACTCCCTTTATCTGACTTCCATGTTTACCTGAAACATCATTCTGTTGATCCCTCATTTTTCATTTGTATATTTCCAGAGAAAAAATTAAAACCCCTTAAAAATAAAAAATGTCTAAAACAATATACTACGTTATCATTCTTTAAGGCAGACTTACTTTTCAGCTTCATCTGGTCTTTCAAAAGACAAAGTATCCAAAGCAAACAAGGAGTCATTTGATTTCAGCATTGTTAAAAATTGGACTGTGTCATAAACCTACCAAAATACAGAAAAAGTAGTTTATATTTTATTTATAAAGCTATAAAAAATATTTCTATACACATTAACTATAATCATTAATTTCCCAGAATAACCACAGACCATCTTTCTGCTGTATCTTCTGCAGCTTCCTCCAAAGTGCCTCAATATTCAAATACATTATTCCCTGTTCTCCACTCATTCATGCATATTCACATTTGTACCCCTCTCTTCATACTACATCAATGCTTACAATGTGTTTTCTTCCATTCTCTACTTGGCAAATCCCTACCCATCCTTCATGTATAAGTCAAATGTCATTCCTTCTTCAAAGGCTTCTCTGAGTTTGTCCTGTTCTCTGAGGCAGAATTAATTGCTTCTTTGGGGCTCTTACAATATTTTGTTCATATCATTATTTTTTATTTAGGATAATGTACTTTACCATGAATGTGTGTGTCTCTAACAATATACCAGGTAATTATGCAAAGGTTTGCTTCAAAATAAATGGGGAGATGTAGAGGGACACTGATGAAACCAGACTGACAATGAGTTGATATTGGTTAAGCTATATAATAGGTACATGGAGTTTAGTATAATGTTCTGCCAATTTTATATATATGTTTGAACTTTTCCAAAATAAAAAAAATTGCAAGTTTAACATCTATATGTATATTTACATTCACACTACATAAAACATATACAAAGACAATTTTTACATTCATAGATGTTATCTAAATGTAAAGGATAAAAATAATCAGCATTGGCCACACGGGAATATAATAAAATTCTAGGGCTGAACAAAGCCTCAAATTTGAGAGGAGACTATAAAGAACCATGTCTACAGACACATACATTGCTCCATTCACATTGCCATTCTTTCTCCTGCACATCAACACTGCATCCCAATTTTTTTTCTGAATTCTGAAACATGATAGAAAATTCTAGATGACAAAACATGAAATAGATGCACAAATCACAAAGCACAAATCACATTTCTATTTATTCTGTGATAGTTAATACATTGCAAATCTTTCCTTAGGATAGAACCTAAAATCCAGGAAACTATATGAGTGCCATCTTGTGGGCAAATCCATATAACCAGGTCAGATAATGCCCCTTCAATTTTGAGTCTTCCACGATGTGGGGATAAGATACACATGGGAGTATGTGGAGGAGGGAAGAATGTTGCCACACGCACCCCTTGACAAAATTCTACTGGTAAGAGGACTAAATATATGCGTATCTTATGACTGTCCTTAGTTATCCAGAATGTTGCAGGATTTTTCATTGTTTTAGTTATTTTTTCTCCCTGTCATCAGTTTGACTTAATTGCCCTCTTTGTTTTTTTGAATTTATTAATCACTTAGTCACCAACAAAAAGAAACAGTGAAATTGAAACAAATTACCATGGTTCCATAAATGTCTAAAACAATTGACTATATTAACAATAGAAACCTAGGATAACAGGGTAGGAGACAGAAAGGAGTCCTTCAGAAATATGCGAAAGGAGTCTTTAATATCTGTTAGTAATCAATTTCAGAACTTGATAACAATTACCTGATGAAAGTATAAATGAAAATACTAACCATGCTGCTTACTATACTGTCCAAAAAGTAACAAGTAAAACATTCCCTTTCTCATCTTAGGAGAACTATATAATTTTAAGCAACAAAAAAAGTTTTGAAAATTAAAACTCACCAGGCCACTTTTATATGGCTTTGCTACCTCAGAATTTAAGTAGAAAATCCCAAGGCTTACATGTATGTGTTTCGATTCTTTATTCTAAAGGAAACTGCAAACAAAGCAAACCTATAAATTAAAAATATTTGTTTTGGAAAGACAATTATTTCCTAAACTAACCAATAAACCTCCCATACAAACAGCAAATATATTCAAAAGAACTTTTGATTCAGTTTCTAGTTCTGGCATAAAAGAGAATATACATTTTTTGGTTCAGAATAGAAACATGTATGCATTTTTGTTCTGATGTGCATCTATGAAAGAAAACACCACTTATCTAAGTCTCCATCCTTACCGTGCATTATTTTTCTTCATAACACTAACTGATAACTGGCATTACATTATAGGTTATTTACCTTTCTCCCTCTTGAGTGAGCAGGAACTTTTTGTTTACTAACATATTCTAATAACCCAGAACAGTGCCTGGCACATAGTAAATAATCCATAAGAATTCATTGTGGGATATACGCATTAGCAATGACCAGCTTATAAAAATAATTTTAAATAAAAATATTTTTCCATCAGCTCTGAAACTTAGAATTTCACCCCAAACTTTTAATATTCAATTTAGAAAATGTGATTTTTTTCCAGTTCAAGATTCATGCAATGAATTCTTTAAGGTTCTAAAAGGCTATTAATTTCACACTTTCATTACATAAAAAATTTTTTAATTTTTTTTTTTTGTTTACATTTACTTATTTTTGAGAGACAGAGTGAGACAAATGAGAGTGGGGAAAGGCAGAGAGAGAGGGAGACACAGGATGGGAAGAAGCTCCAGGCTGTGCGAGGCGGGGCTCGAACCCACACACGGTGAGATCATGACCTGAGCCGGAAGTCCATCGTTCAACCGACCGAGCCACCCAGGCACCACCATAAACAAATATTTTAAAACACAGGCCCTAAAAGGAACTTTGCTACATTTTAATATGAGTTTGTGATTGTAGAAGATGCTAGACTTTGAATTAATTAAAGTTTCAGGTCTAGAGTCAGATTTTCTGAGTAAGTTTCCATGTTAGATCATTTTTCACCAAGTTTTAGGTTCAGCATGTGGTATAAAATTATTTTTTTAGATATTTGCTTCTGCTCTAACCACTCTTAAAATACTTAAACTGTGTGTGACTACATCATTTGTTGCCTGTTGAGATGACCCGCATTTTATATAACTTAGTGACAATTTAGCTTTTTCTTCTCTTCTATAATGCTTATTATATAAACGTTTCTGATCTATTAGTCATTCCTTACGATTTGTACTCTCAGAAATAAACTCCTTGGGGCGCCTGGGTGGTTCAGTCGGTTGAACGTCCCACTATGGCTCAGGTCGTGATGTCGCGGTCCATGAGTTCCAGACCCCCGACGGTCTCTGTGCTGACAGCTCGGAGCCTGGAGCCTGTTTCGGATTCTGTGTCTCCCTCTCTCTCTGACCCTCCCCCGTTCATGCTCTGTCTCTCTCTGTCTCAAAAATAAATAAACGTTAAAAAAGAATTTAAAAACAAAAAAACTCCTTGTTTCAAAAGTTCAGAAACTCAGATATAAAGTATTAACTGGCCAGAAATAGGTAGTCCATAAAGAAGCTGAAATCAGCATTCACTGGAAAAAACCATCACAGGGACCGCAGGAATGTAACAAGGTAAGAGTATAAACAAGCCAACAAATTAGCCGAAGTCTCCGAGCCTGGGCCAGGGAGGGCTCCCTACCAGTCCGGGCCCCTGACCCGCATCACTTCCCCTGGGGTTCCCATGGGGCAAGCCCGTAAGCAAATCAGGGCTCGATGCAAAAATACCCTTCGGGGAATACCCGAATTCCAAGCAGACCCCCACGCCACACTCCTGAAGGAAGAAGCCTTCAGGACCCGCGCGTGGCCCAAGACCGCAGCGCCGGGGCCGATCGCTCCTCCCCTGAAGGTTCCCTCCGCTAGAAAGAGAGCAAGGTGGCCACAGTTACACACGCAGCCCCCACCTGCAATCGCTCAGGGGGGACAGACACACCTAGAAATGAACACAGCGGGTCCTGGCACCGCCACAACAAAACCGGAGTCGGCCAGCTCCGACCGCTCAGCGGCTCGGCCTTCCTCCCGCCAGCCCCGCCCCCGCGAGGGGTCGCCCCGCACGGAGCGCCTCAGGCCTCGCGCGGCTTCTGACAGGAACGCGGTGAGAGAGCGCCCGCGCGGGCGCCGGCCGGGGGCGCTGTCCTCAACTCACCAAGCCCTTCTGCCACCCGCCCGCGACTCGGAGTCGCCGAGGGTCGACCGCTTCCCCCGGCGGCCGGCCGTCCCCACCTCCCCGTGGGATCCCGGATCTCCGGTTCCAACTGCCTCCCGGAGACGTCCGACCAGACCCCACTCCTCACCCGGCGTGCGGACGCCTAGTTCTCAGAGCGGAGCGCCTATTTACCGGCCCCTCGGAGGACCCCCAGCCTGGCTAAGCGAGCTCCAAGCAATGGATCGCAGGGGTCTCCGACCTCTCCCTTCCCGCCTCTTACTTTTTAGCTCCAAAAGTTACTATTAGCTTTGCCTGCGTTGCTCTCTCCGTGTTCTGTGGCCTATTCTCATTAAATAAAGCTCTAAATCCTTCCCCCAGCGCCTCATAACCTCTATGCTACTTCTCCTCTCTATGAATTTGCCTATTCTAGGTAACTTATGTAAGTGGAAATACACAGTATTTGTCCTGTGTCTGGCTTATTTCATCTGGCGTAATGTCTTCAAAGCTCACCATTTGTAGCATACATCTGAATTTCATTTTTTTTATTCTTTTATAAGGTTGAGTATTCCATTGTGTATCTATCACATTTTGTTTATCCATTCATCTGTGGATAGACATTTGTGTTGCTTCCACCTTTTCGCTATTGTTATAATCATTCGTGTACAAATATCTGTTTGAGTCCCTGCTTTCGCTGCTTCAGATATTTACTTAGGGGTGCAGTTACTAAGTCATATGGTAACTCTAAGTTAAACCTTTTGAAAAACCACTAAACAGGTTTTCACAACTGCTGTATCACTTTGCACTCCCACTAATAATGCAAGAGGGCCCAATTTCTCTACATCCTTGCCCGCAGGTTATTTTCCATTTTAAAAAAGGTCTAGCCATCCTATTAAATGTGAAGTAGTATCTCATTGTGGTTTTGGTTTTCCTTTCCCTAAAGGCTAATGATGCTGAGCATCTTTTAATGTGCGTAATGGCCATTTTGAGTATCTTCTTTGGAGAAATATGTATTCAACTCCTGCACCAATTTTTTGTTATTTATCTTTTTATTATTAAATTGTAGGAGTGGTAGGGTTTTTTTTTTTAAGTTTGTTTATTTATTTATTTTTTTTTAATTTTTTTTTTCAACGTTTATTTATTTTTGGGACAGAGAGAGACAGAGCATGAACAGGCGAGAGGCAAAGAGAGAGGGAGACACAGAATCGGAAACAGGCTTATTTATTTATTTATTTTGAAAGAGAGAGAGAGAGAATACAAGTAGGGAAGGGGCAGAGAGAGAGGAAGAGAATCCCAAATGGGCTCCATACTGTCAGTGCAGGGCTCAATCCCAGGACCCATGAGATCATGACCTAAGCCAAAATCAAGAGTCAGACACTCTACTGACTGAGCCACCCAGGGACCCCTGAGTTGTAAGAGATTTTAAAATATATATTATGGATATTAATCCCTTGTAAGACATGATTTGCAAATATTTTCTCCCATCCAGTAGGTTGTCTTTTTGTTTTCTTGAAAGTATCCTTTGATGCTCAAAGGTTCTTATCTATTTTTTTCTTGCGCTGCCTGTGCTTTTGGTGTTATATCCACGAAGGCATTGCCAAATCCAGTATCATAAAGATTTTCTGAAATGTCTTCTAGGAGTTTTATAGGGTTAACTCTTAAATTTAGGTCTTTGATCTATTTTGGGCCTGTCAATGGACTAGTAAGTTTTATTCATGTAGAGTAAGGTTAGTAGAGAGGCCCATTTCAAACAAAAGGGTTGGGGGGATATAGTTTCCAGAAAGACTGGGAGACCTTGAAAGGCAAATAATAGGTGTTCGTGACACAAGAACAAGATGCATTTCTGCTAATACAACTGCTACCATAGGTTCTGGCTCAAAAATTCGAATCAACATCACCAAAATTTTTTCTACTTTGTAACCCCCACTCTGCTTAAATTCTGTTCAAGAGGAGTTGATATTGAAAAATTAGTGCTCTAGAGCAAGAAATGTTTCAGGACTATTTTTCTCTGGGTGACAGCCAGAACTGTGTTGCACTATTGTCAGACTTGAAAAAGAGAAGGTAAAGAGACCATTTTGGAAGAATCTGAAAATTGTAGAATGAATGTCTGAGAAAAGGAAAGAGAAAGGAAGGGAAGGGGAGGGAGGGGAGGGAAGAAAATGTAGTCTGGTACGATGGGATACTTGGGAGGAAAGAAAACTTTAGGGGGTCATGTACAATTCTGTGTAGGGGAGTCCAATGTTATCTATGCATTTAGTAGGTGTAAAACTAGCAACACCATAAATGAGTGAAGACCAAATCAATGGATAATTGTTCTTTAGGCAAAGATTTATTAAGTTTCAGTGGAACCAAGAAAATAGACATAAATTGATTAGAAAGTAATTCCTTGAGTTCCAGCTGCTCAGGAGTATGTTTAATGATGATGTACAAGACCCTAGTACCCATATTTCAGGAGATCTGTTTGTTTTTCAGGAAGAAATGGACTCCTCCAGCTCAAATGAATTTAAAATATCTTTTGTTCTC
Source organism: Puma concolor (assembly GCF_028749965.1). Lineage (NCBI taxonomy): Eukaryota > Metazoa > Chordata > Mammalia > Carnivora > Felidae > Puma > Puma concolor. Next base: position 77,776,191 of record NC_141674.1, read on the forward strand.
TAAAGCCAAGAATGTTAATTCTAATGGGACTGTCAGGGTGCTCCAATTAGACTGTGAACCAAACCCACAGCCACAGCTAGGCAGACAGTATTATTACAAAGAATATAAGCCATAGAAGTCAGTTGATAAAGATTCAGTATTCAACAGCTGTTCTTTGTGTAATCACACCGTCGTATCTAAAATGTGGTAACATAACCCCTGAAGTAAGAAGCAAACATCCCAGCACAGAAACTTTGGAACAACAAGCAGTATTTCACACTGTAATAGAATTATTTCCTAATTAAAAATCAATATCAGTTCTATCAGGAAGAGTAAATGGAAACTGGTTAACTAGTGTATAGTCTCTATGGGCAGTTGTATTTAGATTTGTGCAATAAACTGTACATACTTTTTCTTGTGGTATGTACTTTGTTTAACCATTCTTAGCAAAGTCTTCTGCCATTATGATAAAATCCGTGGGTAAATAAGAATTAACATATTCTGTCACGTGGTTAGTATCTTTTTTTTTTTTTTTAATTTTTTTTTCAACGTTTTTATTTATTTATGGGACAGACAGAGACAGAGCATGAACGCGGGAGGGGCAGAGAGAGAGGGAGACACAGAATCGGAAACAGGCTCCAGGCTCCGAGCCATCAGCCCAGAGCCTGACGCGGGGCTCGAACTCGCGGACCGCGAGATCGTGACCTGGCTGAAGTCGGACGCTTAACCGACTGCGCCACCCAGGCGCCCCCCGTGGCTAGTATCTTAAAGTAGACTTTACCTGACTCTTACAATCAAGGTTCTCACGTACAGAATCTTATATAATCTTACATGTTATCTTAATGAAACATGGGATGCATTACACCTGCAAAAAGATTATTTGAAAGAAGTTTTTAAAGCCACTCTAACACTTTTAAAGTTATTTAAATGTCAAGAATCAGAGTATAAAACAAATTTTAAGAACAAGCATTCTTTGTTTTATTTTTTATCTAAAGAGAAAAAAATAATTGGCAGGATCTTGCAGCAATATGATCAAAGATTAATTAGTATTGTTTATATGTTCTTTAGAAATAAGACAGTTTCTAGAGATGATATAATTTTGTAGTTAACAAAGAGATTTGCAATGATACAAGTAACCAGTTAAGATCCTGGGCAGATTGGGTGTGGACAGAATTACAGAAATAAGAAACACCATGAAGAAACAGGAATAATTCATCTGCGTAGAGTCCTTTCCCAAAAGGGAGTGTGGTAGGGGCATTGGTAAGAGATGCTATTGCAACTGGCAGATAATTATTCATTTGTGATATATGTTGAGTTATGATACATTTAAGCACAGGTTAATCTCATGTTTAAGTATGTCAAAGTATTGAGAAAGCACAGTGCAGATAATAGCGTATATTTTAGCATTTTGAATGATCCCTGGAACAAAGTTGGGAGTGCTATATCCCTGTCTGCCCAGAAACTGAAGCCACCGCAAAGAAAAATAGACACATTAGTTTTCTCACAACAGCTACCACCATTAATAATGGCCAGGGAAGAAAAGAAACTAAATCTAAAGATATTCTCTAGAAATTCTGGCTGTTCGTGGCTCCCACCAGTTCAGAGAACACAGGATAGCTTTCTGGAGGAAGAGTGGGCATTTTGAAGTGCAAAAGGAATAAAAGTAGCTCAGTGCCCAGGTTAGGACCCCCCTCAGCCTCAGTGCTAGGCACTCTATAAGGAAGATTCTTTCCCATTCAGGGAGCAGCCAACTCAGCAGGAAGCTGCAAGAGTAGCCAAGGGCGGGGCACCTGGGTGGCTCAGATGGTTAAGCTTTCCACTCTTGATTTCAGCTCAAGTTCTGACCCCAGGGCTGTAGGACCGAGCCCGTGTCTGGGGCTCTGCGCTGAGCTTGGAGCTGTGCTTGAGACTCTCTCTCTTTCTCTCTCTCTCTCTCTCTCTCTCTCTGCCCCTCTGCCCTCTCCCGCCCCTCTCTCTCTCTATTAAAAAAAAAAAAAAAATAGCCACAGGGACCAGGTTATGGAGGAGAGGCTGCTAAGCCATGCTCACAGTCCGCTCCAAGCTTCTAGCCTGCCCCTCCACACCCAGGCAAGATTCCCTTCCAAAGGGAAAAGTCCTGTCTTGGGAAAGATCTGCTGGCATCAGAACAGCGACCAAAGGCAGTGATATGGGCAGCAGAGCTGTGATTATGGCTACGGTGGCATAGGAGGAACTGTGAAATCAGCCAGGAAAGTGAGCCTGGCTAATGAAAAAGTATATGCTGTTTATAAGGGTGTACTGACTGCTGAAGCCAGGAGAGTTTACAAAGCCCCTTCCTCCCGTTGTCATCTGGGAAACAGGAGACTGTTGGGCAGGGTTCGTCAGAGAAGCTGGATTCCAACAATGAGGAGGCACAGTTTCAGAGTAATAATGTGTTTTATTATCTTCTGTGGGGAAAGAGTTAACCTACATTGTTACCTAACTTTATATAATTCAGATTAGTGACCTGTGGAAACACCAGTGTCACAACAAAATTCACATAGCATTCTAAAATTTACGAAAATCTATCCATTTAATGGATGGAGGGAAAGGTCTGGTAATTCATACAAATTGTGTGTGTGCGGGCCTGGCCCTGAGTGAATGAAGGAGAGAGTAGATTCATGGCATGTGGGTGTTAGGGAAGGGCAGTGGAACCAAATGGATGGAAAATAAATTACATATTCAAGTGGAAGGAACATTGTCCTTCCACTAGTAAACAGACACATGTGGGTTAAAACAAGTCCAGGTAAACAGCCCAAAAGGTGAAGGCTATGGATTTAAGAAAATACATAGAGGCTGGAAAGGAAATTAAAACCCTCAACCTAGGAAACACCAAGTAAGATTAAGAGAGTGATAAATATGAAAGTGAAATGAGCTAATGTGTACTGTTAGAACTTTTTCAGGTACCTGTGGAATAAAGCAGCTGTCAAATTATAAGACCTTATTGAACACTAGGAACTTTATTCACCTATTTTATGTATCTCTTAATTAACAAAACACTTAAAACATGCTATTCTAGGGGGAAAACAATTATAGAATTAACTCTAAAAAGAAGACCTGCCAAACCCCACAGCCTGTTTTCACAGTTTCTATTCCATCCACATGTGTAAGAATGGGCAAAGAACCAGTAGGAAACTTCTTTTTCCAGCACGATGCTTTGTATCACAAATCATTTGGGGAAGTTTTGACTAAACAAGTTATTTTGTAGGCTATGACCTATAATACTGGAGAATTAGAAATTATTTTTTTCCTAGATAAAAGTACTGTTCACAGAGTTTAGCTGAAAATTTCCCCAAATCAGGAAATATCCTAGAAATAAGTATTTGATATCTAACATAGTGAAGATACTTTGCCTGAATTTTCCTATACCTGGTCCCAGGCTCTTTCTACAAACCAGACGATTGACTCTGAACAGCAGTTGTTGCTGATTTTTTGCTATGTTGTTGTTTTTTAAATATGGTCATTAGAAAATGTATATTTTTTAAATCTCTGGCTTTGAACAAATTCCCATTTTACCTGCAACATCTGCTGTAACCTAGAGCAGACTTAAAGTATAAAGAAGATATATCTTTCCTTAGACTTCCCTTCCAAGTGGCATCTTTCTCAACATATTCATGTATACAAATCACATAAAATGTATGTTTATACCAATGCATCTTCTAAACAGCTCTGCAATTTAAAAATTTTTAATTTCTCCCAACCTAACATCTGAGATGCCATATTTTTTGAATTTTTCCAACTCACAGAGATTACATAGCAAGTCACAAACCTACATGATCTAAAGCACATGACTGGAAAATCTCTAACATCAGAAGTTTGGGGTCATTGATCCACACGCAAATGGAAAAATGTACAACCCTCCAAAAACAAATCTGATACAAAACTAAACAATTCTTTTCAAGTCACAAAACATTTTTTGTCAGCTTCAGTCATTTGTAAGCAGAATGTCTCAGTTGATTTATATTTCCTAATTGAGAAAGTTTCTCAGAGATTTTCTACCTGTGTTTTCATTTCTGGATGCTAAAAATGAATACAAATTCATAGGCTAAATAAATAATTCCACTTCCCTCATTATACTGAGAAATCTACAGTGACTGATTTGCTTAAGATCAAAACGCTTGTCATTCACTGGCAGAGCCAGACAACTTATGCTTCCCTACCCCTGGTCCCCTGCTCTTTCTACAAAGCATACTATCTCCCTTGAACAAGACAATGGATTGGTTACACATAGAGTGTTGCATTCAGTTTTGGATGACTCATTTGATTAGGAAAGTTGACAAACTAAACTTTGCTCAAAGGTGGGAAAACCAGAGTGTTAAAAAGCCTAGGACTTAAAGAATATCTAAAGAAACAGGCAAGGGGCAGAGGTTGGAGAGGAATAGTATATAATACGGGGAGGGGGGAAAGACATAGAGGAATACACAGGCTCTGTTCAAGTATTTGAGGGACTCTTGTAGTGGAATAAGTAATTTGTTCACAATTTTCTAGGTGTGGTTTCACTGGGCAGAACCAGGACCACAGAATTAGGGTAGGAAGAATGATGTAGAAAAGGCCTTTCCATGTTTTCTTATCAAATGTATTAATAAATTACTTAAAAAAATTTTTTTTCAACGTTTATTTATTTTTGGGACAGAGAGAGACAGAGCATGAACGGGGGAGGGGCAGAGAGAGAGGGAAACACAGAATCGGAAACAGGCTCCAGGCTCTGAGCCATCAGGCCAGAGCATGACGCGGGGCTCGAACTCACGGACCGCGAGATCGTGACCTGGCTGAAGTCCAACGCTCAACCGACTGCGCCACCCAGGCGCCCAATAAATTACTTTTATACAGTAAACTACAACCATTTACAATATACAATTCAATGAGTTATGACAGTTGCATACATCTATGAAATCCCCATCTTAATAAAAATACAGAACATTTCCACACCCCCAAGATTCCTCCTTCTCTTTATAGCCAATCTCTTTCTCTGCCCTTGGAACACAGGCAACCACTGATACACTTTTTATTACTCTATAGTAGTTTGCAATTTATATAAATGGAATCATACATCATGTACTCTTTTATGTCTGGTTTCTTTTACTCAGCCTAATGATTTTCAGATTTCCTATTGTTTTGTATATGAGTAGTTCAGTCTTCTTATGGGCTTAGTATTATTCCACTGAATGGATACACCCCATTCCATTTACCCTTTCACCAGCTGATGAACATTTTGGGCTGTTTACAACTTTGAATTATTGTGAATAAAGCTGCAATGAACAGTTATGTAAAAGTAAAAAACTTGTGTGGACATGGTGTTTTCATTTCTCCTGTGTTACACGTAGAAGTAAAATGAATAGACTGTACGTTAGAGGTATGTTTAACTTTTTAAGGAAAATTTCATATTGTGTTCCAAAGTAGCTGTGCCATTTTACATTCCCACCAGCAGTACATGAGAGTTCCAGTTAATCTACATCCTCACCAACACTTGTTACTGTTAGTCTTTTTCATTTTACCCCTTATAACGGGTATAATGGTACTTTGCTATGGTTTTAATTTGCATTTCCCTGGTGACAAATAAGGTTGAGTGTCTTTTCATGTACACAAAATAAGATGTCTTTCAAGAGATGTTACTGAGTTGTTCGTCTTCTTATCATTGAGCTGAAGAGGTCTTTATCATCTAAATACCAGTCGTTCTTTGTTATGTATTTGATAGAGAATATTTTCTCCCATTCTGTGGCTTGCTTTTTTGTTTTCTTATAGTATCTTTCAAAAAGAAAATATTTCAGGTTGATAAGTCCAATTATAAATGGATTCATGCTTTTTTTGTGTCCTAAGAAATCTTTGCCTACTCTAAGTCAGATAGTTCTATAGTTTTAGCTTTTACCTTTAGATCTCTGATGCATTTGAGTTAATTTGGGGTATTGTGTGAGGTAAGAGTTGATGCTCTTTTTTTTTTTTTTTTCATATGGATATCCAGGTTTTCCAGGAATGTTTGTTAATCTTCCTTTCCCCATTGAATTGCTTTGGTAACTTTGCTGAAAATTTTTGATCATATATGTATGTGTGGTTCTCTTTCTGGACCCTCTAATTCCATTAATGCATCCATCTATATTTCTATCTTATCTATATATTATTTTCACTGCATCTTTATATTTAAAGTGCATCCTTGTAGTTAGCAGATGGTTAGATCTGCATTTTAACTTGTTATGGTCATCTTTGTTTCCTCATTGGAGTGTTTAGCCAATTTACATTTAATGTAATTATTGTTAAAGTTGGATTTAGGTCTATAAATTTATTAATATTCTCTTTGTCATCTCAATTTTTTGTTTCTCTGTGCTTTCTTTCCTGCCTTCTTTTGGATTATCTGGATATTTTTTAGATGTTCATTTTTAACTTGTCTTTTGGCTTTTTAACTGTACCTCTTAATTGTTTTAGTGGTTGCTTTTGGCATTATAATATACTTTAAACTTTTCACAGTCCAGTTAGAGTTAATATAATACCCCACAGCTATATAGGTCCTTTTACTCCCATCCCTACCATTCATTATGTTATGGCTGTTCTATGTATTACTTCTGGATCTGTTTTAAACCCCTCAAGACAATGTTCTAATTTTTGCTTTTAAAAGTCGTATTTAGGGGCGCCTGGGTGGCGCAGTCGGTTAAGCGTCCGACTTCAGCCAGGTCACGATCTCGCGGTCCGTGAGTTCGAGCCCCGCGTCGGGCTCTGGGCTGATGGCTCGGAGCCTGGAGCCTGTTTCCGATTCTGTGTCTCCCTCTCTCTCTGCCCCTCCCCCGTTCATGCTCTGTCTCTCTCTGTCCCAAAAATAAATAAACGTTGAAAAATAAAATAAAATAAAAGTCGTATTTAGTTTAGGGGCGCCTGGGTGGCTCAGTCAATTAAGTGTCTGACTCTTGACTTTGGCTTAGGTCATGATCTCATGGTTCTTGAGTTGGAGCCCTGCATTGGGCTCTGTGCTGACCACAGGGAGCCTGCTTGAGATTCTGTCTCTTCTCTCTCTGCTCTCCCCTGCTTGCTCTCTATCTCTCTCTCAAAATAAAAATAAACTTAAAGGCATATATAGTTTAAAGAAATTAACATAAATATAGTTTCAACATTTACTTGTAAAGTGAGCATTTCTTATCCTCCCTATTTCTTCCTAAATAACCACATTTTCCTCTGGTATCATTTTCTTTCAACTTGAATAAACTCCTTTAGCATTTCTTGCACTATGGGTCTGGTGGGGACAATTCTCTTAGGTTTCTTTATCTGAAAATAGCTTTGTTCTACCTTTATTTTTCAAGAATATTTTCAATGAACATAGAATTCTGGGTTGGCAAGTTTTTCTTTCAGCATTTTAAAGATGTTATTGCATTGTAATATGGCCACCATGGTGTCTGATGAGAAATTTGTAATCATTTGAATCATTGTTCTCTTGTATGTAATATGTCATTTTTCTCTGGCATAAGATTTTTCCCTTATCTTTGGTTTTCTATGTTTTGACCATGATGTGCTTAGACTTAGATTTCTTCAAATTTATCCTGCTTAGGATTCACCAATCTCCTTGAGTCTACAAATTCATATCTTTCTTCACATTTGAGCAGTTTTCTGTTATGATTTCTTCAAATATATTTTTCTGCCCTATTACTTATTTCCTTGACTTGGGGACTCCAATTAATTGGATAATTGGGGACTCCAATTATCAGAACTTTTTGTTGTTGTTGTTCCACAGGTCCCTGAGATTCTGTTCAGCCTTTTTCAATCTTTTTTCCTCTCTCTCTCTTCTTCAGATTTAATAATTTCTGTGGACTTATCTTCTAGTTTACTAACTCTTCTGTCATCTCCATTCCTATATATCCAGTTGTGGCGGTTAATTTTATGTGTCAATTTGTGTGGGAAATCAAATAGCTATGTCCTGTTTAGGGAGATTATAGGGAACACATTACACTGCTTTCTGGCCATGCTGAAAACAGCTGACCAGTATCTAGTTAAGGCGTGTTTAGGGGTTGGGTCCTACCTGTGCTCATGAATTCCTTAGACCATGTTATCTATGGAATATCTTATCTTGTTTACCCTGCATTAAGCATCTGTTCTTTTGCAGTCTTGGAAACGCCTTGTTGTTTGTTTGTTTGTTTTTGTTTTTTCATGCTTTCTATGCTTTCTACACGTTCTTACTGGCATGTAGCCATGGACATATTGAGCAATGTTTTCCCTATAATGTATGTCTAATAAATACGGGAGCTTGAGAGCTACTCAAGGAGACTTCCTTTAGCCTCCCTCTCACCTCTGCTGACTTATGGAGTCTTGAGTAACCCTTTCTGCCATCCTGGGCTTTGCTGGACAAAGCCAAAAGCCCAACCCACAAACTTAACTGAGCTAAGGGATGCTCAGATAACTGGTAAAGCTTATTTTAGGTTGTATCTGTGAAAGTGTTTCTGGAATAGATTAGCATTTGATTTGGTAGAATGTGTAAACAAGAGCCACTTTCACCAATGTGATCAGGCACCATTTCGCCCACTGAAGGCCCAAATAGAATAAAATCCAAATAAAGGCAAACAGCTGAAAACCAGAAATTTTCATCAAAGAAATATAAGATAAAGAAGAAACAAACAGAAATTTTAGAACTGAAAAATATAATAGCTGAAATAAAAAAAATTCATTGGATTGTCTAACAGCAAAATAAATGGAAAAGAGGAAAGAATCTTGAAGTGGAAGATAGAACAACGGAAATTAAGCAATCAGGACAACAGAGAAAAAAATATACTGTAGAAGAAGGAGGAGGAGGACAAGGGGAGGAGGAGAAGAACTGGAAGAAGAGCCTGAGGAGACTGGGGAACTCTAATAGATCTTGTATTTAGGTCATCAGAGTGGCAGAAAGAGAGTGAAAGCCGGCAGAGCTGGACAAGTAATCAAATAAATAAATACTGGCTGAAATATTCTCAAATTTAACAAAAGACATAAACCCACATATTCCAGAAGCTAAGGAAATCCCAAATAGGATAAATCCCTCCAAGACACATCATAATCAACTTCTGAAAACTAAAGACAAAGAAAAAAAATCTTAAAAGCAGCCAGAGAGGAACATCATATAATCTATAGATGGGAAACAATTTGAATGACAGCAGATTTCTCATCAAAACCCATGGAGGCCAAAATTAAGTGTTATAACATTTTGCAAGTGCTGAAAGAAAAGAATTAGAAGCTTGCAATTCTGTATCTAATAAGAATCTCCTTAAGTTGGCAGTAGATATGGTAAGGGATATAAGATGTAGCAATTTGTTTGTGAAGTTTATTCTCATGGCTGTGACACCTCCTTTCTCTACTATGGCCCTAGTTGCCCCAGGATCCCTTCCTTGAGTTCTCTAGCCAGAGAGATGGCAGATTTTCTAAGGAAGTTTTAGCCACCTCTATACCACCTGCCTTCACTATGACTGCATTGGCCTTGGAACAAAGCATCAAAACTACAGGGATGTTTATTCCAGTTATAAGATTAACACATTCTGGGATGGTGATTATAGCTAACAATACTATATTGTATACTTGAATGCTGCTTAAAAATAAGATCTTAGATGTTCCACCACAAAAAAAAAAAAAAAAGAAAGAAATGGGAATCATGTGACAGGATGGAGGTGTTAGCTAATGCTATGGTGGTAATCATTTTGCAATGTATAAATGTATCAAATCAACATGTTATACACATTAAACTTATACAATATTATATACAAATTATATCCCAATAAAGCTAGGAATGAATGAATGAAGAGTTTGTTCTAGTTGCACAGTCCAAATTTTGCCTCCAAAATCTTTCTGCTTTGTTCAGTCTCCAGAATACTCAGGTAGTGATGTTTTTCTATACCCTGTTCAGTTTACACTATTGTTTGTGAAAGGACTCGTTCATTAGATACTCAAATTCTCCATACCAAAAGCAAACAAGGACTTACCATTTTAAATCTTGTATATTACTAAAATAATGGGCCCAAATATGTGATTTCCTTGCATACACTATGATTTATACAAAACTTTCTTAGGATAGAGTTTGTGACAACCCAAAACCAAAACCAGAAAGTAAGATTATTTTTCTGTAGTTACTCTATGTACTCTAAATCACAACAACCTCCCATTCTGTCCTAACACTATTACACTTTCATTATGTTAATATGAACTTTCAGAACAAAATCTTCAGTATGATTACATTAGAGAGTTACTCTAAAAAGGAATGTCTACCTTCATTCTTTTAATAACTATACCTCTCCTAACATTCAAAGTATTTGAATATTTATCATTAGTCAATTTATCATTAACAATTTGGATTTGGAAAGAAAGGGACAAAAAATTGTTAAGATATAGATTTAGAAATCTTGGCTATTTACAGATAAGTCAGAAATAGGAATAAAACTGAAATTGTAGTACACGATAGTACTTCCAAAGCAATTATAACTTTCAGGATTTGAGAATATTTTACAACAAATGGTATACGTAGCCCAGATACAAACAAAGCTCATAGGTGTGTTATTTTAATAATATTTATAAAATAATTTTATTGGTTCTGGGGTGCCTGGGTGGCTCAGTCAGTTAAGCCTCTGACTTCAGCTCAGGTCATGATCTCATGGTTGGTGAGTTCAAGCTCCACGTCAGGCTCTGTGCTGACAGCTGACAGCCTGGAGCCTGTTTCAGATTCTGTGTCTCCCTCTCTCTCCGCCCCTCCCCTGCTCTCTCTCTCTCTCTCTCTCTCTCAAAAATAACTAAACATTAAAAATTTTTAAATAATTTTATTGGTTCTATTTTATTCCCTCTATTATCTTTTGATGGGTACTGCTTCATGTCTACCGAGATCCATTTTTTCTACATTCCATGCAAAGCTACCACTGGAATTATCTAGTTAGTGACAACATTTGTGACTTCCACTTGTAGTTAAGTGTAGCCACTGAGGTCCCACCAAAGAACTGTGATGCAAATGAAGTGTGTCACTTCTAACTCAGATCTAAAGATACACTCTCTTTCCCATCAGCCAGGACCCACAGTGACCCAGTTTTGACCGTGCAGATGGTAACAATGCCCCAGGATGATAGCACAGTATGGTGGATGGACCATGGGTCCGTAAATGATCACAACCAGAAAGGTTGTCTGCCAGTCTGGAACACTCACAGCACGCTATTATGGGTTAGAAGAGTAAATGTTTACCTTCTTTAAGAAACTGAATTAGTGGTAGGTGTCTTTATTTCAATAGGTCAGCCTTTCCCTAACTAATATGCCCTGAGTTTGGTCTCAAATCTTCTAGGTAATAGTACAGGTAGGGAGAATAGTCTAAGCCACAGATTCTACAATTGTTCTGCCCCCCTCCCTTTTACACAAGGCACCAGAAGAAAAAGCACCTGTCATTCCAAGTATGAGACTCCTTCCAGGCAACTGTGTCAGCTGATTAGGCAGGGGAACAATGTAGCCAGAAGTTATTGTCTACAGAAACTTGACCAAGGTCAACATAAGAAATAACAAATATGCCTCATTCCCAGAAGCTCTCTTAAATAAGAGAGTTAAAATTAACCTTCTTAAAATAACTCACATTCTTCCCCTCCTGACCTCATTCTGTGTCTCTGGCACAAACCTGCCCAACTTCTCCCCAGACTTCTCCCAAAGTGAAGCTAAGAGGCTCAGGAGCACCATTTCCATCAATCCCAGAAGCTGCCTTTTACATCAGAGTCTAATTACTGTTTCCTACAAGTGTTTTTCCCTATTATAATGTTATTACCATTAAGTTTGTCCCATTGTCTGGGACATTTGGAGATGGCTGTAAGTTTTAGCTTTCCTTGTGAGAATTTAACTCTTCTTTTTTTTAAGTTACTTAGTTATTTGCAGGGGGTGGGGGTGCGGAGGGGAACAGGCACTCAAGCAGGAGAGAGGCAGAGAGAGAGGGACAAAGAGAATCCCAAGCAGGCTCGGCACTATCAGCTCAGAGCCTACAGAGCCCCCAGAGCCCCATGTGATGCGGGGCTCAATCTCAGGAATCTGAGCTGAAATCCAGAGTCAGATGCTTAACCAACCTGAGCCACCCAGGCACCCTGAGAATTTAACTCTTCTTGCTTAAATTTGTACCATGTTCTTGGCTTACTTTACTCTTGAGAGCAAAAGAATGCAAAATATTCCATAGTCCTGCCTGGTTTGTCTCCCTGTGTTATCTGTCTCATCTTAAAGACCCACTGATCTGTACAGTATCTCATGAACTGACTAACCTCCCAGAATCTGTTGCAAATACTTAACCTTGTTGCACACCTTCTTCCTCCAATGCAATTGTGTCCCCATTTTGAATTTTTGTCTAATGAATACCTCTCTTACAACAACCTCTTTCCCTTAAATCATGAAAGGATATTTCTTTTTCCAATTTCATTTTTATAACTTTGAATGCAACAAGATTGCCGATTAAGATGCCACTTTGTAACTCTTCCTGTTAGAATCCCCATCCCCAGCAGCTCCTTTCTGAGCACTTCTATAGTGACCTATGGTCTGCCTTGGGCTCCAGGTCTGTCAGAGATGGCTGCAGGATCACTAAAATCGTTTTTTATTCCTTACCACAGAGCATCCTACATTTCCCAGCCCCATTGTATTTTATAGGACCAAGTGACTAATTCTCATTATATAATTAGAAGGAATTTGGGGGCCAAGACAGTTAGAAGAAAGTATGTGTTCTCCACACTCTTTGTTTTTGCTCCTTGGCTGGCCAGATGGAGAGGGTCCAGGAGGAACTCAGGATCTTAAAGGAAAGCAGAGCTAGTAGACAGAAAGCACCTGGGCCCCTGAAACATCACCTGCCAAACATCTAATTAGACTGACGGAGCAAGAAACAAACTTTTGTTTTAAGCCACTGAGATTTGGGCATGTGGGGAGAGGAACATTTTTATTATGTCATAGCATAGCTTATCCTAACACACCAAATAATTTTCCCTCAGTTATACCTGAATATCCTCTAATTGAAACTTTAAAATCAGGGGCACCTGGGTGGCGCAGTCGGTTAAGCGTCCGACTTCAGCCAGGTCACGATCTCGCGGTCCGTGAGTTCGAGCCCCGTGTCGGGCTCTGGGCTGATGGCTCAGAGCCTGGAGCCTGTTTCCGATTCTGTGTCTCCCTCTCTCTCTGCCCCTCCCCCGTTCATGCTCTGTCTCTCTCTGTCCCAAAAAAATAAATAAACGTTAAAAAAAAATCTTTAAAAAAAAAAAGAAACTTTAAAATCAAAGTAATTATGTGAAAATAACTAAAGCAGACAACAGATAAATTTAAAGCACTTACAGGGGTGCCTGGGTGGCTCAGTCGGTTAAGCATCCGACTTCAGCTCAGGTTATGATCTCATAGTTCATGAGTTCGGGCCGCACGTCAGGTTCTGTGCTCACAGCTCAGAGCCTGGAGCCTGCTTCTGATTCTGTGTCTCCCTCTCTCTCTGCCCCTCCGCTGCTCGTGCTCTGTCCCTCTCTGTCTCTTAAAAAAAAATAATAAAACTTCAAAAAATTTTTTTTAATTAAAAAAAAAATGTTCTTTGTCTCTGAAACTGGGATGTAGACTCCATGAGAGCAGAAGCTTTGTCCCCTTTGCTGACTACTGTGTTCCAGAACCTAGAAGAATATGTGGCACACTGTAGGTTCTCAGTGAATGTTTTTTGAAGTAGCTAATTAATGTTCTGAGAATACCATTTTTGTCCTCCTCTCCTCATTTCCTGGTCAGTTCAACTTATCCTTCAGATCTGAAATCATATGCCATTTCGTCAAGGGACCTTCTCTGATCTCTCAGTCTGGGTCAGGTTCCCCTGTTATAAAACCCTGCACTTCTTTTTCAAAACTTACCTACCTACTATTATACAGTAATACTAGTTACTATGCAATATTATATATTATTTGACATCAGTCTCCCACTTAGAATATAAGCTGTGAGAGGACAAGAACCGAGCATATCTGAATTTCTTGCTCACTTCTATACCCCCAGTACCTGGTCTGGCAGCCTTGCACAAGGCCAGTGTCAAAAAAATTATTACATTATTTTCTAAAAGAGGCCTAGTCTCCCTCTTCTGTTTCTTAAAAATAGAAGTTATTATATTGTCAACACTTTTCTACTCTAACATCAAACATCTCTCCAGATGTTTTCTGCTGTTTTTATCCTCTGGATTGTTCGATGGGCCTTCTCTACCAGAATTCCTGAGGGGGGTCCTCCATGGCCCCCATCCCAGATTGGCTGAATCCGAAGACTCCTACATTGGAACTGGGGACGCTGCATTGCTAACAAACTCTGCAAGTAACTGTTGCACTCATGAGTTTGGCCTCCACTCCCTTGGACCACATTCATGACATGGCTGCTTTATCTCTGCACTCCACAATTTTTTTTAACGCTGCTCTGGGTCCAGTTACTCTTATCATCACTACCCATGTTGTGTTCTGCTTTTGCTCGCAAGGCCACATTTTCTCTTTGGCCATCTGCTCTCCGAGGACCACCAGAAGGCCACCCTGGCTGCCTAATCAAGAACCTCATTAATCTCATCTTTATCTTTCTGGTCATGGTGACCACCCCAGCCACAGGGGCCACACACTGTCTCAGTTCTCTGATCCAACTTCAGAGACAGTTGAAAAGGAAAAAAGGAAATAGCCCAAGATTTAGGGAATTTTGAACTGGGAAACCAAAATCTGCTGTCTGTGTGACATTGGAAATATCATTTAACTTCTCACTTCAGGTATAATAATAATACCTGCCCTCCCTACCTCATAAATGTTGTGAGAATCAAATGACATGATGTATCATTTGAGAATTTTATAAGCAGTCACTATATATAGATGCATATATATATATATATATATATATATATATATATATATATATGCATCCATATAAATGCATACACAGTCACTATAATAGATAACCTCAATCATCCAACTCTTTTTTTTTTAAAGATTTTCTTTTTGGGGCGCCTGGGTGGTTCAGTCGGATAAGCGTCCGACTTCAGCTCGGGTCATGATCTCACGGTCCATGAGTTCGAGCCCCACGTCAGGCTCTGTGCTGACAGCTCAGAGCCTGGAGCCTGCTTCCGATTCTGTGTCTCCCTCTCTCTCTGACCCTCTCTCATTCATGCTGTCTCTCTCTGTCTCAAAAATAAATAAACATTAAAAAAAAGATTTTATTTTTAAGTAATCTCTACACCCAATGTTGGGCTTGAACTTACAACCCCAGATTAAGAATCCCACGCTCCACCAACTGAGCCAACAAGGCACCCCACAATCACCCCACTCTTGGCAAGATGGGAGGGACTATTTACACCCTGCAGTGTTTAATGGGAAAGGACATCCTTCCTGTTGCTGTTTTGTTCCTTCTAAGAAGTAAACCAACCGGCTAACTATTGTCTTCTCTGACTTCAAAACATTGCATACACTATTCTTCTGCTGCATGGTAAAACCTTTCAACACTTTTGAGCTTTTCTGTATTTACTACTCATCTGTCTGGGTTACACAACTTTGCCTTGGTAAAACTAACACTTTTCAAGCAATGAAAATTGAAAACTATTGAGATATTCTTTTGGAAACCT
Organism: Puma concolor; assembly: GCF_028749965.1. Taxonomy (NCBI): domain Eukaryota; kingdom Metazoa; phylum Chordata; class Mammalia; order Carnivora; family Felidae; genus Puma; species Puma concolor. The sequence continues at coordinate 77,791,717 of NC_141674.1, forward strand.
GAAAAGTATTAACCTATAGGGTGAAATAATGATTTCCATCTCTGTAATGAACCTCAACGATCCTTCCCCTGAGGTCTACAACCCAATCCTGTGGATTCTTTTTTAATTTTTTTAATTTTTATTTTTTGAGAGAGAGTGAGAGTGCGCTCACTTATGCATGTGCATGCATGCACAAGATGGGGAAGGACAGAGGGAGAGGGTGGGAGAGAATCTCAAGCCGCTGCATGCTCAGTGCAGAGCTGGTCTCCAGGCTTGATCCCAGGACCATGAAATCATGACCTGAGCTGAAATCAAGAGTTGGCCACTCAACTGCCTGAGCCACCCAGGTGCCCAATCCTGTTGATACTATTTACTAGCTCTCTATTCCATCCTCTTCCCTCCATCTCTACTGCCTTTGTCTTATTCATTCTTTCTCAACCTTATTGTTAAGCATTATAAATCCCTCCTGACTTGATTAATTACCTTAACTGTTGTCTTCCAATTCTTCCTTCATGCTATCAGGGGTCAGCAAACCAAAACTGTGAACCAAAGCCAGCCCCTACAATTTTATTGGAACATAGCCGCACCCATCATTTACATATTTTCTACAACCATTTTGGTGCTACAACTGCATAACTGAGTAGTTTTGAAAAAGACTATAGAGCCTGTGCAGTGGGTTGAATGATGGTCCCGTAAAAGATATGCCCACTTCCAAAACCCTGGAACCTGTGAATGTTACCTTTTTTGGGAAAAGTATCTTTGCCGGTATAATTAAATGAGGGATCTTGAGATGAGATCATCCTGGCTTACACAGTTGGGCCCTAAATTCAATGATAAGTGTCTTTTTTTTTCATATAAACAACAGAAATTTACTTCTCACAGTTCCAGAGTCTTGAAATCTGAGATCAGAGTCCCACTATGATTGGGTAAGTGCCCTCTTTTGAATGTAGATTTCTTGGGCAAAAGGGGCTATGGAACTCTGTGGGATCTTTTTCATAAGAGCACTAATCCCATTAAATGGGGGCTCCACGCTCATGACCCAACCACCTCTCCAAAGCTCCACCTTCTCATCGGACCTTAGGATTACAACTTGTGGGTTTTGAGGGGACACAAACATGCAGACCATAGCAGACCATCATATGGAAAAACATGGCCATCACAAATCTGCAAACTTATTAAAATGTCTATCAGGTTACTTTTTCCTTCCCTTTCATTCACTATGGATGTTTATATCAGAGCAAATCTTTATTTTCTTTCGCCAAAAATTGAGTGGGTGGACAACTTTCCTTCCCTGTAGATTCACTATTTGGAAAAACAGCTGTGTTTGCACATTAAGATGCAAGTGGTGTTCTCCAGAGGCAGAAGTGTATCACTGGAGTCAAGACAAGAGACATCACCATTACTATGCCTGTGTGGTGAGTGGATAGAGGCCACTATTGACCCTCTGCGAGGACAGCTTGGGACTTCCACCCAGGAGTTCCTTAAAAACTATCTGGACAGCAATGAGTAGTGCTCTAACATTTGCATTTTCTGTTTCATATTTCTAATGTTCAAAATATACTTTATTTAAATGCTATTTCTTAGCAACTGATAAATGTCTTTATTAGAGATACACAGAGAAGACACACACAGAGAAGGTGATGTGAGGATAGAGACAGAGATTGGAATGATGTGGCCACTGTTGATCTTCTATTAAAGATTTTCAGAGCAGGATAATTCACATCTCTAGTGGTAACTGTTAGTATGGGAAGAAGAAGGAGAAAGAGGAGGAAAAAGAGGAGGAGAGGAGGAGAGGGAAATACTTAAAGGAGCCTTGAAAATAATGACCCTTTTAATTAATTTATTTATTTAGGATTTTTTATTTATTTTTGTTTTGTTATTCCACCTCCCCCCTGCCTTTTTTTAATTCTCAAGTTAGTTAACATATAGTGTAGTCTTGGCTTCAAGAGTAGAACCCAGTGATTCATCTCTTACATATGACACCCAGTGCTCATCCTAACAAGTGCCCTCCTTAATGCCAGTCACCCATTTAACGCAATCCCCACTGCTACCCCCCACCCTCGTCAACCCTCAGTTTGTTTTCTGTATTTAAGAGTCTCTTATTGCCTCTCCCTGTTTTTATCTTATTTTTCCTTCCCTTCCCCTGTGTTAATCTGTTAAGTTTCTCAAAGTCTACATATGAGTGAAATCATATGATATCTGTCTTTCTCTGACTGACTTATTTCACTTAGCATAATACCCTCCAGTTCCATCCACATTGTTGCAAATGGCAAGATTTCAGTCTTTTTCATTACTGAGAGGTATTCCATTGTGTGTGTGTGTGTGTGTGTGTGTGTGTGTGTGTGTATCACATCTTCTTAATCCATTCATCAGTTGATGGACATATGGGTTCTTTCCATATTTTGGCTATTGTTGCTAGTGCTGCTATAAACATTGGGGTGCATGTGCCCCTTTGATCAGCATTTTTGTATCCTTTGGATAAATTCCTACTAGTGCAATTGCTGGGTTGTAGGCTAGTTCTATTTTTAATTTTTTGAGGAACCTCCACACTGTTTTCCAGAGTGGTTGCACCAGTTTGCATTCCCACCGAAAGTGCAATCATGTTCCCCTTTCACCACATCCTCGCCAACATCTGTTGTTCCCTGAGTTGTTAACTTTAGCCATTCTGACCGGTGTGAGATGGTATCTCACTGTGGTTTTTGACTTCTATTTCCCTGATGATAAGCAATGTTGAGCATGTTTTCATTTGACAATGACCGTTTTTATTAAAACATTTCCAATCTCATCAGGATTTGAGCAGATGTGAGGGTACGCTCCAACAGCCACTTAAGGTTCCTTAGTGCCACCAACATGCCCAGATTTTGTGCACCTTAGAAACTGGGCTTGGCTGAAACATGAACAACAGCCAAATCCTTTTGTCTTTTTTCCCTAAACACAACTGAGAGCCCCAAATCTGATTTACATTCACCCTAAACATGAAATTGCTTAGAAATTATCCAGAACAACCTCATCAATAGGAAGAGGAAATATTTTGGTTACCAATTTTTAGAAACATGCAATTAAGGCTGTATGGTAGAGGCTTGTTATCCAGTATCCATTCTCCCCTTCTTCACTTTGTAATGCAACCTTTGAATTTTAGCTGCTCACAATAAAAGCTACATTTCCCAGTCGGCCAAGCAGCTAGCATCGTCATGCTACTGACTTCTGGCCCATGGAATTGGAGAAGTAATAAACATACCTCTTGGTCTAGTCTTAAAAGGGAAGGATATGCCCTCCATACCCTTTTGTGCCAACTGGAATACAGAAGTGATACTGAATAATTTGGGGCAGTATGTACATGGGAAGTGCCTTGTGGCAACAGGATAGAAATCTGGATTCCTGGACAACCTCATAGAGCAAAGCTACCCTTCTAGCACTAGAACACCAATAGACTGTTTCATAAGAAGAAATGAAGAAATGAGTGTCTGCCTTGGTAAAGCAATTGTTGAATTGGTTCTCAATCTAGGTGCTGAACCTATCATCTAACACAGACCAGCATGTAAATGGATTAGACAGAATAACCAAAATATCATAAGGCTAGAAAAGTAAAAATGGTGTTCAAAAAAATGCAGTGGAACTCAAGTGTAGTCAAAACAATCACATCACAAGTGAAATGCTGAAATTTAAATTTAAATAATTTTTACAAGCCTGATGTGTTATTTGAGGATTGATGACGGAATACTGAAATTGGTAAAAGTTTGACAAATAGCAAAGAACATTCAAAAGTTTAACAAACATGTCAGAAGAAATCAAAAGAATCTTATCACAGATGAAAGGCTACATTTTAGTTTTAAACAAAGGACAATAAGTATTTTGAATTGATAACAGTTTGCAGAAAGATTTGACATCCCTTCTACTCAAGCCAGTGGAAAGGAAATGATGATGTCTGGAAAAGATTATTAATATGAACTATATGTTTAATATCTCTAATAATATTCATACTTTCTTTCACCAATAACATAGTATAAGTATTTGGGAAGGATCAAACAAATTGATTCAACAAACTTAAAATGCTAAAAGATGGGTAAGGGGAGAAGTGACAGGATCAAACACATAATAAATTTTAAGTCTAAGTACTGATTTCTAGAAATAAACCAAGTTAAAAAATTGTTTGAAAAATTGGTGAGAGAATCCTATTGGCAAAATAGAAACGTCATTGAAAAAATTGAAAAGAAATTAGTATATACTGATTTTTAAAATTCTTACTACTGGGGCGCCTGGGTAGCTCAGTCGGTTAAGCGCCCGACTTCAGCTCAGGTCACGATCTTGCGGTCCGCGAGTTCGAGCCCCGCGTCAGGTTCTGGGCTGATGGCTCAGAGCCTGGAGCTTGCTTCCGATTCTGTGTCTCCCTCTCTCTCTGCCCCTCCCCCGTTCATGCTGTGTCTCTCTCTGTCTCAAAAATAAATAAACGTTAAAAAAAAAAATTTTTTTAAATTCTTACTACTGATGTGGGAGTAAGGGCGTGAGCATGGGGTACAGATATGGATAAGAATAGGGGGCTCTGAAAGCAATGATGTGAATTATAATTTCAACTTCAAATGAACTTTGCCCTTGACTGGGAATGAGGGCAACATTGACCAGATTTCTTACATTTTATTCCTGTTCAGCACGTAGGGGAAGGTTTTCTGCACCAATAGTTCCCAATCTTTTTGTAAGAAAAAAAAAAAAAAATGGTACTAATCTGTTTTCAAAGATAATCTTGTGTAAAATCCCAAAATACTCAGCAAGCAGTAAACAGAGTGGCTCTGCCTAAGGGTACAACAGAAATAATTGCCAGGGCCCAGGACTCCAGCCACCCAGATTGTTTGGCTTTCCCGTGTCTCTCTTCTCATGCTCCAGAGAATTATTCAGAGGTAGGGATTCCTTGCAGTCTTAGTCGTTCCATGAAGACTCATTTAAATGCCATATTTATATTCTTCCAGTTTGCTGCTCTGATCAGTGATACCATTCACGTCTATTTGCCTGGATAGCAAATATTAGTTTCCTACTGGAAGGAAGTGGTAATCCCTTTTAACCAATATTTAGTACCCATCATTTTGTTAAATATCAAGTTAAATTAGGTCCTTTTTTTCCCATGGTAGGTAAGTTAACCGCTGGACATGGTTTATTACCCTTTCCTGAATGTGGATATAGAATCTCTGCCCACTACTTGAGAAACACTGCTCAATAGTGACAAATATTTGGTCAGGTTCTGAATAAGAAGCTGTTTAAAACTTTTTGGTACTGGTTTCTAAGAAAGGACAAAAAATTCTGGGCATCTTCCTAACTTTCAGCACTTTTTACAAAGATGTCTTTTTCTCACCCACTTTTATTTATTTATTTATTTTTTTTTTTTTTCCAACGTTTATTTATTTTTGGGACAGAGAGAGACAGAGCATGAACGGGGGAGGGTCAGAGAGAGAGGGAGACACAGAATCAGAAGCAGGCTCCAGGCTCTGAGCCATCAGCCCAGAGCCCGACGCGGGGCTCGAACTCACGGACCGCGAGATCGTGACCTGGCTGAAGTCGGACGCTTAACCGACTGCGCCACCCAGGCGCCCCTCTCACCCACTTTTAAAAAGTGATTGACTATCTGTAGGAAGTTAAGTTCTGAGCCACAATATATAGTCAACCATTCATTAGGAGCCATCGCCAATGTCATGAGTTCTGTGCTCTGAGGACCATTGTGAAGATGAAACTGAACACTGAGTTCTGAACTGCCTGCTACTTCTGGCCAGACCCAGAGCCACAGCGTATATTATACTGCAAGACTTATTAGTGATGGAGGGAAGAATATACCGCCTTTCTAAAAACTGTGTTCATTAATTCCTAGTACAAGACAACAACTTCTTTAAATATGAAAAGTATGTACATCTTTTTTGTAATTTTTGTAATCTGAAATTAATACGAAATCTTATCATCATTGAGAAAAAAGAGTAAACATAATTCCAATGCCAAATAATAGAAAAGAAAAACATGCCACATCATACCAACCAACTAAATGTTTCATAACAATGTGTTGGTAAGTTACTATCATTATTTAGTAAAACTAAGAATTCTATATAACACTTGTCTAGTTTATTCAAAATTAAAAGCCACTAAAATTGTTATCATTAATGCTGAAAAAGGTTTTTTAGTTGTCTGGTTGTTTTTTGTTTTTTGTTTTTTGTTTTTTTGGCCTGGCCATAGTATACTATGATGCTCACTGGATACAGAACTTCAAGGGTTAAGAGAAGTAAACAGGGTGCAAAGTTTTCTGTGTGATTCTGTAGCCCTTTAATCATAGTGCTCCTAGAATAGAAGTAGAAGAGTGGGGATAGACTGGAACAGCTTCAGGGAACTAGCTACTTTGGAACACTAAACCATAGTCCCCAAGCAAATTCCATTTTAACAATAGCCACAGAGTCCTTTCTAAAGTATTGCCTCATCTTTAATATTTTAAACCCAATGCCTTAAGTGATGTACTGGTTATTTTCCTCTCTCTAGATGATTCCTGCTTTGATGAGTTACTTTATGTCTCAGGGTTTCAGCACATGGTCTGCTGGGTATGGCAAAAACATTTCACATTTGCCTGCTGAGATTTCTATATACTTCTGACAAGCTGTTGGATTTAGGGGTAAGGCAGATTTTCTCTGAATGTGCTTCTTTGTTCTATCTTGGGGTTTAAAATAATTTTCTTATAAATCCTCTACCTTTTTTTTCTTATTGAAAGTGAATGAAAAATAAGCAGAAACCCTATTATAGCTTAGTTTTGGCCTAAGCAGTACAATGGAAAAGCTTTGAAAATCCATAATCTTTGTGACTGAAAAGTTCATAGATTTTGGTTTCTTAAATATTCAAGTTAAATAGACTCAACTATGTTGTGGAAAAACTATAACTTGAAATAGTGTTTTCCAAGGTTTGAACCTAGTAGGTGCTTAACAGATTCACATTAATTACTTTCTTTTGAGGCCATCGGGAGGTTCTTCCTTCTTCCTCTAGAATCAGTATTATGCCAAAGTAATCCATGAAACTCTCATAGACCTGAAACAATTATGCTTCATAAGCATCTTATTACTTACTATACTCTAAAATTGGACTTTCAAACTCATCATTGCATTTATTATAGGGAGGGGGCAGAGAGGAGCACAGGGTGAGGCTAGGAGTGTGGGCTTTGGCATTATCCAGACCTGTGTTAGAGCTGACAGCACCTGGATGAGTCACTGGACTTCTCTGGGCCTTTATCTCCTCACCTATAAAAGGGAAGCAATAATACCTACCTCTAAAAGTGTCCGTGAAGGGGCGCCTGGGTGGCTCAGTCAGTTAAACGTCCAACTTCGCTCAGGCCATGATCTGCCGGTCCGTGAGTTCGAGCCCTGCATCGGGCTCTGTGCTGACAGCTCAGAGCCTGGAGCCTGTTTCAGATTCTGTGTCTCCCTCTCTCTCTGACCCTCCCCTGTTCATGCTCTGTCTCTCTCTGTCTCAAAAATAAATACAAAAATAAATAAACTTGGCCCAGTAACTTCCAATGTGAACATTGTAACTGAATATTGTTACTATCATTGCCATTATTATCAAATGACTGAAGTGTCAGAGGAGAAAAAGAACTTAAGTGTTAATATATTTATAAAGGTATGCCATCTGTATCCATACTAAGTTAGCACTTCCTACATGTGGTATGAAGACCATGAGAAACCTGTCATTTTCTACAGAATATGCTGAAGTATCAGATTTAAACATTAAATTATCAAAAATAATGTATTGTATATTCACATGTGTATGGAATCAGGACTAGCACTGACAGGGGAAATGCAAAACCAAAAACAATCCAGAGGCTTATGTAATATCCACTCAATCCTTCTAAGGTTCTGGGTTAAATAACAATAGTTTAATTTTTCCTCTGGCTTTTAAATTTTACCCTATAATACATTTCGCTGTCACCAGATGTAATAAGTTATCCATTGGAAAGAGCCAAATGAAGGTCACATTATACTTTTTAATATTCTTTCTTTAGTGATATTCTATAAATTTGATAATTAAATGAAATGACTCAGCCTAACAAGGCTATAAAACCAGAGTAAAGCAAAGGACAAGTTAGAAAAAAAAAAAAATCTTCCTAAGACCTGCATCCATGATAAGCACTATCCCAGCTTGCCCTTATAATATTATCTAGAAATTTTAATATACTGACTCCTGACTTTCTTTCTTACATGTAATTAAACTTACCCCATCCCTGGGGTGCCTAGGTAGCTCATTCGACTGAGCATCTGACTTCTGCTCAGGTCTTGATCTCACAGTTCGTGAGTTTGAGCCCCAGGTTGGGCTCTGTGCTGACAGCTGAGCCTGAAGCCTGCTTCAGATTCTATGTCTCCCTCTCTCTCTGTCCCTCTCCCACTCACATGTGCACTCTCTCTCTCAAAAATAAATAAATATTAAAAATTTTTGACAAAAAAATTACCCTATCCCAAAGTATCTTTTTTAGAAAAAGTTAATCCTTACCCCTTTCCCTTTTTCTTATACCATTCTGCTGCTGCCTTGCTTTTAACTTCTGCCCTGTTTTCCCTGGAGTTCCTTATTTAACATCAACCCAGCACATTATTGCTTAAAATCTCCCCTAATTTTCTTCCTCACTTGGATAGGCTGGCTTAATTCAATCCTTCTTTATTTTTTCCTCACAGAATATACAACAGAAAATAACTGTATTATTTAAGATTTTCTCCTAACAACTAAGAAATTACAATGCAATTATAGATATAATAAGGTTTAAATGTGCCATCTTGCCATTTGTTTTCTATTTTTCCATTTATGTTTTTTTTCCCTTTATTCTCCTCTTCTACCTTCTTTTGTACTAATTGAACATTTTATATTAATATAATTTACCCCCCCCCTTTTTTAAGCTTATTAGCTATGTTTTTTTGTATTGTTATTTTAGGGCTGTTTTAGGGTTGATAGTATACATCTTTAACATGTCACAGTCTACCTTCCAGCAATATTTGGCATTTCACATGTAGTATAAGAAATTTACAATAATGTATTTCTACCTCCTCCCCCCCCCCCACGCAGCCTTTGTGTCTTTATTGCCATCATGTTACTTCTACTTAATTTATTTTCAAAGTTTATTTATTTATTTTGACAGAGAAAAAGAGGCAGAGAGAGAGGGAGAGAGAGAAAATCCCAAGCAGCCTCCACGCTGTCAGTGCAGAACCCAATGTGGGGCTCAATCTCTCGAATTGTGAGACGGTGACCTGAGCCAAAATCAAGAGTCAGACACTTAACCGACTGAGCCACCCAGGCGCCCTTTACTTCTACTTATTTTATAATCAACATAATACATTATATATTTTTATTATTTTATATTATTATTATTATTCATCGGGATTGAGCAGTTTGAGCATGATGTTCCTCTGTGTAATTTTCTTTGTTTCTTGCACTTTGGCTTCATTGAGGTCCTTGGCTCCGTTGGTTTATACTTTTCAGCAAATTTGAAAAAGTTTTGTCTACTATGTCTTCAAATATTTTTTTCTGTTCCTCACTCCTCCTTCAGGGACTCCATTTACATGTATATTAGACTTCTTGATTGTCTCTGTTTTTTTTTTTAATTCTTTTCTCTTTTTTTATTTCAGATTGTTTCTAGTAATTTTGAGTTCACTAATCTTTTCTTCCCAGTGCCTAATCTGCTGTAATTTCATCCAGTATGTTATTGTTTTGCATACTGTTTCATCTGTAGAAATTAGAGTCAGGTCTTTTTGCATCTTCAATGTCTCTATTTCACTTTTTGAAGGTGTGAAATACAATTATAACAATCATTCTGATGCCTTTGTCTTATAATTCTAATTTTGTCAGCTCTGGGGCCAGTTTCGATTGATTAAGTTTGTCCTTATTATAATTTATATCTTCCTGCTTCTCCATATAGCTGGTAATGTTGGATTAGATGTATTGTGAATTTTAACTTTTGGATACTAGATACTTTTGTATTTCTATAATATTTTGGGGCTGTGTTCTAGGATACAGGCTAAATTACTTGGAAACAATTTAATCGTTTTGTGTCCTGCTTACAAGATTGGTAGACAGAAGCAGAGTAGCATTGAGTTTAGAGCTAATTATGCCCCACTATTGAGGTAAGTAGCTTTTATATACTCCATTGTCTAGTCCCCCTTAAACCTTGAGATTTTCCTGTCTGGCTGATGGGGCATGGGCATTATTCCTAGCCCTGTTACTTTGAATCCATTTGGGTGATTCTTTCCCAGCCGAAGGCACATACTTCCTGGCCACAGGTAAAGTTTTCTCCTTTCATGGTTGTGTTTATGCATACACAGCTGAATATTTGAGAGGATCCTTTGCAGGCGTCTGAAGTTCTCTCTGTGTATGTCACTTCTCTCTAATACTCTTTCTTGTGAACTCTAGCTGCCTTGGTTTCCCTGGACTCTCAGTTCTATCTACCTTCTCAACTCAGGGATTCTTCCAGATTCCACCTGAGTTCCCCCTTCCTGTGTTGTGACCTGGAAATTCTCCGAGCATACCCTACCCCCAAGTCATGAATGGATCACTAACAACAACAACTTTTGGAGTTAGTAACTTACAAACTCTGTAATTTATAGAGACTAGGGTACTCATGATACACAGAGAGACTGGAATCACATTTTTTAAGTGGGCATCTTCCTAGACAGTGGTCTTTTTTTGTTTTTATTTTAGAGAGAGCGAGAGTGCAAGCAAAGGAGAGGGGCAGAGTGAGACAGAGAATCTCAAGCAGGTTCCATTGTCAGCGCAGAGCCCCACATAGAGCTCAATCCCATGACCCTGGGATAATGACCTGAGCCAAAATTGACAGTCAGATGCTCAACCAACTGAGCCACCCACGCGCCCCAGGCAGTGGTCTTTTTGATTGTACATGATCTTACATGAGCAGGAAAAAAACAATTGTAGAGGAATACAGAGAAAGGGTCTTGGGAGAATAGGCTTAGCAACAGTGCCTGAGTTCCATATGGGTCAAATATCAGGAGAGCAGGAGGACTTTAAGCCATCTCACTTATACTCCAGCTGGATGAGAATGCTGCTGGTTGAAGTGACCCCAGCAGCAAAAGGCAATGGTGTACACCGTTTTTGAGGGTGTCAAGGAAGGGGTTCCTCTGAAGGATACCGTAAGTGCCCCCACTGAAACCAGCAGATGGACATCTGTCAGACAGAGGACACAAATGCCCAGTCAACATTAACCAGGGAAGCAGTGATTTACCACAATTTTAGCAAAGGGTTCAACTAAACAAAAAGATTGATGTCCTTTGCCTCTCCTCCCTGCCCTCAAGCCCAAGAGAGCTTGACAAGGGAGGGGAAGGGGAGAGCAGTAAAAAGACAGCTTCTGTCCCTCTATCCTTGTCCCTTGAGCCACAGTCAAGTCAGAGGTAATTGGAGGGAGAAGGTGAGATTAGGATTTTTAACTGAAGTTGACTGTAAAGTTATGCATTTGCCTAAGAGTCTGTTGAGAGAGCAATGATTAGAGAAAAATAAAATCACTTCATGTTTATTTCCCAGTAAGTTCAAACTGCTAGATAAATTGGTTACATTTTTACCCTCCAGCACGTAAGAACTATTTGCTAAATTAGTCGATTAATAAACCTTGATTATTTGGAATTATAATTATTAGATGATATGAATAATTAATGCAAATAAAAATATGTCAGGACTAAATCTTAGCCACTGGGCAGCAACCTGGATGCTCCAACATTTAATTTGATCAAAGAAACTCAATCACAGGAAACTAATTCTTCATTATAAAAGTAATTTCTTTCTACTATCAAATCAGATATCACTTATGTGTTGTTTTCAATATTTGTGATGAATTTCTCCCTTTCTTTACACTAGGAAAAATGATATGCTTTTACAAAATCTTGTCTGGGGCTAAGGTGATATTTGTGTCATTGTTCTCTGCTGTAAAAAGATAAGTGACTGACTCAAAATAACCCCCACCCTCATTTAGCAAAAATGTTAACCCCAGTGAATTTACACTGTCCCATGTGGTAATCCCCTTACCACTAGATGGCCTGATCCTCTCAAAAAATGAATAAGAGCAATTTAATATTGGAGATTCTGGCACTAATTGCCTTACAAAGAAAGAGGACTAAATTCAAGTAATTGTATGAGATTGATATATTTTTATTGTAATAAATATGCTCTGACTTAACTTGATTCTTTAAAAAAATTATTCCCACTTCTACTAATATATTTTAATAATTCCTCTCCATTTTATTTTTTCCAATTTGGTATGCTATTTTTTTCCAACTGCCTTTTAAAATTCTCAGAATATCTTGCTATGGTAATCATTAGGAATAAGCTGTCTAATTATCACACATTTTTCCAAACCACATTGTTACAGCTTAATCATCAGAAATATGCTCATTGTCTTTGAAGCATTTCATTAGGAAAAAAAAAAAAATGAAAAGAGGCTTCATGGTTAAAAAAAAAAAGTCAGTGTCTCTTTCATAAAAATCCTTTGGAGTTGATAAAGCATTAAAATTCTTTAATAAATAAATACTTTCAATATAATTTTCTTTCCTTTTACATGCATAGAACTTGCAATTATTTGGGGCCTGAGCATTAATTCTGTAGCTAATTTGGAGACCTCAAATCCCTGTTACCCTCTTAGGTACAACTTGCCTTTAGCTTATTTCTCTGCTCATTAGTACCTCGACCACAGGATGGACAAGGAAAACAAAAGCTCTTCTCTTTTCGAAATGCACTCCTGGAATATAAATGACTGGCACTGCAATAACTCATGTCCTTTATTTAGAAAGGAAATAGATAGAAAAGAATTAAAGATGAGATGTGTCAGGCACAGCTTTCTGTACCAAGCCCCACAGGCATAGCAAGGCTGAGACAAGTCCAGCTTTTAAAAAGCAGAACATAAGATCTCTTGTCCAGGTTCTTGGAATTTTCCTCCATTCATATTTGTGAGCATGATTAAAGCTGTCTGACCTTTGGTGCTTTCTGTGATCAGGCCATTTTGTGAGCCCAGAAATGTGGCACCACCTGTACACAGACAATATACACGTTTCTATGAAACCTCCACTTTATTATATATTCATGCGCTTGCTTTTCTTTCATAAAGAAGACATGGAAAGTTACGGCTACCCTGGCTGCATTCAAAATATAAAGTTCAGACTTACTGAAATATTTCCAGTTAATCTATGGACTACAAATACATAAGATAATAGCAATTGGCTTCCAGAGTTATTAGAGGATACTATTATTATTAAGGATTACAGATGTGAATAATGTACTTAACACAATACCTAGTACATTAATAATGCTTAAAAAATGATTATTGTTGTTAAATTGAACTATAATAAGATGTATTCGGTAATGACAAAAATCTTAATTATTTAATTATTTACAGTACCTACTAACAAATTTATATTATTATTCAACAATTTAAAAGGTATCTCAGAATCTGGCAGCATCTCAAGGTCCTTGGCCCCCATTTCCAGTCAGTCACCATTAGCCACTACAGCTCTGAATGCACCCAGGCGGCCTATATAAGCTAGCATGAATGGCCTCATCCAAAGCCCCTTGGAATGTCTACCAAACTTGATCTAACCTCTCTCTGCCTTCTGCATCTTTTTATGTACCTTCCGTATCTTGATTCCACACCTTCCACCTTCCCCATGGATTAGTAACCCTGATTTTGGTGATTTGCCCTAGCTCTAACCTTGGCATCCCTTCAGGGCACAATTTCTGAATCTCAGCAAAGATAAGAAGTATGAAATCTGTCACTTTCACCATTGTGGGAGGCTTGTCTGATGGTGGAGGAAATTCAGGCAATTAGACTTTACTGATTCTGATGAAAGTAGCAGACATATTTCAAATTAGCTTCTGCAAAAGAATTTATTGGTAATGATTCTGACTCCAGTTCCAAAGTGGAAGTTGGAGAACCACCAAGCAATTCTCTTATACCAGCTGGGTGTCCCACAATTCAATTCAATTCTGACACTATTTACCTGAAGATAGCATCAGATCCCACAGGTGAAGGGTTCAGTTCCACAAACGTATCTGCCTCCACCACCCTTCAGAGGCCAGTCACAAGCCCCAGTTATCACCTGTGCTTCTGAACAACTGGTTGTAGATTGGAGGGTCTAATGTCCCACTCCCTTTGGTTCGATTAATTTGTTGGAATGGCTCACAGAACTCAGAGAAATATTTGACTGGACTTACTGGATCATCTGTTTATTATGAAACTGAATACAAGAGACTTCATTTAAAATGAAGTTTGCATCCTCTCCAGCATTTATAGTCTCCTGATTTGTTCATTTTGGCCACTCTGACTGGTGTGAGGTGATATCTGAGTGTGGTTTTGATTTGTATTTCCCTGATGAGGAGCGACGTTGAGCATCTTTTCACGTGCCTGTTGGCCATCCAGATGTCTTCTTTAGAGAAGTGTCTATTCATGTTTTCTGCCCATTTCTTCACTGGATTATTTGTTTTTCGGGTCTGGAGTTTGGTGAGCTCTTTACAGATTTTGGATACTAGCCCTTTGTCTGATATGTCATTTGCAAATATCTTTTCCCATTCTGTTGGTTTCCTTTCAGTTTTGTTGATTGTTTCCTTTGCAGTGCAGAAGCTTTTTATCTTCAAGAGGCCCCAATAGTTCATTTTTGCTTTTAATTCCCTTGCCTTTGGAGATGTGTCAAGAACTTGCTGCAGCTGAGGTCAGAGAGGTCTTTTCCTGCTTTCTCCTCTAGGGTTTTGATGGTTTCCTGTCTCACATTCAGGTCCTTTATCCATTTTGAGTTTATTTTTGTGAATGGTGTAGGAAAGTGGTCTAGTTGATGTGGAGAAACGGGAACCCTCTTGCATTGTTGGTGGGAATGCAAACTGGTGCAGCCACTCTGGAAAAAAGTGTGGAAGTTCCTCAAAAAATTCTATGACCCAGCAATAGCACTGCTAGGAATTTACCCAAGGGATAAAGGAGTGCTGATGCATAGGGGCACTTGTACCCCAATGTTTATAGCAGCACTTTCAACAATAGCCAAATTATGGAAAGAGCCTAAATGTCTATCAACTGATGAATGGATAAAGAAATTGTTTTATATACACAATGGAATACTACTTGGCAATGAGAAAGAATGAAATATGGCCTTTGGTAGCAACATGGATGGAACTGGAGAGTGTTATGCTAAGTGAAATAAGTCATACAGAGAAAGACAGATACCCTATGTTTTCACTGATATGTGGATCCTGAGAAACTTAACATAAGACCATGGGAGGGAAGGAAAAAAAAAAGTTAGAGAGGGAGAGAGCCAAACTGTAAGAGACTCTTAAAAACTGAGAATAAACTGAGGGTTGATGGGGCGGGGGGGAGAGGGGGGTGATGGGCATTGAGGAGGGCACCTGTTGGGATGAGCACTGGGTATTGTATGGAAACCAATAAATTTCATATTAAAAAATAATAAATAAATAAATAAATAAATAAATAAATAAATAAATAAAAATGAAGTTCGGAGGCCAGGAGGGGGAGCTCTCACACGCGACCACTTGTGATCAATTGCAGACCCAAAGAGGAAGAGTACTTTGGATTCCCAACAGGGAAAAAGCCTACTTTACTGCTTCCAGCAGGAAGAAGGAAGAAATTCTCCTTGTTCTGTCATCAAGCTCAGGCAATAAGACAATGGTACAACTTAGCCAATGAGAAACCCTCACCACCCTGAACTCTCACTTTCCTACAACAAATTCCAAAGCAGCTTCTCCTAATTTCCTCCTTTTCTCTATAAAGTAACATTCCTCCTCTTTGATTACTAGACTTGACAATGCTTTACCATAGCTTACATGGCTGAACTGAAATTCCTCTGCTATTCCTGAATAAACCCATTTCGCTGGTAAAATAGCTAACTTTTATTTCTAAGTTCAACATTATAAATGGACCTCAGGAAATAACTTAGGAATGGCCAGATGGCAGATAGACTTAGGACAAGGTATAAGGGAGGACATGGATCTTGACCTCTCTGAGAGCACCACTCTCCCCGAATCTCCACATATTCCCCACATATTCACCAACCTGGAAGCTCTCTGAACCCTATTCTTTTGGGGTATTATGGTGGCTTCATTTCATAGACAAGACTGACTAAATCAGTGGCCACTGGGGATTGATTTAATCTCTAGCTCCCACCCCTCTAATTGCATGGTTAGTTCTCCTGGCAATCAGCCCCCATCCTTAGGTGGGGTCCAAAAGTCACTACATTAACATAACAAAAGACACCTTTATGGCTCTCATCACTTAGGAAATTCTAAGATTTTTAGGAGCTCTGTACCAGAAATGGGGATGAAGACCAAATGCATATTTCTTATTATAATCACAATATCACAGTTAGAAATTATGATTGCTTTACAGATTCAAAGGGCAAGAACTGATAGAGAGTCTCAGGGGAAAAAAGGGACGAGGGACCAGAAAGCCATCAGGAAAGTAGGCATCACCCAAATCTATCTCTTTCTTCCAAAGCTGCCCTCAACATTTTTATTTTTATGTAGACAACATAACTTCCTAATTAATACCATCTTTGTTCATGGGAAGATTTCAAACTTATCCAGTGTGTCAATCCAAATTGCAAATTCTCAGGCAAGAATATGATTGGCCCAGTTTAGGTTATGTCCACCTTGATGCAATCAGCTATGGACAAGAAATAGACTTGTGTAATGCAAATATAGCAATCTACTCTCATGTTCTTAGAAAAGAGCTGTGTGATCAGACACCCTGAATGATGTCTTCTACGTGGTATCTTTCCCATTTTTCCCTTATTTTCTATTACCACTTCCACCATTCCTGGCCCTTCAAGACAAGTAGACCTACCCGTTCACTGTTTCCCAACACTTTCCTTTCCTTTCTTTTCCACCTGTGACTTCTTTCATTCACTTTCACCTCTCTGGTTCTAACTTCTTGGTTCATACCTCAGCTTCTATTTCTGTTCCCTGTCTCTTTCTGATTTCATACCCCTTGACCACTTATCTGGCATGTTGAGCTTCAACTTTCTGCTATGATTTGTGAGTTGGCTTACTTCTATTGACCCAGCAAATCCATTGACCACCTCAGATGAAGGATCCTGTTATAATCCCTAAGCCCCCAGAACACCATTCCCTGGTTCTTTGCCCATTTAAGCAATGGTCTCATGTAAGGGGAGAAGGAGAACACAAGGCTGTCGATGCTTCCCAATGAGTACAATATTCCCAGAACATTCATATCATTCCTTGCCTCAAAAATCCTCCCATGATTATTTAGCCTGATAGTCAAAAGTCTTTCACAGGTAGGTTCCAAACTACTTTCCCAAACTTTTATCTCATTATTTCTTTACATGAAGGTTCTAATCGATGTATATTCTCTAAGTGCTTTGCACAGAATTGTATTGTGAGTCTATTGTATATCTGGCACATGGGACTCAATATATACTTACTGCCTGTGTGAATAAGTGCACAGTAAATGTTGATCTGGTGTAATTAGATTTATTTGACCCTGAACAGTTTTCAGTGTAGAGCTAGCTATATGGGAGATGTGAGAAATTACACTGAATCTGTACTGAACCTATGGTATATACTGGTTTTGATTGGTTTGGGGGTTGCTTTTTTGTTGTTGTTTTTTGTTTTTGATTTTTAAACCAAAATTCTGGCAACCATTTTTCCTATTTATCTTTTTTTCATAAAAATTGAGTGTAGAATAGGAAGGGAAAATATCCTAGCTATTTGCATATGCTGGTTGTTTGAATTCCAAGATAAACAAAAATTTACTGTATTCCTAAATCCATCCTTTACTAAATGCCAGGAACTTGAGTTGTATTGTGAAGCCATCTGTAATTTTTTGCCCCTAGGATCTTTTGGCCTCTGGACAATGCTGGACAATACTGTTGCTTATCCTTTCTATCACCCTTAGCCAAGTAAAATGAGACAAAGCCTGTTTTGTATGCTATAAGAGCAACCACTTCAAGTTAAATTCTTTAGAGTCTGTTCTCACGTTGTTTTGTGTCATAGATATAAAATACCTTGACCTTCACTCTCTAACATCTGCCTTTTGGAAGTCATAATGAATCACAAATACTAAAAAATGATTTAACTATTGACGTTTTTTGCTAATGTATGAAGATACTCTATGGTCAAAGAAATGTTTTACTATTAAATAGACTGTTTCAGCCCACCACATAAACCAAGCTTTAGTGTGGATATCAATAAATATTTGTCAAAAGAATGAATAAATAAATGGAAGTGAAAAGTAAGAGAGCTGTGCCTTTCTAGTTAATGGGAGCTATATTAAATGGAGTTAGATACAGGTCAACTAATTTTAGAAGTAATTACAGAAAATAAAATATCTAACAGAGTTAACTAGGTTCATCCTATTTTCTTCATTCCATAACTATCTTTCTTCTCTTTTCTCTTCTTTAAAAATAAAAATTGTATTTTTAAAATTTTGATCTTAAGAATTCTCAGCGGGGCGCCTGAGTGGCTCAGTTGAGCCTCTGACTTCAGATCAGGTCATGATCTCGCGGTCTGTGAGTTCAAGCCCCGCGTTGGGCTCTGTGCTGACAGCTCAGAGCCTGGAGCCTGCTTCAGATTCTGTTTCTCCCTCTATCTCTGCCCCTTCCCCGCTCATGCTCTGTCTCTCTGTCTCTCAAAAATGAATAAACGTTAAAAAAAATTAACAACAACAAAAAAGAATTTTCAGCTTTTACATTACCATGTACAATTAAATGCAATTTACTGCTTCTGTACTGGATTTTTAAAATGTCTTTTATCATGGCATATTTATTCAATTTGATAACCACCATGTTTACAAAGAGGCATTGGGGTAGGGTAGACATGGTGTCTCAACCTGAGTTCCTAAAATTAATGCTGTGATAATTTTTGAATGAAGGTTTCTTGGGTTAGTTTTATAGTGGTCAAATCCTGTCTTATTAAAGGGCTATTCAACCCTTGCTCTTTTGAAAATCATAATCAAAGTCTCTTTAAAGATTTTTAAGTTCTAGAAGATTTTTTTTATATATGAAGCTCATTCATGAAGCTATAATTCCAATAACTTTTCCCTTATAATATTGGAAATCATATTGCCAATTATTTTAAATTTATGATATATTTTCGAGCTCTTTTAAGATATCTACTAACACTAATAGCTAACATTTATTCAGGATCCTCACTCTATGTCAGATACTATGTCAGGGCTTTTACATAAATTACCTCACTGAATCCTCACAATAACCCTATGTGTGCCCATTATGCAGATTAAAAAAACAGGAAGTGAGAAGCAAAGCAAAGTTCTCAACATCACACAGCTGACAAATGACAGGACCAAGATTTGAAACCAGGTCTGTCTAATGTCAAAGCATCTGGTCTTTAAATCTGCAATATTACAGTGGGGTCTTCGTACTAGTAATGTAGTCCCACTTGGGGGGCATTTCAGAAAAGCAAAGCACTGAAGCAGATCTTTTCCTTTGGTATACCTTCCAGATCTTCAGTACAGATTAACATTTGCCTGCTTGCCAGAGACAAATGGAAATTGTACAACAGGAAAACAGGATAGTTAGTAGCTATCACATTTCTAGCATTATTGTACTGCAGTAGCTGCTACATCTCGGTATACCAGACCCTTGTCCTTTGGAAAATGGGTTAAAAACAGCTATGCTTAATCATGACAACAAAATACGAAGGAGAATGTGAAATCTAGAGACCTATTTTAGGCTGTGTGAGTGGGAGGGTGAGGGGATGACTGTTGAGGAGAAATAAAGGGACCCCCTCCACCCTAAGAGGAGAAAATACCTACTACCCTCGTGCTCATAGAAACATCTGGATTTTCCTCTTTACCTGGTCCTGCATGAATGTGACATCTCTGGGAATTTTTCAAAGTTAACTTGTTCCCAAATGGAATGCAAAGGAACAGCATGCTTTTATTTTTCTGTTTGCTGGTTTAAGCCAAGAATGATGCTTCTAGATAGCAGTGGGAGTCGGGTATGTGACTGAATGCAGCACGTGGTGCCTTAATTTTATTAGAGTTCTAACCCACAGACTGAGGTTGTTAGATGTCATCCTAAGTGCGTGTTTAATATTTCTCACTTGTGAACTTTGACCTTAATTTAATCCAGACAGGCCATATGTAGCTACTCACTTTTGAGCTCAGACACCAGCATTCCTCTTGTGTCAGTGTTTCAGGTCACAGTCCTTGGGCATCAAACATTCCCAGAAACAGTCTACCATTGCCAAACATTTTTTAAAAGACATCACTGATGCCTCTTGGAAAGAAAGACCAAGCTAGCATGCTAAAGTGCAATCTCTAAAGCTGAAAGTACAATAGCTTTTTTTTTTTTTTAGTTTTTATTTAAATTCCAGTTACTTATACAGTGTAATATAGTTTCAGGTGTACAATATAGTGATTCAACACTTGCGTGCTCATCATGACAAGTGCACTCCTCAGTCCCCATCACCTATTCCATCCATCCCCCCATCCACCTCCCCAAACCATCAGTTTGTTCTCTATAGTTAAGAGTCTGAGAACATAATAGTTTTTTAAAAGGTATTTAGCAATAATCTGATCTGGTTTTTCCCCTCAGGTTAAGTAACATATATTTGCATTTCTCACACATACACACACGCTCTCTCTCAACCTCCTTTTTTCTGGGAGTGGGCCTTTGTTCCTCAGCCTCCTCTCATCCCCACCCTATCACTATACCAAAACTGCTTTGTTAAGGTCACCAGAAAACTTTATGTTGCTAAATTCCAATATCTCTTTTCAGTTCTGTTGTTGTTGTTAATTCAATTAAGTTCCTCATCCCCTTATTTATATAGCAAAAGATACAGAAATTCAGTTCAAATGAAGTGTTTCCTCCCACCCACCCATGGCAGGATAGATGCAGCATGATGCAGAGGATTTTTCCAGCACTCTTCAAAGTCCCTAATAGGACATACTGCAGCCAGTGACCATATCTGCACCAGGTGGAATCTTGCTAAATCTCAGACACTTAACTGTGCAATGCCAAGCCATTTTATACTTAGAATTTACGTCACCATTCAAAGCACCTACATGTTTTCTTTAAATAGTTTCTGGGTTTGGTTTCCATGCAAGCACACTCCTGATTTTCTTTCAGCATTTTTTTTTTTTTTTTTTTGGCTATTCTTTCTTAGTCTCTTATGTCAGCTTCTCATCCTCTACCCAACAATGAAATGTTGGTGTTCCTCAGAACTCTGTCCTAGGCCCTCCACTCTTTGTTCTCTATGCTTTTTCAAGAAAATATCAATTCCCATGACTTCAGTTTTCTATACACTGACAAATCCAAATTTATATCTCTGGCACAGATCACACTTCTGAGTTACAGATCTGAATAGGTCACTGCCTACAGGACATTTCAAATTGAATGTCTCAGAGGCATTCCCAAATCATCCAGTATGTCCAAGCTGAACTCATGATCTCGTGTTCTTTACCTCAGTTTGTGGCTCCATTATTCATCCAGTTACTCAAGTCATAAACCTCAGGGTCATTTTTGACTCCTAATTTTCCCCCATACCTCACATCCAATCAATCAACTTTTTAGATATGATTTACCATTATTATCCAATGGAGAGAGTACCCCTGACTACAGATGCAAGCATCCTAATCCTTGGGGTGGGTATCTCTCCCCTATGGATCGTCTATTACCAAACACTGAGCTGAAGAAAGACCACATCTGTGGCAAAAACCTCCTCTCCCCACCTCCAGGGGTAATAGTTTACTGCCAGCTGGCCCAGGATAATATCAGCTACAGGTTGTGTGGAGTTCCTGGCACTAACACCAACTCTATCCATTTCCTTCTCACAGATGTATGACACATGAAACTCTCCTTACTCTAATCCTTACTCAGACTTCATATTCTAAGCAAGTATTCCAGTCTTTGGGAGAGTTACTAATATATAGATGCTCTGGCTTTTTCCATCGGTCTTTGTGGGCTGATTAATGTGAGTCACTAATGACAAATAGATCTATGTTGGAAGTGTTGATAAAATCCAGTTTCTAAATCTACAGAGCTGAGAGCCAGATCATAGGCTGTGGTAAACTCACCAAGATAATCCATCCTGTGGGGCCTCTTGAAAGGTAGCCAATTGATCTTGCCTGGAGATACCCATGTGCTTTCCATTTGAAATGTCTCTGAGGTCTTCTTGGGAAGATGCCTAAAGCCCATGAAACATTAGTTGAAAAAAATACAAAACTTCTTGACTTAGTGTAAGAAATGCACAGACTTTCTTTAGTGACGGGGATTATTTACAAAAATATGATGAAATCTGGGCTGCTTCACCAGCCATTTAGAGCACCTGGATGTGATGTTCCTCCTACACTGTTAAACATAGTGGCTACACAGAGAATTAAGAATGTGGTGTTTCTCATAATAGTAACCTGAACATAGTTGACTTTGTTCATCTAAAATCTTGTCCTTCTCCCTCCCCACCCCCCAAAAAGGAATAACCACCCCATGAAAGATGACTTTGGGGTCAGGTTTGTGACAAGTCACCTCAGAGATGGACCCACCCCAAATACAGCTATCTCTGGCACATGCAGTGCCTATCCAGTCCAGGCTACCACAGCTAGGACGCCAATTGGGCTTACTGAAAGCATCCTGCTAGAATCATTGCAGCTTACTCAGGAAAGAATTAGCCATTCTCTGTGTACAGCAGGTATTTTAAGGCTTCAAGGAGTCCTCCACTAGCTCATCCAGCAGAGAATACAAACTGCTTTTGCAACTTAGAAAGATAAAGGGGTGCCTAGGTGACTCTGTCAGTTAAGTGCTGACTTTGGCTCAGGTCATGGTCTCATGGTTTGTGGATTCGAGCCCTGAGTTGGGCTTTATGCTGACAACTCCAAGCCTGGAGCCTGCTTCGGATTCTGTGTCTCCCTCTCTCTCTGCTCTTTTTCCCGGTAGTGCTCTGTCTAGTGCTCTGTCTCTCAAAAATAAATAAACATTAAAAAAATTTAAGAAGAAAAAAAAGAAAGAAAGAAAGATGAGAAGCAATGAGGCCAAAATAGACAGAGGACTTGGCAGCATTCCCTAATTGCAAGGGTTGAGAAGGTAGGGCATTCCACACAGACAAGTTTTGAAAGCACATATGAGCTTTAAAGAGACCAGCCTGCAGAGGGCAGAGTGTGCAAATCAGGCCCTAGCTAGCAATACAATTCAAACCGAGGGTTGGTGCTTGATTGTGGAGGGCCTTGAGAGCCAGGAAGAATAGTTTAACCTTTACGTAGTTGGAGAGAGACGGAGAATCAAGAAGACCAACCAGGTGACTATTATATTAACCAGGGTCTGAAGATGTGAACCAAATTGATTGCTATAAGAAAAAAGAGAAACATTCTGAAAGGAAAGTGATGTAGTGGAAAATAACCCAATCCACAGCTATAACCAGCTGTCATGTAGAAGAGATAGTGCAGGCCCAGCACCATGAATCTCTTGGTGATGTCCATAAAACACATTCATAAACACCCTTCTTTGTTTCATTTCATCACACAAGACTTGATTCTGGAACACTTGGTTGTTCCTTACCTGAGCTGCGGAACTTTTTGCAAAAGAAGAAAGATTTCTGGGCTTCTAAAAGATTGTTGGCCTATAGGGCAAGGAAATTATCCTAGCTCTTCCTCTCTCTTTGTCTTTCATATTTAATCAGTCACCAAGCTTTCCTTGTATCTTCCCCTACAGTTCATCTCCACTGCTTCTGTTCTCATCACTACATTTGGGTTCCTACCAGAGACATCCAGAAAGTCGTCCATTTTCCAGTCTTACCCCTTTTCAATCCATCCACCATACTTCTATCAATGAACTGATAGTCTTTGTAAAACACAAATCTGATTATGTCAGTTTCCACTTAAAAACATTCAGTAATTTCCCACTGAATGTGTTTACGAAGAAGTTCAGTCATACAAAGTTTATTCATGATTTGGCCCAGATGTTGCAGGCACATGTATTTTGTTTGGCCACATGGTATTTTAATCAATTTGGGAAAATTCACATAAAAATCTATATACTAGGCTTCTCTCAAAAAATGAAAAAATATCTGACAACATATGGGTCTGTATTCACAGTGGCAACATCAGGCTACCGTAAGGAATAGTTGCCCATTTGGATGCTGTCTGTGCTCTCTGGTTTGTCACAGTCTCCATGGTCCCTATTGTATTTCACCCAGCCTGCTTCACTCATTGGCCTCATCTGCTTAGACTTTGCAACCATTTTTGTTTGTGACCTGTGGATACCCTCCTATCATTCCCTATTACTTCTTTCCACACACGCCTAATTTACTGAGCCTCTTGAAGTTTCTGCAATAGGTTTTGTAGCTTCCAGACTGTGTGATCTTGTAACTATTGCTTCTTCTATTTAGATCATTCTGATTTTACCCCAACCCATCCTTTACCAACCTTACCAACTTTTCCTTCAAGATTGAGTAGAAGGACTCCATCTTGAACTTTCCCTCAGTTTCCAGGTTCATTACTTTGACCCTTCTCTGTACTTTTTAACTTTTAAAATCTGACTTTGATTCTTTCAAATTCCAAAGAAGGGACACTCAGAACCATCAGATGCCCTAGAAAAATCAGGGATGGCAGAGCAGCATAGTGTGTTGAGAAAGCCCAGGCTTTAAGCAAATTGAAGTCCAAACCTCTGTTCCACCAGCAAGTCACAACTACCAATCTGTGATTCTAGCAAATAAATTACTCAACTTCCTTAGCTCTTTGAGACTCAGTTTCCTAACTTGTCAAATGGAACCTACTGAGGCAGGAAGGGAGCAGAGACAGGAAGTCAGAAACAGAGAACTACTCTTGTATAAAAGATTAGGATACATTGGAACCTCTTTATCAGTATGTGGCAAATGCATTCTCTATCGCTTTCACATAGAACACCATGTAACTTTGAAACCCTCAAGACGCCGGCAGTTGACAGTGGTAGTCAGTGGAATTGATAGTGAAACCTGGCACAGTCAATGGTACGTACTAGAAGCAGCAGTGGAGGACGATGACAAGGCTCTCACCAAAGCCCAGAGGAAGCAAGAGGAGTGACCAACAGTCCACAGCAGCCTGTGGATGGCGGACACAGAGGAACTCAGCAAAGATGGTCACTGGCTGAACTTGTCTGTGAATGTGTGTGAGGCCCCATCTGAGAACACCCAGAAATATTTTGGGGTAAGGAGAGAACTCTGAAGAACACCAGTAGGTGTTCTAAGAAGAACTCAGGTTATATTATTGTGGACAAGATAACACATGGAAAAACACCTCACAGAGTGCCTGGCACCTTGTAGGTAATTCATAGGCACTTTATAGGGACTCAGAAAAGATGACTTTTATTGCTGTTACCATTATGTTGTCATTGTGATTAGAGCCAATCATCACAAAGACCTTGTCACAACATCTCCCTTCCACTTGCTTTTTACAGACACTGTGCTTTACCTTTTCTTTGCCAATGTTTACCTCATGCTAAATAATTCAACCAAAAGGCCAGGCTTCTTTTCCATACCTGCCCATCTGTTTACCCCATGTGCTCCCTACTTTATTCTTTCTCCTGTCTCAGATTCCAATGTTGCAAAGCATCAGAGGAATCTGACAGAACTTTACTTCATTTAGCCTATAAAACATTTATTCCAGTCTTTTTAGCAATGGAAAATATGCCAGAGTATGCTTCATTGAGAAAAAAAAAAACACACTCATATTATTTTTATATGCTTGTCCTGATAACTGTTTGAGTACAAGTTACATTACCCAGTTTCACTATAAATATTGTTCACAATTTTAAAAAATTTATCAGCATTGCCATGTTCTATAAGTTCCTCAGAGCAAAGAACAATTAAATTTCATTTTTAAATGTTTATTTATTTTTGAGAAAGAGAGAAAGAGAGAGAGAGACAGAGCGCAAGCAGGGTGGGGGGCAGAGAGAGAGGGAGACACAGAATCCAAAGCAGGCTCCAGGCTCTGAGCTGTCAGCACAGAGCCGGAAGCGGGGCTCAAACTCACAAACTGCAAGATCATGACCTGAGCCAAAGTCGGCCACTTAACCAACTGAGCCATCCAGGCACCCCAATTTCATTTCTGAAATGTAAATTAAAAAAAATAATAAATCATTTCATAATGCTTACAGAATCTCTTAAAATTGTCTGGATATTAGGCCTACATAAACTTGACAGAAATAGAGCCAATATAGTTTTTCCATCAAGGCTGATCTTTAGGGGTGCCTGGGTGGCTCAGTTGATTGAGCATCTGATTCTCGATTTCGGCTTGGGTTATGATTCTGGGGGTCATAGGATCGAACTCTGCGTCGGCTCCGCTGAGCATGGAGCCCGCTTCAGATTTTCTCTCTCTCTTTCTCTGACCCTCTCCCCTGCTCATTCTCTCTCTAAAAAAATAAAAATAAAAATAAAAAATAAAAAAGTGATCTTTAAATATACTGTAAATGTAGAGTGAGACATTTGAAAGAGGAACTATAATGCCATGTACACAAAAACGAAAGAAGAGAGTTGTTTTAAACACTAGAGTTAGGTCATCAGGTTCTAGCATGCCTGTTGACCTGCTGACTGTCTGACCACTCTTGACAACTGATCTCCTAAGAAGCCAAGAGGCACTATAGGGGATCAGGGATGTGGCCTGCAGCAGAGAATTTGTGTTTACTGAAAATCGTCATGACTTCGGATCTCTTATTTCTGGTCTTCAGAATC
Organism: Puma concolor; assembly: GCF_028749965.1. Taxonomy (NCBI): domain Eukaryota; kingdom Metazoa; phylum Chordata; class Mammalia; order Carnivora; family Felidae; genus Puma; species Puma concolor. The sequence continues at coordinate 77,818,360 of NC_141674.1, forward strand.
AGATCAGCTTCACAGGACATACATATACGCATATGCCACCTACAGATAACATACACAATTTTGGCAATTTTCCTAGAAACTATCCTAGTGGAAGATCACATCAATAACTGAAAAGGAGAACATTTTATAGGCAGCATATGTTTTTATTTTACTCATGAATAATTAAGAACTCTAAAAATGTTGGTATGAAACACAGAACAGCAGATGATTTGAGATTCTGTTTGCCACCACAAATTGAATGGGCAAAAAGATTTAAGCAACCACAGTGGTATATGTGAATAATGAAACAAAGGAGAAGTGGATAAATAGTATACCCTTATTTATTTATATTAAAATTATGATTTTTTATATCAAGGTAACTGTTGACTTAGATAGTCCTATAATTAAAAACAAAGACCCTTTTCAATCTCACACTCATGGGTGATTTTGTTGATTTCATTATGTCAAGAAAAGTCTGGGTAACTAAGGCTTTTGGTGTCTCTAGCTTAGCTGCATATGGGAACATGTTAACAGGCTTATAGAAGGTAGAAAAAGGTGGCCATATAATTTATTGTCTAAGCCATGACAATTTTGAAAAAGAAAGGGGCACTTATCAGATGGCATATAAGGAAATGAAGTATAGAATAGGACTGTCCCAGGCACAGCAGTGTGCCTAGTCTAGCTAGAGACAAATTCTTTCTCTCATCCTAGCTTTCTATACACATTTCTCAATGTCTTTCTGTCCCACACCATGGCACTAGGGTGGCATTGAGGGAGAAATCCATCTGTCATCCCTACCCTAATTTCCCCCCAACTCAAAGAGGCTGGCTTCATCTTCTCTTTGAGAGATTTCTGCATCAGTAACATTCAGCACTGCCTGCACATCCAGCATCAATAAATCAAAAGAATATCAAAATTACACACAACATATCTGTCAACTAGAGGAAAGATAAAAGACTTTCAAAGGCTAAAGACAAAAGAGATTGTAGGTTATCGCCTGATGACTCTGTTTAAAATGTGGTGGCATAATATCTATGAAGTATTAATAGAATATTTTTCTTTGACATTTTCCCATCTTTTAGCACTTCCCCTCCTTCATGGCCTCAGGGAAGGGGTGTTACAGAAGAAAGCAGATTTTAAAAGAGACTCTTCCTTGCTTTTGAGTTTCAAAACCTAGGCCCTGAGGGGAACTGAACAGACTCTGCCAGTTTTTAGAAAAAAAAAAGAAAAAGAAGAAAGAAAACAAAGATAAGAACCTGGCTTCAGGCCTGGAAGGTAGAAGGAGAGGAGAGTCTGGAGAGGGAAGCAATAAGAGCTTAAAAGCTTGGGATCCTTGAGGAAAGGGCATCTGCACTTCCTCACTCCATCCCTCAGGTTGAATTGAGACCTGGGGGAGTCTACAGAAATTCTGGAGGGGTTTCGGAGAGTCAAGAACAGAAATAAGTCCTGCAGGTGGCAAGAGCCTGGAGAAGAACTAGCACCTTAGACAGCCTCACCCGCATGCCTCAGTGTGGTGCAGAAATGATGGAATGCCTCTACCTGCCAAAGAGGTCACAGAAGTGATGAATGACCCAACACCTTATAGAGTTTTCCACTGCTCAGCATATCATGGGACCACCTGACTGAGAAGCAATATACATGCTACTGCCCAGGAGGAGGGGCCTGAACCCAACGGGCTTTAGGAATGAACTTGAGAGGTGAGTCAAAATACAGCCCACATGGATCACAGACTGAAGACCCAGTGGGGTGATGGTAGCCTCTGAGGGTATCAGTTTGGCCAGGTGACACCAAGGAGCTAATGGTGAACCCCATCCCATATCCTGGAACTCCTATGACATAAGTATAACCTTAGGAAAAGGGAGGAAAAACCCCAATTTAAATGAAATTATGTTTTTGCTGTCCATGGGGAAGACTAAAAACAGATCTAAAGTTGAGCTGGAGAAAAAGACATTTATATTTCTTGTATATCTGTATTTGTGGATGAGGTTTGAACCCACTACCTATATAGATAAGGACATGCAATCCACTCAGAGAACAATGGAGGAAGAACATAAACCAGAACAGCTTTGAATCTGGACCTTCGTTACTCACCCAGTGAATTCAAATAGCTCCCCTGCCCCTCCACTCCTTTTAAAGTCAGGTTAATACACTCCATTAACAAGTCCTTTCCACTCCACTTCCTTGACATCATCCCCTTCTTCCTATTTCCACTGCCACCTTCTTAGCCCAGGCCCTCATCATTTCCCTTTTGCACTAATATACTAACAACAACAACAAGGTAGCATGTACTTGGGCCTCATTATGTGGCAGGCATTGTACTCTTTGCTGTATCTCTATTACTTTTTTTGAACTGTCACATCAATCTTATGAAGTAGGTACCATCTTTTTTTTTAATGTTTATTTATTTTTGAGGGGGGGGGTGGACAAATGGGGGAGGAGCAGAGAGAAAGGGGACAGAGAATCCAAAGCAGGCTCCAGGCTCTGAGCTGTTGGCACAGAGCCCGAAGCAGGGCTTGAACTCAAGAACCGCGAGATGATGACCTGAGCCGAAGTCGGACGCTTAACCGACTGAGCCACCCAGGTGCCCCAATTAGGTACCATCTTTATCCCCATTTCACAGATGAGAAAACTGAGGCGCAAAGAAGTCAATGATCCACGACCATACAACTAGAAAACAGTAAAGCCAAAAACATGTGGGCCCAGGTTAAACCACTGCACCACCCTGCCTCCCTTTAGTTTCCTCACTCTCCCTGCATCTAGTATTGTGTGTCTCCCTCCACATTGTTACCCACATAATCTTTCAGAGTACATCTTCGATAAAATCTTTCAATGGCTACCTAACCCTTTACTGTAAACTTTAAACTTCTTAGAAAAAGATACGGAGGTGGACATGATTCACCTCCTGCCTACTTGTCCACTCCATCTCCTAGACATATTTCCTTGCCAGTATGAAACTAGTGACGGTTATCCCCTGCCCCAAATAAACGGACAAGACACCCCCCCACACACACACACACACTCCTCAATTCCCATTTGTTCCTTTTAGGAATCCACGTATGTGCTTCCTGGTTTTAGAGGCACCTTTTTAGCATCCTATCCTAAATATTAGTATTAAATCACTAACTTTTTTGTCCGATCAGTGATTCTGTTCGGTTTTTTTTGCTCACTGTACTGTGAGCCTCCTAAAGTCAAGTCTCTATTTTCATTGTTTGGATTGGGCCAGAACATATCAGGTACGCAATACAATTACCAAACGAAATAACTGATGAAAATGTCTTTATTTTCCTCATGTTTTCTGCCTATTTCAACAACAATTTCACAAATATAAATTTCACACCTGCTAAATGCTAGGCACTTTGACATATACTTTTATTTATTTATTTATTTATTTATTTTTTTATTTTTGGGACAGAGAGAGACAGAGCATGAACGGGGAAGGGGCAGAGAGAGAGGGAGACACAGAATAGGAAGCAGGCTCCAGGCTCTGAGCCATCAGCCCAGAGCCCGACGCAGGGCTCGAACTCACGGACCGCAAGATCGTGACCTGGCTGAAGTCGGACGCTTAACCGACTGCGCCACCCAGGCGCCCCTGACATATACTTTTAAATTCGGATTTCTAAGCAACAGTGTAAGATAGATGTTACCATTCCAGCTTCAAAGATAAAAGAAAACTATAGCTAAGAAGTGAATATACAATAGGATGCTAGAGGCACCTGGCTGGCTCAGTCGGTAGAGCATGAGACTCTTGGTCTTGGAGTTGTGAGTTCAAGTCCCACATGGGGCATAGAGATTATTTTAAAAAGAGAGAACATAATGTGATAATATTACTTGCAGGATTTTCTGAGAATTGACGATAACATGAATAAGCATCAAGTATTAGATTCTGAACATAGGAGTAACTCAATGACTGGTAATCTTTAGAATTGTTTATCAGTGTTAAGTGCCAGGATTTATTAGTGCCTCCTAATTATGTGTCAGTGCGGCTGTAGATCTCCACAGCTGCTAATAACTTAAAATTAATGGCTCATCTTCCTTTCCTAAGGCTATTTGCTATCACTTTCTTTCCTCAGCATTCATTCTAATCCTTGGTGCTATCCTTAGTTCCCACAAGGTCCACATGTCTGGTTTCTAGAGATCATTTCACAAAATGAGACACAGTTCCCCTCTAGAGACTTCTTGACCTTGCTTTGGGGAATACATTCTTACATTTTTCCCAGCATTTTAAAACAATTTCCGTCCTGGCTTTAAAAAACTGAATGCTGCCCGCTTCTTGTCATTTTGAGAGTTGATGAGTTGCAGCCTTGCCTAAGCACAGTGAAGCTAGCACAGCTAAGGAGCACGGGGAGAGAACCAGCTGGCTCTTCTCAGATGAACCATGCAAGACTCACTCAAACCTTGGTTTCACTTTTCAGCCCCTCTCAGTGGCACCTGGAAATGCTCATGCTCTGTAATGCTAATGGAGCACCGTGCAGTATTTACTTCCCACTGTGGGGTGAGGTTGGCTCTTACCACCACAAATGAGCTGTCCCTGTCCCTTCTCAGATGCCAGTTCTAACCATGCCCCAACCGTGACTACGCCCGCCCCCTCTGGCACTCCCGGGGGATGTGGTCAGAAGGGAGGTGGGGAGAGAAAAGAATGCAAAGAAAAACCACAAGGGGTCCCAACCCAATGCATACTCACTCAGAAAGGAGGATCTAAACGTGAAGATCCTAGTGTTAGAGGAATGGACCTCAAAGCCAACTAGTTCACTGGCCATTAAACTTCTTTGCATGTGGGCCAATTCAGGAAAAATGAAAACATTTACAGGTGTGGCAGGAATGGATCTTTGCAAATTAACTGACATTTTTTACCCCAAGTTTCCTCATGCCACACGACCCTGTCTTTACTCAGGTAGCAGATAGAATATGAGATCAAAAAAAAGATGATAGAGGGGCGCCTGGGTGGCTCAGTCAGTTAAGCCTCAGACTTCCGGCTCAGGTCATGATCTCACGTCTCACAGTCCATGAGTTCAAGCCCCATGTGGGGCTCTGTGCTGACAGCTCAGAGCCTGGAGCCTGCTTTGGATTCTCCCTCTCTCTCTGCCCTTCCCCTGTTCACGCTCTCCTCTCTGTCTCTCTCTCAAAAATAAATAAACATTAAAAAAAAATTTTTTTAAAGATGACACAGCAGGCCCCAGATAATAATTCTTGGCTTATGAATTTCAAAAGCCTAAGCTGAGGTTTAATAATAATATTTAATTATAAAGCATTTTACATGTCTTCTCTTATTTAATGCCCACAATAATCCTATTATGCAGGATAGACAGAATAAACCCCTCAAAGATCTCCTTGCCCTAAGCCCTGAAACCTGTGAATATAATACAGGTAAAATTTAGTTAAGGATTTTGAGATGGGGAAATTAGCCTGGATTATCCAGGTGGGTCCTATGTAATCACACGGGTCCTTATAAGAGGAAGGCAGAAAAGTCATAGTCAAGGATGTGATGGTGGAAGCAGAGGGGTAGGGGAGAAGAGGGTGGAGGGGAGTTCAGGCAATCACTCATATAAGCCAGGATCAGGGAATGTTTGATTATTTTTCTGATTTGGACAAGGTTCGTATTTTGTCCTGACCCAAGTATGGAGGGGTCCCGTTTTTGCCTTGATCCATCCCAGTTGCAGAGTAGGCTTGACTGATGTTGCTGTTTTATTAAATTGTTTATGTTCAACAGGGAAACAGTAATGCCTGGCCAATAGCACCAGGCTAGCTGTCAGATCAGGGGCCACTTCTTTCTTTCTCATTTTTCATATAGTTTGTATAATCACCCATTCAATGTTTCATTCTTCATTCTCCAGTTGTTTCCAGATTTTCAGTAAAACTGTAAATTTAGGCCTCCAATTGCCTTAAACAATAAAAGAGTTTGGCTCTTGTGACTTATGTCAAGAAAATGAAAAGACCAGCCACAGACTGGGAGAAAATATGTGCAAATAAAATAAAGCCCTTGTGTGCGCAAGATACAATAAAGAACTCTCAAAACTCAAGAAAGCAAACAGCCTAATTTTTAAAGATGAAAGGAACAGCACTTTCAAAAGAAGATAGACATTTGGCACAAGACATGAAAATATGCTCAGCATCACTACTTAATAGCTAAATGCACAATGAGATGCTACTATACATTTACCAGGATGGCTAAAATGAAAAGACTAAGCATACAAGTGTTGACAAAAACGTAGCAGAACTGGAACTCTCAGCTGCTGCTGGTGGGCTGTAAGGTAGTACAGCTACTTTGGAAAACAGTGGGGCAATTTCTTTCAAAGCTAAAACATATACCTATTGTGTAATCCGGCCATTTTGCTCCTAGGTATTTACCCAAGAGAAATGGAAATATATGTCCCTACAAAGACTTGTATACAAATGATCACAGCAATTTTATTTGTACTAGCCAAAAACTAGAAACCACCAAAGGTCCATCAACAGGTAAGTAGACATGCAAATTATAGTACATCCATACAGTGGTATACTGCTAATAATAAGGAATCATACTCAGTAATAAAAAGGAATGAACTTTTGATGTCTACAACATAAATTTCAAAATAATTATGCTAAATGAAAGAAGCCAGACTCCCCTCCAATACATCTGTATGATTCTATTTATATAAAACTCAGAAAATGCAACTAAAAAAAAAAAGAAAATGCAACTAATCTGTAGTGAAAGAAAGCACATCAGCTGTTGGTGGGGAATGGGGAGGAGTGGGAGTGATTACAAAGGGGCTGAAGAAACTTCTGCAGGTAATGGATAGGTTCACTATCTTGTTTGTGGTGCCGGCTTTACAGGATATGTATATGTGAAAACTCATCAAATTCTACACTTTAAATACGTGCAATTTATCATATGTCATTATACCTCAACAAAACTCTTTTAAAAAGCAGGGGGCAGGGTGGGGATGGGTGGGTGGAGGGGCAGGTCACCTGGGTGGCTCAGTTGGTTGAAAATCCACTCTTGATTTTGGCTCAGGTCATGATACCAGGGTTGTGGGATTGAGCCCTTCTTTGGGCTCCAAGCTGGTCCTGGAGCCTGCTTCTCTCTCTATCCCCACCTCCGCCCCTACTGCCCGCCCCCCTCCACCCCGTCCATGCTCTCTCTCAAATTAAAAAAAAAAAAAAAAAGCAGGTGGCATGTAAAGATGGGTCAGTGAAACCAGTTATTGTCATCAGCGATCTAATTTCTTTCCCTTTCTCCACTCGTACTTCTTGGAAAACAAAGCTCCCCCCTGATTGACAGGGAATTTCCACACAAGCGACTGGGACCTGAAAATCACCCAGATTGGGTATGCATGGATCATGTGGTTACCAAACAATCACCACAGCCAGGAAACAATGTAGTGAACAGGGCCTACTGCTGGCTGCCATGTCATAAATCTTTGTAGCTCTCAGGATTTTCTTAAGAATTTTACAAGTAGAATTACTGTGGGGGGGAAAAAAGGTACCCCCAATTTTTTTTAATGTTTATTTATTATTTTTGAGAGAGAGAGAGAGAAAGATAGTCAGGCAGAGAGACAGGGAGACACAGAATCTGAAGCAGGCTCCAGGCTCTGAGCTGTCAACACAGAGCCCGATGCAGGGCTCAAACTCACAGTGAGATCATGACCTGAGCCAAAGTCAGATGCTTAACCAACTGAGCCACCCAGATGCCCCAAAAGGTACCCAAAATTTTGAAGTTTAATACCTTGGGGGAAAAGAAAAAGAAAGGAAGGCACACCCAAAAGGGTAATTAAGGAGAGATTATTGAAGGACTACTTACAAAGGAGTGAGAATTAAGGGCTGGTGAAACTTCTGGGCACTGACAACAGGGAGAGGTGGGGGTGGTGAAGGGTGGGGAAGCCTTTGCATTTTCTAGACCTGAAGGGTGAATGGAGAGCTGTTCTTGGAATCTGGTGAGGATGAAGACTGAAGGAGAGGAGCTTTTGGGATAGGTGGGTATGGCCTTAGGTAGGGAACACAGTTCAGCCAATCTGGGGCCTAGTAGGGAGGGAGCTGGGGAAATAAATCCACAATCTCTCTCCTGCTCCTCACCTCTCGCTTACTAGTTACCCAGCCTCACCCAGACACCAGTGTGTGATGTGACCCAGTCAGTAGAGATCAGCCTCCCAGGGCACAGAGCAGAGTGGAGGGAGTAGACAGTGGATGTAGAGACAATATTCAATACAATACTTCTTGCTAAATTGCTTTCCACAAAGCTACTGTTTATAAATTGGTATTTACGGGGCGCCTGGGTGGCTCAGTCAGTTAAGTTGTCAAGAGTTCAGCTCGGGTCACGATCTCACGGTTCCAGCCCCCAGTCGGGTTCTGTGCTGACAACTCAGAGCTTGGTTCAGATTGTGTCTCCCTCTCTCTGCCCCTCCCCCCCTCATGCTCTGTCTCTCTCAAAAATAAGTAAACACCAAAAAAAAAATCAATGAAGGGGAACCTGAGTGGCTCAGTCGGTTGAGCGTCTGACGTCGGCCCAGGTCATGATCCCACGCTTCGCTTCCTGGGTTCAAGCCCCATGCCCGGCTCTGTGCTGACAGGCTCAGAGCCTGGAGCCTGCTTCAGATTCTGTGTCTCCCTCTCTCTCTGCCCGTCCTCCACTCTGTCTCTCTGGCTCTCAAAAATAAACATTAAAAAGAAAAAATTCTTTAAAAAATTCAATAAAAATTTAAAAATAGATAAAAATTGGTATTTGCCTTTTTAAAAATACTGCTTGGAGGTGATTAATGAGGGGCTTCCATGCCCTGCTAAGAAAGAGCCTCCTGTCCTACCCTTGCCCCCAAATTGTTTGCCAAATATGTTTGATATTGTCCTACAACAACTGAAGTTCTCTGCAAGGCAGGACAGCAGAGCATCTAGCACAGCAAACAGGGAATGGCTGTGTGTGTGTGTGTTTTAATGTTTATTTATTTATTTATTTATTTATTTTGAGAAAGAGTGCCAGCATGAGAGGGGCAGAGAGAGAGGGAAAGAGAGAATCTCAAGCAGGCTCTGTGCTATTGAGTCAAAATCCAAGTCAGACACTCAACCAACTGAGCCACCCAGATGCCCACAGGAATGACTTTTTAAAGGAGAGTTTTGCCATTCCAGCGGCTCAAACCACCTTAAATCAAAAGAAAGTCCAGATGTTTTCTTTCTCTAGGCTCTTCACTCTCCCCAAATTCATAAGCTCAACAGTTTTAGTTGCATAAAAATATAAAATATCACGGTGCCTGGCTGGCTCAGTCAGAAGAGCATGAAACGCTTAATCCTGGGGTTGTGAGTTCAAGCCCCATGTTGGGTGTAGAGATTACAAAAACAAAACAAAACAAAACAAAAAAACCTTAAAAAACATATATACAAATAAAATATCAGTCCCCTCAATTTATCATTAAAGGTATAAACATACGGGAGGTGCCACAGAATAAAAAGAGATGGGACATTCTACCTGAGAATAAACCATATTAAGAAAGAGGAAAGCAACTGAAAAAAGATAGTGACTTCCATGTAAAACAGAGAGGAATTCTTTGATTTCCAAGGCTTGGTGTCTAATATAAAGTTATGTTGTTAATGGTTTTTATTGCAGTAGCAGGGAGCACAGTCTAAGCAGTGACTTTCTCCAGACCAGATTTGTCTGGTTGTATCTGCAAATCACTTAGGCCAAATCCTATCAAGTGTGGGCTATGGCATCTATATAAAAATGTATAAATCCTATATAAATACATATATTAAATATGTAAAGTCATATATATATTTATATGTATAAGTTATATAAATCCTATATATGGCAGGATTTCTCAAACTTTGATGTGCAGGGGAATCATGTAGGATCATTTAAAAATGCAGATTCCACTTCAGTAGGCCTGGGGTGGGGCTTGAGACCCTCTGCCTTCTCCTGAGTTGCCAGCAATGAATGCTGCTGCTGCTGGTTGAGGAGCACACACTGAATAGCAAGGCTATAAAACAGGGCTGCAAACTCAAAAGTCCAAGCCGGCAGCCGATGGAGGAGGATACAACATAACATGCTGGGGACCAGCGGGAAGTGTGGTGAACTGGGGCATGCATTCTCTGCCTTCAAGCATTCAAACAGCAATACTGCGCTCTCCCAAAGAAAGCAAGTCTGTGGTTGAATTCCACCCCACCAGTGTTCAGCCGCTGCACAAGGGAAGAGGCAGGCAGGCATGTGTGACCTAGTAGCAAAACCTGAATAATAAACAAGAGGCCTAATTCTTGCTTGCTCAGAATTTTCTGTTTAGCCCCACCATGGACTCATGTCTGTGTTATGGAGAACAGAGACATTGTATTGAGCTGTTGCACATAAAACCTCCTAAAAGATATTTGGGCACAGGTAGTATGCCTCTGCTCTCTCTCTCTCTCTCTCTCTCTCTCTCTCTGATAGTAAAACACGAAAGGATCAGAGCAACATTCTCCCCTAATTGCAGTTAGGTGTTATTTTGGCACCTTTGAAGTTTCCTCTAAAGTCACACAGGTGGCAGTTCCAAGTAGATGCAATGGTTCCCAGTGGAAGCAGCAGCCATGGTGCCAAGGCAAGGTGAGGCCTACAAGAAAAGGGCTGGAGCAAGAGGGAAAAAAACCACATAGGAACTAACATTTGCTCATGAGACCCCTTGGGAATACCCAGAAGTAACAGGATGGGATGAGATGGGGGTCTCCAAGAGCTAGGAACCTACATTGGTAGGTGGAGCAAGACTCAGCCAAACCCAGGTTACATTAAGATCACTAGAGGGGCATCTGAGTGGCTCAGTCAGTTAAGCATCTGACTTTGGCTTGGGTCATGATCTCACAGTCTGTGAGTTCAAGCTCTGCTTCAGGTTCTGTGTCTCCCTCTCTCTCTACCCCTCCCCCTGCTCATGCTCTTGTATGTCTCTCTCTCTCTCTCTCTCTCTCTTTCTCAAGAATTAATAAATATTTTTTAAAAATCACTAGAAATCATTTCATTTGTCTCATGTGATCATTTGTAACTCTATTGTTTTATATTCCATCTTCATTTCCATCTTTTGAAACAGGCTACACCAGCACAATTCAATAGAGATACAATGTGGGTCACATGTAATTTTAAATGTTCTAGAAGCCACATTTTCAAAAGTAAAAAAGTGCAATTGATTTTAATAATATATTTTAACCCAATATATCAAAAAATATCATTTCAACATGAATTCAACATTTAACAATTGAGATTTTTCACCTTTTTTCTACTAAATCTTCGACATAAGTGTGTGTTTTATTCTCAGAGCACATCTTCAACTCAGACTAGCCACATTTTGAGTGTTCAATAGCCATAAATGGGCAGCAAAGGATTAGACTATCCTTCACCTTGTTTTATAGTTTAAGAACTCACTTAACATACATACTCTTATCCTATAGGATGAGTTCCACAAAACATTAAACATCATGTATTTGTATCCTAAAGCTTATTCTAAAATGTATTACAATATAATTTATATGATCACTAATCTATTTTAATAAAATACATTCCAGATAATATATTTACTCATCTCTCTGAACTCCAATTGCTTTAGTGGAGAAAAAAAATATTGTGGTCTCATCTTGACCAGCCATGATGCTAAATGTTAACAGCTTTAGTTAATGGGACGTAATGAAATTAACAGAATTTTGTCTCACTATTGGTGCTGTGTATTTAAGTTAGAGGTTATTTGAAGATTTAAAAACCTGAAACAGGGACACATGGGTGGCTCAGTCAGTTAAGCATCCAATTCTTGGTTTCGGCTCAGGTTATGATCTCCCAGTTGGTGGGATCGAGCCCTGTGTCGGGTTCTGTGCTGGCAGCAAGGAGGCTGCTTGGGATTCTCTCTCTCTCTCTCTCTCTCTCTCTCTCTCTCTCTCTCTGCCCCTCCCCCACTCTTGTGCATGCACACTCTCTCTCCCTCTCTCAAAATAAATACACTTAAAAAAAAAAAAAACTGTAACAAAATACTGTGTAGCTTTTAAATGTTTTGGAGACCAGTGAGGCATGTTAAAACTTCCTACCTACTTTATTTGAGGCTGTTGAAGTGGTAGTTTGTTTGTTTTTTTGAAGATTTTATTTTTTTAAGTAATTTCTACACCCAACATGGGCCTCACATCCCCGAGATAAAGAGTCACACACTTTACCAACTGAGCCAGCAAGGTGATCCTGAAGTGATCATTTAAATAAGCTATATCTAGAGTGATCACAGGCTCCAGTTTTCCAGGAATAACACCAGTTTATACCTGTTGTTCCATCATAATTATTAATGATTCCCCCTTTCACCCTCAAAACTATCCCAGTTTGAACAATTTTGTATAAAGTATTACTAATGTGTACTGCTTATGCTTACATATTCTTTCTCAAAAAACCCAAAAACCTCCTATGTTGAGTTTTCCTGTGTACAATCTTTTACTCGGGGTAAAGAAAGAACAAAGGGCATTTCTGTCTTTTTTAAAATCTTTACTCCAAGACTATACTCAATAGACTCGATTTACTTAACTGAATTATAGAAAATTGACCCATGGGCATAACAGAGTCTCTTTATTTTCCGTGTTTCTTTCTTTAAGATTATTTTGTCCCCGTATGGTGTTCATTTCTGAACATAGCACTGTTAGCAATATGTTAGCATTCAAGTTTTGCAAAAAAATGCTATGTGGATATAAATAATTCTTCCTGCCATGAAGGTAATATAATTACTTACATTTTTTCCTTTGCTTTATTCACTTCAACAATTCTTTATTGAGCTTGCTTTTTTATTTTTATTTTTTTCTTCCAAGATTTTATTTAGTTTTTTTAAATATTTATTTATTTTCTAGAAAAACAGAGCATGAGCAGGGGAGGGCAGAGAAAGAGGGAGATACAGAATCTGAAGCAGGCTCCAGGCTCTGAGCTGTCAGTACAGACCCTGATGTGGGGCTCTAACTCATGAACCATGAGATCATGACCTGAGCTGACGTTGGACGCTTAACTGACTGAACCACCCAGGCGCCCCTCCCCCCAAGATTTTATTTAAATTCAGGTTAGTTAACATACAGGGTGGTATTGGTTTTAGAAGTAGAATTTAGTGATTCGTCACTTACATATATCCCAGTGCTCATCACAAGTGTCCTCCTTAATGCCCATCACCCATTTGGCCCACCCTTTCCTTTGTCTCTGACTGAGAAATCTCATGTCTTCTGCCTGCATCATGAAACTGTGACAGCCTAACTTGATAGCTCACAGGTAGGGTAAAAGTTGGGCTCTTTCCAGTTCTTGACGTGAACTTCATCAAACCCTGTTGACCACAACTCTCACTTCAGCCACTCCTGCAGCAACTTGTTCCTAATTTTGGGCAGAAGCAATTTGATAGTACCTTTGCTTCAACTTGTGATAAGTCCTTCTACCTGTCTGCTGCGGGGAACCTCTGACACCCCTGTGTAGAACACCCAGAAGATCCCCCTCCATGTTCTGGCATGTGCAACCTGCAAAAGAAGAGGAAGTTGACCAGTGGGAAACAGAAACCAATGGATACAAACTTGCTTCCTCTTTTAAACCCAGATGAAAAGTTCTACATACATTTCTACAATAAAAGCCCCCTCGGAGGACGATATGTCAATCACCCATGGGGTAGCCAACCCCTTAACACATCCTCATTGCCTTCTCTTCTTTCCTGCCTTGTATGCCTGGCTCCCTAGAGTCATGTTTAATAAACGTTACTGGCCTTAAGGAGAACCCAGACAAAGATACCATCTTATGTGTCCTGGCTTTAGCAATTGTTATTTTCCCATAAGTTAATATCCAGAATATTTGAAGAGTTATTGTTGCATCGGTGTTAGGACTGATCTGTTTAGTGTAAAGAGTCTGGGATCCTGGGTTCTAACAGAATATCAATGTTTTTCAGGTGTGTTAAGAAGAACATTTAGTCCTATTAACTTCTATTACAGGACTTACTTCCTAATCTCATATTGAAAAAGAGCAAATGTAAAATGATAACCACATAATGGCATGGAAGAGGGAAGTGGGCATATTCCATAAACACATTAGTCTTTATAACTGCCTACTTAAGTTTTACTTAAAAAAAAAAAAAAGCAGGAAAATTAGAATGCTGGTTGTTAGACCAATTTTACAATAAAGTGCTCACTTTGTTCAAGCAAAATGTAAAGTTTAAGGGAACTTATCCTTTATTTTTAACATTCATAGTGACTATCCATGGGTAAACTGCAGTGGAAATGTGGTGGAAAGAACGCATTGGCCAGGGGTCTTGCTACAAGGAACTATCTTGTAAAGTTAACTTGCTTTGACAAGTTCCAGATGTGCTGCATCTTACCAGAATTTCTGACATACTGGAGTCAAGCATAGATCATGGAGATGTGATTTCTTGCTATATAGAAGATGAGTGTTTATATAAGCAGTTGTTGTCTCCTTCTAGGATCTAAAAATAGAATATATGGGGTTTTTGTTGTAATCTTTCTTGGTAAGACTGTTTATTTAGGATATTATCATTTATACGTCACATGTAAGAAGGCACCTGCCATTTTAATTCCAGCGCCTCTGTTTTTCCTTTTATTTTTTGGTTGTCACCCTCACTCACTTTCTCAGTACACAGCTCACTATCTTCGGCAATGGCTAATAGGCAAGGGATCCTCTTCAGCTCCTGGTAGCATGTTCTGAGATCCCTGTTATCCTTCTGAAGAACTTCCAGGTTTCCAAAAAGGTACCATAAAATTCATTTTAAAAAGTGTCTTAAAAACTGAGAATAAACTGAGGGTTGATGGGGGGTGGGAGGGAGGGGAAAGTGGGTGATGGGCATTGAGGAGGGCACCTGTTGGAAGGAGAACTGGGTGTTGTATGGAAACCAATTTGACAATAAACTTCATATTAAAAAAAAATAGAAAAATAAAAGTTTGTGATGTAACTTATTTTAATTGGCTCCAAATTTTATGGCATGTGTACTACTTCATGTGGCTAGGGGAGACAATGTATTAGAACGTACATGTAACAATGTAAGCTGGACTTAAACTGTTAAGAAGGATTACAAGCACTGCTATTGAAGGACGTTGAAGTGATTTTATTGGCTTTACCACAATTCCCAGCTTTGCAAAGACAGAAAGAAAAGACTCACTTCACTTCAAGGAGGCACTGAGTATTTGCTTGTGTCTCTTCCCTGGTGTCAAAATTAAACATCCAAGTCGCCGTCCATCTACAGTAAATTGTGCCTGTGCCTCCATTTTAAATTACATTTTAATATTTGGGGGAGGAACAGAGATTTACAACCTAACTGTAAAATTCTTCTTTGGGATAAAGTTTGGTCTTTAAAAATATTTAAAAATATTTATTTGTTTACTTTTGAGAGACAGAGAGAGACAGAGAACGAGCAGGGGAGGGTCAGAAAGAAAGGGAGACACAGAATCCGAAGCAGGCTCCAGACTCTGAGAGGTCAGCACAGAGTCCAACATGGGGCTCGAACCCACCAACCGTGAAATAATGACCTGAGCCGAAGTCAGAGGCTTAACCAACTGAGCCACCCAGGCAACCCTAAAGTTTGGTACTTACAACAAAAAATTATTCCACATCTGAAAAATCACTAGCATTGAACCCCAATTAACATTACTGTATTAAATTATATCTTGATAAACCATCTTGAAAATAATGCACATTTACTCCTTTGAATTTTTTAAAATAAAAGTTGACTAATTAAAATCTTATCCTGGAATTTAAAGACACACAAGGATATTAAAAGTTCTATGCAATACTGATATATCATTTTAAGAATTTACTCTCTAGTGTATTTCTTTTCCAGCAAAAGGGCACCAAGACAAAGGCCCTGAACTTGGAATTTCTAGGGATTTTTCAAAACCTTAAATCATCTTCTTTAAAGATAACAAGGAATGGGAAGTCAAACCTTTACGACTTCACTGGGGTGAATATTCTTCCCATTAATGGCTAAACTGAAATTGTCAGACCGCTTCAGAGTGGTACCAGATGCTACAGTGTTTCAGTGCCTGGAGATGAAACTTGACACATCCCAGGATCTGCTCCTTGACCCCCCAGCCATAGTACTATTTTACTTAACATTGGAGCCCAGTAAATGGGAAAAAATATAATGAAATAAATAAATAAGACAAAATAAAAACGAAACTCAACTTCCATAAGTTTGCATTTAAATTTTAAAAATATGAATTTGTTCCTATGGTTCTCTGAATTTTAGTGACAATGACAAGATTTATTCCAGAGTGTTTGAAATCTATATGTTTTAGGGGAAAAAATATGTTGTTTTCTTTGTATGCTGCAGTTACCTTCAAGTATAACATGATGTTATTTTATCCTATAAATATTTTTTATTCTTTGTCAGATTTCCAGATATTTCTTACAAAGCTTCCTATTCTTCCTATTTTTAATTTTTAAACTGGGTTACAACTACCTACAGGTACCACAAAGATGGACAGATGAACAGACAGAGAAGACAACAAGATAGATTTTTATACTGAACAGCTTGGCTTCCTTTTTTCTTTCTTTTTTTTTTTTTTACCTAATTCTAAGATAATTAAATCTCTTTAAACTATGTCACAAAATAATAAGACAAAAATCAGTATCTTTTTTTTAATAATAGAGCATGCAATTACTTATACTTTCAAATTGAATTTAAAATTTAACTTAACCTGAGCCATTTATTTGCTAGCTATGTTGAATGAAATGTTTTTAAAAATATAGTTGATATCTACTGGAAAAACTGGGTATTCACATGCAAAAGAATGAAGTTGAACTTGTACCTAAAACTATATACAAAACTTAATTCAAATGGACCAAAGTCCTAAACAGAAGAGCTAAAACTATATATCTCTTAGAAGAAAACAAAGGGCAAAACTTGACAATATTAGATTTGGCAATGATTTCTTGGCTCTGACACCAAAGGGCACAGTCAACAAAAGAAAAAATAGACAAACTGGATTTTATGAAAATGAAAAAATTTTGTGCATTAAAAGACACTATCAATAAAGTAAAAAGGCAACCCACAGAATAGGAGAAAATATTTGCAAATCATATAGCTGATAAGGGACTAATATCCAGAATATATACAGAACACCTAAAATTCAACAACAGCAAAATCTAGTTCAAAAATGGGCAAAGGACATGAATAGACATTTCTTTAAAGAGGATATACAATTGATCACACTTGATCATACAATTGATATACACTTGAAAAGATGCTCAACTTCACTAATCATTAGAGAAATGTAAACCAAAATCACAGTGAGATACAACCTCACACTCATTAGGAAGCTTCTATTTAAAAAACAAAATTCAGTGCCCAACTCATTGCCTATGACAGTGCTCATTAATGTTTCTTCTCTTTCTCTCATTATACCAATAATTCGAGCATACATCAAATGGGATTGAGAGGAAGTTATTGGAGGTTTTCCCATAAAACACTGCTATTGAGCTTTCCTAATTTCTGTTCAGGATGCCTGAATGGGAGGAAAGTCCTACAGTTTGGTCACTATAATTATGTACCCCCAATGTCAGGAAATGCCCATTTCCCCACACTATTTTAATGCAGGACTAAGCTTAAATATTATCTACCTACCTCAACTACAACCAAACCCTGAGGAAAGGGGAACAGTTGGAATCATTTATCCCAATTCTCTCTCAACCATCCACCAGCTTCTTAAAAATAAGGAGGCCTCTTTCTTAGAGGAGAAGCAGCCAATAAAGAAAGCAGTGCCGCCAGCTGCCAGACTCATGTGACCCCACACCTTATATACAGGGCATATCTATCCTGAATGTTCATATTCTCTCACCATTGACTCTAGAGTAGCATATTCTCCTGTTTTGGGTGTTTTCTCAAAGAAGAGATATGTCTGGAGGCAAGTGCCATGTTAGTGACTTCTTGGACCAATGACTTTGACTGCTACTAGCTCTCCTCTTCAGGAGGAAGCCCAAAAGGTAGAATCAATGCTCAATCCATCACCCAGATAAAGCAGGACACACATAGGAAGCGCCTTGTGCGTCCAGGGCTCACATTGTCCCCTCCCTAACCCCTCCTTCCAAGAGGACCCACTGCTTACTAATCTACCTCCTGTAAAAATAGCTACATAAAAATAAGGTAAATAGTTTTCATTGGCTAATTTGTTCCTACATCCATACATTAGAATCACTGACCTAGTTAATATTGCTTCAACCGCTTTCTCTTGCAAAGGAAACCACACTGGCAATTCTAGAAACAACATTCTTTTAGTCAAGTCAGCAATAACGAGAACATGGTTGCTACTTTTCATTCTTGTACACCTTTTAATTCATAAACAATCTATAGTCTTGCTCTCCTTTCAACATCCCTCAAGGAGATATAAACACAATATAGAAATGACTTGTACACAGCATAAAGCCTTATGAAGAAGTAGACTCAAAAAATTGAAGCTTTTCCAAAAAGAGACGATTTCAGGTCATCTATTTCAAGTTCTCGCTCTTGCTGACTCTAAACATTTATTGAATAGGTCATGCAGCTTGTAACCTCTTTCTCTTATAGTTTATTTTCTGTACTCTCCTCAAAGTGATGTTAATATAACTCAAGTTTATATTTCTCTTACCCTGATTTAACACCTTTATTAGCCCATTTTGAGGGCTAATTATTGCCCATTTTGAGAATAGCATACAAGAATGCTCATGATGAGGTCTGTGTCTACTCTCTGGCTCATCTCTCTCCAATCTTTTTCTATTTGTGTTGAAATAATACTAAATAACTTATAGTTCTGTGAACACATTTGTCTGTTTCAGTTCTTCTTCAATGGCTAAGAGAATGCCTCTTTCTTCCCCTACTACTAGGTGTAGTGGTAAACTCATATTAATTTTTCAAACCTCAGCTTGGACTTCAATTTCCCCAGAAAAAGTTCTCTGATTCAAGTTAATAACTCCCTCTTCTATGCATTTATTCCATTTTACTCATTCATTCATTGGACAAGATTCAGTAACATTTGACAAGTATTTCCTGAGTTACTTAATATATGTCAAATACTGTGCTAGGGAATCTCATTACCACTGTTATCCTCCTGGCTAATACTCTCATAGAGTTCACCATGTGCCAGGCACTGTTCTAAACAATACACATTTATTAATTTATTCACCTAAGCACAACCTTGTGAAATGGATACCATCACCATTGTATAAATGAAGCAACTGAATCCCCAAGAGGTTAAGTAAGTTGCCCATGGTCACCCTGGCAGTCCAGCTTCAGAATGCATGTTCCAGACCAGTCTCTTCCCCATCATAAGAGATAGCAAGTGTAATGACAAAGATCTACATTAACAAGTAATTATAACAAAATGTGACAAAAGAAAGAGTACAAGATGTTATGGAAGAATACACCTAGAGACCTAACCTGTTTAGTTGGTGAGGCTTTCTTGAGAAAGAGGTGCTTAAAGTCATATCATAAAGGATGAATATGAAAACTGTCTCTTTCAACCCCCAGATAGACTTCATGCCACTTGAGAGAGGAGTCCTCGTCTTACTCATCTCCATATGACAGGATCTATTCTATTGCTAGGCATGAGTATGAGAAAGTGTTTGTTGAATGAATGAATGAATTAAAACGTATGACTACATTAAAAAAATTTTTTTTAATGTTTATTATTTTTGAGAGAGAGAGAGAGCAAGCAGGGAAGGGGCAGAGAGAGAGAGAGAGAGATACAGAATTGGAAGCAGGCTCCAGGCTCTGAGCTGTCAGCACAGAGCCCGATGTGGGGCTCAAACTCACAGACCCCGAGATCATGACCTGAGCTGAAGTCGGCCGTTTAACTGACTGAGCCACCCAGGTGCCCCTGTATGACTACAGTTTAATGTAATGTATGATTAATCAATGTATGATTAATTAAAATCTATAAGCTCTACCAGAAACCTTAAATGTTTTCTTAATCTGTGTAACATTTCTGCAAGGCAGTTATTTTTTACCTCCTGCATTACTAGTTGAGAAACTGAACTTCTGTTTATTCATTTGTATATTTCAAAAATCCTTGCTATTCCACTGCAGTTTCAGAATTGAGTCATAGCTCTTTAACTTTTAAATAATTTATACTTTGGGGGCACCTGGGTGGCTCAATCAGTTGAGCGTCTGACTCTTGATTTCTGCTCAGGTCATGATCCGAGGGTCATGGGATTGAGCCCCATGTTGGGCTCTGTGCTGAGCATGGAGCCTGTTTAAGATTCTCTCTCTCTCTCTCTCTCTCTCTCTCTCTCTCTCTCTCTCTCTCCCCCTCCCTCCCTCCCTCCCTCTGCCCCACTCTCCTGAACTCTCCCATGCTCTCTCTCTATATATAAATAAATAAATATACACACACACATAAAATAATTTATGCTCTTATTTTTGAAATGGCTTCTTCCCATGAAATGCTATGTTCCATGTATATTTTACAATGAATGTGTATAATTTTATTTTATAAGGTAGGGGTTTATTTCATCTACTTATTTTTGTTGTAGTCCACTCAGGCTGCTATAATAAAATACTGCAGATTTGGGGGCTTAAAAAACAAACATTTATTTCTCACATTTCTGGAGGCTGGCAAGTCCAAGATCAAGACCCAGACAGATGAGAATATATTCCAGGTCCACAGATAGCAGCCGTTCTGTAATGTCCTTACCGGGTGGAAGGGACCAGGGAGCTCCTTGGGGTGTCTTTATAAGGACACTAATCCCAATCGAGTAGTCTGCTCTTAGGACATAATTACCTTGCAAAGGCACCACCTCTTTACACCTATCACAGTAGGGACTAGGTTTCAAAATCAACATGTGAATGGAGGGGGCACAGAAACATTGAATCTATAGCTATTGATTGCCCTAAGAGAAAATTTCTGTTCACATCCAAAAGCTACATATTTGCTTTATCTTTATCCTAGGTTATCTATCTTTGAGGATTTCCTGAGAGAGTGCCTCAGCTTAATCATGGAGGTAAAAAACAAACAAACAAAAAGTGGGGGAGGGGATAAGACTTCCAATAACTTTTCCTGTTACTAGTTGACTGCGTGGAGAGAAAGAAAGATGAACAGAATTCTTTGAACGTTACGCTGGGAACTTACTCTGAATTGACTATACAACTGACAGGAACTCCCTGCTTTTCCTCGAGTGATAGACTGTAACCGATTCAAATTCCTCAAGACCCAAGGTCTCCACCTGCTGGGTACCTGCTTTTTGCAGATAAGTTGTCTATAATTACTTGGCGTCTAAACACAGATTGCCTGATGCCCAAGTAGTTTCAATCCCACTAATCAGATTGTCCCCGTGAGTTCCCTATAAAGAAAGAAGAACAGTAGGAGGGTAGGACAATCTTTGCCGCAGGTCAGACTCCCAATCTCACTGGCAATAAGAGGTCCATGACTTCTCTTGCTCACCGTTAGCTAATAACTTTTCCCAGTAAAGTTTATTCCTTTACCCAAACTGTGTGCCTCCGATACTACAGAATTCATTCTTAGCCACCTTGGAGGGCAGCCCTAAATGATTCCTTATTTGTCAAATAAAAATTTCTGCTTTACTTAGCACTCAGGAGCAAAAGGTTTTGAGAGGGAGCTGTGTTAAAGGGTAGAGGGTGAGAGGAGGTGCGCTGACAGGGGAGAGATTTCTAACACAATAGGATAAACATAAGAGGACTTGGGGCCATATGGTACCCAGGCCCCAGCCCAGGTAGACAATAGCTAATTGTCCCCCTAACTTGCTCACTCCTCTAATGGAAAATGAGCAGGTTTGGGGACATAAAGAGGAGAATCATAAAGCCTGACTCATTTACTGTTGCATGAACTTATTGATCAGGTTCAATTTCCAACTCGGCTGTTCAAAAAACTGCTGCAATTATTTATCTGAATCCGCTTTCATTTACCTCCGACACATCATTCTGCTGAGATGGTAGGAAATTCAATATCTGCATTCCCCTCTAATCCTGGCAGGAATTATGCAAAGATTCGGTGGTGGGAGTGGGGAGTCTCATGCAGCACCAAGGCACTGGGGAAACCACCTGTTAGTGATAAGGTACCCACTGTCCAGCCCGCTTGGTCCTTCCCTGCTCCTGTCAACAGGGATGAGCATCTTGCCAGGCCTGGGAAGCAGTCTTCCTCTAACTGCTGAGTCATTTCTCCATTCAAGATTTCCACCTCCCCCTCCAATGGACAGGACCTACCAACCTGGTCACACCCCTCTGAAGGACGCTTATCTCCTCCCCTATTTACTTTTTTTTTTCAATTTTTTAATGTTTTATTTATTTCTGAGACAGAGAGAGACAGAGCATGAGCAGGGGAGGGGCAGAGAGAGAGGGAGACACAGAATCCAAAGCAGGCTCCAGGCTCTGAGCTGTCAGCACAGAGCCCGATGCGAGGCTCGAACTCACAGACCCCGAGATCATGACCTGAGCCGAAGTCGGACGCTCAACCACTCAACCGACTGAGCCACCCAGGCGCCCCAATCCCCTATTTACCTTTTCCCTTCCATGCAGAACATCTAGAATAATAAGATTAAAGCCAGCACAGTGACCTGTATTTTCATATGTTAATTCCCTTTTCTACTTCTACTTTCTCTTTCTTACTTCCCTTTCCCATTCCCTATCTCTTACTTTTGAAGATGAAGAAGTCAAAACAGTTATTTTACATAGTCATTGTCTTTTCTCTGACCCAGTTTAGAACCACAAAAGGACCTATGTAATAATAAGCCCTGTTCTGATATCAATTGCCGAAAATCATTGCAGAGCTTTCTCATGCCTTTGAAATAAGACTACCTCCTAGATCCTTAACTGTCTCCTGTGGAAGTGGAGGAAAGAGAATACAACCTACTGGATAAACAAACTCCCTTCCTCAGAATATGAATTCATCTAAATAGGATAAAAAGACTCAGTACATATATTGTACACTTGAAACTAATATAACACTGCATATTAACTAACTGGAATTAAAGTAAAAGCTTAAGTGGGGGGGTAGGGGAGAAGGGAAAATGGCTAAAGGGCATTGAGGAGGAGGGCACTTGTTGGATGAGCATTGGGTGTTCTATGTAAGCGATGAACCACAGGAATCTACCCCCAAAACCAAGAGCACACTTTACTAACACTGTGTGTTAGCCAACTTGACAACAAATCATATTTTTAAAAATAATAAATAAAAATTAGGAATAATTATTATAGAAAAAAATAAACATAAATAATAAAAACTTTAAAAACTCAGTACATGTTGATGCTGACTGCAAAAAGCATTAGTAAAACAACTACTCTGTGGCTAGCATGGAATTAAGTGCTATGAAGAATTAAAGAAATCCTTGGAAGACAAGGTCCTTCACAAGATTGCAGTCAAGTTGGAACATGAAACGCACAGAAGAGCAGTGTACCTCAGAGAACATGAAAGTATGTTTAATAAGGAACTAAAGTGTCCAATGCAGTTAATTAGAAAACAAAACAGCATGTGATAAGTTTACTTGTAGATGGTCCATAAAGAGTTAACCATGAGGAAAGGGACAAATCCTCAGCTGGGATATCTGAAGAAAGGAACCTTCACTAACTTTGGAGGATGCATAGGTACAAACAAAAGATAAAAAGAAGACACACACACACACACACACACGCACACACACACACAGGCCTGTGGAGTCTGAATAAACATGCTGTGAAGGAAAAATAGTGAAGGCACTGGTCTGACCCTAAAGAAAACTTTGTTACATAGTTACCAACATCCCTAAGTAACAACTATTAATTCAACCCGCAAGTCAAAAATTACTAAATTTTTATTTAATAATTAAATGTCAAGTATATGCCCATTTATATTATGAAACTGAATTTTATAATCAAAATTCAACAATCAACCCATCTTCAATTTGCTCTTGGAGATATAAATGTAACCATTTAAAACCTAAACTCTAATTGTTCATTAATTCCACAGCTATTTATTGTGTCTCTACTATGTGGACAGCACTGAGGGTAGGACATAGGGAAAGGGGGAAAAAAACCTACTGTAAATTAAATGAGCTAACATAGTCAGGCCTACTACGCTAAGCACCTTACATGTTTTATCTCACTTTATCTAACTCAATCCTTCACGCCAAACCAAGCAAGAACTGTGTCCATTTTACATTTTTGAAATAGACTGAGTGTCAGAGATACTGAGTAATTCATGCAGGCTACACAGCTAGTATAAAGCTTATAAATAATTTGAGACACAAGATACATTCATTCAAAGAAGTAGTTACTGCACACTTAGTATAAAAGATACAAAGAAGAAGTTAAAGATTGTACAAGTATATAATTGAGGAGAAATAACTTTGGCAAGGATTATGATAACAGGCTTTACAGATTAATGTGACCAAATCTAAATTAGTGGTTTTCACTCTGTTGCACATTGTAGTCAAATGGGGGAGCTTTAAAAGAATCTGATGTTTGGGGGCACCTGGATGGCTCAGTTAGCTGAATGTCCAACTCTTGATTTCGGATCAGGTCACGATCCCAGGGCCACGTGTCAGGCTCCTCACTGAGTGTGGAGACTGCTAAAGATTCTCTCTGCCCCTCTCCCCTCCTTGTGTGTTCTCGCTCTAAAAAATAAAATAAAATAAAGCAAAATAAAATAAAATAAAATAGTAAAGTATAAAGTAAAGCAGGGTAAAATAAAATAAAATAAAATAAAATAAAATAAAATAGGAGTCTGATGTTTGGATTCCACCCCCAGAAATTCTTTTAAAAAAAAATTTTTAAAAAAAATTTTTTTTTTTTTAACGTTTATTTAATTTTTTTGGGACAGAGAGAGACAGAGCATGAACGGGGGAGGGGCAGAGAGAGAGGGAGACACAGAATCGGAAACAGGCTCCAGGCTCTGAGCCATCAGCCCAGAGCCTGACGCGGGGCTCGAACTCACCGACCGCGAGATCGTGACCTGGCTGAAGTCGGCCGCTTAACCGACTGCGCCACCCAGGCGCCCCCCAAAAAAATTTTTTTTTAATGTGTTTATTTATTTTTGAGACAGAGAGAGACAGAGGATGAGCAGGGGAGGGGCAGAGAGAGAGGGAGACACAGAATCTGAAGCAGGCTCCAGGCTCTGAGCTGTCAGCACAGAGCCTGATGCGGGGCTCGAACTCACAGACTCACAGATCATGACCCGAGATGAAGTCGGATGCCTAACCGACTGAGCCACCCAGGTGCCCCTCCACCCCCAGAAATTCTGATGTAATTGATCTGAGGTGTAGTTTGGGCTTCAGAATTTTTAACAGTTTCTCAGGTGATTCTAATGTGCAGGCAACGTTGAGAATCAGTGTTCTAGAACAGTGCTTCTGGGGCTCCAGAAATCATACAAATAACCGGGAGACCCTATTATACTGAAGATTCTGATTCAGTAGGTCTGTGGTGGGGTCCAGATTCTTCATTTCTTTCTTATACCTGTGTCCTAAAATGGCAGCATGCATAAAATGCTAATGGGACCCAAAGGAGGGGTATTACTGCCTGGGGAGAAAATGGGTTAAGCAAAATAACTGATACCTCCCTAGCCTGAGCATGGGTTTTGGACTCAGGATAATACAATCTGTTCACACCAAAACAGATCTCCCCTCCCCCTGCCTCTCCCCCCCACCCCTGCCGCAAAGTTAACTACCCTCTCGAATGCTCTTATCTAAGAAAACCCAATTTTCATCACCCCATGCCCCATCTGCTAGCTCTATCCTTCTAACTCAACCATATACTTCAATTATATCAATTCTTACACTACAGAGAGAGTTCCAATCCATAGTTCCCAGCACTTTGTATTTTGTCTATGTATCGACCTATCTATATACCAGTATCTATCACCTTCCTATATAACTTTTCCTTCTTGCCTCCCAAAGATTCCATGGTGCATTATTCCAATCACTTCGTTGTAAACACCCTCACTTGCCCCTGTGATCTTTATCCTTAGTTAAATCCAACCATTCTTTTCCATGTCTGCATACTCTTGACTGAAGGTTGAGAAAATCATACCAGTATGCCATCTGGACTGTATATATTTTTAAAGTTTATTTATTTTGAGAGAGAGAGAGCAGATGACAGAGAGAATCCTAGGCAGGCTCCCTGGCACTGTCAGCGCAAAGCCAAACTCAGGGCTCAAGTCCACAAACCGTGAGATCACGACCTGAACCGAAACCAAGAGTCAGATACATAACTGACTGAGCGAGCTACCCAGGTGCCCCCAGACTACTTTAAATTGAAAATGGGCACTCAACCGTGCTGGCAATAGCACAATCTTTCCACAGTTCACCTTCTTACTCTCAGAATATCTCTCTGGTCTTCTCACTCCTCCAACCTCTTTTACCCCCTCTTGCCTCATTCTCAGCTGAAGACCTCATCTCATTTTATTAAGAAAATGTATGTGATCTGGTTGGAACTACTTTATCCCCCCACCCACACACAAACCACCTGCATCTGAATTCATCTTATGTTTTTCCCTTGTGTTAAAAGGATGGGAATCTGGGTTGTTTTCAAAGGCCCACTTATGCTTTGGATCCATTCCTTCATTCTCCCCTATAATTTCATTCCTGTAGGTATTCCCCTTTTCTCCAACATCAACAATTTCTTTCTGTACTACATCATTCCCACCATAATATAAGCATTTATCTGCCAGCACAACAACAGTAAAAAAAATTTCCTTTGCTCTACTTAACCCACCAGCCACCATCTTATTTCTCTAATCTTCATCCTCCTTCCCACCAAAAAAAAAAAAAAACAACCAAAGAAACAAAACCTTAAGACTTGTTGCTGATTGTTCATCTTTTGTTCTTCAACACACTTGTCTTTCTGTCTCACTACACCTTGAAATTATTCTTGCCAGAGATTCTAATGATTGCCATGTTGCCAAATCCACTGGTCATTTCTGTGTCCTCACTACTTCACTTCTGTGCAGTATTTACCATAGTTGATCACTTCCTTTCAATTGTAAAACTTCCTTCTCTTGAATTCTATGACATCACCTTCTTACCTCACAGGCTGCTCCTTCTTGGTCTCTTGCTGGCTCTTCTTTCTTCCTCCTCCGCCTAACTTTGAAATGTTGGAGATTCTCATAGACCAGTTCTCTCTTTGAAATCTGCTTAGATAATCTCATCTAGCCCCAAGGTTTTAAGGTTCATATATAAACTCATAATTGCCAGTTTTATGTCTCCAACTGAGACTCCATTGCAGACCAATATATCCATCTGTTTACTTGACATTATTACTTGGGTACCTAACAGGCATCTCAGACTTGATTATTGTCAATGCCTACCAACCAAAGACCACTAGGAATAAAACTGTAGTTGAACAAGTTGGGTTTATTGTTTCAGTAAGTGAGAATACCCACCGTGGAGAACCGTGGGTATCTCAGTAAGAGTGTTAGAAGTTTGGAGTTGTTAGGTAATTTAGGGGAGGGTTCAAGGAAGAGGAACTTTATTCTGGATTGGAAGTTGTAGGGAGGCAGGAGTAATTTTATAGTTGGGTATTTTAATAAGGAGTATTATTTACTGGGCTGAGACTATAACTATAATAGGTAAAGAAGCAGCAGTCACTCATATTAGCCCGGATAGGAAAACATTTGCTCATTTTTGTGGTTTGGACAATGTTTTTGTTTTGCCTATGTTCAGATATGATTACAGATATAATTACAAAAATAATTTTTATTTTTGTCTTGATTTATCATGGTCAGAGTGACTTTGTCTGATGTTGATGTTCTGTGAATTTACAGTCACACACCCCGCCAATACACCAAGTTCATTTCTACCTTTGCACTTGCTCTATCCTTTGCCTGGCAGTCTCTCTTTGTTGGCTCCCATCATGGTGCCTCCTTCCTAGTCACTAACACATCCTTCTACTTTCTTTCAGAGCACAGATGAATATCTGAAAGAGTGTTGTTCTTCATTTGTTCATTTGTTCCTTACTGGAATTTGTTCCTCCTTACTGGAATTTTACTTCACAAAGAGATGGTGGTTCTCTGTGGTGTTCACCTGTGGAACCTCAGCCTCCAGAAACCTGCCTCGCAGCCACAGGCTCAATAAATACACTGACTGAATCAGTGTTTGAATGTCTCTGGGCTCATTTCTGCGAATAAAGTCATAAACAACCAACAGTTGCAGGTTTTGTTTGTTTTACTGAAGTAGGGCACTCAACAAAAGGAAGTGAAAAGCAGGGGGTCAACAAAAGGAAGTGAAAAGCAGGGGGTCAACAAAAGGAAGTGAAAAGCAGGGGGTCGGGAAAGTAACCACCTTTTACTCAGAGTGTGCCCGGTTTCTTGTGTGGCCACGGTATGTCAGGATGTGTCAGTACTCCTAGAACCTGAGACTTTTCTATTTCTGAATTATCTTTCCTGATAATTGGGCTGGATCCTTAACCTCACGGTTCACTATTCTTTAGCAAAGAATCATTCCCGGGCTTTATTTCTGTAACCGCTCTTTTAACCAACCATCGCCTAGGGGAGAAAACCCAACCCTACCGCGCAAGCGCTCAATGGCTGATGCCGCGGCATCGAGGCCTTTACAGTGCGCATGAGCAACTAGAAGCAGCTAGGCGGGAAGTGTTGCGCAGGCGCTTTTGGCAGAGTCGCTAGGTGGGGATCTCTTGGCAGCGGCGACCCAGGCAGCTGGGGAGCCACAGAAGTCGTATTCCCTTAAACTGTGAGTTTCCGACGGTTTGTTCCATGGCGCGGGATTCTGAGGGACTAGAAACGAATTCTGGATCGTGACTTCGGTCTTGTCGCAGCGCAGTAACCCATCCTCCCACCCCTGTTCGGATCCCGCTGACCCACGGCGGGAAAGTCATGCGCCTGCGCACTAAGCATCCCATTGGGTCTCGGGTCTGAAGGAGGAAGGTCCTTCCCCGCTGAGCTCGCGGCCGGTGCTCCCAGAAGGATCCCATTCATTCCCTCTTTCTCTCCCCTCCGCTGATGGCCAGTATCGGATCAGTTCTCCATCAACTTGCATGGGGCCTTGAGCGAAGCTCCTGTCCCTCCTTTTGAGTACTCATTCCTCCTTAATTTCCCTCAGGTCAAACCGCTCTCCCCGTAAGGCCTACCGTACCCCGCCCCTGCTCCCCTATTTTCCAGCTGGCTTGTGTCCCGTCGCGCTGCCGTCCCAGTTACCGCCACCACCCTTCGCTCCACCGCCGGCCGCCGAGGCGACTCCCCTGACTAGAACATTTTCCCCTCGCCGCCCCCCCCCCCCCCCCGCCTGTGTTGCTGTAAGGTAAAAGGGAAGTAAATGTAATCCTTAGAAACGGCCCACAGTTTTACCCCCTTTGGGGATTTTGACATAAGGTGCGCTTTTAAATATCTGCCCCTGTGGGGACTGGCGTTTTTTTACTGCTTGGTTCAGTGAGTGATTTAAACTTCTCATCTTCTCCAGTATTCTAATTTTCACAGCTGCTTTGCTCCCCCGGTGGACATGACCCCTTAGCTGGCATTTTGCATCCCAGTTGTTTTGTGATGGAGGCATCTTTGGGGATTCAGATGGATGAACCAATGGCTTTTTCTCCCCAGCGTGACCAGGTTCAGGCGGACGGCTCGTTAAAAAAACATGAGCAGAATTTTAAGCTACCAGGTATGTGTTTAATTCCAAGGGTGTGCAGGCAACAATTCTGTGATTTCGGTTATTTTTTTTAAAAGGAACTTCCCGAATGGTAAAGTGAGTTGTATGTTTACATGGGAGTGTTTTACATATCAGTAAAGCTTCCTGAGGTCTAGATTTAGGATTGGATTGCATTTTAGAAGGATTGTAATCCATCCATGTCATTTTACAGAAGTTGCTAGAGTCTAAACATTGGTGGTTATCCAAGAACAGTTTGTTGATACCCAAACTAGAATTTCTTCTCCCAGATCTCTGTTCTTATCTGTCTTCATATTGCATTAAACTTGGATTTAGAAGTCGACGATGGAGGAATTTTCACCTGAAGTATTGAAAAGCAGAATTCACTGACAAATAATGAAATATATGTAGCAGTACAAAAGCACTGTATCTCAGTGTACATCTCAGTGTTGTTTGACCTTAACCCAGACCCTGAAGTGAGGAGAGGATCAAACAATACCTGATCTTATACACTAAAATGTGTGCACCTTCATTCCTGCTCTAGCAGTGCCTGGGACATAATGGGCATTTAATAAGTATTTGTTAAATAGAGGAGTTCCGGGTGACCATTTCCTTTTTCCTAAAAGATAGCTAAACCTTCTTTTCCATCTTTGTTTTAAGCATGTTTTGCTTGTCCAGAAGATACTAATTTTGACCTTCTATCCACGAGATCTATTTATCCACTCTAGAAAAATGATATCACATGCTTTTGCTTTCTGACTAAAACTTAAACTCTTCTTTGGTGTCAAAATGAGTACCCTTTCTAATGTCCCAGTTGTTCCAGTTGCCTGTGCTTAAAAACTCTAGAGTTGTCTTCGACTTAATGATTTATATTTGCTTCTCATAAGAAATTATCCAACTTTATCTTACTTCTTTTTTAATATGTATGGCATTGCTTCTTATTCCTACTTCCACCACAGTAATCTGTTCTCTTACACCATGCTCCTGAATTACAATGAAGTTTCTTACCTAAACTGCCTGCTTTCACTTCTTTTCCATCCTCCAGTTCATTTGGTACACTGCTACTAGAATAATCTTAAAATGCCACTTCATCCAGTTTCATGGTTGCTGTCCCTCTTCCATTTGTCCTGTTCTTCACAATTCAGCTTTCTCCTGTGTCATTGGACCCATAATACAATAACAACAGTCATTGTGTTAACCTTCATGTATCTTTTAGCACTCTGTATATTTTGTCTTTTCATTTATACTGTAAGCTCCTTGAAGGCAGTATCTCATATAGCTCCTGGTGTATCTTGTGCTTTAGACAGAGTGTATGAACAGATGAATCCGACATGGCTTTAGCATTATGTTCAGGTGAAAGCTACTATTCTAATATTCTGAAAATCTGGGAAATAAAGAGTAAAGTGAATTGTAGTCTAAATTTCTAAAGTTTTGTGACTTTTTTGTAACAGAACATTGAACCTTATAAGCAGTACCTTTAATAACTCATAAAACATGCTGAAATTTTATTCATACTTATTTTTAATATGATGCTTAGTAAAAGCTAAGGTTATATAAAAAATAACTTCAGTAAGGAGTAAAGCTAATGATATCCAGGCCCATAACTGTCTCATGAGCTAATATGATTCACTTTCTCTTGATGGAATAACTTTTGAATGGTAGGACCTTTTTGTATATCTTTGTATTCCCAGAACCTAATAGTATCCAGCACAGAGTTGGTGCTTAAAAATACATGAATGAATGGTTTAAGGCAAGGATATAAAGTAAAATACTTAGTGTAATGGACGAATAACATGGCCCTTTGTTTTAGGATATGTCAGCTATTGTAGCTCTTTTTTTTAATATAAAAAGTGTATGTGATTATTGATGAAAATTTAAAAAGTGTAGAAAACTCAAATAAGGAAATAACGTCCAAATTTTATACATTATTATACAAATATTGCCCCGTTGATGACCTGTTACAGTCCTTTAGTCATCCTGTGCATAACGAGATACATTTCAAACAAACAAAACTAAATTAGGATCGTAACCAACTTATTTCTAGTCTTTATTTTTTACTTAGCAATATGTAACTTGAACATTTCTTATGTAAATTATCTACAGCTTGGTTTAAGTTGATTGGCTAATGTTTTATTGCATAGTATGCTACAATTTATGTAATTACCCTTTTTAGTAAACCTTTAGATTGTTTTCCATTTTTTCCTATTAAGAAAAATGCCACAGTGAATAAAATACTGGGCATAATATTGTATCTAATGTTTACTTTCCTCTGTATTGTTGAACTATACTATAAGTTGCGCTTGTGATGTGTTATATGGATGCTCTTAGCTCTTGCTACTAAAATGGGTTATAGTATGATATGTGTGGGACAGATCCAGTTTATGCCTGTTGTCACACTGTAATTGTTATTAGTGTCCCCTTTCACTCTCAAGAGTGCCTAAGTTTGGGCTAAATTATATGATCTTCCTAGCTTAAGAGATGTAAGTCAGACAGTACACAAAGCTTCAGAATAAGCATCACATATATTCCTAGAGTGGCAGTTTTACTCCGTTGCAAGTAATTGAAAACATTTTGTTTATATGATGACTATTAAATATTATGTGCAATTACTTTTCTAGGTGCTGGAATAAATCAGTGCATAAAACAGACAAAAATCAATGCCCTCAATCTACTGGAAAGATAGATGATAAAAGAAATAATATGTTCAAAGGTGGTTAGTATTGTGAAGAAAATATAGAAGGGAAGTGGAGATAGGAAGTGTTGGAGTAGGAGATTGTGATTTTTAAGAAGTGTAATTGGTCAGAGAAGACTTCAGTGTGGTAACATTTGAACTAAGACTTGAAGGTGGTAAAGTGATGAGCTACATAGATATATGGGGGAGAGCATGCCAGGCAGAGGAAACAGCAAGGGAGAAGGCCCTGAGATGGGAGTGTGCCTAGCATTTAGGAATAGCAAGGCCTTGTCCAGGTCCTCGTCACTGGAGGCTGGAGGGTGATGGGAGTGATGGCAAAGAGAGGTATGAGGAGAGGAGGTAGTTCCTTCACCTTTATATGAAGCAAGCTGTGAAACTCTTACTAGGTTTGAGCAAAATAGTGACATGGTGACTTAGCTTTCTCAGGATCACTCTGGGTACTATGTTACGAATAGATGGGACAGGCCGGCAATGATGAAAGTTGAGAGCATAGTATTAAAGCCACTTGGATATATTATGTAGCAGGAAAAATATTTTTCCTTAAAATTTCAAAATGGAAGCTTAGACCTTCATGTTTAAAGTATAGGCATTTAGGGGTGCCTGGGTGGTTCAGCTGGTTAAGCATCTGACTCTATTTTGGCTCTGACAGCACAGAGACCTGCTTGGGATTCTCTCTCACTCCCTCTCTGCCCCTCTCCCACTGGCACCTACTCTCTCAAAATAAATAAACTTTAAAGAAGAAATAAAGTATAGGCATGTAAATGTTTTTGGCTTGTAGACTTTTCAGGATCTTCCCCCTGATGCTCAAAGTATATAGTCATTCTCGTCTCTGCCTTTAGTAGTGTTTTCTGTCATTTAACATTAATGTTCTCTTTTGCTATTTACTCTCATCTCCTTCAGAAATGAGGATTTTGCATTCAGTTTGGTTGTCAGAAAGTTTTACTGTTGTTTGAAAATGTCAGAGTTGTTCTGTAGTGACAGGAAACTAATATAAACATATTTTGAGTTTTGTAAAGATACGTAAGTGCCTAGCAAGTTAGTAGTGGCATGAAAACACCTTGAGCTTACATAGTCCTTCACGTGGCTTGTGTATTACAGTAGTTCCTTATTACATGTATTTCCTCTCTGGTGATTTCTAATAGTTAACCAGTGTCTCTATTACTGACTGCCAGCTCATGCTAATACAGAGGGAAGTTCCAAAACATAGAACTCAAAGAAAAATTCATCTAATCTAACCTCTTTGATTTTCAGGTTAAGAAAATGAGTATTAATGTGGTTTAATGATAGGAGTTGAATCTGGGCTTTCTTCTATTTCAGCACCCAATAGTACCTTCTGTAATAATGGAAATGTTTCTATGTTGTCACCTATAGCTAATACGACAGGAAATTTTTAATTTTTTTAAATTGTAATTTATAAATTTAAGGGGCACCTGGGTGGCTCAGTCGGATAAGCGTCCAGCTTCTGCTCAGGTCATGATCTCACAGTTCCTGAGTTTGAGCCCTGCATTGGACTCTCCATTCTCAGTGCAGAGCCTGCTTCAGATCCTTCCTCCCTCTCTTTCTGTCCCTCCCTGCTTGCGCATGTGCACTGTCTCTCTCAAAAATAAACATTTACTATAATAATAATAATAAAATCTTTAAAAAATAAATTTAGGGGCGCCTGGGTGGCGCAGTCGGTTAAGCGGCCGACTTCAACCAGGTCACGATCTCACGGTCTGTGAGTTCGAGCCCCGCGTCGGGCTCTGGGCTGATGGCTCAGAGCCTGGAGCCTGTTTCCGATTCTGTGTCTCCCTCTCTCTCTGCCCCTCCCCCGTTCATGCTCTGTCTCTCTCTGTCCCAAAAATAAATAAACGTTGAAAAAAAAAAAAAAATTAAAAATAAATAAATAAATAAATAAATTTAGTTACATGAAACTAGAAGACAGCACAACTCTGTATCATATGACTACAGAGCTTTTAGTATTCTCATATATACACACACACAACAAAACATCCACACAAACACTTCAATACATTTTGTAGTAAAGAGACTACAAATAGGGTTCTTAACATTTCATTGTATATAAATACCATTGATTTAAAAAAAATTTTTTTTTAAGTTAGTTTATTTATTTTGAGAGAGAGAGGGCACAAATAGTGGAGAAACAGAGGGAGGGAGAGAATCCCAAGCAGGCTCTGCACTGTCAGTGCAGGGCCTGATGCAGGGCTTGAACTCATGAATCGTGAGATCATGACCTGAACTGAAATCAAGAGTCAGATGCTTAACTGACTGAGCCACCCAGGTGCCCCTAAATACCATTGATTGTTAGATAACCCCATTTTATCTGCTGCTCAGAAATGCTGCCAGTTATACTATGACACAGTGCTTTCTTATCACCTAGAATTTTTTATTTTATACTTTTTGAAAGAGTTCTTTTGGATGTAATTAGACAAATAATTGTATATCTCAGGTACATAATTAAAAAGGAAATTAAATATTTAACATCTTTCTTTTCTGAGTCACTTTGAGTATAGTCACACTCATTGACACCCCATTTTCCCCCTCATAATGTTCTCGATACATTAATGATGCAGAATTTCTTTGAAGAATTCATTTTTTAATTACCATTTGTTAATGCACTCATAAGAGCCCAATTATGTGGAGCTGGCCTACATTTGATTCTGCTTCATCACCTTTACCACTTTTCCCTACAACCGTTTGCTCTTAAAGGGTTAAATGTGAATGCTCTTTTATGATTTCTTAGATTTTCGTCAAGTCACTGATACCTGTTCTGTAAGTATTGATACTGGCTGACAATAATTGTAAGTTGCATCCCAATTTCAGAGTTTTTAAAATTGTGTTTCAGAATCAAGGACATGTAATATAAAATTGAATATATCATTTTTATTACCCTTTCATGGTGCCTTTCCTGTGACACCGGAATTTGAAGCTGGTTGGAATTGACACCCATTAAGAAAGATTACAATTGACTATGGCAAGAGTGACTGCTAGAGGCTGGCTTTTCCCCCCTGGCTTTGGTTTTGGTTTCTAGAGTGAAGTAGTGTGGTAGCGTATAGTGAGGTAGCTGCTACTGTCTTGACTTCTTCACTCTTTTGTAACGTCTAAACTTTTGCTTTTTTTCCCGTCAGCTATCTCTGAATGCCCATAATGATAGTAATAATTCATTCACTGAACAAGCATACCAGGCACTGTTCTAACTAGGAGCTGAGTGTACTGTGGTGAATTATGCACACAGGGAACTTTTACTGGTGGAGCTTATGTTCTAGTGGGAAGAGGCAGAGAGCAAACAAATAAACAGGATGATTTTATAGTGGACAAGCACTCCAAAGACAATAAACAGGGTAATGAGAGGAATGCTGTTTTAAATAGGATATCAGAGAAGAACTGACCTTAGAGCCAGCCACATGAAATAATAAGGGAAAAAGATTTCAAGTAAAGGGTAAAGCAAAAGTGCTAAAGAAATAATGTTAATAACTACAACAGTAAGAATTACCACTTTTATTTAATATTTGCTATGTGTCAGGCATTGTGTTAAAAACTTCTTATGTATATTATTTCTTTAATCCTCACAGTATCTCAGTGGCATGGGTACAGTTATTACCCCTTTTCTGTGGTTGGGGAGACTAAGGCTCAATGTAATAAGCTGTGTGCTCAAGGAAAGTCGTACCTAGTCTGGTAAATAATAGCCACGATTTTAA
This sequence comes from Puma concolor, assembly GCF_028749965.1. Classification (NCBI taxonomy): domain Eukaryota; kingdom Metazoa; phylum Chordata; class Mammalia; order Carnivora; family Felidae; genus Puma; species Puma concolor. The sequence continues at coordinate 77,854,190 of NC_141674.1, forward strand.
TTTAGTCCTCTCATCTCCAAAACTGTTACTCATAATTACTGTTCTAGTATTGCCTCGTGTATTGAAACCCATGAAGCTTCTCCAGTTACCCATGAAGTAGATGGGAAAGTAAGTTCTTCCCATTTCCTTAGATGGATTGATACAGTGGAAAGAATACTAGATCTTCTTGGACTAGATCTTGGCTTGTTATTTAGTTTCCAGCTCTTAATGTTCTTCTTCCCCCTCAAATTCATCCTCTACTTGTCATCTTCCTGCTTAAAAGTTTTCCATGGCTTTCAATTGCATTCTTTCCCTCTCCCTTCTTCAGCCACATTGAATTTCATTACCTCCCTCACCGACCTCTCCCCTTGGATAAAATAATCCATGCCTTTTTCCTTTTCCATTCCTTTGTGTACATAGTTCCTTCTTCATAAAATGCCTTCATCCACTTTTCTACTTGGTGAGTGCTTCAGAACACAGCTTAATTGTCACCTGGAGCTTGCTGTATTCATTCCCCTCCCCTTCCTTATATCTAGTAACATATGCATTCTTGTGTTATTATAGTTACTGTCTTGTATTCAGAGCTTTTAACACCTGACTTTTCCACTAGACTAAACTCTTAGAGAACAGGAGTTGCACCAAATTTGTTAATTTTTTTTTTAACATTCCCATCGCTGAGCATTTTTAAAAAATTTATTTATTTTGAGAGAAAGAGTGGGGGAGGGGCAGAAAGAGAGGGAGAGAGAGAGAGAGTCCCAAGCAGGCTCCCCAGTGTCAGCATGGAGCCCAATTCGGGGCTCAATCCCATGAACTGCAAGACCATGACCTGAGCCGAAATTGAGAGTCAGACACCCTACCAACTGGACCACCCAGAGGACCCTGAGCACTTTTTAAAACACAGTGTTTGTTAAAAGGACACATAATTTCACTTTCCTAAATAGGGTTTTCTTATCTGAAAATCAGGATAATTCCTGTTTTGCCAGTATCCCAGTGCTGTTGTGAAGATCTGAAAAGATAATACATGTGATGTGAAAGTGGTTTGAAAATGTCTTAAACTGTTATATACATTATTTACATTATTACTATTATAACTTAAAAAGTAGCTGATGTTTGTCTTAGATACTGTAATAAAATCCGATAACTCTTAAGTATGTAGTTTTCTTTTATATCCAGTAGTTTATCACGTTTGGTATTACTGCCTTTCTTATTTTAACCATGTATATTTTTGTAAAGAGTTTATATGTATTTAAAAGTAGCAGTTTATCTTATCTGGTCTCAAGGATAAAGGATACTATTGATAATTGGGATAGTTGTTTTTTTAAAAATATTTTTAACATTCCTGAGAGCTTTGGTAGAATTTCTCTCTGAGGGTACACTGTGAATACTCAATATATAAAACTTTCCCAAGCTTGTAAGATTTTGTATCTTTGGGGAAGAGAAATAGTTTTCAAGAAAATTACATTGTGTCCTTGTCATGCCATCTAGTGATCACAGCACAAATTGTTTAGTTATTTTTTAAATTAAGCTTCTTTATTGTGTTGTACTCTATGCAGTGACAGTGTATCTGTTAATATAATTCTGAGTAATAGAAATTTGATGTGTGTGATTCTGGGACTTAACAGTTTTATGTTTTTTCAAGAAGTGTGTTACAGCAACTTAACAGGGTTTTAAATATTTTTATCATGATTTTAAAGTTTATTATAGCTACTTTTTAACTTTTTAATTACGTTTTAGAATTTATTTCATTGAGGTTTTTTAACTTAAAGTATAAAATATACTTTCATTAATTATAACTATAAATTATTTTTCCTTGATAGGTGTTAAAAAAGATATTGAGAAGCTTTATGAAGCTGTACCACAGCTTGGTAATTTATTTAAGATTAAGGACAAAATTGGAGAAGGTAACTTAGAGATCTACTTTATTTATAAGTTTTTTTCCCTTATGTTTTGCTTTGTATAATCTTGATTTTCATTACTATTTCCTTTTGAAAAGTATATACTTTTTAAAATAATAAGATCATGGTCATATTACTAATTATGACATCAGGTTTTCTTTTTCCCCTGGAAAGAATGAAAGAATAAATATTTACAGTAAAATGAATAGTCCTATTTTAATCTTTATGCTGTTATACTGTTAAAAGTGTTGATATACTAATATATTGTTAAAGATAATTATTGAAAATGAAAAATTTAAGATTCATGTGGGGGAATTTGATCAAGGAAAGTCCTCCTTTTTCTTTCTCTGTTGTAGTTAGGTAGAACTGTATGTTGAAACAGAGAAATCTAAGGTGACAAAATGATGGAAATCAAGTGGTAACAATATTTATAAGATGGTCAGTATCGACATAAATGTCATTGAGAGACTGGCAGTCTTGTTCATTAAATGAAGGGTGAATTTATCAGATGTGAAGTGAATGAGAAGGTAAAAGATAATAAAAGGTTTTGGTGGCTATGTTAGGAAATGCCTAAATAGTTAAAAACAAAAAAGCTTCTATTTACTTCATTGCTTGCTTTTCACAATGAAAAGTGTCAAACACAAAGAAGCCTAGGTCATTGGGCAAAAAAATTAGAAGGTGAGATGTTTTGGGATGTAAGAAGCAGATTTTTACATCTTTACCTTTTTTGAACACTGACTTAGTGTTCAAAAATTTTGTTCTGGAAAACACTGCTGTCCTTCTAACATTAATAGCTATTCCTGGAGAGGGGGAGGGGAGAAGGGTGTTCTAAGGCTAAATAAGTTTGGAAAATGTAGTATGTATGGCTCCCTTTTGGTTATTTGTGATGTACTTAAACACACAAAGCACACAAAGCTCTAGCTTTGGAAATTTTTGTAGTAAAGAAATTTATCAATTTGTTTTAACTCAGTTTTCTCAAATTTAACTGACCACCAGCTCTTTTATTTTTTCTATTTAGTTTAATGCTAAATTTAAAAGCCCAGGTGGTTTTGTAGTTTTTTCCCCCCAAGACTATTAACAAGTCTACTTCTAACAGACCTGTATCCAACTCTAAAGGAAGTAATTTCAAATGACAATACTATAGAAAAATACTTGCTAGAATGGATCATGACCATGGAAATATTTTATGCTAACCCAGGCAGATTTACTGTAGAGCTTTGGTAAATTAATATATCCCCTAAAGAATTGAAGACAGTTGAGAATTTATTAAAAATTGAAAGTCCTATTTTTAGATGTTTTTGCTCTTCATGTATAATATCTTTAAATATATTAATGATAGATTAGGATAATTTCATGGGCTCCAGTTTTAGGATCTATTTTAGCATTGTTTCATTAACATTTTTAAAAACCAAATATTGAAAAATTGAATACATTGTTTTACAGGCACTTTTAGCTCTGTTTATTTGGCCACAGCACAGTTACAAGTAGGACCTGAAGAGAAAATAGCTCTGAAACATTTAATTCCAACAAGTCATCCTATAAGAATTGCAGCTGAACTTCAGTGCCTAACAGTGGCTGGGTATGCATTATCTTTAACTGAACTGCCTGTATATTTAAGATTTTTAAGCGGATATCTAACAGGGGTGGTTAGATTGTCCATGAATTCAACATATTTTACAGTCAGGAGTCTGCAGTTTGGTAGCACTTTCCCCCTCTAATGTTGGGATAGTTAATTAAATTTATATTTTTAGAATGGGTTATCCTTGAGGCTCAGCTTGACTTCCTGTTCTCTGACCACTTCTTTTTCTAATCTTCCTGCCAAGTCAAACCGTGGTCTAGATATTTTTTAAAATGTAGGGAACTCCTATTTCACATCTCCCCAGCTATTGACAGCCCCATCTCATATTTTATTTTGAACAGCAGAATCATCTGGCATGTCTTTCCCATTGGTCTTTCTCTTCTAGGTCATTCCTGTCACCAAACATACATGATCTAGTATTTCTTATCCCCCTGTACTGCCATCCCTCTTCCAGCTGTTTCATCATTTCTTTGCTGCTCTTCCCAGCCAGACCTCTCAAAAATGATCTATACATACTATTTTCACTTCCATACCCTACCTTCACTACTCTCACTGTGTGTCTACTTTTCTCCATACTAAACTGAAACCACTTTAGATAAGAGTCCACTGTGACTTCCATCTTGCCAGTTTCTTTTTCTGTTCACATGAACCCTAGGCAGAGTTTAACATAATTGATTTGAACCAGTGTCTTTTGACTTCTATACTGTCACATACTTCTTGTTTTCTTCCTGCTTTATTTGGCCTTTCATGGTCAATATCTTTTGCCAGTTCTTCCTCTTCTACGTGACATCTAAATGTTGGAGTTTCTTGGTGCCTTATCCTAGGCTCTCTTGCTCTGTACTCTTCCCTGGGTAGTATCATGTATTTCCATGTGGCTTTAAGTGTATGATAGTGATTCCCATAAGTGTATATCTTGCCTCAGACCTCTTACCTGCAGATTTGTATATACCCACCTACTGATTTGACATTTCTACTTGAGTACCTAATAATTATCTCAAACCTAATGTGCTGAAAATTAAATTTTAATACTCCTTTGCCTGTCAGAACCCCCACAAAAACGCCTACTACAACAGCCTGTTTTCATCTGCTCATCTCAGCCTCCATCATCAAGTCCTGGCTATTTTTGCCTCCAAAATGTATCTAAAAACCCATTCATATCTATTTTCTCAACCACTACCTCAGACCAAACCTAGATTACTACAATAGCCTGCTTCTTCTCTTTCCCCCTGAATCCCATGGTCACAGAACAGCTAGAGTAATCTTTGAAATATAAAAATTTGTATGTATGTAATATAAATTGTATACTTTTATTTCCCCCTCTTAAAATCCTTCAGTGGTTTCCCAGTATTCTTTGAAAAAAAAAATCCAACCTTATATCATGCACTCTTCCCACCTCCCTCTCTGTGCTCTAGTCACTTTAGTCCCCTCAGATTTGTCTCGAGCTTTCTCATCTCAGGGTCACTACCCATTACGGTTCCCTGGTCACTAAGTCCTCTCCCAGTTTTTGCGGGCTGATCTTTCTGATCTGAGCAAGCTTCAAAGATGTCATCTGAATTAAATTAGATTCACCTGTTTGTTATTGTCACAGCACCTTTTGATCTCTTTCAAAACCCTCATAATCTGTCCTTTGTTGTCTTGTTTATTATCTGTTACTGTTCATTAGATAGTAAACTCCATGAGGGCAGAAATCATGTTAAGTTTAATTCACCTTCCCATCCCTAATATCTAACATACTGTCTGCCAAATAACCATGCCCAGTAAATATTTATTGAGTGAATGGACAATCCTATTTCTTTGTTTTGCCCCTATGTTTATTAGAGAAGACAAAAGAATGAGATGGCCTCTGTAAGGCATAATTACATACATTCTACTCCCTTGAATAAAATTGTTCCTTTTTCCCTGTTTTAAATATTTTTCTCTACCACTTTTCTATTCCATGTACTTCAAAAAAAGTTCATGCTAAAAAAAAGTCTTTATCTGATCTTGCTTCCTTTCTAGCTCCCACACTGGTTTTTCTTCTTTTCTTTGCCAGATATTTTAGGCAAATTGTATGTTCTACTTCCAGTGTATCTTATTTTCCCTTCTTAAGTCCTGTTTGGCCTCTTAAATTATTAAATTAATTTAAGTTTCCACTTACATTATTCTCAGAAAAATTACCAGTTAATTCCTCTTTGCCAAACTAAAAGCCTTCCCTCAGTCCTTATTCTCTATGACCTTCATACTGGTGACTACTTCTTTTAAAACTCCTCATCTGGGTGACATCCCTTTCTGGGCTCTCTGCCCCTTTTTCCTTCTTTTGCCCTCCAACCTGGCAATTTTCCAAGGCTCATTGGCTCTTCTCTCTAATCATTTTCACAGCTTTAGGTATCACTTCTCCACAAGCACTGTCACTGACCTCTCACTTCTCACATAAGATTTAGTTCTGTATCTAGAACTTTTTATCAAAAACAGGGAGGTCTTCGTTTTTGATGCTTCTTTTCCTGATCTCTCTACATTTTTAGGTGGTATCCATGTTGTTCTACTGACTCAAAACCATGTAAAGTTAATTTCTTCATCTTTTATGATGCAGTATAGCATAGTAGTTAAGAGCATAAGACCTAGAGCAAGCTGTGTGGATTCAGATCCTGGCTCCATGACTTACTAGTTTAGTTAAGTTCCTTAACTTAACTTGGGAAGTTCCTTAAGCTCTCTGTGCCTTAATTTCCTTAATTGTAAAAAAAAGGGGGGAGGAAATAATAGCACTTTCCTCATAGGGCTGTTGTGAGGATTAAGTGAATTAGTTAATAGATGTAAACTGCTTACTTAGATCAAAGCTTGGCAAATATAGTGAATGCTCAATAAATGTTAGCTATTATTTTTTAATTAACTTACTCATTACTATTGCCATTTTATCTGCTACAAAGGCTTATTAATTCATTATTGTTTTTCATCTTGTCCTTCTCATTCTGTTACTTCCCCAATTAAAACTAATGATCTCATGTTTGAATTACTATACTAACCTCATAAATGGTGCTATTTTTGTACAAGTCAGTTAAACATGTATACTGTCATACAAGAGCGTAGTTTTAAGTAGTTTTCCAGCATTTTATGCATAGCTAAAGTTGCATTTTTAAAGAAACTTAGCATAAGGTTTCATTTCATTTGACCTTTCCTTTAAAGTTCATTATGCATTTTTCCACTAGGGGGCAAGACAATGTCATGGGAGTTAAATACTGCTTTAGGAAAAATGATCATGTGGTTATTGCTATGCCGTATCTGGAGCATGAGTCCTTTTTGGTAGGTTTTAATACTTACTGACTTTTTATTGGCTAAATATTTAATTGAAAGCAATTTTATGATCTTATTCATAACTTTATTTTAGGACATTTTGAATTCTCTTTCTTTTCAAGAAGTACGGGAATATATGTTTAATCTGTTCAGAGCTTTGAAACGCATTCATCAGTTTGGTATTGTTCACCGTGATGTTAAACCCAGCAATTTTTTATATAATAGGCGCCTAAAAAAGTAAGTATGAAAAGTTACTAGAAGATATTTACACTTGAATGAATTTGTGCTATGGGGTTCACCTGGGAGATAGAGAACATACTATAACAGCCATGCACAGATTTTTTTGTTTTAAATTTTCATTGTGGTTGGGGAATGGAAATACAGTGAAACAAAAGATAAAATTATATTAGTAAAGCAGTGTCCGTTATTAGATACACCATGGTTCAGTGGAAATAGCACTTAGCTAAAATAAACTTAAAAACGGTATAGGTCTTTTGGGGCGCCTGGGTGGCGCAGTCGGTTAAGCGTCCGACTTCAGCCAGGTCACGATCTCGCGGTCCGGGAGTTCGAGCCCCGCGTCAGGCTCTGGGCTGATGGCTCAGAGCCTGGAGCCTGTTTCCGATTCTGTGTCTCCCTCTCTCTCTGCCCCTCCCCCGTTCATGCTCTGTCTCTCTCTGTCCCAAAAATAAATAAACGTTGAAAAAAAAAACAAAAAAAAAACCTGTATAAGCCTTTTTAACTTTCACATTTCTCTTATCTCTGGGCTTCATGAGGGAATTAGAGCACATGATAGCCAATTTCCTGTTTCAACACTGAAGTTCTGTTATTATGTAAGTTTGTATTGTATACGTTTATATACATATATGTTTTTTATACTGATAGAGGTGTTGTAAAGCTGAAAACCTGGCTTAAATACTGTTTATTATATGATGGATCCTACTAAGAGTGGTAGGAGGTATAGAACTATAACTTCTTGGATTTTACACTTCTGACTTTTCTCTTTAATTTTCTTTAATTGAATCAAGTTTTAAGCCTGTGGTTTTATTTTATTTTTTGAGAGAGAGAGCAAGAATGGTGGAGGGGCAGAGAGGAGAGGGAGAGAGAGAGAATCCCAAGCAGCAGGGAGCCCGATGTGCAGCTCAGACCCACAGATCATGAGATTATGACCTGAGGCAAAATCAAGAGGCAGGCGCTTAACCAACCTGAGCCACCCAGGCGCCCCTAAACCCATGATTTTAATTAATTTTTCTTTTAAGCTTGTTAATTAAAAAGTATCTACTGTGATGCCATCTTAACCATCATAAGAGAACAAAGAATTGGGCTTATATCCTGCAGTCCTTGTCTGTCTTGTCAGCACAGGCCATTGGAGAAAAGGGAGAAAGATTTTTGTGTGTGTATGGGATGTATCATTCCTTAATTTTCAAGCCTAGTTAGCTTTTATATCGTTACCTTGGCTATACACTCATTTTTCTTGTCTTTTTTCAAGAATGTTATAAATTGTTTTTTTTTAAACGTTTATTTATGGAGAGAGAGTGGGGGGGAGGGGCAGAGAGAGAGCGGGAAAGAGAATCCCAAGTAGGCTCCCTGCGGGCAGCACTGAGCCTGATGCAGGGCTTAAACTCATGAACGGGGAGATCATGACCTGAGCTGAAATCAAGAGTTGGACACTCAATCGACTGAGCAGGTGCCCCAAGAATGTTATAAATTCTTAATTCCCTAAAGAATTATACTTTTTGTGTAAATATGATTAGAGCATATTATGATGTTACTATGCTTTAGTTGTTGTTACAAAGAAGTAAAAATGCTTGCTTTTGTTTCTTAGGTATGCATTGGTAGACTTTGGTTTGGCCCAAGGAACCCATGATACCAAAATAGAGCTTCTCAAACTTGTCCATTCTGAAGCTCAACAGGAGAGTTGTTCACAAAATAAATCCCATATAATCACAGGAAACAAGATTTCCTTGAGTGGCCCAGCAGCACCTAAGGAGCTCGATCAGCAGCCTACCATGAAGACCGTGAAAAGGCCCTATACAAATGCACAAAGTCAGATTAAACAAGGAAAAGATGGAAAGGTTCTACCTCTTTTATTTAAGTATTAATACGGTTTTAGAAATGTACTTCTTTATCCAACAGAGGGAGATATAATACCAGGATAATACTTGCAATTAAAAAATTTGTTTTTACATTTGTTACATATTCAATTGATTAGATTCCACTAAGATTTATAATAGATCATTTCAAAACAAATTACTTGGTAGATTTATAATGTCTCTATAATGTTACATTATGTAACAAAAATGGAAAATAATTTTTCCCTGCATGTTATAAAGTTCAGATTAATTATCCTTTTTTAAAGAAAACATTAGTTATAGAGGAAAAATTCTGAAGTGTCTATCTCCATTTTAGCTGCACAGCAAAATGTAACATCCATGCAGGTGGTTTTTAAATTTTTTAGTTATATATATTTGTGGATTATGGTAACAGTTATATGGGTGTTAAGAGTTCTGTCTAGACTATTTTCTCCTTTCACAGAAGTGTTTTGGTGCCTGAGAATGACTTGGATGCAGCTGTTTTTGTTTCATGTCACTTAACTCTTTCAAAACTGGCAGAGTACAGCTGGCAGAAAGTGTTACAGATATAATCCTTATTTTCCTTGTTTTTGTTGGTATTGTAGGAGGGATCTGTAGGCCTTTCTGTCCAGCGCTCTGTTTTTGGAGAAAGAAATTTCAATATACACAGCTCCATTTCACATGAGAGCCCTGCAGTGAAAGTAAGTAATGTAGCTTAATAGTGCAATCATCAGTCAGTACACTGAAGAGAATTTAGGGATTGGTAGACTAGCATTTATTATTACTCCGTTTTTAAAAGTAGAGTTTTGCTGTGGCAGAAGGTATTACTGCTTTGAGCATCTTGTCAACACTTTTATTTTCTCCAGTTTTTTTCCTGAACTTTTCTGGTGGAATTTTTCATCATTTTTGGTTAGCTGACTGCTGTTGCTGTTTTCTAAAGGAACATTTAGAACATTAAGGCCTTTTCTCTCATTACTAGGATGTGAGCTCCTAATAACTAACACATTTCTGACACACAGTTGATGGTGTAAAGATGTTTGTAAAGTTTACAAAATTGTCATCAGTATTAAACGGTTTTAAATTGACTTACGATATCCTATAACAGCTAGATAGCATAAGCAACAAATTAAAACTGATTTTAGCCAATGTAATTGTGCAGTTTACAGTTCTGAAATGGAGTTAGACACTAGAACGTAACTGTTATACTTGTGTAACCTATCAGGAAAAATTCTAATAAAGTGTAAGTCACATATTTACCAATTGAGGACTGATTAGTAAATTTTAATACATTTATTCCACAGAAGAAAACTAAAAAGATTTTAAATACTTTAATAGACAACTGTTTACTTACAATCCAACAGCACACTCAGCACTTTTAAAAGTTAGGTTTCTACTGTTACGTTTTGCCATGCTAGCATTTGAAGGCATTAGGTTAAATATCACAGAAATAGGAAATGCGACTTTTCTTTTACAGCTTATGAAGCAGTCAAAGACTGTGGATGTACTATCTAGAAAGTTAGCAACAAAAAAGAAGCCTATTTCTACAAAAGTTATGACTAGTGGTGTGATGAGGAAAACTGCCAGTTCTTGCCCAGCTAGCCTGACCTGTGACTGCTATGCAACAGATAAAGTTTGCAGCATTTGCCTTTCAAGGTAATGTGATTTAATGCTGCTACCAAATCATCAGCATGCTGCCAGACATGATTAGAAATTGCATTGATTTGGTGGGCAGTTGATTTAGTGCAAGGAAGAGAACAACACGGTTCTGTGAACTACGCAGACACTAACGTGGAGAGGTACGATGATGAGCAAATGATAACTATTGTCATCTAGTGTTCATTTGACATGAATTGCTCATTGGAAAACACATTTTCTCTTGTATGCAAGTAATTTTGGTGGGGGCAGGGATGGTTTCTTTGGAACCTTGGATTTGCACATTTTACTTGCTGATTTAATCTTTTGTTACCTTATTCCTGCCTGTGTAGAATAATCAGAACCAAATAATAGGGTGTCTCTCTCACTCCCACCTCCTACTCTTAGTCTCATAAATTCCTCCCTTTCTTTCAGAACTTGCATGAGCTTTCTTGAGCCTTTCCTGATTAACTTAAGTATATAAGTCAATAAGTATGTCAAATTAATTTTCTAATATCACTCCAAACAGAAGTGATTTTTATGCCTCTGAATTCTATTGCATTCAATTCTGGTGTATTTTACTTTTCTCTTACGGTTCTTATAATCTGCTACCTCCTTTTACACCTGGAAGTTACCTTAAAATTTTTCTGGAATAAGGCCTGGTAACTTGAGGGGTGGGGAGTGGGGGAGGGACCAATAGGAAGCAGAATCTAGGATTTTCATCACACTAGATTATGATTTGCTTTATAAATAACTTTTATTTATATAGCTATCAAGGCAGAACTTATTGTGAAATAAATAGATAAATGTTACTTTTTGGTCTTAAATAATTAAACTTTAACATAACTAGAAAACTCTTATTTCGTCATCATAAGGCGACAACAGGTTGCCCCTAGGGCAGGTACACCAGGATTCAGAGCACCAGAGGTTTTGACAAAGTGCCCCAATCAAACCACAGGTATGTTGCACTAGAAATACAGAACCCAATTAGAATTGGTTATCCCAGGTATATTTTATTTTATGACCTTTATGTTTTACTAATATTAAGTTTTTCTGCTTTTAATAAGTTATGTAAGTAGTTCTAGCAGTGTGGCAGTCCCATTTTTGAGATAATGCTATTGAAAATTTCTACTCCTAGTGTTGGGTTTGTTTTTGCTTTTTTTTTTGTTTTTTTCTTGTAACAGACTTTTTCCTGTACAATGCATCTTGCTTATCTATTTACAAGATGATTTTGCTATGAATTTTGTTAATGTCATATTTGTAGAGGAAAAATTGTGTTTAGTAGTCTTTGCTAACTTAAGACTTGCAGCATTTTATCTGTTTGCCCAGTACCCCCCAAAAGTCTTCTGTGCTGCACTGCACATAAGATTGTGTATTTGATTAAAATTATTTTTTGTTATTGTGAAAATAATACAGAATTAAAGAGTTAAAGAGTTTTGAAAAAGGAAAAAAATCTAGATCTACCAAAGTTGTCATGAAGCCAGAACCCAGGAAAAATCTCATTGAGTAAATGAATCCTGCCATTCCCCTAGATAATGGACTTGAAAGAAATGCATTCGTCCATTGTGTGTATTCTGTACTTGCTAATGATACCAAAAAAAAAAAAAAATTATCTGCTTATACTCTCAAATAATTGTAACCTGTTGAGCATGATTGTAAATCTTTATGTGAGGTATTGTAGGGATATTTATTCCTTTTTGAAGGGAATATGGAAGGAAGTTCATTGAAGAGAAAACCACTGAGAAGAGAACTTAAATTGGAGTAGGTGGTTGGCATTGATGCATGAGCAGAGAATCTGAAGAAACAGCATGGTCTAGTCTAGTCAATAGGAAACAAGTTTAGTGTTGCTAGAATGTAAGATGGAAGTGAAGGAATGGTGAGAAATAAACCTGATAATAGGTAGGCAAGTCAGATCACACATGTTAAACAGCTTGGACTGTATCCTATAGGTGTTGGGAAGTTATTCAAGGGAAAGAGATGGTAATAATTATGTTTTTTAAGTTTATTTATTTTTTAATGTTTATTTATTTTTGAGAGAGAGAGAGAGAGAGACAGAGCATGAGTGGGAGGAGGGGCATAGAGAGAGGGAGACACAGAATCGGAAGCAGGCTCTAGACTCTGAGCTGTCAGCACAGAGCCCATTGTTGGGCTTGAACCCACAAACTGTGAGATCATGACTTGAGCTGGTGTCAGCCACCCAGGTGTCCCTTATTTACTTATTTTTGAGAGAGAGAGAGCACACGTGCACAAGAACAAGGGAGGGGCATAGAGGGGGAGAAGGAATCCCAAGCAGGCTCCATGCTGTCAGCTCAGAGCCTGACACAGGGCTTGATCCCACAAACTGCAAGATCATGACCTGAGCTGATATCAAGAGTCAGATGCTTAACCCGCTGAGCCACCCTGATGCCCTGATAATTATGTTTTAACTGCATTATTGTGGCAGGTATGCAGACAGCATAGGTTTTGGAGAGTTGGGGCCTGCTGTGGTCCAGGTGAGAGATGATGAAAGCCTGAATGAGGGCACTAGTAATAGGAATGAAAAGAAAGGTAAAGGAAAGGCAGAACTTATTGGATAACTGGATGTGAGATTTGGGTGTGGGGTGGTGAAGGAAAAGGCACCCAGGATGTTTATCAGATTTCTAGCTTGGGGGACTTGAATGGGTATCAGTAGCCAAGGGGGAGAATAAAGAAGTAACTGGTTTACAGGGAAAGATAAGGTGGATTGAGGCATAATTGGCTTGAGATATTGGTGGGGACACCAAGATAGAGATGTCCAACAGAGTAAAAGTCAAACTTAGGGAAGTTTAGGCTGGAAATACAGTTAAATGTCATCAGTATATAAAAGATGGTTGAAGCTGTGAAGTAGATGGGGTCAGTCCAGGGAAGAGGTTGGAACTGTGGGGAACCTCAGCCTTAAGGGGTGGGGAAAATGTTGAAGGAGCAGGCAGAGCTACAGAGGGAACAAAGAAAGGCAGGTGATACAATGGCCAAGGTAATGGTGAGCAAGTAACTTGGTGATACTGGGGGGTCAGCAGTTAGGAGGCATGTCCCTAAAAGAAAAAATTAGTTTAACATGAACCTGTGCTAGTCTTTTTTAAAAAAATTTTTTTTTTTTAACATTCATTTATTTTTGAGACAGAGAGAGACAGAGCATGAATGGGGGAGGGGCAGAGAGAGAGGGAGACACAGAATCCGAAACAGGCTGCAGGCTCTGAGCTGGCAGCACAGAGCCCAACGCGGGGCTCGAACTCACGGGGCCGTGAGATCATGACCTGAGCCGAAGTCGGACGCTTAACCGACCGAGCCACCCAGGCGCCCCGAACCTGTGCTAGTCTTAATGTTAACTGTCAGAATTCTAGAGATTAAAGATTGTATAGCAGAAGTTAGGGTAAGCACCTGGCTGAAGAAAAGCTTCTAATATTCAATACTTTTCACTAAAATAAGCCACTTTCACTATGGTGCATAATTCTTGAGGAACATCCAGATTTTTCCACATAGCTATTTTTGGATTTCTTTTGATCTTACAAAGTACATATCTACTTAGTGTTTTATAATGATGAAATGTCCTTTTAAACTTACCAACATGTTGCTCAAGAAAGAAAATATTGTATTTTGTATTAAGGATGTTAGACTACGGTTTCTCAATCATGGTATTACACTCTAAGCATCTGAGGAACTTAAAAAATTCTGATGCCTGAGCCCTACTCCATAATTAAGTCAGAATCTCTGAGGGATTGGGCCTGGACATCAGAATGTTTTTTAAGGCTCAAGATTTGCATAGCAAAGGTTGAGAACTATGGATGTAACAATGATGTAAATTGACTACTGATGATAAAGTTATAGATATGGAATTTTTTTTAAAGTTTGTTTTCTGTTACAGCAATTGACATGTGGTCTGCAGGTGTCATATTCCTTTCTTTGCTTAGTGGGCGGTATCCATTTTATAAAGCAAGTGATGATTTAACTGCTTTGGCTCAAATTATGACAATTCGTGGATCCAGGGAAACTATCCAAGCAGCTAAAACTTTTGGTAAGCAGTTTTATATTATAGAACAAAAGAAATGCCTTTTTTAATTTCCTATAAATCAAATTATTAAGAAATTCTCTGATGTTATGTAGAAAATTTCTCTGTTGCTTGAAAACTAATAGCATTGTGTAAGAAAATAATTTATCCATTTTTCTTCTATATAATCATTTAATCTCAGCAAGCACAAAGTGCTATTTAAATATTTTAAAGTTCAACTTTATAATCTTAAAAGGATAAGGAATAAAATCTTAACTCCCTGTAGTTATGGTTTGACTTTATTACATAAATATTTCTAATAGTATATGTTTTAGTTTATTATATGTTTATTAAGCATCAGGTGTTCTTGGGCTTGCCTTAATTGATCTTAGTTTATACTAACAAGTAAACAGTTAATTATGAGACAGAATAATAAGGGCTCAGTAGGGAAGATAATAAAATGTGGGTTGTTAGGTTCCTTAGGGTTAGGGGAGCAAGGAAGAGAAATGTGCAGAACACCTTTGCTGATGGAGTATTATTTTAAGCATATAAATAATATGTTGTGGGAAGTCATCTCCTTAGTTACACAAGTTCTTATACTTCTAAGACTTCATGGGGCACCTGTGAATTCTCTCAACATTGTTCTGGCCAATGACTTTAACTCACATGTTCACCTTGTTTTTATTCTCCATGCACAGTTATAGTTAATATTTTCCAAAGTGGGTGGCTGTGATTGTACCACACAATATAGAATACCCCTGTGGGACAAAATTTCAAACAACCCACTTCATAAGTAGCTGGGCTGCCCTTGTGCCCAGCTCCAGGATCAGTAGGTCTTAATCGGGTCCATATCAGAATTATCTAAAGAACTTAAATACATATGCCTATCTCACTCTACTCCTTCCTGGGAAATAAGATTCAGGAAAATATGATACATAGGAAGGGCCTAGGCTTGTTAGTTTGGAAAAACAAGTGATTTAAACCAAGAACTACTTCTAAGAACCACTGCAAAAATGATTGCCCCTTACTTAGACACCATTGCTATGGTCTAATCCATCAGAAAAGCTTGGTGGTGGTTATGAAGAAAGCTCCGTGATGGAGGCTTACCAAAAAGTGTTTCTTCAGCAAAGTCAATCCACAACTTCTCACTTTCTTGCACCTACTATAAGAAAATGTTATCAAAGGATAATAGGTTGAAATAATACACATACACAAAGGGAAAATGACCATAAATGGAAAGCAAGATGGATTGATACCTTGGAAATTGTATTCTTACGTGAGTATGTTTACTCTCAACTGATGGAGAAAACTTTTCGTCTAGTGTTGAAAAACTTCATGAGAAGTTTATGAAGTTTATCAGAGAATGGACATCAAAACATTTTGTTGAAGAGCTTAACTCTCCCTTATCTGTAGTCAAAGTTATAATGAGGACCAACAATGGAAGCACAACAAGTGATGCAAAAGCATTTAAGGGCAAGTGTCATGATAGCAGGCCTAGGCTTTTAAAGATTTATCATCATAATGTTTGTTCTCAGAAACTAATAATGCCACATAGTTTTTGTCTCAGTTTATTAGTATGACTTCTGCAGCTGTTTCAGTCAAATCTACTATAACTTTGGGCTGAATACAGAAGGACTCAAAACTTCAGTAGTCACCTTTGTGTTCTCCTTTATGACCCAAAGAAATGACTTGCTTGGGATTAGCAGTGAGAGTACTTGTACTTCTCTTGTGTATAACGTGCCTCACTGTCCTCAACACCTAGACCTGGCCCCACTGTGGATTGTCATCAAGGACTCGTTATATCAAATAAATTCAAATGAAGGGCGCCTGGGTGGCTCAGTCAGTTAAGCAACTGACTTTGGCTCAGGTCACTATCTCACAGTTCGTGGGTCGAGCCCCACATTGGGCTCTGTGCTGACAGCTCAGAGCCTGGAACCTGCTTCAGATTCTGTGTCTCCCTCTCTGTTCCTCCCCTGCTCATTCTCTGTCTCTTCTGTGTCTCTCAAAAATAAATAAACGTTAAAAAAAATTTTAATAAAAAATTTAAAAGAAAAACCTTGAGCTAAAACAAATGCCTGACACTTGGTCTGTAACAAAATATTTTGATTGAATGTATTATTTTCCCTGAATGAGCCCTCCTTTGATCATGTGAAAAAATTTAAGCATGTTGTATAACTTAGGGAGATATTGTAATACATACTGTTACTTATTTCATAACTTCAGCATAGCCTATAAATTAATGAATAAAACTATATGACTATTCTCCTCTGCCTATAATTTTCTAGAGAGAATAAGAATGATAAAATAGATTTAGAGTAAAAAAGCATTGCCATGTTGTATCCTGAGCAGACTTAGTTTTTGGTCATTTGTTTTCCTTGGTCTCTTCCCTGCCTGCCACCTCCTCCTCCCTTCTTTCCCTGCCTTAGAACACCCAATCCAGTAGTTAGATCAGGACATGTAAAAGTAACTTTATAGCATCCAGAACTAGATTGTTTTTTTAACAACCCATGTACCCCAGAAATCTGTATGCTGTGCTACTCCATTGTTTAGAGCCATATTTCTGTTTAATAAGGAAATATATAAGGCAAATACAATACACTTTTGCCTGTTTGTGTGCTTAGCTTATTTTTGCCCCTATGTGAATAATTCTGTCAGGAAATTGTTTCAGAGACATTTATATTTTTAAAAACTAAGATCTGGCTTATTAACTCATTCAGAAACATTTATTGGGACTTTATGTGGCCCAGGTAGTATTGTTGAATCTGTTCTTACAGAACTTAAGTTCTAGCCGGGGAGACAAATCTGTCAGACAAATGAGTAGTATTGAGAAAGATAAAAGGAGAAAGGGAGAGAAGAGGGCTCAGCTGTTTCAGATGGGTCGGTCAAGGACCCAAGTGTCTGTCAGGATGTGATACTTGAACAATGACCTGAGAGACTGAATAAAGCTTTTTTATCCAGTCCAGCCACCATTAATTGAGGACCTAGTATGTACTAGACATTGTCTAGGCTTTGAGGATTCAAAAGTAAATAAAATAGACCCTGTCTTCAAAGAGCTCAGAGTCTAGTAGGGGAGACAGCTCTACAGGTACAATACAGGCTAACAAAAGTAATAGAAATTTTCACAGTTTGCAACACAAGTTTAGAATGTTCAATTCTGTCAGAGTGTCAGGCCTCACAGAGGCCTGAAGCTGAGTGAGGTTATAAGTTGGAGTATCCCGAGCACATGGGGGAGCACAGGGGATCCTAGGCAAAGACAGGAACCATATAGCCAGAGGAATGTAAAAGCTAGGAAGGGGGAGAGGGAACAGGAGCTGCAGCTGAGGAAAGATTACAGAAGGATATGGTGAAGCTGAAGGAGTTGACAGTCAAGTGAGTCCCTTACATAGCTTAGTAAGTCACTGCTTTCTACTTACCACCGCCCACTTTATGATTTGACCTTCAACTATGTAGTACAAGACACAAATATTAGCATGTGGTACTCTAGCTCTTATGCAGGGCAAATATATCCCCAAAGCACACAATTGGGCATGGATGTTTCCCATTAGAGAGGCTTCTGGTATACTCAAATAATGTACATGTATTTATTCTTTTTTAGGCAAGTCGATATTGTGTAGCAAAGAAGTCCCAGCACAAGACTTGAGAAAACTTTGTGAGAAGCTCAGAGGTATAGATTCTAACACTCTGAAATTAACAAGCGGTGTACAAGGGCCTGCTTCTCGTGACCCAACATTTTCAGAGAAGACTGACCATAAAGTTTCTCACCTTATACAAACACCTGAAGCACAGCATTCAGGAAATTCATTGTATAAAGGAGACAGTAATGGCTGTGGGGGTGGTTTGGATACAGATACTACCAATTTAGCAGGCTGGAATGAGGTACCTGATGAAGCTTATGACCTGCTTGATAAACTTCTAGATCTAAATCCAGCTTCAAGAATAACAGCTGAAGAGGCTTTGTTGCACCCTTTTTTTAAAGATATGAGCTTGTGATTATCGTTCCTTATTTATAATGTTTGCTATTGTGTATTATGAGATGGGGTGAAAAAGAGTTTTTTGTAATAGCCATAAGTTCTTGATTAGAGACCAGGGCAGGATGAATAATTTATTTTAAAATTTTAGTATTTGCTGTCTGGCAAATGCTGAAATACGGACTACGATCAAAGATGCCTAGGATAGTTCTTAGGGCTAACTACATGATCTTTGAGTTAGATCTACCCAAGTAGAACTAGATCTTCAGCTTCCTTAATTACTTGTCACTGCCATATGCGGAGAAAGAAGCTATTTTAGCCTTAGTACATAGAGGTTTGAGGTACAAATCTTAAAATTAATGGATGTGATCTTAAAATTAATGGATGTAATGGGGACTAAATGAGTCAAAAGACTTACTTTATTGGTTTCTTTAAGCAATGAGCTATGTGTACTTTTAGAAAACTCAACCTGGTGTTGGTGCTCTAACCATTCTATAGGTAAAGGCGATCATTTCCTCTTCTAGAGGCATATATTACACCTTTTATGAACACTAAAATAACTAATGAGAAAATGTTGGAGGTAGTACCACTTAAAATTGAATTTATCCATTTTTTAATGTATTTTGTTAAAGTATTTTTTGTGTGAATTGCCACATTAATGGTTTCTCTCTTGATTTTCTTGCCTTCTCTACCCGCACCTAAATTCTCCCTGAAAATAACATGGTGCTTTCCACAAAGTTTCTGTGTGCTTTGTTAAATATTGCACGTGTTTACAGTTGGGTACTTCATGCATACACGGATTGATTAAAGGAAAGCTGCAGGGCCAAGGTGAAGACTGATAATCCAAAATGCTTTTATTTTTCTCACCATCCTAGGTGTAATTAGGTAGCTGCTAAAAGGAAAAGTGAATACAGCTTTGAGAAGATTATTGGAGAGTCTTTCCTCTGAGTGGAGCCATCAGGATCTCTATATCCTATTGTAAATAAGTTGCTCCTGCTCAAAGAAGATTGATTACTACAGTCTTGGGCAGATTGGGAAGAGAGATAATGAAGTGGGCAGAGTAGAAGAGGACCAGAGGTAGAGACTTATGAATTACTACATTCCAAAATGATATATATCAGTGACAGCATATCAAACTCTTTGTGTGAAATAAGTTTGGGTGTGTGGATCCACGGAGAAGTTTCCCATTTAGTAAGGATAGAATATAGAAACAGCTTATGGATACAGAACATTTTGTTATTTTGTACATTCAAGTCAGTGTGTCTACCTACTCTGGTAAGTATGGCATATGTTTAGCCATTACCACTGATGTACTCGCTCTTCTCATACTATAATCTTTAAAAAAAAAAACTTGAATGTTCTTGAATTTGTATGTTTAATAAAGTTATTCTTCAAACTATTTGAAAAATACCTCTTTTTAAAAACACATTTGTCACTGGAAATATTTTCCTCTTGAGACTAATGAATGCTGTCTCTCCAGCAAATAGTAGACAGATTAACAAAAATTGACCTGGCTCAACAAATATATGAAAAATGGAAGTAGATTGTTTTATAGAAAAGGTGCTCATTGACCTCATTTATAGGAAATTTGTCACAAAATAGTAAAACAATAAGTCATCTCAGTAACAAGTCTTAGCTAAAAAAAATTTTCTTGGTGTGATTCACAATCAAGTTAACATATTCTAAGAAAATTAATGAAGAAAAATTTAACTACCAAAAGTGCAGGGAAGGAGACATTCTCTAAGAGAATTTAATATCTAAGAAAGAACATTTCAGGGCACCTGGGTGGCTCACTTGGTTAAGCATCCGACTTCAGGTCATGATACATGGTTCGTGGGTTCAAGCCCCTCATCAGGCTCTGTGCTGACAGCTCGGAGCCTGGAGCCTGCTTCACATTCTGTGTCTGCCTCTCTCTGTCCCTCCCCTGCTCACACTCGGTCTCTCTCAAAAATAAACAAACATTAAAAGAAAAAAATTTTTTCCACTTTTTATCAATATCACTGTTAGAATAGAACTTGGTTGATATGGAAGGGGAGGTGAGAGGTAAAAGGGAGCCAGTGCTATAAATCAGTTCTTGGGGGTCTCAGTCCCACTAGAGAATCTTGCCTCCATCTGTGGTGCTGTATAGGCAGAAATTAATAAGGAGCTTCCATACACATGTTCTTCCAAGTTTTTCAGCCTTCTAAACACCATTTTATAATGGCGGATATCGCCCTACAAGATTTTAGTCAAAATAGTCATTTCTAGGGAAAGGTTAAGAAGGTAACTAGTTAATGCCATTTCCTATTATGATGGAAGTTCCCAGAATATTCAGCTATTTTTCATTGTCAGCTTTTTAAAATTCTTATTGCTCACACTATTGAGATAAAACTGTTAAGGGTGTTTTCATTTAATAAGGCTTAGACATTTAGAACTATTAATATAACAAACTACAAGTGTTGGTTTTTGAAACAGATTGCAGCTCTCTAGCATTTTTAATGAAACTTTTCCTTATATGGAGATGATTATGGTTGTCTTAATGACCTAAATAAAAATGTGGCTCAACAATGATTATTCCAAAGAATTAAACTTAGTTTGTTTCAAAATCTGAACAAAAGTCATCAAGTGATGTTAATCTCATGTTTCTGGCATTAGCATTTTAGGAACAAAATGGTGTTACAGATGTCAGAAAATTGATTGCATAAAATCTTGAAACCCACAAAACATGTAGGCTTAGGTCTTAGTAATTTCTGCTGTTTATGTAGTTTCAGCCCTACGCGTCACCGAGAAGTTATTTATCTTAAGAAACTGTGGCCAAATTTGGCGGGTAATGCTGTCTGCCAGTGTCTGCAGATGTATTGTTTCCGCCTACATTTGTGCGTGCCGTCTGTGGTCTTTAAAGAACACTATCTAACATTCGGCAGAAATGTCAACTCAACTGTTCAGATTTTTTTCTCTGTTCTAAGAACTGATGTTGCCATTTCCTAATTTTGTCAAATTCTGTTTGAACTGCCTGCCTTTCTTGAAAGGTGGGTATTATCACCCATGTGATAGATAAGTAATCAGAAGTAGTTAATGCTGTGTCAAATTACAGCAAGATTTTCAACAAAGTAACCACAAAGGTCAGTGCTAAGGCAAGTATTTACTAAATAATGACATTTTAGGTATCTAAAATGAAAAGACATTATTTTAGGAAAGCAGTTGCAGGTTGGATGAGAAGTTCAGAAAAGTGAAGGCAAAAGCTTAATGTGACCTAAATTTTTCTCAATAGAAGAAAATGCATTAGAAGAATAAATTGTCCTTGACAACTGTTTTAAGTGTTTTAAAAAATTAATAAAATAATGTATGGAAAAGAATTCAAAAGGATAAATAAAAATCTCATGGGTGTGTGTGTGTGTGTACATAGCTTTTCTAAGGCAGGGAAGAGGACTAGAAAACAGTTGTAAGTGGTTTAGAATTCAGATTTAAGAATAGACCATGTGCAAGTGCCATTTTAAGTTTAACACACCATCCCAGCCCTTAAAGTGGATTCCATCTTGGACCCTACTGAAGCAATTTGAGAAAAGTAGCAAGTTTAGCACTAGAAAATTTAATACTATCTTATGAAGGAAAACAGAATAAATAACTTCTAGATTCATCTCTAATTCTAGATTTAGAGAAGGCAAGTGTCACTCCCTCTAGTAGGAAACACAAAATGAATCAAGGGATGGGCTTTTGACACCTGAAATCAACAGAAAAAGCACTGTCAGCTGGTGAATGAGTTGCAGAAATCAGAAAATGCAAGAGCCACCTTATAATTTCTTTCCAATCAGAATTTTTGTATATATTCCTTACCTACATTCTACTGATGTGTTTTTATAGGTGTATAATTATGTATTCATCTTTTGTATAAATTTCTTCTGTAACTTCTGTTAAGACTAGAAATGACTCCAGCTCAGACAAGACTAAGACAGTAGATCAGAAGCAGACGTAGGGCTATGTAGCCTCACATTGTTTTTTTAGCTCCATCCATAAGCAAAAGGAGGGGAATCCAGCCACCTCCAGATTTCTCTAGATACTCACTTTAATGCTTTTTTGCCCATAAGTTTCTGTATTTCTTCTGGCATGTAGCTGGTCTTCCTACACTCAAATATTCTGGTTAAAAACAAAACCAGCCCCACTGTGTGTGTGTGTGTGTGTGTGTGTGTGTGTGTGTGTGAGTAATCTTTAGACAAATATTAGCAATACTCCTTTACAGTTTTCCCCCAAGTTTTGTGAAATGAAAGCCTGGTGTTTCTCTGAGTGTCCTGTGTTTTTAAGTTCTTATTTTATTTTAATGTTTGTTTATTTTTGAGAGGGGGGAGGTGCAGAGAGAGGGAGACACACAATCCGATGCAGGCTCCACGCTGTGAGCTGTCAGCACAGAGCCTGACATGGGGCTCTAACTCACAAATCGCTAGATCATGACCTGAGCCAGAGTTGGACACTTAACTGAGCCACCCAGGGGTCCCTAACTTCTTAAAACTCCACAGATAAATGGCATATGAAATGTGTACACTCAAAAAATAGAAACTCATTATCACTTTTATGTGTAAAAATAAAGAGCAGCATCTTATATCTCTATTGTGTGTTTTGAGGAAGCATCTTTCTTATTTGTCCCTATGCAGTATGAAGACTAGGCCTGGCATTTACTGAGCAAGCGTTCAATAAATATTTGTTAACTGAATACATTTAAGTTACATTTAATTAATTTGCTTTCCTGGCAAGATATTAAGCCAAAAACCTCTGTTAATAAGGATGCCTATTCTCTTAAGTTTGGTACAATTTACTTGATAGGGAGTGACACAAAAATGAAACGCCTCATTCCTTTTTACATAATCTCTTTTCAGTAGACTGTCTCTGCCCACTCCCATTACCTCCCCAAAATACGTAATTTAAATGAAAGCAGTATTTTGATTGCAGGACTTAGGTTCAGAAGAGACCTAAAGGAGCCTTTGGACTTTTAGTTGCTGTTACCTACAACCCCTTTCCCTCCTGCGTATCCCAAATGTGTTCTTAGTAGGCTGTCAGACGTCATTCTTCCTCTAAAAAACCTGCCCTCATGACTCCAATCCAAATGATCATCTCCTTGATTTTCTATACCAGATGATAAATTTCTGGAAGGTGGAGACTGTTTTATGTCCCCCGCTCCTCCATCCCACATTTCTTATCACATTAGAGAAGTACTCAGTCAAAACTTTGGGGCTGACTAGGAACCTGACACCAGGAGGTATTTCCAAACGCAACCAGAATAATCCCAGTTTAAGAACAGCCTCTTTTTTTTTTTTTTTTTTTTTTTTTTTTTTGAGAGAGAACGAACAGGGGAGGAGCAGAGAGAGAATCCCAAGCAGGTTCCCTACAGTCCACATAGAGCCCAACACAGGGCTCAAACTTCCAAACCATGAGATCATGACCTGAACCAAAATCAAAAGTCTGGACACTTAACCAATGAGCCACCCAGGTGCCCCACCCCTTTTATTCTTAAACATCCACAGGATTTAACATCTCCTGATTTCCTGACTCCCCATCCTAGCTGTATCAGTTCTAATTTCCCTCCACTCCATTTTACTGGTGTTCCATTCCCATTGCTTTGACCTCAGTGGAGACAGAACAGCTGGTGGACATTCTGTCTGTAGTAACTCTTCACATCCTTGTGAAAGAGGCTAGTGAGCAAAAATTTCATAATTATTACAGTTGTGTTTTTACCTCCCACAATGTGCCAGGTGCCATAACAATCAAATCAATTTAAGGACTTGTAAGTATGCATAAAGTACTATGGGAAAGCATTATACACACACTTGATTATGCTGTGCCAAAGTGATTCATTTTCATACATGTAGGACCCTGTTCATCTCAGATTTTCCTGAGACTGCTTCAGGTTAAAAAATGTCAGTCCTTGATGTGTTCTGTGGATTCCAACATTTCTGCATCCAAATTGCATTTTTAAGAATGTCAACTAGAAGTAGTATAAAATTGTTAGAAATGTGTTCTAGTTTTTTAGCTTTAAAAATATGTCTGTTGGGGCGCCTGGGTGGCGCAGTCGGTTGAGCGTCCGACTTCGGCCAGGTCACGATCTCGTGGTCCGTGAGTTCGAGCCCCGCGTCGGGCTCTGGGCTGATAGCTCAGAGCCTGGAGCCTGTTTCCGATTCTGTGTCTCCCTCTCTCTCTCTGCCCCTCCCCCGTTCATGCTCTGTCTCTCTCTGTCCCAAAAAAAATGAATAAACGTTGAAAAATAAATATGTCTGCTGTATGGGGCACCTGGGTCCCTGGGTTGGTTGAGCATCCAACTCAGGTCATGATCCTAGGGTTGTGAGATCAGACCCATGTCGAGCTCCGAGCTGGGTGTGGAGCCTACTTGAGATTCTCTCTGCCCCTCTCCTCACTCTTGGGTGTGCTTGGTCTCTCTCTCTCTCTCTCTCAAAATAAACATTAAAAATATATATATAGGTTTGCTATAATGTGGCTCTTGAGGCTCTCTTCTGCTGTGGGAACCAACTGATTTGAGTAAAATAGTCTTCCAGTATCTTTTAAACACCACATAGGGCCTTAAATATTTTCATTGAGGTTAAAAGCATAGATGTAACAACTGGGAAACCAATGCCCCTGTACCTGTTACCGATTAAAAATAAACCATGTCTAGGAAACAATCAGCAAAACTAAAAGGCAACCGATGGAATGGGAGCAGATACTTGCAAACGACATATCAGATAAAGAGTTAGTATCCAAAAATATAAAGAACTTATCAAACTCAACACCCAAAAAACAAATAATCCAGTGAAGAAATGGGCAAAAGATAACTACTTCTCCAAAGAAGACATCCAGATGGCCAACCGACACATGAAAAAATGCTCAACATCACTCATCATCAGGGAAATACAAATCAAAACCACAATGAGATACCACCTCACACCTGTCAGAATGGCTAACGTTAACAACTCAGGCAACAACAGATGTTGTCGAGGATGCGGAGAAAGAAGATCTCTTGAACCGCTGATGGGGATGCAAACTGGAAAACACTGCAGCCATTCTGAAGGAAACTACAGCCGCTCTTGAAAACAGTATGGAGGTTCCTCAAAAAATTAAAAATAGAACTAGTCTACATCCCAGCAATTGCACTACTAGGTACTTATCCAAAGGATATAGATATGCTGTTTCGAAGGGGCACATGCACCCCGATGTTTATAGCAGCACTATCAACAATAGCCAAAGAATTCATCGTCCATCATTTATCGTCCATCGATGAATGAATGGATAAAGATGTGGTATATATATACAATGGCGTATTACTCGGCAAGCAAAAACAATGAAATCTTGCCATTTGCAACTACGTGGATGGAACTAGAGTATTATACTAAGCAAAATTAGTCAGAGAAAGACAAATATCATATGACTTCACTCATATGAGGACTTTAAGAGACAAAACAGATGAACATAAGGGAAGGGAAGCAAAAATAATATAAAAACAGGGAGGGGTCAAAACATGAAACTTAAATATGGAGAACAAACACAGGGTTACTGGAGGGCTTGTGGGAGGGGGGATGGGCTAAATGGGTAAGGGGCACTAAGGAATCTACTCCTGAAATCATTGTTGCACTATATGCTAACTTGGATGTAAATTTAATTAATAAATAAATAAATAAATAAATAAATAAATAAATAAAATTCAAGCAAATGCCAAAAGAAAAAAATAAAATAAATCATGTCTAGAGGCAGCATAACAAAGGAGTCAGCCAAGTTTGGCTTTTCCCGTACTGTGAGCCTTGGTTTACTTAGCTGTAAGATGGGGTTTATATACCCACCTTAGCATTTGGAGGAATGTAAGAAGCATGCTCCCTCAGTATAATGTTGACAGAGTACATAATTATTTTCCTTCCTTCCTTTCTTTCTTCCCCTTTCATTTCCCCCACTACAGGGGATCCTGGCCTAAGAATATTCTTACATATTTCTTCCTTAACTTTTTTTTTTTCAAGCTCCTATGAGGACTTTTTAAACCACTGAATCGAAGATTGCCATAATCTGGGATGCTGTGAGCCTGACACTAGTAGCTCATTTTCTATACCTGGTGATGTTCTATCCACCAGACGGCAGGAGTTCCTCTGGCATGTTCTATCAGTTGTCCTGACATGTTTGGACTAGTGTATCAGTAAGGCTATTAAAACAAACAAACAAAACATACACAAAAATAATGGCCCTTACACAATTAAAACAATTTTGCCAGGCAAAGGGGAATGTGGGTGGGGTGACTAGTGATCATATACCACACCCTCATCTTTTCCAGCCACAAACTTCTCATATGTTCTACTCTTTCTCCCCTGGGCTTTTTCATATCCTCCTTCCTTTGCCTGGAATACTTCGTTAAACGACGGCCTTGGTCACCTGAATAACTCCTGTTCATTCTGAGGGCTCAGCTCAGACATCACCACCTTTAGGAATCCTTCCTTGACCTCTCATTCTGAGTTTAGTGCCCCATGCCTTTCCTCCCTAACCCTCAGATTCTGCTCATCATTAGTATCCTGTTCGAATGTTGCCTCCTCAAACAGGTCTCCCACTTATTTATCATCTCTTCCTCTAGAACCTAGAGCAGTGCTTTGGACAAGCTGACCATCAAAACCCTGTGGTAAGAAATGATGGTACTTCCACAGCACCCTGTAGCCTCCAGTCATTCCTATGTGGCATTCACGGCGTAAATCATCAGTCTCTTACCTGTATCGTTTACTAGATTGTAAAGTTCATGACAACGAGAATCGTGCCTATTTCATGAACCACTGTATCTTCAATGCCTAGCATACAGTGAGGCCTCAGTAAATATTTGTTGAAAACTAAGCATATATAACACTAATATACACCTGTACACAGTGGGACTAGAGTGAAGCAAATTGTGTTTTGAGGAGCTCAGCGAAGCAGAGGAAGAAACACAGTCGCAGGGCTACTATTTATGCTCGGCTTTTTCCCTGCTACAACAGCATCTGTGTGTGAGTGCTTATTGTGAGCCTCCAGACAAAAGCATTCTAAGCTCTTTGCCCCATGGGTGAAGACTGAACACCTGGCTAAAAGAAAGCCATGTTCTAGAGATGAAGCCTCTGTATGGTTTAAGGGTGAGGAGATGCCTGATCAAAGTAAGTCTCCAAGTACAAATGCTGGAGGCTTCTCTGTTCCTAAGTTCCCAACTGGAAGAAAATGCAGCAGGGCCTGACACGTAGTATGCCTGCAGAAATATTGAGTGGCTCATTTTCTCCCCCGTGCTCCCTACTGCTGAAGTTAACACTGATTCTGTTTTGCCCACTCTCCCCCACCTCAGCAGTGAAAATGGGGCTGAGCAATTCTCCCTGCTCCCTCTTACCTCCTCCTGCCTCCGGCTCCCCACTCACCTGCTTCTTCAGCCTTCCCTTCCTGTGCATTCCCCCGGCCCCGCCTCTTGCTGTAGCCACTGACGAAAGGCAAGCCAACATTGGTAGTAAGTGAAAAGGCCATGGTATTTCCCACCCCAACATCAAATCCTAAACTGATTTTCCCTGACCCTGAGGAATCATGAGGTGCACCTGGTGCCCTCAATAAAGCCAAGTTGTTTTGATCACCCCAGTGGGACCAAGATGTTTACGTTCTTCTCTCTCTCACCGCCACAACCTGAGATGGATCCAAATATGTTGCAACAGCGTGGCCTTGGGCCTGCGGCTCTTGAGTTATGAAATGTTGTGGCAAACTCTCCTCGTACGGCGATGTTATCAGCAAAGGACTCCGTCCTGAACCCTATCAGTTAGGATGCGAGAGGGCTTTCTTCTTGTCTGTGCTCGCAGATTTTCAAAAAGCGTCTCCCTGATAGAACAAACACCTGAAATCCTTGCGGAAATATAGGAAAAAGATTCCCTTTTTCCTTCCCAGACACCACGTTTATACAGTCCATCTAAGCGGGGGCTTGGCAGTGGCACATGAGCCCCCTGAACCTGATGCTTCCCTAAGTGCACATTTAAGGGGTGACAGATGTTTGAATTGGCGGCCGGACTGCAGTAGGTGGAAATAAGAACACCGTGTTCCTTTCCATGTGGAATCACGGATAGTTTCTCCGGCATGCGATAAAGTCGCGGTGAGAAGGAAAATCTGAATTTTAGTTTTTTGGTTTTCCTCTGGATATAAATTTTAGGAAATCTCTCCATATTGCAAAATCTCATAGGACTTTCTCCCTCCTTTAGAGCCTTGCATTGTCCTGATTTACATGCCTAGTTTATCCTTGAGCCATGTCTCATTGGTGTTCACATTCCAAACTCATCCTTTTCCCCACCCAGTGTCTGACATAGGTTTTACACTGAATAGGCATTCAGTGACTCTGTGGGATAGTTCAAGTCGCTTTAGAGCTGTTTTCATCCAAGCCTTCCATTACCCAGTCTGATTTGGGGAATTCAGTATTTAAGATGCTAGAAAGACGACTGTAGGAGACTCAAGTTGGGGTACATGCTTAAGTCTCAACAGCTCCCTTTTTCTTTGGGGAACTCCCTAATACACAGGAGTGGTCCCCCAGTGATCATATCAGTGTTGTTACCCTGCCGTCTCCTGAACATACCCCACCAAAGCTGATTTATCCCAGGCTCACACCTGACCAGGCAGGTTTCCTTCAAATTTTTATTTCCAGATGTTTGAAACTTCGAGGGAGTGGGCTTGAGCTGGGTCCTATTAAAGACTGGGATCTTGGGGCGCCTGGGTGGCGCAGTCGGTTAAGCATCCGACTTCAGCCAGGTCACGATCTCGCGGTCCGTGAGTTCGAGCCCCGCGTCAGGCTCTGGGCTGATGGCTCAGAGCCTGGAGCCTGTTTCCGATTCTGTGTCTCCCTCTCTCTGCCCCTCCCCCGTTCATGCTCTGTCTCTCTCTGTCCCAAATAAATAAATAAACGTTAAAAAAAAAAAAAAAAAAAAAAGACTGGGATCTTAAGGGAAGATTCAGACTTTCACTCCCAGGTCTGTGCTGGTTCACGCTTCCACCTGCGATCTGGCCTTCAGCTCCTTCAGTTATGTAAGCTGCCCTAGCATCCTTCCAGGAAATCCTTTTGTGCTCAGGTGGGCTAGGGTTAGTTTCTTCTGCACATACTCAAAGGATCTGAGCCAATGCAGTGATGGAAAAGCACACAAAGAAAGCCTGCTGGGCTTTGAGACCTGACACTACCTTCTACTTGCTGTGTATTATAATACAAGTCATGCCCTACTCTGAACCTCACACATTCATCTTTATGTGAATGATCCAGACCAATGCTGGGGAGAATGCCCTGAAGTTTGGATGCAATTGTAAGATGTGGAAATGGCAGAGGGAGTTCGTTCTGAGAATGACAAATAGCATAGGCAAAGACATGTATGCAGGAAAGCAGGAATCTGTTTGGGAAGCAGAGAGCTCTTCTGGAGGATGAGACTCCTTGTTTTTATTTATTTATTTATTTATTTATTTATTTATTTATTTATTTATTATTTATTTATTTATTTATTTGAGACTCCTCGTTTTAAAGTATAAGTTGTATTATTACTTAGGTATGACAAGGCTGACAGGAGAAGACTGCCTTTGAAAAGAGTTATGCTCACAATCCCAGGAGAAAGGTCATACATACCATGCCCCAGGGGGCCACATGGGGAAGCATCACAGCTGGTCAGGAGCAGGGCAAAACATGGCCAAGAGCCTTCAGTGTGGTTTCCATGGGAAGGAATAGGCAAGATGGGATGAGCATGTTTAGTGCTCGGTTAGGTGGAGTAACCACCTAGGTTGGGGGGTTCAGGGGCCTAGGGGCTGGCCCTGGGGTGTTTCAGGCAGAGGAGGGTCGTCCTGAGGGTGAGAGACTGATAAAGGAGGTGGTTGGGGTGTGGGCTCTGGACTGGGTTTTTGTTTTGTTTTGTTTTTAAGTAAACTCTATATCTGATGTGGGGGCTTGAACTCATGACCCCAAGATCAAGAGTCACATGCTCTACTGAGCCAGACAGGTGCCCTGATTTGTCTTTTTTTTTTTAATTTTTATTTATTTATTTATTTTGAGAGAGGGCATATGCACACACGTGTGTGCACACGTGCTCACACACACACACACACACACACACACACACACACCACACACACACGGTTGTGGCTGAATACCACAACTGTAAGATCATGACCTGAGCCTAAATCAAGAGTCTGACACTTAACAGACTGAGCCACCCAGGCACCCTGGTTTGCCTTTTTATTTAAAAAAAAAATTTTTTTTTCAACGTTTATTTATTTTTGGGACAGAGAGAGACAGAGCATGAACGAGGGAGGGGCAGAGAGAGAGGGAGACACAGAATCGGAAACAGGCTCCAGGCTCTGAGCCATCAGCCCAGAGCCCGACGCCGGGCTCGAACCCACGGACCGCGAGATCGTGACCTGGCTGAAGTCGGACGCTCAACCGACTGCGCCACCCAGGCGCCCCAAGGTTTACCTTTTTAAAAGTAAACCCTACACCTAACGTGGGGCTCAAACTCACAACCTTGAGATCAAGAGTCTCACCATCAAATGAGGCAGCCAACTGCCCCTGGTTTGCCTTTCAAAAGTGAACTCTGGGGCTAGTTGTTTACTATCTCTAGGAATTAGCAGGCCCTAGGAGGGGCAGTCCCTCCAGGGTCAGCAAGGCCTAGATGTCAAAGAATCACAATACAAAAACAAACAACCAAAAAACAAAAAGCCATGGTTGATACCTCCCTGTAGGAAAGAAGAAGGACTTGAGAGAGGACATGGGAGTTGGGATTAGATCATTAGGCACCACAGACATTAAGCTAAGGGGTTTGGGTTTCATTTTATAAATTCTTCTGCAGCACCCTGAAGGACTTTAAGCAGGGGGATGATATAAGAGCTCTCTATTAGGAATGCTATTCTGGGGAACCTGGGTGGCTCAGTCGGTTAAACATCCAACTCCTGGTTTCTGCTCGGGTCATGATCTCCCAGTTCATGAGATTGAGTCCCACCTCGGGCTCCATGCTGACAGTGCAGAGCCTGCTTGGGATTCTCTCTTTCTCCTTCTCTCTGCACCCCCTCCCCACTCTCTCTCTCTCCCAAAATTAATAAATAAACTTTAAAAAAAAGGACTACTATT
This sequence comes from Puma concolor, assembly GCF_028749965.1. Classification (NCBI taxonomy): domain Eukaryota; kingdom Metazoa; phylum Chordata; class Mammalia; order Carnivora; family Felidae; genus Puma; species Puma concolor. The sequence continues at coordinate 77,885,654 of NC_141674.1, forward strand.
CTGGTGCCTTTGGACAGGATGAGGTAGAATTTAAGAATTAGATCAACAGGACCTAGTGACTAACTGGATTTGGGGAGGTGGGAGAAGAAAGGAGTAAAAACTAACTCCAATATTTCAAGCCTTTGTGATTAGAAGATGGTATTACTATCAATAGATAGGGGCATCTGAGGAGCAGGCACCCCCAACAGGAGACTTGGGAGGGAAGTGGGCAGAAATGATGGGATAGGTTTCACAGATGTCAGGAGGGAAATGGCACCAGCACATTGTGCTGTGTGACGGTGGTCAATAGGCAGTTCCCAAGTATTGTTGCTTTGTGTGATTATATGGCACTATGCGTATCTCAGCTCCCCAGCTATTTCAAAAGAACCCTAAAAGACTTGTGTCTTACCGTCTTTGTCTTACCCCAACACACAGCACAGAGCCCCACTCCCTTTGTCCCTGCCCTTTGGAAGGTTAACCTAGACTATTTGTCAGAAGGTACAGCCACCAGACTTGTCCACAGAAAACGGAACCAGTCTCTGTCACTGCCTACCAAAGGTGTCAGAAAGTTACACACTCAGGATACTGATAACAGACTGCCTTACCTCTGCAAATGAAGGGGCTTTCTAGATGTTCTCTAAGATCCTTTCTCAGGCTAACAGGAATCATTTCTAACAAATTGATGAATTTTAAGACTTTGTGATGCTAGAAAGGTACCTAGTGGTACCAGACCTTGTTAGCCTTAGAAGCAGTCAATTGTAAAGGTGTAAGTGCTTTCCTATTCCCTTTCCCGTCCTCCTAACCTTGGCCTCCATTTATGCTTGGGTAAGCCCACGTGTTGGGGTGAGTGGCTTCCAATTTCTGCCTCAGACACAATAAGCAGAATCTCATCAGGACTTCTCTGGAGTATCCTAATTCTACTGTAAGAACATGGCAAAGATCATTCAGTGGTGAAGGTATCAGGATAAAGAAGAAAGGAGAAAGAAAGGGAAAAGGAAGTCACATTAAGGTCCTTCCATATGTGGCCCTCTACTGGGTTCTTTGAATCCCCTTATTAACCACTCCTACAGTGCCTTGTACCATACAGAATAACATCATCAGACTTGTAAACCTAGGTTCACTGTCTCTCTTCCCATTAGAGTGTCCCTCCATGAAGACAGGGACTGTATTCTGACTTGTTCACGAAGTCCCTATTCTCATTCCTCATAGAGTATCAAGAAAACGGTGGCTATGAGTAAATATTAAATGAATGAGTGAATAAATACATTTCATCCTAATAGTTCTACAAAGAAAGAGTATTTCCATTCTGCTGAAGAAGCTGAGGCTCCGATGGATTTAGTAGCTTGCCTGTGGTCATGCTCCTCGGACACGTCCTTCCCTGCCAAGCTCCATGTTGGTTCTTTGAAATGGAAATGGACCACAGCTAACTTAAGCAAAACAGAACTTCTTGGGATGATATCAGGGGCTCACAAAATAGAAGAAGAGTTAAGAACCTGGGGCAGAAGCTGGTATAAGTAAAGGCTGAGTGAGGGCCTGGAGTCAGATCCTCTCCAATCGATTTGGTTCCATTCTTATGGATAACAGCTCAACTCGGAGTCCAAGAGGGAGAATTTCCTTGGCCAGAGGAGGGCAGCCTACCTGTATTGATGGTCCCACCAAGAGTGTAGTAACGGGGAGAGGAAACTCCCCCCCCCAGAAAGAATCCACATGATCTCACCAGAAAAAAAGTAGGAGTGTGTCCTGGGCATCCCAAAATATAGCAGGTGTCCACTACAAAGCATTCCATGGAGGACTGCCAGCATCCTGGGCCAGAAATGAGCTGTCCCCTCAAGCTGCTACTTTTCCATCTGCTCCTCCAGCAGGTGTTAATGGAGGAGGGCAGAGGGTGTGGAGGAATCTATCACGAAGCCATCTTTGAATGCCTGATGGGCTCCTCCTTAGAAGTTCCCAAAGCATTGAAGAAAGTGAGAACTCACATGTCTCCCAACCCAACACCCCCCTGGCAGACCTGGCCTGGCTGCCTTTGTTTGTTGCCTCTGTTGTTATTCACACTTCCCGTGGGATCATTTCAAATCCCTGTTTCCTGATGGTCCAACATCCTTCTGCAATCAACTGGCAGGGGGCGAAGCCTGCCAAAACCTCAGGTAGCAGCCCTGCCCAGCACCATTTTCAGCAACATCCTGTGTTCACAGCTTCCCAGTTCAGCTCCAAATGCCAATTTTGGTTTGTGAAAATTTCCACGGCCTCCCGCTAGGCTGATGTTCACATATCCCAGCACATAGGCACAGTAACCTTGGCCAGACTGTGTTCCTCTCACACTGGACCCCAGCCCTGACTCTGTGCTCTGTGCTATCATTCCCTTATACAGAACACTTTTAACGTTGGCAATAAGCTCTGACTTCCGGAACATCCTGGCAACCTGTTTGGTAAGTAGACATACCTCAGGAACCTAGAGAGCTTAAGAAACCCCCTTAGAGTCATATGGTGTGATGTGGTAGAACCAGTACTGGAAACCAAGCCTTTTGGACAATGGTCCCAGGCTTCTTCATTAATAAGGCTGCTAAATCAGGTCAGTGAGAGGCTTGTAATTCTGCTATGATACACCCAGAGAGCCCATAATTTTATAGTTAAAACAAAGCCCTGAAATTTCTGTAGAAGTAATTGGTTTAGAAATTTCTCTCACTGAGTACCTATTATGTTGTCAGACCCTCAGCCAAGCACTTTACGTACATTGCCTTCAGTGCTCACAGCTAGCTTAGTATTTACTATTAGCCCCACTTCACGGAAGCTCAGAGGTTAAGTAATTTGTCTGAAGTCCTTACAGGTAGTAGTAAGTGGTAGATGCCAGATTCAGACCCAGTGGTCTGGCTCCAGAACCCCTGTGTTTTTCCACTGCACTTAAATTCATAACTACCTCCCGTGGGTGTTTTCTCTCTTCCTGTAACACACACACACACACACACACACACACACACACACACACACACACACCCCAAAGACCTCTCTAGGAGCCTCCCTATCCTTCAAAGCTTTATTGAAGTGTAATTTACATACTATAAAATTCACTCATCATATGTGTACAGCCTGATTACATAAACTTATATTTTTTGAATTTTTACTATTACTTTTTTACTTTAGAGAGTGAGAGAGTGAGCAAGGGAGAGGGGCAGAGAGAGAGAGAGAGACAGAGAGAGAGACAGAGAGAGAGAGACAGAGAGGGAGAGAGACAGAGGGAATCTCAAGCAGGCTCCACACTCAACACGGAACTCAGTGCAGGGCTCCATCTCACAACCCTGGGATCATGACCTGAGCCAAAATTGAGAGTCTGACACTTACCCAACAAAGCCACCAAGGTGCCCTTTGATTAAGTAAATGTAAACAGCGGTCCAATCACAATTATCATAATAATCCAGTTTTAGAATGCCTTAGTCCCACCAAAATGGTCCCTCTTGTTCTTAAGCAGTTCATTCCCACTTCTACCTCCACTCCTCTCATCTGCTTTCTGTCTCTGTACCGTTGCCCTTCCTAAAAATTCCATATAAACAAAATCATACAAAAAATGTTGTCTTCTCAGTGACCTTTTCTGCTATGCACGTTTTTGAAGTTCATCTGTGTTGCTGCATAGATCAGCAGCTCATTCCTTTTTATTGGTGCGTAGTTGTCTCTCCCCTTGTATGGATAAACCAGATTTTGTTTATTTACACACTAGTTGATGGACATTTGATTATTTCCTCTTTGGGGTGCAGGGAAGGAAAAACCATTTTCCCTCTACTTTTCTGACTACTTGGCCAAGACCCCTGTAATAAAAAACAAATGAACAAGAGACAAACAAACAGAAGTTTATTAACATGTATACCTTGTGCATACATGGGAGACACCCAGGGAATAATGCATAATACCCTGAGGTGGCCTAAACTTCCAGCTGAAATACCATTTTTGGCTAAAGAAAGAAGAAAGTCGTGTGTGGGGAAGGAGTGTAGGGATGGAGGCCAGTTAGTTACGGGAGGTTACTAGAAAAAGCATGGTAAAACAGGGGAAGATTTGTTATGTAGCTTTAGGTCAGTGCCCTCTCTATTAATAAGATTCTCTTGTGATTTAGAAACATCCTTCTCTTCCTGGTACAGAAAGGGATACATCGTTACAAATGGAGATTTCTTTATAAATGTAAATTTCCCTTCCAAAGGGGTAATTTGCTATTTTCAGAACTTCTCCTGTGTCTGATGTTTCTTAAAATAATCCTTATACCAAAGAGGCATATTTTGGGGTGGCATATTCTGCTACCCTTCAGGGGCTGTTATGAATAATGTAGTTATGAAAATTTGCACTTAAGTGTTTGTGTGGATATGTCTTCATTACTTTTGGGTAGATACTTAGAAGTGGAATGGCTGGGTCATATAGGAAATATATATTTAACATCTTACTATTTTTATTTTTTGAGAGAGAGAGTGTGTGTGTGCATGCATGGGGAAGGGGTACAGAGAGGGAGAGAGAGAATCCCAAGCAGTCTCTATGGCCAGAGCAGAGCCCGACCTGGGGCTCAGTCTCACAACCCTGAGATGATGACCTGAGTAAAAATCAAGAGTTGGACGCTTAACCAACTAGGCCACCCAGGTGCCCCTTAACATTTTAGAAACTGCCAAATTGTTATCCAAATTAATTGTACCATTTTGTTTCCAAAACCCAGGTAGGAAAGTTCCAATTTCTCCACATCCTGGTCAATACTTGATATTGTCAATGATATCATAGCCATCCTAGTGTAGGTAATACCAGTTCATTTCAGTTTTAATTTGCATTTTCTTGTGACTATTGTTGAGCATCTTTTCATATGTTCTTTGATCATTTGTATATCTACTTTAGTGAGGTCCCTATTCAATCAAATCTTTTGCCCATTTTTTAAAAATCAATTTTCTTCTTATTGAGTTGTAAGAGTTATTTCTATATTCTGGACACAAGTTCTTTATAGGATATATGATTTGCAAATATTTTCCCCTGTTCTGTGGCTTGTCTTTTAATTTTTTCAATAGCATCTCCTGAAAAGCAAAAGTTTTTAATTTTAAGGAAGTCCAATTATCAATATTTTTCCTTTAAGGATTATGTTTTTTGGTGTCATATCTTTGCCTAATCCATGCTCTCAAAGCCTTTCTCCTATGCTTTCTTCTAGAAGTTTTTATAGTTCCAGCTCTTACATTTAGCTCTATGATTCATTTTGAGTTAATTTTTGCATATGGTGTGGGGCAAAGATATGTTTGTTTATTTATTTTGAGAGAGAGAGTGTGCAACTGAGGAGGGACAGAGAGAGGGAGAGTGGGAGAGAGAATCTTAAGCAGGCTCCACACCTAGTATGGAGCCCGACACAGGGCTCAATCTCATGACCATGAGATCAGGACCTGAGCCAAAATCAAGAGTTGGATGCTTAACCTACTGAGCCACTCAGGTGCTCCATTATAAGTTGGTTTCTTTTTTTTTTTTTTTTTTGCTATGGATATTCAATTGTTTCATTGCCATTTATTGAAAAGACTATTGAGTTGCTCTGACACCTTTATTTTTTTTAGGTTTATTTATTTATTTTGAGATAGAGTGTGCTTATGCGCATGAGTGGGGAAGGGGCAGAGAGAGAGAGAGAGAGAGAGAGAGAGAGAGAGAGAGAATACCAAGCAACCTCTGTGCTATCAGTGCAGAGCCCAATGTAGGGCTCCAGCCCACAAACTGTAAGATCATGACCTGAGCAGAGATCAAGAGTCAGATGCTTAACTGACTGAACCACCTAGGCACCCCAGCTTTGACACCTTTAGATCAAAATCAATTGACTGTAAACTTAAAGGTTTATTTCTGGAGTCTATTCTGTCCCACTGATCTATATGCCTATCTTTAGGTCAATACCACACTATCTTGATTCCTATAACTTTATAATAGATCCTCCAAATTTGTTCTTCTTTTTCAAAAGTATTTTGATTTCTCTAGATCTTCTGCATTTTCATATAAATTTTAGGCAGCTTGTCAAAATCTACAGAAAAAAAGCTGGTAGGATGATTTTCATATGGACGGTGTTGAAACTATAGATCAATTTGGGGACAATTCCTATCTTAACAGTATTGAATCTTTCAATTCATGGACACTTCATATCTCTATATTTGTCTAGATCTTCACTTTCTCTCAGGAATGTTTTGAGGTTTTAGGTGTACAGGTCTTATATTTCTTTTATTAGAGTTATTGATAAATATCTTATCCTTTTTTGCTATTGTGAATAGAATTTTAAAAATTTCATAGTTTGGTCATTTGTTAATAATGATCCTGCAATTCTATTAAACTTGCTTTTTAGTTCTCTTTTTTAAAATGTTTTTATTTAGTTTTGAGAGAAAGAGCACAAGCGAGAGAGGGGCAGAGAGAGAAGGGAACAGAGGATCCAAAACGGGCTCTGTGCTGACCACAGAGAGCCTGATGCAGGGCTTGAACTTGCAAACCACGAGATCATGACCTGAGCTGAAGTCAGATGCTTAACCAACTGAGACACGCAGATCCCCTAAACTTGTTTATTAGCTCTAATAGACTTTTGTAGACTCTTTAGGCTTTTCTGCCGATAAGAGCATGTCACCTAAAAAAAAAAAAAGAACAGTTTTGCTTCTTCTTCTCTAATCTGTATGTATAGTTTTTAATGTCTTTTTCTTGCTCAACCATATTGGCTAGGATCTCCTGTATAAAGTTGATTTGAAGTGGTGAGGACAAACATTCTTGCTATTTTTCTGTCCTGTCCTTTTGACAGATCTTGGATGATGTCTTTTCAAAGGCATCCCTGATGCCTCTTCCAGAAAAGGAGGAGGTACTGCAGATACCCAGGATCTCATTATAGCAACTTTCTACCAGTGGCTTGAGACTCTTGTCATCTCTCTTCTCTCCAAACCCTGCCCCCTATCTTAAAGCCCAGTTTCCTTCCACCACAGCCAGGTGACTCTCAACACCAGTTTTAGTATCTCAGTGGAGCACCTGCTGTTTTGGCTCCTTTCCATAGGGTTCAGTAAGGGGGAATTAAAAATCAACTGAGGTACTTGGAACTCTGATGAAAGATCTCCCAAAGCCCTAAAAGTTGCTCAGGATGAGTCTCATGAGAAGACCCTGACAGCTGAGACCCTCCCAGGCACTGTGAGGTCCTGCAATGAGCTCTTTGCCCAGTGCCTGTGCTTTCTTCTCTCCCATGCTCTTGAGAGCACCTGCTGAACCCAAACAGCCTAATCCCTCTAAAGCACCATAAACTCACCATGTTTATCTCATGGTCTTTGGTTATGCTGCCCCCTCCTTCCTGGAATGCCTTCCCGCTTTCCTTTGCCTGTCCATAGCCTACCTATCCATCAGCACCTAACTCCAATTTCCTGATCACTCTGGGCCCTAGGGAGCTCTCCACCTCACCACAGTTGTACTCAACTGCCACCCAATTCACGCCAGGTTTGTGCTGTATAATTAGTACAGATTTTCCCAGACCACTTGGTTGAGAGAAACTTCACATTTATTTGTTCTAAACACGATCTCCAGCTTGGAAGTACCCAACAACACTGACGATTAATTCAATTTCGGCCACCAACCCCCTCTTTGGAGTTCTTGTAGTCGCTGTGGGGGCAAGTCTTCAGTATACTCCATCACTGCTAAGTTACTCACTATCTATGCCTCAAAGCCCATGAGTTAGTTAGGCAGTGGGAGCAAACTGCAGTTGTCATGCTGAGCCCAGTAATGCCTTGTTGACCAACTGACAGATGGAGAGCACTGGATTCCCTCCTCCTATCATCTGACCTGTTCTTGGTGCCTTCCCTCCCTACAGAGCAGCCTCATGGCTCCCCTTGACACCTTGCAGAACCCCGCAGTGGCCATCCCAGATTGGCTAACATTGACACATGTCATCACAGAAGTGGGTGGTGCCAGCCCTTATGGCCCAGCAGGTGGTGCTGGGGGAGCTGTAGACCCTGGGGCCTACAGTGCTGACCAAGCCCCTCCCCTGGCAGTCCCTGCCTCCCTGAGGCTCCCCTGGTCCTTGAGGTTCCCATCCTTGACCCTGGGACCCGAAATTGTCTCATGGTTCATGCTCTTTCTGCCTGCAAATTACATGCCTGTCTCCCTGCCTTGCCAGCATTTCCATAGCACGCAGAGGGCCATGAATTACAAAAGTTACTTTTCTCCAGTCAATTCAAGTCAGCCTGGCACTCATCCCTCATTCTCTTTTGTCAATGAGGCAAAGACTCAATTGTTCACCCAGCTTTGTCTTGCAGCAAGGCAGCCCTTTCCTGTCCTTCCTCTCTCCCCAGAAGCCCTGATTGTGCCTTTCACTTGACCCTCCTCTGAGGAAAATCAACGTGGGGCCTCTCCGGGGTAGGTGAGAATTGGGACAGGGAGGAAGGAAGGCGGTGGAAATATTTTGCAGTTGGCAACTCATTAGTTGGGTGTTATTTTGCTGCTGGGCAAGAATGATCAAAATAACACCCTTGGGGAGGTCTCCAAAACCCTGGGCACTGTGTGCTGCTGGACCATCATGATCTGGAGGAAAGGATGTGGGCTGGTCGCTGTCCCAGGGGCTCACCCTCGGAAGTAATAGAGTGCCCTGTGGGTCCTTGACAGACTGAGGTATTTCTTTCCGAATTGATGGCTCTCCAGGGAGGCTGCTTCTACAGCTTGTTCCTTCCTGCCTCCGCACCTCCACCTTCCAGCCCCTCAACCCAGCAGCCTCCTTCATCCCTTTCACTAATCCCCCTGGATTATCTCCTGCAAAACCCTGTGTGCAATTCATTTCTACCTGTAAGTCTTTCTCTTCTAATGCCATCCAGTCCAGTTCCCTACGTGTTTGATTTCTTTTGCATGCATTTAGTCAGGGCTTTCAAAGGATCTGAAATCTTACCTCTTAGTTGAAAGACAGAGATCATTCCTTCCCCATCCTGCACAGTGCCTCATTCACTTCTTGGCCCAGAGTATACTGACCAACTTCCACAAAGCCTCCCATGTGCCTCACAACCAAACCCTAGGACATCTGAAGGAAAACTCCAGAGGATTCCTTGGACCTGGTAGAGCTACTACCCTCCCAAGACCCACCATCTCAGAACTGTCGGGTCACCTGATACTTCCTCCTGCATGTAGACCAAGGTATATTCATTAGGTTGAGAGTTAATTTTCTGTTTGTACTTCCGAATCCAAAGAAAGGGTTTGGTGGAAAAGGCAAGTAGAAACTCCTGAAGGGAAGCTATTTATTTCAGTGCAGGTCTATGGTTGCTAGAAGGAGTCAAAACGTGTTTGTGGGAACGAGGAGAACTGTTAACAGCCTATGGGGCTGGTGTGAGGAGGAGACCACGGTATCTGCCACAACCCTTTATTCCATGACCACCACATACCCGCCACCTCCTGTGGAGGTCTCCCCCAGGAACCGGTTACAATGAATGTTCAGTTCCTACATCATGGTTCCATTTTTTTCTAGTTCTTGACATTGTGACTTTTTAATCCTGTTCTAGAACTTAGTTTGCTTCCCGGTTTCCAATCTGATTCTCTCATTAACCTTCAAAACTTAAACAGATAATTCTTTTAGTACCTTCTGTATAACCCTGGTAAGCAGTGAGGATTCAAAGTGAATCCGAGACCCAATCCCTATCTCTCAAAGGGCTTCCAGCATTGCGTGGATGCTCTTACTACTGTGCTAAATACTTCACTTAAACAATCTAACTTAATTTTCACAGTCGTAACTGTGAGGTTGTCCCTACTTTCTCACTGAAGGAGCTGAGCTCAAAGAGTCAAGTGATCCCCCCCCACCCACAGCTAATTAGTGGCCCAGGCAGGATTTAAGCCCAAGCCTGATTGCTTCAAGTCTGTCTTAAAGTGGACTATAATAGACTGTCTTCTCATTGCTGTTTCTCCAGTGTTCAGGACAGTGCCTAGGCATGTGTCACACAATCAGCATTTGTGGAAAGAAGGAAAAATGTTGTTTTGAGTCATCGTTTGGGTTCCACCCTTCAACACAGAGCCCCATCAAGCTCAGCCATGAAATCCCTCAGCACCTCTTGGGCATCACAGTCTTCCTGACCCACAGACCTTCCCCCCAAAACCCCCATCTGGGGCCTCCCTGATTTACCTCTGCCTCTCAGGGACAGACAGCCAGACCAAGAATTCCCTTTCCATCTTGTCTGAGTATAATGTATATGGAGTTGATTTAAGACTTATATCAACCAGAAAATGACAAAGAAATACCATCCGGAGTCTTTATAATTTATATAGCAGATAATAAAAATGCTGAAGGAATTTAAGTAGATGGATATGGCACAACTCCTACTCTCCTGGTGCTCTAAGGGCTTCCACACATGCCAGCTGCCTCCCACCATGGCTGTGAGGTGAGAACCTGCTGTCCACCCCCTCTTCCAAGCTACTTCCTGATCCTCCTCGGCATAGATCATGAGACCTTCCCTTTTCTATGCCTCTAAAGGGAAAAAGCACAGTACAGGCCACAAAGAATGATTTCTTGTAGTGTAGACGAGATTTTGATTGTATTGTGATTCTATTGTGACATGTCTTTTTTTCTGTGTACGTAGTGGATAGTGAAAAAAAAAAAACCCTGGAGACTAAAATGGGTCGAAACTGTTTAGATAACCGAAATTAGAATCTTCCCCTTTGTTAGGCCTTTCAGAAAGCTTCTCAGGACTGGGAAATATAGGAGACAGATTAGTCCCATCTTATAGACCAGGAAACTGAGACAGAGAGAAAGTGAGTGAGGACCTGAAGTCATACCAATGGTTAATACAGGAGTAAGGCAGGACACAGAGGCTTTGACATGCTTTCCTCTTTCCACTACACCAAATACTGTCTCCTGAGTTGCATTTTGATCCTTTTTATTATAAGAAGACTCCAAATGAAATATATCTATATGTTTTCATAGCCCATGTTTGCTTGCTTGTTTTTTGTTTTTATTTTTGCCACTCCCAAAGTGTTCCATTTTCTTATGACAATTACAATGTATGTTAAGATTGGAGAGTTGGAGAGGTTACGGGTAAAACCTTGAACCTGAGAGTCAGGAAAATCTGTCTGTACGTGGGCAAGTCAATTAACCTGTTTCATGCCCTATAGATAGAAATTACTAACCCCTCCCTCACTGGCACATGTCATGAGGAATTAAATGAGATGATGTATGTAAAGCACTTGACAGAGGGCTTGCCACACAGCGAGCACCCAGTAAATGTTAGTTGTTTTAACTGTTACTAAACCTATTACTATATAGACCTCTCTTTAGTGCTTGGTTAGCTTGGTTTGAAATGAGCCCACTCATGCAGCTTCCCGAGAAGCCCATCTTGTTTGGTGAACCAGCAAGGCTAGTCCTTGGAAGGCCCAGTTCAATGTAGTTTTTGCTTGGCTTTTTTTTTTTTTTTTTTTTTTTTAAGAGTTCAGGTTTTATTGGGCTTTAGGAAGATACTGAGAAGGGTTGTTTTTTGTTTTTGTTTTTTTAAGTTTATTTATTTATTTTGAGAAAGAGAGATGCACAAGCTGGGAAGTAGCAGAGAAAGATGGAGAGAGAGAGATTCTCAAGCAGGTTCTGTGCCATTGGCACAGAGCCTGATGCGGGGCTCAGTCTCACCAACTGAGATCATGACCTGAGCCAAGATCAAGAGGTGGATGCTTAACCTACTGTGCTACCTAGGCGCCCCTGGGAATTTTTTCTTGACCTATTTTCTGGCTATAGCTTCTAGCTTCAAGATTGCAGCCACATCGTTTTAGTCTTTACATTACCAGACGTGACTTTCAAAACTGAGATTTTAGCTGATTGCCTGAAGACAGTATTAGGTCATGTTCTTATGATTTCCTGATAATTCTAATCTGAAATGCCCATGCCTCAGGGTCCAGAGAAATTAAGTCAGATAGAAGAAGTCCAAGTTCAAGAATTCATGTCCCTTTTGAAAGACAGTTCTTGCTTCTTTTAGCGTCTACAGCAAAAAATTGCATCTTGGGCATTGAATTGTCTAAGACATGTTGCAAAAAAGAGGGTTAACATACATGAATAACATTAAATTCAAAACCATTTACATCTGTAGGACTTTGTCAAGAAGGAATTCTCCAGAAATGGACTTGTTCCTGTGTGTCTTTTGAGAAAATTTAATTTCAAAAGATAAGATATTGATGTCAATTGACATCGGTTTTTCTTTGATGCAAAATGATAAACATGGCCACTTCACTGTTCTCATTTGGGACACATCCCAAGCTTGGCCATCTGTAAACAGATATTTACAAATCTGCTTTGAAATAAAACATTTGCTTTTTTACTCCTGTTTGGCCACATGCCATTCATTTATTTTGATAAACATGTATGGAGCTCCTACTATGTGCTAGCCACTGTTCACCATGCTGGAGATAATGTCAAACACTGTGCTGGAGATAACATTCTTTTCTCCATTCTAGTGTGAGGAGACAGCTGCTAATAAAACAAACAAAATTCATAAACAAGAGAACTATCAGAGAGTGAGGAGAACTGCAGAGAGAATTAGAACTTCAGAGAGAGTAACTGGGAGACTGCTTTATATCAAGGTGTCAGAAAGCATTCTCTGAGAAAGCAAGTGAATAAGAAGAGCCTTCCTGGAAGGGGAAAGAAATCTAGGTGCCGGCTCTCGGATTTGAATGAACTTGGTATTCTCTCCCTGCTCTCTTCTATTCTACCTCATTAAATTGTAAACTCCAAATAGTCAAGGACTGGATGATCCATTACTGTGGTGAGAAAGTGATTCTTTCAATTAAACTATTACCTTCTTCAGTCATGTTAAAACTTTCTAAAGGGTGAATTAGAATTTTTCAGGAAATCTCTACAGTATCTATTTTGGTGAATGCAACCACTATACCCAGTTGTTCAAATTGAAACCTGGGGTTCGTTCAAGACTTTGGTATTTGGTCAAAATACTTTGTGTGGTAAGTTGGCTCTTTTTAATATAGTTTTTTTTTCTAGCTACAAAAATATAATTAAAAGTGGCCACATTACCTGACTTAGCCAAGATAATTTATCCTTTAACACTAAGTTTAAACTTAGACATCCTTATGTTTAGAGGGTATGCATAAGTTAAGGAAGGCGAGGCTAGGTTATAACAAATAAATTCCACACCACAGTCCTTCCGTGGCTCTCCTCCAAGTGGTAACTCAGGGTTCCACATGCCTTGCATCTTATATCGATGCCATCTGGATTCGCCACAGAAGGGAACGTGAGACCCAGGACAATTGCACAAGGAATTTTATGGCCAGGCCTAAGAGTAACATACACCATTTCTGCTCCTTCCTAATAGGTAGAATCTAGTCACCTGGGCCCAACCAAATAAAGAAGTCTAAGTGTATCTGGGAAATGTAGTTTTCCTGTGTGTTGGGGGAAGAGGTGAATGGCAAGAGATTAGGTAAACTGTAAGCATTGGCTTTGCTAAAGGGAAGTCTCCCTTACTGTACCCAGCTCCTCTCCCCTTACTCTACCTCAGAGTTAGGCTGGGTTAGGCTCCCCTCTTTGAGGGTAGCACAAATTCTGACATGCAGCAGTAGGCACTAAATAAATATCATTGGTTGGATGTTAGGAGTGGTGGATAGATTGTAACCTAAGGTCTTACAGCTAGTAAAAGAGTGAACTACAATAAATATTTGTGGAGTTTATTAGCTAATTAATAGGAAATTAATTCACATTTTGCCCTAGAATTATAACAAGAAACCAAAACCACACTGTTCAAAAATAGACTAGAATTTCCCTAGGAAATTCTTTTTATTATTTCATATTATTTCAACATACAGCCTTGCTAGCCAAAGTCACTCCATCTCTCCTCCCCTCTGAATCACTCTGGCAATCACTCTGCAGTTATTTCAAAATTGGGAAATTATTCTCAAGACAGATGGCCTGTCGATGGCATTGACTTTGACCCCCCCCCACCTTGCCATCACTCCTAGTGTTACCATAAACCTGTTTTTAAGGCCCTGAAGTTGGCAGCTCTTGAAATGAAATGGGAAAACCTGAGTTTGTGGGCCAGCTTGGTCTCCAGCCCAGTTCCCCAGCCAAAGAGAGTGAACAATCCTACATTTGTGGCACCCTGAGCCTGCAGTGACCTTCCGGGCCAGCCAGGATGCCGGAGGGAACACACATTCTCTGAAATGACAGTAGAGGAAGAACCAACCCATTGCCCAAGGACTGATAAATGGGCCCCTCTTTTCCCCTGGGACAGCCTCAGCAAGGCTCCCCATGCAGGGCTTAACTCTTTCCTATCTTGAGCTGTATATATAGAATCTCATCTATCCTGTCTCTTAACTGAAAATAAATCAGCCTGGAAATAGACAATAATTAGTCCTCAGTGCTAACAACTGTTACTTGAGTGATTGATTAATGCATTTCTCCACCTTTGTTCCAGAGGGCAAGGACAATGTCTGCTTCATCATTTTATTTTCTAGTACATAGCACAGTGCATGGAGAAGAACAGATACTATGAGGGCGCCTCCATGGCTCAGTCAGTGGAGAATTGACTCTTGATTTTGGCTCAGGTCATGATCTCACAGTTTGTGGGTTCAAACCCTGTACCAGCCTCTGCATTGACAGTGCAGGCCTGCTTGGGATTCTCTGTTTCCCTCTCTCTCTCTGCCCCTCCCCACCATCTCTCAAAAACAAATAAACATTAAAAAAAGAATAGATTCTATGGGAATATTTATTAAATGCAGAATGACTAGTGGCAAACCTGTCTTAATGCTTATGCTCTCATTTTGCTTTGTTTTAGCACCATCTTCCCCAGAGTGATTATTTTCCCTTCTCATTTTTTTATTAAAATTTTTTTTAATGTTTATTTATTTTTGAGAGATTGGGAGAGAGACAGAGAGCTAGCAGGGAAGGGGCAGAGAGAGAAGGAGATGCAGAATCCAAAGCAGGCTCCAGGCTCCAAGCTGTCAGCATAGACCCCAATGCAGGGCTTGAACCCACAGACTGTGAGATCGGGACCTGAGCCAAAGTTGGACGCTCAACCAACTAAGTCACCCAGGCACCCCTTTCCTTCCCATTATAAACACAAAGTATCTATCAAGTGGCTTCTACTTTTTTTATTTGACTCAGTGAGCCTCAGAACCATCAAGACAGAAGCCTGGGGTCAGCCCCTTCACCAACTTTCAATTTGGGGCTGGTGGTGAAAACTTCTTTGCTTTCAAATCGTTCATGTGTACACATACTCTGGAGGTGACAACCCATAGGACCACTCACAAACCTGGGGGCAAATACTATCATGTTTAGTTTAGTTTTTTTTTTTTTTTTTTTTTTTTTTTTTTTTTTTTTTTTTACACAGAACAAGAGACTTAAATTCCTGTGGTTTAGCAGATTGTGGGATTTACAGAAAGTCCAGCCATCTCTGTCTTGGGGCTGTCTCCCACCCCGTGACTCGTCCAGAATCTCAAAGACTCACATAATCCGTAAAGAGAGGTCAGCCTGACTTCTACACCCCAGTAGCAGACTTGTTGCTGACCACTGACTGCCATGTGGCTATGGATGGTGCCCGATAGAGCCTTCAGATGACGGTGGTCTAGGGCTCTGCACAGACTGCTAAAGAGTATGGGGAAAATGATCCTCTACCTTGTCTTCAGCTCAGCACACGTTCCCCTAATTGCAGCTTTTCCTGCTCACTTTCAGTCCTTTATGTGACCTTTCCTCAAAGATCCAGTCACCCAAATGGGCTGCATCAGATTCTACCAGGCTGTCCAGCCCTGTAGACCCCAAACTTCTGTCTATGTTCCATCCCTAGGGATCACACTACTGCAGGCCCGGCAACTTTTCCTTTTCAACCCTTGAAACACAAAAGGTCCTCGTCATTCCTCATTTCCAGAAGATAGGGCTACCCAACACTTCTTAAGATTGGTTACCCTGATGGTCTCTATGGGGCCTTATTGCCGGCAGGAGGAGGGAGCTAATGCAGTTCCTCAGGACATTTCACCCTCCCAGGCTTTATAGTACCTTTCTCGGTAGGAAGAGAAGCAAGAAGAGGAGATGAGGAAAGAGAAGAGTGAGAACAGAAGCTAAATATCCTCATGTCATGCCACCACACAGCTCTTCACACACCGAATGCAAGGCAAATTCCCTGCTTTCCCTGAGCAGAAGGCAGACTTCCTTCTCTAAGTTGTGCACATCCCAAAATACAGTGCTTCACAATCAGAATCTTCACAATCAGAAAGAAAAGTGAGAGATCGTCCTGTTGAGTTGTCTGGCTTCAAGGTGCTGAACCTGGCTAGACGTTATAGTAGAATAACTGAAATTTTAATGCAAAATAATATTTCAGGTGATGGAGGAGATAGGCTCCTGGGGCGGAATAACGGTGCGCTTGGGGCTTGGGGGTCAAATTTTTCCTTTCTGGAATAAGAGTCAGTTTTACTTTGTTGTTGTGAAAACAGTGTTGGGGGACAGTTCCACAGACACTGCAGCGGGCCCGGGGTTCCTGGGTCTGACTCGGGGCTCCTTTTAGGGCCTCCGGCAGGCACATCCTCCAGGTCCTATCGCCATCTTAAAGATATTACCTGGCACCTAATCACTGCTGTCGGCTTCTGGCTGTGGCAGGGGAGGAACAAGAACTGACTCAGAGGTGTAATCCAAAGCACTGACCGTCAGGTGTCATCAAACCACGGGGACGTGGGAGAAGTTGTCACAAGTGGTTGATTCTTGAGACAAAACTTTAAGGCCAATGGAAATATCCCAAAACTTACCTCACTCTATGAGGCTGCTGTGAGAAACAAATGAACCAAGAAATCAAGCACAGAAGCCTCCAGGTGTCACAGAAACGGGCCCCTGTTTGTGCCTCCAACCCCAAGACATCAGAGCATGTGACACCTGTGAGTGAGAGGGAATGAGTTTCAGGGATTAAGAGCCTGTGAGTTAAACCAACCTGCACGTCTCCTGGAATGTGCCCCGTCACTAAATCGTGATGGTAGGTTTTTTTTTTTTTTTTCCTTGTATGATTTGCTTCTCTAACAATCACTTCAGAGGTTAAACAGTAACTACTACCCGTTTCCTCTTTTAGTCCTGCCTTTGAACAGGCAAAAAGCAGGAGCTGCTGGCCTCCCTGAGGATTCGCAGAGGTGAGTTTGACTGTGAGGGGGTTGTCGCTGGTCTCCTTGAGTTGACTGAATGTGATTCAATTCCATTCCATTCCAAGCAGGCAGTGAGCATGTGTGCAGGTGGGATGTGTCATCGAGCAGCGCCACTGCTATGGAGACTAGTAACTACGACATGGAGCAGAGGAGGGAGCGATGATACCTTTTGCCCCAGGGTGAGTCAGGGAAGGCTGGTGAGAAGGTGATGTTTTTGCTGGGTCTTGAAGGATGAACTGGCCTTGTAGGCAACAGAAAAAAGGGCCAGTAAGCCGAGGGAAAGCATTAATGGAGGTATACTCACCTCAAAGTATATGGGGTATGTGCATCATGTAGGGGGTGGGGTGAGTGGTAGAACAGTGATATTCAAAAGTGGGGTTCCTGGATGTGAAGGAGCTTGATCTTTGCTCAGGACTTAGGCTTCAGGCAGAAGCTCACTTGTCTAGGCCAAAACCTGGTTGCCCTCCAGGGAATGCCCTAGGTGCCCAGCTCTCACAGGAGCCTGGCTCAGGACTGAAGCTGTTTCCTGGAGACCTGGAGGCTGGTGCCAGAAATTCCCAGCATTCCGCCAACTCCTCAGAGGCCTTCTGGAAACATGCATATACCTGCTCCCTGAAGGGAGTAACACATTAATGATTTGACCCTGCCCCCTTGCACTCAAAGTCACCAACAGCTCACAATTCTGGAGCTCAAAGGCAGGCTCTGGAGCTAGGGTGCCTGGGTTCAAAGCCCAGCTCTGCCACTTGCAGTTGTGGAGCCTGGGGCAAGCTACCTAACCAGTGAAGCATCAGTATGTGAGGCACAGACTCCAGAGGCCGCAGGTAGCGAACATGGGCACAGCTGCTTTTCTTTGCTCACCACACCACTTCAGGC
Organism: Puma concolor; assembly: GCF_028749965.1. NCBI lineage: Eukaryota > Metazoa > Chordata > Mammalia > Carnivora > Felidae > Puma > Puma concolor. The sequence continues at coordinate 77,903,576 of NC_141674.1, forward strand.
AGACTGCTCTAGAACAGTGTTGACCAACAGAAAAACAATGTGAGCCACATATATGATTTTAAAAAGCTGATTTCAAAAAAGTGGGAAGAGTTGACATTAATAACATATTTATTAACCAAATATATCCAAAATATTGTCATTTTTAACGTGTAGTTAATATAAAAATTATTAGATATTTTATACCTTTTTTGGCATCTAAGTCTTTAAAATCTGGTGTATATTTTATGTTTACGGTACATCTCAATGTGGACTAGCCACAATTCAAGTGACCACATGTGGCTCAATAGTCCATGTGGCTAGTTGCTACCATATTGGAGAGCCCAGCTGTCCCTACAATTGGACCAAAATAAGAACAATAGCTACTATTTCTTTTTTCTCCCTTTCCTTCCTTTCCTTCCTCTCCTTCTTCCTTCCTTCCTTCCTTCCTTCCTTCCTTCCTTCCTTCCTTCCTTCCTTCCTTCCCTCCCTCCCTCCCTCCCTCCATGTCTAGCATAGAGCCCAACGTGGGGCTTGAATTCATGACCTGAGCTGAAATCAGAAGTCTGATGTTTAACCAACTGACCCACCCAGGTGCCCCAATAGCTAATATTTCTTGATCACCAGCTGAGAAACAGGCAAATTACTAACCCTGTGCCTGTTTCTTCCTTTGTAAAAGAGAAGTAATAATAAAACCTAACATATTCCTGTGAGCCTTAAATTGAGACATATATCTGAAGCTCGCACCCAGATTCCTCAGCCTGGAATGCCTTGTCTTCTCCATCTGCAAATCCTTATTCACTCATTAGGACCTTGTTTAATGTCACCTCCTCTGTGAAGCCTACCTTCCTTGCCTCTTGCATCAGTTGTTCCTGGCTGTGGACCACTTTGCACACTGTTCAAATGTGATGATGCTTCTTCCCTTGCTTTGTGTTGATTTCAACCTGCCTACTGGGTAAATCTGGAAGGGATTACTGCATCTCATTCATTCTAAGATGCAGATTTCCCATTTTTTAGCATCTCTGGAATCCGGATGCATTTATATTACAATTGGCAGTGTTTTGTTCTTTTTTGGTGAGACCGCCCCCCTCCCAAAAAAGGAGTAGTGGTGTGACAGTAATATACAATATAGATTCGATAAATTTTAGTATTTATCTTTGTGTCCCCAGGCACTGGGCTCAGTAAATGCAATAAATGTGTTGAATGTACTGACAACAGTAATAAAAGTTTACTGCAATTACCACACGTGTAAATTATTTGGCTGGCTGCCTCTCCTCCACTCTGGATGGTAATCTCTCCAAGGGCAGAGACTATGGGCTCTTTCACAGTAATGGGCTGGACATCTTATGGGAAGCCAAAAAGCAATACCTGGTTTTTGAGAAAAATGTGCCCTTGAGTTACATGCAAGGAAAGAAATCTCACCTTCCTCACTACAGCACGATTAGGCTTTAAAATTTCCTTCACCAAAATATCTGATTACTGCATCAGGAAGCAGAGCGATCCAGTGAGAGCACTGGGTTGAGAAATGTGCACTTGTGGGACCAGGGGAGAGAGAGCGCATTTCCCCTCAAAGCTGCATGTTTCCTCAGAAACCCCATAAGGCCTCAAACAGATTATCTTTCAAAGGACTCATTACAAGGCAAAAAGAGCTTTTAAATTCCAAGTGTTTTAACAAATCTTTTATATCTACAAGCTCTACTGTCAAATTGTGCCATCATTCACCAATTCATAAAATGATACACAAATAGGCCAAACCATGCCAAAACCCCTTATTGAGAGCTCCTACTACTGCCAAATACCAATCATTAGAGTTTAAAATTCATGCTTTGTCCAGAAAAAGAGGGGGAAGGGAGGGAAATAGGGACCTTCTGATGAGTGGTGATCCGCAAACTGTACTTCATCAGAAACAGGGAATTTTAATTTTTAAATGTTTATTTATTTTTGGGAGAAAGAGTAATGAGTGGGGGAGGAGCAGAGAGAGAGGGAGACCCAGGCTCCAGGCTCTGAGCTGGCAGCACAGAGACCAACAAGGGGCTCGAACCTACGAAACATGAGATCATGACCTGAGCCGAAGTCGGACGCTCAACTGAATGGGCCACCCAGGCACCCCTCATCTTTTCTTAACTTTTTTTATTTTGGAAACAAGGAATTTTTAAATACCAATGTATGAAATATGTGGAATATGCATAGAGTTTCTATAAGTCAATATTGGCTTTTAAGTCTTTGAGGTTATCTCAAAGGTGTTGTTTGAAGGTGGACCTTGATTATCCCTTGATGAGTGGGTTGGAATTTCTACTGAGTAACAAAAGGACACAGTCTTTGCATGCTCTATTCAAGTTGGGGGAATCTACCCAATTAAATGTACGCACAGGGGCGCATGGGTGGCTCAGTCAGTTGAGTGTTCGACTCTTGATTTTGGCTCAGGTGGTGATCTCATGGTTTATAGGATCAAGCCCCACATCAGGCTCTGTACTGACTGTGTGGAGCCTGCTCGGCAGTCTCTCTCCCTCTCTCTCTCTGCCCCTCCCCCACGCAGGGTCTCTGTCTCTCTCTCAAAATAAATAAACATTTAAAAATAAAGAAATAAATGCACATGGAGACACCATCCCCCAAACTTCCACCATCCCTCCTAAGAGGAAATTATGTCTGTTCTATCTTTGGCAAGCAGGGCAAACACTCGGATTGCACTAAGGTTTTACCTGTTTTTGTTTGTTTGTTGCCAGAAAAGAAAACACAGCTTTAAAATGCTGTTAAGGTAAATTGCCCCCTGCCTCACCAAGCTCTCAGATAGACTCAGAACTAGAGTGTCAGGCTTGGGCCTGGTTGCATTCCAGCTGCAGGGGCTCCTGACAGTATTAGCCAACCTGAGCTCCTGCATTCTGGACATGAAAGGAAACCAATCACAAATTCTTTAACTTTCCAATTTCCCCCCTCTTCCTTCTCTCCTCAAGTTCAGTTTAATTTTTTTTTTTAATGTTTATTTATTTTTGACAGAGAGAGAGAGAGAGAGATAGAGCATGAGCCAGGGAGGGGAAGAGAGAGAGGGAGACACAGAATCCCAAGCAGGCTCCAGGTTCTGAGCTGTCAGCACAGAGCCCGACGTGGGGCTCGAACTCACAGACCACGAGATCATGACCTGAGCCAAAGTCGGACATTCAAGCGACTGAGCCACCCAAGTGCCCCTCAAGTTCAGTTTAAATGAAATTACTCTGGCTGATGGACCTGAAAGCATCATCAATAGATGGTTACCCAGTCCTTCTCCTTTCTTCTCCCATATCAATTGTGCCCTCACCCAGCTTCTTTCTGGAAAACATTCCTGCTGTCTGAAGGAAGCCCCCCTAAGCAGGGCAACTAATGGGTTGCATAGCTGAGAGTCAGATTAATGTGATGCTATTCAGCACATGCCATTCCCCTTGCTCAGCTCTGATAAGACTTCACAGTCCCCATCCAGGAGGCACTCCCAGGCCCACAAAGAAGGAGACACTGTCAGGTCCAATAGGGTAGGGCCTATAGTGGGCTATAAGCAGAGCCCTGATAGGAGGAAGGAGGAGCTCCTAACTGTCTACATAGCAGCTATCCATCCAGTGCTTGCTATATTTAAGCATCTTTCATACATGATTTCATTCCGTTTGTATTTAAGAGCCAGTTGATGAGTTTGACTCCTGAAGAAGGTAGACCCATCATACCAGCCCTCCTTCTTGACCAGCTCTTTTGACCAATCCTTTTTCCCCTTTAGTTCAACTGAAACAAAGCTGGATTATTCCCACCATCACCACCCCCCCCCCCCCCCCCGCAAATAACTGTGTTGGAACTAAGGGGAAAGCTAAGGAGGGACAATACAAAAACACAGAAGCAGAGGAGTTTACAGAGTCACAGATTTCTTATCTGGCAGAGCTTCCTGGGAAATCGGCTTCCTTTCCCCTACCCGCACCCTTCATTAAAAGAGGCCTTCATCCATTGTGTACAATGAGATAAACACATTTTCAAAGGAGATGGGCCCCTCTCTTCCAGAGATACTTCCCTCCCTTCATCTTGCTCCATCGTCTCCCCCAAGATCCTGACGCTACCTAAGAAGAACATGATCAACATTAATTTAATACATCTTAAAAAAAACAAAACAAAAAAACCAAAAAAAACCCTAGCAGTTCTATGAACCCAAATTGGGGCACATACAACAAAGTAACTGACTTTTCATAATCATCAAACATATAGAGGTCATGAAAAGTAAGGAAAGAGAAAACTGTTGCAAAATAAGACACTAAGAGTTGGGGGACACCAGTGTGCACTGTGTGATTCTACACTGGATCCTTGTGCTTAAAAAAAATACAATTGCCGAAGACTGAATGGAGTCCAAGGATTAGATGGTAGCATTAGGCTAATGTTAATTTCCTGATTTCGATAGTTATGTTTTTGTTATGAGGACAAATATCTTTGCTTATAGGGAAAACATACTAAAGTATTCACTGGTGATAATGCATCATATTGGCAACTTACCCTCAAATGGTGCCGGAAAAAAAAAATGTTCTTTGTATTCTATTTGCAAATTTTCTTTAAGTTTGAGATTGTTAAAAAAGCTTTTTAAACTACTCTGTATCTAGCAATCCTATTTTTAGGAATCTATTCCAAAGATATACTGTTGAAAATACAGAAAGAAAGAAGAAAGAGTACAAGACTATTGTTATTTTTGCCAAAAAAGATGAAACAACTCAAATAGTCATTATTAAAGTAAGGAATAAGAAAAGAGTAAGAAATATCTCTATGTACCACTATGGAGTGATCTTTAAGCTACAGTAAGTAAAAAAAGCAGAGTAGTGAAATTTGTGTATTGTATACATCTGAGAAAAGGAAGTGTATATCTGTGTGTATGCATAAATTTAAAAAAAAAATAGAAGAACAAATCATAAAATTTTAAAATAAATGATTTCCTCTAAGATATAGGAGAACATAGGTAAAGGAGATATGAAATAGAAGTTAGGTTACTTTAAATATACTTTGTTTTATAGATTTGACTTTGTAACCATGTAAATATTTTATTAAATCAATTAAAAAATAATTCTGGAAAAGAAAAATGAAACAAATGATTCTAAATGTGAATGCACTTTGCATAACCTCACACAGAGGAACTATTCCATGGGACTTGAAAACTTCAGCTTGACTACAGGTCCCTTAGGGGGACATACTCTAGGGGTAATAAGAACTACAAGAGCAAGAAGAAAACCCACTTAAACTCTTTTCAGGAATCATATTGTTGGTGGCGATGTTGGCAATTTTTCTGAGGTGTGTGTGTGTGTTGTATGGAACATGTGCATAATTATGTGATTTTTTGAAAACCTGGATTGTCTTTGAAAATCAAGATTCTCAACTTTGGGAGAAAGGAGATATAGGATGGAAGATGTTAAGCAGAATCCCCGTGATCCTGATTCTAAATTGGAAGTATCAGTATGAACTCATGATATATTTATCTTACGAAAGGAACGATTTCCTGGTCCTGTCTACTAAAAAGGCCTAGAAAAATGAGCAGCATAGAGCACCCTGATGCCCAGAATGAGCTCCAGAAACACCATTTCCCACTGAGAGGCACATGGCTCTTTGAAGAAACAGTTGACTCCAGATTTAGAGCAGGAGATGCACATGATATGCCTGGAACATCTTGTCATACCAGATAGGAAGTCATTGAAAACTACTAGGATTGCATCCAGGGACTAAAAAGCCAACTTTATGGATGGACCTAGAGGATATCATGCTAAATGAAATAAGTCAGACAGAGAAAGACACATACCATATGATTTCACTCATATGTGGAATATAAAAAACAAAACAATTGAATAAACAAACAAAAAGCAGAATCAGACCCATAAATACAGAAAACAAACTGATGGTTGCCAGAAGGAAGGGGAGTGTGGGTTGGACAAAATGGGTGAAGGGGAGTGGAAAGTACAGGCTTCCAGTTATGGAATGAATAAGTCACAGGGATGAAAGGCACAGCATAGGGAATAGAGTCAGTGGTATTGTGACAGTGTTGCATGGTGACAGATGGTAGCTACACGTGAGGTGAGCACAGCATAACACAGAGAGAAGCTGAATCACTATGTCGTACACCGGAAACTAACGCTACGTCGTGTGTCAACTATACTTAAACTAAAAAAGAAAAAAGGAAAGAAAAAAAAAAGCCTCTTAAAGAGACTCCAATGACCAGAAATGGGATGGTTTGAAAGTCAATAGTACCTGCAACAGATTAAAATGTATCAAATACATTTAAATTCATGAGTTCATGTTGATTCTAAAAGATAATCATTGTTCACACTCGAAGGAGGCTGGTGAATCAATTTTTTTCTTTTTTAATCAGTGATAAATACGGGAGAAAAAAAATCAAGCATTTATCTTGCCTTTCCTGCATTGATGATTGTACTGGCTAATCAAGCGGTAGGTAAGAAGTTTCTCTTCTCTTGATAGAAGTGTTACAGCTAATAAATGAGGAAGTAATGGTAGAATTAGAGTATCATCATCACCATTTTGCAACTTCTAATGAATTAATGCATCATTAATTTATCATTAGTAGCTGCTAGTATCACAAAAAGAGAGAAGCCAGATACTATGTACTTCCTGATGGGAGAATACCACGTCTATAAAGCAGTCCTACCAAAAAAATAAATAAATAAAAATCAGAGCTGAAGCTGATGAAGCCTAAGATCCAACTACCAATTTATTGGAAAAACAGAAGGCGAACGTAAGAAAGTAAGGAACATAATCAACTAAGGAAACTTAAAAAAAATTATGATGGTCATGAGACAACTTAAAATCTGAACACTGGCTAGATATTTGATGAAACAAGGATTGTTGCTATTTTGTAGATGTGATAATGGAATTGTAGCTATGAGGTTTTGGGGGGCAGGTTGTTTGTTTGCTTTAAGTAGGCTCCAGGCCCAGCATGGAGCCCAATGCAGGGCTTGAACTCATGACCCTGAGATTAAGACCTGAGCTGAGATGAAGGCCTGAGCTGAATTCAAGAGTCAGACACTTAACTGGCTGAGCCACCCAGGAGCCCCTTGGTTGTTTTTTTGTTTTTTTGTTTTTCCTTCCCCTAAAGAGTCTTTCTCTTCCAGAGATTCCTGCAGAGCTGTTTATAGAAGAAACTGTGATGTCTGGAATTTGCTACAAAATAATGTAGATAGGGTAGAGGAAGTGAGTGTGGGGGTGTGTATATAAAACACTACTGGTCATGAGTTCACAAATGTTGAGGCTGAGTGATAGGTACCTTTGTTATGCCTGAAATCTTCTTGTATATTCTATCTTTATACATGCTTGAATTTTCCATAATAAAAGTTAGGAAATAATACCTACTATGTACCAGGGACTAGGCGGTTATTGCCATACCTAAGGTATGAGTTGGCATTACAGAAAAACACAGTCAGAACTTTTCCTTCCTGACTTGCACATGTGGGAAGAGAGAAGAATTTGGTGGCAACGCCCTTAACTCTCCCCTTACTTGATGAGATGAATATGCAGTTTCTTTTGCCAAGTTGGAAATAGAGAGCAGAATGCAACCCTGTCTAAACGGCTCCTCCTCGACCTCGTTGTCGTCCGGAACCACTTCGCAGGACCAGCTGCACAGCATTCTCACCCACCCAGAAACACATGCAGATATGCGCGAGAGCAAAACAGGCCCACATGTGGGTTTTAACAAAGAACAACCAGACAAAAACCCCACAGACGCATCTGACCTCTCCCTTGGCCTCTGGGCCTTGCATGGAAATGTGAACTTTCCTTTGACACTCGCAGGACACCCTTGGGCTGTTAACAACAGTCCTTTAGAGAGTGGGCAGTGGCCTTTGGCTGCATCAGGGGCAGAGGGCCCAGCGCTCTAAATCGCTGACATTCACACCACAATCTTCTCTTATTTCTGGGTCCCACCCTATTTGCAGTTTAGCTCCAGGGTCCTTAAGGGTAGAAACATAAATTCAGCTGGACAGTCCCGTGCCCAGAGTGATGACCTTTATCGTACATGCCTGGGACATTTTCCCAAGGAATCCAAGAGAAAATGGCCTCACCAGAGAGACATGCGGCACCCCAGAAACGCACAGCAGAGGCATGGGCCTGGGCACAGGTCTCCACGGGCTTGTACTGGACTTGCACTTGGCTTGCGGTGGTGGAGCATTCCTGTGGGGCTCTGTATGGCTATCTCTTCATTCAAGCACCTACTGAGCCTGAGCATTAGAAACCAGGGGAGATGTATGGATACAGTCTTTGCCCAGAAAAACTATCAGGCAGCTTCCTTTAGGTCAGGGTGTGATCAGATCATGACAGGAATTCAGGGGAGGGAGAGACAGTTTCCAATTACATCAGTGATGTTGCAGGAGGTTAGGTGTGAAGCAGACCCTACCAGATGGACAATGTTTCCAATTTCAATAGGCAAGTGACTGGGGAGATGGGATACATGAACAGAGCCGAATTCCTGGTAGAGGAATTGTCTCGAAAAAAGAAATGCAAATAGGATTTTATTAAATCCCCTGCAAATATAATGAGTGAAACCAGTGGTTGGAGGGGACCTCCATTAATGCAAAGGGTACCTCCCACCCTCAGGAGCTGCCATGGCCTATTTTAGCTCCTGGGTGCTATTCACGGGCCTTTCAGAATGCTGGTGATCTTCTCTGCCGAAAAAAAAAAGATAAAAGTGCAGGGGTCAAAGTAGTCAAATATTGCTGGATAATACAAGCAGCAGATGAAGCAACCCTGAAAGGAGAATTTGAGAATTGGGTCAAAATGATGTGCAGCTTAGCTCCGCTTATCCAGACCAAAGAGGCTGTTTGCTAACCTCCTGAATCCGGCTCTTGCCAGTCTCATGTTGGATCAAATATCTCATCAAATCCTTGGTAAACAATGGGAGATCCACATGGTTTGGTTTTTATGAACCTCAGCACTATTAACATTTCGAGCTCGATAATCCTTTTTTTATAGGGTCCTGTCCTATGCATTGCAGGATGTTAGCATCATCCCAGGCCTCTGCCCACTAGACGCCAGTAGCATTCACTCCCCTAGTTGTAACAACCAAAATTGTCTCCAGATACTTCCAAGTGTCCTATAGGGGTGGGGGAGAGTTGCCCCCAGTTGAGAACAACCATACTACATGAAGAAACCAAAATCACACTAAAAGCTTACATTTATTGGGTATTTACTATGTGCAAGGCTATTAAGTCTTAAGTATCTTCATACATGAACCCATTTAATCCTCATGGTACCCTCGTGAAGTATTGGTAGAGTGATTATTTGCATTTGACAGATGAAGAAACTAGGGGTGAGACGGGTTTATCAACTTACCCAAACTCACACTCCGCATGAACAGCCAATTTGGGATCTGACCCAAGCACTCCAACAAGGACACCTGCCCCCTGCCCCGCTTATCACCAAGGTATATTATCCAGTCCCCAGGACTCTCTCGTCTGGTTGGGTAAACCAAATAATCTGTTGGCACCACCAATACAGAAGCCCCTACCAGCAGTCCCACCTTAATTGGTGGCACTCAGACTCCGTAGTCCCCCCAGGATGGCACACACATTGCCCAAGATAGCTCTGAGAGCCCTCCCCACTGCCACATGTCTTTCTTCCTTGCCACTCCCCGAGGACCAAGTGGCTTGCCTGTATCCCACATTGACAATGCCCTTTCTGAAACATCTCCTGCCCCTGTTAATGCCCCTTTGCTTTATCATAACCCTTTACTTATCATCATGTTGACCTCTTTTTAAAAAATGTTTTAAGTTTATTTATTTGAGGGAGAGAGAGTGCACATGGGAGTGGGGGCAGGGGCAGAGAGAGAAGGAGAGAGAGAATCCTAAGCAGGCTCTGCACTGTCAGTGCAAAGCCCGATGTGGGGCTCGAACCCACAAACTATGAGATCATGACTTGAGCTGAAACCAAGAGTTGGATGCTTAGCCGACTAAGCCACCCAAGCGCCCCAATGTTGACCTCTTCTTAGTGGAGTACTAGTCACCTTTTGGCTTCAGCATGGAGGAAGGGAAAATTTACCCAAAAGGAATAAGAATTTTCCTTTAAAGCACAGGGCATGAAGGTTGGGTACAGAGTTGCAACGGCCATTATGCCTGCCTCCCCAACATCAGTCCCTCCTCCCTTAGTACCTACACTGTTATTCAGGTATCCACACCACCCCTCGTGCAGCCTTGACTTTAGGCAATATGTGGGTGAATATTTCAACAGTCACTGACAAATCTGAGTTCAGATCCTAGTTCCACCAGGTACTAGACTGCAATCTTGCCCAAATTAATAACCTGTTTGAGCTTCAGTTTCCTCATCTATATAACAGTATACAGGGAAAAACTACCATGTGGAATTCTCATACAGATTAGAAATTGATATATTCTGTAAAGTTCCTGGTACAAAATAAATGCTTTTTAGTGCTATTATTCTTGTGGCCAGCCATTAATCCCTTTATCAGGGTTGGTTTGCTGGGTGGCTTCTTAGTGTTATTTACGGTCAGCTGAGAGCAGATGGAATGCAGAGATGAACATCTGATGGTACATGAGGCTGGGGAAAGATGTGGAACACAAGTGCCTGGGGCAGCCTAGACTCGAGGGTGGCAAGTATCAAAACTTAGCATCTGAACACAGGGTGCCAATGTGGGTACCAACTGCTGGAGAAACACTCTTGGGCAGGGTAGGATTTTTAGTGTCCCCCCAGGTCATATTGTGCATACTCCACTGACAGAATATCCTGGAACCTGCTCCAGAATGCTTAGGTCCCACAAGTCCACAGTAGAATGACACTTAGTTATCTGACATGCCTAAATATTTCCCATTTCAATTCTAGTTCGTTAATCTGGCTCCCAGTGAATGAACTTTGGTGGGTTGGTCTGCAGTGAGCCAAGACCAGTCTAAAATGATCTCTGAATTGAGCCTCCCATGGCTTTATGCCAATTTCTGAAATACTGATTCACTTATTTCCTACCAATCTATATCTGTCAGAAACCCAAACGATAACTGATTTCTGGGCATTTCCTTCTTTGAGACTACAGGAAAAATTGTGAACGGTTGTCCAGGTCATACAGATAGCAATGTGTACCACTTAGTGGACACCTATTATATGGATTTTAATTCTTATATTGCCCTTGCCAAGTTCTCCCCATTATGCACCTGAGGAAGGAACAGAAGCTCAGAGAAGTTGAGTTGCCCAAGGTCTCTCGCCTAGTAAGTGTCTGGGCCAGGATTCAAAGCTAGGACTGGCTGACTTATTTTCTGTGATTCTAAGCTACCTCCCTCTCCTATTACTCCTTGGATGTGTGTGTGTATGCGTGCGTGGGGGTGTCCTCTGGGCCCAGAACAGCTAGCAGAATCCTCTTTTACTTTACATACTGCTTGTGGAGTCAATTAGTGATTAAATGAGCAAAGCCAAGAGTCTTGGAGCATTCAGAAAAGGAAAGCCATAGGAAGAAAGGAAGGAGGGAGAGAGGAAGGGAAAGAGGGAACAAGAAAAGAAGGATGGAGGAAGGAAGGAAAGGAAGGAAGGAAGCTGTCTTGGTCACAGTGACTCAGAGGGATATTTCCAGCTGGCTCGTCAGTGAAGGGGGTGGAGACCATGACAGCTGGTGGAGCTCATCACTATCACTCAGAAAGCATATGTCCTCTGAAGAGGGGTGTTGACAGCACCATTTTCACCTCAGAGGGAGGGGCATTTCCTGCTCACACGGAAGGGCACATATGAGGGGTATTTAACGAAGAATGCATTACAGACTCAATGAAGAAGTTGCATGCCCCCCAAGAAGAGTTATTCCAAAGGGCTGTGGGGAAAATGGGACCAAGATGTCGTCTCAGATGTTCACAGGAGGCTGCCGGAGAGGTCCTGAAGTCCTCGGTTCTGAACCACCCTCTGTGTACCCAAAGCTCTGCATTCACAAAGGCCTCTATTTAGAAAGTAGAAAAGTTTTACAATTGGCACATTTCTGTAAACACATAGGTTTAATTCCAATTTTACAGCTCAGTTACTCCCTGTAACACACAGTCCATAAAGCATTTACAATGTTGTTCAAAATCTATTACTATTTACATTCCCTTCCCTCCGTGCAGGTAGGATGGATCTAGGAACTTGGCCAGAGTCCCGGGGAAACAGCTAGGATTAAATAGAAACCACAAAATGTACAGCAATAACAAGGAGCCCAAATGGGACATGCAAAGAACAGGGAACCCCAGACGTAAGTCTCCCAAATGAAGAGGGTTCGGGTCACATGTGGGCAAGCTCAGGGAGACAGAAGGCCTTGGGAGGCTCCTTTAGGAGACTAGATGGATATGCAGGGCCCTACTTCACAACCTACATTTCATGTGAATTTATATTTTCACCACTCCATCAAAAACACCCCCTTTTGGTACTCAGATGGATGTGAATGTCCACTGCCTCGTGTCCTGCAAATTTCTCCAGCAGTATCCTGCACCCTGGGACCTTTCTCCCGACACTGCCCTTGCTCAGTGCCCTGGGTCCTGTTGACATGGAGACTGTACCCATCATGGTTTCACAGCTCAGCCCTCTGACCCCTCAAGGCAGGGTGCCCCAGAGGGAGCCAGAGGTGTCCCTTGCCTGGCCCTGGAGTGAATTCACTCTTCCCAAAGGTAGACTGAGGTTTGGTGAGGCCTCAAGCTCATATAGTTTCTGTGCCTTTAAAATAAAAACAATGTAAAATGACAAATACAAAATCAAGTACAGGACCTTGAAAAAAATCCCAAGTCCTCATGCTTAAACCTACCTTTTAAGTAAACCCACTTCTGCCCCTCCTCAAGCTCTGACCACCTGAGATCTTTGATGGCTCCTGTCTGGTAGTAGGAAGCAAGGCTTGACCTCATTTCCTTGGTCCACAGAGATGCCTAATTGTTGATTTTCAAGCATACAGTAGAAATTAGGAAGATCAGAGTACAAAGTAACCTGGCAAGGCTGAGGACTATCAATAGATTGAAGCACTGGGTTAATCAATTAAAAAGTAATCATTTTAAAATATACTGTTTTAAATAAACATACACGTTTATTTACCAGCATACACTTTACATTTTATAAATTTTTGTTGTTATGGCTGTTATTCTTCAATTCCATAAATCTCTGGAGAATCTGAGCACCCATTGCTTTGGGCCCCAACACCCAGGTATTGAACTGCTACTGAGCTCCATACCAAGCGACAGACTAAATTCTGCTTTTTGCCTTTATAACTGGCCTGGCTGCGAATAGGGCATGTCTAAGGCAGAAAGCACATCTCATTTCCTGATTAGATTTGATCCTTTGGCTACTGAAGCTACTATGATATGATAAACAGAAGAAGGAACATTTCAAGATCCAGAGTGAATTAGACCAGTGAATGAGCCAGGTAGTCATACCCAGCAGCGACAAATAGCCGCTGCCATTGTAAGGGATGAAATTTATGCCTGCAAAAGTACAGTGGCACCTTAGACCGGGGTAAACCATTCAACAGGGGTTTCAGCCCAGGTCCCCAAACAGCCCTCGTTTGAGCTCAGCATCACTAGGCCAGGTGGCTGCACGTTAGGCTCAGCTGGAAGGACCCCAACACAGCAGTAAGAACATGTCCTCTGGATGCTACAACCTTTGTTACTGGAAACCCCAGACCAGAGAGGGAACTGAAACAGCTAACCGGGGACACAGCAGCACATCAGGGAACCAAATGTGACTCTGGGAGGGGTAGAGTAAGGTTCTGGTGGGGAAGACATTCAGGCCAGTAAGGGGAGGGCAGAGGCACCCAAGGGAAGGAAGGGACTGAGAAAGGGCCTGCCAGCTGCACTTGGCCCCAGGTTCTGAGGAGTTGGTGTCTCTTCAGTGGCCAGAAAGAGTTCTCCAAGGACTAGAGCCGGGCTGCCATCTGGCTTTGAGCCATGAAGGAGAGCAGGGGAGGCTAGAACCATCCTTCTGACTCCTGTTGACAGGAAGGGAATGAAAGTATTCTAAGGAGATCCCTGTTCATATCAAATCTGCTCACTTTGGAAACTTCTTTCTGGCATTTCCTGGTAGTGTCTGTATCCTCTCACCAGATTGGAAGGTCCTGGGAGAACATGCCTTATCTAAATAATAATAGTTTCCTCTTAGTGAGCTCTTACTCTGTGCTTGGAATTGTTCCAGGTATTTTAAGGTAAAATTTAAGGTAAATTGTCTCACTTAACCCTCCCAATGCCATTTTATACCTCAGGAAACCAAGGCTCAGACCCTGATTTATTTGCCTATGAAAGCACAGCTAATTAAGTGATATAACTAGCACTCAAGTCCAGGATGTCTGACTCTAAAGCATTTACTGAATATTTGTCAAGTTCATTGAACTAGTTCCTACTGGATATGAAGGTATGAATATAGTCAACTTACAATTTGCAATGATTAAAAATAATCCTAAAGCAATTAATCCAAAACCCATCAACATTTGGACCCAGAATATACTTTCATTAATGTAATTGAATTATATGTTTGAACATGAGTATATTTGCTAGTCCAGGAATTTACAACTCTAAACAAAATTAAAAAGATACTCAGTAGAGGAGCTCAACATTATGAGTTTTCCAACTCCGAATTTCCTTCTAGAAGTACTCCCTGCCCAGAAATCAGTCCTGAGTTTGCTTCTCCTCTCCATCCTAATCCTCTCCACTTTTTATTTCCAGCCCTGATCCCCCTTGAGCTTCCAGATTCACATATTCAACTGTTTCTTTAACATCTCCACTCAGATGGTTAACAGGCACCTGAGCCGTCATCCACAGCAGAACCCTGTGTTTCACCACCTTCCCAACCTGCTCTGCCTCCAGTCCTCACCATCTCAGGACATGACTTCACCTCCTGCCCAACTGCTCGGATCAAAAACTTAGAAGTCATCCTTGATTGCTCTTTTCTCCTCCCTCCACATCTTACCTATTGCCTGATTCTTGCTGGTTCCCCCTCCAACATCCCTCCTGGATCTCATCAAAGCTGTCATCTGTTTTGTGGGTTCACTGAGAAGGCCTCAGTCCTCTCACCTGTAAAATGGGTAGCCCAGCTGATTTACTTTCTTAATGTCTATTTTGGTTATCAAACTGTTAAGAAAAATGCTAATGTTTTTCAGGGAAAGCCCTACTCAGAAGAGGGGGATTGTCCTTTCCAGGTCTGTGATTCTGATCTAAAAGTTAAGATGCCATACATTCCATTACCAAAATATTTCCTGGTCTGCCCACCAATTCATACGACAAAATTCTTCTCTTGGGAAAATCATTCACCTTTTTTAAGTGAGGGTTGGGTTTTTTTTTTCTTTCCTGATGCCAGCTGTTTAAAAAAACAATACAACTTTAAGAATATAATATAGGTATATCATCTTTACATAAAAACCAAAGTTAAAGGTTAACTTATTCAACAAGAATGTATTTTTCAGTGACAAAGATGGTCTTAAAATAAACTGGGCAATCACAAATTCCCTTCACAGCGTTAAATAAATTCCTCTTCTGTGAAGTATCAGGAACTGTTTATTTCTCCATGCCCTCAAAGGCAATCTGGATTTTCAGTTAGCCATCACTGAAATGGGAGCTGTAGTTGCTGGAAGATTAATTAGAATTTTCTTTTTCAAATATTTTTAACACACTCTTCCAGTTATACAACCAATCTTAAAAAGTAGATCTTAAAATCTCAGAGTCTATAACACCTAAGGTCAGTTTATATAAGAGTGTGTGTGTGTGTGTGTGTGTGTGTGTGTGTTTAATCTGGCCCAGGATTCCTTTGTGATGTGTGGCTGGTCTGTGTGAACGGACGGGCCTCAAGCATAGTGCAGAAATACAGATAGCACGGCCGCAAGGCTGTGGTCTTTCATATACGTTCCTGGGAAATGTAATCCTTGTGGTTTCCAATCTCATTTCTTGTAGAATACAGATGTGAGTAAACTTTACTTTGAAAAGAACACATGCACTTTGGTTTACATTAAGATTAATTTGAGATGTATAAAGAAAGTAGAGCCATTTGGGACCAATATTTACTAAATCTAAATCTCCATTATCCTGCATCAGACTTAATTAGTGCTTAAATTCTAACTTAATTGTGACAGGCTTCCTTCTGTTTACATTTCTCAGATTAAACAAACCGTCACCTCTTCAGTGGTCCCTCTTGAAGAAGAAACACAGCTGGCCTGAAAGTCAGCTTTGGTCCCTAGTCCCCCCTTCCTTACTTTCCTTTTCTTATAGACTAAACAAACAAACAAACAAATAAACAAAAAACACAGTCTGCTCCCTGCTCAGCTGTTAGAGAACTATAAACTCATATTGAAACTAAATTAAACATAAAATCTGTAATCTATTTGATTCAAAATTTACCAGAATGTACTGGGGTTATAGAGTGACTGATCATTTAATTTCACTGCATGAGTAATAAAGAATCCCTCCTGGGTGTTTTTCTGTCAGGTGAGAAGCTACCGATTAATGATTTAAACTTTAAAAACAACAACATTGATCAATTCACATGCCATGCCTTTCCATTAGACAGCTCTTGGCTAACTAATTGCTACCAACAAAAACACTGTAGAAAAAGTAGATCTCTCACTGGGATCCCGAGCCCCATCATTTGATATGATAATGAGACATAGTTTAGGTGGTGGGTGATGGATTAAGGCTGTATTTAATTTCCTGGATTACCGAGAGGTGTAATTCTAACCAAACAGAGAATTCAATTTCCGATCTCAGTGTGTGCTCAGTATGAAGATAATTCCCTAAAAAAGAAAGACCAGTTTGAAGTAACTTTGGGTTGTGCAGCTGTGGCCAGATACAGACAGGGAAGGGAAAGAAGGTGTTCTGAAATTATAAGTAGGAATTAAATTCCCTGTGGTTAGTTGGCTTTTCAAAGCTGTGACTTTGTGTTCATGTGACTCATTACAAATATGGAAGAAGGATGGGTGCGCCTGGGTGGCTCCGTCGGTTGAGCATCAGACTCTTGATTTCAGCTCAGGTCATGATTTCACGGTTTGTGAGTTCAAGCCCCCATGTCAGGACCTGCTTAGGATTCTCTCTGCCCTTCCCTGCTCTCTCTCTGTCAAAATAAATTTAAAAAATAAACTTAAAAAAAAAGTGTGGAAGAAGGAGCTGACTAAATCACAAACTGAAGGCAATGGAGACAGGGGTGAGTTAGTTTCCTGACAATATGTTCCAGCAACACAGGACTTTTAGTTTTGCGCTGGCAGGTGGACAACAGCTCTTAGTTGCCTAAGCCACTCTCACGAGTACCAGCTGCTATAACGGTACACCTCAACTAAATTTAGACTTTATTCCTTTCATCTCTCCTTTCTTGGAACAATGATTAATTTATCATTGATTTGGAGTATGTTATTTTTTCATTGGCTTATTAAGAGACGTTATCCTGTATACTACTGGCTTGTGAAATTCGTAACTGAAACTGTGTTAAATAAACTATTGGCAAAGAGAATTTCAGTCCCTGAGCATTAATTTGCCCCCAAGCAAAACAATCATGCTGATGAAAAGTGATCATAACTATCTATTATTTTTAAATTGCGTGAATGGTCCTCTTTTGATTCCTCTTACTTAAATGTCTTAAAGCCCATAGGCCCTCACCTGCCCAGCCGAGGATGGTAACAGAAACATTTTTTGAGGCTTGACTAAGGCTGCCCATCCATACAGGGGTTATGCAGAGGCTCCTGTTATTAGAGCGTCTCCAAGGTTAGAGGGCCCAAACCAAAACTCTGCTTTTGGTAAAGGACACCAGGGGGCTCCATGTGTGAACTCACAGGCAGGAGAAGGGGAGTCAAGTGGAACCCTGGAATCCATACCAGATCCTGAGGTGTCAAAGGGGAATGGTAGGTACAGAGTGTGAACACTTGATCTGAAGGTCTGAACAGAAACCATCCCCTCCACATTCCCGGTGATGTTGGGCTTCTTGGGAACAACTAACCATTGAATATAAAGACTTACAGCTTTGGGAGCCTGAGCTGTGACCCCTTTGGCCAATTATAACCCTAAGGAATGTTGTCCTCCTTCAAGAATCACTTTGACGCCATGCAGGAATTTGTGCTTTTCCTGTTTTTCTCTTCCGTTGCACATCCCAGCAAGTACTTGCTTAATTTACCTTTAAAAGGGTTGGAGGGAGGACTCTGAACTGCCACCACCTCCTGGGCCTCGGTTAGAGTGGTTTATCTGGCACACAGTAAACCATCCCTACTTTGAATATCCAGGTCTTTTGGTGTGGTAATAAGAACAGCCTCTTCTCTGTGCTGGCTTTCTTACTGTAACATCATTCCTCCCAGGTGATGTGAGTATCAGAGTTTACTTGTTTGTGCCCTATAGTGCTTTAAAAAAATGATATAAATTTAAGAAAATGAACTACCAAATCATGTTGTTGCCATCCTAGAATCAGTAAGTCTTTGAAATCAATAGCAGCCTTGTCTGTGTATTGTCTATTTCCGAGAGACTTGGTGTCTATTTTCCAAGAGACCTGTGGCAGTTTACCAATGTCACCACTTTCCTTTGCATTTTAATCTCCCCCACTGGAAAGTCCTTGGCTAGGTGCTGGGTGAGTGTTAACATGAAGGAAAAGCTGGTAAATTTGATACAAGGGTCCTTCACTTCTTTCTCCCTCAAACACACCTAGGGTGCACACACACACACACACCTACACATCCCACAGACTGTGGAGAGCCCTGTGCAAAAACAGAGGTCAGTTAGAAGGGGTTTTCCAGGTTTTTGTATGAAGCCCCTGTTGCCTTCATTTGGCAGGGGAGGAAGCTAGAAATCATAGGACATCTTTTTTTTTAAGTTTATTTATTTTCAGAGAGACAGAGACAGCGTGAGTTGGGAAGGGGCAGAGGGATGGGGAGAGAGAGAATCCCAAGCAGAGTCAGTGCAGAACCCAACATGGGGCTCAAACTAACCAAACTGCAAGATCATGACTTGAGCCAAAACCAAGACTCAGATGCTTAATCGACTGAGCCACCCACACACTCCATAGAGCTCACAGGACATCTTTGACTAAAAGTCAGTAGCAGAGTGAAAAGCCACAGAAAGGGATTTGCACTCAAAATTGTCAACCAAAGTTTAATCTTTGTTAATAACTATTATTCATTGAGGAATTGCTGAGTACCGGGTTTCCTACTAAGCACTACGCTTGGTGCCATTCATGCATTAAATGCATCCAGCCCTCCAAACCTGTGATATACAGATTATTATTTCCATTTTATAGATGGGAAGCCATGGCAGGGACATAGGGACTTTGTGTTCACAGATCCAATAAGTAGTGGGGCTAGAATTTGAGCCTAGATCTACTGTGCTTTTCAGGCTTATGTAATACTGCTCTTGTGCTACATTCGTCCAGACAATAGGGTTTCATGGAAGAAGCACTGGATGTGGAGTAAGACGGTTTTGCTCAAGTGCCAGTTCTGCCCTCCAAATGTGAGCTTGGGTGGGTAATTCGAGCCTTCTGATTTCCTCTCTGCTTTTCTGGCCTATAAAGTTCCACCAGGATTATTGAGAGGTTCAAATAAGATAATGCATGGAAAACCATTTGCAAACTGAGGTGTGCTCTAGATGACATGATTACCATGGCAGCCGTGTCACTCTCTCTTGGCTTGAATTGTAACAAATGCAATGGATAAAGGCCTGTGTTAACATAGTTCTTGAGCCTTCTGTTTGGATTTCACATTAAAGATAACCCAAAGGTTATGTATGTGAGGTCATGCTGTGCCTGCTACAGAGTATAGTTTTTGCTTCTGTGCCCCATGCTGCCCAGAGCAGTGCCTGCAAGGAAGGCACTGTACCTTTCCAGGAAGGAAAGAAATGAAAAGACTCTCAGTGTCTAGCTTTATAGAGCAGTAATTCTTTCTAAACAGAGCTCACACCACACTGTTTACAGTCTTTGAAGAGAGTGTTGGTGTGCACCAAAATGTCAGCACAACCAGAGATATCCTTGCCATTGTGAGAATGCATCAACACAGAATCATAACCAACATCTGGTTAATGATTTATGAGTTTTGCTCTTCAGCCAATAGATTCTCACAACCTCTGCTGCAGTCCTCCACAGAATTTAACCCCTATTTTATAATTTTGAGTGAATACAGAAACAAAGTTTAGTATTCTGACTTCTTTTTTTTTAAGCTTATTTATGTATTCTGAGAGAGAGAAAGAGAGCATGGGGGTACGGAAGCAGGGAAGGGGCAGAGAGAGAGGGAGAGAGAATCCCAAGCAGGCTCCACACTGTCAGTGCAGAGCCTGACACGGGGCTCAAACTCACAAACCCTGAGATCATGACCTGAGGTGAAATCAAGAGTCGGATGCTTAACTGACTGAGCCACCCAGGTGCCCCCGTATTCTAACTTCTAATGAAAAATATTTCCAGATTCGATTTTGGTTGGGCAAGCCATCAGTCCTCCGACCTGTAATCTAAGAACCAGGGGCCCTTACAGAGTTAAACCTCGAGCCTTTCCTTGCTAGAGCTGGTAGCACATTCAGTAATCACCTCCTGTGATGGACTTGGTGGGGAGTGCTGAACCAGGTTTCCTAGATAGGAGGAAACAGGAAATTCAGGCACTAAGCCAAATAATTACAGGTGAAAACTCTAACCGTTTCATTCATCAGATACAGGCAGAGGACGCTTTTAGAATTCCCTTTGACTCTTTTTATTTCACTGTTTCGTTTTGGAATATTTGTATAAAGACCTTTGAAGAAGGTAACAAAAGGGTAGGGGAGAGAAAAAAGACATTCCGAATATCAAATACAGAATATATCTCTTATTTGTTTAGTCAACCCTCTGACTCCATGCAGAAAGAACAATTTGGGATGAAATTTCTGTTGGGGAAAATTAGCAGCCTATTTTTGGGATACATGCAATCAGAGGCATAAATGCTACCAGACTATAATTGAGAATCCTTAATTTTTACTTTTTTACATGTAGCAAAGATTTCTTTTTTTTTTTTTTTCCTCTAAAACTTGAGCTTGAGATCTCAGATGGGATTTGGGATAGTAAACCTATGTGTCTGTAGCTCAAGATGTCCCCACAGCCTCGGCCAGAGGTTGAACTCCTGGGTGACCCAGTAAGATTTGGTGTTTTAGGCCTTCCACCATGAACTCTGACCCCCATCAGCTGTCTTGACATGCTCAGCAATATGTTAGAAGGGGGACACATGAGGGAGGTGAAGAGATTCACTCAGCCAGTCCTAGCAACATGTACCACTGACTCAACCTTAGCTTCATTATAGAAAGTATCTTTTAGGATACCACTCAGACCTGCCTACCTTGAGAAATGAAAATGAGATTAGTTATAGCCAGTATAGACCATCATTTAGACTTATTATTTAACCTACAGCTTTATGTTACATCATTTAAGGACATTTTAACCTTTCAGAAGCCTTTTGGCAACACAACAGGTGAGGTGAAGTTTTCAGGACAATGTAATAG
The DNA here is from genome assembly GCF_028749965.1 of Puma concolor. Taxonomy (NCBI): domain Eukaryota; kingdom Metazoa; phylum Chordata; class Mammalia; order Carnivora; family Felidae; genus Puma; species Puma concolor. The sequence goes on from NC_141674.1 coordinate 77,924,938, forward strand.
TAAGTTTGGATGCTTTTTGGGCAGCCAATACTGCCAACACCAACCCAAACTGATTTAAACAATAAGGACGTTTGTTACTTCACCTAACAGGAAATCAAGAGGCAGGTGGGCTCCAGATGGGATGTGTCAGGGCTCTTTTCCATGTCTCACTGACTCTCTCTGCCTTGCCCCACCCCTGTGTCAGTTTTACCCTTGCTGGAGAGCAAGATGGCTGCCTCTTTGCAAGTATCATAGCCAAATGTGACCATAACCACAGGAAGAAGAATCTGTTTCTTACTTTTCTTTCTTGGGTGCAAGGAAATCTTTCCCCAACCCCCTCAGCAGATTTCTCACCTTTCATTGGACAGAATTGGATCACATGCCTATTTTTAAAACTATCGATAGTACTCCCATGATTGTCTTTAAACAGAATTTGCCCATGAAGCCCATCCACTGAATCATGCTGCGGAGAGACAGATAACTGAGCAAAGTCACATCAAGAAGGAGGAAAAGATCTTGAGTAAGCAACCGAGTCTGCTACAGAAACCTTGGCCTTCACTGAGTCTGAGTGCATTACCACATGCTCTATCCTCTCGAGACAACATTACTCACAGTTTACTCTGCAGAGTTTTCTATCAGATTTTTATGTGAAGCATCATTTTTCTCTGAACTCGTGTTGCAATCTTGTTTCTTTTTTCCTTAGCAGAGACCACAATGGAAATCCTACTATAAAAACACTTGAGTGCCATCAAAGGACCAGACCATATAAGGTGCTGGGGACCTTTTTATTTTAAATAAGAAACAAAACTATTTATACTTTTACAAGGAGTCTGCCCTATTTTAGTAAATATTTGGCAAAGCTTCTTGATTAAAAGAGCAAACTGACCCTTGTCTGCAGGGCTGTTTTGCCATAACTGAAATCGTTCATTAATTTTCTGAAAATAGAAGCAGCAAGTGTGTGTTCTTTTGCACTGTGACCAAAGCAGTGCTTGTGATTTGTTTTAAGCTGCATTTACTCAGCATAACTGGTCAGGTGTTTTTCAAACCTTGGTCCTAATCAGACCCCATTCTGAGTCACAACCACCAAATGGTACTATTGGGAAGTAATCTCCTGTGGATAAAGCAAAGATGCATTAATCTGGCCCTGGAGAGTGTGGTGTGTTTGACAGTACATTTCAAACTGGCTTTCAGAGGGCCTGGATTTGGTAACAAACCCCAACTGTTTTGAGAAACAGCGATTCCCTAGGTTATTAAACAGTGCGCGTTCAGAGGGAAGCTTGTTGAGTACCATATGTTCCTGATTCACTGGCAGTAAACTCAGTCTGTGGTGTGGGGTTTGTAGGAAATACTCCAGGCTCAACCACCTTCCCTTCTTGAAAGGTACCCTTTTGCCAGCTGAAATTGGAAGGCCGTAATGTAGCTGCAAGGAGGGTTTTTAACTCAGTCTCAGGAACTTTTGTAGGACAGCTGTATTGGAAATTTTCCCAAGGTGCCACACAGCAGATTGGGCTGGGGTTGGACAGCAGGCTAAGGGCAGGATGGTGAGGTGACTTATCCAGTGTCACACCCATGTATGTGTCATCCCCTTGTTCCTTGCTGCTTCCCCGTCACTACTGGGAAATCCAAAACCCAACTCTCAGGTGGGTAACTCAAACAGTCTGGAATGCACTAGTTGCTTCTGGTGCTCCGCCACTTAACTAGTGGAAAAACAAATGAGAAAAATAAAAGCCCCACCTCCTAAATCCAGTGAGATTAACAAGTCACATAGAGCGCTGATGGCATGAGGGGAGAGCTCAGCATAAGGACCCTGTGAACCATGATTCTTCCTTGATTGTCGCCAGGATGCCAAAAGATACAGCAGAAAGAGCTCCAAACCAGTAGAAGGTAAGAAATGTCTAGTTCCAGCTGTGTGACCTAAAGATGAATCACTCACCTCAAATCCGCAGTTTCCTCTGCCTTCCTCAGATGAGGATTTCATGTATGTGACAGGGCTTTATTAACCATAAAGCTCTGTAACAAATGGCCATATGCATGCAGATCACCTGGGGATCTTGTTAAAATGAAGTCTGTTTCCGTAGATCAGGCATGGAGCCAGAGAGCCAGCATTTCTAACAAGCTCCCAGGCGGCAAAGATGCTGCTGGTCCAAGGACACCACCCCCACCTCCCAACTTTCGGATTTACCATATAACAGAAGGGCGGCATTCAGGGTTATCAGCCCGACAGCAGCCTCCAAGACCCTCGGATTTCTAGCTGCAGCACCCCAAAGGCAGCGCAGATAAGTGACATGCTGCTCGTAAAGAATCTACGAAAGTCTGCCTCTCTTGGTACCTCGTTTCAAAGCCTTACCTGTTTATTAACTTTCACTTCCAGCCTTGGAGCAATCTTGAACTTTGCTCAGTCTCTTCTTGTAGGTCTGGTGCTACCACGTGAGCATTCGCAAGCCCCTCCCTTAACGGCTGATTCCCATCCCCTGGCAATCAGCACCTTCAGGTTACAGTTGGGCCGGGTACCAGAGGGTGTGTCTGGGAGGACAGGTGTGATACCAGGGGACGGGGTGGATGATAAATCCACCTCTCAGCCTGGGAGCCAAATTCTGTTTAAGCTTCTGGCTTAAACTTCTGTCTAAGCTTCAGGAGAGAAAGTAAAGGCAACAACAAAATCTAGCACAAGCAGCCCAGAAAACTGTGAATAACAGGGAAGAGCCTTGAAAGTGAAGTATGTTTGTATTTTAAGAGAATTGCAGAAATTTTAACAGGCCGGCACAGCTGAGAGGCCTTAATTAAAAGTGGGCCAATGATTAGGTGTCTGGAACTTTGCTTTGGGTGCCTCTGGGGAGTCAGGGAGTTGGAGAGTTTGGTATTTGAGAATGCTTTCTTTACCCAGGATATGGGGCCCAGAGATGCACATAAGAAATGTGCCTTCAAAGTTGACTATCAGCTGCCAGGCTCTCTTTCTTCAGTCTAATGGTGGCAAAGGGCACAAAAAGAGGACATTTGGGCAGAGAAATGAGAACTAAAAACAAAGGAGACCACCAGGTAACTGTGTTTTCTCTTTCAAGGCTCAGCTCACCTGACACCCGTCCACCCCCTGTGCCTGCCCCGCCAGGGCAATGTGGTGATTAATCTGTCCCTTGAGGAAGAAGGCTGTATCTGCTCAGTATCCCCAGTCCCATCACAGGCCTGGGCCCAGTAAACCCTCCCGTGGCTGGTTATGCATTTCTGAATGAGAATGAAGGACAAAGAGAAGAGGGAAGAAGGAAGAGAAAACCAAGGAGGAGGAAAGAAAAGGGAGAGATTGAGCAAAGCTTTGGTAAGCCAGGCTTTCATGGTTCCAAGAACATTTTCCAAAATGCTTCCAACCCAGGTCCCATTAAATGGCCCTGCTTTCCGGTTTAGCTTGGTTGCACCTGCTGAGTAAAAGTAAATGCCATCCGAGTCTAACACAGAAGCCTCTCTGAGGCATTGCACGTGGCTACCTAGGCTGAACTACAGGAAGGAAGAGCTGGCTGGCTAATTTCTGTCTTGTTGATTCCCCGTGATAGAGGAAGCAGGTAGGGCACAGGCCAGAGCAGACGTGGTCACCATCCCTCAGACCGAGAGGGCCTGGCTCCTCAGCTGGCCACCTCCGCGGAGGGGAATGGAAGCCACGGGGCCAGGAGGCTAGCTGACGCTGCATTCCCCAAACCTGTAACAAGGTGGTTGTGTTATTTCAGCCATGCTTCGTTGGACGACAAATATGTGAGCAGCGTTATGAGAATCTGGGACGTTGCGGCGTCTTCAGATTCACCGCGGAAATGCCCCACGAGAGTTAGCTGCTCCCGCCCAGCCCTGTTCGGGAAGGGTCGGTGTTCCCATTCCCACTCCGCACCGCCACGTGTGCTCCAAGGGTGTGCTGAGAGGAGAAAAGCTCCCTTAAGGCCACATGTCTAAAAACGCCGGGGATGCCTTTGGCCCCACGCTTCTTGCTGCAATGACACAAAACATTCGTGCGAGGAGTTTCCTTGGCACTCCGCCGCCAGCCAGGAGAGGGCGTCTCCATTCTCGCTCATGGGTAGGACCAGGAAATAAAGTTTTAAATGTCACCATTCCAGTCGAAACGCTAGATGTGACTTTGGGTCCACGTTGTAACCTCGGGGCTGGCGTTTCTGCTCTTTTAAAACTCAAATGGTGCTTGCAGTCGACTTCGTGTTTCCGATTCCTGCCTGAGTCTGTGGAGTACTTTCAAACACTATGTAGGTAGAGACTGTGTGTGTGTGTGTGTGTGTGTGTGTGTGTGTGGCGACGTAAGGTGTCAGCACACGGAAGCCCACTCTCCCAGAATTCCCTGCCACCCCCACCCCCACCTCCCACCCCACGGTTCCAGGCAAAAATGAGGCAGCCATTTCTGGGTAGGTCCCAGGCACCGTGGCAGCTCACAACTGTTGTGGGGCCTCTGTTGGTCTACCTTGTTGGCTGTGGGGCTCGGCTCCTCCAGGTCCTGGACCGGGTACATGTGCAACTTTGACAAAACCAGCTACTTCTGCAGGTCACCCACATCCAAGGTGGAGACAGTCACACAAACGTGGGGACTAATTGCCCTCATGAGTTCCAGTTTGTCTTTGCTCTCCCTCACTGCACATCCTGCTTTCAGTCTCTGCTGACCTATAATCCCAATGCCACCTGCAGAGGCAACAGTCTTAGGAAGACCTCCATCACATCCCACCATTGCTTCAGTTCTAACCCACATTTTTAAAAATGTCATTCTATGTCCTGCATAGTGGCTTGGCTTTCCTGATTGAACCCTGGCTGATATTATGTATAAAGCCAGCTCACAAGCACAAACTTGCAAGGATAAAGTGGATAAATAACAGCTAATAATCTCCAACCCTAATTTTAGTCATTAGTTTGTTGTCCCTTCTCAATAGGGACTTTCATCAGGAGTGTTGTTGACCAGTTGACTGAATCTCCTGCATCTAGTACACTCTATTTCCTTTTTTCCCTTTCTCCACAGTGGTTGACCACAATGGTTTCCACTGCCCTGACCCCACTCCCAGGAGTTTCTTGCTCCTCTGAAAAGATCGGGGCCAGCTGATGCAAACTCCCACACCTCAAAATGTCCTTGCATTTCCCCCCTCCCCGTACTCTCTCCTTCACATCTCTTTAAGCAAGAATGATTTTCCCTTAACCCATACTACTCCTCCTCCTGGGCCAACTCCTTCCCCTCATTCCTGCTTTCTTCATCTTTCTTTCTCTCAGTTTCTCACATCATTCTCTCCCTTTCCATGGAATCCTTCCCTCTGCCTTCAAACATATGCAGCTCACCTATTCCTTCTTAAAAGCACCTTTCTTTGATACTGCTGCCTCTTCAAGCTACTTTTGTTATCTCTTTGCCTTTCATCAAACTTCGTGAAAGGGAAACTGTTGCCTCTATATCCCCAATATCCCTTGTCTTATTTGGCCCTTTCTTTTCTTTTCTTTTTTTTTAATTTTTTTTTTTAACGTTTATTTATTTTTTTGGGACAGAAAGAGACAGAGCATGAACGGGGGATGGGCAGAGAGAGAGGGAGACACAGAACCAGAAACAGGCTCCAGGCTCTGAGCCATCAGCCCAGAGCCCGACGCGGGGCTCGAACTCACGGACCGCGAGATCGTGACCTGGCTGAAGTCGGACGCTTAACCGACTGCGCCACCCAGGCGCCCTTATTTGGCCCTTTCAAAGCAGACTTTGAACCCCATCTTCTATCCCGATGGTAGGTTTGGATGCACATGGAAATCACCTGGGGCCCAGGACCCACTTCCAGATGTTTTGATGTAATTGTTCTGAGGTGTGGCTTAAACCCTGTGGGGAGAATCTGCTCTCCCCACATTTGCAAATCCAAAGTCTCTGGAAGGGGGAAGGGAACAACTTTCCAAGCAGAAAGCAGTTTAAGAAAGCAGAGACAGAGATGGCCATGTTTGCATTCCTAAAAATTCTAAAGCTTCCGAGGTAAGTTATTTTGCTGTTAACAAGAAAATTTTACATATTAATACCCAAAGCTGGTGAGAACAACTTTCTAATTCATTGCTAATGACTGGGTGACTATGTACAATCGTCTTGAAAAACAAATAGCAAACAATATCCAGACGCATATAGATGTACATACTATTTTATCCATTATTTCTGCCTTTAGAAATACAAGCCAAAGTCCCCAAAGTGCTCATTGCAGCAGCATTTATAATAGTGAGAAATTAGAAGCAACCAAAAGGAGAATAACAAATGTATTGTGCATTTAGTGGTTGGGAATATTAACATATACATTAAAGGATAATTACGAAGTCTATAACATGGGGAAATGCCTATGACACAAGGATAAAAAGGAGGAAAAAAAGAACAGGTAGTTATAATGTAGGGGGAAAGTTGGTAAAGACACTGTCTGAATCAAGCCTGGTCTAAACTTATATGGAGCTTTTCAAACATCAGTTTCACATTTTAATAATAAGTGCTAACCAGTAATGGAAATTTGGGCAAAGGCTTTAAAGCTTTTAAAGCCTTCCCCACTTTCAAAAAAACGCCACTCTTCCAGCCCTCTATAAATTTTTAGGTTTGCTTTATTTGACTTTTCAAATACATTTAAAAACAAGGTTAGCAAGCCTGATCATTGTGTTTACCCTAAACTTGAGTATCGTAAACATGGCTCAACATGATAACACAATTCCCTTTAGCCTCCTCCCTTTTTAGGGAAGCTCTTCTCATTTCTCCAGCTGTCAGATTTATGGGGGACATTTGCCTCTGTGCACTCTTCTTGGTTTCATCAGCAACATGATTACTCCAGTGAAGTATTTTTTTCTTGTGGCAAGAGGAAGAAATATTCAGGCTTGCTGTTAAATGCTGATTCCAGAAAGTGATCCTAGGGGATATTATTCTAAGCTTTTCTTGCATTCCCTGGGATAGTAACTGATGGTAATCATGTTTTGGGGTCCCCATCTGGCCTGGGGAGGGAGGCTTGGGGTAAAATAGAAAAATTAAAATGAGGCTACAAAACTATCATTCAGTGATAGAAATACATCCAATAGTGAAACAAAACACCTAAGTGACGGGTTGGAAATATAAACATGGCCTCCGAAGTTTTTAAAAATCAAGATAGAGGAGAAACTTATAGTACAGTGTGGATGGGACACATTAGACTTCACCCTCCAGGAGGGTGTTTCTCCCACCTGGAGTTTTGCCAGCTGTGCTCACCATTTGCTACCCGTTCCCATCAAGGACTGAGCTGAATGCGAGTCCTCTTGGAAACTCTGCCTTGTTGCAGGTTAGTGCATCATTTACAGAAAATGAGGATACTGAGCATTGAGAACAGGGGCCAGATGGTGTCACCATGAAAGAGGGTGTGTTGCTCAGGGCTTTATTCAGATCCAGGGAACACTGTATCCTGTTGGGACCATGCTTCGGTCTCTGAGGGAAAATCAAGTGACCTCCCCCACTTTTCCCCACTCCCATCTCTGCTTTCTGGGAGGATGTTTTATAAGTCTGTCTCTGAGATAGGTTTAAACTCACTTTTATTACGCTAACTGAGAATATCTTACCAGTTCTTGCTCAAAAAGGACAGATTTCTTTCTTTCTCTTCCTTCCTTCCTCTCTCCCTTCTTTCTTTCTCTTTCTTTCTTTCTTTCTCTCTCTCTCTCTTCTTTTTCTTTCTCCCTTTCTTTCTTTCTTTCTTTCTTTCTTTCTTTCTTTCTTTCTTTCTTTCTTTCTTTCTTTCTTTCTTTCTTTCTTTCTTTCTTTCTTTTCTCTTCTTTACTCCTAACTTGCCTGAAGCTAGATTCCTTTCAAGCCTGCCTTACTTTTCTTTGGAAGCCTGGGTTGTGGTTAAAGGCATTGCTCGTCCCATTAACCCAAAGTCCAATTTGAGCCCAACAACGTCCTGTTTAAAAAGCTCAAACTTTGTTTATTTATGTGCCCTAAGAGTTTTCACCTGTTTGGTTTTTTTCCTCCGAGGACTCAAGGGTATTCCTTGAGTATGAATGAGGTACGGACTGGAAGCGAAGTTGTGTACGGTATTATAGTATATCCTGTACAGTACTGTTCAGAAGCACACGTGTTTGTCACTGTACAATTTGGAAGGCTTTTGTATAAAGGACAGCGGAGCATTTATGTTGCCTTCAGGAACAGCACAGATAAGAGTTGGAGATCACTTAGCGAAAGTGATGGATGGTATACCATTTTCCACTTCAAACTGTGGAAGCATTTGCATGAAATCCATGGTACGCTATAAATGCAGCCTCATGAACAGCCTTTACGTACAGATCCTTCCTGTCGGGTGTGTTCCGGAGACAGAGAGCAGTGGGTGGACCTCAAAGCAGCATCGCAGCTCTGAGCCCATTTATGACGCTGCTGCCAGACTCATGGGGCTGAGGCCAATTTTCATGGTAAAGAGAGAGGTATGTTGGCAATATTAGAAAAGAAGGCAGTCAGCATTGACTTCTCTGTTCGACATTTGTTTACCACTTACATTTCCTAAGGAGCCATACTGGGCTAAAGGCCAACTTTGGTACTGTGTTTACATTTATAATACAGTGAAGGAACTGGCAGGAAACTCCCCGAGAAACATTAACAACAGAAGCCCAGTGACGCAGAAGGAAACTGAGGCAGTGGCCTGCAAATGTGTAATGGACTCAGAGCCAAGTTTCCAAAGCTTGGGTGTGCTCTTCCTTTTTCTCTGTCCAAAGTAACTTCTTAGGAGGTGAGTGTGAACCTGTTGGTGTGGGTGGATGGCCATAGGATCTCATTAGAGCACAATTCTGAGAATCCAGATGGTGTCAAATCCTTCCTGGTTTTGCCAAAACCCACTGCACAAGTTTGAAAAGGCTGCTTTCTTTCACTGTGCCTTGTTTCACACGGTGGGGAGAGGACAGAATTAGGGCATCATCAGGGCCTTAAGATAATAAAAGTTTCCCTTAAACTTTTAAAGAGATCAAATAAAAATACATAGAGAAAAGCAAAGTCAGTGATTTAGGCTTAACTTGGAAAATATGGTATATTTAAGAAAAAATAAGCCAACGTTTTATATTCTCAAGGAGCTTATCTTCCACACAGCTGTGAAAGGAGTTTCTAAAACACCCATCAAATCCTTGTTTCCCTGCTTCAAGTCCATCACTGGCTCACTGTTGCCCTCAGAACACAAACTGGGTTCCTCTGCAGTCAAGACCCTCTGGGATCCCACCCTGACCACCTCTCTGGAGTCAGCTCTCACCCCCTCCCCCCGCCCAGTTCCATGTGGCCCTCCTTCAGGGGCTTCCAAAGGCTGTACCCAGAGGGGTGGAGGAGCCCCACTGCTGTGGGCACAGTAGAGGGGCATCAGAAGACTAAGGTGATAAAAGGCCTCATCAGACCACCCACCCAAGGCCAATTGCACAGAAACCTAGAAGACTGCATCCTTGGCCATGCTGTGTGATATTTACCTTTTTGGAAATCTTTACAATGTTCAGGACTCCGTGCTGTCAAGGGAGGCTAAGAAATAGAAAAACCCTGTCTTTGGCTTCATCTCTTCACATAGAGGAGAAATCCACAGTTATGTGGGATCTAAGGAGGGCCAAACTTCTGATACTGTCCAGCTTTGCCTGCAATGAAAGGCAGTGGCCTGAGCAGAGGATGACCATGGAGCCTTGACCAAGGGCAGCTCAACAGCAAACAGGAAAGCCTGGTGCCTTCAGCCTATGCCCAAGTCTTCCACAGGCAGCTAGAAGGATTTATCTAAGCATCTGTTCTACGTCTTCAGTCCCTCTGGGCCAAGTTGGGGCTGGGACAAGGACAGGGAGCTGCTTGGGCCGGGGACACTGATTCTGCAATAGTTCACCTCAGGGTTCTCTTGGACAGCCCCCAGCTCATAGTGCATGGTCAGTTAAGATCACAAACTCTGGAGCCAGACCAGTGGGAATCAAGCTGTGAGACCTAGGGGAGTTCCTGAACCCCTCTATGACTACCCATGGAGCCTTTTCCACAAAATGGGGCTTATAACAGTCCCCACCTCACAGGCCTGTGCTGAGGGTGGCTTCACAGCACTTTCTATATATCTCTCTGCTATGATACTCATCATACTGAATGGTAATTGTGTCTGTCTCCTCATGTAGACCATGAACTTTCATCTGAGGTACATCTGAGGATTAGGCAGAGTCTTATCCATATGCCAACACAGAGACAATCTCAGTCTTGGCTGGAGGAATTGATTAAATGGAATCCTATCATTTTTTTAAATGTTTATTTATCAATTTATGAGAGAGAAAGAGAGTATGAGCAGGGGAGGGGCAGAGAGAGAGAGGGAGAGAGAGAATCCCAAGCAGGTTCTGCGCTGTCAGCATGGAGCCTGATGTGGAGCTTGATCTCATGAACTGTGAGATCATGACTTGAGCCGAAATCAAGAGTTGGACATTTAACTGACTGAGTCACCCAGGCATCCTCAGAATCCTATCCTGTTCCACCTTACTGACAGGTCTCCCTATACTCTGGTCCCATAGGCCATTACTGGAGGCCTAAACAGGTGTATCTGTTGTTCCAGGCAATGGTTTCTTCTGAAGGCCCTCTTTGCTACCACATGGGCCTTCACCCAGCAGTGGAACCCAGGAACTCAAACTATGAGCCAGGTTTCCAGAGGGGGTCAGCAGGAAATGGGGAGATTCTTAGCTGCTTGGCCTTCTGACCACTCGGCCTCCCTGAGTTCTCTGAATGGCAACAATGAATCCCTACATTTTTTTCCTCTCCTCCAATTATTCCTGTACAGGAGTGTTTCTCAAAGTTTAACATGCATTCTAACCACTGGAGATCATGTTGGAATGAGGCCAAGGTGCTGCATTTCTAAAAAGTTCCTGAGAGATGCAGGTGCTGCTGGTCCTGATTCAACGTTTTCAGGGCTGTGCCCTGCTGCCAGAATGATTTTCCTAAAGCATAACTATGATCATGTCGCTTGAATGGATTTGAGCAGATCTTTCACCTGAACACAAATACGAATGGCAAATGAACCCATGAGAAGATGCTCAACAGCATTAGTCATTAGGGAAATGCACTTTAAAACCACAACCTATTACACATCTATTGCATATCCATTAGAATGGTTAAAAGTAAAAATACAATACCAAGAGCTGGTGAGGATTTGCAATAACTGGAATCCTCATATACTGCTGGGGGGAAGGCAAAACATCACAGTTACTTTGGAAAACAGTTTGGCAAGGTTTTCTTTTAAAGTGAAATATACACTTAATAAACACTATTTGACCTAGCAATCTTAGTCTTACATGCTTAGATATTTGCCCAGATAAATTGAAAACTAATGGTCACACAAAAACCCGTGCATGAATGTTGTCAGTGAGTTTATGCATAATCACCAAAAACTGGAAATAACCCAAAAGTCCTTCAACTGATAAATGGATGAACCAACTTGTGACACAACCACACAACAGAACAGTGGCGAACAAAAAAGGGAACAGACTAACTGCATACAAAAACCTGCATGAATCTCACATGTGGTATTCTAAGTAAGAGAAGTCAGAATCAAGAAGTGACTTGCTATATGATTCCATGTATAGGACACTCTGGAAAAGGCAAAACTATAGAGACAGACAACAGATCAGTGGTTACAAGGGGCTAGTGTGGGGGAAGGGTTTTCTGCAATAAGAGACAAGAAAATTTTGTGGCATGAGGGGAATGTTCCGTAGCTTGGTCATGGTGGTATTTACACAACTATAGGAACTTGCAAACATCTGAATGCTAAAAAAGGATGAATTTTACTGCATGTATATCATACCTCAAAAACAATGATAGCAACAAAAAACTTTTCATGGTTCCCATTTGCCCAAGGAATTAAAATAAAGTCCAAACTCCAGAACCCCTTATCTTTTCTGATTATTTATACTCCGTTTTCTCTAAATGCTGGCTGAACTTTTCCGCCTCCAAACACGGCCCTGGGTTTTCTTCTCTCAGTCTCTCCTGGAATATCCTCTTCTGGAGTAGCCATCTCCTGGAATAGCCTCTTCTTTTACAAAGTAGGCAGATAATAAACATTGAATTAATGAATGAACGAACGTTCCTAATAGTATTCCTTCACTTCCCATTGACCAAAAAATGGTGCCATAGAAAGACAAGCCTGCAATCCTGCCCCTTTCTCTGTGAGGAGGTCAGTCATTTGTAAGGGTTTTGTTTACTCTGGTGGATTCTTTGGACATAGGCAAATCGGCATAAAAAACCACCAGTGTGCTCAAAGCCCCGGGGGAGCAGTTTGCAGCCTTGGAAAGGGCCTGCCTTGGCACAAGTCTTGCTGGCTTAGGACCCTCCAGACTCCCCCCTGCCCAGCCCAGGTAGGAGAGAGGCCAGCCCGTTGACAGGAGGCCTGCCGTGGTGTCACCCAGCTGGCCCCGGTGATTGATTCCCCTGTCCTCACTCACTTGTTAGCAGTAGGGCTCCTCCCGTCCCCACATCCGCTGCCTGCCTGCAGTGGGGGAGGAAGGCGCTCCCCCTCTCAGGGCCATCCTCCTGTGCTGCCTCCCAGAGCCACTCACCATTTCCTCAGTCCTCACCGCTCTCTCCGCAGCCCTGGCGCAGACTCCCAGGAGGGAAATGCCTGCGACTGGATTCTGAGAGCTGACTCTGCACTTGTTCACACTGAGGTGTTAGTCTGAGGGTCCCAACCAGGAACCTCAAATCTTTGAGCCTTAACTATGAAGATAAGCCCTGAAGGAGATTCACAGATACATATACATACAAACACACACAGGGGGATAAAATTATATTCCTGATATGGTCTTTAGCCACAAGCCCTCAAATTGGTTTCAGATGAGGTAGGAGGAGACAGTATTTTTTCCAGGCTACAGGCAAATCTGCAGCCTTACTGAAAGTCTGGCTGACTTCATCTTAGCCCTCTAGACTTTACATTTCTTCTTGTTTTATGTTTATTTCTTTATTTTGGGAGAGAGAGACAGAGAGTCCCAAGCAGGCTCCCCACCACCAGCACAGAGCCTGATTTGGGGAGCGATCCCACGAAATGCGAGATCAAGTCCTGAACTGAAATCAAGAGTCGGCCACTTAACTGAGCCACCCAGGTGCCCCTAGACTTTAACATTCTTGACGAAAGGAAAGATAAATCAAAGAGGAGGCTGTTTGTCCCACTGAGGCTCCCTCTGACAACATGGCCCGACTGCAGAGTTGTTCTATCAATGGTCCAGGCATCTCTTTCTCCTGGGGGTGGAGGTGAGGAAGGGTCCCAAGATTCTCCTGGGGTCCAAGGATGGTAGAAGCTATGTACACAGACTTCCTGCCAGGGCCACTTACATAATTTGTGGGCCTTCGTGCAAAATGAAAATGTGGAGTTCCTTATTTAAAAAGCAGAGGGAAAAAGTGCCTTTAAAAATACTAAAATATACCGGGGCACCTGGCTGGCTCAGTCAAAACGTGCAATTCTTGATCTTGGAGTTGTGAGTTCGAGCCCCGCAGAGGGTGCAGAGATTATTCAGTAAATAAATAAATTAATTAAATATTTCAAAAGTACTAAAATATAAAACTTTTTTCATTTCATCTGTGGTCTTTATTTGCCGTGGTGTTTTCTATTTGCTATATAGTGTTCTAAATAAAGAAAAATTAACGTTTTAGATAATTAGCATGAATTTTACCACTCATCTCTATATTGTGCAATACCTGTTTTACACACAAATATAAGAGCATTTAATTCATGTAGAATCACTAAAATTTTGTAGTTTATATTCCATAGCTTGTATGTATTTCCTTCTTACCAAGCAGTAGAGACACTGCACAAAACTAATGCAATTGTTTTATTTCCCATCTTGCTATGTACACGTTCTACCAACACTCTCTGCCTTCACTCTCTGAATAGGAAGGACTGAAAGGAAAAGGAAGCTCCTCTTTGCCTTTCCTCCTACAGCTTCTTCTCTCCCTCTTCCTACCTTCTGGTAAGGTCCCTGTCTGGCGCCTGGCTGCTGTCCTGGCTTCTTAGGGTGGCTCTCCCATAAGAAGGCTGATGTCTGCATAGAGTGGGCGGGCCCTGGATCCTCCCAGAGCTTCAGGCCTTTCAGATGCCCAGGAACCTCCACACTCGGTACATTTGTATGGAATGTTCCCCTCCCTAATTCTGTCTCATATTTGGTCATTATAATAGTAGTACAATAATTAGCATGGATGAGCATGTATTATATTGGACGCACAACATACAACATGCACAGTCAGAACTGCCATGGCCCTGTGTCTCTCGGAGTCCTCAGCGATAGAAGGTTCTCCTGCTTTAGTCTGTAGCCTCTCTCCAGAAAGGTCAGACAGGGGTTCCTCAAGCTGGACTCTGAGGCAGGGGAAAGGGGGTGTAGGAGATACCATGCCAGATCCCTATTTTCTTCTCCATCTACATGGAACCCCAATGCTTCTTTGACCTCCTTCCATTCTCGGAAAGACCCACATGTAAAACGACTCCAGGAGTCCTTCTTACCATTAAGTGAGACAAATCTGAGGAGGAAAACTTAGGTTAAAGGGGAGAGCCCCAGTACATGATCACATATACATATACACAGCAAAAGGGCACCTTTGTACTTTACTGAGAATCATTTCCCTTTCTCCCCTAGGGGCCCCTACGGACATTGCAGGTGTTCTGCAAGAACCATGCCCCCCCATCCCCGGGTATTCTCTATCACATCTTGATGTTATAGTTTCATTATTATAGCTTCCACTGTAATTTATTATTGGCCTACTTATCATCTCTCTCCCACCAACCTGGAATGCCAGCTCCATGAAAGCGGGGTCCTCATCTGTCATGTTCCCAGCTGTCACCCAAGAGCACATAGTAGACACTCAATATGCATTAGATGAACAAATGAATGAATGAACAAGTGGCATCTTTTGTTGTTTTTGCTATCCTTACTTAGCACCTGCACCACTCATGTGCCCTCTAGACCCTCAAAAGTCAAATTCCATAAATCACCCAAAGGGTCAAATCCTTCAGAGACTAAGACATCCAAAAGGGATTGGGCCTTATGATTTGTCCCTTTAAGAGGGCAAAGGAGAGGGATTTTTACCATGACCAGCATCTGGGCAATGGATCAGAAGAGCTTTAAGCTGATGAGAGAGATACCTGGGACACCATGAACAGAGCCGGCAGGAACTCTACATACTGCACCCCGCCCGAGGCACCTTGCCATCCAACCTTTTCCATACCTTTCAGGCTGAATGCCGCCATCTTGTGACCCCTCTTACCCTTCCAGCTCACCCTGGGGGTTGATTTGGTTAAGGTGTTTGCATAAGGATAAACAGGATCTTTTGTCTCTAAGCAAACTAATGTGGGCAAGCAGACCTAAGCCACCAGCAGATGTATGTGACCCCCCCCCCCCCCCACCAGCAGGTGCTGCCTGCCTATCCTTGAATGTGGACTGGCTCCAGGGAAAGAGGGGCAGCAAAGCAGAGAAACAGCCCCTCACAGGCCTGTATGCTCCACAGCTCGGGTTAAGAATGTGAGTTATGCTGCCCTTATGAACAAAGTGTATGGTTTTACTTTATTGGTTGATTTGGGGATGAATCAGCTCAGGGATATGAAGGGCAAAGTTGCAGCTGTGACCAGCAAACCTTGGCCTGTGTTCCCTGGACTCAACTCACGTCATCAGCACTTGACTTCAGTGCACAGTTTGCGAATGTTGGTGGGAGGTCCAGAGTCTTCCCCCTAAGTTTCCAAAATAAACAATTTCTAAGTGTCCCTTTTAAAAAGCAGTAACATTTTAAGTGATAAAATTAATACATAACCACCATAGAAAAACATGAAAAATAACTACATAAATCTTGGTATATATCAGGTGAATTATTTTTCAATGTATAAAAATAGGTGTATGTAATACATTGCTTTTAGTTGGTTTTGTGTGGGAAGGGGTTCAAAATTCAGTTCATATAATATTTTAGTCTTTTTTCTTTTTTACTTAGCAAGATATCATAAGTACTTCTCCATGCCATTAGTCTAATTTTTAGTGGATACAGATTATCCCATCATATAGCAATTTACCTAATCATTCTCCTGTAAATGGACATTTCACGCTAACTTGTGACTTATTAATAGAATAAAAATATAGCCGTAAACATATATGGTGGGCCAAAGGTAGGCACATAGACATGAAAGATGAAATGCTGCTTAAAAGCTGTGTTTCCCAAATCTGTGCCCTGCAGATTCCACCTCAGAACAAGCAGCATCTTGTTTATATACATATAAAGGTATATATAAATATATAAGTAACGATAACTTTGGAAATCATCAAACTGTAAGGGTTTTGCCCACACTCAGCATTCACTCTTCCACTTGACAAATTCCAGCAGGGAATGCCCGTTAATGTCAGCGTGTCTTCGGAACAGCGTGTCCCCCGAACAGCGTGTCCCCCGTGTCTGGGCAATACTCTTGTCCTCCGTGTACACGGTGTGTTCTCAGCTGAAGCTAGAGGCAAGTCTTCTGAGATGCCTGTGGCTGAGGCATTGAGCAGACTTTTGACTCAGGGCTTTGGAAGATTCCTCAGTGCTAAATCACCCCCAGGGCATGTTGTTTCACATTCAGGGACTGTGTCACTGGTGGGCTGGAACAGAACTCAGCTACTCAGCTTAAAGGTCCAGAGCTCGATTGGATCAGAGCACAAGGGACTGACACCAGAAAGAACCTCAGACTGAGGGTAGCTGTGCGCACACCTACAGTGTGTGACTGAGAGCCAAGTCCACAGTCTCCTGCAGGTTGGTCTCCAGGCTGTGTAGACACCCTTCTTTACCTCAGATTCCATGTAGACAATTTACACTTCTCTCCTTTAGTTAATAAATGTATTTATTTTTTAAAGATTTTATTTTAAAGTAATCTCCCACCCAATGTGGGGCTCGAACTCACAACCCAAAGATCAAGAGCCACATTTTCCGCCCATTGAGCCAGCCAGGTGCCCCTCCTCTAGTTAATAAATTTAAAACTGGCTAAGGAGAGAGGGTGGTCAAGGATACCGCAAGCCACTAAGGAGTCTTCACGGATTGTGACAATGTCACTCTTCTCTGGCTGGAAATGGGGTAGCTGAATACCAGCTTGCATTGTGAACCCCAGGATTTAAGTGAAAGCTGGGGTGCAAAGGTCTAGAACTTCTTCCCAGCCCACAGGTGACACAACCTTTAATGGGCAACACCCTTTCCTCAGACGGGGAGGGTGAGTTAGCACAGAGGTATCTTATGAAACCCTGAGTCACTGGACTCCAGGAATTATGGGTGTGGACCAGACTGGGAACCCGCTGGATCCTTTTCAGTGTGAGTTGGACCCACCCTAAGCATCTGGGGGACCTGGGAGAAGCCCATGTCATCAGGACTAGGTGCCAGTTGCCGGCGAATGGTAGAAAAGCTTTAGACTTTCTGGGATCCCCAGCTCCGGAGCCCACAAGAGAATCCCAGAAGCTTAAGGGACTCCAGTGCCACCCTGGACTTGCCCTACTTTCTGGCTCTGCTAAAGAGCAAAAAAATCAGGATGAATGAAGGAGTGACTGAACAATAAATCATAGCCTCCTCTCCTCTGCGCGAAAGCACAACTTGGTAGTGTTCCCCTGCCAGGGCAAGTGATGGCGTGAGGGAGTTAGGGGGAGGGCCACGATGCCCAGGGAGTCTCAAGGCCACGCACAATGGGGAGAGGATGGCCTGCTGTCAGCATCCCAAACCGGCATTCAGGAGACACCCAAACTCAGCCCACGGAAGCTCAGACAAGCCACACCTCTGCTCCTCAGTTTCCCTGTCTCTAGTACAGGAAGAATAGCTTCCATGCTTTGTTTATGAGATAACAATAACGTAAATGTTTTTACTGAATAATTGTCATCTGTACCCACAAGCCAGGCCCTCCCTGCTGATGTGGGATGGTAAGTGGCTTTTCCCAGTATACTTCTAGGACTTGACTTGATCCGTGTAATAAGCAAACCATGTTTAAAATAATGTTACATTGAAATCCTATTTTAGTATTTTTGTGCAGCAGGAGCTCAGGAAGAATTCAAGGTGGGAAGTATGAGTATCAATATATAGAGGAAAGGAAAGAGCCCAGGTCTTGAATGAGACACTAGCCTTGGACTACTACAGTAGGAAGGGCAAGTATTTAAAAAAAAATTTTTTTTTTTACATTTTTTAATTTATTTTTGAGAGAGAGAGAGAGAGAGAGAGAAAGAGAGAGCACAAGTTGGGGAGGGGCAGAGAGAGAGGAAGACACAGAATCCAAAGCAGACTCCAGGCTCTGAGCTGTCAGCACAGAGCCCAATGTGGGGCCTGAACTCACAGACCACGAGATCATGACCTGAGCTGAAGTCAGACACTTAACCGACTGAGCCACCCAGGTGTCCCAGAAAGGACAAGTATTTTAGATAAAACACCTGAAGGGGCTCTTAACAGAAAAGGTATGTCTCTGCTGGTTAACCATTTTTATCCCCCTTTTCCAGATAACAAAATTGAGGATTCAAGAAATTAATAACTTGTTTATATATCTAGTTAGTGGCAGATAGGATTTTGAAACAGGTCTGCTTGATTCTAAAACTCATGCTATCTCACCAAAACCCTTCATGTGATGCACAGTGATAGTTATTAATTTCTGATGAGGACCGAATAGGGACAAAAAGAAAGTAAGAAAAGGACCTGGATTCCTAAAGTCTTCACTCATTGACTCTAGCTGCTGTGTGGAAAGTTAAGGCGGGGAGCCCAGTTTCCAAGACCAAGGTCTAAAATCTGTCCTTCCAAATACCACAGGCCTTCAGTCTGATGCAGATGAAAGCCTAGGCCCACCTCAGAGAGAGATACAATGTGCCACTCCTCTTTCCCCCAAATCACAGCATAGAAAATGACCAGTAAAAGAAAATGCAGCAATTACCTCCACAAGGATTTTGACTCTTATTCTCAGATGTTGGCTTCCCCTGCCTTAGAGGATTGGACTAAGTTGAGTGGAAAGAATAACAAATATTTTTAGAATACTTTATTAGGTTTACATAGGAAATTGCCATTTCTTCGCAGGTCAAAAGCGGTCAAATATCAGCAACTTCACATGGCTCAACCTTATGCCAAGGCTTGTTGACTGGTGAAATCAATCAATCAATCAATCAATCATCAATTAATCCAACCAGCCAGCCAGTTAACTGGGAAAACAAAACTAACTCATGGAGCAATCACAGGACTGAATTATGTAGTGACAGCATTTTAAAAGGGAAATTTTAAACTCCTAAGTGGCTGAAACTCCTAAGTGGCTGAGTCAGGTGGGTGACAATGTCCTTCTAAATGCCTCAAATCCTCCAAGATGGCCCAGGCTAGCTACTGACAGTGCCTGGAGAATGGGTGGGCCTTAGATGGGCAGAAAGCAGGGGAGGGGATCCTGGACAGGGGAAGCAGCATGGCACTCACAACGAGCTAGACTACACTCGGCATATTTGAGATGTGGACAGAAAACAGGTCGATGGAATAGAGAAAGCCTTGAAGAAGGTGTGAATGACTAGGCGGGAGAAAGAGTACAGTCAAGTCACGGAGGGTCTTAAAAAATTAGGCAGAGGAGGTTGTATTTTTAGAATCATTCATTCTAATGCTGGAAGGAACCAAAAGAGGTCATCTGTACATGGATTTCAAACAGTCAAAATGCTACCTTCTTAATTTTACAAAATGAAAACTGAGGCTCAGAGATTTGGTTAGAGGTAGAGGGTAAACTAGAATCACAATTTCTGGGGGTGCCTGGGTGGCTTAGTCCATTAAGCGGCTGACTACAGTTCAGATCATAATCTTATGGTTTGTGGGTTGAAGGCCTGTGTTGGGCTCTGTGTTAATAGTGCAGAGGATGGAGCCTACTTCAGATTCTGTGTCTCCCCCCTCTCTCTGCCTCTCTCTCTCTCAAAAATAAATAAAATAGATAAAAGGGTATATTAAAACAACAACAAAAAAACCAATTTCTGGCTGCCTTGTCTGTTGGTTATTCCACCTCATCACACTGAACTTGACTTGCCCTTCAGATTAAAAAATAACTATTTTGCCTAACAAGCTGTCTTATTTATAGGCTGTTACTATTTAAAACTGTTTCTCATTTCTAAAGTGGCAACAAGGAATCATAGGTTCTTAAAGAGAATTTCTTGGCAGTGACATAATAAAAGTGTTCTAGAAAGATTAGCCTTTCAAAAGCATTCTAAATAGATCAGAAAAGTGGGATACTGGAGTCAGGAAAAGGGATGAATCAGCAAGGACTCAGGGAGGCACTGGATCAAGGCCCAGAGGAAAGGCAAGGATTATAGATGGTGCCAGAAAAATGGTGATCCGCTGACAGAACTGGGGAGGGCCAGAAAGAGAGCCAGCTTTGGATGGGGAAAGATGGAGAAGTGGAGATTTAGGAGTCATAAATGCTGAGGTAAGAAAGGAAATTACAAGAACGGATGAGTAGGTCACCAAGAGTGAGATCTAGTGAGAAAACTCCAGAGCTGTTGGCAGAGATGGCCAATTATATACCCCAATCACTTTCCCTACCATAGGATAGACCTGTTGCTGGGGAAGGGGCTTTCTAGCCATGAACTATATTTTCCAGCCCCCCTTGCATCTAAAAAGGGCCACGTGACTAGTTATCCCTACGGAGAAGGAGCAGAAGTGAAGTGTGTCTCTTCCAGGCCGAAGTTTTCAATCCGTTGTGCCTTCTCCATTCTTTTCTTCCCTTTTGGCTGACTGGATGCAGGTAACAGTGAGGTCCTGGAGTCTAGGGAGACGGTGAAGCCACAGAGAGGAGGGGCCTGGGTCCCCAGGTGGAGGAAGCCCCCCTGCCAAGAGGACAAGCCACTGTGGACTCTTAAGTGAGTAAGAAATAGACTTCTTTTGTAATGAGGCCATTCTAATTTGAGGGACTATTTGTTACAGAAGATTGGTCCACCACAGGGACCCCCTAAGGAATGTCAAGTTGAAAGTGAATGGCAAGGCAAAGGGGGTACAGAAGCAGAATGCTCAGCTAAGGAGAGAAGAGGAGTGAGTAGGAAAACAAAATTCCAAAAGTACAGGTTTACCGAAATCAAGGGAAGAAGTAGCCTCAAGCAGAAAAGAAGTGGCGAGCAGTGTTAAATCTTCAAAGACGGGGGAGGAGGATTGAGAATGAGCAAAAAAAGACCTAACATTAAGAAGACCGTTCACAACCTTCCAGAAACAAAATACAGAAACCGGCAGGCATTTCCGAAGAGACCCAAGGCCACGTGGCCAGTATTCTCTTTCTTTCCACTTGTTTTGCTGTTGGGCTTTTCTCTCCTGGCTCTGAAGGAGGCTGAACTTCAGAACATCCCCAACGGACTATGCATCACAGTCCAAAACCAATGGAAAATGACGTGAACCCTGCCATTATGTAATGCGGTGGAAGAGCCCGTTGGTTGGGCTGCTTTACGGGAACCAACTCCTGACACATCTGGGACTGCAAGCCCAATAGGACAAACAGGGGAGGCATTTTTGTTTGTAGGAGGAAAGGAAAAAAAGAGTTCCAGCCTCGACCCAGACTGACTGCAGCGTCCCCCTGGGAAGCAGCAGGTGGGGGATCCTCCTGCCCATGTAACAAGAGGCAGCACCTGCAGGTCAGAGGAAGGGGCCAGCAGAGGGGCCGGAGCCAGCACAGAGCCGGAGTGTAGACGGGCCAGCCTCCAGGCCAGCTTTTCTGTATTTGGGGAGTCTTCAGGAAAATAGGCGAAATCATGCAGTCTGCTTTCTCCTGCCTTATTTAGTTATATTCGTTTAGATGAAGTACAAAAACAGAACAAAACAAATCCCCAGTAACATTTAAAGAGGCTTTTCTGCTCACCATGAGGTCAGCGTGAGCTTTGGAGTCAGACCAGAGCCCAAATCTTGATTCACCCCACATGATGCCAAGGAGGGCCTGAGGGTGGGATGGAGGGGCTCTAACCCCATCTTCATGTGCCCCCACAAGTCACTCCAAGACAAGATAAAAATAGCATTATGTATGTCAACAGTGTAAAATGTGGGGGCACCTGGGTGGCTCGGGGGGTTAAGCATTGACTTTGGCTCAGGGCATGACTTCACAGTCCGTGAGTTTGAGCCCCGCATCAGGCTCCATGCTGGCAGTGAAGAGCCTGCTTGGGATTCTCTATCACCCTCCCTCTCTGCCCCTCCCCCACTTGCACAGACACATACTCTCTCTCAAAATAAATAAATAAACCTTTAAAAAAAGGTTTTGGAAAAAACAATGTCAGTGTGATGAAATGCGTCATTAGAAAGTGCAAATGAAGTAAATGCAGCTTCACGATAATATTCCAGATGCTCATTCCAACTCAACTGTTGCCCCTGAACCCCTCTTACGAGAAACTCTGGGCCTCCACTGGCTCAATGGATGAATGTCTTGTTCTTGGCAAGTTATCTGGCCCCTTTTCATCTCGGGTACCTTGTCTGGGAAGCAACCCCCAGGGCCATGGTGAGGACTACATGAGATGACATATAAACCACCTGTTTGCTCCCATTCTCCACTTTCCCTGACAGAGAAGCTTGGTCGTGGTCTGCTTCTGAAGTAGCCTTCTCTGGGAATGGTAGAGCCCAGGAGAAAGTGGTACTTGCCAGTTTGTCCAGATGGAGCCCAGTCTTCAGAACAGCTGAGTTCTCACAGTTTGGTGATTTCTTGGCAGGAGAATCCAAATCACTCACTCACCCAGCCTGAAAGTTAGAAACCTCAAGGACGAAACTCCAAAACCGTTAAAATATGGGTCACAGGATCACCCAACTTCCCACAGAATTTCTCCCCGCAGCTTCCTTGATGGGTGATCAGCCAGGATCTTCTTGACCTTCCAGAGAGAGCCAGGCAGTTTAGGGTCTTCTTTATGAGGTGCCCACTCCATCACCAGTCAACTCTATGTGGAGCCTTTTTATAACTTTCTCCAAGTGATCTTTGTTCTCTGCTCTTTGGAGAAAACCAGAATAAATGTAATCCCTTTTCCCCTGACCACCATTTGAATATTTTATCACAGTTACTAGGTCTCCCCCATTCCCTTCCCACACCATCTCTTTTTAAATGTGAACTACCTCCATGCCATCAACATGATACGACATCCGGCATCCTAGTTATTTACCTTTGAACTTGCTCTTATTTACCAAATATTCTTTGGCAGTTTTGTTAATATAGGGGCCATAAGTGGACCCCCAAACTCCCAGTTACATCTGAGAGAGTGCAATCAGAATACTGCCAACCTTGGTCTGTACCTCTTTTTTGTTTTTTTTAGCAGCCAAGTACATTACTGGCTCACTCATATGCAGTTTGGATCAACTAAAATGTTTGTTTTTAACTTCTGATTTTATTTTTATTTTGAGAGAGAGAGTGAGTGCAATCTGGGGAGAGGGGCAGAGGGAGATAGAGAGAATTTTAAGCAGTCTCCATGCTGAGCGGAGCCTGACACAGGGCTCAATCCAATGACCCTGGGATCATGACCTGAGCCCAAATCAAGAGTGGGATGTTCAATGGACTGAGCCACCCAGGTGCCCCTACTTCTGATTTTAAACAGCACCAGACTAACTGCCCTGATAGAAACTTGCCTAAATTTCTTCTAAAGTACCTAGGAAGACATAAATATAAAAACCCCATTTACCACCTAAAGCTAAGACCAACATAAAACCACTTGCTAAAATCTAGAAGGAAGTTTTACTTAAATTTTTTAAATGAGGAGGGGAAAACACCTGGCTAACAGTCTTGCCTTTTCTCAAGATATAGAGGATCTCTGTCCATCCTAAGGAAGGCAGGAAGAGGTTTTGTTCCTCCTGGCTGCTCTATTCCCCTACTCAGAGACCTGAAGTCTACACCACAAGAAACCTGTGAATCCCTAGTTAATCCCTAGAAGAAACTAGTTACCTCTTTACCATGTGGATGTTAGATGTTGAGTTGATATAAATACTTCTTTCCCTCTCTGTCAACATTCATTCAGAGACTAATTCTAGGAAGTGTATGAGACTGGGGGTGCTGGCTGCATTGAATTCTTGAAGGAATAGCCCCAGTAATAAAATGCTGTAGCTGAGGATAGAAAGAATTGTCTCTGTAGCAATACACAGCGAGGAGGTAATCATAGGACCAGACCCAGAGGAAGGAACTCAGCACAGCAGAGCCACACTACAGGAATGCCAGCTAAATTATCAGAATTTCACAGGCACCCATTCTTATCAAGCTATAAATCTGAGAAAATTCCATCATTACCCAAATGTCCAATCAATAAGACCAAATAAAATGTACACACCCTGCCTGTGGGTGAATCTGAAACTCGTTTTTGGTTTTTTCATTCAAAAATGAGTAATCAGAAAAAGAAAAACTGTCATTGGAAACATGAAAAACAATTACACAGAAGACCAGATGAGGAACATTCCTCCGAAAATGACCTCCTGCAGAGGAACCAGCAACCATTTTTAGAAGCCTGTGTGATATCCTCAGAAAGACGCAAGGAGACATGGCTTCTAGGAAAGAGGTGCGCATAGTCACAGAGCAAAGGATGGGATGCAAAGACAACAGAGTGAGATGAAAGGCAGTGAGAGATGGGTGAGATAATTAAGAATATCAACATTACCAAAGCTATAATAAGTTTCATACCAAATAATATAGCATGCAAATATGTCAGGATGAATAAAGAGTGGCACAAGCCCTGTGGAAAAGCAAGTGAGTGTTTGGAAGATCATACTTGAGATGTTCTTCTATAGTATAGAGCAGAATGAGGCAGTAAAAACGGCAGCGAGAAGGTGATAGACACAGAGGACAGAGATATGATTCCACCCAATGAGCACGATAGGAACAAGAACGAGAGAAACGGAGACAAATCAGACATAATAAAAATTTTGCTTTCTTGTCATGAAAAACATTGGAGTCTGCAGATGGATGGGACTCATTATATTCTAGGTAAAATTAAAGAAAATGACCCACATCTAGATTTATCTTGAGCACATTTTTAAATTGAGAAAATAAAGAAAAGAATCCTTCAGGCACTCAGATTAAAAAAAATAATAATAATTTGCTTACAAAGGAGCATAAATTAATCTAATCTCTGACTTCTCTGCCATGCTGACAGAAAACAATGCAACCATATCTACAAACTTTTGTTGAGAAAGAATTGTGACTTATAATTTTATATCTAGCCATGTTGTCACTGATTACTGAAGGCAATAGAAAGAAATGCTCAGATAGTCAGGGACTCAGAAAATAGATCAGCCCATGGTCTTTTCTTGGACATTATTTGAAGACATACACTGACCAATTGATAAAATAATCAAAAGTAATAACACATATGCACAAAGGAGCAGCACTTCTCTTATATGCTTAGGAACCATATTCAGGAACTCAGTAAACTGTGTATGTCATGTGGGACATTGTGTAGCTCAGAGACCACTTAGCCCTTGTGAGAGACACTGGTGCTTACTACCCGACATCTTCCTTCCTCCCTCCTTTCCAATACCACCCCAATTTTGCTCATATCCATCTCCTTACAAACCATGGTCTTCAAAGAAAGCTAGTTTCATATCCAAACACAGGATATGGACTGTGATTGGGCGACCTCCTGTATATGATTGCTTTAGATGTGGACATACGACATAATCCCAGCCAATAAGACATAAGGGAAGTCTGTAGGTGGAAACTTCTAGGAAGATTCCCCTCTCTTAAAGAGAGACACTTCATAGAAGACTGGCTCATCTTCCCTGGTTGTTGTGATGTGTGGGTACTGCCGGAGTCATCCCACAGCGGTGAGAGGGGCTGGACTAAGGACCACACCAATATACCAATGAAGGCAAAGCTGAAGATGTAGAGATTCAGGGTCCTTGCTGACATTATTGGTTAGCTAAATTAACCAAACCTGGGCATGCAGTGTGATACTATATGTATTTATTGTTTAATTAAAATGAGTCAAAATTTGCTGCCACTTACAGCAAAAAAACATCCCAAGTGACACAGCCCTGAAGTGTTAACTTAGCTATTCCTCTGCTGGTTCCATTCCTCTCTCAGCACCAAGAAACATATTTCTTGAGCCATATCCTTTAACCTACAGTTCATATGGAATCTCTTGCCTTATTTGATGATCACTTATAACAATAACTGGTGCTGTTCTTGTCCAGATTTTGCTAACAATGGCTACGCTTATTACATAGTGAGGACCCTGTGCCAAGAAAATTACTAAACAAAAGGTCTTTTCTCTCCCTCTCCACAAAAGCAGTATTGCATAGAATGACATAATGAACTTTTTCATTGCTAAAGAACTTGAGAAATTATTTTTATGCATCTTTAGGCTTCATGTTAAATGACCTAACTTGTTGGTGTTTTTTTTTTTTTTTTTTGATGAAGAAAGATAATAAATCATTTGGAGACAGATGTTAAATATCATTAAATGCCTCTTCCTAAATTAAGTGATTTGTGAATATTCTTGAATTAAATGACACTTAAAAATCAGCATATATTCTTGACTCAGTAAATGCATGGAAAAAATAAGAAAATAAACTAAATTGTTTAAGGTGGTTCTTTCTGTGTGGTGAGGCATGGTTGGGTATTACTTCCTTCTTTAAACTTACAGATACTCGTATTCACTTCTGTTGTGTCTCTTCCTTGCTTTATGAGTACATGACCTTCCTTGATACAGGAAGTATATGGCACCACCTCACTTTCCTGAAAGGAATAAAGTGGTCTATTCCTCCTTTGCTCAGCTCTGAAGCACAAATATATATTCTTTCCCAGCCCAGATTTCTGTGAATTACATGTATATCTTCTAGCTCTAGCAAGATCTCCCACACGGAGGCTGCCAAGTTGGCCCCTCTCCCTTTGGTGCCCTTGATGCATACAGATAATCACAACTTGTTCCTCAGAGAATTGTCCTACCCCAGGCACCAAATTCTGCCTATTTCACCTCTGTTCTAACTTCCCCATAACCTGCTTCTTGACACTGCCTTTTGGAATCCTTTTTCTGGCTTCTTTCCTAGATTACTTCTTTCATCCTGCCTAGAAACCCTTTATTCTTTGTGGTAAATTGAAGGGCAAAAGAGTAGTCCTCCAAGCCTTTCATCTTTATCCAAATGGGAGATTACCTTGCTGTGATAGCACTCAAAATGGAAGGCCCCCCTCAGGCGAGAAGACTGGCCTAACACACAGAGCCTCTAGGTCAACTTGACTGGTCAATGACCATATTTACTTCTCAGATCAACATATTCCCCCAGGAAATGGTCATGGCAAACTGTCTATTAGTTCTGCCTGTTTACTGTCAAGACCTCTTAGGAAAACTGCTTTTAATTCTCTCCTGGTGCCTTTGTACCTAGAGGGCAGATTGAATTGGTTTTGATCACCCGACATCCTGTTTCCCACAAGGGTCTCTCCTAACCCTCCATGAGATGCTGAATACCATTTGACTCCAACATTGGTAGGGCCACTCCACTTGGGCAGATTCTGACTGTAACAAATACAAATAATTATTTCTTTTAAATAAATAACGGGAGCTTTCTCAAGAAAAGGGAAATCAATTTTACAAGATAAACATGAGGCAAGAAAAAGAGAATCAGGAATGGCATAGGAATTCAAGGGCAGAAGCTATAGTATGGCTGAGCCCCATGGGAAAAGAAACCAGGAACTAGAAATCTACAAGGAGCAGAGGTCACTTTCCTAAGGCATCTGCCTTTCTGAATTACAGAACCATTTTATTCTCTAGGCTGACCAGTTTCCAATACTTACTCATTCTTTTAAATCTCTCATAACTTTGGAATACCTATTGTTTATTATGGCCACCCACGATCCTATCTAATGGCAACTCTTGATACAGATATTTGGCTTTTGCCTTCACTGTCCATTGGCTTAGTTTTTTAATTTTTTAAATAAATGTTTATGTATTTATTTATTTATTTTGAGAGATGGAGAGAATGCATGTGCATGCAAGCCGGGGAGGGGCAGAGAGAGGGAGAGAGAATCCCAGCTCGGATTCTCCACTCACAGTGCTAAGCTTGATGTGGAGCTCCATCACATGAACCATGAGATCATGACCTGAGCCAAAATCAAGAGTTGGATGCTTAATGGAATGAGCCACCCAGGCACCCCTCATTGGCTTACTTTTATAATAGCTTCAATTTAAATAGATAAGAATAGAGAGAGAATAGATAATGGAACTCCAAAAACCCATCGTCTACTTTTTAATGATCAACATTTTGCTAACTTCTATCTCTCTTTTTTATTTTTTTAAAAAAAGAGTTATTTAAAGCAAATCCTCAAAATCATTTCATTTAACTTAATACTTTTATTGAATTTCCATATTTCAAATTTTTAGATCTTTTTCATCAAAAAGGAATCTGATTACCCTATCTCATCATTTCAAGCCTCACCATACAAATGGTTACTTGACTGTCCATTGGTTGGATGCCTTTGGGTAAGATGACCATACAGTGCCATCAAGAATGACTAGAGATGGACAGCAACATGCAAAAGAATTAAACTGAACCACTTTCTTACACCGCATACAAAAATAAATTCAAAATGATTTAAAGACCTAAATGTGAGACCTAAAATCATAAAAATCCTAGAAGAGAACACAGGCAGTAATTTATTTGACACTGGCCATAGCAACTTCTTTGTAGATGTATCTCCTGAGGCAAGGGAAACAAAAGCAAAAATAAACTGTTGAGACTTCATCAAAATAAAAATATTCTGCACAGCAAAAGGAAACAATCAACAAAATTAAAAGACAACCTTTGGAATAGGAGAAGATAATTGTAAATGACATATCTGATAAAGGGTTAATATCCAAAATATATAAAGTACTTATAGGGATGCCTGGGTGGCTCAGTTGGTTAAGGATCCAACTCTTTTTTTTTTTTTTTTACATTAATTTATTTCTTTTGAGAGGAAGAGCACAAGAGGAGAAGGGGCAGAGAGAGAGAGAGAGAGAGAGAGAGAAAGAGAGAGAGAATCCCAAGCAGGTGGGGCTCAAACTCAAGAAACACAAGATGTGACCTGAGCCAAAGTCAAACACTTAACTGACTGAGCCACCCAGGCACCTTACATCCAACTCTTGATTTTGGCTGAGGTCATGATCCCACAGTTAGTGAGATTGAGCCCTATATCTGGCTCCACACTGACAGTACAGAGCCTGCTTGGGATTTTCTCCCTCTCTTTCTGCCCCTCTCCTGCTCATGCTCTCTGTCTCTCTAAAGATCAATAAATAAACCTGAAAAAAAAAGTACTTATAAAACTCAACACCCCCCCAAAATAATTCAATTAAAAAATGGGCAGAACACACGAACAGACATTTCTCCAAAGAAAACATATAGATGGCCAACAAACACATGAAAAGATGGTCATCATTACTTATTATCAGGGAACTGCAAATCAAAACTATGACGAGGGGCGCCTGGGTGGCTCAGTCGGTTAAGCGTCCGACTTCAGCCAGGTCACGATCTCGCGGTCCGTGAGTTCGAGCCCCGCGTCGGGCTCTGGGCTGATGGCTCAGAGCCTGGGGCCTGCTTCCGATTCTGTGTCTCCCTCTCTCTCTGCCCCTCCCCCATTCATGCTCTGTCTCTCTCTGTCTCAAAAATAAATAAACGTTAAAAAAAAATTAAAAAAAAAAAGAACTATGACGAGATATCACCTCACACCTGTAAGAATGGCTAAAATCAACAACACAAGAAACAACAAGTGTTGGTTAGGATGTGGAGAAAGAGGGAATCCTTTTGCACTTTGGTGGGAATACAAACTGGTCCAACCACTATGGGAAACAGTATGGAGGTTCCTCAAAAAGCTAAAAATAGAACTACCTTATGATCCAGTAATTGCACTACTGGGTATTTACCCAAAGAATACAAGAGCACTAATTCAAAGGGATACATTCACCCCTATGTTTATACATAGGGGTTATACAATGTTGTAAATAACATTGGTTATTTACAATAGCCAAATTATGGAAGCAGCCCAACTGTCTTGATTGATGAATGGGTAAAGAAGTGGTATGTACACACACACACACACACACACACACACACACACACAGGAATATTATTCAGCCATAAAAAGGAATGAAATCTTGCCATCTACGACATTGATGGAGCTAGAGAGTATAATGCTAAGCAAAATAAGTCAATCAGAGAAAGACAGATACCATATGATTTCACTCATATGTGGAATTTAAGAAACAAAACAAACAAGCAAAAAGGAAAAGGAAAAGAGAGAGAGAGAGAGAGAGACAAATCAAGAAACAGACTCTTAACTATAAAGAAGAAACTAATGGTTCCCAAAGGGGCTGTAGTGGGGGTGATGGGTGAAATAGGTAATGGGGATTGAGAAGTGCACTTGTCATGATAAACACTGGGTGATGAATGAAAATGTTGAATCACTATATGGTACACCTGAAACTAATGTAACACTGTATGTTAACTAATTGGAATGAAAATAAAAACTTAAAAAAATATAAATACAATTGAATAGTTCAAATATATATATATATATATTTGATTAAATCATCCCTGGATCACAGTCACCCACCAGGGCCAGGATTAGGGTAAGGCAAATGAGACACTTGCCTCAGACACAAAGTTTAGGGAAACCCAGAAACTTAGTAATCAAGATAAGTGATATTTTAATGTAATGTTTTATTTATTTATTTTTAATAGCTCTTGGATGTTATTTTCCCTTATTTTTTAAAATGTTTATTCATTTTTGAGAGACAGAGCGTGAGCGGGGGAGGGGCAGAGAGAGCCGGAGACACAGAATCTGAAGCAGGCTCCAGGCTCCAAGCTGTCAGCACACAGCCCGTTGTGGGGCTTGAACCCATGAACCATGAGATCATGACCTGAGCCAAAGTCAGACACTTAACTGACTGAGACACCCAGGTGCCCCTTAATGTAATGTTTTAAAGAATCAGACTACCTTTAGAAAATCCATGACAAACAAAATATCAAAATGTTACATAAGGATAGGCTCTGCCCACTAGAGTAATAAACTTCCTATGTTGAATGATTATCTTGTATATTTCAGGTACTTCACATTCTTTAGACCATTCACTCCTCATAGTAACCCCATTAGGAAGGGTTGATTAAATATTAAATACTTTATTTCAAATTATATTTTCAGTCTATTTTTAATAAAGAGAATTTATTGGTAAAATTAAATTTAAGGCATCAGAAACTCTGTCAAGACACATACAGTAAAGTAACCATAGTTTCTGTTTTTAAAATGTCTTCTTTAATTTGCCTCTTTCCCGGTATGCCCAGTTTAATGACCTAACTTGCTTAGAAAAATAACAAGCCCTTTCCAAGAGAAACAACATTTAAATCAAAGAAAATCCTTAAAACAACAGTGTTTTTAAACATGATTGTTTTAAGACTCTGATATTTCCGACAGGCTGAGTTTTTGGAACCTTGAATTGGGGTGCTTCATCACTCAGGGGACTAATCCTTTAGGAGATGTTTTATAGCTGTATTTTGGAAGTTGCCAGGAGAGGTTACTTTGCCTTTGAACTATGATACCTCTTCAACAAAAAGGAGGTTTCCATTATTATTATTTACACTGGAACCTTAGTGACAGGCAGCTACTACTAATCATTTATTTATTCAACAACTATTCATTGGGTGCCTACGTGGTCCAAAGCACTATGCTTGGGACACAACTATGAAACAAAACAATCAAAATTCCTGCTCTCCTGGAACTAACTCTTGATTTTTAGTATTCTGGTAGAGCTCAGAGTGCCGTGTCTGATTTAGAACCTGAGTTTACCATATTTAATAGAAATAGATAATTTTAATTTCTGCAGTTATAAGAAGAATAGGTAACACATTCAACTTCAACTGGTTATATTTCAAATGCACTGGACTATCACCTAATCAGTAACAATTAGACCCATATTACCATTCTCCTAAATATTCTAGCTCATTCCCGAATAATGGTTTATCAATCCTAGCTAAATATTTAAGAATTAACAGATTTGTTCATGCTACATGGTTTGTATGAATTCAGAAGTGTCATGATTTTCCCTTCCTTCTTCTAAACTGCCGTTCTGAAAACAATTCAAGAAAGCAATAAGGAGTTAGTGAATTCTGCCCATTATGATTTTATCATGGAAATGAATAAGGATGGTTAATTTCATGACAACTTTAACCTCCTTTTCAAATTATTTCTGCCCATAAAATGTTTCCATATGTGGGGTGCCTGGGTGACTCAGTGAGTTAAGCATCCAACTTCAGATCATGTCATGATCTCGCTGTTTGTAAGTTTGAACCCTGCGTGGGGCTCTGTGCTGACAGCTCAGAGCCTGGAGCCTGTTTCAGGTTCTGTGTCTTCCTCTCTCTCTGCCCCTCCCTTGCTCGCACTCTGTCACTCTTTCAAAAATAAATAGACCTTAAAAAAATAATTTAAAAAAATGTTTCCATATGTTATCAGATAATTCCCACTGCTCTATGTGCTGAGACATGCCTTTTCTGGTAATGTCCTGAGACTCCCGAAACACAGAGATGCTCTCTCTCACTTTTCCAGTCTGCAAGACAGTTTTTAGGAACTGAGGCCAGTACTGTTGGAACAAACCTTCATTAAGGTAGGTGACCTTACTGGTTCCACAGTTTAAATTAGTCCCTTAGAAATCTTACTAATTTCCACCGACACTTGGTTTTCTTGAATAAAAATGTCTCAAGGCTCCATAGTTACACATTATCTTTGCATTAAAATACAGTTGCAGCAATGATCAGTAAGGAAAGAGAAGACATCTCTACTGATCATACAGCAACAACAAGGATTATAAGGGAATACTGTGAACAACAACATGCTTCCTATAAGATACT
The DNA here is from genome assembly GCF_028749965.1 of Puma concolor. Lineage (NCBI taxonomy): Eukaryota > Metazoa > Chordata > Mammalia > Carnivora > Felidae > Puma > Puma concolor. The sequence goes on from NC_141674.1 coordinate 77,957,642, forward strand.
CACTTTAGCTTTAAGCACACACATATACTGAATATGAAAAGATGATAAAATATATTCCATGCAAATGGTAACGAAAAGAGAGTGGGGGGGCTACACTTAGACAAAACAGACAACAAGTCAAAAACTAGCAAAAGAGACAAAGGTCACTATATAATGATAAAGAGGTCAACAAGAGGATATAACAATTGCACACACACACACACACACATATATATATATATATATATATATATATACCCAATATTGGAGCACCTAAATATATAAAACAACAGACTGAAGGGAGAAACAGATAGCAACACAATAATTAAAAGTAAGGGACTCCAATACCCCACTTGCAATAACGGATAGATCATTCAGACAGAAAATCATCTGACACGTTCTTTTCAAGCACACGTGAAACGTTCTCTAAGATAGATCTTATGTTAGGACACAAAACAAGTCTTAGCAAAGTTAAGAAAATTGAAATCATACCAAGTATCTTTTCTGAGTACAATGGTATGAAGGTAGAAGTCAAGAACAAGAGGAAAATTGGAAAATTCACAAGTATGTGGAAATTAAACAACATACATCTGAACAACCAATGGATCAAAGAATAAATCAAAAGGGAAGTTTAAAAAATACACCTCAAGACAAATGAAAGTGGAAACACAACATACCAAAACTTATGAGATGTAGCAGTCCTAAGAGGGAAGCAATAAATGCCTACGTTAAGAAAAAGAGGAAAAGACCTAACTTCACACCTCAAGGAATTAGAAAAAGAAGAACTAAACTTTAAATTAGCATATGGAAGGAAATAGTAAAGATCAGAGCAGAAATAAATGAAATCGAGACTAGAGAAACAATAGAAATGAAATTAAGAGTTGGCTTTTTGAAAAGACAGACAAAAGAGACAAACCTTTAGCTAGGATAATTAAGAAAAAAAAAGATTCAAATGAATAGAATTATAAATGAAACAGGAGACATTGTAGCTGACCACGGAAATACAAAGGATCACAAGAGATTACTATGAAAATTTATACACCAACAAATTGGATAACCTAGAAGAAATGGGTAAGTCCCTAGAAACATACAACATACCATGAGGTTATGAAGAAACTGAATTATGAAGAAACAAAGTCTAAACAAACCAATAACAAGTATGGAGATTGAATTAGTAATCAAAACCTCCCAACAAACAAAAGCCTAGGACCTGATGGCTTCACTGGTGAATTATGCCAAATGAAATCAGAATCTTGAAGAGATATCTGCAATCCCATGTTTATTGCAGCATTATTCAAATAGCCAAGATTTGGAAACAACCCAAGAGTTCACTAATGAATGAATGGATACAAAAGATCTGAGATACACACACACACACACACACACACACACACACACACACACACACTCAATCACACATACACACAATGGAGTATTATTCAGCTCCAAGAAAGGAGATGTCACCATTTGCAAAAAAAATGATGAACCTGGAGCGCATTATGCTAAGTAAAATAATCCAGAGAAAGACATGCTGTATGATCTCACTTATATGTAGAATCCAAAAAAAAAAAAAAAAAAAAAAAGCCAAAATCACAGAAGCAGAGAATAGAAAGGTGGTTACCAGAGCTGGGGAGGTTGAGGCTAGTGGAATGGGGAGATATTTGTCTAAGGGCATAAAGTTGCAATCATGTAGGATAAATAGGTCTAGGGATATAGTGTACAAGCTATATTTAGTAAAACTGTATGGAACATTGGGAATATGCAAGAAAATATTAAGGGTACTCATCACACACATAAAAAATGACAACTACGTGAGGATATGTTAATTAGCCTTCCTGCAGTAATCATTTCACTATGAATATGTACATCAAATCACCATGTTTTTACACCTTAAATGTATACAATTTTATTTTAAAGTACGTACATTTTTAAAAGAAGAAAAAAAAAGCCAGCTCAGCAAAGCTAAGTGATATCGGTATAGGATAAAAGAGGATGAGGTCAGAGGGCAAGGTGTTTTATTTGTGGGTGTACAAAGGAAGAATGGGGAAGATCATGTAGAGCCTTATAGATTGTTATAAGGAATTTGGCTTTTCTTCTGAGCAGAAAGGGGAGCCATCAGAAGATTTTGAGCAGATTAGTAAAATTATCTGATTTACATTTTAACACACTGCTCTGTTGAAAAAGACTGCAAGGTGGGGGGAGGGCAGCTGCAGGAAGACCAATTGGGAGGCCCAGCGGCTCAGGCGGCTTAGGCTCACAAGAGGCAGGTGGCAGTGGGGGAGGTGGTGAGGAATGATTAGCTTTTATATATATTGTTAAGGAGGAACTGACAGATCCCCTGGGCCAAGGGAGAGAGAGGAGTCAATAAAGGAAAAATAATGAGTTAATATACGTAAAATGCTTAACAAGTGCTTGGTAAATGGAAACCAGTGAACCAATTTCGGCTGTTATTATTGTTATTTTTACCACTTCCTGTTTCGCAAGTCATGGAAAGTAATGTATAGAACCTGTAAGTGGCACCTAACATAAAGTGTTCATAAAACTATTAAAATCTTAGGGGTACCTGGGTGGCTCAGTGGGTTAAGCATCGGACCTCGGCTCAGGTCATGATCTCGCGTGGGTTTGATCCCTGCATTGGGCTCTGAGCTGACAGCCTGCATCAGATTCTGCTTCTACCTCTCTCTGCCCCTCCCCTGCTCGCGCTCTGTCTCTCTCTAAAAAACACATAAACATTAAAAAAAAAAAAAACTATTAAACTCTGAGCGATAGGTCCCATCAGGAGTTTGTGGCCTCACCCCAAGGCTGGGTGATGGGCCCGTGAAGAAGCTTTAAGCCTTGGAGATGAGTTAAATGACTTACCCACGTCCTTGCTAAAGCTGTTAAGTAAGATCAGTAAGTGGCCATCCTCTTTCTCACCCAGTACTTGGAATCTTAGTTATCTTCTTGTGTACTGTTTTTGGAACATTAACTGCCTATTTGTAGTAAAAACAAATGCATATTTAATGCAGAGAATTTAGAAAACATAAAGGAAAAAATTTTAAGCTACCCAGAAATAATATTACTTTAATATTTTTCTGAGACATATAGATCTTTTTAAAATTAAAACTGGGGTTGGAGCACCGGGGTGGTTCAGTCAGCTAAGCATCCAACTCTTGATTTCAGCTCAGGTCATGACCTCACAGTTTGTGAATTCCAGCCCCACACTGGACTCTGTGCTGACAGCATGGAGCCTCCTTGGGATTCTCTCTCTCCCTCTCCCCCCATGCACATGCTCTCTCAAAATACATAAACATTAAAAAATTATTAAAAAATTAAAACTGGGGTCATATAAGTAAATAAATTTAAATTAAAACTAGAGTCATACTACACACTGCCTTATTCATTTGACAATATTCTTTTCAATGGTACATAATGGATGAATCACAGTTATGTATTCCCTATTGTTCATTTAGGCTGTGCCTAATATTTTGTTATTATAAGAAACACTGTGATGGACGTCATTAATGAGATCTTTGCAGAACTCTCATCAATTTTCCAGAAGAGCTTCCTAGAAGTGGAGCTGCTGGGTCCAAGTTCATTCTTTTTTTTTTTTTTTTTTTTGAGAAAGAGAGACAGAGTGCGTGTGGGGGAAGGGCAGAGAGAGAGGGAGACAGAATCTGAAGCAGGCTCCAGGGTCCCAGCTGTCGGTGCAGAGCTCAACATGGGGCTTGAACTCACGGACTGCAAGATCATGACCTGAGCCGAAGTCAGATGCCCAACCTACAGAGCAACCCAGGTGCCCCCCAGTTCATTCTTAAAGCTTTTGTTATATGTTGCCACAAATCTAATATTGATTGTCCGGGACACACATCTTACAACTGAAGACCCTTCGGGTCCCCTGCCCTCCTTCTGGGGAACATGATAGATGGAATTATAAACTACAAAGAACTTCACGTCCAGTCTTTGTTTCCTATTTAAAGCTGTGAAATAGTTTCATCTCTATTCTCCAGTGCCTCCATTTGCCAGAGGAAGCTACAGCACTTTCCTCAAGGCAGTGAAAAAGCCCTTTGAAAAGATTATGACTTCCCAAAGCACATATTTAAAACAAAGAATTCTTAGAGACCAGGCCCTGTCCTTAAAATCATCCTTCAACTGGAGAAGTGGGAACAAATCTCCTTTTTCTTCCAAGCTGTTTCTTTCTGTTTTATTTGTATTTTATTTTTAATTTTTTTAACATATATTCATTGTTGAGAGACAGAGAAATACTGAGCATGACTGGCGGAGGGGCAGAGAGAGGGAGAAACAGAATCCAAAGCAGGCTCAAGGCTCTGAGGTGTCAGCACAGAGCCTGACACAGGGCTCGAACTCACAAACCGTAAGATCATGATCTGAGCTGATGTGGGGATGTGGGACACTTAACCGACTGAGCCACCCAGGCGCCCCAGTTTCCTGTTTTTAATCACACCTGGAACATTACTGACTTGAGAACTGGGAACAAGGAATCAAAGAGCTTAAGAAGAAACTGTCGAGAATGTCACACTTTACCTGCTGTCTGGTGTAAGTGAGCATTTTTAGCCAGGAGGCCACGGGAGGAGGCAGAGGGCTCTTTCCTCTCAGCAGCAAGCACTTGGCCTGGTGTTGAATAATGCATGTGTTGAACTTGGAGATGGTGGGCTGGGGTGAGACAACTCTCACTACAGACAAGGGAAGGTGGTGTTCTAAAGGGGTGCTGGGAGACTGGAGTGGGCAGAAGAAGGAGGAAAGCAGGGGCGGTGGTGTTCTCAGTAACCATGGGAACAGCCCTTCCTATACCTCACTCCTGGGCCACTCTTGGACCTGAGACCCAAGTGAGTTGACATCATTGGGCATCCAACCTTTCTGCGTCTGGCTGACAAAGCAGTCCCTGCGGAGTAAGCCAGATTTCCTCATTGGGTTTGAATTGAAGCCATTTATTTGGATGAAGCAGAACTGAGTCCCGCATTGGACTTTTTCCCTGTCCAGGTCGCATGACCTCCAAGGACTTGCTGGATAGCAGTGCTTCCCCAATACACAGAGAGTTACCCAGAGCTCCTAGGCCATGAACTTCACAAACCCTGAGCAGATTATGTGAGGCACGGGAAGAAGGCTCTCTAGCCAAAACTCAGAAGTCTCCAGGAAATCTCTTGGTTGACAAATTTGGATTCGCCTGGAAAAACTCTGAGCTCACCCAAGGCATATGGCTTTCACGGCACCTCAAAGGGACCCACAGTTGCCTTTTTTTTCAGGTGGAGACCACAGAGGCACCCACTTGCATGAGGTCACCTCACCCAAGGGTACAGCAGACGGCTCCTTAAACTGCACAGCTACCATCCTTTTCCCAAAAAGTGCCCAGTATCCTCCCTCTCGGGTTCTCACGTGGACCACGTTCTGGGGGTAGTGCTCCTCAAAGCACAACCAGTGGCCCTGCATGTGACCCAAGGTCCTGTGGAAACCACAGGGACTGCAGGGATCCAAGGAGCACACGTGTCATCATGACCTCAGGGATCCGCCCCTCAGGCAGCCTGGCTGGATGTCACAAAATTTAATTCAATAATTTAAATTGACTGTTGGGGTGTTAACCCAGAGCAGGCACTGACAATTCCTCAGACTTTGAGGGCAGTGAGAGCTAATCTGAGTCATTGTATGATGGGTCCCAGAGGAATCCAAGTGTAAACAGGGAGGTGCAAGTCTGGCCCACTGCCCACTGAGCTGAGTCAGAGCAGGCCTCCCTCTGGGGGGTCCCTCAGACGTGGGTACCCCTCCTCCCCTGTGGGGTTCACAGTCCACAACAGCTCTCACCCTCCTGCAAGAGATGAGAGAATGAAGCCTGTCAGGAATCACCCAGCTGGAAGGAGGGGACACCAATTCTTTCTTTGTTGGTTTTATTCCCACACCTCCATTTCTGAGTAGATACACCTACCTTCCTCCATCTCCTTCCCTCCTTCTTTCTTTTCCTTTTCTTTGCTTTCCCTTTTCCCACATCTTACTTGGGAAGTAGGAGTTGGCTAAACTGAACTACCCAAGAGGCTAGTAAGCACAGGGTGCTTATATTCCAGAAAAGTCAGAACAACTTTTCTGAATTGTCTGGAAAGAATCTGCTATCATATCCTATATATTATCACATATACAGAGATACACATCAGGAAAATCACACCATTGTTTAACTTGTTGATACTTACTTGGTGGTTTAGTTTAGTTTTCATTTGAATTATAGGAGCATTCATGCGAGTAAACACCATCATCTTTTCTGAGCTTAGAGCCATTAAAGTCCTGTGGGCAGGGGTGGTGAGTTTTGAGAAGCTGAGGTCAGGGTTAGTATGGATAGGAGAGACAAGCTTTCAGACCTAAAGCCATGTCCAAGAACTATAATTTTATTGGGGATTGCTGGTGGGTATGAGTGGTGGCAGCTTCTTTGGGAGATAGCAGTATAGTGTCGGATACAAGCAAAAATTTTGTGGTCACACAGGCTGAGTTCAAAACCCAACTCTGACATTTATATCTGGAGTGATCTCAGTGAGTTATTCAACCTCTCTGAGGATCAATTTTGTCATTTATAAAATAGGTGGTCCTGAGGACTGAATGAGCTAATGACTCATTCTAGCTAATGAGTAACCACTTGATACATAAGTATTCAGTAAATGATAGCTGGTATTTTGCAACATCAATTTTTAAAAGCAATTCTGCTGTTTGTATTATTAAGACTTACAACATGGTAAATTGTGCCTTCTTTTTTATTTTGTTAATACTTTTGCTTTTTAGCAAAATAGAAAGACCTTCTATTGAGGACTGTTAAATAAGCCAAATAAGCTCTTAAATTAAGGAGTTAAACCTCAATACAGGTATAATTTGTTAATTTGCTCAGTTGATGGAATTATTATTATCATCATGGAAGCCAATTAACTCATCAATTTCACCCATAATTTTTTAAAAAGAAAAAAAAAGATCTAGGAAGAAGGGAAACACTTTCCTTACCTAGCCTCTGTTAATTCTCAGTTTAAGTTGACTTAGACCCAAATTTGGAAAGAATGGGAAGTGAAAGGTAGCTGACCCAAGATGACAGAGGGGAAGGAAGCTGGGGGAAGGGTTTCCGTCCTGGAAAAGACCAAAACAAGAGCTTCCACGGAAGTAAAGATTCACACAGGAAAGGCCTGGAAAACCAACAGCTAAGTAGAGGGCTCCCACTGTGGTTCTGATCCCCCGATGGTGACCGATAACCCCCATTGTGTCCAGGCCTAGTGCTTCCGGGCAGGAAATCCCAGCCCCCACAGCGGGATAAGGCCAGCCTGGGAGCAGGTCCTGTGGGGGCATCTCACCGCCACCTCTCACTCTCCTGAGTGGGGGTCGGGTTCAGGCTCCTTTTCCCAGGACCCCAGAGGTCAGAGGGTCAGGGATGGTGCAGGCTGGTTTGGAATCCAGCCTCATGTATGTGGAGGTCAGTAGTGAAAGCTAGGCCCGGAGGTGAGAATGGGGTGCTGGCTGAGGGGAGGGGTGTGAGGAGGGTGAGGGATGAGGAGAGGGAAGATACAAATTTGAAGTTTGACAAGGTGGCTTATGTTTGGAGGACACAGTGAAGTGAAGGGTCAGAATAGAAAGTGATTTGAGGGTTAAGATAGAAAGAATTCTCTTTCCCCTTCATTTTAATTTTTTCCTGGTTTTAACTTTATACACTGGCTAATTTGGTTAATAAATAAGGACAAAATCAATTTGAGTTTCCATAAAATCTTCTTACTTCAGAGATAGTGATAGTGAACCCTGGGAGGCCCAGCTGAGGCTCTTCCTGAGTGAGGTCCTGTTGGTATATCCTGGACACACATGGACTAAAGTCCCAAATATATAAGCATTAAAATGCTTGACCTAGGTTCACCTGTGCCTGTGCATTTTTAAAGACTGGATAAGAGAATTGAGAGAATTTTTAATGATAAAAGTGATGATGATGACAATAATAGTAACAAACTCACATAACACTGTTCTAAGTGTTTTAAATATAAGAACTTATTTAATCCTCATAACGAGGTAGGAAGTAATATATATGATATATCATTAGTAATATCATGTATGATATACATCTAGACATAGAAACAGATCACAGATAAATTAAGTAATTTAACCAAAGTCACACAGCTTATAAATGGTAGAGCTGAGATTTGAACACAGGCAGAATGGCTCCATTGTCCATATTCTTATCAGCTACACTCTGTTGTCTTTCATTAAGTTGCAACTTCATATCTCATTTTTTTTGTAATCTCTTCACCCAACATGGGGCTTTAACTGATGACCCCAAGATTAAGAGTCACGTGCTCTACCAACTGAGCCAGCCAGGAGCCCCTCATATCTTCATTTTAAAGCAATAATCAGGGGTGCTTGGCTGGCTCAGTCAGTGGAACATGTGACTCTTGATCTTGGGGTCATGAGTTCGAGCCCCATGTTGGGTAGAGAGATTACTCAAAACTAAGATCTTTTAAAATAAATAAATAAAATCTTAAATAAATAAATTATCAAAATTTGAGGACTGCTTTTTAAAAATCACATTATTGCTTTTTTCTGATTATAAACTTTATAGTTTTAGAAAATTTGAAAAAAAATTTAAAACATCATGAAGAAAATTAAAACCGTCTATATTCTTGCCATGCAGAAATAACCACTATTAACACTTTATTTTCTTTCAGACTTTTTTCTATGCATAAATATATGTACATCATTGGGCTAATACTCTACTTATTATTTTGTAACCTGCTTTTTCCCCAGACAATATATCAATAATGTGTTTTTATGCCATGTGGTACCCTTTATTTTTAAGTGGTATTACTTTATAAATATAAATAAATATAAATATAAATAAAGTGGTATTACTTTATTTTTAATAGCTGTTTTTTGTGTTTAAAATATATTAATATAAAATAAATTTAAAATAATTTATATAATAATATTATTATATAATATATATAACATATAATATATAATTTATAATAATATAAAATAATAAATATAAAATAAATTTAAAATATATAAATATAAAATAAGGTATTTTATATTTAAAAATATAAAGTGGTTTACTTTATTTTTAATAGCTGTTAAGTATTCCATTGCTGCATTTCTGTAATTTATTTAACCAACTCTCTACCATTGGACATTCAGTAATTACCTTTTTTCTCACTCTCAAAAATAATTCTGTGATAACCACAATAATCACCACTTCTTAAATATTTATTTTTATCCTGCTAAGACATTAATTGTACATTATTGTGACCATTATCCAAGAAGTTCTAAGTCTGAACAGAAAGTTCTGAGGAGTTTGAAAGGACATCTAAATGCAGCTTTCTGGCCTCCCTGACTTGCAAAGAACACTGACCCTGACCCAGGCTAAGGCAGCATGGAGTATTTATATATTCAGCCAGCTCATATTTGGGGTGGCAGCTACTATTTGCCAGTCGCTATTTCAGGAGTAGGGTATACAACCTCCAGAGCAGTCACGGAGCTTTCATAGAGAGGGGCTAAGAGCCCAGGGTCTTGGAGTCAGATTGTTTGCTCTGGCCCCAAGAAGTCTAGCTGTATGACTTTGGGCAAGTTAATTTTACTTCTGAACCTCAGTCTTCTCATCTGGGAAGTGAAGAGGAGAGTACCCACCTCATGGATTGCTATGAAGATTAAATGAGATAATACTTATAAAGATTTCCTACAATGCCTGATACATACCAAGTGCCCTACCTATTATTATTAGTTCTAACCCAACCCTTTCGCTTTTCCTGAAGATTCAACCATCTGAATCTCCAGTGCCGTCTCTCAATAGTTCTAAGCCTCTCTATTTCCACGCTGAAAAAAAAAATTCTTCTACTCTCCTCCCGCCAGCAGCCTAAGTGAGGCAACCTCCTGACCTATTATGGCTTGAGTCGTGCACCCTGTCAAGGAAAAAAGAAACACAAAGTTAACAGGTAAGAATACAGAGTTTAGCAGTTAGCTTTCCAAACTGTAGTAGATACTTGATTAGTCTTGAACCTTAAAGTCAACAAAGCACAATTGCTTCAGTTTACCCTCGATAGAGAGATTTCCTCAGTGACAGAAAATCCAGCCTCATGCCTCATATTCTTTAAGAGTTCGGTTTACATTCTGAAACTCTAAACCCTCCAGTTCCTCTTCCACAAATCTCATCTGCTGTGACCCACACAATGACTGCATCACTAATGCTGAGTGAGAACAGCCGCAGGAGCACAGGCTGCCTCATTGCAGTCAGGGTATTTTCCATCTCTGGTGTGGTCAGGAGCTTCCTGAGAGCCCAGGATTGCAAAGCAGGGAGGCGCCAAGGCCAACATTGCAGTGTGGGGTTCACTCTCTCCCCCTGAAAAACATCGGCAGCTTGCTCACTGCATTTCATTCTCATTCCTCGACAAAGGGTTTCAAGACGAATCCTCTCTCTCTCTCTCTTTTTTTTACTGTAACTTATATTATTCTAATGGCAAAATTCAGTCCAAAACTGTGCTAGCTGCAGTGAAGATTTGCAAGGTGCTGCTGGGCAAATGCCAAGATTATAGCATGAATCACAAGGGACCTCAAATTAGCTTCAAATCTTCTCAGCTATTTATCCTCAGTCTTTTAAGAATGTTGCAAACTGTGAGAAAATAAAAGAGGCTCTCTGTAATCCCTGAACATGGTGACTGGGCAGGAAGTGGGACTTTGGGGGAACCAAATTTAGGAGTAATTGAAGAAGCAGCACAATCTAACAGGTGGAGGATCAAACCAGATTTTCTGTTCCTTCATCCACCACCGGCAGGGTTCTAGAGCTGGCTGGATACTTCACTAACGGACGCTTTGGTTCTCTTTGTAAAATAAGAATCACACTACTAGGTACTCTCTAAAGTCCTGTACAAGGTTCTAGGAAATATTTTTTAATATGTTTTTGCACATTTATCAGAATTGGGGAAGCTGATAAATGTGTTTATTAATAGTATGGGATGAGCAAAAAGCATGAACAGACAATTCATAGTAAAAAATACACATAACTAATGAACGTTTTCAAAGGTCAACCTAATAATTACAATTTTCTACCTATCCCAACAATAAATCTTTTTTAAAAACAGTTTATGCTAAAGAGGTTTAAAAAAAGAATCCCATGGAGAACTGAGATCGTCTTGTTTGCTTGGAAGGTCGTGGAGGTACAGGTAAACCTCCAGGTCAAGCAGGGTCTAAGCAGGGTGGGACGGGATGTCTCACAACCTGCCCATCCCAGCGTTTCCATGGGGACCGTGTGTGTTTGCCCGGAGCCCCAGCCCCTTCTACTGTCAACACTGCTTGGGCTCACCCCTGACCCTCAGGCCATTTGTTTTGGGGATGCCAGCCAAGCCCTGGTCAGTTTACTGGAACTCGATCCTGGGATTTTGTCAGAATTATCAGGAAAGTGAGGTTTCTCTCTGCTGGCACTAATAGCTGTTAGAAGACAGCAAAAGTAGAATGGTGGTTGCCAGCAGTTGGGGGTAGGGGGCAGGGGGCAGGAAGGAAAGAGTTGTTGTTTAAGGAGTATAGCGTTCCCGTTTTGCAAGATGACAAAGTTCTGGGGATCTGTTGCACAACAATGTGAATACACACTACGTGAATGTACAGTACTAAATTATACACTTAAAATGATTAAGATGGCAAATTTCATGTGTTTTTTAGCCACCATTAAAAACTTCTTTAGGGGCGCCTGGGTGGCGCAGTCGGTTAAGCGTCCGACTTCAGCCAGGTCACGATCTCGCGGTCCGTGAGTTCGAGCCCCGCGTCAGGCTCTGGGCTGATGGCTCGGAGCCTGGAGCCTGTTTCCGATTCTGTGTCTCCCTCTCTCTCTGCCCCTCCCCCGTTCATGCTCTGTCTCTCTCTGTCCCCAAAATAAATAAACGTTGAAAAAAAAAATTAAAAAAAAAAAAAACTTCTTTAATTACAAAAGAAGACAGAAAGGAGGGAGGGAGGAAGGGAGGAAAGAAGGAGAGGAGGAAGAAAAGAAGAAAGGAAGGAAGGGAGGGAGGAAGGAAGGAAAGGTTGAAGGAAAAGAAAACAGAGGGGCTAGGAGGTCCTGTGCCCCATGAAGAGAGGCCTAACTAAAAACAGAGCCAACACAGGGAAAACAAAGCTGAGAAATTGAGTCCTGATAACTTTGAGTTCCTGAACCCAGTCATGCCTGAAGCTGGTCTTATCCATGGACTTTTTATGTCATTATGTCTGAAGTAATACATGTACAAGGATTTAAAAGTCAAATAATATTACACGGTTTATTGTTTTATTTTTAAAGTTTATTTATTTTGAGAGAGAGAACGTGCATGTGAGTGGGAGAGGGGCAGAGGGAGAGAGAGAATCCCAAGCAGGCTCCACACTGCCAGTGCAGAGCCTGATGCAGGGCTTGAACCCACGACCTGAACCATGAAATCATGACCTGAGCTGAAATCAAGACTCGGACGCTTAACCGACTGAGTGAGGTGCTCCGATATTACCAGGTTTATAAACAACAACCACAGAAATCCCCCGCCTATTCCTTCTCATGTCCTGTATCTTCCTTTCAAGGGTTTTCTACTACTTTGTATAGCACTTACTTCCGTATTTCTAACCAGTAGGGTTATATAGCTACCTTCCAGGTCAATACTTTTATATATTACCCATTGGCTTTTTATACAGAAAATGTGGAGTTAGCACTATTGCTTCTTGTTATCCTTCATCCTATTTCATCCTTCCAAAATACATACTTTAGAAGTTTTGGTTAAATCACTAGTTTTCCTCTTACTATGAAATATAATGTGATTACATTTTCTTCTTTCACTGTTGTTTCTATAGGTAATAATTTCCTCCCTTTTATCAGTTGCCCATTTTTCACTATCATAATTTCTTCCCACAGTCACAAAAGCATTGTAAAATCCTCCGAATTAAACCTTTATTTTCAGTTGAATGTCCGATATTCTTTCAGTTCCTTTCCCCCGCCCCGCAGACATTCCCTCCTGGAGACTTCCATCTGCCTGTTCCGGTGTGGGCTAGTTAACTTCCAGGCCTGCTCTGCGACTTCCTTGACTATTTTTCAGCACTTCTTGTGGTGGACACTACAACGCCTTCCTCATAACTGATCCTTCTACTTCCTGAGCACAAGGCTACAGCATGTCAGTTTTAGCTGATGGGATGTGAGCAGAAATGATGCTCACTACTTACACACCTGACCTATAAAACCCTCTGGAGAGATCCTCTTTCTTTTCCCTAGGCTGACATTGGAAGCCATGAGCTAATGATGGCAGACTCTGGGTCTTCTGAGCCCTGAACAACTCTGTGGAGCAGAGACCTACCCAGCTCCTCCATCTTTTATCACTGGTTGCATTTTATAAACAAGAGATTGCTTGTCTTATTCTTTCTAATTAATCCTCTTTAAGGACATTGAAGGGTTTTGTTGTTGTTTTGTTTTTAGTTTCCTCTTGTTTCCTGCACTCTTTCCTCCAGATTCTTCTTCTTCTTCTTTTTTTTTAGGTTTATTTATTTTTGAGAGAATGCAAGCTGAGGAGGGACAGAGAGAAAGGAAGACAGAGGATCCAAAGTAGGCCCCATGCTGACAGCAGAGAGCCTGATGTGAGGCTCGAACCCACAAACGTGAGACCATGACCTGAGCTGAAGTCTGATGCCTAACCAACTGAGCCACCCAGGTGCCCCTCCTCCAGGCTCTTTCTGCCATCTATCAAACTTTCATATCTGTCATTCAATTTGAGTTTTTCTCCAAGTATATGAGTATACCATCATTGACTTTCTGATCATATTTGAGAGTAAGGCACTAAAAACCTGATTAAAAGCTATGTGACCATGTGTGAGGTACAGTGCCTGGTAATCTGCATTCAAGTGATAAGGTGACTGGCTGGACTTTTTACTTGAGAACCCTCAAATCTCAGTATGGTGGGTCTTTTCTCTTGGGCTGGCCAATCTCCCTAGAGATGAATATCTTGTTTAGACTCCTGCCTGGTCTCCACAAGCCCCACTGCTGGAATTCTGTGAGCTGATTGGGGGTCAGGGAAGGGACTGGGGGGTCTCACCATTCCTAATATGGAATTCCCCCTGTTTTCAGAAGATTGTCCCCACCTCTTGCATTTCCAGGGGCCTCCCCTACCTAACTCTGCCATATCTAGCGTCTCAGGGACTGGAACCTTTCTGGTTAATGTCCCACCATAGTAAACCTTCAGTCCTCTTCCAAGGCTGGGGAGAGGTGGGAACCTCCTCACATGCACTTTGAGACCATGTCTGTTTTCAGCTCCATGCCTTCCCCTGTCCCTCAGAGGCTCCTGCACCACCAGTTCCTGAGTTTTTCCAGGGGTCTGTGGTGTGAATGGGCTTGCTCCTCCTTTGACTCTCTTTGTAACAAGTATTAGGTTGCACCACCCTGACACTCCTTTTTTTTTTTTTTTTTTTTTAATGTTCATTTATATTTGAGAGAGAGACAGAGACAGTGTGAGCAGGGGAGGGTCAGGGAGAGAGGGAGACACAGAATTGGAAAGTAGGTCCCAGGCTCTGAGCTGCCAGGTGTCAGCACAGAGCCGGACAGGGGGCTTGAACTCACAAACAGTGAGATCATGACTTGAGCCGGAGCTGGACACTTAACTGACTGAGCCACCCAGGCGCCCCTGACACTCCTTTTTTAAATTGACGCTCTCATTTCCTTGCTGCTTGAATTATGGGCTGATAAAGGCTTACAGCTGAGTTCCTTCCTAGGCATTGGCACTGGATAAAGGGACTTGCCTCACCCAAAGGTATCCCCCTTCCACGGTCAGCCATGTCCAATGACTGGTCTATGTTGGTGTACAAACGCCTTGCCTTCATTTGGGACCACTCTGAAGAGCTTCCTGTGAGGTCAGTTGAGAGGGTCATGACTGACTCCCCATCCAACCTTGATTCCTCTGCTCTCCTGCAGGTGTGGCTCCCAGAAACCTCCTCTATCACATCCTCCTCTCAGGGTCTGTTTCACAGGGAACCCAATCAAGGTACCTCTCAGTTCTCTGGTGCTTTCATCTGATTTTCATATTCTAGGAATTCCTTGGCATTTCTCATTTGCTATTGTCTCCTCTTTTCTGTTTATATCTATTTTTTTCTTCTCTGCTCTCATTTCGGTGATATTTTTAAAAGGGATCTGGGATGAGCATGTGTATTCAATCTATCATGTTTAATCAGAAGTGTGAAAACATATTCATAACACCATGGAAAACAGAAATCTCCCCAGCTTCATATAGGTCATGTGAAAATTATTGAAATTAACTCCATTCTGGGGGCACCATTTGAGACAGGATGTTGAGAAATGAGAAACCATAGAGTAAATATGACAGATCTAGATCATCAGTGAAAAACCTACAGAGCAGCCCCCATGCTTTCCTGGCACTCCCCAGCCCACCTCTAGACTTTGCACTCCATTCCTTCCTGGAAGAGGCCATTAAATCCACACCAAGCTCTTGGTCCTCTAGGCTTTTGCACATGTTGTTCTCTTGGCCAGGAATACCCTTCCCTCACTTTATCTAGCCCAATCCTCCTAATCTTGTGGAATCCACCAGAGAACACCATCACAACCCACACCCCGCATCAGATCGGGTGCCTCCCGGTTGTATCCAAAGTACCCCACGTCTACCTTCATAGCATCACTCACACACCAGGATTATAAA
This sequence comes from Puma concolor, assembly GCF_028749965.1. Classification (NCBI taxonomy): domain Eukaryota; kingdom Metazoa; phylum Chordata; class Mammalia; order Carnivora; family Felidae; genus Puma; species Puma concolor. The sequence continues at coordinate 77,973,250 of NC_141674.1, forward strand.
TGCCTGTGACTTTGAGTTCCCTGAGCATAAGAACTGAGCATTTTTCATCTTTTTAAAACTAGTACTTCTCATAGCACCTGACACATAGTAGAAGCTCAGGAGTGTGTGTGGAATAAATGAGTACCTCCATCAATGCACGGATGATGGATATGGGCTTTCCCTGGGGGTCAGTCATAGAGAAGCAAGCCCTCATGCTTGGCGAGAAAATAAGACTCCAGGTCTTTCTCCTATCCAGCCCTCACCCACACCCTGATGAACCACAGCCTAGAGACACCAGAGCAAAGGAATCAGTATAATCAAGGGCAAAAAAAAAAAAAAAAAAAAAAAAAAGATGTCAGACTAGCTATTTTGGAACACTGATCCAATAAAAGGCAGAAAAGGAGAGACCGCACGTAAAAATCATTATTACCAACCCGATGTTGCAAAAACCTACCAAGAAGGAACCTCCCTGTAGAGCCTGTAATGTCAACAACAGCATCACTACTATCACTTATATTTTAGGAATTTCTTAAAAATCTGTACATGTTTTTATCTCATTTTATCTTTACAATAGTCTTATGAGTTGGGTGCTTACTTATATTTTATTATAAGTGGGGAAACCACTATAAGCTTGCCCCAGGCCACTCAGCTAGGAAGTTAAGAATGCCAGGATTTGAATCCAGTCTCTTAAGCAAAGGCAAACCTCCTCCCATTTCCAGATCTCACCAACTCAGTGCCTACCCCAAACTGACAGAAAGGATGGAACAACAATACTCCTGCCTTGGCAGCATTCTCAGCTCTGTTCGGTCCCATAGCCCAGGTATCTGAAATTCAGGCGAAGAGAGCTGGGAAGGAGAAGGACCCAGAGGGAGGGTGCTTTTACCCTCATCCCTCCACAAATGAATTGGCAGAAAGAATCCCTGTAGAGGAAAGGGGGGAGAAAAGGAATCCCTGCAGGGCAGGGCCAACAGGCTGCGCCTCACGGCACAGCTGTCCCCTCCAGGCCTGGCCACAGGGACTTGGTGGTCTGCTCTCAGATGATGATGGGCTTGGGTTTATGGACCCTGGAAGAAGGGGCCAAGAGCAGCAGGGATCAAGTTAGAGCCAGTGACTCACCCCACTGGGGGCCGGAGGTTCAGGAACACATCACAAGATGCTGAGACACGTCTCAAACACTTGCCAGCTGAGTCCATCTGGAACATGAGTTCTGAGCATGAAGGAGCGGGGAGACGAGGGGAGGAGCCCTAACCCTGCGGGTCACTGACAGCTGACTCAGAACTGACTTCCAAGGCCAACCGGGATGGCCCGGCCCGTCGCAGACCGTCCCCAAAGCGCTGTGAGAGGTCATGAGAGCCGCCAGGCTGCACCTCCAAATAGTTTCCCAAAGAGGGAGAGAAAACAGCTCTTTTGCCGCCCAGCTGCTCCGAACCCTCCCCCTTAGACCTCCCTACTCCCGTTAGGGCTGTTTTCTCAGGACGGCCCACCCCTAGATGTGGGCGGCATAAGAAAGGAACCGCCACCAAAAATCCCTGGGGGCCGACTTGTTGCTGTTCCTCTGAATCCTTTCGAAGGATTCAGAGCTAAGCCATGAAATCGTTCACATTTGCCTAAACAGAACTTTCACACTTGTAGTTATTGAATTTGTGAGGTGGGATTATTTCATGCCTGTCTTTCCCACTGGGCAATTTCGCCAGAGTCGGTTTAGTCTTGTTCACCAGTGCCTCGGAGAGTCCCCAGTACACAGTTGGTGCTCAGCATGTGTTTGTTAAGTGAACTGTGCATGGATTTATTGCAGCCCTCCGTGGTTAGTAGGAGCAAAACTCCCCCCCACACGTCTCTGCGTGGAACGGCCTTCAGATGCATCAGATGCTCTTGTGGCCCCCTCCTCCTCCCACCCTGGTGCTGCATTTGCAGAGTAATTAAAGCTCCCCCAGGAGCTTAGAGCTAGAGTCCAGGTCACGTGGCTCGGGCCCCGGTTTACAGCTCAGGTGTCAGGGGCTGGGCTGGGCCGGGGGCTGGACTGGGAGAGCAGGATCTCTGGAAATCATTTGGGGACCGAACGACACGGATGAAGAATTTGAGAAGTTGGGAATCAGCTTTTGAAAGGAAATGTCAGTAACTCAGGGGAAAAAACGAGGATGAAGGGCGAGCTTTTTGGCTATGAGAAAGGGTACTGGCTCCGAGTCAAACTGGCTCTCTTCCAGGTTTTTATTTCTGGTGTTTGGTGGTTAAATAAAAAAAGCTTATAAACTTAACTCCAGTTGGGAAAAAATACAACGATTTCAAATATTGATCCCGAATAATCCCTTCAAACCAGGCAGGGTGGGGGTGGGGAGACCACCCGGTGTGCAGGAAGGGAGGGGCCGAGTGGGGGGAGCCCCGGCCAACCGGTTCTGGCTGTTGAATTGGCATTCAACATTCCCTGCTCTGGGCACGTATTTTATTGGTCACCTACCCCACCTCCCATTGGATTTTAAGGACCAAGGGACAAAAAATCAATATGCAGGTAGGTAGCCTCCAGCAAGGATTCTCAACGTTTCTAGACTGCTCACATGCTAACATTTACATTTGACATTAGCTCACTCTCTCTCTTGGAAGAAATTATTTTTAAATTTCAACAGGGAAATGAATTTCAAATGATTTTATCAGATCAATAAAAACATTACAAATACCAAACAGAAAAACTGGCAGAGGAAGTGAACTGGCAGTTCACTAAAGGAAAACAAACGGCCAATGAACACCTGAAAAGATGTTCATCCCCAACAGCTGTCAAAGAAATGCACTTAAAACAATGAGAAGCCCTGCTGAGCCTTGCAGATCAAAAGAAATAATATTATTTGCAAATTTTAACTTTTGAAAAACCAGAGAGAATCAACTGGGGGGACTACAGAAGTGAGATCTCAGTCAAGTGACTGGTCACAATATTCTTATTAAAAAGCATATAATAATATATATGTTAAGTATATATATATATTTCTTCCCAAACACCCACAATAACCAGCTATAAAATGCAATGGAAAAAAGAGTCCATTCATAGTAGCAACAAAACAACAAAATTTTAAATGCCCAGTAATTAATATAACAAGAAATGAGGAACATGTATAAAGAAAAAAGCATTCTGCTTTATTGAGAGACAATGAAAACAAAAGAACCATACATCTGAAAATATCCAGATAAATTAAAGATTTTTTAAAGTTTATTTTTGAGAGAGAAAGAGAGAGAGTGCAAGCGGGGAAGGGGCAGAGAGAGGGCAAGACAGCTGTGTCTCTGCACTATCAGCACAGAGCCCAACATGGGGCTCGAACCCACGGATCGTGAGATCATGACCTGAGCTCAGATCAAGAGTTGGACACTTAACTGACTGAGCCACCCAGGCACCTCTGAATTAAAGATTTAAATGTAAAATACAAAATCACAAAAGTCCTGGAAGAGAATATAAGCCATTATGTAATTCTGAGATAGGGAAGCCCTTCTGTGGATGACCTCAAAGGCAGGAACCATGAGTGAAAAGTTAGATAAATATGACTATATAACAACAAAAAAAAGGAAGATTTGTTTCAGTATGTGGATAAATACCATAAACCAAAATAAAAGGCAAATAATAAACTAATTACTATAAATATTAAATATTTTCTCAATGCTAAAAGAAAACTTATTGCTGGCATTACTTTTTGTTACGGAACATTCATTAATATCTATTCTAAAGGAGCATTTAGGGGGAAAGTGTCAGTAAGACCTGGTTAAATTCTTATTTCTTAGCAGTAAATAACTCCATGGGCTTTCTTTCAGCCCTTCAAAAACTATGAAGATCTTTTGGTCCTTAACGTCCTTTACACATGCTATTGTCTTCGCTTAGAAAGTAAATATTCCTTCTGTCACCACCGTGGGTAGCCGTGTCTCAGGCTTGAGCATAAATGATACTTCTCAGAGACACCTACTTTAACCAGTCTAATTCAAGTCATTCCTTACTGTTTATCCCACCATCATGTACATTTCCTTTATATCATTTATCAAAACCACAACTTGCAATTATAAATGTATTTGTTCATTTGTGACTCCATTACAGAGTAAGGTCCTAAGGGCAGCACAAGAAGATGCCTACTTTATACACCAGCATAAAGCAGTATTTGGCCCAGGGGCTGCCATAAGCCAGGCCCACGATACATGTTTGTGGTATGAATGAATAAACACTCATCTAGGTGCTAGAGATGTAAGAGAAAATGAGACAGTCCGTATGTCCTGGAGCTGACATTCTAGGAATTGACTGATTGGTTCATTGATTGAATGTATGGGTAGATGAATGAATGAATGAATGAATAGGCTTGGATAAGCCTTTCATGGTAGTATTCTGTAAGGATTGCCTATCTGGTTTTTATCTCTTCCAGGGGGCCAGAACCTTGTCCTGAATCAATAGGTAGAGTCCAGGTATCCTTATCTACCTTAAACCCTACCCTAGTCAGGGGCACCTGGGTGGCTCAGGTGGTTAGGCATCAACTTTGACTCAGGTCCTGATCTCACGGTTCATGAGTTTCAGCCCCGAATTGGGCTCTGTGCTGATAGTGCAGAGCATGCTTAGGATTCTCTCTCTCTCCCCCTCTCTCTGCCCCTCCCTCACTCATGCTTTCTCTCTCAGAATAAATAAATAAACTTAAAAAACACATACACACAAAAAAACAAAACCCTACCCTAGTCAATACCCACATGCCCAGCCCCAAACCACTGCTGCACTGAAGGAGTGCAGTTCAACAAAGATTTTATTGAGGAGGACTCTCATTTGTTCCTCATGTCTTGATATTTAAAGGAGTCCAATTCACAACCCCTGCAGGACTTCTCGTATTCTCTTTTCTCTATCCCAATTCCCTCCAGCCCCACAAGAATCTAAATCATCTAAATCAATCTAGATCTTTTCTTTACCAAATCCCCATTCCCTTTCTTTCCCAACAACCCCATTCCCCACCTCACCCCCAACACATTCCCATGACCTCTTCCACTCCTAGCTATTTAATGACTTAATCCCTTCTTAAATCCTTTCCACACACACACTCCCCTTTTGGTCTATGTCTCTCCTGTCTTCAGAATTTGTCTTTACCAAAGTCCAGGAATAAGTCTGACTGAGGCATTCTCTTGGAAAGACGGGGGTAGGTGCAGGAGACCAATGATCTGGAAAATTACTGGAATCTCTTTGGTGACCTGAAAGGGGGTGTGGCGGGCATAGGAAAGGAGAAATCTCACTATCCACCATCCCTAAAATCCCTGCATGCCCAACCTCTTCTCTGGTTGTATCTGAACTTGTTCATGACTTGTTACATGTGAACCCTGCCTGGCTGCACCCTGAGAGCTCAGCTGCTCCTGTTCTTAATCCTGTCACAAAGCCTCTACCAAAAAACATTCTCTCAATATTCTTTAAAACCTCCAGCTCTGAAGCTCATGACATCAGATGATACTACCAAAAAGCTCCCCTTGGTATGGCCTGGTCTCTTCCCCCCTTCACAGATACCTGTCTGTGTCTCTCTCTCTCATTTCTGTGACAGACCCTGGCTTTCTCTTCTCTCTCATCTCCCAAATGTTGGAATGCTCTGGTGCTCTGTGTCTCTGACCCCTTCTGTATCTACACCTAATCCCTAGGTGATGTCATCCAATCCCATGAGTGGCCTATACACCCATAAGCTAATAACTCCTAAGTTTCTATCTCTGTACTCAGACCTTTCTTGTACTCCAAACACACATACTGAACTGTCTACTTACAATCTCTATCCAAATGCCTAACACACATCTCACTCTTAACAGAACTCCTGATTTCCCCATGTTAAAAATAAGACAACGGCCCCAAATGGAGCTGCTTACTTAGCATAAGCCCCACATCTCCAAATCACGACTTAATTAGACTTAATTATAGTTTCAGCTCTCCCAGAAATGGAATCTTAAACCAGTCAATCAGGAATTGCCTGATCAGCACTAGTTAGATAATCTGCCTCATGGACCCCTGCCATCCCTGAAAGGAAAGTACCTTGCAACAACCGGCCTGCTTTTTTGCCCAGTATAACCTCCTTGTTCCTCTCCCTTCTGCCTATAATTCTCATTTTGTGCAGCTCCTCAGAGGTCCTGTCTATCTGCTAGATTGGATGCTGCCTGACCCACAAATCATTGAATAAAGCAAATAAAACGCTCAGTTGAATTTTGGGTTTTGACACCCACAAATCTCCTGTCCTTACAGTTCTTTCCATGCCAGTAAATGTACCTTCCACCTTCTGCTGCTCAGCCCCCAAACCTTAGAGTCATCTGTGACTCCTCTCTCACACCTCACATCCAACCTGTCAAATCTCGTCATTCTAGAATCTACCTGCTTCTCACCACTTCCACCATACCCTCCCTTGTCCAGACCAGTTTCCTTGCACCTTGATTAGTGCCATAGCCTCTGAGGCAGACACGCAGCAGCCTCTCTACAGTGCACTGTTTATCACTTGGGTAAACACAGTATCCTCTGGGCCCTCCTGAAGAACAGAGTTGTGGGGTTTCCCTGCCTTACATAGTGTAGCCACTCCTGCACGCCCACCACTCTGAGCCTTTTGGTCCCCCTTCCACCATCTGCCACAGAAATTTTGACATTTCTACTTTACTTAATTTGGGACATTGCCTTCTCTGAGCAGCATGTTAGCACTACTGCCCAGAGGCCTTACCAGAGTGTTAAATCCTGCATCATGGGAGAATGCTCCCATACCAATAAATTCTCTGTGACAAGAGACTCAAGGTGACCTCCATGATCATGCGTCTTGGTGTTGCAGACTATGAGTCTGGAGTTCTTTCTTGTCCAGCAAGAGAGCAGATGCAGAATTGAATACAAGAGAGGCTAATGTCTGGGAGGAGACAAGAACCCTGAACAGGTTTCAACTCCATATTTATTGAGCTCACAGGATATTACCCACATGGCGAATGTGAAGAAAACAAGATTTACATGTGAACGTGGAGAAAACAATCAGACGGTAATCATTAACTTGTGTGTGTAAGAAGCAAAGGGTCTGGGGGGCAAGTGGAGTTTATGATCAAAGTACAATAGTATATTGGCATCAGATGGAAAGTAATTTTCTGCGGGTGATATGACAAGGTACTCGTGATCCCGTTACAATATCTCACTAGCTAACCTCTTTCACCACAGGGCACTTTCACCCTGTGGTGGCAGCTTTCCACCCTAAGCTTTTTTCTAACCCATTTATGTAAGTAGAATTTATTTCCCCACATCTTGGTATTCACACTCTTGTGTGGTCTTTCCCCTTGAATGTGATTCAGACATGTTGAGATATAAGTGATTACATTGCATGTGATCATAACATCCATCTTGCTAGAAGACTGTCTCCTTTGCTGGCTTTGAAGAAGCAAGATGCCATGTTATAAACTTCCCTAAGGAGAGAGCCATGTGGCAAAGAACTGACAGTGGCCTCTGGCAGACAGTCAGCAAGAAACTGAGGCCCTCATTACAATCATCTGCAAGGACCTGAATCCTACGAACAACCACGTGAACTTGGAAGTGGATCCTTCCCCGGTGAGCTTTCAGATAAGATCCCACCCCTGGCTGACACCTTGATTGCAGCTTTGCAGAGGAGGGAGCTAAGCTGTGCTGGAACTCCTGACCTATGGAAACTGTGAGAAAAATAAAAGTGTATTGTTGTAAGCCGCTAAGTTTGTGGTAGTACTGTTATGTAGCGATAGATAGCTAATACACTTACTCTTTTCCAACCTTATGTTCTTCCCATCCTCCCCACTTGGTCTAGCACTCCCAAGATCCAGTCTCATCCACACTCTCCCAGCTTCTATCAGTACACACTGACCAGGTCTTACAGTCCCGTTCTTTCCTTAGTAGGCCCAATGCTTCCCTGACTGTTATATATTGCCAGAGTCTCTGAGTACTCCACCAAATCTCACCACCCTCATTCCTACCAATGCACTTTCCATTCTTCCAATCAATCACTCAGGCCAGAAAACTGATGTCATCCTTGGTTTTGCATTTTCTCTCATACCCCACATCCAATCACTTAGCATATATTGCCAGATTTGCTTTTGAAATGCGTGCAAAATCTGACCCTTTCCTACCAACTTCGCTGCTCCTATCCTGGCCTAAACTGCCACAGTTCTCATGAGTACTTTTGCAAGAGCCACTGCGTTGGTCTTCTCACCTCGGTTTCTTCTCTACAGCCAGAGTGATCCTTTTAAAATGTAAGATCAGGGCGCCTGGGTGGCTCAGTCAGTTAAGCGTCCAACTCCTGATTTCGACTCAGGTCATGATGTCACAGTCATGAAATTATGCCCCATGCTGGGCTCCATGCTGGGCATGGAGCTTGCTTAAAATTCTCATTCCCTACCTCTGCTCCTCCCCTGGTTGCATGCAAGCCTGAGCTCTGTCTCTCAAAAAACAAAAACAAAAACACCCAACATATTAAAACGTAAGATCATATCTCACAATTCAACACTTTCCAATGGTTTCCTATCTCATCCAGAATAAAATCCAAAGTCCTTGCTGTGGCTATCCGACTACCTGCTCTGGCATTCTCCAACCTCTAACTTTGTCCCTTATACTCCTCTCTTACCCGAACATGCTAGCCACATGGCCTCCTTGCCAGTCCTCAGCACCCCACCAATACTGCTCCTGCTTCAGGCATTTGCATTCCTTGTTTCCTCAAAGATAGTTAATACTCTCCTCCCACGCACTTTCTTTGGGTTTCTGCTTAAATGTGCTCTGTGGGTGCCCCCTCCCTATATCAAAAAGGCATTTCTTATTAGCCCAACCTATTCCCACCACTCTAACACTGCTCTATTTTTCTGCACAGCATTGGGTTATTTGATTGCGTTCCCGCCTAGAATGTAAGTTCTCTAAAGGCAGGTCTGCCATTCACTGATGTGTCCCCAGCACCTAGAATAGACACATACTGAACACTCAGTAACTATTCACTGGGGGCACTTGGCTGGCTCAGATCAGAACATATGATCTTGATCTCAGGGTTGTAAGTTCAAGCTCCACATTGGGTGCAGACATTACTTTAAAATCTTCAGGGGGGCGCCTGGGTGGCTCAGTCGGTTAAGCATCTGACTTCGGCTCAGGTCATGATCTCACGGTCCGTGAGTTCAAGCCCCGCATCGGGCTCTGTGCTGACCACTCAGAGCCTGGAGCCTGTTTCCGATTCTGTGTCTCCCTCTCTCTCTGACCCTCCCCCGTTCATGCTCTGTCTCTCTCTGTCTCAAAAGTAAATAAACGTTAAACAAAAAAATTAAAATCTTCAGGGACACCTGGCTGGCTCAGTCAATAGAGTGTGCAACTCACTCTCTCTTTTTTTGTTTGTTTGTTTATTTACTTATTTTGAGAGAGAGAAAGTGAGAGAGAGAGAGAGAGAGAGAGAGAATCCCAAGCAGGCTCCACACTGTCAGTGCAGAACCCTATGTGGGGCTCAGTCCTATGAACCGTGAGATCATGATCTCAGCCGAAATCAGGAGTCTGGCGCTTAACCAACTGAGCCACTCAGGCACCCCAAAGCATGCAACTCTTGATGTCAGGCTTGCAAGTTCGACCCCCACGTTGGGTGTAGAGATTACTTAAACAATTAAAATTTAAATAAAATCCTAAAAAAATACTTAAAAAATTAAGTATTCCTTGCAAGAATAAATAAATGAACGCGTGAACTGTCATGGAATAGACATGACCCAGCAAGTTTCATTGTAGGTTCTTGGAAAGTGCTCTGTAAAAACCCAGGGGGTCAACAGGTAGCAGCAGAAACTGGTACATTAGCTGCCTCTTTTTTTTTTTTTTTTTTTTTTTGTGCAGTCTAGGGATTTCCCATCTTGTATTTTGTTATTGTCTTATCATCTCATTCAAAATACAGTTCTAAAACCTCATGGCTTCTACCCAGACCAACTAGGTTTACAACACGGCACAACCAAACCCCTTCTTCCTTACCCATTTCCCAAACACACATCCACATCCACACTCACACTTAGACTTAGCAAACAAATTCCTTACAAAACACATTAAGCCAACCAAATATATAAAAATCAATATTTATAAAAAGATTAGGAGGAGTTTATGCATTTCACAAAAGGACCTTTGCTTTGGAAAAGGATTCACCACAGGAATCCTTTAAATAACTAGTTCACTAAATGATTTTAAAATAGGACTTGGCTTCAAGCAGCTCCCCTAGAAAGAAAGAAGGCTATATTTATCAAATATCTACTTATGATCCAGTCACTGGGCCTGTACCATTGGCTATTGTTTTATTTCCTACCGATACTCTGTGATTTAGTGAGTCGCACCAGGGATATATCTAATTATTACATCAGTTTATTTGTATCTTTTGAGTTTCTTTGAGCATTACAAGCCATCATATTTTTTTCCCAGGAATAGTATAAAAATATATAGCATTCTGGGGTCATTTAGTTTTGGGGGCAAGTAAATTTTACACACCACAGAACAAGAGAATTCTCACAAGAAGGGAGTGAGCTTTGAAATTAGCCGGCCTCATTTGGATTGTCACATACAAAACATGTGTTCTCGGATAGCTTCATTGGGGGCTTATTTGAGTCTCAGCTTCCTTACTAATAAATATGGACATAATACCAGCCAGCTCAAAGTGACCAGAATTGAATAAGATATATAATAAAGCCTAGTCCAGTGTTTGGCACATACTGGCAGCCTAAAAAAAAATGTTATTTTCTATCTTCCTTCTACAGGATATGACAGATAACACCCATTGTAAAGGCACGTGAAGTGCCTAAGAAAAGGAGGAAAGTATCCATTAATTACACAATCTGCATATGACACACTTACTCTGTGCCAGGCACCGTTTGAAGCTATTGGGAGACAGTGATGAACAAGACAGACCCTGCTTCTCCTGGAGCTTCCAATTCTGGATAGGAGATACTGACAATAAACAAACTAAAATTAAAAAAAAAAACAAACAAAAAACCCAAAAACGTTAGTGGGGAATGGGTGCTGCTTAAAGAGTCAAACCCGAGTGATGTGATGGAGAGGAACTGGGTGTCTTCTGTAGGCTGACTCATCTGCCTTTCTCACGTGATACTTGACCTGCGATCTGAATAATAAGGACTAGCCAGCTGTGTGATGATCTGGGGAACAGCATTCCAGGCAGAAGGACAGCAAACAGAAAGTCCTTCAGGCAAGAAAAAGATCACAGAACATCGTGGCTAGAGCATAACAGGTGGGCAGGAGACTGATATTAGCTGAGGACAGAGATGAGGAGGGGTCAGATCCTTAGGGCTTTAAATGCCAAGATAATCACAGATAAAAGGCTAATCTCCCTAATATATAAAGAATTTGTAGACATTGAGAAGGTAAAGGACAACAACCCAGAAGAAAAACAGGCAAAGGGCAGGACAGTTCACAAACGAGAAGAATAAATGGTTCTTATATATGTAAAAAGATGCACAACCTCATTCATAAGAAAAATACAAGTTAAATTACATTAAGATACCATTTTTATCCATCAGATCGGCTAAAATACTCAGTTGGTGCAGCTGTGGGAAAACAGGCATTGTTGATACAAATGGTGCAACTTCATTCTGACAGAAGTGAGGTGATATCTCATTGTGGTTTTGATTTGCGCTTCCCTGATAATCAATGTGATATCATCTCACACCTGTCAGAATGGCTAAAATCAAAACACAAGAAACAAGTGTTGGCAAGGATGTGGAGAAAAAGGAAACCCTTTGTGCAGTGTTGGTGGGAATGCAAACTGGTGCAGCCACTATGGAAGACAGCATGGAGCTTCCTCAAAAAATTAAAACAGGGGTACCTGGGTGGCTCGGCCAGTTAAGTGTCTGACTCTTGGTTTCGGCTCAGGTCATGATCTCACAGTTTGTGAGTTCAAGCCCCACATCAGGCTCCGCACTTAAGTGTGGAGCCTGCTTGGGATTCTCTCTCTACTCTCTCTCTGACCCTCCCCCACTTGTGCTCTCTCTGTCTCTCAATAAATAAATAAACTTAAAAAAAGAAGATGTGGTATATATACATACAATGGAATATTATTTAGCCATAAAAAGAATGAAATCTTGCCATTTGCAACAACATGGATGGATCTAGAGAGTATAATGCTAAGCAAAATAAGTCAGTTACAGAAAGACAAATACCATGATTTCACTCATCTATGGAATTTAAGGAACAAAACAAATGAACAAAGGAAAAAAGACACAAACCAAAAAACAGAGTCTTAACTATAGAGAACAAACTGATGGTTAGCAGAGGGAAGGCGAGTGGGTGGGGGGAAATGGTGAAATATACGAATGGGCCTAAGAGTACACTTACCATAATGAGCACTGAGTAATGTACAGAATTGTTGAATCACTATATTGTACACTTGAAACTAATATAACACTGGAAGTTAATTATACTGGAATTTTAAAAATAAATAAAAAAATAAAATAAAAAATAATTAGGTTATAACATCCAAGCAAGCAAGAGCAAAAAAAAAAAAAAAAAAAAAAAGTAAGGTCTAACTTTAATAGTATACAATTTTATAATATTCGTTACAAGTAGAAATGCACTCATTCTGTAATTCACCTAGTAACCTTTTTCCGGAACTTTACTCTTGATATATTCCTGCACACAAACCAATGAATCTACATATAAGGCAACACATTGCATCTTGTTTGTAAACCAAGGGCCCGCTAAAAGGGGCACGTGAAATAGATTATGGTATATTCCCACAGAAGAAGCCTATATGGAGAAAGAAAAAAAAGGAATGGAAATAAAATATATTAAGGAGAAAAGCAAATGCAACACGGGTGCATTTACTTTATTACATACACAGGTTGTGTATGTGATACACATATTACATAATACACATAAGAAAAGATACTCGGGGTGTCTGGGTGGCTCAACCGGTAAAGCCTCCGACTTCAGCTCAGGTCATGATCTCGCAGTTTGTGGGTTCGAGCCCTGCATTGGGCTCTGTGCTGACAGCTCAGAGCCTGGAGCCTACTTTAGATTCTGTGTCTCCCTCTCTCTCTGCCCCTTCCCTGCTCATGCTCTCTCTGGCTCTCTCTCTCTCTCAAAAATAAACATTAAAAAAAAAAAGAAGAAGAAATATTCATTTGCTTGCATTTTAAGAAACATGACAAACTTGTAAAACTTACCTATGGGGAAAATAGGCTGGGTAGACACGGGAGTAGGAGCCAGACTTACTAATGCACGCTTTTTTTAATATCACTTAAATTTTCAAATTATCCGAATTGTATTTTTAGTCAAAACTTAAAAATCTAAAAAGTTAAAGACAAAAATGAATCAATGAGAAAACTTACCGATTAATCTAAGGACCAATAAAGGCATTGATAAAGAATTTGGAGTTTATTCTAAGTGTGCTGGGAAATTGTAGGATTTTCCATGAGGGTTTGACGAGATGTAGCATATTGTGAAGTCAATGGTCCAGCAGCCACACAGGGAACAAACTGTAGCAGGACAAGAGGGATGCGGAGGTCTGTGGGTGGAGTGGGGGTTGAGGAGTGAGGGGCAGTCGTGAGGGGGCAGGATGAGTTAGACCAAAGTGCAGTCGGAAAGCCCTAGAATATGTTTTGGAAGTGAAATCGACAGCACTTGCTGATAGATAGTAACAGGTTTGTGCCATGAGCTCAGAAAGGGGTAAATAACTCACAGGTGGAGCAGTTCTGAAGGTTCTATGGAGAAAGATGTGTACCAGCAGAGCCATGAAGGACATTAGGATGCAAGGAGATGTTAACATGGTGAGAGGTCACTGTGGATGGATAGGAAGAGGGCTTGGGGCAGGGGGCAGAGGGCAGAGGGCAGAGGGCAGGCAGCAAGTGGAGGGCTCTGCCCTGCAGAGTGGGGTGGGTCTCTCTCCTAAGAGTTGCTTCCATTTTTCTCCACTGCAGCTGAGCTTAGATCCACAGGCATGAAATGATTTGAAACCAAATCCTATTTCCATGACATACTTCTCCTAATTGCTTCCTACACTTCCTGTGACTATTTCCTTGCAGAAACTAAAGAGTTTCTATCACACACATTGGCATTCTTAGAATATATTGAAAGGAAAAAATCAATCAGGCAAAATGGGGAAAATCAGGCTGGGCTAAAGATTTGTCTTTTTTGCCGTTTGCTCACAATAACTGAGTTACCTTCTCTTGGAACTGTAGTGTAATGGTGAAGAATGCTGGGTTTCCCTGGAGTCCAGGTTGGATGCTCCAGCAGATGCTTCTAATTTTAAGGCTAATTGGTAGGCTAAGAAGCTTTTTGTTTTCACCTCTCCTCTCCACTTAAGAAAAAGATTTGATAACTAGACTTCCCTCTGGAAAGACTCTTTTGTAGATACTGTACTTATCTTGAATCAAGAGCAGTGACCCTAGAAGTTTGTGTTTCTGACCAAGAAGATATTTGAAGCTCTGGTTTCCACTTTTGGAGTAGATTGTTATTATCTGGGTTGGGTTTTAACACCAACAATCCAATCTTCTCTCTCTCTCTCTCTCTTTTTAAGTTTACTTATCTATTTTGAGAGAGAGAGAGTGAGGAAAGTGCAGAGAGGGAGAGAGAGAATCCTAAGCAGGCTCTGTGTTGGACGCCTAACCAACTGAGCCACCCAGGCGCCCCCAGTCTTCTGTCTACCCCCCCCTTCACCAAACAAAATCCATGTGTTTTTCTCCTTTTAAAATTCAGCATTATCTCAACACTCTTGTCCAGTGCTCTGTGTTCTTTGCAGGAACTATGTCATAGGCAGTTTATGAACCAGGATGAGTAACAGACCAGCAAAAGCTGCTGCTCCACCCAAATCACTTATGAAGACTTTCAGCTCTGGATTTTTGATCCATCAAGTGGGAGGAACCAAGTTGGATTTTAAAGCTGAGAAATTCTTGCCCATCCTTCTTGTACAGATGGTGTGCTGTGGTCTATAAAAGGATCATGTTCTGGGGCTTCTGAGCTGCAAGAAAATATTAAGAACATGTTAATAAAAAAGAAAGCAGAAAATGGCTGAGATGTAAGTGTGTGTGTGCATGTGTGTGTGTGTGTGTGTGTGTTTGTACTCACATTCCCGACCCTCATTTCTTTTTAAGTGACGATAGAATTCATTTCAGTCATGTGGATCTACCTTGAAAGTTTTTTTTTTTTAATGAAATCTCAGAGGCAGTAATTGGAGAAGGTCTTTAAAAATCAGTTTAAGCTATGACATTCTACAGAAAGAGAGGTGATATCATATGACCTTTAAGTGTGAAATCAAATCTACATAAAGGGCAGTGTTCATTCCTCTGAAAAAGTTGAGATAGAAATTTAGACACAAATGCAGCTAACATGTCAAAACTCAAACTTTAGATCATCAATGACATCTATAAAATTTAAACTAGCTACTTGCCCATTTTTAAACACATTGCATTAGGAAGAACAATGCTCTATATAGGTTTGGCTTGCTCGGAAACAAATAAGACATCTGCATTTGTCTTGAAAATACCAACTAGTAATATTTCTTCTTTACAGAATTATAACATTCACAAGTGGAAGAAATCAACACTTTATAAGTGGTGTTTGATGTTACTTATTATAATTATATACTTGTAATATTAATTATTCTATAAGTATTTATGGGGAGGGGAGGAAGATGAGGAGTAACAGAAATGCATTTCTGTCTTAGTTAGCTTGGACTGCTATATCAAGTACCATAGACTGGGTGGCTTAAACAACATTTCTTTCTCACAGTTCTGGAGGCTGGAAGTCCAGGATCAAGGTGCTGGCAGATCTGGTATCTGGTGAAGGCCACTTCCTGCCTTGTAGATGTTTGTCTTCTCATCATATCCCATGAGGGAGAGAGGAAGCAAGTTTTCTCCTTTCTCTTCTTGTAAGGGCGCTAATCTCATCATGAGAGCTCCACCTTCATGACCTAGTTACGTCTCAAAGGCCCATCTCCAAAAAGCATCACACTGGAGATTAGGTTTTCAACATATGGACATATGGAAGGAGACAAATATCTAGTCCATAGTGTTCCACCCCTGGCCCCTAAATCCATGCCCTTCTCGCATGCCAAATATATCCATTCCAGCCCAACAGACCCCTAAGTTCTCATTCCAGCATCAATTCATTCCAGCATCAAAAGTCCAAAGTCTCATCTAAATATCATCTAAATCATATATGAGTGTGAAATGAAGTAGGTATGACTCATCCTGAGGCAAAATTCTTCTCCAGTTGTAAACCTGTGCAACCAGACAAGTTATGTGCTTCCAAAATACAACAGTGGGACAAGCATGGGTAGACATTCTGAAGGGTAGCAGAATACACCACCCAGAATATGTCTGTAGGAGCTCAGGACATGCCACCCCAAAATGTGCCACTTTGGTACGTTGATTATTTCGAGTTATAGTTTCGTGAAAAACAGCAGGTGCAGGAAAGGGCTTTCTTTGGACTCCCTCTTATCAGGCTAAAGACCGACCTTCTAAAAGTAACCCAATTGTCATAAATACTCTTCCTGGGAATTTTATCAATCAGGGAAGATTGACTCATCATAGGAGAGGAGACCAGAAAATTGACACCACACCCAACTTTGTCACAAACTATCAAAGCTCTCATCTAGCCTTCTAAGGGCCCATTCATCTTCCATAAAAGCCATTCACTCCCCTGTAAGAGGCCTGTTATCACCCCTCCCCTTTCCCTATTAAGATGATATTTAGTCTTGAATTCTAAAGCCACCTCCTTAAGTTACTCATTTTTTTGCTGGGCGTCTCCCATGTATAGATGAGGTATACATGTTAATAAACGTGTTTGTTTTCCTCTGGTATGTATGTCTTTTATTATAGTGGTTGCAGCTAAGAACTCAGAAAGGTGGAGGGAAATTTATTTTCCTCCCCCAAAATTCCCATTCCAAGAGGGAGAAACAGGAAAGAACGAA
This sequence comes from Puma concolor, assembly GCF_028749965.1. Lineage (NCBI taxonomy): Eukaryota > Metazoa > Chordata > Mammalia > Carnivora > Felidae > Puma > Puma concolor. The sequence continues at coordinate 77,990,106 of NC_141674.1, forward strand.
CAGGTGACAGGTCTCAAGCAAGTCCAAACCCTAACAAGAAAAATTCCTAGATCTTAAGGCTTGAGAACAATCCTCTTTGGCTTGATGCTCTGCCCTCCAGACCCATTTGGGTAACAACATCACCCACCCTCTGGCTAAACCGTGTGGAACCGTGAAAAATATCAGATAGGCCCAATATTAATCAAATGTTTGTTTTTCAGACTTTTTCCCCTAAATGTTTTTAAATAACAGGAAAAAAATCAGATCTGGTTTTTTTACAAGGAAAATCAGACAACCTATATGTCTTATTATGGGTCACAGAATCCTTTAAGAATCTAATGAAAATGACTAGTTGTTGTATGTTAAGGTCCCAATGAATTAGATCTCTTTCTGATTTATCTGTTTGAGTAATCTATTTAACTCTTCTTATGCTACTACCATAATATTCTTATTATAAGATTTTATACTAAATGTTAACATCTGCTAAGGCCAAATCACTCTCACGATTCTTTTTCAAAATCTTAATCCAACAGGAAGTAAATGAACTGTTTAATAGCTTCTGGTAAAACTGAGTAATCATCTGAAGAAAACAAAAATAGACCTCTATCCTGATATCATCACAAAAATATGGAATAAAGATCTAAATTTTAAAAATAAATTAACACAAGAATTAGCATTTAACTTTAGTTAGAACCTAAGCACGACAGGAAACCCAGAAGTCAAAAGGAAAAGACAGAAATATTCAACTACATAAAATTAAACACTTTATTTTGGGAATATTCATTATGAGCAGGATGAATGAGAAAACGCATCATGGATTAGGAAAATATTTGTCATACGTGATGTGTGATAGGTCATATCACCAATATGGAAATTATTAAGAAAATACAACTCAGTAGAAAAATGGGCAAAGGAAATGTTAATGTATAGAAGGACCTGGGAAAGACTAATAATTTTATAACTTAAACCTCACTGGCAATGGGGTACCTAACTGGCTCAGTTGGTGGAGCATGTGACTCTTGATGTTGAGGTTGTGAGTTCAAGCCCGGTGCTGGGTGTAGAGCTTACTTTAAAAATAAGTGGCGGGGGGGTGGGGGGGGGTGGGGGGGGGGACAGTGCTTGGGTGGCTCAGTCTGTTAAGTGAAAGGCTCTTGGTTTTGGCTCAGGTCATGATCTCACAGGTTCATGAGTTCAAGCCTCACTTTGGGTTCTGCCGCAGCTGGCAGAGCAAAGCCTGCTGGGGATTCTCTCTCTCTCTCTCTCCCCCCACACACACCCCATCCCTCCCCTGCTTGCGATAGCTCTGTCTCTCTCAAAACAAATAAAGAAAGCTTAAAACAAAACAAACTCACCGGCAGTGGGGATAATGCAAATTCAAATAACGTGACATAGTTTTTCAACTATAAGATTGGCCAAATTCAAAGTACATACTGCTGGTAACAATAATAGTAGATGATATTTTTTTAAATTTTTTTTTAACGTTTATTTATTTTTGAGACAGGGAGAGATAGAGCATGAATGGGGGAGGGTCAGAGAGAGAGGGAGACACAGAATCTGAAACAGGCTCCAGGCTCTGAGCTGTCAGCACAGAGCCCGACGTAGGGCTTGAATTCACAGACCGTGAGATCATGACCTGAGCTGAAGCTGGACGCTTAACGAACTGAGCCACCCAGGTGCCCCTAGATGATATTTATTAAAGTGATTAGTATATCCTGAATACTTTATGTGGATTTATATCATTTAATATTTATGACGATGCTAAGAAATAGATTTCTCTTAAATTAAGGAAAAAGCTCAGCTAGCAAATGGCAGGTCCAAGATTCAAACCCAGGTAGTCTGATGTCCAGAGCCCAAGCTCTGTTTCATGTGTCCAGTGCCAATGGGAAGGCTGTGGCAGTGTGATTTGCTACAACTGTTAGAGAAAGTAATGTGGTAATAGGTATGAATATTAAAAAACTCATTCCCTTTGACCTGTCATCCCCCAAATAAAAGAATCACCATGATCTGGTATTACTGATTCTTTGATTACTGATTCTTTGATCTGGTATTACTGATTCTTCAGTAGAACTTACCTGTAAAACCGTCTGAGTTTGGCAGTGGTTTTTTTTAATGTTGTTTTTTAATTTTATTCTGTTTTGTTGTAAGTAGATTTTAAACCATTGATTTTCTTTTTTTTTTTAAATTTTTTTTTTTCAACATTTATTTATTTTTGGGACAGAGAGAGACAGAGCATGAATGGGGGAGGGGCAGAGAGAGAGGGAGACACAGAATCGGAAACAGGCTCCAGGCTCTGAGCCATCAGCCCAGAGCCTGACGCGGGGCTCGAACTCACGGACCGCGAGATCGTGACCTGGCTGAAGTCGGACGCTTAACCGACTGCGCCACCCAGGCGCCCCAACCATTGATTTTCTTAATGGTTAAATGTATTTCCTATTTTCTGTTGCTTCTTGAATGGGTTTTGGCAAATTAGTTTTTTCCAGGAAATCATTCATGCCATCTTCTAAGCTGTGGCCTTCCAGTTCCTGATCTACCCCTTTCTTCCTGGTATTGGAACTGAGGAAACCCCTGCCAACTGCAAGTTCCAATAGTCCTCAGCCCCAGGGATGTAATTCTTCCTACATTTATTAATTCAGTGTCCTCTTTTTACCCTTCCAGCCACCTGACACCCGCTTAACCAATTCCTTATGTTAATTTCTTTGTATTGAAATACCCAGTGTGGTTTCTGTTCCTCCAACAAGGGCCCCAACAGCACATCACCAGGAAGTAAGTGTTCAAACTTCTTAAAATGAAGCTGTTTATCTTGATTCCTTATTTATTAAAATCTCTGCAGAATCTTGTTTTGTCCTCTTTCATTCCTAACACGTGTCTGTTTTTCTTAATTTTTATCTATCTCCAGTAATCTTTTAATTACTAGTTTTTGGAACTTTTCTTAACTTGCTATACTGGATATGTTTCCATTTGTAACATTTTTCCCCCAAATACAAGCATTTTACAGGTATAAATTTCTTCTAAATTACTGCTTTGGCTGCATGCTTGAATTTAGTACTTTCATTATTTTTCAAATCTATGTATTTCCCAATTTCTATTAAGAGTACTACTCTGAGTCATGAATTATTTAGGAGTTTAAAAATTTCCAAATCTATTGAGTATTTTTATTTTTTAATTTTATTTATCTATTTTTGAGAGAGAGGGCAAGTGAGGGAGGGGCAGAGAGAGAGGTGGAGAGAGAGAATCCCAAGCAGGCTCTGCACTGTCAGTGCAGAGCCTGACCCGGGACTCAAACTCAGAAACTGAATTGTGACCTGAGCAGAAATTCTTAATTGACTAAGCCCACAGGTCCCCTGTATTGAGTATTTTCAAATTATCCTTTTCTTGTTGATTTCTAAACTACTTGGGTTGTGGTTAAAAAACTTGACCGGTATAATTAAGTTCTGTGGTATTTGCTATGAATTCCATTATGGTCTAATAGTAGTCCATTTTTGTAAATATTCTGTATGTACAAAATTCTCAAATTTGGGGGTGCAGGATTCTATGTATATGGCCATTAGATCAAACTTAATTGCACTGTTCAAATCTTCCATATCCAGGTCTTTGTGATTTATGAACTTCTGAAAGTATTATGTTAAAATCTACTGATAGTACACTGTTACTTTGTTTGCTTTACAGCACTAGAATTTAAGGACATATATAAGGATATTAATAGCAGCAGGTATCTTCGCAAAACCCTAAAAACACCACTTCTAAATGTCAATCACCAGTGAATTGGCTAATTATATGAAATATTATGTAGCCATTAAAAAGCATGAATTTGTTCTAGGTCTATTAACCTAGAGGGTGGACCATGTTCAGTGAGAAAGGCAAGTTTCAGAGTATATATATTGTGATCCAATTTTTAGTAAACAAAACAAAAATTGCTCTGTGAACACATTTCGTATGTTTGAGTTAGAAAAAAAAGGCTCTTGGAGTGCCTGCGTGGCTCAATTGGTTGAGCATCTGACTCTTAATTTCTGCTCAGGTCATGATCTTACGGTTTGTGGGTTTGAGCCCCACATCAGGCTCTGCACTGACAGTGTGGAGCCTGCTTGAGATTCTCTCTCTTCCTCTCTTTCTGCCCCTCTCCTGGTCATGGTTGTGTGCACTCTCTCTCTCTCTCTCTCTCTCTCAAAATAAATAAGTAACAAATAAATAAACTTTAGGAAAAAGAAAAAAGGCTGTTAACATCATTTCTTCCAGAGAGGTGCCTGCCTGGGAAAGAGCATTAACAACTTTGCTTTATTTTACCACCTACAATGACCATGCTTTACTTTGGCAATTTAAGGAAAGTCCAGTAAAAAAAAGTGATGATCAGAACACACAAAACCTTATAGGAAGATATGCCATGTGAAAACAGCAAGTCACAAATGCTATGATACAATCTTATGCATTACAGTGACATGTACATGTTGATACGAACATAAGGAAATGCCTGGGAATACACAATAAATCCGTATTACCACCTTTAAGTGTGAGAATTATGGGGGCTGCTTCACTGCTACATGTCTGTATTATTTGCATTCATTTTATACATGTAAATTAATTGAATGTGCAGGAAAAAATTTGAGAGGATGCAATATAAAATGGCTATGGACCAAAAAAACCCCACAAAACAAAAAACAAAAAACAAACAACAAAAACCCCAGAACAACAAAAAGCCCAGACACATCAATGCAAAATTTTAAATACAATTTCAGGTAGTTAATAGAATCTCTGAAGCTAATCTATGGATTGCCTCGGTTTCTGCTCCCCACTTTAACGGCAGAAAAATTATTTGATCTGCCAATTTCTCCATCCTCTGAGAAGCGCTGGCTCCAGGACACAATATTGATCTGGAAAGTGGCTGGACTCTCTTCTGTAATGAGGACTTCGACCTCACTGGAGTGAAATGTTACTTAAGCCCCTCACCTGCTCCTGCTCTGTGGACACCTACCTGTGTGAAGTGTTGGGGTGAGGGGGATACTGGCCTCAATACCATTTGGGTCTGTTTCCAACCACCTAATTTCACTAATTCTCAAAAGGGGAGGAGAAGGTAGGGACATGTGACAGCAGTTTGTATATATTCGATATCATAATTTAATCCTTAATAGGAAAAAACCAAGCTGTTGTTTTCATGATACAAATGTCTAGTGGGGGGTATGCCACATAGAAATTGAGCTTCCGACAGGTGAAGGAAGTTGCTGGGAAGGTAGGCAGATTATTCTCCTTAAGCCATACTTAGGAGGTTGAACTTTATTCTGAAAGCAAGTGGGGGAACTACTTAAAGGCTTTAACTGGAAAGTGACATGATTTGAGTCTTTTTTCATTTCTTTTGGTTGCATAGTGGAGAAAGAATTAGGGGGTAGCAAATCTGAAGTCTGCATACCAGTTAGGCTGTTGCAGTAATTCAGTTTTTTAAAAAAAAAAAATTTAAGGGGGCGCCTAGGTGGCACAGTCGGTTAAGCGTCCGACTTCAGCCAGGTCACGATCTCGCAATCTCGCGGTCCGTGAGTTCGAGCCCCGCGTCAGGCTCTGGGCTGATGGCTCAGAGCCTGGAGCCTGTTTCCGATTCTGTGTCTCCCTCTCTCTCTGCCCCTCCCCCGTTCATGCTCTGTCTCTCTCTGTCCCAAAAATAAATAAACGTTGAAAAAAAAATTTAAAAAAAAAATTTGTTTATTTTTGAGAGAGACAGAGTGCAAGGGGAAGAGGGGCAAAGGGAAACAGAGAGAGAGACACAGAATCTGAAGCAGGCTCCAGGTTCTGAGCTGTCAGCACAGAGCATGATGTAGGGCTTGAACCCACAAACTGTGAGATCATGACCTGAGTTGAAATTGGACGCTTAACCAACTGAGCCACCCAGGTGTCCCTGCAGTAATTCAGTTTAAGAGATAATGGGCCTTGGATTCTGGGTAACAGCAGCAGGAGTAGAAATAAACAGGTGATTTGGAGAAAGAGATACTCTAGAGGTTGAATAAACCTGGACTCATTAATTCGTGGGAAGCCAGAGAGGAGTCAAGTTAGATTTCCAGATTTCTGGCTTGGGCAGCTAAAAGGTGGTGGTGGTAGTGCCATATCCATAGAGAATGCTGGAAGCAACACTGAGGTATTTGGAGATCCAAATAAATATTTTTTCCCATTCCTTGGCTCTAGGAGATGGACAGAAAGGCCAGGAATGGATTCAGGGGCCGACATCCACTTCTGGGTCTCCCACCATGTTTTTCCAAGAACAGAGACAGCTCCTGCTATCTACTTCCTCAGGTCTGTCCATTCTTTCCCTCTGTTCTACTGAGCTAGGGTTTTCTCTTAGCTTTTTCCCTCCCGACTCCTCACCAACACAGTTGGAGCAGATGATACATTTAGGACAAAGTCACAAGGAAAAAGTTATGTCATCCTGAGGGTAGAATTTAATGATGATAAAACAAGACACACATTAATAAATTGATATGTATCTTTTTTATTATGCACAGATAAAGGACTTAAAACTGTGGTTATCAAAACTATACATCTAAGCATGTTCATAAAATTGCCAACACATTGAACAGAGAAAAGAATACAACAGGGGTGTTCAAACTGGCCACAGGGATTTTAAGGGTACTCTTTTTACCCTGATAGATGAAACACAGCAACAAAATCAGGCTCACTCAGGAAAACCCAGAAGAAACAAGCATTGTTTTTGGAAACTGATAATAGTCCTTTTTAGAAAAACATCTGTCAGTTTCATGAACAATCCCCAGATAACACAAACAGGAAAAAGGTCACACACACACAATTCGCCCAACCAAATGTGCTCTGTTACCACAACCATCACTCACACCATGAGGTAGTTACTGTACGAAATGACCAACACGCATGTGCGCACCCCCCCCACACACTCACAACCACGCCCCCTACAGAACACACACAGAACATGGGTTTACAGTCTTATCACAGACAAGGAAAAGACCATTTTTGTTTGTTTGTGTAGACAATGCTCTAGAAGCAGCTCAGACAGAAGACACCTCTGACTTTAAAAACAGAGGAACTGCTGGTGAACACCACATGGTGAAAGCTATAAGGTATCCCACAGACACTCTGCCTGGGGAGTTTGGAGCATTTCAACAATAGCTTTGGCTTGGTCAAACACAACAAAAATGATCTCTGTGAATTAGAGTGTAGCCGGCAGAAGTAACGAAAGACTTTGTAGACAGAAGCATTTAACTGGAATATAACAACAGTTTTAAGGAAACTTGCAGAACTTGTTATAAACTCGAGCTTGTACTTTGTATTGAAACTGTGAAGTATGAAGTGATTAGAAATGCTGTAATACAAAACTGGGGAGAGAACACTTTTTTTAAAAAACATTTTTTAGAAACATTTCTGAGATACTTAGTTAATGACATTCACTCTCCAGTGAACATGGGATCGGGTTTATTATCAACACAGATTTCTTGATCTGAATAATACTTCTGACAGTAAGACCCGAACAATTAAAAGGTGATTTTTTTTTCCTTCTCTTTCTTTTAAAATCTTTTGGTTTGCATCCATAAATTTGTAAATTAATTTTAAATTATTTATAAAATCATTGGCAATGTAACATCTCTCTCAAAAATATACATTTAAATATAATCATCACAAAAGGTTTTAACCCTGTCCATCTAAAGAATTGGATCTGTTTAATACCTCTTAATAGATGATTTTGTTTTTAAGAGGATGGAAAGGGTTTTTTAAACAGCAAAGAACTGATCAAAAGAATTCACAGTAACTGAAATTAAACATTTCATATGGAGTAATTTAAATTTATCTAAAACACTTAAATATATCTTTATACACACATTTTTGTAGTAAAATATAGCTATATGTGACTTAAAGACTCTAGTCTTCTTTGAAGACATCTTTAAACTTTTTTATACATAGAATATGCTAAAACAATACATTCTGCTGAAGGTTAGGCAAAGCGCATTATTTTCAAACACAGGTAGCATAATCTAGGTCCTCCACTCTGATACCCTTATGTTAAAAAGTTAACTGAAGGAAATCAATTCTCTAATCTCGTATCTTCATTTGTATGTGGAAATCTGCAAAATTTTCAATAAATCAATGCAGGCAGCCTGGAAATCTTAGCCCTCAAGTAATCTGTTCTGGTTAATATTATGCAGATTGAATATCTATACTTATCAAATCAGAGTATTATTCTATGATTGGATGATATGTCTATCATATGACAGATCAGTATCATATCAATGACTGTCAGTATCTCCACCTACTTGTGGGCTGACAGACACTGCCCTCAGGTCTTGGGTATCATCAACATTTTCTACTTAGGGTTCCATTCAGAGAACCAGGCACAACTTCCTTATTTTAAGGGCAGTGAGATTCACTTATGAATATTTTGGAGTAGAAGCTAGCCTGTTCTTTCTGTAGGATTTAGAGTCATTTGGGGGAGAATTCTGGAAGAAGATGAATATTTCTTTGCAACGAAGCTATTCTCAGTAGTAAATGAATTGGCATGGCAACTTTCCTCGGCCTTCTTTTTTAACACAGACTATCAGTTGAGCTTATTTTAGCTGCAAAGTGGCATCATATTGTTCCATTTTAATGAAATCCATCTCAAATCCTTTTTTGAGGTTGGAATATATTTAAGGCAAGAGAACTAAAGCAGTCCACACGAGTGCCCTTTTCCAATCTCAGCACTTTCTTGGCAGAATCGGTGACACTGTTCAGATAACCAACCAGAAACCAACAGGATCTGCCGTGCATTTGCACGAACAAGAGCTTCGTTTTTCACAAAAGGGTCTATTAACAAGGTTGACACGTTTTGAGTGGAAACACTAATTCTCCCAAATACACTTAAGTTGCAACTCTGAAGACACAGGGTCTTTTAAAACGGGGAATGAATTTTCTCTTTTTCAATGGAGAAAACAAATGTGCCAGGTGACATGGTCTATACCTGTACTTGCATATATATATATATACTGTGCAAATTCCTCTCCAACTTTAAAACTAAATTTGCCCCAATTTATAATTTTTCTCAGAACGCAATGTCATAAATGGGGACAAATATGCAGTCCCAGATTTTGGCCATTTTCTATTTCTATATGCTTATGAAGCAATACAAACTTTGCATTAAGACATTTTTGCAGTCGGTGTGCGAGTGTGGGACAGGGGGGAGCAGGTAAGGTTATCGGCACTGGTTTTGGCCCAGGGCCCGAGAAAGGAATGTTGCTGCGATTTGTGTGTCAGGGTGCAGTCCCTGAGGGTGGCACCCTTCAAGCGGACAACATCAGCCCCCAGAGGGTGTGACAGCAAAGTGAGAAGTGTGCGTCCAGAAGGTGCAAATTAGACACGGAGGAACACACTGAGAAAATCTTGAAGTATTTCTTGTGTTATACATCTTGGTTCAGTTATACAAGGCTCTTTGGCCGTATCTCCTCACTGGTCCTACTGTCTGGTTATCATCCTCTCACCAACCCCTCGAGTCAGGGTAAATCTCGGGGCCCCAAATTATGGACAGTCTTACCTGGACAAAGCAGCATTTTGAAAACTGGCACGTGTTTCACATTGAAAACCCCCAAGCCCGGGCGGGGCTGGTGGAGAAGGCCACCACCTTGGCTTTCTCACAGGAGTTCTAGTGTGTTACAGAAGCCCAGGGGGCACACGTGTATTAGCCCTGGGCGGGGGAGGAATACAACAGGTGGCCTGCGTGTTGGAATTCACTCTCTCTTCGCAATGGCACCGTGCTGCGGCCTTCCCGCGCGGACACGCGGGGCGGGCGGCCGCCGGTCCCCTCCGGGCGGAGGCGGGGAGCTAGGCTGCGCTGCTGCTGGAGCAGGGCGTGCTCTGCGTGCTGCCGATGCTGTGCGCCGCGCTGCTGTTCTCCGAGGCCGGCGGGGAGGTGGGCACTTGCTGCCTTCCTGCCGTCTGCCCTGCGGTTAATGAAGAAAAGGGACGAAGAAACACGCGTGTTACGTGTGCGCATCCGTGACAAGGCCAGTTATTTCCCCCTTTGCTGTTCTATCTGATGTTTCTCTCCTCCGGGGGCAGAAGCAGGTAGACCAGGCCTTACACAGAAAGTGGTCCTGTTTGTTGGTGTTTTGTTTTGCCTGGTGAAAAGAGAACTGTTTATAAGCTGACCTATGATAGGCAGTGTTAGTGGCTAAGACTCTGACAGATGACAATAAATCCCCGGGATTTCAGTGCCCAGGACCTTTGAAGAAACCGCCACCATTGGTACCAACTGACCAGCCCCTGTATTCGGGACACACAGCCTATCTCTTCTCATAAAGATACAGTCAGGTTTGGAGGATGAGACCTTTATTTATTTATTTATTTTATTAAAAAAAAAAACAAAACTGTTTTAACATTATTTTTGAGAGACACAGAGAGAGCATGGGCAGGGGAAGGGCAGAGAGAGAGAGGGAGACACAGAATCGGAAGCAGGCTCCGGGCTCTGAGCTGTCAGCACAGAGCCTGACAGGGGGCTCAAACCCCCAAACCATGACACCATGACCTGAGACCAAGTCACGTAACTGACTGAGCCAACCCGGGCACCCCAAGAGGGCGAGACCTTTAAACTGTACTGAGAGAGGTCTGCGGTACGGGGGCCTTTTTCTGAATATACTTGCTCAAAATGGGGGTGGTGAGCCTAGATTTTGCCCGAGCTACAGCACAGCCAAGTGCTGTGCGGCCCATGAACACAACCCAGCTGAGAAATGGAGGCAGGACAAGCCTGCTCTCGGAAAAACCTTTTGGGAAAGGAGTTTAGCTGTTGGCACACGGGGAACTGTGGTTGCCTGGGAACAACCTCCTCCATCCTGCAGTTCACTGGGGGTGCAGTGAGAATATCTCCTAACACATTAAGCATCCCACTTTTCATTACACATCCCACTGAATTTTAGCTAAACCCATTCCTTGTGCCAAATGTGCAGTGCTTTGGAGGAGGAGGAAACCCTGGGTCACCCACACACATGGTTTGCATTTAGCACTTGCAAACGGCCCTAGAGTGAAGTCTTTTCTTCAGCGAAACTGGTCTCAGGGCAGCCCTCAAAAAATGGCTCTGTGTAGGGAAAAGGGATCCATGCTCTCCAATGAAAAACACTGCATTTTCTCTGAAAAGTCAGAGCATAAACTTAATAATCTTCTGGTCAGCAGTCGCCCTCTTCTAATGTTGGAAGCCCCAGAGGGCCAGCTCTGTTTATGAATGAGCCTCCTCTTTCCCGGTCCTGCTGAAATACACAGCTATCAGCCAGAGAGATAAGCAACCTTCCGCCCGCTTCATTAAAACAAAACACACAGAGCAAAGGCTCGATTCCTCAAGGGCGGGATCTCAGCCTGTTACTTCCATTCCCTTTCTGGGGCCCCTCAAAGGACTCTGCCAAAAGAGCAGCTCTGCAAAATGTAGAACCCGTTCATGCCTTCGCATCTGGTTACAGCTTCCCCTGTCACCCATTTTACAAACCACACAACTACAGCACACATTTTTGCATCAACCTCAGGGCATTTGTATGCTTGCTGCATTGTTTGGCCCGTGCTGTCTTTCCTCTGATTCTCTTTTCTTCCGGGACTGGTGGGATAGAGAGAGGATAGGGGGCCAATATTCCTCAGAGGCAGAGAAACTGTATTTCCACTCTTCTTGGTTTTTTTGGGCAATCTATATTTTGGACGTTCCCCAGCATTACCCTCTACCCTTCATGTATGTATGTAATTAAAGATCTGGAGAAGTTTGCCTCCATGACAGTGACTTTCTGCCAGAAATTCACTTTCCCCAGAGTGGGAGCTTATTTCTAGAAGGAAAGCAAATCTCTTAGCTATTCTGATGTCAAAAAAACAAAACAAAACAAAAACCCCAAAACAAACAAACAAAAAACCCCAAAGCCTCCAGGGACCCAAACAACTTGTGATATACTTTAAAAATTCAGCTCCCTTAAACCCACATGTTGATCCACACCCAGCTGCATTATTATGCTATTAGAAGGACTGATGGGGCCGTGCATGAAGCGCATTTTTGCAACACTTTTCTCCATTTAAAAAGAAAAGCAGCAGGAATCAACACTCCACCTTCCCTTTTTGGCTCACCTGGACTTCATTTGTTCAGCCTGATAGCAGCTAAAGCATGGTGGCCTTGCCTCATTTATTGACAGTGAGCGAGTCTGTCTCATCCAGAATTGGACACGGGCTTGATTATTCAGAGTCAGGAAAAGTGCCAATACTACTCCCTGCCCAGGAAGTATGAGTACTTGCTTTCTGATGTCTGTTTGCCGAATGTAATTTGTTGGCAGGCCAGTTGATTTTAATCAGTGCCCATTAAAAAGGTCTTTCAGCTTCCAGTTTTGGAAACTCTCGTGCTAACGCAAAACACTGTCTAAAATGAAAACTCAAGCAAAGCAAAACAAAGAAGCCCCCTCTCCTCTCAAGATTGCAGGATGTATTTCACCACGGTGGACAAGTCAACTTAACCTAATAATCTACTGACCTCGAAGTAGCTACACCTGTGGTGAACGTTGCAAAACATACAGACTTGTGGAATCACTATGCTGGACACCTGACCTAATGTGACACTGTGTGCCGGCTATACTTCAGGAAAAAAAATGAGGAAAAAAAAAAAGCCAATCTACTGACTTTGAGCCAATGATGTGCCAAGCCAAGGAGAATCTTTGTCTGAGAATCTGCTCAGAAATACTGAAAATACTGTTTTTAGAAATATTAAAAATACCTTCTCCTACTGTGGTGGCTATTTTCACATGGATGAGATTTCTCACACGTTGTTAAAAGCTTTTACCGTCTTAAAAAAAAATTTTTTTTAATGTTTATTTATTTTTGAGAGAGCAAGTGAGCGAGCAAGCATGAGTGGGGGAGGGGCAGAAAGAGAGAGAGACACAGAATCTGAGGCAGGCTCCAGGCTCTGAGCTGTCAGCACAGAGCCCAACGTGGGGCTCAAAGTCACAAGTTGCGAGATCATGACCTGAGCCAAAGTCGGAGACTTAACTGACTGAGCCACCCAGGCGCCCCAAAAGCTTTCACCTTCTGACAAATTACGACAAGGATTTTTTGTTGTCAGATGGAAGTGGTGCGACAGAAACAGTCACCCTGAGAAACAAAAGTTTGATGTGCAGATGCTTCTGCTTAAAAAGCCAACGGAGTTCCCCCGGGTTTTCTGAGATGGGCCCTTTGGCTTTCTGCTCTCTATCACAGTGACCTCTGATTTCCTGGAGCACTAACTCGTAACATATCCCTTGGGTGACTAATACAACCACCCTACTTCCGGAGAAGAAGGGCAGGGAGGACCCCAGAGCTAAGCAGAATAGGCCCACTTAGCAAATGTAAGGAACTGAAGGAAGGATCCTTACTCATGAACATCATAGTTGGCCATAAGGAGAAATGTGTTCAGTCTTCACGCTTTGCTCCTAAAATTTCAAACCCCACTAAGGAAGAGAGATGTGGGGAGGAAGGACAGTAGAGGAGGAGGCCTTTGGAAGAGGGTGTATTAGAAATAATTCCACCCAGTTCACATATTCGCCTGTGGCTGAGCCAAGATGTTGCCAGAGATGCTTTCAGAAACAGAAAAATATATTTCTTAAGGGATAATCTGTTTTATTTCTTTAGCTTGGCATGGAGTTGTCCAGATCTGATTTCCTGCCACCTCTTTGGCAGTCTACTTTACAACTGGATTCTTATCTCTGCATCTTGCAGCATGGCAGGTCCTGGGGAAGAAACTTCATCTCAGAAAGATGTGAATAACTTGGAGAGGCTCCACGGGGAAACAACAACAACAGAAGAATTTTAAAGAAAGGTGAGAGGAATCTCAATTATTTAGCCCAAAGGAGAATGTTTGCAAATATCACCCAAAGAGGATTATTATAAAGAAGAGCAGACAGCTGTGCCTTATCTCTCTTGAGGGCAGAACATGAGGAAATGAGTTTAAATGGTAGCACTAAGGATTTAGGTCACAGAGAAAAGAACTTGCTGATTATGGGGATTGGTTAGTTATAAGGGGAATTTATGGAATCTCTTTCTTGGAAGACACTTAAGCATTGGGTTGAAAACCATATGCCTGGGGATGGCTTAGCTTTAATATTACTTGATGCTGGAAAGAAAAAGATACTGTCTGCAAGGCCTATGTGTTGGTTGTAATTATGGACCAGTCAATGTCTCAACCTCCTGATATCCTAATTGTAATGATTTTACAAGCTTGCTCCCGTAAGGATAGTGAACTAGATAGACTACCTTTAGTTTATAGAAATGTTCATTCATTATTTATCATTTCCAAAAATGGTCCGTCTCCACTCTCCGAGCTAAAAGATTTTCCTTCTGCAGGCGAAACTCATCAGGAGGGGTACGTCTGATGTTGTTATAATTTATGAGGAAGCGGGGAGAGGTTCCAAGGCAGGAATTAAAACCCTTCAAAATGTCCTGCCTATCATTTTCTTCCTATATTCCTGCAGTACAGCCAACCTATTTGCCCCCACATTTTGGTCTTCTGTGGCTTATTTTACTCTAACTTAACCTGAGCACATGGGTGCCGAGAGTGAATTCCTGCCTTCTTTACAGTCGTACCAGGGCTCCCATCTGTTCAGCTGCATCTTCCTGATCCCTGGGACTCAGCCTCTTGCCCCCTACCTTAGTCACACCTGTCTTCCTGCTGCTTCTCTCTGCACCTGGACTAAACTTGGGAGCCTGAAGAAACTTCAGACTTCTGGAAACATTTGAAGCCCCTAGAGATGCTCCTAATTAAAAGCTCTTACCTGACTCAGGTAAACCTAAGTAGGTGCTTGACTTTCACTTTAAGAACACATGGTATGTTCAACTGAAGACTGCTGAACAGAAACCTGAGGGATTGGGACAGGCATGCCTACTTTGAGACCTCAGCATTTTATATTGCTGTGTGGAATGCAGCATTCCTTCCACTCTTAGATTTTTGTTCTGCCTACATATCTGAGAAACGTTCATTATCTTACATTTTTGTAGGACTTGGGAGTTCATAAGACTTTTCACATGCATTCTTGCTTAAGTGCTCTCACCGCCAATGACCCTGGGCAGAAGGGGTCACGTCTATGTTTACTAAAGGGAAACATGGTTCATAGTAAGGTAACAAGACTAGAAGTTGAACAAACTAGATCTTCAAGTCCCAGGGCTGTACAGAGACACACATGGAGGGCAGCCTCGCCCCGGACCCCTGCCCTCTTCCGTCTTCCTCTCTTCTTCCTCTTATTATCATCACACTGTGAGTACATTCTGTTCAGTGGCCACAAAGGCAAGTTACATAAAGTAAAGATAAATGATGACAACCTCTAACCCACCCTCCAGCACAGTTTTGTCTGCAAAAGGAAGGTCTTTTAGCTTGGAGGATGGGGAGGCTCAATTTTGGAAACGATAAACAGTGACTGAATACTTCTCTAAACTAAACACAATCTAGTTCACTCTTCTTACAGGGGTGAGATAGTGAAATAATTCCAATTAGGATATCAAGAGACTGAGACATTGGTGCACAATGACCACCTACACGGAGGCCAAGAGAAAAATCTCACCAAAATGACACTGTACAGATTTTATTTTTAAAGTTTCTTTATTTATTTTGAGAGAGAGAGAGAGCGGGAGAGGGGCAGAAAGAGAGGGAGAGAGAGAATCCCAAACAGGTTCCATGCACAGTCAGCGTGCAGAGCCTGATGTGAGGCTCGAACCTATGAGACCGTGACATCATGACCTGAGCTGAGATCAAGAGTTGGTCACTTAATTGACTGAGCCACCCAGGTGCCCTGACACTTTACAGATTTTTAAAAGGCATCAACCTTCAAGAAAGAAAAAAAGAAAAGCAGGAGTGGCGACAACATCAATAAAATATTGAAAGCTGGTGAAGAAATGGGTGAGTAGTAAGTGATGTAGCAGATTTAAGAGAGCCAGAACCTAAGCCAACAGTAAGAACAGATGAGCAACAACCAAGTTATGGTACAGAACCCTCAAAAATTCAGGAAATGGTGGCATCAGTTACTCGCAAAGACAGGGCAAACTTGAGGCTGCAGGCACTAGGGTTGACTGACTGCTGCCGTATAAGCAGCAGTGAGATTTTTCTAAATCCCCTTCTTTACCCTGTGGAGTGGGACCCTGCCCATCCTCATCTGGGAGGGAGACAGGAAGTTCACTCTCCAGAATATGAAACCGAGGTTTCCAGGAGTGAACAACACCAGGACAGCTGAGAGCAGAGAACCCAACTCAAAGAGGAGGATTAAATGAATGTCCTGGGGGCGCCTGGGTGGCGCAGTCGGTTAAGCGTCCGACTTCAGCCAGGTCACGATCTCGCGGTCCGGGAGTTCGAGCCCCGCGTCGGGCTCTGGGCTGATGGCTCAGAGCCTGGAGCCTGTTTCCGATTCTGTGTCTCCCTCTCTCTCTGCCCTTCCCCCGTGCATGCTCTGTCTCTCTCTGTCCCAAAAATAAATAAAAACGTTGAAAAAAATTTTTAAATAAAAAAAAAAAAAAATAAATGAATGTCCTGTAGGTTGGATGTTGTGGTGCCTAGAACGCTGACAGCCAGACCTGCACTCTCCAGGAAGAAAATAAGAAAACCTATTTTATAGAAAACCTGGTGAGGAAACCTCAAGAGGAAAGATCCAAAGATGAATTATTAGGAGTTACTCAATAAAAGGCAGCCAGATCACCCTAAGGGAAGTTCACAATCAGTATATCCCATCTATATCCTCAAAACTTACTCATTCTTAAATAATCCTATATTATTTTCAGAGGGATAAGATATTACACCCATAGGAATAAGATATATATTTTTAATTCATAGGAAAAATGGCTTGGAATTGAAACATTTGAATGCAGTAGTTAAAAATTCAGTAGGAAACGAAAAGATAAAGATGATGAAATCTCTTTGAAAATTAAGGAAAAAAGCAGAAAACAGAAAAGAAAGGAAAATTGGGGAATCATTCAAGAGGTTCATCTTTATAATGATTTCTAGAATGAGAGAACAGAGAAAATAGGAGTAAAAACAAATGATTCCAAAAACCTCAGTGCTGGAAGACATGAATTTCTAGACTGAAAGAGCTCCATAATGTATGAAATCCACCTAAGTCAAAGACTGTCATTGTAAAATTTCTCCCAGAAAACAAAACAAACAAAACAAGCCAGCAATTTGAATGGCTCTGAGTTTCCCAAAAGCAATCTTCAGAGCCAAAAGTCAATGAGGAGTGCTTCTAAGATTCTAAAGAAAAATTATTTATGACCTAAAATTCTGTACCTTGCCAAGCTGTCCACCAAGTGTTTGTATAAACTGAGGATATTTTCAGATATGCAAGGTGTGACAAACATTTACTTCTTATGTACCCTTTCAACAACGGAGGAGAAGACATGGAATGAATGACACAGGCCATTCAAAACTCCCAAGGTGCAGGGAATTCCCAGAACAGTAGTGAAGGAATATAAGAAGACAACAGTGTCCAATATAGAGGGCAGCCAGTTCAGACATGAACAGGTAAAAAGGCTCCGGGAAAGATTTAGTGAAGAAAATGAATCAGTGGAATACTGTTGTCTGAATGCATTCAGAAGAGACTGAGACAACTGGCAGAGGGTCAACAGATGAATTAGTGAGAAGCGTACAGAAAACTAAGCCCGCTGCCTGGGTGGCTCAGACAGTTGAACATCTGACTCTTGGTTTGGGCTCAGATCATGATCCCAGGGTCATGGGTTGGAGCCCTGCATATCACGCTCTGTGCTGAGTGTGGAGCCTGCTTGGGATTCATTCTCTCTCTCTCTCTCTCTCTCTCTCTCTCTCTCTCTCTCTCTCTGCCCCTCCCCTGCTCATGTGAGCAGTATTGCTCTCTCAAATAATAAATAAATAATAACATTAAAAAGGGGTTAAAAAACAAAACTAATGTGGGGAAGGAGGGGAGAGATAATCATCAATTCTAGGGAAAATTAAAAATCATACAGGAGAAACAATAATATACTATATAGCTAAATTGTGATTAGCATTTAGGTAGTTATAATATAAACAATAAATACTGATCTACCCAAAATTTGACTATAATTCTGTTAAGAGGATGGCAGGGTTGGGGGACAATCAGGGGCGTATGAATGTATAATTGGGACACAGTGATGACAAAGAACTGAATTATCATTTTCCATTGTTGAAAGAAAAAGCCTAAAGCTGTTAAGTCAAGAAGTTGCAATACTATACTTCTATTATTTCAATATATAGATT
This sequence comes from Puma concolor, assembly GCF_028749965.1. Lineage (NCBI taxonomy): Eukaryota > Metazoa > Chordata > Mammalia > Carnivora > Felidae > Puma > Puma concolor. The sequence goes on from NC_141674.1 coordinate 78,008,269, forward strand.
AATGTCCAAAACAATCAGCTAAGAGTCAGGAATGGTGCTCTGAGGAGCAAGAAAAGGGAGTGGGGCAGTAGGGGGCTCATGTTCTTCTAATAAGTCTTGTAGAACTATTTCAGTCTTTAAGCTATGTGCATATGTTACTGTAATAGGGCTAAAAAGTTTTACTAAAAAATACAAGTAAATACTTTTGCCCCTCACATCAAAAAAATGACAGATACAATTCTGCATAGGATTTTTGGGACCTTTAAGAACTACAAGTTTGGGACTCCTGCACTAGTCAGACTCGCAGAAGCATGAAGATTCTATGGTTCCTTTCCAGCACCATTTCTATTCTGACTGTTACTCCTTTTTGTGGTATCTTAGTAGATAATGTAAATTTTAGGAATGGAGTTTTTCAGAGTTAATATAGCCCTCAGGAGGTATTGCTTATGGCGCCCAAAGCTGTGATATGACAGAGGACGGACCCAGCTTTTTTAGACTAACACACGTTCCAGGTATGGAAGTATGTATCCACAATTCAAACACATGACTTGGTTTGGTGCTCTGTGCTCGGATGGAAATGAAGAACATAAAGAGAATTTGTCTGAATTAGGGGCTGTTTTTGACACAGAGGCAGATGCTGCTTGAACCCCCAAATATACCATACAAAGTCTGAGTTTCACAGCTTAGACTATTGTGGATGTTGAATGCATTGAGTCTGTGTATACATACCTCTCTCCATTGACTACTGCATTAGAATCTCTTTTCATCTAACCGTGCTGCTAGCTGATCCACGTAGGAAACTGAAGGAGTTCTGGACAGGATAGTACGACTGGGTTCTGAAGTGGGCCTTTTTCACACTTATATGATGTTGGTTTTCCTTATGAGAAGTCTTTAAAATGAACCAGAGGCTACAGCTTTTAATAAAAAGTCATTCTGAAGCTGTATCATATGTGATGCTAGCAGGGTTAGAGCCCAAATGACAGTGTCTATAAACCTTTTAACTTCCAAATCAGTGTAATTTATATTGCTTTGGAAACCATAACAGGAAGGGTTTTTGGCTTTGTTTTTCTTTAATCTACTTCCAAACCTATTTCTATATTAACAAAATGTAAAAACTCCTCCCCTTCAGTGTCTGGTTTGTGGGAGAAGGGAGCAGGAACGACAAACCTTGGAATTTAATGAGCAGACCAATAAATGCCATGAAACCAAGCTTTGCTTTTTATCAGGTTTGTGACCATGGCTGTGCGCAAGAGTCTGGGATTATCGGAGTGAGTTTAGTGGGGTGTGTGCCAATAGTGAGTGCCATGTGGTAGCCCGATACTGCCTGGACCTGGCTGCCTGGCCCTACCCGGCCTGAGATGAACTTGCAGGGTTGAGGGTGTAGCTCCATGGCCAAGGCCAGTCATTGCTCTCAGCAGGCACATGTTAAGCATAGGTGGATAACCAGCCCATATAAAATCCTCAGGGCGACAGAGTCTTTTTGGCGTAGTTCCAAGTTCATTCCCAAAATACAGCATCAGCTGCCAACGGCCCTAGAACCTCACAGCCAGGCAGGAGATTGGGAAAGATTAAAAGGAACTGCTAGCGTGAGATCTGAACATGTCAGTACGCCTCTGACAAATTACTTACTCTAAAATACTACTCTGCTAAAAGCCGTCCCTTCTGGTGCTTATATGAACTGTTCATGAGGAAGAATATGCCTAAATTGATTCCCAGCGGTTTGTATATCCTCAGAATCATTACATTTAGGATTAAGAGTCTCATTTTCTCTCTCACATGATATATACCTCACTCAAACATCGCCAATTGGGAACAATAGTTTGAGGACTCAAAGCTCCACTATCACAACTCCTAAGCTTTTGCTTTGGATTGTGTGACTTTCCATGCTAGGCACAAATAGATCTGATCTCCTTCGGCCATAATCTAAAATATCTCAGCCAGAGGATGCAGTATTTGAAGTAAAAATTCTGCTTAGGGATTAAGAGGTGACTTCTCAAAATGCCCTTCTGTGTTTCGTCTCCCTTTAAAGCAGTCATCTTTTTAGCTTGTCTGGTTGAATGGCCCACGGTAAGGCCAGAGATCATGGCGCTCATTCGTTCAATGGAAAATCAATGAAATTCTAAATAGAAAGGCTGAACCTGCCACTGGCCTCGGGCTGATCAATCAAGCACAATTTACCTAGGTTCATAGTATAAACTCAAAGTATCCAAGGACACATAAGCCTAAGTAGCTCTCTAGACATACCCCAAAATGCATGTCTTTCTTTCCTATGTCTATCTGCAAGGAAACTAAGAAAGAAGCAACAGAAGGAAGGTCCATTTGTTCCTCCCCCATCGCACTAGCCTCGCCCCTTGCCAGGCCTGCATTCTGTACTGGGGTCAGAACAGGTTCTCTGTTCAGGCCAGAATGTTTCAACCTTGGGATTGAGGGGAAGGGGAAAGAGGGGGGGCGTGGCATATCAGAATGTTGGGGAAGGAGGAGCACAGCTTGAAAACAAAGTGCCTTGTTTCACCATTTTTATTTGTTTGCAAATCATGAAAATATATTTTAACTTTTTTTTTTTTTAATTTATTTTTGAGACAGAGCATGAGCAGGGGAGGGGCAGAGAGAGGGAGACACAGAATCTGAAGCAGGCTGCAGGCTCTGAGCTGTTAGCACAGAGCCCGACACAGGGCTCGAACTCATGGACTGTGAGATCATGACCTGAGCTGAAGTCAGATACTCAACCAGCTGACCCACCCAGGTGCCCCTCATGAAAATATATTTTAAAAATTTAAACAATTTTATGGAAGAAAGACATGAGAAATTTATGCTTATCAAAGAGGGCATGGCATGGGTTTTAAAAGGGTCAAGAAATTCTGGTGTAAGCCACCGAGACACGGGATTCTGGTGGGCAGTGTGCAACATCTTAGCAGAGAGGATAATAAAATCTTCGCTTCCTTTTTCACTTCCTGCCCATTCATATATCTGCACTGAAGTGTTTAGCTTTGAGGGAAGGGTTTGTATTTCTGGTTTGTCTACATTAATTGTCTTTAATTCAACCCTAACCACAAAATAGCTTTATTAGTAGCTAAACTTGACCAACATTTCAATTGCAATTAACATAGTTTGAACATTCCTTTTCTTTACTTTCTCTCTTTTTTTTTAAAATGTTTATTTTTGAGAGAGAGAGATAGAGAAAGAGCGAGTAAGCGAGTGCACTAGCAGGGAAGGGGCAGAGAAAGCCTGAGACACAGAATCTGAAGCAGGCTCCAGGTTCTGAGCCACCAGCACAGAGCCCGACGAGGGGCTTGAACCCACAAAGGGATAGATAGTGACCTGAGCTAAAGTCGGATGCTTAACCGACTGAGCCACCCAGGCACCTTGAGCATTCCTTTTCTAATGGTACTTCAGGCACACCGTATTTTTGTAAAACCCCATTTATGCCAAATACATTCATGTGCAAACGGTAGGGATGAACTTTCTTTCTCATTCGTGAGTCCATCCATTCATGCAACAAAACCCTGAAAGGTTGCCTGTGTGGCAGACATACAGGATTCACAGCAACTACTATCTGACAGTCACACTCACCTGTGTGAGAATAGATGTACCACAAGGCCCCTGTCAGGAGTGCTCCGATCACAAATGCTGCAAATGCGATGCCCATCACGGTGAGGGTGTCCAGACCATGGAAGATCTCTACAAAGGAAGGGAAGTCAATGCATACTTTCAGTGGATCTGCATTATACGTTACAATTTTGTATCTGTGCCACAAGCACTGTTGGGAAGGCTGAGCCCTAACTAATAAAACAAGGGTGAAATGAGGATTCCAAGAAAATGCAATGTATTTGAAACTTGCATGTTTTTTTCCCCCAAAAGGAAAATAAAATGATCTGATTTCCAAGATATCCTCCTCAGTTTGCAGCCTCCGTGTGAAGATGCTTTGGAAAATGAACTTCCATGATCGAAATGTGACCCACAGCAAACACTTTGAACAATGATACGAGAAAACACACTTCAAATACTCTACAAACATGTTTTCATGAACATTTACAAGTATGAGAGATGACCGGAAGAAAGGGAGTGCCAAGGAGGAAACATGAGGTAAGGATCGACTCTTCCTATAGATTTTAACTTTTCAGTGGTCTCAGCTCAAACCCTCCATCTTAACAATTATGTACTGTATCATTTAAAACAACCTACTCTTTAACACTTTTCCAACCGTGATCTTTCTACCAGGGGGACGGAAACATGTCTCGGTGTGGAGGGATGTCAGTTTTATGGTCAGCAAAACACATAAATAGAACCAATTGTTCCTCCACTTGGCAAAGATGTTTATACTTGAAATTAATTCCAGGCTACAGAAATAGAACATTTCCTGAGAACCACCTTCTTTGAATCACTTATAAAAAGTTAAAATCACTTTCTAAGAGAGAACGGTTTTCAATAGGATAAAATTTCCAAGGTGTCTTTTTTTTTAATATAAATTTAAGGTGTACAATCTCCCCAATGTTTCAATACCATGTTCCTCTCCAGTCAGAAGCAACTCCAGCTGATCTCCATATGAATTAAATCACTTTGCCTTTCATCTCACTTCAGTGTAAAAGATCTAATTGTAGACAAATATGACTCCCTGAGTAGCCCCAGAACTAACTCGTAAGGGCTCAGGAAAAGTAGGTCATGCTGGCAACGATTCTAGAAATTAGGAATTCCCAACCTGGTGGCTACTCTTCTAGGCCATGTGTTCTTTGGTGTGTTAACTTCTGGAAAATGGGGATTGCACTATTTCACCTGCTGAAGGCAGGAAGTGAAGAAAAGGAGTTTGTAAAAGGTCTGGGATCCTGAGGAAGGAGTAAGAACTGGGAAGAACTCTAGAGGTTAAGATGAACCAAGTCATCAACACAATTTAGTCTAGTCTGCAGGTATTAAAAGATGATTTGCCTTTTTATGCTTACAGATGCAAAAGAGAGGCATGAATGAAAGTTTTTAGTAAAACTTCTCCGAAATTCTAAAAATAGAGATGTCATTTATGAAAATTAGACTGGGTAAGTATGAGAGAAATGCGTCCATATGTGTCTCTTTGTGGGTTCATGATAATGTTCCACAATATTGTTCAAGTAAGATCCTTAACTAGAACAGTATAGTGCTTTGCATAAAGGAACTCACTAGATCTTCATGTGTAATGTGATGGGGTCAGTAATGGAGACTGACCCAGACAGTCGTAGGGAAGAAAAAAAAAAAAAAGCAGAGATTCTCTTCACAAGGCAACACCATCTAGAAGAGCTTCTTGGGTATACAGCAGGAAGCCCAGGCTCTAGTCCTGTCTGACTGCCAATTATAACCACAGGCAAATCTACCTAAATCTTTTGGTTAGAGTTTTCGTCCAGAGCGAGTGACAAAATTGGCCCGGACGATTTCCAATGCATCATGTTGTAGCAGTTGCTCTCTCTCTTTTTTTCACACATGTCCCCCCAGGGCCTCCATAACCGCCCCTCGCCCCCCTTGGACTAGAGACTGTCTAGAAGACCCAGCAACTAGTTCCCTTAGCCCTACTTCTCTGAGCAGGTAATTACTGTTGATGATGCATAAGCAAACCACTCCCATAGCTGTAAGTTAATGCTTTTAGATCACAGCTGATACAGGTATGCAAATAATGAACTCTTCTCTCTAAAGCTAAGTAAGGCCACACATGCCAGTGGGTCAACAAATTCATATTTAAAAGAGGCAGACAGGGGAAAAAAACCCAGAAGGATGAAGGAAGGACAGAGGAAAGGAAAAAGAAAGTATGAGATTATGAAAAAATGGGGGAGAAGGGGAATGGGAGCAGAAGTCTCCTTATCAAAACTCAAAGTTTGCCAAATGCTCCATAACCAACTCATTCTTATAAAAAGCCCAGGAGGCTTCATTTCAAAACAGATGCATAAAGACTTACGTGGAGGAACTGGATTCGGTTCCTTAATGCTTAGACTGGTTTCTGGAAAAAAAAAAAAAAAAGAAAGAAAGACAGAAAAAATACATAAATCATGATGCATTCCACAGAGAAACCAAGTTTTAAGCAAAAGGTCATCAAAATCTGAGCAGAGACTGCCACTTTCCTATTTGTTAATAAATACTCGGTGAAAGCTTTGTCCATTATCCTCTTTAGATGTCAAAACTGTAACATGGGTTACTCAGAAATTTTAAACACTGCACTTTGTTAACCATCAATTGTATAGTTCTCCAAATTGAAGAAAACCTGAAGGCCAACTTAAGGAATTTGAGTGTGACAATGTGTGTGTGTGTGTGTGTGTGTGTGTATGTACATACCTTTATATTAACAAGAGGATATGATACCTTCAAATACCATAATTCTCCAGTGTATTCATGATGTTCTTCCACTTTAAAAAAGTTCTTTTACTTTAATGTACACAAATTTTGTAAAAATGTCTTTATTCTTCTTAGTGCTATTATCTTCTAGTGCAGCTCCTTTTCATCACACATCTGCATTGGTTACAGAGGTTTCCTAACTGGTCTTCTTATCTCCACCCACTGCCCTGCTGCCTCTGCCCCAAATATTTCCTCCTCTATATTTTCCCCCACACTGAATTTTCCAGAGCCCAGAGTTGATTAAGTTATTGTCCTGATTAAACTGCTCCATGACTTCCTGAACTTATAGGAAAGAAAATCCAAGCTCTAGCAGAGCACACAAAGTTCTGCCTTCCTCCTCTACCGACCTGTCTATAGTCTCCTTTCCTAGGGGTCCTTCACCCATATTTATTTAAGCTCCCTAACTTTTCCATGCTGCTGTATGTCATCACACTTTGCAAGCCATTCCCTGAAATACCTCTTCTCCCCCAGACCTGCACTGTTGGTATTTTTGCGGGAGGCCTTCTCTGACTCTCCCACTGCCCCAACCTCCAACCCCAACCAGCAGGGCTGGTCTCTACCCTCTCTGCTAATTCCACCCCACAGTTTTTGTACGTATACTACATCACATTGTAATTCTCTACATTTTTTTCTGCCCTGAGGGCAGGGTCAAGTTCTTCCTTATCTGTACATCTTCAAGGCTCAGCCTAGCATAGAATAGGCTGACCAGAAATATTCAGTGAAGGATCATTAGATTGTTGATATGCTTTTCAAAAATGGACACAACAGAAGAAGCCTGGAATAAGGCTATATAGAAGATGCTTTGACATTCCTATAATTCTTTCGTGTTCAAATCTCATTTGAGGTTCACACCAGCCCTGTGAGGGATGCAGAAAAAGAATTCTTATCACTATTTTACAAATGAGCATCCTGAGACTCTGATATCATGTGACTTGCCCAAGGTCACAGCTGGAAAGCATCAGGGCAGGGGTTGATCCCAAATTCCAGATTCTACTTAGTAGGCTAATGACTAGGGAATGACACTTTGTCCTTAACAGGAAAGCAGTGATTAAGAAGATACTTGTGACTAATGGTGAGAAAAGCTTAGATCATGAACTAAGAATAAATTTTATTTACTTTATTTTGAGAGGGAGAGAGAGAGAGAGAGAGAAAGCATGAGCAAGCAGGGCAGGGGCAGAGAGAGAGAGAGAGAGAGAGAGAGAGAGAGAGAGAGAGAGAGAGAGAATTCCAAGCAGTCTCCATGCTGTCAGCAAAGAGCCTCACGAACTGTGAGGTCATGACCTGAGCCACAATTAAGAGTCAGACGCTTAACCAACTGAGCCACCCAGGCGCACATTTTATTTTATACTATATATATATATATATATATATATATATATATATATATATATATGTATATATATATATCTTTTAGAGAGAGAGAGAGCATGTACAAGCAGGGGAGAGAGGCAGGGAGGGAGGGGAAGACAGAGAGAGAGAGAGGGAGAGAGACAGAGGGAGAGGGAGTGGGAGAGAGAGGGAGAGAGGGAGAGAGGGAGAGAGGGAGAGAGGGAGAGAGGGAGAGAGGGAGAAAGGGAGAAAGGGAGAAAGGGAGAGAGGGAGAGAGGGAGAGAGGGAGAGAGGGAGAGAATGATTCTTAAGTAGGCTCCACATTCAGCATGGAGCCCGAAGCAGAGCTCTATCCCACAACCCTGGGATAATGAATTGAAATCAAGAGTCAGACACTCAACCAACTGAGCCACCCAGGTGCCCTAAATTTCATATTGTTAGGTGACTGGAAAAAAAAAAAAAACCAAAAATATTTTATGACATATGAAAATTATGTGACATTCAAACCTATTCCATAAATAAAGTTTTCTTTGAACATAACCATGCTCATCGTTCCTGTATTGTCTACTGTTCGCACTTACACGCTACAAGAACAGCACTGAGTAGTCAGGGCTGGGACTGTATGAGGAAGAAACCAAAAACACTATCTGGCCCTTTAGGGAAATAGTGTGCTGAGTCCAGGCACAGACTCTCCCCCGCTCTTTAGAGTTTCAAGTGGTCAGTGTTTAGCACCTTTCTTTTCACCTCCATTTCCACTCCATAAAGAAGGAACACATACCTTGTGCTGGAATCCACAGTGGAGTGAAAAGAACTTGTGAAAAACTGACCAAACAAGCAGCATTCGAGGTCATTGTTTATAAAAATAAAGAAGCTACACAGGATTGTAAATTTTCAGGATTAACCATCGCAGCTGGGCTGCAGCACAAGTATCCTGGTCCAGCTCTAGGGGAAGGAATGCTCCCGGATGAATCAAAGCCACCACAACTGAACAGTGCCCCCTGGAGTTGTGCAACACGGGGGCACGAGGGTGAGGACATGTGAAGGTTATAATGAAATAGAATTACTAAAATTAAAATGATTGCGTGTTTTTAAGAATCTATTTCAGTAGGCAGAACACACACCGACTACAAAATGCACACAAGAGACTGTCTCCTAGGGGTTTGGTCCTATCAGCCTATTGGCAGTGATAAAATAGTGAAGGTGATGTCTTACATTTATACATGTGTATAGTATTTTACAATTGACAAAAAGCTTTCTCTTGGATTTTCTCATTTTAAACTCCCAAGAACCCTATGAAGTAGGGGTATCTAACCACAAAATTCTAGTTCCAAGATGCAGTGGTTTGATTCGCTGAACTAAGTCCAAAGGCATTTAAAGGTCTCTATAGTGTTCATCATGTGAGAAATATACACGCGTCTGGGAAGAGTTCCATCCAATCAACCGCCCATGGCTAAACTTTTTCACTCAGAATCCCTAAGTGGTTTTAAATAATGACTCTCCCCAAAGGAGACCTCACATGTGAGAATTTGGGTTTTAGAGCAAGGCCTCTGTGATGGATGGCATTGTTTTAAAACTCTTAATGGACTTAGCCTATGATCTAATCCTTTTCCCCCACCCCAAATAGGGGCCTTCTCGCAGCTAAACAGAAACATTTGGTGCTTATTTCCCCCGGGGTGAAGTTCCTCCATAAACAATAACAAGCACAAGCTGCAGCACTGAGGTTACAGGATTTTATCCTCCTTTTGGTTCCAAAAGTCCCCAATAACCCCTGTGTATGACTAAAGGAGCCTGATCTCCGCCGGAACCCTATAATCGAGCTGGCATGCCGAAAGGAAAACGGGAACGCGGCGATATTTACTTTTGGTTTAAGGGTAAGATGGTAAGAAAGGAATCCTTGCTATTGCTGCAAAGAGAATTTTAACAATAGAGATTCATTTGCAGAAAGAACAAACTATAATCAACATTCTGAATTAAATCTTTTCATATACTCTTGAGCAAATTTTGGTCTGCCTCTAGAACCAAATTTCAGTTTGTTGGGCATGGTTTTCATAAACGGGATATTTCTGGGGTTATGCATGAGTAACTGACCACAGCTTTGAGCTTCCAGCTTTCAATTCAGTTCTCCTAAATATGGTAGGATCAAGCAGGCCCACAGGGTAACAAGGTGTCTACTTGGTACCCACATCTATTGGTGTTTGGCAAAGAGGGAAAGATAGGAAGATGAAGAAGCTGGGGACTCAGGAGGCCTCTGTGCAGACCCCATTTAACGTGCAGTTTTTACTAACTTCACTGTAAATGAACCCCTTTGCTGGTTCTTTCAATATTTATGGCATTCATTCCAATTACCCTGTCACTTATCCGCACCCTTCCACTTGATCACTGGTTCTTACCTGGGGTGATTTTTGCCCCCTGCATCCCACTGGGACATGTGGAAATATCTGGAGACATTTTGGGTTGTTACAATGGGTAGCAGAGGGGTTTACTATGGGCATCTAGTGGACAGAGACTAAGGATGCTGCTCAAAATCCTACAATACATAGGACAGCCCTCTACCCCAAGAGTTATCCAGCTCAAAACATCAAGAGTCAAGGTGTAAACCTCTGCACTACACAAGGCCTTACAGACGGGTTTACTATGTGCCGAGCATATAGTGGGTACCAATAAACATTTTTTTAATAACTGTAATTATCATGTATATCTTATACTATGTATATCTCCCCAAAACAACCTTCATGCTGCTTTCAGAGTAGTCTTCCTAAATGATTTGATCATTGGTTCCCTACCCAAGGTCTTTTTTTTTTTTTTAAAGATGTTATTATTTTTAAGTAATCTCCACATCCAACGTGGGGCTCAAACCCACAACAGTGAGGTCAAGAGTGACATGCTCCACCAACTGAGCCAGCCAGATACCCCAATCTTTTCGACGGTTCTTAAATTTTAGAGGTGCATGCTGGAATATTTATGGATGACATGAAATGTCTGGATTTCCTTCAAAACAATCCAGGGACAGAAAGTGGTAAAACAAGTTTGGCCATAAATTGGCAGCTGCTGAAACTACACGGAGGATACATAGTAGTTCATTCTCCTATCCTATCCTATCCTATCCTATCCTATCCTATCCTATCCTATCCTATCCTATCCTACTCTCGTATATATTTAAAATTTTCCAAAGTAAAAAGTCCCTAGATACCTCTGTCCCTTACTGGATAAAGACTGAATGTCTTGGTCTGTCAGTTAAGCATTTCTACCATCTTTCTACTCAGCTTCCCCTCATCTCTACTTCAGCCTGAGGACAAAACCCGGCTGGGTGCTTTAGAGTATTTTTGTTCTGGAAAAATCAAGTATGTTCCAAAAAGTAACGCCTCTCTTGGATTAACTTCCAATTGACGTTTACAGCTTTCCCTTTCATTCCCCTTCCACCCCTACTCCCCACAAAAACCCAGTTTGGCTGAGAGGTTAAGAGGAAGGAAAGGAAATTAACATTTACCAAGTGCCCATGATATGCCAGGTGCTGTCCTGAGCACACTTATTTTTAAAAAGTTATGTAGTGGAAATTCAGTATTTTGAATATTTAACTTGCTAAAAATTACATATTGTATATAAATCATGGCAAACTTGGGGGTGATGTTTATTGTTCTTTCTCACTCATTTTTTTTATATGTGCCCTAAATTTCAGACAAATGATTATCTTCCCTTTCACCATTTTCAAAAATCATCACTGCTGTGGTAGAGCCATTTTTATTGTGCAAGCCCTAGTGTGTTCTCAAATGCCACAAAAATGGTCACAGCATCCAAAGCAAACAGCACTAACGTGCCTATACTTCAAAATATTTCAGAAAATATGGTAGGATGGCACTACCTCAACTATTTTAATTGTTTTGCCATAAACCATAATACGCATCGACTATTCATGTTTTCTGGGCTTTTTTGTGAGTTACAATTCAGAGTCACAGAACTTCTCAATTTTAATACTCTCTTAAACGGCTTACATGTGTCCCAACATCTTACCCTTTGGGGAACAGATTTTTTTCCTAAAATTCTTCATCTTTTCAGTTCACAATCATTAGAGTATTTGAGTATGAACTTGAATGCCAGTGTGAAATGGCATGAATAGGAGAAGGGGTGTGAAAAGGGTGTGAGGAGATAGATACCTATGTTGCTTGTAGTTTTTATTAAAACCTAGAATCAACCTCTACCTAGGATAAGGCATAGGGTTTACAGAACACAAGCCCTGGAATCAAAGTGCCTGGATTTGAATCTCGGACCCACCATTTATTTATGTCAGGTTATCTAATATTGCTCTATACTTGCCTCCCAGAGGGGCTATGATGATTAAATACGATTACCCACATGAAGCATTCAGCACAGAGCCCTGTAGTAAGCAAATGCCCCGTAAATGTTAGATAATCATTATCATCTCCATGACTATCATCACCACCAGCACAATCATCTGTTGAAAGTTTTAGCAGCAAAATAATGCTAACCCAAAGCTAGCTCCCAAGGGACTAAGGTGGTGATTATGTGCTGTGGAAGCTCAGGCATATTCCATTAAAAATAGCAGCCCAGGGGCACCTAGGTGGCTCAGTGGGTTAAGCGTCCAACTCTGGACTTTGGCTCAGGTCATGATCTCACGGTTTGTGAGTTCGAGCCCTGAGTAGGGCTCTTGTGCTGACAGTGCAGAGTCTGCTTGGGATTTTCTCTCTCTCCCTCTCCCTCTGCCTCTCCCTCATGCATGTGCGCGCGCGCGCGCTCTCTCTCTCTCAAAGTAAATACATAAATTGAAAAACAAAAACAAACAAACAAAAAAAAAACAGTGGCCCAGAGGAGGGACCCAGAATTATTTAGTTTTGGCGGCCTGTTCTCTGTGTCCATAGGAGGAAGAAACACCACCTGAAATATGACCAGGCCATTAGCACTGGGAGTACAGACCAGCTCTCTGCTTGGCTGAGAAGCTGATAACCTGAGCCTTTATCTGCTGCTGCCCCAGAAAATCCAGTGTGGAGAAATAAGATGCACCAATGACCAGGGAGACCTGGAACTTCAGCACGGCCTTCAAAGAGCACCTGTGTGGCTAAAAAGGCAGTCAAACATCTCATTGGTTGGGTAATTTTTACCCCCAAATTCGTTCCAGTAAGAGATACTCCTGGGATACTACAGGTTCTGTGGCTTACAAAAGTAACACACAAAGCTGGCAGAAAGACTGTTCATGATGACCCAGTTATTATTCAAATAACCTAATGCTATTAGGCAAATGGTCACATCCCCATTTCAACTGATTATTCCAATTTACTGAGAGGCAGAGGGAAAACACAGACTCCAATGGCCTGCATCATGAAGAAATGATTTCAGAATCAAAAGAAAATAAACATGAAGGGTGGGAGGAGTCACTCAGAGAGCTGAAAACTGCCAGAACTGCCATTCAGTGCAAAGTTAGAAAGCCTATTTGCACACAGCCCAAGGGAAGCTGGCTGATAGTCTAACCTGCATTTGTTTAACAACCCTAAGCAATCAACTTTCTTCACCACAAGCTTCTCCGCTAAAATCTAGTCTCAATCAGCGAATCTCATGAAACTGCTTTGATATTTGGTAAAATTTTCCTCTTGAACTTTCATGTAAAAAAAACAACACTGAACTTTCAGGATAATTACACTAAGTTTAAACAAAAGTAATTACCTAATTTGCAAGAGGAATTACTTAGAAAAATACCACCAAACTTAAAAGAAGCATGAATGAATTACTGGAAGTTATACTGCTGTGTATTAATGCCTAATTATTCTTTGGCATAGAAAAAAGCAAGCGGCTGCCTTCAATTATGAGCGGAACTACCTCTCTCAAAAAAGGTAAGAGTAACAAATGGAATACAAGTGGCTGCTGTTATTGTTAAACCACTCACAAAAGTACAAAATGAGCCAGATGTTGCCCAACTGTGATATACTTCGCAACACAATTAACTTATTTCTTTCCCCTGGTCCCCCAAAACAGGGAACTATTCGGGCAATCCATTTACAGAAAGACTGTGGCTATTACACGGTTTCAAATTGTTGAAAACCAATCAGTGAGAGTAAAACAACAACAAAAAGTGTTAATAAGGAACCAATAAACATCTAGTATGTCCATTTTGCACCACCTTCAGAATGGCTGGGCAATGAATTAAAACCTAGTTTCCTTCTTCAAACAGTACAACAGGTAAAGTTAAGTTGTGCCCCAGCCTCCTGACTCTAAGCCAGTGCCCTCCTCACTGTATCTCCTGCCTTTCCAAAGTGAGCAGTAGGAAGAGGGCAAATGACATACAGATACGTCAGTAAGAATGGCTCTTTTCACAGAAGTCACTCAACCAAACAAGAAAGTAGACACATCCACATGCCTCTATTCTATTAGGTCCTGTGCGCCTATCCTCTTAGCCCCCACTGCCTTGTCTTGCCAAATCCAACAATGCTTACATCAGAAATGCCATCCCAGCGCTGCCCCCAAGCCTACATCAGGTGTCAGCTCCACCTGGCAGGCCTCCTAGCAAATGCTCACCAAGAGGAGACAGTATGCTTGCTGGCTTCTATCAAGGCTCCAGTGCCAAGCTCCTCTCTGTCCCTTGGTGGTGGAAGGTGGCATGGGACCTAGCCCTGAAATAGCTAACCCCAGAAGCTAGGAATCCACTTTCACTCTCAGACTTCTCTTTGTTTGGCACCCCTAGACAATGTTTCCAGATAGTCATAGGTTGTTTCTAGACAGTGACAAATGTAGCTGCCCAAATAGCCCATGTGTATTTGGCTCCACCCCCTCAGATGTTGCCAGCTGCCTGATGTGTTCTTGTTTGTCCATGCCCCTCGGCTGTGATGCCCGTCCCCATCAGATGCTCTCCACAGTCCACAGGACCTCATGTCCATTCCTAACATCTCCATGGAGCCCAGCTCGGTTTCTCCGCTGGTATGGCTGACTTGGCCTACACCATGTTTGGCTTTGCCTTGCCTGTCTACCTGAGGCCACACCTCTTAGGGCACGTCCTTCCTTTTCTCCCACAAGAAGATGCAGACTGCTGATGCTCCTGGGTGTGCAAGAAGAGGCACCCTTGGCTTCAAGCAACAAACGTGCCTGGGTAACATTCTGAAACCTGAATTATAAAAATGCATTTGGACAGTGGTTCTTAACCTTCTTTCTGCTCTGACCTAAGATGAATGGTGTTCATATACCTAACACTCTCCCCAAAGGCATCTGCGATCCTGATACAGCCCTGGGACTGCTTGTACTCAGCAGAATCACTGGTAGTAGACCACAGAAAGATGGGCTGTGGGCTGCTCAATCCAGGCATGCCAGGAGGAACTTGGAGCCTTTCTTGCATACTCAAGGGATCATATTTGAATGGCAAGGGAGAGTGACATTGGGATAGGGACAACTTTGACTCTGATATAATATTAAAGAGGAAATCATTGGCAATCACATCACTAATAACTCAGCCACATGTCAGAGCAGACCTAACTAAATAAAAGGCTCTTTTGGCAAAACTCCTTCTAAAGTTACTAATTGGCCCTTAATTTATCTTTTGAATACAAAGGTACTTTGATTTACAGTATTGGAGCTGTTGCTGCTTCTTTTGTATTTTTTTTAGTATTGGAGCTTTTTTTTTTTTTTTTAATGTTTACTTAGTTTTCAGAGAAAGAGCATGAGCAGGAGAGGGGCAGAGAATCCAAAGTGGGCTCTGAGCTGTCAGCACAGAGCCCAATGTGGGGCTCAAACTCGTGAACTGTGAGATCATGACCTGAGCTAAAGTTGGATGCTCAGCCAACTGAGCTACCCAGGCTCATCCTAGGGGTCTAGTACTAGAACTTCTTAAAATGGGCAACCCCCAGGCTCTGAGCGAGCCTTCCAAAACGCACCTTTAACTTCTTCTTGCTGGTGGATCACAGCAAGGGGCTTGGTGAAGGTCTTCTTAGTCTGCATCATGGCCCAGATCATTGAGGCGTCCAGCGAGGTGCAGGCTTCATCTGGAGGCACACACTGCAGAGAGGCAGAGATAGCAAAGCAGGGTCAGGGGTCACCCCGAAGAGCCTGCACCAACTCAGCCTGCACAGTTGGCCAGTGCCCCTTATCAGACAGCTCACAGCTGTTTACCAGAGAAAAACAGGAGATTTGGGCGTTTTCCAAAGAACCATAAATAATCTGGGAGATATAGTGGCAGACCCAGGATATTCTCAGCTGCACTTGAAGATTCAAATATCACTGGATGGCTTATAAACATTGCCTTTTCCCCCCATCTTCCCACAAAACAACTAGAGGTTTATGTGTTATTTAGTCTGAAAAATAATTAAAAAAAAAAAAAACTGTATGACGAATGTTGGCCCTTCACCAAGCTGGCTTCACATAAATGGTTCATATTTGTGACTTGTGATTGTGGGAAACTTCATGCACAGCATTATGAAAGTGACAGATTTTACATCTGTTGTCCAAAAAGATAATAATGTTGTCAAATTTGTTTGATTTTTTAAAATCCTGGTATAGGCTCGTTCAAAATGGTATAGGTGACCAGGGTCACCTGCTATAGTGTTCCACACTGGAGTCCTGGGGAGTTGTAGCCAGGTGTGGAGACCATGAGATTAGCTGTTTACAGTCATTTTAAGGCCCCGAATTTAGGATTAGCATGCCCAAGCCTGTTATATCTGTTTTTAAAAAGTGTACTCACATTCTAGTACCTTTTTCTTTAAAACATCTTCAGTTCCTTGTCTATGCTTATCAATAGGTAAAACTCTGATGTACATGGCATCTACTTGTTTTTGTTGTAAGAAGTATATCAACCCTTTAAGAAGTCTATAGCAAGCCATCCCTAAAAGCTAATGAACTTCCAGCTCTTCCAATCACAAAAGAGCAAAGCCTTTTGGCTCTATTGTCATTGCTGCTCTGAACAGCATATTATAAGAAAATAACTCCTTCCCTTCCCCCAAAACCCAGAGGAAGCCTTTACAATAGCCTCCTTATAAAGGGAAACAACAGATTTTTCTGTGGAAAGGCCTCATTGTTGAAAAGATCTGCATGTTAGGAAAAGCCTTCTTACTTTGCTGCTATTTCTTCAGATAAGTAAGAGTCTACGATTCTACGTCCAACTCACGGCTCGACCCTGGGCAAGACACTTAACTCTGGCCTTAGTTTCATCAGCTAAGGGCAGGGATGGACCCAATGATCTTTGAGTACTCCTCCTAGGAAGATTCTTTGGCTCTCTCTATCATCATAGAAGGCACTGAGAAGTCGCTAGAACTGTGGAAATATTACCTACAAGCAGTAAACATGAGGAGAGTGGTAACAGTTCATCCGAAGCCACTGCACTATAAATGGTGGACTGTTGTTACTGTCTCATTTGCTCCTCTGTTCCTAAGGGAAGCCAGCTACTATTATTTCTTTTTTTTTTTTCATTTTTTTTCCTTTAACATTTATTTATTATTGAGAAACAGAGAGACACAGAGCGTGAGCCAGGGAAGGGTAGAGAGAGGGGGAGACACAGAATCCTAAGCAGGCTCCAGGCTCTGATCGGTCAGCACAGAGGCCGACGCAGGGCTCGAACTCACAAACCGTGAGATCATGACCTGAGCCAAAGTTGGACGCTCAACTGACTGGGCCACCCAGGCGCCCCTACTATTATTTCAATTATAGATGAGGCCATGCAGATTCTGAGAGCTCAGGGGACTTGCTTAAAATCTTGTTAGTAAGCAGTGGGCCTTCCTGCTCAGTGCTCATGCTCTTTCTACTTTCTCTTGCCTTGGGCGTAAATAGAGACTTTAGGTTTAGGGTCACATCCCATGTCACTCCTTAGAATTCTCTGCAATGAAGTACTGGGATTAATTTTCACAGAATGATACGCTATGGACTATGCCAGGCCAGGCTCAGCGAGAGGTAATAACCAAAGCCCTCAGTAAAGACGCCTAGTAACTGCCAGGCCTCCCCTCCTAGATCCCAAACTTCTACAAGTCTTCCACCAGCTGCAGGGACCAGCTGTGTGTCACAGCCAAGCATTAAGTTTTCCCATGCCTCTCTACCACAAGTCCACAAATGGCCACTGTGAGGTGAATGCCCACAAGGCTAAGGCATCAATGTTTCCAAAAGCAACCTAAAGAACATAGTCTATATCATCTTATGTATTCATGCTCCCAAATGATCATGACCAGATTTGCTACATTTTCGTATGTATTATAAAATGTTCTCTGATGTTATCGGAGAAATGGATGCCCAGGGGAATATAACAGTGTAAAGCATTCAGGTCAGTGGTAATTTATCCAGTAATAATGATTTAATTGTTCCTCCTCCCTCTATATCTACCTCTTACAACCTATGTATTAAGAGACATACACTATTAATGATACCAATCAATTATTAGTTTTAGACACTGATTTATATGTGACTACAAAAGTTTTATAAGTCAGCTGACACTGTGCGAGATTTCTACAGATGAAATGCATGTAAGGAATTATACATAACTATGGAAGATCACAGAAACAAAACTGTGGCAGAGACACCCTTCTTGCACAAGGCCCAACTAATGAAGGTTTGTAATTAACCTTGCAGATCCCCCCTACGCAGCCATTCCAACAAGGTCAAAGTGTTCTGATGTCTGTTGTGGCAACAGAATGTCCTGGTTCAATATGGGGAGTGACATAAGGTAAACATGATGAACCAGTATGAAGCTGAGAAAAATTAAAATATTTGTTAGTTTCCCTTAGAGGTTCTCTTGAGACAAGTCAACCTTATAATTCACACAGAGAAGGTCAAAAAACAATTGCAATACAAGTCTCAGCGGGACCTGGAAAAATTAATCCTCACATTGAACTTGTCCTTTCGGCTCTGTACTTTGGCACTGCACGCTATCTGAATAGCAAAGATAAAGCCAGACCTCTCCCTCAATGGAAAACAGTCTTGATTTATCATTTATAAGATACTACTAAGTAGCTTGCATGGAAAAAAAAAGTCATACTGTCAGGATTTATTCTCTAAGACTCCATAAAACTCACGGTTCCCTGCTAACACAGATTTTATTACTTCAGTTGGGCAGTTCCCAAACCAAAAACCTCAACCTGCAATAACTCGTGATTAAACTTCTCCGGTAGGTCACTGCCTCACCTAAAAATGTCGAAATAGCATACAGATGGATGAAGGCCTACTCACCTTAGGTAACTTCTGGGGGTCCTTTTCCTTCTTGGTACACAGCGTGAGCTCACACTGTAGAAAGAGCAGTGAGGTGTTGAAAATGGACTTAAACACAAAGCTGAATCGCTTCTTATCCATCTCAGCTTGGGGAATAGGAAAGTGCACCCTCTTTGGATTGTAGAATTTCACAGATTCATCTTTAGGACAAATGTTTTCAATGATAGTGTAATCAGACATCCTATCCGGGTTTGAATATGGAGAGATAAAGCACGTTTGGATGGCAAAGCCCAATTCTTGGTCAGCCTTAGTAACAGACACCTACAAAAGAACAGAAAGACCAATCAGAAGCAAGTTGGCATCTCTCTTTTACTCTATTACACAAGGGTAACATATCAACATAGCGCTTCTGATGAGGGACCCTGCTTTATTTTCATAGTGTACTTATACAGTCTTCTTTCTAATTACAAAAGTAATATATACTCATTGAAAAAAGATGTCTCCCGGGGCGCCTGGGTGGCGCAGTCGGTTAAGCGTCCGACCTCAGCCAGGTCACGATCTCGCGGTCCGTGAGTTCGAGCCCCGCGTCGGGCTCTGGGCTGATGGCTCAGAGCCTGGAGCCTGTTTCCGATTCTGTGTCTCCCTCTCTCTCTGCCCCTCCCCCGTTCATGCTCTGTCTCTCTCTGTCCCAAAAATAAATAAATGTTGAAAAAAAAAAAAAAAAAAAAAAAAAAAAAAAAAAGAAAAAAGATGTCTCCCATTTAAACTTGATATGGATGATTATGGTGAATTATTTGGTTCCAATGTCAGTCTGGAAGATTCCAACACAAGATGAATAAATCTTGTCAACCTCCCCTAAGTCCTCTAGGAAATAAAAATAAAAGCACAGCGCGCACCTAAAATGGATTTTCCAAAATAAACAAACACCAACAGGCAAAATCCCTGATGTCATAATACTGTATCATGTCTTAGTAGCATACCACCTGTAGCGCAAGCTATTTTTTGAAATTGCTCAAAAATAAGGTACAGAGCAAAATCTATTTAACCTAGGCAGAGAGGACTGAACTTCTAAACTGCAGCAAGTCAGAATGAGCCTAAAACATTGCAATAAAGCTACAGATTCATCTAAAGTCCTGCTTCCTAGTGAGCAGGCAGAGCTGGCCCAGTTTGGTGTCAGGAACCGTGCAATCTGGTGGCGATCACGAGCCTGGCAAAGTGTCCTAGCTGCTCACAGGTCCAAAATAGGCCTTGCCAAGTACTCTCCCTTCGCTCTTTAAGCCCAAGGGTATTTTAAGGGAAATCTAATCTGGAAACGTTTCCAACTCATTATACTTCCCTCTTACAAAACATTTGTATGGGCTACGTCCAAACCTTGTTAAGGTTCTTTTCTTTAGAAACAGGAAGTGGTGTTTGGCCAAGTGTAAACAGAATTCAAACCTCAACTATCCTGAACTCAGCTAAAATCCTCGGACCAGAGTGGATTCTCCATTTGGTGACACATGGATACTGTGTGAACTGCCTTTCCCCTCATGCCTCATTCCTTTACTAAACTTAGGGTCAAAATAAACTTAAACACTTTAGAAATAAAGTTAGTCCTTAATCATAAGCCAATAGCCCCAGAATCCTTTCAAAAGGCGTGGAGATATAAACGCACTTTCCATTCTGGGAACCCAGGGGAAATCCCTGACATCGCATAGGGCACAGCACTATTTTGAAATATCCCTACGTGGCTAACTACAAGACACTCAACAGTGAAGATGATTGTGATCATGTCACTTTGTTGGGCCTTAAAGCTCAATCCCTCTGAACAATCTTGTGAGATAAATATTTTCATCTCCATTTTATAAATGGAGGAGAAACAGCATCCAGGATGGATGACTCATTCAAAACCCCACTTTGCAAGCGCTGGATAAAACCAGGGCTTAAAACCCAGGCCTTCTGACCTCAAGTCCATTTTCTCTAAAGTACTTCATGGTAGCCACAGGGTCAATTCAACCAAACCCAAGATGTGGCCTTGGGAAATCACCTAGTCAGAAATCTTTCTAGGAAATAGCGTTTGGTAGTCTAGAAATATTCACAGATCATTGTTTTGGCAATATTTCTAAAAAATAAGATATCTTGGAAAGATGGAAAATTACATATATCCTATTACTAAAAAGTGGCCTTTAACATGAAGTCAGAACCCACAATGCAAAAATGTAGACAGAAGAAGAAATGCAAATCTTTTATCTAATCTCAAAGAAAGTACATAGTAGCAGAAAGTCTCAGGTATCCCAAAAAGTTGTTTTGGAGGAAAAACTATGGTCAGTAAGTCTTTTACTCTACAATGGCCTGGAAATGAGTGGTAGAAGGACTACAGGCCTTGGAGGGAGATGAGCAGATGAGCCTCAGGAAATTGTGTGCTCTGTGACTTGTGCCCTGTGAACTCTGAGTCTCAGTTTCTTCCCACACAGAATAAGGGCACCAATACCTACCAGAAACAGTTATTGTGAGCATGTGTAAAGTCACAATTACACACAAACACGAGTTCTCAGCTACTCAATAAATGCCAGCTATAATTAGTAGTTCTATTCTAGATGTAAAATTTGGAGGTTGTAAATAGTTCTTTTTAATGCCCCCAAGAAAAATGAACTAACAGAAAAGCTGTCATTTGCTGAGTCGAAGGGGCACATGTACCCTAATGTTTAAGCAGTGCTATCAACAATAGCCAAATTATGCAAAAGTCCAAATGTCCACAGACTTATGAATGGACAAAGAAGATGTGGTACCTTGTATACACACACACACACACACTCAGTATACACACACACACACACACACACTCAATGGAATACTACTCAGAGAAAAAGAATGAAATCTTGCCATTTGCAACAATGTGGATGGAACCAGAGTGTATTATGCTAAGCAAAGTAACTCTGTCAGAGAAAGAGATCATATGATTTCACCCATATGAGGAATTTGAGAAACTTAACAGATGAACACAGGGGAAGGGAAGGAAAAATAAGGTAAAAGCAGAGAGGGAGACAAACCATAAGAGACTCTTAAATACAGAGAACAAACTGAGGGCTGCTGGAGGGGAGGTGGGTAGAGGGATGGGTTAAATGGGTGGTGGGCATAAGGAGGGCACTTGTTAGGATGAGCACTGGGTGTTACATATAAGAGATGGATCACTGGGTTCTACTTCTGAAGCCAAGACTACACTGTATGTCAACTAACTCAAATTTAAAAGAAGAAGAAGAAGAAGAAGAAGAAGAAGAAGAAGAAGAAGAGGAGGAGGAGGAGGAGGAGGAGGAGGAGGAGGAGGAGGAGGAGGAGGAGCCGCCGCCTGGGTGGCTCAGTCAGTTCAGCATCCAACTTCAGCTCAGGTCATGATCTCAGGGTTTACGAATTTGAGCCCCGTGTCGGGATCTGTGCTGACAGCCCAGAGCCTGGAGCTGCTTCAGATTCTCTCTGCCCTTCCCCCACTTGTTCTCTCTCTCTCTCTCTCTCTCTCTCTCTCTCTCTCTCTCCTTCCATCTCTCTCTCATAAACAAACTTAAAAATTTTTTTTAAAAGAGGATGAAAATATAGTCAGTATATGAAAAGATATAAATGTGAAAGTAAGAAAAAAAAAGCATTTCAAGTAAGCCAGCATTAGGTGGACTGGGGAGAAAAACCAAAAGGCCCAGGGTAGGATACAGGAGGAAGACTGGCCACTGATGAGTATATGGCAGCAAAGCCGTAGGTCAGCAGAGCAGGCACACGTTTGAAAAAGAACAAACTGCAGTTAAGCAGGGCCCCTAAAATCCAGGGCACAGCAGAGGGTCACTGACCAACTGCGCATGTGGACTATGCAGGCAGAAACACAAGAAGAAAAAAATGATCTTGGATAAGAAGAGATCTATAATTAGGAACAGCATGTAGAAAGCAGTATATTTTCCCCAGTGGAGAAAAAAGGTATACCCCCCAAAAAGAGAAGACCTCTCAGAATAAGGAATGAAAAAGGAGGAGAGATCCAGGAAAACGTCTAGAGCCAGTGGGTTCCATCCCAGAATGAGGACAAAGGTGAGAGTTCTTTGTCTTTCTGAAATAGAAATATGTGCTCTGAAGTCACTTTCAATGTGTCGAAGTACCCCATTTCCACCCTGTAAGCTTCTCAATCCTCCCACAGTGAAGCAGAACACCAGCTTGCAGTTTAGCACCAAAACTAGCTCATCAGAGGATGATGTTCTTGTAAGACCAACAGGTGTTCTGAGGCCATAGAGATATTTATCTTTTTCTAGAATCTAATCCATGAACCTGGATATTTGCACTGGTGAGAGGGTTACATTTTCTTCCCCTTTAAGTGACCCTTTGAGGATAAATGATAGTAGCATCTAGTAGATAACATTATGGGCTCTGGAGCCAGACAACCTGAGTATGAACCCTACTCTGAGCTCATTAGTTACTAACTATGTGATTGTAGACAAGTTTGTACCTTAATTTCCTCATCCCTAAAATGGGGATATCAGTAGTCTTGTCTCATCAGACTGCTTTGAAGAGTCAATTACTATAACACTTATAACCTGAGTTTGGCACAAAATAAATCTGCAATGTTAGCTGTTATTATTTCATTATTCCCACCACTACCTAATATTTTCATAGTTATTCCACAGATATATGCTATACATAATAATTACCATTATGTATACAAAATAGTTTCATACATTTATAGACACATTTAGATAATGATCTAAAAAAACCCAATTTTCATGAGATATGGAAGCGCACAGCATTTCACTGAGGTGTGTTCAATTTAAAAGATAATATAAGAGGTGATGTGAGGGGCGTCTGGGTGGCTCAGTTGGTTAAGCATCCAACTTCAGCTCAGGTCATGATCTTGCGGTTTGTGGGTTTGAGCCCTGCGTCAGGCTCTGTGCTAACACCTGGAGCCTGGAGGCTGCTTCGGATTCTGTGTTTCTCTCTCTCTCTCTCTCTCTCTGCTCCTCTCCTGTTCACACTCTGTCTCTCTCTCTCAAAAATAAATAAACATTAAAACAATTAAAAAAAAAAAAAAAAGAGGTGGTGTGAAATCTTCCTGGTTAACTCTAACAGTGCAAATACTGAACTCCTGTTCCAAAAATACTAAGGACAAAGCAAGAACAGGACTTTATTAAAATTCACACTGCTGATTAAAAAAACAAAAACAAAAACAAAAAAAAAAAAACATTCATCTGTAAAACACTCTCTCCATGTAGCAAATCCTAAAATGTCTTGCTTTGGTCAGAAATCAACCTGGATGCAGGGCGCCTGGGTGACTCAGTTGGTTAAACATCTGACTTTGGCCCTGGTCATGATTTCACAGCTCATGAGTTCGGGCCCCGTGTTGGGCTCTGTGCTGACAGCTCAGAGCCTGGAGCCTGCTTTGGATTCTGTGTCTCCCTCTCATTCTGCTCCTCCCCCTGCTCATGTTCTGTCTCTGTCTCTCTCTCTCTCTCAAAAATAAATAAATATGGGGCGCCTGGGTGGCGCAGTTGGTTAAGCGTCCGACTTCAGCCAGGTCACGATCTCGCGGTCCGTGAGTTCGAGCCCCGCGTCAGGCTCTGGGCTGATGGCTCGGAGCCTGGAGCCTGTTTCCAATTCTGTGTCTCCCTCTCTCTCTGCCCCTCCCCCGTTCATGCTCTGTCTCTCTCTGTCCCAAAAATAAATAAACGTTGAAAAAAAAAAAAATTAAAAAAAAAATAAATAAATAAATAAATATGAAAAAAAGAAAGAAATCAACCTGGATGCATTTTCTGAGCCAAGCCCTTACCCAGAACTGGTTAAGGGATGTGGGGAAGAACACGATGAGGTCTGCCCCAGGAGCTACTATAATTCAGCCCTGGCCTAAAAGCCCAAGGCTAGTTAATGTTCATAACTAGCATACCTAGTTATCCCAAGGCTAGTTAATGTTCATAACTAGCATACCTCAACATAAATGTGTCCGTTCTCTGCCACAGAGAAGACCCCCTGAGAGGGCACGAGAAAGAGGTCAGTGTTATAGAGCTCCATGTTGAAAGTGACATTCCTGTGGAGTGGGTCCTGGAAGCCGCTGTGATTCCTCACTCGCCGCAGGCTGCAGTTAAACTAGTGAAAACAAACAAACAAAACAGAGATAAATCAGAGTCAAATGAAGGATGAACACCCTAGACCTTTATAACCTTTGGCCTTTAACATCTAATCCCTGCCCCCCACTCCCAACAGTCCCTAATTAAAGGCGACCAAAAGGAAAACATTCTCACAAACTACCTACTATAAACAAACACATACCACCACAATTTCAGGCCGGCTGAAGAAGGAAGTGTCTCCTTCATCCATATCCCCCGGAAATCCATGATCACCTGACTCCAGATCTTCATAACCATCTAGCCAGCCACTACTATCCCCAGGTGATGGAACCTGCATCACAATCTAAAAGGCAAAGAAAGCGCAGACATGGTCATTGAAACACCCAGTCACATGATCTGGTTCTATCTCACACCAACACCAATGTAATAATTCAGATGCAAACTGAAAACCTGACTTAAAACAAAACAGGGCTCCTGAGTGGCGGCTGGGTCATGGCTCCGTGGCTCCGTCATCAAGCATCTGACTTTGGCTCAGGTCATGATCTCACAGTTGGTGAGTCTGAGTCCTACATGGGGTGAACATGAACCCTGCTTTGGGTAAAAACATGAGCCCCAGGTGAGCCCCACTTCTCTCTCTCTCTCTCTCTCTCTCTCTCTCTCTCTCTCTCTGCTCCTCATAGGATTTTCTTCCTCTTTGGCCTTGCTCACTTGCGCCCCCCATCTCTCTCTCTCAAAATAAAAATAAGAAAAACCTCCAAGTGTTTCAGGATTTTATCTTCAAAGAGATAAAAATAAAGAGGAACCCAAAGTACATTCAAATTAAAACTTGACTAAAGTATGCATCTTTCCTGGTGAAAGAATAAAACTTGTTTCAAACAGTAGGAAAACACTAGGCACTAGGTTGAATGGGGTTGTCAGCAGGCCAGCCTGTAGGGGAAGGGGCCTTCTCCTTAAGGGGCTTCTCTTTACATCAAAAATTCTAAGAAATATTAAGAGCTGGCTAATTTGTATCCATTGAGATTTCTATCAAGTTTGAGTTGGAAACAAAGTACCTAATGTTTACTATTATGCCAGCCTCTCCTCATCTTATCTCTGTACTCCTCTACCTTTTCCTCATTTCCTCCCCCGTATCTTTCTGTATGGTATACAGATGGAGGAAAGAATCCTGTTTTATTCTATGATAGTCTATCCAAATGTTAGTTGAGATGATTATTCCTAGGTTAGTTCTAAATAACATGAAAAATTCACCTGAGGACTGTGACTCCATAAATAAAATCCTAATTTTTTTGTGTATATAGAATAGTCATATTTTTTGGTCTGATTTCGTGTCGTGTGCCTAATTTCTGAATATGTTGCAAAACAAAAGTATATAGTAAGTCTGGAAATTGCTACAAATAGTTATCACTGGAACGAACACCTAAAATATTCACTAAAGGGAAGAGAATGTAGAAAAACCACCTCTCCATTTACCGGTTCCTCACAAGAAAGTACTGATGTACCTGAAGCAAGTACCTAGGACATTTCTTACCCTAGGTATTATCATCATAATATACACACAAATACACACACAGACACATACACAGACACACACACAGGCGCACACACGAGAAGAAAGAGATTTTAAGGGCTTGGGATATACCTTTTTCTTCTGAGGAAAATGGTATTATTTTTACTTAACAGATAACCAGAGCCTCTTATTGGTGTTAATTTAGACGTAAATTTAAAATTCCAAAATCAAGTATATCAGTACTATATGCTATTCATTATATCTGGAAAAACTGGGTAATATACAAAAATTAATGTTGGAATTGGCAGGGGTGTGTTCATCATAGAGGTCAAAGGTTAATAAATTATTCCAGGAACAAAGGGAGATTAGTTGGGCCAGCCTTGTGTCAGGGAAAGATTAGTGGATGAGAGGTCAGGAAGCTGGATTCAGTCCTGGCTCTGCCGTTAACTAGTTCCTCAAATCTAAGCAAGTCTCTTAACTCCCGGGAGTTCAAATTCCTCACCTGTGAAATGAGGAAGTTGAATGAGATCATCTTAAGGTTCTTTCCAGCTCAAACACTCTAAGTCTGAAGAATAATAAACTTGGGCCCATAGAGTCAGTCCCCACATGAGCCACAGTGACAGAGCACCTGATCTCCAGTCTTTCCTCTGGATGGGTCAAGGGTATCTACCAAAGGGCAGTGGGACGAACGTGAATGAGAGTCATGCCCTCCCCACCCGTGGCAAAGCTGGAGTAGGTGCTGGGAGCATAGACACACACATCATGTCAAAGCCAGACACGGGTTTTTGAGCCTTATTTTTACCATCAAAAGTATAACCTGAACTGCAAAATTAATACTATAAAGTTCTTTTGAAATTTCGTGTTTCAAATTCTTTTAATATTTACTACCCAGTGTCTATTTCTGCAAGAATAGGCTTCATCTGAAAAAAAAAAAAAAAGATTCAGATGAATGAACTGACAAGAATGATATCTGAAAAGTGCAGGATAGCTACTATAGTGGATAATCATTGGGGGAATCTGTGGAATCTTCCTCTGGGGAACTTCAAAAGTAGGGGATTTTTTTCAATTTAATCTCTTTTCTTCAAGTTGGAGAGAGACTTAATAATAATTTCTTGAGGGCCATTTTTGGATTTCTCTTGATTATTTTGTTCACGAGGAAGGGAGAAGTCCTCCTACCTCTGAACAAGACTGAAATGAGGCCACAGAGACCATGGAGCTGGCTAGCTCAGCTGTGTAGACTCAAGGTCAAAGGACACCCAATTTGTTGAGAACTGACACTTGGCTTTTTTAGGCCTAGGGTATATGCCCCTGCACATTTTCACAGAAATTTTAAGGCTAATTTTAAGGAAACACCCGGAAAGGATCTGGCAAAGGGCCAAGCTTTGTTTTGGGGAACACTTACAGAGTTATAATAAATCACTCCATCCGGGGCTGACCGCCGGTGCCAAGTACCACAGCCACTCAAGGGAGACTCCAAAATGAAGTGGGTGCCATTCATCTTGGCCTTGCAGGTAGGATCCAACAGAGTGAGCTCCATCCCCGAGTAGTTGTTGGCCTGAAACAACCACCACCAAAGACATAAGGAAGGGCCCACAGGCAGTTCTGCAGCACACAAGGAACGTGTTTTGCCTGGTCTTCCCATATGGTATTGGTTGCTGGAGGCCTGCATTCCCCCTCCCCCCTTACCTCTTCCCAGCCTACCAAGGATTGTGTTTGTTGGCCTTGGAAATTCAATAGCAAAATATTGACACACAAGGATCTGGAACCCCCTTTAACTGAGAATAACAGGACCCGGGTAAGAAACACAGCCAAGGGGAAGTAAGCCCATCCAACTGAGAAAACAGTATCAGGTCCCCAGAGTTCAAAAGTGAAAGAGCTAGAGGGAAATAACTAACACATACTGGGGCAAGATGGGGAGGGAGGTGGCTTTCTCTTCTCTCCTTTAAGAAATTGCACTGACCTGAAAAGACTCTTTTTGTACAGATACGACCATCTTTTCACTGTCACATTTGACTGACAGGGAAATATCCACATTCTCTTGCACCTCCTTGGGCTCTTCGGGACCAGGAAACAGCCGCAAGCTGGGGACGATAGGGTCCCTCGGCTGGGGGATCCCATCTTCTCCCCTTTCCATCTGGCCTCTCCTGGAGATATCAGGGATAGGAAAGGGGAAACCTCCATTTCGGCCTCCCCCTCCCCGGATGGGTGGGTTCTCCAGGGCAGGCAGACTGCCAGGGTCCAGCAGGATCCGTAGCTCAGGAGGGATGGTATGGACTTCCTCATCTCTCATTTCCTCTGGTGGTGACAGAAGGCAACATTGTCAGTGTTTGATGCCAGGCCACAGTCATCATCATTAGAGGCAAGTACAAGAGGAACTGGCACAGAATGGGTGTGTGTAAAATTACTCTTATCAAGCAATGTGTAAAGGAGACAAGGAGTCTGGAAACCTGAATTCCAGTCCTGGTGTTCTTTCTAACTGACTGAGTGTCTCTGGGCCAGTGGCTTACTTCTCTGTGTCTTAGTTTTCTAATTTTTAAAATTAAGAGGTTGGATTAGATCATTAGTCCTCTATATTAAAATTATTTGGGGAGATTGAAAAAAATTCCCTATACCCAGGCTGTGCCCCAGGTCAATTAAAATCAGACTTTATGGAGAGGTATCTAATCATTAATATGTTTTAAAGCTCCCTGTATGATTCCAACATACAGCCAAGGTTGAGAACCATGGACTAGATAATTTCTAAGGCCCTGTAAGATATAAAAATCCATTATTTGAGGAGCGCCTGGTTAAGCATCTAACTCTTGATTTCAGCTCAGGTCATGGTTTGTGAGTTCGAGCCCCAAGTCAGGCTCTGTGCTAACAGTGTGGATTGTCTTTCTCCCTCTCTTTGCCCCTCCCCAGCCTTCTCTCTCTCTCTCTCTCTCTCTCTCAAAATAAATAAATAAACTTTAAAAAAATACATGATTTGAATAAGTTATTGGGACAATAATATTTTCAAGTGCCATTGTAATACTTCCCTTGAATCTAGAGATTCTTTAGAATACATTCTTCAGGGATTTCTTGAAATAGTATTTGCTACCTCCTTTTTGCCTGCTAAATTCTAACAGGCATTTGAGCACCCTGGCCTAGTCCTGAAGGAGAAAAGAAAAAGCTGCTTAGGTACACTTATTCCTTCAAAGGGAAAGACCTGTTTCCATATAATCAATATTCAGTGTTCTGTCCTATTTTCAACAATTTAGGGAAGAGACATTTCCCCAGTATTGTTTATATCCATCCAGTCTCAAAGTCAACGCCTGAGGTCAATCCATCTCAGTGGGGGCAGGAAGTGAACATGACTGGGGACATTAACTCTCCTTCAATACTATCTTTCGGGAAAGGATGGCAGACGGCACAGCTGTATGGGTCCAAAAGAGGCCAGAGCTTTGGAGGGTTTTAAATTTGTACGTTGACAAAAACCTTCACAACAACCCTTTGAGGTAGGGCCTATTTGCTCTCCCATATTACTGAGGAGGAACCACCTGAGGCTCAGAAATTAAGCAACTTGCCCTCAAACAGTGAACAAATGGCCCGTATTCCTAACCTTCAATCTATGGGCACTGTCCTTGGTGGCAGTACCAGGGGGTGAGGAACAGGTCTGGGGATCAGAAAACTCTGGATTTGAGTCTCACTAGTTAGAGGCTTGGCAAAACCTCAAGAACCTGTTAAAATTCCACTTTCTGCTCCATCCAACTGGGGTAATGACTCCTGCGTCCCCTCTGGGTGAGGAAGAAGAAGCACCTCGTGACTACTGTCCTGTAAGATGCAGTCTGACCCAGGACTTTTCCCCCGTAGTTCCAGCCGCTCTGCATCTCAGCTGTCAGTGATTAGCAGGCACTTCTGAGAGAAGAAGCCAGGCTAATTTGTTCTTAATGTAATCACAGTGAATTACGTGATCTACAACAAAGTTCTCCACCATGCAATCAACTGTACCAAAAGAATTTGGTACAGAAAAATCTGTACAAAAGTACCAAAGATCGTTGCTTTAAAATAATCTATCATGATTCTAGATACTCTTAAACTTGATAGTAAAATGCAGTCAAATGAATCATCAAAATTTACAACAGAAAAACAGTATCATATGAGATGTAATGAGAGTTCCTCATTGGAGAGTCTCATTTAGGGGATATTTTTACTACAGAAAAAAAAAAAAAAAATCCATACTTACCACTGTTTTCAAGCCGAAGATGGAATCTATTAGCCACAGGAGCCACTGTATATGATGTTACTGGACTATAGCCATTGTCCGAAGCCCACTTGAACAGATTCTCTTGGGTTGAAGGAATGTCATCTCTTACTGATTTGGTTGTTATCATGGATCTTTCACTCTCTTTCCCAAAGCCAATACTGTTAGGAGCCTGAAGATAACAGCAAAATTTCACTCGTGAGTCTAAAACTAAACAGTGCTTTAAGTACAAATTCAATACCTAGAATGAACAGATTCTACATTGTATATGAAAGAACTATTTATTCTTTTGATCCCTACTTTCCTTGGGCTAAGAACACTGATGTGAAAATCTTTAACAGCAGATTAAGAAAAATTTATTCATGTTGTTTGATCTTACCATTTGGGTTGCTTATGCTGATAAAAATAATCCAATAATCGATAAGTAGCTACATACTGAGTATACCTACTAGGTTACAAGAGTTAGTTAACTGTTTAAATTATATATATATAATATATATATATATATAATATATATAAAATGTTTAAATTATATATATATATCAAACTTTCCCTTATTTTTATTTAAAATGATGTTTAAAGTGTACAAATGTGCATGTTATACTGCCAAAAATATGTCCATGCTTCTATTTTCTGCACTCTAGATTTAAATGAAAGAAGGCACAATGCAGTTACTTCACTGTGGAGACCATCTCATCTTTGTAAACTATTAAATTCCATATGGTGGAACAACCAGTGTTGAGATTTCAGTTATAATTTATGGCCAGTTCAGCAATCCTGTAATTGTATTCATTTGTCAATTTTATTAACTGAATATGCTTCGATTTTATGTTCCAAAAATTAATTAATTGATTTGGGTTACTGTCCCTCTTAGTGCCAATATTTTATCCAGCAATACCAGTAAGCTGACTTTCACTTGGTAATTAATTACAAAATTAGAACTGAGTGATAGGAATCCTTCCAAGAAAGGACTGAGTAACCAGGATATGGTAAGTTTCCACATCCTCTGGCTCCTACAGCAGTGACCTTGTCAGACAGTGAAGGAGCTGACGGATGCAGAGGAGATCCCAAAGCGAAGGCACCGTAGTTTCAACAACTGCTCCAACAAGACTGGAAAGCCCTTCCAGCATGAAGATTAGGCCATTTTCACGCCGTATAAAAATCACTTTAATTTCCATGCCCAATTATTTTCTCCTGCATACATGCAGCATTTTTTCCTGAATTCTCCATTTGTTTCCCATTCTGTGTGCCCCGAACATGACTAAATATTAATCCTTTCCCACTATAAAACCATCGAAGATTCACAGGCTCTAAGTTCTCTTGGCCTCTTTGGTGGTGGGATATTGGCTAAGGACACATATTTTCAATTCAAAGCTTAAAGGATCTCCCCCAGTATATTTTTTCTGTGACCCAAAGTGATTATCTGAAACTTCCAGAGCAGCCAGTCACAATAATGCATGCAAAGGAACCAGACAGAGCTTTAACCACGCTTTGTAGCCATTTGTGAAAAACTCAGCTTGACAGGTTTGGAATATTCCAGCACTTACCCTGATTTAGAGAAAATTCCTTAGAGGAAGGAAGGGTTAAAAAAAAAAAAAAAAACTAAAATAAAATGAGGTAAGGAAGGATCCAAGTAGTTCTTTAAACTTAGTTTCCTAGGTGCAGCTTCTTCTAGTCTTTTAAAGCAGCATGTCGTTTTGATTGGCGGGAGTTGTAACACTGGCCTAAACAACACAGCTTGGCCTCATCTGCCCTAGTCTTTCATGTTGTTGGACAGCTGAGAAAATACTGTATTTCCAGAATACTATCATCACAACCGCCACCTGTGTTTTTTGTACCAATATGGAATGATTTGTTTACACCTTTCCACATTAAATCTAGGAGCTGTCAGTACAACTCATATTGATTACGCCTCAGGACTTACAAGGCTAGAAATCTATCTACACGTTTGTAAAACAGCAAGTCTTGGCAAATTGGTTCCTTCCCAGCAATGAGCAAATTCCTCACCCTCTATTTCGGGATACAGGGAGTCCCCAGGCTTTTCTAAGGCTTTGGTGTAGCTACTCCAAAAATGGGAGTGTTCAAGGGGGTCTCCAAATACCACCACCATATTTCAGCCACATCTTCATGAAGGATGATGAGCAAGGTAGAGTCTGAGCACTTCCCTCTTCCCCTTCCCCTCCACTGCCCAACACACACTTGCATCAGAAATGATGGGGTACGGGAGAGGTTGGTCAGAGATGTAGTCCATTCCCACTGGGATTAAAACACGTCTTCTCTAAGAATAAGCTGGCTGAGGCCATTTGAAATAGTGTAACCAAATATTTCCTCCATCTATTCTTTTGTTTTGGAGGTTCCTCCAAAATGTGATTATGCACGGTCCATAAGGGACCTGAAGAAAAACCCAGAGCTGGGCACAGTAATGAGGACAGTTCTAGTATTCCAGTTCTTGTCCACAGTACTGCCCTTTGTGGCTCTTGGAGGGTGCACTCTGCCTGTGCACCCACCCCCTACAGGCACCCACATGCCATCTGTGTTTAATGGGACTTTTCTTTACATTTACCCAATCAAGTGCCTTATAATTTCTTCAGCAGACATTTTGTTTTCACTTTGTTTAGAGAAGTTAATTGCTCCTATAGACAAACTTTTGAAAAGTTTCCTGTGGAAGGAAGATAAATTCCCTTTTTATGGCAGGCACTATGCTAGAAGACTTACATATGTTATTTAGTTCTCCTCTAAAATATAAGGAGGGTACCTGGGTGGCTCAGTCAGGTAAGCATCTGACTTCAGCTCAGGTCATGATCTCACAGTTCATGAGCTTGAGCCCCACATCCAGTGAGCTCGAGTCCTGCTTTGGGTGAGTCCTACTTCTCTCTTGCTCCTTCTCTCTCCCTCTCTCTCTTTCTCTCTCTCTGCCCCTCACTCAGAAGTTAAGTAGCACACGTGGCTGAGAACTCACCCTGTGCACACAGCCTGTCTACCAGGCTGTCTCTAAAGAAGATACTACAAACAAGGCCACTATGAACCATTTCCCTTTTCTAAGCATGAATGTATACTTTTTTAATAGCAGGTACCTTTCCTTCAGAGCATAGTCAGAACTCACATCTGAGACTGGGAGTTAGGAAATCAAAAAGCATGAAACTGATTGGGAGAATAAAAAAGAACATCATGAAACATTACCTAATTGTTTAGTAATGTTGTCATGCATTGTCCAAAATTGGCCGGGAACAGGAGTACAGCCAAAGAGAGGAATATAAACAGATCTTGCCCTGGGATGAGCAATCTCATTTCTAGTCTGTCTTACTCATATGAAAAGTGAAGACATTCAAAGTGAACTCCAGGACTGCCATGGACCAGGAACACATACATGCTCAGGTACAGAAAGAGCCACTGAAGGGTCAGGGCCGAAAGAACATTTACACAACTCCAGCAGGGAATTAAAATGTACCGTATGTTTTTTGCCTTTCAAAGCATAATTCCCTTTCCTGTTTTTGTTATTCTGAAATTAAAAACATTTGGTTGGTGTGCCAGGCAGCAAACGCTGCAGACATCCCAGGTCACCAACACCCCTCTGGCCAAGCCAGGGAAAGCAACTGAAACAGCTCTGACTTCAGAGAACTGCGGCTGGGCTTTGTTCTCGACACCAAATTAATGTATCGCCCTCACACAGGATGGCTTATTTGGATCCTCTCACAATCAAAAAAAAAAACAAAAACAAAAAACCCACAGGAACCAGAAACAATTACAGTACTTTAAAATTAAGATGTGTATGCTTGTGGCTTTGCCTGCTGCTTCTGGTGAGTGCTTATACATGAGGTAGCCCCAGCGGAGCACTGGCTTTGTCCACTGTTATATCACGCTAAAGGTGCCATGAATGAACAGCACCAAAACCAGAGGCATCCCTCCCCCAAAATGGGGAAAACATAAAACCCTCTCCAATTGCTTCAATGCAGGTACTGAAAGAGGGAATCAGACACAACTTTTTAAAAAGGCAATACACAAAAATTTGAGCCTACAAAAGAGATGCTAAGGTAATTATCTTCTTAAAAGTGACGAGGGGGGGTTTTCTTGAACTTTCTTGTAATTTGTGCAACATGCTGTCACACAGTTAATGCCGTAAACATATTTGAAAAAGATTTATTTTACCAAATTTCAACATTTAATTTTTTAGGAAACTAGCTGCCTATCATGCCAGCCAACTAATAAACTTCTTAAGCCTATCTCCTTCATGGAAGTAATGTTTAGTTAGGGAGTAGGCTGGGGGTACTTTTCCCATATTATTTCACTAACCACCCCATTACTGTGATTCTAGCATCAGTGTTTCACCCTCAGAAGTTAGAAGCAAGCAAAAAGGCATGCCAATACCATGTATTTATCTCTAAAAGAAAAGACAACAGTGTGAGCTGGGGTCAGCCCAATTTTCCACACCTTCCCTAAATACCTAACCCCAAATTAAGAGCTGATATTCAGTACCATGACAATGAGGCCATTACAGGACTGTCAACCATGAAAGGCCCCATTGTGCTCATTATTTTACAGTTACTCTGACTGGAAAGCACACTCATACATTTCAGGAATTTCACAAATGAGGCGACTGGGGTCTAAAGAGGTTAAGGGACTTGCCCAAGGTCACAGTTTGTAAATGGCAGTCTGGACTCAAATCTTGATCTTGACCCCAGAGGCCATGCTTTTAGCCACCACACTGTCTGCCCTTGTCAGGAGAAACCATGGAGCAGCCTATTTTATAAAGTGAAAAATCACAGAGAGCTCAGAGAAGCAGAAACTTCACAAAAATAATACATATAAAGCAAAAATGTCACAAAAATAACACATACAAGCACAGCTTAAATTGTTGCCATGCATCAAAACAAAGAAATGCTCAGCAAACTTACAACAACTCTCAGGTTTCCCTTAACATCAAAAGATTTGATCACCCAGTTGACAGACTTTTTGCACTTCAAGATCAGGATGAGATTTTTGACCACCTCAAGATCCTTTCGAGAAGGTCTTATGTCAATTATTATATCCACCTGGAAAGCACTGTGAATGGAAAACAAAGGCAAAGTTAGAACCCAAATGCCAGAGAGTTGCAACTATCTCCTCTCTTCCAAGTCTTCATGTTTCCAGTGTCTGGCCAGTTGATTAAAAAGCTGGAGTTGATCCCAGGCAAATGACATGTGCAAAACAGATTGTTAGTGCACACAAAACAAAATAGTTTTACATAACAATAGAAAAATACGCCTGCTGATAATTAGACACTAAAATTTTTCTCCTTCTTTGGGGGGAATAAAAAAGACAGTTACTTAAGGCAGCCACTGTTTGAAATGGATCTGGGCAACGAGGAATTTACTTTTAAAGCAGAATTGTTGCTTTTCAACCTTCAACACCTTCAGTGTGTAACTTTCCAATTTGCATATGCTCAAAATCCTGGAAGGTGGCAGGGAGGAGGGATGCCTGGTAGTAAAAAAAACAAAACAAACCCCGAAACAGAAAAAAACAACAACAAAAACAACAACAACAAAAAAACTAGGACACTTAAGATGAAATAAGAGGCGAAAGGCTGGAGAACTTGACTTATAGAAGGTTTGCATAAGCCATTAACATTTGCTACAGAATCATATCTGCACTCACTTTCCCAAACTTCTGGATATACAGTTATTAAAATAAAGAAAACAGATGGTCAACCAACTGATTACTGGAAAATTGATGAAGACAACCCAAACTTCTAAGAATTCGGTATACAGGAGAATTTTTTTTAACCAAACAGTAACATCTCTGTCATTCTGAATTTAAAGGAAAGTCTTTCTTTCCATTTGGTTTTACACACTTGTGAAGCACATGATGAATGATACACTCAAATGAAGCCTGAGGCTTAATATCTAAGCATGTTTGCCAGATTGATTCTATTCCCATTCTCTTTTAATTTTCCACAAAATTCTTCATGTGGGACAGAATGGAATCTTCCCCAAACTGAGGTGTAGTTTATTCACCTTTGAAAGCAAAATTTGATTAGAATTTTAATTCTGAAATCCCTCTACAATATAAATTTAAGGCAGTGGTCCACAGGAATGCAGACTCGAGTAGAAGAAAGAGGCACTTTTCCTCTTTTATCCCTTTTAATTCCCTAATCATTCTTGATAGGGAGGGTTAAATTGCTAGTCCTGGGGCAGGAAGCTGAGGGTGGGAGATGGAGAAAAAGAACGTAAGCGAGAGGCAGGTTGTATCTAATGGCTCTTTGGTGTGTCGCCACGGAGGGCCATGCGCCAACACACCCACACTCACTCCCCCACCCCTGATGCACACACACCTTCATAGCACACACAGCTCTGAATGCAAATGTGCTCTGAGGACGCTATGAATGGAATTTTATTAAAAACAGAATGTGATTAAAATTATAATTATGTTAACAGGCATATTTTATAACTTTTTATCAGGAATAACCTCAGTCAAAGGAGATAACAATGGGGCAAGAATTATTTTGTACTGTAATTAATTAGTGCCTGAAAGTTCAAAATAGGCTTCAGAAACTCACCTAGAATATAGGGGATCTAGAGACAGATGCCGAAAATAAAATATACCACTGGTGCCTTCACTCCCTTCTTCAAAACTTCTGTTGATTCACCCAACGCATGAACAGCTCCCTCCCTCCTACACAAGTAGGGTTGTACTGTCTCTGCCTCAAGTCAGCATATATCTTTATTTTCATTTCTTTTCAGTTCAGCGCACACCCGCCCACACACACACACACACACTCACCTGTAGGGGTTAGAGCTGGGGGTAATTAACTCAATGATGTGTACTTCCTTATCCTGGGGCTGGCTGGATATCACACAACCCTCCGCTGCTTTGGGCTGAAGGTACTCAGCAAGGTAATTGAGCGAGAGAAAATTCTTCCCTATGTTGCACATGGGAGGGAACACTTGATCTGAAAGAAACACAGGACAATTCATCACACCACTGAGCTACACGTTATCAGACTCGAAGGGAAGAAGGTGATAGTAACTGAGCAACTGCAGGACACAAGGAACCACAAGCCCTAGGGACGGCCTTAGAACTCAACCACTGCCTTCAAATACCTCCCCTATGGTCACCAGTGACCTCCTACTGACCAATTCTAGTGGCCTCTTTTGGTCTAAATCCTTTCCTTTCCTGTTTTCTGTGATACTGCATTGTCCTCATCCACATCCTCTGACTTACCTCCCATCTCTTTTACTGGTTCCCCCTCCTCTGCCCATTCTTTAGACACCAACGATCCTCAATCTTGGGTGCACACCAGAATCTACCTATTTGGACCCCATCCCAGAGATTCTGAGTCAGAAGATCTGGGGGGCAGGGTGGTGCTAGGCAGCTTTCTTTTTGAAAAGCTCCACAGTTGATCTTGATACAAAACCAAGGCTAAGAACTCAATTCCTTCCTCAATCTTCTTTTTGTCTCATAATCTTCCCAAATGACCTCAACTGCTCCTAGGGCTTCAACCTGTACCTAGATCATGACTCCTTTTCTGAGTTGCAGTCCTAGGCTGGCATCTGTCTACCAAGTACCTCTCACCTAAAAAATCCAATAGTTATTTCATAGTCCACATACTCAACACTGAAATCAATTATCTATCCAGATATGCTCCTCCTTGGATATTTGCTACTCCAATTAATAGGGGGATCAACCACCTAATCAATTCTCTGGCCTGCTATGTAGAATGAATCATTCCCTCATATTTATTCATCACAGCACTACAGATCTAAAGACTGAAGGAGGGAGTTTGAGGGAAACAGTGAGGGCAGACTTTCACTCTTTCTCACAATCTCGTTACAGATGACTAATGCTTTTATAACACTTTACAGTTTACAAGGTGCTTTTGCAAACATCTCATTGTGCTAAGGGCTGCTCATCACCTCCACCAGGGAAAGCGATACAAGTACCAAGAGTCTAAAGATACTCCCACAAGGGCACATGCCGTTTACACAGCACTGTGGTTGATGGGATTTCCAGCCAGCGGTTTAAATGTTTAAACAGAACTTGAAACTGCTGGCAGGGTGACAGCTGGGACCAGTGTCAAGGAAGTTCTAGGTGTAGCAAACTTTTTTTCAGAAGGGGTAATTAATCAGAGCCCTGGCACTGTAATGAAACAAACTTCTGCCTCTTTCATTTAATGGACAGGATGCTAGGGTTCAAATACACATGCAAGTCTCACTCAGGAGAGAGGAATCAGCTCAGGAGGTCCCAAGATTGGTTTGGTACTGCCCTGCCCCCAACCCCCACCAAGCCTGGGTATCAGCGCACACTGTGGCATCATGGCTCCATGCACCAGGCCTAGAACAGAGGGGACCACAGGAGCTCACAAGGCCCCAGGATGCAGGCTCCTGCACAACAGACCTGGATCCTCCCTCTGCACTCTTCCCTGAAGACCCCCTTAGAGAGAAGAGGCCAGGGCTCCACTGAGGCAGCTGGAGTGGCCCCCCCTCCACGTCTGCTGAGGGTTTTCCCGGATGAACAGATGAGGAATGCACACCCCATAGCTGCAGCCCTGCGGACGCCTCCCCCAGATCACAGGATGGAAAATGATACTACGGTAGCAAGACTGAAATTTAATCAAGAATCAGGGGGTGTGTGCATGGGCCAGCGACAGGCTAGTCTGGAACTCCAGAGACTAGGACCCTCTTGGGACTCTGGCCTGTATATTCAGTTCAGTTCATAGGTGGGTCTGGTTTGCATCTGGCATGTAGTAGGCATATGGTACAGGTGTCCCGAATTAACAAACAATGAGGTGAGATTTGAGACAAATACCAAAAATTCACCCACGTTGTGACCCTCCTAAGCCACTAGGAAAGGTTTGTTTAAAAGTTGCTATTATTGAGGTGCCTGGGTGGCTGGGTCGGTTAAGGGTCCAAGTCTTGATTTCAGCTCAGGTCATGATCTCAGGGTTCCTGCGATTGAGCCCCGAGTCAGGCTCTGTCCTGACAGTGCGGAAGCCTGCTTGGGATTCCCGCTCTCCCTCTCTCTCTGCCTCTCCACTGCTTGGGCGCTCTCTTTCTCAAAATAAATAAATCAAAACTTAAAAAAAAAAAAAAAGTTGCTATTATTAAGGGCTCAAGTCCCAGATGCCATTGTCACTAGGTTGAATAAGCTGATCATTTTCTGTTGTGTATACATGTGTGTGCCTAAGTTTTTTTCCCCCCAAATGACCTTCCGCATGCCTGGCATCAAAACTTATACCAACTGCCAAGTAGAAAGGAAACCACAAAGGGGAATACCCGGGTAGAAACCTGGCAAGTTTTGGGGGTGGGGGAGGGG
The DNA here is from genome assembly GCF_028749965.1 of Puma concolor. Taxonomy (NCBI): domain Eukaryota; kingdom Metazoa; phylum Chordata; class Mammalia; order Carnivora; family Felidae; genus Puma; species Puma concolor. The sequence goes on from NC_141674.1 coordinate 78,048,122, forward strand.
GGAAGTCACATGCTTATTTGTATTTTAGGAAAGGTTTGACGACTAACTTTGCGACTTGGAATGATATACTCTGGGAACCTAGGAAGTAATGCAAACTCCTTGTTTTCCTGCTGTGGAAACTGAGGCTTACGTGGCAAATCAGAGGGGTGCTGGAAGTCTCACAGTTAATGAGACAAGTTGGAGTAAGAACGGAAAGTCCTCAATTCTTCCATTCTAGGTGTACTGGTTAGAGCAGCAGTTCTCAAACGTGAGCACATATCCGAATCACCAGGAGTGCTTGTTAAATAAAACACAGACGGCTAGACCCTACTCCCAGAGTTTTCAATTCAGTTGGTCTTGGACGGGCCCAAGAATTGGCAATTCTAACAAGTTCCCAGGTGATGAGGATGCTGCTGGGGCACAGACCACATTTGAGAGCCACTGGGGATAGAACAAGAGGAAACTCTGCTCCTCTTGCTTGGGATCTTGGCTTGGGATCCCTAGAGGTAGCTAGCGAGAGATGGGCAGGTTCTGGGAAGCTGGCTGATGAGTCCTGCTCAGTGAAGCCTGATCCATGGTGACAGACAACATCACCCTGTGGTCCACCGACCTAACCAAGGAACCTCACTTCCCCCAATAGTTGTTCTCCATGGTGTATACCAGTGACTCATACCCGACTCGTGTCTGGAATCAAGTTTCAGGGGCTCCAAAGGTGTTACCAAGGAGTCACCAGTTTTGACTGGACTGGACTGGACATGGGGGCCTTTGAGTTCGTTCCTGACTCAGTGTGTGGCCCTGGGGAAGTCACTTAACCAACCCTCACTCTCAAGGCAGGCAACAGCTGTGCATAAAAGTTCCTGCACTGTCAAGAGAACAGCTCAACAGCTCCAAATGTTACTGTAACACATTTTCTTATGGTAACAAATTCCAAGTGGGAGGGGGGCAGGTGATCGATATCCTTTTACGCTACTAGAATTCTGCTTCAGAAATGCAGGCCATGCGCCAGGGCTTAGAACCTTTGTTAAAGAGGTTTTGCATTTTGTTCCAATGGGAGCTGACCTCTATTACAAGTTACCTAACCACCTAAGAGTTCAGTAACAAACTCCAGCTTTTGTATCCAACACTCACCTAAAATTCTTCTCTCTACTCTGCTAAACAAGTCTTTCCACCCAGGTGGCCTACTTGTATTATCAGGTTGTGCCTACTTAGCTAAGACTTAAAATACAGCATCAGGAAACAAGCATTAGACTCGAGAGTCAGGAAACCTGGGTTTGAATTCTGACTTCACCACTTACTAATAATGCGGATTTGAGCAAGCTAGCTTAACCCACCACTAACCCCTCTGTAAAAGGGTGGAAGTAATGGTTTCCTCGTAGGATTACTGGTGAGGTTAAGTGGGGTACCTGCGAAAAGAAAGCACCTGACGTGGCCTTTGCACTTAGCACATACTCCAACATCAGAGTCCACCTTTCCTGCAACTGTCAAACAGCCCAGGTTTAAGAACGGGCTGGAAACAAGCATTCAACGCGTGCTGCCATGCTGTCTGTGAAAGAGGTGACAAGTGCTGTCGAGTTCAACAGAAAGCAGATGGACGCTGAAGACCTGAAATGCAGTTTTCACATACTCACCTGACTATAACAAGGACTCATTCACAAGAGTTGTTATTTCTAGTAACTAATGGGGTCTCCAAATATATACAACTAAAAATAATGATGAAAGAAGTTATTTTTAAAAACGTGCTTTCAAACTGAGTTACCAGATATTTATATCCCTCTGCAAGGCAAGGAAATTAAAACGGGCAAATCTCTTATCAAGGCCACACAGTTCCTTTCTCCAATAATTTGTCCTTGTAATGGGCATTAGTATTAAAAATATATTTAAGCACTTTTCTGCTGCTATTGTCCAAAATTTAACCCACGTCTCAAGACCATAAACCAACACTGGCTTCAAATGTTTGCAGATCAACAGGTAAGAGGAAGCCCTAACTGTTGGCTCAGCCGGCCAACTCCTCCTCTATTCCATTAGCGATCACCTCCTTTCCTTTACTTCGGATTCTCACCCTTCATTCACTTCCGATTTCTGTGTGTGGACGTCTTCTAAACCCTGCACCACAGCCTCCTCTCCTCTCTCAACCATGCTACTCCCAACATCCTGCTTGGCCATTACCAGGCCTGTTTCCTCAGGGAAAAAAGAAAAAAAAAAAAAAAAGGGAAGGAAGGAATGTGAGGGGAGCAGGCCTGGTGATCTCTCAGGTCCCTGCCAGCTACAACATTCTGTAATTCTAGGATTCCTTGCCCTAACCACCTGGTCTGTGAAAAGAAAACAAGTGACTGTCATAAATCAGTCATTAACTGAAACCACGTAAAATTTACCTTCCCCCACTTTAACGTAAATGTTTCTTGCTATCTTGAGTTCAGTGAATGAAGTGACTGCTCCGTACTCCTTTCGAGCCCAACTTAGCAGACGGTCGTTTCTATAAGGGAATCTCTTTTCTTCTGTTTTTGCTGACAAGGAGAAGTTTCCTGATGAAAACTGGACCATGGAACCCTGAGACACCTAGAGGAAATAGAACAATGTACATGTTTAATATGGTACAGTCACCTGGAGCTGAATCATAATTAGAGAAAGCACTTATCAGACAATGGGTATTTGTCAATCCAACCTCTTCTCTTTGTTATACAGGTGGGTCTTTTTTCAGCAGCTGATTCAAGAAACAGTCCCAAGGCTACTTCTCCCAGGAAACAACAAAGCTAGCAGTGACCCTGGTATTTTTAAGAAACCAGTGACGCAGGATTGTGCCATTAGAATTTGTAAAGAACTCTGTGATAAGAGACTGCAGAGTGCATTGTGAGTTATCACAAGAATGATCATTGCTATTTTTCCTGATATCTCAGTTGAAGGCCAGCCTTTCAAGTAGAGTTTCTAGCCTAGCGGAAACTAGGGAGTGTGATCATGGGCTTGTCATGGGCTTCAAGATCAGGGCAAGCAATCCAAAGTCCAGTTAGCAAGTAAACCTGATGTCCAGGTCCTCCATAACTGCAGCCTCTACTGACAGCCACCATCCCAGAGACACTGGTTTGTGCTGTCCTGGGCAATGAGATAAAGAGAATGGCTGGAGGCTGTCAGTCTTCTACGACGTCGCACTGCTGCCTAGAAGTGAGATAAATGTATGTTACAGTTTATTTTGTGAGACCCCCAAACACCCACAGATAATGAAGTCAAGAGGCTGTTAGACTGATCCTAATAAAACTTTCAGGATGATTTATGCAAGCACCACATTCCTGCTGGATGCATCTAGACAATCGCTGACCTAGCACATCATGGTATATATAATTAACACATACAAAGGAGGAAAATTATCATCTTGCTGCTGCACTGCAATCAAATTTAGTTGCTGGTGAAAATATGCACATGTCATCTTAATTGGCTAGCATTTATAAAAGTAACTGATTTTATGAATGTCAGGGTGAAACCTCAAACTGTCAGCAACAAGGTTCACAAATTCCCAAGCCACAGTGCTATAAATGTATTAAATTTCACATTAACTATTTCTCATTAACAAAGAGCAAAGGAGTTTCCGAAGGGGGTTACAAATAACCAGACTAAAAGCAGGCTGAGGGCAGGGGTTTTGCTTAGGGTTCTATTGCTTACAGCGATGTTTGCAACCTTAATGCACAAACAACATAGTACGTACCCCAACTATGTGCTAGGCACTGTTATTTTCTATTCAATTATACACAGGTACAGTAGTCCCCCCTTATCTTTGAGGCATATCTCCCAAGACCCCCAGTGGATGCCTGAAACCACAGACAGCAGTGAACCCTATGTACACCATGTTTTTTCCTATACATAACTACCTATTGTAAAGTTTAATTTATCAATTAGGCACAGTAAGAGATTAACAATAATAGCTAGTAATAAAATAGAGCAATTAAAACAATATGTTGTAAATAAATGTGGCCTCCCTTTCTCAAAACATTTTACTGTACTGTATTCACCCTTCCTCTTGCAATGTCAGATGATAAAATGCCTACGTGAGCAGATGAAGCGACAGTGTTAGGCTACTACGGACCTTCTGACAATTCATCAGAAGAGGAGCATCTGCGTCCAGACTGCGACTGATCAACAGTAACTAAAACCATGGAAAGCAAAACTTTCAGATCGGCAGGCACTACTGTGTATATTTAAATGCTAGCAAAGACGTTCTTCGCCAAATTGATTCCATGACCTACTAATGCTGTGGTCTCACTCTTGGCTGAAAAGCAGAAGCATCTAAGAGCTTCTAAATATTATGAGGTCCAGGCCACACCCAAGACCAATGAGAACCTTTGGGCTGGGACCCAGACCTCAGATCATTTTAAAGCTCCCTGAGTGATTTCAAAGGTCAGCCCTGGTTGAGAAGCCCTTCCTTAATTGGGACTGAGTGATCCGTAATTTTAAAAGCACTATTATGGGTCAGGGGCAGCGTGGGCACCTTGCAGCTTCCTCTCTACCAGTGGTTCTTCACTGGGGTGATTCTGTTCCCCAGAGGACTTTCGGCAACATCTGGAAATATTTTTGATTGTCACAAGTGGGAGGGAAGAGCTACTGGCATCTGGCAAAGAGGCCAGGGATACTGCTAAACGTATCACAGGGGGCAGCCCCCGTGACAAAGATGACCCAAAATGTCGACAGTACTGCGCCTGAGAGATCCTGGTCTGACTGAATGTTGCTAACATTCAAACGTCTACTGGATCCCCAGATTGAATCCTCAAGTTGACAGTCATCTCTATGCTAGAATTTGGGCCGTTAGGTACTTAATAAAGAGTAAGAGAAGCTTCCTGGTTTAGGAAGCCCAAAACTAATCATTACTAAGCTGGACATAAACCATGGCCTCTAACAATAGTTACCACCTCATGCACACCTACTATGTATCAGGTATCATGAAGTGCTGCGAAGAACGCTAATGACATTTGCAAAATATGTCCTGATGCCAATTACATATAAACAAAATCAGTGGGGACTGTCCAGTTTTAACCTTGTTTTGAACAATGCCCGCAGAAGAAAAAGTTCCTGAACCATTTACCTGCCAAACAATAACCATGCCAACATATGTATAAACCCTCTGAGACTTAGCTACTCACCAACACTGAACTTCAGTGTTTATCTGATTTTTATGACTGAGGCACTGTAGTAAAATCTTCTTTTCACTGAAAACCACTTGTGCTAAAAAGTCATTTTTATCAAGCCTGTCACCAAAAAACCCACAACAGTGCAAAGGCCTTTGTCCCTCTGCCAGCACAGTTCTGAACGTTTCGGCAAGTATCCCTGGATGTTCCGCTCCTTTTGTCCTCATTCATGTTACAGCCATAAAATAAAGCACTTGAGTTTTAAACACCATGTACCTAGAGTACATTTCTTCGGAGTAGAAGGTGGGGTATACAGTGTAAGAGAGAAATAAGGAGCAACTCCCAAATGCATCCGAAAGTAACAGAAAAGTGATACTAGGGCATGGCTGATTCTTCAAGAAGGGGCAACTCTTGGCTGATCCCTCCATGTACCACCAACCCTGCTCCAGTCTGTCTTCTCCGGGGGCCAGCAGCAAGGTTCATCCACTCACAGCTGAGGAATTTGGAAAAGGAGTTAACTGCCGCTCCTCAGGCACATTCCAATAAGAAGAAAGCCAAGCTGCCAGAGGCAGTGAAATGTCCCTGACTGCAGGTCAGTGGAAATTTTCTGCTGCGGCACGGGGTTAGTCAGCACTCCTCCTGATCACCAGTTCTTCTGGCTCTGACAAAGTTGCACGCCGACAAAAGTCGGCCCCAACCCCCACCGAGTTTTAGAAGGTGTTGTTATTTCCATCTGATCCTCAGGATGACCTATGAGCTAGGTTACTAGGATTTCCACCGTGGAGAGGAAGAAACCTCAGAGAAGCTAAATGGCACACACAAGGTCAGAGGATCAGCACGGGAAGAAGACCAAACAGGAGACTTCAGACTCCTGGTCATAGTGAGCCTCTGTGCTAACCGTGCCAGAAAGAAGACCTCATCAGCTCCCGAGGCAGATTTCTGTTCTATCTGTAAGATTTGCCTTCTACTCATGTGTCTGAGCTATGCCTTCCAGAGGAAGAATTCCTTCCTCCTTCCTCCACGAGATAAGCCTTCAAGCATCTGAAGATGTCAGTTGACTCCAATCCTGACTCTACTTCTTCAGAGCACTATTTCCAGCCCCCTCACCTCCTCCTCAGATACTGTGGTTATCAGTTCTTCACCAGCATAGTCCCTGAAATGTGGTGCTCAGGACAAGACTTGGGGTTTGGGGTGTGGTCTGACAAATGCACCGTAATGGTTAATTATGTGCCAACATGCCTGGGCTATAGGGTGCCCAGTAATTTGGTCAAACATAATTCTGAGTATTTCTGTGAGGGTGTTTGTGGATGAGATTAACATTTAAATCAGTAGACTAAGTTAAACAGACTGCCCTTCCTAAGGTGTGTGGGCTTCATCCAATCAGTTGAAGGCCTGACCCCACCCCCGGAATAAGCTCTTCCAGGTTCTACAGCAGCCTGTTGGCCTTCAGATTCAAATCGGGGCATGGACTTTGCAGATTCTGGACTTGCCAGCCTCCATAATCACAGGAGCCAATTCCTTACAATAAATCTTTTTCTACATATATGTGGACACTGCATGCAGCCCAGAATCACATTAGGTTTTCTATCAGCTGAACTCTGCTGTTATCTCATATTCATTAATTTATACTTCAAACATACACCTGCCAAATATTTCTTGAGCACCTCCCTCATCTGTGCCGGGCACTGTGTTGGAGGTGCTGGGGTAATCGCACAGAAAGGTGACAGATGAAACTCCCCGGCCTTGTGGAGCTTACAGTCTCTTAAGGAAGCCAGAGGAGCACAATAAATAAGCGAAATATGTAGTATCCCAAGAGGCGCTATGGAGCAAAATAAACTGAGAGAAGGGAAGGCTTAAATGTCATGGGGAAAGTCCAGCTGAGAAAGTCACAGCATAAAGCCCTGCGGAGGTCAGAAGGAAAAGAATCTGTGGTTGAAACAGCAGCTCATGTAAAGGTCTGGCAAGCGGAAGGGAGAGAGGCGGGGCCAGTGTGGCTGGAGCACCGGGAGGGACAGGTAGATGAAAAGGTCAGAGAGGTCAGAGAGCCGAGAAGGTCCAATCTGACCTTGCAGACTGCCACTAAGGACTATGGTGTTTAGTCCAGGTGAGATGGGACACCACTGAAAGTTCACGAAAACATCTAAAAAATTTTTACCTCTGGCTGCTGTGGCCAGTCTAGATTGAAGAGCGGCAAGAGCAGGAGACCAATAGTAGGCTTCTGCAATAACCTCAGGGAGAAAGAGCAGCATCTCACGCCGGGGAGGTGGTGGTGGAGATGGTGGCACCTAAATCCCCAGGGCTCATTTTACCGGGTTGCGGCTCTTTCCATCCTTCCCTTATAGCAGTAATTCTTTCATAGAAACACAAAGTCTTATATTTATTCCTTAGACCCATATTTCAAATCTGTGTCGGACACATAAAAATCCTTATTCTGGGGGCGCCTGGGTGGCTCAGTTGGTTAAGCGTCTGACTCTTGATTTCAGCTCAGGTCATGACCTCACGGTGGTGGGACCAGGTGACACATCGGGCTCTGTGCTGAGCATGGAGCCTGCTTGGGGTCCTCGCTTTCCCTCTCTCTGTCCCTTCCCCGCTCATGCTTGCACTCTCTTTCTCTCTCAAAATAAATAAATAAACATTTAAGAAAATCCTTATTCTGTTAGCTGTCAATATCACTGAATTGCACATGCGTGCCTTCTATACATTCATCTAAATACTTGAGCAGTGGAATAAGACCAGGCTAAGGTCTGTGACTTACAGGTATACTCCCATGCTGACCCAAAGATGCTAAACAGCACATGCTGGGGTCCCAGGTTGTTCATCAACTACAAAGTAACCCCATAGAACTGTCCTCACCTGGTCTGTAAGGGCATCATGCTAGAACCTGTTAAGAACCCTGCTGAAATAAACACATGATCTATCACTGTCATCCCCCCTACCATCTGGCACTCTAGTCTCCTACCTGATCTTCATGGTATGGTATCCTTATTTGAGTCTGGATTGGGTTACAGTCTGTGGAAGAACACAGACATAAAGAGAAGAGCAAAAAACACTATTTTTCTAATACAAGGAGGGGCTACAATCACCACTTCAAGGAAAATAACTATGAGTGAATATGGAAATGTTTTAAAAAATGTTAAGAGCAAGGATTTTATATTTGGATAAAATGGCAGGTATTTTCTTTTACTCCACCTTATTGGTGGGTTCTTGCCATGCCGCCACCCCATTTCTGGCCCTGTATCTCAAGACACCTGCATCTCAACCACTAGAGTAACCCCCTATCTTCCAATCTGGTCTCCTTCCATCACTCCTCCACCCTGTTGCTGGGAGATCTTTCTAAAGAGTAAACTCATGACGATGCAGGACAGTATCTAAGCATCTTAAATGGCATATGACCAGAAAGGGCCTCTGCCTGCCCCACTGGCTACCACTCCCCCGTGTACTCACCATATGGAATCGCTTGGTGGCAGAACACATCCTGCTACTTGAGGCTCCTGAGTCTTGTTACATCCAGGTCCCTCCCACCTGGACTGCTCTTTCCAGCCTTCCTCATCTGGTAACTCTCCTTGAACTTCCACAGAACCACCTTCTCTGTGAAGCCTCCCAGACTTCCCTTCTGACTTCAGGGTGGAGCAGCGCACAGGTGCCTTTTCAGACCTCTAGTCGAGCCCCTCTCTCACATGAAATGTGACTCTTTATCAGCAAAACTGATAAAGAAAAACAGCTCAAGGGTCAATCAAGCACCTTGCTCATTCTAAATCTCCGGGGCTCGCGTGGCATGGAGCTTGGCACAAAGCAGGGACTCCATAATTGCTTGCTGAATGAGAATCGGTTCTGTTACTTACAGGAAAGGATATGCCATAGTTTCTTCATTCCTGTAACCCAAACTCCTTACTTCTCTCACTGCCTGTGGAAATGCTCTTTCAGCCAACATTTAAAGCCCATGATTTGCCTTTTCACCCAATACCTCCACCTAAAAACAAATTCTTACATCATTCCATGTCCTCCCTTGAATTCAGCGAACTTTCCTCCTGCTTGCTAATTAAAACCCAATCCTCTGACATTCCCTGACATGACAAACATCTCCCTGTGGGAATGAACGGAGCATAGAGCTTTAAGAATCCCGATCCTTGGCAAGAAGGGGCAAACGTGAAGCACTTTACTGCCCAACAAACCCCAGGCTACTGAGATGCACACTGAGCCACCTCCTGAATGCTCTTCCCTACTTAAACCATGCACGACATTTGTATTGTAGATTCTGGTTATGCTACCAGATTTTTTTTTAAAGAGCAGAACATTACTCTATCTGCCAGTGCTGGGAGTTTTATTACAAGAACTTACGGCTAGGCAACGAGAGCCAAGTTTATTATTTTTTCTGGATCAGATTCAACAACCTTGTCCAAAAGAGCAAGAAAAAAGCAAAGAGGCAACCAGCCCTTTTTGTTTCCACACCTGCATTTAAACTTTAACTCTTAAAGTCCTAAGCAGATCCATGGAAGCCTCAAGATTTATCTCCCAAGTTCTAGTGAGGTGAACAAATCCTGGCCGATGGGTGCAGTCACCATTTTCCTGGAACTGAGGCTCTCTGTTTTAGCACTTAACTCAGCACATCAGCTGACTCAGAGGCCTGGTGGTTGCATCACAGTATCCCTGTGGGCCTCCCCCGAGTTAGTTTGGTCTTCGGTGAGGGGGGAGAGAGAAGGTAGTACCATACTATAAGGATTCACTCATCCTATGCCCTTCCCCTCCCCTTCCTCTATCCCCTCCCCACTGCCCTCACCTTACGAAGAATGTTCCCTGATGAACAGTCCTGATAAGGAAGTCCCATCTAGGGGCACCTGGGTGGCTCAGTTGGTTAAGCATCTGACTTCGGCTAAGGTCATGACTCGTGGTTTGTGAGTTCAAGCCCCGCATTGGGCTCTATGCTGACAGCTCAGAGCCTGGAGCCTGCTTTGGATTCTATGTCTCCCTCTCTTTCTGTTCCTCCCCTACTCATGCTCTGTCTCATAAAAATAAATAAACATTAAAAAAAAAAAGAAGTCTCATCTGAAGTTTCTCCTCACCCAGTCACATGTTATCTTCTCATGGGGCCAATTAAAAATTACAATCCAACCACCCAGCAGCCCCCACTCTAGCAATCCTGATACACCCCCAAACCTGCTTTCCATGTTCTTGGAAAGTCACCTTCTAAACTACCATATAATTTACTTATTTATTATGTTTATTGTCCATCTCCTCCTACCAGAATGTAAGCTCCTTCAGAGGCTGGGATCTTTGCTTTGTTCATGGGTATATCTGATGCACCTAAAATAGTGCTGTATTTAGAAAAGATATTCAAGAAGTATTTAGTGAATGAATGAATCTTGAGGTCCAATCAACTGGTAGTACCTGCCTAAAGTTCTGTGCTAAGAAGGACTCTGAGGTCATTCACATACGGAAGTAGTGGAGAAATGAGAACGAGCACTTCGATCAGTCACGTGTCTGCCAATGGCTCAGAGCACCCTGTACCTGCTCTATAGCTGTCCAATACAGTAGCCACACTCCATTGAACACTCGAAATATTGCTAAATAAACTGACCTGTGTTGCAACTGTAAAATACATACTAGATTTTGTACTGTGTCATATAGTACAAGATTAAAGAAACCTCAACAATTTTTTATTGTTAAATGCTATTATGTAGATATACTGTGTTAAATTACATATGCCATTACAAATAATTTCACTTATTTCCCTTACTTTTTAACAATATATTTTTATGTTTATTTATTTGAAAGGGAGAGACGGAGTAAGAGAGGGGGAGAGAATGAGCATGTGTGGGGGGAGGGGCAGAGAGAGAGAGAGAGAGAGAGACGGAGAGAGAGAGAATCCCAAGCGGGCTCCATGCTGTCAGTGTACAGCCAGACTTGGGGCTCGATCTCACGAACCTGAGATCATGACCTGAGCTGAAATCAAGAGTCAGACACTTAAGTGACTGAGCCATCCAGGTGCCTTTCCTTTCCCTTTTAAATGTACTAACAGGGGCGCCTGGGTGGCGCAGTCGGTTAAGCGTCCGACTTCAGCCAGGTCACAATCTCGCGGTCGGTGAGTTCGAGCCCCGCATCAGGCTCTGGGCTGATGGCTCAGAGCCTGGAGCCTGCTTCCGATTCTGTGTCTCCCTCTCTCTCTGCCCCTCCCCCGTTCATGCTCTGTCTCTCTCTGTCCCAAAAATAAATAAAAAAACGTTGAAAAAAATTTTTTTTAAATAAATAAATAAATAAATAAATAAATGTACTAACAAAAGATTTTAAATTCCCTCTGTGGTTCACATTTTATTTCTATTGGACAGTATTACTCCAGGACCTCCTCCAATATGATTGTAAGGAAACACTGATAATATCCATCTATCCATCTGCTTCTTGATCTGGTCTCAGAACATAAATTAATGTCAAGAAGCCATCTCAAATCCAATGCTTCACAAAGTGTGATCCTTAGACCAGTATAATCATCCTGGAGATTCCAGGATGGGTGGGAATGTGGGGTCCAGGAAACTGCATTATAACCTTCCTCCCACCACCCCATGATTCCAATGCATAGCTGAGGATCATTGCTGTAGGCCATAGATACAAATATTATTTAAATTTCAAATAATCTTTGTGAAGCAAACAGGAACAGGATTGCAGCAGGGTGATCAAGTATGAATCTTCTCCTCTGCAGTGGTAGAAAAAAGAAAAAAAAAAAAAAACAAGACGAGAGAGTAAAGCCAAGTCATGGATAGAGTCATCTTCTTGCACATCTGAAAAGAAAGAAATGGGCCTTGTGAAATCAGAGGAGACACAGCTCCCCAAAGATGAAGAAAAGCCTGCTGACATCGCAGAGGAAAATCTGTTCCAGGAATCACATACACACGCCCTATAGCTCAGCTGTGGTCCATTTAGAGCTTGAGCTGTGGCTGGTGAGCGCCTGCTATTCAGGTTACAAAGCTCCGTGGGGCTGCTCTGCTCACACACCCAGCTTCACACATTTACATGACTTTGGCATTGATGAAAGTGAAGCGTGTGGACAATCAGGATCAGCTCCTCTCCCTCTTCTATCTTGCCCTGTCCGTAACTTTTACCATTCCTATTCCTTTTCCCTGACTCCTGTGCAGACAAATCTCTTTTTGGAGTTGCCTGACTGGGAAAATAGAGCATAACAAGGAAAACAAAAAAAGCAAAGAAAAACACATCGACATTTCCAAAACACCTTTGGTGTCAAGTATTTGCTAGTTCCTTCCATTCTAGAGGGAAAAAAGACGTAAAGTAGAATAGGCATTTCTCTTGAATTTAGGTTTTTATATCAATAGTATTGATGGCAGATGGGTCCTAGAATTCATCTAACAGTGCCCACACAGAAAGGCATTGAGATGATGCTTTGGTGTATTTTGTGCACAAAGTCCATCCAGTAAAAACAAACTAACATAAAGTACTGGAACAGTACTGAAATATTTACCTCCCAAATGAGGACTAAACCCTACATTCTGAAAGAGGAAAATCACACGTTTTTCCTACCCAATTCCTGGGAGGGCTGTGCTTGCCTATTTCCTCCAAAGCCACGTGAGGTGAAATATGATCTGAAACATGTTTTCTATTAACCATATATCATGACTCAATGCTTTTTTTTTAAGTTTGTTTTAAAGAAATAATAACTTCCATGCCCATGAACCTACAGTCTTAATTTGTAATGCTACATATTCATGAGCCATGTGATTATGGCATCTGCCAATCGTGCATTCAAGAAACACAAATCCATGCAACCATTTAAAAATCTTGGGTGATTTTAATTTTGTATCTAAAACCAGATTACCTTCTTCCTTTAAAATGACTTAAAACTAATATTCAACACTTTTTCTCAAAACATTCATGATGGTCACCCTCTGCTTTTAATTTTTATTTTTGCTGAAATGGAATATAGAGAACTAAAGGATTGAAACAGCCCTCTGTTCTTAACACCCAACATGTTTACACATGCCAAGAACAAAGCTCTGAGATGCAGCCCTCTCACTATAAACACGCACAAACTTGAATGTAAGCCACTACAAAAGCAATCCTCTAATCTCCCGTGGAAATGTTACAGAAACGATAGTATATGTGAATATACAAAGGGAAGCAAAATATGTCACTGCATCTGAAAGACAGACTCAGTCCACACAGGTTACCAAATTAATGAAGCATGAGCTGCTTTACAATGTAGAGTTTTCCAAAGTAGAGTCCCAGGTCACAGAGGGACCCTTGATGGTCTTACAAAATGAGCTCTCCAGATTCCTAAACTTACCTTTCTCATCTGCCAGTGTTAGCAGGATTTTAGGATGAGCGTGATTCAAAATTTAAAGCGTACTTGCCATCTAAAGGGTATTTTTCCAGGAAAAAACAAAATGTTGACATCATTATCATCACTTGCCATGATCCTCTATCTGTTTTTGCCCTCCAAACATGCTTCTGGGAATCCCTAGCTAGGGAAGATTCTTTTATTTTTCTTTTAAGTTATACCCAATCTGCCAACCCAGGTTCAAGAGCACAAATTGAACTTTCTAAGTGCTTGGCTCCTAATAGGTTCCTAGAATTCTCTTTATAGCGTTCCTCTTCATCAAATAGATATTCTAAGTTCTATTTTACAGACAAGGAAATTAACGCTCAGAGAAGCTACAGGATCGGCCCGAGGCACACAGCTGGTAGAAAGCAGGCTGACAACAGAACCAGAGGCTTTCTTTCCCATTAGAGAGCTGTTTCTACTCCACTACCATGGAGTGGTCAACTACTGAACTCAAGAAATCAGTAGATCTGGGTAGACAGAGCCCCACCTTAGCCTCCTATCAACAGAACACTGGGAGAGAATAGCCATGAAGGTTCTTACTGATCACTTACTAAGTGAACGTTTCATAGATTCTGAATCTTCACATGGGACAACTGAAGATACTAGTGCTCTGAGAGGTTACATAAAGCTCCAGATTGCATAGCTTTAGCAAGGGACAAGTGCAGAATTAAAATGTCTATCAGACTCCAAAAACTATGCAATACATAATCCAGGCTTTTAAGAGAGTGAAAAGGGAAAGCAGTAAGGCAAAGCAGGGGACTATGTCCTTTCCTGATGTTTGCATAGAGATTCCCCCGTTCCGTTTGGTTATTTCCTTCTCTTTCTCCCCCTTCCCCAGCAGTCTAAGGAGTTCAGCTGGAAAAAGTAGGGGAGAGAAAATGGAAATGGAAGGGGCAGACAGAAATAGTGATGACTGTTATGGGAACAAAGTAATTACTTGTTGGGAAGAAGAAAGATTGGGTATAGTAAACAACAAAAGCTGCCAAAGGATCTGAAATCATTTGAAGAGAAACTATGGTAGACCTAGGTTGGCAAGAATTATCAGGGTGTATAAATTTAAGATATAAATGCTCCCTGTGATGGTCAGTTTTATATGTCAACTTGGCTTGGCTATTATTATTCCTATTATATCCTATTATTCAATCAAACTCTAATCTAGATGTTGCTGTGAAGGTATTTTGTAGGTGTGATTCACAGCCATAATCAGATAAATAAATAAGGGCAATTATCTTAGATAATCTGGGTGGGCCTGATTCAATCAGTTGAAGGATTTAAGAGCAGGGCTGAGGCTTCCCTGAGAAGAAATCCCACCTGTGGACAGCAGCTTCCACTCAGGCTGGAGAGTTCCAGCCCTCCTTCCTGATCACCAATCTGCAGATTTCTGCCATGCCTTGTCTGTCTCCACACGGCATAAACCAATTACTTGCAAGAAATCTCTTTATATATATCCCCTACTGGTTCTCTTTCTTTGGATAACCACTGACTATTACAGCTTCTGTGAATGGCTGATGAAGGCTTGAAGAGAAATGGAGCTGCATATTCTGGCCTAGCAACCCCAGACCTAAGAACAGTTTAGGAAAAAAAGGTTCTAAAGGATATTTCCTTCAGGGGTGCATGATGGAGGTAGGGCCTTCAGCCCCAAGAATGGCTGGAGCCCTCTTGACCTTCCTAACATTAGCTCTCAACCAAAGGCAGACCATGTTTCTACACTTACCTCCATTTTCCAGGCCACCCCGGATGAAGAAATAAATGATCCTAGAGGGTGAAAGACAGAGGGCTATGCAGGGTATTCTGGTAAAGCTTATTCAGAGACAAGCTAACCAGAGGAGCCTGGGGGACAATGTTGTTGGAAAAAGGATCAAGAAGCAATTTTAACACCCACACCCAACTGAAATACTGGCATTACCTAGATCCCAGTACTGTAGCAAGCCATTCACGACACACTCTGCTGAAATGAAACCAGAGAGGCAATTTCACGCCAGCTCCTCACTGGATCTGGTGAGCGATACCCTGATTTGGCTCTTCAGGTTCAATTCTGAAGCCCTTGTCGCTGGGACAGTCATTGGTGGTTCCAGGCTGGAGACCAGGGTTACAGAGGACATCAAAGTCACACCCTTGAATCAAGTGGTGTGACTGTCCCCAGTGAGGTCTCCATTTACCTTTCTGAAAAGTAAGGGGCACTTAGATTATGTACGTCCCTCAGGAGGCCATCCAGCTACCTTCTTTGCACTATCTGTGACTGAGGGATGATGGCAGGGGCTCTAAGCAAAGGGGAAAACAACTGGAGAAAAAAACAGCTCAAAACACCAGGGGGTTGAGGGGGGGTTAGTCGCTTTTGGAATGCTATTTTTAAGGTGGCAGCCTCAGTGACTAACCTCCAGTCAGCGGGAGGGCAATGGCTGACACTAGTTCAAAAGCTTCACACGGTATCTAGGAAAACTATTGTTATATGTAGTTGGTTGTGATCGGGGCAATGTCCTGCATCTAGATATCAGGGGAAATCGTTCAACCTAAATACCTTCCCTCTGCAAAAGGAAAGCCCTGGGTCAGACGACAGTGGACAATTAAATTCCAATATCCCTGGCTACACCAATTTGCTCCCATTCAAACCCCAGATCAAAGTCGAAGATAGGAGATAAAAGGGAGAAAGTAGGGAAAAAGCTAACCCAAACTACTAATCCTTATCATTAAAAAATACTCATTATTATTGCTAACATTTGTCAAGCACTTACTATGTGCCTGGCACTATTCTAAGCACTATACATGGGTTATACATGCCATTTATTTACTAGCTGTGTGATCAGGCACAAATTAACTTAATCTCCCTTTGTGGAAACGATTTCCTCATGTTAAAATGAGGATAATAATTGTACCTACTTTACAGGCTTGTTATGAAGGTTAAATAAGGTAATATATGTGAAGTACTTGGAAGAGTGCCTAGCACATGGCTCATGCACTAAGTGTTTGTCAAATGTACACATACATGTATACGTAGCCCCACAATGGGCCACAAGGGTTGTCTGACAGATCATAAGGTTGACAGGCCATAATTCATTCCTCACTATGCCTGGACTGTAGCCTTCTTGTCTGAACTTCCAGAAAAGGATATATGAACCCTGTTTTCAAGGGCTGGAGCAGTGCTGGCTCCAAACAGTAGCTCTGAACATCACCCAGCAGCCTGTATCAGCCAGAAACTATAGAATCTCCAGAACAGACTATGTCATAAACACAGAATGGCTAGAGATCAAATGAGCTTTTGTGGGCTTTTGGCAGAGGTGGCAGATGGCTAAGCCCCTGACTTTCAGGTATACCCTGGGTCCCAAGATCACAGTTGTGTCATTCGCCACCGAAACAGGACAAGGCAGGAGAGTAAGGAGGACTCCCTGGCCTGGTGGCATTAAGAGGCCATCTGAGGATAGGGTATTAGCACCAAAGGCAAAAACCAAGGGCAAAAACTATTCTCGGGATATAAATTCTACCTTGGACAAAGAAACAAGAAAGGCTAAAGGGACCCCTTCCTCTGCAGAAATCCACTTCCAAGCTAGGGGTTTGGATGATGGAGGTTTAGAGTGTCGGCGCTGGGCTGCCTCAAATAAGCCCAATGACTCCATTCCCAGGAAGGAGTCAGGCCATCATGCAGTCCCCATTAGAGATGGGGACTGCAGGCCACCTGTGTGGAATGCTTACCAAGGGCCTCACTGTCTGCAGTGAGAGGACCATGGCACAACCACAAGCTTTCAAGCTGACCTCACCAGAATCTCCCAGGAGATAAGTTTCTCCCCTTCCTATTACATGAAAAAATATTCTGCAACCTCCCTTAACAAAACACTCACTTTTTCTACCAAACAGCCCCTTGCAAGCTGCCTACCACATTAACCAAGGGCACCAGACATATGATGTTTGATACAATTGCCCAAAGCTTGGGAAGGGCAGATCCATCAGGTTGCCAGAGTAGCCTTAGACAGCAAAGCCTTAAAGGAAGGAATGGGACTCTACACGAAGAAACCTACCTTCTCTCCTTGGTAAAATAGAGTTTATTTAACCTCAATTTGTTGAGTGAAAGCAAAGCCTTCACAGAGCTGGAGCCCAGGCCTGCACACAGACATGACACAGAAAGTCCAGTGGAGCCAGGAAAAGTCTACGCTTGCGTGAACCCTCCAGGACAGGATGTCTCAAGCAGGAAGAATACACCCAGGCAAACCTCACAAGGCCAAGGGGCCACTCACTGGCAACATTCACAAGCCTTAACCCAGCAAGTTAAGATAATCCTAGGAAGTCTTCCAAAAAACTCTTTCTGGACCAGGATTACCAACTGAAACTGGACTCATTCCAATGCTCTAATTGCCACAGTGACATTTAGGAAGAGCTCTCTTGACCACAAATGGGCCAGAAACTTATTCCTAGGAAATATGGTAGTTGACTGACCCTAGTTCATGAGAGGATCAAGCCCCTTACAATTAGGGCTCTTATGGACAAGCCACAAAACCAACAGATAAGCAGCCTCTGGAACAAAAATGCATGGTACACAACCACTCGGAATATCCCAAAGGGCACAGTGAGTCATTCCACAAGAGACATTTTTTAAAAAGAAGAAGAACCAATCTTGAAATGTTTAGTTATTTAATCTGTCTTTGAGAGAGAATTTGTTTAGGGGAAAGCCTAACTGGAAAATCCAAAACGGTATATCTAGAGCCCTAGTCTATACACTCCTAGTACACAGGAGTGACATTCCTGGTTGAGCAAAAACCTATTCTTGTGTCCGCAACCCCGACCCACACTGCTCCTCCATCAGCCTCACAGAGGGAGCTGCCTTCATTGCATTTGGAAGAAGAGAATTCTCATTTTCTCCAATTTTCAGGATCCAACAATGGTACTTCTTTTTTTTTTTTATTTATTTTTTTTTAATGTTTCTTTTTGAGAGAGAGACAGAGAGACAGAGAGACAGAGAGACAGAGCAGGGGGTGGGCAGAGAGAGGGAGAATCCAAAGCAGGCTCTAGGCTCAACTGTGATCACAGAGCCCAACGTGGGGCTAGAACTCAAGAACTGTGAGATCATGACCTGAGCCGAAGTCAGAAGCTTAACCAAGCCACCCAACAATGGTACATTTTACACTGGTACCAACAATGGTACATTTTACACTGAAATGCAACTCCTGGGGTGTCTGGGTGGCTCAATCTATCAAGCGTTCAATTTTGGCTCAAGTCAGATCTCGTGGTTCATGGGTTCAAGCCCCACATCGGACTCTGAGCTGACAGCTCAGAGCCTGGAGCCTGCTTCAGATTCTGCGCCTCCCTCTCTCTCTGCCCTCCCCTGCTCACGCTCTCCCTCTCTCAAAAATAAATAAAAACATTTTTAAAACTTTGAAATGCAATTCCCAATCTTTTTTTTTTAATTTTTTTTCAACGTTTATTTATTTTTGGGACAGAGAGAGACAGAGCATGAACGGGCGAGGGGCAGAGAGAGAGGGAGACACAGAATCGGAAACAGGCTCCAGGCTCTGAGCCATCAGCCCAGAGCCCGACGCGGGGCTCGAACTCACGGACCGCGAGATCGTGACCTGGCTGAGGTCGGACGCTTAACTGACTGCGCCACCCAGGCGCCCCTGCAATTCCCAATCTCTTAACCATCTCTCCTATGTAATGAGTAGCTCCTGGAGGGCAGGCAGTCCGTTCCATTTCTCTCTGGAACCCTCCATACCTAGCACAGTCCCCAGCATCCTGTAGGCACTCAAAACTGGTTGTTGGATGAATGAACAAGCGGATACAGAAACCGTCATAGCAGGTATGCTAATCTAATGTTTTTCTAAGCGTGGGGAGAAGTGCCAAGCAAGGGAAAGGAGGAATTTAGAAAAAAAAAAAAAATCATTTCCAGATTTTTAAATGCAACATAGTGGAGAATACAGGGATTTTCCTTTTTTTTTTTTTTTTTTTTTTTAAGTTCCCTCCTTCACAACCAAACTTGAATGCCTGAGTTATTCAAAGGGCATTTTTGGATACTACAACTCTCAGTTACACATCACTTGGAGTTAAGAAAAGGAAGGTCTGGACATGCGCTGTGGTTTAGGCTGTGCACGTCCCTTCCTAGAGTGGAGCTAAGCACACATCTGGGGCTATTTAACAACTGATTGGAAATTTTGCCTTCTGATTTCCAGTTAAATACTGGGCACAGGAAAACAAATAGCACTTGTTTTTCACTGAGCCTTGTCAGTCATCCAAACTGCAGTGCGGACCAGAGAACTGCCTGTGGTTTGGTGGCAGAGGCCCAAAAATTTAGACCTTTCCACCCCACCCCCCCAAGTGCAAGTAAAAGGAATAAACCAGATTTTGGCAACACCCGCCTCTTCACCTACCCCTCCCTTCTTCTCAGACACACAAAACTAGATTTTAAATATTAAGCCTGTAACTGGTATTAATTTACATTTTTCATTAGGATTAAATTTTGATTTGTTTTTATTCCAAAGCCAATAGCGTTGCGTTTGGTTTCTCTCATTTTTTTTTTTTTTTCCAACTGCCCTGCCCTGATATTTACTTGGATTTGCTGAAGAGGCAATGTTCAGATTACCATTTTCTGTTTCCAATTAAATTGGGATATAATATCTAACATTCATATTATCAACGAATCAGAGAGTTTAAAAGCTGAGAGGAATTTCAGAGACTGGCTACTACCACCTCCTTACTTTAGAGATGAGGAAACTGAGGCCCAAGTAAGTGATTTTGCCCAATAATACAGAACTAGTTAGTGACAGAGCCACTTAGTGCTCAGGCCTCCTGGTACCCAGGCCAGGCTGTTAACCAGAAAGAAAAACCCAAATTACCTCTTAGTACAGCTGTGAGATAAAATACAGAATAGCTAATTAAATTTGAGTTTTGGTTAAACAATGAATGATTTTTTAATATGAATATGCCCCAAGTATCATATGGGCATACTAAAAAAAAAGTATTTGTTGTTTATTTGAAATTCAAACTTAATGGGCATCCTGTATCTCTCTTAACTCTGGAAACCTTATCTTAGAAACCAATATCCCCTCCCACTCCACACCTCCACTCAAACATATACATGTATGCACACATTTCTTTCTTTTTTTAATGTCAATGGATGGAAAATATAAGTTGCAGCACAGTAATCCCAAGAACAAGTGAGATTGGAAGAAGTTGCTGCTTATTTTTCGAGGTTTCCTTATCTTAGATACCTTTCTTCCTTATAAGCATGCAAAGCAACTAAGCCTGACATTAAAAGGCTGCGTAAGGCCCCTGGATTAGACATTTTATGTGTCATCTTGAGATTTTCTGCTTGTCCCAAGGCTCTGAGTCTGTAGACCTTGCAGGAGAGCGCACTCAGGTTTAGAATAGAATAAAACAAGATTAGGGGCTCCTGGGTGGCTCAGGTGGTTAAGTGTTTGACTCTTGACTTCGGATCAGGTCATAATCTTACGGTTTGTGAGATTGAGCCCCATGTCAGGCTCTGCACTGACAGCACCGAGCCTGCTTGGGATTCTCTCTCTTCCCCTCCCCACTACAAGAGGGGCAGAGACAGAGGGAGACAGGGAGAATCCCAAGAAGCCTCCATGCACAATGTGGCGCTTGAACTCACAAACTGTGAGATCACGACCTGAGCCAAAGTCAGACATTCAACTGACTGAGCCACCCAGGCACCCTGGGTCTACATTTTTTTTAGCCCCTCCATCAGTTGATGGATATTTGGGCTGTTTCTACTACTTTTTGGTTGTTAAGAATAATGCTGCTGAGAACATTTGTGGGTGATTTTTTTTTCTGTACACCTAGGTTTTGCCCAATTGTCTTCCAAAGCAGCATTTTACTTTACTGTCGGCAATTTATGAGGGTTCCAATTTCCCTAAATTCTCAATAACACTTGTCATTATCTGCCTTTTTTATTAGACCCATCCTAGTGGGTGTGAAGTGGCATCTCATTGTGGTTTTAAATTTGCATTTTCCTAATGACTAATGATATTGAACATCTTTTCATGTGCCTATTAGCCATTTGTGTTTTTTCTTTGGTGAAATGTCTATTCAAATTGCATCATGTTTCTTAACAAAAACTAGTATTGTTATGATTTTTTTTTTTTTAAGCAAACTCAGGTTGGAAGTTCAGATATTTATTGCCCCACTGAACTATGCTTCTTCTTCTATGTGGAAATAATTGCAAAAATAAAAATCCTTCTAAGAGATTTTTCTTTATAGTTTCAACATGACAGACTGAGGGGTTAGGATTATTCTTATTTCTAATTGCACTGAGGGACAGCTCTAACCTACTCAATATTCTCTGGGCCATCCAGACACCTTACAGAAGAAAATCTATACAGCTGTGACAACTCCATCATGCATGTGCGTGTGCACGTCCATATACACATGTGTGAGACTCGTACTCAAAGACTCACTGCTTGACAATGACACAATCACCCTTCATTCCGTTTCCTACATAACCAGAACAACCGGATAAAGGAACTACATTCGCAGAGGAAACTCAATCCCATTTTCCCCCTGCCTGACACACTCCTTCTTGCCTGCACTGTGAAATCATAAGGAGGGCTGGAATGATTTGACAGAAAAAAAGCCAGACACCTTCATCAGACAGTATTAAAGTATAATATTTTTAGTCATTCTCATGGTGGCTGAGACATTCAGAGCAACACAAGTTCCTAACAACTAATTATGAAATGTTTCCCTTTTAAATTTGGGCATCTATAATAAATGCAGACATGTCAACTTAAATTAAAACATCATCTTGAACAGATGAGTAGATATCATTGCTTCATCTCTTCTCACCACCCTGCTTAAAAAAATAAATAAAAACTAAGACAAAAATCAAAAAACAGAATTGTGTAGTGCTGTAACTTTACCTGGAAAGTAAAGATAGCTTTAAGGCAGTAATGCAGGCACTACATTAATACACATCTTAGACAAAGAATCAAGAGACGGCCTCTCTCCTCCACAACTCGGAGCTCTTTGGGTAACCTGGGAGGAGACAGTGATGGAAACGGCTAAGTCCCAGTGTCTGAAAGTCCCACAGGCCTTCTCAAGTGTTTGTAAAATAATGTAACGGTCTTGTTTCTAAATTTGAACTCTTAGCTATTATACATGGATCAACAGACCTCATCCCTGATGTGTCTGTCATCCAGCAGCAGACCCCTCTGCTGCAATGGCTGTCCAGTGGATGCACAGACCCTGAAATTCCTTTCCAGCAACACAGAGTAAGGGAAGAGCTTGCCTTTACCCTCTTTACCTCACACACTGTCAGGGAGAGCTACCTGGCTTGTGAGAGAGCTTGTATACCTCCTCCACGGACCTGAGAAAATGAATGAGCAACACATGTTCTACTAGCTTTTCCAGGCCTTGAAGACATGTACAGATGGGAGAAAACCATTTTATCTAAAGAAAGCCTGCTGGATAATAAAGTAGAGTTCAAGTGTCCCGGAATGTAAATCCTTGGCTTCTCCCAATGCTGTCTCCCCTGTGTTGGTAATTTTAGGTTCATCACTTGATCTGCAATCTCCTTACATGGGATCGACTCCAAAGAGGGATGATGTTAAGTTGTTTAACTAAAACTGTCTCCTTTTTTAACTGTTAGTGCATTTTAAACTGATGGCCAAGATGCAGTTCTTACAGATCTTAAAATTAAAGCAAATAAATAATAACTAGGAGTAAGATACTTTCCATTATAACCCATTGAGGGGTAGGTTCATGAAGAATCCAGAAAGTGACCAGTACAACTATGATATATGTAGCCCTCACTTTTCATCTGGACCTGTAGCCCAGAGAAATAGGAACTCCTTTTAATCTTGGACAAGCCAAGCTAGACATTTATAATTAGAAATATAAATTATATTTTATAATATATATACATATTATATATAAAACGAGTGGCTCAGTCAGTTAAGCATCTGACCCTTGATTTCAGCTCAAGTCATGATCTCATGGTTGAGATCAAGTGCAGTGTCAGACTCAGTGCTGGGTGTGGAGCCTGCTTGGGATTCTCTCTCTCCCTCTCCCTCTTCCCCTATCCCGCTGTGTGTGCTCTTTTTCTCTCTCTCTCTCTCTCTCTAAATAAACAAATAAAAATAGAAATTCAACATCTTTTCCAAGTGTTCTTTACTATGACTATTAATAAATAGCCACAACAACAACAGGTAATATCTATGAACGGGGTCAGGCACTGTATTAAACATGCTACATGTAATCTCTTTTAATCAAGATAACAACCCCATGATGCTGGGACTATTAATTTTCCTTTATTACAAGTGAGGAAAATCAGGCTTAAAGAAATAAAATAATTTGCCTTGAGTTACTATTTGGATTCAAAGCCGGGTGGGCAAAGCATTTACTCATAACCTGTCCATAACCTGCCCAGTGTGGTAGCCTCATGTAGCTACTAAGCACCTGAAATGTGGTTGGTATGCCTCAGTAACTGTAT
The DNA here is from genome assembly GCF_028749965.1 of Puma concolor. Lineage (NCBI taxonomy): Eukaryota > Metazoa > Chordata > Mammalia > Carnivora > Felidae > Puma > Puma concolor. The sequence goes on from NC_141674.1 coordinate 78,071,964, forward strand.
TTGTAATTTTAGTTAATTTAAGTTTTTTTTTTAAGTTTTAAAAAAGTTTTCTTTTTTTAGTTTATTTATTTTGAGAGGGAGAGAGAGAGAGGGAGAGGGAGAGGGAGAGTGAGAGAGGGAGAGAGAGAGAGAGAGAGAGAGAGGGAACAAGAACAAGTGAGGCAGGGCAGAGAGAATCCCAGGCAGGCTCCGCACTGTCAGCGCAGATGCTTAACCACCTGAGCCACCCAGGCGCCCCTAGTTATTTTAAATTTAAATAGCTCACCTATAGCTACTGTTTACAGTATTGCACAATATAGCTCAGCACTCTAAGGGCTAAATGCACATAAGACTTTATGATCATGGCCATTACTTACTATCACAAATACCTTTAGTTACAAGAGATTGACAATGATTATGAGTATGAAGGAGCCAGTCTGGGGTAAGAGCTTCTTGTGTAAGTCCTATCTGGGTTTGATAGAATGTCACTCAATTTGGTTTTGCCTGATGCTTCATCATGACCAGATCCAGGTTATGTGCATGTTTGGCTAGAATATAACATAAATGATGCAGGTTATCACATTTAAAGGCACACAATGTCCATGTGCCCCATACTGGTGATGTTGATTTTGAAGATTTGGTTAAGGTACCATAGGGTATCTCCACTATATATAGTTATTGTTTCTTCTTTTGGTATTAGTAAGTAATTTGGGTAATTTAAATAAAATATACAGTTCCTCAAACTCCCTCCACTTCTGCTACATTTAGCTTCTACTGATGACTCCTGCCCAATAAACTTTTACTATGATGATTGCAAAACCAGGAATTTCTAACTCCATTATCCTTCTATATCACTGATTGGCATCTGACTATAATGAAGAGCTGTCCCTTATCCCTCTTTACTCATTTATTTATCTACTTATTAACTGTACTGATTATGGATTCCTACTTTATTCAACAGGTACCTTTGAGTTTTTAAGTGTATTCTTCAAATGTAAGTACAGATATGCTCATTATACAAGAAAAAGACTATTAACTGAGGCCTCTTTTTGTTTTGGATGCTTTGGGGCGATGAGGCTTAAAAGCCTAAGGCTCTGCAATTAAGGACATCAGCATGGAGCCCTAGCAGTAGACAATGTGAGTTATCACTGCGAAGGGCAGTGTTGCGCATCATCAGACATGATATCATACCCCAAAAATTCCATCCAAACAACCCATCAATTTCTCCACAACCAGCAAACTTGAATGTTCTGGCAAACTCAAAAGGACATGATTTACAAATAGTAGGTAATATTTGGATCTTTCCACAAGAGCTGGGTTCCAGCTTTTTTATAAAATACAAATGTTTTCATTTTGGAACTGGCTGTGTCACTCTCTCAACAAACAGATCCTCGTATCAGAAAGTAGGCCTGTGTTATATACAAATAGAATGGGTTTGTGTGTATTTATTTTGCGGTCAGAGACCACACACCTAGTGGCTGTTTACAATGTTTACATTGCTCCTGATGCCACCAGAGGAGTCTCAGAGTGGAGACCAAAGCCCAGGCCACACAGAGTATGACTGCAGGTCCTGCTCTAACGTGGAAACTAGACCAGATCCTCTATCCACAGTCAGACACACACGTGCGGTGTTTGTTTTCCGTGACTGCTTACCTACACTGTCCAAATACCACTAAGAGCATTCTTTCAATTTAATACACTGTGGACTCTGGTATTATTTCAATGAAATAAGCCTTTTAAAAACGCTTGCAAAGTTTTAGGGTCATTATATCCTTATGCTAAGGACACTTTGGGAAGGTTTCAAACACTTACCAAGAAAAGTCTGGAGACCCCAACTGCCAGCCTCTCTGTCTTCAGATGCCAGACCAGGGGCTGTGGGGAGTTGAGCACAAACACGATAGGCTTGTGGTGAATGTGGACCGAGGAGATGGGATTTAGGTGCAGAGTGACCTAGGAAGCAACAGAAAGAGAAATCTTAACACTGGCTTTCCATTAAAATCACACAGCACAGCATCTGGAATACTTTTCCACAGCCCACCATTAAAAGAAGCTATAAGGTAGTTTAGGTTCTATGGATAAGATATACTAGGTTGAACTAGATGCTGCTGCCAGTATTTGACCAATTTTTACTACAAAAATGGCAACCCACACTAATCTCAACTAAAACATGATTCAGCTCCCAGTAATAGGGAAACACAAACAGAACACTTTTTCCCCCCCAAAGTTAGCAAAGACAGAGCAAAAGTTACCTTCCCTCAAGACTGCCTTATCCTTCAAGTCAAATGATTAAGCTAAAAACTGGGATTACGGAATGCCATGGGATCATCCCTGTGGATCACCAGAGAAAGGACTTTCTTCTCTTCCAGGTGAGCTCCAACCTCTAAAAAGTGAAGTGAGTTCTGCCAAAAAAAAGTGCTGAAAACTGCAGGAAAGGGGCTGCCAAGGGGAGTTTTCATCAACCCAGCTATTAGCTTAAGGGGGCTTTCCAAAAAAAAATGAAGTATAGAGAACACACAGAATAAAAACTGACTGTATGCAGAACTGGTCCAAAACAAAAACAAAAACAAAAACAAAACAGTGAAGAAAACCATGAGCCTGGATAAGAAAGCTGTGACCACTTTTGATAGTGGATCAAGGACTATTATAGGTTATCACTATCATCATTAACATCATCAAAAAGCACCTATGAGGACAGCTGGAAACAGTGGGTTCAACATCCTCCCGGAGCATACCAGCCAAGATAGGTCAACATGAACACAGAGAAGCAAAAGGGTGAATAAAGAAATACTGAACAGATGCTTTCATAGAAGCATGTCTCATACTGGCTTTCTGTACAGAGGGGTGAAGCAAGACGCAAGAAGCACATATTTTAACAAGCTGAACTCACCCAAGAGCACCAGAAAGTGATGAGAGGGAAAGCACGAAAAATGACTTTAGCTGGCAAGACAGAGACTGAGTAATACACTGGGAATAACGGAACATCTCAGCCATAATCCTTATGAGCATTAAATGGCCTAGATCTATGATCTGAGTCTATACAGCCATCAGGGATAGAGCACTCAAAGCTGGACTATTTTACGTCTTCCAGTGGCTGCTGGCCCACTTTGATCTCAACATATCTCTGCCTTTTATTGTAGGGACTGCCTTTGACACCAATGTCGCTTATCACAACAGCCTCTCGGGTCACTGATAATACAACTTCGAACTTTACTTTCAGTACCCATGCCTTAGCTTAGCACAGGGTCGGTACTCGGTGAGTACCAACTGGATATTTAATTCTCTAATTTCCAATGCCATGGAAGTATTTTATTCTATTAATAATTTACACTCTGGTGTATAATACCATCTCTATTCATTAACTGTTGAGCGTGTGTCTTAATTTCTGAAACAGACTGCAAACATTCAGTAGGCAAAGATATGTCTTACTATAATACTGTGCTGAAACAGAGGGCAGACAGTTATTTAAAGGATTGATTTACTACAGCAAATTTATAAATTTATGTTACCTAAAAGGTGAAAAAAGCTGAATATATTGATAGGTTCAAAGGGACGTAGCTAGCTAATTTATAGAAAAATTTCAGAACACAAGCAATACTATCATGACCTGTTTTTGCAACACAGCTAGGATCATCTTTACATTTGGCATATGCAAACTACTAAAAGCAGAGCACTAATGAAAAGTGATGTTGAGTACAGCTACAGCATAATAACACATTTCTTGGTTGTACAAACTCTACCTCACAGCATTTCACATAGCTGTCCGCATCTAGAAATAAACAGATCAATGGCCACTGTAAACAAGACAGGCTTGGGGCAAAGATTCAAACTGTAGTATTAACAGAGAGATGCACACTACAGAAAGCATATACTTTGGAAAGTGAAGAAAGGAGAGATGAAGTCATTACTTGTACAAAAGTACCTGAAAAATTGCTAAGAAACACTCTGTCATGAACAGTATGTGTCAGTAAAAAGTTTCCAGATTTATTCCTTCCAAACTGTTTATTGAGCACCATCATGGCACGAAGAATAGCCATGGGTATCCACAGAGGGATGTCAACTCTTTTTCTGTTAATTTTCTTTGCAGCCCTCAGGCATACCACTCTTGAAGTGTGTAGATAAAATTGCAATAAATATATATCTCAAATGAACAAGAATTAAAAAAAAAAAAAAACTTAGGAAAAGAAAACTGTGTATGAGACAGATATTGGTGCTGGGGTCCAAAATCTTCCAGATGGTCAAAAGTGTCGAGGCCTGGCTCACACAATCAAGGAAAGATTTCTAGGAGCCACAGCTCTGAGCTTTCCTGGAAACGGCTCCCTCTTCAATATGTGGCAGCGTCTGGCCAAGATGAATCCCCGACTCTGGCACACAGGACCCAGGCAAAGCCCCAAAAACCATCTGGCAAAGAAGAATTCACACTATGATTGGGAAATTAAAAGAAAAATACTCAATACTTTTTTTAAAAGATCATTTGGCATGAACAAAGAGTCCCCCAAGCACCCACTCACCTAATCCCTCAACAACCTTCTTCTACTGGAATAAATCTTGCTGAAGGGAATACAGAGGACAACCAAAAACAACCAACAAAAGAATGAAGGTATAAAAGCTCTCCGAACGGTGGGGAGAACATACTCGGAATATCTCTGAAAGAATTCCTGGCTAAGGTGCCTACTTTCTCTCAGGCTGGAAAAAAAAAAAAAAAAGCCAAGGAAAAAACAAAATCCTCTTTAGAACCAATTGTAACTTAGGATAGACTACAGTTACAAGGATAAGAACATTCTGCTAAAGGTTTTCTTGGGTAAATTACTGCCCCATGATCATGGTCTCATGACCAGAGCTGAGGAAGATGGCAGCAAAGAAACAGCTGTGGAGAAATGATACAAGTGTGTATCCAATGATTTCCAGCTTGGCAATCCAAACAGTAGTTCTAAGGGTTGACTCTCAATCCTATGTTAAGTCTACATGAAAGTAAGAGTCACCACTTAGTCCATGGTCTTCATAAGAAATAACAAACTAAACCTAGGGGCCATGTGGCTGTGAAGGAAAATGGGACTAAAGGGGATGCATCCCAAATGAGGCAACAATGACTAGTCTGTAAATAGGTGGCTTGTGTGTTCATCTTCGGCAGTAATAAAGCATTTGAGAACTTAATGCAAGATGCACCACACACAGAAAAACCCATATGTGTACTACATTTTGCAAGCAATGTCAGAGAAAACACATTCACTACAGGGCCCATGAATTCTAGGTTAAGTACCCATTAAGCCAGGTTAAGGAGTCCACTGTAGAAGAGTAGGAACATTCTAAAGGCAGAAACAGAAACAAAATGACTCCATGTAATTAAACTAGAGATTATACCTGTGGTTTTAACATGTCATCCTCTCAGAGAACGAACTTACTAGATGACAATTCAGAAATAAAACACTTGTACATGCAGTTTCTGGGGATTCAGTGACCTCTTAAAACCATACTTTGACCACAAAGTGGTCCATAAAGCCTTGTCCAAGAGTTTCTGCTCTAACCATGTTTGTCTCAACAGTGCTGCATTTCAGTCTTCCTCACGGTGTGAGAAAATGCAAGTAAGTCTAATCTGTCACATCCCATATGTAGACATTGTCCCTTATACATTGCTGATCTCCCCTAAATGAATAAAAGCTCACTGGTTCTGAGCTAAGAGAACGCTGATCTGTTCTATGGCATCTATTTATACTAGGTCTACTGAGGTTATCTGTGCACTTTAACTACCAGATGTAATTAATGTATTTCTCCTATTTTATAAAGAAATGCAAAGTAAATCTTTTCTGAGTACTTTCCTGGGGAATCTGAATACAATTTTGACCAAAATCAAGGCCAACTCCAAGGAGCATAAAGCCCCCAATTGGAAAGACAAACTTCGTATCTCTCACTTAGGAAAACTGTCCTTGTCCACGTTATGACCAGAAAACAATGACAACTTTGTTTTCCAAAAATTAGCTTCTTTTTTTTTAAGTTTATTTATTTCTTTTGAGAGAGACAGAGACAGTGTGAGTGGGGGAGGGGCAGAGAGAGGGAGAGAGGATCCCAAGCCGGCTCTGAGCTGCCAGTGCAGAGTCTGACATGAGGCTCGAACTCACAAAACTGTGAGATCATGACCTAAGCTGAAACCAGGAGTTGGACACTTAACCGACTGAGCTACATGGGTACCTCCCAAAATGATCTCTTATAAGCAAAAACTATATATTGTCTCAAACTTTGTAAATCACTTCATGGAAATGAATTATGTACTTACAGGAAAGAAAAAAATCTCTACTCTCTTTATGGAAAGATGCCATATGAAAATTGTTTTGAATTTCTAAGGGTTCACAGCAGAGATGCAAGGTAGTTCTATCATAGTGACTTCAAAATTTTCCTGTTAGACACCCTCCCCCCCACTCATGGGGTTTTTAAAACAAACATAAGGAAAGCCAGCAAAACAACTGATATGAGAGTCTAACAGCTGTCCGATTTTGCTCAAGTGTCAGTGAGGTTCCTTTTCAACATTTCTGATTCTTGTAACAGTCCCTATGGACCTATGAAACAATGAAGTCATCCAAACCACTACCAGAGAGACTCCTGTTCTCTAAAAACAGACCAAATGCTCTGAAATGAAAGATCCAATAATCAGTTTACAAGTAGATAGATAAGAAAAGAACTCTAGCAGTGTGTCTATAACCAAGACCCATAAAATCACACCTTGGTCTGTATATAGCCATCATCTATCCCCTCTTCAGAGGTAAGGAGACATCCACTTAGCAACACTGTTGGTAGTAACTGAAAACATCCTGAATCTGGGTCTCATAGCACCCATAATTTACACAGACGTACAATGAGACACAAGTCTATTTCAGGATGCTGAGGTACCACAGCTGAACTCAAATTTCACTTCTATTTGGGCAATAGGACTTTTAGGAGCTCAAATCTGACCCCGGATGCATCCAAAATGTGCAACCAATTGCTGTGAATGGGAAATAGTAGTTAGTTGCTGCTGCGGTGTTTGAAAATATGTTCTGGTCTAAGGATCCCCTACAGCTGACATTTTATTTGCCGTCGCTTATCTTCTGCCATTTGGGAATTGGTATAAAAAGATTCCCTTAAGGAAGGGAAACAAAAATAATATAAAAACAGGGAGGGGGACAAAACAGAAGAGACTCATAAATATGGAGAACAAACTAAGGGTTACTGGAGGGGTTGTGGGAGGGGGGATGGGCTAATTGGGTAAGGGCACTAAGGAACCTACCCCTGAAATCAATGTTGCACTATATGCTAACTAATTTGGATGTAAATTTAAAAAAATAAAAAATAAAACAAGTTAAAAAAAAGATTCCCTTAAAATATTCTTGGAGGGGTGGATTTGGACCTTTAAACATTTTTCCTTATTATATTATTTTCACATTTCTCTGAATTTCTAGAAAAACATTAATCAGTTGGTGCTGAATTCAAAGAATCTTGACCCCTTTCGTGTCTCTACCCTCACCCAGGAAGTCAACTGGCCATTCTCTCAGCACTAGGGTCAGAGATTTCACATTGCTATGGCAAATGATAGCGAGCTCTTTTTCCCAATGGTTTTGTCTTAAAACCATTTAACATGATGAGAGGGATACAGCAACTCAATTCCAAAACTAATTCCTCCCCCTAAAAACAAGGACAGGATTCAGGATTCTCTGGGAGCTTCTGAAAATAATCTATTATGACCACAAAACAGGGGGAAAAAAAAACTAAAATAAAAGTCTGAAATCTGATGCAGAAATAAGCCTGCCCTCTCTGCTCTATATTTTGAATGCCCTGGAAAAATACTCGGAACTAAATTTGGGTTGGGGGTTGAGGGACAAGAGCTGATATAAACAGAAGAATATTTCTGAAACTACAGGTCATGGCCCTCTAAAGGGGTCCTGGGAGAGTTGCAAGGGGATTCCAGAGACCCTGGCCCTTCCTTCCCAGAGTAGCCCGCAGCTCAGTCACTATGGGGAAGAGAGGCAGGGAAAGGGGGGACCGTGGATATGGGCATGCTCTGGGATAGAAGCACTGTGGGAACCCTCAGCAGGCCACTGCTGATGGCAAGTCTAACACTGGACTGGCACTTTTCCATCATCCTTTAGTATTAAGTATCTGCCATCTGAGTATCTTACTGTATGTCATCAACCCACCATAGCCTTTTAGGATTCTGGCCTTCAGCATCTTCCTGCCAGCCCCTGGTCAGACAGGTGTGTCCAGCTCAAAATCAGTAAAATCCTTCCCTATCCACACACAGGCTGGAGGAACAGTGCTCCCACAGACCATGCTCATGTTACTACCTCCGTGTTGCACTGCAATAATCTGTTTAGATGTTTGTCATTTACACACACACACACACACACACACACACACACACACACACACACACTGTGAAATCCTCAAGGCATTCTTCAAGGGCAGAACCTGAGTCACACTCATTTCTGCATGCTTGGGCCTAGCACAGAGCTGAACATCCAGCAAGCAGTCAACAACTTTTCTGAAAGAATAAATAAAAGTTACTCATGAAATGTGCTTCAAATAATGGTTACAGAGTCATACTGTCATGGTTTTCTGGCCAAAAGGGGTGAGGGTGAATCTAGTAAAGAGAATGTTAACTTTCACTATCAAGTTTGACTTGAACTTTAAAACACAGTTGAGAAAAGCAGATTCCAACTCATGCTACCAAAACGAATGGCCGTGGCTGCTGGGAATATATGTTGGGGGGAACTCCAAGGTCACGCCCAGGCTTTGTGACCCTGATCATCATCCTCTGCTGTGTGTACAGCACAAGGCAGAGCAGCACTTATGCCATGTCTGGGGACCACACTAGGCAAACAAACAAGCAAACAACACACAGAAATTATTTTGTTATCTTTAACAGTTATGAATATACAAATAGATAAAATGTGAAAAAGCCTTTGGAGCAGGTTTTCCTTCTCAGGGATAAATAACAAAGATAAGAAACTTTGACCAAACGTTCTACCCTCTCTTAGAGCACAGAATTTTAAACACTTTTCATTTAGGCAAAGAAGTGTGCGAGAATCATCAGAAAGTACAATTCTAGACAAACTGAAGGAACTCAATATTTGCACATCGATTAATGTGAAAAAAAGCCTGCTTTTATTTTTTATATTCCTTGTCACACTTAATAAACAGACCCATCCCAAACACTATTATTGTTTTTAACACTACTATTATAACCAAAGTGCCATATAACATGTACTACACAAATGTATTTCCTTTCAACTTCTACTTTTTATAATGGGCTTGGAACTGTTTTTGCTACTTAACTGTTTAATAAACCAGTATTTTGACATGATATGTCTATAATAATAAGATGTCAGAATGGCCAGCTTGTCAATACTGTGGTGAACTGAACTACATAATAAAGAGAATCACTGAGGTGACCAAGGGGAGCTAATTTAAAAAGTAGGCATAGCAAGAAGCCAATTCTCACATGATCTGAGTGCTGAATTAATCATTTCCACCTGCCAACTGCAGTCATAGATCTCAGTAAAGATTGCTGCTTAATCACCATCTTAAAGTTAGTGAATTTGTAATAGCAAAAAACACAAAATGCACTGGTGTTCAGGCAGTGATTTAAGATGCGTTAAGCTTTATAAAAGGAGAACACCTGGATTCCCCCAGACCAGTACATTAACCTGAAGCTGGTAAAGAACTGTGAATGGGCATACAATGTCACCTTTTCAGCACAAAAGAGAAGTCTGGAGAGGAGTAATTACTGAGGCATGGGCTTCAAACACTGCATTTGTGTTTCTGTTGTTAATATGAGTAACAGCGAGAATAGGGACAGCCATCATCATTGTTTTCCAAGGAAAGACACAGGCAGGTCCACAAGCCTTCTACTGGGTAAACATTTGCCATCAGAAGAGATTCTGTCTAATTATCTAATTATTTCCATTTTAAAGGTGAAGAAGCTGGTGCTGAGAGGTAAAAAATTTTCCTAAAGTCATATGGCCAGAGAGTGGCAACGCTAGGGGTAGAGTGAATATCTCCCATTGTCCTTCACTTTTTTTCTCCCTACTTTCCCACTGTATACCTTAACCTTCAGTGTTGGCCCTGAGGCCAAGAAGAGGACAGCAGCCTACTCTACAGGAGTAAGAGGCAGGAATGATTTTGCTCCTGGAAAAGAAAAGATCAGGAAGAAAGGAAGGGCAATGAGTTGTGAGCAAGATGATGGGAAGCTAAGCACAAGCTGGGAGGTAAGTGAAACTCCACAGGGATGGGTCAACAAGCATTTTTATGAACTGTGATGTCTACACTGGCAGCTAAAGTTGTGAGTTGCTTTGATGTAAATCCTCCTCTATCTCCTCTACAAAAGCTTTAGTAATGCTCACTGTAATTCTCATGAACAAATGCACTGTGGAACTCAAAATGGCGTTAGCTGCATTTCACATCTGAGCGAATCAGCTGTATCCCAGACCACATGTAGAATTGCAAAACCAGGAAGTGGACAGGGCCATGAGAAACTTCAAAGCTCTGACAGTCTGCAAAAATATACCCTCTGTATTTCTACAAGTCACTGAATTAGCAGAGGTGCGACTCAATCATTCCTTGAACTCCAGGGGCTCCTGGTTGATATGTGGATTAGACCAAATTACTCTCTAAGGAAACTAAATTCTGGTCAGGGTAGAAAAGCCTTGGGAATTCTGTAAAGTCTGGTTTCCTTTGAAAACTCTAACAAAAACAACTCCTGAAGTTCACAGTACCGGCCCCCTAAGGATATTCTGGTCTCATCCAGCCAGGTTATGATTTTAAGTGGAAATGTTTTTCAAGGAACTTTAGTTTCAACGTTACATGGTCTATCTTGAGAAAGAGAGAAATAACCCAGAAGCCAAAGTGGGGAGAACATATTATCGTTATGTGTTTTGGGAGCATTTTTCCTGAAAACAACAACAACAACAACAACAACAACAACAACAACAACAACAACATTATTTTGATTGAATGTTCCACTATCTTTCAGAGGCACGGAATTTTAAATGCTTTTAATTCAGGCAATGAACTCTGTCAGAAAAGCCTAATTGACAATAGAACAAATTCAGTTTGCAGTATTTACATTAGAGTCCAGTACTTTTGCCTATTTTCCTCCACACAATCAATTTTCCTTGAGTCCTGCAGTTTCAGGGTAAGACCTGTGATCACAGAAGTAAACAGAAAGTTGCCAAAATATGCATACAGAATTTGGCATGTTATAGTTAAGTGTTTGAGATGGAATAATATCTTCTAAAGCCAGTATTGAAGACAGCATTAAAAGTAGTTCAATACACTTGTTCTAACTGGAAAGGGCTAAAGCTACAATAAAGATCAGGATACCTGGTAACAAATCTATTGAACTTTCTCTCTATCTTCAAATACTTATTAATACCCTAAAGGAAAAAGGGAAATAAAAACTAAAAGAAAAAGGAAAAGACCTAAGTCATAGAAACAATGTTTATTAATTAGATCAAGAATGGTCCTGTCAAAGGGCGCCTGGGTGGCTCAGTCAGTTGAGCATCCGACTTCGGCTCAGGTCATGATATTACGGTTTGTGGGTTCGAGCCCTGCATCAGGCTCTGTGCTGACAGCTTACTCACAGCCTGCAGCCTGCTTCAGATTCTGTCTCTCCTTCTCTCTCTCTCTGCACCCCCCCCCCCATGCTCTGTTTCTCTCTGTCTCTCAAAAATAAATAAATGTTAAAAAAAGAAATTAAAAAGAAAAAGAATGGTCCTGTCAACATTTATTTACAGATAAATCAACACCGAGTGCCATGGCACCAACTAGCAATGGATTTTATGTCAGAATGAAACAAGTACAAATTCTAACCCAGCGATTTTCAAGTTATAGAGTTAATACTATCCAGCCATTCATTTCCCAGTAATAAAGATACTGTAATCCTGTCAAAACCATACACATAGTCAGCAAATTTAAGGCCTGATAAACCAATTTATATTATTGGGAATTGGTGAATGTGTAGAGAAACAGAAAAAGGGATGACAGCAATTCATTTTCAATACAATAACCAAAATTGTTCCCCCTTTTGACATCGAGAAATATGGAGTTCTGCCTTCACATATGAAAATACTAACAGTGTCTTAACTTTTTATATATAATCTCATTTCTTATGAGATTTATGGGAATGAGGGAAAAAAGGTTCTAATCTCTGAACTTTACTCAGCGTATTAAACATGTAAGCTTTACATGTTTATAAGTACAGCAACAGCACCTGTATTTAAAGAGAATTTCAAAGTATTACAAAGGCTTAGTTTCTCATTTAAATGCAGAAGGTACAAGTTACTTTTTCATAATATACCTCTGAAGAAATTTTCCAATTCTGACCAAAGTCTGGAAGGTCCTAAAAGATACCAAGATCAAACAACTTAAGCTCTGTTTCATAATTCAGTCAAGTCCCAAACGCCTATTAAGTCAACAGCTGCTAGCGTTCTAATTCTCATTTTCAGCAAAACTACCATAGTCTACCATTCTGTTTCTGACTCATTCTCTAATGAGCAGTAAGTAGAGCCAAAATGGGAAAAGTAGAAGCATGGGGTGGGGGTGGGGGTGCATTACAAAATATTCAGACCTGGATTATAAATTTAAATATTACAAAACTACTAGGATTTTGTAAGAATAATTAAGATTCCTTGCCATTCGTGATGCTTGGGCAGAAATAAGAAACTTGATTCATCATAACGACAAATCTCTCTATAAAAGTGTGATTAAAAATTTTTAAATTATACCTGACACACAATGTTACATTAGTGTACAACACAGTGACTTGACAACTCTATAGTCACGCTATGCTCATCGCAAGAGTACCTACCATCTGTCATCAGACAATGCTGTATCAATACCGTTGACTGTGTTCCCTATATTGTACATTTCATCTCCATGTCTTATTCATCCCGTAACTGGAAGCCTGTATCTCCCACTCCTTTTCACCCATTTTGCCAAACCCCCACCCTCTCCCTGTTCTGCCAGCAACCTCCAGTTTGTTCTCTGTATTTACAGGTCTGATTGTGCTTTTTGTTTATTTATTCATCTATTTTGTTTTTTAGACTCCACATATGAGTGAAATCATATGGCAGTTGTCTCCCTCAATGTGACTTATTTAACTTAGCATGATACCCTCTAGACCCATCCATGTTGTTGAAATGTCAAGATCACATCTTTTTTTTATGGCTCAAGACGGTGTGATACACACACATACAACGGAATATTACCCAGCCATAAAAATGTGATTCAAAACAAGCAAATGTGACATATCCATACAATGGAATATTACTTAGCATAAAAAGAATAAAGCACTGATACATACTACAACACGGATGAACTTTGACAGCATATGTGAAGTGCAAAAGCCAGACACAAAAGACCACATGTTGTATGATTATATTCATATGAAAGGTCCAGAGCAGGCAAATCCTGAGACAGAAAGCAGATTAGTCATCACTAGGACCTAGGGATAGGGGAGAATAAAAGTGACTGCTAATTGATCTGGTATTTCTTTTTGGAGTGAAGAAAATGTTCTGGAATGAGACAGTGGTGATGGCTGCACTGCATTGTGAATGTACAAATGCCACTGAACTATACACTCCAAAAGGGCTAACATGGTAGCCCTTGGCTAACATTTTACTCTGTTTTCACCACACACCAAAAAAATGTGGTTTGAACTTACACATGGGATGAACCAGACTAACTCTTCAGTTTCAAACCTCACCTGGAAAGACTGTCACGTGATACAAGGAACTCAGTTTATCTCAGAAGAGCTGAAAGGTCCCATCAATCCTCAGGATTTCCTTCATCTAAGACAGTCAAGGCTAAGTCACACACTAAGCTATCTTCAGATGGGAACGTGTTTCCTATGCATTTTTTTTCATTTATTCAAACAGCATTAGTTAGGCACCCTATGATGTGCCAGGCACCATGACAATTATTTCTATTAATATTGACAAAAGAAGATGAGTAGGACACAGCCTATCTTTCACCAATTTCCTCACAGTCCAGAGGAAAGCCAGACACACGAAAAGATGATTGTAACACAACACAAGACTGAGATATGTCCAGGCTGTGTGGGAGAGGGAAGAGGATGTCAAGGGTCAGGAGAGGCAACAAGCAGGCAGGACAAATCAAACCCAAACTTCTATGTAACAAACAGCCAAAATCTGTCAACATGACTGATCTTCTGGTTTCTCCCCTCTTCCCGATGTCCAGAACTACTTGGATGGGCTACATGACCACTTGTCAGAGATATTTTAGAAACAAAATTCACAAGCTAAGTATAAGCCTGACTGGATGAGCACTAAGACCCCTTCTGACCCTAGAGTCTAGGAATTCTGTGATTTAATTATTGAATACTTTGTTTGAGACTTTCAGAATCGCTTTATCCACTTCCTATTTCATTTCTTCCCTAAAGAAGTTTGCTTAAGTTTGTTTTTAAAAATCCATATACACATAGGGGCACCTGCGTGGCTCAGTTGGTTGAGTGTCCCCGACTCTGGATTTCAGCTTAGGTTATGATCCCAGGGTCACAGGATCAAGACCCATGTCCACACCCAGTCTGGAGCCTGCTTAAGATTCTCTCTAAAATAATTTTTAAAATTTAAATAAATAAATAAATAAATAAATAAATAAATAAATAAATAAAATCCATATATTTAATAAGCAATACTGTAAAGTCCTCAAGAGTATTTCTCAATAGTAATTATTCCAAAAGAAAATGATACTAGGATAGAGCAAATCTGTCAGGGAAGTGAGGAGAGTTATAAAGAGTTCAGAATCCTACTGTGGTAGGTTCTGATCACATCTGTCTTGGTGTATATATGTGAGTGTGTGGAAGCCTATTGTCTCCTGCTTAAGGGCCCAGACTCTAAAATTAGAAGTAGCTCTGAAAAAGCCATTATTTTTCAAAATTTGTTAAATTAAATCCCCCTAACCTTAAAAGAAATCAGTGCAATCACACAAAACTGTTGAAGTTAGATAATTTATACTTATTACAAAGTTATGGTTAACTCAATGTGGTAGAAAATTTTATTATTCTCTCAAAGAAAGATGATGAAACTCAAAATTTTCAGACCATTACAGTTGGATAATATTCTAAAATATCCTTGTTTTTAGAATAGAGAAATCTGGGGCGCCTGGGTGGCTCAGTCGGTTGAGTGTCTGACTTCGGCTCAGGTCATGATCTCACGGTTTGTGGGTTCGAGCCCCGCATTGGGCTCTGTACTGACAGCTCAGAGTCTGGAGCCTACTTTGCATTCTGCGTCTCCCTCTCTCTCTACCCCTCCCCCACTCATGCTCTGTCTCTGTCTGTCTCTCTCTGTCAAAAATAAGTAACATTAAAAAATTTTTTTAAAAAAGAGAGAAACCTGATAAAGTCAAGTCATCATCAGATACCACCTCCTTAAGCAAACAAACTTTTTAACCTGGGCTAACAAGTAGCAAAACTATATAATTTGTGTTTCTTCTCCTATTAATTTTCCACTCACCATGGGGGGTTCCCAATAAGCACTGAGAAAAAAAATGTGGGTGATGTGCCAAGTAGATGCCGTCCCTCTTAGGACAGTTAATGACCAGATATTTCATGGGGAAGGGGGAATCTTATATCAGCCTCAAGCTACTCTAAGAACATCTTAGTGTCTGAAAGACTGCCTTTTGATTATTTATGGCTTACTATGGAACCCAAAAAGTGAAATACGACTAATCAGCACAGGATGGACACTTGCATCAAACTCCCTGTGTTGAACCCCAGCTCCATTCCTTACCTGTCTGACCTTGTTTATATAAAAACCAGGATAACAGTACCAGCCTTTTACAGTTATTATGAGAAAGAAATGAGTTAAAATTTAAATGAATTAAAGCACTAATATGCTTGCCCATAGTTATGAATTTATGTACTACAGAAAGGCCTTCACCAGATTTTAGGAACGTTGCACAGTCATCACCTGAGGCATCATGGAAAGTTTCTCCTATAACAATGGATTACCTCAGCCTTCTCAAACCCTTTCCCTTGTGGAGTGCTCTCCATTCACTACTCTGGAACCCACTCCTACCAGAGCTCTTTATATAAAGTAGACGTACTGCTCTACTGTGGTTTGGAAATTCTCAAGGACAAGCTGTATGCAAACACAGCAAATAAGACCTCTAAGTTCTGTTTAGAAAGAGGTAACGGTATGTATTAACATAATTTAATTATAGTTCTGGGCGCCAGGGTGGCTTAGTTGGTTAAGTATCTGACTCTTGATTTCAGCTCAGGTCATGATCTGAAGGTTCGGGAGTTCAAGCCCCCCATTGGGCTCTGCACTGACAGTGCAGAGCCTGCTTGAGATTCTCTGTCTTCCTCTCTCTCTGCCCCTCTCCTGTTCACAATCTCTCTCTCTTGCTCGCTCGTTTTCAAAAATAAAATAAATAAAAACATTTAAAAAATAAAATCTCCTTTCCATTTCCAATTAAAAAAAAATTACAGTTTCATTTTCATACGGGATCAAGTTTATTTACCTCACAGAAAAAAATGGCATGTGCTTTAAGAAGTTTTCTTGTTATCAGTGCCCTCAGAAGAAGGAAGCTCTTCCCAGTGAATGCTCCTGACCTCCGTCCAAACGATCTTTCTCTTACAGCACAGAGCACCTGCTGCCTTGTTTTACATCAACTTTGTATATATCAACCATCTAAGAGGAGGGTTTGGGACTTGTCTTTTTATTACCTCAGGGTCTAGTCTAATACCTGGCATTTAGTAGGTCCTACATAAGTATTTAATGATGAATGAATGAATGAATGAATGAATGAACAATCAATAAACACACTTTAAGGCATTATTTAATCTCTTCCAAGATCTATGTTTTCTTCCAAGTTGGCCAGTGTCCCCTGGAACTCGATCCTTTGGGTCACTCTGCTTTCCTTTCTAAATTACAGGCAGTTTGACCTAGTGTTAATAGCAGTGACTCAGAGCCATTTGGAATCTCAGTTCTCCACTTACCAGCCTTGGGACCTTGAACATGTTAAGACTCCATGGGCATCAGTTTCATTGACTATAACGTGGGGATAATACCTATGCCTATTCCATCAGATGTCAAAGGATTAAACACGCCATATGTGGAAAGCACTTAAAACAGTGACTGGCACACAGTAAGTGCTCTTCTAAATGTAGCTACTATTACTTCTACCCTCTAAAATCATGACTATTTTTTTCCATTCCCTTGGTTCCTATGGAAAGAAGGTCTTGTCTATATTGTCCTCCACTGAGATGAAAGGTCAAAATAGCTTTCCTCACAGTCCTGCAAACACCAAACTGCTGGCATCCTTGGACTGAGCCCAAACCCTCTTCCTAAACCAACTTCTCCTCTCCAAGCACACACAAGCCCCATTAAGCTTTTCCTTTGCCACCACTCTTTCTTCCCCACCTGGCAACTCTATAATGTCATCAACCATCCTCCCTAAGTTCTTACTCATATCATTATCATGACCAACATCTCCACGGCTTACTAAACTCTGGCTTCAGCCAGCCTTGGAGATACTTCAAAGTTCCCTATGATTTGTAAGAAGGATAAGGGAGTTGCTTGTTTGGAAATAATACAACATGTCCTGAATGAGATGCCCTATTTCCACGTATTTGTTTATTGACCACTCTCCGGCCTGCAACAAGCTCAGTGAAGACCTCTACCAGATACGATACCAAAAGGTTGAGACAGCTGCAAAGGTTTCTGTTTCCCTGGAGATGGAGTTTCATGGAAGGCTAAGAATCACCACAGCAACCAGACTACAAAAACAGTCCGTGGGCTTCAGCCCCATAACTCTGGTAAAGCAATTTGTACTCCGTGAAAAGGCTGGGGCACAGAAGTTGAAAAATGATCAAAGTAAACACTGCTCTTCAAGCACCATTTTGTTGTGCTGATTTCAAGGCATCAAGTCACAGCATCAAAGTTCTGTTATGAAAGATGCACATCAAGTGCCAGGGATTTGCTGGGCTGAACTAACTGCTCTGGTGCGAAGGTCTAGAGATAAATTCATAGCACATTTTCCAAAACAACCATTTCAAATTTGCTCTGAGAGCAGACCAGGGTAAAAATGTATACCATTATATCAAGTTACCCTGCCCATGCTAGAACAGCTGTTGATCCCAACCCTGGATTTAAAAGACAGAGAAAGAGGGAGCGGGGTGGGGGGTGGGGGGGTGGGGGGGAGAAGGAGGGGGAGAGGTTTTTCTGATAAAAACCTTAGACTTCATGCCATATTGACCTTACATGGACTAATTCCTTTCTATAAATTTAAGAAAAAAATAATCTAAACCTCATTTAACACTAAATAAGAAAACAACCTGTTCTAGGGTCTCTAATTTAATAATCTATGCTACAGTTTGGTGTTTGTTTGTTTGTTTTTAATGTTTGGGGTACCTTGATGGCTCAGTTGTTTAAGTGTCTGACTCTTGATTTCAGCTAGGGTCATGATCTCAGTTTGTGGGTTCAAGCCCCACATTGGACTCTGTGCTGGTAGTTGGGTAGTACCCAGTTGGGTAGCTGGTAGTCTCTTTCTCTCTCTGCCCCTCCTCTGCTTGCACTTTCTCTATCACATGTACACGTGGGAGAGGGGCACAGAGAGGGAAAGAGACAATCCCAAGCAGGCTCCCCACTGTCAGCATAGAGCCCAACACGGGGCTCGATATCACAGTTCTGTGAGATCATGACCTGAGCTGAAAAAGCAAGAGTTGGATGCTCAAGTGACTGAGCCACCGAGGCACCCCTATGCTATAGTTTAAAAAGCAAATAAGGAACTATAATTTATTACTTCTTTACTATATACAAGCAGCAACTATAAAGTATAGCAACTCAGAAACAAATTTCTTCAGGAATTTACAAAAGCCTTTAAGTTTTATTAAGATTATTGCAGTTAATTATTAACTATGTTACTATAGCTTGAATATACAGAACATTTTATTGTATTGTATTGTACTGTAATGTATTATTTTAAGGAGGTCAAAGTGGTACACCTGAGTAGCCTGACAACAACCTCAAAAGGTAAGAAAATATATCATTTCCGTTAGCCAGAATTCATAGAAAATATCTTCAGAACTCAATTATACTGGCAGTACACAATGCATTCATAAACAAAAATTGGTAGGGAGAGATCTGTAACTCAAATTACCTCAAACAGAACATTAAGAAATTTGATTAGAACAATGTGATATGTGCACACACTTATCACGTTCCTCTCCTCTAGATGCATTCCATGTATAGTGCTACTTCCTGAACCTATTGTGGAGAGGGGGTCCCCTTGCACAGTTTCTGGGGTTTCAAACAAGATGCTCACTCAATCAGCAGAGAGTCAGCTATCCACAGGCCCCACTGGTCCAGCAGTTTGCATTACATAAGGAAGTAATTAGTAATATCTAACACAAATTGCTTCACAGGTAGGAATGAATGGCTCCACTTAAAGGCTTGCTGTGTCTTTTCTGGCTTCTCCTTGTTTCATCTCCAGGTTAATAGCTGTGAAGTTACTAAGCTAACAGGGAGAAAAGGTTCTTAATTCATATGCTTTGTGCAGCCATTTTTTCATTCGGCAGATACTAAATGGCTAGCTAGTATGTGTAAGGCACTTGGCAAATCAATCTTTCCCAAAGCATGGTGACAACTAAGAAATGTTAAGAAATAAGAAATTTTTGGGGACGCCTGGGTGGCTCAGTTGGGCGTCCAACTTTGGCTCAGGACATGATCTCACATTCCGTGGGTTTGAGCCCCACATCAGGATCTGTGCTTAGAGCTCAGAGCCTGGAGCCTACTTCAGATTCCGTCTCCCTCTCTCTCTGCCTCTCCCCTGCTCGCACTCTGTCTCTGTCTCTGTCTCTCTCTAAGATAAACATTAAAACAAATTAAAAAAAAAAAAAAGAAACAAGGAATTTTTATATATAGTTTATGTCTTCATTTTCATGGGTATTAAAAACATAATTTCACGTTGAGGATGTTAGGGTAAAGCCAGTTTTTTTTTTTTTTAATTTAAAGAGAAATATTGGTAGTACATAATACAGGTAGTATATGAACTCAGCAAAAACTGTGAAGACAGAACACATAAATGTATTTTTGGGAAATGCCACTCTGTAAGGACTTCAAATGCAAAGTAGGTACAAAATTTGTTCTCAAGAAATTCACAGTTTAAAGGATGAAAAAGATAATATACAGATGTAAATATGGGAGGAGAAAGGGGGTCACTTCACTGGGTCCTGAGGGTAAACAGGGCAGAACAGGAAGAATTAAGAGGACACGGGCAGGGAGAGCCTCAAGAGAAATATCAAAGCAGGAGAGGGAACATGGAAAGGTGTGGGGAACACTTAATTCACATGAAGCTGAGGAAATGTAGAAAAGAATATAGAGAAATAAAATTGGAAAGGTAGACTGCAGCCAGATATCAATGGGCCATGAAAGCCAAGCTTAACTAATCAGTGAAGGCAAAGAAAGAATACCATGTAATATAATTCACTGACCTGTGACCATGGCTTGCCTCCTGAAAAATAAAGGGTACATCTATTTCTAGCATATCAGGTATCACTTAATGACATTAATGCATTAATTTATTAAATCCACTTCAATTGCTTCACTTATTTGCCCAAAAGAATATATATTGGTAATTGAGCTAAAAAAAAAAAAAAATCCCATTTTGGATCCTGTTCCAAATTTTATATGGTGTCATTACTGAATTACCAAGGAGTATCTCACAAGGTAAGGAAATTAAACTTTACTCCTCAAATCCAAGTCTCTCGGACCTAAGGAATTCATTCCCTGGGTTTGTTCCCAGCTCACAAGCCTTCAAGAAACACTTGATGAGTTTGGGGTATATTTTAACCGAAAAACAATCAAAGAATCAGAAACTACTCTGAGGTACTTGCCTTCAACACTTTTTTTTTTTTCTGTTTTTACTTTTATTTGCATGTATTTTATGCAGAATTTACTCCCGGGCCATAAGTTTTTGTTTCTTCAGTTTCTTCTGGATATCTTTTTCTTCTGTGCAACCTCCTCTTCTGGTTTAGGAACAACCTGCTCTTTTTCAGTAAGGATCATCTCAATGTGGCAGGGAGAGCTCACGTATGGGTTAATCTGACCTTGAGCCCTGTAGGTTCTACGCCGCATTTTGGGGGCTTTGTTCACCTGGATGTGCTCAATGACCAGAGAATCTACATCTAAACCCTTAAGTTCAGCATTACTCTCTGCATTTTTAAGCATGTGCAGTAAAAATTCAGCAGTTCTTTTTGGGCCACCGACCCTGTGTCCTGCCCCACTGTTTGGCCTGGGCACACCTACCAACTCCACCACTGTAGCATCAGAATGGCACACATTGCTTCTGCGAAGTGACATTTTCAGATACTTGGTGGCTTTTTGGATATGCATACCCTTGATGGCCTAGGCAGTTTCCTATGTGTTCTTAAAGTGAACACAAAGATTTGAACCTCTTGCTTTGCATGATTTTGTCGGGTTTTCCGGGTCAAGTGAATAGCAAACCAGTTTCAGAGATCACCTCAGGCCGCTTATGGGAAGAGGAAGAGCAGTGGCTCCTGGGAGAATTCACGTGCACTCCGCCTTCAACACTTTTTACAAGGAACAACTCACGGGGCTTGGTAACTCTGGTCCCAGTTATATGCAAAAATCTTTATCTCCGATCCTTTGTTCTCTCCTGTAGAAGAAGTATGTCCAACAGTCCTTTATCTCTGCCTCTACTTTACCATCCCTAAAGGAAAACAGCTCTGACATTCTTCATCCTAGGAATGTCTTCTTGAGACGCCCTCCTAAGTCTTCACAAGACCTAACAAGTTTCCAGTACAAACCTGAAACAGTTTGGGGTCATAATCTCTCCCACTTTTTGAAAAATCAAGTAAACTGTTGGTAAGCAATTCTGGAATGAAAACAGGATTGTCTGATTTACAGAAAATGATTTGTCTGCCGTCAGGGAGAAGCAGTTAATTATCCTTGGCTGAGAAATGGAGAAAAGGAACTTTCACTACTACACGACCACTAACAGTGATGCTTCCCAATCTTGTATTCCTTCCAGTGTGAGACTCTGGACATAGCATTCACTTGGGGGTAAAGAAAAGTTCTGCCGAAGAATCTTACTTCGGGATTCAGTTTCCCCATGAATGAAGAGGCTAGAACAAAGCCTAGTTATGTGACCAACTGACAGTAACAGTCTTTATGTCAGATCCCTAGGAAGAGATGTAGCTGACAAGAAAAAATGGCCTGATGTGACTGAACCATCCGTTCAGAAATGCCAGGTCACACTAAATGGCTTGTGTACTCAATGAAAAGACTGACAGAAGTTTAGGTTAATCTGCCAAAGTAAATACAAAAGAACAAAACAGAAGATTTTTCCTCTTTCAAAAACTGAAAATATTCCAAAATGAATTTATTGAACTTTTCAGACCAGTGTGAACATGTCTTAGAGAATTTCTTTCCTACACCACACCACATTTTTTTTTTTTTTTAATTTTTACTTTAACTTCGGGTCAGTGTATGCCCTGTAGTCCTTTAGGCTTGGCAGAAAGAAAACAAATCATGAAATACTCAAAGTTAATCCTAAGGGCAAATAAAGATTTATAGTGGTCTTTCAAAATAGGTAGTGTTGACAAGATAATGAGACAAGTTAATTTATTTGATTTTGCTAATTTCTTCTAGACATACTTTTCAATGAGAGAGCTTCATGATTTAGACCGAATTACAGGAAGACTGGCAGATTTTTCTAGTTACTATTGAAATACAGAACTTCCGATAAATAAAAAAAAAAAAATATGATTTTAGAAGAGTCAATGCAAACAACATGATTACACCGTCAGGTTCTAAAAACATAATTTTGTTGGGATAATCCTCCTTAATAAAGACAATGGCTGCTCTTAGTTAACCATAAATCCTTAGGCTGGGAACAAGTCTCAGTCATTACAACTGACTCATTTGGTGACTGGGAATTCTTTTAGGTCAACGGGCAATGTGCTAAATGGTCACTGTTAGGCACACTGGCCAGCTCTGAATCCAAGGTGCAAAGTTATGAAGTTCTCTCATTTTTATTCCACTTGTTTTACTTCTTCCTGCCATTTTTCCCCCAAATACTTTACTGTCTGTTCCACAAGCAAAAGAATAGGGAAAAGGGTGAAATTACAACCACTGGACTTGGTTACTGCAAACAGATCTGATAAAATTCTGAAAGAAGCCAGAGGAAAAAACACAAAATCAAATTTGTGTATAATAAAGCCACTGATTTTTAATGATAGAAGAGACGTTAGAGATATTCTACTTCAAATATTTGTTGTAGATAAGGAAACTGAAACCTGAAGAGGTAATGGTATGCCCAAGTTCCATGCTGGTTATGGCATCATGGAGACTAGAACTCAAATAACCATTCCAATAATCTAGCTTCTACTTATCTTACTAATGGAACTATCTACGTCTTTCTTTATAGAACCAACTCTCTACTATTGGAAAAGAAGGGCATCCCCAAGTCTTCTGAATTTAGAGCCAGCCTTTAACTAGTGGATAAGAACAGAGAAACATAAGAAACGCCAAGAAATAACTTTGCCCCCTGCAAAGCACCACATGATCTGTCCCTTAACTAACTCATCCCATCTCCTATTGCTTTCCTCCTTGCTCACTCTACTCCAGCCACCCCAGCCTTCTTACTTACCTCCAACAAGCTGCTTCCAAGCTTAGGGCTTTGACATCAGCAGGTCCTTCATCTGGCCTATTCTTCCCTTGGACCTGTGCATGACTCCTTTTCATCATTCAAGTCTCTGTTCAAGTGCACCTCCTCAAAGAAGCCTTTCCTAACCACCCTAACAACCACCCCTTCCTGTCTCCTAAATGGGTACCCTATGTTCAAAACAACATAAGCACTATGAAGGCTGAAATTCTGCCTTACTTACCACTGTATCTCTAGTCCCAGAACAATGCCTGCACCTGGTAAACACTCATACATTTTTAGAACGAATAAATGAATCAATGTATGAAAGACAAAGGAAAAATGAACCAACATATGGGGTAGATTCCACAACATGATGCTGAGAAATCTCTCCATTTATGTTTTTATATAAAATTGAAAGGGAAAGAAGGCAGGTGTATATATAGAAAATTACCAGAAAGCCCACTGGCTTCTATCTAAAGCATATCTGCTAGGTATTTCTGATAAAAGGTCATTGCCAATAAAACAAAAATAACTCTCAGCCTACTTAAGATATGCAAGAATCCAAGATCAAGTCATAATATATTTCAAAGTTCACCTGATTCTGCCAGCAGGAGCCCTGGAGTGCTGAATTTTTGGGCATGTGAATGATATATTTTTATTGAAACATTTTCCAAGATTCCTTTCCAAATTCAACTCCATGGTCTTTTTATCCCTAAAGGGCAAAACACTAACCTGTTTCCAAGCTATTTGGTAATATTTTGGCACAGATAATCCAGTAGAGAGAGTTGTTTGTATAGAAAAGAACTATCGTTAGTAACAGGACGTCCCAACCTGCCCCTCTTTCTAAGCTCTTAACCTATAGATGACAACCCAGCTATTTACATGTAATACTTACCAGATGGCTATTTCATTGTAGTTCAAAGACCCACCTTTCCAATATGACTGAGTCAACAAACAACACCAGGAGCAATATTTAAGCTCATGGTTAAGGAGAGCAAAATGACTGAGATCATCTCAATGGGAGCAAGATCAGGGGAAGAATTCACTATCTGCTATATCTTTGCTACCTTTGGCAAATTCTCAAGATTAGGAGTGTCAGGGCCACCAATGCCTGGTACTGTGCCTGACAATAACAGGCGCTTAATAAATACTGATTCAATGATTGAATAAATGTCTAAACCTTGGGAAAACCCACCTTGCCCAAAGATACTCACTGCACATTGACCCCATCTATAGGAATTATGTGCTGCAGATACAAGCTTGGGCTCTGCCAACTACTTCCAAACTCCGGACCTAGAGTAGAGTATTTAGTCTCTCAGCCTCAATTTCCATGCCTGTAAACTAGAGCTAACAACAAGTCCTTTGCAAGGGTGTTGAGAAGATGGACCAAAATGCCAGTTTTCATAATCCTCTGAAGAAGCAGCTTACCAGTGTTTGATTTTGGCCCTGATCAGTGTGCTACTATTACCTCCTGCCTGTAGGTACCTGGATTTTGAAGTAGGATGAGAAACCAATGACATCTGCATACTTGATCCTCAGCCACCTGGCTTCCAAATAAAGAATATTTCTTTTGCCATTTCCCAGACTTCCCCTCAACCTTTGGGATCTGGGTCTCCTTAAAGACCAGGCCCAAGAGACAGAGCTTGGACAGCACAAATTCACAGGTTTCTTCACCATCTTCCTGTTCAGGCAAGGCTAACTTGGGCAGACCCAACTCTTACTCTCCAAATTTCACTGCAATTCTGGGGACTTCAGAATCCAACAAAGAATGCATGGTCCTGAGAATACCACATTCATTCCACACCTAACCCCAACACCTCATCTACTCCAAAGCAACCTCAAATGTATGAACAGAAACTCAGTCACCTGCCTTTCCATCTGGAATATGACTCTAGAGAAATAGGCAAACATGGGAAGTGCTAAAACCATGAACTCCTTCCAAGGCAGCTGAAGTCACCAGGTTATGAGGGAGAGCTAGAGATTTTCCCCAATCTGTGGGTGGGAGGTTTGGGGACAAACATTTGTCTTTAGAGGTCTATCTAAATTGCCCCTCCCAGTGTTAAAGATTATACCAATTCATCCAACTTTGAAGACCTGAGTACATGGTTGAACGCCCATTCTCCACCATAAACACCAACGGGCAAGGCTATCAAGCACAAGCTTTCACAGCTGCCAAGGTACTTGCTTTCTTCAATGTATTTCATACTCCTCAACTGGCTCCATTTTATTTACCAGCCTCCTCCCCTAGTCATGGAAAATTCTCCCTCTAGCTCTCAGCCAAACCACATCCCTATTTCAAACCTCTCCAAATTCTCACCTCCAAAAACCATTGCCAGGCTAACACACCTGGCTCCAATTACTCCAGCAACAAGCCTCCTCCAGCCCCAGCCCCACATCCTTCCAACATGCCTGATTCCTTAGCACTTCTGTGTTTATCTCAGCCCAGCTGTCCTTGATTAAGCCTGTTTGGCTAAGTTTTTATCATATGTGTTTAGAGCAATAATATGTTTCAATGTCTCTGTCCTTTCTGTTTACAGGTGTTGTTCTCTGCCCTGGTGTACACATCCAAGCACAAGCTCCACGAGCTCCTGCTCTCCTCACTCCCACAATGCTTTGCACTGGTGCACAGTCTACGAAGGCTGCTGCTGATGACTGTCCAGCTGCCTGGGTCTAATTACATGAGGAAGGGCCTTTGCTCGGGCAAACTCAAATGATTAGTTCTTCTAATCTTCAGTATTTCAAATAAATAAAAGAGAGTGGGAAATTCTTTGTGTGTACCCTGTCCTGATAAAACAGCAAAACTGTTTGGAAAATCATGAAATTTCTATTGTACAAGGCAGTAAGATCTAAGCAGTCAAACTCAAAAGCATTTCCCAAGTATTTGGAGGCTAGATTTGTCCCAGATCTGTAAACCCTACTTAATCCAGGTTTTCTTAAAACACACATACACATGAAGATATGAGATACACATAGTTTACATTTCAGCTATTAAGTGGCTCCCACTGGATGCTAAGGGTTTCCTTAAAAACATTTTCTAGTTTAACAATCCAAGAAACACTTCTATCTACATTTCAATTGATGTTTTGTACTAAATGCAAGTTTTGCTGTTTTTCAATTTGGAGATCTGAATTAACTAACTATATTTAAAAATATAACCTTAACAAAAAAAAAAAAAAAAAGAGGTTAGAGTGGGAGAGAGCCAAAGCATAAGAGACTCTTAAAAACTGAGAACAAACTGAGGGTTGATGGGGGGTGGGAGGGAGGGGAGGGTGGGTGGTGGGTATTGAGGAGGGCACCTTTTGGGATGAGCACTGGGTGTTGTATGGAAACCAATTTGACAATAAATTTCATATATTGAAAAAAATATATATATATAACCTTAACTCTTAATGTAGACTAAAAAAAAAAAAAAAGAAGAAATAAAGAAAAGAAACTCAAAAGATTGCACTGAAAGAAATACTGAATCTCAATCTTCCCAGTCTCTTTTTATTAACAAATAAAGAAACTGAGACTCACATGGTTCTATAGATTTGCTCAACTTTAAACAAAAAAGATCTTGATAAATGGAGAGCCAAGTTCTCTATTAGCACTCACAATTCACTACACCTTGAAACCTTAATTAGGAAACACTACTTGGGGCACCTGGGTGGCTCAGTAGTTAAGCATCTGACTTTGGCTCAGGTCATGATCTCACGATTTGTGAGTTTGAGCCCTGCACTGGGCTCTGTGCTGACAGCTCAGAGACTGGAGCTTACTTCAGATTCTCTGTCTCCCTCTCTCTCTGCCCTTCCCCTGATCATGTTCCATCTCTCTCTCAAAAATAAACATTAAAAAAAAATTTTTTTAAAGGAAACACTACTTCATGACTAAACCAAACATACTAATATCAATAATCAGGTTGCTCAGAAAACATAATTATTTCCAAAATAAAATATCCAAATAAAAATTGCTAACAGTCTATTTAATAAAACTCGACTGTTACAATCAACTTCTGCACATTCACTCAAGCATTTATTTCACATATCTTTATTGAGTGTTCACTATATGCTGGGTATGTTCTAATTACTGGCGATCTCAGTGCACAAAATAAAACATCTCATGGATATTCTTGTAGAAGGGACAGACAACAAACACGTTTAAATATAAATATCAGGTCATATTTTATCAGATGATAGGAGTTTTTTTGTTTTTGTTTTTTTTTTAAGTTTATTTAAAAAAAAATGACAGAGACAGAGCATAGGTGGGGGAGGGTCAGAAAGAGAGGGAGACACAGAATCCAAAGCAGGCTCCAGGCTCAAAGCTGTCAGCACAGAGCCTGATACAAAGCTTGAACTCACGGACCGTGAGATCATGACCCTGGCCAAAGTTGAACACTCAACTGACTGAGCCACCCAGGCACCCCAGATGATAGGAGTTATTTTTAAAAAGTAAAACATGGTTTGGAGACAGTAGGGGTGAGTATGGCTATTTTAAAGGAGGAGGTCCATTGGGCTCTCTGCTGTCAGCACAGAGCCCACTTTGGATCCTCTGTCTCCCTCCTTTGCTCCTCCCCAGCTTGCTCTCTCAAATATAAATAAACATTGGGGTGCCTGGGTGGCTCAGTCAGCTGAGTGTCTGATTTCAGCTGAGGTCATGATCTCATGGTTCCTGAGTTCCCGCCCTACGTCAGGCTCTGTGCTGACAGCTTGGAGCCTGGAGCCTGCTTCGGATTCTGTGTCTCCCTCTGTGCCCCTCCCCCACTCACACTGTCTGTCTGTCTGTCTCTCTCTTTGTCTCTCAAAAATAAATAAACATTAAAAAAATTTTTTAATAAACATTGTAAAAATTATAAATGGGGGCGCCTGGGTGGCGCAGTCGGTTAAGCGTCTGACTTCAGCCAGGTCACGATCTCGCAGCCTGTGAGTTCGAGCCCCGCGTCGGGCTCTGGGCTGATGGCTCGGAGCCTGGAGCCTGTTTCCGATTCTGTGTCTCCCTCTCTCTCTGCCCCTCCCCCGTTCATGCTCTGTCTCTCTCTGTCCCAAAAATAAATAAAAAAACGTAGAAAAAAAATTAAAAAAAAAAAAATAAAAATTATAAATGAATGAATGAATGAATGAATAAATGAATGGGATGGTCAACGAAGGCCTCTCTGCGGAGCTACCAGCAGGGCAGGGACTGGATGAAAGGAAGGAGAAGCGCTCCAGGCAGAGGACTGGAGGCAGGAGTGTGCTCTGTGCCTCTGGAGGACATCAGGCCCAACAACTACAGTGCCATAAGATTGGTGAGAAGCTGGGTGAGGGGTGACCACTGTGCCAGGGATTTTATCCTAAATGTAATGAGAAGTCACTGCAGGAAGCTCAGCTGGTGAGTTTTGTGACTTGGACTTGAAAGGATGACTGAGGCTGCTGTGTGGAGAATAGATCTTATTAGTTAATAATGATAGCAGCTAACACTCATTGTAAGATTACAGCCCAAGCACTGTTCAAAGCACCTGTCACATTTTAACTGTTTTACTGGCATAGCATCTATGAAGTAGATACTATTATTTAAAAACCTGCACAGAGTCACACAGCTCATAAACAGTGGAGCCAAGTTTGCAAGGCAAGAACCCTAGCTCTGTGTTGTGCTCTCTGAAGGGATCTGGGCTAGGGGTTCACTGTGTCTCAAATAAAAATGTGATGGTGGCTCCACTGAAGAGGGGAAGGTTGGTGTGTGTGTTGGGGGGTGTCAAGCAGATGCTGATTCAGAGTATATTTTTATGGTAGAATAAACAAGTGACATGTGAGAAAACACAGGAGGTCGTGGATAATGCCAAGGTTCTTGGGCTTGGCAACTGGGTAGTAGTGTCTTTTTTAGAGATGAAGAACACGTGCAGTGAACAAAATGGGGGCAGGAGAACTACATGGAAGGAACTCAAGATAATCTCCCAAGCTAATGTGAAATCGGGAGTGTATTAGTTTCCTATGGCTGCTGTAACAAGTTACTAAAGATTCGGTGGCTTAAAACAATAGAAATTTATTCTCTCATAGTTCTGGAGGCCAGACGTCCAAAATCAGTCTGTGCCAAATCAGGTTAATGAGCCCAAATCAAGGTGTCAGCAGGGCCATTGTTCCTCCAGAGCTCTAGGAGGGAATCCACTCCTTGCTTCTTCCGGCCTCCCACAGCTGTTGTTATTTCTTGGCTTGTGGCCCTGTCACTCCTATCTCTGCCTCCACAGTCAGACGGACTTATCCCCTTTCGTCTATATTAAACCTCTGTCTTACAAGGAAACGTGTGATTGCATTTAGACACTGCGCCGATAATCCAGGAAAATCTTCTCACCTCAAAATCCTTCAATTAATCACATTTGCAAAGACTTGTTCTATAAAGCATTCATATAGTAGCATTTTCTATAAAACATTCATGTAGTAACATCTTGGGGAAGAGGATGTAGGCATATCTTTGGGAGCCATTTTTTAGCCTACCACAGGTGTGGACAAAGAGTTGGCAAAATGTATTCCTCCTTTACATGAGAATTTGATCTTCTGTTAACTCTCTTAACTCTGTAAC
Organism: Puma concolor; assembly: GCF_028749965.1. Taxonomy (NCBI): domain Eukaryota; kingdom Metazoa; phylum Chordata; class Mammalia; order Carnivora; family Felidae; genus Puma; species Puma concolor. The sequence continues at coordinate 78,102,126 of NC_141674.1, forward strand.
CCTGGTAATCTACAACAACATGCCAACTATAATAAAAGGCAAGTTGCTCATGATAGAATTCTATCCCTAACTGGAAAACTGTATTAGCATTGGAAAGATTAAAAATACTTGATAGGAAGAGAGATTTGGGGGCTTCCCTGAGAGCAGTGACTCTCATAAATCAGGCATTTCCTTTATGGCCACCATGGACACAATTCCTATAGAGCATAGTTGCATATTAGCTCCCAGGAGGTATAAAGTTTCTTTTTTTTTTTTAATTTTTTTTTTTTTAATGTTTATTTGAGAGAGAGAGAGAGAGAGAGAGAGAGAGAGAGAGAGACAGAGCTTGAGCAGGGGAGGGGCAGAGAGAGAGGGAGACACAGAATCCGAAGCAGGCTCCAGGCTCTGAGCTGTCAGCACAGTGCAGGGCTTGAACTCACAAACCATGAGATCATGACCTGAGCTGAAGTCGGATGCTTAACCGACTGAGCCACCCAGGTGCCCCAGAGGTATAAAGTTTCTAAACCAGGACAAGACACACAAACTCATACCATGTAGATCTCCTGCCATTTGAGCCATCTACTGGACAGCTCTGGATGGTGATATGAACTGGTGTGCAGACAGCCACAAGGCATCCGAAAAAGAGAGATGTCAGGCTGCCCAGCTGTAAGCTGTGGTCCCCACCCTAGTTCTCTTTAAGTAGACTAAAGCCACCTGCGGCCTGTGACAGGCTCTTGGGTCTGAATGTGTATTTGAACCTAAGAAGACCCCCTGGGTGTTTGCTGCCACATGTAATACAGATATCATTTCAGCTTAACTATTTCAGTTTCTTCCTCCACCAAACCCTTTAACAAAGTGACCAGCAGGGAAAAGGAGCAGAGCATTTGTTCCATCTAGCTGCCTCATGGTGGTCTCGCAATAAGCAGCAGAATGGCTAAAAGGGGCAAAGGGAAAGGAAAACTTGGAAAATACAAATTAATAAATTCACAAAAACTGAGCTGACTGTTCCCTTGGGGAGGAGAAGTGAGTAGTGCCTTCAGATGAATATGTCATGTTTCCTGCACTGTGCCTTGAAGAGGCCTACCCTGCAAGATTAAATACAAAAGTCCCAACCCACATCTCTGCTGGAAACGTGCAAGTGGACTCATTACTCAGAGCCAAGATAAAGGATAAATCTTTATGAGTACCGTAAGTATGAGTCATAAAAAATAGGAAACACATGTAGGACGTATACACAGTAATAGTACCGAGCCAGGGAAAGTGTTTAGGAAATGTATATAAAAACACATGGCAAAAACAGGACTAAACAGGACTCTTGTACACAGCTCCAAAACACATCAAAAAAGCTCACAGCAAGTTAGGGGTCCATGCCACTGTGGTCTCTAATAAACAGAGGTCATTTCCCTATTTGGAAATAGGCTGGGTTTCTTTCTTTCTCTCTTTTTTTTTAATGCAAAAAGGAGGAGAATGGAATCAAGAAAAAGTAACTTGGAGAAGGCTTTGAAAGATTTTATGATTTGGGAAATTTGAACAGCTTCCAACTAAAACACTGGGAATTAGATATTTACAGCATTAAAAATGAAAAAAAAAATCTTTTCAGAGAAAGACTTGTTCACAATGGTAATATTACCATTTCATTTACATTCTCACTATCTTAACAACCAGCAACGATAAAGGGGAGAAAAAGTGGAATCTTCAGCCCATACGAAAGCAGGAAACAAAGCAGCAACGCACGCACTAATAACTTACAGAGTCATAAAGGGCCAGTATTAAAACCTCTAAATGGTGCTAGGCAGAAAGAACTAATGGTGGGGAACAGGTAGAGCCTTTTGGCCAATTGCACCAGATAAAATCGGTGAGGGTGGGGGGGGGGGGGATGTTCAGAATACAAGGGAGAACAATTGGCCCCCCTAAGTCTTCTGGGGCCAGATGACAAAGGCAAAATGCCCAAGCGTGACTCATCATTGGAAATTAAACTCTTCAATCGCCTTTGACTTTGGAAGGTCCCCAAATCTACAACTCAAAGTGGCAAGCAAAGGGGACACCCTAAGTACCCAGAAATACCACACCAAAGTGTGCATGTCCATGTCCAGATGGACCTTCAGCTCCCTCAGACTTCAGACTTGTCCTTGATCTTCAGAAACAACTACTGATTCCCAAGAAAAGCACTAGTGCATGTCTATCGACCTGAGGTTGAGAGGAGTAGCAGCGGGATGTGTCAAATATTGTTCTTAACTTCTTAACTGTTAAATTTACTACCGACTTCGAGCAAGTCAAAGCTCTTTTGTACCTATTTGGAAGTAGAAATCTCAATACAACTTCCACCTCACACAAAGATCCAACTGTAGACCACTAAAAGACCACCCCCCACCCTGCAGCATGGTTACAGCTAAGTGACATCCCATCTTCTCTCCACCCTCCATTTCTTAGTCCTCTCAGCTGCGAGGTCTCTTTTTCCCTCTCTCCCAAGGAACCTGCACATGTGTGCACATCACTAGGAGGCCACACTTGCCAAGGGCTCACCTCTAAGATAATGAATGCTGTTTCCATCTAAATCAGTGTACAGGTACTGAGTACCTACCCTGTGGCAAGCCCAGTGCTAGGCACATACAAACTACAGCCACGTCACCAATTTGCTGTAGCAAGTTCAGAAAGAATCAGATTAAGTGTACACATGTTATCAACAAAGAGAATTTAAACTTTAATGGGTGCAATGTGGTATTTGGGCTCCAGGCAAGAATTAGGCTACTGCAGTGATCCTGGATCCTGTGGGTGACTCTCCTTGGCTCATAGTTAAACCCAGCTAGTCTTTCTATCTTCAATAGAAGCCAAATCATATCTGCCATTTGCCTATCTTCCCCCAAAGGGTATAAATATTCTAGTTTCAGCCAAGCGACTCTGTGGAGTTTGGGTAAAAAATGCCATTAATATAAAGCACTATTGCAGGATAGTCTTGGACTAGAACCCAGACAATACCAGATGACTGTGGGCAAGGAACCATACCCAGGAATCAAAGTATAGCCATTTCAACTTAGTTTTAGCATTCTAAATCAAGAGGGCATGCAGAGCAAAACCCTATCAGAATATTTTTAAATGGTAGGGCACCTGGGTGGCTCAGTTGGTTAGGCATCTAATTCGGCTCAGGCCATGATCTCACAGCTCATGGGTTGGAGCCCCACACTGGGCTTTGTGCTGACAGCTCAGAGTCTGGAGCCTGCTTCAGATTCTGTGTCTCCCTCTCTCTGCCCCTCCCCCACTCACGCTGTCTCTCTCTCTCTCTGTCTCAAAAATAAACATTAAACAAATAGTGACCAATAAACTTATAAAAGGCAATTCATAAAAAAATATCTTTTTCAATCCTATTCTTAAGAGATTAAAAGAGCTATCTAGTATCTGGACATTGATACTTCAGCATTTCAGACAAGGCCAAGAAGCTCAGAAAGGACTATTTCAATTAACCACCAGTCTAGCTGAGGTGCCCTGGCAGTCTGGAAAGGAAAAGACAGAGCACACATTTGCAATAGAAGTCAAAGCAACAGGTCTTCCAAACACAGATTCAGATTCCTGCATCTTTAAGAACAGACCCTCATAAATGGATTGCTTCTGCTGGACACCATGCTTTAAATAAACAGACTCTTCTGGCCGACACACCACTTCCTGTAGGGTTCTGGTGGGTAAAGCTTGAAAACGCTGCCAAATCCAATGACCAGCAACTTTTGAGCTGACTTAGAAAACAAGCTACAAAGACTTGAGTCCAGAGTAAACAAAGGAAAAAGCCACATTAAACAGGGAACAAATTACTATACAGGCAGGGATATTTTAAGTGCTCACTGAGCAAAAAAACAAAATAAAAAAAATCAAGTTATTAGATATTTAACAATACAGGGTAGAGTAAAATGCCCTCTCTCAATTGGCGGAATCAAGGCTAATTAATTCCAGCCATATTAAGAATTGGCTGGGAATCATCCCCTACATCATGAGGACAGATCATTCTTTCCTTTTTTTTTTTTTTTTTTTTTTAAATTTTGTTTATTTTTGAGAGAGAGAGAGACAGAGCATTAGTAGGGTAGGGGCCGAGAGAGAGGGAGACCCAGAATTTGAAGCAGGCTCTGAGCTGTCAGCACACAGCCCTGACGTGGGGCTCAAACCCACAAGCAGTGAGATCATGACCTGAGCTGAAGTCAGTCGCTTAACCAACTGAGCCACCCAGGTGGCCCCAGGACAGATCATTGTTAATGGCCTTACTTCAAATCTGGCTCAGGTCATATGAGTTACCCAAGGGAGCTGCATGGAGTTGAAAACCACTTATAGCTTTTTACCCAGCTGAGGGAAAGGACTAACTAGTTTACTAGCAGATGACTACAATCTGTAAGAGTAGAGAAAAATGTAACAAAAATTCAGAAATGGACTGGGGAAAGACTGACACAGGGCTCTGGATACTTTAAACTGCAATAGCATGAGATTTAATTAGGGAAAATAAATCAAAGCCATAATACAAAATGGAGGATACCTGCTTAGCTAGAGTGGTTAAGAGAGGCCTGAGAACAAAAACACCAAGTCCACGAATACAATGCAAATCAAATAAAAGTACACTGTGGAAAAGGGGAGTAGTTTCAGAAGACTTACAGTGATACTTTTAAATAACACCCTGGCATCATTCAAGAACCTAATATGCACAAAGCAAAAGAGGTCCAAGATTTGGTTCCTGCCCCTAAGGACTCCACTCACCAGCTGGGTGTGCAAGATTAACACATGATTCAGCAGCAAATACTACAAGAAAATACACAATCCCACACTCTGAGGAGGTACAGACTGTGCTGGGGTTGGGAATGAGCAATTTTAGAACAGAGGGAGAGGGAGAGGGATAAAGGACAAAGGAAGAGTTGCTGTAGAGTCAAGACTTAGAAATGGGCTTCTAACATGGCACAGATTGAGTTAAGAGGGAACTTCAGGTGGAATTAGGAAGAAAGGTGTGGGGCAATGGAATCTGCACTGAAGCATCTCTAAGGGATTCAGAAGAAAAGGGTTCACATACCACACACACGTGGAGAAACACGGATCCACAGGGTTAGTCCAAACCCTCACTCATGCAGCCTTTCCACTCTCATCTTACACTTTCAAGCCCCAGCCCACCCTACCCACCCCCCACTGTCCCCATTTTGTCCCCATCCTCTATTCCAATGGTTGGCAAGCTTTCTCTGCAAATGGCCAGATCATCAATCTTTCAGGCTTTGTCACACTACTCAACTCTGCCATTGTAGTAAGAAAGCAGCCACAGATGATAGATAAATGAATGGGCACGGCTATATTCCAATACACTTTATTTTATTTACAAAAAAAACCCCACCAAAACCCAAAAAACAAAAAAAACTTTATTTACAAAACTAGGTATCACACTGGTGAATGGATAAGCAAAACGGTACAGCCATACAATGGAGTACTGTTCGGAAATAAAAAGGAATAAAAATAACTAATACATGCTACAACATGGATGAATCTCAAATGCATTATGTTAAGTGAAAGAAGCCAGTCATAAAAATCACATGCACTATACCATTCCACCTATATAAAATACCCAAAATAAAGAAATAAAGTAGACTTTATTTCTACTTCAAGGTGGTTGTCTAGGGCAGGGGGTAGGACCACAGGCAATGGAGAGTGATTGCTAATGGGTACAAAGTTTTCTTTTGGAGAGCTGAAAAATAAACTTTATGGTATGTAAATTATGTACATATAAAATAGGCAGCAGGCAGAATTTGGCCCAAAGGCCAGTTTTGCACTCCTTGAACTGTACCCCAGCCACACACATGTACATGGAGGAATTTTTCCTCTACATGTGGTTTCTGCTTTCTCCTCTGTGTATACTGAGGCCTCTCTTCCCTTCTGCCCAGAAACTTCTACTTGACTTTCAAACCCTTTATTAAATGCTCTCTTCTGGGAATCGTCCCCACACCTGCAGATAGAATTACCACTGCCTCTGCTGGACTCCTGAAAAATTTTGTTAATTTTAGAACAAATAATGGTCATATTATTTGTCACATTGCATTAAAATTTATTTGCTCTCAATCCTCAGTAAATTCTGAAGACATAAACATGAGTAAGAATGTAACAGAATTGGGGCCCCTGGGTGGCTCAGTCAGTTGAGTGTCTGACTTCAGGTCATGGTCTCATGGTTTGTAAGTTCGAGCCCCACATAGGCTCACTGCTGTCAGCATAAAGCCCACCTCAGATCCTCTGTCTCCCTCTCTCTCAAAAATAAATAAAACATTTCAAAAAAAGGATGTAGCAGAATGTCTACCTAGCAGGCAGTAGGTTCTCACTGAATGCATCTGTAAATGAATGAATTATGAGATGTTATGTAGAGAAAACTGGTTTTAAGAAATGTTTCACAAGCTAGACTGAAACAATCAGTCCCAGGAAACTGGTTTAAAAAGCTGCAGGGTAAGGGGTGCCTGGGTGGGCTCAGTGAGTTGAGCTTCTGACTCTTGATTTCAGCCCAGGTCATGATCCCAGGGTCCTGGAATCAAGCCCTGAACTGGGCTCCATGCCGAGCATGGAGCCTGCTTAAGATTTTCTTTCTCTCTCTCTCTCAAATTAAAAAAAAAAAAAAAAAAAAAAAAAAAAAGCTGCAGGGTAAGTGGAGAAGAACACAGAAATTCAAGAGATATTTCAGAGAAAATGTCAATAAAACCTGGTGGCTGACCGATACAGGGTCTGAAAGGGATGGGTAAATCCAAGATAGTTCAAAGGACCTATGGCAGATGGCAGCAGTGACACTGATGGGACAGGGAAGTTGGACTGATAAACAGCACTGGGGGAAGAAGTCCGGCTCACATTCCATTTCAGAGATGATAAAAAGAGCTAGCATTTGATTGTTGACTGTATGCCAGGCACACATGGCAGCCCTAAGTGCCATACAGCCATCTCTAAGCCTCAGTAAACTCTCTAAGGAATTGCTACTATCATCTGCATTTTGCAGATGAGCATATGGGGCTTAGAGAATGAAGTAACTCACCAAGAGGCACACGCCTGGGAAGTGACTGGGAGCTTGAGGTAAGACCAGGGAGACAGGGTTCTTTAGAGACCTGACTGGAGCTCCACTGGAGAAGCCTGGAGGGAGTGTTGGGAGTCTTTCGCATGGAGGTGCGAATCCAGAGAATCGATGAGTGACCCAGGGACAACAGACAGGGTTTAAAAAAAAAAAAAAAAAAAAAAAAAAGGCCAAAGACCATACTCCAGTCAAGAACCCCTGAGAAGGAACAAAGAGTTGGGAAAGAAACAGAAAAACAGATGGTAGGGAAGGAGGAGAACCAGGCTAAGGTAACATCCTGGAGCCCAGAGAGAGATGTCAGAAAAGGGGGTGCAGAAAAAGGAGTTGAGGAGGAATAACAGTGGGGAAAAGTGCTGGGGTAGTAAGTGCTCTGCCACAGGAATCAGGGCCTCTGCATTCCAGTCCGGCACTGGCACCAACTTCTTGTCTGACAGTGAACAAGTCGTCACTTTACTCCCTGGCCCCGGTCTCCTCTGTACGGTAGTTAAGTCTAGACTGTCTCCAGGGCACCCCTCCAATCCCAGCATCCCATGAGTCGGTCTGAAGGGCATCATCAGAGATCAGCTCAGGAGAACAGAAGTCAGGCTGCAGAGGAAAGAAGGCAAAGGCAGGACACACAGATGTTCACTCATTCAAGAAGTGGGAGAGACAAGGATAAGAGAAACACAACAGCGTGGAGAGATGATCAGCAGCGCCACATTCACACCTGGCATCTTCAATGTGGAAGAAAGAAAAGTAAAATAATTAAAGTAATTAAAAGTAAAAATAAAATAAATAAAGTAAAATAATTAAATAATTTCTGTGCTCATTTTCACAGAAACACTCAGAAAACACAGTGGGGGAATGAATGAAAGGGATTTAAGAAACATTTCTGCAGAATTTGAGTAGTTAAATCAGAGATATTAGCAGTAAATTTCTTTTTACTCTCAAACAAAATGTCAAGATAGCAGATAAGCAATGAAAACAAGAAAGTACAAGTTAGAGATTTGGACACTGCACACACAAGCTGGGCATTTGCCCAATCAGCACATCTGGGTCTCAGATTTGTAGACTTGCCTCGTACTTTGGTCTACTGCTTGTTAAAATACTCTCCAAAAAGTCCTAAAAGCAAAAAAAATCCCATTTTCAAATGCAGAGGGGGCTCCTGTAAAAACATTTTCTAACAACATTTTTAGGAAATTAGAATTTTTTAAAAGTCAAGAGGAATTACCATGGCAACAACAGTATGGATCAGGGCTGTAATCCCAACCTCCATAAAGACAAACACCACACTGGTTGGAAAATGCTGCTGCAAAAATTTTAGAGGGGGTCCAGGCAGTCTCTTCTCCAGACTGGGGAAGAGGCAATCATGAAAGGTTTTTTTTAATCTGTCACCTCTCAAGCAGCAAAGAACTTAACCCGGCATTACCTCATGCTAAAATGGCAGAGACCAACCAGGCTCAGTCCCCCTGGTGGGGCAAGAAGGAGTGCTTTCAGAGGGCAATTTCACAGCATCTGGACGTTACTATGATAAATGACAGGGTTTAAGCAATGTGGCCAGCCAGCATCTTGGTAGGAATGCTGTAACTTTTTCGCTTGGTTTGTGTCCCGATTTGTTTGCTAACCCCTGATGTTTACTATTATCGCTCTGATTTCTGCTTTTACTTTTTTCTACACTTCCAAAACGGGGTTTCTGAAGAGTTCTTATTTCAGAGTTGGCTATAATTTCTGATTCAACATCTTGCCCCAACATGTTAGAAACCATCCTTCACTAGTGTGGCCCGTTCTAAACTGGCCTGCATTGTCCTCTGCTGAGCCAGCAGCCAGGTCTAGTTGCCTTGCTGTCCCCAACCCTGCTCCTAGCCTAGCACCTTCATAGTGCCCAGCAGGGTGTACTGAGTACCTCAGGCACCAGGGTGGCTCAGTCAGCTAAGCATCTGACTTTGGCTCAGGTCATGTCACGGTTCGTGGGTTAGAGCCCTGCATCAGGCTCCCTGCTGTCAGCATGGAGCCTGGAGCCTGCTTGGGATCCTCTGTCCTACCTCTCTTTGCCCCTCCCCCGCCTGTTCTTTCTCCCTCTCTCTCTCAAAAAATAAATAAGTAAAAACTTAAGAAAAACTGTATTGAGTATCTTCAGGTGAAGGGGCAGCTCCCTTCAAATGATGTGACTGGCCTGTTTATTTAGAGCCTCCAATCCTGCATGGGAGTCAGATTCAGTTGTCTTTCAAATTAATGAAATAAGTTCCACAGCAGCACTCAAATGAATAGAGAAATGTGACCCTTGTTGTCAGTTTAACTTTCTGATATATCTGCTGTAGATCTGCACAAAATGGTCAGTTCAGAGGTAATCTCACCTAAAATGCTGGAGTGATTTCCAAAACAATCTCCATTTAAACAAACACCAGGCAGCATTTATACATGGAAGGTATTTGTTTAGTAACTAAATTTCACCAATATACAATGTCTGTGTGTGAGCGGTTTACTCTGACACTTGCTAAGCATATACTACATGTAAGATCTCTGAAACATTAACAGCCTTGAGTTTATTTGGATTTTTTCTGCACATACACAAGACGAGCACTGGCAAATCACTCATGAATAACTGCAGAGGAAAAAATGTCCCAGGCAGAGAAGGAATGTAGCTAGTATGCTACTGTTTTCGTGTTCATCTGATATTTTTGCTCCAACATAGGTAGTCTCCAAAAAGCCAGTCTTGTAATTTTGTATCCATTCTTTGGGTGGTGATGAGTAAAGGTAAGACACGGCCCATTCCACTCACCCCTGGGCTGCTCTGTCTGTATTTTAATAACTGAGGGGGAAGATGGGGCACCTGGCTGGCTCAGTCAGTTAAGTGTCCAACTTCGGCTCAGGTCATGATCCCACGGTTCATGGGTTCAAGCCCCACATCGGGCTCTGTGCCTGCAGCTCAGAGCCTGGAGCCGGCTTCAGATTCTGTTGTCTCCCTCTCTCTCTGCACCCCCCTGGCTCATTCCCTGTCTCTCTCTATCCCTCAAAAATAAATAAACGTTAAGAATTAAAAAAAAAAAAAATAACTGAGGGAGAAGAGAAATGTTGTTCACCTACTAACATTGTGGAAACAGAGACAAGACTATGTATAGATAGGTGAGTAGGTAGGTAGTAGTGATCTCCAAAACGTTTAATCCCTGAACTGCCAGATTCCTCAAAGTAAGCAAAAAAGATGTCAAATCAGAAGTCAAAGTCCATGGAATAAAGCTTGCCTATTTCATTCATAGCAGGAAGAGTCCTTTAATTTGTTCATTCTCCCTTATCACATGGTTCAAGCAAGTTTGGTCACAAGAAGTCATGGATGGAAGCAGAGGACAGGTGGGTTACTTTTGTGAAGGCAGCTGAAAGCCTTATGGGGGGAGGGAGGGAAGGAAATAATCAACAATGAAGGACAGATGGGAGGTGGCATTTGGTATGGCCATTAATGGCCACGTAGAGTGCAAGGGATCCTCAGTTTCCTGCATTTTAGAAATGCTAATGTATGATGTGATAATCTTCTAAATGAGACAGGAAAAAAGACAGCAAGAGACCAACCTTAATACTGCCCCAAAGCCACAAGAAGGGAATGAAAAGGGACTGGGGACACTGGAATGAGCTGTCACAAGCCTATGCAGGAAACCCAAACCCTGAGTAGATCAGCTGGCTCACCTAACAGGTGGAGCCAGAGTGGTCAGCAGGTTTCATAGCCGGGAACAAGGTAAGAGCTGAAGGTAGAAGGGAAGTGGATGGGAAGAGTGGGGAAAGCCTGTGCTAGAAGAGTCCAACCGACCCAGCGTCCACTGCCTCCCTAAGCCTTGCTCCTTTCTCTGGTGACAATGAGGACAGGCAGAAATAATACAAGTGCCAGGGAGGTGGCCAACCCCCAGCAGGCACTTCACCACCACCATCACCATGGTCGTCGCTGTTACTGTAACTCAGTGGGCATGGGAACTGTTAAGAAGCAAGCAGAACAGTTAGCATTTCAGAGAGATGTGCTTACTTGCTTCTCTTTCTCCCAACTGTGGTCTTTCCTGCCCTCAAAAGGAAGCGGGGGGGCACCTGAGTGGCTCAGTCGGTTAAGCATCTGACTTAGGCTCATGTCATGATCTCACGGTTCTTGAGTTCCAGCCCCCTGTCGGGCTCTGTGCTGACACCTTAGAGCCTGGAGCCTGATACGGATTCTTTGTCTCCCCCTTCTCTCTGCCCCTCCCCTGCTCACACTCCGTCTCTCTCTCTCAAAACTAAATAAACGTCAAAAAAAATTTTTTTTAAAAAGCAAGGAAGGAACAACTTTATGCCACAGTCCTCGAGAAGGTACAAAGTAAAAGTGATTTGCAGCCACATGTGTGATTAACCACACATCCCATTTGGCCCCGCCTGCCAAGACGTGTGGATCCAAATTTCATACTCAACCATACCAAACACACTAACCCATAGAGCCAACAACGATGCTTTTCTTTTTGCTTTGTCCTCATCCTGCATTTCTGCTTACACTGTTGAGATGTCTACTGTAAGCCTATCCCAAATCCTTTCTTTGGAATGAGGCAGAGAATAAGCAAATACATGAAAGTATGAACGGTTCTGAACTTTCTGAGGGATAAAGTTATTAAACCTGGTCCCTTTCCCATGACAATGAGCCTTCCAGATCTTTCCTCCATACAACCAGTTATTGGAATAGACATTAAGAGTTACTGCTTTAATGTCAAGACAAATATATAAATTTAAACACCATGTCTTTTATATACGTAGGTAATGCTAACTAGGGGCTTGGTCTCAGCAGCTTTTCATAGTAAACAGGCAATTAGGTAAGTCGGAAATAGAAAAGACACATGGCCACATAAAAGCAGGTCACAATAAAAATTAGATAGGAAACAAAATTGTTGCCATTCCAGCAACTAATGAAAGTATGTTACTGTAAGCAAGCCTCTGGTGGTGCTATAACCCTTCTCAGGAATCAGGAAACACCCGAGGGCCCAAACTCTGACAGGGGGACGGGTACGTTTTAGAAGTCAAAGAGCGAGAGCTGGTTTTCACAGGATGAAAATGATGACACCGGTGTCTGCTTATTCCTAAAGACAAAACTGATCTCTCTGGGCTGTTTACTGTCTTCTGCCCTTCTCTGTCGCCAGAGAGTCTTTTTCAAGTTTCCTGTTCACTTCCAGGCCTGTTGTTTCCAAAACCAATGATTACAAATGAGAGGTGTGGTCTCAGATGAAAAATACAATTATAGGTCTCTGCGCTGTCCTGAGGAGAACCCAGCAGGGAGGCCAGTGGCAAAGCAGTGCTTTGCTACAGAAGGCTTTGTATACATTATTGTCACAAGCGAGTTTCTGACACAAATTCTCTGCTGGCCTCTAAAACTGTTTCTCTGACTTAAGCATAACTATTTCCCCAAATCTTGTCAACCTGCTGCAGTTATTACTTCCAGGTGTAGGGCTCTGTCACCTCCTTCACACAGGAATAGCAGCAGCCTCTCCTCAGCTGAAGAACCTTAAGATGCCTAGGAGGTAGGAATTTAGCAAAATGTCAGAGAAGGGCGGATTTATAATAGATCTTAGTGTTGATCCTGCACCAATAACAAGCTATGGGAAAGAGCTGATTTAGTAATTTAAGGGGGAAATGGTGAAAAACAACTACCTTGGTCATCAGAGTCAAGGTCAGTTATACCTTGGAGCTAGCATGGCACTCTTTTTGCTAATTTATACATAAGGGCATCATTTCACTTTGACGAGTATTTGCCTTCACTGGTCAGTAGAGACGTGCACAAAGGCTACCTCTGGTCCTTCCTCTCTTACTCCAAAAATGGATCAGCCGTGATTTTTACCACAGACCACATGATATCTATAAAAACCAAGTTATCCAGTGAGAAGAGAATTAGGTGACCTCAGGTTGGGGTAGTAAGCAATCTTGGTTTAAAAAAAGTTCACCCATTTAAAATGCAACCCAACCATTTTTAGTATATTCACATTTATCAGTGGTGTTTAGTATATTCATATGCAGTCGGGGAACCATCACCACCACTTAATTTTGGAACATTTCTGTCCCTCCAAAAGAAACCCGGTACTCATTGCCATCAACCCCCATTTCTCTCTTTTGCCCTTCAGCTCATAGCAACCACTAATTTACTTTCCGTTTCTATAAATCTATTATGGACATTTCATATAAATGGATTCACGAAATATGTGTCTGTCTTGTCTTCTTTCACTTAGCATCATGTCTTCAAGGTTCATCCACATGGCAGCACACAGCAGCACTTCATTCCTTTTTATGAGTAACACTTCATCGGGTGGATAGACCACATTTTATTTATCCATTCACCAGTAGATGGACATGCAGGTTGTTTCCACTCTTTCATACGAATGACACTGCCATCAACATTTGTGGACAAGTTTTTGGGTGGGCATACGTCATCATGTCTTTTGGGTAAATACTTAGAGAAGTGGAACTGCGGGGACATGTAGTTCAAATGATTTCAAAAACTGCGTGGCTGCACAGTCATACATGGAGAAGATGAGAGATTTAATATTTACTATCTCTCCACCCCCATTTTGCCATCATTCTTTCATTCTCTCGTGGCCACACCACTCTGATGTTGTACTCTACACTCACATCTGTACATAAAATACTCCAACGTCTGAGAGCAACTCAGTGCCAGATAGAATTTCCAAAGATCACATATCCCAAAATCTTGTTTTCAAAAAGGAATGAATTGCAACCATCTAATTCCTAAAAAGTCCCCAAAGAAAGAAAGGATGCAATTTCCCTCAGTTGCCTCATCTCAAAAATATCTTCAAATCACTAACCCCAAGTCATACATATACATGTACTATATGAATACTGAAGAAAGGAGAGTAATGTTTAGGTTTTTAAACAAATTTTTGAGACTATCCCCTACAGACCCCATTTCTTTACTCCCTCACTGAACACACTACGTCCCTGGATGCCAGCTAGTTTTATGTACCCTCAGAGTATGTATGTCAGAGAAGGGTGGATTTATAATAGATCTTAGAGTTGATCCTGCACCAATAACAAGCCGGGGGAAAGAGCTGATTTAGTAATTTACTGCCATGAACAATTTTAATCTAACGTAGTAAATGCAAGTGTGGAGAAATCTGCTATCATTCCTGGAGGTGTTTTTCTTTTACTTCAAACGTCTTATTGGAATCTATTTTCAGAGTCCACAACAGTACTGCACAATTTAACATCCAGAATTTCTGCTGTTGCTGCTTCTGTAATAGCTCAAACTTTCTTTTCTTTCTTAGTTCCTCTGAGAGAGCACATATAAAATGAGTAATTATTGCTGCTAAAGAATTGCTGGAGTCAGCAACGCTTCACAGGAACTGCATTTCCTCCTCCTCCTTTCCCTCCCACCACAAATCTCCCCCATAAGTTAAGAATTAAAGACACATTGCTCGGATAAAGAAATCTGACCTGAAATATGTGTTGCAGCAACAATGGCAAGCAACCAAGTGTATTAACAATAATTTCCAGGGTAGCTGAAAAGGTTAGATGATTTGTCTTTGAAATGAGCCAACTCTGCACACTTTCATGAGATGAAAATCAGTTTGCTTTTCCTTCTGGACACCTCACCTCTCTCCTATTCCTACTCCCCACAAAAGGCAGAGTGGTTGAGGCACATAAACAAATAATTCTGGAAATGAATTTCCTTGACCAGGAGAAAACGCAAAGACAAATTCCATTCTGCATTAGTTTCCCTACACTTCGCTGTGATCAGGATTTACTATGATTTCTCTCTCCCTGGAGGGATAATACCTGATTGATAACATTTCTGACACACAGAAGCTTCAAAAAAGAAAGAATGGCAACTGTGTGTTATATTCCAGTATGACAACCATTACCCACAAACTAGGTCATTTCTGAGCCACAGGAAAGAGGAGGCCATTTTTCTTTTAAAGTGATGATGACCTTGTGTGAGTAAGTTACTTCTGCACCTGTCACCTGTAAAAGGAGGATAATAATAGGACTTCGTGGGCTAAGTGTATGAGTGCTTCAAATAGCACTGAGGACAGATGAAATACTGAGTCACTACGAGCTTGGCTCGTCACCATCACCTAGACCAGCACTATCTTCAAAAAGCTGCC
Source organism: Puma concolor (assembly GCF_028749965.1). Taxonomy (NCBI): domain Eukaryota; kingdom Metazoa; phylum Chordata; class Mammalia; order Carnivora; family Felidae; genus Puma; species Puma concolor. The sequence continues at coordinate 78,117,243 of NC_141674.1, forward strand.
TAGATAGCATAAGGAGCTATCCTCCAGCACTCTTCATTCAGGTACAAAGTACCACCATCTTTATTTCAGAGAGTTCTCCAATTTCCACCGACTCATCCTGCAGGGGCAGCAGGCTCATAAGACAAAGGAAAGAAATGAGAAACACAGGGACACAGGAGGAGATGAGAAAGACATCTTACAATTACAGAAAAATGGCACCTTATTTTATTTTCTGACAGCCATGTTTAAAAGACGAAATTCTTAAGAACATTCTTTCCAATAGGGGTAGCCAGGAAAGTTACAAGGCTGAAAAATCTCTCCAGAATGATGTCCTAGACTTGCCCAGTCTAGAGAGCAATCTGCGTACACTGTGTCCCCTCCTCCCCACTTACATTCACACACGAGCATCCTTGCTAAACCCGGAATGGAAAAACAGACAAGTGTCTTTACAAACTCAGAGGGGCAGTGAGTAGAAAGCTGGTGCCTACGCCTACCTCTCTCTGAGGCTGGTCAGGCCCTGGGTCAGCAGCGCGGAGGTTCAGGACGTGCACCTCCTGTGGCAGCCCCGTCGTGCCTCTGCTGGCACACCCCGACAAGACAGTGAAGCTCTCCATTAACGCCTGGACAGGATGGGAGGCGTTGACAGGCGACACTTCACACTGGGTCCCGGGCTCTGGATCTGCAGAAAGAATCATAAACACAAACCCCTCAGAAACAGCAATTAACTGTGCTACAGTTAAATTAATTAGTCTGGATGATCAAGCCACTGCCAACCTTTAGGAACCTTTCCAGGTAAGTTCTTTCCAGAACTGAATGGCAAAAAAGCTTAACCTATTCTAAAACCCCCATCTCTTGAATTCCTTTCAGATGATTTTGATGTGTATTTGATTATTTAAATTCCCTTTTAGATACACAAGTCACGAATGTATTCCTCTGGATGGAGGAAACCTCCCGTTTGACATCTGTGTTCAATTCCTTCCTCTCGTAGAAGAAAACCAGAAGTAAATGGAATAAATTGCCTAAAGCCCAATAACAGTATGCATAAATAACATTAAACACCTAAAATTGCACCAAAAAAGTATAAGATACAGTCTCAACTTTTTAAGCACTTCCCCCTTCTTAGAGCAAAACAAACTTAAGAACAATACAAAGCAAGATATAATGAGCAGGGCTAATTGGGGCCAGCGTTGTATGGCAAAATTTGGGCCAGAGGTCAGAAAAATCCTCCCAAGAGAGGGCAAAGCATATGAGTAGAGCTTCAAATAGGAAAAGTAGAATCCTGGAAATACTCAGCTCCCGCCTCCTGATTCTCCCTTCCTCTAATCATCACAACTTAAATCCTAACATCCATTCCTGCCCAGCTCTACCTTCTGTGATTCTAATCACCTCTGTCTCTAGACAACTGCAGATCTTCCTAAAAGGTGACTCTGGTCTCCAGCTCTCCAAGTCACCTTCCATGCAAGCACCACCCACGTTACCCAGGGTGCTCAATGGGATGGTTATTCCCAATATGAATGCCTGCCCCTCCCATCTCTGTGGGCATGTCCGGTCCCTTAAGGACTTCTGGCCTATGAAGAAAGCCCAAGCTCCTCCACCAGGCACACAAGGCCTTTCTTGATCAGTCCCTTCCTCTCTCTCCAGCCTCACCCCAACCTACTCCAGCAACCCCAATTGGCTGAAAGTTCTCCAAAGATACCATGATGTTTCTTAACTCCATGCCTTTATTCAAGTTTTTTTCTTTTACCCAAATTCCTCTTCCACTCGAACTCTGTCCCCACAACAAACACCCCAAGCTGAGGGAGGTACTCTTCCTCCATCCTCTCATAATTTCTTTGCCCATCTCTGCGGTTTCATTGTCTACACTGTAACCACCAGTGTATACACATCTGTCCCTGCTAGTACAGTATGACCTCCCGGACTGTGGGTTACTCATCTTTGTGTCCCCAGCACCGATCACAGCATCTGGCATGTAGAAGATGCTAAAAAAATATTTGTGAAGGGAATCACTGGGCTTACAAACAACAACAACAACAACAACAAAAACTGCCTCCTCCTTGACTGTTGATTGAGGCACCATTCTAGAGACTTGGATTCGGCTGTAAGGAGGTAATATGGGCAAGAGTGATGTGAGGTACTACTTGGGCCTCATTGCACACTGGCTGGGTTGACAGAAAGAGACATCTAAGAAAGAGGAACCCATAATATATCTCTGCAAGCTTGGTGTTGTCTCCACTGGATACATGGGGAGACTGAGACTTGATCATATAGCGTCCACTAAACCGCAGCCTTCCCCAAGTGGAACCTGATAAAAGACTTAAACTCACTCCCAACGAGTTCTTCCTGACTTATACATAGTAAAAGTACTCTCCAGGATTACAGACCCAGTGCAAAATTAAAATGCAAATGTCATTCAGAACCAGGCAATCCTGCGCCCCCACTGCTATACTATAAGCAGACACCCTGCCTAGTGTGCCAAGTCTATTTCAGAACTCATGGAAATTGTCTAGGTTGATAATAGTTATCTGGTCTGAAATGAAGTATGTACCTTCTCAAATAATCACTGCTGCTCTCTGTACTGCTGTACTGTGCCCAGCTGCTTTCTGAGAAACAGCGGTGGTGAAGGAAGATGTCACAGTGGCAAAGGCAGCAGGTAAGGGACATAGGAGTCCCTGAAGTCCCCATGTAGGGCAAACAGTATGAGCAGGTGCTCCCCCTACTGTTTCCCCTCCTGTCCTCACCAACTGCAGAGGGGTGTCTGGTATATCTCACACCCCAAAGCTCCAGAGTCTCCTACTACTTCCTACTCAACTCTGGGGAACTGGTTTCACAGCCTCCTGCCATGACTTTTCCATTATCATAAATTGAGCACATATAAAAATGCTTTCCAGGGTAGAGGGATGGGTTAAATAGGTGATGGGGATTAATGAATGCACTTGTTGTGATCATCACCAGGTGCTGTATGGAAGTGTTGAATCACTATATTGTATACGTGAAACTAATATTACACTGCATGTTAACTAACTGGAATTTAAATAAAAACTGAAAACAGAGCACCCGGCTGGCTCAGTCAGTAGAGCATCCGACTCTTGATCTTGGGGTCATGAGGTTGAGCCCCATGATAGGTGTAGAGATTATAGAGAAAAACTTAAAAAAAAAAAAAAAAGCTCTTCAGCACCACTTTTGTATGTATGTGCAAAGCTCCAAATGGCCTGTGGTTCCACGCAAAACATGTCTGCAATCTGCTTGACTTGCCCTCCTCCTTACAATGCCACCATCACCTGTCAGGATCTCCCTTAAATCACCACACTAGGGCTAGAGAAAAAATTCACTGGCAACAAATCAGAGGATAAAGTCTTTCCTAAAGATTGCTAAGGACAAGCAATCCTCACCTTAGAATCTATGGTTTTTATCTTGCCAGAGTCAGGGCAGGGAAGATCCCACTTAATGGGCTATAGTTCCAGCCATGTGTTATAGGAGTCAGTCCAAGGTCAAAGAAAAAAGCAACGCACAGGGCACACTATGATCAACTGACTGGATAGATGCACTTCAAAGACCCACTGGGGTCAATGATTAAACACACTCCATATAGAGCATCTCTGACCATCAAACATACCAGAGTGGTAGTTGGTTTTTGAGATCCCTTAATGAATTTTTTTTTCCTCTAAGTTAAAAAAAAAAAAAAAGCTACAAGTATGATTAAGCTATCCATAAAGCCAAAAAGCAAGAAAGAAAAGAAATTAGGAATTATGTACCCTTATCTTCCAAAAGTATATAAGAAATGGTAGCTTCAACAATTCAACACACAATGTCAGTCTAGGGTAGTAAAAAAAATAATAATAATAAATTGCTCCTATTTATTAAGTGCTCACTATAGGCTGGGCAGTGCTGGGTTTGTATAACCTTGAACACCATCATAATAAAGTGGTAGTATCCCTATTTTAAAGAAAAAGAGAGTAAGTTTAATGCACTTAAGTAACTGTTGTAAGGTTACCCAAGGAATGACACTCACACCTACCTCTGGGGCTCACATCTCTGCATGGTGAAATTTTTCATAAGAACATATTGGATCTAGATGGGTTCACTGGCAAATTCTACCAAACATTTAATGAAGAAATTACACCAATTCTCTATAATCTCTTTCAGTAGAAGCAGAGGGAATGCTTCCTAAGTCATTCTGTGAGGTCAGTGTTACCCTAATACCAAAACCAGGCAAAGATATCTCAAGACAAGAAAAAGACTAGCGGTGCCTGGGTGGCTCAGTCGGTTAGGCATCCAACTTTGGCTCAGGTCATGATCTCATGGCTTGTAAGTTCGAGCCCCACGTCAGGCTCTGTGCTGACAGTTCGGAGCCTGGAGACTGCTTCAGATTCTGTGTCTGTCTCCCTCTGCCCCTCCCCTGCTCATGTCCTGTATCTCCGTCTCTCAAAAATAAACATTTAAAAAATTAAAAAAAAAGAAAAGACCAATATCTCTCATGAACACAGATGCAAATATCCTCAACAAAATATAAGCAAACCAAATCCAACAATGTAAAAAAGAAATGCATGCCACAACCAAGTGGGATTCAACCCAGATCCATAATGTCTGAAAATCAATTGATGTAATCCATCTTACCAACTGGCTGAAGAAGAAAAATCATATTACCCTATCAACAGATGTAGAAAAAGCATTTGACAAAATCTAACAGTCACTCATGATAAAAACTCGGAGCAAACTAATAGATAGGAACTTCCTCAAGTGGATAAAGAGCATGTAAAAAAAAAAAAAAACAACACCAAAAACCTATAGCTAACATCATATTTAATGGAGAGAAACTAGAAGCTTTCTCATTAACATCAGGAATAAGGCAAGGATGTCCCTTATCACCACTCCTTTTCAATATTGTACTGGAAGTCCTAGCTAATGTTTGCAGCTAGGTATGGCCATGTGACAAAATTCTGGCTAAGAAGATATAACCAAAGGTGACACATGCAATTTCCAAGAGATTTCTTTCGAAGGGAAGTTGTGTTCTTCAGCCCTTTCCTCCTTCCTGTGGGCAGGAATACAGATGTGATGAGTAGGGCCAGAGCAACCATCTTGGGCCGTAAAATGGAAACAACATGCTGAGTAGGGCAAAGCAATAAGACAGAAGTTGCCTAGGTCCTTGATGAAGATGGAGCTACTGGATCAGCTCTGGACTACTTCTTTTTATATGGAACACATGTAATTTTTTTCAAGCCAATATCATTTTGAGTTTTCTGACACTTGCAGCTTAATCTACCTTTATTTTATTTCATCAAAAATGCTAACCTTCTTCCCACCAGAGACTCCATATACAAGGTATCCTCCAGGAAGACTTTTCCACAATTCCTGTTCCTCTGCCCTGCCATGGGGTGGCAAATTCTTACTCATTCTTCTGATCTTTCAAGAAAGCTTCTCTTACTTCTCTTACATTAGAGAATACATTTTTAAATACTCACATGGTACTCTTCATTTCTCTTCACTGCACTTCATGTGGTTATACTTATATAATCATTTGTCCAATGATTTGTTTAATGTCTACATATACCCAAAGACTGCAAACATCACAGAAGAATGGAGCCCTATTATTCTGATTATTGCTGTATCCTTTATCCCAGCATAACGTCTGGCATACAGTACATACTCAAATATTAATAAGGGAAGGCAGTGGGAGAGGAAAGGGAAAGAACCACAAGATGCTCAAAGGATGTCATACAGAGGCGTCTGGGTGGCTCAGTCGGTTAAGCGCCCGACTTCAGCTCAGGTCATGATCTCGTGGTTTGTGAGTTCGAGCCCCACACCAGGCTCTGTGCTGACAGCTCAGAGCCTGGAGCCTGCTTTGGATTCTATGTCTCCCTCTCTCTCTGCCCCTCCCCTGCTGGTACTGTGTGTGTGTGTGTGTCTCAAAAATAAACATTTAAAAAAAGGATTTCATACAAATAGGAGACTCTATCCTAGAATTCTTCCTTTCTTTCACTCTTTACCTAGTAGATAAAACTTCCATCTTATAATAAGGGAGTGGGGGGAGGGGTGGTGGAATCAATCATGATACAAAGGAGGGTGGCATTTTTGGTTGCTAAGAATCAAGTCCCGGCTGGGACTTCCCCACCCTCAAATGTCACAGCAGGCAGGAAACACAAACTTGTTTTTGTGTTCTCCAGGTGGCACAATGCTCCCCTCTGCCATCAGCAAGCCTCCAGCCTCCTGCCACCTCTGGTCAGGTGCAGGCCTTCCTGCCCCTCTCCTGAAACCAGAGGAAGCCTCTAGGAACTGGCCTCCCATCTCTCCCAACTGGCCTCAAAGCAGCTTCTACTGCATCTGCTCACACAAGGCCAGAGCCACATCCAGAGGGAAGCTTCCACCTAGGAAGAGTGTGACCCACCCCCAGGCTCTACTACACAAGCCCTAAGCTATCAAGGCGGCCACCAAGGGGCCCAAGTGCAGCACCTCATAGCCACAAAGGCTTGGAAACTAGGAAAACATGTTCTGAAACCCTATCTGACTCATCTGCTCACTTCTGTGGTGACCTGTGAGCTGAGGAACTGCTCACACAGGCTCTCACTGACAGCATCGGAAGGCTGGGAGTTTCTCTTGTGGCCACCACTGGAAACCCACAGCCCTTCCTTCCCTGAGCTATCTCTTCCCCCAAGTCATGAGGCAAATGAGTGGCGTGCTCCGTGATGATGCCAATCAGCACAGCAAAAGCAACTTTACCACCATAAGGGTCAAGCAGGGCATAAGTGATACGGAAAGAAATGCTGGCTAAAGGCAACAATATCATAAATGCACATTCCTGTTCACCTTGCACCAATGTTAACAGTCAGAAGGCATTTTACTAAAAAAAAAAAAAAAAAACAAACAAAAAAGAACATTGTACAGATTCTTTATCTGAGGCCTCACAGAAACTCTCTAATGTGGACAGAACAGATATAATTGCCACTATCACATGTTGCAAGCCACAAAACTGGGTGCATACTTTGACGGACTGCTTCTTAATAGTAATGTACATACAGGTCCGCCTCCAGAGACACTTCCCACTGTTGCCTCCCCATCTAGATATTTCTTTTTATTCCAGGCATCTAGTATCTGCCCCATCCAGGATTCTTCGCGGGTAATTCTCAAAGAAGTCTAACTTTCCCTTGGTCTGATAGCGTGAGCTGAGTTTATCCTTCTCTGCTGGCTACACAAGCAATCTGATCTCCCCCAAATCCTGCTGGGTGTTGTGTTTTGTTTGACTTGTCCTCTTTCCTACCCTGAAGTCAGACTGTGTTTTTCCTTCTCAATACACCCTCCTCAGCCACCAGGACAGACCCATGGCCCCAATTCACTCACAAGATGCTACTTCTCTTGACTAAAAACATTCACTGACCTGAAGACAGCACAGATTCAAGTAAACCCTGGGGAGAGAAGCTCACCAGGTGGCCCAGACCAAGTGGCCTCCTTCACAAAGCAGAGCCCTGTGTTCAGCAGCTGGGCCACCTGGGGCAACACTGTGGAGCATATGGTGACACCCTAGGCCTCCACCTCCTGTGATAAGCCAGGGTTTAATTCCTCATGTATACGGCTATCATGCACCTTCTCTGGGCCACACACTATGCACATATTGTTTCTAATCCTCATTGCAGCACTGTAAAGGTACTGTTAAAACTCCCATTTTAGAGTGGTGGAAACAGGGACCCCTAGAGGCTAAGTAACTTGCCAAAGGTCACACACCACCAGTAGAGGGCAGGGTGGGATTCGAACCCGGTCTCTCAGCCTCCAGGTCTAAGCTTTTCCCATGGATAGTCACTGCTGGCTTCTAACCTGCATTTTCCTGTCCTTCACCTCAGTGTTTGATGAGCAAGCAGACTTATTGGCCAAACCTACACATTAACTCATGTTTGATAAAACAGACTGATTAGTTCACACTTGCAAACTTTTAGTTGATTTAAAAGATTTCATAAACTCAATGAGAAAGCACAAACTTATTTCTCATTTTACCAAATGTCGTCTTCCTCTTTTTCACTCATGTTTGCTTATCTGCACACTGGGAAATGTTCCTAAGATCTGGCTATAACATCAATGTCTAAATTCCCAGTTCCACTTAAAGAAAAAAATGCAAATGGACTCACCCTTTCATTATGTCCTTTAGCTACAACACAGCATTCCAATCTCTGTTACAGAACCCCCACATCCACGCTGGCTGCAGGCCAGCCCTAAGGCTTGACAGAATGCAGACGAAGCATCTGGGAACAGATGCATTTGCTGCACACACTTTAAATTTAATCTGTCCCCAAAGAAATTATTATCACACCTCATGCAACAGAGAGTAAAATATTGGGGGTGGGGGAGTTATTGTTTGGGGGGAGGTGCAATAAGTAATTTTCACATTTAATAAATGTGATCCTTAAGCATTTTAAATACCAATGCATACCAAGTTGACACAAACATCTGGTACCTATTGCACGTAATTTCCAGCACACTGATTCCCCATATCACCCAGGGTACTAATGAGGAGCGTGTGTTCAGCTGCAATAAAAAGTGGTAAAGATGCAGAGGGAATGGAGGGGTAACATTATAGCCTGGGACCAAGACATTGCAGTGGGGAGATTTTATTCCAACAACACCATTGGCTAATAAGGGTTTCTGTTATTGTCCCACAGGGAATTCTGCAATGCTGTCAGCTGTGAAGAGGGACAAACTCCCATAGACTGTGCGCCTGGGCACTGCAGGATCTATTCTGCCCCTGAGCTGAAAATTCCTTCAACCCCCAATGGGATGCGAAAATCTGTAGGAAAGGGCACCCAAGATGATTTCTCAGCAATAGCACAGCCGGGCTCTAAGTGAGCTTCATGCAAGGGAATGTGACATATTCTAGGATAGGATACAAAACAAAGCTCCAGGAAAAAACACCTGGAAGGCCTGAGCTCAAGAGTGCCTGCTGTGTACACAGCATAGGCTGGTGTTTATACCATCTCAAATTACAACTCATTGAGCTACAACCCTTTGGGGATGGAGCTGTGGAATGTACCACCATTAAGATCCAAAGGGGGCCCTTCTACCAAAGACCCCCCCTAGGCTTTTCAACAATAAAACTTGACTTAAGGCTAAAATTTATCCTTAGTAGAAAAAAGACAAGCAGAAGAGTTTCTAGTGGCCTAAAACCTGTAATCTGTATTTCTCAGGAAAAAACAGCCAGATTTTTCTATAGTACAACTCCTTAGGCATGTCTTATCATAGTTTATTTCATCCCCCAAGTGAGTATGTAAATCCAGACCTTCCACTGGACCAACTAGCCCTCTTCCAAGAAGTCAACTGCCAACCGGGTCAAAAGCCAATGCTTATTTGTATACTGTTGTGTTCAAATCATGGTGCAACCATGTTGAAGAATTTCCCATGTTCAAGTTTGTTTTTACAAGTCCGAAAAGAAACAAAAGGCAGGGTACCTTTAAGAATTTAAATTCTGGGGGCACCTGGGTGTCAGTGGGTTAAGTGACCGACCTCAGCTCAAGTCATGATCTCACGGTTCTCCCGTGGCTTCAAGCCCTGCATCAGGCTCTGTGCTGACAGCTCAGGGCCTGGAGCCTGCTTCTGATTCTGTCTCCCTCTCTCTCTGCCCCTCCCCCGCTTGCACTCTGTCTCTCTGTCTCTCTCTCTCACTCTCTCTCTCAAAAAAATAAAACAAACAAACAAAAAAAGAATTTAAATTCTCAAAGTGTTGGGAAATGCCTGGTTATAAAGGGCACACACCTTTCCATTTGAGCAAGATACCACTATACAACCAACAAATATCAGAAGGGATTCATGCAGTTCTGGGAGGCAGTGGGATTGTTTCGTGTTTTTTATAATCTGAAGAGAACAGGTAGCTGATGAAGTATGTTCCAGAAGTCACCACTAGGCATAGCAAGAGAAGGGTCCCCATATTAGAGCCAACTGGACCAGGAAATGTGAGAGCTGACATTTTAAATCCAGATCTGCTGCTTACCAGTTATGGGACCCTGTCTTGAAGTTTCCCATAATCTCTCTTTCTCTTACTTTATGAGAGGCTCGTATATCATGAGACACGATACATGCCAATGCTTTACAAATTTCAAGTACTATTAGAGACATAAAGTCCCTTGAGGGGAGGAGGAGAAGTAAATGAATGAAAATATTTTCTCCATTGAAAAAATGTTTTCTTTCTGAGCTTTTAGAATGATTAATAAAATATCTAAGATAAGATGTTCTTATACTACTCCCTAGCCACTTCTCCCCCAAAATTACTTCTAAGAATTGCAGTGGAAAGATTTAAAATAAAGCTGTGCAGTACTGGAGTAAAAATTCCTGTTCTCTGAGCAAATTCCGGAAGTATAACTCCCAAAGGTGAGAACAGTCCATTTTTCTACCTCTAGGGAATTTCTAAAATCCAGAGAGTAATCTGGCATCACCTTGGCTGACTTTCTTGTTGTTTACTTTTGATCTGTAAGATGGTACATCTATTCCTGTTCTGACACGATCTAAAGGAAGCCAGGAATAAAGAGGACACTAACTCCCCTTTGGTATTCATTTATGGGGAAAGTAGAATTTATGGGATGTTATTGCCTAAATGGCTCAGCACTGAGACCAAGAACCAATATGAAGATTTGAAGGATGGAAGAAAATGCAATCTATTTTCTCCTGTGTGAGTCTGAGACACACAAAATTATTAAAAGAAAGTCTACTTCCTTATTAAAAGAAAAAAAATACTTATTTGATCTGGATTCAAAATATTAAATGCAATTTAGGCACATAACCAATAAAAATTATAATTTAATTCCTACTAATGCAATATTTTCTGGCAAAGTGGGACTTGGAAGGCTGGGAAGCTGCCTCTCATTAACCCTGAGGGATCACATTGCCAAACCCATTCATCAACCAGACCTCAGTTTGAGCCTAAGATAGTTACTTAATGGATTTTCTCTTTTTTAACCTCTAGCAAACTGGTGTCTGATGAAAAAGAAAAGGTGGGAGAAACAGAGGTAAGGATGTGCACAGAAACACAAAGGCATAACATGCTACAGTGAGCATTCTCTGGGACTGGTGAGCCCTCAGGTAGGGCTGGGGTGCAGAGTCTGGGTAAGTGACAAGACAAGAAGCTATAAGTGGGGATATAGTCAGGAACGATGGAAGGAGAAAACCATAACTGCTGGTGAGCTGAATTAAAGCCTGTAACCACTGATCCTGATTATAGATAGGAGACAAGAGATTAAAAAGAAAAATCTACCAACTTTTGTTTTGGCCATGCCAAATATTACTAATTACAGCCATGTGTACAAACTGGGCGATGAACTACATTTAATTTAAGGATTTTATATATAATCAGGGCACTCAACAATTTTTTTTTAATGTTTATTTTGAGAGAGAGAGAACACACATGAGTGAAGGAAGGGCAGAGAGAGAGGGAGAGAGAGAATGCCAAGCAGGTTCCACAGCACAGAGTGCAACACAGAGCTCAATCCCACATGAGATCATGACCTGAACTGAAATCAAGAGTCAGACGTTCAACCGAATGAGCCACTCAGATGCCCCTCAACAATTGGTTGTTAAAGGCATGAAGAAAATGTTTAATGTGAATGCCAAATTATCAATCATCGATGTATGTATGTCAAACTCAATTATAATAATAAACCATATTCCTTCCTCTCCTAGCCAGGTAGCTCACTGCTCAGGTGTCTCTGTTATGAGGAAAACAGAGCTAATGGTCTGGAGAGAAATCTATGAACAACTAGTGTGCTGTTTGTTGCTCCTTTCACAGTGAAGCTAAAAGGTTCAGGAGAATCTATGGAGCTGGCGTTTCCAGAGTTTGCAGCAGGTATGGGCCAATCAAGCAGTGCCACTGATAAGATCACTACGTGTAGACCAGGGAACAAGAGGGTTGTGCCCAGCTAAGCAGCCCTGGCCCAGAGCCACATTTTTACGTCTGATTAAATTAAGAGACTCCATAAACCAGTTACAACTATTACACTTTCCCTTTATAGCCAGTATCTACTTTTGGTTATAAATCCATTTGGGCATTTGTGAACCATTCATTTATTTGGGCGTATGTTTCTATGTCTTCTACTTAGTTGGAAACCCAATGAGGGCAAGGATCATGTATGTTTCTTTTGCTTATCCTCCAACTATACCAGAGCATGACACAGTGCCTGGCATGTGACAGGTGCTCATAATGACATGTTGGGTGATGAATTCCTCAAACAACCAAAATCCTAATTCTCTATAGAGAATATTTCATTCTCTATGAAATAGGCATATTTCATTATATTGCACTTTGTTTTATTGTGCTTCACATATACTGTTTATTTTTAAGTTTATTTACTTATTATTTTGAGAGAGAGAAAGAGAACACAAGCAGAGGGGAGGGCATAGAGAGAGAGGGAGAGAGAGAATCTCAAACAGGCTCTGCACTGTCAGTGTGGAGCCTAATGTGGGGCTCAATCTCACGAAGCCAAAGTCGGATGCTTAACCTCGTGAGCCACCCAGGCGTCCAATTACAGATACTGTTTTCTATAAATTGAAGGTCTGTGGCAGTCTGGGTTGAGCAAGTCTGTCAATGGCACTTTTCCAGCAGGATTTTCTCTCTGTATCTCTGTGTCACATTTTGGTAATTCTTGTAATATTTCAAACTTTTTCATTATTATATTTCTTATGATGAATTGTGATCACTGATTATGACTCATGGAAAGTTCAGATGATGGCTAGCATTTTTGAGAAATATTTTTAAATTAAGGTATGTACATTGGGTTTTTTTAGACATAATGCTATTGCACACTTAGCAGACTACAGTAAAGTGTAAACATAAATTTTATATGCACTGGGAAACCAAAAAATTCATTTGACTCGCTTTATTGCGATATTGGCTTTACTGCAGTGGTCTGGAACTGAACCCACAATATCTCTTAGGTATGCCTGTATAAACTATTTGGTATATAAAGTCCTTCTATTACAATCCTTCCTAGTTTTCAGACAGGTTTTCCACAACTTCTGGTCCAAGAAATGCAAAATTAATGTACCAAGATAGGTCTGACCAGTACCTCAGTTTTAGTGGCTCTACTCCTAGAAAATTCCTAATCTACTGTGTGGATTATATGTCAGCCATATGTGTCAACCATATTCAAATAAAAAAATTTTTTTTAAAGAAAAAGAAAATTCCTGATCCAACTAAAATGTCATGCTATATACTCCTTTATAATTTATATACTCAACTACTTCTAGAAAGGAAATTGAGGGGGTTGTAAGAAAAAATGTTAAATGGGCTTAGAAATCCACCTAAGCTGCCAATCAATTGATAAGTGGTAATGACAGAAGAGAAATCTCATCAAATAACTTAGTTAGGGGCGCCTGGGTGGCTCAGTTGGTTGAGCCTCTGACTTCGGCTCAGGTCATGATCTCACAGTTTGTGGGTTCAAGCCCCGCATCAGGCTCTGTGCTGACCGTTTACTCAGAGTCTGGAGCCTGCTTCAGATCCTGTGTCTCCTTCTCTCTCTGCCCCTCCCCCTCTCATGCTTTGTCTCACTGTTTCTCAAAAATAAATAAATGTTAAAAAAAAAAAGAACTTAGTTAAAGGAAACTACTTCATGTGAGCACCTCACCTAGCTTTGAGCTTCCCAGTAGTCAAGGTAAAGGAGAAAATGTGATGCTTACAAGATCTCATAAAAAGGAAACAAATCAGCTCTTTGGATAAGAAAATATTTTTCCTAAGTCTGAATTTCAGAGGCCTGTAATGAAGCAAGGATCAGGGATTTCAAAAGTTATTTTACAAAAAACACAGGCGCATAACTTTTCTTCAATGGCTTCATTAAAAATAGAGAAAATACAATCTACAGTGAAGTTCACTCAGGGGTCCAGGCAATTCTCTGTAGCATTCCTTTTCTAGAATTAGAAGAGGTTTTATTTTGTTTCTGTTTTTTGTTTTTACTTTTTTAAACCAATAATTTACATCAATGTATGTCTGAAGGCAAAAAACAAAGTGGCATTAGTTTGCTAAAAGCATTTGGGGGATTTTCTGATCCTGATTTAAAAAAAAAAGCCATTCAGTTAATCAAAAGTTTCAGATTTGGGGGGTGCCTAGTTGGCTCAGTCAGCAGAGCGTGGGACTCTTGATCTTGGGGTTGTGGGTTTGAGCCCCAAGTTTGGTGTGGAGATTACTTTTTAAAAAGTTCCCCCCGCAAAAAGAAAAGTTTTAGATTTTGCTATGCTGGGTCAACAAACAACTTCTGAAAAGGTAAAATCTAAACAGAGTTATCAGTTTAACAAAATGCTAGAAGGGAGGGATTTGATTCAATCAAATTGTGTTTAACCTAAAGACAAATATAAGAAATAATTGTACTGCTGTTGAGTAAACTCTCCCCAAAATTTAGAACTGAGATAAAGGGATACCTGTTCAGAAAAAACACCTACTGAGCATGCTCATAACAAAACCTCACACACAGTAAAGTACTGTCAAACACACATCTGTATCTGACAAAGCAACCTTTCAAAACAGATGTGTCATAGGATGTTTCAAAGCTTGACTTTTTTTTTTTTTTTTTTAAAGTTTGTCACATTCAATCAAAGCAATTTCTGTTTTTCGGAAATCTGTGTGTTCTTTAGGGGGAAACTTTTCTTCGGTGTTTTTCCACTCTGGATCAACTAGCTCCTCTCCTTTCCTCCCAAGTGAACCTTCGGAAACCACTCTGCCAGAGGGAATTCACCTTTCTCACATGTAGACAAGCTCTAATACTTTCAAATGGTCAATTTGAAAATGAAATCCTTTGCATGCCAATTCCTAAAACAAAAAGGACTTTGTTTCAAGATTTGCAGAGAAAAATGTACCCAAGTTTCATCCATTATTTAAGGTAATAATTAATTCCTGCGCCCAGTATTTTACATCATATTCCTTTCTTCCCACCTTACTTCATCTGGCCCAAAGAATCACCTTACCACCACACAATAAATGCCTCATTTATTCAGCACTGACTGGGAATGAGATATCCACATAAGCAAATCTTCCAAATAAGTAAGGCTTTACTCCTTTCAAGAAAGTGACTTAAGTAATTTTTGCAGGAAATCTACCTAAAATGTACTATATACAAAATTATTTCCTAGCCACCTTAAATATTTTGAGCATCCTGAATACCATTAATTTTTTTGAGTACTTGGGGTCATCATTATGCATACTAATGACAGGTTATTAAATGTTTTTTTTTTTCAACGTTTATTTATTTTTTTGGGGACACAGAGAGACAGAGCATGAACGGGGGAGGGGCAGAGAGAGAGGGAGACACAGAATCGGAAACAGGCTCCAGGCTCTGAGCCATCAGCCCAGAGCCTGACGCGGGGCTCGAACTCACGGACCGCGAGATCGTGACCTGGCTGAAGTCGGACGCTTAACCGACTGCGCCACCCAGGCGCCCCAATGACAGGTTATTAAACTTTGCTATGGTATTTCGTTTTTGTCTCTACACCAAATGGTCCCCTATTTGTGTTGTATAATTCTGTCTATACTTTTTATACTTCTGTTTTCCTCAACTGACTGCAGTTCTGTCTCTCTGCCCCAAGCCCATCACACATCACCTTTCACACTCAATTCCAAGTCAACAAGCTTGGACAAGGGCAGTCCCACCTACCGAGTAACCCCTATGGACTTCTGACACTTATCTTCCTTGTAACTCACCAAATACTTTGGTTTCCTTCAGGTGTTATGGATGCACAAACCTACTATAAAAGTGACACTGTGTAACAACATTAGTGACAATATTAGCAATAATATTAGTGATACTCTCCACACAAAATCTAATTTGAATGGCAAGCCATCAAAGAAAGTGAAACGTATGCACTAAGGGTGAACTGCTGGGAATTGAGTTCACACAAAAACTGTGCTAAAGGTCCTACTCTTCTATTGTTCTAAGGTTTCAAGCATTTTAGAAATATTCTCTTTTCAAGAGAAGGAGAAAGCAAATACATGACTAGGTATCTTGTGTGTGTGTGTATGTGTGTGCGTATGTGTACGTAGGTATAGAAAGAAGGAAAGGAAGGAAAGTTAGGAAGAAAAGGAAGGAAGGAAAGAAGGAAGGGAGTTAGGAAGTTAGGAAGGAAGGGTCTAGTGATGTCTCCCCCTCTTTTTTATTTTTCAGGATGAACACATATTTGACCCACACATCCCAGATTAATTACAATTTTAGCATCATCTGCACATTCTTCTACACTGTAGTTTCTCAGTGGAACTTGTAATCACTATTCCTTCCCGCCTTCACTCTCCCACCAGTGATAGTGGACACTGTCACTGCGACCAGACACTGCTACCAGGGGTCCCTGTTTTCAAGTCAGTACAAACGATCTATTCTGTACAGTACAGTGTAGGGCAGGCTGCAGGCTGAACATCCACGTTACAAAGAAAACACACAAAGCCACTCAAAAAGCCCCTCCTTAGAACAGTGTGATGATCTGCAGCTTTCTAAAATCAAGTCATGACATGGAATCTTCCCTGCCTTCTGATGTTAGTTAGAAGTACGGGTCAGACTGCAATCTTTGCAAACCATGATTATGTTTAAAAAAAAAAAAAATTTTTTTTTTTAAAAGGCACATACTGAGGACTGTTGCAGGATCACAGACTCTGAGAAGGCTCACTTTGTAAAGCTCTTTTCTTAAATGAAATAGGGTTTCTTTGCCCCAGAGATAACGCATAATTTATCCTAAATTTTGACCTTTTTTTACTGTAAAAAGCATAGGAAGTTACATGGAAACAATGAATGGAAGTGCACTTTTTTTATTAAACAAGAACAGGAAACTTTCAGTAGTTTATAGTAAAACTACATATTTAAGCCAAAGAGAAAAATTTAACTATGCTCTTTTAACTCCTAAATTTTCACCCTCTCTCATCCAAAACATACAAGAATATGCAGAACTGACACTCATGAAACAAATCTCAAGACCAAGAACAAAATTAGCATTTACAGGCTTCAAAAATATATTTCCTCCAAATTACTTAATGAGCCTCTTCAAACAGGCCTACTCCTACTTCTTCTATTATTGCATGGCCCAAATGAGTCATAATAAAACTTTGGAATATTAAAGACAATAAGTGAGGAAATTCCAGAAAATATAAAAACTATTTCAGGGAGCCAAAACAGAACTATATTTATTTTTTTATCCTAATGCATAGGAATGAATAAACCAGCAAATAAAACAGGCACTCACAGAGGTAAACATACATCTGGCTATAGTTTTGTAACTTAAAGTCTTGCAAATTCACCACCTCCTCCATACTAGACACATTACTTCCTTAAACAAAGCTAACTACAAGTACTACCCCAGTCAACTCTAAGAACCTGTACTATACCAATCTAAAAACAGTTTATGTCTGAGTCTACAACATCCAACACAGCAAATGACACATAACAAGGGCTCCATCCACGTATGTTCCAGAAAGGAAAAGCTCATATGTAATTCTCATTCACTTTAGTCTTGGTCCAACCATGTCTGGGTCACAACTCCAATTTCATTAAAAACCTATCACTTCCCTGAGCCTCAGTTTTCTCATCTTTAAAACAGGGATAATACTTATCCTGGCTAATCTCCACGCTTGTTAGGAAACAAATGAGATCAGGTATTTGAAAGCTTTTTTTTCTTTAATTAAGTCAGGAACCCCTACACAAATATGAAAATATTACCAATAAATATATGAAAAATCAGTAGAAAATCACATCCTTTCTCCTCATCCTACCCTCCCTCTCAAAAAAAAAAAAAAAAAGGCAGCTCACAACATAACAGACCTTAAGAATTTAAATGAAAGAAGGCTGAACACAGGGTTAGAAGACTGGGGTTCTAGTCTCAGCCCTGCCAGTAACAAGCTGCTTGATGTGGGCCACCTACAAACTAGGGCTAATACTACCTATATTGCTAAAGCAAACTAAAGTAATAGATAGCAAAGAATTCTAGAAGCTTAAAAGCAAGATACCTACATAAGAGACTGATCAATTAGAACTGCCTAACAAAAAGTTTGGACTTTAATGGCTTTATTATATAATTGGTTAACGAGGAAAGAAACTGGTTGCAGTTAAGACCCATCCTAAAAGACCCTTCCTGAAAAAAGGCTAAGCAAAGACAAAGGAGTGGAGGACCCTCCCCAGTGGAAATGCAAGTATTAATTATGTAAAGAGGGGGCTTTAGAAATAGGAACATGACGGGCCACCTGGGTGGCTCAGTTAAGTGTCTGACTTCAGCTCAGGTCATCATCTCACAGTCTGTGAGTTCAAGCCCCGCATCAGGCTCTATGCTAACAGCTCAGAGCTTGGAGCCTGCTTCGGATTCTGTGTCTTCCTCTCTCTTTGACCCTCCCCCTACTCATGCCCTGTCTCTGTGTCAAAAATAAACATCAAAAAAAAATTTTTTTAACAAATAGGAACATGGAAAAAAATAACTGTGGATTAGAACCCTTTCGAGTCCAATCTGATGTGAGAAATGAAGGCAAAAAAAAAAAAAATTAAATTTCCTTACAACTCACAGCCCACTGACAGTCAAATCCTTGAAACAGACAGTGACCGTCCTCTAGGAGCTCAGCTGCCTCAATAATGACACTTTCCTAAAGGTGAAAGGGAATCTTGGCTTAACATTATCCCAACCCCCCAGGACCCTGTAAGTCTACTTTAACATATAAAAATTACTTTTGAAACTTCCTTTATCTCTACTCCCCCACCCCTAACAAAATACATGTTGGCAATCCTACTCCAAGCTTTTGGCCCCCTGAGTACATCTGAATGGACTCATGACTGAGTTTTTACTAAACAGCAATAAATGACCTTTTCCTAACAGCAGCTAGCCCCTCTACATCCTGGGAAACCTTGTTTCCAAAATACCTTAGCGACTTCTGCTATCCCTAACCCTCTCCCAACCTGAAGATAAATAATCAGTCACTCTTCACAACGCCAGCGTGTCTCTTTCTGTCCACAGATCCTGCCCTGAACTTTAACAAAACCACCTTTTTGCACCAAAGATGTCTCAAGAATTCTTTCTTGGCCGTCAGCTTCGAACCCCAACATTTTCCACAATTAAACTTGTAAAGTGAAATACTGGGTCAGATTTTTCTCCATCCCTGGTGAAGGCAGAGGCAGGGAACCCAAATTCTACATGTGGATGCCCAGAATTCCAGAACAGACAGCAGCTCATGAAGAAAGCAACAGGAGGGGATGAAGAGGAGAAAATAGATCAACAAACTACAACAGATAGGTCAGTTAGTAATTAAAAAGAAAAAAAGAAGAGGCACCTGGGTGGCTCAGTCAGTTAAGCTTCTGACTTTGGCTTAGGTCATGATCTCACAGTTGGTGAGGTTGAGCCCCATGTCAGGCTCTGTGCTGACAGCTCGGAGCCCAGAGCCTGCTTCAGATTCTGTGTCTCCCTCTCTCTCTGCCCCTCCCCAACTTGTGTTCTCTCTCTCTCTCTCTCTCTCTCTCTCAAAAATCAATAAACATTAAAAAGAAGAAGAAAAAAGAAAAGAAAATAACCTACTTGAAAGTTCAACTCAAGGCTGAATTCCTATCAGAAAAGTACTGGAGGCCAAAGCCTACAGCTGCATAATACTTTAAATCTGAGGCTGGTCTTTGGAAAAACATTTGACAAAGAGTATCAAAACATCTATTTTTCTTTCTTTCTACTCATTTTTCTCAATTATTTTTCATATTAACCCTTGCACTTCACTTACCACCCCTGACTTTCTCAACTACAGTAAGGAAATATGTAGAACTATGGACTGAATAAAACTGTACAACATATTTTTCTGTATCTATTCTTTTTCTTATCGAATTTTTCCCTTTTGTAACTCAGTGACCAGCAAACAGTCACACAACTAAAAGCCAACAAAATGAGCTAGTGCACAGTGCCGATGTTGGAATTAACCCAACGGCGATTAGACAGTGTCAGATTCTTCTTGGATTCCAAAATATTAACTTTTTTTTTATATTTTATTTTATTTAAAAAAAGGACGTTTATTTATTTATTTGGGGGGGGAGGGGTAGAGAGAGAGGAGTGGGGAGAGAGAATTCCAAACAGGCTCCATGCTCTCGGCATAGCACCCGATGCAGGGCTTGAACCTACGAACCGTGAGATCATGACCTGAGCTGAAATCAAGAGTCAGATGCTCAACTGACTGAGCCACCCAGGCGCCTCCAAAATGTTCACTTTTTTTAAAGTGAGGCCTTTATGGGATTTTATTTTGAAAATCACTAGAGACTATGGTTTCCACCTATTGGCCTCAACTGAAACTTTAGACTCATGCTACAAGCATTAACATTCACATATAGCTTTACCTGGTAGGAGCACATCAAGAGCAAAATGAAGTATTAAGAAATTTAGTAACATGCATTTTTTATATCCCTTTATGTAAGCAGAATCAAACATACTTATTTCACCCCTTTTTTCCCTAAACTAATATAGGATTTTCACTCTACTAGGATAGGATTTTTTTTTATTTACTCCCATATAACAGATATTCTTATTAAAGAAAACATCTTCATGTCACCACATATGAATTAATATAATCACTGAGTACCTTATCATTTATCATCTCTCCAATTATGTATCTGAAAGAATCAAACTGTGACCCTAAGTAGTGAGAACTACTGACCTCACTGGGAATTCAAGAACCCAGTATACAACAAGAACTCTAGTTACATATTTGCTTTAAAATAAGAACAGGGGTGCCTGGATGGCTTAGTTGGTTAAGCGTCCAACTCTTAGTTTCAGCTCAGGTCATGATCTCAAGGTTCATGAGTTTGAGGCCCACAACGGGGGCTCAGGATTCTCTTGAGAATTCTGCTTGGGATTCTCTCTCGCTCTCTCTCTGCCCTCCCCCATTCATGCTCTCTCTCTCTCTCTCTCTCTCTCTCAAAATAAATAAATAAAGCTTAAAATAAAATAAAATAAAATAAAATAAAATAAGAACAATAATTTTTAGCTCTATGTTAGGCTTTGGACTCTGCTTCTAACTTGATGGGGAAAAAAAAAAAGCTACCATGAAGTCTAACTCCAGTAAGCATTAGTGTGTTAATTAAAATCCCTAGCCACCTGACAGTATTTTTACAAACAAAGCATCATAAAGAACATACTGTTCAAAAGGCATGGAAATTGTGTTTTCTAACGTCCATATTTGCCAATCTTTAGGAGAAGACTGCAGATATTAGTGCAGTGTAATAAATAAGATGCAATCCCTCTTCATGACAAGGTCACTTGGAAAAGAACACTCTGACCTTGGCAAAGTTCTTAAAAATTTAGACAAATAGGAACTGCAAGAAGTGTTTTGTTATTGTTGGTGTTTGTTTGTTTTCAAATACTGCCCATTTTAAATCATCCCCTTGATTTTTAGGCCGGAAAGGATGTAAATGTCTGAGTTACTACAGTCACCTTCCTCCCACTACTTTTAACTGCCTATAAAGCAATCTCTGTAGACACCAATCTTAAACTGCCCTGGCCTTGCCAGGGCAAATGTTGGCCCATATACTCCAGCAAGGCCATGAGTATTCTGAAGGTCAAAAAAAAAAAAAAAACAAAACAGGATTATTTCCAGTCAGAAAGGAAGTCCCTGCCTTCTGGAAGGTGGCCCCCAGCCCAGCCTTGACTTCGTATGCTATGAGGCAAGTAAACCAACAACTGGAAACAGCCTTCATCTCTAATCAGTACTTTCTGAAAGATGCTACTGATAATAGGGAGAAAACAAGAATGTATTTGATGTTCACATTTCCCTCTGCCTTGGCTTTTCTCCTTTTACAGACACATATACAGATGTTTGAAATAACACTTCACTAATGAAGTTTTCAATGTAAACTACAGAATGTATATTTGGATTCCTGCAGCATTCATGAAAATGGTTGGACACATCACTTAGGGTTTTCTTCCTATTTACCAAACAAGTTTCTGTAAGTCCTTCCTATAGTAAATAGTATACTAGTGATAATGGTGCTGAAATGGAAAAACAAGGAGGCAAGTGCAGGGTGCAGGGAGTTTTGCTGTCTACTTTTCATAAAGGGCTAACACCCTAATTGTCTTCAAGCACTAAGGTACAAGACCAGTGGCAATTTGCATGCCTAGGGTGCAAACATAATACTCGCTTTCTTTGGCACATTGAAATAAAAACACATTTCCTCAGATGAGGAAATTAAGGCCCAGAGAAATTAAGGGACAGTTTAGTTTGGCACTCAGAACCTACCACAACACAGCCCCACTTTCTTCTGGGGCCTGGTCATCCAAAAGACCTCCTGTTTCCCCAGATTCAGCACCTAATCTTCACTCTCCGTCCCTAATATGCTGACGGCCTATGCACACTTTAAAGCTCACCTTAATGGGTCTTCACTGCCTGCATGAATCCTCTAAGCTAGACATAACCTTAACCCTTTCTCTGAATTCCTACATCAGGCGGGTTCTTTTCTGATGGGCATAGACCAAAGCACCAAGCTGTGTGATTCCCCCAGCATCTAAGCATATTAGAGTCAAGAAAGCGTTTTCTTATTAATCCCCCCAGCCCTTGGGTGGCTCAGTTGGTTAAGCGTCCAACTCTTGATTTCAGCTCAAGTTATGATGTTGCAGTTTGTGAGTTCAAGCCCCATGTTGGGCTCCATGCTGAGCACGTAGAGCCTGCTTGGGATCCTCCCCATCCTCTCTCTGCCTCTCCCCTGCTCACCCTCTTTCAAAATAAATAAATTAAAACACACACACACACCTCCCCAGCCCCTAGATAGGGCCTTGCACATAATAAGCACTCAAAAAGGATGTGTTAAATAGAATTATTTGATTGATTAAGGAATAAAATAGCATTTCCAAGATTCCACAGCAAGTGGGCAGCAGAAGCAAAAATAAAGCCCATGCTTCATGATGACCAAATGCAGCTTATACCACACCACCAAAAAAAATTCACAGCTGGGTTTATTTTTATGCATGTGGTAAGGTGTGTATTGTATTATATTATGTGTGCACACACACAAGTCCTCACAACCAAGCAAAGAACAGTGAGACTTCTCACCACTAACTAAGCTCTGTTTTTTTAGTAAGTGTCCCCACAACCCTAAACTGCTATTTTATATCAAAATTTTTAAAAACTGGATCATTTCCTCTTTTGCCCAGCTTTTTTTTTTTTTTAAGTGAAGTTTAGGACAGCAGGAAAACTGCTGAGCTGAGACACAAAGAGCTGACTCTACACATGCCTCATTGTTTTCTATTTTCTTTCCAGCACAGTTGTGGCTGGAAGATGGCATTTCGGATTCCCCGTGGACCTGTGCCCCTGGTGTTTCAAAACATTATGCTTTATACACTACTTGGAGAGGTGTGAGTCAATTGAGTATGTTCTCTCATATATATCATGTATCTTTAGGGAAGTAAGCAAAATATGTGTTTGGGGAAAGGAGGAGGAAAAAGGGACCAAGGGAGTATTCAGAGATGTAATTGCACATACACAAGAGGGGCCTTTCATGTGTGTGTTTTGGAGGTGGGGGGTTTAATGTAAACATTGACTACATTTGTGCTTGTGACTTTTACATACATACTGAATCAACACACACTTGAAAACACATCTGTTAAAAATGCTGACACATTCATTATAAGAACATTATTTATTCTCTAAGGGGTTTATATTCTGTTGTTTCCATTTTTTCAGGTTTTCTTAGCTTTCCTCCTCAAGTATATTTGATGACTTATTTTTAAATTTCTGATTTTACTGCCAATAGGATGCTCCATGAACACAGGACATTTTGCCAGAAAAGTAGAACTGATTCCTCTTTCTGAATTGCTCAACTTCACCTCTAGGAGGAAAGGCTGCTCACACCTACTTCAGGAGACCCACAAACACAGGGTCCTGGAAGAGTTAAAAACAACCTTTCAGGGGTGCTTGGGTGGCTCAGTTCGTTGACCACCTGACTTTGGCTCAGGTCGTGATCTCATGGTTCATGGGTTTGAGCCCCACGTCAGGCTCTGTGCTGACAGCTCAGAGCCTGGAGTCTGCTTTGGATTCTGTGTCTCCCTCACTCCCTGCCCCTCCCCCACTCACACTCCGCCCCCTCCCTCTCCCTCTCTCTCTCTCTCTCTCTCTCTCAAGAATAAACATTAAAAACAAAACAAAAAATTCAACCCTTCAATTCTGACTATCACTCCACTTCATTGTCCCTGTAAAAAGGGCCACTTCTCAGTGAGCTAAGGCATCCCACAGGTTGAAAATAACCTTTAATCCATACAGAAGTGAAAACTTTTGTTTTCAAAGGAAGCTAAGACAATTTGTCCACTGAGGGCCATTCTCCTGTTGGGGGAGGACCTCCATGAGTCAGGTGCTTCTAAACATACAGCGTTTCCTAGTGATGATTCATTTTTTTAGCATGAATAGTAAATCCACAGCCCTACAAAAGCAGGACATTGCTGTCAGGGCACCAAGGCCTGTCCAGTGTAGCCTCTATTACAGCCTCCTAAAGACATGAATCACACCTCCAAGCCTGATGATAGGAAAAGAGGCTTCACTTCTCCTACCCCCAATCAAGAGGATGCCCACTCTTCCTTTCTCTACTCACGCTATCATGCATTATTCCAAAGACATTTTACTTCCTATAATTTTTCTCCTTAAAGACTTTGAGAATGGACCAGCTTCAGAACAATGGAGAAAGAGACACTGAATTGGTAATCAGAAGGGTTCAAATTCTGAATTAGCTTCTTAGAAGGCATGTCACTGTATGCAAGTCACAATCTTCCCAAGTCTTAGTTTCAGATAAATGGTAAATAGCAGCACATTTTTCATGCAATTCTTAAAAGATTTAAATGAGATAATACATAAGGAAGAACCTAGCACGTATTAGGTAGTTACTAACGTTTTGCCTATGAAGCAACCAGAAAGCTCAATTAATACTTTTCAGAGGGTGTTATCATTCAATAATAAAGGCCAATAAGAATATTCTGAGCCCTTTGCCAAATAGCCAGGTTTGGGCAGCAACCAAAGTGCCCAAAACCTCTGTAAAGGTATTACACCATAACTGTAATTACACCATAACTTTACAACATAACTGTAAAGGTATTACAGTGTTACAGGCATAGGTGTTAACTGCCATAGTATTTACAATAGACAAATACTAGCAGTAACTTAAATGTTCATGAGGGTACATCTGTACCATGAAATATATACACTACAGTTAAAACAGCGCTATTTGTACTGACAGAAACATCTTAATGACATATTGTTAAGCTTTTTAAAAAATTATAGAAAAATATGTAAAGAATGATATGACCTATCAACTTCCTACAATGATGTGTATAGGTAGATAAGTGCATAGAAAAAGGACTGACTACATAACTGTAACTGTAAAGAGTCCTTACCTATGGTGGGGGTGGTGCTAGAGTGGGGTCAGGGAGATGAATGGCCACTGGGACTTTGCTTTGTCTTTCTACGTTATTTAAGTTTTTACCATGCAAATGTATTTTAAGTATTACTTGTATAATTAAAAGTTTTTTTTAAGTTTATTTACTTATTTTGAGACAGAGAGGGAGGGAGCCCCTCTGCGACGTGGGACTCGAATTCAGGGAACTATCAGATCATCACCTGAGCTGAAACCAAGAGTTGGGTGCTACCCAAGTGCCACCCAACTGAGCCGCCCAAGTGCCCTAAAAACAGCTTTATGTACCTAATTAAAAACTAAAAACATATACTCTGTCATACAAATAGTTTTGATTATAGCCAATGCTGTTGATTAGTTTTCTGCTCTGGAAGTCTTATTTTGGGCAGCATCATATGTGGTTCAAAGAAACCACCACTCCAGTATCTCTCTAGGCAGCAGAGAATCCTGGTCTACACCACTTGTGTGACAATAGCCTGTCCTCTACTTGAGGGCTTTGGCCCAACCTCCTCTTTCTCTATGGCCACTGACCCAGCAGACCTGGGAGCTTGCCTGGGCTCAGTAGGAGGTAGTAGTAGAAAAAAAAACAACAACAACAACAAAAAAAAAAACCTGGCTTTGACTCCTCAATTCTGTACCATCAGAGACTTTGCCTCGGTTTTCTCATTTATAAAATGCAGACATATCTATACTGTGCAAGGCTATCACGGGGATTACATGACACAGACTAAAGTGCTCAACAAATGGCAGCTTTTAATATACCATTATTTACCAGGCAACTACATGGGTCTCAAGGTCAATACTCATCTGTAATATGAGATCCTGATATCTGATTATTTTGGAAGCTTCCAGTTCTAATATTCTATGAACATACAATAAAAAAGAGAAGTAGACAAACATGCTGAAAAGTGCAGCCAGGTGTCTGGGACCATAGAGATGAGACAACCTCCAAGGCAGGGCATTGGCAGTGTTGACTTGTGTGACGGTTATCACATCGCAGAGTGAGAAGAGGATAAGAGAAGCTATGAGAATTTGGAGAGATAATAGACAGAAAGACACACAGACAGACACATTCATATTCTCCTGACAAACAGAATCTCCTAACACCTGCTGGTACTAGTACCTAGTACCTAGTCCCTGCTGGGAATAGCAAAGCATTACAAAACAGAATCTTGGTATAACCCAGGCACAGCCTTCATCCTCTGGCCTCCTTGATCTTTTGGAACAGAAACTCAAGCTAAATCCTTTTAGAATCAATAGTATCTCTATACATCTAAATCTATCTTTTGGGGCTCAGTTGAAATTCCACCTCCTTTACTAACCTTCCCAAACCATCGCCATTAAAAGCCATCTCTCTGGGTGGCTCAGTCAGTTAAGCATCCAACTCTTGACCTTGTCTCAGGTCATGATCTCACGGGTTCGTGAGGGTGAGCCCAGTGTTGGGCTCTGTCAACACAAAGCTTGCCTGGGATTCTCTCTCTCCTTCTCCGTGTGCCTGTCCTTCGCCTGTGAGCACATGCCAGCACTCTCTAGCTCTCTCTCTCTCAAAATAAATAAACTTAAAAAAAAATAATTCTTTGAATTCCCATAGAGTTTCTTGTTCACCTTTATCAATTTCTACTTTACATTACAGTTATTTGCATGCCTGTTTTATCTCCCCTACAGGGTCATAAATTCTCTTGTAAGCTGAAGACTGTGCCAATCAGTCACCCATTCACAAACATTTATTGAGTCTCTAGCTAGATGTTATTAGGTATCACACAACGTGCTAAGGATACAGACATAACAGCACTTTCTCCATCTTCAAGAAGCTCACAGTCTGATGGAAAGATGAGCAAGTGAACAATTTCGATAACCAAGGTGCCACGGGGACATGGAAGAGGAACCTCCCTAATCTACCTCAAAAAAGGGAAAGATGAAAAGTGTCAAAAAAGCCTTCCAAACAGGTGGTGTTCGAGGTAACTGCTAAGACTCGGTTGAGGGGTGCCTGGGTGGCTCAGTTGGAAAAACAAGCAAGTCTTTATGTTGGGGGTGTGAATTCGAGCCCCACATTGGGTATAGAAGTTACTTAATAAAACTTTTTAAAAGATAACATTAAAGAAAAAAATTACTTGAAGTTACACAAGCAAAAAGGAGAAGAAAGGACAAATCTGTATCAAAATCAATATAGGGGGCACCTGGCTGGCTCAGTTGGTAGAGCATGCAACTCTTGATCTCAGGGTCATGAGTCCAAGCCCCACGTCGGGCACAGAGCTTACTTTAAAAAAATTAAATTAAAAAATTTAAATCAATATAGATGTATCTAGTTTGGAGAACTGGGTGGCAGTTTCTTATAAGGCTAAGCATACACTTACCATACAACAGAGCAATTGCACTTGTAGGTGTTTATCCAAGAAAAATTAGAACATATGTCCATAAAAAAGAAATGTTTGCAAAATGTTTATACCATTTTTTTCATAATAAAAGGGAACAATCAAATGCCCATCAACAGGTGAATGAATAAACAAATTGAGGTATATCTGTACAATGGATATGCTCAGCATCAAAAAAGAACCACTGATACATAAAACAATTTGTTGGTTAACTCTCAAATACGTGTTGCTGAACAAAAGGAGCCAGACTCAAGAGAGTACATGAAATTCTGGAATAGGCAAGACTAATCTTCAGTGACAGAAAGCAGGTCACTAAGCCTGGGAACGGGGATACTCACCACAAAGGAACACAGGCGAAGGGGAAAGGGAGAGAGTGACAGGAAAAAAACCTGTATCTTCCCTAACTTGATAGAAGTGGTGGTTTAAGAGCTATATACATATTATCAAAACTCATCAAACTGTACCCTTAAAATGTATGCATTTTAGTCTATGTAAATTTTACTTCAACAAAGCTGAACTTAAAAGAGAAAAATATATAGCACAGTACTTATGCACTAAGAACGCAGACTCTGGAGCCAACTGCCAGCTCTATGATTTACTGGCTGTATAAGAGTTAACCAGTATTGGGGCACCTGGGTGGCTCAGTCAGTTGGGCAACCAACTTCACTCAGGTCATGATCTCACAGATCATGAGTTCGAGCCCGACATCGGGCTTGCTGACAGCTCAGAGTCTGGAGCCTACTTCGGATTCTGTGTCTCCCTCTCTCTCTGCCCCTCCCCCACTCATGTTTTCTTTCTCTCTCTTTCAAGAGTAAATAAAAATGTTTAAAAAATTAAAAAAAGAGTTGAGCAGTATCACTACTATTATTCTTAGCTTAGCATTCGTATTCATATTCCAGGCAGAGGGAAGAACACAAGCAAAGGTCTAGAGGTAAGAAATAGCATGGTAGCGTAGAGACTACAAAACAATTTAGTGGTATGAAACACCAATTAAGAGGAAAGACATGAAGAAGGTGAGATCAGAGAGGCAGAAAAGGTCAAGATTACTCATCTCTGTGTCTTCACATCTAACAGGGAGCTTCTGACACAACCAACTAAATGTTTATTTTTTTTTTAATCAATGAACACACAAGGAGATACCCCTTGATACCCATTAGGATGGCTATTATCAAAAAGACAAATAACAACAAGGGCTGGCAAGGATGTAGAGAAACTAGAGCTTCATATATGGCAGCTGGGAATGTAAAATGTAACCACTGAGGAAACCAGTTTGGCAGTCCCTCAAGAGGTTAGACATGGAATTACCACCTGAGTCAGCAGTTCTACACCTAGGTGTACATATATCCAAGAGAAATAAAAACATATGCCCACACATCAAGTACACAAATGTTCTTAGCAGCATTATTTGTAATAGCCCCAAACTAGAAACAACACAAATGTCTACCAACTGATAATGGATTAAGAAAATGTGCTACACACATACAATGGAATACTATAGGGCCATAAAAAAATGAGTGAAGTGCTGATATAGGCTACTATACGGATGACCCTTGAAGACATTATGCTAAGTAAAAGAAGCCAGACACAAAAAGTCACAGACTGAATGACTGCATGGGATGTCCAGAAGAAGCAACTCCATAGAAACAGAAAATAGATTAGTGGTTGTCAGGTGCTAGAGGAGGGGTACAGTGGGGAGTGACAGTTAAAGGGTATGGTATTTCTTTTTGGAGTGATGAAAATGTTCTAAAATTGACTAGGTGGTGGTTGGGCAATTCTGTGAATGAACATACTAAAATCCAGTGAATTGTAACCACTCTAAATAGATGAATTATACAGTATGTGAGTTGTATTTCTAAGGTGTTATAAAATATTTAACAAATAAGATGTCAATGGTACAGTTATTTCAAGGAATGTTTGATAAAAATTAAACATGAAAAAATTTAAAACATCTCTTTTCATTCAATATGTTCAAATCCCATATATGACAGGTATGGTGACCACAAATATTAAGACAGAGTACCTTAGCCTTACGAAGCTATACTCTAGAAGTAGGGAGAGAGGCAGTACACAGTGTAGCACCACATTAGAAGGCCCCCTATAAGGCTATCTAGGGAACTGAGGGAACACCAACAAGAGCCAGGACCTCTTCTCCATTACTTTGTCTTTGACCTCTTATCCTTACAGAGTCCTACTAGATGTGCATTTCTTCTACTGGAAGGTCTCCTCACGTTTATTTTCGCAGGAGACCCCTATGGTAAGTAATGTCATTGATTATCTAGCTGATCAGTCTAAGCCAGTCATGGCAACTCTATTACTCATTGCCAGTGGCTGGTTCAAGGATAGATGGCACTACATCAATTCACCAATGAGTGCGAAGAGAGGCAGAGGCATGCTGGGGGGTTGGGGAAAGAGAAAGAGGCTCTATCACCCTTAAGAAAGCCAAAGATAGCATCACATCACTCTTCCTGGATCTATGAACAAGCACTGATATCTACTAAGACATTCCTACAACCATCAGGAGATCTGTTTTCAGTTAAGATAACCCTATGCCTGGTAAAGTCAAAACAGCCTGGGGCAACTGGGTGGCTCAGTCAGTTGAGTATCAGACTTCCGCTCAGGTCATGATCTCAAGGTTCATGAGTTCAAGCCCCACGTGGGGCTCAGTGCTGTCAGCGAAGAGCCCACTTCTGATCCTCTGTCTCTCTCTCTCTGCCCCGCCCCTCCCCTGCTTGAGCTCTCTGAAAAATAAACATTTTTTTTAAAGCTTCTCAACATGCCATTTGATGTTCTGTCTTCCCTCATGGGTCAGGGAGCATCTATGGAGCGGAGACTAGAGGCTACACCTGTGTTTAATTTCCTACCAGAAGATCTAGCATATAGTCAACCATTGCAAGTCACATATTTCGGAAGAACAGAAAACAATGGACAAAGTTGAACTTAACCCTAAATACTTGAAAAAACAGAATTTAACAGAAAAAAAATTACCTAAGCAAAGGGCTTCCCTATTAAAACAGATGAACACAGTTCCCTTTATTGCCTCAAACAAAGGCCACGTTTTATCGTTTTATCGAGGGAAGGCTCCTATCCCTTCTCCTCCACCACTTCCTGTGGTGTCAATGTGGAAAAGGTCCTGGGATTCCAAGGAAGGTAAGCTTGTAGTAGGGACCCTGTAGGTGTGATGTCAAATGCCAGGCAAATGGCTAGCATTTGACGCTAAGCATCATAGCAACAATCACAACAACAGAACCAGTAGGGCGTGTATAGACTGGCGATTACAACATGGAATGGTACTGGTTTCTATTCTCAGCATGTGTCACTGACTTACTGACAAGACAGTTAAACATGAAAAGGGTCCATTATCAGTGGTAACTGGGACAAAGTCCCTGGGCTAGAAGGAATAGGAAAACTCCAGCAGTAATCCCCAAACCTCCTACTTCTCAATAGTTTCAATTTCCTTCTCCAAACCTTTTCTAAAACTGCTATTACCAAAATAAACTAATTTAAGTTGACTTCCACTTCCTTTCCCCGATGTGAAGGCACCAAAGAATAAGCAGGAAGAGACATAAAAGATCCCAATTATCCACCCCTTCTTAAGGCTTCTTTGTGTGCCTGCTGCATAAGATCATTCATTAACTAAGAATAAGTTACTGGTTTGTGATAACACAGTTCCTGGCACACAGTAGGCACTTGATAAATGTTTACTGAATGACTACAGGAAGCTATGAGAAAGCACGTGAGGGTTGGATAGAGAGGAATAAAGCCTTGACTTTCACAGGTTCATTTTTTAGCCAACCTGTTAAAAACAATCATCGTGCATGTCAGCAAAAAGCTGAAAAGAGCTGGTTTTGCAGCTAAGGCTGCTGTTACTCACTGCTCCCTGAATGAATAAATCTATTCAGTTTCTCTGACCCCTGTCCAGAACACAAGTGAGTTATGGCCAGTGCAGGCACTGGCTCCCGGCTAAGTTGTTATTAACCTCACTGGCTAACTGTAAATAGATACTACAGAAACCTGTTCAGCTCCAGACTGTCCAGACATCATTTTGGTTAATGGCTTCAGCTAGTTCAGGGTACTGGCTTTTCAGATCACCCTGAGGTCTGTTTTCCAAAGCCTGACAGAACCAGTGCAGGGCATACTGTAGCAGTACTCTTCCTTATCCCTTCCCCAGGAGAACTTGAAAGCCTTGATAGTTATAGAATAAACCTGGAAAAGTGGGCTTCTTCCTTTGATTATAATTATACAGGGTGAAGCATGGGATTCATCTGTACCAATATTCATGCCCATGATGAACTCTCAAATATGACCAACCAACCCGGTTGGTACTTTAGCTTTATCAGCTGGTTGGAGGAGAGTTTACCAAAAGGCAAACTCACATTTCACACGGGTACCTCAGCCAAGACAGGGCAGAAACATCACCTCCATGCCCCAAAATACAAATGTGCAGTACTGAAATGAATGGAAACCAACAAGGGTACTTATGATTATAGTTTAACTTAAATCCTCAGCTAAAGGAAGACCACTACTGATTTGGTTTGGTGTACCAACAGAGTTCATAAAGAATTATCATGAGCAAATAGTGGCAGCCACCCCAGTAATGGCAAAGGCCTGAGTATTGAAGTAAGACCCAGTACACTTGGCTTCACTCCCTTCCCTGCAGTGAAGGGTCCCTCGGGATGGTCACCTTCATGAGGAACAGCAGCTGTTCAAACCCCAGGACATATAGGGGAAGTTAAGGAGTAAAGGGTTGATGGGGGTACAGCAGGCTTGAATCCCTCTAGGAAGGGACTCTGGTTTAAGCTCACATTCTTCTCACAGCACTCACAACGAGTAGCACCCCCCAACCCAGGTCCTTTTATCCCAATTCCTTAACATCTGATCAGATCAAGAAGAGCAGGTGGGGGGCCTGAAGGCCTCCTCAATGCACTGAATAGATATTTTAGTTTTTTGTTTTATTTATTTTTATTAAGTAAGCTCTATGCCCAATGTGGGGCTTGAACTCACAACCCTGAGATCAAGAGTTGCATGCTCTACAGACTGAGCCAGCCTGGCACCCTGTGAATGGATACTTTAAACTTTAACAATTTTTTAAAAAATATTTATTCATTTATTTTTGAGAGAGAGAACACAAGTTGGGGAGGGGCAGAGAGAGAGGGAGATACAGAATCTGAAGCAGGCTCCAGGCTCTGAGCTGTCAGCACAGAACCCAATGCAGGGCTCGAACTCACCAACTGTGAGATCATGACCTGAGCCGAAGTCAGATGCTTAACCAACTGAGCCACTCAGGCACCCTGGATATTTTAAACTTTAAAGCTAAGGCTAGCTTACATGTGAGAGTCCCTCTTTCTCTGAATATATGTCATTCCTGAATATCTTTGTTCTGTTGGCAAATCAAAGCCAGCCCTCTCGACTTCCCCATCTGTCCCTCCTCTACCGGGACACCTAACCCACAGCCCAATCAGCCTTTCACAGTGACAAGACACAGCGTTGGGAAGGGAGCTCTGGATCAGCATTAAAAGACCCGAGCACCCAGCTCTGCCAAACTAGCTGAGTGACCTTTTAGCCTTGGCTTACACATCTTTAAAATAGAGGAGTGTGCAGGGAGCCTGGGTGGTTCAGTTAAGCATCTCTCTCTTTTAATATTTATTTATTTTTGAGAGAGCAAGCGAGTAGGGGAGGGGCAGAGAGAGAGGGAAACACAGAATCCAAAGCAGGCTCCAGGCTCTGAGGTGTCAGCACAGAGCCCAACGCAAGGCTCAAACTCACAAACCAGGAGATCATGACCTGAGCTGAAGTGGGTCACTCTACTGACGGAGGTACCCAGGTGCTCCCAAGCGTCTGACTCTTGATTTTAACTCAGGTCATGATTTCACGGCTCACAGGATCAAGCTATGAGCTGGGCTCTGGGCTAACAGTGCGGAGCTGGCTTGGGATTCTCTCTCTCCTTCTCTCTGCCCCTCCCCTGCTCATGCTCTCTCTTTCTCTCTAAAAATAAATAAATTAAAAAAAAAATAGGGGAGTGTGGTTTGATGATTTTTATGGGTCCTTCCAGCTCCAAACTCTGGGAACATTCAATGCAGACTATAGCTTCATCTATCTATACCCCAGTAAGCATATAAATGAGGCTAAAAGACACATATGCTGGAAGGGCCCAGCCATGGAGTCATAAAACCTAAGAATGCTAGAAGCACCCAGAACATAGCAGTCTCCTCAAAGGAAGCTCTGGGTTTCAGAGGGTGCTCAAAGATGTCTATCGCTCACCATTTCCCATGGGGAATGTTTGGATCATCCCTGTGAAAGCCAAGGACTCAAAGAGGACAAACTCCAAACTCGGTTATTCCTCCAGACAAAGGTCAATTCTAAAGGTGCAGACCCAGAAATAGCTTTACAGTTTACATAAAAGCAGAACCTAAAATAAGATTTTCAAAAAGTCAGATCCTTCGTACTAAACTTCCTTCTAAACCCACAGCTAGACACCAGCCCTGCAACACAAGTGTATGCTCAGAAAATTACCCATAGGAGTACCAGGGTCTTTGTCTCCTTTCTCTGGCATAACCAAGATAAGCTCATTCTGGCATGGTTCTGTTGGGTAAAGGAGGATACCAGGCAAATTAGGCCATGTGCATGTCCCCCAAGGGCAGAACACTTCTCCAGCTACTTTTGTTTGGTATGTCTTTGTTTGGGTTTAGCCCTGGCAATCTGGCAGGCAATGTATTTCCAGGGGGAGCTCTGTCCATGGTGTGAATGCCCCAGCCTTGAGGTCCTCGTTCATTTTCATAAACAGAGCCCAGTTGCCACAGTGACTGGTGCTAGGAGCAGCTGCTAAATAGCAAAGGTCACCCAGAGCTTTCTTTGGGTTCTACAGTCTGGGCTATCTGTCCCTGTGCCTCTGTGGGTCAACAGGAGCTGCAGTCACGCCAGCCAGTACTTCCTACAGGAGGCCAGACACTGAGGAGGAACCACCAAACAAACAGGTAAGTACTAGTGTGATTTCAAGGTGGGGCCCAGACCCACACGACAGATCTCAGCCAGGGGCACAGGAAGAATAAAGGGCATAGGAGTGGCAACTTCCTCCCTGAGGGTTCCACAGTCCCCAGGGGCAGGGCCAGAGCTCTGTGCAACAGGAAGAACCTTGGAAAAGTAAAGATGGAGTTGGGTCTGTGACACTTCTGAATCATGTATGCCACTCAGGTGCTTTCTCCCTTCTCCGTGAAGGTATGACACGGTTCTCCCCACTCCACAGCAGGAAACCCCGCACCCCACCTGACACACACAGGTCAAAAAAGAAGACCTCCGGACCGAAGTCCTAGAGATCCTTCTTAATTAGAAACTACCCCTACTGTGTTTCCATCTTCCCAAGGCAACCCTGCCAAAAAGCCACAAGATCTGCTTGGGCAATCTGAATACAACTACAGCAGGTATGAAACACAACTGTGTCTGGAAACACATACACCCATGGCCACTCCCATCATTGTCCATTGGCTAAGATCAGAAACAGTTGGTTTTTTTCCTCTGCAAAGTAGAGCTTCTGTCCTTAAGGCAGATGATTTCAGATACAAACATAAAAACAGCTATAAAAAAGAGGTTACAAGGCAGGTCCTCTTGGCCCTTACAAAACCAAGTTACCTTGGCTGGAGCCCAAAGAAGCCACAAAATAGAACCAAACATAAACCTCACTTCACATCTTTCAGACCCATCCCGTGTTAACAACATGGAAGTAATAAACATTCCTTGGTCCCAGTGACAGTTCCAGAGATGATGACCATTTAAAACTTAACCAAAATGAAGGCTTACCTTTCTCAAAAACATACGCTTCTGTCTTTATCACCATGAACCAATTAGACCACAGCAAGAAGAGGAAAATGGGGTGAAAGTTTCCTAATTTATCAGTGTAACTCCAAAGGTAAACCTGAAATTTTGGATCCATCATGCTTTCCAAACAGGACCCAAATGTTTCACACATAGGATGCTTCTGTGCTAATCCCACCACTGTAGTTTATTACAGGCCAAAGGAAATGTAAATCGTTAAGACATCTGTCCTTAGGCAAATAGCTCAGTAATTTAGATTTCAAAGACTCCATACTAACTTCAGTTTATACAAAGTAATATGTTTCCTTTGCCTGCTGAACATCAAAATACTCCACAATTAATTACCTCTATTTTTATAAAACCCAAATACTGTTCAATATGATGGTCAAAATATTTTAACAGGGGGGAAAAAAAAGCATGTTCAAAATCTGCTCAATTCTCTGAAGACACAAAATGATCATTAAGACAACATCTTAATGGAATTTGATTGATGTAGACAATTATAAAAGAAAAGTCCTTTTGGGGCACCTGGGTGGCTCAGTCGGTTAAGCATCCAACCTCAGCTCAGGTAATGATCTCATGGTTTGTGGGTTCGAGCCCCATGTCAGGCTCTGTGCTGACATCTCTGAGCCTGGAGCCTGCTTCGAAATCTGTGTGTCCCTCTCTGTCTCTCTGCCCCTCCCCCACTTGCACTCTGTCTCTCTCTCTCTCAAAAATAAACATTAAAAAAATTTTTTTAAGTCCTTTTCCCCTTAAAATTGTAATTTTTATCTATTCCTTTTTCCATTTTGCCTATGAACAATGTGAATCTAAGAATGGAACAGCTTTTTATCTCCTTACTTAGAAATTCAACAAAGTTAAAATTCCAAGTAAAGGTTTAGCTTTAGGAAATTAAATGTTACTTCATTTTCTAACTACCTTCTTTTCTTTACAGCATTCCTAGTTCATGATTAATGAAACACCTCAGAAATGAACTCCATACCTCACACAGGGAAGCATAAATGGAAGCCTAGCAAGTGGCCTCAATGGCAAAGAACTTTACAAACACTAAGGCCTCATGGAGACAATGTTCATATTCCTTGGAATTTGTAGAGGGTAATTTCCAAAGTTTTTTAAGAATCTATTTGTCACTATATTTTCCTCAAAATATCCACATTTGACAATAGTAATATTATCATCTAGGGCGCCTGGGGGCTCAGCTGATTAAGCATCTTGATTTTGGTTCAGGTCATGCTCTCACTGATGTGAGATCAAGCCCCGCATTGGGCTCCTCGCTGAATGTAGAGCCGGCTTGGGATTCTCTTTCTCCTCTCTCTCTCGCTCTCTCTCTGACCCTCCTATGCTCGTGTCTCTCTCTTTCTCTCAAAAATAAATAAATAAATAAATAAACAAATAAATTATCATCTATGGAGTAGTTATTATGTGCCAGGCCATCTTCCAAGCACTTTACTTGTATTTACGTATTTATTCCTCAAAACCACCTTGACATATACAATTGTCTTCACTTTACAGCTGAAAACACTGAAGCAGAATGATGTTAAGTAACTCACTCAAAGTCATATTGACTTACTGACTGAGTCAAGTGACTAAGCCAACATCAGCCCTAGTGGGGGAGGGATGCAGGGAGGATGGTACCTGGACTAGAAGGCAGGAACTGGCATTCTGGTTCCAAAATCAAAAGGTGTTTCTTCCCAGAGAAAATGCCGACCCAAGATAACCAAGCAATATGCCAATGAGTTCTAACTTAAATGTATGTCCTCATTTTATGGAAAACTCAGCTATTGGCACATTAAAGAGAAATACAAACACCAAAGGAAAAAGGAAGCTCGGATTTCCTTAATTAACTATGCAAAATTCTCAGCTAATGTCATTTTAATTTTAAATATATTTTCTATAACCTAAGAAAAATGTTTAAAGCCTTCAGAAAAAGGAACTATTTGGATTTTATATGTTAGAATTTTCACAACATTTTTCTCCTAAATTGTAATCTTTTGATGGCTTTTCACAATTCATATTTCTGGCCAATTTGTTTCATTAGCACTCAGAGTAGAGCTTAGTTCATATAACATCACTGGGGCTACAGTCTGAAGCTGCTATCCAGCTGAGCAGATTTCAAAACCCAATTCTTCCATCATATATCTATATGATAGCATCACAGCATCGTTTACC
Organism: Puma concolor; assembly: GCF_028749965.1. Classification (NCBI taxonomy): domain Eukaryota; kingdom Metazoa; phylum Chordata; class Mammalia; order Carnivora; family Felidae; genus Puma; species Puma concolor. The sequence continues at coordinate 78,154,894 of NC_141674.1, forward strand.
TCTGCCTTTGATAAAATTAGAAAACTTTCTTTCCTTTCTAGAAAATCGTCACATATAAAAACAGAAAAAAAATACATTTTCTGAATGTATATGAAAGCTGCAAATAATAATAGTATTAATATTTTTCCTGAGATCTCATTTCCTATCCTCTGACAGGTTCTCCTTCAGCTCAGGCACAAAGAATGGGCCACGACATACAAGTAAAAGTGACATTTATTTCCCTGCACTAAATTGAAAACATATTCACACTTGAGTGTTTAATCTGTAATCCCATCATTTGAATACTGAGCGCCTACATATCCCAGGTTCTGGTAGCTGCTAAAGATACAGCAGTAAACAAGGTAAGCAGCCTTCTCCTCTTCTTTCATGGAGTTTTCATTCTACACAGGAGAAATAGGCAATTTAAAAAAACATAATGCAGATCAAACTTTTAAACACAAAGAAGATCCTCCTCCAGGAAAGGACTTGTACAACAATGCATGAGGGGGTTTTGAAGTGAGGGGTAGAGACCCAGGCGCTGCCTTTCCCCCCTGGCTCACTGCCCCAACCACAGGCTCAGTGGGACAAATTTCTATGCCAAATGTGTACCCAACTGCTCAAAGCAACTCTGTCTACAAATACAAGCCTTACTCTTTTACCAACAGGGAGAAAAGTACTTTAAGTCTCATTGATGCAGCATTCTGGTCACTTTTAGACAACCCTTAGTTATCCAGAATCCATTTACCACCAGTCAGGTGGGTTATTTGTTAACCAAATTCCATGCAGCTCTACAGGGCAGAAAAGGAGCTCAGAGTGGAGGTTTACAGCCAGGTGGATTGCACAACACAAGGACAAATTTCCCAAGGGTCGGGGATATTTTAAATTCAAGTCAAGGCTAGAGGCTCAGTCAACAGGATATGACAAAGGTGATTTATGTATCAGGCTGAGCTGAACCAGATCATCTCCAAGGATCCTTAAAATACTAACATACCACAAATCTAGAACTCTAGCAGTGTGCCTTATGAATGTAAAATCTACCCAGATGTAACTTACCCTAAAACATTACTTACGGATAATGTTACTAATGAGATAGAAATTCAGATGTCATGAAGAAATAAGCAACCTAAAATATACCACATGTTAACTAATAATGTTAATAGCACACAAATACTAAAAGCTATGGCTTAGCAGAGCTTAGTAAGTGCTAGGCAGGTTTTGAGCAGGTGAAGCATGGTATCTCATTAAATTTCAAAACCATCTAGTGAGATGGATACTATTATTATATTAGCTCCACTTTATAGATGAAGACACTGAAGCAAACAGAGGTTACAAGGCTATTTAGTGGCAGGCCTGGGATTTGCACCTAGGCAGCTGGCTCTCAACTCTGTGTTCCGAAGCGTATACTCTGTTAAGCTGCCTCATTGCAGGTGACGAGCATTTTCCTCTTAGACCAGGTTGTATAAATAACCTGAAATAATTAACTACTGAAAAGGGACTCTTGAAATGTGATGAATGAAACTTTTCTGATGTAAGATTATCAAAAATTTCTCTTTTTAGATATAATGCATACTAAACTTACTATAATTTACTAAATCGTAGAAGTGCTAAAAAAAGTTTAGGGGCGCCTGGATGTCTCAGTCAGTTGAGCATCCGACTTCAGCTCAGGTCATGATCTGACAGCTCGTGAGAGCCCCGCATTGGGCTCTGTGCTGACAGCTCGGAGCCTGGATCCTGCTTCAGATCTGTGTCTCCCTCTCTTTCTGCCCCTAACCCACTCACATTCTGTTTCTGTGTCTCTTAAAAGTAAATAAACATTAAAAAAAATTAAAAAAAAAAAAAAGAAGAAGAAATTTCAGTTTCCAAATCTTATTTCCAAATAGTAGCTTAAACACTGGAAGAATTTGGCTCAAATCAATTACAAAATTTTCCTATGACAGTATAACAAACACACACTACATTAGATATTTATATTTCTGCTAACTATCAGAGATGCCCAAATTGGTGAACATGACAGGGCTGGCCCTCAACTGTGGCAGTTTCCATTACAAAATCCACTTGACAGGAATTCAGGATCCTGTTTAAAAACTGATTGAGGCTGATACTTAATAGGACAATATACCACTGGCTTCCCCTTCCCTTTTGTTTCTTCATCTTTAAAAACCAAAGTCATCAAGTCTCCTTCCATTTAAACTAAGAAAGGAAAATGTTAGTTCCAAAGTTTGGGATTCTCAATACATTCCAGGTGGCTTTTTTTTTTTTTTTTAAAGTTCACATTTGTAAATATCAAGGATGTCTCAAGCGTCTTAATCAAGTTTTCTTAGGGGTGCCTAGGTGGTGCAGTCAGTTAAGCATCCAACTTTGGCTCAGATCATGATCTCATAGTTCATGAGTTCGAGCCCCACATTGGGCTCTGTGCTAACAGCTTCAGATCCTCTGTCTTCCTCTCTCTGCCCCTTCCCCCGCTCACACTTTCTGTCTCTCTCAAAAATAAACATTAAAAAAAAAAAATCAAGTTTTTTTTTAAAAACCAAGTACTAAAATTAACTTCATGAAGATTTTAAGTATATAATGAATATTATAACTCAAGCCTGCTTCAGTATAGACATCAGTGATATATGAAGAACCCATAACAAAGAAAAATGATTTATGTAAATATTTATAAATCTCCACACAAAAGAAGTTTACACATATATACACAGAACATTATAGCACAAAAATCCTAGGAAATCATACACTTTTTAATTTGCGATACACATAAACTGACAAAAAAAATATTCAGCAATAATTAAAAATCTTTCTCCTACTCAGTATAGTAAAAACCACTTTAGACCTAAAACTACAATTTTTTTGAAGGGGACACTGAAAGAACTAATTTTTAAAAAGTCAGAACAAGACTCTCAAATCCCAGCCTCACAAATATTACAATGTCATATCCTCCAGATATGATCTTCTTCATCATTAACTTTGTAAATACCACTCTCTAGAAACTACTTATATTGCTCGATAATGCCCGTGCTGCTAAGCGACATCTTTGACAGCAACAGTGACTTGGAATCATAAAATTTGGGAGCTGAAAGAAACCAAAAATCTTCAGGCCAATCCCTTATCTGTCAGGTGAGAAAACAGATACAGAGGTACTAAGTGAGTAACCTCCCCAGGGCAAGACTTCTAGGTGAAATCCTTCACCAAAACTTCATTTGGGCCAGAAGACATGATTCTCCCCCTCCACATGGCAAGATATCTCTTCTTTTATTTAGCAAGCAGCAATTCTGAAATTTTTTGGTCTTAAGATCCCTTTGTGCTTTAAAATTACTGAGGACTCTAAAGAGATTTTGTTGGTATGAGTTATAGCCACTAACATTTAGCACAACAGAAATTAAAACTGAGAAAATGTTTTAAAATATTTAATTCATGAGGCATCTGGGTGGCTCAGTCAGTTGAGTGTCCGACTTCGGCTCAGGTCATGATCTCACACTCCGTGAGTTCGAGCCCCGCGTTGGGCTCTGTGCTGACAGCTCAGAGCCTGGAGCCTGCTTCAGATTCTGTGTCTCCCTCTCTCTCTGCCCCTAACCCACTCGCATTCTGTCTCTGACTCTCTCAAAAATAAAAATTAAAAAAAATTTTTTTAATATTTAATTCATTTAAAACCAACAATAATAAACCTACTGCATGTTAATGCAAATTTTATCTTTTATGAAAAATAACTATTTTTGAAATAAAACAACTTAGCAAGAACAGCGGCATTGGTTTACATTTTTGCAAACTCTTTAACGTCTAGCTTAATAGAAGACAGCTGGGTTTTCAGATCTACTTCTGCATTCAATTTATTGTGATACATTATTCTGGTTGAAGGATATGAAGAAATCTGGCCTCACACAGATATACAGTTGGAGAGGGGAAGCAAATCTTAATAGTCTTTTCATATACTTGTAGTCAGCTATTTCTTCTTTGATATTTTACCTAAACTCATTAAATAGCCATTAAAGGTTAGATGTGATGTGAAATCTGAATCGTATAATAAACTTTTCCTACCTTGTTACATTAAAATCCATTGCTCTGAAAATACCAATTACAAAGGAAAACGTAGTAACTTTACAGTAGAGAAATATGGCAGAGACCACGTTAGCCAACTGATAAAGGCTAGCATCACCAGTAACCAGACGTATCATCTTAATGTAACCCTGACCTGATGCCCTGAGAAGGGCACATTATCTCTGTGTACCCTTCCCGATGATGCATAGTCTTAATGCAATCATGAGAGATATCAGATAAGCTCATATTGAGGAGCATTTTCCAAAACAAGTGACCGCTCTTTCAAAAGTGGCAATGTCACTAAAAGAACTGTCACAGACTGGAGGAGGACATGGAGACATGACAAATGCAATTTGAAATTCTGAGTTAGGTCCTGGAATCGAAAACAAACATTAAGGGGAAAATTGGTGAAACCCAAATAAATTCTATACTTTAGTTAATAATATTGTACCAAGATTAATTTTGTAGTTTTAGTAATTGTTCTATGGGCATATAAATGCTATCATAAGGTGAAGCTGAGTAAAGGGTATATGGGAACTCTTTGTACTTATATAAGCCTTCTGTAAGTCCAAAATTATCTGAATATATAAAGTTTTTAAAAATCAATTGCTCTATCTTACACTATCAAGATGTGAGATCTTTTATTACCCACACATAATTTTGTAACATCATGTATCGGCCATCTGGAAAATCATGGTTCACTGAGTTATGTAAATATGACAAATATTGACATATTTCTTATATGATATAAAAAAATCATATTTGTGAATATTTCCATTGATTGCATTAAAAAGTATTAACTATTGAGAAACTGTATGATCATGGTGATGAATGTTAAGTTTTCCAAAACTTTAATTTTTGCTTGAAAAATAAAATTTTTCATTGGCAACTAATATTGTACACTGTTTTCTTTGAAATAACAGAATCGCTTTGTTCATTTTCGAAAAATGTCTGCCAAGCACTGAAGGCTAGATAACCATCGTTTGTCAGTTCCTCTTTCAAGTAAAATGGCATTCCATGAAAAACAGACTCGTTCAGCTCACAATACAAACAACTGCACAAGTGTTTCCTCAGCACAACCACTGCACTTTGGAATAAGAAGTGCTACTTGCCTACTGCCCATTTCATCATACAAAACATGAAAAAGACATGTATTTGAGGATTTTTAACTCCTTCAGCAAGAACATTCTTAACTGAAAGTAATGTGTGGCATTGTCTCGATCCCCACAAAGGCACCAGCTGTTTTATCCAATATTCCTTTTGCACCATCACTGCGGTGTTAACCTTGTGAAAGACCACTTAGAATTATCATTATCGTACTTCTGACCTCACGGACCCCTTGAGGACCACTGGTTTGAAGAGTTAACCTTCAGCTCCTGAATGTAATATACCACCACATCTTAAGCCAAGGTGCAGAGTACTAAAGAGTCTTATGCTAAGCTTTATAGAGTGTTTACCAAGAAGCAGTATCTTTTTGCTGTCAAAGACATTATCTTGTGACAGATCCAGTACCTGCCTTTAAATCAACCACCACAGGTCACTCAGACGTTGTTTTATCTAAGAATCTAAACAGTGACTCCTCACCTGGTGTCCACAGAATAGTCTCCAACACTTTTTCTTTCCTCCAAAATAAAATACATTAAGATTCAGACTTGTTACTTTAGCAAAGTTGTTTCTCTTTATCGCACTTTATGAATGAGACAGGGTTTTAATTATTGATTTATTCAATAAATACTAAGCAGCCACTACGTACAAGGGACGAGGGATTTATCAGTGAACAGTCCCTGCCCTCTCCCTGAAAGAGGACGTTCAAGCAGGGACAAAGACAATGTGCAAACTCTTCTACTTGAGAATTTTCATATATATGGAAAAGCTCCACCATAGCTTTTGCAAAGTGACTTGACTTTTGTAGAGCTTACATTTTAGTGGGGGAAGATAAATAATAAAAATAGTAAATTATAAACATGTTTTAAAATGATAAGTGCTATGAGGGAAAAAAACAGAGCAAAATAAGAAAGAAGGGAGATACCAGGGGTTCAGAGGGATTTCAATTTTAAGTAGGATGGTGGGACTGAGCCCAGAGGTACTACACAGATGAGGAAAATTACCATTAGGTGGTCTCATTCCATTGCTTCTGGGTTCCCTGACCTCTCCCCCAGCCCTACTCCTCAGTGCCACTACTACCTTTCTTGAGGATTCATGCTAAAGGCCAACTCACTTCCTCCAGAGGAGCAAGGTCTTTTCCATCCTGGCTCCAGATTTAGCCCTTCAGCTGTTATGCTCATTTCAAAGCCACCCGAGTTCTAGCTTAGCCAACAGCAAATCAGCCATCTCCCAAAGAAATACCCTGACCTGCCTTATCTCTGTTGGGAGCACACAGTTGAACAATAAACTCACTCTGCCCATCATAAGTCAGTTCTAGCTCTCTTTCTTTTCCAAAATATACAGATTCTCTAAGTAATGACTAACTTTTTGAAGACTTACTATGTGCCACAAATTGCTGGCTGCTTTATATGCATTTCATTCTCAGAATAATCAACAGACTAAGTATAATTAGCAGTATCCTACAGATCGGGCAACAGAAACTCTGAAAGTCATAAACTTATCAAATCTCTGAAACAAGAAGAAAAGAAAGCTTATTCACAACCTTCTCCCAGCTTCATTACACCCCTTATACCAAATCAGTACTGACTATACTGCTCTGAGCAGAACATAAGGAAAATAAAGAAACTGGGCATTGACAGAGTCTTATCTGCAAAATTGTATTTCACAATCAGATCTGATTCTTGCATCAAAAAAATATGTCTGAGTAGCAAGACTTGCAACTTAAAAGACTAAGTATGTTCACCATGCTAACATTTTCAAAGAACACTATTTTTTAAAGTTTTATTTAAAATAAACATGCCCCGGGGCGCCTGGGTGACGCAGTCGGTTAAGCGTCCGACTTCAGCCAGGTCACGATCTCACGGTCCGTGAGTTCGAGCCCCGCGTCGGGCTCTGGGCTGATGGCTCAGAGCCTGGAGCCTGTTTCTGATTCTGTGTCTCCCTCTCTCTCTGCCCCTCCCCCGTTCATGCTCTGTCTCTCTCTGTCCCAAAAATAAATAAATAAACGTTGAAAAAAAAAAATTTAAAATAAACATGCCCCTATGATTGATATGCATTATCTTATTTATAATTCTCACAAGAACACAGTGTGGTAGATACTGCTGATATCTCTATTTTTATGTGAGGACACTGAGGCCATCATATAGCCTGCAAATAGCAACATCTGGACCTGAACCTGTCTCTGGATCCACAGCCCAAAGGAACAACTACTGTACAATCTCTGTCAAGAATGAACACTGTGGTGGTAAAGTACTTTTACTAAGTAAGAGTGTAACAGTCCAACAGGTTTGCCTTGTTAAAGTCCTCAGGCATTCCTCACATTTGGAGCACAAAATCTCTACAAAACTCTTTAGTTACAAGTCTCGAATAAAGCTTCACCAGAGTGATAATGCTCTAGAAAAATATGCTGGGAAAACCCAAGGGTCCAGCAAAAGGATAAAACTTTCAACCTTTGCATTCTGATATTGCCCCTAACACTGACCTTTAGTCCAAAGGAACAAGGATGCTCATTTTACCTCAGTGAAGAGATGCTATGGCTATCTCCGGTCAGCAACACCAGTTTGAGCCTTAACTAAAGAACATATTTCTTAAGTACACACTGAACGCTGAGTTCTGACAACTTACAGCAAAGCTAGCCAGATCAATAACTCACTTCATCAGTGGCTTTAATTATCAATGACTAAGCTCACTCTCCAAATGGCCAGAGGAAGAATTAGTTTTCATCATTATTAATGGAGAGTAGTTTGAAGAAGATAGAATTACAGCTCTAAAGAGAGGTTCTCATACCTAATTCTAATGAAACAGACATGCATGAGGGACACTGTTCATATTTGGACACACTACAGTCTTCAAAATAAACTACTGAAAACCACAAAAAGCAGTGCTGAAAGAAATTAAAGAAAATGTACACAAATGGAGAGGTGTACCATGTTCATGGACAGCAAAACTACTACATGACACATTACAGATGCTGTGTACTTTTCACTCTATCAATGGCAATCCTAACCCCTTTCTCTTCCACTCAAATGGACTTAAAATATAAATAATCATGGTTATTTTAGAGTAACTTTTTTTTGTATCTTTTTAAATAAAATCACTCTTTAAGAAATCAATTTAACTATTAGTTGTAACATTATCCATAATGTCTTACAACTTATGTGGAATATACTAGTAAGTCTTGACTTTGAGGCACAAAATTACTTTCTAAAATCAAAGTGTAATCAGACCAAAAACAAAAAAACAAAAACCATAGTCATTTATTGGTTCAAAGGCTCTATTACCAATTTAAAAAATATCTTTCATGTTATCTCACAGCTCTGAGATCTGCATTCCAACCAACTCCATCAAGTTGCCTGGGGAACTATGTGCAAAAAGGGTTAAAAGTTCGAAGTCCCTACTCCAGATCTGCTGGTTGAGGAGGAGGCAGGTTGCCCAAGGTCTCAGCATAGCCAGCCTCACACAGAGTAAACAGAGGCCACTGTGCACTAAGAAATAAATTCTTCAACCAGCACACACTCTCCTGAGGTTTTCTTGTAAGATTTTTCCAGCAGATTCCAAGTTGAGTAATAAACAGAAAATAACAGATTTTGTTGGGCCTTCCTTGAGTTCAGGAAGATCTGACAATATGAAACAGCCCAGCACAGGCCTCTGAAATTTTTCATTAGAATTCTTTTCTCCTGAATCATGATAATAAAGTACGATTTGGCCTGAGATTTGTACGTAACCACTGACTCACAGGCTGTTCAAGCCCAGAAGGATGGGGAAAAAACACTGAGGTCTGTCGGTAGGAGGCAGGGCCAGGCCCAGGGACTGGCAGATTTCTGGATGGGTGTTTTCAAACAGTGCTATATACTGCTTAGAAAATAGCTTCCTCATATAACATTCTATTGGCTCTGAGATAAACGCAAAATACTCTTCTCTATTTTCATCTTCAACTGACTGGAGTGCTCTCAGAGTCACCAGCACTGGCACCTGGCCCAAAAAGCCTCAAATCTCTCTCATCTTAAGGGGCAGGGACTTCCATTATCCTTCTAATTCATCTGGCTGAGCTAATTCTAGGTATTATTATTTTATAAGACATGTCAAATGTAGCAAAATACAAAATATAAAATGCAAGCCTGTTTTCCCCCTTCGTATATACAATTTACCTTGAACTTAAATTGGCACGCACTTGATTGCAAATTGAAATTTTTGAACACCATTTTCCAAATGCAGTAGCAGTTTGCTGTCCTGGGCCAGCCAAACAGGAGAAATGAGGAATCTGATTTGTTTTATTTTAAGGAGGGTGGGGGAGATACTTAAGGCCTGATCCTGGTGCCTTTGAATGGTTAACACTAAAACCTGAATTATTTCATAACAAACCAGAGCTCCCTTTCCTTTCTCTAAGAAGAGGCCCTTGGGAAGTATTTATTTAGTTAATGAATGTTAAATAATTGCATTTCTCTCACAAAACAAAAAACAAACAAAACCTCTAGAAGATGCTCTTTGAGTTCCCTAGCTCAGCAAGGTCCATCTGAGCTGCATCAGACTAGACCCTGGAGCAGTAAACTGGGAATTTAGGAAACAATGTGACCACAAGCACTTCTCCAAAAAGAAAAACAACTCCCCTCTTGGCCTAATTCCAAAAGGCAATTGAGCTGGGTAAGGTCCAGGTTAATCTCTGAACAGTCTTTCTGCCAACTTTCTCCTACAGGCATTAGGTTTTTCAGCATGGGCTTTGCAAATAATCTAAACCAATTAATTAGTGCTTTTGAATTCACCTCGTACCATTAACGAACCGTTGCCAGATAGCCTTTGATAGCGTATTTCCAGAGCTAATTAAACATGGCAAAACAGAGAACACAGACTTGCTGGGCATTTGAGAGGGCCAGTCTGAGACCTGGCTGGTGACAGTGAAGCCATCCTTGGAGACAATCCTGGGGTGACAAAGGTGGTGAGGGGGGTCTGCTGGGGTCAGGCCCTCAGGGTCTTTTACAATATGACAGACACTGCTCTCAAAGTATACATTAACCGGCTATTGAAGTTCAGATAATTTCTTTCATAGTAAAGGCTTTTTTTTCTTCTAATGAGTGAAAATTCTTAATTTGATACTTAAAAGTTTGGAACTGCTTCTAGTCCACACCTCCACCCCCTAGACTTATTTTCAAATTTAAAAAAAGTGTGCAGGGGTGCCTGGGTGGCTCAGTCAGTTAAGTGTCCAACTTTGCCTCAGGTCATGATGTCATAGTTCATGAGTTCAAGCCCTGTGTCAGGCTCTGTGCTGTCAATATTTCGGATCCTCTGTCCCTCTTCTCTCTGCCCCTTCCCTGTTCTCTCTTAAAAATAAATATTTAAGGGGCGCCTGGGTGGCTCAGTCGGTTAAGGGGCCGACTTCGGCTCAGGTCATGATCTCGCGGTCCGTGGGTTCGGGCCCCGCGTCGGGCTCTGTGCTGACAGCTCGGAGCCTGGAGCCTGTTTCGGATCCTGTGTCTCCCTCTCTCTGACCCTCCCCCATTCATGCTCTGTCTCTGTCTAAAAAATAAATAAATATTAAAAAATAATAATAAATAAATAAATATTTAAAAAAATAAATAAATCTCATTCCCAAATTTCCTCCTTTCAATCACAGAGTCCTGCATAATCCAAGATTTCTAACTCCCATAACCTCTGTCATGTGGAAATCTTTCCACTTTTTTTCACTATCTAGTGCCACACAGAATTCCAGACTGCTCCACATGCATGGCCGGCAAAATAAACACATTTTGGGGAGGCCCAGAAAAAAGCTAGCAGGGAGCAAGAAGTAAAAATGTTGTTGCATTCCTCTGGATTCTTCTGGTCCAATTTCAAAATCAGAATGACCACCACCTGGGGCCTGAGGCAAGCTCCAGGGCTGCATTAGGTTGCTCATTGCTCTCCTCCACCAGAGATGGTGATGAGGTCCGGGAATCAGAAAACCTTATAAACCATGGACAAATAAATAAAAGTTATTTTAAAAGACAGCTTTTCAGGCACAGAGGTTAAAGCTTCTCTGAGTCTTATCCCAATGTTTAATAAATATAGTGTCAGCTCCTTAACTCTTGAAGATATTGGAGAATCTACTGCTAACACAATAGCTGCCCAACATAAATTCCAGGATTCTGGCCAAAGTTGTTCTTGATAATAAGATAATCACTGATGACCCTTTAGCCTGTGCTATAGCCAACAGCACTTGCTGAACCTAGATTAACACTTCTGGGGAAGGTGAAATTCAGCTACATAAAAGCACTGGACGAGGGTGCTTGGCTGGCTGAGTTGGTAGAGCATGCAATTCTTGATCTTGGGATAGGAGTTCAATCCCCACATTGAAGGTAGAGTGTACTTAAAAAAAAAAAAATCACTGGGGTGCCAGGGTGGCTCAGGTGGTTAAGCATCCAACTTCAGTTCAGGTCATGATCTCCTGGCTCGTGAATTTGAGCCCTTTGTCGAGCTCTGTGCTGACAGCTCAGAGCCTGGAGCCTGCTCTGGATTCTGTGTTCCCTCACTCTCTGCCCCTCCCCTGCTTGTGCTCTCTCTCTCAAAGATAAATAAACATTAAAAAAAATTTTTTTTAAAAATCACTGGACAAGCAAGCCACTTGGCTTAAAAGAGTGACTCCTTCAATGGGATTTTCTTTGATTCAAATTTTATTTTGACTGGTTTGGATCTTGGGGACCACGGCTCTGAGGTACACTCCAGACAATGGGAATTGCCTTGTTTCTAATAATCATGATACTCTCCCTAGTGTGCTGTACTCTCTCAAAAGCTTTAAGTGAATTCACAGCTACTAGCCACCAAGCAAATGATCTCCCTATGAGCAGAAAGTCAGAAAAGAAATGAAGAGCATGACCAACTTAAACAATATGAACCTGGAGTTCTGACCTGTGCATGAATACCACAAAGAAGATAAGCAGAGTGAGAGCTCCACAGTGGTAGCTGGGAGTGATGCTAACACCTTCAAGTTTGATCATATTTCTCAGGCTGAGAGTGTGATCATAGGAAGAGGAGGGGATTGTTAAAAACAAGGGGTGCCTGGGTGACTCAGCTGGTTAAGCATCTGACTGTTGATTTCAGCTCAGGTCATGATCTCACAGTTTGTGGGGTCGAGCCCTGCACAGGGTTCCACGCTGCCAGCGTGGAGCCTGCTTAGGATTCTCTCTCTTTTCCCCTCTCTCTCTGCCTCTCTCTCTCTCAAAATAAATAAATAAATAATAGGTACAAACAAGAAAACAGGCTGAAAATGGAGTCATTGATGCTAAGCCCCACATCACCAAACTAACTGAATCATAGTTCTGGCTCTCCCAGAAACAGAATCTTTAGCCAGTTACTCAGGAATTACCTGGTCAGCACTAGTGAGGTAATATGCCTGGCAGACACCTGCCATCCCCTAAAGAACAGTGACCTTATTACAAGCAGTACACTTATTACTGCTACAAGGTCCTTATTCACTCCCTCCTATCATTTTGTACAGCTCCGTGGAGCTCCCTTCTGTCTGCTAAATGGGATGCTGCCTGATTCATAAGTCAGTGAAAAAAACCAATTAAATCTTTAAAATTAAGTGGTAAATAAATACAGTGTCAAGATGTTTAATAAATATCAACTTAGAAAATTTAGGGAAATTTTTTTCCCTTCTGAAAAATGTTAACTTTTTAAAGTTCTAGTTTGAAAACTGGTAATAGGAATAAGTAGGATGGGCATCTGAGGGGCTTAGTTAAGTGTCCAACTCTTGGTATCAGCTCAGGTCATGATGTCACAGTTCATGAGTTCAAGCCCCAAGTTGGGATCTGCACTAAAAACGACAAGCCTGCTTGGGATTCTCTCTCTGCCCCTCCCCTGATCACACACGCATGAACTCTTTCTCTCTCTCTCTCAAAATATATAAACTTTAAAAAAAAAAAAAAAAAAAAGGAATTAAGTAGGAATTAGTGAGGAAGCCAGAGTTTAACGTTTATTTTTTTATTTTTGGGACAGAGAGAGACAGAGCATGAACGGGGGAGGGGCAGAGAGAGAGGGAGACACAGAATCAGAAACAGGCTCCAGGCTCTGAGCCATCAGCCCAGAGCCAGACGCGGGGCTCGAACTCACGGACCGCGAGATCGTGACCTGGCTGAAGTCGGACGCTTAACCGACTGCGCCACCCAGGCGCCCCAGGAAGCCAGAGTTTAAAACAGCTAGAGCAGAAATGAGGTGTGCCCAACTTAACACTAATTTTTTTAGCATCGTTTTTAACCTACCTCAACTCCCCCTTTTATCCAGTCAGCTGGTACCATCCTTCATTACCTAGTCTCCTCAGTTTAGTTGCCTGTGACAATGTTCCCAGGCTCCGTGAATCAACAAAGTCTCCTGCCTTGGTCTAAGTCACAAGGCAAAAAATAGGAAAAGGCAAAGGAGTTACATGAAAGGAAGAACTGAGGGAAAATTCCTTAATAACTATAATGATTATGTCAAGGTGTAGCCCCAGCTAATAAAGATGCACCTGGTTTCTACGGGTGCATCACACTTAACAGCTGAAGAGCTAAAGGTGTCTGAGGAGCTCACCCCCTCATACTAATTTCCTCTCCAGCACATAAATCCCTTGGAGCTGAATGAGTTTACTGAAAGGTTTTAAAGGTAGCTGTTTCACAAGCAAGCTAACACCAAACTTCCATTTACGAGTTAGAATTTTCTAGAAAGTGTTTAGAGGTTCTGTGTTACAATTAGTCCACTCAGAAAATAGATGACCTATGCATTCAAATGTGGTCCACAGACCAGCAGCATCAACATCATATGGACCTGTTAAAAACGTATAGTCTGTGACCCATCAAGAACTACTAAAGCAGGGGCACCTGGGTGGCTCGGTCGGTTAAGCGTCTGACTTCGGCTCAGATCATGATGTCACGGTTCATGGGTTCGAGCCCTGCATCGGGTTCTGTGCTGACAGCTTGCTCAGAGCCTGGAGCCTGCTTTGGATTCTGTGTCTCCTTCTCTCTCTGCCCCTCCCCCACTCACACTCTGTCTCTATCAACAATAAATAAATGTTAAAAAAATTTTTTTTAATTAAAAAAAAAAAGAACTACTAATGCAGAATCTGTATGTTAACAAGGACCTCAGAGGATTTGTATGCACATCAAAGTTTAGAAAGAACTGTTCTAATGTTGGTCTGTTTAGAATTTCCAATTCCAAAAGCAAGGTGGGTATACCCCACTCTCAGACAAAACCACTAAAAATATCCATATTATAAAACATATTTTAAAGTGATTATTTTCTTCACAGGAAAAAACCTGCTAAATCAACCTTAAGCTTAATACAGCTTAATCTATAAAAATGACTTTACACACATTCATTTACTATATAAAGACGGGCACAACTGTATTTCCCTCAAACACTAGTTTTGTTATGCGAAGCACTTTTGCAAAAAGTGGTAAGATCCTCAAAATCCATAATCCTGAAATTAAGACCACATGGGGAATGAAAAGAATGAGACGTGGCAATCAGGAGAGTCAGTAAATTGGGAAGAGAAGGTCCAGGCTTTTGAGACTGTGAATATTCAAGAACAGTCATTCACAATGCAAAGAGATTTTCTTTAGATGGTTTAAGATACAGCTTTTACTGTTATGCAGAAGTAATTATTTTTACTAATAGGTTACAGCATAGTATTCCACTGATATGAGATACAAGTCTTTATCCTTTTTTTCCCCCTAAAGAAACACATTAAAATCACAAAATCAGGGGCGCCTGGGTGGCTCAGTCAGTTAACGGTCCAACTCTTGATTTCAGCACAAGTCATGATCTCACGGTTTGTGAGTTTGAGCCCCACACTGGGCTCTGCGCTGACAGTGTTTAGGATTGTCCCTCTCCCTCTCTCTCTCTGCCCCTCCCTCCCTCATGCTTCCTCTCTCTCTCTCAAAATAAATGAACTTTGAAAAAAGTAAAACTAAAAATCACAAAATCATTCTTAATTTCATAAGCATATCACTCCCAAGGGTCTTTCTTCTCTTCTAAAATCTGATCCTGGCCCCCATCAAACTCTTGCTCAAATATCCCAATAGCCATCAATCAGTAATCCCCAAATGTACCTTCACCCAACAGTTTATTCTCAACACAGTAGCCACAGGATCCTGTTAAAACATCCTTCAGATCGTATCATTCTGCTGCTCAAATGCTGTGGTTCTGTCTCACTCAGAGTAAAAACTTTACAATGGGAGCGCCTGGTTGGCTCAGTCAGTTAACCATCCAACTCTTGGCTTCGGCTCAGGTCATGATCTCAGGGTCATGAGATCGAGCCCCTCGTCAGGCTCTGTGCTGACAGCCAGGAGCCTGTTTGGAAATCTCTCTCCCTCTCTCCCTGCCACACGCCTGTGCTCACACTCTCTCTCTCAAAATTAAAAAAAAAAAAAAGACTTTACAAGGACAACAAGGGTGCATACGCAGCCCTGCACCTGCCCCCAGTGAACTCTTGGATTCTCCATTCTAGCAGCTGCCTGGCCTGCTTACTCCTCTGCTTGAGCACATCAGGCAAACTGCCACATCAGTACCTTTGCACTTGCTTTCCCTTCTACCTAGAAGGCTCCTTCCCCCGAGATAGCCACTTAGCTTACCTTCTGCAAAAATTTTATTCAAATCCTCTTTCCAGTGAGGTGCTCCCTATCTATCTTACTTTATTTTTTTAAGTTTATTTTCTTAACAATAGCTACATCCAATGTGGGACTCAAACTCACGACCCCCAAGATCAAGAGTCACATGCTCTTCTGACTGAGCCAGCCATGTGCCCCTATCCACCTTACTTTAAACTGTAGTCCCTTACTAACAATCCCTAGCCCCTTTGCTTTTTCTCCACTGAACCTGCTAACCTATGCATAATTCTTTTGTTCCTGGTCAGTCTCTCCTCACTAGAATGTAAGCTTCAGAAGGACAACAACTGTTGTCTATTTTGTTCACTGCTATACCTCCCACACCTGGAATAGTGTCTAGAATGCTCAATAGATGCCTGTTGAATAAATCAGTTAACTCTTTAAGAAACAACCATGTTACGAGGTAGAAAAAACTCATTGTGGCACTACCCAACTTCTCCCCTTTCTGTGCCTCAGAAGCTAGCAAAGTACATGAGGCTTGGTTAGGCAGGTCAACTTTACTGACCAGACTACACGCCCTTATCCAAACACAGCAGTTATTTAAAAGATGAATGAAAAGGTGAAATGAGGGGTGCCAGGCTGGTTCAGTCAGTGGAGCGTCTGACTCTTGATCTCACAGTCATGGGTTTGAGAGCCCTATGTCTGAGGTAGAGATACGTTTAAAAATAAATTAAAATTTAAATTAAAAAAAAAAAAAGGTGAAACGATCAATGGTGCTCTCCTCTCATTCAAAAGAAAGGGGCAGGTGGGAGCTATGCGGCATTGTGCTTCACCATGCGGCAACAAGAGCGCACACACGGATGCATCCCACTGGGAAAACCTGCACAGCAAAGTGCTACAGCAGCTCAGTGCGTCACCGATGGAAACAACAGTCCAGGTGCAACTCTGGAAGCTGGTGCTCTGCTCTCCCCAGAGGCCGGAGGCAGGGCTACCCTAGCATCCTCCTGGATGGGGCAGAAGAGCAGGAAGGGAGCTGTTCCTCCTGACAGTTCTAGTCTATCATCTAGACTAGGACTAACTCATCCAAGCATATGAGGACAAAGGAAAGCAATGCAAAGAACTTAAAGCAGTTACACTGGAACTCCTTCCTTCTACCATAACTACAACTTCTCACTATAAAGTTCCCTTCACTGCCAACACAGAGAATAACTTAAAAAGAAAAATCAATTTTCCTTCGAAGGCATTAAGATTTTCCATACTCCACTCTAGGTTTTTTGGGTTTTGGGTTTGTTTCTTTCTTTTTTTTTTTTTTTTTTTTTTGGTAAGATTGCTATGAGTTGGCAGTATAGGGTAGGAGAATAGCTGGCCCTCAGTCCCCAGAGCACCTGCTGCCTGGTCCCTGGAAGGAACATTCTGAGAACAAGTGCATTTTTTAAGCCCTCTAGAATTCTGCCTGATTTACAGTGTCCTCTCGGAGAACAAAAATGTGACTATACCGGACTTCAGAATAAATCTTTTTTTTTTTTTTTTTTTTTTTTAGGCCACTCTGGCAGAGAATGGTTTAAAAAAAAAAAAGAAAAGCGTAAGTCAGCAAGCAGCAGCTCACAGGGATGCCGTGCAGTCCGGGCCAATCTTCCAGGAGGGCCAAGCCCCTCAGTACCTCAATGCCCATGTGCAGGGCCATCTTAAATGAAGGCCTCATGTTGGAATCCTTCCCGGAACACTCCCTGATCCTACAATGCTTCCAAAACCAGCACTCAGAGCTCAGAGCTCTAGCAATGATTCAAGGTAGCCCCAGAGCATGAAAGATTAGTTATCAAAGCAAACAAGCTGAGAAAGCCTCATTTCCTACATCCACTGTGTGTGAAAGTGTAGGCTCTGAGCAATCAAACAGCTGTATGGGTACATACAGATAGCTCTGTGCTGGTGGAAATGTTGATCAGTGTTTATAAAACAGACCACTGCCAGTGACCTAAAATAACCCCAATAAATCAAGAATCCATAAAGCTGCGTAGCAGTTATACAGTTTAAGGTAAGGATGCAAAGGAGGGAGAAACCTGGGTTCTATTCACTTGTCTGACATCAAGCCTATGTACAATCTTACTCGTGTTCCTGGTGAACATTTTTCTTAGTCTATGCATAGCTAGTTACCCAACTATCGGCTGGTAAGCCATCTTCGCAAATGAAAAAAAAAAAGTTTTATTGCACATCATGTCATATTCCTCCCTGCCCACCCTCCCCAACACACACACACTAGTAGATTCAGGGTAAGGGGATCTTTGGGAAACAAATCCATCGTTTACTTGACTACTGCTAAGTGTTGCAGCTTCGTGTGTGTGCGTGCACATGCATGTTCGTTTACCATTTCTGTGCAAAAACATGGAGCAGGGGGGACCTCATCATGCTTGGGTGGGCATGGTACCCCCAAAAAGAACACAACATAAAACACAGGTCACTCTCTCCATTCTGGGTCTTTTAATTACAGTTCTTTACTCTTTAAGATAAATAGAAAGTTCATACCATGGTGAAAGCTGGCATCACAATTGACATCTTTTTCCCTAGATACCCAAAAGAGGAATTAAACTCAAAAGTGGTTATAATAACAACCCGAAAATAAGAATAATCACAGACCAAATCAACTAGCTGGATCCAGAGACGTAGTACCAGCAAGAGAAGGCCTTGCCAGGTTTGCTTTGGATCTTTAAGTCTATCCCTCCTCTGCCCTCTATATGCTCTGGTGGCCACCCCCACTGGCACTCCCCCCATCGTCCTGCCATTATGAGCTGCAGCCTCTGATCACACAGGTGGCAGAGAGGAGAAAACTGTGGAAGAGCCACCTCTGCAGTCCTTGGGCATTCATCTCAAGTCCAGGAGAAAGCATGGCTGCTCCTCCTGGACAGCATAATGGAAAGAGCATGAACTCTGGAGTTGATGCCTCTCTGCCAGCTACTACTGGTATGACTGCATAAAAATGACCACTTTAACTTTTATTAAAATTGATTTGTGTCTTGGGGCACCTGGGTGCCTCAGCTGGTTAAACCTCTGACCTTGGCTCAGGTCATGATGTTGCGGTTCGCAGGTTTGAGCCCCACGTCAGGCTCCGTGTTGACAGCTCTGAGCCTGGACTCTGCTTTGGATTCTGTGTCTCCCTCACTCTCTGCCCCTCACCCACTCATGCTCTGTCTCTCTTGCTCTCAAAAATGAATAAACTTAAAAAAATTTTTTAACTGATTTGTCTCTCATTATATATTACATTTTTCTTCTGTAAGGATCAGATGAACAACAGGTGTAGAGCGCCAGAGTGCCCAGCTAGCACCGTTTCAAGAGGTGCTAAGGGGCGTACTGCCACATAAAGACCAGAAGACTTGTTGGGTGCAGCTTGTCTGCAGAAGAGTGTTGTGTTCTGGTCTGACCAAGAATCAAACCATCTTTTAAATTACTTTCTCTGAGTCCCATAATCCCTATTCTGGAAATAAAGAAAACAATACCTGCCTACCCCAGGGACTACGGGAATCAAATGAAATAGTATGTAGAAGAGCATTTGAAAACTATAAATATAAAATGACATTACCAATAGTTTAGCCTCCCCACAAGGCTGCCAGCTGGTCCCATTCCAAACTAAGTATTAACCAGTTAATCGCTCTGTTTGCTGTCCCATGGACACAAAGAGTTCAGAGCTTTCTTAGCAGGAAAATAGCTCCAGGTGTGCCTCGGTGGCTCAGTCAGTTAAGAGTCCAACTCTTAGTTTCAGCTCAGGCCATGATCTCACAGTTTGTGAGTTTGAGCCTGCCATCGGGCAGAGCCCGATGAGGAGCCTGCTTAGGATTCTCTCTCCTCCTCTCTGTCCCTCCCTTGCTTGCACTCAATCACTCTGTCTCAAAAAAAAAAAAAAAAAAAAAAAGTAGTAGCAGGAAAATAGCTCCAAATAAAAGCATCTCTATTGTCCTGTGGACTATACCCGGAGCTCCAGTTACACTCAGTAGAGATGCAAAGAAATGTTTGCTCACTAGAAATGTGTGAGCGGATCATGGACAAGCCTCCAAAAAGATGCATCTAGGCACAGAATGGCAACAATGGAAAGAGGGAAACAGCCGTCCCACCAACATGCTGCTGGCACTGAGGCGAGGAGGGTGTCTACAGAGCTCACCGCAGCAGTGCCCTAGGACCTGGCACGAGGGGCCAGGGGACTGCAGGCAAGTCCATGCCTTCCAACCAAACTGATTTCCTTGAATTCCGTGTGCCTCTTTTTCTCATTATTAAGGCTCCTGGAAACAAAGCCCTATCTAACTCTAGCAAGCCTCGGAGAAATTAATTATTTTCAAAAGATATGTAGTCGAACAATTCTTAAACTGAAAACTTAGCCTTAAGCCCACAGGAGCAAGCATTTATGTTTTTAACTTTCCACTTTTCTTAGAGAGACTGCAGAATCTAAGACAAGGTGCCAAAAACCTAAGATAATTTCTAACCAGGAAGCTTAATGGTCCTCACACAGCTCTTGTTCACCAAGAGCAAGGCCCTCCCTACCCACAGTGCTGTAAGATGACCCAGGAAAAAGAGAGGGGAGGAAAAATATGAGTTTTGTCAAAGCAATCTCTAACCCTAGGATGCGGCTTGCTGGCCCTTCCTTGCCTCCTTCACCCTCAAACACAGCAGAGAAGGAAAGGCTTTCACTAAAGGCCCAGGCTAATCTATGGAGCTAGAACAGGCCTAGTATCCTGACTTGAGTTCATTTTATGTGTTGTGCTGTTCTCTGCCCTCCCTGGTTAACTATCCCTCCCACTACCAAGAACCCTACAATAGACCTTCACAGTCATGTAAGTGAAATAAGAACGCAAATAAAGGTGACCCATTATTTGAGGGTCCTTCCATTCTGATGATTTAGATATCTACGGTGAAAGGAGTTTAATCTTGTCCCAGGATGACTCATTGGTGGCTCCTACACAGAGGTACCAGGGGAATATTGGATGGGCTGGATTCTAGAGCAAACTGCCCAAGTTCAGTTCAAGTCCCAGTTCGGTCACTTATTAGTTATGGGTCTTCATACAATTACTAACCAAATTGAGTCTCAGTTTCCTCATTTGTAAAATGCAAATTAGGATAATACTAACACCCACTTCATAGGGTTTCTTATAAAGACAAAAGAAATTAGCTAGCAGAAAGCAAGCCCTTGATAAATTATTGGCCTATATGCTAATCAGTTTTGTCTTTGAAGCTAATGAAACCATATTCTCAGCCTCACTTTCTGAAGCCACAGTTTGAATTCTAAGATTAAACAGTATATATCTCTGGCTACATGGGAATGGAAAAAGAGAGAATCCAAACCTCAAAATGAAAACCACAAGCCTCGCTCTGACATTTAAGGCCCTCCACAATCTACTCCCATCCCTCCTTCCAAACAGACCTCCTGCTATGTTCCCGTACCACTTCTCCAGGTCATCCACCCTTTAAAAACACATCGAGCTCTTATGTGCCATGTATCATGCTAGGCATGGTTCCCCCCATCTGGTCAACCCCGTGCCTTTGTCTTTTTAGATTCTGACTGGCCTTCAAAACAGAGTTCTAGATCGAGCACATCAGGGCACCTGGGTGACTCAGTTAAACGTCCAACTCTTTTTTTCTTTTTTAATGTTTATTTATTTATTTTGAGAGAGAGAAAGAGAAAGAATCCCAAGCAGGTTCCACCTTGTCAGCCCAGAACGTGACGCAGAGCTTGATCTCAGGAACTGTAAGATCCTGACCTGAACCAAAATCAAGAGTCGGATGCTTAACTGACTGAGCCACCCAGGAGTCCCTAAGCGTCCGACTCTTGATTTTGGCTCAGGTCATGATCTCATGGTCATGAGATCAAATTCTGGGTCAGGCTCCATGCTGGATATGGAGCCAGCTTTAAATTCTCTCTCTTGGGGCACCTCAGTGGCTCAGTCAGTTGAGTGTCTGACTTCAGCTCAGGTCACGATCCCGTGATTTCATAGTTCTGAGTTCCAGCCCTACTTTGGGCTCACTGCTGTCTGCACAGAGCCCGTTTCAGATCCTCTGTCCCCCTTTCTCTCTGCCCCTCCCCCACTTGTGCCCTCTCTCAAAAATAAAAAATAAAAAACATTTTTAAAAAAGATTTTCTCTGTCCCTCTCCTGCACGTTCACGCATGCACACACTCTCTCCCTTTCTCTCAAAAAACAAAAAACAAAAAAAAGATGGAGCACATCCGCTCATCCACAAAGCTCTCCCTAGCTGCTCCAATCTACCAGGGCTTCCCCTTCTGACCTCTCTGAGGTCTTTTGGCTTTTATTTGGTATTCACCATATACTGATTATTTTGTTATATGGTTTTATTTTATATACCTAACTAAAGTACAAATGATTCAAAGGAAGGGATGAATCTTAACATTCCTTTGTATGACCCTAAGTGACTAGTACTGTGCTTTGCACTTAGAAGGACTCAGTGAATATGTGATTTACTGGCTATCAGTATATACAAAACATTTCTTCCTTCTTACTCATTCGTTTAGGCAATAGTTTGTTCAAAAAGGCATCTCTAATGCTATTCACATAGTTGTGTTCAGTTTGTGAAAATATACTGAGCTACACATTTCATGTGTACATTTCTCTATGTAAACTGTATTTCAATAAAAATTTAGCATTAAAAAAAGGTATCTCTACCTCTACCATTAATCACTTGCTTCAGGTTGCTACAAAATTTGTAACTCTACTATACCTTCAATTTTACTGTAATTCTCAGCAAAATTTTGATTATGTATACAATTCAAAAAAATATTTTACCGATGGCCTGGAAGAAAAAGGAAGATCTTAACCAAAACAGATTCATTATCTGATACATCAAGGTTATAGTCATCAAACTCACCACTTTCCCATGAAGTATCTTCTTCAGTTATGTTTTTCAGTCTGTTCCAGGCATCAGTGAAAGCAGAAAATTCTGCCTCAAACCCACCAGGTATGATTATACATCTTGTCATCAAAACAACACTTTTTTTTTAAAGGCACATTTTCAATCAAGCCATCTCTCTCTCCCTCGCTCCCTCTCTCTCTCTCTCTCGCTACTACTTTTCAATTAAATTTTAATTAAGATCAATTTTGACATACAGGCTAAAAGACAAATAACTCTTCAATCATGAGGCAAGATGAAACTGCTGACAGAGAGTGGGCAGTTCAAATTCACACCATCACTTAAAAAACAAAACAAAAAAACTAGTGACTTTCTCCCAAGGTATTTGCAACAAGAGGGACAGTCTGCTGTCCAATCCCATAAAGCAAGTTCTACAAACTGACTTTCACTCAGCCTGTGCCTCCAAATGACTCCTGGTCTGAGTCTACTGGAGCCTTAACAGCTTCTTACTGGCTTCTTCAGTAGAGCACAGAGGATAAGAGCATAGAGGTAAAACCTGTCTCCTCCACTCCCCAGCAGCACGACGCTGTGCACATTATTTAATCACTCCATACCTCATTTCATCAACTGTAAAATGGGACAAAATAATCCTACCTACCTTAGAGTTGTGATTAAGAGAGCTCATGAAATAACATCCTTATTCACTGTTATATCCTGTAACTGTTTAGCCCTGTGCCTGGCTGTAGTGCACACTCAATAAATGGTTATTATTATGATCACTATCATCTCATCTGTAGGTGAATTCAATAGCCAAAACCAAGAGGCTAATCATTTTCCAAGTTAATGCATGCACTCTTGTGGAGACCAGCCACTTCACAGAACTGGTCCAACAAACTCTTTCATGTAGCTCATTATAGAACAGACACAAAGCAAATTACCACAAAATAGGGCAAATTAAGCTTCCAAATTTGTTAAGTAACCCTGACTGGGAACGCTAAGATGTTGGCGTGGGGGGATCTAATACTCTTACTGAAGCGACAATGTTCCCACCAAATCTTTTGTTTCTTCTTATCTCCAATCTCATACTCTGATGGCCTCCAGGAAGCACAGTTCTGTACTTTTCCTAAAGTTACACATAAAAATATCTGAATAGACAAAACTAATAACCTCCTAAGCATCTCTGCAGAGATGGAATGTCACCTCTGTCTACAAGATCTATTTATTTTATGATAAAGAACAAAAAGGCTTTCTTGAAATTTTCATTTAGGACAAGAAAAGAAATGTAATCTATGCATGTAACAAAATGAAGCAGGTTTAAACATTAGCATATTTGTTCTCTACCTATGTCACCACTGATGGTTAGTTAGGTATCTACATCACCAACATGAGAATGTCTAGCACCAGTCTAGTAAAATGTAACACAGGCAAACATATTATGTAATCTGTGGTCAAATATTTTATTTCCTCAAAGAACATAAATACGTTTTGCATAAGCATCACATTTCCTAAATTCTTCCAAACTGAAGAGGCTGAGGAAAAATATACCCAGAAGAATATAATGAGTCTGCAACCTATATTATACAACTCACCGGCAGTAGCTACACAGGAACTCAGCAAGGCAAACATGGCGATCACATAGTAAGAAGCCATTTTGATTTCTCCAGAAGCATGCCCCATTTGGTCACCCTCAGCCGAGACTTCTTCAGATTGTAGACAGCCTTTGCAAATCGGAAGTGGCCTTAAAAAATCCTTCTTTCCAATTTTCAAATTGCCTGTAAAAATAAACATATTTCAAGAAGAAAACTTAACGCAGAAACACCTTTTCAAAAACACACATTAAAGTGAAATGAACAATTTCTAAGAGTGCCCGGGTGGCTCAGTCGGTTGAGTGTCTGACTCTTGATTTCAGCTCAGGTAATGGTCTCACAGTTTGTGGGATTAAGCCCCGAGTCAATTGGGATTTTCTCTCCCTCTTTCCTCTCTCTCTCTCTGCCCCTCCTGGGCATGTGCATGCTCTCTCTTGTTCTCTTTCTCAAAATAAATAAATAAACATTAAAAAAAAAAAAAGCATCTGGGGCACCTGGGTGGCTCAGCTGGTTAAGCAACCGACTTCAGCTCAGGTCATGATCTCGCGGTTTGTGAGTTCCAGCCCCTCGCTGGGTTCTGCTGCTGACAGCTCAGAGTCTGGAGCCCATTTTGGATTCTGTGTCTCCCTCTCTCTCCGCCCCTCCCCCTGGCTCAGGTTCTGTCTCTCTTTCCTTCAAAAATAAACAAACATTAAAAAAATGTTTTTAAATAAATAAATAAATAATAATAATAATAAAAGAATTTCTAAAGGGTGTAAGATAAATTTATCTTAAAACATGCTTAGACAGCACTCCAGGAAGCTGAAGTGGGGGGTGCTAATTACCTAATAAAGATTTTTAAAGCAAATACTTTTTTATAAAGAAATACTTATTTTTGACTTTTTTTTTTTTTTTTTTTTTTTTTTTTTAAGTAATCTCTCCACCCAACATGGGGCTCAAACCTGCAACGCTGAGATCAAGAGTTGCACACTCCACTGACTGAGCCAGCCAGGTACCCCAGACACTTTAAACCTTTGGTTTTATATAATATTTTCAGGAATACAGAAGAAAATCAAGATGCATCTACAATAGAATATTACCAGTTACGCTGTGGCACTAAAGTAATCAATGACACTTGATATATGAATTTCCTAGTGTCAACAAGGAAATACAAAGAACTCTGATCAGAGACTCAATCTATTGTTATAATGACAGAGTCATTACAAGCATCAAATTAAGATACATTAATAATAAATCTTAAAAAAAAAAAAAAAAAAGAACCATCAAAAGGAGAAATTCTCACGTCAACTATCTGACAACATTTTAATAGGAGGAAAGTCTTCCCTGTCTCTCAATCCCATCTGAGACTCTCTCTCTGATTACTGGACCAGAGGATCCAGAGGTCCTTTCTAACCTTATGCTAACCAGAGCCTTGAATAACAAGTTTTATGGTGGTTTGTTTAACTTGAATATCCCTCCTATGGCCCTAAAGATTACCTCATTTAGAAGCACCAAATATATTCTCCAGCCCTATATCCTGGCACAACCCACAGAAGTTGTTCGATTCAACAAGCATTTATTGAGCACCTACTATGTTCCAGGTACTGTGTAAGGGCATGGCTAAAAGCACAAAGACCCTGCCTGATCTAGGTGCTGAGCAGATAAGATCATGGAGTTTTCAGGAACCAATTCGAATAGCTGGGGACTACAGCTTTGTTACCCTCACGCAGGAAATACTATCTACAGAACCAGCTTGCTAACTTCACATACAAAGCCAGTTTGGGTACTTGTAGATACAGTACAAAAATATAAAAAGATAACGGCAAAATGAGTTTCTAATTAAGTGATCTTAGTTCATGGAATCAAGTGTTCAAGAAAAGATATATAAAATGGCTCTTTTCAGTAGTAAACTAACTGCCTGTGAGAAGGAGGGAAAGAGGTCGATTGGGGACAGAGGTGGGAGAGCACAGGAGCCTTTTTACTGATTCTCATTTGAGTTTTGTACCATTGGGGTATTGCAGGTATTACCTATCCAGAAATAATAACAATCAGGTCCTAATATCAAAAAGAATTATTTATGTATGCCTTGAAACTAAACTGTTATATATGCAGGAGGTACGGTTGTTCAATTTTGATGTAATATTGTGATTACAAAGAGGCACCTGGGTGGCTCAGTCGGTTAAGCGTCCAACTCCTGATTTTGGCTCAGGTCATAATCTCAGGTTCTTAAGATGGAACCCCACATCGAGCTCTGGGCTGACAGTGCGAAGCCTGCTTGGGATTCTCTCTCTCTCTCTGCCTCTCTCTCTGCCCCTCCCCTTCTTGTGCTTTCTCTCTCAAAAATAAACGAATAAACGTAAAAAAAAAAAAAAAAAAAAAAGAGAGAGAGACAGTGATTAAAAGCCCAGTATGAATAGAACATGGATTATGGTAACCGTTAAAAGCCTGCCTAGGTATGAATTTACTCTGTCACCTACCAAATGGGTTATGTTGGGTAGATTATTCTGCATGCATAAACCTATCATATGGGCTATTGTGAGGATTGTGTGTGTGTGTGTGTGTGTAAAGCTTAGAACAGCGCAGAGCACATAATAAGCAATCAATAAATGCTACCTGTGCATTACTTTTGAGGGATTTTTATACCTCGATACAGTGGAGAAATTCGGCTGTGGTTATTAATATAATCCTTAGCTACTGTAAAAACCAGTTCAATCTTTCATTTACTGAAAAATGAACACTTTAACAGATACAAAAAGGAGAGAAGCTAAAGAACAGAATCACTAAAAGAACAAAATTGCCAGTCAAGTAGAGGCACAAGTCATTGTGACACAACGGTCTGTCTCAAAACTGACTAAATTAGGTAATTTTGGAAGCCGTGAAATTGACTTCAATCATCCCCTGAATCCAACACTGCTGTCACCATAATTCCACATTCACCTCAGATGAAAGGGAAGTCTCCTCCGTGAACTTAAAAAGTCAATGACAGCAAAGAATTTGTCCCTATTTTTTCCCTTCAAAAAATTAAATTTCCTGAATGGATTGATAAGGAAAACTCTCTCCAGAAGAATGTTATTTGAGCAAATGCTAAGGGCAATTTTTGCAAAGCAAAGCCTGTAAGGAGATCTGAGGAGAAGATGGCTTCCCAGAGGGTTTTTATGGAGCACATAAACTATAACCAGCACAAGGCTTGTGGGAATATTTAATGAGCATGTGTCACCCCCTACCCACAGCTGCAGAGGGTCTGTGGGACTGTGAGAATTAATCCAGGGGCTTAAACCAGGTCTGAATGAACCTGGGGAAAAGAAAGGCAAAACGTTCTATTAAAAATATAGACTGCAAATTGCTGACAAGAATATTGGGCAATTATTAAAATGCAGCAATTACAGATATAACAGAGCCAAGCTAAACAGTTTGATGCCCAAAGGCAAACCACAGCAAGTTTACACCGGATCTTAAAACATCTCCGAGGAAGTCCAGGACAAGTTGAAACTGCACACTGCTGCTTCTAACAAAGAGGGAGCTTTTCTTCTTGTAGCTTAAAAGTCCCTTCGTAATGTAACTTGTTCAAAAAGAAAATAAACTGCAAAGAGTTTTTGTCTAATCTTCTCAAAGTGGTGACAGGATCCTAAGGCAGAAGAGAATAAAAAGGGAAGCGTGTCATTCCCGTTCTGTGAAACTCCAATTTTGGCCAAGACTTGCACATATCAGCATCTAGTTTAGGGATCAGTTCCCCAACTAGAACAATGCTGCATGACTGAGGCTTCTAAAAAATTGTAGATCTGAGGGGTGCCTGAATGGCTCGGTCGGTTGAGCATCCAACTTGGGCTCAGGTCACGATCTCGTGGTCCGTGAGTTCAAGCCCCACATCCAGCTCTGTATTGACAGCTCAGAGCCTGGAGCCTGCTTCAGATTCTGTCTCTCTCTCTCTCTCTCTCTCTGCCCCTCCCCTGCTCATGCTCTTGCACACGCGCTTTCTCTCTCAAAAACAAATAAACATTAAAAAAAATTTTTTTTAAGTTGTAGATCTGAAATAAAACTGAGGAAATAAAAACTCCTCTTTTTTCTGTAAGATTCTATCACACTCAATTTGTAAAGACCAGACTCACCACCCTGGTTTTCTAAACTCACTGAATCTCTTTGGACTTCATGAACTAAATGCTTCTTTTAGAAATATAAATAAGGTACTCTGCGATCTTGAAAGAACAATGTGGGGTCCACTCATTTTGTTCACATGTCAAAGTAATGTGTTCCATTCAAAGGGTACCAGAACTTTTAGTACCTACAAATGAGCAGGAAAAAATTCTGAGTGAGAGTTTAATGGATTTAAAACACACACACACACACACACACACACACACACACACACACACACACGAATGTGTTACTAATTTTTTTTTTTAAATAGGCTTCATGACCAGCTCAGAGCCCAACATGGGGTCTGAACTCATAACCCTGAGATCAAAACCTGAGCTGAGATCAAAAGTAGGATACTTAACCAACTGAGCCACCCAGGCACCCCTAATTCTTCTAATTTCAGAGTTCCTCTTTTTCTGAGGCCATTAAACAGAGCATGCTGCCCCACACTGTCTGATGACCAAATAGCTCTGGCTATATCCACAAGATTATTCAAAATCAGAACTTATAATTAACTTGGAGTGGATCTATTTCTCAATTAAAGGAATTAGCATGCTAGAGATAGATACATCATAGCTTTTAAAGGTAGAAGAGAGCAACATGATTTCAATGATGAAGAGGAACACAGTCTCCAAGCCCAGCACTTGCCCAAAATAATACCGCAGCTTCAAGACTAGAAACCAGGTCTTCCCATTGCAGGCTCTACCTCCCAGATCCAGATCCGTCACAAAAAACAAGACACCATTTTCTCCCCCTCAATTCTCAATCTCTGTTGGAAAACAGTTTTTCCAAGAGAGGGAGAAGCTTGACAGGGCTGCCATCACACACTGGGACTTCCACACTGACATATACCCTCTGTACAAATCATTATGGATCTCAAACTACGACTTGACTTCAGGACTAAAGGTGGCAACTATAATAAATACAGAATCCATGGTAATGTGGTATGACTCCCAAGCTCTCTGAAAATGCAAAGGGCAAGATGAAGCACAAACATGTGCATTGTCCTATCTTAACACTAAGACTTTGGTCAATGAGGAAAATATTCAACAAATCTGAAGATCTTCAAGACAGAAATATATTGAGTAGAATAAAAAAAAAAATACCATTGAGTGGAATTTTAAAAAACACCAAAATAACACCTGAGTTTCTGGTCCCTTAAACATGAAATTACTTTTTAACGGATCATTAAAATGTTTCTGGTTGGCCATGTACGTGAATTTTGGGGAGAAAATATACTGCTAAGTCTGTAAATGGTTAAAGAAAAGTTGGTAAAGGAATTCGTCTCATGGTTATTCAACATGTTATTCAGGGGATTTAAAAAAAGAGGCAGGATGGATGACATCAATATCTAGCTTGGCAGCTTATAAAAAGGGGTATACAGGATGTAGAAGAGATACTGTTGTTTGTCTGATGACATTTGGATGCCCTTTAAGACCTGTACACAGAGAAAGCAAAGCCACCTTACTGAATCACAACAGCAAGTCTCAGATTTCTCTACTATACAAAGAAACTGGTTAATTCCAAACCCCCATTTTCAGACAGATTTGGCAAAAGGGGGAAAGTTCTGGATTTGGATAAGAACTCTTTGGAATCACATTCAAACGCAATCAACATTCAACAAATACTACGATGAGCCAGGTGCTGTTGAAGATGCCAAAGCTACAGCACTGAAAAAGGAACCAAAAATCCTGCCCTCATGGAGCTTGTATTTAGTAGAAGTGACACCTATTGTGACTTTAGGTAAGATATTTAATTTCCTGAGCTTTATTTCTTCCTTCAGTAGGTCTCTAGTTATTGCTTACTCTGTGTCAGGCAATGGGAATATAACAGCCAAGGAACGAGATACGTTCTGTGCCCTCATGGGCTTAAAGTCTGGTGGGATAAACCCACAAATGCTCACAAATTTGTAATTACATGCTATGATAAGAGCTCTAAAGGAAAAGTACCCACAACCTGAAGGATAAGTAGAGGTTTAAAACAGTGAGGTTTAAAAGATTTCCAGGTACGGGAACTATTAAAGGCCCCTGGCACTGGAGGGAAAGAGGCTGCAAAGCCAAAAAAGAAAAGAGAGAGACAGAAATAAGGTTCAAGAAAGGGTTTAAGCAGGGAAGAGTTATGATCCATTGGGTTAAGATTTCCCCCGTATAGGGGCGCTTGGCTGGCTCAGTGGGTAGAGGTTGCAACTCATAATCTTAGGGTCATGAATTCAAGTCCCACGTTAGGCATAGAGTTTACTTTAAAAAGCAGGGGGGGAGGCCTGGGTGGCTCAGTTGGTTGAGTGTCTGACTCTTGATTTCAGGTCAGGTCTAGCCATGCGTTGGACTCCACACTGAGCATGGAGCCTGCTTAAGATTCTCTCTCTCTCCTCCATCCCTCTCCTCTGCTCGCGCTCTGTCTCTGGCATAAAATTTAAAAAAAAGATTTCCCTGGTACAGACATTATGGAAAACAGTATGGAGGTTCCTCAAAAAATTAAAAATAGAACTGCCATATATGATCTAGTAACTCTACTTCTGGGTATACATCCAAAGGAAATGAAACCACTGTGCTAAAGAGATATCTGCACCCTTATGTCCACTGCAGTATTATTTAAAATAGCCAAGACCCTTGGGGCGCCTAGGTGGCTCAGTCGGTTGGTGTCCGATTTCGGCTCAGGTCACCATCTCACGGTTTGTGGGTTTGAGCCCCGTGTCGGGCTGTGTGTGCTGACAGCTCAGAGCCTGGAGCCTGCTTCAGATTCTGTGTCTTCCCTCGCTCTGTGCCCCTCCCCCACTCATGCTCTGTCTCTGTCTCTCAAAAGTGAATAAAGATTTAAAAAATTATAAATTAATAAATAAATAAAAATAATAAATAAAACAGCTAAGACCCTGGAAACAACCTAAATGTCCATCAACAGGTAAATGGATTTTTAAAAAATGCAGCATATATACACAATGGAATACTATTCAGCAAGAAAGAAAGAAAGAAAGAAAGAAAGAAAGAAAGAAAGAAAAAAGAAATGCTGCATTTCCAACAACATGGAAGGACTTTGTGGGCATTATGCTAAGTGAAATACCTCAGACATTTCATATGACAGTCTATGAGCTCACTTATATGTAGAATCTAAAAACTGAACTCACGGAAACAGAGAACAGATTGATGGTTGCCTGAGGTTAGGGGTGGAGGAAGTGGGGGAAGATGATCAAAAGGTAAAAACTTCCAGTTATAAGATCAATTAAGTCCTGGGGATGTAATATACAACATGATGACTACATGTTAACAATACTGTATTACATATTTGAAAGTTGCTAAGAGAGTAAATCTTAAAAGTTCTCATCACAAGAAAAAAAAATCTGTGACTGAGGTGATGGATGTTAAGTAAATTTATTGTGGTGATCATTTTGCTATATATACACACATATCATTATGTTTTACACCCTAAACTTACACAACATTATGTCAATTATATCTCAATATAACAGGAAAAAAAATAAAAATAAATAAACATTTTCTTGAGTACCCTATTGAGAATATACTGAAAGGAGCCTACAGTGCATGGAAAATCCATGGAGACTCTCAGAGCAGAGAGTCTCGTGGCTGGCTCATCTGGTAAAGCATGCAACTCTTGATCCTGGGGTTGTAAACTTGAGCCCCATGTTGGGTACAGAGGTTATTAAAAGTAAAATCTTGGGGCACCTGGGTGACTCAGCTGATTGAGCATCTGACTTTGGCTCAGGTCATGATCTCATGGTTCATAAGGTCAAGCCCCATGTCAGGCTTGCTGCGCAGAGCCCACTTTGACTCCTCTGTTCCCCTCTCTCTGCCCCTCCCCTGCTCATGCTCTCTCTCTCTCTCTCTCTCGAAAATAAACATTAAAAAAATAAAATCTTTAAAAAAAAAAGACTCTTAGAAGCAGATCACACAAGAAAAGAGTTTTAGATGAGAATGGAGACTTGGTTTCTTCATTTTTTAGAAGAAAATAACCTTCCCTACATAACAGAGTCGTTGCAAGAATCAAATAAGACTGTACGTGTAACAGCATGAGAGCTATCATTATTTGTCACAGCAGGCTATCTCTACCAAAGAGAATGAATCCTGAGGCCTAAGATTAAAGTTCCAACGTTCTGTGGCTGCCAGTGGCAGGAAAAGAAGAATTACTTTTGAACTACCTTACACATGGGAAGGAATTCCACATGAAGACTCCCACATGAAGGGAGGCGGGAGGCAGGAGGCACGGAGGTTACAAGATGTTCAGAGAAGCTGGACTCTGCTCTCCCCGGCACCTCCAGGGCCTGGCCCACCCTGATTCCTGACCCAGAGTATGACTAACACATCTCTGGCCCCAGAATCCTTAGTTACCTTGAGGCTGACCTTCAGCCAGTCCTTAAAAGCCCCTCTGTCTATCCCAAGCACAACAGATCTCACTGCCCAAGCAAAATACAGCAGAAAGGGATGCACTTCATACTGTTGTAAAAGACCGTGTTTTATTCAAGTTCACAAAGGAAAGATTTTTCACCCACCCTTGCAATATTTCAAGGACAATCCTTCACACTTAATATTTTTGGATTCAAAGATTGCTGTTGCTCATAACTATAAGCTAATTAATAGAGAACTGTACTTGGGGATTCCAAACCTGGCTTACCCAGACATGTTACACTGGACAGCCTCTACCACTCCCTTATCTGACATTCTGATTATAATATGTGAGATAGAATATGGGCATGTTACCTAAAACATACCTGGCCCAAAGTACATTAAAAATATATGTATATGTGGGGCGCCTGAGTGGCCCAGGCAGTTAAGTGTCTGACTTCGGCTAAGGTCATGATCTTGCGATCCGTGAATTCGAGCCCCATGTGGGGTGCCCAGCTCTGTGCTGACAGCTCAGAACCTGGATCCTGCTTCAGATTCTGTGTTTCTTTCTCTCTCTCTCTCTCTCTCTCTCTCTCCCCCTCCCCTGTTCATGCTCTCTCTTTCTCTCTCAAAAATATTAAAAAAACTTTTTTAAATAGTAGTCACTGAAGTTTTTTATGGCTAAAATACCCCTAGGCTTTCAAAAAACCAAGCAAACTACTAGTAGTGAGATAATATAGTTTATACCAAAAATCTGTATTAATTTTAGACTTCATCATCTAGAATTGCAAAAAAATACCTCCATTACCAAAAAACAATGACTCCAAACTCAATACAAGATAGGAGTCCTAAAGATAGTCCTAATACTGCAAAGCTGCTGCGAAAGGGTGCTAAAGCGACTGACTGCCTCAACAGCACTGGTGTAAGTTTCAGGAATCTGGCGGCAGGGCCCTCCACAATTCTACCTTACCATTCCCAATTTAGCTTCAGGGGTTTAGCCGAAGGCTGAGGAACTCATGCTGGCAATGGCACCAACCAAGCTGCCTGGAGTGAGGAATCAGCTATCACCAAAAGGGCCTACTGAATCACGAAGCTGCAATTATTCCAGCAAAAGTCAGCACAGCTGAGTATCAGGACACCAGTCAACATCCCTTAGGCCCTAGTAAGCACTAGGCCATTAAAAAAAACTTTTGGGAAGCTACATCTACTAGACCTCCATTAGACTATTTTGTAATTTAGTAATTTACTAAAATATTTTATTCACATTTATTTACATTCACAGGGATTCTGCAAATAAATGAATTCAGAATAAATACTTCAGCAATAGACTATTCTAGTCTGCTAATTACAATTTAGCACATTTTTTTCTTTCTTTCCACTGACTTCCAATAAAACATTATTTCTCTTAAATGGGGGTAATCCCTTAATAGACAACATTTCAATTATTTAACTGATTATTTGGTAAAGAAAGGGCTCAGCAGCTGAGGCATGTGAAACATTAGAAATTAAAATCCTGGGGCACCTGGGTGGCTCAGTCAGTTGAGCATCCGTCTTCGGCTCAGGTCATGAAACAAGGTTCGTGGGTTCGAGCCCGGCATTGGGCTCTGTGCTTGCTGACAGCTCAGAGCCTGGAGCCTGCTTCGGATTCTGTGTCTCCACTCTCTGCCCCTCCCCTGCTCGTGCTCTGTCTCACTCTGTCTCTCAAAAATAAATAGATGTAAAAAATAAATAAATAAATAAAATTTAAAAAAAAATTAAAATCCTTCAGTAGTCACCCACTGCTGTCAAGAATAAAGACCAAAACCCTTCCCATGACTGCTGGATGTTGCCTATTTAGTCTGACCTCATCCTCTGTATGCTCCAGCTACACCTGCCTCAATTCAGTCCCACAAAAGGGCCAAGCGCTTGCTTTCAGAAGCAATGTTCCAACCCTGTCAGAACTCAGTGATGCTCTGTAATCTCCCTAACACAGCCACTTACTAACATCTTCAGGTCTCAACTCTGTGTATAAGCATTACTTCCTTAAGGAAGCCTCCTATGATTCCCTCAGACACAGTTGAACTTAGACACCTGAAATGTAGTTTAAGTCAACTCTGCAGATAGATGTTTATGTGATTATTTCCTTCCAGGCATGGCTTTCCTACATCTGTTCACTCTAGAAAGAAGGACTGCAGTCTCCCGGCTAGTAGCAGTAGTCTACCTACTTGGCATATAGTAGGCATCCAATGAAGGTACCATAATGGGTAACCAGTATCAAACACAATTCTGTACATTACAGCTAAAAGGATGGAAAGATGGTGAATTATCAAAACATTTCTCACTAATAAATGATAAAGTGACAAATAACAGCTGTGTATAAGAAAGAACCTATATCTCAGGCAGCTTCAAAGGAACAGGAAAGACAGGAGTTCTGGCATCAACATGTTTTACAAGCTTAGACAAGCCACTCCATTCTGGGCTTTAATTTCTTCATCTCTAATACGAAGAGATTAAACAAGAAAATCTTTTGTTCTATACCGTACTTGTAATTGTCATTATATGTACTAACAACTAATCCTGAATCCCTCCTATAAAATGAGACTTCAAACACACTTGTGGAAATTTGAAATACATGGTCATGTAATGGCTAGCACGAATGACTTAACAAAACTGGAAAGTATTAGCCAAGAAAAACATTCAATTTGACAACCTAAGTGTAAATAAAATACTAAGACTATAGTAACTACTTTTAATTCATAGCTGATATAAACAAAAATATTTTTTAAGTTTATTTTGAGAGCGAGCACATGAGCAGGGGGAAGGGGAGAGAGAGAGAGAGGGAGAGAGAGAATCCCAAGCAGGCTCCACACTGTCAATGCAGAGCCCCACTCGCAGGGTCCAATCCCACAAACCGTGAGATCATGACCTGAGCCAAAATCAAGAGTCAGATGTTTAACCGAATGAGCCACCCACGTGCCCCAACAAAATATATTTAAATCGTTATTTTCTGAGCAAAGTAGACACACACAAAACCTAAATATTGTCAGATCTGCCCAATTTATCAAAACTGCCATTTTTACTCTATTCCTAAAACTCCAAGAACTCTACTCATCCCCCTCACCTCATTCCAAAAAACATTCTAATTAATCCCATTCCACTGCGAACACAGTCTCCTTGACATTTTGTGGATAATTTGTTCCGTGTTATCTTCTACTCAGAGCCAACCCAGAATGTTAGAAATAGATAACATCTACTCCAGCCCTCTAATTTCACAGATTAGCAAACCAGGAATTAGAAAGGCTCGGTGACTGGCCCACCGTTACACAGCTAGTTTGTAGCACAGCCAAGAATTGTCTGCATGCTGCTTTGTAATTATTCTGTGGTTGTTCATGTTTTTATTCCACGTTCCCCTTCCTAGTAGAGGCTAACACCCTGCTTTCCTCTTCTGACCCCACAAAATATCTCAGCTACCACCTATTGAGCACCTACTGCGTTTTTCACAATTTCTCATTTCATCCTCTCAACAACCCAAGAATACTACTTTATAGTGAGAAAAGTGAGGCTTCAAGACACTCAACAGCCCCAGGGTCACCAGCTACTAAGTCCTGGCACCAGATGTGGAGCCCAGGTTTGTCTGATTCTCTTAACACTACAAATGGGAGCTCCTCCTCTATGGATGCCAACCAGGCCCTGCACTGTAGTGGGCATGATTCGATCCGACCTATGACAAGTTATTTTGTTTTGAAACCAGAGAGGCAAGGCTCAATGGGTGGTTTTATTTCACTTCATTCATTCACTCACTAAACATTTATTAGCACCTACCACGTGCCAGGCTAGTGCTGGGGAAGCTGGGGACACAGCAATGAACTAAACACGGCACTGTTTTCACGGAGCTTACCTTCTCATGGGGGAGAAAGACAACAAATTTGTAATGTGTCAAGTGATCGAAGTCCTATGAAAGAAAAATAAAGCAGGTTAAGGAGAGAGAGTGCTGAGAGGAGGAATATTTTAGACCTAGGGTGGTCACGGAAGTTGTGATATTGTGATTTATAACGAGAAATACACATTTGGTCTTAGTCCCTGATTCTGGCCCAAAGTTCCTACAATCCTTGGAATTTCCTAAGTGATGACAGGAATAAAGGTGTCTTTTGTTGTGTTAATGAGGTGACTTCTGGACCCTACCTCAGGATGGGGGCTGCTTACCAGGAGAACCAACAGCTCA
The DNA here is from genome assembly GCF_028749965.1 of Puma concolor. Classification (NCBI taxonomy): domain Eukaryota; kingdom Metazoa; phylum Chordata; class Mammalia; order Carnivora; family Felidae; genus Puma; species Puma concolor. Next base: position 78,191,628 of record NC_141674.1, read on the forward strand.
CTGGAGGGTGGAAACTTTCAGTTCTTTTTCAGAGAGGGGCTGGAGGTTGACTCAACTGCCAATCGCCAAAGATTTAATCAACCATGCCTATGTAACAAAGCCTCTGTAAAAACCCAAAAGGATGGGGTTTGGAGACTGGGGAGAGTGCCTTGCCCAGGGAACATGGAAGCTCCATGCCCTTTTTCCACACCTTGCACTGTGTATCACTCCCGTCTCGCTATTCTTGAGTTATATCCTTTTACAATAAGCCAGAAATCTAGTAAGTAAGATGTTTTTCTGAGTTCTGTGAGCAGCTCTAGCAAGCTAATCAAACCCAAGGAGGGGTTGTGGGAATCTCCAACCTGCAGCCTGGGCGTGTGACCCGTCAAGCAGAAGGCAGTCCTGTGGGACTGTGGAATCGAATGTTATCTCTCCAGGTAGAGAGTAAATAGTGTCAGAATTAGTGGTGTGTGGGAAGACAGCCCCACACACACATAGGAACTGGTTACCAGAAACCTTTTTAGAGGGCCTCTCAGATGAGGTGACATTTGAGCACAGGGACAGGGCTATGACAGAGCAAGACAGAGCTATGACAATATCGGAAAGAAAAGCATCGCAGACAGTGCAGTTAGTAAATATAAAGCATGTGTTTGATGTGTTGTTGGAGATTACATACAGCGTAGTGCGAAGTGTTGGGAAACCCTGCCCCCAGGCCCTCAAATCCCTGCCCTGCCTCTTCCTAGCAGTTGAACTATGAGCAACTTACCTCCAAGTCTCATCTATAACATAGAAATAATGATTATATTTTCCTAAGGGGGCTGTTATTAGAATTAAGTAAATTAGTAACACGTAAAGCACGTGTTAATGCTTTATGTTAATACCTAGTATGTTCCCAGGGTTCAGGAAATGGTAGTGATGATGATTTTTAACCAGGTCATTGATAACATCTCCATTCAAGACAATTTATTCTCAATTTGATAGTTTTGAATCCAAGGGTTAAATTATGCTGTTAGCTTTGTACATGGCCGATAACTTCCTCCTAAGCCTTTGACTTCCTTAGCTGGGCTTCCTGTCCTGATGAGGAACCATAATGACGTTATCACAAAAAGAGCAGTAGGAAGGGCACCTGGGTGGCTCAGTCTGGTTGATCAGTTGATGGTTGATCCTCAGACTCTTGATTTCAGCTCAGGTCGTGATCTCATGGTTATTGAATCATGATCTCATGGTTCGTGAGTTTGAGTCCCACAACGGGCTCCTCACTGACAGTACAGAGCCTGTTTGTGATTCTCTCTCTCTCTCTCTCTCTCTCTCTCTCTCCCTCCCTCTCTCTGCCCCTTCCTTGCATGTACTTGCACTCTCGCTCTCTCTCAAAAATAAATAAACTTAAAAAAAAAAAAAAAGAGGCAGGAGGCAAATGACTCTAACAACACTGTTACACTAATACAAATTATGCTCTTCGTTCAACATAACCCCTACCGTGAAGAATCAAATGCTTCGTCAGAACTGTAACTTACTGTCCCTTGGATTTAAGTCACTGGTTTCATAAAACAGATCCCACCAGTCTTAACTCCTCACTAGCATCACTGACAGAAGCAGGCAGTAATTTCAACTGCAATCCTGTCTTCAGAAGGGTTAAAACTTCTCTTCAAAATGAAGATGGTAATTTAATTTAAAAAATTAAAAAAAAAAAAGAAAAAAAAAAACCTTTCTCCATTGTCCCTTTGGCCTAAACTTAACTTTCTTTTCAAAGAAATTAGAACATCAAAGCAAATTCAAGAGTCATCTGGCCCAGCCGGCTCCAGACTATTCCTTAGAGCGTACCCCAAAGCAACTCAGGAAGGTCGGTGAGTGGCCCTGTGGATGGGCCCAGAGCCAAGGGAAGATGTCAGGGCCGCAGGGAAATTCTGCTCCTCTGCCCTATACCCTCTCCCCGTGCTCTTTTCTTTAATGCTATGTTTACTTTTCATCTATGCAGCCCAATGGGTTAAAGGGCAAATCACAGGCAGAGAGAAACCACAGCAAGCCCAAGCCTGTGAGAGGTAAACTGGGAGTCTTCCCAAACCACTTGTAAGGCTGGGGAGAGCCCACGATTGCTGTTTTCAGTCAATTAAAAAGAGGTCAATGTTCTAGTATGACAGGTCTTGAATGAGGCATTTTAAACGTCAGATTTTCCTCCTTCTAGACAGATCTGATAGTTTTCCCTTTGAAATGCCATAAGTGTACATTTAACGGGAGATATAAGAAATCCACAAAATCTTCTCATTCATTTATTCATCTAACGAATATTTATCAAGTGCCTGCTCCATGCCAGCAGTTCCAGGTACAGGGATTCAATATGGAACAAAACATACCAAAATCCCTGCCCTCATGGAGCTTACCTTCTAGTCAGAGGCGACAAATTATAAACAAAATATAAAATTGTGTCTGAGATAGAGATAAATGCTAAGAAAACAAAGCAGAGAAGAGGGAAAGGAAATATTTGGGGTCTTTGGTTTGGTTCTTTGTTGGGGTAAGGACTTACAGGATATGAACCCTGTGGATATCTGAGAGAAGAATATTCCAAGCAAAGGAAACAGCACATGCAAAGGTCCTGAGACAGCATGTCTGACATGGTTAGGAAACAGACAGCAGGCCAGGAAGCTGGAGCACAGTGAGTGAACCAGAGAGCACAGGAATGAGATCAAAAAGGTAATGGATGTGACAAGGGAGGGATGGCTAGTTGTGTGGGGCTTTACAGATCATTGTAAGGATTCTGGCTTTTCTCTAAGATAGGAACATTAGAGTGTTTTAAGCAAAGGAATAACAGGATCTGACTTAGGCTTCATCGGGGCCATTTTGGCTGTTGGGTGGAGTATACTGCAGAGAAATTTTAAAAAAAGCACTACTCCCCAGCGGTCTGATCTTGGGCAGAGCGTGATCTTGGGCAGGGCATGTAACCTCCCTGTTCTCATCTTTCAAGGTACTTAAAGAGGATTATTTCTAACCCCCACTCTAACCTTAAACTCTATGATTCTGAGTTTATTTCCTTTGCAGTTTCTGTATGGTTACAGTTCACATCCACTGTAAGCTTTGCCTCTCTCCAAACCTTTAACTGAAGTGGAACTGAGTTGGAGAATTCAATGTGATAATATATATTATATACCAAGCCCATGCCACACTCCCAGGACACAGAGATGATGAGACATACTAATGCTCTAGGAAAGTCCACAATCTGGCAGACAAAGAAAATAAGTTCTCCAGAGGTAGCAAAAGTGCTGTAAAATAAATTAAGGGAAGATGCAACGAACCACCTGCCAGGAAGAGCCATGTGTAGCTTCCCTACAGACTCTAACAACGTAGATAGAGACCTTGCATGAGTAAGCGGGAGACCACCAGAGAAAGGAAGGGAAGATATGCTAGGTGAGAGACAAGTACAAAAGCAAAGGAGCCCGAGAGCACCCAGCATGCTCTGTAATCCATAAAGGCTCTGGTATGGGAAGAGAGAGGTTTAGGGAGAAGTAGGAGAAATGGCTTGAAAAAGCAGCTGGGGCTACATTATTAATAACCAGACATCTTGCGCCAAGGATAATGGAAGAGCAGTGACTTTTAAAATGCAAAAGGAGGGGCGCCTGGGTGGCTCAGTCGGTTAAGCGTCGGACTTCAGCTCAGGTCACGATCTCACGGTCCATGAGTTTGAGGCCCGCATCGGGCTCTGGGCTGATGGCTCAGAGCCTGGAGCCTGCTTCTGATTCTTGTCTCCCTCTCTCTCTGCCCCTCCCCCGTTCATGCTCTGTCTCTCTCTGTCTCAAAAATAAATAAACGTTAAAAAAAAAAATTTTGGGGGGGGCGCCTGGGTGGCTCGTCGGTCAAGCGTCCGACTTTGGCTCAGGTCATGATCTCACAATCTGTGGGTTCGAGCCCCGCATCAGGCTCTGTGCTGACAGCTCAGAGCCTGGAGCCTGCTTCCGATTCTGTGTCTCCCTCTCTCTCTCTCTGGCCCTCCCCTGCTCATGTTCTGTCTCTCTCTATCGCAAAAATTTAAAAAAAAACAAAAAAAAAAAACAAAATATTAAAAAAAAATTTTTTTTTTAATAAATAAATAAAATGCAAAAGGAGCCTGGGTGGCTCAATCGGTTAAGCATCTGACTTCGGCTCAGGTCATGATCTCGCAGTTCGTGAGTTTGAGCCCCACGTTGGGCTCTGTGCTGACAGCTCAGAACCTGGAGCCTGCTTTGGATTCTGTGTCTCCCTCTCTCTCTGCCCTTCTCCTGCTCATGCTCTGTCTCTCTCTCTCAAAAATCAATTAAAAAAAAAAAAAAAAAACGTTAAAATCCAAGAGAACATGGGGTGCCTGGGTGGCTCAGTCAGTTAAATGCCCCACACTTGATTTCGACTCAGGTCATGATCTCACAGTTCATGAGACTGAACCCCTCAAGGGGCTCAGTGTGGATAGTGCAGAGCCTGGGGGATTCTGTCTGTCTGTCTCTCTCTCTCTCTCTTTCAACCCCTCTCTAGTTCCTGCACATGCACACATGCTCTTTCTCTCAATCTCTCTCAAAATTAATAAACTTTAAAATAAAATGCAAGAAATGAAAACACAGATCTGTGTTTGAGAAGGTACCAACCAAAATGGATAAAAAGATGAAGATAGAGATGATGAAGCCAGGAAAACCAACTGGAAGACCCCTGCAATAGTGCACGTGAGATGATGATTTGGAAAGGGAAAGAAAATGTCAACTGAGATCTGCTAAAGGTAAGCTACACGTGACTGGTATTACTCGGCTCAGGGAAGTAAGCAGAAGCAAGTTTAGTGTGCCTGAGGCTCCTAGCCTGGTAACTGGTGCCATTTACTGACACAGGAAATAAAGGATTGAGACTAGAGAGCACAGAGAAATAGTAGGTTGGGTTTCGGACTTGCTTTTAACAGAAAGACCTACAGAACAACAAGGTAGCTACTGGAAATAAAGGTATGAAATATAAAACTGGAAGTTACTGGCAGAAACATGGCCATTGAGGCATGGAAATACGAGCAACTATATGCAAACTGAGAAGAAGAGAAGAGAAGAGAAGAGAAGAGAAGAGAAGAGAAGAGAAGAGAAGAGAAGAGAAGAGAAGAGAAGAGAAGAGAAAAGGGAAAATATAAAACCTCAGAGAATGCCAACACATAGGAATCAAGCACTGGAAAGGCAACCTGAAGAGAGATCGAGAAGGTAAGGAGAAAACCGGAAGAAAGAGCTCCAAGGAAACTAAGATGATAAAAAGGTGGGGGAAAGACAAGAGTTAAGCAGCAAAGGCCCCAGAGAGAGGACAATGCAGACACCACTTAAAGCAAGCACAAGTTTCACACTTTGCACCTTTTCTCACACCCTGCCTTCGTATGGTGGGTGTGGGAGCCGGCCTGCAGCAGGCCAAGGACTTCAATAGGAGGTGAGAAAAAATGAGCCAATAGCCAAACACCACTAGCCCCGACAAACTGTGTTGTTACCAAAGATTCTGTACCATTAGGAAAGTTTTATTCAACACTCTGTGGAGGTGTAAGGTGTGAGAAACAGGAACTAAGACCTGCTGGGGGTGATCTTCTGGTGGTAGAAAGGAGATTTCTTAGTTAACACCTGGGTCTCACAGGACCACTAATCCTGAAACCAGCCGTAGGCACTCAGAAAGGCTAGGTGCTTCTGACAAGTGCTGAGGACACTATATGCACCCACACATCATCCAGCTTCCAGTTAGGCTTCTCACACCAGCATCCCTAGCCTTTCTTTCTTCACCAGCAGAATGATGCTCGGCATCAGGGACCACATTTCCATTCAAGTCTGGTAAAACATGTACCAAAAAAACACAGCACCAACTACCTGGTATGATGTTGGGAGCCCATAGCGTGGCACCATTCAGACTGGAAAAGGCTTTACCAAAAATACCAGCCAGGTCCCAGAACACTGGGACCAAACACCCTCGTGTCAGCAGAAGCTGCCTGACTACTCTTCCATTTGCTCTGTGAGAAACAAAAAGGAACTGAAGGAGGAGTCTTTAATCCCAAAATTATCTTCATTTCCAATAGAGAACACTTGAGAAAATTCTGAAAGCCAACCAGAAAAGACAGATTTTTTAAAAAATATTCTTCTATAGTCTTTCCTCCTTTACCCTCTACCAAAAAGCAGCCCAACCCCCAAATGATCATTTTTCTTGGCTTAATTTCCCTATTTTTGTGATATATAATTGGAAACAGACCGCTTTTTCCTGGCTTCAGAGAACAGGATCTTTGGGGTTATAGGAGTTGCCAACTCCAGAACCTCAGCCTTAGCAAAGTTTCTTTTGCAAACCTTTTACCTATACCTTTAAGTAGTTAAAGTATATATTAATTCCAAAGAAAACACTTAAATCCCTCATTATTATACAAAAGTGAATTTTGTCCTAATGAATTAGATGCTACTTTCCCTTTTCTACCTGGTTAAACAGAATCCTGCTTTGTGTTCAATTATCTCCCATTTGAACTTTACCAAGAGCCCTCCACCCAACAAGGTATCTAAATGGGGTACCTTCTGGAACTATTTTTAAGAATTTAGTAGGATGGGTTCTACAGGAAACTCCTTGTTTGCCCACACACTGAATGAAATGAAAATCTTGAATATCTTAGAAAGCAACCACTCTAATAATGAAATAAAGATGCCACAAACTGAAAAAGGCATAAATACAAAAGAATATGAAATGTATCAAAGTAGGTCATCCTTCCTCAGGCTCCAAAAACATGATGCAACAATTGTCATGGATGAGTATAATGAAGTCAAAAGAAAAAGACAGGAGTGCCTTCACAAAGTTGGCTGTTATCTTAAATATTTTTTTCACGATTCAGATGGTATATTATGAATACGATGACAGGTAACAATCTCTACAAAAAATTTAAAAACTAAGCAATGTCTGCTCAGAAAGGCTTTGACAAAAGGAGACAGACCAACAATAGTACACAATGCTGATTTAGAAGATCAGAAACTTCTCCCACACACATAGGGAAGACCTTACAATGTAATAATACAAAATGTATGTAATGAGTCAGTGGTGCTTTCCCTCAAAGTTGAAGTTAATTTGCCAGCCAACTGCACAAAGTCTAATATAACAAAAGGAGACATTTATTCTTTATGGACACTTAGAAGAGAGTTCTGTGTTTGAGTATGTTTTGTTTTAAAGGAAAAACAGAAAAGAGATCACGTATAACAACACAGGCAATACCACACAAAAGGACTTGGGTATCACATTGGAATCTAAGTATTTCACCTAAAATAACCTTCTAATTATGGGGGAGGAGGGGAGCCATATTCTTCTCCAGCAACCATCATACAGTGAATGATGAAATGAAATTTGCAAATACACACCCGTGTATTTTTGCATTCATTGACCAATTTCATACTGTCAAGACAGATAAATCACTAAAAATGCTAATAGAAGTATACTCTCAAAAGGGAATCTTTTCATGTGCCAAGTTAAATTAAGTATTCACCAAGTTTCCATTAATAAAACAGTAAGAACAAAACAAGAAATCCAAAGTTCTGGTAGACCATCCACCTGGTCCATCTGGTGTCCTTACCCATCAATGGAGGTTAGTCATCTCACCTGTCACACTGCAGCCCTTGTCTCACAGGGCAATCCGATCAACAGGAAAGCTCAAGGACTAGTAACTGTAAAGACTGTTTTCTACAGATCATTCTTTCAAGGACTAATCAACTTACACGTGTTTTTACAAATGTTCCATTTGCAATTTCACACAAAATCCTGACCTTCAGCATGTACCAGGGAAATGAATTATGGTACTTGGAAGGAAAGGCCAGCAGGTGCTTCTTCCTCCACAAACAGCACCCTACTCTGACCCCCTTCCGCCTGGAGTCCAGTGCCCAAGACGCAGGGAGACTATATGCTTCTGTATTACCATCCTTTCTCATAGAGATAGAGCTTGCATTTTAGATTTTATCTTAAATTTTTATTGTGGCAACAATTTAACAGTAAATCCTAAAAATGAACTTTGCCACGCTCTACTCTTATTCAGAGTCCTCTTCCCAGACTTGAAGAAACTTTCAGCACAAACACTAGTGTTAATCTTTTTTTTCTTCCCCCATGTAATCACCCTAAGCAGGAGATATCAGGATGGCCTGAGGACATAACTCTAGGGCTCTTTTTTCAGACCTTCAATAATAATTGAAGATTAAATAAATTAAATAAAGATGCCCTTAGTTGTCCTTCTATAAGTCTTGATGGTTGGCCTAGGAAACTAAAGAATTAAAAAAAAGTGTGTAAGGTCCAAATGAGAGTGGCCTCATGCAGAATTTTTACAAATGTTGTTCCAAACACTAAATACTGTGCACATCTTGGTTGGTATAAAAATCATTATTCTCTCTGAAAGAAGGAAAATTGCTTGGAAATCTGTCCTAAATCTTTAGCAAGGGCTTTGCAAACAGAGAAAAGAAACCTCAATGTCAGTTAACAAACAAATGTATTTCAAAAAGGTACAGAAATGAACAGAGCCCAGGAAATGGACCTAGATCATTTTTTATAAAGTCCTTCCAAACTGTGTTATTTCAGCTTGACTGGAAACCAAACAAATTAGCAATAGCTTTTGTTTTATGCAATGCTACAAAGAGACAATGCTGTATCATTCCAAGTATTAGCTCTGAAGATGTGGAACCAGAGAAATTACTGCTGTGTATCTTGGTGCAGTAATTTTCTTCCAAAACCACAACAGCTCTTGCTGAAACTGTTAAAGGCTAACTGTTATTTGTGAAAGGCTAGTTTTTCATATAACCACAAATTACTATTACATTGCAAACTGTCAATATTCCTACAGGTGACACAAGGTTACTTATAAGTTAAAAATCCTTAAAAACATTTGCTTACTTGAGTTATGCAAATTTCAAAAAGTAGTTAATATTTCTTAAGTTTCAAAATTTCAAGTTAAAAAAACACAAGGAAAATGCTCCAATACACAGCATAAAAGTAACAAAATCGTTTTTCAAATAGCTGTTAAGAGCAAAAGAAAGAAAAAAAAAAAGGGAAGGCTGTCCTCATTAACCAATGAACCTGACAGTTATAATTAGTTTTTGTCCAATAGCAACAAAGGGGGAAAAAAAAAAAAAAAAAAAAAAAAAACATGTTCAAGATAGATTGTCAAGAACAGGGATAATTCAAAATGACGACAGCAAATTCATCCAGAAAAATATATTACAGCAATGTTAATACTTATCAGTCTGAATTCTAACTGTTCTGTTAAGCCTGAAATGTAAAGTCAGAACTTTCCACAGATTTATGATCCCAGGAAATTGGTGATCACTTAGGTACTAAAGAAGTCAGCAGAGATCACCTTAGCAGCATACTCAAAAGGACACTTTGAGTTCCCTGAGAGGTTAGGCCCAGATTCTCCCTGCAGGAAACTCACCTGACTTTCACAAGCTACAACTAAGTTTGCATGCAAAAGGGAAAGATTAATTACTTTGAATCTTTTTTTTTTTTTAAGTTTACTTATTTTTGAGAGAGAGACAGAGAGAGAGAGACAGAGAATCCCAAGCAGGCTCCTCACTGTCAGCACCAGCCCATGAGCCGTGAGATCAGGACCTAAGCCGAATCAAGAGTCAGACCCTCAGCTGAATGAGCCACCCAGGCACCCCTAATTCCTTTGAGTCTTAAAAAGAATTGGACAATCCCTTCCTTTAAATTAACCAATTCTGTCAACCTATAAAGGCTTTCCAAGACAAAGCCTTAGGAAGCCTTAAGGCATCTTGGCCCCCTGCTATCAGAGGCTTGAAAGAGGACAGCTAATTCGCCAACTCCAAGACTAGGAACCAGAAGCCTATTAGGAGTAGGGGGTTTGAAAAATGTTTGCTAAAGGAGTGTAAACTACATGAGAGCATAGAAAATTAAGTTAAATCCTAAATAAAATGCTAATCTGAAGTAGCTTCTGCAATGCTGAGATTTTCAAAGAAGAGACTAAATTTTAAAGTTATTTTTTAAAAGGATCTACATGATCCTAACTTGCTAAATGAAATAAAGTCAAAACTACCTAATACACAAGAAACAAGCTGGGGCACCTGGGTGGCTCAGTCGGTTGATCATCCGTCCAACTCTTGATTTCAGCTCAGGTCATGATCTCACAGTCAAGGTATCGGCTCACATCACGCTCTCTCCCTCCCTTTTTGCCCTTCCCTCCCAGCCCCCAATCACACACACACTCTCTCAAAATAAATAAATAAACAAAGAATGAGAAGGAGGAGGAGGAGGAGGAGGAGGAGGAGGAGGGAAACTGGCCTACCAAACTGCAGGCAAAGATTGAAAACTTTGCTTAAAAGTCAGTTTAACTTTTTCCAGGCACGTTAATTTTTTAAGTTTTTTAAAATTTGAGACAGAAAGCACCAGCGGGGGAGGGGAAACAGGGAGGAGAGCGCGAGAACCCCAAGCAGGCTCTGCACCACCAGCCTAGAGGAGGACGCAGGGTTTGAACGCAGGAACAGTGAGATCATGACCTGAGCCAAAGTCGGACAACTACCCGACTGAGCCACTCAGGTGCCCCCAGGCATGTTAATTCTTAAATAATGTTTATATTTTATTTACAAGATCAGTGTCTATAGACACGTCACACCTCTACAAGACAAATACAATATGTCTGAACTATTACTATGTACCAAAATATAAGCCTCTGAAGAATGCCTAGAATTGCTGCTACTCAGGATAACAATCCCTCAGTCTTACACTTGGAAGATGCTAATGAAGAATTATAATGACAGGATTGTGAGTGTACCAACCTTCCCGAAAACAAACTCACTACATCCAATTTTCTACAAAAGACAAATGAGGACCATTACAAAAGGATACACAATGGATCTCTCTGGACTCCCAGTTCTCCTGGATAATTGAAATATTGTTCAAATTACACAAAATTATCTTACATACACTTCTTAGGGAAAACAAATGGAAAAAACTACATGCACGTGTATTTAATATCTGTCCAGCCACGAGAGAGTTGACATATATCCAACATATAGGCCTGGTCCTCAAGGTCATTCTTATTATAATCAGTTGAAATTAAACCCAGTTTTCCAGTGTAAACTCAGAAAGCAACTTGGTGATTTCGCTAGATAAAGCCACATTTCCCACTTCTTAAATGTATTTTTAATACCCTAAAAACTGGTTTAAGTGTCTGACAGACATCAATAGTGTGTTATACTCCCCCTATTGGCTAATATTCAAAATAACAGTGAATTCCCCCAGGGTTGCCTTTGAAGTGCTGGGGTTCAAAAGTAAGTTGGTGATTTTTATATTTAAAAACATGAGCTGGATCAACAGTTGTTAAGCAAAGCTGCCATGTAATGGTCAGATTCCATCAAAACAGGAAAAATTAAAGTTGACAAATGACAAAGACAAAGTGAAGGGCTGAAACTATGCTGAAGCCTTGAAACACTAAACAATGCAGAATTCAAGCCAAAAGCAGAGAACACCAAGAAACAGAGCAACATCCTTTAACTGACACAATGGCATGAAATCAATTTCATTTTAATAGCCCTTAAGGGGGTAAGAATTATTTCCCTGCCTCCTGTGCCAACCCCAAGCTGTTTCCTAAGGAAGCCAAGTAACTCTGACAATGTGTAGAGAATAAAAGAAATTAAGAATATTCATATGAATTAATCCAAATCAAGATTCTGTTTCTAATTACTTGGATCCAGTTTCAGAGCTGTAATTTGGCATCCCAGTAAGTATATCACCTAAATTAATTACAGATACCTTATTACTGTTTCAAGAGATATGTCCAACTCAAATGGGAACCTGAACAACAGAAGATGCCTGGGCTCACCCCACACAAATCTGATTGCACTTGTTAGCTCTCCCTGGCTAAGTTAGCTCTGGAGTCAGAACTAACAGAAAGTTATGCGTTAGCTTGGGCAAATTACTAACCTCTACAGTCTTATCTGTAAAATGGCCCTGATAATGTTTTTACCACAGAGTTGGTATGAGGTTTAAATGGTCCTCAAGGCATGCAGGAGAGTGACATGGGCTCAATAAACGGTAGCTATTATTACTAGAGAGAAATAGCTGATTTCACAGTGAAGTAACTGTTTGCAGCCTTAAAGTACCATTTCAGGACAACTAAAAGGTCTTGGCATCTAGATGCTTCTTTCCACCCAAACCGCTCACTTACTTTTCTTAGATGGGAGATGTTCAGAAAATGCCTGGTTCCCCATCTCCGGCTGTCACTCCTAGCATCCTTCACCCTCTTTGCTCTTTTCCCATCACCTCCGTCTCCGGACAAGCAGCTTTCACACCTGTGTAGCGCTTGCTCGGCACCAGGCACGGTTCTAGTACTCTACACATACTAAATCATTCAATCCTCACAGTGACTTTATGAGACCAGACCTATTATTATTCCCACTTCACAGCTAAGGATATTGAGTGATTTTCTTTTCTCAGCTCTTCTGGTACACACTAAACTAAGTTCCACTGTGCCAAGGTAATTCCCGCTTGACCACGCCGACTCCCTGCACTACGTGATTCTGGAAAGTGGGCAAATGCCCACTTTAATAACAAGTCTGCAAGCAGATTCTTGTAGCCACAGCCCAAGATTTCCAGTTTGTTCTCACCAAATGAAGATGCTAAGGGAAGCCTTCAAAATGAACTGGGTAAGGGGCTAATCCGTTAACGGGGGGCGCGTTCTCTGCGGGGCCCGGGTCTGCAGCGCTCCGCGCCGCCCTCACTACACCCGGAGGGCGCCGGCTGAGGGGAGCGCAGCTCCCGTCGGTGCGCGAGTCTCCGGGCGCAGCCTCTGCAACTGCAATTGAGTGCAAACCCACAACAAACCTTTCCCACCGACGCTGTCACGCGCCCGGGGGTAAGTGGCCGGCGCGCCCCGCGGGGGTCGGAAAAAAACCGTGGAGAGGAAGAGTGAGGACAGGCGTGGAGGAGGAGACGTCTTCCCCAGGACAGCGCATCGCCGGGAGCGCTGCCCACCCGACCCAAGACGGCCGCTCCCCACGCACCGCTGGCCACGGGTCGCGGCTCCTCCGAGCGTAAACAGTGCTGGACCAACGCCGCCCTCCCGAGCCCGAGGGGTCCGTGCGGCCGGAGCGACCCCGGCCGTGAACAGACACGGAGCCTCGTGCAGCGCCGACAGGCACCGCGCAGCCTGCAGAGCCCGAGGCCGGAACGTGTGCAGGGCTAGTGGCGCGGCCAGGGGCGTCCCGGCACGGGCTGTAGCGCCGCGGGGCCGGGCCCGCACGTACCTCGGAGGCGGCGTGTCACGCAGAGATCCACCCGCCGCAAGTCGGAGGAACGCGGAGGAAAGTTTCCCCGCCCAGCTCTCGGCGGCGGTGAGCTCCAGCAGCTGCTGCGCCGCGGCGCAACTACGCCATCCGGACCCGCCGGGACTTTCACCTCCTGCAGGGAGCTCCGGGAATCGTCCAGGGAAAGTGGCCGAGCACGAGAGCCGCCGAATGCCCTCCCTCACTCACTGGTAAGAGGAAAGCGCCACTCCGCGTCCCCGAAACCCTCGATTACCCCCATCGGGCCGACCCAGCGCTATAGCTCTCCCTCACACACACACGCGGGCGGGGCCGGGCGGGACGCCGCAGCAATCAGCGCGCGGGGGGAGGGGCGCTCCTCCCCCGCCGCCCCACCGAGGGCTCCGCGCGGCGGAGAAACTCCTCCTCCGGCCGCCCGCCCCTTCCCCCTCCCCCTTTTCCTCCCCGGCTGATGGATGAGCCCCGAGCGCTGCTGGAGCCAGCGTTTCCCTTTGGGCTGAGGGTGGTGGAGGAGAGGAGGAGCACCGGGGAGCGGCGGGGCTGCTGCGCGCCCGAGGTGGGGCGGCGAGTGGGTGTCTCAGTCCTGCGGGCGGTGGGGGTCCGCGGACGCTAGCTGCAGGGGTTCGCTCCCTCAAACTACGTCCTTCAAACTTTCTAGGTCTCTGGAGGAGTTGGGTTTTTATTTGGTTACCTCGGGCTCGATATAAAAATTCTAAATCCTCCAGTAAACTGATCACACCCTCCTGCCCACTTTTTAGCAAAGCTCCTTCATGCACACCTTCATTCTGTCCCTGTTTGTTTTTCCCACCTCCGATCCTGCTTGTTCTCTCAAGTGGCGCTCTGAGGGTGGGCGCCAATGGGGTCTTGCTGCCTCCTAACAGCGGAGAGCGCGTTACCCGGCCATTCTCCGTGCTCGATAAATACATGAATACAAATAGAGGAGCTAAGTCAACACTACTGGCGTGATCCTGTCGTCCGCTCGATGCAAACGAAGGTGCAGCCTCTGCGTACCTGCGCCTGCGAGCTGTACACCGCAAGAGTGACGAATGCAGTAATCAGAACCCCACTTTGACACTACCGTTTACACCTTGTTTTTCTATTACAAGACATGCTTAAGGCACAGGACACTGTTTTACCAACAGGCTGCTGAAGTGATCATGTGGTGAGAAGTTTCTGAGACTGGACTTCCAGTCCTGTCTTTTCACCCTTAGACCAGCTGTGGGACCTTGGACAGACAACTTCAACTCTCCAAGGCTGTTTTCTCCTCCGCAAAATGAGGACCTTGGCCTAGGACCCCTCTCCCAGCTTTAAAGTGCTCCGGACCTAGGCCTTTAATATATTGGAATGGAATAGGGAGGTTTCTTACACTATTGCTTATATCATTATTTGGGAAGTTATTCGATTTCCCTACTTCCCTTCCCTACATTCCCTACTCCCTTCTTTGAAGAGGAAGTATTTCTTATCCTCCTTTGTCTTGTGCCGATACAGAGGGAATCCACGAGATATTTTTATAAAGGTCAAATGGTCTTTGATTACCTGGGTTACCTAATTACCTGTAAAAACCTCCTCCATGAACCATTTGTTCCTTACCCATATTTATGGACCACCTAGCTTGAGAGGGTTGAGCTAGTCCTCGGAGATACACATAGGCATACTACCCTTAAGAAAGAAACAGTCTAGGTGAAGTTAGCCTCAGCTTTGACATAGTCTTTATAGATTTAAGGCCTTAGATTTCACATAGACTCAAATTACATAGTATTCATGCCTCACATTGTCAAGTTTTAGTTTCAAGTGCAGACATGAACACTTGAATTGGGTATGAATATCTAATCCCACATTTAAATGTATCAGTCATGTTAAAGCTCTCTAATTTTTTAAGGGTTTTTATTTTGTCTTGTTTTGTTTTGTTTTCAAGTAAACCCTACCCTAACATGTGGCTCCAACTCATGACTTTGAGATCAAGAGTGGCCTGCTCTACTGACTGAGCCAGCCAGGTGCCCGAAGGCTTTTTAATTTCTAGATAAAATGGCATTGTTGAAGAAGAGAGAAAAACCAAAGTAACTTAATTCTTAGGAGTGTCTTGTCTTTTAAGAGTGAAGTGACTGTTCACAATGGAGCCACATTCTCAGTCATGTAACCATCGAAATCTATTGAACAATTACTCTGTGCCAAGCAGAGTCCAAAATATTCTATACTTGTAAATATATTTACTTCTTACAGTCCTATAAGGCTATATACAAACTGGGACCTGTCAACAAACCTACATATATACTGAGGCCTTATAACTTGTCAAGAGAGTATAACTAATAAGTGGGAGGGCCGGGATTCAAACCTACATCCATCTAGCTCTTGGCCCAAGTCTTCAACTACCAGGACATACTCTCCACAAAACTTTACATATTGGCAAAATGAAAGATTTGAGAGATGTGGGGTTGGTTGGGTTTTATTGTGAGTTTGTTTGTTTGTTTGTGTTTGGCAAAACATCTTTAAAACTCAGGGCTGTTTGGGGTACCTGGGTGGCTCAATAGGTTGAGTATCCGACCCTGCCCAGGTCATGACCTCACAGTTTGTGAGTTTGAGCCTCCCATAGAGCTTGCTGCTCTCAGCACATAGCCTGCTTTGGATCTTCTGTCCCCCTCTCTCTCTGTCCCTCCCCTGCTTGCACTTTCTCTTGCAAAAATAAGTAAAACATTAAAATTTTTTTGAAAAGATAAATAAAATAAAATTCAGGGCTTATTTAATTAGTTCAGTAGATGATATGGAAAAATATAAGAAATTATATGGAAATTTACAAAACTGACAATGTCTTAGAGATGTTTCCTCTTTAAATCTTAATTTTTTTTAACATTTATTTACTTTTTGAGAGAGAGACAGAGAATGAGTGGGGGAGGGGTAGAGAGAGAGGGACACACAGATTCCAAAGTAGGCTCCAGGCTCTGAGCTCTCAGCACAGAGCCCGACGTGGGGCCCAAACTCACAAACTATGAGACCATGACCTGAGCCGAAGTCGGATGCTTAACTGACTGAGCCACCCAGGCGCCCCCTCTTTAAATCTTTACACAAATAATGTGATACTATTTGCATAAATCCAGACACCTGAAGCATTGAGCAAAGCTTTAAAATAAATTTTTGGCTCTCCAGCAAAGTTTAAAAAAAAAAAAAATAAAGGATACCCCTACCCTTTATTAACAGCAATATTAACTGATTTGGGGGGATGATTGGGGGTACACAAACTAGGACATTATTTTATATGGGAAACCAAAAAAAAGACAAGGAGCACCCAGGACATATATTAATATCTGTGAATATTACAATATTACAATGGAATTACAATATTCCATTGGTTACAAATCAGGACTACATTCAAGTTATAATATTTGTCACCATAAGACACAAGATTCTTTTGGCCCAAGGTGGTGTCTTGGTTATTTGTTCAGAAATATTTCAAAAAGAATTGTAAGTAGAGGGCTGAAATAAAGAGGTACACTTTACTGCACTTGGATAAAAATGTTTTTTTTACTGAGTGAAAGTCTCAGTAATTTACTGAGGCTGTGTGAAACACCCCTCCTACAAGTGCAGACCCACCCATTTTATGAGGATTCATATTCAGTGTTATATCTCTAGATACTGTTGGTTAGCAGACAACTGAACAAATTCAGACTAACCTGTTATTGTTCCTTACAGAAGTGAACACCTCCAATTTCTGAAAGACTGTATCATTAGAAAATCATTTGGTTTTGCCTTTTTTTTAATATTTTATTTATTTTTGAGAGAGCACCAGCAGGGGAGGGGCAGAGAGAGAGGGACAGAGGATCTGAAGTGGGTTCTGTGCTGACAGCAGCGAGCCTGATGTGGGGCTTGAACTCACGAACCACCAGATCATGACCTGAGCCGAAGTCGGACACGCAACTGGCTAAGCCACCCAGGTGCCCTGGTTTTGCTTTTTACTTTTTTTTTTAACAAGTCCTCATATAGTATTTAGCACATGCTTTGCACTTGACAAATTGTAACTCATTAAATCCTCATAATAGCTCTAGTTTCCTCATTTTACAGATTGGAAAACATGCGCAGAGAGCTTAAGTCACTTCTCCAAAATCACACAAGTGGCAGGGCCTGGTTCTCTAACTCCAGAGTCTGCTCAGAACCTCCACTTTGGGCTGTGACAGGTGAAAGTGATCCCCCTTCCACTCAGGGAGAGAGGGTCTTATTTTTTTAAGCTCGATCCTTTAAAAGTTTCAAAAGATAAAAACAAAAGTTTGTTTAGGAGAAATATTACCCTCTACCACCACATAAAAATAAATTACTTTCATGCAGTAAAGAGGGGAGAAGGGACCCTAACTTTAAAGGCTGTCTAAAACAGCCAACATCTTGGAGGCAATTGCATAACTATTCTTAAGAATGTGTGACAGAATATAAGCCAAATGTCCCAAAAGTGTTGTGACAGGATACTGGTCTACAAACTACGGTATGTTCTCCTATTTTCTGCTCAGTTGACATATTACCACAGACAGATTTACTACTTTATTTCTAAAATTTGCCTATAAAGATTCCAATTCATACTTGTATCATCGTAATCTAAGGCCACAATCTAAAGTTGCATTTTCTGTATATCTATATCCAAGATTTGAATTTGTTTTTCACTGATAAAATTTGAGGCTAGCCAATTTCAAATTAAAGAAGAAAAGTACTGTCAGATGAACCTGCATGCAGAGCAGAGCCTAAAAGAGACACCTAAATTCAGAGAATTTAGAAATAAAAATCCACAGCCAATTCCCTTACAGTAACCACAGAGTTCCTGAAAACTTGTCATTTCCTGTGCCTCCAACGAAGGTTTCCACGATGCACCTTCAATTTCCCCCTCAGTAGGGCTTCCGACAAAGCAGGAAACCTCACACCATTTCAAAGTAACAACAAAACCCCCTGAGATCCCTGCGTTCTTAGCTCCTTAGGGAATGTGGCAGAGTGACTGCTTTCTTTCTGTGTCAAGGAGCAGGGATTCCAGAGGGAAGACTTTACCCTGCCCACCCCTGCCCCCCACCTCCTTAGCTGCCCTGCAGAGAGAGCACTTTTGTTTTGGCCTGGAGAAGGAAAACAAAAATCACAAACTAGGACATTATTTTATATGGGAAACCAAAAAAAAGACAAGGAGCACCCAGGACATATATTAATATCTGTGAATATTACAAATCTCATTGCTTTCATTTTAACAAATACAAGAAACTCTACTTCTTAAAAATACCCCAAATTTAAAATTATTATTGCCTTTGTTATCAACCCTCTGTCATTATTGTTATTATTTTTAAAGTTTATTTATTTATTTTTGAGTAGAGGGGAGGGGCAGAGAGAGAGGAAAGAGAGAGAATCCGAAGCAGGCTCCACACCGTCAGTGCCTAGCCGGACACAGGGCTCAAACCCATGAACCGTGAGATCATGACCTGAACCAAAACCAAGAGTCAGACACTCAACTGACTGAGCCACCCAGGCGCCCTCTGATATTATTATTATTATCCTTTATTGACCCTTTATTACCCTTTATTGACTTACTCTGTGCAAGACCGTATTTTAAGTTTGGCCTTATAAAATTCATTTCCAAACATATTTTGAAAATGGATATTTCCATGTATTCGTTATAAAATTACCTGTTATAACATTTCTTTAGGTCACTCACTGTTCTTTTTTTTTTTTTTTTTTAACGTTTATTTATTTTTGAGACAGAGAGAGACAGAGCATGAACAGGGGAGGGGAAGAGAGAGAGAGGGAGACACAGAATCAGAAGCAGGCTCCAGGCTCTGAGCCATCAGCCCAGAGCCCGATGCGGGGCTCGAACTCATGGACCGTGAGATCGTGACCTGAGCTGAAGTCGGACGCTTAACCGACTGAGCCACCCAGGCGCCCCTCACTGCTCTTTTCATGTGCAATGTAAGCAGGAGAATTTCTCAACTGGGTCCTGCATACATATTCTTTTGGTTTCAATAATAAGTTCAATAAGAAATTTGTTTTTATTAGGGCGCCTGGGTAGCTCAGTCAGTTAAGCATCTGACTTCGGCTCAGGTCATGATCTAATGGTTTGTGGGTTTGAGCCCCGCATTGGGCTCTGTGCTGACAGTTCCGAGCCTGGAACCTGCTTTGGATTCTGTCTCCCTCTCTCTGCCCTTCCCCTGCTCATGCTCTCTCCTCTCTCTCTCTCTCTCTCTCTCTCAAAAATAAACATTAAAAAAAAGAAATTTGCTGTTATTATTTTTTTGTTTTAATGATAATGATAATATCTAAAAGGCAATTTTTTACTCTCTTTTGGGGGGCAGAGATAATTAAAAAACAACAGACTTTCGTATAATAAAAGACTTTCGTTTCTTAAATCAGTGTTTTTCAAAGTGGGAAATGTATCCTCAGAGTTCCCTAAGAATTTTTTATTTAAAAAGGGTCCTTACATTGTTAACATTTGAGAAATGTGTTATAAAATTTTTAATTAAAATTTCTTTAAAGTTTCTCCAGTTTACTCTTACAATTCATGCTGCTTTCTAGAAGATGTTAGTTTCTTTCATGTTCCAAAACCCAACCAATATTCATTGAAAGTTGCAAAGCCATATTAAAAGGTAAAAGATACATAGAGAGGTGACAGGAAATAGAAATAAAAAGACAACTAAGGAACAGAAAAGTATTATATGTTAACTATCAAATGTGACTGTAAGTGCTAAAAGAATTGAGATGATCAGAGCAAGGTATGAAGTGAGTTGAAGATACTCAGTGGATGCAGACAATGGAAAAAACATTCTGAACAATGAGAGACTGGTCCCAAGAAAGAATCTAGAAAAGGAATGGATTATTCACTACTCTGTAAGAGGCTGGGTGGCGGGTGGTGGGCTCACAATCCTTTTTCCATCTAAGGCTTCTAAGTCATTGCTCATTACCTGGATTCCTGACACTATATGGCTCTCAACATCCCCTAATCTAATTCAATTTCTTCTTTTCTCAACCTTCCAGTTTGCCCTCTGAAATTTATGACAAATTAACAGTAAAATCCCTTGTATATTCCACCTCTGGAAAACTCTGGGTTCTCAGTTCTTTGACTTTCTCCCTTCTAGCAAGCTGCTTTTCCACCCTTCTCCGGTTGCCTAGTACCAAGATAATGTCCAGGTCTTTTCATTAGAAATAACTGTTCCACCTCCCAAATCTCAGTTTCAAGCATTTCTCTCTGACCCCCAGTCTTTACTGTTCTAACTGTACCAGCCTCCCGTAACTTGGCTCCAACAATTCTTTGACCACCCCCCCCCCAGGATCTCTAATCTGTTGACCATGTTTTCACTGTTCACCACCATGTGTGGTCTCACTTTAAATTTAAGACCACAATCCTCAGTAGGTTCTTAGTGCTGCTCTGCAATCTTACTGTTTTTTCCTTATCAGCTCACTATTATTCCCCAAGAGGTTATTTTATTTCTCCTCCTCTTTCCTTAAATCTTCATACCTTCCATTCCCTACTTGAACTCAATTGATGTCCTTGCTTCACATTTTACTAAGAATATTGAAGTCCTCAGAAGAAAATATCTTCACCTTCCTGCCACCACATCTGCAGATTTATCTGTGTCTATTTTTCTCTGCTCTGATTTCTTTCTTTTTACCCTGCATGAATTGGTCCTGCTCCCTCTATCTGCACACTAGATTCCATTCCCTCAACTAATTAAGGAATTTCATCCTGTAATAATTCCTCTTCACCTGCATTCTCAGATTTCTCTCTCTCAGATCATCCCCATCAGCTTACAAACATGCTATAAAGTTTCTGATTTTAGAAAATCCTACTTGACCCCACATATGCATCTCATCCCCATTTCCCTACTCCTTTTGTAGTAAAACTCCTCAAAAGGGGTATCTACATTTCTTGTCCATGTTTTTTCACTCACCATTTCCTCCTTAACCAGTTCCAGTCAGATCACCCTTGTCAAGGTCACCCCATGGCCAGACCAGTGACAAATTCTCACTTTACATCTTACTTAGCCACTCAATAGCTTATGACCCAGAGCTCACTCTTTCTTTTTTGAGACATTTTATTTGGCTGCAGGAATATGGAGCATTAGTGTTTTTTTAGTGTTTTGCCTCCTAACTCACTGGCTCTTCCTTCTAAGTCACCTATGCTGGCTTTTCTCCTTGCTCCCAGAACCTAAATGTTGGCTTGTCCAAGGGTAGTGTCTTTGATCTCTTTTTCTTCAAAGTGTTATCATCTAGAACCATCTCATTAAGTGTAACTACACATTTGATCCTCAGAATTTTATCTCTAGCCTAGACCTCTCTTTTGAACTCCAAACTCACATATTTAGTTGGCATCTCAACATCTCCCCTCAGTTTGCTCAATAGAAAAATCACATGTTAGTTCTTCCTTCAAATTATTACTTCCCACTATTTCTACTGTAGTTAAAATACCATAATCTCTAAACCATTTTTTTCACCTATACAATTGTGATAGCTCTAGTCTCCCTGCTTCTAACCTTGCTTCCTACCCATTAATATATATATATATATATATATATATATATATATATATATGTATATATATATATATATATATGCACACATACATCCTTAGTCAGTATTTTCTTTTCTTTTCTTTTTTTAATGTTTACACAGGATCCGAAGCAGGCTCCAGGCTCTGAGCTGTCAGCACAGAACCTGAGGTGGGGCTTGAACTCACAGACTGCAAGATCAAACCTGAGCCAGTCAGTCACTCAACCAACTGAGCTACACAGGCACCCCATTTATTCAGTATTTTCTATGTACAGTTCATATTAGTGAATAACCTGGCTCCTACTTAGATCAGGCTTCCTGTATAAGATCACATTAGACTACAGGCTCATGAGGCAGGGACCATGACTATCTTAATCAGCACTGTATTCCCTCCTCCTGGCAGAATGTCTTGCATCTAACAGGCACCCAGGAAATATTACCAAATTAATGAATGGCTTCCTTCCAGAGATAGATACCCACAGCTGAGAGACTGAGAACAGTGAAATTTTACAACAACCATTGAGAGACATGCACCTCTAAAGGCTTAACAAGAGGCTGACCCAAGAGCTTTGGATGTTATGCAGGCCAGGACTTGGGAGACAGCAGAATACACTGAATCTGGAAGAATTGGCACCGATTTATCCAGACATGAAGCATGTGGTATAAACATGAATGAAGCTTGACCTGGAAGCCAGAGGTTCTAGCATGAGGAAGGGGCTTCCTGATCTCAGCCAGACCTGTTAACAGATAAACCAAACCCCCAGAATATAGCAAATAAGCACACTAACTAAAGTTAACTGACAGAAGAGAAAGGGTTAAGTGCCATAAAGAGTGAAAATAATATGTAATGCCTTAGCATACCAGTCTTATTTTATTCTATGAGAGAGATAAAAATCATATCCATACTACTATCATCCTGCTGGAAAATGCTGGCCATCTTGAAAGGCTAAAGGCACTGATACTATAGGAGAAAAAACAGAAGTTAAAGGATCTTTGGCTACTCCCCAAGTGTGAGAGAAAGGAAGGAAGCATTCATTAACTTCAAGTCTCCTCCCTTCCCACTCACCCTTTCCCTTGGAGAAAGGACAACATACTTTCTTCTTTGCCTCTGGTCCACTTCACTACATAGCCCCACTAGTAGGGGCTACTCTCTATAGAATAGCTTTCTCTATAGAATGTGGAAACAACTTCAACTCTGTTCTAAAAATCAAGGGAAGGCCCTATTTAAAAATCAAAAGCCTCCTAGGGTTTTGTGCATTCTGTAAAGCTTTATATTCCTCTTTTTTCTTCTCTTTTTTTTTCTTCTCTTTTCCCTTCACCAAATTTCCCCCTGCTTTTCCTTAAATGTAATTTTACTAAATTTAAATGCATAAGCAGGGGTACCTAGCTGGCTCACTTGGTAGAGTACGTGACTCTAAATCTCAGGGTTTTGAGTTTGAGCCCCACGTTGAGTGTACAGATTAATTACAAATGAAAATAAAATTTTAATTTAAATGCATAAGTATCTACATTTGTAGAGTTCATGAACATTTGTAAAAACTTACATACAAATTAGCAAGTTTCATAGATTTTTTTTTTTCCCTCATACGAATTATCTTCCAGTCTTTCATTGTGCCAAATATCTTCAAAACTTCACTGGGTATTCTTTCAACTCTTCTCAAGGCCTGAAAATTTTCAGAATACAAAGTTTGGAGGGAAGAAAACTTTCACTGGGAATTCTAAACTACAACGTTGCATTTGACCTGGGATAGTCTCAGATTTCATTGTTGGATGGAAATCTCTTTCAACATTTTTTTCCAGAGAGCTAAGTGGTATGTATCTTAAAAAAAAAAAAAAAAAAGAAAAAGAAAAAGAAAAAAGAAAATAAAAAGAAAGACAGACTGAGGCTCCCAAACTGGTTCTTCAGATACTTGACTTTTCTTAAATAACTCCAACTTCACCTCAGCTGGAATTTCAAGCGTCGCTGGAGTGCACTTGTATCCTTGCCTGCTTGCTTTTCTCTTTCCTCTATTTTTTTTTTTTTTTTTTTTTACTGACTGGTATTTCAGCATATATGATGATCTTTAAGAGGAGGATATAATGGTCTCTTCCATAGAATTCTGCTGTGTTTACAGGTGTTGTTCCACCAAACTATTGTAGCCCGCTAAGGTATCGTGCAGCATCTGGGTATTCATACCATTGACGTGCAACATTAGCACATTCTGGAGAATATACAACTTGACTTGGGGAAGAGGTATATCAATTGGAAAGGGTGATATGCCTGAAAAGCATATTTTTAAAGGCTTTGTTATCTTTAGGAAAACCTCATGTAGAAACACTAGAAAAGCATCTTGTCCCAAGGGCTTTGATGTGGGACGGTTCTGGTTACAGAGTATTTTCCTTGTATATATTGGTACATTAAGCTCAAACCAACCTCATAATTATGTGATTGTGACAAGATTAACTGAATGGACAATCCAAAATCCTGAAGGTCAACTGAGAGGCCCTCTATCCAATAATACTTTTACTCTTCAGTTATTTTTAGGCTGGCTTGGTGAGAATGCGGCTCGGCAGCTATGCAGAGGCTTACACATGTTTTGTTTCAAGACCCGTTTATTACTATTGTGTGGGCTGAAATGGGTGCAACTTACCAACTCAGGCACAAAGTAGAAGACCGACCTCAAAAAACAAAAACAAAAAAGTTCTTATTTATAAGAAAATTTCAAAATACGAAGAACCTAACAAATACCCACGTATCAACACCCAGAATTGGTAACTGTTAACATTTTAATAGTTCATTGTCTTTCCAGTTAAGAAATAAAACACTGCAGATAAAATTAGTCTCCTGGATCTCCCGCTCCAGTCCAGTTCAGACTGATTACCCTCCCAATCTCTTCAGAGGAAACCACTTTCATGAATTAAGTGTGTGTCCTTCCAGAGTGTTTTGCTATACTTTTACATGTACATACATGTGTGTTTCTATATAATATATATACAAATGTTAATATATATAGGGAGAGAGCAATGCTTTGTATTATGAATGTGTCTATTTCACATTACATAAGTAGCATATAATTTAAACTTGCTTTTTCATTCAAAGTTATGATTTTTATTTTTTACAACTTATTTATCACTTATTTTGCAGGGGGGAGAGTGTGCAGGAGGGGCAAATAGAGAGGCAGAGGGAGAGAATCCCAAGCAGGCTCCTCAGCACCAGCAGCACAGAGGCCCATGAGGGGCTTGAACTCATGGTTTGTGAGTTCACGAACTCACCTGAGCTACCCAGGTGCCGCCAAAGTTAGGATTGTTAAATCCATCTGTGTTGCATATGTGGACTAAATTCATTTTTCTTAGCTGCTACATAATATTCTACAGTATTAGTATACTATTTTAAATTTATCAATTCCCAGGGCACCTGGGTGGCTCAGTGGGTTGAGCAACCCAATTCTGGATTTCTGCTCAACTCATGATCTCACTATTCATGAGATGCAGCCCTGTGTCTGCTCCACACTGACAGCATGGAGCCCCCTTGGGATTCTCTCTCCCTCTCTCTCTGCCCCTCCCCCTGCTAGTGCTCGCTCTCTCTCTCTCTCCCAAAATAAATACATAAACATTTTAAAAAAATAAAAAATAAAGTTATTTGCTTTGCTTTGACTTCTAGTAAAGTCAAACATGGTTTCATATGTTAGCCACTCAATTTTCTTTCTCTGTGATACATGTTCCATTCTTAGAATAAGCAAAACTTAAACAAAATTTATAAACTAGTATCTCAAAAAGCAATCATATTAAAATTCTGACATAAGTAGTTACTGTTCAAACTGGTATCTTAAAACATTTTTTCATTTTTGGGCATCATGTGGAATAAACTGCTTTAATTGTTCTTTTTAAAAATTAATTAATTTCTTAATTTACATCCAAGTTACTTGGCATATAGTGCAATAATGATTTCAGGAGTAAATTCCTTAATCCGCCCTACCCATTTAGCCCATCTCCCCTCCCACAACCCTTCCAGCAACCCTCTGTTTGTTCTCTCTATATAAGATTCTCTTATGTTTTGTCCCCCTTCCTGTTTTTATATTATTTTTTGCTTCCCTTCCCTTACGTTCATCTGTTTTGTATCTTAAATTCCTCATATGAGTGAAGTCATATGATATTTGTCTTTCTCTAATTTCACTTAGCATAATACCTTCTAGTTCCATCCACATAGTTGGGAAGATTTCATTCTTTTTGATTGCCGAGTAATACTCCAGTGTGTGTGTGTGTGTGTGTGTGTGTGTGTGTGTGTGTGTGTGTGTATATACCACATCTTCTTTATCCATTCATTCGTTGATGGACATTTGGGCTCTTTCCATACTTTGGCTATTGTTGATAATGCTGCTATAAACATTGGGATGCACGTGTCCCTTCGAAACAGCACACCTGTATCCCTTGGATGTATACTTAGTAGTGTAATTGCTGGGTCGTAGAGTAGTTCTATTTTTAATTTTTTGAGGGACCTCCACACTGTTTTCCAGAGTGGCTACCCCAGTTTGCATTCCCACCAGCACTGAAAAAGAGATCCTCTTTTTCCACATCCTCACCAACATCTGTTGTTGCCTGACTTCTTAATTTTTGACATTCTGACTGATGTGAGGTGGTATCTCATTGTGATTTTAATTTGTATTTCCCCTGATGATGAGTGATGTTGAGCATTTTTTCAAGTATCTGTTCGCCATCTAGATGTCTTCATTGGAGAAGTGTCTATTCATGTCTTTTGCCCATTTCTTCACTGGATTATTTGTTTTTTGGGTGTCGAGTTTGTTAAGTTCTTTATAGATTTTGGATACTAACCCTTTATCTGATATGTCATTTGCAAATATCTTCTCCCATTCCATCGGTTGCCTTTTAGTTTTGCTGATTGTTTCCTTTGCTGTGCAGAAGCTTTTTATTTTGATGAGGTCCCACTAGTTCATTTTTGCTTACATGTTGAGTAAGAAGTTGCTGTGGCTGAGGTCAAAGAGGCTGCTGCCTGCTTTCTCCTCGAGGATTTTGATGGGTTCCTGTCTTACATTTAGGTCTTTCATCCATTTTGAGTTTATTTTTGTGTATGGTGTAAGAAAATGGTCTGGGTTCATTTTTCTGCATGTCTCTGTCCAGTTTTGCCAGCACCATTTGCTGAAGAGACTGTCTCTATTCCATTGGATATTCTTTCCTGCCTTGTCAAAGATTAGTTGACCATACGTTTGTGGGTCCATTTCTGGGTTCTCTATTCTGTTCCATTGATCTGTCTGTTTTTGTTCCAGTACCCTACTGTCTTGATGACTACAGCTTTATAATACATCTTGAAGTTTGGGATTGTGATGACTCCAGCTTTGGTTTTCTTAATTTTTCTTAATGCAAATAAAAATATGCTTCTCTAAAAATTTTTTTAATGTTTATTTATTTTTGTGAGAGACAGAATGCAAGTGGCAGGAAGGACAGAGAGGGAGACATAGAATCTGAACCAGGCTCCAGGCTGTGAGCTGTCAGCACAGAACCTGATGCAGGGCTTGAACTCACATAGTGTGAGATCATGACCTGAGCTGAAGTCAGATGCTCAACCAACTGAGCCACCCAGGTGCCCTAAAAATATCCTTTAGATGATAGTAAAACAAATATCTTCAGTGTGCAACCCAACATTTGGCAAATAATAGGTGCTCAATAATACTTGCTGAATAAATAAAAGGAGTAAGGCAACAGGTAATTTTAGAAGGAACATGTCAGAAATAATGCTCTGCTAAAGATAAAACTATATACTAAAAAAAGTTAAAAATACATAGTCAATACTACTCTCTCCTAATCACATTATGTCTTGTAATGACTCTGGTGGCTCTACTTTTTAGGTTCAAAATAAATGCTTCTAATGTTAATGTCTTAAGCAAAGTGACTTTTTAAAAATTCAAATATAGTTGACACACAATGTTGCATTAATTTCATGCGTAGAGCACAATGATTTGACAAGTCCAAATATTGTGCTTTGCTACCACGAATGCAGCTACCATCTGTCACCACACACCACTATTACATTGACTATTTCCCTAACCAAGGTGACTTTTATCAGGGACTCACTATGAAAAGTCTACACAGAAGGATTTCATGTCCTCCCTCTGATGTGTCCTGGTTTTGACTACAAATGAAACAAACACTAATTGAGCGTAGTCATAGCAACCCTGGATTTTAAGCTGAAAAGGTAGCACATGTAAGGAGTCTTAAAATATCAAGAAACTGCTTTGACTCTTGACTCTGTTGACTTGAATTTTGTGTGCAGATACTTATTGTAAGAGTTTCTTTTTAAGTTTTTATTTTAATCACCTGGTGCTCATCAACATGTGCACCTTAATCTTCATCACCTATTTCACCCATCCCCACACATGTTTCCCTTCTGATTATCATCAGTTTGTTCTCTATAGTTGAGTCTCTTTCCTGGTGTGGGTCTCTCTTTTTCTCCCCTTTGCTCATTTGTTTTGTTTCTTAAATTCCACAGGAGTGCAGTCACATGGTATTTGTCTTTCTCTGACTGACTTATTTCACTTAGCATTATACTCTCTAGCTCCGCCAATGTCTTTGCAAATGGCAAGGTTTCATTCTTTTTTATGGCTGAGTAATATTCTATTGTATACAGCATATCTTCTTTCTTTATTCATCTATTGATGGACACTTGGGCTTCTTGGCTATTTTAAATAATGCTGCTATAATCATGTTGAATTAGTGTTTTTGTATTCTTTGGATAAATACCCAGTAATGGAATTGCTGGATTGTAGAGTAGTTCTATTTTTAAAAATTTTTTTTTAAAGTAATCTCTACACCAACGTGGGGCTTGAACTTAAAACTTAGAAATTAAAGAGTCCCATGCTCTACTGACTGAGCCAGCTAGGCACCTCTCTATTTTCAACTTTTTGAGGAACCTCCATACTGTTTTCCACAGTGGCTGCACCAGTTTGCATTCCCATCAACAGTGCAAGAGGGTTCCTTTTTCTCCATATTCTTGCCAACACCTGTTGCCTCTTGTGTTGTTGATTTTAGCCATTCTGACAGGTGTGCTCACTACAGTTCTGATTTGTATTTCCCTGACAAGTAATGATGAGCATCTTTACATGTGTCTGTTGGTCATCTGGTTGTCTTTGTTGGAGAAATGTCTGTTCATATCTTCTGCCCCCTTTTTAACTGGATTCTTTTTTGTGTATTGAGTTTTGTTAAGTTCTTTATATATTTTGGATACTAACCCTTTATTGAATATGTCATTTGCAAATATCTTCTCCCATTCCATAGCCTGCCTTTCAGTTTTGTTGTTTCCTTCACTGTGCAGAAGCTTTTTATTTTGATGTAGTCCCAATAGTTCAATTTTGCTTTTGTTTCCCTTGCCTCAGGAGTCATATCTAGACAAAAGTTGCTACAGCCAGTGCCAGAGAAATTACTGCCTATGCTCTCTTCTAGTATTTTTATGGTTTCAGGTCTCACATTTAATTCTTTAATTCTGTAATAGGGTTCTGGGTTTTGTTTTGTTTTGTTTTTTTAGGATTCTGAAATATATTCCTCCTAGAAATCACTCTCTACTCCTACTAAGTTTAATTATTTATATCTAATCTGTTAGCTCTTAAATAGACCACTTCTTTTGTTTGTTTCTTTCTTTTTTTCTTTGAGAGAGAGAAATTGCAGAGTGCATATGCACACAAGCAGGGGAGGGGCAGAGGCAGAAGGAGAGAGAATCTTAAGCAGGCTTCACACCCATAGCAGAGTCCATGTGGAGCTTGATCTCAAGACTATGAGATCGTGATCTGAGCTGAAATCAAGAATTGGACGCTTAACCAACGGAACCATCCAGGAACCCCTTAAATGGGCCATTTCTAAGCTAACCGTCATTATTTTAGTAACATTCAAAATATCTAGTAATGAGAATTCAAAATATGCCAACTGTAATTTCCTAATACAACAGCTAGTTTTTTCTTATAAATCAACACTGTTAAGTATCCCATACAAGAAACTCCATACCTTGACTATTTTCACCTTGCAATACGCATTCTTGACTCACTATTTTATGTTGACACCCTTGCAAAATCAACAAGGTGGCCCAATATTAAAGCTGTCTGTTTAGAAAATAGTTGGGGGTTACAGAAAAGCTGAATCATCATATAGCTTTACAGTATCTCAAAATAATAACTATGAAAACTGCTGCAGTCCCACTCTCTCTTTATTTCCCCAATGGTGCTCATGGTGAAAGAGAGGGACTTCACAGCAAACTCAGGAAAATGAAAGAAAGTTACTCTCTTAAGGAAAGCAGCTGACAAAAATATCATGCCTTTTATGATGTAGGGCAGCATTCTCACACTAGTTTGCCAAG
The DNA here is from genome assembly GCF_028749965.1 of Puma concolor. Taxonomy (NCBI): domain Eukaryota; kingdom Metazoa; phylum Chordata; class Mammalia; order Carnivora; family Felidae; genus Puma; species Puma concolor. Next base: position 78,221,679 of record NC_141674.1, read on the forward strand.
GACTGCTTCCTTGGTCAAATGGACTTAGGAAAAACATATTAATATACTCACAAGGAGGGGGGGGCACCTAGGTGGCTCAGTCTGTTGAGCATCCAACTTCAGCTCAGGTCATGATCTCATGGTTAGTGGGTTTGAGCCCCGTGTGGGGTTCTGTGCTAATAGCTCAGAGCCTGGAGCCTGCTTCAGATTCTGTGTGTGTCTCTCGCTCCCTGATCCTCCCCTGCTCATGCTCTGTCTCTCTCACTCTCAAAAATAAACATTAAAAATAAAAAATATATATTCACGTGGATATTAATGCATTAACATTAATGCCAACATACTAACCACTAAATATTACCATATAATATTTAATGTTGGCACAGTTACATTAACATTAACATAGTAACGCCTCTAAAAAGTTCTAGAGTAAAAAAATTCCATTTTTAACTCTTTTTAACCCCACATTTTCCAAACTTTTTGACCCCAGTGTCCTTTTTAAAATATAATACACATAGAACTAATATTCTACAGAACATAGTCTGGGAAACTCTGATATAAGATAAAAAACATAATTTATTATTTGATTTAAACAGTTATGCATTTCATCAGTTTATTTCATCAACAAATATTTCCTCTACTGGTGACTGATATCTACCAGAATGAGGTTCCAGAATGTTGTCCCTGGCTCACATTTCAGAGAAAGAGTTCTAGACCAACAATCAGGCCCTTTCCTTCCCTGTCTGCCTTTCTGCCCTACAAATGGCCTTTATTTAGTCCTTATAAAATGGCAAGAAACTCTCTGACCTGAGATGCTGCCCACCTACCCACCTTGAATCAAACACTAGGCTTGAGGACTACTGTACCTCAGTTCCTTGTAATCTGAGTCAAATACCTGGGCTGCTTCTCCTGAGCTCCAGTGTGAAGATAAAGTACCATCAGGCCTTAGGATACTAAAGGAGTATTCTGAATCACCCCCCAAATTAAACTAGGTTCATATACAGTATTTTTTCAATTGTGATGGAAAAAACATAGCCTAAAATTTATCATCTTAACCATTTTTAGGTTTGCAGTTCAGTGTTCACACTGTTGCACAACACATCTCCAGAACTTTTGCATCTTGTAAAACTGAAATTCTATACACATTGAATAACAACTTCCCCTTTCTCCCTTCCCCCAACCCCTGACAACACCATTTTATTTTCTGTGTTTATGAATTTGACTACTTTAGATTCTTCCTATAAATGGAATCATATAGTATTTGTCCTTTTGTGACTGGCTTATTTCACATGGCATAATGTCTTCAAGTCTATTCATGTTATAGTATGTTATGGGATTTTCTTTTTTAAGGCCAAGTAATATCCCATTATATACATTTTATTTAGTAATTTGTCCATTGATGAACATTTGTGTTGCTTCTGACTCTGGACTATTGTGAATAATGCTACAATGAACATGGAGGTACAACTATCTCTTTGAGAGTCTGCTTTCATTTTTGTCTATTTACCCAGAAGTAGGATTGCTGGATTGTCAGGTAATTCTATTTTTTACTTTTTGGGGATCTTCTGTACTGTTTTCCACAGTGGGTACACCATTTTACATTCCTACCAACAGAGCCACAAGGGTTTTCTCCACATCCTCACAACACTTATTTTCTAGTTGTTGTTGGTTTTTTTTTTACAGTCTTATATAGTTATTATGTGTATTTTTATTGGCTTTTATTTTATGAAAAAAATATAACAACTCTTCATTAATCCAAATATTTTTTTAAATTTTTTTTAACGTTTATTTATTTTTGAGACAGAGAGAGAGCATGAACGGGGGAGGGGCAAAGAGAGAGGGAGACACAGAATCGGAAGCAGGCTCCAGGCTCTGAGCCATCAGCCCAGAGCCCGACGGTGGCTCGAACTCACGGACCGCGAGATCATAGACCTGAGCTGAAGTCGGACGCTTAACCCACTGAACCACCCAGGCGCCCCAGTCCAAATATTTTAATTACCTGGAACACAGACAAGTAGTCTCCAAAGAAAAATAAGTAGTTTCTCCAATATTAAAGGAAATCACAGTAAGAACCAAAATTACAAATATACATTAAGGTAAACTATATTTAAAAATCAGAATGAAACAAGTGAATCATTTTTGCAATTGCTTGATCTTTTATATAATTAAAATAGTAAGAATTTGAATTTGTTTTTAGTCAGCTATTTGTTCAGATAATAGCATTGTATACATTTGAACATTACAAACGCTATGATATACTGCATTATAATAAGTTTAAAGATATTAAGCTGACTTTTTCAACTGTTTTTGAAATTCTATGGAAATAAACATATCAGAATGAATGGTGTGTGTTTCTCTGATACTTGAGAGATTTCTAAGAAGTTTTCCTATCAATAGTAGGAGGGCCTATTATAATATTAGTGCTTTAAAACTTACAAAGTACTGGGGCGCCTGAGTGGCTCAGTCAGTTAAGTGTCCGACTCTTGATTTTGGCTCAGGTCATGATCTCATGGTTTGTGAATTTGAGCCCCGGGTTGGGCTCTGCGCTGTCAGTGCAGAGCCTGCTTAGATTCTCTCTCTCCCTCTTTCTCTGCCCCTCCCCCTGCTCATGCTCTCTCTCTCTCTCTCTCTCTCTCTCTCTCAAAATAAACTTTAAAAAAAAAAAGAAAAAGAAAAACTGAGGTACAAATTATCTGTCCAAAACCATATATATGAGTGGTTAGCTGTAACTCAAAGCCAGGTGTTCTCTCTCCAAATCCCTAACTCTTTTCACTCCTCCATGAGAAAACATAGTTCTATTTGGATTAGTTTAGTTTTGAAAATATTTTTTCACATCATTTTGGGGTCTCTAAATACACAGAACATTTTTTTTTTCTTTTTTCAAATAAGGGCTCAATTAATTACATTTTGGACTTAGTCTCTGTGTGGGAAGTTAAAGCAAACATGCAATGCCAATACAGCTCCCGGTTATGAAGAGTCAACATGAAAACAAGTTATTGTCACACATCCAGATGACAGGGGTCAGCAGCCCACACCCATACAAGAGACTTGGCTTATGAAAGAAGAAGTTTGTAGATGAGGACCAGTGCCATGCTTTCCACTCCCTTCCTGCCTGCTATGCCTAGAATCTCATAGATCAGCAGAGATGCCTTCCAAGGCTTCCAAAATTACTGAGGGTTTGTGCAATTCTGGAAACAACAGCAACCCCAGGTTCTGCTAAAAGTCTAACGGATTGGTTAGTTCACTTTTTTTTTTCTATGCCAGCCTAGGCCTCTTTCTCTCATAAGAGAAAGAATTTAAAATTCAGATATCATACAATCAATCAATACTAAGATAAAATAAAATAAAAAATAAAAATAAATAAAATTCAGATATTGAATTGCTGATGGCAAATTGTGATTTACCCATAAGAGGTTTGAAATGGGACTCTCAGGTGAATTATAAATTCTTAAACTTGGCTCATAGTAGGTATAAAAAGCATACATATATTCATATACATATATTTATAAGTTCATAAGAAATATCTACTGGGAAGTACATATATTACATATTATATAATTGTATATGGATACAGATATATCCACTAGGAGCCAGGAATCTCTCCCAAATATGCTGGAAATTTTGATAATTGAATGAATTCTTACGAAGTTTGGAAACTTAAAGAGAGAACAGTGGTAAAAGCCTATGTTTTGAAATTAGAAAGATACAGGCTTAGATGTTGGTTCTCCTACTTGCTGGCTGTGTGAACTTGGGCATACTGCTAACCCTGATTCCTTATCTGTAAAAGGGAAATAATAACATCTACCTTTTAGAATTTCTGGGAGAATTAAATGTAAAACAATGACAGGCTTTGCACACTTCCTGGCACATAGAATGTGCCAATACATTGTAACTGTTATTAGCACAGAGCCTTCCCATCATTTCTCTTGGCATCAATTCCTATAGAATAATCTTATTAAGGCTGAAGATATAGGTGATTAAGCTGAATCTATAATGACACTCTGACATAACTTAGAATTACATATTTGAATAATCCTTAGGGTCAGTTTACTTAACACTTGTCTCTAGGGTACAGGAAAATGTTAGTTATTTGAGCTTTCTAAATTTAGTATTCCAAACCAACAAAAACTTAATACTTTTCCAAAAGAAATTTTGATAAGATTTTCTATTACTCACAACTGTTGATGAGTTACTTTTGCTTGTACTGAGTTGATCATTCTCACCTCTAGATGGAAAGCAATATTCAAAGCTCTTTTGGTTGAAAGTTATAGAAATGACACTCAAATTAGCTTAAGAAAAAGGGAATGTATTGGCTCCAGCAACTGGAAAGTTGAAGGGTTGGTTTAGCTTCAGATGGTGGTAAATGTTGCCAGAGCTCTGGCTCCCTCCGTGTGTTGGCATCATTCTGCAGAGAGCTTCTTCCATGAAGCCTGGGGTTAGGACCATAAGCTGCAGGCTTATGTGGTTCTTTCAGCTTGACAGCACAGAGTAAAAGGAGCTCCTCTCTCTCCTGGCAGCTATAGATCGGAGAGAAACAAATCTTAGAGAAAATTCTTATTAGTTCAGAGTAGGTGGGGCACTGCGGTCATCTGACTGGGACCACATGGCCTGGGGAGAGGAGATTCCCAAAAGAAAATCAAGATCTGATTCCTAACAAAGGAGGATGGTAAAGCAAGAGATACCCACAGCAGATAGTCTGAATTGGATTGTCTGAAAACAAGGACCTGAGCAAGGCCATCACGGCATCCATTAAAATATACACTATTTCATGGAACCACATAAAAATGTTTCAAAGGGCATTGGGATGGGACATGCTTGACTCATGACTTAGCTTCATGCTAAGCTCCACATGTGGTAAACATCTGCAAAAAAAAAAAAAAAAAAAAAAGAACTTGTTATCCTCATGTGTTCTGTATCCTAAGCAGTATAGTATGTGTGTGATTACATGGAAAAAAAGGAAATTATTTTTCCATATTGCAAAAGCAAATAATATATTAATAAATAATAATCACACACAATTAATGAAAAAGAAACAAAGGAAATATTCCTCCATATAAAAAAAGGACATTGGGATATTAATAAATAATAGTCTAAAATTTTGCGAACTTTAAAATAAGAACAAAAGAGTTACCATTCTATAACTGATTTACATAATACCAAAAATAAAACAAAAAGAAGACATTAGCATTACTTGCATTAGCAGATGACTGTTGAGTCCATTTTTCTAAGTGAAACAGTACAATTCTTTTTGCAAGGGAAAATAAGTTACTGTGAATACAAAGTGCAAAAAGGAAAACTCTATTTTCTTTGTTTAGCCCCATTGATGAAAATAACTTTTAAACTCCTGATTTCATTACCCAGCATTTCAGTAACCAAGTTCATAAAATACTGATGCCTTTCAAATTAGAAGATTCTTGCTGAGACCTCACTCTGCTCTACAAACATGATCTCATCTTTCAGCTTGGTTACATTCCAAATCCAGGAGTGAGGGCAAGTTTATGATCAGGGAGGAAAAAAAGGAAAATATTTACATAAGCCCCATAATACAACTTTTCTAAAAATCAAAAAGAAATCCATGCTATATATATATAAACTCTCTGATAGAATCCAAATAGAGAATAGTCACAGAATATGGGGAAGAGGTTTGAAAAAACAGCCACCCTTTGCAATGGAAACATGAAAAAGAATGAGATGAGCCATCTGAAGACACCCTCCCAAGAGTGACACACCCAAAATTTGATGCCTTATTATCAGTCTAGTGCACAGTGTCTCCCTAAATCACCAACATATTACATTAAAAATCCCATATGGAAGGTATCACATCCAAACATCAACTTACTAATTAATATGTAATAAACTGGCATCCCAGAAATGAAATATCGCAATGAGGAAGCTTTTGCAACTCGTAAGCTGAACATCAAGACTTTTCTTTTCTTTTTTTTTTTGGTTTATCTCCAGAGCCCTTTTGAAGGTCAACGGACACTGTACACCCTATCATACATGGTAAGTTACTAGTATCACTTTATGAAAATCTAATTTTTCCTCAACTATTCTCTAAATATTTACTAAGTTAGGAATGCCTGGGTGGCTTAGTCGGTTAAACATCTGACTTTGGCTCAGGTCATGATCTCATGGCTCGTGAGTTTGAGCCCTGCGTTGGACTCTGTGCTGACAGATCAGAAACTGGAGCCTGCTTCGGATTCTATGTGTCTTTCTCTCTCTGCCGCTCCCCTGCTTGTGCTCTCTCTCAAAAATAAATAAAAACTTTAAAAAAAACTATTTCCTAACTTCTATCCTGACAGTTTTGGTATCTTATCTGTACCATTTCAATTTACCTAAATAGGGTATAGTGTAACACCACCAGCCTTTAGTCATGATGTCTATACAACCAAATGTGAAAGGTAGACTGGACAGCTTATTCACTCAATACAATTAAGACAGATATTTATTCTACTCTGTATAATTCCATGTTAGATCTGTGTTTGAATTACGGAGTTTCTTTCCTTAACATTCTAATTTCATTGTAAACTCTTCCATTTTTGATTCAGATTTTTCAATCCATTTAGATTTGGATTAAGATTCACTCTGTTGTAGCTCTCTCTTTTCACTTACATATGTCCCTTAAAGTATGCCTTTGGGTCCCCCACTTTGTCCAGCATACAGCCACTTATGCCTAGGTGTTCAGATAGCATTCCTTAAGTGAATGACTAAAAGCCCCAAAGAGTTCCAGAAAAAGGGAAGATACTGTTCCCAACATGCATTTTTAGCCAGCATTTATGCTGCCAACCCGTATTTTGCTGAATGAGTATGAGGAAAGCATTCTGTTCTTTCACTGGCGCCTTCAGGAAACGCTCATGGCTCAAGCAGAGAACTACTGCTTTCTGTTACCTCCCAGGTAAACCCACTGCAGACCCTCACCCCATCTGCCCCAACTTACAACAGCAAGTCAGCAAGTCTCCAGCTGAAGTTTCCTTTCTTTTTTGTTTTTTTCTTTCTTTAAGGGATATTATTTTTTTAAGAGAGAGAGAGAGAGAGCACAAGCAGGAGAGGGGCAGAGGGAGAGAGAGAATCCCAAGCAGGCTCCATGCTCAGTGCAGAGCCCACTTGGGGCTCGACGCTATGACCTTGGGATGGATCACGACCTGAGCCCAAAGCAAGAGTCAGACGCTCAACCAACAGAGCTACCGGTACCCCAAAGTTTCCCTCCTTTAGGTCCCCTTGAGTTAGATCAGTGAATCCAAGGGGAAAGAGAGGGACAGCCCACTTCGGTGTGCATCCTACTAGGGACCTGGCTACTAGGGAAGAGGTTCTCTGATCATGTGGGATGTTGTCCTAGATTAAGCAGTGTTCCCTCATTTGCCCCTCCCCCTCACCACTTCCTTTTGGTGACATTCATTGAAAAAATAGGTTACAAGTCTGGGCTCTAGCCCAACAACAATGTCAAGTTTGAGTCCTGGCTCTGCTAATTCTGTGACCACAGGCCACTGAATCTCTCTGAAGCTCAGTTTCCTCAGCCATAATTGGGGGTTAGTAATTATTGCCGTGAAGATGAAATGACACACTCCATATAAAGTACCCAGCACAATAAGTGCTATTACATGTCAATTATCATTAGAACTTGTTGTCAGACATGAATTTAAATGTTGATTATTATCCCTACTTTGGATTCAAAAGGCAATCTAAATGTAAAGAGATGTATGGTTTTCACTCAGCTGTAGCCTGGCACAGAGGAAAGCTGAGGAACTATGTCCAAACTTCAGTCTTGTTACTTATTGTTTATTTATCTGTTCAGAAAAGTCTTCTCTTTTGTGAATTATGTCTGATAAGACCTGCCTCTCCATATATGTCAAGTACTGGCTCATAGCAAATACTTTATAAATGTCAGTTCTCAGTCTCCAATCCAGAACAGATCGCTCTGGCAAGGTTCTAAATTGAAGATAAAGTGACTAATTAGATCAAGGGATAGCAAATAAAACAGCAAAATCTGTTACCAGCTCTGCCACTAGCTAGCTGAGTAATCTTAAACTTTTTGGCTCTCCTACAGAGAAAAGCAGAATTTTCTATGGAGATGTATATAGATTTAATCATAGAGAAAGCAATCACTTGTATATAGTAAACTATGAGCTAACGTGATGAACTTTCCTACTTTTTTAAATCAAGAAAAATAATATATCATGATATATTTATTCTATAGGTGTTCTTGGACTCAATCTATAATGATCTCAAGAGCATTTTGATAGCATGTTATTTATTCTTAGATTAAGATGTGGTTAAATGTTAAGCATTTCACTTCCACCTACCAACATAAAAGCTACCCAAAACCATCTCTTTAGCTCACTTCTGTGTCCTCAACATGTTGAACTGTGCCTGGTATGTGGGAAGCCCTATAATACTTGCTCCAGTAGTGAACAAAAGGATGATGGAAAATGGTTCTTTATGACATGCAGTCAGGGCTCCTATCTCAGATCACCTGATGTTTACAAGTCGTTGGGCAACTTCCCATTACTAAGCATTCTTTTCAACCCTTAAATGATAGACATGTTAGGCAAGAGGGTTCACGTCTCTGTAAAATCTGGTAACACAAGCAGGATCCAGTCAAGTACTAGAGTTTTTTTGTTTGTTTTGTATAGATTATAGTGCAATTTTAACAATAACAAGAAAAAAAATGAGGATCTGAGGCTTTAACTCTACAAGGTCAAAATCACTAATTAAAAAATAAACTTTTTTATTAAAAAAAAGAGATTACCTTATTTCAATAAAATGTTTTGACCTCTATTTTTGCTAAAGCACCTTCTTGTTTGGGCATTGCAGTAAAACTGTATGTCAACTTTGAGACTGTTAACCCCAAAATTCTATTTTGTTTGAGATAAACTCTTCTTACAGATTCATCTCAAAGAGAAGACATCTTGTTTTTCTGTTCAGGCATCTACTGATAAGCAGCCAGCTGTTTATGCTCCAAACACTTCGAACACACCCCAAACAATGAGATCTGTGAAACTGGAATGAAGCTTTGAAAAATATGAATAACAACGACAATTATGATAAAAGATTAGCTGCAGTATTCAATATTTTCTCATGCACACTTTTATGTTTAAAACTAATAGTACTAGTTTGAGAGTACTAATATGTTTCGTACTCTACTAAAAACACTTGTTGCTTTAAGTTTCAACTGCCCACCCAAAATATCAATTGAAACCAAAAAGTAAGCACTTTCATTTATTTATATTTCTACATCTACAAATACCCAGAAAACACAGCATCCATACAGCATTATTTTTTAGAGGGAAGAAATATGCTCACAGTGGAATGTCTCTGATGTTTATATTAAATGAATGTAGATACTAATCTCTCAAAGAATCTGAAGACTTCCTTTCCGTCCTAGACAAAGTAGAGTCCTCTGATTTAATATTTAGTTTGTTCATTAATCATCTTAGCTCTGCATTTAAAAAAAGCCCAATATGGGGCGCCTGGGTGGCGCAGTCGGTTAAGCGTCCAACTTCAGCCAGGTCATGATCTCGCGGTCCGTGAGTTCGAGCCCCGCGTCGGGCTCTGGGCTGATGGCTCAGAGCCTGGAGACTGTTTCCGATTCTGTGTCTCCCTCTCTCTCTGCCCCTCCCCCGTTCATGCTCTGTCTCTCTCTGTCCCAAAAATAAATAAACGTTGAAAAAAAATTTAAAAAATAAAAAAAAATAAAAAAAGCCCAATATGTTTTACAAAGCAAAACTGCTGACTCCTTGTTTACTTAAAATATGGTAGAAGCAAGCATGAACGAATCATAGAAAATACATTTTCGTGATCAAAATACAAAAGATTAAAAACATACTCTGTCTACATTAATAAAACTTTCAAAGGGATCGCAACCAATTCTGTCAGCCTCAGAAGTTCCTATTTTGGCAGTTAAAAGAGAAGAACATGAAATATTTTGTGAATTATTTTTCTTTGTGGATAATTAAACACAAGCCATGAGAAAACAAATGTACAGATGTACACCATATTTTCATCACTCTGAAGACTAGAGGCATTTATTTGGAGATTTAATATTCAAAAGAACTATGTTTGAGACATGTTATTGACTCTTCTCCTAGATTAATGTTTTTTGGTAATTCTATCAAGTTTTGCCCCCGTGTTCTCCTTTTTATTTGAAGTAACTGAGTTTGGTTATCATCTTTCTTCTTCTAGGGAAGCCAAACACACTGCCAAATAACCATGCATATTATTAAGGTGTGAGTGTCGGGTGAGGGTTGGCTCTGTATGCTGACAGGCATATCACAAAAGCAACACCATTTCTCCTGGGGCCTGAAAGAATGTAGAATGTGTCTTCTTCTGTTGGGTGTGGGAACTGATGTTCATAAGTGGACACTGATAGGTAACTATATGTACACTATATTCATATATGTACACTACACACACACACACCCCCTAAACATATATACACACTTACAACTATCATAAGGACTAGGCAGAAACAGTATACAGCGCCATAAGGCTGAAAATAGGGGATTTGATGTAGTGGGAAGAGAGAGATGTCAGGATAGCTTCCCTAATAAAGTGGGTGTATTATTAGCTTCCCTAATAGAGTGAGAATATGGGGGAAAAGAAAGTATTCCAGACTCAGGGAGCAGTGAGGAAGGTGTCCGGGGAGCTGGAGAAATGTCAGTGCCACCGAATCTCACATGCAAAGCTGATAGGGATGGAAGAGGAGATGAACTTAGAAACACAGGCAATTGTTAGATCAAGGAAAGCTTTATGGTTTTTTCTCCAAGGACACTGAAGGGTGAGAAGTGCGCTTGCATGCTGAAATCCTCACTCTGGCAGCAGAGCTCGCAGGAGGGTCTGGGGCAGTGGGGCTAGGTGCGGGGATCTCTTGTAGTGTTTCTGCTGTAGGAGAGTCACAGGGGGCCTGCTGCTAAACTGAGGATGGGAGCAGCGGAGACAAGAGAAGGTAATATCAACTGGCCAGTAAATGTAACCATCACCTTGGAGAAAGTAGAAACTTCATCCCTTAAAATGCTGCAAATTCCATGCAATAGATTTTCTCTCATCATAGAGTAAAGCCATCTGCTGTGTCACTGGGGTTTCTTCCACTTTTCTACTCATTCTGGAAAAGAGTCTGCCAGCTTAGATTCTATCAGCAGTACACCAGGGGGAGAGGGAAGGAAGTCTGACAGTGAGTTTCCAGGCTATGGCAGAGATGGGAGGAATCTGAGGGGGGCCATATATCTTTGGGGGGGGCCACCACTCAATCCAATACATTCTCCATTACCCCTCACAGCCAATTCATCCATAAGTCCTGGAGAATGCATCTTCAATTTTTATCTCTCAGCCATCTCTCCTCATTGCTATGAAGATGCTATGCTCCACTGCTTTATTGCCACAACCCCCACTAAAGGTATTTTGTGTCTCTTGAGAATTTCTGCAATGGCTGCCTAGCCATTGGTCTCCGGCTTCTTCTACTCTTGGCCCTCTCCTCAGAGTTCATTCCCTATAGAGCAGCTTTTTAAATATATAAATCAGACCATATCACTCACATGCTTAGAAACTTCCAAAGCACTTAGAACTCCCTTTGCACTTAGTACAAAATGTGGCATTATCCAGTGCCTGCTCCCATACCCAGCCATCCACCAGCCTCTCCTGCGAACAGGCCCAGCCATGTGGGCCTCCTTCTAACTGGCCAGAGAGGCTGCCTCTGGCTGCCCTGCGTAAGGTGTTCTCGGCTACCCTCTAACACAGCACCCTATCCGTGACCCCTTAGCATTTCTCCACTTGGAATTCATTTACCAGTTTAGTCGCCATCTCTTGGCACTGCACCCCTCAGAGGTAGGAACCAAGCCCTTCTTACTCAGCACTATATATCCAGTGATTGGCTAAGTACATGGTGGACGCCCAATACGTAATTTGTTAAACAAATGATTGAGCTGATTAATTAATGGTTCCCATTGCTTATAGAACTAAGAACAAAACTTGTCTGGCATTCCAGGTCCCTGGCCTCTAGTCACCACCTACCACTTATGCTGCTCATGGGCCACTCTCAGTGGGAAGCCCCAGCTTCTACATATTCTGTCTTATCTTCCCACTTTGATTCATGCCATTTTCTCCTTCAGGAATGTCTACTCCCTCCTTTTGTTTACTACATCTTGGTTGTTTTTCTAGACCATTTGAAATCTCTCCTCCTCCAGGAAGCCTTCTTGACATCACCTCCACCTATGTTATTCTCTCCCACCTCTGTTTTCTTCTGGCTACTTTGTGGCACAAACTGTTCTAAGTGATTCTCACCTTTGCCTCCAACTGGACTAAAAGGTATAAGAGTAACTCTGTTTTATGCTTCTTTGAACGACATTATAGGAACTGAGACAATGCAATGTCCCAGAAACCAGCTGGGACTATTTTCTAGTCTCAGTCCTGTCCACAAGTAGCCATGTGACCCGGGGCACTTTACCTCACCTCTCAGTTTATTTTCTTTATGTGTAAAATAAGGGGTTAGACCATATTATGTAAAGCCTCCTTTAGTCCTAAAATGACAAAATTTTAATAATCAATCAATTTATTTAACAAATTTGCTTCAGAAGTGGCTATAGAGATTTAGTTATTATATAAGGAACTCAGAAGAGTGCCAGGAACTGAGAAAGCCCTCACTAAATGAGTTGCTGGTTACTTCATTTTTTTTTTCCAGCATTAAAATGAAGGCTTGGCGATTTAAATAAGGTAACCCAAGGTCAACAGCAGGTAATGACAAAGCCCATGACCTCCAACTTAAAAAAAAAAAAACAAGCTTTCCCATGTGATAATAACATGTGATAATATGTTGTGATAATAACAGTCACCTTACATACAGAGATTTTATAATTTAAGATTTTATTTATTTATTTTTAAATGTTTCTTTATTTATTTTTGAGAGAGAGAGAGAGAGAGAGAGAGAGTGCATTCAAGTAGGGGATGGGCAAAGAGAGGGAAAGAGAATCCCAAGCAGGCCCCATGCTGTCAGCACACAGCCTGACACGGGGCTCAATCTCAGGAACTGTGAGACCATGACCTGAGCCGAAGTCAAGAGTCAGATACTTAACTGACTGAGCCAGGTGGCCCCAAAGATCTTATTATTTTTAAGTAATCTCTACACCCAACACAAGGCTCGAACTTAAAACCTTGAGATCAAGAATTGCATGCTCCACTGACTGATCCAGCCAAGCGCCCCTACAGGGATTTTAGTTTATAAACCTTTCCATAATCATCTTATTTCACCTCCGTACCAACTCTGTGAGGCAGGTATTATTATATTATTTTTCACACAAGTGAAAGTTCAGTGAAGTTCGGGGGGGCTGAATCACTTGCTGAAGTTCTCACAACCAAGTGAGCAGGTAAACAAGGATCACACCCGAGCCTCCCAGCCTAAATTGTCTCTAATATGCCACACCACACTGCAGCAAGGTACAATTAATGAAGTGAACATTGTCAAATCACGTTTCTGCCAATAAAAGCGTAAGCTAAAAACATACCGACAGAAAACTTAGCAACTTAGAAAACTTAAGAACAATCATTGGATGTATTGAAGTGATAGTTTCTGCTATTCTACTCTAGTGGTCTTCCAGATCCATCCAGGGCTCAGTGCATGTGCGGTTCTCATTAATACTAATGTGAATCGCACACGCCAGCTCTTCACAGAAAACACACCCGAAAGCACTCAGCCATTTAAGAGGCAGAAACTTCCAAGAGTCAGGCACAAGAAGTCATGTGACTAGGCACCCTGCTACCCACTGACTCTGTCTGCAGACATAGTGTGTAAGCTTCATAACTCAAACTATTTTTCCCCCTGAACATCCTTTGAAGTTTGGGAAGATGCAAAAAGATGCATTTCAGGATCAATCCCAAGCCAAAAGGGGAGGTTGGAAAGCATTTATGGTTTGTTTACTTTTTTTTTTTTTTTTTAAGATTTTATTTTTAAGTAATCTCTACACCCCACACGGGGCTTGTGCTCACAACCCCGAGACGAAGAGTCACATGCTCCACCAGCTGAGCCCCTGGTTTGTTTCCTTTTTAAAAGCTAAAATGGATTTATATTTTCAGGCTCTTTCACCATGGGAAATTTAGACTGACTAGCAAATTTCCAGGAAGGTCATTTCCCTCAATTTGAGTGAAACTGTGGAAAGAGGCCTGGACTACAAGGCCCAGGAAATGGGTTCTAGTTCTAGCTCCACTTTTAGCTTCTTTACTTGGATAAATCCCTTAAACTCGAGCCTCAGTTTCCCTGCTTGAAAAAGAAACCAGATTAAAAATAAACAGAGGGGCACCTGAGCAGCTCAGTCGGTTAAGCGTCTGACCGGCTCACGTCATGATCTCACAGTTTGTGAGTTTGAGCTCCACATCTGGCTCTGTGCTGACAGCTCAGAGCCTGAAGCCTGCTTCGGATTCTGTGTCTCCCTCTCTCTGCCCCGCCCCTGCTCACCCTCTCCCTCTCTCTCTCTCTCAAAAATAAATATTAAAAATTAAAAATAAATAAATAAATAATAAACAGAAAAATATCTGTCGTGCCTACTTCACAGGGGCATCATGAGATATTGTTTGTGAAAGTATTTTGCCTACTATAAAGTATTCCTCAAATAATTAATTAATATTACTGCTCCCAAAAGGTGAACCTGAGGGGGGGAAAAAAAAAAAAAAGCCTCCATTTGCAAAGTATATATGCATATCCTGCCACCTAGTGGTCACATGAAGTTATTTTTAATTTTGCTCCTGGTATTAAGATCAAATTAAAGATATAAACCTTGTTAATATTTTTAGAAACTTTGACCCAATCCACTCAACTTATCAAATCTCCCATCAACTTTTTCTGACTCTATGTTTTATCACCAATGGAGCAGAAAAAATAATCATCAGAAACATAATTACAAAACATTAATCTATTTGAACTAAAATTTGTAACCTGCCTAACACCACATTTTTTTCCATGTCAGATCTGGGTTTTTTTTTTTTTTTTTTTTTTTTAATTTTTTTTTTTTCAACGTTTATTTATTTTGGGACAGAGAGAGACAGAGCATGAACGGGGGAGGGGCAGAGAGAGAGGGAGGCACAGAATCGGAAACAGGCTCCAGGCTCTGAGCCATCAGCCCAGAGCCTGACGCGGGGCTCGAACTCACGGACCGTGAGATCGTGACCTGGCTGAAGTCGGACGCTTAACCGACTGCGCCACCCAGGCGCCCCAGATCTGGGTTTTTTTTACCCCAGCATATAATCATTTAACATGAGAGTAGTTATCAGGTGCTACCTTGTGCCAGGGCTACAGCAGGCAATGAAACAAAGTTCCTGCTTTTAAGCGAGCTTACATCATAGTGGCAGAGGCAATCAACGGATAAATATAAAATATGTTAGTTGATAACGAGTTGTATGAGAAGAAACAGAGTAGGGAATAGAGAGTGACTGGCAAGGCAGTACACATTCCACTTCAGATACCATTATCAGGAAAAGCCTCTCAATAGGAAACCTAAAGTGAGTGGGGGCACCTGGGTGGCTCAGTCGATTAAGTGTTCAACTCTTGATTTTGACTCAGGTCATGATCTCATGGTTCACGGGATCGAGTCTGGCTTCAGGCTCTGCGCTGACAGCATGGAGCCTGCTTGGGATTCTCTCTCTCTCTCTCTCTCTCTCTCTCTCCCTCTGCTCCTCCCCTGCTCGTGCTCACACTCGCAAAATAAATAAAATAAACATTAAAAAAAAAAAAAGGAAACCTAAAGGAAGTGAAGGAGAAAAATGCTAAAATTTGGGAGGCAAGAGTATTTGACTCCGATGGAACAGAAGGTACAAAATCCTGAAAATGGTGTAAGTTTGACATGACTGAAGAACAGCAAGGCCAGTGGAGCAGAGAATAAGGGGGTGGTAGGGATGCCAGGTTGGTAGAGGCCATGGTTAGGAATTCACATTTGGCATTGGGATCCCTGAGTCCAATAGGAAGGCATTGGAGGGTTATGAGTAGTGGAATGACCTAATCATTCTGAGTAACCCTCTGACAAACAAAATAAAATACCAAATAACCTGACAGACAAGTTTAATGGAATGCCTGGGGAGAAATGGTTCCCGTAAGAACATAAATTTCTCAAAACGTTTATACAAGCAGCTCTTTTAAGGGAACTCACAGGGAGGGTGATACAAGAAGAATGCATAACATCTTTACACTGAAATAAGTTAAGTCAGGAAAGCCAGAGTTATTTTTACTCATGATTGCCTCAAAAAAAAAAAAAAAAAAAAAAAAAAAAACTTTGGTAACAATTGTGCATAAATGCTGAAGACACTCTTCAACGCAGAAAATAAATATTTACTGAATGTCCACTACAGGTAGGTGACCTGGCAAGTTCAGTTTGGATCACACAAGACAGGACTCTGACCTTAAAAGCACTCAGAAGACATCTAAGGAGATAAAAGGCATGCACATAAAAGACAACACAAAGCAATGTATAAATGCTGAAGGGGAGCTGGTGCCAAGGCCACAGTTTATGGGAGAAAGGGCTTTGTGAGCTGCAGGAACTGAGGCAGGGAACACGGTGGGGGCAGGGTTAGGAGAGGTGGCCTGGGTCTAGGACAGAACCCAAAAAAGTCAAGAAGCTGTGACTGGAATTAGAGGCTCACAAAATTTTAAAACTGGAAGAAATTCATCACAAGAAAAAAAAAAATCTGTGTCTATGTATGGTAATGGTTGTTAACTAGACTTATTGTGGTGATCATTTCGCAATAGAGAGATGATACTCGACTTACAATGGTTTGATTTACAGTTTTTCAATGGTGTAAAGGTGATATGCATCCAGTAGAAAGCACACTTTGAATTTTGAATTGTGATCTTTTCCCAGGCTATCCATATGCAGTACAATGCTCTCTCGTGATGCTGGGCAGTGAGCCGAAGCTCCCACTCAGCCACACAATCACAAGGGTACAAAGCCAATACACCTACAACTACACTGTACCCATACAACTATCCGGGTTTTCACTTTTAGTACAGTATTCAATCAGTTACATAAGATATTTAACACTTATAAGGGTGCCCGGGGTGCTCAGTCAGTTAAGCGTCTGACTCAATTTTAGCTCAGGTCACGTTCTTATGGTTAATGAGATTGAGTCTCTCGGCCGGCTCCATGCAGACAGTGTGGAGCTTGCTTGGGATTCTCTCTTTCCCTCTCCTTCTGCCCCCACCCCACTTGTGCACTGCTCTCTCTCTCAAAATAAATAAACTTTAAAAAACAGATACTTCGGGTGCCTGGGTGGCTCGGTCTGTTGACCGACCGACTTTGGCTCAGGTCATGATCTCAGGGTGCATGAGTTCAAGCCCCACATTGGGCTCTGTGCTGACAGCTCAGAGCCTGGAGACTGCTTTGGATTATGTCTCCCCATCTCTCTCTGCCCCTCCCCCATTCACGCATGCACGCTCTAATACAAAAAAAATTTCTTTAAATTTTCTAAAAAGGTATTTAACACACTGTAAAATAGGTTTGGGTGGCTCAATTGGTTGAACATCTGACTGATGGTTTGATTTCAAACCTCATGTCAGGCTTATTGCTGTCAGCAAGGAGCCTGCTTCAGATCCTCTGTCCCGTCTCTCTCTGCCCCTCCCCCCCCAAAATAAATAAATATTTTTTAAAAAAAAGAAGGAATAAAATAGGTTTTGTGTTACATGATTTTGCCCACCTGTAGGCTGACCTAAGTGTTCTGAGCACATTTAAGGTGGGCTAGGCTAAGCTATGATGTTTAGTAGGTTAGGTGTATTAATCATGTTTTTGACTTACAATATTTTCAACTCAGGATGGGTTTATCAGGATATAATACCATTATAAGTTGAGGAGGATCTGTATACAAATATTGAATCATTATATTGTATACCTGAAAATAACATAATGTTATATGTCAATCATACACACCTCGGTAAGAAAGAAAAAAATTGGAGATGCTTCAATCTATTGCTCTTGTTTTATAAAAGAGGAAAATCATATCAAGATCCTATACTCTTAGTGACAGATCTGGACCTAGAACAAAAGCTCTTGAGTTTCAGTCCATTGCTTTTGCACATCACCACCATGGAAAATGACAGTGAGCTTATTGAATTCTCAAAATTATTCATCAAGGTTGGAATGGAGCCTCATGGGACCATGGAGAGAATGACCAGTATGCTGGTTAGAAAAAGGATACAGATATAGCAGCTAGATGGTCATGTAGATGGAAAGTAACTAGACATAATAGACAATATCTATTGGTCTTTGCCACTGGCTCCTGACACAGAGCTCCTAAAACCCTTGTTAATTTCCCAAGTGACAAGAGCACTGGGAGCATCTTTTGTTCTAGTATTTGGTCTTTGACCCTGCTTCCTGACATAGGGCTCCTTAAATCCTTGTAATTTTCTGGGTGATAGGACTGTCTTCTTCTAAGAAGGTGACTCTGGATGAAAGCTGGTCACTGGAAAGACTAAGCCATGATTAGAAGCTTGGAATTTTCAGACCACCCCCCATTCTCCTAGAGAAGAGCTCAAAATGGAGTTAACCATCAATGATACCTATGGATAAGGATTCCAAAAAAAAAAATCCCCAAGTTACGAGGTTCAGGGAGCTTCCAGATTGGTGAACACATGAAATGCTGGGGGAGTAGTGTCCCTGGAGAGGGCATGGAATCTTCCCTGCCCCTTTCCACATACCTTGTCCTTCACATCTCTTTCATCTGGCTGTTCATCTGTATCCTTTATCTTAGTTATTCTGTTAACATTTATTTATTTATTTTGAGAGAGAGAGTGCATGTGCACGAGCAGGGGAGGGGCAGAGAGAGAGCGAGAGAGAGAATACCAAGCAGGAGAGGAAAGTGAGCTGAGAGCCAAATCTTATTCGTCCCAGAGAAGGACAAGAATCAAGGCTAACTTGGGTCCACTTTCCTCTCTCTTTTCTTTTCACTTCTCCACTCTTCCATTATCTTCATTCATTAAACAATATTGAACTCATGCCAAGCAGACAGTGTTAGTCACTACAAGAGATGCAAAAAATGAAAGGGACATTGGGTCACATTAGTCTTGCTCTGAGTCTGATGGTGAGGAGAGAATGTGTATGGCAAATATCTTAAACAGAAAGAAGAGAGTAAGGACTTTGACAGAGCACTAAATGTTTAATGTACTAGTTGTTGAAGGTATATTCTATAAATGGAGGACCTTTCTCTTTGTCTATAGGCTGCTCCCTGGTCCTTGGCAACATTAAATGAATGAATGAATGGGAAATAAAACTGGAAAAGTAGGTCAAAACCTGCAGAGCCTTGGATGACAAACTAAATTTTCACTATTTTTGCTTATTTAAAGACTGTCAGGTGCATAGAATTGGATTGAGAATAATCCTTGTTTCATGACATACTCTCATCATTGGATCATCCTTTATTAAATAATAAACTAACTAGTTAGTTTTAACAAGGCAAATAAACATCCATGAACCCAGCCCCAACATAAAACCTACCACTTAACTTTGTCTATCTGTGCACACCTTTCTTCCTACCCCCTACCTCACCCTCCAGGGGGAATCCTGCTCCTCAATCTTGTCTCCATAATTGCCTTTCTTTTCTCTCTCTTTCTTTTTAAATTTTTTTTTAATGTTTATTTTTGAGACAGGGAGAGACAGAGTATGACCGGAGGAGGGGCAGAGAGAGAGTAAGACACAGAATCTGAAGCAGGCTCCAGGCTCTGAGCTGTCAGCACAGAGCCCAGCATGGTGCCTGAACCCACAAACTGTGAGATCATAACCTGAGCTGAAGTCAGACGCTCAACTGACTGAGCCACCCAGGCATCCCTTTCTTTCTTTTTGAGAGAGAGAGAGAGAGAGAGAGAGAGTGCACAGGGGTGGGGCAGAGGGAGAGGGAGAGAGAGAATCTTAAGTAGTCTCCATCCCCAACACGGAGCTGACAGGGTCTCGATGTCTTGAACCGTGAGATCAGGACCTGAGCCGAAATCAAGAGTCGGACACTTAACCAACTGGGCCACCCAGGCGCCCCCTCCTTACTTTTCTTCTTAATAGGTTTGTTTTAACAGATAGATGATAAATATTTCCTAAAAGTACTTTTTAGTTGTTTATGATTTTCTTCAAAGAGTACCAGGTCATAAGCTTTTGGGACATATATTTTTTCACTGAATCTGTTGTATGATATGCCAGTATGTATATATGCCAGTTTATTCATTCACACTCCTGTCAGCAGATGAGTTATTCCCTGGTGTCTGCTATTGTTAACTGTACTGTTAGGAACATTCTCTACATGTTTCTTGGTGTAGATGGGCTGGAGTTTCTTTTGGGGATTTATCTAAGAGTGCAATTTCTGGGTTGTAGAGTATGTGAAATTTCAATTTTAGAAAATATGGGGCGCCTGGGTGGCTCAGTCCGTTAAGTGTCTGACTTTGGCTCAGGTCATGATCTCACCATTTGTGGTTTGAGCCCCACGTCGGGCTCTGTGCTGACAGCTCAGAGCCGGGAGCCTGCTTCCAGTTCTGTGTCTCCCTCTCTCTCTGGCCCTTCCCTGCTCATGCTCTGTCTCACTCTCTCTCTCAAAAATAAATAAACATTAAAAAAAATACAAAAAAAAAAAAAAAGAACGCCAAACTTTCAGAAAGTGTTTACATCAATATGCTGTCTTCAGACTCATTTTAACTTCTTAAAAAATTTTGTTTAATGTTTTTATTTATTTTTGAGACAGAGAGAGGCAGAGCATGAGCAGGGGAGGGGCAGAGAGAGGGAGACACAGTATCCAAAGCAGGCTCCAGGCTGTCAGGACAGAGCCCGACGCAGGGCTTGAACTCACGGACTGTGAGATCATGACTGGTTTTGTATTTTATAAGGTCTACCTTCTTAGAAAGTACGATTGCTTTGTCTTTTACTTCTGAGATTGCATCTTATATACTTCTCCACTTTAAACAAATTATGTACAATTGTTAGGCAAGTACCAATTATGGCAAGACATTAGTTAAAATTAAAGCACTTTGGGGCGCCTGGGTGGCGCAGTCGGTTAAGCGTCCGACTTCAGCCAGGTCACGATCTCGCGGTCCGGGAGTTCGAGCCCCGCGTCAGGCTCTGGGCTGATGGCTCAGAGCCTGGAGCCTGTTTCCGATTCTGTGTCTCCCTCTCTCTCTGCCCCTTCCCCGTTCATGCTCTGTCTCTCTCTGTCCCAAAAATAAATAAACGTTGAAAAAAAAAATTTTTTTTTTTAAAATTAAAGCACTTCTTTTGATTATTGTGCATAAAAAACATTCATTTTGCTTTTGTGTGTGTGTCCATTTCTTCCCAGTACTATATTATGAATTTTTTCAAACAAATAGCAAAGATGAAATAAATTTAAGTGAGTACCAGTATGTCACTATCTACCATTTTACCATTAACATTTTTGTACACTTGTTTTATCACCTATCCATTCCTCTATTGATCCATTAATCCATCTAATTTTCTGATGCATTTCCAAGTAAATTTGAGAAATCAGTACATTTCCCCCTACATACTTCAACTTGTGTATAATTGACTAGTGTCAAATATTTTTCAGTTTAATTTCTTTTGACGTAAAATGTACATACAATAAAATGTTCAGATCTTAAGTGAACACTCAGAGTTTTGACAAGTAATATGCCTGTGTCACCCTAAACTCTATCAAAATATAGAATATTAACATTACCTAAGAAGGTTTCCTCATACTCCTCCTGGTCATTCCCCACCCCCACCCCCACCCCTCCCAAGCCACTACTTTTCTGATTGTTTTTCGTCCTTTTGCCTGTTCTAGAACCTCATTCATCATTCTTATTTTATTTTATTTTATTTTATGTAAGTATTTATTTTACCAGGAACCAAATACAGAGGTATTTTAATTTCATTGGATTTTATTTTATGTAAGTATTTATTTTACCAGGAACCAAATACAGAGGTAATTTAATTTCACTGGATTTATGATGCTTTGTTTGGACTCTCTCTTAAGAAAAGTTGAAGTGGGTACGTTAATCATCACCCTGCTTTTTTTTTTTTTTTTTAAATTTTTAATGCTTATTTTTTGAAGGAGAGAGAGACAGAGTGTGAGCAGGGGAGGGGCAGAGAGAGAGGGAAACACAGAACCTGAAGCAGGCTTCAGGCTCTGAGCTGTCACCACAGAGCCCACAATGAGGCTCGAACTCACTGAGCTGTGAGATCATGACCTGAGCCAAAGTCAGATGCTTAACCAACTGAGCCGCCCAGGTGCCCCATCATTATTCTGCTTTTAAAATGGACTTTGCTCGGATAAAAATGTGTGCATCAGTAGGAAGGTAGACAGTCAAATCACTATATGTAAATTTTTTTTATTACACAAGCCATTTGTTAACTTCCACATCTAACAGGAATGATAAAACTTAGAGGAGAATCTTTCATTCACAAAACTGTGGCAAATTTTGTATTTTTATTTTTTTTAATTTTGTTTATTCATTTGTTTTTTGAAACAGCGCAGAGGCACAGAATCCGAAGCAGGTTCCAGGCTCCAAGCTAACAGCACAGAGCCTGACATGGGGCTCCGACTCACAAACGGTGAGATCATGACCAGAGAAGTCAGATGCTTAACCAACTGAGCCACCCAAGTACCCCAAATTTTGTAATTTTAAAATGAGATTGTGATATAATAAAAATTAAATATTTGGTCTTTGTTCCAGTTCCTGGCATAGAGGTCCTAAAACCCTTGAAATCTGTAGAGCGATGAGTAACTTTTCTATGGTAACAAGATGATTCAAGGTGGGAGCCCCTAGCTAGTTCCAGGATGGGGGGCTAGCCGTCAAATAAACCACTGGGTAACCAGAGAGTTCGAACTTTTAGCCCCACTTCCCTGGTCTTCAGGGAGGGGAAAGGAGTCAGGAGACTGAATTCAATTACTAATGGCCAATAATTTAATCAGTTGTGCCTGTGTAACAAAACCTAGATAAAAGCCCCTAGATGATGGGGTCTGGGAGCTTCCAGGCTGGTAAACACAATGATGGGCCCAGAGGGCGGCCTGTTCAAGACAGCATGGAAAGTCTGTGCACACACACTCACCTCTCCCACCAATACCTCACCCTATGCAACCCTGCAGTTTGGCTCTTCCCAAGTTGTATTCTTTATAATGAGCTGGTAAGTATAATAAATAAGGTGTTTTTTTCTGTGCTAAGTCATTCTAGGGAATTATCAAACTTGAGGTGGGGCAAGGGGCTTCATGGAAACCCCTAAATTTTAGTCTGCTGGGCAGAAGTGTGAGTACCCAGGCTTTCTACATGTTCACTATTAACAATGGCTTAAATTTCTGCTTCTCAGTTATGTTTTAATAGGAATATGGCCCATTACCACTAACTATGTATTTGGTGCTACCTTCTCCTTATAAACGCTAGTGTCAGAGAATTATATAAAATAAGTGAGGTGCTAAAGCTCCTGTTGAGAGATTAAGAGATCATCAACATAATAGAAAAATAAAGTTGAAGGTTTAATTGGGATTGTGCTTTTCTGTTACTCAATTAGTCCAGTAAGTAGACCAACTCTGATGACAGTTTGGAACCATGTAAAAGCAGCTCAGAAATGGGGAAGCTCTTCTCAAGCTCATGCCACTGTGGGTCATTATGTATCATCTTTCCTGAGGCTCAAAACAGATTCTGGAGTCATTTGAGAGATGTCTCTCAACCCTTTGTTTTTTCGTTCCAATTGAAAATCTCTTTCCTGATGCTGCTCATCAGGTTTTCAAATGACTGCTGCCATTTCCATATTTTGGTCACATTATGTATTTGATTTGCTTGCAAGCCCTTCATGTTGAGGTATTTCAAGGATTTATCGAGGAAGAATTTGGTGTAGTTATAACATATGCCAACCTAGGAATGCTGCTTTTTTTCTTTAATATTAACTAATCTCTACACCCACCGTGGGGCTTGAACTTATAACCCCGAGATCAAGAGTTCCATGCTCTCCTGAGTCAGCAGGCACCCCTAGGAATGCTGCTTTTTATACAAGGGTCATTTCTTTTGCTAGGTATTAGCAACCTAAACGTTTATTCTTCATACTCATTCATTTTAAGTGTTGAAGTAAATGTTAAGTTTCTCCGGCAACATACACAATCCTTAGTTTTCTTATTGCAATTCTGATTTGTCTTTTTCTTGCATATTACTAGTGTGGATTATAGTTAATGTCTTCAACTTTATTAAGTTCTTAGACATCTTCTTAATACTGCTTCATCTCCTCTATTCACTTGTTTAGACCCACAGATTATTCAGTAAGAGATCCTGCTGCATTGCCATGACCTCTCAATATCTTAACAAGAGCTTTTAGCACCAGCAAGTATCTTCTTTATTTGGACAGTTCATTTTGGCCTCAATCCTTTGCAGCCATCTGCTGTGGCAGTTGGGGCTCAAAGGTGCCAGAGGGACCCACAGCCCCAGCAGAGACATTCCACATACCTGAAGAGTTTCCTCAGTGGTGGAGCTAACAGGGCTTCTGTCCCCTGCTCCATATCTGCTTTTTAATCAAACAAAAAAAGAAAGTAAACATTATAATATTTAATATACACAATGACACAGGTACCTAGACTAAGGAATGTAGGTAGACATTTGTTGTATTCATGGATGCCCAGCATTTTTTTATTAGCCTTTCCACATGGGTAGAAATTCCCACATTATGAGGCCGTTCACCTCGCTTGAACACACAGCAGGTGCAGTGGCTCAGCCAGTTAGTGATACCATCAGACTTCGATTCATTGATTCAGGAGTAAGTAAGAAAGGAAATTAATTGGGCTCTGAAAGGAATGTCTATCCTTGATGACACAGTTGATGGCAGAGGCATCCAACTTTGGGGGGGGTAGCGAGGACTGTAAGGTCAAGTTCCTGATGCAGAGAGGTCACCGTGAAAGACAGCAGGAGCAACTTGAGTAAAGTTTAGTGGGGCAGTTGATAGCAGCAATTTCCATTTAAGGCTAGTTCCACAGCAGGTGTGGAGTATTCCTGAAGTTTAGCTTTGAGTCTAGACTTCTCAACAACGTTGTGAGCTCCCTAACATCTGGTCCTTTTCCTGCTTAAATTAGCTAAGGTAGACTCTGTTCTTCGCAATTAGAAACTCTGATACAGCAAGATATTGGGAGTGTAAGTGGGAGCTAATAGTCGCAACCTTACTCAATAGTGAGTATTAACAGGAATAAAATCGTTCATTTTAAGCACACTGTAGTTGCAATTTTCATGGCTCTGCTTAAGAGTCACATGGGATATTATGTGGCATAATAAAATATAGGTATTTAATTTTGTTCCCCAGTCCTGGCACAGAGCTCCTAAAGCCCTTGGAATCTCCAGATAGAAGCATGGGAGTGCCTTTGTTATTCAAAACAAACCCTTTGTGACCACACCCGAGTTTGTGCTAACAAGGCCCCCAGATTGCTTCAAAATGTGAGCTGGTCACCAGAAAGACCAGTGATTAGAAGGTTGGAACTTGCAGCCCCATCCCTGACCTTCAAGTAGGGACAGAGGGACCAGAGATTGAATTCCATAAAAACTCTTAAACAAGAAGGTACAGGGAACTTCCCTGTCAGTCAACACACACTGAAGGGTCTGAAGGTTGGCTGCCAAGGAGAGGGTATGGAAGTTCCACACAGGCTCCCCTCACCTCCACCCCTTATCTTGCTCTGTGCATGTCTTCCATTTGGCTGTTCCTGAGTTGTATCCTTCATAATAAACCTCTAAATGTAAGAAAAGTATTTTTCTGAGTTTTGTGAGGCATTCTAGCAAATTATGCATTTAAGGAGGGGTCATGGGAACCCCACGGGCAGAAGTGTGGATGGCCTGGGTACCCCGTTTGTGAGTGGCATCTAAAGTACGGGCAGTCGTATGGGACTGAGCCCTTAACCTGCTGGGTTTGTGCTAACTCCTGACAGTGTCAGAATTGAATTAAATTACTAGAAACCCTGTTGTTGTTGGAGAACTGGTTGTTGCTGTCAGAAAAATCACACATTATATAGTTTGACTTTAAAAGGTTTCTGCAAATAAGACACAAACTGAAAATAATAATAAACAGAAGCAGTATTATAACAGAAGTATTAATAAACAGCAGTGTTAATAAACAGAAGTATATTATGAGTTTTCCAGGTAAAAACTGTGGCACTTGATTAGATATAACAAGTAGTTATAGAATGAAGAAGAAAATATCTGCTTTTTAAGAACTCATGCTATGGAAAGAACATTTTGAAAGTTGATCTATAAAATTATCTCCATCGTTTGGCAATTTTGTTCCCCAAAATGATGTAACTGTTACCTCTAAAGTCTTGCCTGGACAGTAAAAAGACTTGGAGATGTAATTTATGATTTGTTTAAAAACTTCAGCAGGTTTTGAAACTATTTGCTAAAAATACTAAAAATGCAAAATCTCCTGGTTCACAAAAACATTGGTTAACACCAGGAAAGAAAGAAATTTACTAGCCAGGTCTTAAAAACTGAAAAATTTGTGTAATGAATTATAAAAATGAGTATCAAGACTTAGTAAGTACATGGTGCCTGGGTGGCTCGGTCATTAAGCATCTGACTTCGGCTCAGGTCACGATCTCACTGTTCGTGAGTTCAAGTCCCACATTGGGTGACCCCGAGCCCTGCTTCAGGTGAGCCCCGCTTCTTTCTCTCTCTGCCCCTCACTCATTTGCATCCTCTCTCTCTCTCTCTCTTAAAAAAAAAAAAAAAAAAAGACTTACTAAGTACGGGCAACAGTGTATTTCCATTTGAATCTTTGTATCTTGGTGAGATATCTTTATCAGATAGAATTGTTATTAAAACCAATACCAAAATAAACTGAACTAGATCTTTAAATCTGAGACTGAACCCATAAAACTCATTAAAAAAAAAAAAACAAAAAACAAAAAACAGAGGCAGGGGCCCCTGGGTGGCTTAGTGGTTAAGTGTCCAACTTTGGCTCAGGTCATGATCTCACAGTTTGTGAGTTTGAGCCCCGCATCAGGCTCTGTGCTGACAGCTCAGAGCCTGGAGTGTGCTTCACATTCTGTGTCTCCCTCTCTCTCTGCCCCTCACCTGCTCTCTCTCTCTCTCTCTCTCTCAAAAATAAATAAACATTAAAACAAAAAAAACCCAAAAAACAAAGGCAGTAATCTCTTTGACAGTGCCTTTGCAACATTTTTCTAGATATGTCTCCTCAGGAAAGGGAAACAAAAGCAAAAATAAATTCCGGGGACTACACCCAAATAAAAAACTTTTGCACAGCAAAGGAAATTGACAAAACAAAAAGGCAACCTACTAAATGGAAGACAATATTTGCAAATGATATATGTGGTGAGGGATTAATACTCAAAATATAGGGATATAGACCTCTATGCAATTCAACAAAAAAAAACCCCAAATAATCCCATTAAAAATGTGTGGAGGATCCAAATAGACATTTTTCCAAAGAAGACATCCAGATGGCCAACAGACACATGAAAAGATGTTCAACATCACTAATCATCAGGGAAATGCAAATCAAAACCACAATGAGATTTCACCTCACACCTGTCAGAATTTCTAGTGTCAAAAAAAGAAAAAAAAAAAAAACAAGAAATAACAAGTTAAAACAAGGATGTTGAGAAAAAAGTAACTATGTGCACTGTCAGTGGGAATGTATTTGGTGCAGCCAGTGTGGAAAACAGTATGGGGGTTTCTAAAAACATTAAAAATAGAAATATCATATGACACAGTAATTCCACTGCTGGGTTGTTTTTTTTTTTTTAATTTTTATTCTTAATTTAAAGAGAGAGAGAGCACGAGTGGAAGAGGAGCAGAGGGAGAGAGAAAGAATCTTAAACAGGCTCCATGCTCAGTGTGGAGCCCAATGCAGGGCTCGATCCCATGACCCTGGGATCATGAACTTAACTGGAATCAAGAGTCAGATGCTGAGCCATCCAGGCGCCCTTCCACTACTAGGTATTTCACCCAAAGAAAATGAAAACACTAATTTAAAAAGATATATGCATCCCTCTGTTTACTGCAGCATTGTTTACAATAGCCAAGATATGGAAGCAGCCCAAGTGCCCACTGATAAATGAATGGATCAGGAAGATACACACACACACACACACACACACACACACACACACACACACACACACTGAAATATTACTCCAACAAAAAAAAAAGAATGAGAGCTAGCCATTTGCAACAACACAGATGGCCTAGAGGGTATTATGCTAAGTGAAATAAGTCAGCCTGAGAAAGACAAATACCACATCATTTCACTTACATGTGGAATCTGAATAACAAATCAAACAAATAAAGGAGCAACAGATCCATAAATATAGAGAACTCAGGATGGCCAGAGGGCAGGGAGGTGGGGGGATGAGTAAAAAGGGGTGAAGGAGAGTGGGAGGTACAGGCTTCCAGTTAGGGGATGGATAAGTCATAGGGGTGAGAGAGACAGCATAGGGATTACAGTCAATGCTATTATGATAATATTGTATAGTGACAGATGGTAGCTAAACTTGTGGTAAGCACCACATGACACATAGAGGTGTCAAATCACGATGCTGTACACCTGAAACTAATGTAATTTGTATGTAAAATAGACTTCAATAAAAAAAGGAAAAAGCAAAAAGCAAAAAATTATCTATAACATTAATTTAAAAAGCAACAAATATGTACAAATGCATTACTCTGACTATATCACTTATTACATTAAATATTATGGGTGTATGCTAAAATTTTTACTCATGGGATACCTGGTCATACACACACACAAACTGGATTGGTCTATGCCAGTATTTTCTAAATGTTATTTATGGATGTGTACATCAGAATCTCCAGGGTATCCCTTATATGCTATTTCTTGAGCCTTGTATTCAAGACAAAGCAGCAACAAACTGACCTATTCTCTTGGGTTTAACAAGGGGTGAAAGAGAATTAAACATGTAATAATTTCATGATGCTGTGACTCTGTTTTTTATTGCTATTGTCTGTGAAGCATCTCAAATCACTCACCAGTGAGTTCTTCCCACACTTTAATCCATTGATTTGCAGCATTTCAACACAGATTCCATGTTAAGTAAAATCAGCATTAATGAAAAACCTAGACTTTATGCCATCAGCTGTTATTTACGTGTTTTTGCACTTAGTGAACTAAAGGAAGGCACCAGAGATAGAGAAGACACAAATACAAGGAAATGAGTGAATACAGCTAGAAAGAGAAGAGCAGAGATGGCTTTTCCTTCCAGGACACTCTTGCCTCCCTGTTTCTCAATCTCAACTCCAGAGACTTTCATTTCTACCGTTTTTCACCCATCCACCTGGGACCCAGCCTTCACTCAGAACTGCATGACCTCCAGGGCTTCAAAGGGAGTTTCCTTTCTCTGATCACATCCCTCTTCCTTCCCCTTCGCCTGAGTTTGTTGACCTGCTTTTCCCTGTTGTAACTCTGGTCCCTTTGCCCTTCTCTTTTTTATCAAACCAGCTGGATGACCTCATTTCCGGTTTCTCTTTCCCTGATCCTTTGCCTAAAAAGGATCTAATATTGGGAAAGAGTTGTAAAACCCTGTTCCAAATGCTTCAGAGCCCAGAGTCCTTCATGCTACTGACCTCATTTTTTTTGTGCAGAGTGCCCCGCAGGGCCTGGTTAGAGGTTCCCTACATACTTAGGCGTGAGCATAAGGCGTGAGCATAGCCCATAGACACAATCCAAAGCCCTACAGCTGAAACTTATCATCTGGGATTCTAAGACTTCTTAAAAATTGAACTTAATAAGTTCTTTGAATGCCATTCAAAAGTATAAAAAGCATACACCTATTAGATTTCTATACTCAAGTATTTGTTAAATAGATGATAGTGAAAAAAAAACAACAAAACTGTTCATTTTCAACAATTATCGCATTGGAGACTTTCGCTTATAAAAGAGACAGTAACAACATTGATTAAAATAGAATGAAAGGCATATACGGGTTTTAAATAAGTAGCATTATCTCTCTAAAATTATATTACCTTACTGTACTTTCGAGAGACAATTTGCTTATTCTATTAGCTTGAGGGATCATAGGTTATAACACATTATCTCATTACTTATAATTTGAATTGCTTCATCTTCTGGTAGAACTTAGGATAAAGAAGTATAAGCATTGATACTGTAACAGTGTTGGTAGCTACACTTTGGCCAGCCCAGCATAAGCTATAGAGATGAGATGCATCATTACATTGTACACCTGAAACTAATGTGTGTAACATTGTGTGTCAACGACACTCAAAAAAATTTCTTAAATACAAGCATTAATGGGGTGCCTGGCTGGCTCAGTCAGTGGAGCATGTGACTCTCAATCTCAGAGTTGTGAGTTCAAGCCCAACACTGAGTATAGAGATTACTTACAAACAAAAATCTTAAAAAAAAAAAAAAAGAAAGAAATATAGGCATTATTAATTCTGACTTCAAACCTCAGCATTTCTAGGTGAATACATAGAAGTTATAGATTCAGCTATATAAAAAATTTTTAAATAAAAAATTTTACCATTTTAAACATAGTCAAAATCCTTTTTTTAACCACTAATAACATGTAAAAATTTATCTACATGTCAATAATTAGCTCTCAAAGTAAAACAAATTCAAAGGAAAACTAACCAAAATGAGTGAATAAGAATTTCCTCCCCTTTCATGATCTGTACTCCACTTCGTCAAAATAAAATCCTTCTGTTGCTTATTTTTCTCTGAGGAGCCTTTGTGTACACTGTAAAAATTACCTATGTGCCAATAACAATTTAGGAAGTGGCTGAGTTACAACGTGCAATTCTCCAATAGAAACGAATCCCTAGAATGTATTAGGTCAGGACAAGGGGTCAGAATTCACTAAAGTTAACATAAAAGGCTCCTAAGAAACAAAGAATAAGCAATGAGTAGACAACAAAAGAATCTTGACAAAAAGGTCTGGTTTCCTTTGAATTTAAGTGATCTCATTTTACTAATGGCTCTTTCTCTGATTCTGTCAGAGGGGAATTTCGCCCTTTTGAATAACTTATTTTAGTTCTGATAAAAGAGTTCAGATATGGGAAAGACCCACTGGATCACTGAAGGGATCTTCTTCAGTCTCCTAATATGGATTATAATTGTTGAAAGGAGCCAAAAGACCGGTCATTATTACACACGTAAATTTTTCCTGTGGTCTCTTTGCTTTTTCAGTACAATAGAAAATATATGTGCCAATTTCCAGCCAATTGGTAGGGGTTTAGATCCATAGAGTTTTCATAATTTCAATGACATTTGAAAGCTGGTAGCCTGTTTAAATTGCTGGGCAACACCAGCAAATATTTAGGAACTCCCTAACCCACTCCAATACAAGATAGTCTCCTGTACTTAATACAGGCCATGTCAGGGAACTTCAGGCCTCTTCTCAAGCATAAGTCAGGGCACCATCTCTTACTTTTCACTTTGGACAGTGGATTTCTCAACTGAGAAATATATATCACTTTACATATTTGTCCCTTTTGGTGAAGAGTAGGTCTTTAGGCATAAATCATTTATTCATTATTAGACCACTATTAATTGAATACCTGCTATGTGCCAGATACTCTAATAGGTACTGAGGATAAGGCAGTGAACAAAACAGACAAAAATTTCTTCTAATGTTTATTTTTTTATTTTATTTATTTATTTTAATATGAAATTTATTGTCAAATTGGTTTCCATACAACATCCAGTGCCCATCACCTACTTTTGAAAGAGAAAAAAACATACGAGCAGGAGAGGGGGTGGGGCAGAGAGAGACAAGGACAGAGGATCTGAAGCTGGCTCTGTGCTGACAGCAGAGAGTTGGATGCGGGCCTCTAACTCAGCAACCATAAGATCATGACCTGAGCCGAAGGGACACTTAATCAACTGAGCTACCCAGGCACCCCAAAAGACAAAAATTTCTTTTCCGAGCTTCCATTCTATGGAGAGAGAGATATATTAAGTAAACGATTCTATAATGTATCAGATGGTTATATGTGCTATGGAGAAAACTATAGCACACAAAATGATTCGGGAGTGCGGGGATGGCAGTGGTAGCTGTTCTTTTCTTTAAAAGGCAGCTTGACAAGCATTGTTGTGACCTTTCCTTCAGTCACACTAAACTGTAAGGCAAAGAGTAGATGTAGACCTAAAAAGGATTAAATTTAAGGTTTAATAAGGGTTTAATGAACGTTGTAATCTTCCCAAGCATGAAATAAGGAAGAGGAGGTAGAGGAGTTAGGAGTGATTGCAAGAAGGGATTATTATGATTGGCTGTAATACGAAAGCTGGATAAGAAGGGAATAGGGGACAGTAGGTGGAAGGATAGCAAAAAGGTGATAGGATTAATGGGTTACTGACTGATTCCTGTGTAAGTGAGGAGGTGCAGGATTGTCAGAGTCCTTAAGTTCCTAATACTGTCCTGGGACGGAAATCAGAAGCCCCACTGAAATTTGATCCTCCATTTTTATTTTGGATTATGTGGCTCATCAACACCCCTCTTCAGTCCTTTAGGAATCTAGACTTGGACAAATGGACACTTCATAATGGGTCTTCTCATAAAGAGCCTGAAAGTGCAATTAAAGCCAAACAGAGAAGCACCATTGTTACTCTAGAGGGCTGGGAATTTCTGAGGACTTCCAGATTAGGTTATAGCCTTTTCACAGATTCTCTGTAACTTCCTACTGGACCTGATTTATATTTTTTATGCTGATAGAAATTCTTTTTTTTTTTTTTTTTAATTTTTTTTTCAACGTTTAATTATTTTTGGGACAGAGAGAGACAGAGCATGAACAGGGGAGGGGCAGAGAGAGAGAGGGAGACACAGAATCGGAAACAGGCTCCAGGCTCTGAGCCATCAGCCCAGAGCCCGACGCGGGGCTCGAACTCACGGACCGCGAGATCGTGACCTGGCTGAAGTCGGACGCTTAACCGACTGCGCCACCCAGGCGCCCCAGAAATTCTTTATATCATATAGTTTCAGCATTGTAGATGCAAAATTAACTTTTAGTATTTTCCATTGTGATTTTATTATTTACAAAATCTTGATTGACAGGGTTAATGGGACCAAATCTTACAAATAAATCTTCTTAAGCTGATTAACTAAACTCAAGCTTTGTGGTACTACTATATAAAATTTGTGGCTCTTTTCTCACAGATGGGGCTCATGATTACTGCCCACCTCCCCAAAATTATTTGTAATCTTTATTTGAAATGATTATATTAAGATAACTCATTGTTTGTTACACATGTACATTCACATCCAAATTTCAATCTTCTACACATTTAAGTTACATTTGAGAAATATATATTCAATTATATTTAATGCTATTTCCAAAATAAATTTGATAAAGGAAATTACAAGCTTTATACCTATGGAAAAACATTACACATTTTGTTAAAATGTTTAACATTTAAAAACTCGTTTAATTTTGCTTTTTAAAAAATTTTTTTAATGTTTATTCATTTTTGAGAGACAGAGTACAAGTAGGGGAGGGGCGGAGAGGGAGACACAGAATCTGAAGTAGGCTCTAGGATCCCAGCTGTCAGCACACAACCCGATGAGGGGCCTGAACTTGAGATCATGACCTGACCCGAAGTCGGCCACTTAACTGACTGAGCCACTCAGGTGCCCCTCGTTTAATTTTACTTTTAAAATAGAATGGAGGGGCGCCTGGGTGGCGCAGTCGGTTAAGCATCCGACTTCAGCCAGGTCACGATCTCGCGGTCCGTGAGTTCGAGCCCCGCGTCAGGCTCTGGGCTGATGGCTCAGAGCCTGGAGCCTGTTTCCGATTCTGTGTCTCCCTCTCTCTCTGCCCCTCCCCCGTTCATGCTCTGTCTCTCTCTGTCCCAAAAATAAATAAAACGTTCAAAAAAAAGAAAATTAAAAAAAAAATAAAATAGAATGGAAACTCTGCTGGTAAAAATATTGATATCTAAGGCAAGTAAGTAAAAGGTCAAAGTTTTCAACTATGAAATTGAATAGGGAGGAAGCAAGACTGGGACTACAAGCCATACCTCCCCTTGAGTTAAGTGTATGTGTTATTTGACTCAAAACATTTTCTCATGCTTTGTCAACTAATAGGCAGATGGTGTAGAGCCTTGGAGATCACTGAAAGACTTTTTCACTATGAGGGACATGGGTAGCCATTGAAAAGTTCTGAGGAGTGGAGTGACGTGAGATGATTACCAAGATCATTCTATTGCTGTATTGAGGCTAGACTGAAGAAGACCAAAGGGAGAAGCAGAAGCATTGGCGATCTGTCTGCTGCAATAAACTAGATGAAACATTATATGGACTTGGACTAGTTTGGATTCTGGATAGGTTGTGAAAATGTAGCCACAAAGATTTGCTGATGAATCAAATCCTTTTAAACTTGATTGGCTGTAAGATGTGAGACAGGGGATGACTGAATTTTTTTAATTTTTAATTTTTATTATGTTTATTTATTGTTGATAGAGGGAGACAGAGCACAAGTGGGGGAGGGGCAGAGAGAGAAGGAGACATAGAATCCAAAGCATCCAAAGCAGGCTCCAGGCTCTGAGCTGTCAGCACAAAGCCCAATGCAGTGCTCGAACTCACAAACTGCAAGATCATGACCTGAGCTGAAGTGGTACGCTCAACCAACTGAGCCACCCAGGAGTCCTGAAATGTTTAGCCTAAGTAACTATTATAAGACTGGAGCTGCCATACACTGAGATGTGGAAGACTGTGGGCAGAGCAGTTTGAAGGGGGATTATCAGGAACTCAGGTCTGGACATAAATACCAAGTTTAAGATGTTCATTAGACTTTCCACATGGAGATATGCAGTAGGCAGTTGGAAGTATGAGTCTGGAGTTCAGGAAAAGGGTTCAAGATAGACATGTAAATTTGGGAGCCAAGGACAGATAAGCCTTGAGACTGGATGTGATGTTCCTAAGGGTGTTTCAGTAGGGAGTAGGTCCAAGGAGTGAGCATTGGAAATTCCAACATTGAGAAGAAAGAACTAGCAAGAGCTGACTTTCAGATTTAGCAATACAGAGTTAACATATTTTTATTTTTAGTAACAAATTATCCTCTATAGCTGTATTAAATTGCTTCCAAATTCCTATACAAAACCATTTATAAATTTAAATTCTTTTTTTATGTTTATTTATTTTGAGAGAAAGAGACAGAGTGGGGGAGGGGTAGAGAGAGAGGGAGAAAGAATCCCAACAAGGCTCCACACCCAGCACTCAACCCACTTCAGACCTGAGCCAGATAATCAAGAGTCAGACACTTAACCAATTGAGCCACCTAGACACCCTGTAAATTTAAATTCTCTCAGGGGCGCCTGGGTGGTGCAGTCGGTTAAGCGTCCGACTTCAGCCAGGTCACGATCTCGCGGTCTGTGAGTTCGAGCCCCGCGTTGGGCTCTGGGCTGATGGCTCAGAGCCTGGAGCCTGTTTCCGATTCTGTGTCTCCCTCTCTCTCTGCCCCTCCCCTGTTCATGCTCTGTCTCTCTCTGTCCCAAAAATAAATAAACGTTGAAAAAAAAAAAATTTTAAATTCTCTCAGTTATCTGGGGATCCTTGTAAATCCATAGGAGACCAGAAAGATGGGCTTCCTCTTGTTGAATGTGATGCTAGAATGTAAGATGGAAAGTTGAAAATGTCTTTCATCTATATTCATGTGATATATTGATTTAAACTAAAATGGAAATTTATGTTTTTCTAAAAAAACCCCATAATTACAACTATTTTATGTCACAGAATAGACTTGTGATATCTTAGTCTTACTGTATTATACTGTTACTGGTCTTCAGCCACTTTTTTACCAATAATTTAGAAGCGAAGCAACTTTTCTGTATTATCTGTCACACATTCCCTGGAAAATCTCAATACTGGGGAAAAGCAATTATCTTCTCCATGAACAATTACAAATTTCTCCATCTTAACTGTCTCAGATATGTCTTACTAAGACATTTTCCCAGTCAATTTTTTCTCCTGTTCTCCATAAACATTATTTCAAAACTATTGAAAAATATTCAAAACTATTTTACTCTTGTAACTTCTTTCCTGCCTTCCTCTCCCATCTTTAACTTAGACTGAATTTTGAGCTGTATAATAAACTCACCATTCAAAACCTCTATCCAGATATTTTATGGGCACCCTAAATTCATGTTCAAAACTGCACTCATTATCTTCCTCCTCCCCCAAACTTGCTCCCCTCCTACAATTCCCTTTCCAGTAAATGGTGCCTTCCTCCAAATGCTCAAGCCAGAAACACCATATCATCTTTACATCCACTCTAACAGCAAATCTTTGGGAGTCTACCTCCCAAATAAACCCATTCTCCACATTCTCCATTTTACAACCATTTTAAGTTTCTTTAAAAAACTCAAATCTGTTTTTGTCACTCTCCCCCTCACTACCTCCCCCACCTTTAATTCAAATCTGATTTGTCACAGTCCTTAAAACTTGGCAGGATCAAAGGATAATGTACTTAATGATAATACACTCTGACTTTTGATACTTTGCATTCATGGTGCTTACTGTGTAGTGGGGAATATAGACATTAACTATTTGCCTGGCTGTAAAATTACAATCGTAATGGGTGCTATGTAATATGGTTGTAATGAGAGTGTATAATAGGAAGACCAATCTAGTGGAGGCCTCCTTGAGGAAATGACTGAGCTGAGACCTGAGGGTAGGATGGGAGTAGAGAGAAGAAACCAGCGTAGAAGCCCTGGGGGGAGAGGGGGAAGGAAGGGAGGAGAGAGTAATAGGGTACTGGAAAGAACTAAAAAGTCAGTGTGGCTGGAAATACGGGAACTGTTGGTGGGGTGGTTGGAGCTGGAGATAGAGAAGTCAGGTAGGCCTTGTAGCATTTTTTTTTTTTTTTAAGTTTATTTATTTTGAAAGAGAGCCCGTGTGTGCATGGGGTGGGGGAGGGGGACAGAGAAAGACGGAAAGACAGAATCCCAAGCAGGCCCTGAGGCCATCAGCACACAGCCCAATGCCTGGGCTCTGATGTGAGATCTAGGACCTGAGCCTGTGAGATCATGACCTGCAGCAAAATCAAGAGTCGCATGCTTAACCCACTGAGCCACCCAGGTGCCCCCTCTTGTAGTTCATCTAAAAGGTTTTGATATTTATCTTAAAAGTAATGGACAGTAATTGAAAGGTTTTAAGGGTGTTAACAAGATGAGATTTAGCTTTTTAAAAGATCACTGGAGTGTGGACTATGCGCTTCTCCCTTATATTGGTTCTCAGGAGGAGAGCCAAAAAGTTGACAGCTGAACAAGATTTGCACAGAGTCATTCCTGGATTTTACTTCCTTTGACTTCCCTGAGGCCTTTCCCAGCGTAAAGGTCACACCCTAGGTCTATACCTAGATCACACCCTAGTTCCAATCTTTTTCCTACCTAATAAGGGTTTAAACAACAAAAACAAGAACACAAACATCAAATCTAAACCAAGTATACGCTACGGTATTGACTCTTCGGTGTTAAATACACTCGTCTAACACACGTCCACAAATAAAAAGGAGGTAGTCGCCAAGACTCTCAAAATCTTAAATCACTCTCTTTACGCAGCTGTCTTTAAGCTGCTCGAGTGCCATTTTAAAACCAATGAGCTCATGTGGGCTCCCACCTCACCTGCTATCTAATACTGAGCATTCACTACGTGCAAGAGATGCGAACTTTGGGGGGAACTGGAGAAAAGTACGAAAACGACGAAAACAATGCAAGCCAAAACTCAGGACACCCTCCCCCCCCAAAACAACACAGGTCTAATGCATTGAATTGTTTTAACGATAAACTCTTGGGTGGCACTCCTTCTCCTAAACCCCCAGCTCTTTGCACCATACCTGGCATTCAGTAAAGGCTCAACAAACGTGCACTCCCAAGGTGAAAGACCTTGAACCTCGGCAAAAGCCGGACTGCGGAGCTGATACCTCGCGCACTTTACCCGCCGCCGGGCTCCAGGCGTGGCCACGTGACACGCTCAGGCCAATGGGCGGGCCGCCTGCAGCAGGTCCCCCATAAAGGCGCCTGTCGCTGCCGGCTAGTGGCCGCCGCCATTAGGGCGAGAGCTGGCGGCGACGGTCGGTGAAGGACTGCTACCTCGCACCGCTTCATCTTGTGCAAGCTGGAGGGGACGATCACATAAGGTTTTTTTCACCAAAGGTGACAGAGCCTCTACCTGGAGCATTGCTTTGGGATCCGGGCCCTCGGCGGGACCCTGAGTAGGAAACAACCGTTTTTTTCTCTTCTCCCCTCCCCCATCAACACTGCGACTGGCGAGGCAGTTGGGGAGGCCTTACCGGTGCGTGCGTTGCTGCCCAGGTGAGCTGCCAGTTGCTTTTCTTTGGCTTACCAACTGCAAGCTTGTTGCCCCAGTGGACCCTTTTAAAAACTGGGACCTTCCTCTTAAACGCTTTGGCATTTTTTGCAAGGAAGGGGTGGGAAGAAGGAGGTTAGGGCGAGGGGGTGACGTTCCGGTTATGCAACCGCCTACTCCCAACTCTTGAAAAACATTCCTGGTCTTTGTGCAGCTCTTAGGCCTAGGATTGGTGGGTCTCTAGATGTACTGTAGTTTTGGGTGTGCAGAATAAAGTACGGAGCTTTAGCTGTTGCTGGCATTTTATTGTTCATCCTGGGTATCATCGTTTGGGACAGGAAGATCCCCAGCCTTGATTTATTCCTTTATTTATTCGTTTAACATTATTAATCTCTTAACATGCCTAATTAATCCTCTGTTGAGTGCGGCAGGTCAGGCTCACCTAACC
The DNA here is from genome assembly GCF_028749965.1 of Puma concolor. NCBI lineage: Eukaryota > Metazoa > Chordata > Mammalia > Carnivora > Felidae > Puma > Puma concolor. The sequence goes on from NC_141674.1 coordinate 78,260,329, forward strand.
TCAAGGTACTGGCTTACGTTAAGAATTCAGATGAAGTATCTACAAGTATCTATGTGGTGCTTTGGGACCCTTGGGAAGGACCCGAGTGGGTAGAAGGGGATGGGGGAGGTATCTGGGTAGAAGTGATAAATGAGCTGGGTCTTGAAAGACAGATAGAAATTAGCCTAAAGAGTGATGGGAGGAGCTCTGGTAAGCAGGAGAAAAATTTCAAAACCATGGACAGGTGTGAGCACAAAGTGGGGGTGGGGGGGTGGTCAGTGAAGAAGTGTAAATTTTTGGGTGTGGCTTAGGCGGGTTGGGGATTAGGATAGTAGCAATATGAGTCTAAGGAGATAGGCAAGGGGGTTTATATATGTGTATATCACGAACAGCAGTGGGTTGAACAGTGTGGTTGTAAATTACTGAACAAAAATCAAAACCTCACTTTTGTATCAATTCAGGTGGGAGTAACAAGTGATTGAACAAAAAAAGTGGTTTGGGGGATCGAAAATAGAAATACACTATGTACTCGGAATATGTAAATTTATATCCCAGAGTCAGGGAGTGTGTAGATGGAGTTTAAAAAACAAAAACAAAAAAAAAAACCCAAAGAGCAAGGGAAGAACCCTGGAGGATATTAATAGGTTAGCAGAAAATGATGATGAAGGAGATAACATCCTCTGGATTTCCAGCCTGACTCCATTTGTTCCCGTATCACCCAGTTCCTATCTCTGTCAAAGCAGTAATTATCGGTATCCTGTTGTAATTACCTATTTGTAAGTCTCTATAAAGAGACTGTATCCTCAATTCCTAGTTCAGTGCTTGGCACCATTGTAGGTGCTTTATAAGTATGTAATAAAAGAACAAATAGAATCTGGGGGAAAAAAATAGTGGTATCCTGGAAACCTGATAAGAATTTCAAGAGAGTCAAGATAGTCTAGTGACAGATATTGCTGAGAGGTCAAGTAAGATGTAACTCAAAAAGAATCCATTTAACAACTAAGTATGGTAAGTATTAGCCTTAGTGTAGGGGGAATTTTAGAGGCATGGCTGGGACAGAATTGAGTGTGAGGTGGGGAGTAAAAACAGTGTCATTTTTTAGGATGCTCCGGTGTGAGGTATAGAAGAGAGAAGACTGAGGCTTCAAGGAGACAATAAGATCAAGAGAAGAATTTTTAAGGAGACTTGAGAAAGTGTATATGGAGGGTAAGCTAGTATAGAAATGTTGATGATACAAGCAAGAGAGATCAAGGACCATTGTTATCTCATTATGTAGAGTACCTGGGAACCAAGTTCTAGACAGGGAAGGTGTCCCATTTCTAGAATGAAAGGAGTAGATGAGAAGATTGAATCATTGTGAAGAGTATACATTTTCTAGAAATTATCTGTTTGACTTTAAGTGAAGCCTGATTTTAATTTGAAGAAACCATTTTCTCCCTTGAATTGGAGACTGCTCATTTGATGAGGCAGGATTTGGAGTCCCTATTTGAGCTCACACTGGGTGGATTGTCTTTGACCTTTCTGAGCCCTGGAACCACGTGGTATTCAGAATCAAACTCTTGAGTTCCTTGCTGTACTGCTTCCCTGCATGTGTAAAATCTACCATGAAGTTCAACCAGAAGTACCACACAGCAGAATAACTTATTCTGTGCTATTTATTGAAATGATGGAAGATGGTTTTGAACAATCTTTATTCAAAACCTCAAAGTTCAGTTCCATCCAAAATTGAGTCTTAGGTTCAAAATATATTAATTTACATTATTTTGTTTTTCTTTTTTTTTTTTTTAACAGTTTGGCTGCTTTTTAAAAAAAAATTTTTTTTAACGTTTATTTATTTTTGAGACAGAGACAGAGCATGAACAGGGGAGGGGCAGAGAGAGAGGGAGACACAAAATCTGAAACAGGCTCCAGGCTCTGAGCGGTCAGCACAGAGCCCGACGCGGGGCTCACAGACCGTGAGATCATGACCTGAGCCGAAGTCGGATGTTTAACCAACTGAGCCACCCAGGTGCCCAATTATTTTGTTTTTCAATCAGCTCAATTCCTTGAGACTTCAGTAAGCATATAGCGCAATACAATTTAATACTTGCACCATTGAGGTGGTAATAATTGAAGAATTTTGTAAACATTTTTTTCTTGGCAAACTCAAGAAGTTGGTTTTTGCCAAAGAGATCAGACTCTTCCTGATATGTCTGTGCCTACATTGAATTTGAGGTGAACTTGTATGTTTCTTGTAACATTTTGGAAACATGTTTTAGCTTATGTGTGCATTTCAGGAAACCTTTGGCTTCGTTTATAACTTTTGTCAGGAATGACGAATATTCACAACCACTTCAAAGACTTTTGTTTCTTAGAAGTTTAAATTTTTATTCTTGTATGTTGTTGGTAGAGATATAAATTAGAATCTCTCAACGGCAATTAAACATATAGCAATATGTAAAAGTGTTGTCCTAAAAATCATTAATAGAAATATATCCAAAGGCCAGGCCAAAATATATATATATATATATATCTCTAATAGGTATTGGCAGATGTAAGCAATGATGTATTTATGAGGATATTGATTGCAACATTATATATATTTAATGGGAAGCCATTAAAAATAGAGGGGCTAGGGGTATTTGGAGGCTCATTTGGTTAAGCAAGTGACTCGATCTCTGTTCAGGTCATGATCTCATGGTTTGTGAAGTGAAGCCCTACATCAAGCTCTGCACTGATAGTGAGGAACCTGCTTGGAATTCTCTCTCCCCCTCTCTTTCTGCCTCTTCCTCTCTCTCTTTCTCAAAATAAATGAACTTAAAAATGGAGCTGCCCTGGGACCATTTCTAATATGAATTAAGTGTAAAAAAGTTTCTAAAAGGATGCACAAGAAACTGCTAACAGTAAGGAGGGGTCCTAGTTGGCTAAGGAACAAGAATGGGAAAGGAAACTTTGTATGCCACGTGGATGTTAAAATTCAAATAAACTCATTTTTTAATGAAGTCTATAAATAGTATATCATCCTTAAGAATTTTTCCAAAACTCAAAAGATTATTTTATTTTTTTTTTCAACGTTTATTTATTTTTGGGACAGAGAGAGACAGAGCATGAACGGCAGAGGGGCAGAGAGAGAGAGGGAGACTCAATCGGAAACAGGCTCCAGGCTCTGAGCCATCAGCCCAGAGCCCGACGCGGGGCTCGAACTCACGGACCGCGAGATCGTGACCTGGCTGAAGTCGGACGCTTAACCGACTGCGCCACCCAGGCGCCCCTCAAAAGATTATTTTATAATGAGCTATTAAGTGAACAAAACAGGTCTGATTTTCAGGGCAGCTGGGTGGCTCAATTGAGTGTCTCTTGATTGCAGCTCAGGTCACAGTCCCAGGATCATAGGATGAAGCCTTGCATTGGGCTCTGTGCTGAGTGTGGGGCCTGCTTGGGATTCTCTTTCTCTGTCCCTCTCCCCTGCTTGCATGTGCTCTTTCTCTAAAATAGAAAATAAAATAAAATAAACATCTGATTTTCAGCCAATTTGTTCATGGAACCATAGAATGATCTGACAAGGTGATACTAATTATGTGATTATCTTAAAGTAAACCAGAACTTTTCAGAATTTGTTACATTGTCTTTGTGCAATTGTCAGTGGTGGTTGTTATGTAACATTGAATTGTTAAGAGATAGAGATTCTTAAGAGATGAATTCTCATTCTTAAGAGATGAATTCTTAAGAGATGAGGTAAGATTTCATCTGCCTTTGCTGTCTTTCCATGGATAAAAAGTGTCTGAAAGCAGAAACAATAATAAAATGACAACTCACCATGAACATTGGAAACAACAGTGAACTTTCACAGAGATAAGAGAGGCTACAGGTTATGTATATTTGGCAGTATACTTGTAACTCCATAGTTTAATCATGTTGGAGTATAAGTAAGTGACACCTTTCAGCTGATTAGAACCTACCATTATATCAAATAAGGTGAAAATCTTTTGGGGGTTTGTGTTGCTGAACTATTATGCTGGCATTTTGTTTTCTAGTACTGAGAACATTTTCTAATAAAAACTAATAATAAGATTATTAGGATTAATAATAAAAGAAAGGCTTTAGAGAAAGTAGAATCGTGTCAGCTAACAGAAATTTGCCAAATATAAAATACCACAACTCCTTAAAAAAATTTTTTTAATGTTTTATTTATTTTTGAGACAGACACACAGCATGAGCAGGGGAGGGGCAGAGAGAGAGAGGGAGACACAGAATTCAAAGCAGGCTCTAGGCTCTAAGCTGTCAGCATAGAGCCCAACGCGGGGCTTGAACTCACAAACTGGGAGATCATGACCTGAGCTGAAGTCAGACACTTAACCGACTGAGCCACCCAGGTGCCCCCACCACAACTCCTTTAAAAATTTTTTTAGATAAGGGGGTGCCTGGGTTGCTCAGTCAAGCATCTGACTTCGGCTCAGGTCATGATCTCACAGTTTGTGAGTTCGAGCCCCATGTCAGGCTTTGTGCTGACAGCTCAGAGCCTGGAGCCTGCTTTGGGTTCTGTCTCCCTTTCTGTCTCTCTCTCTCCCTATTTCTCCCTCTCTCTCCCTCCCTCCCTATCTTTCAAAAATAAATAAACATTAAAAAATTAAAATTTTTTAATAAGAAATGGAAGATTAAAATACATTTAACAGAAAGACTGGGGTAATTACAAAGAATATTTTATAAAGGAAATAATTATTCTTTTGCCCAATGATAAATCAGAGCTCTTGTTCATGATCAGTCCATCTGCAGCCTTCAGCCACAGTGTACCATAAGTTTATTGCTTAAAATTTCCAATATATAGAAAAAATAGACCAAGAACACCTGTATATCTACCAACAATTGTCAATATTTTGCCCTGTTTGCTTGTGTATATAGGTTTTTCTCCCAAATCATTTAGAACCTATTTTAATGTTGTTATTCACATCAAATTTTTTGAGCATACATTTAAACACTTTTCTTACATAATCACTATACTATTCTCATATCTATCCTAATGTATTCTCAAACCTGTCAAAATGAACAATTCCATAATTTTCCCTAGTTGTCCCCAAAATATATTTAATAGTTGATCTCAAACCAATATTTGATCTAGGATGATAAAATTGAGTTCTGTTATGTCTTCAGACATTTTCTTTTATAATCTTTTTATAAAAGACAGACCATTTGTCTTTTTTTACTTGTTTTAGGTCATTTGTCTTATAGAATTTTATATATTCTACATTGTCTGTTTTCTTAATGGTTTTGTTTCTTTTTTTTTCTAGCACTGTCCCACAGAACTTTCCTGCACTGATAACAATGTTTTATAGCTGCATTGTCCCATATAGTAGCCAATAGACTTATAACTTATGGCTGTCGAGCATTTGAAATGTGGATGAGTTTTTGACTTAGGAAATTTTGGTTAATTTGAACTTAAATACTTCCATGTGGCTAGAGGTTGTTATATTGGACAGTGCAGCTCTAGCCCTTTAATTTTTTTTTTAAGTTTATTTATTTCATTTTGAGGGGGAGAGAGAGAATCCCAAGCAGGCTCTGCACTGTCAGCACAGAGCCTGACATGGGGCTCCAAATCACAAACCGTGAGATCCTGACCAGAGCCGAAACAGAGTCAGATGCTCAACCCACTAAGCTACCCAGATGTCCTAGCCCTTTAATTTTGTTACATGAAAATTAAATCTAAAAGATTGTTAGATATTTTTGGCAAAATATGTAGGTGAACCTACAATGATAGCTCATTATCACCCAAAGTCCTTTGTTTGCTTTAGAGTTCACTCTTGGTGTTGTATATTCTGAGGGTTTGGGCAAATGTATAATGGCATGTTTCCATCATTATGATCTAATATGAAGTCTTTTCACTGCCCTAAAAATCCTCTGTGCTCTCCATCTTTTTCTCCTTCCCTCTCCCCAACTCCTGGTAACCATTGATCTTTTTGCTGTCTCCATAGTTTGCCTTTTACAGAATCTCATAGTTGGAATCATACAGTATGTATGTAGCCTTTTCAGATTGGCTTATTTTGCTTAATATGCATTTAAGATTCCTCCATGTCTTTTCATGGCTTGATCGTTCTTTTATTTTTAGCGCTAAATAACCTTCCGTTTTCTGGATGTTTCCCAGTTTATCCATTCTCCTTCTGCAGGACATCTTGGTTGCTTCCAAGTTTTGGCAAAGTTTTAATAAAGCTGCTATAAACAACTGTGTGCAGGTTTTTGTGTGGAAAGGTGTTTTTAAGGAAAAAATTTAAGGCTGACTAGAGCATACCTACAGACATAAATACTAGCAGAAATTAATTATAAATAACTAATTTGTAAAGGCAAATTACAAATAAGACTTAATTACAAATAAGACTATAGAAAATATAGTCTTAAGAGCAGGAAATATAATTATGTATTGTATAATCTTTAGAGGAAAACTTTCTTAAACCTAATTAAAAAAGGAACCTACAATAGCAGAAATAAAGGAATTATTAATGAAATAATAGGATTCTGGAAAAGGGGAAAGATCTTCATGGAAAAGGGGAGGCACTTATGACGTAAGAGGAAATAGCAGGAAATAAAAGAAGTCAAGGGAAAGTAATTTTTAAAGGGTGTCTCTTCGGGACACCAGGGTGGTTCAGTTGGTTAAGCATCCAACTTCGGCTCAGGTCATGATCTAACGGTTCGGTTTGTGGGTTCGAGCCCCACAGCGGGCTCTGCTGATAACTCAGAGCCTGGAGCCTGCTTCTGATTCTGTCTGTCTCCCTCTCTCTCGGCCCCTCCCCAACTAGTGCTCTGTCTTTGTCTTTCAAAAATAAATGTTAAATTTTTTTTTTTAAATAAAGGGTTTCTCTTATAAACTGAGATCCTTTGCAAAAGGGTATAGTGGAGTTGAGGTTTTGATGAGGGGAACAGGTTTGGAAAAGGCATTTTTTTAACTGATACGCATTCATTAAGTCACTCATTCATCTTTTTTTTTTTTTAAAATTTTTTTTTTTTCCAACGTTTTTATTTATTTTTGGGACAGAGAGAGACAGAGCATGAACGGGGGAGGGGCAGAGAGAGAGGGAGACACAGAATCGGAAACAGGCTCCAGGCTCTGAGCCATCAGCCCAGAGCCTGACGCGGGGCTCGAACTCACGGACCGCGAGATCGTGACCTGGCTGAAGTCGGACGCTTAACCGACTGCGCCACCCAGGCGCCCCTCATTCATCTTTTTTTTAAGGCAGATTCCTGAGCAACGAGACTTAAAACATTCTTTAAAAAAATTTTTTTTAATTTAATGTTTATTTTGAGAGAGAGAGACAGAGCATGGGCAGGGGAGGGACAGAGAGACAGGGAGACACAGTCTGAAGCAGGCTCCAGGCTCTGAGCTGTCCACAGAGTCCTACACAGGGCCTGAATTCCCAAGTCATGAGATCATGACCTGAGGTAAAGTTGGATGCTTAACAGACTAAGCCACCTAGGTGCCCCAAAAGTAAAACATTCTTGATTTCTTCCCCTATTTCTCCCTATATAAAAAGTCACATCTTCTCTATCTCTAACATAAAACTGAATCTGAACACTTTAATTCAGCCTCTGTAGGCTCTGTCCTAGGCATTAGTCAAACAAGACCTCAGTCTGTCCTATAGCAATACAAACAAAGCAGGAGAGAGGGTTTGGGAGACAGATAGTAAACCAGTAGATAAACAAGGTAGTGGCAAAACAGTAATAGCTGAGGGATTAACATTGCAGACAAGAATGCCTATTTATGGGGTGCCTGGGTGACTCAGTTGGGTAAGTGTCTGACTTCGGCTCAGGTCATGATCTCACGGTATGTGAGTTCGAGCCCCGAATCGGGCTGTGTGCTGACACCTTGGAGCCTGGAGCCTGCTTTGGATTCTGTGTCTCCCTCTCTCTCTCTGCCCCTCCCCCACTTGTGTTCTGTCTTTCTCAAAGATAAGTAAAACAAAAATTTTTTTTAAAATGCCTATTTAAAATAAGGTTGTGAAGGAAAAGCATGGAGAAATACTTGGACCACACATAACAAAGGTTTTGTATTCAGACTATATGAAGAACTAAAAATCAGTAAGATAATAGCAGACAACCGAATAGAAAAATGGGTAGGACACTTCAGCAGGTGATTGACAAAGAAGATATTCATGTGGTCAATAGACATTAAACAGGTTTTTCATATCATGAATCCTCAGTGAAATATAAAAATCACAATGAGATCCCATCATACGCTCACCAGAATGGCTAAAATGGAACGCACTGATAATTTTTTTTTAATTGAAACAATTTTTTTTGTGTTTTTATTTTTTGAGAAAGAGAGCACACAGGGGAGGGGCAGAGAGAGGGAGACAAGCAGGCTCCTCACTCCTTATGCAGAACCAGATGCGGGCTGGAACCCACAAACCATGAGCTCATGACAAGAGTCAAAGAGGCTCAACCAACTGAGACACCCAGGCACCCTGCTAACCCTAAATATTAACAAGGATATGGAATAAGTGGGACTCTCAAACTGCTGCTCCTATAAATTGGTACATTTTTGAAATCTGGTATCTCCTAAAGTTGAATATACAAAACTTATGACCCAACATTTTCACTTCTGAGTTTATACCCAAAATAATGTATGTGCATATTCACCACAAGCATGTTCATAGCATGTACAAAGATGTCAGACACTGTAAGCAACCCAAAAGTTGCAAGATGAGTTGGATTGATTGTATAGTCCAATTCAATCATAATATACTATACAGCAATGAAGACGAACAAATAACAGATAAATCTCAAACATAATATTGATGAAAGGCCATACGCAGTGTAATACATAGTAAATAATACTACATTTATGTAAAGGTCAAAAGCAGTCACAATTTAATCTATGGGAAAGAAGTTATCTTAGTGGTTATCTTTGTGAAGAAGAGGGTCTAGTAATTGGGACACTCCAAAGATAGGTTAACTTTAAATAATTGCAAAACAGAACCAGTTTCAGTTGTAACACTAGACTATCCCCTTTGTTAATAACATTAATGGTTGTAGTCCATGGGCACCTGGGTGGCTAAGTCAGTTAAGCCTCTGACTTCAGCTCAGGTATGATCTCGTGGTTCACAAGTTCGAGCCCTGTGTCAGGCTCTGCTGACAGCTCAGAGCCTGGAGCCTACTTCACATTTTGTGTCTCCCTCTCTGCCCCTCCCCAGCTTATGCTGTCTCTCTCAAAAATAAAAACATTAAAAAAAAATAAAAAATTTAAAAAGTTCACATTTGTATGACATGAGAAGAGTGTAATGAAGTGAAATAAATTATAAGATTGTTAATCGCCTCCAAGTTAATTCACTTCAGTGTAGTGGTTCTTAATCCTGGCTATACATCACAAGCACCGGGGATATGTAAAGAGTAAACTGATTTGCAAGCCCTGTCTCCAAGGGGCCTGGGCATTTGTCATTGGTATTTTTAAAATGATCCACAACACCTCACACCCATTATAATGGCTGGTAATTAAAAAAATAAAATTAGGGGCGCCTGGGTGGCTCAGTCGGTTGAGCGTCCGACTTGGGTTCAGGTCACGATCTCGTGGTCCGTGCGTTCGTGCCCCGTGTCGGGCTCTGGGCTGATGGCTCAGAGCCTGGAGCCTGCTTCCGATTCTGTGTCTCCCTCTCTCTGCCCCTCCCCCGTTCATGCTCTGTCTCTGTCTCAAAAATAAACGTTAAAAAAATATATTTTTTAAATAAAAAAAATAAAATTAAATAAAAGTGTTGTGAGGAGGTGGAGAAAATTGGAACCCTGTAGACTGTTGATGGGAATGTAAAATATTGCTGGTGCCATGGAAAACAGTATGGGACTCCTCAAAAAAAAAAAAAAATTACCGTGTGGTCCAGCAGTTCTCACTTCTGCATTTCTGGAGTGTATCCATAAGAAATGAAGGCAGGGTCTTGAAGAGATAACTATACACCCATGTTTATAGCAGTATTCATAATAAACAAGAGGTGGAAGCTAACCAAGTGTCTGTTGAGGAAATGAATGGATACACAGAATGTGACATACAGATAATTAAATATTGAACTTTATAAAATGAAGGAAGTTCTGACATGCTACAATATAGATTAATCTTGAGGACATTATACTAAGACAAATATTATATGATTCCACTTAGATACCTAGAGTAGTTAAATTCGTAGAAACAGGATGGTGGTTGCCAGGGGCTGGGGTGAAGAGAGAATGAGGAGTTATTTAATAGGTATAGAGTTTCAGTTTTGCAAGATGAAAAGGTTCTAAAGATTAGTTGCTCAAAAATGAATATACTTAATACCACTGAACTGTACACTGAAAAATAGTTAAAATGGTAAATTTTATGTATTTTATCATAATTTCTTTAAAAAGATCCAGAAGTGATTAATACGTGGTTGAGAACTAACACTGCTTTAATTTTTTTTTTTACATTTATTTTTGAGGAACAGTGAGACAAAGTGTGAGTGGGGGAGGGGCAGAGAGAGAAGGAGACACAGAACCCAAAGCAGGCTCCAGGTTCTGAGCAAGCAGTCAGCACAGAGCCTGATGCGGGGCTCGAACCCATGAACTGTGAGATCATGACCTGAGCTGAAGTCGGACGCTCAACCGACTGAGCCACCCAGGTGCCCCTAACTAACACTGCTTTAATGCAAACAAATACACTGGCTAAATCTAACACTGTTCTAAAAAAATGGACAATTTATTTAAACTCGCTTTTTGTTTCATTGATGTACTTCGTAGTACCTTTGCTCTTTTATCCTTAAAGTAATGCTGTGTAGGAATTTTAGATATTGTCTTACTGAAATACGAAGTTTTACTTTAGATATAGTAATATGCACTAAAGACTAGCATTTTAATATGTGTCATATTTCTTTCTAATAGGTTTTAAAAGGCACACTTTAGGGGTGCCTGGCTGGTTCACTCTGTTGGAGCATGTGACTCTTGATCTCAGGGTTATGAATTCAAGCCCCACGTTGGTCATGGAGCCTACTTAAAAAAAACAAATCACTTAAATTAGCCAGAAAAATCCTTTATTTTGCCTTTCTTCTTTCACTGAATTAATAATTGTAGAGTAACTATAAACATTCCTGTTAATTCTTTTTTACCAGGAACTTACAGACTTTTCCTGTTAAGACTTCAGTTTGTGTTTTAGAAAGGCAGAAGAAATACTGTGAAATTTTAAATACCTTAAATCATCCAAAACTAAGGCATACATAATGAAAGAACTCTTAGTACTTACATAGAAAAAGGTGTGTATTTGTGTAAAAATGGATTCATTTATCATTTGGCTTTTTTGTCTTAATCATGATGTACTGCAAAATATAATACCACTCTTTAACCCTTTTTAGTTCCTATAGAAACTATATTAAATGTGCTTTGAAAGTAACTTAGTTTTGTATTTGTGTTTTAAGGACGTGTATTTGTAGGCAACATTGTACTATCAGTGTTTGACGCAGTTAAGAATGTCTCTGTCAAGTCGACAAACAGCAATTGTTAACCCTCCACCACCAGAATATATAAATACTAAGAAAAATGGGCGATTGACAAATCAACTGCAGTATCTACAAAAAGTTGTCCTGAAGGCTTTATGGAGGCATAATTTTTCCTGGCCTTTTCAGCAGCCTGTCGATGCTGTGAAACTAAAGTTGCCTGTAAGTGTGTCCTATGATTATGTTAACTATAAAAGAAAAATCCCATAGATCTCTAAAAGAAATAAACTAGTCTTTAATATTATAAAATATCTTTAATAAAGACAATTTATTCCGTACCACTGAAGAATTTCCCAATGAGCATTTTTTTTAAATGACAAAGCTCATTTTTCTAAGCATTAATTCTTATTTTAACAGTTTGTAGTAAATTATAGTTAATGCTTTCTTGTTATAGAATGTGTCACTTTTTTTTGAATGTGTCGTTTGACCTTTTGATGCAAGGTTGTCATGAATGTCACCTTCTCCATGAAGTTGCTCTTGACACTTCTTGTCTTAGAAGCATCATACATAAGACTTAGAGGCATCATACATAGAATTCAATTTTAGGTCTTTTGTTAGGAATTTTTAGCCATCTGGTAACAGAACCGTTAAGTAATTTGTTAAGTAGTAAACCATGGCACTGGGATTATACTCTGGGTCTGTCATACTTCCTAAATTCTAGGTTTTTCTTCATGCCTTTCACTTTTTATTTTCCAGTATAGTTCTACTCTTATGTTCTTGTCTTTGTTAGTCTTATTTGTTGTTTATTTTTTTCTCTGAAAAAAAATGCCATGGCAGTCAGCTTTGTTTCTCATCACAAAGGTTTTGTTTTCTAGATTATAGCCTTTTCAAGGTAATCAATTGCTCTTTCTAGTTACACGTATATAGCTTCTTAAATTTCTTTGTGTACCAATAGTTGTGATGAATTTGTTCTTACTACTAACATTTAGAATTTTTTCATGAAAACCACAGGATTATTACACCATTATAAAAACCCCAATGGATTTAAATACAATTAAGAAGCGCTTAGAACATAAATATTATATGAAGGCTTCAGAGTGTATAGAAGACTTCAACATAATGTTCTCAAATTGCTATTTATACAACAAGGTATGTAAGGTTTATGTTATACTTGATTATTTTTTTGGTCTTATATATAGAGGATGTGCATAAAAAGTGTGCTGATTTCAGTTTTCATACCTTGATTTGGGGTATTTTACATTTTTTTTTTTATTTAAAAAAATTTTTTTAACGTTTATTTATTTTTGAGACAGAGAGAGACAGAGCATGAATGGGGGAGGGTCAAAGAGAGGGAGACACAGAATCTGAAACAGGCTCCAGGCTCTGAGCTGTCAGCACAGAGCCCGACGCGGGGCTCGAACTCACCGCGAGATCATGACCTGAGCCAAAGCGAGATCATGACCTGAGCCGAAGTCGGACGCTTAACTGACTGAACCACCCAGGTGCCCCTGGGGTATTTTACATATTTTTAAGGATACGGGTGTTTTTTTTGCTGGATTTCATAATTTTCATGTATCAATATTTTTTCATGATCTATTTGCCATAATTTTGCCTGAAGAGGGAGGGAGAAATTCCCAAGCTGACTCCACCTTGTCAGTGCAGAGCCCAACATGGGACTTGATCTCACAGACCATGAGAACATAACCTGAGCCAAAATGCCAATGATAGCTGGTTTCTGTGAATAAAGTATCATTTATGTGTTCTTTACCATACTTCTGCCATTTCAGTTATAAATGATAAACCAATCTAAGTTAAATGTTCATGGTATGGATTCAAACAAATTACGTACATCTAAACTTCATGACATGACAAGTTAACCTAAAGATAATGTGTTCTATTCCAGTAGTAGTGTTTGCATTTGTGTTGATGCATTCGCTTGTCTGATACTGTATGTGGACATTTTGACCCTAATTTTCACTTTTGCTTTCATCCGTAAAACTGGATTTGTGTATTAAGCTTTTTCTCCATATAGTATTCCTGTTTCCTAGAGTACTGCATCCTTTTTAAGCTGTTCCATATCTAAATATTTAAAAAAATTTTTTTTTCAACGTTTATTTATTTTTGGGACAGAGAGAGACAGAGCATGAACGGGGGAGGGGCAGAGAGAGAGGGAGACACAGAATCGGAAACAGGCTCCAGGCTCTGAGCCATCAGCCCAGAGCCTGACGCGGGGCTCGAACTCACGGACCGCGAGATCGTGACCTGGCTGAAGTCGGACGCTTAACCGACTGCGCCACCCAGGTGCCCCTCTAAATATTTTAAAACTTGCATCCCATTTACTCAAAATCACTAGTGATGCTGAAATGTATTAGAAATTTGGTTCCCAAACTATCAGTGCCACCTTAAATTTAAGACTCTTAACAAGAACCATATGATCCTCTCAATAGATGCAGAGAAAACATTTGACAAAATACAGCATCCTTTCTTGATAAAAACCATCGAGAAAGTAGGGATAGAAGGAGTATACCTCGAGATCATAAAAGCCATATATGAATGACCCAATGCTAATATCATCCTCAATGGGGAAAAACTAAAAGCTTTCCCCTAAGGTCAGGAACAAGACAGGGATGTCCATTCTCACCACTGTTATTCAACATAGTATTGGAAGTCTTAGTCTCTGCAATCAGAAAACACAAAAGGCATCCAAGTCGGCCAGGAGGAGGTCAAACTTTCACTCTTCGCAGATGACATGATACTCTATATGGAAAACCCAAAGGATTCCACCAAAAACCTACTAGAACTGATCCATGAATTCAGCAAAGTCGCAGGCTATAAAATCAATGCACAGAAATCAGTTGCATTCGTATACACCAACAATGAAACGATAGAAAGAGAAATCAAGGAATCGATCCCATTTAGAGTTGCACCAAAACCCATAAAATACTAGGAATAAATCCAACCAAAGAGGTGAAAAATCTATACACTGAAAACTATAGAAAGCTTATGAATGAAATTGAAGAACTCACAAAAAAATGGAAAAAGATTCCATGCTCCTGCATAGGAAGAACAAATATTGTTAAAATGTCAATACTACCCAAAGCAATCTACATATTCAGTGCAATCCCTATCAAACCAGCATTTTTCACAGAGCTAGAACAAATAATCCTAAAATTTTTATGGAACCAGAAAAGACCCCAAATAGCCAAAGCGATCTTGAAAAAGAAAACCAAAGCAGGAGGCATCACAATCCCAGACTCCAGACTTCAAGCTATACTACAAAGCTGTAATCATCAAGACAGTATGGTACTGGCACAAGAACAGACACTCAGATCAATTGAACAGAATAGAGAACCCAGAAATGGACCCACAAATGTATGGCCAACTAATCTTTGACAAAGCAGGAAAGAATATCCAATGGAATAAAGACAGCCTCTTTAGCAAATGATGCTGGGATAATTAGATGGCAACATGAAGAAGAATGAAACTAGACCACTTTCTTACACCATTCACAAAAATAAACTCAAAATGGATGAAAGACCTCAATGTAAGACAGGAAGCCATCAAAATCCTCAAGGAGAAAGCAGACAAAAACCTCTTTGATCTTGGGCACAGCAACTTCTTAACACATCTCTGGAGGCAAGGGAAACAAAAGCAAACATGAACTACTGGGACCTCATCAAAATAAAAAGCTTCTGCACAGCAAAGGAAACAATCAGCAAAACTAAAAGTCAACTGACAGAATGGGAGAAGATATTTGCAAATGACATATCAGATAAAGGGTTAGTATCCAAAATCTATAAAGAACTTAACAAACTCAACACCCAAGAAACAAATAATGCAGTGAAGAAATGGGCAAAAGACATGAATAGACACTTCTCCAAGGAAGACATCCAGATGGCCAACCAACACATGAAAAAATGCTCAACATCACTCATCATCAGGGAAATACAAATCAAAACCACAATGAGACACCACCTTACACCTGCCAGAATGGCTAGCATTAACAACTGAGGCAACAACAGATGTTGGCGAGGACACGGAGAAAGAGGATCTCTTTTGCATTGTTGGTGGCAGTGCAAGCTGGTGCAGCCACTCTGGAAAACAGTATGGAGGCTCCTCAAAAAACTAAAAATAGAACTACCCTACGACCCAGCAATTGCACTACTAGGCATTTATCCATGGGATACAGGTGTGCTGTTTTGAAGGGACACATGCATCCCATGTTTAGCAGTACTATCAACAATAGCCAAAGTATGGTAAGAGCCCAAATGTCCATCGGTGGATGAATGGATAATATGTGGCATATGTATATATATGTGTGTGTGTGCGTATATATATATATATATATATATATATATATATACGCACACATACACAATGGAGTATTACTCAGCAATCAAAAAGAATGAAATCTTGCCATTTGCAACTATGTGGATGGAACTGGAGGGTATTATGCTAAGTGAAATTAGTCAGAGAAAGACAAAAATCATATGATTTCACTCCTATGAGGACTTTAAGAGACAAAACAGATGAACATAAGGGAAGGGAAATAAAAATAATATGAAAACAGGGAGGGGGACAAAACATAAGAGACTCATAAATATGGAGAATAAACTGAGGGTTACTGGAGGGGTTGTGGGAGGGGGAATGGGCTAAATGGGTAAGGGGCATTAAGGAATCTACTCCTGAAATCATTGTTGCACTATATGTTAACTAATTTGGATGTAAATTTTAAAAAATTAAAAATAAAATCAAAAATAAATAAAATAATAAAAATAAAATAAAAAATTTAAGACTCTTAGTCAATATGAATTTTTTTAAAAAATCAGAACTAATAGTATTCTGAAAGTGCCATTGGAAACTTCATTTTAATTTAACAATGTCAAGTGTATTTTTACATTTAACATATTAAAATGAAGTTCAGTAATTTTCCTGACATACCTAACTCGAAGTCAGTGTTCTCTGCTTTAGGCTTTTTATCAGTACTGAGTAAAGCAAGTGGAAGACTTCCAAGCAGGTAGTTAAGATTTAAAAACTGAAAGAAAAAAAAAGGGGCAGCTGGATGGCTCAGTCATTTAAGTGACCAACTCTTGATTTTGGCTCAGGTCAGGCTCAGGTCACCCTGGGATTCTGCTGAGGGTGGAGCCTGTTTGGGAGTCTTTCTCTCCCTGCCTCTTTGTCCCTCCCAGCTTGTGCCCATGCACACATGCTCTCAGAATAAATTTTAAAAAAAGATTTAAAAACTAAATTAGCTCTGCAGTGTCATTTTATCACTTATAGTTAATTGAAAACAATCACATCAAGTCAAGTCATGTACTTTGCACAGCCATGAATGTATTTTAACTTATTTGTGAGGTAGAAATTTTAATTTCTAAAACCTTTCTGTATTAGTAGGATTGGTTGGATTGTAATCCTCTATTACTCATAAAGGCTACCTGGGTTATTTTTAGAAGTTACATGTTACATTCTAACGTGACTTGTTAGAATTTAAAATATGAGCCGCTGCACTATTTTGTAAACTTAATTTAGAAGCAATAAATACTGTTTAGTAAATACTAAGAGTACTGTGTCACTGTCTTCTCTAAGGTAGCCTGAATTGTTGACCATGTTGTAATCTTATATATTTTCTAGCCTGGAGATGACATTGTTCTTATGGCACAAGCTCTAGAGAAGTTGTTTAGGCAGAAATTATCTCAGATGCCACAAGAAGAACAAATTATAGGTGGTAAGGAAAGAATAAAGAAAGGTAAGACAGAAAAGTTTTATGTTTTCTTTCTTTCTCTTGTGTTTTATATTATATGAATGTGCACATGTGCATGTATAAATATAATGACTAGAACTAAATAAATCCCTCAAAGGAGATAGGCAATTCGAAGTCCTTCTATATCCTATTTATTGGTATAAGGTGTCCATTTAAACAGTAAGGCAAACTTTGAAAACAAGGATGGCTATCATACAAGATTAGAGAGGATTGTCTCGATTATGGCCTTGGAGTCTGAGATTTCCTATAGCACAGTGCCATTCACATAGTAAGCACCCCATAAATTTATTAGTATTTTTAGTGGATCTTGTATCTGTGCTATACTAATAAGAGGGCAAAAATTTTCAATGTTCCTTGTACCAAAGATCCCATAGCTAAGAAAGAAATGTTACTGTTGTGTCTGAGGATTCTCCTATCTTTTAATTCAAAACATACAAACAAACAAACTTTAGAGGGAAATATTTTACAGCTAATAATCATAATATTTAAGTATGGAGTTACAAAACTAATCTTAGGTATTCAGTTGGATTTATGGTAGAGGTTAACCAAAGTTGTCATAGATGAAATGTTGGTTTATTTTTAGATCACTGCAGGTGTACATTTTGGCTAAGTTTCTTAATCACCATTCCATGTTAGTTTCTTCATGTATAATATCAGGAAAATATTTAGCTTTTGTGTTTGTAAAGTATATAGTTAAGTGGCTGGGATATAGGAGACTTATACCACTATAAGATTGTTTTAATTGATAATAATGTGTGCTTTTTTCCTTGTTGTTGATAGATCTTTAAGATGGGTCATGACTTAAAGCTTTACCCAATCCTGTGAGACACTCACTGTTTATTAAAGTTATTATTTGATTCTCACCTTTGGAAAAGGTTGTCCTTAAGCCTGACAGTAAATGGCCTAGGGTTCTGCAAGAGTATATCAGTATGCCATTTAAATTGTTAAAGCAAAGTGATAATTATTGCTGACTTAAATTATCAAGCATGGTAAAAATTATTTATCTTTAGAATGCTTCCCTTAAAAAAATATTTAATACTTTCTTGGTGGTTAAGTTGTAGCTACTTGTTTCAGATGCTCAGATTATTGCTAAAAGCATAAGATTCCGTCAGACAAAAGTTCTTTGACTTTGTTTTTCTGTCATTATGTATTTGGATGTTTGTCACTTAAAATGCACATATTGTGATGGTTACAAAGATGTATAACCAACCTAACTCTCAGCTTCAATTTACATTTTAGTTAGAAATAAAACTTTAAAAAAAATAAGACATGCATTATAATAGACGTCAGATGAAATTACACATAGTATGTGCTATAGTCCAAAAGAGTAAGAAATTCACACTGGCAAAGCTGGAGAAGGCTTTAGGGGTGATAGAAGCTGAGTTTGGTCTTGAAGGATTGGTAGAATTTCCAAATAACTTTTTTTAGGAGTTTTCTACTGCCAGAGTCATGTCATTTTTATGCAGAGTGGTAGGTAAATTGTCATATGACAGCCAAGTAATGTAGTTATGTGTTGATACATTATGGCAAAGAAGAAATTTAAATTTAGTACATTAAACTGAATTGATAGATGAAATACTTGAGTAACTTTTAGGTGCCACCACGCTGGTCAGCATTCTTGAGATATAGCAAACAGAACAAAAACTTTTGCCATCTTAGAGTTTACATCGTAGTAGGAAAAGAGAGGCAAACAAACATGATGGGTTCAGAGTGGGCCTCATTAAGAAGTTAAGATTTGAGCAAAGAAGAATATTCCAGGCAGGGGGATCAGCTAGAGCAAAGGTCTATAAAAGGATTCTTTCCATCTCTGTCACTTTGGGCCATTGCCTTCATGAGCTGGATCAGTCTTCATGTGACAATATTTAACTAATATTTTTCTATTCTCATTTTACTTGATCTTAATCAGTATTTGCTTTAGAAGGCTACTGTCTCTTTCTTGAAATGCCTTTATTCTTTGTGCACACTCTAGTTGTGTGAGCTTACTTCCCATTCTGTAGTCCTCTTGGCATTATCATTCTTTTCTAAATACTGAAAACAAACTTTTTTTTTGAGAGGGAGAGAGCAGGGGAGGGGCAGAGAGAGAAAGAGAAAGAGAATCCCAAGCAGGCTTTGCACTCTTAGTGCATGGGGCTCGACATGGAGCTCAAACTCACGAACCATGAGATATGTCCTGAGCTGAAATCAAGAGTCAGACGCTTAACTGACTGAACCACCCTGGTGCCCCTTTCTAAAGTATTGGGGTTTTCTTTTCAGGGCTTGATATTAGTTATCCTTTTTCTAAATTCCATCTGTATGCTATTAATCCTCAAATCTATATCTCTAACACAGTCCTCCCTGAGAAACCAATTATTATCTTCAAGTCACTGGACATTTCCACTTGGATGTCTTATACACATCTCTCATTTACCTTGCTTATAGTTAAACACTGAATTTCTTAGGTTATTCTGTATAACAGAAAATGGTACTAATAAAAAGTTATTCAAGCCAGAATAGAAGTTGTTCTTGATTCCTTCCTTCTTTGATTCTTTCTCCCCTTCTGTTCATTAGTAATCATTTGAATTCAATCCTAAGATTGTTTTTGCAATAATACTAACTTGGGCTACAATCTTCTTAGCCCCTGTGATCTTGATTGTTCTGTGTTCTCTACACAATAGCAAAAGTAGTCTTTTATTTTTATTTATTTTTAAGTTTATTTATTTTGAGAGAGAGAGCATGAGCAGGCGAGGAGTAGAGAGGAGGGGAGAGAGAATCATAAACAGGCTCCACCATCAACACAGAGTCTGATGTGGGGCTTGAACCCATGAGCCATGAGATCATGACCTGTGTTGAAACCAAGAGACGGACGCTTGACTGATTGAGCCACCCAGGTGCCCTGCAAAGGCAGTCTTTTAAAAATAAACTATACATCAAAAAATAAAAATACATCATTAACCTGCTTAAAACCTCCTCTATAGCTTCTCATATTAAAATGAAGTCTGGGGCGCCTGGGTGGCGCAGTCGGTTAAGCGTCCGACTTCAGCCAGGTCACGATCTCGTGGTCCGTGAGTTCGAGCCCCGTGTCAGGCTCTGGGGTGGTGGCTCGGAGCCTGGAGCCTGTTTCCGATTCTGTGTCTCCCTCTCTCTCTGCCCCTCCCCCGTTCATGCTCTGTCTCTCTCTGTCCCAAAAATAAATAAAAACGTTGAAAAAAAAATTTTTTTAAATGAAGTCTAAATTCCTACCGTGGCCTTTTGGGATTAAATCTTTGCCCATTTCTCTATTCTCATCCTGAACTACTTTCATCTCACTCATTGAAGTTTTCCCTACTGATTGTCTTGGAATACAGTTTTACTGCCACCCCATTCTCTGGCTGGTTACTTCTTTCCAGTAACATCTGAATTGATACCTCTTCAAAGAGACTTCTTTGGCTATCTTCTTTATAGTAGGTCTCTGTCTTTTGTCAGTACTCCCATTTATTTCCTTTCTAGTGCTTAGCATCAATTGTAATCAATTTGATTACTTTTTTTTTCTATTTCTTATACTAGACAATATGGTCAACAAGGACAGAAACTCTCTATCTTGTTCATTATTGTGCCTGAGCACTTAGAATGGTGGCCTGATACATAATAAGCATACAATAAATATCCATTGAGTCCTCTTATGTCCCAAGTACTGTATTAGGCACAAGGGATATTGTAGAGATCAAAACAAAGTTCCTTTCCCCTCACAGAGCTTTTTGTTTTTGTTGAGGAAATTGGTAACACTAAGTAAATGTAAGTATTTCTCATTATACTTACCTGTTTAGCTCCTGAGTTCAAAGAGCCACAGTTGGAATATCAAAAGATAGGAGGTTATCTCAGTCTCTTTGGTTCCTAAGTTTTAGTTAGTGAGTAATGAGAAATAAGAGAGTGAGGAATACCAGCCCTGTCTTAAAATATATTCAAAAATATTTGGTTCCTGAGTTTGTTAAGAATTTGGAGGGTCGGGGATATCTATATATTCTATGTCAAATGTGATAAGGGCAAAGAAAAAAATAAGAATAAGAGAACAAGAAAGTGGTGGGAGTGGAAGGAGAAAGTTGTTCTATATAGGGTGGCTTGAGAAGGTAACATTTCAGCAAAGGCATGAAGGGAATGTTGGAGTGAGCTGATGAGGCTATCTCCTTACAGGCAGAGCGAATTGTCTGCTTATGCTAACCAAATTTGAGGACAGTAGGCCAGTAGGCTAAGTGAAATTAGTGAAGGGGTGGAGTGATAGGAAGTGCGGTTGGGAGGAGGGCAGAGGTGGGGACGTGGGGGAGGAGCATAGGTAGAGAGATGACACAGGTCCTTACAAGGCATTGTAGGGACTTTGGCTTTTATTTGAAAAGAAAAGATTAGAAGTCATTGGGCATTGAGCAGAAGTGTCATGATCTTATTTGAATTTAAAATATCACTTCGAGGGCTATTTTGAGAACAGACTACAGGATGTAAAAGCAGAAGAAAGAAGGGCTCATAGGATACTACTGTAGAAATCCAGTTAAGAATTGATGCCTGGGACCAGGGTGATTACCACTTGTAATTGTAATCAGATTCTGGATAAGAAGATAGAGCCAAAAGAGTTTGCTGATGGATGGGGATATTGGGTTTGAACGACCGTGGAGTCAAAGATGACTCCAAGGTTTATGGCCCGAGTGATTAGAAGAATGGAGTTACCGTAGCAGCCCTCTTGGTGTAGTGGGCAGCACATTAGTCTCATAGTCTGAAGAATGGAGTTACCTGGATACAAGGATGGACTTTTGAAATAGTAGATTTCAGAGCGATGTGATCCAAATGTCTTAAGTGTTGGTGTTCTCTGGGAACATACAAGGCAGAAGACCATACACAGTGGTTCCTTCGGCAGAGTCATCTGAAGGATATATTGATAAGAAGATTATGTTCATATCTATTGTTTTGTGTTAACCAATGATGGGCTCTGTCATAGTTTTAAGGTTCTTGGATATTTATGCAGAGCATTCTGGAGACCTCACATAGTATTATGTAATTTGTCTCCAGGATGTCTAAAATTTACTGAAGCTACTCACAGAGCTCTATTAGTGTAAATTTAAGCCAGACACCTTTCTGAATAAAATTGATAAGTCTTCCATTAATATCAGGTTTGAAGTCTCTAATATTATATCTAAATTGGTCTAACAAATGTTAGCAAGTACCTGTGGGAGGGTTTCAAAGGAGAATGGGAGTTTCCTGTGTTTATATTGCTAAAAAGCTGAACTAGTGAATTAAAATAGAATACTAATAGAAAAATAGTTTTATATTTTACTCATATTTACTCTGGTTCACACTTTACTAGGGATTCAACATAATGTAGCAGTTCCTTCTGGTAAAGAAAAACAATCCCCAAAAGCACTGGACAAAGTATTTAAGCAGCAAGTGATTCCCTCTGTATTTCCTAAGACATCTATTTCTCCTTCAAACATGTCACAAGGTACTCTATTCAACACTACCTCACAAACAGTGGCCCAAGTAAGTTTACTATGACTTTAAAATGTTTCAGTGTAAGGGATTGTTGTAATGACTAAACCTTTTTTTAAGTTGATCTGAAAATTGGTCTTCAGTATACTACAGTCAATCTTTGTGTACATTTTTTAACAGATCTAGAATGTGAACCAAATTTTAGAGATTTTTAGGTAGAATTTGAACTGGCTTATATATTTTTATGTTAGTATCAGTTGCCCAACTACCTATTTTGTGTGTGTTATGTAACTTCTTTTGAATCATAACTTGATGGGTTGATAATTTAAAATTGTATACCGTAGCTGATTTCAGGTATTCAGAACTTGTTTTTGCATAACAGTGACTTTTATTGCTTCCCATCTCTCATTGATCTCAAAGGTTTGCATAAGACCATTCTTTGGGATGTAGGAAGAAAATATTTGAGCTATTAATTTACCTGTAGAAAACTTTTACTAATATTTAATATATAGACGACATGGTACTGATAATTTTTTCCTTTTTTTTTTGTTTTTTGTTTTTGTTTTTTTTTTTTAACTGTAGGAGTAACCATCAAAAAAGTTTGAAAACTGTTGCTGTGAATGTCACTTTAATTACAGTTGTTGTTATTGAATTGTTTCAGGTTACAAGGGGTGTGAAGAGGAAAGCAGATACCACGACTCCTACAACTTCAGTAGTTAAAGCAAGTGGTGAATCTTCCCCAACACTTGCAGAAAAAAAATCAGTGAAAATGCCACCTATGAAAGAAAATGTGCTGAAGACTGTTTTGCCGGATTCTCAGCAACTATGTAAAGTCATAAAGAGTGTTGAAGTGACCGAACAATTAAGGCACTGTAGTGAGATTCTTAAAGAAATGCTTGCAAAGAAACACTTGTCCTATGCGTGGCCCTTTTATAATCCTGTTGATGTTAATGCTTTGGGGCTCCATAACTACTATGATATTGTGAAAAATCCAATGGATCTTGGAACTATTAAGGTAAATGTTTTCTTAATAGGAAGAACTTCTTTTCTTAATTATAAAAGTATTCTTGTCGTTGTAAATTTTTTTTTCAAGTTAGTTAACAAAGAGTGTAGTCTTGGCTTCAGGAGTAGAACCCCGTGATTCATCTCTTACATATGATATCCAGCGCTCATCCTGAAAAAGTGCCCTCCTTAACGTCCATCACCCATTTAACCCACCACCCCACTCCAGCAGCCCTTAGTTTGTTCTGTATTTGTAAGTCTCTTATAATTTGAAACCCTCAGTGTTTTTATCTTATTTTTCCTTCCCTTCCCTTATGTCTGTTGTTTCTCATATTCCACATATGAGTGAAATCATGATATCTTTCTCTGACTTAATTTCGCTTAGCATAATACCCTCCAGTGCCATCCACATTGTTGCAAATGGCAAGATTTCATTCTTTTTCGTCACTGAGTAGTATTCCAGTGTGTGTGTGTGTGTGTGTGTGTGTGTGTGTGTGTGTGTGTGTGTGTGGAGAGAGAGAGAGACCATATCTTCTTAATCCATCAGTTGATGGAATTTTGGGCTTTTTCCATAATTTGGGTATTGTTGATAGTGCTGCTAGAAACACTGTGGGTGCATCTGCCCCTTTGAATCAGCATTTTTGTATCTTTTAGATGAATTCCTAGTAGTGCTATTGCTGGGTCATAGGGTAGTTCTATATTTAATTTTTTGAGGAACCTCCACAGTTTTCCAGAGTGGCTGCCCCAGTTTGTATTCCCACCGACAGTGCAAAAGGGTTCCCCTTTCTCCACATCCTCACCAATATCTGTTGTGTCCTGAGTTGTTAATTTTAACCATTCTGATTGGTGTGTGGTGCTATCGATGAGGTTGAGAATCTTTTCATGTGTCTATTAGCCATCTGGTTATCTTCTTTGGAAAAGTGTCTATTCATATCTTCTGCCCATTTCTTCACTGGATTATTTGTTTTTTGGCTGTTGAGTTTGGCAAGTTCTTTGTACAATTTGGATACTAACCCTTTATCTGATATGTCATTTGCAAATATCTTCTCCCATTCCATCAGTAGACTTTTTGTTGACTTTCCTTTGCTGTGCACAAGCCTTTTATCTTTATGAGGTCCCAATAGTTCATTTTTGCTTTTATTTTCCTTGCCTCTGGAGACATATCAAGCAAGAAGTTGCTGTGGGCTAGGTCAGAGAGGTTGCTGCCTGTTTTCTCCTATACGATTTTGATGGTTTCCTGTCTCACATTTAGATCTTTCATCCATTTTGAATTTACTTTTGTGTATGGTGTAAGAAAGTGGTCCAGTTTCATTCTTCTTCATGTTGCTGTCTAATTATCCCAGCACCATTTGCTAAAGAGACTGTCTTCTTTCCACTGGATACTCTTTCCTGCTTTGTTGAAGATTAGTTGGCCATATATTTGTGGGTCCATTTCTGGGTTCTCTATTCCATTGTTCTGTGTGTCTGTTTTTGTGCCGATACCATACTGTCTTGATGATTCTAGCTTTGTAATACAGGTTAAAGTGTGGGATTGTGATGCCTCCCGATTTGGTTTTCTTTTTCAACATTACTTTGGCTATTTGGGATCTTTTGTGGTTCCATACAAATTTTAGGATTGTTTGCTCTAGCTCTGTGAAGAATGTTGGTGTTATTTTGATAGGGATTGCACTGAGTGTGTAGATTGCTTTGGGTAGTATAGACCTTCTAACAATATTTGTTCTTTCTACATCACTGTCTTCCCACATTTTTCTTTATAAACAAAATGTTTAAGTGTATTTGAACACATAATGAAGTTATTATAATTTAAGCCCTGTAAGTTTGAGAAGTATCAGAAATATTCCTAAAATATTTTATTCTGTACCACTTTGAGTGCCTTTTACTTTTTCTTGTCTAGTTACTGTGGTTAGGATTTTCAGTACTATATTGAGTAAAAGTGGTGAGAATGGACATTCTTGTCTTCGTGGTCTTAAATGGAAAGCTTTAAGTTTTTCACATTGAGTATGGTGTTAACTGGGTTTTTCATATATGGTCTTTATTATGTTGAGGTATGTTCTCTTTAAGCCCACTTTGTTGAGAGTTTTATCATGAAAAGATGTTGAAGTTTGTCAATTTTTTTCTGCATTTATTGAGATGGCCATATGGTTTTTATCCTTCATTTTGTTCACATGTTGTATAAGATTATTGAATCATCCTTGAATTCCTGGAGTAAATCCCATTTGCTCATGGTGAATGAATTTTGCTAATCTTTCGTTAAGGATTTTTGCATCTATATTCATCAGGGATATTGACCTGTAATTTTTGTTTGTTTGTTTTTGTTTTTGTCTTTCATTTATTTCAGCTTTGATCTTTATTATTTCCTTCCTTTTGCCAATTCTGTTCAATTTTTTACGTCTTCATTTTTAGGAGAATTTTAGTAAAAACCTTCATTTAGATGTTCAGGGTTCATTTAAGGAATTCATCTTTTCACCACTTTCCTAGGATCAAACTTGTCTATCCAAGATTACCTGGAAATGCACTGTTTTCCTGCTTTTGTGATTTTGTTTCTGCTTTTTGTTTTTGTTTTTGCTTTTGTTTTTACTTGGAATGTCCTCCTTCCTTATCTCTGCTTGTCAAAATTCATTGGATATTTTCAAAGTCAAAAAATACCAAAACAAATATAGCAGAATTTTTACATATGTCAAATTTGGAGGGTGGGTATCTGTTTCTGGTATTGTCTATATTCTTCTGTTATTTGAACTATTTTGTAATGTAGGTGCTCAAATAATTTTTGAACTATGTTGTTTGTGAAGCCTGTAATTTTTCCTTAATTTAGGGAAAAATGGACAACCAAGAATATAAAGATGCATATGAATTTGCGGCAGATGTTAGATTAATGTTCATGAATTGCTACAAGTACAATCCTCCAGACCATGAAGTAGTGACAATGGCAAGAACACTCCAGGTAAGTTGATAGGTGTGCTCTGAAAGTGAATTTCTTCTTTTTTTTTTTAATTTTTTTTTAACATGAAATTTATTGTCAAATTGGTTTCCATACAACACACAGTGCTCATCCCAACAGGTGCCCTCCTCAGTACCCATCACCCACTGTCCCCTCCCTCTCACCCCCATCAACTCTCAGTTTGTTCTCAGTTCTTAAGTCTCTTATGGTTTGGCTCCCTCCCTCTCTAACCTTTATTTATTCCTTCCCCTCCCCCATGGTCTTCTGTTAAGTTTCTCAGGATCCACATAAGAGTGAAAACATATGGTATCTGTCTTTCTCTGTATGACTGATTTCACTTAGCATAACACTCTCCATCCATGTTGCTAGAAAAGGCCATATTTCATTCTTTCTCATTGCCATGTAGTATTCCATTGTGTATATAAACCACAATTTCTTTATCCATTAATCAGTTGATGGACATTTAGGCTCTTTCCATAATTTGGCTATTGTTGAAAGTGATGCTCTAAACATTGGGGTACAAGTGCCCCTATGCATCAGCACTCCTGTATCCCTTGGGTAAATTCCTAGCAGTGCTATTGCTGGGTTATAGCGTAGATCCATTTTTAATTTTTTGAGGAACCTCCACACTTTTTGCCAGAGTGGCTGTACCAGTTTGCATTCCCACCAACAGTGCAAGAGGGTTCCCGTTTCTCCACATCCTCACCAGTATCTATAGTCTCCTGATTTGTTCACTTTGGCCACTCTGACTGGCGTGAGGTGGTATCTGAGTGTGGTTTTGATTTGTATTTCCCTGATGAGGAGCGACATTGAGCGTCTTTTGTTTGTCCAGAGCATCCAGGAGCGACTGGATTATTTGTTTTTCGGGTGTTGAGTTTGGGGAATTCTTTATAGATTTTGTATACTAGCCCTTTGTCCAATATGACATTTGCAGATATCTTTTCCCATTCCGTTGGTTGCCTCTTAGTTTGTTGATTATTTCCTTTGCAGTGCAGAAGCTTTTTATCTTCATGAGGTCCCAATAGTTCATTTTTGTTTTTAATTCCCTTGCCTTTGGGGATGTGTCAAGTAAATAATTGCTGCAGCTAAGGTCAGAGAGGTTTTTTCCTGCTTTCTCCTCTAGGGTTTTGATGGTTTCTTGTCTCACATTCAGGTCCTTTATCCATTTTGAATTTATTTTTGTGAATAGTGTAAGAAAGTGGTCTAGTTTCATTCTTCTGCATGTTGCTGTCCAGTTCTCCCTGCACCATTTGTTAGAGACTGTCTTTTTTCCATTGGATATTCTTTCCTGCTTTGTCAAAGATTAGTTGGCTATACTTTTGTGGGTCTAATTCTGGAGTCTCTATTCTATTCCATTGGTCTATGTGTCTGTTTTTGTGCCAATACCATGCTGTCTTGATGATTACAGCTTTGTACTAGAGGCTAAAGTCTGGGATTGTGGTGCCTCCCGCTTTGGTCTTCTTCAATATTACTTTGTTTATTCGTGGTCTTTTGTGGTTCCATACAAATTTTAGGATTGCTTGTTGTAGCTTTAAGAAGAATGCTGGTGCAATTTTGATTGGGATTGCATTGAATGTGTAGATAGTTTTGTGTAGTATTGACATTTTAACAATATTTATTCTTCCAATCAATGAGCACAGAATGTTTTTCCATTTCTATATATCGTCTTCAATTTCCTTCATAAGCTTTCTAAAATGTTCAGCATACAGATCTTTTACATCTTTGGTTAGGTTTATTCCTAGGTATTTTATGATTCTTGGTGCAATTGTGAATGGGATCAGTTTCTTTGTCTTTTTTGCTTCATTATTAGTGTATAAGAATGCAACTGATTTCTGTACATTGATTTTGTATCCTGTGACTTTGCTGAGTTCAGGTATGTTCTAGCAGACTTTTGGTGGAGTCTGTTGGGTTTTCCATGTATAATATCACATCACCTGCAAAATGTGAAAGCTTGACTTCATTTTTGCCAATTTGGTGCCTTTGATTTCCTTTTGTTGTCTGATTGCTGATGCTAGAACTTCCAACACTATGTTAAACAATAGCAGTGAGAGTGGACATCCCTGTCGTGTTCCTGATCTCAGGGGGGAAGCTCTCAGTTTTTCCCCATTGAGGATGATATTAGCTGTGGGCTTTTCATAAATGGCTTTTATGATGTTTAAGTATTTTCCTTCTATCCCAACTTTCTTGAGGGTTTTTATTAAGAAAGGATGCTGAATTTTGTCAAATGCTTTTTCTGCATCGATTGACAGGATCGTATGGTTTTCTTTTCTTTTATTAATATGATGTATCACATTGATTTGCGAATGTTGAACCAGCCCTGCAGCCCAGGAATGAATCCCATTTGATCATGGTGAATAATTCTTTTTATATGCTGTTGAATTCAATTTGCTAGTGTCTTGTTGAGAATTTTTGCATCCATATTCATCAGGGATATTGGCCTGTAGTTCTCTTTTTTTGCTGGGTCTCTGTCTGGTTTGGGAATCAAAGTAATGCTGGCTTCATAGAATGAGTCTGGAAGTTTTCCTTCCCTTTCTATTTTTTGGAACAGCTTGAGAAGGATAAGTATTACCTCTGCTTTAAATGTCTGGTAGAATTCCCCAGGGAAGCCATCTGGTCTTGGACTCTTATTTGTTGGGAGGTTTTTGATAACTGATTCAGTTTCTTCGCTGGTTATGGGTCTGTTCAAATTTTCTATTTCTTCCTGTTTGAGATTTGGAAGTGTGTGGGTGCTTAGGAATTTGTCCATTTCTTCCAGGTTGTCCAGTTGGTTGGCATATAATTTTTCATAGTATTCCTTGATAATTGCTTGTATTTCTGAGGGATTGGTTGTAATAATTCCATTTTCATTGATGATTTTATCTATTTGGGTCCTTCCCCTTTTCTTTTTGAGAAGCCTGGCTAGAGGTTTATCAATTTTGTTTATTTTTTCAAAAACCAATTCTTGATTTCATTGATCTGCTGTACTGTTTTTTTTTCGATTCTATATTGTTTATTTCTGCTCTGATCTTTATTATTTCTCTTCTTCTTCTGGGTTTGGGGTGTCTTTGCTGTTCTGCTTCTATTTCCTTTAGGTGTGCTGTTAGATTTTGTATTTGGGATTTTTCTTGTTTCTTGAGATTGGCCTGGATTGCAATGTGTTTTCCTTCACTGCATCCCATAGCGTTTGGATTGTTGTATTTTCATTTTCATTTGTTTCCATATATTGTTAAGTTTCTTCTCTAATTGCCTGGCTGACCCATTCATTCTTTAGTAGGGTGTTCTTTAAGCTCCATGCTTTTGGAGGTTTTCCAGACTTTTTCCTGTGGTTGATTTCAAGTTTCATAGCATTGTGGTCTGAAAGTGTGCATGGTATGATCTCAATTCTTTTATACTTATGAAGGGCTGTTTTGTGACCCAGTATGTGATCTATCTTGGAGAATGTTCCATGTGCACTCGAGAAGAAAGCATATTCTGTTGCTTTGGGATGCAGAGTTCTAATACATCTGTCAAGTCCATCTGATCCAATGTATCATTCAGGGTCCTTGTTTCTTTATTGATCCTGTGTCTAGATGATCTATCCATTGTTGTAAGTGGAGTATTAAAGTCCCCTGGAGTTACCACATTCTCATCAATAAGGTAGCTTATGTTTGTGATTGTTTTATATATTTGGGGGCTCCCGTAATCGGCTCATAGACATTTATATTTGTTAGCTCTTCCTGATGGATAGACCCTGTGATTATTATATAATGCCCTTCTTCATCTCTTGTTACAGCCTTTAATTTAAAGTCTAGTTTGCCTGATATACGTATGGCTACTCCAGCTTTCTTTTGATTTCCAGTAGCATGATAGATAGTTCTCCAACCCCTCACTTTCAATCTGAAGGTGTCCTCAGGTCTAAAATGAGTCTCTTGTAGACAGCAAATAGATGGGTCTTGTTTTTTTATCCATTCTGATACCCTATGTCTTGGTTGGAGCATTTAGTCCATTTACATTCAGTGTTATTTTGAAAGATATGGGTTTAGAGTCATTGTGATGTCTGTCGGTTTCATGCTTATAGTGATGTCTCTGGTACTTTGTGGTCCTTGCAACATTTCACTCACGGAACCCCCCTTAGGATCTCCAGTAGGGCTGGTTTAGTGGTGATGAATTCCTTCAGTTTTTGTTTGTTTGGGAAGACCTTTATCTCTCCTTCTATTCTGAATGACAGACTTGCTGGATAAAGGATTCTTGGCTGCATATTTTTTCTGTTTATCATATTGAAGATTTCCTGCCATTCCTTTCTGGCCTGCCAAATTTCAGTAGATAGGTCTGCCACTAGGCTTATGGGTCTCCCTTTATAAGTTAGAGCCTGTTTATCCCTAGCTGCTTTCAGAATTCCCTCTTTATCCTTGTATTTTACCAGTTTCACTATGATATGTCTTGCAGAAGATCGATTCAAGTTACGTCTAAGGGAGTTCTCCGTGCCTCTTGGATTTCGATGCCTGTTTCCTTCCCCAGATCAGGGAAGTTATCAGCTATGATTTATTCAAGTACACCTTCAGCCCCTTTCTCTCTCTCTTCTGGAATTCCTGTGATACGGGTATTGTTCCGTTTGATTGCATCACTTAGTTCTGTTATTCTCCCCTCATACTCCTGAATTTTTTTTATCTTTTTCTCAGCTTCCTCTTTTTCCATAATTTTATCGTCTAATTCACATATTCTCTCTTCTGCTTCTTCAATCCATGACATGGCCACCTCCATTTTATTTTGTACCTCATTTATAGCATTTTTTAGCTCCTCATGACTATTTCTTAGTCCCTTGATCTCTGTAGCAATAGATTCTCTGCTATCCTCTATGCTTTTTTCAAGCCTAGTGATTAATGTTATCATTATTAGTCTAAATTCTTGTTCCATTACATTGCCTAAATCATTTTTGATCAGTTCGTTAGCTGTCACTACTTCCTGTAGTTTCTTTTGAGGCGAGTTCTTCTGTTTCATCATTTTGGGTAGTTCCTGGGGTGGTGCCAAACTGCAGGGCACTTCCCCTGTGCTGTCTGGAGTAACTTGTGTTGGTGGGCAGGGCTATAGTCAGACCCGATGTCTGTCCCCAGCCCACCGCTGGGGCCACAGACTGGTGTGTATCTTATCTTCCCCTCTCCCAGGGGCAGGACTCACTGTGGAGTGGTGTGGCCCCTGTCTGGGCTGCTTGCACACTGCCAGGCACAGTTGTGGTGCTGCTTTGATGGGATCTGGCGTATTAGCCAGGGTGGATCCGCAAGGTGCACAGGGGCAGGAGTGGCAGGCTCGGTTTACTTTGCTGTAGGTGGTCCTCTGCAGGAGAGGCCTTGCAGCACTGGAAGGGAGGCAGACCCGTCAGAGGGATGGATCCGCAAAAGCACAGCATTGGGTGTTTGCGGTGCAAGCAAGTTCTGTGATGGGATCTGGTTCCCTTTGGGATTTTGGCTGGGGGATGGGCGAGGGAGATGGTGCTGGCGAGCGCCTTTGTTCCCCGCCAAGCTGAGCTCTGTTCTCCGGAGCTCAACAACTCTCCCTCCCGTTGTCCTCTAGCCCTCCTGCTCTCGGAGCAAAGCTGTTGATTTATAACATTCCAGATGTTAAGTCCTGCTGGCTGTCAGAACACACTCCGTCCGGCCTCTCCGCTTTGCATGCCAGACTCAGGGGCTCTGCCTTGCCAGGTGGGCCGGCTGCCGCTTCACCGCCCCGACTCCCTCCCGCCAGTCCATGTAGCGCGCACCGCCTCTCCACCCTTCCAACCCTCTTCTGTGGGCCTCTCGTCTATGCTTGGCTCCGGAGAGTCCGTTCTGCTAGTCTTCTGGCAGTTTTCTGGGTTATTTAGGCAGATGTGGGTGGAATCTAAGTGATCAGCAGGACGAGGTGAGCCCAGCATCCTCCTACGCTGCCATCTTCCATGTTCCTGAAAGTGAGTTTCTTCTGAACAGTTTGGAAATTTTTGAACCATAACTTAAAAGACAAAGAACACCCTACTTCCCAAAATAAAGCACAATTTATTAAAGTGTAGAGATTGTTTGTTTGTTTTTGAGGTATAGCATACATTAGCACATCTTTTTATGAGGCTGCTGTGCATATAGAAGATATTGGAGAAATATTAGCGAAGAGGGGATAGTAGATAACTGAGATAGGATTGACTGGAGCCCATGTCTCCCTGAAGGAAAGCTCGAGGACTGTTGAGGCTGACCCAGTGGGAGGTAGTGGAATGATGGATCAAAACATGGGGCAGGAGATCCTTGAAAGAACATTCTCTACACAATTTGAGAGGTCTGTCTTAGAAGAGACCTAGAAGAGAAGAGAAAAGTTGCTAAGGTTAGCAAGCAAGGAAGCACGAGTCTTATATTTCTTCTTTGGTAAATTAACATTGTGTAAGTTTAAGGTATACAACATAATGACTTGATGTATATATTATGTAACGATTACCACAAGGAAAGATAGAATTATCAAAATGTGACACTTTTGTTGAAAGGTGTTATTGCTGCATTAAATTGGAAATACAGAAAATGTTTATAGTCTAATTTTCCATTATAGGATGTCTTTGAAATGCATTTTGCAAAGATCCCAGATGAACCTGTTGAGAGTATGCCTGTATGCTACATCAAAACAGATACCACAGAAGTCCATGATAGAGAAAGCAGAAGTGAAGCTTCCTCTGAAGATAACTCTTCTGGTGATTCTGAAGATGAACGAGTTCAACGTCTTGCAAAACTTCAGGAGCAGGTAGTTGATTGTATTGGTAAAAGTTTTGGTATTTTTGTGAGCTCTTGATGCAGATCTATTATAAAATGCTTTTTGTAGATTAAAAGCTGTTACATTTAGATCACTTAGCAACTGTGGCTTTATTTACTTATTGGCACATTTATAATGTTTAATAGTCTTTCTTACCCAAAGGTCTATATATCTTAAAATTCTGTTATTTATATTCTTAACCCCAATGAATTGATTCTCATTGAAATGATTTATATGATGTAATCCAAGATATTTTATGGATGAGATTTTAACATTGCTACCTTTTGTGATAAAAGGTTAACCTTCTCTGAACTCAAGCCTGAAATAAACAATTAAAAAGTTAAGATTACTGGAAATTTAATTTTCATGGTCTGGTTATAGATGAATACCTAAGTTTATGGGTTGAGCACATGATAGTATTTCTAATTTAGTGTATGCCCTTCAAAATAATGAATTCGTGAAATGAAATAAGAACCTGAAGGACATGAATTTCAGGATAGTCCTGACTTTTGAGTGCCTTCATTTTTTTTCTGATGTCTTTACTTAGAGCCGTGAATGTTTAAAGAATTTTTTCTTTATCAGCTGAAAGCTGTTCATCAACAGCTACAAGTTCTATCCCAAGTACCTTTCCATAAGCTAAAGAAAAAGAATAAGTCTAAAAGGGAAAAGAAGAAAGAAAAGGTTAATAACAGAGATGAAAATCCAAGGAAAAAGGTTAAGCAAATGAAATTAAAGGAAAAGTCTAAAAGCAAGTAAGTATCTTTTATTAAAAATGCCTTATTCGGGGCGCCTGGGTGGCGCAGTCGGTTAAGCGTCCGACTTCAGCCAGGTCACGATCTCGCGGTCCGTGAGTTCGAGCCCCGCGTCGGGCTCTGGGCTAATGGCTCAGAGCCTGGAGCCTGTTTCCAATTCTGTGTCTCCCTCTCTCTCTGCCCCTCCCCCGTTCATGCTCTGTCTCTCTCTATCCCAAAAATGAATAAACGTGGGAAAAAAAAAATGCCTTATTCAAATCATATTATCTCAAATAATTTTGATTAAATTTAATTTTTGTTTAGTCAGCCAAAGAAGAGGAAACAGCAGGTGTTGGCTCTGAAACCTGAAGATGATGCTAATGCTAAACCTATGAACTATGATGAGAAAAGGCAGTTAAGCTTGGATATAAACAAACTCCCTGGAGATAAACTTGGGCGGGTTGTTCATATAATACAATCAAGAGAGCCTTCACTGAGAAATTCCAACCCTGATGAGATAGAGATAGACTTTGAAACACTAAAAGCATCAACACTGCGAGAACTAGAAAAGTATGTTGCTGCATGTCTAAGAAAAAGACCACTAAAGCCTCATGGTATGTATTTCTGTGTAGCAGTAGAAGTCAGTCTGGTATTTGTTTTTGTTTTTGGTAATACTGTTTTTTCCTCTTAAATCCCATAGGTAAGAAGATAATGAAGTCCAGAGAAGAATTTCATTCACAGAAAAAACAGGAGTTGGAAAAGCGGTTACTAGAGGTCAATAATCAGTTAAACTGTAGAAAACGTCAACCAAAATGTAGGTGGCAGTCCTTTAAATGTTCCTTTGATTATGTAATTCTGGTAGCCTTGTAATGTCCTTCCCTATTTTGTAGCTGAGAAGACGCAGTCATCCAAGGCTGTTGGAAGTGGTTCCCGATTAAGCGAAAGCAGTAGCAGCAGCAGCAGCAGCAGCAGCAGCAGCAGCAGCAGCTCCTCGGAGACTGAAAGCAGTAGCAGTGATTCAGGCTCCTCAGACAGCAGTGATTCTGAATCAGGTTAGCTGACCCCTTAAGTGTACCTGTGTTTGTGCGGAAATTTTTTCCTTGTACTATTGAGACTTCGATTTTTAAGAAACGTCTGTCACTTACCCAGAACCTATGGTTTGGATGCCACACTTATTATTGAATTGCATGTTGAAAATCTTACTATTTTCTTTAAAAGATGCTGTGTAAAATGAAACTTCATATTACACATATGTGACTTAGAGGTGTGTAACATCGAAAATAAGTTTACTAAAGGTGGGATAGTTTCTTAATATATAACACCAGATCTTAATGCGAGAAAATAACAAATAATAAAATTCCAGTCTTCATTTTTTTATAAGGTAAAGGATTATTTGAGAACATTTACTCTCTATGATGTATCAGACTACTCTAATGTTACAGTTATGTCCCATTGTGACAATATATTCTGACTGAATATATTGAATGATTTCATCATTTTGAATTAAACCAGTCATCCCAGAAAATGTTTAAAGGAGAATTTTATTCACGTCTGTGTTTTCTTCATTGTAGAATATTATCTTCCATTCATAGAAAAATGTACTTCAAATTGAGATTTCCAGTTATGCTGAAGTACCATATTACCTTGGGTATATTTTCATCAACTGTATCAAGCTTAACTCATTCATGTTTTGTTTGTGCTGTTTCACTGATGGTCATGTAGTTGACAAGTAATCACTGCCCAAGGATGCCCAAGTGGCATTCCATCATTATCCACCAGAAGGCATGTTCAGAATATGGAGCACTTTTCTATCCCAAATTTTGCTTTATTTTGAATGAGATGCTTCTTGTTTGCCATGAGATTCAGTTCTTTAAAAAAAAAAAAAAAAAAAAAAATCCTACACAGAATATTGTCACATCAGGGATTCTTACCTTTTGTAAGAACACCCCTCTTATTTCACTGTGGTAGTAAGGGCTTGCTGGCTTGCAGTCCCTTTTGTTTCACTTTTGGTTCTGTTCAGACCAGTTTGCATTTATGTGGTGCTGATTGCTGCATTTTGTTTTTACATTTCTAAAGTATATAGTGGTAAACATTTTTGTTGGATTTGTCATACTAGAAAATTTTTAAATTGA
Source organism: Puma concolor (assembly GCF_028749965.1). Taxonomy (NCBI): domain Eukaryota; kingdom Metazoa; phylum Chordata; class Mammalia; order Carnivora; family Felidae; genus Puma; species Puma concolor. The sequence goes on from NC_141674.1 coordinate 78,296,409, forward strand.
TTTAGGGCTGTAATTATACATTATTTTCTTATATTTGACAATAAAGCATAAAACAATGCTGGAAAAACTAAAGTTGCATTTAGAATTTTAAATTGTAATAATTAGCATTTGTAACTTCATCTAATAAAGCATTTGTGGCCTAATAAGTTACAGCACTTTGTCTTTTATTTGTAAGATAAAGCTGTTTGAGTTATCTAATTATATATTGGCTACTGATCAATAAATGCCTTAAGCATTAGTGGAAAAGTGATATATACAGAGTGCTTCAATAAAATACCTTAATTTCAGTTTCTGATAGATTCTTCCAACACACTGCTTGAAGGAAAGATGTTTATCATCTACTATGTGTTCTTAGAATGGTTCTTATATATGGTTTCCTAAATTTCCAGTGGAATAACTTGGCCTCAGAATTATAATTTTTTTTAACACATTTGTGTTGAATTTTTATTTTATGACTGATGTCCTTGTTTAATGTTATCTTTCTATAACAAGTACTGTTTTTAAAAACATTGTTAAAATCAAAGTAGCACATTGTTATGTTTCAACCTACATTATGAGAGTATATAGGTTTGTGACACTAAGGTCAGTTTTTCTTACATGATAGTATGAGTTTGTGAATTTCTTTGAAATTTTTATTGTTTTATAAACATTCAAACTGTGTACTTGGAAACACACTTACATGCATGTTATAAATTGCAAACTCAGTGCTTACCTTAAATGAGCATTAAGTTCTCTCCTGTTTTTTTGTTTTTGCTTTATTTGCTTAACAAAATAAATTAGTAAATGAAGCAATAGGACCTTTGTCTTAAATATTAACTTCACTTGTACCCATTAAAATACTATAAGGCTTTTTACTTCTGGTGTGTAAGCTAAGAACATTTTTTACTTTCTTGACAAAAACTATAAATGAAAGGATTATAAATTATGAAAAATAATGAAGTCAGATCATAGCAATGATAATACTTAATGCAAAATAGTAAAAAGCATCTACTGTTCTTAATTATGTATATGATATTATCAAAGAGCAGACAACAAATCCCAAATCAAGTCTTAGGGTAGAGGGAAATGGAGCTACTTACTGAGAAAATACAATTTGTGAAAATTAGGAATGTCAGCAAAAACTTTATCTGTTACATAAGTACAAATTAACTGAAAAAATATATAAGATTTTGTAGCTTTTAAATTTATTGTGGTTTGTTCAGAACTTAGAATATCTTCATTGCCATAACTCTGGTTAATAAGGCTTTTGATTATTCAAGATAGGAGATATGAATATATTTTCATTTCAAAACTTTAATAGAGGAAACTTTTCTGATAGAAAGATATTGATCTTTAGCAATTTTTCTTAATCTTTTTAATACCTGCCTTCTAGAATTTTATAGCAGTTTGGCTATATGCAATTTCCTTAGCAAAATCATAATCTTTTGTAATTTTGGTTATCAAGGATGGAGCTCTAAATTAACTTTTATTAGTTCCTTAATATTGATTCATAGTTCTTCAATTATCCTTATTATGAGCTGCTCTGTCTTTACTGCAGTAGCATTCTGTTTAGATGTGTGAAATGTTTGGATGGTAACATCTGTGAAAAACATTTAAGTGTTGTAAATTGTGTTACAGTTGTTTATTCCACATTATTTAAATGATTATATTTCATGTATTTTCAAACCTTCTTTTATGCACTTTTGAAAAATACAGGCTCAATTCTGCTTTATTAAATAAGATTAATTAAATGGCCAAGCTGTGATTTCCAAGGAAAGTTTTATTTAAAAATTCTTTAATTAAAATTTCAAATAAGATTGAATCAGTTGTAAGGTGGAATTGGAATGAAATCCCAAATCTTTGAAAAATATAAATGAGATATCTTTGGAGTAAAAGCAGTACTTGACTGCAGATTTGTTGTGTTTTGGTTTTATCATTTAAATTATTTTCTTGACTGACATCAGTGTATGCAAATAGTCATGTGTAGCTTAGTCAAGAACATTTATTAAACATTGGTAAAAATGTAATGCTTTTCTAAATGATTTTTCATAACCTTCAAAATATCATCAAATATCAGATCAAATATGTAAATGAGATTTGACAGTAAAATGAATTCCAGATGCTTATATCCTATGTTAGCTGGGCTTTGCTAGTATGTACACAAACCCTATTGAGAGTTTTCTTCTTCTTCTTTTTTTTTTTTTTTTTCCTACTGATAGTTTTCTAATTCTCAACAGCTTTGGCTATCTTGAGTGATATAATAGGGAGGAATATAACTAATAGATTCAATTCCATAGATAATATTACTGAGAATCAAATGGGATCAGCTCATTGGTGGTAGTACTTTTAATTGAAATCTTAAAGAAAATAACTTAAGGAACTGTCTAAATGTTAGCTCAGATACTTGATTAGTGTGGAATAGAATTATTTTTCAGGGGGGCAGCTGAGTGGCTCAGTCGGTTAAGCATCCGACTTCGGCTCAGGTCATGATTTCAGGGTTTGTGGGTTCGAGCCCTGTGTCAAGCTCTGTGCTGACAGCTCAGAGCCTGGAGCCAGCTTTAGATTCTGTGTGTCTCTCTCTCTGCCCCTCCCCTGTTCATGCTCTGTCTCTCTCTGAATCTCTCTCTCTCAAATATAAAATAAACATTAAAAACAAAAAAAGGAATATTTTCAGGAATGTTTATAATTTCAGTTGTTTAATAGTTACACTCAAACTCAGTGGTTATGGCATCAATTCTTCACCTGATTAAGACAAAGTAAATTTGTCACTTCATTCATTAGACTTTTTGCTTTTATTGGCTTCAGTGTAACATTCAGAGGAGGAAATTTATGAAGCCCTTTAACAGTTTCTTTTTCAAAAACACTTCCTTAGTTGTGGGTGACTTACAAACAGGACTAAAACAATTTCTCTTTTTAGTTTTACAACCTAGGTTTTCTGTAGAAGTGATGAGGATATGATTTTTTTTTTCATGCAAGGGGAAAAAGGACAAAATGGACTTGGTTCAAGTCCAGATTTTATACCTTTTTAGGCGGAGAATGGTTTAGTGCATGTAGGAAGTACACAATGACAGTTGGGGAATACTCTTTGGCATTTAAGAGAAATAATTAGTTTATCACTTAAAATTTTAAAACTATGATGACTTTCTCATCAACTAAAGTATTTTCAAAGCACTAGAAAGATAAATTCAAAGACCCAGCTTTGATTAAAAACCTATATATATTGAGGTCCACACTTGAGCCTTGAGTCTTTGAAAAAGAATGATAAATTTTGTCTTGTGTATTTAAAAATTATCTGTTCAAAAATGGGTCTTCCTAATAAGCAGGCTGTCTAGAATAGTATTTTCTCAGTATGTTAGAATCACCTGCAAAACTTTTAAACTAGTGTCCAAACCTGAATTAAATATAGAATGGGGCTAGATATATGTGATATCTAAGTATTCCAAGTAACTTTAATACGCTGCTATGTTTGAGAACCATTGATCTAGGGGGTTTTTTGTTTCTACCTTTTTAATTTTTTTTTTTTGTTATAAATGTTTATTTATTTTTGAGAGGGAGGGATAGCACAAATGGGGGAGTGTTGGGGAAAGGGGGACCACAGAATCTGAAGCAGGCCTCAGGCTCTGAGCTGTCAGCCCCAAAGCCCAATGCGGGACTTGAACCCACAAACCTGAGCTGAAGTTTGATGCTAAACCAATCGAGCCACTCAGGCACCCCAGTTTCCACTTTTTGTACTTGGGTTGTGTTTATATATTAAAATAAGTACCAGACACTTCAATGAAAATTGCCAAAGCAGTCTGTAAAGGGAGCACATTTTTTTAGTTCAAAGACAAATTGCTTATTTGGTTTTTTTGTTTGTTTGTTTGTTTGTTTGGTTTTGGTTTTTTAACCAACAGACCATGTCTTAGGTGATAAGTTTGGGCAAATCATTTAACATCTCTGGACATGCTTTTTTCCTATAAAATAAGGTAACAGAAGCAGGTAGTGAATTCCAACTACCTTTTTAAACCTTGTTCTGTGTAACAGAAGTGTGATTTAGTTTTCTAATTCAAAAATCTTCAGTAATTTTTTTCCGATATATATGGCATAACGTTCTGGTTTTGCATTATGGTATTATATTCATATTCAGCTTATTAAACTTTTCTTAGTCTATACTGTCTTCCTGATAACATTTGCTATATCTGGAGCATTTATCTCAGTGCTTTGAGAGGTGATGGATATTAAACCAACTCTTTAATCAAATATTCAATTCCAGCTCTCTTTTATTCTATAATTAAAATTTTTTGCCTTAGTTTAAAATGAAAACTTTTTTGTAATGTTTATTTTTGAGAGAGAGACAGAGAGCGAGCAGGGGAGGGGGGCAGAGAGAGAGAGATACACAGAATCCACAGCAGGCTCCAGGCTCTAAGCTGTCAGCACAGAGCCAGACACAGGGGCTCTAACTCAACGAACTGCGAGATTATGACCTGAGTTGAAGTCAGATGCTCAACCGAGCCACCCAGGCGCCCCTAAAATAAAAACTTTTCCATCAGAGTTTTATGTTGAGGTTTTGGGGGAGATGTGAAAATAGAACATGTTACATAACATGCATAATATGCATTTGTTTAGTAGTTCACATATATTACCCAATTTGATTCTGTTAAGGTGGGTATGCATATTATCACAGTTCCCTAGAGAAATTAGTTGACAGTATATATGTTGTCACGATAGTGCTCAGTTTCATTAAGATTTGCAAGACCTGAAGAGCTTCTTCACTAATTGAAAGGGGATCTTAAACTTGATAGTGAAAATGTATATGTTTGCCTTTTAACTACAAGGGCCAGGAACTCATAAACAGTTTTATGTTTTATGTTTCTAGAAAGTCAACTATGTAAAAGTAGAATGAGAATCAAAATGCTGAGTTTTAGGCTGTCATTAATTATTCTTCTGTCCATAGTCTAAGATTTTTATGAAACATACTGTATCGGATGGTTTTGACCTTTTTTTATTGCAGTATAACTGACATACAATATTAGTTTCAGGTGTACAACACAGTGATTTGGCATTTGTGTACTTTGCAAAATAATGACTACAGTAAGTCTAGTTACCATTCTAGTTAAAAAAATTTTGATGCCTTTTCCTAGTGTCTTCAGATTCAGATAATTTTTAAAATTCTGAGCTATTATATCAGAAAACTAAGATAATGCCCTTGAATTTTTTAGTAGAACACTAATATATCTCATATTTTATTATACTTAAGAGTTTATGTAAATTGTAGAATAATGTAGTTTAGGTGCATATTTGAATATTTAAGATAGCTGTGTAGATGTGCATATATTATATGATCATATTAATGAAGTCTGTTTTTTTTGTTCAAAGCTGAAACCATAATTTATCCCCTAAATGTGAAAGCTACCTGGATCTATACCCTCAATCTTTGCTGTCTATATTCTTCCCTTCCCTTCCACCTAGCCCCCAACACTTAAATAATACTTAGTGGAGTGACATTAAGATGGTTCGTGTCATTTCAAAACTTGAATTCTTTAAACTAAAGCACGTCATTGAGTGGCATTTAGCAATTTTAACAATGTCCAGCATCAAACATTTTAGGAGAGGAAAGAACAGTAACACATCCAGTGGAAACTGATGGCATTTCAGGAAGCAGAAGGTAATTATTAAAATTAGAACGTTTAAAGTTTGAATAAGATTTGGTATTAACCAGCTTTGGTGCCCTGGAGCCTGAAACAAATAATGCTAAGGTGGCTCATCAATGCCCACCTGGAGAGATGGGTCAAGGCATTAACTGGCAGTTTGGTGCTTTATTGCACTGGCCTAGGCTTATGATTGGGGAGGACAGCACCAGAAAATATTGTAAGATAAAGAAAGGAACTTATGAGTAGCATGTCAGAGATCTCTTTTTATATCTACTGTACCACCAGTGTCTGCTGTAAAGGTATTTCTAAAGGTAAAGAAGGTACTATAAAAACCATTTGTTACAACATAGATAGTTGAGGCTGCCAAATAGCTAGAGAGTAAATAAATAATTGTTTGGGATCTTCCCATAATGCTTAGTAAGCAGAGCAGACTTTACCATGAAATCAAATAGCTTCACTTTTCATAACAGACTGTATCCTCTCAGATCAGTGATATATCCTTCTCTTATAGTAAGTTCTTAATTATTTTAATTAAGTTCCTTGTGGCTGTATTTATGGCTACTTGGTAAAAGATGATTTTGCTATAATTCGTTCTACTTGTTTAAAACCTTATCTGTGTTGTAACTTGTTCCTGTTTAAACTGTCGCTTATTCAAGCTCTTTACTATGCTGTTCTTTTTTGCCTAAATAATCCAAATTGAAATTTGTGAGTGGGTATTTATTCAATTATGTGGAAAAGAAAATATCCCCTTTAAAACACAAGTATCTCTTTAGAATTTTGACTGATTCAAAGGGCAAAAACCTGGTAACTATAAGAATTTCTTGATTTAAGAGGTTGGTATTAAAGACATTTTCTTGAGATGACCATTTTATTTCTAATATGAAAACAATTTATAATTTAAATGGTAAGGTTTTAAGCTAACAAATATTGAAATATTCATTTATATACATTTGCAGAAATGTTTCCTAAATTTACTGAAGCAAAACAGAATGATTCTCCTAAAGAACAAGTAAAGGTAAGTTAATTCCTCCTTTTTTACCTCAGAATTTTAAAATGTATGTTATAACTCAACTGGTATAGTAGTAGCTTCTTTAAAATTTGTTTTGATTTTGTTTATAATGAAGAGCTGTCACATTTTCAGTTTGTCAACTAAATACTCAAAGATTTCTTCCTAAAATTGAATACAGGAAGTATTTGGCTACATTTTTCTAATAAGATATAACTGTTCTATAAATCATATTAGTAGAACAAATGATAGAAGTTTTGAGTTAGTCTTGAGAGTAAATACGGAAGAAAGGCCTTGCTTTCCCTATGTGCACACAGTAGGATGTAGGGTACACACAGTAAGGTAGGGTTTCTAAAGATAAAGCTTATAATTACCAGCTACTAATTTTAGCACATCTATCATTAGTAGTTGACATGCTTTGAAAAGGATAGAAGTAATTTTATCTCTTACTAATTCAAGTTGTAATTCTCATTAAAGTTTTAATCCTCTGTACTTTCCTGAATATAGAATTACAGGTATATACCTTTATTAAATTATAAATTAACATCATCTAACTAGGTTAGGGATGTACAACATAAATACCTCTGTTGAGGGAGCTCTCTATTATGAGAAGAGATAGATATATAATCACCCTGTTAAGAGGTTGCATGATTAGCGCGATCATCTATTTTCATAATTGAGGAAATGTAGAAGGAATATATATACTATCTGAAGGAGAAAATGCTTAAAATGGCTTTTAAACTACAGGGAAGGGAAAGAAATGGTTAGTACATTGATGCAGATTAGGGACTTACTTTTTCTAAACAGAGGTAGTAGTGTGAAGAGAGGCAAAGAAGCACAGAAGTTGTGTTCAGGGAAAAATGGCAGCAGAGGGTATTTGTCAGGGATTAGCTGGCTTGGGGGACATAATAAAGAGGGCTTTGAACACCTAGATGAAATGGTAATTAATTTGGTAGACAAAAATGAGTTCTCAAAGGTACAGATTGTTGCCATAGATTTTAGTGAAATCAAAACTATATCAATGAACTTTGAAAGCATCCTCAATACATAGCATATAAAATGCTGTCTTTTTATTTTAATGTTTATGAGGGAGGGAGGGAGGGAGGAAAGGAGGCAGCAGAGAGAGAGGGAGACACAGAATCCGAAGCAGGCTCCAGGCTCTGAGCTGTCAGCACAGAGCCTGATGTGGGGCTCGAACTCACAGACTGAGATCATGACCTGAGCCGAAGTTGGACGCTCAACTGACTGAGCCACCCAAGTGCCTCTAGAATGCGCTCTTAATGATCTGTTTGTGGCCAGAATTTTTTCAGTCTCACTCACTGAGGAACAAAACGCCCATTGATAATAAAAGAGGGAATTTTTTTTAGAAATATGAGTAAATGCATATATTTGTGTGTTTCAGAAAGTGATTTTTTGTTGATTTAAACCTCAGCATTTGACTTTAACTTTGCGGCTTGGGTCTATATTATTGTTGGAACATTTCTATGGCATTAGTTTTATTCAAGCTAGCATAGGTATTCATACACTTGCCTTATTTACTCACTCACTCTAACCCCTTTATTAGATGGAGAAAGACTGTCTTACTGATCTCTGTACTATCTACAACTCAAAGCTTAGTAGATAAGTCACCTGGGCTTTGGTACTATAACTTAGCTTGTGACTAAATAGTTGTGAGATTCTAGGAAAGTTGCTTTTATTATATCTGAGTCCTATTGTAAACTATAAACAGGGATAATAGTTACATTGAACTCATGAGATTATTGGTTGAATTGAAGAGCTTTATATAAAGGGTTTAGCCTGGTGCCTCACACATTGTAAGCATTAAATAAATGTTAGCTATATAATACAGTTTTTACTTACTAAATCAGAATTTTGTTGATAGTCTTACAGGTCAACTATCATGTGATTTTTACCCACCCTTCTCATTATGCCTATAATTCAGTAAGGTAAAGGGGGTAAAAGAAAGCAGATTAGTCTCTAGATTTGGTATAAAAGCTCCCAGGAAAGCATTTGGAAATAAGCAGCACTATTTAATAACGTATGTAAGTTTGTATGTATTATTAACTAAGAATATAGGCTTTGACTAACTCTACCTAAAACTATAGGATGGCCAAGTCTTTTAATCTTTCCACACCTTATTTTTCTCATCCCTAAGAATGGGATAATTATACCCTAATTATATCATAGTTGAAGGTAGTTTTAAATTATATTCTTTTCCTCTCTGTTTCTACTTTTTTAGTTAAACTTCTTGTGTGGTTAAAACTCTGAAAGACAGTTGTCTTTATCTTTGTCTTAACAGATACAGTCTTCTGTACAAGATCAAGCCTCTGCAAAAACTACCCTTTTTTGTCAGACTTCATATTCATGTGAAACACCACCAGATCACCATCAGTTAGCATTTAATCATCAAGAATTAGAACATTTACACAGTGTGAAAAACATTTCATCTTTACAAATTCTGCCTCCCTCAGGTAAGAAATTAACTAGTTACTAACTAGTAAATTTCAGGTTAGAAATAATCACTGAAGCACATTGTTAGAAATTATCTGCTTTATTTTTAAAGGTATTCATTACATTTGAATAAGAAAATTATATGTACAGTTCACATGCAGTTTATTTTCATATAGATTATATACATTGGCTTGTGGGTCAAATACTAAAACCTTTCACTGCCAGAGCCCATACTACTGAGTTCTGAGCAGATTTGGGAAATGTTGCTCAATTTCCATGATTCCTATTTGAGTTGGAAAGGTAGGATGGAATAAGGAAAAGATAGAGGTTTTATAGGTAGAGAAATTAAATTTTATACATGAGAAGTAGTTTACAGCTAAGGAAACTTAGGACAAAAATACTTGCCTAGTGGTGGTTCCCATTTACCAAAATCATCTTCCAAACCTGGCTAAATTTTTATGTTGTTACATTCATTTGACTACAAATATCTTGTCTGTTAGTCTTGTCAGAAGTGGAGTTATTGCCTGTCTCATCCTGATTCTCCTGCCGTGTATGCCACAAACGATAATTCTCCGATACTGATGAGCCCAGCCTAGGGAGTGCCTGAACCTTGAGATAGTATTCAGGTCTAGTCTAGAATCAGTTGTGAATATTCCTCATCCATGTCGCCTTCCTTCTAGGAGGCTGCCCACCAGTTTCTATTTGGCCTTCCAAGGGCAGGGGTTTCTCCAAAGCAGAAGTTGTTTCTAAATTGTTTTACTACAGTACAGATTAGGAGGAAGAGAGAAGTTTTGATCCTCCTTTAGTGCTTTCAGTGAAAGCTCTCTGTTTTGTGTTTCAGTATTTCATTTTGTATGTAACTCAAGTTATAGCTCTTCAGTGTGGAGAAGGGAATGGAGATCAAAAGAGAAAATACCTAAAGCAACACTGGAAGGCATCCCAGGAATTAAAAAAAAAAAAAAAAAAAGATCCAAAGTATAAAATATTTATATCCATCCTTTTGTGGAAAAAGGTTTTCAAAGTATGCAGGAGCATAACTGAAGGTGTGTTAATTCTAGGTCATGAATTATCTTGAATGCAAGTGTTCCATTTGGGTCTTTTATTTTTCACACAAGTGGCTTTGTTTTTTTTTAACGTTTATTCATTTTTGAGAGACAAAGCGCAAGCAGGGGAGGGGCAGAGAGAGGGAGACACAGAAACTTAAGCAGGCTTCAGGCTCTAGCTGTCAGCACAGAGCCTGACACAGGGCTCAAACCCACGAACCGCGAGATCATGACCTGAGCCAAAGTCAGTCACCTAATCGACTGAGCCACCCAGGCGCCCCTCAACAACAAGTAGCTTTAAATAGTAGCCTAACAAAATTAGATTTTATAATCGGAACTGATTGCTGCTTAACTGTTTAGGGGACAGACAGATTTAAGATGAAGATGCTCTGATGTAGGTGGAACCAAGTAAGGAAGCTGAGTGCTATATAGTCTAGGAGAGAAATTATACGAGGACCATAACTGAGGCAGTAAGCATGGAAAGATGTGGATAAATTAGAAGAATATTTTTGTGGCACAGCGCATAGGCTTTGTTAGAATGAATGTCTCACCAAGGTATCATCCAATAGTTAGATTGAAAATAAGAGGCAGTGCTCACTTTGGGCATATTTGAGGTACTAGAGTATCTGATTAGAAATATACGACTAATATACGACTAGAACTAATAGGGTATAGCAAGACTCATAATTTATGAATCACCAGCATATAGAAGCTACTTGAAGCTGTGAGAATGGATGAAAACATCCAGGAAAATGTACAAAGCAAGAAGAGGAAGGTTAAGGATGAAATTCTAGGAAACAAAACTTCCTCAGTAAAAATTTTAAAAAATTAGTTAAAAGATGATGTTATCAAATCACCAGAGTACAAAAGCGCCACAAGAATATACTACAGTGCATTAAAGTAAGATGAGGAGTGAGGCTTAAAGTTGGCAGTTGAGATTTTTTACTTTCGCAAAAGGTTTTTTAGTGGCCATTGTGATTGAGGTAGAAGCCAGATTTTTGTAAATTGAGAAGTAATCTGAATGTAGCCAGTCTTTCAAGAAGTTTGTTGGAGAGGATAGCTGTAACTTTAACAGGAAGATAGGTGGGGTTTTTGTTTGTTTTGTTTTTTGGGGTTTTGGTGTTTTGTTTTTTGTTTGTTTTCTAAGACTGGGAGAAGTTGTTTTGTTATGTTTGAGTTTTTGAATCAGATTTGAGCATGATTGAAGGTTGATCAGAAAGAGCCACAGTAGGGAAAGGTTGCTGTTTTCATTATAGCACTTTTGTAGAACAATTGATAGGGATAGCCCTGAAGAAGAAATAGACAATGGAAAACCAAAAGAATGCATTCATGATGGTCTTTTGTTCCTATATTGAGAAAACACCCTATCTGTGAAAAGTCAGGCTTTCAATATTTAAGTCTTCAGTTGGGGTAAGTTTATTGTATTTTACTTCAATTTGGGCTTATATGTGATTGTGAGTAACATAGTGTGTAAAAGGAATTTTGTATGATGCCACAGATGCTATTCTGTTGCACTAACCAGGTTTTTCAGAACCCAGTGGTTTGCATTCGCTAACTGTAGGTGGCACTATGCCCAAGGGAAACTACAAATGTATATAAGCTAAAATATATATAGAAGTCTACTTTTCTGGAGTTTAATCTCGATGGAAATAAATTTTTGGTTAAGTCTTTTAAACAATAAAGATTTTTTTTCACTTAAGTTTTCTTAATAAAAAAAAGCTTGAAAAATGTTAGTACAGAAAAGCTTTAAGAAATTGAATCAAGTGTTGTCAGCTTTACCCAAAATTACTGCCATCATCTCCATATGAACTAGAAGAAGCCTCTTTTTTTCCCCTTAAAATAAGTTGAAGCTCTTAGTTATAAAGGATTATTAGTCTTATTCTTATTACTTATCCATTTCCCAGCTTATAAAAATCTTCACTCAGTTGTATTAAGAATTAAAAAAAAATACTTACGCTGTCATATCATTGTGAATTAACATGGCAAATGAAAAGGTTAATCAAAGAGTTAGCCATCAAGTAGGAGAAATAAACAATTGGGTATGCGAAATAAAAATAATGTTCCCTAAAAGAATCAAAATGAAATTTAAGGAGGTGAGGAAGGCAAAATTACCTGATCTCTTTGGCAGATGTGTATTTTACAGATTAAGTTATCATTTGAGCTGGATATTGGAGGAAGAAGTAAGACTTATCTATGTATATCTAGGACTGAAAGTCATTTTGGATGGAGAAAACAACATGAATGAAGGTATTTAGGCAATCAATAATTGGATGTGATTAAACCTTTGGTTGGATGAATAGGAATATGGGGAAATGAATTTGGGAAGGTAGACCAGTTCAGATCATAAAGAACCTTGATATCTAGAGACTTTGGACTTAATGGTAATGGTATAGTCAGTGGGGAGCCAGTGAAGGTTTTTTTTTTGTTTTGTTTTGTTTGTTTGTTTGTTTGTTTGTTTGTTTTTTGGAGCAAAGGTGTGCTTCAAAGTAATTAATATGCCAACATTATGTAGGCCAGTTGGAGGAATGGGCCATAGGAAATAGCCCATTTCCTATGGGCTATTTCCATAGCAATTGCGTTTTTGCAGTAGCAGAAAAAAAACGAAGTGATGGAAAGAAGGAAAAGGGAAAGGTTAAAAAATTATAAGTGTCGAACAAGCAGGTCTGCAAAAGATGAATATATGCTAGGTTTTAAGAACAAAGGAATATAAGCTTCAGTGACTCAGAGAATATGGGCTAGATACTGGTCCGGGTTGCAGAACATAAGTCTTAGGAGAGATGAGTTCTGTAGTGTTTTGGGTACCAGAGGGTAATCCCCATAAAAATGTTTTTCGGAAAGTTGGACCTTAACATACTTCCCAGGCTTCTGTGATACTATTTTCTTGATCGTCCCATCTCTCAGAATATTCCTTACAGATATCTCTGTATCTGCCTTAAGCCCTTAATATCTTTTTACTTCAGGGCTTTCCAGCCATGTTCCAAAGCCTAGGTTTACTGAGCTAGTGATCCTCTCCACTTTCATAGCAATAGGCTTGGAGCAGCCTTCCCATTTACCCAGATTTTCCATACATTGATCATTTTCTACTTATTATAACATGTAAAAGGTTGAAAGGCAGTGATCTGTACATTGTGCCTAAGTGATCTTGGTGTCTGTTACTTCTGGTCTCATTTTTACAAATCAAGCATCGAGGCCCCATGCATGTTTATACACCTCTGCTGACCATCTTTCCTTCAGCATCTCATAGGTATGTCAAGCACAGCATGCCAAAACTGAATTTCCCGATTTTAATCTTTCCTCTTTAATTTTTTAATTTTTTGCTTTAAAAAACACTATGACTGGTGCGCCTGGGTGGTTCTGTGGGTTAAGTGTCCAACTTTTGGTTTCGGTTCAGGTCATGGTCTCCTGGTTCGTGAGTTCAAGCCCCACATCAGGCTCCATGCTGATAGTGCAGAGCCTGCTTGGGATTCTCTGTCTCCCTCTCTCTCTACCCTTCCCCCACCTCAAAAATAAATAAACTTAAAAAGATAAAAATAAATTATGAGAAATAAAAAACACTATTACTTTATTAACTACCAATAGAGCTGGCCAACATGGGGCAGTGGATGCTCTGGGCTCAGGGTACATGTAGGATGTGAGGAGGGGATAATGATTGAGAGTCTCTTTTGAAGGAGAGAGTGTGGTCTGGAGGCCAGGCCCAAGAGCACCTCACATTTGCTTCTAGAAATGGGTAGACCTAATAAAGTAGTCATGGCAAGATACGGCCATTCCACCAGAAAGATGCAGAAATTCTTGGAAATCTAGCTGTCCATCACAGTTGAGGTCTAGTTTTTTCATCATACAGTCTAGGACACTAGGGTCCTTCCGGTTCTTTAGGAAGGCTTCCACTTCTGTATTCATGAAGGCTGGGAACTCTTTCTTGGAGAGGTGCAGTTGTTAGCCTCCTTTCCAGCATACTTGTGGGAAACAGCAATCAGAAGCTCAATGCACTGCTCAGTCTCAGTAGGGCTGGATATTTTTGCCATGTCTATGTGAAGCAGGCATGGAGCCTGTGACCAGGCAGTGGCAGCACTGCTCCTTTTTCATTTTTTTTTTTTTAAATTTACATCCAAGTTAGTTAGCATATAGTGCAACAGTGATTTCAGGAGTAGATTCCTTAGTGCTCCTTACCAATTTAGCCCATCCCCCCTCCCACAACCCCTCCAGTAACCCTCAGTTTGTTCTCCATATTTATGAGTCTCTTGCTTTGTCCCCCTCCCCGTTTTTATATTATTTTTGTTTCCCTTCCATTATGTCCATCAGTTTTGTCTCTTAAGGTCCTCATATGAGTGAAGTCATATGATGTTTGTCTTTCTCTGACTAATTTCACTTAGCATAATACCCTCCAGCTCTATCCACGTAGCTGCAAATGGCAAGATTTCATTCTTTTTGATTGCTGAGTAATACTCCATTGTATATATATACCACATTTTCTTTATTCATCCATCGATGGACATTTGGGCTCTTTTCATACTTTGGCTATTGTTGATAGTGCTGCTGTAAACATGGGGGTGCATGTGTCCCTTCGAAAGAGCACCTGTATCCCTTGGATAAATACCTAGTAATGCAATTGCTGGGTCATAGGGTAGTTCTGTTTTTAGTTTTTTGAGGTACCTCCATAATGTTTTCCAGAGTGGCTGCACCAGCTTGCATTCCCAGCTCCTCTTTCATTCTTAATAACAGCACTGCCACCACCTATTTCAGCAAACTGAGTCATTTAGAATTTAATTCTCTTGACATGCATACTCTTTCTACATCTTAAATAATATGTGGCCTCAAGCACAGAAGGGATGTAGTTATGTACTTAAAGCTATACTCCCTGTTTTTCCCTTCCTTGTTGAACTGAGAAAAACATAGGTATGTTAGGCCATGTAGGGACATACAAGTTTAAACTTTGTTCTTTCATTCATGCCTCTAGTTTAACAGTTTTTTCTCACCCTTCCATGATCACTCCCATCTCTTAACATTCCTCTCTTTTTCAAGCCTCAACCTCAACTAGTAGGATTTGGCCAGAGAATCAGTCAAGGGATTGACGGATGGTAGAAGGTTAAATGTAAGTTCCTACATTATAGTATATAAGTGGCCAGGATTTTGTGACCTTGGAATCAGTTAACAGAGATAGTAACTTAGTTGTCATTTGTCTCTTCTGACCTTTTACTACTTGTTAGGGCCCGTAGTAAAGAACTAGGGAGAAGTGAAAGAGAAATGACTCCACTAAGTTTCTGCATTAGGATATTCATGGTTGCATATGCCAGAAAACTCAGTTCGAGATGACATGAATGATGTAAGTAATTTTGTTAGTTATATACAACCACTGGTCCAAAGGTAGGTCAGTCTAGGCATGGTTTGACCAAAGCTTAAGGTATTTTTCTGTAGTTATCTTTACTGGTGATAAGTGAAACATTTGTATGAAAGTTTAACAGCTAATACAATTGCATAGTTTGTTCTTTTTACCTCAGAGTCAAGCCAACCTCTTGCATTTCGTACATGTTATCTTCTCACTAGCTAGTCTAGGTATTTAGTGTCTTAGTTCTTCCATTCTTTGTGTTTTCTTTGTTTTCAATTTGACCACCAAGAAGTATCTTTCCCTAGGATCCCTGCATTGGTGTAGGCCTGCTCTTTACTAAATGACTCACTTGTGTTGGGGTAGGATTACCATGATTGGTTTGGCCTAATGAAAACCCATCTTTGGAGCAGAGGTCATTCTGCACACTGGGGGACTGCTATACCATGGGGACAGAAAAAACAGATTTTGGTGGGTGGCCACTGTGTCAGCTATCCTTTATGAAGACAAAACAAGAGGACACAAGTTCCAAGCAAAAAAATGTTTATTTTTCAGTAGAACAATTCCTCAACTAAGAATATTCCAAAGTTAAACAGCATAAACAAATTAATCCTTTTGTTTTCGTAGTTTCTGACCCGGGTTGGGAGGGAGAAGAAGTCAAGTTATGGACAAACAAGATGAAATATCTTGATTATACTATTCTAAAAATGTGTGCATCTAGGTGATTGTGAACAACATTTGAATGGCCTAACTATGATGCATCAGTCTGGTGATAATGACACAACGGTGTTAGAATCTGAAGGTCCAGTACCTGTGCAGAAGGTAAGAGTGATGTTACTTTTTTTCCTAACAAATTTGAAGGGATTTAAAATTGAATATAGAAGTGGCACGAGAGGTATTTTAAGCCTTAACTTGAATGAGATTTTGGATCTCTAAGCCTATTTAATAAAAAAATTTTTTACCTAATAAAATTAAAAAAATTTACTTGTGAGCAGCACCGCCCCCCATCCTCTATCATCAGTTCCCATGCTTGTGTTTAAGTTTTAAAATGCTGCATTTGCCAGCTATCCAGATTTTAAAGCATGTCATAAAGCTGTCTTTTAGAATTTGTGGTGGGGGATTTCCTAATGGAGTCTTTTTGTGTACTTAATCTCAAACCACACATTGATCATCCTTTCAACAAATATTATAGATGTTTGGGATACATTAAATAGCTCAGCTACTATTCTAGGCATTGGAGTCATTCTCAGAAACTTACTGTAAAGGAGGTGTTTATATACCTTGTCTTTTCCTTCTTTCCCTCCCTCCCTCCCTCCCTCTCTTTCTTTCCTTTATTTTTCCTTGCAAATACTTCAGAGGACAAGTCTTATTATTCCTATGTTTCAGCACACTTAGGAATATGATTTTACCATAAGGAACACACTGATTTGGTCCTTGTGTTTTCTTAGTATCTTTAATTCTCTTTGATAATGTGCTAATAATTACTATCATCAAAGATTATGTTTAATTTGGGTGTCTTGTTATTGATAAGAACCATTTAAAAAAAGTGTCTTTTCTGATCATCCAACATTAATTTTTTTATTTTACTGGTTTTTGTTTTATTTAATTTTTCAATTTTTTTAACGTTTATTTATTTTTGAGAGAGCGTAAGCAGGGGAAGGGCAGAGAGGGAGACACAGAATCTGAAGCAGGCTCCATGCTCTGAGCTGTCAGTGCAGAGCCTGATGTGGGGCTCGAACTCATGAGCCATGAGATCATGACCTAAGCGAAAGTCAGACGCTTAACCAACTGAGCCACCCAGGCGCCCCCTGGTTTTTGTTTTAATAACAGAAGTGTCACCTATCCCCTTTACTATGGAAAGAATAGTACTGCAGAATTTATTTACTTTAAAAATTTTATTTTCGAGAGCGAGAGCAGGAGAGGGGCAGAGAGAGAGGGACGCAGAGGATCTGAAGCAGGCTCTGTGCTGAGAGTGCGCTGAGCCCGATGTAGGGCCCAAACCCACAAACCATGAGATCATAACCTAAGCCAAAGGCAGACATTTAACTGATTGAGCCACCCAGGTGCCCCAGTGCTCCAAAATTTCTTAAATATTTGGTTTACTGTAATCTTTATGTTTCTAATTTAACAACCCTGTTTATAATTTTGATTGAGCCAAAATAAAGTTTAAAAACAACAAGAAAATTTCCAAAAGGGCAAAAATAAGCAGCAAAACATCTAGTATATGTCATACAGTTGAAGTTTGTGCCATAGGTGAAAGTGACATAAGACCACTCTGATTATTTCCAATGTCTAGCATGTAGCAGGAACTAAAATGTTGACATGAAAGCTAAAGGAAGAATGGGATTCTGGGGATTGTTCTCTCACGACAGACTTTCCATTCTTGACATTTCCTACCATTGCTCCCTCACTGTCAGTAGTATTACCTCCTATTGAAAAGAGAGGCTATGGAATTTTGGTGCTAGAAGAGCTCTTTGAGAATTAGTCTATGTGAATAAACTGCAACCCAGATGGTTCAAGCATCCTGCCCAAATAAGAGCTGGGACTAAGACCAAAAAAATTTCAACAAACGCTCAGACTCTTGTCTTTTTACTTGGAAGTCCTAGCTTTGCCATTTTTCTCTTCTGCCTCAGGAAAAGATGTTTCGTTACCAAGACTAACTCATCTCTGTTCGTAATTCTCTTGCATTCAGCAGATTTATTATAGTGGAGGTCTCCTACCATCTCTGTAATCTCTATTATTTTTTTTCTTATTTGTGCCAGTACCATATTGTCTTGATGATTACAGCTTTGCAATACATCTTGAAGTCCAGGATTGTGATGCCTCCAGTTTTGGCTTTCTTTTTCAGGATTGCTTTGGCTATTCGGGGCCTTTTCTGGTTCCATACAAATTTTAGGATTGTTTGTTCCAGGTCTGTAAACAATGCTGGTGTTATTTTGATAGGGGCTGCATTGAATGTATAGATTGCTTTGGGTAGTAGCATCATTTTAACAATATTTGTCCTTCCAATCCATGAGCATGGAATATTTTTTTCCTTTTTTGTGTGTCTTAATTTCTTTCATAAGCTTTCTATAGTTTTCAGTGTATAGACTTCTCACCTCTTTGGTTAGGTTTATTCCTAGATATTTTATGGTTTTTGGTGCAGTTGTAAATGAGATAGATTCCTTGACTTCTCTTTTTGTTGCTTCATTATTGCTGTATGGAAATGCAATTGATTTCTGTGCATTGATTTTATATCCTGCAACTTTCCTGAATTCATGGATCATTTCTAGCAGCTTTTTGGTGGAATCGTTTGGGTTTTCCATATAGAGTATCATGTCGTCTGCGAAGAGTGAAAGTTTGACTTCCTCCTTGCTGATTTGGATGCCTTTTATTCCTTTATTGCTTTATTCCTCTTTGCTATTTGGATGACTTTTATTGCTGAGGCTAGGACTTCCAATACTGTGTTGAATAACAGTGGTGAGAGTGGACATGCCTGTCTTGTTCCTGACCTGGGGGAAAGCTCTCAGTTTTTCCCCATTGAGGATATTAGCGGTGGGTCTTTCATATATGGCTTTTATGATCTCGAGGTATGATCCTTCTATCCCTACTTTCTTGAGGGTTTTTATCAAGATAGGATGCTGTATTTTGCCAAATGCTTTCTCTGCACCTATTGAGGATCAATGTGGTTCTTGTCCTTTCCTTTATTGATATGATGTATCACATTGATTGTTTTGCAGATATTGAACCAGCCCTGCATCCCAGGTATAAATCCCACTTGGTCATGGTGAATAATTCTTTTAATGTATTGTTGGATCTGGTTGGCTAGTATCTTGTTGAGGATGTTTGCATCCATATTCATCAGGGAAATTGGTCTGTAGTTCTCCTTTATAGTGGGGTATTTGTCTGGTTTTGGAATCAGGGTGATGCTTTATAGAATGAGTTTTGAAGTTTTCCCTCCATTTCTATTTTTTGGAACAGCTTGAAAAGAACAGGTGTTAACTCTTCTTTAAATGTTTGGTGGTAGAATTCCCCTGGAAAGCCGTCTGGCCCTGGACTCTTGTTTTTTGGGAGATTTTTGATTACTAATTTGATTTCTTTACTGGTTATGGGTCTGTTCAAATTTTCTATTTCTTCCTGTTTCAGTTTTGGTAGTTTATATGTTTCTAGGAGTTTGTCCATTTCTTCCAGATTGCCCAATTTATTGGCATATACTTGCTCATGATTCTCTTATTATTTGTATTTCTGCAGTGTTGGTTGTGATCTCTCCTCTTTCATTCTTGATTTTATTTATTTGGGTCCTTTTTCTTTTTGATCAAACTGTCTAGGGGTTTATCAATTCTGTTAATTCTTTCAAAGAAACAGCTCCTGGTTTCATTGATCTGTTCTACTGATTTTTTGGTTTCAATGCCATTGATTTCTGCTCTAATATTTATTATTTCCTGTCTTCTGCTGGTTTGGGGTTTTATTTGCTGTTCTTTTTCCAGATCTTTAAGGTGTAAGGTTAGGTTGTGTCTCTGAGGTCTTTCTTCCTTCTTTAGGAAGGCCTGGATTGTTATATACTTCCCTCTTATGACCACCTTTGCTGTGTCCCAGAGCTTTTGGACTGTGGTGTTATCATCTTCATTGGCTTCCATGTACTTTTCATTCCATTCATTATTTAGTAGGATCTTCTTTCATCTCCAAGTATTAGTGGTCTTTGCAAATTTTTTCTTGTGGTTGATTTTGAGTTTCATAGCATTGTGATCTGAAAATATGCACGGTATGATCTTGATATTTTTGTATTTGTTGAGGGCTGATTTGTGTGCTAGTATTATCTATTCTGGATAACATTCCATGTGCACTGCAGAGGAATGAATATTCCACTGCATTAGGATGAAATGTTCTGAATATATCTGTTAAGTCCATCTGGTCCAGTGTGTCATTCAAGACATTGTTTCCTTGTTGATTTTCTGTGTAGATGATCTGTCCATTGCTATAAATGGGGTGTTGAAGTCCCCTACTATTATGGTATTGTAAACGAGTTTCTTTATGTTTGTGATTAATTGATATATATATTGGGGTGCTTTCACATTTGGAGCATAGATGTTTATAATTGTTAGGTCTTCTTGGTGGATAGACCCCTTAATTATGATATAATGCCCTTCTTCATCTCTTGTTACAGTCTTTATTTTATTTAAAGTCTAGTTTGTCTGATATAAGTATGGGTACTCCGGTGACCATTAGCATGATAGATGGTTCTCCATCCCCTTACTTTCAATCTGAAGGTGTCTTTAGGTCTAAAATGGGTCTCTTGTAAACAGCATATAGATGGGTCTTGTTTTCTTAACCATTCTGTTACCCTTTGTGTTTTGATTGGAACATTTAGTCCATTGACATTTAAAGTGAGTATTGAAAGATATGAATTTATTGCCAGTATGTTGCCTGTAGAGTTGGATTTCTGGTGGTATTCTCTGATCCTTTATAGTCTCTGCTGCTTTTGGTCATTTTTGTTCTGTTTCATCTTTTCTCCCCTCAGAGAGTCCCCTTTAAAATTTCTTGCAGGGCCAGTTTAGTGGTCATGAACTCCTTTACTTTTTGTTTGTCTGGGAAACTTTGTTATCTTTCCTATTTTGAATGACAGCCTTGCTGGATAAAGAATTCTTGGCTGCATATTTCTCCAATTCAGCACATTGAATATATCCTGCCACTTCTTTCTGGCCTGCCAAGTTTCTGTGGATAGGTCTGCTGCAAACCTTATCTGTCTTCCCTTTTGGTTAAGGACTGTTTTTCCTTTGCTGCTTTCATGATTCTCTCCTTTCCTGAGTATTTTGTGAATTTGACTATGATATGCCTTGTTGATGGTCAGTTTTTGTTGAATCTAATGAGAGTTCTCTGTGATTCTTGGATTTTCATGTCTGTGACTTTCCCCAGGTTAGTAAAGTTTTCTGCTATGATTTGCTCACATAAACCTTCTACCCCCTTTTGTTTCTCTTCACCTTCTGGGACACCTATGATTCAGATGTTACTCCTATTTAATGAGTCACTGAGTTCTCTAATTCTTATATTGTGTTCTTTTGCCTTAGTTTCCCTCTTTTTTTTCTACTTCAGTATTCTCCATACGTTTGTCCTCTACATCACTGATTCTCTGCTCTGCTTCATCCATCCTTGCCACCTGGCATCCATTCAAGATTGCATCTCAGTTATAGCATTTTAAATTTCATCCTGACTGGATGTTACTTTTTATCTCCACAGAAAGGGATTCTGTGTTTTCAACTCAGCTAGTATTATTATCATAATTCTAAATTCTGGTTCAGACATCTTTCTTGTATCTGTGCTAAGGCTCTGGCTGTCATTTCTTCCCGTTCTTTCTTTTGGGGTGAATTCCTTTGTCTTGTCATTTTGGAGGAAGAAATAGAATAAAATAAAAAATTAAAATTAAAAACAACACAAAAAAATCAAATAAAGGATGCTAGATCCTAGGTGTGTTTTGGTCTGGTTGTTTAAAGACATTTGATAGAATTGAAAAAAAAGGGAAACAAAAAAGAAAATGTTTGAAAATTCAAAAAAAAATTAATAGCATAAAATGAAATGATGAAAGTAAAATAGAATAAAAATTTACAAAAAAGTAAAAAATATAGAAAAAAATTCGTTTTTATAAGAACAGAAAATAAAAATAATTTTTTGTCTTTGCATTCATGAAAAAGAAAAGAAAAAAAATTGAATAGATGGACCAGTGAACAGAATGGAGTACGATTGGAATTACATTCAGTTTTCCTTAGAAGTCAAACTATGAAGCACTCTATAGTCTATAAACTAAGCAGGCAGAGAGATTTGTGGTATTCCTCTAGACTGTGGTTGGCACAGTTGGACAGGGCTTGTGTAGCTGGTCCATTCTCCACTAAATGGTGCTGCTTAGTTTACTGGGGTGGATTGTTTTGGTGCATGTATTTTTGTATATGCATGCTTGGGAGAGGTGAAAATGGCATCACCCAGCTACCTTGTCTCTGGTATCGGAATTCTGTGTTCTCCCCGACTGGCAGTCAAGCACCTCTCCTTTTTCTCCAGCTTCTATCCACTCCCTGCTTCTACACCATCTGCTACCAAGCCATCAGCCTGCCAGGCAGTACCTCCCTCCCAAGTTTTATCTCAGATAGGGCTGTGTTTCCAAACCCGTCACTTCTGAGAGCCCTGCGGCTTTGACCCACTCAGACACTCTGTGGGACTGTCTCTCTGAGCAATGGCCAGGTTCTGGCCTGCCCCCAGAAACAGTCACTCAGCAACGCTGCTGCAAATGCCCAGAGCCTGTGGCTGGATGCCAGCCCACGCCCAAAAAAGTTTGTGCAATCATGTAGCAGCAGTGTTTCAGGGATTATGGTAAATTGCAACACACATCTGGCGCCAAGCTTCACCACCCCGTAACATCCTTGTTCCAACACTAGCAAATGTGGCTGTTCACTGGAGTCCGTGGGCACCTTTGCCTCTGTGGAGGCTGCACAGCCTCGGAACCACCTCTCCCCATGTGACCTGAGGACCCCTCAGACCTTGCTGTCTGCTCCTCAGGATTCACCCTTCCCACCAGCGCTCCACCAGGTATTGAGCTGCAGAGTTTCAGACTCTGCACTCCCCTGTTCATAGAGTCTTAGGGGTATCCAAACCCTCTCCTTTCTCCTTTTTTCTTTCTCCCTTTCTTGTTAAGTCACTTATGGGTGTTTGCACTCTTTCTCTTCAGCTGCTTTTGGGGGGGGGGTGCTTTTCCTATACTCTGCCCTCCTATCTCTGTCCTCTCTCTGCAAGCAAAAACAGCTCCCTACCCTCTGCAACTTCTCTCCCCAAGTTCACCTCTCTGTGCTGCATCTGCTGAGTTCTGTGGTTCAGGTTATGAAAATTGCTGTGTTAATCCTCATATCAATTTTCTAGGTGTGAAAGATGTATTGGTGTTGATATAGCTGCATTTCAGGGGCCAGAGATGCAAAAAACTTCCATGCTGCTCCGCCATCTTGGGCCCCTCCCCCTGAAGATGACATGCTTTAAATCACTTAAGTATCCAAAGGAATTCTGCAACTCATTTTTAGCTCATTCCATGGGTAAGAACAAAAATAGGGTTCATGGGCAATTTTGGAAGCACTTGTGAAGGATATCTAGGTGACTCCTGGTGATGTTTGACTCTCTTTAGTACTTCAGGATAGAAATTAAGGGCCTGTGAGTATATATAGTCATAAATTTTCTTATGCTTTATTTGGGACTCTTGACAAGTTCTCCTAGTATTTCATGGAAATCTGTGAAAAGAGTAAGTAAACATACTTATTAAGGAGAAAATTATCAAAAAATAAATTTCAACAGAGGATGTTTAGGTATTGTATACTTTCCTACCATAGCTAGGCAGGTTAAATCTTTTGTTTTTATTGAGAAATAATTGACATACCACGTGTTGGTTTTCTGATGTACAACATAATGATTCAGTATTTGTATATAATGATTAAATATTTGTATTTATTGTTAAATGATCACCACAGTAGGTCTAGTGCCACACATAGTTACAAATCGTTTTTCTTGTGATGCAAACTTCTAAGATCTATTCTCTTAGCACTTTCATATATAATACAGTATTATGAAGTATGGTGACCATGCTATACACTACGTCTGCAGGACTTATTTTATAACCAGAAGTTTCTACCTTTTAACCCTCTTCACCCAATTTCCCCACTTGTCACTACCCTCCTCTGACAGCCACCAATTCATTTTATCAAGAGTTTGGTTTTGTTTGTTTTAATTCCACATACAAGTGAAATTATACAGTATTTATCTTTCTCTATCTGCCTTATTTCACTTAGCACAACACTCTCAAAGTCAACCTATGTCATTACAAATGGCAAGATTTTCTTCTTTTTGTTGCCTGAATAATAGTCCATTACTTGTAATGTTCCATTATTGTATGTGTACCACATTTTCTTAATCTATTCATCCATTAGTGGACACCTAGATTGTTTTCACGTCTTGGGTATTGTAATGAACACAGGCACAGTTTTTCTAGTCAATATGTGGCCTTTTCATTTTGTAGATGGTTTCCTTTGTTGTATAGAAGCATGTGGCTATCCAGTTTTCCCAATGCTATTTACTGAAGGGGTACCTGGGTGGCTCAGTTGATTGAGCATCTGACTCTTGATTTTGGCTCAGGTGATGATCTCATGGCTTATGGAATCAAGTCCCGTGTCAGGCTCTGTGATGACAGCATGGAGCCTGCTTGGGATTTTCTCTCTTTCTCTCTGCCCCTCCTGTGCTCAGGCATGCACATGCTCTCTTTCTCTCTCTCAAATAAATAAACATTTTTGTTTATTTTAAGTGTTTATTTTTGAGAGACAGCATGAACAGTGGAGGGGCAGAGAGGGACAAAGGATCTGAAGCAGGCTCTGCGCTGGCTGCAGAGAGCCTGATGTGTGGCTTGAACCCACAAACTGTGAGATCATGACCTGAGTCAAAGTCAGATGCTTATTAACCAACTGAGCCACCCAGGTGCCCCTAAATAAAAATTTTTTTTAAATACCATTTATTGAAGAGATTGTTCTTTGCTCATTCTATACTCTTTACTCCTTTGTTGTACACTAATGGACCAAATTTGTATAATTTCATTTCTGGGCTCTGTTGACCTATGTGTCTGTTTTTATGTCAATACCATAGTGTTGTGATTACTATAGCTTTATAATGTAGTTTGAAATTCAGAAACATGATACTAATTTTGTTCTTTTTCAAGATTACTTTGGCTATTTGAAGTCTTTTGTGGTTCCATAAAAATTTAAAGATTGATTTCTGTGAAAAATGCCATTGAAATTTTGATAGGGATTTCACTGAATCCGTAGATTGCCTTGAGTAGTATGGACATTTTAACAATATTAATTCTTTCAATCCAGGAGCTTGGAATATTTTCTCATTTATTTATGTCTTCTTCAATTTCTTTCATCAGTTTATTTCACCATGGTTACAGTTTTCAGTGTATAGGCCTTTGACTTCCTTAGTTTATTCCTAGGTATTTTTTGTTTTTCTTTTTTGATATAATTGTAAATGGCATTGTATTCTTAGTGTCTCTGACAGTTTGTTATTAGTGTATAGAAACAGCATAAATTTTCATATAATTTTGTGTCCAGAAACTCCACTGAATTTGTTTAATAGTTCTAACAGGTTTTTGTTGTTGTTGAGTCTATAGGGTTTTCTATATATACTATCATGTAATCTGCAAGTACTGACAGTTTTACTTCGTCCTTTCTGATTTGACTGCCTTGTCTTTACCCTGCCAAATTGCTCTTGCTAGGACTTGTAATACTATGTTGAATAGAATTGCCAAGAGTGGGCAGCTTTATTTTGTTCTTGATTTTAGAGGAAAAACGTTCATCTTTTCACTGTTATATTAGCTGTGGGGCTTGTCAGATACAGCTTTTATTATGTTGAGGCATCTTAATTTGATGCCCACTTTATTGAGAGTTTTTACCATAAACAGGTGTTGAATTTTGTTACATGCCTTTTCTGCATTGAGGTAATCATATGATTTTTATTCTTCATTTAGTTAATCTAGTATATCATATTGATTTGTGGATGTTGAACCATCCTTGCATCCCTGGAATAAATCCTACTTGATTGTGATATATGATGCTTTTAATGTATTGTTGAATTGGGTTTGCTAATATTTTGTTGAGGACTTTTGTATGTATGTATGTTCATTAGGGATATTGGCCTATAATTTTCTTGTGTCCTTATCTGGTTTTGGTATCAGGGTAATGCTGGCCTCATAAAATGAGTTTGAAAGACTTTCCCTTCAGGGCACCTGTGTGACTCAGTCAGTTAAACATCTGACTTCAGCTCAGGACATGATTTCACAGTTAGTGAATCCGAGCCCCATATTGGTCTCTCTGTCGGTACTGAGCCTGCTTTGGATCCTCTGTCTCCCTCTCTCTGTCCCTCCCCCCCCCCACACACACACACATACACAATAAATACACTTAAAAAAAAAAAAAAGACTTCCCCTTTAATTTTGGGGGGGGGGAGCTTGAAAAGGATTAGTATTAATTCTTTAAATGTGAAGCCATCTGGTCTTAGATTTTGTTTGTTTGTTTGAAGGGTTTTGATTACTTAGTGTCCTCACTAGTAATTATTCTGTTCAGATTTTCTGTTTCATCATCATTTAGTCTTGGAGGATTATGTTTTTAGAAATTTATACATTTCTTCCAGGTTGTCCATGTCATTGACATATAATTGCTTATAGTAGACTCTTATCTTCCTTTGTATTGCTGTGGTATAAGTTGTATATCTTTCATTTATGATTCTGCTTATTTGAGTCTTCTTTCTCTTGGTGAGTCTAGTCAAAGGTTTGTCTATTTCCTTTATCTTTACAAAAAAAAAATCAGCTTTTAGTTTCACTGATCTTTTCTAATGTCTTTTAGGACTCTTTCTTTTTTTTATGTTTGTTTATTTTGAGAAAGAGTGAGTGTGAGTGGGAAAGGGGCAGAGAAATATGGAGAGAGAGAAACGCAAGCAGACTCCACACTCAGCACAGAGCCCAACATGGGGCTTGAACCCACGAACCATGATATCATGACCTGAGCTGAAATCAAGAGTTGGATGCTTAATCCACCCAGCCACCCAGGTGCCCCTAAAAATCTATTTCTACTCTGGTCTTTGTTTCTTCCTTCTGTAAGCCTTGGGCTTTGTTCTTTTTCTGGTTCCTTGAGGTATATACAGTTAGGTTTTGTGAGATCTTTCTTGTTTTTTGTGTATGCATTCATCACTGTGAACTTTCCTCCTGAACTGCTTTTTCTGCATCCTATACATTTTGGTATATTTCCATTTTCATTTGTCTCAAGATATTTTTTACTTTTTGATTTCTTGTTTGAGCCATTGGTTGTTCAGTAGTAGAATGTTGTTTAATCTCCATATTTGTGAATTTTCCAGTTTTATTCTTGTAATTGATTCCTGGTTTCATAATGTTGTGGTCAAGAATGATGCTCGATAAATTTCAATCTTTTTAAATTTATGCAGACTTGTTTTGTGGCATAGCACATGATCTATACTAGATGATGTGGCACGTTAACTCTTAGAAGGGCCATCTAGACTTGAATTGTCCAATGTCTGATATGGTAGCCACTATCCACATATGGTTATTGAAACCTTGAAGTGTGGCTACTGCAACTGAAGAACTAAGTTTTAATCCTTATTTAATTAAATTTCAAAATTGGTACTCTGTTCACTTTTTGGAACATTTAAGTATGTTTGGAACAGCTTGATTGTGCATATCTACTTTTTCAGCTGTATGTTTCATGAAATGCAGTTGCAAATCAATTGTTTCCTATCAGTTTAGCATTTGAATTGAGATATGCTATAAATATATAATAAACACCAATTTGGACTTACAAAAAATATAAAATTATCTTCAAACTTTTACACTGAGTGTATGTTGAAATAATAATGTTTTGAGTATATTTGGATAAATACTAAAATTTTACACTTTTTAAACTTGTTAATGTATTAGAATATTTTTAAAAATTTTAATTCCAGTGTAGTTAACATAGTGTTATATTACTTTCAGGTGTGCAAAAAGTGATTTCAACAATTCCATACATTACTCATTGCTCATAATGATAAGTGTACTCTTAATCCCTCTCACTTCTTTCACCTATCCTCCCACCCACCTCCCCTCTAGTAACCATCAATTTGTATTCTACAATTAAGAGTCTGTTTTTTGGTTTGTCTTTTTTGTTTTGTTTCCTAAATTCCACATGAGTGAAATAATATGCTATTTGTCTTTCTCTGAATAGCTAATTTCACTTAGCTAGATGCTAAGTGATCCATCAATGTTGTTGCAACTGGTAAGATTTCGTTCCTTTTTGTGGCTGAGTAATATTCCCTTGTATATATATACTACCTCTTTATCCACTCATCTATCAATGGACATTTGGGTTGCTTCCATAACTTGGCTATTGTAAATAATGCTACAATAAAAATAGGGGTGTATATATCTTTTGGAATCAGTGTTTCATATTCTTTGGATAAATACCCAGTAATGGAATAGGGTAGTTCTATTTTTTATTTTTTGAGGACTCCTCATACTGTTTTCCACAGTGGCTGCACCAGTTTGCATGTCCACCAACAACAGTGCACAAGGGTCTGTTTTTTTCCACATCCTTGCCAACACTTGTTTCTTGTGTGTTTGATTATACCCATTCTGACAGGTGTGAGGTGATCTCATTGTGGTTTTGATTTTCATTTCCCTAATGAGTAATGTTGAGCATCTGTTCATGCATCTTTTGGCCATCTGTCTGTCTTTGGAGAAATGGCCTTTTCATGTCTTCTGCCCATTTTTAAATTGGATTATTTGTGGTTTTTGGTGTTCTTTATATATTTTAGATACTGTTTATCCAATATGACATTTGCAAATATCTTCTTCCATTCAGTAGGTTGTGTTTTAGTTCTTTTTATTGTTTCTTTTGCTGTGCAGAAGCTTTTTATTTTGATGTAGTCCCAATAGTTTATTTTTGCTTTTGTTTCCCTTGCCTCAGGAGACATATCTAGAAAAATGTTGCTATGGCTGATGTTAGAGAAATCACTGCCTCTCCTCTCTTCAAGGATTTTTATGGTTTCAAGACTCACGTCTAAATCTTTAATCCATTTTGAGTTTATTTTTGTGTACAGTCTAAGAAAGTAGTTCACTTTTCCTAACACCATTTGTTGAAGAGAATGTCTTTTTTCCCAGTGCATATTCTTGCCTCCTTTGTCAAAGATTTGTTTTTGTCAAAGATTAATCATGGGTTTATTTCTGGGCTCTGTATTCTGTTCCATTGATCAATGTGTCTATTTTTGTGCCAGTACCATTCTGTTTTGGTTACTGTAGCTTTGTAGTATATCTTGAAATCTGGGATTGTGATACCTCCAGTTTCATTCTTGTCCAATATTGCTTTGGGAATTTGGGGTCTTTTGTGGTTCTGTACAAATTTTAAGATTATTTCTTCTAGCTCTGTGAAAAATGCTATAGATATTTTGATAGGGATTGCATTAAATCAGTAGATTGTTTTGGGTAGTGTGGACATTTTAACAATATTTGTTCTTCCAACCCATGAGTATGAAATACCTTTACATTTGTTTGTGTCATCTTCAGTTTCTTTCATCAATAGTTTATACTTCTTAGAGTACAGGTCTTTCACCTCCTTGGTTAAGTTTATTCTTATGTGTCTTACTGTTTTTGGTGCAATTGTAAATGGGATTGTTTTCTTAATTTCTCTTTCTGCTACTACATTATTAGCATATAGAAATGCAATGGATTTATGTAAGTTGATTTTTTTTTTTTTTTTTTTTGTAACCCTGTGACCTCACTGAATTCATTTATCAGTTCTAGTAGTTTTTTTGGTGGAATGTTTGGGTTTTCTATATATAGTATCATGTAATCTACAAACAGCTAAAGTTTTACTTCTTCCTTACCAATTGGGATGCCTTGTATTTCTTTCTTTTGTGTGATTGCTGTAACTAGGACTTCCCACACTATGTTGAATAAAAGTGGTGAGAGCAGACATCCTTACCTTATTCCTGATCTTAGGGGAAAAGTTTCTATTTCATTTATATCTACTCTAATCTTCATCATTTCCTTCCTTCTGATGACTTTTAGACTTTAAAGCTTTTTCTGGCTCCTGTATGTGTCAGTTTAGGTTGCTTATTTCAGATGTTTCTTGCATCTTGAGGTAGGCCTGTAGTGCTAAAAACTTGCCTCTTAGAACAGCTTTTGCAGATGGGGGGGATAGGGTAAGGGGCACTAAGGAAGACACTTGTTGGGATGAGCACTGGGTGTCATACTCGGGAGAATCACTGGAATCTACTCCTGAAATCATTATAGCACTATATGCTAACTAGTATGTATATTAAAAAAAAATTTTACATGTAAAAAAAAATAATTTGTAGAATAAAAAAAAAGAACAGCTTCTCCTGCATCCCAAACATGTTGGACCATTATGTTTTCATTTTCTTTTGTCTCAATGTATTTTTTGATTTCCTCTTTGATTTCTTGGTTGACACATTTGTTGTTTAGTAGCATGATATTTAACTTCCATGTATTTGTGTTGTTTCAGATTTTTTTTCTTCTGGTTGATGGCTAGTTTCATAGTGTTGTAGTCAGAAAAAGATGTATGGTATGACTTCTTTTTTAATTTCTTGAAACTTGTTTTGTGGCCTAACATGAAATCTATACTGGAGAGTGTTGTGTTTCCACTTGAAAAGAATGTGTATTCTACTGTTTAATGATGGAATGTTCTGAATATACCTATTAGATCCATCTGGTGCTATGTGTCATTCAAAGCCACTGTTTTCTTGTTGATTTTTTTTTAGGTGATCTATCCATTGGTGTAAGTGGGGTGTTCAAGTCCCCTACTATATTGTAATACTATTGATTATTTCCTTTATGTTTGTTATTAGCTGTTTTATGTATTTGGATACTCCACGTTGGCTGCATAAATATTTACAGTTGTTCTATCTTGTTGGATTTTTCCCTTTATGATTATATAGTGTCCTTCTCTATCTCTTGTTACAGTCTTTGTTTTAAAGTCTATTTTGTCTAATATAAGTATTGCTCCCCTGGCTCTCCTTTTACTTCCATTTGCATGAGAACTGCTTTTCTGTTACTACACCTAATGCAAGGTTCAATCCCACAACCCTGGGGAACCCTCCTGAGCTGAAATCAAGAGTCAGACACAACTGATTTAGCCACCCAGGCACCCCTGCGTGTATCTTTAGT
The DNA here is from genome assembly GCF_028749965.1 of Puma concolor. Lineage (NCBI taxonomy): Eukaryota > Metazoa > Chordata > Mammalia > Carnivora > Felidae > Puma > Puma concolor. Next base: position 78,327,559 of record NC_141674.1, read on the forward strand.
ATGAAATGAGTCTCTTGGAGACAGCATATAGATGGGTCTTGCTTTTTTGCATCCACTCCAAAACCCTATGTCTTTTGATTGAAGCATTTGGTCCTTTTATATTCAAAGTAATTATTGATAGGAATGGATTTATTGCTATTTTATTGCTTGTTTTACGTTTGCTTTGTAGTTCTTCCCTGTTCCTGTCTTCTCTTGCTCCCTTCTCTCAAGGTTTGCCAGCTTTCTTTAGTGACAGACTTTGGATTCTCTTCTATTTATTTTTTTACTTATCTATTACTGGTTTTTGATTTTTGGTTACTATTAGGTTTATATATGACATCTTCTGTATATAGCTGTCTATATTAAAATGATGGTCGCTTAAGTTTGGACCCATTCTTCACTCCTGTCCTCCCCACCTATGTTTCAGGTATGTGGTGTTATACCTTACATCCTTTTATTTTGTAAATCCCTTGACTGATTTTTATAGCTGTACTTAATTTTACTACTTCTGTGTTTCCTACTTTTCTTATTCCTACTTAGGATGTTTCTTTCCACTCAAAGAATCCTCTTTTAATATTTCTTGTAGGGCTGGTTTTGTGGTGCTGAATTCCTTTAACTTTTGTTTGGGAAACTCTATCTCCTTATATTCCAAATGATAGCCTTGCAGGATAGAGTATTCTCTCTCTCTATTGTTTTAAGTATTTATTTATTTTGGGGGAGAGAGAGTGAAAGAAAGACAGCATGTGGGGAGGGGCAGAGAGAGGGAGACAGAATCACAAGCAGGCTCCGCACTGTCAGCGCAGAGCCCGACACAGGCCCTGACCTCATGAACCATGAGATCATCACCTCAACCAAAATCAAGAATCTGATGCTCAATGAGTCACCCCAACACCCCTAGATAGAGTATTCTTGATTGCAGATTGTTTTTTTCTTTCAGCACTTTGAATATATCATGTCTTCTCCCTTCTTGCTTACAAAGTTTCTGCTGAAGAATCAGCTGATAGCCTTGTGGGGTTTTCCCTTGTACGTAACTTTTTTTTCTCCTGCTGCTTTTAAAACTATAGTTTGCCATTTTAATTTCTACATGTCTTGGAGTAGACCTCCTTGGATTGATTTTTGTTGGGAGCTTTCTGTGCCTCCTGGATCTGGATTTCTGGTTTCTTCCTCAGATTTTGGAAGTTTTCAGTCCCCCTTTTGTCCCTTCTTTTTCTGGGATCCTTATAATGTGAACGTTATTACCTTTGATGGTGTTGCTGACTTTCCTAAGTGTCGTTTCATTATTTATTTATTTATATTTTTGTCTCCTTTTCAGCTTGATTGTTTTCCATTACTCTTTCCTCCAGATCACTAATCTCTTCTTGTGCTTCCTCTAGTCTACTATTTCTTCCACCTATTTTATTTTTAATTTCAGTTTCTGAGTTTCTCATCTCTGATTGGTTCTTTTTTATGTTTTCTATCTCTTTCTTAATGGTCTCACCGAAGTCTCTTCCACTCTTGTCTGAAGTCCAGTGAGTATAATTATGACCAATACTTTAACTTCTCTATCAGGCATATTACCTATCTGTTTCACTTATTTTTCCTGTTCTTTCATTTGGGACACATTCTTCTGTCTCCTCGTTTTGTCTAACTCTGTATGTCTGTGTCTGTGTGTTATGAAAGTCAGCTACACCTCTTACACTTGAAAGTAATGGCCTTTTGAAAAAGAGGTTTTATAGAGCCCTGCAACACAGTTGCTCCCTGTTCACCAGAACCTGGAGTTTCAGAGGTGTCTCTTATGTGTGTTGTGTGTGCCTTACTGTTGCCTTCAGCCCAGTCATCTGCAATGGCTCTCTTTGCCTGTTGTAGGTAGGATTTAGTCCCAATGCTCTTAATGAGCCAGTCTTTGGTTGCCTTGGGTTTGAGTTGACTCAGACCCAGCATTTGCCAGACACAATAGCATAGGTGTTTTGCCCTGACAAGCTTTCTTTCTGTCTTTTTTTTTTTTAATGTTTGTTTATTTTGAGAGAGGGAGAGGGTGGGGGAGAGTCAGAGAGAGAGAGAGAGGAAGACAGAATCTCAAGCAGGCTCTGTACTGTTAGCACAAGCCCAATGCGGGGCTCAATCTCATGAACAGTGAGTCAGTCGCTTAACCGACTGAGCCACCAAGGATCCCCACCATAACAAGCTTTCATTAGTGGCTGGGTACTGCAGCCAGACAAGATGTCTGCCCCCACCCTATTGCTGGGGCTGCATTTGAAATGGTGTGTGTGGTTATCTTTTTCTCTTCCCATGGTAGGGGTCACTTTGGAGTGGTGCTGGCCCCTTTCAGGGCTGCTTGCACACTGCCAGGCTTGTGGCATCACTTTGGATGGTCTCAGTGCCCAGGGAATATTTAAGGACTTGGACTCTGCTTTCCTGGTTTCTGAGTTCAGAGCCCTCTTATTTTTAATGTTTCAAATGTTAAAGTCCTGCTGATTGTAAGAACTTGTGAAATTTTGCCTCTATGGCTTTCAAAGCCAAATGTTATGGAGCTTCATCTTCCTGGTGCCTAGGGTGTCCATTTCTCTCTTCTCCCTGTGCTCAGCATCCTCCCTCCCACAGACAGTCCCACAGAGAGTCTGTTGGGTCTGTTTAGCTCCCCACCACCTCTAGCCCTTCCTACCCTCTTTGACATGGCCTCTTCTCTGTATTTAGCTGTGTAGAGGCTGCTCTGCCAGTCTTTGGTGATTTTCTGGGTTATTTACATTTATATGCTTGTTACCTAGTTGTATCCATGGAACAAGGTAAGCTTAAGATCCTCCTCCTCCACCTTCTTCCAGATATAATCCCTGTAGTGGAAAATTTTAAAGTATATATATTTCTGTTGGATTGCACTGATCTAGATCATGACACATCTCCCTTAAGAACAGCAGTCACAATCAGTTAATTATTAAGAAAGGAAAGACAAAGGCATGTCAGAGGGTTCCCAACAAATATGGCATTATCTTTCTTTGCCTCTTATTAATAATTTGTATATTTGGTTTATTTTCCCTATAGGACCAAAAATATCTTTATTTACAGTGACTAGTTTACTAATTTTTATATTCCTTGCAGATTCTCGTACTCTTAATATACAGTTGACCCTTGGGGCACCTGGGTGGCTCAGTCGGTTAAGCATCCAACATCAGCTCAGGTCATGATCTCGCAGTTCGTGAGTTCGAGCTCTGTGTCAGGCTCTGTGCTAACAGCTCAGAGCCTGGAGTCTGCTTCTGATTCGGTCTGTCTCTCTCTGCCCCTCCCCCACTCACACTCCGTCTCTGTCTCTCAAAAATGAATAAATGTTAAAAAATATATTTTTTTAAATATACAGTTGACCCTTGAACAACAGAGGTTTTGAACTCTGTGGGTCCCCTTATAGTTTTTGATACAGTTTGATACAGTTTTGATACAGTTTGATATAGTTTTGATACAGTTTGTACAGTTTTTTGATACAGTATAGTATTGTAAATATATTTTTATCTTCATTGTGATTTTCTCAATAACATTTTCTTTTCTAGCTTACTTTATGGTCAGAATATAGTATGTAATACATATAACATAGAAAATATGTGTTAACTGACTGCTTATGTCACTGGTTAAGGCCTCTAGTCAACAGTAGGCAATTAGTAGTTTTTTGGGGGAGTCAGAAGTTATACATGGACTTTTGACTATGCAGGCATCGGCACCCCTAATCCCCATGTTGTTCAAGGGTCAACTGTATATGTTTTACATTAAATTGAAATAATTGGTAAGTATGCTATTTTAATTTGGTCTTAGATGATTGAGTTTATCTGTTAATCATATTTTCATATTTTTTCTGACATCAGTTACCTTTAACTTAAGTTTAATAAAATTACAGGAAGTTCTTTAGAATCTTACTGTGATCTATTACTATATCAAAAATTATTGTTTTCCTTCCAAAATGTTGACATCTGTAGACACAGACTGAATCAACTATTTGTTTTAGGATATAAAGATCAAGAATGCAGACTCTTGGAAAAGTTTAGGCAAACCAGTCAAAACATCAGGTGTACTAAAGTCCTCAGATGAGCTCTTCAACCAATTTAGAAAAGCAGCAATAGAAAAAGAAGTAAAAGCTCGAACACAGGAACTAATTCGGAAACATGTGGAACAAAATACAAAGGAACCAAAAGTATTGCAAGAAAATCAGAGGTCTGTAATTTACTGGATTATAACTTGGGAGATATGGACTTTTTTTTTTCCATTTATCAGTTCCTTTTTATTTATTCAAGTATTCATTCATATCTGCATGCATTGACTATGTATAGCAATCTCCATTCCCTATGATGGACATATAATTTTAAATATATTAAATTTCTTTTTTGTCAAGTGACCATGATTAAGCTATTTAGTAGAATACAGAGCAAATTATAACTGCAAAAAGCAAATTTTTATTGATTTTTTTTAATTAACAAGTAGTATCTACTTTGAAGAGGATAGAACTTATCAAGTGATTAAACTATCAAAGATACTAATGTAACTAAATTAGAAAGACGTTGTTTTCCAGAAATGTCTTAATGTTTCCATTCTATGTGTAAGAACATAATACAGTTGTATATAACCTTGGTCACAGTTTCTATGTAAACTTCTCTTTGTTAATATAGATTGTCTTTGTAAAATTTGACATCAAAAGTTAAGCTTAAAAATGGCATCATAACAAAAACCAACATCACAACATGACAAGGGGAATCTAAAACACTGCTTTATATTTATACTTTAATGACATATCTTTGTAACGTAATAAAAACTTTTAAGGAACTTTTGAAACCCACTTTGAGCTATACTGTTTCTTTAAGGGACCTTGGCTGCATTCAACAATCTTTTTCAAATAAAATGCAAAACCAGTGCCTTGGAAAAGAGCAGAAAGAACATCAGCAGTCTTTGGAAACTCAAGATAAATACAAACTCTTGCTTCTCAAAGACCGTAATTTAGCAAGGGAGAAAGAGCAAGAGCGGAGGAGGAGAGAAGCAGTAAGTAAATTTTAGTTCATTAAATCTAAGGAAAGATTTAACAGAGTACTGTCTTTTACATGTTCAAAGATATATTCAGGGTGATTTTCCGTGACAGTGGAGTTACATCTTTAGTGAGGATCAAGTTTTAAAATCAGAGCCTAAAATAAAACTTTTATACTCGAAGATCTAGAATATAATCATAGAGTATTGTCTTAGAGCTACGAGACTATGTGGTTCAAATACTAGTTCTCCCATTTTCTAGACTTTTGGGCTTGGCAATTTATTTAACCTCTCTGTACCTCAGTCTACTTGTCGGTAATAAATAATACCTATTCTAAAGATGGAATGAATTTACATGTAGTAAACACATAGGAAAGTGCCTGGCACATAAAGTGGTTCATTACTTACAGTTATTACTCTTGAAAAAATCAATAAACTATCTATAAATTATGGCCCAGAGTTATGCCATCTGCATAACTGCCCCAGGTCAGTGTTTCTTTAGTTCAACACTAGAGGAAGAAGTTGACTTCTATTATATGTCAACTATATCTTAATAAGATTGGAAAGAAAAAAAAACCTGACTTGCTTAGGAGTCTTAATATACAGAAAATGATGTTTTAAAAACTAGGATTTCTTCTTTAATCCATGGATTATTTTTTCATTTTTATTTTGTTTTGTTTTTTATTTTGAGAGGGGGTAGAGAGAGAGGGGGGGAGAGAAAGAATCCCAAGCAGGCACCATACTGCTGGCTCAGCACAGAGCCTGATGTGGGGCTCAGTCTGCAAACCATGAGATCATGACCTGTGTTGAAATCAAGAGTCGGATGCTTAACCCACAGAGCCACCCAGGTGCCCCTCAGCCATGGATTATTTATTTAGAAGTATATTAGTTTTCAAATATTTGGGAATTATCTGGCTAGTAATTTGTTATTAATTTCTAATTAAATTCCAGTGTAATCAGAGAATATATAATGTATTGGATCCATTGAGACTTTTTTTTTTTTTAATTTTTATTTTGAGAGAGGGAGCATGAGTGGGGGAGGGGCAGAGGGAGATAGTAAAAATCCCAAGCAGGCTCCACTCTCAGCTCAGTGCAGAGTCCAACTTAGGGCTCAATCTCATAACCGATGCTTAACTGACTGCACCACTCAGGCGCCCCCACTGAGACTTTTTTTAATGGTCCACATTATGGTCTACCTTGGTAAATATTCTGTGTGCACATGAGCAGAATGTATGTTCTGGTGCTGTTGGGTAGCCAAGTTGGTTGAGCATGTTGTTCAAGACTCCTATATTCTTGCTGATTTTCTGCCTGCTCATTTTACCAAATGTCCAGAGGGGGCATTGGCATCTATGATTGTATGATTTGCAGATTTGTCTTTTTATCTTTGTAATTCTATTTTATTTCACATATTTTGAAGCTGCATTGTTAGGCACCTAACATTTAGGGTTTTTATGGCCTCTTGATTAATTGACCCCCTTTTCATTACAAAATGATTTACTTGATTCCTGATATTATTTACTCTGAAATATAACCACTTCAACTTTTGTATGACTAGTGTTGGCATGATTTAAAAAATGTTTTCATCCTTTTATTTTTAACCTACCTGTGTTTTTATATTTAAAGTGAGTTTCATGTAGGCAACATGTATTGAGATCTTTTTTTTTTAATCCAATCTCTGCCTTTTCTAGGAGTGTGTAGATCAACTGCGTTCAATATGATTATTGATATGGTTAAGTTTGAGTGCAACATCTTGTTCTTTTCTGTTTGTCCATTCTTTTTATCTCCTTTTTTTCCTGAATTCTTTTAATCAAGCATTTTTATGATCCCATTTTATTTTCTTCATTGACTTATTATCACGAACACTTTGTTATTTGATGGTTGCTTTAGGATTTTAGTACATACATTAGCTTAGCACAGTGTTCCTGTGAGTTATGCTATACCACTTCACATTTGATAGAATAGCTTTACAACAGTGTACTTCCATTTCTACCTTCCCTGCTTTTATGCTAATATTTAAGCCATAAAATAATCTTTTTAAAAGTTTTAAATAAGTTAAAATTTTATGTTTACCTGTGTAGTTACCATTTCCAGTGCTCTTCGTTCATTTAGCTCCAGATTTCCAAATGATACAATTTTCCTTCTTCCTAAAGGACTTTTAACATTTCTGGTAGCGTAGGTCAGTTGGTAATGAATTCTTTCAGCTTCTGTGTATCTGAAAATATCTTTATTTGGCCTTTTTATATCAGTAATAGACTTTATATTTTAGAGCATTTTAGATTCACAGCAAAGTTGAGCTTAAAATACAGTGAGTTTCCACATACTTCTCCCCTCCTCCCATCAACACAAAACTTTCCACACCATCAGCACCCCACAGTCCATGAACCAACATTAACACATCACTGTCAACCTTGGTTTATCAAGCAAAATCCATAGTTTACTTCAACATTCACCCTTAGTGTTGTACTTTTTATGGGTTTGACAAATGTATGATGACATAGATCAACAATTACAGTACCATCAGATTAATTTCCCTTTCTGGGGTGCCTGGGTGGCTTAGTCAGTTAAGCATCTGACTTTTGATCTCCGCTCAGGTCTTGATCTCAGGGTTGTGAGTTCGAGCCCTGCATTGGGCTCCACACTGGGGGTGTAGCCTACTAAAAAATAAGAGTAATTTCCCTTTCTTAAAAGTCACCTGGGGGTGCTTGGGTAGCTCAGTCGGTTGAGTGTCTGACTTCGGCACAGATCATGATCTCACAGTTCGTGAGTTCAAACCCCACATAGGGCTTGCTGCTGTCAGCATGGAGCCTACATTGGATCCTCTGTCCCCTTCTCTCTCTGCCCCTACCCTACTTGTGCTCTCTCAAAAATAAATAAAACATTTTTTAAGTTTGTTTTTCTTTAAAAAAAATTGCTTGTGTGCATTCTACTCATGCCTTCCAACCACTCATCTGTTTATCTCCATAGTTTTGCCTTTTCCAGAATGTCATATAGTTGGAATCATATAATATGTAGCTGCTTCAGATTGGTTTCTTTCATTTTAGTAATATGAATTTAAGGTTCCTCTATGTCTTTTTGTAGCTTAATAGCTTTTTTTTTCCTTTGGCTGACTAAATACTTCCATTATATGGATGTACCACAGTTTATCCATTCATCTATTGACAGACATATTGGTTGTTTCCAGCTTACAGCATTTACAGTAGACCACTATAAATATTTGTGTGCAAGTTTTTGTGTGGATGTGTTTTAAACTGGCCTTTATTTTTTTAAATATGTTTTTGCTGGATATAGAATTCTAGATGGTTAGTGTTCTTTTCCCATTATTTATTTTTGAGAGAGAGAGAGAGAGCGTGAGTGGGGGAGGGCCAGAGAGAGATGGAGACTAGAAACTGAAGCAGGCTTCAGGCTCTGAGCTGTCAGATACTTAACCAACTGAGCATGCAGCTCTTGATCTTGAGGTTGTGAGTTCAACCCTAAGTTACGTGTAGAGATTGCTTAAAAAATAAAACCTTTTTAAAAAAAAAAAAGTGGTCTGGGTAAAGATTTTAAGAATTTATTTTTGGGGCGTCTGGGTGGCTCTGTTGGTTAAGCATCCAACTTTTGATTTTGGCTCAGGTCATGATCTCATAGTTGTGAGGTCGAGCCCCACAATTCTCTCTCCCTCCACCCCTCTCCTGCTCACATGCACTCTCTCTCTCAAAAAAAAATTCTTTTGTTCCTATGGCATATTTAAAGAAATATTTATAGTTTATAAGTCACATATATTATCCTTTTGGTAGCTAAATCATAATTCTAAATCTTCTCCCACATAGCCAATAAGAATACTGATTCTCACCAAGGAAGTTAACCAATTGATTGCAAATTGGCACATTTATCCATCACTCTGGGCTGTTACTATTTACTGATAAAAAAAAATTTTTTTTTAATTTCATAGTTGGTATCATTTCAGATGCCAAAGACTAGTACCACATGGGCATTTATAGAAGGCTTCAAATATAGGAAACATTTATTTCCTTTGTCTTAATTTGCTTTTTGTTTACTTTGTTATTTTTAATGGCTTTTTAGCATTTAATGAAAAACAGTGTGCTAAATGTTACATATGCAATCTGATTCGATCTTCATAAATACCTACATTTGACAATATATAAAATAAACTTGGTTACAAAATTTGTCCTAGGTTACATAGTAAGTGGCAGAATCAAGGAAAGCCTGTAACTTTAATGTTAATAGTTTTCTCAAATAGTTAAGATGTTGGTTTATTCAGAAAATAATTTTACGTGTCTTAGCACACTATGTTGATTACAGAGGTAGATGAAACAATATAATCTCAGTTCACATTCTTAATATTTTGCCAACATTGAGACTTTACTCTCTTAGTTGAAGAGAGAAGTTAAACTTGTTCTCAGTGTTCTTGTAAGTTTTAAAACCTTTACTTATCACATGAGCAACATATTTTTTTTAATGTTTATTTATTTTTGAGAGAGAGACAGAGGGCAAGCAGGACAGGGGCAAAGAGAGAGGTAGACACAGAATCTGAAGCAGGCTCCAGGCTCTGAGCTGTCAGCACAGAGCCCGATGCGGGGCTTGAACTTACAGAGACCACGACAACATGACCTGAGTGGAAGTCAGATGCTCAACCGACTGAGCCACCCAGGTGCCCCAGATATGAGCAATATTTTAACAAAAATCAGATAGTATTTGAACAGAAATAGAAAACTGCATAAACTCATTATGTTAAATAGTGTTCATTTTGTATAATTTGTTTCAAATGTTGTGTAATCATTTTTATATAGTTATAATGAAGGCATACATTTTTTAAAAGTAACATTGAATTTTTTCCTTCTTTCTACAGATGGCTGGTACCATTGATATGACTCTTCAAAGCGATATTATGACAATGTTTGAAAACAACTTTGATTAAAACTTTTTAAATTAACCATCAGCTTAAAATGAATGATTTAAAAGATTAAAATGCATATGGTAAAATGATTGCTTTCAAACACCAGGATACCAATCTTATATTGTATTTTTGACTGCTCTAAAATGATTAAACAATTTTCACTATATTTTTTAATAGCTATATGTTCATTTTCTAAATGGTGTAATTTACAGGAAATTTTATAATTTTGAATCCCTAAAAATTGAATAAATTCCCAGATTTTATTTATTTTATAAATAATAGTCTGCTATGTATTATAGGCCTGTATAAGCAATGAAAATCCGAAAGAGATAGCCCCTTGTTTAAAAATGAAAAAAATATATAAAGGTATATAAAAACCAGTTCCTGTTGAGTTTTTAACTTTTATAACAAGTATCTATCTGCCTTCAAAAACATTTAGAACCTCTAACAAATAATACTTGGTTTCTTTGAGCATCAGGTTACGTAAAATTCTCTGCTGATTCTGTATGCAAAGTTGATAATGAAATCTAGCTTAAAGAAAATGTTACCTATGGTTTGGTTGATGTTAAATTTGAGCAAAATAATAGTAAATATGATGTAAGTTTCTATAGGAACTTATACATTTCTTAATGTGAATATGTGATAGCAATGAATGTTTACATTTTTACTTAACTATATAGTATTTATTTTAAATCTGTAAATTATTTTTGTTTCATCATCCTCAAGTTGCAATTATGTATCAATCATGTGTATCTGCTTCATATATTTTAACATTTTGCACTCTTGAAGTGTAAAATGATTCAGGCAGTATTAAGATACCATCTAAAGTAAAAATTCAAAGTTTGTGTGTATTGAGAGAAAGAGGAAAAGTTTTCTTGACTTCACTTGTTTTATAATCAATATAATTTTTTGAAATACTTTAAACTACAGCCATTTTTTAAATTACGATCAACTAGTAGCTAAAATGGTGGTGACACCTTCAGGAAACAGCTAGAATTAAAGTGGCAATCATATCCACTCAACTATAGCTATTTTTTAACCAAGAAATTAGTGTGTGTGTGTGTGTGTGTGTGTATATATATATATATATATATATATATATATATATATATACTGAATAGTATGCATTATTTTCGTAAAAGATCATCTGTAGATTAGATATATCTGTGTGTGTATTTTTTTTTTTTTAAGGAAGATATATCAGATATATGTAGTGATTAGCAGAGAAAATATCGGCTTACTAACTAACTGATCCTTCCTATATTAGGCATTATTTTTTAGTAAAATACTGTCACTTTTTTTTAACTTCTTGTATGGAGTTTATTTCTGTTAATTTTACGCATGAAATACTGCATGTAACTTATTTGCCTTCAACTCAAGCCTAGTTTTGTGAGGACCCCATTTCTGTCCCCATCTCTTACTACTCTCCAACTTCTAAAACAGTTTCATATTGTTTTCTGGGATTCGGGATCAGTCCTGATATAATCAAGATTTTGCTTGTTTTTTCCCTCTTTTTCTTCTTGAGTTGTCTGGAAATGTGGTCCCAGGACCAGCTGCATTAGCATCATCTGAGAATGTTTTAGAAGTGCAAATTTTCAGACTTCAGAATGACTGAGTCAGAAACTCTGGGTGCAGGGTCCAATAATTCTTAGTTGAACGGTGATTCTAATACACATTAAAGTTGGAGAACCACTGAACCTGGGCTCTCCCTTGCAAGCTCTCATTTAGTCCGTCTCTTCACTAGTGTTTTTCTTACCTTTGGGGTGCCACTTGCAGACCACCTTCCCCCCCACACCCTCGCAGTTCCTCCTTTTTATCCTCAGCTTTAAGTTTGTCATGATCATCAGACTATACCACCCATAGTCATTTACCATCCCTGGTTCACTCCTTGTTTCCCAGAGATTTTAGTCTCTGTCTCAATATTTCTCTCTAACGGACACTTCTCAGTCCCTTGACCTCCCTGCTAATGATCAAAATAGCTAATTAACTTTAACCACTCCTTTGTCATTGCCAATAACTAAAATCTTTCCTTGATCTCAATTTCAAGCACGCTAGTTTCTTACTACTTCCTCATACCTTTTTCTAGCTTACTCCAGATAACCCTTGACTCCAACAATTGTTAGACCTCACCATGACCTTAAAATCCATTAATCCTATAGATTTTCACAGTACCTCTCCCCTTCATACCCTCACTGCTTTCCTTATGCAAGTTTCTGTTCCTTATAATTTACTTTCATGTTGTATTCACTTGGCAAAACTCAAATCCTTATTAAATCTGACTGCCCGCTCTGCACCCATGAAGCTGTTTGTGGTTACAGAAACACATGGAACCATAACCAGTCTCACTTCAAATTCATGAGCATAAACTCGTTAGCCATAATGCTGCCCAGAAATCTTACTACCAATGTAGAGATAGTAAGAAACACTTCCCTCTCCACCCCAACTATTGAGAGATCAAAGATTTTTCAATCTTCTTTTGCTCATCCAAATATAGACACGTCAGGACATTGAGGGGGTTGTTTTTACAAAAACATGATCATTTACACATGTTACTTGACAGTTGGGTTTTTCTTAATGCATCATGAGCATCTGTCTAGGTCTTTAAATGGACATAGACTAATTCATTCTTTTTTAAAAGTATGTATTTCATTCCATAGAACAGACATATCATGGGGCACCTGGATGGCTTGGTCAGTTAAGTGCCAGACTTCGGCTCAGGTCATGATCTCATGGTTCGTGGGTTCAAGTTCCACGTGGGGCTCTGTGTCGACAGCTCAGCCTGGAGCCTGCCTCAGATTCTGTGTCTCCCTCTCTCTCTACCCCTTCTTGGCTCGCTCTCTCTCTCTCTCAAAAGTAAATAAATGTTAAAATTTTTTTATTTTTTTTTTAAAAGAACAGACATATCATGATTTATGTAATCCCCTACTGATTCAGTTGATTCCAGTCTTTTTCTACCATGAACAATGCTGAAGTAAATATACTGTTTATGTAGCCTTGCATAATTGTGCTTCTATTTCTAAAGAGTAGAGTTCTTAAAATGGGATTGCTGGGTTAGAAGTTACAATCAAAGGGAGTAGTTTTTATTTTAATAGGAGGTACCAGATAACTTTTCCAAAAAATGTTAGATCAGGTCACATTCCTAGGAGTTTGAAAGTACTATTTTCCCCATTATTCTCACCAGCATTGGATATTACTGCCTTCATATTCTTTGCTAATCTGAATGAAAAAATTATAATTGGCTTTTTAAATTTCTATTTCCCAGACTACAGGTGGAGTAGATTCTCTTGTATTTGTTAGCCATGTGACTTGCCTAGTAACCAATAATATCCTTTACTCATTCTCCTTTTGGGTTATCAATGTGTACAAGGCTGCTGCTGCTGCTGCTGCTTTTTTTTTTTAAATGTTGGCCCTCTGGTTTAGAAACATTTTTTCACAATCTACTGCTTGTCTTTTGAGATTTATTGCCTTTTTTCCATTAAAATTTAAAATTTTATATAGCCGTATGTCTGGATTTTCCTTTATAGTGTCTGGCTATTCTGCCTTGTTTTGGATTGTATCCCCCACGTCAAGATGATAAAATAGTCTTTATTTTGTACTTAAAATCCAGACAATTAAATTTAACACTAAGATTCCAGGTGGATTAAAGACATTTTTATATATAGTAAGAGATAGGAAACCAGATTTCTTTTTTTTCTAAATGAACTATCAATTATGCTGCCACAGTTTACTTAGCAAACCTTCGAATGGCAATAGCTCTCACTCTAAGAAATTTATAATCACTTTATCCAATTTGTAAAAGTTGAGTGAAAATAAAAATTAGAATTTTGATTGGGATTAGATTATAATTAAGTTTAGAGACCTACCAATTTTGTTTCTAGTATTACAAATATATCCTGCATGAGACCCATTTTTTAAGGCATTACCAGTCTCAGAGGCAGGGGAAACTCTCTGAGGACCAACCCCCTCCCTGCCACACACACATTTAGTTGGGAGGAGAGCAGTAAGCAACTGAAATGGTAGGGCTCTCTTGAGGTCAGATGCCAGGACCAATGTTGAGAGAATGTTGTCTTCAAGAAGCTGGAGTGGTCGCAGGTTGGCTAGAGACATAAGCAGGATCACCACAAATTAAGGTCAAGAAATTAGTATCAAAGATGAATGATACAAAAAGCAAGCCACAGTGGGTGAGAGCAGAAACAATGAACAACAAATATAGTTCATCACCTTCTTTCCAGGACTGCAGTAGACTAGCTATTTGTAAAATGTTTAAAGAAATAAGATTTTTGGAGGAAAATGGGCAGATTTGGAAAAAGATTTGTAGGAAAGAAAGTGTTGAAGTAAACCAAAAGCAAAACTCAATGGATGGGTTAAAACAATTAGACACATAAAGAGAAAATCAGCTAGAAATTATATACAGTAAATGTACCAGGATATAGCACAGACAAGGAGAAAGAAAATGCAAGAGCTATTAAGAGATCTATAGCAGGGATTGGCAGAGTACATCCCAAAGAAATCCATACCTATTTTTCAATGGTCTTAACAATACCATAAGCAGGCAGGCAGAGAAATGGAGTGATCACCAAATAGAAATAATGAGTTATTAGCAACAATGACCACCAAAAAGAGTGGAATTAAATCTTCAAATTTTTGAGAGAAAAATAACTGTCAGCTTGAAATGCAAAGAAATTTTGGAGGGCTATGATTTTTCCAGAATTAAACATGCATGTGTTAATTGTGAAGTTTATTTTCTTATTGTGTATGTATATATAGCTTTCCTCGCATCACAACCTTTTGATACTGTCCCTTAGGACACAGTTGTCAGTAACAATGTATCTCAATCATGGCTGCTTCTGTTTGTTTGTTTTTTTTTATTAACAAAGTTTCATAATGTTAGCATCTCGTTTTTGCAATCTCTATGTCTGAACTGTTTGTCACAGGAGTGTGTGTATTGATGAAATTCTAAATTTGGGTGGTTAAAAAAAATTTCTTTAGGGAGGGAAGGAAAATCTAAACATTTCATTGCTGAATGCAGGTTTCTTTCAGATTGTATGTAATCTATATACATTGTGTGTATAAAGAATGATCTTAGGTAATTGTGCTGTATCTATGTTTATCACTAGTCTTTGATTAAATAAAAAAGAAAGTTACCAGCTTGGAATTCTGTACCCAGCAAAACTATCAAAATGAAAGTGAAATAAAAATTTACTACAAAATGTTTTACTCTAAAGCAAATGTATAAAGGATATTCCATTTTCATGGAAAGTATGGCAGTGTGAGATGCCTTTTCCATGTTGTAATTATGCCACCTGGAACATATGGTCTCTAATATTGATGTGGCAGAGCAAGATAGGATCACACTGGATGTTTTTAAGGACCAGACTTGGTAGAGACTTAGACTTCTTGCACTCATATCCTTCTGGCCACAACCCACTTGGGCATACTTGACTACAGAGCAACATATGAATATAAGTAATTCTCTGTCATACACAGGCATTTCACTTAAGAGGAAAGTCATGTAGTTAATAAACATGAAAAGATACTCAGCCTTCTTATGTGTGGCATGTGAAAATTTGAGGCCATAAGAAATACCAGTTTTTACCTATTGAATTAGCAAAAATAAGGTCTCTAACATTATAAAACGTTGGAGAGGATCAATGGGAACTCATATGCTGCTATTGGGGAGTGTAAATAGATACTGCCATTTTATAACCAACAACAGAATGCACTTTTTTTTTTTTAAAGCATCCATGGGATGTTCACCAAGACACTATCTCCTGGGTCATGAAACAAATTTAAAACAACTGAAATTATGTAGAGTATGTTCTTTAATCATAATAGTATCAGATCATAAATCAATAACAGACAATAGGAAAATCACAACACTGAACAATCCACTTACGAATAATTGATGGATCAAAGACGAAATCTTTTTAAGTTTATTTTGACAGAGAGAATGCAAGCAAGGGGGGGGGGGGGGGTGGAGAGAGAGAATCCCCAGCAGGCTCTGTGCCGCCAGTGCAGAGCCTGATGTGGGGATCGAACTCATGAACTGCGAGATCATGACCTGAGCCAAAATCAAGAAGCAGACGCTTAACTGACTGGCTGCCTAGGCACCACCAAGGAGGAAATCTTACAAGAAAATTTTAAAAACCCAGAAATGAATGTCAACATACAACATACTAAAATATGTAGGATTCTGTTAAAGAGTACTAAATTTAGAAGTGCCAAGTGCTTGCATTAGAAACAAGGAAAAGTCTTAAATCAATAATCTTAATTCCCTAACTCAACAACCTAGAAAAAGCACATCCAAAGCAGGACCAGAGCAGAGATTAATGAAATTGAAACAAACAAACAAAAAAAGCTGGTGGTTGAGGGAGAAAAGGTAAAGTGTTTAAACAGCTAGCAAGACTAACAAAAAGACACAAATTACCAACAGTAAGAATGAAGTAGTGAATATCACCAAAGATCCTACAACTGTTAAAAAAAAATAGAAAGGAATACTACCAATAACTACATTAAAAAAACTGAAGTGGACCAATTCTTCAAATAATAAACTACCAAAATTCAAAATGAAATAATCTGAATAGCCCTGTAACATTAATTTCAATTCATAATTTAAAAGCTCCTGAGAAAGAGATCTCCAAGCCTATACAGTTCCACTGGAAAATTACACCAAACATTTAGAGAAGAATTAATGCTAATTTAAGACAGTCTCTTCCAGAAAAATCTATTCCAGAAAATTCTTCTTCCAGAAATTGGTTATATAATTTTTATCAACAGGACAAAAATTTTCTTTTTTAAGATTTTGATTGCAAGTAATCTCTATTCCCAATGTGGGGCTCAAATTTACAACCCCAAGATCAAGAGTCACATGCTGTACTGACTGAGCCAGCCACGTGTCCCATGACAGGACAAATTTTATCATTGGGAAGAAGGAACACTTCCCAACTCATTTTATAAGGCCAGTATTACCCTGATACTAGAACCAAATCCAAAAAAAAAAAAAAAAAAAAAAAAAGAGGCTGCAGGCATTATCTCATGAATTTAGTTAGACACAAACATCTTCAAGAAAATATTAGCAAATTTTGTAAATGCTACAATAGATGAACATAATTATATACCATGAAAAATTGATTTGTTCCAGGTATGCAAAGCTGTTTCAACATTTGAAATTAATCAGTGTAATCCAAAATCCAACTTGTTTGGATTCAGCAAGTTTTTCAGGGAAATTTCTTCAATCTGATAGAGTATCCAGAAAAAATCCACAGCTAATGTTATACTTAATGGTGTTAAGTATAAAGAGCATCCAGAAAAAACCTGCAGCTAATGTTGTACTTAAGACTCCATGATTTCCCCCTAATTTGGGAACATGGCAAAAATATCCACTCTGAACCATTCTTATTCAACATAGAATTAGAAATTCCACCCAATGTAATAAAAAGAAAAGTCATACAGATTGTTTCAGTTGGGTTTTTTTCAATTTCATTAGCTATACTTTCCCAAAATAATATCAAATAATGGAAGTGATAGTAATCATTCTTATTTACAATTTTAAAGAAAAGTACAGGATTTCACCATAAGCTATGGGGATTTTTTTTTTTTTGAAATTGTAACATTTAAGCAGTTTCTGAATTAATTTAGCTGAATTTTTGCACATGATTTTCTGCATGGTAAATCCCAAGAAATCTACAAAAAACTTACAATAAATGACATAAGCAAGGTCACAGGATACAGTATCAACATACAAAAATAAATCTGATCTCTCTTACTAATGAGCATATGGTAACTTAAAAACAGTAACATTTATAATCACTCCAAAGAAAATGAAATACTTAGGTATATGTTTAACAAAATGTACAGGATCTGTATGCTGAAAATTACAAAATGCTTATGGAAGAAATAGAAGAAAAAATTAAACAGACCTATTGTGTTCATAGATTGGAAGACTCAACACAGGAAAGATTCAGTTCTCAAACTAATCTGTTTTAATGCACATCCCATAAAATCCTAGTGAAGTTTTTCACAGACATAGACAAGCTTATGCTAAAACTCAGAATGGCAAAGGCGCTAGAATGAAGAACATTGACAAAAAAGGTGAGAGGAATAATTCTGTACGATATCAAGACTTATTATAAAGCTACAGTAATCAAGAAAATGTGGTATTAGTGGAATAGTGGACCCCAGAGCAAAGAACTCAGAAATAGACCCACACAAATAGGCTCAAGTGATTTTTGACAATGGTGCAATTCAATGGAGAAAAGACAGTCTTTTCAACAAATGGTGCTGGAGCAATTGGATATCCATGGGAATGGGAACTCAACCTAAAACTTGTATCTTATCCAAACAGTAACACACAATGGATCTTGGATTCAGATGTAAAATAGAAAACTATAAAAATTGTAGAAAAAAAAATCTTTAGGTTCTACGGTTAGGCAAAGAGTTTTTAGACTTGATCCCAAAAGTATGGTCCATAAATGAAAAAACTGATAAACTGGATCTCATCAAAATTAGAAATTTTGCTCTGTGAAAAGGTAAGCTACAGATTAGGAAAATATTTACAAACCACATGTCTGACAAGGAATGGCATATAAGAAGATATATCTATATCTATCTATATCTATATAGATAGATATAGATAGATATATCTCAAAATCCAACAGTAAAAAGAACTAATTAGAATGGGCAAAAGACATGAACAAAATTTCACCAAACAGCATATACATATAGCAAACACACATATGAAAGCATGTTCACCATCATTAGCAGCCATCAGTGACATGTAAATTGAAATCACAATGAGCTTTCACTGCACACCTATCAGGAAGGTTAAAATAAAAAATAGTGACTACGCAAAATGCTGGCAAGGATGCAGAGAAACTGGATCATTCATACATTTCTTGTGGGAATGTAAAATGGTATCTAGCCACACTAGAAACTAGTTGTCACTTTCTTATAAATAAAACATACAAAGCCTTACCCAGTTTCCCTTTAGCCTTAGACTGTGTGCCGCCATCACCATCATGCTCGGCGCCCACTCTACCCCTTTGCAGTGCAGCAGCAGCCACCCCCCAATGCCAGCCCCTGAGGCCTCCTGTACCCTGCTCTGTCCTCCAGCCTCATGGCCGCTTTCCAGTCAATTCCCTGCTGCTCCCAGGGGTCACATGAGACAGATGAGGAGTTTGATGTTCACTGGGCAACATGCTTCAACAAGTCAGATATCGATGCCTGAGAACTGTCATAAAGGGATGAACACACTTCTTGGCTATGATCTAGTTCAAAAACCCAAAATCACTGATGCTACTCTGTGTTAATTGATGCAGATGGTTAAATGATTTTGCTAGTGCAGTTCACATCCTAGAAGTTGTGAAGGACAAAGCAGGACCTCACAAGGAAATCTACCACTATATTATCCAGGAACTTAGACCAACTTTTTTTTATGTTTATTTATTTTTGAGAGAGAGAGAGAGAGAGAGAGAGCGAGCGAGCGAGCAGGGGAGGGGCAGAGACAGAGGGAGACAGAATCAGAAGCAGGTTCCAGGCTTGAGCTTGTCAGCACAGAGCTGATGTGGGACTCGAACTCACAGGCTGTGAGATCATGACCCCAGCAAACTCTACCACCTATAGGGCACTGATTATGACCTACTACAGCTGGGGAGAAGAAAACAGAAATAAACCTAATCTGGGACAGGGGCAGGAAATGTATCATGGCTCTAGACCATTAGAGAGACCCTGTCACTGGGGACAGGAAAGATCATTGAGAAGATCTCACCTTGAAATCCAAGATGCTCTGATATCCTAATATCCGTAGTGTCTGCCTGTGAGGTTGAATTAGGACAGCAGAGAATGCCCTTTTCCCTCCTGTACTTCCTACCACCAGGGTAATAAGCATTCAGTAACAGAAGCAGTCTACTGCTATCAGAGGAGCAAAAGCATGGAGAAAGACCATCTCTCTATCACCAAGCATAAAGACTTAAAGATGAGCATGTAGCAGATACTGAGAAAAATTCACTGGCAAACCAGTCTCCACCCTAAACACAGGGTAACACGAGAGAAATTTGAAATTTATGGTATTGTTGGGGGTAACCATAGCAACAAATCCAACAAATCCAATCAACATCTGACTAGATTGACACAACCTCCATACTAAAAGCATAGCAAAAGAAAACACGTGTTAATTTTCAGGCAAAAAATAGTTATCTGTCTCTATAGTCTTACACACAATGTCTTTCAACAAAACTTGAGACATACAAAACATCAAGGAAAACAAAAATCCCACTGGTAAAGGTAAAGCAATCAAAAGAAAGAAAAAGACTAAAGGATGATACATAGCTGAAAATATTTTTAAAAATTTAAATGACTATGATTAATGTATTAAAAGCTCTAGAGGAAAAATGGACAATGTGTGATCAAATGTGTAATTTCAGGGGTGCCTGAGTGACTCAGTCAGTTGAACATCCAATTCTTGATTTTGGCTCAGGTCATGATCTCACAGTTTGTGCGATCAAGCCCTGAATCAGGCTCTGTGCTGACAGTGCAGAGGCTGCTTGGAATTCTCTCTCTCTCTCTCTCAAAATAAATAAAACTTAAAAAAAGTTAAAAATGGGTAATTAGAATAGAAAGATAGAAATACATAAAAAAAAAAATCAAATGGAAATGCTAGACATGAAAAACCTGGTAACAGAAATGAAGATAGTGTTTGATGGGCTAATCAGTAGAATCAATACAGCCAAAGAAAGAATTAGTGAACCTAAATTCTGATCAAAAGAAATTACCAGAACAAAAAAGCAAAGAACACAAAAAGTAAGGTGTGGTGGAAACAACAAAACAGAATGTCCAAAAGCTGTAGGGCAATATTAAACAGTATAACATAAAACCGAAATCTCAAGAGAAGAGAGAGATAATGGAATTAGAGAAATATCTGAAAGGACAATAGCTGAGAATTCTTCAAGATTATTATGTATTGGAAAAAGCCTCCAGTTTTTCCTTCTAAGTAGGGGGAAACCCTCAGTTCTTTCTCCTGTGTGCCTCTTTTACTACTCACATAGTAGGGGTTTTCCCCCCACCAAGCAATCCTCTGCAATACCATCTCAGTGTCCTCTGATTTAACTCAATTCTGACACTATCTACCTGGAGATAGCATCAGATCCCATGAGCCTGACCCCCACCTCAGAGGTCCATTGCAAGCAGTATGTCACCAGGTTACTCACAACTTCTATCCAACTTGGCTACAGTTCACAGGTTCCCATGAACTCCTTTCACCTTGGATTCAATTATTTGCTAGAGTGGCCCACAGAACTCAGAGAAACACTTCTGTTTACCAGTTTATTAAAGGATATAATTAAGGATAGAGATGAAAAGTCAGATGGAGAGATACATAGGACAAGTTGTGAAAGGGTCCTGAGTTTAGGAACTTCTGTCCCTGTGAAGTTGAGGTACATCATCCTGGTACATGGATGTATTCACCCACCTGGAAGCTTTCTGAGCCCCAGAGAATTGAGATTTTTATGTAGGCTTCCTCACATAGGCATGATCAATTATTAACTCTATTTCCAGCCCCTCTCCCTCTGGAGGAGGCAGGGAGCTGAAAGTCCAAGCTTCTAATAATGGCTTGGCCTTTCTGGTAACCAGTCACCATCCAGGAGCCAACCAGGAGCCCACTCAGAGTCACCTCATTAGAACAAAAGATGTTCCTAGTGCTCTCACCACTATGAGTTTATGAAGGTCTTAGGAGCCCCGTGTCAGGTACAGGTTAAAGAGCAAATATTAGAACAAACGATGCTGCTAATGGTCTCATCACTTAGGAAATTACAAGGGTTTCAGGAGCTCTGTGACAGGAACTAGGGACAGAGACTAGTATTTTTTTTCCCATTATTTCACATAATGAAAGACACAAAACCATAAATTCAAGAAGCTTATAAAATGCTAAACAAGATAAATACCCACCCACCCCTAATCCCACACACTTGTATACATCGTATTTAAACTGCTAAAAGCAAAGACAAACAGAAAATATTGAGATACTCAAGGTAAAAAAGGCATTAAATACAGAAGAACAAAGATAAAAACATAGCAGTCCTCTCATCAGAAACTGTGAAAGCCATAAGACAATGAAGGGACATCTTTAAAGTTCTAAAATGAAAATCCTGTCAACCTAAACTTCTATATCCACTGGAAATATTTTCAAAATTGAAGGAGAAATAAACACTTTTTCAAATAAACAAAACCTGAAAGAATTAATTGCCAGCAGACCTATTCTACAAGAAAGGTTAAAGTTCTCTGATAGAAGGAAAATGATACCAGAGAGAAACTTGTATCTATATAATGAATGAAGAACACTGAGAATGGCATAAATGGAGGTAATTATAAAAATTCATTTTATCATATTTATAAATGCTCCAAAATATAACTACCTAAAGCAAAAACAGTAGGATTGTGTAGAAAGAAAGACAGACAAATCCCCCATTATTGATAGATTTCAACATTCTTCTCTCAGCAATTGATAAAACAAGTAGACAGGATATCAGTAAGGATCCGAACAGTCCTGAACAGCATTGCCAACCAATTTACCTAATTAACATGTATACCACACTCCAGGTAACAACAACTTTTCATATGCAGTTGGAACATTCACCAAAGTAGACCATATTCGGAGACATAAAGCAAACTTTGACAAATTTAAAAGAATAGATACTTTCCAAGGTCAATTCTTTGGACAATACTGGATTGAAACTAGAAATTAACAACAAAAAATATATCCGCAAAATCCCCTCAAATACCTGGCAATTAAGCATTTCTAAGTAACACATTGTAAAAAGGGTAATCACATGAAGAATTAGAAAATACTTTGAATTTTATAAAAATGAAAACACAACATATTCAAATCTATGGAACGCAGTGGAAGCACTAAGAGGAAATTTTTTTTGCGTTAAATGCTTACATTAAAACATAACAGATTTCAAATCAATCATTTAAGCTTCTATCTTAAGAAACTAAAAAGAGAAAAGCAAACTAAACCTAAATGTAGCAGAAGAAAGGAAATTAGAGCAGAAATCAATGAACTTAATAGCAAAAAAAAAAAAAAAAGGAAAATAAAACCAAAAGATCTTTCTTCTCTAAAAAGATAATAAAATAAGCCTCTAACCAGACTTACCAAGAAAAACAAAAGACACAAATTATGAATGCCAAGTGTAAAAGGGAGGACATCACAAATCCACAGACATTCAATAGATAATAAGGGCATGAAGAGCGCTATGGCCATAAATTCAACAACTTACATGAAACGGATAAAATTCTTGAGACAAAATAGCAAAGAAGAAACAGATCACTGAATAGTTCTATAACTATTAAACATATTGAAGTATATTTTATTTTATTTTTTAATTTTTTTAATGTTTATTTATTTTTGAGACAGAGAGAGAAGAGCATGAACGGGGGAGGGGCAGAGAGAGAGGGAGACACAGAATCGGAAGCAGGCTCCAGGCTCTGAGCCATCAGCCCAGAGCCCGACGCGGGGCTCGAACTCCCGGATCGTGAGATCGTGACCTGAGCTGAAGTCAGACGCTTAACCGACTGAGCCACCCAGGCGCCCTTGAAGTATATTTTAAATAAATAAATTGTATTTTAAAATCTTTGAGAAAAAAGAATTAAAAAAACAACTCAAGGCCTAGGTGGTTTTTTTGGATAATTCTACCAAACATTTAAGGAAGAAATAATACTAATTTTATATAAATTCTTCCAGAATATATAAGAAAATAGATAAGAAATATAGATGTAAAAATCATCAACCAAGTATTAAGTTGATTTCAACAAGTTACAAAAAATATATATTTCATGATCAAGTAGGGTTTAATCTGGGAATGAAAGGTTGGTTCAACATTAAAAAATTTTATATGTAATTAACCAAGTCAAAAATATTAAAGAGGAAAAACTATGATTATCTCGAGAAGCAAAAGCCTTTGACAAAATTTTACCTCAATTTATGAAAAACAAAAGAAAGCAAAACAAAAAAACCTCTCCAAAACCAGAAACAGAAAAGAACTTCCTCAACATGATAAATGGCATCTAATTAAATATTTAGCTAATACAATGTTTGACAGTGAAAGACTGAATGCTTTCTGCACCCTAAGATCAGGAATAAGGTAAAGATGTCCGCTCTCACCACTCCTGCTCATTATTGTACTGGACGTCCTAGCCAGTGCAATATGGCAAGAAAAAGAAATAATAGGCAAACATACAGGAAAAGAAGAAATAAAACTGTTTCTATTCACAGATGACATGGTTATCTA
The DNA here is from genome assembly GCF_028749965.1 of Puma concolor. Classification (NCBI taxonomy): domain Eukaryota; kingdom Metazoa; phylum Chordata; class Mammalia; order Carnivora; family Felidae; genus Puma; species Puma concolor. The sequence goes on from NC_141674.1 coordinate 78,351,688, forward strand.
CATAAAAAATCCCAGTCTTTCAAAAAGCTACTAGAACTAATAAGTGAGTGCAGCAAGGTCTCAGGATCCAAGACAAAAACCAAAAATCTAGTAATAAGCAACTGGAAATTGAAAAAAGTAGCATTTACAATAATATAAAAAAAGAAATACTAAGGTATAAATCTTGCAAAATATATGCAATATTTGCATGTTTTAAGTGATAAAAAAACTAATGAAAGAAATCAAAGATCTAAATAAATGGAGTGATATGTCATGTTTATGGACTGAATAACATAATATTGTTAAAATATCACTTTTCTCCAAAATCAATAGATACAATGCATTTCAATTAACAATTTTTGCCTAAAAATAGTAAATACTAAAAAACAATTTTTGGAAAAGGTTAAGTAACTTAAGAGTAGCCAAAACAATTTTTATTTATTTCCCAATGTTTATTTATTTATTTTGAGAGAGAGACAGAAAAAGAGAATGAGTAAATGAGAAAAAGAGAGACAGAAAAAGAGAATGAGTGAATATCCTAAGCAGGCCCCACGCTCAGTGTGGAGTCCATTGCAGGGCTCAATCCCACAACCATGAGATCATGACCTGAGCTGAAATCAAGAGTTGGAGGCTTAACTGACTGAGCCATCCAGGCACCCCTAAAAACAATTTTTATAAAGAAGAACAAAGTTTAAGGACTCATCTGAATTCTAGACTTACTGTACTACTTTCAAAAGTAGTGACAAGTGTGGTATTGGAGAAAATACAGACACACAGCTCAATGAAACAGACTAGCAGCTTAGAAATAGTCCTGCACATCAAGTGATTTTCAACAAAGGCACAAAGGCAATTCAGTAGAGGAAGAACACTCTTTTCAAAAAATCGTACCAAAACAATTATACATCCACATGCAACACATAAATGTCAATCCATACTTTGTACCCTATACAAAAATTAACTCAAAATGGATCATAAACCTGGTTCCTCAAAAAAAAAAAAAATTAAAAACAGAATTACCATATGATCCAGTAATTCCACTAATGGGTATTTACCCAAAGAGTACAATAACACCAATTCAAAAAGATATAGGCACCCCTGCATTATTACATTATTTATAACAGCCAAATTATGGAAACAGCCCAAGTATCCATCCATAGATGAATGGATAAAACAGACATCTCCCTCTCTCTCTCTCTCTCTCTCTCTCACAGGAATATTACTCAGCCATAAGAAATAATGACATCTTGCCATTTGCAACAATATGGATGGATCTAGAGGGTATAATGTTAAGCAAAATAAGTCAATCAGAGAAAGACAAATTCAAATTTTTTTTGAATTCATAACATATGAATTCACTCATGTGGAATGTAAGAAACAAAACAAATGAATAAAAAAGGAGATATATATAAAAAACCAGACTCTTAATTATAGAAAGCAAACTGATGATTAGCAGAGAAGAGGTGGGGGGGGGGTGGAATGGGTGAAACAGGTGAAGAGGATTAAGAGAACATTTATCATGGTGAGCCCTGAGTAATGTAGAGAGTTGTTGAATCACTATTAGTTTCAGGTGAATTAGTGCATTTGTCAGGTGAATTCACCTGAAACTAATAGAACACCATATGTTAACTATAGTGCAATTAAAAATGTTTACATAAACAGTAAAAAGTTTTGGAAAAAACTTATTCATAGACCTAAATATAAAATATAAAGCCATAAAACTTCTAGAAGAAAACATAGGAGAAAGAAATCCTGTTAACCATGAGTTATGCAAAGATTTCTTACATACAAGACCAAAAGTACCATCTATAAAAGACAAAAAGTGATAAATTGGATGGCATCAAAATTAAGAAATTTTGGGCGGCACCTGGCTGACTCAGTCAGTGGAGTGTACCACTCTTGATATCAGGGTCATGAGTTTGAACCCCACATTGGGTGTGGATCCTACTTTAAAAGAATAAATACATAAATAGAAATTTAAAATACAAATTAAATTGTGCTCTTCAAAAGTCTCCGTTATAAGACTGAAAAGGCATAGACAGTCTGGGAAAATATTTGCAAATCGCATGATGTGTGATAAAGGATTTGTATCCAAAGTATATAGACAAATCGTGAACTCGATAGTAAGAAAACAAACAACACAATCTTTTAAAAACGAGTAAAAGATTTTAGCAGACACGTTGTCAAAGAAGAATATATTCGAGTGGCACACAAGTACATAAAGATCCCTACACATTATTAGTCACTAGGGAAATGTAAAATAAAATTTCAATGAGATGCTACACACTTCCTGGAATTACAACAATTGAAAATATTTTTTTTTTTTTTTGACAATACCAATTCCTTGCAAGAATATAACCAAGCCATAACTCCCACCCATAGCTGGTATGAATTCAAAGTTGTACAGTTTGGAAGCCAGTTTGGCAGTTTCTCATGAAGTTAAATGCACGTTTTACCTGACCCAGAAGTCCCACTTCTAAGTACTCACCCACGTGAAAGAAAAACTTAAGTTCACCCAAAACACTTCACACGAGTGTTTACAGTGGCTTTATTTCTAACCACAAAACTGGAAACAACTCAAATGTCCTTTAACTGGGTAATGGATAAACAATATGGCACATCCATTCAATGAAACACTAGCAAGCAATGAAAAGGAAACAATATATGGAGCCGCGTAGTTGCATCTCAGATGCATTATGCTGGGTAAAAGGAGCCAAAGACAAAAAGTTACATATTTCATGATTGCACTTATATAATAGTCTTGCAAAGGAAAACTTACAGGGATGGAAAACAGACCAGGGGTTTCCAGAGGCGTGCCGTTGGAACCGGCGAGGCCTAGCTGGGCTGATAACCACTCTCAACCTTGTTGGAGAATATCAACACCTTCAGAAGAGTGTTAGGAATGAATAAAGTAATAACGTCTGTCATATAGTATGAAAATCGTTCACTGCCTCTCTTGGCCGCGCGCCCCCACAATTCTCTGATCCAGAAAAAGGCCTAACGAAATTCCAGCAGTTAAGCAGGCAATGAGAGGACTTGAACACGGGTCAAAGTAAGAGCGGAGATTTGGGAAAGTCTCACCTTCATGTTCCCCACAGTTTGGCAATTTCGAACCGGGGTCTCACTCTGCGGAGGAAGGCCGGGCTCTGCCCTCGCCCAGTCCCGGGCGGAACCCGCAGGGCAGGGGGTCTGACCCGCGGTGCTCCCGGGCAGGGCGCAGCGGCCCCGAGCGCGCACAGTGAGCGCGGAAGTCCGCGGCCGGGCCACGGGACGCCGGCCGAGCGCAGCCACCACGGGGCCCCGCAGGGAGGCGCGCCGCCGCGCCGGCTGTCTCGCTCCGCAGCCCGAGTGAGCGCCGCCGCTCCTGCGCCTCGGAAGGGCAGTGGGCCCCGCCGCCGGCCCCACCCGATGGCGAGGCTGCGGGACTGCCTGCTCCGCCTGACGGTCACGATCCGGTCCCTGCTCTTCTGGTCCCTGGTCTACTGCTACTGCGGGCTCTGCGCCTCCATCTACCTGCTCAAACTTTTGTGGAGCATCGGCAAGGGACCCGCTCAGACCTTCCGGAGGGTCGCCCGGGAACACCCTCCCGCGTGTTTGAACGACCCCTCTTTGGGTACCCACTGCTACGTGCGGATCAAGGTGAAGGCCGGCGCGGCCCGGCGGTATCGGGAGGGAACGTGACCGCCGCGAGAGCAGAGCGCGCGGGGCTGCTCCTTCCATGACGCCCAGCGTCCCTTAGGGTTCCTGGGTCTTGCCAGAGCGCGCGGCGGAGACAGGGAAGATACCAAGGGGAAGCAAGCGGGGCGAGGTGTGGCGGGACTGGGGTCGGGCGCGCGCGCGCGCGCGTGTGTGTGTGTGTGTGTGAGTGAGTGTGTGTGAGGTGGGGGGGGAGGGAGTGAGAGGGAGAGAGAGAGAGGAACTGAGAATAGGTTATGTGGAGGGTCTCTCATCAGGGTCCTATATATATTACTGTCCCTTCCTGCTCCACCACAGCAACCCAGAATAATTCTGCTCCCTGTAAGGGAAAGCTGTCTCGTGTCACCTTTTTGCCCTTTAGGACTCAGATCAGCTGTAGGGGATTGTTCCTAGGCGCCCTACTGTCTCATGAGGCTGTCTTTGTCCAAATTTTAGAGATTGAAAGAGTAAATAGAGTAAGTCATTGGAAATAGGACTTTTATTCAGAGTAGCGGAATGGAGCGTTCGCAGATGACCTAACCAGTGTGAAACAATAAACAAATGGTATATGTTTGTGGGCAAGAAAGCAGACTTATGAAGTCAGAGACCAAAGGAGTGGAATAAAAAGCAAATGTCAACCATGCATTCAGACTGGAACTGTTCATGCTTGTCCCAAGCCTCCTGGCAGCCCATGGATATTCCATTTCCTGAGGCTCCAGGTGGTGAAGAGATACAGCTTTTCATGATGCACCCTGCAGTCTGACTCACAAGACTTTCAAAACTAGCTTCACATGAGGGGATATTTATGTCACCAAGTGGAGGATTCCTAATAGGAGCTAGAGTGTCCAGCAGCTAGAGTTCAAAAGACCACGGGCACATTTTTCTTACCCTTATTCAGCCTGGGGTTGATATGAGAATAAAAGGAATTAATATATGGGGGGAAAAAACTTTAAAAGACAACAAATAAACAAAAACTTAGAACAGCATCTAGTACATGGTAAGTGCAATAAAGTATTTGTTCACTAAATCCAATCAAGTGGCCAAGATTCATCACCAATAACAGAAGTTACTGAACTTCTAGAAAGGCATTTTGCAATTGAGGGTAAAGTCAGGTTTGTTATCTGAGGAAGAAAAGCAGTGAGAAAGAATCATCTGGAATTCCTCATAATGCTTTTCCCCTGACTCTGGCCACCCTAAAGAGTTGCCCCAGAGACAGAACCATGGAGTGGAAAAGACCATTGTCCTGCAAGGTAGAAGAAAATGGGGTTCTGCTCACAGCCCTGCTCCCAACCACCTTTATGACCCATGTTCACATCTTTGAACTTCGGTTTCCTAACCTGTCAAAATGATGGGGCTGAATTAATTGACCTTTTAAGATTTCTTCACATCTGAAAACCCCTTTGCTTGGGTTACCTGATATAACACCTAGTCTCTGGGCTCAGCTTTTGGTTCTTGGTTTCTTTCTTCACTTCTTTCTGAGTTTTTGTTTTCTTTTCTTGCGTTTTTCTCCATTTTCCTCTTTTCAGCTTGCCTTATATTTGCTGTATTCCTGTCTCACCCCTATACTTTTCATTTTCCTTGGGCAGTCTTGTCTCCCGCATGCAGAGAAAAGTCTTGAGCACTCAGAGCATCTTGCTGTTAGAAATACATTGACATGACATGAGGAGCAGGAGGCAAGGGGAACGGTACATACAACTCTCAACTTAAAATAATAATGTGGGAAGGAGAGAACTAAAAATAAGGAAAGGAGGTGTGAATTATATAACTGATGGCACAGCTCTTGACGGGCAAGCTGAGAAAAGTACATGACTAGGAGGTAAACACGGCAGGAATATAAATTCAGATCAGAATTATTTACATGTCCTGCAGAATTTGAATGAGATGGAATGTGACACATCAGTAAGATGAAAGTCACAAATTGTGACACTGTTCCAGAAGCTTATAACATACAAATTGACCTTGTAAGGAGAACAAGACGGGAAGAGGGAAGGTACTACAAAGAGCAACATTTAGAAAAGTAAATCTAATTTGCCCTATTAATAAATCATGGGACTTTTTTCCTTTTTGAAATTCATTAATATTTATTTTACTTCTTGATATTAAAAATAATGCAAGTTTTTTCTTTAATGAAATGGAAATACTAAATGCACTTTGACAATCAACACAAGATATCACTAAAATTCCGTGCCCTCTATTTTCTACTGCAGGATTCGGGGTTAAGATTTCATTATGTTGCTACTGGTGAAAGAGGCAAACCACTTATGCTGCTGCTTCATGGATTTCCAGAATTCTGGTAAACTTGCCAACCAACTTTTTCTTGTGCATTAAGGACTTGTCTTATCACAGTGTCATTGTCTTGTTATGACTTTTCATGGACCTTACTCTATGCCCACTTACCCAGTTATCCTTCCCTATGGTTTTCCTTGTATTCTAAAGGAACGTGCATGGTGCTAGTCTTTTTTTTTTTTTTTTTTTTTTTAAGAACTAAAAGAAGTATGGTTTAGTGTTTCAAATTTCTGAGCTAGCTACAAAAGAGTTTTTATAGTATTTGCTGCCAGCAAAATACAACATTGGGTAGGAAAAGGAGATTTGAAAGAAACCAAAGGCATAGAGTGCCTGTTTATCTGGAAGCTTCGGGTGAAGCCTGGGGTAAGAGGAAGGTGGAGAGAGAGGCGAGGGCTCTTGGAAATTGAGAATGAACTATTTCCCAGCACGTAGCAAAAGGCTCATATGAATGCAGGACAAATGAAAGACCTGAATATTTCACATTAGGAAAAAACCTATAACCAAAAATACATAGTTGTTAGTTACCTAGGAGAAAATGTTCTGTTCTCTTTTGAACCTGAGTACAGATGAAAACAACATATAATTAAACTTTTAAAAAATGGATATCTTGGGGTGCCTGGGTGGCTCAGTCGCTTAAGCGTCTGACTCTTGGTTTCAGCTCAGGTCCTGATCTCACAGTTTGTAGGTTTCAGCCCTGTATCAGGCTCTGGTTGACAGTGTGGAGTCGGCTTCGGATTCTCTCTCTCTCTCTCTCTCTGTCCTCTTCTTTCTCTCTCACAAAAATAAATAAATAAACTTTTTTTTTTTTTTTTTTTTTTTTTTTAATGAATATCTTCCTGTGGGGGCGCCTGGGTGGCTCAGTCAGTTGGGTGTCTGACTTTGGTTCAGGTCATGATCTCGTGGTTCATGAGTTAGAGCCTGCTGACAGCTCAGAGCCTGGAGCTTGCTTTGGATTCTGTGTCTCTCTCTCTCTCTCTCTCTCTCTGCCCCTCCCCCACTCACGCTCAGTCTCTTTCTCTCTCTCAAAAATAAATAAAAACATTTTAAAAAATTTACAAAAATAAATATCTTTTTAACCAATGCTACATATGGTGGTAAAAGAAAACTGGATTTTTGATAACACAGAGCTATGATTTTGAGACAGTTCACAAACCATAAAAAAATGGATGAAAAATCATCATATTCTCTGAGCTGACGGAAAGGCAGAATATATGGTATCTTTTTAAAGGTCTGGGACAATGCCCTGTCCCCAGATTTCTCCCTTATTATCACTCTTAACACCTAGAATTTCACCATTACATATTCTGCACCTCCTTCGCAGTTTTAAAGACTTGGTGTTATCCAAAGTCCTGATTAAAACTGTACCTGGTTCTGAAAGAGGTCTGACCCTAATACACTTCAGTTAACATTTTATCAGTGAAAGAGAGTTTATAAATAAATACATTGAGAATGCCAGCACACTAGGAAGTATTAGGCATTGAAGAAAAGAATGGGGGATGGCAAGACCCCATTTACCTCATCATTTTTCCAGAGCAAAAAGGCTATAGATGTCTTTTTCTGAGATATTCCCTTCACGAAGATTTTCCTCCCCTTGGATTTGCCTACATGAATAAACATAAGTCGTTTTCATGTTAAACTTTTATCTGTTCTTCCATCTGGAGACAACTTAATTAGGTGGTAAACAACCCAGTGCAATTTAAGCATATGTATGTGGACTCGTTTAGCGGAGTGCTTGATATGATTGGCTCACAGTAAGATGTAAGTCTGAAGCCTTAGTCAAATCTGCATAAAGTAACATGGGCAGTGAATTCTGGCTTAATCACTTACTTGCTGCAGGATCCTGCACGATCATCTGCAATAATCTAGCAGAGCTGTTGTGAAGATAAAGAAAGGCAAAATACGCAGAAGGCCTTTTACATAGCCCCAGAGAATATTCTGTAAATGTTTCCTTTTCTTCCTTCATTCCCATTCACTCAATGTGGAGATCCATGTGCCAGCACTAATGTCCTCCATGCATTTATTAATAAAGTCCCTTTTACTGATAAAGTATTAACTAAAGTGCTTTGAGATCATACCTCTTTGAGAGCTAGCTGCATTTTCAATCAGGACTTTGGATGATACAAAATCCTTAATATATTTTTTAATGTTTATTTATTTTTGAGAGAGAGAGACAGAGTGTGAGTGGGGGAGGGGCAGAGAGAGAGGGAGACACAGAATATGGAACAGGCTCCAGGCTCTGAGCTGTGAGCACAGAGCCCAATGTGGGGCTCAAACTCGTGAACCAACAAGATCATGACCTAAGCCAAAGCCAGATGCTTAACCAACTGAGCCACCCAGGTGCCATCCCTTTTTTTTTTTTAATATTTTTTTTTCAAAATCTTTAAAATTTTAAAGGAGGTGAAGAATATGTGATAGTGGAATTCTAGGTTTAAGAGTGATAGTAAAATAATGGAATATTACTTGGCAATCAAAACGAATGAAATCTTGCCATTTGCAACGATGTGGATGGAGCTAGAGTGTATTATGCTAAGTGAAATAAGTCAGGGAAAGATGAATATCATGATTTCACTAATACATGGAATTTCGGAAGCACAACAGATGAACATAAAGGAAGGGAAGGGAAAATAAGATTTAAAAAAGAGAGGGAGACAAACCATAACAGACTCTTAAATACAGAGAACTGAGGGTTGCTGGAGGGGTGTGGGGGAGGATGGGCTAAATAGGTGATGGGCATTGAGTAGGGCACATGTTGGGATGAGCATTGGGTGTTATAAGTAAGTGATGAATCACTAAATTCTACTTCTGAAATCATTATTACACTATATGTTAACTAACTTGGATTTAATTTAAAAAAAAAAAGTGATAGTAATGAAGAAATTTGGGGACAGGCCATTGTCCCAGACCTGTAAAAAGATAATTTCCTGATTCTGGCGATGATGATGATGATGATGATGATGATGATGATGATGATGATGGTGGTGATAATGATAGTTAACATTTACTGACCATTTATTGTGTGCCAGGCACTCTTCTAAGTGTTTTGTGTAGATCATCTCATTTAAACCTAAGGCACACCTTGTTTTTGAACTTCAGAGCTAACCTCTACTGCTTGTTCTTGGTATATAGGAATGATAATTATCTGATAATATACACTGATTTTCATCTTTCAAATTTCACACTTTATAGAAACATTCAAGAGGGTGTTAAAAAGTTAGCTAACAATGTTAGAACACCTCACCTTAACATTTTGGATCATCATTCTAAATAAAATTCATGATCTGTTGGGGTAGGGTTTGATATTTAACTTTTTAGAGAGAAAGATTTAAAAGCTATTCTGTCTCTTCACCCCACACCAACCCCAGTAATTGTCCATGTTCTTTATTCTCCTGGAACTTTACTTCTTACATGTGGAACAGTCAACTATTCCTACATAAAATAAAAATAAACCTACAGCCTCCTGAACCATTTGGTAATTGTTTCAAAGAGCAATTAGCACAGACTCTTAAATACAGAGAAATGAGGGTTGCTGGAGGGGTGGGTGGGTGGGGGGGATGGGCTAAATAGCAAATAGCAGTGATATGCTTTCAATTTAGGACAGTAGATGCATTCTGTCATATTTTAAGAATGATACTTTTTTGTACATATTTCAGAGCATTATCCCATTATTTATTCTTGATAAGAGTTCTTTTCCAAAAGAGAAATGCCTGGTGGTTCTTGTACATGTCCTCTAATCTTCAGTGAGTGGGACAGCCTAGGAGAGGCCTGGCACTGGCCCCTGGACACCAGTCCCATTTGCTCCAGGAAAGTCAAGTTTTGGATGTGTTACTCCAGGAGATTTAAAAACAACAACAATGAACTCCTGATAACTTGGTTACTCAAATAGAGCATATTGAATTTACTGAGCTTTGCCCAGCTGTTAATCTGAAAGCTACCCATTTGTTCAGGGAAAGTCCTAAAGCAACTACAAGGACATTGCTGGAAATCAGACACCTCGGTTTGACTACATCATACCCTAAACCAAGACCTCTATGTTGAGTCTTACTTGGTCTTTCCTTCCAATCAAATTACCACTATTACCTATTAGGAATCTAGTCAATTCCATTCAGGTACTCCATTCAGAAAAAAGGCAGATTCAGAGTTTAGGACAAAGCTGTTTTGATTAAGCCACTTCAAGTCTCTCTCTCTTGGCTTTCCCTTCTCTTTTTCCCAAAGCCCCTTCTCTGGCATTTTCATCTTTTTTTTTTTTTTAAGTTTATTTATTTGAGAGAGACAGAGACAGTGCTAGTCAGGGAGGGGCAGGAAGAGAGAGTGAAAATCCCAAGCAAGCTCCAAGCTGACAGTGCAGAGTCTGATGCAGGGCTCAAACCCACAAAACTGTGTGATCATGACCTGAGACAAAACCAAGAGTTGGACACTTAACTGACTGAGCCACCCAGACACCCCATGTCTCTGTCTTCTTTAAAAGCCCAAAACAGCAAAACAAAACACTTTGACATTTCAAGCCAATGTAAATTTACATTATAAGTGTAAATAGGGATGCCTGGGTGGCTCAATTGGTTAAGTGTCCAACTCTTGATCTCAGCTCAGGTCATGATCCCCCACTTGGCAGCTTGGAGCTTGCTTGGGATTTTCTCTCTCTCTTCCTGCCCCTCCCTGACTAGCACTGTCTCTGTCTCTCTCAAATAAATAAACTTAAAAAAAAAAAAAAAAAGATGAAAATGCCAGAGAAGGGGCTTTGGGAAAAAGAGAAGGGAAAGCCAAGAGAGAGAGACTTGAAGTGGCTTAATCAAAACAGTTTTGTCCTAAACTCTGAATCTGCCTTTTTTCTGAATGGAGTACTGAATGGAATTGACTAGATTCCTAATAGGTAATAGTGGTAATTTGATTGGAAGGAAAGACCAAGTAAGACTCAACATAGAGGTCTTGGATTAGGGTATGATGTAGTCAAACCAAGGTGTCTGATTTCCAGTTCTGGGTTTGAGCCCCACATCGGGCTCTGTGCTGACAGCATGGATCCTGCTTGGGATTCTCTCTCTCCCTCTTTCTCTGTCCCTCCCCAACTTGCTCTTTCTCGCTTTCTTAAAATAAATAAACTTAAAATAATTTTTAAAATAGGTGTAAATATTATTCCTCTGTTAATGAATTTTTGCCTAAATACACATAAAATTATAAGCTTATCTGTAGATCGAGTAGATCAGAATATTTGATACTGTGAAAACAAAATAATCCTAAATTGGCAATGTGTGTCAGAATGATTTTAAACAGAAAAGCACTATACAAATGCAATATATTATCTGTATTTATCATTATTACCTAAGAATAGCTATTGAGAATTGGTGACATTTAATATCAGATGTTACATGGAAACAATAAAAATTCTGGGTGTTCTTTCTTAAAAGCCGAAGGAAACATCAAACAGATACATCTATGAGACTTTTAGCTAAATTATCCCAAAATAAAATTGTCAGAAGATGGTTTTTCTCCCACTCTCTCTCCACCTCAATTTGCATTGCTTTTAAAAATATTTGGAGCTGATGCAGGCAGTTTCTTTGATTTGTCTTCATCACCAGCTGTATGGAATACATTCGTCATTACTCAAGTGCTGAGGCAAGGGAGGGCTCTTCGTACACACAGCTGAGCAGAGGCTGATGACTGTGGCCTTTTTTCTGTTGTGAAGGGGAAAAGGATATTTTACATCTGAATGTGACTAGCCTGGTAAACCAGGAGCCCTCTTATGTCAAGAGTAATCACTAGGAAAGAGGTTGCCTTTTCAAAAGTGTCTTCTGCTATAACCTAAAGGCCCTAGAAAAAAAATGCGGATGAAAACAGCTAGCTTTGTTTATTTGTAATATTTTTAGGAGTTACTGATTTTGTAGTATGTTTCATTTCTGTGTCGGGGGGTCGTTTTTGTTTTATATCATATGAATGAAATGCCATCAGTCTATCACTGGGGTGATTTCTTTTTCAGTTTAAAGTGTGAATCAAATATGCTTTATTTATGAATTCTGGGAAGATAACATTTTTTTTAACTTGCCATTTATTAAGATAGCAGCTGCCCTATTTCTTTTTTTAAATAAGTGTCTTTATTTATTTTGAGAGAGAGAGAAAGAGAGAGAGCGAGCAGGAGAGGGGCAGAGAGAGAGAAATAGAGAATCCCAAGCAGGCTCCACACTGTCAGCACAGACCGGGATGTGGGGCTTGAACTCATGAACTGTGAGATCATGACCTGAGCCGAAACCAAGAGTCAGAGGCTTAACTGACTGAGCCACACAGGTGGCCCACCAGCTGCCCTATTTCTTAGAAATGTTTAAGATATTGTTTGGTTCTGCTCATGGATAACAGCAATAGTTGAATTTATTTGTAAGGCAGTTTAAATTAAGAGAATGAAATACACAGGTATTATGTTTGCAAAATCTCTAATGAAATTTTAAATGCAAAATATTGCAGTATTCTACGCATTACTTTGAGTCAAATTTCTGCCTTGAAATCTCTAATTAAATAAATTTTGGGGGGTGTCTGGGTGGCTTAGTTAAGTGTTCAACAGTGGTCTCGTGGTTAATGAGTTTGAGCCCCGCATCAGGCTTTCTGCTGTCAGCGTGGAGCCTGCTTTGGATCCTCTGTCCCGCACACCCCCCCCCCCCCCGCCCCCGCTTGTGTTCTCTTTCTCAAAAATAAATATTTAAAAAAATTATTTTTTTTAATGTTTATTTTTGAGAGAGTGTGTGAGCAGGGGAGGGGCAGAGAGAGAGAATCTGAAGCAGGTTTGGCACTGTCAGCTCAAAGCCCAATGTGGGGCTTGAACCCACGAACTTTGAGATTGTGACTTGAGCCAAAGTCAGATGCTCAACTGACTGAGCCACCCAGGTGCCCCAACTAATTAAATGAATTCTAAATGAAGACACAGATACTTATTCAAACAATGCACATTTTCCTGGACACTGAATAGAAATTTCCCAGCAGGAGCTTGGGAACTTTAGTTGTCATTGTCTCAAGGTTCAAGCTTTATTGAACAACTGGTATTTCTAGCACTGTCGGGGCTTTCATTCCTTAGTTGTTTCACTTATTCAACACATCTTTACTGAGCACCTACACTAAATATTCTGAGAGCTGAGGGAGCTCCCAATTGAGTGGAAGCACCAGACACCCCCGGTTCATTATAACACACAGGCCCAGTATGCTGAAAAGTGTATGTACAAGTGGGATAGTGTGAAGGGGCACCCTACCCGCCTGTAAAGGTGGGGGGCCTGGGAAGTCTCCTGGAAGTGGACATGCTCAGCGTAAGGAGTTCAGTGAAGGGGAAGAGCAAGGATTGTGAGGAGGAGGGGAATGGTGGAGAAGGATGATGTTTCAGACAAAGGAAATCAGGTGAACAAAGTCAAAAGCAAAACGCAACACCGCGTTTATTCACTGCAAGTGCCTTAGCAGTAAGGGCAGTGTACCGTGGACTCAGGCCAGACTACCAGGGTTTGAATCCTGGCTCTGCTATTTGCTAATTCTGTGACCTTTGGGAAGACAGTTAACCTCTCTGTGTTTATGTTTCTTTAGCTCTAACGTGGTAATACCTACTTCACAGTTTTGCTTTGAAGATCAACATCACTATATGTGAAACACTTAGAATTGTGCCTGGCATGTAGTAAGAGTGATATAAATGCGAGCTCTTTTTGTTAGCTAGCAAACGACAAAGACTATAAAGTAACCAGGCTGGAAGACTGGGCAGTAGTCAAACCTTACAGGTTTTTGTCTGCCGAAATGACGAGCTTGGGCTGCATGTTATGAGTATGGGTATACCTTGTTTTATAGTGCTTCACAGCTACCATGGTTTTTACAAATTGAAGGTTCGTGGCAACCCTATGTCGTGCAAGTCTGTTAGAGTCACTTTTCCACAAGCATTTTCTCACTTTGTGTCTCTGTATCACATTTTGGTAATTCTTGCAATATTTCAAACTTTTTCATTGTTATAATCATATTTGTTATGGTGTTCGGTGATCAGTGACCTCTGATGTTACTACTGTGATTGTCTTGGAAGAGCTATAAACCACACCCACATGAGATGGTGAACTTGATGATACATGTGGTATGTGTTCTGGCTACTTTACCAGTAGGCCACTCCCCCATCTTCCTCCCTCTCCTTGGGTCTCTCTTTCCTGAGACACAACAATATTGAAATGAGGCCAATTAACAACCCTACAAAGGCCTCTAAGTGTTCAAGTGAAGGGAAGAGTGGCACATCTCTCACTTTAAATCAAAAGCCAGAAATGATTAAGCTTAGTGAGGAAGGCATGTCATGAGCCAAAACAGGCCAAAAGGTAGGCCTCTTGTGCCAGTTAGCCAAGCTGTGAATACTATGAAAAAGTTCTTGAAATTAAAAGTGCTACTCCAGTGAGCACACAAATGATAAGAAAGCAAAACAGCCTTGTTTTCGGTACGGAGAAAGTTGTAGTGGTCTGGATGGAAGATCAAACCAGCCACAGCATTCCCTTCATTCAAAGCCTAATTCAAAGCAAGGCCCCAATTCTCTTCAATTCCTTGAAGAGTGAGAGAAGTGAGGAAGCTGCAGAAGAAAAGTTTGAAGCTAGCAGAGTTTGGTTCATGAGGTTTAAGGAAAGAAGTCATTTCCGTAACAGAAAAGTCCAAGGTAAAGCAGCAAGTGCTGATGTAGAAGCTGCAGCAAGTTATTGAGAAGATTCAGCTCAGATAATTCATGAATGTGGCTACAATAAACAATAGATTTTCTATGCAGCAGGTAGCCTTCTATTGGTAGAAGATGCCATCTAGGACTTTCTTAGCTAGAGAGAAAAGTCAATGCCTGGCTTCAAAGCTTCAAAGGATAGGCTGACTCTCTTGTTTCTAATATAGCTGGTGACTTAAGAAGTTTAAACCAATGCCCATTGATGATTCTGAAAATCCTAAGACCCTTAAGAATTGTAAATCCACTCTGTTTTCTATAAATGGAACAACTAAGTCTGGATAACAGCACATCTGTTTACAACACACTTTACTGAATATTTTAAACCCACTGTTGAGACCTATTGCTCAGAAAAAAAGGATTTCTTTCAAAATATTACTACTCATTGACAATGCACCAGGAGTCACCCAGGAGTTCTGATGGAGATGTACAACCAGATTAATGTTGTTTGTATGTCTGCTAATCCATTGTGCTTCCCATGGATCAGGAAGTTACTTAGACTTTGAAGTCTTATTATTTAAGAAATACATTTCATATGGCTATAGTTGCCATAGATAGTGATTCCTCTGATGGGTCTGGGCAAAGTCCATTGAAAACCTTCTGGAATAGTCCCATTCTAGATGCCATTAAAAACATTCATGATTCATGGGAAGAGGTCAAAATGTCAACATGAGCAGGAGTGGAAGAAATTGATTCCCACCCTCATGGATGACTTGGAGGGGCTCAGGACTTCAATGGAGGAAGTAACAGGTGTGGTGGAAACAGCAAGAGAACTAGAATGGGAAGTGGAGCCTGAACATGTGACTGAATGGCTGAAATCTCATGATAAAACTTTCATGGATGAGAAATTTCTTCTTATGGATGAGTATAGACAGTGGTTTCTTGAGATGGAATCTACTCCTGGTGAAGATGCTGTGAAGATTGTTGAAATGACAATAGAGGATTTAGAATATCACATCAACTTAGTTGATAAAGCAGAGGCAGAGTTTGAGAAGACTGACTCCAATTTGGAAAGAAGTTCTACTGTGTATAAAATGCTATCAAACAGCATCCCATGCTACAGGGTAATCATTTGTGAAAGGAAGAGTCAATTGATATGTCAAACGTCATTGCTGTCTTCTTGTAAGAAATTCCCACAGCCACCCCAGCCTTCAGCAACCACCACCCTGATCAGTCAGCAGCCATCGATATTGAGGTAAGACCCTCCAGCAAAAAGATTACAACTCACTGAAAATTGAGATGATGGGTAGCACATTTTTAGCAATAACGTATTTTTTCTTTTTCTTTTTGTTTAATTTTTATAACATTTTAAATTTTAATTCCAGTGTAGTTAACACACTGTGTTAGTTTCAGGTGTACAATATAGTGATTCAACAGTTCTATACAAGCAATTCTTGCTTTTATTCTTTTTTTAATGTTTATTTTTAATAGAGACAGAGAGAAGGGGAGGGGCAGAGAGAGAAGGAGAGAGAGAGAGAGAGAGAGAGAGAGAGAGAGAGAGAATCCCCAGCAGGCTCCAAGCTGTCAGTGCAGAGCCCAACGCGGGGCTTGATCCCACAAACCATGAGATCATGACCAGAGTCGAAGTCAGATGCTAAACTGGCTGAGCCACCCAGGTGACCCACAAACAATACTTTTTAAATTAAGGTATATACATTGTTTCTTAGGCATAACGCTATTGCACACTTAACAGACTACAATGTAAACATAACTTTTATATGCACTGGGAAACCAAAAATTCATTTAACTTACTTTATTGTGATATTTTGCTTTATTGTAGTGGTCTGGAACCAAAACCACAATATGTCTGATATATACATGTAATAGGGATTCAAGAAAAGATGTTAAACAGGGAAATTACATGGCAGAGTTTGTTTTTACAACCTCCCTCTGGTTTTGTAGAAGATAGAGCTAAGGGGAATGAAATACAGGTAGATCAATCGATAGGTTGCTGCATTAATGGAAGCCTGAATTAAGGTAATGATAGTAGGGATGGATGGGAAAAGTGATTAAATAAATATTTAAAAGGTTAAATCTGCAGAACTTTATTGATTGGGAATGAGATAATCCCTAAAGAGGGAAGAGTTGGGCCTCAGTTACAAAGACATAAAAAAAATCAATTGAAAATTTTAAGTAGGGCTAATGAGAAAAATAATATCATATGTGTTGACAAATGAGTATCTTTAAGGAAACAAACTGCTTTATTTGTTACAGCCCAGAGACACAATTAATAGCATTGCTATGACCTCACTAAGAAACACACTTTTTATTATTTTAACATTTTCAAATGTGTCTTAATTGGTAATGCTTTTGTAGATTTTCACAAATCATAGATATTCTAATAACAGATCATAGATTCTGTATCCATGTCTGACACTCTTCCTAATGACCTGTTGATGTAAAATACATAATTTGTTTCATTGATCTTACTGCTTTGTGTCCCTTGACATTGAAGTCTCTCTCACTATTAGTTTATAATCTCAGATCCCTGTATACACTTGCCTATTGCACTCCAAAAATCTTTTCTCCCAGTTGGCTTGTGTCAGATAATTCTACACTCTTTCCATGAACAGATATGCATGCAGATCCATTTTTTAAATGCATATTTGAAATTCCACAACATGTGAATCACTTTGAAAAATCCATGACTTTTTTTTTTTTTATCTGTTTGTTATCCAAATGATTTTGCTTATTTGAAGAAAATCTCACTGACCAGGGTGCCTTGGCTGGCTCAGTTGGTAGAGCATGCAACTCTTGAATCTCAGGATTGTAAGTATGAGCCCCACATTGGGTATGGAGATTACACAAAAATAAAATCTGAAAGAAAGAAAGAAAGAAAGAAAGAAAGAAAGAAAGAAAGAAAGAAAGAAAGGAAGGAAGGAAGGAAGGAAGGAAGGAAGGAAGGAAGGAAGGAAGGAAGGAAGAGAAAGGAAGGAAAAGAAAGAAAAGAAAAGAAAAGAAGAGAAGAGAAAATAAAAGAAAAGGAAAGAAAAGAAAATCTCACAGATCTCTATATTTCGTTCAATAATGCAGTTCCATGACCAAGCAAAGGGGGGTTACCTGGCCCTGCAGAGGCCTCCAGGACCTGGCAAGAGCACTCTGGCCATTCTAATTGGTCAGTGCTGGTACCATTTTGGCTGTTAAATAGTTTTTTTTTGTTTTGTTTTGTCCTTAAAGTTTATTTATTTTGAGAAAGAGAGACAGTGCTCATGCACACAACCAGGGGAGGGGCAGAGAGAGAGAGAGAGAGAGAGAGAGAGAGAGAGAGAGAGAGAGAAGCCCAAGCAGGCTTCCTGCTCTCAGCATAGAGCTTGTCACAGGGCTCCATTTCACAAACTGTGAGATCATGACGTGAGCCGAAACCAAGAGTCAAATGCTTAACTGACTGAGCCACCCAGGTGCCCCTGTTAAATGTTTTTAATATCACACTTGTTTGTATTCATTCAGGATCTTCTCCACAGAAGAGTTTTGTTTTAGCAAACAAAGGTTTATCTTAAGCAGCTGTTATATTGGATTCTTTTAGTGATAATCTTTTTTAAAAATCTTCAGACTTTTTCATCTATAAGTAAATTATGATTACTAAAATGTGGAGCCATATTTACAGTGGAGTAAAGTGAATAAAATCTACTTATTAGGGAAATCTATCTTCATCTCATAAATGTTTTTTTATGAATTACATGGTTCTGCAATACAGAAGCATTTGTAAGTACAGATTCCCTGATAGTTG
This sequence comes from Puma concolor, assembly GCF_028749965.1. Taxonomy (NCBI): domain Eukaryota; kingdom Metazoa; phylum Chordata; class Mammalia; order Carnivora; family Felidae; genus Puma; species Puma concolor. The sequence continues at coordinate 78,370,038 of NC_141674.1, forward strand.
TCAGCATTATTTAAGAAAAGCTTAGAAATTGATTTCTTGAGTACATATGGAAGTATATTGGTGTTAGGGGCACCTGGGTGACTCAGTCAGTTAAGGGTCTGACTTCAGCTCAGGTTATGATCTTGCAGTCCATGAGTTCGAGCCCCATGTCTGGCTCTGTGCTGACCGCTGGCATCGTGGAGCCTGCTTCAATTCTGCATCTCCCTCTCTCTGCCCCACCCCCACTTGCATTCTCTCTCTCTCTCTCAAAAATAAACATTAATATTTTTTAAAAAGAAGTATACTATCAGATATTTTGTAGTTTCTGTAAATATTGTCCCTTTGTTATATCCCACTGGATCTGGTAAAAAAAAAAAAAACACAATAAATTTTAATAAAAAACATCAATGTGCCCTTCTCAAACATGTCCCTTCCTCTGGCTCACACACAGCTATATAATCTTTCTTTTATTTTTTTTTATTTATTTTTTTTAATGTTTATTCTTGAGAGAGAGAGGGAGAGAATGAGCAGGGAAGAAGGGCAGAAGAGGGAGACACAGAGTCTGAAACAGGCTCCAGGCTCTGAGGTGTCCGCACAGAGCCCGACTCAGGGGTTCACACTCACGAATCATGAGATCATGACCTGAGCCCAAGTCAGACGCTTAACCAACTGAGCCACCCAGGTGCCCCTACATAACCTTTCTTAATATAAAAAGTTTCTTACAGTTGTCCACTTAGAAAAGCTGTAATGTAACTCTTTGGATTAGTTACTGCGGTATTCTTAATGTTTCTTATTTCCTGCAGGTATTCTTGGCGTCACCAACTAAGGGAATTTAAAAGTGAATATCGAGTTGTAGCACTTGATCTGAGAGGCTATGGAGAAACAGATGCTCCCATTCATCGAGAGAATTATAAATTGGACTGTCTAATTACAGATGTAAAGGATATTTTAGACTCTTTAGGTAGGTCAGTTAAAAAAAAAAACACAGTATTAATCCTTTTTAAGGGACTAACAGTCAACAAACTGAATTGGTAACCTCATGTCTTGGGAGGAAGCCTTTTCCATTTACCTGAGCTGTTGTCTGGATCCTGTCACCATGGTTTCGAGTGTACAGCTGAAAATATTTATAGAGGAAATTGAAAATAATACTATTATTTCAATATGGAATGACTATTCAGTCCACCAGCCAAGAATAACTTTAAAATTTGTTTTTAAAAATAGATCTAATGTATGCAATTTATTATTTTCAGAACTAATTATTAGAAATTTGATACTTGTACTCAGAAAATTTATTTCTTCAGAATCCACATCTAAATACTCATTTAAAAATGTTATACAGAAGCACTTGCACTGTCTTTCTTGTATTGATTAGCTAGTGCCACAATATTATTGTGTAACAAACATCCCAAACTCAGTGGCATATAGCCGTAGGCATTTATTCATATTCTTATGGATATACAAGTCAAGTGTAGGCTGGACCCCTGGGTCTTTGCCTCAAGTTACAGGTCTTGCTGGGACTGGCTTCTCCCTCTGAGTTGGACTGGAGCACAAGCTAAAGGGGAGTAGCTACCTGGTGGTAGCTCTTTCTCGCCTCCTGGCAATGGCAGAAATGGCAAGAGGATGAGCCCAGCTGCGGAAGCATATTTCAAGTTTCTGCTTGCAGCTTATTGGTCAAAGCAAATCATATGGCTGAGCCCAAAGTCAAGTCATATGCCCACCATACCACAGCAAATCACACGGCTAAGTCTCATATCAGAGGGGTCATAAAGGTATACTCCTTTTATGGCAGTGGGGAGAGGGGAGGAGTAAATACTTTTTAACAATAATTGAATCTACTACACCTCTTTTGACTAAAATCCAGCTGCTACCATGGTATGTTAATGGAGCCAATATAGTGAGAAAGCCATGAAATCAAATTAAAGCTCTTTCTACAGTAATCTAATGAGAGCATAGGTCAGGCCAATATTCTAAGAAGAAAAAAAATGAATGAGATCTGGGGGTGTCAATGCAGTGTTGTCATTTAGTCTGATTACAATAAAATAGACTCAAAGACATTGATTTCTGACAGCCATATTTCATTCATCTTTTGTGGTGATTCAGAGTTGGCCTAAATTCATCTTCATGCAATTTTCTAGGCAAATCAATGACATAATATAATCTTGCTTATGACCGAATTATGTGTAATCTTTACCATGGTTTCCCAAACTCAGTTTTGTGGGACAAGAGCTGGGCTAGCTGTTTCCGATTTTTTTTTTTCATATAGATTCCTGGGAGAGATTCTAAATCTGTAGGTCTAGAATGGAGGTTGGACATCCAAGTTTTCTAAAAAGCTACTTAAGGTGGTTCGTACATACAGATTTTGGAAACACCAAACTCAGTATCTGCACGAAGTGCCTAATTACAGTCGGGTTATGGGAAGATTATTTTCAGAAGTGTACCCATTTTACATGAGGTAATAATGCATCCACCTGTTTCTTTTCAAAGATGTCAACATTTTTTTCTCCATTACAGGATATAGCAAATGTGTTCTTATTGGCCACGACTGGGGGGGAATGATTGCTTGGCTAATTGCCATCTGTTATCCCGAAATGGTGATGAAGCTTATTGTTATTAACTTCCCTCATCCAAATGTATTTACAGGTGAGTTTAAATTTTCATTAAAACATATTTGTTAATGTGACAATTCACTATTGTCACTGACACTTTGGATTAAAAACAGCAAAATTTGAATATCAGTATTTTTTTCATTAAATGACTAAAATATGATATTAGCACATGACAATGTCAGATACCTTGGCTTTAAATATTCTTCAAGAGCCTGATAAATTGTAGCTTCATATTTGCTAGCATAATTTTATTTTAATTTTTTGAAGGACATTTTACTGCTAACTTGGAGAGGGATAAAGGGGAAAATGCAGTGACACTATTTTGACAGTAATGAATCTTGACAACCTAGACATAAATTCTCCTCTTGCCTGACTGCTTGGGCTATCAGGAATGACAGCATTCTTTAAAGCTGCAGTTCTCAAATTTTTGGTTTCAGGACTCCTTTATACTGTTAAAAATTATTAAAGACCCATTGAGTTTGTGTTTATATGGGTTACATATATAAATATTTACTATATTAGAAATTAAAAATGGGAAAAAATTTAAAATTCTTTATTAACTCATTAAAAAATAATAAATTCAGTACCTGTTAACATAAATAACATTTTAATGAAAACTAACTACATCTTCCAAAACACAATTTTAGTGAGAAGAATGTCATTGCTTTACATTTTTGCAAACCTCTTTAATTTTTGGCTTAATAGAAGACAGCTGGATTCTCACATCTGCTTCTGCATTCAATCTGTTGCAATATGTTGTTTTAATTGAAGTATATGAAGAAATCTGGCCTCACAGATTTGTAATTGGAAAAGGGACGAGTATTTTGATAGCCTTTTCAGATAACTGTGGATTTTCTTCTTTAATACTACACCAAACTCAAAAATTGGTGATTTCTTAAAGGTTAGTAACATTGTAGAATCCAATGTCACATTAATGAGATTTTCATACTGTTACATTAAAATCCATTAGTCTCTTTAGCACTTTGAATGGATATTTTACCCATGCATGATTTTGCATCATCATGCAGTGGGCGATATTGGTTCATTGAGTTATGCAGATCTTCCATAAGTTGACATATTTTGTAATATTATACCAAAGAACCCACATTCATTAATATCACCCCAATTTCATCAAAAAGTCATTGAGTATTGCAAAGCTGTCATGCTCACAGTAGCAAATAAATGGTTCCAAACTTCTAATTTTCATTTGAAAGCTTGAATTTGGTCATTGGCAACAAATACTGTTGATTGTTTTCCCTCAAGTGACAGGCTCATTTCATTCATTTTCAAGAGACTGTCAGATACTGAAGTCTGACTGATGATAATTTGTTAGTCATCCATTCATGTAAAAATGGTATTCCAGGGGCGCCTGGGTGGCGCAGTCGGTTAAGCGTCCGACTTCAGCCAGGTCACGATCTTGCGGTCCGTGAGTTCGAGCCCCGCGTCGGGCTCTGGGCTGATGGCTCAGAGCCTGGAGCCTGTTTCCGATTCTGTGTCTCCCTCTCTCTCTCTGCCCCTCCCCCATTCATGCTCTGTCTCTCTCTGTCCCAAAAATAAATAAACGTTGAAAAAAAAATGGTATTCCATAAAAAATGCAGCTAATTCAACTAATCAACGCAAAGAACTGCAGAAATGCTATCCCTGGAGACAACCATTGTATCTGGGTGTTCAACAGAACTGCTTTATGTGTTCTTTGTGTTTCATCTTGGTACTCGAAAGCTGTGTACACAAAAGTTGAAATTTAAAATTAGTAGTTTTTGCTATTTTATCTAGAACATTCCTAAGTGAAAATGGCACTTAACTTTATGTATTTCTGTATTTATTTGCTGCAAATGTGTGGTGGTGAAGAATACAATGACTACTCGTATTGTTCAGTGTCACTGCCGTGGTTTGTGCTCAGGCAGCAATGGCTTTATCTACCATTGCTTTGGTACCATGAGCACAAATCTCAACCAGATGAGAAAAGCTAATAATGTCTGAGTAGTGTAATGAATCTTGGGGCTTCCCAGAGGTCCACATGGACTATACTTTGAGAACCTCTGCTATAAAGGGAACTCTTAAAATCTTCAGAGTGTTCAAAGACCTGTGAACCATTACTAGGCACATTTTTATTTAGTTTTGGAAAAAATTATAATCTTGTCCTGTTTACCCTTGTCAAGTTTTCAGGTACAGCTTCAGGAGCTTCAGGTACTGCTGTTACCCTCAGCAGCCCACTAGGGAACAAAAAACTCAGAACAACATATATCTATGTTGGAAACATGACTACATAAAAGGGAAAAGGGAACATGAATGACTACTGCAATATTGTACAATATAAATGTAGGAGTTGATTTTTGGATATACCCAATTGTCCTATGTCTGTTGAGGTGACAGGATGGATGCTTAGGCTTCAAATATCAAACTGAGATGCACTAGACTGTTCTTAGTTGCATTAGGTAGCAGAAGTTGTGCTACCTGCTTAAGCCATTGATCGGGACCCTTGAATAAATGTTATTTTTGTGATGTTGCTGTATGGACAAGTTGTAATTGGTCACTTCAGCAAGAATATTCTTGGAATATTTCTGGAACTGTTTTATCAATAATAGGTTCAACCCTAGTCAGGTTAATACAAAGTCTTCAAGTAATATGCCTATATTTTCTGCTTAATTATAGTGATATCTCTTAATGCAGGGCTGAATAAATTTTGTTCGATGATGATTTTACAAAAAGTATAACATAACGATGCTCCACTTACCTGAGAATTATAGTTCTACAATTTCCAACCATGTTATTAAATGTAGTTACAAAATTAGAAATAAGAAAAAATTACCTGTATAGCAAAGAAAATTTTTAAAAAACAGTGCACAAGAAACAAGCATGCACACTTGATATGTATGATTACACTACTCTCCAGTTTAAAGATTCATTGTCTTCCCAAAGCACTTAAAGTCCATATCCTCTGGCCCTCCTTGACTGGACTTCTGCTTTGCTCTCTGATTCATCTCATGCCACCTCCTTCTCCTCATTCACTACACCATCCACACTGATGTTCTTTCTGCTTCTTGAATGTGCCAAGCGCAGGACCTTTCTGTGCCTGTTTGTTTGGTTTTTTTTTTTTGTTTTGTTTTGTTTTTAACATTTATTTATTATTGAGAGACAGAGACAGACTTTGAGCAGGGAAGAGGCAGAGAGAGAGGGAGACACAGAATCCGAAGCAGGCTTCAGGCTCTGACCGGTCAGCACAGAGCCCTACTGGGGGCTCAAACTCACAAACCAAGAGATCATGACCTGAGCCAAAGTCGGACGCTTAACCGACTGAGCCACCCAGGTGGCCCCTTGTGCCTGGGTTTTTTTTCCTAGATCTTTGCATGGCTGACTCCCTCCTACCCTTCAGGACTCAGTCCACACTTCGTATACCCAGAGAAGCCTATTCTAACCACTTCTGCTGAATAATAGTCTCTCCACATCACCCAATAATAATTCTCAATCAGATTACCTTCTTTTAATTTTCTTTATATTACTGTTGCTATCTAAAGTGATCTTTTTAAATATTGGTTATTTATTGTATAAATTCCTTATTAATGGGAACCTCTTCTGTCTTATTAACTGCTAAACCCCCTCACACACAGTAGATATTAAAATATTCCTTGAATGAAGGAATTTTCTAGATCCATAAATGAAATTATAGGAAACATGTTAGTTTCTGTTGAGGCCAAATTAATAAGGTATTCAAATCCACCTGTAAACAAAATCTTTTAAACAACAGAAAATTACCTCCCCATTTATCCCTAGGGAAAGTGTGAGGTCACTGATAATAACCTTGGAGAAAAGGCAATGTCATTTGGGTTTCCTGTTCCCTTCTGAGTCAAGACTTTATATAATGAAATTTTCTTTTTATTTAAAGTGCTATAAATTTTCTAAATACTAGAAATGTCCCTAATAAAATATAAGAACATAGAAATTGTTCCAAAGAGAAAAATACAGAAGGCTTATTTGTGGATTCTTTTATGGGATCATCTCAAAGGTGAAATTGCCTTGAAAAGAAGCTCTTTCAATAGTAAGTAATTTATACCCCTTGGATAAGGTCTAACATGGCATTTTAATTTCAGAATATATTTTACGACACCCTGCTCAGCTGTTCAAATCCAGCCATTATTACTTCTTCCAAATACCATGGTTCCCAGAATTTATGTTCTCAATAAATGATTTCAAGGTAAGTCAAACATGGTGATGGATGTTAACTAGATTTATTGTGGTGATCATTTTTGAAATTATACAAATATTTAATCATTATGTTGCACACCTGAAACTAATATAATGTTATGTGTCAATTATACCTCAATAATAAAGTTGAAAAACTGGAGTCCAAGAGGATGACATAGTTAGGAAGTTAAAAATAAAATAAAGATAGACAGCAGCACTAGAAAAAGAAGGAAAGAAAAGAAATAACTGGTCCTGTTTATGTCATTTGTTTAAAATAATCATTTATTGATTGTTATTTGCTGTCCACCATTAGGCTTTTCCTCTTATGCAAGTAAAAAAAAGGCAAGTCAAGCAAATAATGTATTACTCTTAATGAAAAATATTTTAAATTAAAGTCCATCCTTCAGAAAGAAAAATAGACAAATGCTAACATTTAATAAATGCTTCTAAGACCTCATCTATCAGCTTACTTATTTTTACAGTCTCTGTATATTTCAGTGCCTGGTTGTTGCTCAATTTTTGTTGAGAGCCTGTATCCCTATAGGCAAACCTCTTTTTAGAGAACATTCCATGGGGAGACAAGGGAATATGAATACCAGGTGAGAGAATTTGACACGGCAGAAGTCGAGGCCCTTGAGTGCAAACAAAACCCTGAAACAAAGTAAACATGAGGGTTTTGGTGTACCCTATACACCTACAACCAGGAGTCATATATTGTATCTATTTCTTGGAAGTTTATTGAATGCTTTTTGTGTACCTAACACGTATTAGATATTTAAGGAGGCTTAAAAAAGACAATATTGTTTTACCTGGAAAAACTTCTGCAGATAAGGACTTTTTAAAAACATAACTCCAATGCCATTATCAAACCTAACAAAATGAATACTTACTCCTTACTATCATTTAATACCTATTCAAATTTCCTTAACTGTCTCAATTATTTTTTTTTCCAATTTTGGACAACTTTATTTGGGGTACAAAAAAAATCTGCACAAAATTTAGACTGTGTTAAAATTTCCAACAAGAGATTTGCTAAATGAGAGCTTCATTTACTATTTAAGTATTAGTCTCTGGTACTATTAATCTTTGAACAGGTTATGATCAACTGTCTTTGTACACTTTGTTTGAATTAGGAGCCAAACAAGGTCCACACATTATATTTGATTGTTGTAGTTTTTTCAGTGTATAACAGTTCCTTCTTATTTTTTTTTTCCTTCTTATTTTTTTAACACTTTTTTTCCTGAAGAAATTTGGTCATTTGTCCTGGGGAATGATCCACATTTTGGATTTGGCTGACTACTTTATCATGGTGTTATTTAACTTTTTCTGCTAATTCTTATTTCTCATGCTTCATGGATGCTACTAATCTAGAGGCTTGGTTAAACTGAGTTTTCATTTGACAAGAATACTCGTAGGTGGTGCTGTGTATTTCCTAATGCATCACATCAGGGAAGCACATAAGGTCTAGTTGTTTCAGTTTTAGTAACACTAACAGTGACCAGTGGGCTCATGAGTTGTCAGCTTATCTAAATTTCCTAACACCTGCCACCAAATAATTTTAGCATATCTTGATCATCATTGCCCACATCCGTATTTCATTAGAATCTGCAAAATGGTGATTTTTCTATTTCTATCATCTTTTCCTGCTCTTATTAACTGGAATCCTTCCTTAAAGAAGAATGGTCCACATCTACTGTTTGGTTATTCTGAAATACAGTTCACACAAAAGTTCACACAAAAGAGTGGCAGGTCATTCTTTATCTTTATAAACAACTTCCAGAGCAATGACTCGGTGTCCTAGTAATTTCCAGTGATAACCAATGAAGTTTTCTTTTTTACTATATCATTAGGAGCTCATGAGTTTTAAAAAATATATTTGACATGTATCACTCAATTGCAGTCATTCTTTTTGATGCTCAGATTGTCTCATATTAGGCAATATGGCATAACAGGCAAGTGGAAACTCCTTCACGTTGGCTCCTATGTCCTTTTGACATAAATCCTTCAGTCAGTAATACCTTAGTTTCTTAATGTCCTAGGGTCATATTTTATTCCCTGCCCCAGATCTGGAATCAATCATTTATTGAAGGAACTCTGACTCCTATTAGTCGGAAATGGTCTGGGTGTCAAGGTGATCATTGTTACTGGGTTTTTATTGCTTCTACATCTTTCTGTTGGACAGAATCTATACATACATATTTTTTAGGGAGAAAAAAATAATGTGTTCTTATTCATATTTCCAAGCAAAATTAGGACCACAGAATTTTACTTAACTTTCATATTTTGTAAAAAGCATGTATATGGTTCAAGTCAAAACTCTAATACAAGGCACAGAGAGGTCTTGCTTAGGCCTCTGTTTCCTACCATCTTATTTCCTCCTCTTTCACAGAAACTATTCTGGTTAATTTTTGTTTCATTTTTTTATTGTTTCTTTTTGAAAATATAAGGAGATGTGTATATATTTGTCTACTCCTTCTTACACAAAAGGTGGTAACATACTATAAATACTGTTTTCCACCCGTTCTATTTTTTCCCCCACTTAAAGATATGTTCTGGGGGTCAGCTACTCTATATTAGCACATAATCATCTCCATCTTCTCTTGGAGTAGTTAGAATGCATAATACACCATTGTGTAGCTATATCATAGTTTATTCAACTAATGCCCCACTGATGGACATTTTTTATTTCCTGTCTTTTGCTACTGCAAATAATGCTTCAATTAATCACCTTTTACATAAATCATTTCATATTTTTGCAGGTGTGTTTGGGGGTTCAGGGATCTGCATTTTATTTTATTTTTTAATGTTTATTTTTGAGAGAGAGAGAGTGGGGGAGGGGCAGAAAGAGAGACAGACAGACAGACAGACAGAGGTTCCTAAGCAGACTCTGTGCTGAGAGCAGAGAAGAGAGCCTGCTGTGGGTCTCAAACTACGAATTAGGTTATCATGACCTGAGCAAAAGTCCTGACGCTTAACCGACTGAGCCACCCAGTCGCTCCCAGGGATCTGCATTTTAAACAAGAATCCTAATGATTCTGATGCAGGTGATTTAGATCTACACGTTGAGAAACACTAGTATAGAGCAGTGTTTTTCAGTTGTGGGTGGGGACCCATTAATGAGTCACGAAATCAGTTTAGTGGCTTGAATTCGAATTTTTTAAAAAATAAAGTAGAACAGAAGTGAATTGAAAATATCAGTACACACTATAATAAGAGTAAGGGATATTTCTTTAAAAAATTTTTTTCATGTTTTTTATTTTTGAGAGAAGGAGAGACAGAGGGTGCGTGGGCAAGGGGCAGAGAGAGAGGGAGACACAGACTCCCAAGCAGGCTCCAGGCTCTGAGCTGTCAGCACAGACTCGGGGCTCAAACTCATGAACCATGAGATCATGACCTGAGCCAAAGTCAGACAATTAACTGACTGAATCACCCAAGCGCCCCTCTAGATTCTACTTTTAAATCCTGTTTTCTTTTTTTAAAAATTTTTAACGTTTATTTAGTTTTGAGAGACAGCACAAGCAGGAGAGGGGCAGAGAGAGAGAGGGAGACACAGAATCCAAAGCAGGCTCCAGATTCTGAGCTGTCAGCACAGAGCCCAATGTGGGGCTCAAACCCCCAAACTGTGACATCATGACCTAAGCCAAAGTTGGATGCTAAACCGACCTAGCCACCCAGGACCTCAAGAGATATTTCTTTAAACTTTTGTTTCAGAAAAGTATGTGTATAAGTCTGAACTGGATCATGACATATAATGTGTTTGTTACTCTGGATTATAGTCCAAAAAAGTTCAAACAATTGTTGGGGGAGTAGATTGTCAGTAAACAGATAAACTACTATTAGCTAGAATATTAGGGAAGACTTTAGGGTAGCAATGGTATCTGAACTTAGCCTTATAGAATGTGAATAGGCACCAAGAACATAGGTTGCTTTTCATAAGCGTAAAGTGTACATGGGGTATTAGAAGGGAAGAATACCGGGGTGCCTGGGTGGCTCAGTCGGTTGAGCGTCCGACTTCAGCTCAGGTCACGATCTCGGGGTCTGTGAGTTCGAGCCCCGCGTCGGGCTCTGGGCTGATGGCTCAGAGCCTGGAGCCTGCTTCCAATTCTGTGTCTCCCTCTCTCTCTGCCCCTCCCCCGTTCATGCTCTGTCTCTCTCTGTCTCAAAAATAAATAAACGTTAAAAAAAAAAATTTAAAAAAAATTAAAAAAAAAGAAGGGAAGAATGCCAAAAGTAAAGCCAGGAAAGCAAAAATGTATATAGTCTGTAAACAGGTCTCCTACCTGGCTAGAGCAGAAATGGGAAGTTGTCACTGACACTAACCATCATTCTCTTTCAAAAGCCAAAGGTTTATTGTTAGGTAACTAAAAAGTTTTAATTATTTTCTTTTCACTTAAATTAGGCTTTGAAACATCTGTTTACCAGTCACAGCACTGGTATTGGAAGAAAAGGATGTCGATTAACAACAGAAGATCTTGAGGCTTATATTTATGTCTTCTCCCAGCCTGGAGCATTAAATGGTCCAATTAACCATTACCGAAATATCTTCAGGTCAGTATAATTTCTTTTTAGTTAAATAAAATATTCATTCCCTAAAGAGCCAATATTTTATTTATTTATTTTTCACAAATATTACTTAAATTCCAGCTATTTAGGGGCACCTGGGTGGCTCAGTTGGTTAAGCCTTCGACTCATGATTTCAGCTCAGGTCATGATCTCAGGGTTCGTGGGATTGAACCCCACATCAGGCTCTGTGCTGTCCATGCTGGTTGGGATTCTCTCAGTCCTCTTTCTAGTCTTTCTCTGCCTCTTCCCTCAGTTGCATGCTTGTATACACATGTGCACACACCCTCTGTGTCTCTCTCAAAATAAATAAACATTAAAAAAATTCTAGCTAGTTAACATACAGTGTAATATTAGTCTCAGGTGTAGAATTTAGTGATTCATCACTTACATACAACACCCAGTGCTCATCATAAGTGCCCTTCTAAATACCCATCACCTATTTAACCCGTTCCCCCACACACCTTCCCCCCAGTAACCCTCAGTTTGTTCTCTACAGTTAAGCATCTGTTTCTTGGTTTGGCTCTCTTTTCTCCCCCTCCAAGTTCATTTGTTTTGTTTCTTAAATTCCACATAAGAGTGAAATCAGATGACATTTGTTTTTCTATGACTGATTTTGCTTAGCATAATACTCTCGAGCTCTAGCCACATTGTTGCAAATGGCAAGATTTTGTTCTTTTTTATGGCTGAGTAATATTCCATTGTATGTATATATACCACATCTTTATCCATTCAACAGTCAATGTTTGAATGTTCAGTCAATGTTTCAGTTCTTTCCATAATTTGGCTATTGTTGAAATTAACAACAGGTGTCGGTGAGGATGTGCAGAAAGGGGAACCCTCTTACGCTGTTGGTAGGAATGCAAACTTGGTGCAGCCACTCTGGAAAACAGTATGGACTTTCCTCAGAAAGTTAAAAATAGAACTACTTTACAATCCACAAATTGCACTATTAGGTATTTTCCCAAAGGATACAAAAATACTAATTTGAAGGGATACATGCACCCTGATGTTTATAGCAACATTATAAACAACAGCCAATATTTTATTATTATTTTTTTAGTTTATTTGTTTGTTTTGAGAGAGAGACCACAGGCAGGGGAGGAGCAGAGAGGGAGAGAGAGAATCCCAAGCAGGCTCTGAGCTGTCAGTGCAGAGCCCAATGTAGGGCTCAATCTCACAAACCATGAGATCATGACCTGAGCTGAAACCAAGAGTTGGATGCTTAACTGGCTGAACCACTCAGGAGCCCCGTCAATATTTTGTTTTTAAGATTAAGTTCACAGTTTATCCAAAGACTCAAAAGTGTTCATTTTGTAAGTTACATAGTCTTTTTCTAGGGAAAACTTTAAACATATGGAAAAGTAGAGAGAAGAATATAATGGAATCCCCATATAGTTGTCACTTGTTTTATCCATAACTATATCCACTTCTTATTTACCTTTGGATTATTGTGAATAGATGTATGTTTGTAATCATATTTTTAATGATTATTATTCATTCAAGAAATACATATTAAGTACTTTGTATGTTCTAGTCTATGCCAACACTCAGGATATAGTATTGAACAAAACGAGACAAAGGTCCCTGATCACTAGCCAAGTGGGGAAAACAGACATCAACTGTATAACCACAGTAATGAATATCCGGTTATAAACAAACAAAGACCATGATAGAAAGGGATGAGAACTGAGCAAATGATGTTTGAACAGAGAAATAGAGGATGAGTTACATATTGACTGAATAAAGTTGGGGTTAGAGGGATTGGCATTTCAGGAAAAGGAAACAGCATGTACCAAAGCAGTGTGGGAAGATAAGAGAGTTGTGGTTTTAAATAATACAGTGAAGGCCATTGTAGCTAGAGCACAGAAAAAGAAAATAAAATGAGAATGGGTCCAAGAGAAGGCAGTGGCTGGTCTTACAGAGCCACGTAGACCATATTAAGTACTTAAGACCCATGAATGTAAAGCTGGTAAATGAGCATTTCAAGCAGGAAAGAGTAACAATCTAATCTGTATTTGTATACATTCATTCAATGTGAGGAAACTGCAGTGGTCCAGGCTAAAGATGATGGTAGCCTGAAATAGCCTGAAGGCAGTGGAGATGGGGAGAATGGGTAGATTTAAGAGATATTTAAGAGGAAAATTGACAGGGATTGGTGATGGGTTAGATGGGCGGGGGTGGAGGGTCGGGGAAGGAATGAGAAGAGGGGTATCAAGGATGGCTCCTAAATTTTTGGCTTGAACAGCTATATGGATATAGCTCATGCCATTCACTGAGGCAGAAAACACTAGAAGAGAACTGGTTTTGAGGAGAAGGTCATAAACTTTATTGACCTTAAACTAGTTGAGTTTGATGTGGTATCTTAGATATTCAAATAGGCAGATAGATACAAGGGTTTGGAATTCAAAGGAGAGAATCTGTGATGAAGTTATGTAAAATCTTGGTGTCGCTGATACACACAAATGAAGCTTTTGCTCAGAGTATATTGTCTAGGGAGAAAGTATAGAATGGAAGACAAGATATGGAGATTTGTCTGTTGAGGTTTGGACTCTAGACAGGAGAAAAAGATTTTCCTTGGGAATTAGCCACCACAGCCTGCCTTGAAAAGGTTTAGAGCCTTGAATATATACTACCTCCATAACACTAGAATCTCAGGGAAATATATTTCAATATCATCATAAGCTGGTAACACTTCCAAGCAAGCCTGGTAGAAACAAAGACAGAATTTCTCTGGAGGATACATCTCAACTCAGACTTACAATATTCCCACAGGTAGAGTCCCCTGAAGATGAGTTCATAATCCAAATTACAAAAAATACTAATCCACCATTAATGAGTCAGAATACAGTTGCAGTAGAACTCTTACAAGTTTCAAATACTACAACAGAGATTATAAAGTATGTTTAAATCATTAAATATGTGAAAGAATAAAAATTATGAGAAAAGAATAAGGAAATATCAAGACAGACTGGAAAAAGCTGAAAAAGAACAAAAGAACTTCTGGAAATGAAAAATACGGCTATTGAAATCTAAAATTCCGTAAGTGAGTTAAATAGCAGATCAGACAAGCTAAAAAGAATTATGAATTAGAAGATAGCTCTGAAAAAATTACTTAGAATATAGCTTAGAGAGATAAAGAAGTGAAAATATAAAATGTTATATTTGATATAGAGGGTAAAATTAGAAATCATATATTGGGGTGCCTGGGTGGCTCAGTTGGTTAAGCATCTGACTTTGGTTCATGGTTTGTGAGTTCAAGCCCCACATTAAGCTCTATGCTGAAAGTATAGAGCCTGCTTGGGATTCTCTCTCTCTCTCTCTCTCTCTCTCTCTCTCTCTCACTCTCCTTGTGCTCTCTCTCTTTCTCTCAAACCAAAAAAATTATATAGATGGGTGATAGATAGAATTAGATACACATACATATATATAGATGCTAAGAATTTTTTTCTAGTAAAATAAAATAATGCAAATAGAATGTATTATTTTCAAACCAGTAGAGGGTGACAAGATAACTATCAATTCAAAAGAAGGCAGGAAAGAGAAAAGGGAAGCAAAGTACAGTCAATAGCATAAAATAAGATGTCAAAATCAATTTAAATATGTCAGTAAGCACAATAAATATGAATGTATTAAACTTTCCAGTTAAAAAATAAAATATCAGATTGGATTGAGTCACAAAGCATAAGGACATAAAAAGTTGATAGTAGGAAGGTAGAAAAAAGTTATAGTGGGTGTTTTATTGGTTGATTAATTGATTTTATTTTTAAGTAATCTTTACATCCAACATGGGGTTTGAACTTAACAATGCCAAGATCAAAAGTTGCATGTTCCACTGACTGAGCCAGCCAGGTGCACCTAAAGAAATTATTTTATTTTATTTTATTTTATTTTATTTTATTTTATTTTACTTTATTTTATTTTTTAATGTTTATTTATTTTGGAGAGAGAGTGTGTGTGGGTGGGAGAGGGGCAGAGAGAAAGGGAGAGAGAGAGAACCCCCAGCAGGCTTTATGCTCAGCATGGAGCCTGAAGTGGAGCTTGATCTCATGACCATGAGATCATGACCTGAGCCAAAATCAAGAGTAGAATACTTAATCAACTGTGCCTACCCAGGTGCCCCAAAGGTGTTATTTTAAATAAAACAAAATCAAATTATTTGAATACAAAATCCAAGGGCAGTCAAGAGATTATATAAATGAGGGGAGAAGAGGTAAACCGAAACCTTTTTCTGACTAACAATAACAACAAAAAATTTACAAATATAAATGTAAATACCATCGATAAAACAGAGATGTTAATTTAAAAGGTATTTGTAGGTACCCATTTATCAAGCAAGGCGATGACTGACATTGCAGAGGCTGCAGTTACATCTCATAGGATATAGCAACATTGTCTCAAGTCCATGTTTTGTCATTTGTTGTTTGTTTTTTACAAACAACATTTGTAAAGAAAATTATAAGAGAAAATAGAACAATATATTTTCATACAAGCTTAAATTTTGAACAGGAGATAAAAATAATAGTTTTTAAATGTTGATTTACCTTTTTATCAAAAATCTAGCTTTGTGATACAAAACAATTAGCTACAGGGAAAAAGAGGAAAATATTCTGATGTTTCTCAAGTTATTTTACTAACATTTGTTCATTAGAGGATCTGCATTCTCAAGAGTAAGCTCTAGAATCCTGCTAATTAGCATGGAGAGAGAAAGAGAAAAAAAGCAGGCCTGTGAAGGTCAAAACTTACAATTTTATATAAAGGTGAAAGTTTTAAACTAGATTGCTATAGGTTAAATCTAGCCAGGTCAAGGTCATATGGAATCTTCTGGAAGGTCACTTGACTCCCTCTAATGCTTCTTTATGTTAGGGTAATCGAGCCCAAGTACATAATTAAAAATGGTTATACGATATATAATGACTATACATAAGGTATAGTACATATACTCAGGTATGGAAATCACTGTCATTTATCACCCTTCCCAGGACCATAGACTCATCCAAGGACTCTCCAAAATTTGGAGTTAAGGAACCAGAATGAATGAACTAGGAATTAGATTAGTTATAGGATCTAACCTGCAAAAAGATAAATAAGTCTAAACGTATAACAAAGCACCAAATAATAAAGCAAAACTGACACAAGGGAAAATGACAAATCCATAATCACTATTAGAGATTTTAACCCACCTCTCTCAAAAATTAATCAAGCAGGGAAAAAATAATAATAAAAATGTGAAAGATTTGAACAACCCAATTAACATCTTTGATCTGATGAACAAATCTAGTATCCTGCATCCAATAATTAGAAAATATATACTATTTTTAAGCACATAGAAATGTTTACAAAGGTTGATTACATACTGGACTAGAGAGTAAATCCTAACCAATACCAAGGGATCAGTGTCATATGGATGTGTTCTCTGAACACAATGCAATTAGAAATTAACAATCACACAAACTTCTAAAATATTCCATATATTCAGAAATTTTAAAAACTTCTAAATTACTCTTGGCTATGATCCAGGTATTTACCCAAAGAATACAAAAATACTAATTCAAAGGGATACATGTGCCCTGACGTTTATAGCAGTATTATCTACAGTAGCCAAATTATGAAATAGCCCAAGTGTCCATTGATTGATGAGTGGATAAAGAAGATGTGGTATATATATACAAGGGAATATTACTCAACCAAAAAAGAATGAAATCTCACCATTTGCCACGACGTGAATGGAGCTAGAATGCTAAGTGAATTAAGTCAGTCAGAGAAAGACAAATACCATATGATTTCACTCATATGCAGAACTTAAGAAACAAATGAGCAAAGGGGAAAAATAGGGAGAAAGACAAACCAGGAAGTAGATTCTTAACTATAGAGAACAAACTGATGGTTACCCAAGGGGAGGTGGGTGGGGAGCTGGGTGAAGTAGATGATGGGGATTAAGGAGAACACTTGTGATGGGCATAGGTGTTGTATGGAAGAGCTGAATCACTATACCGTACACCAGAAAATAATATAATACTATGTGTTAACTGGAATTTAAATAGAAACTTTAAAAAAATTACTCATGGATCAAAAAAGATCATAATGGAGGAGTGCCTGGGTGGCTCAATTGGTTAAATGTCTGACTCTTGATTTCAGCTCAGGCCATGATCTCACACTTTGTGAGATCAGCTCTGCATTGGGCTCCATGCTGACAGCACAGAGCCTCCTTGGGATTCTCTCTCTGCCCTTTCCCACTTGCACATGTGTGCATGTGCACTCTCACTCAAAAAAAAGAGACATTAAAAAAAACCATAATGGAAATTAGTAAAAACTTAGAAAAAATAATAATATCAAAATGCGGAATACAGTTAAAACAATATGTAGGAAGAAATATATTCATAGTTTTCCATGCATATATTAGAAAAGAAGATAGAAAAGAAGATTAGTGACCTAAGAGTACAATTTGAGAAGTTAGGAAAAGAACAATATGTAAAAAAAAAATAAATTGGAAGGAAAATAATTTAAATTAGATAAAAAGCAGAAATTAATGCAATCAAAAACAAAGACACAATAGAATCAAAAAATCAAAAGCCAATTCTTTGAAGGTTATTAATATAAACTTCTGCCAAGATTGGTTTTTAAAAAGCATGAATAAACAATATTAGGAAGTAGAAAATAGATATAGCTATAAACACAACAGAGATAAAATATAAAACTTAGGTTAACAAATTTAAGAACTTTGACAAAATGGGCAGTTTTTTAGAAAAATATAGCAACCAAAACTAACTCATGAAGAATTAGAAAACCTAAATAGACATAGCCATTAAAGAAATTGAATTATTAATTTAAAGCACATCTACCCACACAAATAGGCTGAAATGGCTTTACATGTAAGTTCTAACACAGAACTCCCACTCTAATAGACACTTTTAGACATTATAAAAAGAAGGTATAGGCTTCAGCTCATTATGAAGCTGGTATAACTTTAATACCAAAAGAAGACGAAGATTGTATAAAACTGGAAAATTATAGTTCAAACTATATTATAAATGTAGATCCATAAATTTAAAATAAAATATTTTTGACCTGAATCCAGCATGGATTAAAAATTAAACCAAAGTTAGCATTAAAATTCATTACTTTAAAAAATAAAATTCATTACTTTAATTAGCCACATTAACAGATTAAAAGGAAAAATATGATTATCCAAATAAAGAATGAGCATTTAATAATATTCAACACATATTTATGCAACAGTTCTTAGTGATCTAGGAATAGAGGATGTAAGAGTGGAGCTCAGTTAAGCCACTTAGCCTGAATCTCCTGAAGGGATATTGACTTTTGCTTTACTTAATTATCTGAGAGAAAAAAAATAAGGTACTCAAAGTGTTTTGGAGTGGTTATTTGCACCTGGACAGCTGGTAGGCACATAAAAAGATATTCCAGGAGTCAGGACCAAGAGGATAAAAAACCCACATTAAAAGCAGAAAATACTTTGTGATACTGTCCAATAGCTGTATCTGGATGGGAAACTTTGGGGGATCTGGGAAGTCTTTCCTCTATCTGAGAGAATGATATGTTATCCCTTGCTTTTAAAATCACCTTTGCAGATTTATTTTCCCTTTGCCATTACACTTGATATTCTCTGTGTCTGTTAGTATCTTTATATTAATCACAGTATGATTCTATTATGACAACAAAGCAGAAGGGAACTTTGGTCTTAGAAACCTATAGCAAACATCATACTTTATGATGAAACACTAAAAGCATTTTATCTAAAAATAAAGTCTAAAGATAAACTTGCCAACTATAACTGCTTCTATTCACCACTGTTTTGAAGATTTTAGCCACATAAGAAAAAAAAAAAGAAAAGTGTAAGTATTAGGAAAGAAACAAAGCCATGATAATTCATAGATAATGTGGCTACAATCTAGAAAAAGAATCTACAGAAAAGCTATTTAAACAAAAATAGTTCAGCAAAGTTGATATACATAAATACAATATACAAAAATTATGATCTTATAAATGAACAGTTAGAAAACGTATTTTAAAAATAGATACCCCAGGGCACCTGGGTGGCTCAGTCTGACTCTGGATTTCGGCTCAGATCATGATCTCATGGTTCGTAAAATTGAGCCCTGCACTGGGCTCTGCACTGACAGCACAGCCTGCTTTGGATTCTCCCTCTCCCTCTCTCTCTGCCCCTCCCTCTCTCTCTCTTTTTCTTGCAGAATAAATAAACATTAAAAAAAAAAATAGATACCCCTACAATAGCAACAACAACAAAATTAGGTGTATAGGAATGACTCTAACAAAAGATTACCTTTATAAATTGTCAAAACTTATTGGAAGTAGTTAAGAATACAGGCTCAGGGCAGTAGATATTTACTAATCAGTAGAGAAGTATTTTAACATTTTAACAATCCATACAGACATGCTGGTATAAACTAGTGAAAATTAGCCCTGGTTTATCATGTTCATGATTGGAAAACTTCAATATCATAAAGTTCTTGATTTCTCACAAACTATTAATTTAATTTAATTTCAATCAAAACTATAGGAAACTTTTTTGAAACTTGAAAAACTGATTCTGAAATTTGTATGAAAGAGCCTAAGGCTGAGAATGGCCAAGATAGTTTTAAAGGAAAGGATAGATGGATGACTAACCCTATTAAATATTAAGGCTTGTAATGAGGCTATAAAATTAGTAAAATATGGCATCGACTCTGGGATAGACAAATTGACTAACAAAACAGAGAAGAAAGCCCAAAAATGGAGCCACACATATGGGAACCTACTATGACAGAACATTTTGAGTCTGTGGTGAAAGATCCTATACATGTTGCTGGAACAATTAGATATCCATATAGAGTAAAATGAAATTAGATCCCTATCTCTTACTAAACAAGAAATAAACCTCAGGGAAATAAAAAACCTAAACATAAGTAAAACTTTCAAATGTTTGGAAGATAAGAAAATGCTTTCATAACTTCAGGTAGGAAAGATTTCTTAAATAAGACATAAACAGCTTAAATTATGAAGAAGACTGATAAATTTGACTGCATGAAAATAAAAACATTTATATATCAAATGATATAGAATGAGAGGCAAGTTTAGATGGGGAAACATTGTTTGCAATACACAGTCATGTGCTGACAATATCTAGAGTTTATAAAGAATGCCTCCGAATCAATAAAAAGGTAGCCCAATCAAAAAATGGGCAAATATATGAAAAGACAATTCACAGAAGAGGAATTTAATGGTCAATAATATTAAAGATGCCAAATCTTCCTAGTAGTCAGATATAGAACATAGGTTTCATTATTTGTAATAGAGACCTAAAATAATAGTATCATAAAAAAAGAAATGTATTTCTCTCACAAGTAAAAGTCTAGGTTGGTTTGTTGGCTTTGCTCCATGAAATCATCAAAACTGTCTCTTTGGTCCGAGACCTAGGCACTTTATGTCTTGTTATTCTGCCATCCCTGGGGTGTCGCGCTTGTTCGTGTGGTCCAAGATGGTTTACCACCATGGCTGCATTTCAGTCAGTGGAAAGAGGGGAGGGGAAGGCATAGTGTACACAACTTAGAAGTTACACACATTGTTTCTCATATCTTCACCTTGCTGCATGCAAGAACTCTGGCAAATGTAGACAGTCTTTATTCTGGGTAGTCCCAGATTTTCCCAGATAGAAAACTAGATTTTCTATCACTGTGGTAGAAAGGAAGAGGTTTTAGGGAGCAGTCTCTACCACATCAGGTAAGTGAAAAGTATTCCACTCTCATTCGGTTGGAAATATTTAAACTTTTGAGAAAAGTGTTGGCAGTGATATGGAGCAAAATTCTGTTTTGGGGAATATACTGTAAGAAAACGCTTTCATATGTGCACAAGGGGATGTACAAGAATAAGTTCAATATCATTTGAATTATCAAAATAATTGGAAATTTTTATTTATTTTTAATTTTTGTAATGCTTATTTATTTTTGACAGAGTGGGGGTGCGCGCGAGTGCACCCAAGCCTATGAGTGGGGGAAGGGCAGGGAGTGGGAGACAAAGAAACCGAAGCTGACTCTAGGCTCAGAGCTGTCAGCACAGAGCCCAACTCACCAACTGTGAGATCATGACTTGAGCCAAAGTCAGACACTTAACCACCTGAGCCACCCAGGCACCCCTTAAATGGCCATTAACAGGAAAATGGATTAATTACGGTATAATCATAAGATGAAATTCTATATAGGAGTAAAAATGATGTAGAACTAAATGTATCATTAATAGATAATCTTAAAAATATAATATTAAGGGGCGCCTGGGTGGCTGTCGGTTAAGCAGCCGACTTCGGCTCAGGTCATGATCTCACGGTCTGTGAGTTCAAGCCCGGCGTCGGGCTCTGTGCTGACAGCTCAGAGCCTGGAGCCTGTTTCGGATTCTGTGTCTCCCTCTCTCTGACCCTCCCCTGTTCATGCTCTGTTTCTCCCTGTCTCAAAAATAAATAAAACGTTAAAAAAAATTAAAAAAAATATATATATATATAATATTAAGACACAGGTGTGGAAGCTTTTGTACAGTACTATACCATTTATATAGAGTTCTAGAAATGCAAAACACCTCCATATATTGTTTGTAGAAATCTGTGTACTATATTTGGGGATATCTGACAAATAGTACCCCCTTTTCCTGACTAATTTCTGAACAAGTTGAGAAATCAAACAAGGGTCAGTAAATGAAAACCAAAACATCACCTTCATTGCTGATTAAGGATAGATTGAAGACTATGGCTTAATATGAGAATGGTCTTGCTAATTCCCTACTGCTAGTCTAAACTTTAGATCAGTTCACTTGTGGAAGAGTTTGCAGAACAAACTCGACTTTCTCTGCCTCTCAGGTCACTGCCTTCCGTTATCTGGTAGAGAGAGAGGAGAAAGAGATTAAATCTGTCACCCTAAGCACGTATTACTTGATAGACCCACCTAGTCCAGTACTCTGCACCAACAACTGTCAGGGGTGGGACATCGTTCAGGGGTGGGACAAGGATCCAGGAGGGCTTAAGGAAAATCACTATTCAAAGAAACCATAGGAATGGGGGAGAGGTATCTTAATACATAAAATAAAAATTGAAAAACAGCACAGGGATGATAATAACTAAATTCAACCTAGTCATTCCTCCTATGGTAGTAGTTCTTTACAATAGCATGTAAAACAGATGGCAGGACCCTACCATTCAGTCAGTCTGGGGTGGGTCCCAAGCGTTATTTCTGCCAAGTTCACAGATGCTGCTGATGCTGCTAGTCTGTTGCCCACACTTTGGGAACCACTGCCTTAGGGTGAGGTGAAGAAAAATGGTATCAAAGAAAGTCAGCAGAAATATGTTATCATGTTTGCCATGTTTGGCTTCTTAAGCTAGTGGTGATTGTGTGGGTGTGATTATTTTCCACATTATCTTCTTATAGTAATAAAATATTTCCACACAAAAAACTAATGGATGGAATGTATAACATTCTGGACACTGCTGCCTTAATACTTACACATCAGCTGATAACTCAGAGTTTGGAAGAGTAACATGGTAAAATCAGACTTATTTGAAATAGGTATGTTAAGATATATTTTGGTAGGTTGAATGATTAACAGTATAGACCAGAAATTGTTACTACCTGTTAATAGTTTTCAGATTTTTCAAATTGCTTCTGTACTAAGATTAGTCACTTTTAATCAGAAATATTTTATCAAGTGTTTTCCCAGTAAGTTCTTCAGCTTAACATACTCTTCTACAATGATGTTTTGCTTTTTATTTATTTGTTTATTTTATTTATATTGAGGTATAATTGACCTAAAACATTACATTAATTGTAGGTGTACAATGGTTTGATACTTGTATATATTATGAGATAATCACCAGAAGTCAAAATCTGTATACATAGTTATAAAGTTTTTGTGTGTTGAGAATTTTTAAGATCTACTCTCCCAGCAACTTTTAAATATGCAATGGAGTATTACTAACTATAGTCACCATGCTGTACATACTTTCTTTTTTAAAATTTTTTTTTTTTCAACATTTATTTATTTTTGGGACAGAGAGAGACAGAGCATGAACGGGGGAGGGGCAGAGAGAGAGGGAGACACAGAATCGGAAACAGGCTCCAGGCTCTGAGCCATCAGCCCAGAGCCTGACGCGGGGCTCGAACTCACGGGGTGCGAGATCGTGACCTGGCTGAAGTCGGACGCTTAACCGACTGCGCCACCCAGGCGCCCCTGTACATACTTTCTTTTATATGTAACATATTTCCTGTGAAGTTTAGCAGTTTGAAACCTCAGGACCAGAGAATGTGCTCTTCTTTTAGTTTTCTGGAAACTTCTCCCTTTTAAGTCCAATTTGATCTGGTAAATAATTTATATTTTTCTTTATTTTTTTTTCTTTTCTAAAAAGTTTTAAAATTTTTAAATTCATTTTATTTATTTGTTTATTTTGTTAATTCAACTATAATTACCATATAGTGTTATTTTAGTTTCAGGTGTAAAATATGGTGACTCAACAATTCTATACATTACTCAGTGATCATCATAATAAGTACACTCTTAATCCCTTTCACCTATTTCATCCATCCCCCACCTATCTCCCCTCTGGCAACTACCTGTTTGTTCTCTATAGTTAAGAGTTTGTTTGTTTGTTTGTTTGTTTGTTTGTTTGTTTGTTTTGATTTGTCTCCTTTTTTCTTTGTTCGTTTTGTTTCTTAAATTTCACATATGAGTGAAGAATTTATATTTTTCTTTGCTTTCTAACTAATTGTCTTTTAAAATTCCTCTTACCTTACTGATTCAATTATGACATGCTCACATATTGTTAAATATGCAGATAACTGTTAGAAACTGTTTTACTTTCGGGTGCGCCTGGGTGGCTCAAGTCAGTTAAGCCTCTGACTCCTGATTTGGGCTCAGGTCATGATCTCACACTTCTTGGGATTGAGCCCCAAGTCGGGCTCTGTGCTAGGAGTGGAGCCTGCTTAAAGATTCTCTCTCTGCCTCTCCCTCCACCCTTATGTGTGCTTGCTCTCTCCCTCTCTCTCTCAAAATAAATAAACTTTAAGATGTTAAAAAAGAAAGAAAATGTTTTACTTTTGAATATTTTATGAGCCCTAGAATTTGAGTGACTTGCAAGTTTGTATAGCAATCCATGTATCAAAATTATGCATAGAATGAATATATTTTCTTTTTTTTTTAATTTTTTTTTTTAACGTTTATTTATTTTTTGGGACAGAGAGAGACAGAGCATGAATGGGGGAGGGGCAGAGAGAGAGGGAGACACAGAATCAGAAACAGGCTCCAGGCTCTGAGCCATCAGCCCAGAGCCTGACGCGGGGCTCGAACTCACGGACCGTGAGATCGTGACCTGGCTGAAGTCGGACGCTTAACCGACTGCGCCACCCAGGCGCCCCAATTTTTTTTAACATTTATTTATTTTTGAGACAGAGAGATACAAAGCATGAACGGGGGAGGGTCAGAGAGAGAGGGAGACACAGAATCTGAAACAGGCTCCAGGCTCTGAGCAGTCAGCACAGAGCCCGACGCGGGGCTCGAACTCACGGACAGTGAGATCGTGACCTGAGCCAAAGTCGGACGCTTAACCGACTGAGCCACCCAGGCGCCCCGAATGAATATATTTTCTATTAGTTTACCCATTCACAAAGAATTTAATTTTTAGGAGCATTATAACCAAACAATGGCCACCTGCATGAGAGTCAAAAGTTAAGTCCTTAGTGGACATATGTGATATCCTGCACATTCAAGCAGCATCCTATTGACCCCAAGTAGCCACACTCATGATTTTTGATAGCTAGCAAAAATGGAAGTCAGTGCTGCAGAGTGTCTAGTAAGATGTTCATATTCATGCTTAGTCAACAGGATTGTAATTAATACCATCCCACCTTTCTGAAAAAGAGTGTAGCAGTAGCTGTCAAAAGCTTTAAAAATATTTATAGTCTTTAACTCAGGAATTCCACTTCTAGGGATCTAGCTGAAAGAAATTATCTAAAATGCCAAAAAACATTTGGGCACAGAATGCTCATTATAGCATCACTTAAAACATCATCCCCTTGTTTTAACTAATGATATAATCTAAAAATATTCATTTATAGGAGAATAGTCATTTATGGGTTATTTATGGGTAATTATACCATAAAATAGTATCTTTTATAATTATTTTTGATATAAAACATTATGAAATGAGAAAATTCTCAAGTTATAATGCAATGTGAAATTTGAATATGGATACTGTATATATATTGTGTATATTTATTGAATTTTATTTATAGTATGGTTTCAACTGTATGCATGGAAAATGGCCAAAAGGTTATCTCTTAATGATGGAATTATGCATGATTTTATTCTTTATACTTTACTTAAGAAAATAAACAATAAAACGTTGTTTTAAAAAGAATCTTCTGGGGTGCCTGGGTGGCTCAGTCAGTTGAACATCTGACTATTGATTTTGGCTCAGATCATGATGACAGAGTTGTGGGGATCGAGCCTCATGTCAGGCTCTGTACTGGGCATGGATGCCACTTGGGATTCTCTCTCTCTCTCCCTCTGCCTGCCTCTCTCTCTCTCTCTCTCTCTCTCTCTCTCTCTCTATATATATATATATATATATAAAATCTTCTTGCAAAATAAATACAGTACTATTTAATGGTAAAACTCAGTCCATATATATTTTCTGACTTCTCAGTTCCAATTTCATATAAAATGCATTATGTTATCTAAAAAACAATTTTGAATATATTTAAAGTGACATGATTTAAAACTCTTTTATCACACCACTCAAAAATTCTGGTATCCTTTTAAAGCAAATTATTCCTCATAGTGGTGAATTTCATACTTAATTTATATCCTTCATTATAAATTTTGTTAGCCTCATCCAATTAAAAATTTTATTGAGCCCTTTCTTAAATAGCCTTTTAAATTTTTTATTGTATAGATTGATTGCCTAAAGCAGTGTTTCTCAACCATTCATTCTTTCATCATCACCTCCTTAAGGAGCCATTTTAGATGAGTTTTTTTTTCCCAATTGCTCCCCACCCTATGAAATTTTAATATTTGTTTATATACTGTGTGTATAACCATGATCTATATATAAAGAATGTAATATTGTTATCACTCTCCCGAGAACCAAATTTCACCCTATTGGTGACAATATTGCTTCCTGTGAGCACGTATGGCCTAAAGGAATATAATGGAAAAATGTTATTTTAATTTTTACAATGAATCTCAAATCCACGTGTTTTGTTTTTATAGCTGCCTGCCTCTCAAACATCACATGGTGACCACTCCAACACTCCTACTGTGGGGAGAAAAAGATGCATTTATGGAGGCTGAGATGGCTGAAGTCACAAAGATTTATGTTAAAAATTATTTCAGGCTAACTATACTGTCAGATGTCAGTCACTGGCTTCAGCAAGAACAACCTGATATAGTGAACAAATTGATATGGACATTTCTGAAGGAAGAAACAAGAAGAAAAGATTAACTTTTCTGTGTCTTCTATGAGGGATCTGTAATGAAATCTCTAAATAATTTTTAATAATTGTTCATCAACCTCTTTAAGCTTATTAGGAAAAAATTGTTTTAATATGCTTTATCATAAGTATCCTGACAAATCATATTGAAAAAAATCTGAGAATGTGTGAACTTGTAACATGATATCAATTTTCTTCTGTTGAATTTTGCACAGAAAAGCAGCTGCCTTAAAATGTGTGCAATAGTACAAAAAGGAAGTTGGGGGAAATGGCTCAGTTTTGGTTTCTTGCATTCTTTGCCCTGTTAACATCTGGTGCCTTTTACAAATGTAAATTAAAGATTAGCTGTGCCATATTTTAAAAAAAGGTAAACCTGCAATGGTATATAAATTTTCATTTTGTTGAAAAGTTCTTTTTACTATTTTTCAACCATTAAAAAATTCTATTGTCAAATCTCTTGGATTTATAGTATATTTATTAGTTTGAAGGCAAATATGACTAGAAGAATATGCATTTTTAAAACAGGCCATAATACTACTTATACTGGAAAGCTAGTAACAGGTGATGTAGAGATTCTCATGTATACATACATATGTATTAAACATTGCAAAGTAGAAAAGCACATCCAACAAATTACTTGTCTAAATCTTCCAGCTAGGGGCGCCTGGGTGGCTCAGTCGGTTAAGCGTCCGACTTCGGCTCAGGTCACGATCTCGCGGTCCGTGAGTTCGAGCCCCGCGTCGGGCTCTGGGCTGATGGCTCAGAGCCTGGAGCCTGCTTCCGATTCTGTGTCTCCCTGTCTCTCTGCCCCTCCCCCGTTCATGCTCTGTCTCTCTCTGTCTCAAAAATAAATAAACGTTAAAAAAAAAAAATTAAAAAAAAGAAAATGCCATTTAAAAAAAAATTAAAAAAAAAATAAATCTTCCAGCTAAATTGGTGAGAGATTTAGACAAAGGATCAAAATGTCCTTTTGCCCCATTAAGGCAACCAGAATTGAATTCAGTATTTCCTATGTGCACTAGAATCTAAGCTCCACAAGGCAGAGTTTTTTACTGTTCTAAAAACTGGCATATATCCAGCATCTAGAATAAGGGCCTGGCTCCATTGTAGGCACTCACATATTTGCTTAATGAATAAATAACATATCTGACACATTGCTAGGCACGTGAGGGAAATATAAAAGAAAGACGGCATGGTAACATGGAACTTTCCCTTAAAGAAGCATACACACAACGCAGTTAAATTAAACAAGGATTCAAGAGTAGAAATAAACATTACAAATAAGAATGGGAAGAGTTACAAAATAGAGAATGATACAAGCTCAAGGGAATACTACTCATTCTCTTGGGTTGCTCTCCTTTAGCATGGGAGACAACCAGTAACATCGCCAAATCATGGTTCCATAGAAACTACAACTGTGTTCCTAAACAAGACTAAGTTGGTGAAAAAAATGTATTCCTAAGTGTAGTTCTGATAGTGACAGAAGAAAGTGGAATGTCTCTAAGAATTCTCATCATTGTATCCTAAGCAACTTGTATATATTAATAAAAACCCAATTTTCTGTATACATTGTGCTTGTGCCTCATAATAACATTGCAAGGTACAGAGTATTACCAATTTATAGATGTGAAAATAAGGTTGGCCAATGCCCACAGCGTAACTGTTGGAACCAGAATCTGACCTAGATTCATCTGGTTATAAAGCCTCTAATCTTTCCAGTAAGATAACAGGCTCTGTATCTACACTGCTCTTTCTGTTTTATTGGTAACCTGCTGTGCTCCAATAAATAGAAACATTTCTCAGAAACCTACAATTTGACTTTTAATCCCGGGAAAAGGAAGTTATGTTAGTAATTAGCAAATATAGGAATATCCTATATAGCACTTTCAGAGTTGCAAATTTTACAAGGTATAGAAGAAAGCCTGGTTCACACCAACTTTGATTATGCTTTCCTCTTGATCCTTTCTGAAGGGCAGCAACAAAGGGAGGAATAGGACTTCATTGGCAGCGTATGTTGACCCAGTAAAATAGTCCTGACTTATTTTACTGAAAACTTGTTACTGACAAAGGTGATTTTAGGGTTTGTTGTTGTTACTTAATGTCAGTTTGGAATGCTGACTGTTCATGTGGACTCATGTTAAGAATATGAATCAAATGTGCCATGGCTAATTCCAGCCTATGATAATGGATATATTCTAATTTTCTATTCATGTGGAAGAGTGCTTGTGACAGATATAAAGGCTCAAGGGTGCCATCAGTTAAACCTCTTAGCATGAAGTGATATTACTATCTCTGTAGAAATCAATTTGTAGGGAGAGTAAATGAATTTGACTTACCAGCTCCCAAAGCATCTCACAGTAAGTAAACTTTAGTGGTAATGGCATTTAAATGAAAAAGTTGTAATTAATATTCATCTATTTAAATTAACATATCCCTAGTAGGTACATAATATGTCCTTAATATAAATGTCAAAAATTATGTGAAAATGATTTATTAAACATATATGTCAAAAGGAAAACATTTAAAAAAAACAAAAATGATTATACTCTTGATTTGATTCTATTACACCATTTATCATTTTTAACTTTTCTGATTTTAGAGGTAATTCATCCTCATTTCCTATTAACCCACATTATATCTGAGAGTTCTAATTATGTGTGAACAGAAAGAGCACTTGAATGTGGGGAAGGAGTGCGCTCTGAGGGTTGCCTCCAGATCCAATCTACCCACAGCCTGAGACCACTGAGAAGTTGGCCTCAGGGCTCAGCCAAGCTTGGAATTCGAGGTGCAGGTGTGGGAGTCCACCGTGAGTCATGGGATGAGCATGTCGTACCCACATGCAGTGGCCAACCCCTTCAGGCGGCAGAGGCACCTCAGTTGGTGGTGCTGGGCCTGTCTTATCCTCACTGGGACTGTGCTGGTGCTGGGATGTGAGTCCTGCATCGCCTTCCTCTTCATTGGCCTCTGGCCAGTGGCCACACTTTCCACCAAGGGCGGTTCTGCTCAACCAGCCAACACCACTACGAGTTGGGGGAAGAAGCAGGTGCAACCAGTCCTCAAATTCTTGTTTCAGTCAACATTCTGTTTAGTGGGGTTCCTGGTTAAAGCGAAGGGGGAAAATGCAACCAGAGATGAGGCTCTCATCTTTGTTACAGTGCCGCACTCCACTTTTTTTGATCCAATTGCCTGTGTGGTGGCAGGGTTACCCTAGATGGTCTAGGCAAGTCAAAACACACAGACCCCAGTGGCTGGAAAACTCCTAATGCCAACACAGCCTCTGCTTGTAACCTGATAGGACCCCAGTTCCAGGAAGAATACATGGAATGAAATCCTGAAGCTATTCACATCTGAAAGGAAGTGGCCACAGATCCTGATTTTCTTGGAAGGAGTGTGCACCAATTGTACCTGTCTGGTCACTTTTAAACTAGGGGACTTCTCTCTGGGTGTTCCTGTGCAGCCAGTGCTACCTAGGTACCTAAACACACTGGACACAGTGACCTAGATCTAGGAAGGGTTTACAGGTTTATAGACAGGTTTAGGTCTATATATTGACCTTGAGTCAACTCTTCACCAGAGGAGAAGTGGTGTTCATGCCTATTTATATACAAAATAATCAAGAAAAAAAAAGACACATCCCTTTTGCTGATATAGTGAGGATCAACATGGCAAATGCTCTGAGTGTCTGTGACAGACCATAGTTATGAAGATTGTAGACTAATGATTTTCACAGGTAACCTTTAACTACCCATGGAAGATAGTTTGGTGGAATTCACAGAAATTAGCCAGAAATTGAAGTGAGATTGGGGTAATATTCATCAGCATCTGGATGAATATGCTGCAATTACAGTTGCCTCTAAGGGAGAGAAGATAGGACTTGAAGAGTTTGCAAATTATTTAAAAATCCTAATTTCAGAGCCCTTAGAACAACTTTTTGCCCCCTTTGACAGGAATAATGATGGTAGCATAGAATTCAGAGAAAATGTGATAGGACTGACTGCCCTGTGCAATCCTATCAACACTGAAAAGATTCTACAAATGTCATTTAAGCTTTTTGATCTTGATGAGGTTGGTTTCATAACACAGCAGGAGTTAGTTAGCTGCTACACTTTGGGAAGCCTTTAGAGTGCCAGATCTTGATGTTTCCAGACTCTTTCAGAAAATAGCTGGACAGAATTCAAAATACATATTATACAAGAACTTTAAGAAATTTGCCTGAAGCATCCAGAATATAACAAGTTACTTAATTCATACTTGGACCTCTCCACAGCCTATATATATTCATTATCACATCAAGTAGCAGTTTAATTGCTGTATTCAAATGTTAAAGTCAGCCCTGAAAATTGTGAAGTTACCTTCCAGAGAGAAACTATGATTGAAATAAAATTATCCTTTGAAGAAAAACACAATAGTTTTTTACTTTCAGCACTTAACTGTGCTATGTATAATATGCTTGAGAAATATATATTTCAATTAGATCTTATAGTACCTATGTTGCTTAATATATGTTTGCTTTAACGTGACTAAAGGTGGAGAACAAGAGGTCTATTCATAAGGGGAGCTAAGATGGTAACATAGTAGGAGGACTCTAGGCTTGTCTCATCCCCTGAACACACCTACATAACTATCAAATCATTCTGAATAGCCAAGAAATCAACCTGAGAACTGACAGGACAAACTGCACAACTAGAGGGAGATAAGACGCTACACTGAGGAAGGTAGGAAGTGCAGAGACTGAGACGTGGTTTAGGGGAGAAATGGATCAGGAGCGCTGCAGAGGGGAGGGAGCTGTGGTCGCAGAGAAAGGCAAATGAGAGTGGAGCACACAGGGGATCACACAAGGAGAGCACTTCCACAAAGTCATTGGCTGGGAAAATAAGAGGAGTTGATCTTCATGAGTTTTTGTAATCTTTGGGGCTCAAAGAGTGGAGTTTTAGAGATCAGGTGGTGTTGGTTAGGATAGAGCCCTGAAGGCACTGCCCTACTGAAGAGAAGACATGTGAGCAATCCTGGGGCAGATGGCCCTGATGTGAGGATCACCTAAGCACATGGAGAGAGACTATTTGCTTTTCTTGGAACACATCTGTGAGAGGTGGCATTTGCAGAGTTGCCTCTCTGAAGACAAAAGAGCTGGCAGGCACCATTTCCCTCCCCCTCCCCTCAGCATAGGCACAGAAACACCTGCTGAAGGTGCCTAACCCAGATACTGGCTGTTTAGTCTGTTTTGCTTCAAATCCCTTGCCCCTGTGCTCTGTTGTGACTGCCCTTCTCCGTCAAACCTGTATCCATCCCAGAGTGGCAAAACCGTCCCACAGAAGACCAGTGCAGACCCTCTGCACAGCAATTCCCTAAAGTTTGGAGTTTTAAAAGTCAGCAGACTTGGCTGGGATAGAGCCCAGAGGGCACTGCACTGCTCCAGGAAGTCAAGCAACCTAGAGACAGATTGTGTGAAAACAGTGATCTGAAAAATGCCTGAGGTGGGTGAGGGAAAATTATTCGATCTTCTGGGGGGGTGCTTCCCTAAGAGCAGCAAGCACAGAGACCCCTCTCTGGGGACAAAGGAGCTGCTGGTGCCATTTCCCTCCCCCACCCCTCAGCATAAAACCAACTTCAGTAAGCAGCACAGCACTGACAGTGGCTGCCTAACCTACTTATACCAAGTCCCAACACCCTGCACTCTACTGGTGCTACTTTTCTTGGTCAGGCGTGCCAAGGACCAGCACAGTGGGCCTCTTTCCTACAAGACCAGCACAACCCACACCCCCCACGCCCCCCCCCCACAAGGTCTTATTTAACAAGCAGACCAGAGTACACCTAGTTAAAATACACTACACTCTTGTTAAGGTCCAAATGCTACCATTTGCAGATAACTGACTTGAGGGATAAAGCAGCCAAAACACAGCAGCAGAGTGCACACAGCACACACCAGAAACACTCCCTGAAGTTCCAGGAGCTGGACACAATATGACCTCTTCTTCATAAAGCCATTACTTTCTGGAGAAGGAAGTATAATAGGCTTTTCTGACTCACAGAAAAAGATACAGACATTGACAAAATGCCAAGATGGAGAAATTTATCTCAAAAGAAAGAACAAGTCATAGCCAGGGATCTAATCAAAACAGATATAAGTAATATGCCTGAGAGAGAATTAAAGCAACAATCATAAGGATACTTGCTGGGCTTGGGAAAGCATGGAAGATATAAGGGACACTCTTACCACAGAGATAAAAGAGTTAAAAAAATCAGAAATGAAAAATATAAGGGAGATTTGAAACAGATTGGATGTAATGACCATAAGGATGAAAGAAGCAGAGGAATGAATAAGTGATATAGAAAATAGAATAATGGAAACTAATGAACCTGAACAAAAGAGAGAAAGAAGAATTATGGGTCATGAGAGTAGAGTTAAGGAACTCAGTGACTCCGTCAAACATAATAACATTTGTATTATAGGAGTCCCAGAAGAAGAGAGAGAAAAGGGGGCAGAAGGTTTACTTGAGGAAATAATAGGTGAAAATTTCCCTAATCTGGGGAAGGAAACAGACATCTAATTTCCAGTAGGCACAGAGAACTGCCATCAAAATCAGCAAAAGCAGGGCAACAAGACATACTGCAGTTAAAATTTCAAAATATAGGGATAAAGAAAAAATCCTAATAGCAGCAAGATAAAAGAAGTCCCTAACTTACAAAGGAAGACCAGTAAAGCTAGTTGCAGATCTCTCTACAGAAACTTGGCAAGCCAGAAGGGAGTGGCATGATATATTCAAAATGCTGAATGGAAAAATAATCATCAGCCAAGAATATTCTATCCAGCAAGTCTATCATTCAGAATAGAAGGAGAGATAAAGAGTTTCCCAGGGTGCCTGGATGGCTCAGTCAGTTAAGCATCTGACTTCAGCTCAGGTCATGATCTCATGGTTTGTGAGTTCAAGCCCCATGTCAAGCTCTGTGCTGACAGCTCGGAGCCTGGAGCCTCCTTTGGATCCTGTATCTCCCTCTCTTTCTGCCCCTCCCCTGCTTGCTCTCTGTCTCCCTCTCTTGAAAATAACTAAACATTAAAAAAAAAAAAAGGGGGTGCCTGGGTGGCGCAGTCGGTTAAGCGTCCGACTTCAGCCAGGTCATGATCTCGCGGTCCGTGAGTTCGAGCCCCACGTCAGGCTCTGGGCTGATGGCTCAGAGCCTGGAGCCTGTTTCCGATTCTGTGTCTCCCTCTCTCTCTGCCCCTCCCCTGTTCATGCTCTGTCTCTCTCTATCCCAAAAATAAATAAACGTTGAAAAAAAAAATTAAAAAAAAAAAAAAAAAGAGTTTCCCACACAAACAAAAATTAAAGGAGTTTGTGACCACTAAACCATCCCTGCAAGACATATCTAAGGGGATGCTTTGAGTGGGATAGAAAGACCAAAAGTGACAAAAACTAGAAAGGAACAGAGAAAATCTCCAGAAACAATGACAAAACAAGCAATAAAATGGCACTAAATACATATCTACCAATAATTACTCTGAATGTAAATGGACTAAATGCTCCAATCAAAAGACATAGGATATTAGAATGGACAAAAAAACAAGACCCATCTATATGCTGCCCATGAGAGACTCATTTTATTTTTTTTAATTTTTTTAATGTTTATTCATTTAATGTTTATTCATTAAGAGGAAGACACAGAATCTGAAGCAGGCTCCAGGCTCTGAGCTGTCAGCATAGAGTCCAACATGGGGCTCAAACCCACAAACCATGAGATCATGACCTGAGTTGAAGTCAGACGCTTAACTCACTGAGCCACCTAGGAGCCCCAAGAGACAAATGTTTTATTTATTTATTTATTTATTTATTTATTTATTTATTTATTTATTTTTTTATTTATTTATGTGTTTAATCATTTTGAGAAAGAGAGAGAGAGAATGTGAGCAGGAAAGGGGTAGAGAAGGAGAGAGAGACAGAGAGACAGAAAGAGAGAGAGAGAGAACCCAAGCAGGCTCTGCACTGTCAGCACAGAGTCCAACATAGGGCTTGAACCCATGAATCATGAGATCATGACCTGAGCCATAATCAAGAGTTGGATGCTTAACCGATGGAGCCACCCAGGTGGATGCAAAGAAATTGAATCAGTAATGAAAAATCTCCTAAAAACAAAAGTCCAGGGCTAAATGGCTTCACAGAGGAATTCTCCCAAACATTTAAAGTAGAGTTAATACCTATTGTTCTCAGTTTGTTCCAAAAAAATACAAATAGAAAGAAAACTTCCAAATTTGTTCTATGAGCCCAGCATTACCCAGATTCCAAAACAAGACAAAGACTAAAACTAAAAAGAGAACTACAGACCAATATCCCTGATGAACATGGATGCAAAAATTCTCAACAAAGACTGGCAAATTGAATCCAACAGCACATTCAAAGAATCATTCACCATGATCAAGTGGGATTTATTCCTGGTCTGCAAGGTGGTTTAATATTCTCAAATCAATTAATTTGATACACCACATTAGTAAAAAGAAAGGGTAAGAACCAGATGATCCTCTCAATAGATGCAGAAAAAGCATCTGACAAAGTACAACATTCATTCATAAGAAAAACCTTTTACATAGTAGGGATAAAGGGAACATACCTCAACATAAACCCTAGCCTCAGCAATCAGATAACAAAAAGAAGTAAAAGGCATCCAAACCAGCAAGGAAGAAGTCAAACTTTCACTGTTGGCAGATGACATGATACTCTATATAGAAAACCCAAAAGATTCCACCAAAAAATTTCTAGAACTGATCCACAAATTCAGTAAAGTCACAGAATGCAAAATCAACACAGAGAAATCTGTTGCACTTATTTTTTTTAATGTTTATTTATTTATTTTGAGAGAGAGAGAGAAGGAGAAAGAGAGCAAGTGAACATGAGTTGGGTAGGGGCAGAGAGAGGAGAGAGAATTCCAAGCAGGCTCTATGCTATCAGCACAGGGCCTGATGTAGGGCCCAAACTCACAAATCCTGAGCCGAGATCAAGAGTTGGGTCCTTAACCAACTGAGCCACCCAGGTGCCCAATCTTTTGGATTTCTATACATCAATAATGAGGTATCAGAAAGATAAATCAAGGTATCCATCCCATTTACAATTGCACCAAAACCCATAAGATACCTAGAAATAAACTGAACCAAAAAGGTAAAAGTTCTGTACTCTGAAAACTATAAAACGCTTATGAAAGAAATTGAAGATGACACAAAGAAATGGAAAAACATTCCATGCTCATAGATTGGAAGAACAAATCTTGTTAAAATGTCTATACTACCCAAAGCAATCTACACATTTAATGCAATCCCTATCAAAATTACACCAGCATTTTTCACAGAGATAGAATAAACAATCCTAAAATTCATATGGGTCCACAAAAGACCCTGAACAGCAAAAGAAATCTTGAAAATGAAAAGCAAAGCTAGAGGCATCACAATTCCAGACTTCAAGCTGTATTACAAAGCTGTAGCCATCAAGACAGTATGGTACTAGCACAAAAAAGACATATAGATCAAGAGAACAGAATGGAAAACCCAGAAATGAACCCAAACTATATGGTCAGCTAATCTCGACAAAGCAGGAAAAGAATATTCAATGGAAAAAAAAAAAAAAAAGACAGTCTCTTCAACAAATGGTGTTGGGAAAACTGGTCAGCAACATGCAAAAGAATGAAACTGGACCACTTTCTTACACCATAGAGAAAAATAAATTCAGAATGGATTAAAAACATAAATATGAGACAGGAAACCATCACAATCCTAGAGGAGAACACAGGTAGTAACCTCTTTGGTTATACTGGCTATAGCAACTTCTTACCAGATATGTTTCCTGAGGAAACAAAAGCAAAAATGAACTACAGAGATGTCATCAAAATAAAAAGCATCTGCACCATGAAGGAAACAATGAATAAAACTAAAAGGCAATTGATGGAATGGGAGAAGATATTTGCAAATGATGTATCTGATAAAGGGTTAGTCTCCAAAATACATAAAGAACTTATAAAACTGAACACCCAAAAAACAAATAATCCCATTAGAAAATGAACAAAAGACATGAATAGATGTTTTTCTAAGGAAAACATACAGATGGCTAACAGATACATGAAAAGATGTTCAACATCACTCATCATCATGGAAATACAAATCAAAACCACAGTGAGATACCACCTCACACCAGTTAGAATGGCTAAAATCAACAACACAGGAAATAACAGGTGTTGGCGAGGATGCAGAGAAAGGGGAAGCCTCTTGTACCATTAGTGGGAATGCAAACCGGTGCAGCCACTGTGGATAACAGTAGGGATGTTCCTCAAAAGGTTAAAAATAGAACTACCCTATGATCCAGCAATCGCACTACCAGGTATTTACCCAAAGGATACAAAAATACTTATTCGAAGGGATACATGACCCAGATGTTTATAGCAGCATTATCAATAATAGCTAAATTATAGAAAGAGCCAAAGTGTCCATTGACTGATGATGGATAAAAAAAGAGGTGGTATATATATATACATACAATGACATATTACTCAGCCATAAAAAAGAATGAAATCTTGCCATTTGCAACGATGCAGATGGAGTTAGTATTATGCTAAACTAGTTAAGTCAGTTAGCGAAAGACATATACTATATGATTTCACTCATATGTGCAATTTAAGAAACAAAACAGATGAACATAGCGGGGAAAAGAGAAACAAATTAGGAAACAGACTTTTAACTACAGACAACAAACTGAGGGTTATGGAGGGAGGTGGGCAGGGGGATGGGTTAAATAGGCGATAGGAATTATGAGGGCACTGTTATGATGAGTACTGTGTGCTGTATATAAGTGTCCAATCACTAAATTCTACATCTAAAACTAATATTACACTGTATGTTAACTGGAATTTAAATAAAAACTTTAAAAATAAGATAAAAAAGAGAGATCTATTCATAAACATTGTTCACTTTGTTCTAGTTAATGCCTTTATTTTGTTTAGTGCTAAAGTAAGGCCAGAGGAAGTATAGCTTGTCACCTGTCCTTCAGTTTTGCAGAGGAAATATCGCATTAAGAGCTTCACTGGCAATAAATAAGTACACTAAATTGTCATTTTTATTCTCTCCAAAAAGTATCTTCTGGATAAATGCCTCTTTGTTCTTTCTCAGAATAGCCCGAATATTTTATAAGACAAAATAAAAAGAAACATCAGGAAGACATAGTATTGAAAATAACATTGAAAAAATTATCAATGGTATCGCTATTTAAAATTGTTTTTTTCTAGATATGAAAGTGATTATTTAGAATGAGTAAAGAAATTACAACAGACTACAATTTCTGGAAAGCTCACTAATATCACAAACATAAGATATAAACACAAGAATTCTGATAAATTCTATTTTGTCTGAGTCTCATCAAAGGGGAAATTTGTGTTTATAATTGCGTAGTCTGCATTATTGAGAATACTCCTCTTATTCTGACTAGGGACTGACAAGAACTGGAGCTTCTACTTAATGTTGAATACCTCCTTACTATCGATATACCTCTAGCACCCTTTGCTGTAAGACATATTCACATTTGATGTGATGTCATGTGGCCTTGGGCCCTATTCCTTCATGTCACTATGCAGGAAGATTCAGCAAAGTATTCCTGGAAGCCATTCCTGGACCAGAACAGGGAGCAACAATTTATCTAGATGTGGAAATGGTTGCAAATCAATAAACATCCCTTGCTAGCCCAAACTACTGTACCCTTAACTTAGTTTCACTGAGGCCATTTCCCAAAAATGTAGCCACTCAGTGCCACCATACAGGAGGGGGACATTTGGCTAAGAAGAAAGTCTTGATCAATCATGGTAAAATATCTTCGCTAAATTTACAAAAACATACCCCCAAAAGTACAAAAAGTAGACACATTTCTAGGGACCCCACTGGGGCCTTGGAAGGGGCTTGTACAAGTGGGGCCCCTAAAGCTTAAACTTCATTAGGTAGCTTCCTGATATTTTGAGAAGGAAGAAGAGATGGGTGAGGGGAAGGTGAGCAGAAGAGGAAAGCTTAAGGAAAGAGAAAGAAAAAAAGATAAATATTGTTTTTTTTAAAGTTTATTTTGAGAGAGAGAGAGAGAGAGAGAGAGAGAGAGAGATTGAAGGTGAGGGGCAGAGAGAGGCAGAGACAGAATCCCAAGCAGGCTCTGCACTGTTGGTGAGGAGCCCAACATGGGGCTCAAACCAATGAAACGTGAGATCATGACCTGAGCTGAGATCAAGAGTAAGATGCTTAACCCACTGAGCCACCCAGGTGCCCCTAAATATTGGTTTGAGATAATTTCCATGCATTTCTTACTGAAGAAAGGAGATGAGTAAGTGATATTTTATAATCGTCACTGCCTTAGTCAGTTCAGGGTGCTGTAACAAAAATACTATGGGTGGCTTAAACAACCAATATTTATTTCTTATAGTTCTAGAAGCTGCAAAGTCCAAGATCAATGGACTGACACATTTGGTGTCTTATAAGACCTTGCTTCCTGATGTGTAAACAGCTGTCTTCTCACTGTGTCCTCCCATGGTGAAAGGGGCAAGGGAGTTCTCTGGGGTCTCTTTTATAACAGAACTAATCTTATACATAAGGGCTCTACCCTTATGACCTGATCACTTCTTAAAGGCTCCAACTCCAAATTCCATCACATTGGGGATCAGATTTCCATGTATGAATTTGGGGAGGACACAAACAGTAGTTCTATAGTAACCACCCAACTTGATATTCCCATCATTATAATGCAAAATACCTTAAATTGAACGCAATCTAATTGTTAGTAGCAATATTCATATTATTATGAAACTCTAATAACTTCTATAGGAACATTTGGATAAGTAATTCTGTTAACGTTGTTAGGAACCAAGAGTTTTTCAGTGCAAGAAAAAAAAAAGAATGGAGTTTAAAAAGAAAGTATCTGAAAATCTCATAATGTTAAATTTGAATCAGATATAGTATAAATTCAGCAATTTCTTTAAATTTAACTTTTTTTGAGAGAGAGAGAGAGAGAGAGAGAATATGCTTGAGATGGAGAGGGGTAGAGGGAGAGAGAGAATCCCAAGCACCATCAGGCTCAAGCCTGATGCAGGGCTTGATCTCATGACTGAGATCATGACCTAAGCCATGAAATCAAGAGTCCGATGTTTAACTGACTAAGTCACCCAGGTGCCCCAGCAACTTTTTTTCTTATAAAACTATATTGTTTAGAAACAACATGGCCCTTCAATATTGGTGAGCACACTTAGCACCCAGATTGTGGGCTCTACCTACCATTCCACACTTTGGAGGAACTGTAGTTCTTTGGAGGAATAGATGGAGTGGGAAATAAACAAGGTATATGGTATCTGGTTGTGCCAGAAAGCAAGGATACTACCACAGATTAAAGAATGTGTCAAAAGGACATCGGAGCCAATATAAAGGAACTCCCGTGGGCCAGATAAAGCAATTTGAGCATCAAAAACAATAATAAATGAATTCATAAAAATTTATAAAAATTTATAAAATTTATAAAAATCAATGAGTTCATGAAGATAACAAAAATGAACTGAACATATTGGAATTAACAAGGGTACCAACTCCTTACTTTGAAAAATGATAATTTAAATAAGAGAATTAAGCATTTATCCTGCCCTTACAGTGTGAAATGTCTTTCTGGATATCCAATACTTCTAACTGATGAGGGACAGTTCTTCTTTAAGGAAGATTTCCAGCAAATGTCCAGCAGATAAATTTAGATTATGATAGAATTATGAAATCATTTTGCAATCTCTAGTTGGTTCAAACAAGAATTATCAAAATTATCAGATGAAACCTATGATACATTTTAGCAACATTAAAAGGAGGATAACCAAACATTATATGACTCCTGATATGATACAAAATGAATTACCACTTGTGGTAGGCAGGATTATGCTTGCCCCCACCCTCCTGAAAGATGTCCATATCCTAATCCCAGAACATGGCAAAGGGGAATTAAGGTTGTAAATAGAATTAAGGTTGCTAATTAGCTGACCTTAAAACAGGGAGATTATCCTGGATTATCCAATTGCACTGCACATAATCAAAAGAGTCCTTAGAAGAGCAAAGGAGTAGGCAGAAGAAAATGTCAGAATAATGCAATGTGAGAAAGACTCAACCTACTGGCTCGGAAAAAGGGGGAAAGGAAGCCAATAGCCAAGGAATATAAGCAGCCTCTAGAAGCTGAAAAACCAAGGAAACTCTCCCTTAGAGCCTCCATAAGAGAATCCAGTCCTGCCTACACCTTGATGTTAGCCCAGGGAGATACATGTGGAACTTCCAACCTACAGAACTGAAGGTAAAAAATTTGTATTGTTTTTAAGCCACTAAATTTTTGGTAATTAAAGCATCAATAGAAAACTAACATACCATCTATTAAATTATTTTTTTTTTGCTAAAAAATTGAACCTGAATTTAATCAAGGCTCTGAAACATATTTGCAGGAAATGTATGGTATAAATGGACATAGCAAGTGATACTACAAGGACACAAACAGTAAAATTTTAAATGTGGGATATTCTATAGCTTAGTCTGCCAGGCTTCAGCCACAACATCAATGGCATGAAGATAAAAATGAGAGAGTGAACTGCTCTAGATTAGAAGAGACTCAGGAGACATAAGAACAAAATGCGACCTCTGAATCATTTGAAAACTGATTCTTTATCCAACTATAAAGGATATTTTTTAGGACAGTTAGGAAAATTTTATAATGGGCTATATAGTAAATGGAATTATTAATTTGTAAGGAATTTGTTAGTGGCTATATAATGTGTTTATGTTAGGAAACATCCAATTTTTTTTTTGAGGTGCATATTGAAGTATATAGGAATAAAATTAATGTCTGTGCCTTTACTTTAAAAAATTTTAGAAGGAAGGAAGGAAGGAAGGAAGGAAGGAAGGAAGGAAGGAAGGAAGGAAGGAAGGAAGGAGGGAGGGAAGGAAAGAAGGAAAAATATAAGAAAGGACCAAAAGGAAAGAAGACTCCATAAAGCATATATGCCCAAATCGTGATAATTGTTGAATCTTGGTAATGGGTAAATTGGTAAATGGGTAAAGTGAAGTAAATTTCTTTACTTTGTATGTTTGAAATGTTTCATATGAAGGGTGCCTGGGTGGCTCAGCTGAACAATCAACTCTTGATACTGGCTCAGGTCATGATCATAGGGTCATGGGATTGAGCCCCTTGTGGGCTCTGCACCAGGTGTGGAGCCTGCTTGAGATTCTCTCTCTCCCTCTGCCCCTCTCCCCATCTCATATGTGCTCTCTCTCTCTAAAAAATAAAAAAAAAAAAAAATTGAAATATTTCACATGAAACATTTTTAAAGAAGGAAAAATAATGCTCCCCAAAAATCACTTTTCTTTCATGAAACTGTAGTCCTTGGAAGAGTCTTTTGCCTCCCAAGGCAATTTTACCTAAAATTTTCACACATGAGAATCATAATTAAGGCCAACCCTAACCAAAATTATGTGTTTAGCTGTGTCTACCTTCAAAGCTCCCATTACTAGTTCCTTAGGATCCTGTTTTCTTCTTTTTTTTTTTTTTTTTTTAATTTTTTTTTCAACTTTTTTATTTATTTTTGGGACAGAGAGAGACAGAGCATGAACGGGGGAGGGTCAGAGAGAGAGGGAGACACAGAATCGGAAACAGGCTCCAGGCTCCGAGCCATCAGCCCAGAGCCTGACGCGGGGCTCGAACTCACGGACCGCGAGATCGTGACCTGGCTGAAGTCGGACGCTTAACCGACTGCGCCACCCAGGCGCCCCCCTGTTTTCTTCTTAAATGTCTTTCAGGAAAAAAAAAATCAGATAATTTCTCTCACATTAAGGTATAAATAACTTAACAGCCGGAATTAATTAAAATAAAAATAATGCTTTAAAATTCTCCAATGGTGATGAGAGTTTTGCTTTTTAAAGGTGGACTTTTTCTTTAATCATTTCATGTAGTCAATTGCCTAAGGTGTTTTAAGAGAATTAAATTACATGAACCGGAAACCAGTCCTTTTCCAACCAGTGAGTTAATAATAAACACAATTGTGCATAATAAAAGTGCTGGAATATTACTTCACTGGCTGATAAAGGGACATGGTAGAAATTTTGCAGGACTTTGAAGGGAAGAGTTGGGTGCTAGTCTAAGTTTTAACATCTAGGCCACCACTATACTGGCTGTGTGACCTTGCCCTATCTTGTCATGCCTCAACTTCCTCACCTGTAGATTAGGCTCATAGTAGTACCTACCTAAGTGGTGGTTGCAAAGATTGAGTTAATGTATATAAACCAAGTAGAGCAGTTCCCTCACCTAATAAGCATTCAATAAACATTGGCTATTTTTGTATTATCTTTGGCATTCCTCATACTACACGTGTGATTAAGAATCCACTAAACAGGGGCGCCTGGGTGGCGCAGTCGGTTAAGCGTCCGACTTCAGCCAGGTCACGATCTTGCACTCCGTGAGTTCGAGCCCCGCGTCAGGCTCTGGGCTGATGGCTCAGAGCCTGGAGCCTGTTTCTGATTCTGTGTCTCCCTCTCTCTCTGCCCCTCCCCCGTTCATGCTCTGTCTCTCTCTGTCCCCAAAATAAATAAACGTTGAAAAAAAAATTAAAAAAAAAAAAAAAGAATCCACTAAACAGTTATTCTTTTCATAATTAATGTGTCTGAATATCTGAAAGGGGCATTATTCGGAGAAACGACTACTTTTTGCTCAATCTTATGGTACGAGGTCCATACATTTTCCAAATACTTGATATTTGTTTAGAAGAGACTCAGGAGACATAAGAACCAAATATAACCACTGAAACGTTGAAAACTGATTTAAACCAAGCAACCATAAAGGATACCTTTGTACAGAGCTTCTGAATGAAGCAGAACTATTGAGCCTTCTTCCTTTGGAGGAAATAATTTTTAAAAATACCAAATATTTAAAAATGATATCCATCCAGCTATTTTCTTCAGGGCAAAATATTCAAAATTCTATACCTCACCAATCCATTCACTTCCCCATTCAATTAAAGGCCTTGCTCTTTCAGCCTTACCTCCTCACTTCCTCGTCATAAATATTATGGCTTTATATGCAAAGGGCTGGAATACAACCTGATATTTCCCAGCTAAAGTTCATGAGAGGTTATATGAGCCACTCCTTGGATTAGAAAGCGATGGCGGTCTTTTAGACGTTGTATACACCTTTTCAGGGGATTCATGAATGTTCTAACCTCTTGCTGATTTTACGAAGTTCTTTCCCTACTCCTCACATCCCGCTTTTCTTGCTCAAAACAACAAAGCGAGGGAGCGTGACTCGCTACAGGAAAGGTTTCATCGCCCTGTTCTTTCCTGGAAAAAAAAAGCTCTGACATCCCAGGAAGACATAATGTGGAAAAGCGCGCAGGTTCATTTGAACTCAGCTCGCAATGAAACATCCAATAAAATGAATGGCCAGCACCACCCGCAACGCAAAGAGGAAGAGGACACGGAGTCGCACAGATTGGTTATCCCGGGAGATGGTTTGATCCCTGGGCAATCGGGGCGGGGTGCCCGCCGGCCGAAGTAAACAGAGCTACTACGCCTGCGCACACCCTTCCTGGGTCACGTGCAGGCGCCGGCCTCTGAGAATGCCCTAGAGAGCTGTCCGGCCGCTGTAGGGGACCGTGTGCAAAAGGACCAGAGGCGTCAACCTTTCCCTGAGGGGCGGATTCGGGTAGGAGAGGAGCGTTGGGTCGGAAACGCCCCTTTCTTCCACAGCCGGGAATTGAGAGCCAGTACTGGGCCTGCGGGGCGCCGCCGTACCTTTGTGGGACATGGCCCGCTGTGGGGAGGGGAGCGCGACGCCCGTGGTACTTC
Organism: Puma concolor; assembly: GCF_028749965.1. Classification (NCBI taxonomy): domain Eukaryota; kingdom Metazoa; phylum Chordata; class Mammalia; order Carnivora; family Felidae; genus Puma; species Puma concolor. The sequence goes on from NC_141674.1 coordinate 78,414,701, forward strand.
TGAGGTCCCCTGGAGTTTGCAGTAAGGGGTTGCAAAAGAAGGGGCCCTTTGAGCGGCGCCGACTGAAGGCGGTGATATCGGAGCAGCTCAGCCAGGATCTGCTCAGGTAGGAGGAGGCGGGAACCCTGGCTGCCTCAGTTGTTAAGGCATCCATCTCCGCCCCAGTGGCTCCTTCTCTGCCTCTCCATCCCTCCTCTCCTCGTTCTCCTCGCCTCAGGCTTTTGAGGGACGTGTACCAGTCTCCTCGCTACAGAGCCGTTGGCTCGCCCTAAAACACCAGTCCCGAGCACCTCGGAGACTATGTACCAGATACAAAAAGGAAGCCAAAATTATCATCATAGTTACGTGCGGCACCAGTCTATGCCGAAATAACACGAGCAGGCTTAGTTCTTGAAAGACCTATCGCTAAGGTGGTGTTGGATCCAGGTTTCATGGTCCTGAAACGTACCCTTAAAAAAAAAAACAAAACAAAAACCTTAAACAGTTTCAGAAAAATGATAAAATCCGGTATGAAAATGAATATTTATTTAGACTAAGGAAAACAGAACAATTAGTGTAGCCTCGGAGGTCACTTTCTTCAGAGCTCTCTTTAAACAGTTTACCAGAAATGCTTACATCAAAATACTTCCCGATTGCAACCCGGCTTCCACTCTCTGCCTAGAACACTATACAGCTCCCAGCAACTCCCAGCTCCCATAAGGGCCCAAGCAAATGGTGGGTTGTTATGAACCTTAACTCAGGCTTTGGTGAATCCAGGTAATGACATCTCAGTTTATAAAGAAAATGAAGCTTAGGAATGTACCCTAGCCAATTGCCATTTCCACCGAAAGTGATTCCCGAGCTTCAGTGTGCAGCAGAATCACCTGGAGGACTTGTTAAAATTTAGATTTTCTAGGTCCCAGACCCTAGTACTCATTCAGTTGGTCTGGGATAGAGCTTTTGCATTTCTAATGAGGTCCCAGGTGATGGTGATGCTGCTGGCCTAGGTTACACTTTAAGAACTACTGAACTAGAGTAAACATAATTACCACTAATAACCAACTGTTGTGCAGCATTCTACATTTTAAAAAGTGCTTTCTGTTGCCCACACTTAAGGCTCCAGCAGCTATAAGCTGAGCTTTCTATAAAGTCAAAGAAAATTCCCTTTTAATTTGGGCTTGTCTGCCAAAGATGCTGCTTTGACTCCACCAGTGGGGGATTAATGTAATTGGTGGAAAAATGAAGTTGTTCCGTTTCTAGGGTGAATTTGTAAGGATGAGGCATTCCTTCCCTTTAGTGGCTTTATTCTCCTGGCTTAAGGTGTCAGGAATTTAAGGAAGATAACATGTCTATATAAAGAAAATGAAATTAAGGTATAGCAAGTGAACAATCTATGCTTATCCTAGGAATAATTAAGGATAGGACCCTGAACTCCCAAGTTCCTGTTACAGGCAAATAAAAATAGATGTAGCAGTTCTTTTGTTTGCTTGTTTAATTCTTTTTTTTTTTTAAGTTTATTTTGAGAGAGAGAGTGCGCGTGCGCATGCGAGAGCACAAGTAGGGGAGGGGCAGAGAGGAGAGACAAAATCCAAGCAGGCTCTATGCCGTCAGCCCTGGATGATGGATTCCAACTCACAAACTGTGAGGTCATAACCTAAGTCGAGAGATCAAGAGTCAGACACTTAACTGATGGTGCCAACCAGGTGCCCTCCCCCCGACTTTTTAAATGAAAAACTTCATATGTACACCCAGCCACCTTAATTGCTGTGCCAAATTAATCTTTTTCAAGCACAGCAATATAATGGATTTATTCGGCAAATATTAATGAAGTATCTAGCACCCACCATGTACCTAGATTTGTACTAGGTCCTGAAGAATCAAAGATTAATAAGACATGGCTTTGGTGCTGTGCTTACACTCTAGTAAGAGAGATAATAGCCAAACAAAGGTGATGGGGACTGGGGTGAGTTTGGGGAAGGCTTTTTAAGGTGACATTTGAGTGATCTGTTGAGGATCTGTTGTTGTGCAGCAATTTCCTCATCTTCGTTCTCATTTCCCCCTACTTCCTCTTTTTCACAACTAATAAACTCCTCTTCTACACAACTAATAGATGATATTATGACATCATCTATCCATAGATGATTCATAGATTCATCATAGATAAATATGAATTTGTCTATGTTTTAAGTCATTTGACGCCCCTTCAACTGTAACACAGAGTTAAACTCTTTGCCTCTTATTTATCTGCAGCTTCATTTGTCACTTCTCAGCCCCTCAGTACTCTCTGCTGACCAGTTCGTAACTCCATACTCACACATACCTTAGCAAGGAATGTGGAGCCAAGAACTCTCTGTGACCTTGCCTTGTTCCCCTTACCAACTCTTACTTGATCTTTAAAATGCTTTTTTTTTTTTTTTTTTTTGTCCTCTGTAAGGTCTTCTTTCATGTCTGTCTTTGAAAAAAATTTACTGGGGCGCCTGGGTGGCTCAGTCGGTTAAGCGCCCAACTTCAACTCAGGTCATGATTTCGCGGTCTGTGAGTTCGAGCCCCACATCAGGCTCTGTGCCAACAGCTCAAAGCCTGGAGTCTGTTTCAGATTCTGTGTCTCCCTCTCTCTCTGACCCTCACCTGTTCATGCTGTGTCGCTCTCTGTCTCAAAAATAAATAAACGTTAAAAAAGAATTTAGAAAAAAATTTATTTGTGTTATTGAATACATCACACTCTCTAGTTTTCAGACCTGTCTTCCCTGCTATTCAATAAAATTCTTGAATGCACATATGATGTTTTAGTCATTATCTGTCCACAGTGCTTGGTACATAGTACATGTTCAGGAAATTTTTAGTGATAATCAGCAGTCCAAAATGCACTAGATAGGTTAATGCATAGTTGGCAGAGAAATGACATAGAAAGAAGCTGGGCCTTGACATGGCTGAAGCTTTGTTCCAACCTGTCCTTCCTGTAGACTTTGCTATTAGATGAGCCAATAAACCCCCTTTAATGGTTAAGCCAGTCCGAGTCAGATAATTCTGTTACTTTTAACACACAATATATACTTGTAACTGATATGGTTTTATAAAAAAAAAAGCACTATATTTTCATATTAACAATTTTTAAACACATTAAATTTTTTAATTTAACAAATACTTATGAGCATATATTATGAACAAGGCAGGTACCCTAGTGATGGTTATATGGCTACTAGCTGCATTGTTTCCTTATTCACTTGAGGATGAGTGTAGGATGGAGAGAAGGTGGGTGGGAGGAAGGAACAGATTGAGTATTTGTACAATTTTTTTAATTAATGTTTGAGAGACAAATACATTTTCGCCTAACTTTATTATTTTTTTAATTAAAAAAATTTTTTTAACGTTTATTCATTTTTGAGAGACAGAGACAGAGTGCGAGTGGGGGGAGGGTCAGAGAGAGAGAGAGAGGGAGACACAGAATCCAAGCAGGCTCCAGGCTCCAAGCTGTCAGCACAGAGCCTGACACGGGGCCGGAACTCAAGAGCCATAAGACCATGACCCGAGCCAAAGTCAGATGCCCAACTGACTGAACCACCCAGGCGCCCCTATTTTTGCATAACTTTAAAAACCACTTATGAAAATGATATATTGATGAAAATATTGTCTAAAATGCTTCTGTCTGCTCATTGTTTCCAAGGTTCTGAAAGTTGTGCTCTGAAGCATTTGTTTTGTTTAGGGTAAAATACAACAAAATTCAACAAGCAGATACTGAGCTCTACATACTAAATATACAGTTTTTGCCTTTGGAGAGTTTATCGTCTAGTAGAGAGAAAGACACATACAAATAATGCTGCAACGACAAGTGCTATAATAGAGGTATGCACCAAGTGTGTTGGAATCAGAGGAAGGAGCCATTAACTTGGTCTTGGAGGAATGTGAGTGTCAATGGTAACATTCGAAGCTTTCACTGTAATGGATATCTATATCCATTACTTGTACCTCCTATAGTGTACTGGTGTGATTGCCAGTTATAGCCTGCAATACGGAAATCCCCTGAGAATACATACCTTGCTGAGCATAATGATACAGTAATAGGAAGTATTAGTATTTAGAGTAGAAATGTATAGTTTTCACAGGGACAAAAGATCATGACAGTATTATGATGCTGATTTCTGTTCTTCCATCACTTGACATGTAATCAGTGGGCTTTACAACAACTATGTCTGTGTGTTAATAAAGGGATTTCAGTGGGTTACCCCAGGAGCCCATTTTAATAATAGGTTAGAGCATGGTTCTATTTGTGTGAGGAAAAAAATGGAAAAGGGCTTAAATGTCACATTCTTGATGGCCAAGCCTGCCTTTTCAGACTTGGTATTTAACAATAGTTGGAACAAAATGTACCAGTTTCTAATCTGGATTGTCTATTGTTATATTTGGTTTGCATGTGTTGTTGACATTTTACTTTCTTTGCTTCTTTTAGTAAGATTTTAAAAAATTGATTCTTTTCAATAGTCAATGACAATACTACTTTGTGTTCTTTTTCTGAAATAAGTCTAAAGTAGGTACATTTTTAAGGAAAATCAACATAAATAGCAGGAGATAAATTTTATTATTACCAGAAAGAATTAAAAAGAAATTTTCTAAAAGTCCTATTGTTTTTGGTATAATTACCTTTGTTTTCACTATAAATTTCAGAAAATTAGATTCAAAGCTAATATTAAACGGTGTTCTTTGGAATGAACTAAGAACAAACTCCTTTTCATGTTAACCTATTTTTATTGTGTTACTTATCTCTGTAATTTTTAGTTTGAGTTATTTTAAAAAGTTATTTTATAAAAATGCATATGTTATATATTTCTGAGCATCACTAATTAAACTATGGTTTCTTTTTATTCATTACAGGCTCCTAATGGAAGAAATCCATACAGATGTTATTTTCTCCATAGGTTATACTTTGTTCAAAGCACACAAAGCAGTCCTTTTAGCAAGGGTTCCTGACTTCTATTTTCATACTATTGGACAGACATCAGATAATTTAACAAATCATGAGCCTGTTGTTGTAGAGAACTTTGAAACTTCAGAATTTAGAACATTTTTACAGTAAGTGCTTTCTTTATCTTTTTTCCTCTTATATTTAAGTCTAATATATAATTGTTTATCTTTTAAACATATTTCGTATCTGTTTTATAACCTAAGAAAAATCCATTCATTTAAATTCCAAATTATCTTAGTAATTAGTATTAGTAGAGGCTAAATATTAGTATTAGAGTATTAGAGCCTTAGTATTAGAAAAGATTAAGTACTAATTTGAGATCGAGCCTGAAAGAGGAGAAATGGTGTGTTCTCTGGTAATTCAAGTGAGTTACTCCTTGCCAGGGATTTTGGACAGTGTCTCTATTGACATTTTGGGTTGGGTAATTCTCTTGTGGGGGCTGTGCTGTGCAGTTTAGGATGTTTAGCAGCATCCCTGTCCTCTGGCCTCTGGATGCCAGTAGCACCCTTCCTGAGTTCCCTCTATCCCCAAGTTGTGAGAACCAAAATGCCTGCCAGACATCACTGAATGTCCTCTTGAGGGTGGAATTATCCCTCTATTGAGAACCATTGCTATATATTCTTACAATATATAAATTTATATATATTTATATAACCATTTATATATATGTGTATTTAATTTTTTTTAATGTTTATTTTTGAGAGAGAGAGACAGAGAGAGACAGAGTGTGAGAGGGGGAGGGGCAGAGAGAGAGGGAGACCCAGAATCTGAAGCAGGCTCCAGGCTCTGAGCTGTCAGCATAGAGCTCGACACAGGGCTTGAATTCATGAGTTGTGAAATCATGACCTGAGCTGAAGTCAGACATTTAACCAACTGAGCCACCCAAGTGCCCCTACTGACTTCTGTATTATTGGTATGCAAAGCTTTAAATGGATTATGTTTGTAAAAATATGAGATCATAACCTTTTATTCTTTTTTTTTTTAATGTTTATTTTTGAGAGAGAGAGAGACAGACAGACAGACAGAACGTGAGCAAGGGAGGAGCAGAGAGGGAGATACAGAATCTTAAGCAGGCTCCAGGCTCCAGGCTCTGAGCTGTCAGTGGGGCTTGTACTCATGAACCGCGAAATCATGACCTGAGCCGAACTTGGGTGCTTAACCGACTGAGCCACCCAGGCTCCCCATAACTGTTTATTCTTTTTAAAAAAAATTTTTTTCAATGTTTTTATTTATTTGTGGGACAGAGAGAGACAGAGCATGAACGGGGGAGGGGCAGAGAGAGAGGGAGACACAGAATCGGAAACAGGCTCCAGGCTCTGAGCCATCAGCCCAGAGCCTGACGCGGGGCTCGAACCCACGGACCGCGAGATCGTGACCTGGATGAAGTCGGACGCTTAACCGACTGCGCCACCCAGGCGCCCCCATAACTGTTTATTCTTATGGCTTGTGCATGGTCAAAATTTTTGAAAATAGAATGTCCATTGAACTGATTTGTAATTTGGGGGACTTGTGTTTGCTGAACTTAGAGATTTCATCAGCTAAATAATGGGAGAAATTAGTTTAATCCCCATTCTAATTGAATAGAATTTCATTTTAATGCCTTATTATTTTATGCTCATATGTGTGATTATTTGACATTCATTTTTGCTAAATGTATCCAGGAGAGAAGTATTTTCTTATGTAGTTCCTCAAAATTATATCTTTTAGTCTTCATAACATTTAAATGACATGGACTCTAAGGCTAGAATGCCTGAGTTTAAATTCTCTACTCTGCCATTTGGTAGCTGTGTGCCTCAAACTTAATCCCTCTGTGCCTGGAATTTTCTCAGATGTAAAATGTCTGGGACGTAATAAGCACCATAAAAATTCACTAAGTTTTTTATGTTTTTAAATCTTGAAGTGTTTATTTGTATTTCATTTCAGTTTTTTAAATCCTGCCCTCCCATTTCTTCCCTTTTTCTAATATATGGAAGTTGGGTATTGTTCTAAATGATATTTTAGTGGTTTTCTGTCACACCACCCCTCACATATACTTATTCAGCAGGTGTTTATTGTGCCCGGTTATGGGCAGGGCTCTGTGTAAAGGGCAATGTATGTACTGGTTAGTAGGTTCTTGATTTGAGTGCTTAATGATGACAAGTAAATGTGGAACTAAGTTTAAAGCCAATACTGGCAATGACATCATTGTATTGTACTACAAATTTGTCAATTACCAGTTTTTAAGAATAGCTTTATTGGGATATAATTCATATACCACAGATATAATCCACCTATTTAAAGTGTAAAATTCAGTGGTTTTAGTATTCACACAGAGTTGTACAGCCATATCCATGATTTAGAGTGTTTTCAACATCCCCAAAAGAAACCCCATAGCCATTAGGTATCACTGTCCATTCCCTCACCCTCCTGCCCGAGGCAACACTAATCTACTTTTTGTGTCTGTGGATTTGCCTATTCTGGACTTCTCACAGATGTAGAATCATAAAATTTGTGGGGTTTTGTGACTAGATTATTTCACTAACCATGATGTTTTCAAGTTTCAGCTTAGTTGCATGAATCACTACCTCATTTTTTTAAATTGCCAAATAATACTCCATTGTATGCCTATACCATGTTTTGTTTATCCATTTATCAGTTGGCGAATATTTATATTGTTTCTACTTTGGGACTATTATGACTAATGCTGCAGTGAACATTTGTATGCCAATTTGTGTGTGAACCTGTTTTCACTTCTCTTAGGTATATACCTAGGAGTGGAATTATAGGTCATATGGCAACTCTGTTTAACTTTTTGAGGAACTGCTAGATTCTTTTCCTAAAGAGGCCATACTGTTTTACATTGCGACTGGCAATGTGGAGGATTGCAGTTTCTCCACATCCTTGTAACACATGTTATTATCTTCTTTTTTATTATAAACGTCCTAGGGAACATTAAGTGGTACCTCATATTCATTTGTATATCCCTGATGGCTAATGATGTTGGCATATTTCTTGTGTTTGTTTGCCATATTATGTGTTCTTTAGAGAACTGTCTATTCACATCCTTTGTCCATTTTTTTCAACGGGTTATTTGTCTATTATTGAATTATAAGCATTCTTTATATATTCTGGCTATTAGGCTCTTATCAGACACATGACTTGCAGACATTTTCTCCCATTGTATTGGTTGTCTTTTTACTTTCTTCATGGTGTCATCTGCAACACAGAAGTTTTGGATTTTGTTTATTTTATTTTTATTTATTTTTTGTTTTGGATTTTAATATAGCCTAGTTTATCTAATTTTTTGTTTGTCACTTGTGCTTTTGGTATGTTATAAATGAGAAACCATTGCCTAATCCAGGGTTACAAAGATTTATTCTTATATTTTCTTCTAAGAATTTTATGGTTTTATGCTTTTAGCTCTTACATTAGGTCTGTGATCTATTTTGAGTTAATTTTTGTGTATAATGTAAAGAAAGGGTCCAAATTCATTCCTTTGTGTGTGGATATCTAGTTCCAACACCATTTTTAAAGAGACTATTTTTTCCCTAATAGATTGTCTGTGTACTCTCGTTGAAAATCACTTGCCCACTGTTATGGACTGAATTGTTTCCCCTCAAATTCATATATTGAAACCCTAACCACCAAGGTGATGGTGTTTGGAGATTGTGCTTTTGGGAGGTAATTGGATTTAGGTGAGGTCATGAAGGTCCCACCTCAAGACTGTAGTAATGCCCTTAAAAGAAGAGACCCCAGAGAGCTTGTTTTCTCTCTGTACCGTGTGAGAACACAGTAAGAAAGCGACTGACTACAAGCTATGAGGGGAATTCTTACTGGAATCCAACCATGGTGGCTCCCTCATCTTGCATTTCCAGCCACCAGAACTGTGAGAAATAAATTTGTGTTGTTTAAGCCAATCTGGCTCCTAAATCATAATCCATTACCATATTTTGTCATGGTAGCCTGAGCTAATAATACACATGTAAATGTTAGGGTTTATTTCTGGTCTCTTGATTCTATTCTATTGGTCTGTATGTCTGTTCTTAATGTCAGTTTGACTTTTGTGAGAAATCGAAGTTGGATTTTTGTGTTTTTATGTCCTGGATCCTAAGTGTTTTTTGATGCTAGTCTTTATTTGCTGACATACATTTTGCCTGTGATCCAAATCATATTGACTTTAGTGTAGAAAATTCTTTTTGGGTAATTAAATTTTAAGTGTATTTGTGTGATTTGGCTTACTTTTTTCTTTTTATGCTCTGACATGCTTGAATGATCTGACTTTTTATTATTTCAGAGTTTCTTATATGAAACTCCTATAAGCATAAATGGAAAATTGCCTAACCTTGACTCACCCTGTGTGTAAGAATAGTATGACATAATTTAAACAGATACTTTAAGTGCAGTTTAAAAAATCATTATCATTTTTTAATATAGATCATAGGCTCATCATTGAGTTCTGACTATTGGTTTTAAAATGTATACTTTTTTTGTTCTATTATGTGGTATAGTGGTACTGTCATAAGAGCAGGCTCTGTAGTCAAGCCAGGTATACCACTTCTAACTGTGTGAACTTTGACTAATCACTTACTGTTTCCTCATGTGAAAAATGGACATAACAATATCTACCTCAGAGTGTTATTGTGAGGGTTAAATGAGATGCTTATAAAGCACTTAGCATAGTGGTTTGACATATAGTAAGCACTGAATATATTTTAATAAGTGTTTATAGTAGTTGGCCCTATGACATGATACATTTCTTGTATGTAAGTTTATTATTTTATTTAAAAAAAAATGCATCCAGCATGGGGCTCAAAATCACAATCCCTCGGTCAAGAATTGCATGCTCTACTGACTGTGCCAGCCAGGCGCCCCTTGAGTGCATGTTTAAATGAGATGCATGGGATCTGTTAAATTTTTATATATCAGAGAAAGGAGGAAACTACATCAATGTTTTCCTGTATTTATTGTCATTGGAAGTGATAGATAAAAAGATTGAGAGACAGCATGGGTAGAGTGGAGGAGGCACCGGACTTGGCAGCAAAGCAGAGATCTGCCTTTGGGCTGTGCATTATCTTATGTTATGATTTCTTTGAGCCTCAGTGCTCTCATATTTAGAACAAGGAGGTTGGAGTAGATGGCTTTGTGCTTCACAGCACTTCACAGGCCTCTCTATTTTAAGCACTTAATCACATTTTGTTTTGTATTAGGTTAGTCATATATGTCTGTGGTTATGTAAGCTCCTTGAAATTAGATCATCTCATGGATGTGAACATGCTCAGTGGTTTTTTGTATAGTATTTTGCACATAGAAAATGCTTGTGATGTACCCCTTCCTTTTTTTTTTTTTAGCAGATTGCATTGGAATTTCTCTATATTAATTAAAGTGTAAGGAGAGGATTATAATGTAAAATATTGAGATTAGTTTTTTTTAGTAAAACTTCTGAAAAATAATCTTTACAATTTTTACTTATGAAATTCAGTCCTTATTAGTGACTTTATTGCACATTCTTTCTTTTTAGATAAACAATAAAATTTTTGAAGTATTGTTATATTGCTACTCATTGTAGAGTCCTTTGGTATTATGCACTTTAGAGTGGGAAATGCAGCCTTTGAAATATGGTTTTATATACAGTGGCATCATATATGGTTCAAACAATTGGCAGTGGAACATAGTTCTTGCTTCATGACCTCATGGTTAAAATTCAATTTAGTGTCTTAAAAATCTTTGATTTCCCAAGAAGACTTACCCTGTTATAGTTGTCAGAGTGTATATATGTTTGTGTGTGTGCATGTGTGTGTGAGGAAAAAAAAGAGGAAAGACCTTTCTTTTTTCACACTTCAACTGTTTATTCCATTGTTTTTTGTTTTTTTTTTTAAGAGGCATGACCTTTGAATTTTCAGTTTACCATCAATAACTGGGGGATGCTAAGATAACTTGTCAGTAAGGTAAACACATAGAATAGCACAGAAGAAAAGATTGTATTTCCCCTGCAGCTTTGTCAGGTAGTGGTTATTTTCTCTCTCATATTTCTTATACTAGTAGGGCTGGAAGTGGGTGGGATAGGTGTTTTGTTGTATTACCTATATTTAACTATATTTTCTGTATTATTGATGTTCGGACATCTGCGGCCTCACTGGGGAGAGATTGCTCCTCCCAGGGTTAGGTAATTCCTGTGAGCACACCAAGTAATCCTGAATCCATTTCAACACCTACCTCCTTTATCTGATTCTTATACTCCAAAAGGCAATATTCCTCTGCCCTAATCTTCCCAGGGCAAAGTATCAGAAAACTAAAGGTCACCCTTATAGCCCAGAGGCCCCCATCCTCCCCACCCCCAATTCCGATTATTCAAACTGTCTAATATTAAGCTCCTTCAGCTGCTTATCTTATGTCACCCATGCCTTCCCTCAGAAAACAAGAGTAAAGGGTTCTGCCTATGCCTTTGCATCTCCCTCCTTCAGCCTCCAGACCAACCCTATTGCTTCTCTATGTGGCCATTCCTGGTTGGGGTGTGTCTCTCTCTGCTTGGGGATTATAAATTACAAACTATTTTTTTCAATGGCATTCATTTCCTAATCATCTGGCCTCAGCATACCTGAATAAAGCCAATTCCCAGGTGCATTTTAAAACACTTGAATACTTCATTGCTACCTTTATATCTTTCTCTCTCCCATCTTCCTAAACTGCCTTTCTTTGAATCTCATCTTGGCAGTCTATACCACTAGTCGGTCATCTATAGACACCCCCAAGTCAGTCTTCCTCATTTCTTCTTTTTTCTTACTTAAAAAAAAATATGTTAATAATTTTTAATTTTAATTCTAGTATATTTAACATACAGTAGTATATAAGTTTCAGGTGTACAATACAGTGATTCAGCAATTCTATACAATACTCAGTGTTCATCATGATAGGTGTACTCTTAATCCCCTTCACATATTTCACCCATTCCCTCACCCACCTCCCCTCTGCTAACCATCTGTTTGTTCTCTATAGTTGAATCTGCTTTTTGTTTTTGTTTTTTGTTTTTTTTTAATGTTTATTTATTTTTGAGACAGAGAGAGACAGAGCATGAACGGGGAGGGGCAGAGAGAGAGGGAGACACAGAATCGGAAGCAGGCTCCAGGCTCTGAGCCATCAGCCCAGAGCCCGACGTGGGGCTCGAACTCACGGACCGCGAGATCGTGATCTGAACTGAAGTCGGACGCTTAACCGACTGAGCCACCCAGGCGCCCCAGTTGAATCTGCTTTTTGGTTTGTCTCTGTTTTGTTTTGTTTCTTAATTTCCACATATGAGTGAAATCATGGTATTTGTCTTTCTCTGGCAGACTTACTTCCCTTAGCATTCTATCTTCTAGATCCATCCATGTCATTGCAGCTGGCAAGATTTCATTCTTTTTTTTATGGCTGAGTAATATTTCATTATATATATATATATATATATATATATATATATATATATATATACACACACCACATCTTCTTTATCCATTCATTTATTGATGGACACTTGGGTTGCTTCCATAATTTGGCTCTTGTAAATAATGCTACAGTTAACATATGAGTGCATATAATCTTTTCCAGTTAGTGTTTTTGTATTCTTCAGGTAAATACCCAGTAGTGGAATTACTGGATCATTTAGTAATTCTATTTTTAATTTTTTGAGGAACCTCGGTACTATTTTCCACAGTGGCTGTACCAGTTTGTGTTCCTACCAGTAATGCACGAGGGTTCCTTTTTTCTATATCCTCGCCAACACTTGTTTCTTGTGTTTTTGATTATAGCCATCTGACAGTTGTGAGGTGATAGCTAATTAATGGTTTTGATTTGCATTTCCCTGATGATGAGTGCAATTGACTATATTTTCATATGTTGGTCATCAGTCTTCTTTGGAAAAATGTCTACTCAGTTCCTCTGCCCATTTTTTGGTTTTAATTTTTTTTTATGTTTATTTATTTTTGAGAGAGAGGGAGGGACAGAGCGTGAGCAGGGGAGGGGCAGAGAGAGAGGGAAACATAGAATCTGAAGCAGGCTCCAGGCTCCGAGCTGTCAGCACAGAGTCTGACATGGGACTCGAACTCACAAACTGCAAGGTCATGACCTGAGCTGAAGTTAGACGGTCAGCAGACTGAGCCACCCAGGTGCCCCTCCTCTGCCCATTTTTTAATGGGATTATTTGTTTTTTTGGTGTTGAGTTTGTGTATACAGACACATATACATACATATACATAGTTATACATATATACATATGTATATATGCACTTTTTTTTTTTTTTTTTTTGAGAGAGAGTGCACAAATAGGGGAGGGGGCAGAGGGAGAGAAACAATTCTTAACAGGCTCCACACTTGGTGCAGACCCTCATGCAGGGCTTGATTCCGTGACCCTGGGATCACAACCTGAGCTGAAATCAAGAATTGGACATTCAGTTGAGCCACCCATGTGCCCCAATGAGCATGGAATATATTTCCATTTCATTGTGTTATCTTCAGTTTCTTTCATCGATGTTTTATAGTTTTTAGTGTATAGGTCTTTCACCTCCTTGGATAAGTTTATTCCTAGGTATTTTATTATTTTGGGTACAATTGTAAATTGGATTGTTTTCTTCTTTTTTTTTTTTATTTATATATGAAATTTATTGTCAAATTGGTTTCCATACAACACCCAGTGCTCATCCCAAAAGGTGCCCTCCTCAATACCCATCACCCACCCTCTCCTCCCTCCCACCCCCCATCAACCCTTAGTTTGTTCTCAGTTCTCAACAGTCTCTTATGCTTTGGCTCTCTCCCACTCTAACCTCTTTTTTTTTTTTTTTTTTTCCTTCCCCTCCCCCATGGGTTCCTGTTAAGTTTCTCAGGATCCACTTAAGAGTGAAACCATATGGTATCTGTCTTTCTCTGTATGGCTTATTTCACTTAGCATCACACTCTCCAGTTCTATCCACGTTGCTACAAAAGGCCATATTTCATTTTTTCTCATTGCCACGTAGTATTCCATTGTGTATATAAACCACAATTTCTTTATCCATTCATCAGTTGATGGACATTAGGCTCTTTCCATAATTTGGCTATTGTTGAGAGTGCTGCTATGAACATTGGGGTACAAGTGCCCCTATGCATCAGTACTCCTGTGTCCCTTGGATAAATTCCTAGCAGTGCTATTGCTGGGTCGTAGGGTAGGTCTATTTTTAATTTTCTGAGGAACCTCCACACTGCTTTCCAGAGCGGCTGCACCAATTTGCATTCCCACCAACAGTGCAAGAGGGTTCCCGTTTCTCCACATCCTCTCCAGCATCTATAGTCTCCTGATTTGTTCATTTTGGCCACTCTGACTGGCGTGAGGTGATACCTGAGTGTGGTTTTGATTTGTATTTCCCTGATAAGGAGCGACGCTGAACATCTTTTCATGTGCCTGTTGGCCATCCGGATGTCTTCTTTAGAGAAGTGTCTATTCATGTTTTCTGCCCATTTCTTCACTGGGTTATTTGCTTTTCGGGTGTGGAGTTTGGTGAGCTCTTTATAGATTTTGGATACTAGCCCTTTGTCCGATATGTCATTTGCAAATATCTTTTCCCATTCCGTTGGTTGCCTTTTAGTTTTGTTGGTTGTTTCCTTTGCTGTGCAGAAGCTTTTTATCTTCATAAGGTCCCAGTAATTCACTTTTGCTTTTAATTCCCTTGCCTTTGGGGATGTGTCGAGTAAGAGATTGCTACGGCTGAGGTCAGAGAGGTCTTTTCCTGCTTTCTCCTCTAAGGTTTTGATGGTTTCCTTTCTCACATTCAGGTCCTTTATCCATTTTGAGTTTATTTTTGTGAATGGTGTGAGAAAGTGGTCTAGTTTCAACCTTCTGCATGTTGCTGTCCAGTTCTCCCAGCACCATTTGTTAAAGAGACTGTCTTTTTTCCATTGGATGTTCTTTCCTGCTTTGTCAAAGATTAGTTGGCCATACGTTTGTGGGTCTAGTTCTGGGGTTTCTATTCTATTCCATTGGTCTACGTGTCTGTTTTTGTGCCAATTTGGATTGTTTTCTTAATTTCTCTTTCTGCTGCTTCATTATTAGTGTATAGAAATGCAACAGATTTCTGTACATTGATTTTGTATCCTGCTACTTTACTGAATTCATTTATTAGTTAGTAGTTTTTTGGTGGAGCCTTTCAGGTTTTCTTTATAGAGTATCATGTCATCTGCAAATATTGAAAGTTTGACTTCTTCCTTGCCAATTTGGATACCTTTTCTTTTTGTTGTCTGATAGCTGAGGCTAGGACTTCCAGAACTATGTTAAGTAGCAGTGGTGAGAATGTATATCCCTGTCTTGTTCCTGACCATAGAGGAAAAGCTCTCAGTTTTTTCCCATTGAGGTTGATATTAGTTGTGGATTTTTCATATATGGCCTTTATTATGTTGAGGTAATGTTCCCTCTGTTCCTACTTTGTTGAGGGTTTTTATTGTGAATGGATGTTGTATTTTTTTATTTTTTAAAAAAAATTTTTTTTTTTCAGCGTTTTATTTATTTTTGGGACAGAGAGAGACAGAGCATGAACGGGGGAGGGGCAGAGAGAGAGGGAGACACAGAATCGGAAACAGGCTCCAGGCTCTGAGCCATCAGCCCAGAGCCCGACGCGGGGCTCGAACTCACGGACCGCGAGATCGTGACCTGGCTGAAGTCGGATGCTTAACCGACTGCGCCACCCATGCGCCCCTGTTGTATTTTTTTAAATGCTTTTTCTGCATCTATTCAAATGATCAAATGTTTTTTATTTTTTCTCCCCTGTTGTATTTTTTTAAATGCTTTTTCTGCATCTATTCAAATGATCAAATGTTTTTTATTTTTTCTCATGTTGATGTGATGTATCATGTTGATTGAGTTGCAAGAATAAATCCCCTCTTGATCATGATGAATAATTTTTTAATGCATTGTTGAATTTGGTTTGCTAATATTTTGTTAAACTTTTGCATCTATATTAATCATATTGACCTATAGTTTTTCTTTTCTTGTGTCTTTATCTGGTTTTTGTATCAGGGTAATGTTAGCCTCATAGAATGAATTTGGAAGTTTTCCTTTCTCTTCTGTTTTTTGGAAATGTTTGAGAAGAACAGGTATTAACTGTTCTTTAAGTGTTTGGTAGAATTCCCCTGTAAAGCCGTCTGATCCTGGACTTTTGTTTGTGGGGGGTTTTTTGATTACTGGTTTAATTTCATAGTTGGTAATTGGTCTGTTCAAATTTTTGGAGTCACCTGATTCAGTTTTGGGTGGTTGTATGTTTCTAGGAATTTATCCATTTCTTCTAGATTGTTCAGTTTGTTGGCATATAATTTTTCATAATATTCTCTTAAAAGGTTGTTTGTATTTCTGTGGCGTTGGTTGTTATTACTCCTCTTTCATTTGTGATTTTGAGTTCTCTCTCTTTTTATGAATTTGGCTAGAGGTACCACTTTTGTTGATCTTTTCAGAGAACCAGCTCCAGGTTCCATTGATATATTCTATTGTTTGTTTTTGTTCCTATATCATTTTTTCTGCTCTGATCTTTATTATTTTCTTCTACTGTTTCTGAGTTCTGTTTCTTCTTTTTCTAGCTCCTTTTAGGTAGAAGGTTAGGTTGTTTATTTGAGATTTCTTGCTTCTTGACTGTAGGCCTAAATTGCTATAAAGTTGCCTCTTAGGGCATTTTTGCTGCATCCCAAAGATTTTGGACCATCATGTTTTCATTTGACTTCATTTTATTTCCTCTTTGGTTTCCGGTTAACCCATTCAATTGTTTAGTAGTATGTTATTTAATGTCCGTATATTTGTGTTCTTTCCATATTTTTTCTTATGGTTGATGGTTAGTTTTATAGCATTGTGATTGGAAAAGATACTTGGTATGACTTTGATCTTTTTGAATTTGTTGAGGCTTATTTTGTGACCTAATATATGATCTGTTCTGGAGAATGTTCCATTAGCATTTGAAAAGAGTGTGTATTCTGCTGTTTAGGATGCAGTGTTCTGAGTATATCTGTTAGATCCATCTGGTCCAATGTGTCATTCAAAGCTACTGTTCCTGTGTTGATTGTGTTTGGATGATCAGCCCATTGATGTAAGTGGGGGATTCAAGTCGCCTACTTTTATTATATTACCGTGGATTACTTCCTTTATGTTTGTTATTAACTGTGTTATGTATTTGGGTGCATAAATATGTACAATTATTATATCTTGTTGGATTGTTCCCTTTGTGATTATATAGTGTTTTTCTTTGTCTCTTGTTACAGTCTTTGTTTTAATGTTTATTTTGTCCATGGTAAGTATTATGCTCCTGGCATTCTTTTCACTTCCATTTGCATGATAAATGCTTTTCCATCCCTTCACTTTCAATCTGCATGTGTCTTTAGGTCTGAAATGAGCCTCTGGTAGACAGCACATAGATGGGTCCTGCTTTTTTAAAAACTTGTTTTTAATTTGAGAGAGAGAGAGAGAGAGAGAGAGAGCATGAGCAAGGGAGAGGGACAAAGGGGCAGAGAGAGAATCCCAAACAGGTTCCATACTCATCATGGAGCCCAATGTGGAGCTCGATCCTATGACCCTGAGATCATGACCTGAGCCAAAATCAAATCAGATACTTAACCACCTGGTCACCCAGGTGCCCTGGGTCTTGCTTTTTTTTTTTTTTTTTTAATTATTATTTCCATCACCCTATGTCTTTTGATTGGAGTATTAGTCCATTTACATTCAAAGTAATTATTGATAAGCATGGACTTATTGCCATTTTGTTGCTTGTTATGGCTGTTTTTGTAGTTCTTTATGTTTCTTTCTTACTCTCCTCTCATGGTTTGCTGGCTTTCTTTAGTGATATACTTGGATTCCTTTCTCTTTATTTTTTGCATATCTATTACTGGTTTTTGATTTATGTTTACCATGAGGTTTATATATGGCATCTTACACATATAGCTGTTCACACCCATTGCATCCTTTTCACACCCATGGCATCCCTCCCTCCCAAGGACAGTCCCAAGAGCTGTTTGCCTCCTGACAGCATCTCTACCCTTCCTACCCTTTTTGATGTGGCCTCTTCTCTACATTTAGCTGTGGAGAGTCTGTCCTGCCAGTCTTGAGTTTGTTTCCCGGGTTATTTCCACTGATGTGGGTGTTATTTAGGTATATCATGGGAGAAGGTGAGTTTAGGATCCTCCTACTCCACCATCTTTCCCAGAAGTCAGTCCTCCTCATTTCTCAAAGAAATTCTTGTCAATTTCTCTGGTAATGTAATTCTTGGTTATTATAGTTGTCACACAGGTATTGTTTCCAGTATGTGCCTCTTGATTCTTTTAATTCTTGTCTTCCAATAATCCTGTTCTCTATATGACCTCACTACCATGTCAAATCCTAAGTCGTATTGTTACCAATAACAGCAACCCTTCGTAATCTTGATTCCAAGCATCTCAACCTCTGACTTCTACCTATCTTTCTAGCTTACTCCTTTAAAACTCCCAACTCTAATGATGTATGGCTTCATCAGGGCCTGCAATGACTTTTGCCACACTTCTGTTGTCTCTTATCTTCCCATGTCCTCAGTTCTATCCTTACTTAGCTTAAATTTCTTTGTCATTATATCACTTCCTTTACATATAGCCTCTCTTCCCTTGTCCCCTCTGAATTTGTCTTATTTGAAAGTCAAAACCCCAAACCTTAAATCAGGCTTTTTGACTTTTCCACTCCTGCATCCACACACTTGAATGGCTGGAGAAAAACACATGCTAATTGGTCTCACTTTTTTTTTTTTATATATGTAATTTATTGTCAAATTGGTTTCCATACAACAACCAGTGCTCATCCCAACATGTGCCTTCCTCAATTCCCATCACCCACTTTCCCCTCTCTCCCACCCCCCTCCCCCATCAACCCTCAGTTTGTTCTCAGTATTTAAGGGTCTCTTATGGTTTGCCTCCTTCCCGCTCTGTAACTTCCCCCCCCCCTTCCCCCTGGTCTTTTGTTGAGTTTCTCAGGATCCACGTATGAGTGAAAACATACGGTATCTGTCTTTCTCTGCCTGACTTATTTCACTTAGCATAACACTCTCCAGTTCTATCCACGTTGCTACAAATGGCCAGATTTCATTCTTTCTCATTGCCAAGTAGTACTCCATTGTATATATAAACCACATCTTCTTTTTTTTTTTTTTTTTTTTTTTTTTTAATTTTTTTTTCAACGTTTATTTATTTTTGGGACAGAGAGAGACAGAGCATGAACGGGGGAGGAGCAGAGAGAGAGGGAGACACAGAATCGGAAACAGGCTCCAGGCTCTGAGCCATCAGCCCAGAGCCCGATGCGGGGCTCGAACTCACGGACCGCGAGATCGTGACCTGGCTGAAGTCGGACGCTTAACCGACTGCGCCACCCAGGCGCCCCTAAACCACATCTTCTTTATCCATTCATCAGTTGATGGACATTAGGCTCTTTCCATAATTTGGCTATTGTTGAAAGTGCTGCTGTAAACATTGGGGTACAAGTGCCCCTATGCATCAGTACTCCTGTATCCCTTGGGTAAATTCCTAGCAGTGGTATTGCTGGGTCATAGGGTAGGTCTATTTTTAATTTTTTGAGGAACCTCCACACTGTTTTCCAGAGCGGCTGCACAAGTTTGCATTCCCACCAACACTGCAAGAGGGTTCCCATTTCTCCACATCCTCTCCAGCATCTATAGCCTCCTGATTTGTTCATTTTAGCCAATCTGACCAGCGTAAGGTAGTATCTCAGTGTGGTTTTGATTTGTATTTCCCTGATGAGGAGTGACATTGAGCATCTTTTCATGTGCCTGTTGGCCATCTGGATGTCTTCTTTAGAAGAAAAGTGTCTATTCATGTCTTCTGCCCATTTCTGCACTGGATTATTTGTTTTTCGGGTGTGGAGTTTGGTGAGTTCTTTATAGATTTTGGATACTAGCCCTTTGTCCAATATGTCATTTGCAAATATCTTTTTCCATGCCATCGGTTGCCTTTTAGTTTTGTTGATTGTTTCCTTTGCAGTGCAGAAGCTTTTTATCTTCATGAGGTCCCAATAGTTCATTTTTGCTTTTAATTCCCTTGCCTTTGGAGATGTGTCGAGTAAGAAATTGCTGCAGTTGAGGTCAGAGAGGTTTTTTCCTGCTTTCTCCTCTAGGGTTGTGATGGTTTCCTGTCTCACATTCATGTCCTTCATCCATTTTGAGTTTATTTTTGTGAATGGTGTAAGAAAGTGGTCTAGTTTCATTCTTCTGCATGTTGCTGTCCAGTTCTCCCAGCACCATTTGTTAAAGAGACTGTCTTTTTTCCATTGGGTATTCTTTCCTGCTTTGTCAAAGATTAGTTGGCCATATATTTGTGGGTCCAATTCTGGAGTCTCTATTGTATTCCATTGGTCTATGTGTCTGTTTTTGTGCCAATACCATGCTGTCTTGATGATTACAGCTTTGTACTAGAGGCTGAAGTCTGGGATTGTGATGCCTCCCGCTTTGGTTTTCTTCTTCAATATTACTTTGGCTATGGTCTCACTTTAAATCAATGCCTTAAGTAGGCACTTAGTGCTGTCAGTCAGTCATATGCATGTAGTTATACTTTATTTCCCTAGTCCCATTTGCTCTCCTCCTTTCCTAGATTATTTCACACCGCCTTTTTTTTTAACCTTCAGTTGCTCTTCCCCTGTCTTCCTTCTCACTTGATGAGCTTTCTTTCTATTTCACTAAGAAAATCAAAGCAGTTAGAAGAGAACTTTCACGAACTGTTCCCACATCTATTCATTTAGTTGCATTTGTACCATATATTTTGTCTTCTCTCCTGTTACTATTGAGGAACTTTCAGTGCTTCTATAACCATTCCTTCCACTCGTCTACCAGATCTCACCATATTTCTTTCCACCTATTGAGGGACATTTCTCCAGCAATTTCACTTTCCCAAAAAGAGTTCCTTTTCTCTTGCATCTTCTCATTGGTATATAAACATGATATTTTATCCCCACCTTAAAAATAACAGAAGCCTTTCTTGACCTCATTTCCTTTCCAACTAATACTTTACCAGTGAGTACTCTAATGCTCTTTTCCCTTTTATATTAAAGCTCAAGAGTTACTTACTACACTGCTCCAATTCCTTTCCTATTCTCAGTCTTTTAAAAAATTGAACTATAATTCACACACCTTAAAATTCACTCTTTTAAACTGTGTAAATTCAGTGGTTTTAGTATATTTACAGTGTTTTGCCACCCTCACGTCTCCAATTCCAGAATATTTTCACCATCGTAAAACGAAATTCCATG
The DNA here is from genome assembly GCF_028749965.1 of Puma concolor. Taxonomy (NCBI): domain Eukaryota; kingdom Metazoa; phylum Chordata; class Mammalia; order Carnivora; family Felidae; genus Puma; species Puma concolor. The sequence goes on from NC_141674.1 coordinate 78,435,871, forward strand.
CCCCCGGCAATCATGTCTCACTCTCTTTTCTCCCAGTTCCTAGCAACCAATAATCTACTTTCTGCCTTTATGGTTTTGCCTATTCTGGGCATTTCATATAAATGGAATCATATAGTACACATCCCTTTATGTCTGGCTTTTTAAACTTGGTGTGATGTTTTCAAGGTTCATTGATGTGGTGTTTATCAGTACTTCATTGGTTTTCATGGCTGAATATTTCATTGTATGATGGATAAAGGATCATCCAGATCATCCTCAGGTTCGATGATTTCCTAGGAGGGCTCCTAGGACTCAGCACATAGTCATATTCTAGGCTATGATTTATTACAAAAGAAATAAAGAGAAAAGGCACATGATGTGAAGTCCATGGGAAACGAGGTACAAGCTTCCAAGAGTCTTCTTCCAGTGGAGTCACACAGTACATGCTTAATTCCCCTAACAATGAGTTGTGACAGCACTTCTGAAATGTTGCCAACCAGGGGAGCTCATTAGAAGCTCAGTGCCCAGGGTTTTTACTAAGCATTTGTCATGTAGGCACCCTGTGTCTATTTCGCATTCATATTCCAGACTCCTGGAAGGCAAGCGGGTGTTTAACATAACCCATGTTGTTTGTGTAAATAGTTTAAACATAACAAGCCACCCTTATCATTTATAGAATTCCAGGAAAACTCCTAAAATCATGGTCTCAGATACAAGCCAAGGGCTAACCTTATAATTAAATCTTTTAAAAGACAGTAGTCAGGGCTGCTATGTTAAATCTCTTCTATGCATATGGATATACCATATTTTGTTTATCCATTCATGAGTTGATAGACATTTGGGTTGTTTTGACTTTTTGGCTGTTATGAATAATTCCACTCTGAACATTGATGTGCACATTTTTGTGTGAACATGTTTTCATTTCTCTCATGTTATATACCTAGGAGGGAAATTGCTGGATCATATGGTAAACTTTTGAGGAAATGCCAGACTCTTTTCCAAAGAGGCTACACCATTTTACATTCCTACCAGCATGTATGAGGATTCCAATTTTTCTGCATTCTTGACAACACTTGTTGTTATCTGTCATTTTGATTATAGCCACCTTAGTAGGTGTGAAAGGTATCTCATTGTGGTTTTGATTTGCATTTCTCTGATGGCTAATGATGTTGAATATCTTTTTTGTGTGCATATTGGCTATTATATATTTTCTTTGGTAAACTCTATTCACATTCTTTTTGTTATATATAATTTTTTAAAGTTTATTTATTTTGAAAGAGACAGGATGTGTACAAGCTGGGGAGGGACAGAGAGAGAGAATCCCAAGCAGAGCCCGATGCAGGGCTTGAACTCATGAACAGCGAGATCATGACCCGATCTGAAATCAAGAGTCAGATTCTTAAACAACTCAGTCACCCAGGCGTCCTGATCTCTATTCATATTCTTTGCCCATTTGTAAGTTGAATCATTTATCTTTATATTATTGAACATCATTTATATTTTTTAATTCTTTATATATTCTGTATTTTTTGTTTTTATTTTTTTTAATGTTTATTTATTTTGAGAGAGAGAGAGAGACAGTACACACAAGCAGGGGAGGGGCACAGAGAGAGGGAGAGAGGGAATTCCAAGCAGGCTCTGTGCTGTTAACATGAGGTTCCATCCCATAAACTGTGAGATCATGACCTGAGCCAAAATCAGTAGTTGGCCGCTTAACTCACTGAGCCACCTAGGTGCCCTGTTTTTATTTGTTATATAGTCTCTATGTAAGAATTTTATTTTGGGGCGCCTGGGTGGCGCAGTCGGTTAAGCGTCAGACTTCAGCCAGGTCACGATCTTGCGGTCCGTGAGTTCGAGCCCCGCGTCAGGCTCTGGGCTGATGGCTCAGAGCCTGGAGCCTGTTTCCGATTCTGTGTCTCCCTCTCTCTCTGCCCCTCCCCCGTTCATGCTCTGTCTCTCTCTATCCCAAAAATAAATAAACGTTGAAAAAAAAAATTAAAAATAAAAAAAAAGAATTTTATTCTATATAAAAGAATTTTTAAAATTCTTTATATATTCTAGTTACAAGTTTCTTATCAGGTATGTGATTTGCAAGTATTTTCTCCCATTCTTTGAGTTGTCTTTTAACTTTCGTCATATGTCCTTGAAAGTACAAAAGTTTATAATTTCTGTGATTTTCATTTTGTCTTTTTTTGGTTACTTGTGTTTTTGGGGTTATAGGTAAGAAACCATTCCCTAATCCAAGGTCATGAAGATTTATACCTTTGTATACTTTTTAAATTCTTACATTTAGATCTTTAACCTATTCTGAATTAATTTTTGTATGTACTGTGAAGCTCATATCCAGCTTTTTTGCATTTGGAAATCCAGTTGTCTCAGCACCGACTTTTGAAGAGCCTAGTCTTTTCCTGTTGGATTGTCTGGACACCTGTAAAGGAAGAACATGTTATTGTGTGTCTCCTTTACTTTTAATACTCTACTCAGAGAATATGTCACTTCTGACCTTTCTGGTCACCAAATGGGTGGGAGTTTTCCCCCATACCAAGCAATTCTGAGATTCTCCAGACACCAGCTGGGTGTCCTACAGATTTAACTCAATTCTGACACTACTTGGAGATACTATTTGATCCCACAGATTAAAGGTTCAGTTCCATAAGACTGTCCCCAACCTTTTCAGATGCCAGTTGCAAGTCCAAGTTGTTCCTTCTCTGTGCTTCTGACCAACCACATGTGAATTGGAGGTTCCCATAAACCCTTTCTCAGGTTCAATTAATTTGCTAGAATAGCTCATAGAATGCAGGAAAAGATTATACTTGCTAGATTGCCAATTATCTAAAAAAGGATATAACTCAAGAACAGCCAGATGGAAGAGATTCAAAGGGCTAGGATGTGGGAAGGGGTGTGGAGCTCCCATGCCCTCTGTGGGTACACCACTCTCCCAGCACCTCCATGTGTTCAACAACCAAGAGGTTCTCCAAATCCCATCCTTTAGGTATGGAGGATTTATTGCATAGACATGATGGATTAAGTCATTGGCCATTGATGATTCTCTCTTGCCAACCAGCGCCCATCCTTGGTGACTTTCCAAATGTCACCTAGCTCATTAATGTAAACTCTGCTATGGTTCAAAGGGCTTGTTATGAATAAGAAAAGCCATCCATTTAACTTTTATTCCTTTTATTTCAGAAGCTAAGAACAAAGCTAAATATTATAACAAAAGATGTCTCTATGGCTCTTGCATAGGAAATTATAACGGTTTTAGGAAATATGTGCCCAGAACAGTAGGCAAAGACCAAATATATATTTCATATTATAAATCACAAAATCACAACACTGTTGTCAAGTTTGTTGCATATATATGTAGTTCTTAATAGTCAGTTCTGTTCCACTGATTTATATGTTTATTCTCATGTCATTACCACATAGTATGGATGATTGTAGCTTTGTAGGAAGCTTAGAAATTTGGGAACTTATGAATTGTCCAACTTTGTTCTTTGTCAAGATTGTTTTGACTATTCTGGGTCCCTTGCATTTATGTTTGAATTTGAGGATTGATTTTTTGATTTCTGCAGAAAAGTAGTTGAATTTTGATAGATAATACATTATATCTGTAGATCAATTGAGAGAGTAGTGCCATCTTTTTTTAAATGTTTATTTTTAAGAGACAGAAAGAGCTAGTTGGGAGAGGGGTTGGGGGGGTGCACAGAAGATCTGAAGTGGGCTCTGTGCTGACCGCAGAGAGCGAGATGCAGGGCTTGAACCCACAAGCCGTGAGAGATCATGACCTGAGCCGAAGTCGGTTGCTTAACCTAACTGAACCACCCAGGTGCCCCAGAGAGTACTGCCATTCTAACAATATTAAATCATCTGGAATGTATTTCCATTTATAAAATTGCTTTCAGCATTGTTTTATAGTTTTCAGCATACAAGTCTTATGCTTTTTGGTGAAATATGTCCTTAAGTGTTTTATCTTTTTGATGCTATTATAAATGGTATTATTTTCTAATTTTGTTTTGGATTGTTCATTGTTAGTATCTAAAAATATGGTTGATTACTGCATATTGATTTTGTATCCTGCAACCTTGTAGAACGTGGTTAACAAATAGTTTTTGTAGTGGATTTCCAAGGATTTCTGTATATAAGTTTGCCATTTGTAAATAGAGATAGCTTTACTTGTTCCTTCAATCCAGATGCCTCTTCTTTTTCTTGCCTAATCCCCTGGCTAGAACCTCCAGTTAAATGTTGAATAGAAGTAATAAGAACAGGCAGGCATCCTTTCTGATTTAGAAGGAAAGCTTTCAGTCTTGTACTATTAAATACAGTGTTAGCTGTGGGTTTTTCATAGATGTTCTTTATCAGGTTGGGGACTTGCCTTCTATTCCTAGTTTTTTTTGAGTGTATTATTTTGACAGGGTATTGGATTTTGTCAAATGCTTTTTCTGCATCTATAGGGGTGATCATATGGTGTTTGTCCCGTTGATATGGTGTCTTAGTCCTGCTAAGAGGACTAAATTTAAAAGGTTTTGTGAGGTCTTTGGGCTGCTGTAACAAAATACTACAGACTGAGTGGCATATAAACAACAAAAATTTATTTCTCATAGTTCTGGAGGCTGGAAGTTCAAGGTCAGAGTGCCAGTATGATAGGATTCTGGTGAAAACCCTATTCTGGGTTGCAGATGCTGACTTCTCACTGTGCTCATGGTGGAAGGAGGAGAGGGATCTTTTTGGAGCCTCTTATATAAGGGCACTAATCCTATTCATGAGGGCTCCACCTAATTACCTCTTAGAGAATTTTGAGGGTATACAAATATTCAGACTATAGCATATGATGTATAATATTGATTTTTATTTGCTTAGCTACCCTTGAATTCCTGAAATAAACCCCATAATACTTTTTATATGTTGCTAGATTCAGTTTGCTATTACTTTGCTAAGGAATTTTTTCATCTATATTAATAAGGAATATTAGTCTGTGGTTTTCTTATGATGTCCTTGTCTGCTTTTGTATCAGGTAATAATGGCCTCAGAATGAGTTAGAGTGTGTTCTCAGTTATGTTTTTTGGAAAAGTTTGTGAAGGATTGGTGTTAATTCTTTAAGCATTTGGTCATGTTCACCTATGGAGCCATCTAGTTCTGGATTTTTCTTTGTGGGAAGTTTTTGATTACTAACTCAGTCTCTCTAGTTGGTATAAGACCTATACCTGAACAGACCGTTCAGTTATTCTATTTCTTCTTAAGTCAGGTTTGGTAGTGTGTGCCTTTCTAGGAATTGTCCATTTCATCTGGGTCGTCTAGTTTGATGGTATTATATATTCTGAACATTAAAATATTTTATAGACTACTTTTAAAACTTTCTGCTCTTTGAGATTGATCTTTTTTCCAGTTAGCCCAGATAAAAATAGTTATAAAATTATGTCGTTGTTTTATATGAAGGCAGTGCTTGGTAAACTAGCTTTTAAGAATCACTAACATTTTTAGTAATACTTTACATATTCTTTTAGGGTTGTATATTCATCAGACAGAAACATAAGAAACTATGAAGAAGAAATTCTTAGGAAAAAGATAGTGGTGAGGGGAGTGCCACAAAAGAAATGTGACTTCAGCTTTGGAATCTGCACTGACAACGATGGAAGATCATCTGTAGAGTCATCTGATTGTTCTCTTCAGAAGCATGAAGTTCCAGAGGATGTCGATGTTGGAGTACACAATTTAATTTCTGCTGGTGAGTTATTTTTTGGTGGATTTTTAGAAAATTGTATAGCTGTGAAAGTAATTATATTCTGATACAGTTGGAGAAAACATATTTCAAAAATCAATTCTACTGATCTCTTTTTTATAGGAGATGAAATAAAGGTAGAATGAAAGTAGATGTAATAAAAGTAACTGAAAGTAAATTTTTTATGGGTAAGTGAAACTCCTAGTTTTCCCAGACAATTGGAGATGGTATTAATCTGAATAAATACACATATAATTCACAATTCTCCTCTTAAACCTCCACGTCACCATCCTTATTCTTGTCTATACCAATGAAAGCTTTAGCAGACTATAGAGTCAGTTCTGTTATAACACAATATAGGCACTACTTAAAAACAATATGCAGCATAAAAATCACCATTATATTTTATCATGACAAAAAAATTACTGAAAATTTTGTTGTGCTATGTTTTAAAAAGATAGGAATCTAATAAAAATGATACAGTTTTACACATGTCAAGAAACACATAAATAGTATAGTAAATATGGTGTTTGTCCTTGAAAAATAACTTTAGTTTGTGGAAGTGGGTGTCAGAAGGGTTATAGTTTGTGAACTATTGTGAATTGGCAGAAGGAGGATGTTAAGGGCACAGGAATAGGTACAGATAGATAAAAGTATAAATGATACAGATATAGTAATAGATATTCTAACAGGAACCTTGAAATCTCTGGATCACAAAATTGACTGTTTATTACTTACATAGTGTCTTAGTGCCAGTTCCCAACCCCCAGTCCCCACAAGGTTATGTGACCTGATGTTACCTTGCACATGCAGTGGCATTGCACCACAAGAGAGGAACACCAAAATTAGGAGACTTTCATAGGTTTCTGGCAGATCTGCCCATCCTCCTCTGCATATAGAGTTAGAGATGAAGATGGAGAGATAGAAAGGAGTGATATCTGAGTTGAATCTCAGTGGAAAAAAACAGGAGTTAGCCAGGCTGAAGAGTTTAGGGGAGAAGTACTACAGGCAAAGGAAAAAAACATGACCTGCCTATTAGAGGCAGAATGACCCCAGGCACAGAGCAAATTTTGAAGACTGGTAATAGTTTGTTGTAGGACCGGGGTGGAAGAGGGGACAAGAATGGTCACAGTAAGAGATGAACCTGGAGATACAAGCAGAAGCCAGATCACTGAAAACCTTATATAAAGGATGACCTTATTTCTTATTGTCCAAATTTGGATACTTTTGAAAGAGTGCAAAGTTATTACTGCAGTTTATAATTACTCTGGGGCAACAGGCATTAACTGGGATTGTCCCAGGCAAACCAAGACTAGTAGTCACTTTCCTTATAAACCATTTTTTTAATGTTTATTTATTTTTGAGAGAAAGAGAGACAGACAGAGTGTGAGCAGGAAAGGTGCAGAGAGAGAGAGAGGGAGACACAGAATCCCAAGCAGGCTGCAAGATCTGAGCTGTCAGCACAGAGTCTGATATGGGGCTCGAACTCACGGACTGTGAGATCATGACCTGAGCTGAAGTCAGACGCTTAACTGACTGAGCCACCCAGGCGCCCCTCCTTATAAGCCATTTTAGAGAGTTTGGGTGGTACTATTTGGCAGACTTATGGAGTATAAGCAGAGGAAGATTAGGATAGAGTGGAACGATGACTTCAGCTTGAGGAACATTGAGTTTTGGGTTTCTGTGATTGTGGTTTTTTTTGTTGGCACCACTTCTGACACCAAAATGTGGGTGTTTTTTTCTCCACACCAACCAATTATCCAGTATCAATTGGGTATCCAACAATTCAATTCTGACACTAAGGGTTATACTGTTATGCAGATAAGAGTCAGGTGCACAGTATGCACCCCGTCAGCCTGCATTGGGCAGCTGTGGCCCTCCAGGATGAGAGAGCTCGGACTAGTCCCCAACCACCTGCATAGTGAGGAGCCAGATGTTGTGGGGCCTGGTAAGCCATTGTAAGACTTTGGCTTTTACTGTAAAAAAAAAAAAAAAAAAAGGACAGAGTCATAAGGTTTTGAACTGGGATGGATCAGGATTTGAATTGCATTTTAAAACATGCCTCTAAATGCTTTGTCAAAAATAGACTGTGGGAGTCAAGAGTGGGAGATGTGTTGGGAAGTTACTGCAGAAATCTAGGTGCGAGGTGATGGTGGCTTGGACTGCAATGGTAGCTATGGAGATACTGAGTTGTGGTTGGATTCTGGCTGTCTTTTGGTATAGGACCAATAATGACATTCTGGCTTATAAATATATAAATTTATAAATTTGTAATTTGGTTAGTGGGAATCTGTCCCCAATGACAGATCCTCAGCAGATGTACTGACTAAAGTTTCTGGATTGATATAGCTATGATATATAGTGTAGTAATTTCTTAAAATGTAAACATGTTTTACATTTCACTCCTCACTTTCTGAATGATGAATCTTTTGAAGTAGAGATACTTTTTAAAATATTTATTTTCTTAAGTGCTGAACAAATCCCATTGCTTACAGTTGAGAATCTGTTGGTTTAAATGTCATTCTCACCAAAAATTCATGAACAAGAGTAGGAAGGAATTAGGTAGTGAAAAAGGATATCAAAATTGGAAAATTTTCTAGCATCTTAAGAGTTCATAAAGTGGCTTCAATTTTGGTATATAGTTTTGTATAATATTATCTACATTTAAATATGTACCTACATTAAAAGATATGTTTGTATTTAAATATAAGTTGAAGTTTATATTTCAAAATAAGATATAGATGATTTTTAAGTTGTTTTATTTGAATTTACCAGTTCAGTATTTCAGTTACTGTTGTTCTCTCTTAGTAGCTAATCAAGATAATTATGGGGAAAAACATTAGGTTAATATTAAAACACAAAATTTTTGTGTATTTATAATAAACTATTTTTTAGTTTTCTTTTTCTCTTTTAAAGATAATTATGACTTGGATCCTGCATCTGAATTAGGAGAAGATTTATTGAAACTATACATGAAACATTGTTGCCCAGATATTGATATTTATGTTGATGGAAAAAATTTTAAAGCTCACAGGTAAATAGACATGTGATTGATTTGGTGTGTTGGTTGTGAAAGTAAAGATTAAAAGGGTGGCTGTCTCTTTCTAGCACAGTGGTTTTCAAGCTCTTATTCACAAAAATAAAAGGGGTTTCATGGTGATGCCTCAGGGGGCCTTTGACAGGGGAGGAAGTTGGACATCAGGCAGGGTATTCTGCCTGAGGCTCACACAGGCATGCATCGCCCCACCCAGATATGTGTGGTGCTTCAGCCAGAACAGATGTCTGCTTTGCGTTGGACATGAGCCTAAGATTTCATTAGGAAAAAATACTCTGTTGCCTAAAATAGGTTTGAAAGCCACTGTCACAGAAAATGTAATTAAATGCAGTTTTTAATTTCACAGGCATTATAGTATTGAGAATGATTACTTCTACATGAATGACATGTATTTTCTCTGGATGCATTTTGGCTCGAAGTCTTTGATTCAGAATAGATATTCTTATGAATAGTGTTGATTAGGAGGTTTAATATTTCAATGTACTTTTTAAAAACCATTATTGTGCTTTACAATTGGGTTGCTTAGACATTCTAGGCTTTTGGATTTCAAATTAAAGCCTACTCTTTTTTGCAAGTAACTAAAATCTGCTGAAAAGAAGAACAAATTTTAATAAGAAATACAGATTTTCTTTTGGAATTCAAGGGAAAGAAGTACAGATGGGCCTCAAAGGGACTAGAAACAGAACCAGAAAACTGAGGAACCCGGTCTCTTTTTTCTCCCTCTTTGTGTTTCAAATAGAATGTTGATAAGTTATTCTGGTTCTCCTGAAGAGAAAGAACCAGACTATTAGTAGTGGCAAGAAGCAGTCTTCTAGGTTCAAGGGTTCACATTCTTGATGAAATTAGCAATGGGTTCAGATTATAAGAATCCGCCATGCCGACAGTAGTGATGTTTGTGCTCTTAAAAATCATACTGGCTTTGCCAGTTAATTGACAGGAGTACATTGCTAACTCTAGGATTACCAGTTTTTATCAGACTGTTTACCATTCAAAATTTGAACTTTTCTCTTGGGAACATGTATTTTGTAACTATAAGAACTACATATGCACATTTTTTCAAATTTTTATGAAATCTGCATTATACATAGTAAAATGCAGAGTATAATGCAGAATTATATATACTTTTAAATGTTTATTTTAAGAGAGAGAAAGCAAACGTGAGTGGGGGACAAATAGGGGGAGAGAGAGAGAGAGAGAGAGAGAGAGAGAGAGAGAGAGGGAGAGAGGGAGAGAAGGAATCCCAAGCAGGCTCCATGCTATCAGCATAGAGCCCAACACAAGGCTCGGACTCACAAACCGTAAGATCATGACCTGGCCCAAAACCAAGAGTCAGATGCTTCATCAACTGAGCCACCCAGGTGCCCCAATACAGATTTATTAATATTTTCCATATCATGTATATATATTTCCCAAATTGTGTGTGTGTGTGTGTGTGTGTGTGTGTGTGTGTACATGTGTGTGTATGTTTGTGTCTTTCTTTTTGGTGGAAGGGAAGCAATGCAATTTTATTTTAAAGATTAATTATGTGTTTAGGTTTTTCTTTTTTTTTTTAATGTTTATTTCTAGACAGAGAAAGACAGAGCATGAGTGGGGGAAGGGCAGAGAGAGAGAGAGGGAGACACAGAATCCGAAGCAGGATCCAGGCTCCAAGCAGCACAGAGCCCGATGTGGGTCTCAAACTCACAAACCGTGAGATCATGACCTGAGCCGAAGTCAGTCGCTCAACCGACTGAGCCACCCAGGCGCCCCAGGTTTTTCTTGAAACCACATGGACATTCTACCAAAGTTTTATTTATAGAGCCCTAAGGTTATTGTTCTCATACAGGGAAAGCAAGACCTTGTGATCTTGCAATATATCCTCAAACAGTGTTTATATTTGGTCTCTGTGTGCTGCTTGACAGTGAACTATGTTTTAGGAACTGGATCTAGAATATTAGGTTTGCTTTCCAGGAGAGTTCTTGCTCACATTTCTGGTTTATTTTGTTCACCAAGCAATAAAAGTATATACTCCCTAGAAAGGCAACTTCCTGAGCATATGTTCTAAGAAGGTCTGGCTTTAGTTTTCCTACTTTGTTGTTAGCACACTTATGTGAGTTACAGTGGCAAATTCTCAATCTCAAGATTGCCATTCTAGTCCAAACTTGAACAACTGTTTAGTACATAATAATTTTATTATTCAGTTTAAGGAATATTATGTCAGTAGTTCAGAAGACACATATTCATATCATGTAGTCTAAAGCCCAACATCAGAACTTTCTGAATAACTTCTTGTTCTAGCTAATCAGTGTCAGCATTTATCTTAGTGGTGTGACTAAAAATCCATTTGTGATATGGCCGTTTTAATTTTTAATTTATATGTACTGATATATTAAAATATCAGGCAAGTACTCACAAATACCAGGATTTATTATCAGAATTACATTCTCATTAGGTCTTTATAACAGTTTAGTTTGCTAGTTTAATATGTCCAAATTGATGTGGTAATGAGAGTCCCTGTCTTTCCCTCATGGTCAAGGTCCTCCCTCAAAAACATCCCTGATATCTGGTTCTTCCAAGATTATCTCTCCAAGTTGCTATTTGCTCTGTCCAGTCTTTATTTTGATCCCCAGCTTAGTGCCTGGAGCTCTTCATAGCAATGCTTCAAGACAGTCTTATGCCATTCACTTGCTTGGGGTGGCACAATTAAGCCAAAGAAGTCATTTTACAACAGAGTGTTTAAGAGTGTGTGAACTGTGTGTAGAACCTTTCTTCGTGGGTTTGAATTCTAGCTCTACTATCTTTTAGCTATGTGAATTTGGGCATTTAACCATTCTGTGCTTCACCATCCTCATCAAACATGGAGATTCTTAAAGTACTCATCTCACAAGGTGATTATGAGGATTAAATTACTTTAAAGTACTGTATGGGTATTTGCTTTTCTCATCCAGGCAATAGGCCTTTGATACAAGCTTTTGTGGAGATAGTAGCAACAGCTTGTATGCCCTTTACTTATGTGGGACAAGCAGAGAAACATGGTTTGGATCACTTGCATTTCCCCCCAACCCAAGGAATGGTGGACAGCAATAGGCCTCCAGGAAAAGTCACATTTACTGTATTCTTCTCCATCTACATAGGTCTTTTGCCCTTTGAAGCATCCTCTTCACTCTTCACACGTATTTGTCCTTGTTATTTCCAATACTTCTACTCAAAGGAGAACTGAAGAGAGTTCTTTCTGAGAGGAGGGAGGTTATATATAATAAAAGGAGTACCCATTAGAGTTCATTGATCCTGTTTGTTATGTTACTCCTTTCCGGAGAGTATTGCTTCCTGGGACACTACTACACTTTATCCTCTTTTGTAGACCTCTGTAACATTACTTCCCTGCCCAAATTGCTCTCAATCACTAGATGAATTGTACATTTCTGTCTTCTTGTATTTCCTTCTGTCATCTTCAGCCTACCCCTAAGTTTCTTCCTGATCCAATCTATTGCCGATCTCCTACGTTATGGCATTATTTATTATTGTAGTGTTTTCTGAGAAAAGTTTAATGTTATAATTTTTTTTAAAGATTTTATTTTTAAATAATCTCTATACCAATCGTGGGACTCAAACTTACAATCCTAAGATCAAGAGTTGCACCCTCTGGGCACCTGGGTGACTCAGTTGGTTAAGCCCCTGACTTCGCTCAGGTCATGATCTCATGGTTCGTGGATTCAAGCCCCATGTCAGGCTCTGTGCCGGCAGTTCAGAGCCTGGAGCCTGCTTCAGATTCTGTCTCTGTCTCTGTCTCTGTCTCTGTCTCTGTCTCTCTCTCCTTCTGCCCCTCACCCGTTCATGCTCTGTCTCTCTCAAATATAAATAAACATTAAAAAAAAAAAAAAGAGTTGCACCTTCTACTGACTGAGCCAGCCAGGCACCCCAAACCTGTTACATTTTTAAGATAGTCTGTTTGTTGCACTTCTGTGTTCCATAATTAAGATTTCCTTGTGCTGCTTTATTGAAAAAGTTTGGCAGTGGGTCCTGATTTTAGCTTTGACACTCTAGATCTGATACCGTTTCCAAAATACCTTTCTTCTCAGTGCCTGATATTATACCATTAGACTTTCATTCATTGATTTAAAGTGTTCAATTCTCCCTTAAAAAAATTTTTTTTCCTGAATATTTAGCAAATTAGCACTGAATCGGGTCAGTGTTCTAGTTTGTGCCATAGGTACGTATTAGTTACATGTTCACATGAAAGGTTTTTCAGAAGTGTGTATTTTAGTTACTCAGAAGTCAGTCTTTCAGTGTTTAGATTCTGACTCCCCCATTTACAGAATGGTTGGGAAGTTACTTAATGTCTTCAAGTCTCAATTTCTTTATCTGTGAAAAGAATAATAACAGTCATTATAGCATAGAATGGCTGTGATGATTGAATCAGGTGATATACACAAAACACTTAGCCCAATAGCTGGCACACTAAGCTTTCAGTAAATGTTAGTTGCTACAAATGTGTATTAGGTACCTGGAAGGGGGACACATTGTTGCCTATTGTACCTTATCTTATAGTGGAGGTTGGCAAACCATGGCTCAGATCTGGTCACTGCTCTCTTTTTATATAAAACAACCAAAGACAAAGAACCATATGCAACAGTAACCTGTAATGCCTGATACTTATATCTGATATTTTTTACCTGTCCCTTTACAGAAAAAGTTTGCCATCCCCTGTCTTGTTCAGATTGCCAGGAGCCTATAATGAAATAATTATAATAAAATTCCAAATTACCATGCAATAAAATGAGTCACTAACATCTTAATATTAATTACTTTGTTAGTGATAAATGGTCAACCTTGTCCACTTGGGGCGTTTGATGTGCAAACAGTAGAGGGAAAAGAGATAAAATTCCTTGGTGCCACAGGCTTTTGAGGGAGGTTGCAGTAGGGAACCAAAGCAAAAGGCTTTGGGTGCCTGAAAGAAAACAAACCACCTGCAGTAGAAGCTCCTCAACCACACTTGACTAAAACTGCTCTTTAGATATTCTCTATAGAACGTGCTAGTAGCACAGTGGGCGGACTGTCAGGTGTAAGAGGCTATTCTCTAGTATGCTTCTACTTTTCTGTTCCTATCACTGAGTTTGTGTCTTCCAAGAGTCACTTGGGTTGTTCCCAAATCTATTTAATGCCATTTGAACTTAATTATTTTCATGGCATAACTTAACAAAATACCAAATAAACCAATGATACATGAAGATGAAAAGAGTTATTGTTCCAGTGAAAACTAAAGTAAATGGAAAGATCCAGGAAAGGAGAGATGCTTTAAAAGTTGCTGTTGAATTTAATATAGGTGAGCAATATAAAATTTGAGGGGAAGTTAGGAAAATCTAAAATGATTCTATTCTTGAGTTGCTTCACAGAAGTTTTAGATTTTATTCTTCACTTTTTTTTTTTTTTGAAGTTCATTTACTTATTTTGAGAGAGGGGAAGGGGCAGAGAGGGGCTATCTACACTGACAGCACAGAGCCTGACACGGGGCTCAAACTCACGAGCCCACAGATTATGACCTGAGCCAAAATCAAGAGTCGGACACTTAACCGACTGAGCCACCAAAGTGCTCATCATCTTCACCTTAAAGAAGTTTGAATTAGAAATTATGGGTGTTGTATACATATAGTTTTTGCAAGAAATAAAAGGTTCTAGTCAGTGAACTCACATTAAAGAAAAGAGGGAATGACCTTACAGTGAAAGATTTGTGAATGAATTCATATGTATTTTTTTAAGTAATTGGCAGGTGTTTTATTAAAATGTGGTTTTTGGAAGTGGGAGAGATGTTCTAACTGGTCTTCAGGTACTTTTGTCAGTGATTGGTTGGCTGTAAGCGAGCAAGCAGACAGTTTGGAGAGTTTCAGAGGAGGAAGGATTGTTCAGTGTTAGGGGTAAAGAGTTTTTTTGAGACTGCTAATTCCCTGCAAGAAGTCAGAGTCATTATCAAGTGGTTGGTGGTATTCTCTCCTTGAAGAATATAGAAGTTTTTTAGCTTACTTCTACCCATATAATTTGGAATTTCTGGAGTTGTTTTAACACTCAGTAAAAAGATTTTTTTTATTGTAGTTGACATGTAATATTATATTAATTTCAAGTGCATAACATAGTGATTCAACAACTTATACATTATGCAATGCTCACCATGATGAGTGTAGTTACCACTGTCCCTATACACAGTTATTAAAGTATCATTGTCTGTATTTCCTATGCTATACTTTTTCCATATTTAAGTTACAACAAAATGATTATGATATATACAAATAATTTTTAAAATCCTCTTATTTTTTTGATTAACCGAATGACTATTAGTCCTAATTTTGTTGGATAATAGGGCATCCATTATACTTTACAAATCATTTTTTAACTTAGGAAAGCCTAATCCTATGAAAGCTGTAGTCATTGGATGTTAAAATGGATGTCTCAAGAGAAAGCTTTTTTAAAGTTTATGTTTTCTAAAATGTTTGCAAAGAAGTGCACTAGGTAATAGTGACAACTCCAGAATGTTTGGATTCACTACCCTGGGCTTAACCTTTATCTAGTTTGGTAGAGTTAAAAGTTTAGAAAGTGTTCTTGGAGCAAGATTACTTAAAAAAAAAAAAAAAAAAAAAAAGTTGTAGTAAAAAAAAGTCCTTCTTTAGAGCTTCTCTGAGTAATCCAGGCCACTATTCTGCCTGGAGTAGTGAATCTAGTTCAGCTAACATCAGGAAGTATTGAATAGCAAGCAGTGTACTAAAGCAAGAGCAAGGGGGAATTTAGGGCATCTTGACAGAGCCAGAAGCAGCCTTGTCAGTTGAGATTAAATTTAATCAAAAGGAGAAAATGGTTTTCGGCATGTTTTTTGGAAAGTGAAAAATCTGGCAAGGATTTTTAATACACCGTGCCATCTACAGCATTAGTTTTGAAACGGAGGCTTGTATCCTAATTAAGTAGGAATGTTTTCTAAGTTTCTATCCTAAAGTCAGGCCAATTGTGTAAGTCTCAGATGCGTTTAATCTTACTTAAATGGAAATAGCATGCTGTGTTAGTTCAAGTCTTCTGAGAAGCAGACATGAGGATTGAGGTTAGACTTGCAAGAAATGTATTAGGTAAATGCACATGAGAGAATGTGGGAAGGAATCCAGAGGTGACTGGAGGAGCTGTTAAACTGTTGTGTTGATCTGAACCTGAGGGAAGGAGAAGAGGAAGGATGGAAGCATGGGTAGGAATGGCTTAGGCTGTGGTGCAGTTCTAGGGAAAGTCGGCAGACTGTTAGAAAGTTCCCAGGCCATAATCACCCATCAGAAAAGGCCCTGTCTCTCTGAAATAGGCCTGTTTTGTGTCCCTGATGTGCTCAGTCATTTGCAGGGAACAGCCTGTGACAAAGTGGCCTTGGCACCCATGTACTACAGAATACAGAGTACTCTACTGGAGCCATAGGTTACTTACACAGTCACATTCTTTTTTTTTTTCCCATTTAATTTTTTTTCATCTTTTTTTTTATTTCATTTTTTATTTTTTAAAATTTACGTCCAAATTAGTTAGCATATAGTGAAACAGTGATTTCAGGAGGAGATTCCTTAATGCCCCTTACCCATTTAGCCCATCCCCCCTTTCATAACCTCTCCCGTAACCCTCAGTTTGTTCTCCATATTTATGAGTCTCTTATGTTTTGTCCCCCTCCCTGTTTTTATATTATTTTTGTTTCCCGTCCGTTATGTTCATGTGTTTTATCTCTTAAAGTCCTCATATGAGTGAAGTCATATCATTTTTGTCTTTCTCTGACTAATTTCACTTAGCATAATACCCTCCAGTTCCATCCATGTAGTTGCAAATGGCAAGATTTCATTCTTTTTGATTGCCGAGTAATACTCCATTGTATATATATATACCACATTTTCTTTATCCATTCATCCACCGATGGACATTTCGGCTATTCATACTTTGGCTATTGTTGATAGTGCTGCTATAAACATGGGGGTGCATGTGTCCCTTCGAAACAGCACACCTGTATCCCATGGATAAATGCCTAGTAGTGCAAATACTGGGTCATAGAGTAGTTCTATTTTTAGTTTTTTGAGGAACCTCCATACTGTTTTCCAGAGTGGCTGCACCAGCTTGCATTGCCACCAACAATGCAAAAGAGATCCTCTTTCTCTGCATCCTCGCCAACATCTGTTGTTGCCTGAGTCGTTAATGCTAGCCATTCTGACAGGTGTAAGGTGGTGTCTCATTGTGATTTTGATTTGTATTTCCCTGATGATGAGTGATGGTGAGCATTTTTTCATGTGTCGGTTGGCCATCTGGATGTCTTCCTTGGAGAAGTGTCTATTCATGTCTTTTGCCCAGTTCTTCACTGGATTATTTGTTTTTTGGGTGTTGAGTTTGATAAGTTCTTTATAGATTTTGGATACTAACCCTTTATCTGATATGTCATTTGCAAATATCTTCTCCCATTCTGTCGGTTACCTTTTAGTTTTGCTGATTGTTTCCTTCACTGTGCAAAAGCTTTTTATTTTGATGAGGTCCCAGTAGTTCATTTTTGCTTTTGTTTCCCTTGCCTCTGGAGATGTGTTGAGTAAGAAGTTGCTGCGGCCAAGATCAAAGAGGTTTTTGCCTGCTTTCTCCTTGAGGATTTTGATGGCTTCCTGTCTTACATTGAGGTCTTTCATCCATTTTGAGTTTATTTTTGTGTGTAGTGTAAGAAAGTGGTCCAGGTTCATTCTTCTACATGTCGCTGTCCAGTTTTCCCATCACCACTTGCTGAAGAGACTGTCTTTATTCCATTGGATATTCTTTCCTGCTTTGTCAAAGATTAGTTGGCCATACATTTGTGGGTCCATTTCTGGGTTCTCTATTCTGTTCCACTGATCTGAGTGTCTGTTCTTGTGCCAGTACCATACTGTCTTGATTACAGCTTTGTAGTATAGTTTGAAGTCTGGGATTTTGATGCCTCCTGCTTTGGTTTTCTTTTTCAAGATTGCTTTGGCTATTCGGGTCTCTTCTGTTTCCATACAAATTTTAGGATTATTTGTTCTAGTTCTGTGAAGAATGCTGGTGTTACTTTGATAGGGGTCGCATTGAATATGTAGATTACTTTGGGTAGTATGACTACACAGTCAAAAATCAATGAGATGCATTCTCGTGACCACCACACATGTAAGTCATGACATGCTATCTGTTTATGCAGGCATTCCTCCTTCTAATGCACTTGGCTTTATTGCACTTGGCAGATAATATATTTTTTACAGATTGAACATTTCTGCATCAAACAAGTCTGTCAGTGCCACTTGCCAACTGCATTTGTTCACTTCATGTCTCTGGGTCACATTTTGGTAATTTTTGCAATATTTCAAAATTTTTTTCATTATTATATTTGTTGTGGTGATCTGTGATCAGTGATCTTTGATGTTATTATTTTTATTGTGCTGAGTTGGCATGAACTGCACCGATATAACATGGTGAACTTAATCGATACATATTGTGTTTGTTCTTACTTCTATACCAGTCAACCATTCCTTCTTCTTTCTCCCTCTCCTTGGGCCTCCCTTTTCCCTGAGACACAAAAGTATTGAAATTAGGCCAATTAATAATCCTACAAGGGCTTCTAAGTATTCAAGTGAAGGGAAGAGTTGCACATCTCTAACTTTAAATCAAAAGCTAGAAATAATTAAGCTTAGTAACGAAGGCATGTTGAAAGCCAAAATAGGCTGAAAGCTAGACTTCTTGTGCCAAACACCTAGCCCAGCTGGAGTGCCAAGGAAATGTTCTTGAAGGAAATTAATAGTGCTACTCTAGTGAACACACAAATGTTAAGAAAGTGAAACAGCCTTATAGCTCATATGGAGAAAGTTTTAGTGGTTTGGATGAAAGATCCAACCAGCCACAACATTCCCTTAAGCCACAGCCTAATCCAGAGCAAGGCCCTAACTCTTTTCAACTCTGTGAAGGGTGAGAGAGGTGAGAAAGCTGTAGAAGAGAATTTTGAAGATACCAGAGATTGGGTCATGAAGTTTAAGGAAAGAAGCTGTCTCCCTAACGGAAAAGTACAAGCTGAAGCAGCCAATGCTGATGTAGAAGCTGCAGCAAATTATCGAGATCTAGCTCATTCATGAAGGTGACTATACTAAACCACAGATTTTCAATGTAGACAAAATAGCCTATTGAAAAAAGATGCAATCATATTTGTAAATGATATAACTGATAAAGGGTCAGTATCTAAAATCTGTAAAGAACTTAATCAAACTCAGTATCCAAAAACCAATAATCCAGTTAAGCTATGGGAAGAAGGAATGAATAGACATTTCTCTAAAGAAGATATTCAGATGGCTAACAGACACATGAAAAGATGCTCAACGTCACTCATGATCAGGGAAATACAAATCAAAACTAAAATGAGATAGCACCTCAAACCTGTCGGAATGGCTGAAATTAACAATATAGGAAACAACAGATTTTGGGGAGGATGCAGAGAAAGGGGAATCCTCTTACACTGGTGGTGGGAATGCAAACTGGTGCATCTACTATCTGAAAACAGTATGGAGTTTCCTCAAAAAATTAAAAATAGAACTACCCTATTATGCAGCAATCGCACTACTAGGTATTTACCCAGAGGATACAAAAATACTGATTTGAAGGGATACATGCACCCTGATGTTTTAGCAGCATTATCAACAGTAGCCAAATTATGGAAAGAGCCCAAATGTCTGTTGCCTAACGAATGGATAAAGAAGAGATTGTGTGTGTGTGTGTGTGTATACACACACAGGCTGGAATATTACTCAGCCATAAGAGAATAAAGAATAAAATCTTGCCATTTGGAGCTAGAGTGTATTATACTAAGTGAAATAAGCCAAGAAAAGACAAATACTATATGAATTCACTCATACATGGAATTTAAGAAATGAAACAGATGAACATGGAAGAGGGGAAGAGAGAGGCAAACCAGAAAACAGACTTTTAACTATAGAGAACAAACTGAGGGTTACTGAAGGGGAGGGTTAAATGGATGATGGATATTAAGGAGGGCACTTGGGATGAGCACTGGGTATTATATGTAAGTGATGAATCACTAAATTCTCCTGAAACTAATATTACTAAATTAAATTCTAGTTAACTAACTTGAAGGGGTGCCTGGGTGGCTCAGTCCGTTGAGCATTTGACTCTTTTTTTTTAATTTTTAAATGGTTATTTATTTTTGAAAGAGGAAGACAGATCATGAATGGGAGAGGGGCAGAGAGAGACACAGAATCTGAAGCAGGCTCCAGGCTCTAAACTGTCAGCACAGAGCCCGATGTGAGGCTCTAACCCATGAGCTGTGAGATCATGACCTGAGCTGAAGTCAGCCATTTAACCGACTGAGCCACCCAGGCTCCCCAAGCATCTGACTCTTGACACTTGGGTCATGATCCCAGGGTTGTGGAAATGAGCCCCATGTTAGGCTGTGCGCTGAGTGTGGCTCCTTAGGATTTCTGTTTCTCCCTCTCTCATTCTATCTTTCTCTCCCCCCTCCTTACCCCCTCCCCTACTCTGTCTCTCTAAAATAATAATAATGAATAAAAACTTGAAACTTTAAAAAAAAAAAAAAAAGAAGATGCAACCTAGGACTTTCTTAGCTAGAGAGAAGTCAATGCCTGGCTTCAAAACTTCAAAGGACAAGCTTTCTCTCTCTCTCTCTTTGTCTTTTTAAAATATTTTTATTTATTTTAGAGAGAGACAGAGTGTGAGTGGGGGAGGAGCAGAGAGAGAGGGAGACATAGAATTGGAAGCAGTCTCCAGGCTCTGAGCTGTCAGCACAGAGCCTGACGTGGGGCTCAAATTCAATGAACTGTGATATCATGACCTGAGCCGAAGTTGGACGCTAAACTGGACTGAGCCATCCACGCACCCCCAAACTAATGCTCTTGTTGAGACCTGTTCAGAAGAAGAGTTTTCTTTCAAAATATTACTACTCATTGACAGTGTACCTGGTCACCCAGGAGCTTTGATGGAGTTGTACAACCAGATAAATGTTTTCATGTTTGCTAACACATCCATCCATTGTGCAACTCATGGATCAAGGAGTCATTTCAACTTTCAAGTCTTATTATCTAAGAAATACATTACAGAAGGCTGTAGTTGCCCTAGATAGTGATTCCTCTGATGGATCTTGGCAAAGTCAATTGAAAACCTCTGGAAAGGATTCACTATCAGCAGCCATCAACATCAAGGCAAGATCCTCCACCAGCAAAAAGATTACAACTCACTGAAAATTCAGATGATAGTTAGCATTTTTTAGCATTGAGGTATTTTTAAATTAAGGTGTACACATTTTTAGACATCATAGCATTATGTATTCTATGTATATTATATATAAAATAACACACTATTGTCATAATATATACTTAATAGACTGTAGTATCATGTAAATACAACTATCATATGTACTAGGAAACCAAAAAATTCATTTGACTTGCTTAATTACAATATTTGCTTTTATTGTGGTGGTCTGTAACCTAACCCTAGATATCTCCTAGGTATGCCTGTATATCTTTTAGGTATAATCAGGTAAAGTAAGTAGATAGAAGGATATAATTCTAATAGCATTCTTCATTAAGAATTATTTAATCACTTAGTATATGCCACTACTGTGTTTTGTGCTGTGATTGAGATTTGTATGCTTTTCAAGTGCATATGGATCTTAGTGAATGTTTCATATGTACTTGAAAAGAATGTGTCTGCTGCTGCACTGGGGTGAAGGTTTCTATAGATGTCAAATAGGTTGGTAGTGTTGTTCAAGTCTTAGTCTTCCATATCCTAAACTAACTTTTTGTCTACTTGTTCTGGTAGTTCCTGAGAAAAATGTCTCTAAGTATGATTTGCCTATTTCTCCCTTCAGTTTTATTGGTTATTGTTGCATGTATTTTGAAGCTATCTTGTTTTTTGATTGAAGTATAATTGACATATAACATTATATTCGTTTCAGGTATATAACATACTGATTCAATATTTGTATGTATTACAAAATGATCACTACAATAATTCTAGTTAGCATTCCACTCTAGATTTCTTCTGATTAGTGTTTATGTGGCATATCTTTTCCCATCCTTTCACTTTTAACTTCTCTGTGTCTATATTTTAAGTGGTTTAAAATTTATTTCTTGTAGACAGCATATAGTTGTGTCTTACTTTCATTATCTGATCTCATAATCTTTTAATTAGATAATTTAGGCCATTTATAGTAATGTTGGGATTTGAGTCTACTATTTACTATTTATTTTCATTTTTTCTTTGTTCTCTTTTTTCTCTTTTCCTTTCTGTTGTATTAATTGAATTAAAAAATTTTTAAAAAGTTACAGTTTATTTTTAGTGTTGACACATTAGCCATGTTTTGTGTATATTGTCTTTGTGTTTATTATCGTGTGTTTATTAGTGGTCGCTCTATTATTTACCAGATGCATTGTTAACTTCCCACCATTAATGTTCAATTAATATAAAGATACATGTATTTTTTTCCACCTGTTCTTTGTGCTATTCCTGTTATACATTTCACTTTTACATGTATTCTAAACCCTACCATAAATTGTAATTATTTTTTAAAACAATTATCTTTTTGGTAATTTTTTAAATGAGGAAAACGTATTTCATATATACCCACATGTTACCATTTCTTGCAATTTTAACCTTTTATTTAAGTCCACATTTCCATCTCTTAAAAGTTTTGTTAGGTTTAAAGACTGTATTTAAATTTCTTTTAATACAGGTCAGTTGCCAGTGACTTTTATCAGCTTTTGTCTAGAAAAGGTCTTCATTTAGACTTCATTTTTGAAAGATATTTTTGCTGGATACAGAATTATAACTTGGCAATTTTTTAATTTCTTCCAGTGCTTATAGATGTAATTTTATTGTTATCTGGCTTGTATTGTTTCTGACAAAAAGCCTGTGATTATGCCTAGTTTTGCTTATGTGTCATGTGCCTTTTTTCTCTGGCTGCTTTAAAAGCTTTTTTCTCTAGAATTAGTTTTCAGCAATTTCATTATGATGTACCTTGTGCTTTTATTTATATTTATCCTGCTCATGATTTATTGAGCTTCTTAAATCTATGGGTTTGTGGTTTCTTGTGAAATTTGGAAAATTTACAAGGATAATTTTTTTTCAAATTTTGTTACAATCCCCTTCTTTCTCTCCTTTACACATGGAATTCCAATTAATATGTATGTTAGTCCCATAGCTCACTTAAGCTTTTTTTTTCAAATGTTTATTTATTTTTGATAGAGACAGACAGAAAAGACAGAGTGCAAGAAGGGGAGGGGCAGAGAGAGAGAGAGACAGAGAATCCAAAGCAGGCTCCAGGCTCTGGGCTATCAGCACAGAGCCTGACATGGGGCTCGAACTCATGTACTGTGAGATTATGACCTGAGCCTAAGACTGAGCCACCTAGTAGCCCCAAGCTTTTTTTTTTTTTTTTTTTTTTTTTTTTAGTTTCTTTTCTCCCTACATTTTATTTGGATAATTTGTATTGCTATGTGCACAGGTACAGTAGTCTTTTCTTTTTCAGTATCTAATTTTCTTTTAAGTCCATGCATGAATTTCTTCATTTCAAATGTTCCATATTTCATCTCTAAAATTTGTTTTTTTCTTGACTCTTCCATTTTTTCTTCATTATGTTCCTTATTAAGAAAATCCTTGGGGCGCCTGGGTGGCACAGTCGGTTAAGTGTCCGACTTCAGCCAGGTCACGATCTCGTGGTCCGTGAGTTCGAGCCCCACGTCAGGCTCTGGGCTGATGGCTCAGAGCCTGGAGCCTGTTTCCGATTCTGTGTCTCCCTCTCTCTCTGTCCCTCCCCCGTTCATGCTCTGTCTCTCTCTGTCCCAGAAGTGAGTGAACGTTGAAAAAAAAAAAAATTAAAAAAAAAAATCCTTGAACATATCTATGATAGCTTTTTATTTTTTTTTAATGTTTTTTAAGTTTATTTATTTTGAGACAGACTGAGTGTGAGTTGGGGAGGGGCAGAGAGAGAGGGAAACAGAATCCCAAGCAGGCTCCTTATCAGCATGGAGCCTGATGCGGGGCTCAAGCTCGCAAAACCATGAGATTGTGACCTAACCCGAAACCCAGAGTCAGAAGCTTAACCAACTGAGCCACCCAAGCACAGCTGTGATAGTTTTTAAAAATGCTTTGTCTGCTAATTCCATCATCTCTTTCATTTCTGGGTCTGTTTCTATTGACTGATTTTTCTTGTGGTTATAGTTAACATTTTGCTGCTTCTTTACACACCTAGTAATTTTTTATTAGATGCTGGATGTTATGTTGTTATTTGAATTTTGTTGTCTGTCTTTAAAAAGACACTTGTTGAAGTTTGTTTTAGCAGGTGATTTAGTTATTGTGGATCCACTTTATGTTTATGAGACTTGTTTTTAAACTTTGTTAGGGTGGATTTAGTGTAGGCTTTGCTCTAAATGTTGCATAGCTCTTTTACTGAGATGCGACCCTTTTGGAAGCTTCGTGCTCCAAGTATTCAGTTCTGACTGGAAGGAACTTGAATGTCTGCCAGTCCTGTGTAAACAGGTGTATACTTCCTGGCTTTTATTCTTTGCTTACGTCATGAGATTTACCCTAAGTATGTTCAGATTATATTCAGACAAAAGCTCAAGGGGATCATTCCTTTAATTTCTGGAGCTCTTTTTCTTATAACTCCCATTTCCTTAGTATTGTGCCCCATAAATTCCAGCTGAGTCGTCTTCCTAAAGCTCCTGTATGTTTTTTCAACTCAGTAAGACAACCAGGTTCTGCTTGTGTTTGTCCTCATTGTGCCATGATCTAGGAATTGTTTCCACAAGGAATAAACATCATAACTGCAGGGCTTACCTCAATTGTTTTCTTTCTCTTAGGGATTAGTCCTGTACTGCCTCTTTTTTCCAGTGTCCTATTTTATTCACTTTTCTACTTGTTAATGTAGAAAAGTTATCTTTCAAAAGTAGAAGCAGAATCTCTGATAGTTTCTTAATACGCTTTGGGTTTTTTTTTTTTTTAACTTTTTAAACACTTATTCATTTTTGAGAGAGAGAGAGAGATGCAGAGTGTGAGTGAGGGAAGGGCAGAGAGAGGGAGACACAGAATCTGAAGCAGCTCCAGGCTCCAAGCTCTCAGCACAGAGCCTGATGTGGGGCCCGAACTCACAAACCATGAGAACTGACCTGAGCCGAAGTCAGATGCTTAACCGACTGAGTCACCGAGGCACCCCAATATACTTCATTTTTTTAAGAACAATTTTAAATTTACAAAAAATTTAGTAGAGAGTACAGAGATTTCTCATATGCCCCCACACTCAATTCCCGTATTATCAACATCTTATGTATACATTTAGTATGGTATATTTGTTATAGTTAATGAACCAACATTGAGATATTACTAACTAAAGTCCATAGTTTATTCAGAATTATTTAGTTTTTGCCTAATGTCCTTTTTTCCCCTAGGATCCATTCAAGATGCCATATTACATTTAGCGGTCCTGTCTCCTTAGTCTTCTCTTGGCTGTAACAGTTTCATAGACTTTGCTTGTTTTAATGACTTGGACAGTTTGAGTTCTGGGCAACTATTTTGTAGAAATGTTCTCTGGTACAAAAACAGACACTCAGATCAGTGGAACAGAATAGAGAGCCCAGAAATGGACCCACAAAGGTATGGCCAACTAATCTGTAAAAAAAAAATTTTTTTTAATGTTTATTCATTTCTGAGAGACAAAGAGAGACAGAGCACGAGTAGGGAAGGGGAAGAGAGAGGGAGACACAGAATCTGAAGCAGGCTCCAGGCTCCGACCTGTTAGTACAGAGCCTGATGCGGGGCTTGAACTCATGAACTGTGAGATCATGACCTGAGCCAAAGTCAGATGCTCAACCAACTGAGCCACCCAGGTGCCCCCAACTAATCTTTGACAAAGCAGGAAAGAATATTCAATGGAATAAAGACAGTCTCTTCAGCAAGTGGTGATGGGAAAACTGGACAGCAACATGCAGAAGAATGAATCTGGACCACTTTCTTATACCATACACAAAAAATAAACTCAAAATGGATGAAAGACCTCAATGTAAGACAGAAAGCCATCAAAATCCTCAAGGAGAAAGCAGGCAAAAACCTCTTTGACCTTGACTGCAACAACTTCTCACTCAACACGTCTCCAGAGGCAAGGGAAACAAAAGCAAAAATGAACTACTGGGACCTCATCAAAATAAAAAGCTTTTGCACAGTGAAGGAAATAATCTGCAAAACTAAAAGGCAACGGATGGAATGGGAGAAGATATTTTTAAACAATGTATCAGATAAAGGGTTAGTATCCAAAATCTATAAAGAACTTAACAAACTCAACACCCAAAAAACAAATAATCCAGTGAAGAAATGGGCAGAAGACATGAATAGACACATCTCCAAAGAAGACATCCAGATGGTGAACAGATACATGAAAAATGTTCAACATCACTCTTCATCAGGGAAATACAAATTAAAACCACAATGAGATACCACCTCACACCTGTCAGAATGGCTAAAATTAACAACTCAGGCAACAACAGATGTTGGTGAAGATGCGGAGAAAGAGGATCTCTTTTGCACTGCTGGTGGAAATGCAAACTGGTGCAGCCACTCTGGAAAACAGTCTGGAGGTTCCTCAAAAAATTAAAAATAGAACTACCCTACGACCCAGCAATTGCACTACTAGGTATATATCCAGGGCATACAGGTGTGCTGTTTTGAAGAGGCACAATGCACCCCAATATTTATAGCAGCACTATGAACAATAGCCAAAGTATGAAGAGCCCAAATGTCCATCGATGGATGAATGGATAAAGCAAATGTGTTATATATATACAATGGAGCATTACTCAGGAATCAAAAAGAATGAAATCTTGCCATTTGCAACTACGTGGATGAAACTGGAGGGTATTCTAAGCAAAATTAGAGAAAGACAAATCTATGACTTCACTCATTTGAGGACTTTAAAATATAAAACAGATGAACATAAGAGAAGGGAAAAATCACATAAAAACAGGGAGGGGGATAAAACATAAGAGAATCTTAAATATGGAGAACAAATGGAGGGTTACTGGATGGGTTGTGGGAGGGGGGATGGACTAAATGGGTGAGGGGCATTAAGGAATCTACTCCTGAAATCATTGTTGCACTGTATGCTAACTAACTTGGATGTAAACTAAAAAAGTAAATTAAATTAAAAAAATAAAATCCATCCATGTTTTTGTCTTGATAGCTAATTCTTATTTTATCACTGAGTAATATTCTGTTGTAAAGAATGTACCGCAATTTACTTATTTAAAAAAAATTTTTTTAATGTTTAGTTTTGAGTGAGAGAGAGAGTGAGAGAGAGCACGCTAGTGGGGAGGGACAGAGAGAGAGAGAGCGGGAGACACAGAATCTGAAGCAGGCTCCAGGCTCTGACCTGTTAGCACAGAGCCTGATGTGGGGCTCGAACTCACAGACCATGAGAGCGTGACCTGAACAGAAGTCAGACACTTAACTGACTGAGCTACCCAGGCGCCCGCAAATGTACCACAATTTATTGATTCACCTGTTGAGGGGCATTATGATTACCTTAGACTTGGTGATTAGGAATAAAGTTGTTGTAAACATTTGTGTGCATGTTTTCGTGTGGTCATAGTTTTCTGATCCACTGGGTAAATACCCATGAGTGTGACCATCAGGTCATATGGTAAGATTATGTTTAGCTTGCTAAGGAACTGCCGAACTTTCAAAGTGGCTATAGCACCTGCATTTCTGGTAGTTCCTTTTGGTCTTCATCCTCATCAGCAATTGATGTTGTCAGTGTTTTGGATTTCAGTCGTTCTAATAGGTGTGTACCAGTAACTCATTTTACTCTTTTTTAAAAAATATTTGTTATTTTAAGTAGGCTCTACACGCAACGTGAGACTCAAACTTAAACCCTGTGTTCAAGAGTTGCACGCTTCACTGAGCCAGCCATGCACCCCTCATTTTACTTTTTATTTCTCTAATGACAGACGATCTTGAGAATCTTTTTATAGGATTATTTACCATCTCTGTATATCATTGGGAGTTTTTTGTTCATATCTTCTGCTCATTTTTTAAGTCGGTTGTTTGTTATCTAATGTCGAATTTTAAGAATTTTATATTTTGGACAGAAGTCCTTTATCTGATATGTGATTTACAAATACTTTCTCCCTGATGGTGCCTTGCCTTCTTATTCACAGTGTCTTTTACAGAGCAAAAGTTTTCCATTTTCTTTTTTGAGTTAAAACTGACATATTGTATTTGTTTCAGGTATTCAACATAATCATTCGATACTTGTATACATGGTGAAGTGGTCACCACAATAAGTCTAATTACCGTCTATCACCATACAAAGTTGCGAAAAGTTTTTTTCCCTTGTGATGAGAAGTTTTAAGATTTACTTTTTGGCAACATTCAAATATACCATAAAATATTATTGAGGGGCACCTGGGTGGCTCAGTTGGTTGAGCATCCATCTCTTGGATTTCTGCTCAGGTCATGGGATTGAGCCCTGTGTCAGGCTCTGCACTCAACATGGAGCCTGTTGAGATTCTGTCTCTCTCTTCTTCTAGCCCCTCTCCCATACTCGTGCTCTCTCTCTCTCAAATTAAAATAGTAATAATAGTAGTAGTAATAATAATAATAATAATAATAATAATAAAGTATTCTTGACTGTAGTTGCCATGCTAAAATTTTTAATTTTAATAGAACCCAGCTTACCAGTTTTTTCTTTTATAAGTTGTACTTTGGTGTTGTATCTAAATTCATCACCAAACCCAAAATCTTATGTTTTCTTCTAGAAATTTAGGGTTTTGTATTTTAAATTTATATCTCTGATCGATTTTGAGTTAATTTTTGTATAAGGTACAAGGTCTGTATCTAGGTTTACTTTTTTTGCATGTGGATATCCAATTGTTCCAGCACTATTTGTTGAAAAGACTATCACAATTGAATTGCCATGGTGCTTTTGTCAAAACTCAGTTGACTATATTCCTGTAGGTCTGTTTTTGGCCTCTGTTCTATTCCACTGGTCTCTGTGTCTCTTCTTTCAACAGTACATGCTGTCTTGAGTACTGTAGCTGTATAGTTACTCTTGAAATCAGGTAGTCTGAGTCCTTCAACTTTGTTCTTCTTTTCCAACATTGTGTTGGCTATTTTGGGTTCTTTGCCTTTCCATATAAGTTTTAGAATCACTTTGTCAATATCTACAAAATAGCTTTCTGAGATTTTGATGAGACTTACCTAAATTTTTAAAGTAATAAATTGGTGTTGAAATTTGTCAAATGCTTTTCTGCATCTGTTTTTAATGATCACAGTTTTCTCCTTTATTTTTTTAATGTGCTGAAGTATATTACTTGATTTTGAAATGTTAAAGCAATCTTGCATTCCTATAATAATTTCAACGTGATGTTTTACTCAATCTGCTTATAGCTAGATAAGTTACCTGGTATTTTGTTGAATATTGTTGCAACTATATTTCTGAGAGAAGTTGCCCTATAATTTTTTCTTTGTTTGTAGTGTCCTTGTTATGTTTAGATCTCAAGATCATGTTAACTTCATAAAATGAGTTAGGAAGTATTTCTTCTTTTTTTTCTATTTATTTGTTTTTTAAATTTATTTGGATAAGATTGATATTATATCTTCCTTAAATGTTTATTTGACTTTACTAGAGAAGTCATCTTGGTCTGTAATTTTCTGTATTAAGTAGCTTTTATTTTTATTCTTTTTTTTTTTACAGTTAAGTTTATTAGGTTAGAATTCACATATAATCAAATGCAGACAGCTTAAAGTCCAATTTAATGAGTTTTTTAAATTTTTTAATTAAAAAATTTACTTCTATAGTTATCGTATGGTGTTATATTAGTTTCAGATGTACAATACAGTGATTTGATAATTCTATACATTACTCAGTGCTCATAATTGATAAGTGTACTTTAATCCCCCTCACCTATTTCACCCTCCCCCGCCCCCCACTTCCCTTCTCGTAACATGTGTTTGTTCTTTATAATTTAAGAGTCCACTATTTGGTTTGTCTCTTTTTTACTTTTTTCTTTGTTAAGCCTTGAGTTTATTATATTATTTTATTTTATTATTTTAATTTTTAATTTACATCCAAGTTAGTTAACATATAGTGTAATAATGATTTCAGGAATAGAATTTAGTGATTTATCACTTACATATAACACCCAGTGCTTATCCCAGCAAGTGTCCTCTTTAGTGCCCCTTGCCCATTTAGTCCATTCCCCCATCCAAAACCCCTCCAGCAACCCTCAGTTCTCTGTATTTAAGAGTCTCTTAAGTTTTGTCCCCCTCCCTGTTTCTATATTATTTTTGCTTCCCTTCCCTTATGTTCATCTGTTTGTAACTTAAATTCCACATAGGAGTGATGTCATATGATATTTGTCTTTCTCTGACTGACTTATTTCGCTTAGCATAATACCACCTAGTTCTGTCCACATTGTTGCAAGTGGCAAGATTTCATTATTTTTAATCACCAAGTAATATTCCATTGTGTGTGTGTGTGTGTGTGTGTGTGTGTGTGTGTGTGTGTGTATACACACACCACATTTTCTTTATCCATTCATCCGTTGATGGACATTTGGGCTCTTTCCATACTTTGTCTCTTGTCAATAGCACTGCTATAAACAGGGTGCCTGTGCCCCTTTGAGACAGCACTTCTGTATCCTTTGGATATATACCTAGTAGTGCAGTTGCTGGGTCATAGGGTAGTTCTATTTTTAATTTTTTGAGGAACCTCCATACTGATTTCCAAATGCAAGCACCAGCTTGCATTTTCACCAGCAGTGCAAAAGAGATCCTCTTTCTCTGCATCCTTGTGAACATCTGTTGTTTCCTGAGTTGTTAATTTTAGCCATTCTGACAGGTGTGAGGTGGTATCTCATTGTGGTTTTATTGTATTTCCTTGATGATAAGTGAGGCTGAGCATCTTCTGTATGTCTGTTAGCCATCTGGATGTCTTTGGAAAAGTGTCTGTTCATGTCTTCTGTGCAGTTCTTCAATGGATTATTTGTTTTTTGGGTGTTGAATTTGATAAGCTCTTTATAGATTTTGGATACTATTTATCAGATATGTCATTTACAAATATCTTCTTCCATTCTGTAGACTGCCTTTTAGTTTTGCTGATTGTTTCCTTCACTGTGCAGATTTTTATTTTGATGAGGTCCCAATAGTTCATTTTTGCTTTTGTTTCCTTTGCCTCTGGAGACATGTCAAATAAGTTACTGCAGCTGTGGTCAAAGAGGTTGTTGCTTGCTTTAGCCATTCTGACAGGTATAATGTGATATCTCGTAGTGGTTTTGATTTGCATTTCTCTGATGATGAGTGCTGTTGAGCATCTTTTCATGCATGTCTGTATGTCTTCTTTGTAGAAATGTCTGTTTATGTCTTCTGCCCATTTTTAACTTGGATTGTTTGCTTTTTTGGTGTTGAATTGTATAAATCCTTATATATTTTTGATTCTATTTATTGGATATATCTTTTGCAAATATCTTCTCCCATTCTGTAGGTTGTCTTTTAGTTTTGTCAATTATTTCCTTTGCTTTCTCAAGCTTTTTATCTTGATGTAGTCCCAATAGTTTATTTTGCTTTTGTTTACCTTGTGTCAGGAGACATATCTAGAAAAATGTAGCTATGGACAATGTCAGAATCATTGCCTGTGCTGTCTTCTAGGGTTTTTATGTTTTCAGGTCTCACATTAGGTCTTCAATCCATTTTAAGTTCATTTTTGTATATGGTCTGAGAAAGTGATCCAGTTTCATTCTTTTGCTTGTAACTGTCCTATTTCCCCAATACCATTTGTTGAAGGGACTTTTTTCCCATTGCATATTCTTACTTCCTTTGTTGAAAATTAATCCATGTGAGATGTTAACCATGGTTTATTTCCAGGCTCTCTGTTCTGTTCCATTGATCTATGTGTCTATTTTGTGTCATTACTTTATTGTTTTGATTACAATAGCTTTATAGTATATCTTAAAACCCTGGATTGTGATACCTACAGTTTTCTTCTTTTTCAAAATTGGTTTGGCTATTTTGTGGTCCCATACAGATTTTAAGATTATTTGAATTTACTGAAAAATGCTGTTGGTATTTTGATAAGGATTACATTAAATCTGCAGATTGCTTTGGGCAGTATAGACTTTTAACAATACTTGTTCTTCCAATACACGAGCATGGAACATCTTTCTATTTGTCCGTGTCATCTTCATTTTCTGTATCACGTTTTGTAATAGAGTACAGGTCTCTCACCTCCTTGGTTAGGTTTATTTCTGGGTATCTTCTTATTTTTGGTGCAATTGTAAATTAATTTCTCTTTCTGCTACTTCTAGTGTATAGAAATGCAACAGATTTCTGTATGTTGATTATGTGTCCTCTGTCCCTGTTGCATTCATTTACCAATTCTAGTAGGGTTTTTTTGGCGTCTTTAGGGTTTGCTATATATCTATATATATCTATATATATATATATATATATAGATAGATAGATAGATATATAGATATATATATAGCTATATATATAGATATATATATAGCTATATATATATAGCTATATATATATATCTATATATATATGTATATATCATGTCATCTGCAAATAGTGACAGTTTTACTTATCCTCATTGATATGGATACCTTTTATTTCTTTTTCATGTCTGATTGCTGTGTCTGACTTTCAATACTGTGTTGAATAAAAAGTGACAAGAATGGACATTCTTGTCTTATTCCTGATCTTAGGGGAAAACTCTCAGTTTTTCACCATTGAATTTGATGATAGCTGTGTGTTTTTTACATTTTTATGTAAATAATAATACCTCTTATTATTTTGAGGTATGTTCCGTTTAAACCTACTTTGTTGAGGGTTGTTTTTTTTTTTTATCATGAATGAATGTTTTACTTTGTCAAATGCTTTTTCTGCATCTCTTGGAATGATGGTATGGTTTTTAACCTTTCTTGTGTTGATGTTTTATGTTGATTGATTTGTGAATATTGAACCACACTTATATTTGCATGTCAGTAATGAATCCCACTTGATTGTGAATGATTTTTTTAAAAATACATGTTGGATCTGGTTTGCTAATATTTTGTTGGTGATTTTGCATCTAAATTCATCAGAGGTATGGACCTGTAGTTTTCTTTTTTTGTGGGCTTTTTAACTGCTTTTGGAGTAAGGGCAGTACTGCCCTCATAGAAAGAATTTAGAAGCTGCTCTTCCTCTTTTATGTTTTGGAATAGTTTGAGAAGAATAGGTATTAACTCTTCTTCTTTGAATGTTTTTTGGACTTCAGTCAGGATCATCTGGTCCTGGATTTCTATTTGTTGGTAGATTTTTGATTAATGATTTAATTTCATTGCTGGTAATTGGCCTGTTCAAATTTTCTATTTCATCTGATTCAGTTTTGGGTATTTACACATTTCTAGGAATTTATGGATTTCTTATAGATTGTGCAATTTGTTGGCATATAATTTTTCAAAATATTTTCTTATAATCCTTGGTATTTCTGTGGTATCTGTTACTATTTCTCCTCTTTCATTTCTGATGTTATTTGAGTCCTCTCTCTCCACCTTTTTTTTTTTTTTTTTGAGTGGTTGAATATTTACCAATTTTGTTGATCTTTTCAAAGATTCACCTTCTGGTTTCATTAATCTGTTCTATTGTTCTTAGTTTCTGTTTTGTTTATTTCTGTTCTAATTTTTATTATTTCTTTCCTGCTACTGGTTTTGAGGGTTTTTTTCTTCCTAGCTCCTTAAGGAGTAAGGTTAGGTTGTTAATTTGAGATTTTTCTTCTTGAGGTAGGCTTATATTACTATAAACTTTATTCTTAAAATGGTTTTTGTTGCATCCCAAAGATTTTGGACTATTGTGTTACTTTCATTTGTCTCCATGTATTTTTTTATTTCCTCTTTGATTTCTTGGTTGACTCATTGGAAGTAGCATTTTATTTAACTTTCATATATTTGTGTTCTTTCCAGATTTTTTCTTGTGCTTGATTTCTGATATCATAGCGTTGTGGTCAGAAAAGCTCTATGGCTTAATTTCCGTCTTTTTGAATTTGTTGACACTTGTTTTGTGACCTAATGTGATCTGTATATTAATGCTGATCCATACATGAATACTCCATGTGCACTTGAAAAGAATGTGTGTTCTGATACTTTATGATGGAATATTCTAAATATATTTGTTAGATCCATCTCCTCCAATGTGTCATTTAAAGCCACTGTTTACTTAAATGATTTTCTGTTTGGATGATCTATCTACTGATGTAAATTGGTGTTAAAATCCCCTAGTATTGTTGTATTACTGTCAATTACTTCCATTATGTTTGTTATTAACCGCTTTTTGTATTTGGGTGCCTCAGTGTTGGGTGCATTAACATGTACAGTTGCTACATCTTCTTGTTGGATTGTTCCCTTTATGATTATGTAGTGTTCTTCTCTGTCTCTTGTTATAGTCTTTGTTTTAAAGTTTATTTTGTCCAATATAAATATTGCTCCCTTGGCTTTCTTTTCACTTCCATTTGCATGATGTTTCTTCACTTTCAATCTGCATGTGTCTTTAGTATGAAATGAGTCTCTTGTAGGCAGCATATAGATGGGTCTTGCTTTTTTATCCATTCCATCACCCTATGTCTTTTTATTGGAACACTTAGTCCATTTACATTAAAGTAATTATTGATATGTATGGACTTACTGCTATTTTGTTACTTGTTACGGTTGTTTTTGTATTTCTTCTCTGTTCCTTTCTTACTCTCTTCTCTCATGGTTTGCTGGCTATCTTTAGTGATATAATTGGATTCCTTTCTCTTTATTTTTTTGCATATCTGTTACTGGTTTTGATTTATGGTTGTTGTTAAGTTTATATGTAACATCTTTTGCATATAGCAGTCTGTATTAAGTTGATGATCGCTTTAAGTTCGAACGCATTCTTTATACCTCTCCCTGCCACCCTTCCCCCCCGCGTTTTAGGTATATAAGTGTCATACTTTACATCCTTTTATTTTGTGAATCCCTTGACCAATATTTATATATGTACTTTATTTCACTGCTTTTCTGCTTCCTGCTTTTCTTAGTCATACTTATGGTCTTTCCTTTCATTTCAAAAATTCCTTTTAACATTTCTTGTATGGCTAGTTTAGTGGTGATGAATTCCTTTAACTTTTGTTTGTCTGGCAACCTCTTTATCTCTCCTTCAATTCTGAATGATATCCTTGCTGGATAGAGTTCTTGGCTGCAGGATTTTTTCTTTCAGCAGTTTGAATATGTCATGCTACTCCCTTCTGTCCTGGAAAATTTCTGCTGAAAAATTTGCTGATAGCTTTATGGGATTTCTTTTGTATGTAACTTTTCTTTTCTTGCTGCTTTAAAATTTTTCTCTTTATCATTACTTTTTTCCATTTTAATTGCTATGTGTCTTGGTATGGACTTCTTTGGGTTGATTTTGTTGGTGGCACTCTGTGTCTCCTGGATCTGGATTTCTGTTTGCTTCCCCAGGTTTGGGAAGTTTTCAGCTATTATTTGTTCAAATAAATTTTCTCTCTCTTTTCTCTCCCCTTTTCTCTCTCTTCTTCCTGTGTCCCTGTTATGTGAATGTTATTGTGCTTGATGGTGTTGCTGAGTTCCCTAAGTCTATTTTTAATTCTTTTTTCTCTCCCCTGTTCAGGTTGATTGCTCTCCATTACTCTATCCTCCAGGTCTCAATCCTTTCTGCTTCTTCTAGTCTACAATTTATTCTCTTTAATGTATTTTTACTTTTAGTTATTGTGTTCTTCATCTGTGATTGGTTCTTTTATGTTTCCTATCTCTTTGTTGAGAGGTCCTCCACTCTTTTCTCAAGTCCAGTAAGTATCTTTATGACCATTACTTAAAATTCTCCATTTTATTTACATCTCTTGTAATTTTGTCTTGTTCTTTCATTTGGGACATACTCCTCTTTCTCTTCATTTTTTCTAACTCTCTCTGTGTATGTGTAGTAGGAAAGTCATCTACATCTCATGGTCTTGAAAGTAGTGGCCTTATGAAGAAGAGATTCTATAGTGCTCTGCTTTGCGGTGCCCTATTCATCAGAACCTCGTACTTCAGTGGTGTCTCCTATATGTGTACATGTGACCTACTGTTGTTGCTGAAGGCCACTTTTGCCTCAGTCCATTTGGCTCTCTTTACCTGTCGTGGGTAGGCGTTGCTCCCTGTGCTCTTAGTGGGCCAGTCTGGGGCCATCTTGGGCTTAACTGAGTCAGACCAGGCATTTGCCAGAGATGCAGCAGCATGGAACTGTAGGGCCCTTTCCCTCTGTTGTCCCCTGAGAAGCTTTTTTTTTGGTGATTAGGTCACACTCTCAGACCCAGTATCTGCCCCTAGCCCACTTGTGGGGCTGGAGTTAGACCAGTATGTGTAGTTATTTTCCTCTCTCACTGATGGCAGGAGGCGTTTTGGAGTGGTGCTGGCCCCTTATAGGGGTGCTTGCACATTGCCATGCCTGTGGCACTGCTTTGGATAATCTCCTGTCAAGGGTGTATTGGAGAGGGCATGTTCGCAGGAGAACATGGAGGTGGGATGCTCTTTGTCAGGAAGGTCTGAGCTACTGTACTGCAGGAGGGGACCTGCAGCTGCCCAGGAAAACACCTATGCAGGCTGGGATGAAGGAGATGGGTCCCCAGGAGAATTTGGGGGGTGAGACATGCTATTAAAAGCTAGGTGGAGAGTGTACATGTTTCACTGGTTCTCACAGGTGTCCATGTATGTATGCTAGGGGGTGGGGAAGGATAATGGCGCCTACCGGCTCTTTTGTTCTTGGAGAAGTCTCCCAATTATCACTGCCCCTCCAGCGTATACTCTGAGCTTAGTAAATGAATCTCCACCTGTATACCCCAGGTGTCTTTGAAACTGGTGCTTCTATGCTATATCTCAGCAGGGCTGTTTGTTGTGCTTTCTCTTAAGGGCAGGGATTCTGTGTTCCTGGCTCTTGCAGAGCTGAGGCTAATTTTTAGAGTTCCAGGTGTTAAGCCCCACTGATGATTAGGCCCTTCTGATATTTAAAGCCAAATTTTGTGGGGATTGGCTTCCCTGTGCAGGTTCCTTCTTACCTGGGTGTCTGGTTAGGGGGTCTGCCCCTCTCTGCACTGGTGGTGCCCCTCCCACCACACACAATCCCACTGATCTGTTTGGCTCCTGACGGCATGTCTGCCATTCCTACCCTTTCAACGTGGCCTCTTCTCTACTTTTAGCTGTGGAGAGACTGTTCTGCCAGTCTTTGTATCATTTCTGAGATATTATACTGACGTGGGTATTACCTAGCTGTATCCATGGGATGAGGTGGACATTGAAGCCTAGCACATTGCCATCTACCTGGAAGTCCTGATGGGTTGTTACTAATGTATAAACTGTGGAACTTCTGCAATCAAGATAGAGAATTTTCATCACCTGAAAGTTCTCCCATGTCCTTTTACCTCCCCTCTCCCTAGCTCCACAAATTAAGTTTCATATGCTTATTTGCCATATGTATATCTTCTTTGGTGCATGCGTGTTCATATCTTTTGCTCATTTTTAAATTGGGTTCTTTTCCTATTTTTGTGTGTTTTTAATCATAGGTTATTTTACCTGTCTTAGAATTTCATGTAAATGAACTTAGACATACTATGTCTGGTTTCATTTGTTTGGTATAATGTTTTTGAGCTTTATCTTTGAATATTATACATATCAGTATTTTATTCAGTTTTTACTGGTGAAAAGTTTTGCAGTATTTTTGGATATGCCACATTAGTTCTTTCTCCTGTTTTTATATATATTGGTTTCTCTCATTTAGCTTTTACTAAGAAAGGTGGATTTTCTGTGTAAGTCTTTGTGTAAATATATATTTTCATTTCTCTTGGGTAAATTCCTAGGGATAATTTCTAGGTTTATGATAAGTGAGTGTTAGCTTTTTGTGAAATTGACAAACATTTCTTCAAAGAGGTGGTGCCATTTTACTGCATGCTAGGAAGTGTTCTAGTTGTTCTGCATCTTCACCACCAGTTGACATTTGTCAGTCTTTTTAATTTTTGCCACTCTAGTAGATGTGTAGTGGTATCACACTGTGGTTTTTATTTGCATTCCCCTAATCTACATAGTAATGTTGATTATCATTTCATAAGCTTATTGGCCATTTGCATATCTTGTGATTTTTCTGGTCATCTTTTGCCCATTTAAAAAAAAAATTTTTTTTAACATTTATTCATTTTTGAGAGACAGAGAGACAGAGCATGAGTGGGGAAGGGGCAGGGAGAGAGGGAGACACAGAACCCGAAGCAGGCTACAGGCTCTGAGCCATCGGCACAGAACTTGATGCAGGGCTGGAACCCACGAACTGCGAGATCATGACCTGAGCCGAAGTCGGACGCTCAGCCGACTGAGCCACCCAGGCGCCCCTTTAAAGCATTCTTAAAGGAACTGATTTGGCACAAATTTTAATATAAGTAAACTATTGAGAAACAGATATGTATCTTTTCCCCCCTTAACAGGAACCATGTCCTGTTCTGACCATAGCTTTTTCAGTCCTAATCTAATGCTCAAAACTTGATGTGCTATCTTGCTATACAACTGAGCATAAACTTGTTTTTTGAAGGAAGATAGTTTCTGTCAATATATTATCTGATAAATTTTTTGTGTATGCCCATTTTTTACCTGGATTATTTATGTGCTTGTATTTAGTTGTGATAGTTCTCTACACACTCTGGATTCAAGTTATTTGGTAGATATATGTTTTACAGGTATTTTCTCTGAATATTTTGCTTATCTTTCCATTTTCCTACAAATGATTTTTAAAGGACTAAAGTTTTTAATTTTGTTAAATTTAAAATTTTTAGGGGCGCCTGGGTGGCGCAGTCGGTTAAGCGTCCGACTTCAGCCAGGTCACGATCTCGCGGTCCGTGAGTTCGAGCCCCGCATCGGGCTCTGGGCTGATGGCTCAGAGCCTGGAGCCTGTTTCCGATTCTGTGTCTCCCTCTCTCTCTGCCCCTCCCCCGTTCATGCTCTGTCTCTCTCTGTCCCAAAAATAAATAAACGTTGAAAAAAAAAATTAAAAAAAAAAAAAAGACTGCTTTAAAAAATTTAAAATTTTATGTTAAAAAAACTTTTTTTTAAATTTTACGTTTGTTTATTTTTGAGAGACAGAGTGAGACAGAGCACGAGCAGGGAGGGCCAGAGAGAGGAGACACAGAATCTGAAGCAGCCTCCAGGCTCTGAGTAAGCAGTCAGCACAGAGCCTGACACGGGGCTTGAACCCATGAACTGTGAAATCATGACCTGAGCTGAAGTCGGACACTCAACCGACTGAGCCACCCAGGCGCCCCTAAAATTTTTATGTTTTTTTAACAAACTGGTTCATGCTTTTTGTTGCCCTAAGAAATCTTTGCCTACCCCAGAGTTGCAAAGATTTTCATCTTTTTTCTTCTAGAGATTTTATAGCATTAGCTTTTATATTTAGGTTTTGGTTCATTTTGAGTAGGTTTTTGTGTATGGTGTGAGGTTAACTATCAAGGTTCATTTCTTTCCCTTCAAATCTCCACTTCCAGTACCTTTTGTTGATAACACTGTCTTTACCCCCATCAAATTACCTTAACAACTTTGTTGAAAAGCAGTTGGCCATATATGTGTGGTCGGTTTTTGGATTTTCAGCTCTGTTCCATAATCTGTGTGTCTGTCCCTACATAAATACCATATTATCTTGATTACTGTCACTTTATAGTAAGTCTGAAAATCATGTCTTCCAACTTTTTTTCTCCTTTCTGATGCTTATTTGGCTATTGTAGTTCCTTTGTTTTTCCATATACCTTTTAAATCAACT
Source organism: Puma concolor (assembly GCF_028749965.1). Lineage (NCBI taxonomy): Eukaryota > Metazoa > Chordata > Mammalia > Carnivora > Felidae > Puma > Puma concolor. Next base: position 78,475,443 of record NC_141674.1, read on the forward strand.
TATCAGTTGCCACTTAAAAAACTTGATTGAGATTGTGTTGAAATGAGAAATTAATTTAGGCAAAATGAATGTGTTAACAATTTTGGATCTTCAAATTATGAGCAAAGTTTAGCCCTCTCTAGGTCTTTTAAAATTTATTTCAGCAATGTTTTATAGCTTTTAATGTGGAGGTTTTGCACTCTTTTGTTACATTTTTTTTCCTATTTGACCTCTTTTGATATTAGTGTAAATGAAGTTCTTTCCTTCATTTTCTAGTTGTTCACTATTACACCTGATTATCTTTGGATGATTGCTAGAAATTTTATCGAATATTTATAGAAATAATTTGACACTCTGGGTGATGTTATTTTAACGAAGACTGAATTTCCTTCTGCTTCTGTCCAGATGTTAGACTAGATGCAGATCACTTTAATCCACTTAGGGATTGAGCAGATTCAAAGTGGGACTTCAGTGCTAAAAAGGGCTTTTCTATTTCCTGTTCATTCTTCACTTAGGGTATAGCCCTTCAGAATCCAACTGAAATTTTGAGATCTCCACCAAAGCCTCCCCTCTTTGATTGACACGAATTTCAGTTTGTATGCCTCCAAGCTTATAAAGATTGCCAAAAGCTATACTCAGCTTCTTACCTCTCAATCATTTTTTTTTTTTTTTGGCTTTCATTTGGCAATCACCTCAATGGAAAAAGTTTCCTAAAATACTTGAGTCAGCTCTTTTGTCTTCTTTCTTATAACTTATCTCAAAATCTGTGACCATGGTATCTTTCTGAGGCCTTCAAATCATTCCTGCTGTCTTAAAAAAAAAATCTATGTGCATGTCTATATCTATATGTGTCTCCCTTTTTTCTTAGCTATTTTCAGGAGTGTTGCTCTGAGACACCCTAATAAGTCATTGCCAGAAGTATATTTTTCTTCTTGTCCCCTCCATTCTTCCATCTCATTCTCCACTAGAATATAATATTGTTCTCTGTATCTCATTTACTGCTGTATTCCTAGCACTTAGTATACTGCCTAGCACAAAATAGCACAAAAATATCTAGTCAATAGATATTTGTCAAATTAAAAAATGAATTATACATTGACATTTTCTGTGAAAAGATAGAATGGAAATTCGGAAGAAAATATCTTCCCTGTTATTTCTCATAGCTAAGATATAGCTATTCTTTAGCATAATAGGGTGAGTTCTGAACTTGAATTCAGGACCTTTATAGTTCTAGTGCCTTTTTAATTGATATTCCCTCAAAATGTTAAATAACATCTTTTCTTTATCCATTTGTAAATTATTTATTACTCTCTTATTCATGGAAATAGTTTCAACTGTTATTATAAAGTTAAAGAGTTTTCAAGGGAAAAAATAAAAAAAGATAAAAAGGACATTGGAATTAATGTTCTAATTAACTAATCAAAATATTTAAGTATAAATATAGGTTTGTAATTTTTATGATGGTTGTAATTCTTCCAGTGAATACAATCAAGGCAAATAGCTTGTTATCATGTTTTAAGAGGTAAAGATGAAGAATTTCATTAAAAATTACATTTTGCATAGTACATAAATGTCTACCTGTGTTTTTCTCCCTTTCCTTTAGAGCCATATTAAGTGCCAGATCCAGTTATTTTGCTGCAATGCTGAGTGGCTGCTGGGCTGAAAGCTCCCAAAAGTGTATTACTCTTCAAGGGTAAGCATAATTTTTACAAGGCAGCTTGACTGCAAATAATACTTCATACAGAACACTTCTAATGAATCTGTTTTCTCCATATATTCATTGAAATGTTTCTCATGTTGTGGAATTCAATGAAGTACATCTTCTGAAAATGAGAGATAGTAGGGAACATTTAGTAATAGAGATAGCGTGTTAGTCTTCCCAGACTGCTAAAATAAAATATCACTACTGAGTGGCTTAAACAACAGAAATTTATTTTCTCAGAATTTGGCAAGATCAGAGTACCAGCAAGGTTTGTCTTATGAGAGCTCTTACCTTGGGTTGCAGACAGCTTATTCTCTGTGTGTGCTTAATGGCCTTCCCTTAGTGCATGGGGGCAAGGGGAGGTGAAAAGAAGGTAGAGGGAGAGAGACAGAGAGAGCTCTCTGGTTTCTTCTATTTTAGCACCTCAGGGCAGGGCCCCATCTTATTATCTAATTTAACCTCAATTCCTTATAAGCCCCATCTCCAAATATAGCCACATTGTGGAGTTAGGCCTCAGTATATAAATTTGGGTGCGTGGGGAAACACAAACATTCAGTATGTAAAAGGTAGTTTCTTTTTTATCTTTTAAAGAATAATTTGGATAGGTGTGGATTTCATTGACTTACGAGGCAATGGTGTATCTACACAATTTGTGGCAGTTTATATAAACTGCTAAGATAGTTATTAAGAGATAAACTAGTACCTTAAATGATAAAAAGGACCCTTTGTTTTTTTAGTGTTTATTCATTTTTGAGAGAGAGAAAGACAGAGCATGCGTGGGGAAGCAGCAGAGAGAGGGAGACATAGAATCCAAAGCAGGCTCCAGGCTATGAGCTGTCAGCACAGAGCCCAATGTGGGGCTCTAACCCACAAACTGTGAGATCATGACCTGAGCTGAAGTCAGACACTTAACCGACTAAGCCACCCAGGTGCCCCAAGAAGGACCCTTTTTTGGTCACAGATAATCACTGTGAGATTCTGTAGTGTACAGTATGGGGAAGGGCTTTCTCAGTAGGAAAAATGCCTGGGAGTTCTGAGGGAACCTCTCAGCCCTGCATCTTGGCAAGAATCTTGGGTACGGCATAGTGATAGTGGCAATTCCATGAAAATGGATGCATGGAAATTACTGATAAATTCTTAACCATTTATTTGTCACCCTGACCTATAATTTTGGGTCTTCTTGGTTATAATCATCTGGTTCTCTTACTAAGTAGAACAAATCTCCAAATGCCTGTCATTTTGTAATTTTTCACTCTATAAAAAATGGATTTTATATGCCAAGCTAAAGAGTTTATTATCCTGGGTAAAAGGGATGTATAGATAGAGCAGTTGGTGACATTCTGTTATCACTATTGAAAACACTTTGAAAAGTATACGTATCCTACTGATAAGATCTCTTCCTTTATGATGAATTTAAAATATCTGCTAAATAAATAGTGCTAGTAGAGGCTAGAATCTTTCTAAGTGTGCCAATCCTAGGGATAATTATATTGGTGTAATTTTGGAAAATTTTAGATGTTTTAGACATCATTTTAAAAAACTGTCAATCCACCCTCCTTAGAAATGAATTCAACAGAAATTTAAATGGAGAGAGAACACTAGTTTGACTCAAAATGCAACTTCTGACAGTCATTAAAAAATCACGTGATTCTGTGTAGTGAGAAAAAAGTCAAAAGAAGGTGTGATTATGGGATCTCATTCTACAGCAAGGGAAAGTAATTTACAGAAAGCACATGTCTGATTTTTTCCTAGAAGAAATCTTAGTTCCTTGTAGGTTTAGTGACAGTTTTTACTATCTGATGTCTATTAGGTAGCTATTTCTTTCTTCCTTTCTCCAAATAGATTTTGTCCTCAGGAGTAATAGTAATGCCATGTTTTTTCTAGGCTTCTTCCACATTTACTATGCACTTTGATTTTTAGAATCAGTCTTTGAGAGAGCAGGTGTATTCATATATTGCAGATGAGTAAAAACAAGATCAGTTAAGTTAAATGTCTTCCTGGAGTCACCTGGTAAATAAGTGCTTATGCTGAATATAAATCACATGGTTTTGATAAGTACTTCAGTGTCGATTCCACCACAGTCACTAAAGAGTTTAAAAGTTTCCTGTTGGCATGTATTCTTGAGCTAGTGCATACTCGTCTCCTCCACTGTTTAAATCCTTGATTTTCAAATTTTATCCCATAGAACCCTAAAGTTCTTGGTAGTGTGTTAGGAAACACATGGCATGGGATTGGGATCTGAGGGGAAAACTATATAGGAAGGGCTGCCCCTTCAACCAGAACTGCTCTACTTTTATCTCTTTTATGTTGTTTAAGATGACCTCTGAGTTTAGCTATAGGAATAAAGGCAGTCCTTAATCAGCCCTCATGAGTGATCAGATTAAACATTCAAAACACACAGGCTTTTAAAGATGCAGTTTATTTAGAGGTTAGTAGGCAAGAAGGAAGTAGTAGCATCAACTGCTGGTCTCTACTGTCTTAACCTATAATTTTCCATCCTTTATTATGATGGATGTGATGGATGAATATCTCCTGTTATAATATGGCCTGACTACCACTGACCAACTTTAGTAGCTTGCTCAAGGGAAAGCCAAATAGAAGTAGCCAAACTTGTTTTAGAGTTCTGTTTGGCTTTCCCTTGAGCAAGCTACTAAAGTTGATGAATGGTAGTCAGAGACAGATATCATATGATTTCACTTATATGTGAAATCTAAAAAGCAAAACAAATGAATAAACAAACAAAAGGCAGAAACAGACCCATAAATACAGAGAACTAATGACTGACAGAGGGGGAGGGTGTGGGTGTGGGCAAAATGGGTGAAAGAGAGTGGGAGATATAGGCTTCCAGTTGTAGAAAGAATAAGCCACAGGAATAAAAGGTACAGCATAGGGAATATAGTCAATGGTATTGTAATAGTGTTGCATGGTGACAGATGGTAGCTACACTTGAGGTGAGCATAGCATAACATATAGAGTGGTTGAATCACCGCGTTGTATTCTTGAAACTTAAGTAACATTGTGTGTCAACTATACTAAAAAAAATGTCATTGAAATAAAAGCATGTTGTAGTAGTGACAGCAATGATCAGGCTCACTCCCCTTATAGTATTTTCCTCTCTCTTTGGTTGTGGTAAGCAAGGCTCTGTTTCTCACTGGTTCATCTTTCCTATAGCTACTAGGTCAGCAGTGGTGGCTTACTGCTGGAAATCTCACATTGGAAATAAGGACACATTTCTTTTTGGCTCAACTGTTTTGTTTGGTAAAGCAAGGTTTTCTAATACTAAAATGAAGGAAGAAAGTTTCTCCTGACAGATACTGGGTTTTATCCATATCCTTTATTATCATCACACAATATTTTTTGCTTTCCCCTCTTGTACCACGTATCAAATTGACTGTGTCAAATTACCACCTACAATGGTATTAGTATCATAGGATATAAAGCTATAGGAAGGCTAAAGGGAATTTAAAGGGAACTAAAGAGTCCTGTAATCCTGGTTCTACCTGTGCCCCAGTATTGGGAGGTGGTAGGAAGTTGTCCAGTTTTCATGGACAAAGGTGGAAATTCTCAACATCCTATACTGGAAATTGAACCACAGCCAGTATTTATATAACTGCACACATTTCAATTTTTATATAAATAGAAGTCTTCCATTGGTGGCTTGAGGCTTTAGAACATAAATCTGGATTTTCTCATCTCCCTTGGGAGATTCCTGGGATTACACTAAATTTTCAGAATGATCTTTCGAAATATAAATTAGATATATGTATTTCTCTTCTGACTAAAATTGCTCAATGCCATCTCATCACAGTGAGAATTAAACTGAAATCTTTACTACCAACCTATAAGACCCTGTATGATCTGGCTCCTGGGTTTTTCCAGACCATCCCACCTAAATTAACTACAGCCCAACTCTCCAGTTACCCTCTTTTATATTACCTTGTTATGTTGTTTTCATGGCACTTTTCACTATTAAAAGTACCTTTTATATATATATTTGTTTACATATTTACTGTCCATGGCCTCCCTCTACAATGAAAGCTTCTTATATCTTCGAGGTCTAGAATAGAGCCTATTATTCAATAAATAATTGAATGTGAATGAACAAACGAATGAATGAGTCCCTATGTTACCTTAGCCCACAGACACAGGACCCTGAAACTTTAGGAAGCACACATAAAGCACAGAGATTTTAGTAGACTAGATGTATGTTTATTCTCTGATCTTAGAGCTCTGTCCTCTCATAGGTCTTTCTTCCTTAAATATATGTAACGTTTTCATCTCCTAAAAGCTTTTATTCTGATTACATTTATTTGTTTAAAAAAAATTTTTTTTAATGGTTTTATTTATTTTTGAAGGAGAGAGAGAGACAGAGCATGAGCGGGGGGGGGGGGGGGGGGGAGGAGCAGAGAGAGAGGGAGACACAGAATTCGAAGCAGGCTCCAGGCTCTAAGCTGTCAGCACAGAGCCCGATGCAGGGCTCGAACCCATGAACTGTGAGATCATGACCTGAGCCGAAGTCTACGCCTAACTGACTGAGCCACCCAGGCACCCCTATTCTGATTACATTTAAATGGGGATAGTGCTTTCAGTCTTTCCATTTAAACTGTGGGCTATTGAAGTGATTTGTTGTTTTTCTAGGTCATTTGATCATGTTTTTATAAATACTTTTAGTAAAAATACAAATGAGTTACGACACTGTGATGAAAATGCAGTTTAGTAAAACATCTGTAAAACTGAGGGAAAATGTTTTCTTGCTGTTTTTATAACCATATATTGTTATATAGGCCCAAATGTCTGGATGTTCCTATCTAGTTTAATAAAACTATTGTTTTTCTTTAGTCATTATTATCTTTTGCTTGAAAAGTCAGGTCTGGAAAGAAACTATTATTTAACCATAAATGACCAATCCTCATTAACAGTAAGAAGAATAGCTCTTGAAATTTTGATGGAAAGTGCATTGAATAGTATATATTCTAGTAATTACGCTAGTGTTTTAGATTAGCAGACTGCAGATAATGTGGCATGATTATTCTGAGATTAAATCTTGCCATATCCATAGTATGTAAATTAGAAGAGATTTGACTTTTTTTCCTAAGTATTAAAGATGTGGAGTTTTTGAACCAGCATAAACCAGTACTTGGCCATAGTGGGGGGCCAGTAAATATGTATTAAATTAATTAATACATATTTAAATTAATTAATTAAAAAATACTTACATATTTTCAACTTAGTATTCCTCTGAAGGCAATGCTATAAGTGTCCAAGTAAGCCATTCATTAAACATTCTTCAAACATGTCTTGAGCATATGTTGTATAAGACCATAGAATCAAACACCTGAGTCCTACCCTGTGGAACTCTATTTCTTTTCTTCTCTCTTTCCTTCTTTCTTGCTTTTAGCAGATTAGATACTGTAATATCTTAAGATTGTATAATATTGTTAAGCTAGCTTAACAAACTGTGGGAGTCTTATCAGCACTGTTCCCACCCTGATTTCCACTGCAGAGCTCCAATATTGTGTGGGGGAAGAAAATTCTTCTCATCCTGGGGGTACAGAATCAATGCTGACATTCGGTTGCTACTAGAATGACAAGGATAAATAAGATACAGCCTGCCCTAGCAGGACTCAGTCTAGAAGGAGAAACAAATGTGTAAATAAAGATATCACAAGTCAGTCTGATAAATGTGATAATGGAAGTATATAGTATAGTGTACTGCTTAAGAGCCCATACTTTGGAGTCAATAGGCCTGGATTTAAATGATAGTGTATCGCTAGCCATTTGGCCTTGGGCAAGTTACTTGATTTCAGTTTTTCATTTATAAAACAAGACTAATAATAGTATCTCCTATTGAGTTGTTACGATTATTGAATGAACCACTGGCACTCAAAATGCTTATTAGCTCAGTGACTGGTTCATAAGTGCTCAATAAATGTTAGTTATTACTATGTTTACCATTCAGTGATTTTTTTTTTTCCCTTGGAAACATTAAGGAAACAATCAGAGATAAAGAGCCACGTGTCTGGTTTCTGAAAGATGAAGGAAGTAGAGAGGGAGAATATTTTAAACAGAGTATATGGATGTACTAAAGCATAGATGTATAAGGAATTATAAGTAGTTCAGGTGCAGGAAATGAGTAGTTCATTTGTCTTGGAACAGCTGCTAGAGAGGGTGAACTAGAGGTCAGATGATAAAGAACACTATACACCAGTCTAAGGAATTTGAACTTTTCTTCTATGGGCAATAGAGAATTGTTGAAGGGTTTTCACTCTAATAGCAGTGTGGGAAATGGGATGCAAAGAGATTATTTCAGGTAGGAAACTTACATGAGAGAGAAGATACAGTCATAGTACAGATTAGAGGAAAAATTTCACCTCTCCCAGAGCAGTCAGAGGAGAAACAGACAGCAGAGGCTAACTTCCAGAAATTTTTGAAGCTATAAGTGATGAGATATAATGAGGGAGAGGATTAAGATGAATCTCATGGTCTAATTTAGGTATCTAGGGGTGCCTGGGTGGCTCAGTCGGTTGAACGTCTGACTTCGGCTCAGGTCATGATCTCGCAGTCTGTGAGTTGGAGCCCCGTGTCAGGCTCTGTGCTGACAGCTCAGAGCCTGGAGCCTGCTTCAGATTCTGTGTCTCCCTCTCTCTCTGCCCCTCCCCAACTCATTCTGTCTCTTTCTCTTTCTGTCAAAAATAAATAAACATTAAAAAAATTAAAAAAAAATAATTTAGGTATCTAGATGATAATCTAGATGCTGAGATTTTTGGGCAGACTTCTTCCTGTTCAAAATAATATGAAAGAGTCAGTAGATGAAGTAAGAAAACATTTTCTTTGTTATTGATAAAAACACTTCAAGTAGTAAAACATGTGTTAAGGTAAGAGCCAAAGTTGACTTGCTTACTGTGTCTCCTCTATGATTACCCACCTGAAAGAAAGTCTGAAATTGGAGAGCAGATGCACTCTTTCCCAATCACATCTTCAGACTCGTTCAGCAGAGAAGAAAGGAAAAAAGAAATTACATTACCTCTCATCTTGGGTTCCTCTGGACCATTGATAAGTGGTTATTGTCCATGAACCAGATGCAAGAAGCCCTGTAACAGTGCTATGAACAAAATAGGAACAGCAAAAAATAAATAAATAAAGACTGAATTGGGGGTGCTGGGAGAGGTAGGAAAGAGGAAGGAGGCCATGAAATCAGTTTGAGATCTAGTAGTCAGTAGGACGTAAAAGTTACCACTCCAGACTACTTCTTTAAGTCATATCTTTTCTTTTCATCTGTAATAAGGATGTTGGCCAAGCTAGAGGTGCTGGATAGGTATTACAAGTTAAGAAATCTGTGCAGCATAACAAGAATCTTTTTAGTGAATAGAACTGTTCATCAGAGGCTTTAAGAAGACCAGAGGCCATTTGTCAGTGATGCTGAGGAGAGGATTTCCTAATGAGCCAGAGGTTGGACTGGGACCTCTCAGATCCCTTCTAACTCTAAAAGTTCATTAAAGAAGATGCTCAACAAATAATTAGTGATTTGCTAACATACCAATAATATTTTATAACATATAAAAATTTATAACTGTAGTTATACTTCATTTTAAATTAATGGAATAACTGCATGGATGTTATTTGAAGAACATACTCTTCAGATAAAAGTGAGATTAAAACTTTATCTTAGCTAAAATTTTATGAGAAAATAGAGTGTATTGTTGATACCAGTTTCACTTTAATTATTTCTGGATTTGAATTTGGTTTTCTTTTATATTTCAGTATAAACCATGTAGAAATGAATGTTATGATGCATTTTATATATGGAGGAACTTTGGACTTTCCAGAGAAAACTAATGTTGGGTATGTATTATTTTTAAATCATTTTAAGTATAAAAGTATTAATACTTTGTGGTGTCTGCTTTGTTGAGCTTTGTTTTAAAGTGTCAATACAGTAGAAGCTTCACTTTCATTATTTTGCCATATCATGTGTATTTGGGGAGTATCTAAAAACAGGAGGTCGCATTATTTAGAAGAAAAGATGATCTAGCAACTCACAGTAATAAGATTAAGAAAAGTCTTTATTTGACTCAGATTTTGTTAGAAAGACCTTATATTTGTTTTGGAAAATAAACGACAGGTTTTTATAAAGTAAAATTGAATATCAAATTTTGAACAATTTACTATTTTGTTTTCAAATTTTAGGACTACTCTTTTAAACAGCAAGAGAAAAGTAAAAAGAAAAACCTTAAAATTACTTTATAGACATCCTAAAAAACAACAATGGTTCTTAAGTGCTGTTTAGTGAAATTCCATGTAAGCACTGAAACTGTAGTAGAGAGTGAAATCTACCTTGCTCTTCCAATTTTTTGGATGTGTTCTTCTTCTATTGCTGTTTTCATACCAAACAAATGAAAGCTGCTTTTTAATTTAAATATTCATTGGTTTTTTAAATTACAAACTGAGTAAATGATTTTGGGGGGAAAATGTCATGAGTCACAGGGATTGAGTATTGAAATTTATCCCCCTGGAAACCTATAGGAAATTTTATCATGCCCTCAAGGCTTGTAGGTTTCCTAAGTACCTAAAGTGAGTGTGGTACTTGGAAATTCTTGCCAAATGAAAGAAGCAGTGGAAACTCGCTGAGGCATTGGATACTGTTTTCAGTCTTAGAGTCATTTGTAGGTATTTTCAGTATGATAAACATCAATTAATTGCCCTCCTCCCAAGTTTTTATTATACAGATTTCTTGCAAAGAGTTTTATAACTTTTACAGCCTTTGAAGCAGCTTCCTGGACTTTGCTGAATATGTCACTGACAATATGAGGGGAATTTGAAACATCTCCAATTTACTTCATGTTATTCTCCACTACCCAAGTCATCTGACAGTACTTTCAAACTTTGACCTGTGTCCTTTTTATTATCCATAAAGGATATCTACTATGTAGGACAGAAAGTTAGAGTTAAAATAATTCAGATTATTATTATTTTTTTAAACAGGCTATCTATTATTAAGACATTACTGTGTATTAGTCCTTAGTTTTTAAATTGGAAAATTAACAGTCTATCTGTTTTTATTTTAGTCAGATACTCAATATGGCTGATATGTATGGACTAGAAGGATTAAAAGAAGTAGCAATCTATATTTTAAGAAGAGATTACTGTAATTTCTTTCAGAAGGTAATTATTGAGTCTCAGAAATCTTTTACCCAGTGCTTAAAGTCACCCATTATTATCTACTAGATTTTTAACTCTGATAGTGAATAGGGCTTTGAATCTTAAAAAATATTCAGTCAATTTAACTAATGGGAACTCTAGTTGAGAAATAGCTCATATGATATGCTTACAAAAAAACAGAAATTAATTCAGATCATTTAAGTAAAATAAAATTGACATGGAGTTTATTGAAAGGATATAGGAGTATCCTTTATAATTCAAAGGTGGAGTGTGCAGCTGGGACTGAGTCAGGGTGGGTGGCTCAGTCAGTTAAGCGTCCAACTCTTAATCTTGGTTCAGGTCATGATCTTGTAGTTTGTGAGATCAAGCCCCACATTGGGCTCTGCACTGACATTGCAGAGCCTGCCTGGGATACTCTCTCTCTCTGTGTGTCTCTCTGTCCCTCCCTCCCCTGCTTGTGTCCATGCGTTCTCTCTCTCACTCAAAATAAATAGAGAAAAAAACCCACATTTATCACAAGTGTTTCATTTGTTCTTTTCCCTGAAAGTACGCTCTTCCTTCCTGTCACTTCTCTTTATAGCATCCACTTGAGATGGAATATATTTCTCTTCTCATCAAGTGGAGTATGAATACTAACTTTTAACTTTAGTTAATATAAACATAAATTTATTGTCTAAAGAAAGATCTCCTACTACACATTTGTACAGATGCCATTTTGTACATTATTCTTAGATTATCTAATGTTTTAACTTACTCTGTGACTATAGGTTATTTTTTATGTACTTAATCATTTTCTAAATTCTCTACAGTGATCATATATTATTACTTTTATAATCAACAAAAAAGCAAATCTTAAAATAGTTGTTTTACATTGATATTCTCTTCTTATTGGGTACTTGAGGCAGCAGTATATATTGTATGCATTTTAATTAGGTAATTTTAATAATTTTAATAACATGTAAATTTATATTTTTGTGTTGGGTAGGACTTTCCTACCTCTGTATAAGTTGCAGCTGAAGAAGCACCCCATGTACTAAAAGAGAGCCATGAACAGTTGCCTATAGCACCACCTCCACTACCACCCAGAGTTTACTGAGAAACATTAAACTCCTCAGCTACCTTTAATCAATCATTTATTCCAGCCTCTAGAAGTAAGGAAATTAAAAGAAGGAGGGTGGTCTGTGGTATCCTGAACTTTGTAGAAAGTGAATAATTCTGATGAAAGATTTTCCTTCTCTTTCGTCTGCTTCCCTCATCTTCCCAGCCAAGTGGAAGTTAGGAGGGAGATCCAAGCATATCTGAATAAAAATTAAAGATAGAGGGTATCTGCAATGAGGAGATATGTCTTATCCTTCAGATGGACATATGCCACATCTGTAAAACCAGCCCACTTTGGAGCTTCCATTAAAGAATAAAAGAAAATGGTAAGAGATTTCTTGGGAGAGCCTGAATTTCTTGGAATATGCCTCAGAAGCCAGTAAGAGTACCCTCATATGTGGAGATTTCTAAAGGGAGAAGCCAGTACTAGTTTGGCCATTAGGGACAATAGCTGTTGTCATGTGTAGAAAAAAGTAGGGGTGCCTGTCTGGCTCAGTTGGTAGAGTGTGCAACTCCTGATTTTGGTGTTGTGAGTTCAAGCCCCGCATTGGGTGTAGAGATTACTTAAAAGTAAAATCTTAAAAAGAAGAAAAGAAAAAAGTATGGGGAGTCCACTCCACACCCGTTACACCTGGTTCGTGGGGAGGGAAGAGGACCTTAGTGGTTCTTTGAAGATTAGAGGTTGCTGGTACAGGGCCAAATGATGCTGTGTCCCACCTAGGGATCACTGCGCATCATGAACCACTAGAAGAATCTTTATCCACTGAGGGGCTAGGGTTACATGTAGTCTGCTCCTCAAGAGTCATTGGCAAACGCCATCAACATCTTTTTTTTTTAATTTTTTTTTAATGTTTATTTATTTTTGAGAGAGAGAAACAGAGCATGAGCGGGGGAGGAGCAGAGAGAGAGGGAGGCACAGAATCCGAAACAGGCTCCAGGCTCTGAGCTGTCAGCACAGAGCCTGACGTAGGGCTCGAACTCACAAACTGTGAGATCATGACCTGAGCCGAAGCCAGACGCTTAACCAAATGAGCCACCCAGGTGCCCCAAAGGCCATCAACATCTTAATTAGAGCAAACTCAGTGACATCAACCTATTTCCATGCTGTGTCTGGTTATTTATATGGCCATTCATAGCCCTCTTTCACAGGAGTTAGACCTAGAAAATGGAGGAGCAAGAGGAGACCACACCATGCTCTACTCCTGATTCCATATTTCCCCAACTATAAATGTAATCAGTGATGGGGGAGAGAAAGATGTAAAGCCAGATATAAGATAGGTGTCTAAATAGTACTGTGCTGATTTCAGTTCCAAAAAATAACCAGAAAATACTGGAATTTGCCTATAATGTCATGAAGGGATGGAAAAAAGGAGAATTTGACACAGCATAGTTGGCAGCATTATCTGGGAAAAAAGTTTTATGTTAGTATCTCCTCTGAACTGAGACTCCTCAATAAATGAATTACATCTAACATTTTATTTATTTTTTATTTTTAAAAAATGTTTTATTTTCATTTTTTATTTTTTTATTTTCCTTTTTTGAAAATATGATTTATTGTCAAATTGGCTTGCATACAACACCCAGTGCTTATCCCAAGTGCCTTCCTCAATGCCCATCACCTATTTTCCCTCTCCCCCACCCACCCCCATCCACCTTCAGTTTGTTCTCTGTATTTAAGAGTCTCTTGTGGTTTGCCTCCCTCCCTCTCTGTAACTATATCTTTTTCCCTTTCCCTTCCTCCTTGGTCTTCTGTTAAGTTTCTCAAGATCCACATATGAATGAAAACATATGTGGTTTATATATACAATGGAATATCACTTGGCAATGAGAAAGAATGAAATCATGCCATTTGCAGCAACATGGATGGAACTGGAAGGTATTATGCTGAGTGAAATAAGTCAGAGAAGGACTGGTATCATACATTTTCATACATTGTGGGGAATAAGCTTGGAAATTCCCTGGGCTTGCACCAATGGGTTAACAAAGCATAAAGAATTACAAAGCCATAGGATGCTCACACCCAAGTTTGGGTAAACAAGATTAGGTGAATAAAGGTAGAGAAGGGGGGCTAAGGCCCCCAGAATAAAGTAGGGGGAAAAGGCCCCCAGAATAGAGGGGGGGCAAATGTCCCCAATATAAAGGTATATGAGGTAAGCAAGATTAGGTATTCAGGGTGAAAGCACCCCCCCAATTTAGTACTATAGCAGAAAGCTGCTTTCACAGGAAGGAAGGACCAACGTAGGTAAACAGGTAAATAGGGCTATAGACCTCTGTGCTGCAGTGAAGCTGTCGAGAGCAGAGCTGATTAACAAAAGAAAGGTGTCTTGTTAACCCTGAAGTTACTTGCTGTATCTGTCTTATCCCCTAGGCTGGCTAAGATAAACAGACATGGTGCTTCCTGTCTGCCATTAACAATCATCTGACCATCCGCCTGGGGCCAGGATTTTGTTTTGTATTAATCCAAACCCCTAACCCCAAATATCTTCAAGACCCCCTTTCCTTCGCGTCCATAAGTTAGTGTTCATAGTTTCATTGCCTCTTTGTGTGCATCCATCACCATGTTTGTAAGCCTTCTGATCCTAATACAAATGGTGCAAGGACCCTCATTCAGGGCTCTTGTCTTTTCTTGGACATTAGCCATCTCTCGCTTTTAATCCTGCGTCCGCTCTCTTTAGACTTAGAGAACTTTAGACTTAGAGTCTATACAATACATCTAACATTTTAAAAATAATCTCTTTTATGGATAGTCTTTGGACCATTGCCTCTAGTTTTTAGTATGTTTATAAGTATACATAGGTTGTATGCAGCTTCTTGCATTTTACTTACAATAATTCACTTGATTTTTAAAACACAGAAGGCATATTTGTTAACATTAAAACAACAGAAAATGAAATTTTAAATAGATTATCAATATGATACTTTGTTGAAAACTTTTTTCACTTTACTTGTTTTAATATATTTTATTGTGGTAACAGATATTTGAGAGAATAATTTTTGCTTTTATTGCTTGATCTTTAAACTTTTGCTTTACATATTTTTATAATATATAACTTTATAAATATATCTTTGAAAGTATAATTTTTAACTTCTAGATCTCAGGGGTATCTGGGTGGCTCAGTCGGTTAAGCATCTGACTTTGGCTCAGGTCATGGTCTCGCCATCCATGAGTTTGAGCCCTGCATCCGGCTCTGTGCTGGCAGCTCAGAACCTGGAGTCTGCTTTGAATTCTATGTCTACCTCTCTCTTTGCCCCTCCCCTGCTCATGCTCTGACTCTCCCTCAAAAAGAAATAAACATTTAAAAAAGTTTTAACTTCTAGATCTTAATTATGTAGTTTCTTGCCAGTGACTTACTTGCATGTGATAAGCCTATTGTAACACACTGCACAGTAATACAAATTTGGGTAGAAAGTAATGGGTAACTGGCCCTGAAACTTCTGACAAGCTTTAGTCATTTCATTAACTTCACAATTTTACCTTTTACACAATTAAAATTTTTGGACTTCATTTATAGAATTACAGTGAACTTTACATTATATATTTTTCATCACTTCTTTTTTTTTTAAGTTTATTTTTCAGAGAGACAGAGACAGAGCAAGTGGGGGAGAGAGAGAGAGAGAGAGAGAGAGAGAGAGAGAGAGAGAGAGAGAATCCCAAGCAGGCTCTGCACTACCAGTGCAGATGTGGGGCTTGAGCTCACACAACCATGAGATCATGACCTGAGTGGAAACCAAGAGCTGGACTCTTAGCCAACTGAGCCACCTAGATGCCCCTTTTTTGCCACTTCTTTAAAAACATATCTTGGGTAGTGATTTAAATATATCTCTTCCCAAATTCTGCAAGCAGATTTTGAAAATGACTAAAGGTCTGTCATCCTGTTACAAAATACTTGGAAATTAGCATTTTTATATAAGTGAAATTCTCAGAGAGTTAAAGTAACCGTTTAAGCCAGTGGTCAGTAAACCTTTTCTGTAAAAGGCCAGATAGCAGATATTGTAGGCTTTGTGGGCCATGCATTCTCTATCACATCTACTCAGCTCTGCCGTTGTGGAACAGAAGCAACTACAGACAACATGTAAAGGAACATCATAGTAGTATTCCAATAAAACTTTATTCACAAAAACAGTGATGGGCTACATTGGCCCACAAGTATAGTTCCCTGGTCTCTGCTTTAAGCAGCAAATTACTTTGTATTTTAATTTTTTTATGGAAATTATTCTTATACATCAATTAGTGGACTTTGTGTTGTAAAGAGCTGGTTATTCCTAAATTAGATTGCTGGACCTCTTTTTTTTTTTTTTTTTTTTTTTTTTGAGCGAGAGTGAGGGAAGAGAGAATCTTTAAATTTTTTACTTTTGTATTTATTTTTATTTTAGAGAGAGCATGAGCTAAGGTGAGGGGCAGAGGGAGAGAGAGAATCTTAAGCTGGGTCCATGCTGACACAGGACTTGAGCACAGCCCTGGGATCATGACATGAGCTGAAATCAAGAGTTGGATGCTGAACAAACTGAGCTACCCAGGTGCCCCACATTCCTGGACGTTTTAACTCTTGTGTTTACTTTTATAATTTTTTAGACTTCTGAGTGTTTTTATGTTTATACCAGTAGTTTCTTCCCAAGAGTTTGATACTCCTGTCTGAAGTGGTTCAGAAAACCAAATTATTTAACTTGGTAGAATTATCACTGCATCATCTATATAGTGATAGCCATTTTTATTTTATTTTATTTTTTTATTCCTTTTTTTGTTATTTTGAGAGAGAGAAAGAGAGTGCACAAGCTGGGGAGGGGCAGAGAGAAGGAGAGACAGAATCTCAAGCAGGCTCCACACCATCAGTGCAGAACCCAGTGTGGGGCTCGAACTCACAAACCATGAGATTATGACCTGAGCCGAAATCAAGACTTGGACTCTTAACCAACTGACCATTTTTTATTTTAGAATAGCCTAGAGTACCTCCAGTTTTTGCAAAGGGAATGACCAGTTTGTTCATATACAAAGCAAAATATTTACATTCAATTTATTGAACACTAATGTAATACTTTTAGGAGAAGTGTATTAGAAACTCAAATTAATAGCAGTTCATAATTTTAAAAGTTGCAAATCACTAACCTTATTAGAAAGATTACCCTGGGTGTAATTCTAAAGAAGCTTTGCTCTTCTCTGAGAGCAAGGGACCTTCAGAAAGATACACTTAGAGACCACATACACAAATTGGCTGATTGATGATCTTTATTTAGTATATAAACCCCACATTACAACAAATGAATGTGTACCAAGAGAAGTTGAACTCTATTCACCCTAATAGGCAATAGATATGCTTAGAAAATAATCCAAAACCTGAAAATAAGTGATATGGGCAATATGTAGCAAAGAGGCTTAACACCAAGAGCAATGAGTTGTTGTCACTACTTATATCTACATTTTTTGTTTTAATTACTTCCATATATGAACTTTTAAAAATACATTATATAATTATGATCTAATTTCTGTCATTTTGTCTGAGGTCAGAGTAGGACTTCCCATTGCACATGCACTTAGAGTTATATTTATACTTCAGGAAGCAGATTAGATCATATGGTTGCATTGCAGTGTGATGTGCTAGAAATTACACCATTTTAATGTAAAAAATAAGCTAAATGAAATTAAAATAAAACCTGTGTTCATTCTGATAGCTGAGAGAGTTCAAATGCTATTCTATAAAACTAAAGGTTGTTAGTGATACTCTGTTTTACAAGAATAGACTTTTGAATTATGCACATTTATTCTGCAGTTTAGGTATACAAATCAGATCATGTTTATGAACCAAATACTTTTAGCCTCTGAAAGTTGAAAAAGAATACATGTGGTGTTTTCTATTAATTTTAGCCTATTCCCAGAACGTTGGCGTCTGTACTAGAATGCCTGATTATTGCTCATTCAGTTGGAGTGGACAGTCTTTTTGCTGACTGCATGAAGTAAGTGATTTGAAGTAGTGTCAATACTATTAATATAAAGATTTTGTTCTTCTATTCTTGTAATTTTCTGGGAAATTTTGGAATTGGCCTGTTTTCTTGGGTACATTGTAGGGAGCTTAATGCTTAACTAGTTGTAACAATTGAGAAGTATTATTGACTTAGATATTATTCAAGATGCTTGGGATCTATTTTATTTTAGCCTAACCATAGTTATTTATGTCAAAAGCTATGCATCAAACTTAAAGTAGAATTAAAATATTTGTTTACAGAAAAGGGAGGACAATTAAGTCCATCATAGAGTTCACAAAATTAACGGTAAGAGTTAGTCATCATATATTTATGTACAACTTATATCATTGAAAATAAAAGTGTTGGGGCGCCTGGGTGGCGCAGTCGGTTAAGCGTCCGACTTCAGCCAGGTCACGATCTTGCGGTCCGTGAGTTCGAGCCCCGCTTCAGGCTCTGGGCTGATGGCTCAGAGCCTGGAGCCTGTTTCCGATTCTGTGTCTCCCTCTCTCTCTGCCCCTCCCCCGTTCATGCTCTGTCTCTCTCTGTCCCAAAAATAAATGAACGTTGGAAAAAAAAAATTAAAAAAAAAAAAGTTTAAAAAAAAAAAAAAGAAAAGAAAAGTGTTATTTGAATACTATAATCCAAAATATTTTCATTTCTCTAACTTGAGATTCTTTTATTTTTTTTAACAGGTGGATTGTAAAGCATTTTGCAAGGTTTTGGTCTGAGAGAAGTTTTGCAAATGTACCTCCTGAGATTCAGAAAAGTTGTCTTAACATGTTGATTCAGTCTTTAGTAAGTATAAACTGAATACCCTTGTTTGTATTTGTCATCAAAAAGTTTATTCAGTTTTGTGTAGGTACTTTCAACGTTTTAAACATAAATGTAGAATTCTATGGTAAAAGCAAGATGAGAGAACCGATTTCAGATAACCCAGAACCAGTTGAGAACCTGTCCTCAAGATTTTGTTCCCCTCTACCAAATTCATTAGTTAGGGTTCAGAGAAGCAGAACCACTATTTTGGTTCATGAACAAAGGGGGCCTGGTGCCACAGATGGAGGTTATGCATTGGTATCAACAACATGGATTTCTACTCACTAAGGTAGATTTGGTACAGCGCTGAAACTTCTCTGTGGCAACATTCCCCACGAGAACCAGCCATTTACTTGGAGGCCAGTTAATTATATTGGACCACTTCATCATGGAAAAGGCAGTGCTGTGTTCTCATCGGAGTAGACATTTGCTCTAAATACAGATATGCCTTCCTTGCTTCCAGTATTTCTGCTAAAACCACTATCCATGGTCTTACAGAATTGCCTTTTCCATAATCGTGGTGTTTCACACAGCATCACTTATGACTAATGAACTCACTTCACAGCAAATCAAGTCTGGCTCATGATTTCACTGGTGTTACCATGTTTTCTATCATCCTGAAACAACTGGCTTGATAAATACCAGCCATGACCAGGTTACCAGTTACAGAAATGAGGTTCTAGTAGTTATGATATAAACATTAATTCCCTCTTTTTATATGAATATTTGTTTACATAAACCACTGTTTATGTATACTCCTTCCACTGTCTCATATCTCTACCATCTAATATAAGACCTGTTAATAATGGTTAATTTTATATCTCCATATTTAAGTTACAGGATACCAAAGGGGAGTGGGAATCAGTCTGAAGAACAATAAATGTTTCCCAAAGACAAAATAAAGACTTTATATCCTCTTACAGGGAAGGGCTAGCATGTTTGTTGTATACAGGATACTTATACCATGTCAGGCAAAAGCATAACTTTGTTATTGTCTCCATTTGAAATTAAGTATTGTTTAAAGAGATGTGTATGGGTGCCAAGCCCACAGGGGTGGACTGCAGTGATTTTGTAACATTGTCAGCTTGGCTCAGATAAACTGTTTCCCAGAATTTCCCTCTTTGAATGTTTCCACTTGGAGTGGCCACAAGGGACAATTTGGCATGAGATTTGGAGGGTAAAAGTGAAGCAGTAGCCTTTTTTTTTTTTTTTTTTTTTTTTAACACCAGGACTATTGGGGCAGGCACTTTTATCTCATACGTGTTGCTTGTTTACTGGCTCACCTTGTGGACGTGAAACAGCAGCCAGGCCATATCTGTTCCACCATGCCCTGTGTCCTTTTTTGGCTGCTCTCACCTCTTTGCCAGAGATATGTTTACCTCCATGATGAAGAGTACCAGCATCGCCTGAAGGACACCTATTTCATCCAGGTTGTAGGCAGTGAAAGCTGAAATGAGTCCATCCTTGTGGATTACAGCTTGTGTTCTTGGTGTTAGTATGTCCTTGCTGTCCTCTCTTCTCATATCAGCTGCCTTCCCTGTGGTCTTCAAATATATCTTCATTTACAAATACCATTTAACCAGCTCCCACGATTACATAAGGTCAAATCTCTGTAACAAATTCCTTTATATATATACAATTAACTCCTAGTGGTTCTCTTTCTCTGAACCCTAAATGATACGTCAGACTGGGTTACATAGAAGATACATCTAAACCTAACTGGGAAAATAAGTGTAGGCCATCAGCTGGTGAAATACTACCAGCAAAAAATAAATCTCAATCTATATTTATGCTAATGAAGGACTTTGTGGCTTAGTTTCTTAATATTTTGCATTCGTTTCTTTGGTCAGTGAATAGCTACTCCCTGTTCATGAAGGCAAACCATGTCCCAGCTATACTTCAGCTTCACAGAAGTAGAAACATCATTTACTACTATTGCTGCTGTTGTTGTTGTTGTTGTTGTTGTTGTTATTATTATTATTATTATTATTATTATCATTATTTAGTGGGTGTCTTTAGACCTTTATAGTTCAAAAAATACTTGGCATTTTTAAAATTTTATGTAAGACAGGTACTCTAACCTCTATTTCACATATGAGAAAAGAGAATCAGAAGTGCTTTATTCAGATTCAAAATGTCAGTAAATGACAAAGCCATATCTTTTGTTGTTGTTGTTAATTTATTTATTTTGAGAGAGAGAGAGAGAGTGAGTACAAGCAGAGGAGGAGCAGAGAGAGAGGAAGGCAGAGAATCTTAAGCAGGCTTCGTGCTGTCAGCGCAGAGATCACGAACTGTGAGTGAGATCATGACCTGAGCTGAAATCAAGAGTCAGACGCTTAACTGACTGAACCACCCAGGCACCCCCAAAGCCAGATCTTAAAACCAATTGCTGCCATTCTAAAGATAATCTGATAGGTGCTCACTGTGGGCAAATTTTTCTTTAAAGAAATGTGGACCTTGACTTTATCATCTCACAAATTGGTGGAAGAATGGGCATTTAAATAACTAAGTATAATACAAGTTAAACTATGATGAGTACTAATATTAAGTTCCTTGTCAGTCTAATTTACCCTGGTAGCCTCAGCCTTAGAGCAGTGCCTGGCTCATATTAGCAACTCAGTATATATTTTCAAATAGGTAAATAAATGAAAGAATAAGTATAAGTTAAAATTCAGGTGTGTACATGGGATCACAGAGGTTAAAACAATTGATTCTGATTAGAAGGATGAGAGAAGTAATTTGAGATGAACCTGAAGCTAGAGGAAAAGTTCAGAATAAAACAAGTACATTAGGATATTCCTGACAGACTGTTAAATTGTGACCAGAGACCTGGAGACAGACAGTTCCAATATTCTGCTATAACTGGAATGAGAAGAGATAAGTCTGGGGAGAGGCTAAGGCCAGATTGGGAGGGATCTTAACTGAATGTCTTGTTAAGAAGTTTGATTTTGGGGGGCACTGGGTGGCTTAATTGGTTAGTTAAGCATCCAACTTCGGCTCAGGTCATGATCTCACAGTTCCTCAGTTCAAGCCCTGCATGGGGCTCTCTTCTGTCAGTGCAGAGCCCATTTCAGATCCTCTGTCCCCCTCTCCTTCTACCCCTCCCCCGCTCACGTGAACGCTCTCTCTCAGAAATAAACATTAAAAAAAAGGTTTGATTTTTTAGTAAGTGGTAAGTATGTGAGTTTAATTGAAGAATAAGCCCTTCATATGATGCCTCTCCCTCTGTTAACAATATTTTGATTTTATAACTCTAATCAGGTCTTTGTAAGCTTTGTGAATATTTGTTTTTTACTTTTAAGACAGATGAAAAGATGACATCAGAGCAGCTGAACATGCAGTTTAATTGAAATTTTGAAATTATGTCTTTCTTTTTTTAGGTTTTTGTTTTTATTTATTTTGAGAGAGGGAGTACAAGTGGGAAAAGGGAAGAGAGAGAGAGGGAGAGACAGAATCACAGGAAGGCTCTGCACCACCAGCACCGAGCCCAATGCAGAGCTCGAACCCACAAACTGTGAGATCATGACCTGAGCCAAAATTGGAGCCACCCAGGTGCCCCTGAAATTATATCTTTCTTTGTGAATAGTCAGGCTTTCAGAAACAGTAACTTAATATATTTTTCATATTTTATTATATAAATAAAGTATATTTCGCTTTTGATTAAAAAATTCGGATATTTTTTAATGGTGCTGGGAAAACTGGACAACTACATGCAAAAGAATGAAACTGGACCACTTGCTAACACTATACACAAAAATAAACTCAAAATGGATTAAAGACCTAAATGTGGAACCTTAAAAATGTTAACCATTTTTAACCATAAAAATTACCATTTCCTAAATGGTAACCATAAAAATCCTAGAAGAAAACATAGGCAAATAATATCCCTGACATGGCCATAGCAACATTTTTCTAGATATGTCTCCTCAGGCAAGGAAAACAAAAGCAAAAATAAATTGGGATTAAATCAAAATAAAAGGGGTTTGCACAGTGAGGGAAAGCATCAAGAAAACAAAAAGGCAGCCTACTGAATGGAAGAAGGTATTTGCAAATGATACATCCAGTAAGGGGTTAATATCCAAAACACATGAAGAATTTATACAGTTTAATACTAAAAAAAAAAATCCAATTAAAAATGGGGAGAAGACCTGAATAGACATTTTTTCCAAAGCGTATACACAGATGGCCAACAATACATGAAAAGATGCTCAATATCACTAATTACGAGGGAAGCGCAAATCAAAACCACAATGAGAGACCATCTCAGACCAGTCAGAATAGTTATCAAAAAGACAAGAAATAACAAGTGTTGGAGAGGATATTCAGAAAAAGGAACCCTCATGCACTGTTGGTGGGAATGCAAACTGGTGCAGCCACTGTGGAAAACAGTATGGAGGTTCCTCAAAAGATTAAAAATAGAATTACCATATGGTCCAGTAATCCCACCACTGGGTATTTACCTAAAGAAGATGAGAACACTAATTCAAAAAGATACATGCACCTCTGTGTTTATTGCTACATTATTTATTAGAGCCAAGATATGGAAGCAACCTAAGTGTCTACTGATAGACAAATGGATGAGGAAGATGTACACACACAGAGAGGAGTATTATACAGCCATAAAAAGGATGAAATATTACCATTTGTGACAATATGAATGGACCTGGAGGATATTATGCTAAGTGAAATAAGTCATACTGCAAAAAACAAATACCATATGAATTCACTTATAGGTGAAATCTGAACAAACAAATGCATAAACAAAAAGCAGAATCAAACCTATAAATACAAAGAACAAACTGGGGGGTTGCTAGAAGAAAGGGGTGGGAGGATGGGAACAATGGGTGAAAGGAAGTGGTGGGTACAAACTTCCAGTTATGGAAAGAATAAGTCACAAGAATAAAAGGCCCAGCATAGGGAGTGTAGTCAATGGTATCGTAATAGCACTGTATGTTGACAGATGGTAGCTACACTTGCAGTAAGCACAACATATGTTGTACACCTGAAACTAGTGTAACATTATGTGTCAACTAAAAAATTTTTTAAGAAAATTTTTTAATTGTTTCAAATTAAAATTTGAAATATGTTATCCAAAAAGTGAAAGAGCAGCAGTCTTCTTATTTTTCTTTAGTTCTAATTCAGCTCAACTGCATGTGCCATGGTGGGCACTTAACTGCATCAGTGACATGCCCAACACTGTCATATACGAAGGGAGATAAGAAAGTGCTACACTGAACTATATTTGGAGGATTTTCTTGGTCTTTTATTAATGTGAGGGGATTTGAGGTTTTTTTCCCTTTCTGGGTCTATGCAGCAGTTCAGTAAAATGTGGCTGCTCCCTCCTACCACGTACAACCATTGCTTTTGGTTAGAAGAGAAAGCAGGGTGAAGGCATGAGTACAAGAGAGAAAGGTGTTAGAAAAGTTATAATTTTATAATGTAATTACTTGAACTGTTTCAAAACATTAAATTTTTCTGTGCCAAAATGTTTAAGCCCTTATAAAAGCAAATTATGGGGGCGCCTGGGTGGCGCAGTCGGTTAAGCGTCCGACTTCAGCCAGGTCACGATCTCGCGGTCCGTGAGTTCGAGCCCCGCGTCAGGCTCTGGGCTGATGGCTCGGAGCCTGGAGCCTGTTTCCGATTCTGTGTCTCCCTCTCTCTCTGCCCCTCCCCCGTTCATGCTCTGTCTCTCTCTGTCTCAAAAATAAATAAACATTAAAAAAAAAAATTTAAAAAAAAAAAAAAAAAGCAAATTATGAAGAGTTTTTAAATGGAGGGAAGTTAAAACAAAAGTAGGGATGGTCAGTAGGGTAAAACAAAGTTGTATATATTATGCTATTTAGTCCTAAGGTCAAAGGATAGCTTAAGACCTATTTGATCAACACAATATCATAAGGATTAAGAAATAATATGACTCACAGGATTTATTCAATATATGGTATTATCCAGGAAGCTGGCTGGAAGAATTTTCAGTTGGATCTATACTTCATATCCTGGTATGCAAGGGATACATTCCAAATAGATCAAAGGTTTGAATGTGGGGGGAAAAAGCCGTTAAAATATTACAGTACACCCTGGGAGAATTATAACCTTGACAGGAGAGTAGAGATATAAAATTCAGAAGGCTTAAAAAATTGATTACATAAAAACACAAAATTTTATGTAGTAAAAACAACCAAGCAAAGTCAAAAGACAAATGACAGTTTATATCATACTTTTGGCTCTAGTTTTCCTAATATAGAGGATTCTCACAAGTTGATTTAAAAATATAGGACAAAATTAGATGGTTCACAAAGACAATACAGATACTTCTTAATTTGATGAATAAATCCTCAACTTCATTTAAGAGAAATGGACATGAAAATGACAGTATCAAACCATTTTCTATCTTTTAGAATGAAACGAAAAAGGGAATGTGTACTAGGTTAGTAAGGATGTAGGGAAGAAGTACTTTTATTCATTCTTGGGAAGGGTATAAATTAGCACATCTGTTGCTGTGTTTTTCAAACTTTTTTAACTGTAACCGAGAGTGAGAATTTTCTTTTACATTGTAACCCAGTACACTCACACATAGAAAACTAAAACAAGTTTCACAAAAGAATGCTTACCATTATTACATGATGTACTAATATTTCCTGTTTTTCTCTTTTCTCTGTTTTTTTGTTTTGTTTTCTAATGCTGATTGTAAGCCACTAAAAATATTTCTGTTGGTTGCTAGGAGAGAAATCCACAGTTTGGAAAACAGTCCTTCATTGAATATATACTGGTGATGTTTAGGATACTTCTGGTGCCCCACCTCATATCCTCTTGGCCAATGTGTGTACGCCAACCATTGCTGCAGCATACAGCTTCATAGGCATGCAGTCTGACAGCATTTTCCGTCAGCCACATCACACTTATTTCTCATTTCTTGTCTTAAGGCTTCACTGTCACTCCACACAGGGTACCTATGACTCAGCAATTCTGATACCTGTGCAAACCTGGAAGTAGAAGGAAGTTAACACCTCAGGGGACAAGCCTTGACTAAGGGGAGATTAGAGCCAGTGGTTATGTTTCCCTGTTTTGTCCCTTGGGCAGAATAATTCAAGGTGCATTCTTTGTGGCTCTTCAGAGGGTCCCCAGCAAGACTGAGCCCCACTTGCCTGTAATAGTGAATACTATATCAGTGCTTCTCAAACTTTAATATATATACAAAACATTTCAGGATCTTGGTTAAATGCAGATTCTAATTCAGTAAGTCAGAGGTGGAGCTTGAGAGTCTATGTTTCTAACAAGCTCCAATGGATGCTGATGCTGTGGGTCACACTGAGTAGCAAGAAGCTAGAAAACATATCCTTCCATTGGCTTTTCTGCCTTCCCTGTTTTGCTCTCATTATGCCTCAGATTCTCTTGGGATCACATCCCAAAATAAACTGTCTGCATACAAGCCTATTTCTCAGGCTCAGGATTTAGGCAGAACCCAGGTTAAGACAAGTAGTATTGACCCAGCAATTCTGTTTCTGGGAGTTTATCCTATAGATATGTTCTCACACACACACACACACACACACACACACGTATGAAATATTATTTACAAGATCTTTCATTACAACATTGTAACAGCAAAAATTTGGAAACAATGTAAACATAAGTAGAGGATTAAATGACTTACCCATATTGTGGGCTATTATATAGCTATTAAAACAATAACAAGGCTCTTTATATTCTGATAAAAATATTTAAGATGTATGCTAAGTGTAAAGGACAAGATACTGAGAATTATTCACATTAATGCTTCCATTTGAGTAAAATAAAGGTTATTGCATATATTTTTTGTTTGTGTATGTATAAAATAACTCTAGAAAGATATACAAAATTATATTTTTTTAAGTGTATTTACTTAGTGCAGGAGGGGCAGAGAGAGGGAGGGAGGGAGAGAGAATCCCAAGCTGGCTCTGCACTGTCAGTGCACAGCCTGATGTGGGGCTCAAACTCATGAAGCATGAGATCATGACCTGAGCTGAAACCAAGAGTCAGATGCTTAACCGACTTAGCCACCTAGGGGACCCCAGAAAATAAATAATACTGGTTTGGAAGAGAGAAAATGAGTAGCTTGGGGACAGGAAAGGGAAGGAGACTTTTCTTAGTACTGCCATTTATATGTTGTTGAAATTTGAAGAATATGTTAACTATTGGATTACAATTTTATGTGTTTTGTCTAGAAATGCATTATTATGTTTTCTTCCTTCTTTGAGCTTCAACCTTCTTTGAACTCTAACATTTAATGTTATATATTCAGATCAGTATGGAATAAGATTACATACCACCTATGTTATCATTTAGTCCATATTTTAGTAGGTTCCAATCTAAATTATAACTATACTTTATATCTGTATTTTTAAGAAAATTATTGTCATATCACATAACATGTGTAATAAGCACTTTGTAGATATCTACCAAGTTTATTTGAATATCCTACATTTGTCTTCACCACCAGAACAATCATTAGAGTAGAACAAATCGGGCTTAGTGCCTAAAAGCACAGTTACTCAGGATGTCGTCAGAGGGGGAAAGGGTGATGGTACCCACCCAAAAGAATTATAGCATTACATGATTTTTTTTACTCTAATAAAGCAAGGGAACATATAATACATTTTTTTAAAATTCTTGGTTAAGCGGCGGGGGGGGGGGGGCGGCATGCATGGGTGGCTCAGTCAGTTAAGCACCTGACTCTTGATTTCAGTTCCTGAGACTGAGCCCCCTCATTGGGGGCTGTTGGGATTCTGTCTTTCCTTTTTTCTCTCTTCCCCTCCCCACTCACACTTGTGCAAACATGCTCTCTCCACCTCTCAAAATAAACATTCAAAATAGAAAATGTTAAAAATTTTGTTCAAGGATTAAACAATTTAGGAATTCACATATGGATTCTCACTCTCTGATGATGCTAAGAGATGAACAAATATTTCAGGGTCTACTCTGACCCAATTCTGTACTAGGCCCTGGGATGCAATGGTGTGCCAAAATAGACATGGTTTCACGCTCAGTAAACATACAGCCCAGTGAGAAAGATGGATATTAATCCAGTAGTTATGTTTATGATAGAATAATTAGAAATGAATTAAGTACTCTAAAAAAAGGGACAGGTTCTCTGGTGGCATGTATAAAAGAAATCTAATATAGGGATAGAGATCAGGGTCAGATAGAGTTTGAGTTGAGATCTGAAACATAGAGAGGGTGTGGAAAGTTTACATCATGCAGCCTATGTTAAGGATGTCAGTCTATCACTTCCAGATTTATCAGTTGTCTATTGCTCTATAACAAACTACCCTAAAACAAAGGGGCTTAAAACTACAATTTATTATTTCTCATAATTTTGTGGGTTGACTGGGTAATTTTTCTGATTGTTTCCTGAGTTCCATCCTGCAGCTGCTTTCACCTGGTGGCTCAGTTGGAGCTTGGGTTCCCACTCCATGTGGTCTTCCTCACCCAGCTTCTTCATGGCCTTGTGATCCCAGAATTGCAAGTTGCAGGGCTTTTTGAGACCTTGGCTCTGGAACTTGCACAGTACCGATATTTGTGCAAGCAAGTGAAAAGTGCCTAGGTTCAAGGGGTGAGTAAATAAATTCTACCTCTTGATGGATGGAGCTAGAAAGAACTGGTGGCCATGTTTTTCAGTCTACTACAATCCATCAGGTAACTCTTTACACATCAAACAGTTATTTACTAAGCATTGTTTTAAGAACTAGAAGCCAAATATGATAATTTATATGTTGCCATTTTTTCTTGTTCATTGGAGCACATGGTATTTGTGAATTATCATTCCACTTTCCATAGAGATCAGTATTGTGAATATTTTTTTCCTGTGGAATAAAAATGAATCATCATTAAGTGAATAAAATATAAAGAGTTTTACCTAATTAGAGTGGAGGAAGAAAATCACTGGAGAATATAAGCAATTTTTAGACTTTCTAGATTTGTAATAAAGAGCATGTATTTTATAGTCAGGAAAGAATTAAGGTTATGTCAGTGTAGCTATACAGTTATGAATGATATCTATAAGCACAAAAACTAATTCAGTAGGGAAAATCTCAGAGAGGTCAAGTTTTTCTTTGTAGTTCTATTATAGCTCTTCTCTCAGGTTTCTTTTAGCTATCTTTTAGAGATGATTTGTTCCCAGTTCAAAATTTGCCTTTTTGGATAATTCAGAATGAGGAAATAAAAAAATATTATATATCATGACAAAGATATTAGCAACCTGGAATTTTGTTTTTTTGCAGCAAACATCATAAGAAAACAAAAGTATTTGATTTGTTTAAAAAGTTATTTTATAAATAGTAACTTTTTTCCCAATATTTTTTAAATTATAAGAATGATAAGAATGCTGCTTTTCTTCTGATGGAAAGTGACAGGCTAATCATCAGTTTACCCAGAGTGAAGTGGACAGAAGTAGCCCTGACTATGGCATCTCAGCTGCAAGAAGAATGTATTGCATTTATTATAGAAAACTTCTCCAAGATCATTCACAGTGAAAATTTTTCTCTTCTCTTACAGGTACTATGTCTAAAAGTATTTCCTATATTTAGCCCATCTTTGTGTTCTGATTATAGTTATGTAAGAGTTTTTAAATGCAGGTTGCCTTTGATTAAATTAGTGTGACTTAAATAAATTCCATAACAGATGGCATGCTTGCATAGGATTTACAGCAGTGGTGGACAGGATTTTTGGCTTACAAGATAGTGAGGCAGTAAGGGGACAGGTTTGAATGCACTGGTAAGACGTAATGTAACTCTGGCCAGCAATAGCCCTCAATCAGCATAAGCCATATTTTAGAAACCAGTCATTAATGTATTGTTTTGTCAGTAATACCATTACAGTCCATGCAAAATTCTGTCTTATTGGGGACCCACTTGCTCTAAATTTAGTTATTGAATAAAGAACTTTGATTATTTATTTCTAATTCTGTTTTTAGGACTATTTTGGTTCCTAGGAACTGTGTGTGTGTGTGTGTGTGTGTGTGTGTGTGTGTCTTTTTTTTAAAGGAAAGATTTTTATAATGCTTATTATTATAATTACATAATTGTAATATATATTATAAAATATAATTATTATATTATTATCAGAGGAAATAAGATTTCTGGCTGATTTCCAATGGTCAGTTATGATGAATGTTTTGTTGTTAAGCCAGACTTTCACATTTCTTACACATTTTACATGTATTCCTATTAAATATAATTTCTGTGTTTTGTAGTCACAAGCAATGAGCAGCACAGCTGATCTGTTGGACAAAATTTTAAAAGCAATTGAAGAAAACATTACCATTGAGAATAGCTGCTCTCTTCTTATGGCTCTGGACACGTTACTGAACTCTGACAGTACAAAGGAAATGGTATTGAAAGTGATGGAATTCATTTAAATGATATATTTGAATTGCTTTAAGTTTTTAAAATATATGCACATGTTAAATGTTGTAGCATTCATTAAAACTTGGTGATGGGTGGTTGGTTATAGTCCCTAATTTTGTGTCTGTTGGAATTTTTCCTAAATAAAAATTTAATTTCATTTACCTCCAAGAAGATTTACTATAAAAGTTCAGAATTTGGCAGTTTGACTTGCTAATTCTAAACATAGTTTGGTGCTTAACAATATTAATTGGTATGGCGTAACTCTGGTATTTCTCCCATGTTACTATATTAGATTTCTTAAATGTAAAACTTACTGAAAATTTTAAGTAACTTTTTAGAATTTTTAATAATCAGTGTCTTTTATTTTCAGAATATGTCAATTCCTTTTTGCCTTCAGGAAAAAAAAAACATTTAAAATTGGATTGACTAGGAAAAAGCAAAATGAAAATATTTGTTTTTAAATGCAATTAATCAATGATAATAGTAAGCTTATTGCAAATTATTAACCTTTTGTTTTTGTTCAACAAGAATGATAAAAAAAATATTTATCATATTTATTACTATTGGATAGAGTATTTGACCTTGTAATGTCATAGTTGATTTGAAAAGGCTGTAGAAGGTATTCATGTAAAGGCCATTGGTGTTTTAAAATAATGTTTGTTTGAAAGGATAAGGTTTAGCTTCATGTTCAGTATAAAATTCTGTTTTTGAAGAGTAAGCCTTCATAAATAACATGAACCCGACGATTTTAAAAATCTAAGTGATGACATCATTGATCTAGCTTAGGAGTAAGTAGATTCGGAAAGGAATAATGACTGGTTGCTATGACAATGTGGCTCTCACCAGCTGCTGATTTGTTGCTTGAACACAGGGTTTTACGTGCAAGATCCAGGCTCTGCGTGATAAGCTGTGGATCTTCCTGGTTCAGTCTTTCTATGCTGTTCGTCATACAGAAAGCTGGAAGCTGATGAGCACAGATGATCAACAGAAAATCCAAGCAGGTATGGTAGCCTTGAGATTTCTTATTCTTATATTATGATCTTTGTAACAAGAGATATCTTGAGGGGATTCTAGTAAGTAGTAGGATTAACATTGTTTGCTTCTGTTCAGTAATAGCTTGCTAATTGAAACTAGTGATAGTATGTTTAGGCAGTTTTAACAAATCATGCTTTGCTGTTCTTAGAAGATGACTCATTTCCTTTATATGTGTATGTATATATATGTATGTATATATGTCAGTTTTTAATCCTATTCTGTATTCTGTATTAGCAGCAGTGTTCCAGCCAAATTTGCTCAAAAGCATTCTTATAAAGAGATTAGAAGTATAGGAAAATGTAATTCACATAGAACATATTACCAGACATACTTTCTCTTCCTTTTTAAATATATTTTGCCATAAAGCTTTTCCGTCTTTTGCGTAAGGTATCATTTCTTGTGGTTTTGTGTAAATTAGATGGCTTTATTTCACAATTGATTGGTTCAGTGATACGGTGTGTGCTATTGCGGAGTGTCCCTCAGGAGCCGCACAGTAGTCTCTGACATTTAATAGGTACCATTTGAAACGTTAGCATTAAACAAAAGATGTATATTGCTCAGAATATGTTTGTTTCAAAAATACTAAGAAACAATTTTGAGGGTGTG
This sequence comes from Puma concolor, assembly GCF_028749965.1. Lineage (NCBI taxonomy): Eukaryota > Metazoa > Chordata > Mammalia > Carnivora > Felidae > Puma > Puma concolor. Next base: position 78,507,171 of record NC_141674.1, read on the forward strand.
GAACTAAAAATGGCTTCATGACTATTTTTGGGTTAAAGCAGGTGCCTTAGAAAAAATATTTGCAGATTCAGCAAGTATACTTTCAAAAACATTTTAAGAAACTGTATTTTAGGAAGTGAACATTTTTGTACTATAAAACATGAAAGCCATATGTGATATATTCTTGATAGTGCATAGATATGTTAAATTCTTTAATGGAATAGTCAGAATATGATTTGCTCTGTCTTGCATTATGAGCATAACATGATAGTGTAGCTAGATGTGATCTCAAGAGCACTTTTCAAAGAAATTCCAACAAAATCATGAAACAACGAAAATCTCAAGGTCTTCAGGAATTTGAAATTTTTTCCTTGTGACTATTTGTGTAGTGATTTTTAGATAACAGTTTATTTTTACTACAAAATGTATTCAATGTGAAGAAATAAGATCAGCATTCCATGAGTAGGTGTCATTCAACTCTTTTCTGATTGGTAGTAAACTTTGTTTTTCTTCATTTTAAAGAATTTCATAGTTAAGTTGGGCCTTAAATAATGTTCTTTTTCTTAATTCTACAAAGTGATAATGATAAATACATGCAAATACATACATAAACATACACATATGTAAAACAAAATGTTATTGGTAATTGTATAAATTGTCAAAAAGAACTTTTCAATCTATTCTATCAATGTAATAATTTTTTTTTTTAATCTTCAGCATGTTGAATGGATAGTTACTGCATTAGGAAACCCCATATAAAGGGGTGGTTCTAGGTTGTCTTTTGTTATAACATTTCTTATATTTTAATTGAGTTACTGACCTTTGGGAGAAACCTTATATTAATTTCTTTTTGTATAGGACTGTGCAGAGTCATCTGCTTACTACAGATCAGTTCTTAAAATACCATTTATAGGATCCTGCTTTGTCTTATACCACAGATCCTATGGAACACAAATAGAAGATGCATGGTAGTGTTGCAAATAATTTAATATATTTCTCATCAGCTATTTTAATATCACATAAATTTTGGAGATTATATATATTTTTTCAAACTACATTTTCAAACCCTATAACCTTCAAAAGAAAGAAATACATTAGCTGAACTATATTTATAGCTCTCGTCCCATTATTTCTGTATATTTTCCTGACGTCATTCAAATTCTTATTTGCAGAACATAAACATGAGTTCCCCAATAACTCCCATATAATAATCTACAAAATAAATTTTTATGTAATTCTAAAAAGGATGATATGGGTTTGAGGATTCTTTCTTGTTTTATTTTCAACAGAACCTTATTTTTTCCCCTTCTCTTTTTTTCTTCCTTATGATATACCTGCAAAACCAGGAAAAATTTGTACTTAATTTCAACAGAGTATTTTTACATTTTTTAGGATGGACATTTTCTCATATTTAATGTTTTTTAAAATACCACATTTGCCACAACCTGTAATTTTTTGTAAATTTGTAAAACTAAATGAAACCAATTATCTCTAAAATTTCACAGCTTGAGAAAATTCCGTTTTTTTATAAATGTATGAAATCCTGTCATGAGATTTTACATTTCTTTTTTTTACATTTCTTATTAATTTTAATAACATAAACTCAATGCAGACCAGAAAATAAGATTGAAAATAGGGTTCTTTAAAAAAAAAGTTCTAAAATATAATATGGAATTATTTATGTGTACTAGTTTGTTTTTAAGCCTGTTTTAAGTTACTTTCATTAAAATGTAACCTTTTTCTATTTTTATGGTAATAATAGTGTTTCCTATAAAAATAAATTGTTGTTTTTCCTACAGCTGCATTTGACAAAGGTGATGATCGAAGACTTGGCAAAAAGCCTGTTTTCAGTAGCTCTCAGGTAAACTTTAAAAATTTTATAGGTCCAAATGAAAAAAGATACTAAATAATTTAAATTGTATTAATTTATATTTCATTGATTTTTAAAATGTATTTTTCATAATTATAGTTGTTTCTTGATGAAAATAATTTTGACTTTTTAATCAAGTGAATATTCTATATATTTTTAAATTATGTGAATTTTTGATGTCCAGCTGGCATAGAAAGTGAAATTTTTTTTTCAATATATGAAATTTATTGTCAAATTGGTTTACATACAGCACCCAGTGCTCATCCCAAAAGGTGCCCTCCTCAATACCCGTCACCCACCCTCCCCTCCCTCCCACCCCCCATCAACCCTCAGTTTGTTCTCAGTTTTTAAGAGTCTCTTATGCTTTGGCTCTCTCCCACTCTAACCTCTTTTTTTCTTTTTTTCCTTCCCCTCCCCCATGGGTTTCTGTTAAGTTTCTCAGGATCCACATAAGAGTGAAAACATATGGTATCTGTCTTAGAAAGTGAAATATTGTCTGTCTTTTTTATTTCCTTGAAAACCTTTTTTGGCAACTAACATTGGAGCTATTCCAATAGATCAGAAATTGTCTAAAATTCTAGACCTAATTCAATGTCTAATTTTCTAATTAACCTACTTCTTACAAAAGATTTTAGTTGTCCCACTTTTCTCTATACTAAGATTTTAATTCACATAATACATTTTTGGTGTGAAAAAAGGCACTTAGTATCAAGAGTATAGTTGTGTTTTACTTTGAAAGTTACTTGCTATATTTTTATGAGGTATCTAAAGTAGTCAAACTCCTAGAAATAGGGAGTAGAAGAGTGGTTGCCAGGGGCTTGGGGGTATAAGGAAAAGGGCAGTTTTTCAGTGAGTATAGAATTTTAGTTCTACAAGATGAGAAAGTTCTAGAGATTTGTTGTTAATATTACTGTACTTTCCACTTAAAAATGGTTAAGATGCATTTGTTATACACCAATGTTGAAACATTTTTCTTTCCCTAAGCACCAAACACTGCTAGACTCCCCCTTGACCATTCTTAAGTATATTATAGAGTTCCATAGAACATACTTTAGGAAGTGTTACCTTAGGACATTTTTCTCTATGTACTAGTTCCCTGCTATCCCCAGTGGGTGGGTGGGTGGTTTCGTTGGTTTTTTAGGCCCCCAAAGAATTAGCCTACCTGCTTTGCTTTCTCCTGTTCTACTGACTATTACCAACTAGGCTATCGCTCTTTCCTTGTCTTATAGTAAAATAGAACGAAGTCTCATTATTCTTCCTTACCATCGTGACTTTTAGGTTGTCCAAGGATTTATACTGTTAACCACAGTGGGAAGGAAACAGGGTAATATGTTTCCTTAAAAAGGGCAGTGGTATACTGAAATGGGTGCTGGGCATAGAATAAGAGTTAAAATCTTGACTTCACATTTATTATCTCTGCCATATCTGAGTCTTAGTTTGCTTGTCTGTAAAATGGAATAATAAAACCTAGCAGAGTTATTGTGAAAAATAAGTGAAATAATTTATGTGCAATTATTTGGTATGTAGTAGGTGCTCAATAAGTGTGGAATGAATAAATGTGTTTTCCAAAAAGAGGTGAATTCTTCTGGGATAGGAGAAAAGTTAATGAGATAAGACAAAGAGAAAGGTTTAAGAAGAGTGCTGGTACCAGAATACTTAAGGTAATGATGTCTGGAATTTACTTCAAAATAGAATGATAGTAGTTATATATGAAACAAAATTGGCCAAGAGCTGATTATTGTTAAAGTTGGGTAATAGGTACGTGGGGATTCATAATACTATTCTATTTTCTTTTGATTGTGTGTAACCTTTACTATAATAAAAATTTAAACAAAAAGAATAGTACTGGAACCAAAAGGGAGGATTGCCTTCTTTTTCTCACTTTTGTCAATAGCATGTGGTGACCTTTCCAGTTGGCCATTTGTATACAATAAATCTATGTAAATTTTGCAGATGTAAGTTAGAGAATGCCTAGGTGTGTATATACTCTGAATCCTCATCATGCTATACTATGTTAATATGAAGTTTCTAAAAGAGTGTGGTTACCCCATGTACTACATAGATCTCACCCATAACATGGTGCTTTAAAATAGATAGATTTAACAATATAGTAAATTAAGTAGGGTCAGTTTCAAGGGTGAGAAGAAGTCTAAAATTAGAAGTCTACCTAGTGTTAGGTATTAAAAATAGAGGTGGCTCTTTTCTGCCCACAGGTCCTGTCCCCATGCTTTAACAAAAACACCTTTTTGCACCAAAAAAAAAAACCCAAATAAAAGCAGAGAAAGGTTATTTTTTGAGCTAAGATTTGATAAAAAAAACAAAAACTAAGGACCAAATATTTGAACTTTATAAATATTACACAGAATCTTAGAATACTACACTGAATAGGACCAGTCTCCAACCCTCTCTAGAATTAAATATTAATAATATGAGGCTCAGTGATGTTAATGACTTCTTAAATATCCTAAGTCAGTTACAGGTAAAGCTATGACAAGAATCCAATGATTCTTTTATTAGTACTACACCTAGCTTTTCCCTAAACTTAGTCAGGTGATTTATTGTGTGTGTGTGTGTGTGTGTGTGTGTGTGTGTGTGTGTGTGTGTGTGTATTTACATACATACATACATACATGTATGTATATGTTATCTTTATCTTGGACACATTTGGAATAGTTAGTCCTTGAACTATATATCAATATATGCTCAGATTTAACAACATGCTTCACATTTTTAAAAATGTTTATTTGTTTTGAGAGAGAGAGAGAGAGTGCGCATGCAGGCGGGGGCGAGGGAGAGGGAGAGACAGAGAATCAGAAGCAGACTCTGCACTGTCTGCGCAGAGCCCACTGCACAGGGCTTAAGCCCACGAACCATGAAATCATGACCTGAACTGAAAGCAGGAGATGGATGCTTAACCAACCGAGCCACCCAAGCGCCCCTAACAACATGCATCACTTTTTTCTGAGTATTCAAAATGTTATGGACATAGTGCTAAGGGATACAAAGATGAAGACAACACAGGCTCTTCCTCAGACCTGTGCAATTTCATACAGCTTTTCAAGGCGGGGGAGGGCATATTTAATAAAGAGTAGCAACTATAATCTTAAAATTTTATTTCCAGTTCCTACCAATTTTTTAAATGTTGTTATTCCTTCCATAGCAAGGTTGATTCTAACCAAAATGATGTAGGTGCCTTGTCTTCAGTGTTTTCATTGTCTTGCTATTTTCCTCTTTTTACCTACTTCACCTGTCTTTAGGACCCCTTTTCCTCCACTTTGTCCATATAGCCAGAGCTGTATTACTATCTTGTTTCTTCCAAAAGCCAAACTTTTCATATATACTGTCTTGTTTCCCAGGGGCTTCCAAACCCCAACCCCCCAAAGATTAAGTCTTTAGTGATAAAATTTCTGGCATTTGGGATAGGATTGAAGAGAGTTTTTTGTGAAAACCTTTATCATGGCCCTCAAATTATACCATATAGATGACTGCCAGCTTAGGGGCGCCTGGGTGGCGCAGTCGGTTAAGCGTCCGACTTCAGCCAGGTCACGATCTCGCGGTCCGTGAGTTCGAGCCCCGCGTCGGGCTCTGGGCTGGTGGCTCGGAGCCTGGAACCTGTTTCCGATTCTGTGTCTCCCTCTCTCTCTGCCCCTCCCCCGTTCATGCTCTGTCTCTCTCTGTCCCAAAAATAAATAAAAAACGTTGAAAAAAAAGATGACTGCCAGCTTAAAGCAGTTAATCATGAACTCAAGTCCTACTTCCGTCCTTATCAGCATTTGACCTTGGTAAATCACATACCTGCCTTAATCCCCAATTTCCTGTCTAAGAAACGGAGTTAACAACAGGAGCTCTCTCACAGGAGTGTTGTAAGTATTAAGTGAGATGACCTATGAAAGGATTTTAGCATACAGCCTGGAAGTGGACCCTCAAAAAATGTTGGACATTGTTATCATTGACCAAAGGCATCGTGACACCTTTCGGTATTAATCTCTACTATAGTATAACTTCACAAAGTTAAATGGTATGCCTTTTTAAAATAACATTGCCTTTTAATTTTTTTATGCTGTATTTCAGATTTGATTAAGGTAATGTGACCAAAGACACATTCAAATGATCAAAGATAATTCAAATTTTGAACTGTCTTATATCATAATGTGATTTTTACTTTTTTCTCTTTGAAAAACTGGCTTATTGAAACAAAGTATTATAAGTCAAAGACATCAGTCAAGTTATAAAGTATTTTTTCTTCTTTGTAGCAAAGGAGACAAGCTTCTGACTCTGATGTTATAAATAACAAATCGTGGAGAGGTAATACCAAGAAGGAGTGTTGGAGTTATCCCTCTACTAAGCAAAAGATGAAATCTGATGGATTAGGAGCATCTGGACATTCATCAAGTTCTAACAGAAATACTATAAATAAAACTTTGAAGCATGATGATTTAAAGGAAAAGGGTGGTACAAAAACAGCATCCAAGGTTACAAAAGAACTTAAAACTGGGGGAAAAAATGTTTCTGGAAAACCCAAAGCTATAATAAAGTCCCAAACAGAAAACGGTGATAATGCAAAGTCAGCAAACATGTCGCCTAGACAAGCTGTGGAAAGATCAGCAGCAGTGGCAGCAAATGGACAGAAAAATTCATTAAATGGGAAAGGAGTAAGAAATCAGGAAGGGCACATTACTGGCGCCAGACCCAAGGTACTCACTGGAAACTTAAATGCGCAAGCCAAAGCAAAGCCTCTGAAGAAGGTGACAGGAAAGGATTCTCCATGCCTCAGCATCACAGGGCCCTCCAGCAGATCTACAAATTCAAGTATGGAATTATTGATTTCCACTGAATGTCTGGATGAACCAAAAGAAAATGGATCAGTAGGAGAAGAGAAGCCTTCTAGTGAGAAACTGTCCTGTTGTGAATCTCCAGGACAGACCATGAAAAACAGTGTGGAAAGTATCAAAACTTCTACTGTAGGTGGGTTTTAGTACCCTCACTTTTAATAGCTCCTGACAGTTAAAGTTCCTACAAAAAATGATTCTGTGTTTGGATGTTTATTTAGTTTGAAATGCCAAAAAAGCATTTATTTATGTGTGTTCATGCAAACTGAGAGAAACCATACTTCATCCCACATTAACATTTAATTTTGGATATAGTGTCTGACCACTGAATTTATGCATGACTTTTACATATTCAGTTCTCTGTTTCATGACTCACTGTTTCTTAATTTACAGCAGTAAAATCTCGACCTGTTTCAAAAGTTACCAATGGAACTTCAAATAAAAAAAGCATTCACGAAGAAACTAGTATAAATAACAGGTAGGTCTCCCTTCATTATTTTACCTATACGTTAGCTTTTTCTAAGTTAATTGTATACTGACTTCTAGCTAAATATTTTAAAAATATCTTTTCGGGGCACTTGGGTGGCTCAGTCAGTTAAGCATCTGACTCTTGATTTTACTCAGGTCATGATCTCAAGGTCCATGAGTTCAAGCCCCTCATTGGGATCTGCACTGCCAGATTGTCTCTCTCCCTCTCTCTCTGCCCCTCCCCTGCTCACACACTGTCTCTAAAAATAAATAAATAAACATTAAAAATATTTTTGAAATATATCTTTTCTTTTTTGTTAGAAAATTTAATGTATTTATACAATGATATTTTAAAACTATTTCTTAAAAGGAAATAGTATATTGACACAGAATGACTATGGATGCAAAATGATAGATTACATTTGTGGCACTTGATTATGCATTGCTTTATCATACTTGACCCACAAGCTTATGAACTTAAAGACTTATGAACATATGATTTTTCGATTTTTAGAACAAAAGATATATTTTTTAATTTGAGAAAAAATATATTTCATATATGGGTCTTTTGAAAGTTCATGTGTTGGGGGCATCTGTGTGTCTCAGTCAGTTAAGCATCCAACTCTTGATTTTGGCTCAGGTCATGACCTCACAGTTCATGGGTTGCAGCCCTGCATCAGGCTCTGCACTAACAGTGCAAAACAAACCCTGCTTGAGATTCTCTCTCTCTTTCTCTATCTCTCTGCCCTTCCCCTGCTCATGAGCTATCTCTCTCTCAAAATAAATACATCAACTTAAAAAAATAATAAAATAAAAAATAAAAGTTCATGTGTTGGAATCTGAGTGCAATACTGAATGCAAATCATTTTTCTTAGTGCACTAAAGAAGGTCACTAACAAAGGATATAGTGATCCAGTACCACAGGCAATTTTAAAGAAAAGAGGAAATGGCAGTGGATGTACTACAGCTCAACAGAGAATAAAAAATGCCTCATCTAATCTTGCTAAAACTCAAGGTAAAGCTGAAATAGTCCTGGGTATTACTTCTGTGTTTAAATTGAATAAGCAGAACTCTGATTTGGAACTTTCACAACAAATAAACAAAATATAAGATAGTTTCGCTCATTTTATATTTGTGTCATACTATAAAGATGAGATTTTACACTTTACTTTTTGACAAGTATTTTGGTATTACCAGGGTGTGGGTTTGGTTTTTATTGTCTTTTATGAGAAATAATTAAGGGAGTCACTGGTTTATCTGTATTTTTGGTCCTTTTATATATTATGCCCAGGTTTCTTCAGTTTCATTGTTAACTGTAGGAATTCCATGTGCAAAACAGGCACTAATAAGCCCTTTAAATAGTAATGGTACAGTCTTGAAAGCTGTGATATGTAGGGAAGAAGAATTTTCCCTCCTGTTACCTACTGTTTTGCTATGTTCTAAGAAAGAGAGGATACTGATCAGATTGTATGATTTGCTAAGCTAATAACTGATTTTAAAAATTAATTTGTTTTGGGGTGCCTTGGTGGTTCAGTTGGTTGAGCACCCTGCTCTTGATATCAACTTAGGTCGTGATCTCGGGGTTGTGAGTACAAGCCCTGCACTGGGCTCTGCGGTGGGCATGAAACCTACTTTAAAAAAAAAAATTAAGGGACGCCTGGGTGGCTCAGTAGGTTAAACTTCCGACTTCAGCTCAGGTCATGATCTCGCGGTCCGTGAGTTCGAGCCCCGCGTCGGGCTCTGTGCTGACAGCTCAGAGCCTGGAGCCTGTTTCAGATTCTGTGTCTCCCTCTCTCTCTGACCCTCCCTCATTCATGCTCTGTCTCTCTCTGTCTCAAAAATAAATAAACGTTAAAAGAAAACTAATTTGCTTTATGTATTAAGCATTCATGTAGATAAGAGCTTGTAAAAGCCTAAAAACAATTTTGAGCTAGATAATTAATACTGAAAGTAAATTTAAAAATAAACTGGAGATGGGAATGCAAGCTGGTGCAGCCACTCTGGAAAGCAGTATGGAGGTTCCTCAAAAAACTAAAAGTAGAACTACCCTACGACCCAGCAATTGCACTACTAGGCATTTATCCATGGGATACGGGTGTGCTATTTTGAAGGGACACATGTACCCCCATGTTTATAGCAGCACTATCAACAATAGCCAAAGTATGGAAAGAGCCCAAATGTCCATCAGTGGATGGATAGATAAAGAAAAAGAATGAAATCTTGCTGTTTGCAACTACGTGGATGGAACTGGAGGGTATTACACTAAGTGAAATTAGAGAAAGATGAAAATCATAATGACTTCATTCATATGAGGACTTTAAGAGACAAAACAGATGAACATAAGGGAAGGGAAATGAATATAATATAAAAATAGGGAGGGGGACAAAACAGAAGAGACTCATAACTATGGAGAACAAACTAAGGGTTACAGGAGGGATTCTGGGGGGGGGGCGGGCTAAATGGGTAAAGGGCACTAAGGAATCTACTCCTGAAATCATTGTTGCACTATATGCTAACTAATTTGGATGTAAATTTAAAAAAATAAAAAATAAAATAAATAAATAAAAATGCATTTGAGCTGCCTAAATAAATAAATAAATAAATAAACTGGAGAAAAATTATTCATGTTCTAGTAATAACTAAAAAGTACACATTTAAAAAGATTTGGCAGTTCTGTTTGGTAGATTTAAATGTTGAAAATGTCATCACTAGGACTTAACCAGTGTAAACAAATGGATCTCCAAATTAACCCTTTCTCTCCAGTTACCAATTTTAGTTGCCACTGCACAGCTAAGTTGTTAACCCAAATGATCTATAATAATCACGATCTTGCTATGAGAAGTAAATTAATTTTGTTTGTGTTTGATGGAAAAAACTGCAGTAATTTAAACATTTCTATTTTATATTTAGCTTGATTCTTCTTTCAGCTGTGTGTAACACAAATCTTTTTTTCCCCAAAAAACTTCAAGGGGAAGACCCTTCCTGCTCTTTTAATATAAGAAAATCAAGTTTTTCCACCCTCATATTATGCAAGTCCAGTTCTGACATGAGGATCAAGGCTCTTGAGGAAGAGAGATCCTATTTAAATAATTTTGCTAAGAGGCTGGACTATTCCTCCTGTATTTGTAATAAAAAATATTTTATTTTTTATTTTATCATGTTACTCCTAACCTTTTATTGTCCATTGTCATAGATATTTCATCATTTCATTGTTAATTTTATTTTTTCTAAAGTAATTTAAAAACAAGTATTGCATTTTATTCACAAGTTGGAAGTGTATTATATATTTTTAATTTTTTTTTCTTAGGATCTCAAGGAGAGTCACCAACTTCAGTAAAATCTTCAGTCTCTTCAAGGCAGTCTGATGAAAATGTGACAAAATTGGACCACAGTACAACTACAGATAAACAAACACCTAAGAAAAAAATTGTCAAGCAAGGACACACACCTTTGCCTAAGGTTAATGCAAAAATAGTGGCAATGCCTAAAAACTTAAATCAGTCTAAGAAAGGTGAAGCTTTGAATAATAAAGATGCAAAACAGAAAATGCTTCCTGGACAGATTACATTGAAAACTCAGCCTTCTTCTCAAAGACCTTTAAAAAGTGAAACATGTGTTGTCCAAAAAAGCATGCTTCATGATGTACATGATAGTAAAAACAAGGACAATATTTCTGAACAGAAGCCTCATGAACCGCTAATTAATCTCGCATTAGAAATCAGCAGTACAGAAGCATTCCAGTCATCATGCATACCTGACCCACAAAAGCCATTAAACAATCAAGGGAAAGAGAAATTAGAATGCCAAAGTATTTCAGATTTGGAAAAATCAAAATGTGAACTGGAATCAAAACAGATGTGTTCAGATAAAAGTGAAACAAAATTTTCCAGCAAAGAAACACATCAGCACAAGACAGCTAAAATATATTGTCATTATGATGGGAGTGATAATGTAGATCCAAAATTTTATAACACCACTGCCCTAAAATCCACGATTTCAGATCCCAGTGTAAACTCCCTGAACTCTCATCCAGTTTGTGATTTAGACTCTGCAGATGCAGAGCAAAGGCATTCAGTATCAGATAGAGAGAAGCAAGAAGTGAGAAAAGATACAAACAAAAAATTAAACATTAAATGTGACAAAGATGTTTTACCGTGTGTTCCTGAAAGGACAAATGGTACCTTAAATTCTGTCCAAGATGACAGGAAATCTAAAATTCTTGTTGAAGAACAGACAGTTCCTAGTCACTTGTCTGATGACTCTGCTATGAGTGAAATCCAACATGCTACAGCAGACTCAGATATTTCCTCCAAGTCTGTTTTGGAACAAATATCAGGAAAAACTTCTCCTAAAGATATGGAAACAACAGAAACTCCAGAGAGCCACGAAACTCCAGAAGTTCCATTCATGAGTCATTGGAATTTGAGTACCAGTGGTATGCATCAGAGAGAGAGTCCTGAATCTGACACTGGCAGTGCTACCACATCCTCTGATGACATAAAGCCCAGATCTGAAGACTATGATGCTGGAGGGTCTCAGGATGATGATGGGTCCAATGACAGAGGTATTTCTAAATGTGGCACAATGCTGTGCCATGATTTTCTTGGGAGAAGTAGCAGTGATACCAGTACTCCTGAAGAATTAAAAATATACGATAGTAACTTAAGAATTGAAGTGAAAATGAAAAAGCAAAGTAGTAATGATCTTTTCCAAATTAATTCAACAAGCGATGATGAGATTCCTAGGAAAAGGCCAGAAATTTGGTCTAGATCTACAGTAGTCTACCCTAGGGAAAAAGAAAATGTTCTACGAGGCAGTGTCCAGTTTGCTCAGGAAGTAGATCAGGTTTCTTCCTCAGCAGATGAAACAGAAGATGAAAGATCCGAAGCTGAAAATGTTGGAGAAAATTTCTCTACATCTAACTCAGCTCCTCAGCAGTTTCAGGGAATAATTAATTTAGCTTTTGAAGATGCAACAGAAAATGAAAGTCATGAGTTTTCTGCAACTAAAAATTTTAAAAGATCCGTTTTACTTTCAGTAGATGAATGTGAAGAACTAGGATCTGATGAAGGGGAAGTCCATACTCCTTTTCAGCCTTCTGTAGATTCTCTGTCACCTTCTGATGTTTTTGATGGCATTTCTCATGAACATCATGGAAGGACCTGCTATTCCAGGTACTCACAAGGAAGTGAAGGTAGTATTTCAGAATGTAAACAAGATAAAGGCAATAGCGTATATAAAAACGAAAGCTCTCTCTTGGGTCGCAGTAGTACTGACTCATTGAGAAGAGATAAACAGAGTACTTCAGCCACAGGAAAAAAGTACACAGTAGATGTCCTGTCCAAAGGAGGTAGACAGCTTCTTCCAGAAGATAGAAAGGTAAATTGCAGAAGCGATGTGGATAATGACTTTCAGCAACGCAGCAAACTCTCAGATAGTGATATAAAATCTCAAGAAAGACCATGTCATTTGGAGCTTCATCAAAGAGAACCCAATTCTGACATACCAAAGAACAGCTCTACAAAATTTCTGGACTCCTGTCGGAGTCAACTTCTGCCTCAGGAAGGTCAAGTAAAAGAGAACCATTCTACAGCTACCAAAAGAGCTAATATTGCTTTATCTGCAGGTAATGTACAGAAGTAGAAATGCTAAATACATAAGAAAATGAGTTTATAGAATTTTAACTTGGATGTAGCCCTGAGTGTTGTATTTTATTTAGACAGAGTAATTACTTAAGCAACAGATTCAAATTTCAAATGAAAACCTACATTTCTTAATAATATGAAATTAGCTAGTTACTCTTTATTGTTCACTTAAAATCTTAGTGTGGAATTAAGATCTAGTAAAAATTTGATTATTAGAGCTAATCTATTAAGAGATTTTACATGAAAGAATAAAGAGAAAAACTTAGTTTGCTATTATTTAGTTATTTATGTCTAATTTAACATAGAATTCTTGACTATTAGAAATTTTATTATACATTGAATATGATTTATGGACTATGCTAGTATATATCTAAGAGGGCTGTGCAATAATTATAGTAATATGTAACTAAAAGCACTGAACTATTTTAACTGATTAATTATTATAATTTATATACATTTTACAGAGATTAAGACTTTCAGGATCACTATACTTTAAAAGTTTCAAGTAAAAAGATAAATTTCCTAAAAGAGATTATATTTAGAAGCAATGATAATATATGAAAAAAGCCCAGGCTTATTTCATATGTATAGATGATTTCCTGTCTAGTTGTTTTGTGTGTTTGTCTTCCTTATTATAGTAATTTGAACTAATGACTCACATTTAAAATATGCAATAGTGGCTGACAGAGTAGCTATTATATATCAGAACTAAGAAAAATACTGATCAATAGCCCTTGTTCAGCAAAATCATAACAATAGGGAGGGAACTCTTTAAAGTTGTACTTTTTTGTTTGTCCTTGCTTGCATCCTCCTTTGCATGTGCAATATACAAATAAGGCTTTAGATAAAATGTATTTATTCCCCTTTTGGAACTGACTTACCTTAAAAGTCACCATCAAATGACCATGTCTTTTTTTCTCTTTACGTTTCTATTGTAGTGAATTAGACACATGTGCACATTCTATGTTTATGTTTAAGTAATTTTTGTTGTTTTTTTTGTATCACAAGTTTCAAATTAAAGTATGGAGAATTATTGTTAGTTGCCTATGTTGATTTTGCTGCTAAACATCCTTCAATTGTTTTATTTTTTTTTAATTTAGAAAAAGAAATGCCTCAGTAATCCTGTCAATTTTGTATAAATGTTATTTTTCCCATTCTATGTTTTTTTGGACTATAACTATTATATTGTTTTAATATTGTTCTACAAAATCTGAGGGGTACCAACATGTGCAATTTTTACATTGTATAGTATTATGAATTATTTCAGGATACATAGATGATTGTGACACACTGGCACAAACCTACATGTATGACCATCGGCCTTCAAAAACCCTCTCTCCAATATATGAGATGGATGTAGTAGAAGCATTTGAGCAGAAAATGGAATCAGAAACACATGTTACAGACATGGATTTTGAAGATGATCAGCACTTTGCAGAACAAGATTGGACACTCTTAAAGCAACTGCTGTCTGAACAGGATTCAAACTTAAATATTACGAATTCTGTTCCTGAAGACTTAAATTTAGCACAGTATCTAATCAATCAGACATTACTTTTAGCACGAGACAGCTCAAAACCTCAGGGTAAAGCACATGTTGACACTTTGAACAGATGGAGTGAACTAACCTCTCCACTTGATTCCTCAGCAAGTATCACCATGGCTAGTTTTTCCTCTGAAGATTGTTCACCCCAAGGGGAATGGACAATTCTAGAACTGGAAACTCAGCATTAAGAGTATTAACACTTTGGAAAATTTTTAACAATGCCCCCCCTTTATTTTTGATGCTTATATCCTAATAATAATTGCATTAGCCAGAGATAGACTGTCCTTAATAATGAAGGAGTCTTTCTAATTTATTAAGGTAACATAGTTTGTTTATTAATATGATATCACATGTAGAAAAAAGATGGTTTTCTAAAATTTTTGAGCATGTTTTATTAATTATTAGAGAAATTAGTGGACTTACAACGAGCCCTTCAGTTGTCCTTTCCTAACTGATCATTTGTTCACTTGTTTATAATTCAAGAATTTAAAATGTGAATGCACAAGTAGATCAGTCCATTTACTTTTTGCTCTGCATATGGTAACAGTAATTTAACAATAAAAAACCTATTGTGCTTGTGTTCAATTTATGTAGAGTTAATCAGTGAGTAACATTCAAACTCAGGTTTGTGTGATTGACCCTGACGGGTGAATATTAGAAAAACCCTTCATTTTCCCAACAGTGCAGATCCAGGAAATTGTGAAGTACATGTACCTCAAATTTCAATCACATTGTTACTAAAACCGAGAAATGGAATCCCTTGTAACTCTTTTTGAGGTATATCCAAAAAGAGATATCTGCCCTCGTTCAAAAGATGTGGGAAAACTGTCCATTTGTTTTACCTAGATAGACTTTCTTTATAGTTAATCGCTCTTCATTTTCCATTCCACTTAGAGATATTTTGGGACTGTCCCAGCAATAAACGTGCACTAAATATTAATTTTAAAATGGGTACATGAGGGGGACGCCTGCTTGGCTCAGTCGGTTTAGTGTCCGACTCTTGATTTCAGCTCAGGTCATGATCTCACAGTTTGTGAGGCCTTTGTTGGGATCTGTGCATGAGTGAAGAGCCTGCTTGGGATTCTGTCTCTCCCTCTCTGCCCCTCCCCCACTCTGTCTCTCTCTTCTCTCTCAAAATAAATAAACTTAAGGGCGCCTGGGTGGCTCAGTTGGTTAAGCGGCCGACTTCGGCTCAGGTCATGATCTCGCGGTCCGTGAGTTCGAGCCCCGTGTCGGGCTCTGTGCTGACAGCTCAGAGCCTGGAGCCTGTTTCAGATTCTGTGTCTCCCTCTCTCTGACCCTCCCCCGTTCATGCTCTGTCTCTCTCTGTCTCAAAAATAAATAAACGTTAAAAAAAAATTTTTTTAATAAATAAATAAACTTAAAAAAAAAACAGGTACACGAGGCAATTGAGTACTGAGTTAAACTGCATGTGTGTGTATATGGGCACATACACGCATGTATGTTTTCTCCACATGTCTATATATTCTAGATTCTTCCTTGATTAGATTGTCTTTCAGTCTGTAATTCTGGTAGCAAGACAAAGATAAAAATATCTTCTACAAAATGGTACTGGAGAATGAACACTTGGATACCTACTTGATATTAGTAGACACTGCCTTTAGGATGATGAAATTTAGTAGAGTTAACTTCTCTCAAAGCTATGTAACTAACTCATAATTTCTCTATAATATGTCAAAAGTAGGAAAAACTTAGTTTTTGTTTCTAATTCCTTTTCTAAATAATGGTTTTCAACAAATTATTAAACAGAGAGTGAATGTATTGAATATCAACAATCATATGAATGCACAGTCATTTGTTATTCTTATATAATAACATGATTATGTTAACAGCCACTAACCTGTTATACCATAAATTTGCTATGCCTTTTTAAACTACAAGTTCTGCAGGAGGCACTCATTCATTCCAACAGTCAAGAAATAGGCATTGGTTCTATGCACTGAGGTACAAAGATAAATAGGGTTCGATTCCTGCTCCCCACCCAAAAAAAAGAGAGTTCAGTTTCTAGTGAGGAGAAAAACCATGTAAGAGAAAGGTTAAAATATAGTAGTATTATAAGAACGTTGTATTTTCAAGCTGGATGAGAATTTAGAGATTAGTCTAATCCCTTCAGATTCAAAAAAGGACTCTGAAGTCCAGAGGAATTAAAAGATTGCCCAAGGTCCCACAGCTAATTTGTGGCTACAATCTAATATTCCTTAATTTTAATTTGATGTTATTTCTGCCACACAACATAGTCATTTGATTTTTATCATAAAACCTGAGAGGATGTATATCTATACGTAGTTTGTAATATAAAGAAGTAATGTATGATAGAGTCAGAAACCATGCAGATTCCCAAAACATTGTTATTTTCCTTTTCTCCAAATGAGAAATTACTTTTATGTGTTATTTTTAATAAATGCCTTGGAAGTTCAACAATTTATAAATGAAACTTCTTTCTCAGTTATAAGGTCTTTAAACTTTGTTCTTAAACTACTAGACATTAAAAAGCCATTCAATTTCATGTCACATATGCAGATAGGTAATAGGGAAGGCATTTTGCTTAAGTAATGACCTCTTAGGTAATTTCAGGACATGTGTGTTTTCTTATCATGCTCTTTTGTGTATGATATCTCTACCAGTCTGTTTACTGTGGGACTCTTCGGGCTAGTACTTCATGATTTAACAAACACAAAGCAAAAAATGATGCTAACATTTATTTAGCTCCTATTATATGTTAGATATCGTGCTAAGTGTTTTAAATATGCACTAACACATTTAATTCTCACAGCAGTTCTATGAGATTTGTCTTATCATCTTTATTTTTCACATGAAGAAACTGATATAGAGTCCTTACTCTGGATTAACTACCCTAATGGAAGAAACTAAAAGAGAAATAATACACTATACTATTGTTTGGTAAGATAACAGTTGTATATGGTCAGAGTTGTGTGAGCCTAGAGGGAGAAGCCATGAACACAACAGCTTGTGAGGAAGAGATTAGAGAAAGCTTCTTAGAGCAACTAATATTCCGTGACTCCTTCAGAATTTCTATAAAGGGCTTAGTGACTGCAATCTAGTTGGAAGTGTAGGCCAGGGGACTTAGCTTGAAGCTGCACTTGTATAGAAAGTACTTCGCTTGTACTGAGATTGTATGTTATATATTGATAAAAATAGGTATGTTCTTAAAGGATGCCTTTGTACATAGTTGGAAATTGCAAAAAGTCCCAATTGTCCATGCCAAAAAAAAGAAAATCTTATTTTTATTTTGATTTGGCTTGCTTTGGAGGACTGGTAAAGATTATGTAAACAATTTAAAGCCCCTTTATACCATCTCTTGGAGCAATCAAGTAACCAGATGCTGGCTTTCAAGGATGAGTAAGAATTTGCTTGGTGATAGGGCATTCTGGACACAACAGTGCATTAAGGAATGGTGACCATGATGTGTGTTGAGAATGGGGAGGAAGAGTGGCAGGAAAGGCTGAGCTGGAGTTAGATTCTTAAAGTTATTAAAAAACTATGCTATTGTGTTTGATTAGTCCAAACCCTGGATTTAATAGACATTATGTCTCCTTCCATGGTGCATTCCTTTATTTACTTATTTTTATAACAACGATTTCTTTTTTTTTTTCCTTCAAGTTTATTTGAGAGAGAGAGAGACAGAGAAAGAGAGAATCCCAACCAGGCTCAGGACTGTCAGCTTGGATCCAGATGTGGGGCTCTAACGCATGAAGAGTGAAATCATGACCTGAACTGAAATCAAGAGTCAGACACTTAACCACTGAGCCACCCAGGCACCCTGTTTTATTTATTTTTGACTCTAAATAGAAAAGCTTTCCATGTTTTGAGGAAATAACCACCTACAATCACAATGGGTAGTTATCAACGTTGTTTTTTAAGGAGTTAGGCAACAAAGCCAGGTGTGTTTCAGGAAGATAACTGTCAGCACTAGTGAAGACGGCCTGGTTTGGAGAAGTGCCCAAATCCCAGGTTGCAATTAAAATAGTTTTGTCAACCTTAGAATTGGGGGACGGAGGAGGATTTGGTAACAAAGACATTACAGATTGTGGCTATAGAACTTGATAAATAATTAAGATGGTGGGAGAAGATGGAAAGGAATTTTATAATTGCTATCAAAAATAGCATTTATTCCACACATATTTGAGGGCCTATGATATTCCGAGAACTATGCTAGTGCTGAGGATAAAAAGATGAATAGCATAGTATCTGTCCTAGAGCATCTCAGTTTAGTGAGGGAGAGATTGAACAAAAATTATGAAATTGTAATGTTAAATGTCATAATAAGGTTCTGTATAAAGTGTAGTCAGTGCATAAAGGAAAGGGAAATAATGGGAAGATAATTGGATAGGCTCCTGTACTATTTTAGGATTAGTGGGAGTTCACAAGGCAAAAGAAGAGGCATACTCTTGGCAGAAAGAGTTGAGAGGCAATGGGAAATTCTGGTTGTTCCATATGGCTGGAGGGAAGGGAACAGATGGTAAGGACACGGGATAAAGTTGGATGGGGATGTAGAGTCCAGGGAGTAACACAATCAGATTTGCACTTTAGAAAGATCACTCTGGATGCAGTATGTAGAATGGAAGGGAGCAGGTGACAAGGCAGGAAGACCAGTGATGAGTATTACAGTAACCAAGGCTTGAACGAGAGCAATGGCTGTGGAGATAGAGAGGTGTGGACATATTTGAGAGATTTAAGATGTGGGTTGGAAAAACTTAGTGACTGACATGGGGATGAGAGGAGGGAGTCATCTTAAAAGACTCAGGTCTCTGACTGGGGTGCCTGGGTAGTTAGTTGATGATGTCATTAGCCAAAAACTGAAGTAATCTTAGGATGAGTTTAATTTTGGACATACTGAGTTTGATCTGCCTGTGGGACATTCAAAGGGCTGAGGACAAAACACTGTGGAATAGAAAAAAGAAAAGCCTGAGAAGGAGACTGAAAAGGAATATTCTGAAGTAAAAGAATTAGGAGGCTAAGGTGAGGAGGGGAGAGTGGTGAATGTATAATCTCACTACTAACCAGAGAAGGGCAAATCAAGGCAAATCATTCTATTTTTACTGATCAAACTGAAAGGATTTTTTAAAAAATTCAGTGTTAGCAAGAGAATGATAAATTTGGGATAATCGTATGTTGCTACAGGACTATAAATTACCTTTCCTGTAAGTAATTAGGCGATCTATATCATGAATGTTTATAACTTCCTATCTGAACCTAGTCCTTTCCCTTTTAGGGCTCTCCCATTAAGAATAAGAACCTGAGGGGCACCTGGGTGGCTCAGTTGGTTGAGCGTCCAACTTCGGCTCAGGTCATGATCTCCTGGTCTGTGAGTTCAAGCCCCGCATTGGGCTCTGTGCTGACAGCTCAGAGCCTGGAGCCTGCTTCTGATTCTGTGTCTCCTCTCTCTGCCCCTCCACCACTTGTACTCTCTCTCAAAAACTAAATAAACATAAAAAAAAATTTTTTTAAAGAATAAGAATCTGAGACCTAGATACAATAGTGAAAATTGAAAACTAACTAAATGTTAACAGTAGTGGAAGGCTAAATAAATTATGGTACATCTATAACACATTATGCAATGATTACAATTGTTTGCAAAACATCTGTTTAATGCCAAGGGAAGATGCTCAAAAGAAAAAACCCAGGATATATATTTATAATATCCCAGTTTTCCATACTTATAGGTATATGGAAAAAGGGACTGGAAGGAAATAAATAAAAATGTTAATGGTGGTTATGGTTAAGTGATACTGATTATTTTTACCTTTTAACTCATATATTTTCCATGTGTTCTACAAAGCACAGAAAAATAAGTAGGTTTGTTTGTTTGTTTTGGGGTAAGTAATAGTAGTTAACAGTGTTGCTGTTTGCAATGTCAAGGTGCACACCTAGACTAGTTCATTATATTTGGACATTATGATTTTACTGGTAGCTTTTGTCCGTTGGTGTTTTTTAGAGTAGTAGGAAGGACAGAAATGTGAGCAGAAGGTAAAGAAGTAAAACTTATTCTTTCAAGGAAGCTGACTAAAATGAAGACAGTGGTAGTTTGTTTTTAAGATAGAAGTAACTTAAGCACTTTGAAACTAAGAAGCTGGGAATAATGAATTAGGACCATCAAGGAAGAGGCAGGAGGCAGTGGGATCAAGCACAAAGAGTGCTGACACAGGGCACTTCAAAGAACCTCGGGTATTTAATATAACTGAAGCACTGAATTCATGTGGTACAGCAGTGGAAAATAAAGCTGGAAAAGTACAGGCAAGCCAAAACACGAAGAACCCTGTAAGCCATGCTAAGGACTATAAGCAAGCCAGTTAGGCAAAAATATTTAAATTTTGTTTAAAAGGCAAATACATTATAGGACCTTTATTAAGATTACTTTAGCTGTATAGTGTGAAAATATTTTGGGACAAGAAGAGACTGGAGAAAGGAAGACCTGTAAGGGGGTCATTGGAACAATTAAAGAAAAAAAATGAGGCCCAAGCTTAGGAAGTAATAGCAAGGATAGAAATGAGAGGATGGATTTGAGAGATAACTGGAGGCAGAATGAACAAAATGTGGTTGCCAAGTGAGAGTAAAGGGAAAAGGGATAAAACTGATTCCCTCCCCATATTCCATAATTCTAACAAGTAAAATAATGGAAGGCTGATGGTTCCTGATTAGAAAAAAGATAATGTCAGGGGTGCCTGGGTGGCCCAGTCAGTTAAGCATCTGACTTTGGCTCAGGTCTTAATCTCATTGTTCGTGAGTTCAAGCCCCACGTCAGGCTCTGTGCTGACAGCTCAGAGCCTGGAGCCGGCTTTAGATTCTGTCTCCCTCTCTGCCTCTCCCCCGTTCAGGTTCTGTCTCTGTCTCAAATAAACACACACACATACACACAAAATGTTCAATTTTGACATGTTGCATTTGAGATACAACTGAGACACAATATAATGTCTTTGAAAATTCAGAAACCCAACAAACTATGACCTTTCTACTCCTACCCCATCTTCTGCTAGTTTGGGGGGGATTTGGGCAGGTGGAAGTGGGAACTTGGTTTGGCTTAGTTTAATGATCTATTGCAGGAGCTATTTTCAATTTAGAATTACTTATACACTCTTCTCCAGTGATATTTATATTATTTTCATATTGTAAATTCTTTTTTTTTTTTTTTTAATGTTTATTTTTTAGAGAGAGAGAGAGAGCAGGGGATGGGCACAGAGAGAGGGGAGACAGAGAATCCAAAGCAGGCTCCGGGCTGTCAGCACAGAGCCCGATGGCAGGGCTCAAACCCACGAACTGCGAGATCATGACCTGAGCTGAAGTTGGACGCTTACCCGACTGAGCCACCAAGAATTTATTGTAAATTCTTATACCAAGAGTACTTTGAATCTGGCTTAGTTAGATATGAGAAGTATACATTTCTATCATGTTAATAAGGCATGAGTTACTTTTAGTGTCCATGATCCATTTTTCATAGAGTGGTTCCTTAACCACTTCCAAATTTAGCCAACATTAGCATAAGAATTTTAATTCTGAGAATTTCAATTCAATTCTGATTCTACATTTATATATATATATATATATATATATATATATATATATATATATATTTATATATATATTTATATATCCCAACCAATTAAGTAATTTCCAAATCAGCAAAATACTAAGAAAAATACCTTCACACAATGACATATTTTTCCCTAAAAGAGTTTTCATATAAAATGTACTGAAGTTTATCCCTTTTCTTCCCATTTAAGCTCAATTTTAGCCTGGCAAGAGAATTATATAAAAAATTGAAATAGAAATATACCTACATTTTTTTAATGTTTATTTATTTATTTTTGAGAGAGAACACAAGCGGGAAGAGGCAGAGAGGGAGACACAGAATCTTAAGCAGGCTCCGAGCTGTCAGCACAGAGCCGACAAGGGGCTCAAACCCACGAAGTGTGAGATCATGACCTGAGTTGAAATCAGATGCTCAACCGACTGAGCCACCCACACACCCTGAATTTATATCTACATTTAAACTATTACGTGTTTAGGAAATAAGATCCCTAACATCCTTACAAAATTATCCTTTTACTTAGATCCATGCAACTCTCAAAACATGCATAATCTACTTTAAAGTCAAGAAGGTAAATAAAGTACTTTCTTATAGTTTCTGATTTAGAGTGAATTATAAAGAACAATACTCAAGTTTAAGAAGTTAGAAAAACAATTTCAAATAGAATCCAAAAAAAAGGAATTAATACAAACAATAGTGGAACTTAATTAGAAATCAGAGAGGGGTGCCTGGGTAGTTCAGTCGGTTAAGTGCCTGACTCTTGATTTTGGCGCAGGCATGATCTCACGGTTTGTGAGATTGAGCCCAGCATCAGGCTCCATGCCAACAGAGCTGAGCCTCTTGGGATTTCTCTCTCCCTCTCTCTCTCTGCCCCTCCCCAGCTCACACCTGCACGCTCTCTCTCTTCTCTCAAAATAAACTTAAAAAGAAATCAGAGAAAGAGTTGAAACTGACAAGTCTAAGAGCTGATTCTTTAAAAACACACACTAGCTTAATGGAGAGAAAAGCATAAATACACAATATTAGAGATGAAATGACATAAAATGATAAAGCACTGTTTTGTACAACTACATACAAAAGAGTTGAAAACCTGGATGAAATGGACAACTTCTAGAGAAATCTAAATTACCAAAATAGGCTTAAAAAGAGAAAATATATGCCTTGGAAGAAACTGAGGAAACATTCAGAATCCTTCATTTTGGAATATGGAGAAAAAAGAAAAGCCCTCAGATGCAATTAAAGAAGCCACCATAGTGTGATCACCAAAAGCTGACTAAAGATAGCATAAATCAGAAAATTATGGAATAATATCACTTATAATAATGAATGCAAAATTCCTAAAAGGTTCAGAAATATAGAATATGTGGAAATTTATTTAAGTAATGCAAGATGATTTAATGTTGGGAAACCTATTCGTATAGTACATCCATATTAATAGATTAAATATAGAAAAATAATATCATTGTCTCCATAGGTACCAATAATTTGAAACAATGAAACCAAGAGTACTATAAGAAAACATACATAGGGTTTTCATATAATCTTTTCTTTTTTAAATAACAACTTTTTTTTTTTTTTTTTTTTAAGAGAGAGCATGTAAGCAGGGGAGAGGAACAGAGGGAGAGAGAATCTTAAGCAGGCTCCACTCATCTTGGAACCTGACATGGGGCTCAATCCCACGACCCTGGGATCATGACCTGAACCTAAATCAAGAGTCAGATGCTTAACTGACTGAGCCACTGAGGCACCCTTAATATAATCTTGAAATAAGAAAGCACATGAACCTCAAAAATACGAAATTCTGGAAAAATTTAAGATTGATAATTTGCTATTTAAAATTTAGAACTAGGGGCGCCTGAGTGGTTCAGTCAGTTAAGCGTCCAACTTCAGCTCAGGTCATGATCTCACAGTTTGTGAGTTTGAGTCCCATGTCAGGCTCTGTGCTTACAGCTCAGAGCCTGGGGCCTGCTTCAGATTCTGTGTCTCCCCCTCTCTCTGACCCTCTCCTGCTCGCTCTCTCAAAAATAAATACACATTAAAAAATAAATAAATAAAATTTAGAGTCATATTTGCAGGAAATTTGACCAAGATTTATATTCTTAATATATAAATACCTTATATATCAATCAGAAGAATGCCTAGCAGAAAACTAGGCAAAAGGTACAAACAAAATTAATTAAAGAAAATAGAAAGGATCAATAAAAATACAGTGAATGATAAAATGTTTTATATAGTAGTAAAGAGGTACAAAACAAAACATGTTCATCTGCCTAATTGATAAACAAAATTATGAAACCTATGATATCTACAGTGACATCGGCATTACATTCATGTATTGTTGGTGTAAGTGTAAATTGGTGCAGACTTTCTGGAAAGCACTTTGGCAATAGGAATATGAGCCATAAAAATCTTTATAATCATTGACTTGGTAATTTCACTTTTAGAAACTTAATGAATAATCAGAAATAGTTGAAAACATACACGTACTCGTATGTGTATATTTTTAAAGTCTTGACATAAAGGAATAAATAAGTTATTTTATTTCAGTATATAGGGATATTAAACCACTAATAAATATTTTATAAGAACATCTGATTTGCAAAATGCTCACAGTAAAATGAAGGAGATATTAATGTGTGTGTATATATATGTATATATAGTATAATCTATGATAAAGACTGCTATGATAGTCTCTTGTGTCAGTTCAGCTAGGCTCTAGTACTGAGTAATTTAATCAAACACTAACCTAGATGCTGCTGTGAGGTATTTTGTAAATGTATTTATCCTCTATAATCACTTGACCAAGTATAAGAGATTATCCTTGATAATGTGACTGGGCTGCATCCAATCAGTTGAAGACCTGACAAGCACAAACTGAAGTTTTCTGGAGAAGAAGAAATTCTGCCTCAAGACTGAAGCATCAACTCATGTCTGAGTTCCCAACCTGATCTACAAATTTCAGACTTGGCAGCCCCCACAATCCTGTGGGTTGATTCCTTAAAATAAATCTCTTACTATGTATCTCCAATTGGTTCTGTGTCTCTGGACAACCTGACTGGTGCAACTACTAATATCCTACCCTAGTATCTATTCTCCTTTTCTTTCCTTGTAGAACCCTGAATTTATAGCTGGGAACTTGGCTACTCGGAATAAATACTACATTTCCCTACCTTACTTGCAGCTAATTATAACCTTGTGACCAGGTTCTGACCAATGAAATAGAAATAACAGTGTTGAGTAGCACTTTCTAAAAGTTTATCTAAAGAGGTTGGGTTTTCCTTCTCTTCTTCCCTGTCAAGCTGCCTGGAGCATAAATGTGCCATAAGGGTGAGTGCCACACCCTGGTGATAGCAGAATGGAAAGCTACCAGGAATCTGCGTCCCAAAATACCTCATGAAACCACTGTTATCAACCCTGGACTACCTACAGACCAACCCTGGACTGCTATTACATGAGGGAAGAGGATTTTGTATATTAGACTTAGCATTTTCAACTACTATTAACTGAATGTTCTCTTCTATGCAGCCAGACCTAATCCTATTTATCATACATATGAATATATAACTAAAGATAACTATACCAATATATTGGTAGTAGTTAGCTCTGGATTTGGGAATGTGTTCTTGTTATACTATTTTTTCTGCTTTTTACATTAGGAATGTATTGGGGTGCCTGCCTGTCTGGCTCAGTACATAGAGAATGCAACTCTTGATCTTGGGGTCATGAGTTTGAGCCCCACATTGGATGCAGTGTTTACTTAAGAAAAATAAAATTGAAATTAAAATATATTAATTACTGGTATACTAAAATTTTTTAATAAAACTTAAAATGGTGGGAATTATTTTTCCTAACAATTTTGATCATGATTGTAGCTATTGTAATTGACACATAAGGTACACAATATGTGTAACTGACACATAATTGACACATAAGATGAATCTCATTTTGTGTCTAAAAGATGATAAGGGGGCACCTGGGTGGCTCAGTGAGTTAGGTGTCTGACTTTGGCTCAGTTTGTGATCTCACAGTCATGGTTTTGAGCCCTGTATCAGGTTCTGCACTGACAGCTTGGAGCCTGCTTCGAATTCTGTCTCCCCCTCTCTCGTTCTCTCTCTGCCCCTCCCCTGCTTATGCTCTCTCTCTCTCTCCCTGTCTCTCAAATCAACATTAAAAAAAAAAAAAAAAGATGATAGGGGAACACCTGGGTGGTTCAGTCAGTTAAGTGTCTGACTCTTGATTTCAGCTCAGGTCATGATCTCAGCACAGAGCTTGATCGGGATTCTCTCTCTCCATCTCCCATGGTCCCACCACTGCACACTACGCACCCCCCCCCCTTTTCTTAAAATAAATAAACTTAAAAAAAAAAAGACAGATGATAGGGACTTCAGGGGAGATGTCAGAGTAGGAGGATCCTAAGCTCACTTTGTCCCATGGATACAACTAGATAACACCCATGTCAGTGTAATTACCCAGAAAATGACCCAAAGACTGGCAGAACCAACTCTCCACAGCCAAATGTAAAGAAGAGGCCACATCAAAGAGGGTAGGAAGGGCAGAGACTCGATCAGGAGCTGAACAGTCCGGTGGGACTATAAGTGGGAGGGAGGGACATAGCAGGTGTGGAGAAGGGAGAAGACCAGATATCCACACCAGGCACCCCAGTCATGGAGAACCCACATGGAGAAGACAAATTCCCATAACATTTGGCTTTGAAAAACAGAGGGCCTAAGAATCAGTGGGGCTTAACACCTGGAACTTGAAAAATCAGCAGGCTGGGCTCTGGGAGAGCTAGGAGGGTGGAGTCCCCACCTTTAAAGAGATAACACAGCAAAGAGCCACATGGAGATACAGCATAGAAGCAGTAGTTAAACCTGATGTAGGGGCTCCTGGGTGTCAGTCGGTTAAGTGTCCAACTTGTGGTTTCAGCTCAGGTCATGATCTCACAGTTTGTGGGTTTGAGCCATGCACTGGGCTCTGTGCTGACAGTGCAGAGCCTGCTTGTGATTCTCTCTCTCTCTCTCTCTCTCTCTCTCTCTCTCTCTCTCCCTTTCCCTCTCCCTCTCCCTCTCTGCCCCTCCTGCATCTCTCTCTCAAAATAAATATAATTTAAAAAACAATGGGCGCCTGGGTGGCGCAGTCGGTTAAGCGTCCGACTTCAGCCAGATCACGATCTCGCGGTCCGTGAGTTCGAGCCCCGCGTCAGGCTCTGGGCTGATGGCTCGGAGCCTGGAGCCTGTTTCCGATGCTGTGTCTCCCTCTCTCTCTGCCCCTCCCCCGTTCATGCTCTGTTTCTCTCTGTCCCAAAAATAAATAAAAAACGTTGAAAAAAAAATTTTTAAAAACAAAACACTTGAGGTATACAGGAAGATTCATTTACTAATCACTGAGCATGTGGTGGAGGGGCAGGGATCTTTGGGAACTTTCCCCAAGAACAAAAGAGCTAGTAGGTGCCATTTCCCTCCCCTGCCCCACAGCCTAAATACAAAAACACCTTCAGGAACCAGCACGGAGCCATCACTCTCCACCTAGCTTGCTAACAGCACCCCTTTGCACTTCTGCAGGTCTACTCCCTCCAACCTGGCCAGCCTCAGAGAAGTAGTCCCAAGCAGAGGCAGGTCCCTTGTGGACCTTGCTGGCACAGTGCACCCTGCGTTCATGTGCTCCTACAGACCTGCCCCCTTCAATATGTCTTTGGCAAGAGACCATCCAAAGTGGTGTCACGGGTCTGGCAGTGTATAAGCAGTCCCAACAGGGGCCAGTACCACTCCAAAGTGACTCCTGTCCTGCAGGTCTGACTGCAGGCCCTGCCCACCTAAAAAAGTTTCACAGGGGACAACACAGGGAAATCACCCTGAAGTTCCATGCTACTGCATCTAGGCAAATACCTAGTCTGACTCAACTCAAGCCCAAGATGGCCCCAGACTGGCCCAATGACAACACAGGAACCAAACCCTGCCCACAACAGGCACAGAGAACCAAGGCAGATGACTGGACTGAAGGCACAAGCAGCATGGCAATAACAGCAGGGCACGTGCAACACACATAGAAGACCTCTGAAGCAGCAGATTCTGGTGAACAGGAGATACTGCACTGCAGAGCACTACAGGACCTCTTCTTCATAAACCCAGTATCTTCAAGAACAGGAGACATAGTTGGCTTTCCTAACACATATAAGCAGACACAGAGAATTAGACAAAATGAGAAGACAGAGGAACATGTCTCAAATGAAAGAACAGGACAAAATCACAGCAAGAGACCTAAATGAAACACAGATGAGTAATATATCTGATGGAGACTTCAGTGAGACCATTAACAAAGAGAGAAAACATAAAACAAACCAATCAGAGATGAAGTACTCAATAAAGGAAATAATAAACTAGATGGAATAAATAGACTAGAGGAAGCACAAGAACAGATCAGTAAACTGGAGGACAGAGTAATGAAAGCAATCAGGCTGAAAAGGAGAGAGGAGAAAATAATAATAATAATAATAATAATAATAATAATAATAATAATAATAAATGAAATGAGACTTAGGGAACTCAGTAACACCAACAAGCATACTAACATTCTCATTATAGGGATCCCAGAAGAAGAAAAGAGAGAAAAAGGGGTGGAAAATTTATTTGAAGTAATAATGGCTGAAAACTTCCTAAATATGAGGGAGGAACCAGAAATCCAGATCCAGGAGGCACAAAGAACCCTGAACAAAATCAACCGAGAAGGCCCACACCAATATGTAGTAATTAAAATGGTTAAAAGTGGTTATAAAGAGAGAATTTTAAAAGTAGCAAGAGAAATGAAAACAGTTACATACAAGGAAAACAAAGGCAAAAATAAACTATTGGAACTACATCAAAATAAAAACCTTCTGCACAGCAAAGGAAATAATCAACAAAACTAAGACAACCTATTTAATAGGAGAAGATATTTGAAAATGACATGTCTGATATGTATACAAAATATATAAAGACTTACAAAACTCAATGCCAAAAAAAACCAAAACAATTCAAATTAAAAGTAGGCAGAAGACATGAACAGACATTTCTACAAAGACATACAGATGACCAACAGACACATGAAAAGATGCTCAACAGCACTCATCATCAAGGAAATGCAAATCAAAACCACAATGAGATACCACGCCATACCTGTCAGAATGGATAAAATAAAATAAAAAACATCAGCAACACGTGTTGGCAAGGATGTGGGGAAAAAGGAATCCTCATGCACTGTAGGTGGGAATGCAAACTGGTGCAGCCACTATGGAAAACATTACAGAAGTTCCTCAAAAACTTAGAAATATCACATGATCCAGTGATTTCACTACTGGGTATTTACCCAGAGAAAACAAAAACACTAATTTGAAAAGATATATGGACCCCTATGTTTGTTACAGCATTATTTACAAGAGCCAAGTTATGGAAGCAGTCCAAGTATTGATCAATAGATGAATGGAAAAAGATATGGTGTGTGTGTGTGTGTGTGTGTGTGACTATACACACACACAGTGGAATATTACTGAGCCATAAAAAAAGAAATCTTGCCATTTGCAGCAACATGGATGGATCTAGTAAAGGGTATAATGCTAAATGAAATAAATCAGTCAGAGAAAAACACCATATGATTTCACTCAAATGTGGAATTTAAGAAACAAAATAAATGTACAAAAAAAAAAGAGACAAACCAACCAAAAAGCAGGCCCTTAACTAAAGAGAACAAATTGATGTCTACCAGAGGAGAGGTGGGTAGGGGGAGAATGAGTGAAATAGGTGAAGGGTATTTAGAGTACACTTATCATGATGAGCACTGAGTAATGTATAGAATTGTTGAATCACTATATTGTACACCTAAAAGCAATATAACAGTATATATTAACTACACTGGATTTAAATTAAAAAAAGATAAATAGGTAAAACATAGATGAGTCTTTAATATTATTAGAAGTTTTTGCACACCAAGTCAAATGAGTTTAAAAGCACAGAACTAAAAAAGGACTCATTCATTTCAACTTATCCTCATCCAGTCTGGATAGTTTATTCTCTAGGAGTTCTGTAAAGCTGTTTCCCTGGATCTCCCTTCATGTTCAACATGAGGATTCCTTCACTTCTTTCCTCATTAAACTCCCCATTAACTATGTCCCACATCTTCCTCTTTGTTTTATGTTCTAGTTTTGGTGGAGTACTTCCTCCAAAGGGATCCATGAGAGGCACAATTTTTAAGAACTTGAAAGCCAGAAAACACCTTTATTCTACCCATGCACTTAGAAGATAGCTTAATTGAATATAACATTCTTGAATGGGAATAATTTTATTTCCAATTTTTGAATATGTTATTTCCAGTGTTGTTGTTAAGTCTGATGCTATTCTGATTCTTGTTTTTTTGTTTGTTTTTGTTTTTGTAAGTAGTCTGAAGAATTTTAGGACTTTCTCTTTGTCCTTGATATTATAAAATAGTATGACCATGTACCTGACATGGGTATATTTTCATCCATTGTCCTACACATGTGGGAGGCCCTTTCAGTTTGGAAACTCATGTCCTTCCATGGTAGAAAATTTTCTTAGATTATTGATCCAATGATTTTGTCCTCCTCTGTTTTCTCTGTTCTGTCTTTTTGAAACTCCTGTTATTAGATCTGGGAACACTAATACCTTTTCCCTCAAATTAATCTCTTTGTCCTTTAGTTCTTGAGGAATTTCCTTAACTTTGTCTCCCAGTCCTTCCATTCAGCTTTGAATTTTCATTATTGCTATTTTATTTTTTATTTTGTTCATTGAAATTTTTCTTAATAGTATTTTCTTCTTGTTCCTTGGATGCAGTATTTTCCTCATCTGAGGGTATAAATTATTTTTTTACAGTTTCATACTCTCTACACAGTGAGTTTCTCCCAATTTGCTTTTTTCTATTTGTTTTAGTCTCTATTTTTAGAGACTGAAATTAGAGGCATTCTTTGGCTTTTTTCTCATATTTTAGGGACTCAAATATTTTTTGGAAATTATATGCAAGTGAGTTGGGCTTGTTGATGGTAGTCTTCTTGGCAGAATAATCTGATTGGGTCCATTTTTTGTGAAACACCGCTGTCAGCATCTTGAGGTCTTTTCATCTAATCTATTTAGATTCCTCATATAATAAAAATCTTCCTATCTCCTGCCTGGAAGAAATGACCTTGATACCAACATTCTAAGAGCAATTATGGTACATTATGGAAGAGGGTATCACTTTCTGTGTGTATGTATTCTCTTATCCTCCCGTTTTTAGCAAAATCCGCTTTCAGTTGCACCTGTAGTCCCCCCGTCAAAGACTATCAGACCACCCTCTCCAGAGAAAGAACCTCTGATTCGCTGAAGTCAGGGAGGAGGAGTCACCTGGCTATGAGTAGGGCATCTTGGATCCTGAATGCTTCTGAAACAGGCTTTCAAGGGGCACCTGGGTGGCTTGGTCGGTTGGGCATCCGACTTCGGCTCAGGTCATGATCTCACGGTCCGTGAGTTCGAGCCCTGCGTCAGGCTCTGTGCTGACAGCTCAGAGCCTGGAGCCTGTTTCAGATTCTGTGTCTCCCTCTCTCTCTCTGACCCTCCCCCGTTCATGCTCTGTCTCTCTCTGTCTCTCTCTGTCTCAAAAGTAAATAAACGTTAAAAAAAAAAAAAAAAAACAGGCTTTCAATAATTCTGCCTCTAAGTCACACCTCTGATACACCAGAAACTCTGAAACAAATTTCTAAACCTCTGGGAGTTCTGAGTTGCTTTCTGACTCTCCCAAATGCTGAGCTAGGCTTTACCTTTCTTGGATTTATTAGGTTAATTGTCACTCCTTTTGCTTCCAGCTTCCAAAATTGTTTTATGACCTCTACCATTCTCTTTTTTATTTCATGGTGTATACTTTTTATTTTTCTTTAAATGTCTTTTTTTTCTTTAAATATCTTCAACATCATTTATAAGATTAAATTTGTTAATTTTCTCATTTTGTTTTAGATTTTTATGTTTTAACCTTCCTTCTTTTGTGTCTTTTTTTCTACAAATCAGATTTCATTTGCTTTTCTCTAATGTTTAGAAAATTAGTATTCTAACTCCCCCATGCAGTTAACACTATTTTCCCTAAAACATTTTTTACCTTATATTTCTCCAGTCCACAAGAATCCAATGTGTAATGACATCTTTTGAGTTTCCCCTATTGGAAATGAGAAATTAGCACACCTCTCTCTCCACCACTTTCCTCTTACCTTATGTCCTTTGTTTACTCCTCTCTCTGATATTGTTTAGATGTTTTGAGTGTTTGGATCCAGATTATCATTCAGAATTTTTACATGATGTGTCTTCCCTTTTAAGAGTAATTTTGACTTTTGTTTTAGCCCAGTTCTCCAGAAAATAGAACCTAAGGCAAAGCTTGTGGAACTCATGTTTTATCAGAGGGTTCAATCCTAGGGAAGCAACAGTGAGGAAGAAAGTAAAGTAAAAAGGGAAGGAGGGAAGCAAATACAAGGAGGCAAGCTATGCTCAGCTTCATGAGAAATAGTTGCTTGCTTGGTCACACAGTACACCTTTGGAGAGGCTAATGGTGCTTCTGAATCTTAGAACAATAAGGGGGAGGAAGGGTGAAAATTTATGTGCTTGCTCTTCCCTATTTTCTCTTGATTGCACCATAGGAGTTAATTCCTACATACTTACAGACTGTGACCTGGGCACCTATTGGCAGCTACTGGAGAAGCCAGGGCCCCTCTCCATGGATCTCATTGGGCCAATACAGCTCCCACTGTAGCATATATGATGGAGCCCATGCCAAAATTAGCCTTCCTGCCTGGGAAAGCTGATCCAGTTGGTGGTGTCAGAAGACAAAATCCAGTTGGAGGAATCAGGAGTTATTATTGTAGGAATGGCAAGAGCCTTTGAATGGGCTGCTTGGGCTGGGAAGCTGAGCAAATACTGAAACCAGGGAAACAAAGGGCCAAAAGGATCTGAAGAGGCGCATAAATTAATGCATTACATCTGTGTTTAGCTTTTGTGACTATATTAATAAGTCTTTATATGTATGTCTTCATTTAACCCATCTGAGTGCTCATTGCCTGTCCTTACCTCTCAGTTAGTTGAAAATAGCTTGGAATAATTATCTCCTATAATTTAGTGTGGCAGCACAGAAGTCTGAAGTGAACATGGTTTTCTTGTGCTTTCTAGGAAACATCTTTTATTTCCTTCACAGATCTTTGTAGATTTTTTTCTGGAGCCTTGTAATTTAAAAACATTCTCAGGCTTGTCTAGATGTAGGTCTTTGTCATTTATTTTTGCCAAAAACATGGCTATTTCTTTCTGTCTGCATCTATGGGCTTTCTATTCTCATCAGGAAAGTGTCCTTCCCATCATATATTTGATTTTCTTCCACTTGTTTTAGTCTCTTCTTCATGAATACCAATTGTCTTTTCTGTTTCCCTACTTTTATCTGTTCCACCTACCTCTTATCTTTATCTGTTCACCAGGAGTGTCTCAAGTAACCCTCATTATTTATTCAATATTCTTGCAGAGTCAAGTCTTTCTTCATTGCCACTGGGGATTTTAATTCTGTGGTTGCGTTATTTTTGTATAATTCCCTGTCCTTTATTTTATTCATAACATTCTCTTGAGTTTCCATTTCATCCTGTTTATATCTTTCTTCTCACACTTTATGGATGCAAGTTTTTAGAACACACATGGCTTTTTGTACTCTATTAAGGATGCAAATAGTCTCTGGAAGCTTTCTTTTGGATAATGCAGTAGATCATTTTTATGCTTTTCCTTTCAGTCTTTATGGTGCTATTTCCTTTCCCTTGTTCTGAAATATTTTTTCATAGGTTCCGTGTTGATTTTTCTCTTCTTTTACTCACTTTTCTGTAAGAGTCCTCAGACTTAAGTGTTTATCAACAGATAGAATTGTATGTTTCTTTTGGTCCTGTTCCCTTTCCACTTGTATATGTGTCAGATCTTATTTCAATTTCTATGTCTACTAATCATTGACCTATTGAACTTTCCCTGTACTGGCTGTTCTTATACTATTGTCTAATTTTCTGTTAGAAGATTTTGAAATGACAGAGTACATAAAAAACTACAAAATTCTCAGTTTGCACTGCTCTTGGGTCGTCTCTCTGCTCCTCCCTACAATGCTATATATTGGGACAATACACTTCTCAACATGCAGCCTGCTCCCTCCTTCCTGCTCAACTGTTTCCTTCTAGCTCTCTATGGATGTAGTGTGAGAGAGATAGTAGAGGTAAAGGGAAGAAGAAATAAAGAGGTAATTAATATAACTCTGGCTGTTTCCTAAGGCAAAGGGAAAAAAAGCAAAAATAAACAATTGGGATTACATTAAACTAAAAAAATTTGGTGCAGTGAAAGAAACTACCAACAAAACAAAAAGGCAACCTACTGAATGGGAGAAGGTATTCGCAAATGATATATCTGACAAGGGGTTAATGTCCAAAATATACATTGGGTCACCTGGGTGGCTCAGTTGGTTAAGCGTCTGACTTCAGCTCAGGTCATGATCTTGCAGTCTGTGAGTTAGAGCCCCGCGTCAGGCTCTGTGCTGACTGCTCAGAGCCTGGAGCCTACTTTGGATTCTGTGTCCCCGCCTCTCTCTGCCCCTTTCCCACTCGTGCTCTGTCTCTCAAAAATAAATAAATGTTAAAAAAACATCCAAAATATATAAAGAACCTATACAACTTAACACCAAAAAAAAAAAAAAAAACTAATTAAAAAATGAGCAGAAGAGCTGAATAGTCATTTTTCCACAAAAGATGTACAGGCGGCTAACAGACACATGAAATGTTGTTCAGTAGCACTTGCCATCAGGGAAATGAAAACCAAAACCACAATGAGTTATTCCCTCACACCAGTCAGAATGGCTAGTATCAAAAAGACAAGAAATAGAAAATGTTGGCAAGGATGTGGAGAAAAGGAAACCCTTATCCCCTGTTGGTGGGAATGTAAATTGGTACAGACACAATGGGAAGAAGTATGGGGGTTCCTCAAAAAGATTGAAATAACAATCACATGATTCAGTAATTCTAATGGTGGGTATTTACCAGAAGAAAATGAAAACACTAATTCAAAAAGATACATGCACCCCTAAGTTTATTGCAGTATTATTTATAATAGCCAAGATATGGTAGCACCCTAATTGTCCATCAAGAGAGACAAATGTCCATCCTATATATATATATATATATATATATATATATATATACACACACACATATATATATATGAATATTACTCATAAAAAGAGTGAAATCTTGCCATTCACAATAACATGGATGGACCTAGAATATTTTATGCTAGATGAAATAAGTCAGACAGAAATAAATAGCATAAGATTTCACTTATATGTGGAATCTAAAAAACAAATGAACAAACAAAAAGCCAGACTCAGAAACTCATAAATACAGGGAACAAACTCAAACTGGTGATTACCAGAGGAGAGAGGGTTGTGGGGATGGGTGAAATAGGTGAAGAAGAGTAAGACGTACAGACGCCTAGTTATAAAATAAGTAAGTCACAGGGATGGGAAGTACAGCAATAGGAAATACAGTCAGTAATATCATAATAGCTTTGTATGGTGACAGATGATAATTATACTTATTGTGGTGAGCATTTCATAATGTATATAATTGTCAAATCACTATGTTGTAAACCTGAAATTAATATAATATTGCATTGTCAACTATACCTCAATTAAAAAAAAAGAGCTCTGGCTGCCTCAAAAAGCAGTGCATACCTGGTAAAAGTGGTAACCACAAAATTTATAATTGGCACATACACTTGATCTGATGCAGGGACAGAGATAGATATTATGTATTTTTTAAATCCCTTTTTATATGATAAAACTTGATTATGCTTTGAAGGGTAGGAATTTCTTTATCCAGTTCAAAATGCCTTAAATTCAGGAATTTTTATGTTCTCAGACATAGTTGTTGCTGTTGTGTTGAATTTTCCTCTAGGTTGCTTTTATATTACGACTGAGAATTGAAGGCAATTTCCCTTGCCTAAAAACAAGAACCTGTTGAAGTGTCTAAACTTTGAGGAATTAACCATTAAATTACAGCTACACTCAATAATCACATTAAACCAACAGTAGCTACAACACAAGGGATTATCACTGACAGTTGAGAGCTCAGGAGAGATTTAAATCAGAGGATGAATAGAACCAGTGTGGTAGGAGTGCAAAAATTCTTTCTTAATGTCTGAATAAAGAACTGAATATATTTTGCTTTATCTAAACCATATACATACATGCCCAAACCTATTTTTAAAAAGCTTTTAAAGCCAAACAACCAGCTATTTTTATTTAAAAAAATTTTTGTAATGTTTATTTATTTTTGAGAGAGAGAGAGAGAGACAGAGTGTGAGCAGGGGAAGAACAGAGAGAGGGAGACACAGAATCCAAAGCAGGCTTCAGGCAATAAACTGTTTACATCCAATCATTTAAAAATAGGAATTTATATACATGGTGAGTTTTGAGAATATAGTACTGTATCAGTTCCTGTATCAACGACAATTGGGGAAAGGCTAGATTTGAAAACAGCCACTTTTCTTTCATCAGATTTCCTCTACGTTCCCTTAGTCTTTGTGTATGTGTGTGTTTCCTTTTGACAGTTTAGAACATCAAGGTCAGAATGTCAGGAATGAAGCAGATAACAAAAAGAACATCCAGTAGAGCCTCAAAAGAAAATGCTTGTTCAATATTTGCAACTGACTAAAAGGGAAAAATATTGAAGTACATTTGACTATCATAGATCTATCAAAGCATTCAAGCCACTAAGTAGATTAGAAGGTTTGCTGCTGCTTATGAAACTGAGACATCTCACAAAAAACATTAAGCTATTCTTTGCACTGTCTCATAACAGCTTGTCATTCTACAACTAATGTGGAAATATGGCATTGCAAGGTTTATGAAATATATATATATTTTTATTGATTCTATGCTTTCAAGTTCAAGCTTACATTTTCCATTCAGGAATAAATAATTTACAGAATTAATTTTTCATTATAACTTTCTCACAGCTGCTGAATTAGGGATGTTCTGAAACTAAACATGAATGTAAATTGAACATATTTCTGTGTAGGAATTCTAGGGAGTAGTGAATCATAGAGTTGAGCTGTTATAGAACTGCCAAATATATCTGTGTAGTCAGTTTCAATATATTTGGACCTGAATTGGGTAGATGACCTTTAAAAGCACAACTCAAACAGGCTTATTTATTCTGTTAATAAATGAATCACAGTAATACATAAGACTTCCAAATGAAAACTTGTTAGCAGGGTTAGCTGCTGAACATTTATTTCAAGTAAACACCTCTCAGACAAATTAGCCTGAACCAGAAGACCAAAGCTTGAAATAAATTAGTTCAAGCCTAACAGTAATAAGGCTAAGAATCTTAATAAAAATAGAAGACCCTTTGGTACTGTTCATATCATGGCTACTAACATTCAATGAAGTCTGATATGTTATCACTGAGACACAAACTAGAAGGTGCTTTATATGTCAGGGTGAATGATACTTCAACATTTAATTAGATTTATTAGTGCTTATTAGGTACCAGACATTGTTCTAGGTGCTAGGGATTCATCAGCAAACAAAACAGACAAAAGTCCATGCTCTTGTGGAGTTTACATTCTAGTGAGAGAAGAAAGGCTATAAACAAACAAACAAAAAAACATAATATGTAATATGTTAGAAGGTAGCAAATGACATGCAAAACAAACAAACAAACCCAGCAGGTTAAGAGAGATCAGGAGTGATTCTAATTTTAAATGAGGAAGTCAAGGTGGGCTTTATTGGGAAGACGACAGTTGAGCTAAGTAAGATTTGAAGGAGGGGAAACAGAGAGTGAACTATGAATATATCTGGTTCAAAAGCCCTGAAGCAGAAGCATGCCTAGATATGAGGACAGGAAGGTCTGAAACAGAATGTATCTGGGACAGAAAAAGTAAGTTAGAAAAATAGTAGTAGAAGGGGTTTAGATAGGTAATAGGGTAACTGGCTGACTTAGGCCATTGTCAGTCATCAGAAGGACTTAAGCTTTAATTCTGACTTCTATTTTAATAAGATTACCCTGGCTGCTATGTAGAAAAAGGACTGTAAGGGGCAAGGCATAAATAGGAAGATCTGTTAGGAGGTGATAGCAATAATCCAGGTGATTGGTGATGGTGGTTCAGACTAGGGAGGTGGTGAGGATATGGATATATTTTGACGGTACAGGCCACAAGATATCCTGATGGGTGAGGTGAGGCATATAAGGAACAAGCAAGGTATTTATATTTAACAACATGAAAAGTGTGAGTTATTAGCTGCGATGGGGAAGACTAGGGGTGGTATAGGTTTGCAGAGGGAAATTAGTTCAGCTTTAGAAGTGTGAAATTGAAGATGTCTTTTAGTGGAAATATTAAATAGGAAGCTCCTTATACCAGCTGGAGTCCAGGGGGAAAGGCTAAAGCTGGAGACACAAATTTGGGATTTGTCAGCATATGGATTATATCTAAAGCCATGAATTGATGAGATCACCAAGGGAGTGAATATAGCCAGAGAAGAAAAGAGGTCTAAGGACTGTATTGGGGGTTCTCCTACAAGGTTGGGTATTGAAGAAAAAAAAAGTGGCCAGTGAGGTACAGGAAAACCATGGTATGGGGTAAGAAGTATTTCCAAGAGGAGAAAGGGGTCAACTGTGACAAATGGTTAAGTAAAATTGGTATTGAAAATTGCTGGATTTAACAATGACCATGACAAGAGCAATTTCTTTGGCATGGTGGAAATGAAAAAGGCAGCCTCCTTATAGTAAATGTAAGAAAGAATTAGAGAAGAGGTATTAGAAACAGAAATTATAGACAATCCTTTTGAGTTTTACTATAAAAGAGAGTAGAAGAATGGATGGTTAGCTAGAATGCAAAGAGGGAACAAAAGATTTTAAGATGGGAGAAATAATGACATATTTATTTCCTAATGGGAATGGTCCAGTACAGACGAGAAAACTGATGTTGTAAGAGAGACAGGAGAAAATTGTTGGAACTATGTTCTTGAGTAAACAAGAAGAGATGAGATCTAGTGTCCATCTGCAGGGCTGACCTTATTTAAGAGCATGCACAGTTAATCTACCAAGACTGGGAGGAAAACAAAATCTGCGGGTAGAGATGATGATTGGTGGGTAGATGTGCTCATGAGCCTCAGTGGAAAGTTCACTTTTGGATGCTTTGATTTCTCTCATTTAAATAGTAAGGAAGACCTTCAGCTGAAAGTAGGGATGAGGAAAAGGTGCTAGAGAATTAAGGAAAGGAGAAGGTATGAAACAGTTATGCAGGAGAGTGGGAGAAGGAATGGACTGGGCAGATACTGTACAGCTGCCAGATGACATTAAAGGAACATTTGAATAATGATAGCATGTTAAACATATGGAGTGCTTGTTTTAGGCACAGCTTTAGAAGGCTTACATATATTGATCTATGAACTAGCACAATTATTATTCTTAGTTTAAGATAAGAAAACCGAGAGGGGTGCCTGGGTGGCTCACTTGGTTAAGCATCCAACTTCGGCTCAGGTCATGATCTCTCAGTCCGTGAGTTCGAGCCCCACATCGGGCTCTGTGCTGACAGCTTGGAGCCTGAAGGCTGCTTCAGATCCTGTGTCTCCCTCTTTCCCTGCCCCTCCCCTTCTCTCTCTGTCCCTCCCCCACTCACACTGTCTCTTTCTCTCAAAAATGAATACATGTTAAAAGACATTTAAAAAAGAGATTGGTAAGGAAATTTAAAAAAAAAGAAAAAAAAGATGAGAAAACCAAGAAGCTGTCACTTATCTGTGTTCACATAGCTAAGTTAACGGTGGAGGCATGATAGGAAGCCAGGCTGTTTGACTCCAGACACTAGGCTATTTTTCTTCACAATCAAATATTTGTTGATTGAAAAAATGAAGGATAAATTAAAGGAAGGAAGGATGAACTATCAATGCTATCTCCACAGTCTGTGGCTTTTTGCTAAATCATTTTTATACTTATGTAACCTAAATGACGTTTTCCAGGTCTTATAACTGGATCTTTGTGCAGAGAAGGAACTGTAGTGGTAGGGATGTGGCCCAGACATCTGATAGATTTAGGTTTGAATCTCAGCTCTTTTTTTACTAGCTATATCACTTTGGCCAACTAAATCACTCTGAGCCCTAGTTCCCTCATCTTTAAAATGAGAATAATGTATACTTTATAGCATTTATGGAGAAGATTAATAGAATCATGTATGCAAAGTATCTGGTATGGTACTTGGTACAATGCAGGTTTTCAGTAAGATCAGTTTGCTTTTCCCTCTCTGTTCTGGTCAGTTGCCCAGAACTTCAGTATCCTCCCCAGAATGGACCCTTCTTTGCACTTGCCAGTTTCACTACCAGAACTAGAGTCTGCTCTCATTCCAGCTAAATCTCCTTGTGGTATTACAGGTAGAAAGGGAAGGCTATCCTGCACTCTTACTTGTTGGGAGCCTCGGCAGTTCACTCTTGGATGTCTCTCCTACCCCTTTACAATTAGCCAGCTAGAAACATGAGGGCCTTCCAAGAAGGGTCCTCTGGCAACCTAACCTTCCTGCCCCCACCAGCAGCTGAGTCAATTCCTTGAGTGCCCAAATCCACAGGTGTGGCTGGAGTCAGGTCTTGATTAATCTGACCTGCCCTGTCCTGGCTTTAACAAACTGTCCAACAGGGGCAGCAAAAGAGTGCCCCTAATTTTAATAATATCAGATATACAAGTCAAAATTTACAAAATAGTTACTGTAGGGAATAATGAATCCGTATTATAAGTGTGCTCCAAAGGATTTTTTCTGGAGCACTATTTTTCTTCCCAGCAATACATATTTTACTAAGGAAGACATAGTTTTGCATCCTAACCATTAAGCTCTAGACAAGTGGTGGCTTTTTCTTTTTCAATTTTTACAATTGTGAACACCAGCGCATAATAATTTGCTGAGTTTCAGTTAGGTTGAAAACAATGGATTCCAAAAGAGCAAACACACAGGCTTCTATATGTTACAGTTACAGCTACTAATAAAAAAAGTGAGTATTTTTTCATAATTTGGATATACCTGAGGTCACTGTGACCTTATGTTGTCAATAATAAGAGTAAAAGAATTGAGCCTAAATTTAAAAAAATTGTGAAAAATTAACTCCAGGCAAGTAAGTCAAACGCAAAAAACAACTCAAAAACAAACAAACAAACAAACAAACAAACAAACAAACAAACAAACAAACAAACAAACTTACTTTCTCCTAACCACTTCCTGGCTCCTTCAAATCTTGCCATTTAATGATCAGAAAAGGCGGGGCCAAAGTTAGCAAGGTCTGCGGCTGCGCGGAAGCGCAGCACTTGAAGAGCAAGTCCTGCGGCTGGGGCGGCCACGAAGACTTCTGTGCTTCTCTGCTCTGCCGCCGTACTTCCGCTACTCTTGGAAAGTTCTGGAAGTTGGGAGGTGACGTGGCACCACGGACTTGCTGGTCGGGTAGGTGTGTTTACAGCCACTGCGGACCACGCTCTTCACGTTTTTTTTTCATTCTCCTGCCAGGGTGTTTTTTTTCCTCAGACTTGCCGGGTCCAGTTTTTACCTCAGAGATTTGGAGACGTGAGAGAGAATCATCCCCACCATCCTTTCTTTTTGGGAGTCATATGGAACGGGGTTTCCTGAGGTTTTTTCCTATAGGGTTGTAGAACCTTCCTTTTCGGAACCCTTGTAGTCAAGTCTGCGGATTTATATTTACTTTAGGTATTGTTTGTATCCTGGTAGGAAGACTCTTAAGAACGGAAGCCGCCGTGAAGATAGTTGTGGTCCAACCTCTCACTTGTCAGTTAAGGAGACTGAGCGGGAACGCGATTTACAGGAGATTTTTGTGCAGTGTTAAGTTGATTTGAATTTGAAAACTTGGGGAAAACAAACGAAATCCTAATAGCCCAGAATCCTAGGGACTTGGAACGGGGTAATGCCTTAAGAGCGTGTGAGCTTTTTATTTTCAGACGAGGAAGCAGGCCAAGTGGAGGTGAAGGGATTTGCCCAGAGTTGCGGAGCTCTGGAGTGGATGAGCCCCCCCGCGTGGCTGCTCGCCCGGGGGGCGTTTCCCCAGAGATACTGAAGGAGCCTTACTGCCGCAGCCCTGGTTGTCTGCCTCATTTCTATTCGTTAATTGTACACTCGTGGGGATCTGCGGACCCCAGTTCCTTTCTCACTTATTAGAAGTGCACAAAATTAACAAACCTCTCATAGCTTTACTTAAATTGTTTATAAAACCTACAAGACGGTGTGAATAATTAAATGGCTATATATTATGTGTGTATTATCAGGAGGATGATCGTTAGCTACACAGTGAATTGTATGGGAGGGGTAATAGAAGTTGCAGTCCTTCCTTTAACCAGCTAACCATTTACTCATCCAAAAACAAGTATTTTTTGAGTGTCTACTTCTGCCAGGTGCTGGAGATAAAGTACTATTCGTACAATAAATGAGGAAATTATAGAACATTTGGCTTCAACCCAGCAGGAAGAACTTTCTAATTATTAGAGTCATTCAAAAGTAGAATGAAACTGCCTTAGGAGATAACTAACTCACCGTAAACTGAAAGTGACTTTCATCTGGATTAGTTGGTTTCTAAATTTTGCTTTGAACTAATTTTATATTAAGTAACATGAAAAAGTAGATATTTGGTTGAGGTTAGAATGCTTATGTTTTAGGGGAAATGAAATATGTTTATAAATAATTTTGTTGGACAAAATGTGTTAGGTGCTCAACCGAGATATTCTAAGGTGGATTCTGAGGAAGGAGAGGTCTCATTTAAGTTTGAGGGGCCCAGGGATAGTTTCTTGCAGGAGACAGCATTTCTAATGGGCTTTGAAAGAGAAGTAGGTTTTTTGTTTGTTTGTATGTTTGTTTTCATAGACTTCATTTTTTACAGTAGTTTTAGATTTACAGAGAAATTGAGGCAAAAGCCACAGTATTCCCACATACTGTTTTAGTTTCCCCTATTACTAACGTTTTATATTAGTATGGTACATTTGTCACAACTAATGAACCAATATTATTACATTATTATTAACTAAAGTTTATTCTGATTTCTGTAGTTTTAACTTAATGTCCTTTTTTTTTCTGTTCTAAGATTCCTGTCACTATACCAAATCACATTTAATTTTAATGTTTTCTTAGGTTCCTCTTGGAGGTGACAGTTTCTCAGACTTTCTTTGTTTTTGATAACCTTGATGACTTTGAGGAGTGCTGGTCAGGTGTTTTGTAGGTTGCTCAATTACTGGAATTTGGTGTGTTTCTCACTTTAGGACTAAGATTATAGATTATTGAGGAGAAGGTTACATTGTATCATTGGTACATACTATCAGTGTGATTTATACCTATTGGTGTAGCCTTTGACCACCTGGCTGAGGTAGTACCTGTCATGTTTTTCCAATGTCTTCTACCTGTCATGCTTCTCCAATGTGTCTTGAAGACATTGTCAGGAGATTTGTCGCCTCTCCCCCATTTATTAATTTTTTAATTCATTTTAATCAGTATGGATGTGTGACTTTTTGTTTTATAGTTTGAAATATGATAAATGTTATGACTTTTATATTATTAATATAATTTAATATT
Organism: Puma concolor; assembly: GCF_028749965.1. Taxonomy (NCBI): domain Eukaryota; kingdom Metazoa; phylum Chordata; class Mammalia; order Carnivora; family Felidae; genus Puma; species Puma concolor. The sequence goes on from NC_141674.1 coordinate 78,550,692, forward strand.
ATTTTATTATAATTTTACTTATTTTGCTACTCAGATTGTTCCAGCTTTAGCCATAGGAATCTCTTGCAGGTGATTCCTCTACTCTTTTTGACATACTTCTCTCAGTTTTAGTTTTTCCTTTGTTTTTTAAAATTTATTTCTGAGAGAGAGAAAAAGTGCACATGCACACGAGATAGGGAGGGGGATAAAGGAAGAGAGAGAGAGAGGGAAAGAATCTTAAGCAGGCTCCATACTCACTATGGAACCCAATGTAGGGTTCAATCCTGTGACCATGGGATCATGACGTGAGCCAAAATCAAAAGTCAGACACTCAACTGACTGAACCACCCAGGTGACCCACTTTGTTTTTGTTTTTAATCACTTCCTTCCTTTCTGGCACTACAAAATACCCTAGGCTCAGCTTATATATTTCTTGTCCCACTTCTTTTCACCATTTCTCCCAGGGATCTCCAGTTCTTTTTAGTAGAGAAAAGTATTAGAAACCAAAGTCTGAGGCACCTGGGTGACTCAGTCAGTTAGGCACCCGACTTTGACTTAGGTCATGATCTCACAGTTCATGAGTTTGAGCCCTACATCAGGCTCTGTGCTCACAGCTGGGAGCCTGGAGCCTGCTTTGGATTCTGTGTCTCCCTCTCTCTGCCCCACCCCTGCTCAAGTTCTAGCTGTTTCCCTTAAAAATAAATAAACATTAAAAAAAAAAAATCTGGCTGCTAAGTGTGATTGTTTCTGAGAAGGTATCATTTATTTTAGGCCCCTCTCAGATAACAAAGCAAAGAGATATATACATGTGTATGTACTAGTCTATTTATGTCCACCTATCTGTAAGTATTTTTTATATATGTTCAGTTGTATCTCTATTAAGCTAATAGTGATTTCATAAGAGTGTTGCCAACACTAATCCATTACCACATGGATCATTCTAGCCTCGAAAGATTAAAAAAGAAATTTAAGCAAAAGTATGAAGAATGAACTTTTAAAATGCTGTTATGAACATTCTTGTACAAATCTTTTAATACATGTTGCATGCATTTCTTTCCAATATAAACTTACAAGTGCAATTGCTAGGTGTGTATCTTCCAACTTTAGTAGATAATGCCTATCAAGAACTCTGAAAAGTCTGAAATTTTATCCTACTTGTAAGCTGGTATTGTTTAATTGGTGCTGGCAGAATATACATACATGATGCCTGGACGAGGAACAGGCTTTAAAAATCATGGCAAAAGTAGTAGCCAAAGTTTTAGGTTCCTCATGGTTTTCCTTGGCTCCCAAATCCCAAAGTGGGTAGATGTGTTGGAATAACAGAAGTGGACCTAGATGGACACATGCAATTGGTTACATTAACAAAGAGAACACTTATTAATAAGCGGTGACAAGCTTGCTTACTGCATTTCTCAGTGTTGCTCATTGCAAATGAAAAATGACCTGGATAGAGTCAGGGCCTTAAGTTCTTGGCATTTCAGAAAAAATCTTCAGGCACACTGGGGGCCCATTGAAGACTACCCCAGCAATCTCTAATTGTTGACAAAGTACAGCATTCATGATAAAAACCCTCAGCAAGGGAGGTTTAGAGGGAACATAACATAATAAAGGCCATATATGAAAAACTTATAGCTAACATCATTCTCGATGGGGAAAAACTGAGAGCTTTTCTCCTAAGGCCAGGAACAAGAAGAAAAAATGTCTACTGTCACCACTTATATACAACATGGTACTGGACATTCTAGCCACAGCAAGCAGACAAGAAAAAGAAAAGACATGTAAGTTGGTAAGGAAGAAATAAAACTTTCATATTTGCAGAAGACATGATACTCTTTATAAAATCTTTATGAAAGATTGTGCCAAAACCTGCTAGAATTGATAACCAAATTCAGTAAAATCACAGGATACAAAATCCGTATACAGAAATCTTGCATTTCTATACACCAATAATGAAGTAGTAGAAAAAGGAATTAAGAAAACAATCCCATTTACAATTTCACTAAAATAATAAGATACCTAGAAATAAACCTAACCAAGGAAATGAAAGATGTATACTTTGAAAACTATAAAACACTGATGAAAGAAATTGAAGACAACACAAAGAAATGGAAAGACATTCCATGCTCATGGATTGGAAGAACAAATATTGTTAACTCTTTTTAATTTTTTTTAATATGAAATTTATTGTCAAATTGGTTTCCATACAACACCCAGGGCTCCTCCCAACAGGTGCCCTCCTCAGTGCCCATCACCCACCCCTCCTTTCTCCCACTCATCAACCCTCAGTTTATTCTCAGTTTTTAAGAGTCTCTTATGGTTTGGCTCTCTCCCTCTCTAACTTTTTTTTTTCTCCTTCCCCTCCCCCATGGTCTTCTTTTAAGTTTCTCAGGATCCACATAAGAGTGGAAATATATGGTATCTGTCTTTCTCTATATGACTTATTTCACTTAGCATAACACTCTCCAGTTCCATCCACGTTGCTACAAAAGGCCATATTTCATTCTTTCTCATTGGCAAGTAGTATTCCTTTGTGTATATAAACCACAGTTTCTTTATCCACTCATCAGTTGATGGACATTTAGGCTCTTTCCATAATTTGGCTATTGTTCACAGTGCTGTTGTAAACAATGGGGTACAAGTGCCCCTATGCACCAGCACTCCGTGTCCCTTGGGTAAATTCCTAGTAGTGCAATTACTGGGTTGTAGGGTAGTTCTATTTTTAATTTTTTGAGGAACCTCCACACTGTTTTCCAGAGTGTCTGCACCAGCTTGCATTCCCACCAGCAATGCAAGAGAGAACCTATTTCTCCACATTCTCGCCAACATCTGTTGTTGCCTGAGTTGTTAATGTTAGCCATTCTGGCAGGTGTAAAGTGGTATCTCATTGTGGTTTTGATTTGTATTTCCCTGATGATGAGTGATGTTGAGCATTTTTTCATGTGCCTGTTGGCCATCTGGATGTCTTCTTTGGAGAAGTGTCTATTTGTGTCTTTTGCCTATTTCTTTACTGGATTCTTTGTTTTTTGGGTGTTGTGTTTGATAATTTCTTCATAGATTTTGGATACTACCCCTTTATCTGATATGTCATTTGCAAATACCTTTTCCCATTCTGTCGGTTGCCTTTTAGTTTTGCTGATTGTTTCCTTCGCTGTGCAGAAGATTTTTATTTTGATGAGGTCCCAGTAGTTCATGTTTGCTTTTGTTTCCCTTGCCTCCAGAGGTTTTTGTTTCCCTTGCCTCCAGGTCAAAGAGGTTTTTGCCTGCTTTCTCCTCCAGGATTTTGATGGTTTCCTGTCTTGTCTTTCATCCATTTTGAGTTTATTTTTGTGTATGGTGTAAGAAAGTGGTCCAGGTTCATTCTTCTGCATGTCACTTTTCCCATCACCACTTGCTGAAGAGGCTGTCTTTATTCCATTAGATATTCTTTCCTGCTTTGTCAAAGATTAGTTGGCCATACGTTTGTGGGTCCATTTCTGCGTTCTCTATTCTGTTCCATTGATCTGAGTGTCTTTTCTTGTGCTAGTACCATACTGTCTTGATGATTACAGCTTTGCAGTATAGCTTGAAGTCTGGGATTGTGATGCCTCCTGCTTTGGTTTTCTTTGTCAAGATCGCTTTGGCTATTATGGCTATCCACACAAATTTTAGGATTATTTGTTATCGCTCTGTGAAGAATGCTGGTGTTATTTTGATAGGGATTGCATTGAATATGTAGATTGCTTTGGGTAGTATTGACATTTTAACAATATTTGTTCTTCCTATCCAGGAGCATGGAATCGTTTTCCATTTTTTTGTGTCTTCTTCAATGTCTTTCATAAGTTTTCTATAGTTTTCAGTGTATAGGTTTTTTACCTCTGGTTATATTTATTCCTAGGTATTTTATGGTTTTTTTGTGCAACTGTAAATGGGATTGATTCCTTGATTTCTCTTTCTTTCGCTTCATTGTTGGTGTATAAGAATGCAACTGGTTTCTGTGCATTGATTTTATATCCTACCACTTTGCTGAATTCATGAACCAATTCTAGCAGTTTTTTTGGTGGGATCTTTTGAGTTTTCCGTATAGACTATCATGTCATCTGCGAAGAGTGAAAGTATGACCTCCTCCTGGCCAGTTCGGATGCCTTTTATTTCTTTGTGTTGTCTGATTGCAGAGGCTAAGACTTCCAATACTATGTTGAATAACAGTGGTGAGAGTGGACATCCCTGTCTTGTTCCTGACCTTAGGGGGAAAGCTCTGTTTTTCTCCATTGAGGATGATATTAGCATTGGGTTGTTCATATATGGCTTTTATGATCCCGAGGTATGCTCCTTCTTTCCTATTCTTGACGTTTTTTATCAAGAAAGGATGCTGTATTTTGTCAAATGCTTTCTCTGCATCTATTGAGAAGATCATATGGTTCTTGTCCTTTCTTTTATTGATGTGATGAATCGCGGTAATTGTTTTGCAAATATTGAACCAGCCCTGCATCCCAGGTATAAATCCCACTTGGTTGTGGTGAATAATTTTTTTAATGTATTGTTGGATCCGGTTGGCTACTATCTTGTTGAGGATTTTTGCCTCCGTATTCATCAGGGAAATTGGTCTATAGTTCTCCTTTTTAGTGGGGTCTCTGTCTGGTTTTGGAATCAGGGTAATGCTGGTTTCATAGAAAGAGTTTGGAAGTTTTCCTTCCATTTCTATTTTTTGGAACAGCTTCAAGAGAATAGGTGTTAACTCTTCCTTAAATGTTTGGTAGAATTCCTCTGGAAAGCCATATGGCCCTGGACTCTTGTTTTTTGGGAGATTTTTGATTACCAGTTCGAATTCCCTACTGGTTTTGGGTCTGTTCAAATTTTCTATTTCTTCCTGTTTAGTTTTGGTAGTGTATATGTTTCTAGGAATTTGTCCATTTCTTCCAGATTGCCCATTTTATTGGCATATAATTGCTCATAATATTCTCTTACTGTTTTTATTTCTGCTGTGTTGGTTTTGATCGCTTCTTTTTCATTCTTGATTTTATGTGTTCTTGTCCTTTCCTCTTTCTTTTTGATCATACTGGCTAGTGGTTTATCAATTTTGTTAATTCTTTCAAAGACCAGATTCTGGTTTCATTGATCTGTTCTGTTTTTTTTTTTTGGTTTCGATAGCATTAATTTCTGCTCTAATCTTTATTATTTCCTGTCTTCTGCTGGTTTTGGGTTTTATTTGCTGTTCTTTTTTCAGCTCCTTAAGGCATAAGGTTAGGTTGTATATCTGAGATCTTTCTTCCTTCTTTAGGAAGGCCTGGATTGCTATATACTTTCCTCTTGTGGACTGCCTTTGCTGTGTCCCAGAGGTTTTGGGTTGTGGTGTTATCATTTTCATTGACTTCCATATACTTTTTAATTTCCTTTAATTGCTTGGTTAGCCCATTCATTCTTTAGTAGGATGTTCTTCAGTCTCCAAGTATTTGTTACCTTTCCAAATTTTTTCTTGTGGTTGATTTCGAGTTTCATAGCATTGTGGTCTGAAAATATGCACAGTATGATATCAATCTTTTTGTACTTACTTAGGGCTTATTTGTGTCCCAGTATATGGTCTATTCTGGAGAATGTTCCATTTGCACTGGAGAAGAATGTATATGCTGCTGCTTTAGGATGAAATGTTCTGAATATATCTGTTAAGTCCATCTGGTCCAGTGTGTCATTCAAAGCCATTGTTTCCTTGTTGATTTTTTGATTAGATGATCTGTCCATTGCTGTGAGTAGGGTGTTGAAGTCTCCTATTATGATATTACTGTCAATGAGTTTCTTTATGTTTGTGATTGATTTATATATTTGGGTGCTTTCACATTTGGTGCATAAATGTTTACAATTGTTAGGTCTTCTTGGTGGATAGAGCCCTTGATTATAATATAATGCCCTTCTGCATCTCTTGATACAGCCTTTATTTTAAAGTCTAGATTGTCTGATATAAGTATGGCTACTCCGGCTTTCTTTTGTTGACCATTAGCATCATATATGGTTCTCCGTCCTCTTATTTTCAATCTTAAGGTGTCTTTAGGTCTAAAGTGGGTCTCTTGTAAACAGCATATAGATGGATTTTGTTTTCTTATCCATTCTGTTACCCTATGTCTTTTGATTGGAGCATTGAGTCCATTGACGTTTAGAGTGAGTACTGAAAGATATGAATGTATTGCCATTATGATGTTTGTAGAGTTGGAGTTTCTGGTGGTTCTCTGGTCCTTTATAATCTTTGTTGCTTTTGGTATTTATATATATATATATTTTTTTTTTTTCATCTTTTTTCCCCTCAAAGAGTTCCCCTTAAAATTTCTTGCAGGGCTAGTTTAGTGGTCACAAACTCCTTTAATTTTTGTTTGTCTGGGAAACTTTTTATCTCTCCTTCTATTTTAAATGACAGTCTTGCTGGATAAAGAATTCTTGGCTGCATATTTTTCTGATTCAGTACACTGAATATATCCTGCCACTCCTTTCTGGCCCGCCAAGTTTCTGTGGATAGGTCTGCTGCAAACCTGATCTGTCTTCCCTTGTATGTTAGGGACTTTTTTTTCCCTTGCTGCTTTCATGATTCTCTCCTTGACTGACTATTTTGTGAATTTGACTATGATATGCCTTGTTGATGGTCAGTTTTTGTTGAATCTAATGGGGGTCCTATGTGCTTCCTGGGTTTTGATATCTGTGTCTTTCCCCAGGTTAGGAAAGTTTTCTGCTATGATTTGCTCACATAACCCTTCTACCCCTATTTCTCTCTCTTCCTCTTCTGGGACCCCTATGATTCTGATCTTGTTCTTTTTTAATGAGTCACTGATTTCTCTAATTCTTAAATCATGCTTTTTTGCCTTAAGCTCCCTCTTTTTTTTCTGCTTCATTATTCTCTATAAGTTTGTCCTCTATATCACTGATTCTCTGTTCTGCCTTATCCATCCTTGCCACCGCTGCATCCATCCATGATTGCAGCTCAGTTACAGCATTTTGAGTTTCATTCTGGCTATTTTTTACTTCTTTTATCTCTGCAGAAAGGGATTCTAATCTATTTTCGACTCCAGCTAGGATTCTTATTATCGTGATTCTAAATTCTGGTTCAGACATCTTGCTTGTATCTGTGTTGGTTAAATCCCTGGCTGTCGTTTCTTTGTGCTCTCTCTTTTGGGGTGAATTCCTTTGTTTGTCATTTTGAAGGGAGAAAAGGAATTAATGAGGTAGAAAAATAAAAATTAAAAAAAATTAAAATTTAAAAAATACTAAAATTTAAAAATTAAACACACACACAAATTGAATAAATGATGCTAGATCCTAGGTGTGTTTTGGTGGGTGTTGAAAGTGGTTTGACAGGGGTGCCTGGGTGGCGCAGTCGGTTAAGTGTCCGACTTCAGCCAGGTCACGATCTCGCGGTCTGTGAGTTCGAGCCCCGCGTCAGGCTCTGGGCTGATGACTCAGAGCCTGGAGCCTGTTTCCCATTCTGTGTCTCCCTCTCTCTCTGCCCCTCGCCCGTTCATGCTCTGTCTCTCTCTGTCCCAAAAATAAAAATAAAAAAGAAATTTAAAAAAAAAAAAAAAAAAAAAAAGAAAGTGGTTTGACAGATTAGAGAAAAAAAGGGGGGGCAGGAAAGGAAATCGTTTGAGAATTTGAAAAAATGAATACACTGAAGTAGACTAAAATGAGATGATGGGAGTAAAATAGAATTTGAAAAAATTACACAAAAGTAAATATAGTAGAAAAAAATTTTAAATATTTTTAATAAAAATTAAAAATAAATAACTTTTTCTCTTTCTGTATTCAAGAAAAAGAAAAGAAACAAAAAGAAAAAAAGAAAAAAATCGTTTGAAAATTTGAACAAGTGCATACACTGTAGTAGACTAAAATAAAATGATGCAAGTAATATAGAATTTGAAAAAATTTACATAAAAGCAAAAAATATAGTAAAAAAATTAAAGAAAAATATTTTCAATAAAATTGAACATAAAAATGAGGTTTTTCTCTTTCTGCATTCAAGGAAAAGAAAAACAAAAAGGAAAAAAGAAAAAGAAAAAGAAATCGTTTGAAAATTTGAAAAGAATACATTGAAGTAGACTAAAAGAAAATGATGGACGTAAGATAAATTTGAAAAAATTTACACAAGAGTAAAAAATATAGTAAAAAAATTAAAAACATTTTTAATAAAAATTGAAGATAAAAATGAATTTTTTCTCTTTCTGCTGAATTCTGTGGTTCAGGTTGTGCAGATTGTTGTGCTAATCCTCCAGTCAGTTTTCTAGGTGTGTAGGATGGTTTAGTGTTGGTCTGGCTGTATTTCATGGACACAAGACACACAAAAAACTTCCAGGCTGTGCTGCCATCTTGGCTCCTCCTAGACTTTAGATTTGTTGTTACCATTGGGTTCATATTATAACTTCTTATGTTATAGCAGTCTATATCAATGTGATGGTTGCTTAAGTTTGAACACATTCTAAAAGCACTAAATTTTTACTCCCTACTCCATATTTTAGGTATATGTTGTCATATGCTACATCTTTTTATTTTGTATATCCTTTGACCAATTTTTATCAGTATAATTGATTTTACTACTGTTGTGTTTTAATGTCCACATTGGCTTTATAAATCATTAATCTGCCTTTATGTTTGATTTTATCTATGAATTTATTTCCTTTCATATTTTTTTTCCACTTATGGCCTTTTCTTTCTTCTTAAAGAATTATCTTAAACATTTTTTGTAAAGCTAATTTAATGGTGATGAACATCTTTAACTTTTGTCAGAGGATCTTACAACCTCTCCTTCTGTTCTGAGTGATAAACTTGCTGAGTAGAGTATTCTTCACATAGGTTTTTTTCCTTTCAGCACTTTCAATGTGTCCTGCCTCTCCAGTCTGGTCTGCAAAGTTTCTTCCAAAAATCAACTGATAGCTTTCTGGCATTTTCCTTGTATGTAACTGTTTTCTTTTTTCTTGCTTCTTTTAAAATTCTCTATCATTATTTTTGCTGTTCTAAATATGTGTATTGGTGTGGACTAACTTGGGTTTACCTTTATATAGGCTGGCTGTACTTCCTGGACTTGGATGGCTGTTTTCTTTTCCAGAGTAGGGAACTTTTCATCTGTTATTTTTTTTAGGTAAGTTTTCTGCCCCTTACTCTTTATCTGTTCATTCCAGGATCTCTGTAATGGGAGTGTTACTGTACTTGATGATATTGCTGAGTTCCTTTAACCTATTTTCATTTGTTATTACTCTTTTTGCTCTTAAACTTGGTTGCTTTCCATTACTCTGTCTTCCAGATCACTGATCCTTTCTTCTGTATCCTCTGATCTGTTTGTTGATTCTCTCTAGTGTATTTTTTTTATTTCAGTTATTGAATTTTTAAGTTCTGACTAGTTCTTTTTTATATTTTATGTCTCTTTGTTGAGGTTGTTACTGAGATTGCTGTCTTTTTTCAAGTTGTATTTTTATGATCATTACTTTGAATTCTTTATCTGTTTCATTTAGTTCATTTACTATGATTTTGTCTTGTTCTTTCATTTGAGACATATCTTGTGTCTCCTTTTTGTCTAATTATCAGTTTTTGTTTCTATGTATTAGGTAAGTCACTTATGTCTCATGGTCTTGAAAGAAGTAGCCTCATGTAGAAGATGTCCTATGGTGCCCTGTAGTGCAATCCCTCTGGGTCTCCAGAACCAGGCTCTCCAATGGTCTTGCTTGTGTCTGCTGTACTAAATGATAAATGTCATGTTTGTTCTGACTGTTCTGCCAACCAGCCGTTCCCCACCATTCTCCCTTGGGTTTCTCTATTCCCTGAGGCACAACAATATTGAAATTAGGCCAGTCAGTAACCCTACAGTGGACTCTGAGTGTTCATGTGAAACGAAGAGTCCACACATCTCACCTTAAATTGAAAGCTAGCAATAACTAAGCTTAATGAGGAAGGCATGTCAAAAGGCCAAGATGGGCTGAAAGTTAGGCTTCTTGCAGTTAACCAGTTAGCCAGGTTATGAATGAAAAGAAAGAGTTTGTGAAGGAAATTAAGAGTGCTATTCCAGTCAACACACAAATGATCAGAAAGCAAAATAGCCTTTTTTTACTGATAAGGAAAAAGTTTTAGTGAGCTGAATAGATCAAACTAACTACTATACTCCCTTAAATTGCTAATCCAGAGCAAGGCCCTAACTCTTTTCAATTCTGTGAAGACTAAGAAAGGCCAGGAGGCTGCAGAAGTAAAAATTTGAAGCTAGCAGAAGTTGGTTCATGAGATGTAAGAAAAGACCTCTCCATAAAAGTTCAAGGTGGGGGTGCCTGGGTGGCTTACTTGATTAAGTGTCCAACTTCATCTCAGGTCATGATCTTGCAGTTTGCGAGTTTGAGCCCCACATTGGGCTCTGTGCTGACAGCTTGGAGCCTGGAGCCTGCTTCAGATTCTGTGTCTCCCTCTCTCTCTGAGCCCACCCGCCCCCCCCCCCCCCCGTCTCTCTGTCTCTCTTTCTCTCTTTCAAAAATAAATAAACATTAACTATTTTTTTCTAAGTAGAAGGTGAAGGAGCAGATGCTGATGTAGAAGCTGCAGCAAGTTATCTAGAAGATCTAGCTAAGATAATTCATGAAGGTGGCTACATAAACAACAGAATGTAGATGTAACTAACAGCCTTGTATTGGAAGGAGGTGCCATCTAGGACTTTGTTAGCTAGAGAGAAGTCAGTGGAAGTCAATACCTGGCTTCACAGTGCCAAAGGATAGATAGGCTGACTTTCTTGTTAGGGGCTAATGCAGCTGGTGATTTGAAGTTGAAGCCAGTGGTCATTTGCCATTCTGAAAATCTTAAGGCTTTTAAGAATTGTGCTAAATCTGTGCTTGTGCTGTATAAATGGAACAACAGATCTGAGTGATAGCACATCTGTTTATAGCATGGTTTACTGAATATTTCAAACCTACTTTTGAGATGTACCACTCGGAAAAAAAGTTTTTTTTAAAATATTACTGCTCATTGGCATTGCACCTGATCACCCAAGGGTTTTGAGATGTATAGTGAGATTAATGTTGTTTTCTTGACTACTGACACATCTGTTGTGCAACTCATAGATCAAGGAGTAATTTCGACTTTCAAATCTTACTATGAGAAATGCGTTTCATAAGGCTACAGTTGCCATAAATAGTGATTCTTCTGATGGATCTGGGCAAAGTTGGTTGAAAAACTTCTGGAAAGGAGTCACCATTCTAGATCCCATTAAGAACATTCATGATTCATGGGAAGGGGTCAAAATATCAACATGAACCAGAGTTTGCAAGATGCTGATTCTTACCCTCATAGATAGTGGAGGGGTTCAGGACTTCATTGGAGGAAATAATTGCAGATATGGTGGAAATAGCAAGAGAAGTAGAATGAGAAGTAGAGCCTGAATATGTGACTCAATGGCTGCAATCAATGACTGAAAGACTTTCACTGAGGAGTTGTTTCTTTTATTTTTTAAGTTTATTTATTTTGAAAGAGGGAGCATGCAATCAGGGGGAAGGGCAGAGAGAGAGAAGAGAGAGAATCCCAAGCAGGATCCACGTCATCAGTGCAGAGCCTGACATGGGCTTCGACTCCACGAACCATGAGATTAAGACCTGAGCCGAAGTCAAGAGTCAAATGCTTAACCGACTGAGCCACCCAGGTGTTCTTGAGAACGTACTTCTTAAGGATGGGCACAGAAAGTGGTTTCCTGAGATGGAATCTACTCCTGGCAAAGTTGCTGTGCAGGTGGTTGAAATGACAACAGAGGATTTAGAATATTACATAAACTTAGTTGATAAAGCAGCAGCAGGGTTTGAAAGGACTGACTCCAATTTTGAAAGAAGATCTACTGTCAATAAAATGTTATCAGACAGCATCATGTGCTATAGGTAAATGGTTTCTGAACACAAGAGTAAATCAGTATGGCAGACTTCCTTGTTGTCTTATTTTAAGAAATTGCCACAGCCAGACAAACTTTCAGCAGCCACTATCCTGGTAAGTCAACAGCCATCAACATTGAGGAAAGACCCTTCTCCAGCAAAAAGATGACATTCACTGAAAGCTCAAGATTACGGTTAGCATTTTTAGCAAAAACGTATTTTGTTTTTCTAATGTTTATTTATTTTTGAGAGAGAGAGAGAGACAGAGACAGAGCATGAGCAGGGGAGGGACAGAGAGAGGAGACAGAATCTGAAGCAGACTCCAGGCTCTGAGCTGTCAGCACAGAACCCAACATGGGGCTGGAACTCAGGAGCTATGAGATCATGACCTGAGCTGAAGTCAGATGCTTAAATGACTGAGCCACCCAGGCAAGCCAAAAAAGTATTTTTTAATTAAGATACGTACATTTTTTAAGACATAATGTTGGGGCGCCTGGGTGGCTCAGTTGATTAAGTGTCCGACTTCGGCTCAGGTCATGATGTTGGGGTTTGTGAGTTCGAGCCCCACATTGGGCTCTGTACTGACAGTTCGGAGCCTGGAGCCTGCTTCCGGTTCTGTGTCTCCCTCTCTCTCTGCCCCTCCCCCACTTGTGCTCTGTCTCTCTCTGTCTATCAAAAATAAATAAATGTAAACAAAAATTTTTTAAAAAGACATAATGCTATTGCACACCCAGCAGACTATAGTATAGTAGACAGAACTCTCTTTTTAAAGTTTATTGATTTATTTTGAGAGAGAGCACAAGTGGGGGAGGAGTAGAGAGAAAGAAATTGAGACAATTTCTCAATTGGGTGGAACGCCTGAGTGGCTCAGTCATTAAGCATTTGACTTCAGGTAATGTCACAGTTCATGAGCATGAACTCTGCTTTGGGTGAGCACGAGCCCTGTGTCAGGTAAGCACAAGCCCTGCTTCCCGCAAAAACATGAGTTCCACTTCTGGTGAGCCCAGCTTCTCTCTCTCCCTCTCTCCCTCTTTCTCTGTCTCCCTCCATCTTCCTCTGTCTCCCTCTCTCTCTCTCTGCCCCTCACTCACTTGCTCTCTCTCTCAGTCTCACACACACACACACACACACACACACACACACACACACACACACACAAAGAAAGAAAGAAAAAATCCTAAGTATGCAAGCAGCCTGTGAGCTGCTAGTGCAGAGCCCACCTCAGGGCTCCTACTCTTGAAACCATGAGATTATGACTGAGCCAAAACGAAGAGTCAGATGCTTACCCTACTGAGCCACCCAGACGCCCAGTATAATATACATAACTTTTTTACTTTATTTCTATTATTATTTTTTTTTAAATAGGCCCCATGCCTAGTGTGGAGCCCAAAGCAGGCCTTGAACTCATGACCCTGAGATCACAACCTGAACTCAAGATCAAGAGCCAGACCCTTAACTGACTGAGCCACCCAGGTGCCCCAAGCATATGTAACTTTTATATGCACCAGGAAACCAAAAAATTCATTTAACTTACATTATTGTGATATTTGCTTTACTGGGGTGGGGGGGGGGATCTAGAACCTAATTCACAATTTCTCCGAGATATACCTGTATTTAGATTTCTCTTTTCTTATTTCCATATCTTCACTATTGGAATTTTTGTTTTATTAGAACAGTGTCCATTTCATATAGGCATCAAATTTGCTGATACAGAGTTGTTAAAATCTTTATAATATTTTTAACTTCTGAAAGTTTGGCAGTGATATTCCTTCTTACATTCCAGATTTGGTAGTTTATATCTCCTCCCTCCCCACTTCTCTCCTTTTTTCTCTCTGTTAGTTTAGCTAAATGTCAATTTTTTTTCATCTTTTCAAAGAGCCAACTTTCTCTTTCATTAATTTTCATTAATTTTCTCTGGTGTTTTTCTGTATTCTATTTTATGGAATTCTGTTTTAATCTTACTTTTTTCTAATTGTTTTGGCTTTAATTTGTTCTTCTGGGTTTTTTTTTTTTTTTTTTTTTAGTGGAGTAAGGTACTAACTTGAAATCTTCTTTTTAAATTTAGTCTTTTAAAGCTATAAATTTCCCTGGATACTACTTTAGCCATATCCTGTGAATTTTGATACATTTTCTATTTCTTCTCACTCAGCTCATAATAATGTCTAATTTCCATTGTGATTCCTTTTTTGACGCATGCATTTCTTATGTATGTTTAACTTCTTTATTTGAAGAAATTTGGTTTTATTGGTATTGATTTCTAATTTAATTCTCTTATGGTTAGAGGGCATGCTTTGTATGATTTTTGTTTCATGTGTTTTGGGTCTCTGTTAGATGGGTCTCTGTTAGATGTTACGTTTATAGTTGTTATATATTCCTGATATATTGACTCTTTTATCATTTTAAAGTATCTCTCTTGGTCTCTAGTGATGTTTCTTATCCTAAAGTCTATTTTGTTTTTTATTAATACAGCCACTCCAGCTCTCTTATACTGTTTGCATGGTGTATCTTTTTCTTATGATTTTCAGTCTGTTTATATTCTTGAATCTACGACAGCGTATAGTGGATTTTGCTTTGGAACATTTTCCTGTTCATATTTGATGTGATTATTCAATATGGCTGGATTTATGCCTATTATTTAAAATTTGTAAGAGATATAATCCACATAACACAAAAATAACTTTTAAAGTGAATTAAAATGAATTTTTAAAGTGATTTAAAGTGAATTTTAAATTCAATGATTTTTAGTATATTCACTTTGCTGTACAACCATCACCACCATTAGGTCTGCCATTTTGTCATTTATTCCTTATAGGTCTTTTGTTGTTATTCTTCTGTTATTTTTTTTACTACCATTTTTGTGATGTATGAATATTTTTTTTAGTTTACAATTTTAATTCCTCTTTATTTTTTTACTTTTTGTTTTTTAGTTACTTTCTAAGTGTTTTTAGACTATAATATGCATCTTATTATTTCAGATTAATACTTCTACTTGGTACTATAAAATGGGTTCTCCCACTGAGAGATGTTAGAAGTTAAATATATGAGATATTTATTACAATTAAAATAGTTTCTTTCATTGCTAGAAGCCTACTGTTAATATTACCAGTGTATCTCATCACTGATGTTATAGGAACATAATTCATTGATCAACTACTTAGTAAACCCCACTATGCTAAATGTTAAGGGAATATAATAAGGAAGTAAATTCATATCTCAAACAAGTAGAGGGAAATTCTTTAATGATATTAATTGGGAAAGATAATTATGGGATAATATTTGAGGTTTTGTAGATAGAGATGAGATTTACATTTTCAGAGATAAGAGGGGCATTTCATTGAGAAACCTGAGAAAATTTTGGAAGTTTAGAATATGGATGGTGTATGTAAGTGATGGCAATTAAAATACCACAGACATGGGGCGCCTGGGTGGCTCAGTCGGTTGGGCGTCCGACTTCGGCTCAGGTCATGATCTCACAACTCGTGAGTTCGAGCCCCGCGTCGGGCTCTGTGCTGACGGGTCAGAGCCTGGAGCCTGTTTCAGATTCTGTGTCCCCCTCTCTCTCTGACCCTCCCCCGTTCATGCTCTGTCTCTCTCTGTCTCAAAAATAAATAAACGTTTAAAAAAAATTAAAAAAAAAAATACCACAGACTTCGTGCTTAAAATGGCAGATTGACCCCATTTGTTTATCTTCTCTTTTTCTCCAAAGGCTTTTGAAATGACAGTAAATATTTCTTTAAAAAGTTAACAAACACAAAGATATGAGGAATAAAATAGCAAATGAGAGATTTAAATGAATAGGAGGAAGCTAGAAGACAGGAATGGTAATTGATTTGGTTATAAAAGAAAATTATCTATGTGTCTACAGAGGGAGAAATTAATGAGAAAAGAGGAGTTTTGCTTCATGGACCTCCTGAGAGGCTGAGTACTGTACTTAGAAGCATCAGGTATTGGTGCCATTAAGAGCAGAATGTGGAAGAAGGAAAGATTGTTGAAAGTTTATATGCAAATCTGTTAGAACCTCCCTGGGTTCTCTTCTCCATCCTGAACGTCCAAGCAAATTCACTCTACAGTTCTCCTATGGAGGAGGCTGGAGGTTTGTTTTCTGGAGTAGTTCAGCTGGGAAGATGGATTTGGGAATACCAGGCAAATGTCTTACCTTATAAGCGATGTCTTCTCTGACCATCCCAACATAAAATAACAGCCTCCAGCACTTACTCCCCATATACCCTGATTTATTTTTCTCCATGGCACACATTACTACCTTCCATCACTCTCTCCTTATCACCCATATTTGTCTTTTGTTTTTTAATTGCTGGAATCATCCCACTAGAATGGAAGCTTCATGAGGGTAGAGATTTGTCTGTTTTGTTCACTGTTGTGTCCCCAGTCTGTATAATAGTATCAGATATGTACATAAATATTTTTAATTAATAAATACAGAAGTAAGAAAAATTAAGGATCACTAGACATTTGAGGAAAACTCCCAACACGAAAACTAGATAAGATAATCAGAAAAAAAGAGACTTGTAGAAAACAGACCATATGGACAACAGAAGAAAACTTTTTGAAGATGTAATTAATTACCTCAGGGAAATTACAGATTTTTGAGTTCATAAAATAAACAGATGCCATAAAGAAGAATGATCAGAGAGTAAGAAAGAACCTCTAATAACTATATATATCATATATATGATATATAATCATATGATATATATGATATATATCATACATGATGTGTATATATATATATATCATATATATGTATATGTATCATATGTATATATGATAGTTTAAATTTTAAAAAACAAAACTCTTGGCTTCTGGTTGCCAGTCCAGCATGTAAAGAGCATGGAGCTAGTAACTCCATCCTATTAATAAGTAAAAAGCTGAACAAACTGAAAAATCAACAACTCTTCTTAAATCTGTCAGGGAAGTGAGATTACATGGCAAACTTCTGCACCCAAAATTTTAGAGGCAGAGAGATTGATACAAAGAATCACCTAATTGGAGCAGAAACCAATAAGCAGAAACCTCTGCAGGAACCAGTACTGGGATAGGAAAATCTAAAGTGTAATTGAAGAATACCTGAAAGCACTGTGTCAATAAGTGCGGAGATCAAATCATTAGGGGACCCTGTCTTAGTTTGACTTGCCATAGCCATTCCCACAGACTGGGTGGCTTAAACAGCAGAGATTTATTTTCTTAAAGTTCTGTAGGCCAGAAGTCTGAGATCAGGGTGCCATCTTAGTGCTGTTCTGGTAGGAACTTGCTTCCTAGCTTGCAGATAGCCTTCTTGCTGTGTCCTTATATAGCAGGGAGAGAGTGACTGCACTAGCAAGCTCTAGCATCTCTTCTTATAAGGGCGCTGATCCCATCATGAGGGGCCCACACTCTTGATCTCATCTAAACCTTCCTATTTCCAAATACCATCACATTGAGGATTGGGGCCTCATTATGTGATTTTGGTGGAACATAATTCAGTCCATAGCAGGCCTCCGCATTTTGTGAGTTCTACCTCCAGGAGCTCTACCAGGTTCTCACAGTGAATATTGAAGAAAACTTCCTTGGGGCGCCTGGGTGGCGCAGTCGGTTAAGCGTCCGACTTCAGCCAGGTCACGATCTCGCGGTCCATGAGTTCGAGCCCCGCGTCAGGCTCTGGGCTGATGGCTCAGAGCCTGGAGCCTGTTTCCGATTCTGTGTCTCCCTCTCTCTCTGACCCTCCCCGTTCATGCTCTGTCTCTCTCTGTCCCAAAAATAAATAAACATTGAAAAAAAAATTAAAAAAAAAAAAAAGAAAAAAAAAGAAAACTTCCTTTGTGCTTCTGGTTGGGGGCTGGGGGTGGGGGGTATTTTGAAATATGCAAGCATCCTGTTCTTTTTTTTTTTTTTTTTAATTTTTTTTCAACGTTTTTATTTATTTTTGGGACAGAGAGAGACAGAGCATGAACGGGGGAGGGGCAGAGAGAGAGGCAGACACAGAATCGGAAACAGGCTCCAGGCTCTGAGCCATCAGCCCAGAGCCTGACGCGGGGCTCGAACTCACGGACCGCGAGATCGTGACCTGGCTGAAGTCGGACGCTTAACCGACTGCGCCACCCAGGCGCCCCATCCTGTTCTTTTTTTTTAATATGAAATTTATTGTCAAGTTGGTTTCCATGCAACACCTAGTGCTCCTCCCAACAGGTGCCCTCCTCAATACCCGTCACCCACCCCCCTCTCCCTCCCACCCCCATCAACCCTCAGTTTGTTCTCAGTTTTTAAGAGTCTCCTATGGTTTTGCTCCCCCCCCTTACTTTTTTTTTTTCTCCTTGCCCTCCCCCATGGTCTTCTGTTAAATTTCTCAGGATCCACATAAGAGTGAAAACATATGGTATCTGTCTTTCTCTGTATGACTTATTTCACTTAGCATAACACTCTCCAGTTCCATCCATGTTGCTACAAAAGGCTATATTTCATTCTTTCTCATTGCCACGTAGTATTCCTCTGTGTATATAAACCACAATTTCTTTATCCATTTATCAGTTGATGGACATTTAGGCTCTTTCCATAATTTGGCTATTGTTGAAAGTGCTGCTGTAAACATTGGGGTACAAGTGCCCCTATGCACCAGCACTCCTGTATCCCTTGGGTAAATTCCTAGCAGTGCTATTGCTGGGTCATAGGGTAGGTCTATTTTTAATTTTTTGAGGAACCGCCACACTGTTTTCCAGAGTGCCTCCACCAGTTTGCATTCCCACCAACAGTGCAAGAGGGTTCCTGTTTCTCCACATCCTCTCCAGCATCTATAGTCTCCTGATTTGTTCATTTTAGCCACTGTGACTGGTGTGAGGTGGTATCTCATTGTGGTTTTGATTTGTATTTCCCTGATGAGGAGCGACGTTGAGCACATAGACCAATGGAATAGAATAGAGACTCCAGAATTGGGCCCACAAAAATATGGCCAACTAATCTTTGACAGAGCAGGAAAGAATATCCAATGGAAAAAAGACAGTCTCTTTAACAAATGGTGCTGGAAGAACTGGACAGCAACATGCAGAAGAATGAAACTAGACCACTTTCTTACACCATTCACAAAAATAAACTCAAAATGGATAAAGGACGTGAAGGTAAAGGACGTGTGAGGCAGGAAACCATCAAACCCTAGAGGAGAAAGGAAAAAAACCTCTCTGACCTCAGCCGCAGCAATTTCTTACTTGACACATCTCCAAAGGCAAGGGAATTAAAAACAAAAAATGAACTATTGGGATCTCATGAAGATAAAAAGCTTCTGCACTGCAAAGGAAACGATCAACAAAACTAAAAGGCAACTGAAGGAATGGGAAAAGATATTTGCAAATTACATATTGGACAAAGGGAGTTTGAACTCCCCAAACTCCTCACCCAAAAAACAAATAATCCAGTGAAGAAATGGGCAGAAAACATGAATAGACACTTTTCTAAAGAAGACATCCAGATGGCCAACAGGCACATGAAGAGATGCTCAATGTTGCTCCTCAGGGAAATGCAGGCATCCTGTTCTTAAAAATTCTGCCCTCAAGAGAAACTACTTTACCAGAGCCTAATCCTGTTGGGGTTTTATCATAGCCTAATCAACGTGGGAGAAGGGAAATTCCCAGCTTTAGTCCCCTCCAGGCATCCTGTCTCACCTAACCAGAGGAAATACTGGACAAACACAAGAGAAATTCTCAGCTAAGGGGTGCAGGCTCCCAAAAAGACTGAGACCTAATAATAAGACTGTGGAATGCTTCTCCTCCCTGTACACCTTACCACTGTCACCAAAGGCCTGTGTACCAGAGTTTCTTTTACCAAGTATGTCATGTTAGGCTTTAAACAAAAAATGATAAGGCATGCTAAAAGGCAGAAAACATAATTTGAAGAGACCATAAACATCAGAATCAGACACATCTAGATGCAGCAGGAATGTTGTAATTATTAGACTAGGAATTTAAAACAACTATAATTTATATGTGGAGGCTCTAATCGAAAAAGTAAACAATATACAAGAACAGATGGATAATGTAAGCAGAGAGGTGGAAATTGTAAGAATCCAAAAAGAAATGTTGGAGATAAAAGACAATGTAACAGGAAGAATGCATTTGATGGGCTTATTAGTATAATTGACACAGCTGAGGAAAGAATCTCTGAGCTTGAGAATATGCTAATAGAAACTTCCAAAACTGAAAAGCAAAGAGAAAAAAAGTCAAAACAATTGAGCAAAATGTCCACCAACTGTGGGACAATTAGGAGAAGTGCAATATACGTGTAATGTGAATATCAAAAACAGAAGGAAGAGAAAGGAAGAGAAGAAATACTTGAAGCAGTGACTAAGAATTTCCATTTCCCCAAATTAACGCCAGACACCAAACCACAGATTCAGATATCTCAGGGAACGCCAAACAATGATAAATGCCAAAAAACTACCTAGGCATATTATACTCAGACTACAGAATATCAAAGATAAAATATCAAAGAAACCACCTTATCAGAGGAGCAAAGATACAAATTACATTACACCAGATCTTGCTGGTGCTGTCACTCTCTGTGCCATGTGAGGATGCAGCAAAAGGTGGCCAACTGTCTGCAAGCTAGAAAGAATGTTCTCACCAGAACCCATCTAGGATGGCACCCTGGTCTTGGATGTAATTGGATGTAAACCATGCAAGCAAGAGTGTGGAGTGAAATATTTAAATTATTGAGAGAATAAAACCATCCACCTGGAATTTTGTGTCCTGCTGTCTTCCTTCAAAAGTGAGGGAGAAATAATTTTTTTTCTCACATAGGCAGAAATCGAGAGATTTTCCTGCCAGTTGATTTGTTTTTCAAGAAATGCTAAGAATTTATTGAGAGAACACTTTATGTTAACTAACTGGAATTAAAATAAAAACTTTAAAAAATGAAAATAAAAACATCATACAACTTAAAACAAGAAAAAAAATTTCTTGAGAGAAGAAAAATGATAGTGTCAGGAACTCAGATCTATATAAAGAAAGGCAGAGCAATAGAGAAGGAATACGTGAAAGTAAAATAAAAACTTACTTATCCTTAATTCATCTAATAGATAAAAGTTTTTTTCCCAAATAATAGTAACAACAATGTATTTGATGGTTATAGCTGATGTTAAGGTGAAAAAAAATGACAGCAGTGACATAAGGGATGGGAGGGTGGATTTAGGAATGTTTTTTATTATAAGGTACTTGTACTATTTATGAAGTGGTATACTGTTATTTGAAAATAAGCTTGGCTTGGGGCGCCTGGGTGGCTCAGTTGGTTGAGCATCCGACTCCGACTCAGGTCATGATCGCACAGCCTGTGAGTTTGAGCCCCATGTCGGGCTCTGTGCTGACAGCTTGAAGCCTGGAGCCTGCTTTGGATTCTGTGTCTCCTTCTGTCTCTGCCCCTAACCCACTCATATTCTGTCTCCGTCTCTCTCAAAAATAAATAAACATGAAAGAAAATTTAAAAAAAAGAAAATAACCTTAGCTTGGTTATAAATGTATATTGCACACTCTAGAGCAACCGCTGAAACATAGTAAAACAACAAAACAAAAAACAAGCCTTTAAGGTTGGTTAGGGAATAACCTGGAAAATGACAAGAAAAAAAAAATGAAAACAGGAAAAGACTAAGATCAAGCTGTGAGGTCTAATACCCAACTGATAACAGTTGAAAAAAACAAAAACAAAATGAAATACAAAAGAATATTGGGAATATTAAATATTTGATTCTATTTTCTAGGATTGAGGAACATGAGTATCCAGATTAAAAGAGCTCGCTGAGTACTCAGTACAATTCAGGTAAAAAGATCTACCCAAAAACACATTGTTGTGAAATTTCAAAAGATTAGAGGTTAAGAAAGACCCAAAACATGAAGGTACCATAAAAACTTTTGGAGAAAACAAATGAAAAATAAGTCACTTATACAGGAATAGGAATCAACATGGTATGTCCACAGCTACATTGGTTGTCTAGATGACAGTAGAGTAATATTTATAAAGTTCTTAAAGAAAACATATCTAATAAGATATATATGTATATGTATATATACATACACCCACAAGCATGTATATAAGTACAAACACATGCATATATACATATAAGTATCAAATATGGAGATAGAATAAAGACTTTCAGACATGCAAGTGCTCAAAATACATCTATATATTATCTGTTTGCCTTGCATCTTTTTAAGAGAACTACTAGAGAATGCTTCATTAAACCACAATGAGATACCACGACACACCTGTCAGAATGGCTAAAATTAACAACTCAGGCAATTACAGATGTTGGCAAGGCTGTCGAGAAAGAGGAGCCCTTTTGTACTGCTGGTGGGAATGCAAACTGGTGCAGCCACTCTGGAAAACAGTATGGAGGTTCCTCAAAAAATTAAAAACAGGACTATCCTATGACCCAGCAATTGCACTACTAGGTATTTATGCAGAGGATACAGGTGTGCTGTTTCAAAGGGACATATGCACCCCAATGTTTACAGCAGCACTATCAACAATAGCCAAAGTATGCAAAGAGCCCAAATGTCCATCAATGGGGAATGGATAAAGAATATGTGGTGTATATATATATATATATATATATATATATATATATATATATACACACACACACACACATACAGTGGAGTATTACTCGGCAATCAAAAAGAACGAAATCTTGCCATTTGCAACTATGTGGTATTATGCTAACTAGAGGGTATTATGCTAGGAGAAATAAGTCAGAGACAAATATATGACTTCACTTGTGGAATTTAAGATACAAAACAGATGAGCATAGGGGAAAGGAAGCAAAAATAATATAAAAACAGGGAGAAGGACAAAACATAAGAGACTCTTAAATACAGAGAACAAACAGGGTTGCTGGAGGGATTGTAGGTGGGGGGGGGATGGGATAGATGGGCAAGGGGCATTAAAGAAGATGCTTGTTGGGATGACCACTGGGTGTTACATGTAGGGGATGAATCACTGGATTCTACTCCTGAAATCATTATTGCACTATATGCTAACTAACTTGGATGTAAATTTAAGATATATGTATATATATATGTATATGTATGTATATATATATGTATATGTATGTATGTGTATATATATATATGTATATATATATATTTAAAAAATCCTTCAGCAAAACAAAAGAATACATCAGGGAAAGGGAAACATGGCTCTAACACAGGAGAGAGGTGAAGGGAAATCCCAGGATGACAGCTAATGAATCGGGCCCAGGTAAATACCCACTTTATATCTGCAGGAAAGGGAAGGGAACTCTAGGGAGAAAAGTGTTACTAAGGGATTATTTGTGTTGGTTTGAAAAAAGTGCTGAAGGTCTTATAAAAATGGTTTATTGTTTGGTTTTTGTTGAAAGGTTTGACTAAAGTAAATAATGATGGTAATAATATATTTGTATTTTACTATGTATTATGTCATTTTATTTTTTTTAACCACTCTGAGGGATATCAGCAAGCCAATATTATTCATCTCATAGTATGTAATTATATATATGTTAAAAATAGGCTTAAAGGCATTGAGTGATTACAGTGTTAGAGGTAAGAATAGAACCCTGGTCTAACTCCTGTTGTGTTTTTCCTATTATACAATCGCTCTTCTACCAAAAGGTTTGAATGTATACCTTATGTTTGATATATTCCACATACACTACACATCCTCACTGCATCATAAAAGCCATAAGCACCCATTTTGTCTTTTGCATTCTCCCCTCCCCCATCTACCCTCCCCACCAGTATTTTAACATATTCTTTCTTGTTCCTAACATTTTTTTTTTGTTTTAGTTTTTTACCTTTCGCTGGACACTAAGGTGACACGAACCTTCATTCTGCCTCTAGAATTTGTCTTTATATTTGATCCTCCTGGCTTTTGAATTGTACCTTTCTCTTTTGTTTTCTTTTTTCTTTCCTTTTCTTTCCTTCCTTTCTCTCTCTCTCTTTCTTTCTTTCTTTCTTTCTTTCTTTTTTTTCTTTCTTTCTGACAGAAAGAGAGCGTGAGCAGGGGAGGGGTAGAGAGGGAGGGAGAGAATCCCAATCAGGCTCTGGGCTGTCAGCATGGAGCCCAATGCCTAGCTTGAACCAATAACTGTGAGATCATGACCTGAGCTGAAACCAAGAGTCAGACACTTAACCAATTGAGCAACCCATGGGCCCCTGGGGAGAGAGAATCTTGAGCAGGCTCCACACCCAGCATGGAGGCCCATGTGATCTCACCACTGTGAGAAGATGACCTGAGCTGAAATCAAGAGTCAGATGCCCAACAAACTGAGCCACCCAGGCACCCCTATTTTTTGTTTTGTTCTTTCTTTCTTTCTTTCTTTCTTTCTTTCTTTCTTTCTTTCTTTCTTTTTCTTTCTTTCTTTCTTTCTTTCTTTCTTTCTTTCTTTCTTTCTTTCTTTCTTTCTTTCTTTTTTTTAATTTTAGAGAGCATGCGAGCAGGAGAGAGGGACAGAGGAAGAGAGAGAGAGAATCTTAAGCAGGCTCCATTCTCAGTGCAGAGCTGAATGTGGAGCTTGATCCCATGAACCTGGGATCATGGCCTGAACCAAAATCAAGAGTTGGATATTCAACTGAAAGAGCCAGTTGCCCCTATTTTCTTTTCTTTTTCTTTCTTAAAATATCTATCTCTCTATTTATGATTTATTTATTTTTGAAAGAAAGGAGAGAGAGAGTGCACAGGGGAGGAGCAGACAGAGAGGGAGAGAGAGAATCCCAAGCAGGCCCCACACTATCAGCATGGAGCCTGATATGGGACTTGAACTCATTAACTGAGATCATGACCTGAGCCAAAATCAAGAGTCAGGTTCTTAACCAACTGAGCCACCAAGATGCCTGTATTTTGCTCTTTTAAACATATTTGGAAATGAACTTTTATACATTTAACTATGGATGCAGTTTTTTTTCTTTTTTATTCTTTTTTAAATTTTTAGAAAAATGTTTATTTTTGAGAGTGAGAGACAGAACATGAGTGGGGGAGGGGCAGAGAGAGAGGGAGACACAGAATCTGAAGCAGGCTCAGGCTCTGAGCTATCAGCACTGAGCCCAACATGGGGCTTAAACCCACAAACCACAAGACCATGACCTGGGCCAAAGTCTAACCAAATGAGCCACCCAGATGCCCCATATTTTTTATTTGTTTAAATTCAAGTTAGTTAACATACAGTGCAGTATTGGTTTCATGAGTAAAATCCATTAACTCATCACTTACATAGAATACCCAGTGCTCATCCCAACCAGTGCCCTTCTTAATCCCCATCACCCATTTAGCCCATCCTCCCACCCACCTCCCCTGTAGCAACCCCCAGTTTGTTCTCTGTATTTAAGAGTCTCTTATGTGGCACAAAAACAGACACTCAGTTCAATGAAACAGAACAGAGAACCCATAAATGGACCCACAAACGTATGGCCAACTCATCTTTGACAAAGCAGGAAAGCATATCCAATGGAATAAAGACAGTCTCTTCAGCAAGTGGTGCTGGGAAAACTGGACAACAACATGCAGAAAAATGAACCTGGACCACTTTCTTACACCATACACAAAAATAAACTCAAAATGGATGAAAGACCTAAACAAAAGACAGGAAGCCATCCAAATCCCCGAGGGGAAAGCAGGCAAAAACCTCTTTGACCTTGGCCACAGCAACTTCTTACTCAACACTTCTCTGGAGGCAAGGGAAACAAAAACAAAAATGAACTGTTGGGACCTCATCAAAATAAAAACCTGCACAGTGAAGGAAACAATCAGCAAAACTAAAAGGCAACTGATAGGATGGGAGATTTTTGCAAATGACCTATCAGATAAAGGGTTAGTATCCAAAATCTATAAAGAACTTATCAAACGCAACACCCAAAAAACAAATAGTCCAGTGAAGAAATGGGCAAAAGACACAAATAGACACTTCTCCAAAGAAGACTTCCAGATGGCCAACAGGCACATGAAAAAATGCTCAACATCACTCATCATCAGGGAAATACAAATCAAAACCACAGTGAGATACCACCTTACACCTGCCAGAATGGCTAACATTAACAACTCAGGCAACAACAGATGTTGGCGAGGATGTGGAGAAATAGGATCTCTCTTGCATTGCTGGTGGGAATGCAAGCTGGTGCAGCCACTCTGGAAAACAGTGTGGAGGTTCCTCAAAAAATTAAAAATAGAACTACCCTACAACCCAGCAATTGCACTACTAGGCATTTATCCAAGGGATACAGGTATGCTGTTTCGAAGGGACACATGCATGCCAATGTTTATAGCAGCATGATCAACAATAGCCAAAGTATGGAAAGAGCCCAAATGTCCATCGATGGATGAATGGATAAATAAGATGTGGTATATATATACAATGGAGTATTACTCGGCAATCAAAAAGAATGAAATCTTGCCATTTGCAGCTATGTGGATGCAACTAGAGGGTATTATGCTAAGCAAAATTAATAAGAGAAAGACAAATATGACCTCACTCATATGAGGACTTTAAGATACAAAACAGATGAACATAAGGGAAGGGAAGCAAAAATAATATAACAGGGAGGGGGATAAAACATAAGAGACTCTTAAATATGGAGAACAAACGGAGGGTTACTGGAGGGGTTGTGGGAGGGGTGATGGGCTAAATGGGTAAGGGGCATTAAGGAATCTACTCCTGAAATCATTGTTACACACTATGCTAACTAATTTGGATGTAAATTAAAAAAATAAAATTATTAAAAAAAAGAATCTCTTGGGGCGCCTGGGTGGCGCAGTCGGTTAAGCGTCCGACTTCAGCCAGGTCACGATCTCGCGGTCCGGGAGTTCGAGCCCCGCGTCGGGCTCTGGGCTGATGGCTCAGAGCCTGGAGCCTGTTTCCGATTCTGTGTCTCCCTCTCTCTCTGCCCCTCCCCCGTTCATGCTCTGTCTCTCTCTGTCCCAAAAATAAATAAACGTTAAAAAAAAAAAAATTAAAAAAAAAAAAAGAATCTCTTATGGTTTGCCTCTGTCTCTGTTTTTATTTTTCCTCCCCTTTTCCTATGTTCATCTGTTGTGTTTTTTCAGTTCTACATATGAGACTGAAATCTCTTTTGTTCTTTTTTTTTATGTTTTATTTTATATTTGAGAGAGAGAGAGAGAGAGAGAGCGCATGAGCAGGGAAGGGGCATAGAGAGGAAGACACAGAATTCAAAGCAGGCTCCAAGCTATCAGCACAGAGCCTGATGTGGGGCTCGAACTCACGAGCAGTGAGATGATGACCTGAGCCAAAGTCAGGCGCTTAACCGACTGAGCCACCCAGGCGCCCCAAAATCTCTTTTGTTCTTGACTAGACTCTGCTGCAACTCATGGAACTCAATGCCATATACCTCTTTTAGTTTAAAACAACTTTGCATCCAGTTGGCCTTATTTTAGGCAAGAATAAGCATTTGGAAAATATTTCAAATTCTTCAGGGATGATCCTTACATAATGGAATACCAGGTACCTACTTCCTGAATGGCTGTTTGCTTCTGCCATATCGCCATCGTATCTGGTCATCCTCTTCAAAATATTTCTTGATACCCAACAAGATGTTTTGTAAGCATGTACTTCTATTTGAATATTTATTATGATCTATGACGTGGTGCCCAGGGAAAAGTCCCAAAAGGTCATTTAATTCCTTTCTGACTACATATCATTCCATTTACTAAACGGACTTTCATCAGCATGAGATTTTCATAATGGGAAAAGCTCTCACCAAGAAAACAGCTTCTGTAGAACCTAAGCTTATTCATTTACTACTTAAGAATTTAGGAATTCTTGGAGCGCCTGGGTGGCTGAGTCGGTTAAGTGTCCGACTTTAGCCCAGGTCATGATATCACGGTTCATCAGTTTGAGCCCTGTGTCGGGGCAGGAGCCTGGAGTCTGCTTTGCATTCTGTGTCTCCCTCTCTTTCTGCCCTGCCCTGCTTTCACTCTATCTCTTTCTCAAAAATAAACATTAAAAAAAAAAGAAGAGGAATTTGGGAATTCTTCTGTTTACACAGGTTACTTTACCATTTGTACACTAACTGCAGATCTGGATTCATAGCATGGTTTTTTTAAAATTAATGTATTTAAATTCACATTAGATAACATACAATGCTGTATTGGTTTCAGGAGTGGAACTGATTCATCACTTACATATGACACCCAGTGCTCCTCCCAACAAGTGCCCTTCTTAATCCTCATCACCCACTTAGCCCTTTTCCCCACCCACCTCCCCTCTAGCAACCCTCAGTTTGTTCTCTGTATTTAAGAGTCTTTGACGGCTTGCCTGCCTCTCTGCTTTGATCTCATTTTTCCTTCCCTTCCCATATGTTCATCTGTTGTGTTTCTTAAATTTCACATACAAGTAAAATCACATGATATTTGTCTTTCTCTGACTGACTTATGTCACATAGCATACTCTAGCTCCATCCACATTGTTGCAAATGGGAAGATTTCATTCTTTTTGATCACTGAGTAGTAGCCATTGTATATATATACCACGTCTTCTTTATCCATTCATTATTTGATGGACATGATGTGCTCTTTCCATACTTTGGCTATTGTCAGTAGCGCTGCTATATAAACATTGGGGTGCATGTGCCCCTTTGAATCAGCATTTTTGAATCCTTTGGATAAATAACTAGTAATACAGTTGCTGGGTCGTAGGGTAGTTCTATTTTTAATTTTTTGAGGAACCTCCATACTGTTTTCCACAGTGGCTGCACCAGTTTGCAGTTCCAACAGCAGTGCAAAAGTGTTCTCCTTTCTCTGCATCCTCACCAGCATCTGTTGTTTCTTGAGTGGTTAATTTTAACCATTCTGACATATGTGAGGTGGTATCTCATTGTGGTTTTGATTTGTATTTCCCTGATGATGAGTGATGTTGAGCATCTTCTATGTGTCTGTTAGCCATCTGGATGTCTTTGGAGAAGTGTCTATACATGTCTTCTGCCCAACTCTTCACTGGATTTTTTGGTTTTTGGGTGTTGATTTTGATAAGTTCTTTATAGATTTTGGATACTAACCCTTTATGTGATAGGTCGTTTGCAAATATCTTCTCCCATTCCATCGTTTGCCTTCTTGTTTTGTTGATTATTTTCTTTGCTGTGCAGAAGCTTTTCATCTTGACGAGGCCTCAATATTTCATTTATGCTTTTGTTTGCCTTGTCTCCAGAGACATGTCTAGTAAGAAGTTGTTGTGACCGAGGGGTGCCTGGGTGGCTTAGTTCGTTAAGCATCTGACTTGGCTCAAGTCATGATCTCGTGGTCCGTGAGTTCGAGCCCCATGTCAGACTGTGCTGACAACTCAGAGCCTGGAGCCTACTTCAGATTCTGTGACTCCCTCTCTGTCTGCCCCTTCCCCACTCACACTCTGTCTTTCGTTCTCAAAAATAAATAAACATTAAAAACAAAAAAACAAAACAAAAAAAATGAAGTTGCTGTGGCTGAGGTCAAAGAGGTTGTTGCCTGTGTTCTCCTATAGGATTTTGATGGTTTCCAGTCTCACATTTAGGGTTTCATCCATTTTGAATTTATTTTTGTGTGTGGTTTAAGAAAATGGTCCAGTTTTATTTTTCTGCATGTTGCTGTCTGGTTTTCCCAGCAACATTTGCTGAAGAGACTCTCTTTTTTCCATTGGACAGTCTTTCCTGCTTTGTCGAAGATTATGTGGTTAGACATTTGTGCATCAATTTATGGGCTCTCTGTTCTGTTCCACTGATCCATGTGTCTATTTTTGTGCCAGTACCATACTGTCTTGAGGATTATAGCTTTGTAATACAGCTTAAAGTCAGGAATTGTGATTCCTCCAGCTTTGCTTTGTTTTTTCAACATTACTTTGGCTTTTAGGGTCTTTGTAGTTCTATGCAAATTTTAGGATTGTTTGTTCTAGCTCTGTAAAGAATTCTAGATAGGGATTGCATTGAATGTGTAGATTGCATTTGGTAGTATAGACATTTTAACAGTATTTTCTAATTCATGAGCATGGATTGTTTTTCCATTTCGTTGTGTATTCTTCAATTTCTTTCATAAGCTTTCTATAGTTTTCGGCCTACAGATTTTTACCTCCTTGATTAGGTTTATTCCTAGGTATATTAAGGTTTTTGTTGCTCTTATAAATGGGATAGATTCCTTGATTTCTCTTTCTGCTGCTTAATTTTTGGTGTATAGAAATGCAACCAATTTCTGTACGTTGAATTTATATCCCGCAACTTTGCTGAATTCATGTATTGATTGTAGCCATGTTTTGGTGGAGTCTTTGGGTTTTCTATGTAGAGTGTCATTTCACCTGCAAAGAGTTAAACTTCAATAAAAAAAAATTGACTTCTTTTTACCAATATGCATGCCACTTATTTTTTTCTTGTCTGATTGTGAGTCTAGGACTTCCTTCCAGTACTATGTTGAACAACAGTGGTAAAAGTGATCATCCCTGTCATGTTCTTGACCTTAGGTGAAATGCTGTCACTTTTTCCCCATTGAGGATGATATTAGCTGTGAGCCTTTCATATATGGCTTTTATGATGTTGAGGTATGTTCCTTCCTTCTCCCCTGCTTTCTCAAGGGTTTTTATCAGGAAAGGATTCTGTATTTTGTCAAATGCTTTTTCTGCACCTATTAAAAGGATCATATGCTCCTTACCCTTTCTTTTAATGATGTGGCATATCACATTGATTGATTTGAGAATATTGAACCAGCCCTGCACCTCAGGAATAAATCCCACTTGATCATGGTGAATAATTCTTTTCTTTTTAATATGAAATTTATTGTCAAATTGGTTTCCATACAACACCCAGTACTCATCCCAATAGGTGCCTTCCTCAATGCCCATCACCCACTTTCCCCTCCCGCCCACCTCCCACCAACCCTTAGTTTATTCTAAGTTTTTAAGAGTCTCTCCTGGTTTGCCTCCTTCCCTCTCTGTAACTTTTTTTTCCCTTCCCCTCCCTCATGGTCTTCTGTTAAGTTTCTCAGGATCCACATAAGAGTGAAAACATAGGTATCTGTCTTTCTCTCTATGACTTATTTCACTTAGCATAACACTCTCCAGTTCCATCCATGTTGCTACAAAAGGCCATATTTCATTCTTTCTCATTGCCAAGTAGTATTCCATTGTATATATAAACCACAACTTCTTTATCCATTCATCAGTTGATGGACATTTAGGCTCTTTCCATAATTTGGCTATTGTTGAAAGTGCTGCTATAAACATTGGGGAACAAATGCCCCTATGCATCAGCACTGCTGTATCCCTTGGGTAAATTCCTAGCAGTGCTATTGCTGGGTCATAGGGTAGGTCTATTTTTAATTTTTTGAGGAACCTCCACACTGTTTTCCAGAGTGCCTCTACCAGTTTGCATTCCCACCAACAGTGCAAGAGGCTTCCTGTTTCTCCACATCCTCTCCAGCATCTTTAGTCTCCTGATTTGTTCATTTTAGCCACTCTGACTGGCGTGAGGTGGTATCTCAGTGTGGTTTTGATTTGTATTTCCTTGATGAGGAGTGACTTTGAGCATCTTTTCATGTGCCTGTTGGCCATCTGGATGTCTTCTTTAGAGAAGTGTCTATTCATATCTTCTGCCCATTTCTTCACTGGATTATTTGTTTTTCGGGTGTGGAGTTTGGGGAGTTCTTTATAGATTTTGGATACTAGCCCTTTGTCCAATATGTAATTTGCAAGTATCTTTTCCCATTCCGTCAGTTGCCTTTTAGTTTTATTGAGTGTTTCCTTTGCAGTATAGAAGCTTTTTATCTTCATGAGGCCCCAATAGTTCATTTTTGTTTTTTAATTCCCTTGCCTTTGGAGATGTGTCGAGTAAGAAATTGCTGTGGCTGAGGTCAGAGAGGTTTTTTCCTGCTTTCTCCTCTAGGGTTTTGATGGTTTCCTGTCTCACATTCAGGTCCTTCATCCATTTTGAGTTTATTTTTGTGAATGGTGTAAGAAAATGGTCTAGTTTCATTCTTCTGCATGTTGCTGTCCAGTTCTCCCAGCACCATTTGTTAGAGACTGTCTTTTTTTCCATTGGATATTATTTCCTGCTTTGTCAAAGATTAGTTGGCCATACTTTTGTGGGTCCAGTTCTAGAGTCTTTATTCTATTCCATTGGTCTATGTGTCTGTTTTTGTGCCAATACCATGCTGTCTTGATGATTACGGCTTTGTAGTAGAGGCTAAAGTCTGGGGTTGTGATGCCTCCCGCTTTGGTTTTCTTCTTCAATATTACTTTGGCTATTTGGCATCTTTTGTGGTTCCATACAATTTTAGGATTGCTTGTTGTAGCTTCGAGAAGAATGCTGGTGTAATTTTGATTGGGATTGCATTGAGTGTGTAGATTGCTTTGGGTAGTATTGACATTTTAACAATATTTATTCTTCCAATCCATGAGCATGGAATGTTTTTGCATTTGTTTGTATCTTCTTCAATTTCCTTCATAAGCTTTCTATAGTTTTCAGCATACAGATCTTTTACATCTTTGGTTAGGCTTATTCCTAGGTATTTAATGATTCTTGGTGCAATTGTGAATGGATCAGTTCTTTATTTGTCTTTCTGTTGCTTCATTATTAGTGTATAAGAATGCAACTGATTTCTGTAAATTAATTTTGTATCCTGTGAATTTGCTGAATTAATGTATCAGTTCTAGCAGACTTTTAGTGTAGTCTATCGGGGTTTCCATGTATAATATCATGTCATCTGCAAAAAGTGAAAGCTAGACTTCATCTTTGCCAATTTTGATGCCTTTGATTTCCTTTTGTTGACTGATTGCTAATGCTAGAACTTCCAACACTATGTTAAACAACAGTGGTGAGAGTGGACATCCCTGTCATGTTCCTGATCTCAGGGGGGAAGCTCTCAGTTTTTCCCCATTGAGGATGATATTAGTTGTGGGCCTTTCATAAACGGCTTTTATGATGTTTAAGTATTTTCCTTCTACCCCAACTTTCTTGAGGGTTTTTATTAAGAAAGGATGCTGAATTTTGTCAAATGCTTTTTCTGCATCGATTGACAGGATCATATGGTTCTTTTCTTTTCTTTTATTAATGTGATGTTTCACATTGATATGCGACTATTGAACCAGCCCTGCAGCCCAGGAATGAATCCCACTTGATCATGGTGAATAATTCTTTTTATATGTTGTTGAGTTCGATTTGCTAGTGTCTTTTGCATCCATATTCATCAGGGATATTGGCCTGTAGTTCTCTTTTTTTGCTGGGTCTCTGTCTGGTTTGGGAATCAAAGTAATGCTGGCTTCATAGAATGAGTCTGGAAGTTTTCCTTCCCTTTCTATTTTTTGGAACAGCTTGAGAAGGATAAGTATTACCTCTGCTTTAAATGTCTGGTAGAATTCCCCAGGGAAGCCATCTGGTCTTGGACTCTTATTTGTTGGGAGGTTTTTGATAACTGATTCAGTTTCTTCGCTGGTTATGGGTCTGTTCAAATTTTCTATTTCTTCCTGTTTGAGATTTGGAAGTGTGTGGGTGCTTAGGAATTTGTCCATTTCTTCCAGGTTGTCCAGTTGGTTGGCATATAATTTTTCATAGTATTCCTTGATAATTGCTTGTATTTCTGAGGATTGGTTGTAATAATTCCATTTTCATTCATGATTTTATCTATTTGGGTCCTCTCCCTTTTCTTTTTGAGAAGTCTGGCTAGAGGTTTATCAATTTTGTTTATTTTTTCAAAAACCAATTCTTGATTTCATTGATCTGCTGTACTGTTTTTTTTAGATTCTATATTGTTTATTTCTGCTCTGATCTTTATTATTTCTCTTCTGCTGCTGGGTTTGGGGTGTCTTTGCTGTTCTGCTTCTAGTTCCTTTAGGTGTGCTGTTAGATTTTGTATTTGGGATTTTTCTTGTTTCTTGAGATAGGCCTGGATTGCAATGTATTTTCCTCTCAGGACTGCCTTTGCTGCATCCCAAAGCATTTGGATTGTTGTATTTTCATTTTCATTTGTTTCCATATATTTTTTAATTTCTTCTCTAATTGCCTGGTTGACCCAGGCATACTATGGAGGGTTGACCCTCCATACTTTTGGAGGTTTTCCAGACTTTTTCCTGTAGTTGATTTCAAGTTTCATAGCATTGTGGTCTGAAAGTGTGCATGGTATGATCTCAATTCTTTTATACTTATGAAGGGCTGTTTTGTGACCCAGTATGTGATCTATCTTGGAGAATATTCCATGTGCACTCGAGAAGAAAGTATATTCTGTTGCTTTGGGATGCAGAGTTCTAAATATATCTGTCAAGTCCATCTGATCCAATGTATCATTCAGGGTCCTTGTTTCTTTATTGATCCTGTGTCTAGATGATCTATCCATTGTTGTAAGTGGGCTATTAAATTCCCCTGCAATTACCACATTCTCATCAATAAGGTTGTTTATGTTTGTGATTAATTGTTTTATATATTTGGGGGCTCCCGTATTCGGCTCATAGACATTTATATTTGTTAGCTCTTCCTGATGGATAGACCCTGTAATTATTACATAATGCCCTTCTTCATCTCTTGTTACAGCCTTTAATTTAAAGTCTAGTTTGTCTGATATAAGTATGGCTACTCCAGCTTTCTTTTGACTTCCAGTAGCATGATAGATTGTTCTCCACCCCCTCATTTTCAATCTGAAGGTGTTCTCAGGTCTAAAATGAGTCTCTTGTAGATAGCAAATAGATGGGTCTTGTCTTTTTTATCCATTCTTATACCCTGTTTCTTTTAGTTGGAGCATTTAGTCCATTTACATTCAGTGTTATTATAGAAAGATATGGGTTTAGAGTCATTGTGATATCTGTAGCTTTCTTGCTTATAGTGATGTCTCTGGTACTTTGTGGTCCTTGCAACGTTTCAGTCACATAGTCCCCCTTAGGATCTCTTGTAGGGCTGGTTTAGTGGTGATGAATTCCTTCAGTTTTTGTTTGGGAAGACCTTTATCTCTCCTTCTATTCTGAATGACAGACTTGCTGGATAAAGGATTCTTGGCTGCATATTTTTTCTGTTCATCATATTGAAGATTTCCTGCCATTCCTTTCTGGCTTGCCAAATATCAGTAGATAGGTCTGCCACTAGGCTTTTGCGTCTCCCTTTATAAGTTGGAGCCTGTTTATCCCTAGCTGTTTTCAGAATTGTCTCTTTATCCTTGTATTTTGCCAGTTTCACTATGATATGTCGTGCAGAAGATCGATTCAAGTTATGTCTGAAGGGAGTTCTCTGTGCCTCTTGGATTTCAATGCCTGTTTTCTTCCCCAGATCAGGGAAGTTATCAGCTATGATTTGTTCAAGTACACCTTCAGCTTCTTTCTCTGTCTCTTCTTCTGGAATTCCTATGATACGGATATTGTTCTGTTTGATTGCATCAATTAGTTCTCTAAATCTCCCCTCATACTCCTGGATTTTTTAATCTTTTTCTCAGCTTCCTCTTTTTCTGTAATTTTATCTTCTAATTCACCTATTCTCTCCTCTGCCTCTTCAATCCATGATATGGCCGCCTCCATTTTATTTTGTGCCTAATTTATAGCATTTAAAAATTCTTCATGATTATTTTTTAGTCCCTTGATCTCTGTAGCAATAGATTCTCTGCTGTCCTCTGTGCTTTTTTCAAGCCCAGCGATTAATTTTATGACTATTATTTTAAATTCTTGTTCCATTTTATTGTTTAAATCGGGTTTGATCAATTCGTTAGGTATTGCTACTTCCTGGAGTTTCTTTTGAGGAGAATTCTTTCGTTTCATCATTTTGGCTAGTCCCTGCGGTGGCTCCAAACTGCAGGGCACTTCCCCTTTGCTCTCCAGAAAAACTTGTGTTGGTGGGCGGGGCTGCAGTCAGACCCGATGTGTGCCCCTAGCCCACTGCTGGGGCCACAGTTGGACTGGTGTGTACCTTATCTTCCCCTCTCCCAGGGGCAGGACTCACTGTGGAGTGCTATGGCCCCTGTCTGGGCTGTTTGCATACTGCCAGGCACAATTGTGGTGCTGCTTTGATGGGATCTGGCCAAGGGTGTATTAGAGGGGTGGGTCCGCAAGGTGCACAGGGGCAGGAGGGCCAGGCTTAGCTAGCTTTTCCATAGGTGGTCCCCTGCGGGAAGGGCCCTGCAGCACCAGGAGGGAGGCAGGTCCGTTGGAGGGATGGATCCACAGAAGCACAGTGATGGGTGTTTGCACGGTGCAAGCAAGTTCGGTGAGGGAAACTGGTTCCCTTTGGAATTTCAGCTGGGGGATGGGAGAGGGAAATTATGCTTGCCAGCACCTTTGTTCCCCTGCGGAGCTCTGTCCTTCTGGGGCTCAACAACTCTCCCTCCCAGCATCCTCTCACCCTCTTCGCTCTCCGAGAGCAGAGCTGTTGACTTCTAACATTCCAGATGTTAAGTCCTGCTTGCTGTCAAAACTCACACAGTCCAGCCCCTCCACTTTTGCAAGCCAGACTTCGGAGGCTCTGCCTTGCCTGGTGGGCTGACCCTCCACCACCCGGCTCCCTCCCGTCAGTCTGTGTAGCATGCACTGCCTCTCTGCACTTCCTACTCTCTTCCGTGGGCCTCTTGTCTACGCTTGGCTCCAGAGAGTCCATTGTGCTAGTCTTCCAGTGGTTTTCTGGATTATTTAGGCTGATGTGGGTGGAATCTAAGTGATCAGCAGGACTAGGTGAGCCAAGCGTCCTCCTACGTCGCCATCTTTGGCTATTTGGTGAATAATTCATTTAAGGTACTCTTTGGTTTGATTTGCTAGTATCTTTTTAAGAATTTTTGGATCCATGTTCATCAGGGATATTGGCCTGTAATTCTCCTTTTTAGCGGGGTCTTTGTCTGGTTTTGGAACCATGGTAATACTGGCCTTATAGTAGAGTTTGAAAGCTTTCCTTCCATTTCTATTTTTTTTTTTTTTTTTTTTTTTGGAACAGTTTGAGAAGAATAGGTATTAACTCTTCTTTAAATGTCTGGTAGAATTCCCCTGGGAAGCCATCTGGCCCAGGACTCTTATTTGTTGGGAGATTTTTGATGACAGATTCAGTTTCTTTGCTAGTTATGGGGCTGTCAAATTTTCTACTTCTTCCTCTTAAGTTTTGGTAGTGTGTGAGTGTTCAGGAATTGTCCATTTCTTTCATATTGTTCACTTTGTTGGTGTATAATTTTTCATAGTATTCTCTTATAATTGTTTGTATTTCTGTGGTGTTGGTTGTGATCTCTCCTCCTTAATTCATGATTTTATCTATTTTGGGTCCTCTCTTCTTTTTGTTAAGTCTGGCTGGGGGTTTATCAATTTTGTTTATTCTTTCAAAAAAAAAAAACACCACCTTTTAGTTTCTTTGATCTATTCTGTTTTTTGTTTGTTTGTTTGTTTCTATATCATTTAGTTCTCTCTGAGTTTTATTATTTCCTTTCCACTGCTTTGGGCTTTATTTGCTGCTCCTTTCCTAGCTCCTTTAGGTGTAAGGTTAGGTTGTGTATTTGGGACCTTTCTTGCTTCTTAAGATGGCCACAATTGCAATGTATTTTCCTCTTAGGACTGCCTTTGCTATATCCCAAAATGTTTGCACTGTATGTCTTCATTTTCATTTGCTTCCGTGTATTTTATTCTTTAATTTCCTGGTTAACCCATTCATTCTTTACTGGGATGTTATTTAACCTTCATTTATTTGAGGGCTTTCCAAATTTTTTCTTTTGGGTGATTTCAAGTTTCATAGTGTTGTAATCTGAAAAGATGCATGATATGATCTTGATCTTTTTGTACTTGTTGAGGGCTGGTTTGTGACCCAGTATGTGATCTGTTCTGGAGAATGTTCCATGTACACTCAAGAAGAATGTGTATTATGGTGCTTTTGAGGGTGAAATGTTCTGAATATATCTGTTAAGTCCATCTGGTCCAATGTGTCATTCAAAGCCATTGTTTCCTTGCTGATTTTCTCCTAACTTCATCTGTCCATTGCTGTGAGTGGAGTATTAAAGTCTGTTACTATAATGGTATTATTATCGATGAGTTTGTTTATGTTTGTGATTAATTGATGCACATATTTGGGTGCTTCCATGTTAGCATAAATATTTACAATTGTTAGATATTCTTGATGGATAAACCCCGTTACTTATGGTATAATTCCCTTCTTCATCTCTTGTAACAGTCTTCGTTTTAAAATCTAGTTTGTCTGGTATAAGTATTGCTACTCTGGCTTTCTTTTGACTTCCATTAGCATGATAGATGGCTCTCCATCCCCTCACTTTCACCCTGCATGTGTCCTTAGGTGTAAAATGGGTCTCTTGTAGGCAGCATATAGATAGATCTTGTTTTTTTATCCATTCTGCTACCTTGTGTCTTTTCATTGGAGCATTTAGTCCATTTACTTTCAGAGTGATTATTGAAAGATCTGAATTTATTATTATTATCTGTATTATCTGTAGATTTGGTGTTTCTGGTGGTGTTATCTGGTCTTTTGTAGTCTTTGCTGCTTTCCACTCACAGGGTCACCCTGAGGATTTCTTGTAGGGCTGGTTTAGTGGTCATTAACTCCTTTAATTTTCATTTGTCTTGGAAAGTCTTTATGTCTCTTTCTGTTCTGAATGACAGACTTGCTGTATAAAGGATTCTTGGGTGCATGTTTTTCCTATTTAGCACATTGAATATTTCCTGCCATTCCCTTCTGGCCTGCTAAGTTTCAGTGGACAGGTCTGCTACTAACCTTATGTGTCTACTCTTGTAGGTTAAGGACCTTTTCTCCCTAGCTGCTTTCAGAATTCTCCCTTTATCTTTGTATTTTGCAAGTTTCACTATCATATGTCATGGTTTTGAGCTGTTTTTGTTGATTTTGAAGGGAGTTCTCTGTGCCCTTGGACTTGGATGCCTGTTTCCTTTTCCCAGGTTAGAGAAGTTCTCGGCTATAACTTTTTCAAATAAACTTTCTGCCCCTTTTTCTCACTCTTCTTCTTCTGGGACCCCTATGATACGGATATTGCTTCATTTCATGGAATCAGTTAGTTCTCTATGCCTCCCCTTATGATCTAGTAATTTCCTTTCCCTCTTTTTTCAGTTTCATGATTTTCCATAATTTTAACATCTACTTCATCTATTCTCTCCTCTGTTTCTTCCATCTTGCTTCACTGTATCTAGCCTATTTTGCATCTCATTTATAGCCTTTTTAAATTCATGCCGACTAGTTTTTAGGTCTTTGATCTTTGCAGCAAGGATTTCTCTGGGGTCTTCTATGCTTTTTCAAGGCCACCTAGTAGTTTTAGGAGTGTTGATCTAAATTCTTGTTGATCTAAATTCTCAGATATATTGCCTATATCTATTTTAAGCAAGCCCCTGGCTATGATTTCTTCTTGACCTTTCTTTTGGGGAGAATTCCTCTGTCTTGTCATTTTGACTAAGTTTCTGTCAGTGTTTTGCATGTTCTAAAAGCTTGTTATGTTTCCTGCATCTGAGAGTACCACTATATTAAAAAGGGGCCTGGCACTCCTGGCAGTGTTTCTGGTGTATGCTGTGTGCATTCTGCTGTTGCATTTTGGCTTCTCTTTCCCATTTTTCAGTCCTCTACAGAGCTTCTCATTACTTTCAGTGGTGAAGCATCTGTACCTTTAATTAGGTGTACTTTGCTTTGTTTGTTGAAGTAACCCTGAAAAAAAAGGAAAAGGGAGAAAACCCTGATGCCCTGTAATGGGAACCATTGTTTTCAGTAATTGTTAGTAGAGTTAAATAGCAAAAATTCAACTGAGTACATTTACCTTATGTTTTCACTTATATGTGGATCTTGAGAAACTTAACAGAAGACCATGGGAGAGGGGAAGGGGAAAAAAAAGTTACAGAGAGGGAGGGAGATAAACCATAAGAGACTCTTAAACACTGAGAACAAACTGAGGGTTGATGGGGGGTGGGGGAGAGGGGAAAGTTGTTGATGGGCATTGAGGATAGCACTTGTTGGGATGAGCACTGGGTGTTGTATGGAGACTAGTTAGACAATCAATTATATTTTTAAAAAAACCAAATTGGCTTTATTCCATGAATCATGAATTGGGCAGTATCCCAATTAGCAAGGGAAAGGAACTCCACCAAGCTGTGGGAAAGGGAAGGTTTTTTTTTTTAATTGTTTATTTAGTTTTGAGAGAGAGAATGAGTGGGGAAGGGGCAGAGAGAGTGGGGGACAGAGTGTCTGAAGAGGGTCTGCACTGACAACAGAGAGACCGGTGTGGGACTGGAGCTCATGAACCATGAGACAGGACCTGAGCTGAAGTAGGATGCTCAATCAACTGAGCCACCCAAATGCCCCAAAAAGGGAAGTGTTTAAAGACAGGAGTTGGAAAAAAATTATTTGCAAAGAATGCATTTTTCAGGCAAGGTTACTTTCCTCAGGGGAAAGGAAGGGATTTACTGATTGCATTATTTCACTAGTGCTGACCAAGTATTCAGTGTCAATTGGTTAAAGGTTCCATTGTGGGGGGTGGGGGGGGGGGGTGGTAAGTGAGGGATAGGGTGGTTGGGTGGTGAAACTGAAGTTAGGTTAGATATTAAGTCTTGGTTTACTGATGTGGGGTTTAGTGCAAGTGACTCCGTTTTGGGTCTACTATCTCCTTTTTAGCAATAGGAAGTGTGGTATTGATAAGCTTAATGTATAACAAGACATATTTTCAGTGTCAAATT
Source organism: Puma concolor (assembly GCF_028749965.1). Classification (NCBI taxonomy): domain Eukaryota; kingdom Metazoa; phylum Chordata; class Mammalia; order Carnivora; family Felidae; genus Puma; species Puma concolor. Next base: position 78,591,096 of record NC_141674.1, read on the forward strand.
TTAACTTTCAAATATTCTTTAGAATGTCTCCATTAACCTTGTTTGTTTGTTTCTTTCTTTCTAGAAAGCACCAGTGGGGGAGGAGCAGAGGGAGAGGGAGAGAGAGAATCTTAAGTAGGCTCTACACCCTTGGTGGAGGCTGATGCAGGGCTCGATTTCATGACTATGAGATCATGACATGAGCTGAAATCTAGAGTTGGACTTTAACCGACTCAGCCATCCAGGTGCCCCCACATAGTTTCATTTCTGTCTTTAATTTACTCATTCATCAAACATTTCTACATGTCCTGTTTCCTTTTACCTTTTTTCAGATTGTGGCACCGTTAGAAGCTGGGTTGATCCAAAGACAGACAGATGGCTGAAAATGGCACAAAAGAAAAAATAAAATGGACAACCACCATTATTATTAGTTCATCTCTTAAGGTAAATAGACATTTGGGCCATTGATATTTAATTTAAAAATTAAAAACCATAGAACAATATTTTAAAAGATCCTTAGCTTGATTATCAAAGTTATGTGGATCAGCAAGCACATAAACTAAATGTATTTTAAAGATAAATTATAAATTTTATTGTATCTATTTTCAACATCTTACATCTCTAAATATTTGAGGGTTGGGAATTTTTTAAAGTTCTTTTTTTTCTTTATAAGCCTGTTCTAATAGAGATGTTAAAGGATTCCAGAAACAGTAACACATATGCACATATATATTTTTTAAGGTTTTTAAAGAAATAAACCACAGAAACTGATTTTTTTTACCTTAGTGGCATTAGGAGGAGGCTGTCTCCATAGTTTGGATGGGAGGGGATGGGAAGTTAAATGTCTGAAGGCACTTGGTCAGTCCACAGCTGTTTCTAACTCCTTAGTCAACAGGATTTCTTCATTGCCCTGGTATTTATCTGTGAACACTAGCTGATGTCTAGAGTGAAGGGGCAGGATATGACTATTCCACAGTAAAGAGGAGAGAGACAGAATAAGAGTTAAAATAAGATTTTTATCCACTCTGTCCTCTAACTGCTGCCTCAAGCTGCGCTTTGCCCTATTAGCTTTAGCCATCTAGCTCCATAAGACATACCAGTTTAGGACAGCCTTAAGTCTCACTGATTTTTTTTCATGCTTCTTTTTGTTAGGTTTCTAGAATTCATGTTTCTCTCTTAATTATATAGCTTTTTTAGACTGATTTTGAGAAAGGAAGCCAGCAATCCATGCTAATGTGTGAAGAGCAACTACTTTATAATTCATTTATTATGTTTAATCATCTTGTTTTTTCCTATTTGTCCCACCTTTTCTGTTTCTTTTTTCTCTCCTTTCTTGTTAGTTTTTGTGTTGATTGGTCAGTCTCTCTCTCTACCTCTCCCCCTCCCCCCATCACCATCTCTCTCCCTCTTTTACTAGCTTTGGAAATTATATGCCCTATTTCTACTATTTTAGTGGTTGCCCTAGAAATTTTAACATGTATACTTAGCTCCACAAAATCACAGTGAATAATTACCTTTATCCTCATCTTAAATCACAAAAGAATTTTAGAACACTCTTAGAACAAGATTCTTGTTGTTATCATATTTAGTTTAATTCTGTTTTTTAACTCCACAAAGTCTTATTTTCTAAAGTTAGCATTTGTTTAGATTTACTCATGTCTTTGCTGTTGTTTTTGCTTTCCTTTTTTTCCTTTGGCTCAGACTTCTCTTTTTAAATCACTTTCTTTTTATCTGAAGAATATAATTTAGAATTTACCTATATGAGGATTTTCTAGAAGTAAAAAACTTACTCTCATTTGTTGTTAATATCAAAATATTTCTGTTTTCCCCTTGATTTTGAAAGATGTTTTAAAAGTCAATTTAATTTAAGTATAACTTACATACAATAAATCACACTCATTTTAAATGTGAAGTTTGATGAGTTTTACAATCAAAATATAGAACATATGCATCACTCTAGAAAGTTCCTTTATGTCCTTTTATAGTAATTTCTTTTCCAGCCCCCTGCCTCAAGTAAACCATTGATCTGATACTTATCACTATAATTGGTTTTGCCTATTGTAGAATTTCCTATAGATGGAATGACACAGTTGGTATTCTTTTGTGTCTTGCTTACATGTTGTTACATATTACAATAGTTTGTTTCCTTTTATTGTTGAGTAGTAGTTTACTGTATGAGTATACCCCAGTTTATTTATCTATTCACCAGTAGATGGACATGTGGGTTGTTTCCAGTTTGGGGCCATTTTTAAGTAAGCTGCTGTAAACCTCATTATATGTCTGTCTGTTGATCTGTGTTTTCATTTCTCTAGTAAATACATAGTAATGGAATTGCTGGGTCATATGGGTCAGATGTTTATTTTTATAAGAAACTGGAAAACTTTCTTCAGTTTTACTACAAATGAACACTGAATCTATTTAACTGTGTGACTAATCTGTGTAACTAAAATAAAAATAATGTGGGAATTATGGTTTTATACTCTCATCAGCAATGTATGAGAATTCCATTTACTCCAAAGTGAAAGATATTTTCACTAAATTTATAGATATTTTGTTTCAGCGTATTGAGGAACTCATTTCACTGGATTCTGACTTCCATTGTTATTGTTGATAAGATAGCATCAGTTTGTCACTTCCTTGAAGATTACCTGTCTTTCTTCTCTGACTGCTTTTCAGATTTTGGCATTCTGTGGTTTTAAGGTATAGATTTCTTTTTATCTTTTGAGGCTTCATGAATCTTTAAATTGTTGTTATTACCAAGTTCTTATCCATCATCTCCTTTAATATTGCCTCTGTCCTATTTCCTTGCTCCTTCCTCTCTGAACTCCCATTAGATGTTTGTTAGATCTTATCAGAATATTCTCCATGCATTTTGACTTCCCTTTCACTTCTTCTGTCTTTAGGTTGCAATCTAGGTAATTTAATCTGTCCTTTGTTCCATGTCAATATTTTTCTCTATTCCTATTGAACTCACCCATTGAGGGTTTTGTTTTGTTTTGTTTGACTTTTTTCAGCTTATGAAATACACATAGAGAAAAGTAGAAAAGGACATAAAAGTATATATGAACCATTTAATGGAGTTATTATAAAGAGAATACCATGTAGCCAATCGGGTCAATAAGTAGAACATTATTCATTTCCTTTTCTCCTCAGGACTTTTATTAATTATATCAATCAAACACCAATTATATTAGGTGTTTATAACTTATTAGTTATATCAAATGTGCATAACACTTATACTTTTTCTATAACCATAATTCCCGCATTTATTTTCATGTTGGTTACACAGTTAAATAGATTCAGTGTGTACTTGTAGTTTTCATGTAAAAGATATGTCTTTCCACTACTGGATTTTGTTCATGATTCATGAGACAAGCATTAGACACAGCTGAAATGTTCTTTCTCTAGAGGAGCCAAAATTGTCAGACATGGCTTTCAAAAATGTCCCTCAAAGTAGAAGTCTGTTCTTTTTTCATGTGTTTTGTTGGAAGTTATACATGTTTCCTACTTTCAACAAAGGAAAGTTTGCTATTGTTTCTCATTCTCCTTTGGTTTTTGTGTACTTTTCAAAGAAAGTAGGAGATACCACCATTTTTATTCTAGTAGTTCCTATATTTTTATATTTTAAATGCTGAGTCTTCATTACCTTACACATAAATCTTTTTGTTTATTGCTAGTTTTTGCTTTAGAAAAATTCTTTGAAATAGAATAGTTGCATTAAAGAAAGAGACATGCACCATTTGAAGACTTTTGATATGTGTTGTCAAATTACCCTACAGGATGTTTTTATATACAGTGGCATCAGCAGTATATAGGAAGCTCAACTTATCCTCACCTATGACAGTTCCACATGTTATTTAAGAAAATCTTTGCTAGTTTGGTATTTTATATTTTATATTTCTTTGATTACAAAGGAGATTAAACATTTTTTCAGACACATTATTTTTATTTCTTCTGTAATTTTATCTTTCCTTTTTTTCTATTGGCATAAATAATAAATTTTTATTCTTTAAAATATTAAAAAATATAAAATTGTGTTATACTATTAAGATTTTTCTTAAGGTTTTTTTTTTTGCCTTTCAATTTTATTTGGTATTTGTGAAATCATAAGTTGCATATTTTTATTTCTACTCTATCTTTAGGAATTAAGGCAGCTGTTTTTATTATACAGTCAAATTTAACAGCTTCTTCCCTGAGATTTCTTAAATTGCTCTTATAAAATTTTTATATATCAGCCTTAAATATGTGTTATACATCTATACATATGCTCATATACAGATAATCATTATATAGTTTTGAATCTGATTCTGTTGTTTTCTCTTCAGTTGATGTATATATTAAATATTGAATCATTACCACACTTTTAAATTCATTGTAGTTGTGTGATATACCTTAAACTTAATAAGGCATGTTCCTTCCATACTGTTCATATGTTTTTAGAACGTATTTTTTCTTCTTGATCAGGGAATCATAAAACTATGGTGTATGCCCTGGCCTACAGCATGTTATTGCCAAGTCAATGAATTAAGCAGGGTTTTTACATTTTTAAAGGCTTATAAAAAAGAGAGAGAAAGAGAGAAAGAAGGAAGGAGACAGGAAGGAAGGAAAAGAAGAAGGAAAGAAGGAAGGAGGGAAAGAAGATGGGAAGGAAGGAGGGACGGTGAGAGAAAGAAAGGAGGGAGACAGGGAAGAAGAAAGGAAGAAAAGAAAAAAATGTGACAGAGATCATATGCAGCCTCACAAGCCTATAATATTTATTATTTGGCCTTCTGCTGAAATAGTTTGCCGAACTTTATTCTAGATGAACTTCAAAATCACTTTAAGTTAAAAAAATTTTCCATTCATTACACTTTTGATTTGAATTGAACTAATTTATTAAACGAGGGAAAAATTTATTCTTCCCATCCTTTGAACACATGAGATATATCGTTTTTTTTTCAAGTCTTTATTTTCTCAGATAATTAAGAAATTTTTTCTTCATATTAATTCTGTTTCTTTTTAAGTACCTTGATAGTTGATGTTTTTGTTGCTGTTATGAAATATTTCCCCATGTTTTCAATCTGTAAGTAGAAACTTTTGAGTTTGTGGTAATTTATTTTTATTATTTTTTTTTAATGTTTATTTATTTTTGAGAGAAAGAGAGAGCACAAGTGGGGGAGTGGCAGAGAGGGAGGGAGACTGAGAATCCAAAGTAGGTTCCAGGTTCTGAGCTGTCAGCACAGAGCCCCACACGGGGCTCACCCTCACGAACCATGAAATCATGACCTTAGCCGAAGTCAGATACTTAACCAGGCGCCCCTGTGGTTGGTTGGTTACTACTTACTTACTTACTTACTTGTTTATTTTATTTTATTTTATTTATTTATTAATTAATTAATTTATTTATTTATTTTACTTTATTTTATTTTATTTTTATTATGATTGCATTGACTCTATTTATTTATATTAAATATAATTTATTGTCAAATTGGTTTCCATACAATACCCAGTGCTCATCCCAACAGGTGCCCTCCTCAATACCCATCACCCACTTTTGTGGTTATTTATTCTTAATCACTGCACTGCATTTTCATAATTTATTATCAGTTGGTTCTATGGGATTTTCAAGGGAAGCAGTCATAATTTGTGATTAGAATTTCTGACAGCTATATCTCTTATTTTTATCTCATGGCCTTTTGCTGTGACCAAAACATCTAAAACAGTGTTTCTGATTTTAATGAGAATAATTCCAGTATTTTACTATATATGACGTACCTGTTGCTATAAAGTATTTACTGTATTGATATTCATCTAAGCTTAATTAATTATAAAATTTTTCTTTTAATCATAAATAAGTGTATAGTTTTTCAGTTGCATTGGTTTTTGTTGTCTCTTGAGAAGAACTTAAGTGACTAATCGTTTCATTTCTTGATTAAATTAATTGATCATTGTGGATTTTTCTTTCATATTCTCTTAAAATTTGGTTTTCTAATATTTTATTTTTGAATGAGTATTTACTAATGATTAGGCTGTGGTTTTCTCTTTCTGAGCTAGTTTTGTAGGGAATAGGGGGTTTCCTTTTTCATTCTTTTTTTTTTTATTCCTTTTGTTTATATCTATGTAGTTATATAGCATGGAAATTTTAAGGTAAAAGGTGTTTTACTATTAAATTTTCTGTGCTGTTAATTTTTTTATGCAATGTAGAAAAATAGTGGTTTTGCTTAGTTAAGTTTTGCGCTATGTTATATTTCATAAATTAAATATTTTTTCAAAAATTTACTAAATTATAGAGATAAATTAAGTTGAAATTTATGAAATTGCCATTTCTGTGATTAAAATTTTCATATTGGCATTCATTTAATTTTCTCATTAACTATATCAGTTATTGAGTACCCTTTCTCATTTCTGTTTTTATTTATAGTTCCTTTCTAATGAGTAGATTTGGTAGACAGAATGTTAACTTTATAGAATATTGATAGGTGTTATATTTGTAGAAAGAAGTATTGGATTGTATTTGGAATTCTTGTATAAACAAATTTATACAATTTTTTTATTGCACTGTCTTAACAGCTGTTCATATGCTCAGATGCATTATAAATCCTCAAAAGGAGATAAAATAATATTCAGTGTTTCCAAGTATTAATTGAATAAGGAATACATTTTAATATCTCATGGGACTAATATTCCATAAAATATGCTTTGGAAAATCTAGTTTTATTTATTTATTTTTTTTTTTAATTTTTTTTCAACGTTTATTTATTTTTTGGGGGACAGAGAGAGACAGAGCATGAACGGGGGAGGGGCAGAGAGAGAGGGAGACTCAGAATCGGAAACAGGCTCCAGGCTCTGAGCCATCAGCCCAGAGCCTGACGCGGGGCTCGAACTCACGGACCGCGAGATCGTGACCTGGCTGAAGTCGGACGCTTAACCAACTGCGCCACCCAGGCGCCCCTGGAAAATCTAGTTTTAGCTCCTAGTTATTTGAAAAATTAACTCTTGAATTTGGCTATTTTTTTTTTTCTAATTCAGTACTTTTTATTTTTATTTTTATTATTTTCTTTTATTATTTTTATTATCATTCTTTTAGTTGGCACCCCAGATAGCATATGAATTTTTTAAGTTTATTATTATTTTTTATTGAAGTGTAGTTGACACAGTGTTACCATATTTTCCAGGTGTATAGCATAGTGATTTGACAAATCTTGTACATTCTTCCATACTCACTAGAGGTGTAGCTACTAATAGAATATGATTAAAATTCATTAACATGGCATACATGGGTCCTTAGGTTATGCACGCATTTATTCCTAACACCATCTTCAAGTTAACTGACTTGTGTATACCTTACATACTTATCATCTAAGGATCCTACTTTTGGTTCTGAATGCCTTTGCCTGTTACTTTTTTCTGTCCGTGCTTTTCTCACATTTATCTTCTTCCTTCACTTGTCTGCTTAATAAACTCCTTTCTACTTTAAAGGTTTAACTCATATTTTATGAAGCTTTTCTGACTCACATCTGTTACATCCTTTTATAGTTTCTGGTTCTTAGCCAAAATTCTCAGTCTTGTCTTTCATCTCCTTGAACATAGTAAACATTGCTATTTTAAGGTATGGATCTGGTATAACTTCACTTTATGTATCCCCTGTGAGTCTACTTCTATTGCCTATTGTTTCTCATAGTTCTCTTCCAAGTATTTCATCTCTTTGTATGTCTGATTATTTTTGTGTATTGGAATTTGTATTTGAAAAATTGTAGAAATAATTTGAGGCCTAGAATAGTGTTCTATTCCTCTAAGAAGCTTTAATTTTACAAGAGAATTAAACCCCTAAAACCTAAGCAGGGTTGCTACATACATTACAGGACATTCAGTTACAATATTTGGGTTTTAGGTAAGCAATTAACTTAGTATAAGTACATCCCAAATATTGCATGGGACATACTTATACTAAAAATTATGTTGTTTATCTGAAATTCAAATTCAGCTGGGTGTTCTTTATTTTTATTTGCAAAATCTGTCAGTCCAAGCCCTAAAGCATCTATTGTATGTAATAAATGAATTACATCTAGAATGGTACTAGTTATGTGAGAATTGAAAGAATAGTCACTCAGATAATTTTCTTTGTAGTTCGAAAGAGGAAACCTGATTGAGAAAGGTTGCTCTAGGGAGTGGTTCTGCAAGATGGTTGTGAATACTAGTAATACAGTATCACCTAAAGACAATTTCTGGGATCGAAATGGTTTGAAGCTAGGCTATAGTCCCTGTGAGAGCTGTTCTACTTTTATCAGGAGCTGTGTTTAGCCTGTCAGCTCTTTCGGAATTGGCAGATGCCCTCAGGGAAAAGGTGGCCTAAATGCTGGTCTCATATCTTTGCATTTCTGTATGGATTTGGCCTTATAATTGTTCACTATCCTGCTAGCTCTCTGATGTATTCAAGAAGATTTTTTAAATTGTTCAGCTTTTCTAGTTGCTTCAGCAGGAGGTTTGGCTTAAATTGCTTAGTCTGCCATTGCTGGAATCAATGTATAGTTTTAAAACGGCAGAAATAAACTCATGGGAAGAGCCATAGTTGAACTCTAGGTCAGGATCTGTTTGGCACAAAATACTCTCTTTGGGACAGAAAGGAAGCATATATTTTGTACATAATTCCAGCCTGTGTACTTAAAATATACATGTTATAAAGCAAAATATAAAATTAATATACCTAAGGGATTTTTATCTACTTGGAGAATAATCAGCTTGAGCTGTAACCAATCGGGAAACCCTATTAACCACTTACATTTTAGTGGCTTGGATAAAATTATCTAAGTAATTACTTGTATAGAATAGAAAATGAGATGATTTTTGAAATGGCATTCAAACAGAAGTCCTCTTGCTGTGTTCATACATGTTTTCTGACTCACCTAAGGCTTGAAGCATCTTAAAATTATAATAAAAGTAACTGTAGTATACACAAATAAATTGGAGAATTGGTTGTCTCCTTGTGGTATTTTGTACATCTGGCACTTCATGGTTCTCTGAGCCATCTAAGAAACTCACCACAACCCACCTTCCAATTTATATTAATGTATGCCAGGATCCATCTCCAAGTTGTGTTTTTAAAAGAACTTTGCGTTTGCTCTGCTTCTTATAGTTTAGTTCTTTAATACTGTCTTTTGTTTCTGTCTCTAAATAACATAACTAGTACACAATTCATTTCCAAACAGTGTGTTTCAGAACTAAATATTTTTGTTTTTACAAAAGTGTTTTCACCATAGAGAGCACATTTACTGTCTCCTTTGATGATCAGATATATAAGTGGTATAGTTATAAAAGAAGCTATTAAATTAATTTTTTCATTAGCTTTAACAAAAAGTCATTGTAAGCATGTCTTAAGTTTATGTTTCTGAAAAAAATGTTTTTTAGAGTTGTGAAGTTGCAACTGCCCTAGATCGAAGCCACAAGATTCGGTATTCAGATTCAGTGGAAAATGGATCAATTATCTTTTCTCTTTCTGGTACAGTATATTTGCTGTCTTAAGTTTCTTATAAAATATAGAAGTATAAATTCTAATACTGGTAGTTCAGTAACCAGGTAATAAGCTTAAGGTACTATCTTTTCAGAGAGGTAAATGTATAAAACTATTACTGCTGCAAAAGTAGTGCATGTGGCCGATTACAACATGCATTTCTTTTTAGATTACAATTGTTGAACTAAAGCTGAACCAGTGGAGTGTGGTAGAAGATACTAAAAACTACTTGTTTTGGAACTAAGATGAAAATAGAACAAAGCCACCTCTCCAACAGTCAGTACTTAAAATGTTACCAGTATTAATGAAGAGGCCAACGTCACATTGGTCAAAAGCCATATACAAAAACAATATAGGAGAATGCTTTTTCATGATTTTGTACATGTTTTTCATGAATATAACATAAACAAATACTAAAAGAAAAGAACAAATGGAGACAAATAGAAGTTCCGCGAATCATAAAACTGTACAATGGTCATGGGCAAAATAGAGGAAGGAATTAGATTAGGAGATGAGAAGCCTGGGACAATGGAAAGGGGGCAGCACAAAGCATAGTTTTGTGATAGGGAAATGACTGAAGTGATAAAAGGTGGAGGTAAAGAATTTTATCAGGAGGGTTGCAGACAGACTGATACTTTAGCAGAGGTTTTGGAAGACAGGCAGCTTTCAAAAGCTACTAGAAATAAAGCTCCAGGCTGAAAGTGGTCCAACTTCAAACTCATCCTTCCTGGTTGAATAAAGAGCCCACTAGGGAGAAGTGAAATGTTCTTGAATACCTCCTATGTGCCTTGGCCACTTTATATACTGTATCTTATTGAATCCTCTCAACAAACCCATGAACAATTATTATTGCCATCTTACAGATGGGGGAACTTAGGTTCAAAGAGGTTTATATAAATTGCCCAACTTCACTCAATTAGTATATAATCACTTTCCTCAGATTGTCTACTCCTCATCATTTAAAGTGCTATAATTAGATCAAATTTCCTTTCAGGACTATTCTCACAGGCCTGATACTTTTTCAAAAATCCTAGGTAACTGCTTATCGAGTATATTAATGTATGTAATAGTTAATATTCTCTACAAAGGTTTCTTCAAGAAACAATTGAAGGCTTATCTTCCTTTGATTTTCAGCTTTAAAAAAAATCATTGTAACACACAAAAAAACTTTTCACTAAAATTAGGCATTACTATGTATACAGTGCCATCATCAGAAACTGATGACCAAAAACATTTTTCCTCTTATTTAGAATAAGCCATCCTTTTATATAGAGCACTTCAAAGAATTACCGAAATCATTTTGTAGTTTAAGAATTTTGTTATAGTAACTTCTGTTCCTTATGGGTTTAGGTCCTGTACACTTAACCAGCTATATGAATTTTTGTTGATTTTGTGGAGTTTACAAAATATTTTATTATTATGACAAAGTGATGTTTTATATTTTGTTCACCTTTCCTAGGAGTTGCATTTTTATTGATGGATGCTAAAGAATGCTTTACATCAGCTGAAGAAATATTTCTAGCCAAAATTGAGAAGTTTACTAATATTCACCAAAATAGCTTTTTGGTTCTGTCTGCTGCCTTCCATGGGCCTGAGGAATGGAAACTGATGTTCAGGATTCAGCAGAGGTATGGATGAATAGTACTATAGACTTTTCTTAAATTACAATATGCTCACTTTCGTTCTTAATCCTTTTAAACAGGTGAATTGCGTTTTGCCAAAAAATAAATGTTATAATATTAACTTGTCACAGTTAACAAAATGCAGGCCTAATGGGTATTCCAAGAATGAGGGTAACAAGTTTCAGAGTTCATGTTGATTTCTGAGATTCTCCTGCAAGACCAAAACAAAAGTGAACATTTTAGTCTGTTCAATCCTGGCTATAAAGTTTATCATATCCTCTGTGGAATAGGGCAGGGCATAAATAAATGACAAGAGCTTTCTCTCTCCTTTCTGCTTACTTAACAGATGTCTATATAAGTTATATAATGTATTTAACTTATGAATTATTTTTCAGATTCCTGGGTAGTAACTTACGGATACTTCCAGTACACAACACAGTAGATGCTATTAATCTTATGTGCACTATAGCTAAGGTGAGTCACCTGAGGAAAATGACACATACATAAAAACTCATAGATTTTAAGGTTCTTGACTTCAAAATGCACACTCTCTTGAGCAGGATTGACAAATACTGTTTCTGTTCCCCTCAGAGAAGTTGCTCTTTCAGCATGCAACTCTTGGAAGCCTGAACTCAGCCTCTCAAGTCTTCTCAATTTACTTCTGGTAGTCATTACCACAATGACTAATTTTAGGCCAAAAGAGCATTTGGCATATATACATTGTGTTGGTCCTACTGGTTACTTAAATCTTCCTTTAAGTTCTAAAATATAATTAGATCAGGTTGTAGTCAAGAACTGTCAAAGTGCATTCTTTTTTAAAGTTTACTTATTTATTTTGAGAGAGCACGTGTGCGCATGAGCAGGGGGAGGGGCAGAGAGACAGAGAGAGAGGGAGAGAGAGAATCCCAAGCAGGGTCCACACTGTCAGCTCAGAGCCCCAGGGAGATCATGACCTGAGCTGAAATCAAGAGTTGGACACTTAACTGACTGAGCCACGCAGGTGCCTCAAAGTACAAACATTTTATTTTATAGAATGATCTTCACTTCACAAGTTACCATTTTCTTTTCATGCTTGTCCTCTGTGAAGTGTGCCCTAGGCAGAGTTAGGTGTTTCTTACTCTTATACTTGGAACAGATCTTCATTAAAGCAATTCTTAAAGTATTCTTTTGACTTGTTTGAAATTCCTTAAAGACAGAGCTCAGGTATTTTTCTTTTACTGACTTAACTCACGCATAGTATTTAGCACAGAAGGTGATTTGATACTTGTTGAATAAGTGAAAGTTTATCTTTTTATATGACCCTGTAAAAATAATTTATTTCTGTAAATAATGTTGCATGTTTATAACTTCTTACAGATGGCCTCCAAACCATACATAGATAACATCTGCTATAGAATGGTAACAACTGAGGCTTACATCATTGAGCAAAGTCCTGTTTGGAAAACACTTCAAAAGTTAAAACTGAGTAGTGATTCATTTAACCCAAACTAGAGTATCAATTACAAATGTCCTTTTGGAAGAATATTAAAATAATTAGACCACTTAAATTATAATGTTAAAATATGTATTTACTTTAAAGACTTTTAAAAATTTTAAATAAAATGGATATGACCAAAAATGATTTATTTTCAGTTTTGTTGAGTAATTCCTTTAATAATGTTTAGAAAACATTGGTACATACATATATTTAAAAAGTCAGATGCAGTTTTTTAATGATACAAATTAAGTTGGATGGATAAGTATTTACTACAAAATAAAAACACAGCATTTTTTAACTAGCCCCTTAGACTAAAAGGAAAGTCACATACACTTTTTAGCTTTTCCACAAAGGCTGCCAGTATTTTCTAAAATTAATCTTTGCAGATGCTTTTCATGTTGTAACTGCTGCTAGAGAGGTGGTGATGGAACTCTGCCCCCTAAGACTCCTCCTGAGGCAAGGAAAGGAAGGGAAATTAAGAGAAGCAGCCAACTGGCCCAACTGAAAACTTCTGTGTACACTTTTAGAGTGGTGTGATATCTTATTTGACACTAGGAGTTCTATTTTTTTTTTTTATGTTTATTTATTTTTGAGAGAGAGAGACAGAGTGTGAGCTGGGGAAAGGGCAGAGATAGGGAGACACAGAATCCAAAGCAAGCCCCAGGCTCTGAGCTGTCAGCACAGAGCCCGACGCAGGGCTTGAACTCACAAGCTGTGAGATCATGACCTGAGCCAAAGTCGGACACTTAACTGACTGAGCCACCCAGGTGCCCCAACACTAGGAGTTCTAAAATGTGTCATAGCATCTAACTGGAACATAAAGTGTATCAATGTATTTATAAACTCACTACAACTGTATGAATGCATAAAGGCAATTCAACTACATTTTATGAAGTTATAACATAAAATTATTAGTTTGTATTGGATTTTCAGTAGTAGGATTTAGAATACATATATGGGCATCATTACCATCTAGATAGATTATCTTTTTAAAACCAAAGAATACTACTGATCCATAATGTGTCATCACAGAAACCAATAACTGAGAAAGGTTACATTTATTTTTCTAGTATTTTACAGAAAAGTTTTTATAAAGATATTAAATAATCATAATGGAAAATACAGTATTTTACTTGTTTTTATTTTGGGAAATGGAGGTTCATTTTATCCCAATATTTTCTTCAGGGGTAGACTTTGTTTTTATTTCAATGAGTTCTTCTACTCGAGCCAGAACACTTTCAATCAAATCAAATGTGAAAAGAGCTGAATGTAGAACCTGCAATGCCAAGGAAAGTTAGTGTTATATTAATGTTGCTGTTAAAGCAAAAAAACAAAGTAGAAAGTCCTCAGCTGGATGTAGCTTAGGAAAATTTCAGATATACCTTAAGCTGCATTTCAGGTGGCATATTAGGGATCTCTTCTCCACCTACAGTTACAGAACAAAGATCTTTAGATTTCTGGACATCTGTTAAGGGAAGAAAAAAATTTAACCATTAAAAATCTCTCAGATTTCAATAATCAATTTATAACCTACTTTCATTATTATGTATCTGTTACACTAAAAAGAAATTTCTAGTAATGCCTTTAAGAAATATCCCCACAGATACATAGAAAAGAGCAGAAGATCATTATAGTAGAATTGCCGACTTTAAAAAGTAATTCTGAATCTGAGATTCTTTTTTGTAATTTATACAGATTTACTTGAGAGTGAGGTTGGCGGTGAGGACAGGTGGGGGGATGGACAGAGCCATACCAAAGTTAGTGAAATATACAAACAGAAATACTTGTAATACAGTTAGATTCTTAATCAGAATTTGATCTTAATCTGGTTTTAAACCAGAATATACTTCAATTTGTTTTAAATCTTTGTTAACCCAATTTCAATTTCAACTGGCTTTACAGATCTGTTAAAAATCATTTTAATTATAAATGAAATGACTTAACTGTCATGGTTCCTTGTTTGTTATAAAATAAACAACTATGATATTAGAGAGTTCTTTGTTTTGAATATACATAACAGTTCTAAAATTTGACTAATTTTTAGACCTAACTAAAAATGAAATACACATTACCAACCTTGGCTATTTTCTTGGCTATTTTTAATTTCTGCTTCATAATGTGCTTTTGACATATTAAGTCCTGTATGGAGTGGCTTTAAGAAATTATTCTCAATCTTTCCAAGTTCTGTCCATAATCCAGTCTATTCAGAAGAATTAATGAAAGAATTAGTTATTTGGTTCAACATTTTTTGATTGCCCACTATTATTAAACACATGTTAAGAGCTCAAGAAACAAAAATAAAATCTGATCCTTGCCTTCCAAGGTAGTTTACTATTTAATAACACATTCATGCATACATTTAGTTATTTTATGTGAATACCAATCAAAATAAAATACCAATCAAAACAAAAATGTACTCTGGATACTACACTCATTCCTACACCATCTGGACAGCTCCTGACTTTGAGATGTGTAACATACAAGTTTTATCCGTGAGAAAATTATTTGAGAATAATCCATATGATGAGACATTTCTTTTCCTGTAAAAACCATCCCTACAATGACTACCTTATATATTCCTTCAACTCATGATCTTTCAATTGATAGCCTTGTCACAGATCTAGTTCTAGAGGATCCTTTCCCTTCTCTATTAATGGAAACATTTCTAACATAAAGCTGTTAATGAACTTTCTAGTGATCCATGTAGATAGAAATTTTACCTGCCTAGGACAGCTTAGGGTTATTCTGTCATCCATATTAGAAGTTTTTATGCCAAGAGCATTTCCTCTTATATTACTCAAAGGAGGGGAGTCACAAAGTCTTAATTTTATTAGAAAGGAAGAAAGGGAAATGAGAGGGGAGGGGTGGGTCATGGGAAAGAGAAAGGAGACAGGAGAGAACAAGAGGAGGTAGAAGAAGAGAGAGAAAATTCATTAATTTTATTAAAAGTTTCCAGGGGCTCTTTACAAAGGAAAATAGGTGAAAAAGGGAAACTTAGGAACCCAATTATCCTTAACTAAAAGTGGATCACTTGAAAGCCTATTTTGTATTCAAGTTTTGATTATTCAGTTCCAAATAGTATCTTTTATCATGTATACAAATATGTCATAAAATAGATTTTATTCATAGTTATATAGAAGTTCTTAAATGTCAATGTGCTAGTTAAAAATGTAGATTTCTGTGCTTTACTCGGAGACTTTGAGTAGATTTAGGGCTGAACCCAGGAATTTGCATTTATGCACATAAAAGAATACCCAGATGATTGTGATTAGGACCATATGTTAAGATATAATGATCCGGGGTGCCTGGGTGCCTCAGTCGGTTAAGCGTCTGACTTTGGCTCATGTCATGATCTCGTGGTTCTTTAGTTTGAGCCTTGCATTGGGCTCTGTGTGGACAGCTCAGAGCCTGGAGCCTGCTTCAGATTCTGTCTCCCTCTCTTTGCCCCTCCCCCGCTCATGCTCTGTCTCTCTCACTGTCTCTCTCTAAATCAATAAATAAACACACCAAAAAAAATTAAAAAAAAAGATACAATGATCCAAGGGGCACCTTCATAGCTCAGTCGCTTAGGCATCTTACTTGGGCTCAGGTCACAAATCTCTCAGGTTTGTGAGTTAGAGCCCCGCATTGAGCTCCGTGCTGACAGCTCAGAGCCTGGAGCCTGGTTTGGAATCTGTGACTCCCCTCTTCTCTCTGCCTCTCCCCCGTTCACGTTCTCTGTGTCTCTCTCAAAAAATAAATAAATGTTAAAAAAAAAAAAAAAAAAAAGATACAATGATCCCATCCAGGGGCACCTGGGTGACTTGATTGGCTGACCATCTGACTCTTGATTCCAGCTCAGGTCATGATCCCAGGGTGGTGGGATTGAGCCCTGCATCAAGCTCTGCACTGAGCATGGAGCTTGCTTATGATTCTCTTTCCCTCTCTCTCTCCCCCACCCGGGTTCATGTCCTCTCTCTCTAAAAAAATAAAATAGCCCTATCCAATGCCAATGAGGAAGAAAATTTTTAATTGAAAATGTTTTTTAATCCTAATTTTAAATAGTCATATGTGGCTACTACCTACTATATTGGACAGTGAAAATCTAGGAGGTCTTTATTAAGACTTTAGTTGTTTTTAATAGCAATTTATTTTAACATACAACACGTTATAAAACTTGTAATAAGGCAATAAAAACATGTGGCAAAATTAGGCTACAGCAAATCTGTTGGGAATTCTGTCCAGCTAATTCTACAAATCTTTCATATGATGAACTGTAATTTTAGAAGCATGTAGGAGTGAAGAAGTTGTGGAAATAAGAATATTCCCTCTCTTAAAATTAAGGTTACTAGGTCTTTAAAAAAAATACCACAAGGAAAATCATTTTAAGATTTCTTTTATCTTCAATGTCTAGAAAAAGTAACTTAAGAATTTTAAATAGTTACAATAAGGATAAAGATGTGATGTTCTCACAAATGCTTGCTTTTTTTCTAAAAAAAATTTTTTAACGTATATTCGTTTTTGAGAGATACAGACAGCATGAGCAGGGGAGGGGAAGAGAGACGGACACACAGAATCTGAAGCAGGCTCCAGGCTCTGAGCTGTCAGTACAGAGCCCAGCGTGGGGCTCAAACTCACAAACCATGAGGTGATGACCTGAGCTGAAGTCGGACACTTAACAGACTGAACCACCCAGGCACCCAACAAATGCTTGTTTTTAATTTTTACCCAAGTAGACTCACTTAATGTAGTTAAATTCTTTCAGTTGTAAAGCTTACCTATATATTTCAAAATCCACTGGAGTCTATCTCACAAAAGGAAGACTAGGCAGTTCTGACACATAATGAAATTTATTGCCAGAACAGACAGGGACCTGTCAGGAATCAGCCATGACACTGAAGAAATAAAGGAAGGAAACAACTAACACCCAGTTTTCCCCTTTCTCCTTATTTGAATATGATTCTTATTTATGAAGTATTATTTATTCTTATTTACAAAGCATACGATACTTATTTATGAAGTAGTATTGTAGAACTTCTACTGTTTCTAATATTAATACTGTAATAATAAGGAATGTGTGTCACCTGAAGTCCTCTTGCTCAGCAAATAATACACAAGGGATATGTTTCAATAAATGAAAACCCAAAATATGGATTACACAGGATTATATGTATGTGTATATATGCCAGATACAGTTATTTTCCTAAATGAAAAGCATATATGCCTATATTATACAATTCAATTTTTAAAAATTCCCAATTCTTGTAGCCTTTACAATCTCACATTGTTTCCTTTGACCTTGTTTTCGTTGTACATATTATAAGCACAAATTATTTAGGACAAAGAATGGACAAGCAGGCAGATGGAAAAGGGTATGAGTAGATAGGACAGACAGTGAGGGATAAAATTATTATGGACTGTGTATTAGAATAAATTATTGTAATTTAAAACAACTAACATTTAACATATCATTAATAAAAACTAGGTTGGGGGTGCCTGGGTGGCTCAGTCAGGTAAGCATGTGACTCTTGATTTTGGCTCAGGTCATGATCTCATGGTTGTGAGATTGAGCCCCACATCAGACTCTGTGCTGACAGTGTGGGAGCTGCTTGGGATTCTCTCTCCCTCTCTCTCTGACCCTTCCCCACTTCCGCTTGTGCATTCTCTCTCTCAAAATCAGTAAGCTGGTTTTGCCAGTTGAGATGGAGGTTCAACTTAAAAACTGAGAACAAACTGAGGGTTGATGGGAGGTGGGAGGGAGGGGGGGGTGGGTGATGGGTATTGAGGAGGGCACCTTTTGGGATGAGCACTGGGTGCTGTATGGAAACCAATTTGACAATAAATTTCATATATTGAAAAAAAATAAATACACTTAAAAAAAAAGAAGAGATGGAGGTTCAAGAAAAGTTTTGTTGAATCTGAAGTATGGGAGAAGGTGCCTATAACTTAGAAGAGATAAAGAGAAATGAAATAGGGTGAAGAGGGGAATGACATATGAAAAGAATAAGTCAGCTGACAGCAATCCAGAAGAGCAGGAAAAGAAATGGATGATTATTCAATTATGAATCACTTTGTTTTGTATTTGAATGATCCTCTTAATATCCCTGTATACCTTTCTGACTGCTTTTCAGCTTTTCATCTGGCTAGTTACCCTCTCAGCATGCTTAACTGATCAAAAACAGGTACTGGTAGGAGTCTTTTTGAATAAAACTACCCATAATTCAGCCTCACTAGGGTATCATTTTGATTCTTCCTTAATCAAAATGTATAAAAACTCAGAAGCTGTCATTTTTTGATCAGCCATAGCACACAGATTTACCTGTCATGTATATACATGACCTATTATAACTGCACTTGGGAGAAATACTTCTATGATGAACAAACAGGCTCTTAACCTGCCTCAAAGATAACAGGTTGCCCATCTTGGACTGAGTTTTTTTGCTAATCTCTTTGGTATGATAATTCTTATGGTAACTTGCATGGCAATACTTTGGGATATTTGAATCCCAAGAAATTTTTTTAAACCAGTAAATAATAAAGCAATCTTGTAAACTGGTTGTATCCTTTTCTTCGCCATTTAATGTTCAAGCCAAATAAAAGGCATTATCTATGGGCATAATAGCAGATATTGCACAATGCTAAACTGCTCTGTTTTCCCTCTCTATGCAGAGGCCCATCTGCTGTCCCTGCAGTACAGTGTTCCATACCTAATAAATCTAACACTCCTAATCAAGAAGATATTATTTCTCCCTGACAGTCAAATTAGGTCATCTCTAGATGTGGCCTTTCATGATAACTAAAAAAGTAAAAACTTATACCATACCCTAAGGACACCCTCCTGAAGCCTCAGGGCCTCCAATGCTGCTGAATATCACTTGTTAGCTTTTCTGTTTTTACCACAAGCTCCTTTAGGAATCAGGATATACTGTGATTCAAAGGTTCTGGCCATTGCCTGGGGTCATGGCTGTCTCTACCACTTACTGGGTATGGGCCCTTCTGCAAGTTAAAGATCCTTCCTAAGCCTATATTATCTTTGAAAAGCTATTAAAAAAAAAAAAAAAAGGCAGAAAAGGACACAGCAAACTTCTGATGACAACAGTGTTTTACATTTGATAAAGATTTGGATAAGGGGTGCCTGGGTGGCTCAGTTGGTTGAGTGTCTCTTGATTTCAGCTCAGGTCATGATTCCAGGGCTGTGGGACTGAGCCCCACATCAGGCTCTGCAATGAGTATGAAGCCTGCTTAAGATTCTCTTGCTCTCCCTCTGCCCCTCTCCTCTGCTCTCGCTTTCTCTCTCAAATTAAAAAAAAAAAAAAAAAAGACTTGGATTAATCCTATCCATTTGCTACAACTCAGAGATATTCGCTTAAAATTTGTGCATTTCATTTTATGTAAATGTTATCTCAAAGAAAAACTACAGACAGATATTTAACTCTATTGAAATATATGCTGAAATATGTAGGGGCAAGTATGCTCTCTGCATACAGTTTACTATGAAATGCATAAAAAATAGACTGATGAATAGATGGTAGAGAGATGGAGACATGATAAAAGTAGAGTAAAATGTTAACGGTAGCATCTTGGTGGTAAGTCAGTGTGATACTGTAAAATTATATTTCACTTTGGTTGTATGTTTGGAAAACTTCACTGCAAGATGTAGGGGAAAAATAAGCACCCTGTAGAGAATAAGCACTAGTCAATAATAGCAAGTAACTGTTTCTGGCTGAAGAGGGATAAACAGGTCAAAACCCTGCATCTACTAAATTCAGTCAAGAGGGAAGGAAATTGCTACTTACAAACTTCTCATTCCAAATCATGACTGACTTAAATTTTCTTTAAAAAAGCTCTCTGGCATCCTTACATAAAAACCAATTACTTTCATTTCTTTTATTACTTTCTTAAAAAAAAAAAAACTAAAACCAGATTAACAACACATGTAATTTAGGTAGTTACAATTTAAATAGAGATGACACATTGTGGGAAAACAACTATTAGAATAGGTAGAAAGAGAGGGGAAGATAAAAAGCAAATCTAATTTTACTGTATGACAAATCTTCCTCAAAGTTTTGTCTTCATTGAATACCTCTAATGATGCACTATTTAAAGAAAAAAAACAAATCACTTCCCACACATTATCCAAAAGGTGCTATTAACAGATTTTAGTGCTGAAAATGCTTCAATTAGAGGATATCAAATTATCAGATGATTTTATTTTAGACATCTTAGACTTACAATCGTGAACTAGAGGTGGAGGCAACTGAGGAAGACACCCAAATATATGCTGGGCTCCAAAAGTTTAGTTAACTTACGACTTGCAACTTACCTACCTGACAGGGCTAAGCAATGCTTACAGCAAGATGGCAAGGTTTAAAAAAGAGAAATTGAAAGGGAAGCTGGATGTGAAGTAGTAAGAGCTCCTAAGAATTCACTTCATGTTTCAGAATTCTTACTGACATGTCTCCCAGACTTTGTAGCTGGGTAAGATATTAAATATTGGCTTGTGCATTTTGAATATACTCAGTTTAATTTTTAAAAATTTCACTTACTTGATTGTCTTTTTCATTATCTTTGATAACCAAATATCTCAATAAATTTAATGAAGCCATTATCCTGTTAATTAAAAACACATAACTTGTTATTTACAATACAGTATTATATAATCAGCATTTCAATGAATAAAATAAGTTAAAACCTTGGGTATATTTTTACAATTATATTTGCCATTAGAAACTATTCCCTTTAACACATCTTTTGTAGTAGTAATTATCACTCTTGTTCTTCAAGTTCACAAAATACAACTGTGAAAATTATAAGGGAGCATTTATCTTTTAATACTTGAGAGTATCATCTCTTGCATCCTGAATTTTAAGATTCCTTTATAAATGCTTACAACCACTTATCATCCACTGTGTAGACTAAAAGTGAAATTACATGTTCTATATATAAAAAAAAATGATATCCTTGGGGCACCTGGGTGGCTCAGTCAGTTAAGCGTCCAACTTCGGTTCAGGTCATGATCTCACAGTTTGTGGGTTCGAGCCCCCCGTTGGGTTCTGTGCTGACAGCTCAGAGCCTGGAGCCTGCTTTGGATTCTGTGTCTCCCTCTCTCTGTCCCTTCCCCATTCACGCTCTATCTCTCAAAAATAAATAAACATCAAAAAAAATTGTTTTAATAAAAAAATGATGTCCTAGAAAACAAAACAATATAACCCAAACATGTAAGTCTTTTATGTAAGTTATACTGAAATTCTTAGTTTTCAGTCACCAATGCTTAGAGTTAGTTGCAAATCCTTATGAGCTGTACAATGGAATGCAGGGTACATAATAGGTATAAAATCATACTATTGGTCATGCTTTTGGAAAGAGGAGTTTTTAATTCTGTTTTTACATAGCATCTAATTACTAAAATATGAAAATCTTTATGTAATTTTATGAATTAACCATAACTCATAACAGGAAAATACACCTTATTTGTTTAGGTTTGCTAAGCAGGTGTTTCACATTTTTTTTAATTTACTATGTGAACCTTAGTAATGGTCAACCTTACCTATCTGAATTTTGAAGTAAATCTGTTTCAGCACCCTCTGGGAGAAAGAGTACCAAATCTAGAAGTGAAATCAGCTGTGGTCCTGTAAACCATTTGTTGTCATGTGTTTTCTGAAAAGCAAAAGAAAAATTGGGAAAGATTTTAAGTAATAGTTGGTAAATTCACGTGTTTTTCTAGTACCCTCACACTACAAAAATAAACATTACACATTTAAAATATATTTCTAAACTTAAATTTTCATTCATTCACACTATTTCTAGACAATGGGAACAAACTGCCAGTTTGAAAACATTGATGCACTCTTTGTTTTCAGTATGAAATTACTGACTATTCATAAACAGATTAGACTTAAGTTTCCATTGATATTTCAGAAGTACAGAGCAAAACAAAATCATATTCTCAGCTCAAAGAATTAATATAATTTAAATATATAGTTAATAAAATTTCAAAATTCATGTTTTTAAAAAAGAAATACTAGAAATGGTGAAAAAATATACCCTAATACTAGATATACATTAGTGTATTCCACAAATGAATATATATATCTCACAAAGTAAAAAAGATAATCAACACCTGAGCTATGCTCTTACCTTTAGTGACACATCAATTTGATTTTTGATATTTTGAATAATGAAAGCTTCCACACCTGAATGATTACTTGTATTCAATAAGCACCTTGAAAGCAAAATTACAATACATTTGAATTTATCCTGGACTCTATTATACTTAAACAATGCTGAAAATTTTACAAATTCAAATGGACCATGTGTTATTTCTAAAAATACAAAAATCTGTGAAGACAATTAGCAAGGTGATCAACCAATTGCCAAATTACTTGTTGTGGTTATTGCTCTAACTGGCAAATTCTATTTTCACTGGATCTTTCCAACAAGAAATTTCTATTAAATCAAATATGAATCTTTTGTGAATATAGTTGCAGTGATTTGACATGGCAAAAATGGGCACTAATAGCCTAAAATCTCCCAAAATTATTCCCTGTGAAGGTAGACTAGTCGTGTTAGACTAACTTAATTGCAAAAAAAGGAAACACAGTATGACTAGCTTAAGAAAGGGGGATTTCTTGGTAGGGACATAGGTAAATCAGAACAGGAAAACTGGTATTAAGACATAAGCATCAAATTATAATTTCATAAACCTGGCCTAAGTCTTATTGATAGAAGTAAAGATGGGATTAAGAATGCTAGTGTTGGCCAATTCCAAAAGAAGACTTACTAGCATTTTGACATTACCCAAATCGGTGTTTAACTCATTTTTACTACCAGGCATGTCAACAGACTAAAAGTCTGCAGGCCAAATCCAACCTGTTGCCTGTTTTGTTTTATTGGAATATATTCACCTCCACTACAAAGGCAAAGTTGAATAGTTGCAACAGAGACTGAGTGATGCATAAAGCCTGTATTTGCTATTTGGCCCTTTACAGCTGTTCTTTAACTCAGAGAGTTGCTAGAATCTTTTCCTTTTCAAACAGCACAATTAATAATCTCTACTTTTAACTTAAAAGTGAATAGCCTATCCAAGTTATAACTCCAGAGCAATTAATTTCAACAGTGAATAATGGAGATTACTGACCTGTAAAGTTCCATCAGGAGACTTATCAATCTCTAATCTCTCTCTAGTCTATTTTAATTTTAGACTACTTCAATTAGTTGAGCTGAAATACTATTATTCATTTGAGTCCATAATATTTAACTAACCCTTCTCTACCCATAGGGATAAGAGAATTTATTATAATATGGTTTCCAAGTACAGTCGATTACATGTAAAACATTCTGAAATACTGTAGCCTGGAATAATTAAATGGTATTAATTTGGTTTTTAATCAACTACAACCATTCTTGACAACCATTCTTGATACATACCTAAATAACGTATATTTGCCTTGTGAATCCAACTTGTTAATATACAGCTGAAGCATAGCTAAACTCTTTTTCCTCTAGAATCAAACAAATAATATTGTTACATAAACTGAATGAAGATTACAGTTGACTTTTCAACACAAGGAATTTGAAATGTGCAGGTCCACTTATAGTGGATTTTTTCTGGCATATAGTTCTTTTTTTTTTTTTTTTTTTTTTTAATTTTTTTTTTTTTTCAACGTTTATTTATTTTTGGGATAGAGAGAGACAGAGCATGAACGGGGAAGGGGCAGAGAGAGAGGGAGACACAGAATCGGAAACAGGCTCCAGGCTCCGAGCCATCAGCCAGAGCCTGACGCGGGGCTCGAATTCACGGACTGCGAGATCGTGACCTGGTTGAAGTCGGACGCTTAACCGACTGCGCCACCCAGGCGCCCCTCTGGCATATAGTTCTGTAAATGTATTTTCCTTATGATTTTTTTTCCTATGAATTTTTAAATAACATTTTCTTTTCTCTAGCTTAGTTTATTGCACACATATAGTATATAATGTAACATACAAACCATATGTTAATCAACTGTTTATGTTATCAGTAAGGCTTCTGGTCATTAGGAGGCATTATGGAGTCAAAAGTTATACCTGGCTTTTTGACTAACGCAGGGGGATGGCACCACTAATCTCTGCATAGTTCAAGAGTCAGCTGTAAATTATTCAAGAAAATTTCTCATTGTAAAGGAGCACCTGGGTGGCTCAGTCAGCTGAGCATCCAACTCTTGATTTCACCTCAGGTCATGATCCCCAGGGTTGTGGGACTGAACCCCACATTGAGCTCTGTGCTGAGCTTGGATCCTGTTTAAGATTCTCATTCATTCATATTACCTCTCTTTCTTCCCCCCTCCCTCCCTCCCTCCCTCCCTCCCTCCCTCCCCCTCTGCCCCTCTCCCTGCTCCAGCACACAGCCCAGCTCGCTCTCTCTCCCTCTCAAAAAAAAAATCTTCACTCTAACTTATTATTATTTATTTCCAAAACATTTACATACCAATGTCTCAATGGGGCAAAGCGTCATTACTTTGACTAGGCCCTGGAAATAAAAACAAAACAAACAAAAACCACCATTCAGATGATAATAGATTATATTGACAATAAACAACTATATTATCAATGGATACTAAAATTTCAGGTAGGAGATATAAAAATTAAGTAAATTTTTCTCTGAGCCTTTCATTCCACTGTTACATCTGAGGAAGCAAAGTACAATCTGTTCTGTAAGTAATGTTGAATGGGGATGTTACAAAGCATAAATTTAGAAGTGTAATTTACAATTATGTCTAGGGTGGCAAAAAATGAAACCAGACATGGAAAATATAATCCATTCATTAAAAACAATCATTGTTAATATACTAATATCCATGTTTTCCTATTTAAATAGTAGAAAAACAGGTTTCTTCGTTAACATCTAAAGACCCACCTGGCTATGATAACTAACAGATAGTACTAAGCAAAATAAATCATAGGAGAGAAAAAATGTCTTTCTAGTAATGAGTCAATGCATGCCTTGATGGAGTCCTTAGGACTTGAGTTATGAGAAAAGTAAAGGAGTTTCATTTTTAAGGTCCCTACAGAAACAAAGTGTTTAAGAAGAAAATTACGTTTTTCCACCAGATGCTACACTATCAACTATGGTAGCCACTGGTCACATATAGCTATTTAGGTTTAAATTAATTTAAATTAAATAAAATTTAAAATTCGGTTCCTTAACTCTAGCTACATTTCAAGTGTTCAATGTGGCTACTGGCTTTAATACTGTATCATACATAGCTAGAACACTTCCACCATCAGAGCAAGTTTTATTGGACACATGGCACTAGAGTTTTCAAAGGATATGGAGAAGGAAGTAGGAGGAGTCTGAAAAGACCTTTACTTAATTTTAGAATAGGAAAGGGGCTATTTCAGGATCAGAATACACATTTAACTGACCTGAGGTACAGTAAGAAAGCTCTTGATTTCTAAGTACTGGTGAAGTAAACTGTTGTCCTCTATTCTCAATAAACCATTCTCCAACAGATCCTATGGAGATACATATATAGCAAAGTCAACAGCTGTATTTGTGCAATGACTGTGTGTAAATTACAATGGGTGCAAACAAATCTTACCACTCCTTTGGAGAAAACAGACTCTTCTGTTCTGGAAGAGAATATTAAAATTTATCAACATGACTTTCTAAACTGTTTTAAATGATTCTTCATTTTAGGAAAAATAAAGCAAAAATTGAAATTAAAAGACTTTCAAAATATGTATCATTAAGGAAAAATTCTATTGAAGAACTTAGTCAAAATTCTTAATCCACGTATGATCGGTCTTTTGACTTGGCTATTGACATCCAAATCCAACCCAAATCTACCCACTCAGGGCTTACTTCCTAGTATAAGAAATCAACAGATCTTCAACAGTAAGTGCTAAGAAACCAATTATACATAATATGATATTATGTATTCCAGTTGATTAATCTGTAAAATCTTTTCAATTCTTTTTATATAAAAATAATAATTAAATGCTTTCCATTTGTGATCATATTTTTTTCAAGGTATATAATCTTTGTTAATTAAGTATTTAAGCTCTGTGGCAAAAAATATTATTTAAGGCCCAGGTTTTTATTCTAACCATGCAAGGAGTTAAAAGTGTTGTTTTTGTTCAATGACTAAATAGTCTGGAAATCTTAAGAATACAAAATGTAAGATTTAAATCAATACATATTCTCATTGTATGAATAAAATAGAGACTAAAAAGAATGTAAAACCATTAAGACATACATAATACAGTAAATTTACAGAGTTAAAAACTGCTTGTGCCAGGAGACCCTTGGAAATTCCTGCCTTGTAGGCCGAGGCTTTGGACATTTGCCATGTTACAAATCTTCCTTCACCTGGGAAGAGATGGGATTGATAAACTGTCACTAATGTTCCTATAGGATACTACTGAAAGGTCCTGACTGATCGCAAGAGATAATTTAAACATGTTACAAGGAAAGAACACAAAGCATATAGAGTTTTGCAAAATGCTTAAATATGTCTGAAAAAATTACACATATTTTTACTCTGTAATTTTTTTCAAAGAGAAAGACCTACATTCTTAATGCCTCAAGTAGAAGTTGTTGAATACAATCACTGTTAATAATCTGAGATATAAAAAGGTGGGGTCAAGACACCTCCTTCCTTTTAATGCAGTTCACATTGTGTCTATGAAGCAAAAACATGGATGAATTTCTTTTATTAACCACCTCGCTTAGATGGAGAAGGCTGCAGTGGGACAGAGGTGTTGTAACTTACCAACTTTTGAAATAAGGGGAGAAACATCAGAAGCAGATGACTGGAAACTCCCTTAGAAGCTAATATTTTAATATTTAAAAGAGATTTCTGTTGTAAAACCTCTTTGACTCATTTTTGTTTCATATTTACATCACTGTTTTATAAAATAACCAATTAATTAATTAGGGTCTGGCAAAGAGAAGTAGTCTCCCCCACTTTTAGCAAGAGCTACTTTAACACTATTTAATTCTGAGATGCCATCTAAATGATCTTACCTTTGCAAAAAGACTTCAATGTGCCCCATATTAAATTGCAATAGGTACGATGGGCTAAAACAGACAACATATATATGTATGTATATATCACCCACACGTATTTTTAGAAATTTTGTATACATCAATACTGTTAAAGGTTAAATTGTGCCCCCCTCAAAAAAGAAATGTTAGAATCCTAACCTCCAGAACTTCAGCATATGACTTTATTTGGAGACAGGGCCTTCTTTTTTCTTTTTAATTGGGATGGGCAAGGGGGACAACAGGAACCCCCCCACCCCCACCTGTGAGGTCATTCCTGTGAGCCCGAATCCAGTACAATAGGTGTTCTTATAATAAAGGGAAATGTGGACAGAGACATACACAGAGAGAATGCTATATGAACATAAAGCCAGATTGGAGTGACACATCTACAAGCCAAGGAACATCAAGGATTGCCAGCAAACCACCGTCACCAAGTGGAGAGGCATGGAACAGATTCTCCCTCACAGCCCTCTGAAGGGACCAATGCTGCCCATACCTTGACTTGGATTTCCATCCTACAGAACTATGACAAAATACATTTCTGTTATTTTAAAGCTATCCAGTTTGTGGTGTTTTATTATGACAGCCTTCACAAACTAATATACATACCTAAGTCATTTTGATGGTAGTGTGATTAAGAGTATAGGCTCTAGGGATGCCTGGGTGGCTCAGTCGGTTAAGCATCTGACTCTTGATTTTGGCTCAAGTCAGTCATGATTGCATAGTGGTGAGATCAAGCTCCACATCAGCTCTGTGATGGGGACGGAGCCTGCTTAAGATTCTCTCTCCCTCTCCCTCTGCCCCTCTCCTGGGGCTTTCTCTCTCTCTCTCTCTCTCTCTCTCTCTCTCTCTCTCTCTCTCAAGTAAGTATAGGCTCTGGGGGAAGACAAAACTGTTTGAATCCACCTATTCCACTAATTAGTTGTATGATATTAAGTGGTATCTTAACTTGTCTAAGCCTGTTATTTTCATTTGTAAAATGAGAATACTCTATTTCATAGTATTATAAAGATTAGATAATGCATATAAAGCTATTGGCATGTTTAATACATGATGAACATGCAAGTGGTAGCCATTATTGCAGTATTTACACAGAAATATATCCCCAGGTACATTCATAAGTAAATATATAAATGTGCACAAAGAAATACAACTATCGGGGCGCCTGGGTGGCGCAGTCGGTTAAGCGTCCGACTTCAGCCAGGTCACGATCTCGCGGTCCCTGAGTTCGAGCCCCGCGTCAGGCTCTGGGCTGATGGCTCAGAGCCTGGAGCCTGTTTCCGATTCTGTGTCTCCCTCTCTCTCTGCCCCTCCCCCGTTCATGCTCTGTCTCTCTCTGTCCCAAATAAATAAACGTTGAAAAAAAAAAAAAAAAAAGAAATACAACTATCATCTGCAAGACAAATACATAATCATTATTATGGATATTAAAGTCCAAGAGGTGTTATGTTATAAAATTATGTATCTTAAAAATAATTTTGATAAACTTTATGGGAAAAGAAGGGCAAGGTCAAGATAATTAGGAAGATGCGACTGAAATTGGGTGATTAGTGAAGGCTTTCCTCATAAAGCGACATTTAAGGTTAAAGATGTTTGTTCTAAGCATATACAAAGGCCCTATAGCAGAAAGGTTTGTGACACATTTGAATAAAAAAACAAAAAAAGGTCTATGTTATTGGAGCATAGTAAACAAGAGAAAAAGTGGTAGAAGGTGAATCAGGGCAATCAAGCAGAGATCAGATAATGTATAAGCTTGTCTTATGTAAAGACTTTTAGACTTTAGAACAATAAAAAGCCAGTGAAGGGTTTACATTAAGGGACTACTCTTAAAGCTTCACTTTCTGTGTTGAAAATGAGTTGGATTAAAAGGGATTGAGGTTGGATATATAAATAACCACTCAGGACTACAAGAGTAATCCAGTTAAAAGATGATGGCATTTTAGATACCCTCCCCTCCACCATGGGTAAATGAGCAGTTCCCTCTCTTATAGCACAGGGCGATCCCCAAAGCTTCAAAACCAAGCCCAGTTTCACACTCTTAAAAAAATTTTTATTTAAGTAATCTGTACACCCAACATGGAGCTCTTGAACTCACAACCCCAAGATCAAGAGTCAGATGCTCTTCCAATTGAGCCAGCCAGGCGCTCCCAGTTTCACACTTTGACTCTTGTCCCCACCATTATGTCTATTTCAATTCTCACCCCCCGCCACCACCTTTCACTATTGGAGTACTATTGGCTTAAACAGATTATAGACTATATGATAATAGAAATAGTTTTTGTTTAGGGGCACCTTGGTGGCTCAGTTGGCTAAGTGTCTGACTCCTGATTTCAGCTCAGGTCATGCATGATCTTACTGTTCATGGAATCAAGCCCCACATCAGGCTCTGTGCTGACAGTGTGGAGCCTGCTTGGGATTTTCACTCTCCCCCCATCCATCTCTGCCCCTCCGCCACTCACACTTTCTCAAAATAAATATTTAAAAAAATAGCTTTTGTTTATACTTCATTTAAAGTATTAGTATAATAATAAGTATGCTGGAAATTAGATATATGAGTTCGATACTCCTTTTACAATTACACGAATAAATCAAACACTAACTCCTACCTTAAGACCATTGGAAGCTGATCGATACTGATGCCCTGTACAAATACTAGATAGGCCAGAGAAGCCATAGAGTCTGCTAACTGTTTGTCTTCTTCTTCCTCAAATTCAAGATAATCCCATGTCTTCTTTTTCCTTCCATGATTAAAAATCATTTTGGGGAAAGGATGTCCAATTGCTGATAAGAAACCCTGTTGAAATGGATAAAAAAAGTAAGCTACAGCAGACAGACTCTAGTATGTTCTTCTCACCCTCCCGTGCCATATTCACATCCTGTATAATCCTCACCTCTTGAGTGTGAGTGAGACCTGTTGGACTTGCTTCAACCTAACAGAATATGGCAAGATACCACCCCATGATTAGATTTTGTTATGATAAGAAGTGAAAGGATTTTTTGCAGATGTATCTAAGGTTCCAAATCAGTTGATTCGGGGTTATTAGAAAGGTGACTATCTCTGGTGGGCCTGAATTAATCAGGTAGAAGTCTTTAAAAAAGGGTCCAGTCCAGTCTGGGGCACCTGGGTGGCTCAGTTGGTTAAGTGTCTGACTCTTGGTTTCAGCTCAGGTCATGGTCTCCCAGCTTCATGGGTTCAAGCCCCACATCAGGCTCTGCACTGGCAATGAGGAGACTGCTTGAGGATTCTCTCTTTCTCCTCTCTCTCTGTGCCCACCCCCCCAACTTGCACTGTCTCTTGTCTCTCTCAAAATAAATAAACTTTATTAAAAAAAAATAAAAAAATAAAAAAGGGTCCAGTCCCTCCTTGAGAGTCAGAAACTCACCGCTGGAGGCATTAAAGAACTAAGCTTCCATGTTATGAGAGGGTCTATGGAGAGGGCTGTCTGTAGGAACAACCTCTAGGAACTGAAAGTGGTTCCTGACCAAATAGCCAACAGGAAAATGGGGACCTCAATCTATAGCTTCAAGGAGACAAATTTGCCAACAACCTAAGGGAAATGAGTGGGAAGATGAGAAAGTTCTGGAGACAGATGGTGGTAATGGTTGCATGACAACGTGAATGTATTTAATGCCACTGAAATGCACTCTTAAAAATGATTTTTAAAATAGTAAATTTTATGTTATGTATATTTTATCACAATTTTTTTTTAAAGTGCCTGAGGTATTTGAAAGCAATCTAAGAAATGTGAGACATACAAATACCATGAAATGATAGTAAACTAACTACTTAGAAGACTACTCTAGGAACAGTGCTCCAGTGACCACTTTGAGGCTTTGGAAACTGGTGATATCTCATATCACAAGGGTTCTTGTGTCATAAGAGAAAGAGGACCATGAGAGGACAGGACTACAGTTTTACCTTTTTTTTTTTTTTTTAATTTTTTTTTTCAACGTTTATTTATTTGTGGGACAGAGAGAGACAGAGCATGAACGGGGGAGGGGCAGAGAGAGAGGGAGACACAGAATCGGAAACAGGCTCCAGGCTCTGAGCCATCAGCCCAGAGCCCGACGCGGGGCTCGAACTCACGGACCGCGAGATCGTGACCTGGCTGAAGTCGGATGCTTAACCGACTGCGCCACCCAGGCGCCCCTTACCTTTTTTTTTAAGGAGGTAAGAGTAGAGAAAAAAAAGACACTCAGGAAACATAAAGCCACTCCTATGCGTCTTATATTATTCCTAACTACAGTATACTAGAAAGCATCTGACCTTCAGAATCCAATGGAATTACCACCTATTAGCTATCAGATACTGGACAAGTTATGTAACTTCTCTAAAGCCTCAGTTTCTTTACCTAGAAAATGATATAATTCCTGTGTCAAATATCTATTGAGAACATCTACAAAAAAAAAATGAGGAGAGCCTGAGTGGCTCAGTCAGTTAAGCATCCGACTCTCAATTTCAGCTCAGGTCATGATCTCTTGGTTCGTGAGGTCAAGCCCTGTGCTGGGCTCCGCACTGGGCTCCACGCTGGGCATGGAGCCTGCTTGGGATTCTCTCTCCCTCCTTCTCCCTCTGCCCCTCCCCTGCATAAGCTCGCACGCTCTCCCTTTCAAAAAGTATAAAAAAGTTAGTCATAACATACTATATAAGTCAAAAGGGAATGTCAAGAACAGCTAAATCAGAATACTGACTTTCCACATATTCACTCATTTATTTAATAAATACTTGAGTATCAGGCACTGGGCCTGACATTGTAGGGAATAATAAAGTCAAATAAGACTTTTCCAGCCTTCAAGGAAGTAAAATCTGCTGATCCCAGATGGCTCCATTAGTCATTTCAGAACACAAAAAAGAACCAGGGGAAATCATCCACAGTCACAAGAGACTGCTATTCAGCTACCAGATGCTAAATATATATACTGCTGTACTGATTTTCAAAGCCATGCAGTCTTGTTATAGCTGTAAGAAAAAAAGTTTACTGTACTAGGATTCCAAATGTCCTCTTAACCATGAAGCTCCATTTCTTCATTCAGCCAATATTAGATGTATTTTTTCCCAGAGTAAGGTTAGCCTTTTAAAAACCCATTATACATAACCAGATTCTACAGTGCTACTTTGGGATTATCTGGGGTCCACCTGTGTCCAAATTAGGGCCTTCACAATCTACCCACACACCAGCAGTCTTGCTCAGACCCAGGATGTACCTGCCACTCTACAATTTCTCATGGCAGACTTGGCCCTTTTTTTAAAGCATGTTTCTATGCTGAAACCCTTGGGACATTCAAACAGTTCTCTATCAAAAAACTTCTGCCAGGGCACCTGGGTGGCTCAGTCAGTTAAGTGTCTCTTAATTTCAGCTCAGGTCATGATCTCATGGTTCCTGGGTTTGAGACCTGCATCAGGTACCATGCTGACAGCGCAGAGCCTGCTTGGGATTCTCTCTCCCTCTTTCTCTCTCTGCACCTCCCCAGCTCATGCTCTCTCTCCCCCAAAATAAATAAACTTAAAAAAAAAAAAAAAAGGCAAAACTTCTGCCAATGGTGGGACAGCTCAAGCTATCAATCTCAAGTGTTCCCACTTATCTGGACTTCTCCAGCATAGAAATGAAGGCACCTCCTCACTTTATCTCCTACCCTGATTTTACCTCTGCTTGATTGCTTTGTGCTTCCTCACTTCTAGATCTTAAACTTTCTTCCCTATACCCTCAACCTTTTCATAGAATACTTGCTCTATCTTACTGCTCCAATTAAACCTGACTGATTTCTGGTGGAGGCTGCTCATCCTCTCACACCTCTTACATAGCACAGCCAGGGAGGCAAGAGTGGGGAAGGGTGGTATAGGTAGAGGCTGGGTATTACCTTGGTTCTTCCTGTACTCTCAAGCAAAAGCACATTTTCCTTTGAGGTAGATACTGACCTTTTATTGTTCTTATCTCTGCCATATGCTGACTTCCTGGTCATTTCCCCACATTCACTGAAGACTTTGGTACCTGCTCACAATCTTCTCTATCCAACTGCTACGATGTGGGAAAGTTCAGTGTTCACATAGGTAACTCCTCTAACAGTCCAGCCTCATGGTTCTTGATTTCTAAATTCCAGTGACCCTAACTTCTAATTCATTTCAGCACGTAATCCCATCCTGAACCTCTGTCAGCATTTGGAGCTATTCCATATTAGATACTAAACTCCAGCATTTCACTTTCTGACCATAACTTCTTATCCTGTCTCTCCTACCAACCTGCTTTTGTACCTCTGACCTTTCTAGTTCTGTGATCCCTTCATCTAACCTACCTGTCCCCTCCTAACTTCCCTTCTTTCCCTGTCCAACCAAGACATTTCTGGTCATTTGAACTACTTACACCCTGTATTTCCTTTAGCTCTATCTACCCAATAAAATGCCAGCTTTGGAAAAAAAACTACCATCCACCTTCTCTACTTCCACACCCAGTCAACTGACTACTGTTGAAGAAAAAAATCATACACAAATACAGACTGTTACCACTATAGTTGTGGTCTTCAATCACAGCTGAGTGCTCAGACTAGTGACTAATGCTTTCATAGTCTTCTGCCATCTCTTTTCTTTTCCCTTCAGTATTCCAAACCTTTACCAGTTCCTTGAAGCCCCCATTTCTACCTCCTCATTCTTAAGAGATCTCCTTCACCTAGAAATCTGAGGCCAGTGGGTTTGATTCCTTTCAATTGTAATATTCCATTCCTGCTATAAATTTCGCTGCATACATACCCATTCTTACCTCCTCCAGGTGTCCTTGCTCCTGTGGCCAGCTGTGTGCTCTCGAGCCACATTATTTCAGTTATCCCATTATACTTCTCTTTTCCCCCTCTAATGGTTCCTATCCCTTCGAGTCTATAAACACACATGCTCAAGCCTCCCTATCTCCCCTATTACCTTCCTACCCCACGTTCATGTCTTCTAGCTACTGCTTCTTCTTTCTTATCCTTCCTCTTTTGAAGAACACCTTAAACTAGCTCCCCCCTATTTCTCATTTTTCATGCACCCCTTTATCCACTCTACTGTTTTTTGTCTCCAACACTCCACTTAAACTGTTCTTGCTAAAATTATCAATGCCATCTTCCTAAATCCAATGGATGCCCTTCAGCTGTTACTTTACAGGCTCTCTCTGCTGCATTTAACACTACTAATCACTTCTTTCTTCCTGAAACTCTACTACCCCAGTTTCTGTGATACTTGTACAACCTCTGTGACCCTTCTTCCTTGGTCTCTTTGGTGGACTTATCTTAAGTGTTGGTACTCTGTAGGGTTCAGTCCTAAACGCTTTTCTTTTCTCACAATGACCTACCTCTTTAGGTGATCTCATCAAAGTATGATCATTATTCAAAATTTATTCCTTAAAAACCTGCTCTCTGGGAACTGGCTATGTATTAAGAAATTTACTGCTAATCTTGCTAGATGTCATAATGGATTGTGGTTGTGTTTTTATAAGTCCTTACTAGTTAAAGAAGCATAGTTAAAAGACTTATGGAAGAAATGATAGATCTACGACTGGCTATAAAATACCATAGTAGGGAAAACAAAGGAGGATAGATAAAACAAGATTGGCAAAATGTCAAAAATTGTTAAAGCTGGGTAATGGGTATACCAGGGGTACATTATATTGTTCTTTCCACTTTTCTGAATGTTTTTAAATTACCTTAATAAAAAAAATTTTTTTAAGCACAAAACACCTTGTTCTTTGTTCTGTATTCTCTATCTCAGCTACTGGCACTTTCATCTGCCCAGTTACCCAAGCACAAAACTTATGAATCAACGTTTTAACCATTTTTCTAAATCCAATTAATGACCAAATTTTGTCAATTTTACCTACTATGAAGTTTTTTATTTTGCCCTCTCCCCTTCATCTCTACCATTTCTATAATCAGGATCCCACTAGTTCTCACCTAATTCCCAAAACACACCTAAGGATCTCCCTATTTTCAATCTTATTTCTGTTAAATTCAACCTCCACTGAAGTGATGAATCCAAAACAAATACATCACTCCCACGCTTAAAATCCTATAACAGCCACCAACTTTCATAGCTATTTTCTCAAAATAGGGTACATATATTATATATGGTAATTTTTATACAATATCCACTGGATTATACTGTACTCTAATATTGCCAACAGTGAAGAGGCCCTGTTATGGTCGGTTATGTACTCCTTGGAAAACTCCTCCCTTTCTCTCCTTCTATGTCACTCTTAGCCTCTTCCCTACTATCTTGACCATCAGCATTAATTCCATTAACTACATAACCCTATTCATATCATCTCTCCTCAAAATCTAGTTCCCCTACATTTCTGACATCTCCTCTTCGAAACCCTTCTCCTACCTCTTAGATTTCAGATACCCTTCAGGTATGACCTGTGGAACTTACAGTTATCAGCAAAATTCATTCTTCTTGAAATGGTCTCTTACCTCTTTTGCTCTAAAGGTAACCTGACTCCTCTGACAACAACTACTTTGTCTGAAAACCTCTCACAGGTTGTTATTTTTTCACCCATATCCACTATATCAAGCCTGGAAGTAAAATACCTGTTCTCCTTGCTATTTCTAGGCCATTCTCCCCCTTCCTCTCTAAAACCCCTCTCTTCAACCCCTTTGAAACTTATTTCATATGACTGTATTAGATCTACCCCAAGGTCACACCATTAATTGGGTTTATGACATTATTCTTAATCATAATTCTGTGTAACTTAAATGTACAACCAAAGATCTTCTAATATCCTGGAATCTCAGGTACTTCACTTTGGTCCAATGATTTCAGCCTCTACTTCTCCTAAGAACACTCACTCCATGGTCATACCCCAGACATTATTAATAACTAACTTTTCCACAGTGTAACTGCAAGCATCCTGTTCTTTAACCTCCAATCTTTTCAGGTCATTCCCTTTAGTAACCTAGCTCTGACAACTTGTCAGTCACACCAGGACCTACAATCCAGTGATCCCATCATCTATTCACTGTCTCTCACATTTAGTATATCCTAACTTCCCTCCTTACTCAGCTTAAATTCTACTGTGCGTCACAGTCACTTCCCTGCATACATGCTCAATGCCATTTCCTCTCTCTTGCTTTGTAGAACTCCCACAGTTCTCAAAACCTGACCTATTTAAATCCACTTTCTTCCTATGTTGCACCTACCATCATACAGCTGAACATAGCTGAAGAAAACCCACAACCCCAGTGGCTGCTCTAACCTGAAATTCATGACTATCAATCTCAAGTACATATTTTTCCATATTTCACATTAGTTCCCTAATAAAGAATCTCAGCACACTTAAAAATACTGGATACATTAAGCCAAATTACTTTTCAAATGAAATTTACTTATTTCTGGAGGTATTTTGAAAATATTTATCATGACCCTTAAAACTGAGGATATCCTTTGGCACAGAAATTCTACTTCTAGGAATTGACTTTAAGAAAACAACTAAAGAAATATATAAAGATTTCGTTAAAAGGATACTTATCACAGACTTAACAGTTAACAAAAGAAAACTGGAATTGTTCTATAATAATGAAAAACTGGAGAAAACCTAAGTGTTGAGCTAGATGGCCCAGGTCAAACATATTATGCAAGGTCCATACCATGGAATACTATGGACAATGGAAAGACAATGGAAAATTATTCATAATATGCTAAGAGAAATAAAGTACATTCCAAAAGGGTATGTAGATAGACTCTTCTAAAAAATTATTTACACATATGTATAAGTTTATTTATAAATATAAAAGCAAAGTCTAGAAGGTGTTAATTTCATTACCTAAATAATATTACTGATGTTTATCTTCCATCTTTTTATCTGTGTTCTACAAAAAATACATATTGCCTAATTAATAACGTAATAATGTACATGACCATGTGCAGTACATGAGAATATAGCAGGACAACATTTTAAATTATAGCAGATTTTATGGCAGATTAAATTAGCTGTACTTACTATTATTTCAGATGCAAAACATCTTAAAGGATCATTTCCAGCTTCTTTAGATTGCTCAAAGAATTGTGCTGTCAGCAAAGGGCATTTCAAGCTTTTGAAACAACTAAGGTGTAAGAAATGGGTTACTGTGAACACAGCATTTCCTAAGTATAAAATACCTAATTTTATAAACATATCCAAGTTAATTTTACATGAAAAATAACATAAGCACCAATAACTCAATGGCTTATAAAACTGGTGATGTAACATCCTTCTTACCAGTATTGGGGAAAGCCTGAGAACTCCTTGCTAGACTCAATGTGGTAAGACTGACTTCCATGTCTGGACTGTATCAATGATTACTGAACGTTTGTTTGAGGATCAGTGCTATTCTCCATGACGTAGATTTCATCAGGTCAAAGAAAAATTGGGACAATGTAATTTTTTTCATAGAGCTGTATTTGTTTTACTTACAAAACCAAATTTTATTCTATGATTAAGCCCCTCCTACTTCTTTAGTTTAAATATCTTTAGTTTCATGAATAATGCATTTTATAAATGTTAAAAAAAAAATTTTTTAATGTCCTAACCTGAAAAAATAGAAAGCTAACAGTTTTAGTCTACAAAATTTAAAAGATAAAATTATTGGTCCATGTAATTAAATAGTCCAACACTGTCCAACAGAAATACAATACAAGCTCCATATATGATTTAAAATCTTCCAGTAGTCACATTAAAAGAAAAAACAGGGGGGGTGGGGGCGGCGTCTGGGTGGCTCAGTTGGTGAAGCGTCCGACTTCGGCTCAGGTCATGATCTCATGGTTCATGAGTTCGAGCCCCACATCGGGCTCTGTGCTGACAGCTAGACCCTGGAGCCTGCTTCAGGTTATGTATCTCCCTCTCTCTCTCTGCCCCTCCCCCACTTGTGCTCTGTCTCTCTGTCTCTATTAAAAATAAATAAAATGTAAAAAAAAACAAGGGAAATTTTAATAATTTATCTTATTAACTCAATATATCTGAAATACTACTATGTGAATATGTTAATATAAAAATTATTGAGGTATTTTGGCATTTTTTTTTATAACAAGTCTTCAAAATGCAGGGAGCATTTTATACTTAGAGAACATCTTAATTTGGAATAGCCGTATATCAAGTGTTTGATAGCCATACTGAACAGTGCATGTTTAGTCTATAGTGCCCCCCAGATTGAATGCTATTGGATACTCTTACCGTTTTTGTGGTCAAGTTGGATGTTTAACTGTCTGGTGCTGCTTCTGTTGCTTTCAAAGGGAGAGCAAAAACATAATTCCCCCACAGAAAGACCAGATTCTTTAGCTACACCTATTTCCCCCGCTTTTATTATTCACTTGCTATGATGAGTAAAGCCAAGTCAAAGAAGAATATCAAGTAAATTAAACAAATGGATTTGGGTTTTTAATTTTTAAAAATGTAGAACATGGCATTTAATGAGGCATGGACCACTGAACCCCATAATCTTCTAAAATTCAAAATCTGAAACTAGACATCTACATCCAAGGCAAAAAAATAAAACAAAGAAACATAAATTAACTGAGCTATCAATTACTTAATTCCATTGTGAAATGTTACCAAAAAATATACTTACAATTTCAGTAATTCATCCTTTAACTTTTCATTTTCACTTTCCACTGAGTTTTCTTTGTCATTAATGACTTCTTCCACAAAAGGCTTAGTGAATTCTATTAAGGCCTTGCAACACTGACAAAGGCCATAGTCATCTGTTTGTATTTGTTCTTTTGAATATGGAACAGGAAGGAGAGATAGCTGACTCCAAAGAGTGGACAGCGCTAATCCAACTGAATATGCCTTGTTGTTACGAAGTTTCTGAATCACTAAAACAGAGACCAAGTTGTGACTTGAGGTAGCTCCATTAAGTATGCTGAACATGGGACAAGTCCAGTAAACACAGAATTATAACACACTTTTTTAAAAAAAATATTGTAACGATGATCACTGGGTTCTTCTCCTGAAACCAATACTACACTGTATGTTAACCAACTTGAATTTAAATAAATTTAAATAATAAAAAAATATATTGTAACAACTCTGAAATCAGGATAACATAGCTTAATTCATAGTTTTTTTTTTCCTTCTTAGTGGTGTATGAAATATTGGAGCATCTTACCATCATGGCACCTTACAATAGATGCCATGTTTAAGTATGTTTCTAAGAGTTTACATGGTTAAGGCAGAAACACTTCGTTCCACATTTTTTGGTCATTCTAAGTATCAAATAAGAGAAAGAAATACAAAGAAATATATTTATAAAATATAAAGCACTGTAAAAATGAAAGGTAGTATTATTAGATTTTCCTTTCTAGGAGATTTTGAGTATTTCAAGTGGTACACAGCTGCTTTATTCTCATTTAAAATGGATTTACTCTAACTTCTGACTCTGGGTCCTTCTATCAGATTCTGAGCTATATGTAAGTCATAAAATGAAGAAGTGGTCTCAGCTCATGGATACTGTCTGCTCTGGATGCTAAGGTCCATTGCTTAACAATAATGTTACTGCACTCAACCATAAAGACTTTTCTTCACTTGTTTCATTCAGCAGCACCTTTGCTATTCCCAGCCTCAACTTCCCAAGACAGAGGATGAGCAATGCCCCGCGTGATACGGTTTTTAACCAAGATACACGACCTATCACAATGCTAACAGAATGAGTACTGCAAACATCATAGAGGCAATCCTTTAAATATGTTTACAGGG
Organism: Puma concolor; assembly: GCF_028749965.1. Classification (NCBI taxonomy): domain Eukaryota; kingdom Metazoa; phylum Chordata; class Mammalia; order Carnivora; family Felidae; genus Puma; species Puma concolor. The sequence continues at coordinate 78,631,357 of NC_141674.1, forward strand.
AAATTTCTAGATATAAGTTGCAGATAGGAAGATTAGGCAAAAAGCTACAGATTACAACACAGTCCCTGAAAATAGCATGACATTCAACAAAATCTATTCTGGGTACCGTCTGTGCCGGTATTGTCATCTTTCTATAGGCAGCAGGATTCAAACGGGCACTGCTATTGCTAGTTTAAGCAGAGTACTCAATAATTAGTCATAAATTTTACTTTGATATAGTACTGACATTTTAGAGTAGTATCAAGAACTTAACACAGATAAAACAAGAAACTCTTAGATATCAAAATACTCATTACCTGTTTGTAATGGCTGAAGTAAAAGAAGAATTATCTGAGATATCTGTTTTCCAGAGGGCTCTTCAATCAGTTCAAGCAAACCCAACAATAATTCCTTTGGATTACATAACTATAAAAATATTCACAATTGAACCTGTTTAATACAAGTTGTATTTAAAGCCACATGATTACTAGTTTTAAAAGGCAGCATATACTGAGAAAATACCATTATTTTTGCTTAACAGTACAACACCTCATATAACTTAAAAAAATACACGAGCAAAACATAGAATCTGACTGTCAAATCACTATAAAACTAAAAAGAAGCAAGAATGAGTCTCTTAATAGACAACTACCTTTTGGAGACTTAAATTCGTCGCTAAAGGAGAAGTCAGAAAAACAGGGAGAAGGAAGAACTTGATTACCAGACTTCAGTTTCTTTTGAGCTTTGCCCGTCTACTCTGAAGGATACTATAGTAGTTTCTCAGGCTTCCAGCAAGTGGGGCCTTTCTATCTCACCCTGCCAGGGTATTTCTGAGTGCAGTCTTTTTTGTCCTTCCTGAACAGATGAAACTTTGCATTGTCTTCTGACTAGCCATAATCACATCACTTGCCTTTTTTTTTTTTTTTATTAAAGTCCTCATTGTTAATAACTACTATCTAGATGGGGTTTCCTCTTTCCAAGTACTGTATATATTTTTATTTGCAGTGATCTCTAAGTGGACTCTTACAACGTCCTTTTCCTTAGAACTTATCTTTCTTTACCATCATTTTTTACTTTTAACTCTAACAACCTTTCCCCAAGGGTCTCTAAGGTTGTTGGTCACAACTAATCTGCATCCTATTACCATGTCCACCATTATCACTTGCATTCTAGGTTTTTTATATCCTTTTAGAGAACATACCACAGAGAAAAGAGCATTGGCATTTGCTAGTTGCAATGTTGCTAAAAGAACAGTGTGGCCTTGAATTGCCTCTCTAAACCTTGAATTCCATATCTATACAATAAGCTACTTATTAAAAATAGAATTTTTAGGTATCTTCTTCGAGATTCTGAATCAGTGGGTCTGAGATGAGGTTAGATAATTCTACCCAGAAATTTGGAAAAACGGAAATGGATTTGCTCATCCAATCAATAAGATTGGGCCTTTTCTCCAAAGAGTCCCCACCTATATTTTCATTAACTAAAAGCTTTGTCACCCCAAATAAGCATTAAACATTAAAGGGAATTACAAAATACTGCTGGCTATTGTGACAAAGAGAACCTAATTTTGTTAACTTACCTTTACCAATAAATCAAGCATCAGAAAATAATGTTTTCTTTTCTCATCTTCCTTATTCCACAAAAGACATCGAACAACAGGACCAACAAGATTCCAGCCCATATTATTGACGATGACCTGTAAAAACATTTTCAGAGTAAAGCAAATACTGCCATCTATAGGACTCTTACACTGAGCTTTCTGATCTTGAAGGAGCTGAGAATTCCCTCTGAAGAGCTAAGATGAGACAAATGAAGTCTACAGCATTTCACCAGGGACTTCTTAGGGTTCGCTGCTAGCAAATACAACATTTTAAAATAGTTTTTTTTAATATTTTCACTGAAGAAATGTGAATGGGCATTTACTTTAAATCAGGCAAGTTCATGATTGAAATAGGTCTTCTATTTCTAACAAGAGAGTTAATTTATTTAATATAAGCAAATACTTAATTTTCATGGAGAATTTTGCTCTCCTAATTCATAAAGAAATCCACCCAATGCTCATGAACCTTTTAAATAAAGTTCCTCGGAAAATATGCAAACATGTTATAATTATGTAACTTATGTAAAAAGAAGGGGATGCCACCTCAGTTAATTTTTCTCCTACATAAAAGTTGCTTCTATTTTCTTTCTTTTTTAAATTTTTTAATGTTCATTTGTGAGAGAGAGAGACAGAGTGTGAGCGGGGGAGGGGCAGAGAGAGAGCGAGACACAGAATCTGAAGCAGGCTCCAGGCTCTGAGCTGTCAGCACAGAGCCTGACATGGGGCTCGAACTCACAAACCGTGAGATCATGACCTGAGCCAAAGCCAGACGCTTAACCGACTGAGCCACCCAGGCGCCCCACAAGTTGCTTCTTTTCAAAGCAACTTGCTTTGAAAGCAAGTTGCTTTTTCTTTTCAAGATATTCCAGAGTGCTTATCACATAAATAAAAGTTTACCTTTTTAATTAGTGATTCACTATCACAACTACTATTTTCAGAACTATCAACAATGTACTCCACTTCTCTGGCTTGATTTTACTTCAACTCATCAGTATTTTATCAAGAATATACTACTATATGCTAAGTCCCTAAAATATTCTGGTGCTAGAAATAAAACAAGAACGTATTAGATAAGATCTCTACCATCAGAGAATTACATTCTAGGTTCACTCAAAAATAAAACAAACCCACACATTTGGGAGGAAGACAATTAAGTACAATACCTCCTCCATGACCCCACTCTCCTAAGATAAAGGTAGAGGATAAGGTATAGCAAGAGAAGAGTCCTTTCCGTCTAGGGAAGGCCTCTTCCCAGAAGAGGCAATGGCTAAGTTAAGGCTTATTAGGTAAGTCTGTCAGGCATAGGTAGCTGGGAAACACATTCAAGGCTCTGAAACAGCAATGTGTAAAGGTACCTAAGACTTAACATGTCCTAGAGAACTAGCAACAGAATATGTTAGGGTACGTGAACAAATAGCTTACAAAAGAGGAAATATTTTTTACCTTTTTGCTCATTTATCAATTGGACATTTCAGTGTTTGTCTTTATCAGTCTGCATGAGCTTCCTACATGTTAATATTCCCTTCTTATATTTATGAAAAATAATTATTTGGTTTTTTGACTGTCCTTATTTTTTATATAGCAAAATATACTTTTTGCCTTGGTCTTTTAGGTCTAAAATGGATTTCCTCCTTTAGAGATTCATAAACATTCATTTAAAATTAAATATATATACATTCCCCCTTTCTCTTTATTCAATAAGATTTATGCTAAAAACGTGGCATAAAATGAAGACTTAAATTGATTTTTTTTAAACAAACAGCAAAACAATCATCCTTTTTACTGAATAGGAAAGATTTCAGCTGATCTCTCAGAATATTCTTTTCATACTAGTTACTTCTGGCTGGCACACTCTTCTCACAGCCCCATATTTTATACCCCTCCTTCCTTCAAATCTCTATAATTTCACCTAGTCATGCTTTACTTTTTTCTATAGTATTTATCTGTTTCTAACACACTATATAATTTATAGTGTAGATACCTGTCTTCATTAGAATTTAACATCTATATGGGCACTGATTTTTGTTTACTGCTATCTATTCCTAGCATCTAGACAAGGGCCTGTTACAAAATAGGTGTTCCATAAATACAGGCGAGTGATATCTATTACCTTTTGGTGTAACAAATTATCCTTCCTCCAAAGATTTGATATTCTGTTTTCTTCCATTTTTTTGTTGTGGCTAAACTTAATATTCAGATCTTTAATCAGAAACATATTATAAACCTATTTTTTCCCAAGTTACTAAATACTTATTCCACCATTACTTACCATGACTATACTCGCTTTTTAAAACTTAACTGGTTCCTGTGAGACTTCTACTTTTCCAACTATGTACTTCTTTCCCTTTCCATTGGTCTACCTCTACCCTGTAAGTGATTCTCTAGGAATAATTATCAAGGAAATTTCAGTTTTGAGTAAGATGTTACATATCTGGACTGAAAAAAATAATTTTGATAAAATGTTTTATAAATATCATCTCAGCTGCAAGGTATCTAGTTCCTATATAAATAGTGAATGGTTATGAGAAAGGAAAATAAATACTATCCATAAACTACACCTTTTTTAATTTAATACTACCTACAGAATAAGATTGTTATCCCCAAATGACAGATAAGAATGCCAAAGTTTAGAGATTACTGCCATGCCCAATATCTAACATCTAAATTGTGGCAAACCAAGATATGCATATGTCTGTCCAGGTCCAAAGCCCATGTGTTTCCCACTATACCACTGGTTTTCAATGGGGGCTATTTTGTTTCATATCTACCAGGGACATTTGGCAATATCTGGAGACATTTTTGATTGTCATTATGGAATGGGGGGGGAGGGGAGAGGGGGAGGGTGCTACAAAATATCTATAGTATAAATGTTGAGAAGCCCTGTACTATAGGACAAAGTATTCATATACTTTTTTTTTAAACATTTACACGAAGCAGATTAATAGTCAATTTTGATCAATCCTAATTGCATCACCTGGCAAGAAAATTAAGTTGCAGTCAGTTTGAAACCCTGTCTTACTGGGGCACCTGGGTGGCTCAGTCAGTTAAGCATGTGACTCTTAATTTCAGCTCAGGTCATAATCTATCTCACTGTTTTAAGATCAAACCCCACAGCATCTCCCAGCTGGGCATGGAGGCTGCTTAAGATTCTTTCTCCCCCTCTGTCCCTTCCCCAACTTTTCTCTCTCAATAAAACAAAACAGAACAAGAAACACTTGTCTTATCAATGTCTGAACCCTTGGATTTAGCAGACCACACATTACAAAGGTGATTTTCAAGCTATTAAGACTATTAAAGGGTACCTGGGTGGCTCAGTGAGTTAATCGCCTGATTCTTCTTGCTTTTGGCTCAGGTCATGATCTCATTGTGAGTTTGGGCCCTGAGATCAGCTTTGCACTGACAGTGAGGAGCCTGCTTGGGATTCTCTCTCTCTCTGCCCCTTCCCCCAACATGCACGTGTGTGCTCTCTCTCAAAATGGGTGGGCGAATTAAAAAAAAATTAATGTTTATTTATTTTTGAGAGAGAGACAACACGAGCAAAGGAGGGGCAGAGAAAGAGGGAGACACCAAATCTGAAGGAGGCTCTAGGCTATGAGCTGTCAGCGCAGAGCCCGACGCAGGGCTCAAACCCATGAACCACGAGATCATGACCTGAGCTGAAGTCAGACACTTAACTGACTGAGCCACCAGGAGCTCTCCCTCCCTCAAAATAGTGAGTCTTAATAGTCTTAAAACAATTTTTTTTGGGGGGGAGCCTGGGTGGCTCAGTCAGTTAAGCATCTGACTCTTGGTTTTGGCTCAGGTCATGATCTCACAGTTTCCTGAATTCAAGCCCTGCACCAGTCTCCGTGCTGACAGTGCAGAGCCTGCCTGGAATTCTCAGTGTTCCTCTTTCTCTACCCCTCTCCCACTTGTGCTGTCCCTGTGTCTCTCAAAATAAATAAACTTGAAAAAAAATTTTAAAAAAAGACTATGCTCAAAAATATTACAATTAATTTCTAATAGTGATGCACAAATCAGGATTTTAATCTCCTGTTTCTTGACTGAGCTCCAAACATTACTTTTCAACTGCCTGCTACATCTTAAACTTAACATTTCCAAAATAAATTTACTTGCACCCCTTCAAGAAATTCTCTCCTCTTCTTAAGTTGCCCTTTGCTATTCAGGATATAATATGTTATCCTCCCAGAGGCTAGAAATCCAGTCATTTTTGTTACCTTTCTCAATCCCACAATCAATTAGCCCCCTGTATCCCCTAAAACTTCCTTGCAAGTGCTACGCAGTGCTAAGTAGAGAATGGTTAAGAGCTCTGAAACCAAGCTACACAGGTCTGAACACTGGATGTCACATGTTTCCTTATCTACAAACTGAATTTAATAGTACCTATGGGATTCTGGGAGGCTAAATGAGTTAACAGATGTCAAGCATTTTAGACAGCACCTGGCACATGGTAAATGCTTAATAAATACTAACTATTGTTAATTTTATTATTATTTGCTCTAAGTAAAATACTCTCAAAGATTATCCTCGAAAACACAATTGGGAAACATCAAGGAGTTAAAGAAAATATTACATTTACTCTATTTGGGGCTACAAAGGTACTATAAACACATATCCAAAAAAATGTATTAAATTAAATGTCCTAATTTTTTAAAAAAAGAATTTTTTATATAAAAAAGGAATAAGCCCTTTGAACTACTACACATGATTTAAAAGTTTTAGTAATGTCCTAAACACCATCAAGGTGCCCTGGTTATAATCAGAGACCAGCATAACTAGTTTGTGATATCAACAAAAAAAACTTCCACATAAATAAACAGTACTGTAAATGAAGAAAGAGTGTGTTCCTGGAAAGAAGATGGTCTTTTCTTGCATAAGAAGGCAAGTACAAGGATACAAAATTTAGCAGTGTTTTCAATACTGTGTCCCAGGAAAAAGTTGTTCCTGATCCCAAAAAGATCCTTTTCCTATGTTGAGAATGATTTCTCAGATAATTATAGCTGGATGATAACGGCCAGTAAAGCCATTTAAGTCTTCCCCTATTCTGATTCTATGCACCCAAATACTATTATCTTACTTAATATTTGGTTTTCCATATACATCTGGCTGAAAGAAAAGAATGTGCTGATCACCAAAAATGAGTATCTTAGGCTGCCTGATACTTATAATACAAAATATAAATTAATAATCCAAATGCCACTTTTGATCTCTAAGCAATCCCTGGTGTTTTTTTTTTTTTAATTTTTTTTTTTTTTTAACGTTTATTTATTTTTTTGGGACAGAGAGAGACAGAGCATGAACGGGGGAGGGGCAGAGAGAGAGGGAGACACAGAATCGGAAACAGGCTCCAGGCTCTGAGCCATCAGCCCAGAGCCCGATGCGGGGCTCGAACTCACGGACCGCGAGATCGTGACCTGGCTGAAGTCGGACACTTAACCGACTGCGCCACCCAGGCGCCCCAATCCCTGTTTTTTTAAAAGCACTTTACTCATACTTCAACTATAGCACTTATTTCATTTATTCTGCCTTCTTACTGCTAGTTGTTTACCTGTTTATCTCTTCTACCAGACTATTATAAACACTGTCAAGAATATAAATAGCCCTAATTCTTTTTTGTTTTCCACATTCCTATTGTAGAAATTTAAGTTGATTCTTAAATGTTTAATGAGTAAATGGGTGGAAGAATAATAACATCATGTGGCTATTATCATTCTAATAAATACTAAAAAGTACTCATAAAGATTGTACTTACCTTATTCTTTTCATTTTGAATAATTTCTAATAGCTGCTCTATATGCCCTTCATCTATGCATCTTTGGCCTGCTAACTGAAATAGACCAAAATCTTCTTCTTTAAAGTCTTGTTCTTCTAGGATTTGCTGACAAAAACAAAATGAAGACAAAACAAACATGTTTAGGTGAATAAAAATTCAGTAACTACTTGCTTTATCCTCTCTGGAGAAAAAGAGAAAATCTGTTTAAGTTCTAGGTAAGTTGCACACAAGCATATGTATGAAAATTAGGACAAGACTAATGAGTACCATAATGAATGATCTTGAAATCCACTCTGCCAAATAATTCTACAATAAAGATCAGTATTAAAAATTTAAAAGGTTACTTAGACAAGTAGGTCACTTGGAGAATAATCTAATCTGCCTTCTGGCCCTCCTGCTATTTATTCACAGGTCAAACAAAGCAAGGATTAAAGAAGATAAGCAATTTGAATGACCCTAAATGTAACTAAAAATAATCTGTGTCTTGCCCACATTTTAAAAGGTATTTAACTTTACACACACACACACACACACACACACAAAATACTTACACATCTCTTTATTATGGATTGAAGTTCTTCCACAGCCATTCCTCTTTATTTTTCCTACTTTTGATGCTGAAATATAAAAGTTATCAGTGATATTAAAGCGTTAATAAGTTGTATTTCATTCTGATGAATTTCTAATAAATACAATAAGGAAAATGTCAAGTTTTAAAGCTGAAATGTTTTTATTGAAAGTATCTTAGCCTAAGGGGGTAAAACTGTTGCATCTATTACGAGCAGTTTTGAAAGATACACTTGAAAAAAGATTTTTTCTCTAGGGTACGCCCACCCAACAGGAGCGCAAATTTGGACTACGTAAATGGCTTAAAAAGGCAAAGTATTTCTTTTCTGAAAAAATTTCCAGAAGGTGTTCCTGAAGTCAGTTCTAATCCTTAGGGAATTAAAAAAAAAAAATTGTTTAATGTCCCACTTCACAAAACTTGTAGTCAACACAACTCACCCAGAGTGGGTGAAAGTTCAGATGCCCCCTGATCCGAGTGTGACCAGGGAGTTTCTCTAAGAGATGGCAGTCCCCCCAAATAATCCAGTTAATGTAATCAGTACACCGCACGAAGGCGAGGCAACCTGCAGCTCTCAGGAGAGCACCGTTCCGTTCTCCCAGGCCATCGTTCCTCCCGGAGAGAAGGACAGGCCCGCAATGGGGGCACGGGTCAGCCGGGCTTCACGGCCGCGCGATCCAGGGCAGATAAAGCCCCAGCGCGCGTGCGGGCGGCATCCAAGGGAAGCCATTTCTCCCGATTCCTCCTCGCCTAGGCGTTCGGGCCCCAGGACCTCGCGGGGCCTTGCGGGCCGTGGAGCCGGGTCCTCTGCCGCTCACAGCTCGCCGCGAGCCCGGGCCGTCCCAGACTTCCAGGTGCGTCCACTTACCGGCTGGGCCTCTGGCCACTCTCAGAACCCTCCTTCACTTCCTCCGGCCTCCCAGGCCTCTCTGCCGGCCCCGCCCCGCCCCGGCCGGCCCCGCCCAGCGCTACGCGAGGGGAGGCGGAGCTTCGGGAGACGCCAGCTCCCGGTGTGACCCTCTGACGACGCTACCCATGGCTGACTCGGCTGGGCCGCGCTTCGCCCGCCTCAAGGCCCGGACTCCCCGCGCTTCTCGAAACGCCACAGGTAGGAAGAAGGGCCTCATCCCACGATTGGACCCTGGGAGTTGAACCCCTACAGGGTTCCAGACTAAAACCCGCGGGGCACACCCCAAAGGCTGCTCCAGGGGAGGAGGTCTTCAGGGCAGAGAAGGCCGAGAGCGTCCCTTCGCTGTCCTCGAGTCTTCTACAAAAGACCTCCGGCCAGACCCCCACCTCTTTACACTAGTGTCCCAAGAATTTTCCCCAGAATGGGCTGTCTCTGAAGGAGAGGGAGTAGAGGTGCTGGAGCCTAGAGCTAGGTCGCCAGAATGGGTAAGTGACCAGGGCAACCTAGGCAGGGCTTGTGCAGTTGGCTTTGAACCTCGCTCGCGCCAGCCCACCTTCGAGATGTACTGTTGCTTAGGTCCTCGGATGATCCTCTGAGGTGTCAGACCCACGGTCTTTTCCTGCGAGCGAACATTCGGGGGATGGAGAGAGGTTGCCTCTAAAAGTACCCATAGCTCAGATTTTCAGGAGCCCGTAACCGTGTCACTGTGATACATAAGAAAATTCAATCCCAAAAGAGATACACTCCAAGAAAAATTGGGAAATAATTAACGGAAGTAAACTGGATTCCCTGCCCGTTTCATTTGTTTTACACACAGGATTAGAAAGTAATGTGTGGGAAAAGAAGAAAGGTTGTCTGCGGTTTATTTGAGCAAGAATCTGACCTGTAAACTAGTGTGTTTGAGTAGACATGACCTACTGTTTTTGTTTTTGTTTTTTTTAATTGTAGGTGCTAAACAGACAAATGCCTTAAAACAAGAAGATACTTCTAAAAGGTATGAGAACTACTTGGACAACTGCATTCTCTTATCTGTTGATCTCATGTTAGTTGAACTATTTTTAAAAACAATAAAGGCTGATACCATAGAGAAAATTATTATGAGAGAGAAGGGGAAGATCTGAGAATAACTATAAATTCTCCCATAGACTCTTTGTATCCCTCTACTCCAGGCTTTAAGAAAACCAAATCAAGACACTGCTAGTGTAGGTGTAAGTATCTGCAGAAAGATTTGTAAGGGAATAAACATTCCTAAATTAACCAGGTACTCCTTTTATACCTCTTCAGATACACTTTCTTTTTATTTCTTTATATGCTAAAGACTTCCAAGAAACCTTTTCTATTCTTGTTTACATCATGTCCATATCTTCAGCAAAAAGTCTTATTCTGTGTCTTGGCATTTCCTGAAAAGGCTAGGTTTATCTCCTGTCACAAAAAAGTTTTTAGAACAGGAGTAGTCTATGAAGATGATTAGAATACTTATGTCTGTGATTGATCTTTTTTATCAAGTATTGGCTTTCATTTACTCATTCTTTCAAAATTATTTACCGAGTATGAGATATGCCAGACCTGTGTTAGGCCCTGAGGATATGGTTTTGAGCAGAATAGACACAGTTCCTTTCTAGTGGAACAGAGAAATACCAATTAAATTATCACAACTGAATGCATAATTACAAGTTGTGATAAGTGCTGTAAGAGAAAAAACTCTCTGCCCCTCCCCTACTCATGCTCTGTCTCTCTCAAAAATAAATATTTTTTAAAAAGTGAGTGTGGCTGTTACTGAAGGTTTAGATAATTAACAGCTTGAGTCAGCAATTCCTCAGTGCAGGTTGTAGACTGATCCTAGTACAATGCATTGCTCTTACTGGTAGGCAACAATATGAGAAAAATAAAATGTTTTTCATAAAGCTAAATACATTTAATATAGAAAACTTTCTTTTAGTCTATATTCATGTCTTTTATACTTTTTGGATGTAAGAATGGTCTTTACGAAATGGTGGGAGAACAGTTCTTAGTTGCAAATTTCTTTACAAGAAAAAAGTTTTTTTAACATTTATTCATTTTAGACAGAGCACGAAGGGGGGAGAGGCAGAGAGAGAGGGAGGAGACACAGAATCTGAAGCAGGCTCCAGGCTCCGAGCTGTCAGCACAGAGCCGGACGCAGGGCTAGAACTCACAAGCCGTGAGATCACAACCTGAGCCGACATTGGTCGCGTAACTGTTTAACAACCCAAGTGCCCCTGTTGTAAATTTCTTCTTATTTTAATGCCCTTATTTGGCAAAAGAAATAGTTGATCCTATGTCATCTTCCTTTTTTGTGGAATGTTATTGTTTTTGTAGAATATTTTTGCTCCAGGCAAGGAATTAGAGTCTAAAGTCTTGGGGGTCACTGAAAATAGGGAGAAAAAATGAATACATTCTAGATCAAGGCCCAGGAGACCAGCAAAGGTAGTTCTGGTAGGAAAGGAGAAAACAGTACAGGAAAGGAGCAAATAAGTTACCAAGATGGTTGGATATCTCTGTTCCTATGGAAGGATTCTCAACCCTTTTGCACATTAGGATTATCTGGAGCACTTTTAAGAGAACACCAATAACTAGGCCCCATCCTCAGAGATTCTGATTGAATTAACCTGCAGTGGAACGCAGGCATAGGCATCTTTTAAAGAAATCTTCTCAGATGATCCTCATGTGCAAGTAGAGTTGAGAACCACTGTCCTAGAGCCGTTGTTTGATCAAATGGCCTCTGCTTTTATGTTCCATGATGTGTAGGGGCCAGCAAAGGCTGACAGTTCCACTGGTGCCAAGACAAGGAGCAGCTCTCTTGGGAAGATTGTGTTCCTCAACTACACAGTTAGTTGAAACAAACCAAACAGTCACGTCAATATAGTTATTTAATAAGATTTTACAGCAAAATAAGAAAACACTTCTTTGCAGATAGGACTCTATCTTGTCAAACTGAGCTATCAGTTAACTTTTGAGACTTGACACACGTTTTTACTTGTAAGAACAGCTGAAGTTGTCGGTTTCCTCTCATATCTCTCCTGATTTCTAAGGATTTCAGAGGAAAAGCCTGTCTTCTTAGATACCCACAGGAATGATTGAGACAATATAAACGCTAACTGGCAAAAAGATATCACCTATTTTCTTCCTTGTGCTTTGATGCTTGGAAATCAAATAGTCCTGTTACTGTGGCAGACTTCTGTGTGTTAATCTTTTGAGACATATTCATCACAGGTAGCAGTGTTAAAAAATATAAATTTAAGTAGCAAAATAGCACATTATGTTTGTGCTGTATTATAAAACAAAATTGGCTGTGATAAAACTTGTAAGTAGAATAACTTAAGTTTTAATTTTATTTAATTTTAGGAAAGCAGAACTAGAAGCAGCTGTGAGAAAGAAGATTGAATTTGAGAGAAAAGCTCTACATATTGTTGAACAGCTTTTAGAAGAGGATATTACAGAAGAATTCCTAAGGGAGTGTGTATGTGTTAAATTGGGAAATTATTACTTTTGTAGTTTTAGATCTTTAAATCTGTGCAATATGAAACTTCCTTGTATTGTCAAAATCTTTGACTCTCAGTCACTAGATGCAGGTAGTGTGCTATATAACTCATACATTTTAAAATAATCAACTATTATGCATTCCTTGTTGTATAATGAATTTAAAATGCACTAATGAAAAACAACATGCATATTTTACCCCTTAATAGTAGTTCTTTAAACAAGTCTGCTAATCTCACTTGATTTTTATCACTTTGCACTAATCATCCCAACGTTATTTTCCATATTCTGTGTGTTTCCTATGTTAGTAACAGAAGGTTGTTATTTTTGTTAATATAATTCTATTAGTTTTGATATTTTAAAAACTTGGAATATAGATCATTTATGATTTAACGTATAACAGGATTGCAGTCTGCATTAAAAGTTTTTTCTTTAACAACTTTATTGCACTAAAATTTTGAATGGAAATTTCTCTTATATCCTCATAATCCTTAACAAAATTAAAAAGAAAATTAAAACTCTGAACTCCCATTGCAAAAATAATTATTAATGTGGCTCAGAGATTTTTCTAAATAAGAGGAATATAAATATGAAGATATATATACTTTTTAAATTCTGGTGCTTTACTATAGTCTTTGTTTTTTGTTGTTGCTTTTGGTTTGTTTCAAGTTGTTATTTAAATTCTATTTAGTTAATATGTAATATTGATTTCAGGAGTAGAATTTAGTGATTCATCACTTATATATAAACCCAGTGTTGATAATAACAAGTGCCCTCCTTAATATCCATTACCCATTTAGCCCATCCCCTTCCCACCTTCCCTCCATTGACACTCAGTTTGTTCTCTGTAGTTAAGAGTCTCCTATGGTTTGCCTCCTTCTCTTTTTTTATTCCTTTCCCCTATGTTCATTTGTTTTGTTTCTTAAATTTTACATGTGAGTTAAATCATGGTATTTGTCTTTCTCTTCTGACATTTCACTTAACACACTCTAGCTCTGTCTGCTTCGTTGCAAATGTCAAGATACAATTCTCTTTGATGGCTGAGTAATATTCTTTTGTACATGTATACACATATATGCGTATATATACTTATGTATATATGTATGTATATATATATACATACACACACACACACACACACACACACACACACACACACACCACATCTTCTTTACCCCTTTATCAGTTGGTGGTCATTTGGACTTTTTCCATAATTTGGCTATTGTTAGTAATGCTGCTATAAACATTGGGGTACTTGTGCTTTTTTTTTTTTTTCACTTTTATGTATTTATTTACCAAAACTTGCATAAACCTGACCTCATTCACCAACACAAAACATACAACCAGGACACACACACACACACACACTCAAAGGCCGTGGAAGAGGCTGTCAAGTACTTTGAAGGACAGGAAGGAATGAACACAGCTGGGGGGACTTTTGATTTCAGTTGCAGTTGGGAAGGGCTCTGGTCCCACACACTGGGAAGGTAGAAGGATGAGAAAGATAATAAATAGAATCCTGGGCCCAGCTTGCTTTGGTACATTACAGGTATAGTCCTGTGCATGGCCCGGGCAGCACCCAGCCCTTAGCCAGCAGCAGGAGCCAAGGAGGCAGAGCCTGAGCAGCTGGTGCAGGCAGGTCAGACATGCAGCCAGAGGTCCCCTCCAAACAGCCCCCGGTGCTCCACAAGGCAAGAGGTAAGACTGAGCCAGGCTCTGAAGACCCTCGCTGTTCATGTCTGAGGAAATGGTCTTTTTCCTTTTCTGAACCCTCAGTGAGTGCGAAGTGCCCTCCCACACGGGTGGCTTCCTCTTGACCACACGCAGGTTCTGGCTGCAGCTCAGAGGCTTCTCTCGGGGTCAGGCAGGTGGCTGAGAGACTGCCTCTGTACCTGACCAACACTCATACTCAGTGTCGCTGTCCTGCAGGCCCCCTGCTCTATAACTGATGGGCGGCCTGAGGTGAGGTACCTGGTCCTCCAGGTAGAGGGGATGCTGGTAGGCAGGGGGCAGGGGCATCAGGGATGGAGTACAGGTCCTGCATGGAGAAGCTCTGCAGCCTTCCAGCCAGTGCACCCTGACTCTTGGTGGTAGGCTGTACAGCAGTCGAAGCAGCAATGTTGAGACCCCCGTTTCCCAAAGCTGAGCATCGTCTCATAGCTGCATTCCTTGGCGTGCACGATGCAGGTATTTTGTTTTTTTGTGCAGTATTTTTGTTTCCTTTGGGTAAATACCTAGCAGTGCAATTGCTGGATCATAGTACTTCTGTTTTTACCTTTTTCGAGGAACCTCCATACTGTTTTCCAGGGTGGCTGTACCAGTTTGTGTTCCCACCAACCATACAAGAGGGTTTCCCTTTCTCTTCATCCTCACCAACATCTGTTGATTCTTGGCTTATTAATTTTAACCATTCTGACAGGTATGAGGTGGTATCTCATCGTAGTTTTGATTTGTATTTCGCTAATGATGAGTGATGTTGTGCATCTTTGCATGTGTCTGTTAGCCATTTGGATGTCTTCTTTGGAAAAATGTCAGTTCATGTCTTCTACCCATTTCTTCGCTAGATGATTTGTTTTTTGGGTGTTGAGTTTGAGAAGCTCTTTATAGATTTTGATTACTATTTATCAAATAGGTCATTTGCAGATATCTTCTCCCATTCTGTAGGCTGCCTTTTAGTCTTGTTTCCTTCGCTTTACAGAAGCTTTTTTATCTGGATGAAGTCCCACTAGTTCATGTTTACTTTTGTTTCTCTTGCCTCTGGAGATGTGTCTAGTAAGAAGTGGCTCCAGCCGAGGTCAAAAAGGTTGCTGTCTGTGTTCTCTTCTAGGATTTTGATGGTTTCCTATCTCACATTTTAGGTGTTTCATCCATTTTGAGTTTATTTGTGTGTGTGGTATAAGGAAGTGGTTGAGTTTCATTCTTCTGAATGTTGCTGTCCAATTTTCCCAACACCATTTGTCAAAGAGACTGTCCTTTTTCCATTGGATTAGTTGCAAAGATTAGTTGACCATATAGTTATGGGTCCATTTCTGGTTTTCTGTTCTGTTCCTTTGATCTATATGTCTGTTTTTGTGCCAGTACCATACTGTCTCGATGACTATAGCTTTGTAATGTGGCTTAAAGTCTGGAATTGTGATGCCTCCAGCTTTGCTTTTTGTTTTCAAGATTGCTTTGGCTGTTTGGGGTTTTTTGTGGTTCCATGCAAATTTTAGGATTGTTCGAACTCTAAAAAATCTTGGTGGTATTTTGATAGGGATTGCATTAAATGTGTAGATTGCTTTGAGTAGTATAAACATTTTAACAATATTTGTGCTTCCAATCCATGAGCATGGAATCTTTTTCCATTTCTTTGTGTCCTCTTCAATTTCGTTCATAAGTTTTCTATAGTTTTTAGAGTATAAATCTTTTACCTCTTTGGTTAGGCTTATTTCTAGGTATCTTATGATATTTTGTGCATTTGTAAGTGGGGTTGATTCCTTAATTCCTCTTTCTATTCCTTCATTTTTGGTGTATAGAAATGCAGTCAATTTGGGGGGACACCTGGGTTGCTCAGTCAGTTGAGCCTCTGACCTTGGCTCAGGTCCTGATCTCACAGTTTGTGAGTTTGAGCTCTGCATCGGGCTCACTACTGTCAGTGTAGAACTGGCTTCAGATTCTCTGAACCCCTCTCTCTCTGGCCCTCCCCCACTCATACTCTCTCAAAAATAAACAAACATTAAAAAAAATAAAAAGTGCAACATTTCTGTACATTGATTTTATATCCCGTGAGTTTCCTGAATTCATGTATCAGTTCTTGCTTTTTTTTGGTGGAGTCTTAGGTTTTCTACATAGAGTATCAGGTCATCTGCAAATAATGAAATTTTGACTTCTTTACTGCTTGTGATGCCTTTTATTTCTTTTTGTTGTCTGATTGCTGAGGCTAGGACTTCTAGTATTATATTAAATAATAGCATTGAGAGTGGACATCCTTTTTCCTGACCATAGAGGAAAAGCTCTGTTTTTACCCATTGAGGAATATTAGCTGTGTGCCTTTTGAACGACCCTGCAGCACAGGAATAAATCGCACTTAATCGTGGTAAATAATTCTTTTAACGTTATGTTGAATTCGATTTCATAGTGTCTTGTTGAGAATTTTTGCATCCATGTTCATCAGGGCTGTTGGCCTGTAATTCTCCTTTTTAGTGGGGTCTTTGTCTGGTTTTGGAATCAAGGTATTGCTGGCCTTGTAGAATGATTTTGGAAGTTTTCCTTCCATTTCCTTCCATTTCTGTTCCAAGTTGTTTTGGAACAATTTGAGAAGAATAGGCATTAACTCGTCTTTAAATGTCTGGTAGAATTCCCCTAGGAAGCCATCTGGCCCTGGACTTCTGTGTGTGGGAGATTTTTCATTATTGATTGCTTTTTTTTTTTTTTTTGCTGGCTGTGAGCTTGTTCAATTTTGTTTCTTCTTATTTCAGTTTTGGTAGTTTTTGTGTTTTAGGAATTTGTCCATTTCTTCCAGGCTGCCCAATTTGTTGGCAAATAATTTTTCATAATCTCTTATGATTATTTGTGTTTCTGTGATGTTGGTTGTGATCTCTTCTCTTTCATTTGTGATTTATTTGGGTCCTTTCTTTTTTTGATAAGTCTGGCTAGGGGTGTATCAGTTTTATTAGTTCATTCAAAGAACCATCTTCCTACTTTCATTTATCTGCTCTACTGGGTTTTTTTGTTTTGTTTTGTTTCTGTATCATTTATTTCTGCCCCAATCTTTATTATTTCGCTTCTGCTGGCTTTTGGCTTTATTTGCTGTTGCTCTTCTAGCTCCTTTAGGTGTAAGGTTAGATTGTGTATTTGAGATTTTTCTTGTTTCTTGAGGTAGGCCTACATGGCGATATACTCCTCTTATGGCCGCTTTTGCTGCATCCCAAAGGTATTAGACTGTTATGTTTTCATTTTCATTTGCTTCCATGTTTTTTTAAGGTTTATTTTTATTTATTTTGAGAGAGAGATAGCAAATGTGGGAGGGTTAGAGAAAGAGGGAGACAGCAGGGTCCATGCTGTCATCGCAGAGCCTGATGTGGGGCTCAGACTCACTAACCCTGAGATCATGACCTGTGCTGAAGTCAAGAATTGAACGCTCAACTGACTGAGCCACCCAGGCGCCCTGAGCTTCCATGTATTTTTTTTATTCTTTCTTTCATTCCTGGTTATTCAATTTATTGTTTAGTAGGATGTGCTTTAACCTCTGTGTATTTGTGGTCCTTCCAAATTTTTTTCTTTTGGTTGCTTTCAAGTTTCCTAGCATTGTGGTTTGCAAATACGCATGGAGTGATCTCGATCTCTTTTTACTTGTTGAGAGCTGATTTGTGACCCAGTATGTGATATATTCTGAAGATCTTTTATGTGCACCCAAATGAAAGTGTATTCTGCTGCTTTAGGATGAAATGTTGTGAATGTATCTGTTAAGTCCACCTGGTCCAATGTGTCATTCAAAGCCATTGTTTCCTTGTTGATTTTCTACTTAGATGATCTGTCCATTGATGTAAGTGGGGGGTTAAAGTTCCCTACTCTTATTGTATTGTTACCAATGAGTTTCTTTATGTTTGTTATTATTTGGCTAATATATTTGGGTGCTTTAAGTTGGGGACATAATTATTTACAATTATTAGATCTTGTTGGGTAGACCCTTTTATTATGATACAGTGCCCTTCGTCATCTCTTGTTACTGTCTTTGGTTTAAAATCTAGTTTATCTAGTATGGCTATTCCAGCTTTCTTTTGACATCCATTAGCATGTCATGATAAATGGTTCTTCATCCCCTTACTTTCAATCTGCAAGTGTCTTTAAAGAGTCTAAAATGGGTATCTTGTAGCTAGCATATAGATAGGTTTTGTTTTTTATCCATTCTAATACTGTCTTTTGATTGGAGCATTTAGTCCATTTATATTCAGAGAGATTATTGATAGATTTGATTTAGTGCCATTGTATTATTTGTAAAGTTATATTTCTGGTGGTGTTCTCTGTTCCTTTCTAGTCTTTGTTGCTTTTCGTATTTCTTTCCCACTCAAAAAAGTCCCATTTAATATATCTTGCAGGGCTGGTTTAGTGGTCATGAACTCCTTTAGTTTTTGTGTGTCTAGGAAACTCTTTATCTCTCCTTTTCTGGTTGACAGCCTTGCTGGATAAAGTATTCTTGGCTGCTCTTTTCCCATTCAGCATGTTGAATATATCATGTCACTCCCTTCTGGCCTGCCAAGGTTCTGTGGAGAGATCTGCTGCTAACCTTATTTGTCTTCCCTCTTAGGTTAGGAATTTCTTTTCCTTGCTTTCAGGGTTCTTTGCTTATGTCTGTACTTTGCCAATTTTACTACAGTAGTCTTAGTGTTGGCCTGCTTTTGTTGATTTCGATGGGGGTTCTCTATAGCTCCTGGTCTTGGATGTCTGTTTCTTTCCCCAGATTAGTGAAGTTTTCAGCTGTAATTTGGTCAAATAAACTTTCTTTTCCTTTTTCTCCTCTCTTCTTTTGGGACTCCTGTGATACTAATGTTACTATGCTTTATGGGGTCACTGAATTCACTAAGTCTACATTCCTGATCCAGTATTTTCCTTTCCCTCTTCCTTTCAGCCTCATTATTTTCCATAATTTTATCTTCTATATCACTTATTTGTTCCTCTGATTCTTCCATCCTTGTGTTCATTATACCAGTCAGTTTTGTATCTCAGTTATAGCATTTCTTATTTCGGCCTAATTTTTAGCTCTTTTATCTCTGCGGTAAGGGACTCCCTGGTGTCTTCTATGCTGTCTCAAGCCCAGCTAGTATTCTTATGATTATTGTTTTAAATTCTATGGGGCGCCTGGGTGGCGCAGTCGGTTAAGCGTCCGACTTCAGCCAGGTCACGATCTTGCGGTCCGTGAGTTCGAGCCCCGCGTCAGGCTCTGGGCTGATGGCTCAGAGCCTGGAGCCTGTTTCCGATTCTGTGTCTCCCTCTCTCTGCCCCTCCCCCGTTCATGCTCTGTCTCTCTCTGTCCCAAAAAAATAAACGTTGAAAAAAAAAATAAAAAAATAAAAATAAAAAAAAATAAATTCTGGTTCAGGTATATTACTTATATCTGTTTTGATTAGATCCCTGGCCATGACCTCTTCTTGTTCTTTCTTCTGGGATGAATTTTTCCATCTTGGCATTTTGTCTAGGTCTCTGTCTTCTCTGTGTTAGGAAAGCCTGTTATATGTCCTGCTTCTAACAGTAATAGGTGTGTGTATTAAGAAGAGGTCATATACTGTCCAGGGCCTAGCACTTCAGGAAGTGTTTCTGGTGTATGCTGTGTGTACTCTGCCATTGTGTTTTGGGTGCTCTTTCTGTCCTCTGCAGAATTTCTCCTTGTCTGTAATGGGGAGTGTTTGTACCTTGTCCACTGTGTGATTAGTTTTAAGTATTTGTGTTTTGGTCAGCTTATTAAGAGTATAGATCCTGTTTCCCCTAGAGCTGACACTTTGCAGCATTCTGTGGTTAGTAGACTTGGTGGGTGTGGAGGACCGTTGTGCTGGTCTTCTGGGAGGGTGGCCTGCTGCTGCTCTGACTCTCAGACATAATGACCCTAGTTCAGAAGCACCTGAAGAGCTCAGGGAGGACAGGACTTGGTGTAAGCAGCTCAAGCCTCTACTGTGGGCTCTTTACTGCTCACTGAAGTCCATCCATGCTAAATGGCATCAGCTGGCTCTCTAGTCCCCAGAGAGGGGAGTTTGTACCCACCACTGTTCAGGAAGTGCTCACAGAAGAGCAAACAATCTCCCGTCATTTGTCCCAAGCATTCCTCAGATCTCTTCCTTCACCCTGTCTGTGTCCGACTCATCTACCCATCTGGTGGTGCAGTGCTACTATGGTTTATCTCAGGTGCGATGGCTAGGTTTCAAAATTCCATATTTTATGCACCCAGTGTGGCATGGACCTACTCTGATCCTCTGGGGAAGGGTCTCACAACACTAGGGCTGGTGCCAGTTTGTCCCAGAAGGGCAGTGTCACAAATTCACTGGGCTTGAAGTTTATGGTAAAACACAGCAAAAAGCCACTGTCCAGGTTAGCTGCCCTCCACAGCTGTCTCTGTTCCTATCCTAATGAATGGGGCAGCTCAGTGGTACCTGCCGGCCCTCTTGTCCCTGGAGAGGCAGTGCTACCTCTCCCAAATGCACTCCAAGAGGGGAAACTGTCTCTGCCAGTACAACCCAGAGCATCCTCAGACCATGCTCTCTGCTCCCTGGCCTCTGCCCTCCTTCTCCACAGGAGCACCGTTGTGCCCTACAGCCTCCACCCCAGTGATGGGTCAGACTTCTAAAACCAGACTTTGAGCTCCACTGCTTGTAAAAACTTGGGATAATCAGCCCCTCTCTTTTTCCCCATCAGGGGTTTTGGCAAAATGTTTTCCTTGTGCAATGCCCTGCATCCTGCTCATTCCCTCTCTTTCTCTCCTTTCTCCTAATTAGGGCTCTCTCCTTTCTACAGCACCACTGATTATTTTCTCTCCCAAATCACATCTTCGCCCTTCCTGCCTTCCACAATATGTCCTCTTTTCTCCCCCTAGCTGTGCATCTTATTCTCTCAGTCCTAAGATCGACTTCCTGGGTGTTAAGAATGATTTGATATTTATCTAGCTGTGTTCCAGGGATGTGGTAAGCATAGGATCCCCCTCCTGCTCAGCCATCTTGACTCCTTCCCTCTAATGTGACAGTATTTAAATTGATACATGTAACTACATCAGAATCTGCATGCATGATGCCACTAAAAACAAAGACAAACCAGAAATGCTTCATTTGAAACAAATACCTTATATCACTCTCAATAAAAAGTTGTTCAGTCCCTGGGAAAACAGAAAAACTTGTTCAAAAGTGATCTCAAAGTTATGAAACAGGAGTTGAGATTTGAACGTGAAGATATCAAAGAAAGTATGTGGTGTTAGCTTGTAAGTACCATCTCACCAGTCTCCTATACACATTTTTCAGAAACTGGAAAATTTTGCACAAAAATTTGTCAGGAATCACAGTGACACGTTTGATACACTTTGTTTTTTAAGACTGTGCTTCAAAAATAGGTAAATTATATTTTATTTTCCATGGTTTATTTTTTAATATTTTTTTAAATAAAATAAACTTTTCAGTATTTTGCTTTGGTATAGCAATGACTATAGCACCAATTCTTTTTCCTGCCTCAGAATTATTTCATGAAGTACTTACCTACAACGATTCAGTCTCTTGAGACAGAAGTTTTTTGGGGCTATTTTTGTTTGTTTTTTTAATAGCTAACATTTTTGAGTGCTTACTGTTTGTCAAATGTTTTTCTATGTTTATTACCTTTATTTTCTCCTCTTATTCTAACATCATATTTATAAGATAGACTGTTATTATCCCGGAATTTTCAGATGAGCTCTGTGAGGCTTAGAGAGCTGATAAATGAACTTTTCTAATAATCTAGTGGGGGAATGCCCCTCTCATTTCATTATAGGGGAAGTTCATCACACCTGCTCACTACAGCGATGTCGTGGATGAGCGTTCTATTATCAAGCTCTGCGGTTATCCTTTATGTCAGAAAAAACTAGGAATTGTAAGTAATTTTTTTAAATAGAAGCTTTAGGGGCACTTGGGTGGCTCAATTGGTTGGGTGGGTTGTGGGATTAAGCCCCTCATCAGGCTCCCCTGCTCACATGCTCTCTCTCTCTGAAATAAAAAAAATAAAGTATAATAAAGTAAAATAGAAGCTTTAATTTTTTATATTTAACAAAGTACTTTGTAGATAGTACAAGAAATGGAACTGAGGTCATGAACTAATTACCTGAATTAACCAAAGATTTGTAGATGATTTAATCTTACAACAAAGTTTATGTTTATTACTTGAATTCTTAAGCTGTACTTTCTTTTCTTTAGGTACCAAAACAGAAGTATAAGATTTCTACCAAAACCAATAAAGTCTATGATATTACTGAAAGAAAGGTAAGCTTAAAGGCTTTTTTCAATGTGGCAGTTAATTTTTAATACACTAAATGGAATTCTAAAAATAATTGTTTAGAAGTTTGCCTTTTAGGACACAGGAGTACTGATGCATAGGGGCACTTGTACCCCAATGTTCATAGCAGCACTCTCAACAATAGCCAAATTATGGAAAGAGCCTAAATGTCCATCAACCGATGAATGGATAAAGAAATTGTGGTTTATATACACAATGGAATACTACGTGGCAATGAGAAAAAATGAAATATGGCCTTTTGTAGCAACGTGGATGGAACTGGAGAGTGTGATGCTAAGTGAAATAAGCCATACAGAGAAAGACAGATACCATATGGTTTCACTCTTATGTGGATCCTGAGAAACTTAACAGAAACCCATGGGGGAGGGGAAGGAAAAAAAAAAAAAAGAGGTTAGAGTGGGAGAGAGCCAAAGCATAAGAGACTGTTGAGAACTGAGAACAAACTAAGGGTTGATGGGGGGTGGGAGGGAGGAGAGGGTGGGTGATGGGTATTGAGGAGGGCACCTTTTGGGATGAGCACTGGGTGTTGTATGGAAACCAATTTGACAATAAATTTCATATATAAATAAATAAAAAAAATATACTTCAATAAAAATACTCATACATAAAAAATAAATAAATAAATAAATAAATAAATAAAAAAGAAGTTTGCCTTTTAGATGGTTGTCATGTTAAAAGTTTATTTGTGAATATTGCCTTCAAGGTGTTAGAAAAAACTGCTTATGCTTTAATTAATATTTGGACGTTTAAAAATTAAAAGTGTATACCGGCACAAATTCAGGCAAGTAAGTCATGGAATAGAATAGAGAGCCAGAAACAGATTAACCACATATGAGGACACTATATGTGACAACAGGAGTATTGTAGATCAGTAGAGAAAGGATGATTTTTTTTAAAAAATAGTACTGACAGAAGTAGTTATCCATATGGAAAAAAATGGAAATTGATCCTTATTTCAGTGTACATAAAAAAAATCAATTTTAGGTAGGCTACAGACTTAAATTTAAAAGATAAACATCTTTTTGAAGAGAATATGGGAAAGTATCTTTATAAACTCAGAGAATTTCTTAAATAAGATAGAAATATTACAGACCATAGAGGAAAAATTGATGTTTTCTACATTAAAATTAAAAACATTTGCTTATTGGAAGTTTCCACAAAAGAGTGAAAAGATGAGATAAATTAGAAGGAAATGTATTTCTCACATATAACTGACTAAAGATTCATAACCAGGAAAAGACAGAAAACCTTGTAGAAATTTTATAGAAGGAACTTGATAATGAAATATGAGAAGATGCTCAGCCTTCAGGGGAAAAGCAAATAAAAACATTGATTTACAGTCTCCAAATTAGCAAAATTATAAAAATTTGACAATATTAGAAACTCTTTAACTGCTGGTTAAATAAAATTGGTGCAACTTTTTTGAGAACTTCTTTGGTATAATCTAGTAAAGTCAAGTTCACACATTTTTTATGACCAGGCTTTTCTATTCTTGGTATATATTTTAAAGAATTTCTTGCCCATTTCTTCCTAGTTGGATTAACAAAATATATAATATACTATCATTCAACCTTTTTAAGGAAGGAAATACCGACACATGCTACAACATGGATAAACATTGAAGACATGATGCTAAGTGAAATAAGCCTGCACAAAAGGACAAATATTAAATGATCCCACTTACATGAGGTAACTAGAGTAGTCAGATACATAGTTATGAATGTAGAATGGAGATTATAAGAGGAGGCAGAAATAAGTTATTGTCTAATGGGTGTACAGTTTCAGTTTTGCAAGATAAAAAGAGTTCTAGAGATGGATCATGGTAATGGTTGTACTACGGTGAGAAGGTGTTTAATGCCGCTGAACTGTAACACTTAAAAACAATTTAGATGGTAAATTTTGGTGTATTTGACCACAATTTTTTTTAATTTTAAAAATTCTTAAAGTGCTTATAGTCACATTGTAGAGATAACAGAAAAGTTAGAAACAACTCAATTATTCATAATAAATGGTAATATACTTACACAATTGAATGTAATGTATATATAAGCCACAACTACAAAAATCTGAAAACTATAACTTGGAACAAAAAACTCAGAGAACATAACAGTATGATTACATTCAGACAAAGTTTGAAATTGGTTGAAACTAAATGGTATCTTTTGTAGGGATGTTTCTATAGATAGCAAAACTAAAGGAAAGCAAGGGAATAAGGAACACAGAATATGATAGTGGTTACCTCTGGGGAATGTCGAAAGTGATGCTATCCAGGATGGACACATAATAGAGCTTCGAAGGTACTATACCTTATTCTTACCTTGGTTGGTAGATTCATGGGTTTTCATTATTTTCTTTGAACTACATGTTTATGTTTTATACTCTCTTCTGTACATAAGTTAGTTGTGTTTCACAGTAAGAAAAAAATAATTTTCTGATTTTAAAATGTTTTTCAGTGTTTTTGCAGCAATTTTTGTTACAAAGCATCTAAGTTTTTTGAAGCACAAATTCCTAAAACTCCAGTATGGGTTCGAGAAGAGGAAAGGTAATTTAAATCATTACATATACATTTGTTCATATATTCCAATAATTTCTTTCTACTTTTTGGGATGTATAGAGAGTAGTTGTAGTTTCCTAAGAATGTTACCATCATACACATTTTCATTGTGGAGAAATGGTTATATTTTTAGCTTAGTTATTAAGGATTTTACACTCAAAATCAGAAAGTAAATATAAAAGTTGTTTCTTTGTTGTTTTAATCACAACACCTGAACTTTGCTTTCTGCTATGCAAGTTATTTCTATTAACCCTATTAATATTATAATTCTAGAGTAAGAATGTTAAAGTTTTTCAGGATACTAAAACTGAGGATCCACTGAACTTGTTTTGTTGTTAGAAAACTATGTACTAAGGTTAAAAAGTTCAGGTAACTAATTCATTCAATCTTTATTAAAAATCAGTACAGTATTTTATAAATTTAAAGAAATCCAATTTAATTTTTAGCAAAATGTTTATGAATATTCCTGGGGTTTGCCATTTGGGAAATGTTTAAACATTTACAACATTTTAGTAGTTGCTGAATTTGAGAGAAAATTTATTATTGAGGGACAAATGCCATAATACAGTAAAGGTAACAAAAATTGTTATGTAATCAAACTGTATTGTCTAAATTCAGACAAGCTTAAATGAGATAAGGTCTCAACTCATGCTTCATAAAGAATATTATAACACAAGGCAGTGTTATTTGTGGTAAAATAGTATCAGTGCTAAATAAACTTAGTGACATAAATGTAATGTGATGCAAGGTAACTAAAGATATTTGCCTTAAAAAAAAAAACACCTCTTATTAAAGTCTTATCTGATGCACAAGGTAGTATGAAACCACTGTAGTTTGAACTAGCATCATATGTACTGATGACAGTCCCTTTGTTGGCTGACACCTTTGCCTGCAGATCCAATGCTGTGTGGTTTAGAATATGTAAAACATACCACCCTATAGCCTTTGTTAATTGTATTACACATAGTGAAGACTAAATTGTTCACTATTTCTCCACTAGCCTTTCTTATTTGAAGAATAAAGGTTGTAGCATTGTCCAAGGTGAATGGGGAGCTACGAGCACTTTCTTAACTATCACTTTTTGTCTCTTTTACTCTCCTTTAGAGAAAGAGAGCGCAAGTGGGGAGAGGGGCAGAGAGAGAGAGGGAGAGAAAGAATATGAAGCACACTTCACTGATGAGTGTGGAGCCTGACATGTGGCTTGATCTCATGACCCTGGGATCATGACCTGAGCTGAAATCAGGAGTCAGACACTCAACTGACTAAGCCACCCGGGCATCCCTTTTTTCTCCTTTCCTAGCATTTCTTTTGCTAGATCTGCTCATCGCCTTTTCAACCTTATGACAGCTACACATATTGCTGTATTCTATTCCCCAGCTGTTAAGACCACTGTTTCCTTAAGTTATCCCTAACTTTGTTTCCAGTGATATCTTCTCTACTTGCTACTTTAGCTCATCCTCATCCCTGCTTCAAAACCATTTACCAAACTACCCTTCCTGTCATCTTTATATTCTTCAGATGTAGTTATTGGTACTTGCTTTAGCTAATTGAAAATAGTTCTTCTCTCTAACCTTTTTCTAAAATCTTATTCTAATATGTTCATAATACCCACCTTTCCTAGAACATGAAGGTCTGTCACTTTATTTGTAGTTCTTGAAATTCTACCTTATCTATATGCCCTTCCCTACCTCACCAAAAAAGAAAAATGAAAATGGCTTTGGTTTCCCTCAAAAAACCATTTTAATTTACATGCAATGTTTGTAGTAAGTGCTTAGTACTGGCAGGCTGTCCATACCTGTACGAGCACACACACACACTTAATGAAACTCAACCTATGAGTTTAAATTGAAATTTTAATTGGATGGCATAATAAATATACAAGTGAAACAAATTTGTACTTATTCTAATGGGGACAAGTATTGGGGAGCCATCAAACACTTTTGAACAGAATTTGATCTGACATTGATGTACAAGATGAGTTAAAGAAGAAAGGATCATAATTAAAGAGCTGAAAGGTCCTTAGAAACAATTTAATCTAACATCTTTATCAAACAATCTCAGAAAAATTAAATATATTTCTTAAGCTTGTGATAGGTTCTGAACGTTGCTAGGATTCTATTATATTTCTCTTTGATTTGAAGTAACCAATAATCTATAAATAAACATTTGTCACAATGTACATAGTATTAACTGTAGCCCTTATTTATGTGTAATACTTGTCAGTATATAATCATATTAGTATCTTTTATATTTGGTTGCATGTTACTTTAATTTATAAATTCTTATGGGCATGAATTATGTCGGTTTATTTCATGAATCCACTAGAGGTCACTGTGTCTTCAGAGGATGTTTATTATATTTTATGTGTTCTAATGATCAAAATTCTAGAATTCATATTATTTTAAAGAGCTTTTCTAGCTGTTGCACATATAAGCTCTACAGAAATGTGACTTTTTTTTTTTTAATTTTCTTTTTTTAACGTTTATTTATTTTTGAGACAGAGAGAGACAGAGCATGAACGGGAGAGGGTCAGAGAGAGGGAGACACAGAATCCGAAACAGGATCCAGGCTCTGAGCTGTCAGCACAGAGCCCGACGCGGGGCTCGAACTCACGGGCTGCGAGAACATGACCTGAGCTGAAGTCGGCTGCTCAACCGACTGAGCCACCCAGGCGCCCCCAGAAATATGACTTTTAAAGAAAGTCTCTTCTCATATAGTATGGGGTATAACACTTCAAAACCTATCTCCTTTAAAGGGGAAAAATGGTTTCTTTTAAATGGCAGCATTTAGTATGGCAGAGATGTTTTTAATTAGCTTAAAGTAAGCCATCATCATAATAACTTGCATCACCTTCATAATTAAATCATAATCATAATTGTTTTATTGTTGATTTTATTTTATTGATATTAATAATTATTAAGCAATTTTAAATTTTAAAAATAAGAGCAAAATTTTAAACCCACTCAAAGAATTGAGTATTTTATTGCAATGATTTCCAAAATTTTTGACCACTATAAGTATATTTTATGTTATGATTCAATACACATGTAACTGAAACAAAGTTTTATAAAATGATATTTATCCTCATTACTTGAACAGCCTGATACTTTCTACTCTATTGCTTTTTTCCTTTTAACGTTTATTTATTTATTTTGCGAGAAAGAGAACAAGCAGGGGAGGGGTAGAGAGAAAGGGAGAAAGAGAATCCCAAGCAGGCTGTGCTGTCAGGGCAGAAGCAAATGCAGGCTCCATTCCATGACCTCGGAATCATGACCTGCACTGAAGTCAAGAGGCAGAAGCCCAGTTGCATGAGCCATTCAGGTGCTCCTACTCTGTTGCTTTTTTTTGTTTTTGTTTTTAAATGCTGATAGCAATCCACTTAATTGGTTGGTCAATTCTAATATGCAGTTTTAAAATCCTAATATGCAGTTTTAAAAGTACTCTTGGAGGGGCGCCTGGGTGGCGCAGTCGGTTAAGCATCCGACTTCAGCCAGGTCACGATCTCGCGGTCCGTGAGTTCGAGCCCCGCGTCAGGCTCTGGGCTGATGGCTCAGAGCCTGGAGCCTGTTTCCGATTCTGTGTCTCCCTCTCTCTCTGCCCCTCCCCCGTTCATGCTCTGTCTCTCTCTGTCCCAAAAATAAATAAGTGTTGAAAAAAAAAAAATTTTTTTTAAAAAAAAGTACTCTTGGAGCGCCTGGGTGGCTCAGTCGGTTAAGCATCTGACTTTGACTCAGGTCATGATCTAGCGGTCAGTGAGTTCGAGCCCCACATTGGGCTCTATGCTGACAGCTCAGAGCCTAGAGCCTGCTTTGGATTCTGTCTCCCTCTCTTTCAGCCCCCCTCCAGCTCATGCTTTATTCTGTCTCTCAAAAATGAATAAACATTAAAAAAAAATTTTTTTAAGTACTGTTTTGTTGTATCCAGCTTAGGTTTTTAGTTGTTTCACTATAGGAAAGTCTCTTATCAACACTAAGTCTCAGTTTCCTCATTGGTAAAGTAGAAAGTTGCAATTAAACTCTTAGTTCCCTTTAGTTCTAATGTTTTGCAGTTCTGAGTCAGTCAACTGCTACTGTAGTGAAAGTTTCCTAGATAGGAAATGTCTTATTTATAAAAAGTGGTGAAAATTAAAATTGTAAGCATAAGACTGGGAAAATTTTGTAGGGAAGTCTGTCTCATTTAAGAATTTAGAATAAATGTTACTGACTTGAATAATTTGAACTCTTCAGTCTATAAAGATAAAGGCTGATGAAAGATTGGAACAGAGTTCTTAAATTATGAAGAAACCCAGGAATATATTATAGCATGTTCAGAACAACTTGAAGTTGGCATCTTCAGGGACACTATGATCTTCCATATTCTTTGGAAACAGAATGTTGAATTTGACTCAATTTAGTCTTATATTGTTATGAAAGCTAATATAAATTTATTCACCAGACTCCAAAATACTAAAATCTTTAGTGTCCCTTAACACTGCTAAGATACTATTTTATACCATAGAAGGCTGTGTATCTCATTGCTTAAAATGTGTAAGTAGCTTTAAGAAGGATATAGAGAAATTCATGAATTCTAGCTCCATACTTCTATTGAGGCTTTGGAGTCAGAAGGTGCCTTAGAGGTTTTCAAGTCCCTCATTTTTATTATTAAGATATGAAAAAATATGTGTAGTATATCTTCAGTGTCATGAAGAACAGCAGTGCTTCTCCCAAAATGTCTCCTGATGCCGTGTCAGAGAGAGAACATTGACCTAGATGGACTGGGTCATGACGCAGTATGATGCATCTCATGTTGTGAGTTAGAAATTTTTCACCCACTTGGTGGCCAGAGACAGACCACATATTTGTTCCTCTTAGTACGCTCATTTAGATAGTCATATAGTTCCATTTATAAATCCTGTTTTGTTCACTACAGGCTCTGACAAATCTTTGAAGGAAAGCGGTTTCTTTGTAACTTAAAAAATCAGGAGTTAAAACTAAGAAGGAAGGACAAATGTTGAGAATCAAATTATAGTTTAAAAGATCAAAATGGGGTGAATGGCTAATGCTGACAGAGCTAAAAGCGCCATCATGTGGCCCAGAGTAGGGGATTTTCACACATGCTTCTTGGCAATAAACAGTATAATCTCAGAGGTGCGGAAGCCAAAAACCTCTGCAGAACAACTTCTCTAACCTCTTCCTGAACAGCCACTTCTGTTGCTGGGTGTACAGAATAAAAACTTGTCTTAAAGAGGTTTTAACATGTCTCATATTATATTTGAAGAATTTCCACCACAGGGGGGAATTGTAGCCTGCTGCTTTTGTTGGTTTATGTATAGTACACATATTCTGAGTGATACAAACACATATATGTGCATATATACACACAAGGTTATTTGGCACAAGTTATTTCTAGTTTTAGATTTATATTGCTAAAGTTGCAGTTAATCATGTAATTTATACTTCGGTGAAAATAACATTAAAATGTTTATGAAGAAGCAGTTTGAAAGTATTCTTTAACTAACATGATTATTTTTATTTTTTAAGTTGAGGTCCTATCAGATTGAGAATAATCCGGGGCAATGTAAACTTCGAGGGGAATGGAAGATACATAGAACAAAGAGAAATGGCACTTTTGCAGTGTCTGGGTGGCTCAGTCGGTTAAGGATCCGACTCTTGGTTTTGGCTCAGGTCATGATTTCACAGTTCGTGAGTTCGAGCCCTGTGCTGAGCTCTGTGCTGACAGTGTGGTGCCTGCTCTGGGTTCTCTCTCCCGCGTGTGCTCTCTCTCTCTCTCTCTCTCTCTCTCCCATGTGCTCTCTCTCCCTCCAAATAAATAAATAAACTTAAAAAAAAAAAAGAGGGGCACCTAGGTGGCTCAGTGGGTTAAGTGTCTGACTTCGGCTCAGGTCATGATTTCATAGTTCACAGGTTTAAGCTTTGCATCGGGCTCTCAGCTGACAGCTCAGAGCCTGGAGCCTGCTTTCAGATTCTGTGTCTCCCTCTCTGTCCTTCCACCACTTGTACAATCTCTCTCTCTCTCTCTCTCTCTCTCTCTCTCTCTCTCAAAAATAAACATTAAAACGTTTTGAAAAGAGACATGGCACTTTTAACAAATAGCTTTTGAATTTCATTTAAGGATAGAAAAGAATGCAATATAACTTAGTGCCTCATTATTTCTAAACAGCTATAGCAAAACAATAAAACTGAATTTTTATATTGAACCTTTCATTTAATAACCTTATTAAGTGCCAATCTAATTTATTTTAGTGTCACATATTATTCTCCATTTTACAGACTGGGTATCAGGGAGACTGTTAAGATTACTCATCAAATATCTAGAAACAATGTTCAATATAGTTTTCTTTACCTGAAGTAAGAAAAATGAAACAAAGGAGGAGAAAATAGTCACTTGTAAAGTATATTGAGTTCCTATGAGAAAGATTAAACAAAGGTAGTACCCTCACAACTTTTTAAAGTCTTTTTTCTGATTTTACAGGCAGCATGTTGTAGAAAGAGCTTGAACTTTGAAAGATCCAAATTCGAATCCTAGATTTACTAGTTAATTGCTTAACCTCTCAAAACTTCAGATTCCTCATCTGTAAAGAAAAAAAAGCCGTAAGTTATATGAGGATTAAGTGAAGTTGTATAAAAAACAGCTAGGACAAAGTGTGGGTAGATGAAAATATTCTGGAAATGGATGATGGTGATAGTTGTACAAAAATACGAATGTACTTAATGCCACTGAACTATAATTAAAAATGGTTTAAATGGTAAATTTTATGTAATGTATATTACACCACAAAAAAAAAAAAAAGAAAGAAAGCCAAGGCCACCTACCATATGGTAGGCACTTTGTATATTCTGGCTTTCCCCTTACCTTTAGAAATTGAGGTTTTTTTTTTTTTTTTTTTCTTAATTCTTAAGTGTTTTTCCTTAAATGTTGTTATGTAGCTGGGTATTTCTCATAAAATTATCTTAAACTGCATTCATGATTCAGAATAGTGTTTACATTTTGATTATCTCTTAATTCAGCCATACATAGACTTACTCTTATATGGGCTATTCTACCTCCAAGATCTTGAAATAAGAGCTTCCCGTTGTGACCACAACCTCTATCTCATCTACAGCTATCACTCTTGAGTATGCTTTGTAACCTCACTTTGACCTCCTGTCTCTACCTTAGCTCTATTCTTCTAGGTTGGACAGACTTTCATTAAATTTGTTTTCTTGAGCTCCACAGTCAGCAGTTACAGTATTGTCCATTCAAACAATCCCAGATTCTTTCTCCCTTAACCTTCTACCATGTCTACCTTCCCAAGTGACAGTCATCTTTTTTTTTTCTTTTAAAATGTTTATTTAAATTCTAGTTAGTTAACATAGAGTGCAATATTGGTTTCAGGAATAGAATTCAGTGATTTATCACTTACATATAACACCCAATGCTCATTATAACAAGTGCCCCTAATACCCATCACCCATCTAATCCACGTTCCCACCATCAACCATTAGTTTGTTCTCTATTGTTAAGAGTCTCTTATGGTTTGCTTCATTCTCTCTTTTTGTCTTCTCCCCCCCCCTTCCTATGTTAATCTGTTTTGTTTCTTAAATTCCATTTATGAGTGAAATCATATGGTATTTGTCTTTCTCTGACTAATTTCGCTTAGTGTAACATACTCTAGCTCTATCCACTTGTTGCCAATGGCAAAATACTCTTTTGATAACTGAGTAATATTCCTTTGTATATATACGTATACCAGATCTCCTTTATCCATTCATCAGTCTTCAGTAGTCATTTGGGCTCTTTCCATAGTTTGGCTATTGTTGATAATGCTACTGTAAACATCAGGGTGAATATACCCCTTCAAGTCAGTATTTTTGTATCCTTTGGATAAATGCCTAGTAATGTGATTGCTGGATTATAGGGTAGTTTTGTTTTTGCCTTTTTGAGGAACCTCCATACTGTTTTCCAGGGTGGCTGTACGAGATTGCATTCCCAACAGTACAAGACGGTTTCCCTTTCTCTGCAGCCTTGCCAATACCTGTTATTTCTTGTTATTAATTTTAGCCATTCTGACAGGTGTGAAGTGGTATCTCATTGTGGTTTTGATTTGCTGCTGATGAGTGATGTTGTGCATCTTTTCATGTGTCTGTCAACCATTTGGATGTCTTTTTTGAAAAAATGTCTGTTCACGTCTTCTGCCCATTTCTTCACTAGATGATTTGTTTTTTGGGTGTTGAGTTGGAGAAGCTCTTTATAGATTTTGATTACTATTTCTCAGATAGGTCATTTGCAGATATCTTCTCCCATTCTGTAGGCTGCCTTTTAGTTTTGTTGTTTTCTTCGCTTTACAGAAGCTTTTCTATCTGGATAAAGTCCCACTAGTTCATGTTTACTTTTGTTTCTCTTGCCTCTGGAGATGTGTCTAGTAAGACGTGGCTCCGGCCGAGGTCAAAGAGGTTGCTGTCTGTGTTCTCCTCTAGGATTTTGATGGTTTCCTGTCTCAAATTTTAGGTGTTTCATCCATTTTGAATTTATTTTTGTGTGTGGTGTAAAATTAGTCTAGTTTTATTCTTCTGCATGTTGCTGTCCAACTTTCCCAACACCATTTGTTGAAGAGATTGTCCTTTTTCCATTGAATATTCTTTCCTGCTTTGTTGAAGATTAGTTGACCATGTAGTTGCAGGTTCTTTTCTGGGTTTTCTATTCTATTCTCTTAATCTATATGTCTGGTTTTGTGCCAGTACTATACTGTCTTGATGACTACAGCTTTGTAATGTAGCTTAAAATCTGGAATTGTGATGCCTCCAGCTTTGCTTTTTGTTTTCAAGATTGCTTTGGCTATTTGGAGTCTTTGTGGTTCCATGCAGATTTTAGGATTGTTTGTTCTAGCTCTATGAAAAATCCTGGTGGAATTTTGATAAAGATTAAATATGTAGATTGCATTAGGCAATATAGACATTTTAACAATGTTTGATTCTTCCAGTCCATGAGCATGGAATGTTTTTCCATTTTTTCGTGTCCTCTTTAGTTTCCCTCATAAGTTTTCTGTAGTTTTCAAAGTACAGACCTTTTAGCTCTTTGGTTAGGTTTAAATTTTTTTTTTTATGTTTATTTTTGAGAGAGAGAGGGAGAGGGAGAGAGAGAGATGGAGTGTGAGCAGAGGAGAGGCAGAGAAAGAAGGGGAACACAGAATTTGAAGCAGGCTCCAGGCTCCACACTGTCAACACAGAGCCTGACGCAAAGCTTGAACCCACAATCTGCGAGATCATGACCTGAGCTGAAATCGGACACTTAACCGACTGAGCCACCCAGGTGCCCCTCTTTGGTTAGGTTTATTGCTAGGTATCTTATAGTTTTTGGTGCAATTGTAAATGGGATAGATTCCTTGATTTCTCCTTCTGCTGCTTCATTATTGGTATATGTATTAATGCAACAGATTTCTGTACATTGATTTTTATATCCCATGACTGTGCTGAATTCATGTATCAGTTTAGCAATTTTTTGGTGTAGTCTTTTAGGTTCTACATAGAATATGATGTCATCTACAAATAGTGAAACTTTGATTCTTCCTTGCTGATTGTGATGCCTTTCTTGTTGATGTTTTTCTTGTTGTCTGATTGCTAAGGCTAAGATTTCCAGTACTTTGTTAAGTAGTAATGGTGAGAGTGGACATCCCTGTCTTATTCCTGACCACAGAGGAAAAGTTCTCAGTTTTTCCCCATTGAGGATGATATAAGCTGTGGGTCTTTTGTATATGGCCTTTCTGATTTTAAGTTACGTTCCCACTATTCCTACTTTGTTGAAGGTTTTTATAAAGAATGATGCTGTATTTATTTTGTCAAATGCTTTTTCTGCATCTGTTGAGAGGATAATATGGTTCTTATCCTTTTTTTTTTTTTTTAAGTTTATTTACTTTTGGGAGAGAGCATGCAAGTGGGATAGGATCAGAGATAGAAAGAGAGAATCCCAAGTACGCTCTGCACTGTCAGCATAGAGCCCGACATGAGGCTCGATCCCACGAACTGTGAGATCATGACCTGAGCTGAAGTCATGCTTAACGGACTTAGCCACCCAGGCGCCCCAGTTCTTATCCTTTATTTTATTAACATCGTGTATCACGTTGAGTAATTTGCAAATATTGAACCATCTCTGCAGCCCAGGAATAAATCACACTTGATCATGGTGAATAATTCTTTTAATGTACTCTTGGGTTTGATTTGCTAGTATCTTTTTGAGAATTTTTGCATACATGTTCATCAAGGATATTGGCCTGTAATTCACCTTTTTAGTGGGCTCTTTGTCTGGTTTTGGAATTAAGGTATTGCTGGCCTCGTAGAATGAGTTTGGAAGTTTTCCTTTCATTTCTATTTTTTGGAACAATTTGAGAAGAATAGGTATTAACTCTTCTTTAAATGTCTGGTAGAATTCCCCTAGGAAGTCATCTGGCCCTGGACTTTTGTGTATTGATTTTTCATTACTGATTACGTTTCTTTGCTGGTTATGGGCCTGTTCAAATTTTCTATTTCTTCCTGTTTCGGTTTTGGTAGTTTCTATGTTTCTAGGAATTTGTCCATTTCTTCTAGGTTTTGCCCAATTTGTTGGCATATAATTTTTCATAATCTCTTATGATTATTTCTTTTTCTGTGGTTTTGGTTATGATCTTTCCTGTTACATTCATGATTTTATTTATTTGGGTCCTTTCTCTTTTTGATAAGTCTGGCTTTGATAAGAACAAGCTCCTAGTTTCATTTATCTGTTCTACTTTTTGTTTCTATATCATTTATTTCTGCTCTGATCTTTATTATTTCCCTTCTGCTGGCTTTTGGCTTTATTTGCTTTTCCTTTTCTAGCACCTTTAGGTATGTGGTTAGGTCTGTTTTGAGACTTTTCTTATTTCTTGAGGTAGTCCTGTATGGCAGTATACTTTCCTCTTATGACCACTTTTGCTGCATCCCAATGGTTTTGAACTGTTATGTTTTCATTTTCATTTGCTTCCATGTATTTCTTTATTTCTTCTTTAATTTCCTGGTTATCTCATTCATTGTTTAATAGGATGTTCTTTAACCTCCATGTATTTTGTGGTACTTCCAAATTTTTTCTTGTGGTTGATCTCATGTTTCATTGTGTTGAGGTCTACAAATATGCATGGAATGATCTTGATCTCTTTGTACTTGTTAAGGGCTGATTTGGACCCAGTATGTGATCTGTTCTGGAGAATGTTCCATGTGCACTCAAAAAGAAGGTATATTCTGCTGCTTTAGGATAAAATGTTCTGAATGTCTGTTTAGTGCATTGGGGTGCATTTAAAGCCATTGTTTCTTTGTTAAATTTCTGTGTAGAATGATATGTCCGGTGATGTAAGTGGGTGGGGGGGTCAAAGTCCCCTACTACTATTGTATTGATATTGATGAGTTTCTTTATGCTTGTTATTAATTGATTTATAAATTTGTTATTGATATATATTTATATATGCTTGTTACTAATTGATTTATATATTTCTATATTAATTGACATATATATATTTATATATTAATTGATTTATATATATTGAATTGTATATATATATATAATTGCCTCCCAAGTTGGAGGAATAAATAATCTAGTTTTTTTGATAGAAGTATGGCTACTCCAGCTTTCTTTTGATGTCCATTAGCATGATAAATATTCCCCATCCCCTAATTTTTAATCTGCAGGTGTCTTCAGATCTAAAATGAGGCTCTTGTAGGCAGCATATAGGTGGGTCTTGTTCTGTTTTTTGTTTTTTAACTTTTTCAATGTTTGTTCTTGAGAGAGAGAGAGAGAGACAGAGCACAAGTGGGGAAGGATAGAGAGAGACAGACAGACAGACAGAATCTGAAACAGGCTCCAGGCTCCAAGCTTTCAGCACAGAGCCTGATGCAGGGCTCAAACTCGGGAATGGTGAGATCATGACCTAGGCTGAAGTCAGACGCTTAACCGAATGAGCCACTCAGGCACCCCCCTGGTGGATCTTGTTTTTTTTTTTTTTTTATCCATTCTGATACCCTATATCTTTTGATTGGAACATTTGGTCCACTTACATTCAGGGTGAATATTGAAAAATATGAATTTAGCCATTGTGTTACCTGTAAATCTGGTGTTTCTGGTGATATTCTCGGTTCCTTTCTAGTCTTTGTTGCTTTTGGTCTTTTTTCCTCCCAAAGAGTCCCCTTTAATATATCTTCTAGGGCTGGTTTACTGGTCACAAACTTTAGTTTTTGTTTTTCTGGGGAACTCTTTATCTCTCCTTCCATTCTGAATGATGGCCTGCTAGATAAAGTATTCTTGGCTGCACATTTTTCCCATTTAGCATGTTCAATATATCCTGCCATCCCTTCTGTCCTGCCAAGTTTCTGTGAATGAGTCTACTGCGAACCTGATCTGTATTCCTTTGTAGGTTAAGGACTTTTTTTCCCTTGCTGCTTTGGAGATTCTTTCCTTCTCTGGGTATTTTGTGAATTTGACTATGATATACCTTGGCGATTGCCAGCTTTTGTTGAATTTCATTGGAGTTCTCTGTGCTTCTTGGATTTCATTGTCTGTGTCCTTTCCCAGATTAGGGAAGTTTTCAGCTATAATTTGCTCAAATAAACCTTCTGCCCCTTTTTTCCGTCTCTTCATCTTCTGAGTCTCCTATGGTATGAATGTTATTACGTTTTCAGACGTCGCTGAATTCCCTAAGTCTACCTTCGTGATCCAGTACCTGTTTTTCCCTCTTCTTTTCAGCTTCATTATTTTTTGTGATTTTATCTTTTATATCACTGATTCATTCTTCTGCTTTGTTCATCCTTGGTATTATGGCATCCATTCAGGTTTGCATCCTGGTTATAGCATTTTTAATTTTGTCCTCATTGGATTTTAGTTCTTTTATGTCTGCAGTAAATGATTCTGTAGTGTCTTCTATGCTTTTTTCAAACCCAGTTAGTGCCCTTATAATTGTTTTAAATTCTAGTTCAGACATCTTCTATCTGTATTGATTAAATCCCTGGCTGTTACTTCTACTCCTGCTCTTTCTTTTGGGGTGTATTCCTACATCTTGTCATTTTGTCCAGACAAAATATGATTTGATCTGCTTGTTAAAAGAGCTAGATCTTGGGGCGCCTGGGTGGCGCAGTCGGTTAAGCGTCCGACTTCAGCCAGGTCACGATCTCGCGGTCCGTGAGTTCGAGCCCCGCGTCAGGCTCTGGGCTGATGGCTCAGAGCCTGGAGCCTGTTTCCGATTCTGGGTCTCCCTCTCTCTCTGCCCCTCCCCCGTTCATGCTCTGTCTCACTGTGTCCCAAAAATAAATAAACCTTGAAAAAAAAAAATTAAAAAAAAAAGAAGCTAGATCTAAAAATAAAAGCAGTATTTGTATTTATATAGTTATGTATATATTTCTATTTTATAATATATATTTATATATAGTATATATATATAACTAATTTATATATTATAAATATATATATATATATATATACATATAAAACTAAAAAGTTAAAAAAATAAAAAGGAATCTAGACCCTATTTCCCCTAGACCTGAAGCTTTGCAGCATTCTATGATCAGTGGAGTTGGGAGTGTACGAGGGGTTTGTGCTGGTCTTCTGGGGCCAGCTTCTGTGCTGCTTCTCAGGCCAACTTGCCCTCGTTGAGATACACCTGCAGGGCACAGCAGGGTGCAGCAGGGCTGGGGCTTGGCGTAAGCAGCTCAGGTCTTTACTTGGTGGTGCTGGTTAGCTCACTGAGGTCAGTCAGTGCTGATGGACGGGGGAGCAAAATGGGTTTGCTCAGCTCTCTTATCCACAGAGCAGAGAGCTTGCACCCACCACTCTTCAGGAATCCCTCACAGAAGAGAACACAATTATCTCCCTTATGTCCCAGGCTGCCTTCACCCTGTTTATGTCCAAGGTGTTTTGTCTCAGGCCCATGGCTGGGTTTCTAAACTCCAAATTTTAGGGACTTGGTTGGCATGGCTCCAAGCTGTTCCTCTGGAAGAGGGCCTTGCCATGCTTTTGCCATTTGCCAGCTTGTCCAAGACAGCAGTCACACGACCACACAGTGGTTCAGATCTTAGGCAAAGCAGAACAGAAAGCCTGCATCAAGATTCACTGCCCTCTTCCTCAAAACACTAAAAACAGAACTACCCTACGACCCACCAATTGCACTACTAGGCATTTATCCACAGGATACAGGTGTGCTTGTCTCGAAGGGACACATGCACTCCCATGTTTATAGCAGCACTATCAACAATAGCCAAAGTATGGATAGAGCCCAAATGTCCATCGATGGATGAATGGATAAAGAAGATGTGGTATGTGTATGTATATATATATGTATATGTATATATGTATATATACACAATGGAGTATTGCTCAGCAATCAAAAAGAATGAAATCTTGCCATTTGCAACTACGTGGATGGAACTGGAGAATATTATGCTAAGTGAAATTAGAGAAAGACAAAAATGATATGATATGACTTCACTCATATGAGGACTTTAAGAGACAAAACAGATGAACATAAGGGAAGGGAAACAAAAATAATATAAAAACAGGAAGGGGGACAAAACAGAAGAGACTCATAAATGTGCAGAACAAACAGAAGGTTGCTGGAGGGGTTGTGGGAGGGGGGATGGGCTAAATAGGTAAGGGGCACTAAGGAATCTACTCCTGAAATCATTGTTGCACTATATGCTAACTAATTTGGATGTAAATTTTAAAAAATATAAAATAAATTTAAAAAATACAAAATAAAATTCAAAAAAATAAATTAAAAAAAAAAAGATTCACTGCCCTCAGCCAGTGTTTCCACTGCTGTGCCTGGCAACAGTACAGCACATTGGTGCCATCCATTCTTCTGGCCCTGGAGAGGCCTTGCAGCCACTCCCAAGGGGAATGGAGGGGAACTGTTTCTCCTCATGTGACCCAGGGGATCCTCAGTCCATGCTGTCCACTCTCGGTTCTCCTCTCTCCTTCACCATAGGAGCACCACTAAACTGGGCTGGACCCCTGTAGTGGGCAGACTTCTACAACTTCAGATTTTGGGCTCCACTGCTTCTAATACCTTGTGGTACTCTATATAAGCAGGGCTCCTTCCCCTCCACAGCACCCGCAGTTCTTACCTCCCCCAAATCAAGTCTCTGCAGCTCCTACCTTCTACAATTCTACTTGTAGACTTGCAGTTTTGTTCTCTCAGTCCTCAGATTGATTTCTTGGGTGTTCAGAATGATTTGATTTTTATCTAGCTGTGTTTGAGGTACTAGGCAAGCTTAGGGTCCCCCTATTCCTCTACCATCTTAACTCCTCCCTCACCCTTTTTTTCTGTGGTTGGGTTCCTGATCTTTATTGAGTAAAGTTCTCAAGCGCTTTAGATAAGCTGTCTCATTTAGAACATTAGTGCTTTAAATAAGCTGTCTCAGTCCTTACAAGACCCCTTGGAAGTGTTATTACTCATTTTATGGGTGGTGGAACTGAAGCTCACAGAGGTTTAGTGACTAACCCAGAACACTAGGCTCATTTATATAGATCTGGAATTTAAACCCAGATCTGACACCAAAGCCTCATGCACTCTTTCCATTCCTTTGGCCCTGTTCCATTTTATTCTGTGTAATCTCACTCGTGTGTTCACATGTTTTTTTCTTTGTTTCTTATTGACTCTCTGATAAGTTCACACATTTTCTTCTCTCCTTAAACTTTGAACCCAATCCCCAACTCATTATAGATAATTTAACCTACCACTTAACTAAATGATTGAGTGCATCCAGCAGAATTTCCTTCAACGTTATTTTCTTATCCTCTCTCGTTTCTCTGCATCATTGCTTATACTTTCTATGTTCCTGATTCTTTTCTTCTGTCACCAAGGCTTGCTTCATGATTTATTCCTATTTTCTCACTCTTTCAAGCTCTCCTCTCAAGTTGATTATTTTTCTTCTACTTTAAAAAGGTTGGTAGGGACAGAACCCTGAAAAATATCCATTAAGTTTAGCATTTCTATGGTGATTGGTAATATTAGCAAGAGACATCTCAGTAGAGTAATGCATACAGATTCCAGGAGGCAGAGGGGTGATGATTGAATAGGAGATGTGGAATTGAAAACCAGTGCAGACTTCTATAAAGAAAGGTTACAATGAAAAAGGGAGTGGGGGGAGCTGTATGATTGAAGGACAGGGTTTGTTGGTTTCTGTATTTATTTTCTCAAGATAAATTTAAGTATGATAATATCCTAAAAGGCAAGAGGAAAAAGGGAGAGGTTTATGGAGTAAAACCTCAGATCCATAGAGTTAGCCTTAAAGGCTTTTATATATAAACTATATGAATCTTTATAGACCCAACTGAATCTAAAGCTTTTCTTCATTGGCTCAACAAGCAACTTTTATTTCTTCTGTAATTTGTTGTAGCAGTTCATGTATCTCTCATGATACTTAACATATATTCTCTGAAATTATATGATGCAAAATGTAGTTAAGAGCCCTGCTGTCTTGATTTGATTTCTGGCTTTACCACTTACCAGTTGTGTGGCTTTCCACTACTTATTCTTTTAGTACTCAAATTGTTTTATCTGTAACATGGGGATAATAGTTGTAGCTACTCATTCTTGTGAGGATTAACCTTTGTGAAGCTCTTAGCACAGGCGTTTTTCTCCTACTAAATTGTAACGTCCTTAAGAATAAGAACCTGTTCTTTATATTACTTAATATACACAGCATAATTCATACATATAATAGTTCAGAATTTTATTTTTGAAGGAATAATGGAATATATACCCTGCATTTGTAGGTTAGCTGTTGAGTGTAAGAGTCCAATTGAGAATCGCTGTCTATACATATTTTCTTACCTATAGAGATACTCAGACCCTATAGGACTAAATGCCAGGCAGCTGCAAGGCACTGAACCTTGACAATTTTAGCCAGGAAGACTTGGATGGGGATGTGGGATAGGAAGAATGAAAGAACTACAGGTACCTGTGAGAGGCAATAAAATCCTCTGTTGTAAAAGTTAGCATATTATTTAGGCCAAAAAAGCTCTTAATGAGAGTTATAAATATCCCCTGGAGCAATCAAGGCTAGTCACCATCCAAGTAGTGTCCTTTGCTTTGAGGAACACCAACCCAAGGTAGCTTCTATAACTAGAGTTTTAGTGAGTAGAAGAAGTAGTGTTAACAGGGTAATATTGGGTGATTGGGAAAGGATATGCCTCAATTGGCTGAGGGACTAAGGAAAAAAACAAAAATAGATTAAAATTTTACTCTCAGTCAGCTCATTGCCCATTGTCTTATTTTGCCTTTCCTTCTAAATTTTTTATTATTGGTCTTGGAGAATTCCTGAACTACAGGGGAATCTCTAAAGCAGGGATGGCAAATATTGGTTTCATCCCATATGTCTCCTGATGTGTGGTGCTGAGAAGGAATATAATGGGAAAGAATGCCTTGATTAGTTAGCGGTGCCTTCCATAACTTAAGGAGAGGATTGGTAGGAGAGTCCATTCATAGCAGTGCCTCTTCTGCTTAAGACTGAAGACAAGATAAATGGATTATCTAGGCAGTATTATGTGGTCAACTCTGATGCTTAATTATATAGAAAAATATCTTTAACTGACATTTTTTGATTAGCAGCCTTTCAGTGTCATAACTCGAATAACCTGTGGTTCCATCTATCCATTTGGCTTAACTTTTTTTAATTGAAATGCTTTTTTGCAATATCATGGCCTTCATTGGAACCCTATTTTGTCCTTTAAATGGGATTAATATTCAATGCCTTAGCTTCTCTTTCATGTATGTCTAGTTTCTTATATTTACTTTTTTTTCTATTAATAGGCTTTATTCCTTAGAGCAATATTAGCTTCATAGCAAAATGGAGAGGAAGGTACAGAGATTTCCCATATACCCTCCTTACCCCTACCCTTGTATAGCCTCCCTCATTATCAGCATCCCCCAACAAAATTGCTCATTTGTTACAATTGATGGGCCTGTATTGACATATCATTATCACCCAAAGCCCATAGTTTACATTAGAGTTCACTCTTAGCTTTGTACATTCTATGGGTTTGGACAAATATATAATGACTTGAATCCAACATTAATTACATTATTATACAGAGTAATTTTATAGTCATAAAAATCCTATGTGCTCCACTTATTCATCTCCCACCTGTCATAAACCCTGATCTTTTTTTTTAAATTTTTTTTTCAATGTTTATTTATTTTTTTGGGGACAGAGAGAGACAGAGCATGAACGGGGGAGGGGCAGAGAGAGAGGGAGACACAGAATCGGAAACAGGCTCCAGGCTCTGAGCCATCAGCCCAGAGCCTGACGCGGGGCTCGAACTCACGGACCGCGAGATCGTGACCTGGCTGAAGTCGGACGCTTAACCGACTGCGCCACCCAGGCGCCCCAACCCTGATCTTTTTACTATCTCCATAGTTTTACCTTTCCCAGAATATTAGGTAGTAAAATTATACAGAATATGTTCTTTTCAGGCTGGCTTATTTCACTTAGTAATATGCATTTAAGTTTCTTCCCTGTCTTTTTCTAGGTTGATGGTGGCTAGTTTCTTTTTAATGCTTAATAATAATCTGTTGTCTGAATTTACTACAGTTTATTTAACCGTTCACCAACTGAAAGATATCTTAATTGCTTCTAAGTTTTGGTAAAATGGATAGAGCTGCTGTAAACATCCGTGTGCAGGCTTTTGTGTAGACGTAAATTTTCTTATTTATTTGTTTATCTTTAATTTACATCCAAGTTAGTTAGCATATAGTGCAACAATGATTTCAAGAGTAGATTCCTTAATGCCCCTTACCCATTTAGCCCATCCCCCCTCCCACAGCCCCTCCACCAACCCTCTGTTTGTTCTCTATATTTAAGAGTGTTTTCTGTTTTGTCTCCCCCCCACCGTTGTTAAATTATTTTTGCTTTCCTTCCCTATGTTCATCTGTTTTGTATCTTAAATTCTTCATATGAGTGAAGTCATGTGATATTTGTCTTTCTCTGACTAATTTCACTTAGCATAATACCCTCTAGTTCTATCCACATAGGTGCAAATGGTATGTAGATGTAAATTTTCAACTCCTTTGGGTGAATACCGAGGAGTAAGAGTTCTGGATTGTATGGTAAGAGTATGTTTAGTTTTAAAAGAAATCACCAAACTGTATTTCAAAGTGGCTGTACCATTTTGCATTTTCACCAGGAATGAATGAGAGTTCTCTTGCTCCAAACATTCACCAGCATGTGATGTTGTCAGTGTAG
Source organism: Puma concolor (assembly GCF_028749965.1). Lineage (NCBI taxonomy): Eukaryota > Metazoa > Chordata > Mammalia > Carnivora > Felidae > Puma > Puma concolor. The sequence goes on from NC_141674.1 coordinate 78,675,446, forward strand.
TGTATTTTAGCTATACTAACAAGTGTAGTGGTATCTTACTGTTCTTTTAATTTACAGTTTGCTGGTGACATATAATGTAGAGCATCTTTTCATATGCTTACTTGCCATCTTTATATCTTCTTTGGTGAGGTGTCTTTTAATGTCTTTGACCCATTTTTATTGAGGTGTTTTCTTACTGACTTTTAAGAGTTATTTGATATTTTGGATAATAGTCTTTTATCAAGTATGTCTTTTGCAAATATTTTCTCCTAATCTGGTTTTTCTTTTTATTCTCTTGACAATATCTTTCACAAAGCAGAATTTTTTTAATTTAATGAAGCCTGGCTTACCAGTTTTTTCAGTCATAGATTGTGTGTTTGGTGTCCTATCTAAAAAGTCATCTAGTTTCTCCTATATTATCTTGTTGGAGTTTTGTATAGTTTTGTGTTTTATATTTAGTTCTATGATCCATTTTGAGTTAGTTTTTGTGAATGGTATAAGTCTTTGTCTTGATTCACTTGTTTGTTTGTATGTTTGTTTGTTTGTTTGTTTGTTTGTTTTAGAGAGAGAGAGACAGAGACAAAGTCCAAGCCGTGGAGAGGGACAGAGGGAGAGAAAGAGAATCTCAGGTGGACTCCGCAGTCAGTGCGGAGCCCAACACAGGGCTCAATCCCACAACCCTGGGATTGTGACCTGAGCTGAAATCAACAGAGAGGCCCAACACACTGAGCCACCCAGGTGCCCCTTGATTCACTTCTTTACATGTGAATACTCAGTATTCCAGTACCATTTGTTGAAAAAATGGTCTTTTCTCCCTCATATTGCTTTTGCTGCTTTGTCAAAGATCAGTTGAATATATTTGTGTGCATCTATTTCTGGGTTCTCTATTCTGTTCCAGTGATCTATTTATCTGTTCTTTGACCACTACCACACTGTCTTCATTGCTGTAGCGTTATAGTCTTGAAGTCAGGTAATGTCAGTTCTCCAACTTTGTTCTTCATTATTGTGTTAGCTATTCTTGGTCTTTTGCCTCCTCCCAAACTTTACACTCAGTTTGTGATATCCACAAATAACTTGCTGGGATTTTGATTGGGATTACATTGAATCTGTAGATCAAGTTGAGAATGACATCTTGACCGTATTGAGTCTCCCTATTGATAAACATGGATTATCACTCCATTTTTTGTGTATTCTTCTTTGTATTTAATCCATTTTTGTAATCTTTAGAAGTCACTTTTCCTGAGTCACTTCAGAAATATTTTATAGAGTTTTCCTGTCCTCTTGGAATCACTTGCTATTTGTTCCTTTTTGTATTGGCTTTCTAAGAGCTTTTCTCTCTGTCTTTTAAATATCCATGATGCCCAGCCAAATGTAATTTCTGGTATTGCATAGAAAAATTGTTCCTAGAATTGAATTCAATCACCTGATCTACATAGTTCATATCCATACTACGATACAATGCTTTCTCAGAAATTAGAGCAAAAATTCTTATTGACTACATAAAGGAAATAGAGGAGAATTGTGGTACATAATTCCTGCCCTCAAGAAGCTTGTAGTTTGGTAAGAAACCACACTTAAACATATGAAAAGTAAGACTTTTAGATAATAATTCTAGTATTAAGCCATAGAGGAGTACCTGATTAACATATATTAATTGAATACATAATACTGACTCTGGAACTCATAGGAGAGAGTGATTTACTTTAGTCAGGTTAGTCAGGGAAAACTTTATTACACTCATGGAAATTGAACTTAGTCCTAAAATATGAACAAATTTTGGATAACAGATTAATCCATATTTCTTATGGATGAGTTTCACAATACTTTGTTCTTCAATTTTTTCTTTAAAACTTTAAATGAACTGTTTTCTTTTAATTATATTTTCTATCCAATATAGTTATAACAAACACTTGAAAATGTTTGACATACCAGCTGCCTTCAATTTTTTATTCCTATGTTTTGTTACAGGGATCCTGATTTTCAACTGCTACAGGAAGGACAAAGGTATGGTTGAATCAGTATTACTTACCTTCTATATATTTATGTTAATAGAAACATTAAGAGTAAACCAGGTGATACGAGCTTTTGGACTTCCTGTGTTGATGCATGAGGTAAGTGCCCATTTTAGCCCACACAAAGAAATATTTGCCTTGTACAGCTTTTTCTTTTGTGATAGTAAGATGATGTGTTTGATCTGTATGATTTATTGTACAGCTGTTCCTACAATGAAGTCTAATTGAACCTGTTGAAATACGACACAAACATAGCTTCCATCTGAGATACTGTGCTTCTTTGTCAACTAGATTATGCCAATTACATTTGTTGAAAGGTTTTTTTAGTCTTATTTTATAGGATTTCAAAGCTTAATATGCCAATTATGTATTATTTGGAAGAGTGTCTAAAGCATTAATAGAAAAATTCCAAGTTGTGATATTTTTCTTAACTGTTCTTGTGGTGTTGCTTGCCCAATCGTGACTATTTCTCAAAACACATTCTTATATCTTTTATCAGCATAAATTTTCCTGGTTTTTAGCCACTATTTTAGTACATGGAATTGAGCACAAGTAAGAGATATTTATTTATTGATATATATTTTAAATTTATAGCTTCAAAGTAATATAGAAAAATATAATTACTTTAAAATTCCAAGAGAAAGTATGAAACCTATGAAAGTCAAATTGTTCTAATTTTTTTTTAACATTATGCTTACTTCAGGTACAAGAGACAGTCTCGTGGCTATATAGGTTAGATTCTAACTAAAAAATGGTATCTAATACTGAATAAACTTGTTATCTTTTCTTTATTCCCATCCACAACCTTACTGTTTTGTTTTGTTTTGTTTTTTTATGTTTTATTTATTTTTGAAAGAGAGAGGGGAAAGTGCAAGCAAGGGAAGGTCAGAGAGAGAGGGAGACACAGAATCCTTAGACAGGCTCTGGGCTCTGAGCTAGCTGTCAGCACAGAGCCTGACACAGGGTTCGAACGCACCAACCATGAGATCATGACCTGAGCCTAAGTTGGACGGTTAACTGACTAAGCCCCCACAACCTTACTTTCAACTCTGTTTTTCTTTTTCTTTCTTTATACTTCCACCAAGCATGCTTTTTTTTTTTTTTTAATGTTGCATTATTTTATTTTAGTCTATTTTTTTAATCATTTAAAAAATAGGGGCGCCTGGGTGGCGCAGTCGGTTAAGCGTCCGACTTCAGCCAGGTCACGATCTCGCGGTCCGTGAGTTCGAGCCCCGCGTCAGGCTCTGGGCTGATGGCTCGGAGCCTGGAGCCTGTTTCCGATTCTGTGTCTCCCTCTCTCTCTGCCCCTCCCCCGTTCATGCTCTGTCTCTCTCTGTCCCAAAAATAAATAAAAAAAAAACGTTGGAAAAAAAAATTTTTTTAAAAATGAATATCCTTTTGGGGGAGCAGTTTTAAGTGTATAGAAAAATTGCTTGAAAAGTAGAAAGTTCCTACATACCCTCACAATTCCCTGCCCCCACTTACACAGAATTACAAAGAGTTCTTTTAAAGTTCTGATATGTGCATTTGCTGGAGAGTAGTTTCTCACCTAACATTTCCTATCTCAGGTTTGTATAGACAAAGCTACTCTTTTCCTTCACCTTTTCATAATTCTTAATCTTTTTAAAACCCAGTTGAAAATTGAAGCAGGGAGCCTAGGTTGCTCAGTTGATTAAGTGTGCGATTCTTGGTTTCAGCTCAGGTAATGATCTCATGGTTTGTGGGATCGAGCCCCACATTTGTGCTGACAGTGTGGAGCCTGCTTGGGATTCTCTCTCTCCTTGTTCTTAGTCCCGCCTCCCTCTCTCCCTCTCTCTGTCTCTCTCAAAATAAATAAACATTAAAATTTTTTTTTAATTAAAAAAAATGAAAATTGAAGGAACATAGTCAAAGGGAAAACTACTGTCTTTTATTTTTAGCATTCTATAATAACTCTGGGTTTTCAAATACAATATCTTTCATTGACAAATATTAATTTATTTTATTTTTTGCTAAGACTTTCTTGTGATTTTTATCTATGGAATTTTCTGTATAACTATCAACCATAATTGGGAAAGGTTTAAACATGTCTTTTTATCTTGTTATCTTTCAAAACCTAAACAGAGTTTCTGTAATACATTTTTTTGAGAAAGCAGGAATGAAGTTTTCAAAAGAAAACCTTTTTTTAAAAAGTATATATAAAATAGTCACAGAACAGTAACAGGCAGAGGCACCTGAGTGGTTCATTCGGTTAAGTGTCCGACTCTTGATCTCCGCTCAGGTCTTGATCATCAGGTCATGAGTTTAAAAATAGAAAAAAAAAAGAAAAAGAAATGTAACAAGCAAAAATCAAAATAATTCAGTAGGATGAAATTATCAAGGTTTTTTTTTCTTTTTGCTGTCCTCCTTTAACACTTTAAAAAATGGGAAAAAAGAAAGAAGATGGTAGAATTATATCAAATAAATAAGATGCAGAGAAATCATAGATTATATAGCATTCTTCGAAAACATGTATATGTGTATATGTGTGTATCTACGGAAATACATATAGATATATAGATAGATGTATATATAATCTATAGGCAATGCTTGAAAGTTACAAAATATAAATAACTGTGGGACGTTTTGCTTTTTCATTATAGTTATTTTGTTTCTTTCCTTCTACAGTGGCCATTCTGGAAAGGAAGTACAGCTATGCACTAAGGCCATTAAAACATCAGATATTGACAATCCTGGCCATTTTGAGAAGCATTATGAATCTAGTTCTTCTAGCGCTCATAGTGACAGTAACAGTGACAATGAGCAAGACTTTGTTTCCTCCATTCTACCAGGAAACAGACTGGTAGATGCAATGGGTGTAAGTCCAAAGCTGCACAAAAAAAGCATAATGAAAAAGAAAGCCGGCCATAAAGCTAACTCCAAGCATGAAGACAAAGAACAGACAGTAATAGATGTCTCTGAGCAGCTAGGCAATTGCACATTAGATAGTCAGGAGAAAGCTGCTGCTTGTGAACTTCCTTCACAGAAAGTAAGTACTCAGATTTCTCCAAATAGTCCTTTGCAAGAAAAAGTAGAAGTTTCAGAAAATTCTGGAAATAAATACAGTAGTTCAAAAGTAACTCTAGTAGGCATAAGTAAGAAAAGTGCTGAGCATTTTAAGAGAAAGTTTGCCAAATCAAACCAGGTTTCTAGATCAGCCTCTAATTCAGTGCAGATGTGCCCTGAAGTTGCAAAGGCAAACTTACTTAAAGTCCTGAAGGAGACTTTGATTGAGTGGAAGACAGAAGAAACTTTGAGGTTTTTGTATGGCCAGAATTATGCTTCTTTGTGTCTGAAACTCTCTTCAGCCTCTCTGGTTAAAGAAGAAGAACTTGATGAAGATGACATAGATTGTGACCTAGACAGACATTCTCCTTCCCTGCAGGGATCTCAGAATAGCTTGGATGAGTCTTTACCTTTTAGGACTTCAGATACAGCCAGTAAACCACTACCAAGTTATGAGAATTTGAAAAAAGAAACTGAAACCTTAAATCTAAGGATAAGGGAGTTTTATAGAGGACGATATGTTTTGAATGAAGAAACTACCAAATCACAAGACTCAGAAGAGGTATGTCTTAATGATGATGGGTTTTGGGGGCACCTGGGTGGTTCATTCACTTAAGCATTGGACTCTTGATTTCAGTTTAGGTCATGATCTCACAGTTTGTGAGATCGAGCCCAGCATCAGGCTCTGGGATAACAGCCTGGAGCTTGTATGGGATTCTCTCTCTCCTCTCTCTCTGTCTGCCCCTCCCCCCACTCATGCTTTTTTTTTTCTCTCTCTCAAGATAAATGGACTTAAAAAAAAAAACGATAATGAGTTTTCTATGCTGCTAGCATATGAAACACTCACCATAGCAAACCTTGGAACAGGAGTAATACTGAAGAAATAATTGTTAAATTTTCAAGTTTGTTTAGTTCAGTTTTTTGTTTTCAAATGCCATCCCTAAGGACTCCTTGGTGGCTCAGTCAGTTGAGGGTCTGACTCTTGGTTTTGGCTGTGGTAATGATTACATAGTTTCATAGGTTTGAGCCCCGCATCTGCCAGTGCAGATCCTGCTTGGGACTCTCTGTCTCTCCCTGTCTCTGCCCCTCCCCTGCTCGTGCTATCTCTCTCTCTCTCAAAATAAATTAATTTTATTTATTTATTTTAATGTTTATTTTTGCAACAGAGAGAGACAAAGCCTGAGCAAGGGAAGGCCAGAGAGAGAGAGATACAGAATCCAAAGCAGGATTCAGGTTCTGAGCTGACAGCACAGAGCCCAACGTGGGGCTTGAACCCACGAACCATGAGATCATGACCCGAACTGAAGTCAGAGGCTCAACCAGCTGAGCCACCCAGGCGCCCCTAAATAAATTAATTAAAAAAAAAATTTTTAAATGCCATCTCCAGTAGTGGCATAATTGTTTTCCAAATAAGTTGAAATTCGCCCCCAGAAAATTTCACAAATGTGTAATATTTTTCTCCAGTATAGAAATAGCCTAGAATTGGGGACAGAGTTTTCTTTAAAACCTAGTTCTTCATATAATATGTAGACTCTCTGAAGAGGTTTATTTATTTATTTTTGTACCAACAAATATTCTTTGTATTTTGGTATTTCAAATTTCTGCATGGGGTATATATCTTTGTATTTTATTTCCAATAGAACTGTATACAGTGGAGTAGACTTACTAGCTGAATGGTAAAGTATTTGGGTATTATTTAGCAAGCAGGCCAATTTAAAATAATATTAATGAAAATAATATAGTAAAGGAGACTTATTGAGAAATAATGGACATAAGAGAAAATAGAGAATACCAGGTAAACCTAGGTTTTAGTATTAGCTATGTCATTTATTACTGTATGAAAAGTTGGTCTCTTGAGTCTGATAGCTTTCCTTGCTCACTTGTTAAGAATTTAAAAAATAATGTATGTAAAGCATTTATCACAGTGCCTTAGATAAAATTGATGCTCAGTAAATAGTAATTCTCTGTAGAGACTAAATATCTCTTGGGGGGTTCTCTCAGTATTTCTCTTACCCGTTTTTGGTTTGATGTGTAGCTTGGGAAATGAAGTTATTTGGCATGAAGAGGAGTACGTGATAACCTTATTTTTATGACAAAACTTTGTTACTAAAGATTTGTGAGTAAATGTGGCTCTAAATTTAAGAACACATTTGGAGATTTAGAAAGAGGATGAAAGTGGAAATAGAGTAAAAGTTTAGAAATTTCTTATATAGAATGCTACCTAGCCTAGTACTATATTTTGAATCACTTCAACTGTATTATTAGACAGTATTCATAACTTTTATAATCAGCCTGAAGAAACCTGATCTCTGTCACTCAGCTGCATAAACTACCTTAATATAACATTCGTTTTATCATTTTTGTGTTTATAAGCTTTAAACAGGAAAAATACCTAAGAAAGAAAATGAAAATTGACTATTCCTTTGTTGCATAACATTAAAACTTTTTCGTTCATGTAAAATACAGATAGTAAGTGTACAACTTGTTGAATTATCACAAAAGAACACAGCCTTGTAATCATTACCCAGGCCAAGAAATTTGAGTAAAACAGAGGCCCAACTATGTCTTCTCCTGATTATATCCTCTTTCCAAATTGAATAACTATTATAATAACATACATTAGTTTTGCCAATTTTGAACTGTATTAAATGAATTCACATAGTATATATTCTTTGGTTTTCAATTTATTTCATGCAACATTATGTTTGTGAGTTATTTATGTTGTTCCATGCGGCTATACTTCATTCTTTCATTGCTGCATAGCATTCCCTTATAGAAATATATCCCAATTTATTCATATTAATGGGCATTTTAGGCTTTTCCAGTGTGGGGCTGTGGTGTCTGAGCTTTCTTGTTTATATCTCTCTTCTAAGGTATAGGTATTTATGTTGGGTATGTATATCATTTTGGGGTCATAATATATGTGTATATGCAACTATACTGGATAATGCCAAACAGTTTTCCAAAATGGTTTTGCAGGTTTATATTCCACTGCCACTATATGAGAGTTTCCATGACTCCACATTCTTTACCAGTACTTGATATTGTTACTTTTCACATTTCTGGTGGTATTACTTTTTGGTTATAACACATTTCTCTGATGATTAATGAGTTGTGCACTGTTTCATTTGCTTTTTGACCCTTTGGAGTGTCTCTTTTGTTAAGTATCTTTTCAAGTGTTTTTCCCATTTATCTGTAGGAATATCCAGGTATTTTTTTCTTACTGATTTTGTAGGAATTCTTTATTCAGGATTCAAACCCATTTTTAATTGGGTGTATTACAAATATTGTCTTCTACTCTGAGACTTGCCTTTTCACTCTCATTAATGATATCTTGAGTTCAGTTTATTAATTGTAGCCTTTAATGACTTCTCTAAGAAAATAATCTTTGTTTATCCCGGGTTATTTCATCTTCTAGAAGCTTTGTTTTTCCTTTCATATTTAGATCTGCAATTCACCTGGAATTGATTTTTGTTTATGATGAGGAGAATGGGTCAGATTTCATTGTTTTCCTTTGGGAAAATGTGTTTACATTAAAGTTTGAGAAGCACTATTGATTTTTGCAGGGTGGGGGTGTTGTTCATTAGTTACTGAGAAAGATGGGAGAGATGGGTCAAGAATCTGTCACCATAATTATGGTTTGATTATTTCTCCTTTTAGTTTAGTGAATTTTACTGTTAGTATTTTGAGACCATGTTATATGGTGTTAAAAAAAAAAGATTGTTATGTCTTCCTGGTAAATCAAACCTCAGTATTATGGAGTGACTTTTCTCTACATTGATGATTTTTTTCTCTTTTACTCTACTTTGCTGGCATTAGCATTCTTCATTAGTATTTTCAAGGACTATCCGCTTTTACTTAGGCTGGTAATCTTTATTATGTAGAGAATTTAGCCTATTTACATTCAGTATCCTAAGTGATATGTTTGGGCTTAAATCTCATCCCACTCATTGCTTTCTGCTTGTCCCACCTGTTCTATGTTCTTTCTCTCCTTTCTTTCTTTGAATTAAATATCATTATTTCATTGTTTACCCTCTGTTAGCTTGTTTTAAATGTTATTTTACTAACCATTAAGTGGTTACTGTAAAGAGTAAAACTTGAATTAACTGAATTATTATAAAAGTCTAATATAAGTTAATTTTTTTTGCTTCCTTAACAGTCCCTTAGAAACTTCAATTCTATTTACCCTCTCTTTGCTTATGTGCTCTTGTTGTCTATTTTTGTTCTCTCTGTATTTTTTTTAATATATTTTTTTTAATGTTTATTTACCTTTGAGAGAGAGAGAGAGAGCACAAGTAGGGGAGGGGGAGAGAGAGAGGGAGACAAAGAATCCATAGCAGGCTCCAGGCTCTGAGCTGTCAGCACAGAGCCCGATGCAGGGCTTGAACCCATGAACCATGAGATCATGACCTGCGCCGAAGTTGGACACTTAACCAACTGTGCCACCCAGGCGCCCTTTGTCTCAGTATTTTAAATCGTGTAAGATTATTAATAGTCAATATTCAGTTGGAGTTATCCAATTAATTACTCTTCTATTGTTTTTCCTTCCTGCATCTCTATTCTTCCATTACAGATTATTTGTCTTGGGCCTGAAGAATATCCTGTATTTTGATTAGTGCAGTTTGCTAATGATAAATTTTCTCAGTTTTTGTCAGAAAATTCTTTATTTTACTTTCATTTTTGAAGGACATTTTTCTGGGTATTGAATTCTAGATTAGCATTTTTTTCAGGCAATTGAAAATATTTCTTTGTCCTTTGGCTTTCATTTATTTCTCTTATTGCTACTTCTTTGAAAATACTGTTTTTCTTCTGTTAGCCACTTTTAAAATTTTTTTGTCTTTGGTTACTGTCAATTTTAGAATGCTTGGCCTACATGTGATTATTATTGTATTTATTCTTTTGGCACTTGTAATACTTGAATCTTAATTTGGTTTCTTTATCAGTTTTGGAATAGTCTCAATTATTATCTTTATAGATACTTCTTCTGTCTCATTCTTCCTTTCCTCTCTGTCTGGTACTCCAATTACAGACACGTTAATCTTTTCCATTGTATCTTCTGTGTCTCATATTCTTTTGCGCTTTGTATTATGTATGTATGTGGGAGGGGGTGTTAGGTGTGACTGTGCTTTATTCTGAATAATTTCTAAATCACTATTCTCTCTTCAGTCTTTTTTACTGTATTATTAAACATATTCATTAAGTTCTCACTTTAGAATACTGTATTTTTCAGGGTGCCTAGGTGGCTTAGTCAGTTAAACATTGATTTCATTTGGTTCAGGTCATGATCTTGGTTTGTGAGTTCAAACCCCACGTCAAGCTCTGTGCTGACAGCACAGCACAGAGCCTGCTTGAGATTTTCTCTCCCTCTCTCTGCCCCTCCCCTGATCACATGTGCATGCATGCTCTCTCTCAAAATAAGTAAATTTAAAAAAAAAAGAATACTGTATTTTTCAGTTTGAGAATTTTCCTTTGGTTCTTTTATATAGTTTTCAGTTCTCTACAGAAATTTTCAGTCTTGTCATTTTTCTTTAAATACATCAACAGTTATTTTGAATAAAGCTGATAACTTCATCATCTGGATTTCCTGGGGGTTGTTTTCCATGGGCTAAAGTTTCAGATTTTGACCATGTTGTCTTGTTTTCTTACTGCTTTATTATATGGCAAACATTGTATATTAAAAATTACAGATAATTTGAGACTGAAGTTAAAACAGATTTATGTTGGCTTCTAGCAGATGATTTGTAGTTGTCCCACATCTTGCTTAATCCAGTCATGGATTAAAATGATTTAAAGCTGGGCTTCAGTCTCTGTAAGAGCCAGTCTGTTTCCTATTCATTCTTAGTCTTAGTAGTCCTTCTAAGTCAGGCTTTGGGGGAGAGAGTTGTCAGTACAGTCTCGGCATTCCCCAAGCTCTAATGCTTATTAGAAGATGCTCAAGTTCTCAGTATCTGAATTGCTTCTTTTGGAATTAGTCACTGCCTCTCTGGAATTACCTTCTCTAGAATCTCTGGCCATAATTATTTACTGCCTTGTTAGTTCTCTGATGTTTTCAAACAAATATGGGTATTTTCCCAGTGTTTTTTCAGTTCTCAGCAGGAGGAATGGTTTGAATTACCTTGTCTGCCATTTCTAGAAGTGGAATTCCCCATAATATATTTATAGTATTTGCTAATTTTAAAACTTTAATCTCCAACATTTGTATAGCATTTATCAGTTTACAAATTTCTTTCATGTACATTTTCTCATTTAATAAAGAAGGTATTAGCATCCCTTTATACAGATGAGAAAACACTCTCAAAAGTAGACATAGGACTTAAGTTTACATCAACCTAATGACTGAACCAATACTCAAATTTAAATCTTCTAATTCTCAAGTCTAGTTTTTATTCTGCCATTCCCTAGGTGTAAACTTTTGTTTTAATGTTTATTGTTCTTACCAGAGAAAGAATGTACGTTTATGATTTTGCTTTGTTTTGTTTAAAAATGTGATTCAGCAAGATCCCACCTTTCCGCTGATAGATTCAAGTTCTCAGAACCAGATTAGAAAACGCATCGTACTTGAAAAGTTGAGTAAAATGTAAGTATGTAATTGTCATTCCACTGTTACAATATTATGAATTAATTTGGTATTTGTAGGTTCATAATTTAGATTAATTTTTATCCTTCAATTTTGAACAGTTTGAAAAATGTGAAAAGTTTACATGGATGTCTTTGCCTGAGAAATTGGAATTTTTAAGATATATTGCCAAGGAAATATTGAAATTAAGTTTTGTGCAGAAGACACAGAAGCACATAATAAAAGTTGAGAATATGGGAGTAGAAAACCAAACTATGTCACCTCCACTTAATAATCCAGTGAAGTAAGGGAAAAAATACCAAAGCTAGACCATTTAAATACTGATTTGTGGTATATGTGTCATATCAGTTTCACATGTGAATGAAACTTTATGAAGTTTTAACGGTCTGTTAACTCACTCTGCATACATATTTATTTATAGAACCATTTCACACTCAGCAACTTAAGAGTTTTTGTTCAAGTCAACTTTGCACTTTAGTTTTAAGCTTCCCGTCGTGGAAATTATTTTTCTTGTAATTGCCCAGTGATGAATGAGATTTAAAAAATTGTAATCTTGATTTCTCTTTCAAAGGAAGTTTGAAAAATCTTTTTTCCAGAGGTGTAAGGGCTGTCTTGAACTTTTAAATCTCCACTTTCTTTCTTGAGAAGAAAAATGTAAGGGTGTTTTCAGTCATTGTTTAAGGTGTGCATATGGATTAGGGGCACCTGGCTGACTCAGTCGGTACAGCATGTGACTCTTGATCTCAGGGTTATGAATTCGAGCCCCATTTGGGTGTAGAGATTACTTAAAAATAAAATCTAAAAAGTGTGCATATAGATTAGTCTTAATTTTGTAGTAGTTCAAAACTAAGAAAAACATAATCTCCTGGAAGCCTTGGTATTTTGAGCAGCTTGCTTCTGTTTTACATTTTAAATAATTATTTAAATTAATATTTGTTGAGTGCCTATTATGTTAAGCTTCTCATAGACAGTAAAGCTGTTTTTAGTTTTGCCTTTTATATGGTCCTATACTTAGACATTGTTTCTGTGTAATAGAAACAGGTTAGAAATAGAAATAGGTTAGAAAACAGTAAAAGTCACCATCTGTCTGATTCATAGGACAAGAAGATATCAATCCTTGACTGTAGTTATATAGATTTGAAACGTTAGTATGGATTATTGATACTGGTATGTAATCAGTAGATAAGGATTTATCGGAAAATAATTTTCTAGACATTTCAGCTAATGAAAGGACCCAGTTTTAAATTTAAGACCACATAGCTATGCCATTGAAGGAATTCTATTCCTCCTGGGTTTTGGCTGCAATAGATGACAAAAGGAGCCCTGCCAGAAGACCAAATTATTGATAATAGCTCAAGAACTAAATGTGAGAAGAGGTGGAATAACTTTAAAGAGAAAGAAACACAAAGAACACTAAAAACAAAATAATTCTTGACACAGAGGTTTTTTTTGGTTGTTTATGCAAGTAGTTGAGGTTTTCTTTGTTATAAAATGAAGATATTTTTAAAAATAATAAAAAAATAAAAATAAGACCTTTTGGTTTTTGATTAGAACAAACCAATTGTAAACAGACTTTTTTTTGTTTTTTGGATAACTGGAGAAAATGAAATATGTACTGGGTATTAGGTGATATTAAGGAAGTGTTAATTTGGTTAGGTATGATCATTTTATTATGATTTTGTAAGAAAATGCTGCTGTATTTTTTAAAAAAGAAAGAAAATGCTGTTGTATTTAGAGATAAATAAGGAAATATTTAGGGATCAAATTACATGTCAGGGATTTACTTTTTTTTTTAATTTTTTTTTAATGTTTATTTATTTTTGATAGAGGGAGGGAGGGAGGGAAGGAGGGAGGGAGGGAGGGAGGGAGGAAGGTAGGTACAGAGAGAGAGGGAGATACAGAATCCAAAGCAGGCTCAGGCTCCAGGGGTCAGCACAGAGACCAATGTGGGGCTGGAACTCACAGACTGCAAGATTATGACATGAGCCAAAATTGGTACCTCAACTGACTGAGCCACCCAGGTGCTTAGGAATTCACTTTAAAATGGTACTAGCCAGGAGAGGAAAGAAGGAAGAAAAAATGCAGTAAATATAACAAAATACTGGGAGGTTGAATTTGGAAATAGATAATAGAGTTGCTATTGCTGTTTCCTCTGTTTTGAAATATATCTGAAACTTGCATAATTAAAAAAGTCGTACATACTTATTGCAGCAGATTGAGGCAGTGCAAAATTGTATAAGAAGGAAGATAACCTATAATCCCTAGTAATGTTTTGATGTTTATCTTTGACGTATACATGATGTCTGGTGTGTGTATATTCATTCCCTTTGGTTCTCTCTGTTATAGTATAAACCTGGAAGGAATGAAACGTGTTTGAAATACACAGTATATCAGATACAGTATCATTATATATAAGTTTTTATAAAAATGGGGCAATACTCCATAGGCATTTTTCACTTAATATACCATATTTTTCCACATTATAAATATGTAGATTTATATTATTTTAAAGGTTTTATTATATTCCATTATATGGAATATTTGTATATCATAATTATATGTGTATATCATAATTTATGATCATCTGTTGATGGACATTTGTTTCCATTTTTCACTACTAAAAATATTTCTGCGTAAGCAACTTTTTTATGTTATCTGATTATTTCTTTAGGATAAATTTTTTCCTAGTAAAACTCTTGGGTCAAAGACTAGCCGCATTTAAAACGTTAACATATATTGTCAAGTTGCTCACTAAAAAAGTACTAATTTTTACTCCCACCATAAGAATTTAATAAGGAGAAATAGGCCACACTCCTAACTTAGTCTAATATTCAAAAGTAAAGGTAAGAAAAACCCGAGACCAGAATACAGATAGTAGCCAAAACAATGTTTCTCAGTGTCTCATACTGTAGCATAGCCTGTGACTTGGAGTGTGGGGTTATTATGAATTATATCCTTATGACTTCTCACCAGTCACATCCTAGCTTAACTGCCTCTACCTAAGTGCCATTCTTACGTATGGAAAATCCAGACTTAGGCAAACCTCAAAGAGTATGTGTGTATAATTAAATTATATTTTAAAATAAATGTATTTTTTTTTATTTTCAGAGTGCCTGGACTTTTGGGGCCTCTTCAGATCACATTAGGAGATATTTATGCACAGCTTAAAAATCTCGTTCGAACTTTCAGGTTGGTGTTAATATTACAGTTTTCCTTCTCAGTTATTTTGACTTCATGCAGCTGTCTTGCAGAATCCATAGGTAGACTGTGTTAACCACTGATATATCACAGCCGCTAACTCAGGAAATAAATGGGTAAGCCCTGGCATGCTGCCATGGCCAGCTGCTCCATCCTAGGAAATCCTGTGGGGGCTAGACTAATAAAAAGCATAGCTCCTGGCTGGGTTTGCCCACAGTGTTATTGAACAAACTTGGATAAACTCATCCTAAAAGGAGCCAATAACCGAAAAGGGTTTGGAAAAGAGAAAGGAAGAGATTTATTTTGGGTGCCAGCAGCCAGGGGAGGTGGCAGACTTAAGCCTTAACAACCAGCCTCTCCAACAACAAGGACACCTAGAAATTTATAAGGAGAGGTTTAGAGGGATACATGCAAGAAAGCAGGCAAGGAGCATATAATCATGGGTCAGGGTTGGTATGTGTTCAGCCCATGATCATGGGCAGGGAAGGAAGGGGTCATGTGGGGTGTGGTCTTCTAGCATTCCTCTGCTATCAGGCTTTTCTGGTTGGGCAGTTTGTATGCTCTGGGACTTTGCAAAACACCTTCATCAATGTCTCAAGAAAGTGCAATATGAAAAAAATACAGTAAATTTTAATTAAAGCATGATTTATGTTAAGCGGTCTTGTCTAGTTCTGGTTTTAACTGTTGGGGTCTGTAGATGAGCAAGAGGGCTTTCTAACAAAGGCATGAATAAAGTAAATGACTTACCTTCAGTGTCTTAGATCTAAGAATAGTGCTCTGTTTTCTTCTCCACTAAACATTACTTTTATCTTTTATTAAATTCAATACCTTATTTGTTCAGACTTTGAATATAGTTAGTTTTGGATAGTTTATTTATAGAATAGACTAAAATTAAGAAGGAAAATAAGGTCTCACACAAAGGTGGTTAGCCAGGAATATACTGGATCTTATTCAGTAAATATATATCTGATGACCAGCACTGTGGTAGGCACTATGGGCAATACAAAAGAAACATTATGCCCACCTCAAGGAAGAACTCCCCTGTTAGAGGATAACTTGAGCACTGTGAACAGTACAAAACCATGGGTAATTTAATATGGAACAGATTTGAAGTAATAAGAAGTAGGGAATATCCATTGTGAAGTAGAGTTGGGATTTTTCTAAAACTATCAAGGTAAAAACATTCCCAGGCTATACCTGTATTCTCTACCAAGAAGCATAAGGATAAACCTCTAAATATGCTATTGGTAGAGGTGCACCAAATACACATTTCAGCCAAATGCCAGTGACCAAATATGAAAAGTAGTATTTGCCGGTAGCTAAAACCAAATAGCACCAGTATAGACCAAACTTCTAGAGTAGAAGAATCATTTCATCCAATAAATAAATTATCACTATGGTTTATTGTTATCAGAAGTAGCAATATTTTGGAAGTTTAAAATTAAGGTACAGAAATAATTTCTTGGCATTGTTAGCTATTAGATTTCTCTTGTAGTCACTGTACCCTATACCAGTAATACCAAATATCCATTTACTTTCAACTAATGCATTTAAAAACAACACTGACCTTTTTGTGTGCCAGAAAGGGATTCAGAAAACTGTTTTTCAGTAAGGTGTGTACTAGAAGGATCTAAGATTCATAGTTTAGACAAATCTCAAAAAACTTTATCTTCCACCTCTAAAAAGGATCATTTGTACCACTTCATGTTTAAATACTTAGCTTTGTAGACTCAAGACTACAGGAGGGTTTTTTTCTTTCTTTTTTTTTTCTTTTTTAATATTTATCTATTTTGAGAGAGGGAGAGCAGGGTAGGGACAGAGAGAAAGAGGGAGAGAGAGAATCCCAAGTTAACTCCTCACTGTCAGCACAGAGCCTGATGTAAGGCTAGATCTCACAAACCATGAGATCATGACCTGAGCCGAACTCAAGAGGTGGACACTCAACTGACTGAGCTACCTAGGTGCCTGAAGAGTTGTTTTAAAACATTCTTGTGGAGTCTTTTCCTGTGAAGCCTGACTAAACAGAATGTGTTTGGGGTGCCTCAATTTATTCAACATTTCTGTCTTAACATTTTTATTATCTTAATTAGAGATTACAATGAGATTATTTCATATCTGTTTACATAATTTAGGTATTTTTCAACTCCAGATATTTTAAAGTGACATTTTTTTAATTCATCATCACAAGATGCCAAGAATTGCCCAATAGGAAATCTTCTTGAAAGATTTGTAACTTAAGTGGAAATAAAATTTAAATGTAGCTCTTAAAGCTATTAAAGACAACCAAGTCAGTTTTTAAAGATCTAATTGGCATTAAACAGTGATTAATGAATTAGGTAGCATTCCATCTAACAAAGAGAAAGATGATCCAAGGGAGTGTACAATTAGAAGACTTTTATAGGCAGAAATGGGGCAGGATAAGGAAGTTATTAGAAAAGAAAGGATTGTTTCAGGCAAGGTCACCTTCCCTTAGAGGAAAAGGCAAGGGGTCTTACCATGCATGTTACCTCATTAGTGTTGATCAGAAAATTCTAGACTGATTGGTTTAAAACTCTATTCCTGGGAGAGTCTGAAACTACAATTGGTGTTAAGTCTTGGTGGGGCTGAGCATAAGGAACTCCATTTGGGACCTTTTGTTCCTTTTTAACAATGGTTCTTTTCCTTTATATATACATAATACAGTTCTGCAAAGATTGAATTATGATGACAGGTAATCTCTATTATTCTGTCTTAACCTTATTTGAATTTATATAAACATTTTTTCCAGGGCACCTGGGTAGCTTAGTTGAGCGTTCAACTCTTGATTTCAGTTTAGGTCATGATCTCACAGTTCATGGGTTCAAGCCCCATGTCGGGCTCTGCACTGACAATGAGGAGTCTGCTTGGAATTCTCTGTCTCCCTCTCTCTGTGCCCCTTCCCTGCTAGCTCAGTCTCTCTCTCTCTCAAAAATAAACATTAAAAAAAATTTTTTTTAATTTTTTTTCCAAGATAACAGCATTCTCCAGAAAGTAATCTATTTAATGTATTTACTCTTTGAATTAACTGTTAATCTATTTAGCTAAATAATTAAAAATTTTTACTAATTGTTTTATACATAAACCTAATGGTTTTCACAGGCATCATTAATTACTGTGACATTTTATTTTTCTGACTGACAAAAACACATAAGGACTTTTTTACTTCATCTAGAATGTTTAGATTTGAAAGTGAATGTTCAGTTAATAACAGTAAATGTGAATGACATGATTGTTCTTATTACTGAGATTGTTAACACTTATTAGATATCATGGAAACTATGCAATCACAAGATCATTGATCACACACAAATGTAAGGATGCCAGAAGTGATGATCAGATTGGCCTCAGCCTTTGGAAGACTGACTAAATGTTTTGCCAAATACCAAGACCAAAGTCAAACTTCTCTGCATCGGTCTTAGCGATGAAGAGAGAGAGAGGTTTGTTTTCTATCACAGAACCATGCACCCAAAAGAAAAACAAAAGTTTTTCAGCTGTCTACACTAATGATAATGTTTGAATAGATGTATACAATGTGAAGTACAACTTTAGGATTTTTTCAGGATTTATCAGGAAGTAAATATTGTATTAACAAAAAGGATAGCTGAAGGAAGATGAAGACTCTCATTGATTTTTAAAGAAGTTGTTATGCAGTTTCTTGCAAACAGTGTTTATTTAATCACCATTCTAAGGAAACTAGAAAAGTCACTAAGACGTATCATAAGAGATATTAGAATGAGACTTTTGATCTTTAACTACAAATACTAATTTTGTGCTTAAGTTTTACTCTGCTCATTTAGAATACATTAACAATTTAATTTACTCTGACTATATTTTCTAGTGCTGTTTTTATATAAATCTAATTGGATATCTTCTTTTTTAAAAAAAGTATTCATAGGGGCGCCTGGGTGGCTCAGTCTATTGAGCGTCCAACTTCGGCTCAGGTCATGATCTCACAGTTTGTGAGTTCGAGCCCCGCGTCAGGCTCTGTGCTGACAGCTCAGGGCCTGGAGTCTGCTTTGGATTCTGTGTCTCGCTCTCTCTCTGCCCCTCCCCCGCGCATGCTGTGTGTCTCTCTGTCAAAAATAAACATTAAAAAAAAAATTAAAAAAAACTATTCATAGGTTCTCTGAACTTACTAGAAACCCATTGGAAATATTAGGCTACAAATGCAAGATTGCCCATTAATACTCTCATATGCCCTAGGGATTTAGGAATTTCAAATTGGAAACCACAGTCCAGGCCATTATTTTTGGCCTTCCGAAGCAGCCCCAGTAATAATGTTTGGTCCATGTCAGTACGTGTAGTCAGTATGGTACTCTATGTGCTAGGTACTTGGCATTTACATATTACTTAATTTCCAAAAATAGTGACATTATCCTCATTTTACAGGTAAGAGATGAGAGGTTAAATAATCTCAAATCACACAACTAGTATAGGCATACCTCCTTTTATTACCCTTTGCTTTATTGCTTCACAGATACTGCTTTTTACAAATGTAGGGTTTGAGGCAGCCTTCCATTGAGCCAATCTATCCATGCTTTTTTTCTAACAGCATTTGCTCACTTTATCTCTGTATCATACTTTGGTAATTCTCATATTTTAAACTTTTTAATTATTATATTTGTTATGGTACTCTGATCAGTGATTATAGCTCACTGAGAGCTCAGATGATGGTTAACATTTTTTAACAATAAAGTAGTTTTAATTAAGGTATGCATGTTGTTATATTAGGCATAATGCCACTGTGTATTTAATAGACTACAGTATAGTGCAAACATAGCTTTTATATGCACTGGGAAACCAGAAAATTCACTTGCCTTGCTTTTTTACAGTATTCACTTTGTTACAATGTTCTGAAACTGAACCTGCAATATCTTTGAGGTACACCTCTGGCTGAGTATCCTCTAAAATCAAGAGGATAGATCTTTATTGTTATCACCACCAAAAAAAAAGGGGGGGTGAAAATGGTAACTGTATGTGAGGGGATGATAGGTTGATTGTGGTGATCATTTCACGGTGTATGCATAGATCAAAACAAGTTGTACAGCTTAAATATATACAGTTACTATGTCGATTATTCCTCAGTAAAGCTGAAAAAAAGTTTTTTTAATATGCTATTGTGTCCCTCAGTAGTCATTAGTATCAAAGATATATAAAAAATAAGTCATTTCATTAATAATTTCTCTAAGATCCCAAGTAAGAACTGTATTTGAGAGGGTTCTGTTACCTATGAAACTAAGTCTTCTTTGTCATCTAAGCTAGCTGAGATGCAGTGTTCATCAGTCCTATAAGAGGTAGCTAAGAGACTGCACATAGGGGACTTTCAAATGTCGTTTTCTACTTACAATTTATAAACTATTTTATCACCTTTTTCTGTTATTCCTATTGTGTAAGCCTAAGTCCTTTCCAGTTACTTTCTGCATTATTTACATTAAATTAAAATAAAACCTATGTGAAACAATATGATATCTGAGATTTGCTTCAGAAGTATTTACACTAGGGTGATGTTGAATATGGGGTTGTGTAGATGAAACATGATCGTCCAGGAGTTGATCATTGTCAAAGTTGTGATGAGTATATGGAAGTTTTATATATGTGTGAAATTTAATAAAATGGTAAAATAAGCCAAAAAATTATGCATTGTTTTAGTGTTAGGGGATGTTTTAAAAACCTTGATGTTAATTAAGCTAAAAATTAATTAGCTTAATTAAAAATATTTACTCTTTAGTACCTACAGGTCAGTATTTATAGCTTTAATAAAAATTGCTTAAATTGGCTTTGCTGCTTTTTAGGAAATGTCAATTACTTAGAGTACAGAATTACCTCTAGTAAGATCACTCATGGGGTCTTCAGATTCTGGTAGGACAACTTCAGCAGGTATGTGACTATTTGTAGGCTCAGGCTTCTATGTGAAGTCTCCAAAAAAAATTGCCATATTGACGACAATGATTAATGTTGAGAGATCTTTTCAGTCAATACTGGCAATTGAAAAGAGTTGGCAGAAATAACTATACCCTTCTCTTTGAAATGATAATCAATAATAGGAACTTGTAAAACAGTGATTCTCAAGCTAATTGTGCATCAGAATTACCTGGGGAGCTTTTAACAGCTATACATGCCTGGCTCCACCCCTAGGGATTGAGTTTCATTTGGTCAGGTTGGGCCCAGACATCAGTATTCTTTAAAAGTCCCCCAGACGATTTTAATGTACAGCCAGAGCTGAGAGCCTGTTAGAACTTACACATAAAATAGCTTTTTCAGCTCTTTGAAAAATCTTCCCCTATGAATAGAGCTGTCCTTTCTGTTGAATTGCATCACAGTCATTTATCTGGAATGCTACTTTGATTTACCTACCATAGTGGTTTCATCAGAAGTTGCTTGGTAAAGATGCACTGTCATCAGTGTTGGGTCAAGAAACTTTTTCTAAATCAGATTTGAATTAAAATTATATTTTGATACAAAAAGACCTTGTCATATTTTCCCCAGTGCCTGAAACAGTGGTATAGAGCAGGCTCTCAATACACTTTTTGCTGGAAGAGTAAATGAATTCATGGAATGTTACATTTGCCTTAACTTAGGGAGATTTGAATACAGTAGAAAAGCAATTTCTATTTAACTGTTTTTGCCATGTTTCGATTTACATGCTTATCCTTTGACCTTTTTTGGTCATATGCTAGCTTCTGTTTTAGTTGCTACGGACAAAGCAGTGAACAAAACAGACAAAAATTCCTTCTCTCATGGAACTATTCTAATAGATATGTAAAAATTTTAAAACAATATGTGTATTATTATATGGTAATATGCTCTTTCCCCTTTCTCAGTTCATTCTCTTCCTTTTCTCCCCAGAAGCGGAAGAGGGGATGATACCGAGGAGGGAGATAGTTGTGATTTTAGATAGGCTGGTCAGGGAAGACCTCATGGAGAAGATGTCATTTGTAGAAAGATCTAAAAGTTGGTGAGAGAACAAGCCATGTTCCTATCTCTGAAAATATATTAGGTGCAGCAGGCCTGGCTTATTCACAAAATATTAAGGATGTTAGTGAGACTGGAGAAATGAGCAGAAGCAAGAGTAAAAAGAGATATGGTCAGAGAAGTACAGGGCGGGGAGTGGGTGTGCTATAGATTATATAGGCCTCGTAGTTATGGTCATTCTTTCACTTTTCCTCCAAGTGAGATGGAGAGCAGTTGGTTGATTCTGGACAGAAGAATAACATGATATGACATACATTTTTAACAGCATCATTCTGGCTGCTGATTTGAGAATTGCAATAACAATAGATGGGCAGAGGCAGAAAGTCTGTTTAGGATGCTGTCTTGGTAATCTAGGCAAGAAATGATGTGGACCAAGATGAAAGGAGTGGAGATAATAAAAAGTAATCAAATTCTTTTTTGAAGATAGTATCATTGGGATTTGGACATGGGACATGATGTCCCATGGTTGGACATGGGACATCAAGAGAGCCAAGGTTAACCACAGGATTTGTGGCCTGAGCAACTGGATTCTGGAAGGATTCCATAGCCATCCTATAGAGGTGGATCTGTCTGCAAGAAGACTTGGTTTTGGGGGAAGAAGAGGAGCTCAATTTTATCTATGCTAAGTTTTGAGATGCCTATTAGATAATCAAGTGGAAATGTCAAGGAGATCATTACATACAGAAGTCTGGAATTCAAGGAAAAGATCCAGGCTAGAGATCATAAATTTGAGAATTGTCAGCACGTAGTTATCTAATATTTAAAGCTATGAAACTGGATAACATCACTAAGGGAATGACTATATAGAGAGAGAGATGAGAGACCCAAGGGCAGACGCCGTGGAGTAATCCAAAATCAGAACTTCTGAAAGAGTGCAGAGTTCCTCCTCTGTAAATTGCCTGCTTATATATTTTGACTGTTTGTTTATTGGCTGGGGATTTTTTTTAAGACTATTTTTTTAAGAGCAGTTTTAAGTTCATAGCAAAATTGAGAAAAGGGTACAGAGATTCCCTATAACACCCCTTGCCTCCACACATGTATAGCCTCCCACATTAGCAACACCCCCAACCAGAGTTACGTACTTGCTTCAGTTGATGAGCTTACATTGACAACATCATTATCACCCAGAGTCCATAGTTTACATTAGAGTTCACTCTTGGTGTCAAATAATCTATGGGTTTGGATAAGTGTATAATGACATGTATCCACCATTTACTAACTTAGGGTATTTTCACTGCCCTAAAATTCCTCTGTGCTTCACCTATTTGTCACTCCCCCCATGCAACCCACCCTATTCCACACACCCCTGGCAACCAGTGATCTTTCTACTGTCTCCATAGTTTTACCTTTTCCAGAATGTCATGTAGTTGGTATGTAGCTTTTTCAGACTGGCTTCTTTTCACTTTAGTAATATGCATATAAAGTACCAACACATCTTTTGGGAGTTTGATAGCACATATCTTTTTAGGGCTGAATAATACTACTAGATGTACCACAACTTATTTTTCCATTTGCCTACTGAAAGACGTTTTGGTTGCTTCCAAGTTTTGGAAGTTGTAAATAGAGCTGCTATACACATCTGTGTGCAGGTTTTTAAAGTCATAAGTTGTTGACTCCTTTGGGTAAATACCAAGGAACATGATTAGTTTTGTAAGAAAGCACCAAGCTCATCCAAAGTTCCTGTACCATTTTGCATTCCCATCAGCAATGAATGAGAGTTCCTATTGCTCCACGTCCTTATAACAAAGCCGTACATTTGACTAATTATATCATGATGTCAATGTAGATTTATCAGTGTAGCAAATGTATGACCTTGGTGAAGTGACTTTGATTCAGCATTTGGTTTTGTCAGTGTTCAGGATTTGGGCCACTGTAATTAGTGTATAGTATCTTGTTTTAAAATTTTTTTTTTCAACGTTTTTATTTATTTTTGGGACAGAGAGAGACAGAGCATGAACGGGGGAGGGGCAGAGAGAGAGGGAGACACAGAATCGGAAACAGGCTCCAGGCTCCGAGCCATCAGCCCAGAGCCCGACGCGGGGCTCGAACTCACGGACCGCGAGATCGTGACCTGGCTGAAGTCGGACGCTTAACCGACTGTGCCAACCAGGCGCCCCTAGTATCTTGTTTTAAATTGCATTCCCCTTGAGATGTGATGTGTCTTTTTATGTGCTTATCTGTCATTTGTTTATCTTTGATAAGTCTGTTAAGGTATTTGGACTATTTTGTAATTGGGCTATTTATTTTCCTACTGTTAAATTTTAAGAGTTCTTTGTATATTTTGGGTAACCATCCTTTATCAGATGTTACTGGCTGTTTTTTTTTTTTTTTTCCTTACTGATTTATATCACTTTTTTATTTGGAGTAATTTTTCCAAATGCTTTATGAGAAACTAAATTACTACAGTGTATATTGTTGTCATCAATTGCTGAGTGATAGAGTTAGAAACTGATTTTAAAAACTTTTTTTTGATAAAGATCTAGTCTTCGGGTGTGGAGTTTGGTGAGCTCTTTATAGATTTTGGATACTAGCCCTTTGTCCGATACGTCATTTGCAAATATCTTTTCCCATTCCGTTGGTTGCCTTTTAGTTTTGTTGGTTGTTTCCTTTGCTGTGCAGAAGCTTTTTATCTTCATAAGGTCCCAGTAGTTCATTTTTGCTTTTAATTCCCTTGCCTTTGGGGATGTGTCAAGTAAGAAATTGCTAACCCAGTGAAGAAATGGGCAGAAAACATGAATAGACACTTCTCTAAAGAAGACATCCGGATGGCCAACAGGCACATGAAAAGATGCTCAGTGTCGCTCCTCATCAGGGAAATACAAATCAAAACCACACTCAGATATCACCTCACGCCAGTCAGAGTGGCCAAAATGAACAAATCAGGAGACTATAGATGCTGGCGAGGATGTGGAGAAACGGGAACCCTCTTGCACTGTTGGTGGGAATGCAAATTGGTGCAGCCACTCTGGAAAATTCCTCAGAAAATTAAAAATAGACCTACCCTATGACCCAGCAATAGCACTGCTAGGAATTTACCCAAGGGATACAGGAGTACTGATGCATAGGGGCACTTGTACCCCAATGTTTATAGCAGCACTCTCAACAATAGCCAAATTATGGAAAGAGCCAAAATGTCCATCAACGGATGAATGGATAAAGAAATTGTGGTTTATATACACAATGGAGTACTACGTGGCAATGAGAAAGAATGAAATATGGCCCTTTGTAGCAACATGGATGGAACTGGAGAGTGTGATGCTAAGTGAAATAAGCCATACAGAGAAAGACAGATACTATATGGTTTCACTCTTATGTGGATCCTGAGAAACTTAACAGAAACCCATGGGGGAGGGGAATGAAAAAAAAAAAAAAAAGAGGTTAGAGTGAAGAGAGCCAAGCATAAGAGACTCTTAAAAACTGAGAACAAACTGAGGGTTGATGGGGGGTGGGAGGGAGGGGAGGGTGGGTGGTGGGTATTGAGGAGGGCACCTTTTGGGATGAGCACTGGGTGTTGTATGGAAACCAATTTGACAATAAGCTTCATATATTGAAAAAAAAATATCTAGTCTTATAATTTATTGTCAACTCTTATTTCTATAAATTATGGATTATAACATTTCTTCATTGCCTCCTGCCAGCCTACCACAAGGTAGAAAGATACTAAAGATAAATTAAAATCAGAAATTGCTTATTACCTTGTTAGCTTATTTAATGAAATGTTGGTTAGGGGAAAATACAGAAGAAGATATGTTTATAGGGAAGTGTGTGTATATTTTAATAAATTATGCAATTTAGTTTCCCATGTTGTTCCTATACTCCCATCTTGTCTAACAGTACTATTGTTATAAATATATAAAAGTAAGACTGGAGCACTTTCTTTTGAGATGGTCATTATCCAATACTGAAGATTAAGCCACAATATGCTATTGACTCTATCAAACATAAAAAGAATAGAAAATAGTGCTCTTTGGAAATATGATGTTATAAATCTGATTCTATCTAAAAATAGAAGGTTCTTATATTTAAATGTAACAATCCTTTGGTAAACTTTATCTTCCTGTCTTACAGGTTAACAAATAGAAATATTATACACAAACCTGCAGAGTGGACCTTAATTGCTGTGGTGTTGTTGTCATTGTAAGTACTATTTCAGATTTTAACTCTAAATAGTAAATAGAATTTTGATTGGGGAAAAACAAAGTTGTTCATTGATTTTATAAGCATCATGAGAAAAGATACCTCTATTTTGTGCCTTATTTTCCTGTCCTATATGATAAAATAACTAGTGTAAAGTGATATGCCAGTATTTTCACAAGATTTAATTATTCTCTTTATATTTTTTACCATATTTTCTTCCAAAGGCCTTTATCTTTGCAAATATGATTTGTTATATTTTGAAAGAGGACAACTCCATGTGGAATATATATGGAATAGCCCTTTAATTTCATTTTTAACAATGCATTTTTATTAGCATTGAATGGGCCTCGTTTTATAACTGTAATTTTACCAACACATCTAATGTTGTTTCATTTGTCTCAGCATTAATCGCTTTGGGAAAGTTTTATTTTCCAAACTAATGTACATCTTTAAAATCAAACAGATTAAAGGAACTAAAGTAGATAGTACAGAAGCATATATAAAACATTTAATACTCATTCACCTTTTAAGAAATCACTGGTGGTTTCTAAAGCTGTCTCTCGGTAGGGTTAAAACCTTCTAGTAAGTGTAGTGTTTTTCAGCTTGAATTGCAAGTCTTCTTTTGAGGACCATTCATTACTGCATTACTGTTGCTACTTGGAGCTTGTTAAGTCATTGAAGCCCATAGGACAGTGAATACTTTACTGGACACTCATAGGTCAAGAAGTGTTATGAGCCAACCTCATAGCATCTCCAGCCCTGCTCTCTCTTTCTTGATATTTCTTCAGTCTGACATGTTACTCTGGCTTCACTGTCCCAAGGAAGGCTGTGCTGGGAGGCATTAGAGTAGGCTTCAGTGAGCCAACATCTGTGTCACCCAACCAAATACAACTCACAGGATTCATTAAATCAGAACACAGAAAATAACTTTACTTGAATGCCTTGATAATAAATTTTTTATCAGCCGTAAGAACAAATCTTTTGTCATTTCTACTATTCAGGGTCCCAGTTGAATTGGTTATTTGTGAAACAGATCTTATTAATATTTTAGAAAGTTCTTTCCATTTTATGAAATTTGTAAATATTTTGGTCACTGGCAAAAAAAAAAAATATCAGTAACTCTGCTCACCCACCATATCCTATGCCTGCCAATAAACCCTCATAGATAACTGTTTAACTGTACTTCTGCAATTCATTATACTAAAGAGGAAGTAACTTTTTTGGTTGACAAGTCACAGGCCTGGGCCAAGCAGTAATCTCAGAATCTTGCTTTCTAAGCCAGTAACTGGAAGTATTATCTTAATGAGCAGCTGCTTACTGAAGACACACGTTATTAGGTCCTACTTTTTTTTTTTTTTTTTTGTATCAAACTCTTGACACATATTGTCCAAAATGTATAGCAATGAACAAAAAAAGTATATAAAATGAAATAATAAAGACTGCTGTTAAAATTTCAAATTATTCCCTACAAAAATAAACCTCTAGTGTTTGATTTCAATGTGGCACAAAATATTGAAAGCTTTGCTAGTTGTTTTATGCACTGACTTCCCTAACTTTGGATCTAGTATAGGGAACCTCTTATTTCAAGGGTCAATGACCCATAAAAATAGTAACTTAATTGAATTCAAGAAACAGACTGCACATCGTAGTTGCATTATATGTTGCACGTTACACAATCAGTCTTGGGATAGCAGTAAACCCTGTTTCCTTTTCTCATTCACCTTAAATTCTTACCTTTCATTATGTGTTAACCACTATCTAGATCTACCTGTCTTTCTCCTAATTCTTTGTCCTTTTGATACCTGGACCTGTAAAATCCTGCCCAGTTAGGGCTCTTTCAGCTTCTTTTAAAATCCTTGGTCACTGTAGACGCCAAGTCAGCTGCTTCTTTCTTGGGTTTTGCCCTTCAAATATTATTTTCTCATAATTCTAACTTTTGCCATTGCCCCTTCTTGCAGGCTATTTCTGATCCCTTCCATTTTGCTTTTGCACCTTCTTTATCTTCACTAGCTGAGTCTCCTTATTTTTTGCTCATCAGCTCTAAGACTTTTGTCTCCTGTCCCAGTATTATTTTATTTATTTCCTCTTTTCTAAGGAAGTCCCCTTTAGCTATTCATATTTCTTCCCCCAGGAGAATCTCTGGCTCAATTTATAGCCCCTTTCGTTCTTAGCCTATTAAAATACTACTCCCATTTACTTCTATAAAGTATAATTATACTTTAGATTTGTACCTCTCTTTCTGCCCACTTAACAGTTCACAATTTTGGGAAAGGCATTTTGTCATTGGGGGAAGAAAAAGCAGGCTTGAGGACCAGCATTGGATAAAGAACCTTAAACACAGTGAAAAATTTGGAGACTTTAGTACCCAAAGAGACATGCACATAAACAGGTAAAGGAAGTAACATACTCACACATCTGTGGACCAGTAACCCCACCACTCAGCCTTTTAATTTATTGTTGCTAAAACTGATAATAGCATACATGGGATTATCTTTTTTTTTTTTTAATTATTCTATGACTTAGAAAACCTTTGCATCTATTCTCAAATTTCCAATGAAACTTGTTTAGCCGTTGCTTGCAGATATTTCTGGAATTCATGTTAAAAGTGAACTCCTTACAAATCCTTATAGCTAGGAAAAAGATTCTGAATGGCAGTTGTAGTCACTGAAGATGAATGTAATAAGATAGTATGTTAATTATTATAACAATAGTTCTATTCTTTGTATACTAACATTGCAAGGTTTTGTTACTAATAGCACTTGTTTAATGAATGAAAGCTGTTTCAAAATTTTTCTTGAAAACCACTTTAAAAAGTATACATTTTATTAGTATGTTGCTGTGCTGGCTCCAGTCTAACTCTTGCAGAGGGGGAAAAATCAATATTTTAGGCAAAACATGATAGTCCAGAAGAAAGAAAGAAGGCTGGTTCTTCAATTTTTACATCTGTATGCTTAAAAGTAAATGAGGTGTTTTTGTGTCAAATCATATTTTCCTGGTAACTTCCCTTGCACTTTCACAGGTGTATTAACATTTTAAAAATTTGAGGGGCACCTGGGTGACTCAGTTGGCTAAGCGTCCAACTCTTGATTTCAGCTCAAGTCAATGTTTAGTGAGTTCGAGCCACACATCGGGCTCTTGCTGACACCTTGGTGCCTGCTTGGGATTCTCTCATAACAAATAAACTTAAAAAAAATTGGAACCACAACATGCAATTTGTCAGTGTATACTGATGGGAATTTTATACCAATATAATCTCAGGAAGAAATTGATCAAATTGAGATGTACACTTCATCTTTGCACACTTAGTGAAATACACCTATCTATAAAAATAAATCATGACCTATTGCCATTTCATTTAGATTTTTCACAAATTCCATACGACTTGAATAGCCACTGTGACTGCAACATTTATGGATATATATATTTTGTACTCAGACCTTAAGTAGTTACCAAGAGCACACAGAAAGACTTTTTAAATCAGAGCTTAAACAGTATACACTTACTTAACAGTGAAGAAATTAATTTCCCTTTAGTCCTTTCTTATTTCTTTAATAAATGTTATAATTAACAAAGATTCTCAAGAACTCCTTACATAAAACATCTGTAATACTGAAAATTGACCCAGTTCTTTTTTTGTTGTTGTTTGTTTTTAATAACTCATTAGAAATATGGTAAAGTAACCTGGTAATTGGTGTTATGCTTAAGCACTTACAGTAATTTTTTATCTTAGCTGAACTTTATCAGACTTTACTCATATACTGTATATTGAAACAATACAAAGTTGAATCTGCTTTTGCCACAAAAATAATGCTCTAATATTAGACTTTTTCCACAGTCTCAGTGCATGATTTTTCATAAAGATGTGTATAAATAGATAGATAGTCTGCTATAAATATTTTAGTGCCTATATACAGAGTAAAGCTAATGAATTTATATAATTTTGATGTGTTTGCCAAATTAGCAAGCATAAAAATTAATGACATTAAAGTGCATTTTGTGATGCCTCCTCATAATGATATCATATTTGTTTTTATATTCCTCATAATTCTCATCCTACTCTTAATACAGGAAAAAAACAGAAACTGTAGGATCGCTTTGCATCATGGTCTCAGTACTCAGGATATTCTCCTTGAGAATATTTTGACTGGTATTTTGTGAGAAGATTTTATAGCCATAGGACACCCCCATCAGCTTGATCCCTTCTCTCCTTTTTCTCTTCGTCTTCCCAAGTCATCTTTGACTTCTCATTATACTTCAGCCTGTAACACAAGAGGGGACTGTGCAAATGTTGACTTAAAGCTGACAAATAGAGAGAAAGGTCCAGACTAGCAGCCAAAGAGAAGCCAGATAGAAGTCTATGGAGAAGCAAATTAACTGGCCTGACTTACTTTATGTACAGCCCACATGTGAGAAATGAGAATCAGTTTCCTCAGTGTCCTTTTGTACTTAAAATACTACTTTTCCACCCAAGTTAACCTTTGTAAGTAGCCACTACTTTGTATTATGATAATCTGAGGTTAATTGTAGCATAGGAGTCAGGTGTCTTTTAGTGCGTAGCCAGTTAGGGGGTATATGTTATGGTCCATGGGAATGATTTGGTTATCTAATGAAGGAGATGAATACTTTTTATTACCTAGAAAGAAGAGAAGGTAGAGAGTGACTTCTGGTAATCTAACATGGATATATGCTCTTCCTAGTTTTATGCCCTTGATGTTCTCTAATGGAAAGCTTTCAAGATCATCTCCAAAAATGTCTGCTTTCATTTTATTTATCTGAACTGTCTGTTTCCAGTGAACTATGGCCCACTTCCTAGGCAGAGACCATGCAATAGTATATTCCTCCTAAAAGCTTTCAGTATTCCTATCGTTAAGGGAGTAGCATGTAAGTCCTGAGAAATGGTATTTAAACAAGCTCAACTTGACCATGATCACTAAACAAAAGCCTTCGCTGGATATGGGCAGCCACTTTAGGTAATCATCATACACATAGACACTCAGGAGAGTCACTTCCCTAGGGTACCAGGCATGAATAGAAAGATGTGACTAAGGCTTTTTGCCTCAGCAGATTTTTTTTTTTAGCCTACCCATCACTAACTTCCTTAGAGAAGTTTGTGAGCATACCATGAAAAATGAAGACGTAGTTCCTTAGAAATTTTTTGGTTCTCAGAAGTATTCTAAGGCCTTTCTTCTAACATTTGGTTCTAAGTAGTTAAGACCATATAGTGGAAGATCATTGAAATAACTTTTTTTTCCATATAATTATGGAATTTTTTATATTTAACTGAATTTTTATCAAGATATAATTCATATAACATAAAACTCACTATTTTATAGTGTACCATTCTCTGGGTTTTAGTATATTTGTTATATTATGCAGCTGTCACCACTGTCTAATTCCAAAGCATTTCCATCATTCCAAAAAGAACCCTCATACCTGTTAGCTTAGTCCCAATTTCCTCTTCCCTCATCCCCTGGTAACCACTAATCTGTTTTCTGTCGCTATGGATTCTGAACATTTCATACAGGTGGAATGATATAATATGTGGTCTTTTGTGTGTGGTTTCTTTCACTTAACACAGTGTTGTCAAAGTTAATTAACACTATAGCATGTAACAGTACTTTGTTCCTTTTTATGTCTGAGTAATATTCCATTTTATGGATATACTACATTTTATTTATCCATTAATCAGCTGATGGACCTTTAGGTTGTTTGTACCTTCTGGTTGTTAAAAAACATTTGTGTATAAGTTTTGGTGTGAACGTGTTTTAGTTCTCTTGTGTATGCACCTAAAAATAGAGTTACCATCATATGCTAATTCTATTTAATCTCTGAGGAACTGCTAGCCTGTGGAACAGTGGCTTCAGTGTTTTACATTTCCACTGGCAATGTATGAGGGCTCCATAGATTGAACTATAAAGGTCTTCTCTTCTTGCCTCAAAGCCAGTAGTCATTTTAGAGGCTTACATTAACAGTTTTTCCAAAACTTAAATATGCACATTTTGATTGATTTTAGACCTTCATGGACTTGTAATATCTATTTCTTATGTTCTGGGAATTTCTACTTAATATGCAAAATGACTCCCTACGACCGCCCCCTGCTTCCAGAATGACCATAGTGTTGAATATGAGACCATATAAATTGAATGTCTGAATCGTTAACAGGTGGCATATTTTTGGATTCTTCAGTGTCCATAAAATTCTTTGTTTTTTTTTTCCCTCTTGTAAATCTTGGATTTGTTTATCTTATCATGTTTACTATCACAGTACCATTGTCATTGTGAAGTTTAAGTGTTTGTTTACTGATGATTAAACAATAATTAGATTATTTCTAAACCCCCCCCCCCACATATTTATTGCTGAGAGATATTTTTAAATTGAAGTGACTTTAGGAATCCAGATCTTTTCTAAAGAAAAAATACTTGTTTAAATTTTTAACCAAAGCCTACTTTCCTCAGTGATTTTTCCCCTCAGAATCCCTTGTAATTTTGGCAAGTTTATAATGGTTAGTGTTTTTATCCACAAGTAGCTGAGAGTCCCCAACCTCAAGCCACAGTTCACTAAGGATCCATAGCAAAAGGGTGTTCTGTCTAGCTTCCTCATCCCAAGCAGCAGCAGTGGGAACATTGGTGACAGCAAGTATCAGGCAGTACCTGGCCCTTGCCAGTCACAACCTTGACTTGCAGAGTCAGTCTCCACATCTGTCAGTGATATTTTGACATCCTGACTGAGCTCACTGAGAGGACAAGCCAGGAGAGGCTAGGAGTCAAGAGGCTTTAGGACACTGTTACCCTAGCCTCAGGGTTGGGCACTGTAAGAGTGAGATCATGGTTGCATATGGACACCACTGGTTGGTTCCATATCAGTTCTAGGGCATTGAAAAAAAAGTTAAAGCCACTATTCTGAAAGAATTGTTGCATAACAACAATTATGAAGAAAAACTTTTCCAACCCTCATCTACAAAGCTGCTCTATAGGTTTGTCACAAACAGGATTTAGATATAAAGTTTAAAGTCACTATAGCCCAGCCCTTTAAACAAACCTGTATGTAATATATCACTACAAAGTGAGTTACAAAGAACTTGTTTGCTTTGAATTAGAAATATCAATGGAAAGCATCCCTGCTTCCTTATTAATAGGTAATCCTAAAGCATTAAATACAAACATTATCAGGACATAAACCATCTGTTATAAGAAAAACATTTTATTTTATTTGGCTGGCATAGTCTTTTATAATCAAAGTTTGTATCTCAGTTTCCTAGATAATAGTTATGAAGTAGAAAGCCCATAATGACATACTTCTTCAGGGTATGTTCTTCCTTTCTACCTATTTTATTTTTCTTAGAATTCCTTAATAGCCTCATCTGCCTCTTGATTTTGGGACTTTAACTTTCTGCCTAGGATAAAAGTAAATGCAATTTAAATGTATGTAAATAATTTTTATTAATCATTTTTAATAAATGTAGTTTTGTTACCATACAGACTACCTTTAGCTACACAAGGGCCTCTTAAAACCCTAAATTCAGTCTCATTCTGGATTATATCCTGGTTTTTTTGTTTTTTTTTTTTTTTCTTGTTGGCAAAATGAGAGGTTAGGCTATATCTGGGTTAAATGAACTTAGCAGTGTGAATTCAACTATGAGATAATATATGTAAGAAATTATTCTAACGCAATAGGCCAAAGGTTACTGAAGGAGACAGTGAGGATGAGTATATTTAGTATAGGAAGCAATTTAATTTTGCTGATAGAGCCATAGTAACACTGCCTCAGTATTATTACTTAATGATCTTAGTCATTAAACTTGCCAAAGAAATGCTTTGAGTGATATGGCTAGTCACTCTGTGGAAAGATTACAGAGCACTCATTTAAGTCACTGGGAGGAACACACCCCCCCCATCCCCCACCCCCAGGATTCCTTTACTGTCTTTCTACCTCAGAGTGACATTATATTAGCTGACATTATATTGCTTTCTTCATCAAAGCTGAGGAAACTGCCCTGTACAAAAGGAAACAATGGAGTGGTTTAGTACCTCAGCATTATACTTAACAGTAGTGAAAAGCAAAATAAAATGCGTAAGCTGATTATTTTAATGTAAAAATATGTTTTAAAACTAATTATGCTTACAGAATCATCACTACAATCTATGGACCTCTTTTCCCTCTTCTACATTATCCTTTACACTTTATGTGGGAATAAGTGCTGTCAGTGAATAAGGATGTCTAGAAAGAACTTTGATGTGAGAATTTCGAATTCTTTGTTCAGATCACATTTAAGGAAATGTTTAAAGTGGTTCTAGAGTAATGTTTTCCTTTTTTACTTCCTACTTTTTTTTTTATTCACTGATGAAAAGATCTCAAGTGTTCATTGATAAATCTTCTTTGAACTAGATATTGTAGGGCGACCCGAGTTTCTTCTCTGAGATAATATCATCTTATTATTAGCTAAAGAATTGATAAGCACCTGCTTTGTAGCTCTGATTTTTCTTCTAAAGAGTTGGTTTAGTCTTTTTTTTAAATGTCTATAATACCATGCCATGACAATCAACATAAGTAGAACCCATATATACCAGAGAAGGAAATGAGACCCACACTTTGTTGTAGCATTATAACTATAAATTAGTGTAGAAGCTGGCATCTATGCAATAATTGAAAAGATTCCAAATAGTTAGAAATCTGAATTTAAAAATAGACAATGTTTATTGAGCAGCTGCTTCTGGTAAGACTGTCTCTTAGTCTCTGTGGGGGATACAAAGGTTAAACAAAGCCTCTGCACTGAAAGACTTTACAGCCTACTGGATTTTGAGGAAAAGGGGATATGAATGTGTACAATAAAAAGTTAAATGTATCATATGGGCAAAAAGGAAGCATAGACTTGGGAGTTCCAAAGAGACTAAAGATCTGGACTAAAAAGATTTAATAAAAAAAAGGAAAGTTTCATAGCAGCGGGCTTTGTGTTGACCCTCCAAAATAGAAAGGGTGTCAAGAAATAGAAATGAAAGGATGAGGGCATTCTGGAGGTACTTCTAGCATGAAAAAAAAAAAAACAAAAACAAAAAGCAAAAGGATTTCTTGAAGAGTACAAAATAACTGGAAAGAGTGATTGGAAAGTTGGGTCTATTACAGAGATCTTTTCATGGCAGATAAACTTACTTCAGTGGAGAGTGAAAGTCATTTTTTTTTTTTAACATTTATTTATTTTTGAGAGAAAGTGTGAGAGGGAGAGGGGCAGTGAGAGAGGGACACATAGAATTAGAAGCAGGCTCCAGGCTCTGAGTTGTCAGCACACAGCCTGACGTGGGGCTCAAACTCACGAGTGGTGAGATCATGACCTGAGCTGGAGTTGGACGCTCAACCGGCTGAGCCACCCAGGTGCCCCGAAAGTCATGTTTTAAGTTTTGAGCAGAGTCCTGTCATGAAGCCCGTGCTTTAGGAAGGTCAGTCTTGCAGAGATCTAGAGTCACATCTGATTGTGTCTTCTACCCTACACCAGTATCTCATCCACTTCCAATTGCTCTTAAAGAAAAACTTATTACTGTGGCCTCTGTGGCCCTGTGCAGTACAGCCCCTTCTTCTCCAGCCTCCCCTCACACCACCCTACCTTGTTCTTCTCCTTCCCAGCACACTGACCCTCTTTCAGCCCTTCTCATCACACTCTCTCACCATAGGACCCAGGCTGTTCCCTATGTCCAGGACCTTCTTCCCTCCCCTCTTCGTTTCGTTAATTCCCCTTTATCTTTTAGAACTTGAGGAAGTGTTTCTTCCTCAAGAAATCTTTCTTGACTTCCCTGACTAGAGCAGGTATCTTTACAAATAGGGTTGTTGTTGTTTTGTGTTTTGTTTTGTTTTGTTTTGTTTTTATAACACCATGCACTTATCTTTCCTACACTGTTCTGTTTTCAATTTTATTTATTTTTTTTTTAATTTTTTTTTTCAACGTTTATTTATTTTGGGGACAGAGAGAGACAGAGCATGAACGGGGGAGGGGCAGAGAGAGAGGGAGACACAGAATCGGAAACAGGCTCCAGGCTCAGAGCCATCAGCCAGAGCCTGACGCGGGGCTCGAACTCACGGACCGCGAGATCGTGACCTGGCTGAAGTCGGACGCTTAACCGACTGCGCCACCCAGGCGCCCCTTCAATTTTATTTTTAATTGCCTGACTACTTGATTAAAATCTGCCTCCCTCATTCAACTTGAAGATTTTAGGGGCTGGTTCTTTGTCTGATTTTATTCACCATTATACACTTAGCTTTGTGTTTAATTATAGATTCACAATAAATATTTGGCAGTGAATGAGTGAATGTATGAATGAGGTTAATTAGGAAACTATCCTTCCTTGCTCTTTGTTGACCCCTTCCCTCCTGCCTACAACTGCTTACTCCTCTTTAAAGCTTAAAAAAACAAAACAGAAGAAACAATTTTATCCTTTGTTCTTAACCTCACTGACCCCCTCAGACTATCATCCATTCACTGGACAAACTTCTTTAAGAACTAGTGTGCTGTCAGTGATTCCAGTGGTTTTCCTTAATCTCATGCATTCTCACTCTTGCCCACATCATTTATGAAATTGATTTTCTCCGACTCCACTAGTAACAGCCTAGTTAACCAAAGAGCAATGAGGCAGTGAACTAAAATGATTACAGTGAGAATTAAATGGGAGAGACCTGTAGATGATAAG
Organism: Puma concolor; assembly: GCF_028749965.1. Classification (NCBI taxonomy): domain Eukaryota; kingdom Metazoa; phylum Chordata; class Mammalia; order Carnivora; family Felidae; genus Puma; species Puma concolor. The sequence goes on from NC_141674.1 coordinate 78,712,036, forward strand.
AGACATTACAACTCGAGAATCGACAAGTTTTAGCAATGTGGGAAGTGGATAAAAAACAATGTCAAAATATAGGCACACTTCATTTTATCAGGCTTCACATTATTGCACTTTGCAGGTAATTGCATTTTTTACAGATTGAAGGTTTGTGGCAACCCTGCACTGAGCAGGTCTACCAGCACCATTTTCCAACAGCTCGCCATCTGCTCACTTCGTGTCTTTATGTCATATTTGGGTGATTCTCGTAGTATTTCAAACTTATTATTATTATATTTACTATGGTGACCTATGATCAGTAATCATGACTCACTGAAAGCTCAGGTTATGGCATTTTTAAATTATTTTTTAATTAAGGTGTATATGTTTTTAGACATAATACTGTTTCACATAATAGACTACAATACAGTGTAAACATAACTTTTATATGCAGTAGGAAACCAAACAATTCATTTGACTTTATTGTGATACTCACTTTCCTGCAGTGGTCTAGAACCAAACCCTCAGTATCTCCTCAGTATGCCCATATTAAGACAGATGACTGGGAAAATACTGGTGCCTTTAGGGGAATGGGTAGGGGGAACTAATTTTAAGAGATGGTGCATTTGGGGCACCTGGGTGTCTCACTCGGTTAAATGTCCAGCTTCAGCTCAAGTCATGATCTCACGGTTCATGAGTTCGAACTCCACATTGGGCTCTGTGCTAACAGCTCAGAGCCTGGAACCTGCTTCAGATTCTGTGTCTCCCTCTCTCTCTGCCCCTCCCCAACTCACACTGTCTCTCTCTCAAAAGTAAACATTTTAAAAAAATTTTAAAGAAAGAGAGAGAGATGGTTCATGTGATTCAATACCTGCTCTTCAAGCACTGAGACTAATCTTGTTCAGTTTAGGGTTCAGGCAGATTATTTAGTTGGGTGGTTCCCCAGTTAGGTAGTTGAAAATGTGGAATTGGATCTAAAGAATGATAAGGAGTTCACCCATGTCCAATGCCCAGGCTTAGCAGCCACTCTGTCCAGAGTTGGACCAGCACCCTAGCGTGGACCCTGAGCACTGTGGGAAAGGCATTAGCACCCAGGGGCCACGGCACAGTTTGCTGGAAGGAAACTTGGGTACATCTGTAAGGAGAGGAATAGGATGGACCTGAGGAGAAGCAGTACAAGAGGGCATTGTGGATCCTTTGGAACCAAGGACTGGAATGCACATGTAAGACCTCTACCAACTGAGGGTTTCACGAGCACACTCCTTTGCCAAAATCTTGGTGAATAGCCTTTCACTGTACAATTGTGTCTTAGACATTGTGTTACTTGTTGTCATCGTGCTTGGCTGGATGCTTTTTGTCTCACTTGCGTGTTACATGGGCACATTTCCAGAGTTCATGCCTCCAGCTCTGAAGTGGAAAGAGAAGTGGCCTACTCAGTAAATCAAGGCATGACTGAGGAGCTGGACTTTGGATGAAGAACCACAACTATAAGGGTTCAGGATACTTATATCCCCCAGGAGGGACCCTGGTGGAAATAAGCGAAGTTGATCCTAAAGTAATGCAGCTCTGAAGCTCACCTGACCAGCTGTACAGTTCCCATTGTTGCAAATCATTTTGTCACATTTTATGTAAAAAGTTAACAAACATTAAAAAAACAGTGGTAAGGAAAATCAGATACCTAGATTTTGGAGTAAGCACTGAAATGGTGACTTGGCAGAGATAGAGGGTGTTAAATGTGGAGCCAAGATGAGATAGAACCTGTGGAACAGCTGCATCCGTGCCAAGGATGCCTAAGCACTACAGAGATAGCAGAAAGAGAAGGAAAATGGGCATTTTTGAACATCAGCTATGGGCAGCACCATACTAGGTTCTTTACATACGTTATTTTATTTGATCTTCACAATCCAGTGAGAGGTCAATAGTGGTGTCCCACCTCCCAGAGGAAGAAACAGACTCTTGGAAAACAAGTACTTTGTCCAAGGTCACACCTGGGACTCATACTCAGACCTTTCTGACTTGAAAATGCGTGTGTTTTCCTCAGCACAATGTACTTCAGAAAGGTATGTATCCAACCAGAACACTGTCAAGGAATCCAAAGCAGGTGTGAGGTTTAAGAAAGAAGTGGTAACTACGTTTCTGAGAACCAGGTATTTATCCTCTGTTGAAAAAAAGGCTATGGCTTTGGCAACTAGGTAGGTGACCTTCAAGAAAGCAGTTTTGTTAGAATGATAGGCATTGAGACCAGATTGCAAGGGTTACTGTAGTAGACAGTTGTAGCATATGTTGACCATTCTTTTCATATGGTAGCCAGAAGAGGAAAGGGAAGCAACTATAACCTGATATGACATGGTAAATCTTCAGAAAACTTCTCAGGATAGTGGAGGCTTGGGCATGTTGGTGGCAGGGGGCAAGGAGATGTTAGGCAGAATTGGGAATACTAAAAAGATACAGGGTAATTGACAGGATACAACCCATGAAGAAACTGGGAATGTCATCAAAGGCAAATTTGCCTATTAATTTTTCTTCTCTAAACCCTGTCACCCACCTCTCTTTCCCACTTTTTCCTCCACATGTTTCTCTCTCCTTGCCTTGAATGTAATATTTGCTAACATTCTGCTTCTGTACAAAAGTGAATGAACCAAACCTTATACATTTCTTCTTCCAAAACCCATATGGGTATTATTGCTCCATTACTTGCTCCGATTGTTATCCCCCTCCACCACAGGTCAGTGATCTTCCCTAGGAGAATTAATTTAAGGCAGCTTTTCTAAGCTTGACCTAAATACAGCCACTATGTTTAATTCTGGTGACTAACTTCTTTTTCATATTCATGATTTTTACCTTCCCTTTCTTCTCATCTTTCATGATCCACAAATCATTCCTGGGGACTTATACGTGTACTTCATTCTCTCTCACACACACACACACACACAGACATGTTTCCAAATGAAAATAAGAGGCTTTCCCTTCATCCAGACATTTTTGTTTGGACAATGTGTAAGCAGTAGTAAACCTGGAAAGGTGCCTACAGTAAGTGAAGTGAATTTGAAACTGTTTTCTTACCAAAACATAATCTCCTTCAGCCAAGGACAGTGTCTAGATGACTTTTGTCTCCTTAGTGCCAAGCACTCGACATCTCAATCTGGCACTTATTAAGTAAAGTACTCAGTGAGTATTTGTAGAATAAAGCAAATGAATGGAGGGATAGGAAAGACTTGGATAAATTATTATTGATGTTATGTACTTAAACACAGAATTGGTAGCACTGGTAAAATTGCATTGCACAGGAAAAACAAAATAGTTGCTTACGATTATGGGTGAAAGGAAGGACAGTGACCCTGTGTCTCTGTAATGATTCATATTTTCCAGGGTGGGTAGTCTGATAAGGGTGTGACTATTTAGCTTAAAAATAATTGCTACTTTTAACCAAATCTAGCATTGCTTTTTTGCAAATAGATTTTTATAAAATCTTGAATAAAATTAATGAAAAACAAAGCTAGATATAAACATGAGATTGTCTTTTAACTCCTATCATTATAAAATTAGTGAACATTTAAATTTTTTAAATGTTTCTTTGATTTAAAAACTTGATTGATTTCAAATACTGCTTTTCTCTTACCTTCCATGAACTTACTCTTTTATCTTCTGTGGACTGATAAATGATAAAATGGAAGAATCAGTTATAGAGCAGTTAATCATCAAGTATAGCATGGCACTAAATCCTTTATTTATCTGGTGCATCACAGACACAATTCTGGAGAATTCTTTAAATGTTTTACATGTTGGTATTTGTTCGTTGAATTGGAAGAATTTATCAAATATTAATGGGTCATAATGGAAAATTTTACTCTAGAGGCAAACTCTTTCTTTAACTAGCTTTATGAATGTATTTTATTAACTAATCTTGCAAACTTGAGTGAAAGTTTTAAGGAGAAAAAATGATTATTCCCAGGTGTATCGAGTGTTTGTTAAATTCAAGATCCTAACTGCCTAGTGTGTTTTTCCTCTGTTGTCTTTCAATACTTCCGTGTAGATTGTTTATTATAGAGACTTAACACCTTTTTAATATTCTTCCTGCCTCTGACTTTTCTCATTCTGATAGTTCTAGTTAACACTAAAGTAACATAGTTCTTGGAGGCAAAATTCAAATGTCTCCATTTTACTCCGTGTTTAAGTATTTTTATAAAGCTTTAGAGAAGATTTTAAGGCCAAAGGGTAAAACGAGTCTTGATATTATATTACTACTGTTTGTGTTGATCCATTATCCATTTTGAATGAGGAGTTTGAGAGTTAGCTTTCTTTCATTTTAGTACAACTAGAAAAGGTATACTCTGTCTTAAAACATGGACATATCAAAATAGACAAGTCTTAATACTGAATATTCCAGTGGAGCAGAAGTACCTAGAAAACTACTACAAACTGCTTGGTGAACACCTACGATTTCTGTGGAAGTGAAACCATGTTCTAGTAACTGAATTACCTGTATTATTTCTGAGTTCTATTTATTTACTGATTTTTTTTTCCGTTGAGTTTTTTGGGCCCCACATTATGATGTTGTTTATCACATGAAGGCTTTTAATTATAGTGAGTGGCAAATCAGCTACACTGAAAAAAATGTTTTGTAAGAATAAAGCAATCACCAGGTTATAACTAGTATTCTTACGATTTCATTGCAGAGAAATATGTTGCTCATCTGACAAGAGATTTACAGAACTTTCACATGCTCCCAGTTCCCAAAACTATAAAATTAAATGCCACTAACAAATTCTCTGCAGCTAAGGTTATACATTACGATATATGGTTTACCCTTGAACAACATGGGGTCTAGGGCACTGACCCCTGCCCCCTCTAGTCAAAAATCCACATAAAACTTTTGACTCCCCCCCCCAAACTTTCCTAATAGCCTGCTGTTGACCAGAAGCCTTACCAGTAACATAAGCAGTTGATTAACACATGTTTTATATGTTGTATGTGTTATGTACTGTCTGTTAAAATAAAATGAGAGAAAAAATTATTAAGAAAATCATCAGGAAGAGAAAATACACTTACAGTACTATGTGCCTTATATTAAAAAAATATGCGTATAAGTAGACCATGTAGTAGTACAAACCCACGTTGTTCAGGGTCAACTGTACATTAAAAGTAGGAATAGATATGTATTCTTTACCCAAGGGGAAAAAATGTACATTTGGAAAAAAAAAAAAAACTCTGTACATAATTGGAAGAAATACATAATCCTTTATATCTGAGATTAAGATGAGGAAGTAGAGTCAGCAAATGTTGATTTCTCTTTTGAGAAACTTTATGATAAGGGTAGGAGAGAAACTGAACAATTTGTTTTGAAAGGACACTAAAGCATGTTTAATAGGGTGTGGAGAAGGAGCCAGGAAAGAAAAATAATCTGACATTGAGAATGAGATGGAGGGGTAGATATATACCATGGAATAGGGTCACAGAGGAGGCACAAAGAAATGGGATCATGGTCACAGGCAGATGGAATAGCTTAAATAGATGGAAGAAAATAAGTGAAGAATAATGTGGCTGTAGATAAGTTTGTAAGTAGCAGGGAGAGACTGTTAATCATGCCTGACAACTTCATTTTTCATGAACTAGGATATGAGGTTGTGTTCTCAGAGTCAAGAGATGATGGTTGAGTAGAGTGAAAATAGTGGTACCAGAGTAGTCATTAAGAGGATCTGGAACAGGACCTATCCCAGGGCCAGAGAAAATCGACAAGTGACACTGAGTGTTCAGAAGTGGCCAGAGATCATGGATTTGTAGTGTTACCAGTCTCCTTCCTGCCACTCCCTACCCCCAGTTGTTGGGAGTCAGCCATGCTGCTGTAGGTGTGGAGAAAGCCAGCTGTACCATTGATCTCAGCTTATAGTTACCATGAATAGGAGAATTAAGGATGCAAGAGATTCAGAAGAGTGCCGGTGAAAGGTTCAAGAAATCACAAATATAATTGGTAAAGGATAATGGAGTTATCTTAGGAAGAAAATTGTTCATCCCAGTCGAACATTACTTGTATCTGTTCCCCCAAAGTTGTATCTTCAGCTCTGACATTTCTCTTAAGTTGCAGACAAAACTTTATTTTTTGCTGGACATCTGCATTTGGATATCCCTCAGGCAATTCACAGTGTCAAATCTGAGATTTGAGTTCATCTTTGAAAAGTCCCTTATTTCTTTTGGTGACATTTCCATCTTTGTAATTATCCAGAATTGAAAGCTGACTAGTTGGTGCTTCTCTTGCCCTTATTTCCCATCTACTCAGTTGCTCAGTCCTGCCTTTGTAACTTCTCTTACCCAGTTGTTTTTCTCCTTTCCCAGTACTGCTGACTTACATCAGGCTTTCATTACTTGCCTAGACTCCTGCAATGAGAGCCTTCCCAAACAGGTTTCCTTGCGATGTGTCTCTACTTTTGACTAGTCCATCGTTTCTCCGCCTTTAAGAATCATTTCACGATTAGGGCAGGCCTTTGTTCAGAAACCTAGTGATGCCCCATTTCCTACCATGTAATTTTGCTTGAAATTCGAGGCTCTCTTAAAGTGGTCCCAAACTGCCTCTACAACTTATTCTTCTGTGTTCTTAAATTGCATCCACTGTTTCCCCCCTACAAACATCTTTGTTAGCACTCTGAACTGTGTTTAAAATGCCTTTCCTCTTGAGATCTGTCTGTCCTAGCCTAAAGGCCCGGTTTAGATGTCACTGCCTCCTTAGAAGCCTTCCTTAACGTCCCAGAGGTAGAAACATCTTCCTTGTATAAATTCCTATAGATGAGACCATCCTTTGTGTCTGTATTAGCTTCAACTTTGTTATATAGCTGTTTATGCAAAAATCTCATTTCCCTTGCTATTTAGTTTCTTCCAACTGTGTAAGTAACAAGTGTAACACATAATCAGAATTGCACAAATTTATACAGTTCAGAAATTTACAGTGGTTCTCAATATTAGTTGTACATTGGAATCACATTGGAAGCTCTTTAAATATATCAATACCTGGGGCGCCTGGGTGGCACAGTCGGTTAAGCGTCCAACTTCAGCCAGGTCACGATCTCGCGGTCCGTGAGTTCGAGCCCCGCGTCAGGCTCTGGGCTGATGGCTCGGAGCCTGGAGCCTGTTTCCGATTCTGTGTCTCCCTCTCTCTCTGCCCCTCCCCCGTTCATGCTCTGTCTCTCTCTGTCCCAAAAATAAATAAAAACGTTGAAAAAAAAATTTTTTTAAATATATCAATACCTGATTCAAAGATTTTAATTCATTGGTCTGGGATGGGGACTCGGCATATGTATTTTTTAAGTTACCCAAGTGATTATAATTTGTACAGACAGAATTGAGAACCGCTATAGTTAATTATAGGGCAATTATTAGTGTGCTAGGGCTAGGCTGAATCAGTTGATTGAGCTATGTCTGCTAGGATTTACTTGCTTCAAGGCACTTCTTAACTTTCTTCTGAAGTTTTCAATTAGTTAATGGTGTTGGAAGGTACTTTTTGGCTGTCATAGAGAAAAGATGAATTAGAAACAATAGACTTGTCAGTTTTCATCAGCACATTTTATTTTGTAATGACAGATTTCAGAAATTATTTGAAGAGCATATACCAACTGGGCCTTTGAAATAATAAGGTATACTCAGTTCTTAAAATGAATCAGACATGTGAGTTTGTGTGGTATAGTGGTTAGAAGTGTGGACTAGTGGGAGTTCTTCTGGGTTATTTGCTCATCTCTCACTGACTGTGTGACCTTAAGAAAGTCACTTGGGCCTCACCTTAGAGTTAACACTTGCTGCAACTTCACAGAAAGGTTAAAGACCAACCAGTTAGTTTCATAAAGAAAAAAAAATCCTTTTACAAACTTGGAAATCACTGATGTTTCATATGTTTGATTCAGGAGTTGAGATCTTGCCACAAAGGGAATAAGTGGGGAAAAGAACTGGCATTTCTTCAAGGGAAATGAATTCATTTGCTCTACTTTAGAAACCTATCCACCACCCATTTTAAAGTATCTGAATTCCTTTTCAGTTGTAAAGCCACGTTTCCTGTCTACATAAAAACATCACCAGCAGTTTAGGAAAGTGCCATGAAGTAGTACCTCTGCCCAAGACCCAGTCCATTTTGATATATGGGAAAAGAAAAGCTGTTCCTCAGGGATGGCTTTTTGGTTCTTTCCCTGTGCCTAAGTGTGTTTTGTTAACTTCAGGGAGGAAGCCAGGGGCCACAGATTACAGAAATGTTTTTACAGAGTCATTGACAGAATTGAATATTCTTCTTCATTCTCCCTAATAAGAAATAAGCAAGGTGGAAAAAGAGTTATGTTAAATAGGAAATCCTAATTACTTACATGCCAAGGAGCCCTGAATTATACAGATAAAATTCCTTTTCAAAGTTTATACCAGAAATTTCTTTTTAAAATCTGAGAGGTGCATTCTGCAAAATGCCTTGGGTTTGGGTGAACCCTCAAATTTCTGAAAATAGATGACATTTTGACCCACTGTGTTACACACTGGTCACAGCTTTCTTTTGTTTCAGTTTTGAGTGTGCGTGTGAACAGACAGAGGTATTCTGGTTTAATCCTTATCATTTAGCACTTGTTCATGTAGAAAAGGAGAGAAAATCCCAACTCATTTTTTTAGTAGAAGATAAAATGTGGATGAAATAACAACTGTTACTCAGGAAGAAAGGAATAACAAGACTTCACGGGTAAGCAAGATGCCTTTGTGATAAAGGTGTCCAATTTTAGCACTATTCTTAACCAGTATGACCCTGGATAAGCCCCTTTCCCTGTCCAAAGCCTCAGGTACTTCAGCTGTCAAAAGAAAACTTGGTGGATAGGTTGAGACTAAATCACACTTGAGGAAATTAAGTGAGTGGTATAGACTTATAAAATAAGACTATGCAGTTAAACTTCATCTTTTAGAGTCTACACTTACCCAGGCCATTATTAATAAAGACCTTATCTGTTCCAGAAGACTTTTGGTTTTGTTTTATTCTAAGCCTCCCAAGGGTCAAGTATTGTAGTTATCTGTTCTCTTGTAACTGGCAAAGTGACAAGCCAAGTACCTGTGCATGCTGCTTACCTTCTCCTTCCCAGCATTAACTTCTGAAGGATAAGAGTGAGTGTTTAAACATTTCTTTTAAGCCCAGCATTATCTTTTAGCAGTCTCTGCATGTTCATCACCTCTATGCGTGGTAATCAGCAGAACAGGTTTCCCTACTGCAACAGAACTCTGTGTGAACCCAGTAATTTCTCAAATCTGATAGGTATAGAAAAGTATGTGGCTTTTCACTTCCTGTCCCTTCCTCCAACCCCAAACCATGCTTTCTGGTGACATTTATTCACATAGACATTCTCAAAGCTTTTTCTTAAGACTGTTGACTTTGAGGAGTGTTGTTCAGGGTCATTTTATAGCCTACCAGTTTTGATTCTGTGAGTTTGGAAATCAGTGATAAAGACTCAGTGAGAACCTCTAAGACTTGTTGATTCTCTCCTAGTTTTGAGGGCAAGGTTAAAGGATGTTTGTGCTATATTACTTCAGGCAAGTGCCTATGTGATTTTCACACATTTCACCCAGATTATTCAGGAAAGGATAATCCAGACTGTATCACGATTTCCAGTGTTCCAGATCTGCATTATGTGTTCTCCAGTGTGAATGAGTGCAATGAGTAAAGCAGTAGGTACCACGATGGGGAAGGCCATTTAAAAATTCAGGTTCATTACTGACTTTTATTGCACTGCACGAGATGGATAACAGAGTTCCCTCAGTTGTTTAGCTCTACTGTTCACTAAACCACAGCTTTAACTCTTTATATAGCTTTCACTGTTGAGAGGATACAAACCAGTGACACAATTAGAGGGGACTTCTCAGGCATAATCAAGCATTTGTACACTTCTTTGGGTGCCTGACTGTCTCAATCAGTGGAGCATGTGACTCTTGATCTTGGGGTTGTAAGTTAGAGCCCCACGTTGGGTGTAAAGACTACTTAAAAATAAAACCTTAAAAAAAAGTTTGTACAGCTCTAAATCCTTGGCTATAAGAGTTTTTCTTAAATGCCACTTTCTAATTAAAAATATCTCTCTTGTTTCAGATGTCAGACTTTCAGAGTCCTCTCGCTACTGTGTATAATTCTTTTAACCAGATGTTTGATAGCTCAGTAATAACAAGTGGAAGGTACTTGTTCTAACCTGACTTGCATTCTCTCTCTTTGAGGTGTAGCATATGTGAAGCTGTCAGCTAAATAAAGGTCCTTTCAATAAGATGCAGTTTGCCACTTGGCTTTTTGCTTTTGTTGTTGTACCATTTACCATATGGTAAAGAACTACCTATATAAGGCTGCCTGTCTTTTCAGAATAGAGATTTGAATCAGTGAAGTTTTAAAGAGAAGCTTCCTTCCTTGTTTGTGATTTGTACATTGCAAAGTATTATGTCGTTTTTTTCTAATTATATTCTCCAGCATAGAGACTGTGGTAAGCCATACTTTTAGTGTCACTTTTAGAGGTTTTTATTCCTACTTAAAAGCACTTGAAGGAAATAAACTGAAACATAAAAATGTTTTGTTTTTACTTATGACCAATCACATTTTCTGTTGATTATTTTAAAGGTATTTCCTACATTGGGGCACCCGGGTGGCTCAGTCAGTTAAGTGGCCAACTCTTGATTTAGGCTCAGGTTATGATCTTGCATTTGGTGAGTTCAAGCCCCACGGCAGGCTCTGTACGGACAGTGCTGAGCCTGCTTGGGATTCTCTCTGTCTCTTTCTCTCTGCCCCTCCCCTACTCTCGTGCCCTCTCTCCCTCAAAATAAATAAACATCTAAAAAAAAGGTATTTCCTACATAAAACACATAGTTAGGTACCAACTGGAGTGTATTACTTTTTTTTTTAAGTAGAGTAGTCATTTGGGCTTTATTTATTTTGTTTATTGTGGTGTTCTTTAATATTCACTACTATGCATTTCAGGACTAGAACAGAGGCATGAGTCCCTTTCAATGTGTAATAGGGATTAGAGTTCTTTAGTGAAAAAGTTAGATAAGTGATTAGCATGTAATGATTAATAGTGCACAGATAAGGAGTTAAGAGGAAAGGAGGAGTCTGGGGAGTCAGTTAAATAAAAAAAGGGGGGGAGGGGTATTTGATAAGATTCTGAGATGGTACTTCAAAGATAACATAGACACGAAAGATTTTATTTTGTGGTATCTTTCTGTGAGGTGGGAAGTATGTTGTTGTTTTGAAGTAATGAATTTGGACAGTATATATATTCTGGGGCAGTACATTTTAGGAAAATGAGAAGCTAAAAGGGGGTTTAGGGAAAAATACCAATCTGAATAAGGAGCAGTCAGATGGCATTCATGAGGAAGGATTAAAAGGACTTGGAATTAATTGAGAACTGTTTTCAAGAATATGAAGAAATGACTTTTAAGAGCTTGCCCCCAAAAAAGTTCCATGAAGGAGAAAACAAAATTCTGCAAGAGACATTTAGTTTATATATGAGGAACAGTGTCTAGAACGTAAAGTTTGTTATCCATTGCAACATGGCTGCACACAGAGGTGTAGAATCCCCCTCCTTGAAGATCATGGAGATAATTTATTTATAGTCTCGTGTAAAGAGATCAAATCACTATGTAAAGGAAGGATCAAATGTGTTTTCTTAGATCATTTAACTTTTTTTTCTTTTCATTTTTTTTTTTTTTAATTTTTTTTTCAACGTTTTTATTTATTTATGGGACAGACAGAGACAGAGCATGAACGGGGGAGGGGCAGAGAGAGAGGGAGACACAGAATCAGAAACAGGCTCCAGGCTCCGAGCCATCAGCCCAGAGCCTGACGCGGGGCTCGAACTCACGGACCGTGAGATCGTGACCTGGCTGAAGTCGGACGCTTAACCGACTGCGCCACCCAGGCGCCCCTTTCATTTTTTTTTTTATTGAAGTATAGTTGACATGCAATGTTAAATCAGTTTCAGTTGTACAACACAGTGATTCAAAAACTCATACATTACACTATCCTCACCACAATTATGGCTATTATCTGTCACCACACAACACTATTACGATACCATGGACTATAACATACCTATGTTGTACCTTTTTTTTTTTTTTTTTAAGTTTATTTATCTTGAGGGAGAGAAAGAGAAAGAAAGAGTATGAGCCAGGGAGGAGCTCATTCTGTCTGGATGATCTATCCATTGATGTAAGTGGAATCCTTACATCAATAGTAAGTAATTAAAGTCCTCTACTATTATTGTATTCTGTTATTTTGTCCCTTTATGTCTGTTAATATTTGCTTTATGTATTTAGGTGTTCCTGGATTTACAATTTATAGTTGTTATATCCACTTGTTGGATCGATCCCTTTATCACTATGTAATGCCCTTCTTTGTCTCTTGTTACAGTCTTTGTTTTAAAGTGTATTGCTACCCTCATTTTTTTTTCCACTTTCATTTGCATGGTTATATGTTCTTCCATCCCTCTACTTTCAATCTGTGTCTTTAGATCAGATGTGAGTCTCTTATAAGCAGCATAATAGATGGGTTTGGTTTTTTATCCAATCACCCTATGTCTTTTGATGGGAGCATTTAGGACATACACATTTAAAGTAATCATTGGTCTCTGCCCCTCCCCCGCTCATGCCCTGTCTCTCTCTCTCTGTCAAAAATAAATAAACATTAAAGTAATCATTGGTAGGTATGGCCTTATTGCTATTTTGTTATTTGTTTTCTGGGGGTTTTTAATAGTTCTTCACTGTCCATTTCTTCCTTTGCTCTCTTCCCATGTGATTGATGGCTTTCTTTAGTGTTAGGCTTGGATTCCTTTCTTTTTGTTTTTCTTGTGTACCTGTTAAAGGATTTGGGTTTGTGGTTACCATGAGGTTCATGTGTAACATCCTAATTCTATAGCAGTCTGTGTTAACTTGATGGTTGTTTAAGTTCAAACACATTCTGAAAGCACATTTTTCCTCTTCCTCTTCATGTTTTACATATTAATGTCATATTTTACATCTTTTTATTTTATTAGTCCCTTTACTAATTTTTAGATATAATCGGTTTTACTACTTTTTTAAAAAATTTTAATTCCAGTGTCGTTAATACACAGTGTTATATTAGTTTCAGGTATATAATAATAGTGATTCGACAATTCCACACATTACTCAGTGCTCATCACTATAAATGTACTGTTAACCCCCCTCACCTATCACCTGTCTCTCCCCCCACCAACCTGCCCTCTGGTAACTCTCTCTTGGTTGTCTGTAGTTAAGAGTCTGTTTTTTGGTTTGTCTCTTTTCTTTTTCCCCCATTTATTCATTTGTTTTCTTAAATTCCACATATGAATGAGATCATATGGTATTTGTCTTTTTGGGACTGGCATATTTTGCTTAGTATTATACTCTCTAGCTCCATCCATGTTGTTACAAATAGCAAGATTTCATTCTTATGAGCGAATAATACTCTGGGGTGTGTGTGTGTGTGTGTACTTCTTTATCCATTCATCTATTGCTAGATACATGGGTTGCTTCCATAATTTGGCTATTGTAAGTAATGCTGCAATAAACATTGGGGTACACATATCTCTTCAAATTAGTGTTTTCTTATTCTTTGGGTAAATACCCAGTAGTGCATTACTGAGTTGCAGGGTAGTTCTATTTTTACCTTTTTGAGGAACCTCCATACTATTTTCCACAGTGGCAGCACCGGTTTGCAAAGCCACCAACAGCACAAGGTTTCTTTTTCTCCATATCCTTGCCAACACTTGTTTCTTGAGTTTTTTTATTTTAGCCATTCGGACAAGTGTGAGATGATACCTCATTGGGGCTATTTGCATTTCCCTGATGATGAGTGCTGTTGAGCATCTTTTCATTCATCTGTTGGCCATCTGGATGTTGTCTTTGGAGAAATGTCTGATGATTTTACTACTGTGGTCTTTTTTTTTGTTTGTTTAATGTCGGGCTTGAACCCATGACCCTGAGATCAATACCTGAGCTGAGATCAAGAGTCAGATGCTCAACCGAGTGACACACGCAGTGGCCCCACTACTTTTGTCTTTCAGTGTTCACACTAGTTTTATTAATGATTGATCTGCTACCTTTACCGTATGTTTGCTTTACTCAAGAAGTGTTTTCTTTTCATAAGTTTCTAATTATTTTTCTTTTTAGCTTAAAAAGTCCTTTTAACATTTCTTGTAAGGCTGGCTTAGTGGTGATGAACTTTAACTTTTGTCTGTCTGGGAGACTCTCTCCTATTCTGAATAACCTTGCTGGGTAGAATATTCTCAGTTGTAGGTTTTTCCTTTCAGCGCTTTGACTATATCCTACCACTTACTTTTGGCCTGCAAAATTTCAGCTCATAGCTTAATGGGGTTTTCCTTACATGTAACTATTGCTTTCTCTTGCAATTTTTTTTTTTAAGATTCTTTCATCTTTGACATTTTAATTGTAGTTTGTCTTGGTGTAGATACCCTTGGGTTCATCCTATTAGGGGCTCTCTCTGCTTCCTGGACCTAGATGTCTCTCTCCTTTTTCTGGGACCTCCTATAATGTTAGTACACTTGATGGTGTGCTAGAAGTCCCTTAACCTATCCTCATTTTAAAAAATTATTTTATTATTTTGTTGTTCAGCTTGGATGCTTTTCATTACCGTCTTCCTGATTGGTGAGCTTTTCTTCTGCATCCTCTAATCTACTGTTGATTCATTCCATTATATTTTTCATTTGCTGCTGCATTCTTTAACTTTGATTGGTTCCTTATACTCTCTGTATCTTTGTTGAAATTCTGAGTTTATCCACTCAAGTTCAGTGAGCATCTTTATGACTGTTCTTTGAACTCTTTATCATGTAGACTGCTGGTGTTGGTTTCATTTATTTCTTTTTCTGAAATTTTGCTTTGTTCTTTCTTTTGGAGCATATTCCTCTGCCTCCTTTTGTTTGACTTTCTATGTTTCTGTGAATTAGGCAGAACAGCTGTTTCTCCTAGACTTGAAATACTGGCATTGTGTAGGAATATCTCTGGTGTAGACTATCTGTGACTTTAGCTGGTTGGCTAATGCTGTAACCAGTGTAGGCTCAGAGCTCTGGGCATTCCAGGCATGTAGCACTCTGGCAGGGTAGATGAAGTCAAAATGGGCAGCAGGGGTTGGAGGGTGGGTGGGAGGGAGACCCACAGTGCTCTGTGCATAGGGCACCCTAGCAAGGTGGCTGGAACTGAATGGGCACAGGGTTCCCTGGTGGGATGGCAGGAGCTGAAGCAGGCGTGAACAAGGTAGTCCTAAGGCACCCCACACAGGGGGCACGCTGCCGGGACAGCTGGAACCAAAGTGGCCTTGGAGTCACAGGGTGCTCCTTGATGGGACAGCAGGAGCTAAATCAAGTATAGGCCAGGGGTCCCAAGGCACTCCATGTGAGGAACATGCTGGCAGGATGGCTGGAGCTAAGACACACACCAGCCAGGTCTCAGAGCTGTCTGCACTTGAGGGGCCCTGGCAGGACAGCTGCTGTGGGCTAGGAGGTCTCGGGCAATCTGTGCAGTAGTTGCCCTGGTGAATCATCTAGAGTTGAAACAGGTACAGGATGATTTGGGCCCTGTTGCCTTGACAAGACAGCTGGAGCTGTAGTGGGTGCTGTCTAGGGGTGGTTCAGTGTGCACTGCACTGTAGCTACCTTGGGAAGACTGCTAGAGCTGGTGTGCGTTAGGTTGCCCAGACCCTGATTTGGTACATGCTATGAAGGGGCAGTGGGGACATAAACAATGACATGCACTAGTACCTTTGACGCCACAGCATTCCAGCAGCTCCCTGGCCCTTTGCCAGACTCCCTGGGGCTCATTCCTTTATATACTAGTTGTCCTTGTTGTCTACAGCCTTTTTTCCTTGTAGCAGGGCAAGTGGGGCTAGTGTGGTTTAGGGGACTGGGGCTCAGTGAAGCAGCAGACCAACTCCGGTGCTTGTACCCTGCTTCTGTCTATGCCATCAAGGTAGAGAGGGAACATAAACAATGATACTGGCCAGTACCTCTGACCCACGGAGCATGGTCTAGCAGCTCCCTGCCCTTTATCTGATGCTCTAGAGAGCTGGTTCCTTTATATTCTAGATGCCCTTTTAAAGTGTGGCTTTTTTTTTCTGTGCTATAAGGGCTGAGATCTACTCCTGGTCCCTCAGTACTATCCTTCTCCACTGCAGTTTGCAACATCAGGGCAGGATTCCTGTTGTTTATGTCTCCATTGCTCCTTTCTCTAGGTGGTCCCTCAATCCTTGGCGGGCAGGAGCTGTTCAGTCAGCCCTCAGTTCTTTAAGAGGAATTGGTCTACATGTAGGTGTAGATTCAGTGTGTCATACAGGAGAGGATCTGAGGATCTTTTCTACATCACTGTCTTCCCACATTTTTTTTCTAAACAAAACATTTAGGTGTATTTGAACACATAATGAAGTTATTATAATTTAAGCCCTTCATGTTTGCTAGAGAAGTATCAGAAATATTCCTAAAATATTTTATAACCCTGGCACTTGATAGAACAATTCTCCTAGAAGCTGCTTCTTGATCTTTTCATTTTCTGTTCTCATATGGGCACACAGGTTGAGAAATCTAGTCACCATTTACATCTAAGCTGAGGGGTAAGTTTTAAAACATACGAATGGCACTTTGAGAAGTTATTGAGATTTTCTTTTCATATATGAACCAAATACTAGTCTCTTTGAAAGCCAGAGGAATTCTTTTGGACATGCCATGTAAGTACCGTTCTTAAATATACACAAAAGCTAGGTTTGTATGGAGTTGACATATCCGAGCTACCTCCTCTGACTTCTTGGTTTTATTTTAGCTAACGTTATCCAATCCCCAGTAACTTTGGTCTTATTGCAGGGTAGGAGAAACTTGAGACATGTGAGAAAAGCCAGAGTTGACTTCTGGTTTCCACCTTCACTGCAGGAAGATGCCTCAGGAATAGCTGGCCACAAATGCCAGTTTGCCCAAGTGCCTGCTTGGGCTTGACATTGAAAGCTTGGGTTGTCCTGTTTCCTACCTTTGGGGAATACCTGTAGACAAAGCTTATAAAATGTGAAAAACTGGTACTGCATTGTCTAGCTGTAAAGAAATATAGGAAAGGTGGGGAAGGAATACACTAAAGTGGTTTTCCCATGTAGAACTCTGGATTTCACTGGAAGAGTCATCTAGTCTCCACTTCTTGCTAAGATAC
Source organism: Puma concolor (assembly GCF_028749965.1). Taxonomy (NCBI): domain Eukaryota; kingdom Metazoa; phylum Chordata; class Mammalia; order Carnivora; family Felidae; genus Puma; species Puma concolor. The sequence continues at coordinate 78,729,178 of NC_141674.1, forward strand.
CTTGAGGAATATAGAGAATTTACCACCTTCTCAAAGCGCCAGCCATCTTTAGATAGTAGTAACAAATATTTCCTTTTACTTGGCTTTCTGTATGAGATGGCTAAGCAAGGAAGGAATCTGTCTCTCAGAAAATAACATTTTGCCTTCCACACTCACTACTGTGGAATTGCTCCACGCCGATTCCTTGAGCCTTATTGATTTAAATCAGAAGGTTATTTTATTTATATTTGATGTGCCTGGTGGCAGTGCCCAGTGTTAAAGCATCTGGAAGACCTTTGTGGTAAGTGTAAGACTGTTTAAGGATAAAAGAATTTTCTCCCCAAAAGCTCTCCAGAAATATAACTTACAAAGGCTGATGCTTTAGTATATAATTGTTTGTATAAGTATATAATCTCGAGAACATGCATAAGTATATAATTACATATCATTAGTATATATTTTACATATATATGAAAAGTAATGGTTTTAATCTTTGATTGGTAAGCATGATTTTTAAAAAGTGAATATTTAATGACATTTCATTGAAAATTACTTTTGAGAATATTATATGTAATCTGTCTTCAGGAGTATTTGCTAGAAATGCCTTAAAGAAGCAGTGTTCCTTAAAAAGCTTGTATTAAATGCCATATAAGATGTAGTTCATCTGTTTAGTGTTCTAAAAATAAAAATGTTAAGGTTTCATCCAAAATACAGTCCTATTTGTCTTTATCTTTTTTATTTTTCAGGTGATATAAACATTCAGTTTAGTTTAAAAGCAATTCTCACCTCCAAGCTTCTTTCCACAGCCTCCTTTCCCCAAGTGGAAATACTTCATTTTCATTTCTGAGAAGAACTTGGTGTCTTTTTCTGGGGTAATGAAGAACATGTTATAGATTCAGGCTTTTAGGTTTATTTCCATACTTAACAATATGCTTGATCTTTCAGTCTTTTCCTGAGATTTCTCCTCTGCTTTTATTAGTAAAGCCTTCTGTCTCAGGGGGTTTTGTCATAGCAGATAGATGAAGTCTCTCCAATTTAACAAAATTCCCTCTGCCATGTAGAAGGCAGGAGCCCCCTTAGTCCTTCTTATTTTGTGGATATGCATTTAATATTTTTGTTTTTTTCAGACTGACCCCGATTCTTGGCATTCAGAAGCATTCTCAGGAAAACGTGGTGTTCACACAGTTTATAGAGACTCTGCTTAAAGAATTACATTTAAAGAATGAAGACCTTGAAAGCTTAACTCTCATATTTAAAACCAGCTGTTAACCAGAGTGGTGAGTTGGATTGTGTTTTACTTTGTTTTTTTCATTTGTTGCCCATTTGGAATCTTTTTTCCTATTAGAAATATTAAAAACTAAGGATAGACCTCAAGATATCCTCAGTTTGTTAAGGAAAAACATGGTATCCCTTCTTTCCTAGCTGCCCCATTCACTTCCTCCCCACTCCTGTTACTTTCTGCCCCATTCTTGTTGTTATTCCTCCTTAGAGGCGATTGCAGCTAGTTCTTCATACTCAAACCTAGATCATCCCTTATGTCCCATCTTACTCGTTGAAGTACATTGCTATTTCCTGGGAAGAAACCTAACCACTGTAGCCATCCACTGAGAACTTCCTCCTACTTCCCTCTTCAAACCATTCCCAACACAGCCAATAGCTTAGTCATCTCCTTTGCAGGTAAGCCGGTGAATGTACAAGTCCTGCTCTGTTGAATCCGGACCTTGCTCCCTGGCACATAGCCGTCCTCTACTCTCCCAGGTTCTTGCCTTTTTCACAACTATCCGAGTGTCCCCTCTTTCATCCTGCCTTAATCGTACCTCTCCCTTTCCTCCTTTTACTTCTCACTTCATTCTCTCAGGTGCTCAGATAAGTATTGATTTAATGTTAAGATTGAAGAAATTTAGCCAAAACTACAAATGAGACCTTCTCAGGGAGCTTTTTTTTTCTTTTTAACTTTCAATTTCTTGAATTATACAAGCTTACTGTAAAAATACAGAATTGCAAATGTAATTTTAAAAAGGAAAATTCCCCTGTCTGCCTCCAATCCTATCTACTTCACAGAAGCACATTTGATATATATCATTTTATTTTTTATAAAAACGAAAACAAAAAGCTCTTCAAGCACATCTTTAAATTTATGAGAAGGAGAGGAATTTTGGCAGAGAAGAAGGAACAGCATCCCTTTATTGAACCTGCTTGATAATTGAACATAAGGAGTCAGCACAGTCACTACTGCCCAATTTATTCCCAGTGGCTTTCAGATGACCCTGCTCCCCTGAGGACCTTGTAAAACAAAGGCTTTTACATAGGGAATGAGCTCAGGTTGACCTGTGTAAACATCAATTCAGAGGCCCTTCTAAAAATATAGTGAAGTTGGAGTTTGTTTCATTGAGCTTCAGGTAAAGAAAATAACAAAGAATGCCTTACCCAGAAGTCCTCCCTATTTAATGAATAATACAATCAAGAATCATTTTTAATTAACATATTTAAAACTTGTATATAAACAGAAGGCATTAAAGTATTTTTGAGGACTTTTGACAATAATGTTTTAAGTGGACTTAACACTTCCTTTGTAATCATTGTTTACTTACACAAATAATGTAAATAATCAAAGGTAAACCTTTGCCCAGACTCAGTATTATAAGGGATTCTGAATGAATGGGGCCTCATTACATCATTTTCCCTATGAGAGACAGGGAGAGACCGGTTAAGATGGCAGAGAAGTAAAGGGACCCTGGATTTTCCTCCTCCCTCAAAAACAGCTGTATTGAGGTCAGATTACTTGGAACACACAGGAAATAGATCTGTGGAGTAGCAGAAGGATCTAGCAGATGCAAGATGTGTGTCTATGTGAATTGGGGAAGATAAAATAGCAGAGCCAGGGAGGGGAGGGAACCTTTTTCTGTGGAGAGACAAAAGAAGAGAAAGAGAGGGGTTGTGAGACTGCAGCATCGTGTTTGCACAAGAGGAAAACCTCTCTGGACCATGGACTGGGGAGTGAGAAGTACTGAGTGTACCAGTTTTTCTTCTGTCAAAAGCTTTTGGACCCGAAACTGTGAGGTTTCAGAAGTGTGTTACTTTCTCAGGAGCAGAGCCATGGTGCATGCTCTTGGGGAGGAGGACCCTGGCCCCCAAGGGCATAGCATGGTGTAGCAATCTCTGATCCCTTGGGCCCACTGGTAGAGAACAGTCCCCTTCCTGGAGTACTTTTGGAAGAGAGTTTATTGCCACCCCAAGGACAAAAGTCCCTGCAGGTGCCAGCTTAAGGTCTTTAATCAGAAGCGGGGAGAGGCTTTACTCCAGGAGTGGGGAGCAAATCTGCCTTGTGCTGGGTGCTTTAAGACTTTGGGTTTTGAATCCCAGCTGTTCACCAAGGAAAAATGCAAGAGAGTTTTGGCGCAGGGCAAGCTGACTTCCCTCGCTAATCCTTGAGGGCTGCCTGAGAAGCAGGGGTTGAAATCCCCAGTCCTGGTACAAAGATTGGGGTGGCATCATTTTACGCACCACCCCCCCAAACCCAACATGGTGGGACTTCAGAGAGCAACACAGTGGCCCCCAGTGGAAGTGAGAACCACTTATACCACACCCTACCCCTCTGTGCCAGCAACTGTTTATTTACTGGGTCAAAAGTGATACTAAAACGCTTCTCCTCCAGACTAGCACAGCACCCAGGCACCAACAGAAGTTTTTTGTGTTTTTTTTTTTAACCTCTTCCTTTTTTCCTTTGGAATCAGGCTCATAGTTTGCTTTTTTTTTTTTTTTTTTTTTTTTCCCTTTCTTTTTCTTTGGAATCAACCTTATAGTTTCTGATTGTCTGTTTGGGTTTTTTTTGTTGTTGTTCCTGTTCCTTTTCTCTTTTTATAGGATTAGTTCCCCCCACCCTTTTTTTCCAGGGTTATGTCAACCAACAAATCAAAACTTACCTAGAGGTCCAAACACTTCACCGCTGCAAACAAGGAAGAGTTCTGACCAGTGGGAAAGAGCAGCCAAAACAACAGCAGAATGCACATATCATACACCAGAGTATGCTCCTAGAGTGTCAGGCCCTGGACAGTGTATGACTCCTCTTTAATATAGTAGTACTCTCAGATACAGGAAACATAACAGGTTTTTAAGACATGTAAAAGACAGAAACTTAGCCAAAATGACAAGATGGAGGAATTCTCCCCAAAAGGAAGATCAAGAAGAAATCATAGCCAGGGGCTTGCTCAACACAGATATAAACAATATATCTGAACAAGAATTTAGAACAATAGTCATAGGACTACTAGCTGGGCTTGAAAAAAGCATAGAAGACCCCAGAGAAACCACTGCTGCAGAGATCAAAGACCTAAGAACTAGTCAGGATGAACTTAAAACTGCTTTAACTGAGATGCATAACAAACTGGATATAGTGACATTGAGGATGGAAGAAGCAGAGAAGAGAATAGGTGAAATAGAAGATAAGATTATGGAAAATAATGAAGCTGAAAAAAGAGGGAAAGGAGGTTACTAGATCACAAGGGGGACTTAGAGAACTAAGTGATTCCATGAAACTACATAACATCTGTATCATAGGAGTCCCAGAAGATGAAGAGCGAGAAAAAGAAGGTTTATATGAACAAATTATGGCTGAGAAACTTCCCTAACCAGGGGAAGGAAACAGGCATCCAAGTCCAAGAGACTGAGAAGCCCATTCAAAAATCAACAAAAAACAGGTCAACACCATGACATATCATAGTAAAACTTGCAAAATACACAGAGAATTCTGAAAGCAGATAGGGACAAAAGATTCTTAACCTACAAGGGCAGACACAGAAGGTTAGTGGCAGACCTGTGCACTGAAACTTAGCAGGCCAGAAAGGAGTGGCAGGAAATATTCAATGTGCTGAATAGGAAAAATATGCAGCCAAGAATCCTTTATACAGCAAGGCTGTCGTACAGAATAGAAAGAGAGATAAAGAGTTTCCCAAGCAAAAACTAAAAGAGTTTGTGACCACTAAGCCAGCACTGCAAGAAAATTTAAGGGTACTCTCTGAGTGGAGGGAGAAAAAAAAAAGAACCAAAGTAGCAAAAACTACAAAGAACCAGAGAACATGACCAGAAACACCAACTCTACAGATAACACAGTGGCACTAAATTCATATCTTTCCGTAATCACTGTGAATGTAAATGGACCAAAAGCTCCAATCCAAAGACATAGGGTAGCAGATTGGATTAAAAAAAAAAAAAAAAAAAACCGGGGCACCTGGGTGGCTCAGTCAGTTAAGCATCCGACTTCAGCTCAGGTCATGATCTCACAGTCCTTGAGTTCGAGCCCCAAGTCAGGCTCTGTGCTGACAGCTCAGAGCCTGGAGCCTGCTTTGGATTCTGTCTCCCTCTCTCTCTGCTCCTCTCCTGCTCATGCTCTGTCTCTGTCTCTCTCTCTCTCAAAAATAAATACATTTAAAAAAAAATTTTTTAATCTATATGCTGCTTATAAGAGACTCATTTTGGACCTAAGGACCCTTGCAGATAGATGGTTCTCCATCCCTTCACTTTCTATCATGCTAATGGAGGTCAAAAGAAAGTCAGAGTAGCCATACTTAGACAAACCAGATTTCAAAACAAAGACTGTAACAACAGGTGAAGAAAGGCATTATACCATAATTAACGGGTCTGTCCACCAAGATCTAACAATTGTAAATATTTATGCCACCAGTGTGAGAGCACACAAATATACAAATTAGTTAATCACAAAGAAACTCCCAGATAGTAATACAATAATAGTAGGAGACTTTAATACCTCACTTACAGCAGCAGACAAATCATCTAAGCAGAAAATCAACAAGGAAACAATGCTTTGAATGACACACTAGACTGGATGGACTCAACAGATATATTCAGAACATTTCATCCTAAAGCAGAATAACATACATTCTTTTCAAGTGCATATGTAACAATGTCCAGAATAGATCACTACTGGGTAACAAAACCAGCCCTCAATAGGTACAAAAAGACCAAGGTCATACCATGCATATTTTCAGATCACAATGCTATGAAACGTGAAATCAACCACAAGAAAAAATTTGAAAGCCCTCAAATACATGGAGGTTAAAGAACATCCTACCAAAGAATTAATGGGTCAGCCAGGTAATTAAAGAAGAAATGAAAAAATACCTATGAGGAAACAAAAATGAAAACATGACAGTCCAAACCCTTTGGGATATAGCAAAGGCAGTCCTAAGAGGAAAATACATTGCAAAACAGGCTTATGTCAAGAAGAAAGGGGGTGGCCTGGGTGATTCATTTGGTTAAGTGTCTGACTCTTGATTTTAGCTCAGGTCATGGTCTCACAGCTTGTGAGTTGGAGCCCTGCATCAGGCTCTGCACCGACAGTGTGAAGCCTGCTTGGGATTCTGTCTCCCCACCCCACCCCCCACCGCCGTCCCTCCCCTGCTCAAGCATGTGTTCTCATTGTCTCAAAAATAAGCATTTTTAGAAAATTAAAAATTAAAGAGGGAGGAGAAGTCCCAAATACACAACCTAACCTCACACCTAAAGGAGCTAGAAAAGGAGCAGCAAATAAAGCCCAAAGCCAGCAGAAGGGAAATAATAAAGATTAGAGCAGAAATAAATGATATAGAAACAACCAGTAGAACAGATCAATGAAACTAAAAGCAGGTTTTTTGAAAGAATCAATAAAATTGATAAACCCCTAGCCAGACTTAAGAAGAGAGGACCCAAATAGATAAAATCATGAATTAAAGAGAAATAACAACCAACACCACAGAAATACAATTATACTGTGAAAAATTATATGCCAACAAACTGAACAAAATTCCTAGACATTCACACACTACCACAACTCAAACAGGAAGAAATAGAAAATTTGAACAGACCCATAACCAGCAAAGAAATTAAATCAGTTCCCAAAAATATCCCAACAAATTAGAGTCCTGGGCCAGACTGCTTCTCAGGGGAATTCTACTAGACATTTAAGTAAGAGTCAATACCTGTTCTCCAACTGTTCCAAAAAATAGAAATGGAACAAGAGCTTCCAAACTCAACTCTATGAAGTCAGCTTCATCTGGGTTCCAAAACCAAAGACCCCACTAAAAAGGAGAATACAGGTCAATATCCTTGATGAACCTGGATGCAAAAATTCTCAACAAGATATTAGCAAATCAAATTCAACAGTGCATGAAAAGAATTTTTCACCATGATCAAGTGGGATTTATTCCTAGGCTGCAGGGTTGGTTCAATATTCACATATCAATCAATGTGATATACCACAATAAAGGAGAAGAACCATATGATCCTTTCAATAGATGCAGAAAAAGCATTTGACAAAATACAGCATCCTTTTTTGATAAAAACCCTCAAGAAAGTAGGGATAGAAGGAACCTACCTCAACATCATAAAAGCCATATAGGAAAGACCCACAGCTAATATCCTCAGTGGGGAAAAACAGAGAGCTTTCCCCCTAAGGGAAGAAACACAACAGGGATGTCCACCATTGTGGTTCAACATAGCACTGGAAGTCCTAGCCTCCGCAATCAGACAATAAAAAGAAATAAAAGACATCCAAATTGGCAAAGAAGTCAAACTTTCACTCTTCACAGATGGTATGATCTACATAGAAGATCTACATAGAAAACCCAAAAGCTTCCACCAAAAAACTGCTAAAACTTAATATGTGAATTCAGCAAAGTTGCAGGAAGTAAATTCAACATATAAAAATCGTTTGTATTTCTGTATGTCGATAATGAAGTATAAAAAAGGAAAATCAAAGAACTGATCCCATTTACAATTATACCAAAAACCATAAGCTATCTAGGAATAAATCTAACCAAAGAGGTAAAAGGTCTATATACTGAAAACTATAGAAAGCTTATGAAAGAAATTGAAGAAGACTCAAAGAAATGGAAAAGTATTTCATGCTCATGGATTTAAAGAACAAATATTGTTAAAATGTCTATACTACCCAAAGCAATCTACACATTCAATGCAATCCCTATCAAAATAACACCAGCCTTCTTCACAGAGCTAGAACGAACAAACGTAAAATTTGTATGGAACCACAAAAGACCCCAAATAGTCAAAGTAATATTGAAAAAGAAAACCTAAGCAGGAGGCATCACAATCCCAGTCTTTAGCCTCTGCTACAAAGCTGTAATCATCAAGACCGTATGGTACTGGCACAAAAACAGACACACAGATCAGTGGAACAAAACAGAGAACACAGAAATGGACCAACAAATGTATGGCCAACTAATCTTTGACAAAGCAGGAAAGAGTATCCAATGGAAAAAAGTCTCTTTAGCAAATGGTGCTGGGAAAACTGGACAGCAACATGCAGAAGAATGAAACTGGACCACTTTCTTATACCACACACAAAAATAAACTCAAAATGGATGAAAGGCCTAAATGTGAAACAGGAAGCCATCAAAAATCTTAGAGGAGGGGCACCTGGGTGGCTCAGTCTGTTAAGCATCTGACTTTGGCCCAGGTCATAATCTCATGGTCCGTGAGTTCGAACCCCACTGTCAGCAACCCTGAGCCTGGAGCCTGCTTCAGATTCTGTGTCTCCCTCTCTCTCTGCCCATCCCCTGCTTGTGCGCTCTCAAAAATAAATAAACGTTAAAAAAAATTTTTTTTTAAATCTTAGAGGAGAACACAGCCAACAACGTCTTTCACCTCAGCCACAGCAACTTCTTACTAGGCATGTCTCAGGAGGCAAGGGAAACAAAAGCAAAAATAAACTATGGGACTTAATCAAGATGAAGAGCTTCTGCACAGCAAAGGAAACAACCAACAGAATGGGAGAAGATATCTGCAAATGACATATTAAATGGTTAGTATCCAAAATCTATCAAGAATTTATCACACTCAATACCCGAAAAACAATCCAGTGAAGAAATGGGCAGAAGATATGCATAGACACTTTTGCAAAGAAGACATCCAGATGGCCAACAGACACATGAAAAGATGCTCAACGTCACTCATCATCAGAGAAATACAAATCAAAACCACAATGAGATGCCACCTCACACCTGCCAAAATGTCTATAATTAACAAAGAACCCTTTTGCACTGCTGTTGGGAATCCAAACTGGTGGCAGCCACTCCGGAAAACAGTATGGAGGCTCCTCAGAGGATTCAAAAAAGCTGCTTCAAAGGAGCACATGCACCCCTGATGCTTATAGCAACACTATCAGCAATAGCCAAAGTATGGAAAGAGCCCAAATGTTCACCAACTGATGAATGGATAATGAAGATGTAGTGTGTGTGCGCGCGCAGAAGTACTCCACACAATGGAATACTAACTCAGCAATGAAAAAGAATGAAATCTTACCATTTGCAACAACGTGGGTGGAAGTAGAATGTATTATGCTAAGCGAAATAGGCAGAAAAAGACAAGTATCATATGATTTCACTCCTGTGGAACGTAGGAAACAGAACCGATGAACACAGGGAAAGGGAAGGAAAAATAAAAACAGAGGGAGGTAAACCATAGGAGACTCTTAAATACAAAGAACAAACTAGCAGTTACTAGAGGGGAGGTGGGTGCAGAATGGGCTAAATGGGTGATGGGTTATTAAGTAGAACACTTGTTGGGTGAGCACTGGGTGTTATATTTAAGTGATGAATCACCGGGTTCTACTCCTAAGACCAATACTACACTGTATGTTAAGTAACTTGAATTTAAATAAATTTTTTAAAGGCTAAAAAATAGAGACAGCTTTGAGTAGGTAGTTGAATTTTTTCTCTGCATGATTTCTATAAATCATAAATTCACTTGTGTATAAAGACTAATGTCTAATAACCTTTTCATTATTAAATTACTATTAGCAAGTATGTGTTAATGCTTTTAATTGCAAATTTAAAAAATCTAGCTTTTCTTATGATAGAATGTTAATTATCTTTTGCTGCTTAACAAATTACTCTGAAGACTTTAAGCCACTACCATTTTTTATCTGACACTTTCTATGAGTCCAGAATATGGAAACAGTTTAGCTTAAGGACTCTGGCTCACAGTTTCTCATGAGTGTGCAGTTAAGCTGTTAGGGCTACAATGTCATCTGAAGGCACAACTAGAGTAATATTCCCTTCCTAAGGTCACTCTTGTGGTCGTTGGTAGGATTTAGTTCCTCACAGGCCGGTGAACTTGGGCCTCAGTTTTTCATTGGCTGTTGTCTGGAGACCTCTACATAGTATACCTCACTACTTCTCATGTGCTTTATCCTTACAGTGAGCAAGATGGAAGCTACAGCTTTTTTGTAACTAATCTCAGAAAGTGACATCCTATCAGTGTAGTCAAATGTACACTGTACATCAAATCAGTGTAGTCCACTGTCTTGGTAAGAGTCTTGAACTTCACACTAATTGAGGGCACACCTGAACCAATCCATATGCCCATGGGATTGCTATAAACTAACCCCATCATTCTGGCAAGGGATGGGGGTGAGAGAAGAGGAATTTCTTACTGATCTAGGCCCATCACAGCCTTCCCTCAACTGAATATGAGTTGGGTCTATTCCACATAAACCACTATTGCTATGTAATGAGGAAAAATGGAATATATTGGGAAGACAACACAGTGTTCCCAAAAGCTACCAAAATATTTTAGGTGTTTTCTTCAAACTGTCCTTTTTTTTTGCTTCACAGGTATAATCCATGAAGACCAAATAGAAGATGAACTTCTATTCATCATTTCTGGAATTCTAGCTTCAATAGTGATCTGGTGGTGACTGATTACTAGCTTTGTTCCAAGAAAGACCTTTATCTTCTTAGATTTCAGCCCCCTGCTTCCCAGTTCCTAACTGTACAGTGACTTCCCCCACATAGAGGAGAACCATTATTCCAACAAGGATAACTAAGTACTTGTATCCCTAACTATAAGACATAGTATTTTTATTTGTTTGAAAATGAAAAATGAGGGGCGCCTGGGTGGCGCAGTCGGTTAAGCGTCCAACTTCAGCCAGGTCACGATCTCGCGGTCCGGGAGTTCGAGCCCCGCGTCGGGCTCTGGGCTGATGGCTCAGAGCCTGGAGCCTGTTTCCGATTCTGTGTCTCCCTCTCTCTCTGCCCCTCCCCCGTTCATGCTCTGTCTCTCTCTGTCCCAAAAATAAATAAACGTTGAAAAAAAAAAAAAAAGAAAATGAAAAATGAGGTTTTAAGTTGAAACTTTAATAAATCTTAGTGACCTTATTTTTTTCTGGATGATTCTAGCCATTGTATCAGTTCACAAAATAATTGAGAAAATTCTCATTTTGGCCTCCTGGTCTAAACTCTAGATTTTAAGAATAATAAAGAGGTCAATAAATGCAATCTAAGATGAAGCCCTTTGGAAGTCTTGTCATTATTTTTATTTATTTATTTATTTATTTTTAAATGTTTATTTTTGAGAGAGTAAGCAGGAGAGGGATAGACAAGAAGACAGAGAATCCCAAGCAGACTCTGTGCTGACAGTGGGGCTCAATCCCCAAACCATGAGATCATGACTTGAGCTGGTATCTCAAGGGCCAGATGCTTAACCACCTGAGTCACCCAGGTGTCCCTAGTCATTATTCTTTTAAAGAAACTGTGCTATAAAATGGTCCTGAGCAATTTAGTTAAACCTACAAGTCCAAAACAGGAGTATCTCAGAATTTTCTGGACTCCCAAAGAAATAAAAAATTAAAAGGAAATTATAATTTATTTTCAAGAGACAATCTCTGGAATTTATACCTCTTTTTTCAAAATGTCTATCAAGCATGCAAGTTAGCAAGGCCTCCAGACCAGTTAAGGGGGGCTCAGTTTGGGAAGCTTTACTGGAGGGCCAAGAAACAAAACAAGATCTATTCCCTTGGACACTAGAGGAAATGAAAGCTGCTAAAAGTCCAACCATGGAAAGGGTCCAAAAAGCAGCCTCATAGGGTGGGGAACATAGTGGATGAGAATCTACAGTAATCAATATAGTGTGGTATTGGTAGGCACAAAGATCAGTGAAGCAGGGGGTCAGGTGGGAAGATGGCTGAGTAGGAGGACCTTAAGCTTGCCTTGCCCAAATATACAACTAGATAGTACTCACATCAGTGTAAATAACCCAGAAAATGACCCAAAGACTGACAGAATAAATTCCATAATTCCATAAATGGTAGAGAAGAGGCCAAATCAAAGAAGGTAGGATGGTCTGGAGTGAAATGAACCAGGCCTTTCACACTGGGGAGTCCATGAATGTGGAGGACAGATCCCCATATCGGCATTTGAAAGTGAGAGGGTCCAAATGTCTTGAGTTCTTAAAACCAGTGAGACTTAAAGCCTGGAATTTTAAAAATCAAGCTCAAGTCTGGGAGAGACTAGATGGCTTTAGGAAGCAGAGTCCCTGCCCTTAGCACAACAGGGGTGCCTGGGTGGCTCAGTCAGTTGAGCATCCAACTCGATTTCAGCTCAGGTCATGATCTTGCAGTTGTGGGGTTGAGCCCTGTGTTAGGTTCTGCACTGAGCATAGAGCCTGCTTGGGATTCCTTTCTGCCCCTCTCTTTCTCAAATAAATAAAAATAAACATTGAAAATAATTTTTCAAGACAGCACAACAAACAGCCTATACAGATACAGCACAAAACCAGCAGTTTGAAAAATGCCAGGGGTAGACAGAGGGAGAGTGATTTGTTCATCTCAGAGCATGGCCTGGAGAGACCGGGATCACGGGCAGACCCCCTTCCAGGACAAAAGAGCTGGCAGGTGCCATTCCCCTCCCCACCCCCAGCATAAACAACAGCTACCTGCAGGAACTAGTGCAGTGTGGACACTTGTTACCTAACTTAATTACACCAAGCCCCACCCTTCACATTTCGGATCCACCTTTCCAGTCATGGCCGCCTTAGTTCAGTCACTGCGAGGCCCCTCCCCCAGAAGACCAGTGGAAATTCTGCCAACACCGTGTCTCCTGACTGGCACCTTGTGCAGAACTCTGTTCTCACAGGTGCAGGTCTCATTTCACAAGCAGACCACCACACACCTTTTTAGATACTGCCCACAGTACACAAAAAGCCTCTGTAGACAAGTGGACTGAAGGAAAAAGAGGCCAACACTCAACAGCAGAGCATACACAATACTCCCAGGAAACACTCTCTGAAGCACCAGGCCCTGGGAAACAGGCACTACAGGACCTCTTCTTTATAAGGCTATTATCTTTAAGAGCACGAGAAGCAGCTGACTTGCCTAACACAAAGAAACAGACACAGGAAATTAGACAAAATGAGATAGAGAAATAGTTCTCAAATGAAATAATAGGACCAAACCACAGCAAAAGATCAAAGTGAAACAGACAAAAGTGATATGCCTGATAGAGAATATAATGATTTTAACAATACACACTGGACTTTAGACGAGTGGAGGACATCAGTGAGACCCTTAACAGAAATAAAAAGCAGCTAATCAGGGATCAAGACCACAATAAATGAAATGAAAAATACACTTGATTGGGTGGCTCAGTCGATTATGTATTAAGCATCCAACTCTTAATTTCAGTTCAGGTCATTACCTCACAATTTGTGGTTTTGAGCCCCACGTTAACCTCTGTTACCAGCACAGAGCCTGCACAATAAGTATTTCTGTAGGAAAAAAAAAAAATCAGCTAAGGGATTCACAAAATGAAATAATGTGAAATATGATACCATATACCTAAAACATGGAGGGGAGAGGACTAAAGAATGGGTTTGAACTTAAGTGACCATCAACTGCTATATGCAGAAGATATTATAGATAAACCTAATGTTAACTACAGATCAAAAACTAGCAATAGATATGCAAAGAATAATGGGAAAGGAACTCAAGTATATCACTGAAGAAAGCCAACAAAGCACGAAAGAGCAAGAGGAATCAGAGAAAATCTATAGAAACAACCATAAATAAGTAATACAATGGCTATAAATACATATCTATCAATAATTACTTTGAATGTAAATGACCAAACACTCCAATCAAAAGACATAGGGTGACAGAGTGGATTAAAAAAAAAAAAAAAAAAACAAGATCCATCTGTATGCTACCTACAAGAGACTCATTTCAGACTGAAAGACACTGCAATTTGAAAGTGGGGGATGGAGAAATATTTATTATGCAAATGGATGTCAAAGAAAGCTCAGGGAGCAATACTTAGACAAAATACACTTTAAAACAAAGTCTGTAACAAGAGACAAAGAAGAATACTATATACTAAGGGGATAATGCAACAAGAGAAATATAATTGTACATATTTATGCACCCAGCATGGGAAACCCCAAATACATAAAAGTTAAGAACAAACATGAAGGAATTGATATTAATATAATAACAGTAAGGGACGTTAACACCCCACTCAAACTGATGGACAGATCATCCAAACAAAATCAACAAGGAAACAGTGGATTTGAATGACATATTGGACTAGATTTAACAGACATATTCAGAACATTCCATCCTAAAACAGCAGAATCCCCCCTGCCTTTTTTTTTTTCAAGTATATATGGAATGTTCTCCAGAATAGATCATGTTAGGCCACAAAATAAGTCTCAACAAATTAAAAAATAAATATATCAAAGTCCTATCCTGCATCTGTCCTACCACAACAGTATGGAACTAGAAATCCATGACACAAATCTGGAAAGAACACAAATACATGGAGTTAAATAACATGCTGCTAAACAATGAATCGGTCAACCAAGAAATCAATGAAGAGGGGCGCCTGGGTGGCTCAGTCGGTTAAACGTCCGACTTCGGCTCAGGTCACAATCTCGCGGTCCGTGAGTTCGAGCCCCGCATCGGGCTCTGGGCTGATGGCTCGGAGCCTGGGGCCTGCTTCCGATTCTGTGTCTCCCTCTCTCTCTGTCCCTCCCCCGTTCATGCTCTGTCTCTCTCTGTCTCAAAAATAAAAAAAAAATAAAAAAAATAAATCAATGAAGAAATAAAAAATGACGTAGAAACAAATGAAAATGAAAACATTCCAAAATCTCTGGGATACAGCAAAAGTGGTTCTAAGAGGGAAGTTTACAGCAATACAGGCTTACCTCAAGAAGCAAGAAAAATCTCAAACAACCTAACCTTAAAACACCTAAAGGAACTAGAAAAGAAGAACAAACAGAACCCCAAACCAGTAGAAGGAAGGAATTGATTAAGATTAGAGAAGAAATAAATGAAATAGAAACTTAAAAAACAACAGAACAGATTATTAAAATCAGGAGTTGGTTCTTTGAAAAGAACAACAAAATTTATAAACTTTTAGCCAAGCTCATCAAAATAAACAAAAGAGAGGACCAAAACAAAGTCACTAATGAAAGAGGAGAAATAACAATGAACACCTCAGAAATACAAACAATTGTAAATTCTATTACAATATAATAATTCTATTATGAAAACCTATATGCCAACAAAGTAGACAACTTAGAAGAAATGTATAAATTCCTAGAAATATATAACCTACCAAAACTAAAGCAGGAATAAATAGAAAATTTGAACAGATCTATTACCAGCAATGAAACTGAATCATTGATCAAAAAATTCCCAACAAATACAAATCCAGGAGCAGACAGCCTCACAGGCAAATTCTACCAAACATTTAAGGAAGAGTTAATACCTGTTCCTTTCAAACTATTCCAAAAAATACAAGAGGGAAGAAAACTTCCAAATTCATCCTATGAGGACAGTTATCACCTAATACCAAAACTAAATCAAGATGCCACAAAAGAACTACAGGCCAGTATCTCTCATGAATATGCATGCAAAAATCCTCAACAAATTTTAGCAAACCCAATCCAACAGTACATTTAAAAAAAATCATACACCATGATCAAGATAGATGCAAGAGTGGTTCAATATTTGCAAAACAATCAATGTAATACATCAATAAGAAAAAGGATAAAAACCATATAATCATTTCAACAGATGCAGGAAAAGCATTTAACAAACTACAATTCATTCATGATGAAAACCCTCTACAAAGTAGGTCTAGAGGGAACATACCTCAACGATGACGGTCATATATGAAAAACCCATGGCCAACATCATACTCAAAGGTAAAACTGAGTTTTTCCCTAAGAGCAGGAATAAGACAAGGATGTCCACTCTCACCACTTTTATTCAACATAGTACTGTAAGTCCTAGCCACAGCAATTAGACAACATAAAGAAACCAAAGGCATCCAGATTGGTAAGGAAGAAAGAAAAGTTTCACTATTTGCAAATGTCATGATGGTATATATAGAAAATCCTGGACCCCACCAAGAAACTACTAATGTATGAGTTCAATAAAGTCACAAGATGCAAAATCAATGTACAGAAATCTGTTGCATTCACATACACTAATAATGAAGCAGCAGAAAGAGAAATTAAAAAAACAATCCCATTTACAATTTCCCCATAATAATAAAAAAATATCTAGGAATAAACTTTACCAAAAAGGTGAAAGACCTGTACTCTGAAAACTATAAAATACGGATGAAAGAAATTGAAGATGACACAAAGAAATGGAAAGACACGCCATGCTCATGGGTTGGAAGAACAAGTATTGGTAAAATGTCTATACTACCCAAAGCAATCTACACATTTTATGCAATCCCCATCAAAATACCTATAGCGTTTTTCACAGAACTAGAACAAACAATCCTGAAATACGTTACGAACCACAGATGACCTTGAATAGCCAAAGTGTTCTTGAAAAAGAAAAAAACTGAAGGTTTCACAATTCCAGATTTTGTTATATTGCAAAGCGGTAGTAATTAAAGCAGTATAGTACTGGCATAAAAACTGACACATGATCAATGGAATAGAAGAGAAAACACAACTATATAGTTAATTAATCTTCAACAACAGAGGAATGAATATGCAATGGGAAAAAGACAATCTCTTAAACGGTATTGGGACAAAGCATATTGGGTATTTTTCACAGTCATGCAAAAGAAAGTAACTGGACCACTTTCTTACACCACACCCAAAAATAAAGTGGATTAAAGACCTAAATTTGAGACCTGAAACTATAAAAATCCTAGATGAAAGCACAGACAGTAATCTCTCTGGCAATGCTCATAGCTACATTTTTCTAGATATGTCTCCTGAGGCAAGGGAAATAAAAACAAAAATAAACTATTAGGATTACATAAATCTAAAAAGTTTCTGCACAGCAAAGGAAATAGTTAAGGAAACTAAATGACAACCTACTGAGCCAGAGAAGATATCTGCAGATGGCATTTCTCATAAAGGGTTAGTATCCAAAATACATAAAGAACTGATGCAACTCAATACCCACAAAACAATACAATGAAAAAATGATAAGACATGAACAGACATTTCTCTCAAGACATCCAGATGGCCAAGAAACACACAAAAAGACACTCAACAGCACTCGTCATCAGCTAAGTGCAAATCAAAACCACAAGGAGGTATCACCTCATATCTGTCAGAATGGCTAACATCAAAAACACAGGAAACAACAAGTGTTGGCAAGGATGTGGAGAAAAAGGAACCCTCTTGCACTGCTGGTGGGAATGCAAATTGGTGCAGCCACTGTGGAAAACAGTATGGACGTTCCTCAAAATATTAAAATTATAATCCAGTACTTGCACTACTGGGTATTTACCCAAAGAATACAAAAACACTCATTCAAAGGGATATATACACCCCTATATTTATTGCAGCATTATTTGGAATAGCCAAACTATGGAAGCAGCCCGTGTGTCCATCAATAGATGAATAGATAAAGAAGATGTGGTATATGTATGCAATGGTATATATTATTCAGCCATTAAAAAAAGAATGAAATCTTGCCATTTGCCATGACATGGATAGGGCTAGAGCATATAATGCTAAGTGAAGTAAGTCAAAGAAAGACAAATACCCTATGATCTCAATCCTCTGTGGAAGAAACAAAAGAAGCAAAGAAGGAAGAAAAAAAAAAGGAGAGGCAAACCAACAGATTCTTAACTATAGAGAAGAAACTGATAGTAACAAGAGGGGAGATGGGTGAGCAGATGGGTGAAATAGGAGATGAGGATTAAAGAGTACACTTATCATGGTGAAATAAAAGATCCATGGAACAGAATTGAGAGTCTAGGAATAAACCCTCATATTTATGGTCAATCAATTTGCAATGGAGAAAGGATGGTCTTTTCAACAAACAGCGCTGGGTTGTCTGATATCAGATGCAAAAAAGATGAATTTAAACCCTTACCTACCACTATATGTAAAAATAAATTGAAAATGGATCAGAGACCTAAATATCAGAGCTGGTAGTATAAAACTTGTAGAGCAAACAGAAGAAAACTTACATGACATTAGTTTACAATGAGAGGTGTTAAATACATTGTCAAACATACAATCCATACAGAAAACTTTAAATTAGACTTTATCAAATGTAACAGGAAGGAAAACTTCCAAACTCCTTCTATGAGGCCAGCATTATCCTGATAACAAAACCGAAGACACTACAAAAAAACAAACTACAAGTCAGTGTCAATGATGAAATACATGTAAAAACCCTCAACAAAATATTAGCAAACCAAATTCAACAATACATTTAAAAAGTCATTCACCACAACCAAGTAGGATTTATGCCAGGGATAAGAAGGTGGTTCAATATTTGCAAATAAACCTTACACATCACATTAATAAGAACAAGGATAAAAACCATAGAATCATTCCAATAGATGCAAGAAAAACATTTGACAAAGTACAGCATCCATTCATGAGAAAGATTCTCAACAAAGTAGGTTTAGAGGGAACATATCTCAACATAACAGAAACCATATGTGAAAAACCCACAGCTAACATCATACTTAATGGTGAAAAACAGCTTTTCCTCTGAGGTCAGGTCAAGACAAGGATGTCTACTCTCACCACTGTTATTCAACATAATACTGGAAGTCCTAGCTGAAGCAATCCAACAACATAAATAAATAAAAGACATCCAAATCGGCACAGAAAAGGTCAAATTTTCACTCTTTACAGATGACATAATACTATATCTAGAAAATCCCAAAGACTCCACCTCCCCCCAAAAAAACTATTAGAACTCATAAACCAATTCAGTAAAGCTGGAGGGTACAAAACTTATAGAAATCTCTACACTAATAATGAAGTAGAAGAAAGAGAAATTAAGGTAATAATCCCATTTAAATGGCACCAAAAAGAATAAAATAACGGTAGGTCTTTCACCTCCTCCTTGGTTAACAAGGTGAAAGACCTGCACTTTGAAAATTATAAAACATTGATGAAAGAAATTGAAAGCCACACAAATGGAGAGATATTCCATGCTCATGGTTTGTTAGAATTTGTACTGTTTAAATGTCCATACTACCCAAAGCAATCTACAGATTCAATGAAATCCCTATGAAAATACCAACATTTTTCATAGAACTATAACAAATAATTTTAAAATTTGTATCGAACCACAAAGACCATAAATAGCCAATGCAACAATGATAAAGAAGAACAAAGCTGGAGGTATCCTAATTCCAGATTCAAGATATACTGCAAAGCTATAGTAATCGAAAGAGTGTATCAGTACTGGCACAAAAACAGACAAATAGATCAATGGAACAAAATAGCCCAGAAATAAACCTATGCTTATATAGCCAATTAATCTACAACAAAGGAGGCAAAAATATACAATGGAGAAAAGACAGTCTTTCGATAATGGTGCTGAGACAACTGGACAGCTACATGCAACAAAGTGAAACTAGACCCATACTCACTCATACACAAATTAGACTCAAAATGGTTTAAAGACCTAAATGTGAGCCCTGAAAACTCCTAGAAGAAATCATAAAGAACCATAAAGAAACCATAAAACTCCTAGAAGAAAATACAGGCAGTAATCTCTCTGACATCACCTTTAGCATCTTTTTCTAGCAGTGTCTCCTCAGGCAAAAGAAAAAAAGCAAAAATAAACTACTGGGACTACACCAAAATGAAAAGGCAACCTACTGAAGGGAAGAAGATATTTGCAAATGATATATCCAATAAGGGGTTAATACCCAAAATATATGAAGAACTTGTCCAACTCAGCCCCCAAAACTCAAAACAAAACAAAACAAATTCCAATTAAAAATGGCCAAAAGGGATGCTTGGGTGGCTCAGATTAAGCATTTGACTTCGGCTCAGGTCAGGATCTCACAGTTTTTGAGTTTGAGCCCCATGTCGGGCTCTGTGCTGACAGCTCAGAGCCTGGAGCCTGATTCAGATTCTGTGTGTGTGTGTGTGTGTGTGTGTGTGTGTGTGTGTGTGTGTCTCTCTACCCATCCCTTCTCTCTCTCTCTCTCTCTCTCTCAAAACTAAAGGTTAAAAAAAATTAATAAAATAAAATGTTTAAAAAAAAATTTTAATGTTATTTTTGACAGAGAGTGACAGAGCATGAGTGAGGGAGGGGCAGAGAGAGAGGGAGACACAGAATCCAAGGCAGGCTCCAGGCTCCAAGCTGTCAGCACAGAGCCTGATGCGGGGGTCGAACACATGGACCATAAGATCATGACCTGAGCCGAAGCTGGACACTCAACAAACTGAGCCACCCAGGCACCCCAAAAAATAAGGTATTTTTTAAAAATAGGCAGAAGAGGGGTGCCTGGGTGGCTCAGTCCTTTAAGCACCCAACTCTTGGCTTTGGCTGAGGTCATGATCTTGCAGTTCATGGCTTCAAGCCCCGCATTAGGCTCTACACTGATGGCACAGAGCCAGCTTGGGATTCTCTCTTTCCCTTGCTCTCTGCTACTGTCCACTTGTGCTCACGCTCTCTCTGTCTCTCTCAGTAAATAAACATTTTTTTAAATGGGCATAAGAAAAGCATACCAAAAAATCATAATCCAGTTAAAGATGGGCAGAAGACATGAACAGACTTTTCTCCAAAGAAGACATCCAGATAGCCAACAGACACATGAAAAGAGGCTCAACATCACTCATCATCAAGGAAATGCAAATCAAAACCATAGTGAGATATTACCTCACACCTGTCAGAATGGCTAAAATCAAAAACACAAGAAACATCAAGTGTTGGCAAAGATGTGGAGAAAAAGGAACCTTCTTGCAGTGTTGGTGGGAATGTAAACTCGTACAGCCACTATGGAAACCAGTATAGACGTTTCTCAAAAAATTAAAAATAGAACTACTCCAGTAATTGCACTACTGCATATTTACCCAAAGAATATGAAAACACTAATTCAAAAATATATGTATACCGCCATGTTTACTGCAACATTATTTACAATAGCCAAGTTATGGAAGTAACACAAGTGCCCACTGATGGATGAATGGGTAAAAAAACAGGTGTGTGTGTGTATATATATATATATATATATATATATATATATATGTAAATATATGTAAATATATATATGTAAATATATATATACACACACATATATATACACACACATATATGCATATGTGTGTGTATATATATACACACATATGTGTGTATATATATACACATATACACAATGAAATATTAATCAACCATAAAAAATGAAATCTTGCAATTTGCAACAACATGGATGGATCTAGAGCACAAAATGCTATGTGAAATACATCAGAGAAAGACAAATACTGTATGATTTCACTAATATGTGGAATTTAAGAAACAAATGAGGGGCGCCTGGGTGGCGCAGTCGGTTAAGCGTCCGACTTCAGCCAGGTCACGATCTCGCGGTCCGTGAGTTCGAGCCCCGTCGGGCTCTGGGCTGATGGCTCAGAGCCTGGAGCCTGTTTCCGATTCTGTGTCTCCCTCTCTCTCTGCCCCTCCCCTGTTCATGCTCTGTCTCTCTCTGTCCCAAAAATAAATAAACGTTGAAAAAAAAAATTAAAAAAAAAAAAAAAAGAAACAAATGAACAAAAAAACAAAAAACATACTCTTAACTATAGAGAGCAAACAGAGGGTTACCAGAGGGGAGGTGGGTGGTAGATGGGTGAAATAGGTGAAGGGTATTGAGTACGCTTACAATGAGCACTGAGTAATGTATAAAATTGTTGAATCACTATATTGTACACCTGAAACTAATACAAGACTATATCTTAATTATACTAGAATTAATTTTTTTTAAGAAATGGACAGAGGACCTGAATAGACATTTTTTCAAAGATGACAGATGGCCAACAGACACTTGAAAAGATGATCAATGGTACCAATCATCAAGGAAAAGCAAATCAAAACCATAATGAGGTATTACCTCAAACCAGTACAATTGACTAGAATCAAAAAGAGAAGAGTAACAAGTGTTGACAAGGATGTGGAGAGGAAAGCCCTTGTGCTCTCTTAGGAATGTAAATTGGTACAGCCACTGTGGAAAACAGTATGGTGCTTCCTCAAAAAATTAAAAATATAAATACCATATGATCCAGTAAACCCACTGCTGGGTATTTAGCCAAAGAAAACAAAAATACTTAAAAACTGAGAATAAACTGAGGGTTGATGGGGGGTGGGAGGGAGGGGAAAGTGGGTGATGGGCATTGAGGAGGGCACCTGTTGGAAGGAGAACTGGGTGTTGTATGGAAACCAATTTGACAATAAATTTCATATTTAACAAAAACAAAAAAAACCCAAAAATATAATTCAAAAAGATATATGCACTCTTATGTTTATTGCAGTATTATTTACAATAGCCAAGATACAGAAGCAACCTAGTGTTCATCGAAAGATGGATAAAGAAGATGTGGTATATATAGACAACGGATTACTACTCAGCAATAAATAGAATGAAATCTTGCCATTTGTGACAACATGGATGGACGCAGAGGGTATTATTCTAAGTAAATAAAGTCAGAGAAAGACAAATACCAAATGATTTCACTTATATGTGGAATCTAAAATACAAAACAAATAAAAAAGAATTTTAAATATTGTGATCAAACTGGTGGTTGCCAGAGGGAAGTTGGGTGGGAGGATGGGTGAAATAGATAAAAGGGACTAAGAGGTACAAATTTTCAGTTATAAAATAAATAAGTCATGGAGATAAAAAATAACAACATATGGAATATAGTCAGTAGTAATATTGTGGTAATACTGTATGGTGACAGATGGTGACTACACTTATGATGAACACTGACTAATGTATAAAATTATTGAATTAATACATTGTGCAACAGAAACTATTAACATTGTATGTTAGCTATACTTCAATAAAAAAAAAAAAAAAAAAAAAAAAAAAAAGACCAGAAACAACAAATGTTGTCCAGGATGGGAGAAAAGAGAACCCTCAAGAACTGTCAGTGGGAATGTAAATTGGTAAAGCCACTGTGGAAAACAGTATGGAAGTTCCTCAAGAAATTAAAGTAGAAGTACCATATGACCTAGTAAATTCCACTTCTGGAATTTATCCAAAGGAAACAAAAACATTAATTCTAAAAGATACATGCACCCCTATGTTCACTACAGCACTATTAAACTGATAAAAACAGATACTACACTTGATCTTAGCCAAAAGGCCGAGAAGTGATTCACTGCAGCACTATTTACTGTAGCCAAGGTATGGGAACCACCAGAGTGTCCATTGACAAATGAATGGATAAAGAAAATGTGGGGAGGGGCAGGTGGGTGATGGGTATTGAGGAGGGCACCCTTTGGGATGAGCACTGGGTGTTGTATGGAAACCAATTTGACAATAAATTTCATATATTGAAAAAAAAATGTGGCATATATAGTCAATGGAATATTACTCAGCCATAAAAAGGAAGGAAATCTTGGTACTTGCAACAATATGGACGGGCCTTTAGGGCATTATACTAAGTGAAATAAGTCAGATGGAAGAATACAAATATCATATGATCTTACTTGTATGTGTAATCTACAAATAAAATTTTTTAAATATTTAAAAACCAAGCTCAAAGATACAGAGAACAGATTGGTGGTTTCAAGAATTGTGGGTCATGGGGAGGGTTGGTGGTGAAATGGGTCAAAGGAGACAAAAGGCACCAACTTCTAGTTATAAAGTAATTAAGTCCTGGGAATATAATGTACAGTATGGGGACTATAGTTAATAATACTGTATTGCCCATTTGAAGTTTGCTGAGAGTAGATCTTAAAAGTGCTCATCACAAGAAAAAAAACGTAAATCTGGGCCAGGTGTGGTGACATATGTCAACTAGACTTACTGTGGTGATCACTTCACAACATACACAAATATCAAATGATGTGGTACACCTGAAATTCATAAAGTGGTACAGGTCAATTATACCTCAAAAAATCTTAAACAAAATTGTTAACAATCACAGATAAAGAAGGGCCCCTCCATCTGTCCTACTAATGACCAGGGTATAGAGGGGAAGAAGCTGCTGTATCCCACTGCCCCCCACTCTGGGCCCAGAGACACCTCTTTAGTTTTCTCTCACACCCTGCAGGGGTAGGGCCCTCAAGTAAGGACACAGGAGCTCACTACTCACTCATTAGGAAGCAAAATGGACTAATGCCCAAATGGACCACAACCACCTCTGTCACCCGGTCACCACACAGCTCTGGGGCTATTGCATGTGCCTCTCACACACTCCTGCCAGGTTGAAGTTAGTTCAGGAGGACCAGAGCAGATTTCAGTTCAGCTCAAAGAACTGTGCTACATCTTTGTTTCTAAATGTCATTTTCCAATAAAAGGATACAAGCCCCCTTGGGAAATTGGCCGGTTCTAAGGCTGGGGTAGGAAAAATACAAGACAAGCCTGGAGCATCTTATAGTACTGGAAAGCAAACAAGTGCTTACTACTGAAGAAAGGCATGCATGGCCCTCCACAGCAGGCTGGTCTGCAGCTCCCACTGCTCAGGCCACTGAGTGGGTAGGAAAAACCCTGGGTGATTTTAAGCTGTTCGTCCACAGGCTTTTAAACAGAAAATGGAAATAAGGTCAGAAAATAATTATCAGTTTTAAAATAAATCAATGAATAATACTGTTTGTAGATAGTACTCCTTATAGAATGTGGAGTTAGTCCACCCTTTGAGAGTGGTTTAAACTTAGTGACCTGCTTCCACAGAATAGGGAAAGGAAACACAACACCTTAACCAAGTGATGAAGTTCATATCCCCAGTGCTATCATCTGCCCCCTGATATGTGTGATGAGAAAGGACTTCACTTCTACGGTATTCTTCCCCAAAACCATAACCTGGGTCTAATTACACAAAAACAGACAAATCCAGTTTGGTCACATTTCTTCATGAAATTTGGATAGTACCTCTTATGGCACAAAGTCATGAAAACAAGGAAAGACTGACCCGGGGAGACATGTAAACTAAACACAGTATGGTATTCTAGTCTGGATCAGAACAGGAAGAGGACATTAATAGAAAAACTGGTCTGGACGTTAGTTAATAATAATAAACCAATACAGTTCCTTAGTTTTAATAAATGTACCATGGAAGTGCAAAATGTAAATAATGGGGGAAATTGGGTAAGGGGTATGCAGGAACTCTGTATTTCTCCACAGCTTTATATAAATCTGTAATTATTTCAAAATAAAAAGTTTATTTTATATATAAAAAAAAAGTACTGGCTGGACATGAGAAGGGATGCAAAGACAAGGCAGTCATCGCCCTCAGAATCGTCAACCTTCCTATGGGAAGGAGACATGACAAGGGTAAATGCGTTGAAGAGGAACATCCATCCTGGTTTGCTTGGGATAGTCCCTACTTTATTATCTCAGCATCATTGATTACAAGCATCCCTTTTACTTCCAAAAGTATTCTGATTTGGACATTAGATTTTTTGGTCACACCACTTAAAAGTACAGGGTACGGTGAGGTGGTCAGAAATAAGTGGAACATCTGTGATGGCATGGAAGGATGGATGGGGGTAAGAAGTGGAAATAGGGGGATAGGAAGGCAAAGGTATGACCCAGGCAGGGGCAGCCTCAAGAGGAAAGGCCCAGAGGCAGGTAAGACCCACCATGTATTCTTTTTTAAGACACAGAAGTCTGAAGTTGGAGAAAACAGAAAAACAGCAAGCATGATTAAGAAGATGGGGTCAACCAGGGTCTGGACTAGAACTCTACTGGGACAGTAAAGTATTTTCAAGCAGATGGGAGGGAAAGGGACCTTGCCACCCTACAAATGAAAAACCTACAAAATCAATTTTCTTGAGAAAGATTCTTTCCCACCCCCTTTACATACCTAGTCTTCCAACTCTTCCTATACTTTCTCGAGGCCCTTGATATATATACTGAGCTCCAGCTCACCCAAGCTAACTCTCAACGGTATCGTGAGACCCCTCTGATACAGATATCACCATTTGCTCAGCTCGCGGTGTACACAGGACTGAGCAGCTGCTTCCCTGGCCTTGGGTGTCTGACCCAAACTGCGGTTCAGTCATATGCTCTGCTGACTCAGGGGGTACACATCTCCTCTCCAGAACACCACTCCTTGATTTCCATGTGGCATTCTTCATTGTTGAAGTAAAGTGTTACCTTCAAAAAGCATAACCCCCAGGTCTTCTTGTGAACTCCTAATTTCAGAGAACAGGAAGAAATGGTTTACAAAAACCCTGTTGCTCTTTCAGGGAAGAGGACTTGCATTCTAAATAGCTTTACTATGAAAAATAAACTGTGATTCAGTTTCACTTTCTATTTAAATGCTTCAGGAACTAATTCGTATGCTATTATTTTCAGAGAATGATGACTTTATGTGTTTTTTAAATTTTGTCCTTTGAATCATTTCATTCCCATGAGATTCTCAAACACTTAAAAACCCCACCAAACTTAATGTACTTAGTGGAGTCTCTGTATGGTATTATTTGGCAACTTCTGCTTATAGGCATGATAAAATAAACTAGCTGGTCTTTCTACTCCTTAGCAAAGAAGAGTGATTCGCTGAAGATTTACCGAGACCAAGGTAAGTGATATTATTCTAAAATATGAAAATCTTTAATAACTGCGTATTTTATGCGCTGGTAGAAAAAAGAAGAGTAAGGATGTCTAGAAGCTCACCTCTACTGGGATGTGGGTAGAGTGGGGGAACAGGGGTGACTTTCCTCTGCAATGTGCCCAGGAGGCTTGAGTGAGGTTGGGCCTAGCTTCTGGGGCATCTGCAGCCCAGGTCTTCCTCTCATGGCGGCTAAGAGGTATGGGGCAGTGACTGCATCAGGATGCCCCATGTGGCTGGTGATAAAATTCTCTGATGAAATTTGTTCTTTCTCAATGAAGCTCTCTTTCTCTGGGAATTCCCAGATCCTTTTCCAATTTAAACTAGCAGAATAGGAACTTTCATAAATCTGGGCCATCCAGCTCTCTGCTCTCTAAATTTTCAAGCCTTTGCATGCCCTTCCCTCTGCAAAAATATTTTTGGTTTGGAAAACTGCCAGTGAAGTAACTGAGAGGTGGAGTTGGACCAAACACCTTTAGATGAGAGCAGGGACACCTTTCCCTCTAAGGGAGCAGACCTCACCTCAGGGGCCTGTGGAGAGAAGCCTGCTCCAAGGTGCCAGTTTTCATTTGGCTTCCCAGCACCTCTGCAGTCATAACCAAAGCAAAGGAGAATATTGCATGACTTCAGAAGAAAGCCGGCCACCTTGCAACATCTTCAGGAAATTCTGCACTCCCCTAGGGCTTGCAAAACTCCCTATGTCTTGCAGACCAAAGGCAAGATCTCAGTCATCTAGCTCTAGTTTGCATAATTAAAAAAGTGGAAGCTGGTTATTTTCTGAGTGACCCTTGGCCCAACCAAGCTCTCAGGGCCTGTGACAGAAATAAGATAGCAATGAAACGAACTGTTTTAACAGTGAAAACTCATACTATTTACATGAGTAGGAAAAGCCAGGCCTGTGAATGTCCATCTCCTCTTACCTACAAGGTTCACACAGCCAAAACAGTGTCCACTGATGGTGCTATAACGTTATTCTTTTGAAGATGGCACATATACAACTTAATGTAATTTCATGCCATGATCTGTAAGGCTTTTCAGAGAAACAATTTACTAACATCTTCTATAATACCTTTTATCTTCCTTTTCGATGTGGAAAAGCATAGCCTGTGATCTGTTAATTCGGTCCCTTTCACATCTTAACGTCTTTCTGGTCCTTCTCCCCTTGTCCTATTAATATGTTACCCGACTTAGGGGGAAAAAATTAAAACACAGAAGTTTAGAGCTACATCTAGTATGGCCACACAGAGTAAGAGAAAGTCCACCTTCAAAGTAAACAGAGCAGCTCTACCTCTTCCATATCAGGCATGCAGACAGATTTCCTTTGTACAAAGAGTCTTGCTACTAGGGGGAAAAGTTTGAAAATCACTCAGCAACTCTAAATCCCTCACCGTAAAGAAGCACAAATCAAGACACAGGGAGGTTTTCCTGACACAAGGTCACTTTTAGCAGAGCCACTGCTTGGAAACAAGGTTTCAAACTCCTAGTTTGTGACAACAAAAAACCCCCGACTACCTTAGGAGGGACAGAGGAAGCTCCACATGGGCCTCTTTCAATCAAAAGCCACCTGGGATGAGGGCCACCACTCTGTCTGCGGGAGCTAAACTGAGGTCCCTCAACCTCCACCCCCACTTCCGTTGCAGAACAAGGGTCACTGCCACAGGGGGAGCTGAACCTGTGGACAGGTTCTGGTTTGAGTCAGAGTACAATTTGGTTTTAAGGCCCAGAAATTTTTTATTTGGATCCTCCAGGCTTGGTTAGAGGTTGAAAGACCATGGGGCCACCTACAGCCCTTGGCTTTTCCAAGTTTGGGAAAACAACTCCATCACAATAGGAGTTTCTCGGAGAAAGCTGCTAGGACAGGGAAGGAATATTTACTAAGTGGGACAGGAAGCGACTGCTGAAGACCTTTTTAACCCACTTCTGTAAGGTTCACTTTGATAAAACCAGCCAGTCAACATGCCAATCACAACTTTGTTCTGTTATTAAAGCCTTGAGTTTTTTGTACAAAGTGACACACACACACAAGAAAGCTAGCTTGCTCATGTTGGTCAAACTGAAGATATCTACCTACAGAAGTAGGGTTCTGGGCCACTTTGGAGGTGGGAGTAATAAATGTAACATTAATATAAAGGTCTGTCAAAGTTTCTGGATTCTTTTTTTTTTTTTTTTTTTTTTGAATACATGAAATTTACTGACTGGATAAAGCCAGTCTTCATCTTGTTCAGCTCCAGGCCCTGGGAAGAGGGCTGGGCTGGTGGGGTAAGTACAGGATGGGCAGGCCTGACCCTGCAGCCTAAGTTATTTTAGCATCTAGGCAGCCTGGAGTTTAGGCACAATGGAGTTTTAAGAAACTGGCCTCTCCCCCCACACACAACCAGCATTCCTGGGGAGCGTCCTAACATCTGCCCGGGGTTTCTTTTTTTTTTTTTTTTTTTTTTTTTTTTTAAATTTTTTTTTTTTTCAACGTTTATTTATTTTTGGGACAGAGAGAGACAGAGCATGAACGGGGGAGGGGCAGAGAGAGAGGAAGACACAGAATTGGAAACAGGCTCCAGGCTCTGAGCCATCAGCCCAGAGCCCGACGTGGGGCTCAAACTCATGGACCGCGAGATCGTGACCTGGCTGAAGTCGGATGCTTAACTGACTGCGCCACCCAGGCGCCCCTGCCCGGGGTTTCAAAACCATGCACATTCATTCATTCATTCAACCAAAATTTACTGAGCACTCAATTCAGGCCAGGTCTTTCCTTCCGGAACTACTCACTGAGTGCCTTCCATGGTGTTCTGTGCAGTTTCTCGAGGAGATATGGAGGACTGCATCCTGCTTACTCCCACTCCGCATAGGAGCTTATGGTTAGCCTGGGCTATAAAACAGCAGAATGGGAAAAGGCTGGGATTTGTGGCCAGACAGACCCAGTTGAGATCCTAACATTGGGGCAATTGGCAATAACTAGTTGCTTGATCTTGAGCAGGTGGTTAAAGTTCTCTGAGTCTCAGCTTCTTTAGATGAAAACGGCAGATAATACAAATTATTTCTTATGAAGTTATTTGTTTAATGGGATATAAAGACATGTTAGGTAAATACATATGGACCACCAATATTAGGTAAAAACCTTTTTTAAGATTCAGTACAATTTTTATTTCAATAATGCTTGTACATAATTACAACAGTAACACCTACAAAGCTCTCACTTTGAACCAGGCACTATTCCAGATATTTTACATAGATTAAACTAGTTCACCCTAACAATAACTTTCTGAGGTAAGCACAACAATTATGTAGTTTTCAACAAATGATGTAACTGAGGAACAGAGAGGTTGAGTGATTTGCCCAAGGTCACGCAATCAGCAAGTGCCAGTACCTGGCTTCAAATCATGTCCATATACATACAGTTCAGTGATTCAGGAAATTCTGAAAGACTTACTATGAGAAGCAGCCACTCTGCATTTCTTGCCCTGTTGTTCCCCCTCTTTCTATGTAACTAGTGCTTATAAAGATGAGGATTTAAGTCTCTTTCACCATTCCTGGAAACCACCACACACCACTCACACACCACACTTCTCCTCTTCCACCCTTTCAGTATCAATTTTTAGTTGGATTAATATTCAATGCTTATATCCCTATCACCTGTAACACTACTACAGGCAAGCTCTGCAGTGTTCCATCATTCTCCTTCCTCCTTACACAACTAGTAACTAAATACTTGTCTTATTACTTTGCTTAGTTTCTATGCACCTTCCACTAACCCATCTCCAAACTTTCCACTGTGTTAATCTCCTCTTCATCTATTCAAACACATCGTAAGTCCCTGGATCCCTTGAACACACCTTTCCCAGAGCCTTTCTGCTCCAATCTAGACTGGATGCTTCTAGTCCTGCTGTATAGCCATATCCCAGGAGCCCCTTTCATCATCCCTAGAATTCCTTTAACTTCTTTCTTGGGCCAGTTCCACCTGGGTTTTTTACCTTTTCATGAAGTTGAAATTCTCAATTTTTCTTTTTTTAAGGATAGCTTTTCTTTTTTTTTTTTTAATGTTTATTTATTTTTGACAGAGAAAGAGCGAGAGACAGAGCATGAGCAGGGGAGGGACAGAGAGAGAGAGGGAGACACAGAATCCGAAGCAGGCTCCAGGCTCTGAGGTGTCAGCACAGAGCCCGACGTGGGGCTCAAACTCACAGACTGTGAGATCATGACCTAAGCCGAAGTCGGATGCTCAACCGACTGAGCCACCCAGGTGCCCCTCTTTTTTTGTTTGTTTGTGGCTTTTGTATCCTATTTAAGAAATCCTTGCCTACTGTGAAGTGGTGATATTTTTCTACAATTTCTTCTAGAAGTTTTATAATTTTAACTTTTATGTTTAGGTCTGGGATCCATTTTTAGCTGCTTTTGTGTATGGTGTGAAGTAAGGATTGAGGCTCTTTATCTCAATATAGATATCCACTTGATCCAGTATCATTTCTTTTAAAAACTCTCCTCCCTATCAAAATACATTGGTCTTTTTTTAAAAACTCAATAGACTATTTATGTGTGGGCCTATATCTAAACTCTCTATCATCTTCTATTAACCGTTATATCTATCCCTATGCTAGTACCAGAATGTCTTGATAATTGCAACTTTATAGGGAGTCTTCAGATTAAGTAGTGTAAGACTTCCAACTTTGTTCCATTCAAAATTGTTCTGGCCATTCTAGGTT
Organism: Puma concolor; assembly: GCF_028749965.1. Lineage (NCBI taxonomy): Eukaryota > Metazoa > Chordata > Mammalia > Carnivora > Felidae > Puma > Puma concolor. The sequence continues at coordinate 78,760,647 of NC_141674.1, forward strand.
CTTTGTGTTACCCTGTAAATTTTAGAATCAGCTTGATTGTGATTGCACTGAATCTACAGGTCAATTTGGAAAAACTGACATCTTAACAACATTAAGTCTTCTTGTCCACAAACATGGTATATCTCTCCATTCATGTAGGTCTACTCTAATGCAGTAATGTTTGGTAGTTTTTAGTGTACAAATCTCAAACAAATCTTGTAAAATGTGTCTTTGAATATTTCATGTGTTTTTGTTTGTTTGTTTTTTAAAAAATAGACTTCAGTTTTTAGAGCAGTTTTAGGTTCACAACAAAATCCAAGTACAGAGAGTTTCTATGTAACCCCTATTTCCCCTCACATACAATCTCCCCAAGCTAGGGTGTTTCATATGCTATTGTAAATGGTATTTTTATTTTTACTTTTGAAACAGTTTAAGTATTTTTTTAAAGTTTATTTATTTAAGTAATCTCTACACCCAACATTGGACTTAAACTCATGACCCCAAAATCAAGAGTTGCATGCTCTTCTGACTGAGCCAGCCAAGACCCCTATAAGTGATATTTTAAAAATTCCATTTCAAAATTATTCATTGCTAGTATACAAGGGAAAAATTAAACATTAACTTGTATCCTGTGAACTTATCAACGTACTTATTAGTTCCAGTAGTTTTTCTGTAGAATCCTTAGGATTTTCTACATACCCCAATCATGTCATCTGCAAATAAATACTATTTTACTTCTTCTTTGCCAATCTGTATGTCTCCCTTTACTGCTATAGCTAGGACCTTCAGAAAGATATTACATATAAGTGGTAAAAGCAGACATCCTTAGATCTTAGAGGGAAAATATTTAGTCTTTTACCATTAAGTATAGCATCAGTTGTAGGTTTTCATGAGAGGCCCTTCACCAGGTTGATGAAGTTCCCAGGCATTCATACTTTACTGAGAGGTTTGTGCCTTTTTTTTTTTTTTAGTTTATTTATTTATTTTGAGAGAAAGAAAGAAAGAGAGCGCGTACGCATGAGTGGGGGGGGGAGGGGCAGAGAGAGAGGGAGAGGGAGAGAATCCCAAGCAAGCTCCACACCGTCAGTGCTAAGCCTGACATGAAGCTCGAACCCATGAACCATGAGATCATGACCTGAGCTGAAACCAAGAGTCAGGTGTTTAACCAGCTGAGCTACCCAGGCACCCTGAGGTTTATGTCCTTTTAAATCATAAATAAGTGTTGAATCTTGCCAAAGGCTTTTGATGCATCTATAGAGATGATATTTTTTCCCTTCGTTTCTGCTAAGGTTGTAAGTTACGCTTGTTTGATATATAAATATTAAATAGCCTTGCATTCCTGGGATAAACCCCACTGAATCATAATGTATTTTCCTTTTAGTATTCATTTTGCTAATAGTTGTTAAGGATTTTACCTATGTCCATAATGGATATTGGTTTGTAATTTTTTCTTGTAATGTCTCTCTCTGGTTTTGAAATCAAACTGATATTGGCCTCATAAAATGAACTGAAAAGTTCACTATCTAATTTTACTTTCTGAAAGTTCTCCATGGCTTAAGGATTGGTATTATTTCTTCCTTAAATGTTTGATAGAATTCACCAGTGGCACCATCAAGAATTTCTGGGAGAATTTAATATAATTTTAATTACTTTTATTATTATATTGATATTCAGGAATATTTCTCCCTGAGTCAGTGTTAAAAATTTGTGTCTTCCAAGGAATTATCCCATTTCATCCAAGTTTTCAAGCGTATTCACAGTTATTCATAATATCCTTTTCTTATCTCCTTAATGTAGGATTTTAGAAATGTTTTCTCTTTTCCAAGATCCTGATAATTTGTGTCTTCTTTTTCTTGATTATTCTATTTAGATGTTATCAATTATATTGATTTTTAAAAATCAAATTTTTAGTTTCATTGATTTTCTCTTTTTTCTATTTTTGATTCATTGTTTGCTGATCTTTATTATATCCTTTCTTCTACTTCCTTTGGGTTCACATTGCTCCTCTGCTCCTAGCTTCTTAAGGTGGAAGTCTAGATCATGGGTTTGAGACCTGTCTTCATTTCTAAGATAAGCTATAAATTTTCTTCTAAGGACTGTCTAAGCTGCATCCCATAAGTTTGAAAACTTTCATCTTCATTTGACAAAGCAGGAAAGAACATCCAATGGAAAAAAGACAGTCTCTTTAACAAATGGTGCCGGGAGAACTGGACAGCAACATGCAGAAGGTTGAAACTAGACCACTTTCTCACACCATTCACAAAAATAAACTCAAAATGGATAAAGGACCTGAATGTGAGACAGGAAACCATCAAAACCTTAGAGGAGAAAGCAGGAAAAGACCTCTCTGACCTCAGCCGTAGCAATCTCTTACTCGACACATCCCCAAAGGCAAGGGAATTAAAAGCAAAAGTGAATTACTGGGACCTTATGAAGATAAAAAGCTTCTGCACAGCAAAGGAAACAACCAACAAAACTAAAAGGCAACCAACGGAATGGGAAAAGATATTTGCAAATGACATATCGGACAAAGGGCTAGTATCCAAAATCTATAAAGAGCTCACCAAACTCCACACCCAAAAAGCAAATAACCCAGTGAAGAAATGGGCAGAAAACATGAATAGACACTTCTCTAAAGAAGACATCCGGATGGCCAACAGGCACATGAAAAGATGTTCAGCGTCGCTCCTTATCAGGGAAATACAAATCAAAACCACACTCAGGTATCACCTCATGCCAGTCAGAGTGGCCAAAATGAACAACTCAGGAGACTATAGATGCTGGAGAGGATGTGGAGAAACGGGAACCCTCTTGCACTGTTGGTGGGAATGCAAATTGGTGCAGCCGCTCTGGAAAGCAGTGTGGAGGTTCCTCAGAAAATTAAAAATAGACCTACCCTATGACCCAGCAATAGCACTGCTAGGAATTTATCCAAGGGACACAGGAGTACTGATGCATAGGGGCACTTGTACCCCAATGTTCATAGCAGCACTCTCAACAATAGCCAAATTATGGAAAGAGCCTAAATGTCCATCAACTGATGAATGGATAAAGAAATTGTGGTTTATATACACAATGGAGTACTACGTGGCAATGAGAAAAAATGAAATATGGCCTTTTGTAGCAACGTGGATGGAACTGGAGAGTGTGATGCTAAGTGAAATAAGCCATACAGAGAAAGACAGATACCATATGGTTTCACTCTTATGTGGATCCTGAGAAACTTAAGAGAAACCCATGGGGGAGGGGAACAAAAAAAAAAAAAAAAGAGGTTAGAGTGGGAGAGAGCCAAAGCATAAGAGACTGTTGAGAACTGAGAACAAACTAAGGGTTGATGGGGGGTGGGAGGGAGGAGAGGGTGGGTGATGGGTACTGAGGAGGGCAACTTTTGGGATGAGCACTGGGTGTTGTATGGAAACCAATTTGACAATAAATTTCATATATAAATAAAAAAATAAATAAATAAATAAATAAATAAAAATAAAATAAAATATTTTAAAATTTCCTTGTGATTTCTAACTTTACCTTTACATTATTTAGAAGTGTGTTGTTTTTTCTGAATATATATTATTAATTTTTAACTTAATTCCACTCTTATTAGAGAACGTACGTACTCTGTATGATTTAATTGTTTTACATTAATTGAGATTGGGGTTTTTTTTAATGTTTTTTTTTGAGAAAGAGAGCATGAGCAGGGGAAGGATGAAAAGAGAAGGGGGCAGAGAATCTGAAACGGGCTCTGTGCTGACAGCAGCAAGTCCAATAAGGGGCTCGAACTCATAAAAAGCGTTATCATGACCTGAGCTGAAGTCAGATACTCAACTGACTGAGCCACCCAGGCACCCCTGTTTTATGGCTCATAATATGGCCTACTTCGGTGAATGTTTCATATGCACTTGAAAGGAATGTGTATTCTGCTGTTTTTGGTAAAGTATTCTGTAAATGTCAACTAGGTTGAGTTGGCTGATAGTATTGTTTTTTATCTTCTATATCTCTACTAATTTTTTAAGTTTGTTTGAAGGAAGAATATTGAAATATCTAACAATAATCCTGAGTTTGTTCATTTCTCTATCAATTTTTGCTGCATTTATTTTGAAGCTCTGTTATTGGGTGTACACACATTTAGAATTGTTATGTCCTCTTGACCAAATGTACTCTCAATTATTATGAAATGACCCTATTTATTCCATGTGACATTTCTTGTTCTAAGGTATACTTTGATATTAACATAGTCATTCTAGTTTTGTTATGATTGGTGCTTACATGGTATAAGTTATCCATCCTTTTAATCTATGTGTATGTTTGTATTTAAAATAGGTTTCCTCTGGACAGTGCACAGTTGGGTCTCGCTTTTTTTTTTTTTTTATTATCTTTAATTCCAGTTAGTTGACATACAGTGTTATATTAGTAAAAATATGGAACGCTTCATGAATTTGCGTGTCATCCTTGCGCAGGGGCCATGCTAATCTTCTCTGTATCGTTCCAATTTTAGTATATGTGCTGCTGAAGCGAGCACAGGGGTCTTGCTTTTTTAATCCAGTTGGTCTGACCATCTCTGCCTTATAAGTGGGGTGTTTGGATTCTTTATAATAAATATAATTATTAAGATGGTTGGGCTTAATTCTACCATCTTCCTATTTGTTTATTTGGTCCTATCTGTTCATTGTTCTTTTTTTCCTTTACTCCTGACTTAAAAAAAAACAATTTTTTTAACATTTATTTGAGAGAGAGAGAGAGAGAAAACACATGTGTGCAAGTTGGAAAGGGGCAGAGAGATAGGAGAGACAGTGCAGAGCCTGACATGGGTTCAATCTCGCCAACTGTAAGATCACATAACCTAAGCAAAAATCAAGACTCAGACACTTAACCAACTGAACCACCCAGGCGCCCCTATTCATGACTTCTTTTGTAATAATTGAATATTTTTAGCCCTCCATTTAATCTACAAGATTAGTTTATTAGCTATACCTCTTTGTTTTAGAAGTTTTTTTTTTTAGTAGTTACTCTAGGATTTATAACATGTATATTTTACTTATTTATTATTTACATTTTCATTTTACACATATTTCGAATAATGTTTATTATATCACTTCTGGCATAATGTAAAAATGTCATAACAAAAATATACTATCATTTCATTTCTCCCATCCTTTGTGCTACTACTGTCACACATTTCACTTCTACAGATGGTCTAAATCCTACCATGCATGTAATTTTTGCTTTAACTTATAAACTATAAATACATTTTATTTATTTATTTTTTTTTTTAATTTTTTTTTTCAACGTTTATTTATTTTTGGGACAGAGAGAGACAGAGCATGAACGGGGGAGGGGCAGAGAGAGAGGGAGACACAGAACCGGAAACAGGCTCCAGGCTCTGAGCCATCAGCCCAGAGCCCGACACGGGGCTCGAACTCACGGACCGCGAGATCGTGACCTGGCTGACGTCGGACGCTTAACCGACTGCGCCACCCAGGCGCCCCTATAAATACATTTTAAAATGAAGGAGGAGAAAGTGTTTTATATTTACTCATATATATGCCATTTCAAGCACTCTTCATTTCTTTGTGTAAATCCGTATTCCCACCTGATATTTTCTTTCTGCCTGAATAATCTTTCACATGGTGCAAGTTTCTGGACAACAAATTCTTTCGACTTTTGTTTGTATGAAAAGCCTCTTTCTTTTTGTTTTTTTGTGGGTTTTTTTGTATGTTTTTTTTTTGTTTTGTTTTTTGTTTTTTGCCTTCACATTTGAAAAATAGTTTCACTTATGTCCAAATTGTCTTATTTTTTTCTTTTGGCACTTTAAAGAAGCCATTCCATTTTCTCCTGGCTTGCATAGCTTTAGACATGAAGTCTGTAGTAACTCTTTTTTTTTTTTATTTTTTTTTTTAACGTTTTTATTTATTATTGAGAAACAGAGAGACACAGAGCATGAGCAGTGGAGGGGTAGAGAGAGAGGGAGACACAGAATCTGAAATAGGCTCCAGGCTCTGAGCTGTCAGCACAGAGCCCGACGAGGGGCTCGAACTCACAAACCATAAGATCATGACCTGAGCTGAAGCTGGTCACCCAACCAACTGAGCCACCCAGGCACCCCTGTAGTAATTCTTATCTTTGTTTTTCTGTACGTACTGATTTTTATCTTTAGCTATTTAATATTAGTTTTTAACAACTTGATTATGATACGGTTTGATGTGAGTTTTTGTGCATGTAAGTTTATTCTATTTAGCATCTTGTATCTTTGTCTTAGCATTTTTATCTAATTTAGAAAATTTTTCGTCATTTTTTCTTATTATTTCTTAGTATTTATGGTGCACCTGGGTGGCTCAGTCGCTTGAGCATCTTACTCTTGATTGCAGCTCAAGTCATGATCCCAGGCTCGTGGGATCAAGCCTCACATTGAGGTCGTGCTGAGCATGGAATCTGCTTAAGATTCTCTCTCTCTTTTCCTCTGACCCTCCCCCACTCACACACACACTCTCTCTCTCAAAAATAAATAAATTTATTAATTAATAACTTAAAAAGAGATTTCTGGAGAACTTTTCTGTATAACTCCCTTTTGTATGGAATTCTTCCTTACAACTTTCAGTTGCCTCAGTTTCCCTGAACTCCAATCTCTCTCTTCAACTAAGTGTGACCACCATGGAAAACTTGGGATTCCCCTCCCAGCTTCGTGATCTGGAATGTGCTTCCAGGTAGAAACCTAAGTGATAATAGCACTTGCCTCATTTTTCTCTCTTCTCTCAGGAATCACAATCTGTGCTACCTCTAGTCCAATATCAGAAAACAGGTGTTTCATACTCTTTATAAGAGTTTCCAGTTATTTCTGTGGCAGGATAAAAGTGGCCCGTATTAGTTCATCATGGATTAAAACAGAAGTCCACTTTATGCTTTACTAAAAATCCATTTACTGACAACTTCTGGAAGGGAGTGGGGAGTAAACATGTGTTCAATCCAGCATGTTTAGCCACCCACCTTAATTTTAAAACCTGTAAATAAAACAATAATATTTTTTAAATTAATAATTACTCCAAACAGTGAGAGAGACTAACTGCTTTCAACTTTTTACCAAGGTGTCTACAGTCAGCTCAATGAGGATTGGCTTGAATCAGGTTCCACACCTAGTTGCTTTCTTTACTTACTTTCAACAGGATCTTTTGATAAAAGAATTGTGCCAAAAGTTTGTTCTGCTTTTTCTCTAAACCCAATATTTATTATTTTCTTAGGCTGGTTATTCAAAGATCTTCACAATTATATGACTTATATGTAATTTTCCATCAAGAAGTACAATTTTGAATAACACTTTTATCATTTTGGTCTCTTCTTTACATTTACTGACAAAATTAGCTTCCTACACTCACTCTAGGAAATATTACTTGATTTACCAGAGAGGTAATCGTATTTTGTTTAAAAATTGTGTCCAAATTTGGTGGCGTTTTGCCACTATAGGGCAGTGTTACAAGAAACAGTGTCTTTGGGGACCATTACAATGCAGTAAAGTCCAATTTTCAAACATTCAGCAATGTATTTCCTAACTGAACATCTCTTTTCTAGATAATATACTAACTCAAAACTCTCATAGATTATTTTGTCCTAGCTCATACAGATTCATGCTGTATATTCATACTGTAACCATATTCAATAAATATACTTACAGAATTATTCTGTATTATACTATTGATAATATTATCTTCATCATTAACTGTACCCTTCAATTACTTTAGATTCATAAGATTTAATACAATACAAAAGTAACTTTAAAAACATAAATGTTTATAACTAAGAATTTTAACACTAACAAGATGTGAAACACATTATACAAAATAATCTATAATTGATCACTGAAATTAGCTATGATGAACTGACCAATACAGTTGCAGTGAATATCATAAAACAATTATTAATAAGGTAATAGAATTTCTATAGAAATCTTAATTACTCTTGCATTTAAAATTAGTGAAGTGTTGGGCGCCTGGGTGGCGCAGTCGGTTAAGCGTCCGACTTCAGCCAGGTCACGATCTCGCTGTCCGTGAGTTCGAGCCCCACGTCAGGCTCTGGGCTGATGGCTCAGAGCCTGGAGCCTGTTTCCAATTCTGTGTCTCCCTCTCTCTCTGCCCCTCCCCCATTCATGCTCTGTCTCCCTCTGTCCCAAAAATAAATAAACGTTGAAAAAAAATTTTTTTTTAATTAGTGAAGTGTCAATGGAGTACTACGTGGCAATGAGAAAGAATGAAATATGGCCCTTTGTAACAACATGGATGGAACTGGAGAGTGTTATGCGAAGTGAAATAAGCCATACAGAGAAAGACAGACACCATATGTTTTCACTCTTATGTGGATCCTGAGAAACTTAACAGAAACCCATGGGGAAGGGGAAGGAAAACAAAAAAAAAGAGGTTAGAATGGGAGAGAGCCAAAACATAAGAGACTCTTAAAAACTGAGAACAAACTGAGGGTTGATGGGGGGTGGGAGGGAGGGGAGGGTGGGTGATGGGTATTGAGGAGGGCACCTTTTGGGATGAGCACTGGGTGTTGTATAGAAACCAATTTGACAATAAATTTCATATGTTGAAAAAATAAAAATAAATAAAAAATAAAAATAAAAAAAATAAAATTAGTGAAGTGTATGTGAACAAAATTGTTTCATCATTTTTTTCTCTAAATTCATCACACCAGTTGCAAACTCCTTGTTGGCAAACCACCAGAGTTTCATAGACCATCTCTGTGAAACCCTGTTTCAAGGATAGGCATTTTTATTTCTAATTAGTGGTAGTATTTACTGATTTTCAGTGATTCATACATAGAAGACACCTAATATCCATGTAATAAGTTATTAAGCAACATATTTTGGTTTCATACATGTTAAGTACTATTCTAAACTCTGAGGATATAGCAGTGAACAAGACAGATATTGTTTCTATTCTGGAGGTACTTCCTATCTAGTGAAAAGAAGGAGACAGTACAAAGAAAGCAGATAAGTTCAGAACATGTTAATAATATAAAGGAAATAGTGTAATGAGATAAAGTGTGACTTAAGGAGTTACTTTGAATTGGGTATTCAGGAAAGACCTCACTGAGGAGGTTACTGTTGAACAGAATGCTGAGTGATGAGAAGGAAGTAGGCATTGAGGAGCTGAGACCATTCTAGGCAGAAGGCTTAGCAAGTGGAAAGGCCTTGAGGCAGTGGGAATGGTTTGGCCTTTTTGGGAAATGGAGAGAAGGCTGAGGTGTCTGAAGCAGAATGAAAAAAGGAATATGGGATAAGAAGAGGCTGGGAAGGCACCCATGTACCAGAAAAGCAGAACCTTTTGAGCTGTGGAGATGAGTTTGGGAAGCTACTGGAAGACTGTAAACAGGGGAGTGACTGAACTAATTTGCCTTTATAAAATATCACTAAATATTCCACAGAGTACAGAGGAGCTGGAGAGAGGCAGAGTGAGAGCAGGAAGACCAGTTACAAGGGTATTTAATAATCCAAGCTAGAGGTAACTAGGGTGGGAAGCAGTACAGATGGAGAGAAGTAGATGGATTTGGGAAGTATTTTTCAAATAGAGCAAGTAAGACTTGTCAATGCATTGAATGAATTAATGCATGAGATAATTAAGGCATAGTCACTAAAATGGGGAGATCTGAAAGGAGAAAGGTCAACATGTGCTACAGAAGTTAAGGAAAGCTTTCTGGAGAAGGCAGAATGGGAGCTGGGCTTGCAAGATGAGCTAGCTATGGCTGAGCAGTTCAACAGTAGGGATCCAGTTGCAAACAAAACCAGTGAGGTGTGAGTGAGCTTCAATGTGTCTGGGGACTCATGAGGAACTGCCTGCTAGCTAGATGTTGAGTAATGAGCAGGATAGTGGGGTAGAGTGGAATGGGAAGGGGCTGGATCATGGAAGATCTGAAAAGCCCAGAAGGGTGAACTCTGTCTATCCCTATCCAACCCCCAGAACAGCTGTACCTTGGACTTGTACCAGGGAGACTGACAATGAGCCTTTTCTCCAAGTTCCATGCCTGAGCCCAGGTACCCATCTCACTGCTTTCCAGGAGAGGCCCCAAGTGCTCACTGATCTGCCCAACATCAAGGTGACCTGGGTGAGCTGGGAGCTAGAGCAAGTCCCTGCTATATTTACCATCCCTGGCAGATATGGCAACACCTAACACTGTAGAAATGCTTCAGATAACAAGTAAATTATCCCATAAACTCTGAGCTAGAGGCATCAGTCTGTCTCTTACAAAAGTGATGGGTTTTCCCCAGCACCAGATGGGAAGCACCCCCAGGACTGCCTTGGAGACCGCCCACACCCAGGGCTCTGCCTCCTCCTTCTCTCAGCAGTCCATAAGCCTAGCCTTTGCTGTCTCCACAAAGGAAGGAGTGTGTCTCACAACTCCATAACAAGACCCCTGTTACACCCAGAGAGAAGGCGTGGATTTTAAAATGCCAGACTCTCTAAGAGACCTCATTGGGCCAGTCAAGCTTAGATTCATAGGTCCTGCTCCCTCTGTGACTGTACCAGATACTTCCCTACCACATGTGGTTCCAGCTCAACTGTGAGCTGTACAGGAAGAAGGATGCTGCCTCTCTCATACATACTCTTCCCCAGAAGCTGACAGAGCATTTAGAACACATTTTCTAAAAAATAAAATAAATAAAATAAAATAAAATAAAATAAAATAAAATAAAATAAAATAAAATAAAATAAATAATAAATGATTGGCTGTGATGTGGACATAAGGGATGGGACACAAAAACTACTCAATGCTTAAATAGCTCCCCGGAAGTCTGCCCACCTCCTTGATGGAAACAACAGCTGCCTTTTACTTGGTTGTGTATAATGTGTGACAAAGGTGCTAGGCTTTTGCTTATTTCCCACATTATCTCATTTAATATTCACATCTACCCTTTACGGTGTGCATTCCTATCCACATTTTTCTGATGAGTAAATTGAAAGGCAGATGAGGTCACATACTAGCAAGAGGCAGAGCCAGGTCTCCTACCCCAGACTAACCAACCCCAAAGCCCTCATCCTTTCAGATCATAGTCCTAAAGCAATTCTGTGGGTGAAAGCACAGGAGTCTCCCACCTGCCACTCTGGAGGGCAATTCAGCAGCCCTGTAGCCCCCCCTCCCACCTCAGCAGGAAGCCGTTTATCAGATTAACAACCCACCTGCTCCCACAGCAGAAAGCAGGGCTCTGAGGAAACAGAACTGGGCTTAGTTGGGCTCCCTGTGGGGACCAAGGACCCAGGAACATCTTGGGCCTTACAGCAGGGAAGCCACTTTGTGCTTTTTCCCTTCCAAGGAGGAGACTAGAATGTGTTCTATGACCTCATTGTTAGCATGAAGTAATAGGAAGAACACAGGATTTGAAGCCAGACAGATGTGGGTTTGAGTCCTGATAAGCTTTATGATCTTGGACAAGCCACTTTGACTCTCCATGTTTCAGTTCTTTCAGCTGAAGAAGAGCTTAATGCCACTTCCCTCATGGGATTGTCTTGGGCATTAAATGAGATGGCAGATCTAAGGAGCCCACAGCACAGCTGGCACCCAACAGAGCTGTCAAGCAAGAGCTCTCCTTTCCTCTCAACTGGATAGGGCAACCGTTAAGGGGCCCACTTGTCAGATGAGCAAACTGAGGTGCCAAGAGATTGAGTAGCCGACAGCTAGGAGCAGAGGTCATCTCCTAACTCACAAAATGACACTTTTTTCACTTTTTCTTTCTTTCTTTTCTTCCTTCCTTCCTTCATTCCTTCTTTTCTTTCTTTCTCTTTCCTTCTTCCTTCATTTCTCTCTTTCTTCCTTCCTTCCTTCCTTCCTTCCTTCCTTCCTTCCTTCCTTCCTTCCTTCCTTCCTTCCTTCCTTCTCAAAAGCAAAAACAGGTAATTCTCCCCAAATCTGTTTTGCCTTGAATATGTAGCTGTTTGGGTGCTCCTCCTCTTCTCCTTGCTTCCCTTCCCCAAATTCTTATCTCACCAGTCTCTTTACACACAAATCAGACTGATCATCATAAAGTAATAGAGAAGCTCACAGGCAGAAGGAGAGGTGAATACAATTCTCTCCACAAACAAGACAAACCCTCTCTGTTGATGCAAAATCATGACTCACTTGAAACCTTTTATGATGGCCAGATGCTGAGCACATCTAAATTGCTTCAAATTGCTTCTACAGTGTATATTAGTGGTGGGGAGGGGAACAACCAACATCTATATATATTTATACATTTACCAGGAAATGTGTTTATATTGTTTTCCAATCAGGATTTACCACAAGCTAGGAGTTCCACCCCTAATGAATAGGCTAAACCCAGCCCATTGTCAACAGAGAAAAAGTTCACCTCAAACATAAAAGATTTTAAATCAAATTAGATGTTAGAAGAGCATGATTCTCAGCATTATTGGGCAGCCAGAGTTATCTGGCAGGGTGAGTGATGGTTGTTTCTGGGCTCAAACTTTATCCCAGAAGCCTTGGAAGCTAGGCAAGGGAGACTTCCAAGGAAGGAATGGATCTCTTTTTGACCTGCAGCTGTTCCACATTTAGGTTGTTGGAAATTCCTGTGTGGTCTGTAACCACTCAGAGCCCATCCTTGAGCTGACCCACAGCCAGGAGCCTTGTACTAGCCCAAATCACTCTGGAGCCACAGCTTGGAACTTCTCCAAGACAACTTGGCCCCAGAGATCCGTGTGGACTCCCCATGCCCAAATGTTACATCCTTTACACTTTACATCACTGTCCAAACTGTAAACCTTCTCATTTGTTCTCACATTCTCAACCCCATACTGTCCTATGTATATTCTCCCAAACACTAGCTGCTCCTCTTTCCTGCAAATCCTCTATGCCCACTAGAATCCTTTATCCCAGGGCAAATCAATCCCCTTCATCCTACACCTCATCACATAAGGTTCTCTTCTCTTCTTGGACCCCCCTGAGACCTATTTATCCCTGACCACAAGCACCTTATACAGCCATCCTGAGGGATGATTTCTTGTTCTCTCATGTCTACATATCTACCTGGTTCAGCAGATGAAGCCAGGAGGTGGGATCAGAGTCCTCACATTCCTATGTGTTTCAAAACCAATACTCTCCTCCTGTGTAATTCCTTTGGGGTTCAAGCTATCTAACTACACCAACTTCCCTGAATTTCTCTGTCTCCCTACTCCTGCCATCCTCCTGGAGCAGGTCAGTGTGCAGGGGGAGAACCCTCCAATGCCAAATGTTACCTTCCTTGCATTGAATGATCCTCATCACCCTTCCACATCAATCACTCACTGCTACACCCACACTGTTCATCTCATCACTGCCAAACATGCCATTTTCAGACACTGCCTCCCAGCCATCTAGCTGTGCATCTATGTTTCAGCCTAAGACCACGAATCCCTTGATGCCTCTTATTTCTCCCAGTCTATCGTCCTCTATGCAGCCTTCTTTCCTTTCCAACCAGACTTAAACTGTTCTCTCTCCCACACCCTCCATGCCTGGCACTCCTATTCTTCTGCAGGCCCTCAATCCCCTGCACCATATTCCATTCAACTGCTCCTTCTCCTTTCTGCACTAGCAGATGAGAGCTACAAAAGAAAACACATGCCCTCACCTCCTTACAAACATACCTGCATCAGAGACCACTGGTTGCTAATCCCAGTATGTCTATTATCACCATTTTAGAATCTTGACTTGGAATAAAATCCTTACAGTCTTTAGAATTTTTATCTTAAATAAAAATATTTCCCAGCATCCCTTGGAACTAGACATAACCATATAATTCAGTTCTGGCCAACAGAGTGAGTAGAATTAGTGTGTGGCAGCTTCTAGGAAATTTATGATATACCTTCAATGTGTCCTTTGTCTCTTCTTCCCTTTTCTCCATCATCCTACTTGGCAGATGGATGTGATGCCTGGAGTTCATTTTAGACCATAATGATGAGGACCACATCTGAAGGATAGCAGAATATAAAGATAGAAGTAGATTGGGTTCCTGAGGACTATAGAGCCCAGATTGCGTACAAAAGACTTCTTAATGTAAGAGAGAAATAAACATTATTCTATGTAATCCACTGTTTTTTAGGTTTCTGTTATTCACAGCTGCTCATAGTGGAACAAACTCCCACTAACACAATGCCGTGAAGACACAACCAATTTTTCTTCTTATGTTTGGTCTGCTTCCTTTCCTAATATCCTCAGGCTCCAGGCCAACCCAGCCCTGTGCCCACAGACCCCAACACATTCAATTCCCACCCACTCCTCAATCTTACCATGTAACCTTACATTTTTTGGTAAGATGGCTGAAAATAAGATGAACATAAAAAATTATAACTTTATTTTATTGGCAAATATCAGCAAAGGAAATGAGGAAAGTATTACATTTAAGCAACCAAATTATAACACATTTAGAGATCTATTTAGTAAGAAAGAAATGTATTGGAATGAAATAAATGTATTCCATTTATGCTACATTCTTGGGGAAGAAGACCTACTGGTTTAAAAAGTAGGTCTTTGAATTCCTCAAATTGATATGTATATTGAATTCTAACTAAAATCCAAACAATACTTGCAATGAAATTTCATAAAATTATCTTCAAATTCATATGAAAAATAAATGACTAAAAATAGAGAAGAAAATCATAAAAAGAAGAACAGTTAAAGAGTGTTGCCTTACAGAACATAGCATAAAGCCAAACAGAAATGGAAAATTGGCGAGTAAAACAAAATATAAAATCTATAATCAAGTCATATTTATGAAAAGTTAACACATGATACAGGTGGAAGTTCAATTTGGTGGGAAGAAAATGGACTATTTAATAAATGATATTGGCACAATTGGTTATACATATGGGAGAAAGTACAATGGACTCTAATCTTACATATTGCACACAAAAAAATCCAAATGGATAAAAATGTAGAGAGCAAAACAGTGAAAAATAATATTGCAAGAAAACTTTGGAGACTATACTATAGACTAAGGATAGGGGAGACTTTCCTAACAAAGACTGGAAACTTGGAGGCTCTAAAAAAGATCAAAGATTTATTTCACTATAAACTTTACAACTTTTGTACCAAAAACAAAGGCCACAATGAAAATACGTGGGAAAATATTTGTAACACAAATCTTAAAAGTGGATTTTTATAAAAACTAGGTGAATATGGGAGCACCTGGGTAGCTCAGTTGGTTAAGAGTCTGATTCTTGATTTCAGCTCAGATCATGATCTCACAGTTTGTGGGATGGAACCCCACATTGGGCTTCATGCTGACAGCACAGAGCCTGCTTGGGATTCTCTCACCCTCTCTCTCTGTCCCTCCCCCACTTGCACCCTCTGTCTCTCTCTCAAAATAAATAAATAAACTTTTTTTACAAGTAGGTGAATATGATCCAAAGAGTATATTAAAATGACCCCGGGGAGCCTGGGTGGCTCAGTTGGTTAAGCATCCAACTTTGGCTCAGGTCATGATCTCGCAGTCTGTGAGTTCGAGCTCCGCATCGGGCTTTGTGCTGACAGCTCAGAGCCTGAATTCTGCTTCAGATTCTGTGTCTCCTTCTCTCTCTGCCTCTCTCTTTCTCTCTCGCTCTCTCAAAAATAAACAAACATTAAAAAAAAATTTTAATAACCCCAAGAGCATGTGTTTATGTGTGGATGGGTGTGTATGCAAAGACTGTGCTGGAGCTCCAAAGGGTCCTCCATGAATAGCACCCCTCTTTCTTGTCCAAAATCCTGATGAAGTGGAAAGTAAATAAAGAGTAAATATGGGAGCCAAAACGTTCTATTTTTAATGATAGAGGCTAAGTTCCCTAGCCTGTATTCCCACAAGGCTGTCACCCCTTAAACCTTTCCTCTATTAAATTCTAGGTTGCTCACAGTGAAGCTGCATACCTCTATCCTTCTTCATTCAGTCTCTAGAAAAGAAGGTGGCTCTTCTGGTAACTCTTAATGACTCTGGTTTCTCCTTGGTTCATTGTTTCTGAGTCTATGCCCATACCTGAACCAATCACAGTTAACAAGTAGAATGAGACATGAGAATTAATTGGCTTAAACAACTAGACTTTTGCCTGGAGCTGGAAAAAAGGGTATCAGTCATACTAACTAGGAGACTATGAGATGAATGAATTTCCCAAATGGGGAGTCCAACAACTTCCTGCAAGAAAAGAGGGAAAACAGAAGTGTAGAATTAACCAGCAAATGCGCCCCCTACCCAACCTTGGAGTGTGAGATCCCCAGTCTTGAAGAGTCACGTAACAGGCAAGCTGAGACTGAAGGAACAAAAAGGAGTTAGCAGTGAAAAGAAGAGGTAGAAGGCATTCCAGTCAGCAAATAGCATGTATAAAGCTCTGGAGGTAAGAGATACAGGACACAGACAAGAACCACTAGTATTTCAGTATGCCTAAAGGACAGACCCGGCATCCCTTCCCTCAAAAACCAAACAATACTGAGGTCGCATCAGTAAACATTTGTGGACTGCAGGACTAGCATTCCCTGTGATTCAGCCTCACCCCTGGACACAGCTCCTTACTCCAATAGTACCTTAGCCCCCCATCCCTGTTCTGCAGTGCCCTCCTCAGTCTCAAGGAACCCACAACAGCCAAGAAGGACCTGGGCCCCAGGCTGCTAAGCCTCCAGAGATGATATGCCCCATAGGTGTACTCTGGCTACCAGATCCCAAAACGACACAGCAACTAGGGCCGATGAAGGGCTAGGAGAAGACCAAGGGTAGTTACAGTTGCCTGAGAGAAATTTGCAGGAAGTTCAGCTGAGTAAGACTTTCCAAAGCCTTGGTTGGCCTCCTCCAGAACCCTGAAAGACTCAATTCCTCCAACATAAACTCTGAAGCCATGGCCTCCCTTTCAAGGCATATGGAAGTGAAAAGACCCACAGTGTCTAAAAATCTACATGCTGGGTTTGTCACTATCTCCCTAGAAGCTAAAGGCCTCTGTTCAGAGGCTCCAAGACACAGACCTTTTCCAAGTACCCGTGAAGGGTCTAGGGAAATGGCTGGTGTTAACCATACCGTACCCACCAGGTCACCAATGTGCACAGTGTGTAAGAACTTGGACTTTGCACTCACACAGAATTGGATTTGAATTGGCTCGCTCCTTGGCTCTACTACTCACTTGGTGACTTTGGGCAAGGTACTTTACATCTTGATCCTCAATTTTCTCATTTGTAAAGTGGAGATGGTAGTGTTGATATGAGCATATATGAGATGCTAACTGTGAATATTTTTCATAAATATCAGTTCCTTTCCTTCCCTTGATGCCACCAGGCTCCTTTCCCCACTTTTGGATACTTTCTCTTTTTCTTCAGACTCTATTTTGTCTCCCATTCTTGCTGCGAACAGACGGTCAGGAAGCTTCATAGTCCTGTCTGCTTGAAACAACTGCCTCCCAAACCAAGGCACTTGCACTTCAGGAGACACAGGCAGTAATAAGAGTCACAATCATTCAGTCATGTGAACTGAACACTGCCCGGTTTTATGTCAAGTGTGGGGGAATGCCATGGAGAATAAGGCATAGACTATTCCTCAAGAAACTCTATCCCAGTGGGAGAAAGCAACACAGAAGAGTTTATAATAATGCAGCACAATAACTTAGGGAAAAGGGGACATACCTACTGAGTCTGGGAGCATAAAGGAAGAGATGATACATGAGATAAATCTTAAAAGTATCAGTAGGTGTCAGCTGAAAGAGAGAAGATGAGGAAAGAGAAGAGAAAACATGAGAAAATAGAGCCTGGAATGTGACATAGAGCCTGGAATGTGCAAGGAAATGGGAATTTCTGGATTTCTGGAAAATAAAGTGGCATACAGCCTACAGTAGGTGCCTAGTTATGTTTGGATAAGCGTAGAAAAAAAGTCTGATGGGAAATACTCCAAACTGTTTACCCACAATGAGGTTGGAAATATGGGAGACGGGAGTCTTTCAGTTTTTACTTTATATCCCACTAACTACACTGTCTCAAATTGTCACAAGTGTGTGTCAGTTTTATGATTTAAAAATACACCTTTTTGAAAATGCAAAAACAGTTAATTTTGGTTACAATACATAGAACAACTTAGAGTGGGGCAAGTCTAAAGCAGAACAACCAGTTACAAGGCTACTATAGGTGATGAAGTTCTAAACCAGAGAAGTTGCTATGGGGATGGGGAGAAGGAGAAGTCAAGGGTGTCAAGCCTGTAGAGTTTTGTAAGTAGTGGTACTTTTACTGAGACAGAGACTATGAGGGAAACAGATCTGGATTAGGAGAGCATATGAAGTAGAGGCAGTGAGAGCAGTTTTGTCCATGTGACCACTGAGGTACCCAGGGAATATCCAAGTGGTACTGCCCAGCTGGTAACTTGAATGTATGGTCTGACATTTGGAGAGAGAGCTAGGAGATATGAATTTGAAAAGTACCAGCATGTAAATCACAAAAATCCATGAGGATAGATTATATCTGTCTATCCCCAGGAAGAGTATGGCAAGGGAGAAAAAGAGAGGGTCCAGGAACACACCAGCCTTAAAATCAGGTGGAAAAAGAACTCATGAAGGTGTCATGGAAGAAACAGCCAGGGGGCACCTGGATGGCTCAGTCAGTTATGAGTCTGGCACAGGTCATGATCTCATGGTTTATGATTTCAAGCCCCACGTCTGGCTCTGTGCTCAGCGAGGGGCCTGCTTGGGCCTCTGCCCCTCCCCTGCTCGTGCTCACTCACTCTTTCCTTCAAAATAAATAAATAAACTTAAGAAAAAGAATAAGAAGAAGGAATAGCTAGAGGAGTAGGAAGAAAACCAAGAGGTCAAAGTGCCTTGGAGGAAAATGTTTTGAAGAGGGAATGGATAACTGTGTCAAATGCTTCTGAGAGGTCAAGGAATTAAGGATTCAAAAGTGACCTTGACATGCCCATCAAGATGTCTGGGTTTCCTGCAAGGTGATCTTAGGTGGGAGAGGTAGGCAATGGAGCCTCCACCCTGCTTATGGCTGTGTCTGAGCCAATATTTACCCTTTGCTTTCTAGTCTCAATGGTGCAGGACCCAAATCTTGTCACTATACTCTCATCCAGGCTGGGTACATTCTGAGTTCTAGAAAGTCTCTTCAGATAGAAAGGGCTACAAACCACCAGTGCAACAAACATACTACACTCTCTCTTTGGCCCTGAACAAGCCACACTTCTTCAGAGGGCCTCAGTTTTCCCATCAATAATTTAGAGGGTCAGAGGGAATCATTTTTAAGGGCCCCTTTCAACCTGCATATTCCATGATCCAATAAACTACACGAAGAGACAGATTCCTATCTAGCCTTTTCTGAGCAGGGGACACCTTAAAATCTGATGCAAAAAGCTTGCTCAGAGGTCATAGGCTCTGTGTTGATTAGCCATAGGTAAGAAAGCATAAGGCCTGCTTGAGAGACTCCCTCAGTCTGCATTCAGGTGCAGGACCTATAGTTAACTAGATTTCAAACACAGTGAAGAAAGGATATCACACTGAATAGATGTTTGACTTCAGAGAAAGCCCTGCTCTTTAAGCTCCTCTTTGGTGCCACTGTACAATGAGAGACAGCATAAGACTGGTGACTAAGCCCAGCTTCAGATCCCCACTTATGAGCTGTGTGACCTCAGGCAAGTTATCTAGCCTTTCTGTGTATTGGTTTTCTCTGACACTAAATGGGAATAATAATAGTACCTACTTCATAAAATTGATATGATGATTAAATAAGTCAATATTTATAAAGCACATAGAACAGCCCATGACACATAATACATGTGATTGTTAAGTAACATAATAACAGTACACACATACATGCATATGCTGATTGACTCTACATCTCTGCTTTGTCTTCCAGGATAGCCACTTCATCTTCCATACACAGCCCTCAGACAGTTCCAGGCACCCCTTCACACTAGCAAAATGGATAAAAAATTCAACCTTAGGTCTTTACACTTTATCATGAAGAGGAATAGAAGCGTGTCTCTTCCAATAGGTGTCACAGAACCTAAAGTTTTTTCTTAAAAAAAAAAAAAAGATTTCCTGTTTGCTGTAATTGGGTAATGTGGCCAGTTTAGACCTACCCCTTCAGGTAGGATTAGGTCAGTCCCACTCAAACCCATGGTTCAAGACTGAGGCAGTGGACAGGTCCCCAGAGGAAGATCAGAGTATGATTTGACCATGGGATGAAGATTTTTTTTTTAATGTTTATTTATTTTGAGAGAGAGTGTGTGTGTAAGCACATAAGCAGGGGAGGGGAAGAGAGAGAGGGAGAGAGAGAGAATCCCAAGGAGGCTCCACACCCAGCACAGAGCTTGATGATGGGCTCAATGTCATGGCTGTGAGATCATGACCTGAGCCAAAATCAAGAGTTAGATGCTTAACCAACTGAGCCACCCTAAGGGATGCAGATATTCACTATAGTTTCTACTAGATGACAAGCACCAGGCTACACATTGGGAATATAATCCTCAAAGTCACAATTCCTGCCCTCCAGGAGCTTACAGCCTAGAAAAAAACCATTATAACACAGCACAAGGAGAGAAGCACAAACATGACAGCATAGAGGAAGGTCACCCTAGTTGGCCAGGCCAGGGGGCAAAGAGGTATAAAAGAGTGGGAGTGGAAGCTGTCATGGAGCTTCCTGAAGGAGGTGAATCTTGAAAGAGAAGTAAAACTTTATCAAGTGAGGAAGGGGGAAATGAATTTCCAAGCACAGAGCATCACATGATCAGAGGCATAGAAAATGCAAGCAATTCAGAATGACTGGAACATAAAGTACATGTAGGGTTGGGGAGAGGGGGCAGCAGTTAGGTAAGAGTGGGGTGATGTGAGATGGAGAGGCCAGCAGACCCCAACTCAGGTCAGATTTGTGTTGAGATCTATGTAGCAATGGCATGAATGCAATAGTTGAAAATCTGAGGTAAGTAGAGAATAAGAAAAATATCATGCAGAACAAAAGGAACCAGGAAAGAGTCTGAAAATGAGTTACCAGGGAGGTAGAAGCACTCAAGTAAAATAGAAAGAAAAAAACATTTTTAAAAGGAAAAGACTGAAAGTGGCAGCTGTTGCAAAGAGATGAGGCAGGACAGGACCTGAAAAGACTTGTGATTAGTAATTGATGTTGAACTTGCCCTCTGACAGGGCAGCTTAAGTGATGGTGGACAAGCCAGGATTGCTTAGAATTCAGTAAACAGGAGTTTAAAGTGGAAGAGATGATAGTTGGCTACTCTATCAAACACTTATATTTTATGATAAAATATGTATTCAAATACTTAAAATATGCATTCAGGAAGTTCCCTTCATAAATCTGTACTAAAAAAAATAATCAGGACTATGTGCAAAGATTTATTTACAAAGGCTGTACTGTTATGTTAATTATAGCAAATAATTGTAAATAATCCTATGATTATGACTTAAAATGGCTAAATAAATTACCAAGCATCCATACAATGAAAATTTTAATGCAATGATTAAAAATCATGGTTAGAAAAACACTGACACAGGAAAAATATCAAGTTACAAAAGAGAACATCCAGAATGCCCTCAAAGTCTAAGTAAGTCTCAAAGTCTTAGAAATAAGATTGGAAGGATATAAACCAAAATGTTTACATTGGTGGTTACTTCTAGAAGTGTGACTATGGGTGTCTGAAACATGTTTGATTATTTGTACTTCCCAATTTTCTACTACTATGTTACTTTTGTGATGAGAAAAAAAAATCAAGGGCTTGCCAGTGATGAAAAAAGAATGGGATTAACTTCAAGAGAAATACGGTTGGGTTTCTTACAGGTTGAGGAAGACTGGAGTCTGTTTATGTGTGAAGGGAAAAGAAGAGGAAAAATGGAAGCCAGGAGAGAGGGAGTAAATGCAAAAGTCAGGCTCTGAGAGATAAAGGGGAACCTGGGGATGAGGGCTCCAGGGAGACAGGTGAAGATGGCAGAGGACAGAAAGGCAGTGGGAAAGAGACCTGATCACGGATGCATGATCACCTGCCTCTCGGTGTGGAGAGTAGGGAGATTAAAGCGATGGAGGAGAGTGGAAAAGGCTTACAACAGCTGCTGTGGGGAATTAGGAAGTCAATTAGCAATAAGTGAAGGGATTGTAGAGAGGCTCCAAGGGAGGGCCCAGCTGCCACTGAGGAGCAGGACTTGATCCCACCGCCAGTTAATATAGTAGCTGCAGCCAAAGAGAAAATGTGTGGTCTGAATCCAACCAATGTCCAACGAATATCCAGAAAATGTGACCCAGAATAACTGCCACACTAAGGACCATATTAATATATTAACTAATTTAAGCCCTGCCTCTTCCAGTTTGATTTCAGGCAGTTGTATATCTTCACTGTAACCATTATTTTAAAAAATAAAAAAAGGAGGTGGGCAAAGGTAGTAAAATGAAAAGGGATTTAGGGAAATTACACTTTATCAGGCAAAATGATGAAGTGTTAATGATTTCTTAGATAGGACACCAAAAGCACAAACAACAAAAGAAAAAATAGATAAAATAGACTTCTTCAAAATTAAAACTTTTGTGCATCAAAGGACACTATCCATAGAAAGAAAAGGCACATTTCTCTACAAAATGGAAAAAATATTTGCAAATCATATCTCTGATAAGGAATTGATAACATACAAAACCTCTTACAACTCAACAAAAATAACCCAGTCACAAAGTGGGCAAATGACTTGAATAGCTATTTCTCCAAAGAATATATACTAATGGCCAGTAGAAAAGGTGCTCAATATCACAAAGAATATATACTAATGGCCAGTAGAAAAGGTGCTCAATATCACTAATCACTAGGAAAATGTAAATCAAAACCACAATGAGATACCACTTCACACTCATTAGGATAAAGATTATTTCTGGAGCTCCTGAGTGGTTCAGTTGGTTAAGTGTCTGACTTCGGCTCAGGTCATGATCTGGCAGTTCCTGAGTTTAAGCCCTGCTTTGGGTTCTGTGCTGACAGCTCAGAGCCTAGAGTGTGTTTGACATTCTGTGTCTCCCTCTCTCACTGCCCCTCCCCAGCTCACACTCTGTCTCTCTCTCTCTCTCTCTCAAAAATAAAATAAACATTAAAAAAAAAAAAAAAGATACTCTGTTAACCTAAACAAGGAAGTAAGTTGAGGCAAGGTCAAATTATCAGAAATTTGAGTTTATTTGGGAATAGCAGAGGAAACCACAATTTGAGAAGCATGCTATAGCAAGCTACAGGTGAGTCCTTTGAGGGTTTGGGGCAGGCTGTATTTATGAGCAAGGAGCGCAAAGAGGGGGAAGTCCAGCCAGAGTCCAAGCAGCAAGTTCATTGGCTTGGGGATGGGGAGAGATTCTTGGTGGATGTTCATTAGTCAGGAGAGAAGTCTTGATCTTCTGTAAATCAGGCATTTACAAGAAATCAGTCTCTCAGTTAAATTCTATTCTTCTGAGGAAGGATGCATGAGAGTCTCCATTTCTTACGCTCCATTTCAATTTTATGTATGTATGTATGTATGTATGTATGTATGTATGTATGTTTATTTTTGAGAGAGAGACAGAGTGCAAGCAGGGGAGGGGCAGAAAGAGAGGGAGACACATAATCCAAAGAAGGCTCCAGGCTCTGAGCTGTCAGCACAGAGCCCGATGCAGGGCTCGAACCATGAGATCATGACCTGAGCTGAAGTTAGACGCTTGACCAACTGAGCCACCCAGGTATCCTTCCTCCAGTTCAATTTTAGATTGAAATCCTCTCACAACTCCATTAACACATTATTTATTTAGCCATCTCCTTATTGATGCACATCTAAATTGCCTACAATTTTTGTGCAATTACGAAATTTAAGTAAAATCCCTTGAATATTTATCCTGGTAAGTTCCTGTAACTATTTCTGCAGGAAAAATACCTAAAAGTGAAATTGCTGAATCATGTCATAGACTTTTAATTTATGCTACTTAATCATGTTTTATAATCCACGTGGGCCAACCTAAATCTTTCTTGGAACAAGGTATAAACATAGGATGGGGATTTTACTTGCCATAGACACAAAACTGAAAGAGGGAACTTTATGCCTGTTTAGAAAGCCCACATAACTGCAAGTGAGTGGGTCAGAAATGTTTGGTGGAGGCAGGACAGATTGATAGATTTTACTCTGTGTTCTTCACTCTCCTTTTTACCTTTATTCTTATTTAGACAATAGCAAACCATTTTGGATAACTGCCTATGGCTTGTACCAACAAATAGAAGGAAGACATTCCAACAGATGAGGCTGCCCAGCAAGAGAACTCGGATCTCCTGAGATAGCTCCCCATCACTGAAATTGTTCAAGCTCAGGTGAAATGGTCCAAAAGACAGGCCATACAGTGTGGTAGTTGAGAAAGCACAGACCCTGGAGTCAGGATGCTTGGATTTGAATCCTGGTTCTGATATTTAGCTGGGAGATCATTTCCTTTTTTTCCTTTTCTTTTCTTTCTTTCTTTCTTTCTTTTTTTTTTTTAAGCTGGGAGATCTTGAGCAAGTTAATTACCCTTTTGTGCCTCAGTTTCTTTGGTAGTAAAATAGGAATAACGGTACCTACCTTACAGATTGTTATGCATCGTTTGTTCTCTCCATGTTTAAAAATACCTTTCAAAAGAAACATAGAGGAAGTCAGCTTTCTAAGATTAAATGCCTTGTAGCAGTTTTAAAAAATCCCCATAGAAGTTAAATCCAAAATGAGGTTGGGAGAGGGAAGAAGACCTAAGGATAAGACACTGATCAAGAATTCTGGCTCCCAATCCCCCAGCAGTAGGTGAATTCTAGTTGTTTGGGGAGCAGCATCTTAACAAGGAAATTAATAAACACAGGAATTAGAAAGACTATTATGAGAGAGAATTCAAAGTACTTTTAGGAAATTCTCTGGAGGGAAGTAGAAAGGCATGCATCATATCACACCATGGTGAAATGAAAAGAAAACCGGATGGCAGTCAGGGACTGAGGTTTTCATTCTAAATCTGACACTGTGCCACAACTGACTTCACCTGTCTGAGCCTCATTTTCCTTTAAACAAAATCATCTCTCCATACTTTACTCTCATCAACTCTCAAGATCTTTGACTCTAGCAATCAGTACTCAAGTTGAAAAGATTTGATGGTCTGGGGCCTCACACTGAGACAAATGAAAGTCTGTAGAATGCCAAACCCCCCCATCAAGAATGCAAATCAAGAGAATCCTATGGGGTGCCTGGGTGGCTCAGTCAGTTGAGTGTCTGACTTTGGCTCTGGTCATGATCTCACAGATAGTGAGTTTGGGCCCTGTGTCAGGCTCTGTGCTGAAAGCTCAGAGCCTGGGGCCTGCTTTGGATTCTGTGTCTCCCTCTCTCTCTACCCCTTCCCCACTCATGCTCTGTCTCTCTCTCTCTCTCTCTCAAAAATAAATAAACATTTAAAAATAAAAAAAATAAAAAAATAAAATAAAAAACAAGAGAGAAACTTAGAGGGCTGATGTGCAATTGGTTGCCCACTGAGGACTCTGTTCTCTAGGGAACAATTTGGCTTAGTTGTCTCTTTCAAAGTCATAGAACCACAGACTGCCAGAACCAGAAACCACCCATTCTCACCTTCTCATTCTGCAGTTAAGAGGCTCAGAAAAGTTAAGTTACTTGGCATAGGTCATGCAGAAGGACATGGCAGAGCCAGGAATAGACATCAACCATCTTGATAGATCAGTTTTTCCTACTACCCTTGCTGTCTGGAAATGTAGGAGCCCAGGACCTAGCACACAGCAAGTGATCACTTATATTTGGTTTTTAGTTGAACAGCATCCTGGACACAAGCAGGGCTGGTGGCTACAGTAATCAAAGGAGACACTGGTTTCAGGTGCAGAATTAAAGGAGAGGGGTCAAAAAACCTCAATACTCAAAACAATATTTTAATGCACTATTTAAAAATTAAAAGTCAATGAACAAAATACAAAATATAAAAACTTTAAAATAAAGACAGAATCCGAACGTGCATTTGTACAACAGTGCCTCACCTATCTTGTCCTAATCCCGACCCTGACTCCAATAAAATTTTGCTTACAAAAAAAAAGGTTGACAAGCCACAGCCATAGTTTGCAGATTCATTTAAAATATTGCATTAAAACATTATGTATCCTGATTTCTGAACTTTTTGATGCCCCCTTAAATTTCATGCCTAAGGCAAGTGCCTCACTTTTTTCACCCTAGTACAGCCTAGGCAACACAAGGAATGTCTGGCACCCAGGGCATGCTCTACCTAAAATCCAAGGTTTCCTAACCTTGGTTCCATGCCCCACCCCCCTCCATGGGAGTATGCAGATAGATTCTAGGGATCCATGAATCTCCTCAGGTTATAGGCAAAGTACTGTGTTCACAGGTCTTTTCCTGGGAAAACAAAAGGTCCTTAGTCTTCATAGTTTCAAAAGGACTCCAAAAAGGCTAAGAACCCTGACACAGAATGAGGCAGGAAGGTTCCTTCTTATACAAAACCACCCCACCTGCCACTTTCCTGTGTTTTCATCTCTATTATTCTCCCTACATAAAATGTACATCTATAAGAAAAAGCTAATATGTTCATTCTCACACAAGTGCAAATGACAGGATAAGACACAAAGCCCTGAGCACTGTTTATTCACTGTAGCTCAAAAGCCTTGGGCCAATATTAAGAGCCTCTCAAGGAAGCAATTTAAGTAATAGGTAAATGCTTCAGGGGTACATCTCCCTGGCCCTCCACCTCAAATCACAAGTCTGAGAGACTTCCGTAACCCTTCCCAGGTGTTTCTCATCCACAACCAACATCCTTTCAACAAGACAAGTCATGAGGAGTAAGGAAAAACAGCACCGGCTAAAAATGAAAGGATCTCTGCGAAGCCAGCAGCCCAGCAATCCTGAAAAAACCCTTCACCAGGCTTCATTTGGAGGAGAATTTCCTAGACAGGCCTCAGAAAGTCTCAGACACCAAGTACGCAAGACCGGAAGCGTGGGGGCGGGGACCCGCGCAGGGACTCACGGGGAGGAAGTAGATCACCAAGAGGCCAGCCGGCCCTGATTGAAGGTTGATAAATGGTTGCCTGTTTCACGCTACCTCTGTTAACTGCAATCGAAGTGGCAAATATTTACCTTGGAATCCGACTGACTGAAAATATTTGGTTGGAGCCAGATGCGTCGCGTGTCTGTCCCTGAAATATTAGCCAAAGGAGTGATTTAAGAAAATAAAATGGTGGGTGGGGTGCCTGCCTGGCTGAGCTGTTTACTTTCCTTCTGCAGAGCGTGTGGAGCTTCTAACAATCCCGTAGGGAATGTGAACAGCTGGGAAGCAGGCCAGACTGGGGGAGAGAGAGAGGGTCTGTTTTGCTTTGGGCAGATAGTTTTACATAAATCAGAGATGTGGAAATATACATCTTAAGGCTCTTGGTAATGCTCTCAAAACAATTTACCTAGGAGAAGTAAACTGTGAAGTGGTTGTGTTAACATCTTTAGTTCTAAAGCACGTCTAAAATAAGGGCACTCGTTACTTGGGAACGGCAACTCCTTTTAGAAATGCTACTGCTTTCTAAGCAGCTTATCTGTCCTGAGGTGTGGGCGAGACAATTCATATAGCTTAGGGTTGAACAAGATGCTTACTATGCACCTGGCACTGCAGTCAGCTTTATTGGCCCGTTGTCTAGCAATTCTCAGAACCAGAAGAAACCTGGGATGAGTTACCATTAGCTAGCTCCATTTTCCAGGTGAGAATCAGCTTCAATCAGAAATGTTGCATGAGTTATCCAAGACCTCAGGACTCATTAGTTGACAGAGCTGGGAATGGAACCCAGACAATCTGACACCTCCACTCTTTGCCTTCCCTTGAGTGCACCAGTTATTGTGAGATGCATCTCTGGCCTGTAATTCTACAGGGGAGGGGAATGAGATTCATGCTGCTGATTGGGGAGGTTTTACCTGTCTGTGGCCAACAGTAACCTCTGGGAAATGCTGCTTGTGAGAAAAGTAGAACTAAAAATAAATGTAACAAAAATAAACTACCAGTAAAATACTTTTTAAAAAAGAAGTCAATATTTTATCTCTTCTTCAAATGTAAAGAGAATACAAAGTATATGGGGGTGTGGACTCAAGTAATAGGATCTTTGTCTCCCCCAAGGGCAGAAACAAAGAGTCAGAGGAGGCAAACTGAGTACCTGATACCCATTACAGACTGTGCCCACTTTCTCCAACCTTCCTTAACCTAATCTTAATCTAGAATCTGTGTCTAAAGATAAGACATTTTAAAGCAGTTACATTAATCAAATTGTTACTTTGAGAACAACTAATTGTTTTTAATTGAACTAATTTTTTTTCTAGATTAGATTCTGTGTGTTAACAGAAGCCATTTATTAAAATATAATTCCCGACTTCCCAGTCACTTAGCCTAGAAGCCTTCAAATTATCTTAGTCTCTGCCTCACCTTTGCTACACCTAACCTACACCTAACCCTATCTCTCACCCTAACCCTACAAATGACCCACACTCACCCATGGGGGTTTCAGTGGCTCCTTCTGCATTGAGGTGACCACCTGGCTCTAGCCTGGCATTCTAGGCACTCCTTGATCTGTCCCAGCCTAACTGGAAGCTCAGTTGTGGGATCCAAGAGAGCTTGAAATCTAATTCCATCCCCACTACTGAATAACTGAGGGTACTTCCCTTCTCTGTCTGCCTTAGTGCCTTCGTCCATAAAATGAAGGTGTTGGGATAAATGATTCACTGGTCCTTATAATTGGAACATTCTTTGCATCTGCCCCTTAAGCTTTCTTTCCTGTGTCTTTCCTTCATGCACCATGTGCTTTAGCCCCAATAGACCCAGGAACCAGCACAAGCCCTGCACATTCCTATTTCTGCCTTTCTGCCTTCATCTGGACTGTCCCTCCTTTATTTCCAGATGACCAAATCCTATTAAAGACTCACATATAATGCCAACAACCTCAGGAAGCTTCCTTGATTCAGTCTAGGAATTACATAACCTAGTAGCTTTTGAGCCTAGTATCTTTTAACCTAGTATCTCGTTTTGAGCACAGAACCATGTTTGGATTGTTCATATATTTTCAGGGTCCAGGTCACCTTTGTATCCTCCCCAGTGCCAGGCTAAAAGAAGACATTTAGTTAAAGAGCAGCTGGTAATAAATGGGAACGAAATGTTAGTTGATATTAACTACTAGAAAGTAGAAAATACCTATTAAATGTGAGCTATTGTTTTTAATCCAGTGATAATTATAGATGTTTATAGAGTAGAATGAATGAAATAAATTGCAAGACAAAAAAACCTATGAAAATATGTCAAGTTTTGTTAGGCTGGGTCTAAAGACATAAAGTAAAAGGACATACACTACTTAGTAACATCCAGAAAACTGAGGCAATATTTGGGGTCAACTTTTCTAGTTGTATGCAGGTAGACATGTTTAAAATTTAAAGAACCATAGAAACCTTAAACTTAAACAGGTAGTCTATAAGAGATTTTAATCTCAACACTGAAATTCTCAATTCTTTCTGTTGCAATAAACATCTTAACATATTGAGTACTTTTTAAAAATTTAAACTCTAAAATAGAAAAGTAACCTGATTTATTTATCAATTTAACCAAAAATAATATATAAATAAATTTCAGATTTAGTGCTCAAATATCACAGTGAGCTACCTCAAGTATTTAAAAAAAATTTTATTTTTATTTTTATTTTTTTAATTTTTTTTAACGTTTATTTATTTTTGAGACAGAGAGAGACAGAGCATGAATGGGGACGGTCAGAGAGAGGGAGACACAGCATCTGACACAGGCTCCAGGCTCTGAGCTGGCAGCACAGAGCCCAACGTGGGGCTCGAACTCATGGACCGCGAGATCATGACCTGAGCCGAAGTCGGCCGCTTAACTGACTGAGCCACCCTGGCGCCCCCCCCAAAAATTTTTTTAATGTTTATTTATTTCTGAGACAGAGAGAGACAGAGCATGAATGGGGGAGGGGCAGAGAAAGAGGGAGAGAGAATCAGAAGCAGGCTCCAGGCTCTGAGCTATCAGCACAGAGCCCAATGCGGGGCTTGAACTCACAAACCGTGAGATCATGACCTGAGCCAAAGTCAGTCGCTCAACCGACTGAGCCACCCAGGCAGCCCTCAAGTATTTTAATATATAAATGCCTACAGGTACAACATGTCCTGTTGAGAACACAACCATTACAAATGATTGGAGGCAATAAGCTGCTATTGCAGGCTGTAGGAAAAAATCTGCAGCTGTGGAAAGAAAAGGTCTCTGTCTTGAGGAAAAAGCATTTGACCATGAACGCAACTGGGTATCAAAACCTTACTTTGGCTAATGAGAGAGTACAACGTCAAGAACAGGGGGGCAGGGAATGGAAAAATGTTTCTAGCACTGCCTTTTCCCCTTCCTTCCTCCCTCCCTTCCTTCCTTCTTTCCTCCCTCCCTCCCTTCTTTCCTTCCTTCCTTCCTACCTCCTCCCTCCCTCTCTCCCTTCCTTCTTCCTTTCCTTCTGACCCAAAAGGAATACAACATTATACAAAATTTAAAGTTGCAGATATAACACATATAGTGAAATCTCCCCAGATTCCATCCCACTTCCCCCCATCCCTAAATAATCATTGTTAACATTTTGGCACATGTGCCTCCGTTTTTTCCCTGCATTTGCTAACATTATTTTTGTTACTATTGATTTTTCCAGAATGGGATCATAGTTTATATGTCACTCAGTGACTTTCTTTGCAACAAGTCAAATCCCTAGCATTATGATATTATGGATGTACCCACGACTTTGCTGATGGATTTTTACTGATATTCCACAGTTTTAAACAATGCTCTCGTGTACGTCCTTGTATACATATCCTTTTGCTTATGACATTGCTTTCTGACAGGGCAGACCCCATTTTTAAGAGCTGCAGAGGAGAAGCTTTAGTTCAGCAGTTTTTTATTGATAAAACAGTTCATCAGCGGAGCAGTTTCAAGGCAGATTAGATAAAACTATACTTGGGAACAGAAGGACTCACACCACACCCAAATTCAAAGGGATTTCTCAAGAGGCAGAGAGCCCTCCTCTCTCAGCAGCTATCACACCTACCAGGTTTATCTTTGGAAGTTGAGCCAGTTACCTTCCATACCTGAGTTCCCTCTGCAATACATAGATCTGGAGGGCATTAGTGTATCACATGTATGTAAAATGCATGAAGCATGGGCGTTCACATTTGTGAATTAGAATGATGACAGGTAGGGAGATTCAAGAAGTTTAATATTCAAGATTTTCAGCTGAGAGGGGTGTATTTGAAAAGTCCTTGTATAACTGGGGGAAGGGAGAGTGGCTTTGTTTGATAGCTACATACTGTCTGCAGCCCAACTCCAGTGTGTTGGTGCAGAACTCTGAGCCTGCCACCTTTTCTGAGAGCCTCTGTAATTCCTTCCACTCTGGCTGGGAAGGGTGTCTTTAACACATCTCCTCTGAGTGGAGGCTTTGCTCTGACCGTCTTCAGTGGCCTCCAAGCTTGTCAGGCTCTGATATGAGCAAGAAGAGCCACCACTTCCTATCTGGTAGGGGACCAAACTTACTGTGAGTGCCTGTGGCGACATGGCCACTCACTCAAATAAACCGTTTCTGAACGTGTTTGGTTTTTGGCCGGAGTCAGGAGATTTCCTCTTTCTTTTGGTCAATGAGGATTTAAAAATAAAAAAACATCCAGTTTGAACCTCTCCTCCAGTACCCTCCGACTCCTCATTCTACAGATGAGGAAACTAAGGCCAGAGTGTAAAGTGACTGGCCCAAGGCCTTGTGAGTAACAGAGCTTCTTAATTCCTCCAGATTACTGCCTGTCTTTTAATTAGCATTAACAGCTTGTTGTCATCAGGGAACCATCAGCATTAGCAGAACTTGTCTGTTAAAGAGTCTTTGTCTTAAATGCTCCAGAGAGATTTATCAGAATAGAAGCAACAGTTGTGCTTGCTTTGGCAGCACATATACTAAAAATTAGAACAATACAGAGAAGATTAAGCACGGTCCCTGTGCAAAAATGACACGTAAAGTAGAAATAAGTTATAGTAATAATAAATTATCATACAATAAACGAATAAGAATAACATGCCAGATGCTGTTCTAAATCTTCTAGATCCTATGACTGTTACTTTTCCCCCTCTTTCTTGCTTTGCCTTCTCTTGATTTTTCTTTCTCTAATTTGATTTCTCTGTAATTGGTTGGAAAGTGTGTGTGCCTGTGTTTATTATTTATAAACTAGCTGGCTTAGCATGCTGATTTAACAAAAAGTCTGAAGTTAATATCTTTACCTTACTCCTAAATAATGAAGGATGATTTTAATTCACGTATAAGCCTAGTATTTTAATTCTGGTCTATCCCCTCCCCACAAAATTAAGAGTATGTTGTGACATGTTTTTCCATAGTCAATGTTTGCTGAGATATGCCCTCATATTTACCAAAATGTTTTTGTTCAATGTTTTTTTCTTACATCTCAGGCTTTTCATTTTTTTTATTCTGTGAAAGTACATCTTTTATGATTTCATTTAGTGATTGTTTTTGGGTGATGCATGTTCTCCAGTTATTGAAGGGGAGAAGTTTTATTGGTTTTGTTTGCCTGGAAACAATATTCTTTAT
This sequence comes from Puma concolor, assembly GCF_028749965.1. Taxonomy (NCBI): domain Eukaryota; kingdom Metazoa; phylum Chordata; class Mammalia; order Carnivora; family Felidae; genus Puma; species Puma concolor. Next base: position 78,793,162 of record NC_141674.1, read on the forward strand.
GTAATTATTTTCTTGAAATATAGCTTCATTGAATGTGGAATTCCAAGGTCGACAGCTATTTTCTCTTAACATAATGAAGAAATTCTTACACTGTATTCTCTTCCTTAGTTGCTCTTATAAAGTGAACTGTCAGTCTAATTGCCCTTTTTTATAGGTGGTTTTCTTTTCTCTTTGACTGCTTTAAGATCTCTCTCTTTCTCTTTCTCTCTCTCTTTCATTTGTATTCTGCTGTTTCACTATGATGTGTCTAGGAGAGAATTTCTTCTTACATATGATGCTTGAGATTCACTGAATTTTCTGGATCTAAGAAACACTGGCTCTTTTGCATTCTCATCATTATCTCCTTCTGGAACTCTGCTGGACTTTCACACCTTGGCCTTAGTCTTTTTATAACATGTCCGTTTTTAAATCTCACTCTACTACGTGTAGATAATTTCTTTAGATCCAGTTCTCTAATTCTTTCTTCAGCTATGCTTGGTTTCTTTTTAATGCATTGAGGTATTTTTGTACAACTTTACTGAGCCATAATCAACATACAATAAACAGCACATACTCAAAGTGTACACTTTGATAAATTCTGACATGTGCATAAACTCATAAAACCGTCACCACAACCAATATAATGAACAAATCCTTTACCCCTCAAAGTTTACTCATGTCTTTTTAAATTTTTTTAAAGATTTTCGGGGTGCCTGGATGGCTCAGTCGGTTAAGAGTCCGACTCTTGGTTTCAGCTCAGGTCATGATCCCATTGTTTCATGAGTTTGAGCCCCACATCGAGCTCTGCGCTGGCAGTACTGAGGCTGCTTGAGATTCTCTGTCCCTTTCTCTCTGCCCTTTCCCCACTTGTGCTATATCTGTCTCTCTCAAATAAATAAATTTTTAAAATTTTTTTTAAAAAGTCAATTCAATTTTTTAAAGATTTTCTTTTTTAAGTAATCTCTACACCCAATGTAGGACTCAAACTTGTAACTCTGAGATCAAGTGTCACACACTCCACCGACTGAACCAGCCAGGCATCTCTCCTAATGTCTTTTTGTACTGTTTTCTCCAGTCCTTCCCTACCACTACCCTTTATCAATCAACCATTAGTTCACTTTCTATCATTATAGATTAATTTGAATTTTTTGGAATTTTATACATATGGAATTATATAGTATGGCTCCTTTTTGTTTTTGTTTTTTTTTTTGGTCTGATTTCCTTCACTCAATAAAATTATTATGAAGTTTATCCATGAACATTGTTAAATCTATATATAGTTCATTTATTTTTATTGCTGAATAGTACTCTGTTGTATGGATATGCCATAGTTTTTATCTTGTCACTTACCATTGGACATGTCCAGTTCTTAGCCATTGCAAATAAAGTTGCCACAAACAATCATGTACGTCTTGTTAGGGACATGTGCTTTCATTTTTCTTAGGTAAATATTTAGTAATGGAATAGCTGAATTATATGGTAGGCATATGTTTAGCCTTTTTTTTTTTTTAAGACACTGCCAAAGAGTTTTCTGAAGCGGTTGCGTCATTTTACGTTTTCATCAGCGGTGAATGAGAGTTCCAGTTGTCTACATCCCGGCCAGTGTGGTATTATGAGGTTTCTTTCTATTAGATATGTAGTTATATCACGTTATGGTTTTAATTAGCATTTCTCTAATGACCAATGACATTGAACATCTTTTCCTGTGCTTATTTGCTATCTGTATATCTTCTTTAGTGAAATGTCTGTTTAAATGTTTTGCCTATTTTTAAATTGGGTTGTCCCTCTCTTACTGAATTATAATAATTCTCTACATATTCTAGATACAAGAATTTTGTCAGATATATGTATATCTTGCAAATATCTTTTTGACAGTCTATAGCTTGCCTTTGCATTTTTTAAATTGTGTTCCTTGAAGAGCTAAAGCTTTTAATTTTGATGAAATCTAATTTATTGATGTTTTCTATTAGAGTCATGATTTTTATGTCATATTTTTTAAAATATTTGACAAATTCAAATAGGATTGTCATATATATAATATATATATTATATATATGTATATACATATAATTTTAGAGTGTGTGCAAGCAGAGAGTGGGGGGGGAGAGAGAGAGAGAGAGAGAGAGAGAGAGAGAGAGAGAGAGAGAGAGAGAATCTTAAGCAGGCTCCATGCTTAATGCAGAGCCCAACACGGGCTTGACCCTGGTATCATGACCTGAGCCAAAATCAAGAGTTGGATGCTCAACCGACTGAGCCACCCAGGTAACCCCTATCTTATATAATTTTATGTAGAAATTTCATAGTTTTAAATCTATGTTTTAGTCAATGATATATTATTTTTTATATGATGGGATGCAGAATCAAAGTTGATATTTTTCCATATGGCTACTCAATTTTTCCAATACCTTTTGTTGAAAAAATTATTCTCCTCTCCTCTACCTCTCCCCCATTGAATTACTCTGGTACCTTTGTTGAAAATCAATTAACCTTATATGCCTGAGTCTCTTTCTTGACTCTGTTATATTATGTTGATTAATTTGCCTAACTTTACACCAATACCAGAGTGTCCTAATTGTTGCAGTTTTTTTTTCTAATTGTTGTTTTTTACTAAGTTTTGAAATCCAATAGTATATGTACTGAAGCTTTATTTTTATTCTTGTTTGTCTTATTTTCAAAGTTGTTTTAGTTATTCTAGGTCCTTTTCATTTCTATATAGATTTCAGAATCCTTTGGTCAATTTATCAAAAAAAAGTCTGTTGGGATTTTGACTGGGATAGTATTAAAACTTTAAATCAATTTGGGGAGGATTAGTATTTTAATAATCTCTAGTATTCTGATCCATGAACATGATATATTTCTCTCTCCATCTTTTTAGGTCTTCTTTAATCTCTTTCACCAATGTCCTGTAGTCATCATGGTATAGTTATTATATTTTTTTGTCAAATTTTTTCCTATTTCTTATTTTTATGCTGTTGTAAGTGGTATTGTTCTTGTAATTTTAATTTCTAACTCTTTATTGCTTGTATAGTTGATCCTTAAACAATCACAGATTTGAACCATGTAGGTCCACTTATACATGGATTTTTTTCAACGTTTATTTATTTTTGGGACAGAGAGAGACAGAGCATGAACGGGGGAGGGGCAGAGAGAGAGGGAGACACAGAATCCGAAACAGGCTCCAGGCTCCGAGCCATCAGCCCAGAGCCCGACGCGGGGCTCGAACTCACGGACCGCGAGATCGTGACCTGGCTGAAGTCGGACGCTTAACCGACTGCGCCACCCAGGCGCCCCTATACATGGATTTTTTTACAGTACAGTACAGTACTGTATTTTTTTCTCCCCTAACAATTTCCTTTCTCTGGCTTACTTTATTGTAAGGATCCAGTACATAATACATATAACATATAAAATATATGTTTATCAACTGTTTATGTTATTGGTAAGGCTTCTAGTCAACAATAGGCTATTAGTAGTTAAGTTGTGGGATAGTCAAAAGTTACATGCAGATTTTTGACTGCATGGGGGTCAGTGCCCCCCCCCCATATTATCAAGGGTCAACTGTATATAGAAATACAACTGAGTTTTGCACTATGATCATGTATCCTGAAAATGTGCTCAACTCACATGTAAGTTCTAGTAAGTTCTTTTTGTAGGGTCCATGGGATTATCTACAAAGATAATCATGATGTCAACAAATACAGTTTTTTTTTCCTCTTTACTAATCCATTTACCTTTAATTTGTTTTTCTTGACTTGCATACTGGCTAGAAATTCCACTACAATGTTGAATAGAAGTGGTAAGACCAAGCATGTTTGCTTTGTACTTGATCTCAGGGGGAAAGAATTCGGTTTTTCATTATTAAGTATGTTAGCTGTAGATTTTTTATAGATGTCCTTTATTAGGTTGAGGAAGTTCTCTTCTATAACCAGTTTGCTAAAACTTTTTAGCAGAAATAGATGTTGAATTTTGTCAAATGCTTTTTCTGCACCTATTGAAATAAACATACAGTTTTTCTTTTTTTTTTTTTTAATTTTTTTTTCAACGTTTTTATTTATTTTTGGGACAGAGAGAGACAGAGCATGAACGGGGGAGGGGCAGAGAGAGAGGGAGACACAGAATCGGAAACAGGCTCCAGGCTCTGAGCCATCAGCCCAGAGCCCGACGCGGGGCTGGAACTCACGGACCGCGAGATCGTGACCTGGCTGAAGTCGGACGCTTAACCGACTGCGCCACCCAGGCGCCTCAACATACAGTTTTTCTATTTTTTAGCCCATCAATATGGTGAAAAAAATTTTTCAGTTTATTTATTTATTTTAGAGAGCGAGAGCAAGGAGGGCAGGGGCAGAGAGAGAGAGAGGGAATCTTAAACAGGCTCCCCACTGCTAGCATGGAGCTGATGTGGGCCTTGAACTCACGAAATGGTTTAACATTTTAAAGTTAACTAATGTAATTCACCATATCAAGGTGCCTGGGTAGCTCCGTGGGTTATGCGTCTGACTCTTGATTTCTGCTCAAGTCGTGATCTCATGGCTCCTGAGTTCAAGCCCTGCATCAGGCTCTATGCTGACAGTTCATAGTCTGCTTAGGATTCTTTCTCTCTATCCCTCTGTCTCTCTCTCAAAATAAATAAATAAACATTAAAAAAATAAAATGTTAAACCAAGCTTGTATTCTTGGAATAAAACTCTCCTGGTTATGATATATTATCCTTTTTATGTATTGTTGGATTTGATTGGCTAAAACTGTTAGAATTCTTACATCTATGTTCATGAGGAATATTGGTCAGTGGTTTCCTTATAATGTTTTCTTTGGTTTGAGTATCAAAATAACGCAAGCTTCATAGAATGTTATGAGAAGTATTCACTTGTCTGGAAGAGTTTTTATAAAATTTGTATTATTTCTTCCATAAATGTTGGGTAAAATTTATCAGTGACACCAGTCACAAGTAGTGTTTTCTTTTGGAAAGACTTAAGTTCAATTTCCTAAGTAGAAATAGAGCTAATTCAAATCACCTATTTCTTGAGTGAGCTTTGGTAGTTTGTGTCTTTCAAGGAATTTGTCCACGTCTAAGTTTTTTAATTTATTGGCATGAATTATTCATAATTTATTCATATCTATAGAATCTGTAATGATACCACCTCTCTCATTCTTGATTTGGCAACTTGTGTCTTCTTTTATTCCTGCTTAGTGTGGCTAGAAGTTTATTTTTTCTGTTTTCCATTTCATTAGTTTCTGCTCTTGTCTTCATTATGACCTTTATTCTGCTTACTTCAGGTATAATTTGTATCTTTTCTAGTTGTTTAAGGTGGAAACTGCTGTTATTGACTTAAAATTTTTCTTCTTTTCTAATATAGGTATTCAGTGCTATAGATTTCCTACTAAGCACTGCTTTATTGAATTCCAGATATTTTAATATGTTGTATTTTCATTATCAGTTCAAAATACTTTCTAACTCCCCTTTTAATTTCTCTGACTTGTATATTAGTTTCTAAATATTTGGATATTTCGAGATATCTTTCTGTTATTATTATTATTTTTTTTTTTGATGGGGAAAGAGAGAGAGGCAGAAGGAGAGAGAGACAGAGAGAAAATCTTGAACAGACTCCATGCTCAGCATGAGCCTGATGTGGGGCTCAGTCTCACGACTAAAAGATCATGACCTGAGCCGAAATCAAGAGTTGAACACTTAACCAACTGAGCCACCCAAGTGTCCCTCTGTTATTGAGTTATTTAATTTCATTATGATCGGAAATAAACTTTGTATAATTTGAATCACTTTTTTTTCTAAATTTTTTTTTCAACATTTATTTATTTTTGGGACAGAGAGAGACAGAGCATGAACGGGGGAGGGGCAGAGAGAGAGGGAGACACAGAATCAGAAACAGGCTCCAGGCTCTGAGCCATCAGCCCAGAGCCTGACGCGGGGCTCGAACTCCCGGACCGCGAGATCGTGACCTGGCTGAAGTCGGACGCTCAACCGACTGCGCCACCCAGGCACCCCTTGAATCACTTTAAATATATTAGTACTACTTCTATGTCTCACATGGCAAATAATTTTTTTACTTAAAAAATATATATGTTGTGTGTACTTCAAAAAAATGCTTATTCTTCTGTTGTTGGATGTAATGTTCTATATTTGTCAATTGGAACAAGTTTTTTGATAGTGTTGCTTATGTCTAGTCTACCAATTATTGAGAGAGTAGTGTTGACTCTGACTGTAATTGTGGATTTATCTATTTTTTCCTTGCAGTTTTGCTTCATGTATTTTGAAGCATTATTTTTAGTTGCATAATATTTATGATTGTGGCATTTTCTTGAGAAACTGTCTCCTTTATCTGTAAGAAACATCACTCTTTATCTCTGATAATATTTTTGCTTTGAAATCTGTGTTGTCTGATATTAAAATAGGCACTCCGGCTTTCTTTTAATTAGTGTTATCATGGTATATCTCCTTTCATTCTTTTACTTTTAACCTGTTTGGTTCTATATTTAAAATAGATTGTGTGTGTATGTGTGTGTGTGTGTGTGTGTGTGTGTGTGTGCACAGCATATAATTAGATCTTGTTTTTTCTATCCACTCAGATAATGTCTGACTTTTAATTGGGATTTTTTTTTTTTTTTAAGAAAGTAGACTATCTATACAGGAAAGTTCCTTTCTAATGTAAAACGGAGTTTAGAGAAAAGCTGGTCAGTGCTGGCAGGGCAGCTCCATATGATGAAGTTCTGGGGTGTTGGTGGGGCTCGTGGATTCCGGAGCCAATGACCAAGAAGGAATTCTTGAAGATGTGCAAAAAGGTGATTTTATTAAAGCATGGGGACAGGACCCATGGGCAGGAAGAGCTGCTGGGATTTTTTTTTTTAATTGGGATCTTTGGAACTGTGCTGCCCAATACAGTAGCCACTAGCCACATATCCCTATTTAAATTAACTAAAATTAATTAAAATTTAAAAATCAATTCTTCAGGCACACTAGCCAAATTTCAAGTGCCCAATAGCCACATGTGGCTAGGAGCTTCAGTATTGAACAATACTAGTTTAAATCATTCATCTTTACATATAATGGAATTACTGATATGGTTAGGTTTGAGTCTAACATCTTGCTATTTGTTTTCTATTTCTCTCATTTGTCCTTTATTCCCTTTTTATTTCTGGAAGCTCTATTTGCTTTCAAATATGCTTGGTCATTCTTTATTGTCATTTTTCTCTGCTCATAATTTCAAATATTCATTTAATTTCTTTAAATATATTAAACATAAATTTAGGAAATCTATTTTGTGTCAATTCCAACATCTGAAATATTTGTGGGTCTATATTTGCTGAAATTTGCTTTGATGGTTCTCATTCATGGTGTCTTGTTTCCATTGTATATTTTGTGATTTTTAAAAACATATAAGCTGTCCATTTTCATTGGAAACAACCAGTAGGAATTCTTTTGAGATATGAACTAAAGTTACATTCCTCCTGAGAAATTTGCTTTTGTTTCTATCAGTTTCCTGGGGTGCTACCAATGTGGGACTATAGTTAAATTAAAATTTTAACTTAAAATCCAAGTGAATCCTGACAGAAAACACATGTGAGGACCAACTAGGTTTATGAATTCTCAAGGAAGAATTCTGTCTCATCCACCAGCACCAAGGTGAAGATAGGCATTTCTTCATTATCTCTTGTGCAGTGTGATTTCTTATTCAGCCTTGCACTGAGGGTGTGATAAGGTGGCTTTCCTATTTGTTTCTCCACCTTGGTCAGCTAACTTGTAACTCCTGGCTCCATGCTGTGATTCATACAGCTGTCGAGGAGGAAAGACTCCCTCGAGTTTGAAAAAACGTTTAGAGTGATAGCTGGCTGGGCACTTGTTTCCTGACCAGATTTCCTACTTTCATTACTGGTTTTGAAATCAACAAATTCTTTACTTTGGATGTATTTACAATTATTTAAAAATATTATACCCAGAATTTTAGTTGCTCGCTTCAAACTGAAGGGTTGTTCAGAGTATTTAATCCATAATACTACAAGAAATGGAAATTTCCAGCTCTATTATTTTTCCGATTGAATGCTAGGTGATAAATTTCAGAGGCATTGGTTAACAATAAGAGCATAGCAACTATTATATGTTGAGTGCCTACTCTGGTTCAGGCATTTTGCACATAAAATCTCCAGTCTTCACAATAATCCTACTAGTAGCTTTATTCTTTCCATTTAACAGATAAAACAATGAAGGTTAAATTATCCAAAGTCACACAAGTAGTCAGCAAAGGAACCTGACCTCTGCTCTTTGCGATCAATTCTGATCTCCTTTTCAAGCTGCCAAGTCTTTTCTCTTAATATTGAAAATACACAGTAGCTTTTATATTTAACAGCAGGCAGTGAAAGCAGGTTGAGCAGAGAAGAGATTTTTAAGGGATAAGATTTTCCACTTATGTCCCAATATGTAGCCTCCCATCATTTCACCCTAGATTTCTGAAACAGTGCTTCATCAGGTTCAAAATGCTCTGCAGTGAAATGGTCATGCAGAAACTTGCTTCATAACATTAGAAGCCAGAACTCTCAGATCTCCCTATTTCCATAATATCCCTAAAGCTCCAGGTGAATCTTCATTTGTGTGAGACACAGAACCAATTCTTTCATCTGAATTCTGTTTTAGACCCTCACATACCCAATGGGACTTTCTCATAACTGCAGCCCGTAGATGTCATTTTTCTTCATTTTGGGGGTTGGTGGCTTTTGTCCTTAGCAGCTGTGGCCTTAGACTTTATCTGGGTTTGCAATCAGGAAGCTGTGATACTTCCTGAGACTGTTCAGGGTACAATTTACACAATACAAACTGAGTTCACTTTCTTCACTTTGGAGTTGCGCTGGGGTCCTTAATGGGTTGACTGTACTTTGTCGAGTTTTCTACAGGTTGAATCCAGCAGTTGGTGAGAACCAACCTCTGTGGTTTACAACCACTTTTGTTTCCTGAGCAACATACACAGAGAATTTGGAAAGAAGGCAATGATTAGGATTGGAGTCTAGAAAACCGTTAAGAAGGAGGAAGTTTATCAACTCAGTGGGAGTAAATCTCCAAACCACCTTCAGAATGCTAACACGCAAACACTGTTTCTTGTTGCCATGACCAATCAGTAGGTTGTTGAAGAAAACCAGTCCAATACCAGAGGCAGAGAGAAGTTGGAGAAGAATCATCATTTTTAGATATTCAGATTCCTTGGCCAAAGAGAGTCAGGAATGACACTGATTGGTGCCACTTATTATATACAAGCTTTTTCATTTGTAAAATGCTCCCAAAGCTGTGACCATCATTCTGTATTTAAGAGTTGTTTCTATACTAGCTACATTTTGAAACTCTGTGATGAACAAACCTATTTTTATATTTTTTGATGTAATATTTATACCACTTTTAAAAATTATTAAAATTCCTATGATTAATTATTCCAATTACTAAAAGAGGATAATTATGTAACATGACAGAAGTACTAATTATCACTACAATGGCAATCATATTACAATATATAAATGTGTCAAATTAACATGTTGTACACTTTAAATTTATACAATGTTGTATGTCAAATATATTTAAATGAAAAAAATTTTTATAAGCTTGTTACTGAGTTTGTGGGTTAGGAGTCTTGTTTCTGGGTCTTCCTCCTTAGGGTCCTATCTTTGTTCATTTTGGTGAGAAGACTGGGGTAGGAGAGGGGCAAAGACACAAGTCAGAGGCTATGTGAGCAGATTTGGTAAAGAGAAATAGGTGAGGCCAGGAGTGGCCTGAGGTTTGGGATCATGTCTAAATTAGAGGTGTTCAACTTTGCTGATCTCCACAAACAATGATGATCCAGAAGTAAATGTCCACTGCTCACTACTTGACCACCAGTGGTGCTTTTGACAGCTACAGTATCTATCCTTTGAAATCCAATGTATTATTATTATTATTATTATTATTATTATTAATTATTTGAGGAAAGACAGCACAAGCAGGGATGGGGCAGAAAGGGGGGGGGGGAGAGAATCCCAAGCAGGCTCCAAATGGGGTTCGAACTCATGAAACTGTGAGATCATGACCTGAGCCAAAACTGAGAGTTGCATGCTTAACGGACTGAGTCACCAATGCAGCCCCAAAGTATTGTTTCACTAAGCCCCACAAAGTCTCTGTGAAGTGAATAAGTAGTGGGTAGTACCGTGTCCATAAGAAAAAGGGGTGGGGGCAGACATCTAGGCATGAGACTGCTGACTCTCACGAGGCTGGACTGTCTCCTCACCCATCACACCCACAGAAGACCCGGCTTCAAATCTTGACTCCGACACTTAGTACCTGTGTGACCCTGAGCAGCTACCTCTCTGAGTTTCAGTTTACTCATCTATAGTACAGACATAATGACAACTACCTAATAGGAATTTTGAATTGGGAAGAAACTGGCAAAGAAACTTGACACAGTATCAGCACTTAAGAGATGGGTGTCTCTTCCCCTCCCCCAACATTCACAGAGCCTAATTTGTCATTGCATGTTTTCTGTACTTGGATTGGAACAAAAGTATCTGAGTGTCCCTGAGGCTGGCATACATGCTGTCAAACTACACTCCATTGAAGACGTGCTAAGCAAGGTATTTAAGAAAGTGACCACATGGGGGAATAAAAGAGACATTTATAATGGCAACCAAAACAGAAGAAACCCACAAGGACACGATGAAAACTGAAACCACAATAATCTCTAAATAGAGAAGTAATAATTGTAGCCTATATTTAAGTGTACGGGAAGCAAGGGTTTGGGGAGGGGGTGCTTGCCATGGAGATCATGCTTATTTTTTCAAAGTTTGTGGAGAGAACTGAGCTGATTTTTCTTTTTTAAGTCAAAAAATGTTTCAGGTATTTCTAGTCTTACCCCAAAATTATACAAAAAAAAAAAAAAAAAAAGAAAGAAAAAATAAAGCATGATGCTGAGGGGAATGTGCAAAAGTAGGAGTATACAGGTAGAGTCAATGGTATTGATAAAATTGTGGTTTTTAAACTTGGGCTGGGATCATGGTTGTTCAATTTTATTATTACACTCACAACTTCTAATTTCACTACATATATTCTTATTTATATAACAAATGTTACATAATAAAAATGTTTAAGTGAACTGGAAATTGCTCAGTGAGTTCCACAGCAATAAAAAGAGAATAATCAATATCTGCAGGGAGATTCTATCTGCAATCAAAAATGATATGTGTAATCCCACTTCCCAAGTGCTGCCAGAAAACATATTTGCATTTCTGATTTTAGAATCAGTAAGTCTGTGAACAAAGAGAGTATAGCTTTACTCTGAACATCAGTAAAGGCTGGATCAGGTGTCTGATACAATTGTACTTATTCAGGGACACAGAGAAGCCTGGTGTCCATCAGGCAGATGGAAATAACTTGGGTGATAGTATCAAAGGGCACCAGGCAGTACAATAGTTTCAGGCTTGGGAAAGATGTCCATAAATTGCAGCCCTCAGCAATGAGTGGCTAATATCTTAAATATCCTTGTGAATTGTTTGAAAGAAGAAATATATTTCTACAAATTGAATGTTTGTGATTTAGTAAATTGACTGATTTAGTAAGTAGGAATATCAGGATTTACATAATAAAAATTTGTCATGATCTAATTAAGAAATAAAACCAATCAATGACATCAGCTGGTTCCAGAGAAGGGTGCAAATCATCTGAGATCAGCACTGAGAGCCAGGTTGCCTGGTTCTGTGTCTTTTAACAGCCTCAGCCAATATAATACTTCATAGGATTAAATGAGAAAATATATGCAGAGAATTTACAGTTCTTAGCAGAGTAATTCTTAGTAAGTGGCAGTTACTAATATTAGAAGATGTCAATGATGATAAAAAAAACATTAATGGTAGCAGGGCTATTATTGAGGGCCTTCTCTATACCAGGCTCTTGACATATATGATAGGATTTTCTTACTCCTTTTTTTGTTTTTTTTTGGCTGTAGATTTATCTTACAAATTGTGTTTAATTTGTAGGGTGGGTGATGAGTAAAAGAAACCAGATTTTTCAAAGAGATAATGATGACAGTGAAACTGAAAGCATAAGCTAAGGAGGAGACATCAATCACACTTTTTTTTCAGGGACAAAAAGAGCTTCAGGATGTCCAGATTGTATCTGATGCACAAATAAGGAGTAAAGCTAATTCCTATACCACATGGGACTAAAAAAAGACTGCTACACTCTCCAGTTAAAAAATGGCTGCTCATACTCTGAAACTGACCATCATGCCACTTAGGCATAGTTTGGCACATAGTCTACTATGATAATGTGGAGAAAGTACAGCTCATCTGCATGCTGACAGCAGATGCCCTGTGGCCTGGAGAAACAGTACTTGCACTCTCTGTGTTAACCTTTCTGGGCCCCTAAGCTTAGGTTAAACCATGAGGGAGAGTCTGTTATTGGCCTCTTGCTTGTTATTCCAAAATTCCTAGTGTCAACAGTAGACTCAGGTAAGATTAAAACATTACTCGGTAGTTAAATATACGAATGTATTACTAACATACTTCCCCCAAGAAATTCTATTGCCCTGAACTTAGACTAAAACTTCAACAATTTTTAAGTAATATTTATTCATTCAAAACATTATATTATTACTATATGCTAGGCATTTTGTGTAGGTCCTAAGGATGCAACAGTAAATAAAGCAGACATGATCTGTGACTTTGTAGAGTCTAAAATCTAATGGGGAGTCAGGTAATAAATAAGAAAACAAACAAATTGCAAATCATCAGAAAATGCAGAAAAGAAGAAAACTTGTGAACATAATCACTCTGACATAGCTCAGCCTTTTGTGAAACCCTCTTCTAGACTATCTAGGGCTGGGTACTCTAGAATCTTAGGGAAGAAGCCCATGGGTCATCACTTTTCACACCATGAGAACTGGAAGAAGAGGGGATGAGGAGGAAGTTGCATGGCCACATTAATATTTGCACACACACCTGGTAAAATGGTACCATGACCTAGGGTAAAGCTGCACCTGTGAGAGGTAGTTGTCTTGATCTTTGGGAACTTCAGGCAGTGAATAAACTTCCCAGAGGCTGCAGGTGTAGACTAGAAAATCCTTGGGGAAATACTGATCACTGTTCTTCCCTCTTGGACTGTCAGAGATCCCCTCCAAGCTGGGTGTTTTCAGGGCCCAGCCAGAACTTTGATAGATTTATAGAACATAGATGGTCAGAGCTGGAAAGTCCCTTAGAGAGCACTTAGTCCATCCTCCTCACATTACAAAGAAGGAAACAGGCACAGAGAGGAGGTAAGCCCAGAATTAAAAGCTAGTTAGGGCCCCAGCACAGACTGGCTAGATGCTCAATGGTCCCGTTTTCTCTTCCTTGACACAAAGGGAGATTATATTTTCCAGTCTCCTTTGCAGTTAGATTGGGATCATACGTTGGTGCTCTGGCAAATGGAATACAAACAGGAGTGACCTATCCCATTGTCCAGTCTGTATTTTTTTTTTAAGTTTACCTATTTGTTTTGAGACACAGAGAGAGCATGAGCAAGGGAGGGGTGGAGAGAGAGAGAGAGAGAGAGAGAGAGAATACCAAGCAGGCTCCGCACTATCAGTACAGAGCCCGACATGAGGCTAGAACTCACGAACTGTGAGATGATGACCTGAGCCAAAACCAAGAGTCGGACACATAACTGACTGAGCCACCCAGGTGCCCCTCAGTCTGTCTTCATAAAATTCCCATATGATCTTCTAAACACTTTCTAGCTTTATCATCAGCCAGCTAAATGCAGATAATCCACCAGAAGACTCCAAGAAATCCTTAGAAGATGGCAGCACCACTAGATAGCCACAGATAGTAGCAGAGATATCTTAATCACCTGTGAAGGCAGCAACCTGAACCCACTTAAACCAATAAATAAACTTTATTCTGTAGGCCACTGAATTTTTGGAGTTGTTATAGCAACTAGCACTCTGTGTAGTTTAGAGTCTGTGATGGTTAATTTCATGTGTCAACAGCCAATAATAATTTGGTCAAACATTATTCTGGGGTGTCTGTGAGAGTTTTCTGGATGAGATTAACATTTGAATCGACAGTCTGAATAAAGCAGATTTTCATTCTCAATGCACATGGATTCCCCCAATCAACTGAAGACCAAACCAACTGAATAGAAACAAAAGGTTCATAGGGAATTTTGTTTGCCTGCCTGATGAACTGGGACATTGGTCTCCTTCTGCCCTTGAACTAGAATATCCATAATCAGCTCTCCTGGTTCTAAGGCCTTTGAAATCAGACTGGAACTGCAACAAGGGCTCTCCTTCCTGGGTCTCCACTTGTTGACTGCCAATCTTAGGACTTTCCAGCTTCTGTAATCACGTGAGACAATTTCTCATAATAAATCTCTCTCTCTCTCTCTCTCTCTCTCTCTCTCTCTCTCTCTCTCTCTCTCCCTCCCTCTATTTCTGTCTCTCTCTATCTCTGGAGAGCCCTGATTTATACAAAGATTGTACATCAGACCTCCTGACTTCTGATTCAGTGTTGTTTTTCACAAAAGTATACTGTTTCTCCAAGCTAATAGAGAGAAGATTACCTAGGAAACTTCATACTCACTTCCCATACCTGGAACCCCCCCATCTTGGACCAACAATGACCAGTGAAAAATCAATCTTCACGTGGATGTCAGGGGATCCTTAGTGACATACAAAGTAAAGTTTGTGCATGCCCTGGGATCAGCCACACCTCTGACACTAGTGCTGGGACTGCAATGTGACTTCCAGTCTACTGTCTACTATTTCATGTGCCTTATAAGAGCACATGGGCCCAGCAGCCTGTCAGCTAGAGAACTCTATCCTGATCAGTACTTTTACATACCAATAATGATCTGAGGCTTGAATTGTAAAACAGATAAAAATTCAGTAAAGTTTTAGTGTTGTATGACTTTGCTATAATCTGATTTTCTTTAATGTAATAACCTGTACATGGTACAAACATAGAACCACAGTCCATTAACATAAACTTATAAGCATCTACTGACTAGAATTGCTTATTTCTGTCCTTTCTGAATCACAGATGAAGAGACAGATTACCAGATGGAATAGCTAGTCACAAAACCTCCGTCCTTGGCCAATTGGTAACATGGAATAATCTGGATCTCTTTTCCATAGCTCCCTGATGTTAACTCTCTCAGGAGTGAAAGGATTTAGTTGGACATGCTTGAAATATGCCTCTATAGTTGTCAGGTTTTTTCTTTTTTAAAGATTTTATTTTTAAGTAATCTTTACAGCAATGTCGGACTCGAACTCACAACCCTAAGATCAAGAGTTGAAAGCTCCACCAACTGAGCCAGGCAGGTGGCCCTATAGTTTTAAGTTTATATAAACCCTTAGGGAAAAGGGAAGAACCAGGGCACCTGAGTGGCTCAGTCAGTTGAGTGTCTGACTCTTGATTTCGACTCAGGTCATGGTCTCACAGTTCATGGGTTCAAGCCCCGCATCAGGCTCTGTGCTAATAGCATGAAACCTGCTTGGAATTCTCTCTCCCTCTCTCTGCCACTCTCTGGTCCCCTACTTTCATGCACTCTCTCTCTCAAAATAAATAAGTAAACTTTTTTTTTTTTTTTTAAAGAGAAGGACTTAAAATCAGAGAACCCTTGGACTGGAAAAGTTTTAGAGTCCACTTGATTCTATCTTTACTTTTAAATTTTATTTTATATGTTCTTTTATATAGTACCTAAATATGTGATGTAACCAATAACCATATCAAGATAAATCAGAAAGATGGCATCCAAAAATATGATGCTGTCTTGGGACTCCCTCAGCTGCATTAAGAACTTGTTACTCTTGCTTATTGGAGTCCCATGCACAGTTTTAATACCAGGAAAGAGTAAGACAACTTTGTGTGAAATCTCTGGGAATGTATATCCAAGAGGTGAAAACAAACAAGTCTACCAAAAGGTAATGAGAGGTTGGTTTCTAACTCTTCCAAAAAGTCATAGGAGATATTCAGTCAGCCATCCTTACCCTAAAAACAACTAAAGATTTGCCATAGCAGCAAAATCTTATAGAGGCATACCATTCAGTTCTTTTTCTCAGAAAGTGCAACCTAGAAAATCGTCTAATTCATGTTAAAAGACAGAATTGAAACTATGCTTCCTATTTTACCAAAAAATAAAAAAAATTCTCAATGAAGTTCATAAAACTAACATCAAGAAACAAAACTAACTTCCTGTTTTTGTTTCTCCTCTATAGTTACAACAAATTCAGCCTTAAAAAACTTTCAAAATTAGGATTTTTTCCTCGAATACCAGAAAATTAACAGGCAGAGTAAAGCAGTATCTTATTCTTTTGGACAGAGTATCTGAGTACTTTTCTCCTTCAAGCGTGTGTGTGATCAAAAGAACATACACACATGACACACACACATCAAACAGTATCAGAAACCAAAGTTTTCATTGGAAATTATATTTTACTCATGTCTGAAAGACTTTAAAAAAGTAAACAATATTCAGTTGATTCTGTTCACAAAGATACACACTTAAAGCATAAGGACAAAAAAAGCTTTAAAAGGATAGAAAAAAAATACAATGTAAAAACCAACCAAAGGGAAGGTATCATAACTATATTATCATAGGGAACTAGGAAATATACATTCTTTGCAAGCACACAGTACCTATAGAAATTGACCAAGGATAAGGCTACAAAGTAAATCTCAGCAAATATCAGAGAATTAATATGCAGGTCATATTCTCTGATTAAAACGTAATTATAATTCACTAATAAAAAATTACTGGAAAAAATAATTACAAATTTTAAATGCACTTCTAATACATCTGTCAAGTAAGGAATCTTATTAGGTAAAATGTAAAAATAAATGACAATGAAAATATGCTGTAAGAACTAATAATATAGAGACCTTTGACAAAATTGTTAAGAAAAAAGATAATGGCACAAAAAAAAATACCACAGTGAGTACTGAACATAATTATAGGTATATGAGATTTTTTTTGCAATCAAGAATACTATGATTTTTTCTACTATTTCATACTGTTTTCATAATGATTGATTTTTTTTTAATTTTTTTTTTCAACATTTATTTATTTTTGGGACAGAGAGAGACAGAGCATGAACAGGGGAGGGGCAGAGAGAGAGGGAGACACAGAATCGGAAACAGGCTCCAGGCTCTGAGCCATCAGCCCAGAGCCCGACGCGGGGCTCGAACTCACGGACCGCGAGATCGTGACCTGGCTGAAGTCGGACGCTTAACCGACTGCGCCACCCAGGCGCCCCTGTAATGATTGATTTTTAATATGGTGGCAAGTAATTTGAATACTTAGAAGAAACAGAACATTTCCTGAAATATATAATCTATCACAGCTCATTTAAGAAGAAAGCAAAAATCGAAATAGACATGTTGTCACTAAAGCTTAACATATAACCTCCTCTATAATGCTAAGCAAAATAAGTCAGTCAGAGAAAGACAGATATCATATGATTTCACTCATATGTGGAATTTTAAAAACTTAACAGATAAACATATGGGGAGTGAAGGAAAAATAAGATAAAAACAGAGAAGGAAGCAAGCCATAAGAGACTCTTAAATACAGAGAACAAATTGAGGGTTGATGGGGGTGGGGAGGGTGGGGAATGGGTTAAATGGGTGATGGGCATTAAGAAGGGCACTTTTCAGGATGAGCACTAGGTGTCATATGTAAGAGATGAATCACTGGGTTCTATTCCTGAAGCCAAGACTACACCGTATGTTAACTAACTTGAGAATAATATATATATATATGTATATATACATATATACATATATATATATATACATATACATATATACATATACATATGTATATATAGTATACATATATATATATATATACTCTCTTCTTTCCCTTTATGTGCACACACACACACACACACACACACGCATGCATGTGCACACATACAGGCCCAGATAAGTTCTATCAAATACTCAAGGAACATATAATCTCAATCTTCCATAAATTGTTCCAGAAAACGAAAAAAGAGGAAATGCTGCCCTATTCATTTTGAAATGAGTTAAACCTTGATATCAAAACCACATATGGGTAGTATAAGGAAGAAAGATTAAGCCAATTTCACCAATAAGCATAAATGCAAAAATCCTAAATAAAATTCAGCAAACCAGGGGCTCAGGTCATGATCCCAGGGTTGTGGGATCCAGCCCCACATCAGGCTCCATGGGATGCTTAAGATTCTCTGTCTCTTTCTGTCTCTCTCTTTCTCCATCTTCCCCTCTCCCATGCTCGCACTCTCTCTTTCTAAAATTAAAAAGATACAGTTCACAAACCAAATCAGTAATGTAGTTTTTCAAAAATAACCAAGTCTCAACTTGTTCCCCACCCCCAGCAATGAAAGGATAGTTTAACACTAGAATATCTATAAATGTCATTCACCACATTGACAAAGTAAAGAATAAAACCCATCAGATTTAGAAATAACACACTTTTCTCAACAGATGCCCCAAAATTATATAATAAAATTAAATGCCCAGGCATACAAGCAGAAATTCTTACCAAATAGAAATTAACCCAATTTTTAAAAAGTTGTCTACCAAAACCTACCCAAAATAGCACACTAAATTGTGAAAAATTAAAAGCATTTAGGGGCGCCTGGGTGGCTCAGTCGGTTGAGCGTCCGACTTCAGCTCAGGTCACGATCTCACGGTCTGTGAGTTCGAACCCCGCGTCAGGCTCTGGGCTGATGTCTCAGAGCCTGGAGCCTGCTTCCGATTCTGTGTCTCCCTCTCTCTCTGCCCCTCCCCCATTCATGCTCTGTCTCTCTCTGTCTCAAAAATAAATAAACATTAAAAAAAATTAAAAAAAAAAAAGCATTTCCCTGGAAGTCAGAAATAAAACAAGGATGTCTCTTATTCTGCCCCTGTTCAATGCAGCCTTGTCTACTGCAGCAAGTCAAGAAGAGTATGTTAGAAAGGCCAAACAAAGCCTTTCAACAAAGCAAACAATCGTTTGCATATTTTATGACTGTCTTACATAGAAAATCTGAAATGATCTACAATACACTAAAAAGAAGGTTCAGCAAAGTTACAGGATACAAGATCAATATACAAAAAAATAATAATTTTGTTCCCACACACCAGTAGCAGATAGTTAGGAAATGCAGTTTTAAAAAATAATTATAAGAGCAATGAACCAAAAAAAGACGAAATTATGACAAAAATTAAATGTTATTAAAAGACATAAAAGAAGACCTAAATGAATGAGTAATATACCTTCCTTATTTTTGGATAGGAAGAATCAATATCAAAAAGATTTCCATTCCCAATTAAATAATAAATATAGTACAAATAAAAAAATCCAACATAGTTTTTCACAAGCAAGAGCAAACAGACAAAGGTAGCCAAGCTATTCCTGATGAGAACAAAACAGGTCAGAGGGAAACCTTTCCTACTAGTTACTAAGAGTTTATTTTAGGTTTAATTAAGATACTATGGCTTTGGCATACAGATAGATAAAATGACCAATGGAACAAATTAGGAAGCCCAAAGAACCATACAGAAATAGAAACTTGATATATGACAGAGGTGGCTTTACGTTTCAAGGGAAAAGGATGTAATCTGCAATAAATAATGTTGGAGTAATTGGTTATCTGTGTGGGCAATAAAAATTTTAGTTAGATTCTATTTCATATCATAACATATAAGTAGATTAAAAAGCTAATGTTATCAGAGAGGGAGACAAACCATAAGACAAACCATAAGAGACAGAGAACAAACTGAGGGTTGCTGGAGGGGAGGGGGGTGGGGAGGTGGGCTAAATGGATGATGGGCATTAAAGAGGGCATTTGTTGGGATGAACAGTGGGTGTCATGTGTAAGTGATGAATCACTAAATTCTATCCCTGAAATCATTATTACACTATATGTTAACTAATTTGAATTTAAATTTTAAAAATAAAGAAAAAAAGCTAATTTTAGAAGTAAATATTTTAATGTTTTTAGAAAACATAGGGAATGAGCTTATGACCACCAATCAGGGAAGAATTTCTGAATTAGGATATAAAAAGCATAAACC
Organism: Puma concolor; assembly: GCF_028749965.1. Classification (NCBI taxonomy): domain Eukaryota; kingdom Metazoa; phylum Chordata; class Mammalia; order Carnivora; family Felidae; genus Puma; species Puma concolor. Next base: position 78,813,180 of record NC_141674.1, read on the forward strand.
ACAAACCAAAGACTGATATATTTGAGTACATTAACACAAAAAACAAGCAAATCCTCCCTTCCACCAAAACAAAAAGGCAAGCTATAGACTGGGACATGTGGGCAACACATTTTACAGAACAATGACTATTTAGAATATATTTTAAAATATAAATTGATATAAAGCAAACAACCCAACCAAAAATGGACAAAGAACATGAAAAGGCATCTCACAGGAAAGGAAACCTGTCAGACCAATAAACTTATGAAAGGATGCTCAACCTCACTAAGAATCAGGAAACGCAAATTACAATAACACTTCACATCCATCCGACTGGCAAACATTTTTAAAGTCTGACAAGATCAACTGTTGGTAAGGTGCAGAGAAACAGGAATTTTCCTACAGTGTTGGTGGGAATGTAAATTGGTACAACCACTTTGGAGAGTAACTTGGTAATATCCATCACTTCCACTCTCCCAGGAATATACCCTAAAGAATCTCGCTCACAAGGAGATATGTGAAAGATTGTTTGCTTCAGAATTATCTGTTAAGGAGAAAATTGGAAATAACTAAAACTCTCCCAACAGGAGAATACAAAAATAATCACCAAGTATTCATACAACAGAATTCTGTATGCAGCATTTAAAGAAATGAAGAATACTGCATGTACCAAATGGACAAATCTCAAAAATAAAATATAGAGAAAAAAAAAAAAAGTAAGGTGCAGAAGGATACATACACTATGATACCATTTATATTAAGTTAAAACATGCTAAGTAGTATTATATATAGTTTATGGTAATATGTATAAATAAAGGTATAAAAATAGTCATGGCAATGATATGTACCAACTTTGGTAAACTGGATGCCTCTGAGGAGAGAAGAAAGGGAATGGTGTTAGGGAGGAATATATTCCAGAGGATATTCAACCATGTCTGTAATGTTTTATTTTAAAAATAAAACCCAAAGTAAATATGGCAGAATTACGTTTATTATATTACTTATAATTTCCCATATGTTAAAATGCTTTATTTAGGGGAGCCTGGGTGGCTCCGTCAGTTAAGCGTCCGACTTCAGCTCAGGTCATGATCTCACGGTCCGTGAGTTCAAGCCCCGCGTCAGGCTCTGTGCTGACAGCTCGGAGCCTGGATCCTGTTTCAGATTCTGTGTCTCCCTCTCTCTCTGCCCCTCCCCTGTTCATGCTCTGTCTCTCTCTGTCTCAAAAATAAATAAATGTTAAAAAAAAATTTTTTTAATGCTTTATTTAAAAAGTGAATAACTTTGGGATGCCTGGTGGCTCAGTCAGTTAAGTGTCCCACTTTGGCTCAGGTCATGATCTCATGGCTTGTGAGTTCCTGCCCCACATCGGGCTCTGTGCTGACAGTTCAGAGCCCGGAATCCGCTTTGGATTCTGTGTCTCCCTCTCTCTCTGCCTCTCTCCTCACTCGTGCTCTGTCTCTCTCTCTATCTCAAAAATAAATAAACATTAAAACAAATTAAAAAGTGAATAACTTCAAAGTAAAACTTCAGGATCTTAATTACTGATGAAATCCTGATAAATACTAAAATTTCAATAAAACTTAACCATAAAAATTGTCAAAATTCTCATTGTAAAATATAAATATTTCAGTTTTATGTGTCCATATTACAAATAAATATGAGCTATCTAGACATAAATTGTAAATTCCCCTGATCACAGGGTTAAAAATATAAAAATATAAATATACACACACGTGGGTAAAGATTGGAAAGCAACACTGAAAATAAGCTACGCATAACCTTCCAAGATAGAAGGGTTTGGGGTGACACTTAACTTTTTTATTAAAAAGTTTTTTAATTTAACAAATGGAATGTTGCTAAAATAAAACCTTTTTAAAAAAACTTTTTACTGTAAAAATAATATAGCAGCAGAGATTTAAACAAATAGTTCTCTAGAAATGTACAGTACAAAGTCACATCCTTTTAGGCCTTCCTCCAAATTCTTTTCTTTCTGTTAAACGACCAGGTTATAAAACAGGCACACAACAAAATGATGTGGGTCAAATCACTATTGCCACCCAATTTTCAAGGGCAATGGCAGTCAAGAATTCGTCTGGGAGAGATACTTTGCTATGCCTTTAATTAAGGTGGGGCTTTTAAAACTCAATTGTTCCATTCGTGTCTCAAATCAATCAGATGAAATTCACCTTTTAGGTGGCCTGAATCCTGATAGCTAGGCACACTTGATAGGTAATTTAATCATCTCTGGTGTAGACGAACGCAACCTGAAATTAGCTAGTGAAAGAGTTGGTCTTCTCTGAGATAGCTGTGCTTTTCCACTTTTATGCGAGAGCTGAGCTTCACCAACTGGCTAGCTGGAGGCGTTATTAAAAATTTAGTGAAAGAAACAAAGGTGTGCTCTGGTGTCTCTTGTTACCCTTTCTACTGTTACTCCAGCAGACAAAAGGCATAGAGCCTGCCTCATGAATAATGTGACATGGAATATTCACGATCTATTTTTAATGGAGGCAAGTAATAACATTAAGAGAGATATTTGCAATCTTCAAATTTCACACAGTAACAGGCGCAGTAATTTGTTTTGATTCTGAACTGAGGATATCAAGATATATTTTTTTCTTAAAAAGGCGTACTGTTAACATCAAAATTACAACTTCTCATTTATAGCAAAAACAAGGATTATGAAAATGGCCCCAGAGTTCTAAATGTCATCAGAGAAGGACAAGACAGATAACTAGATTTCAATCAGTCTACTTACCTCTTGACGCCAACTTCTTTACTTTTCAAACCAGTTGGAAATAATCAACCAGTATGCACAGTGAATTCTGTGCGAAGGACATTTTGTGATCTTTATTCCCTGGGAGTTTTGTTTCCCAGGACACTAGGAAGAGGTTTCTGGATGCTGTAACTGTTCAACCATCAGTTCTGGAAAATTATCTTCAACTGCATTATAAACAAATGTAAATTTTGAATGAGAGTAAACTGACATGGAAAGACATGATGTTGAAAACCAACTAAGCACAGCCAAGGACTGAGATTTAGAGAGACTGGAGGAAAGCAGTCTTGCCCCCTTACCCACCAACTCAGAGAGCGTCCTATGTGTTCAGTTGGTTTCCTAAAGTTTCAAGCAATTTATCTTTCCATTGTGCTCTAGAAAGCAGAGCTGGTCAGAGTTAAGCAGAATTTTATTTTCTCTGCTTATTTACCTACTACCTCAGCAAATACCTACTGATCTCCTATTGGTGTGACAGGCACTGTTCTGGGAGCTGAAGATTCAGCAGTGACAAAATAAATAAAGCTCCATAGGACACTGTGCTCACTGCTGTACCCAACCACCTAGAACAGTGCCAGGCACATACTAGGCTCTCAATCAGTATGTGTGAAATTGATTTGAATCGAAATGCACAATCTACTGGTGGTCACCACAGGCCATGCATACCTTGGCTGAGAGATGTTAGAATGAGCACAGGTAGTTGGAATTTAGGCCAGGACCTTATTCTAGTTTCATTTTCTTAAGGACTGATTCATGCAAGAAATTCCCACAGGTGTGATAGAGCCAGAAATAATTCAAATTCCAATTTTACTACCCCTCCCCTGATTCATCTTTATATTTAGACTTGCAGTAGGTGAGGCAACTAACCAATATCACACACTTTCTATCCCCTCCAGTCTCCACAGAATCAAAGCAGGCAGGGTTGGATTAGGATGACAGAACCATATCCCCATTTTATGGTCAAGGAAACTGGAATCAGGGAGGCCAAAGGAGTTGCCTAAGTCGCACAGCATGTTGGTGACAGAGCTGTGACTAAGACTCAATTTCTGGACCCAAGAACTGTGATTTCTTTATTCATATGGGAGCCTTCTGACCTATAAACAAAACAAAACACAAAAAACAAACAAACAAAAACAACCCTGAGGTCCTCAGAAGGATCTATGTACATGAGGACCATCAGGGACTCTATAAGACAGGAGCTTAGTTTTGTATACCTAGTTTTTCTGTTCAGAAAGAAGGATTTTTGAGGTATAGAAGGGAAAAGCATATGAAAATCCGAGCGATTGGATCTTACTCTCTTCTGGATATTGGCTTGTCTGCTTTACTTTTAATACCTCACTATAGCTTCTTCAGGACCAACTCCCACTATGGACTAAAACAAGTCTTTTCCAAATTCCCTACCTAAATGAAAAGCCATAGGTAAGAGTCTCAATATTTTATTAACTTAAAACATCACTCTAATAAATATGTATTAACAAACAAAATGCACTCCAGAAGATCTAAAAACATTTACAAACCTCATCAACGTAAAAATACCACTTTGTGTCCTTCTAGTACACACGGAAGATCACTTCACATGCCTGCTAGCTTAGACATCTTAAAAATACCAGTGTAACAATCAAAAACTGAATATACACACAAATCTTGGAAGTATCTGTTCAGCCTTTTTTGTTTGTTTATGCTTGATAAAATCCAAATGTGTCAGAAAAGAAGGTTCAAGATTCTATTTGTCTTCTCCAAATTCCTTTGGAGGGAAAAATCAGACCCAGCCACTCGGAGGTGCAACTATTAGCTTTTGAAGGGCAGGGGCAAGGGCCATACCTTTAATCTCTGGCTCCCTGATACCTAGGCCTGCAGCCTGTGGTCAATAAACACTTGCTGAGTGAACAGATGGTTTGTTGTCCAGAGGTGCTGCTCTGATGAAGTCTTCACAAGCCTCCTGCAGGAAGGACTCTCCTCTCCTCTCACCACCAAGTGATTTTTTTTCTTCTGCTCCCTCTTGAAACAGGCTGGAGGCGCCTGGGTGGCTCAGTTGTTTGGGCAGCCGACTTCGGCTCAGGTCATGATTTCGCGGTCCGTGAGTTCGAGCCCCGCGTCGGGCTCTGTGCTGACAGCTCAGAGCCTGGAGCCTGTTTTGGATTCTGTGTCTCCCTCTCTCTGACCCTCCCCTGTTCATGCTCTGTCTCTCTCTGTCTTGGGAATAGATTAACGTTAAAAAAAAAAAAATTAAAAAAAAAGAAACAGGCTGGACAGCGTATTTTGTCATTTCAAAAGTATGAAACTCCTTCCCCAAATCAGTTTCTGAACCATTCTTCAAGTGGGAGAATTGATTCTTCCAAGATTTACAGGCAGCACCCAATAGAAAGGGGTTAACAGACTCCCCAGAAAGAAAAAAAAAGTAACACTCATTTTTCATTCTAGATAAAAACATTAGCACGTGTCAACCTTGTAAATGGTGATTCCTCCTCTTCCACACAAGTATCTGGGGTAGGTCAGGAAAAGGGAAGAAACCTGAAGGGTTGTCCTGTCTGTGGAGCAGGGCTGGGAATGAGAACTGCAGAGCCCAGGATTTTATCTGAGCCCCTCTTGACTTTTGAGTCTTCCTTCTGGTGTGGGGGAGCCTATTCGGCGTGTTCACAGCCCAGTAAGTTACTTGGTTCCCGCTCTGGGCTGAACTTTGTAAAGGTAATTTATCCCCTCTTGCAGTTCCAGGAAGTAAGGTGGAGGGGCTCACCCTGCTGGGATCTTCGGACTGGCTCCGAGGGCCTGAAATGTCGGAAGTGGATGATAGCAAGTGGGGAGGCTGCCCTCCGTAGTGTTGTGTAATGCTTGCTGCTTGCAGCCAGCCAGGGCCCTCATTTGAGCCCATGCTGTGTCTCCCGGTGCCGCCTGAGGTCCACCTTCCTCTGGAAGCCCTTCCCACAAAGGTCACAGCCAAAGGGTTTGAAGCCTGTGTGCTTGCGGCTGTGGGTGATGAGGTTGGAGCTCTGGCTGAATGCCTTCCCACACACCTGGCATTTGTGGGGCTTCTCACCTGCAGGGATGGAGGAGGGGAGGAGAGGAAGTATGAGTCTATGATAAAGCTAGAGGGGACTCACTGTGACCCACATGCTCTTAGCAGCAGCTGGCTGCAACGCAGTCTGAGGCCTTTAAGTGACTTGGAGGGTGACGTGTTGCAACTCAAGTCCTGGGAAGTCATGGGTGCACCAGGTGAAAGGGAGACTTTCTGAGTGGGGGTTCCCAGCAAAAGGCCTCAAACCGTTTCCTGCTAAACGGAAACAGAGCAAAGGCCACGTGCCCAGACTCACAGCTGAATCCACCCTGGCAAGGCACCCCTGACTTTAGAAGCAGAGAGCTCCCAGAGCAGATGTTCGATGTGGGGGTGGGGGCCTGTCCTTCAAACCATGTGACTCTGTTCTTATTCAGAGGAAGTTTTCAAATCTGAGTTTCCAAGTGGGCGTTGGTTTGTGTGGACCAGTGAGCCTGTCTTCTTTCTTGCTCTTGAAGGACAATAGAATGTATCTGAAGCACAGACATTTCTCAAAGTCGTATTTTTAAAATCCACATTTGGGTCACGAAGTATTTCTCAAGATGGCTGATCCTTCTATCTTGATTTTACTTTCTTTTTATAAGGATTCTTTATATCCTAGCAAATCTTCACCACAGATTAATAAATAACAAATAAAAAATGTTTGGTCTTTCCCCCCAAACCATGTGCTGTTTAACATTTGGGTAAATGGCATGCATTTTCACATAGCCTCAGCATGGCATTATAGTCAGGGCTTGGTCTTGGAAAAGTGCAACAATAGATGAAGTTTGTTTTTGAGGAGACTTCTATCCCTCTTGCTGTGCCCCTTTCTGTCTTCATGTTTCAGATTTCCTTGATAAGGAAGCACCCATCAAAACTTACCCTATCCCTTTAGGGTCAAACAAATCTGAGAAACAAATTCTAGCTAAGATGTAAATGTTTGATAAGGACTTAATGTTTCATTCAGTCAAGATCCTAGTTGCATTTTGGTAAGTGTTTTAAATACTTTTACTCAAAAGGAGTGAGTTACATGGAAATTTCAGACAAGGGTCCACGATTAAAATAGGATATTTTTCTGAGTTTTCTGATGGGGGCATCTACACTGCCCAAACATATTTATAAACATCAATGGTCGGTGTTTGGAACACACTGGAATTTGCTTTACATCAGTATTCATATTCTAGAATAAAACAGCCAGAATTCTGGGTCCCTTGTAAGTGTATTATTTACTATTAAAGAGACTGCACCTGGCATTAAAACTGCCACCTATACACAATCAAAATGTTGCAGAAAGAGTCCAAGATTGGAAGCCAGAGCATTCCATGGCCTCAAGATTTACTCTTAGCCTGGCCTGTGCTAAATCACTGCATCACCCTGAGTTTCAGGATGGCAAGACTACTTTATGGGGTGGCAGTAAGGATCAAAAGAAGGGCTAGATTTGAAAGCAATGTGTAAATAACAAAGTATTATAATAGGTAAAGAATTATCATTGTTATGGCATGAACTTGCTGAAATTTTGAAAAGAGCAATAAGTAAATAGAAGTTTTCTACATCTACCAACCTTAATGACTCTGAAAATACAGTAACCAGTGGTCAAGATAATAGATATTTGAAATCAAGCAGACCTGAATTTAAGTCCTGGCCCTGCCACTTGCTGTTGGGGCCCTGGACAGGTTACCTAATCTTTCCGTGCCTCACTTTCCTCATCTCTAAAATGGAGATATGGAATAGTCTCTACCTCCCAGAGTTTTTGTGAGTATAAAATGAGACAATGCACTTGAAAAGTGCTTAGCAGACAGCTCAGTAATATTTACCATTGTTTTTTCCCTCCTCAATCAGGATAAGCTCTTAGATTGCAAAAAAAAAAAAAAAAAAAAAAAAAAAAAATGCAGCCAAAAGGCCACACATAAGTCCCTCCCCTAAAAGGCTGGGTGGGAGCTCTGCAGAAAGTCCTCAATCTCTGGAGCTTCAGATCTTACCCTGCTCTGAGCAGTTGGAGCAGCAGTTAAACTGCTGGAGGAAAATAGTCTTTGCAAGTATAAAGAGCCTGAGGCTGATCAGCTTACTGGTTCTTCGGATGCAACCCCAAATCAAGGCCCCTTTGGGGGAGAACGTTGTTTGTAAACAAACTTAAGAGAATCGGCCTGCTTGTTTTCTTGCATACACTGCAGTGATTAACTCTGTCTGGAAGGTACCGCTCATTCTGCAGCCAGAATATCACAGGAAAGGTGAATTGTATTGGTGGGAAGAACAACAATGCTCCCCCACTCCAGCCCTCACCAGATGTTTTTCTACAAGCCAAGGGCCTTCAGCTTACCAGTGTGAATGAAGGTGTGTTTCTTCATGTCTGACTTTTGGTGGAACCTCTTGCCACAGTACTGACAAGGGTAGGGCCGGGTGTCTGAATGGATAAGCAAGTGTGTGGACAGCGTAGATGACCTCTTGAAGCTCTTGCCACAGATCTTACAGTCAAAGCTTCGTTCCTGTGGATAGAAAGATGTGGCATTCCTACTGCAGGCATCTAGGCTGCCATCCTCCTCACCACTAACCCAACCATAAAGTCCCCAGAGCCAGGGCTCTCCTTTTCTTCGGGCTCCCCTTCCACTTAGCCTGCCCCATCATTCTCTCTCCCCGGATTTATTTCCAATCTCTACCCCCTCCACCCCACCCTCTTCCCCTTTAACACTTTTTCTACCCACTTTTCACCCACAACCCTCCACACCCCATGGCAAAAATGTATCCCCACCCTGCTTTTTTGACACCCATTTACAAACACTTCTCCACCCTCCTCAACAGGAGGCTTAGACCTCAGTCAGTTGAGACCACTGCCCCCTCTGGCCAGTGCTGAGAGAGATGGAAGAATACTTCTCTTTTTAGTAAGTCTGTACGTGAGCATTCTCTTGTCATAGTTACTTGTACACTTAATTGCTTATCTACTCTCTGTCACTGAGCTAAGCTGAAAAATTCTGTGGGGGCATCCTGTCAGGGACCTGATGTGTTACAGGATTCTCACGTGCCTAGCAACTGGAAGTTGGACAACAAATATTAATAAAGGAATGAATGAAAGAACAGCAGGACAAATATGCTGCTGGATACTCTAAATGAGCTGACATCCCTTCTTTTCATTTGGGAGGGATCAATGCTGATTAAGTGACAACCATTTGGTGATAAGAAGCGAGGCAAAAAACAAACAAACAAACAAACAAAACCCAGAGCTAATAAATCTGATATATCCGCAGCAAGAGTGCATACAAACCCTCCTCAAACCCAAAGTAATGATCAGGATCACCCTCTGGAGGCTTACAATGATGTGACACCAAACTCTAGGGCTGCCTGGAAGCCAGAGCCGGCCACCTTTCCCTACACACCTACATCCGGGCAAAGTGCCTTGGTGGAGGAGACTGGGGGCAGTTCGGGGACGTCCAAGGGAAAAGATGCCAAGCGGAGAGTGGCCGGTACTGCACTGAGAAGCGGAACATCCCCGAAAGCGAACCTGAGCAGGGCCGCGCGCGGCCTTGCGCCCCGCGCTTACCTGCGAGTGCACGGCTTTGTGCTGCTCCAGGCTCACCGCGTGCCCGAAGGTCTTGCCGCACATCTCGCACGCAAAGGGTCTCGTGCCGCTGTGGGACCTGCGCACGTGCACCTCGAGCCCGTGCGGCGTGGAGAACACCTGAGGCGGGTGGGGCCGGGGAGAAGGCCGCTGAGAGGGGCCGAGGGGCGCGGGCCAGGGGCGGGGGCGTGGGACCAACTAAGCCAAGCGCGCGGGAGCCTCACCTTGCTGCACTTGATGCACTTGTAGGAGTCGCCGCCCAGCAGCAAGCGGGTGCACAGCAGCTCCGACTCCACCTTGACGCCGGCGCCCTTGTCCGCGTGCAGCCCGTGGCCGCGCTCAGAGTATAGCCCGCCGACCGCCGCCGTCGGCCGCTCGTACAGCCCTGCCGCCGGGGGCCCGAAGTCGCCGTAGAGCCCCAGGCCCGCGCCGCCGGCAGCGCCACCTCCTGCGCTGCCTCCCCCGGGCGCCCCGGCCCCTGCGCCGCCCGCAGCCCGCTCCGGGCCGTAGAGCGCCGCGGGGTGGCCTGGCTCCGGGGCGCGCTCGCAGAAGAGGCCCAGGCCCGCGCCGCGCTCCAGGGCCGCGCACGGCCGGTAACTGTGCACCAAGTGCCGCAGGTCAGAACCCGCTAGGCCGCTCCACGAGTATGGCTTGAAGGGCAGGGGGAAGGGTTGGGCTTCGTCCAGCGACGGGCACACCGACTTCTCTGAGGCTGTGGAGGCACAAGGGGGCGTCCGGTCAGGCTTCAGACGGCGGGGCGGAGGCCGCCCAGCGGCATCTGCCAGCTGCCCAGCACTGGTGGAGTACTCCGTGCGCCAGGCGCCGCGGTAGGTGCCCTGACGCCCCCAGAGTAAAACGCGGACCGGGTCTCTGGGACCTCGAGGATCGCTGCAGGCGGCAGGGCAGCAAACGGATAATTAAAATGGCATCGGTCGAGGAGATGGGTAAATTTAGTGCAGCGGAAACGCACGACGTTAGGAGGGTCTTTTCTGGTGGGACCGGAGCAACTCGCGGTGCCACGAAAACAAGCGCGCCACGCCGTCTGCGCTGATACCTGCTCTGAGCTGAGCTGAGCAGGAGAAGGCGGCCCCCCTTAGGGCCCGACAGCGCTCCTGCGCAGACTGCCCAGCGCCCAGCGCCAGCACTCTCCCGGCCCCTACAGATTCCCACTCGTCTTTTTTCTTTCCGGGATCGATAAGGAAGGAGGGAGAGGACAAATAAAATGCAGCCCGGCCTACCGAAGACATCTGTCTGGGAAAAAAACGGGGAAGTATTAACATTCCTAACAGTTCCTTCAATACCCAGTGCAAGTAGCAAAGGGACAGCGGGAGAAGGTTTGGAGCTTGAACTACCTGCCACATACTCCCCATTCTCATTCTTGTCATAGCTTGATGGTGAAAAAACCACATTTCTCAGAGAAGAATTGACAAGGTTTAGCCACCATCTGCCAGTGCCATAGCTTTCCCACATCCGAGGCCTCTGTGCCGCTGCCCAACGTATCCTTTCCTTATTTGCATACGGATTTACGAAGCTGTTCCCACACTGCACACTCCAGGCTAGCCGTTTTAATGAGGATGCACCCCAAGATTCCCGCGGAGAGATTGCCGGCACCCCGTCTTGGAGGGCGGTGTCCTGCACAGCCATGAAGAATCATGGGGTTGCAGGCTCCCAGATACATTCGCTGCAGCCATGGCTTTAGCCAGATCAACGCACTGAGGGATGGGGTTGGGACTATCTTTTAAAACTAGTAAAGGCAATCTGGAAATAACAGGCACCTGGCAGAATGCAGCTAATGTGTGTTCTCCTTCCCCGATCAGAACCCACGACTCACTCCCACCCAAAGTGCACAAAACTTTGCGCAAAACTCCATTGCTGTCTGGAAATGTAGCCAACCGACTGGTCTCTAAGGCTGGGCCGGCCAACCCCACCGAACGAAAAATCAAACAGGCCCCCAATCCGCGCCTGCAAAAACTCAGAGGAGGGCAGAGATTTCCGGACCGACCCCTCCCTCCCGCTTAGCGCCCAGCTCTGCCAGGCCCGATGCTTGCGGGAGCCAGAGGAATTTTTAAAGACTGCCCAGGTTTCCGTTTGAGACTCCAGCGTCTGGATTTGGGGATCCTAGCTCTTTCTAAGCAGTCAACTGATCAGAAAACGAAATGTCGAGGTTGCTGCCTGTCGAGACGACTCATTTATTTTCTCTCACCCACCATCTCCGCCAAACGAACGTTAGAGATTAACAACCCGGGTCCCGCCGCCTCGGATCCAAGCAACAGACCCCGCAAACAGGCTGACGCAGTCCCAGAAAAGCCAGATGCCTCCCCTACGGGCTCCTTACCCCACGAACACGCGCTCTCCTGTCGGAAAGACCCTCCGCCATCCATTTAGCATCTCTGAACCCAAAGCTGAGTTAGTTTACTTTTCACCGTGGGAACCCTGCTGCCCCGGCCCCAAAGCTCCCAACCAGCTCCTACCTGGAGACACAGAGGGCGACGGAGGCCTCCAGAAATCCTCAAACTCTGAGCTCCGGTCGCAGACGCTGCCCTCACAGCTGCCCGGAGATGCGGAGGCTCTGTCAGGGGCCTCAGTCATCTGTGAGTCGGGGGACAAACGACCCCGGGGCTCTGTCTTCGCCCCTCCTGCGCTCGAGGTGCTGTCTGCGGAGAGGAGGCAGGATAGGAGCTCAGGCTGAGCCCTGAATGGGGCCAATGGTTCTGAAGTGGTGCCTCCCCAACCCGTGGCACCCGGGCGTCCTCTTTTTTTCCCAGACCTGGCCGGGAACCCTTCCGGATCCGAGGGCCGGAGCAAAGAGGCCGTGGCACCTAGGCGACGAGCCCGGAAGGGACCCGGACGGTTGGAAACAAAAAAGGCAGCAAAGGAGGCTTCAGGGTCGCCCTGCCCGGCTCCTTTGGGGATGGTGTGTCAGGGCGCACAATCTACGTCCCTGGGAGCAGCCCCTCCCGGTCCGCGCGCGCCCCGCACCTGCTCCGCCTGGCGCCAGTACATTCTCCAGGCGGAGGGAATAGTCGGGTCCCGGGGAGCGCGGCTGGTGGTAACTGTGAGCCTTCTTGCTCTTGACAAGGAACGAACGCGGCATGGTGGTCCGGCGCGCTCCCCACTCCGCTGCCTGGAGCCGCCGTCAGCCCACTGTCACTTCGAGTTCTTGCTCTGCCCCAGTCAGGCGGAGACCTGCCAAAAGAGAAGAACCCGGTGGAAACGCGGGTCCGCACGCTCCTGGGCCGGGGACTGGGGAGCCGGGTGGAAAGAGAGCTTCAGCCGGGGAGGAGCGAGGGAGGCCTGCGGGAGGAGGGGCTTGGCCCCGCTGCGCCGCGATCACCAGGTGGCACTCGGACAGGTGGCGCGAGCCCGCCGCCGCCGCCACAGCTCAGCGGTAAAACCCGTCCCGGGGCTGAGGCTCAGGCCTCTTCCTTCTGCTCGGCCCACACCCCTTGGCCCCTCCCCTTTCCTAGCAAAACTCGCTCCGTCAAACTCTCCGGAGAGCCGATGTCCCCAACTGGCCAGTTACCCCAACTCAACCACTCATTTGCCTGCCTGGCCTAGTTTTCGGGCTGGGGAGTAGAGCAGGGACGGGCTGATCACTCCAGGGCCGAGGGATCGGGGACCAGGAAGGGGCTACAAGCCAAGCACTCCAAGAGCCCGCTACAAACCGGAGGCGGGTGGTGGGAGAGGAGGGGCGCACTAGGCTGGCTGAGCAGAGGTTGGGAGAGAGCAGCAGAGGGGCTGAGAGCAGCAGAGGCTGGAGAAGGAAGGCAGAAGAGAAGAGGAACAGGAAGGTGGCGTGAGGGGAGATGGCAGAGGACTGACCCCGGCCCCGGGTGGAACTCGCATACCCGTGATCTCCCTCGCTCCTCAAGCGAGGAAAAGGTTGGCCTGGAGACGCGAGTGCGGCGGGGGCAAGCAGAGTCTGGGGCGAGATCTAACCTCGGAAACCAAGTCCTAGGAAAAAGCATTTTTTCGTTCTGCTCACCGAAAACCTTGTCTAGGGGAAGTCGAGCCCGACTTGTGCGCGATGGCTGTGAACTGCCCGGCGTCTGTAGTCCGCGGAGAAACAACAGATTATCCAACGCGGAGAGCGCAGGGTGCGCTGCCACGGCCAGTGCGCCGGGGTCCAGGAGCGGGCCTGGGAGGGAGCTAGCTGCCCGCCGCGCCGCTCTCATTAACCCCCAATCAGTTCACCTAATCCCGGGGTCGAAACCTGAGCCCGGCGGTGAGGCGGGGCAGAGCCTCCAGCTCCGCTTGGGGCTGCTCGGGGGCGGAACCAGGCAGGCAAGGAGGTCTAGGGAACTCGAAATTTGCCTTCCTCTCGGAGTGAAGGCGATGGGCGCCGCGTTCACCTGGGAGCTGCAGGCTCTTGGGGGTACAGCAGCTCTCCATGGTCTAGGCTAGTTCAGTAACAAGGGTGCTGGGGGACCACAGGCGGGGACAAGGATCTCGTCCTTGGCCTTCGCGCGTCTTAGGCTGCCAGACTAGGAGCTACGCGGCTCTCAGAGCAGGATGCAGGACACTAAGACTACCTGTTGCCGCTCCGAGCTGAAAACGAGTTCTCAGGGACTCGTTCCCTAGAGGGCATCCCACGTCCTACTGTGGAGTGGGGACAGGCTTGGGAGAAGAGTCGTCTGGGACGTCTATCGGAATCCCAAGGGACCTTTCCGGAGTCCTAAGAGCCAGAAGGCCCCTGGGAGTGAGGGTGCCACCCGCCACGGTCTGAGTCCGCCCCTAGGATCGGGACTTCAGGAGGCTTGGGGGTGCTGGGGCTGCCCTAGGGCGCAGTCCTGCCACCACAGTTTTCCCTGGGCCTCTGCGTGAGCCGCCACTTCGGCCTTATAGACACCACAAACGCAAAAACGAATTCCTTAGGCAGCCATGAAACTCAGAGGTAAAGGAAAATGGGGCGAAACGGTCTTGAGGGCCCTGCTGAGGCTTGGGTCTGCGTCGGCGCGAGGTGGGTCGGAGGAGGCGGGGAGGCAGGGGGAATTGTCGGCGCGGGCGCAGAGCCTGCGCCGGCTGGGACCGCGCGGGATGAGGCGAGCACAGAGGCGGCCTCTCCACCCAGGCGGAGCCCCGCTCTTCTCTCGCATGCCGGGTTGGCCCTACCCGACCCTGGGAGAGTGGAGTGGGTTGGGTAGTAGGGACGAGGGCTGAGCGCGTGGGAAGGCGACCTCGCGCAGCAGCTGGCGGCGGGAGGGCGGGGCGGCCCCCTGAGCGCACGCGGGCCAGGGCCTCTCTTCACCGTCTGGGCCTGGGAAGGCGGGAGTGGAGGCACGGAGGGGCAGCCTCCTGATCGCAGTTGCCACCGCCTCCCCACCAGATGTTTCCTTCCCGGATGAATCCTGCTCCCCTGCGCCAAATCCCCTGCGGATACGGTTCTCGGGGCTCCCGCACAGTGGCCAGCTGCAGGCGGGAACCCGGCAGCGCCCTCTGGTCGCCCCCGCAGTGGCGGTGCCCCGTTAGTCCCCGCGGCCGCCCCCACCAGGGGGGCAGGCGCAGAACGGGCGCAGCGGACCTACCTGCGGGGTCAGGGCACCGGCACTGCGCTCCGAGTTTTCAAACTGAGTTGCTTTCGGGAGACACTGCGTTCTCTCTCTCTCTCTCTCTTTTTTTAATCTCCTTCCGAGCTCAGCCCCCAAAACCACAAGCTTCACTTCCTGAGCGTTAAGGAGTAGCTCTCTTAGTCCTCTCAGACCTGCCCCCCAACCCCCAGTCTGGGCGCGCTCCTTTGCGCAAGGGGCTAGGAGGCGGACCCGGGGCCTGGCCTTTCCAGCCGCCCTCCCAGGAGGTCCTCCGCGTTTTTGCTCTGTGGGGCTGCGGAGGATGGGGAGGCCCGGAGAGCCCAACACCCAGGCACTAGAAATGATTCAAAAGAAAATGAACCATTATTGGCTCTCGGGAGACTTCCGCAGCGAGAAGAAGTCACAGATTCAGGACACAGATTGAGTGGAGCGCCGGGGAGTGGGAGCGCCTAGCTCCAACGAGGCCTCCCCGCCCCTCTGCCCCGGGACACCTCCACCCCCACCCCGCCGCCTATTTGGGCTGGCCACCCCCGGGTTGAGGCCGTGAATCACCGGCCGACGCTGCCGCCGGCCTGGAGCCCGGCGAGTGGCCGCGGCGTCCGCAGAGCGAAACCTGCCCCTCTGCCCCGAAATAGCTTGTTGTGGAAACACTTCGGGATAAATACGCCCAACGAAGCTGAAAATACCTTGACACCCAATCCGAGAGGTTTGCTCATTTCCCTTCGGATTTAGGTAATGGTTAAATTTGGAAAAGGTGGGCGAGCGTCGAGCCCCCGGCGGAGAGGGCGCTGGCGGCGCGTCCCGCGGGCGCCCGGCTAGGCTGGCGGGCGCGCCCTCCCCACGCATGCTCCCCCACGCTCTGCCCCGTACCCTCCGCCCGCGGCTAATTTCCGGTGGTCGGAGCTGCGAAATTAAAGACTGCGCGGGAGGGAGCGCGCGGGGGCAGCGGCGGAGGCGGCGATGGCGGCGGCTCGGCTGACCCCGCCCCGCCCCGGCCCGCCAGGGAGAGCCGCACGTCGGGCACCTGGTCCTGAGAAGAGCAATACAGCGCCATAAAAGCGCCACCCCGATGAGTATGGAAAAAGGAAATCTTCACTCGGATTGTGTTTTCCTTGAGGATAGGCACTGGATCTTCACTCTTGGGTCCCTGATAGGCTCTTAAGAGACGTCTGTGGACTGAGTAAATGATGAAAGGAGTTAAGAATTCTATTAATAGAACAGGGGAAAATGTAAACTTCACCCATAAATAAATGCAGCAACTTCCAACGCTAGATGTCTGCCATGATCCATAGCGTGTGGCCTGTTGTGTATGCTTAAACCTAAACCCTTTCCTGACGGGGGTGGATGTCGTAATTACGTTACTTTCCTAAGTGAATTGAGCTAGATTTTGATCACAACTTCCTGCGCAGTACGTCTCCAGTGTCAGATACCGGGAGAAGGGAGTGTTGCTCCTCAGTTCTTGCAAAATAATGTACCATATTTTAGATCAAGCCAAAATTGTCATGGAAAAGTAAGGTCCTTGTAGCCCTTTGCATAGAGAGAGATGGTTGTGTTTGTTTTTTTTTTTTAATGATTTTTAATTTGCTTTGTAAACCCAAAGATGTGCAGAAAATATTTGGTTACCATGGCAGTAGTTCAAGCATGCTTTAATAGATCAGACATTTTATATAGCAGTGGTCCTACATCTACTGTGTGCCAGGTACTGGACTAGATACACCTTTTAATAGCCTGCCTAGCTATTCTCCTTACACTACTGTTCATTTGTTCAACACGCCTTTCCCTATAATTGGTTAGCATCCAGAGGTAAGCAATCTTAATCAGAAGGGTTACAAATATTGAATAAACTGAAGAGAAAGTAAGTAATTTTGTATGTATGCTTTTAATTCTTGTATTCTTTGTCCTGGCCTAATGTATAAACATCTAAAAGCGGGCCACAATAAATCTTTCCGTTATTCCTTCCACCCTATGCAACAGTAGAAAAAGGCAAATTTTTAAAAGAAAATTATAAGTGGAACAAAAGGAAATTTATTATCAACCAAGTTCTAGAGAAACGGCTGAACCATTTCCTTTGCACATGAGCAAGTTCAAAGTCAAAATTTCTTGAAAAGGCACTGTGACTGTTTAGTACTTTAGTTGAATGCTGCTCAGAAAACATGGGGGAGGCTATAAGGGGACAAATAATCACCTTGTACAGTATCACTTGAGAATAAATCCCTTTCATTCAGATTAAATCTAGTCATCTTGCTTAGCTTGCCATTCACATCCTCTCAATTTGTAAAATAAAACTGAGGACTGGAACAGGGACACCCAGAGAAAAGCAAGCAGGAGGGAGATGGCATAGAATTTCTCTTTATAATTTAAAATTTTTTGAACCATATGTATGTGTTACCGATTCAAATAAGTACACATAAAAATATTTGACTAGAGAGATCAGGTCATTTCCTAGATGTATAGTGTCAAAATGTAACTCCCACACTTATGGGGAACAGAGGAGAAAAGTAAGAAGTGGGGCACCCAGAGAGGTTAAGAAACTTGCAGCTAAGAAGAGCCAGCACTGGAAATGATGATACAATGAACTTGACTTCCCACTACTTCAAACTACCTCTCATTCACCACTAAATAGAGAATGAAGAGAACAAGACACCTGCGCCCCCAAAGTGCACGTTTTTAAAAGCTGGAAAGAATCCTTCCTCCAGTGTGCTCCTTTGGAACTGAAATAGATCCAATGGTAAGCAGAAGGTAGGCTTGGAGCATAATTTTCTATAATACTGGTTTTCCAAAAAGAGGATGTTAAATGTACATTTTTGTCAGTAATTTATTAATTGTTATTAAATAATAATAATAGTAATATATCTGTAGATGCTAAATAACAAATGGCGTTCTTCATATCACAAACATTTCCAAGTCCTGGCCAGCAGCCCATTTATTTCGAGCAGCATCTCATAGAACAGAATTCCCCTACAACAAAAGATTTCAGACAAAAAAAAACCCAACAAACCGTAACAAGGTATTACTAGTTTCTTGTTTATGTTTTCACAAAGCTTTACATTTACCATTTCTGTTCTATATGGGGTAGGCATAGGAAGAGTGGGGATCCTGAAATCGCAGAGAAGGGCAATGCCCCCATTTCCAGCATACTTTTCTGTAATTTTTGCCTCATTTGATGTTCACGGCAATGCTGCCAGGAGGGGAAAGAGTCCAGGCTTTCTACAGACAATCACTGGTGGAAATGAGTCTCCGTTCTGCCAATTACTAGCCCTGTGACCTCGGGCAAGTTAACTGGACTCTCCAGCCTCAGCTTCTCTCCTGTAAAGTCAGAAAACTACTTACCTTGCAAGCCCATGGAGCAGCCCTTTGATTTTCACTTTGAACAAGTTCGTCTGAGCACCAAGAATGGAAGAATTCTCCCAGTAAGAGTGTCCTAAGTTTAACCTTGTTCCATGTCCTGCTTCAATTTATTTAACTTCGCATAAGTAAACTTCATTATAGTCATTTGCAGGGACTTGGATTTTTTTTTTTTTAAATCAAAGAGCAGAGGAGAATGAATCAAGGATCAATTTTCACTTGTAGATATTTTATAGATCTATTTAGAGGACGTTAAGTGAATAACTGTTTCAGGACTTAGTTTGCCCATCTTTAAAACAGGAGATGCCTCCCATGTGTCAAATACTGTGATCTATTGGCCAAGAGTAGCTATGGAAGACATAATGACCGTAAAATCAATAAACACGTAAAAAAAATTACAGGATGGGACTGGGCATGAAGCTCCGTCATAAGCTAGACAAGAGATTTGGTGTATAAGAAGGTGATGATTTATTTTTTAACTCCATTTTTTTTACTATAAATTAAAATTCATATAATTTAATAAAGAAAAAAAAGAAGAAACCCCAGTAAAACAACATTCCAGTATTTTTGCTCTGCTTTAAAAAAACCCACATAATTACAACCATATCATAGCTATAAAAGTGTATTCTTTTTTTCAGTGAATATTATAATCATATTTCTTTCTGTTCTCTTTATTTTTCAGATTTCATTTAACAATAAAAATAATAACATTATTTAAATAAAAATCATGACAGTCCTTTTCCTTGCTTTAATATTATCTTTCATCATTCTCAATGGCTAAAATAGGATTCTATAATCTAGATTACTTATAATTCATGCAATCACCCCCATCGTAGTATTTAGCTTGTTTTCATTTTTTACTACTTTAAATAATACGATGGAAAGTTTTCTAGATGTAGTTCTGCCCACATTTTACATTGTTTCTTTAGGATATATTTTGAGGGGTGGAATTTCTGGATCCAACAATGAATATTTTTAACGCCCTTGAAAATACCAGAAAAAGTGTTTTGGATAGTGTGTTTATGTAATGCATCAATCAAAAGAATTCATATCACTTGACAAATAGTTAAAGGATTATAAAAATCAACTATGGAAAAGTTAGACCTTGGTTAAAGAACAGATATAGAACGGGTCTGTATTTTGTGCACAAGAAGTATTTGTTAGAGAGTGGCCACACCCTGTCATATTGCCATGTTTTTTCCTCTTAGTATTAAAAAATTATTTAATTTTTGTCTTTGGATTAGCTGTTTTGATGAGTATAGTCAGATAGAAATATAAGTTTTCATATATTTTCTCAGTTGTATGCATTCAAAGAAAATAAATGCAGGGCGATAATTGTGTGATGCCTTAATTCAAATGTTAGGTAATATAATTGTCTCCCTTATACTCTTACAACTGGCAGGCTACCAAAAATAAAATTCAAATGACACTGTAAGTCAAAATTAGATTAGATGGTATCATCATTTATGGAAAGTGGGTAATGCTTTTTTACTAACATACGCAAAAACTGGGAAATGGGGTAAAGGAGAAATTTGGAGATAAATTAATGTAAAACTTACACTTTGAGTAAGACCTAATCTCGTATTAATATTTGGAACCTTTTCAAACATAAAGAAAAACACAATTTTCTTTCAATAAACATTTTGGGACTAATATATTTAAATGTTGTTACATTATAAAATATACTCCATCACTATGAAAAACTTAAACTTTTACATTAAGGATTTCAAACATCTGAAGAGGTAGGGGCTCTCAGCTTTGGTGTTCGAGTTCAAATAAGAACATTGTTAACCTCACCACATATATATTTTTACATTGTTCCTAAGAACAGATTGACTGAATAAAGTGTCATCTTATGTGTGGGCTGTATGAGATGACTCTTCATAGAAACATACCCGGCGTGAACTTTTATGGAAAGAAAAAAAGGAGTAGATTTTACTTGGTGAATGGAAAATGTAATGAGAGAGAAATGTAGAATTATTTTTCTTTTGAGTTTTTCATCATTTCCTCCAGGATGTTTGGTTATCATCTTACCCTACCACAGATGAAACATTTCGCTTTAAAACAGTAGAGCCCAGGGGCACCTGGGTGGCTCAGTCAGTTGGTTAAGTATCCGAATCTTGGTTTCAGCTCAGGTCATGATCTCATGGTTCGTGGGTTTGAGCTCCTGCCTGGGATTCTCTCTCTCCCTCTCTCTCTCTCTCTCTCTCTGCCCCTCCCCTGATTGCTCTCTCTCTCTCTTTCAAAATAAATAAATAAACTTAAAAATTTTTTAAATCATAAAACAGTAAAGCCTGTATATTGTAACTTTTAAAAATTATTCCCAAAACACAGCTCCCTAGAGGGGATGTCTGTTCCCATAGCCAGAGGTAAGGTAGGAGTTGGGGGTCCTGGAAACCTCAGGCCAGCTGTGAGGAGCTCACACAAATACCCCAGGCTCAGCCTGAGCGGCAAATCCCTGGGCAGGAGCAGGCAGGTGCAGCCCACTGGGTGTTCTAGCTCTGCTGCTGCTCTGCTGGCCTCACGGAGGAGGCCACGGAGTCCTCTGAGGCAGGCATTAGAGTCATTTGTTTCCTGCATAAGGACACCAGTGTTTAAGAAGCCCAGGTTCTGATAACTATCAACTTTTTAAAACCCAACCAAATCTGTTGATTCCAAATCTTGTCTCTTTCTACCAAACCACACTGAATCAGTAGATTGAGTAAAGAAGATTGCCCTCACCATTGGTTGGCATCATCCAATCTACTGAGGGCCCTTATTGAGCAAAAAGGTGAAAAGGAAGGATGAATTCTCCTTTTTAATGTTTATTGTTTACTTTATTTTTTTTTAATTTTTAAAGTTTTTATTTATTTTTGAGACAGAGGGAGACAGAGCATGAGCAGGGGAGGGGCAGAGAGAGAGGGAGACACAGAATCGGAAGCAGGCTCCAGGCTCTGAGCTGTCAGCACAAAGCCCGACGTGGGGCTCCAACTTACAGAATGTGAGATCATGACCTGAGCTGAAGTCGGATGCTCAACCGACTGAGCCACCCAGGTGCCCCTTGTTTATTTTTATTCTTTTTAAGTTTTATTTAATTTTGAGAGAGAGTGCAAGTCGGGGGGGTGGGGGGCAAAGAGAGGGAGAGAGAACCCCAGGCAGGCTCCTCACTGTCATTTCAGGGCCCGATTTGAGGCTCAAACTCATGGACCATGAGATCATGACCTGAGCTGAAGTCAATGCTTAACCAAATGATCTACCAGGTACCCCTTTATTTTTTATTTTTTGAGAGGGAGAGCACATGGTGGAGGGGCAGGAAGAGGGGGACAGAGGAGCCTAAGCGGGCTGAAAGTGCCACGTGGGGCTCGAACTCAAGAACCATGAGATCACGACCTGAGCCAAAGTCGGATGCTTAACCAACTGAGCCACCCAGGTGCCCCTCTCTCTTTCTATATATATATATATCTCTTGTCTTGAGTTGGGATGTTCATCTTCTCTTGTTCTCAGACATCAGAGCTCCTGGTTCTTGGGCCTTCAGGGTCCAGTTACACCAGCAGCCCTCTAGTTCTCAGGTGTAACTGCAATTACACCATCAGCAACCCTGATTCTCAGGCATTTGGACAGAATGAATTATACCACTGGTCCCCCGGTTCTCTAGCTTGCAGATGGAGTCACCTCTTGGCCTCCATAACAATGTGAGCCAATTCCTATAATAAATCTCTTGTATACAGGTATCCCCTGCTTTTCAGAAGTTTCCTTTATGCCACTTGCTTTTACAAAAGAACTAGTTAGTACCTGCTTTCACTAACAGAAAAGAATCTGAAGAGGATCTTGACTTGGGTGTATATCTGTGTAAAAATTAACCAATCTATAATCTTAAGATTTTTTAATTTTTACTGTACATACAGAAGTTAAACATCAATAAAATTTATAAAAAAAATAAAGACTTTATTTCTAGAGCTGTTTCATAGGATATGAAAAAAAGGCAAAAAAGCAAAAATAGTATTCAGCATATTCTTTTGCCTCAAGCAGTTACAAAGGCAGCACACACCCTGAGCAGTGAGAGAGTGGTCCCACTAAGCTCCTTCCCCAGGAACTACTACACTCAGTATGTCAGCATCAAATTGCCATAGCTTTGAACTGTGTCTCTGAGCATCTGTGCTTCATAGGAATTTATTTTGTTTATCCATTAGCAAGATGTGTCCTAAGGTATTTTGGGGGTCTGGGAATGCTCAAAAACTTTTCCATATAAATGAATGGTAATTGTTTTTTGCTTTACACCATTTCAACTTACAAAAGGTTTCATAGGAATGCTGTACTTCAGGATGGGGAAAAAACCTGTATGTCCATATATACACGCCCTACTGGTTGTTTCTCTGGAGAACGCTAATACAACTGGTTAACACGTTGCAGTTTGTGCTACAGATCTGAGACTCACATCATATGAAGCAGGGGTAGGATTCTGGAGCATCAAAATATTCTACCAGTGGCAGAAGCATGTGGCCTACTTTTTGCACAAAGACATTTTTGCTTCTGCTTTGGGAAGCATTTTGCAGTTTGGATTGTAGAAAAGAATTGATTTTGGCATATTCCATGATACTTCTCTTATCAAAAAAAGTTTTTGCTAGGATTCTCTGAGGAAGGAGTCAGAGAGGGTAGGTGGGAGCTAGCTTGCTTGCTTGCTTTCTCCCTCTCTCTCTCCCTTCCTTCCTACCCTCCCTCCCTCCCTCTCTTCTTTCTTTCTTTCTTCTTTCTTTCTTTCTTTCTTTCTTTCTTTCTTTCTTTCTCTTTTCTCCCTCTCTCTCCTTCCTTCCTTCCTTCCTTTCTAATTACAAAGTTGAGATTAACTAATACTATTAATTCTTTTTGGTACTAAGATCAGATATATTTCTCTAGGGTCTTAAAAAATGTGACAGAAATGAGCAATGTTTTCATATATCCTTAAAATAGGTGCAAGAAAAGTTTTTGCGTATCATAACCCTCAATATACATTGTTGACATTACACAAAAACACAATTAGGTAAAAAATTATACTTTGGGAAACTATGGCACTGTCTAGCAAGGTACCAGCTGTCTATTTATCTGGTTTAATCCACGGATATGCTTTAGCCTAGACTGTCTAAAACAAAGTGCATAAACTGATGTATACTTGGAAGAATCCTCCCTGAAAATTGCTTCTCCCTACTGAGTTTTTAATAAATATTGGATGACAAAATGAGAATTTACTCCCAGCTAAATCCCGGAACATAGCTATTCTGAGCTGTTAAAATTCAGACACATATGTCTCAATAGACAATTCAGAGTAGAGTATTATCTGTTATGAACGCTCAAGTAGTAAAGGACACCTGGCTGTTTTCAAAGGCTTTTCTCACCTACAAGGGAAAACCAAAGTCAGGTGTAAGCTTTACCTAAGGAAATTGTTTTTGAGTCCGCACAGCACACAAATGAGACCCTAAAAAATTACTTCCATAGAACATGGCCAAAATAATATTCTTTCAATTTTATATTTTCATTCAGAATAGCTTAAAGAAAAGTACAGTGAACATCCAAATAATTCCAGCTAGATTCAGCATCAACATAACCTAATATAAAAACATCTTTTAGGGGCCGCTGGGTGGCTTAGTCAGATGAGTATCTGACTTCAGCTGGGGTCATGATCTCAACATTTGTGGGTTTGAGCCCCGCATAGGGGTTCTCCGCTGTCGGGGCGGAGCCCACTTTGGATCCTCTGTCCCTCTCTCTGTCCCTCCTCAGTTGCACTCTCTCTCAAAAATAAATAAACGTTAAAAAAAAACCATTAAAAATCTTTAAAAAATATTAACACCAAAATAAAATCTTAATTAAGCACACCTCCCCCCCCCCCCCCCCCCAGAAGTTGTAACCTTCTATATCCTGCCATACCTTCAGGATCAAGTATTTGTGATGTACAGAGGTAATTAAACAAAGTAATTTACATAACATTTTTATAACATTATAAACTAGTTAGAGAAGATGAGAAATACCTACCAAAGGTAAATTTATTTTGCAAATAGCAACTTTTCTGGCAGTGATAAGTCAAGAGAGTTTTATCAGGAGCTCTGAGTTGAGATAACAAGAATTATCTTATCTTCATATAGAATAGTACTTGCCTTTCTGTTTTGAAAACAAAGAGTTGTCTTGCTCATCTACAAAAACTATTTTATCACTCAGAATCTTTAAGATTTAATGTAAGTGTTAACAGGAGGCAGCCAGAATAGAGTGTATCGGTATTGAACACGTGTAGTTGGCCCCATAACCAATTCCTGCCAATGGATCCAAAGGCTGCGAAAATTCAAAGCAACGAATAGTGTAATATTGGGATATAACGGACAATTAATAGCTAACATCTGCCTGGTCCTTATGTGTCCAACATGAGTCTGATAAATCCAGGCTAATAATATCAACCAAGCTAATAACTCATTTGTATTGGTTGTTGACTATGAGACTGTGCCAAGTTCTTTCCCCGTATTATCTCACTGAATACAACAACCCTTGAGATAGGCAGTGCTATTATTATTATTATTCCTATTTCATGGTTAAGAAAGTTTTGCCCAAAGTCACACAGTTATTTAAACCTAAGTGATTTTCGATATTAGCCCAGACTTTTAATCCTGGTTATGCTGTCCCTCAATAGTAAGCAAACATACTAAATCGTCCTTTATTCAGGCTGGCTTTGTAAAACGATGAGATAAATGATGCTATCCTGCCAGGTCTCCTCACGCCTGTAGAGGGAACAAGTCAGCAATACCACTTGCTTATGGGGATCAGAGCTTACAATTCACAGCAATTCTTAAACAGCTCTAGAAATAGTCTTGGATGCTTTATTCTCTTCTGTAAACTTTTACTGATGTATAATTTACATGCAGTAAAAGTGCATCAATCTTAAGAGTAGAGCTTGCTTAATTTTTACATAGATACACGTCCAAGTCAAGATCTAAAAAATTTCCAGCACATCAGGTGCTTTATTGAATTCATATTTTTTAATCAGTTGCTTCAAGTGGAAGATCATTAGTGAACTCCAGTGATAAACTGGCTACTGAGCTGCAAAAATCCAGGCCATCGACCATGGTTTGTAGAGTTAGGTAAAATGAGCCTCCCATGAGCCAACTCACATCTGGGATACAACTCTATCATCTTGCCTCAGAGACTGTGTTTAAATTGCCAGATCTAATGGCCTACATTGGTTTCTCCCATGTGTTCACAGAAAACGAGGTTGTATTGTTTTTGTTTTGTTTTTTTGGAAAACATCAAACATACAGGGAGAGAATAATAAAATGTATCTTCTGTACCCACCATGCAGCTTCAACAGTGTATCTATGGCTAGACTTGTTTTATTTATCTCCCCACCCACTGCTCCCCTCCTTCACCAGACTATTTTGAAGTAAATCCCAAGTATCATATCATTTCTTCTGTAAATATTTCAGGATGTCTCTATAAAGAATAAGGACTCTTCTTTTTTTAATTTAATTTAATTTAATTTAATTTAATTTTTTAAATTTACATCCAAGTTAGTTAGCATATAGTGCAACAATGATTTCAGCAGTAGATTCCTTAATGCCTCTTACCCATTTAGCCCATCACCCCTCCCACAACCCCTCCAGTAACCCTCTGTTTGTTGTCCATATTTTGAGTCTCTTCTGTTTTGTCCCCCTCCCTGTTTTTATATTATTTTTGCTTCCCTTCCCTTGTGTTCATCTGTTCTGTGTCTTAAAGTCCTCATATGAGTAAAGTCATATGATATTTGTCTTTCTCTGACTAATTTCGCTTAGCATAATACCCTCTAGTTCCATCCACATAGTTGCAAGTGGCAAGCTTTCATTCTTTTTGATTGCGGAATAATACTCCATTGTGTGCATGTGTGTGTGTGTGTGTGTGTGTGTATACCACAATACACACACACACACACACACACACACATATATATATATACCACATCTTTATCCATTCATCCATCAATGGACATTTGGGCTCTTTCCATACTTTGGCTATGGTTGATAGTGCTGCTATAAACATTGGGGTGCATGGGCCCCTTCGAAACAGCATACCTGTATCCCTTGGATAAATGCCTAGTAGTGCAATTGCTGGGTCATAGGGTAGTTCTATTTTTATTTTATTTATTTATTCTTTTTGAAGAACCTCCATACTGTTTTCCAGAGTGGCTGCACCAGTTTGCATTCCCACCAGCAGTGCAAAAGAGATCCTCTTTCTCCACATCCTCACCAATATCTGTTGTTGCCTGAGTTGTTAATGTTAGCCATTCTGACAGGGGTGAGGTGGTATCTCATTGTGGTTTTGATTTTATTTCCCTGATGATGAGTGATGTTGAGCATTTTTTCATTCATCGGTTGTCCACCTGGATGTCTTCTTTGGAGAAGTGTCTATTCATGTTTTTGCCCATTTCTTCACTGGAGTCTTTGTTTCTTGGGTGTTGAGTTTGATAAGTTATTTATGGATTTTGGATACTAACCCTTTATCTGACATGTTGTTTGCAAATATCTTCTCCCATTCCGTTGGCTGGTTTTTAGGATTTTGATGGCTTCCTGTCTTACATTCAGGTCTTTCATCCATTTTGAGTTTATTTTTGTGTATGGTGCGAGAAAGTAGTCCACGTTCATTTTTCTGCATGTCGCTCTCCAGTTTTCCCAGCACCACTTGCTGAAGAGACTGTCTTTATTCTATTTGATATTCTTTCCTGCTTTGTCAAAGATTAGTTGGGCATACATTTATGGCTCTGTTTCTGGGTTCTCTACTCAGTTCCATTGATCTGAGTGTCTGTTTTTGTGCCAGTACCATACTGTCTTGATGATTATAGCTTTGTAATACAGCTTGAAGTCCGGGATTGTGATTCCTCCTGCTTTGGTTTTCTTTTTCAATATTGCTTTGGCTATTCGGGGTCTTTTGTGGTTCCATACAAATTTTAGGATTGTTTGTTCTAGCTCTGTGAAGAATGCTGGTGTTATTTTGATAGGGATTGTATTGAATATGTAGATTGATTTGGGTAGTACTGACATTTTAACAATATTTGTTCTTCCTATCCAGGGGCATGAAATATTTTTCCATTTTTTGTGTTTTCTTCAATTTCTTTCATAAGCTTTCTATAGTTTTCAGTGTATAGGTTTTTCTTTGGTTAGATTTATTCCTAGGTATTTTATGGTTTTTGGTGTAAGGACTCTTCTTATAAATAAGTTTTGAGACAAAGAAAAATTATAGAATATATATTTTTAATTTTATTTTAGAGAGAGATAGAGAGAGAGTAGGAGATAGGGGTAGAGGGAGAGAGAGAATTTTAAGCAGGATCCATGCTCAGTACGGAACGTGACACAGGGCTTGAGGGATCATAATCAAGAGCCGAAGAAAGGGACTTGATCCCACAACCCTGGGATCATGATCTAAGCTGAAATCAATAGTTGAATGCTCAATGGACTGAGCCACCCAGGTGCCCCAAAGATCTTTACTTTTATCAGGGTTAGAGGTTATTCCAGATTTTGGCTTTTTATTACTAGGCTAAGGTTTTCTTGCCAGTCTTCCAGTTCTTGACAAATCATGTCTAGGAAAGTGGCACCTTCATTTTCAGTGAAAACTGGTTATGAGTTTTCTACATCCAAGGCAGTTTATTTAAAATTCAACTAATTATAATCACTGGAATAGAATAAAGAGTCCAGAAACAAACCCACAATTATATAGTCAATTAATCTTCAACAAAGGAGGCAAGAATATGCAAAGGTAAAAAGAGAGTTTTTCCAACAAATGGTGTTGGGAAAACTGGACAGCTACATGCAAAAGAATGAAACTGGACCACTTTCTTACACCATGAACAAAAATAAACTCAAAATGGGTTAAGGACCTAAATGTGAGACCTGAAATCATAAAACTCCGAGAAGAGAGCATAGGCAGTAATTTCTCTGACATCAGCCACAGCAACATTTGCCTGGAGATGTCTCCGTAGGCAAGAGAAACAGAAGCAAAAATAAACTATTGGGACTACATCGAGATATAAAACTTCTGCACATCAATGTAAACAATCAACAAAACTAAAAGACAACCTATTGAATGGGAGAAGATGTTTGCAAAGGACATGTCTGATAAAGGATTAATATCCAAAATACATAAAGGACATATACAACTCAGCACCCAAAAAACAAATAACCCAATTTAAAAATGGACAGAAGACATGAACAGACATTTCTCCAAAGAAATCCAGATGGCCAACAGACACATTACAAGATGCTCAACAGCACTCATCATCAGCAAAATGCAAATCAAAACCATAATGACTTATTACCTCACATCTATCAGAATGGCTACAATAAAAAACACAAAAAACAATAAGTGTTGGTGAGGTTATGAAGAAAAAGGAACCCTTTTCTTCATAAGGGTTTTGCCCTTTTGGTGGGAATGCAAACTGATGCAGCTACTGTGGAAAGCAGTATGGAGGTTCCTCAAAAAATTAAAAGTAGAACTACCATAAGATCCAGTAATTCCACTACTGGGCATTTACCCAAAGTATGTGAAAACACTAATTGGAAAAGATATATGCACTCCTATGTTTATTAAAACATTATTTACAGTAGCCAAATTATGGAAACAGTCCAAGTGTCCACTGATAGATGAATGGATAAAGATGTGGTGTGTATAGATATAGATATATTGTTTATATAGATAGATATAGATGTGGTGTACACACACACACACACACACACACACACAATGGAATATTACTCAGCCATAAAAAAGAGTGAGGGGCCTCTGGATGGCTTGTCTGTTGAACGTCTGATTCTTGATTTCAACTCAGGTAGTGATCCTAGGGTCATGGTATTGAACCTGACATTGGATTCCATGCTGAGCATGGAGCTGCTTGAGATTCTCTCTTTCTCCCTCTGGCCTTCTCCCTTGCTCTCACTCTTTCTCTCTCTCAAATTAAAAAAAAAAAAAAAAAAAAAAAAAAGGCACCTGTGTGCCTCATTGGTTGAGCGTCTGACTCTTGATTTTGGCTCCAGGTCATGATCTCACAGTTTGTGAGATTGAGCCCCGTACTGGGCTTTGTGCTGACAGCATGGAGCCTATAATGGATTCTCTCTCTCCATCTCTCTCTGTGCCCCTCCCCCATTAGCCACATGCTCTCTCTCCCTCTCTCTCAAAATAAACATTTTTTTTAATTTTAAAAAAGAATGAAATCTTGCGAGTTGCAACAACATGGATGGAGCTGGAGAGTATAAGGCTAAGCAAAATAAGTCAGAGAAAACAAATACCATGATCTCACTCACATGTGGAATTTAAGAAACAAAACAAATGAGCAAAGAAAAAAAGAGACTTTTTTTTTTTAAAGGAGTCTCCATGACTAATGTAGAACTTGAACTTACAACCCTGAGATGGAGTTGCATGCTCTACCAACTCAGCCAGCCAGCTACCCTGCAAAAAGCAGACTCTAACTATAGAGAACAAACTGATGGTTAGCAGAGGGGAGGAGGGGGTGGGGAAATGAGTGAAATAGACGAAGGGGTCTAAGAGTACATGTATCATGATGAGCACCCAATAAAGTATAGAATTGTGGAATCACTATATTGTACACCTGAAACTAATATAACATTGTGTGTTAACTACACTAGAATTAAAATTTTAATTTTTTTAATCTTTATTTTTGAGAGAGAGAGACAGAGTGCGAACGGGGGAGGAACAGAGAGGAAGATACAGAATCAGAGCCTGATGCAGGGCTCAAACTCATGAACCGTGAGATCATGACCTGAGCTGAAGCTGGACGCTCAACAGACTGAGCCACCCAGGCTCCCTTAGAATTAAAATTTTTAAAAATAAAAAATAAAATTCAGCTAACGGTAAACCACCAGGTGCTTGAAAGCCCTTGGCCACCTTACTCTTTCCAGTGCCTTGACCACCTTAAACTAACATGTCAGTATCAAAGCTCTAGGACAAGGATGCTTTTAAGCCAGAGAAAAGATAACTCTATGTGTAATCCAGAGTATTTGTTCTAAGGATGATTAGAAGCATAAGAGTGTCAATATACATCATAACTACAATCTATAAAGCTATCTCTCAGATTAGAAAGGAAAATTTTCCCCAAATGCATTCAATACCACAAGTCTCCATTTATAACTAATATGTCTTCATTTTAAATTAGCTTATCTGTTCCCAAAAGTGTGTTTTATAAGGAAAATGAACACTCTTTAATATTACTCATGGAAATGTTAATTTGTGGAGGGTAATGGACATTATGTATCTCAAAGAAGTATTTAAAACATACATACCCTCTGATCTAGGAATTCTGTTTTTAATAATTTATCATAAGGAAGTAAAAATGTGTGTTACAACTTACTTTAAGCAGGTTCATGGAAATAATAGGGAACACATGCCCAACAATAGAACATCGGTTAAATAAATTTAAGATTGTTTATATGATGCACAGCCACTAAAATTATATATTAAAAAAGGGCACATTTAAAAATCAGGTCAACATAACAATATGTACATATATTTCCAATTTTGGAAACTAAATAAGGAAAACAGGAGAGAAAAAGACAAGAAAGTTAGAGGATCAATCCTGGGGCCCCAACATCTCACTAATAGAATGAGAAAGGAAACTATTACAGAGATAAGTAAAATGTTTCCAAATCTAAAGGACATAAATCTCCCTATTGAAAGGATCCAGTAAGAGTCCAACACAATGAATGAAAAAAGCCCCCATAAGGGGACAGCTTTATGTGAGAACCCAAAGATACTGGGGGACATTGGGCAGGCTCTACCATATTGCCCAAACTATCAATCACATAGAATAAAAACATTTTCAGGCTAGCAACATCACAATATTTAACTCCATGCACCTTCCTTGGGAGATAATTGGAGGATGTAGGAAAATTTATCTACAATTTGGGACTGATGATGAAGATGAGAAAAATTCCATCACTCAGTAGCTATATAATCTTAGGTAAGTGGCTTAGACTTTTTGTGCATCAATTTCCTCATCTGAAAAGTGAATTACACTATTGTGAGGATTAAGTGACTTAACATACAAAAAGTACTTGGCTAAATGCAATGCAGCACCCTGGTTTAGATCCTGGAATAGAGAAAAATGACATTTGTAGGAAACAGGTGGCATCTAAAAGTCTATAGTTTAGTTAAAACTAACATACCATTGGGTGGCTCAGTCAGTTAAGGGACTGACTCTTGATCTCAGCTCAGGTCATGATCTCACCATTTGTCAGTTCCAGCCCTGCATCAGGCTTTGTGTTGACAGCCCAGAGTGTGACTGAGTCTCTCTCTCTCCTTCTCCATCTGCCCCTCCTCTGCTCTCTCTCTTTCAAATAAATAGCATTAAAAAAAACCTATCATACCATTAATAATTTCTTATTTTGACAAATGTTCTCTATTTATGTTAGACATTAGGTGAACCTGGGTGAAGTTTATAGGGGAACTCTACTGTCTTTGCAATTTTTCTATAAATTTAAAATTATTCCAAAATAAAGGTTTATATTAAAAAAGTACTTCACCCCTACCTCATACCATATACAAAATGGATCATCAATCTAATTTTAAGAGCTAAACTCTCAAAATCCTAGAACAAAATATAGGGACCTTAAATTAGGCGATAGTTTCTTAGATATGACACCAAAAGTAAAAGCAACCAGAGGAAACATAGACAAAATGGATTTCATTAATATTAAACACTTTTGTGCTTCAAAGGACACCATTTGGAAAGTGAAAAGACACCTCACAGAATAGGAGACAATATGTGCAAATCATACATGATAAGGGACTCATATGCAGAATAAAGAATCTTACAATTCAAGGGGCATCTGGGGGCTCAGCTGGTTAAGTGTCCAACTTTGGCCCAGGTCATGATCTCGCAGTCTGTGAGTCCCATGTTGGGCTCTTGTGCTGACAGCTCAGAGCCTGGAGCCTGCTTCAGATTCTGTGTCTCCCTCTCTCTCTGCCCCTCCCCACTTGCACTCTGTCTCTCTCTCAAAAATAAACATAAAAAAAAATTAGAAAAGAATCTTACAACTCAATAACAACAACAAACCCAACCCAATTAAAAATGCATAAGGGATACAGACTTCAAGCTATACTACAAAGCTGTAACCATCAAGACAGTATGGTACTGGCACAAGAACAGACACTCAGATCAATGGAACAGAATAGAGAACCCAGAAATGGACCCACAAACGTA
Organism: Puma concolor; assembly: GCF_028749965.1. Classification (NCBI taxonomy): domain Eukaryota; kingdom Metazoa; phylum Chordata; class Mammalia; order Carnivora; family Felidae; genus Puma; species Puma concolor. The sequence goes on from NC_141674.1 coordinate 78,845,553, forward strand.
TGGCCAACTAATCTTTGACAAAGCAGGAAACAATATCCAATGGAATAAAGAGTCTCTTCAGCAAGTGGTGATGGGAAAACAGAACAGCAACATGCAGAAGAATGAACCTGGACCACTTTCTTACACCATTCACAAAAATAAACTCAAAATGGATAAAAGACCTAAATGTAAGACAGGAAGCCATCAAAATCCTCAAGAATAAAGCAGGCAAAAACTTGTTTGATCTTGGCCACAGCAACTTCTTACTCAACACGTCTCTGGAGGCAAGGGAAACAAAAGCAAAAATGAACTACTTGGACCTCATCAAAATAAAAAGCTTCTGCACAGTGAAGGAAACAATCAGCAAAACTAAAAGGCAACTGATGGAATGGGAGAAGATATTTGCAAATGACATATCAGATAAAGGGTTAGTATCCAAAATCTATAAAGAACTTATCAAACACAACACCCAAAACACAAAGAATCCAGTGAAGAAATGGGCAAAAGACATGAATAGACACTTCTCCAAAGAAGACATCCAGATGGCCGACACATGAAAAAATGCTCAACATCACTCATCATCAGGGAAATACAAATAAAAACCACAATGAGATACCACCTTACACCTGTCAGAATGGCTAACATGAACAACTCAGGCAACAACAGATGTTGGCGAGGATGCAGAGAAAGAGGATCTTTTTTGCATTGTTGGTGGCAATGCAAGCTGGTGCAGCCACTCTGGAAAACAGTCTGGAGGTTCCTCAAAAAACCAAAAATAGAACTACCCTACGACCTACCAATTGCACTACTAGGCATTTATCCAAGGGATACAGGTGTGCTGTCTTGAAGGGACACATGCACCCCCATGTTTATAGCAGCACTATTAACAATAGCCAAAGTATGGAAAGAGCCCAAATGTCCATCGGATGAATGGATAAAGTATATATATATAGGAGTATTATATACACATACACACAATGGAGTATTACTCAGCAATTACAAAGAATGAAATCTTGCCATTTGCAACTACATGGATGGAACTGGAGGGTATTATGCTAAGTGAAATTAGAGAAAGACAAAAATGATATGACTTCACTCATATGAGGACTTTAAGAGACAAAACAGATGAACATAAGGGAAGGGAAACAAAAATAATAGAAAAACAGGGAGGGGGACAAAACAGAAGAGACTCATAAATATGGAGAACAAACTGAGGGTTGCTGGAGGGGTTGTGGGAGGGGGGATGGGCTAAATGGGTAAGGAGCACTAAGGAATCTACTCCTGAAATCATTGTTGCACCATATGCTAACTATGCTAACTAAACTTTGGATGTAAGTTTTAAAAAATAAAAAATAAAATTTTAAAAATGCATAAGGGATTTATTTATTTCTAATTTTTATTTATTCTTGAGAGAGAGAAAGTGCAGGCGCACATGTGAGAGCATGGGGTGGGGCAGAGAGAGAGGGAGAGAGAGAGAATCCCAAGCAGGCTCTGCGCTGACAGCACGATGCAGGGCTCGAACTCACGAGCTGTGAGATCAGGACCTAAGTTGAAATAAAGAGTCGGATACTTAACTGACTGAGCCACCCATGCACCCCAATGCATAAGAGATTTAAATAGACATTTCCAAAAAAGATATACAAGGGGTCATTTAGCACATGAAAAGATGCCCAAGATCATTAGTCATTAGGGAAATGAAAATCAAAACCACAATAAGATACTATTTCACACCTACCTGGATGCCTAAAATAAAAAGGACAATAAGTATTGAAGGAATAGAGAAATTAGAACTCTCATACATTGTTCATGGAATTGTAAAATACTGCAGACACTTAAAACAATTTGGTAATTCCTCAAAATGTTACCAAAAAACAGAGTTACCATACGACCCAGAAATTGCGCTTTTAAGCATACATCCAAGAGAATTGAAAAACCTATATCCACACAGAAATGTGTACAAAAATGTTCGCAGTGGCATCATTCATGATAGCAAAGAACTAGTAACAGTCCAAATGTTTTTCAAGTGACAAATGGATAAACAAATGTGGTGTACCCACACACTGGACTATTATTTGGGGGAAAAAAGGGAATGAGCTACTAATACATGCTACAATATGAACGAGTCTCAAAAACATGCTAAGTGAATCACACACAAAAGGTTATATATTGTATAATTCCGTCTATGTGAAATGTCTCAAATAGACAAATCTATAGAAACAAAGTAGACTAGTAACTGCCTACTAATAATAGTAGGGACTGAGGGAAGGTGAGAATAGAGAGTGACCACTAATGAGTGTGGGGTTTCTTTTTGGGGGTGATGAAAATATTCTGAAATTGATGTGAATATTCTGAAATTCGTGAGCCACTGTCATTAGTGATGATGGTTGAATAACTCTGTGAGTATACTAAAAATCGTGTAATTGTATACTCCAGAAGGCCAATTTTTTGGGTGTGTGAATTATATCATAATAAAGTCATTATTTAGAAAATGTATTTAGGGGGCGTCTGGGTGGCTCAGTCGGTTAAGCAGCCGACTTTGGCCCAGGTCATGATCTCGTGGTCCGTGAGTTCGAGCCCCGCGTCGGGCTCTGTGCTGACAGCTCGGAGCCTGGATCCTGTTTCAGATTCTGTGTCTCCCTCTCTCTGACCCTCCCCCGTTCATGCTCTGTCTCTCTCTGTCTCAAAAATAAATAAACATTTTTAAAAAATGTATTTAGAATAGTTAACATAGTAAGTACCATGTTTCCAAATATTCACTTCTCTCTGGGGGAGTCTGAATCATGTGACTTACCTTAGCTAATGAAATATGGCTGGAAGTGATATAGATCACTTCCTAGCCAAAGTTTGGGGAACCATATCACTCATGGGGAACTCATATCACTCTTCCCTTTGCTATAACAATCAGCAATGTTCAAAATAGAAGTGGCTTCACCAGCCTGGGTCCTAGAGTGAAAACAATGTAGAGCAGAGCAGCGGGCAATTTTTGACGGACACGTAGCATGAGTGAGAAAAGATGTTGTAAGCCATTTTAGGGTATGTGATTTTAGGGCATGTGGTAACAACAATAATGACAACAAAAAGAACAAGAACAACAACTAATATTATTACCCACCACTGGCAGAAATTAGGAAATAGAGACTGTCAGGCCAGCACTTCAAATCAGTAACTATTTTCTGAGTGGCCTGTATTGATTGGTTCCGGGGATTCAGAGAGAGATGCCATGCACAATTTCTCATTTAGCTAACATCGATTGAGCACTTACTGAATTACTATGTGCCCAGCCCTTTTGGGCTTTGGCACATGTGTTGTCTCCAGTCTCACCAAAGAGCAGTTTGGTGATGAACAAGAAGCTTCTCCAATTTTGACCCACAAATAGACAATTCTATTTTAGAGAAATTAGTGAAGCAAATGAAAGGCTGTGGGATCCGTTTAAAATAGCCACAGAGTATCAAGGGCTGTGAGCCAGACCAAACAGCACGCCTTCCCACACGCCCCACTTGGGCCTGTGATTACTCAAATCCCAGCATTGGCCCAGGCTGCTGCCCGCCGGGAACACCCCTCCAAAGAGCACAACTGGAAGGTAGTTTGCCCGGAAAGGGCAGAGCTAGACTGTATCTGGGGGGAGATGCATGACATTTTTCTTCATATTTATAAATTTTTGTTTAGCATCATGACTCCCTACTGTTTGGTTTTCCACCTCCTCACCTGGCAGTTTGCTTTTGCAGCACTGGCGGGAGCTCAGTCAGGCTGAGGAGGCAGGGGAGAGATATGGCTCAGAGACTCCTTTAGGCTGAGCAGCCTAAGCCTGACCAGAAGCTTATCTGGTAGTAAGGAGGCTGCAGAGATGAACATTTATTAATGCACCAAAAGTTTTAAACTCTGTAAATGGAGCATAGTTGGTACAGTCCTGTGCTCTGGTGAAGGAACAGGGGCAGAAGCTGGACCTTGAAGCATATAAAACAGATGTGACAATACAAGACAGTGGGGTATATACATGCGGTCCCTTCTACTCATGGGGAAGAGTCAGCCTCATGGAGGTTAGGCAGAGTATCTTGAAGGGAGATATACAGCAAACACCAAGAGGGGCACCTAGTCCAGTCCTGGAGTGGGAGGGGCAGAGACCAGAAAAGCCTCTGCCGGAAGAGGAAGAAGAGTCCTTGGCTGGGTAGGAGACACCAGGCTCAAGGCACGGTGACTTGACTGTTTGTTCTGCTCCCATCTGCTGTGAAGGGCTGTGTGCAGTGGCTGCTGTCCCACCCCCTGAAGCAGAGGCAGGGAACAGTTAGGGGCTCCCAGGTGCATCTCAACTGCCACAGCATCTCTCGGCCTTGGAGTCTCTCATGTGTACAGTATGCATTTCCTTTAAAAAAAAAATTAGAGAAATATCTTTAAAGCCAACTAGTTTCTTTCCACCTGGCCCCAATCTCTCCTGTTACTGAGGACAGCCTCAGAAAAGATCCCTCACAGCCTCTGAAAAAGCGGCCAGCCTGGGTGACAGATCTTACATGGACACAATAGCAGCTACCTTCTGAGAGTCGACTCAGGAGGATTTAGAATGGTTCTCTGGGCCTGAGACCCCACACACTGCTTGAAGATGTTTCATTTCTAGATATCTTTGGTGAAATCTAGAGTGCAAGGAGGGCTGTGACCACACACTCAAATCAGGAGATATTAGCACCTATGTATGAGCAGGTCATTGGATAGGAGACAGTGGGGCACACTAGGCAGTTGTGACAGGGATCATAAGCCCTGCCATGGTGCAATATGGGGCTTCTGGATGCGCAGGGAGCAGGGAAGAGGTCAAAGGAGACCATTCCCCCATTCTGGACAATAACCTTTGAATTCCCACGACATTGTATATGTACACTTTTTTTTTTTTAATTTTTTTTTAATGTTTATTTTTGAGACAGAGAGAGAGCATGAATGGGGGAGGGTCAGAGAGAGACGGAGACACAGAATCTGAAACAGGCTCCAGGCTCTGAGCTGTCAGCACAGAGCCCGATGCAGGGCTCGAACTCACAGACTGCGAGATCATGACCTGAGCCAAAGTCGGTCGCCCAACTGACTGAGCCCCCAGGCGCCCCTGTATCTGTACACTTACATCTCTCATTCCACGTGTGAAGACAGGAGGTGGTCTGGTTCCTCTTTGGCCTCCTCATCACTGCCTGCTTGATGTCTTGTGCGAAAGCAGTATTCAGTAATTAGAGGTCTCTGGGGCTAGGCTGGCTGCACTGGGATTCTGGATTTTCCCCTGGTATTTATGTTTCCAAAGATGTTTATCCTATTTTAATAATAAACAAAATGAGGTGTAATGATTTACTCAACTACTCATGCATTCATTCATTCATTCATTCATTCATTCATTCATTCAAGAAATATTTATTGTGAGCCAAGGCACTATTCTGAGTAACTGGGGATAGAGATAAAATCATAATGTTTTTATTCTTGTGTGGGTAGACAAGAAAAATGAAAATGTAAAATGTATACAATGTCACATAGTTGTCAAAGCTATGGAGAAAAATAAACCTGGGAAGACACTTAAAAAGGAATGGTCAGGTAAGGCCTCCTATGTGGGTGATACCTGAGCAGAAACCAGGAGGCCGTGGGGAGCTAGCCTTGTGGGAATGCACCCAAACACCATTCCAGGAAGGGCAAGCCTCTGGATGGGAGTAAGGTGTTTAAGGAGCAGCAAGGAGGCCATAGAATTCTGTGATTTGTTCAGGTTTCTACAACACAAACTGGAGCCACAGTAGTTAGAAATCTACATCTAAAAAATTTTTCAGTAGTTTTATAACTACTCAGATTTTTTTTAAATTTTAACGTTTATAGGGGCGCCTGGGTGGCGCAGTCGGTTAAGCGTCCGACTTCAGCCAGGTCACGATCTCGCGGTCCGGGAGTTCGAGCCCCGCGTCGGGCTCTGGGCTGATGGCTCAGAGCCTGGAGCCTGTTTCCGATTCTGTGTCTCCCTCTCTCTCTGCCCCTCCCCCGTTCATGCTCTGTCTCTCTCTGTCCCAAAAATAAATAAACGTTGAAAAAAAAAATTTAAAAAAAAAAAAATTAAATTTTAACGTTTATTTATTATTGAGAGACAGAGAGACAGAGCATGAGCATGGGAGGGGAAGAGAGAGGGGAGACACAGAATCTGAAACAGGCTCCAGGCTCTGAGCTGTCAGCACAGAGCCCGATGTGGGGCTTGAACCCACAAACTGCGAGATCATGACCTGAGCTGAAGTCAGACGCTCAACCGAGCCACCCAGGCACCCCTATAAGTACTCAGATTTTAGGTTTTTTTCCCCCTTCGATATATCTTTATTTGAACATATCTAATTATAAGCTGACTTTATTAACATGCCTAACTTTTACCATTTTAACAATTTTTAAGCGTACCATTCAGCAGCATTACATTCTGTGTTGTGCAGCCATCACTACTATCCATTTTCGTAACTTTCTCATCACCCCAAAAATGTCTGTATCTATTCAACACTAACTCCCCTTTCCCCTACACCCTTATCCCTTGTAACATCTACTTTATTTCTGTCTCTTTGGATTTGTTATTCTAGGTACTTCCTATCAGTGGAAACATATTATGTATTGAGCTTATTTTATTTAGCATGTTTTCAAGGTTCATCCATATAGTACATCCATGTAATACTCCATTATAGTATTAGAATTTCATTTTATAGTTAAGTAATATTCCATTGTATGTATGCTGCATTTTATTTACTTTCATCTGTTTATAATGGTTATGAGTGTAGAGCCTACTTAAGATTTTTTCTCTCCCTCTGCCCCTCTTCCTAGCTCAAACACTCTCAAAATAATAATAATAAAAATAATAATGGTCATGTTGTTTCTACCTTTTGGCTATTGTGAATAATACTGTTATGAACATACTGGTGTACAAATATCTGTTTGAATCTCTATTTACATTTATTTATTTTTGAGAAACAGTGAGACAAAGCATGAGTGGGGGAGGGGCAGAGAGAGAAGGAGACACAGAATCTGAGGCAGGCTCCAGGCTCTGAGCAAGCGGTCAGCACAGAGCCTGATGCGGGGCTCAAACCCACAAACTGTGAGATCATGACCTGAGCCTAAGTCAGACGCTCAACCGACTGAGCCACCCAGGCGCCTCATGAATCTCTTTAGTATATACCTAGAAGTGGAATTGCTGAATCATATGGTAATTCTGTTCAACTTTTCTGAGGAACTGCCAGAACTTTTCACAATGGCTGCACCACTTTACATCCCCAACAATGTATGAGTTCCAATTTTTCCATATCCTTGCCAACACTTTCTTTTCAATTGCCATCCTAATAAGTGTGAACTGGCACCTTATGGCTCAGGTGTTACTTTTCATACTGACTACTACAAAGAGTCAAAATTTGCAATCTATCTTCAATAAATGTATATATTTTTAGTTTGGGTTCTACTGGTTGTTTTTTGACCCACTTCTAAATTTATACCACAGATCGTCAACCAGTGGTGATTTCCATTCTCACTCCTCCTTACAGGGCACATCGGCAACAACTGGAGACCTTTTGGGTTGTCACAACTGAAGGAGGGGTGGTTACTGGAAATCTAGTGGGTATAAGCCAAGGATGCTACTAGACATCCCTATGATGTACAGGACAGCTTCCTGCCACAATTTGGCCTCAAAAGTCAATAGTGTCAAGGTGGACAGACTCTGGATTATGACTATCTTGTCATACATCATATACCTTTATAAAGTGTCTTAAACCCTTTAGGAATAAAGCAGAATATATAGTGAACTACTGCTTCTGAACTAAATGATATTAACATTGTGATAAAGATGCAGAAAGCATAACTTTCTTTTCACAATAGCACATTCAAATTAGATATCTGAATATATTTATTAACTTAGTTGCTAATCAATCACCTAAAATGCAATGTGAGATGAAAATATCACTATTAATATTTTCAAACACCATGTTTCTTGAAGAAAGTAACAAATCTAGGTATGTTACCTTTCACTAAATTGAAAAATGTCATGTACCAGGCTCTGTGTTTGGCACTAATTATACATGGGTGGGCCAGGCAGATATGGTCCCTCTACCCATGGAACACAAACCTCATTAGTGAATATGTGATATGAAGCCACACATTTTTTAACAGTGTTTTCATGCCTCTCCCCTTTTAGGTTGAATCGTTTAAGGAAACAGAAATCCTTATAAAATGAAAAACTTTAATAATTGTTTAAAGCAAAGGCACAAGTAAACATTTCAGGTTATCGTACAATGTTATAATAAGAAATTCCAACAGTAAAATGAAAAACATTACAATTGTGCATCTCTACAGTATATCTAATGCATTATTCTATCACCTTTTCTTTGGAGTGAAAAGAAAGGATAGGTACGGTACACATCAATGAAAATGTGATGTAAAAAGTTGGATATAAATAGCATCCACTCCACTTGTAACCAGGAATTTTAATTTCAGGAAAATGAGTTCAATTAAAATTAATTAGTTTAAAAACCTGTTTTGTTAATGATAGAGCAGCAATAACTTTCAGGCTAAAGTACACTTTTAATAAAGTAAATCAACGATTTCATAAACCATTAGCTGTTGACGTCTGGTACTACACAATAATCAAGCTGGCCACGAAAGGGCTTTACCAAAATACGATTCATATACTTATTTTACTTTAAATCTGAAAATTTTAATGTATTATGTAAAAGATAAAGGAGAATATGGAACCAATTCATTTATGATGTTAGAAATAAAATACTTTAAAAGGCCTAGACTTTGTTTTCAAAGGCACTATCTGGAGAGTAACAAGCTGCAAGCTCTGAGCTAAGACAAAGTTGGTTTTTTTCTTCCAAACTAGCCTGCCAGTTAATTGAGACTTGATGTCTCAACTAATCATCAAACACTGAGTATGTAATATCCATTAGGGAAGAAATTGTGCAATGTTTTATCTTTGACTGCTTTCTTCAGGAAGAAAAATTTACCAATGATTTTTAAAAGGCTGTTGAAATATTTGCTTGATCTAAAAGTTCTGTTTCATCACCTCAATGCAATTTCCACTTTATTCAGATCACCTGTAGCCTCTACCTTTAGCGTTTCAACCTAGATAACAATGACATGAAGGTAGCTATCCTGAGAGAGTACTTTTTTGTGTTTGTTATTTTATTCACTTTTTCCTCCCTGAATATTCTTCAACTCTAGCTGTTTAACTGAGTAACATTTAAATGACACAAAGTACCAGAGACTAAATAAAATCTATCAAGAGAACATTTTCCAATACCTCAGAAGTCTTAATTTGAATGTCAAATTAGGGCATAGTAAGCTATTGCATCCAAAAAACCAGGAAGATTTTAAACCTTTCTAACCTTTCTAAGGAGTATTTGAATCAAAGCTCTTGCATGAGACGATTGTTGTTTCTATTTTTTCACTGTCCAAATTATAAGAATATCAATGGATTAAGGTTTATTTATCATGATTCTTTTAAAACCTAATTCCTAACCAGAAAACAGTACTTAGAAAATGCTCTGAGAATATCTTTCAAATTTACCACAATTCTAGAAAGAGGTCCTTAAAGTCAAATTAAAACATTGACTCATTGAGGCATACCCTAAAGGTCAATACGCATGCTTGAAAGAACAGTGCTGGGATTCTGGAATTCTTCCCTGTCTTTCTCCACTTCCAAAGGTACAGACATCCTTCCAAAATTTTCGGTGGCATCAAAGACTTCATGATATAAAACAGCTGGAACATTTTCCATTTTGAATAGTTATGAGTTTAAGAATCACTAGGACATTTTAGGCTTCCAAACCATTAGTTCAACAGCAAAAGCAAATAGTTCAATCTTCTACTAAGACAAACTTAAGAATTAACCTACATTTTACAGTATCTAAACCAAGGGTCCACAGACTTTTTCTCTAAAGCGCCAGATAGTAGTTATTTTAGGCTGTTTGTGCCATACAGTCTCTGTTGAAACTATCCAAGTCTGCCATGGTAGCACAAAAGCAGCCATAGACTATATGTAAATGGATAAGCATGGAGGTAAGGTCCAAAAAATTTCATGTATTGACACAATTTCATATGATTTTCATGTGACACAACGTTATTGTGTTTTTGATTTTTCTCCCCAAGTATTTAAAAATTAAAAACCACTCTTATTTTTGTGGGTCATGTAAAAACAGGAAGCTGGCTCAAATAGGCTCATGGGCTGTAGCTGCTGACCCTTGGTCTAGATCATTTAGATTTCTTAATGTGGGGGTCAAAGCAATCATGTAGCCATGACTGATCTCATTTTACCTGGGCATCAAGAGCCTCTAGGCTAACAGTACTGAACCCCAAAAGAGAATCCCAAAAGCACCGGTCAGATGATTCTAGTAACAGTGTCTATACTCATAAGCTGTGTAGAGTTTATGAGGCTTGATACTAATATCTATACATAGATATAGATCTATATATATTCAGGAAACATTTCAATCACATTGTCAGAAAAGTAGAGAATTGAGAAATCCATTAGCTGAGGCTTTTCAGCTTGGTGTCAGACATATCGATTAACATTTTGGCTCTGCTACTTACTAATTTGTGACCACAGGTAAATTAATCACTAGAATTTAACCTGGTGATACGGACAAAACAGGCATATTTTCAAGCTTGTTTCTCAAGCCTACAAAGGGCTTGCTAGAAAAGCCTACTCCGTGATATACCATAAGGCTTAACTCCTAGTTTTAGGTACAAAACTATTTTGTCTTTTCTACTCCATTCTGTCATATAAATTTTTTTCCTGCATGCAACATATTGTGCAAAGTTGCATCTCCATATATACAGAATTCTACTTTCCTCTTATCCTTGAAGGCCATTTTTTTCATAGGCTGCTGAAGAAAATGAGAGTGGAAAGCATCCAATCAACACATTCTTGTTATCTTTACACAATCTAAGTGTAATATGGTATTCCACCAATCTATCAATGACAGGCATTCAGATTTCTAGGAAAAAAGTCTAGACGATAAAAATGAAGAACTGGTAGGAAAGAATTCTTATGGCTTCATCTATGGATTAGTAACAAGAGAATCTGAAGATAATGCTTGTAGATTATTTGCAGATATAATTTTTGTGTATCTTGGACATCAGTCCATTGCTTAAATTATATTAAGTAGATATCAGCACTAAGTAATATGTGCTATAACCTCTTTAATCATGAAAAATTTATTAGTTATATACACATGAAGTAAAATATGTCACCAATAGTGTTTCTGAAGCAAGCATTAGTTAACTTATGAATCTGCTAGTGTTGAATACTAAGCAAAATACTAAAGCTATTAAAATATTAGTGTTTGGTTTCATTTTCAATTTTCTTTTAACCTATTATTTACAGAAGTCCTGTTAGAATGCTGAAGGCAGTCATTTTGCAACACATACATTCTCCATATAAAATGATGTTCAGTGCTGGGTGATACAGATTTATAAATATGGACAACACAATTTATTTGTAGTTAACCTACTACTCTGACCAGTAGGCAACGCATGGAAGCATCATATGCACATAAAAGTTAGAAATTAAAACAAAACTTAAAACTCTCAAGACAGATGACCATAATTTTGTGTTTGTAAAATTATATGGAAAAAAAGCCTTTGTGGTTGGGAGCTTTCAGTGGCCCACTACTAAAACAGTAACTTTAACTGGAAAAAAAAATTCCCCCAACACAAAAACACAAGATAAATTATATGTATATCTTGGTCAAATGTTTACAGACAGCTGCTATGAAAACAAATTGATAAACATAATAATTTGTTGAATGAGCGTGAAATATTGCACAAAAGCAGTTTTGTCTGAAGAAAATCCAATTTTCCATTGTTCTGAACTTGAAAATGCTTCCCACATATAGACATAATTGAATTTTCTAAATAAGAAACATTAATATTCAGTAATACTGTTAGAATCTTATTTTTCCCATTAACCATATTCCATTCTACTTTATGGCAATGGTAAGTCAGTGGTGAAGATTTGGCAAAGATAAAAAGGCAGACTGTAAAATATATATATATATATATATATATATGTATGTATGTATGTATGTATGTATGTATATACGTATGTACATATGAAACAGATATGTTCCAAAAACCCTTAATCATATGATAACCGGTCCCTTAAAAAACCCCACAGTCTAGTTCACAGTGATGGTCAGACAGTGGTTGAGTACGACTCTTTTCTTGGGGACTGCTCCTTTCGAGCCACTTGGTTGCTGTCTCTGGTCTCCAGCACACTGTCTTCTGTTTCGCTTTCACTACCATCTGCCACAGCGGGGTCCAAAGACGTTGGGCCAGACTTTCTGTGCAAAGGAAAACCAACACCACTCTCCTGTAAAGAATTATCTATAAAATCTTCATCAGAGGAATGGAATGATTCATCATCTCCTATTAAATGGTTGACAATGTGGATTCCATCAAAAGGAGGCTGGCCTGAGAAGACCCTCTGTCCTTTTAGGCACCTGAGCTGTCAAAACAAAATCCAAGTTAATATTCTCAACTGGAGGAAACACAAACACCAAGAAAGCAAATGTTTCATGTTTAAAAGAGAAGATGCCTTGATTTCTTTTCCATTTATATATAAAATAGTTACTACTAATTTTTGAGTGCCTCCTATATGTTATGTAATGGGCATATAACTTATTTTAATTGAATGATCATAACAGTCCTATGTGGTAGATTTCATCATCCCCATTTAGAGATTAGGAAATGTAAACTCAGGTAGAATAACTTGCTGAGGACATATTTCAACAACTAACACAACATGGACAATCTTGTTACTGTCCCTCGATTATTTTGAGGTAAATCCCAGACATTCTGTCAGTTTACCTGTAAATATTTTAGCATGCATCTCTAGAAGATATGGACTTAAAGACCATACTCTGAACTATCATACACGCTGACTTTTGAGAGCGTGACTCCATAATTGTTACAAAAGATGAAAATTTGCTATGAGTCTCCATCCTATTATAATATCCCAACGACAACCAAAGACTCACTCAGGGCAGGAATGCTTCATCCCACTAGTTAGATTTCTCTCTGCATGGGAGGAATGCCAGTAATATATCATTTTGCCTTCTCTCCCCTACTCCTCCTTAGGGAGAAGGAGCAACTTCTCTCATGAGGCAAGAGGGGAGAAGAATGACATGTATTGCTCACCTATTTCTCTTCTCTTTCCACCTTCAGATCCAACTTTTGGCTATCCCAGGAGTTTCACACAGCCAGACCTTCACATGGGAAGGGCTGTGGATGTTATATGCTGTTACTGGGTGGGAAAGTCTAATTCTAGAGCTCAGCAATGAAAAACCCATTGTCGTCATACTTCTAAACCACATTTTCCAAAACCAGCTTTATCAGGATTAGAAGTGAGTTTTTTGTATTATCTCCCACTTCTTTGCCTAAGTTCTCACAAATTCCCAAATCCACAACCATGGATCCTACCATTTCTACTACCATATAATTGAGACATCAGCCCTGTTCTCAAAAGCTGAGGTTTTAAATATGAAATTTAATGCTGATATTGTCAGTTGTTTTATTTCTCCCATACACCATGCATTTTCTCCTACAATAGAGCAGAAGAGTTAAAAACAAAAACATTAAGAGAAAAAAACTATCAAAATCTACCTTGACTTGCAAGAATTTTTGCTGAAATACATCCCATGCCTTCTACCCTTACCATTACTATCAACCTTCAACTTTGTTTCTCAGGGACAATTTCCTGGTCACTCGCTATCTTTCAAATCTTAAGATAAAGCCTATGTGAAATATTCAGGAAATGTTACATATACTTTCAAAACTAACGGTTCTGAGAGTAAAGAGATTACAGCCTTGCCATAACACCTCCCAGCTTCCCCGACAGACTTCCAGGAAGAAGTGAAGAAACCTCAGCACTTCCCTGCTGGTGTGGGAACAATGGGAAACAAGAGGGATGCTGAGACTCAGTACAGCAATGTCTGCCTCAGGCAAACCTTCAACCACAAAGGAAGTCCTATGCCCTAAGTCAAGAGAACGAAATTACAGTGAGGTACAGTGTAATTTAAGTAATACCTTTTCCCCTGGCAGAGCAGAAAGTTTTTAGGGAAACTAAAAGTTTTAAGTTTTTAGGGAAAGGGCACAGAGCACCACAAAGACCTCCCCTTAATTGTGATACCCACTGCATTACTACAACTGCCACGTTCTGATGCAATATCCTATCACCATATTGCAACACATGATTTATAGCTCCAAGTGTTAAATTATGTCAGTTAATCTCTTCCTTTCTTTTTTCCCAGACCCTTTTGAAGAAATAATATGGAACATGTGTCTTCCTTTTCCCTGGCTGTTACAAAAGGAGTGTGGCAGAGGAACCGCAACTTCCCAATTGTTTGGAAAGCTGTAGCTCTAACAAAATTTATTGCATTTAAAAAACTACAGACTCATATGAGATGTAATAAGTGACCTCAAGCATTATATAAAACTAACTCCAGGTTGAAGGGTTATTTCCTCAATGTCAAGGGGATGCAATTAAAGCTTCTATACTTGAGAACTGCTAATAAAGAATAGCAACAGCATAAAGGAATTTTGGAGAGAAGAAAAAGGTGAAGGTAAGGGACTGTCTGGTAAAACTGAAGCTATCCCTTAGTTATATCCTGGACCTAGGAGTGTGCACACTGGTTCTGAGAGGGACAAGGCCTGTATAGGCCCTGAAAGTGGACATTTAGGCAAGGAATTCCAGGGTACTGAGAACCCATAATGCACTCTATAAGGGCCTGAACTTCAGGTCAGGATGTCCTGGGGGAATCCTCATCCCATGAAGAGAGGTTTGGCTGGAGGAAGGCCAGAGCTGGGCCTTCTAAAGTGTAAAATCTTGGGTGTCTGGTTTACAGAAAAATTGACCAGAAAATGCAGGAATATTCTCCTTCAATGGGTTCCCTTGGTTTCCTCTGATACCAACATCTTGTGCTAGTGTCATATATAAGTTATAACTGATAAGCCAATATTGATACATTCCTGAAGTCCATATTTACATTAGGGTTCACTGTTTGGACTGTACATTCTGTGGGTTTTTACAAATGTTTAATGATACGTGTCTGCCATTACATTGTCATACAAAATAGTTGCACTGCCTAACAACCCTTTGTTCTCTACCTATTCATTCCTTCCCTCCCTTTGAACTTCTGGCAGCCACTGATCTATGTACTGTCTCGATAATTTTGCCTTTTTCAAAATGTCATATAGGTGGAATCATACACTAATGTAGCCTTTTTTTTTTAAATTTTTTTTAACGTTTATTTATTTTTGAGACAGAGAGAGACAGAGCATGAACAGGGGAGGGGCAGAGAGAGAGGGAGACACAGAATCGGAAGCAGGCTCCAGGCTCTGAGCCATCAGCCCAGAGCCCGACGCGGGGCTTGAACTCACGGACCGCGAGATCGTGACCTGAGCTGAAGTCAGACGCTTAACTGACTGAGCCACCCAGGCGCCCCTAATGTAGCCTTTTCAGATTGACTTCTTTGACTTAACAATATGCCTTTAAGATTCCTGTATGTCACATCCCCCATCTTCACACATCCCTAAGAGCCTAATATTAAACTGCTTTAACAGTTCCTCAGACCTACTATGCTGTCTGTTGCCTCCATACTTTGAGCACATACTTCACCTCTCTAATGGGGCTTTTCTGATGTGTGATACCATGTGATACTTTCTAACCAGAAAAAATAATTGATACAGACTCAGGTATTCAGAGAGAAATCAGGACCCTACTTAAAGACCTGGAAAGGATTCCACTCTTAAAGGTATATTTCATTTCATTGCATGTGTGTTAAAGCTCCTGAGTTTCCCTGGATACAGACTTTGAGACCTGTCTAAAACTGGAGCACAATTACAGTAAAACTTTTCTGCTGTTCTGATGATAGAGCCTAGATCCAAAAGAAGCAGTAGACTAACAGTGGTAGTACCAAGGTCTGATAAGATAATCATGGGGATGTTCTTGAAAACATTGGCAGTAGTACCTAATCATTTTTAATACATGAAATTCCAAACAGAATTTTTTTAAATTTTAGGTGTGCCTGGGTGGCTCAGTCAGTTAAGCATCTGACTCTGGACTTAGGCTCAAGTCATGATCTCACAGTTTGGGAGTTTGAGCCCTACATCAGGCTCTGTGCTAACAGTGCAGAGCCTGCTTGAGATTCAGTCTCCCTCTTTCTCTGCTCCTCCCTCACTTGCTCTCTCTGTCTCAAAATAAATAAAAATAAACTTAAAAAAATAGATTCTGTTAAAAAAGAAATTCTTTAAATTTAAGCTTTATTTTAAAATGTTAATTTTGTGTTGCAGAAATCAGCCTAAAATTACTAATCTAGATAAAAAACATCAAAGTGTATTAGAGGTATCTTATCATTGTAGCATTGTCCTCACTGATTGCAAATTATATCTTATTGTAACAAAATGCTTCCTCACGCCCTCCTACAGATACAGTCACCTATGTGTGTTTCTCTCATATGACTGTTGAGTTGTATTAAGAAATATTTTTTCTATCAAGGCCTGTAAAGCTAGAACTATACTCCTAAGGTTGGACATATTATCCTTTAAAAGGTATTGTCTGTCACCTGGATATGAAGCTGATCCTCAGAATAAAATTTTAACTTAAAGGTTGACATTTGATAGGAGGAAAAGAAGAGAAGGTTCTGACTCTGTTTTATAAACACACATGGTCTCTCACTTTAATATAGACAGAGATGTTGGGATGTCTAAAACTGGATGGTGTTCCTTAGTGATGAATCCCCTGAAACACCCATGGGAACCAGATTTGAAACTAGATGGTAAAGTGTCATATCTTAAAATATTTACTACCCTCATAGTTCTTTGTATTTTTATTTGTTTTTTTTTTCCCCCTACTTGTTTGTGTGTCCAGATCAGGCCATCATATTTTTAAAATTCAGCAGTGGTCATTGTGATGATGGCAGTGATAAATTAATAAGAACATCTTAAGTTCAAATTTATTTATCCATACCAGATTTTCTTAACATGATTCTAATATAGTACATCCCTAAGTATGATCCATTTAGACCAGTGTCTCTCAAAATGTGATCTATGGATCATCCTATTCAGAATTATCTGAGGTACTTGTTTAAAATACAGATTCCAGAGCCCTACCTGCTCAATCCAGGTGTCTGAGAAGAGGGCCCAAGTATCTACACATTTTTAATATAATATTCCCAAATGGTTCTTATACATAACACAATTTGTAAATTGTTGGTCTAAAGAATTAGGAAGTCAAAGGATGCTCTTAACATCACCAACTTTCTGACAGAAGTAAGGACTCCAGAGTGACTCACCTAGCTGAATAGTCTGTCACATCATCTTTGTGGTAGGTTTTGGTTCTTTTAGCTGATATTTGGCAAATGGCAAATCTACTTAATGCCTAAAATCCCAAGTTATTTTTAAATGTTATAGAAATTAGAAGGCATTCATTAGAAGGAAACATTTTATTACACAGTAAACTTGTTATTTTATGTACTCATGTGTAAGAATAAAGTAATCTGAAGGACAGAATTAGATTATGTATTATATTTTTCTAAAACATCTTCTAGTTCAGTAGGCCAAAGTTATTTAAAAATCCTTTTTCTAGAGAGAGAGAAACCAAGAAAGAGACTCTTAACTATACAGACCAAACTGATAGTTAGCAGAGGAGAGGTGGGTTAGGGGATGGGTAAAAGAGGTGATGGGGATGGAGGAGTGGAGATTAAGGGCTTATTGTGATGAGCCCTGAGTGATGTATGGAATTGCTGAATCGCTATATTAACACCTTAAACTAACATAGCAGTGTATGTTAACTATACTGGAATAAAAAGAAAACAAGAGAATCTCAACCATCCCAGCAGTAGTCAAAGAAACACAATGACAATAATAGTGCCTCTTATAATGGAGGAAAATGTGTAATGGTCATGCTGGCCAAGGCTCTGTATAGTAGGCATGCTCAAATATTCCTGGTAGCAGAATAAAAACTACTGAAAATAGGGGCGCCTGGGTGGCGCAGTCGGTTAAGCGTCCGACTTCAGCCAGGTCACGATCTCGCGGTCCGTGAGTTCGAGCCCTGCGTCAGGCTCTGGGCTGATGGCTCAGAGCCTGGAGCCTGCTTCTGATTCTGTGTCTCCCTCTCTCTCTGCCCCTCCCCCGTTCATGCTCTGTCTCTCTCTGTCCCAAAAATAAATAAACGTTGAAAAAAAAAATTTAAAATAAAAACTACTGAAAATAAATGTGATATTTATTAAGAAAAAAATATATAAAAATAAAAATCCTTTTTCATTTGCTTCCAAATAGCTAGGTGATGACAAGGCAACACAGGAGTCCACTAACTTATTCCCAGTATTTAAGACATTTTCTAAGATAATTACAATTTTGTAAAATACATATTGGAAATTTTTTCTTAGAATTATAAAGAACCTGTTCTACTGTCTTTACAGTTGAGAAATTAATATCATTGTGATTCTTAATCTTTTATATTAAAAAATGTTTTTGTTTTTGGCTGGATGCTTTATCTTTTCTTTGTTCCCGGTGTCCTGAAATCTCATTGTGAGGTACCATGGTGTAAGTGTACTTTTATCCACTGTGATGGATATTTGACAGGCTTTTTTCATCTCAAAGCTCATGTCTTTCAGGTCAGAGAAATACATGTCTGAAACCTCTTTTTTTTTTAGCCTATCCTGAGGTTGTTTTTTGTTTTTTGTTTTTGTTGTTGTTGTTTTACATGGAAGCAGTTTCTTCAGAGGAAATAAATGATTTTTAAAGAGTTTTCTTTTCCCCAGATAGTCTATTTCCTCCTAGTTGCCTCTCCCCCTACCCCCAGCATCTCTTAGATGCTTCCCCTCCCACCCACCCCCCAAATGCCTGCTAACATTTGACTCCCTGCTCAAATTCTAGGCCTGGAGAACTTAAGCTGGCAGGAAGTCCTGAATGCCTGGGTAGGGTTCATTGACTGTGATCTAGCTGAGAGCCTTCTCTGGGGGAAATCCTAAGATCACCAGAGAAGAGTCCCTTTGCTTAAAATTCCAAAGATTCCTGGTGCTTCTATTTCCTTGGTGAATCTCAAAAGTACTTCCATTCACATTCAGTGACTTTGAAACCTATTTCTAATTTCACCTTGAAAAATAATACTTTTTAAATCTTTTTCACAATATGAGTGTGTTACTGGCATTTCATAAAGTTACGTTTTGTTGTTGTTTTATAATGATGTTCCAACAGTCTTTAACCAAAAATTAGAAAAGACAAGGGGCCACAGAAGGGTATGCTAAAGTACGTATGTGTACTTTTCAAGACAGAGAGTGAATCCATAGCTTTTGTCAGATTCCTCATCCCATGACTGACCCAAAAGAGCAAGCAAAGCCAACCAAGCAAAACACTGCCTATCAGGTAGTGGTCCTTACTCTGGGATGTGCATCAGAATTATTCTGGTCTTTTGAACATATACGCTGCCAAACCTTACCCTATAGCAGGAGAAAGTTTCAGGAGAAGGCATTTAAGTGAACTGCTCTTTGTGCTCACTTTGTCAGCACATAAACTAAACAGACAGCTTCTTGTTTCAACCACCACATAGTGGAGTTGGCTCAGAATAGCTTGGTTGTACTACTGAAAGATGGTGTCCATTTCTATATACCACACCCACATAGGCAGTTGTTCATGGTTTAGAAGGTCTTTTATTGTAAATAATTAAGAGTTCCATTTCAGGTAAATCATCTCCTTTCTCACTCAGGCCCATTTGGTTTGAGCAGAAGATCTACCACAGTGATTCTCAAACTGAGGTATCAAGATCTTCTGAGATGTTTGTAAAAAATGTTTCATTTTCAGAATTTTGTTTCCTTAGATCTGGGGAGAGATTCTGCATTTTTAATAATCACCCTTGGTTATCCTGATGCAGATGATCAGTGGACTGTATATTGAGCTTTGCTAATCTAATTTTATACCAATAATAATAATATCCATGTACTTTCTGCCAGGTTGGTTGTCAAAGCAAATTAATGGCCCCTTAACTGATCATATTGAATAACTTCATTATAGATTCTTAGTAGTGGTGGTACAAGTTAGTAAAAGCACTTCTGAAAATGGTTTGACAGTATTTACTAAAGTTGAACATATACATATCCTATACCTAGAATAGCTAAAATTACAGTTTGCTTGGCACAGTCCTAGATTATACCTGCTGCCACAATGTAATTATTACTGGTATCCTATCTTCATTCTCAAAAGTGTCCTGGTTTTAACAATAAATTGTAACAGTCACCCAGCAATCCCATTCCTAAGCGTATGAACAACAGAAACAAGTATAATACAGACTTGTAATAGGGTTCATGGCAATTTTATTCATAATAATACCCAATGGAAATAACCCAAATGTTTATAAACAATAGTATGATTAAATAAATTATGGTATATTCATACAATGAGACACTATACAGCAACAAAAATGAACAAACAGATTACTGCTGCAGGAAACAACATGGATAAAGCTCACACTGTTTAGCAAAAGAAGCCAAACACAAACAAATGCATTCTGTGTGATTTCATTAGTATAAGGTTAAAAACTAGTCAGTAAGTGGGAACAATGACAAGAAGACTTCTGAAATGCTGGCATGTTCTAGTTCTTGATCTAGGTGGTAGTTAAATGGGCACATTCATTTTTGTGATAATTAAGCTAGACACTCATGATTTGTATATTTTTCTGTATATATCTTATATTTAAAGAAAAATATCTATTAAATAAAAGCCTAAGAAATAATATCTATGGAAGACTGCTGGAAAGGCATATAATTGTCACTAGTATTTCTGAATTCTATTTTGGGATCTCACCAATCACTAATTATGTATTTGAACTCCACTGCTTTAGTCCATTATACAATTGCTCTCACTTAAATGTTAGGCCATTAGCCTAACACCTTCCTATTCAGTTCATTTTTCTACCCCAATGGCAGACCAGTAAAAGAAATGTATTTCAAAGTTAAGAAAGAGGAAGAGAAGAATTGGTTTGGTTTTGTCTTACTAAAACCATGAATCTTCAGTACATTATGTTCCCTGCTTTGTACTAGCTACCAAATATGTGGCTCACATTGATACCATATGCATTTCTGTGTGCTAATAGGAATGTTGATTTTACTAGATTTTGCTTTAGAACTAATTTTTTTTAACTATCAGAGTGAAGCATCCGACACTGCCATTTTTGTAAATGAAAGTCAAGTATCAGCAATTTAATTTGGTTTGATTAACCTAATATCCAGTTATTTCTGTATTATGTATATTCATGCAAACTGCCTCAAAATCTTTGGGGGAACAAAGCATTTTCCATGGTAAATACTAAATTTCTTAGTTTCAGTTATTTGTTTATTGTATTCTATATTTTATTTTTTTTTTGATAGTTTAGTTGTATTCTAAGCATAAGGTCATCATGTGGTGAGCACAGCATAATGCATACAGAAGATGAATCACCATGCTGTACACCTGAAACTAGTGTAAGTAACATTGTGTGTCAACTATACCCAAATTAAAAGCAAAGCAAAACAAAACAATATTTGTGGTAGATAATACAGGTGAATGGTTTCATGACCATTCATGAAAGAAAAGAGTTCCTAGATAGGCCACAGGCTACACTAAGCATAAAGACAGGAAAAATAAATCGAGCCTTATTAAAATGAAGAACTTCTCTTCATCAAGGACACCTTCAAGAGAGTAAGATGTCAAGAATAGAATGGGATTAATACTAGCCATATTTATCACTAAAAAGCTTTATGTAGGATACATAACTAATTCTCATATGTTAATAATAATCATAAAAAGACAATCTGAAAAAACAGGCAAAAGTTCTGACTAGCTAATTCACACAAAAGATAGCCAAATGGCCAACAAATACATGAAAAGGCGCACAATATCACTATTCATCAGGAAATGCAAACTGAAATCACAACATGATATGTATACATAATGACTAAAATAAACCACTGACGATATCAAGTGCTGGTGAAAATGAAGAGCAACTGCTGTGTACGTAAGCTTTTACAACTTAAAAAAACTCTGGTATTATCTCCTAAGAAATGGACTTACACATCCTCTATGATGTCCACTCTTAAGTAAAGACCCAACAGAAATACCTAAAAATGTTCATCATGTAAAAGAATGTTTACAGCAGCATTATTTGGTAGTTCCATGAACTGGAAACAGCACAAATGTGCATTAATAATAAAAAAAAAATGGGTTATTGATTTTTATAATGGGATGCTATACAAAAATAAAAATGAACTATAGCCACATTAAAATAAATTACAAACACAAGTAGCCTAATATTAAAGAGTATATTCTGTATGATTCTCTTTAAATAGTTAAAAAAAAAGTTCAAAAACAAAAAAAATTTTAAAGTTCAGTGATAGGTAACACAAAGTTCATTAAACTTACTCTCCCTGCATTTGTCAATGTTTGAACATTTCCATGGTAAAAACACGTTAAAAAAAAGTTCATCAATAAAACCTTTCAAAAACTGCTTCCAAATTCATTTGTAGCTGACTTTTTTTTTTTTTTTTTTTTTTAATTTTAGAGAGGAGAGAGAGAGATAAAGAACAAGCACATCCCTGTGCATGTGTGAGCCAAGGAAGAGCGAGGGGAGAGGGAAACAGAATCTTAAGCAGGCTCCATGCTCAGCAAAGAGCCCCAAGTGGGGCTTGATCCCATGACCCTGGGATCATGACCTGAGATGGAATCAAGAGCCTGACACTCAGCCTACTGAACCACCCAGGTGCCCAGGTAGCTGACCATTTTGATAAGCAGTTATACTCACCATAACAAAACCTCCAAATAACCCAATGACAAAAAACAAAAAAATAAAAACTGCTTCCTTTACATTTAAAAGTATTTCTTTTTTGCTTTCCGGTATTATTTTGATATTAATAGTTTAAAATATTACCATTTTTATAACATATTTGATGCAACAGGTATATATATTTGAGTGTATTATTTACAGATTAAGTTTTTTCCAAGTTACAATTAAGTATTTAAAATTAGCAGTGTCCGGAAAAATACGAAACAAAAGGTTGCTGTACATATATTCTACCTCTTCTGTTAGCCTTTGATGATGGAGACGGTTTCCTAATCATTTTTGTATTCGAGAACTCAGCATTCTGACTTGACAAGAGTGGGCACATAAGAAATATAAATGAACTACACTAAAAAGATGGCTGGATTCTTGAGAAAGTTCTTACATACTAATTATTCATCCCATCCTTTGTGAATAAGAATATTAATAAGGAGACAGAGGGGTGTGTCAATATACAAAGACCCCAATAATGTACTGTTTCTTACCTGATATGGACTGCTTCATCATGTTATGCATGAAGAGACAGAGTAAAAAAATAAAAACATGTAGAATTCATTTAAATAATACTTAAGACATTATGACATACTCATTACAACTTAAAAAGCTAACAAAATCTTAACCTCTCACTAGCTTCAAAGAGATAGAATTTTAAGATTTCTCTGCATGTATTCAACAATGCTGACCCAAAGAAAGTATATAGCAATTAGAAAAAGAAAGTGGTAAGATATTATACAACTTATGAAGAATACAGCATAAGATGCTGTATAGCTAATAAGAAAACAGGAAACTGTCATGTTCATAGTCTGATGAATGTAGGTTTTGACAGGAAACAGCAGAGTTTCTAACTGCATGATCGTAAAAATTCAAACACTAAAAAAGAATATTAAGAACTACTATAGCTATTTCACATAAAGACTATCAGTAAAATTTGAAAGCCAAGAGAAGAACCTGCAGGAATGAATACCCTGAAGGCCCAAAGGACTTCAATAATCATTAAGGAAACACAAGTATTAAAAGAATTTCTCATTAGTCTACTTCATTAGCTAAACTTTCACAGGTTAAGATAGAAGTTTCTTTTGTAAAACAGAGAAGTGTCATTGCTTTAGAGATCTGTAGCCTTTAAATATAACTTCCTAATAAATAATAGAGAAATCTGTGCTGAGAAATTTGATCACCTGGGTTAGTGTCCATGTGGACAGAGGACACATGTTCTTTGTGTGTTTGCTTGCTTTCAGTAATTACACTGGTAGCTTTTAAAAGTTTGGGTTGACTTTTACAGTTGATTTTAAAGAGACACCATAGTTTATCCTTTCTCAATTTTAATGTGTAGGAGTAAGAGAATTAATAATAAACCCTTATATTTATATGAGGTTTTACAGTTAAAAGTGCTTCCATGCATATTATTTCAGGTCAAAAAAACTTTCCCCCGTGTGTGACTGGAGGCTGAACTGTACAGACAACTACCACTTTTTGAGATTCAAAAGAATAAGAAAGGCTGTACTGAGTGTTCTGAAAGACAATCAGTCCACAACAAAGTGGAAAAAAGTCATCCACACACCAAAAAAAACCCCTAACCAAATGAACTTTGATCACTACTAGACAGGGTTTAAACCATTTAAGTGAGTCATGTGATACCAAGTGAACTGCAAAACAGATGCAGTAAGTTTCCAAGACTGAGTCATATCAGATTATAAAAGCTCCTATTTGTACATTTAGGTTTATATAATCAATCTTTGTAAAACATTGAGCTATTGCTGTTACAGTTAATGTAACATTTCTGCAAGGTATGTATAAGATATAAAATTTTAAATAACTATAAATCATTCTTTATATGAGAAGATGGACATAGTTCAATAATCACAAAGATTTCTATTTCTAAGTTCTAGAGGCTTTACTTTTTTACTCCAAAGTTTAATCAGTAATTTTGTTGAAATCCTTATATAATATTTTAATAGTTTAAGTTTTCAAAATGTAAAAGGGGAATGATGTGCTAAATTAATTCTCAATTATCAGCTTCTTTCAAAAATGAATTGTACATATGACAAAGATTAAAACTAGCCATAAGCACACAAACCAAAAGATTTCCAGTGAATCAGAACAGGAAACCAATAAAAGTGATCAATTGGAGGTCATGACTTTTTGATCATTGTACTACCTAGGCAAGAGGAAAAATTCAGACCCACAGTACTTAAAAGTAGATTAAGTTTAAAATTCAAGAGTTGTATTGAAATAATACAAAACAGACAATGCTGAAAATTGTTTTGGCTTTATGCTGAGTAAATTACTTTTAAATACCAGATAAAACACTTAAAGTTAAAAAAAAACATAGAGTCTGTGTTAAATAGATAAAATGCAATAGTTAAAACTCATTCTTTCAGAAGCAAAGAAAAAAAATGTACCCACAATAATAAGTGAAAAAGGTGGAAAGCAAAGTTTGGCACTGAAGAAAATTATATTCTGCATTTGTTACCAGAGAAGGAGAGAGGGAGAAGAAACAGGTCATTTACAAAGAACGCTTAGTCTCTCTATACTGTATACTTAGATTTATCCAGTATACTATGGCAAACAAAATGAAACTGCACTGCCCTCTTCCTGGCAGCTGACACATCTTGATAAAACTGAAACCATTAACATTATTTAGAAGGTACTCTAATGTCAATGGTGATGAGGTTAGGAATATATGAACTTCTATGTAAATTTATGACCAATTACAGGAAATAAATCACTTCACACTTGTTTCACTCTGAACTTTTAAAGCTACATCAAAGTACCACGTACATTTCATTTGATTTAACCTTCAGCTGAAGTACTAAAAAAATTCAAATATTTAGCAAAACATCCTCACGAAAATGAAGTACTTCTTTTCTATCTGGACTGAACAGTTAAGAGGAATCATTCTTCTCTAAAGCTAAATCATAGGTTTTATCAGTCTATCTAATCATTTACCCAAATTTTAAATCATTTATCTGATAAGGGACTTGTATCTAAAATATATAAAGAATTCTTACAACTCAATTATAAAAAGACAACCCAATTATAAAATGGGCACAAGGTCTGGGTAAATATTTCTCTAAAGAAGTTACAGATGGGCAATAAGCAAATGACAAGATGCCCAATATCATTAGCCACCAGGAAAATACAAAACAAAACCAAAATGAGAGGACATTCATATTTACTAGGATGGCTATAAACAAAAAAGGGAAATAATATCAAACATTGGCAAGGATGTGGAGAAACTGGAACCCTCATACACAGCTGATGGAAATATAAAATGGTACAGCTGCTTTGGAAAACACTATGGCAGTTCTTGAAATCGTTAAACCACAGTGATTCTACTAGTAAGTAATACTCAAGACAAATGAAAACATATGGTCACAATGAACTTTGTATATGAATGTTCACATCAGCATTATTTATAACAGCCAAAAAGTGAAAACAACCCAAATATCCATCACACAATAAATGGATAAACGGAATGTGGTATACCCATTTGATAGAATATTATTAGGCAATAAAAAGGAATGAAGTACTGATACATGCTACAACATGAATGGACCTTGAAAACATTATGCTAAGAAAACAGTCACAGATGACCACATATTGTATAATTCCATTAAAAAAATTTTTTTAATGTTTATTTATTTTTGAGAGAGAGACAGAGTGTGAGTGGGGGAGGAACAGAGAGAGAGGGAGACACAGAATCTGAAGCAGGCTCCAGGCTCTGAGCTGTCAGCACAGAGCCCAATGCGAGGCTTGAACTCATGAACTGTGAGATCATGACCTGAGCTGAAGTCAGACGCTTACCGACTGAGCCACCCAGGCGCCCCTGTATAATTCCATTTAAATGAAATATCCAGGGAAATCTACAGAGATAGAAAGTAGATTAGTGGTTGCCTAGGGTTGCAGGAAGGGAGCTTGGGGGAAATGAAGAATGGCTATCAATGGGAATGGTATTACTTTCGGGAGTGATAAAAAATGTTCTAACATTGTGCCAATAGCTTCACAACTCTGTAAATATACTAAAAGCCACTGAGTTGTACACTTTAAATGGATGAACCATAACTGTATGTGAATTATAGCTCAAATAAATCTGTTTATACATACATACATACACACACACACACACACACACACATACATACATATATATAAAAATCAGATAGTCATTTTATGGGCATGTTTCCAGTGGAGATATTGCCACATTGAAAATAATTTTTTTTTAAGTTTATTTATTTTGAGAGAGAGATAGATTACGTGTGCATGGGGGAGAGGCAGAAAGAGAGGGAGAGAGAGAATCCCAAGTAGGTTCTGCACAGTCTGAGCAGAGCCCAAGCAGGGCTCAAAATCATGAACCGTGAGATCATGACCTGAGCTGAAATCAAGAGTTAGATGCTTGGGGCGCCTGGGTGGCTCAGTCGGTTGAGCGGCCGACTTCGGCTCGGGTCATGATCTCACGGTCTGTGAGTTCGAGCCCTGCGTCGGGCTCTGTGCTGACAGCTCAGAGCCTGGAGCCTGCTTCAGATTCTGTGTCTCCCTCTCTCTGACCCTCCCCCGTTCATGCTCTGTCTCTCTCGGTCTCAAAAATAAATAAACGTTAAAAAAAAAAAATTAAAAAAAAAGAGTTAGATGCTTAACCAACTGAGCCACCCAGACACCCCAGCTTCATTTTAATAGATGAAAATATTTGCAGTAAAAAATTTAATGCTTTAGACAGAAGTATTAAGTAAAAGATAAATGTATTTGTAGCATTCACTTTTTGCCAGGAAATTAAAATTAACTCCTGATGGAAAAATAATTTTAAAAATACATGATAAATATATATAGCCACAGACCTACACTATTTTAAAAGCCAAACAGGAAAGGTTAGTATGCTTCTTCCTCATTCTGAGGTACTCATAGACTGCTTAGTTAAGATTGGGCACTTGCAAACCACATGACCTCATGAATGCTATCTTATCATATCACAGGTTCCTCAGACTGACCACAACAACTTAAATCAGACAGGCAGCAAAGTAGCACTAAGTCTCTGACACATATTATTTGTATGATGTTTTTAGTTGTCCAGTTCATGGGGAGTGAAAATCTGATTATCTCAAATCCAACTGCATCTGTGAGATAGGGTCCATGAAAAGCACATGATTTACTGCACCAAAGACTTCCAACCACAATTTAAAATTTTTAGTTTTTGTAAATCTGAGGGAGCTAGCTCTTCATCTTTTATCAATTCTCCTTTAGTTGACACTTAGTAAGTTTGAAGAACACATTTATAAATGTTACTAGTTTGAAAAACTGCCAATACTTAAGTTATTGTTTCTTTTAAAAACTAACATTTTATTTATGTTTTTTTTTAATGTTTATTTATTTATTTTGAGAGAGAGCACAGCAGGGGAGAGGCAGAGAGAGAGAGGGAGACAGAATCCCAAGCAGGTTCTATGTTCAGCAGAGAACCCGATGCGGGGCTGGATCTCATGAGAGATCACAACCTGAGCTGATATCAAGAGTTGGATGTTTAACCAAATGAGCCACCCAGGTACCTCTAAAAACTAGCATTTTAAAACTGAATTACTTGATGCAAAGAAAATAAGGTTTCAAAATGATTGGCTATATTTCAAAATCTTGGCATAGCTGAAGAAACTGGACTGTTACATTTAAGAATATACAGCACTAAAAACCAAGTATGAAGTATTGGGTAGTGATAACAGGAAGAAAATATGTAAATTAAACTGAAAAAATTCAAATTGGCTCTCAAATGCATCATTTGGACCAACATCTTAAAGAGAATATAATCCAAAACATAATCAAGGAAGAAGATTCTATTCTGTGGATTTCCTCTTACTTGATTAAGAAAGCTTTACCCTTAGCCATTGGATCAATCTCTCTGAATGCTATTTTCAGAATCATACACTAAAAACAAACTGATCAGGCTCTCTCTCCAGTTTCAGAAGCATCCCTGCCTACTGATTTTCCTGTATGTATGTATGTATGTATGTATGTATGTATGTATGTATGTATGTATTTATTTATTTATTTATTTATTTATAGAGACAGAGAGACAGAGAGCGAGCAGGGAAGGGGCAGAGACAGAGACAGAATCCAAAGCAGGCTCTGCCCTGTCAGTGAGGAGCCTGATGCAGGGCTCGAACTCACCAACCAGGAAATCATGATGAGCTGAAATCAAGTTGGATGCTTAAGTGACTGAGCCACCCAGGCGTCCCTTCTCTGCTTTTACAGCTGCTTCTTCTCTCTTTCCTGAGCTCTTTATTTGCCTCCAGACCTTTGAATATGATGGCCTCTGCCTAAACACTCTTTTATTCTCCTTTTCCTGGCTATTTTCTGCTCCCCTTTCAAACTTTAGGCAGTCCCATGCCCAGAGGTTTTAGGACACATTTGTAGGCCATGGCACCATGTGGTTCTAATGCAGCATTGCCCATATTGACTGTTCTCCCTACCAGTCTGAATTCCTTAACAACTGGGACTTTGACTTTTATACACCTAGCATAGGACTGGGATGGAAAGCACTTTAAAGATTATTTAGCATGACTGCTTAAGGATGCAGTAACTGAGCCAAGGTCTGAGGCATACCTGGGAGCTAAATGATGCTCAAATGCTTACCGACTGAATAAATATATGAAGTATATTGGAATCCTAAGGTCACACAGTTAATCAGCAGAAGTAGGTCTAGAATCCAGGTCTCCTGGATAAGTCCACTGCTCTATAAATGATGGTTCCCAACCACCTGCAGTAGTTCTTTTTGGAGAATAAAGACACGAAATTCAGAAACAAAAACTAAACTTCTAAACCTAAAAAACAAAATGAGAAAGAACAAAATCCTGCCATTTGCAACAACATGGATGGAACTGGAGGGTATTATGCTAAGTAACATAAGCCAACCGGAGAAAGACAAATATCATTAAGTTTTCACTCATATGAAACTTGAGAAAACTTAACGGAGGACCATGGGGGAAGGTAAGGGGAAAAAATAGTTTCAAACACACAGGGAAGCAAACCATAAGAGACTCAAATGAGTAGAACAAACTGAGGGTTGACTGGGGAGCGGGGAAGGGGAAATGGGTGATGGGCATTGAGGGCACCTGTTGGGATGCGCACTGGGTGTTGTATATAAGTGATGAATCATGGGAATCTACCTCCCAAACCCAAGAGTACACTGTATACACTGTATGTTAGCTAATCTGACAATAAATTTAAAAAAAAAAATCTAGAACTGCTATTAAGAACCTGATAAACTGCACATATATCTATAGTTTTTCCCCTCTTCTCCATCTTATGGATATGTTTAGAAATACTGGCATGACAATGAAAGGAGAAAGAGTTAGATGAAGAGTAGGGATAACCAGCTTCTGAATAAATGAAAAAAATTTTAAATAAATACTCAAATCTTGAAACCTGAGTACTTGAGTAAGTTCACTGGACTTTAAAATCTAGCTCATTTGGTTGCCCAAGTCAGGCTGAAAGAAATGATTAAGCACATCCTATTAGCTCCACTCTAAATGTCAACAAATACGTTTAATACAGTAGTCATGCTAACATCGTATTGGTACTACATAGGTTACTGAAATAGTTTGAAGCATTTATATCCTACTTTCCTCATATCTAAGATCTAAGAATATGCTATTCGATGGTGTTTTCATGGGAATGCTAACAGAATCAATCTCTTGTACCCTTATTGGATTAAATCTATTTAAGAACTGCTATAAGCAACTATAAAACCTGCCACTACAGGCTTTATAGTTAGTTCCAATTCTTTAAACATGCTTATTTTCATCTGCTTTTACTTCTTATAACCCAACTGGTATGTATTTAACATCCAGTTTCCCTCAAGTGGTTTCTCATGACTTACATTTCCAATTTAACTGTTGGAACCATTAATTAAGCAATTTACAGATTACTACTAATAGGCATTGTCTCACTATTATGCATTTGAAAATCTAGCTGTTGTCAATTAATGTAAAGTACTATGTAAAAACTTGCCACTTAGTGCCAGAAAACACAGAATTGTTCAAAGTCTAATGGAGTTGTAGAAAAAAAAGATACTGGTTATTAAAAAAAAAAAAAAAAAAGATACTTGAAAGAGTTTCCACTCGTCAAATTCAGGACAACATGAACACCAAGAGAACTGACTGAATCCATGAGTTCATAGTACAGTGTTAGGATTCTTCAAAGGCTCTAAGAAATATAAGGCTGAATAAGACACAATCTCTGCAAGGAACTTGCAGTTTGGCTTGCCGGTAAGCATCAAGGTTAGTACAACAACCATTAATTAAAACAAACAAAATTATGTGCTATGTTATCTCCCATTTCTGAACTATTTACTACTCACTGTTTGTACCAACCATACAGTCTTTGTTAAATTAACTTTCCACTTTCTCCCATTAGATTGTAAATTCCTTGAGAATAAGACTACACTGTACTTTGCATAGCATCTGGCACAATATCAGAAAAATATCCCATCTGACACAGCTTCATATCCAAGTCTGACTTTACAATTCCAATTGGTTCTGTCCCTTGGCCAGTGAGACATTATCTCTTGAGGTTATTTACTTGATTCTTTAATTCTGAGTACTGGATTCAAATCCCTCATTTCTGACTGAGTCTATATTCTCTACATTGACTGCTCACCAGATGTCATCCTAGAAATCTCTTAACTCTTTTTGAGTCGTATCCTACATTAGTTGATACTCCTAAGGGTCTTCTTTCCTGGGTATCTCATCCTCACTAGGGTCTAATTCCTTTTCTTATCCTGTTTTTTGTTTTTAATTTTCCTTTTTTTAAGTGATTTCATTATCTCTCTTTATTACTCTCTTCTACCAGACCTATCTTTTTTGTCATGTTCTCATGATTCAACTCCCATTCTTTAATGAAATTATCATAATCAGAAATACATATTTTCATTAGCAAATTTAAACATCTTGTTTTACCTATAGTAGGAACAGGATACACAGAGGCATGTAATTGGGTAGAATACTGTCCTATGAATAGAGCACAAAACTGGAAAATGGTCTAAAAGTCTTGAATCAAAAGTAAGGTGTCCTATATGGGATTATTATAGATTTTCTATGTGTTACATATTCTTTTTAGAGGCAAAGAATGAATGGAAAGATATATAGCCTTGGAGATTTTAAAAATTTAATGCAGAAACAATTGCTGGAAGTTTGGTCACAAGTTAAACAAACTCTTGCAAAAGGATGTATTGAATAGCTGAGCTAATATATGTCCGTGGGTAAGCTTGTATTTCATAAGTGATAGGCATATATGAAATTAGGTTAACTATTTTTATCTATTTCTCTGTTTCTGGGAAGGTCAAATTTGGCTATAAAATCTCAGTTGCTTCTATTTTCAGAAAATCATCTAATATTTAAAAGCTAAGATTTTAGTAGCACCCAGTGGAAACTGAAGCAAAATAGAAGGGTTAAGTCAGACCAATTCCCCACTTTCAGATGGAAGAGAAGTCCAGAACCGATGTTGGAAGAAAATACTAGGTGACAGTAGAGTCCTACTAACTAGACAGTAGGTTCCCATCTGTGAGATGTAATTAATTTTAATTTAATTAAACACTTATGGAACTCCTACTATATCTAACATGTGACAAGTAAATGGGTCGGCAGGATTGTGGTAGGGCAGTGGGATGTAGCAGAACAGAAGTCAGAATGCCTGGGCAGTAGTTCCGTCTCTTCCATTACTAGCTGTGTAACTTTGGGTAAGTCCCTTAACTCTTATACCCCAGCTTCCTCATTTATCAAGTGAAAAACTAGATAAACTTTAAGAACATGCCTGGCTTAAAAATACTATCAGTCAGAAATCTCAGCTTTAAGTCTTCCACACAGTGATATTATTGCAGACATAAAGTATTGTATAATTTTTTTATCTTATGACTTCAAATAAGATAAACTAATTACCCAAGATTTAATGGAACATATAAGAGGAATAGGAGTAATAACATTAATGTAAAGAAGTCATTAAGAATGAATTTTTTTATCTACAAATGGGGACTGTAAGATTTAAAAACAGTGCTAAACATTTAATTCAAGAGTATTAAAGCAATTTTCATAAGAGCACAAATACGATCTTGCATCTACATGAGATCTTTTGGCAGCAAAGAAAAACAATTTACCTACAGTGAGGCTTGTGTGAGCTCCTGTATGATACTTTACATTGCTCTAACTAGAGAAAGAACAAATTTAAGGGAATATGTTCTTTTATTAAGAAGTTGCCACATCAGAAACATGGCACTTTTTACTGTAACAACATACATAAAAGCTTATAACTCCATGTATTGAAATTTTTCTTAAACAATTAATTTTAAAATTAAGATTCAACAGACATCAATACAAAAGAAAACATTGTTTTTGTTCCTTATTTCTGCCTCTACCAGTACACTGTTGCTATCATAGCAATTTGTAAAAATATCAACTCTATTTTAGGTTATCCTCTGTAAACTAGGTAAAATACTGAGTTTTGCAAGATTTAAAAGGCAATAAAGACTGGTAGAAACAGTCAATACAGAATAAGCACATGGTTAAAAAAAAAACCAAAAACGATATTTCAGTTTGAAATAAAGAGGAAAAAAACAGCTGCCAGTAACTACAGAGCCAAATTACTAACCTCTTTTCTACCTTTAATATTCTTGTTTTAAAGCCTAGATGAAGATCAATGTTGAATGAGTCTCCAAGAGTCTTTAAAAAAAAGTCAAGTCCAGGTGATTTTATTAACTACTTTTAAATTGGTGCTTGCTTTGCACATATACTAAATGACTTTTAAACTGAAGAATATAGAGCAAGGAAAAAAGATTCAAACAGTTACAAAAGGGCAGTCTGTCATTTGATTCTGAAAGCTCCTCACTGGAAAAAATTCTAGTTAATAACAAATGAGTATAAATATTAAACATATTAATAATGGTCAGGACATTAAAAATGCTTTTTGGTAGATATTTAACTAAAATCTATAGCTCAAGCATATATCAACAGTTATTAAAATTTAAAAAGGAGTACTCACATATAAACATTTTTTCCTTTGAGAGAGAAAGAGAGAGAGAGACAGTGTGCAGGAGAGTGCACGTGCAAGGGTAGGGGCAGACGGAGAGGGAGAGGGAGAGAGAGAATCTTAAGCAGGCTCCACGCCCAGTACGGAGCTCAATGTGGGGCTCAAATCATGACCCTGAAATCAAGAATCAGATGCTTAAGCAACTGAGGCATCCAGGGGCCTCTATGTAAAAACATTTTCTAAGCCAAACTTCAGAATGGGCTTTGTTTAGATTTCTATTTGTTAACTCAAACTTCTAATTTTGTACTTGGCTAGTAGAAACAAAAGAAGATTCTTGTAACATATGATAACTTAAACAGCCTCCTCAACAAAGAAGACAGGAAGATGGCAGAAGACCTTCTGTGTACTGGGAACCAGCACAAAGGCTATCCTTAAAATGAAAGTTGGTTTCACCTACCTGGGTTATATATTATTTACAGCATCCTATAATCGTGTTTTATTTTTTGGCCAGGTTTGTCCTAAAATAGCTTACATTTCTCTAAGTTCTTCAGGAAGTGGCGGGGGGGGGGAGGGAGAGGGTGCTCAGTAATTGTTCAGTGACAGACAATTCCTCCTGTCAACTTCTTTCATAAATCATCCATCATTCTCTGATAAATGACAAAAAAAAATGCTGAAGAAATCTTTCTTAATAAATTCATTCTTCAAGAGGACCAGGGAAGTTTAAAATCTAATTAAAATACCTATGTTGAAATGTTCCCTTCTTAAAAGTCTCCTTTCTGGGGCTTCTATATCCACAGCTGCCAGTTTCCCTCCCAACTGACCAGTAATTTTTATCTCCTTTGCTGGCTCTCTTGGTCTTAAAGGTCAAGAGTGCCATGAACTTGCTCCTGGACCCCCTTCTCTTTGTCTATGAATAATATTAACATTCCAATGACTACCTATTTTTAGCCCTAACCTCTTTTTAGAACCTCATATTCACATATCCATAGCCCACTTCACTATTTTCATGTTCATGTTTAACGGGAATCTCAACCTTAATATAAACAAAACAGAGTTCTTGATCTTCTACCCTTCCCAACCTAAGTAAATGGCACCAATCATCCAATTGGCAAGCCAAAAATCTCTGGAGTCACTATTTTACCTTATGTCCCTCCTATAACCCATCAGCAAATTCTCAATCTCTAAAATATATCTCTAATATATTCATGTTGCTAACAATTCTATCTCTCCCATGCTTCTAAGCTACCTTTGCTCTTACCTAGACTATTTTTTTTAATAAATTTTTTTTTTTTAACATTTATTTGTTTTTGAGACAGAGAGAGACAGAGCATGAACGGGGGAGGGGCAGAGAGAGAGGGAGACACAGAATCAGAAGCAGGCTCCAGGCTCTGAGCCATCAGCCCAGAGCCCTACGCGGGGCTCGAACTCATGGACTGCGAGATCGTGACCTGAGCCGAAGTCGGACGCTCAACCGACTGAGCCACCCAGGCGCCCCTTACCTAGACTATTTTAACAGCCTCCATTTTCCTGTTTCTATTCTTGCTCTCCTACAATCAATTCACCATACAGCAGGCAGGGCAAATCAGATCACATCACTCTTTGCTTAAAACCATCCAAAGGCAGGCACATGGGTGGCTCAGTGGGTTAAGTATGGGACTCTTGGTTTCAGCTCAGGTCATGACCTCACCCTTCATGAGTTCCAGCCCCACATCAGGCTCCGTGCTGTCACTGTGGAGCCTGCTTGGGATTCTCTCCTTTCCCTCTCTCTCTGATCTTCCCCTACTTGTACTCTCTCTCTCAAAATAAATAAATAAACAAAACAAAACAAAAACATCCAAAGGCTGGGGTGCATGGGTGGCTGAGTCAGTTAAGTGTCCAACTCTTTTTTTTTTAAGTTTATTTATTTATTTTTGAGAGAGAAGAGAGAGCATAAGCAGAGGAGGGGCAGAAAGAAGGGGGAGAGAGAGAGAGAGAGAGAGAGAGAGAGAGAGAGAATCCCAAGCAGGCTCATGCTATCAGCACAGAGTCCAATGTGGGGCTTGAACCCACGAATCACAGGATCATGATCTGAGCTGAAACCAAGAACTAGATGCTTAACCAAGTGAGCCACCCAGGTGCCCCAAGTGTCCAACTCTTGATTTCAGCTCAAGTCATGATCTCATGGTCATGTGATCGAGCCCCAAGTCGGGCTCTGCACTGAGCATGGAGCCTGCTTGAGATTCTGTCTCTCTCCCTCTGCCCCCTTCTCTGCTTGCACTTTCTTTCTCTCTCTCGCTCTCTCAAATACAATTAAAACAACAACAACAACAACAACAACAAAAAAAAAAACATCTAGAGGCTTCCCACTGAACCAAGAATAAAACACAAACATTTTTCCTGGCTTATAAAGCAATATATAGGATTTTACCTTATCTACCTCTTTAATCTTATCTCCTACCATTCTTCCCCCATCCTCTACTATACTCCAGCCACATTAGTATGATTTCTCACAAAGTCCATTACATTTTCTTCTAAGATCTTTCTGCTATTTTTTTCTCTTCTGCCTGGAATGTTCTTCTCACTGATTTTTGTACATCAGGAAGCTTCTTAGCATTCCCATCACAGTTTGTATGTTACCTTATTAGCAAAGCCTTTTGTTGTAATCATTTATTCATTAATTTTTTTTTTCATGAAGTACCAACTATATGGCAACACTGTTCTAGGTGCTGGGGGGAAAGTTTCTCAATTTATTAGTTTATTAATTTATTAGTTTATTAGTTTCTCAATTTATTAGTAATTAGAGAAGTACACATTAAAACCATAATGAGAGGGGCGTCTGGGGTGGCTCAGTCGGTTAAGCACCTGACTCCAGCTCAGGTCATGATCTCATGGTTCATGGGTTTGAGCCCCACATTGAGCTCTGTGCTGACAGCTCAGAGCCTGGAGCCTGCTTCAGATTCTGAAGCACCCCCTCCCCTATTCATGCTCTGTCTCTGTCAAAAATAAATAAACGTTAAAGAAAAACATTAAAAAAAAAACAAAACCATATGAGAAACCTCTTCACAGGCAAAGAATGACTAAAATTAGATAAAGACCAACAGTCCTACATGTCGATGAAGATGTGGAACAATATGAACTGTCTTCATTGCAGCAATGTTAAAAGATCAAATTGGAAATAATTCAATGTTCACTAACAGAAAAGATAAACTGTATATTTACACAAAGGAAAATTATACAGTGATGAGACTAAACAATCTATAGCTACATTTAAAAATAACAATGGTTGAATTTCACAATTTTAAACAAAAGCAGCAAGACACAGAAGAATATATAAGAAGCCATTTATATAAAAATTAAAAACTTAAACTTGTTACCTGGGTACTTTCCTCCATGTTATACTTCTATCAAAAGTTTATAAAGAGTTCCTGTTCTTTAAATTGTTCAATTTTGGGGCGCCTGGGTGGCGCAGTCGGTTAAGCGTCCGACTTCAGCCAGGTCACGATCTCGCGGTCCGTGAGTTCGAGCCCCGCGTCAGGCTCTGGGCTGATGGCTCAGAGCCTGGAGCCTGTTTCCGATTCTGTGTCTCCCTCTCTCTCTGCCCCTCCCCCGTTCATGCTCTGTCTCTCTCTGTCCCAAAAATAAATAAACGTTGAAAAAAAAAAAAAAATTTAAATTGTTCAATTTTTATGATTATGAACCCATTATATCATAGAAAGTTAAGGATAATAGCTAGTCTATCATAGTTGATCAGACTAGAAGGTTTTCCTTTAGGAACAAACAATGAAAAAATTGTTGTTTGGTCTTACCATAAGGAATAGTTGTGGCTCTCCTAACCAACTGGTCTGTTTTCATTACACATTCACTCTGAAATGTTTAAAGTGACATTTCCCCCTTTTTTGGTGCTGAGTGCTGAAAACCTTAGAGCCTGGTTTGAGGACCACTTATTAAGAAATATATTGATAATTCTGTGGTATGCATTTTTGCATGGGTCTTATTCATGGCTCCATATTACACTCCTATAGTTTTCTGTGTCTCACAAAATTGAAGTTTGCTACTCTGCATCATTTACAAATTCGCTTCATTATGTGTAGAACAACGCAGGGTATTTATTGATCAACAAAAATGCTTTGAAGGTTTTTTCTTTTTTAAAAAAAATATATAGTTTGTTTTGGTTCTACTTCATTCTAAGTTTAATGCATTGGAGTCAACTGAAAGTCCTGATTCAAGCTTCTGCTACTTACTAGTTATGTGACTGTGGACATGTTATTTAGCCTCTCAGCTATAAAATGGGAATAATGATTTTCACAGGATAATTGTGAAGATTAAAATTGTGAAGATTAAAACCAGTATCTACACCTGGTTTACGAACTATTACTAGAAAGGGGGCGCCTAAGTCGGTTAAACATCCAACTTCGGCTCAGGTCATGATCTGGTGGTTTGTGAGTTTGAGCTCGGAGTAGGGCTCTGTGTGGACAGCTAGGAGCCCGGAGCCTGCTTCAGATTCTCTGTCTCCCTCTCTCTCTGCCCCTCCCCTGCTTGCGCTCTGTCTCTCTCTCTCTCTCCCCCCCTCAAAAATAAATAAGCATTTAAAAAAAGAGAGAAAACTTGCTCTATGTAGAAAACCTACTAAACAAATATAACTAGAATTACTTTCATGAGATCTTAAGGACATAAAGTACATTAAAACTATTATGACATCATAAAAATTCAGCAAAGCTGTTTAACTGAAAAACATTTAACTTTTAAAATAAATGAACTATCTTTAGACTGGAATAAATTTACCCATTCCTAGAACATCCACAAGAATATATCACCATCAAGAACAAATGAAAATATATAATCTATATTCAAAAACATTCTCAGATCAGCTGCTTAGCATGCATTTTCCTATAAAACACTGTAAATGGTAGCAAGGCTCCAAAGGACCCAGAGAAGCTAGTCAACTGGTAATTTGACTGAGGCATAGGATTATACTTCTCAGTATGTCTACACCTAAATTGAGTCCTGAGTATATTTTCTTTGGCTACTAAATGAGAATAATCTTCTACCTTCTTCTAGATCCCTTTCCTGGCATTCAGAAAGTATTCTGTGTCTTTAGTGATCAGTAGCTATGAGAAGACAGACCTATGTTGCAAAAGTACATGGCTTATTCAAATTTCCTAGAAACTACAATTTTGGTTTATATATCTGACTTAAGTGTTCCTGATGCCCAATCTGCCTGATAAATTTCTTTTCATTTTTCAAAACCCACCCCAGATGCTGTTATTATTTTATTCCTGTATGTTTCAAAGCAGACTATAGCATATGGCGGTTAAGTGCATGAATGGGCTTAGAGTCATATACTCTGAACTAACACTCTATTTCTATTACTAATTAGTATATGACCATGGGGAGTTATTTAATACCCCAGAACCTCAGTTTTATTACATGTAAAATGTGAATAATAATGATGCTACTTACTTCATAGGAATGTTGTGAAGATTAAAAGAAATAATGTAAGTATAACATTTAGGAGTGTCTGGCACAATGACTATTAAATGGTAACTACTAAATGCCATATTTTTCATTATGTATTGCAATTTGTTTATTTGAATACCTATCTCTGTTGTTAGACTGTGAGCCCCTTGAGGGATATGCATTGTTTCAATCTTTAATTAATCTTTAGTTCTAAACCTAGTGCCTAGTAGGAGCTGTGATGACAGACGGATGGGAGGGTAGGAGGTAAGGAAGATGGAATAAGGAACACACTTGAGTTGGGACACAGGTTCTTTTCTATGTATGTATGTATGTATGTATGTATGTATGTATTTTCTATGTATATATGAGGACAGGATGTAAGGATAAGGGAGAATTTAACCACGGCTCTTGCCACATCTGGGGCATCAAGGATTTCCACAGTGGTTTCTCTGAGGGTCTTGGTAGGGTATAAGAGTCTCCAAATTAAAAAATTTCTATGGGAAGTAGGCAAAACTAAAAGCATAAATTAGGTAGTGATGGTAGAAACTGCAGGGGTTGTGAGCCAGAGAAGGCATTTGGATGGATCACAGTAAACTGCAGGAAGTGAAGATAAATCTCCATTTGCAATGCTAGCAAGGAGAGAAAGGGAGCTCTTGCTGCTAGGTCATTTACAGAATTCACTTATTGGATGTATGCAAAATAATGTGTCAGGGAGGAACAACACAGTTAAAATATTGTCATTAATTGAGTTTCTTTAGACTTTTAAATATTGATGACATATTTTCTAATCTAATTCAACTGAGAATACCACCATCATGTGGGATAATTATGAAGGTTACTAATTATAAATATGAACTGTCTGACACAATTCTTGACCAATAGAGAGTACTCAATAAATAGTAACTACTAATGTTTTTTTTTACAGATCTACACTATATTCAGTCATAAAAAATAACCCACTTAATCCTCTCTACTATTTCATAGAGCCGACTAAGTTAAGTGATCACAATTGTTATAACAAGTACAGAATTGCTATCCCTTCAGGAAGATCAATCTGCAACATTTCCTTCAACATTTTGAGAAGTATAAAAATCAGCTAAGAAAGTATCAACACTCACATGTTCAATAATATTAATAATTGAAAGTTAATTTTTATGTTGAAAGCTAAAGATTCTGGCAAATTCTAGCATACAGGCAAAAGTTAAGTTGGAGAGATCAGACTGACTTTTGTTAAGGCCCCCCCCACCCCCCGTATTGTGAATGAAAAATCACTAGAATGAAAAAGTGATTCCTTATTTAACCCTCTTGAGAAGCTGGTCCAACAAATAGTAATGTGTATAATAAATGTACTTACAACTATTATCTTGGTTTAAACTTACACTTGTTTTCATTTATCCGTTCCTTAATTATAAAACTTTGAAACAGGTGAAGGTATTAAAATCTGCTCAGGAAACATAATGAAAATGAACCTCTAACTAAAGATCTATAATGGTTTCACTTTATCTAGGAAATTTGATCTCTTCTAGCTTTGAAGATTCACCATAAGCTGGTTCTATTTAATCTACCCTTATTTCCCACAATTTACCCACATTAATTCTTAATTCTTAAGAGTCTGGCCTCTAAACTCCCAGACCCATGCTCAGTCACTCTCACCTCTGCATTCTTGTGTGGTCTCCACCTACACTGTACTCACCCTCTTCTCTACCATGTTTTCTCACTGGGGCCTGCTTAAGCCCAGGACCTGTGTACTTTGAATAGTATGAGTATACAAAATTAGCATCTTGCCACAAGCTGTTCTAGTTTTTAATTTATACAATAACAGTAGAAAATTTAACAGTAGAAAATTCTACTCTATTGATTTTCTTTCCATGTTTGTGTAAGATGAAAGATTATTTTTCACAGGCCACACATAAAAAATGACATTAAAGTAAAACCTCTTGTGAACAGTTTTTTCCCAGTCCTGATGAGGAGAACAGCATTTTTAGGTAAGGATTATGACATGCAAAATTAATGTTTGCTGGGTGATTTTTAGACTATGCTTGGAAATACAGTCAATCCATATACAGTTTTCTTAATTTACCAACATTAAAGGTTCCTTATCACTCTAAGTCAAAATTATAAGGGGAAGATTGCTTTATTCTAGACAAAATTTCCTTTGAGAAAAACTTTTCAATACAAGGAATAATTCCTACGGTTCTCAAAACAATAAGACTTTCCAGAACATCTTATCTGTAACTTGTTCTTTCACACATAGCTTAGATCAGAACAGATTATAAAAAAGCACACAAACAAATAAGTAAAGATTATTCATAATCCTGAATCCCTCAAATGCTATCATGGTTGCAAATGACAGGAATAACCACTGAAATTTCAGGACAAGTTAAATTAAACCACATCTAAGATTTATCAACTTTGTTAATGTTTTGTTTCTTCATTCAGAATTTACTTAGATTGATTACCTCCAGGAGGTATTACCCAAAACACTCAGACTTTAACTGAAGGATGTAATACCAGGAAAGAGTAATGCCCAAACTTTTTCCTTTGAGGTTTAAATTAATTTAGTGGGCAAAATGAATTTCTTTCTTAACAAATAAGGCTTATATAACCCATTCAAATCTTATCACTGTGAATAAACCTTACTGTACAAATAATTCAAGGTAAGACACAAGCTTCTGTATTCATGTTTAGATAAATAGTTACCATTAGAAAATAATAAAAAACAAGGAAATTGACCTAAAGCCACATTAACAAAAAGTATCTCTCTAATCAAAGCACATTAATTTAAATTACTTAGGAGAGTTCTTAATAATACTATCTGAAAATTTCATGAGTTACATTTCACAGATTCAAGGTAGTGCCAGTT
Organism: Puma concolor; assembly: GCF_028749965.1. Taxonomy (NCBI): domain Eukaryota; kingdom Metazoa; phylum Chordata; class Mammalia; order Carnivora; family Felidae; genus Puma; species Puma concolor. The sequence goes on from NC_141674.1 coordinate 78,887,660, forward strand.
TAAAAAGTGTTTAGGTACTAAGAAATCTGTTAACTGATATTAGGCAAGTATCCTTTTTTTGCAATCTCAGTAATACCACCATGAAAGGAGTAAGAAGACAAAAGTAAAAAGACTTCCCTCTATCCACAACGGTAAATAACGCTAATTATTCTATAGGTGTAAAGAAAACGTCAACTGAAGTAACTTTGACACCTAGACAAACAAACTATCAAAGGTTTTCAGATTACACTAAAAAAAATATTTGCCATGCAAATATTAATTAAGCATTTTAGATCACCATAAAAAGGCTTAAGGAAAATTAATCCTCAATATTGGAATAGAACAAATTTTGGTAAAAAGAAGACAATTTTCTAAAATATTATTATTTAATTATAATCAGGGATTCACAGAAAATATTTATCAGGAAAGAGTCTGTCATAACCAGTAATACAGTGTTGTTACAATACAGAGGAAGGAAGAAAGAAATATGTGAAGATCAAAATTTTGATCACTTACCTCATGATTCAGCTCTGCTATCTGATCTTTCAGTTCCCTAATATACTGGTTAGAATCAGACTTGTTAAGCTGTCCTTGAAGCTTTCCTTCTTCTTTCTGTTTTATGACAATAAAACAAACCAAAAACAAGAGACAACTTTCACAGCATGTACTCAAATACTTTAAGATATAGGACAGCATAAGGGCATATCCTTTAACTAGCTAAATTCTGAACAAACCTGTTCTCAAACTATCTCTGAAAAGCAATTTATAGTAACTTATACTGATTATTTCTATATAATGCTTAGGGAAGTTGTTTATAACAAATACAACTTATAAAATGTACATTTTGAGAAACTCTCAGAAACCAACAGTTGAATGGTGTACTAGTGAAAAAATTACCTTAGAATTTCAAAGGCATTTTCTTACTTTGAGGATAAATGATTTTCTATCCATACCACAAGAGATTCAATGCTCAGTTGATAAGGCAGTGAGCCTCCCACAGCTACATGGGAATCAGCTTTTGTGTGGCAAACAGAGGAGAAAGAGAAAAAAGAAAAGGTTCTGCAAACACTCTTAAAAGGGGAAGGACAGCTCTGAATCTCTTGTTTAATTACCTTAGGAATGTATGGCAGGAGTCCTAGATATAGCTGATTAAAAGGTGCTCGAATCCTAACAGCTAGTTTCAGAACCATATGTGATCATTTTCCAGGGATATAAATTGGGAAGGGGGGAAGCTGCCTTTTCATATACCATCTGAAAACAAATGTGACTTTTAAGACATAGGGCTTATTAGAGAGTGAAAAATGAGTTGTTTTTTATATTGCCAGATTACTTCTAAAAGCCATGTGATGACGCTTGAAATGTTAAGAAGCTCTGATCCAGAGACAACTATTAAAACTACTGAGTAACTCCAGATACCAACAAAGTACTAGTTTACTTTTAACAGTCACCCATCACTTGGTTTCCTTCCATAAAGACAATCACAGTTGTTTTTTATTGTAATCTTCCCATGATATTTTGTACATATGTATCGAAACACATTTGCATACACACACATATTTCTACTAATACTACAGACACTATGAACACTGTTCTATACTTGCTATTATCTCTTAAGAATCCAACTTCAAGATCATTCATTATCAGTACCTACAGAGAAGATACACATTTCGATTTGAAAGAGCTTTCTAGTTTCTATAAAAGTTATCTTAGTGCTACTTGAATATTTATAGGTTTATTTTTATTTTTATTTTTTTAACGTTTATTTATTTTTGAGACAGAGAGAGACAGAGCATGAACGGGGGAGGGGCAGAGAGAGAGGGAGACACAGAATCGGAAACAGGCTCCAGGCTCTGAGCTGTCAGCCCAGAGCCGGACGCGGGGCTCGAACTCACGGACCGCGAGATCGTGACCTGAGCCGAAGTCGGACGCTTAACCGACCGAGCCACCCAGGCGCCCCTAAAACCTACTTTTAAAAAAATCTGGGGCGCCTGGCCATCCCGATTGCCATCCTTGCCATCCCGATTGCATTCTTATGTAACTTTAGTTTGTTCAAATCCTTTCAACAAGCTATTCTTATAAGCCCACTCTTTTTGTTTTTTTGTTCTTCTCCTTTTGGTCACCGGTCTTAAAAACCTTTCACTAGAATATGGCCTGCTGAAGCAGTTAACTAATATTTGTATAGATATAAAGAACAACTATTATTCCTAGAGGCTTTAAAACTTTTCTTATATGTTTGAACACATGAATATCACATATAATCACCTAAGCAAAGAACTAATTTAGGGGCACCTGGCTAGCTCAATTGGTAGAGCATGTGACTCTTGATCTCGGGGTTGTGAGTTTGAGTCCCACACTGGGTGTGGAGATTACTTAAAAATAAAATCTTAAAAAAAATTACTAATTTAATAATTATATTCCAAATGTGCCAGGCTTCATAAACATAGTCAACAGACACCTTATGATTTTTAGCCACTAGCCTGTATTTAAGAAAATATATACATATTTTTAAATTTTAGTTAGAAATACTAGCTTGAGCCAAAGCAATACTGAAAAGGAAGAACAAAGCAGGAGGTATCACAATGCCAGATTTGAAGATACACACTACAAAGCTGTAGTAATCAAAACAGTTTGGTACAGGCAAAAAAAATAGACATACAATTAATGGAACCCCAGAATAGAAACTCCAGAAATAAACCCATTATTATATAGCCATATAATCTATGACAAAGGAGACAAAGATATACAATGGGGAAAAGATGGTCTCTTCAATAAATGGTGGTGGGAAAACTGTACAGCTACATGCAAAAAAATGAAACTGAACCACTTAAACCACACACACACACACACAACGTCAAAATGAATTAAAGACCTAAATGGGACACCTGAAACAATAAAAATCCTAGAAGAGGGCACAGACAGTAATTTCTCTGCCATTAGTTGTACCAACATTTTTTCTAGATATGTCTTCTAAGGTAAGGGAAACAAAAGCAAACACAAAAGTAAACATAAACTATTGGGGCTACACCAAAATAAAAAGCTTTCTGCACAGCAAAGGAAATCATCAACAAAACAAAAAGGCAAAAACAAAACAAAAAGACAACCTATTGACTGAATGGGAGAAGATAGTTGCATACAATATATCTAATAAGAAAATTTTTCATTCATATATATATATACTTTTACATATATATATATATATATATATATATATATATATATATATATCCAAAATATATAAAGAACTTGTGCAACTCAACACCAAACACCCAAATAATCCAATTAAAAAATGTGGAGAGGACTTGACATTTTTGTAAAGAAGACACAGAAAAGATGTTCAACATTACTCATCATCAGGGTAATGCAAATCAAAACCACATAATGTATCACTTCACACCTGTCAGAATGAATGGCTAGAATCAAAAAGACAAGAAATAACAAGTGTTGGCAAGGATGTGGAGTATGAGGAATCCTCATGACCTATTAGTGGGAATGTAAATTTGTACAACCACTGTGGAAAACAGTATGGAGGTTCCTCAAAAAATTAAAAATAGAATGACCATCTGAGGGGTGCCAGGGTGGCTCAGTCACTTGAGCGCCTGACTTCGGATCAGGTCATGATCAGGTTGACAGGTTCTCAAGCCCCGCATTGGGCTCTGTGCTGACAGCTTGGAGCCTGGAGCCTGCATTGGATTCTGTGTGTGTCTCTCTCTCCTCCCCTCCCCCATAATGTTCTGTCTCTCTCTCTCTCTCTCAAAAAAATATAGAAACATTAAAAAAAATTAAAAAAAAAAAAAGAATAACCATTTGATCCAGTATTTTCACTATCAGGTATTAACCCAAAGAAAACAAAAACACTAATTCAAAAAGATATATGCACCCCTATGTTCATTGCAGCATTATTTACAATAGCCAGGAAGAGCACAACCTAAGTGTCTATCAATAGATGAATGGATAAGGAAGACGTAGTACGTATGTGTGTGTATGTAATGTATGTATACACACACACACACACACACACAAATACATACACACAACAGACTATTACATATCCATAAAAAAGGATGAGACTGTGCCATTTGAGACAACACAGATGGACCTATTATGCTAAGTCAGGCTGAGAAAGACAACTACCATATGACTCTACACGTAAGTAGAATCTTAAAAAAAAAAATAATGAAAAAATGAATAAACATAGAAAAAGCAGAATCAGACCTGCAAATACAGAGAACAAACTGATGTTGCCAGAAGGGAGGTTTATGGGGTTGGGCAAAAGGTGTGAAGGGAGAGGGAGATACAGGCTTCCAGTTATGGAATAAGTAAGTCACATGAATAAAAAGCAGATCATAAGGAATATAATCAATGATATTCTAACAGCAATGTCATGGCACAGATGACAGCTACACTTGTGGTGAACACAGAGTAATGTATAAATTTGCCAAATCACTAAGCTGCACATCTGAAACTAGTATAACATTGTGTGTCAATTATACTCAAAGAAGAAATGTTTGACCAGAGCAAGGCAGAACCAAAACAGCAGAGATACTGACTCAGAATCCTAATCAAACCATCTCTGAAGCCTTCCCTACTTGTTTTTTCATTTACAGTAAAACTCTGGTTTGAAAGCATAATTTGTTCCGGAAACATGCTCGTAATCCAAAGCATTTGTATATCAAAGCGAATTTCCCCATAAGAAATAATGGAAACTCAGATGATTTGTTCCACAACCCAAAAATGTTCATATAAAAATGATTACAATACTGTAATACAAAATAATAAAAAAAATACAAAACATACGGAAAAATAAATTAACATGCACTTACCTTTGAAAAGCTTTGTGGCTGGTTCACAGAGGGTTATTGTGTAGGATGATTTTCACTATCACTAATGGAATCACTGTTATCTATTGGCTCAATGGAATCTTTTTCTGCATGGGGACCACTGTATATGCTCACACAGATGTTGACTACAGTACAGTATTAATAAACTCTTGTCATATACTGTAAATTATTTAATACAGCTGGCAATACGGCAGCAGAGGAAAGGGTCTACATCTGTAGGCAGCCTGACCTAGGTATAAAGCAAAGTATTCCTAAGCTTACTCTTGTATGGAAAAGCGAACGACTGTCCATCCATAGGTGCTTTTAAGTGACAAAAATACACTAGTGTCAGTTGTGGGCACCTTCCAACATTCTGAAAAATCACTGATTTCTGCCAAACACTGTGGTCTGAGACTGAGCATCCAAGCATGGGAGACGATCACCCACAATTCCAGAGACAGAGAGAGAGAGACACAATTGTCTCAGCTGTGATCACGTGGCATTTGACATCATGTACTACTCGTATTGCAAGACATTGCTCATTTATCAAGTTTATCATTTATTAGAAATGTTTGCTCATCTTGTGCAACACTTACAGGACAAGTTACTCACAATCCAAGGTTTTACTGTATATGAATGAATGAAGTCCCTTTATTATTTAAACCAGTTTAAATATGGGTTTCTGTCACTTGTAAACGAAGTAATAATAGCTAACATATCTTGAACACTTATCAGACGTTCTCAATTGAGGTTCCCCAAAGGAATTAAGTCCTAATGCCCAAACATCACTGTATGTAATAATTTAACTTTCCTCCTATGCATCTAGAGTGGTACTATGTACCATACTTAGAAGAACTGAGAAAATAGTTACTCAGATTATTTTCTGTAGGATTTAATTCTCTTGTACAATCCTGATGGAGAGGGATTGGGGCTGACAATGTGCTAACAACTGTTCTAAGCTCTTTACATGTAATCATCACAACACCTCTGTGTAATAGAAACTATTATTCCTAACTGAGTGAACCAACAATTGCCTAAGAATTACATAAACAGTTGACACATTTTTCCCCCACAGCACTCTAAACATGAGTTTGCCTGAGGAGGCAAGAATATATGGGAATTTATGCAAAGGATCAAGCAAATTAGCTTTCTTGGATTTGTTTCAAAACTTTACTTGAGTTATTTATTTTAGCCCACACTTATTTCAATGGGAATTGCAATATAAAAAGAAAAAAATTAAGATGAAATGCTAAAGCATACTTTCATTTATGGCCCTAAGCTAATGACTCATATTATCAGTTTATAGTTGTCTAATACTGCTTACATGTAATTATGCCTGCATCTGATTTTTATCCACTCCCCATTTTAAATAAAATATTTCAAAACCAGAACAAAAGAGTAATATAATAAAGACTAATAAACCCATCACCCAAATTCACTCTGTTTCATGACTACCCCTTCCCATAATTTTCCTTGGTTCTAGACTTACTCCATCTCACTCCTGTATATTCCCAAAGTAGGAAAGGATTATGTCAAGCATTAGGAATAAGTAGTGAGTCAAGAAGGAAGAAAATAATGTAGAAAAGAGAAAAAAAATATGGAGAGAGAATATTTGCTGACATAAAATAAATAGTCATTATCCTTATAGAAGGTATTTTCCAAATCCTGTATGTGACCTGATAAATGGCAGCAGCAGCAACTGATTAAGTAAATATACTTCCAAAGGGGGCTACTTTGGGTATATGTGTTCAGCTGTACTCTTTGATGGCTTTTTAGTCTAATTTTAGCATCATATCATATTAATTACCTTGAAAATAATTGCTGATTAAATGGAAAGTGCAATTGACTACTAGGAAGAAATCCTTATGGATGTGATGGAAAGGCTAGATATTTGTGGTTTAGAATCAGATTTAGAAAAGGTACCTCTAAATCTGGTCCCCAGTGAAGGTAAAGTTCTTGAGGATTTTGGATATCCCATAGCAATAATATCATTCAGGACAAAATAAAATTCTCAGGGCGAATAAAATGACAAAGCCCAAGGTAAGTTCTAATGTTCCAAGACAGAAGTTCAAGAAAGCAAAATACTTTAGGTCTGAAAGGCTGTTGAATGACCACTAACAATAATTAATACCAATTCTTTCCTGTAGGGAAACCTGCATGATAAACAGTCTGGCAAGACACAAATCATTAAATGTGTTTTACAAAAGTGACTAAGCGGGGCACCTGGCTGCAACTCTTGATCTTGGTGTCCTGAGTTTGTGTATAGAGAGCATTTAGATTAAAAAAACAAAAACAAAACAAAACAAAACAAAACAAAACAAAAAAAGTGACTGACTCCAAAGATGTTTCCCCCAAAGGTGAGTCTTAGTAAGGTTTAGCCAAAGTTTTGCACCCTGATTTCTTTAGAGGAAAGGCAATATTTAATAAAAAAAATTGGGCAGTTGAGAAATTTTACAATAAAGAAATTTAATGTTTGTAACAACAGCTTGTAAGGCATACTGATTAAACTGAGGGCAAAGGAAGGGTAATTAAGCAGCTCTGCACTCTAGAAGTGACCCCCATCCCTGCACACTTGTCACATATTAGTAGCATACCAGTGTGACAGACACACCAGTCAAAAAGCTCTGCCTAAGGTATTCTGATTGAATAGGCTGCTTTAAGCAAATCTAGCTGATATTTCAAAAACTGAAGTGAAGTCAGAGAGGTCCTAAGTGCTATTTAATAAATTAAAATGTATAAATAACTTTTTATCTAAGTCTGTGGTTTTTATGTTCTGCAAATGGGTTCTCATTTAAATGATGAATTGAACCCTTTTAAGGACTCTCTTGAAATCAGGTAACTAAATAACTACACATTTACAGTGCCAAAAAAAAAAAAAAAAATCCAGTTAACTATTACATTCTAAAAAGTGGATAACAATTTAATTTCACTTCTGAGACAATTTATTCAATTATCTAATGTTTAGGATTATTTTTTGCAAAAATTTTTATACCTTTCTATTTTCAAGCAATGTCTACATAGTTCTTTCTGATAAGGTGGGAAAATGTCAGCTACACTAATAAATTTACCAGTAACCTGCATTTTCTTTTGGTCTAGCTGATAACAACAGATTGCCAGTTAAGTGATTTCCTAAGCAAAACTCATTAGGTAAGTAACAAACTTAAAGAGCTCCAACACATCAACAATCTTGGTATTCTATAATTTCACTGAACACACCTTAAATATATAACTTTTTGTCATGCAATAAAAGAAACTTTATATTAAGAGAACATAAAGTAATATTTATAAAAGGTTTACTTAAATGCACTTTTACTCTCGGACCTTTCTTTCAGTAATTATTTTAGCAATTACCATTATGATATCTATAATAATCTAATTCATATTGAGGCCTTAAGCCATAGAGTTCCATGTATAAGTCTCTGAGTCAAAAGGTCATTAATAACCTAAAGATATGCATGTTTAAGTAATTAGGGATAGAGTATAACAACTTTAACTTACTCTGAAATGCATCAAAAAATAAGATAGCTAAGGGGCCCCTGAGTGACTCAGGTGGTTAAGTATCCAACTCTTGATTTTGGCTCAGGTCATGATCTCACAGTGGTGAGATCCAGCCCTGACTGGGGTTCCATGCTAGGCATGGACCTCCTTGAGATTCTCTCTCTCCTTCCTCTGCCCTTTCCCCACTCGCACTCCTGAGCTCTCAGAAAAAAAAAAATATAGCTAGAATGGTGGATAGACACATATCTAATAAAGCAACAGGTGAAACAAATATCAAAAATATTAATACTAGAATGGAGGTGGTGGGTTTGTGATGTTCTCTGTTGAACTCTTTCAACTTCTGTATGTTTGAAAATTTTCATAGTAAAATACTTGGAGAAGACATCAATAAAAAAAATAATACATGCCCTCTCCCTCTAGAAAGCAAACACTTAGTCTATACTGTAGTTCATTTCTATATGTGAAAAGGTATTTATTTCCCAAGGTTACTTGTACTTAATTTAAAACCTACCTCTTGCTCTAGGATTCGTACTTTCTTCACTTTTTTACTAGAAACTTAAGAAACTGAAAAGTAATATTATACCATAAATTACTTTATTAAAACAATCTAATTTTAGAGCAAGCTGAGTTACAGTTCATCTCTGTAATATTTTCAAGTAGATTTTATGGTTGTTACATCAAGATCTATTTTCTCTCCTTTATTATGTAGTGGTCATAGTACAGGAATTATCTCCATCCTTAACCCCATAGGTAGGCTCTGATTGGTAGGTAGGGTTTAAACCAAACAGGATAATCAGATCTGTTTGCATTGTGACTACTTCTGGTCTTGCTCAAGCTGTGTGACTCTTAAAACTTTTACCGGAAATTATGGGTTACAGTTTTTTATTCTGCATATTATGCAAGTACATATAAGGCTCATCTGTTAGCCATTTTAACACGATGAAAAAAACCTCCTAAGGATAAAAAATGACAAGCAAAGCAGAGCTTTCAGAATCATGGCTAATGCAACAAGCTGGAGCCCAAATCAAACTTTTCCTTAAGTATATCCTACTTTTGGACTTTTCAGGTACATGAACCAATAAAGCCCCTTTATTATTTAAGCCATACATAAATCCAGAATTGAGTTTTCTGTTACCTTCAATAAAAACATCCTACCTAATATTTTTTTTTAAATATGGCTAGGTATTTTGATAAAATATATACATAAAATTTACCATTTAAAAAATATATGGCTAGGTAAGTGAATATAATAATATAAACAACAATCTAGGAAATGGTTAAAACAGTGATTGCCAAAGATGATTATTGTTGGGAGTTTTGTAAACACATGGATTAAGAGAATCTATTGCTCACCTAATGAATTTTAAATATCTGGGAATGGGGCTTGAAAATCAGTACACATTGAAAGCTACACCCAGATTTCAAACTATATTACAAAGCTGTAATCATCAAGACAGTATGGTACTGGCACAAGAACAGACACTCAGATCAATGGAACAGAACAGACAACCCAGAAATGGACCCACAAACATATGGCCAACTAATCTTTGACAAAGCAGGAAAGAATATCCAATGGAATAAAGACAGTCTCTTCAGCAAGTGGTGCTGGGAAAACTGGACTGTGACACGCAGAAAAATGAACCTGGACAACTTTCTTACACCATATGCAAAAATAAACTCAAAATGGATGAAAGACCTAAATGTAAGACAGGAAGCCATCAAAATCCTCAAGAAGAAAGTAGGCAAAAATCTCTTTGACCTTGGCCGCAACAACTTCTTACTCAACATGTCTCCGGAGGCAAGGGAAACAAAAGCAAAAAAGAACTATTGGGGCCTCATCAAAATAAAAACTTCTGCACAGCGAAGGAAACAATCAGCAAAACTAAAAGGCAACAGACAGAATGGGAGAAGATATTTGCAAACGACATAAAGGTTAAAGGGTTAGTATCCAAAATCTATAAAGAACTTATCAAACACAACACCCAAAACACATAGAAGAAATGGGCAAAAGACATGAATAGACACTTCTCCAAAGAAGACATCCAGATGGCCAAATGGCACATGAAAAAATACTCCACATCACTCATCATCAGGGAAATACAAAGCAAAATCACAATGAGATACCACCTTACACCTGTCAGAATGGCTAACATGAACGACTCAGGCAACAAAAGATATTGGCTAGGATGCGGAGAAAGAGGATCTCTTTTGCACTGCTGGTAGGAATGCAAACTGGTGAGGCCATTCTGAAAAGCAGTCTGGAGGTTCCTCAAAAAATTAAAAATAGAACTACCCTATGACCCAGCATCTGCACTACTAGGTATTTATCCAAGGGATACAGGTGTGCTGTTTTGAAGGGACACATGCACCCCAATGTTTATAGCAGCACTATCAACAATAGCCAAAGTATGGAAAGAGCCCAAATGTCCATCGATGGATGAATGGATAAAGAAGATGTGGTATATATATACAGTGGAGTATTACTCCGCAATCAAAAAGAATGAAATCTTGCCATTTGCAACTATGTGGCTGGAACTAGAGGGTACTATGCTAAGCAAAATTAGTCAGAGAAAGACAAATATCATATGACTTCACTTGTGTGAGGATTTTAAGAGAAAATAGATGAATATATGGGAAGGGAAGCAAAAATCATATAAAAACAGGGAGGGAGACAAAACATAAGAGACTCTTAAATATGGAGAACAAAGAAGATTACTGGAGGGGTTGTGGGCGGGGGGGATGGACTAAATGAGTAAGGGACATTAAGGAATCTACTCCTGAAATCATTGTTGCACTATATGCTAACTAATTTGGATGTAAATTAGAAAGTAAATAAAATAAAACTGTTAACCAGAAAAAAAAACAAAAAGAAAGCTACACAAGTGGTGGTTCTGACACAGCCAGTGTGTAGACCTACACTTGAAACACACTGGTTTGTACAACCTTTGAAAATTAACTATTTTTAAACACAAATTCAAAATTCTGTATATATACCAGTTATAAAATACTTTTATCTTTCTTAAAAAATCTCAAATAATATTTTTTAAGTTTATACTTATTACAGAATTTATTCAGTATAGTTTTTTATATAAAAAAAGAGATAGAGGTGCCTGGGTGGCTCAGTTGGTTAAGCATCATCTGACTCTTAATTTCGGCTCAGGTCGTGATCTCATGGTTCATGATTTTGAGCCCCATGTGGGGCTGCTGGCATGGAGCCTGCTGCGGATTCCCCCTCCCTCTCTCTCTGCCCCTTCCCAGCTCATATGCACACACATTCTCTCTCTCAAAATAAATAAAAAAATAAATTTGAAATTTCAAAAAAGAGGTAAATACTTCTTTTAACTACCACCACAATGGTAAATGTGTTAAATGACCAAGACACGTCAACTTATTTACAAACAGTCTCTACATTCCCAGGGAGAAAATATTTTAGAATGAAAATAGAAGAAAACTGGCAAGGGTTCTTAAATTAATTTCTTTCAATTCTACTATCAGTTTCACTTCATGTTATTTCTATGTTAGTTTCAGCTGGTCAGTTCCCTGTCTACAGAGGTTGGCTGAATTTTGAACTCAAATCCCTTTCTTGGTTAACCTAGCTCTCAAACAGAAAATGTTATTTTAAAGTTTAGTAATGTATGATGAGGAACTAAATAATGTTTAGGATCAGAAAAAAATCCCACATATATGATCCCTATGACTGAATACTAAGATAACTATTCAAAAGAATGAAGAAACACCAAAGATTTGAGAACCAGCTGAATAATTCTTTAAAAACTTAAAACTATCAATATCTACGAGAAGATATGCCAGTAAATAAGGGATCCAATTTTCTAAACTTTTTACTAGGTAACAGGTTGATAGAGTTAAAAAGCTATTTTCTTTAATATAACCATAAATGTGCATAGAGAAATATTTTGCTAAGAGCAGTGATTCTGGTGTTTGACTACTTGGCCTGTTTTTTAGTGACTTTAGGTATATACATTCACCAGGTTTATCCCTGCAACCACAGGGAGCTATAATTCAGGAAAGGATGAGGCAGAGATATAAAGTGCCCAGGATGTATCACATATTCTGCTACAGTTGATTGGAAAATTAGTCACTGCTGTAGTCAGCAGGAAAAAAGTGAATATGTATTTGTGCAATGTGTATACATTCACAGTAGCAAGCAGACATTGAAATCAGAGATATGCTCGCCTACATCTACTGTATACTCCAACATACTATTTAAAAAGTTGAACAATTAAATGTGGTGGTGCATTGAGCTAGAAAAATTAAGTAAAAATGTGAAAGACTTCCTCTGTAGCTCTAAGCAGCATGCTTCTCTCATATTATATTGCAGCAAAACTGAGATGAGCAGGATGTTAACTTGCTTTGAACAAGTGTTTGGAAGAAAAAGTGTATTATATTAAAAAATATTGTGGAGGTGAGAAAAGAGGAGGCAGGGGCTCGGGTTTGTTTAAACTCACAAATTTAGCCTCATTTTTTACATATAATTGTAACAGGTATGTCTAAGAGTCTTATTTGTTTCTTTATCTGTTTTTAATGCTGGTTATAACTTACCCTATCTTGGCACAGGAAGGACACTTCCTTAGAGACAGGAAGATAGCAGATTTTAAAAGCTGTGTTTCAAGCCATAGGCTTTTTAATACCCTATGCAACTGGAAATTTGCTTAGAAGTTTTTGGGTTTTTAAAGAGAATTTAACCAGTTAATACCCAGTTAATGTAACAGATGCATAGATGCAAAACATGAAAAGCACCTAGTCTGTCATTTACATTTGCAAAATTTTCCTCTAGCCTTTTCAGTTTTCAAATCTACAGAAGAGCTGAAATAATAGTCATATACCATTCAGCTATATTCACCAATTACTATTTTGCTACATCTGCTTTTGTTCTCTCTGTACGTGTATCTTCTGAACCATTTGAATGTAAATTGCAGATATGACACTTCCCTACTATATATTTCAGCATGCATTTCCTAAGAACAAGGAACTGCCTCACATAACTAAATGCCACTAACACACTTAAAGTAATAGTTTAACATCACAGTATCATCGAATACATAGCTCCTATTCAAATTCCCTTAGAAGGGTCCTAAATGGTGGTGCCTGTGCGGCTCAGTTGGTTAAGCGTCCAACTTCGGCTCAGGTCATGATCTCACTGCTTGCGAGTTCAAGCCCTATATCGGGTTCTGTGCCGACTGCTGAGCCTGGAGCCTGCTTCAGATTGTGTGTCTCTCTCTCTCCGCCCCTCTCCCACTTGCAGTCTCTCTCTCTCTCTCAAAAATAAATAAAACATTAAAAAAAATTTTAAAGGGTTCTAAAGGGTTTATTACTATCCAGAATCAAACCAAGGTTTATGGTTACACTTGGTTATTGTGTATCTCTTTACCCTCTTTAAATCTGTAATAGTCCCTCTGCTTTTTGTCATGACTGTTAATATTTTTAAGAGTTCAAGTCTAGAGATTGTGTATTATCCAAGCTGAAATACAAAAATTTCCCCTTCCAACAAAACTCCAAGTCAAGTACTGTTTTTATTTCTTTTTTTCAAACCCAATAGGCAGCAGGATAAAACTAATATAATGTATATTTAAAGTTTGGTTGTGTTAAGGGAGTAAGCACAGAAGACATGGCCAGAGAAACTTAAGTATCTGAAGCCAAAGACTAAGAAAATGTATAGGAATAGCACTAGAAGACAGCATTTTATAAATTATGCTGGTAAATATTTACTTTTTATTTTTATTTTATTTTATTTATTTTATATTTTATTTTTATTTTATTATTTATATATATTTGATAAAAAGATACACATAATGAATATTAGTAGTTACGACTTTTTTTTTTTTTTTTTTTTTGCCTCTTACTAAGAAACTAACCTATAGGTTTAACTCTTCAATCATGGGAAGTCTAAATAACTCTATCCATACTTCACATCACTTTAAACACACACAAAATGCCTTTTAACCTGTCATTTGTCTCTTTGCAAAAATATTCTACATAGTAAATAGATGATTTTAAGTTTGTTTATTTATTTATTTATTTTGAGAGACAGGGTACAAGCAGGGGAGGGGCAGAGAGAGAGGGAAGAGAGAGAATCCCAAGCAGGCTCTGCACTGTCAGCGCACAGCCCAATGTGGGTCTCAAACTCATGAACTGTGAGATCATGACCTGAGCCAAAGGCAGATGCTTAAATGACTGAGCCACCCAGTGCCCCTGTAGTAGGTAGATGACTTTAAATTCTGGGAAAAGCATAGAGGTAGTCACCAAGAAAAGACTAAAAAAGAGAGGACTTGTCATAAAAGGAAAGCATCGAGTATCACTTATTCAGCTTCACCTTGCTCAGTGAGGCAGTACCTACAGCTGGAAAATCCTGTAGCTTAAAACGTGATTCATCTTCTGGATGGCTGGAACCATATTTCAATATCCTCATATTCCACGTCATGAGGGTTTATCACCTCAGTGGAAGATTCATCTCCACTTTTATTTCTTGGCTTTGTATTTTATATTTTGTTTTTAATATCACAAAGTTAAACTCCAAATAGGTGCTCTTGTGCAGTGTGAAACAGCTTTTGTCTCACTTTTTCCCCTATCAGGAAAGGATATATGATGAAATCCTATTTACTAATGATAAACACTGTCATGCTAGGTTAAGACCTGACAAGTCCTTTGGTAGTAGTGTCTTGGGATACTGAGACTTTTAAACAATTAGTTCCAAAAAGCCTTTCTAAATCTAAGCAAGTATCAGTTCATCTTTTTGTCATTCCACTACTCAGCATTGTTATTTCTTTTTTTTTTTTTTTTTTTTTTTTTTTTTTTTTTTAAATTTTTTTTTTAACGTTTATTTATTTTTTTTGGGACAGAGAGAGACAGAGCATGAACGGGGGAGGGGCAGAGAGAGAGGGAGACACAGAATCGGAAACAGGCTCCAGGCTCCGAGCCACCAGCCCAGAGCCCGACGCGGGGCTCGAACTCACGGACCGCGAGATCGTGACCTGGCTGAAGTCGGCCGCTTAACCGACTGCGCCACCCAGGCGCCCCGCATTGTTATTTCTTGAGATCCTCTTCTGCCAGCTTGAAGACTATCACGGTCTAGACCTATTATTTTCATACTTTGGATTCTGATCACCAATTCTTTCTCTTAGCAAGATTTTCTCCAGACTGATAAATTAAAAAGCTGTCCTCTTTTTTAGCACTGCCCCTGTACTTGTGTATTATCTTCATAAGTGGCTTGACCCAAGCATGGCCTAGATCCAACAGCATTAGAGCATTAAACAGACTCAGGAGCTAACTAACTTGGCAAGGATCACATGGCTATCTAGGAAAAAGCCAAGGGTGAAATCAGGTTCCACTCCTACTCCCATATTTGTGCAACAAACTACAGCAGGATATATGTTAGAATTGTTTTCCTAAAAATGGTGCTGATAATTTTATGTATTCATGTTATCTTTTCCTGGACCCTCCATAAAAAGTGATAGTAAGCCAAAGTTGGGGAATACATTCCTTAGCTGTTGAAGTTTGTCACATATCTTCCTTAGCATCAGATGACCAGACAGCTTCCTATATATTCATTTCACTGGTAAAACATGCTCTTCTCTCATTTGTTTAAAGGACACATGAAGAGCTGATTTTGCCAACAAGAATTTTTATCAACTTATTAGACTACTAGAGTACTGGAATTTGATAAGGAGCCAGCCACTTTTATCAAGTATAGAAGAAGGCCAGTATGAAAAACCCAATTATAATTACTTATCAATTCAGTAATCTCTTCTCATATGAAGTCAAGGGAGAACAAGGTATAAAAAAGAAAACAAAGATAAGTCAAAGACAGCCTATATAAACATAGTATCAATAATATGCATTTGAAATGAATAACTCATACTATAAAATTAATTTCATCTCTATAATTTCAATGAGATGGTTTGGCTTGGCTGTGAATAATATTGTTATTAAATCATTTTTATCACTGCTCCCCTATCAAAAATTCATCACCTTTAGCTTATGATTTGGGAGTTCACCTGATATATAGAGGAATTTAAATGCCTCGGGAAAAAAAGTAGAGAAAAACAATTTAAAAATATATTATTTCTATTCATATTTCCTATAATTGATCAATGTTAAAATCTTGAAATATGTACAGTCAGCTTTTTTAAGAAAGACAAACAATTGTTTCTGTAAAATTATACTTTTACCTTAAATAACTCAAAGGAAAAAATATAACAATGAAAATTAAATCTTAAACTTTAGCTGAAATTGATAAAAAAGAAAATATAGGGAACTTGAGTCAGGTTTCTGTCCAAACTGTGTCCCTTGAATTGTAATTTTAATTGCCCAAATAAATGACTGTTTGCTACATAAAAAAAAAAAAAAAAAGCACAGTGAATGCAAAGTGTTTCTTCAATACAAGAGGCATAATTTCCTTAAAAAAAAAAAAAAAAAAAGACCTCTAACTTTAAGTGTTTATGAAAAACATTAAGATGCTGGAGTCCATTTTTTTAAAATTACATACTTTAAACTCATTTGCCTATCTTGCTGTAAAGATATATGTACATTTATACTTGGTTTCATCTCCCCTATCTCCACTTCCAGATTTTTGATAACATAGTTACACTGTCAAAGTTTGAAGGAAACCATCCTAACCTGTACCCCTTTATTCCCATGTTTGTTTAGTATTAGTTCTGTATTCAAATTAATTCAATAGTTACCACCCCTCTTTTTAAACAGCACCTGCATTTCTCAGTTCTTTGACTTGTTTTAAGCTAGATTTTACAATTCCTAGTTTTTTGAAGAAAGAACTGTGGAAACAGTATCCCAGCAGTCTTTCACACTGGAAAATGCCAACCTGTCTCTTCAATATATTTAAATGACACCTTGTTAGGCTATAATATCTTTGGGTCACCCAAACTCAGAATTTTGTAGACTAGTACTAAGAGAACCTTTTATGAGGACAGAAATGTTTTCTACCTGCATTGTCTAATGTGGTAGCTAGTAGCTACTGAGGCTATGGAGCTAAGTGTGACTGAGGGACTGATTTTAATTTTGTTTAACTTAAATCAATTGAAATTTAAATTATCACATGTGGCTAGTGGTTATTGTACTGGAGAGTGCAGCATAGCCACTGCTCCATTGGTTTCTGGCCTTGAATGTGCCATGAGAAATGTGGAGGACAAGTCTTAATTTTCCCATACAATTTTGTGGATAATTTGCTTTGAGTGTTTATGGAGTATTGTGTGTCAAAATTTTCAGGAACACAGAGTGTTCTTTCAATTTGTGTATTTAAATCTTCCTGAATTTCAGGGACCTCTTCTTGTTTACATATTAAAAAAAATCTTTTTTTAGTATTTATCTATTTTTGAGAGACAGAGAGATAGAGCATGAGTGGGGGAGGAGCAGAGAGAGAAGGAGACACAGAATCCTCAGCAGGTTCCAGGCTCTGACCTGTCAGCACAGAGTCCAATGTGGGGCTCGAACTCATGGACCACAAGATCATGACCTGAGCCAGAGTCAGATGCTTAACCGACTGAGCCACCCAGGAACCCCAATTGTTTATATATTTTTTAAATTGAAGTGTAATTAACATACAATGTTATATTAGTTTCAGGTGTACAATATAGAGATTCAACAATTCTATACATTACTCAGTGTTCAGCAGGTCAAGTATACTCTTAATCTTCTTTATTTCACCTATCTCTCCTCTGGTAACCACCACTTTGTTCTCTGTATTTAAAGAGTGTGGGGGTTTTTGTTTGTTTCTTTTTTTTTTTTTTAAGTGTATGTCTGTCTGTCTGTAAATAATCTCTATACCCAACATGGGGCTCGAACTCACGACCCTGAGATGAAAAGTCGCATGCTCTTCTGACTGAGCCAGTTAGGTGCCCCTGTTTAGGTTCTTAAATTTCACATATGAGAGAAATGATATGGTAGATATAGTCAATGGAATATTACTCAGCCATAAAAAAGAAGGAGACTTACCATTTGCAACAACACAATGGATCTAAGGGTAAAATGCTAAGTGAAATAAGTCAGTCAGAGACAGACAAATATCATGATTTCACTCATATGTGAAACTGTTCATATTTTTTTTAATACATCTTCTTTCTATTTATTGTGGGACACCAGTTATCCTTAGTGTTAGATTATCTATCATTCATCCATACCTGTTAGCTAATAACTGTTTTACATTCTTAATCTCTGCATTCACTATGATTATCTCAAGCTTTTCTTCCATGCCAGTATTCCACTTTTCAACACTGTTTATTGAATAGACTACTCTTTTCTAGTCTCTGCAGTGATGCACTGGGTTTCAATTTGCTTCCCTAGCACCATCTTATTCCTTACATCAGTATTTTTTTTTATCATCTTTTGATTTCTTAATTTTATTGAAGTCATGTTTGTTTCATAGCATGAAGCAATTGTAATTCCTCTCTTATCCTTAAGTTACCTTCCTTCTTTCTTTCTCTTTTTTTGCTGAAATAATATAAACCAAGTTGCTGTGCCATTTCTTCTCATGCTCATGGCTGGGTGACTGTCAAGATATTTCAAATGCTTTAAGAATACAGGTTACTTACTAACTCTTTTTTCCACCATATTTAAAAATCTATTTTCTTTGCCCTCCAAGCTCAAGTTTCTTTGAGAACTTTTGTATAGCCTGAGGAATAACACAGGGAAAGGAAGAACCTGGCTAAATAAGGACCTTATTCTTCTGAGATTTTGTTAAATATCTGTATTATCTAACTGGGAGGATATATGTCAAAACCTGGGTTTTAAGATTCGTATAATTCCCCAAATTCAGTGTGTTATCCCCAAGGCCTTCACTTTAAAATCCAGATTTTCATTTTTTAATCTCTTTGACTGGATTGTTCTTCCAGAAGTTTCTGAAATTCCTCATTCAGAAAATTACATACTCATTTTCTTTCTCTCTACATTTGGGATATGAAAGAATCTTTGGGCGATTTTGCTGACTTACCTATCTAGCTTGGTGAACAGGATAGGCAAAGGAGACAGTTGAGGTTAGAAGCCAAGCCCTACTAGGCCTCTTTGTTCTAGACTAGTTTATTTCTTTTCTTAGCTGTCATGTTTAAAGTTTACTGCACTAGGTTTTGCTCCTTTTCCTTTCAGGCTGCTTTTATAATTGAATTTTTTTTTTTAACATTTATTTATTTTTGAGACAGAGAGAGACAGAGCATGAACGGGGGAGGGACAGAGAGAGAGGGAGACACAGAATGGGAAGCAGGCTCCAGGCTCTGAGCCATCAGCCCAGAGCCCGACGAGGGGCTCGAACTCACAGACCGTGAGATCGTGACATGAGCTGAAGTCGGACACTCAACCAACTGAGCCACCCAGGCGCCCCTCAGGCTGCTTTTAAAGTAGAAAAGTAGTTGCCTTAAAAAAAAAAAAAAAAAAAAAAAGCCCTATTTACTATTTTGTTAGATACAAAATTATAGAATCACTGAGAAAGTAAAGCAAAGTTGGAGGCATCATAATTCCAGACTTCAAGCTGTAGTACAAACCTGTAGAAATCAAGACCGTATGGTACTGGCACAAAAAGAGACACACAGATCAATGGAACAGAAGAGAGAATCCAAAAATGGACCCACAACTATATGGTCAACTAATCAACAAAACAGGAAAGAATATTCAGTGGAAAAGAGACAGTCTCTGCAACAAATGGTGTTGGGAAAATGGGACAGCAACATGCAGAAAAATGAAACTGGACCACTTTCTTACACCACACACAAAAATAAATTCAAAATGGATGAAAGACCTAAATGTGACACCGGAAACCAAAATCCTAGAGGAGAACACAGATAACAACCTCTTTGACCTCGGCTAGAGCAACTTCTTATTAAACACATCTCTGGAATCAGGGGAAACAAAAGCAAAGATGAACTATTGGGACTTTATCAAGATAAAAAGCTTTTGCACAGCAAAGGAAACAATCAACAAAACTAAAAGGCAGCCTACAGAATGGGAGAAGATATTTGTAAACGACATATTGATAAAGAGTTAGTATCCAAAATCTATCAAGAATTTTTCAAACTGAACCCCCAAAAACAAATAATCCAATTAAGAAATGGGTAGAAGACCTCAACAGACATTTTCCAAAGAAGACATCCAGAGGGCTAACAAACATATGAAAAGATGCTCAATATCATTCATCATCAGGGAAATACAAATCAAAACCATGACGGGGCGCCTGGGTGGCGCAGTCGGTTAAGCGTCCGACTTCAGCCAGGTCACGATCTCGCGCTCCGTGAGTTCGAGCCCCGCGTCAGGCTCTGGGCTGATGGCTCAGAGCCTGGAGCCTGTTTCCGATTCTGTGTCTCCCTCTCTCTCTGCCCCTCCCCCGTTCATGCTCTGTCTCTCTCTGTCCCAAAAATAAATAAAAACGTTGAAGGGGCGCCTGGGTGGCGCAGTCGGTTAAGCGTCCGACTTCAGCCAGGTCACGATCTCGCGGTCCGTGAGTTCGAGCCCCGCGTCAGGCTCTGGCTGATGGCTCGGAGCCTGGAGCCTGTTTCCGATTCTGTGTCTCCCTCTCTCTCTGCCCCTCCCCCGTTCATGCTCTGTCTCTCTCTGTCCCAAAAATAAATAAACGTTAAAAAAAAAAAAAAAATTAAAAAAAAAAAAGTTGAAAAAAAATTAAAAAAAAAAAAACCATGAAGAGATAACAAGTCACACCTGTCAGAATGGCTAAAATTAACAAAACAGGAAACAAGTGTTAGCAAGGGTGGAGAGAAAGGGGGACTCTCTTTGTACTGTTGGTGGGAATGCAAACTGGTGTAGCCACTTTGGAAAAGAGTATGGAGATTCCATAAAAGGTAAAAACAGAACTACCTTACAATCCAGCAATTGCACTATAGGTATTTACCCAAAGGGTACAAAAATACAGATTTGAAGAGTTACCTGAACCCCAATGTTTATAGGAGCATTATCAACAATAGCCAAACTATGGAAAGAACCCAAATGTCCATCAACTGATGAATGGATAAAGAAGAGGTGGTGTCTGCCTGTCTCTGTCTCTGTCTCTATATTAAAATATTACTCAGCCATCAAAAAGAATGAAATCTTACCATTTGCAACAATGTGGATAGAGCTAGAGGGTATTAAGCAAAATAAGTCAGTCAGAGAAAGACAAATACCATATAATGTCACTCATATGTGGAATTTAAGAAACAAAACACATGAACTTATGAGACAGGGGAAAAAAGAAAGGGAAACAAACCATAAGAGGCTCTTTTTTTTTTTTTTTAATTTTTTTTTTTTTCAACGTTTATTTATTTTGGGGACAGAGAGAGACAGAGCATGAACGGGGGAGGAGCAGAGAGAGAGGGAGACACAGAATCGGAAACAGGCTCCAGGCTCCGAGCCATCAGCCCAGAGCCTGACGCGGGGCTCGAACTCACGGACCGCGAGATCGTGACCTGGCTGAAGTCGGACGCTTAACCGACTGCGCCACCCAGGCGCCCCCATAAGAGGCTCTTAAAGATAAAAAACAAACTGAGGGTTGAATGAGGGAGGTGAGTGGGGGGTGGTTTAGATAGGTGATGGGTGTTAAGGAGGGCACTTGATATGATGAGCACTAGGTGTTATATGGAAGTGATGTATCACTGAAGTCTACTCCTGAAAACAGTATTGCACTAAATGTTAACTAGCTAGAATTTAAATAAAAAATTGCAAAGAAAAGGAAAAAAAAGTATAGGATCAGTTTCAATCTACCTCTGGGACACCATTTATTTAAATAAATCTTTACATATGTGGTCCTTAGAACATGCTACTACCTCTTATGGCACAGAATATCAAACCCTCAGGGAGCCTGGGTGGCTCAGTTGGTTGAGTGTTTGGCTCTTGGTTTCAGCTGAGGTCATGATCCCAGGGTGGTAGGATGGAGCCCCATGTCTGGCTCTGTGCTGAGCATGGAGCTTACTTAAGATTCTCTCTCTCTCTCTCTCTCTCTCTCTCTCTTCTTTTCTTTCTTTCTTCCCTTCCTTCCTCTCTCTCTCGCTTCTTTCTCTCCCCCCCACCGCTCTCCCCTGCTCTAGCACACTCTCCCTCTAAAATAAAAAAATTAAAAATTAAAAAAAAAAGAGTATCAAACTCTCTTAAAGATGGCTGTTTTCTGCCCCCTAAAATTCATTCTGCAATTGTTTTTTGAGCACCTGTTAAATGCCAGGTAAAAGGCATACTGCAGTAAATAATATAAATAAGGTTCTAACAGTATTCGTGGGAGTGAGTTAATTCTTGATGTGAAGATAATTAAAGACTCTGATAAGAGTCATAAACAATATAAAACATGATGATGAAACAGAGAGTAAACGGTGTAGGGGTCCAACTTTACGAAGGTGGTCAGGGTAAATCTGTGAGTGGGTGACTTTTGAGATAAAAATGATGAGAAGGAACCACCACAGAATGGCTCAGGGAGCATAGTGTCCAAATGCAGAGTAGAGTAAGAGCAAAAGCCTTCATGTAGGAATGAATAAGTTTGGTGCAAGCAACATAAAGGAGGATGGTGTTGCTAGAGCATAACACATGAAGGGTAGTGTGGTTTATGACACAGTCAAGAGAAGTAGGCAGGAGCCAGACAACTCAGGGACTTCAAGGCCACAGAATGAGTACAGCACTTTTGTTTGATGAACCAAGTTTTCTTTGTTGCTATTTTCCTATGATTATTTGGAAGTTCTAATTCTTATTTCCATTCTAGCAATGATTATCTTAAAGTATATACGTTTAAATATATATACTTTTCAAAAATTACAATAGTAATCATCTAAGTTCATATAGTGTAAAAAGTAAACTCCTGCCCCTTACTCTTTTGCACTAAGCCCTTTACTCTCCTCAGAGGGAACACTGTCAACAGTTGTGACAGGTATCACAGCAGACTACTCTAATGTATTTAAACATAAATATGTGTATACTACACACACATATACTTTTTAAAACGCACATGGAATTATGTTCTACATTGTCTATGATTTGTTTTTCTCATTTAATATGTCTTGCAGATCTTTAGTCTTTCTTGAAGATAGAGACTATGACAAGTATGGATTTACTATGGTTTAACAATTCTCCTATTTAAGAGTGGTTACCAATATTTTTAAAGAATAAAAACAATGTGGGGCGCCTGGGTGGCTCAGTCGGTTAAGCGTCCGACTTCAGCTCAGGTCACGATCTTGCAGTCCGTGAGTTCGAGCCCCGCGTCGGGCTCTGGGCTGATGGCTCAGAGCCTGGAGCCTGCTTCTGATTCTGTGTCTCCCTCTCTCTCTGCCCCTCCCCCGTTCATGCTCTGTCTCTCTCTGTCTCAAAAATAAATAAACGTTAAAAAAAAAAAAATAAAAAAAAAAAAAGAATAAAAACGATGTTGGATTTCTGCATCCATCTTAAGAAGTTAAAGAACACAAAGTAAGTCTAACCTGGAAGGAAAAATAAGAACAGCAATAAAACAGAAAAAAAAGTGGCTTATCATTAAATTTGCCTTTGCTAATATTCTCCTGGCCAGTGGTATTAGAAGTATTGGTTATTAGAAGCACTATTCCTTTCTCCTTTCTTGAATGTTTTACAGATGCTTAATATGCCACCCAATTCTCAATTGAAATTTATAATTAGTTGATACATTTTTATAATTTTAGAATACGAAATCAGTATTTGGCATAGTTTAACATTTTAAGCTTTTCAAATTAAAACTTCAAACAAGGTTTACAAATAGACATCACACCCTTAAAGGAAATAACAGAAACAATTAGTAATCTCTATGCTCTCTTCATAGAGATTTCAAAATAAATCTAAGGTTATACATAGGATGTGGGTTTTTCACTGGGAGAAGTATTACAGAAAGTTTGTGGTATTAGAAGGGTCATGACACAATGCAGGTTGCTTAGTCTCAAATGCAAGTGTAAAGTTTACATTTAAAAAATATTTTAAATTACATGCACAGATAAAAAATATACCTCAAAGAGAGACTATGCTAAACATATATCCAAGCGCTCTCTCTCTCCTTTGTAAAGCTAAAATATTTCAGAGGCCATAAGAAGGCAATATCTTTGCTGTTTTAAAGGTTAAATAATACTTTTTTTCGAAGCTATATTATGAAACTATGTTCAACGGTCACAGAGGCAACCATGTTAACTTGCAGCAGGGGGACAATTTTTAAGTCCTAATTTGGTATTTTCGATGCATTTATTAAAGCAAAATATATTAAGCAAATTATAACTGCATATGAAATTACTATAGAAGAAAACCCAATGATATGAGTAAATCCCTGACAGGTGATAAGTAATCACCGTGATTAATCAACATAACCTTACTGAAACATCAATAGCAACCACTAAGCTCTAGTAAGTTATTACTGATTTGTACTTTGCCCAAAGAAAAATTAATCATAATAGTAACTGTGGTAAATGGTAGCCTCTCTGTGACTTCAAGGTGACTCATTTGAAACATCTAAAAACAAAATCACACTCATCTCACATACTATTGATAAAGTTTCTAAAACAGTTTCCTGTAATTTAAAGTCATGCACAAAAAAGGTTTGAATATTTTTTATGGTTTAGCAACTAGAAAAAAGTACATATAAATACTTTTAAGAAAATAATAAGGTAATTTGAAAGTATGTAAGGGAGAACATAAATCTAAAAACAAATTTAATGCTAAGACTGACTTAATTCCATTTGTGAAGAGAAAGAACAAACACAAATATGCATTTTAAAGTGATCTTTCTTATAGGACCAACTACATGTCCATATGAAAAGTCAGCATTTGCATAAGGTCAAAAGCTAGAAAATATTTCTTATAAATCATAGTTTAATTAGAAGCAAATCAATTTTGTGATGAATACTTAAATTTATAGGATTCCAAGGGTCCCAAAAAACCACGAGATTATACAAAGTATTTTTTATAATAGACTTTTTAAAGAACAGTTTTTGATTTACAGAAAAAATGAGAAGACAGAAAGTTCCCATATACCTCCTGCACTAGTTTCCCTATTATTAGCATCTTTCATTATTGTGGTAAATTTGTTATAATTCATTATAATTAATGAACCAATACTGATATATTTCTAACTAAAATCTACAGTTTATTCAGATTTCCTTAGTTTTTTTGTTTGTTTGTGAGCTAATGTCCTTCTTCTGTCCTAAGATCCTATGTAAGATACCACATTACATTACATTTTGCTGTCATGTCTCCTTAGGCTCCTCTTGGCTGTGATAGTTACTCAGACTTTACTTGTTTTTGATGAGCTCTGAGGAAGGAGTGCTGGTCAAGTATCTTGTAGGATGCCCCACCATTGAACTTTGTCTGACATTTCTTCTCATGTCAAGAATGGGGTATAAAGGTTACTAAAAGACTACAGAAATACCGTTTTCATACCGTATCAAGGGTACGAACTATCAATATGATTAATAACTACTGATGTTGACCTTGATTATCTGTGTTGAGGTAGTGTTTGTGAAGTTTCTCCACTATACAGTTACTCTTTTTTTTCTGCCTTTTCCATACTGTACCCTTCAGAGGGAAGTCATTGTGCACAGTCCACACTTAAGGAGAAGCACTTATTTTTCTTCTCCTTAAGGGTAGAATATCTACAACAATTATTTAGAATTCTTCTGCATAGAAATTTATCTCTTTTCCCTCATTTATTATTTTTTTAATCATTATTTGTATCAGTATGGACTCATGGATATTTTATTTTTTTAAGTTTATTTATTTTATTTTTGAGAGAGTTATGAATGGGGGAGGGGCAGAGAGAGAGGGAGAGACAGAGAATCCCAAGCAGGCTCCACACTGTCAGTGTGGAGCCCGATGCAGGGCTCAAACCCACGAACAGTGAGATCATGACCTGAGCCAAAGTTGGATGCCTAACTGACTGAGCCACCCAGGTGCCCCTTGGATACTTACTTTATACTGTGAGTTACAATCTACTATGAAGTACTTTAAGTATTTTTTTCCTTAATTGTTCTACCTTTGGCCATTAGGAGCTCTTTAGGTTGGTTCATCTGTCCCTTTAAGATACTCCTATTAATATAGGATTTTGTTTTTGAGCTTCTCCTTTCCCTAGTATTATAAGGTGTCTAGGCTCATCTTCGTCCTTACTGTATTTCCTGTCCCAGCCCTGGAATCAGCTATTTCTCTGAGGAGCCTTGGTTTCTTTTACTAGAGAATGGTATGAGAGACCAAGATGTAAATAACAGGTGTACATAAACTAAACCTTAGTAACTTTTAATAACACCAAGATGATCATTGCCATGATGGTACTTAAAGGTCTAATCACTCTTCAGTAATTCTTCAGATGCTACATACAGCAATAACTTAAAAACCTCTAGGTATTTAATTTCTTCATATTTAACTGCATACTAAAGTTGGATACCAAAGAATCTGAACACCTAAGTAAAAAAAAATTTTTAACTGAATTTTATAACACTTAATGACTACAGAGCAAGCTGAGTAAAATATTCTATATATCTAACTTCCTCTGCTGAGAATTATTATTAAAACTAGGTAAAATTACAGAATAGCTATATTCATAATTTAAAATGCTTAAGATTTTGAGAAAATCATTTAAGAAAAATGAAAAATATTTTACTATTTAAGTTGCTCAAAATGAAAACCATTTTACTTCAAGGGCGGGGAAACTTCCAAAAAGAAGTTTGTTAGCCAAGAGCTGGCAGATAAACTACCACCTGTTGTGAAACCATTAACAAATTAGCTCAGGAAACTGGAAAGCACAGACTGATCACAAAGCTTTATGATAAACACCATCATTTAGTAATGTCACTGTAATTTAATGTTATTAAAACACATATTTTAAAGTTCAGTGATAAAGATTTTATCACTTCCTCTCCATCTCTGCCAAAACTGCATACTGATCTGGGCACACTGATTTAAACCTAACTCACTCATTTTAGGTCAGAACAGAATTTTGAGTGGGTGTTTTTTAAGCCACGAGTGGTTGGGGTATTGCCCATGTGAGGCATCCCTAGAGGTTATCTGCTGGGCAAACTAACGAAAGTGGGTAAATGTTACTGGCTACCAGGAAAAGAACAAAAAGTTGGATTTGAGTAGAACTACACTGTTTTAAATTAAAATTTTTCCATTACTTATAACCAAGCAGCATTAATTTTATAGATGTGTTTGACCCCCAAAAGCTTTTAATATGGTTATGACAAATTAATCTGCTTATCTTTATAATAACCAAAATACAAATTCAATTCCAGGCTAAATATCAGAAAGCTTCAGTTTAATTCCTACCAAATTTATTCAACTATCTGAACAAAAATGAACTCTTCTGTGTTTTGTTCCACCTGCAAAGCAGAGCAAGTTCTATTTAATATGAATGTAAAAATAAAGTCCTTGACTAATAAATAACATTTGGATCAATGAATAAAGGTGGAAAATTCCACTAAGAGAAAGAGGAAACACTTTTTAACCACCATTTCCTCCCTCCTAAATACTATGAATTACTCTTAAAGCATTTTTTCTGAATCAAGTTCAATTAAATCTTTTTAATAAGTTAAATGTCTTTTTTTCCTTCTTAATTTTTACTTATTTTTTTAAATTTACATCCAAGTTAGTTAGCATATAGTGCAGCAATGATTTCAGGAGTAGATTCCCTAATTCCCCTTAACTATTTAGCCCATCTCCCCTCCCACAACCCCTCTAGTAATCCTGTTTGTTCTCCATATTTCAGAGTCTCTTATGTTTTCATCCCCCTCCCTGTTTTTAGATTGTTTTTGCTTCCCTTCCCTTATGTTCATCTGTTTTGTATCTTAAAGTCCTCATATGAGTGAAGTCATACGATATTTGTCTTTCTCTGACTAATTTCGCTTAGCATAATACCCTCTAGTTCCATTCACGTAGTTGCGAATGGCAAGATTTCATTCTTTATGACTGCCAAGTAATCACCCCAATGTTTACAGGAGCACTACCAATAATAGCCAAAGTATGGAAAGAACTCAAATGTCTATCAATGGATGAATAGATAAAGAAGATGTGGTGTACAAATGTACAATGGAGTACTGCTAGGTTAAATGTCTTCTAATTGATCACTCCTAAGCTCAAAAACCTTGAATGACTTTTCTTGCTTTTTTTTTTTTTTTTAACATTTATTCATTTTTGAAAGGCAGAGAGAGACAGAGCACGAATGGGGGAGGGGCAGAGAGAGAGGGAGACACAGAAACAAAAGCAGGCTCCAGGCTCCGAGCTGTCAGCACAGAGCCTGACGCGGGGCTTGAACTCACAGACCCCCGAGATCATGACCTGAGCAGAAGTTGGACGCTTAACCGACTGAGCCACCCAGGCGCCCCTTGAATGACTTTTCTATCTTATTCAGACAAAGGCCCAAGTTCTTAGGCCCTACATAATCTGCCCTATTTAATCCTCAGACCTCCTCTACTTCCCCTCTTACTTCACCCAAGGGCTCGAATCAGACATGATTCTTGCCTTAGGCTCTTTGCCTTTATTAATACCTTAGCAGGGAATTCTTTCCCTAAATTTGCATGCCTCACCTGCTTGAAATCTTTAACTATCCCACCCCCCCCCACCATTTTTTTTTTTTTTGAGAGAGAGAGAGAGAGAGAGAGAGAGAGAGAGAGAGACAGAGCATGCCCGAGCAAGTGCAAGCAAGGGAAAGACAGAGAATCTTAAGCAGGTGGAGCCCAACAAGGGGCTCAATCCCATGACCCTGAGATCACAAGCTGAGCTGAAATCAAGAGTTGAATGTTCAACTGACTGAGCCATCCAGGTGCCCCTAAATATCCCCTTCTAATATGCCATTTCTTACAACATTATTACTTTTTATTTTTCAAAATGGCACTTTAAAAAAAGAGGTTTTTTTTATTTTTGAGAGAGAGTGTTGTGCTGATAACAGAGAGCCCAATGTGGGGCTCAAACTCACAAACTATGAGATCATGACCTGTGCCAAAGTCAGATGCTTAACCGACTGAGCCACCAGGTGCCCCTACAACATTATTTTAAAATAGTAAAAGTATCCTACTCTCAACATTCCAACCCTCTTCCTTTCTTACATTTTTTTCTCCATTGTATTCATCATCTTCTAAATTACCCACTATATGATCCATTTATTTTATTCATCTGACTTCTCTACCATTAAACTTGACAATGAAAGGGATTTTTGTGTGTTTTGTTCACTAATTCTTCTAAAGTGTTTAGAGTAGTGACTAGCCCGTAGTAGACACTCCATAAATATTTATTGAACTGAGTCCAATACCACATTCAAATTAATAGTTTAATCTATTCTTTTAGCCACATCGGGACTTTTCAACACGAGTAATTAAAATAGCGTGAGATGGTTTATAGAAGAAGTCTATAACTGAGTGGGTTAGTGGAGCAAAGACAACAAAATAGACTGGGATGGCATCATGAGAGAAGGCTGATCACAGCAGGTCAAACTTAAGCTGACCTCTGAATGAAAAGCAAGATCAAAAGAGAAGAGAAGAAGAACAGGGTGAACTGGGATTTAAAGGATTTTTTTTTTAAGTTTATTTATTTTGAGAGAAAGTGAGTGTGCGGGAAGAGAGAAGGGCAGAGAGAGAGAGAGAGAAAAAGAGAGAGAGAGAGAGAGAGAGAGAGAGAATCCCAAGCAGGCTCTGCACTGTCAGTGCAGAGTCAGCTGAAGGGCTTGATCCCATGACCCATGAGATCTAACCTAAGTCGAAATCAAAAGTCAGATGCGCAACCAACTGAGCCACCCAAGCGACTCAATTTGCAGGATTCTTAACCAGTTTATTGTGGCTCAAGTATAGGTAAATGCTAGAAAAAGTAGGAAATGAAGCTAGAAAGGGAGGGAAGATCAGAGCAAAGAGAGTCTTGTGCAGAGAAGCCAGACTTTGAACTCTGTCCTGAAAGCCACTGGAAGCTACTAAGTAGGTAATGAACAAGGAACTAGCAGAAAGTCAGGGAAGGAAAGAGAGACAGGGAGACAGAGAATCCAAAGCAGGCTCTGCACTGTCAGCTTGGAGCCCAATGTGGGGCTCGAATTCATGAAACCGTGAGATCATGACCTGAGCCAAAACCAAGAGTCAGACACTTAACCAACTAAGCCACCCAGATGCTCTGAGGAAAGTTTATAAACTTTAAATCAGACCTAAAGTTTCAAGTTGACTGAAGCATCTTTGAAATCAAATTTAATAAACTTCAGCCTCACAAGTGTATCTACTACCAAATACTGTGTTTATACAAATGAGTATTTGTTCACCTGATGTATTTCCTCATCTAAATAGGACACTTATATAAGTATAATTTCATATACTTTAAGAAGGCCTTAATTATATTAGTAACAGATTACATAATAATATAGTTTATTAAGTGAAGAGTTCGAGAGAAATTGGTTTATGGCGGATAATTTTCTTAATTCATTTATTTAAATTCAAGTTAGTTAACATACAATGTAGTGTTGGTTTCAGGAGTAGAACCCAGTGTTTCATCACTTATATATGACATCCAGTGCTCATCCCAACAAGTGCCCTCCTTAATGCCCATCACCCCATCCCCATCCCCATCCCCTCCGGCAACTCTCAGTTTGTTCTCTGTATTTAAGAGTATCTTATGGCTTGCCTTGCTCTCTGTTTTTATCCTATTTTTCCTTCTATGGGAAAAAATTTTATTCACAAGAGAGTAATGTTAATTGGAAGAGTTAGTCCAAAGAAATATGAAATATCAAAATATTTGACAGAGTTCTCCCCCTAGTGGAACCTGAAAATGATTGAAAATATTTCCATGACTAAGAACAACCTAAAATGTATTATTCTTATAATTGAAAAAGCAGTTTCAGATTTTAGCAAGAGATCTATTCATGGATCTTAATCTGCATGCAATGAGCAAATGAATGAAAGTTGAATCATCAAAATGTTTACTGAAAACAAATTTACTAAATGTATTAAGAGGGAGCTAGCCATGGAGAACTCAGTAAGAAGAAATACCTTAAAAGCAGAGGACTAGGGGGTACAGAGAAATATCAATTAAGGAAGGCATAGTAGTTTGCGGAATGGTACAGAATTTTGAAAGAATGTGAAAATTTTGAAAAGTGTGTGTATGTGTAGTGGGCAGGGAGGGAGGACGGATAGGTAATGCAGATTGGGGCAACAATGAGAAGGTAAGCATTTTATGCTGAGGAACTGTGACATGATTTGCTAGGTAAAAGGCAGTCAATAAAAGTTTTTTATGTTGTAGAAAGCTAATTCTGATAGCTTTGTGGAAGAGCTGAGGCTAGAGAAAAGAACTGGCAAGGAAGTTACTACAATAGTTCAGATAAGGCTAGGGACAGAAGAATTCAGGGAATGGCTGGGGGAATAGAAAGGCTAAGAAAGAGTGAAAGAAAAGTTTCTGAAATTAAAATTACCTTTGATTTAGTTTTAGATTTACTCAGCACTTTTCTCTTTTGAAGGAACTGAAGAGCTAGGCAAGACACATCAGTCTGTATGAGTTATTAAAAATTATCTGAAAGCCAATCTACAAGAGTAGGTGAATAGGTAAAAGGTTGGTAAAAATGTTAACTAGCACAAGCATTTTGTAAAAATAATTTGGTATTATCCAGTAAAGTTGAAAGTTTATATACTCTCTCTATATATATAGCCTTGATGTAAAGGGCTAAAAAAAACGTGTAAGTGAAGTTCCTACTAGGTTGAACAATTCAGTAAGAGATGATACCACTGATCAAGACTTGAGATACAGGGGCATCTGAGTGGCTCAGTCAGTTAAACGTCCCAACTCTTGCTTTCAGCTCAGGTCATGATCTCACAGTTTGTGAGACTGAGCCCTCCATCAGGCTCTGCTCTGACAGTGTGAAGCCTGCTTGGGATTCTCTCTCTCTGCCTGTCCCCCACTCACGCTCTCTGTCTCTCTCTTGCTCAAAATAAATAAATAAAATTAAAAAAAAGAAGAAAAAGAAGGCTTAATACAAAAAAAAATTTGGAGGGAATGAAATAGGAACACATATAATTAAAACAAATTTTTTTAATGTTTATTCATTTTTTGAGAGACAGAGAGAAACAGAGCGTGAGTGGGGGAAGGGCAGAGAGAGAGGGAGACACAGAATCTGAAAGCAAGCTCCAGGCTCTGAACTGACAGCAGAGAGCCCGATGCGGGGCTCCAACTTACGGACCAGGAGATCATGACCTGAGCCAAAATCGGACACTTAACCGACTAAGCCACCCAGGCACTCCTAGGAACACATATAATTTTAAACACGTTGAATTTGAAATGCCTGTGCAACTTCCGGGGGGAGTGGTCTACTGTCCATTAAAACTATTACTCCACTCATCAAAAGATACAAGTTAAAAAACAACAATGAGGGGCGCCTGGGTGGCGCAGTCGGTTAAGCGTCCGACTTCAGCCAGGTCACGATCTCGCGGTCCGGGAGTTCGAGCCCCGCGTCAGGCTCTGGGCTGATGGCTCAGAGCCTGGAGCCTGTTTCCGATTCTGTGTCTCCCTCTCTCTCTGCCCCTCCCCCGTTCATGCTCTGTCTCTCTCTGTCCCAAAAATAAAATTAAAAACGTTGAAAAAAAAAAAAATTAAAAAGAGGAAATCTAAGTGGCCAACATCATTAGCGATCAGGTAAATGGCAATTAAAACCGTGACAAAATATCAATGTGTACCCATCAGAATGGCACAAGTTAAAGCATCTCTCACCACCAAGTGTTGAAGAGGATATGGAACAAGCAAGAACTTTCATATGCTGCTGCTGGGAGTTTAAACTGGTACAAGCCCTTTGGAAAATAAAGTTGAAGATTTGCATGCTCTGTGACATAACTATTCCACACTTTGGAATAGTTTTGGTATACATGCTAGAGAAACATGTACATGTGGTCAGTATAGTGCACAAGATTGCTCATAATCACAGCACTGTTCAAAACAGTCCCAACTGGGAAACACCCAAATGACCACTAATATTAAGATGGAGAGATACATTATGATGTTTTCATAAAATGGAACATGTACAACAATAAAAATGATTACTCTTTCTAAAATAATGTTGAACAAAGAACAGACAAAAATTAAAATATTCAATAAGACTCTACTCAAAATTCAGAAACAGGGAAAATTAAACTGTACAGAAAGGCATATAAAGATGACACAATTATAAGGAAAAGCAAAGGAGCGATTACCAAAAAACTCAAAATAAGGGAGTAGGGTATGATTGGGTAGACTTCTGGGGTATAGGCAATATCCTCTATCTTGACCTGAACAGTGATTATATGGGTAATGTGTTTACCCATATTATGTTGTTGCTTTGTATTATGAACTTCTCTGTATGTTGTGTTAGTATTTTTTAAAATGGCTTTTAAAAAAGGTTTAAAAATTATTGGTTAGGGGAAACATGCTATGCCTGGAGTTACATTAGGATTTGTTGTCATACAAGATAGCTCCTGAAGCCATGTGAGACCTTTCATTTGAGCACAGCTCTCAAAAAGCCAAAAACTTGGATTTTCAGAAGAATATAAACATTCAGAACTGAATGTTTAGACTGGAAAACAATAAACAAGAAAGAAGAGAGGCAAAAGTGAGTGGCGCAGGAAAGCCAAGAGAGGAGAGAATGTAAAGAGGATGATTGGCTAACAATGACAAATGAAATAAACTCAAGCAGGATAAATACTGAAAAAGTGCCAATGAATTTAGCAATTAGGATGCCAGTGATTATTTAATCAAAAGCCATTTGATGCCAACATACTCCTGATGGTAAAAATTTCATGCATTTTCTTTTCTATTTTTCAAAACAGATGTTATATTTCATTTTAAACAAGACATGCCACATATCAGGCTCTTTGTTTTAATTACTATTTCAGAATAAATAAAAAGAGTGATATAAATCTTGCTGTTTGTGACTAAGATGTACAGAAATGTAGCAAAATTTTATAATTTTCTTGATGTTGGAAAACTATAGGCTTAAACTAGAATTGCCTGTGATACCATGATTTAAATTGCTGATTACAAATATATTATGCAGTCAGTTCATGTCTAAAGTTTTCCTGCATATGTGTTACTTTACAGGGAATATTACCAACAGAACACAAAAGCTATCTTTTTATAAACTTATACAAATCATAATGTGTTTTTAATTACTTTTGATGCAGATCAAAATATGAGGCTATAATATATATGTCTTAAAAAACTAAGCAAATTCTGAACTGAAATTTAAGACCAAAGGATATTTCAAGTAGGAAGAAATTCTAGATGCTGTAGCAAAAACTCTATTATAGCTTGGAACAGAATATAACACATTTTTAAAGAAATAAGATTTTAAACATAATACTTTTCCCATATTAGAAATTTACTACCTTATACTGTATAAGAAATAAGACATAGAGTGAAAAAAAAACATTTCTTTTTGAATTCTCATTTGAAAATTGCTTTGGCAATGTACGAATATGATAAACTTTCACTCAAAATTGGACTGAGAGCAGAGGCAACGAAAGAAGAAGTAGGAAATTAGTTAGCCATCCAAAGGAATGAAATTTTGACATTTGCAATGATGAGGATGGGGGCAGCTGGGTGGCTCAGTTTGTTAGGCGTCCAACTCTTGGTTTTGGCTCAGGTCATCATCTCACAGTTCAGTTCATGGGTTTGAGCCCCACATTGGGCTCTTTGCTGGCAGTGTAGGGCCTGCCTGGGATTCTCTCTCTCCTTCTCTCTCTGCCCCTCCCCCACATGCTCTTTCTCTCTTTCGGTCTCTCTCTCAAAATAAATAAACTCTAAAAAACAATGATGTGGATGGAGGTAGAGTGTATTATGGTAAGCAAAATAAGTCAGGCAGCGAAAGACAATACTACATGATTTCACTCATATGTGGAATTTAAGAAAACAGATGAACATATGGGAAAAGGAAAAAAAGAGAGAGAGCGAAATAAACCATAAGAGACTCTTAACTATATAGAACAAACAGGGTAGATAAATGGGTGATGGGTATTAAGGAGGGCATTTGTTGTGCTGAGCATACAGTGTTATATGTTAAGTGATGAATCACTAAATTCTACTCCTGAAAACACTATTACACTATGTTAACTAATCAGAATTTAAATAAAAATTTGAAAAGGGGGGGGAATAGGTAAATTTAACAAAAATAAAAACTTTCGTGCATCAAAAAACAACAAGAGAACAAAAAGGCAACCCAAAGGAAGGGAGAAAACATTTGCAAATTATAGTCTGATTAGGAACTGACACTGAGAATATATAAGCAACTTCTACAACTCAACAACAACCTGATTCTGTAAAGAAAATACACAAATGGCAAATAAGCAAATGAAAAGATGGTCAACATCACTAATCATTAGGGAAATGCAAATCAAAACCACAATGAGCTACCACTTCACACTGATCAGGATGGCTTATAAAAAAACAAACAAGCAACAACAAAACCCCCAGAAAATTGACAAGTGTTGGTGAGGATGTGGCAAAATAAGAACCTTGTGCATTGGCTAGTGAGAATGTAAAATGGTGCTATGGCAAATAGTACAGCAATTCCTTAAAAAGTTAAACACAAAATTATCACATGATCCATCAACCCCACTTCTGGGTAAATCCCGAAGAATTGAAAGCAGGGATTCAAACGGATGTGTACAACCATGTTCATAGCGGCATTAACACAATAGCCAAAAGGAGGAAGCAACCCAAGTGTTCACCAATTGATAGATAAACAAAATGTGGTATACACATACAACGGAATATCACTCAGTCTTAAAAAGGAAATACATGTTTTCACATACAACATGGATAAACCTTGATGACATTATGCTAAGTGAAATAAGCCAGTCACAAAAAGACAAATACTGTATCATCTTACTTATATGAGGTACCTAGAATAGTCTAATTCAGAGATGAAAAGCAGAATGGTGGTTTCTGGGGGTTTGGGGAAGAGGGGTATTAGGACATGTTCAATAGGTCAACTTCCAATTTTGCAAGATGAAAAGAGATCTGGAGACTGGTTGCAGATCAATGTCAATGTATTTAGTGTCACAGAACTGTATACTTTAAAAGAGTAAATTTTATGTTAAATGTATTTTACCACAACCAAAAAAATGGACTTGGAAATGAACAAGTGTTGAAAATAACAATCACTCGGGGCACCTGGGGGGCTCAAGAGGTTAAGCATCTGGCTTCAGCTCAGGTCAAGATCTCACCATCGTGAGTTCAAGCCCCACGTTGGGCTTTGTGCTGACACTTCAGAGCCTGGAGCCTACTTCAGATTCTATGCCTCCCTCTCTCTCACCCCCTCCTCCACTCGCATTCTGTCTCTCTCTCAAAAATAAACAAACATTAAAAAAACATTTTAAAAACAGAAACAAACACAAAAAAATAACAATCACAGTTATTAGGAGGAAGATGTAAATGGTGCAGGAAAGGGGCAGAGGGAAGGAGAAACTATTGCCTTATTTTTGTGTGTCCTTTATTATTTTCATATGGTACCTGGATTTCCAGCTCAGCAATGTGCTGCTGTAATTCAGCCACAGCAGCTATGCTATCTGCTTCCCGGAGTCTCACAGCCATCACTTCTTCCTTGTTCTAGGGAAGAAACAAAATAAACCAAAAATAAGCCATGTAATAAACCAAAAATAAAACATAAACACTTGTAATCTGCTTCAAATTTAAAAAATAACAAATAGATTAAATGAGAGAAAAAAATTGCCATTATCTCCTGAACTTGATATAAAATGAAGACCAAATATATAGAATAGCATTCCATCTTTAAGCATTGAGAAACACCACTCATGGGGTGCCTGGGTGGCTCAGTAGGTTAAGCGTCCAACTTTGGCTCAGCTCATGATCTCACAGTTCATGAGTTTGAGTCCCGCGTTGGGCTCTGTGCTAACAGCTCAGAGCCTGGAGCCTGCTTCCGATTCTGTGTCTCCCTCTCTCTATGCCCCTCCCTGGCTCGTGCGTGGTCTCTCTCTCAAAAATAAATAAAAATAAACACCACTCATATAAATAAATGTTGCATAAAATGTTAAAATAAAAATGAACTTAATTAATTAAAAATTCGTATCACTGTTGACTGTGAAAGCTGCTCATTTTTTATGTAAGAGCAAATATTGGGGAGCCTGGGTGGCTCACTCGGTTAAGCATCCGACTTCGGCTCAGGTCATGATTTCATGATTCATAGGTTGAAGCCCCACAGCAGACTCTGTGCTGACAGCTCAAAGCCTGGAGCCTGCTTGGGATTCTGTGTCTCCCACTCTCTCTGCCCCTTGCCCACTCATGCTGACTCTCTCTCTCTTGCTCTCTCTCTCTCAAAAATAAAGAAACATTGGGGCGCCTGGGTGGCTCAGTCGGTTAATCGTCCGACTTCGGCTCAGGTCATGATCTCGCGGTCTGTGGGTTCGAGCCCCACGTCGGGCTCTGTGCTGACAGCTCAGAGCCTGGAGCCTGTTTCAGAT
Organism: Puma concolor; assembly: GCF_028749965.1. Classification (NCBI taxonomy): domain Eukaryota; kingdom Metazoa; phylum Chordata; class Mammalia; order Carnivora; family Felidae; genus Puma; species Puma concolor. The sequence goes on from NC_141674.1 coordinate 78,925,323, forward strand.
TCTGTGTCTCCCTCTCTCTCTGACCCTGCCCCGTTCATGCTCTGTCTCTGTCTCAAAAATAAATAAAAACGTTAAAAAAATTAAAAAAAAAATAAACATTTAAAAAATTAAAAAAAAAAAAGAATATTGACAACTTTCAAATACCTAATGAGGACAACAGATTAATAGGCAATGTGGATGCTGAGAGAGTATATTAGCTAGACAATATTTAAAAATTATATTCTTTCTGAGGCAATAAATGTCAATGAATTTTTACATTATGCTAAAGAGAATTAGATCATAATTCTAACCTTCCTAGGAAAAGTATAATATTTAACTCTACTACCTCAAAATTTCATGAAGAAAAACCCCAAAACTGTATTCTACAATATCTGTGCCAAATTATACTGATCCGGAAGTAACAAAATATGAAAAAAATACGTTAGAGAAATATAGAGTATACAAAAATATTTTGCTCCTCCATTTACTTCAGTTGCAATTTAGCAATCATTAGTATAAAAAATGTACAGGGTGGTAACCTTAGGAGAAATTTAGCACCAACCATGGGAGAGAGCCACCTAAAACACTTTATCCTTCAGGTTAGCCTTCAAATGACTGCAGTCTCATAAGAGACTCTAAACTCTAAACTCTAGAGAGCACCGGCTAAGCTGCTCCTGAATTTCTGATTCACAGAAACTCTAGGATATTAGTGCTTATTGCTATTTTAAGCCACTAAGTTTTAGAAGTAATTTTTTAAAAAGTAATACAGGGGTGCCTGGGTGGCTCAGTTAAGCATCCAACTTCTGATTTAAGCTCAGGTCATGACCTTATGGTTCATGAGATGGAGCCCGTCGTCAGTCGTCTGTGCTGACAAGCAGGAGCCTGCTTGGGATTCTCTCTCTCCCTCTCTCTCTCTGCCCTGCCCCAGCCCGTATGCACTTACTCACTCTCTCTCAAAATAAACATTAAAAAATAGTAATAGAGGGGCGCCTGGGTGGCTTAGTTGGTTAAGCGTCTGACTTTGGCTCAGGTCATGATCTCACAGTCCGTTGAGTTCGAGCCCCACGTCAGGCTCTGTGCTGACAGCTTGGAGCCTGGAGCCTGCTTCAGATTCTGTGTCTCCCCTTCTCTCTCTCTGACCCTCCCCCGTTCATGCTTTGTCTCTATCTCAAAAATAAATAAAAACATTAAAAAAAAAATTAAGAGGTTGCCTTCTAAAAAAAAAAAAAACAGTAATAGAGAACTACTACTTTACTAATATTAATTAACAATTTATAAAAATTATACTAATCAAAATTATTTTATGTAAATTACATATACATTTAGCTATGTAAATTTATTAATACTTTCAAATGTATATTATAAATTACATGAAATTATGTTAATCAAGTAAAAAACCCAAAATTTACCTTAATCTTCCCCCTCTCTAATCACCAAGTCTTATTGGTTCTCTATAAAAATAGATTGTGAATTTATCTATTTCTCTTTATTTAAATACTAACAGCTGGGCCCAAGCTAGCTACTCTGTCCTGTGCTATTTCCTGATGATCTCATATCACATCTCTCTCCAACCTCACCTTAAACCTACCTCCACACACAATGGCATGTATATTCCTTTAAAAAATAACTACATTAATTGCTACAAGCACTATCCCCTAATAAATGCTTAAATGCTAAAACTAGTTGCTGAAACTTTAAGTATATATGCATAGCCTTAAAATAGTTCCCCCCAATATTTATTAATTACTGTGGTGGTTTTAACATATACCCACAAATTCTTTAATACTTTTTCTTTTCTTTTTTTTTAAATTTTTTTAAACGTTTATTTATTTTTGAGACAGAGAGAGACAGAGCATGAACGGGGGAGGGTCAGAGAGAGAGAGAGGGAGACACAATCTGAAACAGGCTCCAGGCTCTGAGCTGTCAGCACAGAGCCCGACACGGGGCCCGAACTCACGAACCGCGAGATCATGACCTGAGCCAAAGTCGGACACTTAACCGACTGAGCCACCCAGGCGCCCCTAATACTTTTTCCTTGAGGAGGTATGGCTTAACACCCCTGCCTGCCATCAGACTGCAGGCTGGACTTAGTAACTTGCTTATAATGAACCGAGTATAAGAGAAAAAAAGTTCTGTAGTGGAGAAAGCTGGCAGACACCAACTTAAATGACCAAGGTTACCAGCATTAACCGTAAGATATATTTATACGAAGTGTCTTCTGATATGATGTGCTGAGAAGGACACTTCAACTCTGTATTCTTTCCTAAAATACATAACCTCAATCTAATCAGGAGAAAACAGACAATCCCAAACTGAGGGATATTCTACAAAATATCTGACCAGTATTCTTCAATAGTCAAGGTAAGGAAAGATAAGAAAGCATTAAGAAACTGTCACAGAATGGAAGAGACGGAGATATAATGAGGAAATTTGAATAAAGTCTATAGTTTAGTAATAACATTGTACCATCATTCATTTCTCAGTACTGATAAATGTACCATGTTAGATGTTAACATGTAAGATGTCAACATTAGAAGAAGCTGACTGAAAGGCATATGGTAACTCTACGTACTATTTTTGCTGCTTTTGTGTAAACATAAAAATATTTCAAAATTAACAGTGAAAAAAAGAAATCTGAAGCAAATACAGCAAAACAGAAAAAAAAAAAAAAGTCTGTTGATTTCCTGCTTAAAACCTTCAGTGGCCTCCCACAGCATGGACTCTAAAATTTTACATGGTAAGAAGTGGAATCCCAACCTGCTTCTCTAGCTTTATTTCATTAGCTTTTCAAGCTTTATAGAAGTCTCAGCAAACAGGTTCTTTCCTGCTTTTGGATCTTGAACTCTGTGAGCTTTTTCATGCGAGGATCTTCCCCTGGCTCTTCATATGGTTGCTTCTGTCCTATTCTTCACGTCCCACCTTTGATACCACTTCCTAGCACTCCATCTTTATTGCCAATTCTCCTTACCTCCCACTTTATAGTACATCATTCGTGATAATCCTATGTATTTTTTACTTTACTGTCTCACTAAACATTGTGTCCACCTTCTTCACTACTGAATCCCCAGTGCCTATAAGGCTGACAAATAAAAGCTGCCCAAATATTTGACAAATACATAATTAGATGCCATCCTTCTTTGAAGTCTCATAATCTCACCTCCTCCCAATCCTATTTGAGAATCACTGTTGTAAAATATACAAAACATGTCCTAAAATAGCATCTATTTAGAATGAAAAGTCTGGCTATATACTCTGTAAGTAACACAATAGAGAAACAGGTATTATCATGCCCTGCTGGTCAAAGTACAAAATGGCACAACTGTCAGGAGTGTTATCTGACAAAATCTATGAAAGTACAAATATATTTACCCACTGACCAAACAATCAAATTACAGGAACACATAGATATACCTCTCTAGGAATATGTAGATATAACTCTATATGTCTGAAATTATATATGTATAAGGTTATTCACTATACAGTGCCTGTGACAGCAAAACACTGGGAACAGTCCATGTGCACACCAATAAGGACCTAGTTAAGTATACTATAGCACATCCATGCAATGGAAAACAATATACCTTAGAAACTAATAAGACTCTTCAAGCACTGATATTGAAAGCTCTACAAAATATAGTGACAAAAAAAAAAAAAAAAAGAGGAGCATACAGTATGTTAACTTTCATGTAAGAAAGTGCAAAGAAAAATTATATATTTTTACTTGCTAGTATTTGCCTAAAAGAAACTCTAAAAGGATATATCAGAAAATAATAAAAGCAGTTACCTAGCAAAAAGTAAAAGGGGTATGTGGTAGAATCAGAAACAGAATGAGGTAAAAGGGGACGGATTGCTTTGATTTATACTCAGTTAAACAATCAAAGCATTACGAGTATGTATTAAGCTAGCAAAATTTATATTATATATAAGCAATAGGTTTATTTTCTTCCTGTTTCCTTCCTATCATTATTCCATGTAGGCATAATGTTATAATCATAGTAAAATACTTTGATTTTCCTCACTTAAAATTTCTTATCATACAATTTTGCAAATTCATAATTAATACATCTTTTCTCATGGACATACATATATCTATGTCTATATATCTCTCTATATTTGTAGAACCAGAAAATTTAAAATATTTCTGTCATCTTCAAATTTATATTTATGTAGCAAATCCCATAATCTCATTACTAAAATCTTAGGCACAAGGTGTGTCTTGGAACTTCAGATTTTTTAGATTTTAGAAAAGTAATAAGGTACATACCTTAGTAGTATTAGTGGCACCTTAGTATTCTCTAGTGGCAACAACACCCATAATGAAACAGTATGCTCAGTGTTAAACACAATGAAACAGTAAAGTATAAAAATACACACCAAGTGGGATACAATAAAAATTATCCAAATGAATGTGTGTGAAATTTATGAGAAAACGTTTGGGTTTCAGAGTATTTTGAATTTTCATATTGGAGATCACAGACTTGTACTAGTTTCATTTTTAAGTGGGAATATTCAAACACAGTTATAGAGAGAAAATAACATTAATATTAAAAACAGTATCCTGATATTTTACATAAATGAAAAATAAAATGAACCTGAATAATTATTTACCAACAAATTATAAGCTATGATCATGTAGAACTAAATGAAAATTAATCAGGGGTGCTTGGGTGGCTCAGTCAGTTGAGCATCTGACTCTTGATTTTGGCTCAGGTCATGATCTCACAGTTTCGTAAATTTGAGCCCCTCTTAGGGATCTGCACTGACAGGGCGCAGCCCGTTTGAGATTCTCCCTCTCTCTCTGCTCCTCCCCCACTCACGTCCTGTCTCTCTGAAAATAAAAGCCTTAAAAAAATAAATGAAAATTAATCAGATTTACATAATTAAAGGACTAGCTTCCTTGAAAAAGTTAGGTCTGTTCCTGAACTATTCCAAGATAACAAGGTAAATATATACACTTAATTAGAATGTACTAGGTGCTAGGGTAACAACACACCGGTCATTCTCAAAATCTACAAAAGGTATTACAAAAGATTGAATAAATCAATATACAGTGTAAACACAGGGGGACATAGGGGAATCAGCATCTTTAAAATATTTTACATATTTATTAATGAACAGTTAAAGATTAAACAAAATATATATTGGTTCTTAAAATTCTCTAAAATTCTGAATCTGAGCCCATTGCTTAAATTAAAAAAATACATATATGTATATATATTTTCATCAGCAAATTCAACAAATATTTAATTCCAAAGGACACTTTACTTAGCTTAAGTTACTAAGGCATTTGAGGAGCAATAGTAAATCAAGTCATAGTGTTATCAACCAATGTTTAAGGAAAACTTACAACAGTAATGAAAAAAGATTAAGTTTAGTTCTTTATTAAAAATAAGTCAGCATAGACGATACGACATCATAAAAACTCAATCACACATTAGAAAGACGAATCAAATTGATACAACCTCATGTCACATCACTTTATTTTTAAATTAGTCTAGTTATAACTTTCCAGAGGTACTAATTTTAAGTTAGTACAAATTTCAGTACTGCCTACAGATTTCTGTCAGTGTAAATTGTAACAGCCATGCATATTTATTAGGATGTAATTTCATCTCTGGATTTCAGTGACACTGATAAACCATTCAAGCTTCACTCTTGGTTTTTAATGACACCAGAACAAGTTGATGGAATTACAGCTTTACATGTGCCATTGAAAGTCTTATTTCTTATCATAGAATAATAAGGCTGAAATCTCTAAAGGGCATCATTCCTGCTATCTCAGCATGGAAAGATGGATGACTAGTTTATTTTTAAAATCCTGTAACTTGTCTTCAGTAATCCATTCTAATGCTCAGATCACAGTCATCTCTTTAGTTATTTCTCTCTCTCTCAAACACACATACACTATCTCTTTCACTTTCTCTCTCCTTCTACCCCACTCCACATCCCCTCACCCTCTCACCACTGTTATACTGTAGATTAATTTCAAGAAAAAATTTACTTGCATTCAAATATTTTTTGATGCTTTATAAATCCAAACACTTTACACACACAAAATTTAAAAAAACAAATTAAAGTAATGGGAAATGCACACAATTTCCCCAACCCATTGGTATATACAAACTTCTTTTGCTTTCTACCCAGAAAACATTTATCAATACTGCATGTCTACTGATAAGGTACCAAAGCAGAGTTGCCCTAACCTCTCTAAATTACCTTTTTGGTTCCGATTTTTAAAACTTCGTTTTTAAAGGGTTACAAGTCAAAATAAAAATTGTACAGAGATATCAATTTTCAACCACCTGGCTAACTTAATTCCCTACACTAGCATTTAACCAAGTAGGTGAAAATGAAGTTTCCTGCCTGAAATCCACCTCAAGGCATGATGAGTTAACCTTGTCTGAAAGCAACCACCAAACCAAGTTCAGGAAAAGTTGGAAACAAAGCTAGCTCTTTTTGGTTTTATTTGGTTTTAAGATAATAATGAGACAAAACAAAAAGGCATTATTATTTTGACAAAAACATTAGGTAGTTGATATATTTACCTTGCATTCAATCTCTGCTTGTTTGCGCTTTGCTTCACTTAATTGAGTAAGTAGTCCTTTGTTCTGTGCAGAAAGATACTGCACCTTCTCATGTAGACTGATCACCTCTTGTTCCGCTCTTCGAAGATGGTTACTATTGATCTGATTCTAGTAATTAAAAATATAAATACTCAGACTATAAAGACCCGAAAAAACTTATATATTTCTACCTCTCCATTTTATACCTGAGTAACATTATATAAAATGTTATTATTAGTTACAGATAAAGTTTTTTAACAAATAGTTAAATACTAAAAAGAAAAAAGTATACAAGTGCATTAAAACTCAAGCCATCCAAAAGAATACTTAAGGTCCATATCAAAAACTCTTCCTACAGCTCAATATTTTCATTTATACAATAAATATCTATAAACTTTAAGAATGTTTACACAGAACTTGAAGGTATTAAATTGTGCAACAGGCAGTGTCACACAAATGAGTAGATACAGGAATATGATGAATTTGACTCCTATTTCCAGTTCTCAAAAGAAAGTACAGACTGACTGAAAAGTACCATCACCATTTACTGAACTGTAAAATCCCTGATGTCATAAAATGTATCATGTGCACTTTTACATTCCTCCCATGTACAGCACAGTCTTTTTATAGAGCATGGACTGGTTTTGAACTCTGACTTGTTATTCGGTCATTATCTAAACTAGTTATAATATTTGAGTCTCTATTTCCTCATCTGAAAAATGTATATAAAAATAAGACCAATTTTTCATTTAGTTGTCTTTAGTATTAAATGAGAGATTACATGCAGCAGGCCTTAATATATAGTAAGAACTCAATATATGCTAGCTGCTTAATTTATTGTAATTATAGAACATGCTAAGAAATTATATAGACCTTAAGTTGACTGACATGAGGTAGTCTTCCCATTCAAGCTTCATGCAGCCTGATTTCTCTCAACCCCAAAATATTCTATTAGGGGTCTGAAACAGTAGGGATTTTATAACCAAAGACAGGAAAATCTGGCTCCTCATTTTATAGTTTTTCACCCATAGTAAAGTTATCTAATCCCATCCAATTTCAGTACACTGTTATAAGCATAGATATTACCACTCAAATTTAAAGTCTGTGTTATATCTGTCTCTCAAAAATAAATAAAATCTTTAAAAAATTTAAAGTCTATGTTGTAGCAGTCATATGAAAAAAGTTTATGCAAGGAGTCTCACATGATGCCTGAAATTTAACAGATACTTAATAAATCCTTGGTTGTTACTATTATTATATCTATTCTGCCTCACTCTATGAAAATGACCCTGCCTGCAGTTTTTTTTTTTTTTTTGAGCTATTTTTTTTTAACATTTATTTATTATTGAGAGACAGAGAGACACAAAGCGTGAGTAGGGGAGGGGTAGAGAGAGGGGGAGACACAGAATCTGAAGTAGGCTCCAGGCTCTGAGCTGCCAGCACAGAGCCTGACATAGGGCTCGAACTCACAAACTGCGAGATCATGACCTGAGCCGAAGTCAGTCGCTTAACCAACTGAGCCACCCAGGTGCCCCAAACCTGCCTCGAGTTTTAATAAAAGATCCACATCATCTAATAGATTTAAACTCTAAAACATTCTACCACTTCTGGGTTTCTTCATCCTTACTTTTACTCATCTTCCTGACTCACTATATGTCTACAAAATAAACAGTGAACTTCTTAGTGCTCAAGTACTTAGTACTTACATACAAAATGTTCTTCCACAACCTCTTTTTACTATCTTTCCTCCTACGACTAAACAAATAACCACACTTGAGAGGGACACACCTTCAACATAAGCTGCAAAGAATTCCCACAAATAGAACTCCTCCTTGCACCACTCAATACAAGTCCATGACCCATCATCACAAACTATACACATTAAACAAAACGCCAAATTGATGATGAGTGAGAAACAGTAGAAAAAAGGATAGCAATGACAGATTTTTTTAAAACTCTAGATAACAAAATAATCATGTAAGGACTTTATATAAAATATTTTGTTTAAAATTTTTAGACATAGGGGCGCCTGGGTGGCTCAGTCGGTTAAGCGTTCGACTTCGGCTCAGGTCATAATCTTGTGGTTCGTGGGTTCGAGCCCCGCATCGGGCTCTGTGCTGACAGCTCAGAGCCTGGAGCCTGCTTCGGATTCTGTGTCTCCCTCTCTCTCTGCCCCTCCCCTGCTCATGCTCTGTCTCTCAAAAATAAACATCAAAAAAAATTTTTTTTAATTTTTTTAGACATAAAGAGGAAGCAAAAACATAAGCATAGAACAAGTAACTATCAAAAAACATTTAGCAAATTTGAAAAACTAAATACATTTTCTAGAAGTTAATATAGCCGAACATATTAAAAATTAATTAAAGGATTAAATAGGAGATTAGATACATTGAAGATAGTGTCCCAGAAGAGGTAAAGAGAGTAAGTTGGTACAAAATACACCTAATAGGGGTTGCAGGATAAAACAGAAAACAAAAAGATTAGATATAATGGTCTAAGAGACAACAATAGTTGAGAATTTTTTACAACTGGAAGAAATATATATATGAATCTACTATTCATGAAGCACAACTAATTCCAAACAGGATAAATACAAATAAACCCTCAAGAAGATACATTTTAACAAAACAGAATGCTAAAGAGAAGACGAGACAGGGGCATCTGGGGGGGCTCAGTTGCTTAAGTACTTGACTCTTGATTTCAGCTCAGGTCATGACCTTACAGTTCATGGGTTTGAGCCCCACAAGGGGCTCTGGGCTGGAAGTGCAAAGCCAGCTTGGGGTTTTCTCTCTCCCCCTGTCTCTCTCTCTGCCCCTCCCCTGCTAGCACGTTCTCTCTCTCTCAAAATAAATAACTACAAAAAAAAAAAAAGAAGAGACAAATCAGACATCAATAGGAAAACTCTGTAGTGCTTAAAAAAATAAATTTCAGCCTACAACAGTACATTTAGCTAAACTATAAGAGTGCGAAAAAGTACACCTATTTTAAGAAAGTGAGAGTTTACAATTCATGATTGAAATTGGAAAAAAACTGTTAAATAAAAGTGAGAGAGAGCAAAAACGCAAACAAGTAGACAAATCCAAATAAGCCCTGACTCCATAGAACAATAATGTCTAATAATTTAGAGATATAAAAAATGTACAATAATAAGATACAAGATTGGAAATGGAAGAAGAGCATATAGAGATCTTCTAAGGCCCTTACACACTTTTAAAGGAAGATGGAGATAATTATCAACATCAAACTCTGTTTAGTCTCAGATGGGACTTTTTTTTTCAGGTAATAAACACTAATAGAAAACAAATGGAATTATAAAAGTCAAACTAGCAGAAGAGAAAGAAACATCTAAATCCAATAAAAAGCAAGAAAGGAAAAAAACACAAAAAAGAAATGAAGTAAAAAATTTTCAAATATATCATAATAAACAGTTTTGATTTCTGATGAGGATATAGAGTAGAAGAGGATTGTTTCCACCCTTTCAATTAAAAAAAAAAAAAAAAAAAAAAAAAGCTGGCCAAACTCAATTAATGACTTTTGTTGAAACCAGAGAGGTGAGCACACAGGGCAACAAACTAACCCCAAATCTAAGGACAGACAGGGCAGATGAAGCCAGAAACTGTTAAGAATAATTTAGCCAGAGGCCAAGTATTGGCTGGCTAGAGAGTGTGGAGCCTAACGGAGCAAAACAGTTCAAAAGCTTTTGTACACTTTTTCTTCATGGACCCCAACAGGTACACACAAAAAAAGATGGATGAAAGCCTTGAGAAAGAGATCTCCATAGTAAAGGCTTGAGGGAGGAGAGCAGCAGCCAATACAGAAGCACTAAACCTTGCTTATTTCCTCTACAGAATAAAAGGTTTCATCCATTACTATCAGAAACACTGGTGCCCTTAGAACACTGGGGAAACCACCATATCTGAGAAAGGGACAGGACTATATTTTGGGCCTAGGACTATAGCTGGTGGTAGGGCAGGAGCACTAAGAAAGTCAAACACTCCAGATCCAGGGGCACAATGCAGCCTAAGACTGAGGCTTTATCAAAACAATGGGGAACACTCTGGCCCTCCAACTTCCTGTAACAAGAGTGGAATACTGCTGGAGACAGACTCTCTCTGAAGTGCTGTACACATGGAAGACCTAAAAGACATTGAGAAAAGCCTCTGGCAAACCAGCCCCTAATCTAAAAATAAGATAGTGTTAGAGGAATTTGAAGCCTGTGGTGCAATGAGGGTAACCACAGAAACAACAAACCTCAAAACCAGCCCAACTCCTGACTATATTAACTCAAATCCCCCACATTAAAGGCCTACCAGAAGAAAAGGTATGCCCATTTTCAGGCATAAAAACTACTTACCTTAGTCTACTGTCCTACACTAGACACTCAGTTTTCAAGAAAAAATTACAAAGCATAGGAAAAAGAAAAAACAAAACACTACCAAGAGACAAAGCAATCAACAGAATTGGCCTCATATAGGACACAGATATTAAAATTACCTAACAGGGAATTTAAAATAACTGTAATTAACATGCTAAAGGCTCTAAGAGAAAGGTTAAAAACATTCAAGATCACATACTTAATATAAGCAGAGAAATGAAAACTGTAAGAATCAAACAGAAATGCTAGAAATGAAAAACACAGTAACAGATGTGAAGAATGCCTTCAATGGCTCATCAGACAACTCCCAAAGTGGAGCAAAGAATCAGTGAACTTAAAGATAAGTCAATAGAAATATTTAACACAATAGGAACTGAAACACAAAGAGAATAATGAGAAGAAAAAAGAAAAGAGCATCAAAGAGTTACTATCAATATCAATTAATCTAACGTATGTGTAATGGGAATCCCAGGAGGAGAAAAGAATATGGAATGGCAGAAGAAATATCTGAAGAAAGAATAACCAAGAATTTTCCAAATTTCATGGTAGAGAGAAATCCACAGGTCCAAGAAACTCAGAGGGAGACAAAACAAAACAAAAAATACAACAAGTCATTTCATATTCAGAGTGCTAAAAACAAAAGGGAAAATCGTAAAAGTAACCAGAGAATAAAACACATTACATGCAGATAAACAAAAATTATAACAGAATTCTGGCTTGCATGGTTACTGACAAGAAGAGTAACTTTAAGTGTTGAAGGAAAAACAACCCAGATTTCAATATCCAGCAAATATATATTTTAAAATTGGAGAAATACTTTCCCAAAGAAACAAAACTAAAAATCCACTGCCAGCTGACCAGCAGTACAAGACATGTTAAAGAGATTTCTTAAGCAGAAGGAATATGACACCAGACAGAAACATGGATCTGTACAAAAAAATAGAATGCTGAAAAATGGAATAATTGAAGGAAATAAATATCATTAAATTTTTTTTCAATTTCTCTGAAAGGTAACTTATGATTAAAGCAAGACTAGTAGCACATATGACATATTTGTACTATATGTAAAAGCAAGATATATGACAACAAATAGCACAAAGGATAGGAGGAAGAACTGGGAATATACTGTTGTAAGGTCCTTATACTACATGTGAGGAATATTATTTGAAGATTAGCTCTCATTAGGTGTATATTGAAAAACCTAGAGCAACCAGTAAAAAAAAAAAAAAAAAAACTTAAGGAGTATAAAGAAGTCACTTGTGGAGATAAAATGGAATCATAATGCCCAATAAATCCAAGAGGAAATAGAAAAATAAAAGATATAAAGAACAGATGGAACAAACAGAAATAGCTAGCAAGGTGACAGATATTAATCCAAACTGAATCATCAAACATGGACTAACGATGACTGCTAAAAGGACTGCATTTTTAGAGCTTTATTGAGACATACACATAAAAGTCACCCACTTAAAGTGTACCTACACTTCAGCAGTTTAGTACAGTCAGAGTTGTACAACCATTTGTCAAACTGGATTTTAAAAAATGTTCATCTATATGCAGTTTATCAAAGATATCAACAGGCTGAAATTAAAAAGATGGAAAAAGATAAATAAGGCAGAGACTGAAAAAGAACAGCTTAGAGGTGCCTGGGTGGTTCAGTCGGTTGAGCATTCAACTCTTCATTTTGGCTCAGGTCATGATCTCACGGTTTATGAATTTGAGTCCCACATCGGGCTCTGTGCTGACAGTGCAGAGCATGCTTGGGATTCTCTCTCTCTCTCCCTCTCACTCTTTTCCTCCCCCACTTCTGCTTGCACACTCTCTCTAAATAAATAAACTTAAAAAATAAAATAAACATCTTAGATAACTGTATTAAGATAGACTAAATCAAAATGCATCCTGAAAGATAAAGAGGGTCAGTATATAATAAGATTCATTTTAAACTTTTGTAAAGTTCATTTATTTTAAAAGAGAGAGAGAGCAAGCAAGCAGGGAAGGGGCAGAGAGAGAGAGAGAAAGAGAAAGAGAAAATCCCAAACAGGCTCCATGTTGTCAGTGCACAGCCCGATGCAGGGCTCAATCTCACAAACCATAAGATCATAACCTGATCCAAGATCAAGAGTCTGGTGCTTAACCAACTGAGCCACCCAGGTGCCCCTAATAAGATTCATTTACTACAAAAAAAATGACAATTAAAAATTTGTGTGTCCCTCTAAAAGCGGCTCAGAATATTTTAAGCCAAAAAACTCATAATCTAAGGAGAAACAAATCTACAATCACAAGAGAAGGTATCTATTTGTTAGTATTTGAAACATCAGGTGATACACACAACTAGAAAGAATATAGAAGATACAAACAGTATAATGAAGAAGTTTGATCTAATATAAGTAAGACTCTACAGACTACAATCTGTGACCACAAAGCAATTTCGTTAAACTAATGACATAAACTACTAATGAAGTGAACCAGAAATCTATACATTTGGAAATACAAAACATACTTGTAAACAAATCTTGAGTCAAACAAGCAATCACAAGGGAAGTCAAAAGCATGGAACTGAAGAATAAAAAATATATTAGAAAAGAAAACATAGGTAGGAGTACAAATAAAGGTGAAAAAAGATGAAGCCCAAGCAACAAATAATAAAAGGATATAATAACAGAACTAAATTATATAGAAAACTATGGTACAACATGGAGGACCAACAAAAATGAAAAATCCAGTCTTTAGAAATATTTCTAAAAATGGCAAACCTCTGAAAAAAAATGGCAAACTTCTACAAACACTTTTCAAGAACATAAACACAAATAAACACTATTAGAAATGAAAAAAGACCTAAATATTGACCTAGTAAAAAGAAATTTTTTAAAAAGACACCCTCAACAACTCTAAGTGATGAATTTGAAAGTTTAGATGAAATGTGTCTTCCCAAGCAAACACGTCTTACCAAATGAGACTCAAGAACAAACAGAACACCTGAAAAGGTCTATAAGCCTTCAATAAGTAGGATCAATAGTTACTATTCCCAAAAAAACAAGACAAAAAGATAAGACTATTTAAAGGAATGGATTCCAGCAAATATTCAAGAGGTAATTCTAATCTTAGACAAAATTTTGTAGAAATAAAAAGATAAAATACAGGGGCGCCTGGGTGGCGCAGTCGGTTAAGCGTCCGACTTCAGCCAGGTCACAATCTCGCGCTCCGTGAGTTCGAGCCCCGCGTCGGGCTCTGGGCTGATGGCTCAGAGCCTGGAGCCTGTTTCCGATTCTGTGTCTCCCTCTCTCTCTGCCCCTCCCCCGTTCATGCTCTGTCTCTCTCTGTCCCCAAAATAAATAAACGTTGAAAAAAAAAAAATTTATAATAAAAAAAAATAAAAAAAAAAAAAGATAAAATACAATCTGATTTATTCCATAAACTTATTATAACTTTCATACCAAACCTAGGAGAGTATCCCCCAAAAGGAAAATTATACTACATTCTAACGTAGGTAAGAAAAATCTAAAATATTAAAAACCTAATCCTGCAATGTGTTGTGTATGTCCCTGTATGTGTTCTATATCATAAACTTGTTTATTTTTCAGTATTTTGAGAACTGTACCTCAATATAACTGGCTTGTTTTGCAATCCTATGTATTTTACTTTATGCATGAAAAAACATTTTTTATTTATTTTGAGATAGAGAAAGAGAGCACGAGAAGGGGAGGGGCAGAGAGGGTTGAGAAAGAAATCCAACCACACTCCAAGCGCAGTGCAGAGCCCGAGGTGGGGCTTTATCCTACTACTGTGAGATCACAACCTGAGCCTGAGCCAATATCAAAAGTTGGACGGTTGGGGCGCCTGGGTGGCTCAGTCGGTTGGGCGGCCGACTTCGGCTCAGGTCATGATCTTGTGGTCCGTGAGTTCGAGCCCCACGTCGGGCTCTGTGCTGACAGCTCGGAGCCTGGAGCCTGTTTCAGATTCTGTGTCTCCCTCTCTCTGACCCTCCCCTGTTCATGCTCTGTCTCTGTCTCAAAAATAAATAAACGTTAAAAAAAAATTTTTTTTAAAGTTGGACGCTTAATCAACTGAGCCACCCAGGCACCCCTAAAAACATTATTTGGAGAAAGGATCTGGAGATTTCAGACTGCCAAAGGGGTTCACAGCATACAAAAAAAGATAAGAATCCCAGTACTGAAGAAACTCGTAGAGCTATACACAAGGAAACAGGTGCAATAATATTCAGAGTAGCATTATTTGTAATAGCAAAAACTGGTACAAAGAAGGAAGAGTGTGGCTCAATAAACTAAGGTGTACTTACTAGGTGGTATTTTCTGAAAGTCACTAAAATGAAGGAACTGAAACTACATGTATCAACAAGGACAAATCTCTTCATCTGGACGTTAGATATGAATCATCACCAGTTCAAGCACTGGCATTTAGGAACAAGTGCCTTACACCATTTCTCTTTCATCAAAATGCATCCAAAATTACACTCTGTCAGGTACAGTTCAATATACAAATTCCTTAGGAAGCCTTTCCCTAAACCGTCTAGTTGGAATTAATTCCCCCTCTTATTTTCCATAGCAGTTTCTATCAAACTCTTTAGTTACCAGATTTCTAAATTAAACATTTTTCCAGTTTTATTGAGATATAATTGATATACAGCACTGTGTAAGTCTAAGGTGTACAACATAATAACCTGACTTACATATAGTATGAAATTATTAGTTAATATCCATCATGTCATATTGTGAATTATATTAAGTGTAGTTTGTGCAACTGATTTTTCAGTTAAGTTCTCTCTGGTGACTAAACAGTCCTTTGTATTCAACAGTTCTGAAAATTATGTTCATTGATTTCATTCATTCACCACTGTGAAACAAAACCCGAACACTGGCTTAAAAGCTGTGTTTCTATCTTTAATGTGTACAATGAGATAAAATCTGTTATAAAAATAAAACTTTCAATTATAAAAACTGGATTTCTACTTTTCATAATTTCACTGTTATAGTCAATTGTAATGAAAAATACAAGAAAATAACTTTGAACAACATAAAACAAAATCTATTTAATCTAAAGGAGTTACAGATTCATGTTATCATGTTAAAGTTGGGATGATCATTTTGCACATATGTATACAGAATGATACATGAGTTAACTATGCCCCCTACTGACTATTTTGAAAACCAAATAACATTACAGAGAATCCAGAATGTGGTCCACACAAATGTACCACATAAAAACCAAATGTACTTTATAATGCAAATGGGCTCATTAAAAAGGATTGTGCAAATGTTAAGTATATTTAAGACAGAATTTATCACAGAAAGAGAAGACTTAGAAAGAAGTATAATTTTGGAATTAACTGCTCAGAGTTACCACATTACATATAAGGAAGCATCATTCACATTATATTCTGCACCAACTGTTTTCGATGAGGGGGCAATTTTGCCCCCAGGGGACATCTGGCAATCTGTGGAGATGCTTTTGGTCAAAACCTGGGGTGAGAACCACAGTGCTACTGGGACCTAGTAGGTAGAGGACAAGGATGCTGCTAAACATCCTACAATGCACAGGCCAGTCCCCACAATAAAGAATTATCTGGTTCAAGAATTACCTGGTAATAGAGTCAAGGTTGAAAAAATTTGCTCTACATGAATATTTTCTCTCAAATTGTACAACAAGGCAACAAAGTTAATAATGTATAGTTTTATGACTTGCTTAAACTTTGCTGACTGGGTCAAAGAAGACATTAAATCTCTGATATCAAAGACTACAATTTTTAGCCCTTTCCATTTGGGCTAGGAAATTACAGTCTAGACTTTTAGCTCTATTCTTCTGGCTCTATTCTAGGGATGATATAACCTGTGCATAAACTTTTGATCTGGTAATGTTATTTTTTAAAGCTACTGGGCTTTCCCATCATACCTGTGTTTCCATTTCCATCATCCTTTGTTTTATTTCTCTTATTTCTGCCTGAGTTTCAGCTTCTCTAAGTCGAATGGTCATCAGTTCATCCTGTAACTCATTCACAGCATTCTTCTTTGGTGGATCTTTCCACCTCCCAGTAGTACGAGCTAAGTGGCGCTGAAAGACAAAAAATCAGGTTACAACACATATTCCTAGTATCAAAATAAAAGCTAACTTTCCTAAGCGCTTACTTCATGCCCAGTACTATATTAAGCATTATGTATACATTATTTTATTTAATCCCCAGAAAACCTTAAAAGTTAGGCAACTATTATCTTCATTATACAGGTCAGAAAACAGAAATGGCAATTAAGTAACTTCAGAAAGGTCACAAAGCCAATAAGTGGCAGATGTGGAATACAAGCTCAGATATAGTTCAAATCTGTTTATACTATGGATTGATTATTGTAAAGAATATAATTTTCACCCTCAATTTTTTATAAGAGAGATTTCCACAATGTTAACTAAATCCCAAGCAAAGAAAAAAATGGGGCTATTCATGAATTATGGAGGTAATATTAGGAGTGTTCTCAAAATATCCATGGTGAAGGATCAGTTTTGTTGGTTCTTAATTTCCAGTTTATTGCTGCCTGATACATTTATGGTAATGTCAAGGACTAATTTCAGTCTTTGCTAGATGTAGCCACACCCCAATTTCAAACCAAAGTCACTACTCTGAAATGGTATATACTGTTTTCTTCTTTCCGCTCTCCCTTCTGTCTTCTAGATTCTTTTTTTTTTTAATGTTTATTTATTTTTGAGAGAGAGAAAGAGACAGAACACAAGCAGGGGAGGGGCAGAGAGAGAGAGGGAAACACAGAATCCGAAGTAGGCTCCAGGCTCTGAGCTGTCAGCATAGAGTCTGACGCGGGGCTCAAACTCATAAACCAGGAGATCGTGACCTGAGCCCAAGTCTAATGCTTAATCAACTGAGCCACCACAGAATCTTCTAGATTGTTTTTTTTGTTCCTTGTCAAGAGTTTCCCTCATATGTGAATAAATTTGAGGACATATAAGTGACTGATTTATTTTGTGAGATAACCAATTTTCAAAAGAGGTTACGAATATATAGACAAATTTATACTGGTATCACCCTTGGGCTGTTTCATACTGATCAATGGATTTAGCTTCAGCAGAAGAAATATGTGCTGTATATGCTATATAAAGGAAAATTTTCTTTTCGTTCTTTAGAAGAAGTTATATAAATCACAATGATACAGTAACAACGTGACTTGATTTCTATTTTATCTTTTATTTATTTATGAGGATTTAAAAGGGAGAAGCAGCTTGAAGGTACTTTCAACTTGTAAGTGCTCTCAGATTTTTACATTTCAAGAAACTTTCTCACTTTATTTTTTTATTTTTTATTTTTTTTAATTTTTTTTTTTTTCAACGTTTATTTATTTTTAGGACAGAGAGAGACAGAGCATGAACGGGCGAGGGGCAGAGAGAGAGGGAGACACAGAATCAGAAACAGGCTCCAGGCTCTGAGCCATCAGCCCAGAGCCCGACGCGGGGCTCGAACTCACGGACCGCGAGATCGTGACCTGGCTGAAGTCGGACACTTAACCGACTGCGCCACCCAGGCGCCCCAACTTTCTCACTTTAAACTCAAATCCTGGTGTTGATCATCAGCTACTTCAGACTCACACAAATTGGATACTCCGGTTTTACCCACTTTCTAAAAAGCATGCAAAAATATACTGATATACCTGCCAGTGTTCTTCTAAATCCTTGACTTGTTGTCTAAGTTCTTTCAAACCCATAATAGCTTCTGCTTCTCTCAGTTTCACAGCAATGAGTTCTTCCTGAAGCCTTGCAATGTTATTCTCATCAGGAAAGGAGTTGTTTCTCTAAAGCCAGAAAAAACATAACTTGGGATTTTTGTTAATTTAAAAAATAAAATAAAACATATATAATAAGCTATTTTGGCCCATATGTAACTGCACTTCATTTTACAGTTTTACTGAGATATAAATCACAAACCATGAAACTTACCCTTCAGTGGTTTTAAGAGTATTCACAGGATTGTACAACCATCATCACAATCTGCTTTCAGAACATTTTAATCACCACAAAAAGAAACCTTATAACCATTAGCAGTCACTCACATTTTCCCTCCCTCAACCCCCGGCCAACCCCTAGTCTACTTTCTGTCTTTATGGATTTGTCTATTCTGGACAGTTCATGCAAATGGAATGTGGCCTTTTATGATTGGCTTCTTTCACTTATGTTTTCAAGGTTCATTGCTTTTTATTGACAAATAATATTCCCTGTGTGTATATTCTACATTTTATGTATATTCTACATTTTATCTATCCATTCATCCAATGACAGACATTTAGGTTGCTTCCACTTTTCGGCCATTATGAAAATGCTGCCATGAATATTAATGTAAAAGTGTTTGTATGGACCTGGTTTCTAATTCTCTTGAGTTTTATACTAAGGAGAATTGCTGGAGCAGAAGCTAATTTTGCACTTTTTAAGAAACTGTCAAGCTTTTCCAAAGCCAATGCACTGTTTTACAATCCCACCAGGAATGTATGAGGGTAACTGTGCTTAATTTTGAGGACAGAGAAAGTCTAACTCTGCTTTATTAGTAAAACACTAATCAGCGTTTTGAAGCAACATGATTAAAAATGTTTTTCAACATGACAATAAGCTTACTAACCTCTGATTAGGTCTCCAAACAAAGCATGAACAACATTTACATTTTAAAGATTTATGGAAAAGAAGAGTCCAAAATCCTTTTTGTTGTATTTTTTCAGCATGTTACTTTGGAAAGGAGTATAAAATCTTTGTACATTAGCCACTATTTATATCAGGATTAAGAAATTAACACCAAGGTGATCTAAATATTTGCTTCAAGAGTACAAGATTTAGACTGATTCCTTACCATACTGACAGACCCATCTTGGGATACAGTGTAGCCCCTATTACATTGCTCTGTGCCATGACCAAGAGATCCTGAATTAGGCTCTAGTAAAAGCTCCTTAGGTAAACTTAAGTACTACTGAGATTTCAAGTCCTGAATCTGTGAAATTTTCTAAAATATTTCATGGTAGGATGAAGATTTTAGCCCACAGAGATAATAAAGTTATACTTGCCAACTACACATTTTTATGATGGACTATAAATATCTTCCAATTGAAAACCAGAAATTTACTATATATTCCTACACAAAGAATTCCTGTATTTCCTACACAAAGAAATTAACCATAGGAAGCATGAAGCCTTCTAATTTCCTTTCTACTCTATAACATAAAATACCAACATAGCTACTTAAGAAATCTACTTTTATAATTTTTTTTGAAGCTTGTTTACTTATTTTGAAAGAGCATGCATGCACGTGCAAGCACATGTGAGCAGAACACAGGCAGACAGACAGGGAGAGAGAGAGACTCCCAAGTGGTCTCCACATGGAGCCTGATGCAGGGCTTGATCTCATAACTGTGAGATCATGACCTGAGCCGAAATTAAGTCAGTCGCTCAACCAACTGAGCCACCCAGGCACCCCAAGAAATCCATTATTAAACTGGACCCAAGGATACTTCTTCCAAATTTTCAAATTCCAAATTTTCAAAACTGAAAGATCCAGATTCTTATCTACATCATAGAACCCAAGGTACTCCAACTTAGAAACCAAATATTCTGTTATTCATTTTTTTACAGCATTCTTGCTGGCTTTTTTCTCAACAAATAGGAGAAAAAATTCTCCAAAAATAGTGTAAAAATAGCAATCAGTTTTCTAGCAAAATTATTCCACTACTGATGGTAGTTACACCTGCTTTAGTTCATAAAGAAATAAGAACAACTTGAGGCTATCTGTCATGTTCATTATTTATGAGGCTTTTCAAAAAATATTTTTAATTTATTTATATTTATTTTGAGAGATAGGCGGGAGTAGGGGTGGTGGGGAAGGGGCAGAGAGAGAGGGATGCAGAGAATCCCAAGAAGCCTCTGTGTCAGCAGAAAGCCCAATGCAGGGATCGAACTCACAGTGATATCATGACCTGAGCAGAAACCAAGAGTTAGACACTTAACTGACTGAGCCACCCAAGCGCTCAGGCTTTTATTCACATAGCTAGATACTATAAAGATAAAAAGAACACTTAACATAGAGCCCAAGCCATCAATGATTTCATAGAGGACAAAAAAGAGATTCAGAGTTTGTGATCTGGAACACAGACTCTCAAGTCTGAGAGTTACAAGAAATCTAAAAGCATTTCTATTTCTACTAACTTATCTAATCCTTAAAATTCTTTAATAATCCTGAAAAGAAGTAAATTAGCTTCCCTAAGTATGCCTTGGGCTAAGATCTTCCTACATATCTTGAGGTGGCTTATGTAGCTAGCAAAGTTTTAACAGTTACACGCAGATGAAATTTTTTCTGACACGTTTATGTATTAGTCATATCCCACCAGATGAAGATACTATAATATTTGAAGACAACCATTAATATGTATTCCCTAAGTTTCTCTTCTTCAACGTTTAAGTATTATTCATATCAACATTACCCTGCTTGTCTTCCTCTAAAAGGGCTCTAATGTTTTTTGTTTTGCTTTTTTAACCCTTAAAAAAAAGGGGCTTTGAGTAGGGGCTTTGGCAACAACAAAGAATAACTGAGAATCTCATTTTCTTTGTCCTTTCCTCTCTTAGTAACTAGTATGTAAGGTTTCCAATGTATGAAAACACCAAGTCCAATTTAACTGCTCAATAAATTCATCTTATCACATGTCCCCTCTAATTTGGGAGTGACACTATTTATATTGTTCTCACCTTCTCTATATCCAGGACTTTATCCTGCATCTCCTTTAGTGCACACTGAGACTCAGCTTCACTCAGACGAGCTTGGACCAACTCCTTCTCTAGTTGCAGCACAAAATCTTCATTGTAGTTGGAATTGCATTTATGCTACAAGTTATAGACGTATGATGAAATTCCACAGAAGTATGAACATATACATACAATAAAAATAAATGCAATTACACAATACAGTTATTAAGGGTAACCAAATGTAAAAGTTCCATCTACCCACTACTTCCAGCTTATCTCCTCCAAATGATTTTCCAAGGAATAAAAAAGTCCAGGCTTGGTATCTATAAAGACGGTCACATTATTTTGTGTTGGTAACTATACTAAACAAATTATACTAAATTATATTATACTAAACAAATCTAATTCATGGAAGATAAATGTCTCCTTTTATTTTCCCATCCATCCAAATACTAAGGATTTGTTCTGACTGAATAGACATGCTCTGTACAGTAGGGTAGCCATTAGCCACATGTGGCTACCGAGCACTTGAAATGTGGGTTGAAATAGTCCATACTGAGAAAGGATGTGGCTAGTCCATACTGAGAAAGGATGTAAAATACAAACTGAATTTTAAGACTTAATATGAAATAAAAAGGCAAAATCACCTCATTAAGCATTTTTATATTGGTTAAAGGTTGAAATAATAGTTTACATACAGAGTTTAAGAATATTAATTTCATCTATAATTATTAAGTACTCATTTTAAAATGGCATTTTAAAATGCATATGTGGCTCACATTATATTGCTATGGGACAGCACTGTTACATGCTACAGAAGTACACAGTATAAAAAAAAGTAAATGTCTAACTGAAAATTCTCTTTTAATGTAACAGAAATAAAAATAAGGCATCCATAATAATATGAACCATCCTAAATTGCAACAGAATAAAAATGTATTTGCTCTTAGAAATGTAGATCTCTTTAAGGATATGCATGAAAATCACTGCTAGAAACAGAGAAAGGAGTTGCTGCACAAAGAAATTAACCATGGAAGCATGAAACCTTTCCATTTCCCTTCTTGCTTTTTAATGTGAACACCAATGCAGCCATTTAAGAAATCCCTTTTTAAATTAGTTTCTATAAAAAGCTGTTTAAAAAAGCAAAAGACATATAATTCACCATTAGGTAAGACTTCCTAAAAGAAACTATTATTTCCCATTTAATTTACACAGTAAAGAAAAAGAAAATCCCAAAAGAGTCACAGAGAACCACCTCCTATTGAACTAGCTTGAGTAAAGATTAGTTCCTTTCACTCTTCAATATATTAGGAATAAGACAGATATCAAATTAAAACTTTATTTTAAAACTAGTAAATGCTTAATTAAAACATGATATTCGCTTTCTCCAGTTACCCAAAAAGATGATTTTTAAAAATTAATAGTTCACTTACTAAACAAAATGAGGACTTTTTAATTCAATGTATTACACATTGTTTCTTCTAGTAATTTTGTGGCACCATTAAAACAGTATTTCTATGTAAGGAGTACATGTGTGGCAGGTATTATCACTTTAGTAAATACTTACCTTGCTAAATAGGGAAAAGGCACTCTTTTGTAATGACCACATCCAAACTGGAAGCGCCGTATTTTTTGTTTAATGAGATCATGGTTATTTCATGAGTAATACTAGAATTTTTTGCCTTAATCTAAAGCCCTGACAACTGTAGTTCGGGTTTGTTTGCCACAATTTTATATTAGGAGATACCCAGGAAAACATCAAACCCAAATGATCTATATGAGAATGAAATCACTGCTCTGGTATAAACCAATTGATATAACTAAGCACAAAAAAAACTATACTAACATTGGGGACACATTTTTATCAATAAAATTTATAAAACATCGAATTATCTTCTATTGTTCAAGGAATAAATTCTAAATTCCATAGTTTACACATCTTATTTCTCCTTTCATATTTCCCTTTGAGTTCAGGGTTGTTTCTTAATCCACTGTAAACTAGCTTTAGTTCTCATCCTGTACTGAAACTGTTCCAATCACTAACAACATCAATACCCAGTAATGGTATAAAAAACTCAATGGAAAGCCCTTTTATTCAGCTCTTACCTTCACTGGATAGTCTACTGAATTTTACTGACCATTCTTAAAACTTTTTCAATTTTGAGGTGCTACTCCTCCATAGTTCTACTGCCTATCTTCTCTGTTGCCTCTGCCAATTCTGCTACTTCATACAGGTATGTACGATTATATGTACATGTACATGTGTATGTGTCTATCAGTCCCCAGGGTTTCAATATTGTGTGTTTTCTCTTAATCTGTTTTCTTATTTTGTAGATTCATCCTATGAGATTTAATCCGCTATCCAATATAGTCTGTATGTATAGGCAGTATTAGCTGTTATCTCTATGTAGTCAGTATAGGCAGTGGATGAACTTGCCAAGGAAAATCTATGTAACAGTAAAAAGGGGAAAGTAGAAGGAAAGAGAGAAGGTAAGAAGGAGAATATGATGAAACTCTAGGGACAGTACACACATAGATACACAGAGTATATAAACTCAAATCTGTATTTTCAGTCCAGATCTTTCTACTAAACTATAGATCCGTATTTACAACTAGCTACTGGTTTTCTCTGTCTGGTTGCCTGCATATTCACCTCACATTCAACATGTTACAAGTCAACTCCCCATCTTTTCCTCCTCGTGTATATACTATTTATGCTAAGGATCCCACCATCTAACAATTGGCCAAGCCAAAACTTTCCCTCTTCTCGTCAACCCATAACATACCCAAACCTTTTCTTCCAGGTATCTCTTGAATTTGCTTGCTCCTCTCCATCTTCATTGTCATTGTTTTTATTCATGCCCTTTCTCTGAACTACTGCTATATTCTTAAATAAATTCCCTTAAAAAAATTTTTT
The DNA here is from genome assembly GCF_028749965.1 of Puma concolor. Lineage (NCBI taxonomy): Eukaryota > Metazoa > Chordata > Mammalia > Carnivora > Felidae > Puma > Puma concolor. The sequence continues at coordinate 78,949,882 of NC_141674.1, forward strand.
TTTTCAACGTTTATTTATTATTCAGAGACAGAGCAGAAGCATGAGCATGGGAGGGGCAGAGAGAGGAGGAGACACAAAATCCAAAGCAGGCTCCAGGCTCTGAGCTATCAGCATAGAGCCCGACATGGGGCTGGAATTAACAAACCGGGAGATCATGACCTGAGCCAAAGTCGGACACTCAAGGAACTGAGCCACCCAGGCGCCCCACATAAATTCCCTCCTAACTATTGTAGCACTTACAGCATTATTCAATATTTTGTGTTACATACCATAGTAAATTATAATAAACACGGGGCATTTTTACAATTCTACCACCTGCACCAAGTAGATGTTTTCTGACCCTACTGTTTGGAGCTTGAGGAAGTTTTGATTCCGGGTCTATTAATACAAATATGTTAATGAAAATTATACAAGCATTGATATACTTAAAAAAAAATATTCAGAATGAACCTAACACCACTAAGTTAATTTCACCCAATTATCAACTTCCTATATGGTAATTATTCCTGTCCACTTATATTCATATGCATTTTTATTGGACAAAAAGTATTTTCATTGGAATCATTCTTAATATTCATATAGGCTCTTCATTTATTGTTCCAGCTTAGGGAGTTAGAAAAAGTTCTGGCATTTGTTTGGTTGGCTGAAAAATGGACCAAAAGGTGGCTCACAGCGAATGAACTGGAAATGCCAGACATGCCTTAGTTTAATGTAGAGGAAGGGAAAATTGGTAACAAATCTGGGGAAGATATAGACAGACCTCTTTCAATGGGCTAAAAAACAAAAAGACATTTATTTGTTTCCCCTGTGAATGCTCACCAAAGGGTGACCTCAGCAGAGAATTTTAAAAATTAATTGGATAAGATGACCCATTCGGTGGTTACCAGTCAGTCTCTTTCCTCAGCCACCCAACATTGTCCGATAGGCTTATGAACATAGCAGCCATGGTGGGAGGGATGGAGGTTATGCATCTCAGCAACACAGACTTCCATTCACCAAGGTTATGGTCACTGATGAGAGTCCACTCTGCCAAGAGCAAAGACCAACACTGAGCCTCTGATATGACACCATTCACTGGGGTAACTTGCCAGCTATCTGGTGGCAGGCAGGTTACTTATACTGGACTGCTTTTATCATGAAAGGGGCAGCATTGTTCTTATTGGAATAGACACTTACTCCAGATATGAATTTGCCCTCCCTGCACACAATGCTTTTATCAAAACTATCACCTATGGACTTACAGAATGCCTTATCCATCATCATAGTATTCCACAAAGCATGGGCCCATGCTCATGGAATTCACTAGTCTTGACACGTTTTCTAACATTCTGAAGCAGCTGGGTTGACAAAACGGTGGAATGACGTTTTGCAGACTAAATGACAGTGCCAGCTAAATGGCAGTATCTTGCAGGGCTGGGGCAAGGTTCTCCAGAATGATGAATGTGCTCTGAATCCACTATGTGGTGCTTTTTCTTCCACAATCAGGATTCACAAATCCAGGAATCAAGAGGTGGAAACAAATCTGTCTGGAACACAAGAAGGTCCTTTAGAGAGTCTCTTAGTATTACCACACCCTGTGATTAAGGTCAATGAAAAACCAGGAAGGATTACTAATGGCCTAGACCCTTCAGGAATCAAGGTCTGGATTACCTCACCAGGCAAAAAATCATGACCAGCTGAAGTGCTTGTTGAAAGTGAAGGGAATACAGAGTGGGTAGAAGACAGTTATAAATATAAGCTACAATCACATGACAGAAATGAGGACTGTTATTGTCAAGAGTACTTCCTTCTAATTTTGCAAAGAATATGTGTTTTCTTTCCTCTTTTATTTTCTTATCATATAAGATGCAGGGACTTTATATCAAAGTATTTATTGTTAATTTTACATCAGAGTATTTAAGTTATAGGATATTAAGAAGGGAAAACATTACTGAAAGACATTAACTTCTTTTCAGGGGAAGGTGTTAGTGCATTTTCAGTTGCGCACAGGATAACCATATCATGTTAGGCAGAATTATGACCTTGTTGCTGTCTTTATGTAAATAAGTATGGTTTAAGGAGATGCACATGGTTGTGAAGTTGACAAGGGTTGGACTTATCATGGTTAATTTTTTGTGTCAACTTGACTAGGCCACGGGGTCCAGATTAAAACATTACTTCTGGGTGTTTCTGAGGGTGCTTCCAGAATACTTAGTACATTGCCCTCTCAATGTCATTGGGCATCATCCAATCCACTGAGGGCCTGAACAGAACAAAAAGTGGAAGATACATTCCCTTGCTGCCTGCCTGAGCTGGGACATCGGTTTTCTCCTACCCTTGGACTGGAATTCACACCATCAGCTTCCCTGGCTCTTAGGCCTTTGAACTTGAACTAGAATTACACCACTAGCTTTCCTACAGAGGGTAGATCATGGGACTTATTATCCTTCATAATGACATGAGTCAATTATTCTCAATAAAACTATGTATGTGTCTTACTGATTGTTTCTCTGGAGAAATATATTCTCTGAGTAATATAGGGTAAATTTTACAAATAAGATTAAATATATTGATTTATAAGTTTTATTGTTCTTTGGGTTTTGGTCCATTTCAAATTTGACCCATTATAGCTTCTGCAATTTAACTCTTTTTTGGTTGTTATTTCTACCATTTCCAATTTTTTTTGGTTCAAATTTATTTATTTCTTCTTGTTTCAAATCTTTGCAGATCTAAATATGGTCAGGAAAGTGATACTTATGTCAGTGTTTAGTCTACTAAAAATTTTGCCAAGTCAGATTTACCTCTAAGTTTTGGTTTTTATTACTAACAGCCTATGACATTTCTCAAGCAAGCTGGTAGAATAATGGAATAATGTTAACATTAATCCTAATAATAGGTACCATTGAGCACTCATTATGTGCCAGGTATTACTGTAGAGTATCAACTTCCTTAAGTCTCAGCAAGCCTCTATTATACACAGAACTAAAGAAGTACCCTGATTAAGTATACACAACCAGTGAGTGGAAGAACTGGCATCAAAGTGGCAATGTTAACATATGCTGCTGTGGACTGTAAACTACCTGTTTCAGTGTTTGGGTTTTTTGTTGTTTTTTTTTTTTTTCATTTTACACAGGAAAAAAGAAAATGTTATTTATAAAACAGAGGTTTGTTTGTTGAAGCCTTTTAACTCACTCACACTGGAAAAGGAGATGTCAGGAAAGGTGACTGGCACTACAAAGCCTGGAAAAAAAAAAAAAAAAACTGCAGCTAATGTGGGTATTGTCACTTCCTTACCAGGACAAGTGCCATGAGGGGTAGAGGCTGTGAAACAGGTGAACACTGTGAGGCAAAACTTCCTAGTTCCATGTCTATTTAGGAGAACTGAGCATGGCTGGTCTACCTCATTCTATAATTTTTCCAGACCAAATAGACAAAGAAAAAACAAAAAACTAAAATCCTAAAACCAACAACAGCAAAAACTTAAATATAAACCAAAACAAAAACTGGACTTTCATGAAGTTGACTTGAGATCAGGAAAAGAATGATCAACTTTTGAGAGGAAGGAAGAGAAACATCAAAGCCAAGTTCAGAGGTTTAACAGCACCTATCACACTGTGTCCAAACCTTGACCATTTCTGATACAGCTGTTCTGTTTTAAAATGTTCCTCTTCCACTCACTATAAACCTGGTTTTAAAGTTTATGGTAACAACAAAGATGATAGCGACTTGTATCTACTGAGTGTTCATTAAGTGGCAGGCACACCTTAAGTGCATTGTATTCTCACCTAACTTTCACTACAACCTCTACTTTCCTAATAAGGAAACTAAAAAGTCACACAGCAATTGGCAGTTCTGTTAATTGGGAGTATGGACTACAGAGCCCATGTTCTTAATCTTTAAGCCACATAAGGGTTGAAATATTATTAAGGCAATTAATATACTGTTTTAATATGTACTGTTCTAAGAATTAACGGTATAGTATTAAAAATATAAGTATCTTGGGGCGCCTGGGTGTCTCTGTCGGCTAAGTGTCCGACTTCAGCTCAGGTCATGATCTCACAGCTCGTGAGTTCAAGTCCTGCATCGGGCTCTGTGCTGACAGCTCAGAGCCTGGAGCCTGTTTCAGATTCTGTGTCTCCCTCTCTCTCTGCCCCTCCCCTGTTCATGCTCTGTCTCTCTCTGTCTCAAAAATAAACGTTAAAAAAAAAATTTTTTTTTTTTTTAAATATAAGCATCTTGGGGCACCTGGGTGGCTTAGTTGGTTAAGTGTCCAACTCCTGATTTCTGCTCAGGTCATGATCTCACGAATTGTGGGATCAAGGCCAGCACTGGGGTCTGCACTGAGCATGGAGCCTATTTGGGATTCTCTCTCCCTCCCTCCCTCTCTCTGGCCTTCCCCCGCTCTTATCTCTGTAAATAAATAAATAAACATTTAAAAATATATAAGCATCTAAAAATAATGTAAACATCTCACATAACGTTCTTATAACAAATTCTTACGGGGGCATGGGTAGCTTAGTCAGTTAAGCAACCGACCCTTGATACTGGCTGGGGCCATGATCTCACAGGATTGAGGCCCCTGTCAGACTCTGCAATAAAAAGCGCAGAACCTGCTTAGGATTCTCTCTCTCCCTTTGCTCCTCCCCCACTCACATTCTCTCTCTCCCTCAAAATAAATTAAAATCATTCAAAAAATCTTAAAAAAAAATAAAAAATAAAAAATTCTTAGAAAAGTGTATTTCATATTCACATTCGTAACCTGGACAAATATATGGTTTATCAAATGAAAACTGCTACAGTTATGATGGCTGGTAAGTCAGCAAGCGACAATTTATTTAAAAGTCTATAAATAATGAATGACTTCTCAGGGCACCTGGGTGGCTCAGTCAGTTAAGTGTCCGACTCTTGGTTTCAGCTCAGGTCATGATCTCACAGTTTCATTAGTTTAAGCCTCGTGTCAGGCTCTGTGCTGGCACTGTGGAGCCTGCTTGAAATTTTCTCTCTCCCTCTCTCTCTGCCCCCCCAACCTCCTGCCACTCATGCTGTCTCTTGCAAAATAAATAAACTTAAAAAAAATTAAAACAAAAAATGAATGACTTCTCTACACTTATCAAGTTCACCTTTGTCAATGAATCTCAATGTTTCTGTGACACCAGCAATACCACTCCAATGAAATAGAATTTTGTTTAGTAGGTGAAGCCTCTGTTTTTCAACTCCATATGCTTTTCTGGCATTACAAAAATTACAAAAGTGAGTCGGAAAACCCTTAGTAATCTTTTTTGTTTGTATCTTGAGTAAAACAAAAAAATGAATTCTCACATTCAATGTTTGAAGACTATGTGAGTGATACAGTGAAAAGCAAAAATTTGTGTTTAGTGGAGAGGTTTATTATGAAAAAAATCCAAACTGGAAAAAGGACTGTCTACACAGATATATCAAATATCACCTGAATTTAATTATAAATCAAGCAACTGAGTTCAAAACCTGTTCATTATATGTTCTATTTAGGAACCCACACACTTCATGGAACTCTGTATTCTTTTTTGTAGTTTTTATCACAACTTTAATTAAACAATTAACTGTGTATTTTTTTTATTGTTTATTTTTGAGAGAGACAGACAGAGCATGAGGAGGGAAGGGGCAGAGAGAGGGAGACATAGAATCCAAAGCAGGCTTCAGGCTCTGAGCTGTTAGCACAGAGCCCAAAGTGGGGCTTGACCTCAAGAGCCGTGAGATCATGACCTGTGCTGAAGTTAGACACTTAACCCACTGAGCCAGCCAGGTGTCCCTGTAACTAATTTTTAAAATATCTACCTCTATATATACAAACAATGACAGCAAGTTTGGCTGATGTGCTACTGCATTGTCAGAACTAAACTGTGCTTTTTATAGTAGGTGAGCAAACAGTATTTGCTGAATAAATTAGTCAACTCTTGGTTTAAAAAACAACAACACGAAAAGTACAGCACAGGGAATATAGTCAATAATAATATAGTAACTTTGCATGGTGACAGATAACTACACTTATTGTAGTGAGCATTTCATAATGGATGGAACTGTTGAATCATCATGTACTATTGACACTAATGCCAACTACATTCTGATTAAATAACAACAACAAAACTCCCCTCTATTATATACTTTATGTTAACATGGGTAGTGGTAACTGAAGACTGCAAAAACAGCCTATAAAATCTATTTGTTTCAAAAATAACCACAATTTATACTAGCATGGAAATATGGTACATTTCTACAAAGCACCTGAAAAAACTATTACACAAGGCAAGTAGTCCAGAGTAGGAGTCTCTACCACAAAACAAAAACAGAAAGAAAAAAATTAAGTAAAAAATCATAGAAACAGACTCATAGAGAACTGGTGGTTACCAAAGGGAAGAGTGTGGGGGATGGGTGACAGAGGTAAAGAAGATCAAGCAGTACAAACGCTCAGTTACAAAATGAACAAGTCACAGGGATGAAAAGTACAGCGTAAGGAATGTAGTCAATAATACTGTAATACACTTTTATTGTGGGTAAGCATTTTGTAATGTATAGAATTCCTGAATCATGAGGTTGTACACCTGAAGCTAACTTAATGTGTCAACTGTACTTCAATTTAAAAAAGAATCTGTATCTTGCTCTCAGCTTCAGCATGTGAATCCCAAAAAAGTCTGTAACTTCCTCTACCACATGCTCCAAATAGTTATTTTTTAAAAATCCAAGCAATATGGATGTACTATTTAAAGATCTACCACACTGAATATTTTTTTGAATAATTGATGTATCCTTTTAAAATGACTTGTTCCCAACATCTTAAAAGTTATATACATCCCTGGGGCTCAGTCGGTTAAGTGTCCAACTCTTGATTTTGGCTCAGTTCATGATCTCAAGGTTACTGAGTTTAAGCCCTATCAGGTTCTGTACTGACAGTGCAGAGCCTGCTTGGGATTCTCTCGCGCGCTCTCTTTCTGTCAAAAAAAACAAACTAAAAAAAAAAATTAAGAAATCATATATATCCTTTAAGGTGGAAGTTTATCTCTGGTTATTTACACACTTAAACTGCAAGATTCTTTTCTTAATGCGGAAAAAAAAAGTTAAGAAAACAATTACTTCCATGATGGTGGATGCTCATTTATTAAGCTGATAACTACTGTAAAACATTTAATCTAGACTAAGGTCACAATTAGTTTTGGAAGAAAACTTTTGTCCAGATTTACAAGCATACTGATGAAAAGTGTTAAAAGTTTACTAAATGTGTAAAGTCATTACTCTATTTGAATTTTTAGACTTATGTAAACTTACCAAATATTACAAATTAATTGGCTTTTTCTTAAAATGTCACTGAAGTAGAGCTAAATCATGTTTAGAATGCAGGAAGAGATGTTAAACATTAACTTCCATATTCATAAAGAAAAGCAAACCTACTAGATAATCAGGTATCGGGTAATTCCTACTAATGCTGCTGAACAAATACTTTCTCTAAAATAAATTGTGCAGATTTCACAACTTCCACTGAGAAACTGGTAGTCTTTAGTTTATTAACCTTTTTTTTTTTTTTAATTTTTTTTTCAACATTTATTTTTGGGACAGAGAGAGACAGAGCATGAACGGGGGAGGGGCAGAGAGAGAGGGAGACACAGAATCGGAAACAGGCTCCAGGCTCTGAGCCGTCAGCCCAGAGCCTGACGCGGGGCTCGAACTCACGGACCGCGAGATCGTGACCTGGCTGAAGTCGGACGCTTAACCGACTGCGCCACCCAGGCGCCCCTAGTTTATTAACCTTTATTCATGTGTTCAATTTAAGTAAGGTTAGTTTTTATTCTTCAAATCAAACCCTTGGCTCTTAAAAGTATCACATAATTCTTTCATGCTTTCTTCTAGAATTACAGCAAAAGGAAGGAATGTCAGAAGAAATCTTTTCTAGCTTCCCCTTAAGAACTTCCTAGTACAAAGATCCCAAGAACTTCAAATTGCAGTCATTTCAGCACTCAGCAGCTTTAACTATTACAATTCTTCTTGTTTATGCTTGATCCTAACCAACAGACTGCTGGACAAAATTACTTACTCAGAATAAAATGAATGATAAGCACTTATGTGTAAGCCAAAAAAGCTTTTTTTTTTTTTTTAATTTTTTTTTTCAACATTTATTTATTTTTGGGACAGAGAGAGACTGAGCATGAACGGGGGAGGGACAGAGAGAGAGGGAGACACAGAATCGGAAACAGGCTCCAGGCTCTGAGCCATCAGCCCAGAGCCTGATGCGGGGCTCGAACTCACGGACCGCGAGATCGTGACCTGGCTGAAGTCGGACGCTTAACCGACTGCGCCACCCAGGCGCCCCCAAAAAAGCTTTTATATAGACCAAGCAAGACTCAAAGACAGTGGTTATCAGGATATATTATTTAACAAATACATCATGCCCCCCTACACTCAAAAGGGACAGAGTCAAACATACAATTGTATGAAATATCATTGGATCACTTCTACTTCTATGGGCTTCCTGGAAAAACTGACATGAAACATGTAAAACAAATACTTAAAGGAACAGTTTAATCTTAATGCTTTGGTTTTATCTTATAGATGATTTAATATGCAATATTTAATTAGTATTACTAAATACTAAATATTAAATTTTATTTAGTGTACTAAATGCTAAATTTGGTAATAAATTCACTCGATCATTTCTGAAAACCAACACTATCAAGTTCAAACTATCAAGGTCCAGCATAAAATGAAATCAATGACCTGTCAAAGATAATCATTCAGTAATTATGTACTACAGAAATGCTTTCTGAAGAACATCAATGATCAAAATTAATTAAAAATAAAGTTAACTTTTAAAAACTGCTAAGAAGTTTAATATATATAGGGGTGCCTGAGTGGCTCAGTTAAGCATGTGACTTCAGCTCAGGTCATGATATCACAGCTCGAGTGTTTGAGCCCGCGTTGGACTCTGTACTGACAGCTCAGAGACGGGAGCCTGCTTCAAATTCTGTGTCTCCCTCTCTCTCTGCATCTCCCCCACTCATGCTCTTTCTCTCCTTCAAAAATAAACAAACATTTGAAAAAAGTTTAATATATGTATGTATGTGTGTGTGTGTATATATATTATTGCTAAATAAGAATGGCATATCACTATAACAATAGCATTAAAAATCACTAAAAATTATATGAAACATTAAACACAAGTCCATGAAGCTGGAGAGTCCATCGTGAATGAGTAAAAGAGATTAGAGAGGAAGAAAGAGAAAAGTCTCTTTATAGAGGAACATTAGCTAATAAGTATAGAAAAAATGAGAAAATATGAAAATCACCTTTTGGAAACTCAGTCAGTAGATGCTAAAACTATCACGTACAAGGTGAATAGAGGACAAGAGACTTATTTGGTACCAAAGTATTTTCCAATAGATTACTTAATAGTCGCAAAGAAGAAACCTTATCTTTACAAGGCAGAGTCTGTGGTAACCAAACAGCAAGGTAATCAATCTTGGTATTACTAATAATGGGAACAACTTATGTTATGTGCTTCCTGACTCAGGGCAAAGTCACATTACCTGTCATCTAGATGTTAAAACTGTTTAACTGAATCTAATTAAAGGAAATATAACACCATGAAGAACAGCTCTAGAATATAAGACAACTTGGCTGTATCAGTCAGAAGTCAAGGTTACCCCTAACATTGATTACTATTTCTTCTCTACTGTTTCTTCTCTCTTTAGTCTAGAGAGAAAGTTTATCAGTCTAGAAAGAAGTTTATCAACTTTATTAATGATTTTGAAGAACGAGCATTTGGTTTCATGGATTTTCTCTATTTTTGTTTTGTGCTGTTTTCAATTACACTGGTTTCTACTCTTTTTATTTCTTATTCTTTCTACCTGCTTTAGGTAGAATTTCCTCTTCTAGGTCTAGTTTCTTAACCTTAGAATATTGGTTTGAGACTTATTTCCTTTCCTAACATAAGCATTCAATGCTATAAGTTTTCCACTACATACTGCTTTAGGTGAATCCTACAAATTTTGATAATGTTGTGCCTTCATTTTCATTTAATTCAATATGTTCTAATTTCCTTTGAGATTTTTCTGACACATGGATAAAAATGCATTAACTTCCAAACATTTGGGGGATTTTCCAGATATCTATTATTAATTTCTAACTGAATGCTGTTAGTCAAAGAAGATACCTAGTATGATTCCATTTACTCTAAATTTTATGGCCCAGAATATGATCTATCTTTGTAAATGTTCTACGTGAACTTGAAAATAATATGTATTCTGCTGTTATTAGGTAAAATGTTCCATAAATGCCAAGTAGGTCAAGTTAGTTGATAATGTTGCATAGTTCTTCTATACCCATACAGATATTCCAGTTACTCATTTCATAATTACTGAGACACAGAAGTACTGAAGACTCCAACTACAACTGTGGATTTGTCCACTTCACCTTTCAGTTCTACCAGTTCAGCTTCACACTCCTCTGTTGTTAGGAGCACACGTGTTAGGAAACATACACTCCTAAATATATACAATCCTAATTAAGATTGTTAGGTCTTTGTGAACTGACCCTACTACTACCAGGAAATCTTTGTTCTAGGAACTATTCCTTGTTCTGAAGTCTACTTTATGTGATATTAATACAGACACTCCAGCTTTCTTCTGCTCAGTGTTTGCATGGTATATTTTTATACTTTTCCCCCAATTGTATTTAGTATATTGTGTACAACAGTTATAGGCAGACCATAAGGATGATCCTTCACTCTTGAAAATTCACTTGAGGGAGAGTCACCCTCATTAGCTATTATGCCATATACATTTCCAATTTCTGTCTCAATGCAACCACAACTCTTGATAAAAACAAGCCCAACCCCAGCCCTGAGGGAGCTCAATCTTCTCAGGCTCCTCATACAAGTTAGCTCACTTGCTTCTGGTCCTACCCTGACCTTAACGAATGGGTTCCAGCGCTGGGATGTTATACATTCTCCTGAATTCCCACCTTCTACTGCAACCATTCAAACTAAGTGTGTTATTTTCTTGAGACTTCTACCTTCATTTCCATAGTCTCTTTTTCTTCATAGAATTTATTGAGGCAAAATCCAAATAAGTATTTTAAAGTGAACAATTCAGTGACATTTAGGACATTCAAAATGTTGTGCAACTATCAATTCTATCTAGTTCTAAAATACTTCCATCAGTCCAAGTAAAACCTCTTACCTATCAAGCAGTTTCTCACTCCTTTCCCACCCAAACCTTCTGGCAAATACCAATTTGCCTTCTATCTCTATGGATTTATCTAGTCTGGATATTTCATATAAATGGCATCATACAATATGTGATCTTTGTGTCTGGCTTCTTTCACTTAGCTTAAGATTTTGGAGTTTCATCCATAGTATAGCATGTATAAGTATTTTATTCCTTTCTGTGGCTGAGTAATAGTCCATTGTGTGCATATACCACAATTTGTTTATCCATTCAATGATAGACCTTTGGGCTATATCCGTTTTATGAACAGTGTTGCTACAAATATGTGTACACATGATTGTTTTAAATAGAAGTTTTCCATTCTTTTGGGAAATTGAACTGTGGGTCACATGATAATTCTACGTTTAACTTTTTGAGGAACCACTAATTTCCACAGCAGCTGTTTCTCGATCTCCTTGCCAACATTTGTTATATTCCGGCTTTTTATTATAGCTATCTTAGTGAGTGTGACACAGTATCTCATCATGATACTGATCTGCATTTCCCTAATGACTAATAATGATATTGAGTGTCCTGTTATATACTTGTCCATTTGTATATCTTCTTTGGAGAAAGGTCTATTTAACTCCTTTTTTCATTAAAAAAATTTTTTTATTGAGGCACAATTGACATATATCAGTTGTGTGAATGTAATGATTCACTATTTATGTTTTGAAATGATCACCATGCTAAGTCTAGTTAGTATCTGTCACCATATGGTTACACAATTTTTCTCGTGTTGAGAACTCTTAAGACCTACTCTCTTAGCTTTTAAATATGCAATAACTACGGTCACCATGATGTATATTAAATCCCCATGACTCAATTGTAACTGGGAATTTATAACTTTTGACTGCTCTTCATCTCATTTCATCTTCCCTCTCCCCACCTCTGACAACCACCAATCTGTTCTCTTTATCTATGAGTTGTTTTTTTTTTTAAGATTCCACCTATAAGTGAGATCACAAGGTATTTGTCTATTATTTGTTTCTTTTAGCATAATGTCCTCAAGGTCCATTCATGTTGTTGTAAATGTCAAGATTTCATTCTTTTTCTGTAGCTGAAAAATATTCCTGTTTAGGGGCGCCTGGGTGGCTTGGTCAGTTAAGCGTCCGACTTCGGCTCAGGTCATGATCTCACGGTCCGTGAGTTCAAGCCCCGCGTCGGGCTCTGTGCTGACAGCTCAGAGCCTGGAGCCTGTTTCAGATTCTGTGTCTCCCTCTCTCTCTGCCCCTCCCCTGTTCATGCTCTGTCTCTCTCTGTCTCAAAAATAAATAAACGTTAAAAAAAAAATTAAAAAAAAATATTCCTGTTTATACACACACATACATACACTATTATCTTTATTCATTCATTTTTCAATAGACACTTCCATGTCTTGGTAACTGTAAATAATGTTGCAATCCTTTGCTCATTTTTAAATTGTGTTGTCTATCCACAATTTGGCTATTGTTGAGAGTGCTGCTATAAACATTGGGGTACAAGTGCCCCTATGCATCAGTACTCCTGTATCCCTTGGGTAAATTCCTAGCAGTGCTATTGCTGGGTCATAGGGTAGGTCTATTTTTAATTTTCTGAGGAACCTCCACACTACTTTCCAGAGCGGCTGCACCAATTTGCATTCCCACCAACAGTGCAAGAGGGTTCCCGTTTCTCCACATCCTCTCCAGCATCTATAGTCTCCTGATTTGTTCATTTTGGCCACTCTGACTGGCGTGAGGGGATATCTATCTGAGTGTGGTTTTGATTTGTATTTCCCTGATAAGGAGCGACGCTGAACATCTTTTCATGTGCCTGTTGGCCATCCGGATGTCTTCTTTAGAGAAGTGTCTATTCATGTTTTCTGCCCATTTCTTCACTGGGTTATTTGTTTTTCGCGTGTGGAGTTTGGTGAGCTCTTTATAGATTTTGGATACTAGCCCTTTGTCCGATATGTCATTTGCAAATATCTTTTCCCATTCCGTTGGTTGCCTTTTAGTTTTGTTGGTTGTTTCCTTTGCTGTGCAGAAGCTTTTTATCTTCATAAGGTCCCAGTAATTCACTTTTGCTTTTAATTCCCTTGCCTTTGGGGATGTGTCGAGTAAGAGATTGCTACGGCTGAGGCCAGAGAGGTCTTTTCCTGCTTTCTCCTCTAGGGTTTTGATGGTTTCCTGTCTCACATTCAGGTCCTTTAGCCTAAATGTCCATCAACTGATGAATGGATAAAGAAGTTGTGGTTTATATACACAATGGAATACTACGTGGCAATGAGAAAGAATGAAATATGGCCTTTTGTAGCAACGTGGATGGAACTGGAGAGTGTGATGCCAAGTGAAATAAGCCATACAGAGAAAGACAGATACCATATGGTTTCACTCTTATGTGGATCTTGAGAAACTTAACAGAAACCCATGGGGGAGGGGAAGAAAAAAAAAAAAAGAGGTTAGAGTGGGAGAGAGCCAAAGCATAAGAGACTGTTAAAAACTGAGAACTGAGGGTTGATGCGGGGTGGGAGGGAGGGGAGGGTGGGTGATGGGTATTGAGGAGGGCACCTTTTGGGATGAGCACTGGGTGTTGTATGGAAACGAATTTGACAATAAATTTCATATATTGAAAAAAAATAAAAATAAAAAAATAAATTGTGTTGTCTTTTTGTTGAGTTCTAAGAGTTCTTTATATATATTCTGGATGCTAAACTCTGATCAAATACATGATTTGCATGTATTTTATACCATTCTGTGTGTTGCCCTTCCGTTTTCTGGATAATGCCCTTTGATGCCCAAAAGGTTTTAATTTTGATGGAGTCGAATTTACATGTTTCCTTTTGTTGCCCATGCTTTTGGTATCCAAGAATCTCTTGCCAAATTGCAGGTTATGAAGATTTATCCATGTGTTCTAAGATTGTTACAGTTTTAAAATCATAGAAGAGTTATTTTAAAACTATAAAATTTCTATGAAGATCATTGATCATTTTGAGGGTTTTAATTTTTTTTAACATTTATTATTGAGAGACAGAGAGAGACAGAGCAGCAGAGGCTCCACAGCTGTCAGTGCAGAGCCAGACACAGGGCTCAAACTCACGAACTGTGAGATCATGACCTGGGCTTGAACAAGAGTCAGAGGCTTATACAACTGAGCCACCAGGTGCCCCAATACTTTTTTTTTTTAGTGTTTATTTATTTTTGAGAGTGAGCAAGCAGAGGAGGGGCAAAGAGAGAGGAGGAGAGAGGATCCAATGTGGGCTCTGTGCTGACTGCAGGAAACCCAATGCAGGGCTTGAACCCACAAACCATGAGATCATGACCTGAGCCAAAGTTGGATGCTCAATCAAGCCACCCAGGTGCCCCTGACATACTTTCAAATGACTATATCTATGATGTTCTTTTAAGTCTTCTTTAGTGCAGTCTAAAAATATCCCAAGCTGCCACAGTCTTTCCTACACTGGCCATAATACAATGTGTAGACATTTCACACATGTCTCCGTATTCAAACTAGACACAACACTACAAATTTTCTGCAAGCTACTTAGAATTAAATTGGGTCATTATAGGGGTGCCTGGGTGGCTCAGTCGGTTGAGCAGCCGACTTCGGCTCAGGTCATGATTTTGCGGTCCGTGAGTTCGAGCCCCGCGTCGGGCTCTGTGCTGACAGCTCAGAGCCTGGAGCCTGTTTCGGATTCTGTGTCTCCCTCTCTCTCTGGCCCTCCCCCATTCATGCTCTGTCTCTGTCTCAAAAATAAATAAACGTTAAAAAAAAAATTAAAAAAAAATAAATTGGGTCATTATATTTCTAAGAAGACTACTTGGGATGGGGCAGGGGGTGGGTGGCAGATAAATCATATTACATTATTGGCTAATTCCCCATTTCCTGCCAATTAAAATTTCTAAGTCTTTTGTTATAGAAAGCCATCACTAAGACTTCTCTCTGAATTTTAAACTTAAGGGCAAGGCAATAGATTTCTGTGAAATACCCTTTTATTTTAGTTACTTATTCTGAATATACTTTAAATATTTTAGAATATTGATTGATTATACAACATATTGGCAACATTTCTGAAATATTTTATGTATAAAATTCTTAAACGTACCTTGTATATAAGGATTTAGGAAACATTAAAACACTTGGCTGGGGCACCTGGGTAGCTCAGTCGGTTAAGTGTTCAACTCTTGGTTTTGGATCAGGTCATGATCTCTCAAGGTCTTGTAAGTTCAAGCCCTGCATTGGGCTCTCCACGGGCAGTGAGGAGCCTGCTTGGGATTCTCTCACTCCCTCTGTGTCGGCCCCTTCCCACTCGCACAGTCTCTGTCTCTCTCAAAATAAATAAATAAACTAAGAAAGAAAGAAAGAAAGAAAGAAAGAGAGAGAGAGAGAGAGAAAGAAAGAAAGAAAGAAAGAGAAAGAAAGAAAGAAAGAAAGAAAGAAAGAAAGAAAGAAAGAAAGAAAGAAAGAAAGAGAAAGAGAGAAAGAAAGGAAACAAGAAAGCAAGCAAGCAAGCATCAATTTAGGAGACAAAAACCTCTGACATCTCTTTGCTTTAACATGAATAACCTCTTGATATGGTTAATCACCTAGAAAACCACTTAAGTTTACTATTTTATCTAAACTTGGCTAGAAAGATAAGATGGGAGTGCCAAATAACTCTTTAATGTTTTTATTTATTGGGGGGGTGGGGGGTGAGGAGCAGAGAGAGAGGGAGACAAAAGAATCCAAAGCAGACTGCAAGCTCCCAGCTGTCAGCTCAGCACTGGGCCTGACTCGCGCTCAAACTCATGAACCATGAGATCATGACCTGAGCTGAAGTTGGATGCTTAACCAACTGAGCCATGCAGGTGCCCTCAAATAACCTTTAAAACTGCACTTATGGAACAGTTTTTGTTTATTGCAGAAACAAAGTTAGTTTGTTATGACTTAAACATAGTGAATTCCCTTTTAGTGAATAAAAGTTATTTTTCTAATTGTTCACAAACCAGATGTCTAGGAATTTTTAATGAAGCATCATCAAGGTCATTGGTTGTCTTTTCAGGTATCTAGCCATTATTACTAAATGTTAAGAACTATATTTTGCCTGCCTCAAAGCCTTTAGTGTATCTTATTTCTAAAATCCTTTAAAGAATATTCTTATCATTTTGCAAAGTATTTTAATATCTAGGGATATGCATGCACTCCGCTTTGAAGTTGGAAATTTAACCAAGGCTCTGTTTCTTTCACCTGTTTTGTGGATCACTGCTTTATGGGTCTTTTTTTTTTTTTTTTTTTTTTTTTTTGAGAGAGAGAGAGAGAGAGAGAGAGAGAGAGAGAGAGAGAGAGAAATTAATTGAGAGAACAGGAGAGAGGGGCTGAAGTGAGAGAGAAAATTTTAACCAGGCTCCATGCTCAGTGCAGAGCCTGACTCGGGTCTCAATGCCATGACCCTGGGATCATGACCTGAGCTGAAATCGAGTCAGACACCCAACCAACTGAACAACCCAGGTGCTCTGTTTTACATTTTATTCCAGTTTAGAAGAATAACTGCCAAGTGAGAAAAAAATGGAAACAAAATCAAAATAGAGGCCTGCTTTCTACTTATTATATTTTAGCTTCACAATGAGAATTGATTTTGTCCTTGAAACAACAAAAAGATTCTTTTGTTACATTTTCAAAAGCCTCAGTTCATTCTATTTTTGCTCGCCCACTTTACTTTGTTCATTATAAACCAAATTCTGATTTTTATGTCCTATAGGTCTCAATATTTCAAAACCTATGCAAAAAAACTAGTAATCCATGATTCTAATGTTTTAGGACTGTAGCTTATGCTAATTGCAAACATAAACTTACTATCTTTCCTTGAAACAAAATCACATTACACTAATAACTCAGTTCAATTTAATCCCCAAAAGGAACCTTCAATTCTGTTTTATCTATTTTTATGCTTTGATACTGATATTTCATACAAAGGCAGAACTATTTGAGTTCCCTACTTTTTAGTATCCTTTTATCATTTTTCTATTCATTTTTCTAAACCATCTTCATTAACATAACAGAAAAAATAATTTTATGTTATTATGGTTTTTTTCAACTGCCTGTATCTTCTTTTTGCTTTTAGTTTTCTGATATTTGTAGCCAGTTGATGATGGTATTTCTTAATTTTATTGAATAAAAGTAATGTCCAACTTTGAAGTCCTTCTATTTGCCTTCCAGACCCATATAGAGTTCTAAATTTAACACAACTTTTTCTGCCCGCTCCTGTTACAATCCGACTCCTAAGAACAGAAAACTGAAACAAGAAATAGTATCTTTTCAAAAATAAACAGCTGGCTTTTCTTTTTAGCCCTCATCTCCTTAAGACCATAGCAGTCTGAATTTGAGAATGGAAAATGATGTCTAAGTTGCAAAAGATACCTGAGAATAGCTGTACAATGAGTAGTTGTTCAATATACCCTAAATTAGTTAACATATTTTTTTAATTCATTTTTTTTTTTACTTTGAAATTTCTCTCCTCTTGAAAATATGTAAGCATATACCTTAATTCCTAATTTGACATCCTGATGTAGGAAGTTAAGGCTATAGTTTTTCACAAGACAGAAATCCCCACATTATCAAAACTTTAAATGAGATAATTACACATATTCTCCACGTTGGGTGATATTTCATCTGCACCACTAACAAGAACTAGGTGGAATTAAGATTCAAAACTTTCCTGTGGCAAAATACCAGTATGAAACAGATTTCTAAAAACTAAAAAGTAGGTATGACAAACATCATTTTCTGTGACTTAAAATATAATGTAAGAAATGAAAATATTACCTATTTCTAAAAAAACTGTGTAGACAGAAAAAGACGTTAGAATGAAGAGTCTCTAGACCACAATAAGACCCTTAAGTATTACAGAATATAAAAATGATTAAGAATTCAATTAAAGTAGAAAACAAAATTACTTAAAACAGGGGCACAGAAGTTGTGCTTAAAAAAAAAAAGGGAAGGGGATGAGAAAGGTGAGAAAAGTGAGAAAAAGCACTACCAGACTCCTTACCCATTGTTGTTGGTGCTGGAGCTTCCTGATGGTATTTTCAGCTTGCTCCAGTTTAGCACTGGCCTCATCACTCTGCTGTTTGATGGTGGCCAACTCCCGTTTTATGAGGTAGTTTTCCTCAGCCTCCTGGGCTCTTGTCACTTGTCCCTTAGGACATAATTTGTGTGTGTGTAAAGCAATTTAGGACAGATTCAAGAAAGACTGCCTTTGTGAGGTTTAGTTATTTACTGTGACATGTTAAAAAAAAAAAAAAAAATCACCTCAAACAACCTAAGTAGAACAGCCTAAGTAATTATTAACCAGCAGCTCATTATCGCTCCAGCAAATTTTGGGAAACTAAATAAGAAAATTCATCTGATAATCTTAAGAATAATTCTTTCAGTCAATAAAAATTCAATTCATGCAGTATTACTGAGTTGCACATGCAGAACTAAAACTTTCAATGAATAGTAGTTAATTTCACAGAATCCACTGATTGCCATTTTGGAATAAATACTTTAAAATAAGGTTAGCTTTAAAACGTGCAAAAGGTATCTAATAAACCAAGATAATGCACCGTTATCAAAAATTAAGTTTATGCACATAATATACTGCCCCAAAAAATTATTGCTAGGAAAAATGCATGTAAAATTGCATGCATTAAAATGTGATTTTCTAGGTTTAGGGCTTCCCTTAGAAGTAAAGTTAGAGAAAATGCTAAACGAAAAAAACTATACCTGTATCAATCTATCTGCCAAGGAAGCACTTTCCTACAAAAGGAAAAATTCAGATAGAAATTTAAGAGAAAGAAATAAAATAAAGGTGCATAAAATTAGGAATAAGAAGAAACAAAGCATACCCAAATTCCATCTACTTTTCATTGTAATTAAAATGAACATATATATTTGACATTAAAGCTATTTTTTACTGTGTGTGGTGTCATCCTTAATTCTTAAGAAAAATATATCAAAATGAGGACAGACCACAGAAAACCATATGCTTCTAGAAGACCAACACAAATACCAAGAAGTTTTTCATCATTTGAGACAAGCAAATGGCTTCTTTTAAAGCATACTTTTAAGTTCTATGTTTGGAATCAGCCATATTGTCAAACCACTTAGAAGAAAGGGAGAAGGAAATTGAGTACGCAATTCCACTTATAAAGTGTGACAGCAATTTGTACAACAGCAACTTCCAAAGAAGCAAAGCAAGGAAAATATGACAAATGAAATTAATGAGCTCAACTTAATAAATTATAGCAAAAACTGAGAAAGTAAACATTTAGGTTATAGAATTTAACTGAAACCTAAGTATTTCTAGAATTCCAAGTGCTAAAGGACACACCTAGGCCATGTAAGCCGGTAGAAAGGTACTTAATTTTCTAAAGTAAAATCCAAACTTAATACTTTCCTATAGCACCTTTATCTTTCTGAAGGTTCAATGAAATAAAAATACTTTCTCTGTGAAAATACCTCACTCCAAAATAAAATACCACCTAGGAAAACATATTTTAGTATAAACTGAGTATTTAATGAAAAACATAGTATACAATTAAAATGGCTTAAAAACTAAATTAAGCTCAACCTTTCTGCAGAGTCACCAAAAAAATAGAATTATCCTCAAAACAACTCTAATAAGATGAAGGAATACAGGAAAACTATTTTTGACTTAATATAATGTACTTGAAATTATTATACAACAAAAAGACACGTAATAAATATCCTATCCTTGTGTGTGGTGTTATTTAGTAAACCATCAGTGCCTTCCAACAAAAGACATATATCCAAACTATCCACATATTCATGTTTTCTTTCTTGAATATCAATCTGTAGATTTTCAGAGATTTTAAGATTCTGCAATATCATCTATAAATCTACTTACCCTCATCTTCCATTTAAAAAAAAAAAAAGCCCCGCCATACACCAAAAGACTTTGTGAATTCAGCCTTTTCTTTTGACAAACCAAACCTCTTAGACTGTACCTTTATTACTTAATACTTAAAATAATACTACAACAGACATTACATTAAAAGTACATTAAAAATAATGCAAAACCTTCCACATTTGCCTAGTTATTTTATATTAAACAGAGAGGAAGAAAGAGGTAAAAAGTAGTATCAAAATAAGTCTAAGAACCAAAAGTTTAAGCACAATTCCCCTGTGTTGAAAATCAACACCATGGTGAATTTTTATATGAGCAATCAGTCATTTTGGCTAAACTTCAAGTCATCCTAGGCATTAAAGGAATCATTGACACATTTAATATATGGCTAGAGTCAGGGCAACATTTGAAAGCCATTTTTAAAATGCTATTCAGAATGGATTCTCAATTAGGCTACTTCTAAAGAACATACTTTTTTAGAGACTATATGTAAAGAAAATAAATGGTACCAACGTTACTCTAATAATAACCTCAGTTAAAACTTTAACCTTAAATCTCAAGGACTTGTAGTGATCAATTGTTATGAATAACAAGTTACTTAGTAAAGTAGTAAGGTAGGCAAGCTAAGCAGCCAATATCACAACTTTGGAGACATGTGATAGATTTCTTGAGCCATTATTTAAAATAAAAAATAATACTGTGCATACAACAGAAGCTTGCATACAAAAGTAGTTATTTACTTACTTTTTCTAATGTTTCAATGCGCTGTTTTAAAAGTCTATTTTCTGTGCGTAATCTCTGCAAAAAAACAAAAGAAAAAAGAAAAAAGAAAGAGACAAACAACAAAAGGTTTGCTTGCAAGCATTCCTGAGATTAAAAGATACCTAAATCACGTCCTTAAAACGTACCACCTTTTATAAATAGGAGAAGTCTAAGAAATGGTTACATTATCTGTCAAATTCTTACAAGTTCAGGGTAGGAAATACATGGCAAAGGAAATGACCATATTTATCACTCCAGCTGTCAATGAATTTTAAATATAAGCTACAATACATAACCCCTTTCTTAAAATACCTATTATGACTCATAGTCAACATTTTTTTATCTGTCTTAACATTCCCATTAGACAGAAAAGATTCCAACTCATTTAGCTCCTACAAAGACTATCTACACAAATAGTATTCAAATGTTTGGGAAATAACTAAGAAATCTGAAAAGGGCAGCTCACAGGATAAATACCAAAAACAAATTATCAGTTTAGGACTAGACCAGCCTTCATTTATTCCTTGTATATGCCAAGTTGCAATATTTCTTACATTGTGAAAATATAAAGATTGAGCTGTTTTCCTCAAATTAATTACTTATGAGTTGTTTTGAATTTTAAAAACATGGGGGCACCTAGCTGGCTCGGTCAGTACAGCATGCAACTATGGATCTCAGGGTAGTGAGTTCAAGCTCCACACTGGGCATGGAGCCTACTTAAGAATAAAAATTTGAAGAAAAAAAAAAAAACCAGCTTACAAAATGAAAAGCTCTACTTACTGGCATTTCGTCACAGTTCAAACAGTAAAACCAAATTAAAAAAAAAAACAACAACAAAAAAACTTCACCTAACCACTGACTCCCAAAACCCTATCAAATTACTGCTATTAAGAATTAAAACTAAAAAACTCAACATTAAAAAAATTGTCTCCTTTTTACATATTCCACCAACATAATTTCATATGAATCCTGATATGTTATCCCTTCATTTTAGAATCCTTTATCTCTTTATTGTGCCATCATTATTTCACATTCCCCTTACCTTTTGTACAAATTTACTCCAGAACTCAATCCAGCCTTCTTCCAATCCTACCATCCTCTAAATTCCTGCTTTTAAAAAAAAAAACCTCTTCTGGGGCGCCTGGGTGGCGCAGTCGGTTAAGCGTCTGACTTCAGCCAGGTCACGATCTCGCGGTCCGTGAGTTCGAGCCCCGCGTCGGGCTCTGGGCTGATGGCTCAGAGCCTGGTGCCTGTTTCTGATTCTGTGTCTCCCTCTCTCTCTGCCCCTCCCCCGTTCATGCTCTGTCTCTCTCTGTCCCAAAAATAAAATAAAACGTTAAAAAAAAACAAAAACCTCTTCTATTAACTCAAACTATTATTTTTCCAGTAAAGACTAAAATATAGTTTATATATAACCTATAAAGTCTCAGACCAAGGAAATAAAGATTCTATAAATTATTGTATCTTATTAAGTGGACCACAAACTGGAACATATAAATCTTAGAATTATTACAAACATTTGCAAATTAGGGGGGCCTGGGTGGCTCAGTTGGTTAAGCATCCGACTTCGGCTCAGGTCATGATCTCACAGTTCGTGAGTTGGAGCCCTGCATCAGGCTCTGTGCTGACAGGTGACAGCCTGGAGCCTGCTTGGGATTCTGTGTCTCTGTCTCTCTCTGCCCCTCCCATGCTCGTGCTCTCTCTCTCAAGAATAAACATTATACATTAAAAAATAATAATAATAAATTTTGCAAATTAGATTTTCTTGTTCTATCCACTAGAACACATTCAGATGATTTGAAATCATTGTTATTTTATGTGTGACTTCAGACTACAAAATAGCTTGAGGAGAAGGAAGTGTTTTTCATTTCTTGGCTATTCATATTATATTCAGCACAGTGGTTTAGACAAATAAGCAATTAATAGATGTTTTTAAAGTCTGAAAATCCAAAGAAATGAATGGCATTCTCAAAATGGTCTCAACATACTTCATCAACAAAGTAAAATATTGTTTATCCTAGGACTTAGAAAATTAAGTTCAACCAGACAATTGATTGAATAAAGTTAATGTTACAATAGAAATAATGCTAAAGTATCACAAAATTTAGAACTAAAAACATTCACCTGGTTTCCCCCATCCCCTTTAAATCTTCTGAAATTTTGCTATAAATAATAAGCTAAATTTATTTTTCTCCTAACATCTACCCAAATATCTGAAAATGACTTTTTAAATAAACCAATTCTTCATGTATGTGGCATTTATTGCATCATATATTGATAAATATAATAGGCTTTATCGGTATTAAAGACTATTTCAGGATTACCTATTAAGTTTTGAGTGTTTCTTTTTTGAACCAGTACCACAGTATTTTGGTAATTGTACCTTTGTAATCCCCTTTAACATCTGGTGGAGCTAATTTCTTCCATTCTTATATTTTATTTATCCTCCAAAAACCTTAACTACTAGTTTACTAAGTTAGTTAAGATACTGTGTTTTGAAGTTAGGTAGGTTTAGGTTCAAATACTCCCTCTACCATTAACATTCAGCATCTTAGACTCTCCATTTACTCATCCAGAAACTTAGAGTAGGGGTGCCTGGATGGCTTAGTAGGTTAAAGGCCTGACTTCAGCTCAGGTCATGATCTCACAGTTCATGAGTTGGAGCCCCACATCAGGCTCTGTGCTGACAGCTGAGAGCCTGGAGCCTGCTTTGCATTCAGTGTCTCCCCCCCACCCCCCTCCCCACCCGTCCCCAGCTTGCACTCTGTCTCTCTCTCAAATATAAACATTAAAAAAAACATTCAGAAACTTAGAGTAATAAAACATACAGTGATATGGGATGAATAAATTTTTCCCATAAATGAGACAGCATAACACCAAAAACTTGATTAATGATAAGCATTGCTCATAATATTGTTGAAGTCAGGCACGAATACTATTTTTTAACTTTTGTCTATTGTTTAAAGTATTCTTTAGATTTTTTTAATGACTGGATTTGCTAATGAATATTTGATGGGGGAAATCATAACTTTATATAACATGGAGTTCTTTGTGTCTCTCCCCTGTACACAGCTTTTTTAAATGCCTTAATGCAAAGTTTTTCAGTGATGACGTATTTTTCATTTAGGTGGTTCTTACATATGCTTTTATTCTTATTTTAAGTGGAATTTCTTTTTCTCAGATATTTTTGAAATGTTTATTGCTGATATATAGGAAAGTAGACTAAAATCTATCACTTGACTGATTTCTAATTTTTGAGTATCTTTTTAATCATATTTCCCAGAGTGAATTAAGAATGTTTTCTAAACTTTAAAGTAAAAATCATAAAGAACAAGACTAATAGATGCATACACTTAAGAAAAAAGAGAGGGAGAGACATTTTTGCCCTACTAAGTTAGAAAAGAGAAAATGAGATGGAGAGCCAGAATGAAACACCTAATGTAGCCACCAAGGTGTTAGTGGAATAGAAATTCGCTGCCAAAAAGAAGATACCCCGGAAAAACTCTTTAAGAGATTTACTGAATGCATATCAAAAGTCTTAAAAATACTAATATCCTACAATTCAATAATTCTACTTTTTACAACTGGCTAAGAAAACATAAGGTGCCAGAAATCTTTATATGCAAACACTCAAACTATATGCACGCTTTTTAATACCGAAAAATGAAAACAAAAAACAAAAAACAAAAAACAAAATATACCAAAATGGGAGAATTTTACTTTGTAACAACTCAATTTATTTTTGCCAGCTTACTCATTTTATGAAATAACCTAAACTTAATAATCCTCCTCTTGGACAATTCACTGATCCTATCAACTTTTCACTGTCCCCACTCTGATGTGCTCTCTTCCCTCTTTACAAAGTTTAATTTCCAATCATCATAGATGATCCCTTGCCTTTATCCTCCCCTTTGCCCACTCTCCCTTAGGAGTTAGCACATTTGCCTGGTAAAACAACTACTGAGTCAACATACTGACAACTCTGTGTCTGCACCTATGCTGGTAAATATGACTGAAGAAAAATAAAAACCATGATGTTTATTTAAATTAACCATCACTAAATTCAGTTGGACTCTTATTTATTTCCTTAGTCTGTTCCTTCTCTCACCCTCTCAGATCACTGTTTCCTACTTGGCACCTCTTTCTTCAAACCAGCAACCCTCCACCCCACTGTCACTCTCAGTTGATAATCTTATTTCTAATTTCACTAAAATAATTGAAGCAATAACAGAACTTTGCAAACTCCCACAACCACATCCTACATCTTACCTACATTTTTCCCATATATTTTAGATTCTCTCATTATTGTGGATTAACTATCCATGTTAGTAGACCAAATCTCCTACCTATGAGCTAAATCCTAAACCCTGATGACTCCAGCAATTACCCCTGAATTCGCCCATCATGAATTTTTCCTACTCGGTTATCACCATAAAAATGTGGTTATTTCTCCCATCTTAACAAAAAGTAAAGAAAAACCAAAATTTCCTCAATGTCGTGACCCTCTCTCTAAGCTCCTGTCCCATTTCTCTCTTCTTTATAGCAAATCTCTGAAAGGTATCGATACTCCCTATCTCCAATTTTTTCTTGTTTCATTCAAATTTTAGTTCTCACCACTTCTCTGCTCTTTTCCAGTTTATCTCCATGTTGATAAATTCATTTGTTTCTCCATTTCCAGCTCACAAGAATACTCCTTAGCATTGACACAGTAAAATCATTCTTTTTGAAACACTCTTTTCTCTTCGCTTTTAGGATACTATACCTCCCTAGTTTTCTCCAGGTTTGCTCTCATCTTTCCAACTTAAATGTTGGCTTACTCTCAGGCTCAGCTCTTGAACTCTCTTCTCTATTTCATTTACACTCATCCCCCAGGTAATCTCATCCACTCTCATGGCTTTTACTGTCATCATTCTGTCAATAACTGCAAAATTCATATTTTAAGTCTGTCCTCTCTTAAATTCAACTCTGAATATTCAAGGCTCTACTTGAATATCTCCTAGGCTTCTGATACTTAAAATATCTCAAATTGGGCTCCTGATATTCGTCCCCAAACCAGATCCTCCTGTAGATTTCTCCATCTCAAGTAGTGGAAACTCCATTTTTCTACATACTAAAGCCAAAATGCTCACTTCCTAACCCTCTCACACCTCCACAATCAACTTGTCAGCTTTATCTTTAAAATCTATTCAGAAAACAATCACTTCTTACCAAGTCAGTACAAGCCACCATCATCTCTTCCCTGCAGTACTTCATCAGCCTCTACTTAGTTTTCCTGTCCCCTGCAATCTACTCCCAACACAGCAGCCAGAGGGATCCAATGAAAACTTCAGTCAGATCTTCTCTTCCTCCACTAATACCCCAAATGGTTCTCCAAATTAAAAGCCAAAGTCTTCACATGTTCAACAACCTACACTATCTGCATTGCACAACGTCTTACCTCCTGTCACTTTCCTCATCATGCATATTGTCCCATCCACCATGGTCTCCTTATTATTCCTCATGGGGTACAGTCCTGACCAGATTCTGCTCTCCTTCAAGATACCTATATATCTAGCTCTCTCACTTCCTTCAGATCTTTATTCAAAAATAATCTGGTCAACTTCTCTAAATTTTTAATCCAAAAACTACCATTTTATTCTCCCTTACCTGAGGGTTTTTTTTTTTCCTCCATTTAACACTTATCATCTAAAATATTACATATTTTACTTTTTTGTTTATTGTCTGACTTCCATACTAGAATGCAAGCTCCATGAGCACATAAATTGGTATATATCAGAAACACATATCTAGTGCCTGGAACACTGCTTGGACATGTAGTAGGACCTGCAAGTATCTTTTAAATGGATGACTTCTTGAATAAATCCCTTTGGATATTATTACATAGCCATTAATTTTTTAATGAAGTTTGTGATGCTACAGAAAACTGGGCATTCAAATCCTTCTCATATCACAATGCATTAAGTCTCTTTTGGAAAGCAGCACAGTGCATACACTGAGGAATATATATGGGTCTTAGTAAAACATAAATCAGAATTCAAATCCTTGACTTTCACCATTTCCTAGCAATGTGACCACTAGCATATTTTTGAGCTTACTGAAGCTCAAAAAGATGAGTTAAGAACCTTCTCATGAGGTTATCAGAAGAGTAAAAGTAGATGATGCCTGTAAAGGACCTTTTACATATTAAGTGTTAAATAAATGTGTCATTACTATAACACTTCACACTGACTGTTAAATATAATTCCTGGGTAATTCAGATAACATTTATTTTTTTATGCCAAGCAGTGAATACACAGTGTTTTTACATTATTCTCTGTTTTCCAGCATATCTAGAATACTTCATAATTTAACTTCTGGCTAAAAACCAGTCAGAATCTCTAACTCCTCCTATTTGTAGGGCTTAAAACTCTATGTTCCTAAAGCACAAAATTTAAATATGAATATTAGATTATTAATTCATATGTCAGTCTTAAATAGAGTGAGGGAATAAAGGTTTTTCTTTTTTAAAGATTTGTGAGGTACCCTAATATAAGCTAGAATTTTAATATTTCTTACCTCCTCCCCCTCAGGTGGAACATCAATAGATTGGAAGAAGATACTGATAAAGCTGTTTCTATTAACAAAAAATTTCACACAATAAAATGTAAGATTCTCCATATGAAACCATTATTAACAAAATCTTTCTAGAATACTTCGAGAGGGGGTAGAAAATACTTAAAAGTTACATTTTCATCAGAGAGCTTCCAGATACAACTCTAATAATAAAAAGTTAACAACCCCAAGGTCTTAGAATTTAAAAAAAAAAAAAAAAAAAGGAAACCTTAACACATCAATGGCTGTAAAAAATGGCTTGTGTAAAAAACAGTGTAAGATTCTCTCCGAAGGCTTTTGAGGAGGACCAAGGCAAGAAAGCACTAGTTTAAGAGAACTCATTTATTGGCACAAGGGACCTTGGGGGGAAGGGAAAAGGGAATGATTAAGTAAGTGGCACATCCCTTTGGAGAGAAAGGCTCAAATAATACATGGATAACTAACTGTAAATGAGATGGTCATCTGATTATGACTGAGATGAGTTGCCAGGTTCAAGTAAAACATCAGAGACTCAAGCTTATATAAAGTAAAACAAAAAGTAGAGTACAAAAATTATTGTGGCTTTGTCCTTTGGGGGGCAGGAGTGAAGAAAGAGATGAAAATGGTACAAGAGTAAGAAAAAAACAACATGGAAACAAAATTTTATAAAAGAACAAACTACCTGACATCAACAGACTTTATTTATCCAATGTGTTGACTAACTTTTTGAACTTTCATTTTCCCCCACCGAGATTCTTCTCTATAAATACTTATGCCATCTGTT
The DNA here is from genome assembly GCF_028749965.1 of Puma concolor. Taxonomy (NCBI): domain Eukaryota; kingdom Metazoa; phylum Chordata; class Mammalia; order Carnivora; family Felidae; genus Puma; species Puma concolor. The sequence continues at coordinate 78,978,056 of NC_141674.1, forward strand.
TTTCCCTAAGACACATGGAGCTGGCATTCAAAAGTATTCTGTGAGGTATATGAACTATAAAACTTCCCCGAAAACTCAAGTTTGAAAAAAAATTCAAATACAAGATAAACTGTGCTAAAGATCTTTCTGAAAAGGCCTCTTGGTATTACTACTATTCATGCCATTTAAGTTTAGAAGAAATTTCTTTAAGAGCAAAGATGGTTCAGGGGCGCCTGGATGGCTCAGTCAGTTGAGGGTCCGACTTCAGCTCAGGTCACCATCTCACGGTTCGTGAGTTCGAGCCCCGCGTCAGACTCTGGGCTGATGGCTCAGAGCCTGGAGCCTGCTTCCGATTCTGTGTCTCCCTCTCTCTCTGCCCCTCCCCCATTCATGCTCTGTCTCTCTCTGTCTCAAAAATAAATAAACATTAAAAAAAAAATTTATAAAAAAAAGAGCAAAGATGGTTCATAGATCTGTGATTTTTTTTTTTTTTTTTTTTTTTTTTTTTTTTTTTGCAATCACATAGCATGGTGAAATGAACAGGATGGCTTCCCATCCTCAGATTCTTGATTTGCAGTTCCGAATATTCGTGGTGTGCGATAACCCATACTCTCTCCCCACTCATCAGGATGACGTACTTTTCCACTTTCAGTAGGTTGAAGTGGAGGGTATGATTTAATATTACTCTTACTCATGGTACCTAAAAGAAAAGCAAATGGTAGAGCAGCAGTTGGGTGACAGAATTTTTTAAAAGGAGGGAAAAACATCCACACAGGTCTTTTCCTTCTCTCTCTCAAAAATGTAGAAGTATCTATTTCCAATTGACAGGGAATACTGATAGAAATGAAAATAAAACACCTAGAAAAGGGAGACAGATGAGAAAGAGGTCACAAAGAAAAATAGGAGTGGTTGTCTCCAAAGAGGCTTTTGAGGAGGACCATGGCCAAGAAAGAATGCCAATTTAATAGAACTCATTCCCTTAATTGTAAAAAGGGCCTGTGGAATGTGAGTAATGAAGTGGTATTTTACAGCAAAGGTGAATTAAGACATGGCTAATTAAGTATAAGTAAGGTGATTAATCATCTAATGCCTTGCCAGGTCTAAATCAAAACTCAGACACATTAAAAGAGTTAAAAAAAAAAAAAAGGTGGGGACACTCACAAAACTTATTTTATTTGCATGTGCGTGTGTGTGTGTTAAGGGGGAGAATATAGACACATAAGAAATTGGATCAGTGAGTCACTGAGTTCCTTCATTAACTCATGCTTCTTACTCATTATCCCCATCCTAAAATATCAGCATAAAGCCAATACAACTATCCTTAACTCCCAGCTCAAACAACGCCAAAGATCCTCAGCTTAAGAATTTCTAGCCTAAAGGGGGGACAAATAAGAATTTTAAGGTATATATAGGATTATATATCCCTTAAGTTGGCACTCTACCTATTTCTGTGGAAAGTTCAAAAGTATAACCTTGGCTTACAGATGAGAAAATTCAATTAGCCCAAGTTTCCCGCAGCTCTAAGGCAGCCATAATTAGTTCTGGTGCAACGAGTTTGATCTACCTTAGACTACACTACTGTTAATCTATGCATGTTATGGAATAACTTCTCTGCAATTTTTTAAAATATGCTTCAATGGAGTGATAATTATCTTCCCCACAGAAGTATTTTCTCCTGGTGGCCCATCAACAAATCTGGAAATAAAGCTGCTCTCACACTAGAATGAAAACCCCTTGTTACATTATTCTGGTTTTTGAAAGGTTCATTTTTAACTATAATCTAGTGGGATGGTAAATCAATTTACCAGTAAGTCAATATAAACACTATTGCTAAATTTGCTCCAGAAAATAAATATATCAAATATATCAACATAACCAATATATAGATATATATATAGATATATATATATAGATATATATATAAAAAACACTGACTTCAATAAGTTTATGTTTCGTACTTTTAAAAGTCCTGAGATGCTTACTTTAATTTCAACTTGCTCTTCCATTTCTTTAGTTTTTATTGTAGTATATTCCTTTTCAAGCCTATGAAGGAAAAAAAACAAATAAAGGTATGTTTTCACTCCCATATAGTTACTAAATTAAAAAGTTTTAAACCACATATTAACACAAAATATAATTCACTAGGTTCCCCCAACTTGTAACTTGAGATACTTCATTTTAGAAAAATCATCTGAATAGTTACATGGATTCCTACCAAAAAAAGTTACTTTACAATAACAAAAAATGAGACCCACACAAAAATGAACTTTAGAAAGTGATATATACAATGCACCAAAGAAGTGAGTTTACAGATTATATTCTAAACTGAACAGTCCTAAACTTATTAAAAGAACTGTCAGTCTTCCTCAAATTAAAATATACTGGTAGAGTTCAATTGGAATTTAACCAAAACAAGTACAAAAAGTGACTGTAAAAAACTTATAATGGGGAAAACGAACAACTCTTCTTAACAAAAGGATTCGTAAACATATAAAGAATGAGGTGAATATAAAAGTCACCACTAGAATTTCACAGCAACCCTCACAGGCAAGAAAAATCAATGGACACTAAAATTAGTGGGTAAAAGTTTAAGCATAGACTCAAAGTATCTCTCTCAGAATATTTAGAAATGACAAGGGGAAAAACAGTAAATTTGTAGTATAGTATCCTAGTAGACAGCACCTAAACCAACTGATTAAGGTTAACACCACCAATGATACATACTGACATCTTGCACCCCATTAAGATGTATCAAGAACAGTACCTCACCTCTGATATCCTTCCAAAGAATGCATATCCTCAATCTAATCAAGAGAAATCATCAAACAAACCAAAACCAACAAACCACTGAACACCTCACTTCCGAAGTATCAAGGTCATGAGGGGCACCTGGGTGGATCAGCCAGTTAAGTGTCCAAAATAAGCTCAGGTCATGATCTCACAGTTCGTGAGTTCAAGCCCCATGTCAGACTCTGTGCTGATAGCTCAGAGCCTGGAACTTGCTTCGGATTCTGTGTCCCTCTCTCTCTGCCCCTCCCCTGCTTGTGCTGTTTCTCTCTCAAAAACAAAACATTAAGGGGCACCTAGGTGGCTGGGTTGGTTAAGTATCCAACTTCGGCCCAGGTCATGATCTCATGGTCCATGAGGTCGATCCCACAATGGGCTCTGTGCTAACACCTCAGAGCTTGGAGCCTGCTTCAGATTCTGTATCTCCCTCTCTGTCTGCCATCTCCCATTTGCACTCTCTCTCTCTCTCTCAAAAATAAACATTAAAAAAAAAATTTTTTTTTAAGTATCAAAGTCACAAAAGATAAACACTGAAGAAGTATCACTAATTGTAGGAGAGTAAGAAAAAACAAACACTAGAACAAACAATCCTAAAATTTTTATAGAACCACAAAAGACCCCGAATAGCCAACACAATCAGAAAAAAGAAAACCAAAGCTGGAGGCATCACAATCCCAGACTTCAAGCTGTATTACAAAGCTGTAATCATCAAGACAGTATGGTACTGGCACAAGAACAGACACTCAGATCAATGGAACAGAACAGAGAACCCACAAATGGACCCACAAACATATGGCCAACTAATCTTTCACAAAGCAGGAAAGAATATCCAATGGAATAAAGACAATCTCTTCAGCAAGTGGTGATGGGAAAACTGGACAGCAACATGCAGAAAAATGAACCTGGACCACTTTCTTACACCATACACAAAAATAAACTCAAAATGGATGAAAGACCTAATAATGTAAGACAGGAAGCCATCAAAATGCTTGAGGAGAAAGCAGGCAAAAACCTCTTTGACCACAGCAACAGCAACTTCTTACTCAACACATCTCCAGAGGCAAGGGAAACAAAAGCAAAAATTAACTACTTGGACCTCATCAAAATAAAAAGCTTCTGCACAGCTAAGGAAACTACCAGCAGAACTAAAAGGCAACTGACAGAATGGGAGAAGATATCTGCAAACGACATATCAGATAAAGGGTTAGTATCCAAAATCTATAAATAACTTATTAAACTCAACACCAAAAAAACAAAGAATCCAGTGAAATGGGCAAAAGACATGAATAGACACTTCTACAAAGAAGACATCCAGATGGCCAACCAACACATGAAAAAATGCTCAACTTCACTCATCATCCGGGATATACAAAGCAAAACCACAAAGAGATACCACCTTACACCTGTCAGAATGGCTAACATTAACAACTGAGGCAACAACAGATCTTGGCGAGGATGTGGATAAAGAGGATCTCTTTTGCACTGCTGGTGGGAATGCAAACTGATGCGGCCACTCTGGAAAACAGTCTGGAGGTTCCTCAAAAAACTAAAACTAGAACTACCTTACGACACAGCAATTGTACACTAGGTATTTATCCACAGGATACAGGTGTGCTGTCTCAAAGGGACACATGCACCCCAATGTTTACAGCAACACTATCAACAATAGCCAAAGTATGGAAAGAGCCCAAATGTCCATCAAAGGATGAATGGATAAAGAAGTTGTGGTATATGTATACAATGGAGTATTACTCGGCAGTTAAAAAGAATGAAATCTTGCCATTTGCAACTACATGGATGGAACTGGAGGGTATTATGCTAAGTGAAATTAGAGAAAGACAAATATCATGACTTCACTCCTATGAGGACTTTACGATACAAAACAGATGAACATATGGGAAGGGAAGCAAAAATCATATAAAAACAGGGAGGGGGACAAAACTTAAGAGACTCCTAAATATAGCAAACAGAGGGTTGCTGGAGGGGTTGTGGGAGGACGAATGGGCTAAATGGGGAAGGAGCATTAAGGAATCTACTCTGAAATCATATTGCACCATATGCTAACTAACTTGGATGTAAATTTAAAAATTATTAACTAAAAAAAAAAAGAAAAATAACAAGCAAATGCAATGTACTATTTTTGCAGCTCTGCTCTAAGTGTAAAATTATCTTTACAAGATGTATAGGCCATACAAAAATTACTCCAAGTTACTCTTAGGTCTTACTGTGGACCAAAAATGTTAGTAACAAATTTAACCACTAGGTGCTGAGTGGCTCAGGTGGTTGAGAATCCTACTCTTACTTTCAGCCCAGGTCATGATCTCACGGTTTGTGAGTCTGAGCCCTACATCAAGCTCTGCATGGACACTGCAGAGCCTGCTTAGAATTCTCTCTCGGCCTCTACCCTCCTCACATTCTCTCTCTCAAAATAAACAAATAAACTTAAAAAAATTTTTTTAATAAAAAAATAAAACGTAACAAGTTTAACTACTCCTAATACTAACAAGACCAGGCCCCCAAAAACTTATATAACTACTGTCAAAAATCAAATTCTCCCTCAAAGGATAAAAAATCTATTATTTACTATAAAGTCTCATTTAACTGATAACTTTTTTTTTACTGTGATAAAATACACATAGCAAAATTTATCATCTTAACCATTTTTAATATACAGTTCAGTGATATTTAATATATTTATAATGTGCAACCAACACCACCATCATGTCCATAGTTCTTTTTTTTCATCTTATGAAACTGAAACTCTATACCCTTGAAACAATAAAATCCCATTCCTCCCTCTCACTAGGTCCTGGCAAAACCATTTTACATTGTCTCTATAAATTTGAAAATAGTAAGTATATCATATAAATGGAATCACACAGTATTTGTCCTATTGTGACTAGCTTATTTTACCCAGCATAATGTCCCCAAGTTTCATCTATATTATACCTGTGTTGAGAAACTTTTTATGTGCTTATTGATCATTTGTATTTCTTCTTTGGAGAAATGCCTACTCAAGACTTTTGCCAATTTTGAATCCAGTTGTTTTTTACTTCTGAGGTTTAGGGGTTCTCTATACATTGTCGATATTAGTCCCTCATCAGACACATGATTTGCAAATATCTTCTCTCATTCTGTGGGTTGCCTTGTTAGTCTAGTGAGAGTGTCTTGGGATGTGCAAAATGTTTTAATTTTCTCAAAGGTCAATTTGTTTATCTTTTCTTTTGTTGCCCGAGACTTTGCTGTCAAATCCAAGAAGTCATTGTCAAATGTAATTCTAAGCTTTTGTCCAATGTTTTCATCTAAGAGTTTTATAGTTTCAATTCTTACATTTAAATCTTTGATCCATTTTGACTTTTTAAATTTTTTTAAATATTTATCTTTGAGAAAGAGGGAGAGACAGAGCGCAAACAGGGTAGGGGAAGAGAGAGGGAGACATGAATCCAAAGCAGGCTCTAGGCTCAGAGCTGTAAGCACAGAGCCCAACACAGGGTTCAAACTCACAAACTGCAAAATCACAACCCAAGCAAAAGTCGGATGCTTAACCAACTGAGCTTAACCCAGGCACCACAATCCATTTTGACATATTTTGTGTATGTTGTTAAATAAGGGTCCAACTTTATTTTTTGCATGTGGATATCCAGTTTTCCCAGTATCATTTGCTGAAGAGACAGTCCTTTCCCTAGGGAATGGTTTTAGCACCTTTGTCAAAAATAATTTGATCATATATGTGAGGGGCTATTTCTTGGAGCTCTTTGGTCTATACATCTGTCTTTATTTCAGTACCCTGTTTTGATTATGATAGCTTGGTAGTAAGCTTGGAAATCAGGAGGCATGAGCCCTCAAGCTTTGTAGTCCTTTTTAAGATGGTTTTAGCTATTTGGGTTCTTTCAGTTTATTTATGAATTTTAGGATGGAGTTTTCTATTTCTGCAAAAATATCATTGGGATTTTGAGAGGGACTGCACTGACTCTGTAGGTCACGTTGGGTAATACTGATGTGTTAACAATATTAAGTCTTCTAATCAATGAACATGGAATATGCTTCCATTTATTTATGTTCTCTTTCAGAAACATTCTGCTAGTTTTCATTGCACACGTCTTTCACTTCCTTGGTTAATTCTTAAATATTTTAGTCTTGGGAAAAAAAGAAAAGAGGGAAACAAACCACAAAAGACTCTTAATGATAGAGAACAAACTCGGGGTTGACAGAGGGAGGTGCATGGGAGATGTGCTAGATGGGTGAAGGGTACTAAGGAAGGCACTTGTGTTCAGCTCTGGGTGTTGTATCTAAGTGATGAATTACTGAATTCTACTCCTGAAACCATAATTGCACTGAATGTTAACTAAAATATAAATTTCTTTAAAAAGGGTGAAAGAAATATTTTATGATTTTTGATGCTATTGCAAATGGAATAATTTTCTTAATTTCCTTCTAAGTTGTTCATTGCTAATGTACAGAAATGCAACTGATTTTGTTTACTGCTAGTTAGTTGCATGTGTTTATCAGCTCTGGTTTTTTTTGTTTTGGTAGAAGAGTTTTTCTATATATAAGATCATGTTGTCTGTCAACAGATAATTTTACTTTTTCCTTTCCAATTTGGATGACTATTTCTTCTCCCCTTTATTTCTTTTGCTACTTCCAATACTATGTTTAACAGAAATTGCAGTATCAAGGATCCTTGCCTTGTTCTTGATCTTAGGAGAAAAACTTCTAGTCTTTCACCACTGAGTATGATGTTTGCTGTGGGTTTTTCATATATGGGAATGGCTTTTATTTTGTTGAGGTAGTTTCCTTGTATTCCCACTCTGTTATGTGTTTCTATCATGGTAGGATGTTGAGTTTTGTCAAAAACTACACTGATAAATTTTTGTATGTTGAACTATCCTTGCATTCCAGGAATAAAACCCATGTGACAGTGGTGTATAGTCCTTTTAGTATGTTGCTGAATTTGGTTTATTCAGTATTTTGTTGAGGACTTTTACATCAATGTTTACAAGGAATATTTACCCATAGTTTTCTTTTCATGTAGTACCTTTATCTGGTTTTGTTATCAGGTAATGCTGACCTCATAAAATGAGTTAGGAGGTATTCCCTCCTATTTTTTGAAAAAGTTTGAAAATATGTTAGTCCTTCTTTAAATGTGTAGTAGGGGCGCCTGGGTGGCTCAGTCAGTTAAGCGTCCAATTTCAACTCAGGTCATGATCTTGCAGTTCGTGGGTTCAAGCCCCATGTTGGGCTCTGTGCTGACAGCTCATAGCCTGGAGCCTGCTTTGGATTCATGTCTACCTCTCTCTCTGCTCCTCCACCACTGTGCTCTGTCTCTCCCTCAAAAGTAAAATAACATTAAAAAAAAAAAAAAAAAAAGTGTAGTAGAATTCACCAGTTAAGCCAACAGGGTTTTCTTGTCCAGAGACTTTTGATTACTGATTCAATTACCTTACTATAGATCTACTCAGATTTTCCATTTCTTTCTGATTTAGTCTTTGTGCGTGCGTGTGTGTGTGTGTATTAGTCATAATCACTTTTTAAGATATTTTAAAAATTTTTTAAATTTTAACTCCAGTGTAGTTAACATACAGCATTATATTAGTTTTAGGTATACAATATCTACTCTTAAATTATATAGAAAACAGGATTTGGAATTACAAACAAAAATTACAGTAATACTAGCTTTTAGACTAGTAATTGTTCTTTTTTTAAAGTATTAGCCTCTTAAATCATGTAGAAAACAAGTAGTAATAATCCACTGTTACAATAACAGCTTTTATAATTGCCCATGTGTTTACATTAACTGAGATCTTTATTTTTTGATACAACTTTGATTTACTGTCTAGTGTTCTTTACTTTCACACTGCAGGAATGAGCATTTCTTGCAAGGCAGGTCAATTGGTAATGAGCTCCCTCTGGCTTTGTCTGAAAACGTCTTGATTTTTCTTCACTTTTGAGGGATGGTTTTGCCAGATATAGGATTCTTGGTTGACAATTTTTTTATTTTTTTCTTTTAGCACTTTGACTACATTGGCCCATTATCTTTTGGCCTCAAAAGTTTATGATGAGACCTCTGCTTGCAGTCTTATTGACAAACCCTTGTATGTGGTGATTGCCTTCTCTTGTGCTTTCAAAATTTTCCCTTTTGCAAATGTGATTATGATGTGTCTCAGTGTGGGTCTCTTTGACTTCACTTTACTTGGAGTTCTTGAACCTTCTTAGATGTTTACATCCATGTCTTTCAAAAAATCTGGGAAATTTCCAGCCATTCTATCTTCAAATATTCTCTCTGCCCCTTTTTCTCTCTCTTCTTCTGGGACTCCCACAATGTGTATGTTGGTACCCTTCATGATTTCCCACAGGCCTCCTATGCTCTGTTCACTTTTCTTTGATCTTTTATCTTTTTGTTCCTCAGATACAGTAATTTTCAATATTCTACCTTCAAGTTCACTTATGCTTCTGCCTGCTCAAATCTGCCTCTCAATCACTCTTTTTCATTTTAGTTCCTGGACCTTTCAGATCTAGAGGGTTTTTTTTTTGTTTGTTTATTTGTTTCTTTTTAGGTCTTCTATCTCTTTATTGACATTTCCATTTTGTTCACACATATTTTTCTTGGTTTTCCCCACATCTAACTTCAGTTTTTTAAGCGTCTTTTAAAATCTCTGTCTGTTGGGGCGCCTGGGTGGCGCAGTCGGTTAAGTGTCCGACTTCAGCCAGGTCACGATCTCGCGGTCCGTGAGTTCGAGCCCCGCGTCGGGCTCTGGGCTGATGGCTCAGAGCCTGGAGCCTGTTTCCGATTCCGTGTCTCCCTCTCTCTCTGCCCCTCCTCCGTTCATGCTCTGTCTCTCTCTGTCCCAAAAATAAATAAACGTTGAAAAAAAAAAATTAAAATCTCTGTCTACATCTGCCATCAAGTCTTTCAGATATAGTTTCTATTTATAGCTGACCCTTGAATAACATGAGGATCAGAAGTGCTGTCACCCTTGTGCAGTTAAAAATCTATGTGTAGGGGCGCCTGGGTGGCGCAGTCGGTTAAGCGTCCGACTTCAGCCAGGTCACGATCTCGCGGTCCGGGAGTTCGAGCCCCGCATCAGGTTCTGGGCTGATGGCTCAGAGCCTGGAGCCTGTTTCCGATTCTGTGCCTCCCTTTCTCTCTGCTCCTCCCCCGTTCATGCTCTGTCTCTCTCTGCCCCAAAAATAAATAAACGTTGAAAAAAAAAAAATTAAAAAAAAAAATCTATGTGTAACTTCTGACTCTGCAAAAACTTTACTAGTGTTGACTGGAACCCTTCCTGACAGCATAATGAACATATATTTTGTATATATATATATATTATAATCTTACAATGAAGGTAGCTGCAGAAAAGAAAATGTTATTAAGAAAACTATAAGAGAAAATACATTCAGTACTGTATTGCATTTATCAAAAACAATCTGCATGTAAGTCAATGAGCACAGTTCAAACCCGTGTTGTTAAAGGGTCAACTTCTCCTCCCCTCCCCCACCTTTGGCCATACTCTCTTTTTTTTCATATGCCTTGTGATTTTTGTTAAAAACTAGATATTAGAATCTAGTAATGTGGTAACTCTGGAAATCACATTCTCTCCCTCCCCCAGAGTTTGCTATTTTTCATTATTGGTTTTGTCCTTTTGACTGTTATAGGCTGTCTTTTTGCTAATGATCAACCTGAGCTGTAAAGTGTCCTAGGACCTTTCTGAGCCTTTGCCTGAGCACACACAATCACTTTCTAATTTCCCCCATATATGCAGTTGTTTTTCGGTGTCCTAGTCTTTCCTGTCTGGCTCCCAAAAGGGGAAAAAAAGAAAAAAAAAAGGGAAGAGAAGGATGACAGCCCTTTAAATCTCTTGGCTGCAATTTCAGCTGGAGGAATAGAAGACTTGCAACAATGGAAAGCAGTGTAACAACAATGGGGAGAGGTATAACACCAATGACTGCTCACTTCCTTGTACCTGTGATCAGAAACAGAACAGCAACCAGCAATCAGAACACACAGATCCCTAGTATCTGGAAGACAAGGTCATTTTTGTCCACCCTGGTTCCCCCAAGTTGCATGCAGGTGCTCCAGGAATAGAAACACAGCTGCATGCCATGTGGCTGAAGGGTGGAAGATGATACCAAGGGTGTTAATGTGCTAAAAGTTGAAAGTGACCAAACTGAGCATAATTCACCATCCAACCCTTCCCCTAGAAGTTACAAACCTTCAATAAACCCTAGAGTTCCAAAACAGTTATATCAGATTCTGCCACTGCAACTGTTGTCTAAATGGGAGACAGATTCCTGGTGTTTTCTATACTTCACCTTCCCACAATCCTCTGTCCACAGTGACATTTTAATGTAGGTTGTTATGCCCATTTTGAGGCTTAGGAAGGTTGGAAAACTTGCCTAAGGTCATACTCTTGACTGCTACACTACCATGCCTCTTATTCTGGTATATCTAAAAGAATTTGATATCCAAAAGAATTCATAAAAAAGACTCAAGAGGTGCAAAAAGCTTTGATCAATGGCTTCACCGTTGAAGTAAGTTCACAGTTTTCACAAGTGCCTATTTTTAAGTGGGTATTTTGTTATATGTCAAGTGATAAATGTTATCGTTACTCACTCACGCTACTAAAACAAAACATTAGAAGTCATCATTTAACCCCAACAAAGTCACCAAGCATGTTCAATTCAACCTCAACAATGCTCTAAAATACATTGTTCTACCTTCATCTGCATGGAGAGTGTTTTTTAATAAACTTTATTTTTGAGAAGAGTTTTAGATTTACAACATAATTGAGAAGAATATATAGTTCCCATATACCCTGTCCCTAGTTTCTCCTATGTTTAACATCTTACATTAATATAGTACATTTATAACAATTAATGAACTAATATTGATACATTGTTAACTAAAGTCAATACCATATTCAGATTTCTAAGTCTGTCTAATGTCCTTTTCCTATTCTAAGATCCCATTCGGGTATCACAGTATATTTAGTTATCGTGTCTTCTTTGGCTCCCCTTGGCTATGACAATTTTTCCGAAATTCCATGTTTTTGATGACCTTGATAATTTGAGGAGTACTGGTTGGGCATTTTGTAGAATATTCCTTAATTGGGATTTGTCTCAATTTTGTTCACAATTATATTGGGATTATGGGTTTGGAGCAAGAACGCCACAGAAGTCAGTCCCATTTTCATCATATTGTATCAAGGGTATAAACTATCACCAGGATATCACTGTTGATTTTGACCTTGATCAGTTGGTCAAGCTGTGCTTATAAGATGTCTACAAAGATACTTCAAAGTAGCTACAGAGCTACTTTATTCTCCTTTTCCTGGCAGCATTTTTAGGCCTTCATAATAGCTTGCCTAAACTACTACAGGAACCTCGTAACTGTTCTCTCTACTGCCAGTTTCATAATTCAATTTCTTCTGTATACTATTACCAGGATGACATTTCTATTTTTAAAAATTTTTTTTTTCAACGTTTATTTATTTTTGGGACAGAGAGAGACAGAGCATGAACGGGGGAGGGGCAGAGAGAGAGGGAGACACAGAATCGGAAACAGGCTCCAGGCTCTGAGCCATCAGCCCAGAGCCCGACACGGGGCTCGAACTCATGGACCGAGAGATCGTGACCTGGCTGAAGTCGGAGGCTTAACCGACTGCGCCACCCAGGCGCCCCAAGATGACATTTTTAAAATGTTGATTTGGATCATGCAACTCCCAGAGCTAAACTGCTTCAGTGTCTATCCATTACATTCAGGTTACATTTCAAAGCTTACTAAAAGTAACCAGCGCTCTTGGGAGAAATTACTTGTTCCTGTGCAGGAGCAGGTAAGGCACAAGAGGAGTCTAGAGCGTTTTTTCTATCTTAAATAAGGATATTCTCAAAGAATCATGGGAATATGTTTCACTGGACAAAGCAGAGACAATTTGAGAGTGATGGATTATAATTCACCAAATAAAAAAAGAGCCTACAAATTCACTTATATAAATAAATGAATTAATATATTAGAAGAAGCTCTTTCTTACAGTATAATGCCAATTAATAAAGCAGGAATGAGGGAGTGAGAAAATCATAAGGGAAGGCTTGGTAAAGAACAGGAAGTTATATAATCTCAAAGCATCTGGATGCAAATACTTAGTAATAAAAGGCAAAGTAATAACTTCATAGTAGTGAAATCTGGCAAACATCACCTTAACCCAATGATTAGAGATAACATCAATTTTGAGACAAACGAGTATCATATGTCCATCGCAGTTAATTGAGAAGACGTATCATTGGTATACCTGCCAAAAATGTACAATCTGAATGTAATCATGAGGAAATGTCAGAAAACTCCAAACTGTGGGATTTTCCACAAAATAACTAGCTTGTACTCTTCAAATATATCAAGGCCAAGAAATACAAAGAGTGGAGGGACTGTTTCAGATTAAAGGAGACTGATGTGACACAACAACTAATGCAATACATGATTGTGGAGTACTTAGAATGGATCCAGGACCCGGGAGGTAAGAAAGGGGTAGGGAGTGGACAGGAGAGAGGGTTGGGAGGGCTTGGAAGGGGAAATAGTTATAAAGAATATTATTGAGGCAAGTAATAAAACTTGAACATGCATGGGGAATTATGTAATAGTACTGTATCTATGATAATTTCTTGATTTTGATTATTAGGTTCTGCTAAAAAAAAAAAAGAAAGAAAGAAAGAAAGAAATCCTTGTTCTTAGGATGTACACATTCATTCACGTATTTAAGAAAAACAGCACAGTATCTCAACTTACTTTCAAATGGATCCCCCTAAAAACAGGTATGGATTTTCTTACATACACATGTATTATTTTAACTTTTTAAAAAGTTTAAAAGTATGCCAAAAAAATTATAACCAAAATCAAAGCCTAAGAATGATTGCTTCCAACTTCTTTGTCTTAAAGGAACCTCTGAGCCTTTGTACATATTATCTACCTAAAATGCCCTCCTTCTCTTCACCTGGAGAACCCCCTACCTACTCTTTACACAGCAGAAAGAGTGAAATTTTAAAATAATTTCTAATTATCCTCTAATGGCTTCCCCTCAAAACATAAGTCTGGTCTCTGAGGAGGCCAACATGTCCAACAGAACTTTACAACAAATGTTCTAGATACATGCCATCCAATATGGTAACAACTAGCCAAATGTAAGTAAGTAATGAGCACTTGAAATGTAGCTAATCTAACTGATGAATTAAATCCTTATTATAATTCAAATAGCCACATGTAGGTAGTAATTACCTTATACCCTTCCTTATACAACAGCCCAGGTTTACTTTTTTACTCTAATTTATTGTAAAAATGGCTTGCATACAACACCCAGTGCTCATCCCAACAAGTGCCCTCCTCAATGCCCATCATCCATTCCCCCACACACACACCCCTCATCAACCCTCAGTTTGTTCTCTGTATATAAGAGTCTCTTGTGGTTTGTCTCCCTCCCTCTCTGTTTGTAACTATTTTTTCCCCTTCCCTTCCCCCATCGTCTTTTGTCAAGTTTCTCAAGATCCACATATGAGTGAAAACATGGTATCTGTCCTTCTCTGGACTTATTTCAATTAGCATAATACCCTCCATTCCATCCACATTGCTGCAAATGGCATGATTTCATTCTTTCTCGTTGCCAAGTAGTATTCCATTGTATATGTAGAGAGGTCCTAAAGGTGAGGTGATGAGAGAATTACAAAGCAGGGAGCTAAGACTCTCCAGGAGCTGAAGCATCGGTCCCCTGGATCAAGCCTCTTTTATTTTGGCAAATTGTTAACAGCAAGCACATACAACATACTATTTGGCATCTTGGCAGGTCATGCACTTACAATGTATTCCATACTGCATGGTCATGAGTATATCTGGTACCAACAAAACATTCTTATCCCAGACCTGGTGTCCATATGGTGTCCTTCTGGAAAGAACGTGCAGTCCCAGCGGCTTCCTGCCTGGGAATGAAACTGTTTTCAGTTCCTTGCTGCTCCGTCCCTTTCCTTAAAGATGGTGCCTCCAGCTTCTTGTTCTCCAACAGTATATATAAACCACATCTTCATAATGCATTCATCAGTTGATGGACATTTAGGCTCTTTCCATAATTTGGCCATTGTTGAAAGTGCTGCTATAAACATTGGGGTACGGGGTACATGTGTCCCTATGCATCAGCACTCCTGTATCCCTTGGGTAAATTCCCAGTGTGCTATTGCTGGGTCGTAGGGTAGTTCTATTTTTAATTTTTTGAGGAACCTCCATACTGTTTTCCAGAGCAGCTACACCAGTTTGCATTCCCACCAACAGTGCAAGAGGGTTCCCCTTTCTCCACATCCTCGCCAGCATCTGTACTTTCCTGAGTTGTTCATTTTAGCCACTCTGATCAGTGTGAGGTGGTATCTCAGTGTGGCTTTGAGTTGTACTTCCTGATGATGCAAGACATTGAGCATCTTTTCACATGTCTTTGGGCCATCTGGATGTCTTCTTTGGAAAAGTGTCTATTCATGTCTTCTGCCCATTTCTTCACTGGATTATTTGTTTTCTGGGTGTTGAGCTTGGTAAGTTCTTTATAGATTTTGGACACTAACCCTTTATCTGATATGTCATTTACAAATATCTTTTCCCATTCTGTTGGTTGCCTTTTAGTTTTGTTGATTGTTTCCTTTGCAGTGCAGAGGTTTTTTATCTTGATGAGGTCCAAGTAGTTCATTTTTGCTTTTGTTTCCCTTGCCTCCGGAGACGTGTTGAGTAAGAAGTTGCTGCGGCCAAAATCAAAGAGGTTTTTGCCTGCTTTCTCCTCGAGGATTTTGATGGCTTCCTGTCTTACATTATTAGATCTTTCATCCATTTTGAGTTTATTTTTGTGAATGGTGTAAGAAAGTGGTCCAGGTTCATTCTTCTGCATGTTGCTGTCCAGTTTTCCCAGCACCACTTGCTGAAGAGACTGTCTTTATTCCATTGGATATTCTTTCCTGCTTTGTCAAAGATTAGTTGGCCATACATTTGTGGGTCCAAATCTGGGGTCTCTATTCTATTCCATTGGTCTGTGTGTCTGTTTTTGTGCCAATACCATACTGTCTTGATGATTATAGCTTTGTAGTAGAGGCTAAAGACTGGGATTGTGATGCCTCCCGTTCTGGTTCTTCAATATTACTTTGGCTATTCGGGGTCTTTTGTGGTTCCATACAAATTTTACGATTGTTTGTTCTAGCTTTGAGAAGAATGCTGGTGCAATTTTGATTGGGATTGCCCTGAATGTATAGATTCCTTTGGGTAGTATTGACACTTCAACAATATTTATTCTTCCAATCCATGAGCATGGAATATTTTTCCATTTCTTTGTGTCTTCTTCAATTTCCTTCATAAATTTTCTATAGTTTTCAGCATACAGATCTTTTATATCTTTGGTTAGGTTTATTCCCAGGTATTTTATGGTTCTTGGTGCAACTGTAAATGGGATCAGTTTCTTTATTTCTCTCTCTGTTGCTTCATTATTGGTGTATAAAAATGCAACCGATTTCTGTACATTGATTTTGTACCCTGCGACTTTGCTGAATTCACATATCAGTTCTTTTGGTGGAGTCGTTCGGGTTTTCCATGTAGAGTATCATGTTGTCTGCCAAAAGTGAAAGTTTGACTTCTTCTTTGCCAATTTTGATGCCGTTTATTTCATTTTGTTGTCTGATTGCTAATGCTAGAACTTCCAACACTATGTTAAACAACAGTGGTGAGAGTGGACATCCCATCCCTACAACAGCCCAGGTTTAAGTACCCTTTGCTCCCTACTATGTTCTGGACTTCATTAGCCAACACACTCTTATTTGCCTATGCTACAGTTACACTGGCTTTTTGCTGTTCCTTAATTATATCAATTACATCCTGGCCTCAATCATTATATTTACTGTTCTCTCAGCGTGGAATACAATCTCATGGTTCCCTCTCTTCTCTCAAGTGTCAGCTCAAATGGTACCTTATCAGTCTATATATCCTATCCATGTTCTACCTAAAATAGCACCCCATCACACTATGCCCTTCATCCTGCTTTATATATTGAATATTGAAGGAGTGGAATGTCATGATTTCTATTATTTACTTACAAATAAAATAGAATTTTATCTACTAGGAAAGTAGATGAAATAAATGACAAAATGTTAATGTTCAATCACTATATTGTACACTTGAAACTAAAGTAACATCATGTGTTAACTATATTGGAATTAAAATTTTTTAAGAGGTCAATATTAACTCTTCAAGCTAGATGATAATTCTTTTACTATTATTTCTTTATTATTCCAGTGTCTCTGTACTTTTGAAAATTATCCCAATTGAAAAAAAAGGCAAATGAAATACGATCTAGAGCTAATGAGCAAACTATTCTTTCCTTCACAATTAAGCTTCATAAAAGGAGAGTGAAATGCTATGTTGAGGTAGGTAGTATTTTGTTGCTTTTAAGTCAGAACTCAAAAATACCTTTGTACATTGAAGAATTAAACAGAAAGAGGGGATGAAGATAAAATGAGAAACAACTAGTGGAGCAAGGACCTGGAAGAAATGGAAATGACATCATGAATTAGCACTGTAAAGGAAAAGAAATACTATATTCTAAAAAGGAAGAAAAGAAACATGGCTAACTCTGCAAGCTGCAAGTTACAGGAGAAAAAAACTTCAGGGAGTTTGAAAGTGATGGCTGATGAATTAACAAGCAAAATAATCTGAAGAGCAGATGTGGCAAAATGGGGAAAGAATCTGGGGAAAATGGTAAAATCTGAAATAACTGCCAGGGTAATGGGAGAATTCATCAAGGATAACACAAAAACATACTTAGAGTGGCAATGCAGATAGAACTTAATGCCAGCAATCTGTTTATGCAATTTTCTCCAACACTTGGCTACATGAATACATGTACAAAACATCAGAGGAGCTATACTTATTCAGACCAGAGGAAGGCTATTAAACATCAGAATAGAGATCTTAAAGTGGAACAGAGACATCATATGAGGGAGTGAATGAAGTAGAGGGTCTGAGATTAATAAGTAAATAGAATAACTAAAATTTCAGAAATGGGATTATACTGGTCACAAATAAAATCTACAAGAAGAATCAGTTATCCTGTAATATATAATTAAAGTAAAATAAATTTTCTTTTTGGCTAGTGTGATTTAAATGTGGTTCTACCAGGGCACCTGGGTGCCTCAGTCAGTTCAGTGTCTGACTCTTTGTTTCAGCTGAGATCATAATCTCACAGTTCATGATTTCCAGCCCTGTCTCAGGCCCTGCACCGATAGACTCTCTCTCTCTCAAAATAAGTAAATAAACTTAAATAAATAAATAAAGGTAAATTATAATAAACAAACAAACAAACAAACGTGGTTTTACCAAGAGCTAGAAGTTAACATGGCTCCTAAAGGTTTTTTTCAATTACAGAGCAGAATAGCTTTTTGATCAATAATGTCTCAAGATGATGGTGTAATGTGATTTAGAAATTTCACAAGTCATGTATTAATAATAGTGAAAGTTCATAAATTGTAGCTTATTTTTGTGAGTTAGAGCTAATTTTAATAACATAATTCTCACTCATATTCTAATATACTTCCTGGGATAGAAACACCCATGGGAGTTATATCATACACATGAAACTAATTTCATGCTACAGCAGGGAAGGTATTAAGAATTGCTAGCATAGAGTATTGCTAGCATTTTAAAGCATCCTGTACAATAGAAACTAGTGTCAGGAATGGTAATTATGGTCTCCAGCTTAGATTTATTTAAATACTAGAAGCTAGAGGATTAAGAGTTGTCATTCTTAGTACTTTTACCGTATTTCAAAAATTAACCTTTGTGAGCCAAGACTGCTTACACCTTGAATTTCTATGAAATATGTATCAAGAAAAGTTTCATTCAAAAATAATACACAATACAACTTCAATTCTCAATCTATACTTCATACCTATCTTATTGGCTAGGCTAATCCTGAACTTAAGTGACACTTTGGGGTCGAGAGGAAAAGAGTGTCAGTGAAGCGGATCACACCATAAAAGTGGTTTTCAAAGTAACAGTACACTCACATGTATAAACTTACCAGGTTCCTAATTCCAGTCAATGTGGAATGGGAAAGGGGAGAAGTACGAAATTCCAACATTAGATTTATGTTATCCAATACCACCAAACAAATACTACATTTCTATAAACTGAAGAGGAAAATGGCACTGATCACTGGACTCTTTGATGTTTCTATTTAATTTCCTATATGCTCCAACAAACCTCCATAACTAAAAACCAAAATATAAAATACTTACTTTTTCATTTTTTTTGAGTTATATTTGACTTGGTAAGCTGCCTGGATTAATTTGTCTGGGCCACCATCAAACTGATGTGGAATGACCTTCTGAAAGTGCTAAAAAGACACATTAAAAGAAAAACATAAGAACTACTTAGTGCTGTTTCTTGTTAACTAATTAACAGTAAAATCTAAAGACACTCAAGAAATCATGAACTGACTTGCCTGTAACATCCCTTCCATGTCAAGTTGCATCAGTTCTGCCTGATTCATTTGAAGAAGTGCCAATCCTACTCGAAATACTATTTCTAAACCCTGTGGAAACACATTTCATAAAGTCAAACTTCTCTTACTATTCCATTGACAAAAACTAATCATTCAAAAAAATATTAAGGTAAACATTTAGGGATCTACACTAGAAACTGACAAACATCTCTGCAAAAAGTCAGATAGCAAATATTTGAGACTTTGTGGGCCATGTGGTCACTGTCACAAATACTCAACTCTGCCACCACAGCCCAAAAGCAGACAAAGACAACACAACAAAAGGGCATGGCTATGTTCCAAGAAAACTTTTTACAAAAATAAGTGAAGGAACGAATTTGACACTTGAACCAGGATGATTAGTACATAAATCAGTTTGCTGACTCCAAACTAAATTAATTTAATTAGGTAATATAAACTGATCATCCCAAGATGTAGTTAATAACAACTAACATTGGGTTTAAGATGTTGTATTTATTTATTTTTAACTTAATTCATTCACTAAGGTGGGACTTGAATTCACCACCCTGAGATCAAGAGTCACATGCTTTACCAGCTGAGCCAGCCAGTCACCCCTGATTAAGATGTTATTACCATTTATCACTTAATCTTACTTCCTACCTTCTCACCCAAAATACAGAATAAAAGATAAAGGATGACTCTACATGACCATGACAATTAAAAGAACTACCTGCAAAATATTCATAGAATAGAAGAAACTTAATTATGCTCATTACTTCTTGCTCTTTGGGTAACAGATGCACTGCAATAATATTAACTGTAAGGCAAATTTCACCTTTCACTAATTCTCACTGAATCAGTAAGAATGGATTCACCTCCTGAATCAATCAGGAAGCTATACAGAGGTCTGATTAAGAGTGTGGGCCCCAGGGTGCCTGGGTGGCTCAATCAGTTGAGCATCTGACTCTTGATTTTGGCTCAGGTCATAATCCCAGGATCATGAGATCAAGACCTGTGTTGGGCTCCACGCTGAGCATGACACCTACTTAAGATTCTTTCTCTGTCAGGGGTGCCTGGGTGGCTCAGTTGGTTAAGTATCCGACTCTTGATTTCAGCTTGGGTCATGCAGTTTGTAGGTTCGAGCCCTGAGTCAGGCTCTGTTAGTGAGAAGCCTGCTTGGGATTCTCCCTCTCCTCTCTCTCTGTGCCTCCCCTGCTCGCTCTTTCTCACTCTCTCAAAATAAATAAACTTTAAAAAAAAAGATTCTCTCTCCCCTTCTGCTCCTCTCCCTAAGTTCACACTCACAATTGCTCTTAAAAAAAAAAAAAAGAAAGAAAGAAAGAAACAAAATCGCAAAAGAGTGTGGGCTCCAGATTTTGACTGCCTGCATTTAAATGCAGGCACTACACCACTTAGGTGCTGTATCCACAGACAAGATACTTAACTTTCCTCTAAGACTCAGTTTCCTCATCTATCATTTATTAAATGGGGAAACTAACAAGTACTTAGTAGGTATTTTACAGGTTTAAAGGAGAGCATCCTTATAAGTAGTTAAGCATGGAACACATGAGTGTCCTATATTGTTCTCCTCATTGCCCTGCTCTAATGATTAAATCCATGATTCCTTCACTAAGTCTGCCCACTAGCTTACCTCAGACATAAAGATATCAAATATCCTTGTTGCAATTGGTAATGGAAAAGTCGTAAGAAAGATAGTCAGAAACCAGGATGATGCATACATTGAGGTATGAAAGCTCTGAGACTGAAAATGTACAAAGAGCTCTGGAAGATGCTCCTAAAGAAAAGAAAGGAATTAATTAAGACACAGTAAAATTCGGCATTTTAAACCCAGAGTATTTTGTGTATACTAATAGCCTATTTCAAAGATTAGATCAGGCATCACTTAGAAAAGTTAAGATGTAGAAATTGATACATTCAGGAAAGTGGTTACTATCTGGGAAAGGAAGAAGGGGAAAAGGATGTGGAGTCAGAATTTAGGCTGTATCTAGAACATTTACTAATAAAAATAACAATTAAAACAAATAAATAAAACTTTAATATTTATTTAATCATGTTGGTAGGAACACAGCTGTCTGATATTTTCTGTACTTTTCTAAAACCGTAGTAATTCCAAAAAAATTTTTAAAGAAAAGAAATGCTACGTTGAAATACTTTCTGGTGCTATCTACCATTGATCACCCATCCTTACCTTCCTACCTTTCACCCAAAATACAGATGCTTCCTCAATTCTAGTAATTCAAAACATAAATGACACATTAACTGAAAATAAACCAAGAGAAATTAAGGTTGGTTAAAAACATTATTTCAGAAAGAAAATTTTATTTAAGATTCATCTCAATTCCCATTTTATCTTTTTCTTTAAAATGTGCCAACACTTTGCATATCTCCTGCAGGTAAGGCAGCCAGGGAAAAGCAGACTCATAAAAGGGCTTTCATGTCTGCTGAATCCTGAACGTATATTCTTAAGTTCTGCTTATCTAATTGAAATTTAAGTCAATGAGAATACTTACACCATAATATTACAGGACAATATTACAGTAAACTAAAAATATATATATAAATTAACTCTAGAAGGGTAAAATATTTCAAAAATATTTTTCACTTGATTTTGATTCCTCTCCTCCCCTTCTCTACACCCTCACACAGTCACTACACTCTGAGTCTTAAACTAGCAACATAAAAGCATTATTTTAAGAAAATATTACAGGCTAGCAAAAAAAGTGAGATAAGAAGGGAAAGAAAGGCAGGAGAGAGGACTGAAAGAACAGACAAGCCTGAAAAGAAGTGAACTGTTGTCAGTGTCATGTCATGAACTCTTGTGAGAGCAAAGTCTCTATAACAATAATAGGATACAATAGGGCATAAAAAGGAAACTCATGCATTTAGGCAATGTGGTTGTGATATATTTGGCATAAATGCTTCAAGTCTGAATATGAAAACTGCAGTCAAGTTCCAGACTGTGCTCTACCAGCAGATAGCATCTAACTGATGTGTTAACCAACCAACAATCATGGGATTAAAACACTGACTTTTCAATTGCTAAAATGCTTTTAACACTGAATTTACTTAGTTGTCACTCAAACCAAGAAGACAAAAATATAAAGCCAATATGCCTTTTCATTAACACTATAATTTTACCTGTATCATGCATTCAAACTGGTACATACATAGGCCCAATTCTGCCATACTTGGCTTAAAAAGTTCACGAAGTCTATAATCTTGCATTAATTTAACAAATACACAGAAAGCTTCTTCTTCTGGCATCTACAATATAAGGGGGAAAAGTAACACAGGTTAATGTTCTGTAATACACAAAAAAGCTAAATGTTTATTTAAACTAAGAACCCATCCAAGTATAAAGATGTTTTTGAATGTCCATGTGTTACAATGTTAAGAACACTGGACTAGGTATCAAAAGATTCTAATCTCCCATTCTCAGAATGAGAGGTTAAACAAATTTAACAACCTCTGAGACTAACTGCCTCACTTGCCTAATTCATGAATTCTATCAACCAATATTCCTTTAGAGACAGATAGTTCTGTTCTCCTGGGTATATACCAGTGAAAAAAATAAACACTCTACCCTCATGGAACCTGAACCTTTTAGTTGGAGAAGACAATATGTGCAATAAATCCATTAATATATATGCCAGATGGTGATGAGTGCTATGGAAATAAAATACAGTAGGGTCACAGGAAATGCTGGGGAGATACACTGCTATTTATATAGGCAGATCAGGCAAAGTCCCTTGAAAAGGGAGCATTTGAGCAGAATACTGAAAAAACTAAGGGAGCAATTGAGGAAAAGAACAGTCCTAGGAGAGTATAAGGCCTCGGAGTAGAATCACAAGTGGCATGCTCAAGGAACAGCAAATAGACCACTAAATTAGGAGTAATTCTGCAAGTGGTGGTTAGCTTATGGAGGAGAAATACACGGAACCAAATTACAGAAGGTTTTAGAGACCATTGTAAGGATTTGGACTTTTACCTTACATGAGATGGGAAGACTTTCAATGGTCCTAAGCAGAAATTATATGATACAGTAAGTGTTTAAAAAAAAAAAAAAAACTTGTAAAATATATTTTCAAAGAATCTGTAAGTAAGGTTTAAAGGTAACAGTTTCATATTTTATTCTTACTAACAACTGTCTCACATTTTATGTGAAACGCACAAGAAAAATATTTTATCCGAAACTCACAAGAAAAGCTGTATCAAATAAGATACGAATATAAGAACTCTTTAAAGAGCTACACA
This sequence comes from Puma concolor, assembly GCF_028749965.1. Classification (NCBI taxonomy): domain Eukaryota; kingdom Metazoa; phylum Chordata; class Mammalia; order Carnivora; family Felidae; genus Puma; species Puma concolor. The sequence goes on from NC_141674.1 coordinate 79,001,596, forward strand.
GATATTCAGAATATTTTCTAATTTTCTAATGCTCATTTATTCACATTATACTAATGTGTTTTAAAAGAAACCTTGGGGAGCCTGGGTGGCTCAGTCAGTTAAGCATCCAACCTCGGCTCAGGTCATGATCTCATGGTTTTTGAGTTCAAGCTCCGCATTGGGCTCTCTGCTGACAGCTCTGAGCCTGGAGCCTGCTTCAGATTCTCTGTCTCCCCCCCCTTCCCCTCCCCCCTGCTCATGCTCACTCGCGCTCTCTCTCTCTCTCTCTCAAAAATAAACATTTAAAAAAATTTTTTAAATAAAAATAAATAGTAAATAAAATAAAATAAACCTCAAAGGATCTCTAGGCATTCTTACTAACAACTGTTTCTAATAACTTTTTTTCCTGGCCTTAACACAGCCTTGGACAGAAGTCAAATGTTACTCTTAGTAAAACCTATACTTCCTTCCTTCCTCCCAACACATACAGCAACAATTCTGCCTTGAAGACCATCCTTATCAATTCCACAAGCCCTATAGCCCCACTGATTTATGTTAATCACCATAAGAAGCCACACAACCTGGAACTCTCATCCCATGCGGTTCTACTGTTCCCCAAATTTAACCCCATGTCCAGCCTTCCCTAAACCTTTTCCACAGCACTTTCTGGAACTCATAACCTGCCATTAACAAAATATGCTACCTAGATCCTCAATCTCTTTACTAAATGGTCTTTCACCTTCTTCCTCCAACTGAAATTGCCTCCCCTAAGGGGGCTGTTTTCTCTACTATAGTACTGAAAGCAACCAGGGAGTAAAGGTCTATTTCTCTTCCTGGAACTCACTGACTCATTGCCATTGCATTAACTCCCCCTTCTCTCTGAAACAGATACTGTGGATATTTCCTATTACTCTTCTTTTTTGTAATATCTACAAACCTCTAGGTCACTCACCTGAACCTTACTCATTTTCATGAGGATTAATTCCCTGGCCTAGCGGATCTTACTTAGCCTTCCTTTCTTCCAATGATCTTAACTCAGGTTCTAGAGCCACACTGCTTATGGTTCAAATTCCACTTAGCTACATGACCTTAAGCAAATTATTTAATCTCTCTGTTGCTCAGTTTCAACATTGGTCAGATGAGTAAAATAACAGCACTTATTTCACAGGGTTGCAATGAAGATTAATAGAGTTATATGACCTTGCAAGCCTATCACTCATTTATATCACACTACCTTTTTTCTGTTCCCAACTCTCGTGTGTTCTTTGCTGCCTATACCCTGTTATATTTATTCAGTCACTTAAATCCACAATAACTTCTGCCTGTCTCTCTCAGTAATAATTCCAACTGCAAAACTCTACCCTTGGATAAATCAAACTCTAGAAGTATATCTAGGCAACGGAGAGTGGTTGGGTACAAACAAAAGACTTTACCATGCTGGCTGATCTCACTTTGAATTCAGAACCACTAATGTCAGTGGATCTTTAATGTTTCTGGTATGCTTTATTTCACTAATTTAATCACTCTCAATCTATGAGGCCACCATTTCAAGCTTTCTTCTCTATCCTCAAGCTTTCACGGCCTCCTTCCCACTCAACTCTAATCTAATGACCTTATTTCGTACTTAAATTTTTTAAAAATTAGAAGCAATATAAAGAGAATTTTCCCATTCTCACACTATCATAAATATCATCCTACCTGCATCTGCATCCATTTTATAGCCTCTTGTCTCTCTCTTCCATTGGCCTGAACCTTTACCACAATTCTGGTCTCATATTTCCAACTGCCCACTTACATTTCCACTTGGACGTCTGATAGACATCTCAAACCACTCCTAATTTCCTACTCTGCCATTCCTTGCCCAAACTTCCACTCAAAATCCATATGTGTCATCACTGTCTCCTTTCCTTTTACTCCACATGCAATCTATCAGTAACTCCTGCTGGCTCTATATTAAGATTATTTCAAGAACCAACCACTTTCGACCAAAGACACCTAATCCAAACCACAATCAAAAGAGTAGTCCATTGTCTGAAAAACTCTAAAAGCCTCCTCATGGGTCACTCTGCTGCCTCCTCGGGCTTCCTTCCCAACAATCTATTCCCTATACAGCATGGAGCTGCCCGAGTGTTCTTTTCAAGGCTTGAATTAGACCATTTCACTCCACTGCTCAAAATACTCTAGTGGTTTTCCATATCCTCAGTAAAAGTCAAAATCCTTACAAGGTCCTACATGACATGACCCCTTACTACTTTTCTCATCTCTTCTCCCACCACTACCTTCCCCTTTCCATTCCACCCCTACCACCCCTCATTTTACTGACAGTGGGAATGAATAAATTTTTTGTCTTATAAGGATTTCTGCTCAGGGCACCTGGGTGGCTCAGGAAGTTAAGCATCCAACTTCAGCTCAGGTCATGATCTCACAATTTGTGGGTTGAAGCCCTGCATCAGGCTCTGCACTGACAGCTCAGAGCCTGGAGCCTGCTTCAGATTATGTGTCTCCCTCTCTCTTTGCCCCTCCCCACTCATGCTCTGTCTCTGTCTCTCTCTCTCAAAAATAAAATAAATTTAAAAAAAAAATTTCTTCTCTTCTGAAATATTACAGGTTCCATTCCCTCTCTCCTCCACAAAGCACTAATGTGGGAAATGCCAATTTTTTAAGTAAGTTGAAGTAATCAAATAAAAGACCAAAGAGGGGGAAAAAAAAAAAATCACTGGGTCCTCCTCAAAAAAATTGAAAACAATGTTTTCAAAATGAAAACGTGTAACACTGAGTAAAATATAAATATGAAGAACAATCACCTAGTTGTTTTACAGCCACTCCTTTCTATTAGAAATCTGTGCACACAAATCTTGGAGCAATTGCACTGCTACATACCTTTTCTGTGACACGGACTCAATAAGAATCCATGCCTTTTGCAAAGGTCTAATGGGGACAGTATCTACCTAATTTTGTTGGAGTATTAAGACATACACAAAACATATCCAGCACTTTTAGCTATTTTAAAACGACATGTACTAATTAAGCTAACTTTACAAAATTTTTCCTCAAACACTGAGTTATGTTGCCAAGCTAACATGTGGGAGGCAATATAGCATAGGGTATAAGAGAATTAAGTTTTAGAAACAAAGAGAGGGGCCTTTGAATCTGGCTCTACCACTCTTTCTAGCTTATGGCCCTGGGCTAGAAAATTATTGTTATGGTAATGTATTAGCTGCCATTGACAATAAAAGATAAATAAATTAATCAATAAATGAAAGTATCACTACCAGCACTGCCTACAGTGTCTTGGAGGAAAATGTGGTGGCCCCTTGGGATTCCTATAGCCCTAGGTCTACTGTTAAAGAGATTTGTAACTCAAGAAAAAACTGCCCTTTAAATACTCAACAGAAATGACTACTGAAAGGTTATTCTGGAACTAATATGAATGCAAAAGGAAAAGAATTATGAAAAAAAAAACACTCGATTTATAAGAATGTTTGAGTTCAACAGTAAACAGCCTACCAATATTAATCAACTACAAATTAAGAAAAATCACTATTGTGCAAAACCTCAACATTAACAAAACTAGTTTTGTTTTCATTATTTGCAATCTAATATCACCTAGAAATGGACAGTTATCATGCAACAATTGGCAGTAGTTCCTATATTATAAAACAAAGTAAATATCACTCTTATTATAAATCAGTTTCTGTGACATGACGTTTTTGCTACTCAGAAAAGTAGTGTGTATATATTCCTGAGAGTTACAAAGCTTTAAAATTCAGGCAGAACTGCTGGGAAACTGAAGCAAAGCATGGAGCAACACAGTTTCAAATTCCTACTCTGCTTTTATCTACCAAGAAAAATCATCTTGGGCCAGTCATTGAATTTTTATTGCATGTCTACTATATGCCAAACACCACGGTAGGTTTTTATATTATCTCATATAACCCTCACAATGAATCTGAAAGTACACAGTGTTACCTAATTAAGGCTCAGAGACTGATTAAATGATCTAGCCCAAGTTCACAGAACTCAGTGTAGCACTGAGATGGAAAAACCAGCTTACATATACGACTCAAATCAAGCTATCTCCACGGTTTCTCTTCAGACTACATTTTAGTGTGAGAATAAGAGTACAATGGACTTGAAAAAAAAATTCAACGGAAGTGAAAACACTATTTGTCATTTCCCTTCTAAGATATAAACTGGTGATCCTGCCCCTGACTTCTGAAAACATCCTATCCAAACCCACTCCAAAGTAAGTCACTGTCAATAGAAATATAGGTTATATCCCTGGGGCAGTAAAAATAATTATCTATATTTGGTTTAATTTTTTTTAAGATTATTTATTTCCTTTGGGGGTGGGGGGACAGAGAGAGAGAGAGAATATCCCAAGCAGGCTCCACACTGTCAGCACGGAGCCCGATGTGGGGCTCAAACTCATGAACCATGAGATCATGACCTGAGCCGAAACCAAGAGTCAGACGTTTAACCGACTAAGCACCCAGACATACCATGAGCATCTCTATTTTAGAACCTATAACAAGATAGGCATAATAAGCACTTAACTCTGTGACAACCAAACTTTCTGTGTGAATTTGCAAAGATGTATGACATAAATAAGATTTTCATACCAACACTTTAATCATATCCTCCTTAGTTGGGAAAACATTAGTCTTTATTAAATATTGACATGTAAGTTAAGATTTAAAAGTAGATACAGGCTATATAGTACAATATTATGGCTCAAATGTAGACACCAAGAAGCTGAAATTTCATTACTGGAAGGACATTATTGTGTATGTTATTTTCAAAACTTTTAATATTTTAAAGTGAAAATTAACTATCCCTATTTAAATTATGCCTAAAGAGGGGCGCCTGGGTGGCGCAGTCGGTTAAGCGTCCGACTTCAGCCAGGTCACGATCTCGCGGTCCGTGAGTTCGAGCCCCGCGTCAGGCCCTGGGCTGATGGCTCGGAGCCTGGAGCCTGTTTCCGATTCTGTGTCTCCCTCTCTCTCTGCCCCTCCCCCGTTCATGCTCTGTCTCTCTCTGTCCCAAAAATAAATAAAAAACGTTGAAAAAAAATTAAAAAAAAAAAAAATTATGCCTAAAGAAAAATACCCAGTATCAAATGCTTAATAAAATTAAGAATGATTCTTTAATTCTCCAATTCAACTTCAATAAGGAACTTAGAAACTTAATACTTGTACTAACTTACCTGCATAAGCAACAATCCAACTATAAAAGCACTTCCTTGACAGTAACCAACCTCACGATCCACTAAAGAATATGCCTAAAAAGTAAAAAATGTTCAAAATACTTTAACATGATGTATTATATCTTTCTTCTCTAAAAACCTAAAAATAGTGAGATGATGGAGTAAATACCATTTATTTTTTTGACAAGCTTCCGCTTGCTTGTCATACATGTTATCCTATTAGGGTTTAAAAAGTAGATGATTTATTACATAAAATTTTCTTTTGATAATTTCCCAGTTAGAAACCGATGCTCCTAAGGACAAGAAAATAAAGGAACTTACACTCAGTGAAGTAACAAAGTTTAAAAAATATTTATCTGGTAAAGATAAAAACAGTAAGGTTAAGGTAAAGCACTAGGAGAACTGAAAAGGTTCAAAAAGAAATTAATATTTTACAGAGGTAAAAAAGAGGTAGTTGAAAGGGAAAGGAACTATTTCAAGAAAAAAGGCAATATTGAAGAAAAAATTACAATAGCACACACTCTGAAGAGCTAAGAGTTCCTAATAGTGCTGGCCATAGTAAGCAGAAAACTGGTCCTAGATTGTGAAACTCACAGAAGATAAATCATCCATTTTCATAAAGGATCTTTCTATGGTATAGTGATTTATAGACTATTTGATTCTAACCAATATCAAGCAATGTGATGAATTTTCTAAGTTCTCCAAACTAGACAGTAATGTAGCATCAAAATTAAAGCAGAAATCATGCTAAAGTCAAATTTTTGCCAAAGTAACTGATTACTGTCTAATTTCAACCTTCTGAAAATTCATTTTAAAAAATGATAAATAGAACTTACCTTCATTACATTAAATAAAACCTCCTGTCCAAGGCTGTCTTTTTCCTTAAAGAAATTGTGTTCAGGATAAGTTCTAGCAATGTCCCTTCGGATCAATTTTTCACAAGGTGAGGTCATTTTCAGGAGTTCTGAATACTGATCCTTAATTGGCATACTTTGTGCACTGCATAAAAGTTGCCAAACTATTGCTCTAAAATGGTGAGGTATCCCTTTACGAACAAGCTCCTAAAAATAAAATTAAAAGTAAAATAAAATTTTAATATTGAATTATTGAAGTCTCCTACCTTAAAAGTCAAAGACGACTTGTTGGGGATTGGAATGGAGTGGAACACTTTATCAAATTTATAATTCACAAAGCTACTCTTAAATACTAGGGAACCTTTTAACCAAGGCTAATACTTGGCCCTTGGATGTGTCCTCCTTGTCAGGGGAGCTACAACGCCATGGATAAACCCTTGACATTTCTCCCAGAATGTGGCCTCTAAAGCTATTAAGGACCTGAAAATCTGCAGAGCTGTGAATGAAAGCACAGTAATAACCGTTGTCTTTCAAAGATTTTAGAAAAAAGGTAAAAGTGATAATTCAAAGACCTAGGATGTTACTACTTCATTCATGAATCTGTAAAAAGAGAGAATTTATAAAATAATTTTCAGCTATATATTTCTACAATTAGGAATCATCTGTAACAACTGATATCTACAATTCAAAACTTCTAATGGACACAAATAAATGAAAACAGATAAAGCAGGGCTCTTTATTACAGCACTTAGAAAGTACTCGAATCTCAGTTGTTTTTTTTTTAATCTTCCATTAATCCATGCCTTGATGCCCCTTTGGGATAAGAGGAAGAAATTCAACAAAGAATATGAATACCTTAACTTGCTTTTCCTTCTTTTTGCGTACATCTTCCCATTCATTAACAATTCTTCCCCAAAGAATCCAAGAATCTTCTTCAAGGTGGCTGAGGTTGCTAGAGGCTGATGAACTTGATACAAGGGAGGAGCCACTGTTTCTTCTTGACCCATTTACAGATCTTAAAGACTTACTATCCGTCTCTAACAATCTAAAACATAATTAAAAATTGCTCAAGATCTAATTTCACAGTGATATTGGATGAAGTAATAATGATACATAGATCTTTACTAATAGCCACGGTTTTAGAATATGCATAATTTCAGTAATATTTGGTTACTGCTGTATTTTTTCATCTAAGCATAGCAATTTCAAAATTTGATAGTACATTACATTAAATATTTTAGTGCTATTTGTCCCATCATAATTTCCCTTCATCTCTACTAAAAATACAAATTAGGAGAAATCTAGTGAGAAAGGTGGATGGGAGGGCTTCAGGAGAAAACAAATTGCTGTTGGAACAGGTTTAACAAATTCTATTGAAGAACTAATCCTACATGTTTAGAATGCATCCTAGGCTAAAAAAAGCAAAGCAGGGCCACACAAATCACCCAAATCCCTTTTCTTTTTTTCATTTTTTTCTGCCCTTCTATAAATCTGCCATTGTTTGGTCATGCAGTATCGGTATAAAAAATTAACTGGGGTGCATGGATGACTAAGTGGGTTAAACATCCAACTCTTGCTCTCAGCTCAGGTCTTGATCTCACGGTTGTGAGTTCAAGCCCTTCACTAGGCCCAGCATGGAGCCTACTTAAAACAACAACAAAAACAAACAAAAAAACCCTGTATAATTATTAATATGAAAATTGGAAGTTTTCACTTATTTGTTTATATACACATATATTTATTTACAATTCTGGATTCTCTTGAAAAATAAAGATGGCAAAACCAAGCCCATCCATATTCCTGCATAGGAAAAACAAGGTGTAGCCGAGTAGGAGCTTCTCCATTTACATGGAGGACTTTAATACACTAGGTCTCCTTAATCCCAACTACCTCACAAAAACTCGAGCCAACTAACAGTTGTTATTTATCACTAGGTTTGCACTCTCAAACTGAGACCTCTTCATTCTTAAGATCCTTTCGCCATTGTATTTCCTTATCTGTTCAAAGATGAGATAATTTCAGAGATCAGTTCTATGACTTATCACAACATCAAATCTATTATTTATTTCATAAATAAACACACTATAATGAGAGACTGGAAAATGTGGCTCTCTCACTATAAAGACAGAAATTACATGTCATTCAAATAAGGGTCCTCAAAGATCTATTTCTGTTTTTAACATGACTACCACTTACTTAGAATAATGCCTTGAGAAAGTCCTCTATTTAGGATATAACAAATGCTCCAAATATTAAAGATCTATAAAAACTAATAAAAAAATATATGTATCAAACCCTACTGAGCAGATTAGAAACCCCCTTTGCATGGGAGATTTATTCATCTTTATATCCCTGAAAGCACTTAGCACAATAACAAGGTACATTAAGTATCAACTGAGTTGAAATAAAATCAAATCTGCATATTAAAAAAAGAACTTCAAATCCCAAATATGTCATAATCAGTAACACAACATAATAAAAACTGCACAAATACTATTCTTCTTCATGGGATAGTTTCATACATTTCCACTGCAACAATGATTTAAATTAAATATCCCAAATATGGCTAGAAATAGAAAAATGGATAAAACAGCCAAATTAAGCATCAACTATTTGCTATAAATATTCTTTATTGGAAAAAAATAATTCCCAAAGCAATCTACATATTCAATGCATCCCTATTAAAATAACATCAGCATTAGGGGCGCCTGGGTGGCGCAGTCGGTTAAGCGTCCGACTTCAGCCAGGTCACGATCTCGTGGTCCGTGAGTTCGAGCCCCGCGTCGGGCTCTGGGCTGATGGCTCAGAGCCTGGAGCCTGTTTCCGATTCTGTGTCTCCCTCTCTCTCTGCCCCTCCCCCGTTCATGCTCTGTCTCTCTCTGTCCCAAAAATAAATAAATGTTGAAAAAAATTAAAAAAAAATAAAATAAAATAAAATAAAATAAAATAACATCAGCATTCTTCACAGAGCTAGAACAAACAATCCTAGAATTTGTATGGAAACAGAAAAGACCCCAAATAGCCAAAGCAATCTTGAAAGAGAAAACTAAAGCAGAAGGCATCACAATCTTGGACTTCAAGCTATACTACAAAGCTGTAACCATCAAGACAGTATGGTACTGGCACAAGAACAGACACTCAGATCAATGGAACAGAACAGAGAACCCACAAATGGACCCACAAACATATGGCCAACTAACCTTTGACAAAGCAGGAAAGAATATCCAATGGAATAAAGGCAGTCTCTTCAGCAAGTGGTGATGGGAAAACGACAGCGACATGCAGAAAAATGAACCTGGACAACTTTCTTACACCATATGCAAAAAAAAACTCAAAATGGATGAAAGACCTGAATGTAAGACAGAAAGCCATCAAAATCCTCAAGGAAAAAGCAGGCAAAAACCTCTCTGGCCTTGTCTGCAGCAACTTCTTACTCAACACATCTCTGGAGGGAAGGGAAACAAAAGCAAAAACGAACTACTGGGGCCTCATCAAAATAAAAATCTTCTGCAGTGAATGAAACAATCAGCGAAACTAAAAGGCAACTGACAGAATGGGAGAAGACTTTTTGCAAACGACATAAAGATCAGATAAAGGGTTAGTATCCAAAATCTATAAAACAACTTATAAAACTCAACACCCAAAAAACAAAGAATTCAGTGAAGAAATGGGCAAAAGACATGAATAGACACTTCTCCAAAGAACATCCAGAGGGCCAACTGACACATGAAAAAATGTTCAACATCACTCATCATCAGGGAAATACAAAGTAAAACCACAATGAGATACCACCTCACACCTGCCAGAATGGCTAACATGAACAACTCAGGCAACAAAAGATGTTAGAGAGGGTGCAGATAAAGAGGATCTCTTTTGCACTGCTGGTAGGAATGCAAACTGGTGCAGCCACTCTGAAAAACAGTCTGGAGGCTCCTCAAAAAGTTAAAAATAGAACTACCCTACGACCCAGCAACTGCACTACTAGGTGTTTATCCAAGAGATACAGGTATGCTGTTTCAAAAGGACACATGCACCCCAATGTTTACATCAACACTATCAACAATAGCCCAAGTATGGAAAAAGCCCAAATGTCCATCAATGGATGAATGGATAAAGAAGATGTGGCATATATATACAATGGAGTATTACTCAGCAACCAAAAAGAATGAAATCTTGCCATTTGCAACTACATGGATGGAACTAGAGGGTATTATGCTAAGCGAAATTAGTCAGAGAAAGACAAATCATATGACTTCACTCATGTGAGGACTTTAAGATACAAAACGATATACAGATGAATATATGGGAAGGGAAGCAAAAATATAAAAACAGGAGGGGGACAAAACATAAAAGATTCTTAAATATAGAGAACAAACAGAGGGTTGCTGGAGAGGTTGTGGGAGGGGGAATGGGCTAAATGGGTAAGGGGCACTAAGAAATCCACTCCTGAAATCATTGTTGCACTATATGTTAACTAACTTGAATGTAAATTAAAAAAATAAAATAATAATTAATAAAAAAAATTAATGATTATGCTTTACTGCTTTTTCCATAGATATTATTTCAGTAAGTCCACAATATATCTTATGGAAAAATTAGTGTTACATATATGTAAGCACTATTTTTAAAAAAATTTTTTAATGTTTATTTTTGAGACAGCGCAAGCTGGGGAGGGGCAGAGACAGAGGGAGACACAGAATCTGAAGCAGGCTCCAGGCTCTGAGCTGTCAGCACAGAGACTGATGCAGGGCTCGAACTCACGGGCTGTGAAATCATGACCTGAGCTGAAGTCAGACGCTTAACCGACTGAGCCACTGTGGCACCCCTTTGTGTAAGCACTTTTATATATGATTGTAATCCCTCAGAATTCTAAATGGAATAGAGAAACAAACTCCACTGAAATTACTTGAACTTCAGTTCTTCATTTAATTATTCACTGAATGCTTGCTATATGCCAGATAATGAAACTGCAGCACTACCATCAATAGAGAGATGTAATTTAAAAAGAATATAAAAGAATATTTCCTAAGCTAAACCTCAGTTTGAAATATGATGGAAGTATAGATGAAAAAGTGCCTAGACAGAAGGCTTCTAGAGAGTCAGAGAGGTCTCAGAGATTGCCAAGTTCTAACTTCTGGCATAAGCAAGAGTACCAAGTGCAATCATGGGTGAGTTAGAGAAATGGGCAAAGCAGTTTCTTTTCAGAGGACATTGAAATAACATACACAAATATATGGAACTGTGAGAAAAATTTATAAATGCAATATTCCAAAGATACCACATTATCTAAAATACTGTTCTTTGATCCAGTGGAAAAAAAGTCTCTTTAGCAAATCGTCCTGGGAGAAGTGGACAGCAACATGCAGAAGAATGAAACTAGACCACTTTCTTAAACCATACACAAAAATAAACTCAAAATGGATGAAAGACCTAAATGTGAGACAGGAAACCATCAAAAACCCTAAACAGGCAACAACCTCTGTAACCTCAGCTGCAGCAATTTCTTGCTTGACACATCTCCAAAGGCAAAAGAATTAAAAGCAAAAATGAACTACTTGGACCTCATCAAGATAAAAAGCCTCTTCACTGCAAAGGAAACAATCAACAAAACTAAAAGGCAACCAACAGAATGGGAAAAGATATTTGCAAATGACATATCCGATAAAGGGTTAGTATCCAAAATCTATAAAGAACTTGCCAAACTCAACACCCAAAAAACAAATAATCCAGTGAAGAAATGGGCAGAAGACATAAATAGACACTTTTCCAAAGACATCCAGATGGCCAACAGACACATGAAAAGATGCTCAATGTCATGAATCATCAGGAAATACAAATCAAAACCACACTGAGATACCACCTCACACTGGTCAGAGTGGCTAAAATGAACAACTCAGGAAACTACAGATGCTGGTGAGGATGTGGAGAAAGGGGAACCCTCTTGCACTGCTGATGGGAATGCAAACTGGTGCAGCCACTCTGGAATACAGTGTGGAGGTTCCTCAAAAAATTAAAAACAGAACTACACTATGACCCAGCAATAGCACTATTAGTAATTTTATCCAAAGGATACAGGAGTGCTCATTCACAGGAGCACATGTACCCCAATGTTTACAGAAGCGCTTTCAACAATAGCCAAATTATGGAAATAGCCTAAATGTCCATCAACTGATGAAGGGATAAAGAAGATATGGTTTATGTATACAATGGAATACTACTAGCAGTTAGAATGAAATCATGCCATTTGTAGCAACGTGGATGGAACTGGAAGGTATTACGCTGAGTGAAATAAATCAGTCAGAGAAAGACAGATATCATCTGTTTTCACTCCTATGTGGATCTTGAGAAACTTAACGGAAGACGATGGGGGAATGGTAGGGTACAGACAGAGAGGGAGGGAGGCAAACCATAAGAGACTCTTAAATACAGAGGACAAACTGAGGGTGGATGGGAGGGTGGGGGAGAGGGGAAAATGGGTGATGGGCATTGAGGAGGTCACTTGTTGGGATGAGCACTGGGTGTTGTGTGTAACCGATGAACCACGGGAAATCTACTCCAAAAACCAAGAGCACACTTTACAAGCTGTATGTTAGTCAATTTAACAATAAATTATATTTTTTTAAAAAAGAACTTAAATAAATAATAAATAAAAATAAAGTAAAATACTGTTCTTGCCTTAACTCACCAAACAAAAAGGACTCAAATGGACAACAGCCATTAATATAAAAGCTAAAAACTATTAAAACTCCTTGAAGAAAACAGGAAAAAGACTTTACAACTTTGGAATAGGCAAAATGTGTTAATGGGACACAAAGAAACAGTAACCTCAAAAGAAAAAATGAAGCAGGCTTCATCAAACTTAAAAACCCTACTCTTCAAAAGATACCCTTCAGAAAATGAAAAGGTAAACTATAGACTGAGAAAAAAAGTTCTCACATATATACAAGACTGGTATCCAGAATACACAAAGAACTCTTAAAATCAGTAATGAAAAATGCAAACAACACAGTTTGTTTGTTTTTTTAATGATTAAGAGACTTAAGCTTACATTTTACAAAACAAAATAATCAAATGGCCAAAAAGCAATGGGAAAACATTCAACTTGTGTTTTAGTCATCAGGATAAAGCAAGTTAAAATCACACTATGCAGTGTGGCTCAGTCAGTTAAGCATTCGTCTCTGGATTTCAGCTCAGATTATGATTTCATGGTTCATGAGTTTGAGCCCTACAATGGGCTCCACACTGACAGTGTGGAGCACGCTTGGGATCCTCTATCTCCCCTTCCTTTGCCTTCTCATGGGCTATCTCTCTCAAGGTAAATAAATGATGTCCTAGTTCAACCACTTTGAAGAACTAAATTTTCATTTGATCCAGCAAGAGAAATGAATAATCATATCCACAAAAAGATGTGAAGAAAGTTCACAGAAGCTTATTTCATAATAGTTACAACCCAGAAACAACCCAAATATCCAGAAAAGTAAATGATCAAATTTTGATATATTCATTCCTTGCAATACTAACTCAGCAATAAAAAGAAACAAACTGCTGATACATACAATAAAATGGATAAATCTTATAAATGTTAGGTTGAGTGAAAGAAGCCAGATGCACTCAAGTACATACTATATGATTTCACTTATATCAAGTTCAAGAACAAGCATATTATAGAAAAAATATAGGAGAGGGGCGCCTGGGTGGCTCAGTCGGTAAGCATCCGACTTCAGCTCAGGTCATGATCTCCCGGTTCGTGAGTTCAAGCCCCACATCGGGCTCTGTGCTGACAGCTCAGAGCCTGGAGCCTGCTTCAGATTCTATGTCTCCCTCTCTCTCTGCTCCTCCCCCACTCACACTCTGTCTCTCTCGCAAAAATAAACAAACATTAAAAAAATTAAAAAAATATATATATATAGGAGTAAATCCTCATGACTTTGGGTTAGGTAGAGCCTTCTTAGGGGCTCCTGGTGTGGCTCATTCGCTTAAGCACGTGACTCTTGGTATCGGCTCAGGGCATGATCTCACAATCTGTGAGATTGAGCCCTGTGTCAGGCTCTGCACTGACAGCGCAGAGCCTGCCTGGGATTCTCGCTCTCCTTCCCTCCCTGCTCCCCTCCTTCCTCTCTCAAAAAAATTATGTAAACTTAAAAAATAAGTAATTGGGGCACCTGGGTTACTCAGTCGGTTAAGTGTCAGACTTTGGCTCAGTTCATGATCTCACCATTCATGAATTCAAACCCTGCACCCAGCTCTGTGCTGACAGCTCAGAGCCTAGAGCCCATTTCAGATTGTGTCTCCCTCTCCCTCTGCCCTTCTCCTGCTCACACTGTGAGCGTGTGTGTCTCTCAAAATATACATACATACATGCATGCATACATAAATATTCTTAAATATGACACCCAAAGCACAAATGACTATATCTATATCTATATCTATACACGTATATACAGTAAAACCTTGGTTTGCATGCATAATCCATTCTGGAAACATGTTTGTGATCCAAAGCACTTGTGTATAAAAGTGAATTTCAAGAACCATTAGCTTAGTTGTGATCATGTGACATTCGGTGTCACATACTACTCATATTGCAAGACATCACATGTTTATCAAGTTAAAACTTATTAGAAATGTTTGCTTGTCTTGTGGAACATTCTCAAACCAAGTTACTCCCAATCCAAAGTTTTACGTATTTATAATTATATAAACATATTGAACTCACCAAAATTAAAAATGTTTTGGTGCACCTGGGTGGCTCAGTCGGTTAAGTGTCCAACTTCAGCTCAGGTCATGATCTTACAGTTTGTGGGTTCAAGCCCCACATTGGGCTCTGTGCTGACAGCTCAGAGCCTGGAGCTTGCTTTGGATTGTGTCTCCCTCTTTCTCTTTCTCTGCCCCCCTCCAAAATAAATTTAAAAAAACATTTAAAAAAATTTTTTTAAATGTTTTGTGCCTTCCTGGATGCCATCAAGAAAGTGAAAAGAAAACGTAAGGAACAGGAAAAGCTATTTGCAACTCAGAAGACTTATATCTAAAATATATAAGAAACTCTTATGACTCCATAATAAAAACAAGCAACCCAATTAAAAAATGGGCAATAATCAGAATAAACATTTCTCCAAAGAAGATATACAATAGCCAATAAGCACATGAAAAGCTGCTCAGCATCACTAATCATTTGGGAAATGCAAACCAAAACCATAATAAGATATCACTTTACAACCACTAGGATGGTTATAACTGAAAGACACAGTAACAACTGCTGGTGAAGATATGGAGTACACAGGAACGCTCAGACACCACTGATGTGAATGTAAAATAGTAAAACCACTTTGGAAAACAGTCTGACAATTCTAAGAGAAATGGAAAAGCTATGCCCAAGAAGGGATAGGAAATAAATGCAAATGGGCATGCGGTTTCTTGTAGTGACAGATGCACAAAACTTATACAACAAATATTCGTGGAAGCATTTATTCATAACAGCCCCAAAGTGGAAACAATCCAAAGTCCATCAACTGTTAAATGGATAAAAAAACACTGGTACAGCCATACAATGGAATATTATTCAGTCATGAAGAGGAATGAAGTATTAGTACATGCTACAACATGGATGCACCTTGAGAATATGATGCTAAGTGAAAGAAGTCACAAAAGGAAACATATTGTATAATTCAATTTATATTAAATATCTAGACTTCATAAAGTAGATCAGTTGTTGCTGAGAAGTGGAGTGGAAGTGAGAAGAGTAAGAAGCGATGGCCAGTGATTGCTAATGGATACGTGTTTTCCTGTGGTGATAGCTACACAACTCTGAATATGTGAAAAAAATTTAAAGTAGTGAATTGCATGTATATGAATTATAGCTCAAAAAAAAAAGTGTTATACAGAAAAACACGTAAAATATATCAATGGCAATAAAAATCAGAAGAGAGGTTTCAAGGGGGTGAGGTTGCTAGAAAAGGGCACAAGAAAATTTCTGGGGTGATAGGAATTTTCTAACACGATAGAAATCATCATGTGTTTAATGGGCATGTGGGTAATACACAATCAAATTTGTCAAAACAAACTATACTTAAGAACTGAGCATTTCTCTGCAAATTATACACCAACTTTATAACAATTTATAGAAAATATTGTCTGGTTAATGACACTAGGAGCAGTGACAATTAGGTGAGAAACTATTGCTTTTTATTATCGAAAGCCCTTTATAACCTTTTAACATAATGACTTGACTTTAGAAAGAACTGTTTTTGCTATATTAAATGCATCTATTCTGTAAAGAAAGGAAAAGATAAACATTATCTCATTTTTTTCTTTTCAAATTTGTTGAGCACTCTAACAAATTTTAGAAATTTCTAAAGATAAACTTCAGAATTTTTTTCAATGTCATAGGCATAAAGAAGTCCTTTTGTCAAAGAGTTGAAGCATTTTCAAGAAGTAATACTTGAAATGATATTATCAAGTCTCTCCCCATTTGACTACTAAGTCATGGCATGCAGGTAAACAATTTACAAATTCATTAAGAAAACATAGACTTTATAGAATGTGTAGTTAGAATCAGGTATTTTTACTCCTCTTTGCTAAATACAGTGATGAAACAACTCAGGAAGACTCTTAAACAGCAAGATAATTAAAACATTCTGACATGGTAACAGAAGGAGCATACTACCTTGAAAATGTCAATTTCCAAAGACTTGCGGCTAGCAACTGGGAAAATGGTAAGCATTACTCATAGGTCTGTGGACTACTGAAAAGTCTATTCAAAACTTACTTATTTCCCTCTGTCCAGAGCACATGGGTTCACTGCCTTGGACGGATTTATTGCAAGAACAGAAACTACCTTCCCATCCCATCATAATTTCCTTATGACTAACTAGTAAGAAGAAATTTATCAGATTCAAGAAAAAGAATACTGGCCCAGTAGGAATACTGTATACTACAATCAAGGGCATTCCTCACAGATTTGTGTGGCTTCCTGGCCATTTTAAATTGCCACTGCTATACAATAATTCACAAGCCCAAATGTATTCATCCTCCCAGAATGCTGCCAGACTAAAATGTCTCTACTGGATCTCTACTGACTGGACAATACATAATCTTCAGTCTCCTAAGTAAGCAACTCCAAGTTTTTGTAAGAGTTCTACCTCTAAGAACAGCATTTGCTATAACCCCACATTATCTGAGATGGGGTGCTAAAGCTAATTTTCAGTTGGACTTCAAGTAGCATTAAGGATGGAGAAAATGTAGGTGTGGCATGCTTCCAGAAGCTTAGAAGACTTGACAGAGAAAAGGTATTCTCAGCTCTCTAAAGGACAGAAGCAGCAACTAAACAGAGAGCTGACAACAAGGGGAATATGCCAACACAGGGAATAGTGTGAGTTTTATTTTATTAGGGAAATTACCTTTACCATATCTTAACAAGTAAGAACTGAACCCTATCCTCACCAAGAGGTCACCGATCTAAGGAAAACAGCAGAACGTGTGCTTTATGATGGGCATGTAAGAAAAAAAGAGTAGCGTGGAGCAGTGCACACTTGATAAACATCAAAGAAAAAGCCTCTCTTGCTACAATACCATGACTGAAAAATACAAAGAAGGAAAAGGAAAACAATAGGTTATCTTTTAGGTATCTAGAGTATGAAGTACTTGGGGGACATCAATGTAGATAAGCATCTTGTAACTAAAAAGACAAGTCTGAAGCTTAGAACTTATCAGGTAGGCATCTTAACATCTCTGAAAACAGAATATTAAGATATTTGAGAGACAGCACATTCACACAACTTTTATTTCACTATACTGCTATAATTGCTCTATTGTATTATTAGGTATTGTTGCTAATCTCTTACTGTGCCAAATTTATAAATTAAACTTTATCATGCGTACATATGTATAGAAAAAAAAACAGTATACATAGAGTTTGGTACTATCCACGATTTCAGACACCCACTGGGGGTCTTAAAAGGTATTCCACACCGGTAATGGGAAATACTGTATTAGCAAAGAATTGATAGTAAACTTTTTAAATATCCTACTGTACTCAGCATAATGCTTTCCTATGGATACCAAAACAGCAACAAGTCATCATGCCATTTGGAAATGTGTAAACTGCTAAGATAATTTACAAAGAGCTAAAGAAAGATCTAAGAAAAGCTAAGGTAAAAAAAATTGCAACATAAGAAAAACATTTGGAAAGCTAAATACTCTGGCACTTACTGCAGAGGGATCAACTTTCCAAACATGGGGTTCAAATATCTCTTGTAACGTTACATCAAAGGAACAAGATATGAATGAATGTACTGGGGTAAAGACAGCAACCAGCAAGCTAAACGAAAAGCAAATGAGTAGCAACAAAATACATGCCTGACTCACAGAGTAGTCACAACCATTCACATCAACACCATCAAGTACAAATTCAAGTCTCAGAGCAACAACAACAACAACAACAACAACAACAACAACAACAACAAAGGGAGAATTAAGACAAAACACAAAGAATTAACACAAGAAGCAATTCAGAGACAATTCTTAGTGGGGTGCCTAAATAATAGGGATCTCTCCAGTTCTGAAAGCAAGCAGTTTTTTTCTTTTTCTTTTGTTTAAGATGAGGTCTCAGAGAAGGTGAACCCGAGACTTCCAGCTCCCTTCCAAATATTCTGACCAGAAACTGATGGTTTGAGGATTAGTTTTACACAGACATTGGGACAGACAGGCATAGCATACTCAACTTCTTAGACTTCTTAATTTAAAGATACGATATAGGGGCACCTGGGTGGCTCAGTCAGTTAAGCATCAGCTTAACTTCAGCTCAGGCCATGATCTTGCATTCGTGAGTTCAAGCCCCGTGTCAGACTCTGTACTGACAGCTCAGAGCCTAGAGCCTGATTCAGATTCTGTTGTCTCCCTCTCTCTCTGACCCTCTCTTGCTCTGACTCTTTATCTCTCTCTCTCTCTCTCTCTCAAAAATAAACATTAAAAAAAAATTTAACTAAACAATAATAAAGATACGATGTACAGCTAAGCTAGTTACAACAGAAAAAGGAGTTCAATAAATTCTTTTAATTACATCATCAAATTCCTCAGGAAATCAGACAATTGATTTAAAAAATTTTTAAAAACCTTCAATGAAAAGAAGAAGAATAGAGTTTGTGTGACAATCTTAAAAGCCTCGCCTATGATTTAAAATTCATGAATTTTTAACACAGAGACTTAAAAATATACGTTTTGCTCAGCTTTTTACTTCCTTAATATTCAGGGTTGCATTATAGAGAGTATCCTCAGGTAAACAAAGTAATGCTTTAGTAGTAAAACTATAAACCTACAATGAAAGTTATGTTAGATCATCTAGATCATCACTGTCCAACAGAAATATAATGCAAGCCCCTTATATCATTTTATTTTTTTTTTTTTTATTTTTTTTTTTAAATTTTTTTTTCAACGTTTTTACTTATTTTTGGGACAGAGAGAGACAGAGCATGAACGGGGGAGGGGCAGAGAGAGAGGGAGACACAGAATCGGAAACAGGCTCCAGGCTCCGAGCCATCAGCCCAGAGCCTGACGCGGGGCTCGAACTCACGGACCGCGAGATCGTGACCTGAGCTGAAGTCGGACGCTTAACCGACTGCGCCACCCAGGCGCCCCTCATTTTAAATGTTATAGTAGCCACATGTACAGTAAAAGAAACAAGTACAATTAACTTTAATAATGTTACCAAATATAGTCAAAATATCATTTTAGCATGTAATCAAAATTTTAATTAATGAGATATTCTTTTTTTTCAAATCAGCCATTCAAAACCTTATGTACACTCCACTTTTATAGCACATAAGAATTCAGACCAGCCACATTTCAGGTGCTCAAGTGCCACATATGGCTTGTGGCCACCTTACTGGATGGTAGAACTTTAGATGTTGGTAAGATAAAGATATATTACGGTTTCAAAGATTCCTGCTTACTTTACTTAAAAATACATAAAATACACTTAATTTAGTTTAAAAGAACCCTACCCATATTTCCTCATTCTCATATCTCACTTCCAAAACTCTATCAAAAAGCAAATTTTGATTCCAAATATAATGTAAAAAGAAATGAACATGGCTGCAACACCAAACTTTTAAACCACACAAATAATGGCCTATTAAAAATTGAAATTAGCAACAATCCCCTCCTTAATTAAAATGTACTGCTATTACACTTGAACCTTACCTTCCTAAATTCATCTCTGCCAAAGCCTTCATGTTTTCAAAATGAAAAAGAAAAACACATTTAACACACAGGAAAAAAACAGCTGTCCCATTTCAACTTTAAGGCTATCAATTATTAACTTTCATCAAACAGATCTTTGATATTATATTGAACCATTTCTTCACATCTTTCTGGGGTTGCCACATGTACTGATTTTTAAAAGTTATCATTGCAGTAAAATTATGGGAAAGAAAAAAAGTTTATAAAATTTGTTATTTTCATTTTTAATTTTAATTTTCTAAAATATTGCCATTTTTATACTTTCTGAATTAAAGTGAGTTAAGTAACATGAGTAGCTTGAGTCTATATTTGGAGAAGAAAAAACTCTTGAACAAAAGCATATCCCTTGCTACAAAAAGTAACTATGTCTCGTAATTTGAATTATGTAATTTGCATATCTATATTATAAACCACAGAAATGGTCAGAGAAAATTTAAGTTATTATTCTTTGAATTTTTTCCTCGGATATAAGAGGTTGGCAGGGTAGTAGGCAGAACAAGGGGAAGAGAGCTAGACCTAGTGTTTACGATTTTATTTTTTATTAGAGTCAGAGATGTGTTTTTCCACCAGGATTGTTCTAAGGTAAAACAATGTGTCACTAGATTCAACCATTCTACAAATAAATCCTTCCCATGGATTCTGGGTTTTAATGAAGGAAAGGAAAGAAAAACTCAAAATGTGAACTCAAAAAGAGCACAGATTTTGGGGAGCCTGGGTGGCTCAGTCGGCAGGGCGTCTGACTTCCACTGAGGTCATGATCTTTCACCTTATGAGTTCGAGCCCCGCGTCAGGCTCTGTGTTGCCGCTCAGAGCCTGGAGCCTGCTTTGGATTCTGTGTCTCCCTCTCTCTCTCTGCCCCTCCCCCACTCAAACTCTGTCTCTCAAAAATAAACATAAAAAAAAAAAAAGAGTACAGATTTTGAGTAATCCATACAAGAACAAGAATGACAACCTTCTGCTCCTTTAACTTCAAATTCTGATTTGTCAAAACCTCTTTTCTGAACGTTTTTAAATAACTCTAGTAATTATTCTTTAGATATTAACATATACACAGGGCACATCTGGTATTCCTGAATAAACTGTGAATTACTTGGAGAAAAGTTCATCTATATCCATAACTTACAATAATTCCTACTATAGTGCTCTGTATGTATTAGTAGTACAGTAATTACTGATCACAACCATAAAAATAAATTCAACTTTGGTCACTTACAAACTCAGCACCAAAAGTTATCTTTTGTGTGCACTATTTTTCGATTAAAGAACCAATTCATTTTTTTATTAATATTTATATTTTAGTTAACATACAGTACAATATTGGTTTCAGAAGTAGATTCAGTGTTTCATCATTTACATACATCATCCTGTGCTCAATACAAGTGCCCTTTTTTTTTTTAATGTTTATCTTTGAGAGAGCGTGAGCGGGAAGGAACAGAGAGAAAGGGAGACAGAGAATGTGAAGCAGGGTCTGCATTGCCAACACAAAGCCCAACTTCGAAACCATGAACCATGAGATCATAACCTGAGCTGAAGTTGGACACTCAATGGATTGGGCCACCGAAAAAAACTGTCAACAAGTTTCCAAATTTGAAGAAAACTATAAATGTACAAGAAGTTCCACAAAACCCAAATACAAGAAACATGAAAAAAAAGTACAATCAGGCAGCTCTGAATCAAACGGCTTAGATCAGGAATAAAGAAAAAAATCTTAAAAAGAGGAAAAAAAAACACACTATATATACAGGAACAAAGATAAGGAATGGATCAGATTTCCTAATGAAAACAATGCAAGACAGAAGTCAATGAAACATCACCGAAGCACTGTGGGGGCTGGGGGTGGGGGAACTGTCAACCTATATGCAAAGAAAACATCCTTACAAATCAAAGGCAAAATGAAGACTCAAACATACAAGAGCAACCCCACCCTTCATCAATTATTATTAAACGAAGTCCTTCAGACAGGAAAAGTGTATCAGGTGGAAATCTACAGTTAAAGAATGAAAGAGCTCCAGAGATGGAAACTATGTAAATATATGAGATATTTTATTATTTTAATTTCTTTAAAAGATAATTGTTGAAGCAAAAATATTAATACAGAATGAGGGTTATAACATATATAATAGGAAGACACAGGACAAAACTAGCATAAAGGACTGGAGAGGAGATATGGAACTGTACTATTCTTTTTTTTTTTTTTTTTTTAATGTTTATTTATTTTTGAGACAGAGAGACAGAGTATAGTAGGGGAGGGGCAGAGAGAGAGAGAGGGAAACACAGAATCCAAAGCAGGCGCAGGCTCTGAGCTGTCAGCACAGAGCCAGATGCAGGGCTCAGACTCACCAACTGTGAGATCATGACCTGAGCCAAAGTATACGTTTAACTGACTGAGCCACCTAAGTGCCCCTGTACTATTCTAAGTTCTTACACCACATCTGAAATAGTATGAGATCCCTTGAAGGCAGATAGAGATAAATTAGAGATTTCTACTATGAACCTTAAAGCAACCAGTAAAATAACAAAACATACTTATAGCTGATAAATCAACAAAGAAAATAAACACTAAAAAAATTCCATTAAATAAAAAGTAAGCAGAAAAATAAAAAGGAAACAACAATATAAAACAAAATGACAAGGGTGCCTGGGTGGCTCAGTCAGTTAAGCATCTGACTCTTGATTTTGGTGCTGGTCATGACCTCACAGTCATGAGACCAAGCCCCATGGAGCCCACTTAAGATTCTCTCTCCCTCTGCCTCCCTTGCGCACTCTCTCTCAAAAAACAATAACAATAATAAGAATAAGAATAATAATTTAAAAAATAAAACAAAAGATTTAAACATAAGCATATCAATAATCACATTAAATATAAATGATCTATTTTCCTGAAAACCTAGAAAACACTGTTTTCTAGTCACAAAAGACTACCTACTTTATGATTCCATAATGAAGTGTCCAAGAGTAGGCAAACCCACAGAGATAGAAAGCAGATTAGTGATTACCAGTGGCTGGAAGAAAGGTAAAAAAGGGAGACTAATCAGTAGAGAGTTTCTTCGGGGGGGGGGGGGGGATTAAAATGTTCTGAAATTGAATAATAGTGGGGCGCCTGGGTGGCGCAGTCGGTTGAGCGTCCGACTTCAGCCAGGTCACGATCTCGCGGTCCGTGAGTTCGAGCCCCGCGTCAGGCTCTGGGCTGATGGCTCAGAGCCTGGAGCCTGTTTCCGATTCTGTGTCTCCCTCTCTCTCTGCCCCTCCCCCGTTCATGCTCTGTCTCTCTCTGTCCCAAAAATAAATAAACGTTGAAAAAAAAAAAGAATAATAGTAATAGATGCACAACTTTGTAAATATACCAAAATCACTATATCATATGCTTTCAAAGGGTGGATTTTACAGTGTGTGAACAAATTAAAGATACAATAAAAATACAGTGAAAACAAAGGAAAAAAGCAAAAGAAATATTAACAGCAGCATACATATTTTCTTGGATCTAGACCTGCAAGAAGACTGTAATTCTCACTTCACTCCAAAAGGTTTGGATACATGATTTGCTTTGGCCAATAAAATCTAGATAGAAGTTACGTCTACAACTCCCTAACAGACATTTTAAGCTATTTCCACTCTATCTCTTTTGCATCTGCCACAGGTCTGGTTTATCCTGGATAAGGGGTGGTCATTAGTCCTGGAATAAGGAAGTATGGAACAAAGATGTACTCAGCTTGCAGCTTAAAATGAATATGAAATGTGAGGAAGAAATAAAACTTTGTTTTTGTAATTTTTAAAAAAGTAAATGGTAAATATTATAAGGCAAATATCATTCATGTGTATTTTTAAAAGATATAAATATATGTTGCCTAGCTGAGGAACTTTAAAGGCTGGAAAATGTATAATATTTTAACACTATTCAAAAGAAAGGTACAATGACTACGTAGATTTCTAAGCAAACAGTACTACCAAAGATAAAGAAGGGGTTTCACAAGAGGGCATAACAAACCTAAATGTTTAAATACTTAATAAGTACAACTTCAAGATACATGAAACAAAAACTGAAATAATTTAAAGAGAAACAGACAAATCCACAATTACAGTTGGGATTTTCCATACTCTTCTGTCCATATCCGATATCAAAAGTAAACAGAAAACCAGAAAAGAAATAGTAGACTTAAACATTATCAATCCATTTTAATCAACTAATGTTTATAGAATACTCTACCGAACAGTTTAATATACCCTCTTCTCAAGTTCACATAAAATCTTTACCAAAATAAGATAATATTCAAGATCATAAAAGAATTCTCAATAAATTTAAATGGCTGTTGCTAAAACAGGGCTTAAAAATATACAGCACCAAACAAATACTAGAAAAGAAGAAAGACCACAAAGACATTACATATAAATGTAAAAAAAATCGTAAGACAACTACAGATCAATATTTACCCTGAACAAAGATGCAAAAATTCCAAATACAATTTTAGCAGATCAAATCCAACAATATTTTGTAAAGACAATTTATCACAACCAAGTGGGATTATCTCAGGAATGCAAAGTTGGTTTAACATTCAAAAATTAATGTAATTCACCATATCAGACTATAAAAGGAATACTACATGATCATTTCAGTAAATGGAGAAAAAGCATTTGACAAAATCCAAAATCTATTTCTTTTAAACTCTAAGCAAATGAGGAAGATAAAGAAACTTCCTCAATCTGATAAAAGCCATCTACAAAAGCCTACAGTTAACATATTTAATGTTTCATCCCTAAGATCAGGAAAACAAAATGTACATTCACCACTTACATTCAAATTTGTACTCAAGGTATTGGCCAGTTGTAATAAGGCAAGAAAAAGAAATAAAGGCATCCAGATTGGAAAGAAGAAGTGAAAGTGCTTTAATCAGAGTTAACATCCTCATTCACATTACAAAATCTAATGTAATCTAAAAAAATAAAAACAACAAAACCTACCAGAACAAGTTTAGCAATGCAGTAGGATATATAAGGCAATACAGTTCAATCAAAGCCTCAGTAAGTGTTTTTGTGGAAATTAACAATTTGTTTTAAAATTCATATGGGAATCCTGAGAAACTTAACAGAAACCCATGGGGGAGGGGAAGGAAGAAAAAAAAAAAAAGAGGTTAGAGTGGGAGAGAGCCAAAGCATAAGAGACTCATAAAAACTGAGAACAAACTGAGGGTTGATGGGGGGTGGGAGGGAGGGGAGGGTGGGTGACGGGTATTGAGGAGGGCACCTTTTGGGATGAGCACTGGGTGTTGTATGGAAACCAACTGACAATAAATTTCATATATTGAAAAAAAAAAAAGAAATGTTCCAAATTAGGTATTTTAGGAAAGGTATAGGTTATTTTTTCAAAATATTCTTCCCGGTTTTAAAAAAAAAATAAAATCTTTTGCATTAAAAAAATTAATTAATTAATTAATTAAATAAAATAAAATTCATATGGGAATGTTAAGTTCCAAAAATAGTCAAAATGGAGAACTAAGTTGGAAGATTAACACTATCTCATTTTAAGATGTATTATAAAGTTACAGTAATCAAAACTGTACTGTATTGGCATTAAGACAGAAAACACACCAATGGAACAACTAATTTTTGACATAAGTGCAAAAATATTTAAGTCAAGAAAGGGTAGCCTTTTCAACAAATGGTACAGGAACAATTAAATATGCATATTCAAAAAATGAATTTTGATCTATACTTTGCTCCATATACAAAACTAACTCCAAACTGATGAGATCTAGGGGTGCCAGGGTGGCTCAGTCAGTTGAGACTCCTGATTTAGGCTCAGATCATGAGCTCACGGTTCGTGAGCTCCAGCCCCACATCAGGCTCTATGCTCACAATGCAGAGCCTGCTTGGGATTCTCTCTCTCTCACCCTCTCTCTCTCTCTGTCCCCTCCCACTCATGCTGTCTCTCTCTCTCTAAAAATAAACTTAGGGGCACCTGAGTGGCTCAGCCGGCTGAGCATCCAACTTCAGCTCAGGTCATGATCTCGCGGTTTGTGAGTTCGAGCCCCGCGTCGGGCTCTGTGCTGACAGCTCAGAGCCTGGAGCCTGCTTCAGATTCTGGGTCTCCCTCTCTCTCTGCCCCTCCCCTGCTCATGCTCTGTCTCTCTCTGTCTCAAAAATAAATAAAACATCTAAAAATAAACAGGGATCAGACCTAAACAAAACTTTATAAAAAAACTTCTGTAAAAAAATACAGGCATCAAGCTATGTGACCTTGAGTCATCAAAAGGACAATCCATAAAAGAACAATTTCAAACTGGACAATCAAAATTTACAACTTCATCAAAATTTACAACAAAAGATACTGTTAAGAGAATGATAAGCCACAGACTAGGAAAAAATATTTCAAAACATATTATGTGAAAAGAATTCATATTCCAAATGTTCAAGGAACTCTTAAAATACAATAATAAGAAAGCAAACAACCTAATTTTAACAGGCAAAAAATTCAAACAGACATTTTCTCAAAGAAGATACATCAATGGCAAATAAGCACATAAAAAGATGCTCAACACCATTAGGAAATGCAGATTAAAACTACAAGATACCAGGGGCCTAGGTGGCTTAGTCAGTTGAGCGTCCAACTTTGATTTCAGCTTGGGTCATGATCTCAGTGGTTCGTGGGTTCGAGCCCTGTGTCAGCCTCTGTGCTGAGAAGGGATTCTCTGCCTCTCTCTCTCTGCCCCTCCCCTGCAAGTGCTGTCTCGGTCTCTCTCAAAAATAAACTTCAAAACAACACAAAAAAACTACAAGATACCAGTATATGTTAGCTAAAATTAAAGACTATACCAAGTATTGGCAAGGATGTAGAGGAACTGAAATTTTCATATACTGTTGGTGGGAATGTGAAAAAGTATAGGCCCTTTGGAAATAGTTTGGCAGTTAAATGTTCACCTATCATATAAACCAGCCATTCCAATTCTAGGTATTTGCTCAGGAAAAATGAAGCATTCGTCTATCTGTACAAAGGTTTGCATACAAATATTTACAACATTTCATAATAAAGAGTGAATAAACTAGCATATATCCATACTATACACTACCACTAAGCAAGTAAAAAAATGAACTATTCACACACACTACAACATGGATGAATCTCAAAATAACCATGCTGAGTAAAATACACCAATAAAAAAAGTGCATACTCTATTATTCCATTTCTATAAAATTCTAGAAAATGCAAACTAATCTACATAACTGTAAGAGATCAATGGCTGCCTGGGGATGCAAAGGAGAATAATGGATATGTTTGTTTCCTTGCCTTTGGTGATTATTTCACAGATATATACATATGTCAAAACCAATCAAACTGCACACAAATATGTGTAGTTTATATGTCAATTATATATGAAAAAAAGCTGTTAGAAGTTATGTTCTTACTCTTAAAGCCAATGGTAGTATACATCTTGACTGAACACAAAAGGGGGCTCTTCCAATGATTCTTTTGTATCTGAAGCCCAAAATAGATTCTGACAATAATATAATGAAGGGACACACAGGGTCCAGAGTATACATTGCTAACAAATGACTATTCTATTTCATGCCCATTAAGAGAAAAAGATACTGGGGCGCCTGGGTGGTGCAGTCGGTTAAGCGTCCGACTTCAGCCAGGTCACGATCTCGCGGTCCGTGAGTTCGAGCCCCGCGTCGGGCTCTGGGCTGATGGCTCAGAGCCTGGAGCCTGTTTCCGATTCTGTGTCTCCCTCTCTCTCTGCCCTTCCCCCGTTCATGCTCTGTCTCTCTCTGTCCCAAAAATAAATAAACGTTGAAAAAAAAATTAAAAAAAAAAAAAAAAAAAGAGAAAAAGATACTGCCTTCTATGAAAAAACTGAATGAAGAGATTTCCTACTCTAAACCATAAATCAACCATCCACCCTAAATTAAATTACTTTACAGGGGCGCCTGGGTGGCGCAGTCGGTTAAGCGTCCGACTTCAGCCAGGTCACGATCTCACGGTCCGTGAGTTCGAGCCCGCGTCAGGCTCCGGGCTGATGGCTCGGAGCCTGGAGCCTGTTTCCGATCCTGTGTCTCCCTCTCTCTCTGCCCCTCCCCCGTTCATGCTCTGTCTCTCTCTGTCCCAAAAATAAGTAAAAAAAACGTTGAAAAAAAAAATTAAAAAAAAAAAAATAAATTACTTTACAAATTAACCAAAGGGGCTACTTATAGAGTTTAAATCAAAGATGGCAGTTTTGGGGCACCTGGATGGTTCAGTTGGTTAAGCATCTAACTGTTGATCTTGGCTCAGGTCATGATCTCACAGTTCGAGAGTTCGAGCCCCGTGCTGGGCTCTATGCTGACAGCATGAGCTTGTTTGGGATATGGTCTCTTCCTCTTTTTGCTCCTTCCCTGCTTACACACACACACACACACACACACACACACACACACTCTCTCTCTCTCTCTCTCTCTCTCTCTCTCTCTCAAAATAAACTTTAAAAAAATAAAAATGGTAGTCTTATTTGCCTTAACAAAATTCTAAAATTCAGTAACAATTTAGGGAATTTGCTATATTAACAAAAAACATCTCTAAAGCTATCTGAGCAAGGAGGAAATTTTAATACAACTTTAGTTTTAAGACCAACTCCTCCAAAAAAGACGTGAATACGTTTGTTAAGTAATTTTGACAAACAAGGAGCCAAAGACTAGAAAATAAACATTCTAAAAAAAGTAAATTTTGATTATGGCATATATACATAAATGAATGGCTGAGTTCATATAACTGCAGAGAGAGAAAAGCCAAGCAACCTCACTCACCTATTTTGTTCCTCCAGTTTAGCCAGGAGTTCTAAGTCGTCTGGACTCAACTGTGAAGGGGAAGATGGTGAAAGGGCTGGCGTGGATAGTGTGGTAGATGAGGATGTAGTGTGTAATGAGGCAGATGGACTTGCCACCTGACTGGCCATCTGACTGACTGTATGTGATACTGTGTTCTTCACCCATGAGAGAGTAGAACTCAGCTTTTCTGCAACCTTGTCTGTCGCCACCTACAAATAAAAATTAAAGTTGAAAATATTTTAGTTTTACTACATTTATTACGAAGAACTTGGTAACCCTGTTAAGTTTTACTTAATAACCACCATCACAATATTTTCTTTGAGGTGATAAAGGTAAAACCTACTTTACCAACGATTAGCCTAACATTAGCTTTTGGGAAATATTTATTTCAATTCTGCAATGTGAACAAACTAGAACAGTGTTTTCCAAACTACAGGTTGAAACTCATCAGGGAGTAATATAATCTACATGAGAAATAAAACCAGCATTTTTGAAAAATGAGAAAGAACAGGGGCACCTGGGTGGCTCAGTCAGTTAAACATCTGACTGTTGATTTCAGCTCAGGTCACGATCTTGTAGTTGTGAGATCAAGCCCCGTGTCAGGTTCTGTGCTGGGTGTGGAGCCTGCCTAAGATTCTCTCACCCCTTCCCTCTGCCAATACCCTGCTAATGTGCAAGCGCTCTCTCTCACAAAAAAAAAAAAAAAAAAAAGGAAAATAACAAAAAATATCAGTGTCAATATATACTGTCTTATGAAATTGTTTCAGTTACATGTGTGTATTAAAACTACATACTACATGTAGATATAATTCATGAGCGTACTGAGTTGGGATATAAAACGTATTCTGTAGGGACACCTGGGTGGCTCAACTGGTTGAGCGTTTCACTCTTGATTTCAGCTCAGGTCATGATCCCCAGGTCGTGGGATCGAGCCTTGCACAGGGCTCCACATTGAGCCTGCAGCCTACTTGAGATTCTCTGCTCTCTCCCTCTGCTGCCCCCCCACCCCAATTTAAAAAAAAAATGTATTCTGTAGTCAAAATCATTTGAAAGCCAAGGATTAAAATATGTCCATTTGGTGATAAGGATAGGAGAATGCTGTAACATTACTAATAATTCAATAAAAACTGGGTTTGCTTAGCATAAGACATAATGAGACTCATGACATCTGTCTTCAAACAACAACAGAGTATTTTTAAAAAAGAGAGACTTTTTCTAGAGAACAAAATTATGATAAATGGTTGAGTTAGCAGAGTGGGAAAGATGCAAGACACAATTTTCACATAGTTGGAACTACTCAGAAATAAAATGGCATGCCTAGAAAAGAGGAGACATTCCCATCACTGGCTAAAATAAAGCAGTAGTTATTAACAGCCAAACATCACAAGTTTAAGATAACTTTCTAAGTAAGCAACCAGAACTTAAAAAGCCCTTAAGATCTCAATCTCTCTTTACCCAAAGGATACAAAAATGCTGATTCAAAGGGGCACACAGACCCCAATGTTTATAGCAGCACTATCAACAACAGCCAAAGCATGGAAAGAGTCCAAATGTCCATTGACTGATGAATGGATAAAGAAGATGAGTTATATAGAGAGAGAGTGGAATATTTCTTGATGATCAAAAAGAATGAAATACTGGGACAGGCAGCCGCCGCGATGGACGTGTTCCTCATGATCATTTGCCACAAGACCACCATCTTCACGGACGCCAAGGAGTCAAGTACCATGTTTGAGCTGAACCGCACCGTCGAGGGCATCCTCAAGCAGCCGCCCGGTGAGCAGCAGCTGTACAAGGATGACCAACTTCTGGATGATGGCAAGACACTGGGAGAGTGCGACTTCACCAGTCAGACGGCAGGGCCACAGGCCCCAGCCACCGTGGGGCTGGCCTTCCGGGCAGATGAAGCTTTCAAGGCCCTGCGCATGGAGCCCTTCTCCAGTCCACCCGAGCTGCCCGATGTAATGAAGCCACAGGACTCAGGAAGCAGCGCCAACAAACAAGTGGTGCAGTGAGAAGGCCCGGGGCCCATCCCCAGTGCCCCCCCACCAATAAAAGAGATTTGGGTGTCAAAAAAAAAAATGAATGAAATATTGTCATTTGCAACAATATGGATGGAACTAGAATGTATTATGCTAAGTGAAATAAGTCAGAGAAAGAAAAATAGCACATGATTTCATTCATATGTGGAATTTAAGAAACATAACTGATGAACATAGGGTAAGGGAAGGAAAAATAAGATAAAAACAGAGAAGGAAGCTAACCAGAAGAGACTCTTAAATACAGAGAACTGACTGTTGCTAGAAGGGTACTGGGTAGGTGATAGGTATTAAAGAGAGCACTTGTTGGGATGAGCACTGGGTATTATTGTAAATCATGAATCACTAAATTCTACTCCTGAAACCATTATTACACTATATGTTAACTAACTTGGATTTTAAAAAAAATTTAAAAAAAAGAAATAGCAAGTGTTGGCAAGGATGTGGAGGGAAAAGAACCCTTGTATGCGGCTGGCAGAAATGTAAATCAGTGCAGCCACTGTGGAAAGCACTATGGAGGTTCCTCAAAAAATTAAAAACAGAAACACCAAATGATGCAGAATCCCACTTCTAGGTACATAACCAAAGAAAATTAAAACAGGAGGGGCGCCTGGGTGGCTCAGTTGGTTAAGCATCTGACTTCAGCTCAGGTCATGATCTCACCACTCGTGAGTTCAAGCCCTGCATCAGGCTCTATACTGACAGCTCAGAGCCTGGAGCCTGCTTCAGATTCTGTGTCTCCCTCCCTCTCTGCCCCTCTCCCACTCATACTCTGTCTCTTTCTCTCACAAATAAGTAAACATTAAAAAATATATACTTAAAAAAATTAAAATATTTAGAAAATTAAAATGGGATAAAAATATAGATGTAAAAAAACTACCTCTGATATTCAGTGCATTACACATATGTCCACATATTCATAAATCATGCCCAACTTCTAAGCAGATTCAGCTGCAAAATAAAATACATAAATAATATTCAAACATGCCATTACTTCACTAATGAAAAACAATGTAAATAAAAGCCATATTTGAATACCTATGTAACACTACACATTCTTAATGACATGAGTTTACAAAATAAGGTGTAATAGGCTTTTTAAGGGACTGTATTTTCTAAAAACTATCATAAAAAGAACTGCTTGATTATGAAGTACTTAGACATATAAAAGCTAAAAAACTATGAAGTGCTTTTATGTGCTCTGACAAGATCTTAAATTTTATAACTAAATGGCTAAAGCACTGCCAATTATTTTCGGAATCAGCACATTCTCATCTAATCTTAGTTATATATAGCAATTCATACACACAGAAATTAAAACACCAAGACATAGGGGCACCTGGGTGGCTCAGTCGGTTGGCATCTGACTTTGGCTCAGGTCATGATCTCACAGTCTGTGAGTTCATGCCCTGCGTCGGGCTCTGGGCTGACAGCCTGGAGCCTGCTTGAGATTCTGTGTCTCCCTCTCTCTCTGCCCCTCCCCCATTCATGCTCTGTCTCTGTCTCAAAAATAAAAATAAACATTAAAAAAAAAAAAAAAAGACACCAAGACATAAATTCTACCCAGATTATTTTAGCAAATACTATTCTCTTCATAGGTTGTCCAAGGGTTTTCTTACCAGAATACCAGAATAACTCTCTTTCTACCCCTCTGCCCCCATTTCCTCCACCACAACCCAGCAGGAAAATTTGATGTAAGGAAAAGATAAAATGGAAAAGGGATTCTAAGGTCATAGTTAAGCAACTCAATATGACACTAGAACTTCTAAGACAAAGATTTGATTACAAGTGCTGAAAAGGGCCAAAGTTTTATTAACCTAAGAACACTTGTCTGGGAATGCAAGCTGGTGCAGCCACTCTGGAAAACAGTATGGAGGTTCCTCAAAAAACTAAAAATAGAACTACCCTATGACCCAGCAATTGCACTACTAGGCATTTATCCAAGGGATACAGGTGTGCTGTTTCGAAGGGATACATGCACTCCCATTTTTATAGCAGCACTATCAACAATAGCCAAAGTATGGAAAGAGCCCAAATGTCCATCAATGGATGAATGGATAAAGAAGATGTGGTATATATATATACAATGGAGTATTACTCGGCAATCAAAAAGAATGAAATCTTACCATTTGCAACTACATGGATGGAACTGGAGGGTATTATGCTAAGTGAAATTAGTCAGAGAAAGACAAAAATGATATGACTTCACTCATATGAGGACTTCAAGAGACAAAACAGATGAACATAAGGGAAGGGAAACAAAAATAATATAAAAACAGGGAGGGAGACAAAACAAAAGAGACTCATAAATATATGGAGAACAAACTGAGGGTTACAGGAGGGGTTGTGGGAGGGAGGATGGGCTAAATGGGTAAGGGGCACTAAGGAATCTACTCCTGAAATCATTGTTTCACTATATGCTAACTAATTTGGATATAAGTTTTAAAAAATAAAAAATTAAATTAAAAAAAAAATAATAGGGGGGGAAAAAGAATACTTGTCATTTTCAGTAACTCATTTTAGAACTTACTTATCTTAGAAACAGTATTATAGAAGGGATAAGGGGACACTTTCTGTTGAGGGAAGAATCCCCAATAAAGACAAGAAGGATACAGTAGGGGACCCAAGGAAAAGAAGCACAGGGCAGATCATTTAGGTTTCCAGGCAAAAGAAGTCCTTGACAGTGCATGGACCAGTGCACAGGTTCTCAACCCAAAAAGCCAGACAGGAACCAAAGACTAATTTAGCCAGTCTTCCTTTAAAAGGTCAGAGCCGTCCGTGGTAGGTAACAAGATAACCTACTATAATTTGTAATCCTACTGATTTTTTCTACATAAATACAACTACAAATTCAGTTGTAAAGATGGCACTAATATTTATCTCTAAATCACAGTAATCAGAAAACCTGACGTAAAATTTACAGAAAAATGTTAACCTTTAATGATACCAACCATTAATTTCAAATATACTTATAACATTCAAAAATTAATACTTCACATTTTCATTATATAAAAGTTCTCTACCAGAGTTAATTGTAGAAAAGGCAAAAGATTCCTATTTTTTGCTTTCATTTATTAAAACAAATAAATTTACCATACCCCTTCTGCATACTGTAGCAACAGGCTTCCATTTAAAAAGTTTGGAATAAAAATAAAAAATAAAAAAAAATAAAAAATAAAAAAATAAAAAATAAAAAGTTTGTAATAACCAAGAGCACAATCCTGACATCCTTTCAACCTTGCTGAAATTCAGCTAAAATGAGATTCAATCTAGAACTACTGAAGGCTCAACAACTCATCTTCAAATGTTAAATACTTAAATATAACTGGAGTATTTAATTGCAGTTGTACTTTGATAAAGTTTCATACTCATGGTTCCAGAAATTCCATAGGGCTCATTTTTCATATATCATCATGTTCTATTTTTCTTTTAACTCTACAGTACTTTTCTAAATCTCTACCCTACCACCTCTAAATCTCCTTCCCTCATCCTATGGTAAACTGAGGTCATGAACACATAATAAATCTGACAATGCCATTACATCACAAAGTTCCTGTCTACCTCATAGAGGAGTTAAGCACTTACTTTTAAATATGAACATATTTTGAAAAGGTTAAAACCATCATTATAAACGTTTAGTAATCAGGCACAAATGACCACATATTGTAGGATTCCATTTAGATAAAATGTCCAGAATAGGCAAATTCAGAGACATAAAGTATATCAGTGGCTTCAAGGGGCTAGGAGAATGACATAGGATTTATTTTTGGAAAGACAAAATGCTCTGGGATTCTACTGTGGTGATGGTTACACAACCGTGTGAATACACTAAATGCCACTGAACTGCACACTTTAAATGAGTGGATTTATAGTATGTGAATTATATCTCAGTTTTAAAAGGGCTTAGTAAATCTCAGAAAACTACATAGGATTCCAACCATACAAAAAAAGGCAAAATGATGGGGACAGTAAAAAGATCAGTAGTTGTTAAGGTTTGGGGAGGGATGAACATGCAAAGAGCACAGAGGATTTTTAAGGTGGTAAAAATACTCTGTATAATACCATCATGATGGATATTTGTCATTACACACTTGATCAAATCCATACAATGCACAACACTAAGAGTGAACTCTAATGTAAACTACAGACTTTGGGTGATTATGATGTGTCAATGTAGGAACATGACACATAAACCACTCTGTTGGGGAAGGCTGATAAAGGGGGAAGCCAAGCGTGTTGGAGGGCAGAAAGTGTACGGGAAATCTCTGTACTTTCCACTCAATTTTGCTGTGAATCTAAAACTGTTCTTA
Organism: Puma concolor; assembly: GCF_028749965.1. Lineage (NCBI taxonomy): Eukaryota > Metazoa > Chordata > Mammalia > Carnivora > Felidae > Puma > Puma concolor. The sequence goes on from NC_141674.1 coordinate 79,037,009, forward strand.
AAGAAAAAGTAAAATCTTAATAATAAAGTTTAGTAGGAATCTTATAGATTACTACAATATTTGAATAGTATATCCCATGAAAAACAATCATGGTTCCTCTATTGCTCTGTATTTTATTAGAAGTTATAAGGATACTCTTGAGGAACCTGGATGGCTGAGTCGGTGAAGTGTCCGACTGTGGCTCAGGTCATGATCTCGCAGTTCGTGGGTTCAAGTCTCGCGTGGGGTTCTGCGCTGGTGGTATGGAGTCTGCTTGGGATTTTCTCCCTCTCTGCCCCTCCCCTGCTTTGTGCAAAATAAATAAAAACGTAATTAAAAAAAAAAGTTATAAGGATACTCTTAACTGCCAGTAATTACTACTTTTATTTAATTTTTATTCCAGTATACTTAACATAGTGTTATATTGGTTTTAGGTGTACAATATAGTGATTTAATAATTTTGTATGTTAGTGCTTATCAACATAAGTAGCTCTTAATCCTCTTTACCTATTTTACCCACACACCCCCACCCACCCCCACTCTGGTAACCCGGTTGTTCTTGAGCCTATTTTCTGTCTTCTTTTTTCCTCTTTCTTGATTTGTTTCTTAAATTCCACATGAATGAAATCATATGCTATTTGTCTTTCTCTGACTTATCTCACTTAGCATTATACTCTCTAGCTCCATCCATGTCACTGCAAATGGCAAGACTTCTTTTCATGGCTGAATAATATTCTAGTGTGTATACATATGTATATATGTGTGTACATATATGTATACATAAACACCTTTTTGTGTTAGTGTTTTCATATTCTTTGAACAAATACCCATTACTGGATCATATGGTAGTTCTACTTTTATTTTTTAATTTTTTTTAATGTTTATTTTTATTTTTGACAGAGAGCAGAGACATAGTACAAGCAGTGGAGGGGCAGGGAGAGAGGGAGACACAAAATCTGAAGAATGCTCCAGGCTTTGAGCTGTCAGCACAGAGCCCAACATGGGGCTCGACCCCACAAACTGTGAGATCATGACCTGAGACTAAGTCAGACACAACCAATTGAGCCACCCAGGTGCCCCTGTATTTTTATAAGGAAGCTCCATACTGTTTTCCACAGTGGCTGCACCAATTTGCATTCTCACCAACAGGGCAAAACGGTTCCTTTTTCTCCACATCCTGGCCAACACTTGTTTCTTGTGTTTTTAATTTTAGCCATTCTGACTTGTATGAGGTGCTATCTCATTGTGGTTTTGATCTGCATTTCTGTGACGAGTGACACTGAGAATCTTTCAATGTGTCTGTTGACCATCTGTATGTCATTGGTGGAGAAATGTCTGTCCATGTCTTCTGCTTATTTTTAAATTGCATTTATTATTTGGGTGCTGAGTTGTGTAAGTTCTTTATGTATTTTGGACACTAACCTTTTGTCAGACACGTCATTTGCAAGTATTTTCTCCCATTCAGTAAGTTGCCTTTTAGTTTTGTTGATTGGTTCCTTTGCTGTGCAGAAGTTTTTACTTTTACATAATCCCAATAGCTTTTTTTTTTTTTTTTTTTTTTTTTTTTGCTTTTGTTTCTCTTACCTCAGGAGACATATCTAGAAAAATGTTGCTATGGCCAATGTCAGAGAAATTACTGCCTGTGCTCTCTTCAAGGATTTTAATGGTTTCAGGTTCACATTTAGATCTTTAATCCAATTTTTGTGTATGGTGTAAGAAATGGCCTAGTTTCATTACTTTGCATGATGCTGTCCAGTTTTCCTAACACCATTAGTTGAAGAGACTGTCTTTTTCTCATTGCATATTCTTGCCTCCTTTTTTCAAGATTAAATGACAATCATGGGTTTATTTCTGAGCTCTCTATTTTATTCCACTGATCTATGTGTCTATATTTTATGCCAATACCATACTGTTTTGATTACTACAGCTTCGTAGTATATCTTGAAGTCGGAGGTTGTGACACCTCCAACTTTTTTAATTCTTCAAGATTGTTATGGCAGGGCACCTGGGTGGCTCAGTCAGTTAGGTGTCCAACTTCAGCTCAGGTCATGGTCTCGTAGTTTATGAGTTCAAGCCCTGCATCAGGCTCTGTGCCAACAGCTCAGAGTTGGAGCCTATTTCGGATTCTGTGTCTCCCTCTTTCTCTGCCCCTCCCCCACTCTTGCTCTGTCTCTTCTCTGCCTCTCCCCCACCCGCTCAAAAATAAACATTAAAAATTTTTACTGTACACACTGTATGTCAATTTGACAATAAATTATATTTAAAAAAAAACAGGGGCGCCTGGGTGGCGCAGTCGGTTAAGCGTCCGACTTCAGCCAGGTCACGATCTCGCGGTCCGCGAGTTCAAGCCCCGAGTCAGGCTCTGGGCTGATGGCTCAGAGCCTGGAGCCTGTTTCCGATTCTGTGTCTCCCTCTCTCTCTGCCCCTCGCCCATTCATGCTCTGTCTCTCTCTGTCCGAAAAATAAATAAACGTTGAAAAAAAAAAAATTAAAAAAATAACAAAAACAGGGGCGCCTGGGTGGCTCAGTCAGTTAAGCGTCCAACCTCAGCTCAGGTTATGATCTCACAGTCCGTGAGTTCGAGCCCTGCATTGGGCTCTGTGCTGACAGCTCAGAGCCTGGAGCCTGCTTCAGATTCTGTGTCTCCCTTTCTCTCTGCCCCTTCCCTGCTCATGCTCTGTCTCAAAAATAAATAATAAAAATTTTTTAAAAAAAGAAAGGAAGAAAGAAAGAAAGATCGTTACAGCTATTCGAGGTCTTTTGTGGCTCCAAATTTTAAGATTTATTGTTCTAGTTCTGTGAATGTTGTTATCTTGATAGAGACTGCATTAAATCTGTAGACTTCTTTGAGTAGTATAGACATTTAAGAGTATCTTCCAATTCATGAGTATGGAAAGTCTTTCTATTTGTTTATGCCATCTTCAATTTCTCTCGTCAATATTTTATAGTTTCAGAGTACAAGTCTTTCCTCTCCTTGGCTAAGTTTATTCCTAAGTATTTTATTATTATTCGTACAATTGTAAACGGAATTTTCTTAATTTCTCTTTCTGTTGCTTCATTATTGATGTACAGAAATGCAATGGATTTCTGAATATTGATTCATATCCTGCAACGTTACTAAATTAATCAGTTCTAGTCGTTTTTTGGTGGACTGTTTAGGGTTTTCTATATAAGGTATGTCATCTGCAAAGTCAGTTTTACTTCTTCCTTACCAATTTGAATGCCTTTTATTCCTTTTTTTTCTTGTCTGACTGCTGTGCTTAGGACTTCCAATGCTGTGAATAAAAGTGGTAAGAGTAGACATCGTTGTCTTGTTCCTGACCTCAGGGGAAAGAGCTCTGTTTTTCACCACTGAGTATGATGTTACCTGTGAGTTTTTCATATATGGCCTTGATTATATTGAGGTATGTTTTCCTCTAAATCTACTTAATTGAGGGATTTTATCCTGAATGGGTGTTATACTTTATCAAATGATTCTTCTGCATCTATTAAAATTATCACATGGTTTTTATCCTTTCTCTCGTTATGTGATGTTATCAAGTTGATTGATTTGCAAATATTGAACCACCCTTGCAAACTAGGAATAAATCCCACTTGATCATGGTAAATGACTTTTTTAAGTATTGTTAGGTCTGGTTTGCCAATATTTTGAGGACTTTTACATTTATATTCATCAGAGATAGTGACGCATAGTTCTCTTTTTTTATACTGTCATTATCTGGTTTTTTTTATCTGGGTAATGCTGGCCTCATGGAATCAATTTGGAAGCTTTCCTTCTTCTATTTTCTGGAATAGTTTGAGAAAAATAGGTATTAATTCTTCTTTAAATGTCTGGTAGAATTCCCCTATGAAACTATCTGGTCCTGGACTTTAGCTTATTAAGTTTTTTTGTTTTGTTTTGCTTTTTGGGTTTTTATTTATTTATTTTTATTCTTTATTTGAGAGAAAGAGAGTGCAAGTGGGGGAGGAACAGAGAGGGAAGAAGACACAGAATGCGAAGCAAGCTCCAGGCTCTGAGCTGTCAGCACAGAGCCCAATGCTGGGCTCAAATCCACATGCTGTGGGATCATGACCTGAGCAGAAGTCAGATGCTTAACCAACTGAGCCACCCAGGCACCATTATTAAGTTTTTGATCACTGATTCAATTTCATTGCTAGTAACTGGTCTGTTCAAACTTTCTAATTTTTCCTGATTCAGTTTTGGAACGTTGTATGTTTCTAGAAATTTATCCATTTCTTCTAGGGGGGCATATAATTTTTCATAATGTTGTCTTATAATCCTTTGTATTTCTGTAGCATCCAGTTGTTACTCCTCTTTCATTTCTGATGTCTGATGTTGAGTTTTTTTTTTTTTTTTTGAGAAGTCCAGCTAAAGATGTATCGATTTTGATATTCCCAAAGAGTCAGCTCCTGCTTTCATTGATCAGTTCTACTATTTTTTGTTTTTGTTTTGTTTGTTTGTTTTTAGTTTCTATTATTTCTGCTCTAATCTTTACTATTTTCCTCCTTCTATGGTTTTGGATTTTGTTCTTTTTCTAGTTCCTTTAGATGTAAAGTTAGATTGTTTGATTTTTTTTTTATTAATTTGGTAGTTTGAGATTTTTCTTTCTTCTTGATGTAGGTCTGTATTGCTACAGACTTGCCTTTTAGAACAGCTTTTGCTGTTTCCCAAAGATTTAGGGCTGTTTTGCTTTCATTTTGTCTCCATGTAATTTTTGATTTCCCTTTATTGTTTAGTAGCATGCTATTTAATCTCCATGTACTTGTGTTCTTTCCAGATTTTTTTTCCTGTTGATTTCTAGTTTCATAGCATTGTGGCTGAAAAGATGAATGTTAGGATTTTGATTTTTTTTTTTTTTTAATTTGTTGAGACTTGTTTTGTGGCCTAACATGTGATCTATTCTGGATAATGTCCATATGCATGTGAAAAGAATGTGTATTCTGCTGTTTTAGGATGGAATGTTCTGAATGATTAGTTAAATCCATCTGATCCAATGTTTCATTCAAAGCCACCGTTTCCTTGCTGATTTTGTTTAGATGACCAAATCCTCTCTTACTTTATTACTATCCATTATTTATGTTTGTTATTAGCTGCTTTATATATTTGGGTGCTTCCATGTTGGGTGCATAAATGTTTACATCTGTTGTATCTTCTTATTAGATTGTTACCTTTATGATTATATAGTGTCCTTCTTTGGTTCTTGTTACAGTCTTTGTTTTAAAGTCTATTTTGTCTGATAGGAGTATTTCTACCCCACTTTTCATATCCATTTGCATGATAAATACTTCTCCATCCTTTCACTATCAATATGCACGTGACTTTAGGTCTGAAATTAGACTCTTGTAGGCAGCATATAGATGGGTCTTTTTTTTTTTTTTTTTTTAAATTCAATCACCCTACGTCTTTTGATTGTAACATTTAGTCCATTTATATTCAGACTAATTATTGCTAGGTATGTATTTATTGCCATTTTGTTACTTGCTTTATGGTTGTTTTTTAGTTCTTCTCTATTCTCTTCTTCCCTTGCTCTCTTCTCTCATGATTAGTTGGCTTTTTTGGTGATATTCTTGGGATTCCTTTCTCTTACTTTTTTCCTATCTATTATCAGTTTTTAATTTGTGGTTACCATTCAGATTGCATATAACATCTTCTGCATATACCAGTCTATATTAGGTTGATAGTTACTTAAGTCTAAACCTATTCTTTACTCTTCTCCCTCTCCTCCCACGACACTTTAGGTATACGGTGTCATACTTTACATCCTACTATTTGTGAATCCTTTCACTGATTTTTACAGATACACTTATTTTTACTGTCTTTGCAGTTCCCACTTTAATTTTTATTATTATCTTATTTCAGAGAGAAAACACACACAAACAGGGGTAAAGGGGACAGGGAGAAAGAAAGAGAACATCTTAAGCAGGCTCCACCCCCCAGCACAGAGCCTGATGTGGGGCTGGATCCCATGACCCTGGGATCATGACCTGAGATAAAATTAAGGATTGGATACTCAAACGTCTGAGCCATCCAGGTGCCCCACGTGCTTCCAACTTTTCTTACTCTTACTTATGGTCTTTCCTTTCCACTCAGAGTCCCCTTTAACATTTTTTGTAGTGGTCATGAACTCCTTTAGCTTTATTTTTCCTGGGAAATTCTTGATCTCTCCTTCTGTTCTGAATGATAGCCTTGCTGGATAGGGTACTCTTGGCTGCAGGCTTTTTTCCTTTTAGCACTTTGAATATATCATGCCACTTCTATCTGGTCTGCAAACGTTTTGCTGAAAAATCTGCTGATAGTCATATGGGGTTGCCCTTGTATGTAACAGTTTTCTTTTTTCTCGCTACTTTTAAATTCTCTCTTTATTACTACTTTTTGCCATTTTATTACTATGTGTCTGCCATGGACCTCTTCACTTGGATTTTATGACTATGTCAACTAATAATGAACATCAAAAGTGATTACAAAAAGAAGAAAAAAGTGATTACAAAGACTCACTTTGGAGACCCAGCAAACATGCTGTTGAGAAACAGCCCACATAGGGTCAAGTATAGGCTATTCTGGCTAACAGCCCCGCTGAGGTCCTAGCATCAACCACTAGACAGGAGTGTGAATACACCATCAAATGATTCTCTACCCTAGATAAAGAGTCAACCTCAGCCCTGAGTCTTCCCAGTCTACTTCTCAGTAATCTCCCTTCTCCTAATGCTCTGTCCAAATTCCTCACCCACAGAATACATGGACATACTGAAACAACTATTTTAAACCACTAAGTTTTATGGTAGTTTGCTATACCACTATATGAACTGGAAGAGTATCATAGGATCTTGCAAAGCAAAAACATTCGATAATGCTTAAAATGAAATGAAACCAAGAAATTAAAATATAAAGTAAGACATCATTCTGAAATTGTTTTTGAGGGGATGGTGGGCTCACATAGTTGAGAAAAAACATCTTTTTATATACCTGTAGTGTGATATAAGTAGAAACAAGGGCAGTACACCAAGAAAACATATGACATTAGAACCAGAAAATTAGATTAATGTTTGGAGGCCTGAGAGAACAGCATTTAATTTAGTTAGGAAATTTTACTATTGATTTGTGGCTCAGAGTCAAATGCATTTAAACCACATCATTACTTTTCCACTGCTGTTAAAATGGCATTTTGATTAGTATGCTAAAGCAATGCCAAGAAATAAAAATTTCAAGACAGGCTTTTGTTTTACCAGTTGAGTGTTTATTTAAAGAACCTTGTTTTTTTAATTATTTATTTTGAGAGAAAGAGAGAGAGCACACACATGGGACGGACAGAGAGGGAGAGAGAGAATCCCACACAGGCTCCATGCTGTTAGTGCAGACTCCAATGCAGGGCTTGATCCCATGAACCATAAGACCATCATCTGAGCCTAAACCAAGAGTCAGACGCCTGACCAACTGAGCCACCCAGGCACCCCCTGTTGTTTTTTTAAGAATCTTGGTTGTTTTTATATTGAACTGACTTTTTTATTTAAATAGACTCCATGCCTAGCACGGAGCCCAACACAGGGCTTGAACTCACAACCTTGTGATCAAGACCTGAGCTGAGATTAAGAGTTGGACACTTAACCAACTGAGTCAGCCAGGTGCCCCAAGCACCTTATTTTCTTGAGTGATATAATTAACTTAAACACCTTATTATAAATATTTATATTTTCACTAAGAGACTAAAAAAAAGGAGAAACATATCAGTAAAGATATCCAAAAGAGTTTAGCTCAATGGCAAAACAATTTGCAATTAAATTTACATTTAAAAATTTTAGGTCATAGCTATAAAAAGGAATGAAGTACTGACATTCTATAACATGGATTAATCATGAAAACATTATGCTAAATCAAAAAAGCCAGTCACAAAATACCACATATCATGATTCCATTTGTAAGAAATGTACAGAATAAGCATTATGTATAGACAGAAAGTTGATTAGTGATTGCTTAGGACTGGGGAGAGTGGAGGGATAGGGAGCTATAACTAAGGAGTACAAGGTTTCTTTTTGAGGTAATGAAATGTTCTAAAGTTTTCTTTAATTATGGATGCATAATCTGGATAAACTAAAAGCCACTGACCTGTACACTTTAAATGGATAAATTGTATAGTATGTGAATCATGTATCAAGGAAGCAGTTTTTAAAATTTTTATGTATGAACAAATTTCTCCATAAAAATACAGCAGATTATGCAGGGAATGCCTGACAACCCTCCTCACCTCTAATCAAGTTTACATTTTTGAACATGTCCACTCTAAAACCTTCTGAACTGCTTCACTCTGGACTAGTTGCTCTCTACACCTGGTGCTCAACTGTCATCCAGGGATCTCCCTTCACTGTGATCCAGGTATTTCCTTCATGTCTCTTTGCATTGGATGACATTTCCTAAACCCTTTGCGTCTTCCTTTTTCTTAATACATTCTCTCATTTTGGTGGGACACCTCCTCTCCAAGCTTCCTAAAATGTAAAACTGAGACACTGCCTATGTAAAAGTACCTTTATTCTACTCTAACACTTGAAAGTTCTGAGAGTTCAGCTTCATTATAAACTAAATTAGAAATAATTTTCCCTCAGAGTTTTGAAGATACTGACTTCAGTTTTCTTCCACCTTCCATTATCTTTGTTAAAGAGTCTGAAACCACTCTAATTCTATTAATTAGCCTGTTTCCCTTAAAATCTGGGAACTCCATCTTCTCTTTAGCCTCTTAGTTGTTAAAGTTTGCAATGAAATGCTTTGACATAAATATGTATATATTTACTTTTTATTGTGTTTAGCACTTTGATGGGCTCTTCTGAGTTTTCCTGATTTATTTCTCTGATGATATACTACCTGTATTTCCACTCTCTCTCAAATTCTTATTATTCAACTATTAACTATTATACTTCTTGGGCTGGCTTTCTGATTTCACCTTTCCTCCCAACGTAATCACTACTTTCTAAAAGTCCTTATTTCACACAGCCTCACTTGATATTGTTACAAGCAGGACCCCTTCGTGGTCGAGCACTGGGGCTTTGACATTAGAGACCTGGGTTCAACACCAGTTCCTCTACTTACTGCTAATATTAAGCCTCAGCTTCTTATTTACAAACTAGAGATGATAATAATAAATAAAATACACACAAAGTACTAAGCATATGTCTAGCACTCAATAAATGCAGCTATTTTCATACTATCTTTTTTTTCTTCTCCTACTTACTTCTCATGGCTTTTATGACATGTTCTTAGGGTTTTCCTTCTACTTCTCAGTAATCTTCTGTTGGATCCTTTCTATGCTTTATCAGATGTTGTCCTCCACAAAACTATCTTTGGCCACCTCTTTTTTATTCTAGGCTGGATCAAATACAAACTCTGTACCCAAGTTCTAGTCATCTCTACCACTTACTAGCTGTGTGACCTGGGGCAATTTACCTAACCAATTGATGTCTCAATCCTTCATCTGAAAAATGTGGATTAATAAGCATATCTAAACAAAGACTAAAGGAGTTTGTGACCACTAAACCAGCCCCGCAAGAAGTATTAAAGGGGACTCTTTGGAGGGGGAGGAGTTAAGATGGTGGAGAAGTAGGCAGACTGGGATTTCCCTTGTTCCTCAAACACAACTGTATTGAGGTCAGAACACTTGAAATACCCAATAAATCAGTTTGCGGGGTGACAGAAAAATCTTCACAGGTGGAGGGAGACAGCTTGGCAGGACTGAGGTGCGTGTATGCAAAATGGGGGACATAGAGCAGCACGGGCACTGAAGGGAGGGATCACCTTCTGTGGAGAGAGAAAGGGACAGAAAGAGAGGCTGTGCATTGTGGTTTTGTGTTAGGACAAGAGGAAATCCTCTCCAGACCATGGACTGATTTATGAGAAATACAGAGAGTACCAGTCTCCACTCTGCAAACAGCTTTAGTTGCTGAAGAATGGAATTATCAAAAATGCCCAACTTTCTCTGGACACAAGTTGCTGCTGTGTGCCAGCACGTGGGGGGAAGGGAGCTAGCCCCTGGACTCAGTAGCGATCTCAGGGGTACACTGGCAGACAACAGTCCCCTCCCTTGAGTACTGTGAGAAAAGGGTATATTGCCCTCTCAAGGACAAAACACCCTGCAGACACCAACCATATTGACAGGGCAGAGTGATGCTATTTCAGAACCAGGTCATCATGGTGCGAGATCCTTTAAGACATGGGGTTTTGAATCCCAGCCAAGTGCCTAGGAGGCATGGGAGAACTGTGGAGCAGGAGAAGCCAGCCACCAGCATGGGAGGGCCTGCCTGAACAGCATGGTTTGAGACATAAAAAAACAAGACCCATCTATATGCTGCCTCCAAGAAGCTCATTTTAGAACTAAAGATATCCACAGATTTTAAGTGAGGGGATAAAGAACCATCTATCATGCTAATGGACACCAAAAGACAAATGGAGTAGCCATACTTATATCAGATCAACTAGATCTTAAATCAAAGACTGTAATGAGATGAAGAAGGGCATTCTATCATAATTAAGAGGTCTATCCATGAAGGACATCTAACAATTGTAACTGTTTATGCCCCCAATTTGACAGCAAACAAATATATAAATCAATTAGTAACAAATATAAAGCAACTCTTTGATAATAATACAATAACAGTATGTGGAGTTCAACAACCTATTTACAGCAATGCACAGATCATCTAATCAAAAAATCAACAAGGAACCATGGCCTTGAATGACACAGTGGACCAGATGGACTTAACAGATATATTCAGAACATTTCATCCTAAAGCAGAATACACATTCTTTTCAAATGCACATGTATCATTCTCCGGCATAGATCACATACATGATCACAAAACAGCCTTCAACAAGTACAAAAAGATCAGGATCATACCATGCATATTTTCAGACCACAGTGTTATGAAACTTCAAGTCAACCATAAGAAAAATTTGGAAAGATCACAAATATGTGGAGACTAAAGAACACCCTACTAAGGAACAAATGGGTGAACCAGGAAATTAAATTAGAAATTAAAAAACACATTGAAGCAAATGAAAATGAAAACAAGAAAGTCCAAAACCTTTAGGATGCAGCAAAGGCGGTCCTAAGAGAGAAGTATATTGCAATACAGGCTTACCTCAAGAAGCATGAAAAGTCTCGAGGCACCTGGGTGGCTCAGTTGGTTAAACATCCGACTTCGGCTCAGGTCATGATCTCGCAGTTTGTGAATTCAAGCCCCACATCTGGCTCTGTGCTGGAAGCTCAGAGCACAGAGCCTGCTTCGGATTCTCTGTCTCCCTCTCTCTCTGCCCCTCCCCTGCTCACACTCTGTCTCTCTCTCTCTTTCTCAAAAATAAACATACATTAAAAAATTTAAAAAAAAAAAAGCATGAAAAGTCTCGAATAGACAACCTAACCTTACATCTTAAGGAGCTAGAAAAGCAAAAGCAAATAAAACCTAAAGCCAACACAAGGGAAATAAGATTAGAGAAAAAATATATGACTTAGAAACAAACAAAACAGAACAGTTCAACGAAACTATGAGCTGGTTCTTTGAAAGAATTAATAATAATTGATAAACCCCTAGCCAGACTTACCAAAAAGACAAGAGAAAGGACCCAAATAAATTAAATCACAAATGAAAGAGGAGAGATCGCAATCAACACCACAGAAATACAAACAACTGTAAGTGAATATTATGAAAAATTATATGCCAACAAACTGGGCAAACTGAGAGTAATGGACAAATTCCTACAAACATATAAACTACCAAAACTGAAACAAGAAGAAATAGAAAATTTGAACAGACTCATAACCAGCAAAGAAATTGAATCAGTAATCAAAAATCTCCCAAAAACAAAAGTCCAGGGTCATTTGGCTTCCCAAGGGAATTCTACCTGACATTTAAAGAAGAGTTAATACCTATTCTTCTCAAACTGTTCCAAAAAATTGAAATGGAAGGAAAACTTCCAAACTCATTCTACGAAGTCAGCAGTACCTTGATTCCAAAACCAGACAGATTCTACTAAAAAGGAGAATTACAGGCCAATAATTCCTAAAAAACCTGGAAGCAAAAATTCTCAACAACATACTAGAAAATCAAATCCAACAGTACATTAAAAGAATTATTCACCACGATCAAGTGGGATTTATTCCTGAGCTGCAGGGGTGGTTCAATATTTGCAAATCAAACAACATGATACACCAAATTGATAAAAAGAAAGGAAAAGAACAACATGATGTTCTCAATAATGTAGAAAAAGCATTTGACAAAATACAGCATCAATTCTTTTTTTTTTTAATGTTTAGTTTTGAGAGAGAGAGAGAGAGTGTGTGTGATTGGGGAGGGGGAGAGAGAAGGAGACAGAATCTGAAGCAGGCTCCAGGCTCTGAGCTGTCAGCACAGAGCCCAACATGGGGCTCGATCTCATGAAACATGAGACCATGACCTGAGCCAAAGTCAGACGCTTAACCGATTGAGCCATTCAGGCGCCCCAGCATCAATTCTTGATAAAAATCCTCAACAAGGTAGGGACAGATGGAACATACCTCAACATCATAAAATCCATATATGAAAGATCCACAGCTATTATCATTCTTAATCGGGAAAAACTGAGAGCTTTTCCTCTATGGTCAGGAACTAAGACAGGGATGTCCACTCTCACCATAACTATTTAACATAGTACCCAAAGTCTTGGCCTCACCAATCAGACAACAAAAAGAAAAAACAGGTATCCAAATTGGCAAGGAAGAAGTCAAAGTTTCACAACTTGCAGATGACATGATACTCTATATAGAAAATCCCTAAGACTCCACCAAAAAATTGCTAGAATACATGAACTCTGCAAAGTCTCAGGATATAAAACCAACGTATAGAAATCTGTTGCATTTCTATACACCAATAATGAAGCAGCAGAAATAAAAATCAAGGAATCAATCCCATTTACAACTGCAACAAATACAATAAGATACCTAGGAATAAACCTAACCAAAAAGGTAAAAGATCTGTACTCTGAAAACTATAGAACACATACAAAAGAAATTTAAAAGGATACAAAGAAATGGGAAACAATTCCATGCTCATGGATTAGAGCAAACACGGATGATGTCTATATTGCCCCAAACAATCTACACATTTAACGCAATCCCTATTAAAATACCACCAGCATTTTTCACAGAGCTAGAACAATCCTAAAATTTGTATGGAACCACAAAGGACCCTTAATAGCCAAAGCAATTCTGAAAAACAAAACAAAACAAAACAAAACCAGAGGGATCATAATTTCAGATTTCAAGCTGTATTACCAAGCTACAGTCATTGAGACAGTATGGTACTGGCACAATAACACACACAGATCAATGGAACAGAATTGAAAACCCAGAAATGGACCCACAACTATATAATCAACTAATCTTTGACAAAGCAGGAAAGAATATCCAATGGAAAAAAAAATATCCAATCTCTTCAACAAATGGTGTTGGGAAAACTGGAAAGCAACGTGCAGAAGAATGAAACTGGACCACTTTCTTACACCATACACAAAAGTAAATTCAATAAGGATGAAAGACCTAAATATAAGACAGGAAACCATCAAAACCCTCAAAGAGAACACAGGCCACAAACTCTTTGACTTCGGCTGTAGCAACTTCTTACTAGACACATCTCTGAAGGCAAGGGAAACAAGAACAAACATCAACTATTGGGACTTCATCAAGATAAAAAAACATCTGCACAGCAAAGGAAACAATCAACAAAACTAAAAGACAACCTATGGAATGGGGGAAGATATTTGCAAATGACACATCCGATAAAGAGTTAGTATCCACTATCTATAAAGAACATACAAAACTCAACACCCAAGAAGAACTCAGTTAAGAAATGGGCAGAAGACATTTTCCCAAAGACATCCAGATAGCTAACAGATGTTCAACATCACTAATCATCAAGGAAATATAAATCAAAACCATGATGAGATGTCACCTCACACCTGTTAGAGTGGCTAAAATTAACAGCACAGGAAACAACAAGTGTTGACAAGGATGTGAGTAAAGGAGAACTCTTCTTTCACTGATGGTGGGAATGCAAACTGCTGCAGCCACTCTGACCAACAGTATGGAGGTACCTCACAAATGTAAAAGTAGAACTACCTTACAATCCAGCAAATGCACTGCTAGATATTCATCCAAAGGATACAAAAATACAGATTTGAAGAGTTACATGCACCCCAATGTAGCATTATCAACAACAACCAAACAATGGAAAGAACCCAAGTGTCTATCAACTGATGAATGCATAAAGAAGAGGTGGTATATATCGCTTCTCAGCCTTTTGGCTAAGATCAAGTGTAGAAGAGGTGGTATATACATGCAATGGAGAATTACTGAGCCATCAAAAGGAATGACATCTTACCAACTGCAATGACACAGATGGAGCTAGAGTATATTATGCTAAGCAAAATAACTCAGTCCAAGAAAGACAAATACAATATGAGTTCACTCATATGTGGAATTTAGGAAACAAAACAAATGAACATATGGGAAGGGGGAAAAAAAGAGAGAAGGGAGCCAACCATAGAAGATTCTTCATGACAGAGAACAAACAGGGGTGATGGAGGGTGAGGGGTGGGGGATGGGCTAAACAGGAGATGGGTATTAAGGAGGGCACTGGGTATGATGAGCACAGGCTGTTATAAGTATGTGATGAATCGCTAAATTCTACTCCTGATACCAATTATACTATATGTTAACTAACTAGAATTTAAATAAAAATTTGGGGAAAAAAATAAGCACATCAATCCCCTATGCTTTTCATGAAAACTGAATGTTTTATGACACTTAGAACACTACCTGGCATAGTAAACCTTCAAATGTTTGTCATTAATACATTACTACTACCCTCTACTACTACTATTACTTACTACTACTACTGTGATTACTACTAAAAAGGCCCACCCATGTGCTTCCAATAGATATCTTAAACTGTTAGAAGCTGAAACTAATTATACGTATCAAAATTATATTCAGAATCTTGTTTGTTTCCTTTCCCCATCTTTAACAGCTTACAAAGAATTATCTTCCTCCTCCTCCTCCAGACCTCTGCTGTTACTGTTGGTTTCATAATCAGTACGTTACAAACTGTATTAGCCACCCTTTGTTTTCTTACATACAAATGAGCAGATGTGTAACTACTGAAGGAAAAAAAATCAAATTAAGCTGATCTTTGTGACATACTTTCTATGTCTATAGAGGTAATTTCTTTTTTATTTTTTTAAACGTTTATTTTTAAAAATTTTTAAATGTTTATTTACTTTTGAGAGAGAGAGAGAGAGAGAGAGAGAGAGAGAGAGCATGTATGAGGTGGAGAAGGAACAGAGAGAGGGAGACAGAGGATCCAAAGTGGGCTCTGCACTAACAGCAGAGAGCCCAATGCAGGGCTCAAACTCGTGAACTGTGAGATCATGACCTGAGCCAAAGTCAGAGCCACCCAGGCGCCCCTTAAATGTCTATTTTTGAGAGAGAGAGAGAGAGAGAGAGAGCAAGCAAGAGCAGGGGAGGGGCAGAGAGCAAGACAGAGAATCCCTAGCAATCCACACTGCCAGCACAGAACCAGATGCAGGGCTCAAACTCAAAAGTGTGAAATCATTATCTGAGCTGAAATCGAGAGGTGGATGCTTAACCGACTGAGCCACTCAGGTACCTGAGAGGTAATTTCTTAAAGAATTTCACTCATAACTGGGACGCCTGGGTGGCTCAGTCAGTTGAGCCTCTGACTTCGGCTCAGGTCGTGATCTCACAGCTTGTGAGTTCGACCCCCACGTCAGGCTCTGTGCTGACAGCTCAGAGCCTGGAGCCTGCTTTGGATTCTGTGTCTCCCTCTCTCTCTGCCCCTAACCCACTCGCATTCTGTCTCTGTCTCTCTCAAAAATAAATAAACATTAAAAAAAAAAAAAAAAAAGAATTACACTCATAACTTAAGCAAGACAGATACCTGAATAACTGACTAGAATAATGAGCTGTATTCTGATAACCTCAGCATATTAAGGAATTGCCAAGGAAAAGATGACCAAAACTGAAGAGAACAGGGGTTCATTTACAACTATTTTAGCACCTGTTATTTCTGAAGTTCTGATACTATGTAAAACTATCTATCTCTACAAAGAAAATAAAAGGTACAGAAAAAAACTCCTGGAGGAAAGTAAAAGAGGTAATGCTTTTTAAACATTATTTACAAAACATGACAACCCTCAAAAGCGACAAGTCATGTAGACATGAAATAGTGTGCCCAAATAATAGATGCAACGTTTGAAGAACACACTGAAATGCAGGCTAAATTCACAGATTTTTCTTCATCCAATTAAATCTTGATTTCAAGGGGTATACAACCAATTTCTTCAGCTTCTCTGCATATAAGTAAAATTGGTACAGCCCTTTATAGATTATAAAATAGTTTCACATAGTTGATCCTTAAAACAGATCTAAGAAGACAGCCCAGTGTGTTACTCATTTGACAAGTATTTATTCAGAACCTACTGTGAAAGACAGTACCTATGGGGTGCTGAATACATATGAGTATATGGTTATAAACAAAATAGACATGTTCTTTCCCCTCCTGGAACTAGTTAAAAAGTCAGATAAAGACTGAATACAGAGAAAGATATGATGTAAGGGCAACGAACGACAACTAAATTTGATAGAGTTTTTAAGGACTGCCTTTCTCAAGAGGCAACATATACAATTTAAGAACTAGAAGATGAGCAAGAAGCAGCCAACTGTACAAAGGACTACACCAAAAAAAAAGGCGGGGGAGGGGGGGACAGACAACATGTACAGAAGGCCCTGAGCAATTTAAAAAGCTTGGCGGGTTAGAAAAGGGCTGTCCAATACAAACACAAGGTGAACCACAAATGCAAACCACATTAGTTATTTTAAATTTTCTAGGAGCTATACTTTAAAAAGTGAAGTTATATCTTTTATTTAACCCAAACATGTCCAAAACATTATTTCACCAGATAATTAATATTTCATGAAATATTTACATTCTTTAATACTAAGCCTGAAATGCAGTGTAAAGTTTACACTTACATAGCACATCTCAATTCAGACTAGCCACAGTTCAAGTGCTTAAGACTTACATGTAGCTAGTAGCCTCCATATTGAACAGCACAGGTTAGAATAAGAGGAGACCATTATGGCTAACACATATTAATTTAAACGGAAATGTGGAAAGGTGAAACAAAAAGTCAACAGGTGCCCAATAATTAACAGTATTATAAGAATGAAATTTGGAATCTATTACTGGAAGTCACAAGGGTTTTAAACATGCAAAAAAAAAAAAACCTTCATCTTTCTGTTTTATAAAGAGTAGTCTCCTTTTTAAGACACAGAGAATAAGAGCAGAAAAAGGAAGAGCAGGCAGAAGACTCTTAACAGAAATCTAGGTGAGAAATAATTAAGGTTTAGGCTATTGTGGGGGTAGCAGAGGCAAAGAAAATAGATGCATGCAAGATAACATTATGGAGGTAGAAACAAAATAATTTTTAGATTAAGTGCATGTAGACAATAAGAAAGAAAAATCATGAAGCATAATCTACTATGACTTGAGCAACCAGTGGTGCCATTTACTGTGACTGGAGAAATTAGCATTTTGTTGTTATTTGACAGGGAATGCTGGAGTTAATGGAAATGAATCAAGAATTTTTCCAAATAAGAAAACAAGTTCAGAGAAGCTCACACTTACTAATAAATAGTATTAAGTTAAGACTCAAACCCAGATATTCTAACACTGGATATAATACCCTCTTACTGGTAATATATCGTCTCTCCATAATTCAACAATAAAAATATTCCATTAAGGGGGCACCTGAGTGGCTCATCTGGTTGAGCATCTGACTAGATTTCGTCTCAGGTCATGATTCCAGGGTCAGAGGACTGAGCCCCACGTTGGGCCCCATGCTGAGCATGGAGCCTGCTTAGAATTCTCTCTCCTTCTGACCCTCTCCACCCCTTATGTTCACACTCTCTCTCTAAAATAAAGGGGGAGGGGCGCCTGGGTGGCGCAATCGGTTAAGCGTCCGACTTCAGCCAGGTCACGATCTCGCGGTCCGTGAGTTCGAGCCCCGCGTCAGGCTCTGGGCTGATGGCTCGGAGCCTGTTTCCGATTCTGTGTCTCCCTCTCTCTCTGCCCCTCCCCCGTTCATGCTCTGTGTCTCTCTCTGTCCCAAAAATAAAATAAAACGTTAAAAAAAATAATAATAATAAAATAAAATAAAATAAAATAAAGGGGGAAAAAATCTGCTAGGATGTGGGTAAGCAATGCCTCCTGTACATAAAGAAAGGCCTCAGTTAAATGGCTGTAGGTCTTTTGTAATTCTTTCATATTTTTGAAAAATGAAAAGAAAAAATTTACCTTCAGTTAATATGCCTAGGAGTCTGAAATTAAAATCTACAGAAAACACTCTCCGACCTAAGCTCCAGAGAACAATAGCAAAGTAGAAGCCAAGTATCATGACTTAAAAATCAGTGCCAAACCCCTATAGCCAAAGTAGCAGTAATGGTTCAGAAGCTGAGACTATGACTACTCTTCAGAACAAACAGGGTGATCTTTACATTCTGACAGTGACTCAAAAATCTGGCTACCTCAGCTTCAGGGATTTAATATTCCTTCTAAGTTCTTTACCTCCACTACAGCCCTATCAATTTATTCAACAAATACTTAGTAAGCCTAAGTACAGGGTAGGATATTGAGCAGGAAGACAAGGAAGACACATAGTTCTTGTCTTGTCCTATCCTCAAGTAGCTCACCATTAAAGGCATGTGAGGAGACAAACATGGAAACAATTATAACAAATGCCACAGAAAAGTCTATACAGTTGACCCTTGAACAACACGGGGGTGAGGGAGGTTAGGGGTGCCAACCCTTCCACCCCTGTGCAGTCAAAAATCCATTTACAGTTGATCCTTAATACAGGTTTGAACTGTGTGGGTCCACTTATACAGACTTTTTACAATACAGTACTGTAAACATATTTTCTCTTCCATATGACTTTCTCAATAACATCTTCTTTTCTCTAGCTTACTTGTAGTATATAATACATATAACAGACAAAATATGTTAATCAACTGTTTATGTTATCAGTAAGGCTTCCAGTCAACAGTAAGCTATTACTAGTTAAGTTTTGGGGGAGTCAAAAATAATATGCAGATTTTCAACTGTGCAGGGGTTCAGTGCCCCTAACCCCCACGTTATTCAAGGGTCAACTATACTGTCATCCTTTCTGGCCACCCAACATCTGAATCCCCATTAGTGTTCTGGAATTTCCCCCATCTGAACCTAAAAAGTACCAGATACTATTTCTCATGGTCTCCCTTGAAAATAATTTATAAGCATCAGACCAAGGTTCACATATCTACTTCTTTCTCTCTTTCACCTGTTACCCCCAAATCTAGTAGCTTAATATACTAAATATTTATTATCTAACAGTTTCTGTGTGTCAGGAATTAAGCTATAGTTTAACTGGGTGATTCTGGCTCAGGATCTCTCATAAAGTTGCAGACAGTATCTTAGCCAGTGCTACCATCTTTGAAGATTTGACCAGGAATGGAAGATCTACTTCAAGACATCTCCTGCACATGGTTATTGGCAGAAGGCTTCAGTTCCTCACATGAGAACCTCTCCAGAAAGGTGGTGAATATCCTTACAACATGGCGGCTGGCTTCCCTCAGAAAAAATGAGCAAAACAATATATAATACCTTATATGACCTTGCATCTTAAGACACAATCTTTCATTTCTGCAATAACCTATGTGTTACCAAAGTCCGCTCTACTTAGTGTGGAAGGAAACTATATAGAATGTAAATATCAGGAGGTGGGGTTATCAGGAACCACATTGGAGGCTAACTATCTTATGTAACATATGATGGCTATATGTTATACAGTTCATAAACATATATATATTCATGAATGTAATAATGCTATGTTAGGAAGGAGAGGGGTCACTATGATTATAAGTGCATTTGTCCTCTGCGCCCCCCCCACTTGTGCTCTATCTCTCCCTCTCTCTCTCAAAAATAAATAAAATGTAAAAAAAAAAAAAATATTTTTAATTTTTGGGGCGCCTGAGTAGCTCAGTCGGTTAAGCAACTGACATCGGCTTGAGTCATGATCTCATGGTTCGTGGGTTCGAGCCCCGCATAGGGCTCTGTGCTGACAGCTCAGAGCCTGGAGCCTGCTTCGGATTCTGTCTCCTTCTCTCTGCCCCTCCCCACTTGTGCGCCCACTCTCTCTCTCTCTCTCAAAAATACATGTAAAAAAAAAAGTTTTTTTAAGTGCATTTGTCATTTTTATTTGTTAAAGTGGGTGATGGGAATAAAGGCATTTATTACATTTTTCTTTATACCTTTTGAGTTTGAAATATTTCATTATAAAAAAAATTCAATGCTGGGGTGCCTGGGTGCCCAACTCTTGATTTCGGCTGAGATCAGGATCCAGGATCATGGAATGAAGCCCCATGTCAGGCTCTGCACTGAGCATGGAGTCTAAGATATTCTCTCTCTCTCTCTCTCTCTCTCTCTCTCTCTCTCTCTCTCTCTCCCCCTTCCTCCTTCCCTCCCTCCCTCCGCCCCTCTCCCCCACTTGTGCACTCTCTCTCTCTCAAATAAAAAAAATAAAATTTTTTAAATAAAAGTAAAAATAAATTTTTAAAAAATTGATGCTTTGCATAAAGTGAGTATTTTCAAATACATTATTGTGAGCACATACATTGGTAGAGCTGTTTTAAAGGACTACTTGGAAGTATATATAATAAAATTTACATGTGCATAAACCAACTCAGAAATCTGTCCAAAAGAATTATTTGCCCAAATAAAAAAAGACCTCTGTACTAAAACTAATCACAGAACTATTTATAATAGGAAAAAAATTGGTGACAACCCCAATGCCCACCAAAGTATGAGCAAATAAATTAAGACACCACCATACAATAGAATGCAGTCATTAAAAAGAATGAAATTCCCAATATGATAGAACCAGTCATTGGTAAAGAATAGGATGTATAATTCCATTTTTTTTTAAAGGCTATATATCAAACTATGAACTACATCAAGAGTGAAAATTTAGCAAGGGAAAAAAAGGCAGAGGGAGAAAATAGCTCTTTTGTACTTTAGAGACACCCATTCTCAAAAATTTTTACTAACCTCTATAGGCATACCTGGCAAGACATTGTAGGTTCAGTTGCAGACCACTGCACTAAAGTGAATACTGCAATAAAGAAAGTCAAATGAATGTTTTGGTTTCCCATTGCACCAAAAGTTGCTTAGAAAAGTGTTATGTCTGAGAAAGTAATGTGCATACCTAATCAAAAAATATTTTATTGCTAAAAAATACTAACCATCATTTGAGCTTTCAGCAAGTTGTAATCACTTATCACAGATCACCATGATAAATGTAGTAATAATGAAAATGTTTGAAATATTGTGAGAATCACCAAAATGCAACAGAGACATGAAGCAATAAGCAAATGCTGCTGGAAAAATGGTGCTGATAGACTTGCTTACCTAGCGTTGTCACAAACCTTCAATTTGTAAACAAACAGTATCTCCAAGTGCAATAAAGCAAAGAATGATAAAACAAGGTATGCCTGTACTTTCATAACTTCTGTGGTTGTTTTGGTTTTGTGTTAAATAGATTTTATTTTTTAGAACAGTTTTAAGTTCGTAGCAAAATTAAGCAGATGGTATGGAGATTTCCCATATATCCCTTGCCCTCACACATACATAGCCTCCAACACCAACATCCCCCACCAGACAGAATATTTGCTACAACTGATGAACCTACTGACACACCTTTATTACCAAACTCCATCATTTACATTAGGGTACACTCTTTGTGTTGTACATTCTACATATTTGAACAAATGTATAATGACAAATATTCACCGTGATAGTACCATACAGAGTATTGTACTGCCCTAAAAATCCTTCTGTGCTCTCCTGCTTCTCCCCTCAATTCCTGGCAATCACTGGAATTTACATCTCCATAGTGTTGCCTTTTCCAGAATGTCATAGAAACAGAACCAAATTGTGTGCAGCTTTTTCAGACTGACTTCTTTCACTTAGAAATAGGCATTTAAGTATCCTCCATGTCTTTTCACGGCTTGATAGCTCATTTTTTTCTTAGCAATGAATAATATTCCACTGTCTTGATGTACCAGTTTACCCATGCAGCTACTGAAACATATCTTGATTTAGTTCAAGTTTTAGTAATTATGAATAAAGCTGCAATACACATCATATGCAGGATTTTGTGTGGACAATTTTTCAAGTCCTCTAGGAACACAGAGGAGTATGACTTCTGAATTGCATAGTATGTTTAGTTTTACAAGAAATTGCCAAACTGTAATCTAAACTAGGTATACCATTTTGCATTCCAATAATGAATGAGAGTTCCTGTTGCTCTACATCTTTGCCAGCATTTGGTGTTTTCAGTTTTCTGGATTTTGAACATTCCACTAGGAGAGTAGTGGAATCTCATCATTGTTTTAATCTGCATTTCCCTAATGACACATTACGTGGAGCATCTTATCAGATGCTTATTTGCCGTATGTAGACTTTCTTTGATGAGGTATCTGTTAAGATCTTTGGTCTATTTTTAAATCATGTTGTGTTCCTAATGTTGAGTTTTAAAGTTCTCTGAATATTTTGGTAACAGTACACTAAGATTTGTCTTTTGGAAAATCTCCCAGTCTGTAGCTTGGGACAAACTTTTAATTAAAATAAAGTTGAGATATCAATTCTTTCTTTCATGGATCATGCCTTTGATGTTGCACCTAATAAATCAACATCAACCTACGGTCACCTAGATTTTCTACTGTTATCTCCTAGGAGTTTTATAGTTTTGCATTTTAATTTAGGTATCTGATCCACTTTGTGTTAATTTTTGTTAAGCCTATAAAGTCTATACCTAGATTCATTTTTGTGCAGGAGGCCTAATTTGTTGAAAAGACGGTCTTTTCTCCAATGTATTCTTTGCTCCTTTGTTGAAAATCAGTTGACTGTATTTATATGGGTCTATTTCTGTTCCATGGATCTATTTGTCTATTGTTTCACCAATATCCCACTGTCTCAATTACTGTAGCTTAAGAGTTTATCTTTTTTTTTTTTTAGTGTTTATTTTTGAGAGAGAGAGAGAGAGAGAGGGGCAGGCAGAATGTGAGCAGGGGAAGGGCAGAGAAAGAGAAATAGAATCTGAAGGAGGCTCCAGGTTCTGAGCTGTCAGCACAGAGCCTGAAGAGGGGCTCGAACTCACAAACTGTGAGATAATGACCTGAGCCAAAGTCACTTAACATGGTGCCTGGGCCACCCAAGCACCCTGTCTAAAGTTATATCTTGATGTCAGGTAGTATCAGTCTTCTACCTTTCTTCTCCTCCTTCCAAATTGTGTTGACTGTTCTAGGTCTTCTGCCTCTCCATATAAATTGTAGGATCAGGGGTGCCTGGGTGGCGCAGTTGGTTGAGCGTCCAACTCTTGATTTCAACTCAGGTCATGATCTGAGGGGCAAGAGATCAAGCTCCACGTTGAGCTCTGCACTGAGCATGGAGTTTGCTTAAGGTTTTCTCTCCTTCTCTCTCTGCTCCTTCCTGTGAGATCATGACCTGAGCTGAAATCAAGGGTCAGATGCTTCACTGGCTGAGCCACCCAGGGGCCCCATTAAATTTTTATCTTTCCCAGGCCAGCAATGTGGTACAACGCTCTTGAGATGCTGGGCAGTGGCAGTCAACCACAGCTGCTAGTCAGCCGTACAATCATGAGAGTAACAACAACTGATACATTTAAAACCATTCTATACCCTGACAACTATTCTGTTTTTCACTTTTATTTCTTTTTTTACATTCATTTATTTATTTTTGAGAGAGACAGCAAGCAGGGGAGGGGCAGAGAGAGAGGTAGAGAGGGAGACTCCCAAGCAGGCTCCACACTGTCAGAGCAGAGCCTGATACGGGGCTTGAACTCACCAACTCTGAGATCATGACCTGAGCAGAAACCAAGAGTAGGACGCTTAACTGACTGAGCCACCCAGGTGCCCTTGTTTTTCACTGTTAGTGCAGTATTCTATAAATTACATGAAATACTCAACACTATATTCTACAAGAGGTGTTGTGTCAGATCATTTTGCCCAAATGCAGACCACTCTAAGTATTCTGAGCATGTTTAAGTAGGCTAGGCTAAGCTATGATGTTTAGGTTAGAGGTATTAAATGCATTTTTGACTTACAGTATTTTCAACTTCTGGTGGGTTTATTGGTAACCCCATCATATACTGAGGAAGCCTAAGTGCTTATTAGTTTCATAAGGGGTTTTTTTCTCTCCCAAATATTTCAGATTTTTTACTTTAGACAATAGTGCCATCTGTGAAGAAAGTTTTAGTTCTTCCTTCCCAATCACTGTACACCTTTAATTTTCTTATCTTACTGCATTAACTAGGACTTTCAGTATGATGTTGAACAGCAGTGGTAATAGGGAATACCCTTGCCTTCTTCCTGATCTTGGTGGGAAAGCTTCAAATTTCTGTTAAATATGATTTTAGCTGTATATCTTTGTATGTATCTTTATCTGAAGTTTTTTTTGTACCTTTATCAAGATTATATATATACACATATATACATGTATACACACACACACACACCTTTATCAAGTTCCCCTCTGTTCTAGTTTACTGAGAAGTTTGATCTTAAGTAGACTCCATGCCCAATGTGGGGCTTGAACTCACAACCCTGAGATTGAGTTAGATACTCTACCAACTGAACCACCCAGGTGCCCCTAGTTTATTGAGAGTTTTTATCACGATTGGGTGCTAGATTTTGTCAAATGCTTTTCTCCATCTATTGATATGCTCATGTGACTTTTCTTCTAAAGCCTGTTTCTGCAATGGATTACATTAATTGATTGTCAAACTTAAAACTAGGAGCACCTGGGTGTCCAACTTTGGCCCAGGTCATGATGTCACGGTTCAGGAGTTTGAGCCCCACCTCAGGCTCTGTGCTGACAGCTCAGAGCCTGTAGCCTGCTTCAGATTCTGGGTCTCTCTCTTTCTGCCCTTCCCCCACTCACATTCTGTCGCTCTCAAAAATGAACAAACATTAAAAAAACAGTTAAACCAGCCCTTCATATCAGCGATAAACCCCACTTGGTCATGGTATGTGATATGTGATTCTTTTTATACATCATTGGATTCAATTTGCTAGTATTTTATTAAGGATTTTTGTACCTATGCCCATGAGAGATAAGGGTCTGTAAGTTTTCTTTTATAATATCTTTGTCCAGTTTTTGGCTAATATTAGGGTAATGTTGACCTCACAGAATGAGCTAGGAAGCATTCCCTCTGCTTCTTTCTTCTGAAAAAGACTGTAGAGAACTGGTATAATTTCTTCCTTAAATATTTGGTAGAATTCACCAGTGAACCTATCTGGGCCTGGTATTTTCTGTTCTAGAAGGATTTTTTTGTTTGTTTTTTAAAGTTTATTTATTTTTGAGGGGGGGGGAGAGAGAGAGAGAGAGAGAGAGAAGAGGAGGGGTAGAGAGAGAGGAAGACACAGAATCCCAAGCAGGCTCCAGGCTCTCAGCTGTCAGCACAGAGTCGGATATGGGGCTCAAATTCACAAACCACAAGATCACAACCTGAGTGGAAGTCAGGTGCTTAACCAACTGAGCCACCCAGGCACCCCTGTTCTGGAATGTTATTGTTGATTCAATTTCTTTAATGCATATAGACCTATTCATATTGTTTATGTCAATTTTGGCAAATTGTATCCTTCAAGAAATCAGTTTTATGGACCAAAACATAGTCTATTTTGATGAATACTACATGTGAGCTTGAGCAAAATGTGCATCCTGCTGATGTTGAATGAAGTGGTCTATAGATGTCCACTATAATCAGGTCACTGATATGCTGTTGAGTTCAATTATGTCATTATTGTCCTTATTATGTCCTTATTGTCCATTTCTAATAGAGGGGTATTAAAACCTCCAATTATGATAGTGGATTCATCTACTTATTGGAGTTCTATCAGTTTCTGCCCCACATAATTTGACGTTCTGTTTTTAGGCGCATACATATTAAGTAAGGATTGTTATGTCTTCTTGAAGAAATGACTCCTTTATCATTATGCAATTCTCCTCTTTAGAACTGAAAGCTTTCCTTGGTCTAAATTCTGTTCTGTCTGAAATTAATATAGCTACTCCTTCTTTCTTTTAATTAGCATTAGTATGGTATATCTTTTATCTTTCTCCAATCACTTTTCAATCTGTATGCATCTTTCTATTTAAAGTGGATTTCGGGGCGCCTGGGTGGCGCAGTCGGTTAAGCGCCCGACTTCAGCCAGGTCACGATCTCGCGGTCCGTGAGTTCGAGCCCCGCGTCGGGCTCTGGGCTGATGGCTCGGAGCCTGGAGCCTGTTTCCGATTCTGTGTCTCCCTCTCTCTCTGCCCCTCCCCCATTCATGCTCTGTCTCTCTCTGTCCCAAAAATAAATAAACGTTGAAAAAAAAAAAATTTAAAAGGGAACAGATACAGTTCCCTTTTAAAAAAAATAAAAATAAAAAAAAATAAAGTGGATTTCTGGGGCACCTGTGTGGCTCAGTCAGTTAGGCAACAGATTTTGGCTCAGGTTATGATCTCACGGTTAGTGGGTTCGAGCCCCGCGTCAGGCTCTGTGCTAACAGCTCAGAGCCTGGAGCCAGCTTTGTATTCTGTCTCTCTCACTGCCCCTCCCCCTCTTGTGCTATCTTTCTCTCAAAAACAAATATACATTTTTAAAAATATCAATAATAAAGTGGATTTCTTATAGACAACAGAGTTGGATCTTGTTTTTCGATCTACACTAACAACCTGTCTTTTCATTTGTGCATTTAGACCGTTGACGTTCAAAGTGATTACCGATATATATAGTGGAATTAACATCTACCATACCCATGACTGTTCTCTATTTCTTGCCCTTTTTTGTTCCTATTTTTGTCTTCCACTCTTTTCCTGCCCTTTGTGGTTTTAAGTGAGCATTTTCTATGATTGCCTTTTCTCTCCTTTCTTGGTATATCGGTTATACCTCTTCTTTTACTTTTCTTAGTGGTTGCCCTAGAGATTACAACATACATTTACAGCTAAGCCAATTCCCCTTTCAAGTAACACTACCCATTTTCCACTACCATAACATTACCCATTTTTCACACTACCTATTTCCTGGGTAGTATGAGTACCGTGTAATAACAAAATAATAAATGTTCCCTATCCCTTATATCATTGCTGTCATTCATTTTCACTTATGCCTAAATACACATATAAGTATTCAGAAGTATTCATTATTATACTGTTGATATTACTTTGAAACTTATATGTTAGATCAATTAAGAAAAAAAATTATTTTACCTTCACCTATCCTTTTTTCAATGCTCTCCTTACATTATGTAGATTCTAGTTTGTGGCGTATATTATTTTCCTTCTCCTAAAAAATTTAACATGTCTTGCAAGGCAGTTCTACTAACAACAAATACCCTTAATTTCTGTTTGTCTGAGAAAGTATTTCTCCATTATTTTCAAAGGATAATTTTGCAAGGTACAGAATTGTAGGTTGGGTTTGTTTTATTTTTTCTCTCAGAACTTTAAATGTTTTTACTCCATTTTCTTCTTGCTTGCATGGCTTCTGAGAAGTTAGCTGTAATCCTTATCAATGCTCCTCTATATTAAGGTGTGTTTTTCCTCTCGCTTCTTCCAGGATTTTTTTTTCCTCTTTTTTTTTTTTTCCTCTTTTTTTTTTACTTTATCTTGGATTTTCTGTAGTTTGAAAATAATATGCCTAGGTATAGTTTTCTTGCCACTTAGCCTGCTTGGTGTTCTCTAAGCTTCCTGGAATTGTGATTCGGTATCTGACATTAATTTGGGGCAGTTCTCAGTCATTACCATTCCAAACACTTCTTCTGTCCCTCTTCTTTTCTTCTCCTTATAGAATTCCCATTATGCATATGTTAAATCTTTTTTTTTTTAATATGAGGTTTATTTACATGTCTAAAGTTAATCTTTACAAGGTAAGGATTCTATATCCCACCTATTGACTATAATGCCACAGAAATTAAAACATGCGATCCCTAATGATGCAGATGTTCAACCTTTTGTAGTTGTCCCACAGTTACTCAATATTCTGTTTTTCTTATCTTTTTTCTCTTTCTTTTCTAGTTTCAGCAGTTTCTATTGATAGCCTCATGCTCAGAGTCTTTCTTCAGGCATTAGTAGTCCAGTCTACTAATAAATAAACCCATCAAATGGTTA
The DNA here is from genome assembly GCF_028749965.1 of Puma concolor. Classification (NCBI taxonomy): domain Eukaryota; kingdom Metazoa; phylum Chordata; class Mammalia; order Carnivora; family Felidae; genus Puma; species Puma concolor. The sequence continues at coordinate 79,065,284 of NC_141674.1, forward strand.
CAATGTTTTTGTGATAATGCTATGTCTTTCTTCTCTAGCATATTTTTTCTTGTTGTTGTTCTTTCTTAGAATTTCCATCCCTCCCCCTTTCATCACAGTTGTTTTAAATTCTTTCTTGGTCTGGTAATTCTAATATCCCTACCCTACCCAAGTCTAGTTCTAATGCTCTAATTGTGCTTTTTGTCTTTAGTATGTCTTGTAATTTTTCTTAACAGTTGAACATGATGTACTAGGTAAAAAGAACTATTGTAAATAGGCTTTTGTTAATGTGGTGGTAACATATGGGGGGAAAAGAAAATACATAAAACTTAAAACCAAGTTATTTTATGGGGCATCTTGGTGGCTCAGTCAGTTAAGCATCCGACTTTGGCTCAGGTCATGATCTCATAGTTTGTGAGCTCAAGTCCCGCGTCAGGTTCTGTGCTGACAGCTCAGAGCCTGGAGCCTACTTCAGATTCTGTCTCCCTCTCTCTCTGCCCCTCTCCCACTCACACTGTCTCTCTTTCTCTCAAAAGTAAATAAACATAAAAAAAAAAAAAATTCTCTAAAAACCAAGGTTATGTTGGAATTTGAGGATAAGGAAATGCTTTTTCTTCCCTTTCTTTTTCCAATTATCTTTAACTTGGTTATATAAAACTCGTATAATTATAGAATGAGGGGGGGGGGCACCTGGGTGGGTCAGTCGGTTAAGCAGCCGACTTCGGCCCAGGTCATGATCTCGCGGTCTGTGAGTTCGAGCCCCACGTCGGGCTCTGTGCTGACAGCTCAGAGCCTGGAGCCTGTTTCAGATTCTGTGTCTCCCTCTCTCTGACCCTCCCCATTCATGCTCTGTCTCTCTCTGTCTCAAAAATACATAAACGTTAAAAAAAAAAAATTTTTTTTAAAAGAATGAGGTAAATACATCAAAAAAAGTGAATGACCAGGAAGAGATAAAGGATATGAGAAAGAAAGTAAATAGGAGGCTAAAGAAGATAAACATATCTGATTTCACTTTGCTTTAAAATAATTCTTATTTATAGATTTTTTCATTACAAGTGATGCACATTTGTGGCAAAAACATTTCTTAAATCACAAAGAAAAATTAATTATCCATAAAATACCACTCAAATAATCACTGCTAGCCTTTAAAAAAAGGAGCAGGGGGCGCCTGGGTGGCGCAGTCGGTTAAGCGTCCAACTTCAGCCAGGTCACGATCTCGCGGCCCGTGAGTTCGAGCCCCGAGCCTGTTTCCGATTCTGTGTCTCCCTCTCTCTCTGCCCCTCCCCCGTTCATGCTCTGTCTCTCTCTGTCCCACAAATAAATAAACGTTGAAAAAAAAATTTTTTTAAATAAAAAAATAAAAAAAAAAAAAAAAGGAGCAGGAACTAGGGGACTACGATGGAACATGAATGAGAGAGATCATCACCTCACTCTTAGAAGTAAAACTGAACTAGCCACAAGCCCATAAGGGTTCCAAACATAAAATTTGCCACTGTACCCATTTTTAAGTATATAATTCATTGGAAATAATTATATTCACAATTTGCACAGCCATTACCAACCATTTCCAAGACTTTTTCATCACCCCAAACAGGAACTCTGTATCCATTCTTCCTTCCCTCCAGCCTCAAGTTAATCTCTGATCTACTTTCTGACTCTGAATTTACCTATTCTAGATTCATAAGTAGAATCATACATACAACATTTGTCCTTCTGTGTCTGGCTCATTTCATTCAGCAACATTTTCAAGATTCATCCATGCTGTGTTACGTATCAGAGCTTCATTTCATTTTGTGGCTGAATAATATTTCATTATATGTATATTTCTCTCATTTTTCAAGGTGTTGGAAACTCTGAGACCATAAAAAACCTGATATATTTAAGGCTGAAAGATAGGTATAGATAGGTAGGTAGGTAGAAAAATAAATAAAGATATCTCTACTCATCTGTTGTTTATCTATTCATCTGTTGATGGACATTTGGATTGTTTCCTACTTGGACTATTGTGAATAATGCTGCTATGAACATGGGAACACAAGTGCCAAACATACTTTTAATAGTTTGCTCTGGCTGGAAAGCCAACAGAGGAACTATAAAGGTAAACAGTAACAAAAGCTGCCAATAGCAATTACCACAACAAAATTAAATAGGATATCAGACTATATTCTATTAGAGTCTATATTAATATATAAATATGTTCTAGAATACATAAATGTTAACTTATGGTTTTAATATTTATACTGTTGATGTTTTACAAATTTTCTTGAACAAATATGTATTATTTGCATAAATGAAGGGAAAGCATTTTTGTAGAGTCCTTTGTTATAGCAGGATATATATGTTCTATTTTGAGAAATAATACACAATAAGGAAATAAACGGGAGAAAGCAACACAATGCTGAAGCAACCCATTAAGAGACCAATACTGAGGTCAGGATTACAGGTTAGGAGTACTACTGAGAAGGGAGAGGAGCTGGAACCTGACAGCATTTTTTTATTCTGTTCTGACCACAAAGAAGGTACCACTTTGCCCTCCATAATGCCTAGTACATACCTACTATATACTACTCAACAAGATACTCAAAAGTTGGCCTAAAGAATAAATAGATGGACAAGTCTATAGATATCCAAGCTTTTCTACCTACGTCTTATTTTTTAAATTAGTTACATAGTTAGTCTGAAACTGGTTATTACAAGCATCTGAAGTTTCACCATAAGTTTCACAGGAATTCATAAATTCACAAGGAAACTGGCAGGTAGATGAATAACAGAATATTTATTTTATTTCTGAGATCACTATTTAAACTACAACTCTTTATACAAGATTACAAACCCCAGAGCTCACCAACTTATAGCACCATACTTTTTCAGTGGGTATTTGTGTAAGTGTTTGTAATGCCAAATGGGATCCTGAGAGGTCTTTTCTTATTTGCTTTCAAAATAAACAGCAATGTATCAAGCTTAGAAGTACCTTCTGAAATGTTTGCTCAAATTTCAAAATGGTCTATGTCAATGTAAATATAAAAAATCATTAATTTATACCTATACACATTGATACTTGTTCTTCAAAGTGCTGGAAACTCTGAGTCCAGGAAAAACCTGATATACAACTGAATGAATGTGTGAAAAGAAAAAAGTATATATATTTATACTCAACCTTGTTCCAATAGGATTTAAGGCTGGTGCAATTGTAATATACATCTTCAATCTCTTAAGCAGGTTATAAGAAAGTATTGTTCCAACTCTGTAAACATGGAAATAAATATTATAAATAGGAATGTATTGTACATTTGGAGTATTACTAATAAATATAGGACACAGATTTTAAAAATATACCCTGTAATTTCCACAAAGAATTTCAAACTATGTCTTTCATTTATGTAAGCTAACAACTGTCAAAAGAGATGTAGGAAGGGAAGATACAGAACACTGGCTTCAACAGGAATCAAAAAATAGAACAGATATTACAGCGAAAGGGGAAAAAAACAGGAAATAAGAGCAACACTGCTGACAAGACTCCTTCCTTTAAATGTCTACGTGATAAATTTCCAAGTTAATTTATTTTCTGTAGGCATACAGCATATTTCCATCTCTCTATGACCCCTCCTACCTCTAGAGCTAAATTTCAAAAAAGCACAATTTATACACAGTGATATACTACTTACTGCTGCTGCCACCACCATCATCTACTGTATACTATGTACCAGGCACTGCAACAAGATTTACATCAATTATCTTACTAAACCCTCACAACCCTAATATAGGTTTTACTGACATTTGTGGAAGTTAAACAACGTGCCCAAGATCTATTAGCTAATAAACGATGGAGCTGGGATACTAAACATTTGGCCTCAAAACAAAAACGCCCTGACAAGTATCAATCACTGATAGGAAGGTAACCTTAAACTGTAGAACATAAAAGTAAAAAAAAAACATGATCCTGAGGATTTTGACAGAACAGGGCCCACTCAAAACCAACCTGATTACCAATTTAACTAAAATGAAACATTGAGATGGAAATATTTCAAAATGAAATTGTCAACATATCATGAAAATTCCTACCTCCTTCATAAATAGCCTATTATAGACTGTACATAATCTTTTTTTAATCCATGTAATACTAGTATAAAAAGTTTCAAGAATATCAGCAAAAACCTTTTTTTATAAACTTTCATATTTTCTGTGAACAGATCTGTATGACAGATCTGGACAACAATTGATATTTTCCTGAGTTTAACATTATTGCACAAAAGGAAACCTTCCTACTGTATAAACTACAGCAATAGTTTCTAAAGAAAAAGGAACAAAGAAAGTGAACAGAAAATAGAAACCAATGGCCACCACATCCCAAATACATGCCTATTCTAAAGAAAAATGGAATTTTACCAAGGCTACCAGAAGCACTGAACTCCAACTAACCTGTTTATCAGACTTAAGTTTTTTTTCAAAAAATCTTCTAAATATGTCAGTTTGCTAATGTTCTATATTTAAAGTTCCAATGATATGAGTTTATTGCTTAATAGTTGTAAACCTGTATTTATAGTCACTATTAAAAGACTTTACTAAAGGGTATCACATGCACAGCTCTCCAGCTAACTGAATTCCCTTAATTCTACTAGACTGAGACAGCTCTGAAATACCTTAAGCTACCTGTAAAGTTACCATACACATATAGCCACAAACATGCACATATTTTTCCAACCCATTCAAAATATCTGAGTATTGCTGTTATATACAGGCTAGGTGATTGAAACATTTCAAGTGAATGAAGTACAACTCAGTTTTAGCATTTTAAATGTTTGTATAAAGTTATCCAAGGGGTGATTGGGTGGCTCAGTCAGTTAGGCATCTGACTCTTGATTTGGGCTCAGGTCATGATCTCACATTTCATGTGATGGAGTACTACATGGGGTGAGGGGTCTGCACTGATAGTTCAGTGCCTGGTTAGGATTCGTTCTCTCCCTCTCTCACTCTCTCTTCCCCTCCCCCAAGCCCTGGCACCCACACACCCTCTCTCAAAATAAACAAACATTGAAAATAAATAAATAAACATCCAAAACTGGGACACCTGGGTGGCTCAGTGGGATGAGTGTATGGCTTTTATTTTGGCTCAGGTCATGATCACATGGTTTGTGAGATGGAGCCTGCCATCTGGCTCTGCACTGATAGCACAGAGCCTGCCTGGGATTCTCTCTCTCTATCCCTCTCTCTTCTGCCCCTCCCTCTCTCTCTCTCTCCCTCAAAATAATAAACTTAGAAAAAAAGTACCAAAACTGTACTAGCTATAGAATGCAATTACCCTAAGGAATCAGCATTCATTTACCTTTTTTTTTTCATTTAGCATTTAAAACCTAAGAGCTATAGATGTTCAAATTTATTCAAAAATTTAATAAAATATTTTAACTGACCATTTCAACTACTACCCAGTATTAAAATGTTTTTCAGGTTTATATATTCATTTTTTTAATGTTTTTAACGTTTATTCATTTTTGAGAGAAAAAGACAGAATTTGAGTGGGGGAGGGGCACAGGAAAAGAGAGAGAGAGAATCCCAAGCAGGTTCTGAGCTGTCAGCCCAGAGCCTGACACATGGCTCAAACCCACAAACCATGAGATCGTGACCTGAGCCAAAGCCAGACGCTTAACTGACTGAGCCATCCAGGTGCCCCTATACATTCATATATTAATTGCTAGGTTAAACTTACTTCTCAAAAAGAAACAAATAGTGCCCCTTTAAGCTATCTTGCTCAAATAACAAAAATCACTATGAGCTATGGATCTGAATTAAGTTTTGTTCATTCTAGGGACACCTGGGAGCTCAGTCAGTTAAGCGTCCAATCTTGGCTCAGGTCACGATCTCATGGTTTGTGGGTCAAGCCCCACATTGGGCTCCGACAGCTCAGAGCCTGCTTTGGATTCTGTGTTTCTCTCTCTCTCTCTGCTCCACCCATGCTTGTGTTCCATCTCTCTTTCAAAACTAAACATTTTTAAAATTTTAATAATGTTTTGCTCATTCTAAAAAATTCAAGTCTTATTTAATGCTATACACTTCAGTAAAGAATCTATAAAAGATAACATACAAACCGAGAATCTCTCTTGCTACTCTGCCAACCTAAACCATCCAAAGAATAAGGTAATCAATATTTCTAAGCACATACAATACACCAAACAATTATGAGGTAGATATTATCATTTATCACATTAACATATGAGAAAAGGATCTTATAGATAGTTTTGGTAATCCACTTAGTCATTTTGATAATTCAAACCTGAATAGAAAACAAACCAATCTTGCTATCGGACACATCTTCCTTAAATAATACCTTCCATATAAATTCTATGTGTCCTTTCTGTTTTTTAGTCTTCCTTTAATAACATCATAATCACAGAATCATAACAGCTGCTATTTATATTGAGCATTAAAACCCATGCCAGCTACTGCTCCAGGCAGTTAACATTTATTTTTTCCATTCCTCATGACCATCTTTGCACAGTAAATATGAAAACACATACCTTCTGATAAGGAAACAGACTCAGAAATGTTAAATAACAAGGAAAATGACAAAGCAAAATGCTTGTTTTTTCTACTACATAATGCCACATTTTTTTCCAGCCATCAATTCTTATAATGAAATTATCCGCAATATAGAATTTTACTAGATCCTCAACAAAAACAAGGTTGTTTTCCTTTACAGAAAGGGAAAGTATTGAATTCTGTAAAACATTTTATTGTATTACCACAAGACTGATGTAATTTCCCCACAAAAACTTTTATATTAAAACTGGGAGGAGAGAGGACACCTGGGTGGCTCAGTTAGTTAAGCATCTGACTTCAGCTCAGGTCATAATCTCGCAGGTTTGTGAGTTCAAACCCCACATCTGGCTGAGCCTGGAGCCTGCTTCAGATTCCATGTCTCCCTCGCTCTCTGCCCCTCCCCCGCTCATGCTCTGTCTCTGTCTCAAAAATAAACACTAAAAAAAAAAAAAATTGGGAGGAGAGAATGCTATCTAAGGGACACAGGAAGGAAGGAAGGAAGGAAGGAAGGAAGGAAGGAAGGAAGGAAGGAAGGAAGGAAGGAAGGAAGGAAGGAAGGAAGGAAGGACGAACAACTGGCTAAGAGTACTAGCTAACTAAAATTTGATCCTTTGAGCTGCACATAAAACAGCTATAGCTGAGGTGAAGTTCATGGGTAAGGAGCTAATAAGTCTGTTCCCTGACCTCAACCTTCCATTGATACAAACACAAAACTGTTAAAAAAAAAAAAAAAGATATATCCACACACACAATTTTTTCCTGGCAGCAGCAAGAGTATATACTAAAATACTGGCTTCCCTATGTTTCAATCTAGAAAGTCTGAAGAAGCACAAATTCAGAACAAGTCTCTCTCTTTTTTTTCTGATTTTTTAACTTTTATTATTTTTTTTAACATTTATTCATTTTTTTGTTACTACTTAATTTTATTTATTTATTTTAACTTACATCCAAATTAGTTAACATATAGTGCAACAATGATTTCAGGATTAGATTCCTTAGTGCCCCTTACCCATTTAGCCCATCCCCACCTCCCACAACCCCTCCTGTAACCCTCAGTTTGTTCTCCATATTTATGAGTCTCTTCTGTTTTGTCCCCCTCCCTGTTTTTATATTATTTTATTTCCCTTCCCTTATGTTCACCTGTTTTGTCTCTTAAAGTCCTCATTTGAGTGAAGTCATATGATTTTTGTCTTTCTCTAATTTCGCTTAGTATAATACCCTCCAGTTCCATCTACATAGTTGCAAATGGCAAGATTTCATTCTTTTTAATTGCCGAGTAATACTCCATTGTGTATATAGATATAGACCACATCTTCTTTATCCATTCATCCATCAATGGACATTTGGGCTCTTTCCATACTTTGACTATTGTTGATAGTGTTGCTATACACATTGGGGTGCATGTGTCCCTTCAAAACAGCACACCTGTACCTCCTGGATAAATACCTAGTAGTGCAATTGCTGGGTCATAGGGTAGTTCTATTTTTTTGTTTTCTTCTGAGGAACCTCCATACTGTGGAGTGGCTGCACCAGCTTGCATTCCCCCCAACAATGCAAAAGAGATCCTCTGTCTCCGCATCCTCGCCAACATCTGTTGTTGCCTGAATTGTTCATGTTAGCCATTCTGACAGGTGTGAGGTGGTATCTCATTGTGGTTTTGCTTTGTATTTCCCTGATGATGAGTGATGTTGAGTATTTTTTTCATGTGTCGGTTGGCCATCTGGATGTCTTCTTTGGAGAAGTGTCTATTCATGTCTTTTGCCCATTTCTTCACTGGATTCTTTGTTTTTTGGGTGTTGAGTTTAATAAGTTATTTATAGATTTTGGACACTAACCCTTTATCTGATCTTTATGTCGTTTGCAAATATCTTCTCCCATTTTGTCAACTGCCTTTTAGTTTACTGATTGTTTCCTTCGCTGTGCAGAAGCTTTTTATTTTGATGAGGCCCCAACAGTTCATTTTTGCTTTTGTTTCCATTGCCTCTGGCGACATGTTGAGTAAGAAGTTGCTGCGGCCAAGATCAAAGAGGTTTTTGCCTGCTGTCTCTTCGAGTTTGAGGGCTTCCTGTCTTACATTCAGGTCTTTCACCCATTTTGAGTTTATTTTTGTGTATGGTGTAAGAAAGTGGTCCAGGTTCATTTTTCTGCATGTTGCTGTCCAGTTTTCCCATCACCACTTGCTGAAGAGACTGTCTTTATTCCATTAGATATTCTTTCCTGCTTTGTCAAAGATTAGTTGGCCATATGTTTGTGGGTCCATTTCTGGGTTCTCTGTTCTGTTCCATTGATCTGAGTGTCTGTTCTTGTGCTAGTACCATACTGTCTTGATGATTACAACTTTGTAGTATAGCTTGAAGTCCGGGATTGTGATGCCTCCTGCTTTGGTTTTCTTTTTCAAGATTGCTTTGGCTATTCAGGGACTCTTCTGATTCCATACAAATTTTAGGATTATTTGTTCTAGCTCTGTGAAGAATGCTGGTGTTATTTTGATAGGGATTGCATTGAATATGTAGATTGCTTTGGGTAGTATTAACATTTTAACAATATTTGTTCTTCGTATCCAGGAGCATGGAATCTTTTTCCATTTTCTTGTGTCTTCTTCAATGTCTTTCATAAGCTTTCTATAGTTTTCAGTGTATAGATTTTTCACCTCTTTGGTTAGATTTATTCCTAGGTATTTTATGGTTTTTGGTGCAAGTGTAAATGGGATCGATTCCTTGATTTTTCTTTCTGTTGTTTCATTGTTGGTGTATGGAAATGCAACCAATTTCTGCGCATTGTTTTATATACTGCAACTTTGCTGAATTCATGAATCAGTTCTAACAGTTTTTTGGTGGAATCTTTAGGGTTTTCCATATGGAGTATCATGTCATCAGCAAAGAGTGACAGTCTGACCTCCTCCTGGCCGATTTGGATGCCTTTTATTTCTTTGTGTTGTCTGATTGCAGAGGCTAAGATTTCCAATACTATGTTGAATAACAGTGGCGAGAGTGGACATCCCTGTCTTGTTCCTGACCTTAGGGGGAAAGCTCTCAGTTTTTCCCCATTGAGGATGATATTGGCGTTGGGTCGTTCATATATGGTTCTTATGATCTCGAGGTATGCTCCTTCTATCCCTACTTTCTTGAGGGTTTTTATCAAGAAAGGATGCTGTATTTTGTCAAATGCTGTCTCTGTATCTATTTAGAGGATCATATGGTTCTTGTCCTGTCTTTTATTGATATGATGAATCGTGTTAATTGTTTTGCAGATATTGAACCAGCCCTGCATCCCAGGTATAAATCCCACTTGGACGTGGTGAATAATTTTTTTAATGTATTGTTGGATCCAGTTGGCTACTATCTTGTTGAGGATTTTTGCATCCGTGTTCATCAGGGAAATTGGTCTATAGTTCTCCTTTTCAGTAGGGTCTCTGTCTGGTTTTGGAATCAAGGTAATGCTGGCTTCATAGAAAGAGTTTGGAAGTTTTCCTTCCATTTCTATTTTTTGGAGAAGCTTCAAGAGCATAGATGTCAACTCTTCCTTAAATGTTTGGTAGAATTCCCCTGGAAAGCCATCTGGCCCTGGACTCGTTTTTTGGGAGATTTTTGATTACTAATTTTATTTCCTTACTGGTTATGGGTCTGTTCAAATTTTCTATTTGTTTCAGTTTTGGTAGTGTATATGTTTCTAGGAATTTGTCCATTTCTTTCAGATTGCCCATTTTATTGGCATACAATTGCTCATAATATTCTCTTATTATTGTTTTTATTTCTGCTGTGTTGGTTGTGATCTCTCCTCTTTCCTTCTGGATTTTATCTATTTGGGTCCTTTCCTTTTTCTTTTTGATCAAACTGGCTAGTGGTTTATCAATTTTGTTAATTCTTTCAAAGAACCAGCTTCTGGTTTCATTGATCAGAACAAGTCTCTCTTAAACTATATCACATATTACATGAATTTTTTATTTAGTATACACAACATACCAAGCCCTGGGTCAAGAAGTGTGTTAAGCACTGTCACTCCATACGCAATATGAAATAAACACGATTACCACTGTTCTGAAAAATCCTAAAATGGCAATTAGAATCTTCAACATAATTCTCCAAATAGGTAAACAATGCACAGATCATAGCAAAGTCCTAAAACTTCTACTTTAATGCTAGTTGTGTTAATTTAATTGCAATGATACTAACAGAGGAAAAGTGGGGCACCTGGGTGGCTCAGTCAGTTAAACGTCAGATTCTTGGTTTTGGCTCAGGTCATGATATCACATTCTGTGAATTCAAGCCCTGTGTCTGGCTCCAAGCTAATGGCACAGAGCCTGCTTAGGATTCTCTCTCTTTCTCTTTCTCTCTGCCGTCCCTACCCTGCTCATGCTCTCCCTCTCTGTCAAAATAAGTGAATACACTTAAATAAAAGAAAAAAAAGAAAAGAGAAAAGAGAAAGAAGAGAAGAGAAGAGAAGAGAAGAGAAGAGAAGAGAAAAGAAAAGAAAAGAAAAGAAAAGAAAAGAAAAGAAAAGAAAAGAAAAGAAAAAAGAAAAGAAAAGAAAAGAAAGAAAAGAAAAAAGAAAAGGCACTTGGGTGGTTCAGTCAGTTGAGTGTCCGACTTCAGCTCAGGTCATGATCTCAGTTTGTGAGTTCAAGCCCCACGTTGGGGTCTGGGCTAACAGCTCAGAGCCTGGAGCCTGCTTGGGATTCTTTCTGCTCACACTCTCTCAAAATAAATAAACATTAAATTATCTCAGCAAGGTAAAAGTACCATGTTCTATCAACAAGATACACGTGGCCTCCTCAAAAGTTATTTAAGCTCTTTTTCCTTGTCAGGAACTTGAAAAAAGGTTGAAGTGAATGTTATCTCCAATGCTTTCCTGTGTAACATTCTAGAGTCAAAAGAAAATTGATACAGTCTTATATAAAGATTTTCTTATGCAATAATTAGTTTCAATAAAATAAAAAAATCCCCAAAATGTTGCACCTAGAAAACTAAGGTCTTATTCCCTGAAATTTATATGCTAGGCTACAGAAACAATCAGAAGTTTGGGGGACAAATCAAGACAATGTGGGTACATACTTTACCAAGACTAAATTTACATAGTTACACAATAACCTCAGACTCTCAGAAGATGTCAAAGAAGCATTTATGATTGCAAGAGATGTTTTTTTAATCTGATAATATTGAAGAAAACTAAAATATTATAAACTAGTAGGCATATCCACACCACTCTAGGTCTTATCCGCCACAGGGAAGTGGGTCTTCTGTCTAATCAAGTCAGAAGACCTCAGGCCTCATACTCCGAATTGTCCTGGAACTCAAGTTATCTCTCTCTTCCTCCCAGTTTCTGCTTTCAACTTTCAAACATGCTGCTCTGCCATATTTAAAAATCTCACTGAATTTTATTTATCCCTCTGAAAAGCCCTGGTCTCACAGCATCCTGCCACCTCTCATAGCTAAGCAACTGTAAAGATGTTTACCTTTTCATTCTTCCCTTCCTCACCTTCCACTTTCTCACTACAATCTGGCTTTTGCCCTACCATTTTTCTGAAACCACACTTACCAAGGTCGCTCACCAAAAGCCTGTTTATTGATCTCTGCAATATATGACCAAGTATTATACTCTATCCTTTTACTTATTGTGATTTTTCTGATTAGAAAATACATGTTAATTACAAATTGAAATATCATAGAAAAAAATGGAAAGTTTAAATACTCTCTAATCCTACTCTCAAAGATAGCCTCTGTTAGCAATATGGTCTATCTCCATCAAGATTTCTTTTCTAGGGGCACCTGGGTGGCTTAGTCAGTTGCGCATCCAACTCTCAATTTCAGCTCAGGTCATGATCCCAGGGTAATGGGATTGCGTTTCATGTTGAACATGGAGCCTACTTAAGATTCTCTCTCTCTCCAATGCCTCTCTCCCTCTCCCCTGCTCATGCTTGCTTTAAAAAAAACAAAAAAAATTCTTTTCTATACATATACTAACATAGGAGTATATATATTTTTAACTTAACAAAAGTTAAAGCATACTATACATATTTGAGAATTTTTTTAATGTACCTTGATCTCCTGTCCTTGTTAGCATTATTAGTAACTTGATTAACAACCTCCTAAAGAGCTCCTCATCATAATACCCAAAGCATATGAATGTCACTTCAAAAAAAATTTTTTTTGTTTATTTATTTTTGAGACAGAGAGAAACAGAGCACGAGTAGGGGAGGGGCAGAGAGAGAGGGAGACACAGAATCTTAAGCAGGCTCCAGGCTCTGAGCTGTCAGCACAGAGCCCCATGCAAGGTTTGAACCCACCAACCTGAGATAATGACCTGAGCCAAAGTGGGATGCTTAACCAACTGAGCCACCCAGACACCCCTATGAATATTACTTTATTATTTTTTAAACATTTATTTATTATTGAGAGACAGACCGTGAGTAGGAGAGGGGCAGAGAGAGAGTTAGACACAGAATCTGAAGCAGGCTCCAGGCTCTGAGCTGTCAGCACAGAGCCTGAAGTAGGGCTGGAACTCACGAACCGCGAGCCGGATCATGACCCGAGCCGAAGTCGGACGCTTAACTAACTGAGCCACCCAGGCACCCCTTTTAATATTTTTTTAAATGTTTATTTATTTTTGACAGAGAGACAGAGCATGAACAGGGGAGGGGAAGAGAGAGAGGGAGACACATGTATGAAGCAGGCTCCAGGCTCTGAGCTGTCAGCACAGAGCCCAACCCGGGGCTCGAACCCACAGACCACAAGATCATGACCTGAGCCAAAGTCGGAGGCTCAACCAACTGAGCCACCCAGGCGCCCCTGAATGTTACTCTAAATGACAAAAGAAGCTCGGCAGATTAAGTTAAGGATTTTGTGATGAGGAGGTTATCCAGATTAGCTGGGTTGGGCCCATCTGAAGATGTTAAACAGCTGGCTTAGAAGATGGAAGAAGGTGCAAAAATAATATAAAAACAGGGAGGGGCCAAAACATAAGAGACTCTTAAATATGGAGAACAAAGAGAGGGTTACTGGAGGGGTTGTGTGAGGGGGGATGGGCTAAATGGGTAAGGGGCATTAAGGAATCTACCCCTGAAATCACTGTCGCACTATAAGCTAACTAACTTGGATGTGAAAGAAAGAAAGGAAGGAAGGAAGGAAGGAAGGAAGGAAGGAAGGAAGGAAGGAAGGAAGGAAGGAAGGAAGAAAGAAAAGAAAGAAAAGAAAAAGATCCACAGAATGCAATGCAAATATAAGTAATGCAACTCTAACAGCTGGAAAAGGCAAGAAAACAGATTCTACCCTTGGGAACAGCCCTGCCAATATCTTGACTTTAGCCCTGTGAATCAGACCTCTGGCCCCCATAACTGTAAGAGACTTAATTTTTTTTTAAGCTAAGTCTGTTAATTTATTACAGTAGCAATAGGAAATACAGTATATACACACACCATATTACCTTAACTGTATATCATGCTATCATAAGAATGTACCACATTTTAGTTAGCAATCCTTTACTGATGGCTACTTGGGTTGTTTTGTTTTGTTTTTTTCTTAAGTTTATTTATTTTTGTGAGCAAGAGACAGAGACAGAGAGAGAATCCCAAGCAGGGTCCACACTGTCAGCACGGAGCCCAAGGAGGGGCGTGAACTCACAAATGGCAAGATCATGACCTAAGCCCAGACCAAGAGTTGTATGCTTAACCAACTGAGCCACCCAAGTACTCCTACTTGGGTTGTTTTCAATTTTTTATTTTATACCAGGTGCCAAAAATACCTCTAAACATTTGTGTAGTTCTCTAGGAGTTATTCCATAAAGTACAACTACTGGATCAAGAAATATGAAATTTCAGGGCACCTGGCTGGCTCATTCAGCAGAGCATGCAGCTCTTGATCTCAAGGTTATGAATCTGAGCCCCACAGTGGGTGTAAAGATTACTTAAAATAAAAAATAAATAAATAAACAACAAAAGAAATGTGGTATTTCAACCTATATAATATATAAAAAATACATTATATACATTTTAAATATATAAATAAATATATATATATTTAACAGACAGATATAGAAACATGTAAATAACCTCCAAAAAGGCTGTACTTTTCTCTCCAAAATCTATTCTTCAGCTCCCTCTAATTACTGCCACACCAATATCCAAAAGCCTAGGACAGATACATCGGGGTCATCTGGCACCTCCCTTATCTTCACCCCACATACCACAGCTCTAGAATCCTTAAGATCCCCCCCACCGCCCTGTCCAATTCCTTGGAATAGGAGTACATCAATTTTCAACTCTATTACTTTACTGTGTGTTTTCCCTATCTTAAGTCTTGTGATCCACTGTACCAGAATAAACTTTCTGAAACTCAGCTCTGATTTAACTAGACTCTTCACAGATTGCTGGCTGAAATGTGGAATGGTATAACCACTTGGGAAAAATTGTTTGTAACTGTCTTCTAAAGTTAAATATGCATCTATCCACTGACCCAGTAATTCCACCTCTAGTTATTTATCCAATAGAAATGAAAATGTATGTCTCTAAAGAGACCAGTAGTCAAGTGTTCATAACAGCTTTATTCATAATAACCAAATGGGGAAATGGATAAACTGTATTATAGCTATACAATGGATTACTGCCCACCAATTAAAAAGAACTATTGATGTGAGCAACAACATGGCTTAATTTCAAAAACATTATGGTGAACAAAAGAAGCCAGACAGAGAAGAATACACTGAATTATTCAATTTTTATGAGAAGTTCAAGAACAAGAAAACCTAATCTGTGGTAAAAGATAACAACAGGGTCTGACTAAAAGAACCATGAAAGATTATTGGGGGGAGAGGTAAAGAGATTCACAAAGGCATATACATTTATCAAAACTCAAATGTATAGTTAAGTTCTATGTGTTTCACTGTAAATAAATTTACCTCACAAACTTTTAAAGCAATATTAAAATTTAAAACTTACTTCACTCAGCATTTTCCCTTACTAGTTATAAAAAGCCTCAAGATTTAAAACAAGTTAATCACTTAATTACCTTTTTTTAAATTTTTTTTTTACATTTATTTTTGAGAGACAGAGAGAGGCAGAGCACAAGTGGGGGAGGGGCAGAGAGATCGGGAGACACAGAATCAGAAGCAAGCTCCAGGCTCTGAGCTGTCAGCACAGGGCCCGACGTGGGGCTTGAACTCACAAACTGTGATATCATGACCTGAGCTGAAGTTGGACGCTCAACCGACTGAGCCACGCAGGTGCCCCTTAATTACCTTTTTTTATCATCTCACTCAGAAACAAGAATGTATCAATTGTGCCTTCCCCTGGAGTTTATAAATTGTGTGAGAGCAAGGATTTTGTCCATGTAGAATAGATCACCATTATCTTCCCAATACCTATCATTATGTTTGACACAGAGGAGATGCTAAGTATGTTATCTTTGGTGGTTCTTAATGATTTATTGACAACTGTATAACTTCTTTAAATTTCTAGATCACTTACTGATTCATTTTTCTGATCTTGTATGTTTACATATAAATGTACCATCATGCTTGATAACAATTACAAACCTCGCTCATCTGGGGCACCTGGGAGGCTCAGTCGGTTGAGCCTCCGACTTCAGCTCCAGTCATGATCTTGCAGTCCTTGAGTTCAAGCCCCAGGTCAGGCTCTGTGCTGACAGCTCAGAGCCTGCCTGCTTCAGATTTTGTGTCTCCCTCTCTCTCTGCCCCTCCCCCTGCCTCAAAAATAAATAAAAAACATTTAAATAAATAAATAATAAATAAGTAAAATAAACCTTGCTCATCTGACACTAGAAAAGAAGCTTCTCCACATTTTCAAAAAGGCAGTCAGGTTGAGTCTTTAACTTTGTGCTCATCTCTTACATGTATTTCAAATAAATATTCAAAGGCAGATTTTTCATGGGCTTATTCCCTAAAATTTGTTCTTTTTTTTAATTTTTTGTTTTATTTATTTTTGAGAGAGAGAGAGAGAAATGAGGGAGGGGCAGACAGAGAGAGAGGGAGACACAGAATCTGAAGCAGGCTCCAGGCTATCAGCACAGAGCGCAATGCAGGGCTTAAACCCACGAACCATGATATTGTAACTTGAGCCGAAGTCAGCACCTTAACTGACTGAGCGACCAGGTGCCCCCAAAAAATTCATTTTCAATTTACTTCAAGCTCTATCTTCTCACCATCAAGTCTTCTCAACTATCCTAATTTCTGGTATACCTGAAGATATTAAATTTTCCTTCTCTCATGTATCTCACTTAGATATATTATACAATTGTTCATTAGAGCTACACTTTTATCCAGTATCTGTTAGCACTGATCTAACAAATTTACTAGCATAATTTATGAAAATACTAGATCCATTTTTGACATAGCAAAAAATCTATACCAGGCCAAAAAAGAAGACAGCTATTAATCATTTGAGCACCAACCCAAAGATAAGACAAAATCCCCCTCTTCACTTTTATATCAATGCTTGCACTTTCCTACGAAAAACAAGAGCAATGATCAATAACACAGCCAGTTCTGTTCCTCTCTCTCATCAAGGTCCCTTCCAACAACACAGGAACCAGCAGTTCCTCACGGAGAGAGCCCTAATCATCAACTCACAGGACACTGAAAAGAACAACCAACAATGAAGACCCAGATAGCCAGTCTGACCAGCTTTATGGAACACTTTCCAGAGTATAATTGTGAGGGGTGGATTAGTACAAAGAACAATTAACAAGCACTAAACCCACATTATCTTCGGCCACTTAAAAGGATAAACTTCAAACAGCATAGGCAGGGAAAGCTCTCTATAAGTACAGATATCATTTAAAAAAAAAAAAAAAAAGGTGGAAATAGCAACAAACACACCAGGCCATTTGAAATAATG
Organism: Puma concolor; assembly: GCF_028749965.1. NCBI lineage: Eukaryota > Metazoa > Chordata > Mammalia > Carnivora > Felidae > Puma > Puma concolor. The sequence continues at coordinate 79,082,643 of NC_141674.1, forward strand.
AGCAACAGTCAACGGGTTCTATCCACAAAACACTAATTAACCTACATGTTTCCAAAAGGGCATTTTAGCACAGAAAAATATGGACATAACTTAAAGGTAAATACTTTAAATTGTATACACTTGGCCTAAGAGAAAACAAATGATTTCATTGCGAACTTTTTGTTAAAAACTTTTTTTTTTTTAATGGTTATTTATTCTTGAGACAGAGACAGAGCGTGAACAGGGGAGAGGCAGAGAGGGAGACACAGAATCTGAAACAGGCTCCAGGCTCTGAGCTGTCAGCACAGAGCCCGACGCGGGGCTTGAACCGTAAGACCATGACCTGAGCCGAAGTTGGACGCCCGACTGAGCCACCCAGGCACCCCAAAAACTCTGTCTTAAAGACTACCATTTGGAAACCTACTGACTTAGTGTTTTAAAAAAAATAAATAGGGACGCCTGGGTGGCTCAGTCGGTTGGGCGTCTGACTTCAGCTCAGGTCATGATCTCACAGTCTGTGAGTACGAGCCCTGCGCCGGGCTCTGCGCTGAAGCTCAGAGCCTGGAGCCTGCTTCAGATTCTGTGTCTCCCCCCTCTCTGCCCCTCACCTATTTACACTGTTCCTCTCTCTCTCAAAAATTAAAAAAACATTTTAAAAAATTTTAATAAAGAGTGCAAAGAATCACAAAACTATTAAAGAAGCTTAACATAAAACTTTCAGTGGGTGGTTTTAGCTAATTATCAATTTATGTTAACTATAAACTAAGATCTCTACAACTTTAGTAATAGTTTCCAATTTTTTTATGGTATGGAATCCTTCTTCAAAATTAAAAATTCTTCTCCCATGACCACAGTTGGATTGAAATATTATGGATTGAAATGACAAAACCACCATGACTTTTTAATAACTTTTATGTTACAAATATGCAAGATTATTTATTCATTCACTATTAAATGTTTAAGGTCTATATGGATTTTCAGACCCCTTGCAGAGATACATAGCTCAATCTGTTTTCTCTAGTCACTAATCCCCTCTTTCCCATGAGTTTCCCACTTTTATAAATCATCAGAGAGATCACCATTTGGCTTACCTTTAAAACCATTCCCAATCCTGAGAATGTATGATTCTGGGACAAGTACTTCTCAAAAGAATTTGGGGATTTCTAGAGAAAGGTCCCAATATATTTGGGACCCAATATTTTGTCCCTCCCGACACTCTAGGTAACAGTAAAGAAATTTAAAAGCTATAATCCTTCAAGGAGCAGACAACAGTGAAGGGCAGATGGCAACACATTTTTATAATGAAAGCAGATGATTAAGGTTAAGTTGGCAGATAGAACACACACATCTAATTTTCCTCCCTCATAAAACTCTACTAAAACAAGGAAAAAGATGTTGTTGTGTTCTATTTTTAGCTCATAAACCATAAGGACAGGGAGAATGGAAAAAGAGACAACAGCAATAAAATTTTGGAGGCTGGAAAGAAGATGAATGAGTGGTAAATTGACTTTGTCAAAGACAGCCAAATTACAAGCCAGCAGTGCTGGCAATTTAGAACAAACCCAATTTATACTACACAATCCTCAAAAGGCTTAGGAACTGCCAGAACAAAGAGGAACAAGGGAGACCCAAATAAGAAAGGATCAGGTGAAAGCTGTGAACAGTTAGAAACCTAGACCCCATTCCTTCTCCAAGCTGCTGAGTAGCCCATACTCAATGCAGCAGCTGACTGGAGATTTATTCTCTCAAGAGAGCAAACCATAAAAGGTAGAGGACATAAGTATCCCAACAAAAAGAAGCAAATCACGTGACCTTATATACTGAATGTTCTGTGACTCATTCTCCAGCCGTGTTTCTTGAATTCCCAGATCACTAGCTACCAAACCTCTACCCTCCAAGCACAAAACTGGAAGATACTCTCTGGGCAATGTGGCCAGACCAAAAGGAAAGACAGAAACCCTGGAGTAGCTAGCTTCAAACAGTCCAAGTGAACCAATGGTTTCAATCTTGACCACATAGGGGAATCACCTGGACAACTTCAGAAAATACCGATGTTAATCTATAGGGATAGAAATCAGAATAGCAGTTGCCTCTGGGCAGGGAATGGGGAAGAGAGAACAAAGATATACTAAGGAATTTTACAGGGTTTTCACAATGCTCTGTATCCTATTAGTTACATGGTTGTATACATGGCAAAATCAAACTATTTACTTAAAATGTGTGTGTTTTACTGTAGGCAATCATATCTGTTTAAAAAATATTGCTACCTGGGTCCTACCCTCAAAGATTCTGTTGTATTTAGTCTAGCAGTGTGTCTCTTTTTTTAAGCTCTCCACGTGATTCTACAGTGCAACCAAATTGAGAACCACTATTCCATGCAGGAGATTATACAGTAAAACTGGAAGTCAATAAGCCCCACCTACAAGCTCAGGGCTTCCAATCAGCTTTTAGTCCCCACTCTCAATCATGAAAAAACCAAGGATTATCAAAACTCTGAGGAGGGCCTCAATTACAGAAAAAAAAGTAACTTAGAGGAAACAAACTACACAAGGAAAAGAAAGCTTAAAGAGACTATCTTTAACATTCTCAGATACCGCAACACATAACAAGAAAGAGATGGAGGAATATACATAATTGGGTAGAGGACAGGAAGCCAAACCTACAGGCCTGCATAAGGGAATACGGTCAAGAAGCTGATCTACAGGGCACCTGGGTGGCTTAGTCGGTTAAGCATCTGACTCTGGATTTCAGTTCAGGTCACGATGTCAGCACAGAGCCTGCTTGGGATTCTCTCTCCCTCTCACATGTGTGCCAGCTCACTCTCCCTCAAAATCAATAAATAAACTTAAAAAAAGAAGAAGAAGAAAGAAAAAGGGGTGGGGGGGGAAGCTTATTTGCCTCACTCACAGAACCCCAGGAAGGCTCAGGACTTGGAAGTCTCCAGACAGTATATCGTCAGGATGGGAAAGGTATGGGGCTGAAGAGCAGGTTAGTAATTTAAACTCTGCAATATATAGGCCTTTTAGTTTCTCTTCATTTACGTCCTCTCATAAATTTATTCCCTAAAAACAGTGACTTGGAGAGACTCCAGACTCAAAAAAGTAGAATGAAGCTAAGGCTGAAAGCCAAGGAATTAAGCAGAAAAGCATGTATTGTGAATAGCAGCCCCTATCTACCCACAGCCCAATTCCTTTGCTCAGCACTCAGAACAGTGCCAGCCAGGCATATTACCTCCCCCACTCTCACCCCTACCCAGTTGAATTTATATGTCCTTTTTGCATGCTGCCAAACCAATTTTCATAATAGCACTTATAGTGGAGGATAAAGGTCTCTTCTTGAATTTCTACTTACCCTCCTAGATTCTAAACCCCTAAGGGCAGGGGAAGCATCTTAATCAGCTTTGTATCCCCAAAGTCCTAACACAGTGATTGTCAATATACTCAACACTCTAGAACTCTTTAATTGGTCCTAGACACTACACCAAAGGAAAAAAAAAAAAAAAGAAAGAAAGAAATGAAAAAAGAAATAACAAGCAAACCAGCTTGGAAAACTAGAACATACAAGGTGTAGTTTAGATTAGGTCGCAAATGAAGATTAAAGACTTAGATCAGCTGTACTTTTTTTTTTTTAAGTTTATTTATTTATGAGAGAGAGAGACAGCACAAGCAGGGGAGGGACAGAGGCGGAGAGGGGGAGTTGGGGGAGAGGGAGAGAGGCGTAGAATCTGAAGCAGGCTCCAGGCTCTAATCTGGTCAGTGCAGAGCCTGACACAGGGCTCGAACCCACAAAGTGTGAAATCATGACCTGAGCCAAAGTCGGACGCTCAACCAACTGAGCCACCCAGGTGCCCCATATCAGCTGTACTTCTACATACTGGCCACAAGTATTTTAAAGTATCACTTACAATAATGTCAAAAATTTCAAATACCTAAGATTAAACAATAAAAGATGTGCAAGACTTTTACACAGAAAACTACAAAACATTACTGAAATTTTAAAAGACCTACATAGAGATATATACTATGTTCATAAATTGGAAAACTCGATATTAAGATGTCGGTACTCTCCAAATTGATAGATTCAATTCCAATTTCCAAAATTTGTTGAAATTGAGAAGAAGATTCTGAAATTTATATGGAAATGCAAAGAGCCAAAACTGTCCATTATTAAGGAACAAAGCTGGAGGCCTTACACTATCACACATCAAGGATTATACAATTACATTAATACAGGAATATTGGTGCAAGGATAACAAATAGACCAATAAAACAGAATGTCCAGAAACAGATCCACACTTAAACAGTCACCTGATTTGTGAAAAAGTGCCACCAGTGGAGAGGGACAAGTATGGTTATTTTCAATAAACAATGCTGGGTCAAAAAGATACCCACCTGGTAAAAAGTGAATTTTGACCCCCTATAATCCATGGAAAACTTACTATAAATTGTACACTTTAAATGTGAAAATTAAAACAAAACAAAAATTTTGTAAGGTAACACAGGAAAACATCTACATATTCTTAGGCTAAGCAAGATTTCTTAAATAGGAGACAGAAAGCAGTAATCATAAAGGAAAATAGTAAATATACTTTATTAAAATTAAGAATGTCCATCCACCAAAAAAACACCATTAAAAGAGTGAAAAGACAGAATGGAAATAAGACAAATTATGTATAATTTACAGACAGGGTGTGTGTGAACCTCCCAGAAAGGACTCATATCCAAAATATTATAAATTAAAAAAATAAGACTCAGGCATTTTACAAAAGACCTATAAATAGCCAATAAAAGATAAAACCACAATCATCAAGAAAATGCAAACTAAAACCACACTAATATATTACTGCACTTCTATCAGAATAGCACAAAGGTTTCAAACTGACAAGCACCAACAAGGATGTGGGGTAACTGGATTAAAATTCTCTAATTAGCACAACCACTTTGCGAAAATGTTCAACAGTATCTAATACTTGAGTTTATCATCCACATACCTCACAAACCAACAATTCCACTCCTAGGTATAAACCCCAACTTAGTAATGTTCTGTTTCTTGATCTGTGGTGGTATACTTAGTAAAAATCCTTTACCTACCCACTTAGGATTGTGCACTTTTTCTGCATAGTATACTTTAATAAGCTTTCTAAGTTTCCTTGACACACAGTTGTCAGAGACCTTAAGGCTAGCATTTTAGAATAGACAAGAAGCTTCAGGTAAATTCAAGACAGGTTACTTAAAAAAAAAAAAAAAAAAACTATTAACACATTATCAGCCCAGAACAAAGGCAAAAACCACCAACAGATAGTTTTACTTGGTCTTCAAAGAACACTGGATTTCTTTCTTTCAGCAAAGAAAGGGGTTTATTATTCTACACTGCAACCCAAAGAAAAGATATCTTTGAAAGAAAATACTGCTTTTCAAAATCACCTCTAACAACAACGGATAGGAGGAAAGCAAAGGAACCATCCCAAAAGTTTTGGTTCAACTCTTCGGGAAAAGGATGACAAATGACTTGATCTAAAACGCCCAAAGAAACAGACACAAAGAAATCACGGCAATTCTAAAACAAACACGAACACCACAATTCCATCTACCGGAAATTCTGCGGTTAATTTGAGGCTTGCCCCGCTAGTCATAAGGTGATTCAGTGATGGCTACTAACGCTGTCCAAGGATACCCCAGGGAGTCACCTAGCACACCTGGCTTGCCCATCACTTGCCTGGCGACTCTGCCTTGCGCAGAATCCCGGAGGCCAAATGAAGACGCCAACTTTGCAAGTAAGGGCGCAGGTGGTCTCACTCCATCGGGGCACCCGGAGAGAACGGACTTCTGGCCTCGAGGGCGGGCATGAAACGTCAGTATCCCACACAGGATTTGAGAGAAAGCGCCCCCGTAGCTCCCCGTTCCCTCCACCTCCCTGGGACTCCACTGGGAGACCAGCTAGCGAGTTTTCTCCTCAGAGCCCACGGGAGGACGGTCCCGGGCCGCCGCGGCCTCAGGGAACTTAGGCCCTGGCGGGGCCGGGCGCGCCCGCCCCGCTCGCGCCGCAAGTTTGGTGGCGGCCCCCACTCGCCGCGCCTTGGCCCCGCTGTGCGCCCCGCGGAACCCGGGCTCGCGGCCCATCCGGCCTCCCGGCCCGCCCGGCCTGGCGCGGCGCCCCTCACCTTGGAAACGTTGGGTGGACTCCGCCGTAAACATTAACTTCCCATCCAGCCGGCAGCCTCGCCGCCGCGTCTCAGCGCCTCGGCCCCGGCTTCGACTCCGCGGGCCGCCTTCCCCGCCCGTTCTCAAGCGCCGAGCTCACTGACGAGCTCAGAGCCGCCTCCAACCCTCAACCACCCCTCTGGGCACCGCCACTGCCTTAACTACTACCCGACCCCAACCCTGCCCGCCCGCAGGCTACTCCAGGGTCTGGCCGGCCGCGTCAGGAAAGCCCAAGGCGCAGGCGCGGCAGAGCCTTAAAGAGACCGGCAGCCTCTACCGCATAATGGGTTCGAGCAGGTTAGGGGCCGGGCAGCCGGTCGAGAAAAAGAGAAACCGAAGGGATTGGGCCGTGGGGAACGGGGGCGGGGAAATCCCTCTCCCTCCTCCGCCTCTCTTTCAAAGCGCCAGCCCTCAGCCTTACAAATTGCAGACTTCCCCAGTCTCCTGAACCGCCCCTTGCCTGTAAGAGCAGCACAGGACACACCCCCTCGGGGGCCCGAGAAGACCCCAAGCTTGGAGCTGCAGGCTTTGCTGTACCGCATCGCCCACGCTCCTCCTAGGCCGCGGGCACGCAACGCAGACGCGCAGGCTTCGAGAGGCCGTCCCGGCTCCCCGAGAGGTGACTTAGGTCACTCTGAAAAACAATAATCAGTGTGCAAATAGCACTTATGATTGCAAATCCCTCTACCATCAGTCATCTCGACAAACTGGGTTTATGCAGAGTCCCGCAGGGGGCAGAACCTGGGCACAAATACATGCAGTCCAGCCAGGCAACCATCCAGTATCAACGAAGAAATTCTTAGAAGTACGTACTTAGTTTGGGACAGAAACTGTCTACTAATTCCGGTCTAACCCCGGGAAAAACGGGCAAGAAAAATAATAAAGGTAATACAAATTGCCTTCGTTATACATTTAGAAGTTACAAAATGGGAGTAAGTATCAGCACAAAAAAAAATCCAAAATTGTTTGCCTAGAAATTAGATAGTCCCTGGTTATTTTCTGACGCAAATTTACGGTTTCCAGAAAGGGTTTCACTGTAGTAAGCATTTCATAAAAAGAAAAACGCTCCACTTTTTTTTTTAAACAGGCTTAGGAAACACTAAAAAATAGGAAGTAGAGCCATGCCCTCCATCCAGCTAAAAACTTTGAAACCTTGAAATTTTATGAGGCAAATTTTTTCATAACTTTTAGGTCATGCCATTATTTTTTTTTTTAATTTTTTTTCAACGTACATTTATTTTTCGGACAGAGAGAGACAGAGCATGAACGGGGGAGGGTGAGAGAGAGAGGGAGACACAGAATCGGAAACAGGCTCCAGGCTCTGAGCCATCAGCCCAGAGCCTGACGCGGGGCTCGAACTCACGGACCGCGAGATCGTGACCTGGCTGAAGTCGGACGCTTAACCGACTGCGCCACCCAGGCGCCAGAGGTCATGCCATTATTTAAAGTTAATTTCAATTGACAATTTTATTGCAACTGAATACATTTTGTATAAGAAAGCTAACAGACATCTTGAAAAATCTACCTTTCCCTCCTATATTATATCTATCAGCAAATCCTGTTGATTTCACCTTTGAAATTTTCTTTGGATCTGTTCTCTTCTGTCTCTTCCATCATCACCCTAGTCCACCTGTATGGGGGTGGAGGGGTGCCTGACCTAGTCTTCTAAATGGCTTACCCACATGCCCCTTAGTTCCTCTCTCATGTCTTCTCCGCACAAAAGGCTATGTGACCAAGTCACTTCCCAGGTAAACCACTTTAATAGCTTTCCATTCTCTTGGACAAAAACCCTCAGCTAACCAAGCCCAATATGGTCAGATGTCTGGCCCACCTCTTCTCTCCATCTCTTCTCACTGTTTAGACTACCCGTCTCCTCCATCCTGCTGTCTCTTTTCCAGCCACACTGGCCTTTTCCAATCCTTCAAATCTTCCTCTCTTGACAGAGCTTTTGCATATGCTTTGCTCAATGCTTAGAAATCTTTTCCAACCCTCAAACCTCTTACCTCAGTTGGCTCTTGTCTGTACCTCTGAGGAGCACCCTTGGACCTCCTCACCTTGGTCCCTTCCTATCATACTGCACTGAAACTGTAGTTGTATGATTATTTTGTTGAATTTTTATTCCCTCCTCAACTGGATTATTACATCCATAAGTCCAGGAGCTTGGTTTTCTTTGATTCATAGTTGTATTTCCATATTTGTCAATATGTATCTGTTTAATCAATGACTGAAAATCATAGAATGTTAGAATTTGAACTAGATGTGGTTTAAAGGTTACCTAAGTCATGTACAAAATGTCACAATTTGAAATTTGTAATCAGAATCTAAAAATAACTCCAGTTATTTGTAAAACTGATTTCATATTGTTTTAACTGGGCTGTCACAAGATTCTTTGGGCAAACTTTAAAACAGAGTTCTCAAATCACCTTGTAAAAACCACTGTATTAATAATGGCTACAGGATGGGCCCACATGGAACTAATAACACTTGCTGCTTCAAGAGAGGAAAATAGGGTGACTGGTAGACAGGAGTAGATAGGAGACTTTTGACCGCCTGCCCTTTTGTACCTTTTCAATTTCTAACCATGTGAATATATTACCTACTAAAAAATAAATAAATGACACAAAAGAGTGCTTACTGTATGATTTTATTTATTTGAAGTTCCAAAACAGGGAAAACTAATCTGTGGTGGAAAAAAACAGAACTGGTTGCCTCTGACAGGGAATTTATTGGGAAGGTACAGGAGAGAAATTTCTGGGTGATAAAAATGGTCTAAATCTTGAAAGGGTGTGAGTTACACAAGTGTGTTCGTTTTGTCAAAAAAAAAGTGTGTGGTTAACATTTCAATTAATGTGAATTTTACCTAAAAAAGTATATAAAAATAAATGCGGCATACTATTTTAAAAATAAGCTAACACACGGTTGAGCACTCTGTGTATGAATATTGGCAAGGGCTATACATACATTATCTCTCTTAATCTTCATAGTATGCTCATCAGGCAGGTATTTATAACCCCCTTGCATATGAAAAAACTGAGACTTAGTAAATACCAAGTAACTTGCCCCTATTTATACAAACTGAAAAATGGTGAGACAGAGCTTGGAATCCATTCCGTCTAATGCCAAGTGGTTTATATATATTGTCCACTAGATCAAGAGCTTTGCAATGATTGGAATCATAGTCTGTCTTAGGCTTCTCAGTAGCCCAAGTGCTTTTTTGCATACTTGCTGTTCAATATATTTTCAATGAATGGTAAATAATAAGCTTGGTGATTTTATTGATTGAAATTATATATATATATATTTTTTTTTTTAATGTTTATTCATTTTTGACAGAGAGACAGAGAGTGAGCAGGGGAGGGGCAGAGAGAGAGAGACACACAGAATCTGAAGCAGGCTCCAGGCTCTGAGCTGTCAGCACAGGGCCTGATGTGGGGTTCGAATTCACGAACTGTGAGATCATGACCTGAGCCAAAGTCGGGCACCCAACCCACTAAGCCACCCAGGCACCCCGAAATTATATTTTTTAATTGGCCCTACACATATACATATATAGAAAATATATATACATGCCCATATATTCCAAATAATCTAAATAATCAGCACTGCTATGCTAAATGCTGAGATACTTTATCTTAAATGAAGTCATTGGCCTGAGGAAAGGAATTTTTTCCATTAGCCCTGACCCTCCAGCAATCTCCCTGGTTTATGCCTTTCCTTCACTCACTCAATTTTTTTGACAAAAGAGCTTACACTTTAACTTGTCACTGAAATAGCTCAATCTAACCAGAGAAATAGCTAATTCTGATTTCTCACAAGTGCTTGAGCACTTGCGTAAGTGAAATTCCACCGTGTGAATTCCACACCAACACCACCTCTGCTCCAGCTCTCCACCACTCTGCTGTTCACACTCTGGAACTTCAAAATAGAGGAAGCATGGGTGCAGTGGGCAGTGGCACCCACCTTGGAGACAAATTTGAGGTCAATTCAATTAGCAATTCAAAGTTTTCTCTGTTCTAATGTTGCAACCCCTTGGCATTGATTTTTGTCACCGTACAGGATAGCGTCTGAGCTCTATTCCCTCTAAACCTGGCAAGGGTTAAATCTCAGAACACCATGCTCTCAAGTGCCAAAGGTGTTTTATAAGTCAGGCATGTGAGTCATTGCTCACAGAAAGGAAAAGCAAAGGAGGCATTTCCTTGAGAGGCAAAAACTACCCAGTGTATGGAAGAGGAACTCACCAGTGTAGTCAAACCCATTTGTGAACAACACCCCACACTCACCCTGGTCTCCTGGCATTTGCGGCTTCCTTAGAGAGCCAGGGCATCTCAGTTACATTCTCTGACTGCACTGTCCAATACAGCAGCCACCAGCCACATGTGATTGGTTTACCTTTAAACTTAAATTAAAATTTGAGTTTCCCACTCCCACTCACACATTTCAAGCGCTCAATAATAGTCACACATAGCTACTGGCTACTATCTTGGACAGCACAGATATAGAACATTCCATCCATCGAAAGTATTCTTGGCAGTGCTCTACTAGAAAAAAGAGAGGGGCATCCGAGTGGCTCAGTCACTTAGGGTCCAGCTTTGGCTCAGGTCATGATCTCATGGTTTGTGAGTTCAACTCCCACATCAGGCACTGCACTGTCAGCTTAGGATTCTCTCTCTCTCCCTCTCTCCTTCTGCCCCTCCCCAACTCAAACTCAGCCCCTCTCCCTCTCTCTCTCTCTCTCTCTCAAAATAAAAAAAGTTAAAAAAAAAAAAAAAGAGGGGCACCTGGGTGACTCAGTCAGTTAAGCTTCTGACATTGGCTCAGGTCATGATCTCACAGTTCTTGGATTCGAGCCCTGCGTCGGGCTCTTGCTGCATTGGGCTCCAGCTCAGAGCCTGGATTTTGGATTCTGTGTCTCCCTCTCTCTCTCTCTGCCCCTCCCCGGCTTGCACGCTGTCTCTTTCTCTCTTTCTTTCTCTCTCTCTCTCTCTCTCTCTCTCTCTCTCTCTCCCTCTCTCTCAAAAATAAATAAAAACATTAAAAATGAATGAATGAGGGGCGCCTGGGTGGCGCAGTCGGTTAAGCGTCCGACTTCAGCCAGGTCACGATCTCGCGGTCCGTGAGTTCGAGCCCCGCGTCAGGCTCTGGGCTGATGGCTCAGAGCCTGGAGCCTGTTTCCGATTCTGTGTCTCCCTCTCTCTCTGCCCCTCCCCCGTTCATGCTCTGTCTCTCTCTGTCCCAAAAAAAATAAATAAACGTTGAAAAAAAAAAAAGAATGAATTAATTAATGAATGAAAAAGGAGAAACAATACTCCGGTGCAAAATGTTCAAAATATTCTGCTTTGAATATTTGAATTCTGCTTTGAAAAAATGAAAAAGTTCATGATGAAATAGTGAAAGCCTATTTCACTTGGCTCATTGCTTTACACAACATGAATCCAAATTTAAGTTAAGCACAAAAGTTGTGACCTCTCCAGATATTGAGGTTATGAGGATGGCTTTAAACTTACCACTTTACTTCTACCATATTCTATTGTTTGCAAGACACATTATCTTAGAAAGAACATTGTTAATTGACAGAAGTCTATTGCCCTCTCTTGGCACTTCATGCACAGGTAGAGAGACTAGATCTGCCACAGTTGTAGTAAACGACCAGCTCTCTGGCTCTAGAGTTTGGGCATCATTTTTATATGTGATATTAGACATTCACACTATCAATCCAACAACAGCTTCTAACCAAAATGAGACATCAATAGACTGCCAATTTTTATCCCACCCAGCAAAAGCCTGTTCTTTTCTTGACTTTCTGAGATAACTGTTTTAAAGCAAGATAAAATTTGCTGCCACTAGAACAGTAATTCCACGTAAACTATCCAATTATCTGGGAACTAGTAACCTCTACATTCATGCAAGTGACTAGATTGTTACCTAAAATTTCAAGTATGCTTGTCAAAATTGTGCTTTAACCTCTTTGAGATCCAATCTTACCATCCGTAAACTGGAAATAAGAATAATCATATCTACCTAAGCACTGAAGTGACAGTTAAATGAAATAGTATATGCAAGGCACATAATAAGCATTCAACAAATGGTAGCTATTGTAATTGCTGTTATCCAAAGCCACAAAGCACCAAGGTGCAAAATTAAAAAGAATAAGGATTTTTTTTAAAAGACTCTGATTAGAAAAATCCTGACTCTACCACCTGTTAATGGGTCTTTAAACTCTGTAAGTTGGGGCGCCTGGGTGGCTCAGTCGGTTAAGCGGCCGACTTCGGCTCAGGTCATGATCTCGTGCTCTGTGAGTTCAAGCCCTGCGTCAGGCTCTGTGCTGACAGCTCAGAGCCTGGAGCCTGTTTCAGATTCTGTGTCTCCCTCTCGCTGACCCTCCCCTGTTCATGCTCTGTCTCTCTCTGTCTCAAAAATAAATAAAAACGTTAAAATAAATAAATAAATAAACTCTGTAAGCTTCTGTGTCTTCATCAGGCAAATAAGAGTTGCCAAAGATTGATGTATTGTGAGATGTGTTATTTCATGTGAAAATGGTCTAACAGTAAAGCACAAACTTTAGCTAATGTTAATTAATGCTCTGCCCTCTCCTCCACAAAAAAAGGATGAGGAAGCTACATTAAGAAGGCATTACTTTACAATAAAATTAATTTAGCTTTTATTACAAACTGCACTCCTAAACAACAAGGGAAGCAACAACTGCTGAAGTCATCATTGAAAGACCACACAACTTTCAACATTATCACCATGTGGAACTATGAATGAATACTGTGGTACCCAGTCATTTTTCTCAGCTATTCTTTTTCTCCACATGAGAAATTTGAAGGCCTTATGGACTCATCAGTTCTCCTCTGAGAATGTACATTCAAAAAAGATAACCAGTAGCTAATTACATCAAGGGCAGAAACTACTGAATTACAAAAAGTCAATTACTAAAATACCTTTCTTACAGGTGCAAAATTAAACCTAACACTCCATAAATTCTTGTTAATCCCTCAAATAGTCAAAATACAATAACATTCTTAAAATAAAACTGAATAAGTGTTGCCAAGCTGTTCTGTGTTTCAAAGACTAAGCAACGTATATAAACTCTAACTCAATAACAAAATATTTCCTGTTGCAGTGCTTACATTTTTATAAGTTCTAATAGAAAATCAAACACTGTAGACATTTACCTGTTTCTCATTAGCATTTCTGAAGGCAGCAGTCATTTTGGTAACCATGATAAGCAGAGAAGACCAGGAGACTAGGGATTTCAATTGAATTTATAGCTGACTCATAGGGAGTGTTTACAATGACATTGCCACTGGGATCCACCCATTTAACACCCTTTCAGTTCCCTATACATATGTTAGTAGGACCTTTAGAGGAAGCTGGGAATGTGGAGGACTAAAAATGCAGTAACCAAAGCTTTTTGGTCTTATGAAAAACTAATTGATTTTGTTTTTCTTCCACCTTTCCTTCCTCTCTATTTTCCTCCCTTCCCCCACCTCCTTCCTTTCTTCTTTTTTCCTTCCTTTCTTAAATGGTTTGATATGTCTCAGAATGACAACTGAATATGAACTGTTGTGTTTAGGGTGCTGACTCTGAGGCATCAGCTAGATAGAAGCTTCTAAATGTTAGGTGATTTCAGCTCTTAGGATTTGGCACTAGACAAAATTATTAATCTGGTAGGACTTACCTTTGTGGTTATTTTTTTACTCTTTAGCTTTTGGAATACTGTAGACTATTGTGTTCTATCAATGGATATTGCATTTGTATTACTTAGGGCTATTAACCGGGAGTTTACTGTGAAATACAGAAACAAGTGATATACTTTGTGAGAGATATCTAAATAAGAAATATTCTATTCTCCACTATTTTCCCATTCTCTTGAAAGAGATCTCCTATAATATGTTGGTTTTAGAAGACTGCCTCTCTAATAATGATAGCTTATATTTTAGAAGTCTTACCATGAGTTGGGCTATGGAAGCACTTTTCATCTATCTTTGTCTGAATTTCATGTGAAACCCCAAGCCAGGACCAGTCAGAAAGCTGTTCCCAAATTCCTGATACATAGAAACTGTAAGAGATAATAAATGTTTACTGTTGTCTTAAGGCAACAGAGCCTGGAACCTGCTTTGGATTCTGTGTCCCCCTCTCTCTTTCTGCCTCTCTCTCTCTCTCTCTCTCTCAAATATAAACATTAAAAAAAAATAAAATAAAAAGAAGTGGAATCTGAAGGAGCAAAATCCAGAGAGGTACCCACATTTGAGCTCTTCGTGTTCTTCGCTTCTGAGAGTTGCCATAACTTTCCATTTGGAGATCGAAGCATTCAGATGACAGATAACAGGTTTTCAGATGGTGTTCCTTCAGATGGCTTAGAGGCTGCTAAAAATGCAAGTAATACAGAAAAGCTCACCCCCAGGTGATGCAGAACCCTCAAATATTGGAAGCTTTACAGGAATGGTTTGACAATGTCTCCCACACTCCTTCAAGTTACGTTGACACTTTACCTAGAGCAGTGAAAAGAATCAACATGTTGAAGCAGCTGCAGGTGAATGTGCTCACATAGAGGCCAAGTTCTATGAGGAGGTCAATGGCCTGGAGAGAAAATATGCTGACTGTACCAGCCTCTCTTTGGCAAGAGAAGAGAATTCATCATTGGTGATGTTGAGCTGGCAGATGCAGAATCAGAGTGGTACAAGTGAAAATGAAGAGGACAATAAATTGGCTGAAGACATGAAAAATAAAGTAGTCATAACAAAAAAAAAAAAAAAAAGAAGAAGAAGAAGAAGCAGCAACAGCAGAGGAGCCAAACCCCAAAGGAATTTCAGAGTTTGGATTTACAATCTTTTGAAATGAGATACACTAAGTGAATTAATCCAGGAGTATGATGAACTGATCTTGAAGCACCTGCAGGATATTAAAGTGAAATTTTCAGACCCTGGGCAGCACATGTCTTTTGTATTAGAGTTCCACTTTGAACCCAATGACTATTTACCAATTCAGTCCTGACAAAAAAATTTAGGATGAAATCAGAGCCAGATAAGGCCTGATCTCTTTTCCTTTGAAGGTCCTGAAATAGTTGACTGTGACGGGTGTGTTATTGATTGGCAGAAAGGAAAAAATGTACAGTCGAAGCAATCAAGAAAAAGTAGAAACATAAGGGCCCAGGCACGGTGAGAACAATTGCCAAACAAGTCCCCAACGACTCATTTTTCAACTTTAGCCAGCTGAAAGCATCTGGGAATGGAGAATCACTGGATAAAGACTTGGAATTCATGTTAGCCTCCGACTTTGAAATTGGACACTTCTTTTGTGAGCAGATGGTACCGTAGGCCATGCTCTACTTTGGAGGAAGCCATAGAGGATGACAACAATTTGATGAAGGTGAGGAAGGAGAAGAAGAGGAATTAGAAGGTGAGGAGGAGGAAGAAAATGAGGACGATGTCAAAATTAACCCCAAGGAGCCCAGCCAGCCCTCCTAGTGCAAACAGCAGGAAGAAGTGAGTGTGCCCTGCAGGTGGGGCCTCTGCCAGCAGATCGCACTCAGGACTCACTGCAGCCACAGCACAACTGTATTGTCAGTCCTTACATCTAACTTGTTTTCTTTTCTTTTCTTTTTTTTTTAACTTGTTTTCAAGTGCATGATTTGACGTTAACTTTTCCTTTACCCTTCTTATTTTTGCTTAACCTGTACAATGCATTCAGAAATGCATTTCTGAAATAGAAGGTTTGATTGCAGCAGCCTCTAAGGCCTTGGGTGCAGTTCAGTGGACTTTCCCAGGCCCTGCCCTTGGGATGGCCCTGTAGACCCTGGGGGCAGTGGAAAGTCAGTTGATACCAAGGGCAGATGTCTGGGGATGTGGTTCCAAGGCATCTAGAACCAATTACACCACTTCGCAGTTGGACTGGATTCTTCTTTCACGTGAAGAAACCCACACACCTTGCGTTTCCCACCACTTGGTGTCCTTTGCTCTAATTGTCTCAGTAGAGGAGAGTCCTGTTTTCCTTAGAGCGTTCTTTCTTCGGTTTTGTCTTCCCTGGGGTGGAGTAGGGGGTATGTGCACCCAAGCCCCGAGGCACAAGTGTTTGTGGTTCATCCTCGCATTTATTTATTCTTTCCTGCTCGTGAGGGCTTGGGACTCATGCTGTCACTTGTCTGTACAGTTTCTGAAACCATGTGTGTGATTGGTGACTGGGTGACTTGCCAGGTGGGTGTGGTGGTAGCTCCCACAGGAGGGAGGTCTGAATAGAAGGAACCTCGCTTGGACTGGCCAGGCCAGCAGCTGAGGGCAGGAGCTCATTTTATTCTTTCTTTCTTTCTTTCTTTCTTTCTTTCTTTCTTTCTTTCTTTCTTTCTCTTTCTTTCTTTCTTTCTCTTTCTTTCTTTCTTTCTTTCTTTCTTTCTTTCTTTCTTTCTCTTTAACATTTTTATTTATTTTTGGGAGACAGAGACAGCGTGAGGGGGGAAGGGCAGAGAGAGAGAAAGGGAGACACAAAATCCAAAGCAGGCTCCAAGCTCCAAGCTCCAAGCTGTCAGCACAGAGCCCTACACCAGCTCGAACCCACCAACCCTGAGATCATGACCTGAGCGGAAATCCCACCCACTGAGCCACCCAAGTGCCTCCAGGATCTCCTTTTCATGACCTACAGACCACCAGCTGTGGCAGGGGATTGTGGGCAAGGCCCCAGGGTTTGCCAGGCTCCTGCGGTGAGCAGCCTGGCCTGGGAAGGGCCGCTTTTCCTTCTAGTGTGTGCATCCAGTCTTGCTTTCTCAGTAGCCCCTGTTCCTTGGCCCTCTGATCATCTTGTCTTCAAAGTCTTGGGTTCAGAGTGACCTGGTTTTGGCCAGTGGGTGGGGTTTCCAAGTGTGCGACCACTTGGCAGCCAGAAACTCCACATCAATTCTGTGACCAGGCTTGTAGAGTGCTCAGCCTTACTTATAATACATTTGTAACTGAATATGGTGTTTGCAATTTGTACAGAATAGTTAGAATATTATGTTCAAGTTATGAAACACACAAAGAAGTAATAAAATATCTCTCTAATGATTTCTGAGGAGTAAGAGGAACTGGAATATTTTAAAGCAATTTCTGAGAGTAAATCATTTCACCTGTACATATTTTTAAAAATATATTTAAACAAAGTAACTAGGAACCTTGATTTATTACATAAAGATAGAAACCTATATCCAATAATTTGAGAACACTCATTCATCTCAAGTACACATGAAACATGTATAGAAATTGGTAGGGAACATTTCTAAAACTTGACTACTTTTCAGTCAATAAGGCATGTCTCAACAAATTTCAAACAATTGGTGTTATATGGAATATTTTCTCTGAACAAAATGCACCTAAATTAGAAGTCAACAACAAAATTTTATTATCTTTGTATCTTAAAGATAGAGAAATTAATTTTCATCCCCAGAGGTTTCAGAATTTGAAAATAAACTTCTAAGTGACTTCTATTTTCCAACAATGTCTCTACAGTATGGAAGTGTATGAACAGCTAGCTCTCTGTGCCATATGGTGTACTGAATTACTGAATAAAATGTACTCATTACTTGGGTTGCAGTGAACAAAAGCATAAAAACTATTGGCCTAGAAAAGCTTGTACACATATGTATCAGGAGACAGGTTTGAGAAAGTTCATAGAACATTGTTAGCAACAAAAAAAGCTGAAAACAAACCAAATATTCATTGATGGGTGAATGTATATGGTATATTAACACAATGAGATATTATATAATAGTGAAAATGAATGAATTACAGCTCCATACAGCAATGTGGATGAACATTAAAAACATAAGCCTGAGTTGCAGAAGCAACTTACAGGAAGCATGACAGAGTATGATGCTAATTTTAGGAAATTCTAAAAAGAACTAAATAATACATTGTTTAAGAAAATAGATATAAAGTGGATCCTGAGAAACTTACCAGAAACCCATGGGGGAGGGGAAGGAGAAAAAAAAAAGAGGTTAGAGTGGAAGAGAGACAAAGCATAAGAGACTCTTGAAAACTGAGAACAAACTGAGGGTTGATGGGGGGTGGGAGGGAGGGGAGGGCGGGTGATGGGTATTGAGGAGGGCACCTTTTGGGATGAGCACTGGGTGTTGTATGGAAACCAATTTGACAATAAACTTCATATATTGAAAAAAAAAAAGAAAGAAAATAGATATACCCGACAAAACTACTAAAATAGATATAGAAATGATAAATTCAACTTAGTGTTTTTTTCTCTGGAGAGAGAGGCAGGCAAATAGGATAGGAAAGGAGAGGTGCAAATATGTATAAAGTATTGATAATGTCTAGTATCCAAGTGAAGTTCCAGGTTCAAGTCTGTCTGTTTTAATTGTTGAGTTTTGTTACACTCAGATGTTCTTTTTTTTTTTTTTTGAGCAAATATTACATAATAAAAACTTTTTTTAAGTTTATTTATTTATTTTGAGAGAGACAGAGCATGCAAGCGGGGGAGGGGCAGAGAGGGAGAGGGAGGATCCCAAGCAGGCCCGCACTGCCAGCCCAGAGCTCACACATGACTTGAGCTGAGGACCCAGATGCTTAACCAACTGGGCCACCCAGGCACCCCAATAAAGACATTTTTCAAGAAAAACTGATTTTGTAATCAAGAAGGAATACTATTGAAATTCCGATTTTAGGGAACAAAAATGCTCAGTGAATTTTCATTTTACTTCTAAGAAAATCCCCAGAGCCTAAAGTTTTTGAGAGGATGGGATCCTTGAGCCTTCAGACCTTCCCATTGTACCCCCACCAGGAGATGTCCCTGACTCTGAGTCATTCAGCACCTAGGACATATAAATATGTCCGTCCTCCCCCCCCACCCCCCCGACAGCACAAATTGAATAGTTGTTGTTGTCTGAGACTTCATCTCTCCCACTCCTAAAAGATTGCTTCAAATCTGCATGCCTCTCATTATTTTCAAAGTGTTCTGATGCTTTGGGTGTGAAAAGACTGTTTTAAAGTTCACTGGGTAAGTCTCTCTGTTTTCCTCCAGCCACGAATCCTTTTTTTTTTTTAACCTGATTACAGAAACATTACATATTAATTGTTTAAAATGTGATTACAGGGGCACCTGGGTGGCTCAGTCGTTTGTCTGTCCGACTTCAGCTCAGGTCATGATCTCATAGTCCGTGAGTTCGAGCCCTGTGTCAGGCTCTGTACTGACAGCTCAGAGCCTGGAGTCTGTTTCAGATTCTGTGTCTATCCTCTCTCTGCCCCTTCCCCGCTCATGCTCTGTCTCTCAAAAAAAAATGAATAAACATTAAAAAAATTTGTTTTAATAAATAAATAAAATGTGATTACAGAAAAACACAGAGATTAAAATCACTTGTAATCTCATCACCAAATATTATTACAATTGATTTTTTAGTCTATTTGCTTTCTGTCTGATTTCTGAGTATATGAATACCTACTGTTTCTTTATTTTTAAAAATGAGATCAGACTGACTGACACTTTCATATTTTGTTTAACCTTTAAGGAATATGGTTTTTTTTTTTTAATGTTTATTTATTTATGGGGAGAGCAGAGAGAGAGGGAGAGAAAGAGAATCCTAAGCAGGCTCCATGCTCAGTGTAGAGCCTGATGTGGAGTTTGAGCCTGCAAACCCTGAGATCGTGACCTAAGCCAAAATCAAGAGGCAGACACTTAACTGACTGAGCTGCCCAGGCACTTCTATACTTACTAATACTTTTAAAGCCATGAAATTGAACTAAGTGAGTGAGTATAGATGAAAAAGAAAAGAGGATCAAAGACTGACTTTTAACTAGGGGAAAATTAAAGGTTGGGCAGAAGAGGAACTAATGAGAGAGACTGAGAAAGAGCAGCCAGTGAAGTGAAAGGGAAACCGGGAGAGTATAGTGTATGGGAAGCCAGAGAAAAAGAATATTGCAAGAATACTGAGTCAATTGCTATCGATGGGTCAAAAGAAATGATCGTAGGATTTAGCAACAGAACTCATTGGTGACAATGAACTATTTCCATGAACATTGTAGGCAAAAGCCTGACTGAAGTAGGTCCAAGAAGAAATAAAAGGAAAGAAAGTAGAATCAGAGAAACAGACAAATATTTGAAAGTGTTTGGTTATAAAAGAAAGGTGAAAAACGGAGGAGTAGTTGAAGAAAGTGTTTTTTTGTTTGTTATTAAAGCAAGACAACGTGTGTGAGTGCTGATGGGGAAGGTTTATCAGAGAGGAAAAATTGAGGATGCAGTAGAGAAGATGGCGAATTACTGGAGCATCATGGCATGGGTAAGAAGGGATGGGGTCTAGTGCCAAGGCAGAGGAGTTAGCCCCAAATGGAATCATGGACAATTCACCGCTCTCTTCTTGTTACAGGAGAGAAGGCATGTAGATAGGTGGTTATGCTGGGAATTTGTGGACATTCTTTTCTGGCTGTGCTTATTTCTTGGTGAAATAAGAAGAAATGTCATAATCTGAGAGTGAGAGTGGAAAAACATTGGCAGTTTAAGGAGCCAAGAAAAGGTATGAAATAGTTGTCTAGGAGAGTGCAAAAATAAATTCACTAGAGAAATGTAGTATAATTGCCAGACATCCTCAATGACCTACTTGAAGTTCATAGTCATGAATTTAAAATAAGAGCGTTTGGCATGGTTATGTGTTTTACCCCAGGCGCACTGAATCACCTGGACATAGATACAGAGTAGGCAGAGATATGAGATCAAAACCCAGATTTTGGTCAAATGAACAATAATTTTTCTACAATTTTATAGCTGCATTATTTTTCAAATTATTTCTTTCATGGAAAATAAGAAGAAACATATTTTTAGCCTGGGAGTGCCAATAATGCTACTCTATCTCTGGCCCCTCATCTTGTCTATGTCCATGCAATGACCTCCCTCAGGGCTACGTGTTCCAGGCCCCTTGGAGGGTGATGTATGCTCTGATGGAATGAAGGAAGGCTTGTTCTGACCTTCCCTAAAGTTGTTTAGATAACTAGTAGAGATAACATAGTTTCTTCCCCTCCCTCCCCTCTGGCTCATAGATGGTGCACGAGGTCTGTTAAATGTTAAACTCTTGACTTCACAACAATGAATTCTGCATATCCCCTCACTCTATAAAATCTGTGGATTAAGTTCTGGACTTTGAGGAGAGTAGCTGCCCAGCGCCTGAATCATTGTCTGCCTGGTCCCTGCCATCACAACACCCTCCTCTCAGTAAGTTAACCTAAATAAACTCTGTGTAAATGGTTTGGAGTGGCTTGCTTAGCTTTTCAGTCAGAGAGTGCCTTCCCAGTTTGGAGGATATTTTACCATCCCTTCTCCAGCTTCTAATATCTACCAACACAAAATTTTACCAATATCTGACCAGTATTTGCCTCCTTAATCTAGTCTTTCAGTTTCATGGTCATCAGCTTCATTGTCTACCCAATTCATCCTCACCCCTCAGTTTGATTCCTGAGTCAGTCCTCCAAACTTTTATCAACAGTTTTCAACCATGGCTACACTTTTCCTTTCTTATCACCTCCTTTTTGGCTTTTTGGTTGGTAAATTCTAGGGTACCCTATGGATCACACTTTTCCCTGCTAAATATTGTCCACAGATCCTTTTTCCCTATCCTGGAGGTGAGTAAGGGAGGGGCAGAGAGAGAGGGAGACACGGATTGGAAGCAGGCTCCAGGCTCCCAGCTGTCAGCACAGAGCCCGATGTGGAGCACGAACCCATGGACCAGGAGATCATGATCTGAGCCGAAGTCAGATGTTTAACCGACTGAGCCACCCAAACGCCCCATTTATCTGAGTTTTAATTAACAGTTGGGTGACCTTTGGGACCCTAAAACAGCAAATTCCAGCTCTGATCCCAATCACTATGTTGTATCTGTATTCGTTTTAGGGACATAACAGCCAGTACATGGCATAAACCAGGAAAAAGTCCGTCCTTGGAATCCTTAGAGGTTGGAGGAGAATTTTGCTCCCATGCATTTTGTGGCCATTTACCTTTTGTCCAGAGCCACTAAGGAATAGGAGTCTTGGAGGGCCAGACTTCCTGCAGTGATTCTTGAACAGCATCGTTGTCTTCAGTCTAACTCTAAAGTACCTCAGCCATGAAAAAAGAGGCAAGTCTGATAGCTCCTCCCAGTGAATCCCAGAAGGCCACTGTGGAGGGGCTTGGTAGAACAAGCAACTCACAGACGAAGAAGATCCTCAGTAATAGTGAAGTGAAAGTTTGAAAGTTCTCTGGAGAAACCAGGCCCACTTCTTGTGGATGGTTTGGGTTATATACTACTTGAGGGACTCCCACTTCTGTGGAGATTTTAATTGGTTCTAATTAGCTGTATAGAGGATCCTATTTTTCTTAGAACTTCTCTTGCCTTCTCTCCTTCTTCCGCTGTCTCCATTTTCTAAAAATCTTGTATTGATCTATGTCTTCATGTACGAGTCAGTGTTCTCCAGAGAAACAGAACCAATAAGATACACACACACACACACACACACACACACACACACACACACTTCCTTTGTTTTAAGGAATTGGCTTATGTGATTTGGGGGACTGGCTAGTCTGAAATCTGTAGGGCAGACTGGTAGGCTGGAAACTCAGGCAGAAGTTAATGTTCCAATATTGAGTCCAAAATTTGTAGCTCAGGCTGGCGGACTAAAAACTCAAACAGGATTTTATGCTGCATACTTGAGGCAGAATTTTTTTTTCCAGGAAGTCTCAGTTTATGCTCATAAGGCCTTCCACTGATTGGATGAGGCCTATTCACATTACCAAGGGTGATCTCCTTTACTTAGAGCCAACCAATTGTACATGTTAACCACATTTACAAAATCCCCTCACAGGAACACCTACATTAGTGTCTGATTAATGTATTGTAATGTATTGTGATTGATAAAACTATATCTATTATTGCCAAGTATAATGCTAGGCACTTCAGATGAACTATATATATAATTTATTTGTTGAAGTATAATTACCATACAGCATTATGTTAGTTTTAGGTGTACAACATAATGATTTGATAATTCTGTCATTACTTATTGCTCACCACGGTAAGTGTAGTCACCATCTGTCACCAAGCAATGTTGTTACAATATTGTTGACTGTATTCCCTATGCTGTACTTTTCCTCTCTGTGACTTATTTATTTTATAAGTGGGAGTTTGTACCTCTTTATCCCCTTTATCTATTTTACCCATCTCCCCACCCATCTCCCCTCTGGCACCTGCCAGTTTGTTCTATGTATTTTAAGAGTCTGTTTTTTGTTTGTTTGTTTGTTTGTTTGTTTGTTTGTTTGCCTCTTTGCTTCTTTGTTCATTTGTTTTGTGAACTCTATCATTCAATACTCACAACAACCCCATGAGGTATTATTAATCTTTATTTTACACATGAAAAAAACTGAGGTTTAGAACACTTAGGCAACTTGCTAAAGTCACACAATAAATAAGCCATTGAGTCAGGACTCAAACCTGAGCCTAACTCCTGACAAGTCCATGATTTAGGAAATCCTTTCGGTCTTGAATAGATCTCCTGTGTTTGCTCAGTCCCCAAGTCTCTAGTGAAATCATGGAAATTACATCAAAGCTGAGAGCCACAGGTCTGAGTGGGGCCACTATACTTGCTGTGAGCCTCATTTCTAACCTTCTGTTTCCAAGACCACATGAGTTTTCAGAGAAATTCGCCAGATAAATTCCAACAGCATGGTTAAACAATCTTAGAGAGGCAGGTAGGCAAGCCTAACCACTCACTCTGTCTTCCAAGACAACACACACAGACTGAAGTTCCCACTCTCTGTGTTGGCTTGTCTAACATTGCCCAGATTCATAATCTGGTCATAATCTGTAGCATAATCTGTAGCATAAACTGCTACAATATCAGGACTTTGCAGATGAACTCTCTTAACTATAACATTTTAATCACTAAGTCTTTCATTTGTCGTTGGAACACTCTTCTTCTCAACTTTCTAATTGTTTCCTCTTTTTATGATTATCAGAAGTCCATTGCTCTTATATTTTCTCCTTCATCGTAATCTCATTCAAAACCCCTCTTCTAAGGAAAAGAATATTTAAGAATATTATTCACTCCAAAGTTATCTTTCCCAGTAGTATTTGTATTTATATTTCAGCAAAATCTTTACCTAAATAGCTAGATTTCTGATCATGGAATATTAGCCAACAGTTGAGGGGCATTTAATAGCTATGGAGCCTTCCAGTTGTGGTCCTTCTGAAAAATCCCTTGTTGTCACTCGTCCACTTTGTGTATGTCTAGCCCTATTCAAGAGAAACTCCTTTTGTGTTTAGGCCCAAACACTTTCCGATACCTATTTCAAGAGATAAACCTGAAAACTGAGAGGATGATGAAACATCAGTGTAAAATTTAGGCTACGTGTATTTCCATCAATACTACAAATAAGAAAGAACAGTGAGTATTTCTCTAGTCCTCACAGTAACTCCTGGAGGTAGGTACAATTATTATTGCCATTTTCTAGAAAAAGAATTTAAAGTTCAAAGAGGTAGTAAGTGATAGAGCCATGTTCAAATGGAGAAACTGCTCACTCCAAAACCCAGGACTTAACAAGTTCAGCTAAACATCCATTCCAAAGAAACAGGATGCAAAAGAATAGAGCATGAAAGCAACATAAATTAGCTCTGGGAAGATTTATCAAAGTCACTTCTTAGGTACATCAATATTCCAGTCTTACATCCCATTTTCTAATACTTAGCTATTTAATTATTTTTTTAAGCCTTTATTTTCTTTAAGTAATCTGTACACCCACCATGGGGCTCAAACTCACAACCCCAAGATCAAGAGTCACACTCCTTACCAACTGAGCCAGCCAAATACTCCTGGTTACCTACTTTAAAATAAGATGATGGGGCGCCTGGGTGGCTCAGTTGGTTCAGCAGCCGACTTCGGCTCAGGTCATGATCTCGTGGTCCGTGAGTTCGAGCCCCGCGTCGGGCTCTGTGCTGACAGCTCAGAGCCTGGAGCCTGTTTCGGATTCTGTGTCTCCCTCTCGCTGACCCTCCCCTGTTCATGCTCTGTCTCTCTCTGTCTCAAAAATAAATAAACGTTAAACAAAAATTTAAAATAAGATGTATTTCTGCAGACTTTGGGGGGTGGGAGAAGGAGTTTTAAAAAACAGAACCAGTAGATTCTTAAGGTAATACAAAAAACCCTAATTCTTATATGGGTTTTAAATTTGCAAATTATAAAGTTAGGCAGTAGTATCCTTCCTTTTAACTTGAACTGTCAGGCTTGAAGATTTGTGACAGGCAGTGCTCTACCTTCCCCAAATAATTCGTTTTGATGATTATTTCAGAGTCATCTGGGTAATTCCCTTGCTCCTCAGAGAGCTCAATCCCTCCATTCCTGAGATCTGTAAAATCCAATGTCCTAATCAAGATTTGTGTTAACTCCCAGTGGCTTATGACGTCATGGTGATCTCTGTCTTTGGCTCATATTTTGAGGCTTACTGTTTTTGTTCCTCTTTCATTAATGCCTTCTGCGAACTCAGCCCTTGATGAGTTTTCACAAGAAATTTGCTTCCACCAACTTTTTGTGAATTTTAGTAGACTTCACTGAAGATACGTGGGTGGGGTCATATAGAGGGGTCAACTCACAGAAAGCTACTACAATGGCTTTGCTCTCCTCTGCCTCCTTTCCCCTCTCTTATCCACCCTAGTTCCTCTCAAAAGAAAAAGAAATTCTTCATCTGGCTTTCTGCATAGCAATTTAGCAAGCTTGCTGCTTGAACATGTCCTTAAGGTCTCACCCTTTACACCAGCATCTTTACCAAATATTTCCTCCAGTAAATACTGTGCTCTTCCCAAGAGGAATACTAGCAGAGAAAGAGAGAGAGAGAGAAGTATATAGTCTATCATAGAAAAAAACTTACTTTGCTATGAGGAAAAGAATTTATTTTATGATTCTTTAACAAATGTGTCAAGTAATGGTAACAGCAAAATGTAAAAATCTGTCATCTAGAAAGTCACATTAATTTTACACTCTTGGTGAACAGAAGAGTTGTTCTACGTTGGTTGGTTTTAAAGCAGAGTCATTTTAGAAATGTTATGGGTAAGCCTTTACTTTACCTATGATTTAATGTTTCAATGATCACTTCCATAATTAAACAACCAAAGAAAGTACACACAGTAAAATAAAGGCAAACATTCCAGTTTAGTAGAGAAGTTAAAACTACACCTACTTGTGCTCATACTGATGTTGATCAGAACCTGTTATTCCAATGTAAACACTGCAACTACACTGGCTGTGTGAGACTTGAAGTTGGGCAAAGTTCAAAGGCTCTCAATTGCATGTCCTCAAAAACCAAAGATAAGGCTGTAACCATTGAGCCAAGACAGGAAGCCAAATGTTGTGGGTCACTGCAAATAACAAACTAGCAATGGCTTCAGGATTTCTACATAGCAGGGGGATGGGACAGACAGCTTCCTAGGTGGGAAAGTAGGGTGAGGGAACAGATCTTAGAGCTGCATTTACATAGCACTTTAGAGAAACTGAGAAAATACTAATTGTCTATATCAATTACTGTGGTGCTAATGAAGATTGTGTGGACACTAAAGCTCTTCTCCCTCTTTGATGCTACCCTTGCTCTGGCACCCAAGATGGTCTAGTTTGTTGCTTTCAAACTTGAAGGCATCTCAAAATTGCTTCAGTCCCTTAAGGTCCTTAAAATATACAATTCACTACTACTGAGTCTCAGCTATTCTTGAAAAGGCATTTCACAATGAGCTGGTCTTTGCCTCAACAAAAGGTTGGCAGCAGGTATTAAAGCAATAAAGAGAGGGGCAAAAATTAGGAGACAGTGGGGCCAGGAAATATAATCAATTCCATGCTAAAGACAGTGTGCCCATCTGTGTGCTATAGAAGATTGAAATACAAAGGACAGTTGTGGCACACATAGAGGTTGTCTCCTGTTTTAGGGCCAAACTCACAAGTGTACATGAACATGACTTGTACAATGTTTATAAAGTCTTGTTCTTACTTCCTGGTTTTAAGGTAACAGCACTGTGAATTGTAGAGTCATTTGCTGACACCTACTGAGTCTATTATGAATCACCTTCTCTTCCTGAGGCATTCACCCCATCCCCTGAAACACACACACACACACACACACACACACACACACACACACACACACACACACACATTCAAACTGACCTGCTCTGCCCCTCTGTTATTGGAAATAAAGCAATTGTGACAAGCTTCTCCCAGGCTTTCACCTATATCCTCTATCTCACAGTTTTGGGGACAGTAGCCAGTAGTTGCACTTTTCTTCAGGTACATTTGGACGTAGAGGAGTTGGTCATTTGTTCATTTCCCTATTTGCCTTTTGCTTCTTGAAATACAGTTTTATGTTCTGGCAGCTTTCTGATCGCACTCCTCCTTCTGGTGCGCAGAGACACTGCAAGCAATACCAAATTACCCATAATCAACTATCAACTTATATTTGTCAACAAATATTTCACATAAAATTGAAAGGTTAACAACAACCCAGGGGGGAAAGAGTTAATGTTCTTGTTACATCACTTGTGAATCAATAGAAGACACTAAGAAGCCAATAAAGAAATTGACTTGGGGCACCTGGGTGGCTCAGTGGGTTAAGTGTCTGACTTCAGCTCGGGTCATGATCTCACAGTTCATGGGTTCGAGTCCCACATCGGGCTCTGCACTGACAGCTAGAGCTTGGAGCCTTCTTCGGATTCTGTGCCTCCCTCTCTCTCTGCCCCTCCCCCACTCCTGCTCTGACTCTCTCTGTCTCTCAAAAATAAATAAATGTTAAAAAAAAAAATTGACAAAGATTGCAAACAAGTAGTTCACAAAGGTTGTTTAGACAGTATTTGCGAAGGCCAGGATTTTAACCCATGTCTATTCAATTGCACAGAAAGAGGAATATTTGAAAAAGATGTCGATTAGGAATTAGAACATTTAAGATATGTGGTCAGAATACATTTACTGACTTTTTATTGGTATTTTAAATTTTATTTAATATAATTGTCTAATAGTGGAGGAGAAAAAAGAGCAAGAATTCAGTCCTGGTTGAAGTCCTATTTGAAGAGGTGTTTATGGAAGCTGGAGAAGACCCCCAGGAGGCAGCATCAGAGGTAAAGTCCAGAGAGAAATTGAATTTTTTTTCTGAGATCCTCTAAGCATAACTTTTTTTTTTTTTTTTTAATTTTTTTTTTTTTTTTCAACGTCCATCCATTTTTGGGACAGAGAGAGACACAGAGCATGAACGGGGGAGGGGCAGAGAGAGAGGGAGACACAGAATCAGAAACAGGCTCCAGGCTCCGAGCCATCAGCCCAGAGCCCGACGCGGGGCTCGAACTCACAGACCGAGAGATCGTGACCTGGCTGAAGTCGGACGCCTAACCGACTACGCCACCCAGGCGCCCCTAAGCATAACTTTTTAACATGAGTGTAAGAAAAGTGTAGCTATTATATAGGACAGTTCCATACACACCAATGTTTCTGTTTTTATAATTATTTTACAGTGTCTCAAAGATTGGTTTAATTACATAGCAGATTATATTTTTAAAAGATAACTACAACAATATGGCCCATTCTGCATGTGCTTCTAGAATCAAGCCACTCCCCCATTAGGAGGCAAAATCCATGCCTCTTTTCCTTTTGGGTGGGCCTTTGTGACTACCTTGACTCACGGAGTACTATAAAAACCACACCTTGTTTTCTTGGAGCACTGTCCTGGAACTTAGCCATTATTCTGTGCAGAATCTGGAGAAGTCACAGAGAGCTCATGGAGAGGAACCAAGCTCCTAGCCAATACCAAGCTCCAACTTACCAGCCATGTGAATGAACCACCTCGAATGAATCTTTCCAGACCCAGTTGAGCTACTTTAGCTGTTGCCAAATGGAGCAGAAATAAGCCTTCCCAACAATTTTGCCCAAATTGCAGATTCATGAGCAAAACAAATGAGCGCTACTATTTTAAGTCTTTATGTTTTGAGGTAGATTATTATATGCCAATTTATAAATAGAATGATTAGAATAAATGATCAGATTTTATAGTGTCTATATATGAATTCATATGAATTATGGATTATAATATCATATTTATTTCATTTACTCAATTAATTTCATACCAAGCTCTGTTCTTCATACTCTATCCTCAACATGTCCCTTTTCTGCCTTCATGAAATGCTTGTAGTAGGAAAGGCAGACAGACTATAAGCAAATAAATTTATAACTGCTAGGAGGTAATAATTGCTATGGTGAAAAAGCAGAATATGGGGAATAAAGAATGATGGAGTGTTCTAATTTAAATGGAGTGGTTAGGAAATGCCTTTATGTAAAAAAAAAAAAAAAAGACAATTGAATAGAAAGCTGAAAGTAATGCAGCACACCAAATGAACGTCTAGGGGATGCACAATCAAGGCAGAGGGAATAGTTAGTGCCAAGACTCTAAGATAGGAGTGGCTTAGAGGCTGGCAAATTGGAGTAGAATAAGAAAGGGATGGAAGGACTTGAGATGAAGTCAAAGAAACGTGGGGTGGGGGGGCAGACCATATAGGGCTGCATAGGCTGTAATGAACACTTTGGCCATTGAAAGAGTTTGAGGACAAAAGTGACATATTTTTTTTTTTCTCTTCTCTTCTCTTCTCTTCTCTTCTCTTCTCTTCTCTTCTCTTCTCTTCTCTTCTCTTCTCTTCTCTCTCTCTCTTTAGTCACAATAAGTGTACCCTTTAATCCCCATCTCCTATTTCTCCCACCCATCTCCCCTCTGGTAGCCATCAGTTTGTAGGTAGCCTACAGTTAAGAGTCGGTTTCTTGGTTTGTCTCTCTTTTTTTTCCATTTATTTGTTTGTTTTGTTTCTTAAATTCCACATGATTGAGATCATATGGTATCTGTCTTTCTCTGACTGATTTATTTCACCTAGCCTTATACTCTCTAACTCTACCCATCTCCTTGCAAATGGCAAGATTCCATTCTTTTTTTATGGCTGAATAATATTCCATTGTGCATTGTGTATATATACCACCTCTTCTTTATCCACTCATCTATAGACAGACACTTGGGTTGCTTCCATAATTTGGCTATTGTAAATAATGCTGCAATAAACACAGGGTGCATGTATCCCTTCAAATTAGTGTTTTTGCATTTTTTGGGTAAACACCCAGTAGTGGGATTCCTGGATCACAGAGTAGTTCTATTTCTAATTTTTTGAGGAACCTCCATACTGTTTTCCATAGTGGCTGCACCAATTTGCATTACCACCAACAGTGCACAAGGGTTCTTTTTTCTCCACATCCTCACCAACACTTGTTGTTTCTTGTGTTGTTTAGCCATTCTGACAGGTGTGAGGTGATATCTCATTGTAGTTTCGATTTGTATTCCCTTGATGATGAGTGATGTTGAGCATCTTTTCATGTGTCTGTTGGCGACATATATTATGTGTATATGTATATATACACATAATTTTTAAGTTTATTTTGAGAGAGAAAGCATGCACACTAGTAAGAGCAGGGGAGGGGCAGAGAGAGGGAGAGAGTGAATTCCAAGCAAGTTCTGTGCTATCAGCATGGAGTCTGAAGTGGGGCTCAATCTCATGAACTGTGAGATCATGACCTAAGCCCAAACCAAGAGCTGGATGCTTAATCAATTAAGCCACCCAGATGCACCCTGACTTACATTTTTTTTAAAAAGCAGTCTGGAGAATAGATTGTAGGAGTAACAAGTTCAAAGCAGAGAGACCTATTAAGAGGTTAATGCAATATTCTAGGTAATAGATAATGGCAGCTTGGACCAGGACATGAGAAGTAATACATATATTTAAAGTACAGCCATGTACTTTATGGATGTGGAACTTGATTAAGAGTGGCATCAAGTGTGACTCTAAAGTTTTTGGTGTTATTTGCTCTATAAGAAGTTCATCTTATGTGCTTGTCTTGTTTCCTCCATTAGAGCTCCTAGAGTAGTTATATGTATTCATAAACTCATCTAATGGCTATGATGTGCCCTTCAAGTGCCCTTCAAGACACTGTGCCTTTAAGCACAGACTCTCCAAGATGCTGACCGCACACAGAAATATAGGAATGACTCAGAGCATTATGACCATCACTTTGAAGTTGTCTGTAATAGATATAATTACACCTTTTTTTTTGTTTGTTTGCAATCTTTCCTTGAAGAAGTTGGCCTGGGAGACAGGAAGAATCCAGAAATTGGCTTTACTGTCATGTGCGATGGGGAGAATCAGCCACAATAATTTATAATGTTTCTCCCAAAGTACTTGGTCAGCTTTCACTGGGTCCACCTTATATATGCCCAAAGTAACTGAAGAGGGAAACAAATATTACTAGTGTCATTTAATAAGTGGAATCTCAAAAGGATTTATGGAATTAGTCATTAAACATATATTATTAGACGTGAAGAACAAGCAAAATAAGACCATCACTTTTGATGATCCCAGGAATGATGTAGACACATACTTTTAATTCCCAGGTAGCTTTCTTACCACCTAACACACTCCTAGCCAGCTGCTTCTTTGCCTTTATTTCATACCCCCTCAATCTTGTAGCAATAAGAGATTTTTTTAGGCAAGCAGGACAGATGATAACTGCCCTTAAAGTAGCTCTTCTAAAGTTTAGCAATTCTTAGACATTTCTAACTTTTTCTTAATAACATGTAATAAACCTAGTCTTCAAGAAACCATCTAAATATTACTGAGTCATTTAAATATTTTGACTCTCAGGGCACCTGGGTGGCTCAGTGAGTTAAGTATCTGACTTTGGCTCAGGTCATGATCTCGCGGTTTGTGAGTTCAAGCCCAGCTTTGAACTCAGGCTCTATGCTGACAGCTCAGAGCCTGGAGCCTGCTTTGGATTCTGTGTCTCCCTCTCTCTCTCTCTGTCCCCCCCCTGCTTTCACTCTGTCTCTCTCTCTCAAAAATAATAAACATTTAAAAATGTTAAAGATGAGTATTTTCATTCAAAAAACCAAAATAAATATTTTGACTTTCATATGTTAACTAACCATCTAATAAAGTGATCCTGGACTTCCCAGATTTCTCCTGGGACTGCCTTCTTCAGGCTTCAAGAGTTTCCCTCCTAATTCTAAAACTATGGGTTTCATCTGGTGAACAAGAATATGTCTCTTAGTTAATACTGACCAGAGTTTTGTACCTCTTTTTCTGGAATTTTGTGAAGCTCCAGGTTCAGAAGACAATAAGCACTTTATGGGCTGTAGTTTCACCTTTCTTTCTTTCTTTTTAATTTAACTTGTTTAATTTTTTATTTTTTAAAATTTACATCCAAATTAGTTAGCATATAGTGCAACAATGATTTTAGGAGTGGATTCCTTAGTGCCCCTTACCCATTTAGCCCATCCCCCCTCCCACAACCCCTCCAGCAACCCTCAGTTTGTTCTCCATATTTATGAGTCTCTTCTGTTTTGCCCCCCTCCCTGTTTTTATATTATTTTTGTTTCCCTTCCCTTATGTTCATCTGTTTTGTATCTTAAAGTTCTCATATGAGTGAGTCATATGATATCTGTCTTTCTCTGAGTGACTAATTCCGCTTAGCATAATACCCTCCAGTTCCACACACCACACACATAGTTGCAAATGGCAAGATTTCATTCCTTTTGATTGCTGAGTAATACTCCATTGTATATATATACCACATCTTCTTTATCCATTCATCCATCGATGGACATTTAGGCTCTTTCCATACTTTGGCTATTGTTGATAGTACTGCTATAAACATGGGGTGCATGTGTCCCTTCGAAACAGCACACCTGTATCCCGTAGATAAATGCCTTTTCGTGCAATTGCTGGGTCATAGGGTAGTTCTATTTTTAGTTTTTTGAGGAACCTCCATACTGTTTTCCAGAGTGGCTGCACCAGCTTGCATTTCCATCACCTTTATTTCTAAACAGAATTAATTATAGTTAGTCTAAGCCAAAGAATGTTTACATCTTAGTCATATAAAAAACCATTATGGAATATGTTCCAAAGTCAAATATACAGGCTTATGAATATTTAGAGCCCCTCTTTTAGCACAATTTTTTAAAGTTTATTTATTTATTTTGAGAGAGAGTGAGCATGCAAATGGGGGAAGGGCAGAGAAAGAGGAAGAGAGAGAATCCCAAGGAGGCTCTGTACCGTCAGTGCAAAGACTGACATAGGGCTCAATCCTGCAAACTGTGAGGTCATAACCTGAGCCGAAATCAAGAGTCGGGCACTTAACTGACTGAGCCACCCAGGTGCCCCTTTTAGCATGGTTTTAAGGCAGGCTCACATCCGAAAATTACTGATGATAGCCACCTGTGTTCTGCTATGATTGGCTGTGGCATCCATTTCTTCATTTGTAAAATGAGGGTAATAATACTATCTACTAGAGTGGTTTTGAGATTAAATGAGATACTGTAATAAACACTCAGCATAGACTGTGGCACATTGTAGGTTCTCAATAGATGCTTGCTATTTCTATGATATAGAAACCCTACAGCCCCCTTTTTTATCCCCACTCACTAATCCTCCAGTCAAGTCTGAGTCACTGAGATGATTCCAGCAAAGCACTCCAACAGGAGGGGCTCAGACATTTCAAATCCTGTGATCTTTGGTGGATATGAAGTTTCCTGAAGTATTCCTCCCTTTGACCCAGCAAGAGGGGCCCTTACCTGGGCTCTTGCCCTGGCCCTGGCCTTTACAATACCCTGCAGATCACAAAACGCATAGAAAAGTAAACTTACTAAAACTGCATAGCTATGGCTGCCTCTCTCTCTCTCTCTCTCTCTCTCTCTCTCTCTCTCTCTCTCTCTCTGTTGTAGGATTTAACATTCTGCTCTGACCAGAAACCCTAAGCTTCTGTCTTGGTAATCAACACCTTCCAGGCCCCAGGGAAACACTATTCCACTTTTCTTGTGCTATGTCCTTGAAACAAAAGGCAATTGTATCTGAATGTCATGGAAGTTTTGGGTTTGTGCTGCTGTTGACATTTGAAATAGACACTCTTTGGAGTGCAGGAGGATTTGAGTAATGGAAACTTTTTTAGGAAAGAGAAAGAAAACAAATTAACTTGTCAAATCCCTTCTTTGTGGTAATGTGAACCCCACCCCCAAATTCTGGTATAACAAAGTTTCATGTCTGAGTAGAGCCCCAATTCCATTTTCTTGTGTACCTTCATGTTCCAGTTCCTGGTTCCAGAGGTATTCGTCATGTTAAAACAGTAGATCTGATTTAAACAAGACATGAGATGCTAGTGAGTAAAGAGATGCTAGAAGAGTAAAGTGAAGGACTAGAAGGTGTTTAAAATTTTTTTTTTAATGTTTTCATTTATTTTTTTGAAGGAGAGAGAGAGACAGAGCATGAGCGGGGGAGGAGCAGAGAGAGAGGGAGACATACAATTTGAAGTAGGCTCCAGGCTCTAAGCTGTCAGCACAGAGCCCGATGCGGGGCTCAAACTCACGATTTGTGAGATCATGACCTGAGCCACCCAGGCGCCCCAAGAATAGAAGGTGTTTAAATAAAGAGCAAATCAGAGTCTTTGGATGAAAAATGAATTTTGAATTTGTGCTATTTATTTGATATATAGTATTACTTGCTTTTGGTAGTAATATAGGTATTCAAAACTCAAACACATCTAATTCTTTTTTTTTTTTCAATATATGAAGTTTATTGTCAAATTGGTTTCCATACAACACCCAGTGCTCATCCCAAAAGGTGCCCTCCTCAATACCCATCACCCACCCCCCATCAACCCTCAGTTTGTTCAGTTTTTAAGAGTCTCTTATGCTTTGGCTCTCTCCCACTCTAACCTCTTTTTTTTTTTCCTTCCCCTCCCCCATGGGTTCCTGTTAAGTTTCTCAGGATCCACCTAAGAGTGAAAACATATGGTATCTGTCTTTCTCTGTATGGCTTATTTCACTTAGCATAACACTCTCCAGTTCCATCCACGTTGCTACAAAGGGCAGTATTTCATTCTTTCTCATTGCCACGTAGTACTCCATTGTGTATATAAACCACAATTTCTTTATCCATTCATCAGTTGATGGACATTTAGGCTCTTTTCATAATTTGGCTATTGTTGAGAGTGCTGCCATAAACATTGGGGTACAAGTGCCCCTATGCATCAGTACTCCTGTATCCCTTGGGTAAATTCCTAGCAGTGCTATTGCTGGGTCATAGGGTAGGTCTATTTTTAATTTTTTGAGGAACCTCCACACTGTTTTCCAGAGTTTTTGTTTGTTTTTTTGTTTTGTTTTGTTTTGTTTTCAAACACATCTAATTCTTTTTTTTTTTTTTTTAATTTTTTTCAACGTTTATTTATTATTTTTGGGACAGAGAGAGACAGAGCATGAACGGGGGAGGGGCAGAGAGAGAGGGAGACACAGAATTGGAAACAGGCTCCAGGCTCTGAGCCATCAGCCCAGAGCCTGACGCGGGGCTCGAACTCCCGGACCGGGAGATCGTGACCTGGCTGAAGTCGGACGCTTAACCGACTGCGCCACCCAGGCGCCCCTTTTTTTTTTTTTTTTTTTTTTTTTTTTTTTTTCAAACACATCTAATTCTTAAAAGGATTGAAATTTTGGATAATTTTTTCTTTTTTTTTTTTAAAGTTTATTCTTTTAAGAGAGAAAGTGCGAGTTGGGGAAGGGCAGAGAGAGAGAAAGAGAGACAATCCCAAGCAGGTTCCAGACTGCCAGCATGAAGCCTGACACAAGGCTCGAACCCATGAACCATGAGATTATTACCTGAGCTGACGTTGGACACTTAACCCCCCTGAGCCACTCAGGTACCCCTAGATAATTTTTTTCTAATTTAAATATAACTGCATGAGAAATATTCAATAAATGTGACATTCTAATTAAATATAAAGAAATTAGAACAAGAAAACAAAAAAGTTTCCATGGCTGTGAAGAAGAAAATACATGTACAAATAAACCTGAAACTAATTTCTATGGAGATTATTTTCTGACCTTGATAGATCAATGTATAGTCTGATTGTAAAAACATTTGAGCAAATTGAGCAACATAATATTTTTGTTGTTCTTTATCATACCATAGTATTGAAATATTAGAAGAATAACAAAATGTGTGTGGATATGGATACTACTGTAAGAGACAGTAAAAATCACAATAAAAGTGAGTTATATGACAATATCAAAATATCTAGGCGCACCTGGGTGGCTCAGTTAGTTAAGCATCCAACTCTTGATATCAGCTCAGGTCATGATCTCACAGTTCAAGGGATGGAGCCTTGCATTGGGCTCTGCACTGACAGCATAGAGCCTGCTTGGGATTCTCTCTCTCTCTCTCTCTCTCTCTCTCTCTCTCTCTTTCTCCCCCTTCCCCACTTGCTTGCATGTGTGCACATGAACACACACTCTTTTCTCTTTTAAAATAAACATTAAACAATTTTTTAAATCTAGTAATAGTTTCTATTGTATTCTATTGAAGATAATAATTTATCTTATATGACATCATTACATTGTTAGAATGTGATATGTAAAGATCATGGTTCATTTCCAAATCTAAATAGTGTATTGCTTTATAAATTTTATTTAAAATTCCAGTTTCTCTTGCTTCAGCATAACAAAATTTCTCCTAGTTGAAATTAACAAAAATTACATAAGCACATCAATGATCCAAGAAAGACTGTCCAAGTTGGCATTACTATCTGTAGAACACAAATGGTGTGGTATCTTAGTGATAACAACATAGAAATTTTGCTGAAATGAAGATATGAAACAGAACTTTTATGCAATAAATTTATTAATTTTGTATGTCTTTATCTTATCAGTCATTCAAACATCAATAGCTTATCAACAGAACACCCAGACATAATTATGGTG
This sequence comes from Puma concolor, assembly GCF_028749965.1. Lineage (NCBI taxonomy): Eukaryota > Metazoa > Chordata > Mammalia > Carnivora > Felidae > Puma > Puma concolor. The sequence continues at coordinate 79,119,617 of NC_141674.1, forward strand.
GTGATCATAATTATGTTTGGTTGCCTTTGATATTTTACTGACTTTCAGTTCCATAAAAACCACAGATTTATATTTTAAAAAGAAAGTTTATTCTTTTATTGAGGGAGGATAATTAGTTTTTCCTACATAAAAGTATAGGTTTAGAATGTTTAAAATGTTTCTAATGGATTAATATCAATTAAGGGTATCCAACCATAAGGTAGTTCATACTATTTGCTATCCTTCAGTGTATAAGTTCAAATAAAGCAAAAGTCAATTGCAAAGAAAAAAACATTTTGAAATAACTTAAGATGTTTTTGATTATAATTATTAAAGTTGGTAACAGTACAGAACCAGCTGATTAGGGCAGTAAGTAGTTATCTCAAAATCATAATATATGGGTAACATCATAGAAATCTTTTTGTATTTTGGTGTGAAACCATCACTACAATAAATAAAATTGCTGAGTTTCTATTTGTAATATATGTTTGACATATAGCATAAAATTGAGTTCACTCTCATTTCAAATCATAAAAAGTATTTCCCACTCCAGCAAGAATTGTTGTTTTAGTTTTTATTTTGAAATAAATTCACAATCACAAATTGTTTGTAAGAATAGTACAAAGAATTTCCATATGTCTTTTTCCCAGATTCCCCATTGTTAACATTTTAACATATTTGCTTTATTGTTTTTCCTCTTTACAAACATATATGTGTATGTGTATTCACACACATATGTGGTTTCTTCCTGAGTCATACACTGAGTGTCAGTTGCAAACATAATGCCCATTACTTCAAAATAGTTCAGAGTATATTTCCTAACAACCAAGAACACCTATAGATAACCATGGTATACCGATCCAGTTAACATTGATCTATTACTACCATCTAATCCATCTAATCCACAGACTCCATTCAAATTTCATTGATTGTTCTGAGAATGTCCTTTGTACAAAAGAAATTAAAGTCTTCCTTTTCATCTTCTTTTTTATCCAGGATGTGTTCCAGGATCACATACTTCATTCAGCTGTTAAATCACTTTGGTCTCTTTCAGTCTGGCCTTATCCATCATGATTTTGTAATTTCTGAGGAATACAGACCACTTACTTTGTAGAATGTCCCTCAGTTTGAGTTTGTTTGCAGTTCATCACATATCAGAATAGTTAAATTATGTAATTAGATTAAATTACATAAATTTGGTAGCAAGTAACTTCTGTGTTCTTCTCAATGCATCATATCAGGAGGCACAAAACGCTGACTGGTCCATTGCTGGTGAATTTTAACTTTGACCACTTGAACAAGATTATGTTAGGTAAGGGTGCTAAACAAGTTCCCCTGGCTCCTGGTATCACCATCTGCACTGGCTGAGCCAGCCAATACTTGCTATAGACCCCCAGCTGCAGCCAAAGGCAATAGGGGCATATATTTTTAATTCTGTTGTTATGAAGACTAATAACGTAAGAAGAAGTACAAGGAGGATAAAACAATGTTTAATTCAACAATGTGTTAGGTCGCTTCATAACTTCTAAATATTCAGCTGCATGATATGTGGGCCTTCATACATACTCTTGCCCTAAAACATGTAAAATTAGGGGTGGGCCTATTTCCAGGTAGATTTCCCTTCTGATCCTTCCACCCTCCAGGGTAAGCAGGGCCTGAAAAAGACATGTGGCACCTTTCAGAGGCTAATAAATTAGTGAAACACCAAAATGAAGATCTTTATTTTCTATAAATATAAGTTATATACTTCTTTCCTTGTACTTCTAAAAGCCACTTGGCAAAGATTGAACCACACTTGTCCGTGAAACGTTTTAACATTTCTCCTTGAAAGCTCTGTTGACATTGGCCAGAGTGGACTCGATGTACATTTTTCCTGTTATATAAGAAGTTACAAATGAAACCAGAGGAAATTAGTATCATAATTTTAGTTTAGTCCAATGGCAGTTTTTTGGAGCCACTTAAACTTGTCATTCTGTTTGACAGACCCTCCTCCCTGCTCTGATATTGAGCAGTTTGCACACTGATTTTTTCCTGCTACATTAATTATATGTACATTCACTTCCCAAGAGTAAGTTTAAATTTTGAATGATGGGGGTATAGAGTTAACACTCATTCTGAAGATGGGAATATTTTAAGCAGCTGTGCTGGTAAGTAATTCGCTTTCTTTTCCTGGTAGCATCAGTAAATTCCATTACTGGACAAAATAAGATTTGTTTTCTGCTTTCCTGAGACCTCCTGCATTGATTGAGATTGAGGCCAAATTAAAAATTGAGATTCCTGGGACCAAACCAGCAAGTTTGATTCAGGAAAGGTGGGATATTCAGATATCTGCATTTTAACCAGTACTCAAATGATTCTCATGCAATAGCCCAACGACCACCTTTGAAATGCTATTAGGTAAGGGAGTACTTTCTCTTGAGGCGCTTTTTTGTTTGGTTGGTGCTTGTTGATTGGTTCTCCTCAGTCTGCGTGTGTAGAACACGGAAAGGGAACAGCTTATTCCTTAATTTAAATTAGTTTTGAAAGAATGAAAAAAAAAGTACTTACAGAGAAAAATTAAGCTGACTAGCTCAGAGTGATGGAGGGAAAAAGAATGAAGCTGTCAGGGATCAAGAAAGATGATGGAGGTAAAGGGGTGCAGTAAGTAGTTCTTTTACCAGTTAACAAACACCAAGCAATTACTGAATGCCAGCATTGTGCTAGGCAATTCAAGGGTGAACTGGGACTTCAGGGCCCACCCTCAGGGTGTTTACAGGGGAGGGTAGGCTGAAGCAGATTTGAAGGTGCTGTGGGAAGGCAGAAGAGAGGCTCCTTCCTCACTCAGGTTTGAAGTACTGGGACAAGGCTTCCTGAAGAGATCCTGTATGACCTGGATCCGGATGAGTAGTCCAGGTCCAGGAGGTAGAGTCCTGGAGGGTGCAAACGAGCTGCACAGCAAATATATTCTATTTAATTTTAAACTTTTTTCCTATTTACAAAGTCATATATGTTCGTTACGAAACAACTTCTTAGCATATGAAACTGACAACTTCTATAATCCTCCCTGCTACTTACCGCCTATCCCAACCGGATTTCCAGCCAGGAGTTTGGGGACTCGGTGGCTTTGAAGGTTTGTTACTGACCGGCGAAGTCCAGCATCGGTCCTCCCGCCAGATGGGGGCAGTACTCCGCACGCCTAGGGCCGGCGCGCTCTCTCTTCCATACGTCGCTCGCGTGATCATCAGTGCTACATACTGCGCCTGCGCACGGACTGAGGCCTTTTCCCCCCGCGGAGCGCTGCTGGGCCTGCTGGTCTGTGGCGAGCCGCGGACGCCGGTCTCTGTTCCGCAGGATGGTGAGTGGATATCTGGAATCGGGGCTACGGATGCACGGGGGTTCCCTGTCCTTGCTCAAACGCCAGCCTAGGATCCGTTTCGCGCGGCGCTGGGGTTGGATGGCGTTCGATAGTGGGCTCTGCTGAGGTAGGGCTGCCGCTCCCAGCGTGGCCTTAATGGCTGCCGCCCGGCGCGCAAGCTTGGGGGAGGGGTTGACGAAGAAAATCAGGAGCCGAGGCGGCGGATTGAGGAGGGGGATGATTTTAGTAGACAGGCTGTGGGGATAGTGCCGGCTTGTCCGAAGGGGCACCAGCAGGCGGGGAAGATTGCATGCAGTCGGTCCCGTGAGTAGCTGGGGATGCCTGAGTGGAGATGGGCTGCGGCTCCTCGGACTCATCCAGCCCTGACTGCTCCGTGGTTTTTTCGGGAGAGTCTTGGGTCGGTGGGTCTTCCAGAGGTGGCTTTTAAACTTAACAGTCAGCCTGGAGGCTGTGGCTTTTTTGAGCCCCGAAAGAAAGCTCCTTTAGTTGGTAGGTGCCTCCTGCCTCTGTCTCTAGACTGTTGCTGGCACTAGTTTTTAATGATTTGGGGGATGGGGCGTTGCTTTGGTTCGAGGGGGATAGTGCTCTTTTAATCGGGAGTAATTGCTAAATATGCCCTTGACCAGATGAGTTTTGTGGCAAGTAATTGAGGCTTTTGGAAAACGTGCGTGGACAGTGCAGGAAATACGAGGTTAGGTTCTCAAAATGAGACGTATGGTGTTTGGAACAAACTGACGTTAGGCAAGATTGCTGTCTAAAGCAACGCTTTGGAAAAGTGATTGATGGGAAGTAGAAAAAGTGATTCTTGACCCTCTGGTTTGAGAAACTGGAGTCTACAAAAGTGACAGTTGTGTGGATTCACTCTTGAAGTGTTGTTTTGTTACAGAGTTAGCGCAGATATCAAAAATATCGTAAGCCATTTATCAAAGTTTTAATAACATTCTTCTATTCTTAAAGGGGTTTGTTAAAGTTGTCAAGAATAAGGCTTACTTCAAGAGATACCAAGTGAAATTTAGAAGAAGACGAGGTATGGTCAGTTACTCATGTTCACAATATTAGAAGATTCTGCAGTGGAACAGACTTTTCTTAAATTGCTTTTTTTCCCCCCCAGAGGGTAAAACTGATTACTATGCCCGGAAACGCTTGGTAATTCAGGATAAAAATAAGTACAACACACCTAAATACAGGATGATAGTTCGCGTAACCAACAGAGATATCATTTGTCAGGTAAGTTGTATTCAGAACTCAAGCAACAGATGGTAAACCTCACCCTCTTTAACTGAATGCTGGAGAAGTTGTACTTGGGGGGCAAAACACATGTATGGATTAGAGGCTCTCTAGTGCCTGGCATTTTAAAAACATTGAGTAGTGTTTTTCTTTTAGTAGGCCTGAAGTTGGAGCATGGGAGGGATTGGTACATTAAAATACTCAACTGAAAAATTGGCCATGTTTGACAGTCCTGACCAAACTAGTTTAATCCCATTTTCTAATGGTGGGGGAGAGGATTGGAGAAATCTAGGGTATATACTATTCTTGTAGGGGTAGGAGGATAAATTTGAGGCCAAGTATGTTCTTGCATTTTCCAGTTCCAAGAGAGTAATAGAATTTGTTAACGGACTAAATCCTGACTTGTGCTGTATGGCCTTATATGCCACAATACCACTGCTTATTGAAGAGAGAGTTGTGGAGGTTAAATTAGGCTTTTAAGATTGTTTTTATTTCTGCTCATTGCTTGAAATAGGCTTTGATAAATCTGTATGAAGGTGTCTTTCCCATAAAAGACATCCAGAAAATGGTAGTTTGCTCCTAGAAGCTAGTTTTCTGGGCTTTTACATTTAGGGAAAATTTTTCACAGTTAATGATTTGCTGAGCTTTTGCAGGCACACCTCTGTTTTCTGGGCAAACTAACAGTTCCTTCATCCCTAAGTTCAGATAACTAAACATTAGGTATTAGAAGCATTGTTGGACCTAGCTATGCTTAGTTCAAAAGATGTTTGAAATAATGATAGATTCCTTTTTTGACTTTTTCATGATGCCTCTTTAATTCATTGACTAATGCAGCTAAGTCTTTTCAGTATTTGGAAAGAACAACAGTTTTATTCCAAAGGCCTTTCGATGTTCAATGTCTGTGTGGTACTTTTAGTTCAATTTGTGATATTATGACATTTACAGAAAACCTATCTGCTATAGTTGACCAAACCATAAACTCCCATTGGTAAGGTTAACAAAGACAGATTCTAAGCGTTGTAATTTGTGTCCAGCTTTTTTCTTTTTTTTTAAAGTCCTTTGAAAAAGAAGACACCTAGGACAAGTAATCAAACAGTTGAAAATACAGGTTACTAATCTGGTTTTTCTCTTACAGATTGCTTATGCCCGTATAGAAGGAGACATGATAGTTTGTGCAGCGTATGCTCATGAACTCCCAAAGTATGGTGTGAAGGTTGGCCTGACAAATTATGCTGCAGCATATTGTACTGGCCTGCTGCTGGCCCGCAGGGTATGTAGAAGATAACTTTGATGTTTTACAACTTGCTCATTGTTAAGAGTTGTCTGCCAGGTAGATGTTCACACATGAATAAGATACTCTCAGCTGTGGCTTCTGGGAAGTGCCTGTTGTTGTGCTGTTGCTTACAAGGTCATCATCAGGGAAGACAATTTTATAAATACAAAGTTTGAGACTACACAGTTTTCTAGTACTCTGGGGAGATAGTTTTTGTTTTTTTACCCTGTGGGTTGGGTCTAGATTACTAGAGTATAAACCAAAGAATGATAGCCACTAGCCACATGTGGATGTTGAGCACATGAAATGTGGCTGGTGCTGTTGAGGAATTGAATTCAAACAATTTTAGTATATGTGCTGCTGAAGCGAGCACTGAATTTAAACAATTTTAAATAGCCATCTGTAGGTTAATTATTGCCTTGTTGGATGTTGCAGACCTTTATTCAGAGGTATAGATTTTCTGACCATCAGTGCACATTTAAAATGCAGGCTGCACTCCTCACTCCTGGAATCTATAATTGGATGTCCAGGTTATACACATGTTAATTTTGAGAAACAATGTTTTAAATTTGGGGAGGGTGAGCAGGCATGGGTATGGGATTCAGTTTTTTTAATCATTTTTGCCTTTGGGTGGCATCATTTCCTATAATACGTGGAAAGTAGATGCAAATGTGATTTTTTTTTGCCTTTTGTTTTCTGTTACTGATCTTGTTTTGCATTGGAAATGTTAAGCATGCATCATTGTTAGGGACCCACATTTTCATTGGTTATAATATGCTTGAGTAGGAGTGGGAAGCATCGTCCTTATATATGAGAACAATGTGGTGCAAACTCACACTGCTTGTGGTGAAGTTCTAGTTAGATGTACTAGCAGAGGAGTCACCCTTATTGATGTAATGTCTTTGGAGAGTAGAGCTCTCCAGATGTTCTCTTCTGCCCAGGATCCTCCTCCTAAGATTTTAATGAAATTAATCAAAACTACATGTGTGATAACATAAATAGTTGAATTTTATTGTAGCCAAATAAGACTGAAGAAATGTGGAGAATATCTCCCTTGAGTAGATACATACAGCATGGTTACATCTTAATTGATGGCTACATAAATCAAGTATGGACATGTAGCAAAGGTTCAGAAGCTACAAGACAAAATTGTTATAAATTCGAAGGTCTGAAGTTTCTTTTTGTAGCATCTTAATATTTAAAAGTAAGTTGGTACAAAGGGATAAGTGAATTGGAAGGAAATTTTTTCTCCTCGTCAGGTCATTAATGTTGTGACTGGATGTTAGAATTGTTTAAATATATTTAGACTGGCTTTTTTGTTAATAGCTTCTCAATAGGTTTGGCATGGATAAGATCTATGAAGGCCAAGTAGAAGTGACTGGAGATGAATACAATGTGGAAAGCATTGATGGTCAACCTGGTGCCTTCACCTGCTATTTGGATGCAGGTCTTGCCAGAACTACTACTGGAAATAAAGTTTTTGGGGCCCTCAAGGGAGCTGTGGATGGAGGCTTGTCTATTCCTCACAGGTAATAGTATTCAAATCTTCATTGTTTAGACTCCAGTATTTCCATTTCTAACTGGTTGGACTCTGGAGATTACTGAATCAATTAAAATAATAGGAAGCTATCATTGTGTACCTGCTATATGCTTAATACTATGCAAAAGGAACCTGGCAGGGCAGGAAGGAATTGTAACGTATTTCATAAATGAGACTAAGGTTCAGAGGTAAATGATTCGTTCAAGGTTTTAGAGCCAGTAGCAGAAAAGCCAGGGTTGAAACCACCAGCTTTTGTGTTGTGGCTTAGTTTTGGTTAGAAATGAGCAACTCCAGTTCACTCCCCTCCCAGTGCATTTTCTTTTCATTCAGAATGAAAATTGCCTTATTCAGTTGTGGGAAACTGTCAACTCCAGGAAAAGATTCTGAGAAAAGGCTTAAGATAAATTCCCAAACTTTCCACTGGAAATAAGATTGTAGATCATTAGAGGCTAAGTAGGTGATTTTAATTTGGTAGTTCCTTTGGTTTAAGTTAATGATTTTTGTTATTGTTGAGTAGATGCATCTTTAAGACATGATTTATTATTAGCCTTGTAAGGTTATTTAAGTAGTTGGTGACTTAACCAAAATTTTATCTGGCTATAGGTTTTGGCGTTGGAGAGGTTAGCCTGTGAAATGTAACCTAACTGGAACTTTTATAATGGTGGGACATACATTTTTAGGGACCTGCAGATCTCTTGCAAAGCACCTATTAGATGTGGTCTTGAACAAATCACTTATCTCCATGTACTCTGAGGCACCACTGAAATTCTAGGGTTTGGGGGGGAACAGTTTTGAAACCATTTCCTATACTAATATGGAAAATTAACTTGATAGTGGTAGAAGCTTGATTCATTCCGTGACTTTTAAAGGTGTTTGTGGCATGATTTTCTCTTCTATCTGGGAATTCAGAGATCAGCTGCTGAATGATGATATCCCACTAACTGAGCAGTCAGTAGTTGGTCCTTTGGTTGCATATGATGCAATTAATTGTTTCAAGACGGGACTGATGGCAGCTACTGAAGTGAATTCCTGCTAGTGAACTGATTTCAATCATTACATACTAAAATGAAAAACTTTGTTTTAGTACCAAACGATTCCCTGGTTATGATTCAGAAAGCAAGGAATTCAATGCAGAAGTACATCGGAAGCACATCATGGGTCAAAATGTTGCAGATTATATGCGTTACCTAATGGAAGAAGATGAAGATGCTTACAAAAAACAGTTCTCTCAATACATAAAGAACAACGTTACTCCAGACATGGTAAAAATTTTAACTAAAAATTCCTGTATTGGTTAGTTTATAGAGCGCTTTACTACTTGGTTTTGGTGGGTACATTAGTAGTTTTATTTCCAGTTAACATCTACAAGTTGAATATGAGTATGTTAATAGGTATAGATGGACTCAAATGAGCTGTCCTTACCTTAAAATGGGTTGACATGAAATTGGAATAGTGGGTAAGAGTAAGTTAAAAGTCAGACAAGGTAGAGGTGCCTGGGTGGCTCAGTCGGCTAAGTGTCCTTCAGGTCAGGTCATGATCTTGTTCTTGAGTTTGAGCCCTGCGTCGAGCTCAGAGCCTGGAGCCTGCTTTGCATTCTGTGTCTCTCTCTCTGCCCCTCCTCCACTCATGCTCTGTCGCTGTGTCTCAAAAATAAATAAACGTTAAAAAAAAGAATTTATGAGCCCTAAAGTTTTACCTCCAAGGTTCTCTGTTAATCCATTGTAGTAATGGAAGATAATAGGCACAGAACACAAAAATCACACTGATTATTACAAAACTATTATGTAGCTTATGGAGTTGTATATAAATTGGAGGTTATATCAAATGTCCATTTCTGTTATTGAACAGTTTCCATTTTGACACAGTTATGGTTATGAAAATCTTTTAAGTAGAGTTGTAATTGAAGATCACTGTCATTTGTATGCTTAAGTACACAGTCTAGGGCTGAATAAACATAGCTTGAGTTTTGGAGCTAAGAAAAGGTTAGTATTTATGTTGGTAATTCAAGTACATGATAATTTTCAGAAATTTATGCTTTTATGTTACTATTGACATTGTCCTCATTTGCTGTGGTAAATAGGTCTTTTACTTGTGATGATTCTACTTGGCCTGCATAATTTTTCTTCCTAAGCCATTTTTTACTCTGGTAATGTCACACTTGCTCAAAACTTTCCAAATTCCTAAGCTCCTTTCAGATATCTATTTCTTAATGCTTTCTAATATATGTGGTGTACTTCAGCTGGACCACTCTTAGGCTAATGTACTTTTCCCGGCTAGCTCATTAATTTGATCTATGGAAGCCTGTTTTTCTGCATGGCTGCTGAAATCGTCTGCAGACATTTGACTTGCCCTAGGAGGAAGTGGTTTTTACCTAAACTCATTATGTACATGGTTGTATTTTCTCTTGGTTTCTCTTGGAACGAATGGACCAAGTTGCTTAGATTTATTAAATGACTGCACTTGAAGTCATCGAATAGATTTGTTAAATACAGTGGGGAGCTGTCATCAAGTGCCTAAAATAAAAGAGAAACTTTGAGGAGGGATTTAGGGAGTTGAGATCTCATGCAGTGAAAGTGTTGGCATTATTTTCTTTTGCTAAGTTTTTTTTTTTTTTTTTTAACGTTTATTTTTGAGACAGAGAGAGACAGAGCATGAATGGGGGAGGGTCAGAGAGAGGGAGACACAGAATCTGAAACAGGCTCCAGGCTCTGAGCTCTCAGCACAGAGCCCGACGCGGGGCTCGAACTCACGGACCGCAAGATCATGACCTGAGCCGACGTCGGCTGCTTAACCGACTGAGCCACCCAGGCGCCCCCCGTCTTTTGCTAAGTTTTATACAAATAAATGCATGTAGTGATATTTTCTCCATATTGAATGAGTAATTTTAGAGACTTGGATTACTGTGACTCATTCTTTAGGGGGCTCTGCTTGTTACTGTATTGTGATAATGAACATTCAGGCATTTTATAGCTGCTTCATGACTTGGTCTTCCATAGAACCCATCGTCATTTATTTGGAGGTGGTGATTGAAACAGTTCAGAGATACAGCATTGTTGTTTGATGAATTTTAGAACAAAATTCTCATTAAGATCTAATTGGATAGTGTCTCAGGGTTTTCTAGGGAAATTCAAACCTCTGTTTCCACAGAGGCCTAATACTGTTGCCAAATATTAGTGATTCCTAATAGTAATAGATAGAAGAGGTCCCTGGTATGCAGTTCTGGGTATAGCATTGAAAGATCTTATCAGGTACTGAAGGAAAATACAAATCGGGGGAATGTGGGAGAACACAAATGAATTTAGCAATTGCTTGTTGGCCCCATATACCTTTCATCTTAACATCTTAAATACTTGGTTTTGGCATGTATTCTCACTTGAATAAAAGAATTTAGGTCAGGGGCACCTGGGTGGCTCAGTTGGTTAAGTGTCATGTGCGTGCTTTCAAAAAGAATTTAGGTCAGACAGTATTTTATTTTTTAAAATGTATTTATTTTGAGAGAGCATGGGAAGGGGGAGTGGCAGAAAGCAAGAATTCCAAGCAGGCTCCCACAGTGTCAGCACAGAGCCTGATGCAGGGTGTTAGAGATCATGACCTGAGCTGAGATTGAAGAGTCAGACATCTAACTGACTGAGCCACCCAGGCGCCCTGTTATTTATTTATTTATTTTTTAAGTTTATTTTGAAAATGCGCAAGTAGGGGAGGGAGGTCAGAGTATTTTAAAGAAAAGGTGGGTTACATGTAGAAATAGGAGATACCAGCATTGACCTAGTTTAGTTGCTTTTGACAGTCTGGTTTAGAAGGATGAAATAGAGCCAGTAGTAGAATGCAGTGTTACCTGACTGTTGTAGGGCATGTGAAATGAAACCAAGTACTGTTTGCTTTGCTTTCTTTCAGATGGAGGAGATGTATAAGAAAGCTCATGCTGCTATTCGAGAGAATCCAGTCTATGAGAAGAAGCCTAAGAAAGAAGTCAAAAAGAAGAGGTATGCATCCTCCTGTTGTCTTTTTAAGAGAGGTTGGGAGGAGTTCCTTGCCTTGTTTTGTGTTACTCAGACTCTTACTGAAGTTGTGCAAACTCGATCACTAACTCTGCATGATGTTGCAGAAGTGAGGGGAACCAGGTTTGCTAAAGTAATTATGGTGATAGAAATGTATTAGCCTCAGAAGCTGCTTACTGAGCTGACCCCTTCTATCCCAGTACAGTATAACTACCAGTTAACTGCATTTTTAAATAATGCATCTCTTTAATAATGGGTGTGGGGAAGTTAGCTTATGATCATAAGTAGGTATATTGGAATTTGGATTGTTTGACCTGGTTGCAGTCTTGTCCTTTTCGAAGTTAAATATTTGTTTTTTATTCTCTAGCTATGGTTGTTAAAAATCACATTTGTCTCTTAATTTTACTCTGTTTTGTAGGTGGAACCGTCCCAAAATGTCTCTTGCCCAGAAGAAAGATCGGGTAGCTCAGAAGAAGGCAAGCTTCCTTAGAGCTCAGGAGAGGGCTGCTGAGAGCTAATAAACCAAACCACAATTTTCTATGAAGATTTTTCAGATAAAGACAATAATAAACTTATTCACCAAGCAGCAGTTTCTGTGTTAACCTCTTGTTAATGAAACTACAAGAAATAACCTCAAATATAAAAGCAGAGGAGTTGATGGGTTGTTTTTGTTTGCTTCAAGAAACAAGTATAACTTTACATATTGACTCAAAGTTCACACCTGCTTCTTGGGCTTCTATTTTCCGTGACAGGAGTTGTCCCTCTAATTGTATGATATACAGCTCTCCGTTAAAAAGTCTGGCAAGCAACAGACCAACCATCCACTAGGAAATACTTCTTCCATTCATTTATTGTAACCAGATGGTTAGTGGGAAGAAAAGGTACCTTCAAACTACACCATTTTAAAGTAAGCAAAACGTGCTCATCAATGGCTTTAATTTTTGAGAGAAGGCTGTCCAGTGAAGTTCACATAACATTTCACTTTAATCAGGTGAAACCTTGGAGCAAAAAATACTGGGTCTTCCTTCAAAAGAGGTTCTTTCAAAAGAGATGTTGAAAGGTACATGCCAGATCTTAAACATGAAAATAACGAACAAATATTAACTTGCATATCAAGTTCACATGGAAAAATAAATTTACATGCCTCTGAAGAAATAGCCCTTTGGCCAACAGGAAATACTGTTCAGAATGGGAAATTGTTATTAAAAAGTCCCATGATTTCAGAGTCTGCCTCTTAATGTCCCACTTCCCCATAGCTCAAATTCAGACTTGTGGATTTGGATTGAGTTGATGGCCTTAAGTCAGTTTTGAAGGACTGCTCATTGACCCTATGAAGGACCCATCAAATCAAGGATGATGAAAGCTCATCCAGTTTCAGCCTCTAAACTTGGCAGTTACATATTGCCAAGTAGAACACTTTCTGATGGATTTTTATTTTTAAGCTAATAGCCACTCAACATTCTGAAGCCATGTAACAAATGTTTTTAGGTCTATAAATACAACAAACCATGCTATTAACCCAACATCTGTTTATAAAGGAGTAACTTTACCTGCTTTGCAGTCTTAATTTCTTGTTAATGTGCAAACTTTACCATGCTAAGACTTCAGTAAGTGTACGTATATATATATTTTTAAACAGCAGCTTCATTGCAATGTTTCCAGCAATGGTATTTTGGCTTAAGTAAAATCTACGAAATACTCTCACTGTTTATGGGATGAGGCTTTTCACAGCATTATTTTAGGTCATTAGTCAAAATAGTTAACACAGTGAATGTACTGGGAAGAAATGTACCAGGGCTTCTAATGCAGGAATTAATCTTTGGATCAGTTCATCCTATACCTCCTGCCATTCCTTCAAGCAATCAATATGTATCTTAAGATGATGGCTTCTTAAAACCAGGGAAAAGGGGTTTCGTATAACTGGAAAGGATTTGAGTCAGAAGCCATTTTTTTAATGCTCAAAATTTTTCCTTAGAATTGTTAAGTTTCCTATGATGGTCACGATGTCCAAATGAACTAAGAGTCATTTGTGTAGGAAATTTTCTTCCACAGTAACGTTTTTAGGTTATTTAGTATCAAAGAATGTTCCATTTCCATTTGATTTGCTGTGACTTTGAGAGCAATACAAGAATAAAGTTGCTTTTCCAATTCTTCACGAATTTCCGTTGGAGCACCACGCAGTAGGTAGTCTTTGAGTAACTGACAGGCTTTTGCCAAGTTTGGTTGTATCACTTCTGAAGTACACTTCATTGTACTCTGATCACAGGTAGTTCGACAATCCGTGCCATAAACACAGTCCAAATCAGACTCACAGTGGCGATCCTTTATAAGTTCTTTCAGGTTTGTCTCTGGCACGATTTTTCTCATGTCCACCATTTTCAAATCATACTTATCATTATATCCTAGGTTTTTGGCACTAATATCACACATGAGGAAGTTTCCATATGGGCCGTGGAAAACATCTTCCACAAATTCCAGAAGTCCTATGGCTATTTTAGCCTTTCTAGGCCATGATGGTGTGAACAACTGATCCATGCTTCTTCTGAACCCAGATGGAATAAAAAGTTCAATGACCCATGGAAGGCTTATTCCATAAAGAGAGGTATATTCAACACTTTCCATCACATAGAGATCACCACAGAATCCCATTAATTTGGGGGTATGTTCTTTATCTTGAAGTATCACCATGAGAAGAAATTCATTTAGTTGAAGAAGTGCCCATGCTGACTTTGCTTCTCCCAAGGAAACCTGGCCATCTTTGTCTCCATCAGCCACCGTCAAGATGAGATTAACCAGTTCAGAGAGGTTTCCTTGGTCACCCAACTTTGCCTATGTGTATAAGGAATGAAAAATACCTCACATATAATATACATACTAACTTTACAAGATTACTATGCTAAGTAATGATCTTGTTACTGAATCTCCGTAAAGGAACTTAATACATCTCCAAATATCATGCTTACTAAGTGAATAAGTGTATTTTATATAATTATAGTAAAACCCACTTCATTAAGTATATATTTTTTTTAAGAAATGGCCACCCTAGCTTCCATTAGCCCCTTGGGCCCTGTAGATAATAACAGTTATCCAAGACACTAAGTATTAGTTTTGTCTTATTTATACATTTACTTGCAAAATTGCAGTGTAATGTGCTCATATCCAAAGTTATAATGTGGGTCAATGGAAAATTATTTTCTCCTATTTTGTAGTTAAATACATTAATAGAACTATTTTGTTCAAGTTATATCATTCCAATGATGAAGGTTAAAAAGTATTGGGGCTCCCAGCTGGCTCAGTTGGAGGGGTGTGCAGCTCTTGATCTTGGGGTTGTGAGTTCAAGTCCCATGTTGGGGACTTGATAAATAATAATAAAATAAAAATAAAATAAATAATAAAATAAATAATAAAATAAAAATAAAATAAATAATAAAAATTTATTATTTTTATTATAGCCGATGTGGGGCTAGAACCCATGAACTGCAAGATCGTGACCTGAGCCAAAACCACTAGTCGAATGTTTAACTGACTAAGTCAACCAGGAACCCCAGAAAAAAAAGATTTTGAGTGAAAATATGACAGCAATAAAAAGAGATTCTTTCCAAAATTGTAACTATTTTTATCTTTTAATATATTTAATCTTTGTATGAATATTTCTTTAAATCTTTGAAAAATAATTTGCAATCAGGGTATGTATACTAATTTTATCCCCTCCCCCATCTTTAATAATGTATGCCAGTTACAGTGTCAAACTATAGAGCAGCTCATCAATTTAATGAATTCCCCTTTCATATCTGGATATTTTTAGCTATCATAAATAATGTTAATATAAACATCTTCCACACATTTTGTTTGAATTGTTTCCTCAAGATGGAGACCTTGATACAGGTTAAAGAATACCAACATTTTTGTGGCTTAGGATGAGGTTTTTTTACCAACTCTTCCAGAAGAATATACTGCCTCACACTAACAACATGTGAATGGATATACTTACTTTAAAGAGACTGTAGACCATTTCTTTGAATTTCTGTACAGTTGTTCCCCTAGTTGGCTTATCAAATAGCACTATTTCTTTCCTTGGTTCCAATTCAGTCCCAAAATCAAGATGAAGTGCTTGTTCCATTTGACATTTCACAACACCTGGTAGATTACCCCAAATCCCTAAATACATCTATATGAAAAAAGAATGACAAATTATTCTTTAGGCTAAGTAGAAAATTTTACCACTGTATTTTTAGTGTCCTCTTCTTATAAAAACACACAAAGTAACAAAACATTAGGATTGAGCTTTTGTCCATAACTTTTTTAGATTATAAAAGCTATGCATGCTTAAATACATATATTTTTGACCATGATGAATTTTATTTTTTCCAGTTTTTAAATTGTGGCAAAATATTAAAAACATAAAATTTACCATCTTAACCACTTTGGTATTACATTCACAATGTTGTGCAGCCATCACCACCATCCATCTGCAGAACTCTTCATCTCATAAAAGTTAAACTCTATACTCATTAAATAATAACTCCCTGCTCTCCCTCCTCACCCACCCCCGCCCCTGACATCACCATTCTATTTTCTGTCTTTACAGTTTTAACTAATCTAAGTATCTCATATAAATGGAACAATACAAAACTTGTCTTTTTGTGACTGGCTTATTTCACTTAGCATAATGTCCTCAAGATTCATCCATGTATTAGCATGTATCAGAATTTCTTCCTTTTTAAAGCTAATAACCCATATGTATATACCACATTTTGCATTTCTATTCACCTGCTGATAGACACTTGAGTGCTTCCTCATTGTAGCTACTGTGAATAATGCTGATATGAACATTGTTGTACAGATATCTTTTATAAAGACTCTGCTTTCAATTTGTTAAGGTTTATACCCAGAAGTGAAATTGCTGGATCATAAAATCATTCTATGTTTAATATTTTGAGGAATTGCTATATTGCTTTTTGCAATGGCTGTGCCATATCACATTCCCACCAATAGTGCACAAGGGTTCCCAATTTCTCTCCATCCTTACCAACCCTTGTCAATTTCCATTTTTTGGATAGTAGCCATCCTAATGGGTGTGAAGTGGTATCTCATTGTGATTTTGATTTGCATTTCCCTAAGATCAAGTGATGCTGAGCATCTTTTCATGTACTTATTGGCCATTTGTGTATCTTTTTTTTTTTTTTTGAGAAATGCCTATTCAAGTCCTTCGTACATTTTTAAATATGGTTGTTTTGTTGTTGTTGAGTTTTAGAAGTTCTCTATATATTCTGGATATTAACCTCTTATCAGATACATGATTTGCAAATGTTTTCTCTCATTCTGTGGATTTGCTTTTTACTCTATTGATATTCTTTTGATGCACAAAATTAGAAGAAATTTTTTTTTAACATTTATTTATTTTTGAGAGACAGAGACAAAGCATGAGTGGGGGAAGGGCAGAGAGAGAGGGAGACACAGAATCTGAAGCAGGCTCCAGGCTCAGCACAGACCCTGATGCAGGGCTCAAACTCACAAACCATGAGATCATGACCTGAGCCAAAGTCGGATGCTTAACCAACTGGGCCATCCAGGCGCCCTTTGATGCACAAAATTTTAAATTTTTCTGAAGTACAATTTGTCTCTTTTTCTTTTGTTGCCTGTGCCTTTGGTGTCAGAGCCAAGGAATCATTGCCAAATCCAGTGTCATGAAGCTTTTGCCCTATATTTAAAAAAATTTTTTAATGTTTATTTATTCATTTTTGAGACAGGGCAAGGGGAAGGGCAGAGAGACAGGGAAAGAGAATCCCAAGCCGGCTCTGTGCTGTGAGTGCAGAGCCTGACACAGGGCCAAACTCACAAATTATGAGATCATGACCTGAGGTAAAATCAAGAGTCGGACACTTAACAGACTGAGCCACCCAGGTGCCCCTGCCCTATATTTTTTCCAAGAGTTTTATGGTTTCAGTTCTTACATTTTAGTCTTTAATATGTTTTGACTTAATTTTTGCATATGGCATTAGGTAAGGGTCCAACTTCGTTCTTTTGCATGTGGATATCCAGTTTTCCCAGCACCATTTGTTGAAAAGACTCCTTTCTCTATTGAATGATCATAGCACTCTTGTCAAAAATTACTTGATCAGATATGTGGGTGCTTATTTCTAGGCTCTCTACTCTATTGATCTATATGTCTATCTTTATTCCAGTAAACATTGTTTTGATTACTGTAGCTGTGTAGTATTTTTTTAATGTTTGTTTATTTTTTAATTTTTGACAGCAAGTGAGTGGGGAAGGGACACAGAGAGAGGATCTGAATCAGGCTCTGTGATGACAGCAGAGAGCATGATGCAGGGTTCGAACTCACGGATTGTGAGATCTTGACCTGAGCCAAAGCTGGACGCTTAACCGACTGAGCCGCCCAGGCACCCCTTTATATAGTAAGTTTTGAAATCAGGAAATATGAATCCTCCAGCTCTGCAGTTCTTTTTCAAGATTGTTTTGCTATTTGGGGTTATTTGAGATTCCTTTTTAATTTTGGGGTGGGTTTTTCTATTTCTGCAAAAAATGTCATCAGGATTTTGAAAGAGATTAACAATACTAAGTCTTTCAATTCATGAACATGGGATATGTTTCCATTTGTTTATGTCGTTAATTCTTTCAACAATGCTTTGAAGTTATCATTGTACAAGTCCTTTACCTCCTTGGGTATGTTAATTCCTAGGTACTTTATTCTTTTCGATGCTATTGTAAATGGTTTTCTTAATTTCCTTTGTGGATTGTTCATTGTTAGTGTATAGAAATACAACTGGTTTTTATGTGTTGACTTTGTTTCTTGCTACTTTGCTGAATTAATTTATTAGCTTAACAGTTTTTTTCTATATAAAAGGTTTTTCTACCAAAA
The DNA here is from genome assembly GCF_028749965.1 of Puma concolor. Taxonomy (NCBI): domain Eukaryota; kingdom Metazoa; phylum Chordata; class Mammalia; order Carnivora; family Felidae; genus Puma; species Puma concolor. The sequence continues at coordinate 79,137,869 of NC_141674.1, forward strand.
CAAGGTTTTTTATATAAAAGACCATGTCAGCTGCATACAAAAATGATTTTACTTTTTCCTTTCTAATTTGGATGCCTTTTTTAAAATTTTTTTTTTTTTTCAACGTTTATTTATTTTTGGGACAGAGAGAGACAGAGCATGAACGGGGGAGGGGCAGAGAGAGAGGGAGACACAGAATCGGAAACAGGCTCCAGGCTCCGAGCCATCAGCCCAGAGCCCGACGCGGGGCTCGAACTCACGGACCACGAGATCGTGACCTGGCTGAAGTCGGATGCTTAACCGACTGCGCCACCCAGGCGCCCCTGGATGCCTTTTAAAATTTCTCTTACTTGTCTGTTTGGCTAGAACTTCCAGTACTGTTTTGAATACAGGTGGCAACAGTGGGCATTCTTGCCTTGTTCCTGAATTTAAAGGAAAAGCTTTCAGACTTTCACCATCAAGTATGAAATTAGCTGTGGATTTTTCATATATGGATTTTATTATGTTGTAGTTGCCTTCTAATTCCTGCTTTGTTGGGGGCACCTGGGTGGCTCAGTCGGTTAAGCGTCCGACTTCAGCTCAGGTCACGATCTCATGGTCGGTGAGTTCGAGCCCCGCGTCCGGCTCTGGGCTGATGGCTCAGAGCCTGGAGCCTGCTTCCAATTCTGTGTCTCCCTCTCTCTCTACCCCTCCCCCATTCATGCTGTGTCTCTCTCTCTGTTTCAAAAATAAATAAACGTTAAAAAAAAATAAATTCGTTAATTCCTGCTTTGTTGAGTATTTTTATCATGAAAGGGTACTGAATTTTGTCAAATACTTTTTTCCTGCATCAACTGAGATGATCCCAGGGTTTTTTTCCCCTTCATTCTGTTAATCTAGTGTATTAAATTGATTGATTTTTGTATCTTGAACCATCCTTGCATTCCAGGAATAAATCCTATTTGGTCACAGTGTATGATCTTTTTATTACATTCATTTTGGTTGGGTAGTATTTTGTTGAGGATTTTGCATTAATGTTCACAAGGTCTGTAGATTTTCTGTAGTGTCTTTATCTGGCTTTGGTATCAGGGTAATGCTGGCCTCACAGAATGAGTTAGGAAGTATTCCCTCCTTTTCAATTTTTTGGGAAAGGTTGAGAAGCATTTAAATGTTTGGTAGAATTCACCAGTGAAGGCAACAGGGTCAGGGCTTTTCTTGTTGGGAGACTTTTGATTACTAATTCAATCTCCTTCCTAGTTGTAGGTCTATTCAGATTTTCTATTTCTTGGTAGGCTTTCTGTTTCTAGGAATTTGTCCATTTCATCTAGGTTATTTAACCTGGTGTACAATTGTTTATAGTACTCATTTAATACTTTTTATTTCTATAGAATCAATAGTAATATCCCCATTTCAGTCTTGATTTTAGAAATTTGAGCCTTCTCTTTTCTTCTTAGACCATCTAGCTAAAGGTTTGTCAATTTTGTTGATATTTTCCAAGAAGCAACCTTTGGTTTCATTGATTTTTTTCTATTGTTTTTCTATTCTCCATTTCATTTCTCTCTCCTGTAATCTGTATTATTTATTTTTTTCTGCTAGCTTTGGGTTTAGTTTGTTCTTTTTCAAGTTCCTTAAGTTGTAAAGTTAGGTTGTTGATTTGAGATCTTTCTTGTTTCTTAATGTAAGCATCTATAGCTAGAAGTAAATTTTTTAAAGTCATATTACACAGAAAGATGAAAGGCAAAACTCATCTGTTTCCATTTCCCTAATCCCATACCCCAGAATCAGTCACTATTAATTAATATAAGATCCATAATGGAAGTAATCTTATCTATCTCATTACTACTATATTCCTAACAACTAAAGTGTCTGGAATATACTGGGAATAAAGGATTAATATCTATTGGATGAGTGAATCAAAGCATACAAAATTAAAGTATATAAAATTTCCTAAAGCTCTGGCTCAAGAATTCTTTTAATAATACATTAATTTAAGGTAAAAGTAGAGTGCACTATCAGTCTGCAATGTTTATTCATAATGTCCATACCTGATTGTTGGGCTTGGTGGATAAGCATTTCCCAAAGTAAAGAGTCTCTGTAACACAAAGGCTATTACATGCCGGTCCATCAATAACTCCAGTCTTGTACTTGTCACACTAAAAACCAGGAAACAAACACAGTAGTTAATGAAAAATGTTTATAAGAGGAAACATAATAAAGACACTGTAAAGAGATATCTATATTCTTTAAAATTTTTTTTTTCACGTTTATTCATTTTTGGGATAGAGAGAGACAGAGCATGAACGGGGGAGGGGCAGAGAGAGAGGGAGACACAGAATCGGAAACAGGCTCCAGGCTCTGAGCCATCAGCCCAGAGCCTGACGCGGGGCTCGAACTCACGGACCGCGAGATCGTGACCTGGCTGAAGTCGGACGCTTAACCGACTGCGCCACCCAGGCGCCCCGAGATATCTATATTCTTTAAGATGTAGCTCTATGATGAAAAGAACTCAGGCTCTGGATTTGGACAGATTTGAACTTGAATCCAGAGCTTTGCTCTTACTTGCTATATGATGAGGAGAGATCTTGTTGGGACTATATTGTGCAAAAAACTGGAAGCTATTTTTCGCACTTAACAGGGTCTGAGGTGGTATGCTACCTGCTCTAAGATTAGAGGCACTCTTAAAAAATGGTTCTAATTTAAAATAAAAAATTAAAGTACCAAAATATTTTATGGGGTGCCTGGGTGACTCAGTCAGTTAAGCATCCAGTTCTTGACTTTGGCTCAGGTCATGGTTTGTGAGTTTGAGCCCCGTTTGGGCTCTGCGCTGACAGTATGGAGACTGCTTGGGATTCTGTCTGCCTGTCTCTCTCTCTTTCTCCCTCTGCCTCCCTCCTGCCCCTCCCTCACCCCTCAAAATAAATAAACATTTAAAAATAAAATAAAATGCCAAAATATTTTACAATAACAAAATAAAATTAGCTCATGATGTCATCTTGTCATCCTTGAGATCACCCAAAAACAAGAAAATAAGGAAAATAAACACAAACTCCCTAAGGCACAATTAATGAGGATGGCCTACCAAATTCAATGAAAATTATACCAGAGTCCAGAGTATGTTGAGATTAAATAACTGCTGTGATTTTACTTCTCAAAGTTGGCATAGAACCAAACAGATGGTACACTTGAGGGGCAGAACCACCACCCTGACTTACACTGAAAGTTTAAGGGAGCACAAGTTGTGGGAACTTTCAAGGACTCTATTTGCCATCATGAAATAGGAGGACAAGGCAGTGCTGAATGATAAATTCCTTAAAAATGTTACCTATGTTGGAGGCAGTCTGTTAATGAAATGGGTTGAGGGAAAGTATATTATGAGCATCTGCTGGGGAGATAACATTAGCTAAACCAATCTATGTGAATATTTTTGTCTCTATGTTTCTCCTTTTTTCTCTCTTTCACACACACACACACACACACACACACACACACACACACACACACACACTCTGGACCACAGCAGCCTCATTACTAATACAAATTCACTGCTCCAGTTGCTTCCTGTAAGTAACTGGTTGAGGAAGAACTCTTTTTGTTTAGTAACAAGTAATAACCAAGGAAACCAAGATCTACACAGCAAATCTACAAGAAAAAGGAGGAAATGAAATGTTATAAAAATAAATTTTCCAGAAATACGTTGCCATGAAGCAGATCAAGCATACGGCTGTGAATTCAAAGGACTTAATGAAACCGTTCAAAAAATAAGACCTCAAAGCAGAATGATGATGAGATAACAGAAGGAATTGTGAAATAAGCTAGCAGAACTCAGGAAGGAAGAAAAGGAAAAGATCCTAAAAATTAAAGCCATATTATAAATGGGGCGGAAGAAGAAGGCAGACAAGGATAACAACACAGTTAAACGAGGGCTAGGTAAGAAAAGTGAGAAAAAGGAAATGGAAATTTAAAAAGAACTAAAAAGAATTTGAGGCAAAGTTATGGATACAGAAGATAAAGGATATCCAGCATGTCCACCTGAAGGAGAATGGAACAAGTGGAAAAGAAAAAATATTCAAAGTAGAATTCAAGGCAACTTCGTGTAAGTGAAAGCACACTTCACAGACTGAAAGAACACACAATGTCCCAAGAAAACCGACACAGAATGACCCTTCTGACATATCCCACTGAATTTTACTAGACTTCAAAAATAAATAATCCTTTGAGCATTCAGGCAAAAAGATCAAGGCATCTTTAAAGGGAAATAAATGAGATTGGCCTCAGATTTCTCCACAGCCACATCAATGTTAGATAATGGTTCAATGCCAGCAAAGTCTGAGAAAGGAAGCGTGACTTGCCTTTTCATTTGTGAAAGGGGAATGAATAATACACGTAATACTTGACTTATAGCATTATTATGAAGGAGGTGCCTGGCTCAGTCTGTACAGCATACAACTCTTGATCTCATGGTGATTTCAAGCCCCACATTGGGCATAGAGCTTACTTAAAAAAATAAAAATAAAATTATAGCATTATTATGAGGTAAAATGATATAATAATGAATACAGATCACCTGTGATTTTATTTTATTTTTTTATTTTTTTATTTAAAAAAAATTTTTTTTCAACGTTTTTTTATTTATTTTTGGGACAGAGAGAGACAGAGCATGAACGGGGGAGGGGGCAGAGAGAGAGGGAGACACAGAATCGGAAACAGGCTCCGAGCCATCAGCCCAGAGCCTAACGTGGGGCTCGAACTCACGGACCGCGAGATCGTGACCTGGCTGAAGTCGGACGCTTAACCAACTGCGCCACCCAGGCGCCCAGATCACCTGTGATTTTAATAAGTGCTCAATAGTAGGTACTATTATTTTACATACTAAACTTCCTTTCAAGTAAAAGGCATCAAATGTTTTTGAACATAAAAGGTTTAGAAATTATAACTCCCATTAGTCTCTTCTCTTTTTTTTTTTAAGGTTTATTTATTTATTTATTTATTTATTTATTTATTTATTTAGAGAGTAGAGGAGGAGCAGAGGGAAAATCTGAAGTAGGCTCCATGGGAGCCCAAGGAATTGAACCCATGAACTGCAAGATCATGACCTGAGCTGAAATCAAGGGTTGGACGCCTAACCGACTGAACCACCCAGGTGCCCCTGCCATTAGTGTCTCTTAACTACTTGAGAATGGATTTTAGGCAACCAAGAGATGAACAGAGAACCTGAACATGGTAGGCAGTTGAAATATAGAACTGGGATGAAAACAAAACTGGAAATCTACTTCATAATAATTAATGCAATATCTTATAATTACTAGATGCTCATTATGTGTCAGGCACTGTTCTAGTGCTATACTTTCATTCATTATCATGAAAACAAACCTGTGAGGTAGAACCTATAGTTATATCCATTGTAAAAACAAGGAAACAAATAAATATCTGTTAAGCAATCTGCTCAAGGTCACACACCTAAAAATGATAAAGTCAAGATTCCAACTTAGGCAGTCTGGTTCCAGAGCTCATTCTCTTAATAACTATTTTATATATTACTCAGAATGTTTACATTACAAACTATACCAGCAAAAGTTATAAAATTAACAAAAACTAAGAAGGGAAGATGTAGGAAGATGGAAGGTGGCAAAAGGATGTTGATTTCTTTATCTTTAAGTTTTTTTAAATGATTATTTATTATTGAGAGACAGAGATAGAGACAGAGCATGAGCATGGGAGGGGCAGAGACAGAGGGAGACACAGAATCCGAAGCAGGCTCCAGTCTCTGAGCTGTCAGCACAGAGCCTGACGCTGGGCTTGAACTCACAAACTGCGAGATCATGACCTGAGCTGAAGTCGGATGCCCAACTGACTGAGCCACCCAGCGCCCCTCTTTATTTTTAATATTCAAGGTCAAAGATAACATTTACATCTTATAAATCAATTAACAGAGATAGAGGTACATTCAAAAGTATACCAATGATCACTAAAAGAACTAATAACAATAATATATTGATTAAAATTAGGCGGAGTAAAGGAGATGAGATGAATGGAATTATAATTTGGTCACTGCTCGTAAGAAGTAGATTTAGTCTAAAGAAATAGAGGATAGGGGTTCCTGGGTGGCTTAGTCGGTTAACTGTCCAACTCTTGATTTTGGCTCAGGTCATGATCTCACTGTTGGGATCAAGCCCTGCATTGGGCTCTACGCTGATGGCATGGAGCCTGCTTGGGATTCTCTTTCTCCCTCTCTCTGCCCCTCCACGGCTCACGTGTGCCTGTGTGAGCATTCTCTCTCTCTCTCTCTCTCTCAAATAAACTTAAAAAAAAATAAAGTATGTTTTTAAAAGTTATAAAATAAAGACAAACATTAGAAGAGCTAAAAACAGAATACAGACCTTCCTAAATAATCAGAAGGAACATGCATGAAACAAAGAAATATACACCATCTAGAGAAAGATACAAACCAAATGAATCCTTAAAAACAGAAAGTAGGTCATAAAATGTGATACAGAACTAAGTCATATCTATAAATGTCAACAGGATAATCTCATCTACTGAAATAAAAATATCTTCAGAAACCAGTGTCAAAAAAGTTGAAAATAAAAGATAAAAGATAGTACAGGTATATCAGGAAAATGCAAGGAAAACACAATTAAATCACAATCTTATACCAGACAAGGTTGATGTCAGAGGTTAAGAAAGCATTAAATAAGGCAAAGAAAAAAAAAAAAGTCTCTTTACAATGATCAAACATACAATCCACAATGAAGATATTACAGTCATGAGTTTCTATAAGGCAAATAAAGTATTAAAATTTATTATTTATTTATTTATTTATTTTATTTATTTTTTTTTTTAAATTTTTTTTTTTCAACGTTTATTTATTTTTGGGACAGAGAGAGACAGAGCATGAACGGGGGAGGGGCAGAGAGAGAGGGAGACACAGAATCGGAAACAGGCTCCAGGCTCTGAGCCATCAGCCCAGAGCCTGACGCGGGGCTCGAACTCACGGACCGCGAGATCATGACCTGGCTGAAGTCGGACGCTTAACCGACTGCGCCACCCAGGCGCCCCAAGTATTAAAATTTATTAAGCAAAATCTGTAAGAAATAAAAAAAGAAATAAACAGAAAGACATTAGAGCCTAATTGACTGCTCTTAGTCCATGACAGATAAGGTGTATGAAAAAAAGGATATAAAAGAATTAGAAAGCCTGAATAATAAAGTAGATCTAATTGCTGTGAGAACAGACTTTTCAAATGTTCATGGAACATTTACAAAATTAGACCAAGGGGTGCCTGGGTGGCTCAATTGGTTAAGTGCCCGACTCTTGGTTTCTACTCAGGTCATGATGTCACGGTTGGTGGGATCAAGCCCTGAGTTGGGCTCTGCTGACAGTGTGGAGCCTGCTTGGGATTCTCTCTCTCCCTCCCTCTCTCTGTCTCCCCCCTGCTCGCATGCTCTCTCTTTCTCAAAATAAATAATAAATAAACATTAAAAAAAACAAAATTAGATGAAAATCTTAATACATTCCACACAGTAGATATGGCAGAAACAGTGTTCTCTAATCACAATATGATAAAACTTGAAATTAATAAAACATCTATCCATACATAATTAAATGTTCTTTATTTTTTTTAAATGTTTATTTATTTGGAGACAGAGAGAGGGACGTGGAGAGGGGCAAAGAAATGGGAGAAAGAGAATGAACTGAAACCAAGAGTTGGATGCTAACCAACTGAGCTACCCATGTGCCACTAAAGGTCCTTCTAATTCTTGAGAATCAAAGAGAAAGTTCAAATTGAAAATTTAAGTGTCTAGAAAATAACAATGATAATTTTTAAAAAATCAGAAACTAAAAATAAAACTAATGATAAAATTAAAGAACCATTTAGAGTAGAATTCGAAGTCTTAATTATGTTAACAAACAGCAAAGAACAAAACAAATGAATTAAAAATTCAAGAAATTGGAAAAAAAAATTAATCCAAAGAAAGCAGAAAGAAGGAATTAACCAATTAAAATAACAATAGAAGGCTATGGTATATCCCTATAGTTGTAAGAATTCCTCTGACCTTCATCTCCCAATCTCTGCTTTAGACCTCTTGCTCTTTTCTGGTTTCTGCAATTACCTTTTGATGGTTCTCTGTGTCTGTCTGGTTCCCTCAGTCTGATGACATAATGTGGCTCACAGATCAGTCTTGCCCAGCTCTGGTTCTTGATAGATTGCAACCTACTAGAGGGCCAACCCTGGGCTTCTCTTGTGTGGGATAGGGACTGAGGATAATTTCTTGATCTTTCATTTTGGGGGCTTAAATTTTTCATTGATCCCAAGGAAAAAGCCAAAGCACAGTCGAGTCTGGTAAGTACTCAATGTTTGAAGAGGTCAGCACAGGTTCCTCAGACTTGCCTCCTGGGCCCCCCTACCAATACTTTCTAGTTTGCTGGGAGGATAAGGATAGCCCTGACAGAGATGGAGTGCTCTGCCCATGTGTAGAGTTAAATGCCAACACCTGGGGGTTGTTGCCCTTCAGCTGTCACTACCAGAGAAGCTCCTGGATAAGCCTCCACCGTGCTTGCTTTCTTCTTCAGACCTGGCTGTAACCAAGAAGATGAGGTTTCACTTTCATAGGAGGAGCAGAGCAATCTAGTTCCTACACCCCAGTTTGGGGAGGATCACATGGGAGATGCTTGATACTTCCTTCCCCAGGTCAACCTCTGGGGATTTTTAGGGAATGCAGAACCATCTGTTTGGTATAAACATTATCTGCTTGTAGCAGATGGCCAGCAATTTCACTGGCATATGTCTTTACTAAGGCGAAGATGGTGGGAGTTCTGAGGCCTTACTCAGGAGCTGCAGCAAAACCTCCTATGGTTACAGGTTAGAGTTTCTAATGAATTTAGATCACATAGACCACATCCTCTGATCACAAAGAAATAAGAAATCAACAACAAAAATAATGTAAACATAAACAGACATGTTTGGAAACTAAAAAGCACATTCCTAACTCTTTTGTGGATTAAAGAAAAAACCACAATGGAAATGCAGAATATTTAGAACGAACAACAACAAACGTATACATATTAAAACTTGTAAGATGCAGCTAAAGGAGTTCTTAGAGGGAAATTTATGGCTTTAAATGCAATGATGAAAAAAGATAAGAAACTGAATATAAATAGTAAGCATTCAACTAAAGAGGCTTAAAAAAGACCCAACAATAACAGAGTAAACCTCCAAAAGAAGAAGAAAAAAAAGCAGAAGTTAATAAAAAAAAAAAAAAAGAAAAAGATCAATAATAGCAACAGTTCTCTGAAACTTTAGCAAAGGAGATAAACCTTTAACAAGACTGATCATGAAAAAAAGGAGGCACAAATAAGGATTATTAGGAAAGAAAAGGGTAGGGATAGTGAATAATATAAATACTATGGCAATACATTTGAAATGAACAGTTTTTCTAGAAAAATAGAAACAATAGAAAAGATGCAAGAAGAAGCAAAATATGAATAAGACTGGTAAACATTAAAAAAAAATTGAACACGGGGCGCCTGAGTGGCGCAGTCGGTTAAGCGTCCGACTTCAGCCAGGTCACGATCTCGCGGTCCGTGAGTTCGAGCCCCGCGTCAGGCTCTGGGCTGATGGCTCAGAGCCTGGAGCCTGTTTCCGATTCTGTGTCTCCCTCTCTCTCTGCCCCTCCCCCGTTCATGCTCTGTCTCTCTCTGTCCCAAAAAAATAAACGTTGAAAAAAAAAAAAATTGAACCCATAATGAAAAATCTTTCCCTCCAAAAGTCTTAGCTCAAAGTACAGTCTAGGAGGACCTCAAGGTGCCATTTAGGATGTAGTACTGTTTCTAAGTGGAAAATGGTTAACAACACAAATGTCCATCAACAGGAGAATGGCTGAATAAAATGAGGTGTATTCATACAGTGAAAGACTATAGAGTAATTAAAATGAAAGAACTCAGTAATTAGCTCAGTAATTAACTCAAAAGAACTCAGTAATTAAAATGAAAGAACATGGAAAAATGTTGAAAACATAATGTCAAGTGGAAAAAGTTACAAAATGATAGGTGCAGTTTAATATCACTAATTAAAGTTTAGAAACATACAGGGCTCCTGAGTGGCTCAGTTGACTGAATGTCCAACCCTTGATTTTACTCAGGTCATGATCCCAAGGTTGTGTAATCAAGCCCTGCGTTGGGCTCTGTGCTGAGCATGAAGCCTGCTTAAGATGCTCTGTCTCTGTCTCTCTCTGTCTCTGTCTCTCTCTCCCTCTGTCATTCTCCTCCACTCATGTTCTCTCTCTCTCTTAAAAAAAAAACAGTTTAGAAACATGCAATGCAATACTATATATTATGTCCCTGTACACATATAGTGAAAGTATAGAATATGATGGTAAGGACTCACAGCAAATTCAAGATGGTGGTTACCCCTAGGGAGGAGGAAGGAGAATATCAGGAAGGATAGAGAGCTTCAATTGGATCTGTGATGCTTTTCCCTTTTAAAAATGAAGCAAATATGGCAAAAGGTTTGTTAGGTAGATGGTAGCTCCATGGGTATTTGTCATATTGTTTTCTGTATTTCAGCATTATTCTAATAGCTTTTTGTGTATAACTCTTTAATCTTCACAACCTCCCAATAAAACAGATGTTACCATCATTTATCTCCATTTTATTAATAAATAAATTAAGGCAACAGAGGTTAAGGAATTTGCAGAGCAGGTTAGTGGTAGTGCTAGAATCTGAAGCGAGATAGTTTGCCTCCAGAGCCTGTGCTTTTAATTAGTGATTGAGGTAAAAGAACCAGAATGACTTAATCTTGGAGAGAAACATGTAGAGCAGATTTAATAATGGCTGAGTCAGATGTCCATCCACAGTGTTCCTACCAAAGGGCTCTGGTCACATTCATTCCCTCTGCATAAGCAACTCAAAGTAGGGCCAGAACTTCCATCTTTGTTTCCTTAGGACTTTGCACAATGCCTGACACATAATCAAATGTGTATAAAAAGCACTTGCTGAACAAATGAATAAATGAACTGTGTTCTTGGGTTTCATGCAGAAATAGCACATTCTGTTGTGAAGAGCTTCTGGAACAGGACTTAAAGGACTTAAAGGATCAAATGTCCTGAGATTTGGCTCCTGAATCTTGAGGAACACTCGATTCATAACCTGCTCCAGGTCAAGATTTAAATGTGGCCCTTTCCACGACATTATTGCCAATGAATAATCTTGAGACTGTATATTTCCTTCCTGATACTATATTCTTCCTCCCTTCCTTCTTTATATTCCCAGATCTAACATCATTTATGTTCATGTTATCTTCCCTGGTCGAAAGGTAGAGACAAAGTGATATTCATCTTTGAACCTCCCCTTTCTCTCTAGCATACAGAAGAGAGTTTAGTATTTTAAGTATTCAGTAAATGTTTATTAAATCACCATGATAAGGAGCACCTGGGTGGCTCAGTTAGTTAAGCGTCGGACTTTGGCTCAGGTCATGATCTCATGGTTCGTGGGTTCGAGCTCTGCATTGGGCTCTGTGCTGCAGCTCAGAGTCTGGAGCCTACTTCAGATTCTGTGTCTCCTCTCTTTCTGCCCCTCCCCAGCTTGTGCTCTCTCTCTCTCTTAAAAATTAACATATATATATATATATATACATATATATATATATATATATACACACACATATATATACATATATATACATATATATATACACATAAATATAAAACGATGATAAAAAAACATAATGGTTTTGATTTCAAAACCTCACTGAAGATAAAATTAGTAATTTTCTATAATCCATTCAACATTAAAAAAAAAGAATAAATCAGTATCTTACTGGTAAACTGTTAAGCAGTGAAGACAAGTCTGACATTCTGCTATAAGAATCAGTTTCTTGTTTTGAGCAAAGGCCTCAAGCCAACCCTGCATCAAAGAGGTAGTCACAGACAACAGGCTCTTCAACTTGTGGCTTCTATCACAAACCAAAAGCAAATTTCCCACAAGCTTATATGAAAAGATTGGTTGGCCACATACTGTTTTGTTTGTTTTTCAGGCATGGTCATACACACAACCTATAATCACTGTCAGCAATCTGATCTCCTAACTAAAAAGATACAGATTATAAAGGAGTTCAACTTCACAATAGGATACTCAGCAAAAAACATTAAAGGTTTTTCCAGTTCTAAGATTTTATTACTATGAGGATTCTCCCATACTCTGCCTTTGCTTGCACATACCTAATAGTACCAGAAGATGGCACTCTTCAGCTAAATTTTACAAAACTCATTGGTGCTGAAGGAATAATTTCATGAACTGTGGAAACTATCTCAAGAGGTGATAACAACAAATAGATGTATAAGTACCAGGTCTTAAATCATTTTCTAAGATACATATTATAAAAATGTATTTTAGACAATCTTACAATTTCTCTTTAGGACAAAACAGCAGAGTTGGTCTCTTAACCAGTCCCTGAAAATTCTCCAAGTCTAGTCAGTGCGCTCTCCAATATCTATATCAGCTATTTTTAATCTTCACCACTCTCTGCACTCTCGCTGTATCTCCAGCCTCTCTCCTTTCCCCTCTTCCTGAATTCTTTCTCTCAACCATTAATTGTGCTTATCATAGACTCTCTTTTCCTCTCCCTACATGTATGCACATGCGCACACACACACACACACACACACACACACACACACACACACACACACACAAGAACCCTCTCAACTCTTTCCTTCCCTTCTGTTATAACATCTGTAATATACTTTAAAATTATTCAATGTACACAGTGTGATATTTTTGTTTTTAGTCCAGGAATGTATAGGGGCTCCACAAGAGTCCCAGTCAGGTAATAAGGAAGCACATGTTCCAAGGTAATACATGCTTCTATTGTCCACATCTTGACTAAGATTGACCCATTTGGGGGATTTTATTAATTACCAAATTAGGATCATATTGGTGAAATTTTTAGCTTGTTAAATATCATAGTGAATGAATGTTAGAAATGGACTATCTATGGTGAAATTGAAGGTATTTAAAATATTTGGATTGGCTAAAATATGAAATATTCCTTATCTTTTCATAATGGGGGTAAAAAGAAGTACTTGGAGTTAACAGTTTTACAACAGAGATTCTCAAACTTTAGGGAGATTTAGATCTCCTGAAGTTTGTGTTAAAACACAGAAAGATGGGGGGGGGGGCGGCGCCTCGGTGGCTCAGTTGGTTAAGCATCCGACTTCCGCTTAGGTCATGATCTCACAGTCCGTGAGTTCGAGTCCCGCATCTGGCTCTGTGTTGACAGCTCAGAGCTTGGAGCCTGGAGCCTGCTTCGGATTCTGTGTCTCCCTTTTTCCAACCCTCCCCCATTCATGCTCTGTCTCTCTCGGTCTCAAAAATAAATAAACATTAAAAAAAACCTAAAACACAGAAAGATGGACCCAGATGTCAGTTTCTGACTCATTTAGTTCTCGGTGAGGCTGAAAATCTGCATTTGCAGCAAGTTTCCAAGAAGCGATACTAATGCTGCTGGTCAAAGAGACCACATTTTAAGAATCACTGGCTCAGAATTTCTAGTTGCCTGATGCTAATTATAAGGGTAAAGAAGCTTGTCTCTGGAGTATCATTGCTTCTGCTTTGAGTAAATCTTTCATGCAAATAGAATACTGAAAAGGACAGAATAAAAACTTTAATAAATTTACAGACTGATTACATTAAAAGTTTTGTGACTGCTTACAAATAAAAATGGGCTGAATAAATGCCTATATGTGTAGCAGAAATCAATCATTATAGGGGCACCTGGGTGGCTCAGTCGGTTAAGTGCTGACTTTGGCTCAGGTCATGATCTCACGGTCCGTGAGTTTGGGCCTCACGTTGGGCTCTGTGCTGACAGCCTGGAGCCTGCTTCAGATTTTATAATCCAGTAATATGGTGGTGCAGGAATAGTTAATACTCACCTGGAGCAAATATTTTCAGTAGCTACCCTTATCTTTCAAAACAGAATCTAAGGAGTGTGCATAACCAAACTGGATGAGGTCAATTTAAAACAATTTCTCAGCCAAAAGGTAGAAGCAACCCGAGGGTCCACTCATGGATGATGGATAAACAAATCATGGTATATATGTACAACCTTAATATTATTCAACCTTAAAAAGTAAGGAAACTCTGAAACATGCTACAGTATGGAGGAACCCTAAAGATATTATACGAAGTGAAATAAGCCAGGCACAAAATGACAAGTACTGTGCGATTCCACTTTTATGAGGTATCTAAAGTAGACACACTCATGGAAATGGTGAGTAGAATGGTAGTTGCCAGGGGTTGGGGAGGAGGGAAAGTGGGAAGTTCTTGTTTAATGGGTATAGAGTTTTAGGTTTGCAAGATGAAAATGTTTATGGAGACTGGTTTCACAGCCATGAATATACTTAACGCTACTGAACTATATACTTAAAAATGGTTTCAATGCACTGTGGAAAACAGTATGGAGGTTTTGTAAGAAATTAAAAATAGAACTACCATATGATCCAGCAATCCGACTTCTGGGTATATATACAAAGAAAATGAAATTATTGTCTCAAAGAGATACCTGTTCATGTTCATTGCAGCACTATTCACAACAGCCAGAGTATGGAAACAATCTAAGTAGGTTCACCTTGCTGGCTCAGTCTATAGAGCATGTGACTCTTGATCTTGGGGTCATAAGTTCAAGCACCACGTTGGGTGTAGAGATTACTTAAAAAAAATTGAAAAACAAAAAAAGAAGAAGAACCTGTCTTATAAAAAAAAGATTCGTCCAATGATGGACAAATAAAGAAAATGTGGGGGAGGGTGGTGTATGTATACATATATATATATATATATATATACATATACATATATATACATACATATATATATACACACACATATATAGGTATACATACACAAATATGTATATATATATGCATAAATATATACATACACACATTTTATTAATTCATATATATACATATACACACACAATGAAATATTATTCAGCCTTTAAAAAATATGGAAATTCTATCAGTTGTGACAACATGGACGAATCTGGAAGGCATTATGCTAAGTGAAATAAGTCAGAGAAAGACAAATACTGTATGGTATCACATATATGTAGAATTAGAAAAAAAAAGTCAGGGTGCCTGGGTGGCTTAGTCAGTTGAGCATCCAGCTCTTGATTTCAGTTCAGGTCACAATTTCACAGCTGGTGAGATCCAACTCCGGGTCAGGCTTTGTGCTGACAGCACGGAGTCTGCTTGGGATTCTCTCTCCCTCTCTTTCTGACCCTCCCCTACTCTGTCTCTCTCTCAAAATAAACATTTTTTTTTAAAAAAAGTCAAGATCCTAGAAACAAAGTAGGAAAGTGGTTACCATGGGCTGGGGAGTGTGGAAAATAGGGAGAGGTTGGTAAAACAGTACAAATGTTCAGTTAGATGATGAATAAGGTCTGAAGATCTAATGAATAACATGGTGGCTGTAGTTTATAATGCTGTATTGTATAAATGAAATCTGTTGAGATTAGGACTTAAATGTTTTCACCCCCCCCCAAAAAAAGGTAAATATGTGAAGTAATGGATGTGCTATTTAACTCAAGGGAGGGAATCCTTTCTGAATGTGTATGTATATCAAATCACTACATTGCACCCTTAAAAATCTTACAATTTTGTCAATTATACATCAATAAAGCTGAAAAAAGGTAATGAAAAACAAAAAAAAAAATGATTAAGGTGGTAAATGTTAGGGGCACCTGAGTGGCTCAGTCAGTTAAGCATCCAATTCTCAATTTCAGCTCAGGTCATGATCTCACCATTAGTGAGAGAGCCTGGAGTCAGGCTCAACGCTGACAGCTCCAAGCCTGCTTGGGGTTCTTTCTGTCCCTTTCTCTGCCCCTCCCCCATCAAAATATATAAATACACATTTAAAAATACAGTAAATGTTATGTTCTGTATACTTCACCGCAATTAAAAAAAATTTAAACCAAATCAAAACTGACTGACTTCCCAGCACAGTTCCTAGAAACAGCAGTCTATACTTGCTGTCAACTCTTATTTCCTCATATCCAAACTTAAGCTTTTATTCCCTATGTCACTGAAAGGTGCCATCACCCATGCATCTGAAGGAATAAACAGTGAGTTGTCTTAAACTTCTCCTTCTTCCCTGTTTCCCCCACATTCAATTGGTCACCAAGTGCTGGCAATCAAATTATTTCCTTAATATCTTTGAAACGATTTTCCCCCCTCCATTTCCACCACTAACGCCATGATTTAAATCCTGACTGCTTTGTCCCTGGATTACTACAACAACCATAAAACTGGTCTCCCTTCCTGTGGCATCTCCTATCCAGCCCACCCTCTCTACCACAATTGGTGAAATTCTTCTGAAACATAAATCTGACCACTTACTTCCCTGCTTAAAAACTTCTGTTGACTTTATACTGCCCTGAGGATGGAAGGCAAACTCCTCAATAGGACGTAAATGGTCTTTTATGACTTTGACTCTGCTATTGTGACCTCCGTAAATTGCTCCTCATACTCTGCTCTAGCCAGGCAGTTCCTGGAATGTAGCATTCTTTCCTATCTGAATGTAGCCGTGCACAAGCCTCCTCCTGCTTGCAATGCCTGATTCTTCAAAATTCAGCTAAGATACAAGGAGTCTTCCAAGGAGTCTTCTGGGATGTTCTCCGACTTCCCAGTAACATATCACAGGGGACATACTTATATTGAAAAAATATTAGTTGTTTATTGCCAATAGTTGGGATATACTTACACTCAAAAAAGAAACTCATTTTTAAGTTAAATTCAAATCTAACTGGGCATCCTGTTTTTGTGTTTGTTTTGCTAAATTTAGCAACCCTACTCCCAGTCTCAATTATGTGCTTCTTGTTTATTTTTCCATATCCTCTAGTAGTCTGTAAGCATCTTCAGGGAGGGGACATGTCTTATCTCTGTATCTCCCAGTTCTAGCAAGTACTGGTAAGCATGTAACTAAAATATCATGGTGTTTATTGCTGGCTTGTTTCTTCTAAAAAATCTTTATTGTTGTAATCTCTACACCCAACATGGGGCTTGAACTCACAACCCTGAGATCAAGAGTAATTTGGTCCACCAACTGAGCCAGCCAGTTGCCCTGCTGGCTTGTTTCCTCTAAACTGGCTTTAACCCTTAGTCTCTTTATTGCTTCTCAGGAATTATGCTAATGGTAACAATACCACCTGTTTCAGGATTACAGTGACCACCACATGATATAAGAGAGTGCAGCATTAACACACGAAGGTCACCAGAAATGCTACTATAATCTAAACAGTAACATTACCCCTAGAATAGGGCTTATGTTTGTTAAGACTTGAAATACACTTGTTTAGTAAACATTTTTCTGTAAATTCACCAGGAAGAGATTGGTAATCTAACTCAAGTTGACATAAAAGAAAATTATACTTTTCTTAAAAGGAAAAAATTACACTTCTACTCTGAAGACAGTATGTTCCAAGTGGATTCATTCCATATATTTTAAAAACAGAGGATAACAACACAAAATGAACCTCTAGAGTCATATAATAATTTATTCTAAGCAAATGCAAAGCTAAATGAAATCGTTATGTATTACTATCTAATTGAAAACATAGTTCTAAATATCCTAACTTTCATATATGTTAAGCTAGTTGTTTTAAGCAACAAACCATTATTTCTAGAAATTAGATCTTTAAAGAGACTATAATAAAATTCAGGGGCTCCTTATCTTTTATTGCTTCCACTTTAAAGCACATGCTCAAGTAATACTCACAAAAGTTCACCAGCATGAAGTGAGTGATTCCTCATTACTAAGCAGATAGAACCTCAAAACCAACACTCTCCATCATTGAGGAATATGTCAGAAATACCAATCTTAAACAGTGTTGTCCTGAAAATTACATGGAAGGAAAATTTCTCTCCCTGTCCTTACTCTTTTTTTCTTTTTTAAAGAAGGCAGAAAACTACACAAACAGTGAAAAATTCCTTTATGACTAGGCACCAAGTAGAACTTGCTGAAATAATGAGTGAATTAGTGATTTCTGTAATCAGAGAAAATGTACAATGAACTATACAACATATTCTAATTAGCTTGGTGGATAAAAGAAAAAAGCACAACTGGAAAAAAACAGATCCTTCCAAGAGCATCTAATTAGGGTGAGTTAGTGGTTGCCCCCTCAGTTTCAGAGAGAGCTGCCTTTAAACAAAGAAGAGCAGAACCGTTCTCAGTGCTTACAACATCCACCAAGTTAACCTTGGCTTTCCCTGGTAAACCACCCCCACTGCGTTTTCTTCTCAAAGTTTTAAAAGCCTACTATTTAAAAGCCTGTTATGCATTTCACTGGAATCAAGTTCTAAATAATGGATATAACAGTGGATAGTATCATACTATTATTAAAAACTGAACACAAGAAACTTTAATTCAAATTGCAAATCAATATACAATGTGTGAAATTAATTCCAGTTTTAGCTCCTAGCTTCCTGGAACCTTAGATAAGAAACACATTAACTTTATAACATCTTTTAATAAAAATTATCCAGTGATTAGAGAAAACATCTCAGGTAAATAATACTAATGCTCTATACTGATTTCCAACGTTGAAATTATCAGAAATATACTTGATTACTAAATTAGACTAATTCACACATAGTATATAATTTATATGAAATACATATCTAATTTGTTCCACATTCTAGGTTTGTGTTTTAAATTTACTATAAAAGGACAAAAGAGGAAGATCTATTAATTTATGGGCAGCCAAACGGCCCAACAACCAAGGCTGTGGTTCAGTGGCTACTAATGCATGTTCTGGGAATTCTCAGATCTAATGTTAATCATCAAATTGCTCTTTGGGATAAAAGTACTAAAGCAAGCCTGATTTGTAATTACAAGGAGAAAGACATTCCTCAAGAACCCACCTAATTCTTTCTATTCTAGAAGGCCTACAGAAGTTTCTACATCCTCTATGAAGCCTTTCTCTACTATTCTACCCACAGAGATGTGTGTTCATTGAAGCCTTCTTTCTTTAAATTGGTGCAGTACAACTATCTCTGGTACAAACTAAATCATTTTATTATTTTATTTTTTAAAAGATTTACTTATTTATTTAAGTAATGTCTACACCCAATGTGGGGCTTGAACTCATAATGCTGGGATCAAGAGTCACACACTCCACCAACTAAGCCAGCCAGGTGCCTCCCAACTAAATCGTTTTAATCCAATCTGATGGTCTTTGGATGTATCAACTTGACCAGGCTATAGTCCCCAGTTAATGAAGCAAACAATAATCTAGGTGTTGCTGGGAAGGTATTTTGTAGATATAACTGAAGCCTGTGATCAATTGCTTTTAGGAGAGGTTATACCAGATAATCTGGGTGGGCCTGATTCAATTAGTTGAAAGACCTTTAGAGAATTATTGAGTCTCCTCTGATGAAGAAGAAATGCTGTCAGTGGACAGCAACTTCAACCCATGCCCAAGAAGTTCTGACAATCTACCCTGTGGATTTCGGGCTCATCTAGCCAGCTCCCACAACTGGGTAAGCCAATTCCTTGTAATAAATCTCTTAAAAAAAACTGAGATATAACTGACATGTAACATTATCCTAGTTTAAGGTGTACAACAGAATGATTTGGTATTTGCATATACTGTGAAATAATCATCACAGTAATTCTAGTTACCATCCATTACCACACATAGTTAAACATTCTTTTTCTTGTGATAGTTTTTTTTTTTTTTTTAAGTTTATTTATTTGAGAAAGAGAGAGAGGGGGCATTGGGGAGGGGCAGAGAGACAGTGACAGAGGATCAGAGAGCCCAATGCAGGACTCAAACCCAGGAACTGTGAGATCATGACCTGAGCCAAAGTCCGACGCTTAACCAACTGAGCCACCCAGGAACCCCTAAACCTTCAAAAAATTTCTTTTTCAAAAAAAAAAAAAAAGGGGGGGGTGCCTGGGTGGCTCAGTCGGTTGGGCGTCCGACTTCGGCTCAGGTCATGATCTCACAGTTCGTGGGTTCCAGCCCCGCATCAGGCTCTGTGCTGACCGCTTGCTCAGAACCTGGAGCCTGCTTCAGATTCTGTGTCTCCTTCTCTCTCTGCTCCTCCCCTGCTCATGCTTTGTATCACTCTGTTTCTTAAAAATAAATAAGTGTAAAAATTTTTTTTAAATTTTTTTCTCTTTGAGAGAGAGAGAGAGAGAGAGAGAGAGAGCGCGAGCACGTGCACGTGTGCACGTGTGCGCACATGATGGGGGAGGGGACAGAATCTTAAGCAGGCTCCACATTCAGCATGGAGCCCCACACAGGGCTAGATCCCATGACCCTGGGATCATGACCTGAGCTGTAATCAAGAGTCGGACACTCAACTGACTACGCCACCAAGGTGCCCCTTACTATATATTTCTTTGGGTTCTGCTTCTCTCCTTGAACCTTGATTGATATAACTGATCATATTAATAATGAGTGTGTGTGTGTGTGTGTGTGTGTGTGTGTGTGTGTGTGTGATCTTCCCAGTCAGATTCAAAGGCATAAACTTGAGAAAACAATACTAATGATGATTTACTGAGTACTGTGGGCCAGGCACAGTGTTAAGCCTTTCAATACATAAGCTCATTTTATCCTCACAACCACCTGATGAGACAACAGTATTACCAATCCCCACTTTACAGAGGTTAAGAAAAAGCTATCTAGCTAAGGAATGGCAAAGCTGGAACTCAAGCCTGAAGTTCATTTATTCCAATGCTTATGCTCTTAACCACTATAATAGCTATGACCTCTCATATACAAATGGAAAGAGAGAGGGAAAAAGACAAAGATATACAGAGAAGAAGAAAGCTGTGTAGGACAAGATAGACTGTGATTCATAAATATAAATAAACTGCTTATCACATTCTATTGGTCACCTATGATATCTAACTCCTAAACAGTGATCTCAGCTTGGAAGCAATGCTTTGAATGGAACAGCCAGGGCAATCTTCTGGAGAAATTTCTGAATTACAATGTTATAGTTATAGCAATATCAAATATTAAGGTACTTGCCCCAGGCCAAATGGAATCAAGTCAAAGACTTGAGAACCTTCTCTATATTCAGTAGATATGTTACAGTATCATTCAGTAATAGAAAGCCATTATAACTGGTTCAGTTCTACTTTATGTCCATAAAATCTGTGATGTGGGTAGGGCAAGGCCAGGGTAGTTCTCCCACCTGTACAATGAATGAACTTAATAGCAAGTCAATGAAATGAAGTCACTTACTCGAAGTCATATAGTACACTACAAGAAAGAAGTCTGGTACTTTGACTCCAGCCTAGGATTTTCTCCAATAGACTAACATAATATGGTTGAACTACTTATAATCAAGAAGTTCCCAATACTTGATGAATTGTACCATCAATATCCAAGATTTCAAAATGTACAGGAAATGACTAGGGGCACTTGGCTGGCTCAGTCGGTTGAGTGTCTGACTTCAGCTCAGGTCATGATCTCATGGTTTGTGAGTTTGAGCCCCACATCTGGCTCGCTCCTGTCAGCCTTTCAGCACAGAGTCCACTTCAGATCCTCCTCTCTCTGCCCTTGCCCTGCTTGTGCTCTCCCCAAAAATAAATATTAAAAAACAAAAAATAAATAAAATGTACATGAAATGACTAAAGTAATGAGGCAGATTTTCATAAATTACTCATGAAATCAATCATATTTCCCAAGCTTGCTCCCTCTTGGGCATTTGCACTTATGGTCCTTTTTTTTTAAATGCTTTTTGCCCAGATATTCATGTAATTACTTCCTGCTCATCAAGTTCTAATCAAAATGCCATCTTCTCAGGGAAGACTTTCCCAGTTACCCTAGTTAAGGTAGCATGCCCTAGCCATTCTCTACAAAATATTGCTATTATATCCTTTCTTATTACACTTCTTAGTCCCTAAAGTTGTTGTGTATTTTTGTTTTTATTATACATATTCCACTATACTGTAAGCTCCTTAAAACATGGACTCTATATCTTGCTTACCCTAAATCACCACACCTAGAATAATGACTGACATGTAGTAAGTGTTCAAAAAATATGTGTTAACTGATACTTCTTTTAAAATGGGTTATATTTTTTATATGATTGTTATGTGATAGTAATTACCTTGAATATAAGTATTAAATGATTAAAAACAGGAAAAAATAACTAGAGAAAATTTAGAAGTCAAACTGTCAATTTACACAGGGAAGGAAAGAACCCACATTGTTAAACTTCAGCAAGTAATGTTTGTAGGACTTCTTTGGGATCTTCTTGTCCAGACCTAGAACATTCTGTATTTCTTTATAATCTTCCTTCACAAAGATGAAATAGAAGATTTTGGAGTAAATCTGTTCAAAGTTTATATACTACAAATCCTTTGGCAACCATGTTTTTGCTAAATGTGGTTTTGAGATAATGTAGCTTTATATATTTTTTTTTTTATTTATATATGAAATTTATTGTCAAATTGGTTTCCATACAACACCCAGTGCTCATCCCAAAAGGTGCCCTCCTCAGTACCCATCACCCACCCTCTCCTCCCTCCCACCCCCCATCGACCCTTAGTTTGTTCTCAGTTCTCAACAGTCTCTTATGCTTTGGCTCTCTCCCACTCTAACCTCTTTTTTTTTTTTTTTGTTCCCCTCCCCCATGGGTTTTTCTTAAGTTTCTCAGGATCCACATAAGAGTGAAACCATATGGTATCTGTCTTTCTCTGTATGGCTTATTTCACTTAGCATCACACTCTCCAGTTCCATCCACGTTGTGTAGCTTTATATTTTTATAACCAAATTGAAAATCAGCCATCTTATTATATATTCTGGTTCAGTTCAGTCCATTTAAATAGGAGAACAGTCTATGCAGTAATACAGAGGGAGAGAGACAATCAGTTTAGACTCTACATTTCAAAACAGGAATTACCAGGACCAAAAAAAGTATGTGTGGATATTGCCAAAGGTTGTGAAAAGGCCAGACAATTAACATATGCAAATATTGTAAAACTAAAACACAGAAGAAACAAATTTAAAAGGTATTACATTTCAAGCCAGTAAAGGCTGATTTAGACTCTAAAAAGAGGTATAGTCTGTATAATTTGAAACTTACATGAATATATATAGCTATGGGTTTTCCTTTAAACAACCCCCTTTTTTTATAATTTGCATATTTGCCTGAATGGTTTTCCTGTTCTTTTTCTTTCAATCCATTTGCATCTTTATATTTTAGATGTTTCTCTTGTAAATATCATTGTTTGTTTGTTTTTGAGAGAGAGTGTGTGTGAGTGGGGGAGAGGGGCAGAGAGAGAGAGAGAGATAATATTAAGCAGTGTGGAGCCCCAATGTGGGACTCAATCCCATTACCTGGTATCATGACCCGAGCCAAAATCAAGAGTCAGACACTCAACCGACTGAGCCACTCAAGTGCCCCTGTTTTTTTAATTTTAGTATAGTATCTTTGTCTTTTAACTGAAGCATTTGGTCCACTTACATTTAATGTAATTACCAATATATTTGGGTTTAACTATACTACAGCCAGTGCCATGGTAAACCACCCATATCTTGTCCAGAACAAGAGTACTCATTGCCTTATTAGGCATGTAAGTAGTCAACAGCTCTCAGCTGAATCTTTCTTTGGGACTTATCCTCAGCCTTAGAATACAGCCTTACCCAAGGTCATGTCCCCTTAAGGGAGGACAGAAGAGGGTAGAAAACTGTATTCAATGACATATCAGTGACAAGGTATAGATGCCTGGACTCTGTAGAATCGACTGAGGTCTTTGTTACCACTGTATTGCAGTTTAACTTCTCTGGTCTATCCTGTTTCCTCCCTCCCCTACAGATGTTAATCTCAAGAGTCCACCCCAATAAACATCCTTCAGGCAAATCTCAGTCTCTGAATCTGTTTCCCAGGGAATTCAATTTGTGACATCTATCATCTTGTTATGTATTCTGTACTTCTACTGTCTGTACTCTGTACTTCTACTATCTATATGTTCTTTACTTTCTTGCTTTCTTTAGAACTGAGTATTCTTTTATTATTCCATTTTTCATTATTAGTTTGGAAACGATACACTCTTTTTCTATTCCAGAGGCTATCCTAGAAATAACAATGTGCATATTTTGATCAACAAAGTCTAAAGTTAAAAAATTTTTTTTTTAGTTTTTTAGAGAGAGAAGGAGAGAGAGAGCAGGGGAGGGGCAGAGAGAGAGGGAGAGAGAGAGAGAGGCTCACCATCAGCACAGAGCCCAATGTGGGGCTCGAACTCATGAACTATGAGATCATGACCCGAGCTGCAATCAAGAGTCGGACACTTAACCAACTGAGCCATCCAGGTGCGCCTAAAGCTTTTTTTTTTTTTTAATGTTTATTTATTTTTGAGAGAGAGAGAGGGCACAAGTGGGGGAGGGACAGAGACAGGGGGACAGAGGATCCAAAGCAGGCTCTGTGCTGACAGCAGGGAGCCCAATGTGAGGCTCAAACTCACGAACTGTGAGATCATGTCCTGAGCCAAAGTCAGATGCTTAAACGACTGAGCCACCCAGATACTCCAATGAAGTCTAAAGTTAATTGAGTGATATTTCATTAATTAATTGATATTTATAGACTAATTGATATTAACTCATTGATACTTTTACTCTACTCTGCTATATGATAAGAATCTTAAACATTTTAATTCCTTTTACCATTGTCCCAGTTTATATATAATTGTTATTCTACATACCTCATATAAGTGGAATTATACAATATTTGCCCATTTGTGTCTGTCTTATATCATTTAGCATAATGTTTTTGAGGTTTATCCATGTTGTATTCTTTTTAAAGGTTAGATAATATTCCATGTATTTTGTTTATACATTCATCTATTAATGGACATCAGAGTTGTTTCCATCTTTTGTCTATTGTGAATAATGCTGCTATGAACACTGGTGTGCAAGTATTGTTTAAGTCCCTGCTTTCAATTTTTCTGGGTATATACCCACAAGCAGAATTTCTTGATCATATGTAAATTCTATATTTAACTTTTTGAGGAACTGCCACATTGTCTTCCTGATTCTTTTTAATACAGTTCATTTCTCTGTTGGAATTATCCATTGTTTCACTTATTTTCTTTAACTTTCTTCCTATTTACTTGAACAGGAACACAGTTATTTTAAAATCCTTTTTTGATGATTCCAATATCTGGATCATCTGTGGATCTGATTCTATTGTCCATGTTTATCTCTTGGTTTTTGATCATGTCACATCGTCTTTTGCCATGTCCTGTAATTCTTTACATAATGCTTTCAGAGAGGGTTTCCCTTCCCTTGGATAGACAGAAAGAATGGAAGGTGATCATCTTAACCCAATCAGGGACTAGGCTGAATGGAGGCTAGGCTGCGGTTCTAGTAAAGCTCAAGCTATTTTTGGCTGATCTCCATTCCAAGAAATTATCATAGCCCTCTAGGGTTTTTAACAGAGAGCCTGGGAATTCATTGGGGTTTCCCTCCATGGGTAGGTTCATAACTCTAGACAGTATCTTGTGTGACTGCCAAAATGTCTGCTCTGCTTTTCAAAGGCTTTCCAATGAGATGTTTAGCCTCCCATTCTGTAAAACCCTAGGATTTGGCAAATATCCCAACAGGATAACTGGCTGTATGCTTGAGGCTCTCTTAGTTTTCTACAAAAGCTTGCTGGTTTCTTGTCCCCAGCAGCAACTCTCTTCCAGTATACAGTCCTACTTCTCAGACCGCTGCTCATGCCCAGTATCAGCAATACCCCCTGAGGGAAAAAGAGGCTACAAAAGTCAGCTCACATCTCTGAGGTTCTTTTAGTTCATCTTTACTACTGGGGTTCAGTTGTTTGGGGTATCAGCCTACAGCATGGTAAACCAAGGTCCCATCCTTGTAGGACCTGAAATAGATTTGTATCTTCCTAGGTCCCCCAAACTGTATTTTAGGTTATATACCCCAGGCAAACACTGTCAACTCTAGGTTCACCATCCTTTCCCAGATCTTGACCAAGTAACTCCTCACTATCTTGCTAGCTCTTTGAAGCTTTTATAGTTAAAAAATATTTTTTCTGCTTGTTTTTGGTTCTAATCATACAATTCTTAGTAAATATTACTACTATCTTAGTACTACTGATCTTAATACTACCAGTTTTGGTAAGTTTTAAGAACATAATTCCCAAATTGTGCAGAGAAACTACAATTTTTTTAAGCCAGCCTTAGGGAAAAGATATGTTTTAGGCTCAGAAAATGTTTTTGTTATTTTCAAATTGTAATAATATAACCATTAAATTATGCTAGAATTATTACTATATTAGAATTATTAAATTATTCTAGAATTCTTCTGTTTATTATAAAGTAAAATTAATGGAAAAATCATTAAAAACTTCAATAATAAAATATTAATAATCATAAATAATTAAAAATACAACTATAATTCACTAATAACAGAATATGCACCAGCATATGCCTTATAACTTGGATATTATTGTATTAATACATAAATTAAGTTTATTTAGTTTGAAAGAGAGACAGAATAAGTACATGCAAGAGGGGAGGGGCAGAAAGAGAAAGGGAGAGAAAGAATCCCAAGCACGTTCCATGCTGTTAGTGCAAAGCCTAACTTGGGGCTGAATCCCATGAACCCACAAGATCATGACCTGAGCTAAGATCAAGAGCTGGATGCTCAACTAACTGAGCCACCTAGCATCCTTAATTTTGGTTATTTTATGTTGTTATAATTGATTATATAACTACTGCTTCTTTCTTCTTCATTGAAGGTGAGCATGTAGGTTTTTTTGGGTTTTTTCCTTAGCTTTATTAAGCTATAATTTTGTCAGTCTTTTTTTTTTTTATTTATATATGAAATTTATTGTCAAATTGGTTTCCATACAACACCCAGTGCTCATCCCAAAAGGTGCCCTCCTCAATACCCATCACCCACCCTCTCCTCCCTCCCACCCCCCATCAACCCTCAGTTTGCTCTCAGTTCTCAACAGTCTCTTATGCTTTGGCTCTCTCCCACTCTAACCTCTTTTTTTTTTTTCCTTCCCCTCCCCCATGGGTTCCTGTTAAGTTTCTCAGGATCCACATAAGAGTGAAACCATATGGTATCTGTCTTTCTCTGTATGGCTTATTTCACTTAGCATCACACTCTCCAGTTCCATCCACGTTGCTACAAAAGGCCATATTTCATTCTTTCTCATTGCCACGTAGTATTCCATAGTGTATATAAACCACAATTTCTTTATCCATTAATCAGTTGATGCACATTTAGGCTCTTTCCATAATTTGGCTATTGTTGAGAGGGCTGCTATGAACATTGGGGTACAAGTGCCCCTATGCATCAGTACTCCTGTGTCCCTTGGATAAATTCCTAGCAGTGCTATTGCTGGGTCATAGGGTAGGTCTATTTTTAATTTTCTGAGGAACCTCCACACTGCTTTCCAGAGCGGCTGCACCAATTTGCATTCCCACCAACAGTGCAAGAGGGTTCCCGTTTCTCCACATCCTCTCCAGCATCTATAGTCTCCTGATTTGTTCATTTTGGCCACTCTGACTGGCGTGAGGTGATACCTGAGTGTGGTTTTGATTTGTATTTCCCTGATGAGGAGCGACGCTGAACATCTTTTCATGTGCCTGTTGGCCATCCGGATGTCTTCTTTAGCGAAGTGTCTATTCATGTTTTCTGCCCATTTCTTCACTGGGTTATTTGCTTTTCGGGTGTGGAGTTTGGTGAGCTCTTTATAGATTTTGGATACTAGCCCTTTGTCCGATATGTCATTTGCAAATATCTTTTCCCATTCCGTTGGTTGCCTTTTAGTTTTGTTGGTTGTTTCCTTTGCTGTGCAGAAGCTTTTTATCTTCATAAGGTCCCAGTAATTCACTTTTGCTTTTAATTCCCTTGCCTTTGGGGATGTGTCAAGTAAGAGATTGCTACGGCTGAGGTCAGAGAGGTCTTTTCCTGCTTTCTCCTCTAAGGTTTTAATGGTTTCCTTTCTCACATTCAGGTCCTTTATCCATTTTGAGTTTATTTTTGTGAATGGTGTGAGAAAGTGGTCTAGTTTCAACCATCTGCATGTTGCTGTCCAGTTCTCCCAGCACCATTTGTTAAAGAGACTGTCTTTTTTCCATTGGATGTTCTTTCCTGCTTTGTCAAAGATGAGTCGGCCATACGTTTGTGGGTCTAGTTCTGGG
The DNA here is from genome assembly GCF_028749965.1 of Puma concolor. Classification (NCBI taxonomy): domain Eukaryota; kingdom Metazoa; phylum Chordata; class Mammalia; order Carnivora; family Felidae; genus Puma; species Puma concolor. Next base: position 79,166,003 of record NC_141674.1, read on the forward strand.
GTTTCTATTCTATTCCATTGGTCTATGTGTCTGTTTTTGTGCCAATACCATGCTGTCTTGATGATGACAGCTTTGTAGTAGAGGCTAAAGTCTGGGATTGTGATGCCTCCTGCTTTGGTCTTCTTCTTCAAAATTACTTTGGCTATTCGGGGCCTTTTGTGGTTCCATATGAATTTTAGGATTGCTTGTTCTAGTTTCGAGAAGAATGCTGGTGCAATTTTGATTGGGATTGCATTGAATGTGTAGATAGCTTTGGGTAGTATTGACATTTTGACAATATTTATTCTTCCAATCCATGAGCAGGGAATGTCTTTCCATTTCTTTAAATCTTCTTCAATTACCTTCATAAGCTTTCTATAGTTTTCAGCATACAGATCCTTTACATCTTTGGTTAGATTTATTCCTAGGTATTTTATGCTTCTTGGTGCAATTGTGAATGGGATCAGTTTCTTTATTTGTCTTTCTGTTGCTTCATTGTTAGTGTATAAGAATGCAACTGATTTCTGTACATTGATTTTGTATCCTGCAACTTTGCTGAATTCATGTATCAGTTCTAGCAGACTTTTGGTGGAGTCTATCGGATTTTCCATGTATAATATCATGTCATCTGCAAAAAGCGAAAGCTTGACTTCATCTTTGCCAATTTTGATGCCTTTGATCTCCTTTTGTTGTCTGATTGCTGATGCTAGAACTTCCAGCACTATGTTAAACAACAGCGGTGAGAGTGGGCATCCCTGTCGTGTTCCTGATCTCAGGGAAAAAGCTCTCAGTTTTTCCCCGTTGAGGATGATGTTAGCTGTGGGCTTTTCATAAATGGCTTTTATGATCTTTAAGTATGTTCCTTCTATCCCGACTTTCTCAAGGGTTTTTATTAAGAAAGGGTGCTGGATTTTGTCAAAGGCCTTTTCTGCATCGATTGACAGGATCATATGGTTTTTCTCTTTTTTTTTGTTAATGTGATGTATCACGTTGATTGATTTGCGAATGTTGAACCAGCCCTGCATCCCAGGAATGAATCCCACTTGATCATGGTGAATAATTCTTTTTATATGCCGTTGAATTCGATTTGCTAGTATCTTATTGAGAATTTTTGCATCCATATTCATCAGGGATATTGGCCTGTAGTTCTCTTTTTTTACTGGGTCTCTGTCTGGTTTAGGAATCAAAGTAATACTGGCTTCATAGAATGAGTCTGGAAGTTTTCCTTCCCTTTCTATTTCTTGGAATAGCTTGAGAAGGACAGGTATTATCTCTGCTTTAAACGTCTGGTAGAACTCCCCTGGGAAGCCATCTGGTCCTGGACTCTTATTTGTTGGGAGATTTTTGATAACCGATTCAATTTCTTCGCTGGTTATGGGTCTGTTCAAGCTTTCTATTTCCTCCTGATTGAGTTTTGGAAGAGTGTGGGTGTTCAGGAATTTGTCCATTTCTTCCAGGTTGTCCAATTTGTTGGCATATAATTTTTCATAGTATTCCCTGATAATTGTTTGTATCTCTGAGGGATTGGTTGTAATAATTCCATTTTCATTCATGATTTTATCTATTTGGGTCATCTCCCTTTTCTTTTTGAGAAGCCTGGCTAGAGGTTTGTCAATTTTGTTTATTTTTTCAAAAAACCAACTCTTGGTTTCGTTGATCTGCTCTACAGTTTTTTTAGATTCTATATTGTTTATTTCTGCTCTGATCTTTATTATTTCTCTTCTTCTGCTGGGTTTAGGCTGCCTTTGCTGTTCTGCTTCTATTTCCTTTAGGTGTGCTGTTAGATTTTGTATTTGGGATTTTTCTTGTTTCTTGAGATAGGCCTGGATTGCAATGTATTTTCCTCTCAGGACTGCCTTCGCTGCGTCCCAAAGCGTTTGGATTGTTGTATTTTCATTTTCGTTTGTTTCCATATATTTTTTAATTTCTTCTCTAATTGCCTGGTTGACCCACTCATTCGTTAGTAGGGTGTTCTTTAACCTCCATGCTTTGGGAGGTTTTCCAGACTTTTTTCTGTGGTTGATTTCAAGCTTCATAGCATTGTGGTCTGAAAGTATGCATGGTATGATTTCAATTCTTGTAAACTTATGAAGGGCTGTTTTGTGACCCAGTATATGATCTATCTTGGAGAATGTTCCATGTGCACTCGAGAAGAAAGTATATTCTGTTGCTTTGGGATGCAGAGTTCTAAATAGATCTGTCAAGTCCATCTGATCCAATGTCTCATTCAGGGCCCTTGTTTCTTTATTGACCGTGTGTCTAGATGATCTATCCATTTCTGTAAGTGGGGTGTTAAAGTCCCCTGCAATTACCACATTCTTCTCAATAAGGTTGCTTATGTTTATGAGTAATTGTTTTATATATTTGGGCGCTCCGGTATTCGGCGCATAGACATTTATAATTGTTAGCTCTTCCTGATGGATAGACCCTGTCACTATTATATAATGTCCTTCTTCATCTCTTGTTACAGCCTTTAATTTAAAGTCTAGTTTGTCTGTTATAAGTATGGCTACTCCAGCTTTCTTTTGGCTTCCAGTAGCATGATAAATAGTTCTCCATCCCCTCACTCTCAATCTAAAGGTGTCCTCAGGTCTAAAATGAGTCTCTTGTAGACAGCAAATAGATGGGTCTTGTTTTTTTATCCATTCTGATACCCTATGTCTTTTGGTTGGCGCATTTAATCCATTTACATTCAGTGTTATTATAGAAAGATATGGGTTTAGAGTCATTGTGATGTCTGTATGTTTTATGCTTGTAGTGATGTCTCTGGTACTTTGTCTCACAGGGTCCCCCTTAGGATCTCTTGTAGGGCTGGTTTAGTGGTGACAAATTCCTTCAGTTTTTGTTTGTTTGGGAAGACCTTTATCTCTCCTTCTATTCTAAATGACAGACTTGCTGGATAAAGGATTCTCGGCTGCATATTTTTTCTGTCTAGCACACTGAAAATCTCGTGCCAATTCTTTCTGGCCTGCCAAGTTTCAAAAGAGAGATCAGTCACGAGTCTTATAGGTCTCCCTTTATATGTGAGGGCATGTTTACCCCTTGCTGCTTTCAGAATTTTCTCTTTATCCTTGTATTTTGCCAGTTTCACTATGATATGTCGTGCAGAAGATCGATTCAAGTTACGTCTGAAGGGAGTTCTCTGTGCCTCTTGGATTTCAATGCCTTTTTCCTTCCCCAGTTCAGGGAAGTTCTCAGCTATTATTTCTTCAAGTACCCCTTCAGCACCTTTCCCTCTCTCTTCCTCCTCTGGGATACCAAGTATGCGTATATTATTTCTTTTTAGTGTATCACTTAGTTCTCTAATTTTCCCCTCATACTCCTGGATTTTTTTATCTCTCTTTTTCTCAGCTTCCTCTTTTTCCATAACTTTATCTTCTAGTTCACCTATTCTCTCCTCTGCCTCTTCAATCCGAGCCGTGGTGGTTTCCATTTTGTTATGCATTTCGTTTAAAGCGTTTTTCAGCTCCTCGTGACTGTTCCTTAGTCCCTTGATCTCTGTAGCAAGAGATTCTCTGCTGTCAGCTATACTGTTTTCAAGCCCAGCGATTAATTTTATGACTATTATTCTAAATTCACTTTCTGTTATATTATTTAAATCCTTTTTGATCAGCTCATTAGCTGTTGTTATTTCCTGGAGATTCTTCTGAGGGGAATTCTTCCGCTTGGTCATTTTGGATAGTCCCTGGCGTGGTGAGGACCTGCAGGGCACTTCCCCTGTGCTGTGGTGTATAACTGGAGTTGGTGGGCGGAGCCGCAGTCAGACCTGATGTCTGCCCCCAGCCCACTGCTGGGGCCACAGTCAGACTGGTGTGTGCCTTCTCTTCCCCTCTCCTAGGGGCGGGATTCACTGTGGGGTGGGGTGGCCTGTCTGGGCTACTTGCACACTGCCAGGCTTGTGATGCTGGGGATCTGGCGCCTTAGCTGGGGTGGGTAGGCAAGGTGCACAGGGGCAGGAGCGGCAGGCTTAGCTTGCTTCTCCTTAGGTGATCCACTTCAGGAGGGGCCCTGTGGCAGCAGGAGGGAGTCAGATCCGCTGCCGGAGGTTTGGCTCTGCAGAAGCGCAGAGTTGGGTGTTTGCGCGGAGCCAGCAAGTTCCCTGGCAGGAACTGGTTCTCTTTGGGATTTTGGCTGGGGGATGGGCGGGGGAGATGGCGCTGGCGAGCGCCTTTGTTCCCCACCAAACTGAGCTCTGTCGTCTGGGGGCTCAGCAGCTCTCCTTCCCTTTGTCCTCCAGCCTTCCCGCTTTCTGAGCAGAGCTGTTAACTTATGACCTCCCAGACGCTAAGTCACGCTTGCTGTCGGAACACAGTCCGTCAGGCGCTCCGCTTTTGCCAGCCAGACTCCGGGGCTCTGCTGGGCCGGCGAGCCGCCCCTCCGCCCCGGCTCCCTCCCGCCAGTCCGTGGAGTGCGCACCGCCTCGCCGCCCTTCCTACCCTCTTCCGTGGGCCTCTCGTCTGCGCTTGGCTCCGGCGACTCCGTTCTGCTAATCCTCTGGCGGTTTTCTGGGTTATTTAGGCAGGTGTAGGTGGAATCTAAGTGATCAGCAGGACGCACGGTGAGCCCAGCGTCCTCCTACATCGCCATCTTCCCTCTCTTGTCAGTCTTTTCTAACATAAGGTAGCACCAAGAGTCTGGCTCTACCATCATAAGCAAGTGCTTCTCTCTCTTATTCATATATATATTATATATGTATACATGTATAATTAAAGTATAGTTGACATACAATGTTACATTAGTTTCAGGTGTACCTATTTATTTGTAAAATGGGCTTGGGAGGCTTTCATAGTATTATTTTAACTATTACTGACCAGTATGCAATACATTGCCTGGCCCCAGAGGTTTCTCTGATCTTAAAATTCCTCAAGGATCTGGAATGGCCATTTGGAATGGACATATACAATGGACACCTATGAACTTGACTTGGGAGTTGTCTTTACTAATTAATTTCCCTGCTTATTATATTAGTGATTCCTCCCTTGCTGATTTCAGAGGCTGTAATACTCCTGAGGAGGTTTCTTTGTTATTTTTGTTGTTGTTGTTGTTGTTGTTTTTATCTTGATTGAGAAAGGCTAGAGTTAAACTGATTTCATTTCTTTAGAACTTTGGAAAGCTTCAGGTTTCCCTGTCTTATGTTCCTATAACACTTGCTATTGTAATAATTATCCTACCTTACTGTATTCAGCATCTTCCCTGCTAGACTGTAAGTTCCCCAAGGTCATGATAGCTTGTTCCCTGCTATATGCACATACTTAGTACCACTGGCCTGGGTAAAGAGCAACCACTCAATAACTACAGAATCATTAATAAGTTATAATTACTGGGATTCCAACAATCATATTAACAAAAATACAATTCTCAGATGCAATGTTTTAATACTATTTATATCAGAAGATATTAGCAGAAAACAAGGAGTTAAATTTACTTATCCACAAGGGGCTGCTGGATGGCTCAGTCGGTTAAGCGTCTGACTTCAGCTTAGGTCATGATCTCATGATTCATGAGTTCAAGCCCCACGTTGGGCACTGTGCAGACAGCTCAGAGCCTGGAGCCTGCTTCATGGATTCTGTGTTTCCCTCTCTCTTTGCCCTCCCCAGCTCTCTCTCTCAACAATAAACATTAAAAAAATTTTAAAAATTTGGGGCGCCTGGGTGGCGCAGTCGGTTAAGCGTCCGACTTCAGCCAGGTCACGATCTCGCGGTCCATGGGTTCGAGCCCCGCGTCAGGCTCTGGGCTGATGGCTCAGAGCCTGGAGCCTGTTTCTGATTCTGTGTCTCCCTCTCTCTCTGCCCCTCCCCCGTTCATGCTCTGTCTCTCTCTGTCCCAAAAACAAATAAACGTTGAAAAAAAAAAAATTAAAAAAAAAAATTTTAAAAATTAAAAAAATTACTTATCCTCAAACATATAACCAATAATTACTACTAAAAATCTTAGACTGATAGAGCAATTTTCCTAAGACACACCTAGTCATTAGGATAGAAACTGAATACTAAATAGACTATATGCTTTTCAGGTACATTTTTGGTACTTGAGAGTGACTCCATTTATTCAAAAGATATGTTCCAGAAAGGTAAATAATACTTTTATACTCTATAAACATTTAAAAACTTACCTGATTAAACTAAACTTACAGTATATTTTAAAAAGAAACCCCTATGCAGTGAGGATGCTCTCACAGTAATCTGTATTATATATTTAGCTTTCTGAATTTTAGATTTTTCAAGATGCAGAACACTCCTACTAACTTGGTCACATCAAAAAGCTAAGAGGTTCAACACAACTCTAAGGTCAAATTAACTTTTACTTTTTGAAAATAATTATTAGTAAGTATGTATAAATATATTATTAATATAACCTATTAGTATGGTTTTTCTAAATAGTAGGAAATAAAAAAATACTTACTATTATTTTCTTACAGTCCTTTCCTCTGCATAGTTCTGTATAGGTAGAGTATTGCACATATATAATCCAGCTTCCAACAAAAACCACCAACCAGGAAAAGAAAAGATATTTCATCCGCACATATGAAAAGCGAGCCTGTGAGTAAAAGAGCACATAACAATCATTCATTCAGCACCAAGTCAGTATTCACTGTCCTAGAACGTGATTTTTCCCCCTTTCTTGGAAGAACTCAATATATATTCTAGGCTTTCACATGGCAATTCTCCTAGAACAAAGTGTACTTTCACTGAGTCCAAACAGCACTGGTCTTAGAAAAGGAAGCTCCTCGGTTCTGCCAAGGAAAAAGGGAACAAAATACCCTTTAAAATGTATAACCTTTCAAATACCACCGGCATCGAAAGCCATTTAGGAAGCATGAGCACGTGCACCATGCTACCCCGGGCACCCTGGAAGATCAGGTAGAGAGACACAATTCCTATACACACTCTGAGCTCATGGGAGACTATTCAAATAAGAGTCTTAAGGTTCTTTATGGATAATCAGTATAAAAATAATTTTGTTTTAAAGAAATAAGGACAGAGAATTTGGCTGTCTAATGTCTCATAGTGAAGTGCGACCAGAATAAGAAATTAAACTTCCTTTTCATTCACTCCTATTTCTCTGTCATATTCAGAGACAAGTTGTTAAAACTATTAAAGGAGATATGACTGGAGAAGAAGGGTTAAAATATATAAAGAATAAATTGCTCTTTGCATGTCAGCTTGTAAAGCTGCACAATGGGACCCTCTTTGCATTGTTTTGTTTCCAGTTCTCTGGTAACTAATTGCAACTTGGGCCAGTTACTGCCTTTTCTCCATCAACCACGTATCAGACAGTTTAATCTTAAAAGTGTCAGCTGGTCAAGATAATTTGACATTGGCTTTTCGAGTTTGGCTCTCCAATGGTTTGGTTTTATAAACGGTAAATCTGGGGAGTATGGAGATAACTGAACAGAATAAATTAAAGATATGTAAACAAACAATGAAAAGCTACTTTTGCTTTTGTAATCACCAGTTTCTCACCCTGGGTAACAGTAGGATACTGTGAGCGCTGTGAGCAGTGCAAAGAAAGCAGAGAGAGATGAAAGAGACCTAAGTGCACCTGCAGAAGACAATGAGTGAAAAGGAAAAAGAGACCCAGAAAATACTGAATTCTGTTGGCCCTATTTGTGGTTTAGATATCTATCTTTTTTTGTGAGATTAACAGCTGGTGAATTCCAGTACCAAAAAACTTGAGTACAACAAATTCACAGTGAAGTGACAGGTCTTCGAGCTTTATTATTAAAATATAAAAAATTCATTTAATGCAAGCTATTTTTGTATAGCTCTAAATGAATCCAGTAAAAAGAAAAATTCAGACAGAATTCTAAATTAAATCACATAAATGACAATTGTGTATACACTGAGGGGTTGCCTGAAAGGCATTTAAGATTCCTTAGCCCTCTTAAAGAAATTTAGTCATCAGACAGAAATGGATATGCACTAGTGTTATGAAGCTTAAATATGATTAAATGACATAATGTCCATAGAACATAAGCACATTGCTAGGCACATAGAAAACACTCGACAAACGTTAGCTAAATCAACTTGCATGGTACTGAGCAAAAAGTCAAGAATGCTCTATGATTTGGCCACCACCTTCTTTTTGGACTTGCAAAAAGAAAACTAAATCTGAATCTGATTAAGTCTTTAGCTCCAACTAGCAGTTTACAGGAAATACAGGGGGCAGAGGAATATAAGGGAGACTTCAGTAAGTGACACTATTAGGATGATCAGCCAACTCCAGGCTATGGAAAACACTGCAGTACAAATAACCCAGTGCTTCAAAAAATAAATTGCAAGGGAGAAAATAAGGAGAAGATGGGAAAACCTGAAGATTAAAAAATATTTGAGAAATATATCAAATATATCAAATAATCACAAAGTGAGTCCTGATTCAAAAGACGTTTATGAGACACTTGAAAATGTGAAGACTGACAGGATGCTATTAAGAAAATGTTTTAATTTTTCAGGCATGATAATGTTATTTTAAAAGAAAAGAGCCCTCATCTTTTAGAGACAGATATCAAAATATTTATGAATAAAATGATATATTTGGAATTTGCTTCAAAACAATAGAGAAGGAAAAAGTAGGTGGGATATATCTGAAACAAGACTGGCCATGAGTTGATAATTTTCAAGCTGGGTGATGGATGCATGCCTTCTGTGTATGTCTTTTTCTACTGATGTAAAAATGTTTTTTATATTATACAATAAGGCATACTTCTACATCAAGATGCATCCTTTTCATACATTCATTCAGCGACTACTAACTGGTTATCTATTATGTCTATTACTGTTACTGTCTTAGGCATCTTAAGAACGTCTCCAGTTATAAGAACAAATTATAGATCTACCATACAGGGGCGCCTAGGTGGCTCAGTTGGTTGCCCATCCGACTTCAGCTCAGGTCATGATCTCATAGTTCATGGGTTTGAGCCCTGCATCGGGCTCTGTGCTGACAGCTCAGAGCCTGGAGCCTGCTTCAGATTCTGTGTGTGTGTCTCTCTCTCTCTGCCCCCCTCCCTGCTTGTACTCTGTCTCTTTCTTTCAAAAATAAACATTAAAAAAATCTTTTTTAAATACATCTACCATCCAAGTACCCCTATAAATAGTTCAGAGGGTCACTTGAAGGGCCACAGCATGGCATGATTTTACTTTTGGAAGTCCAATCTAATATTAACATTTCACAGGATTTTTTTTTTTTTTTTTAGGCAGGATTTATTTATTTATTTATTTTTAGAGAGAGTGTGTACAAGAGTAGGGGAACAGGACAGAGGGAGGGAGGGGGAGAGGAGAAGGGAGAGAGGGAGAGAGAGAGAGAGAGAGAGAGAGAGAGAGAATGAATGAATCCCAAGCAGGCTCCACGCTCAGAGCTGAGCTCAATGCAGGGCTCTATCCCATGATCCTGGGATCATGACCTGAGCTGAAATCAAGAGTCAGACACTCAACTGACTGAGCCACCCAGGTGCCCTGCCCTGAAGCAGGTTTTTTTTGTTTTTAATTTTTTTTAACATTTATTTATTTTTGAGACAGAGAGAGACAGAGCATGAACGGGGGGAGGGCCAGAGAGAGAGGGAGACACAGAATCTGAAGCAGGCTCCAGGCTCTGAGCTGTCAGCACAGAGCCTGATGCGGGGCTCGAACTCACGGACTGTGAGATCGTGACCTGAGCGAAGTCGGACGCTCAACCGACTGAGCCACCCAGGCGCCCCTGAAGCAGGGTTTTAAAATAAGATTAAGATATACTATTTCCTTCTTCCTCTTCCTGCCTTTCTCTACAGCAGGTATAAGTCACAGAGTAAAGGAAAAGAACACAGAACTAGTGAGTAGGGTCTTCTCCCAGCATTCAGGCTTTGGTCCTGTCTTACCTTCTTCTTGACACCATCTTAAGGAGTCTAGTGATGTTAACTGCCCTTATTAATAATTTCTATTCAGGTTTTGTACAAATATTCAGTAAAGCTGAGGTAAGATGCTTTCAAATGCACATTAAACTTAATATATGTAGGCAACTAAGGCTTTTGTATATTTTCCCTCCTGCATATTCAATTTAATAAAATGTGAAATCATTTTGCTTTTCTATATCTCTCAAATAGCTACATTAAAAATTTTTTTCTCTGGCATACGTTTAAACTGAAAAACACCCTGTGAACTGCCTTGCCTGCTGAGTGCTTGTCATGATACCAAATGCCAAAGATTTTGGAGAGGAAGTTAGATTAATGATGTTCCCAGCAGGGCACTGGGCATCACCTGTTGTAGACATAATGACAAAAGGAGTGAGACATTTGTATTCTAGAACACCATGGAAAATCACTGTGATGTGGGGTAACACAAAATAGTTACAAGGACCTTCATGTGTCCTTTAATATCTGCAGATCCTGCTGCTTCACATCGTAAAATAATGATTGAAGAGAAACAGCCATAAATGACTTCTCTAGCTATTAAATAATTTTATTTCCCTGTTTGGTAATCACTAAAATGTTTCCAGTAGTCTGTTCTGTACCAATTACCCAGACAATACAGTCTTTGATTAAGAAATGTACATATTGTTTCTGATCTTTTTATTTATGGTATCCAAAATACTGCCTAGTAGCTTTTCTGTTCTGATTTTGTGCCTAGCTACTAATGGTACACTGCTTTATTCCAAATTATGCTCCTGGAAAGCATGATAAGAATTTTAGTAAATACACTATGGCAGTGGTACTCAAATGGAGTCACTTTTGCCCCCTAGGGGACACCTGGCAATGTTTGGTGGCATTGTTTGTTTCATGACTGGGGAGTATTATTACTAGAACCATGTAGGTTAAGGCCAGAGATGATGCTAAACGTCCTACAATGCACAGAAGAGCCTCCCACAACAAAGAATTAACTGACCCCAAATGTCAATAGTGCTAAGGTTGAGAAACCTCGCATTATGATTATATTACAAAATGAATACAAAAATGGAAAGAATCAAATTTGTATTACACTGCCATTTTATATTCTTTAATATAAAGAATATAGCTTATAGTCTTTAAGACATCAACTATTACTACCAGTAGTTAGAAAAATATAACATCTGTGTGCAAATAACAGAAGGAGTTCTTTATGACTAGAATAAATGATTAGTAGTATATGAGACAAAAATCACTGGAGATGGCAAATCTATAAATAATGAAACAAACTTTCCCTACCAATTCCCCTCTAAAGAATAGTGATGCTTTTTCTTCTTTTCTATATTGTTTTATCTCATTGTGATATCTTTTTATTTCAAAAGAAATCTGAAAACCTTTGAGTTTTTTTTATAATTTCAAAGCCATCTGTTTGAGAAAGCATGAGCAGTGGAGGAATGGAGAGAGAGAGAGGTAGGGACAGAATCCCAAGCAGGCTCTTGTGCTGTCAGCGCAGAGCCTGACATGGGGCTCCATCCATTACTGTGAAATCATGACCTGAGTGGAAATCAAGAGTTGGATGCTTAACCCACTGAGCCACGCAGGTGCGCCTTCGATCTTGTTTAAGTAATTTTACATCAAGTTTTAAAAACAGGCATGAAGGGGGAAACACATCAAAATTTAGGACTACTTCCAATACTTATTTTTTCATACTTAACATCTTTTATAAACATATAAAGCTTTACCCCTGAATACTCCCTGCACAGATGTTCTTAATTTTGAGAAGCAGGGAAAAATATCATATATTTATTTTTACCCACAAAAATTTAGTTAACAAGTTTAGTGGACCTGAACATGCAGAAAACATAACAAATAGATAAGGTTATGATTTGCACAAACTCAAATAACAATCATTTATCATTCACCATTTCAAAGAAAAAGCTGAGAGACATGTGTTTGTCTTTTTATTCAAGTTTTTCAATTACCAGCTACCCTGAAATAATCTTCAAAACTATCTTCTTCCTTCTTGTTATATTGGTAACTTTGTAGCTGACTAACTTATAGCTAACTAACTTTTTAGAACTAATGTGCCTGAAAAACTAGAGGTAAAAATTATGGATAAATATCCCCAGACATACTTTTATCCTTTCTTTAAATATATTCTATTCACAGTAATAACACTTTTGAAAAATATGCTAGCTACAAAAAAACAGAAATATGAAGAAACAATTTAATAGGGTAAATATTTACTATATACCACAACATATGCAATTAGCTTTATTTGGAATGGCTCCTACACCTTTATTATATCTCACTACTAGCTGCAGGACTATTGGAAAACCACTAAGAAGGTCTAAATGTACCAAATGCAAACTATCCTAGTGCTCTCACAAACGTCAAAAACAGCTATGATTCTCAAACATTTAAAAAATGTTTTATGTCATTCCAAACAAGGAAAACCTTGAGTTTTTAGAAGTTAAAAATAGTGAAAAGAAAGGTTCTAAAAATGTCCATGCTTCCCAGCTTGTCTTGAGCATGAAAATGCTTTTTTTATGACAAAACTTTAGACAATTCCTTGTCAAACAGCAGTGTTAGTCTAGTGGTCAGAATTTTTTAGCATTCATCTTTCTAAGAGGTGAATTTTCATATCTATAGGAAGAATCCTAGCTGTTCTCTGATCTCAATTCTAAAAGTTTTATTTGCATGAGCATCTTCTCTGTTTTGATTTTCTTGTAAAAATAAAATTCCAAAAATGAACAGATAATTTTCACATTTTCTCTGAATGCTGGTTCATATTTTTTACTCTTAGTGACTGACAGCATCAAAAATGCAGAACTCCTGGTGAATTAATCACATGGAGTGATCCTTAAGTCTGTGGCTAGTTTCGATGGTATGTTACCATTTCAAAGAAGTGTCAAAGTATGGGAAAATGCTCGTGATACAGTAAGTGAAAAAAAAAATCAGTTTTCAAAACAACATGTATGCTCCCAATTCTGCCTTTAAAAAAAAGAGAGGCATGCCTGCGTGGCTCAGTCAGTTAAGCATCCGACTTTGGCTTCAGGTCATTATCCCACAGTTCATGAGTTCGAGCCCCACATCAGGCTCTGTGCTGACGGCTCAAAGCCTGGAGCCTGCTTTGGATTGATTCTGTGTCTCCCTCTCTCTCTCTGCCCCTCCCCCACTTATGCTTTCACACGCGTGCGCGTGCGTGCTCTCTCTCTCAAAAATAAACATTAAAAATTAAAAGAAAAAAGAGAGAATAGACTGTAGAAACTGGAAGCAAATAAACTAGAATGTCAAGGGCAGTTATCTCAGAATGTCAAGAGTGGTGAAATCATGAGTGATTTTTATTTTTTTCTCTATTAGGCAGATTTTCTATAATGAATATATTACTTTTTTAGTCTGCAAAAATATATCTCTAGGATTTAGAAGTCTCCTGACTGCTTTTTATGAACAAGTAGGCAGTCAGCATTTTACAAAGCATATGGGAAGGGAGTGTAGCCTCCATTAGCACTCTACATAAAAGAAATATTAGCATTTGCAACAGCAAAAGAACTCAGTCATGGGGTTCTTCAACATACCAGTGCAGAAAGACAGGGGTTAAGAAAGCTAAGTGTTCCAATTTTCTATTGCTGTATAACAAACTATCCCAAAACTTAATGGCTTACAACAGTAATTTACATCTCTCATGGTTCTGAGGGTTGATTGAATCAGCTGGGCAGTGCCCCTCAAGTTTTTCATGCATTTGTGATTAGGGCTGAAGGCACGTGACAGAGGACTCACAGGGTTAGACCTATCCAACTCCTTAGTAGGAATGGCTGGAACAGCTTCATGTGGCTAGCTGGACTTCTTCAGGGCATGGTGCTCATGTTATTCAGGCTTCTTACAGAATAGCTGACTTATCCCAGAGCAAATGTTCTCAGAGATCAAGAAGGAAGCTCATCATTTCTGCCCCACTCTTATGGTAACACACGGCCAGAACAAATTGAATGTAGGGGACTACTCCATAAGGGCATGATTACCAGAAGGCATGGTTCACTGCAGGGTCATCGTTGGAGACTAGAAACCTCTGCAGGATAGAATCAGCAAAGAAACGTCTAGGGGTAAGAAGAAAAGCAATGTGGAGGTGCCAGCCAGAAGAGAGACAATTCTTTTGGCCATTCTGATTACGGGTTCTTCTTTCTTCCTTAGTGGGGAAGAATTGGAAATTGGAGTTAAAATCTATTAATAGTATATGTAGTTGTATATATTTATGTTTAAGTTGACTGAATAAATACAGTTCTTATTCTATATCATAAGCTCAAAAACTATCAATAAAACTTTGTCTTATATATACAAAGTCCCCTGTTAAAAACTACTTGAGATATGGTTATAGGTTAAGTTTTAATATAGGATTCCTATTACCTTATTATTTCAGTTAAGATTCTGACACCTAGACTGGGAAAATCAGGTGTCCATTTTCCTCTTTTAGTATGCCTAAGGCACCATATTGGTCTTGATCTTACTGAAGCATACAGTAGCCACAAGCAAATCTTACATGGGAATCCTACTTGGCACTTAAATTCACTAACAATTCACTTAAAATAAAGGTTAGCTAGGTTTTACTGAAACTTGAAGGTTAAAAAAAGCACGGTCCCTTTAAAGTTCAGATTCTAAAGCACATTCTAGGGCAAATTTTATTTGGGATAGTTCTTCCTAAGGTTGTACAACCCAATTTTCAACCCAGTTTAAATCTTGGAGAATCCAGAGACTAATTGATTTAATTTAGATGAAACTTGATTGTTGTAAAGGGTTCTTAAAAATAAATTAATCTTAATTAATATTCTGTGATATTGATGAAGGAGGCTACTGAGTTCTCTAGCTTCCTTTCCCTGTATTTATTTATGGGACTTCTAGGCACAGTGGCAATTAAATATTGAAACCTAATCTCCCTTTGATACGTGAAAAAAGAATTTGTGTGTGTTCAAACACTGGGGTGGCCAGAGAAGGGATGTTGTTGTTCACCTCTGTACAACAATATTCTGCCTTTTATCACTGAAAGGACTGTGGCTGCTCAGGGAATGTGGTCTGAAAGGAGCTACTGTTCCTATGACCTGAGAGACTATGTCAGGATTCTCTTCCCATTGGTTGGTACCCTGCCACTGTTTTCTAGGAGCCCTAGAGCAGAATAACTTTTCTTTAAGTTAAAAATACAAGAGGTTGGAAAGTGTCCACATAGTCCATTCTTTTTTTTTTTTGTAATGTTTTGTTTTTTATTTTTGAGAGAGAGAATGAGTGGGGGAGGGACAGAGAGAGAGAGAGAGTGACAGAGAATCTGAAGGAGGCCCCACAGTGTCAGCACAAAGCCTGGCTCAGGGCTCAAACCCACAAACCACAAGACCATGACCTGAGCTGAAGTCGGATGCTCAACTGACTGAGCCACCCAGGCACCCAACACAATCCATTCTAATCAGACATCTCTGAGGGTAAACTCCTAATTCGCTAGGCAATTAAAATGTAACTGACATATAAAATAGTAACTACATCAGAAGCACCTGGGTGGCTCAGTCATCTGAATGTCCGACTTCAACTTAGGTCATGATGTCATGGTTTGTGAGGTCATGATGTCATGGTTTGTGAGTTTGAGCCCCACATGGGGCTTGCTGCTGTCAGCCTGTCAGGGCAGAGCCTGCTTCAGATCCTCTGTCCCTCTGCCATTTGCGCTTTCTCAAAAATAAAATTAAACATTAAAATAAAATAAAATAGTAACTACATTAGAGTAAGAAGAGTCCTTAATGGACCCAGATTATATTTTTTTGTCATCAAAGTACTTTAATACCAGAAAACAGTACATGCCCAGTAGAGGGGAAAAAATGGACAATAAAGAAGTATGTAATTTCAGTTATAAGATAAGTGATGGGGCATGTAATGTACAGCCTGGTGAATGTAGTTAATAACACTGTATTGTATATCTGAAAGTTGCTGAGAATAGATCATAAAAGTTCTCATCACAAGATGGGGATTAAAGAATGCTTTTGTTGTAACGAGCACTGGGTGATATATGGAATTGTTGAATAACTATATTGTACACCTGAAACTAACATAGCACTGTATGTTAACTATACTGGAATTTAAAATAAAATTTAAAAATTAATTAATTAAAAGTTCTTATCACAAGAAAAAAATTGTAACTGTGTGTGGTGGTAGATGTTAAGTAAACACATGTGGTGATAATTCTGCAATATATACATATATCAAATCATTGTGTTGTACATGTAAAACTAATACCATTTTATAGATCAATTATATCTTGATAAAAACAGTAACACAAAAAGAAAAACTAAGTAAATAATCCAATATGGTATATTGGATATATAGGATATATTAGGATATATTTCCTAATTGTTTTCCATGTATGTATAAAAAATACACATCTCTTAAGAAAAATAAAATTGGGGTCATATGTTAAATATCATTTGTCTCTTTTTTTCTCACTTAACATACTACAAATATGCCCCTAGGCCATTAAATAGTTTTGATATTTAAAAAATATGATATGTAAATGAATATATAGAATTTTATAGTATGGATGTGCCCTAATTTATTTAACCCTGTATCTATTGTTGGATATTTTTATTATTTTCAATATTGTGCTATTATAATAATAACAACACTATTAATGAGAGCCAATATTCATTAGTGATACTCTACCAAGAACTGTTATAAACACCTTCTATATACTAATTTCCTTAATCTTTATAAAAACTCTATGATCTGATATGACAAATTGGTTAGGGATCAGAAAACTATGGCCCATGAGCCAAATCCACTCTGCCACCTGTTTCTGTAAATATAGTTTTATGGAACACAGCCACCCCATTCATTGATTTACTGCCTAAGGCTGCTTTCAGGCTAGAACAGCACAGTTGAGTGGTTGTAACAGAGTCTGTATGACCAGCAAAGCCAGAAATATTTGCTATTTGGCTCTTTAGAGAAATAGTATGTCAACCCTTGAATTGCAAATATTCATTCCCTCCCCCTGCCCCACTTTCCCTGCCTTACTGATGTTGGGCTTGGCCATGTGACTTACTTTGGCCAATGTTTGTTAGTAGATGCAATGCAAAGAAAAGCACATAATTGGACTTGCTTTCTTATATTTCAGACACTACCAGGAGAAGAATAGGTCCCTGGTAGTCCACTGATCCTAGGAGAGTAAGTCATGCTGCAACCCAGCTGAACAAATCTCACAGCTGGAGGGAAGGGCAGCCCAGAAAAGCTGAAAACCAGCTGACCTGCAGATGTATGACTCATTAGATGTCACTGAGTTTGGGGGCAATTTGTTATGCAGCACTGTTGTAGTTGCTAACCAATACTGGAGGGGATTATTATTCTCTCCTTACAAGATCTCTACGAGTTGGGGACTATTCTTTTTACAGATGGAGAGACTCAGGAAAATACAGAGGTTAAAGCAAGGCTATACCAGTAGTAAGTAGGACAACCAGAATTTGATTTGAGGCAACCTGGCTTCAGAGTCTGTACTTGCTTTACTCTATGGCCTATTGCATTAAATACACAAATACTTGCCAGAGTATTTGATTATTTCTTCAGGGGAGATTTCAGTTAGTAGAATTTCTAGGTCAAAGGGGATGTAGTTTTAAAAGGTTCATGGTACATATTGCTACAATGCTTTCCGAAAGGCTTACAACAATTAACATTCACTGGTTTTTCCAAATGCACTTATTTTACCTTCCCCCACATATAATTTTACAGGCAAATCACAGTTTTAGTTTCATTTCTTTGACAACTTCCTTGATAACTTTTTACATGCTCTCTGAATCTTTAGCATTAGTTGTAGCAAAAGCTAGTCTAATTTTAAAGTACCCCAAGTTAGGGATGACCTCAGTCAAATTCAGATATCTTAAGAGCTACTGTGGTAGCTACTGTGGTTGAACGCTTTAGGCCTGACCTAAGGAAATTATTCTAAAGAATAATTAGAAGCACAGAGGAATCTAAGATGGGCCTTCAGGTTATGAGTCCAACGAATGAGGAATATGACCTTCCACTGTCTGTATCAGAGGACAAAGGGTTACAGAAGCATTCCTTCTTGGTGTAAACATAACCAACATCTAACAATCCTCTTTCCAGTTTGATAGTAAAATGTTGACAGTTGAAGCATTTTAAAATTAAGTATTATTTTAGAGTAAGCTAAAAGTCTGTTTGGAATGGTAAGATTCTATTTATAAAATATTACAAATCATGCAAACCAGATGGCCATCTCTAATTTTGGAATTTCTCAGACAGGTGTTAATCTAAAATTGTCTTCCCATTTCTTTCATCAATTCCAGAGAAAGCTAAAAAAGAAAGGAAGTGAAACCTATAGAAAATGCTTCAAAGGCAAATGACAGTGATGTTGATCATAGCAATTTTTGTGAACAAGAAAAGGAGCTGACTTAAAAAGAAAATGCACTGAAACAGTTTCTATATGAGAACGTTTTTGCTGGCATTGTGTTAAGTGAGACACCTACCAAACTGGCAGTTAACACAAGTACTTAGAGAAATAACAGGCTTTACTTTGCTGGAGGGAGAAATGTTGAAAAGTAATTACCAAAAAATCCTCATGAATATATAGTGATTACCTGTGGTGCTTAAGATAATAATAGATATCTTATAAATTTGTAACAGTTTGTAGTGATTGTTGCTACCAATCTCTTAAATATGCAACATATATTCTGAACACAAAAATGCCAGTGGATTTTAAAAATTATACCAAAGACCAAACTAACCTGACACTATTTTAGATACTTAGTTTCTCTTCTACATCCCACTAACTCCTAAAATTCCTGGTTATTAATATATGGACCATAATAAGGCCTTATCTACTTAGAAATATTAAACAGAGATTATGTCTCAGATGGGTGAGTGTTAGCATCAGCACAAAAGCACAGGTTATTCAGAGCTAGAAGAGGCCTTGCAGATCACATAGCTGGAATCTATAATTTTATAACCGAGGCCCCAAATGGTTTGGGATT
Organism: Puma concolor; assembly: GCF_028749965.1. NCBI lineage: Eukaryota > Metazoa > Chordata > Mammalia > Carnivora > Felidae > Puma > Puma concolor. Next base: position 79,184,840 of record NC_141674.1, read on the forward strand.
TGTCAAATACCACTCAGTAAATTATGTGACCTTGGGCAAGTTACTAAACTTCCCTGAGTCTTCATCTATAAAATGCAGATGTTGTGAAAATTAAACTCATGGACAAAAAAATATGCTTAAAAATTCCTCTTCATGGAAGTATACTAATAGAAGTAATATTAATATAATGACACATATATCAGGGATATATGCTCCAAAAAATTCCCAATAGAAATGCACAATGATAATTGTGGGGATCAGTGAAAAAAGACACCATCTCTGGGACCTGGTAGTGTTCATTTTTCCCAAGTAAGTGTCAGATCTAGCACTCTTGCTCTTCTCACTATGCCATTGGTCTCCATCCAGTATCTAATGACCCCAAACCAGCCTAGCTATGAAAGGAAAAGGGCTGAGTTGTCTGTATGGAGGAGCCTAAGTTACTTCTTTTAAAGATGGTGCCTTTGAATTAGAAATGCATCCAGTACATTATAAGCTCACAATTTGGCTGCCTCTACTGTACCTATGATTCGACTAAACAAAAGAGGTCAGTTTCCCCAGCTCTGCTAGCTTCTTTAAATGTTCGATATGCAAGTATGACAAAGTAATTTAAATTTTCTAATCTCTATTTTTAGTTAGCTAGGAGTTTAAGGTATGATTTAAACAAATTAATTGGGAAAATAAAATAAGAGATATAAAAAGATGTTGCAGAGTCCATAAATGCTAAAAGTTTTTTACATTTTGGGGAGATTTGGAGTTCTCTGGACATCTTATCTCAGTAAAAATGTCGAGTTCTTTGTAAGATAAATAAAAATAACCATTATTTGTATTGCTTTATATACACATATGCATAAAAGATTCCTAATTGATACTGATATGATTTAAATTTTTTTTCTGGACTCACTTTCCCCATCTCCTCAGCTCTAAGTATTTCCAAAGTGTAAAGTGTGTGTGTGTGTGTGTGTGTGTGTGTGTGTATGTGCATGTATGTTAGTGTATTTACACATACACATGTGTGTGTGCATAATTAGAATAGTGTTGAAATTATAAGTTAAAAGGTTAGTCTAAAATATTTCTAATCATACTAAAGGGGTAGTTTAAATAGTAAATCGGCCATTATTTTCCTACCCGTTTATACTGAACCTAACAGTAAAACTTTTATAGCTTACAAAACAGGATAAAGTTAATCACCACAAGCCACAGGTTCTGTATTTTAAAACAGCTCCATGTCAAGACTACCAATAAATTATTTTTAAGGTTTAGAGCATCTTTTTGTGTTTATTCAGGGGTATCTTTCTCTAAAAAAAAGATACACTTAGGGGCGTCTGGGTGGCTCAGTCAGTTAAGCATTGACTCTTGATCTTGGCTCAGGTCATGATCTCACGGTTTGTGAGTTCAAGCCCTGCATTGATCTCTGCAGAGTGTGGGGCCTGCTTGGGATTGTGATTCTGTCTCTCCTTCTCTCTGCCCCTCCCCTACTTGTGCTCACTGGCTCTCTCTCTCAATATAAATAAATAAACTTAAAAAAATACATTTGGGGCACATGGGTGGCTCAGTCGGTTAAGCATCCCACTTCGGCTCAGGTCATGATCTCATGGTTCATGAGCTCAAGCCCTGTGTTAGGCTCTGTGCTGACAGCTCAGAGCCTGGAGTCTACTGTGGATTCTGTGTCTCCCTCTCTCTCTGCCCCTCCCCCATTCATGTTCTGTCTCTATCAAAATAAATAAACATTAAAAAAAACTTTAACAAAAAAATTTAAAAAAATTTTTTAAATACACTTAAAAATATTTTTAAAACTTAGATCAGTAGCTGCTTTGATGGGTGACTGATTGGGAAGAGTCACTAGAGAAATTTCTAGGGAGATGGAAATGTTCTATATTTTAACAGGGATGAAGTTACATTAGGTAAATGCACTTGTCAAAGATGATCAAACTGTACAATTTAATATCTGAGGATTTTGTCGTATGTAAATCACACTTGAATAAGAAAATTTTAAAGATAAATACATCAAGTACTAAAATACTGAAAAATGTCTATCTCTTACAGAGTCAAGAAAGAAATCAGAAGGCAACTACACTGGAGTTGTGGCTGTGAGAAATGGCAGGAAAAAGAGTCTGAAAGGCAGGAGGTAGAATTAACAGGATTTCATGGCTAAATGAAAATGGGAGTGATGGTGAGGCAGCAACCAAGAACTCCCAGGTTTGTGGCTTAAGCACCTAGATAGATTGTGGTGCCATTTCCTAAAACTAGAAACGATGAAGGACAAAAATATTAGGGGAAGGATAAACTAAGGAGTTCGGTTTTGCACATGTTGAGACTAAAATGCCTATGAGTCATGCAAGTGATATTTAGGAGGATATAGAGATCTATGGCTGAGAAAACACATGTTAGAGCTAGAGGCAGGGGTTTGGAGTCACAGGGAAGGCTCAGGAGAGACACAGGGAAAAAGTAATAAAAACCATGGCAAGCTGCTATCACTTAGAGAAAAAACTCAGAGTGAGAAAAGGGTTTAGGACTGAGCCCTGAGAATCTTCACTAGTTAATCTCTGGGTGAAAAAGGAGAACATGCAGGAGCAGACTAGTTGGAAGAAAACCAGAAGAATGTTGTAATGTGGAAATGATGGAAAGAGGATTTCAAGACGCAGAGAGTAGTCAAAGGTGGCAAATGTGGCTGAGAGGTGACAAAGCTGGGCATTGTAAAGTATTCATTGGACTCAGTGACACAAAAGTCAGTGTTGACCTTGACAAGAGCAAGTTCATGGGAGAGGAGCCAGACTGGAGTGAGATGAAGGGCAGGAGGTGTGAAAATAAAAACAACCCGGTAGATAGCTCTTAAGAGAAGGTTGACTATCCAGAGGAGACAAGACATAGGGCATTAGCTGGGCTTGAGGCAGAGGTTTTTTAAACCTAAGAGAAACCAGCACATATTTAAATGTTGACAGGAAGTCGGTAGAAAAAGACAGGCTGAAGAGAGTAAGGTATTGACAGATAAACAGCACAAGGTTTCTGAGAATTGCAGATATTACAGAAATAGTAAAGAACTAGAATTAGAAGTGGAGCCCAAAGATGTGACTGAATGACTGCAATCTCATGTTCATGAAAAAAGAGTTGCTTCTTATGGATGAGCAAAGAAAGTGATTTCTTGAGATGGAATCTACTCCTGGTGAAGATGATGTAAAGACTGTTGAAATGACAACAGAGGATTTAAATATTACATCAACTTAGGTGATAAAGCAGTGGCAAGATTTGAGAGGACTGACTTCAATTGTGAAAGAAGTTCTACTGTGGGTAAAATGCTAGCAAACAGCATCACATGCTACAGAGAAATTGTGAAAGGAAAAATCCGTTGGTGTAGTAAACTTCATTGCTGTGTTATTTTAAGAAATTGCCACAGCCATCCCAACCTTCAGCAACGACCACCCTGGTAAGATTATGAGTTGCCAAAAGCTCAGGTGATGGTTAGTGTTTTTTAGCAATGATGTATTTATTTATTTTTATTATTTATTTATTCATTCATTCACTCATCCATTCATTCATTTCTTCATTTATATTTTTGAGATAGAGAGCACGTGCACAAACGGGAGAGGGGCAGAGGTACATGTAGGAAGAGAATCTTAAGCAGCCTTCATGCTCAGTGCGGAGCTCGACACAAGTCTCAATCCACAACCCTGGGATCATGATGTGAGCCAAAATCAAGAGTCAGATGCTTAATTGACTGAACCTCCCAGGTGCCCTTGGAGTATTTTTTAATTAAGGTATGTTAATTGTTTTTTTTTTTTTTTACACATACTGCTACTGCACAGTTAATAGAGTATGGTATAGGGTAAACATAACTTTTTTGTTGTTGTTGCTACTTATTTTATTTTTTATTTTTTTAATTTTTATTTATTTTTTAATTTACATCCAAGTTAGTTAGCATAATAGTGCAACAATGATTTCAGGAGTAGATTCCTTAATGCTCCTAACCCATTTAGCCCCTCCCCAGTCCCACAACCCCTCCAGGAACCCTCTGTTTGTTCTCCATATTTAAGAGTCTCTCATGTTTTTGTTCCCCTCCTTGTTTTTGTATTATGTTTGTAAACATAACTTTTATATGCACTGGGAAACCAAAACTTCATTTGATTCACGTTATTGCGACATTCACTTTATTGCACAGGCATGGAACCAAACCCACAATATCTCTGAGGTATGCCTGTACTGGGATTAGGGGTAAAAACCTTCATTTACAAAAACTAAGGATTTAAGGGCATCTGGCTGGCTAAGGGCACGCAACTCTTGATTTAGGGGTTGTGAGTTCAAGCCCCATGCTGTGTGTAGAGATTACTTAAATAAATATTAAAAAAAAAAAAAAACAACTAAAGAATTAATGAGTACATTACTTTCAGCATTCCTCACCCTGGCAGAGCATTTTCTTTGTGCAGTCTTTGTAACTTAAACAGAAGTCTTTGCCTTCTTTGCACAAATAAATTACAAGGGGTCAGGCAGGGGCTCTTCAGTGACTCAGTCGGTTAAGCATCTGACTCTTGGGGCACCTGGGTGGCTCAGTCGATTAAGTGGTCAACTTAGGCTCAGGTCATGATTTCATGGCTTGTGAGTTTGGGCCCTGCGTTGGGCTCTGTGCTGACAGCTCAGAGCCTGCAGCCTGCTTTGGATTCTGTGTGTGTGTGTGTGTGTGTGTGTGTGTGTGTCTCTCTCTCTCTCTCTCTGCCCTTCCCCTGCTCGTACTCTGTGTCTCTCTTTCTCTCTCTCTCTCAAAAATAAATAAACATTAAAATTTTTTTTTAAAGAAGCATCTGACTCTTGATTTTGGCTCAGGTCATGATGTTGCAGTTTGTGGAACTGATGCCCCATCTCAAGGTTTATGGGATGAAGTCCTGTGCTGGACTCTGCTTTCAGTGCAGATTCTCTCTCTCTCTCTCTCTCTCTCTCTCTGCCCATCCCTCCTTCTCAAAGTAAATAAATATTTTTTTAAAAGTGGCCAGCAAGACTCCTTCAATATGAATAAGAATCAAGGGCAGACTCCTTTCTTTTCAAAGTTCTTGTTGATTTAGAGCAAGTACATAACTCAGTCTGGTCAAACGCTCTTTTTTCTACACGTGGGTATTTCAAAAATTTTATCAGTAATTTGCTCTTAAAATTCTCACCTAACCACAAATTCTCTATGCCACAAAAGAATTAAAAATGCTCCTATTTATACACCATAAAATTATAATTCAATATTTCTCAACATGTAGCCCATTGATCTCTTGAATCAGAATCAGGTGATGTAATTTTTTTAGTTTTTTAAATGTTTATTTATTTTTGAGAGAGATCCTGAGTAGGGGAGGGGCAGAGAAAGGGGGGGACACAGGATCTGAAGTGGACACTGTGCTGACAGCAGTGAACCCAATGTGGGGCTTGAACTCACAAACAGTGAGATCATGACCTGAGCAGAAGTCAGACACTCAACTGACCTGAGCCACCCAGGTGCCTCTGATGTTATTTTTAAAATGCTGGTTACCAAGATCTACCCCCAAACCTAATCAATCAGAATCCTTAGTGAAAAAGCCTGGGAATACTCCCAGATTATAAAAACTCTCCAGATTATTCATATTAAATTTAGGGGGAAACAGTTATGGGCAAAGCTAAATAAATAATCTGTGCTAACAGCAAGGTGTATGCTTGGGATTCTCTCCCTCTCTCCTTCTCTGCCCCTCCCCTGTTCCTGCCCGTACGCACGCTCTCTCTCTCTCTCTCTCTCTCAAAATAAATAAATAAATAAATAAATAAATAAATAAATAAATAATTTTTTTAAAAAAAGAAAACTTAGGGGTGCCTAGGTGGCTCAGTTGGTTGAGCGTCTGACTTCAGCTCAGGTCATGATCTCACACTCCGTGAGTTTGAGCCCCACGTCGGGCTCTGTGCTGACAGCTCAGAGCCTGGAACCTGCTTCGGATTCTGTCTCCCTCTCCCTCTGCCCCTCCCCTGCTCACGCTTTGACTCGCTCTGTCTTTCAATAATAAATAAACGTTAAAAATAAAGAAAAAGAAAAAGAAAAAAGAAAAAAGAAAAATTAGTGGTTCCCAGGGGCTGGCAGGAGGGAGGAATGGGGTGTGGCTGCTAATGGGTACTCCTAAAAAATAGTTTAAAAATAGATAATAATGACAGTTGCTTTTATTCAACATAGTACTGGAAGTCCTGGCTATAGCAATTAGGTAACATAAAGAAATAAAAGGCATCCAAATTGGTAAGGAAGAAGCAAAACTTTCACTATTTGCAGATGACATGATACTACACATAGAAAACCTGAAAGGATTCCACCAAAACTGCTGGAACTGATAAATTTAGTAAAGTCACAGGATACAAAAGCAATGTACAGAAATCTGTTGTATTTCTATGCATCAATAATGAAGCAGCAGAAAGAGAAATTAAGAAAGCAATCCCAGGGCACGTGGGTGACTCGTTTGAACGGCCAACTTCAGCTTAAGTCATGATCTTATGGTTCGAGAGTTTGGGACCCGTGTGAAGCGCTGTGCTGACAGCTCAGAGCCTGGGGCCTGCTTCAGATTCTGTGTCTCCCTCTCTCTCTGCCCCTCCCCAACTTGCACTTTGTCTCTCTCTCTCTCAAAATAAATAAACATTAAAAAAAAATAACAACAACAAAAAGCAATCCCATTTACAATTGCACCAAAACCTGTAAGATGCCTAGGAACAAACTTAACCAAAAAGGTAAAAGACCTATACTCCAAAAATTATAAAACAATGATGAAAGAAATTAAAGACAACAGAAAGAAATGGAAAGACATTCCATGCTCATGGATTGGAAGAACAAATATTTTTTAAATATACTACCAAAAACAATCTACACATTTAATGTAACAGCATTTTTCACAGAACTAGAACAAATAATCCTAAAATTTGTATGGAACCATAAGAGGCCCTGAATAGCCAAAGCAGTCTTGAAAAAGAAAAGCAAAACTAGAAGCATCACAATCCTGGACTTCAAGTTATATTACAAAGCTGTAGGGATGAAAATAGTACGGTACTGGCACAAAAACAGACACAAAGATCAATAAAACAGAATATAAAACCCAGAAAATGAACCCAAAACTATATGGTCAATTAACCTTCAACAAAGCAGGAAATAATATCCAATGGGGAAAAGACAGTCTCTTAAACAAATGGTGCTGGGAAAACTAGACAGCAACATGCAGAAGAATGAAACTGGACCACTTTCTTACACCATACACAAAAATAAATTCAAAATTGATGAAAGACCTAAATATGAGATCTGAAACTATAAAAATCCTAGAAGAGAGCACAGGCAGTAACTTCCTGACATTGGCCATAGCAACTTTTTTCTAGATATGTCTCCCAAGGCAAGGGAAACAAAAGCAAAAAATGAACTACTGGGACTACATCAAAATAAAAAGTTTCTGCACACTAAAGGAAACAATCAACAAAACTAAAAGGCAGCCTACAGAATGGGAGAAGATATTTGCAAATGACATATCCAGTAAAGGGTTACTATCCAAAATATATAAAGAACTTCTACAACTCAGGGCGCCTGGCTGGCTCAGTAGGTACGCATGTGACTCTTGATCTCAAGGTCATGAGTTCAAGCCCCACAGTGGGCATGGAGCTTACTTAAAAAACAAAACAAACAAACAACTTATATAACTCACCACCAAAAAATAAACAAACCCCAAATAATTCAGCTAGTAAGTGGGCAGAAGACATGAATAGACATTTCTCCAAAGAAGACCTCCAGATGGCAAATAGACACATGAAAAGATGCTCATCATCACTTACGATCAGGGAAATGCAAATGAAAACTTCAACGAGGTATTACTTCACATCTGTCAGAATGGCTAAAATAAAAAACACGAGGGGCCCCAGGGTGGCTCGGTTGGTTGGGCGACTGACTTCGGGTCAGGTTATGATCTCACAGTTCGTGAGTTTGAGCCCCATGTCGGGCTCTGTGCTGACAGCTAGAGCCTGGAGCCTGCTTCAGATTCTGTGTCTTCCCTCTCTCTATCCCTCCCCTGCTCATGCTCTGTGTCTGTCTCTCAATAATAAATAAACATTAAAAAATTTAAAAAAACATAAGAAACAACAGGTGTTGGCAAGGATGTGGAGAAAAAGGAATACTTGTGCACTGCTGGCGGGAATGCAAACTGGTACAGCCACTCTGGAAAACAGTACGGAGTTTCCTAAAAAAGGTAAAAATAGAATGAGCCTAGGATCCAGCAATCCCACTACTGGTTATTTACCCCAAAGTACAAAAACACAATTTCAAAGGAATAGATGCACCCTTATATTTCTAGCAGCATTATTACAATAGCCAGGGTATGGAAGCAGCCTAAGTATCCAGTCATCGACTGATGAATGGATAAGGAAGATATGGGGCATGGGGGCTATATGTATATATATACATATATATATATATATATATGTATATATATACGTATATGTGTATATATATGTATATATGTATATATATGTATATATGTATATATATGTATATATGTATATATATATACTTTTTTATTTTTATATATTTATTTTTCATATATATATAATCAGAATGTTATTCAGCCATAAAAAAGAATGAAATATTGCCATTTTCAATGATATGGATGGAGCTAGAAAGTATAATGCTAAGTGAAATAAGTCAGAGAAAGACAAATACACTTTGATTTCACTGATATGTGGAATTTTAAGAAACATAACAAATGAGCAAGGGGGGAAAAAGGTGGGGAGAGAGGGAGATGGGGTGGGAGGGAGAGAGAGAGTGAGAAACCAAGACACAGACTCTTACTATAGAGAACTGATGGTTACCAGAGAGGAGATAGGTGGGGGGATGAGTTAAACAGGTGATGGCATTATTAAGGAGTGCACTTGTCATGATGAGTACCGGGTGACATATGGAATTGTTGAATCACTACATTGTATACCTGAAACTAATATAACACTGTATATTAACTAACTGAAATTAAAATAAAAACTTAAATAGTGATTATTGTACAAATCTGTAATTATACTAACCACCACTGATTGTGTGCTTAAAAAGGGTGAGTTTTGTAGTGCATGAATTTTATCCCAACAAAGTGGCTATTAAAAATTATCAGATTTGAAAAAAATGATAAGATCTGATCCATCTTTAGTAATATGAATAAATGAATCAACCATAACAATTTTCTAATTTTTCTTAAAGATTTGTAAAAATGAAGCCTACAACCTTCCCTGGGAGGCTTTCCAATATATGTCCTGAGAATGTTCCTTTTTTTTTTTTTTTTAAGATTTTATTTTATTTTTAAAGAATTTCTATGCCCAACATGGGGCTTGAACTGAGATCAAAAGTCACATGCTCTACCAACTGAACAAATAAGGTGTCCCATAAAAATGTCCCTTTTTATAACTTCCTAGGGAAGTAGAGTTTCCTTCTTTCCTAAGGGGTAATTCTTTGGCCAAAGAAAGAAAGAGGAAAGGGGCTCAAATTCCAGAATCCTTCCTTCTTTTTGCTGCAAAAGCCCCAGAACAACAATAATCTGAATTGGTCGACAATCTGAAACTTTTCAATAAATAAAAATGGGAAAATTTGAAGAGATAACTGATAAAATTTTAACATTCACCCATCACACCACACTAGAACAGCTGTTTTCCCTACTTTTTTTCTTCTAGTCATCCACATGTAGTTCATTTTATACACAGCTGTAATCAGTATGTATATAATTTTGTATTCCCTTTATCATTATACTGTAAACATGCTATATTGTTAACATGATTTTTTATAACAATCATTTTCAGTGTTGCAATATTTCATCCAGTTGATGTATTTTCTTAACTATTCCCCTTACATTGACTTTAAAATTGTCTTTCCTCAATTTTTCTGTGTGTAGACAAACTATATACAGACTTTTATATTTCCCTTCTTTTGAATTATTTTCTTAGGTTGTTCTTTAGCAGTAGAGATTCTGGGTCATACAGTATGAACATTTTTATGGCTCTTGCTTTCTAAACTAGTATGAGTTTTTGTCTCTTTTTTAAAAAAAAATTTTAATGTTTATTTTTGAAGGAGAGGGACAGAGCACAAGCAGGGAAGGGGCAGAGAGAGAGGGAGACACAGAATCCAAAGCAGGCTCCAGGCTCTGAGCTGTGGGGCTCAAACTCACAAGCTGTGAGATCATGACCTGAGCCGAACTTGGATGCTTAACCAGTTGAGCCACCCAGGTGCCCCTAAACTAGTATGAGTTTTTCAACACTATTTTGCACTGTGTGTGTGTTTGTGTGTGTGTGTGTGTGTGTGTGTGTGTGTGTGTGTGTGTGTGTGTTTGTGGATATATACAGGTTAACTTAACAAACATGAAATGGTACTAAAGCCTCTATTATTAAATTTTATTTTTCATGATGGAATCACTTTTACTTTTTAGTTATAAAAATAGCAAATGTTCATTGTCAAACTTAAATAATTTATAAAGGATACAAATAGAAAGGGAAAGGTTTCCTGGAGGATTGATAAAACATGTTACCTCCTAAATTTGAGTTTACATAAGTGTGAAATGTATATTAATGATCAGAGGCTCTAGGATGGCCCACGCAGAAACCCTACGGCCTGATAAAAGTCCACACTACCTCCATGGAAGGAAAGAATATCCAAGTAGAGGGCTGTAGGATATGAGGACCAATGGGACAAGGAAAGGATATTGGGTTAACACATTCCACAAGGAAAAAAGCAGAAGTGGTACATTTTTTATAGTAAAGGGATGAAAGGAGAGGCTAAGATAATCTCTGTGTGGTCTAGACTGAGGCGCTTGACAGAAACACAAATAAGCAATAAACAATCTCTCAAGCAAACTGAGTATCTAGAAGTACACAAAAATGAAATTAATGGAAAATATACAGAAAAAATAAATTTGTCTCCTGCTTACACTATAAAACTCAAAGATAAATAAATGTTTGTTGGTCTAACTTAGAAGGCCAGTTCTTGACTAGAGACTATAGAACATTAAAAAGTTTCTAATTTACAAGTCCATTCCTCAATTTTGCAGCTAGCTCTGATGGAAATTGTTTTTCTTAAGCCAAAAATGAGGTTGCCTCTTCATAACCCCACACTTTCCTAATCATTCCTATAACCCAATGTCAAGATTGTGCTGACATGTTGTCTTTACAATTTTAGTTTGCACTAGTTTGTAGATTGCTTGGTAAGTGCTCTAAACTGTGTGGGTATATTCTGTGTTCTCCACAGGACCGTAAATTCCAGGAAATGTCTTCTTTTCACTTTTATCTAACAATACAATGACTACTAAAATGTAGCCAGATGATCACAAAACCTTGCTTATTAATTCTATGAGGGAAGAGGATAAAAAATAGCAATATATGGCTTCACACTTGGATTATTAATATCACCAGCTATACTGGATTCTACCATTCTCTTAACTAAACAGTTGCTCAAACATTAAAGACCATAGCCCTGAAAACTGCCTATTAGCCTTGCTTCATCTCCCACCCCAGCCCACACCATCCCCACTCTACAGAACTTCATGCTGCAGAGATACCAGAGTATTAATGCTTCTGAAACACACAAGTGCTATCTCACATCTCTAGGGCTTTCACATGTTTTCTTCTCTCAGCAGTACCCTTCACGCATCTGAGCATCTGGATTACCTTTCCATCCTTTATAACCCACTCAGAAGCCACCTGCTCCAAGACCCCCCATGTCCACCCTAAAAACTGTATGATGCTTTCTCCTGTTCTATCTCTACACCTGGAACAAAACTTCTACTGTTGCACTGAGTGTACTGTGTTGTAATTAACCTACTACATGTATTTATTCCATTAGACAATTTCAGGCTTGGTAAAAATTTATCCAGTTAAGGAATAATGGGAGGAAAGAATGGAGAAATGGAGGGCAGGAAACCCAAGGAAGTTTCTGTCACCTCCTCTGAGCAGGAACCATGTCTCATTTTTCTCCATATCTCCAGGGAGTAGGGCAGGTCTTAGGACATACAGTACTCACCAAATGTTTGATAAATTTTTTGACATAAATTTTAAAGGAAAGAAATAATAAACCACTTTGGCATGAAATTCTTAAAGGAAAAACTGCCATTAATCGAAACCAGGTATTGGGGCGCCTGGGTGGCGCAGTCGGTTAAGCGGCCGACTTCAGCCAGGTCACGATCTCGCGGTCCGTGAGTTCGAGCCCCGCGTCGGGCTCTGGGCTGATGGCTCAGAGCCTGGAGCCTGTTTCCGATTCTGTGTCTCCCTCTCTCTCTGACCCTCCCCTGTTCATGCTCTGTCTCTCTCTGTCCCAAAAATAAATAAACGTTGAAAAAAAAAAATTAAAAAAAAAAAAAAAAAGAAACCAGGTATTGTTTGAGCCAAATCAATTGTGGTGCACATAAGCACCTTAGGGGCCCAGCTTGAGACTCTATGGAATCTTAGTGCCAAGAATTAAGGTAGACACTTGGAATTCAAAAATGCCTGGGGGGTCTGGGGGGCTCAGTCGGTTAAGTGTCCAACTTTGGCTCAGGTCATGATCTCACAGTTTTGTGAGTTCGAGCCTCATGTCAAGCTCTGCTGCACAGAGCCAGCTTGGGATTCTCCCTCTTTCTCTGCCCCTCCCCCACTTGCATTCTGTCTCTTGGAAAAATAAATAAATAAACTTTAAAAAACATGCATGAGACATGATTCTCTCCCTGAAAGGGCTCGTAGCTGAGATGGGAAATCAGGTTCATAATAAGATAATCATCATATAACATGATAAAACCTATATCCAGGATATGTTCAGAATACGAGGGTATAAGGAAGAGATGTATATTATCTAGCTGGGGGTGATGGTGGTGGGGAGAGGGAGAATTTGGGAAAGACTTCCTGAAGAAGATGGTCCCTGGGCTCTTAGATGATCAAGGCATGCCTTAATATATTTTGTTGATGGGTGTCCATGAAGGGGACTAGTTGCTTTACGGCTCAAGTATCCTCCTGGGAAATCACTCACTCTAAGGGGAACTGAATCCTAGCACATAAGCTACAGTAAGGACAGTAAGTTGGTTTTGGAGAGGTAGCCAATACTGTGTCTTTAACTGGACCAGAAGAAGAACCAAAGAGAACTGGATCTTGGAGGACATTGTGCATCAGAGCATGAGGGTGGCAGAAGATTTTACCAGAGTAGCCAGAGTGTAAGAGGAAGGAAAGAGGTGTGGGATGTGGTGGCAGAGAGAAAAACATTTAGGGATCCAGACTGGAGGAAATGGCTACCCACGAAGTAGCCCAGAAAACTGTATTCCAAGGCAGATTTGAGCTATCCCTGGTGACTCTGACCTAATTGTGAAAGAGTTTGGAGGAAGCCAAAGTTTCCACAGTTGGGAGGCTAATGTGAAGTCAGAGAAATATTTACCTGCTGCTGTTATGGACACTTTATTATTATTATTATTATTATTATTTGAAATCCCAGATTGCTTTGTCCTATGTTGCATGAGAAAAGTATGAGCCACCATTCCAGCCCACAAAGAGTTTACAATTGTGTTGAGAAAGCAATTGTTTTCATTTCATTTTTAAGTGCTATAGAAACACACTCAGGATAAAAAAAAAAATCGTTAAAGATTTCCCAGAAAAGGAGGGAATGAAAGCAGAAAGCAAAGATGAGAATATCAGACCACGTCCAGAGATATTTACAGATCATGTATTTGTTTAAAAATCTGAAGTAGAACAAGGCGGTATATACAAGCTTACTAATCAGGAGATTTTGGTGGAAGAGAGTTTAAAAAAAAAAAAAAAAGACAATGTGCTACATTCTAAATGCCCTTGAGGATAGTAGGAGAGTGGCAACCTAGGAACCAGACTCAGGCAGGACAGTGGCTGTGGGGTAAAGTGTCAGGCAGGATGTCTCAGGAATAAGAACAGTCTGAAGAAAGATAATTCCTTAGGGCTGGGCGGTGGGCAAGAACTGGATCCAAAGTGAAAGGCCTACAAGATTCTGACAGATGAGGTCAAGGGAGGTGTCTGGAAAGATTTCCTGAGTCAGAAGTAGCATATACAGAAAACTTTCCAAGGAGTCCTCAAGCAAGAGGTGAGCTGTTAACGATTCCTAGCTAGAGCAGACAAGACTCCCAACATAAGTGCTTGAAGTTAATTACCTTGTGTTGCCCAGGGTTGGCAGGCAGGGAAGGAACATGTGGAGTTGTCCAGAGCCAGCAAGATAGTAGGCTTCTGCATTTATATTCAGATCTCTGAGAAGCAGAGGTGACCTGGTGGGCTACTACTTGCTAGAGATGGTGCCTGTTAGGTGTGGGTGTGGCTAACGGTTTCATCCTGCCTCCATTTTCAAGTGTCAAATCAGGGTAGTTGCTAAGAAGCACTTAAGGAAGTCATTTACAGAAGGTACAAGGCAAGAGACCAGGAATTCTGTTCTCAACCTCTTAATTCTCCTATTGGAAATCCATCACACTGAAGGTAATCAGAATGCCCTCTTATTGTTTACTTCAGGTTGGAAGCCATTGCACAAGGCTATTAAGATGTCACATTTGGGGCGCCTGGGTGGCGCAGTCGGTTAAGCGTCCGACTTCAGCCAGGTCACGATCTCGCGTCCGTGAGTTCGAGCCCCGCGTCAGGCTCTGGGCTGATGGCTCAGAGCCTGGAGCCTGTTTCCGATTCTGTGTCTCCCTCTCTCTCTGCCCCTCCCCCGTTCATGCTCGGTCTCTCTCTGTCCCCCCCAAAAATAAATAAATGTTGAAAAAAAAATTAAAAAAAAAAAAAGATGTCACATTTGTCTTATGGTCTACTGTTAAAGAATTTTGAAAAATGGAAGAGGTTAATATTTTAAATGTCTCCTTTTACATTGTTTTAGCTAATGCTGTATTTTGAATAATATTTGTATTCTCTCATTTTACCATTTAATGAAATCTTAATTGTTTTTGGCTCTCTTGTTCCACTATTTTGTATGCTTTTTTCCTTGCTTAGTAATAGCATTTCATCAAGTTTTCTTTAGTTTTTTTTCACTGAAAATAATACATGCTCATTTCAAAAGCTGAAAAATAAAGCATAAAATTAAAAAATCATAGTCTTGTAGTAATCATTAACACTTTGAAGTAGTTCCTTTCAGTCTTTTTTTTTTTCTGAGAAGCCTATTTTTTCTTTAATTACTGTACTGTAATATTATTTATTTGAACTTCTGGATCTTGTGGTAAACAGTGCCTGAGGGAGAGGATTTTCCAGATGAATTGTTTGTGCCCAATTACACAATTTTGTCCAGTGGGAATAACAACTCATGAGGAAATTGTCTGCTTTTAAGTTTGATCCAGATACCACAAGATACACATTCTTTCAGATTCGTGAGTGTGCTCCATTCCAGCTGTGTGGTTTGCTAGGATGAGGACTGTACTAAGAACCTGTGTGGCCTCTGTATACTGGCAGTCCTGTAGGAACTCTGCCAGGTCTTTCAAAACATACGTTCTGTTCTTAAGTTCTTCATTTTTATTTGTTTTTCAATCAACTAATTTTTTTTTCTTCAAAAGGTTGTGTGAAATGTCGGCATAGTTTTGAACCCTGCCTGGCACATAGGAATGTCTGTTACCTTTGTGAATGAAACAACATGCAGCTAGGCACCACACTGTAGTTGGTCTTCTCTCCTGAACACTGGCTCACCTTCTGACTTCTGATACCATCCATATGCTACCATCTCTTCCACAGTTTTCATCTTTTATTTTTCCCTATGTTCCCAGAACATTTCTTAAATGTGTTTTCCACATCACTGCTTCAGCACACCTCAGTGTGAATTCTACCTTTTACTGTCTCCAATTTGTATCTTAATTCTTCTACTGCATGTTCAGTTTACCTATACCTATCCATCCTTACTGCCCCCTTTTATCTCAGCCTTCTCGTTTCTTATGCTTTTATGCTTCAGTTCAATACAGGCCAGGTCTTCCTGCATCAACAAAGGATAACAGAAATGTTTTTAAATTTCTTATAGATCTTATACTAAATGATTTTCAAGTTGTTCTTCCTTTAATTCTTCATAATGGCATTCTCCTTCATTTGTTCTAAAAGCGTTGTAAGTTCGAGGAGGCAGAGCTAAGATGCTAGAGCAGTAAGAGGACCCTTGGCTTGCCTCCTCCTTCAGCCACAGCTATATAAATATTAAATCATCCTGAATACCCAAGAAGTCAATCTGAGGACTGACAGAACAAACTGAACAACTAGAGGAAGAGAAGAGGCCACATCACGGAAGGTAGGTGGTATGGAGGCATGGATTGGAGGAGAAATGGATTGCAGGTGCTGCGGAGAGGAGGGAGCCCAGGTCACGGAGAGGCAAGAAAGAGAGAGAGAGAGAGAGAGAGAGAGAGAGAGAGAGAGAGATTGAGAGAAGGGGGAGCCCACAGGGATCACACAAGGAAAAAATTTCCCCAAAGCCACTGATTGGGAAAACAAGAGGGTCGATTTTCCTGAGTTTTTACAACCAGTGGGGCTCAAAGACTGGAATTTTAGAGGCCCATGGCATGGCTGGTGTAGAGCCCAGAAGGCACTGCAGTGTTCCTATGGAGAAGAAGGGCAGATAGCTCCAGGGCAGATGACTGAGGATCCCCTGGGACACACTGAGAGAGATAGTTCCTCCTTCTTGGAACACATCTGGGAGAAATGGCATTGCTTCTCCAGGGACAAAAGATCCAGCAGACACTATTTCTCTCCCCTGCTCCTCAGCATAGGTTCAGAGACAGCTGCTGAGGGCAGCTAACCTGGACACTGGCTTTTTGCTATGCTTTACTCCAAACCCCATGCCCCTGCGCTTTGGTGCTACTGCCCTTCTGGGACAAACCTGCATCAGTTTCAGCTTGGTGAGATCCTCCTCCAGAAGCCAGAGAGGGTCCCCACCACACCAGATCCCTAAAATTTAGAGTTTTAAAACTCAGCCAGCCTGCCTGGGATGGAGCCCAAGATGCTCTGTGCTGCCAGGCAGGGAGACAGCCAGGACAGATAGGATGAAGGTAGGGATCTGAGGGACACCTGGGACACATGAGGGGAGACTGTTCATTCTCCTGGGAGGGCTTCCTGGACAGTAGTGAGCAGGAACTACCCTCTCAGGGGATGATGGAGGGGGCTGGCACCATTTCTCTCCCCTACCCCTCAGGATAAACTACCTTCAATAAGTAGCACAGTGCCAAGTGGCCCTAGATAGCTTACACCAAGCCTCGCCCACCCCCCCTCCCCCGCACTCTGCAGGTGCTGCTTTTCTCAGGCAAGTGTGCCTAAGAACCAGCATAGTGGGTCTCTTCCCCAGAGGAGCAGCACAAACACCCTGCACACACCATGTCTACTGACCATAGCATTCTGCAAAGCTTCAGTTCTAGTGGAAATAGCACCAGATCTCATTTAATAAGCAGACCAGAGCACACCTGGTTAAAACTTGCCACACTCTGGTCAAGGAGTGGCCAACACTCTCCACTGCAGGCAAGGAGAAACTCTGCAGAAAACTGACCTGAGGGAAAGAGCAGCCAAACACAGCAGCAGAGTGCACACAACATATACCAGGGACACTTCCGGAAGTGCCAGGCCCTGGACAGTGTATGACCTCTTCTTCATAAAGTCATTACTATCAGGAGAGGAACATAATAGGCTTTCCTAACAGAGAATAAAACAGAAATTTAGACAAAATGCAAGATGGAAGAAATCATCCCCAAAGAAAGAACAAGAAAAGATCATAACCAAGGATTTAATCGAAACAGATATAAGTAATATGCCTGATCCAGAATTTATTTTCAACGTTTTTTTATTTATTTTTTTTGGGACAGAGAGAGACAGAGCATGAACGGGGGAGGGGCAGAGAGAGGGAGACACAGAATCGGAAACAGGCTCCAGGCTCTGAGCCATCAGCCCAGAGCCTGACGCGGGGCTCGAACTCACGGACCGCGAGATCGTGACCTGGCTGAAGTCGGACGCTTAACCGACTGCGCCACCCAGGCGCCCCGACCTGATCCAGAATTTAAAGCGACAATCATAAGGATACTACCTAGGCTTCAGAAAAGTATGGAAGACACCCAGGAGTCCCTTACAACAGAGATAAAAGATCTAAAAACTAGTCAGGCCAAAATGAAAAATGAAAAAACTGATATTCAAAACCAACTAGATGTAACGACCACAGGAGAGAAGCAGAGGAATGAATATGTGATATAGAAGATAAAATTATGGAAAATAATGAAGCCTAGAAGAAGAAGGAAAGAAAAATATTAGATCATCAAAGTAGACTTAGGGAACTCAGTGACTTCATAAAACATAATAACATTCATATCATAGGAGTCCTGGAAGAAGAAGAGAGGGAAAGGGGGGCATAAGGTTTATTTGAGGAAATTATAGCTGAAAACATCCCTAATCTGGGGAAGGAAACAGACATCCAAATCCAGGAGGTGCAGAGAAGTCCCATCAAAATCAACAAAAGCAGGCCAATACCAAGACATAACATAGAGATAAAGAAAAAATCCTAAAAGCAACAAGACAAAAGAAGTCCCTAACTTACAAGGGAAGACAAATAAGGTTAGCAGCAGATCTCTCCACAGAAACTTGGCAGGGAAGAAGGGAGTGGCATGATATATTCAATGTGCTGAATGGGAAAAATATGCAGCCAAGAATACTCTACCCAGCCAGAAAAGGAGAGACAAAGAGTTTCCCAAACAAAACTAAAGGAGTTCGTGACCACTAAACCAGCTTTGCAAGAAATATTAAAGGGGACTTTAAATGGGAAAGAAAGACCAAAAGCAACAAAGACCAGAGAGGAACAGAGAAAATCTCCAGAAACAACAACAAAATGAATAATAAAATGGCACTAAATTCATATCTATCAATAATTACTCTGAATGTAAATGGACTAAATGCTCCAATCAAATGACACAGGGTGTCAAAACGGATAAGAAAGCAAGACCGATCTAGGAAGCAGAAGAGGCAAGAACAACCCACAGACCAGCCAAAGCCTGCATGCCACTGCATCCCTGCATCCAGCACCCAGATCCTGCCACTGTCACCACCATGCCCAAGAGAAAGGCTGAAGGGGATGCTGAAGGAGATAAAGCCAAGGTAAAGGATAAGCTATAGAGAAGATCTGAATGGTTATCTATTAAACCCACTCCCCAAAGCCAGAGTCCAAGTCTAAAAAGGCCCCTGCAAAGAAGGGAGAGAAGGTACCCAAAAAGAAAAAGAGGAAAACTGATGACGGCAAGGACAGGAATAACCCTGCAGAAAACGGAGATGCTAAAACATACTGGCACAGAAAGTTGAAGGTGCTGGAGATGCCAAGTAAAGTGTGTGCACTTTTGATAACTGGGTACTTCTGGTGACTGGACAGTTTGAAATACTATTTTTTATCAAATTTTATAAAAATGGAAAATTTTGTTTTACTTTTTTTTAAGCTATGTTGTTAGCACACAGGACACTTCATTGTTGTTTTGGGGGAAGTGTACACATCACTAATAGAATATCTCCAAAGCTAGACTGATACAAAGGGAAAAACACCTTCCCCTTCTAGTTTTGAGAAACTTCCTCTTGGCTCCCAGGAGGAGGGATTCCTTGATGTTGACACACACTAGCCGGCTTGACATAATAGCCTTGTGGTATGGAAAAACTAAAATTAATTTTTTATGTCCTCTTCTCTCTTTCTGACTTCAACATAGACTTGACTCCGTTTAACCCAGAGACCTTTTAGAACCCAACCCCAAAAAATGATTCCCAGTATGTCAGGCAACCTGGTGTCACCATTGAGATTGCATCCCTCAAAAGAGTTCCTTTTCTAGTTAGCTATCAGATCTTCAGAATGATAATTCTGCCATTTTCATTTCATTACTTGAAAGTCAGGGATGGCTTGTGAAAAGTTGTTAAACAACATGCTAAATGTGAAATGTCAACCCTTACTCTAAGCTTTCCCTATTCAGGGCATCAAATAAAGACTTCACTGGGTTTTATAGTAGCTTTCAGATTTTGGTAGCCCATTGAAGAAGGGAGTCTGAAAGTTGTTGTATAGTGTTAATGACTGGCTGCCAATGTCCTGCCTGAAATACCATGATTGTTTATGAGAAGTATCTTTAATAAAGCTGGATACAGTTTGAAAAAATAAAAATAAAACAAGACCGTTCTATATGCTGCCTACAAGAGACTCATTTTAGACATAAAGACACTGCAGATTGAAAGTGAGGGGATGGAAAACCATTTAGCATGCAAATGGAAGTCAAAAGGAAGCTGGAGTAGCAATACTTAACATCAGACAAACTAGATTTTAAACCAAAGACTGTAACAAAACAGGAAGAAAGGCACTGTATAAAGGGCACTGTATAAAGGGGTCCAACCAACAAGAAGAATTAACAATTATAAATATTTATGCCCCTAGATGGAAGCACCCAAATATATAAGACAATAACAAACATAAAGGAACTCATTGATAGTACTACAATAATAGTAGGGGACTTTAACACCCCACTTACAGCAAGGGACAGATCACCTAAGCAGAAAATCAGTAAGAAAACAATGACTTTGAATGACACACTGGAACCAGATATATTCAGAACATTTCATCCTAAAGGAGTGGAATATATATTCATTTCCAGTGCACATGAGACATTCTCCAGAATAGATCACATACTAGGTCACAAATCAGGCCTCAACAAGTACATAAAGACTGAGATCATACCATGCATATTTTCTGACTACAACACTATGAAACTTGAAGTCAACCACAAGAGAAAATTTGGAAAGACCACAAATACATGGAGGTTAAAGATTTCATACTAAAGAATGCATGGGTCAACTAGGAAATAAAAAAGAAATTAAAAAATACATGGAAACAAATGAAAATGAAAATACAATGGTCCAAAACCTTTGGAATGCAGCAAAATCAGTCATGAGGGAAGTATATAGCAATACAGGTTCATGACCTGTATCTTACGGTTCATGGGATTGAGCCCCAGACTGGGCTCTGTGCTGACAGTGCAAATCCTACTTGGGATTCTCTTCCTCTCCCTCTCTCTCTGCCCCTTCCCCGCTCACGCTCTTTCTCTCTCTCTCAAAATAAATAAGCATTACAAAAAAAAGTCATTGCTCTAGGGAATCTACTAGAGATGAAAGGACATTAGATTTCTTACATAACTGTCTACCATATTCACCAGAAAATGTTCAGAGTTATATATCTAAGATGCAAATCTAATGTCATTCTTCTGCTTAAACCCTTCAAGTTCATTCTGAAAGCAATGGAAAGTAAAATGTAGTGATGTAAGAATAAATGCAGCAGGGGCCATTAAGAAGACTGTTGTGATGAACTAGGCAAATTATGAAAAAGACCTAAAATAAGGCAGTAGCTTTGGGAACAGAAAGGAGATGGCTCTAAGATCTGGAGATTGGACATACAAAGAGCAGAGACAAGGATATGCTGAAAGAGGAAAGGTAGTGATATTTACCAATTCAGGAAATATAGAAAGCAGACCAGTTTTAGAGTAAAAGAAGGTAAGTATGGTTTTGGAAATGATGAATCTGGGGTGGTGACAGGACTTCCAAGTGGTGAAGGTCAGAAGGCATTTGAATATTGAGGCTTAGAGCTCAGCAAATAAGTAGTAATTGAAATTATGAATATGAATAAAGTCATCTAGGGAAAGTAAATAGAAAAATAAAAGGTAAATAATAAGATCCTGGGGATCAGGAGCATTTAAGTAATGAAAACAGCACTGCCCCACAAACAAATATTCAGAAATGTGTGAAGAGTAGCATTACAAATTAAGGGAGGCAAAACAAGATAGTAGATTCAAACTCAAACAGATCAACATAAAACATGAATGAACAAAATGCTGTTAAAAAAAAAACAAACAGCCTGTTAAAACAAACAGCTGATAATAGCCTGTTAAAAAACAGATTATCACAGATAAAAATAAAACAAAATATAATCTAATGATGTGCTATTCATAAGACTCACAGCTAATTCAAGAATACAAAAATGCTTAAAGTAAAAGAACGGAAAAAGTTATCACTGATCAACTATAAACTGAAAGCTGGTACTATAGGTGATAATATAACCATACCAGCACCAGCCAAAACAGACTGCAAGGAATATATCCTAATGATAAAATGAGAAATCATCATGAAATACAGCACTTTTAGATTAATAGATTCCAACTGTACAACCTCAAGATACATAAAGCAAAAAGGACAGAACTATAAGGGGAAATTGGAAAATTCACAATAGTAGTGAGAGATTTGAACACCTCTCTCAATAATTGGTAAAATAGGTAAACAAATAAAATTAGTAAGACCAGAAAAGATTTGAACAATATGACAACATGAGTAGGAAACTTAACCTGATATAGAATATTTCACCCAGCACTGCTACGTACATATTATTTTCAGCATATGTGGAACTTTTTTTTAGTGCTAAGGTATAAATTTGGTCTCAATAAAATTCAAAGGGTTTAATTCATACAAATAAGCAACTAACAGGGAATCTACAGCCTTAAAGGCACAGGTCAGAAAAGAAGTTTGAAAATCACAGAGTCAAAAGATCTGAAGACACCTCAGCAAAGAACACATACAAATGGCAAATAAATATATGAAAAGATGTTCCACATCATACACTATTAGGAAACTGCAAATTAGAACAATAATGAGATACTACTATGCATTTATTAGAATGGCTAAAATTCAAAACACTGACAATCCCAAAAACTGGTGAGGATGTGGATCAGTCAGAACTCTCATATTGCTGACGGGAATGCACAATGGCACACTCTGAAAAAAACAGTTCAGTAGTTTCTTACAAATGAAATTTACTCTGACTATACAATCCAGCAGTAATGCTCCTTTGTATTTACCCAAATTAACTGAAAACCTTTACATTATGTTTATAGCAGCTTTACTCATAGCTGCCAAAATTTGGAAACAACCAAGACTTCCTTCACTTCATGAGTGGATAAATAAAATATTATTCAGCTTTAAAAAGAAAAGAGCTATCAAGCCATTTAGGGCCATGGAGGGACCTTGAATGTGTATCATTAAGTAATCAGTAAAAATCTGATTAATTTCACCTGTATGATATTCTGGGAAAAGGCTAAACTATGGAGACAGTAAAAAGAACACTGGTTACCACAGGTTAGGGGTGGGAGGAATGAATGGATGGAGCACAGAGGATTTTCAAGGCAGTGATACTATTTTATATGATATTGTAATGGTGGATACATATCATTATACATTTGTCCAGCCCCATACAATGTACAACACCAAGAATGAACTCTACTCTAACATGAACTACAGACTTTGGGTGATAATGAAGTATTGGTGTAGGTTCATCAATTCAACAAATCCCCTATTCTGGTGGGGAGCATTATTAGTAGCAGGGGAGGCTGTGTGTGTGTGTGGTGTATATAGGAACGTTACTTCCCAATCAATTTTGCTATGGATCTAAAACTGCTATAAAATAAAGTATATTTTTTTTAAAAATAGCCAAACATACATCTCAAGAAGTTAGAAATAAGAACAGAAAAACAACAACAACAAAAACAAGTTCATAGAAGGAAAGGAAGAATATAGAAACAAATAGAGAATAATCCAAAGATTAACAAAATTAAACTTTGTTCCTTAAAAAAAAAAAAAGTTCTGGGGCGCCTGGCAGGCTCAGTCACTAGAGCATGTGACTCTTGATCTCAGGGTTGTGAATTCAAGCTCCACATTGGGAGTAGAGATTACTTAAAAAGATTTTTTTTTAATGTTTATTTATTTATTTTGATAGAGAGAGAGAGACAGAGCATGCGCATGCACAAGCGGAGGAGGGACAGAGAGGGAGAGAGAGAATCCCAAGTGGGTTCCATGCTCATAGCAGAGTGCAACGCAAGGTTCAACCTCATAAACTGTGAGACCATGACCTAATCCAAAATCAAGAGTTGGACACTTAACTGACTGAGCCACCCATGTGCCCCCACCAAAAGTTTTTTAATTTAAAATAAAAGTTTCAAGAAGAACTAGAAAGCGTGAGTAGTTTCTACACCTAGAAACTGAGGAAGGAAAAAGTATTAAGAAAGCAGGCCTGGTCAACAGTACCCAATGGCATAAAAAAGTAAATAATTATAATGGAAAACTGCCTGATGACTCTGGCAATAGGGAGATCACAGATTACCCTAGCCAAGAACAGTTTAAGTAGAATGGAATGAAGTAGAACTAGTTTCTAAATGGAAAAAAAAAAAATCCTGGAGATGTTAACATTAATGCTGATATTATACATTTGCAAGATGTTTCTTTTTTTTTTAACCTTTGCACAGTGTCTCCCACATAGATGCTCAAAATAGTATTTGCTGAATTAATTCATTTGGAAGAGAAAGTATTACATGTAAAGGGCTTTAAATGCTTGACAGTATTGAGAACTGAATTAAGAAGGCTTGAGATTTCTAAATAGAGATAGAGCCTAGTAAAGCTGATGCTTAAAGATTGATCTGGATTTGGGTTTACTAGCATGAGAGGGAATACAGAGGGCAGGGAGCCTACTTAGGACATTGTTGCAGCAATGCAGGACAGCGGAAATGCAGTAAGATGAACAGTGAAATCTGAGAGACATTATAAAAATGAAATTATTAGGATTTGTTAATAAGTGGATATGGAAGTTAGGAGAAAAGGGTGTTAAAGGTCTCTGAAAGACTGGGGCATCTGAGTGGCTCAGTCGGTATAAGCGTCCAACTTCAGCTCAGGTCATGATCTTGTGGTTCATGAGTTCCAGCCCCATATCAGGCTCTGTGATGACAGCTCGGGGCCTGGAGCCTATGTTAGATTCTGTGTCTTCCTCTCTCTCTGCCCCTCCTCTGCTCACATTCTCTCTCTCTCTCAAAAATAAATAAATATTTTTAAAAAATTTTTAAATAGGTATCTGAAAGATTGAAAAAGTTCATAAAATGAAGAATGAAGATCATTGGTGTCATACAATGACATTTTAACTACAGACGGTTCTCGATGTCGATTGTTCAACTTTACAATGGTGTGAAAGCGACATACATTCAGTAGAAAATGCAATCCGAATTGTGACTGTTGAGCTTTTCCCAGGCTAGCAATACCCCAGGCTACTAGTCTCTCTTGTGATGCTGGGCAGTGGTAGCCCCAGCTCCCAATTAGCCACCCAAATATGAGGGTAAACAACTGATACTGACATCTATTCTGTACCCATAAAACCAGTGTTTTTCACTTTCAGTACAGTATTCAATAAATTACGTGAGTTGTTCAACACTGTATTATTAAATAGACTTTGTCAGATGATTTTGCCCAACTGCAGGCTAATGTAAGTGTTCTGAGCACGTTTAAGGTAAGCCAGGGTAAGCTATGAGGTTAGGTATATTAAATGCACTGTTGACTTACTATGGGTTGGTCAGGATGTAATCTTGTTGTTAAGTCAAGTAAGATCTATAAATGCAACTTCAACTAGATTTATTCCTTTAGCCTAAGAAATTGATATTTAATTTTCAGCATTTAAATTTCAGTCACAAACTTTCTCAAACAAATAAATTTTAAATCCAGGTGTTAACTGGGATCTTTATAAATGAATAAAAATCAGTGAAAAATTTATTCAAATTCAAATACTTTTATCTTTATTTCCATAAGGCAAGATAACGGGATACATTGAAATA
The DNA here is from genome assembly GCF_028749965.1 of Puma concolor. NCBI lineage: Eukaryota > Metazoa > Chordata > Mammalia > Carnivora > Felidae > Puma > Puma concolor. The sequence goes on from NC_141674.1 coordinate 79,210,411, forward strand.
TCCATGGAAAAAGCCACAAATAAAAGTTAAAAAAAAACCAACAATTTAAATTTAAAGCAATTTTAAAAATTAGCATGAGAAAGTTAAATGACAAATTTGCAAGACATTTAATACTATACACACACACACACACACACACACACACACACATATATATCAGAAGTTTTCAGTATATGTAAACACATACATCACTATATAGTTCAAATTCATCTCCAGAGTCAGCATACATGGTGGAAGGTTTCTCACCTTCCTCATTTCATTTCATTTTGGCTCACCTCCACCCTCAAAACATCTTGAAACATAGATAGTATGGAAACAAATGAACATAAGCTGTCTCTGAGAGTATTTATAATGAAATAGCTCAGCACTCTTTTTCTTTTTCACTAAACCATGCACTGCACCGCAAAATTAAAACAGACATCTCTAGGGATACAGATTTGCCAAGAGTGTTTCTGGCAAAAATAAAATTTGGCTCTTCTCCAGACTTCTATACATGGACGACAGTGGCTGCTCTACAGATGGAGATTGATTGCTGGCTGGCTGGTCTGTGGTTACTTAGTAGTGTCAAGATAAAGAATATTATGCACAGATCATTTTCATGTCTAAAGACTTCTGACAATAAACCTGCTCTGCCTAACTTCTCACATTCTGCAATAATGAAAGTTATTTCAGAGAGTTACAATTCTAGCCCTCATTTCTTACTGTACAGACAAGCAAACAGAAGACCAGGGAAGGTAAGTCATTTGCCCAAAATCGCACAGCTAGATGGTGACATTACAAAATCTAGGTCTTGAGACTCCCAGTTCAGTAATTTTCAACCTTTCTGTTAGGCCATACCACCTTTCTCTCTCTCTCTCTTTCTCTTTCTTTCTTTCTTTCTTTCTTTCTTTCTTTCTTTCATTTTTTTTAATGTTTATTTATTTTTGAGAGAGAAACACAGACTGAGAACAGGGGAGGGGCAAAGGGAGAGGGAGACACAGAATCAGAAGTAGGCTCCAGGCTCTGAGCTGTCAGCGCAGAGCCTGATGCGGGTCTCGAACTCATGAACCATAAGATCATGACCTGAGCTGAAGTTGGACGCTTAACCAACTGAGCTACCCAGGTGTCCTGGCCATACTACCTTTCTAAATAATATTTAAAATACCATGTTTCTTGTATCTTAAATTCTTTTTATTTAATTTCAAACACTTGAATGTCATAGACTCTTTCTCAATCAATATTTTGCTACAAATGACAATATACTTTTATTTTGTGATCCTGTACATAACAGTTTTTAAAAGGACTGTGTATTTTAAGTTCCAGGGTCACCAAAGTAAAATGAGGTTGGGACTGGATTATAAACTATTAAAACACATCTAAGAAATTCTGTATCTTTAACTTTTGAAAGATTCCTTAAGACTAGGAATTAACTCTTAGCTCTGCTACTGACTAGGTGTGTGATCTGAGCCTTGTTTCCCCCTTAGCTATAAAACAAGCACGTTGGATCAGCATTGTTATATTTAGGAATTAATTTATTCCATTATTTAAAATACAATTCCAGGTAACCTGAGGATAAGATCCTAATCCTTATTATCTTATAACATTCAAATAACAGAGCAAAGAAATAAACACATCAATCTATTCTTGATTAACAAGTTAAAACACAGAAAATATCTCTACTATAAAAAAGCAGTAGATTTGGCTCTGCATAGAGTCAGAGAGAAGGACACTATCTTGAGAAAAGTATAGTACACAGTTGAATTTATGGTAATTTAGATCACATCTTTCTGCACTCATTTAACCAAGTAGATAGTTTTGAAAATCCAAGTCTAGTCTTTCTGAAAAGGGAACAAAGAAGAACATAAAAGAAGCTCAGGGCGGCTGTTTAGTCTATCCCTGCCAGAACCCCATAGCAAGTACCATGTACCCATATCAGATATGAAGAACCCTGATCTTTATTGAATGCTGTTCTATACGTTTAACATTATGGATGATTTATGTTTAAGCATTTTAACAGACAGGTCTTTTAGACCTCTTTTTTTTTTTTTTCAATCTACCATTAGTAGAAACAACTTTTACCTCCATTTTTCCACTTGAGACGTTCATACAGACTATAGAAGTTCATTACATGCAATTCACTGCTAGCTACCCTAAGGGAGACCAAAAAGTACAAACATAGTCCCTGCAACCACCAGCTTCCAGGAGTTTACAATTGAGTAGTATCATGCAAAATTTCATAGCCTCTGACTTACACTTTTTTTTTTTTAAGTTTATTTATTTTGAGAGAGAATGAGGATGCAGCAAAGGGGCAGAGGGAGGAGGAGAGAATCCCAAGCAGGTTCCACGCTGTTATCTTGAGCCCGACATGGGGCTTGAACCGTAAGAACCAAAATCAAGAGTCAGAAACTTAACCAACTAAGACACCCAGGTGCCCCTGAGTTACACTTTTAAAATTAAATTCTGACCACTTTTTATGTCCACTTTAATTGCATTTATGTCCTATGTCTATTTACTAACAGACATCAAACACAAAGTTCATTTATAAGGTGCCAGAAAAAGGGATTAAGGCATCATGAAGAGCTAATCCAATTGATGGTTGTAAAAAGAAGACAAGAGGAAAATGTGAGATTATCAAACTCTATGAGCTGAAACCCCTCCAAGGTCCAGCTCATTCGTCAGACCTAAAATATTTTTGTTTTGATTAAACACTGAAGCTTTATATCCCTTCGAGAGAATAAATCATATCTTGGGGCTGTCTGTATCTCTGGTTCAATTTGCGTAGAGCAATCTTGTAAAAATGGCTGTAAAAATCAGAGCAATAAGACTACTGAGTTACAAGTTTTATCAAATTAGTTACCAGGCTAAATTTACTGAGCTGAATTTCCGGGCTTTCCCCTCTATTTCTATTTAACTGGAACAATGTATCTGCCTTGAAAACCTTGCAAGGCTAGTTACCAAAATGAAAGAGTGTAAATGAAAGTACTCTATAAACTGTTCTATAAATGTAAGGCAATATTATTACTGAGTTTCTTTTTTCAAACCTTTCATATAAAATCCAAAGCTAGGTATTATCAGGTCAACATCTCACTCCAATCACTTCAACTTCCTTATAGCACATTAACTGGTGACATGAATAATTTGCAAGTATTACTTCACAATTATGGCATATTATACCTCTGTCTAACTCTACCAGACATGACTTTCAGCCTGTGAGAATCTCAGTAAAAATCTATACCTGCTTTATTGTGCTAAAGACTAAACACCAAATCAGGAAAGAAAAATAGGTCTTAAAATGCTCCTTTAGTCTCTTTTTAGGCTAGGGTTGGAACTCATTCTAACAGTGAATGACCCAACCATCACCAAAATATTCATGCTGCTTTTTGAAAAATCTCAGCAAAGGTCATCTGACTATCCAGTTGGGGGCAAAATGTCTTAACCTTTCATTACACCATTTACAAAGATCGATTCCTGATGGACTACAACTCTAAATGTGAAAGATAAGACAATAAAGCTCAGAGAAAAACATAAAATATCTTTGTGACTTCAGAGTATTTGAAGTGTTTGTATCCTCTTATATAGGACATAAAAAACTCTAACCACAAAAGAAAAAACTGATAAATTTTATTACAATAAGAATTTATGTTCATCAAGAGACACCATTAATAGAGCAAATGACAACCCACAAAAGAAGAAGATATAGCAATAATATACCTGAAAAATGACTCATAAAGATTTTACATAGAGAATTTTTGTGAATCAGTAAGAAAAATATAGACCATACAACAGAGATGTGAACAAAGACTTGAACATGTGTGACTTTACAAGAGGCTATCCAAATGGCAAATAAATGTGAAAAGATATCCAACTTTACTAGTCATCAGGGAAATGCAAGTTATATGATTCTACACACATCAGAACATCTAAAGTGAAGAAGATGTACAATACCAAGTATTGATGAAGATATGCACACAGCAATGTATGGAACACACAATCTTTTGGAAAACTGATTACTTGTTAAAACTGAATGTAGGCATATCTATGACCTAGCAATTCCAATTCAAAAGAAATGCTTACATATGTTCACCAAAAGACAGGTAACTAAAATGTCCACAGCTTCCAGATTTGTAATAGCTAAAAACTGGAAGCAAACCAAACATCAATGAACAATGCAATGGATAAATAAGCTGGAGTATGCTCACACATAGAATACTCCACAGCAATAAGAGTGAATATATAAAATTACCTGTGACAATATGGATGAATCTCACAAATATAATGTCAAGCAAAAGAAGTCAGTTTTTGTATATTTAAAAATACAGCAAAACAGTAACAGGCAAAACTAATCTTTTCCATTAGAAGTCAGAATAGTGTGGGGTGCCTCGGTGGCTCAGTCAATTTAAGTGGCCAACTTTGGCTCGGGTCATGATCTCATGGTTCACAAGTTGAGCGCTGCGTCTGGCTCTGTGCTGACAGCTCAGAGCCTGGAGCTGCTTCGGATTCTGTGTCTCCCTCTCTCTCTGCCTCTCCCCCACTCCCCCCAGTCTCTCTCTGTCTCTGTCTCTCTAAAAAATAAACACTGAAAAAAAAATTAAAAAAAAAATTTTTTTTAAACATTTACTTATTTTTGAGACAGAGAGAGACAGAGCATGAATGGGGGAGGCCTCAGAGAGAGAGAGGGAGACACAGAATCTGAAGCAGGCTCCAGGCTCTGAGCTGTCAGCACAGAGCCCGACGTGGGGCTTGAACTCATGAACCGTGAGATCATGACCTGAGCCGAAGTTGGACGCTTAACCGACTGAGCCACCCAGGCGCCCCTGAAAAAAATTTTTAATAAAAAAAAGGGATGCCTGGGTGGCTCAGTCAGTTAAGTGTCTGACTTCAGCTCAGGTCATGATCTCACAGTTCATGAGTTCGAGCCCCACGTCAGGCTCTGTGCTGACAGCTCAGAGCCTGGAGCCTGCTTCAGGTTCTGTGTCTCCCTCTTTCTGCCCCTCCTCCACTTGTTCTCTCTCTCTCTCTCTCTCTCTAAAAAATAAATAAACATTAGAAGTCAGGATAGTGGTTACCATTGCAGGGGGTGGGGGTGACAGAAAGAGAACATACAGGAGGTTTTTAGAGTGCTGGCAAAGTTCTATATCTTGATCAAATATGCACTTCTCCTTATGTATTTATACTTCAATAAAAAGTAATGAAGCAGTACTTTTTCTTGCTATTTTGCATTGAGGTTCTGACTTTTCACATTAAAAATCTGCTGTTCTTGAATAAATGCCAAAATACACTGTAAGGAACAGCCAAACTGATCTTAAGCTAATAGCAGATTAACTTTTAGCAAACTCAGAGCTTCACAGAATTAGAGATCTAGTATTAACAGTCTAGGTTAGGGAATTTGCCCTTTTCTGATATGAAAAAATTAAAAAGATGATAGAAAACAATGATTTTCTGGGGAGTCTGGGGGGCTCAGTCGATTAAGTGTCTGACTCTTGATTTCAGCTGAAGTCATGATTCGTGTATACACGGTTCGTGTAATAGAGCTCCATGTTCTGCACTGATAGGGCGGAGCCTACTTAGGATTCTCTCTCTCCCTCTCTCTCTGCCCCTGCCCTGTGTGCACTATTGCTCATTCTCTCAAATAAATAAACATTAAAAGAAAGAAAAAAATGATTTTCTTAACGCTCTCCTTATCATTGTTCTTATTATGAGCTAAACAAAGAGCAAAGTGCACTGCATACATTATTTCATCTCATTCTCCTAACTCCATGAAATAACTGTATCATCTTCACAATTGTACAGTTAAGGAAAATTAGGCTGAGTATGCTGTCCAAAGGGAAATATCACAAACATGGTAGAGCCAGGACCTGGATCCTGGTGTGTCTGACTCTCAAGCTGATGCTCTTAACCACTGTTTTATCCCTGCCTTGTTGTCATATTGGGGGCTTTACAGCATGGGGTGATGATAATGTTCTTTGTCTTTTGTCTAATCACTTTAGAAGGCTATATATGAGCAGACCATCCTCCCACACCCCCCCACCCCCCTTCCCCATTTTTTTTTCAACGTTTTTTATTTATTTTTGGGACAGAGAGAGACAGAGCATGAACGGGGGAGGGGCAGAGAGAGAGGGAGACACAGAATCGGAAACAGGCTCCAGGCTCTGAGCCATCAGCCCAGAGCCCGACGCGGGGCTCGAACCCACGGACCGCGAGATCGTGACCTGGCTGAAGTCGGACGCTTAACCGACTGCGCCACCCAGGCGCCCCTAAATAAAGATTCATAGAGGAACTGGACTGTTAAGGAGTAAAAGCTGGGTGTTAAGATAGAAAGCCTATGCCACCAGAAGATGTACAATAAAAAGGTTTGACAGCTTTTTAAAAAGTTTTTTAATTCCTAAGTTAACATATAAGGTTATATTAGTTTCAGGTGTACAATATAGTGATTCAACATTTCCATACATCACCCAATGCTCATCACAAGAGCACTCCTCAATCTCCATCACCTATTTAACCCATCCCCCTTCCAACCTCCCCTCTGGTAGTCATCAGTTTATTCTCTATAGTTAACAGTCTCTTTCTTGGTTTCTCTTTCTCTCTCTCTTTTGTTCCTTTGCTTGTTTGTTTCTTAAATTCCATATATGAGTGAAATCATAGGGGATTTGTCTTTAACTTACTTCGCTTAGCATTATACTAACTCCATCCATGTCATTGCACATGGCAAGATTTTATTCTTTTTATGGCTGAGTAATATTCCATTGTATATAGGTACCACATCTTCTTTATCCATTCATCAGTTGATGGGCATTTGGGCTCTTTCCATAATTTGGCTATTGTTGATAATGCTGCTATAAATATCAGATGCATGTATCTCTTTGAATTAGTGTTTTTTTATTTTTTGGGTAAATGCTCAGTAGTGCAATTGCTGGATCATAGGGTAGCTCTACTTTTAATTTTTAACTGTTTTCTACAGTGCTGTGCCAGTTTATATTTCCACCAACAGTGCAAAAGTGTTCCTTTTTCTCCACATCTTTACCAATACCTGTTGTTTCTTGTGTTTCTTATTTTGACCATTCTAACAGGTGTGGGGTGATACCTTATTGTAGTTTTGATTTGCATTTCTCTGGTAAGTGATAATGAGCATCTCTGCATGTGTCTGTTGGCCATCTCTTTATCCTCTTTATAGAAATGTCTTCTTTGTAGAAATGTCTGTTCATGTCTTCTGCCCATTTTTTCAATTGAATTATTTATTCTTTTGGTGTTGAGTTGTATACATTCTTTATATATTTTGGATACTAACCTTTTATCAGGTATGTCATTTGCAAATATGTTCTCCCATTCATAATTTGCCTTTTAGCTTTGTCGATTGTTTCCTGCCCCATGCAGAAGCTTTGTATTTTGATGTAGTCCCAATAGTTCAAATTTGTTTTTGTCTTCCTTCCTCAGGGGGCCAATCTAGAAAAAGCTGCTATGGCCAACATCAGAGAAATTACTGCCTGTGCCCTCTTCTAGGATTTTTATGGCTTTAGCTCTCACATTTAGGTCTTTCATTCATTTTGAACTTATTTTTGTGTATAGGTTTAAAAAAAGTGGTCCAACATGCACCCCCATGTTTATAGCAGCACTATCAACAATAGCCAAAGTATGGAAAGAGCCCAAATGTCCATCGACGATGAATGCATAAAGAAGATGTGGTATATACATACAATGGAGTATTACTCGGCAATCAAAAAGAATGAAATATTGCCATTTGCAACTACGTGGATGGAACTGGAGGGTATTATGCTAAGTGAAATTAGTCAAAGAAAGACAAATGTCATATGACTTCACTCATATGAAGACTTTAAGAGACAAAACAGATGAACATAAGGGAAGGGAAACAAAAATAATATAAAAACAGGCAGAGGGACAAAACAGAAGAGACTCATAAATATGGAAAACAAACTGAGGGTTACTGGAGGGGTTGTGGGAGGGGGAATAGGTTAAATGGTTAAGGGGCACTAAGGAATCTACTCCTGAAATCATTGTTGCACTATATGCTAACTAACTTGGATGCAAATTTTAAAAAATAAAAAATAAAACAAGTTAAAAAAAAGGGGTCCAGTTTCATTCTTTTGCATGTTGCTGTCCAGTTTTCCCAGCACCATTTGTTGAAGAGACACTTTTTCCCACTGGCTATTCTTCCCTGTTGTGTCGAATATTAATTGACCTTATAATTGTGGGTTTATTTCTGGGTTTTCTATTCTGCTCCATTGATACACATGTCTATTTTTGTACCAGTACCAGAGAATATTATTTTCAAAAGTTATGCTGACAAGTATTGATTATTTAATATGAATGCTAGTAAAGCTTTAATAAAGTTTAGGTTGGCAGAAGAAACACAATTGACCAGGCTATTGATCTTTTACTTAGCTTCTGATCTTTAATCAGATACTTCTCTCTGCTCAGAAAAGTATTACTTAGCAGATGCCTTCCCAAGTTGCAGATATGGTACCTAAGAGGAAATAAGCACTTTCACTCATTCTTCTTTGGAAAACCCTAAACTTAAAAAGTAACTGTCAGGGGCGCCTGGGTGGCATAGTCGGTTAAGCGTCCGACTTCAGCCAGGTCACGATCTCGCGATCCGTGAGTTCGAGCCCCGTGTCGGGCTCTGGGCTGATGGCTCAGAGCCTGGAGCCTGTTTCCGATTCTGTGTCTCCCTCTCTCTCTGCCCCTCCCCCGTTCATGCTCTGTCTCTCTCTGTCCCAAAAATAAATAAACGTTGAAAAAAAAAAAAAAAGTAACTGTCAGTTTGCGTCAAAGGTCCATTTCAGGGTTAAAAATCACACCTTGACCTGAGGGTAGTTCCATCATCTTTCATTTATAACGAATTTCAACGTGTACTTTCAAACCAGTCAACATGAAGCTAGTTTAAAACTTAAATGCCATTCTTTATAATAGAAGTAAAAGCATACTTGCTAGTATTATAGAACTTTATACTTAAGGAGTATGTTAGAGTTTTTCACACGGAGTCATAATCTTTTTTTTTTTTTTAATGTTTATTTATATTTGAGAGAGAGAGAGAGAGAGAGACAGAACATGAACAGGGGAGGGGCAGAGAGAGAGGAAGACACAGAATCCAAAGCAGCCTCCAGGCTCTGAGCTGTCAGGACAGAGCCCAATGCAGGGCTTGAACTCAAGGACCGTGAGATCATGACCTGAGCTAAAGTCAGCCACCCAACTGACTGAGCTACCCAGGCACCCCTACGCGGAGTCATAATCCTCAATCATGAACCAGGGCAACGCCCACTTTAACCTCTCCCAACACCTAGAGATGAAGCAGCCTCCTAATGATGCTATATTCCTCACCACTTCTCTATGGAGGCAACTTGACATGCGAATCTAAGCTATACCCACCCCCTTAGATGAAGGGCATCCCTTCATGTCCCTAGACATACACTTACTACTTGTCTCTTGAAAGTGTTTATAGATACAGGAAGACAAAAATCACACACAGCTCTCCTTAGTAAATACAGATAGTATTGATTTATATCTACATCATGTATATTTTGTCTAGGCTCTTTCCTCAAGTAAAAATGTAAATTGTTTTCTTATTCAAAGTTCTACAAAAATATTTTAAATTTTTTTTTCAACGTTTATTTATTTTTGGGACAGAGAGAGACAGAGCATGAACGGGGGAGGGGCAGAGAGAGAGGGAGACACAGAATCGGAAACAGGCTCCAGGCTCTGAGCCATCAGCCCAGAGCCCGACGTGGGGCTCGAGCTCACGGACCGCGAGATCGTGACCTGGCTGAAGTCGGACGCTTAACCGACTGCGCCACCTAGGCGCCCCGTCAAAGTTCTACAAAAATATTAAGGGAATCTTTTCACATTAGGTAACATAAGTATGCCATTTTTTTAAATTGAAAGTGAAAAACAAAATTTGTGTGACTTTGTAGCTTGTTAAAGCATTTGTTTATTATCACACAAAATAATGACATTTTCTATATTCAGTATGACGTGACAGCATTTTAAAATAACTGGTATACGAATGCTGAGAAATCTTTATATGATAGATATATTAACATCTCTCAATAAGAAAAAAATACATTGATTTCTCCAAGACAGTCATAAACATATGCCACAAGAAATAGTTTGAAAGGAGAAACTGACAATGTCACTGGTCTGACTTCAAAAAGTTCTTGAAATAGGCAAGTGCACAACATAAATGGCCATAATGTGTTTTAAAAAGTCATTCATAAGTTTATAATTTGGGGATATCATAACATTTTATGAGGAAGCTAAAGCATTCCTCTTTTATTACTGAAAATACCGTTATAAGAGAGGCAAGAAAAAACTCTCTTATCAACGATCATTATCATCTAACCGGTAAATGAAGAAAGTAAGGCCAAGAAAAAGGAGCTTGATACAAGGCAAATCACATGCCTGAAATCTCATGATAAAGCATATTACTCATCTTAATATCACATAACATTAGAATTCTTTCTACTTTTCTTTAAGTTCAAAACCAGTTCAATAAAAATGCTTGCTATATAAGACATTTATAACCCAAAACTATCATTTGATATGGTTAATTTCTATCATCTTTGGGGAGGGAAATCTACATAACATAATGACTTTTAAATTTATTTGGTAGATCTAGCTATGGGTCACTTTTATATTGATCTGACTTAATGGGATCTATTTTAGGTTAACTAATCCTCAGAGATACAAATTCCTTAATAAAGCAGTCAGAAGTATTTTTAAATATTAACCAAAACATTCATAAATCATGTCAAGTAATGCATTAGCAAGACCAAAATACCTCACTTTCTGCTTCTATTTGCAGCTTTCGAAGCATACCTCTCTGCTTTCCCACCTTCCCAAACACCCTCTTGTACTCCATGATACCCCTTTCCTTCATATTCCACTCTTCTGTCAACTAGAAAAATGATCACATGTAATTTACATATATCAAATGACTGAAGTTAATTTACACTATAACACTGGCTAATCCCAAAGTACTGGTATAACCCCCTACTTAAGACTGGGACATCACCAAGCATAAAGATTTTCTTTTTCGGGGATAGAAAAAAGAAGTTTGAAATCATGCATTATCTAAAGGTAAACCTTATGTAGACCTATTAGGATAATTGCTGGGGGTGGAGGGGAATATCCCTTGTTACTCTGCCCTCCCTAACATAGACTGCTTAAAACCCAACCATCCTCTGCCTCCCTTTCCTTTTCTTTGCTTGCCTGTTTAGAACACAGCAGCTGAACACACTTATACTGACTTAAAACATAGGCATTAAAGGCCAATGACAGCATCTAAACACAGTACCACACTTCTTCCTCTCACGTTAACATTCAGTGACCTCTGGCAATTAAGAATTTGATTTCTTTTAAAATACACTTTTGTGGGGTGCCTGAGTGGCTTGGTGATTAAGCTTCCAACTGTTGATCTCAGCTCAGGTCTTGATTTTGGTGTTGTGAGTTCAAGTCCTGTGCTGGGCTCTATGCTGGGTGTGGCCCCAAAGTAACAAAATAATAAATAGATAGATAGATTAATTTAAAAAGTATACTTTCAGAATGTAGCCCCTTCATCAATGGGGGTAATGTGTCATTGAAATCTCGCTTTTTTATTTGCAGACCCCCAAGAAAATTTTGAAAGCTATACATCCCTTGGCACATCCTTAAATTGATACTTAAAATCTTTCACTGTAAGTCTAAATAGTTGCAAAGGAGTAACTTCTAACATATTGTAAATATTGAATTTTTAAAAGTTTATTTATATATTTTTGAGGTGGGGTAGACAGAGAGGGAGAGAGAATCCCAAGCAGGTTCTGGGCTATCAGCACAGAGCCCAACACAGGGCTGAACTCAGAAACCGTGAAATAATGACTTGAGCCGAAGTCAAGAGTTGTACACTTAACAAACTGAGCCACCCAAATGCCCCTCACACAAATTATTTCTAACGTATTTTATGTTTGAAAGTTTTTTACTGGACAGTGTTATATTTTTCCTCAACAAAAATCTGCCTATGAATTAAAAATAAACTTCTCTTTATTTTCTGTAATAAAAGACTTCAAGTATTAAAACAATTTCTTCTGGCTTGAGTTTTCTTTACAATTATTATTACTAACCAATCAATTAAAATATAAATATACTGCAAAATTTTATTTTAAAGATTCTTAAACATTATAACACTTTATTAAAGAGATGGGTGTGAGGGGAAGTCAGGTGGTCGCTGCCACCACGCCCACCACAGTATGTCATCAGAAGGAAAATGGCAGATCTGGAGAAGCAGTTGTCTAATGAGGAGAAGGTATGTACAGCAGCAAAATTCATTATTCATGCCCCTCCTGGAGAATTTAATGAGGTGTTTAATGATGTTCGGTTACTGCCTAACAATGATAATTTTTTCAGGGAAGGGACAACTCATGCATTTGCACAGTCTATAACTTGGACAGTTTACTCCAGTAAAAATTGAAGGTTATGAAGATCAGGAATTGATAACAGAACATGGCAACTTGGGAAATGGAAAGTTTTTGGATCCTGAAACCAGAATCTGTTTCAAATTTGATCACTTAAGAAAGGAAACAACTGATCCAAGACCATATGAAGCAGAAAATGCAGTTGAGTCATAGAGAACTTCAGTAGAAACTGCTCTTTGAGTTTATGTGAAAGAACATTATCCAAATGGGGTCTGCACTGTATATGGTGAAAAACAACAACAACAACAACAAAAACGAGATGGATAGCAAATCATTATTGCATGAATAGAAAGCCATCAGTTCCAAGCAAAAAGTTTTGGAATGGTCATTGGAGGTCAGATTGGAAATTTACCATCACTCCTTCAACCACTCAAGTGGTTGGCATCTGAAAACTCAGGTTCATTATTATGAAGATGGTAATGTTCAGTTAGTGAGTCATAAATATATACAAGATTCCCTAACGGTGTCTAACGAAGTGCAAATAGCAAAATAATTGATAAAAACTGTAGAAGCTGCAGAAAATGAATACCAGACTGCCATCGGTGAGAATTATCAGACAGTACTTTCAAACTTTACATAGTCAGTTGCCAGTTACATGCGCTGAGATTGACTGGAACATGACCTTAGCTACAGGATTGGCAAAAAGATGCAGAACGCATAAGATGAACATTGCATGATTGGATCACTTTAGTGTCTTTGAGTTTTTAAAAAAAATCATTGCAGGGGCGCCTGGGTGGCTCAGACGGTTGGGCGTCCATCTCCAGCTCAGGTCATGATCTCACAGTTCGAGAGTTTGAGCCCCGCATCAGGCTCTGTGCTGACAGCTCGGAGCCTGGAGCCTGCTTCAATCCCTGTGTCTCTTTCTCTCTCTGCCCCTCCCCAAGTTGTGCTCTGTCTCTCTATGTCTCTCAAAAAATAAATAAATGTAAAAAAAAATTTTTTTTTAAATCATTGCAAAAGTATTCAGAACTGTCAAGCTACCTGATCAAATAGGCTGCTGCCATTTAAAATTGCTGTAATTAGTTTGGTTAGAGCACAGAGCTTACCTAATCAACCATTATTTTTCATTTCTTTTGTTCAAAGAGGATTGAAAATCAGTTTAGTTTAAGTGTTTTTTACTTTCTGTTATATTTCTTACAATTATGAGATGCTTCCTCTAGATTCATGTTAAAGGTTTTTGAAGTGTTTCAAAAATATTTTACTTATCATAACCCTAAAATTGTGTCTTTTGGTTTACAAAGTGAATAACTTTTGATATTTGCCCAGTTCTTTTTAATGGGGTCAACATGGACATTCTAGTTTAATGTGGTTGATGGATTTAACCATATAGACTGCTAAAGAAATTATCTACCTTTTCCCCTTTACTTCCTCCATTTATGTAAGATTGAGATTAGAGGGAAAGCATTTTCTTTTTTTTTTTTTTTTTTCTTGAGGGAAAGCATTTTCTACATCAATTATGTTTGAACCTTTCAAGAAGGTCATTTAGCTAGCTTAGTGTTTAACTAAACGTTGTTTTTTATTTTTTTTAAGTTTATTTATTTATTTTGAGAGAGAGAGAGAATGCATGTGCACAAACTGTGGGGGGCAGAAAGAAAAGGAAACGGAGAATCCCAAGCAGGCTCTGTGTGTTGTCAGCACAGAGCCCTACAGTCGCAGAGCTTGATCCCACATACCTTGAGATCACGACCTAAGCCAATATCAAGAGTCAGACGCTTAACCAACTGAGCCATCCAGGTGCCCGTAAGTAAACTTTTTAAAAACAAGGCCAATGTCTAATGATTTTTTGAGATTCTGAAATTAAATGAGAATACTTACTTCAGGGGGGCCTGGGTGGCTCAGTCGGTTAAGCGTTGGACTCTTGGTTTTGGCTCAGGTCATGATCTCACGGTTCATGTGTTTGAGCCCCGCATCAGGCTCTGTGCTGACAGCGTGAGGCCTGCTTGGGATTCTCTCTCTCCCTTTCTCTTCATCCCTCCCCTGCTCTTTCAAGATAAATAAATAAAATTAAAAAAAATTTTAAAAAGAGAATACTTATTTCAGAAATGCATTTAATGCTTTTTTTCTTGTGGCAGTTACACAAATTAGCTTGAATTCCATATGTCCCTGAGTTATTTTTACCATAAAGCCATAAATGTATTATAACAAGGGAAATCATAATATATATAATCCTGAACTCATAAAAAAATAAATGAATAAGAGGCGCCTGGATAGCTCAGTTGGTTGAACGTCTGGCTTAGGCTCAAGTCATGATCTTGTGGTCAGCAGGGTTTGAGCTCAGCGTCAGGCTCTGTGCGTCAAGCTTGGAGCCTGGAGCCTGCTTCAGATTCTGTGTCTCCCTCTCTCCCTCTCAAAAAGAAACATTAAGAAAATTTTTAAAAATAAATGAATAAAATAAAAAATAAAAAAAGATATGGGTGAGATTTTTCTTCTTCAATTCATTCACGTTTCCATGTAGTGACTATTATTTTATTGCCAGGATAAAATAGGGCTCAGCACCAATTCTATCCCTACTTTAGTTTTCATAATGTTAAATGGTGAGGAACCTGCTTCACATAAATGAGGGAGAAGAATGGACGTCTTGTTAGAGCAATTATTTCTCAATGCTTCAAACTTTTTTGAACAATGTAAAATAAATATAACAGTAACCTACTATCAAAAATATACTTAATAGTCTATTAGTTAATTAGCAAACCAATTAGGCTTTCTCTCAGTTTTGTGAGAACAAAAAAATTGGAAATTATTTGAATTGCAAAAGGAACTATTATCCATCGTTACTTGAGACAGTGTTACTTAATCATCCACTATCTTCGCACAGATACCAGTATTCTCCATTGCCCTTTGGTGTCCTGGTGTTTTTACATCCGGGGACCTTTGTGAGATATGAACTAGAGCAATATGCCTTTCTTTTGTAATCATGTGAGAAGGGCAACAGTGAAAGAGAAGTGGGAGAACAGACCCCACACCTCCATCAGAAGCACATTCCTCGGGAAGAATAATGTTAGGAAAAGTATGTGGGGAATGTAAAGACCTACAAATGGCTCCCTTAAACCAGGCCCCTTGAAAAGTGTACCCATTTAAAGATAAAAGTGAAGGGCTCCTGGGTGGCTCAGTCGGTTGAGCGTCAGACTTCAGCTTAGGTCATGATCTCCTGGTCCGTGAGTTCGAGCCCCGCGTTAAGCTTTGTGCTGACAGCTCAGAGCCTGGAGGCTGCTTCGGATTCTGTGTCTCCCTCTCTCTCTGTTCCTCCCCCACTCACACTCTGTCTCTCTCTCAAAAATAAATAAACATTAAAAAAAATTTTTTTTAAAAGATAAAAGTGAATGTGCATCTGCAGCCCACAGTACCAGCACCAGCACAGGGACTCCATGGAAGTGAGCAGTACATGATTTTTGATGAGAGAAAACTGCAAAAGCAAAATGATAAGCACCAAAAATAGCAACACGATATATCAAAGGAAGAACCCACCTAAAAGCTAAGAATCAGACTGAAGCAAATTAAGTTGTTGCTTAAAGCATAATAATTAAAGCCTTTAAATTTACCAAACCATTCTGCTATTACAGAATAAAAAGGCTTGTTTATCCCTTCTTCTCTGTCCTGGGGGAATAAATTATCTCATGAGTCTTTTACTTCACCAGAGTGCTATTTAAAAGCTGATGAAATGTTTAAGCAATTGATTACATTAATAAAAAAGTCGTTACAGGACAGAGGTATGATCAAAACCAAAGGGTAGGTAACACTGATTAAGAGGAAAGGATATGCTCTCTGACAGTAATGCCAAGGTCACAGTTTTTGCCTGCCTGTCTCCTGCTTTTTAGTTAGATCTCAGATTATTATCCCTTCCACAAGAAGGTTCTCCAACCAGCTGGCCAAATAGACGTCCTGATACTCATTATCACGTAACCTATTTTAATTATTGCATTGTGCACATAGCTGCCCAATGTTTTTGTTGCTTATTTTTTAAAATGCATTTATTATTTATTCATCAGTGCCAAAACAGCTCCAAAAACTCCCAAAAGCAACATGTGAATTCTATGAGAGCAGAGATCTATCATGTCACTGCTGCAAGTTCAGTGCTTACCTGGTACCGAACATATAATAACCTTGTTGATGATAGTCTATAGAAATCAGGCACAATGGGAATGCAAGCTGGTGCAGCTACTCTGGAAAACAGTATGGAGGTTCCTCAAAAAACTAAAAATAGAACTACCCTACGACCCAGCAATTGCACTACTAGGCATTTATCCATGGGATACAGGTGTGTCGTTTCGAAGGGACACATGCACCCCCATGTTTACAGCAGCACTATCAACAATAGCCAAAGTATGGAAAGAGCCCAAATGTCCATCGATGGGTGAATGGATAAAGAAGATGTGGTGTGTATATATATGTGTATATACACACACACACACACAATGGAGTATTACTCAGCAATCAAAAAGAATGAAATCTTGCCATTTGCAACTACGTGGATGGAACTGGAGGGTATTATGCTAAGTGAAATCAGTCAGTCAAAGAAAGACAAAAATCATATGACTCATATGAGGACTTTAATAGACAAAACAGATGAACATAAGGGAAGGGAAACAAAAATAATATAAAAACAGGCAGGGGGACAAAACAGAAGAGACTCATAAATATGGAGAACAAACTGAGGGTTACTGGAGGGGTTGTGGGAGGGAGGATGAGCTAAATGGGTAAGGGGCACTAAGGAATCTACTCCTGAAATCATTGTTACACTATATGCTAACTAATTTGGATGTAAAATTTAAAAAACAAAAAGTAAAATTAAAAAAAGAAAAAGAAATCAGATGCAAAATTGATGATAATTCTAAGACTCTAATCTTTGAGTAGTTTTTTCTTTTTTACTAAAGTAAACTGTTGATATTACACAAGATTTTCTGAAAAATTGTGTCATTACATCTTTATTCCTCTGAAGTTATTTACCCTAATTCTCTTGTCTTTATTGAAATAATTTATAAATTATGTAATGCTTAAATAAACATTGCAGCCATTAATGCAAACAGGTTAGGTAAATATTCATAAGACAGATAGTTTAAAATTCACATCGGGGAGTGGGGTGGGAGGGAGGGGAAAGTGTGTGATGGGCATTGAGGAGGGCACCTGTTGGGATGAGCAATGGGTGTTGTATGGAAACCAATTTGACAATAAATTTCAAAAAATAAATAAATGAAAATTTAAAAAAAGGAAAATAAAATAAATAAAATAAAATAAAATTCACATCAGGATTTTCAGTTCAAGATGGTAGATTAAAGATGTGTGTTTACTACTTACAGCTTACAAAACCACACTCAAATAAGGGAGAACAAAAGGAAAGAAAAGTTAAGGGGTTCACCAGTGGATGAAAGATACAACAAAATTTCTAGAATTCAAAAAGCAGATGGAATTGTGTTGATGGATGAGACAGCCAGAGAAAGCCACAGCCCACAAGGCAACCTAAGAGCTGGAAGCCAAAATGCTTGTTGGAATGCTAGGAGGAATCTAGAGAGCCAATCTGCCCTGGAACACCTGACGGCTCTGGGCTCTAGGCCAGCAGGTACAAGGGAGGAGAGAAGGGAGAAGTGGGGCTAAAGACAGTGGGAATAATTGAAGGTCTGTACTTGGAACTGTGCTGGTTGGCATCCGCATCTACTTCCCCCACCCCCACACAGATCACAGGCATCCTGGCATTAATCCTCAGTTGAAAAGCCAGATAATTGAAAGAACAAATGACCTGGGGAAAGTAAAGGCATCTAGGGGGAGTGTGCCCACAGTAGAGCACTCCTCCAGCACAAGGTCAGGGTCTGAGCACAGGCCTAGAGCAAGCAGGCCAGTCAAGGCATCTTGCCCTACACTGAAGGCTCAGTCAGCCATCCACACAGTTGATAGGTCTAGGGGGAAAAGAGACCAACTTTTAAAATGGCATAGAAGGGGTGCCTGGGTCGCTCAGTTGGTTGAGCATCCGACTTTGGCTCAGGTCATGATCTCACAGTTTGTGGGTTTGAGACCCACATCAGGCTCCGTACTGACAGCCTGGAGCTCAGAGCCTGGAGCCTGCTTTGGATTCTGTGTCTCCTTCTCTCTCTGCCCCTTCCCTGCTCATGCTTTGTCTCTCTCTGTCTCTCAAAAATAAATGTTAAAAAAATTTTTTTAAATAAAAAAATGGAAAATAAAATGGCACAGAAAATAGGGGCGCCTGGGTGGCTCAGTTGGTTAAGCCTCTGACTTCAGTTCAGGTCATGATCTCGCAGTTTGTGAGTTCAAGTCCTGAGTTGGGCTCTGTGCTGACAGCTCAGAGCCTGGAGCCTGAAGCCTGCTTCAGATTCTGTATCTCCATCTCGCTCTCTGCCCCTCCCCCACTTGTGCTCTGTCTCTGTCTCTGTCTCTCTCTCTCAAAACTAAACATTAAAAAAAATAATAAAATGGCATAGAAAATCCATATCAGTTCCTCAGTCCTTCTTTCTTAAAATATGAATAGACAACCAAGGATTACCAGGCACATGGGGAAATCAGGCAGCTTGAGAAAGAACTGAGAAAAACACATAAAGAATAGGAAACCACAAAAAAGGAACAAATAACTTGGAAGAACTCTTTTGAATTTAGTTTAAAATTCTTAGAATTTTTTTATTTTTTTACTGTTTATTTATTTTTGAGTGAGAGAGAGAGCAAGGAAGGGGCACAGAGAGAGGGAGACAGAGAATCTGAAGCAGGCTCCGCCCTGACAGGCTGACAGCAGCAAGCCCGATGTGGGGTTTGAACTCATGAACCACGAGTTCACAACCTGAACTGAAGTCAGACGCTCGACTGACTGAGCTACCCAGGCACCCCTAAAATTCTTAGTATTTAAAGAGTGATTAGAAAATGAAAGCAAATCAACAGATGATCTAGAAAGCAAAATTGAGAAACACAGAATGAAAGTATATGGATAAAAATATGGAAATAATAGAGAAACTATAAGAGACATAAACAGTCAATCTAAGAGGTACAACATTTGACTAATAAGAGCCCCAAAAAGAGGGAACAGAAAAAAGAGAGGGGAAAACTATTTAACAAATAATAGAATTCCCCCAGAGCTGAAGAAAGACCCAAGTCTTAAGACTGGAAGGGCTCAGTAAGTACTCAATACAACTAACTGATAAAAGACCTACATCTATACATTTCTTCATGGAATTTCAAAACAAGTATAAAAAAGAGACCCTGAACAAGGAACAAAGGTCACCCAGAAAGGATTGATAAACAAACTGGCTTCTTGTCAGCAACAGAGGATGTTAGAAAACAATGGAACCACGTCTTCACATTTTCTAAAGGAAATTATTTTCAGCCTGAATTCTACACCCAGCCCAACTACGAACAAGTTCTAAGATACAATATATACAGTTTTAGACATGACTCAGAAAGTTTATTTCCCACATATCCTTTCTAAAAAACTTATTTCAGGATACACTCCAGTAAAATGATGGCAAAATCAGGACAGTAAAAGTGGATCCTGTGGAAGACAAGATCCTGAGAAAAGTGATTCCAACCCAGGAGAAGAGTGGAGGGAGATCCTTGTAACACAGCTGTCTGGTAACCTAGAAAAGCAGTTGGTTACAAAGGGGGATGCCGCAGAATAGAAAACATAACTGAATGTATATAGGAAGTGAGGCTATGACAAAGGCATATTATTATACCAAAAAAAAAAAATTAGAAGAAGAAAGGCAACTAGAAACTTCCTGGAAAAAAAAAAAAGAGGCACAAAGAAGCTACATTTCAAATATGAAGCAAGCTTACATTTACCCCAGTTGATAAGGAATTAATGGAGTACGAGAAAAGAGGATCTGGTTGTTATTGATCATAGAATCTTGAGAGTCCAGAGTTCATTACTCTGGGCTTTGAGAGAAGAAAATGTAATCCTAGCACACAAATTGGCTCTACACTAAATATTTATAGAATCATATTTTACGGAATACTAAAAATAGAGATGCTCTTCATCTTAGGCCAGAACTAACTTTGATACATTTGGTGTCAAGACAAATTTCAGGATCCTAAAAGAAATCCTGGTCAAAAGTGTTTCACTCTTATTTTCTGTGTACATGGCACGAGATGATAAGCAATTCCTATTTGCAGTACTCTCCCTAAAGGTGACAGTTGTTCATTACTCAAATGGTCCAGCACTCCAGAACTAGCTCAGTTCACTTGGATTTGCGGGCAGATGTCAGAAGAAATGTCTGCTCCCCACAGCTGAGCAGACAGTCATCCAGAAAAATAAGGTATATTGACTATTCAGGGAAGAAACTGTGCCCCATAGTAATCACAAATCATAACTCTGTTACTTTAATACAGATCTCAAAGGATAGGCTTTTGAATTATTCTTTAATAGGAATATTAAAAAGCAAGCAAGGAGCACCTAGCTGGCTCAGTCGGTTAAGCATTCAACTCTTGAATTTGGCTCAGGTCATGATCTCATGGTTCATGTCTGTCAGCACAGAGCCTGCTTGGGATTCTCTCTCTTCCTCTCCCTCTGCCCCTCCCCTGCTTGCATGCTCTCTCTCTTTCTCTCCCTCCCTCTCTCTCTCTCTCTCTCTCAAAATAAATAAATAAACTTAAAAAAAAAAGCAAACAAGTATGATTTCTAAGCAAAAAGAAAGTTTTTATTTATAGGGAATGAGCAAACATCACATGTTCTCTTCCCCACTGGCAGAAATATGGTTTAGCTTTTGGAAAAGGGCAAATCCTTGCAGTAATGTGCTTAATAACAAGAAGGATTTGTCCTTGTCTGTTAATCCTACTGCTTTCCTGACAAGGAGAAAGTAACTTCATGCTGCAGTCAGTGGGTCTCAGGTTCATAAGGGAGATTTTCCTTTATAGGAATAATTAGCAGGTCATAACAGTATGATACTATTTATAGTTTTCATCTTTTAGATTCAACTTATATGGAGCTTTGGTTGTCCTTGGTAATAGGACAAAATATAAAAGTTATCAACTTTGACAATATGAAAGTGTCACTGACAGAAAGTGAGAAAAACAGATGGAAAAAGAAGCACATGTTCTAATGCCCCTTTTTGAAAATGGGGGAGTCAACAAAGATTGTCAAAAGTGGACGAAATGAGAATCACTGTCAGTGTCTAAAGTTACTAAGTTAAGTGCAGAGGAAGTAAAATTATAATACGACTGCTGTATCAAGCACTGGAAGAGAGAATGGGAGGACTATAGTATAAGAGGGCTGAACACTCATTTTTTATTTTTTTTATTTATTTTTTATTTTTTATTTATTTATATATGAAATTTATTGTCAAATTGGTTTCCATACAACACCCAGTGCTCATCCCAAAAGGTGCCCTCCTCAATACCCATCACCCACCCTCTCCTCCCTCCCACCCCCCATCAACCCTCAGTTTGTTCTCAGTTCTCAACAGTCTCTTATGCTTTGGATCTCTCCCACTCTAACCTCTTTTTTTTTTTTTTTTCCTTCCCCTCCCCCATGGGTTCCTGTTAAGTTTCTCAGGATCCACATAAGAGTGAAACCATATGGTATCTGTCTTTCTCTGTATGGCTTATTTCACTTAGCATCACACTCTCCAGTTCCATCCACGTTGCTACAAAAGGCCATATTTCATTTTTTCTCATTGCCACGTAGTATTCCATTGTGTATATAAACCACAATTTCTTTATCCATTCATCAGTTGATGGACATTTAGGCTCTTTCCATAATTTGGCTATTGTTGAGAGTGCTGCTATGAACATTGGGGTACAAGTGCCCCTATGCATCAGTACTCCTGTGTCCCTTGGATAAATTCCTAGCAGTGCTATTGCTGGGTCATAGGGTAGGACTATTTTTAATTTTCTGAGGAACCTCCACACTGCTTTCCAGAGCGGCTGCACCAATTTGCATTCCCACCAACAGTGCAAGAGGGTTCCCGTTTCTCCACATCCTCTCCAGCATCTATAGTCTCCTGATTTGAACACTCATTTTTTAAAGTGAAAAGTCAATAGATATTATCTGAAATTGATTAAAAAAAACATAAAATTCTGTTATTTGGAGGAAATAATCTTTTTGATCGTACAACTCTCAGGAAAATATCTCAAAGCACAAATCTCTAACATTTGTATATTTACTTATAAATATTCTATATAAACTTATGACTATATTAATCTATTACATACCTGTTATGACTTACACAAAAATAGGTGTTAAAAGTATATCAGAGGGGTGCCCGGGTGGTTCAGTCGGTTGATCGTCCGACTTCGGCTCAGGTCACGATCTCACAGTTCGTGAGTTCGAGCCCCGTGTGGGCTTTGTGCTGACAGCTCAGAGCCTGGAGCCTCCTTCAGATTCTGTGTCTCCCTCTCTCTCTGCCCCATCCCCACTCATGCTCTGTCTCTCTCTGTCTTAAAGATAAATAACACATTAAAAAAATTTTTTTTACAAAAGTATATCAGAATAATTTTGAATAGATTTTTTTATGGGGAGGGAATGCTTACTGTGGTAATAAACCAGAAACAGAAAATAATTAGCTATTCTGACAAAAATAAATATTTTAAGATATAAAAAAGTATATGAGAATAAAGCACCTCCTAGGTGCTTTCAGACACAGAGCTCTAGAAGTTAGAGGTATAGTTACCAGGAAATCCAAAAAGATAAGTGGTTCAAAGAGGCTACCTTTCAGGAGCAAAGCTGGGGATAAGGAGAAGTAGAAAGGGAGAACAGTAATTTGCATCATAAGCTCACCTATATTATTTTACTTATTATATACATGTTTTCTTTTGTACAAAAAATTAATCTAATCAGTCCCATAAACTATCTCTGCTAGTGTTTATGCTAATTCATTCAACAAATATTTGCTGGGCATCTAGTCTTGGCTAAGCACAGAGGATAGAGGAGGGCAACGGACATCTTGGCTCTCAAGGAAATCGAGCCTGGGACCAAAGAAAGCTGTAAAAACTGCTGGTGACAAACAAGTATCATTGTATGTGCTGGATATCATGCACACACAGTCTGGAGCACAAAAGAGGCACACTAATACTGTGTGGGGTGTTAGGGAAGGATTGCTAAGAGGTCACTTCCTCTTCAAGTCAAAACCTGAAGGGCAAGTAGAAAACTAAGAATAAACCAGGTAGACAGGAATGCAGGGAAATGGGGAAGGGTATCCTAGGGCAAAGCAGAAAAGGGAGGGCAAACAGGCTGACACATAAGCATGGTGTGTTGGTAAACTGCAAGTTTTTCAGGATTGCTAGAGCTTTAAACGGTGCATAAGGTGGTAGTGGCAGGAATGAAATGGCAAGACAGGAAGGGACCAGACATGGAGGGCCATGCTCAGAACTCTGCATAGTCTCCTGAAGGCAGTAGAACGTCATTAAAGGATTTCATCAAAAGGGAGGGAGACTAGATCAGATTTGCATTTGGGGGAAGATGACTCTGGAAGCAATGTGGAAGATGGAGCTAAAAGGGTATAAATGAGGCCGGAAGGCCATTCTGGAGGCTATTATAGTGGGCCTAACGACACATAAGGAGAGAATCATGGTACCAGCAGGAGACAGATGGCCAATAGATACATGAAAAAGTACTTACCATTACTAATCACTGGGGAAATGCTCTTTAGTAACTGGAGAGTATCACTAACTGAAAGGGAAAGAAGCAAGTTTTGAGGGGGGTGGAGTTTAGGTTAGGACATGTTAAATACGAAGTGCCATCTAAAAGTAGATATCAAATAAGCAAATCTAAAGTTCTGGGGGAGAGGTTTGGACTGGTGATATAGAGTTGAGACCCATTAATATTTGGGTTGTAGTGGAAGTCACGTGAAGAGCTACAATTACCAACAGAGCTTGTACAAAATGAGAAGTAAAAGAAGGCTGAAATCTTGGGGAAAGTGGGGAGCAAAGGACTAAAGTAACTGAAAGGAAAGGGCAGGAGTATCCACAAAGAATGAAGGAAGGTCAGAGCAATAAGGAGATGGTAAATGAGCCAAGAAGAGCAGCTGAAAAGACAGATCTTGGCATCCTGACTGAATAGGGAAAGGAGGAAAGCCAGAGCGGGGTGGATGGACTGGAAGACATGGGTGTGCAAAGGCCTCAGTTGTGATGATAACACGAGGGTGATGGTGAAAGTAAAGAATAGGAATGCAAGAGAGAAGTGTGTGCTTAGTGTGGGCTACAGGAGCTCAGTATCTTAGAGTGGTTACAGAATATTTTTGAACACATGGAAAAACATGTACATTGTATCATTTTGCACAACCTGAGTATATGCTCAGGGAAAAGGAGAAGATCAGGGTAATAAATAGGCTCTGCATTCACTGGGGACAAATTTAGTTTTACTGGATCAGGTGTGACTAAAAATGTTGTCAGCTGATACAGTAAAACAAAACCAAGTGTTATCTTCTTTAAGGGGTTAAGAACAACTTTAATTATAGTAATAAAGAGAAATAAGTTACTTTTTTATTTTTGAGAGAGAGGGAGAGAGCACAAGTGAGCAGGGTGGTGGGGGGGAGAGGGAGAAAGAGAATGTTAAGCAGGCTCCACGCCCCGTGCAGAGCCCACACAGCACAGGGCTGGATGATCATGAAATCATGACCTGAGCCAAAAGCAAGAGTCTGATGCTTAACTGACTGAGCTACTCAGGCACCCCATAAGTTACATTTTTTTTTCTAGGAACAAACTCAAGGGACCCATAAGTTACATTTTAAAGAATGTTTTCCTAGGGTTCATAAAGTGAAATTTTGTACTCTTACTTTAGTTTGTATAATAGTACAAAAGATTTAAGAATAGTATCTACTGTAAAAACAAATATTTTCACACAGCAGCTATTTGTGTCTTCCTTCCTTTAATAAATATCCATGATTCTTCCCACAGTAGTTGTTGGAACAATAAATACAATTCTCTTGGGGTGCGTGCTGACTCAGTCAGAAGAGCATGTGCACAACTCTTGATCTCAGGGTCATGAGTTCAAGTTCCATGTTGGGTGTAGAGATTACTAAAAAAAATAAACTTAAAACAATACAACTCTTATAAAATCTATTCTATGACAACATCTTCAAACCTAATAGCAATGGGAAAGACATGAATAAAATATTGTAGGAAATGACTGATTTTTTTAATTGTCAGAAGTCGGTTGTATTCTTTTTGTGGTAGGCAGAATTCTAAAGATGTCTCCCAAGATTCCCACCCCCTTGGTTATTGAATCAAACACTAATCTGTGTATGAAGAGACTTGGCAGTTGGAATTAAGGTTACTAATCAGCTGACTTTAAAGCAGAGATATCCTCAGTTAACTGGGTGTACCCAATGTGACCCCTTAACAGCAGAAGAGAAAGGCAGAAGAGCCAGAGCAATGAGGCA
The DNA here is from genome assembly GCF_028749965.1 of Puma concolor. Classification (NCBI taxonomy): domain Eukaryota; kingdom Metazoa; phylum Chordata; class Mammalia; order Carnivora; family Felidae; genus Puma; species Puma concolor. The sequence continues at coordinate 79,236,155 of NC_141674.1, forward strand.
GAGAGGAAATCAGAGAGATATGAAGCATGCAAAGGCTCTACCACTCTCATGGGCTTTCTATATGGAGAAAGGAAGCCATGAACCAAAGAGTGTAGGTGGCCTCTAGAAGTTGAGAACAACCCCAGCCAACAGCCAGAAAGGAAATGGACACCTCAGCCCAAGTATGGAACTGAATTCTAACAACAACCTAAAAGAGTTCAGTACTCCAGAAAGAAAGTCAACCCTAATGACACCTTGATTTCAACCTTTGAAACCTGGAGCAGTGAATGAGCAGGCCAAACTGTACTCAAACTTCTAACCTACAGAACTGTGAGATAAGGGTACAAACAAATGGGTGTTGTATTAAGCTGCTCAATTTGTGGTAATTTATTCCAGGAACACTGGAAGACTAACACACTTTCTTTAATTGCTGGCTTCAAATGTGCTCTATCAAATCTCATTTTCCTGACCTTTCATGTAACTTTGGACAGAGTTCACACATTTCCAATAATACTCAGTTATTATGAAATCCAGTTTAATTTATTTTCCCCCAACCTTTTATTTTGAAAATCCTTAAATCTACAGAAACTTTAAAAGAATAGTGCAAAAAATACCCTTATACCTATATTCATCAATTGCTAACATTGTCCTACATTTGCTTTCTTTGTCATTCTCTCTAAACATACATAAATACCTCTCCTGCTTTCTTTTTCTCTGTATCAGTGGTCCTCAACTAGGAACAATTTTGCCTCTCAGAGGACATCTAGCAATGTTTGGAGACATTTTGACTGTCATTACACATTTTGACTGTGATACCAGGGAGGATGCTACTGGTATCTAAAGGGTAGAGGCCAGGGATGCTGCTAAATATCCTACAAAACAAAGCCCCACGCCACAAGGAATTATCCAGCCCTAAATGTCAATAGTGCCAAGGTTAAGAAACACTGCTCTTTATATATGTATACACAAATGTATTTTCCTGAACTATTTGAAAGTAAATTATAGGCATTATGACATTTTTTTATGCTAAATACTTCAGTTTACACCTTCTAAAAATAAAGACACTCTCCTATATAATACAATTTAACAATGATAACAATGATACAATAATACCATCCAATGTATAGTTCATTTTCAATTTCCCCATTATCTCAAAAAAATCCTTCAGCACATTTTATTCAAAATCCTAGACCCAGGGTGCCTGGGTGGCTCAGTCAGTTAAGCATCCAACTTCAGCTCAGGTCATAATCTCAGAGTCGTGAGTTCAAGTCCCACATCAGGCTCTGTGCTGACAGCTCAGAGCCTGGAGCCGGCTTCAGATTCTGTGTCTCCCTCTCTCTACCCCTCCCCTGCTCACACTCTGTCTCTCTCTCTCTCAAAAAATAAATAAACATTAAAAAAAAAAAACCCACCAAAATCCTAGATCCAATCAATGGTACAGAGGTTGGCATATTGGTCAATATTTCAAATTTAAAATAAATAAGAAGCTCTAATTTCAAGCAACTGGGGGCAGGCAGTAAAACTTATGGTCCCAGCTCTAGGATCTATCAGTCTGTGATTCTGATACCATGTATGTCTGAAACGGATGTAGTAATTAATTCAGAAGGTTGTTAGCATGTTATAAATCTCTCTTGCAAGAATATCCTCAGACATGATTACTCAGTTCTTAGGACAGAAAGGAAACTCTATTTATAATAATCCATAACCCTGTTGAAAAAAACATCAATCTGAAACAATAAATCGAAAAGGAACTTTTTCCAAACAAGATATAAAAATGGCCAAAAAGCACATGAAAAGATACTCAACATAACTTATCATCAGGGAATTGCAAATCAAAACCACAATGAGATATCACCTCACATCCATTAGAATGGCCACTATCAAAAAAACAAAACAAAAACAAAAACAGAAAATAACAAGTGCTGACAAGGATGTGGAAAACCTGTGCATTGTTGGTGGGAATTTAAATGGTATAGCCACAATAAAAACCAGTATGGAGTTTCCTTAAAAAATTAAAAATAGAATTACCCTATGATTTAGCAATCTCGCTTCTGGGTATACATAATTGCAAGCAGGATCTCAAAGAATTATTATAATTTCCATGTTCACTGCAGCATTAATCACAATAGCCAAGATGTGGGAGCAACTTAAATGTCCAGTGACTAATGAATGGATAAAGAAAGTGTGGTATGCACATATGGTAGAAAATTATTCAGCCTTTAAAAAGAAGGAAATCTTGTCATAAACTACAAGATGGATCAATCTTGAGAACATTATGCTAAGTGAAATAAGCCAGTCATAAAACACGGACTGCATGATTCTACTTACATGGGGTATCTAAAGAAGTCAAACTCGGGGCGCCTGGGTGGCGCAGTCGGTTAAGCGTCCGACTTCAGCCAGGTCACGATCTCGCGGTCCGGGAGTTCGAGCCCCGCGTCAGACTCTGGGCTGATGGCTCGGAGCCTGGAGCCTGCTTCCCATTCTGTGTCTCCCTCTCTCTCTGCCCCACCCCCGTTCATGCTCTGTCTCTCTCTGTCCCAAAAATAAAATAAAAACGTTGAAGAAAAAAAAAAAATTTTATAAAGAAGTCAAACTCACAGAAACAAAAGCGGAATGTGGTTACCAAACTGGTAGGGAGGGGGAAATGGGGACATGTTTAATTACAGAGTTTCAGTTTTGCAGGATAAAAAGTTCCAGAGAGCTGTTGCCAGCATTGTGCATATATTAACATTATTGCACCATACACAAAAAAGTGGTAAGATAGTGGGGTGCCCAGGTGGCTCAGTTGGTTAAGCATCTGACTCTTGATTTTCGGCTCAGGCCATGATCTCACCACTCATGAGATTATGCCTCACACTGGGCTCAGTGCTGACAGTGCAGAACCTGCTTGGGGTTCTCTCTCTCTCTCTCTCTCTCTCTCTCTCTCCCTCTCCCTCTGCCCCTCCCTCATTCTCTCGCTCGCTCTCTCTCAAAATAAATAAACTTAAAAAAAATGATAAGATGGTGAATTTCATATTATGTGTTTGCGGCCACAATAGAAAACAAAAGAAAAAAAAAAAAAGAAAAATAACCACAACACCATGATAACATCTAAAAAAATTATTTCATTAAATACTCAGTCAACTCACCCAACCACAAAAAGAACTACTTATTTCTGGCACACCTCGATGGTTCAGTCAGTTGAGCGTCCAACTTCAGTTCAGGTCAGGATCTTGCAGTTCATGGGTTTGAGCCCCATGCCAGGCTCTGTGCTGACAGCTCGGAGCCTGGAGCTTGCTTCGGATTCTATGTCTCCCTCTGTCTCTGCCCTTCCCCTGCTCTCTCTCTCTCTCAAAAATAAATAAACACTTTTAAAAATGTAAAAAAAAAAACTCTTAAAAAAAAAGAACTATTTATTTCTAAAGAAAAATTGATCCACTAATATTTTGGGTTTTTTTCTTCAAATATGTTCACTTTACAATATCATAGTTTTTCTAAATTCATATACTTTGTAGATTAAGATTTTTAAGGGAAAATTAGTCAAAAATATTTGAATGTCTAGAAATATGTTAAGAATGTGAGACATTTAGCTTTTCAACCAAATGATATAAAAGATGATATTTAACAGAATGGTATAGCATTGTTTTTAGAAGCAACTTTAAGAAATGAAAACATTAAAATGTACCTAATTGTAGGAGGGAGGGAGGGAGGAAGGAGGGGAGGAAGGAAGGAAGGAAAAGAAAGAAGGAAGGAAAAACTATAGACAATGTAAAACAACTTTATAATTGATCAAAATGAAAATGGAGGGGCACTGGGAAGATGACAATGAAGAAACAAACACTATTACTATACGCTACAGCCTGAAAGTATGGTAAGGATGCAATATGCCTGAGAATTCATCATTTCTTTGAGTTTCTAACAGGGGTAGAAAAGCAACTAATGATAATATCAAATGTTTGCATTATAATTTTATGTTTGAATTTAAGACATTATGGGATGCATACGCTCTCAATATACTCACCAGTCTCAGGAAGCTAATCAGAGTTTTAGGGATTTCATTTCAGGCAAAGGCAAAAATTTAGCTTTGAACAGCAGGTCTAACTTGATGAGAACCACACCACCTATAGTCTTTGGGGAATAGGGAACCACCACCTGCTCTAATTATCCTTAGATTTAAAATAATCCTGGAGGCTGAAAATGGACAAGAAGCCATTTTACCCTAAGTACCATACTTGATAACATCATCACTTAGTACCAGTTAACCTAGTCAGTAATCCCATCTCGCACTAAATCCCATAAAATAGCCACACTAAGTTACAAAGAACCAAACCATCTACAGCAGTCATTATTTTAATGTTTATTTTTATTCTTAAGAGAGCGTGAGTGGGGGGAGGGGCTGAGAGACAGGGAGACAGAGAATCTAAAGCAGGCTCTGCACTGACAGTAGTGTGCCCAGTGTGGGGTTTGAACTCATGAACCATGAGATCATGACCTAAGCTGAAGTTGGACACTCAACCAACTAAGCCACCCAGGCACCCCAACAGCAGTCATTTTTGAAAGACAGTACTAATATAAACCAAAGAGCCTGGTTTCAGAAATGTTAAACAAGTGCCCACACCCTAATTAGAACATGCTATTTATCCTTTTTTCATGACAGCCCTACAGAACACATATTGGAACTGTTAGTCATTTTTAGGAAATTTAAAAGTTTTGCAATCTAAAGGGCTTGAAAACCTTTAGAAGTACCCGCATATCTCAAACTTCAAATTCCGTTAGAGTTGCAACAGCTTTTTAAATGCAACAGGGCATGCAGACAGAATGACTAGAGTGGAAAAATGTGTATAATCTAAATACAGAAAATTGCTCTAAATTGTCTTAACTTTCATTCTTCCAAGACTTAATGATAGTGAGAAGGAAGAAGGTATTCTAAACTAAAACTAAGGAATTATAGGCTGTGTTATCAGTCCCACTCAGACCTGAGTAAACCCTAAACAAAGTAGATCCTAATTTGTAGAAAACACACTGCTAAAAACAGATAAATGCAGGTGTCATGCTGGGTCACCACATCCAGTGGGCCAAAAGTAGTATCATTGTAATGATGTGTGGAAGAAAAACACTGCCTAAAAATGGTCTAAACATGTTAATACACCCACAGTTTCCGATCTCGGATGCAGGACTCTACTCTGTTCAATGTGCCGCAACATTTAGCCAGTCCAGGAAGTACTATTTCTCAGGTAAGTTTTCAACAAAATAGCTGGAAAGGATGGACCTATAAATTAGTATGCTCTGAGAATAATGCCTTGCTATGTTGCTCAGGTAAATGTTTGTTGGCTACCTATTTCAGGCAGGTCATGAGCCCTCCTGACTGACAGAGAGGCCCCACAGACAAAGTGTGCCTTCACCACTTCTCTGGAAGAAATACTCCCTGCATCAAAAAGTTGGCATTGATGGGGGCACCTGGGTGGCTCAATCAGGTAGGCATCCAACTCTTGATTTTGGCTCGGGTCATAGTCCCACGGTTAGAGGGTTTGAGCCCCGAGTTGACTCCACATTGGCAGTGCAGAGCCTATTTGGGATTCTCTCTCTCCCTTTCTTTTTGCCTCTCCTCCTCCTCCTCCTCTTTCTCTCCCTCTCTCTCTCTCTCTCTCTCTCTCAAAATAAATAAATAAACATTAAAAAATACTTTAGCTGGTTGGAAGGACAAATATTATTAAAATGTCCATATTACCCAAAGCAATCTATAGATTTAATACGAGCCCTAACAAAATACCAACAGCATTTTTCACAAAGCTAGAACAAATAATCTTAAAATTTGTACAGAGCCATGAAAAACCCTGAATAGCCAAAGCAATCTTGAAAAAGAAGAACAAAACTGTAGGTATCCATAATCCCAGACTTGAAGATCTAATATGAAGCTGCAATAATCAAAACAGTATGGTACTGGCACAAAAACAGACACATAGATCAATGAAACAGAGAGCTCAGAAATAAACCCACAATTATACAGAGTTGATATACATACATATATTTATATTGCATATATGTAATAGAATATTACTCAGCCATGAAAAAGAATGACACTTTGCCATTTGCAACAACATGGATGGAGCTAAAGAGTGTAATGCTAAGTGAAAGAGGTGGGTCAGAGAAAAACAAATACCATATGATTTGACCCATATGTGGAATTTAAGAAACAAAATACATGAACAAAGGGAAAAAGAACCCATCCCAAAACCAGACTCCTAACTACAGAGAATAAACTGATGGCTACCAGAGAAGAAGGAGGGTGGGAGGAATGGGTAAAATCAGTGAAGGGGATTAAGAGTACACTTATCATGATGAACACAGAGTAATATATGGAATTATTGAATCACTATGTTGTACATCTGAAACTAATATAATATTGTATGTTAACTATACTAGAATTAAAAATTTTTAAATAATAATTTTGAAAAACCACTCTAGTTGGAAAGAGGATATTGGCAGGAGAAACGAAAATACTGATCATTGTTGAGGGTAGGTGATAGGTAGGTGAGAGTTCATTATTCTTTTCTGCTTTATGTATGTATAAAAATTTCCATAATAAAATAGTTTTAAAAGAGAAAAAAACTAGGGGCGCCTGGGTGGCTCCGTCAGTTAAGCGTCCAGCTTCGGTTGAGGTCATAATCTCATGGTTCGTGGGTTCCAGCCCCACATGGGGCTCTGTGCTGACAGCTCAGAGCTGGGAGCTTGCTTACTTCAGATTCTGTGTCTCCTTCTCCATCTGGCCCTCCCCAAGTCGTGCTCTGTCTCTCTCACTCACTCTCAAAAATAAATAAACATTAAAAAAAAATTTTTAAATTTTTTAAAAAAAATTTTTTAAAAAAATTTTTAAAAAAAAATGTTTAAATTTTTTAAACATTTAAAAAAATTTTAAAGAGAAATTGTTCTCTTCCTCTCAAGTGGTCTTCTGCATCTTCCCTTTTCCTTCATTGTACTTACTGTTGTCATTATGTATTTCTGGATTATTTAATTAATGTTTGTCTCCCTAACTAGACTTTAAGTTCCATAAGGACCACAAAGACATTTGCTTAGCTCCAGTAGAATTGCTTCCATTTCACAAAGTTTCTGGGATGTGACAGGCCTCCAACAAATATTAAGTAAATGACTAAGTCAATATGATAAGTCATATTATACACCTAGAACAATTACCAATAAATGCTCAATAAATAAAAGTGGGGGTGGTGGTGTAGATAGCCAGGAATCTTTGGGTAAAGGAATTCAACATATTTACCTGTATGTATTTACTACTTAAATTCACATGCTTTTCTATTTAAAATGTAGCAAAAATGTCACAAAAAATACTTAACTTCATCTAGCTCATCCTCACTATATTTATGTGATGTACTCAGTTAAGAACCACAATCTCCACTTTATGATACGGAAACTGTGGAACTAAAAAGTTAGGAAGCTTTTTCAAGGTCATGATGAACCAGAAGCACAAATGAACAAAGCTCAGCTCTGTTCTCATGCCTCATGCTGTTCTTAAACGAACGTGATTTTATTCTCAGGAAAAATAAAACAAGAAAAGAGGAAAAGGAGTACTATATATATTAATTCAATCTTCAGTGGCTGAGAAACTGAGTACTGTCTAATGGTCTCAGTTGGAGATATTCTGACTTTGCCCAAAACAATTTCAAGGTTGAAGCACCTAGTGGTAAAGGAATTCTAAAAAGCAGAAGATGAGGCATTTAGACAATAGGGAACAGAAAAAAAGTATGACACTTGAGTAATGTGAAGGCCTTTTTTTTAACTGGTTAAACTAAAAGAGTATAGTGAGGCACAACTAACAAGAAAATTCATAAAGACAATAAATACTAATACCAAGACATTGTTTAAAACACCAGTCCCCTGGGTTCCCAAGTTTAAAACTTATTTATCTAAAATATAATACTAGAATCAATAATTTCCTATTTAATCATTCTTTATATAGAAGTAGCCTACTGGGGCACTTGGGTGGCTGTCAGTTAAGCGTGCGACTTCAGCTCAGGTTATGATCTCAGTTTGTGAGTTCGAGTCCCGCATCCCGCTCTGTGCTGACCACTCAGAGTCTGGAGCCTGCTTTGGAGTACTGTGTCTCCCTCTCTCCTGCTCACACTCTGTCTCTCCCTCTCTCCCAAGAATAAATAAACATTTTAAAAAATTAAAAAAAAAAAAGTAGACTACTAAAATATCACTATATCCCCCAAATCCTTTTGAAATGCTTAAAATCCAAGTTTACCTTATTTTAGTAATATATAATGATGTGCACATTCGAAAGGCAGAAATACCAAATGTTTGCCATTAATGGAACCACAACTATTTGCAAAACTAATCTTAATTCGGCCAATCTGAAAGCTCTTGAGGTATGGTGCCAAAAACATGTCACAGCCCATTTATGGAGAACATTTAGAGACAAACTAATCGAAGTCTAAAATAAAGTTTACCACAAAATCTCAAAAATTAAAAATAGCTAGTTAGTTTTAGTGAAAAACATTTTAAATATCGCAATAAACTTATTTTGGGGAGAGAGTCTGGAAAGATATTCTATTGTTCATATAAAGGGTTACAAAGAGGTATCTGGCCTAGGTTGAATTCTACAGTGGGTTGCTCTACTGTTCCTTAAGCACAATTACTACTGGTGGAGCTGCTACAAGGACCCAGGACATTTAGTTTTACTCCTACACCCTTCAAATAGTGGGTTGTCATATCATGCTTCCAATCTGCAGTGCCTGATTCACTGCAAGGTAACGATTTACATGTGCAATTTCCAGACAAGAATGAAAGATTTACTTGCCCCAATGGTTTCTTCTCAACTTTTAAAATAATTTGTAAAAGCGCCAGCTGAGCATGAATTCCCGTCCCCGAATAATTTTTCGATACCTTAAGCCTTTTAATGTAAGCAGTAAAAGGAATACTGTCCTCTGAATGCAGACAACGCTGCTGACCCACGCGAGGCATTGATTTGTAGTTGTTTTTCCACTGGGGTGATAGATTTGCGCTCAGCTACTCACGATGTCTACTAGGTCCCCCTGGCGACCAACTGTACATGAAGGCAGTAGTAGGGTTCGAAGACACAGACTGGCAGCGGCACAGAGGGTGGAACGGGAAATCATGAAAGATTAACACGCGAACAGTACACATGACATGACTGAGAATTACGTTTGCATTGCTGGGGTATTTGAGATCGGCACCAGACATTGTCCCCTTTCCTTTTAGAAAGCAAACACCCATCCGCCCCTCATTTGGGCTTCTGAGCCCTACCTCCCATTTAAATTACGGGTGAGATGGAAAGACCGAACCAAGGGGCTCAGCACAAGGCACACGTCGCTTCTCGGGGATTTGGAGAAACAGTGATGTGACAAATTGCCATAATTTCCTAAAATATGGTGGAATGACACACCACCTTTCCCACCACAGACCGAAGACACAGAGTCTTGAAAAGCCGACGTGCGGGGCCCACAGGGGAGGAGGAGGAGAGCACCGGACCAGGGAGAAGCCGGCGGCACGTCCCGAGTCCAGGCTGCCGAGCCTCAACTGCTAGGGGCGTAGGGTCGCACCCGGGTCACGTCTCAGAGCTCTCAGAATGCGAGGGGCACCAGGGCGAGCCCGGGCGGGGCGACCTGGGCCCCGGAGCCCGGCGGCCAGGGCGCGAGAGGCGCCGGGGCAGCTGTGGGAGGCGCGGGCAGCGCAACCGTGGAGGCTGCGGCGCCCGGGCGGCCGGGGAGGGCGCGCCGCCAGGTGCCGGACGGCAGGGGGCAGCGGGTTTCGGGCGGGCGCCGACCCAGTGAGGGAGGAGGGAGGCGGGCGAATCCCGCGCGGCGAGGGAGGGCGCCCGGAGGGCTCGCCGCGGGCCTACCTGGAGGTAATAGGGTTTCCTTAGCCAGGCCCCCGGACAGAGACTCCTCGCCATGGTAATCACACATCGCCCCGCCGCGCCGCAGTCGGAGGCGGACCCGAGCGCAGGCGACCGGGCTCCCCGCCTTCCCCGGCCTCCCCGCCCCCAGCCCGCCCGGGCCCGCCCACTCCTCCGCCCCCGCGGCGGCGAGGGCCGGACTCCCCCCCAGCCCCTCTGCGGAGACAGCGGCCGGCCGCCCGAGGCTCTGCCTCCTGCTCTACTCGCCCCGCCGCCGCGGTTGTCAGAGCCGCTGCCGCCGACTCCGCCATAAAGGGGAGTCACACCTCGCCTCGGCCGACATAAATCCAACTGCGCCTCGCGCTTAAAGGGGAGGCGTGCGGAGGAGGCAGAGGGCGCCGCGGAAGCCCGGGTGTCGCACACTCCACGCGGGGAGGGGCGGGCCCGGCGAGGGGCCGCCGGCTCCCGACTCGCAACGCTGCGCTCTCCGCGCCTCCCGCCACCCAGCCACCCCTCCGGGCAGGACTGACGCTCGCAATGGATAGTGCTCCTTCAGTCGGGAAGTGTCTGGGCGGGCTGCATGGAAATTTAAGGGAAGCTTGGGGTTCCTTCCGTGGGGACGGGCTCGTTCTCCCTCGCGCGCGGTGTCCGGTGCGGCCGGGGCAGGGGGCATCTGCCGCAATGGGTAAGGCCTACCGGCGAAGCCTCCGAGGACTGGGCTCTGCGCTTGTGGCGGAGCGAAAGCGGACGGGGCTCCTTTCCACTCAACTGAGTGTGCGCCTCCCCCCCCGCCCCCCAAGCCATTTCGCCTCTTAACGGCCTTAAACTTTTTTTTTTATTACCTTTTTAAAAGTCTGACTTTTTAAAAGTTCGTATTGTTTTCAAACATATAAAGAGTTTTCCTGGCCCCACCCAGGAACCCTGACTCAAAAGAAAGTAAAGAAAAGTATTACTGAATTAAATGCAGTCCTGAAGATAGGAGACCTGGGACGTGGCAGAGCTACTCAGTGAAGGCTACATAACGGAGGGTGTGGTGTCTTTCTTTTGACAGTGAAGTCCAAATAAGGGAAAAAAGAACCACCCTAGTGGGAGAACAGCTGTTGATCCAAGAGACTTGTAATGAAGGAAGATGGGTTTTTGCTTCTTTTTACCCCACATACCACCTTTTCACGTGATGCCTACAAAGTTTAGGTACAACTCATTCTGGCCTGTTGCTCTACCAAGTGTTTTCTCCAGAACCAAATCTTTACTGTGGTTTTTACCTAAACCTTGTTCTGGAGCTCTGCATTTCTGGAAAACAAAACAAAACAAAACAAAACAAAAACCTTCGTGCCTGCCCCTCCCCCAACGCACGTACTGACACGGGTTTTAAACTAGGGTAGGAAGTTATTGCTGGCAGATAAACCCATTTTTCATGGATTTTCAGTTTGGGTTAAGAAAATAGTAATTTCTGAGTTAGCTAAGAATGGATGCTCCGGGTTTAATTAATTCATTCATCCAATAAATATTAAGTACCCAGACATTATTCTATTGGGTTAGAAACCTGAATAAAACACAAAAATCCCAGCCCTTGTGGATATTACACTTTCAGGGTAGGGATAACAGGCAATAAATAATAAATGAAACAAGTAAAATCAAATAGGGTAATAAAGCTGATGGGGATATGAAAAAAGAAAACAGTGGAGATGAGAACTACAGGTAGTGTAGGTTTGAGGAGAAAGATCATGCATTCAATTTTGGACATGTGACATTTGAGGTCTTTTAGAAATCCAAGTGAAGTCTTGAGTAGGCAGTTGTATATATGAGTCTGGGGTTAAAGATAGTGGCTCAAGTGAGAGATACCAACATTTAGGTGATATTTATAACCATGAGACTGGACAAGGTCACCAAGAGAGTGAGTGTAAGTAGGAGAGAACCAAGGATAAAGCTGGCAAAGGAGACAGAAGGAGCAGCCAGTGAAAGAGGAGAACCCAGAGAGAGGTGCCTGGAAATCAGTGAAGATAGTGTATCAAGCAGGAATGAATGCTTATATGTAAGGACTGAGAACTAACCTTTGGATTTACTACCATAGAGGCTATTGCTCAATGGAGCAGTGAGGGGAAATTTGATCTCTGTGGGTTGAATAAATAATGGGAAGAGAGGAATTAGAGATGCCTAATACAATTCTTTTGAGAAGTTCTTTTGCAAAGAGGAGCCCCAAAATGGACAGTAACTGGTGGTGGAAGTGGAGTCAAAAGCAGATGGACCAAAAAATTGGGAGAAATACCTATTTTTGATGAGAATTTGATGAGAATTACCTGGAAAAGATCTGGAAGAAGAAAAATTAATGTAGGGTCAAGAAGAGAGAATTGCTGGAGCAGTGTCATTGAGAGGGAAAGAGTTTGGAATCTAGCACACAAGTGACAGGATCTTCTCTTGATAGGAGCACAGGTTCCTCTATGGGAAGAGGCAAGCAGTTGGGGAGGAGGGGAGGAGGGAATCTGTGGATATCTTCTCTGATCATTTGAGTTTTCTCAGAGATAAAGAAGGTAAGGTCATCAATAGAGGAAGGTGCAGAAGAGTAACAGAGGTTTGAGAAGAGAAGGTATGAAGTAGTTATCTAGGAGAATGGGAAGATGAATGGACTAGAGAGAAAAATCATATGCTTACTGAGTGCCATAAAGGACCCACTTGAGATCATGGTCATGAATTTAAGTGACATAAGTCAGTGTGATTGTGGTTTGGTTTTGTTTTTGCCCAATAATAACTGGCTGCAAGGATACAGGCTCAGAGTAGGCTTAGAATTTTATTTAATCAGGTTTTACCGAGGGAAGAGGAGCAAGCAATTTGAGAATGTAAGTAAGGGAGTTACGATTCTCCGAGTTTAAGGTGGGGGAAGAGTGGGTATGTGGAGATTAAGGACAGAGAAAATATTGTTGGATCAGTGAATTGCAAGTTTTTCAAGGGACTGTAGGAGTCCAAATAAAAGGCAACAATCTAGGGGCGCCTGGGTGGCGCAGTCGGTTAAGCGTCCGACTTCAGCCAGGTCACGATCTTGCAGTCCGTGAGTTCCGAGCCCCGCGTCAGGCTCTGGGCTGATGGCTCAGAGCCTGGAGCCTGTTTCCGATTCTGTGTCTCCCTCTCTCTCTGCCCCTCCCCCGTTCATGCTCTGTCTCTCTCTGTCCCAAAAAAAATAAATGTTGAAAAAAAAATTAAAAAAAAAAAAAGGCAACAATCTAAAAAGATGTATTTTTTTATATTCACTGACAGCTTTCAAGCCCCACCTCTTCTCTTCCCTGTGGCCTACAATGTGGGAAAACTGATAAGATGGCTCCTTTGGTGCTAGCAGAAAGTTCAAACCATTCGAGACCCAGCCCACTTAAGGGAAACTTCACTCTGGTCCTAGCCATCAATCACCATAAAACCCTAAGACAGTCTCCTTTCTCTTCTCCCTTAGGTTATATTTGTACCAGCCTAGGAGCCTGCCCAGCTCTCCACAGAAAGCTTCTGTGTGTGAGTAATAAAACATTTTTTTAAGATTTTATTTTTAAATAACCTCTACACCCAACATGGGGCTCAAACTCACAAGCCTGAGACCGAGAGCTGCACACTCCACCAACTGTGCACCATAAACCTTTTCATACTCTCTTGGTACATATGTGTGGCATCATCAGTCTCAACATCCAAACCAAATTTGAGGTGGAGGAGTCTGTCCTACTTCTTCTGCAGAGTGACCACAACAACATGGGAATTAGAGTGGGATGCATGAAAACAAGATTATGGACGGGGCGCCTGGGTGGCTCAGTTGGTTAAGCATCCGACTTCGACTCAGGTCATGATCTCATGGTTCATGGGTTCAAGCCCCACGTCAGGCTCCATGCTGACAGCACAGAGCCTGGAACCTGCTTCAGGTTCAGTGTTTCCCTCTCTGCCCCTCCCCTGCTCACGCTCTGTCTCTCTTTCTCTCCAAAATAAATAAAACATTAAAAAAAAAAAAACAAAACAAGATCATGGAGAAGTAATGAAGTCTAGAGTGGAATACAACAATGGCAATAAATGCCTAAAGGGTGTGGAATACAGTGTCATTAGAAGAGAGTCAAAAAGAGTGTCATAAGGATGATCTATGTATATAATAAAAACAAGACTTAGAATTAGGAGAGGTGCTAATTGCTGGAGAAGGTACCGGTAGCCAAAAGATAAAGTCCTTGAAAAATAAGGCAGAGTGATACATGAGTTAGTAGGTGACTTCCACAATAGGAGAGTGACAACATCATAGGACACAAGTTAAAAAACAAAACAGGGGCACCTGGGTGGCTCAGTCAGTTGGGCATCTGACTTTCAGGTCATGATCTCTTGGTTCATGAGAGTGAGCCCTGCGTGGGGTTCCAAGCTGACAGTGCAGAATCTGCTTGGGATTCTCTCTCTCAAAATAAATAAATAAACTTAAAACAAAACAAAACAATTACTGGGCAGGGAGAGAAGTTCAGAAGGAGAGAGGAAGAACAGCCTGAAAGAAGCAATGAAGAGCAAGGAGGATTCCTATTCCACCTCCAAGTCCAGGGGCATGAGGTCTCTGGAAAGGTTGCAGAGAAAATTGGCATCCACAGGGGGGTGAACGAGGCTTGCTTTAGAACAGGTGAAGGAACTATTCAGAGAGGAGATTGAGGATACAGATGATGAAGGACCATGAATTCCAGAGGATATGCAGTGAAAGATCTCAGAAATTGGGGAATGGTAGGAAAAGTGTTCAGAAAAGGTGGTATGAAGAGCCTTGAGTGGGCCAGTGGGTGGAGGATGAAGGGTGATTTGGGAGACTGGAATTTTTTCGTAGTAAGGTATATAAACAGGGATAGCAAAGGCAAATTGTTGAACTTAATGAGAAGAAATGATTGCTCAGTTTTTTATTTAGAGTCAACAAAGATTAAATGTAGTTAATACTTTCTTATTTGAAAGGGGAAAATTAGTTTACATCATTTTCATTTCAAATTTGGGTTGTTTTTCCTGTCATCACGTGTTCTAGGAGCCTGAGAGAGAAACATGGGGCTAGAGCAATCCCCTAGGGTCCACTCTGGGTGCATCATTATAGGTGGGTTTGATGAGCCCTCATACCACTGGACTTGTACTTTTGGCTGTGTTTTTTTTTTTTTTTTTAATGTTTATTTATTTAATTTAAGAGAGAGAAAGAGCACAGGGGAGGGGCAGAGAGAGAGAGGGAGAGAGAATCCCAAGCAAGCTCTGTGCTGACAGCAGAGCCCCTATGAAGAATTCAATCTCACAACGGTGAGATCATAACCTGAGCCGAAATCAAGAGTTGAACGCTTAACCTAATGAGCCACCCAGGGGCTTCATACTTTTGATTTTAAATCCACCTTTATGTGTTCCTAGATGGACCCAAGCAGGTTGGCCTATGGCAAATTTGAGTAAGAAACTGCCTCTTGATTTGGCCCTCCTTTGCACTCTCATTACAGTAGCCCTGCAAATTCTTGAATTTGTATGTTGGACCTATCTGATAGACATCTAAATTTACCTGTTTACCTGGCACTCATTCTTATAGAACTTAAAAGTTTTCTGTTTTTGTAAGTAAAAGCTAGCTAATCCAAAACTAATCCATATGATGGTATTCAGAGGTGCTAATTTTTCATCATGTAACATAACTTGGCCTTCCATGGGCAAAGGAGTGACCCCATTAGTTCAAGTACAAGTGACCCTTGAACAGCATGGGTTTGAACTTTGCTGATCCCTCATACGCATATTTTTTGCAGTGCAGTACTCTAAGTGTATTTTTTCTTCTTTACAATTTTCTTAATATTGTTTTCTTTAGCTTAGTTTACTGTAAGAATATAGCATATAATAATATAATGTACAAAATATGTGTTAACCAACTATTTATGTTATTGGTAAGGCTTCAGGTCAATAGTAGGATATTAAGTTTTTGGAGAGTCAAAAGTTATGCACAGATCTTTGACTGCACGGTGGGGGAGTTGGCGCCCCTAACCCCCATGTAACTCAAGGGTCAACTGTGTAGGAAAATAGTCTTGAACTTTCAGTAGTCTTTAAACCTTTTGGTTTATATACTCTCAAAAGAATTTTGAAAAATACATCTATCCCTATTTATATATCAGTGTCCAAAATTTTTATCATAAAATAAAACAATTGTAAAGGAAACCATTTCAATGTTACATTGTAAATATTGGCATTTAAAAATAATGGGGCGCCTGGGTGGCGCAGTCGGTTAAGCGTCCGACTTCAGCCAGGTCACGATCTCACGGTCCGTGAGTTCGAGCCCCGCGTCAGGCTCTGGGCTGATGGTTCAGAGCCTGGAGCCTGTTTCTGATTCTGTGTCTCCCTCTCTCTCTGCCCGTCCCCCGTTCATGCTCTGTCTCTCTCTGTCCCAAAAATAAATAAACGTTAAAAAAAAAAGTAAAAAAAAAAAAAGTATAGATTGAGAAGTCTTAATCCCACATTCATGCCTTTCTTCCTTGTCCCTACCCTATAAAGATAATCACTCATTAATTTTTAATGTATTCTTCCCGTGCCAGTGTTCCTTTATATAAATAAAAGCAAAATTGAATATGTATTTTTAAATTGAATATATATTTCATCCCCCCTTTTCTTATATAAAAGATGGATTGCTTTATTACATTTTTAAAAACTGTAGAATGACAATGTACTGATTAGATTAATGAAAATGCACAAATTAGACAAATATCAAACCACAACCCTGATAAGAAATCTTCCTTTTCCTTTTCCTTTTCCCTTGAGTGTGGGGTTGGGTCACAAACTCAACTCACATTCTTCAAGGACATTTCAAAAACCTATGGTGCTTTTAGTTCTTTGAATTCAATACCAGTGACAGCCGAGGTTGCAAATGGCAGCCCTGGGCAGGCATGTTTTGTTTGGGTGGTCCAACATTTACAGATCGACACATTTTACATAAAGATCCAGATTTCTGACTCTTGTGAAAATTGGATGATCAGCCAACCAAAGATTTCATCATTCAGTCAGCAACAATGAACTGGTGCTGAGTACAGCACCCTCCTCTTATCTGGGCCGGTGCTCTGGGGTTTGCCCCAGTCTCCCCTCACTCCCTAATATTGCTGCCTCAGCCCCTAGCACTTATTTCTCTTTCCAGGCTGGTCCCTGTAGGCATCTGACACTGCAACCTCTGAGTTAACCTCTTTGTGAGTGATTTGGGAAAGTAGACACAATCAGGAATTTCTTTGAAGCTTCAAAATGGGAAGCAGGAAAAGGATGAGTAGAGAGAATAGAAGGAAGAGATTAGACTCTGAATTAGAGATTCAGTGAAAAAACAGCCCCTGTTTTATGTGAGATTCCCCAGAGAACAGGACAGACTAATTAATAATTTATTTACACTGATTCCTGGGGTGCAAATTCAGTCACTACCATGCACTAGAATGGTAAGGCAAGGTGGTGACTGAATTTGCACCCCAGGAAAAATTAAGTCTGTTGTGATATAGTCATGAGAACATAAGACTGAAATGAGAGAAGGGGCGTTAAAATAAAAGACTTCATAGAGAGAAAGAAAGAAAGAGAGAGAGAAAGAAAGAAAGAAGCTAAAATGAAAGACAGGGCACACATTTATCTTCTATGAAAAGGCAAATTGGGGGCATCTGGGTGGCTCGGTCCGTTGAGTGTCCGACTTCGGCTCAGGTCATGGTCTCGCGGTTTGTGGGTTCGAGCGCCGCATCAGGCTCTGTGCTGACCACTTGCTCAGAGCCTGGAGCCTGCTTTGGATTCCGTGTCTCCTTCTCTCTCTGCCCCTGCCCCGCTCACGCTTTGTCTCACTCTGTTTCTCAAAAATAAATAAATGTAAAATAAATAAATAAATAAATAAATAAATAAGGCAAATTGGATATTGATTTTTAAAGATACGATGATTCTCTAATTGTCCATTGATACCACTATCAAATATTACCAATCTATTGTGTCAAAAATGTTATAAAATTATGTTAGGAGTATAGAACACAAGAAATTTAATATGAAGTAGAACAGGCATTTTGTGTATCTGGTTTTTAAATATAGAATGCTTTAAAAAAGGAATGATTACAATTTGACAGCAAATTCTAATTCATATTATGTCCTTAATACCTAGCACAGCACCTGGTGTGTAGAAGGTTTTGCTGAAAGAATGAATGAATAAATGAGGCTGTCTAGGAGGACAAAAAAATAAAAAAATAGAATAGGTTTTAAAGATGTTTTTAACTTAAAAATAACATTCAAAATCTGAAACTGAATCACAGTTGAATGACAGTCTTATTCTATTTCTTATTCTTATTGGTACATTCCCTGAAGAAATGTTATAGTTTTTTGGGAATCGTTCCTCAAGAAAAGGAACAGCCTATAATAATTTGGTGCTAAGATTTTGTCTGACTTGAGGCATAACACTCTAACTCTGAAAATTAAAATTCCCCCAGTGAAAACATGGCAGTAAAAGACTTACATCAAGAATTCACAATGACCATAGCAAGCATATCAGAAATTATCATATAAAACTTGTTACATGGCTGCAGTGATGGCATTTCTCAGGACACCTTCAGATTAATCATGAAAACAACTATTCTCTGAGCACCTGCTGGGGAAAAAAAAAACTTGTTAGTTATTGAAGTTATTGAAGAGTTTGCTTTATAATGGTGGGTTATGGTCTTCAGCAGGATATCAACTTATCCTGAAACTGAGAGTTTTTCAGCCTCTGCAATGGTCTGCAATGGTCTCCTATGGAATCTCCTATAGAATAATTGTCAAAGTTATAACATTTATTTATTTTTTTTTTAAATTTTTTTTTCAACGTTTTTTATTTATTTTTGAGACAGAGAGAGACAGAGCATGAATGGGGGAGGGGCAGAGAGAGAGGGAGACACAGAATCGGAAACAGGCTCCAGGCTCCGAGCCATCAGCCCAGAGCCTGACGCGGGGCTCGAACTCACGGACCGCGAGATCGTGACCTGGCTGAAGTCGGACGCCTAACCGACTGCGCCACCCAGGCGCCCCATAAAGTTATAACATTTAAATGCATTCCACAATCTGGTTTCCCTATTTTATGTATAAAGATATGTCATGCTCTCTACAGAAGGGGAAAATTGCATACTTAATACAGCAAGAGGTGGCCTGGTATCACACTACAGAGCACTGTTTATTAGGGTGATTGTGGTGTTGTCTTCCTTCTGAAGACCAGTCCAAAATATTTCCCAGTTCTCTTGAGCACAGGAATAACCATCCAAATCCAGGAAACATCCAATTCTCTCAGACGACAGCAGAGATCTTAGGAGACCCAGATGTTTCCTCACTGATTACCCCCAGTAAAATCCAGTCAGAACCAACCAATTCAGAAAATGTAATGAGGGTTCAGACTTCTTATGGAGCATATTCCTTATCTTTTCCCAAGTTTTTTTTTTCCTTTTTTTCCCCAGTGTTTCTTATTTCCATGTAGTGATTAGGAGCTAAAAACAGGTTAAAAATGGAGACAGATTCTGTTTGTCTGGTTCCACTACTTTCTAACTGTGTGACCTTCTCGAGCAAGTTACTTAAAATTTCCATGCCTCAGTTTCATCTTTAATAGTAGGTTAATAAACCCATGTAATGATTAAATGAGGCTATATGTTATAAAGTTCTTAGCTAATACACACACATCCATGTCTAAAAATGCCATGCTGGAAAACCATGAGCAATCACTTTTTTTTTTTTAAGTGAAAAATTCAATAAAAGGAGTTTTTTACTTCAAAAGCATAACTGGGTAAATAGATAAATTTACACCATTCCTGTGAAATTTCTTATTCAACAAATTCATGGAGAGCCAACATCTTCAACAAACCCTCCCAAAAAAGTTTAGGTAAAAATCCACTTTTGAAAAAAAAAAAAAAACTAGTTCCTTTAAGTACCAGCTCTTGTAATAATTTTGACCATTGTTACATCAATAGAGATCTTTTTAAACTATGTCACCTATGTCTCTGTCTTGTTAAACAGATTATAATGAACACAGCTTAACAATTTCTTGATACTATAGGTTCACACCATATAGAATCGCATATCTGGCACCTTGGAAGTAGGCTGAGTTTTGCCCACTAATACCAGAGAAGGGAAGAGAACCAGACTTGAACATATCCACTGGGATAGGATTGGAACTTGGGGTTACTGACATGTTAACAAGTGCTCAAAATATTTCAAGGTATCAGGCCATAGTTCATCAAAGCAGTTG
Source organism: Puma concolor (assembly GCF_028749965.1). NCBI lineage: Eukaryota > Metazoa > Chordata > Mammalia > Carnivora > Felidae > Puma > Puma concolor. The sequence continues at coordinate 79,256,179 of NC_141674.1, forward strand.
TCAGTGGGTGGCCAAAGGCAGCAGTTGAACACACAGTCAAGTTGACACAAAATCAAATAGCTCAGAGGGAGATAGTTTTCTGGGATTCAGACCAGCAGACTGGAGGTGGTAGCTGGCAGGACTGTCCAAAGATTGTCAGGTTCTATAATCACGACCTGTGTAAAGGGCAGGGCTCCAAATCTAGAGGTGACAGCTGTACTGGGCAGGCAATTGGAAGATAAATTGTGGAGCAGAGACCAAGGCAAAGATTTAATTATAAGGGTAGGAACACACGAAGAGAGTTAAAGTCTAGGATATTATCAAGGTGAAACCAGTGCAAGGATGACTTGGCCCTGGGTCATAGACTGTGGAGCTGGAATTGGTTAAAAATCTTTCTCAGGTAAGGAAAGGTTGGGTAATTTGCCCAAGGTCATGCTATGAAGGTGCACAGTCAGAATTCTACCACAGGATGTCTGACTCCCTACATATTTCTGCTGCTTTGCTCTGTTCACTTTAAAATAAAACAAAGGTTATACTTTTATGGAAAATATAGAAATGACGGAATTTGTTTTTTCTGATTCCAAGGAAAATTCCAACTCTAAAATTCTAGAGTCACATAATTTATTATTTTTGAAGGGACAAGAGTGAGTTGCCCATTTAATTACAAGAAATATATATTGAGGGCTGCTGGGGTGGCTCAGTTGGTTAAGCATCTGACTTCGGCTCGAGTTGTTATCTTGCGGTTTGTGGGTTTAAGCCCCGCATTGGGCTCTGCGCTGGCAGTGTGGAGCCTGCTTGGGATTCTCTCTCTCTCCTTCTCTCTTTCCCTCTCTCTCTCTCTCTCTCACTTCCCTCTCCCTCTCTCCCTCCCTCGCCCCTTCCCCACTTGCACCCTATCTCTCAAAATAAATAAATAAACTTAAAAAAAAAGAAAAATATATTGATGGTATGGAATAGCTTGCTATATGTGTAACTTAGGAATTAACTCTTTTAGGAGCCCTTGGGTGGCTCAGTCAGTTAAGCATCCGACTCTTGATTTCAGCTCAGGTCATGATCTCGTGGTTCATGAGTTCGAGCCCCACATTGGGCTCTGTGGTGGCAGCACGGAGACTGCTTGGGATTCTTTCTCTCTCCCTCCCTTTCTGCCCCTCCCCTGCTCTCTCTCTCTCTCAAAATAAATAAGCATTAAAAATATTTTAAAAAGAATTAAAATTCCTACAACTTAAAATTAAAAAAAAAATAATAAAAATTCCTACAACTTAAAATTAAGTTTTTCCAAAGGAGGCTGTATATCCCTATGAAAATAGCACAGTTCAGTTAGATTTGAAATTAAACACATTTCAGGGCGCCTGGGTGGCTCAGTGGGTTAAGCAGCTGACTTTGGCTCAGGTCATGATCTCACAGTCCGTGAGTTCGGGCCCCGCGTCGGGCTCTGTGCTGACAGCTCAGAGCCTGGAGCCTGTTTCAAACTCTGTGTCTCCCTCTCTCTGACCCTCCCCCGTTCATGCTCTGTCTCTCTCTGTCTCAAAAATAAATAAACGTTAAAAAAAATAAAAAATAAAAAAAAATAAACACATTTCAAATATGGCACACTAAAAATACATTCTCTATTATAAGTGTTTGTAAATGTTAAGATATTTACCCATTAAAACATATCTAAATTCACATATTAAAAATTTGGTAATAAACTAAAAGCAGTTAGTTTAAAGGAACAAGATTTTCTTGATATGAAAAATAGAATATTATTAAGAATCAGTGATCTATCATACTTATTATTTTACATTCTTCTTAGATGATTTGTATTTTATTGTCTGTTTCACCAATGATAAGTATCTTTCTTTTGAATTCAGATCTTTAAAAAAATTTTTTTTAATGTTTATTTATTTTTGAGAGAGACAGAGGCAGAATGGGTTAAGGGCAGAGAGAGGGAGACACAGAATCCAAAGCAGGCTCCAGGCTCTGAGCTGTCAGCACAGAGCCCGACACGGAGCTTGAACTCACGAGCTGTGAGATCATGACCTGAGCTGAAGTCAGACGCTCAACCGACTGAGCCACCCAGGCGGCCCTGAATTCAGATCTTTTTAACTTTATGTTCCCTATTATTGTTTTCCTGAGATTCAAATCTAAAGAAAGCTAGCAACCCTATACTCCAATCTTGCATTTCCTCTTTCCAAAAGGGTATTTCCTCTTGATCGCTACACCTAAAACTCTAAAAATGTCAGTTCTGGGATTGGTGGTGCTTTGTAAAAACAGGTTGAAAAAAATCAAGCAGGTAAGGGAAGTTGAAAGTGAATATCTGCTAGGCAGTGGGGACAGGCATGGAAAAACAGAAGTAGAGAAGTACACAAAAACCAAACAACAGGAAAAATCAGTACGCAAGAACCAAATAGAGGCAGAATTCAGAATGTGCCAGAAATCAGGCAAAGACACCAAATTGACCAGAAATCCCAAAAGAATGCCTTAAATGACCAGGAATGTCAAAAACTAGGCAGATGGTTAGGAACCCAGTGAGCAAACAGGTGATCATGAGGTAAGAGTGCAGCCTCTGCAAGAGATGACAGAATCAAGCACCCAAGCAAAGATGTCTACAAGGAAACCTTGATTCTCAGGACAAATGCCTATGTCGTTCACAAATGGTGTCCAACTTGATGCTGTCAGGAGAAGTAGGAAAGAAGAAATCTAGTTGCTGAGGGAATATTGAATTGGAGCAACCAGAGCAGGTCCTCCTTTTTTTCCTTTTGTTAACAAAAAATTTGACTGCATGACTAGAGAGCTGGCTAATTTTCTTCACTTTTGGATACTTTTATTCAAATAAGAATTCACAGCACTCTGTTGCTCTCTTCCTAGGTGATGTGGTGTTCTTAATTGGTTCTCACAGATGTTGCACTGATTCACGTCTTGGCAAGGGACTTAACAGCATCTCAGGACAAGTTGAGAACTGAAAATAGATCCTGTCCATTGACTCAGCAGGATTGGAGAGCTTGCTTCTTAATAATCCTGCACTAAGTTAGAACTCATGTCTAGGACATCCTATTCCATCCCATTGCGGGTCTGATTTTCTTGTAAAGGTAGTTTTCTTATTAAAACAGAAGTATTGACAGATGTTATATTCTCTCCTTCATTACAGAATGCAAGCCAAGTTCTACAGATATGAACATTGGGTGATATTTCCCTTCTCTTTATAAAGTACAGGTCTTACAGAACTCATTCCCTGTAAAAGTCAACTGGGGAAACAGAATCTTTTATCTTTATTGGCAGAAGGGTTTATCTATTTCATTTCCTTTTTTTAAGCTGGTGGACCAGTCCTCCCTCATTTGTGGTTTCGCTTCCCACAGTTTCAGTTACCCATGGTCAACCGCGAGCCAGAAGCAGATGATCCTCTTTCTGACATACTCTCAGAAGGTCAGTAGCAGCCTAACACTACGTTACAATGCCCATGTCATTCACCTTACTTCATCTCATCACATAGACATCTAATCATCTCACAACATCACAAGAAGTAGGGTGAGTACAGTATGATAAGATGTTTTGAGAGAGAGAGAAACACCATATTCACATAACTTTCATTACAGTATATTATTATAATTGTTCTTTTTTATTATTATCATTAATATATTACTGTGCCTAATATATATATTAAGCTTTATCATAGGCGGGTGTGTGTAGGAAGAGACATAGTATGGTCATGTCTTACCTGATGGGGGTTGATAGCAGAAGTTGAGGTCATTTTCTGAAAAGATAAGATTTATTTTACATCAGGCTCATGGAATGAGTACTGGTGGATACAATTTTTCCTTTCCTTCCTCATTGTCACTGTAAGGTCTGACAGGCAACTTTGGACCACATCCAGTCTTGTTGAGGTGCCCGTGGTGAGTGATATCTTTGTGGATTTGGATCAGACTACCTGAGTTTGAATTCCAGTTCTATAATTTTTCAGTTATGTATTTTTGAGTAAGTTATCTAATTTCTCTGGTTACTAGTTTTCTTATCTCTAAAAGATTAAAAATGATACTTAAGTCATAGGCCACTTGTGTGAATTAAACAAAATAACATAGCTGAAAGTGTCTTGCATATTGTAAGTTTTCTGTGGACATTAACAAAACCGTTAAGTAAAAGCATTGGTACCAAGACGGTGGGGCAGACACTGTTTCCCTTTTGGCTATCATCACAAGACTATTTACATGTGAGACTGTTCTTTCACTGTGCATAATTTGATTAAAAGACAAAAAACAAAAAAATTCCCCAAGGGTCTCCCCCCCCCCCCCCCCCCCGCCAAAAGTAAATGGTTTTTCCCTTAGGTAAATGGAAATTTCCAGTATGCTGGTCCCTAGAGAAAGTTTAGCTTAAATCCCCTTGTAACTTTAACAGTAGCTTGGTAGGTAGCTCAGCATCACCATGCGGTTAAAGATCAGTGTTCTTGTGGCCCCTGGGTCGCTCAGTCAGTTAAGCGACCAACTCTTGATCTCAGCTCAGATCATGATCTCACAGTTCATGGCTCTGTGCTGACATCGTGGAGTCTGCTTGGGATTCTCTCTCTCTTCCCCTCTCTCTCTGTCCCTCCCTCACTCCCCTCCATTCAAAATAAATAAATATTTAAAAAAAAGAAAAAGATCAGTGTTCTACAGCCAGGAAAACAGGCTTTAAAAAGTTGGATCACTTATCATAGCTCACACAGTTAGTCATTATTTAAAACAGTTCAGTGGTTTACTCGGTTCCACTTGCATACTCCTGTAGCCTCAGCTAGCACCACTGTCCCTCAAATGTCTGCATTTACCCACAGGGCTTTTCTTGCAGTTCCTCCATTGCACTGTGCTCCATCCTGCCACAAGGCTTTTGCAAATGCTGTTCTCACTTCCCCAAATGCTTCTTGCCTTTTCTTATCCTCTCCCCAAACTCCTAGTTGTCCTGCAAGATATCAATTCAAACAAGTCTTCCCTGACTCCCAAGACAGGTTCTGATCCCACATCACATGCTCCCAAAGCCTGTTCATGACAAGTAAGTACATTTGTGGGATTATAAGACTAGTGGTTTTTTTTTTCACTTTTAGACTATAAACTCTTTGAGGACGTAGGCCCTGTCTGGTTTTTGTTTACTATTGTATCTATAGAACCTAACTGCATGCCTGGTACATAGTAAACTAGTAATAAATATTTTGAAAAATAAATAAATTAACTTAGTCTGGAGCATAAGTCCATAAGCTTAAGCTTACGACTTTTTTTTTTTTTTTGTCACTAACCAAAACATAATAGCTTGATCTAGACGATGTTGACTTCATAGGGGTCTGTGATTCTCATGGTCACTCTAGTGTTGTGACAACAGGGTTTAATGTTAATGTTGAAGACAATGGTATTAATATGGTATAGTCAGAAGCCTTGTTGAAGACTTTGGAATCCTAGTTTGAATCATGAGAGGTTTAGCAAATTTGTACTCCAAAGTGAAAGTGGATCCCTTATTACTCTTTATTCAAAAAAAGGAAGGGGTGGAGCTTTGGAATCATTTATAGAAATACATGATACATAACAATAAAAATGTATTAACATAAATGAGGAAAAGGGGCAAAGAGAAAGTTAAAAAGTAGAAAAATACTGGGGTGCCTGGGTGACTTAATTGATTGAGCATCGTACTTCGGCTCAGGTCCTGATCTCATGGTCCTTGAGTTTGAGCCCTACATTGGGCTCTCTGCTGTCAGCACAGAGCCCACTTTGGATCTTCTGTCCCTCTCTCTCTGTGTCCCTCCCCCACTTGCTCTCTCTCTCTCAAAAATAAGTAAGACATTTTTAAAAAGCAGAAAAATAGGGGTGTCTGGGTGTTTAAGTGTCCAATTTCGGCTCAGGTCATGATCTCACAGTTTGTGAGTTCAAGTCCCACATCAGGCTCTGTGCTGACAGCCCAGAGGCTGGAACCTGCCTCAGATTCTGTGTCTCCCTCTCTTCTCTTCCCCATTCCTGCTCTTTCTCTCTCTCTCTCTCTCTCAAAAATAAACATGAAAAAATTTAATTAATGTAATATAATGTATAATATAGTATAATGTATAACATCCAGGCACTGAAATTCATCCCTGTACTTCTGTATAGGCACTAGGAAGCACACAAATTTGGCTTAGAGTTGCATAGTAGTGAAGGGAAAGCAGAGCTACTGCAAGATTTATAGTGTGAATAGCAAAAGATAAAAGAGGACCAGATGCTCAGGAAGAAACACAGCTTTTCCTATATTATTGTGATATCTAGATAATGTTCTCAATAACAATCCTACCATATATACAATGATAGATGTAATGTGGTTGTTTCTTAAAACACCTCTCAGTGTACACTCAAGGCACAATGACAAAATATAGGACAGAAAAGGGCATGTCCTGAGGGAGATGGATGTTGAGACAATGCGGCCCCAGAAATCTCTCCAAGGATTTATCTCCAAACCTGACAGAATTTAAATGTCTGGAGAAGGAGCCCATTCCCATTGGGCCATTCTCCCTGGATGTGATTTTTATAGCAAAACTTTTGCTAATAATTCAACACCAGATAACTCAAGGTTATATTTTCTGAGAAGAATCTAGGGGCGCTTGGGTGGCTCAGTCAGTTGTAGATCAGTCAGTTAAGTGTCCGACTCTTGATTTTGGCTTAGGTCATGATCTCATGGTTCACGAGTTCGAGCCCCATGTCGGGCTCTGCACTGACACCACAGCACCTGTTTGGGATTCTCTCTCTCCCTCTCTTTCTGCTGGCACTTTCTCTCTCTCTTTCTCCCTCTCTATCTCTCTCTCAAATTAAATAAATAAACACTTAAAAATAATCTAAAATATAGAAGTTGTATGGTGTAATTAAGCATAATCAACATAGAATTAATACCCTTTATGAAAGGAAAACATCTAACCAGTATGCCAAAATATAAAGCCACCAAACTTTTGCATGGAGGTAGAACTAGAAAATGCAGGGCAGGGGCGCCTGGGTGGCGCAGTCGGTTAAGCGTCCGGCTTCAGCCAGGTCACGATCTCACAGTCCGTGAGTTCGAGCCCCGCGTCAGGCTCTGGGCTGATGGCTCGGAGCCTGGAGCCTATTTCCGATTCTGTGTCTCCCTCTCTCTCTGTCCCTCCCCCGTTCATGCTCTGTCTCTCTCTGTCCCAAAAATAAATAAAAACGTTGAAAAAAAATTTTTTTTAAATAAAAAAAAAGAAAATGCAGGGCAAAGATTTTCCTCAGATTATATTTTTGGGTCTATTTCAACATACACACCTAACAGGCATACAGGACTAATTCACAGCAGGAATAATTTTTTTAAGAGAGCTTTAATTCCAAGAGTATAAGCACTCATGAAATATCCAAAAGACACAGAAAGTCTTCCTACCCTCATCTTCTCTATTCTAACTGCCCGTGGGTAACCATGGATGGTTTCTTGTGTCTCCTTCCAGACCTTTGTCTATGTGCAATCCTGAGAAAATCCATGGGGGAGATAGAGGGGATCCTGATGCCCCTAACACTGTTATATAATGACTCTGTGTGTATGTGTGTGTGTGTGTCTTTCTTTCTGTCTCTCTCTCTGTATCTCTCTCTGTGTCTCTCTGTCCCTTTCTCTCTCTCTTCATGGAAAGGAGGTAAGATGAACAGGCTGTAACTGTTGTCTATTATTCTTAAGGTACACCAAGATCTGTGGTCCTTCCAAGAAGATAGGACTCATCTTTGCAATAAAGGAAAATTTATGAAGCATCCATAAAGACCCTGCTTTAAGCTTCTTAGTATAAAAAGCAATGCTTGTTTTTTGTGTTTCTACAAAAGACTGAGGAGAAACCTGTCAGTCCCTCAGGGTCTCAAGTAAGAGGCCAAGACTGGCCATCACCATGGATTCATAACTTTTGAAAGTAATAGAAATCATCCGAACATCTTCCTGTTTTGGAACATTTGTTTGCTTAGTTTGGCAGGGGGTTGGCGGAGGGAAAGGACATCCCTCCTGTTGTTGATGCTCATTGGCTAGCTAAAAGAACTCACTCTGGGGCCCAGTCCCATATAGATCATTGAGCAAGCTCACCTTCAGGTGGACAGGCAAGGGTAGTGTGGTTAGTATCAAAGCTTTGACTGGTTGAATTACAAAATATCACACATGCACACATACACAGACACACACACATGCACACTTCTCATTTGCAATAAAACAAAACAAAACTAACCTCTTTTACAACTCTCTCTCTTAGTATCCTTTCGTTTGTGTCTCATTGTGATTAAAAATTTTTTTTTTTAATTTTAGAGAGAGCGTGCATGAGTGGGGAGAGGGGCAGAGGGAGAGAGAGAGAATCTCATGCAGGCTTCATGCTCAGAGCAGAGCCCAAATGGGTGGGGGGAGGGGTTGGTCCCACAACCCTCGGATCATGACCAGAGCTGAAATCAAGAGTCTGACATTCAACAGACTGAGCCATCCAGGCGCCCCTAGTTAAAAATTTTTTAAAACCTCACATTAAGTATCCATAACACTAACTTCCTTACTTCCTTCAAGTCCTTGGTAAACTATCACTTTTACAAATTTTAAATACCTTTATTGAGGTGTAAGTGGTATACAGTAAACTGTACATGTTTGAAATGTACAATTTGATGTTTTAATGTATGTAGACACCTGTGAAGCAATCACCACAGTCAAAATAGGCAATGTATTCATCACTTATACAAGTTTTCATGTCCCTATGGATCCTCTCCCTAGCTACTCCCTAACCAGGTAACCACTAATCTATTTTCTATCACCATAGATTAGTTTGCATTGTCTAGAGTTTTAATAACACAGTATGTATGTACACTTTTTATTTTATTTTAGTCAGAATTCTTTTACTTACCATAATTATTTTGAGATTCATTCATGTTGTTGTATGTATCAATAGTTCATTGTGTTCTATTCTGAGTAGTACACCATTGTATGGCTATATCACAATTTGTTTGCACATTTATCCATTAACATTTGGGTTGTTCCAACTTTTTGACTATTACAAATAAATCTGTTATGAACACTCAGGTACAAGTATTTGTATACACTTATGTTGACTTTCCTCTTGGGTAAATACCTAGGAGTTTGGCTTGATCATGTGATAAGTGTATATTTAACTTCTTAAAAGACTTCCAAACCAGTTGATATTGTCTTATATTCCCATAAACAGAGTATGAAGTTTCAGTTTTTCCACATCATTGTCAATATTTCATATTATCTTTTTTTTAAGAAATAATAGGTTTTTTTTAAAAAAGTTTTTAGTATTTATTTTTGAGAGAAAAGAGAGAAACAGGGCACAAGCAGGGGAGGAGCAGAGAGAGAGGGAGACACAGAATCCAAAACAGGCTCCAGGCTCTGAGCTGTCAGCACAGAGCCTGATGTGGGGCTCGAACCCATGGACCATAAGATCATAACCTGATACGAAGTCAGACGCCCAACCAACTGAGCCACCCAGGCACCCTGATACTTCATATCTATTTTTTCATTATAATGGCTGCATAGTGGTAGGTATGGTTTTAATTTGCATTTCCCTAATGACTAATAATATTGAGCATCTTTTTATGTGCTTTTTTGCCATCCATATATTTTCTTTGGTGAAGATATTCAAATCTTTTGCTCATTTTTTATTGGATTATTTGTCTCTTTATTGAGTTTCTCCTAGTCAGTGGCTTGCATTTTTATTTCCTAAACAATATCTTTTGAAGATAAAAATGTTTAATTTTGATGAAGTCTAATTTATCGCTTTTATTTTATGGATTATTCTTTTGGTATTATATCTTAGAAATGTCTACCTAACTTAAGATCACAAACATTTTACACTGTTTTTTCAGAAGCATAATTTTTTTAGATTTTACATCTAGGTTATGGTCCATTTTGAGTTCATTTCTGCATATAGCATGAGGTATAGATTGTTTTTAATGTTTATTTATTTTGGAGAGAGAGAAAGAGACAGAGTGTGAGCAGGGAGGGGCAGAAAGAGAGGGAGACACAGAATCCGAAGCAGGCTCCAGACTCTGAGCAGTCAGCACAGAGCCCTATGCGAGGCTTGAACTCACAAACCGTGAGATCATGACTTAAGCTAAAGTCGGACGTGTAACCAACTGAGCCATCCAGGCTCCCCCCGCCTTTTTTTAAATGTTTATTTATTTTGGAGAGAGATAGAGAGAGACAGAGTACGAGCAGGGGAGGGCAGAGAGAGAGGGAGGTATGAAGTATAGATTTAAGTTCATTGGTTTGTATCTGGATATACAGTTATTCCAACACCATTTGTTGAAAAGACTCTCGTTTTTCACTGAATTTACTTTGTACGTTTGTTGAAAATCAGTTGTCCATAATATATGGTGTTTTTCCCAAAGTATCTATTGTATTAATTTATTTGTCTATCTTTACACCAATATCACATAGTCTTGAATAGTGTAACTTTATAAGAAGTCTTGAATTTGGGTAATATTTACTCTCCAACTTTGTTCTTTTTTTCTTTTTTCAAAATTGTTTGGCTATTAAAATATGTTTGCATTTCCACATGAATTTTAGAGTTAGCTCATCAATTTCTATGAAAACGTTGACTGAGATTTTCATTGGAATTGCATTGAATCTAGAGAACAAATTGGGGGAGAAGTGACATCTGAACAATATTGAGTCTTTTGACTCATGTACAAGGTATGGCTTTCAATATATTTAGTGTTTCTTTCAATAACATTTTATAGTTTTCAATATACAAGCCTTTCACATCTTATGTCAGATTTGTCTCTAAGTATTTCATATTTTTGATACTATTGTAAATAGTATGTTAAAATTTCAATTCCAATTGTTTATTGGAAATAATACAGGAATACAATAGATTTTTGTAGGTTAATATTGTGTGCTGAGACCTTACCGAGCTCATTTATTTGCTCTAGTGTATTTTTGGAGATTCTTTCAGATTTTGTACATAGATAACTATTTCATCTGTGAATAAAGATAATTGTGCTCTTTCTGATCTGGATGTGTTTTATTTCTCTTCTTTAATTTACTACTCTGACTAGAACCTCTAGTACAATGTTGAATAGAAGTGGTGAGAATGAATATCATTGACTGGTCTCTAATCTTAGGTGGAAAGCATTCTATCTTTCACCATTAAGTATGATGTTAGCCATAGGTTTTTGATATATGTCATTATCAAGTTGAGGAAGTTCTCTTCTAATTTTAGTTTGTAAGAGTTTTTATTGGCAATGGATGCTCGATTTTGTTCAATGTTTTTTCTCCATATATTGAGATGATCTTATAGCTTTTCTTTTTCTGTTCATTAATATGATAAATTGCCTTGATTGGTTTTTCAAATGTTAAACTACCCTTGCATTCCTGGGATGAATCCTATTTGGCTATAATGTAATATTCCATTTATATATTGTTGGATTTGACTTGGTAAAAATATTTTTAGAATTTTTGCACTATGTTCACAAAGGACATTGGTCTAAAGTTTTCTTTTCTTACAATGTCTTTGTCTGGTTTGGGTATCAGGATAATACTAGCCTTATAGAACGAGTTGAGAAAAACTCTCTGCTTTTCAATTTTCTGAGAGAGTTTATGCAGAATTGGTATTATTTCTTCCTTCTATGTTAGTTACAATTTGACAGTGAAGCAATCTGGGTGTGGAGTTTTCTTTGTATGAAGGTTTTTAACCACAAATTTAATTCTTTAAAAGATGTAGGGCTCTGTTAACTTTTTCTTCTTGAGTAAATTTTAGTAGTTTGTGTCCTTCAAGGAATTTTTTTTCAAGTTTATTTTTTGAGAGAGAGAGAGGCAGAGCTTGAGTGGGGGAGGGGGCAGAGAGAGAGGGAGATACAGAATCCAACGCAGGCTCCAAGCTCTGAGCTGTTACGACAGCACAGAGCCCCACGCGGGGTCGAACTCACGGATTGTGAGAACATGACCTGAGCTGAAGTCTGACTCTTAACTGATTGAGCCACCCAGGCACCCTGTCCTTCAAGGAATTTGTCCATTTTATCTAAGCTGTTGGATATATAGTACAAAGTTATTCATAATATTCCCTTATTATCTTTTTAATAGCTCTAGAATCTTTAGTGATGTCACTAATTTCATTCTTGATATTGTTAATTTGCATACTCTCTTTCTTTTTCTTAACCAAGCTGGCTAGAGATTTATTAGTTTATTAATGTTATTGATTATCTTAAAGAACCAACTTTTGGTTTCATTGATTTTTCTCTATTGTTTTCTATTTTATTTTTATTTTTATGTAATTTATTTTTTTAATTTACAACTAAGTTAGCATATAGTGCAACAATGATTTCAGGAGTAGATTCCTTAATGCCTCTTACCTATTTAGCCCATCCCCCTCCCACAACTCCTCCAGCAACCCTCTGTTTGTTCTCCATATTTAAGAGTCTCTTATGTTTTGGGGCGCCTGGGTGGCGCAGCCGGTTAAGCGTCCGACTTCAGCCAGGTCACGATCTCGCGGTCCGTGAGTTCGAGCCCCGCGTCAGGCTCTGGGCTGATGGCTCAGAGCCTGGAGCCTGTTTCCGATTCTGTGTCTCCCTCTCTCTCTGCCCCTCCCCCGCTCATGTTCTGTCTCTCTCTGTCCCAAAAAATAAATAAATGTTGAAAAAAAAAATTAAAGAGTCTCTTATGTTTTTGTCCCCCTCTCTGTTTTTATATTATTTTTGCTTCCCTTACCTTATGTTCATCTGTTTTATGTCTAAAAGTTCTCATATGAGTGAAGTCATATGACATTTGTCTTTCTTTGACTAATTTCACTTAGCATAATGCCTCAAGTTCCATCCACGTAGTTGCGAATGGCAAGATTTCATTCTTTTTGATTGCCAAGTAATACTCCACTGTATACACACACATATACATACATGCACACACACACACACACACACACACACCCCACATCTTCTTTATCCATTCATCCATCGATGGACATTTGGGCTCTTTCCATAATTTGGCTATTGTTGATAATGCTGCTATAAACATTGGAGTGCATATGCCCCTTTGAAACATCATACCTGTATCCCTTGGATAAATACCTAGCAGTGCAATTGCTGGGTCATAGGGTAGTTCTACTTTTAATTTTTGAGGAACCTTCATACTGTTTTCCAGAGTGGCTGCACCAGCTTGCATTCCCACCAGCAGTGCAAAAGAGATCCTCTTTTTCCACATCCTCATCAACATCTTTTGTTGCCTGAGTTGTTCATGTTAGCCATTCTAACAGGTGTGAGGTGGTATCTCATTGTGGTTTTGATTTGTATTTCCCTGATGATGAGAGATGTTGAGCATTTTTTCATGTGCCTGTTGACCATCTGGATGTCTTCTTTGGAAAAGTGTCTATTCATGTCCTCTGTCCATTTCTTCACTGGATTCTTTGTTTTTTGGGGGTTGGGTTTGATAAGTTCTTTACAGATTTTGGATACTAACCCTTTATGGTTAGTTTTTTGTTTGTTTATGGTTTAACATATGGTTTGTATCTTTATGGGTTTTTTTTGTTTGTTTGCAAATATCTTGTCCCATTCTGTCGGTTGCCTTTTAGTTTTGTTGATTGTTTCCTTCTCTGTGCAGAAGCTTTTTATTTTGATGAGGCCCCAATAGTTCATTTTTGCTTTTGTTTCCCTTGCCTCCAGAGACGTGTTGAGTAAGAAGTTGCTGCACCAAGGCCAAACAGGTTTTTGCCTGCTTTTTCCTCAAGGATTTTGATGGCTTACTGTCTTACATTTAGGTCTTTCATCCATTTTGAGTTTATTTTTGTGAATGGTGTAAGAAAGTGGTCCAGGTTCATTTTTCTGCATTTTGCTGTGCAGTTTCCCAGCACCACTTGCTGAAGAGATTGTCTTTATTCCATTAGATATTCTTTCCTGCTTTGTCAAAGATTACTTGGCCATATGTTTGTGGGTCCATTTGTGGGTTCTCTGTTCTGTTCCATTGATCTGAGTGTCTGTTCTTATGCCAGTACCAGGCTGTCTTGATGATTACAGCTTTGTAATACAGCTTGAAGTCCGTATTGTTTTCTATTTTATTTCTGTTTTATCTTCATTATTTCCCTTCTGTGTATTCTGAACTTAATTTGCTCTTCTTTTTCTAGTTTCTTAAGGTAATTTTTTAAGTTTCAAAAGCATTTTGTCTGGTTGTTGTTGTTGCTGTTTCTGGCAGAAGAATAATCTAGTTCCTGTTTCCAGTGATGCCTGGAAACAGATTTAGTTTAATAGTAATCAGCTCTTCATCAAACTTTTACTGATCACTGAACCCAAATCTTTCCTTCCATACTTTTCAGGCCTACGGATTACAAATATCCCATTTCATACACTATTGCTGAATACTCCTGTAAACTGATTTTTATTTGTTTTTCATTTATTTATTTGAACAAAGAATAAATTAGTGGTTCTTCCTGAGTGAAAAGCCTATCCTTTTTATATTCTGTGGCTTTTCTTTGTATTTTGTGACCTCAAATCTCAACACAGTTCTGGAGCTTGAGAAAAATAACAGCATGGTTGGTAATTAAAGGGTGCTTTTTTAAAATTCAAGGACCTGATGACACCCCAGGATTATCCACATGTACTGAAGAGAAGGAATAAGTGATGGCTTCCACAGCTCAGGAAGATAATAAGTGTATACGGTGTACAGGTTTCTGAATACCTAGCTAGGTTTGAACTCAGCAATTTGCCACTATTCCCTGGAGACAGTGTTAAGCTTCAGAGGAAACTAATGGGATGGGTGGATTCTGCTACATCTGGAAGTCTTTCCTAAGTTGGATTCTGTGGTTTTAAAATATATCCATAAATTCTTTGCTACTCTCTATAAGAGTCTTCCCTTCCTTTAAGTATGGGCTAGACACAGTGAATTGCTTCTAACAAACTGAATATGACATAATTGATGTGTTAATTCCAAGACTAGGCTATAAAAGATATTGCAATTGCGGCTTCTATCTAGGTTACTGTCTCTTGGATTGCTTATTCTGGGGGAAAACAGCTGCCGTGTGGTGAGGAAAGATACACACAATGAAGAACTGAACCAAAAACCATGTGAGTGAGTCATCTTGGAGCAGCTCCTTGGCATCATTCAAGGCTTGACATGATGGCAGCTCCAGATGACATTGACTGCAACATAATAAGATATCCTAACCAGATCTACCCTGCTAACCTGTTCCTGGATCTGACCTTTGGGAACTGTGTGAGATAAGAAATACTGCTTTAACTGCTAATTTGGGGGTAATTTGTTATACAGCAATAAATAACACAGATTCACTGTGGAATAGGAGTTTCTGGGACTTGAGATAAATACTAGCAGAAGTATAAAGAGATAAATACATAGAAGAACAATGACAGATTCAGAGAGTCCAGGACAATGGGAGACAAATGCTTCCGTGATACAGATTTCTGTGGTAAGAAGTGTTTCTGAAAGCACCAGATTTTTATGGTGATAAAAGAGCCACATAGGCTTTAGAAAGTTCAAGAGAGAAAAGGCAAAGATTCTGGAGCTCAGAAGTTAGAGGGCTATTTTCTGAAGCAATGAAAGAGTTTTCTTTACCTTTTCCCCTTCAACTTAACACTAACACATTTAGAAACTATAGAAAATACGGGTAAGTAAAAATAAGAAAATAAAAATTGCCATAGAGAAATAATCACTATTTCAATTTTTGGTATGTTACTCTGACAAATAAATATAGACAAGGAGGCAGACAGACAAAGTTGGTACTTCAGTTGCCATTTTGGCATTTTTTGAGCCTGGCTGCATCTGGTATGTGATATACCAATTGGACCCATAGTCATAGGTCCATTCCTGCACTTTTGCTCTAAATCAGGTCTCCTGGTCAGATATTATGCTGTGTTGGATTCCTGTGAATAAAGTATTTTATTTTATTTTATTTTTAATTTTTTTTTCAACGTTTATTTATTTTTGGGACAGAGAGAGACAGAGCATGAACGGGGGAGGGGCAGAGAGAGAGGGAGACACAGAATCGGAAACAGGCTCCAGGCTCTGAGCCATCAGCCCAGAGCCTGACGCGGGGCTCGAACTCACGGACCGCGAGATCGTGACCTGGCTGAAGTCGGACGCTTAACCGACTGCGCCACCCAGGCGCCCCTGAATAAAGTATTTTATAAGCTCCTGGCTGAGGCTCTCTTAGGAAAGGCAAACTTCTATCTGGAATAGGTATTATCTTCATAAGAGTGAACCACTAGCCTTTCAGAATAGGAAAATTCCAATGTCCAGGATGATTTCCTTGGAAAATAACACTACATTGTGAGCATAATATTGATCTCTGTTGCAGAGAAGTTAGAGTTTCAGAGACAGAGGCAACTGGATTGGGCTTGCTAAATATGAATCCATGCTATTGGGCACATATGTAGCCTCCATCTCTGCCACATTGCCATTATGTGACCATCATGTCATCTCTGGGATTGCTGATAATGAGATCTGCTTAATATCAGTTAGCTGAGCCATTTTGTCTACTTTGTTGTTTAGTATCTGGTGGATGCTTTCTGGTGTTAATGTGTAATACAAAACCCTTTACACTTTGTACCTACTTCCACATTTCTATACACATTACTCTAAGCAGACCTCTTTGTCTCTGGTCTTCCAGTCCCTTTTGCTCCAGACCTCCAACCAGACAGTCAAGCCATTACCAAAGACCCAGGAATTTGTTTATTTTCTTAACTCAGGCCATTTTTCCTTCCACCAAAGCAGATGACCAGGTACTCTGCTCCTAGTTCTGTCCTTTTGAAAGATTTCCCCTCTCTACTGTCTCCACTGTCTTCTAGGACCACCTCTGAATATTGCCATAATCCATTTCGAAATGGCTAATCCATTTAATGCACTTAATGAATTGACCCATCTATAAACCAATCTTGGGCTTTTCTCTCCATTTTGACTGGTCATATGGGACACTTTGCAAGGTCATAGTACAAACCATAGGAGGGGAGTTAATGCAACTGTGATAAGTGAAATGAGGGTCTGACCTATTTGCTTATACAGCTACTTATGCCCTCTAATCCTGCTCGAACTTGATCCTGGATACACCATTTCCATCTTATGGAGAATTGATACTGGGTCCATCCAACTTTTTGACTTGGTTGTATTGACAAAACATAGCTTATAACAGAAAGTTCTGGGTGCATGGGTCATCTGATGCTCCATACTCAAGCATTCTGCCTCTACCAATGTAAGTTGTCCTCTGTAACTTGCCAAGATCTGTTTTTCAAAAGGTGTATAATTTTCTGCTATTGATAGCATTAACTTTCTCCAGAACTTCAGGGGCCAGCCTTGTGATTCTCCCACTGGAGTTCTCCATATGCCCCTTACTGTATTTTTTGCCACTATGGACATCTCCTTCACTGTAGTGCCTGCTGGATCATATGACCCAAGTGGCAGTTCTGACTGTACCACACTTTGTACATGTTAGAGTGCCCTTCCTTGCTCCGAGCCCCCTCAAAGCTGACAGCATTCCATGTCATGCATTATATGGACAGGAACAATATTCCTAAGTGGGGAATATATTGTTTCCAGAACCCTAAGAGACTTCCAGGGCTTTGTGCTTATTTCTTTATTGTGGGGGTGAAAGATGCTGCCATTTGTCTTTCACCTTGGAGAGGTTATTCTGGCAAACTCTAACCACTGGACTCCTAAAAACTACACTGAAGTGGATGGTCTTGGAATCTACATAGAGTTTATCTCCCAACTCTAGGATACATGTGTCTTACCAGGGCCTCTAGCCACCCCTACCAGACCTCAGGACACCCAATATAAAGTGAGTTGCACATCTTAACTGGGAGTTGTCTGCACCACCAAGCCATAAATTTGGTAAGCTAAGCATTCCATCGTCAAGGGGAAATGGCATATGTAAAATTAGGTTTAAATAACTTCTGAGACCCAAGTTGCATAAGCAGGTATATCTCACAGTATACTTCCTCCTTTCACACTCAATCCACACGTATATCCTTATGAAAAATTCTCTATGATCAATTGACAAAGGCAGAAGAAATTCAAGCCTGGATTACAACTAGTTTTCCATGATATGATGTTACCAGTCAAAATTGCTAGAAGCAGTCCAAATTAGATGTGTCCTGAAAACACAGTGAGGAATGAAAATCTTCCCAGTGGGCATAACTTTGACCAGTACATCTAATGGCTGATTCGTCAAGAAAGAGAGATGGACTCAAATGTAGATCTATATAAATTCAAAGGCAGTGGTTAAGGGTTGGTCACATGTTTAGACACTTAGAGGGAAGAACAAAACATCAGGGGATTAGTAGCTGGGGGTTTAGGAAAGATGTATATGAAGGAGTATCTTGGAATGATCTCAGAATGTGAGAAATTTGTGTCCCTAGTGAATGCCCATCAAGGATGATCTGAATAATCAGATGGACAAGATTATTCACTCTATGACTCTCAGCTTCTTTCCGCAAACACTTCTCTACTTGCACAATAGACTGATGGAGAGATTAATGGTGTCAGTGATGAAGATTACTCATGGACTTAATATGAGGTTCCCTTCAACAAAGCTGATCTGGCTACTGCCACTGCTGAATGTCAGCCTGACCTTGAGCCCTGAATTCCATCTTCCTTGGGCAGGCCATTATGCACTACACTTAGCAAGAAGAGACTGCCACCTGGTGGCAGACTTACTACATTGGCCTCCCCCCCTCCCCTTCTATTACTGTTACTGAGGAATTTGGTAATTTGTCCTCATTGGAATAGAAATTTATTCGGGATAATCTTTCTTTCCCATCATATATCTTACAGAAATATTGTACGTTTACTTAGTTAATGTCTCATCCACCAGTATGGAATACCAAACACCATTGCTTCTGATCCAAGAACTTAGAGTGAAAAAAAAAAAAAGTAAGACTGTGATTATGGGTTGTGTCATTCAAGGTAATC
This sequence comes from Puma concolor, assembly GCF_028749965.1. Classification (NCBI taxonomy): domain Eukaryota; kingdom Metazoa; phylum Chordata; class Mammalia; order Carnivora; family Felidae; genus Puma; species Puma concolor. The sequence goes on from NC_141674.1 coordinate 79,274,989, forward strand.
TATTCCAAATTAATGGAGGGGTTGCTCCTGGGAAATGGGATAGCAGGAATGAGGTAGAAAAGCAGGATTTGGGCTTTTAACTGCAGCTCAGAGTAGAAATTTGTCCTGCAGGGTCAATATAAGGATGGAAAAGCAAGAAGATTCAACAAGAAGAGATGTAGAATTGGGAGCTGGTTTCTTTTCACCAAGGCTTCCAAAAGACTCATGTTCAGAGTGTCACTGTAGCATTTAGGGTCGCTCTCAGCTGGGGAGCATCTAAGCCCTAGTAAACCTTGGGTCCACAGGAAAGAATGATTCAACCCTGTGAAATGTAGATGCTCATGCAAACAGGACCTTAATTTTTCTGGAGGAATGGAGAGGATCAGATTTATTCAGAGAAAAGAGGTAAGGAGCAAGAGTTAATGGTTGTAGCATCTCCTTTCTTAACGGCTTCCTACCACTCTCCTCTCTTGTACACTCCTACTCCTGGTCTCACCACTAATATTGCCTGATAAAGGGGTGCCTGAATGGCTCATTTGGTTAACCAACCAACTCTTCATTTCAGTTCAGGTCATGATCTCACAGTTGTGAGATTGAGCCCCTTGTCAGGCTCCTCGCTGACAGCGCAGAGCCTGCTTAGAAGTCTCTATCTTCCTCTACCTCTGCCCCTCCCCCTTGCACAAGTGCGGCTCTCTCTCTCTCTCTCTCTCTCTCTCTCTCTCTCTCTCTCTCGCTCAAAATAAATAAACATTAGAAAAATATATTGCCTGATAAAGAAGTAAGATTACTGAGCAAACAGACCACAGAATAGGCAGGAAATTAACCTTTGTTACTGACATGATCATCTAATCTTTCCTGTCTTTGGTCTTCAATACCATGAAAAAGCAAATACTTTAGTGATTGAGTTGGCTTTAGGTCAGTCCTGAGGGCAAAGGCTCAAATTGGGCAGGCCTGTGTCCTCTGCCATAATCTGGAACAGGCCAATCCTGACTCCTTCCTTAGCTCTGTGGATTCTGGGAAGCTAGGCTGACTGCCTAGAGAAGTATGCTGGATTTAAATCAAGTTTAGGTGGCATGAAGCCTGAGGCAAACCAAAATCCATGACCCTCTATGAGGCAATCATAGATACACTCAGATTTTGCATAATTTCTTTACCCTGCTGTATGGTGAGCTGGCTAGATTCTTGCATTTTTTTACTTGCTTAGCCACTTCTTATATCCCAAGACTGGGGCAGGAATAGGGATTTCTATGGAAGGGAGGAGGTGCATATTGGCCTAGTTATTCCAAATCTCAGACACTCTGGAAGAAGCCAGATGGGTACAAGGATATTAGCATGCTTAGCCTGGTGACTCCTAGGTCCTGTGCCTGGACTAAGATTCTGCATAGGAAAGCTAGAGGGATGCTAGTTTGTCAAGGTGCCTATTTTTTAGTGCGTACTTTCTTGCTCTCCCCAGGTGCCCATCATCCAGCAGTTCTATCTATATATCATGGGATTATCTCCACAGCTGAAATCATTGAGTGTTTTTCCTGAGTCAAGACTCCTTTATCATGGCCACTTATTTTCTTTAATGTCAGTCCCTTGATCATTTTTATTATTTATTACTAAATCTTTGCCTGGGTTTCTCTTTGCTTCCTGGTTTTTACTTTATGAAATAGCTTTTCTCAACCACATTTATTCTAATTAATTAGCCATTGTTTTTCTGCCATCACTTTTATTGCTTGGAGAAAAGGTTATTTCTTTAGAGGCACATTATGCCAAACACTTTTTTGTTGTTGTTATCTTTTTAGAAGTTTTTTTGTTTTTTTTTTTTTTTTTTTTGCTTTTATGAAAGAGAATTCTTAATGGATTGATTTCATTAGGCAGTTTTAATTTCGTTTACTATTTATAAGCATGGGAACTGATTGATATTCAGAGTTTTCTTTTTCCTATTCTCCCTTTCTAAAAATTAGGCCAGGATAATTTGCCAAGCAAAAAAAGAAAAGGCCTACTGCAAAAAACATCACTACTGAGATTTAACTGAAATACTCAAAGAGTGTTGAATAATGCCCTTGGCACTGCGGGCACCACTACTTTTCTCATGATTCTTAATCTTGGGATTGAAACATTAGGAGACTCATTGTGTCGGGGCACCTGGGTGGCTCAGTCAGTTAAGCATCTAACTTTGGTTCAGGTCATGATCTCACAGTTTGTGAGTTCAAGCCCCGGATCAGGCTCTGCGCTGACAGCCTGCTTCAGATTCTGTGTCTCCCTCTCTCTCTGCCCCTCCCCTGCTCTCACTCTGTCTCTCAAAACATAAATAATAAAAAACATTAAAAAAAAAAAAAAGGAGACTCATCTGTTGCCAGGAATTTTAGTTAGATTATTCATAAACCCAGGAAGTCCCATCTCTCTTTTTGGTGAAATATTAAGTAGAACTTTAGACACCCATAAAACCATATCTTCTCCCTTCACTTTTCCCCCTACTGGATGGGTTGGAAAGAAAGGAGAATGAAAAGTAGCATCTGCCAGACATTATGCTCTTTGACATATGAAGTCTCAAATAATCTAACAATGACCCCAGGGTCCATATTTCACAAATAAGAAAATTTAAGCTCAGCGCAGTTAGGTAACTTAACCAAAGTCACACAGTTGGTAAATTGACAGTTTGGGACCCAAACTCAGATCTGCCTTTCTTTTTTAATGTTTATTTATTTATTTTTGAGAGAGAGAGAGAGAGAGAACAAGTAGGGGAGGGGCAGAGAGAGAGAGGGAGACAGAATCCGAAGCAGGCCCCAGGCTCTGTGCTGTCAGAGCCCATGACGGGCTCAAACACATGAACCACGAGATCATGACCAGAGCTGAAGCCAGATGCTTCAACTGGCTGAGCCACCACTCAGGTGCCCCAGATCTGCCTAATTTTAAGGCCTGGGCTATTCTACCAGATACACTGTTCAGAAAAGACATGGATCACTTATTAAACGGGGCAATGAGTCAGCAATAAGTGTTTAATCAGTTGCCCACAAATATTAGAGGCCAACTCAAAGCAAGGAATTATTCATTATAAACCAGGCCAATAGAAGTTAGGGTGATGTAGATTTTAGAGATCAGGTTAGAAACTGGAAGGCTCTGGGACTGTAGAGATGGGTTTTTAACCAGCTGGAAAGCTGGAAAGGAGTGTATGAGAAGACAGTGAGGTCCTATCAAGATAAACCTGGGGGGCATTTTGCTAAGTGAAATAAGCCAGACAGAGAAAGACAAATACTGTATGATGTCACTTACGTGTGGAATCTAAAAAGAAGATTGAACTCATAAAAGCTGAGAGTAGAATTACCAGGGTTTGATAGGAGTAGGCGATGGAGTGGGTTTGGAAGGTGTTGGTTAAAGAATACAAATTAACAGTTGTGTAGTATGAATAAGTCTAATGAACTAAAGTAAGCATGATTAAGTATACAGTTGACTCTTGAACAACATGGGAGTCAGGATATCGGCCCCCACGAAGTCGAAATCTGCATGTATTTATTTTTTATTTTTCATTTTTTAAATTTTTAATTGAATATAGTTGACATAAAAAATTAGTTTCAGGTGTACAACATAGTGAATCAACAATTATATACATTAAGAAATACTCACCATGATAAATGTATTACAATATTATTGACTATATTCCCTATACTGTATTTTTCATCCCAGTGACTTATTTAATTTATAACTGGAAGTTTGTACCTCTTAATCCCCTTTATCTATTTCCCCAAGCCTGCATTCATCTTCCCCACATATAATTTTTGACTCCTCCCCAAACTTGACTATCAATAGCCTACTGTTGACCAGAAGACTTGCAGACAGTATAGTCAATTAACTCCTGTTTTGTATGTTATATATATCACATACTGTATTCTTACAGTAAAGTAAGCTGGAGAAAATAAAATCGTAAGAAAATCATAAGGAAGAGAAAATACATTTATAGTAGGACTGTACTGTAAAAAAAACCTGCATGAACCCATACGGTTCAAACTCATGTTGTTCAAGGGTCAACTGTACTTAATACTGTACTGAACACTGAAAATACACTAAGAGTGTAGATTTCAGGTACACTCATTACACACACACAAACAGAAACTATGTGAGGAGATGACATGTTGACTAACATGACTGTAGTTATTTCACTATGTGTATCAATTCATCATGTTATAGACCCTACATACATACGTTTTTATTAAAAATTTTAAAATTTTAAAAATCATTTGCTTTAGGGGTACCTGGGTTTCTCAGTTGGTTAAGCATCCAACTTCGGCTCAAATCATGATCTCCTGGCTCGTGGGTTCAAGCCCTGCATTGGGCTTTGTGCTGACAGCTTGGAGCCTGGAGCCTGCTTCAGATTCTGTGTCTCCCTCTCTCTCTGCCCCTCCCCAGCTTGTGCTCTCTGTCTCTCTCTTTCTCTCTCTCTCAAAAATAAATAAACATTAAAAAAATTTAATTATTTGCTTTAAAAATACTCAAAACTAGCTATTAATAGGTAAATATAAGTTATATTTAATAAAGTATAAATTAAAAAAATTTTAATGCAAAAAAAAGACTACTGTTAATATACTAGCACTACTATGAATACATCATATTTGTGCTTCTCAGGAATTTGACAATCATTGGGGTCATTTCTCTCTCTCCACCTTTTCATTCTCCTGTCTTTCTTAATCATCTCTCATCCTTAAATGATCATACTTTAGCCCTGGACTTTTAAAATTAATTTTTATTTTTGTTAAATAGAATATTCTGTCCACTGGTCTTAATTTTTAAAACTAAAAGGTAGGGGCACCTGGGTGGCTCAGTCTGTTAAGCATCTGACTCTTGATTTGGGCTCAGGTCATGATCTCACAGTTTGTGAGATTGAGCCCCACATCAGGCTCTGTGCTGTCGGTGTGGAGCCTGCTTAGGTGGGATTCTCTCTCCCTCTCTTTTTGCCCTTCCCCCCACCCATCTCTCTCAAAATAAAGAAAGAAACATTTAAAAAAAAACTTAAAAGGTAAAATTAAGCTGTCTTTCATTCTAAGGCTTTTAATTGAACCATTTTTATTGTTATTGAACTTGTTAAAGTGTTCAGAAACCAAGCTTTCCTGAGCTCTTCACACAGCCTTCCACTTGCCCTCCGGTCACTACTTTTTCCTCCTTTCTCACACTGGAGGATTGTTATGGGTGGGGCTGGGGTGGCAGGGACAGAGCTGGAGGAGGAAGAGCAAGAGAGGGACAGCATTCTAGTCTGTTTTATATGCGCCTCACAACTTGCTGTTGACCAATTTACATTACTAGTCTCAGGCTGCATTTCTGACCCAAGACAATATTGGATAACTAACTCTCTAAGTAGAGAAAAGAAATACTTCCTTTTCTTTTAACATGGAGACAAATATTCTCTTTAAGAAAACAGATTGACATTTATACTGACTTGAAAATGCTATGACATTTTTGGAAATTGCTGGGCTCAAATAGTTTTCTGGAACTAGAAAACCAAAGAACCTGCCAGATGACATTTTTTTACTCAAGAGAAAGAATAAGTATAGAAAAGAAGGAAATTTGGATTCACAGCTGAATGTCTGGCTTAGACGTTAAGCCTCCCTGGCGGAGAATGTGCTTTCTTGCTTCTGTTTTTGGTGTAATGCCAAGGGAACTGTCAGACCACAAATAATCATTGTTAACTTGCAGTGAAAACTGGAGCCATTAAGAAAAATATTAAAAGCCTGTTCCAAGATCATAACATTTTAGAGGGCAAAGAAATAAGATACCTGGCTAACCTGTTTTACCGGTCATGGATAGAAAATGTGCTGACCAACTGACTTTGAAGCAATAGATGACTTTTCCATGATTTGTCATGGATCTTAAAAAGACAATGTGCCTAAAAAAACAAATTTGCTGTAACTTGGGTAATAGGAAAAACAAAGGCAGAAAGCCTGGGTAGATCAGATTCATGAAGTGGCAAAATAATTTTGTTATCTGGCCAGGATTCCCTGATGCATTTAAGCTCCAAGGAGTTGCCTAGGTTGCAGAAAACAATTCACACTTGTGCAGGATGCAAACTGAATTTCTTTGAACTTCACTGCAAAATCCTTTGCTTCTCAAACTGTATTTTTGAAGATCTTGCTGAAAGAAAGATTGGCAAAAGCTGCAGATCCCCAAAGGGTATTTCCATCGGAATTTGCAACTAAATATCCCAAGTAATAGATAAGGATAGGTGGAGGGACTTCCTCCAACAGTTGAGAACATTTTTCTTCTTCCATTTTCGTTTCCCACTTAAAATGTCTGAAATCCTATTCCAATACAGGCCAAGAGGTGAGAATTTGAGTTGTTAATGTAATTGACTGGGTTCCAGCATGGACTTATGTTTGCCCTTCCAGATCCATTCTTCACCCTTCACCCTACACCTGGAGGCTGACCTGAATACACTGCAGATTTTCCAAGCCCTTTGGCTTCTGGTTGGGGTTGGCCAATGGGGATCCCGGGCAAGTGGACTGGTGAGAGGGAGAAGAGCAAGTCAGGGAGAATTTCTACTCACCTGGCTTCTTCTCTGTGAATCCCTTAACCAAAGATCATTGGTCAAAGTGACCTTCTCTATATGACTTTCTCCCAGCTAGGTTCTGGTAACTTACCACATCTATTCGGGGCCTAGGGTTATCCTTTGCGATTCTTCTACACTCTGCCCCCCATCCTTGTAAGCAACCTTTTGTAAACAAGCTCACTTAGAAGTACTCCAAGTTGAGCATGCCATCTATTTCCTGCTAGTCATTCTGCAAAAATTATCACAATCCTCTAAGGCCATTCTAAGATGCTACAGGATAAGAAGCAGGGGACCGACTAGGTGCTCCTTGGAATCTAATCCAATGTCCCAACCCTTTGCTAAACCCCATCTGCCAATGCCTATTGCGCAGCACCCAATCTCTGAGCCTCTCCTACACCCCTACTCCTCCCAACCTGCCAATCCCCACATCATCCACCTCCTTCTATGCCCACTGCCACCTCCATGTACAAACCACCACCATCTTATACGGTCTACTTCAAAAATCCACCACTCAGTCCTCTGCACTCACTCTTGCTTCCTCTTATTCACTTCCCATATTGCAGTTAAAGTACACTTTCTAGGGGCACCTGGATGGCTCAGTCGGTTAAGTGTTAGACTTCAGCTCAGGTCATGATCTCTCAGTTTGTGGGTTCCAGCCCTTCCTCGGGCTCTCTGCTGTCAGTAGAGAGCCTGCTTGGGATTATTTCTCTGTCTCCCTCTCTCTCTGCCTCTCCCCTGCTCATGCTGTCTCTCTCTCTCTCTCTCAAAATAAATAAACATTAAAAAAATAAAAGTACTCTCTCTAAGCTGTGAATCTGACCGTGTAGGTGATGGTCAGGTTGATGATGTTTAATAAATATATGTTAACAGAAGGAACCAATAATGTTCCCCTCAGGCTTAAAACCCTTCTATGGCTTCCTTGTGCCAGTCTTAACAGGCGTTTAAGGCTTAGAAGACCCTACAAGATCTGGCTCCTGCTGACCCCGCCAACTTCATCTCATGTAACTGCTCCTCCTTCTCTCTGCTCCAGCCACAGTGGCTGCCCTTTGGTTCCTGGAGTGAGCTCTTCCTGGCCTCAAAGCCTTCCCGCCCACATTCCTGTGCTAGAAACTTTTCTTCTCTCCCTCTCCACTTATTAGCTTTCCAGTTCTAATTGGAATGTCATTTGCTCAAAGAAACTTCACCTGATTGCTCTCCTGCCCTCCAGACCAGGCCAAGTTACCTTATTCATCTCTTTTGTAGCATGCATCCCAATTGAAGTTAATTGTTTGTGTACACAGTCACTTAATGTCTAGGTAATCTAACATATCTCGCTACCTTGCCTGCTACCAGCCCAGTCCCAGTCATCAGCACCACTTGCCTGGTTGGCAATAAGCTCCTAACTGATTTCCAGACTTCCCCTTTTGCCACCTCTCTGTGTTTCATTCTCCACATGGCTGCCAGAACGATTTTTAAACACATAAATGGGGGCTGCCTGGGTGGCTCAGTCAGTTGAGTGGAGGACTCTTGATTTCGGCTCAGATCTTCACTAAGTGTGAAGCCTGTTTAAGGTTCTCTCTCTCCCTCTGCCCCTCTCCCCTATTCTCTCTCTCTCTCTCTCTAAAATAAATAAATAGGGGCTCGTGGGTGGCTCAGTTGGTTAAGTGTCTGACTTCAGCTCAGGTCATGATCTCACAGTTCGTGAGTTCAAGCCCTGTGTCGGGCTCTGTGCTGACAGCTTAGAGCCTGGAGCCTGCTTCAGATTCTGTGTCTCCTCTGCCCCTCCCCCACTCACAGTCTGTGTCAAAAATAAACATTAAAAATTTTTTTAAATACATAAAAAATAAACACACAAATGGGTCCTGTAACTTCTACCACACTGAGAATAAAATCGTGGCTTTGCAGCCCAGCCTGCTACACCTGCCTAGTCTGCTGCTAACCTCCCTCTCCAATCTCATCTGCTAGTGCTCTCTTCCTCACTCATTCTGCCTTCCTCTCCTTCCTCCAACCTCTCTCAGCCCCTTCCCAGAATACCTAGTGTTTTTTCCTTCTTTCTTATTCTAAGGGTTCTTTCTGGAATATGTAATGTGATTAGTAGTTTATGATGAGTTCATGGACAACCATGTAGACAGCTGTTGGTTTTGTTTCCCCAGTTCCTTGTGTCCTGTTCTTTTGGTAACTGCACTCCTCTTCCTTCACAGATATGCTCCCACTCAAGTCCTAATACTGCCCTCCCTTGACAGGCCTGGGATCCAAGTCTGATCAGGCCAGTCTCCCAATTCCCAGTGCTTTATTATGTATATTGTTAGAAACTCTCACCCAGAGTGAAATTAGACCATATCTTAAATTAGGCAATACATGAGTAGGGATTTCTTTCTTTTTTTTTCACAAGCAGGGATTTCTTAAATGCTTCATTTCCATTTATTTATTCAATAGACATTTATTGAGCACTTTCTATGCTACCAACCTATTGTGCTAGAAACTGGGGAAATATAGCAATGAACAAAGCAGACATACACCCCTGGATAATTGTGTAACTCAGACAGCATCAGTCATGTAATTGCTTAAGTTCTGAGTGCTGAAAAGAGGTATAGAGTATTTACTGGATCTGGCAAAGAATTTCATGACCAAAGAAGTTTTACCATAGATTTTGTGGATTCTAAGACTAATCTACTCTACAAGGCATTAAAAATGCAAGATATTAACAGAAAGAGATATTAAAATTCTATTCTTCCAAAGAACTGAATCACTGTGCTGGTTAGAGATAATATATAATCAGTTCTGAATCTAAAATGACTCTGGAAAGTAGAGACATGGCACAAGGTCACATTCACATCTTTCCTCTCCATAGATTTTTCAGAGCATCAGCACTATATTCAAAAAAAATTTATTTTATAATTTTTATTTGAGAAAGAGAGAAAGGGAGAGCATGCGAGTGGGGGGAGGGGCAGAGAGACAAAATCTTAAGCAGGCTCCGTGCTCAGCTCAGGACCTAACATGGGGGTTCCATGCAGGGCTCAATGCGGGGCTCGATGTGGTACTCAATCCCACAACTCTGGGATCACGACCTGAGCCAAAATCAAGAGTCAGATGCTCAACTGACTAAGCCACCCACGCACCCCTCAAAAGAAATGATTAAAAAAGAAAAAAAAGATAAACTCTAGGCCTAGAAACTGAAAGTGCAAGAATGTGAGTTTGGAGTTGCAGGAAAAAAAATGTTTAAGCTTTTCATTCCATCAGTTTATTTCATTAAAACCTCTCAGCAATAATGAAAAGGTTATGCCAACTGGAAGAAGTTAGTCACATAAAACCCCATATTGTATCATTCCACTTATATGAAATGTCCAGTATAGGCAAAACTGCAGTGACTTAAAGTAGATTAGGGGCTGGGGGAGGGGACTTGGACAGAGACTGCTGATGGATATGGTGTTTCTTTTTGCAGTATGAAAACATTCTGGAATTAGATGGTAGCGATGATTGTACAACCTTGTAGATATACCAAAAAGCTACTAAATTGTACATTCTTTGGTGAATTTTATGGTATGTGAATTATATCTAGTTTTGTTTGTTTTTTTAAAGACTGAATCATTCGTTGACTCTCCTGACAGGAATTTAAGAGGGGATATTTTTGAGCAGGTGGGTTGGGGGTGGGGGGGCTTCCTTTCTCTCCTGTCTTCACTGTACTAGCATCCTCACCACACCCTTCAGCAAACTAGAACCACCAGAGTAGCATGATCTGTATTCCCACACAGCTTCTGATGATTGCATCAGACCTGAGGTTCTCAAAGCACTTACCTTCAGAAGCGAAAATTGAACAGGCCCCCTCTCTTTCAATCACAGGATAAAAGTTAATGGATCTTAAGTTTATCTTGAATATTTGTTGCCACTTCTGCTGTCTGTTAACTGTCTGTTAGTTCATGCTAGTATAATGCTCAGCACAGCCAGATAGAAATGAATCTCATTGAGGCAGGATACTAAAAGGGGTAAAGACCTACTTGGCAAACCCCAGTTTGAGGTTATGGACAGACCTGCTTTTACACAAAATTATGAGACAGGTGAAGTTTGTCTTGAGAGCCTTCCATTTTCTCTTTCTGCCTTTTTCTCTTGGGGGCTCAGTGCTCTATCACACACCCTACATGTCCCTCGGAATCTGAGATCCTGTCAAATGGTGACTTGTCTTTGAAATTTGTTTATTACAACCTCAATTTAAAGCTTTAGTCCATAGATAAACACACAAAGACACATGTGTAACGATGTTTGTTGTATCATTTTAATAATAGTTTCCAAGCAGAAATAATGTGGATAATTGCTAATGGGAGAAATATTGCACATCCATTGAAAAAACTCCTCATGGAGGATATACATTACAGAGCAGACTTGGTGGGGGAGCCACCTCCTAAATTAAAGTGTAACAGGTGTGGTTATGGGTGGGAATTGGGATTTGAGCAGTGATTGGGAACTATGTGGAGGCTGATTTGGTGCCCTGAGTTATGCTCCCTCCCTGCACCCACATACGTGAGCTTTGGAGGGACTATGAACAACTTTTAACATAATGTTGCTCAAATGCCACTTCTCGATAGTACATCTCTTACCCACTCAGTTAAGCTTTTTGGTCTCACTCATATTTGAATTTCCACAACTTACCAGACTGCCTTGGCGTATATCAGAGGTTCAATAATATACTTTAAACAAAATAATGAATGACTGAACTTACTTCTTCCAACAAAATTGATTATTCCACTCCCTATGGACCCATAATGCTTTGTTTATGTCTCTTTTATGGTGTTGTGACTTTTCTACCTTGTATTATAATTTATTTGTGTGACTATCTGCTTCCCCACAGGAATAAAAGCCTTTTGTGGGCAGGGGCCACATAACACCAAGCATAGTGCTTTGTGCATAATAAGCATTCAATTAATATTTAATGCAGTTGGGCAAATAAATTTCTGAGGAACAAAAGTAATTATAATCCAATTAATATGAGAAGCAGATGTATGGATGCTAACATAGATGCAGGAATATAAATAGGACTTTATTTCCACAGTACTGTCATCCTATAACCAACAGGGATATTCTGAGGTTTAAGTGAGCTGATTTATGCAGATAGTGCCTAACAGCCAGAGGTTTCAATCAACTTGCTCTTCCTCTCTCTTTCCCTCAGGTCTCCCCTCCAGCTAATGATTATTTTGACTTTCACACTATTAAGAAAACTGGTGCCTGGAAAAGTCAGAGGGTTATTTCAGTTCAAACAGCAAATCAACTGCAGAATCAAGAATAGATCTGCCCTCTCAGCCACTCTGGCATGGATCTCTTGCACAAGCCCTGGCTTTGGGAATGTGGAGACATTCCCGTATTTAGGACACAGATGATACACACAAAAGGAGAAGCTGCTTGCCAGTTTCATTTCTCTCCCCACATTTGGAATGGGAGGGGGCTTCTCCATCTGAGACATCAGAACCCCCCATACATACCTGTTTTATATCCCATACTCTCCTTAATGGCTTGTGAGCATGTCACAGTCTCAGCCTTACGTAGGGCACAATTATCTTTGGGTGGTGAGAGGAACTTTAAGGTATAAGCTATTTAATATTCTGGGAGCAATCGGTAGGAACTCAGCTTGGTCACAATGTCTGCTTAATGATGCTGAACACGAAAGTCTGGATTGTCTTTTTCCAAGCTGTTATCCAGGCTGGCTAAATGATCCATTTGGCCTCTGGCCTGAACTGCAAGAGTAGCTGGAGTTGGGGGTCCAACCTCACAGCTAGTCAGCAGACCTGGATCTCTTCACCTAAGCTCTACTGACATATGGGATTGGATAATTATTTCTGTTATGGGGGCTGTCTGCGCATAGTAGAATTTTTAGCAGCATCCGTGGTCACTATGCACTAGGTGCCCACAACACCACCCCTCCCCCAACCAGTTGTGACAACCCAAAATGTCTCCAGATATTGCCAATGTCCCCTGAAGAGCAAACTTGTCCATAGTAGACAACCTCTGGCATAGACCCTGAGCTACTTGTTCATTATCCTTTAGGCCAGAGATAGATATTCACAATCTCCTCTTACCTCCAGGCCCCCCAGACTGGGTCGTGTCTTCTTTTGCTGGGCCTTAGCTTTGACTATCTCTTCCTTACTTGTCTGACAATGGCTAGTCTCCTGGTCATTTCCCTATGGCCTTGGGATGACCTTGCTGTTTTCCTATTTCACCCCATGAACTTCTGGGCCAACAAAAATAATGTATACTCTAATACTTGCAGCATTTACTCAATAAACTTTTATTACTATACATTCCACCTTGGTGGTGATATGCTAGAGTATTCTAGAGATTTTAGGGTTTAACAGTTAGAATTATGTTCAGTTGCTAGTGACAGTTGCTTGAAAAAGATAGAAGTTTATCCCACATGAAAGTCCAGAGTGAGGCAGGCCAGAACTAGCATGGTGATTTGCTCTATGAAATTGTTCTTCCAGGCCTGGCTTCTGTTCTCAGATCACTTTATGGTGCAAGATAGCTGCTCACCATCCAGCCAGGAGGAAGAAGGAAGGAATGGAGAAGAAAGCAAAATTAAGGAAGGTTCCTGGAGACTGCTATATGACACTTACATATCATTTATCTGAACTTAATTATCAGGCCATACCTATCTATCTACAAGGCAGGCTAAGGAAATGTGGTCTTTATTTTAAGTGGCCATATGACCCGCTTAAAAACTGGGGAGCAGAACAAGGGTCCATCAGTTGATGAATGGATAGGGACAGCTGGGTGGCTTAGTCAGTTAAGCTTCCGACTCTTGACCTCAGCTCAGGTCATTATCTTACAATTCGTGAGTTCAAGCCCCACATCGGGTTCTGCACTGACAGCACAGAGCCTGCTTGGGATTCGGTCTCCTCTCTCTGCCCTTCCCCCACTTGTTCTCTCTCTCTCTCTCTCTCTCTCTCTCTCAAAATAAATAAAAATAAACTTAAAAAAAAGGCTATGAAGTTTTAAAAAATTGGTGAATGGATAAAGATGTTGTGTGTTATGTATATGTATATGTATGTGTGTGTGTATTATATTTATATATATTTATATTTATTCAGCCACAAAAAGAATGAAATCTTGCCATTTGCAATGACATGGATGGAGCTAGAGAGTATATGTTAAGTGAAATAAGTCTGTCAGAGAAAGACAAATACCATATGATTTCACTTATATGTGGAATTTAAGAAATAAAACAATGAACAAAGCAGTAAAAAAGGGAGAGAGAGAAAGAGAGAGAGAGAGAGAGGCAGAGAGAGGGAGAGAGAAACCAAGAAACAGACTCTTAACTATAGAGAATAAATATGATTACCAGAGGGGATGTGGGTGGGGGGATGGGTTACATAGGTGATGGGAATTAAAGGGGGCACTTTTCGTGATGAGCACCAGGTGAAATATGGACGTGCTAAATCACCATATTTTATACCTGAAATTAATATTACACTGCATGTTAACTAACTGGAATTTAAATAAAAACTTAAAAAAAAAAAAACCTGAGGAGCAGGGAGTTACCATGATTATCAGCGGACAACTGGAAGTGTCTGTTGCATGGAGAGACAAGTACTCTTAAAACATACACCTACCTTTGGGATGCTTCAGTTGAGGAGCAGAACTGGTTTACACAGCCACCTCCAGTTTAACTTGACTAAAGTAACTTTTTACCTAAATGGAAAGGTGTGATCATAATACTGATACATTTATAAGGACTATAAGCCAAATACTAACTAAACAAATGTGGATAAAGGCACATATCGATATTTGTGCAATTGTGACTTCGTAGTTCCTTAGATCTTGAAATTTTATTCTGCAAGAAATTTAAGTTTAGTGTTTGGAGACGTTTGCATCATGGGAAATGAATGCAAGAAACCCAATCATCAGTATTTAAAATGTTGGAAATAATATTAATTATGAGTCACTTGGTTGGTTCCATTTTTGTCATCTAGTTGTGGGTTTCAAATTAACTGCCACTTTATTTTTAGCTCTGTGATGTGTCACTTAGTACACTTTCCTTGGCTGATTGCATTGGCTGAACCACATAAAAGATCTGCAGCATCAATAGGATTGCCTAGTCTTCGTCAAAGATTATCCCAAACTGGTAATTTGTTTTTTGGTACAAATTGACATATCATCTTCCAGGGCCAAAAGTCATGAGGATCAAACAGAGCTGGAACTGAGGCAGCTCTTATTCTTGCAGTTTCACATTGTTATAGTTCTTTGCCCTAGAGAACTCTATTCCAGAACAGTGCTGTTCTGATGGCCTCCCTGGAACATTGGCCCAATCTCAAGGTCTTGCCACATATCATAGAGTCAACAGGAGGGGGGAAAGTTCAGTTCTGAACTCTCTGAGTAAGAAGCAGGCAGCCCAAAACAATTCAACAGATTTGTCTTGACTTTCTTAAGGAAACTTACATGGAGCAGAGTCCACAGAAAGCTGACCTCATTTTACTACTTTCTTTTTTTTTTTATTTAAACAAAAAAATTTTTTAATGTTTTATTTATTTTTGAGACAGGGAGAGACAGAGCATGGACAGGGGAGGGTCAGAGAGAGGGAGATACAAAATCTGAAACAGGCTCCAGGCTCTGAGCTGTCAGCACAGAGCCCGACGTGGGCCTCGAACTCACGGACTGAGAGATCATGACCTGAGCCGAAGTCTGCTGCTTAACCGCCTGAGCCACCCAGGAGCCCCCCATTTTACTACTTTCTTGAAAGAAAAGCGTGATGTCCTCCAATTCTGATCCCAGTTCCTATTATCACTCATTTCTGGAATCATTTAGGTAAATATAAAATCTGAGAGATAAGAAGACGAGATGATCTGGAGGCCTGATCCCTGAATCAGACAGAGGAGATGGGCACCCCCACAGAACACAGCAGTTGGTAATGTGATTGCTTTTTTAAAGGGGCCTAGAGAAGAAGAGACTCAAAGGGCCGTCTTTCTTTGCACATGTCAGACGGTATCTCTAAGGTCACCCATACACACCTTGAAAGCAATCACCGTCAGTAGAATCAACTTCCAACAGAACGAATGAAGGAATCCTTCCATATCTTTGCATATATGTTACACACAAGTCCAGTTCTGTGAGGGAAAAATATGTGTAAAGTGCCTACCACTGTGCCTAGCACATGGTAGTAGGTGCTCATTAACTTAGAGCCATTATCATTGCTATTATCCAAGGGAAGGGGCACCAAAGCCATTTCTCTGATCTGCAAATCCAACTCTGGGGTCATGCATACAGATTAGAAAAAATACACTTGTTTCCAGGACCTAGGACCATCTCTCTCACGTTCTTGCAATACTTGCTGGCAGGTTCTTTTCACCAATCATCTTCCTTCTCCTTTCTCACCCTCAAATGCCTACTTTTTCTTCAAGGCCTAAGACAAATGCCAACTTTTCACTGTACCTACACCTCACTGCATTCCCTGTAGACATCCACTTTCTCCTCTGGGTGCCCATAGCACTTTGCTTATACACGTAACATAGCTCTTACCATGCTGTAATTTATTTATGTGCCACCAACTACAAAGACAGTGAGATTCTCTGGCCTAAAAATGATTTTTTTCTTTATCTTTGCATTTTCAGTTATTAAAACGCTGCCTGACTGGATAAATTGTACATCTATCCAAGGGGATATTACTCACCGATAAAAAGAAATAAACTACCAAGCCACAAAAAGACTAGGAGGAATCTTTTTTTTAAAAAATATTTATTTATATGAGAGAGAGGGAGACAGAACATGAGCAGGAGAGGGGCAGAGAGGGAGACACAGAATCCGAAGCAGGTTTCAAGCTCTGAGCTGTCAGCACAGAGCCCCACATGGGGCTTGAATTCATGAATCATGAGATTGTGACCTGAGCCAAAGTCAGATGCTCAACTGATTGAGCCAGGCACCCCAACAAGGAGGAATCTTAAATGCATATTACTAAAGGAAAGAGGCAGTCTAAAATGGTTACACACTGTATGACTCCAATTATAGGACATTCAGGAGAAGGCAAAACTATAGAGACAAAAACAGCGGTTGTCAGGGCTTCGGGGTGGAAGGGTGGGGGTGTGAAGCACAGGTGACATTTAGGGAGGTGAAACTCTTGTTAGGATACTTTAATGGTAGATGCATATTGTGCATTTATCAAAACCTGTAGAACTATATGTCACAAAGAGTGAAGGTTAATGTAGGAGGATTAACATAAAATCATTCAGGAGGTCAGAGGACTCCAGGAAGTAAAGCAGACCATGATGTCCCTGTGTTAACAATGTTCTGAAACAACTTCACTGAAGGAGATGGGGGAAGTGGTGCTGACCTTAAGTAAAGTGGGAAATGAATGGAATCTATAAGACTGAAGGCAAAAGAAATTGCATAAAAGAACACTATCTATTTGATAAAGTTGTTTTAGTTGGGAATATGGGGTAACAATACTTCTATACATGTATACTGGAACTAGACAGTTGAGTAAAGGGATGGCAGGTGGTGGGGGCCAAGTAACTTGTTGGAGTGAGAACTTCTAGATAAGCAAGACCAGGAGGCTAGAATAATCCATGTGGTAATGTACTAGAGTTGAAAACATCAGTAGGAACTTAGGTTTAGCTAATATAGATGCATATATGATATGCCTATTATATGTGTGCGTGTATGTATATATATACATGCGTGTATTATATGTGTGCGTGTATTATATGTGTGTGTATGTATATATACACACACACGTATACACATACATATGTTTGTATGTGTATATATACATACATGTATACACACACATATATACATACGTATATATATACACATACAAACATATATACATATATACATATATACGTATACATATATATACATATATATATATCGATAACTATACAAACATATATTTCTTTGACCTGTTAACTGAGAGGTCCTAAAAGAAATGACACCCTTCACGTGAACACACCTAACACCCAGATCTTGGTTTCTAATATCATTCTCCAGTGAAAGGAACTAGGGCTCTTTGAAGAAATGACTGATTTGAGGACTAGGGCAAGAAATATACAGGGTGAGCCTGGAGCATGTTGTTGTGCCAAAAAGTAAGTATATGATTTTATTTTATTTTATTTTATTTAAAAAAAATTTTTTTACATTTATTTTTTGAGAGACATAGAGAGACAGAGCACAAGTTGGGGAGGGGCAGAGAGAGAAGGAGACACAGAATCCGAAGCAGGCTCCAGGCTCCGAGCTGTCAGCACAGAGCCTGTCGCAGGGCTTGAACTCACCAACGGTGAGATCACGACCTGAGTCAAAGTCTGACGCTTAACTGACTGAGCCACCCAGGCGCCCGAGTAAGTATATGATTTTAAAAAGGGGCAGAGGAGCCAACTGAAAGAATTTCCTGTAGCCAAAGGTGGAAAAAATTGGCAAATAAATAGATAGATGGAAGTAATATTAAATAATAATCCAAAGAATAAAATAAATATTTATGAGTCAATACTGATATACATAATTATATACATTAATAAATGAAGGAGAAGAGACAAATTGTCCATGCAGAAGAATTTCAAATGATTTACATAGACTGTCTGTCCTCAAGGAGAGGGAGCATAAATCCCTACTCCCTAAATAAGGGCTGCATATAATGACTTCCCTTCAAAGATTATGGAAAGGGAGGAAAACAGAATAACCATACGGTGGAGAAACCTGACAAAAACTACATCAGCCAGGTGATCAATGTCAGCACCAACAGTCATAAACCATGATGATAGTATACAACCTTGATATGATGTGATGAAAATGGCACTTTGCCTCAGTGATTTTCCTCCCCAAATCCTGTAACTCCAATAATCATGAGAAAAATGTCAAGTTCCAATTGAAGGACATTCTACAAAATATTTGACCAGTCCTCCTCAAAATTGTCAAGGCTGTCAAAAACAAAGGAAGTCTGAAAAATTGTCATAGTCAAAAGGAGCCTAATGAGACCTATAAACATAAATGTAATGTGGTATCCTGAATGAGATCCTAGTGTAGTAAAAGGACATTAGGTAAGAACTAAGGCAGCATGAATAAACTATGAACTGTAGTTAATAATAATGTATCAATGTTGGTTCATAGATTGTAACAAATGTACAATATGGATATAATATGGTAATAATAGGAGAAACTGGGTGTAGGGTATATGGCAATTCTATGGATTATGTTGTCAATTTTTCTATAAATCTAAAGCTGTCCAAAAAAATAAAGTCATACATTGAGGCACCTTTGTGGCTCAGTCAGTTGGTTGAGTATCCAGCTCTTGATTTCAGCTCAGATCATGATCTCAGGGTTGTGGGATTGAACCCTGTGTCAGGCTCCACACTGAGTGTGGAGCCTGCTTCAGATTCTCTCTCTTTTTCGGGGCACCTGTGTGGCTCAGTTGGTTAAGCATCTGACTCTGGCTCAGGTCATGATCTCATGGTTCTTCGGTTCGAGCCCTGCATCAGGCTCTATGCTGGCAGCTCATAGCCTGGAGCCTGCTTCGGATTCTGTGCCTCCCTCTTTGTTCCTCCCTGCTCGCACTCTGTCTCTCTCTGAAAAATAAATAAAAAACTTTAAAAAAATGATTCTCTTTCTCTCTCTCCCCCCCCTTTCTCTCCTTCTGTACCTCTTCCCCACTCATGCTTTCTCTCTAAAATTAAATTAAATTAAATTAAATCAAATCAAATCTTAAAAATATAGTCACACCTGACCAAAGAAGATATGCAGATGGCAAATAAACATGAAAAGATGCTCTACATTGTATATCATCAGTGATATGAAAATATCAACAATGAGATACATACCTATCATGATGGCCAAAATTCACAACACTGACAACACCAAATTCTGGCAAGGATTGGAACAGGAACTCTCATTCATTGCTAATGGGAATGCAAAATGGTACAGCCACTTTGGGAAACAGTTTGGCATATACTGTTATGCTCTCAACATACTCTTATGTGATCCAGCAATCATGGTCCTTGGTATTTACCCAAAGGAGTTAAAAATATATGTCCACAAAAATATGAACATGTGTATTTACAGCAGCTTTATTCACAATTGCCAAAACTTGGAAGCAACCAAGATGTCCTTCAGTAGGTGAATGGATAAATAAACTGTGTTACATCCAGACAATGGGATATTATTCAGCACTAAAGAAAAACAATCTATGAAAAGATATGGAAGAACTTTAAATGCATATTACTAAGTGAAAGAAGACCATCTGAAAAAGCTACATACTCTATGATTTCAACTATATGACCTTCTGGAAAACATTTGTCCAGACCCATAAAATGTACAACATCAAGAGTGAATCATAATGTCAACTATGGACTTCGGGTGATAATGTGTCAACGGATTCATCAATTGTAACAAATGTTGTCTCTGGTGGGGGATGTTGATAAAACTCTAAAAGTCTTAAATACATATGTACATAGTCCATTTTAAAATTTTTCTTGGCATATAATTATTTACTATTATTAAATTTTTTTACATTTATTTGTTTATTTTTGAGAGAGAGAGACAGAGCACAAGTGGGGGATGGGCAGAGAGAGAAGGAGACTCAGAATCCGAAGCAGACTCCAGGCTCCGAGCTGTCAGCACAGAGCCCGATGCGGGGCTCCAACTCACAAACCGCGAGATCATGACCTGAGCCAAAGTCGGATGCTCAACCAACTGGGCCACCCAGGCGCCCCTAATTATTTACTATTAAAGGAACTTAAGCCCAGAGAAGTTAAATAGTTTTCCCAAGTTAGCAAAAATATAAACTATTGTAAACTTAAATATAAGGATGATCTTTATTGTCATTGTTGTGATTTGTTTTATTTTATTTAGCAAACATTTATATTATGCTTATTGTGTGATAGGCACTATTCTAAGTGCTTTACAAATATTAGCTAAGTTAATTATCATAACAATGTCATGAATACAGTACTATTATTATTCCCATTTTGTAGACACCTGGAAAGATTAAGGCTCATTTGCCTGCCGAGGCTCAAGTAAGTGGCAAAGCTGGTGCTTAAATTGAGGCAGTGTACCTCCAGAGATGATGTGTTAACCACTATACTATGTGGCCTCTGTTATTCAAAGAAAACTTTGAAAAGTAGTTTTAAATTAAAATTTTCCCCATTGTTTACAGCATCAAAAGTTGTTGCGAACAGTAAATTCAGACTTTCCCTACTAGTATTAATGGCCACTAGGGGGCGTCAAAACTCTTACAAACTTGCCAAATGACTGGTCATCGTTTCTCATTTGCGTTGATGGACCATGAATATACAAAAGTATACAAATAAAATTAGTACAAAGATGTGTGCGTGTCATAAATTTTTTCACTTGGCTTTTTAATTATCCATATCCTGCAAATTTTCCGTACTGTACATTTTAGCTTCATTATATACTTTTAAATTTTCAGGTTGTTTCATTTGCTTGTCTTGTGCCCACAACTAAGATACAAGCTCCTTCTCAGTAGGGAAGACTGCTTATATTGTACTTATTATTTAAAAAAATCATATAGCACCTGGAACAGTTAGGTACTTTATAAACACCACTTGCTAATTGGTTGAATGCATAAATTTTACATATTATTTTTACATATTATTTTACATCATAGATGTGTTCTTGGGGCCAGCATAAGCCACTTTAAAATCCAGTATGAAACCCAGATTTTAAGGCAGTCCAATAGTGAATCCTTTTTTAACGTTTATTTTTGAGAGAGAGAGACAGAGTGCAAGCAGGGGAGGGATAAAGAAAGAGGAAGACACAGAATTTGAAGCAGACTTCAGGCTCTGAGCTGTCAGCACAGAGCCTGACGCAGGGCTCGAACCCATGAACCTAAATATCATGACCTGGGTTGAAGTTAGAGGTTTAACTAACTGAGCCACTCAGGCACCCCGTGAATCCTTTTAAATTAAGTCGATAAACACTCCATAATTTAGCCTAGTATAAATCTCTATTTTCAAATGTGGTTTGGCTTAAAGCAGATAGTACCTGGGTATTGTTGGTTGAAAAAAATCCATTTGCAGGGGCACCTGAGTGTTTCAGTCGTTTAAGCGACTGACTTCAGCTCACGTCATGATCTCAAGGTTTTTGAGTTCGAGCTCCGCATCGGTCTCTGTGCTGACAGCTTGGGAGCCTGAAGCCCGCTTCATATTCTGTGTCTCTTTGCCCCTCCCCCATTCATGCTCTGTGTCTCTCTCTCTCAAAACTAAATAATAAAAACATTTAAAAACAGACAAAAATCCATTTCTGTATCTTATGCAAGGTTTTCAAAAGGCTTACTTTCCATTCTGTCCTCTCTCCTTGCTGCAGTTGATGGTAAAAAATTGGGGGACAAAGAGGCTGGGTGGTCAAGGGGCCAAGATACTGCCTGAAGCAGCAAAGACCTGAGATTCCAGTCCTGCTCTTCATCACTCACTAGCTGGGCAAACCATTTGAACTTTCTGCGCTCTGTATCCTCATTCATAAAATCTTAGGATGAAATAACTCTGAAGTTCAGCATTCAGTTTCCCAGGAAAGGGAGCAGGTAGATCGTAGATAAGCCTTCACAGATGCCTCACCAGACACAGCACCTGTTTTCTTTACCTTTGTTAGATGCCATTGACATTGGAATAGTTTTCAATGATGTAGTCACTGTCTACAAAGTATTTAATATTTCCATGATCCTCCCTGGTCATCCTAGACACTATATAAAGATAAGGGCAGGTACCATCCTATGTTCCGGTTTCAAAGAGCAAGGATGTTAAGGGACTAGTAGGTAAACTGGCAGTTGCTGAACCCAACCTTCTACTTCTCTCCAAAACTAACTTACAGAAAACACTCAGAAATTTCTTTCTGACAAATAATTATAAACATTTAAACAGTATAAGATTAATCAGATATTTCATGTTTCCACCAAGGAACACTGTGGTTCATTTAACTTTGAACCCATCATAGGCAGAGAGGTTTGGGGGGCATTTGGGAGGGGTTTATGAGCTGTAAGTTGAGTGCACTGAGAGCAATTAAGCGCTTAAATTAGAGCAATGTGTAAATTTAACAGCTGGTAAGTGTTGTCAGTTGCAAGCTACAGACCACCTGCTTGGCAGACTCTGCATACAAACTGAAGAAAATAGATTGAACAGCGGAAAGTAGAATCTGGGCTTGATAATTTGGAGCATAAATTCAGATTACACATACAGCTGGAGTACCTTTAAGATTAATGCAGAAGTACAGCATCTCCTCTAGGGATGCTTGACTGGACAAAGATTTGTTAGGCTATTTAAAGTGTGCTTCAGTTACAATTTAATTACTCTTTCAGTTAATAGCTTGGGATTGTTTCAAGAGAATCTGACCTTGGAGACTGATGTCTATTTATCTTATCATTTTCTGATGCTAAAAGGAATGATTGTAACAAAGACCTAGAAGCTTCTAGTTACACACATGGTATTTACAAAATGTGTTAAAGCAATGTTTTCACCACGTTCCCAAGATCCTCTCTTAGGACTTGCCAAGGGGAAAGAAAGAGTTCCTGAGACATTGGTCTCCCAGCCTTCTATCACCAACCAACTTCTCAGTGAAATAGATGTCTTAATCCATAAGTATTAATAACTGTTGAAGGAAATAAGATCAGGGGATTTGGATTTTTTTTTTAAGATTTTATTTTAAGTAATCTCTACACCTAAAGTAGGGCTCAAACTTACAACCTCGAGATCAAGAGTCGCATGCTCTATTAACTGAGCCAGCCAGGAACCTCATGGATTTATACTAGTATTTATTACTCCTCTTTTTTCATATCAAAATCGACTTATCCTAGATCTGCTGCTCTTTGAATTTTTTTAAAACAGTTTTTGGTAATTTCTGATAAATCAGGAGACATAAAAAATTATTCTGTTAATTGAAAAAGGGGAAATTTTGAAGTCTGAAGGTTTTTTTTTAATGTTTATTTATTTTTAAGAGAGAGAGCAAGCACACATGCACAAGGGAGAAGCAGAGACAGAGGGAGAAGACACAGAATCTGAAACAGGCTCTAGGCTCTGAGCTGGCAGCACAGAGCCTGACACAGGGCTCAAACCCACGAACCGCGAGATCATGACCTGAGCCTAAGTTAGACACTTAACCGACTGAGCCATCCAGGTGTCCTGAAAAGTCTGAAGATTTTAAAATGGCAGCTATAGTTGGTTTTTTTTTCTTAAACTGCTTACCTTTGTCTTAGAATAGATGAGATCCTGAAACACATACTCAGTCCTTCATGCATTCATAAGCTTATTCAACTAGTATATATTTAGCACTTACTATACGCCAGACACAGTGTCAGAAGTTAATGATACAAGGATGAACAAGACTGTTTCTGACCCCCAAAAAGTTTCCATGGCCAAGCAGGAGAGACAGAAGCAGAAATAACTGGAACAAAATAATAGTCTTAATATTTGAGCACTTACTCAATGTCAGGCACTTTACTGGATGATTTATATATGATGTGTCATTTAATCCTATCACCAGCCATAAGAGGTCAGTGTACATCTCCCCAGTGAGAGATGAAGAGACCAAGGCTTTAGAGAGTTACCTTGCTGGTTTCTCACTCATTGGTATATTTAATTCCTCTGCCTGAAATTTTCTACCTGCCATCATCGAATTCGTTTGTCCTT
This sequence comes from Puma concolor, assembly GCF_028749965.1. Lineage (NCBI taxonomy): Eukaryota > Metazoa > Chordata > Mammalia > Carnivora > Felidae > Puma > Puma concolor. The sequence goes on from NC_141674.1 coordinate 79,299,070, forward strand.
CAAAAACCTTTCCTTGACCTAAAGAAGGGCCAATGCTTTGTCCAGTGCTCCCTGGACATATCTCTAGCCATGCATTTGTCTCTCTAAATTGTAATTTACTGTTTGAATCCTCAACTAGATTATATTGGGATTGAATTTCTTCCAGGGTGAGCAAGCTTTGTCCTCTTTGTACTCCTAGAACGTGGCTCAATGCCTTTCATGTAATTTATATTCAATAAAAGCTATTTGACTGAATGAAACATGGCAGTGTCAGAAGTTGACCCTATGTCTGCCTGGCTCCAAAACACTGGCCCTTTTCACTCTAATTTGCTTCCCAGTCTCATGAGATAAATGCAATTGTAGATAAGTATGCAAAATATGGGAGCACAAAAGAGAGATAGCCAAGAGTGGGGGGAGGGAGGCGGTCACAGAGAAGGTGATATTAGGCTGGGTTTTGAATTATGTGTTGTTATTTGTCAAGTTGGGGAAGCATCAAAGGTGTCACAGCTGGAGAAACAGTTCACACAATGGCAATGAGAGAGCAAGGTGTGTTTAATGAGGGGGGTAATTCCGTATTGATAAAGCATGAGGCTGGAGGAGGTGAATGACAGTAGGTGGAACGGGAAAGCTCGGGCACACTGGAATGTGAAGGGCATGGTATGCCATTCTAAGTAAGGAATGTGGCCACTGATGATTTTTAAAAAGAGAAGGTCCCACTGGATGGAGAGGAGGTGGAGTCGGATTGCTTAGGTTCAAGTGGCACCTGGGTGGCTCAGTTGGTTAAGCATGTGACTCTTGATCTCAGTTCAGGTATTGATCTCATGGTTATGAGTTTAAACCCCACTTTGGGTTCTATGCTGGGCATGAGCCTATTTAAAAACAAAACAAAACTTAGCTTCAAGACCTAGTTTTGTCATTTACTATGTGATCTTAGGGACTCCCATGTCCTCAATTTCCCAACTGAAATTTATAACCACCTCAGAGTTGTTATGAGATTCAAATAAGATATGTAACTGAAAGTGCTTTATAAACCATAAAGGTAACTACTATAAATGTTAGTTATTATTAACTTAGTATAGCTCGTTAGAGCTGCCATAACAAATACCACAGACTGGGTGGCTTAAACAACAGAAATTTATTTTCTCACAGTTCTAGGGGCTACAAGTCCCAGATTAAGACATTAGCAGAGTTGATTTCATTCTGGGACCTCTCTCTTTGGTTTGTAGATGGCTGTCTTCTCACTGTGTCTTAACGTGGCTTTCTGTCTGTGCATGTCTGTGTCCTAATCTCTTTTTATAAGAACATCAGTCATAATGGATTAGGGCCATCCTAATGACCTCATTTTACTTTAATTACCTCTTTAAAGGTTTCTTATTGGAGCTTAGGATTTCAATGCATGAATTTTGCAGGTGACACAATTCAGCCTATAAGTAACAGTATATAAGAAAAAAATGTTAACAACTCCATAATGTCTACTCAGGTAATGCCAAAGGCCAAATGGAAAACCCAAGTTATTTTCTGACTATACTATTCAAACAGAAAATGGAGTCATGGACTCATTCTCACATCTTCTTCCCCATGAAATGGATCCCCTGGTCAGAGGCCATGTTGAGTGGGATTTCCTGTCTGTGGATCAAGCTTCCCATAAGCTTTCAGAAAATGGTGTTGGTTGTGGATCTGTGAACAGGAAAGGCAAACTCATACTTGGAATAAATATTGTTACCTGTGATGACGAATTACTGGCTCTTCCAGGATAGAAAAGACACTTAAGCTGGTCTCTGAAGAATAGTTCCATATGCAGACCCCAGTGTTGGTCTATGCTGCTGGCATTCAGAGGTAGCAATAGTTAGACTGGTCCTAGGAAGTGGAAGTCCATGCTTTTGGGCCAATTCATAGCTTCTATCTCTGTCACCATCAACAGTCTGTTTCATGTTTCCATCATGTCTGTTCCAGGGTTGACAATGGCAATGCTGGCTAATATCAACTAGTAGCTGAGAAATTTTGTTTACTTTGTTCAGCACTTGTGTTGGATGCTTGCAGCAGGCATTAACAAATGAATCAAAAATCCTCACACTCAGTGCCTATTCCCTATGACTTGCCACATGCCTCTGTTCTTTGCCTCCAATCGTCTAGTCCCTTTCTTTCTATATTCCTGACTAGATGATCAGACCATGGGCCACTGCCAAGGGTCCGTATATATTCTTACCTCAGATCATATTTCCTTCCACACCACCCCATAGAGTGTGGAGTGAATTACTGATTGGTAAATTTGAAGAAGATGAGCATGCTCCTTCCTTGATTCTCTTTGAAATCTACCTTTCTGCTGAGAACATACCTTCTGGGCTGTTCCTCTATGCTGTGAATTTTACAGGGATAGCATAGGGTCAGCTGGTACTGCCTGTGAGTGGGTAAGGCAGTTTGTCCAGTTCTGCTGCTAAACTACATCCTCCAATCAGCCTTTGTCAGTAATTGAGGTGATGTTTTGATCTCCAACTGCCCACTTCTTGCATCTTCCTCTTACTTAGCTCCAGGCCCTAGAAAATGTTACTGATTATGCAACTGAAACCCCAACAGAAAGTATCAAAGCTGGGGTTTTGGCAAGCAAATGGGCATTGTTTCTTTACTCTAACATCTGTTCAGAGAGGCAGACACGTCCCTGGGCCTAGGGAATTATAGGAATATTTGATGTCATGGTGGACACAAGGGCCAAAGAAGCTCAGAAGAACACTATTCCTTGACAGAAAGTTTTGAGTGACAGTGAGGTCTGGGTAAGATGCAGGCAGGTGCAGTGTGGGCACCTCATCTTCTCAGCCCCCTGAAGGCCTCCTTTCTAGGAGGCTGAAACGAAAAGAGCTAAGGCCAGTCTCCTGCAGCAACCCAGATTCTTTGAACTCATACCCATAGTTCATTTGGATCACATCATGGAGAGAACTTTGCAAGAATCATAATGAAAATATTTTTCCTAATTCTCTTTGAAAGACCAAATATTTTTCTTTACATGCGTTTTTGTTGATGGTTATAGAAAGAGTCTTTCTATATATTCAGTGCTACACAAATATTAATTGCCTATTGCATTTGAGGTGTTTACTAGGCAATAGAGAGAGAGAGAAAGAGAGAGAGAGATGCAGTTAAGCCTGTCACATTTTTTACAAGTATTTCTTTAATGACTAGTATGGAACAAATAACTTTTTTCTTTTCAAACCATTGTTGAAACACTTTTGCTCAAGGCAATAATTTTTAGGAAAGAAGAAGTTCACATGTAAGTGTGGGAACCTGAACACTTGTTTTCACCACAAAATTCAAGTGACTTGTGTTTTGTTCTAAACAAAAGAAACAGAATGCATTTGATGTTCACTCTCTTAATTTTCCCAGTACCAACAGTTTCCCCACATCTGGCGTTTTGGTGGCTACACCTGGGGCATCATAAAACTGAAAACAGATGTCTGGGCTCCTAAAAAGCAGAAGTAAGTGTCAGATTCAATCAGAGAAGCAATGGGAAAATCGTAGGGCAAAGCCTGTGTTTAACCACAAGGTGCCAAATTTGATCAAGGGACGCTGCAGACTAAGTAAGAGAAGCCACAGATGAATAGTTGGGAAAGGAAGACAGGCAGAGGAGAATGAAGATGGAGGTAAGAGATAGGAAAGCAGATCTAGATCAATCCAGTGTACTTTGGCTGGATGGGGTGCTTTGGGATTTGGGTTGTTTTGAGTGAGCCCTTTGCCAGTATTGTTCCTCTCACCTCCCTCTACTTGCCCAGTGTTTGACACCTGTAACATGCATGCATTCATAGGCCAAATACTATGGCAGTTAAAGTCTGAGTTGTGGAGTCAGGAAACCTGGTGTCAAGACTCAGCTCCATTATTTAGCACTGTGTGACCATTAATTAACAACTAATAGCAGCTCTGACTCTTAGTTTCTTTGTAAAATGGAGCTAATAAGAGATTCTTTCACATAGAAAGGTGGGGTGATGATTATATGAGTTAATAATATATTACAGAGTTCTTAGCACAATGACTGGCACAGAATGAGTTCCAAAAAACTCATTATTAACCTAGGTTAATTAACTGAGCTCTGGAAAGACCTATATGGGTGTGAAAGTGTCTTTGTTTACTTCTCGCCTTCACCAAAGCCATTCTGTTTCCATCTATTTTATATATTTGTCTTCTGTAAATATTTGGAGTGGAGCTATGCTTTAAAAAATCCCTTTAAGGGGCGCCTGGGTGGCTCAGTTGGTTAAGCGTCCGACTTCGCTCAGGTCATGATCTCACAATTCGTGAGTTCTAGCCCCGCATCAGGCTCTGTGCTGACAGATGAGAGCCTGCAGCCTGCTTCGGATTCTGTGTCTCCCTCTCTCTCTGCCCCTCCCCCACTCATACTCTGTTTCTCTCTCTCTCTCAAAAATAAATAAACGTTAAACATTAAAAAAAACTTTAAAATAAAATAAAATCATGATCTAAATCATTGCTATAAATCTTGAGTTAGGCAACTCAAAGAACTGACCCACGATACTCTACTAGAAAATTCCCTCCAGACTGGTAGAGAATACCCTTTGGGTACAATGTCCTGTCAACTGTGAAGACACTTGTAATACCATCATGCTGCCTACACTTTAACATCTCAAAGGGGACCAAGGGAAATTTCTGTCAACTGCCCTGCTTTAGTCAAGAAACATTGCAGCAAGAGCATTTCCTTGATCTATCAGCCTGCTTGATATAAAAAGAAGCAACATTTTTCCCAAGGCAGCTTCCCAGTTCACAGGTGGTCAATGCTGGCAATGATCATTTACAGATTCTTAGATTACTAACACAGACTTATTTTCTTTCAATAAAGAATCTTTTAGATATAGCTTGGATTAATGTCATCCATGATAAAGGTGTACCCTGGATAAGGACTCCAATACCATGGGAATTTATGTAAATCAAATAAAGGAAATGGAAAGTGGGTATAGGAAAAGCTTTGATTTCCATAGTTTTATGCCCAGGAAGTTTAATCAAAAGGGAAGTTTAAAATTTTTTCTTTCTGGCATTAGTTATATAGTAAAAAAAAAAAAAAAAAAAAAAAAAAAGCTAGGCGTGCCTGGGCAGCTCAGTCAGTTAGGCGTCTGACTTTAGCTCAGGTCATGATCTCCTGGTTTGTGAGTTTGAGCCACAAGTTGGGCTTTGCGCTGACAGCTCTGGATTCTCTATCTCCATCTTTTTCTGCCCCTCCTCTGCTTATTCTCTCTCTCTCTCTCAAAAATGAATGTTAAAAAAATGTTTTAACTTAAAAAAACAGCTAAATGCATCATTATTTTATTTTAAAGTTTGCTTATTTATTTTGAGAGAGAACAAGCAGGGGAAGGGCAGAGAGAGGAGAGAATCCCAAGCAGGCTCTGCTCTGATAGCACCGGTGGGGCTTCATCTCATAAACTGTGAGATCATGTCCTGAGCTGAAATCAAGAGTCAGATGCTTAACCGACTGCATCGTTATTTTAAAAGGTTGGATTGGTGCATCTATTCACCCACTGAGTATTCTTAATGTAGAAGATGATCCCAGGTGGGCTCTCTGATTGTTCTATACTTGAACAATGCCATGAAAAGTGGTCTGGATTGTTTTATCCCTACCTGCACCTCCTTTTACCAAAAGGTAGTATATCAACCATCTGCACAGGGATAAAATTTACACTTGCATCATGCAGTTTTGTTTTGTTTTTTTAAAGGATGTTGTTTTGATAGCAGGGCTTGTGACACAAAAGTGAATTGTATAACTTTAAAAGGGCAGGCATCTAGAAAAATAATAAATTCATCAGATTTATTTGACAAGATGAAAATAAGGGTTTTTTTTAAGAAGCAGAAATATGTCTTTGATGATATATAGAGGAGTCTGGGAATCTTACTGTAGAAACTAAGCAAATAAAATACTTACATTTGGTCAGAGAATAGTGTATATTGATAATCAAACACCACATGCACTATAAATACCAGTTCTGGGAATTAAATCTTCAAAGCACTCAGAGTTCTTCAGTTCTAAAATCTTCCTTCGAAAGCCTCTTACTTGAACCCAGACCAAAGCACTCTCATCGCCTTTTTTCTAAATATTCAGATAAAACTTATCACCAGTTCAGACTTTTCATAATGAGGGAGATCATTTGCCTACCTTATAATAAAATGACACAGTGCTTATGTTTAAAACTGGATTTGTAAAATTGCATAGTATAAATAACAATAAGAAGTGAACCACTTTTTACGAACACCCTGTAGCTTTATAGTTTTTAATCCAAACTTAAATTTTTATATTTCTTCCTTATGGCAAAAATCACAAGCCACCATATACACAGACGACACAGTGCGTTGGGTTGGCTCTCCCATAGCCTTTGAGGTGTATTACAAGAGTCCCAGCCATTATCATCTTTCTCCTGATTTGTTTTGAAAAAAATTTTTTTGTACATTTTGGCTGCAGTATTGGTGGTAGAATATACTATATTATGGATCATCTCTACTTCTGTATTTATTTATTACTAGACCTCAACCACAGGCTTCTTTTTCCCCTTCTACCTCTTTGCCTGTAGGATGTACCGTATGTAGTCGTGTACTTTGTATTAATATATTAGAAATCTACAAATCTGTTTTCTACTTTTTCTACTGTTGGATACTTATAATCAAGGCTTTCATGAGGGTGTTGAATAAATTTAGTTTTATTAGAAAATTTTTAAAAATCTCCAAAGCACTGAAATGTAATGTTATTAAAATAAAATTGAATGTAATGTCACCATTTAAAGATTTTGAATTACTGCTTCAGTCCCAGGGCTATATATGAAACTCCATAATCATTACATAGTAGGTTAAAAAGGGAAGTGTCAGGGGTGCCTGGGTGGCTCAGTCCGTTAAGTGTCTGACTTCGGCTCAGGTCATGATCTTGTGGTCCGTGGGTTTGAGCCCTGTGTTGAGCTCTGTGCTGACAGTTTAGAGCCTGGAGCCTGCTTTGTATTCTGTGTCTCCTTCTCTCTCTGCCCCTCCCCACTCATACTCTGTTTCTCTCTCCTTCAAAAGTAAATAAACATTAAAAATTTTTTTTAAAAAGGGAAGTTTCGATTAATAGGTATTTCTTACTAATAAAATCATGGCTAGTGGAATTTACTGCATTCAATGACACCTTAGGGGCCCATCACGTAGGCTTAAACAATTTTTTTTCAAAACAGGATTATTTTTCATTTAATTTTACATTCAGTAAACATTTTGAATTCCTATTATTGTAATAGTTATAAAATAACCTGAAAGTGTTCTGTGCTTTAGTTACATGAACGCTGATGAAAGTATTTTTCTGGTTAAATGGCATTATAAATACCCTACTTGGATATTTCTATTAGGCAATTTGTATAGATGACATTTATTTATTAATGGCCTTATTGAAGCCATTAAATTATCTATGCATAAAAAGCTATTTAAAATTTATCATTGAACATCTGCAATTTTAATCTACAAACTACCTTTTTATGTATTTATTCTGGAGAGGGTTGAGGGTTGATGAGCTCTTTCTTAGATCTCTCCTGGTTTATCTGATGCACATCCAGACTAGATACATGCCCCAATGAACCATGATATATGCCCCGACAAACCATAACCATGTTCCCCACAATGTCCAACTTCTCACCTCTACCCTTGTTCCTTCAATCAACCACAGCCCTCTCTTGGGAGTTAAAACCTTTTGTACAGGGCAATCTGTTCCCCACTCAGACTCATGCTTAAATATCCAAGTAAGCATGGCATACATTTTTACCAAACTTTTCTTTAAACTGAATCTGGAAAAACTGAGCAAAAGGATGTAGTTAATTCACTCTTCTAGCTTTTTTAGGTCAAGACAGAATAAAGGAAAGATGAAACCATCCAATTAAATTCTGAGAGCCTGCAGATTAAAATATCATTTGCTCAAAGTCACTCAGTTGAGGAAAAAAAAAAAACAACAACACTAGAACTCAGGAGATTTTATGTTCTCAGATGCATCGCTTATCCAAATATGTATCTAAAATCATTTAGAAGTAGACTATTTCAATCAGAGTCAGCTTCATGGGCGTACAACCTGTGCAGTCACTCAGGGCTCATGCTCAGAAGTGCCCCCAATTTGGTTTAATGCTCTGCTGTCTCCATCTGGAAATTTCTAATTATTTTATCTTTGAACTTGTATTTTGTAAGTAAAGTCTGGTGGCATAATGTGGCATGGACAGAGATAAGAATGTCCTCCATTCTTTGCTGCTGAGTTTGCATATAACTTTCTATATTGGACTCTATGAACACAGAATTCCAGTGGAGATCCACAAAGCCTGGGAGTGCAGTAAGATGCAAAGCAAGTACAAGGTAAGCATGTTACATCCAACACAAACTGGAGCCTGAGCAGCCATCTATTCCATTCAAACCAGAACTTGCTCTGAAGGCAGAAAGCAAGCAATGGCATCCCTAGAAACAAAAATGACTTAGGAACTCCATCGTATCCTTTCTTACTCATGCTACTTCCATGTGTTAGCCAACTACTTATGCTGAAAGTGATGACATAGAAGGAAAGAGAAAGAGAACAACCTATGGTTCTTTTCCTTTCAGTTCTTCCTCACTCATCAGTAAGCTGAAGACAGTGCTAACATAATTGCATAACAAGAAGGGAAATAAAAGCAATTGAGTTTGTTTTGTACAGTGTTTTCATTTTTCTGGTAAGAACAGAATACATGCACATCTATGAACTATGATATATAAATCATGTAATTTTGGTAACTCTGCATGAGTTAAATGCTCTTATATTTACATCTGAAACTGGTATTGCATAATACAAAAGTGAGCGTTAAAATTCATGCTAATAATTTTAAATTTTATATTTTTAAAATTTAGAATAACATTAAATATCAAATAAACAGCATCAGTGCAAGTCCAGAAAGAGATTTCAGGAGAAAGGAAAAAACTTTATATTTTAGTACCTTTTTTAAAGTTTTATTAACATATAGTTCATGTGCCATATAATTCGCCTGTTTGAAATGTCCAATTCAATGGTTTTTTATATATTCACAGTTGAGTATAGTCATTACCATAGTCAATTTTAGGACATCATCATCTCTGCAAAAAGAAAACCCATCCCTTTTCCCCTGCAACTCCCTCTCCCCTATTCAGCCCTAGGCAATTACTAATCTATTTTCCATCTCCATAGATTTCCCTGTTCTGGATATGTCAAATGAATGGAATCATATAATATATGATCTTTTTGTTATTGGTTGCTTCTTTTACTTAGCATATTTCTTTCAAGGTTCATTCACATTGTAGCATTCCTTTTTATGGCCAAATAATATACCATGTATGAATATACCACCTTTGTTCATTCATTTATCAGTTGATGGACATGCTTGTTTCCATTTTTTGGCTACTATGAATAATATTGCCATAAACATCACATTTTAGTACTTTTAAGGGAACCTGGTATTTTCATTTTTTCTTCACTGGGCTTTGCAAATTATGTAGCCAACCCTGGTTTCAATGAATGTAATTGAAGAAGTATTTGTTAGGTCTTACCCTGCCCAAGGTATTTTAGTTGACAGTGCTTGCCGTTAAGTGGTCTATAGTGTGGTAAGCAAGTATAAATCCAATACATGTCATACTTGAATCATTAATTTCAAAGGAATTATAGTATCATTATTATTGTTATTTAAGATTTTATTTTTAGGTAATCTGTACATCCAGTGTGGGGCTCGAACTCACAATGCTGAGATCAAGAGTCACACGCTTCACTGATGGAGCTAGCCAGGCGCCCTGGGAATTAAAAATTTTTAAAAAGTTCTTAGCACTAAAACACTTTAATACATAGAGGACAGTTAGACCTGGACAGAGTGTTCTCCATGGAAGAATGTGACTCCAACTTCTGGAATCAGCATTGGTCAATTTCATGAAAATGTTGTCTTCCTGAGGGCTATTGAGCAGAGGACCTTTTCCCCAAAATAAGCAGGAAATAACAGACATGCTGATAAAGACTGGGGAAATCCAGCTTCTGAAGCTGCCAGGTGTATCTGTCTATAGTAGACAGGGGAGAAAGGATTTAATCTTTGGCAAAAACCATTATAGTAACTTTATTCAATTGTGTCTTTCTGTTGCAACTAATATTTACCATTAAAATAAATCACAGTTGACTTGTGAATAGTCCAAATGAAAAGAAGACTAGGACGTCAGTCTGAATCACAAAGTACCTCTGTGCCTTAATATTAAGGATAAGTCTGAAGATGCCTTCATACTTCAGAATTAAATAAAGTGGGTGGGGACTAAGGAAGGATGATCTTCAGGACACTCTAGAATACAAGTCCTGGGTTTTCTGTAGTTATAGAAGCAGGGAAGGAAAAACAATATTCTAAGAAAGATGTAACAATCCACATTATGTTTTCCTGCTTCTCTGTGAGTCTATGTAGACTAACTCTAATGAAAAAGCATTTCACTGAAAAGGCAAAAAAGAAATTCTGTTTAAAAAAAAAAGAAGAAAGCTAATGCTGTTCTTCTAATTGTTGATTCATCACCTATTTATAATGCGAGCCTGCTCCATAATAAGACACAGAGGGAAAAGACATAGTCCTTTCTTTTCAAAGACCCCAGACTAAAAGGAAGAAACAGATAAATCAATAGCTAAATAAATCACAACGCTAGCAAGTGAAATATGGAAATAGGAGCAAAGTAAAGCATAGAAGGAGCTTTCGATGTCAGCACTAACGGGACGAATATCTAGAACATCTGAACTGATCTTTTAAGGATGAGAAGGAGCTCACCGTGTAAACAAGGAAATGCCCATTTTTACAGTAGTAACAGATGAATGAAAAGTTCAAGTCTCCCAGGCCCTTGCTCCCAAGTCACGAACTTTCCTTTGCTTGCCTCTATCTCTAAATTTATATTCTCCTATTCCCAACACAAACTCCTTGTTCCAGTTAGACAAACCCACTCACTATTCACTGCACAACACTTTATTAGAGGGGTATTGTATGGTTGCCGTCCGTCACCCTCACTATTTTATCTTGTTGGAGGTAGAACCTCCTCCCCCATACACTAATTTCACTTTGCTCTTACTCTCTTCTTGCACAAACTTAAAGGCTCTTCCTCCTCACATAATCCTGTTCCTATTTCTATTATAGTATTTAATTTCTATTGCAATTGTTTACTTATTTTTTTGCTTCACTTAACTCTGAGGGTGGGATTCATAAAGACATTTTGATTTCTGTATCTCCAGCTTTTAGCACTATTCCTGGCACAGAAAAAGCACTAAGTTAACCTTCATTGGAAGGAAGAAGAAGAAAGGGAGACAGGGATTTGTATTTGCTCCTGACCATATTCTGTATTTTCATATCTCTATCAGGCACTGATCTTCAAGTTATACTTCAGTCCTCCTCGATTAACATCTATTTGCATTTTAAGCAATTGGTTTTGTACTCTATGTTTGTTCTAACAGTTTCTGTGTCTACCTCCAAATATGCTAATTAACTATGGTAAAGTGTTATTCTTCTAGCCTAAATTAATAAATATATTTGGCTGATTATCAGTATAGCATATTCAGTTTTATCTCTGTGTGTGTTAGTGACCAGAAACTCAAGGTATGATGAAAGTCCTACTCTTGCAAAAAACAAAAAACAAAACAAAACAAAAAAACAAAAACAGAAAAAACAGAACCAAAAACATACCCATGTCATCATATACTTCTTTCATGATCTTGTGAATATTTGATGTTTCATATAAGACTGTAACTTTCAGGCCAAGTGAAACACTCATATTGTGTTATCCAGATACCCTTCCCTTGAAAAGCTCTAGAAAAACACCAACGAAACCACCAACTTCACTTTTTCTAGATCGTTTGAGACTCAGTTTCTTTTGATGATATTTTAAAACTATATGATCAGTCTTTGTCCATTTCAACAGGTTTTTGTTTTGTTTTGTTTTTTTTAGGTAGGTTTCATGCCCAGTGCAGAGGCCAATGCAGAGCCCAGATCAAGACCTGAGCTGAGATTAAAAGTTGGATGCTTAACCAACTGAGCCACCTACACACCCCCATTTGAACAGACTTTTGAAAGTATAATTCTCTATTTTATAAATTATTTCATATATATAATATTTATATTTTATATTTATATATTATATAATATACATTTATATTTGTCTTTATTATTTTATTATTATATTATATTATTTATATTATTATTGATTATATTATTGATTATATATTATATATATTTATATATCTATTTTAAGTGGATGCTTCTTAATGACCTAGCATTTATTATTATATTATATTATTATTATATTTATGTTTATATTATATATGTTATATATAAATAAATATATATGTATATATATATTACATATACATATTTTTTTTAAGTGGATGCCTTTTTTTTTAATGTTTATTTATTTTTGAGACAGCGAGACAGAGCGAGACAGAGCATGAACAGGGTAGGGGCAGAGAGAGAGGGAGACACAGAATCTGAAGCAGGCTCCAGGCTCTGAGCCGTCAGCACAGAGCCGATGCAGGGCTCGAACTCACAGACCGTGAGATCATGACCTGAGCCGACATCGGTCGCCTAACCGACGGAGCCACCCAGGCGCCCCTTTAAGTGGATGCTTCTTAATGACCTAGCAAGAGATACATTACTATCAACACTAAAAGCCTATTTCATGGGGTGCCTGGGTGGCTCAGTCAGTTAAGTGTTGGACTCTTGATTTTGGCTCAGGTCGTGATCTAATGGTTTGTGGGATTGAGCCCAGCGTCAGGTTCTGTACTGACAGCCTGCTTGGGATTCTCTCTCTGCCTACCCCAACCCCTGACTCTCTCTCTCTCTCTCTCTCTCTCTCAAAAAAAAAAAAAAAAAAAAAGAAGGAAAAAGCCTATTAACATGAAAATGTAAATTTTATTTATTTAAAAAAAATTTTTGTTAACGTTTATTCATCTTTGAATAAACAGAGCATGAGCAGGGAAGGGGCAGAGAGAGGGAGACACAGAATCCAAAGCAGGCTCCAGGCTCCAAGCTGTCAGCACAGAGCGCAACACCGGGCCTGAACTCACCAACTGCGAGATCATGACCTGAGCCAAAGTCGGATGCTCAACCGACTGAGCCACCCAGGCGCACTGAAAATGTAAATTTTAAGATTTCAGGACTGAAATTTTGTTTCTTGTAGACAACAAACCCCATAAATGTTTCCACTCAGTTTAACAGGTATTTTGTGAAAGCAGAAGAGTAAGTTAGGGTCTAGTTCAGAGCCTGATTATCATGAACTGAAGTGTTTATTACTGTCTATGCTCCTAGTACCATACTTGTTAACAGGACAATGCAAAATTGAGTAGTACATATTTTCTACCCACCCCCCCCGTAAGTCACAGATTAGTGAAGGAAGTAAGCAAAACATGCAACTAATGACAATATAAGCCAGACTGTGTGGTGTTTTTTTCCTTTTTTAAAGCCCCGATTGTGATTATAAGCAAATGGTGAATTAATGCAACTGTTGAGTCAGGAGTAGCTTCACGTAACTAATGACATTTGCTCTGGGACATTTGCTTAAAGATTGAATAAGATATGGAGGGGCACGTGGGTGGCCCAGTCAATTGAACTTACGACTTTGGCTCAGGTCATGATCTCACAGTTTGTGGGTTTGAGCCCCTCATCAGGCTCTATGCTGTCAGCACAGAGCCTGCCTGGGATCCTCAGTCCTCCTCTCTCTCTGCCCCTCACCCGTGCTCATACGTGCATACTCTCTTTCAAAAATAAACAAAAAAAAAGAATGAGTAAGATATGGAAAGATGAAATGAAGGGCCAGGGCATTCAGACAGATTGGGAAGTAAAAATACAGCATATTTATCTGATGTTCTTGAAATGGAAAATGGAAGTAAGGTAGAAAATGGTAGAGGTATAGCCAAGATGGGAACATGGAGAGTAGGCATCTTCAGTGGAAGAAAGGAAGGAACTAAGTGATAAGTGATAGATAATAAGTAACAGTTGAAGGCATGGAAGTGGATGAACTAACTTAGGAAGAGTAGACGAGAGAAGAAAAAGAGGACTGAGGAAGGCGTGTCATGGTTACTAGTTAAGGACTCAGCAGAGGAAGAAGAATCAGCAAACATACAGGTGGAAAATCCATCAGAAAAGTATTGAGGTTTGAAGATTTGTATTATTTTATTTTACTTCTTTTTTCATTAAAAAATCAATGGACTTGGGGCGCCTGGGTGGCGCAGTCGGTTAAGCGTCCGACTTCAGCCAGGTCACGATCTCGCGGTCCGTGAGTTCGAGCCCCGCGTCGGGCTCTGGGCTGATGGCTCGGAGCCTGGAGCCTGTTTCCGATTCTGTGTCTCCCTCTCTCTCTGCCCCTCCCCCGTTCATGCTCTGTCTCTCTCTGTCCCAAAAATAAATAAACGTTGAAAAAAAATTTAAAAAAAAAAAAAAAATCAATGGACTTTATTTTTTAGAGCAGTTTTTGGTTTACAGAAAAATGGAGTGGAAAGTACAGAGAGTTTCCATATACCCCTTTCCCCCACCCCTTAGATTCTCCTATTATTAGCATCTTGCATTGGTGTTGTACATTTGTTAAAATTGATGAACCAACATTGATACATTATTATTTACTAAAGTCCATAGTTTACATTAGAGATCTCTTTGTGTTGTACAATTCTATGGGTTTTGTTGTACTTCCTGATGTTCTTCCTCACATTAGAGATATATCTCAACAATGAGTTTATTCATCTCTTATTCTTTATGGTGATATTTTATAATTAGTCATATGTAAATATTTTTTGAAGTTTTCTTGAGAATGAAATTACAGATATATCCCACCCTGTCTTCACTTCTGATTTCATGGAGCTATTTATCAGTATCTCCATAATAGGTATTAGAAAAGAAAATATTCACAAATATATCTAACCACATTTCTCGCATTTCCCACTTCCAATTTAAATGAACCATTGATGGGGGTGCCTGGGTGGCTCAGTGGGTTAAGCGTCCGACTTCAGCTCAGGTCGTGATCTCATGGTTTGTGAGTTCGAGCCCTGCATTGGGCTCTGTGCTGAGAGCTTAGAGCCTGGAGCCTGCTTCGGATTCTGTGTCTCCTCTCTCTGCCCCTCCCTAACTTGTGCTCTGTCTCTCTCTCAAAAATAAATAGATGTAAAGAAAAAAAATTTAAATGAACCATGGATGTCATATTTCTTTCTTCCTTTTAAAAGGAAATATTTTATATGGGACTGTGAATACCGAAGTACTAATGGTGTTTTTATCTATGTGGATTATGAATACTTTTTATTTTGTGCTTTGTACTTTCCTATATTTTTCCAGAAATAATACTAATACTTTGTAATTGGAAAAAATATGTGTTAGAGACAACTATTGACTTGTACAAAAACTTTTTTTTTTTGCTTTCATGAAGATATAGAGGAAACATCAACATTATATTATAATGGTAATGTGTTATATGTTAACAAAAGAACCCTTTTGTAGAAGTCCTTAGAAATAAAAGGCCAAAAGTTCTTTTTAATAAAAGGCTTAATTTTAAAGCCAAATTTAAAGTCATGTCATGACTTAAAAGCACTTTACTTCTAAGTATACAAAATCTATTAACTTAAACAGTGAGACTATTGTCCATAAGAGTACCAAATATTCTGATGGATAGAAGTCTCTAGCTGTAAACTTGATGGACTTTTGTGGTCCAAAAGCAGTTGAGGGTTTCTACCCTTAAGAAACCATTTCTCGTGTTACAGCAGTTAAGATTGTGAAAATGTATAGAACAGATTGTGTTTCACTCTCTTTATTTGCACAGCTTATTGAAGGTACATTAATACTGTGAGAATCCTTATTCCATTCACAACTCTGAATACATACTTAAGGTATTTCTACATCTGGAGTTTAACTGATAACTCGTTTGCCACCATCTGTACATGGATAATTTTTACCCTAACTACTGGTTCCAATTTATTGTTTTGACATTAGACACTATAGTTAATTCAAACAGAAGTAAATACCACAACAATTGGTGCTCTAAAACAAAATTCAGCCCAGTAATTTTCACATTATTGTGAAATTTAATATACTCATCAACTGAGTTCACTATACTGATTTCACTACATAGTCAAAGTAAAAGCTTGAGAAGTAAGAATGAGATATAGGTAGAAATTATCATCATTTACATAACAAAAAATTTCAGTAAAATCAATTGAGACTACTAAGTTCAATTTTAAAAAGTTACATACTTAGACTTCCCCAAATTTATCAACTATGACTATTGACTGATATCCATGGTCTCCCTTTCCATTCATATTCTGTTTCTTTTAAATCATAGTATAGTATAGTATAGTATAGTATAGTATAGTATAGTATAGTATAGTATAACTTTTAAAAAATTTTTCAAAGACTTAAGATTCAGAAACAAAACTGAACAATTTATTTTTTTCAGTTTATTTTTATTTATTTTGAGAGAGAGAGTATGAGTAGGGGAGGGGCAGAGAGAAAGGGAGAGAGAGAGAGAATCCCAAGCAGGCTCCGCACTGTCAGCACGGATCTCGATATGGGGCTCGAACTCATGAACTGTGAGATCATCACCTGAGCCTGACCTGAGCAAAAACCAAGAGTTGGACGCTCAACCAACTGAGCCAACTAGGCACCCCAAAACTGAACAATGTAAAACCAGAACTTCTTGGGTATTATAAATAAACCTGAAAAGTATAAACATGATATGGGAAATCTTTATAGTTTATAATATTTCAAAAATTTTAAATTTTTAATGCTTATTTTATAATATTTCAGAAATTTTAATAGCAGCCTCAGTATAATAGGTACCAAATGATGCAATTGAAACTACAAAAGATTGTTTGAAAACTCATTTTAGAAAGTTTAATGAATTTCTTCTACATAATCATAACACTTCCCAACAGCTTAAAAAAAGAGTAAGGGAAAAGCACATGGATTATAGAAGAGAATCATTTTTAGACATAATTGATGCTATTAATTTATAAGATTCATGTGTTTCTAAAGATCATCATTATTAAAGTTTTAAAAATATTTTATTATTTAAGTGTAGTTGACTTACAATGTTATATTAGTTTCAAGTGCACAACAGAATGATTCGATAATTCTATACATTATGCAATGCTCAGCATGATAAGTGTGATTACCATCTGTCAATATACAACATTACAATATTATTCACTATATTCCTTATGCAGTACTTTTCATGTCTGTGACTTATTTATATTACAACTGGAAGTTTGTATCTCTTAATACCCTTCACCTATCTCACCTATACCCCCATCCTCTTTTCCTCTGGCAATAACCAGTTTGCTCTCTGAATTTATGAGTCTGTTTCTTTTGTTTGTTTTGTTTTTTTCTAGATTCCACATATAAGTGAAATCATATGGTATTTGCTTTTCTGTGTCTGACTTATTTCACTTGACATAATACCCTGCAGGACCACCCATGTTGTTGCAAATGGCAAGATCTCATTAGTTTTTATGGCTGAGTAATATTCCATTGCACGTGCACGTGTGTGTGTGTATACATCACATCTTCTGTATTCATTCATCTGCCAATAAACACCTAGGTTGCTTCCATATCTTGGATACTCTAAATAATGTTGCAGTAAATGTAAGGGTGCATGTATCTTTTTGAATTAGTGTTTTCATTTTCTTTTCTTTGGGTAAATATCCAATAATGGAATTATTAGATTATATAGTATGTCTATTACTAATTTTTTGAGAAAACTTCATATTGTTCTCCACAGTGACTGCACCAATTTACATTCCTACCAACAGTGCACAAGGGTTCTCTTTTTCCACAACTTTGTCAGCACTTGTGTTTCCCATCTTTTGATACTAGCTGTTCTGACCAGTGTGAGATATTATCTTGTGGTTTTGATTTGCATTTCCCTGGTGATTAGCAATGTTGAGCATCTTTTCATGTATCTGTTGGTCATCTGTATGTCTTCTTTGGAAAAATATCTATTCAGGTCCTCTGTCCATTTTTAAATTGGGTTATTTGGGTTTTCTTGGCGTCCAGTTGTGTAAGTTCTTTATATTTTGTGGATATTAACCCCTTATCAAATATACCATTTGCAATTATCTTCTCCCATTAAGTACGTTGTTTCTTCATTTGGTGGATGGTTTCCTTGCCTGTGCAAAAGCTTTTTATTTTGATGTAGTCCCAATAGTTTGTTTTGCTTTTGTTTCCCTTACCTGAGGAGACATACCCATAAACATGTTGCTAAGACCAATGCCAAGAGATTACTGCCTATTTTCTTTTAGTTTTATACTTTCATGTTTCACATTTAGGTCTTTAATCCATTTTGAATTTTTTTGTGTGTATGGTGTAAGAAAGTGGTCCAGTTTCATCCTTTTGCATGGGGCTGCCCGTTTTGGCAACACTGTTTATTGAAGAAACTGTCTTTTCTTCATTGTGTATTTTTTGCCTCCTTTGTCACTGATTTTTTTTTTAATTATTTTTAAGTAGCTTTCATGCCCACCACAGAGCTTAGTGCATGGCTCGAACTCATGACTCTGAGATCAAGACCTGAGCCAAGATCAAGAGTCAGACACTCAACTGACTGAGCCACCCTGGTGTCCCATCCTTTGTCATAGATTAATTGACTAAATATGCATGGATTTATTTCTGGGATCTCTATCCTGTTCTATTGATCTATGTGTCTATTTCTGTGCTGGCACCATACTGTTTTGATTACTATAGTTTTATAGTATATCTTGAAATCTGGGATTGTGATACTCTAGTTTTGTTCTTTCTCGAGATTGCTTTGACTATTTGGGGTCTTTCATGGTTCCATACAAATTTTAGTATTATTTGTTCTAGTTTAGTGAAAATTGCTATTGGTACTTTGGTAGGGATTGCATTGAATCTGTATATTGCTTTGGGTAGTATGGATATTTTAACAATATTAATTCTTGCAATCCATGAGCATGGTATATCTTTCTATTTGTATTGTCTTCAATGTGTTCATCAGTGTTTTATAGTTTTTGGAGTATAGTTTTGTATAAACTCTGGTGAAGTTTATTCCTAGGTATTTTACTCTTTTTGGTGCAATAATAAATGAGTTTTTTTTTTAATTTCTCTTCCTGTCACCTCACTATTGTTGTATAGAAATGGAACAGATTTTGGTGTATTAATTTTCTATCCTGCAACTTTACTGAATTCTTTTTTTAAGTTTATTTATTTATTTTGAAGGGGGGGGTAGGAGCAGAGAGAGAATGAGAGAGAGAATCCCAAGCAACTTTTGTGTTGTCAGCACATAGCCCAACACGGGGCTTGAACTCATGAACCACGAGGTCAAGAGTTGGATGCTTAACCAACTGAACCACTGAGGCACCCCTTTACTGGATTGTGATTATGGGTTAAAAAAATTTTTTTTAATGTTTCTCTATTTTTGAGAGAGAGAGAAACAGAAGTTGAGCAGGGGAGGGGCAGAGAGAAAGGGAGACACAGAATCCAAAGCAGGCTCCAGGCTCTAAGCTGCCAGCAAAGAGCCCAACATGGGGCTTGAACTCACAAGCTGTGAGATCATGACCTGAGCCAAAGTTGAACATTTAACCAACTGAGCCACACAGTCCCCTGAATATGGATTTTTGCAAACATTATCTCCCAATCCTTGTCTTTCTTTTCATTATCTAAGTCATGTTGTTCATAAAGCAAAAATCATTTTCACAAAGTTCAACTTACAGTATTCTTAATTCATGGAACATGGTTCTGGTGTTGAACCTAATAATGAATTGCCATACCCAATTCTTATAGAATTATAGATTTTCTTCTATATTATCTTCTGGAAGTTTTATAATTTTGCATTTTACATATCTGTTTACACTCCACATTATTTGTCAAACAAATTAGTGAAGACTAATGGTAGTAGAAATGGGACAGATGAGTTTAGGTGGAAAGAAAATTACTGCTATAAATTTTGTAGGCATCAGCATAAAATTAACAGTTAAAGCCTATTGGGAACTCACTCAGAGAACTAAGTTGCCAATTAATACAGAATTGAGACATCCAGTTAATCAGAAGGGCAAGATTCAATGTAGACCAAGGGCAAATGGGTCAGAAGAGAAACACAAGGATCTGGTTCACTGGTCAGAATTTCAGGAGAGGCAGTCCAGTACCCTGGAGAGCTCCCCAAGGAGCCCAGGTTTTGAATGCCTTGGAGCTTTCCAATGCCCCAAACTGACAGCATCTAAATTTTCTCATGGGTCACATGACCAAAATCCTATATTGCTGCACTGTATGAGTTTTAAATAACATTTCAAATATTAGAAGAGTAGGAAAAGTAGGAAATAGAGACAAGCACAAAGAAGAAAAAAAAATCTTATCACTTAGAGCTAACCATTAACTCTACATTTCCATACACACACTCCTGTCTTCCTATCAGCAATCCTGCAAGCACTCCAGGTTAATACAAAAATTTTGAGAAATTAAATTGATTACCCAAGATTATATAATTTTATTTTGCTTCAGTTATAATTTTTATTTGTGCCAACCCCTCATTCCTGGTATAGGAGAGTCAGGGAAGAATACTAATGAAGCAGACTAGATTGGAGTACTAAGGCTTGATTAGGTGTTTAGTTTTCCATCTAATACCAGCCCACTCCTTTCTCTTGGGAAAATTAAATAATATTTGTAAAGTACTTTTCACACATCTTGGCAAAGGGTAAACATTCAACAAATGTTATTATTATCAATATTATCATTACTGCTTCCGTTGTTATAATGGAAGTACAAACTTCATTGCATGTTAGTAGACTTAAAGTATTTTGGCAGCCCAGAATAACAACTGTTTCTTTGGGGAAGCACCTTTTCTCCCACTCCAGTTATGTGCTTCTTGTGGTGGCAGCTGACAAAAAAAACCCTTCACTTCTTTGGCTACAGGGATGGGCACTGATTCAGTTTCTGTTGAGTGTAATAATTCATCTTCTTGCCTGTAATATTTGGTCCAGTTTGGGTATGTGACCCAAGTCTAGCCCATCAGAATACTTCC
Organism: Puma concolor; assembly: GCF_028749965.1. Classification (NCBI taxonomy): domain Eukaryota; kingdom Metazoa; phylum Chordata; class Mammalia; order Carnivora; family Felidae; genus Puma; species Puma concolor. Next base: position 79,320,028 of record NC_141674.1, read on the forward strand.
CTGGGATTTTTTTCTTTTTTCTTTCTTTTCTTTTTTCTTTTCTTTCCTTTTCCTCCTTTCTTTCTTTCTTTCTTCCTTCCTTCCTTCCTTCCTTCCTTCCTTCCTTCCTTCCTTCCTTCCTTCCTGTCTTCCTCCCCCTCCAGCTTCTTCTTCTTCTTCTTCTTCTTCTTCTTCTTCTTCTTCTTCTTCTTCTTCTGGCTAGAACTGTAAAGGTGGGGAATAAGGATGGGGGAAGGCCTTAGAGGGAGAAAATTCCCTTTTCTTAACTGGTTACTATAGTAATATGTAGCCTTGCTTAATACCCTATTTCCTACTAAATGGAAAAAGCCATCTGCAGAAGAAGAAAGTGAAAATACCATTCAAAGAGGAGCAGAAACAAGAGAGGGAGAGATGGAGAGAGAGAAAAGGGGAAAGGGAGAGACTGAGAGAGATTGAGATGAAAGATCCTTATAGCTTTCTAGTTTCTGTTTCCAGAAAGATCTTGATATCTTTCTAGTTTCTGTTTCCAGGCAAGACCAAAGGGGTTCTGCCCTTCCAAAGCTTATTCAAGTTGCAATTGTAACCCTTGCAATCAAAAAAGTTTTGCCCAATATACCACTTTTCATATGAGATTTCTCACAATAAGACCCAACCATCTTTCTATCCTTGATTATATCTTTCACATTAGGTTCCATTAAATTTGTTCTCATTCTTAGGATACATCACACCTTTCACATATTATAGATTTGCATTTTGTTTTAATTGCTTATTAATATCACTATCTCCAGACCCTAAGCCTTCCAGCCTGCTTTGTGAATAATGTATTATTGATGCTTGTATCTTGTCCTGAGGAGTATACAGCATAGTTCTCCCCATACAGAAGAACATCTTTAACATTGTTAAATATATATCCATTTTTAATTTATTTAATGTAAGGGCTATCCTGTGCTCCAGATGTTTCTAGGAACAGGGAAATAAAGAAGAATAATGCCCTCCAACCCTCAAAGAGCTTGAAGTTGAATCAGGGGAGTCAAACATGTAATAATACTTGCTGTAAGAGAAAAAATAAAGCACTTTTACACAACTGTTTTATTTAGTCCATTTGATGAAGACTTAATGTTGATATTCTAAGCTTCCCCACTGAGCTCACACACACACACACAAAACTCAGACTGTGTGAGAGTTCAGTGAGCTTGCTCAAAATCACTCAGCTAATAAAGTGACAGGCTGGCTAGCGACTGAGGTCCGTGTTCTTCCGGGATTCCTATTTCTGTTTCTCTTCCTCTTACCTCATGCTGTCTCTTTTACCTTGTCCACATCTTTGAATGTTCAGTGGGCCAAATAACAGTGTAAACATAGATAAGAAGGTTAATCTTTCTTACCATTGGATATAATTCTGTCTCTCAATCTCCCTCCCTCACTCCCTTCCCCCCCCCCTCATCCCCCTCCTCCAAATTTTGGTAATTTAATCTTCCACAGCTTGTGTTATAAGCAAGGTATGTGCAAATGGGAATTGGAACCTAGCTCTTATGACTCTTGAGTGATTTATTTTGACTGCACATACACTTTTCAATCACTCGCCTTAAATTTTTGACTGCCAAGACAGCACAAATATCACTTAATGGCAGCACATGCAAATTCTTCTGGGGTTGGGATAGAGAAAAGATGATTTGCAAGTCTGAGGAAGGTGTATGTTCTACAGGATCCCAGTTCTGGGGAAGCTGTGCACACTGCAGGAGGCTGCAGAGAATGCACTTTAAAAAAAGAAGGAAAACTGCTTTATAACGAACGCATGGTCTCTTCAGCATTCACCTTTGATGACACTTAATGTACTGCTAGCTGGTGAAGAAAAAAATATTTAAAGGGCCCATGTCCATTTTCACAAAGCAAGTGATGACGAGTGAATTTGGAAGTGATAGGCAAAAAATTGATAATGGGCACATCATATGCTAAGGTGTATTATATGAGGGGTCTAAGTTTGCTCTACAGTTGACCCTTGAACAACACAGGTTGAACTGCACAGATCCACTTATATGTAGATTTTTTTGATAACTACAATACAGTACTGTAAATATATTTTCTCTTATAATTTTCTTTTTTTTTTTTTAATTTTTTTTCAACATTTATTTATTTTTGGGACAGAGAGAGACAGAACATGAACGGGGGAGGGGCAGAGAGAGAGGGAGGCACAGAATCGGAAACAGGCTCCAGGCTCTGAGCCATCAGCCCAGAGCCCGACGCGGGGCTCGAGCTCACGGAGTGCGAGATCGTGACCTGGCTGAAGTCGGACGCTTAACCGACTGCGCCACCCAGGCGCCCCTCTTATAATTTTCTTAATAACATTTTCTTTTCTCTAGCTTACTTTATTGTAACAATACAGTATATACTACACATAACGTATATGTTTTAATCAACTGTTTATGTTATTGGTAAGGGTTCCCATTAGCAGTGAGCTAATAGTAATTAAGTTTTCTGGTATGTGTGCTGCCGAAGCAAGAACAATAGTTAAGTATTTTGGGAATCAAAAGTTATACATGAATTTCCCACTGTGTGGGATGGGGGTGGGTTGGTATCTCTAAACCATGCATTGTTTAAGAGTCAACTGTAGGGGCGCCTGGGTGGCGCAGTCGGTTAAGCGTCCGACTTCAGCCAGGTCACGATCTCGCGGTCCGGGAGTTCGAGCCCCGCGTCGGGCTCTGGGCTGATGGCTCAGAGCCTGGAGCCTGTTTCCGATTCTGCGTCTCCCTCTCTCTCTGCCCCTCCCCCGTTCATGCTCTGTCTCTCTCTGTCCCAAAAATAAATAAACGTTGAAAAAAAAATTAAAAAAAAAAAAAGAGTCAACTGTATACACTTTTACAACAAATAACTGGATTTAAAAGCAGTGTTCTTGCTATATACAGACACTAAGCTTTGTATAAAAAGGAGAGATTTTAATAAATCCTTTTGATTTGATTATTATGGAACATTCATTTTTCTTTTGCTGTTTCACTTCTATTTCCCTTTCCAGACTTATAAAAGCAAACTACAAGGACACAGAATGTTTTTCTTTGACCTCTCTGACTCATTTGATGATTTATGTTCCTACCTCTGCACAATAAACAATGTTAAAAATTCTAGCCCTTTTCGATGAGAGAATAATAGCTAATGATTGGGAGCTTGTAGGTTTATAAATATTGTATTTTATAACATTTCCTGTGACTTTTCATTATTAAATATTGAGAATTCCCTAAATTTGAATTTTCTGCTCAAATTTTCACATTTTTTATTTTTGGTTCTCATATGTTAGAGAGTTTAATGCTATTACTGACTTCTGTTCCATATTAACATATCTAGGTTGTTTCAGTCAGAATAGACTAAAATATCCTGGGTAGAAGACAATTCCAAATCACAGTGGCTTCACACAACAAAATTTCATTTCTCCAATTGAGTATGCATATGCAAAAATATGAATATAGGCCCATACCTCATAGTGTACCCCAAAATTAACTCAAATGAATCATATACTATGTAAGAGTTAACTTATAAAACTTCTAGAAAAAAGCCATAGTAGAAAATGTTTGTGATCTTGTGTCAGGCAAAGAGTTCTCAGATATAACATCTAAAGCATATGGCATTCAAAAAATTGCATTTAATAAAAATAAAAAATCTTTTGAGCTTTAAAAGACACCATTAAGAAAATGAAAAGACAAGCCACAGAGTGGGAGCAAATAATTTCAAATAATGTATCTGGTAAAAGACTTGTATCCAGGATATATAAAGATTTATTGTAACTTGATAATAAGAAGACAAACAGCCCGGCTAAAAAATGGGTAAAATATATGAATGTATGCATCACCAAAGATATAAGAATTGCTAGCTAATAAGCACATGAAAAGATGCTCAACATCATTAACCATAAGGGAAATAAAAATTGAAACCAAAATGAGAAACCACTTCACTCCCACTGGAGCCAATAGTTCTTTGATTCTTTGTATAAATAGAAACATGACTAAAAAAACAAGATGACATTCATTCAGCATTTAGGTAGTAGAGAAGGGACAGAGGGGGGGGCGGGGAGAGGGCTCTGAGTTCTGTTAGCAAAAAGACGACAGAGTCTGTAAAAAATGATGAAGGAATTTCGTAAGAGGCAGGAGAATTATACATTTGACTGGGGAAAGGTTTTGCTAGGTTGAAGATAGTACAATTACAGTACTTAATCTTCATTAAAAAAAAAAAAGATAGACCATATCAAGTATTAGTGAGGATGTGGAGAAGTTGAAACCTTCACACATTGTTCACATTTTGGAAAACAGTTCTGCAGTATCTTAAAAAGTTAAACACAAATGTATTATACAATGCAGCAATTCTACTTGTAGGACTCTATCCACGAAAAATAAAAACAAGTATCTACACAAAGATGTACACACATTTTCATAGCAGCATTACTCATAATAGCTAAAAATTGCAAATAATCCAAATGTGCATCTGGTGACAGTTACATTCATACCATGATCATGGTACATTCATACAATGGAGTACTATTCAGCAATACAAAGGGAAGAACCACAGACACGTGGTACAACATGCATGAACTTCAAAAACATCGTGATGAGTATAACAAGCCATATCAAAAGACTATATTGTAGGAGTCCATTTATATAAAGTGGCCAGAAAAGACGGATATATAGAGGCAGATAACATTGCCTGGGGTTCCCAGTGGGATTGATTACAAATGGGCATAATGAACATTTTGGGGGTAGTAGAAATGTTTTAAAACTGTATTGTGGTGATGGTTGCACATCTAGTTTCTGCTTATTGTAGTTATTTAGGAACCTGAAATGACAGTTGTTCTATTTCAACACATGGTTCCATCATCACCACAGCAGAGGGGAAGGGGATGTGCCTCTGCCTCTTAAAACTTTTGCCAGGAAGTGATACGGATCACTTCTCCCATTTCATTGGTAAAAGTGAGTTACATGGCCATACCTAACTTCGAGGATGCAAAAGAGTGCAATTTTGCTGTGTCTGGAAGAAAGGAGAACCAGAACAATCCTAATGACTACTAGATCATGACTATTATGTAATGACTATTACATAAATAAATAACAGCAAAAGGTACGTTGCTGTGTACTTCCGAGGTACTTGACATTTCTTTTTAAAGTCCTAATCTGGGGTACCTAGGTGGCTCAGTCAGTTAAGCATCTGACTCTTGATCTCAGCTCAGGTCATGATCTCACTGGTTGGTGAAATCAAGCCCTGGTTCAGCCTGCCTGGGATTTTCTCTCCGCCCCCCTCCCCATGTGGGCGCGCATGTGCTTGTTCTCCCTCTCTCTGTCTCTGTTTCTCCTCTTTCTCTGTCTCTCACAATAAACAAACATTTAAAAAAATGTCCCTGGGGCACCTTGGTGGCTCGTCGGTTAAGCGTCCGACTTTGGCTCAGGTCATGATCTCATGGTCTGTGAGTTCGAGCCCCGCGTCAGGCTGTGTGCTGACAGCTCAGAGCCTGGAGCCTGCTTTGGATTCTGTGTCTCCCCATCTCTTGGCCCCTCCCCTGCTCACGCTCTGTCTCTGTCTCTCAATAATAAATAAATGTTAAAAAAAATAAAAATAAAAAAATGTTCCTACCTCCTTTAAAAAAAAAAAAAGTCCTAATCCAAGACTTCTGGGGAAGATGGCAGAGGGGGATCCAAGGCTCACCTTGTCCTCACATGTAAACCTAGATAATACATCTATGTAAAGTCTTAATTTATTGCACGTTGGTTAGTTAACAGAAATTTCTAAGACCCCAGTTATAGGTGTTCTTTATATTTTACTGTGGCTCCCTTAGTGCCCTTGATTCTCTGAACCTGGTTTTGTTAAATTACATTAATGCACTTTTGTACCTGTGCATTTACATAGGAAAATGATATGCTTTTTTTTTTAATAGTCATTATTGCCTCTGTCATGTATAAAGGATTAGAATACTTTTGGCTAATGAGGCCAAAGTTAAACTAGTAAATGGGAATTTCATAGGAAGGCATAGCACATTTATAGATGGAAGAATTTTCTAATTATTAGCATTTATGTAATTGAAATGACTGCCTCTGAGCTATTGAATTACTACTGAGGATGTTAAATCTGTGACTTGTTGACCCCTTGAGAGAGACATTGGGGAGAGCTTACACCAAAATGTTCTTCAGAATTGATGTTCTATGATTAGGCTTTGCTGCACCTAATAAATACACCTGTTGGCGTAATATCTTTATCCGTTTTGGGACTGTATCTACTTTTTTAAATTCAAAACTCTTCTCAACTAAAAGTGTTAAGGGCATGGAAGAGGAATTTATGAGAGACTACTTTATAATAGAATTCAAAGAAAGTGAAACTTGAAAGGTAGCTGATAGAGGCCATAGCAAGACAGACTTAAATTCAATTAGTATTATTACTTAGGAGAAGCAAAGGTATGGAAGGTGTGGCTACTGAATGGTGTGGATAGACTAAATATTTATTAGCCAAATCCTGAGATTATGGGCTGAGGGAATCCCTTTTGAAATATGAGCAAAGTGAGTTTGGGCCCAAGAGGTACTTTTTCAGAGAGGAAAAAAAATATATTAATTTGTCCTTGTATTTTACTCCTGTTATATAATGAGACAAAAATATAAAATGATTTTTAAATTATTTTGACAAAGTTACAAAGGTACCCAGGTGGCTACTAAAGGGGAGCTAGGTTGTATGTAAGCGTAAACTCAGAGACAAGCATGCACACTTCCAGTTTGTCACTTGGGACTCCGGTCGGCAGCAGGATACTGGCAGGCTATGGATCTGCCCTAGTGTAAAAAAGTTCTGTATTCCTAAAATAAATCACTTTGTACAGGATATTCTCAGATTTCATCATAATTAGGAATGATTGCAAAGCAGATACACCGAAAAACCTTTCAACGTCTAGGAAAAAAAAAGTTCGAAAATCTTCTACACAAGGAGCTCCCGATAAGGAATTTGGGACTGTACAAGCATCGCCAAGCAAAATTTAATCCTGACATCCAGGGTTTCCTCGCTGAAGGAAATTCGAACAGCAGGCTTCAAGTGAAGATAGAAGAAACGTGTCTTATCTAAGGTAATGAAAGGAAATTGGCAAGGCAAGATGTAGAGATCACTGTCGCATTTTTCAGGGGAAAAAAAAAAACACCCACGCACGGTGAAGACTGGACACTACACTCTTCTTCATAAGAGAGGCACACTTAAGACAGCCGACGACCAGGAGCGCAGCGATCACTATTGTGTTAGCGCCGGCGGCGGAAGGACTTAGCTCCACTGCTACGTTAAAGAGTCCTTCTTTGTTCAGCTTCGGCCAGGGACGCAGGGCGCGGTGTTCTTCCGCGCTCACCGCACAGTCCCCGCCCCCTCGCAGCCCTGGAGAGCTGCCATTCGGCACCAGAGTCGCTCCGCGCTCCCAGAATGCACCGGCAGTCCGCGGGAAACCAAAATGGCGAAGGGCTGTAGCGAAGTGGTCTGTGTTTGAGGCCGGCGTAAGAAGGCTCACTCTTCTCATCCCTCGTCCCCAGGACCTCGGTTTGTGCGTGTGCATGTGCGGGGTGCCCGGTGGGGCGGGTGCCCAGTAAGTACTTGGACTCGCAGGGGAAGCGCCCAAGGGGACGTGATTGGTTGTTTTTTCCTGTATGAAGCGGTTGGCACCACTGAAGTGACCGAATGAGGTGAGAGACCTTGGCCTGGGAACCAGGCTCTTCCGGAGGAGGTGGGGGCGGGGGGAAAAGGAAGAAAGGAAGCAAGTATAAAAGGGAAAGATGGAGGATCGAGGTGGGGGTGGGAGCTCTAGTGTGTATGTGGGTCCCTTGCGTTTATGTATACGTTGAAAAGAATGGATAGAATGGAGTGTTCAGTTGGGTGTTGGAGAAAATAGGGAGCGAACAAGGCATTGGGGAAGTCGGTTGGAGGACCAAGATGAAACGTTGAGACGGGGAAGCTGTGTTTGGAGGGGAAGGAAGGAACCTGGGGGCGGGAGACGGTTGGAGGGGCAGGATGAACCTGGTGATGAGGGGGTGGGGAACCGAGGGGAGGAGCCGTTAGGAAATGCGGACTGAGGGAGACGTGGGGAGCTGAATGAAGGGGCTGCCTGGGACCTTAGGGGGCGCAAAGGGAAGTAGCAGCTTGGAACCAGAGGGTGGTGGAATTGTATGGAATTGGAGTAAGGGGCTAGAGTAAGAAGAGCAGGATGGAGTAACGAGGATAAGGAATTAAGTGGAGGCTGGAAGCAAACCCTGAAAGCTTTAAAGGGGAGAAGTAGGAGGGAAAGTGTGAGATGGGGGAAAGACACCTTATATTTGGAGCACACAATAAATTCTAACTCCTATCCCTGCTCGGAGGTAGATATGTATTATTCATGTTTACAACTGAGGTAATACGGTTCAAGGGATTTTAACTAATTTGCCAAGATTTCTTAACATATTTTGGTAGTGCCAGAACTCTTAACTCTGAGTGTGTGTTTTACAATCTGGTGCCTTTGGTTGCTAGAATTTTTCTTTGGAAGCAACCAGAGGGAACAGATGGATTTATCGGGGTGATTTGACGAACAGAGAGAGGGTTCGTGAACAATGGGGAAGGGGATATGGTATGTTATTCTGTGCTTTGAAACATTTAACTTTGGTTAAAGATAGAACCACTTACAAATTCAGATATGCAGACCTAGGTAGGCCTGTGTATAATGTAAGAAAGCTCCATGTGAGGTCAGTACAGAACTAGAAATATGTAATTAGTGCTTGATTTAATTTGACTCCAGATGCTCCGGTAGTAGTAACTTTCTCCTTCATATTGATTCCATGTGACTCTTCTGTATACCTTGCCTACAGGCTGGTTTCAATTTCCAGGTTTTCATTCTGTCTTGAGAATTCCTTTTGGGAGGGGAGCAGTGGATTGCAAAGACTGAATTTAAAAGAATTTTATGAGGATAAAGTAAAATGTACTTGCATTCTTAAGTGACCTTTTCAAAAGCTTGAAAATGCTTTACACGGAGCCATTTTGACCAAGAGCTTTAGGTGCCCAGTAGTCTTGGCAAGGAAAGAGTTGATTTTGATTTTAAATTTCTTAAAAAAAAGTATTCTGTTCTTGATATTTAGAATGTTATTCACACTCCAACCATTTGCAGTGATAGCTTGAGAAGGAATACAAAGTGAAATTTTGTTTTTGTGTTTTTAGGTCCTAAATATAAAAACATTCCAATTCACATTTTAAGTTTGCTCACCACTTTTTTGTAAAGTACTAAAAATATTCTCAAATATTTGAATTAAGAGTGCACCTGTTTCCTGATACTGCATATTCATGTTAATGGGCATTAACGGAAATCTATACCTAATCAGGATGAAATGTGTACACATTTGTAGAACGAGAAGTACAGAAATCATCTAGTTAAACTTCTTTTCTGGATGAAACAAAATATATTTAATAATCCTTTTAATTATGATGTTTGCCTCAAAGCTCAGTTTGGAAGGGAATTTTATTCTGTGTATTTTGCTATGGATCATAAATTCTTTGGTGTCATTGATTATACCTTTCATTAGATCCTTGACTGGAAGGGTAATTTGCTTTATTCGTATTTCAGCATAATCTTTATATCTGACTTTAGGAAACTGGCAGTATAGTAATAATCTATTTTAACAGATGGGGAAATTTGCCTCTGAGGAGTTGTCATGGCCAACATCTGTAGCTGGGTGGTTCTGAAAGTGAAATTTAACTGCTGTTTTAGTGTAAACTTCCATGAATGATATTCTTTGGTTGATATTTTTATGCTTTGTTTTCCTTGTTTTTCAGGATTTGGTTATTGCAGTAAAATGCAGTATAACAACCTTAAGTTGGAATGTGGAAGTTTCCCTGTGGATATTTTTTACGTATTAGTGTAGTGCTGTTCAGTAGAACTTTCTCCACTGATGGCAGTGATCTATATCTGCTCTATCCACTATGGTAGCCAATAGCCACGTGTAGATGTTGAACACTAGAAATATAACTGGTGTGACGGAATACTGAATTTATAATTTAATTCATTAAAACTAAGTTTTAAATGGCTGTATGTAGCTAGTGGCTGCTGTACTGGATAGCATAGTATTAGGAGTTACTACACCCATTTATTAGGAATTGTCTCATGTATTAACCATGAAAACCACAGGAACTCAAGAGTAAGGAACTGTTTTGAAACTTAGGATTGAAATTCTCTTTGTACATTTTTAAGATGAAGTACTTTTCATTTTTGTCTCACATGGAGTCTTCGGTCCTATCTGCCAAAGAATGAAGAAGGTAGCAACTTCTTAATTCTATTTCCTGTGTCAAACAAAGGAAATAAAAATACAGTGTACTTTATTTTTTAAAAACTTTTTATACATCAGTTAAAGCTTTTTATTAAGGAAAATTTAGAAACATACAAAGTGAACAGAATACTATAATAAACTTTTTTGTATCCATGCTTGTTTCATCTATACTTCTATGCACATTCCACTCCATAATTATTTTAAGAAGCTTTTTAAAGGTGAAATTTACATATATTAACTGTATACTTTCTAAGTAATAGCTTTATTGAGTTGTGCATATATTGTATTTATATGTATGTAATTCACATGTACCCTTTTAAGGTACAATTAACTGATTTTTCAGTATATTCATAGAGTTGTGCAGCCATCACCATTGTCTAATTTCAGAACATTTTCACCAGCCCTGAAAGGAAATGTGTAACCATAAGTAGTCACTTTCCATTATTCCCTCCTACTACCCCTGGCAACCACTAATCTATTTTGTGTGTTTATATTTTGCCTGTCCTGGACATTGCACATTAACAGAATCATATAATATGTGGCCTTTTATGTCTGGCTTCTTTCACTTAACACAGTATTTTCAGCTACAGCCATGTTGCAGCATGTATTAGTACTTCATTCCTTTTTATGGCCAAAATATATTTCATTGTATGGATATATATTCATTTTGTTAATACATCCATCAGTTGATGGACATTTGGGTTGTTTCTACTTTTTGGCTGTAGTGCTGCTACACAGTGCTGCTTTGAATGTTCATTTACAGGTTTTGTGTGGACATGTGTTTCCATTTGTCTTGGTTACAAATCCAGGGGTGGAATCGCTGGATCACCTGACACTTCCGTGTTTAACATTTTGAGAAATTGTCAAGCTGTTTTCCAAAGACCCTGCCTATACCCTTTTACAGTTTTACCAACAACTATGAGGGTTCCAGTTTCTCTACATCCTTACCAATAATTGTCTGTCTCTTTGCTTCTAACCATCCTGGTGTGTGTGCAGTGGTACCTCATTGTGGTTTTGGTATGCATTACCCTGATGACTAATGATGTTGAGCATCTTTTCCATGTAGTAATTGGCCTTTTGTACACCTTTGGAGAACTGTTGATTAAGGTCCTTTGCCCATTTAAAAAATTGGATTATTTATGTTTTCACTACTGAATTCTAAGTGTTCTTTTTTTTTTTTCAAAGTTTTTATTTATTTATGGGACAGACAGAGACAGAGCATGAACGGGGGAGGGGCAGAGAGAGAGGGAGACACAGAATCGGAAACAGGCTCCAGGCTCTGAGCCATCAGCCCAGAGCCTGATGCAGGGCTCGAACTCACGGACCGTGAGATCGTGACCTGGCTGAAGTCGGACGCTTAACCGACTGCGCCACCCAGGCGCCCCCTAAGTGTTCTTTTTGTGTTTTGGTGATAAGTCCCTTTTTGGGTGTGTGATTTGCAATTATTTTCTCCTTTTCTTTGAGTTATTCTTTCACTTGATGGTGTACTTTGAAGCACAAAAGTCTTTAGTTTTGATGAAGTCTAATTTATCCCTTTTTCTTGTTTTGCTTGTGCTTTTGATGTCATATCTAAGAAAATACTGCCTAATGCCAGTACAGTTTTGACAAATGGATATACCTGTGTAAACTATACCCTTATCAGGGTACAGAATATTTCTTTTTTCCCAGAAATCTCACATGTAGTCTTTTTTAGCTATTTTCTGCCCCAACAATTTCTGATTTTTTTTCACATTAGATTTATTTTGTCTAGAACTTCATATAAATGGAATCATTAAGTGTGCATGTCAGGGGGCGCCTGAGTGGCTCAGTTGGTTGAGTGTCTTGACTCTTGATTTGAGCTCAGGTCCTTATCCCAGGGTTGTGGGATCGAGCCCTGTGATGGGCTCTGCACTGAGTGTGGCACCTGCTTATGATTTTCTCTCTCTCTCTCTCTCTCTCTCTCTCTCTCTCTTTCTCTCTCTCCCTCGTTCTTTCTCTCCCTCCCCTTTCCTGCCCCTCCCCCGCTCATGTTTGTTCTCTTAAAAAAAATTAAAATTAAAAAGAAGTATGCATGTCAGTTAAAAATTTTTTAAAAATTTTGCTTCATAAAGCTAGAACTGGGGTCTTACCTTGAAAATTCCATTCTGCAAGGGATATTGTTATAGTAGTAGCCTAAAAATCTTGTGTTGTAACAATCCTGACCACCAGTACTTTGTGAGATAAAGTTTTTTTTCATGGCTTCCAAAGATATTTCTGGTATTTCGAATGGATAAAATTGAGTAAGGGCTTAATGATTATATACTTCCAAATAATGCCTAAGATCAGGAATTTAAAAATTAGGGGAACAGGGCAATGCGAGGGATCCTTGTGATGATGGAAATACTAGTGTCTTGACTGATTTGATGTTAATATTTTGGTTCTGATATTCTGAGATTTTTTTTGTAATGTTTATTTGTAAGAGAGAGAGAGAGAGACAGAGTGCGAGTGGGGGAGGAGGAGATAGAGAGTGAGACATAGAATCCGGAGCAGGCTTCAGGCTTTGAGCTGTCAGCACAGAGCCTGACGCGGGGCTCGAACTCACTGCGAGGTCATGATGTAAGCCGAAGTCGGACGCTTACCGACTGAGCCACCCAGGCGCCCCTGGTATTCTGAGATTTTTAAAGATGCTATTGTTTGGGCAAACTGGGTATAAGTTACACGGAATGTATTTTTTCTCACAGCTGTGTGTCAATTTACAGTTATCTCAAACTAAAAAAGTTAAGTTAAAAATAAGGGGAAAAAATTGGAACAGGACATGCATCGCAAGAATGGGTTGAATTTGTTTGGTTTCAGTCAGCCAGGTGATGAAAACAATCTAAATACGAGTTTTGGTTTTTCTCCATCCTTGCTAGTAAAGTTTATATTTCAGAAAAACCTCTCAAGAACTTTTTTGGTTGTGCTGGGGGATTGGTGAAATGGGAAGACAGTAGTCTAGTGGAGAGAGTACTGAATATATACTCAGAAGATAAGGATATACTTTTTTTTTTTTTTTTTTTTTAAAGTAGGCTTCACACCCAGCACGGAGCCCAATATGGGGCTTCAACTCATGACCCTGAGATTAAGACCTGAGTTGAGATCAAGGTCGCTTAACTGAGTGAGCCACTCGGGCGCCCCAGGATATGCTTTTAATCTGGTAACTCTGCAGCAGCTTTAGTTTTTTTTTTTTTTACCTATTAAATGGAGATGTTACTTGCCCGTATTGCTCACAGGATTGCTGCAGGGTTAAGAAGGAAAATAAAGAAGAAAATACTTAATAAACTCTAGGTATAATATAATTGTATAATATTTATTTGAAAATAATTTTGCAGGAGAGTTGTTTGTTACATAGAACAAGAGACCCGCCCACCTATGATGAATCTATGCACTGAAAACACCCTGGGATGTTTCATGAATTGCTGATCTGTCCTAATAGTTTTAATTGATGTTTGATAAGTACCAGAATTGACCTGTAGAGCTGAAAAACCCAAACCCAAACCAGCCAAACCAGTTTCTTAGAACTCATACCCTAGAGATTCCAAGCTCCAGGTTCAGGGTGGGTTTTGTATATTTTTGTGTTTAAAAATTTTTTTTTCTTGATTTTGTTTTGTAGCCAGGGTTAAGAAATGCTAAATTTTGGGGCGCCTGAGTGGCGCAGTCGGTTAAGCGTCCGACTTCAGCCAGGTCACGATCTCGCGGTCCGGGAGTTCGAGCCCCGCGTCAGGCTCTGGGCTGATGGCTCAGAGCCTGGAACCTGTTTCCGATTCTGCGTCTCCCTCTCTCTCTGCCCCTCCCCTGTTCATGCTCTGTCTCTCTCTGTCCCAAAAATAAATAAACGTTGAAAAAAAAAATTTTTTTTAAATAAAAAAAAAGAAATGCTAAATTTTGTTCTAGGGTCAAGATTAGAAATTTACCAGTTCTTGCTAAGACACCAGTAAGAGCTGTACAAAGGGAAGACTAGTTAATAATAGGCATATTTTTCATACTTGAAATGAAAAAGAGAAATATTTTAGTACTGTTTTCATCACACTCTTAAGATATTTTAAATTGGTGGCTAATAAAGTAGTTAGTGGAACTTTGTAGTCTGGGGAACTTGTGGACTGTTACAGGTTGTATAAAATTGCATTTAGGCTGGAAAACAGTATGGAGGTTCCTCAAAAAACTAAAAAAGAACTACCCTACGACCCAGCAATTGCACTACTAAGGCATTTATCCAAGGGATACAGGTGTGCTGTCTCAAAGGGACACATGCACCTGCATGTTTATAGCAGCACTATCAACAATAGCCAAAGTATGGAAAGAGCCCAAATGTCCATCGATGGATGAATGGATAAAGATGTTGTATATGTATATATAATGGAGTGTTACTTGGCAATCAAAAAGAATGAAATCTTGCCATTTGCGACTATGTGGATGGAACTGGAGGGTATTATGCCAAGTGAAATTAGAGAAAGACAAAAATCATATGACTTCACTCATGAGGACTTTAAGAGACAAAACAGATGAACGTAAGGGAAGGGAAACAAAAATAATATAAAAGCAGGGAGGGGGACAAAACAGAAGAGACTCAAATATGGAGAACAAACAGGGTTACTGGAGGGGTTGTGGGAGGGGATGAGCTAAATGGGTAAGGGGCACTAAGGAATCTACTTCTGAAATCATTGTTGCACTATATGCTAACTAATTTGGATGTTAATTAAAAAAAATAAAATAAAAAGTTGCATTTAGGTGTTGTGAGAGAAAAATTCTCTGTTCAGGGAAGTGTTTAAAAAGAGGCTAGATGATCATTTTAGGGATGTTATAAAGAGGGATTTTTTTCATTATCTTGAAAGTAGATGACTTTTCAGGTGCTTTATAAAACTAAAATAAGGATTCTAGATTGTAATCAAAGTTAATGGGCAGTGTTTTTCCCTTAGGTTAATGATGAGAATTGTTAGGGAGGATGGAATCCTTCTCACAGTTGAGTTTCTTCTGAGTTTCCCTTTTTCTATTTTTCTCTAAGTTTCACAATCTTTTCCACTTTTGACAGTTGTCTAAATCCATCTTTTAGATTTTTGTTCTCAAAAACAGGCTGAAGAATATGAAGCTATTTGAAGTTTTAGTTTTAAGAGTTTTATTGCTGCTCGTTAGAGAGGAGCAAACAAAAGTGGCTATTTGCAAATATTAAAAAATGTTTAGGGGCTGCCTGAGTGGCTTAGTCAGTGAAGCATCTGACTTGGGTTCAGGTCATGTTGTGGTTCGTGAGTTAGAGTGGAGCCCCGTGTTGGGCTCTCTAGATCCTCTGTCTCCCTCTCTCTGCCCCTCCCCTGCTCTCTCAGGCTCGTCTCTCTTTCTCAAAAATAAATAAACTTAAAAAAATGTTTAGGTTTGTCTTACAGTATGTCCTGGTGCAGTGATTCTCAAACTTTCTGGACTCAGGACCCCTTTACATTCTTAACTATTGAGGATCCCAAGAACTTTTATGTGGGTTATCTCTCTCAATATTTACTGTATTAGAAATTGAAACTGAGAAAATATAAAAACAAGAATACACATGTTCACATACTTTAGTCTTTAGAGTGAAATCATCAGATATTATTTAGTTTCTGGAAAATCCCACTCTAAACTTATGGGGAGAATGAGGGTGAAAAAGGCAAATAAAATTTCTTAATATTATTTTAAAACTAGTTTGACCTTGTAGACTTTGTAGATTCCCAGGGACCATACCTTTAGATTGCTACTGTAGTCTACTGTTTCTTTAGGGAGTTAGGATTGTTTCATGCATTACATGATGTTTAGCATTCCTGGCCTCTTCTTAAGCAGATTTTTTTGTCTCTTCATAGAAAAAATTTGTGTCTCTCAGACATGAACTGCTTCCAGTTCTATCTTCACATCTACCAACTTAATTATAAATGAATCTGTCTTCACATCAGATGACACTGACATCACTTTTGAGAAACGTTTCAACTTACTAGGCTCCGATTCACAGCTTTATCAATAAGATGTATTTTTTTATATACATACGCTCTGTAGAAAATTTAAATATTAAAATTTGAAAGGTAATCTGTGTCACCCAGACAGCTACCAAAAATGCCTGTTTAATTGTCTTCTTTCTTTTTTTAAAATTTATTTTGAGAGAGAGAGAACATACACGCACACATACGTGCACACGCACACAAGCGGGGGAAGGGCAGAGAGAGAGAAGGAGAGCGAGAATCCCAAGCAGACTTTCTGCTGTCAATGTGAGGTTTGAACTCACAAACTGAACTGTGAGATCATGACTTGAACCAAAATCAAGAGTTGAGTACTTAACCACCTGAACCACCAGGCACCTCTCATTATCTTATTTCTAATGGTAGTTTTAATTTATGTTAAACACTTGAAAATTTCCTTTAATAATGCATGTATTTGACTAAAAATACCGAAGAATACAGAAGGGGAATGGCTTAAAAGGAACAGCTAGACTTCAGGCCTCCTGAGTCCTGCTTTGAGAAAGAGTCATTACTTTAATTTTTTAAAAAATTTTATGTGTTTATTTTGAGAGAGAGGGACAGAGTGTGAGTGGTGGAGAGGCAGAGAGTGAGGAAGAGAGAAAATCCCAAGCAGGCTCCATGCTATCAGTGTGGAGCCCGACTTGGGGCTCAATCCCACAAATGGCAAGATCCAAGCTCTGAGCTGAAATCAAGAGTAGGTGCCTAACCGACTGAGCACCCAGGCACCTGTACTTTAATTTTTAAGTGTTATGTTCCTTTGTTCTGGTCATTATCTCTATAATATTAAATCATACCTTTACACCACTGTTATTCATTTTAGACATCTTGCCGTGTAAAGGCTTTCTTGCTGTGATAAAGATTCTGTTAAATATGCCCTATATCTCTTTTCCCCTTTCCAATTTTTGGCTTTTCTATTGGTTACTTTTATAACTTTAAACTTAGGGTTTTTTTCTTATTCCATCAACTCTAGATTTTATTTCTCCCCTTTATAAGGTATTAAAGTCCCTGCCTTTGCCTTCATTTCTCTTCCTCCTTCCATCTCTCAATTTTTGTCATCTGTACTTTGTATATTTTAAAATTTGATAACTTTTAATATTCTGTTCTTTTTTTTTTTTTTTTTTAACATTTTGAGAGACAGTGGTGGAAGGGCAGAGAGGGAGACAGAATCTGAAGCAAACTCCCTGTTGCCAGCACAGAGCCCAATGCAAGGCTCAAACTAAAAAACTGAGATCATGACCTGAGCCAAAATCAAGAGTTGGATGCTTTACTGAGCCACCCAGGTGCCCCTTAAAATTCTTAACTGTAATTTTCCATGCTTTGTTTATAGGTTGTTTCTAAAGGTTGAAAATTAATAAATAGCTTTTTTATTATTTTGACCAAGTTAATATTATTCTCCAAGTAGTATATTACAGAGCCAGATGGTACCATGATTGCAGTTGCTTTCTTGTAATACTTTATCTCTGCTTTTGTCTCGTCTATACATTTTTCTACTGTCTTACACGGTCTAGTTTTGTTAAATCCTTCTTTTCCCTCAAACATCTCTCTCTGGGAGTCTTCTTTCTCCTTTTAATCCAGATTGGTTGCTCTCTAGGTCTTTTCCATAGCTGTCATCTAGGATTTCCCTATGTTAATCTCTTGTGTTGGATACACTATTTCCTGCATCCCATGTTTTTTACTTTCTTAGAGGGTACTTCGTCATTTTGCTAGAGCCAAACCCTCAAGTTTTGGCTTGACATCTTAAAACTTATTTTAAATGCTTTCCTTTTTAAAAATTTAATTTGGTTGGTATAGGATTCTAGTTTGCATGAAGTGTTTCACAATTTTGAGGCATTACTCCATTGTCTTCTAGAATCCAGTGTTGCTTTTAAGAAGTCATAGAATTATAAGTCTGGTGTTTTTTTTTTAATGTTTGTTATTTTTGAGGGGGGTGCAGAGAGAGGGAGACAGAGGATCTAAAGCAGGTTCTGTGCTGTCAACGCAAAGCCCATGTGGTGCTTGAACTCTTGAACTGTGAGATCATGATCCTAGCTGAAGTCAGATGCTTAACTGGCTGAGCCACCCAGGTGCTCCATAAGTCTGATTTTTTGTAGGTAACTTGAATTTTCTCTTTGGAAGCTTGTGCTCTTCTGTTTTTAGTGTTATGCAATTTCCTGTGAATTTAAGGTTTTTAAAAATCTATTTTGGAAATATAGTTGTTTTGAAGATTCCTATTTCCTTTTGGCCTTGGGAAGTTTTCTTTTATTATTATTAATTAAAAGTAATTTTTCCTCACACCTTTTGCAATGGCTGTTATCAAAGACAAGAAATAACAAATGTTGGCGAGGGTGTGGGGGGAAAGGGAACCTTTGTGTACCGTTGATGGAAATGTAAATTGGTTCACTTACCATGGAAAACAGTATGGAGTTCCTCAAAAAATTAAACATAGAACTACCAAATGATCCAGCAATTCCACTTCTGGGTATTTATATAAGAAACGGAAAACACTTAACTCAAAAAAATATGTGCATCCACATGTTCATTACAGCATTTTTTGCAATACCCAACATAGGGAAACAACCTAGTTGTTCACTGATGGGTCAGTGGATAAAGAAATGTGGTATAAGTGTACAGAGCAATATTATTTAGCCATGAAAAAGAATGAAATCTTACCATTTGCAGTAACATGGATGGATCTTGAAAGCATCATGCTAGGTGAAGTAAGTCGGACAGAGCAACAAATACTGTATGATCTCACATGTGGAATCTAGTAAAACTGCTGCAACAAAACCAAAGAGAACTAATGCCCTGTTAAGTTGCTGTTATTAATGGAGATTTTTAGGAGGTTGGGGCCAAAGTGGAAAAAAAGATTGAGAAGTACTTGTTTATAAATTCCAGCCATTACAGATAAAGCCCTTTATGGTCTGTTTCTCGACGACCTCATCCTTCTGGAATAATGAGAAATAATTAATTGTGATTGGAGTATTGGGGAGTGAGAATGAGATTGTATGAGAGGTTAGCTTGTGAAAGCATTTCATATTTTGAAGGGTTTTAGATTATATTCTTGACCTATATATTTCCTAACTTAAGTAATTTTGTTGCCAACATTATTCCTTGCCATATTGGGTTATTATCATCTCTGTTATTTCTTTTTTTAATATGTGTTAACTTTTTTAATTTTTTTTTTCAACGTTTTTTATTTATTTTTGGGACAGAGAGAGACAGAGCATGAACGGGGGAGGGGCAGAGAGAGAGGGAGACACAGAATCGGAAACAGGCTCCAGGCTCTGAGCCATCAGCCCAGAGCCCGACGCGGGGCTCGAACTCACAGACCGCGAGATCGTGACCTGGCTGAAGTCGGACGCTTAACCGACTGCGCCACCCAGGAGCCCCAAATATGTGTTAACTTTAAAGCACTTAGCTTCATTCTAAGCAGTAACCTATCAGTTTAGGGTTGAATATATTCTTAATATTTACATTAAAATAATTACATAAAATGAAAAACATTTCCTGCCAAGGTACTCATTACAGCTTTATGGGAAACACTATATCATATCAAATACAGATGCCATCAGTTGCAAGATATACTATTTGTTGTATTACTAAGAAATAAAGAACCCTGCTAATTAGAGTGGAACACTACTTACCATGTAAAGTTTTTATTTTATGCCACTTGTAAGGCAGCTTTTTAATATGTCATTCTTATAAAAAGGGAACATAAAAAGGAAAGTATAATTTAAATACATTGGGTTAAGTTATTCTTAAGATGACTTCTTGTTAAAAGTCTTCTTTTGAGTCACTAAAAAAAATAAAAGTTTTATTGAGGTATTTCATATGCCATTATAATTCACCCTTTTAAGGTATACAATTTAATGATTACTCCCCCCCCCCCCGAATATGTAATCATCACTGCTGTCTAATTTTAGAACATTTTTTTACCCCCTAAGAAATTTCATACCACTTAGCATTCATTCCCCATTTCCCCCTTCTCTCCCTCCAGCCCCTGGCAACCACTACTTCCTGGTTATATTTTGCCAGTCCTGGACATTTCGCATAAACAGAATCATATAATATGTGGCCTTTTGTGTCTGGCTTCTTTCACTTAACACAATGTTTTCATCTATATCCATGTTGCAGCATGTATCAGTATTTCATTCTTTTTTCATGGCCAAAATATATTTCATTGTATGGACATATTCATTTTGTTAATCCATCCATCAGTTGATGGATATTTGGGTTGTGTCTACTTTTTGGCTGTTATAAATAGTGCTGCTTTGAATGTTCATTTACAGGGTTTGTGTGGACATGTGTTTCCATTTGTTTTGGATACAAATCTAGGAGTGGAATCGCTGGTCACATGACACCTCCGTGTTTAACATTTTGAGAAATTGCCAGATTTTTTCAAAGAGCCTGCCTGCACCCTTTTACAGTTTCACCAACAACTACGAGGGTTCTAGTTTTTCTACATCCTTACCAATACTTGTCTGTCTCTTTGCTTATAACCATCCTAGGGTATGCAGTGGTACCTCATTGTGGTTTTGATATTCATTACCCTGATGACTAATGATGTTGAGCATCTTTTCCATGTAGTAATTGGCCTTTTGTACACCTTCTTTGGAGAACTGTTGATTAAGGTCTTTGCCTATTTAAAAAATCGGATTATTGGGGCTCCTGGGTGGCTCAGTTGGTTGAGTGTTGGACCAGCTCAGGTCATGATCTCATGATACATGAGTTTGAGCCCCACATTGGGCTCTCTGCTGTCAACGCAGATCCTGCTTCCAATCCTCTGTCCCCCTTTCACCATCTCTCTCTCAAAAAATAAAAAAAATTGGATTAGTTATGTTTTCATTATTGAGTTGTAAGCGTTCTTTATGTGTCATGGTGATAAGTCCCTTTTTGGGTGTGTTATTTGCAATTTCTCCTGCTCTTTTAGGTTGTTCTTTCACTTGATGATGTCCTTTGAAACACAAATATCTTTAATTCTGATGAAGTCTTATATATCTCTTTTTCTTGTTTTGCTTGTGCCTTTTATGTCATACTAAAGAAAATGTTGCCTAACGCAGAGTGACAGATTTACTCCTGTGTATTTTTCTTTTTTTTCTTTTTCTTTCTTTTTTTTTTTTACTCCTGTGTATTTTTCTAAGAATTATATAGTTTTAGCTCTTATATTTAGTTTGTGATCCATTTCATTTTTTGTATGTGAGGTAGGTGTCCAGCTTCATTTTTTATTTTTTTTAGATGTGAATACCAATTTCTGTGAACCATTTGTTAAAAAGACTTTTCTTTCCTATTGAACTGTTTTGACAGTCTTTTTAAAGGTCAGTTGATCATAAATGTAAGGATTTGTTTCCGGATTTTCAGTTTTATTCCTTTTATGTGTCCTTTACACCTGCATCATGTCTTGATTACTGTTACTTTGTATTAACTTTTGAAACAGGGAAGTCTGAGTCCTTTGGTTTTCTTCTTTTTTAAGGTTATTTGTGTATTCTGGGTTTCTTGTTTTTCTATATGAATTTTAGGAGCAATCTGTCAGTTTTTGCAAAAAAAAAAAAAAAGGCAGCTGCGATTTTGACCGATACTATAATGAATCTATAGATTGATTTGGGAAATTTTGCCATCTTAACAATGTTTAACATCCAGAAACCTGAGACGTTTTTCCAATTACATAGGTTGTATTTAATTGCTTACTCTTTGTTACGTAATTTTCATTGTACAATGTTTACTTTTTTTGTTGTTGTTAAATTCATTCCTAAGTATTTTGTTCTTTTTTGGTGATATTGCAAATGAATTTTTTTCTTAGTTTTATTTTCAGATTATTCATTGGTAGTATTTAGAAATGCAGTTGATTGTTGTATATTAATTTGTATTCTGCAGCTTTGCTGTTTTCTTCTAGTAGAGTTTCGCGTGTGTGTGGATTCTGAATCACTTTTTCAGTTTTGTAGCACAGTTTCCTCATGGTGTCAATTTTGTGTCATCGTGAGTATTGGTGACTATTTCTTGAGCTAATCTATGTGGGAATTAAAGTAATTGTATAAAAATTGGTGCTGGGCTCTATTGCAGATTTATAGTTAACTACAGCAGGTCTACCCTCGATTCTCACTGTGGGAAACCAGATGAACATGTCTCATTTACTGTGTACCTCACTTTCTCTTGACAATCATTTGGTTTCTGTAGGAATAAACTTTTTTTTTTAATTTTTATTTATTTTTGAGAGAGAGCACAAGTGGGGGAGGGGCAGAGGGGGACAGAAGGTCTGAAGCAGGTTCTTTGCTGACAGCAGTGAGCCCAATGTGGTGCTTGAACTCCCAAACCACAAGATCATTACCTGAGGCGAAGTCAGATGCTCAACCGACTGAGCCACCCAGGTACCCCATGGTTTTTGTAGGAATAAAAGATGCCTCAGTATTTTCTTTTCTTTTCTTTTCTCTTTTCTTTTCTTTTCTTTTCTTTTCTTTTCGAAAAAGAGGGGAAGTTTTTATTTTTTAATTTTTTTAGCGTTTATTCATCCTTGAGAGACAGAGACGGAGCATGAGTGGGGAAGGGGAAGAGAGAGGGAGACACAGAATCTGAGGCAGGCTCCAGGCTCCGAGCTGCCAGCACAGAGCCTGACGCAGGGCTTGAATTCATGAACAGTGAGATCATGACCTGAGCTGAAGTCGGACGCTCAGCCGACTGAGCTACCCAGGTGCCCCCTCAGTAGTTTCTTAAATATTTCCTCCCATTGGCTCCAGCACCCATTTTCTAAATTTTGATCCTGGTGCTTTTAGTGTAGTAATGAGTACTTTGCTCCTGCTGCTTGGCTAGTTGGTGCTTTTAAGATACCACCAATTATAATACAGATCTACATTTCATAGAGTTAAAAATGTGAAAATTATCCTTTAGTTAATGACTTGTCTAAGTAGTAGGACCAACCAATTGGAGCTATTTAAGCAAAGGCGTGATTAAAACACATTTTCCATAGTGCAAACTGAAAGTGCATTATTTAAAGGATGTGGTCAGTGGCAAGAACATCAGTTAGGAGACTATATGGTAATAGTGCAGGCAAGAGCTGATGATGATCTGAAATAAGGCAGTGGAGGATGTTTGAGAGGTAATCTTTAAGATATAATTAGCAGGAATTGGTGAGTATTTGGAAGGTCAGGGAAAAGGGAGGAATCAAGGATTACATTTCTGGATTAAGAGCTGGTCAGACAGTAATGGCATTAATTTAGTAGTGGCATTAACTAGAAAAAGGGAAGGAATTTGAAGAAAATGTCAGTTTTATTAAGTTAAAGGTGCTGGGGGAATCCAGATTGAGATGTTTAGTGGGCAGTTGGCTATCAGGGTCTGAAGCTTGTGAAATAGGATGGGGCTGGAGATTTAGAAATTGTTAACATATAAAAATTAACTGAACATTAGGAGAACATGACTGTTTAAGACAAGCAGAACATGTAGGACAAGAGGAGGGATCCCTAGACAACTCCAACATTTAGAGGGTTGGCAGAGGAAGAGTCAGTACGGAAACATCAGAGAGTTGGGAGAAGTAATTACAGGTGAATAGCTATCACAGAAACCAGAGGAAGTGAATTTCAAGTAAAAGGTCATGACCATTAGTTATTACACAAAGATTGGGTACAGTGAATACTAAAACTAGAGCATTGTCTTTATTTGGTCATTTGGAGGTCTTTGATGCAGTTGTTAACACTAATCAGGATAGTGTAGTGGATTTAATGGAATGTGCTTTTTTAAGTTTATTGGTGAAAGGATGAGAAAAATTAAATAATTTGTAAGAACCATTGTTTTTGTTTTTAATTTGATTTTGGTTATGGCAGGTTTGCATCAAGGAAAGTTAAGATTTAAAATTAAAGAAAAAAATAAAGGAAAGGAGATACAGTAATTGATAATGTGAGATTCTTGAAGTGAGATTTCTCTCCAGTACTGGAAAGAATAGACATGTCTTCTTTACAGGAGCAAATTAGGTACATGCTTTTGTGGATAGGTTTAGGGGAAGCAGGAGTGGGGAGAAAGATGAGGAATTTCATGTTTCTATAGCTTCTGTCTTTTCTGAAATGAGACCCTACCTTGTGAGTGAAGAAGTTGAGTGCCCCAATAGATCTTCCACCAAGTTTGTCTTTCTGAAGGTTTGTATATAACAAAAGTGATTGATTTTTTTTAAGAAAACGTTTTATCATGCATATCATAACTTTGCATGTATGTCTAGGTGTTAACACTTAAGCTTTTTGAAAATTTTGTGTCTACTTTCTCCTGATTTCAAGTTCCCAGAGACCAGGAGATTAGGTCTTAATCATTTTGAACTTCCAGCTCTTTGAGGAGTGACTGATGTGTACAACTTTACTATTCTTGGAGAGGTTTTGTTTTGTTTTGTTTTGTTTTAGAATGAGTTTTCTAGGGGCACCTGGGTGGCTCAGTCGGTTAAGCATCCAACCAGCTCAGGTCATGATCTTGCGTTTGTGAGTTTGAGCCCCTGCGTTGGGTTCTTTGCTGACCGCTCAGAGCCTGGAGCTTGCTTCCAAATCTGTGACTCCCTCTCTCTCTGCCTCTCTACTGCTCATACTCTGTCTCTTAAAAAATAAATGTTAAAAAAAATATTTTTAGAATGAGTTTTCTAATACTAAGATGCTTTAAACATATAGAAACAAAATACACCAATTTTCACTGTGAAGAGAGTGTGTCATTTCCTCCTGTCCTCAACATTAAGATTCCTTTATGAGTGGTTGAATGCCTTTATTGTCTGAAGACATTTTTTTTTTTTTAATGTTTATTTTTGAGAGAGACAGAGCATGAGCAGGGGAGGGGCAGAGAGAGAGAAAGACACAGAATCTGAAGCAAGCTCCAGGCTCTGAGCTGTCAGCACAGAGCCCAATGACAGGGCTAGAACTCAAAAACTGGGAGATCATGACCTGAGCCACGCAGGCGCCCCTGATGGCTTTTTGATAGCAAGTCACAAATTCTCCATTAGAAAGATAGTGTTTTATGCACCTCTGGTTAAGAGCGCTTACCTAATAGAAGCAATCAACAAAACTAAAATGCAACCTTTGGAATGGGAGAAGATAATTTGCAAATGACTTATCTGATAAAGGGGTAGTATCCAAAATCTATAAAGAACTTACCAGACTCAACACCCAAAAAGAAATAATCCAGTTAAGAAATGGGTAGAAGACATGAATAGACATTTTTCCAAAGAAGACATCCAGATGACTAACAGACACATGAAAAGATGCTCAACATCATTCATCATCAGGGAAATAAAAATAAAGATCAAAACCACAATAAGACATCACCTCACACCTGTCAGAATGGCTAAAATAAACAACACAGGAAACAACAGGTGTTGGCGAGGATGTGGAGAAAGAGGAACCCTCTTGCACTGCTGGGAATGGAAACTGGTGCAGCCACTCAGGAAAACAGTGTGGAGGTTCCTCAAGTTATAAAAAGAGCTACTCTATGATCCAGCAGTTGAACTACTAGGTATTTGCCCAGGGGATTCAAAAATACTGATTTGAAGGGCACAAATACCCCAGTCTTTATAGCAGCATTCTCAACAATAGTCAAATAAAGGAAACAGTCCAAATGTCCGCTGACTGATGAATGGATAAAGAAGATGTGGTACCTACATACAATAGAATGTTACTCAGCTATCAAAAAGAATGAAATCTTGGGATACCTGGGTGGTTTATTTGGTTAAGCGTCTGACTCTTGATTTTGGCTCAGGTCATATTTGGTGAGATTGAGCCTTGAGTTGGGCTCTGTACTGACAGCTTGCAACCTGGTTGTGATTCTCTCTCCCCTTTGTCTCTGACCCTCCTCCATTCTCCCTCTCTATCAATAGAAATAAATAAACAAACATAAAATGAATTCTTGCCATTTGCAACAACATGAATGGAGCTAGAATATATTATGTTAAGCAAAGCAAGTTGGAGAAAGACAAATAACATGATTTCAGTCACGTGGAATTTAAGAAACAAAATAGATGAATGTGGGAGAAAAAAAAAAGAGGCAAACTGTAAAACAGACTCTTAACTATGGAGAACAAACTGAGAGTTCCTGAAGGGGAGGTGGGTTTGGGGGATGGGCTAAATGTGTGCTAGGTATTGAGGAGGGCGTTGTAATGAGCACTGGGTGTTATATGTAAATGATGAATCACTAAATTCTACTCCTGAAACTAATATTACACTCTGTGTTAATTATCTAGAATTTAAAGGAAAACTTGAAACAAAACAAAAAAGCACTTACCCAGTACTGAAAATACATTCATACTAAATTTCAAAACAATTTCATAGTATAGTTTTGGATCCTAACAACATTATCTCTTAATCATAAGTTAAAATCAATAATAAATATCAATTGGTTACCCATCTTGAAGAAAATATTGGTACTATATGTTATGGAGAATTCGTTTTCTTATTCAACAAGTATTACAGAGGACCTCCTATGTGGGACATAGTCTTAGATGCTAGAAATACATTGTTGAATAACATAGCCATTTATACTGCCCTTGTATGTGGTATTTTGGAGGAATCACACACCCACAACGCAAAACAAGTAAACACAGCATCACCTGTATAGTGTTTTTGCTAGAATTGTTTAATCTGACTTTAATCATGAGGAAACAATAAGGCAGATTCAGAATGTGTAGCATGTACCATTCAGCTTGGAAGTCAAGACGGTTGACTTCAAAAAATATCCTTTTAAAACAAGGATACAGTTGAGATTAAAGGAGACAGAAGGAACATGACAAATGCAGTGTGTGAATTATGAAAGGATTCTAGATTTTGAAAAACTTTGAAGAACATTTTTGTTTCAAATAGAGAATTTGGACTATATATTATTAGGCACTAATATTAATGTTAAATTTGCTTGGTATGATAATAATCTTGTGGCTGTACAGGAGAAAGTTTATTTTTCTGAGTGGGTATATGCTGATACAGGTGGAGTGCCATGATGTCTGTATCTTTCAAATGGATCAGCAAGAAATGTGTGCATGGGGGAGGGGGAGAGAGAATTGTGAAACACTAATTGGTGAATCTAGGTGAAGAGTATGTTGACAGTTCTTTTCTTTTTTAGGTTTATTTACTTGTTTTGGTGGGGGGAGGGGCAGAGAGAAGGGAAGAGAGAATCCCCAGCAGGCTCTGCACTGTCAGCACGGAGCCCAATGCAGGGATCGAACTCATGAACCTTGAGATTGTGACCTGAGCCAACGTCGGATGCTTAACCAGCTGAGGCACCCAGATGGTTATTTCTTTTAATTATATTTGGAAATTTTCAAAATTAAGAATGGGTAACAAAGGTTATAAGTGCTTTAAAGAACAAAAGTTCTGTCAGAGAATACTGTAAAGTGCAGCTACTTTGATAGAGTTACTTAGAAGAATCAGCTATGCAAAGAATGGCGAAGTGGGGAGGGCAGTTTTGTACTAGGTACAGTATGTATGGATGTCTTGGGTGGGAAAGGTCTTGGTTTTTGAAGAACTGAAAGGAGCTTTGTATGACTAGATCTTGAGATAGAAATATGTAATAACTCCTACCAGAGGAAGAAACTAACTTTATTTATGCTTTATTTGTACCTTTTCAGCCTAGTAAGTAATATTTTAAAAAATTCATTATGGAAAATTTATTTTTAATTAAAAAATTTTACTCTTAAGCTTTTATATTAATTCCAGTATAGTTAACATACAGTATTATATTAGTTTCAGGTATATAATATGGTGATTCAGTAGTTCTGTACATTACCCAGTGTTTGTCACAAGACAAGTGCACACCTTAACCCCTTCACCTATTTAGCCCATTCCCCTGCCCACCTCCCCTCTGGTAACCATCATTTTGTTCTCAGTAGTTTCTTGGTTTGTCTCTCACTCTCTCCTTTACTTTGCTCGTTTGTTTCTTAAATTCTACATATGAATGAAATATGGTATTTGTCTTTCTCTGATTGACGTATTTGCTTAGCATTATCCTCTCTAGCTCCAGCCATGTCCAGCCTAGTAAATACCTCAAATGTTTTAGTTTTGTTGGTGTTTGAGGTATTTATTGAGTCCTTTTATATTTATCTGTATGAGACTTAAATTCAGAGCTTTGAAAAAGTAAGCTAGAGACAGTGGTCCTTGAATTTTTGTGTCAAAATCAGGGGCAGCCAGCTATTCCTAGGACAATTAACCAAGTTGAACCATCTCTAGAAATGCATTTTATTACTGGTAGACTTAAACTAGGCCTGTAAAAAACCTTGTAGCTAAATATACTGTGGACGAGAGGCTTGATAGTGGCAATGAATCTCCTTTTACCACTAGTTAAGTCTGAAAATATTTTTGGCCTTACCACTGTATTTTATGACTGGTTAATAATTGAGATCCCAAATAACAAATACCAAGAATAACTTTGTCTAAAAGACAATGTGACCTGCTAGAGTTTACCATATGTTAAGAGTAAAGAGTTTTGGGATGTAATCCAGGATTTCCTGACTTGTTTTAGAACTTCAAGACAATGATTTTACTTCTCAGTTACTATCTTATTTATTAAAGGGAATAGTATTCTCCTTCCTATCTTCTCACATTGTTATTAGGAGAAAATGAGATAGGAATGCTGTTTAGAAAGTTAAACACTGTAGTAAGGTGAAGTTTTTAAGCCCTTTTAATGTGTCAACTCTACTGCCCAAGAGCCAGTTCATACTTTTAGAAATTGGAATGGGGCAATGTTAGTGCCCATTGTCATAGTAAGTAAGGATACCTCAGTTTTATTATTTCTTCCTCCCTGGTCTTAAGTACCAAATTCTGCAGGATTATTCAAGAAAAAATTTTTTTGATGTTTATTTTTGAGAGAGACAGACAGAAAGTGGGTGGGGGAGGGGCAGAGAGAGAGGGAGAACAGAATCCGAAGCAGGCTGTAGACTCCAAGTTGTCAGCACAGAGCCCCATGCCATGGGGGGCTCGAACTCACAAACTGCGAGATCATGACCTGAGCTGAAGTCAGACACTTAATTGACTAAGCCACCCAGGTGCCCCATACTTTGTAGGATTATAATAAAATTCTGAACTTTCCATTCAGTTCATTTTCTCCTGAATTGTTAGTGTAGTGCCATTTGTGTATTGTAATCAACCTTAACCAGTTCTAGATGTGAATACTTGGTCAGTTATCTATGGTTTTATGTATATTATTAGCATTGTTGGTTTTTGGTATTTTAAATCTGTAGTTATTTTGCTAACTATTGTATATGCAAGATAACTAGTCCTCTCACAACTAATATATCATCAGGAATCTACAAACTTACATTATTAGCTAGTATTAAATTGTCATTGTGGAGACATTCTATTTTCCATTTGCACAATAAGTTTAGATGACTGGATATTGTGTTGAAAAGGCTTATTTATTAACCAGTCATCTTTTTAATCCAGCACATTCCAGAAATCTAATACCGTCTCTAAATGCTTGGTATTCTTTGCCATTCTGAAAATACTTGATATGTTATATTCAGCAGTGTCATTTACAATTTTTAAAAAGTTACTCTTTTTTTATAGTTCATAAAAATCTTTGTGATCACAAAAATACTGTATACTTGTTGCAAAGGCCTAAATATACAGAAATGTTCTATAAAGATGATATTTTGTACTAAGTTTAAGATGTTTTATATAATTTTGTGAAAAGAGCCAAAGCTACACTTACTGAAACTAAACATCTTAGTCATTACCTGACCTGTTAGGTGGCTAAACTGCTTTTAATTCTAGAGGTCTCAGGCTGAGCTTGAGGTATGGGTGGAGACTCTGCTTGTTTGCCTCTGCTTTTAGTTTCAATCTTCAAGTGAAATGAAATTCAGTACAATTTTAGAAGACTTTTTGGCTTTTTATTTCTGCATTTAAATACATGAACAAATTTGGAGCTGTGTGTAGCAGAATATGTGCACCCATAGGACTCATAGCATCTGCATTCATTTTGCTTGATGGAAATATAGGATTTCATTGATTTATTCAAGAATAATTAAGTACCTACTTTGTGTCAGACATTATGAAAAGTTTTAGAGATCTAGTGAAAAGCAAAGTATTTTCTTCCAGTTGTAATTTGAAATGCAAATCCCATTTGTTAACATGGAGTTACTTAGGTAATAAACTTCTAAAAGATTGTTTGATTCTGCCATTAATATGTTTTACACAGAAGATTCAGACTTAATCATCAGTGTATGCAAGTAAGAGTAGGTTTTTTAGATTATGAATGTTTATGGCTGGGTTATTTTTCATTAGTTTCAACAACTTCTTCATTCTTGTAACCAACAGTATTGTATTAATGTTCAGATTTTTGCAACTCTAAAACATCCTTTGACTTCTTTGAGGAGCTAAAATTTTAGAAAAAGTAAGTTAAACTCAGCCTATTAGTCTTTTCTTCTAAATGCCAGGTGGTCTGGCATTTGAACTCTGTTCATAGATGACTTTGGAATTATTAACTTCAGTAAACAGTTCTTATTATTCATTTTACTTAACCTATTAGGTACATTTTTCTTTTTCTTAATTGTCTTTCCTTGTTTTTTTATGACACTCTTTTTTCTGGGTTATCTTTCTATTTCTGTGGTGACTTCTTCCCTCAGAGGATTTTTTTTTTTTTTTTTTTTTTGCCTAACATTCCAATAAGGTTTTTCCAAAGATTCTCTGATTTGACTTTCATGAATCATTGGCTGTTATTGGCAGAATGGGGATAGTGGACTGACATAGGGTTGCCAGCTTTTTATTCTGGAAAGAAAGAATGTTTTAAAAAATTGCCAGTTACTACCTTCATTTCACTAAAGAAAGGTATTAAGACTGTAAGAACGGCATGCTCTCAAAATACAAAATGGCTTAAGTTGATTAATTTTAACTCTATTAAAACTCAATACATTGTCCTTGGTTTTCTTACTTTGCTATAGATTGGCATTGGTCTATGGACTTGATTACATTTGAGAACCACTGCCTTAACATTGTAGTTTCTTTTTTTTTTTTTTTTTCAAGTGGTTATTTTTCAGAGAGAGAGCATGAGTTGGGGAGGTGCAGAGAGAGAACCTCGGATAGAGGATTTGCAGGCTCTGCACTGACAGCAGAGAGCCCAATGTGGGGCTTGAACTCAAAAACTGTGAGATCATGACCTGAGCCGGAGTTGGATGCTCAATGGAGTGAGCCACTCAAGTGCCCCCAAAGTGCCATTTCTTGAGCTGATTCAGGGGGAGGAAGTGGAGAGTTCTTGGTGGTTTAATGTTAGGAAAAAACTATGAAGTGTGTCTTAATGTATAAAAGGCTCCAAGGTAGTTCTGTGAAAAAACCCTGTAGTTTACTTGGTGTTAGAGCACCTTTTCACTTAGTAGTTATTATTTATTTATTTATTTATTTATTTATTTATTTTTAATGAAAATGCTACTTTCTAAGAGTGTGAAACATCAAGCTCTAGTTATAAAATTCCAAAAAGATAGGTTTGTTTTTTTTTTAAAATCAGTTTCCTCTACCTTTCTTAGAGGCAACTGCTTCTTAACTCTTAGTTGTTTCTTTATATTTCTAAGTAAACTATTGCTGTGTTTGGTCATCAGTTTTAGACTTTTTTTCTATAATGTTAAATGAGTAATTTCTCTCATAGCCTTTTCTATTCTTTTGATGTTCTTACACAAAAAATTTCCTTTGTATGATTATATAAACGTTGAGTATGAGCCACACAGAATATGATACGGCAAAATAATGGTGAGAGTTAAAGGAGTTATTACACTCAAGGTTCTTAGAACAGTGTTTTTAGCTGTTATTTGTAGGATTACATCTCTTTATTACACAACTGGATTTAAAATTTGCCTCAGGGTCTCTTGAGTGGCTCAGTTGATTAAGTGTCCAACTTTGGCTCAGGTCATGATCTCATGATTGGTGAGTTAAGCCTTACCACATTGGGCTCTCTGCTGTCAGCGCAGAGCCTGCTTCTGATCCTCTGTCTCCCTGTCTCTCTGTCCTTCCCCAGCTTGCATGCAGGTGCTCTCTCTCTCTCTCTCTCTTTCTCCAAAATAAACATTTCTTTTTCTTTTCTTTTTCTTTTATTTTTTTAATGTTTATTTATTTTTGAGGGAGACAGACAGAGTGTGAGCAGGGTAGGGACAGAGAGAGAGGGAGACCCAGAATCTGAAGCAAGCTGTAGGCTCTGAGCTGTCAGCACAGAGCCCGCCCGACTAGGGGCTCCAACTCACGAATCACGAGATCATGACCTGAGCTGAAGTTGGATGCCTAACTGAGCCACACAGATGCCCCTCTGTTTTTTTTTTTTTTTTTTTTTAATGTTTATTTTTGAGAGAGAGAGAGAGAGCACGAATGGTGGAGGGGCAGAGAGAATCCCAAGCAGGCTCTGTGCTGGAGTCTGACACAGGGCTCAATCTCACCAACTGTGAGATCGCGACCTGAGCTGAAATCAAGAGTTGGGTGCTTAATTGACTGAGCCACCCAGGCGCCCCAGAAATAAACATTTAAAAAAATTTTGCCTCATTAAAAAAATAAAATGTGCTTGGTTTTCTTTGAACATTGAATTTTTCATACATCTTTCTACTCTTCTGTAAAATGTCTGGCAGTGTACTTTTCCATCCACTCTCCATCTGTCCTGTAATTTATCAGTTACATTTATTTTTCTTAGAGACTCTCCTGGAGCTCTTCTGGAGTTCTTCTCTAATCTGGACTTGCTTTCTAGACTTAACTGGATAGATTTAGTCTTGGGACTTGCTTTTCACAATCATCCTGGGAATTCCCTTTGTATCTCCCCTGTGTTGACTGACTCCTTTGCATCCCATGTCTGCCTTTTATTTGGTTTATTGCCTCTCTCTTCTATCAGGCCCAAAGAAAGTGTGTTTGGGTGATAAAACTTTAAGGAAAATGTCCTTATTTTACTGTAACTCATGATCAATAATTTGGTTGGTTATAAAGTTGATTTTCACTCAGTTTATTTTTTTACTCAGAATTTTAAATGAAGTTTCACTACCTTCTAGCTTCTAATGTTGCTGTAATAATAATTGTCATTATAATTCTCGAGTCTTTGTAAAATGCCTTTTTTTTTCCCCTTTGTAAGCATAGTGTCTTATTTTTATCCTTGATTTTTTTTGTATGAGTCTTTTTCATTCAATTTACTAGACACCTGGCTATTTCAGTCTGGTGACTCCTGTCCTTCAATTCTGGGATTTTTTTCTCCGTTTTCTTTTCTTTTTCCTTTCTTTCTTTTTGAAGATTTTGTTTTTAGAGAGAGGGTGTGAGTTGGGAAGAAGGGCAGAGGGAAAGGGACAAAATCTCAAGCAGGTTCCACACTCAGCATGGAGCCAATGTGGAGCTTGATCCTGCAATACAGGGATCGTGACCTGAGCTGAAATTAAGAGGTGGATGCTCAACTGACTGAGCCACCCAGGAGCCCCTCTACTTTTTCTTGGACAAATTTCTACTTATCTTTTTTTTTTTTTTCTGTTTACTCTTTATTGTCCTTTTACTAGTTACTTAGATTTCTTACTAGAAATCTTACTAGTTACTTAGATTTCTTTTACTAGTTACTTAAATTTCCCCTGATTTTACTTATTCTGTTATTATCTGTCTTTGGTTTTTGTCCTTTTTTTTTTTTTTTTTTTAAGTTTATTTATTTTGAGAGAGAGAGAGCAGGAGGGAGAGAGAACTGTCAGCACAGAGTCCAGCACAGGGCTCAAGCTCATGAACTGTGACATCATGATCTGAGCCAAAACCAAGAGTCAGGCACTTAACTGTCTGAGCCATCCAGGTGCCCTGGTTTTTGTTCTTTTGAATTTTTTATTTTGTCTATAATTTTACTCCAAAGAGCTTATTACTGTTCTCTTGTATAGTATCTTTTTTTTTAATTAAAAAAAAAAAATTTTTTTTTTAACGTTTATTTATTTTTGAGACAGAGACAGAGCATGAACGGGGGAGGGTCAGAGAGAGGGAGACACAGAATCCGAAACAGGCTCCAGGCTCCGAGCTGTCAGCACAGAGCCCGACGCGGGGCTCGAACTCACGGACTGAGAGATCGTGACCTGAGCCGAAGTCGGCCGCTCAACCGACTGACCCACCCAGGCGCCCCTCTTGTATAGTATCTTAATGGATGGATGCAATATTTTCTCAGATTTCGAGGACATTATAGTGTTATAAAAAATTTTTTAGTAACCACAGTTAGGTTAAGCATTGCGTAATGTGTAGAGTTGTTGAATTCTTTGTTGTGTACTTGAAACCAACATAACATTGTACATTAATACAATTTTTTTAAACTGAAAAAGATAAAATGTGCTAATTCCTTTAAAACTTCTTAAAAAGTAGGACAAAGCACAGATATCGACTGCATGAGATAAATTTATAGGTGAATAAATTATTATAAGGTGAAAGCCTTTGTAACCAACCTAGGGGTCAAGAAACAGAACATTGCTAGCCAACCCAGAAGCCTAAATTTCAACTCTTTTGTTTCCTCAAAGGTAAACTCCATTCTGACCTTTAGGATGATTACTTTCCTTTCTTTATAGCCTTTCTTTTTTTCTTTTTTTTCTTTCTTCTTCTTCTTCTTCTTCTTCTTCTTCTTCTTCTTCTTCTTCTTCTTCCTTCTTTCTTCTTTCTTCTTTCTTCTTTCTTCTTCTTTCCTCTTCTTTTTGAGATAGACTGCAAGCAAGCACTTGCACCAGTCAGGGGGTGGGGCAGAGGGAGAATCTTAAGGAGCCTCCATGCCCAGTGCAAAGCCTGATGTGGGGCTCAGTCTCAAAACTGTGAGCTCATGACCTGAGCTGAAATCAAGAGTTGTATGTTTAACCGACTAAGCTACCCAGGTGCTCCATCTTTATAGTCTTTTCTATGTAAGTGTGTATCTTAAAGATTATAGTTTTAATATTGTTAATTAAAAAAATTTTTTTTTCACTTAAAAATTTTAGTATACTTGATACACAATATTAACATTAGTTTCAGGTGTTTAACCTAGTGATTAGACAAGTTTATATATTGTGGTATGGTCACCACAAGTGTAGCTACCATTGCTATTAGCTATTATAGTATTGTTCACTACAGTCCTTATGTTGTGCCTTTTATTCCCATGACTTAACTCATTCCATAACTGAAAGCCTATATTGCTCACTTCCCTGTACCCATTTTGCCCAACCCCCACCCTTCCCCTCTGGCAGCTATCTATTTTTTCTGTGTCAATAGGTCTGATTCTTTTTGTGTGTTTGTTTTTTCTTTTTCTTTTGTTTTTGTTTTTTTGTTTAGATTCCAGTTTCGAGTGAAATCATATGGTGTTTGTCTGTCTGACTTATTTCACTGAGTAAAAGACCCTCTGGTCACCTCACATGGCACAGTCTCAACTGTTTTTATGGCTGAGTAATATTTCATTGTGTATGTATACCACTTCTACTTTATCCATTCATCTGTTGGTGGACATTTGGGTTGCTTCCATATCTTGGTTGTTGCAAATAATGCTGCAATAAACATAGGGGCACATATCTCTTTTTGAATTAGTGTTTTCATTTTCTTTGGGCAAATACCCAGTGGTGAAATTAGTGGATCACGTGGTACTTTTTAAATTTTTTGAGGAACCTCCATATTGTTTCCCACAGTGACTACACTGATTTATGTTCCCATCAGCAGTGCAGGAAGGCTCCTTTTCTCCACAGTCACAACAACACTTATTTCTTGTCTTTTTTTTTTTTTTTTTAATGTTTATTTACTTAGAGAGAGGGTGCATGTGTGTGAGCAGGGAGAGGCAGAGAGTGTGTGTGTGGGGAAATCCTAAGTAGGTTTTGTGCTGTCAGCACAGAGCCCTACAAGGGGCTCAATCCCACAAACCATGAGATTCTGACCTGAGCAGAGATGAAGAGTCAGATGCTCAACAAATTGAGCCACCCAGGAGCCTTTTGTCTTGATTTTAGCCATTTTGACAGATGTTAAGGTGATGTCTCATTGTAGTTTTGATTTGCATTCCCCTGATGATTAAGGGTGTTGAGCATCTTTTAAAAATGTATGTTTTTAGGGGCGCCTGGGTGGTTGGTCGGTTAAGCATCGGACTTTGGCTCAGGTCATGATCTCACAGTCCGTGAGTTCGCGCCCCGCATCGGGCTCTGTGCTGACAGCTCAGAGCCTGGAGCCTGTTTCAGATTCTGTGTCTCCCTCTCTCTCTGCTCCTCACCTGTTCATGCTCTGTCTCTCTGTCTCAAAGATAAATAAACGTTACAAAAAAAATTTAAAAAAATGTCTGTTTTTGGGGGTGCCTGGGTGGCTTAGTCGGTTAAGTGTCCGACTTCAGCTCAGGTCATGATCTCACAGTTCGCGGGTTCAAGCCCTGTGTCAGGCTCTGTGCTGACAGCTCAGAGCCTGGAGCCAGTTTCAGATTTTGTGTCTCCCTCTCTTTCTACCCCTACCCCGCTTGTGCTCTGTCTCTCTCTCAAAAATAAACATTAAAAAAAATTTAAAATGCATGTTTTAAGTCTTTTTCTTACTTTCCTCCTTTTTTTTTTTTTTTTTTGGTGCCGATTATTGTGGAAGAAACCAGGTTGTTTGACATATAAATTTCCCAGCTTGGATTTTGCTGATTACATCTCAGTTGTGCAGTTGAACATCATTTCCTGCATTTTCTATAAATTGGTGGCAGATATGGAAGCTTATTCAATTCCAGATTGCTTTTTTGAAGGGGGGGCGGGATCAAGACTACTTCATATGTGTGGTGTGTTCTCCCACCAAGAAGCGTATAGTGGTTGTTTCTCTTATGTTCCTGGAAGCCATTGATACTCAATGCATAGATCCATTTATTCATTAGATGTTGCAAAATGATTTTTAAAAATTCATTCATTTCTTTTTCTTTTAAAATTTTTTTTTTCAGCATTTATTTATTTTTGGGACAGAGAGAGACAGAGCATGAACGGGTGAGGAGCAGAGAGAGAGGGAGACACAGAATCCGAAACAGGCTCCAGGCTCTGAGCTGTCAGCCCAGAGCCCGATGCGGGGCTCGAACTCACGGACCGCGAGATCGTGACCTGGCTGAAGTCGGATGCTTAACCGACTGCGCCACCCAGGCGCCCCCATTCATTTCTTTTTCATTGGTTGGCTTGAATATACTTATAAGGAGAACTCACCCCATTTTCAGTAGGCACTTCACATATTCACTCTCTGTTTTCCTTGATTAAGTTCCTTGAACAAACTTTCCATCTTCTGATCGGATGTACAGATAAAAGATGTGACTATTGATCCAACTGCCTTTTTATACAGACTTCTACATATCACTCTGTTTTTCAAGCTTACTTGACCTCTGTTTTTTTTTTGAGTCTGGTGCTACCAGTTCTTTAGTCTTTTGTGCTGTGGGACAAATGGGTTGCTTCTTGTTTTTTTCTGCTGGGTGCTTAAGTTTAATCTTCCTCATTTTACCAGTGTTTATTATTCTTTCAGCTGCTTTCCCTTTTCATATATTGTGGTTTAAGTTTCATGTGTACTCTAGTGTGATTTAAGATGGTATTTTAAGTTTTTCTTTTCTCTTTGTTTTAGCATGAGAAGGAACAAAGAAATCTTCACTCTACTTTCTTACTATAATAAAG
The DNA here is from genome assembly GCF_028749965.1 of Puma concolor. Classification (NCBI taxonomy): domain Eukaryota; kingdom Metazoa; phylum Chordata; class Mammalia; order Carnivora; family Felidae; genus Puma; species Puma concolor. The sequence continues at coordinate 79,357,734 of NC_141674.1, forward strand.
TCCTCATCCCATTTCTCTTCTATCCAGGGCTCCAAATACCATCACTATGTTTATGACTTTTAAGATTTTTACTTCCAAGCCTGATTTTCTTTCCTTTTTTCTGTTTTAAAATATTTTTTAATGTTTACTTTTGAGAGAAAGAGAGCAGCATGCAAGTGGGGGAGGGGCAGAGAGAGAGGGAGACAGAATCTGAAGTAGGCTTGGCACTGTCAGTGCAAAGCCTGACGTGGGGTTCAAATTCAGCAACCGGGAGATCATAACCCACCATGAGATCATGACCTGAGCCTTAGTCAGATGCTCAACTGACTGAGCCACCCGGGCGCCCCAAACTTGATTTTTCGGAGGGTTGTATCTTTTTTTATCAAACTATTTTCTAGGTTTCCTGATTATCTTCCCCAGATATTTGCTAGTTTTATCAGGCTTTTCAAAGGACAAATTTTTAATGCCGTTGGTTTTCTGGTGTATGTTTTTCTTTCATTGATATCTTTTTTTTACATATATTATATATATATATATATATATACACACACACACACATATATATACATATATATATATATTTTTTTAATGTTTATTTTTGAGAGAGCACAAGCAGGGAGGGACAGAGAGAGGGGACAGAGGATCCCAAGCAAGGCTCTGCACTGTCAGAATGGAGCCTGATGTGGGGCTCAAACCCACGAACTGCAAGACCATGAGCTGAGCCAAGGTTGGATGCTCAGCCAACTGAGCCACCCAGGTGCTTCATATTTTGATATACGTATTATATATATGTAATATATATATATATATATATATATATATATATATATATATAATATATATGCATTTTTAAATGTTTATTTATTTTGAGAGAGCACACACATTTGGGGACGGAGCAGAGAGAGGGAGAGAGAATCCTAAGCAGGATCTATGCCCAGTGTGGAGCTCGACAGAACTCAATCCCATGACCACGAGATCACAACCTGAGCCAGTATCAAGAGTTGGAGATTTAATTGACTGAGCCACCCAGGCACCCCTCTGTTTTTTAATTTTTCTTTTACTTTCCTTGGGTATATTTTCCTCCTGCCCCAACATGAGGTAGATCCTGAATTTATTAACTTTCAGCCTTTTTTTTCTTTTCTTTTCTTTTTTTCCCCCCAGGATCTGTGCTCCACCTTTTACTAGTTGAAACCTTAGTCTAACTGGTGAAATAAAAATGACATCTAGGATTTTTCTTATTTCAACCCCTGATGTGACCCTGTATTCACTACAATGCCTTTTGTAAAATTGAGCTATAATTGACCTATAACATTATTTAGTTTAAGGTATACAACATAATGATTCAATATTTTTATATATTGCAAAATAATCATCACCGTGAGTTTAGTTAACATCTTTTACCATACATAGTTACAACGGTTTTTTTCCCCTTGTGATAAGAACTTTTAAGATTTACTTTCTTAGCAGTTTTCAAATATGCAACACAGTATGATTAACTATAGTCACCATGGTGTACATTACATCCCTATGACTTATTTATAAGTTTGTCTTTTTCCTTCACCTGTTACATCCCCCCCCCCCCCATCCCTTGCCTCTGGCAGCCACCAGTCTTTTTTGTCTGTGAGCTTTGGGTTTTTTTGTTGTTGTAGTTTTATTAGACTCTACATATAAGTGAGATTGTGTGGTATTTGTCTTTTTCAGTCTGACTTATTTTACCTAGTATAATGCTCTCACAGTCCATCCATGTTGTCACAGATGGCAAGATTTCATTCTTTTTTCTGGCCAAGTAATTTCAATTATATATATATATATATATATATATATATATATATATATATATATGCATGCTACATTTTCTTTATCCATTTATCCATTGTTAGACACCTAGGTTGTTTCCATATCTTGATTATTGTAAATAATATTGCAATTAACATGGGTTGTATATGTCTCTTCTAGTGTGTTTGGTTTCTCTGGATAAATACTCAGAATTGGAATTGCTGGATTGTATGATAATTTTTAAAAAAAATTTTTGAGCAACCTCCACTGTTTTTCATAGTGTCTGCAGCAATTTACATTCTCAGCAGCAGTGCACAAAAGTTCCCTTTTCTCTACATCCTTGTCAGCACTTGTTGTTGTCTTTTTGACAATAGCCATTTTGACAGATGTGAGGTGATACCTCATTGTGGTTTTGATTTGCATTTCCATGATTATTAGTGATGTTGAGCATCTTGAGGTGCCTGTTCACCACCTGTATATCTTTGGAGAAATGTCTATTCAGATTCTCTGCTTATTTCTTTTTTTCTTTTAGGAAGAAAGAGAGAGAGCGTGAGCTGGGGAGAGGGGCCGAGGGAGAGAGAGAATTTTAAGCAGGCTCAACTTGGAGCCAGATGCAGGGCTCAATCCTAGGAGCAGAGCCAAAATCAAGAGTTGGAAGATCAGCGCAGTGCTCAACTGACTGAGCCACCCAGGTGGCCCCCACCCCCCTATTTATTAATTAGATTATTTTCTCTTGAGTTGTATGGGTTTTTAACATATTTTGCATATTAACCCCTTATCACATACATGATTTGAAAATACTTTGCCCCATTCAGTTTTGTTGATGATTTCTTTTACTCTGCAGAAGCTTAGTTTTGATATAGTCCCACTTGTTTATTTTTGCTTTTGTTGCCTTTGGTTTTGGTGTCAGATCCAAAAAAATCCTCACCAAGACTGATAGCAAGAAGCTTATTGCCTATGGTCTCTTCTAGGAGTTTTATGGTTTCAGATATTATGTTCACATCTGTAATCCATTTTTTAAAATTTTTTATTTTATTTTTGAGGGAGAGAGAGACAGAGTGTGAGCTGGGGAGGGGCAGAGAGAAAGGGAGACACAATCCGAAGGAGGCTCCAGGATCTGAGCTGTCCACACAGAGCCTCTTGCGGGGCTCAGACCTACAAACCGGTCATGAGATCATGACCTGAGCTGAAGTCAGATGCTTAACTGATTGAGCCACCCAGGCGCCCCATGTCTTTAATCCATTTTTAAGTTAATTTTTGTGAATGGTGTAAGATAGTTGTCCAAATTCATTCTTTTTCATGTGGCTGTCCAGTTTTTCCAACACCATTTATTTAAGAGACTGTTTTTCTCCATGATATATTCTTGATTCCTTTGTCATAAATTAGTTGACTAAATATGTGTGGGTTTTTTTCTAGGCTCTGTTCTGTTCCATTGATGTATGCCTCTCTTTTTATGCCAATACCATAGTCTTTTGATTACTATAGCTTTGTGGTACAGTTTCAAATCAGGAAGTATAAGGTTTCCAACTTTTTTCTTTTTCTCAGGATTACTTTGGCTATTCCAGCTTTTTGTGGTTTCATGCAAGTTTTAGGATTGTTGGTTGTATTTCTGTGAAGAATGCCATTGTTATTTTGATAGGGGTTGCATTGAATGTGTAGATTGCTTTGGGTAGTAGGGACATTTTAACAGTATTGTTTTAATCCATCTTTATGAAACAGCTTTATTTGTGTCTTCTTCACTTTGTTTCATTGATGTCTTGTAGTTTTCAGTGTATGGATATTTCAGCTTTTTAGTTAAAATTTATTCCTAGGAATTATTTTTTTGATGCAGTTGTAAATGGAATTGTTAATTTTTCTTTCTGATAGTTTGTTATTAGTGTATACAAATGTGAGGATTTTCATATATTGATTTTGTATTCTCTACCTTTACTGAATTCATTTATCAGTTCTAACAGTTTTTTGGTGGAGTATGGTGGATCTTCTATGTATAGTATCATGTTATCTGCAAATAGTAACAGGTTTACTTTTTCCTGTCTAATTTGAATGCCTTTTATTTCTTTTCTTGCCTAAGTGCTGCAGATATTGCTTCCAATACTATGTTGAATAAGATTGGTTAAAGAGGGCATCCCTGATCTTAGAGGAAAAATTATCAGCTTTTCACTGGTGAATATGTTAGCTCTGGGCTTGTCATATACGGTCTTTATTATGTTGAAGTGCATTCCCTCTATGCCTACTTTGTTGGGAGTTTTATCATAAATGAATGTTGACTTTTTTTCAAGTGCTTTTTCTGCATCTGTTTTGATGATCATATGATTTTCATCTTCTTTTTGTAAATGTGTTGTATCCATTGATTTTTGTGGATGTTGAGTATCTGTGGAATAAATCCCACATAATCATGGTATATAATTCCTTTAATGTATTGTTGGATTCAGTTTACAAATATTTTGTTAAGGAATTTTGCATCAGTGTTCATCAAGAATATTGCCCTGTAATGTTCTTTGGTTGCGGCATCCTTGTCTGGTTTTGGTATCAGGGTAGTACTGGCCTTGTAAATGAGTTTGGAAGTGTTCACTTTTTTTTTTTTTTTCTATTTTTTGGAAGAGTTTGAGAAGATTCTTCTTTGGATGTTTGGTAGAATTCACCATTGATGACATCTGGTTTTGGACTTGTTTGTTGGGAAGTTTTTTTGTTTCTGTTTTTTAATTTTCTTTTTTAATGTTTATTTTTTGGAGAGAGAGAGTGTGAATGTGGAAGGGGCAGAGAGAGGGAGACACAGAATCCTAAGCAGGCTCCAAGCTCTGGGCTGCCAGTGCAGAGCCCAACATGAGGGTCAAACTCACAAACTGTGAGATCATGACCTGAGCCTATGTCTCTTAACCAACTGAGCCACCCAGGTGCCCCTGTTGGGAATTTTTGATTACTGATTCCATCTCCCTACTGTTTATTGTTATGTTCAGATTTTCTAATTCTTTGTGATTCAGTTTTTTTTTTTTTTAACGTTTTTATTTTTGAAGGAGAGAGAGACAGAGCATGAGCGGGGGAGGAGCAGAGAGAGAGGGAGACAGAATTTGAAGCAGGCTCCAGGCTCTAATCTGTCAGCACAGAGCCCGATGCGGGGCCCGAACTCACGAACTGTGAGATCATGACCTGAGCCGAAGTCGGATGCTTAACCGACTGAGCCACCCAGGTGCCCCAATGTGATTCAGTTTTGGTAGGTTGTATGTTTCTAGGAGTTTATTTTTTCTAGGTTGTCCATTGTGTTGCTTTATAATTATGTATGGTTGTCTCTTAGGATTCTTTGCATTTCTGTGATACTAGTTTTAATGTCTTCTTTTTCATTTCTGATTTTATTTTATGGTTTTTTATTGTGTAGTTGACACATAATATTACATTAGTTTCGACACATAATATCACATTAGTTTCCGGTGTACAACAGTGATTCCACAAGTGTATACATTATGCTGTGCTCACCACAAGTTGTAGCTGTTACTGTACAACACTATTACAATGCCATTGACGCTATTCCCTATTCTCTACTTTTTATCTCCATGGCTTGCTTATTTCATAACTGTTAAACCTGTATTTCCCACTTCCCTTCACCCTTTTTGTACATCCCCCACGTCCCTCCCCTCTGGCAACCATCAGTTTTCTGTATTTATGGGTTTGTTTCTCCTTTTATTTGTTCATTTTGTTTTTAGATCCACATATAAGTGAAATGATATGGCATTTTGTCTTTCTCTGACTTACTTCACCACTTGTGATTTTAGTTCTTTCTTGGTGAGTCTAGTCAGATTTGTCAATTTTGTTTATATTCTCAGAGAACCAGCTCTTAGTTTCATTGAGTTTTTTTATTATCTTTTTAGCCTCTATTTCATTTACTTCCACTCTGATCCATTTTCTTCCTTTTTTAAATTTTGAACTTTGTTAGATTTTTTTTTCCCTAGGTTTCTGAGGTTTAAAGCACTAGGTGGTTATTTGAGATTTTTCTTGATTTTTGATGTAGGCATTTATCACCTTCGAACTTATATCTTAAAACTGCTTTTGTGGGGAGCCTGGGTGGCTCAGTCAATTAAGTGTCTGACTTCAGCTCAGGTCATGATCTCGCGGTTCATGAGTTCGAGCCCTGCGTCAGGCTCTGTGCTGACAGCTCAGAGCCTGGAGCCTGCTTCAGATTCTGTGTCTGCCTTTCTCTCTGCCCCTCCCCTGCTCGTGCTCTCTCTCTCTCTCTCAAAAATAAATAAACATTAAAATAAATTAAAAAAAACGGCTTTTGCTGTATCTCCTCTAAGTTTTGATATGTTGTATTTCCATTTTCATTTGTCTCCAGGTATTTTTTTTTCTTTTTTAGTGTGTTTGTTCAGTAGCATGTTGCTTAATCTTGATATAATTGTGAACTTTCCAGTTTTCGTCTTATAATTAATTTCTAGTTTCATACTTTTGTGGTCTGAAAAGAGACTGTGATGTAGTAAGAGGCACAGAAGAGCATTACATATTGATAAAGGGGTCAATAAAACTAAAGGCTGTAATATTTGTAAATTTGTATGCATTCAGATAGAAGCACCTAGTTATATTCATGACCTACAGAGAGAGAGAGAAATTGTAGTAATAGTAGGGGACTTTAATACCCCACTTTTATCAATGGTTAGATCAGACAGAAAAAAATAAGGAAAATTGGCCTTATATGACACTTTAGACCAGATGGATTTAGCATACATTGTATCCAAGCCTGACATTGTATCCAAGCCTGACATTCCACCCAAAAGCAACAGAGTACAGATTCTTTTTTTTTTTAAAGTTTTTATTTTAATTTCAGTTAACATAGTGTTATGTTAGTTTCAGATGTACATTATAGTGTTTCAACAATTTCATACATCACCTGATGCTCATCAGAAGTGCTCTCCTCAATCCCTTATCACCTATTTAACCCATCCCTTCCCTCCTCACCTCTGGCAACCTTCAGTTTGTTCTTTGTAGTTAAGAGTTTGTTTTAGGTGCCTGGGTGGCTCAGTCAGTTGAGCATCAGGTCATGATCTCATGGTATGTGGGTTCAAGCCCCGTCTTGGGCTCTGCTGACAGCTCAGAGCCTGGAGCTTGTTTCTGGTTCTCTGAACACCCAGCATAGTACCTGGTAGATAACAGATATTCAACAAATATTTGTTGGGTAACCACAGCCATAGAATTTAAATAAGATCGTCTTATTTTCCTTAATTTTCATGGAGTCTTGTTAAAGTGGTTTGGGCAACAGACTGTTTTGGTTGTTTAAAATGTTCCGGTTATGGGGCGCCTGGGTGGCGCAGTCGGTTAAGCGTCCGACTTCAGCCAGGTCACGATCTCGCGGTCCGTGAGTTCGAGCCCCGCGTCAGGCTCTGGGCTGATGGCTCGGAGCCTGGAGCCTGTTTCCGATTCTGTGTCTCCCTCTCTCTCTGCCCCTCCCCCGTTCATGCTCTGTCTCTCTCTGTCCCAAAAATAAATAAACGTTGAAAAAAAAATTAAAATGTTCTGGTTAATTAAAAAATATATTTATGCTGAGATACTAGTTTTCAAGTATTAACATCAGGTTGGGAGACAAAACTATATAAGTTGTTTATAAGGCTACATTTTTGCATATAAGCCATTATAAGTGGAAATTAGGATTCAAGTCAGACAGTTCATAGTCTTGTAGTTTAACTTACTTGCAGCGTTTCTAATATTTATTACCCATTGTAATGGTTTCATAATATAACCTTGTACTGTTATGTGTTTCTTCTCAATGTTGTCCATCTGCTAATTTTGAGCCAGTAGTAGTAACCCAGACCAAGGATCCAGCAAGGTGAGGGATGAGAGGATAACATCTGCAGATAGTAGGAGTGAGGTGTTTGTGTCTTAAGCAGGTGGAACATTACCCATCCACATCCACTTGTTTGCTCTTCAGGTAAAGAATGTGGAGAAAATAGTTACATTGATAAGTCCCCAAGGAAAGACTTCTATATGTTGGCATTTAGAAGTTTTCAACCTAAGTGTTGCCTTGCCACCTAATCACCCCAAGACAAAGTTCAGCACTGTACAAAATCTGGCATCACATATAAAGAGTTCCTGTGTACATTTTTATAACTTAAAATGTTAAGTATCAGTGGACAGCTAAGGATCACTAAATAGTTGAGGAAAGTCTCGCGCATAAAAGTAGAGCCCAAAATAAACAGGAGAAATGATTCCTAAAGAAATAGATAATGGACGGGGTTTACTGAGAGCTGAACAAGTGTGACTGAAAGAAAACCTTCCATCTAGACACATCCTTATGAAATTTGAAGACATCAAGGATAAAGAAAGATCCTAAAAACGAAATGAGGGGGTACCCAAGGAATAAAAATCAGAGTGTATCAGATTGGGGTACCTACAGAGTAAAAATCAGAGTTGTATCAGGTTTTTCATAATCAGTGCTGAGTGCTAAATGTAGTTAATAGGAATGTCCTCAAACTTCTTAGGGAAAATACTTTCAACATCAAATTTCATATCCAGGAAACTGTCAGTCTGTTGTGAATTTAGGATTGAGATAGGTTTAGATACTTAAAGGCTCAGGAAATGTACATGTTTACATCTTTTAATTGCAAGCCATTGCTTCAGCAAAAGAATGTACAATCTAGAAAATAGAGTAAGAAGAGAAACTTGGAGGATGATAAGACCTAGGGGGTAATCAGTGCAGAGTGGTGCAGGAATATGGAGAGCTCTAGAAGCAAGAGTTACCTGTGGAGAAAAGAAAGGTTTAGAATTCTTGACAATTTGAAACAGAGAAGAGATAAAGGAATGCATTAATAAGCAATTCCAGGAAAAATAAAAAGTGAATAAGAAAAGTTGTTTAACGAGAGTATGCCATTTAGCTTTGCAGTGATTAATGTTTACAGTTTTTAATTACTTAAAACACATTATTGATTTTAAGAAATTAGTGCAATAAGATTGTACAGGATGGGGGGCGCCTGGGTGGCGCAGTTGGTTAAGCGTCCGACTTCAGCCAGGTCACGATCTCGCGGTCCGTGAGTTCGAGCCCCGCGTCGGGCTCTGGGCTGATGGCTCAGAGCCTGGAGCCTGTTTCCGATTCTGTGTCTCCCTCTCTCTCTGCCCCTCCCCCGTTCATGCTCTGTCTCTCTCTGTCCCAAAAATAAATAAACGTTGAAAAAAAAAAAAAATTAAAAAAAAAAAAAAAAAGATTGTACAGGATGGAAGTTGGTAATTGTAATTTTTTATAAAAAGTCAGATCTGAAATAGATGAATTAAAAAGAAATATAACACATTATTTAGAAATATAGAGGTATCTTCTAGAAGAAATAGCTGAAAGAGTTAAGAAAGCACCTGCCTCTGCAGAACAGGATTGGGATATGGAAAGGGATGGGTGAGCAACTGTTGCGTTTTGTTTTAAACCTTTCTATGTACATGATTTTTAAAAAGTATGCAGTGTTATTATTATTTTTTTTATAATTTATGAATCTAAGGATTAGAGTAGAGCCAGCCATTAAGCTGCCTGCTTTATGATTTTTATTCTCTAGGTCTGACCCTGGTCCCCTTTGATGTTCTACTTTCAAGGAAACCTCAAACGGAAAGAATTCAGCCAGCCCCAAGCTTCGTTTTACTTATACCTTCCTCAAGAGATAAAAGAGAATTCTTACCCCATAGCTTTAATGCAGAGCCAAGCTTCAGTAGATTGACTTCTGTTTGTAGCTGGGCCCTACTTTGGCCCTGCGTGGCCTCATGAATTTGACTGTATCTTTGTGAAAAATTTGCCACCAAAAGTGGCACTGTTGTGTAGTTACATTATATCGTTCACAGGTGATTCACTCACACATGTTGTGCTTTTTTTCTCAGAGAATGGAAGAAATTGTGAGAAAGAGTCTGGGATAGATAGCAGCTTTTGCTTTTTAAGAGATGAGATTGGTCAGGACCTGTGACAGATAAAAGATTAGGATAGCAGTAGAATTAGGTATTTTATTTTTTTTCTCTCTTAGTAGTGCCTATCATTTCCTGCAATTGCATACTCTTTTGACTTTGTGGATTGGGGTGAGTCAGAGAGAGAGGAGTCCTCCAATGGAGGGTGGCAGTGTGAAGTGGGACTAGGTTTTCCTTCCTTTCCTTCCTTTGCTGCCAAGTGGAACTGTGTGGGCTGAAGAGTAGTGGCAGGGTTACTAGAGACATGGTTGTGGTGGATCAATCGTGGCTGATTGGGTTATCAGAGAAGCGGAGAGAAATTCAGCAGCACAGTAGAGGGATGAAAGTTCCTCCTGGGAGACAAGTCCTGTGATGGAATAGTGGTGTTTGATTCTTTAGAGATTGCCTTTAATTAAATTGCCAGTTATTACTGGTATATACTGATTATTTATTGTGTTCCTAATACATTCTGGGCACTTTGCAAAGTTCTGGGAAAGTAATAGTAAGCAAAATGGGACAGTTTTTTTTTCCTTTTCAGAGTGTAAACTGTTTAGAGAGTGGGGAATAGATGAAGATAAGTAAGTAGGCAAATGAAGCAGAGTGTGAGAAGTATAATATGGGAGAACTATTGCATACCCCAAGAGAGCATCTAGCCTGAACTTGGTGGGTTGGGTTGAATCAGGAAAGGGGCCTTAAGAAGGAAGGTCTAGCTGAATCTTTCCTACCAAAATCTTGGGCCCTGAACATAGGGACCTTGACCGTCTTCTTCACCAGGCCTAGAACAGATACTTATTAAATATTTATTGAAGGAAAAATAATGAACCTGAAAGTGAGTTGAATTTCTTGATATTTCTTCTACCATTTATTGAGAAATTATACTGTATCAAGTTCTTAACCCATGTTTTTTATTGGTGGCTTCATATAAATCCTCAGAGATTATTGTAGACAGATGAAATCAACTGTCCTTGGACTCCATGTAATATTCAGATAGTTTTCTTGTTAGCTGGGGGAATAAATTGGGGAAGAAAAAAGGCCACATTATTTGAATTATGCATCCAGTTCCCAAGTTCTTGAGTTAGGGTGTTATTTATTGTGGGAGTAGTAAACCAAGAAAGAAGAAGCAGCTTGACCCTTGGTCTCCCATTTGGTGTCAAGGGAGGAAACTTCATTGTTCAGGCAGTCTCTCTCAGGATGGATATCTGTAGCAGTGAAGGAAAAATGCTTCTCTAAATAGTATTATGGATAGAAATACTCTATGTGTGTGTGTTGTCAAATAGTAGAAGCATATAGCAAATAGTGATCATGGTTGTGACCATTCTTGAAATGTGACTTGATTTCTGCTACTTTGTCATCTGTATTGTGTATTGTGAAGAGCTGATGTATTGGGTCAGATCTTAGTAACATAGAAAAAAGTATACTACATCATCCCAAGTTTGTGGTCAGGATATGTCTAGTTTCCCCAGTCCTCAGAAATACACTCTCATTTACCAATTGTCTTAACATACTGACTTGAAAGTATTTAATATGTGTCCTTGTAAAATACATGGTATTATATATTTGTGTTTTCACTTTGCATCAATGATCATTGTGGTATAAATTTTGTTCTGTTTCTGTTCTCAACATATTTGCAGGATATTTCCATGTATGTGTGCTTTACTTCCAAGATTATAATGATATTCTATGTTTTCTAGTTATATTTCAATTTCTACATTTTATTTTTATGTCTTTAATCCATCTGTAATTCACCTTTTTGTGTATTGTGAATTAGGAGGGCAACTTCTCCATTTAGGTGAATCAGTTTCCCCAATACTCTTTACTACATAATATGTTCTTTCTGTACTGATTTGTGGTGTCATTTTTGTCATATATCCATCCACTTCCCATAAGTGAAACTGTTTTGGAGATGCCTATTCTGTTGTAATGATGTTCTTATGTGTACCTTACCTGTTCAGAACAGTTTTCTCTGGAATATGTCACAGTATCTGGTAGGGCAAGTCTTCTCTTCTTTGTTTTTCCTTTTAAAAGTTGACTTTGGGCGCCTGGGTGGCTCAGTCGATTAAGCTCTGACTTTGGCTTGGGTCATGATCTCCCAGTTCGTGAGTTCAAGCCCCATGTTGGGCTCTGTGCTGACAACTCAGAGCCTGGAGCCTGTTTCGGATTCATATTCTCTGTCTCGATCTCTCTCTCCCTCCCTCCCTCCCCCCCTCCCTCTCCCTCCCCCCCCTTCCCCCACTGGTGCTCTATCTCTCTCAAAAAGGAGTAAACATTTAAAAATTTTTTTAAAAGTTGACTTAACTAATCTATGGATTTTTAGTTTTTTTTTCTTTTTACAAATTTTATAAAACACTTGACTTCAGAAAATCTTGCTGCGATTAATTAGAACTGCACTGAATTTATACACTAAAGATTGTCTGCCAAATACAGTGAAATTTAAGTTGTACTAACTCCATCTGGGAGAAGCAACAGTATTATAGACACTCTTAACATCCTGTAAAATGAAAAGGCATGGACTGCAGGTGTGATGGGTGTTGGGAAGAACACAGCACCTTACATAACCCAGCAGCAGATGTTGGGAGTACAGAGCTTAAGAAAAGGGCATGCAAACCAACTCCTTTATTTTTTTCGCTTAAATTTTCTCTGTTCTGACTTCTTAAACACGCAAGGTAGCCTAGCCTGGATGCAAGAGAAAAGTTACAGCTTTGTAGCTACTGACCAGAGTCAACTGATCATCCACACGTACTTATTCCCTAATCAAGAAGTCTTTGTTGGGACACCTATGTGGCTCAGTCAGTTAAGCGTCTAACTCTTGATCTCAGCCAAGGTCTTGATCTCAGGGTCGTGAGTTCAAGCCCTCCCATTGGGCTCCATGTTGGGCATGGATCCTACTTTTAAAAAAAAGTCTTTGTCATGGCACTTTTATAATGTATGAGTTGGGAAAACTATTTCCAACATGTGTAACAAAGTGTTATTATTCATAATATATAAGATGCTCTTAAGTCATTATGAAAAATATGAACATTTCAGTTTTAAAAAAGGACAGAGAATATCTGCTGTTTCCAGAACCCATAAAAATGAGCAAACCTGGAAAAAAATACTTATAATAATAGAACTGTAGATTGAAATATTGTGTGTGTGTGTGTGTGTGTGTGTGTGTGTGTGTGTGTGTGTGTTGTCAAATAGCAAAAGCATAATACTGTTGGTGAAGGTATGGGCCTTCAAGTACTGTTCTGGTAGTGTCAGTGAGTGTTAATTAGTACCTTTTTTGGAGATTCATTTGATAATATCAGTTAAAATATATACATAATGTAGGTTGGGGAATGGGGTGTTTAAATGAAATAGTATTGGCCGTGAGATGGTAATTGAAACTGGATGGTGACTACCTGATGGTCTCTTTCACTTGTTTTGTCTGCTTTTGCATATGTTTGTAATTTTCTACAGCAAAAAGGAAAAATGTGTATCTACTTTGATATAGTAGCAAGTATTCTTTTTTTTAATTAAAGATTTTTCTTAAATGTTTGTTTATTTTTGAGAGTGGGGGTGAGCAGAGAGAGGGGCGATAGAGGATCCAAAGCAGGCTCTGCACTGACAGCAGTCAGCCCAACGTGGGGCTTGAACTCAACAAACTACAAGACCATGACCTGAGCTGAAGTCAGACACTTAACCAACTGAGCCACTGAGGCAACCTGATATAGTAAATATTCTTTATGAGTTTATCCCATGTAGTAATGGGAACGCTTAAAAAATAAAATGTAAATGGATGAGCTTTATATTGCTTGTAATAGTAAAACATTGGAAACATACTAAATGTTCCTCAGTTGGGTAGTAGTTGGAAAGTAGCTTAGCATTTGAAGAAAAAACTATCTTACATACTTTTTTTTTTAATGTTTATTTATTTGAGAGACAGTGCAAGTGGGGGAGGGGCAGACAGAGGGAGACACAGAATCCAAGGCAGGCTCCAGGCTCTGAGCTGTCAGCACAGAGCTTGACGCGGGGCTTGAACTCACGAACTGTGAGATCATGACCTGAGCTGAAGTCAGATGTTTAACTGACTGAGCCACCCAGGCACCCCTTACATACTTTTGTTTTATACTTACACAGAGGGACATTGTGTTGTCCATGATACATTATTGTGTGAGAAAAGTTATAGAAGTTACATAATATTCCACTTTTTATTAAAACATTTATATGAATTATGTCTATATATGTGGTATATGTGTGTGTGTGTGTATGTGTGTGTGTGTGTGTGTGTGTGTGTGTGTGTGTGTGTGAAAAGTTAAGAGAATAACAGTTCTTTTTGGGAGGAAGTAGCATAGGGAATTTTCACTTTTCACTCCTTCTGTATTATTTATTTTACCATCTTATGTTTACCTTTATAATCAGAAAGGAAATAATAAATTCTAAAATTAGAAAAATGGCTTCTAATAAAGGTCACACTCTAGAGAGGAAGGATGTAATCAGTGACAATAATGAGGGAAATAACCTTTGGGAGGATAAATGTACAATGTCTATCCTAGTTATGTTTCAGTTGTGCTATTATGGGTCATTTGCTTTACTTTCTTGCTTTATTTTTTTGTAAAGTTTCTTTGGGCTGAAGATTAAAAAAGAGGATAATACTTTTTATAAATACCTATTAATGCAGTTTTATATATGACTTATATTCTTCATGTTTATATGAGTAAAAAAAGATTGGTGTGTATTTGCCATAGTATGTGAATTAGATTCTCTTGTTTATTCAGAACAAAACTGAGATTATTTGTGCACACATTTTTAGAAATGTAACTCTTTAAGTATAGATTTTCCTTGAATTGAGCTTAAAACTATAAATTCCACATAACCTCTCTGCCTTATATATATCATGCCCGTTGCAGAGCCTTGAGGATACAACTGTGAATAAGAGTAATAAAACAGACACATTCCCTGTTTTTGGTGGAATGTTTAGATGAGGGAATGGTGATGTGTGTTGCAGTGGGCTGAAGAGTAAGAGGGCAGGACTACAGTAGAGAGTTAAGAGTGTATAACTTTCCTCCAGAGGTTTGACTGTGAATGGGAGGAACAAAGTAGGAGGAAGTGGTGGAAGGGAGCAGGGAGCACAAGGAATAAAGGGAATTTTAGTTCTCTTTTCCCTTACAACACTTTAAGAGAGCCAGATGAGAGACCATTGTGAAAAAGAATTTGTTGAAGCAATATCTCAGCACACAAAACCTATGTGGGACTGTATGCGGTTTTGATTTTTGTACATTTTCCAGTCTAGAATTCTAAGATTCTAGGTCTCATCAGCCACCTTGGCATTCTTTTGAAGTCATCTTTCATCTATAATTAATTATGTCGCTCAGGCTTTGGTTAGTTTCTTTAACTTAAGGAAAGCAAAATGCCTCAAGTGACCACTGGATTTATAGTTTTCCAGAAAGTTGCCTGCTCATAGAGTCATTTTCATATTATGATTTGAAGGCATTAAATTGTTTTAGTGTTTGGAGAAAGAAGATTCTCAGCCTGGCATTGAGCACTCCAGTTGGTAAAATTAAAGGCAGTGATTCATTCTCCATTTTTACTTCTCTCTAGCCCTCGTCTTGTCAGACGTTTAAGCGTTTTAAACCCCTCCCCCCCTTTTTTACAGTTTATTTGAAAGAGACAGTGCAAGCAGGGTAGGGGCAGAGAGAGAGAAGGGAGAGAGAGAATCCCAAGCAGGGTCTTCAGAGCAGAGCTTGATGTTGGCCTTTAACTCATGAACCATGAGATCATGACCTGAGCAGAAACCTAGAGCTGGAGGCTTAACCGACTGAGCCATCCAGGCGCACCAACGTTTTAACCCCTTAATCATGACACTAAAATGCCTTTTGCTCACAGTCGTCAATGGCAATAATATATGGCAATATTTATTTATTTAGAACATGGTTCTCACTATGTGATCCGTGGATCCTTGCAGGAGTCTGCAAGGTTAAAATAATTTTCATAATACTTAGATATTATTTACCTTTGTCACTGTGTTGACATCTGTACAGATGGTGTGAAAACAATATTTGGTCAGACTCCTGTGTTCCTTAGTATGAAACAAGGCAGTATTCATTGTTAAGAACTAACAGTAAACACACACACAGAGAAAACCATATTTCACTAAAGGACATTCTTGATGAAACAGTAAAAATTGTTTTCACTAAATTTTACCTTTAAGTTCAGATTTTTAATGCTATGTGTGATGAAATAGGAGGTATACATAGGGTATTTATGTCATTGAGTTGCCCATTGAACTAGCAGCTTTTTCATAGAACATCATTTTTACTTGAAACAGTAGCTAACTTGGGTATATGGCAGATATGTCTTTGAAGTTATATACTTCATTTACATTTACTTTCTTACCATTTTTGGTTTTCTTCATTTGTTCTTACGAGTTGATGTTACCATCTTGGTGTCATTTCTTCTCTTTAATAAAGTTTTGTTTGCACCACTTCCTTTGTGCTATTATTGTCAAATATATTACATTTTCTATATGTTATAGACCTAACAATACAGTTATACACACATATTGTTTCATATACCTGAGGTAGAAGAAATATGCATTTATAGTGTCTTTTATAATTGGTTAATTACCTTTACAAGCGTTCTTGGTTGTTGTAATTACAGTGGCTGATGTAAAGTATGCTCATGTGTTAACGTCTCTTTCCACAGTGAACATATGATGGGCTCATACATACAATGAAACATAGGAGGGGCGCCTGGGTGGCGCAGTCGGTTGGGCGTCCGACTTCAGCCAGGTCACGATCTCGCGGTCCGTGAGTTTGAGCCCCGCGTCGGGCTCTGGGCTGATGGCTCAGAGCCTGGAGCCTGTTTCCGATTCTGTGTCTCCCTCTCTCTGCCCCTCCCCCGTTCATGCTCTGTCTCTCTCTGTCCCAAAAATAAATAAACGTTGAAAAAAAAAAAAAGAAACATAGGAAACCAATGGATGTTATTGCTCAGATTATTCCGATATAGCCAAAGGGCTCCTTTTTTCCTGAATGATAAGTAACAATATGTCAAATTATTCCAAAGCCTGGCAGAATTAGAATATAGACTTCTGGGTGTCCAAAGAATCAGAATAAGTGTTGATATAAGATGGGATCTCCTCCCCCAGCAGGATCGAAGAAAGTAGTATTTAAGGTTTTGGTCTGTCAGTAGTATAGTAATTCCAGCTGCTAATACTGGTAGTGAGAGGAGTAACAGGACAGCAGTAATTAGGACAGATCAGACAAACATATGTGGTATTGAGATATGGTAGGGGGTTTTATGCTAATGATTGTAGTAATGAAGTTAATAGCACCTAAAATTCAAAAAACACCTGCAAGATGCAAGGAAAAAATGGTTAGGTCCACGGATGCTCCTGCATGGGCTAGGTTGCCAGCTAGAGGAGGATATACGGTTCAACCAGTCCCTGCGCTGGCCTCTACTATTGATGCGAGTAAGAGCAGGAAGGATGGGGGAAGAAGTCAGAAGCTTATTTATTCGAGGGAATGCTGTATCACGTGCTCCAGTTATTAATGGCACTAATCAGTTCCCAAAGCCTCTGATCATGGTTGTTACTACCATAAAAAAGATTACTACAAATTCATGGGCAGTGACAATTACATTATAGATTTGATTGTCTCCTAGTAGAGTGCCGGGTTGGCTGAGTTTGGCTCAAATTAGAAGGCTAAGGGCGGTTCCTACTGTGCCAGCTCTGGAACTGAATAGGAGGTAGAGTGCTGATATCTTTATGGTTAGTGGAAAATAGCAGTTTATGAGCATAGGTAAAATGGTTGAGTAAAGAGCATTAGAGTGTAAATCTAAGAACAGAGGTTTAAGCCCTCCTTTTGCCAAGCTCTGTGGTGAAATATCACATTGAATTGCAAATTCAAGGAAGCAGCTTCAAACTCTGCCGGGGCTGCTTCTGCCTTTTTTTTTTTTTTTTTTCCTAGACAGCGGGAGAAGCAGATTGAAGCCAGTTGATTAGGATATTTAGCTGTTAACTAAAATTTCGTGGGATGGAAGCCCACCAGTCTAGTAAGGACTTAGCTTAATTAAAGTGTTTGATTTGCAATCAGTTGATGTAGGATAGATTCTTGCAGTCCTTAGAGTTGGGTGTGCATGAGTTGCTTTCAACCTTAAGAACTTGTTTAGTTATTTCTTGTAAGGTGGCTCTGCTAGCAACAAATTCTCTCAGTTTTTGTTTATCTGAAGTATCTTTATTTTGCCTTCATTTTTGAAAGGCAGTTTTGTTGTATATTAAGATTCTTGGTTGACAGTTTTTTCTTTCAGCATTTTGAATATAGGATCTCACTGCCTTCTGGCCTTCATTATTTTTTTTTTTATATTAAAATGTTTTTTTAATATTTATTTTTGAGAGAGAGAGCACAAGTGGGAGAGATGCGGGGGGTGGGGGGGAGGGTGGAAACACAGAATCTGAAGCAGGCTCCAGGTTCTGAGCTGTCAGCACAGAGCCTGATGGCTGGGCTCTAACCTATGGACTGCAAGATCATGACCTGAGTTGGGGTCAACTGACTGAGCCACCCAGGCGCCCCTGGTCTTCATGGTTTCTGATGAGAAGTTAATATTATTGGGGTTACCTTGTACACAATGAGTTATTTTTCTTTCTGTCTTTCAGCATTTTTACTGTTAAATACCAGTGTAGATCTTTGCATGTGTCCTACTTGGAGCTTGTTGAGCTTCTTGGATATGTATATTAATGGTTTTCAGCAAATTTGGGGAGATCTTATTCCTTTGGATATCTTTAAAATGTAGTGTGTTTTTCATTACTGGAGGGCAAGTGGCTGGGAGGGGATGTGTTAAATAATAGGTATCATGGAGGGAACTTGTGAAGCACTAGGTGTTACATGTTAAGTGATGAATTACTAAATTCTATACCTGAAACTAAGATTATACTGTGGATTTAAATAATTGGAATTTAAATAAAAACTTGAAGAAAAAATGTAATATTTTTCAAACTGAAACTCTGTATGTACCCTTTTTAACACTGACTCCATATGCTGACCTCCTAGCCTCAGGCAACCACCATTTTACTTTCTGTCTCTATGAATTTGATACTGTATTTACATCTTTTTTTTTAAGTTTCTTTATTTCTGAGAGAAAGAGCGAGAGCGAGCATGAGCGGGGGAGGAGCAGAGAGAGGGAGACACAGAATCCAAAGCAGGCTCCAGGCTCTGAGCTGTCAGCACAGAGCCCGATGCGGGGCTCGAACTCACGAACTGCAAGATCATGACCTGAGACGAAGTCGGACGCTTAACCGACTGAGCCACTCAGGTGCCCCACTAGTTACATCTTATAAGTGGGATTATACAGTATTTGTTTTTTGTTTAGCGTATTTTGTTTAGCATAATGTCTTCAAGGTTCATCCGTATTATAGCTGATGACAGAATTTCCTAGAATTTGTATATTCTTAGGTATTGAAATTAGGTAGTCCCAATTCCTGGGTATTGAAACATATTTTTTCTTCCCCACTTGTTTTATTTTTGCTTCACTTTTATACTATCTAGTTTTGAATTATTGCCTGTCTAGTTTTATACATTGTTGTATGTATGCATCTAGTAAAACCTTTAAATTGAGAAAGTGAAACCAAACAAATACTGCTTTGTTACCTTTGAGAAAAGTTGATAGTGGTTATACTGTGGATATGCTGTTTATGAAATAGCTAATATATAAATTATAATGTAATTTTGGAATACGTAATTTTGGGGTCTTTTGTTTAAAAAATGTAAATGATGTTACCTCTCATTTGAGTATGATTTTGTGAAATTGGTGGTTCTCATTTTTTTTAAACTCATAGTCTGTATATTTGAGGGACTGTGACACATTTGCATCAGTAAACAAGACATAATTCAGTAGTGGTTCCCTGTAAGGAGGTCATGACTACTCCGCCAGTGAGTTTAATATACCCAGCTGCCCCAAAGTCACTGGTTAGTGTGTTTTAACTACGTGTGGCATAATCATTTTTATTCTTTTTCAAGTGCTTATGAAATTGTGCCATGTAACTTCTTTTAGTTTATTTTAACCAGTGTTGAGATTTAAGGCATCCTTTGCTCATGACCATGGTCTACCCACTTCACTTAGAACTATTATTTTGATAATAGCTACCTTGAATATGTGTGGTCTTGGAGTGATTGCTGAATCCTTGCCTCACTAAGGATAGGCACTGAATGAATATTGAACACAGCTATCATTCCTTTTAAACTTCTTGGTTCCTGGAGAGTATTTGTGATTTGAGGTACTTGTTATAATTTCCCTCAAGGTTTTTAATAAAAGTGTTTGATTAATATATAAAACATATCATTGGTCTGTAAATAAGCTCTACAAGTAAGTTGATCTTGTATATGGTCTTTTATTTCCTAAACAGAGACTCTACAGGGGCAGGTAATTCACTGGTCCACAAGCGGTCTCCTTTACGTCGAAACCAAAAGACCCCAACATCCTTGACCAAGCTGTCTTTACAGGATGGACATAAAGTCAAAAAGCCAGCATGTAAATTTGAAGAGGGTCAGGATGTCCTAGCTAGATGGTCAGATGGCTTGTTTTATCTTGGAACTATCAAAAAGGCAAGTTACCTTTATATATCTTTTACTGTTTTTTTATAGTAAACTTTTAATAATTTTGAATTTAAATTTAACTTCATGTTTTTGACTTAAAAACAAATCACCATAAATATTCCCCTGCATTTCAGATAAACATATTGAAACAGAGCTGCTTCATCATATTTGAAGACAGTTCTAAATCCTGGGTTCTCTGGAAGGACATTCAAACAGGCAGGTGCTACTATTTCTCTTGAACGTGATTTACACTGAAAAATTGATTTTCTTTAGCCTGTAATTTTCTTTCTTTCTTTTTCTTTCTTTCTTTCTTTCTTTCTTTCTTTCTTTCTTTCTTTCTTTCTTTCTCTCTCTCTCTCTCTCTCTCTCTCTTTCTTTCTTTCTTTCTTTCGCCTATTATTTTCTAAGTGTTTTCTGTTGAGTACAGTCTATTAAGATAAGGCAATCACTTTTGAGGAGATGTATTCTTTATACTTCTCAAGATGTTATACTCTATGTCGCAGACTCTGGAAGAAAAGGAATTACTCTTGTTAGGGTAGAGGTAGGCTAAAGAACAGATGCATCAATGATTGCAAATCTGTAAACTGTTAGGGTCTGTCTAATAGCTTTGAAGAAAAATTTTTAGCCACTAATATGAGTAACATTTTGGGCTTCAACTTAACTGCCACTTGATTTTATTAGTAAAAGTAATGTAGAGAGCGCTGCCTGGGTGGCTCAGTCGGTTTAAGTGTCAAACTTCAGCTCAGCTCATGATCTCACAGTTTGGAAGTTTGAGCCCACATCGGGCTGTGTGCTGACAGCTTGGAGCCTGGAGCCTGCTTTGCATTCTGTATCTCTCCCTTTCTCTCTCTCTGCCCCTTCCCTGCTCACGCTCTCTCTCTCAAAAATAAATAAACATTAAAAAAAAAAAATGTAGAGAGCTAATATTTATTGAGAACATACTATTTGCCATATCTTTTGGGGAAATTAGCATATATTAAACAGGTTTAAAGTATTAGAAATGCTCATTAATAAGAATGACTTGAAATGACCATTTATGGTTTTTATGTTTAGATAGGAAAATGAGGCTATATTTGGGTGCAAATTAAAATGAATACAGGTATGCCTTGGTTTGGTTATAGGTAGGTTTCTTGTAGTGTTTTCCATTTTATTATTGTAATAATTCCTATAATTGCTGTGCGCTCTTTGACTCTGTTAAAGATATTTTTTAGGTATCTCTCATGAAAAGTGATTTACAAAAATATGAATATTAAAATCTGAGTATTTTAGCTGCACACTAAAGCCCCACTTTTTTTTTTTTTGAGTTAATAGGCCTGCACTAAGACCTGTGTTTCATATCTCATAGAAAGGAGATCTAAATTTACTTTCCCTAAAGGATGGATACCTTTCTAAAATATTTAGTGATTGGGTTTTGAATTTGAATCTCAAGTGCAACTCTATGGTAGGTTACTACTGTCTGTGTGTGTGTGTGTGTGTGTGTTTTTTTTTAAGTTTATTTATTTTGGGGGTGGGGAGGGGCAGAGAGAGAATCTCAAGCAGGCTTTGCACTGTCAGTGAGGACAAGGGCTGAAGTGGAGCTGATGTGGGGCTCAAACTCATGAACCGTGAGATCATGACCTGAGCTGAAATTAAGACTCGGATGCTTAACTGACTGAGTCACCCATGTGCCGCTACTGTGTTCTATTTCTTGATTTCATTCTTAATTTTTTTTAAAGAATAAAGTTTTGGTAAAGGAATTAGAAATGTTCTAATTACCATCTACATAATTAGTACTCAGGGCTTAGGTGGGGAACTCAATAGTTCTTAGTCTAGTAAGATGTCTTTTCAAGAGGAACTTTTTACAGTTCTTGGGACTGATTAAAGTACTGAAATTATGTTTTGCATCTACAATTGAGGAGTCAGTGAGAAAAGGGGTAGGAGAAAAATAGGGAGTCTCCAACAGTAGTAATATTGAGCAGATCTTGTTACCCTACATACCTAATTATCTTTACTTTCTTAGTTTGTAAACATGGGTCTTTGTCTGTGGTAGAACTGAAGTTGGTATGTATGTATGTATGTATTTATTTTGAGAGACACAGAGGCAGTGTGAGTGGGGGGGGGGGGCAGAGAGAGGGAGAGAGAGAATCTCAAGCAGGCTCAGCACTGTCAGTGCAGAGCCTGAAGCGGGGCTCAAACTCATGAAACCACAAGATCATGACCTGAGCTGAAACTGAGAGTCGGACACTTAACCAACTGAATCACCCAGGCACCCCTGAAATGGGGTTTTTTGTTGTTGCTTTTAATGTTTATTTAATTTCAGAGAAAGAGAGCACGAGGGGGGAGGGGCAGAGAGAGAGAGGGAGACAGAATCCAAAGCAGGCTTCAGGCTCTGAGCTGTCAGCATAGGTGTGGGACTTGAACTCACAAACCGTGAGATCGTGACCTGTGCCAAAGTTAGACTCTCAAGCCACCCAGGTGCACTAAAGTGAAACATGTTTTATGCTTGTCTCTTATTTCTGTGTCCCTTTCAATTTTTCAGTGTTCCTTCAGGTTAAATATAGAGCTGTTTGTCTTTCTGTCTCTTTCTTCCATCCCTCCCTCCTCCCTCCCTCTCTCTATCCATTCCTTCCTTCCAGACAGGAAGAAGAAAGCCAGTAGTACATATAAAAAGTTGTGAAAGTGATGGAGGTGCATGTCCAACATCTGTATATCAGTTTAATGGTCTGTGATTGTTTTTGCTCACTGGTTTCTTTTTATTATCCTTAGAATTAAAATGAGAAAAGGATTGCTCCTTGTTTATTTAACTCTTTATAGCAACCAGAAAGTAGCACAAATGTAATTGGAGCAAGTGTAGAATGAACAAATGAATCTGAAAACTGCATTATGGCAGATTCAATGTGGAGAGTAGCTTTAGTAATTTTCTGCCTACAAAAAACTTGCTAATAATAGATATATACCAAACTAACTTAATAATTTAAATAAAAATGTGTTTATTTTGAGGGAGAAAGCAGGGGCAGGGAGAGAAGGAGAGAGAGAATCCCAAGCAAGCTTGGTGCTGTCAGTGCAGAGTCCAACTCACGGCTGAAACTCATGAACTGTGAAATCATAATAGCCAAAATCCGGAGTCAGACACTTAACTGACTGAGTCACCCGGGCCTCCCAAAATAACTTAATAAATTGGAGTAATTTCACCCATCTAATAAGATTCTTTTAAAAAGTTTATGTAAATAAGGAAAAATGTATAGTCAGTCATGTTAGTACTCAAATGTGCATTACAAAAGGGAGATAGGTTAAAGTAAGTAACTTTAAAAGGATTTTTAATTTTAACACCTAACACTATGATGGTTTCTGTGAAAATAATAAACTACTGATGGCAGTGTAAATTTTTATTTTGGGTATTACTTTAACTGTTGCATTGAATGCATAAGAATGCTTTATATTCTTTATTCAGTACTGCAGACTCAGTTCTAGCAGTTTATTCAAAAGAAATGATTCAAAAGTAAAAAAGGTAGGTGGAAAATATTTACTGTAGTTTATTTTTATTATAATAACAGAAAATTTGATATATCTAAGACAAAATCTGGAGTCTTTGGTCCTTTTCTAGGGAATGGCAGATTTGGACTGAGTGGTGTCAGGCTCAGTCCGGTTGCTCTCCTGACCGGAGCCATAAACTCGGAAGCTATGGAGGCCATGTCCTGCCAAGTGTAGAAGGAAGTAAACAAAACCTGGGAGAGGTGGGGAGAGAGGACAAGACAGTAAAATAAGTCTGGAAAAATGCAAACAAACAATTTGCTAACATACACCTAAGAGTAGAGGCGTAATAAAGGAAATTTGGTTTTTTCCACTCAATGGAATATTATGCAGCTATTAGAAGTTATTAACAGCAGTGTGAACAATACCTTTGATAGAAAAAATATTACAAAATACTGATGAAAGGAATCCTCTCACAGTGGAGAGAATATAGACTCTGGCATTTCTGTATTTAAATCCTGGCCTTGATGTTTTCTCAGGGTCTTTGGGTTAGTTACTTTATCTTTCTGAGCCTCAATTCCTCTCTATAAATAGCTTACTTACCTAATAAGTTGTAGAATTAAACAACATAATATATGTCAAGAGCCTAACAGTACTTGGCCCATAGGAAATAGTAAATTTTTATTGTTGGCATGTGAATAAACCATGTAGTTTAACTGTGAAATTGACAAGAAGAGAATATTGGGAATAATGATGTTAGAGTGTTAAAATTGTTTCTAAATTTTGTGGAATAAAATTGTTCTTAGAGTAAAAATGCCTAAAGAAGAAATAATTTACCTATTCAGGCAAAAAATATAGTTAATAACTGTGGAACTCCTTTAACTTTTGTTGCACTGGGATTTTGTTAGGATACTTTATTGGACACCATATTTCTAGATTTTAGAAGCTGGAGATTAAATAATTGGGATTCAGCTTCTTTCATAAATTAGTAAGTAAAAAGAAATGTTCTGCATCCAGAGAGAAAGAGGTCATTGACATATCTTCTTTGCCCTTTTTCTTCAGTATCATGATGGTAGACATTGTAGGGTGAGCAAATACATGTATATAAGTATATGTGTATTCTGGAGATTAGTTCTGATGTCCACAAAACATCCCATCTCCTTGTTCCCCAGGGGAGTGGGAATGTTAGAAGTGAATGATAAGGGATCTTGCCTGAGAGCTCTTTAAATTATGCCCTGTGCTGTAAAAGCAGGTTAAATTATCAATGTAGGTAGTTAGGCATCTTAAGTGAAAGGTGGGAGATAGCCTTTTGTAGAGAGTATTTTGCCTTGAGTAGAAATCATCATGTTCTAGTGAGTAAACACTGCCAATATGGAGTATCTGCTGAGTCATAAAAAGTAGTTGTGTTGTATGAAATAACTTCTTTATTGTGACTGTCTTTTAATGCATATTTTAAACATTTCAGGAGCCACTGGAAGTGGGGAAATGGTCTGTACAATATGTCAAGAAGAGTATTCAGAAGCTCCCAATGAAATGGTTATATGTGATAAGTGTGGCCAAGGTAAACATTGATTTCTTATAATCTTGTGGAAAAGTTTTATTACTTACTTAATGCTCCTGTTGAAGATTAATGATTAAAAGTACTCTTTACATTGGTAATTTGAAGCTGTTATCATAAATTTATTCAGTTATAAGTATATTAATGGAGAAGAGAATACTAAAATGCCTTCTTGAAATTGTGTTGTAGTATTTATTAATAAAATAGAATTTGCTTTATGCTTTTTTTGATATTAAGGATATCATCAGTTGTGTCACACACCTCATATTGATTCCAGTGTGATTGATTCAGATGAAAAATGGCTCTGTCGACAGTGTGTTTTTGCAACAACAACAAAGGTATCTTTTAAGTGTTTTGGGCTAAAGCCCTAAATGGAATTTGTAAGGTACTCTCAGCGTAATGATTGTGTACGTTGAAAGTTTATTTGACTGCAGTGAGCAATCAGTGCCGGGTAGAACAAGGTGATGCTTATTGTTTGACTAATGATGCTTAAGTGACTTGCTACTATCCTTGCACTTATTTTCTGATAGTGAGTGGTCTTGGAATTGGGGCAATAGTTTGAAAAACAACAAAATAAATAAAGATTATTACTAGTCAAACAGTTTGTGAGATGGTAAGAAATTTAGAATGGAAATTTCTTCAGAAGTTTCAAAAGCATTTTATGTTAAAGAATTATGTTTAGAATTTTATCCTGCACTTGTTTAAATAACTTTTTCCCTCTAATATAGAGGGGTGGTGCGCTTAAGAAAGGACCAAATGCCAAAGCATTGCAAGTCATGAAGCAGACATTACCCTACAGTGTGGCAGACCTTGAATGGGATGCAGGTCATAAGACCAATGTCCAACAATGTTATTGCTACTGTGGAGGCCCTGGAGAGTAAGTAAATAGTTATTTCATGCCCTTTAAGTGATTTCTGTTTATATTATGTACTTTATTTTTGTTATTGATTGTGGTGTGGGAATGATAGTGAATTGTAAATGCTTGGAAGTATCAATAAAGAAAATTAGGGGAGAAAATTAGAAGCTGTAGTTAATATTCATCTTTATCATTGTTACCTAAATAAGTGAATCATAGTTCTAACTAAGAACGTTTACAAATTTACCTTTAACTTCTGAACACTGCTCCTAGTTCTGCTCTTTGGAACTAAACAAATACATCTTCTTTTTCTTAGGAGGTAACTCTTAAAATATTTCAGTCCAGCAATCATATTTCCTACTACCATGACTCATACCAATAGTGTTTTTTTTCCAGGTCAAACTCTCCGTTACTACTGGACATTCTTTATGACATGATTTCTAACCTCTGTCTTTGTTGTTCTCCAGTTTTTGAGTATTACTCTTGAAATACAGTGTTATGATTAGAAAATGCATTGTTTCCAGGAATAGGCTCACAGATTATAATTGGGCTCTTAGAGTTCAGAACTGATGCTCCTGTTGTTGCAGGGAGAGATTGTATTTACTACCTCTCAGATTGTCCCATTATGTTTTTGGGATCATTTTGGTTTTGTGGTGGTCAACTAATACCTCTAATTCTTTTTTGTACAAGCTCGTATTAAGGCAAGTTGTGCATCATGTATTTGTACTACATTTAAAAACCACTAGTGAAGCATTTTATATTTCACTCTTTAAATTGTAATTATTGGTTTCTGGTGTCTTTCTTCCTCTCAGATTCAGTCTTTCTCTTAAGACAAGGGTGCTGTTTAGGAGAATGCTGGGACATGATTCATTAAAATATTATCTGTTCAAATGTGTGTACTGAAAATGTCTATAAAGTTTACTTATGACTGGGACATAAGTTGTTCAATGATGAAACATGAATAAATGAATATGTAAATTAATGAATTTTTAGTTCTTCATTCTGCCATATCTTGATGGAATTATTTATTTGTGATTTGACATTTTTATAACATTTCTTAGCTTTTGGTTGCTTGCAGATTTAAAAAACATTGTCTTGTTTCCTTAATCACTTATAAAAGAGATACAGTGAAGAGGCATAGAGATTGATCTTTTCCTTTATTCATTTATACCTACCATTTAATTTGAAGTATT
Organism: Puma concolor; assembly: GCF_028749965.1. Taxonomy (NCBI): domain Eukaryota; kingdom Metazoa; phylum Chordata; class Mammalia; order Carnivora; family Felidae; genus Puma; species Puma concolor. The sequence goes on from NC_141674.1 coordinate 79,384,986, forward strand.
ACTCAAAATAGGTGGAAATCATCATAGACATTTTATAAGATGGATCATTCATTGTTCTTTAAATACCATGACTACATGAACTATGTTTGACACTGCTAGCCACTCTTAACTTTAATAGAGGATCTAGCTAAGTACTTGGAACATAATTTGTATTTATTAGTCTTTCGATGAATGAATGACCTTACTTAGTATCAGTCTTCTTGCCTTTGCGTATAATATGGCTTACAATTAATGTGGGGCTCACTTGTTGAGCAAAAGAATTATTGGAAGAAAGGCATTATTTGGGTAGCACGTAAGGATATCCATACCAAAACCATGTACTAACTGAAAGAAGAATATCCTTAGCTAGTGATTCAATTTTAGCTTCTTCAGCTATGTGAAACTGAACAAAACCTGTTACAAAGCCTGTACACCTGTTAGAGTCTTTGATTAGATTTGTAATTATGTTAGCCAAACTTATTAAGTTGCTATATTCCATTCCTTTTAATTATAATGGACAATAATGGAAACAGTATGAAGATATATAAAGTTGCTTATGGCTGTTTGGTTTATGGGGCAAACAGCTGTACACATCAGTAACCTCTGAAACTGTTTTCTCTTAGGGTGTAGAGAGTTGATGTGAAAAAAAAAAAATCTCAGGTTTTTTTATTTGGCAGAGATTGTTTACTAGTGTAGGAACCAGGCACTTATTGATGAAATAGTAGATGTATCTTTTTTTTTTTTTTTTTTTTAATTTTTTTTTTTCAACGTTTTTTATTTATTTTTGGGACAGAGAGAGACAGAGCATGAACGGGGGAGGGGCAGAGAGAGAGGGAGACACAGAATCGGAAACAGGCTCCAGGCTCTGAGCCATCAGCCCAGAGCCTGACGCGGGGCTCGAACTCACGGACCGTGAGATCGTGACCTGGCTGAAGTCGGATGCTTAACCGACTGCGCCACCCAGGCGCCCCAGTAGATGTATCTTTAAAGAGCTCGTAAGTTCTCATGAATGAGAGAGGAGGGATGAAATCAGTAACCTTTTTGGGAAAGAAAAAATTTAACACTAAATTTAGCAGATATGCCATAGTGTAATCATAACAGTATTTTGTATAATGCCACTTTGGGTTTTGGTTTTAAAACTTTACCTGCAAACATAGCAATTTTAATCTTAACTTTTTTCTTATAGCTGGTATTTAAAGATGCTACAATGCTGCAAATGTAAGCAGTGGTTTCATGAGGCTTGTGTGCAATGCCTTCAAAAGCCAATGCTATTTGGAGACAGGTGAGAAGGGCACTTGAACTTTACCAATCGATATATTTTTTAGCTTTTATACTGTAGTTATGTTTGCTGTTGCAGATTTTTTTTAAAATAATTTTTTTAAAGTATATTTATTTTGAGAGAGACAGAGTGCAAACAGAGGAGGGATGGAGGGAGGGGGACCCCAAGCAGGCTTTGCAGGGTCAGCACAGAACCCCATGTCAGGACCGAACCCACAAATTGTGAAATCATGACCAGAGCCAAAATCAAGAGTCGGATGCCTAACCAGCTGAGCCACCCAGGTGCCCTTGTTTCAGATTTCTAAAAGGAATTACAACAGTGATTTGTGAAGGAGTCACCTTACTGGGAAAATATTGAGTAATATATTTAAATTATGCATAATTTTATCTTATTTTGAGAGAGAGAGGGGGAGCACGCATGAGGGATCAGAGGGAGAGAGAGAGAGAGAAAATCTTAAGCAGGCTTCACACTCAGCGCAGAGCCCAATGTGGGGCTCGATCTCATGACCCTGGAATCATGACCTGAGCTGAAATCAAGAGTTGGACTCTCAACTGAGTGAACCACCCAGGCGCCCAAATTATGCATAATTTTAAAATACACATAATTCTTGTGCTTTTAGATGTTATTCTGGAACACTTTGAAGTATTTGATCAGTGATTATATTTGCTCCTTTTGTCCCACATGCTCTAAACTATTTCCATTGGTACCTTCCTTTAAAGAACCTTAGAGGGATCCTGTGACAGAAAGTTGGAAAAGGCCATAGAACCTTGATACACAAAATATGCATCTGCGTTCTAAAGAATTTCCAAAAGCAGACCTAATGTGCTTTCTGGGTTAGGAGAATATGGAATGGCAGAATATGGAATGGCTCTAGGAAGAAAAATGAAAGACAGAGCTCTGAATTTGGCATAAAAATCCTGGGTTTAAATGTTGACTTATGTTGCTTACTATCTTTTAGAATTTAGGAAGATCAACTTCTCTCCTTTTATTTTACCAGATTGTTTTGAGCATTGAATATAACATTGTATGTGAGGGCTGTCATCACAATTCATGTTACACACAGCCATTAGAAAACTGTATGTGTATATGAATCTGTGTGTGAACTGTGAATGTCTCCTCTGTAATTAAAAAAAAAAATACTTCTGCCTCCTATATATGAACTATTTCATTATTTGTTGTTACTGGAAAAGAAATTTTTTAAATCACAGTGTCTTAATTCAAATTAGGTTTTGCTTTTTGTATCAGTCATCTATTGTAGGATATGTACTTGCTGAATATTAGCTTTAATTGTTGAATATGTGTACCCTTGATTACTTAGCATACAACTTTTCTTTTTTCCTTAGGTTTTATACGTTTATTTGCTCTGTCTGCAGTTCTGGACCAGAATACCTCAAACGTCTACCATTACAGTGGTAAGTATGGATATTTCTGTTAAGGAACAAAAAAGGACCATATTCTTAAACTTAATAGGGTGAAATGCGCTGCATACATTAACTTGGTTTAAATAAAAATTTGTTTTTCTTTATGCCTAGCTTTAGTTCTTTTATTTATCCTTAAACCTGAGGTCATCTTCACTAAAGATTGTCTAGTCTTATTGCTGAAATGATAAGGCCATTTATTTTCTGATCCATAAAATGTAACTGTACATATCTTTTAGATTTTTAAAATTCTTATTTATTTATTTTTTTTATTTAAAAAAAATTTTTTTTTAACGTTTATTTATTTTTGAGACAGAGAGAGACAGAGCATGAATGGGAGAGGGTCAGAGTGAGGGAGACACAGAATCTGAAGCAGGCTCCAGGCTCTGAGCTGTCAGCACAGAGCCTGACGTGGGGCTCGAACTCACAAACCGCGAGATCATGACCTGAGCTGAAGTCGACCGCTTAACCAACTGAGCCACCCAGGCACCCCTAAAATTCTTATTTATGTTATTAATTCTTTTGGGACTTCAGATGAGAGAGGTCTTATACCAAATATGCCAGTTTCTGCTTTAGTGTAATTTTTGGGCTTGGGAAAAGTGTGATGAGTTTTGGAGATTTACTGACAAAATGCTTATAGTAAGTACTTAGAAACTTTCATTGAATGCTTTATGTATTTTAGGAAAAGATAAGATTTAACTCATGAATCAGATAAAGTCTGTTAAAGTATGATCTTTGCTATGGCTTATATGTAAGTGAAATGGAAAATTTTTATTGTAAGTTTTCTTAAAGTTACATCCTCTTTGAATGAAAGAGATTATTCAGATATCTTTTACTTTATACTGACTACTTACTATAAGTAAATGTTTAATGTTTCCCTGTTATTTTCGTATGTAATGATTTATTACATTGTGATTATGATTTATGGTATTGACCCTCTGCTTACCTAAATACTTCACTTTGGATTTTTTAATTGCTGTTTTTATTTGTAAAAATACGATTTTTTAACAATAATCAAAAGCATGTTTTTGTATATTTTGATTATTTTTGGATTCCAGGGTAGATATAGCACACCTATGCCTTTACAACCTAAGTGTTATTCACAAGAAGAAATACTTTGATTCTGAACTTGAGCTCATGACATATATTAATGAAAACTGGGATAGATTGCATCCTGGAGAGGTAAGTGGTCTTAGGGCTAACTTCATTAGCTACTTGATATCTTTTTTGTTTTGTTTTGTTTTTGTGAAAAGCAGCCAAGATACATGTATAAGTCACACATCTAAAGTAGGGTTTTATTTTTAGTTCAGGGAGAAATAACTTTGAGGATATGAAGACTAGCCCTCTCATACTCCTGTTGCCTGTTTATTCAGGGAAAAACGTAGACGGAGGAAGTAAATTACTTGATTCTTTCTTTTCTGAAGTGAGAATCATTGTAAAGATATAAGGGAGGGAGAAATCCTTATTGTGTATCTTATGGTTCCTCCTTAGAAAAACTTAAGGTTTTTTAAAGTTTCTATAAACTTAGAGATGTAACTAACATTCTTTCCTCTCTTGTTGGTACTCCCTTATATATCTTTGACTTCCAGGAATCGGAGGGAGGGGACCCAGTAATAGTGTTAGAATAATGAATTAGAGGGTAAAGCTGAGTTGGAGATTATCCTCCTCATTCTAACATCTCATTTTGCCTTTCATTTGCAAAGCCTAACCACTCATACTGATTTACAGAGTCTTTTTAAAAAACAATGTAAAAGTTAACGTATGTTCATTGAAGAAGATTTTGAAACAGTAGGCAAGCATGAAGAAGAAAGTAAAATAATAGTTACCTTGTTTTTAGCAGTTATTTAGAATTATTAAAATAAGGATATTGGGGCACCTGGGTGGCTCAGTTGGTTAAGTGTCCAACTCTTGATCTCAGCTCAGGGTCGTGAGTTCAAGCCCTATCTTGGGCTCTGTGCTGGGCATGAAGCCAAATTAAGAGAAAACAAATCTATATCTATATACACATATAGATATAGATACTAACTACTCTTAGCTTAAATAAAAATCTTGTTTTATAATATGTGGAATTAGATGTGTAAATTTTAGTCACACATTACTTTTTGAGGTAAAAATTGTGTAAAGTAACTTGAAGTTTAGGAAGAATTTCTGCTTTGTAACTTTTAGACATGAGGCAGTTTATAAAAGGTTGATGACAAGTAGAATATCAGGGTTTTTTGGGTTGTTTTGGGGGGTTTTATGAGGCATAAAGGAGAGCATAATGCACATTTATTTAAAAGTTGGTAGGTCAGCTGCATAAAATATTGAAACAAATACCTGCAGAATACTTAGATTTTAAAAATCAGAGATACCATTTAAATCAATGGAGCCAAGATGTTTTGAGTATTAGAAGTTGGAATATAATGCTCTGTTTTCTGTTACATGCTTTTTTTCTGGGTGAAATTTGAGAGAAAAGGAGTGACTTACAAATTTGATAAATTTTAATAAACTGATTAGTAATAAAAGAAAAACAAGTATAAGGCACTAACAACTGTAGTGTTCATTATAGTTATCTTAATATGTAAAGCTTTAATACATTCTTTTAAAATGCTTTCTTTCTAGCCATGGTTCTTTTCAGCACTTCTTATGCAGACACATCTATAGTCTTAGTGCATTTTATGTATCATATTAAATTCTGTAGTGGTTACTTAGTGTAGACAGTGGGCACACATAAAAACTCAAGTTACTTTATTTCAGATGCTTTTATTAGAATAAAAAATGATACATAGATTTTATTCAAGAGGCTGAAAATAGAGAGTAAAAATCACAATTAGCATATTTAAATTTTTTTTTTTTTTTTTTTTAATTTGAGAGAGAGAAAGAATCCCAAGCAGGCTCCATGTTCAACATGGAGACTGTAGCTTGGCTTGATCTAACAACCATGAGATCATGACCTGAGCTGAAATCATGAGTTGGATGCTTAACCGACTGAGCCACCCAGGTGTCCCTAGTCTATTTTTAAGAAATGAGTTCAGTTTATGAATTTCAGGTATCTCAGTTCTAGCTCAGGTGGTTCAGTTCTGACACATAAAAAAAAAAAATTATTTCATTAGTAGATACATGTTCTCATTTTCCGTAGCTTTTATGGGGTAATGTCTTAGAAATAAGAAATTTTGATTTCTTATTCTTTGTGAATATGGAAAATTTAGTCTTTGCAAAATTTAAAAATTAAGAGGAAACAGGGGTGACTGGCTGCCTTAGTCATTAGAGCATGCAACTCTTGATCTTGAAGTTGTAAGTTTGAGCCCCATGTTGGGTATAGAAATTACTTAAAAATAAAATCTTACAAAAATAATTAAGAAGAACAACAGTATACTCTAATAAAACTTGACAACAGAAAAGTTTCACTGTTCTGAAGAGTGTTTACATTTTTTGGAGCCATCACATTTATTAACAAGTGGCTTTCTAATCATTTCTCATTGCTTTGTCTCTGCATTAAAAAGAAGAAAATATTCAGACTTAGATTACTCATTCCATCCAGCAGTATTTACAGATGGAAGTTCAGCCTTTAATTTTGTGTTAATCTTTTAGATCTTTATACTGTCATTATAATTGGTTTTGAGAGTGAAATTTTAATAATAAAGAGACCATAACATTGATGCCAAGACCATAACATTGATGCCAGCTTGAACATTTACTCAATAATTTTCATTTAGTTTGCCTTATTAAATATTTGTGATAATAGAAACAAAAATAATACAAATAACGGATTATTCTGGATTATTAAAATAGTAAATCTTTGGTTAACTGAAATCAAATTGCGAATTGAGTCTTCCTTTTTGTTTATATTTATGTTAAAAACCTTTTTATAAAGTAGCATTAATTACTTTTAAAACATGAGAAAATACTGTATGTTAAGTAAATTGTTGGTTGAGTACTCGAGTCATTTTGAACATTAGTTCTTTTTTTTTTTTAATTTTATTTTATTTTTGAGACAGAGAGAGACAGAGCATGAATGGGGGAGGGTCAGAGAGAGGGAGACACAGAATCTGAAACAGGCTCCGGGCTCTGAGCTGTCAGCACAGAGCCTGACGTGGGACTCGAACTCACAGACTGCGAGATCGTGACCTGAGCCGAAGTCGGCCGCTCAACCGACTGAGCCACCCAGGCGCCCTGAACATTAGTTCTTATACATACTCTAGATTATGTTACATTGGCAGTTGCTCTAGAAGTTTCTCCTCAAAATTGAAACAAAACAGAAAAATAGCTGTAATTTTACTTCCTCCATCTAGGTAAAAGAAAAAAGACTTGTGATGACTTGAGAAGTTGATTGAGATTTGTATGACATTTTGTTTAGGAATATATATGGACACACTAGTATCAGGGAGGCACTAATATTTGCCATTCCTGAGCTGAATTAGGACTTAATTTTCTATATTACATATGATGACTCTCGCCACATAGTAATATTTCTGTGCTGTTTTGGAAGCCTAATAAATACTTTCTTCAGTTGCCAGTTGTGAAGCAGTCTTAATTGCATCAGTGATATCTGTTGAGTGTTTTGTACTTCTTTTTGTTGTTGTTGTTATAAAGGAACTATGACTTCTTTTATAACAAAAAGAAGTTTCAAAAATACTAAACTTCTTTTGGAGAAGAATTAATTTTGGGGGGAGAATATATCCTTTTATACTGAAAGGCAAATTTAACATTTATGTATCATGTTTTTTCCTTAGTTGGTTATTTCAGGATTGAAAAGAGAAGCTGAAACTTTTAGAACATATTGGATCATAATGATAGTTCTGTATCATGTTTCCTTAATGTGATTTTTTACACATCTTTGAGACTTTGTGCCTTAATGATTATCAATCATATGACCGAATGTAGCTATTTGAGAATCCACTGTTTTGAAATGTTTGCTTTGAGAGTAAAAATACGTAATACAACATTTGAGATCCCAAATAAAGCTTGCTTAAGGCTTTTTTTATTTAGAATGAGGAATTAACTTGTACTGGATTGCTTTTGGGAGTTAAAATGAGATATTCATAGCTTTTGGAATCTGCTTATTATTTGTCTTTAATTCCTAATGTGATCAAAAATCCTAGTTCTGTAAGGGCAGCCTACTTTTCTGTTAACCGTGGTCTTAAATTTTAAAAAACTATGTTGGCAAACAAATGACTTAAGCTGTTTGACATACTTAAGTCTAAGCAGCATGGAATTCAATACTGGTGATTGAAACTGTATTTTACCGAAGGGAAGAGTTATAACTATGCATAATAGTATTTATGTCTGTACAGAAATTTACAACCCTGAAAGTTAAAGCCTAGTATGAGGTTAGTGTCTGTGATAAAAGGAACAAAAATGGTTACTACGTTTATATTATAAACCTCATGAACAGATCGCAAACCTAGAATATGATGTTCTTCAGATCGCAAACCTAGAATATGATGTTCTTTTAATACAGATTACTTGATTTAAACTATAGTATCTGTACTTATTAGTCTTCAAAATAAACAAATGGATCTCTGCCCCCCCCCTTTTTTTTTGAGAGAGAGAGAGAGAGGGAGGGAGGAGGGGGAGAGAGAGAATCTTAAGCAGGCTCCATGCCTAGCCATGGGGCTAGATTTCACAATCATGACCCAAGCTGAAATCAAGAGTTGGACACTCAATCAACTGAGCCACCCAGGCGTCCAGAAAAGGATCCCATGACCCCATAATGCAAGTTGAAATATATATAGTTCTATGCAAAATAGTTTTAGAGTGCTAAAGGAACTTACAGATAAAATTTCTGAGACATCATAGAGAGTAAGTACCAAAACAAAGAAGAGAGTTCATTCATTGTGCTTTTCAAAAAGTGAAAGAGAAGTAGATTTGAGAAATTAGTCAGTTTTGTTGTTGTCAGCATAAATATAAAGCACATTTTTCAGATGTGTGGTTTGTGAAGATTTAAAAAGCAGTAAGGCAGGGTGCCTAGGTGGCTTAGTTGGTTAAGCATCTAACTTCAGCTCAGGTCATGATCTCATGGATTGTGAATTCTAGTCCTGCATCGGTCTCTGTGCTGACAGCTGAGTCTGGAGCCAGCTTCATATTCTGTGTCTCCCTGCCTCCCTCCCTCCCTCCCTCCCTCCCTCTCTCTCTCTCTTTCTCTCTCTGTCTCTCTCTGCTCCTCCCCTGCTCACGCTCTGCCTCTCTCTCTCTCTCTCAAAAATAAACATCAAAAAAAATTTTTTAAAGCAATAAGGAAAAACACTCTTTTACTATAATGTTTCTTTTTTTGATATGGTTAGCCACACTGGTGTGTCAAATGGGTATGGGTATGTTATAGACATTGTGTAACTCAATTTCAGATTAGATAATGAAATTTGAAGTGGTTAAAATTAAAAATTAAATGTATATGATACTAATTAATAGAATTAGTTAGAATTAATAGAATTCTAATTAATAGAAACAAAAGCAGTCAGTGGCTTGGAAATATTCTTGAGGGAGATTCTAATGGAGAGTCACAGGGTTCTGTCTGTGTCTACCTTCCAATTCAAGGATGACAGAACAAGAGGAAAGATGATCTCTAACAGAGACCTGAAAACAAAATCAAATTAACAGCAGTCACAATGTTTTGCTTTTAAGGCTTAAATACACAAACATCCAGTTCAGAAGAAGTAGCGTATGATAGGGAGCACTTGATTTGATCAGTTTATCTGATAAGATTTTACAGTTGGGGTGGTGAAGTAGAGATGAGGAAGTGGATGAAATTAGTTACCCAGAGCTTAATATGAGATAATCATGTGATGTGGCTGCTAAAAACTTTTAACATAATCTTACACTTAGACATAATCTTATACTTAGACATGACAAGCTGCTGCCAAATATTTGAAGAACTGTCTTGTAAAAGAGGGAATAGAAGAGTTCCAGGAAGGAAGGTGTTGTCCACCTATGGAATGGGCTCCCTCATAGGTGCCTCAGCAGCTTTCATCAATGGTAATATTTAAACCAAGGTTGAATGAATGTCAGTACTATAAAAGGGATTGCAGTATTGATGGAACCTTGAATTAGATGGACATCTAAAGTGTCTTTCCAGCTTTTAGGTCTGATTCTGTTATTTTTCTTTAATAGAAATTCTCTATCATTGGACACTACAGAAATTACGATAAGAGGAAGTGGTATGGTATAGAGGCATGAACACCAAACTGTCCCATTTCTTTTCTTTTTTTTCTAAAAGCACCCAATGCATCAGCACAGTATGGGCTCTCAGTGAATGTTGAATGAGTGGACTTTTGTCACTTGGGTTCAGATTCTGGCTCTCTCACTAATCAGCCATGTGAATTTGAGCACTTCATTTAACCTTTATATCTGTTAACTAATCTGTAAAATAAAGGGAGTTGGAGTAGATGACTCTGTCTCTTCTGCCTCCAACATTCTATTTAGCAGATTTGTTTTCTCTTTTTACTTGAAGCAGTTCTGAGGTTTGGAAGTTTAAATTGGTAAAGACCATACTGGTAGTAAAAAGTCAACTATGATATTCTGGAATTTTTTTTTTTAGTTTTTGTGGCTTTAATTGAGAATGGTCCTTCTATAATGTAGTTTTTTTTGTTACTGGGCCCCCATCTTTAAACTTGGAAGAAGATGCAGAAATGACTTTTAGGGGAGCTCTTTTGAAACAAAATAGTATTTTTTAGAATTGAATATTTAGATTTTAAAATGATTTCTGATGATAAATTACTGAGACATTTTGGGTTTTAGCGATGGCCAAAGTCTATAACCTTTATGAAAATAACTCCCCTCCCCCAGTTTCACAGAATTTTTCAAAATTACAGAGATTATGGGTTTCTGCTAATATTAGAAGTATTGGGAAATAAAATGTTATGTTTCTCATTTTTTATCCTCTTTTCCTACTAATATCTATTAGAAGCAATTGATACCTATTAGAATATCTATTAGAACCAATATATGGTTGATATTAAAGTCATTCATTCTATGTATTATTTCCTCGGATTATGGAATTAAAATAAATTTAGTAACTAATAAAATCCCATTTTTGTAGTGTTTTAACAGTTTTTTTTCAGACATGTCATTTGATTTATAAAATTACTTGTAATAGGATTTTTACACCTCTGTTATATATATATATATATATATATATATATATATATATATATAATTTTTTTGTTTGTTTAATGTTTATTTTCGAGAGAGAAACAGAAAGCAAGCAGGGGAGGGGCAGAGAGAGAGAGGGAGACATAGAATCTGAAGCAGGCTTCAGGCTCTGAGCTGTCATCACAGGACCCAATGGGGGCTCGAACTCACAAACGGCGAGATCGTGACCTGAGCCGAAGTTGGACGCTTAACTGATTGAGCCACTCAGACGCTCCTACTCCTCTTTTTATAGATAAGAAAACAAGAAGAGGTTAAATAACTTTAGATCATGCAGCTAGTCACTGAGGACCTGGAATTGGAACTTAGATCTTCTGACTATCAGTCAGTACTCTTTTCTTCTGCATCACATTGCCTCTATCTAGCACCTGTATATTACTAACTAATGAAATTATAGTGCTTTAAATTGTTTCTTGATACTTCACAGCTGGCAGACACACCAAAATCTGAAAGATATGAGCATGTTCTGGAGGCATTAAATGATTACAAGACCATGTAAGTTGATTTATTTTATGTATCCCTATGAGGGAGACTTGTAGTAAGTATAAGGAATAATGGCATTGTTTAAGAATTGTGGGGTTGATGTTTAGTACAAACCATTTTAAACTTTTAAATTTTAATTTCAGTTGAGCAAAGCAGTGATTCTCAAGGGTTGGAGAAGGGAAGAGCAATCCTCTGGGAATGGTGGATGGGAGGCAGGCATACCAATATCTCAGGGGCTTTTGGCTTGTTCCATTGAAAAACATATTCAGTAATGACTTGTTTTTATAATACAGTCCCCTGAAAATAAAATAATATCTTAGCTGGTGGGAAAATGCAAAAGATAGTGGAAAATATTATAGAGAATATTGGTTTTAAAATGATTGAGATCTTCTATGGTTTTAAGATCAGTTATTGCCATCAGTTGCAGAAAAATAGTAGTCTTAATTTTTTGATAATTGATTATTGTTGGATATATCCTTGTATAGACCTTTCTTTTTTTAAGAAATAAAAAGCATATCTACATTTCTTAAAAATATTTAAAAATTGCAATAGAAATAATTTTTTAAGTGTATATGCTGGCCCTTACCAACTGTTCAGCAATTTTATAAAATTTTTTTTGTAACAAGTTGCTTTTTTTGAACTTGACAGAATTTCCTCATTAAAAATGTTACAATTACTAGCAGCTAAATCTTTAGGTCAATTTAAAAAGCCATAAAGTGCCTGAGCATTTACAGTACTGGTAAAAATACTTTATGGGATGTGAATTCTGTAATCCAATTTAGGGTACCAGAAATACATATGTTCTTATTATGATAGAAATGGGAGCTTCCCTTTCTCAAACATGCATGGAAGTGGAAGAACATTCCAAGTGTTTGGTAGTGGTTCTGGAAGGTAGGCAGGGTATAGTAGAAGTAAGGTAGGTGGGGGTGTTTTGGATTAAGGAGCCTTAAGGACTTTGGAAGAGAGTTAGGAGCACATTTTTTAGAGACCCAAACCCACACCGAAATAACATTTTTCTGTTCCAGATTATTTCCAATTCTAAGTATGACACACTAGACACTCCTTTTATTTTCTGGACCTCTCATATTGGGTTCTCTTTTCCAGTGCTAACACCTGCTACTTTCTGGCCAGGGTTTCTCCCCTCACAGATTCACTCTGAAATAGAATTCTTCTTTTCCTAAACCATTTTTGAGATCTTTTAAACAGGACAATGAAATATGGAAAACACATATTGGGACTAAAAAGACACCACTCTCCACTTTCTTCCTTTAAAAAGTTAGATGCCATGTTTTATTATTTAAAAAAAAATTTTTAATGTTTCTTTATTTTTGAGAGAGAGAGCACCAGCAGGGGAAAGACAGAGAGAAAGAGACACAGAATCTGAAGCATAGATGCCACATTTTAAAAAGAAAAGTGGATGTGTGCTCTTCTCCCTTCCTTCTGATCCTATCCTTCCCCCCGACCTCCTTCGCCATTGTATCCAACTGTGGATTGACTCTGGGAGCAGATAAGAATCCAGGAAAGCAAAGGGAAAGAGCGAGTTTTGTAGTGTTGGGTGGACTTTCATCTATAAAGGCTTTATATCTGAAAGTTGTGAGTTAGGGTCTGACATGTATATGTGTTCAGTTTTTAAATTTTTAGTTAATTTTTTTAAAAATTTAGGTTTATGTCTGGGAAAGAAATAAAGAAGAAGAAGCATTTGTTTGGGTTGCGAATTCGTGTTCCTCCTGTGCCACCAAATGTGGCTTTCAAAGCAGAGAAAGAACCTGAAGGAACATCCCATGAATTTAAAATTAAAGGCAGAAAGGCATCCAAACCTATATCTGATTCAAGGTAAAAGTTGATCTGTGGCTTAGTTTTTCTCTTTAGCTTATTTGTAACTAAAAATGTGTTATTTAGTCTCATTAGTATATATGAAAGTGTAAGTGGCAGTTACCCTGATTTGTTTTCCTGTTTATAATTTCTTGCTTAGACAAGGTACAAAGAGTTAATGTTAGATGTTTATTTATTTATTTTAGATATTAGGCTTTCTAGGAATAAGCCTATTGGTTTTGTTTAGCAGACAGCTTAAGTACTAGCTTGTTCGTTTGTTCATTTTTCATTCATTCATTTATCCATTTATTTCCATTTATCAAGCAACTTAACTGTCTAAGTGCTGGGGATACAATAACAAACAAAACAGACTTTCCTTCTGCCTTGATGGGTTTACAGTATAGTGGTGAAGAAAGGTGGTAAATAATTACAGGTCATTCTAGTGCCATGTAGGGCATAGCATTTGGATTTAGGTTGTACTGGGATGGTTAGAGGTGAAGTGGTTTACTTTTAAGAAGGAATCTTAAAGACCTATCTAAGATGATATTTAAGCTGAAACTCAAAGAATGAGACTAACCTACCAATGTGAAAGAACAAAGGGAAGAATACTGCAGGTGGTGGAAATAACGAGTATGAAGGATGTGAGGTATGTTCTAGGAATTCACAGACTAGTGACGTATGAATGAGGGCTAGAGATTAGCATCAGGTGTTGGAAAGTTTGGATGGGGCGTGATCATGTAGAGTTGTGTAGGTCTTTGAGGAATTTTTTAAGAATAATGGGGAGCTATTTAAAGATGTAAGCAGATTGAATTATCCTTTAAAAATACTTCTTTGTGTGCTTTTGGAGAGTGGATAGGTATAGAGGTAAGAATAGAAGCAAACAAAAATGAAGACTCTTGCAGTCATCTAGGTGTAAGAGATTGCCTGGGTAGTGGTTTCAGTCAAATGGAGACAAAATAGATTTAAGACTTCTATTGGAGGCAAAATTCATTAGGTTAGCTAATGATTTAAACTTATGAAAGAAGGAGAAATCAAGTTACACAAAGCCCAGATTTCTGGCTTGAGCAGCTGGTGGGTGGTGGTGTCTGGTATCAAGACCTACAAGAACAGATTTTGGCAAGGTGAACGAAGCATTCTTCTGTGTCATACTAATTGAGTTGGAGATTTTTACCAGGAATATCTAAATGATGATGATGTTAGATATAGACAGCTGAGTGTGTCAGGAGCTCAGGAAGGGTTAGGGCACATGATACAAATTTGGAAGCTGATTTATAAGGCCATGAGAATGAATGAAATTACCTAGGAAGCAAGGAGTTGGTGGGGGAGAGAATGAGGCCCAGAGTAATGCCCTGTTATCATTTAGAGATTTGGAAGAGGTGAAAGAAACAGGAGGCTAAAAAAGAATGATCAATGAGATAGGAGGAAACCAGGAAAGTTTAGTGCCCTGAAAATCAAGAGAAGGGGGGTGTTTCAGAAAGATGAGCATATTAAACAGTATTGAATGCTGTTGAGAGATGGATTTAAGGTGAAAGGAAAATGATTGTTGGATAAGATAACATTCTGTTATTAATGGCCTTGACAAAAACAGGTTTTTTTGGAGAGGTAAAGATAGAAGTCAGACTGAAATGGGTTGAAGTATGATTGAATCCAGCACTGCTCAATTAAAATGTCAAAACTGGGCTTTTTCTACAAATAAAGGACATAGGCAGATTCATATAATAATAATGATAATAAAGGGAAAGGGGGAAATGGGAAATTAAGAACTCTGAATAAGAAGGGAGAAAGTGGAAAATGTTTGTGCGAGAACACTCAGAAGTAGTTTTACTTTGAAGAGAGGTAGACAAATGGAAGCTGAAGAGGAAAGGAAGTACTCAAGTGATGACTTTTAAATAGAAAATTAATTGGAACCTGTTTTTATGTGCTACTAGGAATGATCCAGTGGAAAAGAGATTGGTACAGGAGAGAGGGACAGGTAACTGAAAATATTGTAAAGTCCTTGAGAATCCAAAAGGGAAGGGATTTAGAACTTAAACATGGGAGTGGCCTTTGATAGGAGGACTTCTAGAACCCTTTTGTTGAAATTGGGTGAAAATAGGTACAGATACTAGTTCTGCTGTAGATTTGGTGTTTGGAAGATGACTGCAGTTATTGTTTTGGTAGCTTCTGTTTTCTCAGTGAAATACTGAGGTATAAAGATGGCTGAGGGTTGTGCAGAGAGGGAAATTTAAGGAGTAAATAAAAGGTATGAGAGTACCTGGAGAGTAAGAAAAAGTAATAACCCAGGGTTAACAGTGTTTCATATCCATTTGAATGTGTAATAAAGTAGATAATGCTTTTAGGTTGTTGTTTTTTTTCCCTAAAGCAAAGCATATTTACTCCTATCACTTTCAGATTTTATCATTAATCCTTTGCTATCAGTTGCCCATATTATGGATTAGAAAAAGGTTTACACAAATTTTCTCATTCCTATCACATTAATGAGACACTCCATCTGTGTTAGCTAGTTCATTTGATGCTACCGGGAAATGGTTCAACTTTCTTTCAAGGCATTCTCTATTCCTTCTGGGTCCTATGTATGAATTGGTCCTTTTAATCTGAAAATACTTTGTTTAATCCAGGGGTCCTGTATAAATGTTGATCATCTTAAAAAAAAAAAAAAAACTATACTTCCATCTATTTTATCCTTGAGACTTTTGATTGTAGTTCTAGTTATGCTTTATTCCTCTAGCTCCCCTACTTTCTCCTTCCTTGTACTTCCACCTTTATTGCCCAACTTTAGTTTGGTGTCTGGAGTAGTTTCTTTTCTAGTTTTCTCCATTCACCTCTTTCTAGCCTATTCTATGGTGTTATTCCTTGTCTGTGTAAAAACACAGGAAATTAAAATTTCCTGGGTAACTTTCTTATAGCACTTAACTCTTTTTATCAGCCTTTTTGTATGTATCTTTGTCACTTTCTGACTGTATTATGGACCCCTTAGCACAGGGAAGATCTTTGTATTTCTATTATAGCCCCCCCCCTTTTTTTTATATGGTAAATAATGTTTGTTGAATGAATGAAGTAGATGTTCTCTGTATTGATATTTGCCCTTTTCTTATTCCCTTCTATTAATTAGAGATGTCCTTGACTTGCTATTTTCCCCCTTCTTGCTTCATATTTGCTTTTATGTCTCAAAAACTGGTTTTCTAGATCTTTCTAATTGTACCTTTTGAATGACTCCCTGCCTAATATAAAGGATTCCTTCTTCTACACTCTTCCACCCTGGGTTTCATTCTCTTTATGATTGATATCATTCAAGAATATATATATTTATTTCTAAAGGCAACGTGTATTTATAGCTACTATATTTTAATACAGATACTTCCTGGCTCCATGTGGGTAATGACTAAGTTCATAATTACTTTTAGTAATAAATTCTTAAAATATTCCTTTAAGGGCCTACATAGTAACAACCTGGACTAAATAATGGAACTCTTGGGGGTTTGGAAATCTTCCTTCCAGTATAGTAGTCTGTTTTTGTTTTTGTTTATTAACTTTGAGGTTGTATATATTTTTCACAATTGTGGTAAAGAGAAAAGTTTTTCCCTTAAACTTTTCATATATAAATAATATCTGAGTCAAGAAATGTTTATTTAAATTGGAATGTGTTCTCTGTACGCACTTGACTAAATTGGTAGATTCAACTTACATTTAATTTTTTTGGTTTTTGTTACCATTAGTATAAAAATAAGTGTAACCTAATTATTACGTAAGTGGAGCTAAGCCAGTATATATTGTCCATTGTCTTTTTGTTTTTCTTTATGCAGAGATTAAATACATAATGATTTTATGTTTCAGGGAAGTAAGCAATGGCATAGAAAAAAAAGGAAAGAAAAAATCAGTAGGTCGTCCACCTGGCCCATATACAAGAAAAATGATTCAGAAAACTGCTGAGCCACCTTTGGTAAGAGGATGTGTTGGTATATATTCTCAAAGAAGACGGATGCTTGAAATTAACTGAGAAATGAGTATCTTTTTAGTTTACTTTAGAGCCATGCTTTAAGTATGTTATTTTTTATTTTCCAGGATAAGGAATCAATTTCAGAGAATCCTACCTTGGATTTACCTTGTTCTATAGGGTAAATAGAAAGTTATTTTCTCCTATTCTAGGAATTTTCTTTTGGGGGGAAATGAATATTTCTATTGTTATGTAATATAGTCGTTATACCATTTAAATTCTTTTGTCTTAGGAGAACTGAGGGAACTGCACATTCATCCAATACCTCAGATGTGGATTTCACGGGTGCTTCCAGTACAAAAGAAACTACCTCGTCTAGCATTTCCAGGCATTATGGGTAGATATTTTATATTCTTATTTCTTAACTAATTTTCTTCTAGATTCTTTTTCTTTGTAAAGTAATGATTAAATAAATTTTTAGCAATTGAAAGTGATGTAAATATGCCTTTCAGCGTTTGAGAAGCATCTATATGTAAATTCTTTAGGTTGTTATTAATATTCATCTGAAATTTCTGCTTTTCAGAGCTCAAACATTAAAAATTTGTTAGGAGATTTTGCTCTGTGCACAGAAGAGGTATACTGGTGTTAATAGGCTGTGCTCTTTTCCTTGAGACCTTTTTATGCTTCTAATATTGAGATAATATTTTTATCTAAAATTTTTTATCTTTAGGAATTTTTATCTTTAGGAGTACACAATATCTGAATCAGACATGTAAATCCTTTTGTTACTAAGAAGATTTTTAACTCAGGATTTCTATCAGTAGCAGACTTCTCTAATATTTTATTTAACCTAATTCTTCAGAATGATGCCTTTCCCAAAGCATGACGTATCAGGAATGAAAAATTAGTTTCCTTGGGGTCAGAGCTATGAGCTTGCAAGTTTTATAATTCCCTTAGTTTAATTTTTGTTAACACTTCAAAAACTGCTGTGTAAATTGTACAAAATTCAGAGTATTAAAAAGCTTAAAATGTAACTCATTTTTTAATGGATTGTGAATAATTGAACTGTGTTTGGCCTTTCACCAAGCATTGTGCTAAACTTTCCACATACATTGCCTTTTTAAATTCTTAAAACAGGCTTTTGAGTCGTAGATCTGTTATTCCCATTTTAAAGATAAAGAAACTGAAACTAACAGGTTTTAAGAAACAAGCATGGTCATTAACAAGCATAACAGAACTGGGATGTTGAGTCAGGCAGTATGATTATAAAGTCTTTGAATTTAACTTAGGCTGTATTCTCCCTTGTTAAAAGATTATAAAATCATTGAATTCCTGAGCTGAAAAGGACCTCAAAAATTATCTAGTTCAACCTCTTCACTTAATCTCTTCACAGAAGAGAATACAGAGGATAAGAGATTTGAATTTGGCCAGTATCACAGAGGTAGATTCAAGGTACCCTGATTTCTACTTTGTGCTTATTCCAGTTCATTACATTAGTTCACTATGCCTAGAACTGGTAATAAGAGAACATTTATTCTAGTTTTACCATCTGTTTAAGCCCATGGAACAATGTTGTATATATAGGAGGTACTTATTAAGTATTTGCTGCATTGAATGAGTGAATGAACTTTCTTCTTTTTAATCATAAGACTGTTGACAATATCTGACTAATGAATAGGGCCTCTTCTTGGTAAGAATTTGTCTCATTGGCCTCGTAATTAAAAACTTCCTCTGATTCTTTTAAGCTTAATAATACATTGTTAAGGAAGAAAAGCTCTTCAAAGGTCAGCCCCAAGAAGGTGATGGAGTCTAATGAAGGCGAGTGATAATCCATTTATAAAAATAGCATGTATTGTTTTGGTTTGGCTGATGTTTATGTCACCAACGGTATATACTTAGAGTAGTGTGATAGAAAAAAAATCTGAGAACACATTGTTTGGGCGAAGGATGCCTTATAAACTCAGTAGACAATTATGGCCTTTTTTTGGTTGTTGTTGTTCCGTAGATTATCTGACTCCAGAAAAAGAACTCGTACAGGAAGATCTTGGCCTGCTGCAATACCACATTTACGGAGAAGAAGGGGTCGTCTTCCAAGAAGAGCACTCCAGACTCAGAACTCAGAAATTGTAAAAGATGATGAAGGCAAAGAAGATTACCAATTTGATGAACTCAACACAGAGATTTTGAATAACTTAGCAGATCAGGAGTTGCAACTCAATCATCTAAAAAACTCCATTACCAGTTATTTTGGTGCTGCAGGTAGAATAGCATGTGGTGAAAAATACCGAGTACTGGCTCGTCGGGTGACACTTGATGGAAAGGTGCAGTATCTTGTGGAATGGGAAGGAGCAACTGCATCCTGACTGTAGGACTGAACATTATGTTCACTGCACTCTCATTCTCTGTAGGTACAGTTCAAAGTCCTAAAGGAGTCTGGCTTTTCCTATCTTTCTTAAAAAAAAAAAAAAAAGTCAAAAAAATTCACAAAAGGAGATGATACTAGCCTTAACATGTACCTGTCAATGTTATGGATATTGTCATAAAAAAGATATCTTTTAAAAATCAGAACAGAGACTTAATTTTTTAAATCTTAAGATTTGTAGAATGTTTCTAGGATAGGATATTAAAAATGATTCAAATCCATGCATGGTGTTAGATAATTTTTCTAATTATTCCATTGAGTCAGTTTTTGTGATTAGTGGTTATCAGATCAAACAGATCATGTAGATAGATAGCACAAGTATATGGAGAAACGTTGTCTGTTTTGTTACCAAAATGTTGGAAAAAATTTATTTCAATACCTTTCAGATTTCATAAAGTGCAGTGTATATAATGCCTACTAAAAGACTGTAAAATATTGAAATTTTCTTTCACGCAAAGTGTAAAAAATATATTGAGCCTGTAAATTGCTCTGTGACTAGACTTCATTGTCGTCTTAATATATTCTTTGCATGTGCATATATGTACACATGTGTGTATATATATGTGTGTGATTATGTGACCTATGCAATACAAATTATGGGAATGGGCAGCTTTGGAGTATATATCCCATAATTCTTTTTTCAGGAATAGTTGCAGTATTTACACAGCAGCATTTCTTCTCAGGCTTTTATTGGGTGCTGTTGCTTGCTATGTATGAAGAGAAATGTGTCAAACAAGTTTAAAGTTTAGTGTGTTCTGAAGAAGGGTGTGAACAACAGTGTTCATGGGCTTTTAGAATGCTTTTCACTTTCAGTCCTTGTAACTCAGCTGTTCAGTACCTAAAACCAATTCAAATAATATGAACATTATCTCCTACTAGAAGTAACATTTTCAAGTTTTCATGGCACATTATGATTGTAAATGTCTCTCAGTTTTAACAGTAAGTCTATAGGAGTCCCGTGAAGATTCCTGAAATGTCTGTAGTAACTGTTAGTCATGTTGAATAAGTGTAGTATGAACAAAGTATTTTATTGCACAGGGTTAACAAACAGTATGTTGCCTGACAAGGCTACTGCTGTTTTATTACAACATTACCTCTTGTTTTTATAAAATGTACCAAGATTTAAATTGATAACTTTATTTTACATGTAAAAAAACAGTTTCTTTTATCACCAGTGTTAGAGTTGTCTTCTGTTTCTTTTTGTTTTGTTTTGTTTGTTTGTTTTCTTTTTTAGCCAAAGAGTAAACAGAAGAATATTCTTATTTTGGTGGCTGTTCATTTTACTCTTAAAAGTGATTGGTGGATTTTAGCCTAAAAATTGGGGAATTTGCCGCCAAAATGAAAAATATGTAAAGTGTAGTGGTTACAGAGCGGTAAAAATGTGGGTTAGTACTTATTTATTCCATTGATTGATTATTTGACTGTTTATAAAGAAAGTTGCTTTATTTCTTTAAACATCTTCAAAAGATGACCTTTTCTTGTCACATTATAGCCAAAAGAAGCAGAGAACTTCGTTGTCCTGCATTTGGTTCCTGGTTGGCCAGGTATAAATGAGCTTTACAAAAGTGCAAATTAAAAACTGTCACTTCTGTTTACCTCCACCAAAACTTGATTTTCCCCTAGCTATTAATTTAAAGTTGCCTTTCCTGCAGCTGCAATATTTTGAATAACACACAGAGTTTGTGTTGATTTTGAATGTTTGTTTATATCTAGGGGTAATGGAAAATGTAAATCCCGTGTAACCTTATTCACTCCACCTGTATCATATTATTTCATTTTCCCCAAAGTCCTTTAATTCTAACTGAACACCAGCAGTATTTTTAGTAACTCTTTCTTTAGTATACATGGAAGATGATTTATTAAGCTGAACTGTCTTTAGACGTAATTATTGTGAATGTCTGTTTTATTTTATCATGGTGGTTCACATGGCTCTGATGTTCAGTTTGTATTTTTGGAATTGCTTTACTTAGAATTAAAACAGACCAACATTAAATGTGTGTATTTTTTAAAGAGCTAATGAGTTTTGCTTCTGTATTTGCTTGAAAATACACACTGATGCAGTAGATGACTGCTTTTATTTAGCCAGGGAGCTAAGGATTGTTCCACTTCCACTGTAAATATGTTCACTTGAATTAATCTTTATGAAACTTGGCTTTCATTTTCCTCTTGTCCCTCAAATAATAATTATTGCATGTTCATCCAAAAGGATCCTTTAAAAAATAAACTGTTTAGCCAGCTCGTATACTTCCTACTTGAAAGACAATATATCTCCCTCTATCTGCCTTGTCCTTAAAATTCAAGAAAATTCAGACTTTTCAACTATGTTTTCCCCCCTTATATAGAAGGTGTTATGGTTCACATCAAAGGATTCTTTTTTTTCCTAAAAAGCTTTGCTCCTAGGCTATAGCGATAAAAGATATAAATACAGTATGCCTTACTCATTTTAATTACATTTTTATTCAAAACAAATACATTTTTATAAATACTCTGATAATAAATGATAAGTATGGATTTTAATATGATCTAACTAGATCATAATATGAGCTTATCAGAGTTATTCTATAAATTCTAATGTAGTCAGATGTTGCTAGTCATATTTTGTTACTAAATGTTTAACAAGTGAATGTTAACTGATGTGTGAGTTGAGGGTCTCTCTTATATTTTGCAAGTTATGTCAAACTGTACATGTTTAGTTTCTATTGTGTATATATTCAGAAGATTTCTGTTCTCAGTGTTGGGTGGGGGTAGAACTAATTCTTTTGGGCCATTAGGTTTTGGTTGGAGCATGATCTGACTTGCATAGTTATAGCAGACTGTTGTATAATGTTCTAGAGTTGTTTGAGTGAGGATGTGATGGCAAAGCAAGATGTCCATGCAGCTTTGGGAGATAGTTTAAAAATGCCCTTTAATGTGGGGAAGATTTCCTGTTTAAATTATATTTGAGTACTTCTGTGAATATACACTCCCAAAAGTCTCCTTTGGTTTTTTCTGTGGTAGTTGATCAGTCATCTTCTTTCCTCAAGAAAATAAAAACTTGACAGTAAAATGTAAAGTGAGAATTTTATCTAATCGTGGATTCTTTTCTAATTACTAGCAGTTAAGAAACCACATGTCAGACTTAAAAAAAATTTAGAGCTGGGAGAAGCTATGAAAGCAAACTGATTGGGTCTCTGAATAACAAATAGATTGGGAATAAGTACAGTATTTGTAATTCTTAAGTTATATCAAAATGTCTTGGGGTAGTAGCTAGATCAAAATATTATACTGTCTGTATATTTAAAGTTAGAATAAGGTTGCAAATTAACTAGCTCACTTTATTTTTCTCCCCTTCCCTTACTTCTACCCAACAAAATCCCTTATAGCTTACTCCTCTGGCATTTTCTCTGTTGGAGATAATGAGTATTGAAATTGGATGCTTAGTAATAATTCCTCACTTTTGCAACATCTTCAAGGAATGTGATGTCTCATTCAAGAAAATTCTACTGGATTTAAGCAAACAAATGAACCAAATCTTCATAAATGATAAGATGTATTTATTGGATAAAACAAAAATATATCCTGTTCAAAATCATTAGTCTAACTTTTGTTCCTTGTATTTACCAAAAGGTATTCAGTTTTTTCTTTTTCTTTCCATGCTTTCACAAGTGAAGGTGATACAGTCTCAAAACTAACATGAATTGGTTAATGGGAGGCAAACGAAATTTTAGGTCATGGTTTGTGGCCCTTCAGAACTCAACTCTACCCACAAAAGTCTTATTCCTTAAGTATTTAATTACTTTCATTGAGTTTTCTTACGTATCACAGGAGTAACACTGACAGTGAGTTCATGTAACACATGAAAAATATCTGCTAGGTTGGTACTACAAAACTGGCAAATGACTGTGTTGGAGGGCTTTGTTTACTCTTGAAGTTACAGTGTGAGAGGTAGTGTACACCTGCCTGTTAGCTTCCACTGCCTCCCTTGTGGATGTGTATGTTTGATCCTTAGTGCTTTTGTGTGTGGCCTAGGTTTGGGAAATTAAGTAAGGCTAGTTTACATTTGATTGATTTCTACCAAGTTTAGTCAACCCATCATTAATTATGTCAAGTGCTGAAAAAAAATGTTGACGATATCTGAATGAATATCTAGCAGCTAATCAAAAGTAAGTTTTTCATATCAAGCAGAAGTTAACAGTAAGCTCACCAAAAACCGTTCTTTTAAGAAATCAAGTTTTCACATGTTTTATTTTTGCCAGAGAAATCTTTTTGAATGTCTTTTTAAAATTTGATTACTGTTACAATGTTTTCTATAAGTTAATTTGCATATGTGACTTAAGGTACATAAGAATTTATGTAAGTAGATTACATTAAAAGTTACTCAGTGAGGTTGCAAATTTAAGTTAAATGTTAATACCATCTAGTATAAATGAATATATACTTAGTGAAGGATTATAATTAATGTTGTTTTGACTGATAATTGATCTCTTATATATTATAACTAATGCTATTAGTGGAATGTAAGGAAATTTCTATACAGGATTTCCTAGAATGCAGAATTAGTGGAATGTAAAGAAATTTTGCCTATATAGAATTTGAGACAAAAACAAGATTTTCTGAGAATTTGGGTCTCTTTTACAAATATATAAAGCTTGCTTAGATGGCTCTGAAGTTAAACTTTTCCTTGAGGAGAAATGGGAGTTCAAGGAGATGAAGCTTATTGGAGAGGGTTTTGGAAGGGAAAGCCTATTAGCTCATACAAGATTTGTGGAGGCATAGTTTGGTTCCTGTATTCCTTTGTCACCAAATCTTTTCCAGAATGCAAGAGCAAATCTATAACAAGTCCATATTTTTTATATTATAATTTTGCATAACCTAGTGTCTTAGTCTTTCTGTGTTATTATTTATCTTTGGATGTAAATTTTCCAGTGAAGAATTATGTCATTAGAAATTCATTCTTGATACCTCTTTATAAACTGTAGTTTATAAGCAACTTTTAAACCATTAAATGAGACCAGAAGTATTTAAAATGCTACTTTATTAAAGATTTTTCTAGACTGTATTAAGTAATTAATGTTTTTTAAACACTATCTTTAGTATGTTAACCTTTTTCTAATTACTGGGAGATGGTGAACATTTATTGTATGTTGCTATAATATGGTGGTACTCTCAGGGGTTTAGATGTGGGTAGGGGAATGTGTCCTTATTCATAAAACCTTAGGCTAGGTGGTGCTTTTATTATACTTGTCTGCTTTACACGTATCTTCTGTGGCAGTGCCTGTGTTAAGAAACCTCATTTATTTACAGTGCATTGAACAGTTTTTCTCCTTTCTTTTCTCCCACGTAGCTTCAAAACATTTTAATTTGCTGTAGAGTGGAAATAATTTAACCAAGGTTTTTTGGAACAAAGAGATAACCAGGTAAATAAAATTTTAATTTATTTATTTTTTTAAAAAACTTCTAAGAGAGCATGCATGCATGTATGTGAGCTGCAGGGAGGCAGAGAGGGAGAGAGAGGGAATCCCAATCTGTGTTGATAGCTCAGAGCCTGATGCAGGGCTCTATGCCACAGACCATGATGAGATCATGACCTAAGCCGAAATCAAGAGCTGAACGCTCAACCAACTGAGCCACCCAAGCACCCCAGGAAAAATTTAAACCTTATTTACCTACAGTTCTGATTTTTTTTTTTTTTTTTTTTTTTAGATTCTTGAGTGAGTTTTTGGGAGTGATTTCCTCTGAAAAAGTAGCTTTTTTTTTTTTTTTAAATATTTATCACACAGGGGCATCTGGATGGCTCAGTCGGTTGTGTCCAACTTCAGCCTAGGTCATGATCTCGCCATTCTCAAGTTCAAGCCTCGCGTTGTGCTGTGTGCCGACAGCTCAGAGCCTGGAGCCTGTTTCAGATTGTGTCTCCCTCTCTCTCTGCCCCACCCCACTCATGCTCTGTCTCCCTCAAAAATAAACATTAAACATTTTTTTAAAAAATATTCATTACACAAGATTTTTCTCATTTTTCTTCCAGTTTTATAATGTGTATAGGATTTTTAGAAATCTGATAGCTGAGTGAGTTAAGGCTGCAATGTAGGCTAGAGTAGGTTGATTATTTTGTGCCTCTCCAATCGATCTTCAGATTACGTTGATAGCAAAAACTTCTTGGAAAAAGTAGTACCATTGTTTTCTATTATCTAGTAATTGGAGTAAGATGAAAGCAAAATTACAATGCAGAAAATATCAATAGACTGGTCATAAATCTGCTCTTACATTCTGGAAGACATTTCGTGACAAACAGGGACATGGGAACCAAAATTGTGCCTCTGTAAGTCATAGATGAGCCAATAGGCGTTTCCTCTCCAATATGGTGTTAGATTTCATTGGCTCATGCCATATCTGCATTACGGAACAGAGAAGAGTGTCTTGTCTAGTGTGGACTTGTCATACAAGAATAGCAAATTGACATGTTTTCATTATATGCACATATTTAATAGTCCTAAAGGTAGCTTAAAGGAATAGAGAGGAGATGGTATTTCAGTCAGAGCAATAATGAACTGCTAATTTCCATGACTTTATAAGTTAAATGGGTATAAGAGTTGATATTAGTAATTTAACTTTTTAGTACTTTAAGTGCTAAAAATGACTGCAGGGGATCATAATTTCTAAGAAAATGGTTGTTTTACTAAATTCATATAAATAATGTATGTTGGCTAAATTTGGTTTCTTTTATGATCTTGGCTAAAGTTAAGAAAATGTGTAAAATTTTAAGTTACCTGTGCTTGTTATTGTCTTTGTGTGGAAGGTATAATTCCAAATGTTACAGTAGGATTAAGTTCTTGAATTTTTAAAAATTACTTTTAAATGATTTTCAAACTTTGAAAATATTTTAAAATTCAGTTTTTACTTAAAAAGTAGTATGTAATATAAAGGCTCATGTTCTTTTTTTTTTAATGTTTATGTTTTTTAGAGAGAGAGAAAGCGAGCAAGCATGAGAGCACTGGGGGCGGGGGGGGCGGAGGGGGAGAGGGCAGAGAGAGAGGGAGACACAGAATCCAAAGCAGGCTTCAGGCTCTGAGCTGTCAGCACAGAGCCCAAGGTGGGGCTCGAACTCACTAACCATGAGATCATGCCCTGAGCCAAAGTCAGGCACTTAACTACCCAATGAGCCACCCAGGTGTCCCAAGGCTCATATTCTTTAAGATACAGTTTACATTTTGGGGCCTTTTCTAGAGAAAATGTGTGTTTTGTCGGCCTATTATTATAATATTTTATCTGCTAATGGAAAATGCTAGTGTCTTAGATAAGCAAAATTAGCAAAATACATAAGCTATGTATATAGATTTGGAATCCAAGGGCTTTCTATTTGGTTAGGCTCGTTGAAATTATTCCTGTGTTCCTTAAGCAGACTGAGTTAAAAAAGTAAAAGTTGGAAACTTAGAAACATGGCATAAGAATTAAAAAAGGAAGTGCTGGGTTAAATTTTTTAATAGAGAATGAACAAAATATTGATCCATACTTAATACTAAGTTAGGCTGAAAATACGAACCTTCCCCATTAAGATTTATATTGCAGTGAAAATACCATGATAAAACAGAATTTCATCTACTCACTGTGATTATTTGCCTTAGAAATAGCATGATTTTTTTTATTATAGCAAGTGGGTATAATTTGGTTTTACATCTTTTAAAATTATATCCTTAACACAAGGAGGGCATTTATATTGAGACGTAGCACTGAACTCAGTTTAAGATAAGCCACTACTTATTTATAAATAAAATCATTTCATAAATTTAGGTATAGTTTTAGTTAAATAAAATCATCTGTTTATTTCCTAAGAGTCTCCTTATTGCTCTTCTCTTTTTTAAAGAAAACATTTATTTATTTTGAGAGAGTGAGAGAGCAAGCAGAGGAGGAGCAGAGAGAAATGGAGATAGAATACCGAGCAGGCTTTGCACTGTCTGCACAGACCCTGACATGGGCCTCGAGTTCATGAAGCGTGAGCTCATGACCTCAACCCAAATCAAGAGTCAGACCTGAGCTCAACCTACTGAGCCACCCCTGCTCTTATCTTTGAAAATTAAAAAAACAAGAAAACAAAAACCCCCACAAAACCTTAAGTTTTCTGGATGTTTAAAATGCTGTACTGTGGAGGTGTTTGTATTAGTTTCCTAGGGCTGTCAAAACAATTTACCACAGGCTTGGTAGCATAAAGCAACAGGAGTTTATCTCTCACAGTTCTAGAGGCTAGAGCATGAAATCAGGGTGGTGGCAAGGTTGATTCCTTCTGGTAGCAGCCAGCAATCCTTGGCTGTAGACACATTACTCCATTTCCTGCCTTCAATTTTATAGCTTTACCCTTTGTCAAATCTCTCTTTATAAAGACAGGAGTCATTGAATTAAGGGGCCACCTTAAATCCAGGATCATCTCATCTCAAGATCTTTAACTTAATTACATCTGCAAACACCCTGTTTCTAAATAAGGTCCATTGACAGGTACTTGAGTTAGGACTTGGATGTTGGTGGAGATATAACAATTCAACCCACTTCACTATTACAGGGTTTTTTTGGGGATGGTATATGGTTCAGTTACTAAAAATTGTGTTTCAAACCATTTTGTGCTGTTTACCCAAATGCAACAGCTCTTCTTTGAATACCTAGTAGTTGTTGTGAAGAGAGATGAAATATTAGGAGCCCTGTCTTAATTCTTAAATTATGAAGGGCACAGACATAACTAAATTTAAGTTGAGATGTGTTAAGTACTATGGAATATTTGTCCCAAGTTCCGTAGGAACCTGAAGCAGCATTAGAGAAACACTTCTTATTGAACACAATGTCATTTGGTTTTGGTTTGAAGGAGGATTGTGTTTGACTGGCAAAAATAGGATAGGATAAGAAACAGCATTAAATAAATTCAGAGATGGACTTTGGTTGAGGGGTGAATTCAAGAGCTATAGTTTAGAGAATGACACAGTGTTAAGGTAGGTCATAAACATAAGAATTAAGCAACAGTGGAAAACGTGACTGCTGGTATCCAAATAGGTGCTATATCACCACAGAAATGAAATTGATTTGGACTGCAATATATGTAATATATGTACTTTGAAGAATGGGTTAGCTTAAATACAGACTAAAGGAAGAGAAAAGCTCAGTTCAAAATGAAGGAGCAGAGTAAGAATAGGCCTGGAGTTGAGATTGAACATATCTCTTGATATTTAGTGTCTGTTGTTTTCCAAGAGACTACTGGGAGGAAAATGTGAGGTAGATAGTTACTATCATCCCCTAGTGTTCTCTTTGCTGAGAATGTAAGAATGTGTATGTTTAGCTATTTAAAGGGGTCAGAGTGGCAAGAGGATTTGAGAAGGGAGAGATTACTTTTGTCTAGGGCCTGGCTGTGGAGGACATTTGAGAGAAGGTTATTATTAGGGAAGACTTAATGAAGGACTTTAAACTAGAACATGAATATTAGGAATCTGTAGAGAAGGGAGCATAATAATAATAGCGCATTCCAGAGTGCAGAAAGTGGAAGCAACGTCATGAAGCTGATGCACAGAAAAGGGAAGTACGTGGTGTGGTTGAGGCTGGACAAGATCAGGGATTCTGATGGGCCTGCTGTGATAGGAGTGCCATGCTATAGCGTCTTGTGAGATTAATTTGGCTTTGGTATGTAGGATGATTTAGAGGAAAATGTGTGAGTGCCAGGCCTAGATTTACATCTAGGTAAATCTGAGGTAGCAGAAGCAGTGGAAATGGTAGTAATATGTCTGTGTGATTAGGGAGCTGAGGGGACAGTTGATGATTGAGCAAGTAAGGTGTCTTTTAAGTTTTGAGAACCTGGGATGCTAATGATGTTATTAAATGGAACAGAAGAGGGGCAGGCCTGCTCAGAAAACGGTAAAGAAGGAAGATAAGCTTAGTTGGAATAAACAGTTCATGCTTGGAAGTAACGTTAGAAGTAAAGAAGTAGACTAGGACTGTATTATTGAGCAAGAATAGTGTTCATTGCTGCTGCTTCTGCTGGGCATTTCCCAGAAGTTTATTATGTTCTTTATTATTAAAAACTTGTTCATCATCATTCTTTTAAGCAAAGACCTAAAACACTCAAGTTTCTTTATGGTGGTGGTGTGGCAGGTATGTAGAAAATTTTCAATGACATGCTGTCATAGTCAAGAAATAATTAGTTGAGAGATTTAAGGTGTCAGCTGAACAAGTGTTTTGTTGAAGAAAGTAATACCTGTATTTATAGTGGGAAATCACTGTGTTTTATTTTGAAGCAAAAGCACTTAGAAGTGTTTCCAAGAGACAACTTTGTGGGGCTTTTTCTAGGTGGACACTATTTTGCGGATTCAAAAGTCCATTTTGTGCTCCAAAGTGGTGTTGCATAAAAAGCAGCTTGTAATAAAAATCATAATAGGAAGTATTTTCTGAAAAGAATATTGAAAAAAAACTAATGTGCAAATAGTTTGATTTTTAAAGTGAATGAGGCAAAGACTGTTGAAAAATTTAATGCTAATAAAGATATTTCTAAGATACTCAGTGATAAAGTATCAGGTGATTTTATTGGCTAAAACTAAAAAACAGCATTAAAATATTTCAAGAAGTTACTGAAATTGACTTTTTTGAAAAATTACACTATTTTGTCTTTGGTATTGAGAAGTTTAAATTTAGGTTTAGAAAATGACAAGTATTTTGTTATAGCCCAGTAATAGGGAACTTTGAAAACTAATTAAATATCACAATCAACAAGTAATTCATCTCTTTGATGAGTAACCTGCAGTAGTCTCCAATTGTGGATTTTCCTGTGATAGAAGTTATTCTCACCTGAGGGAAAACTACTTTTCCATATCTAAACCTGGCTTGGAGTAAATAATGCTAATTTGTTTCTCAAGTATTGCTTTTCTGCTTAACCCAAGTTGTATCTCAGTTGAAACCAAAAAGAATTAGTGAAGCAGTCCTAAAAGAATGAAGGTGTGGTTTAGAAGAAAAAGGCATTGATATAGAAGGGTGGATGTAAGAGATGAGAAAAACAGGGGAGGAAATCTTTTATCAACTCTGTTGTTCCCCCTCCCCCCCAAAAAAAAGTTTTACTATTTTCTAACTGATACAAAAATATTTTAGTAAAAAATTCGTACAATAGGAGACTTTATGAAAATCCTTCCATTCTACAGTCCAGAGATAATGGTATATAAATATGGACTTAAACTTCTAGACTTTTTATTTACTTATTTTTACTCAAAGATCATTCATGTTATTTTGTAACTTCACTTTTCACTTAAGAAACTGGGCCTCATCTTTGCACTAACAAATACTGTGTTCTAGGCATCGTGCTGGGTGCTGTGGATAGAATAGACATATTCTCAGCCTTCAGGGATGAGTCTAGCAGGGGTTTGTATATTATGATACATTGTGGTCAGTGCTTTGAAAGAGACATGTAGAGAGTGCATATAAGGACACAACCTGAGTTTGAGGGATCTGGCTAAACTCTGGAGCAACGAATGACAAAGCTGACTTAGAAAAATGAATAGTTAATGAGTCCTGAATACTAGTCTTTCTCTCCGTTTATACTGTCAACTAAGTCTTAAAGGGCAGACTCTCTGCTTTTGTGTTATCCAAAGTACTGGACATACTAATACTCAAA
Organism: Puma concolor; assembly: GCF_028749965.1. Taxonomy (NCBI): domain Eukaryota; kingdom Metazoa; phylum Chordata; class Mammalia; order Carnivora; family Felidae; genus Puma; species Puma concolor. Next base: position 79,416,042 of record NC_141674.1, read on the forward strand.
TTTTTCTTATTTTAAAATATTAAGCCTTGCTCTATAATACTGTGATAATTGTAACTTGTATTACGTGCTTTGAGGATATAAAAGTATTGCATCCTGATCTTCCCTTGGGTGCCAAAAGTCAAATACTCCTTTGATATGGGCCATCTGCATAATGTTTTCTCATCTTTCCCTGTTGCCCTGTCTAAACTGGTCTTTGTTCATCCTTTTCTCCTTTGCTGTATGTCCAAAGGATAGTGAAGTAGTAATTGCTAGCACATTTGTTTTTAAATTTATGTCCCTTTGGCATTTAAGAATTTTACAGTAGTTTGTATTATACTTAATAAGTTGCTTTTCAGTCATATGTACCATATATGCCTTAATTCTGAGATCCTTTACAGCAAAAAGACCTTTATGGGTGAAGGAATCAATCATTCTTTGTTCACGATTTTCCTTTATACCTGTATGCCCTGATTGCCCACTGAAAAGTCAGCATTTGAAAAAGTCAAGGATAGCTTCTCTGTTGAGATTCACTGAATGCTTATTCTGCAACATTTGGGAAATAGGTGTTTTCCCATGGTGGTATTCTGATCACCACTTTATTGTAGTATAACCTGTGGACAGTATTGTAGAATATAGAATTCCAAAAGAAAAAGGTTGAGTTTTCTTTTATATTTCATGTAAAAACAATCCGGTTCAGTTTCTTAAGCTCCCTGAGATAATATGGTGTTTCCCCTTTCTATTAATCTTACGAATTGAAGTAATACTTAAAATGACAATCTGTTTTTAACTGAGAATATTTTGATTTTCTTTAAAAGGAATTAAGTTATTTCACTCATTTCCAGCTTCATTCAGAAATATGTACATATACCAACACACTAATAATGTCTGTTTCCGGTATAATATTCATCTGTGCCATTTTTGTTTTAAATTTTTATTTTGAAATCTATATTCACAAATTGCTACACACACACACACACACACACACACACACACACACAGGCACAGAGTCCCTGTGTACTCCTCAGTTTCTCTTAATGGTAACTTCTTGGATATAATACAGTATCAAATCTAGAAAATTGATGTTATAATCCAGAGTTTATTCAGATTTCACCAATTTTATTTAAAAAAAAAATTTTTTTTAACGTTTATTTATTTTTGAGACAGAGAGACAGAGCATGAACGGGGGAGGGTCAGAGAGAGAGGGAGACACAGAATCTGAAACCGGCTCCAGGCTCTGAGCAGTCAGCACAGAGCCCGACATGGGGCTCAAACTCATGGACCGCGAGATCGTGACCTGAGCCGAAGTCGGCCGCTTAACCGACTGAGCCACCCAGGTGCCCCAAGATTTCACCAATTTTAAAAGCATTCATTCGTGTGTTTATATAGTTGCATGTTATTTTATCATACACAGATCTGGGTAACTACCACAATCGAGATACAGAATTGTTTCACCACAGACTGCCTTTATAGCCACATTCCCTTTCTTCCCTCCATTCCTAACACCTGGCAACCACTAATCTGTTTTCCATCTCTATTTTTTTTTTTTATTTTAAGAATATTACATTTAAAGCAATCATAAGGTATGTAACCTTTTAAGATTGTTTGTTTTTTTGCTCCAGTAACCATAATTCTCTTGAGGTCCATCCGGATTGTTACATGTATCAATAGTTGTTCCTTTATCCCATGGTATGGATGTAGCAAAGTTAAACCATTCACTCTTTGAAGGGCATGTGGGTTATTTCTAGTTTGAGGTTGTTAAATGTGAAGCTGCTATATATATAATTTGTGTACAGCTTTTTATATGAACATTTTTATTTCTGAGGTTCACGTATTCAAGAGTATAAATGCTGGGTTGCATGGTAAGTGCATGTTTAATTTTATAAGAAACTGCTAAAATATTTTCTAGTGACTACCATTTTATATCCCACCAGCAGTGTATGAATGATCTAATTTTTCTTGCATCCTTGCCAGCATTTGGTAACTTTTAGAAAACATAAGTTGACACAAAGTGTTACATTAGTTTCAACTGTTGGTAATTTATTTTAGCCATTTGGGTAGTGATACCTCATGATTTTAACTTGAATTTCCCTAATGGCTAATGGCTAGGTCCTGAAGATTATTTTCTCAGTTTTTTGAAAAGCTTTATAGCTTTCTACATTAAAGTTCATGTTTTCACCTGTCTGTTCCAATTGCTGTAGCACTATTTGTTCACAAGGCTGTCTTTCTGTATTGCTTTTGCATCTTTATTGAAAATCAGTTGGACTTGTTTGGTGTATTTCTGGAATCTCTGTTCCATTATGTGTCTACCCCTCCACCAGTATCACACAGTGTTGATTACTGTAGACTTAATTCTTGATTCATTTTTTCTTTATTTTTCTAAAAAATTGTCTTAGTCCTTTCATCCTGGTCTTAGTTTTTTTGCCTTTCCATATGTTTTAGAGTAAGCTTCTCTCTGTCTACAAAAAAACCTTGCTGGATTTTGATAGGAATGTTAAATTTACATTTAGGGAAGAATTGACCATTTTACTGTTTTGAGCCTTCCAATCCATGGAGCATGGTACATCTCTCTACTTGTTTGGGTCTTTGATCTTTCATCAACTTTTGATAATTTTCAGCATACAGATCTTGTACAGGATTTGCTAAGATTTATACCTAAACGTGATTTTCTTTGGAGTGTGATTGTCAGCAGTATTGTGTTTTTTTGTTTCCAATTTGGTTTTGAATACCAAGCAAAATCCAGCAAAATAGAACTCCAAAATGTGTCTTTTTAAGCTGTGCCTTTTCTTTCAGCTTTGCCCTACAAATAGCACAGTACTAGTCCTTTTGGAATTGAAATAAAGGTAGGGTAGAAACATTAGTTTTATTAGTCCCTCCTTCCACTTGTTACCCAGTGTAGAAATGAACCCTTTGACATCTGATCATTATTGCCACTTGAGAACTTCCAGGAGTGGGAGTGTTGGATAACAGATTCTTCATTTTGCTGTTGACTCATGGTCATTGAAGACCTCCAAATTTTCCCCTGCTTGGCATTTTCTTGCTTTTTTCTTTCAGATACAAGATACAGAGTCCCATCTCAGTGTTCTGTCTTTCATGTAACATCATCTTAGGTGTGGATTCTTTATTCTATGCCCTTTCCCCAGACATACAGTAAAGTGTAGTCTAGCTCTAGTTTGTAATGACACAAACCTTACAGGAACCCAGACACCTGAAAGTGATGGCACTGCAGAAGCAGAAAGGTGCCTAAGGAATTCTATCAGCTTGGAGGGGAAGAGTGTCTTGTCTGGATGGTAAGGAAATACCAATAACAAACTAATTTCCACCAAGCATTGGACTCTTATGTGATTTTAACCAAGATTTAAGATGCTACCTAAAATGTTTCTATAGACAAAGAAATAGACTCAAAGGAAGTTTGATTTCTCAAGATCCTTCAGTTAGCAAATGGTCCAGGGATAATGGATACCACAATCCCAAGTTGTGTTGGTTAAAAATTAAGATTCTTGAGCCCTATTATAGACCTAAGCAATCAATTTCTGGGGTTGGGTTAGAGGAGTGGTACAAGCTCCTTGGGTGCTTATTTAGCATTCCAAACTTTCAGAAGTGACGACCTTTGGCTCTTTTTTCCCCCCTCTGTATTTTGAGCACCTTATAGTTACAATGCATGTTTGGGCAACGGATGAATAAGAGAACACATATAAATAGAAATCCAATGCAAGGCAGAATGACCTACAATAGGAAGTGCAGAGAACTATGGGTTTTCAAATGGAAGGGAGAGCACACAAGGCCAAGTATGAGATCAATGAAGGTTTTAAGGCTTAGCATTGACAATGACAGATAAGTAAAATTTCCTTTGACTGTAATTTTTATTATGTATATTCAGCATAGTATTCATTGCTCTTTTAATAAGGCTGTTAACAACTATAAAGCAATTTGAGCAACAATGATTATGTATTACACTTCAGATGAAAAGCTATTACATGCTGAATCATTTTTTAAATTTCAGATAAAGAATTTTTATTTAGGGAGGCATACAATTATAGGTACTCAATTTTTGTTAATTTTAAGACATAATAACAATGCTTAAGAAGGATAAACCTACTTAACAAAATTACATTTCAATTTGTAATTTATTTCCTTCCTATTTCAACCACTTCTTTACCTTCTATACCTTGAAAGAATAGCATACCATTAATGACCCAAATGCAAATGAGAATAAAACTCTAGGCCTTAAATATTACAGTATTTTACGAGTTTATGTAACTAAACACCAAAGAAAAAATCAGCCATTATGTGATAGCTTAATTTTAGCATAATTTCAATTTCAAAATTTAATACTGACATTTAAAAAACCACATGAGGCAGATAATCTATATGCCAAAGAATTTAGTTCTTTGTTCACTGATTATACTTTTTTTGGTTAATACAAGTTAACATTCTTAATCCCACTCTTCATTTTGTGCCTATAAAAATAAAATTGTCCTCAGTATTCCTAAATTCTTTGTTTTCCAAATAAGGCCATTATAAGGTAAGAAGTTACTGAATCACAGGTTTAAAATCAGTGGCATGAATCATACGTACATGATGTAACAAATTCATTGTTAGGTAAGGAATCAGTACAGTACAGTAGCCAGCCAGAGGTAGAATTCTTAATCACAGTTTTATAGAAAAGATGCAGTAGTTTAGATCTGCACTGTTGTATTAGGTATAGTATGGTAAGTTTGCTTCTCATTTTGAGTTTAACAGAAGGGGGGAATGGGATATCATAGGCAATTATTGGCCCTTGTTTTGCCTGTATTTCAGGTGCTACTCCTGGACACATAAAAGCATTTTCTTGGGTCAGTTAAGGTAATCAATCCTCATTTTTAAAAAGCTTCAGAGTAGGGATATCTAACCTTTGTTCTCCCAAAGGCATAAGGAGGGAAATAAATCTTTTTGTACCACTCTGACTGTAAATTAATAAACCATTCTCTTGATATCATTGCTTAAGAATTCAAGCAGTACTAATATACAGAGGGGTGCTATATTCAAACTTGTAAGCTGATTGTTTCTAACTCATATTTGTCTTAACCAGTATTACAAATCGATAAAACCTAAAAATTCTACTTAATGTAGCTAAATTACTAGTATATGAGTAAGACTCCATAGACCCAATAAGAAGGATGTCAGAGACTTTATATAAAGTTATTCACATATCAGCTCTAAATTTGGGATTCTGTAGGCTTTCAATCCTTACTTGAATGTCAATAAATAAAGTGATCAGAAAAGTAATTTAATGAAAGTTATAATAAAAGTTGTAATATGTTTACCCAGTGCTAAATCTTACAGTAGAGTTTGTTTCATAAAATATACCTGAATACTTATAAAAGACAATTCAAAACAGAATAAAACAACTGTAAAACAATAAAAGCCATGGCCAAGTAGAGTTTCTACAGTTAACTGGAATTTAGTCTGATTATTATTTAGGATAGGGTCATTAGTGAACCAATCAGATTCTAGATACTTACAGTTTATTTAAGTGAACTTAATTTTGATCAGATGTTCTCAAGCTTACTCAAATTCTTCTTTATTGATTTTGTTATTTTTTTTGTTGTTGATTTTAAGAACTCAGAAAAGGAGATCTTTATTTATGTTAGGCCTAGATTTTTAAAGCAATATTTTCCTTCACAACTGTTGGTAATAATGTATTATCCAAGTCAATAATCATGTTAAAATTAACATAACACTGCTGATAGGTAATATAAAAGTATTTTTTGTCACATTTAATTTCAAAATTCTAGATCTTAGTTAAGGACTAGACAAAATGTGTCCCTATGGAGACTGAGCGATTTCATTTCAAAGAGAAAATTTTTCCAAATTTTAATAATGACTGAGCAATTTAAGAATTATGAAAATATTGGCCTTTGGGGAATGTAAGCTAAGTCTATAAAACTAATACTTTTTGTTAATATTTTAAATTGAAATATATTTGGTTATAAAAGTCTCACAAATCTGTTTTTCACAGCTATGTGTCTATTTACATTATAGGAGAGATACATATGTAAAAAGAAAAGTTGAGTTTTTGTTTTCTAAAGATTATTCCAATCTATGATTAGGTAATTCTCAGATGATTTATAACTTAATATACTGGAAACTTACACAGTTAATTTATAATTGCCACATTTACAAAGAAACTTTAATATATTGAAAACCTGTATTAATTTGTATTTGCCAAATTTACAAAGAAACTTCTAGGTAAGAGAATCTTTAAAAACATTGTTTGGTGTTGCATTTGGGCCCAAAGCTCATTTATTTAAATTACCTATGACATTTGCAAAAGTTTTTCAAACTTAGGAAAATGCTGTTATTAATATGGCTTCATTCAATTATACCTATACTCTGCAAAATATTTGTTATATATTTAAGTACAACTGAAGCAGTAAGACTACTTGCACAGATGAAAGTGAAGACTTTCCTTTCACATTAAAATTATACTTGCTTCACGCTTGTGGTAATACCTGAAAATCTTTTTTGAAAAGACTATTAATGGTCTTGGACTTTAACTGTAAGGTGTATTACATTTTTCCATCTCTCTTTTTTATGTTAAGTAGTCTAGTTTAAAGTTTTAAGTTCTACTTTTCCTCTTATCTTCAAATAGACTCTTCAGCATATAAACTTGAATGGCTGACACTACCACCATTACCACTAAGTTAACCATAGACCAGAAATTGACTCTATCAAAGTTGCTTTCTTGGATATTTCGATCACGAGCTTCAAATGCTCTAAGCAGAGTCTGGATGTGACCACTTTTGCTTAGTCTGGCCTTGATACTGTTGATGGATTCCTGGAGATAAATAAAATAATTTTACTATAAAAGAATGCTCAGTAAATTTAAGCCAATTTAAACATGTGATTCACAGTACCCTGACATTCATATTAGTTTTATATCCAAACAATTAAGGGACAGGTGCTACTTGGATTACCTAAAGATCTCTGTAAGTTTATGTAATAGTTCTCCTGGTTTATTTAAATTATTTTTTTATAAATAGTTATTTAACAGAGAAGCAAAGCTACTGTAAATTGAAAATAAATAATGTGAAAATCTATTTGAGTGGTATAGTACCAGGGGTTTTACATACATTACCTCTTTCTCAGCCCTCACAACCATAAGAAAATAACTAAGTTTTTAAAAAACCTAACTGATAACAGTGTTTAGGTATTTGTCTTTATATAATGCACTGTGGGTTTATATTTTCTTCTTTGAATGTTAGTCTGGCCCAGTGTAGTGTCTAGCAAAACACCCAATGTTTTTATCTCAGAAAATGTAGTGAAATTAGAAAATATTCCAATTTTTGATATGTATATTATAAATCCCAAAGTATAATCAAATCTGTTTTTTAAAAAATGTTCCAAGATCACATTTGTAAAAGCTTATTACTAAGATGCACTCTAAATTGTACATCTTCTGAAAAACGTATTTTTATAGTAGGGTCTTGGTGAGAAGTGATTTGAAAACTATAAAAGGGCTATATGAATATAAGATAAAATTGAGGTTTGAAATGATGTCATAGTTGACCCTTGAACAACATGGGGGTTAGAGATGCCAATGCCCTGCACAGTTAAAATTCCATGTAAATCTTTAGATTCCCTAAAAACTTAACCACTAATAGCCAACTGTTGACCAGAAGCCTTACTAATAACCTAAACAATCAGCACACTTTTTGTTATATGTATTATATACTGTATTTTTATAATAAAGTAAGCTAGAGAGAAGAAAACGTTACTCAGAAAATCATAAGAGAAAATGCATATACAGTACTACATTCCACTTACTAAAGAAAATCTGTGTGTAAGTAGATGGCACAGTTCAATCTCAGATTGTTCAACAGTCAACTGTACTTATGGCAAAAATAAGAAAATAACTAGAAACAGACTTTCCTGGATAGTCATTTTGCTTAAGGTCCTCATTTAAGCAAAAACTATACTCAAAATTTCAGACTCTTCTGCTAAACCTACAAAAATACAAAGTGTAGTATTTATCATTTAGGCCTATTTGTAAAGAATGGTAACCTAGTAATGCAAATATTGTCTAGAAAAATAAAGAATTCAGATCCCCAAATAAAAAGATCATGCATAATTCTTTTCAATATTATAGAAATGATACTCAAACACAAAATTATTTATTAAAGTTTGCTGTTATGAAACTAAATTTTGGGGAAGTAAAGCTGAAAGACATTTTATTTTTCTTTAAAAAGGACTTACAAGTACTTAAACCATATTTAAGTCTGAACTTGCTGGTCATTTTGTTTAACCATGTGAATGAATTCAATCTCCTGAGAATGCAGTGAAGTACTAATAAGAATAATGTAAGTACTACTGTTCTTGTTGGCAAAATAAAAATGGAAGAATAAGTTAATATGATTGAGATTTTAAATATATATCTATGGGAAATGGTGAGATAAATAACTGTTATGGTAAAAATTCATACCAATCAAACTTAATCCTTTCAGTTTGTATTGTTAGTAACACTCGTGGAAGAGCTAAGAAAACTAACATTTTTTTGTACCAGACACCATTTAAAGCACTTCTATACATGTTAGATCATATTTCATCCTCACAACAACTCTAGAGGTATTCTCTCCATTTGGCAAGTGAGAAAACCAAGGCTCTGAGAGCTCAGTTACTAAGCAGTCACACATACACGATTGTTTAATTTTCCAACTTCTTAAGCTAACTGATCTACATATAATAGGTCTCTTCTATAATTTGATAGTTGCTTTCCTAATAAACCTCAAGTGATCAAAATACCATATTATAAGAAGAAAAAAAAGTTAGGTTATAAAAGTATTAGAGATTACACAGTTTCAATTTGCAAAACCATGTTAGTTTTCCTGCAGGAATTTCTATCATACAGCTATATATGTTATTTACAAATATCACTCAGTAAATTCTATGATTTGATTACATCTATCTGTGGCTGAAGGTACTGACCTATTCCCCCTATCACTAGTACTATTATTAACAAATAGTAACATGTACATTTCACTATGCATGTTAATGATAAAAGTGTAAAGAAATTCAAACAAGCCATATTCTAAGAGTTTTTACTCCTGAATGTAGTTCTAGTTTCTGGTGACTGCTAGGTCTGGTCTGAGTAATATAAACAGTGTTCCCAAATTAACCAAGTAATATCAAATTTCATGTTATAAAAACCATGCTGTGAGGAAAATGCCTCTACATCTTAAGGGTTTACAAATTACTCACTTTTATTCTATGTGCAAGTACACTATAGATCATTACATTCTTCTGTTTGTGAATATTCTAAGAGAGTTTTAGGGTTAAGAGCTTATGTTCAAATTCGATTTCCCTCCTCTCTAGTTATATGAAAGAAAGATTACTTAAGCTCCCTAAAGCACAATTTCCTCATTGGAAAGATGGGGATAAATAGTCCTCAGAGTTCATAAGTAAAGATTACCTGAGATGATGCAGAGAAAATGCTTATTTCTGTGCCTATCACATAGTCAGGCCTGTGGATAATTTTTATTTATTAAAAGATCATACTGACCAGGATATCTTCCAGTTTCATATCCAACATGTCTGTGCCAGTAATATATTTCTTCCAGTCCTCTTGTTCTTGCACCTGTTCTCCCATATTATCCAGGATTAATTCAAAGAAAATAACCTTCTCAGAAATGGTGCTGAATGTATTATCAAAGCAGAACATGTAGTCACCGTCTTCAGTCTCTATCCTGTATTAAAAAAAGTGTATGTCTTCAGTTATCTGTACTTCTATTTAGGATCAAAGAAAAAATTCCTATAGATAGAAAAAGAAATAACATGGTTTACATTAGTAATTGGACAGTTTGCTGACAGAAAGATTTCCTTAGTGTTGAAAGATAATTTATAATTTCTTGGGAAAGAGGTAACTTGTTAATATCCATGTTCAAATACTTGCAACTTAGATGTGCTTGGCATTGGCTCAGGAAATTATGGTTAAAGGTCTTGACCTAATTTTTGGAAAAGGATAAGATTAAAAACATAGATACATGATACCTCAAAATGATCTTTAATATTTACACACTATTAAAAGTAACTTATGATGAGTCAATTTGTATGCAAATAAGACCACAAACCTTCAATTGAGATAACTCTAACGTGAGTTTTGTTTTCAAAAGTAGTGATGGGTTGTTCCAAATGCTTTTCTTCCAGGCCTCCTACAGATTAAGAATATTTTTATGGGGCGCCTGGGTGGCGCAGTCGGTTAAGCGTCCGACTTCAGCCAGGTCACGATCTCGCGGTCCGTGAGTTCGAGCCCCGCGTCAGGTTCTGGGCTGATGGCTCGGAGCCTGGAGCCTGTTTCGGATTCTGTGTCTCCCTCTCTCTCTGCCCCTCCCCCGTTCATGCTCTGTCTCTCTCTGTCCCAAAAATAAATAAACGTTGAAAAAAAAAAGAATATTTTTATAACATACTTTACAAAGGTTAGGATGAGGTCAGTAGCCAACAACCAGAGCTTTACTGTCAGTGGCATTACCCTTTACTGTGTAAATGCCACTCACAGCTGATTTATACTTTTAATCTTGGTCTCATTAGCTTCACATTCAAGATAATTGGCCTGGGCACAGTTACTTTAGCAAAGTGGCTTCCTATTTTTTTTTTTTTTAAACTTTAACAAGAAAAATACTGCATAGGCTAATGACATTTACTAGTGCTGGCCACAAAAACCACTGAAACTGAGTTTTAGTTTTTGTTGGGACTGGTTCATGGAAGGTTGGTTTAAATGATTCTGAAATTTTCTTATTTCCAATACAATGGATTGCTTAAACTGAGGTACGTGTTTCATTTTCTATAGCCTTGTCACTACAGCATGTGGTTCTCCTTTTTTTAAGTCAGTCCACCTGTTTCCAACTTGAAGCATAAGAGATAAGCCCTCAGTAATTTGACTGGATTTTAACATATATACTATACATAAAAAATACTAAATGCTTATCTACCCCCAATAAAAAATGCACACTGCTTTCACATATTCTATCTCTTTTAATCCTTACCATCATATTTCGAAGTTAGGCATAATTGACCTTTTCAAGGTAAGTAAAATAAGGTTCACATAAATTAAAATACTTGCCTATGATCACATAAGCCTGTCATACGCATAGACGAAGTTTGGTTTTGACTCTCGAGTTAATTGATCTTTCTTTTCTGTAATACTGTTCAGAGCCTGTCTGCATTCTTTGCAATCTCCTCAGCCATGACAAACCTTTGTCTGTGAGGATGTATTTAACCTTTGGAAGAAGCTTGAAGAATATACTGGCAAATACAGTGGGGAACAATTTTAAAAGGAAAAAAATGTTATGACTATTTGTAAAGTATAATTCAATGTTAATCACTTTTTAATGTAACTCTTAATTTTGTTTAGTCTTTATTTTATTTAACTCAACTTTATTTAGCCACTTTTAACCCTGAAATGGATAAAAAAGGGAAGCTTTCTGTACCTACTCTTTTTACGTGTACAGATAAAGACACAGGTAAAAAAAATTGGTTCTAAAATTTCATGGGATGATGAGGCATAAAAGTCTAGAAAGGGTGCATGGGGACAAGGGTAAAAATGAAAAACGTTTGACAAGCACTGACATGTATGAACTTATGCATGTGTATGAAAAAAAAAGATGTTTACTACTTTATAGTCATTCCTATACTAATCTCTTTCTAAATCTGTGTTAATTACTTTTAGTAGAAAGGAACTTTATTACTACAAATGATACAAAATATTAGCAAATAAGAAATGCAGTTAATTTTCCTTCCAATTAGAATAAAGAACATAAGTCATCCAAAATGGGTAAGTTCTCATGTAAGTTAGGGTGGTATTAATTCAGTTGTCTAGAAAAATACACACACACACAAAATTTCTCATTCCCAAAAGTGCCAGCCAATAGCTGTTACTTAAGGTGTTTGTAGCTCTGGAGACATTTTTCCTAACCCTGCCTTCTGGAAGGACAGTATTTGTTTTAAGGATTTAACAAAAAAACTATTTCAGTGTCATAACAGCTATTTTAGTTGCCTTAAAAAAGTTAATATAGCTAGGGGCACCTGGGTGGCTCAGTTGGTTGAGCATCCAACTCTTGATTTCAGCTCAGGTCATGATCTCATGGGCTCTGTGCTAGCAGTGTGGAGCCTGCTTGGGATCCTCTCTCCGTCTCTCTGCCTCTCCCCCCTGCTCTCTCTTTCTCAAAATGAGTAAACATTAAAAAAAATTAGAGGAGGCAGGATAGATCAAAATTCTTGCTTTCTGGGCATCTGGGTGGCTGTCAGTTAAGTGTCTGACTCTTGATCTCAGCTCAGATCATGATCCTATGGTTGGTGTGTTTGAGCCCCGTGTTGGGCCCTGTGCTGATGGCAAGAAGCCTGCTTGGAATTTTCTCTCCTCTCCGTCCGTTTCCCACTTGTGCTCTCTTTCTCTCTCTCAAAACAAATGAATAAACTCTAATAAAATAAAAAAAGCAGTGTTCCAAAAAAAACCCAAAACAAACAATTCTTGCTTTCTACTATACAATGGTTAGAATATTTCTGGCACATAGCACTATGCAAGTACTAGCTATTACAATTATTCGTATTTTTTTTTTTAATTTTTTAATGTTTATTTTTGAGAGAGACAGAATGCGAGTGGGTTAGGGGCAGAGAGAGAGGGAGACACAGAGTCTAAAGCAGCCTCCAGACTCTAAGCTGTTAGCACAGAGACCGACGCGGGGCTCGAACTCACGAGCTGTGAGATCATGACCTGAGCCGAAGTTGGACGCTCAACCGACTAAGCCACCCAGGCGCCCCCAATTATTCATCTTTGTTAACCAGCGTATGTGGCATGTAATTGATAGTGAATACTAAATACATGTATGAATGAATGAGGGGAAAGAATATCTCAACTATAATACTCTTTTCAATAACAATACTTTCTTATTTTTTATTTTTATTTAATTTTTAAATTTTTATATATATTTCTAAATTTTAAAGTTTTAATTTTTTATTACATTTTTAAATTTTATTGTTAAACTGCTTTATTTTTTTTTTTAACGTTTATTTATTTTTGAGACAGAGAGAGAGCATGAACGGGGGAGGGTCAGAGAGAGGGAGACACAGAATCTGAAACAGGCTCCAGGCTCTGAGCTGTCAGCACAGAGCTGATGCGGGGCTCCATCTCACGGACAGTGAGATCATGACCTGAGCCGAAGTCGGCCGCTTAACCGACTGAGCCACCCAGGCGCCCCTAAACTGCTTTATTTTTTAATTTTTTAAATGTTTATTTTTGAAAGAGAGAGAGACATAGAGTGTAAGTGGAGGAGGGGCAGAGAGAGAGGAAGACAGAGAATCTGAAGCAGGCTCCAGGATCTGAGCTGTCAGCACAGAGCCTGACATGGGGCTTGAACCTACAAACTGTGAGATCATGACCTGAGCCAAAGTCAGACACTCAACTGACTGAGCCACCCACGTGCCTCTAAAATGCTTTTTTTTTTTTTAATTTTTTTTTTCAACGTTTTTTATTTATTTTTTGGGGGACAGAGAGAGACAGAGCATGAACGGGGGAGGGGCAGAGAGAGAGGGAGACACAGAATCGGAAACAGGCTCCAGGCTCCGAGCCGTCAGCCCAGAGCCTGACGCGGGGCTCGAACTCCCGGACCGCGAGATCGTGACCTGGCTGAAGTCGGATGCTTAACCGACTGCGCCACTCAGGCGCCCCTAAAATGCTTTTTAAAATGGCACTTTACCTATGCAGAGCTCAGGAAAAATCTTTGTATAAACCATTAATACAGAAATAGTAATTTAAAAAGTCAGTTTAGATTGATAAACTTGGAACTATGCTTTTTCTTTGATAGTTATGAACAGAAACTAAAAGTGTAACTTATCTTTAAATTTGAGAATATAGAAAATATGTAGAATTTCTGCCATTTTTTTCCTCCAATTTCCTCCTTTCCTTTAGGAATAAATTAAAATGAACTGTTAGGGGGCGCCTGGGTGGCGCAGTCGGTTAAGCGTCCGAGTTCAGCCAGGTCACGATCTCGCGGTCCGTGAGTTCGAGCCCCGCGTCGGGCTCTGGGCTGATGGCTCAGAGCCTGGAGCCTGTTTCCGATTCTGTGTCTCCCTCTCTCTCTGCCCCTCCCCCGTTCATGCTCTGTCTCTCTCTGTCCCAAAAATAAATAAACGTTAAAAAAAAAAAAAGAAAAAAATCTTTAAAAAAAAAAATAAAATAAAATAAAATGAACTGTTAGGAAGAAAAGGTATCTTGCTTTCTTGTACAGAATTACCTCTCATTAAACCATTGGGAGAAAAGACTGAGTTTATAAAAGTTCACATTTATTGAGTTCTTTAGATATGCCAGGCCACTGTTCTAAGCACTTTATATGTATTAATTTTTTTTTATTCACCACAGTCCTCTTGAGGTACATGTTATTGCTTTTTCTATGGTTTTACCAACTTAACATTTATCATGATCATTTTAGCAATAAAGAAACTGATGGGAATGCAAGCTGGTGCAGCCACTCTGGAAAACAGTATGGAGGTTCCTCAAAAAACTAAAAATAGAATTACCCTATGACCCAGCAATTGCGCTACTAGGCATTTATCCAAGGGATACAGGTGTGCAGTTTCAAAGGGACACGTGCACCCCATGTTTATAGCAGCACTATCAACAATAGCCAAAGTATGAAAAGAGCCCAAATGTTCATCAATGGATGAATGGATAAAGAAGATGTGAGATATACACACACACACACACACACACACACACACACACATACACACAATGGAGTATTACTCGGCAGTCAAAAAGAATGAAATATTGCCATTTACGACTATGTGGATGGAACTGGAGGGTATTATGCTAAGTGAAATTAGAGAAAGACAAAAATTGTATGACTTCACTCATGAGGATTTTAAGAGACAAAACAGATGAACATAAGGGAAACAAAAATAATATAAAAACAGGGAGGGGGACAAAACAGAAGAGACTCATAAATATGGAGAACAAACTGAGGGTTACAGGAGGGGTTGTGGGAGGGGGGATGGGCTAAATGGGTAGGGGGCACTAAAGAATCTACTCCTGAAATATTGTTGCACTATATGCTAACTAATTTGGATGAAAACTTAAAAAAATAAAAAGTAAAACAAGTTAAAATAAAAAAAAAAAAGAAATTGAGGCATAGAGCACTAGAGTAAGTTAATGAAAGTTACACAGCTAGTGAACAGTGAAACCAGTATTTAAAACCAGGCTGTACAACTCACTCTTAATCACTACACCAAATTTCAAATCTACCTTCTAAAAATTAGATTTAAACAAAAGTTTATCTTTAGTTATATTAACTTCTTAATATATTTTTTTAAGTTTTTACTTATTTTGAGAGAGAGCCCTGCAAGTGTGTGGGCATACAGCACTTGAACAGGGAAGGGGCAGAGAGGGAGAAAGAGAATCCCAAGCAGGATATGCACTGCCATCACAGAGCTAGACTTCAGGCTTGATTCCATGAGAAATGTGAGATCATGACCTGAACCGAAATCGAGTGTCAGATGCTCAACATACTGAGCAACCCAGGGGCCCCTATCCTGCTTCCTCTTAATAAATGTGTATCCCTGCAGACTTAATTTAACTTCTCTGAGCCTCCTTGTCTGTAAAATGAGAATTGAGGAATCAAGGAATCTCTCATAATGAGTTAGAATGATTAATTTAGAAGCATATAAAATGCAAAGCCTAGTTTATGGCAAACATTAGACTGTACTTGCTTTTCTTCTAACTGCAAACTCACAATTTAGTTTTAATGCAATGAGTAAACAAAGTGCTGCAGTAGAATAATAGAATGGAAGAGGGAAACACACAAGATACGAACAAAGAGAAGTGAGATGTAAGAGAGCATATATAGCCTTTTGTTAAACTCTAAACTTGTAACAAGTTATTTTCTTCCTTTCTGGCTTCCTATGGTCAGATCTTTTATTATCATATCTTCTAATTATCTAAGAAGAATGAGGCCTTAGTAAGAGGCATACATACACGACACATATGTACAAAGACATACTATACTTTTTTTTTTTTTTTTTTTTTTGAGAGAAAGAGGAAGAGACTGAGTACAAGCAGGGGAGGGGCAGAATCTTAAGCAGGCTCCATGCTGCCAGTGCAGAGCCTGATGAGGGGCTCGTTCTCATGACTGTGAGATCATAAGAGCTGGATGCTTAATTGACTGAGCCACCCAGGCATCACTGTACTTGTTTTTTTAAGCAAAGGAACAGTGGACAAATATGATATAGCCAACAGCTAAAAAAAAAACTATAGCCTAAAAACTATAAAAAAAAAACCCAAAACTATATACCTAAACAGTAACTTAAAATGGAAAGGTTGTGCTAAGTAGAAAAACAGGTTTAAAATTCCACAACAGACTGAATTCAACACCTAGGGCACATTCATCCTATTTAACCAAAGCAAAGAAAGAAATTAGTTAGGATTAATACAATATGCCTAAAAAAAGGGAAAAAAGTTAAAGGAAGACATTTTAGTTTATACTAGGCCACTCTCAAAGACTGCTTAAAATGTTCATATGGAATCATTTAATACTAATGTTTAGTATCATCAAATGTGCTAAATTTCCCTGCCTTGCAGATAGCACATTGATATTATTCAGCCCAAGAAACTCAACTAAGGGATTACTACTTACGTGTGAACTCCATCTGATTTTCTTTGTTCAAAAACTAAGGTTCTTCCTTGTGGAGAGGCAAGATGGAAATCAATATCTAATCCCGCTCCATCTAAGACCTGTAGAAAAGCACAAAAGGGAAGAACACATTATAAATAGAATAAAAAATATATGAAGTAGATCATGTGACGAAATGATTTTCTTTCTAAACCTAGAGAGGTAGGAAAGTCAACAAGATGCATGTAAGGGCTAGGAAAGAGCAGAAAGACCATCCATTCAATTCCATTCATTTTTGGAACTTTCTTACCAATTCATGTTGCCAGCATCTAAATTTAGGCCTTATAAATATTACTGAAATAATCTTCCTAAAATGGTGCCTTGGTTGAGAGGCCCTGTAGAGTGGAAAGAAACACGAAGGGAGTTCAAATGATAGACCTTACCTAGGTAATTTAGGGCACACTTATGTAACTTTTCTGTTTATCTTCAATAAAATAATAATTAGCTATTTCTTAGCACAGAACTCAAAACTTCCATGATCTGACCCCAACTGACTTCAGTGTATTCACCTATTATTCCCCAATATGAACTGAATATTCCAACTAGGTTGTTTGTTTACTGGCCAAAGAACACAATCTGTTCCTTTACAATCCCAAAATGTCCTGATGATGATGATAGCTAACAATTAGAGTGTATGCCACACATTGTTTTAAGGGCTTCATGTGGTTTAATTTCCTCACAACAATTCTAAGAAGCAGGTCTTATTATTATCATCAAGACATAAATAGAAGAAACAATCAACCCAACAAACAGAAAACAAACAAACAAAAAAGTGAGGCATACAGAAATAATTTCCCCAAGGTGATACAGCAAATGAATGGCATGGTCAAAACTTGAACTCAGCAATCCGCCTCCAATAGCTAATCTTTTTCTTATTTCACTCTATTTTGTTTATTATTTTTTCTGGTGGCTTTAATGGAATGATATAAAAAATTACCTATTCCTGTGCTCTACTTACTGATCAACAGTAGTAGTTTCAAATGGCTAGCTAAATATACAGAATTCTTTTTCTTCTTTACATCCCAATAAAATGAAGAATATATATAATGATATAAATATTCCATAACAACACTAGAAACCAATAGCTATCAATCTCAACATTCTCACTGAAACAGACTAGAGACATTTGTTGAAATCAGTGCCCCACGGAGGACCTGGGTGGCTCAGTCAGTTAAGCATCTGACTCGATTTCAGCTTAGGTCATGATCTCCCAGTTGGTGGGTTTGAGCTCCGCATCAGGCTCTGTGTTGACAGCACGGGATTCTTTCTCCCTCTCTCTGCCCCTCCCCATCTTGCACTCTCAATCTCTCTCTCTCAAAATAAATAAACTTAAAAAAAAAAAAAAAAATCAATGCCCCATTTTTCATGTTATTGGTTTTTCTGAGAGGATTAAGTTCTGAAAAAATAGTTAATATAAACAGACTTTAAAATGTTTCCTCAGATGAATATACATCCTCAGAGAAATTCAGGAATGTGTAACCCATAAAAAATGAGGTTCCTAGTATGAAAAATAAGCTCTCAAAAAGATTAAAAAATGTTGCCAAAATTTATTTAACAAATGCTATGATAGCAGAATAAATATGGATAGAGACTAAAAATCAGCAAACTGGAAGGAACCAAGGAATTCTCAGAACAAGGTGAAAAAATAGAGATGAAAAGTATGAGGGAAATTTTAAGATCATTCATGAAGGACAGAGCTAAAGATTTCAAATATCTAACAAGCATTTCAAAGAAGACAACCAAGAGAAATGAAGGGAGGAAATCATTAAATAAGAGAACAAAAATTTTTGCTTCAAAAGATAAAAATCTTTGTAGACTGGAAGGGACTAATAGAGGTGAAGCAGGATAAATGAAAAAAAGAGTAAAAATCCTACTGACTTTCCCAAAGGATTTAAAAAGAACAACCTAGAAACTTCCAATGATAAGTAGTAGAGAACTGCAAAATAACAAGAACTGGGGGATGGGGGCACCTGGATGGCTCATTCCATTAAGCGTCTAACTCTTGATTTCTACTCAGGTCATGATCTCATGGTTGTGAGACTGAGCCCCTCGTCAACACAGAGGCTGCCTGGGATTCTCTCTGTCTGACCCTCTCACACTTGTTCTCTCATGCTAACTCTCTCTCTCAAAAATAAATAAACTTTAAAATTGAGATTGGCATCAGAATTCTTATCTATAATACTAGATGCAAAAAACCATAATGAAGCCATGTCTTGAATGATCCCAATTAAAACAAAAAATATTTGGTAAAGTGAAAGCAAAAAGTAAGTACATTTTTAGATGTCCAAGGACTTAAAGTATTTTCAAAGAATTATTCTCTAAAAAACTAAAAAAAGATACCCATTAAATCAGAAAATAAGAGATCTAACAAAACTAAACAAAGATTTCAGTAAAACAAAGTTTAAAAGAGATTATTGGTAGTGACTGTCAGGCTTAATGAAATTGTTTAAAATGATATTTAAGAATACAGAATATACTTAAAAATACATAAAATACAATTTTAAGATGTAAAATATTTATTTAAAAAAATCATAATCTGAAACTAAACTTCCTGATGATTTCACTGAAAGATTAGTGCCACTTTCCTTAGTCTGTGCTGTTGCTTTAACAGTCGTTCGGTTCCTGTAAGGCTTTCTTCTGTCTTCTTCCTCAATACGTGGCACATGTATTCTTTTTACCAATCGCCTTGTTCCGCTCACTCCTTTTATGCCTAATAAAACTGATTTTTCTATAGATCTGAACTCTACTTCTAAAATGTCTTCTCTGGAGGAACCGGGGTGGCTCAGTTGGTTAAGCATCCGACTTCAGCTCAGGCCATGCTCTCACGGTTTGTGGGTTGGAGCCCTGCGTTGAAGCCCCGGGTGGGACTCTGTGCTGACAGCTCAGAGCCTGGAGCCCTGTTTGGATTCTGTGTCTCATTCTCTCTCTGCCCCTCCTCAACTTGCGCGCGCGCACTCTCTCTCTCTCTCTCAAAAAAAAAAAAGATAAAGAAAAAAAAAGAAAAAACTGGAATGTCTTCTCTCAATTTCCAGATGAAATTAAGTCTTCCCATTAAATACTCTCATAGCTGTATATACTTACCTTCATTAGAGTTACAATTTACACTTATGTAACAATTTGATTCCTGTTTCCACACTAGATTGTATGAGTATGAGAACATGCACTATTTTTTTACTCATCATTGTATCCATAGCGCTTAGCATAGTGCTCACACAAATTAAGCACTCAGCAATGATTTAAAAAGTTAAATGAATGATCTATTTTAGTCATAAGATATGTGTATTGACATTTAAAAATTTTAAGAACTGGGGTGTCCTTGGGGCGCCTGGGTGGCTCAGTCGGTTAAGCCGCCAACGTTGGCTCAGGCCATGATTTCACAGTTTGTGAGTTTGAGGCCCGTGTTGGGTTCTGTGCTGACAGCTCAGAGCCTGGAGCCTGCTTTGGATTCTGTGCCTCCCTTTTTCTCTGACCGTCCCCTGCTCACACTCTGTGTCTCTCTCTCTCTCTCAAAAATAAATAAACATAAAAATTTTCTTTTTTTTTTTTTTTAAAGAACTGGGGTGTCCTGGGTGGCTTATTCAGTTAAGCATCTGACTTTGGCTGGGGTCATGATCTCACGGTTTGTGGGTTTGAGCCCCTTGTTGGGCTCCGTGCTGACAGTGAAGAGCCTGCTTGGGATTCTCTCTCTCCCCCTCTCACACTGGTACTTTATATAAAATAAATAAGCTTTAAAAAATCATTAAAAAGTTTTTGGGGCGCCTGGGTGGCGCAGTCGGTTAAGCGTCCGGCTTCAGCCAGGTCACGATCTCGCAGTCCGTGAGTTCGAGCCCTGTGTCAGGCTCTGGGCTGATGGCTCGGAGCCTGGAGCCTGTTTCCGATTCTGTGTCTCCCTCTCTCTCTGCCCCTCCCCCGTTCATGCTCTGTCTCTCTCTGTCCCAAAAAAATAAACGTTGAAAAAAAAAATTAAAAAAAAAAAAGTTTTTAAGAACTTAATAATATAATGTGGGTGTGGTCAATTATTTTAGAAGTATCCTCTTAACCTTGAAAAGTAAGAAATGGTTAAAATTTTTCAATATGTCACAGTAACCCAAAGGTAATGTCTGCAATGTCTGTTCTCTGATATTTTAAAAATGAAAACAAAAAGCAGTAGCTTATTGTTATTGGAAAATTAATCATGGAGTTGGAAAATGCACACAAAAAGTTGAAGATTATCCCTTACCCTAGAAAGTCCTCCAACACTGTCTAGGACTACAGACATTAAATGATTTTCCTCCCCCCCTACCCAAGAACAACTATATTGTTTAGGGGGAATGCAGTGGGGGAACAGTCCCTTTAAGAGTGACTAAAGATGGAAAGTGTAAAGCTAAATGAAGCTAGCTATTTAACTCAAGAAGTGTAAATGTAGAAAAAAACTAACATTCAGTGCCTATTTACTATGTGTCAGGAATGACCTATGAACAATTATTTACTCATTTTTTCAAATCAACTCTATGAGGTAATTACTATTATCTCTATTTTACAAGTGAGAGGTTAAGTAACTTGTTCAAAATCACATAGGTACTAAGTGACAGAGTTAAGATTTCAAACCAGGCATTTTATCTCTAGAAGTCTTATATGATAATCACAAGAGGTCAGTAGTTAATATACATTTCCTCCCTAATACCTGTATTAATACTAAGGAATTTTTGAATAAGACAAATTGTTTTCTTACCTGGATTATTTCACTAACCCCCCGTTGGTTTCCTTGCCTCTAATTTTGCCCTCCTTAAATCCATCTTCCACACTGTACCCAGTGACCTATCTGAAAAACAGTTTTGACTGTTACCATGCTGCTTGTATCTTCAATGGCCCTTGTACAGAACAAGGGCAAAGCCATGCAGTATGGCTTCATGGCCCACGTTGGGTTAAGATTCATGATCCTGATCCATCCAGCCTTCTGAGACCTCCAATCTCTTTTACTTCTACTCGCACCCTAGACTTTACAGTTTTAAAGTCTAATAAAGACCCAGCATTTGTGTCCACATACTGCCCACCAACAAAACATACTATACATATACTATTCGTTTTGTTCCTTTTCCTGAAATTGCCCCTCCTTCCTTGCATTCTTGTCTCACTTAAGCATCTTTTTAGATTCAAATTTATTTTCTCCAGAATTCTTTTCTGAAACCCCAGAGAAGTGGCTCTTCTCTACAGCACTTAACAATACTTTATTGAAATTACCTATTTATTGGCCAGTGTCCCTTAAATAATAAGATCCCTGAAAACAGGAACTTTTTTTTTTTTGTCCGTGTCATCGTGGGTCTTCTCGTCCACACTCTTCCCACATCCCCCCACCCCCAACCCTCGCCAATTACTGGCATATGGTAAATGAACTTTTGAACCACACTGGTAATCAATAGATGTTGCGTTCTAGTCTCAGTTTTGCTCACTATGTAACCTTAGATACTGCGCTATTGCTTTCCTTAAGTATCTATAATTTAATTCTAAAGTTCCTTCCGATATAAATTCTACATAACTTTTTATTTTGCTCTATACGTGACAGTAACTGTTGTTGAAAAGATTCTTTACATCAACTTAAAAAAATTAACATCTTATTATAAATTAAGTAATTTGTGAAAAATTAAAAGGCGAACCACACCAATGCATCTTTTTTTGCAGTGCTATCTAGAAACATCAAAATTAGCTGTGTTGAACTAACAAGATTTCTTCTAAGAAATTATCCTCTACCACGATGACTACATCAATTAAGGCAAATCCCTACATATTATTATGCAGACACTAAAAAGAAAACAATGGGAGAAATGCTTACAATACTGAACGAAAGGTTATAAAGTTTTAATATACAATTAGATACTACCTGGCTTAAAAATAAATATCTGAGAAGGAAATGTACCCTTAAATACATCAATAGCTCCTTTCAAAATATTCCAAAATCGGATTTAGTGATAATCACATGTTCACAATTCAAAAATCCTTAGCTGAAGCAATGACAGTGAACATTTATAATACCGGAATTGGGTGAGCGTGGTGGGGGTAACAAAACAAGTGTCATCATCTGCAATGATGAAGAAGAACGTGTTATCAGTCCTGTATTGCGAAATTCCCAGTATCGGAGCATGTGCTGGTTAGCAAGGCGATGGGTGAATTATGAAACAAAGAGGGAAACCACCGAGATCACCAGTGTTGGCCTCTTTCCGACCAGAGGAAAGGGGAGAAGGCGGGTAGTGAATTCCAGGTCCCGCCTAACTTCTCGGTCCCCGGCCCCAGGAGAACGAAGCCTCGTGCGCCTGCGCCGAGCTGGCAGGCCACCCAGGCGGCCCTCCCCTGTTCACCACCCCGGCAGTCCACAAGAAGTTTCTAAGAGGGTGAGAGGCTAAGACGGTGTAGCTAGGATAAAGGAGGCTGGCTCACTCTCCGCACTTACTTGGTACTCAATCTCCAGCGAGGCCTTCAGGGGCATGGGCTGGTAGAAACACTCCTTCTGGCCGGCCGGAAGGGTAAACGTGAAGTCGCTGTCTAAGGAGGGAGTGAAGGCGGCAGCCACCGGCAGCAGCACTGGGTACGGAATGGCCAGGAGGAGCACCGGGAAGGGCAGCCAGATCTTGACGCCCATCCCTGCCGGGGCGATCTTGGGTTAGAAGAGACGCGGGAGGTGTGCGTGACTGGCACCTAGGCTCCGCTTTTCCTCCCTGGACTCCTCGTGGTTGGCAGGGAAACCTGAAGCCTGAAGCCTGAAGCAACCCCAGGTGGTGGCCACGACGGCGGCACAGGATCCCTCAGAGCGGGAAACACCGGCCTCCAAAGGGTAGGGACCGAGGGGCGGGGCCAGCAGTCCTTTTCCGCACCCGCCTCGGCCTCGGCCCCCTCAAGCCCGGCGTGAGCGCGCCCCGCCTCACACTCGGGAGGCAGGTTCCCATGGCTTCCCCCACACCAATGGGCGTCGTAGGAGTAATTGTGGGAAATGTAGTTCGGAGCGAGCGGGCTTGGATGCGCTCGCTGATCACTATCCCCGACCGACCCCGCGTCGTGGCGTCACCTCACGCAGAGCCTGCGCAGGGGGCGGGTCTGAGGCCCGGGAGGCGTGTCCCCAACGGCTCCCGCGGCGGTTCGAACTCCGTGAGGCTGTGGTTCGTTTGTTCACCGCGTCAAGTGTTTGATGCTTCCACGCCCCGAGCTCTGTAGAGAGTCGTAGGCTTCCGAACGCGGATGAGAGCGCGGTGTGCGCTGTTGTCAGGTGGGTCCGTCTCCCAACTACGGCTTGGGTGGTGACTGCTCCTTGGAGGGTAGAAACAGGCCTACCTGGAGTTACGTTCCTTTCCCTCCCAGCACCCTCGAAAGCGCTTCGTTTTCACCCTTACTGCGCTGGCTGCTCTGCAGGGTTGTGTTTTACTTGAGAAATCGGGGAGGAAGAGGTTATGTTTTTCTCTGCTGCTTCCAGATGAATGTAGGATTAATTCTGTCAAATTGAGAGTAGTTGATAACAGGACAATACAACATAAATCTCTGATCTTGCCAAATGAGGAATCTTTTAAGACTACAACCCATCCTATTACTTGCAAGGTTTATAAAGAACACTTTGTTCTTCGGTGTTGATGGGTATGCGTGCGTAAAGCTACAAACACGTTATTAGGGCCAAAAATACTTTGCCACGTGTGTGAGAATAGACTTTTATAACTACTGTAAGTTGGAGGGAAGAAAAAAAATCTTTGACAGTAAATGCTCTAATAAGAAAAAAAGTTAAAAAGCAAATATATTCGTTGGTATTGAAGTGTTAGGGAATTGTTACATTAAAATACACAGATGTTGGACCCAAAACCTGATTTAGTTGAAACGTAATATTGAATGGCATTTTAGAATTTACCCAAATTGTCTGTACCCTTTTTTCCTTCACCATCCTGTAGGAGGCTAGAGATGTTGAAAAGATAGAGCAGAATGGGGACCTGATCCACTGACTTTTGTATGGGAGAGTCTTCTCACTTAAGCAGAAACAAATTTGTGCAAACGAAAGGGGAAAAAAGAAACATTTTCTCTCTGATGACATAGCGTCTCATTTAATTTCGTGCCACAGTTTCTTACAATAAGGTGAGGGTTTTCTTTTTAATCTTCCTCCTTACATCTGAGAAATTTTGAGTGGGAAGTAAATTTACCAAACTATTTTGGCTCAATGAAAGGAAAGAAGGGCAATTAGGGAGTCATCATTTATTCACCGAACATACTGAACTTCTGCAAGTGCCTTACAGTCCTGAACATAATACACAGGACTCCTAACCTTTTGGAGCTTGGGATGTGGTCAGAATTCTAGAAGGGTAATGAGAGAGAGATGCTACAATGACAAAGGTAAATGGGATTTGAAAGAAGAATGTAATTTTAAGATGCAGAAAGATCTAGAGGAGTAGTAAAGATTTTAAAGCCTTAGTTTTTATTATATTAGTTACTAATATATACTTTGAAGCAATGATTTTATGTATTAATTATTAATAACAAAATGTGGCCTTTAGTTATGATTTTTTATTTGCAAAGGTTATTTAGTAGAGAATTTCACAACTCCAGAGATCGTCATCAGTTGAAGAAAGAAAAGCTTTTCTTCATGTATTTCTATGAGTTAACTTGCTAAATGCCATTTTGATCCTTATGGTTGTGATGTGACTGTGTGTGTTTTTTAAACCTTATAACCATTTTAAATAGGAGAAGGAGTTAAACTTTACTTGGTAATAAATTGCTTTTAAGAAAATATGAATGATTATAATGATACCATTTTTATCAGGTTTTCGGACCTTGTAACTTGAGCATGTAAGTTCAAACAGCTCATATTGAAATTGATTTATAATAAGTTAGAAATTGCAGTGCAACATAATTAAAAGGTCTTTGGATCCTGATGACTTCAGTTCAAATCTTGTTTCTACCATTGACAGTTTGTATGACCTTGAGTAAATTATTTAATTTGTCATATTCTTAGTTCATCTTTGACGTAGAATAAAAGTACTTAATGCACACAATTGTTAGAAAGATTAAATGTGCTTGGAGAAGGGGGACTAGAATAACTAGACTCTATATAATAAAAAATTGATTCACTGATATTCTATTGAACTTTCCATTTGCATGGCTTTACAGTGCAGAGAATTTCCTTGTTACTGGGGTTTTGTTTTGTTTTAAATTACTATGAAAGATTGCACATCATTTGAGAAAATAGAAAAATAATGAGTTAAATTCTATTATTGTGAGAGTATTTTGACTGACACCACAGATTCTTTCCATCAAGGTACAAGAAATTCATTTCATTTTTTAAGAAATGGAATCTAGTTCATCAGACTACTGTAATAAAGACCATGAAGAAGAAAGTTTGCTTGCAAATGTTGCTTCTTTAAGACATGAACTGAAGATAACAGAATGGAGTTTGCAGAGTTTAGGGGAAGAGTTATCCAGGTAAGTAAGTAAAATCATATGTAGACTTTAGAATATGACTTTATGAATGTAAAATGTATGAATTTCATTATTATATATTTTGTTTCTAATACATATTTAGAATAGGAAATAGTTTTTCTGTAATTTTTAAAAAAATATTTATTTTTGAGAGAGAGAGAGAGAGAGACAGAGCAAGAGCAGGGGAGGGGCAGAGAGAGAGGGAGACACAGAATCTGAAGCAGACTCCAGGCTCTAAGTTGTCAGCACAGAGCCTGACACAGGTCTGGAACTCACAGATTGCGAGAGCATGACCTGAGCCGAAGTCGGACACTTAACCGACTGATCCACCCAGGCACCCCAATTTTCTGTAATTTTTAATGTAACCCTTGGTTTAAGGAAAAAGTAGAAATATTAGGGAAGTGTTTGTACATTAAGTTGACACTTTTACTGTATTAGGACTCAGTATAAAATATATGTTTCGGGGTTAATCTTTTATTATTTTGACTTTTTTTTTTTATAAATTTTTTTTTCAACGTTTTTTATTTATTTTTGGGACAGAGAGAGACAGAGCATGAACGGGGGAGGGGCAGAGAGAGAGGGAGACACAGAATCGGAAACAGGCTCCAGGCTCCGAGCCATCAGCCCAGAGCCTGACGCGGGGCTCGAACTCACGGACTGTGAGATCGTGACCTGGCTGAAGTCGGACGCTTAACCGACTGTGCCACCCAGGCGCCCCGACTCTTTTTTTGAATCTTAAGTAATTCTAGCGTATAGTCTCTAGACTACACAGATTGTTAGTTTAAAACTAATTACACTTTATTAAGAAATTTAGTTGTGACATTGCCTTAAGTTCAGAACTGAATGTGATTTCCAGCAGCACTTCAGGTGCTTTTCTTTCTGTTTTTTTATTTGATGTATAGAAATTGGAGTGACTACTTAAATCATCTAGGAATTAAAATGTATTTTTCTTTTTTCTCTAGTGTTAGTCCAAGTGAAAATTCTGATTATACCTCTAATCTCTCAAGGTCTGAAAAACTCATCCTGGAAGATCTTTCTCTGCCTAACCAGCTTGGACTTTTGAATCACACACCTTATAAAACAGTTTGTAAAATGCCCAGTGGCCGTACTGATTTTCAAAAAAAACCAAGAGATAAGGTTATTGTTTTTAGACCTGTCTACATAAAAGTAGTTTTGGTTTTAGATCTGTCTACTTAAAATACTTTGAGTTTTTTCTTTAAATGTCTTATGTTTTCCATAGTCTTTTATCATCATGCTTAAGACTCATTGAATTTAAATGTTATGGTTCTTTTTGTGTCCTAACAAGAAAATAGTTGCTTTGGTGTGTTGCTCTATTTTTAAACTTCTATATTTATTACCTTTTTGCAATTAAATGGCTTGCTTTCCTAAGTAAATTGTAAGTCCTGTGATTTTTGGCACTATCCCATGTACGGAATAGGTAATCAGTTATTTATTCAGTGGTTAAGGTATATTTACCATATTTAGCCTGAATCAGGTGCTATATGATAACATGGTATTGTTCTCTTCATTATCCCTGAATTTTGTGGATGCTCTTCGACATCTTTACTAGTCTGGAACTCTCTCTCTCTCCATATTTCGTATTCAATCATATTGTCCATCTCACTGTGTTTACCTTTCTTCCTTACTCAACCCTTTAATCTCCCTTTCCCCTCTCTTCCTATGCTCTATTGCCTCACTGCCAGCATGCATATATAGATACAGTTGCATATGCACTTCATCATCTTTTTTTTTTTTTTTTTTAATTTTTTTTTTTTTTTCAGCGTTTATTTATTTTTGGGACAGAGAGAGACAGAGCATGAACGGGGGAGGGGCAGAGAGAGAGGGAGACACAGAATCCGAAACAGGCTCCAGGCTCTGAGCCATCAGCCCAGAGCCCGACGCGGGGCTCGAACTCACGGACCGCGAGATCGTGACCTGGCTGAAGTCGGATGCTTAACCGACTGCGCCACCCAGGCGCCCCTTCATCATCTTTTTGAATAAAAATTTGTCTTCCCACTTCAGAAAGCTAACAATTGAGATGTTTTTTCTTTTTTTTTTTTTTTACGTTTATTTAGATATTTTGAGAGAGAGAGAGAACATGCACATGCACAAGTGGGGGAGAGGCAGAGAGAGAGGGAAAGAGAAAGAATCCTAAGCAGGCTCCACACTGTCAGCGTGGAGCCCCATGTGGGGCTCAAACTCATGAACCGTGAGATCATGACCTGAGCTGAAATCAAAAGTCAGATGTTTAACTGACTGAGCTACCCAGTATGCCCCAAGAGGTTTTCTTTTTGTAAGGAAGCTACTTAATGAAGCAGTGTGAGCCAGCAATTTAGAAAATAAATTCAAATTCCATGTCTACAAAGATTATGTAATTCTGGGGGCAAAAAAATTTTTTTTTACAAACTGGAAAATTGACCTCTATCCTAACTCAAATTGCTGCTCAGTTTTGTTACATATATGCTTTATTTGAAATCATTGTGTTTTACCTTAAGCAAAATCAAAAGACAGATGATAAATTGGAGGGGGAAAATATTGGTAATGCCTGTTAAAGACAAAGGGGTAATCTCTTTAATATGGGAAGAGCTTCTAGAAAGAAGAAAAGGTAAACAATCCGATAGAAAAATGGGCAATAGATATGTGTGAAAAAGGAAATTAAAATGATCTTCAAACCAATAAAAAGGTGTTCATTCTCATTCATAATAAAAGGAATTCACAGTGAAACTATACTTAGGTACCAGTTCTTAACCTATCAGATTGTTAAAACATCCAGATGTTTGATACCGTATTTTGTGGTGAAATTAGAAGGAGATAGGTGTTCTCATACATTGCTGGTAGGAATGCAAAATGATATAGCCCCTGTGGAGGGTTATTCGGTAATGTTTCCCAAAATCACAAATACGTTTACTCTTGATGTGGAAATCCCATTTCTAGAAAAATACCTGACAGGTATGCCTGCATAAGTACAAAATGAAACATTGTTTGTTATAACAGAAGATTAGAAATACCTCAAGTGTCCAGTAATAGGGGATTAGTTGAATAAACATGCAATGGAAACTGCAGCTGAGGTGGGGAAGAGAATAAAAGAATAGGACTTTCCAACTATATTGATTGTGGAGAGATTGGCAGGATATATAGTTTAAAAAATGCAAGGTACAGAATGACATAATTAGAATGCTAGATTTTGCATAAGTCAGTCTGGGAGTGGGTAATTTGTATTGCTTGCAAATGAATGTGGAAACACTAGAAGACTGGGCTTAGTTAAGACCATAACTTAATAACTCTGTAGTTAATAACTGTATAAGCAGTTCCCTATTTTTTTTTTTTTTTTGCTGTGTGATTGGTGTTTTATAAATAAGAAACTTATAAAAATGGTTACCTATCTACTAAAAATGGGAATGAGGCTTCTGTATGTTTTGTATAGTTTTGACTTTTGAATTGCATAAGTATATTACTTTTTTAAAAAAAAATTATGTCTTGAAAACCTCAACCTTCTAGAAAATTAATTTATTATAAAATATATATTTAAAAGTATAATAAAAATTTGTGTACAGTTTACTTTTTTATTTTTATTTTTTTAATTTATTTTTTATTTCAGAGGGAGAGAGCACAAGGTGGGAGAAGGGCAGAGGGAGAGAGAATTTTAAGCAGGCTCCATGCTCGGTCTAGCGCCCAAAACGGGGCTCAATCCCATGACCCTGGGATCATGACCCTAGCTGAAATGAAGAGTTGGTTTAAAGAATTTATCCATTATACATTTTATTGTTGACAGTCGTTTGGTTTTTTTCCATTTATTGTCTCTTATGGGGAAATTTAGTATGAATATTTTTATATTTTCAGGTGTAAAAAAAATTTTTTTAATGTTTATTTATTTTTGAGAGAGACAGACTGTGAGTAGGGGAGGAGCAGAGACAGAGGGAGACACAGAATCCAAAGCAGGCTCCAGGCTCTGAGGTGTCAGCACAAAGCCTGACGCAGGGCTGGAACTCAAGAGCAGTGAGATCATGACCTGAGCCGAAGTCGGCCACTTAACCTACTGAGCCACCCAGGCGCCCCCCACTGCAAAAGTTTTAAATTTATACCCAGGGGTAATATTGTTGAGTCTTAGTATGTTGAACTTTACTGGTAATACTAAGACCTTTCCCAAAGTGTACCATTGTTTTCTAAACTATACTTATTTATGTACGTGTTCACCACAGTGGAGGAGAGCGCTTACTGTCCCACACGTCCTCAACCACACTTACTAAACATCTTAACTCATTTTCTGAGCTATGTAGACATTTTACTGATAATTGTTTACAGTTTTCCATTAATTACATATAATGAAATAATGCAACATAGCTTGCTCTTTTTCATTTTTCAGATGTCTTTTTCATCTACCTCCATGGATCAGGAGATCAGAAGTCTTCGAGAAAAACTTAACAAACTTAGGCAACAAAATGCTTGTTTGGTCTCACAGAATCATTCTTTAATGACTAAAATGGAATCTGTCCACTTTGAATTAACACAGTCAAGAGCAAAAGTATGTTTCTTGAAGTGTGACTATGCAAGTAGAAATTAACTGGAAGCATTTTAAGATTTATAATTGGAAAAATATTCCATGTTTTGCCTTAATGTGTTATGTATAATAACTTTTGTTATGATAATATAGTATCAACATGTTATGAAATCAATTTTATATGAATTTAATATCTGAAAATGATTTAGGGTAGCTTGTATAGTGTGTACATTTACATAAGTCATAGCTTCTTAAAATCTTAAGATTATCAATTTATGTAGTTTTATTTCTTGTATGAAGGAAATACAACTTATTTATCTTCCTTTGTATTTTTTATTTAAAAATTTTTATTTATTTTTAAATGTTTATTTTTATTTTTATTATTTTTTATATTAAATATAATTTATTGTTGGATTGGTTTCCATACAACACCCAGTGCTCATCCCAACAGGTGCTCTCCTCAATGCCCATCACCACTTTCCCTCTCCCCAACCCCCATCAACCCTCCGTTTGTTCTCAGTATCCAAGAGTCTCTTATGGTTTCTTCCCTCCCTCTCTGTAACTTTTTTTTCCTCCCTTCCCCTCCCCCATGGTTCTCTGTTAAGTTTCTCAGGATCCACATATGAGTGAAAACATATGGTAACTGTCTTTTCTGCCTGACTTACTTCACTTAGCATAATACCCTCCAGTTCCATCCACGTTGCTGCAAATGGCCAGATTTCATTCTTTCTCATTTCCAAGTAGTAGTCCATTGTATAGATAAAACACATCTTTATCCATTCATCAGTTGATGGACATTTGGGCTCTTTCCATAATTTGGCTATTGTTGAAAGCGCTGCTATAAACATTGGGGTACAAGTGCCCCTATGCATCAGCACTCCTGTATCCCTTGGGTAAATTCCTAGCAATGCTATTGCTGGGTCATAGGGTAGATCTATTTTTAATTTTTTGAGGAACCTCCACACTGTTTTCCAGAGCAGCTGCACCAGTTTGCATTCCCACCAACAGTGCCAGAGGGTTCCCGTTTTTCCCCATCCTCTTCAGCATCTGTAGTCTCCTGATTTGTTCATTTTAGCCACTCGAACTGGCATGAGGTGGTATCTTAGTGTGGTTTTGATTTGTGTTTCCCTGATGAGGAGTGACATTGAGCATCTTTTCATGTGTCTTTGGGCCATCTGGATGTCTTCTTTAGAAAAGTGTCTATTCATGTCTTCTTCCCATTTCTTCACTGGATTGTTTTTCGGGTGTGGAGTTTGGTGACTTCTTTACAGATTTTGGATACTAGGCCTTTATCCGATATGTCATTTGCAAATATCTTTTCCCATTCTGTCGGTTGCCTTTTAGCTTTGTTGACTGTTTCCTTTGCAGTGCAGAAGTTTTTATCTTGGTGAGGTCCCAGTAGTTCATTTTTGTTTTTAATTCCCTTGCCTTTGGAGATGAGTCAAGTAAGAAATTCCTGCAGCTGAGGTCAGAGAGGTTTTTTCCTGCTTTCTCCTCTAGGGTTTTGATGGTTTCCTGTCTCACATTCAGGTCCTTTATCCATTTTGAGTTTATTTTTGTGAATAGCGTAAGAAAGTAGTCTAGTTTCATTTTTCTGCATGTTGCTGTCCAGTTCTCCCAGCACCATTTGTTAAAGAGACTATCTTTTTTCCATTGGATACTCTTTCCAGCTTTGTCAAAGATTAGTTGGCCATACATTTGTTGGTCCAATTCTATGGTCTGTATTCCATTCCATTGGTCTATGTGTCTGTTTTTGTGACAATACTGTGCTGTCTTGATGATTACAGCTTTGTAGCAGAAACTAAAATCTGGGATTGTGATGCCTCCTGTTTTGGTTTTCTTGTTCAGTATTACTTTGGCTATTTGGGGTCTTTTGTGGTTCCATACAAATCTTAGGATTGCTTGTTCTAGCTTTGAGAGGAATGCTGGTGCAATTTTGATTGGGATTGCATTGAATGTGTAGATTACTTTGGGTAGTATAGACATTTTAACAATATTCTTCCAATCCATGAGCATGGAATGTGTTTCCATTTCTTTGTGTCTTCTTCAATTTCCTTCATAAGCTTTCTATAGTTTTCAGCATACATATATTTTAAATCTTTGGCTAGGTTTATTCCTATGCATTTTATGGTTCTTGATGCAATTGTGAATGGGATCCGTTTCTTGATTTCTCTTTCTTTTGCTTCATTATTGGTGTATAAAAATGCAACCGATTTCTGTACATTGATTTTGTGCCCTGCGACTTTGCTGAATTCATGTATCAGTTCTAGCAGACTTTTGGTGGAGTCTGTTGGATTTTCCATGTAGAGTATCATGTCGTCTGCAAATAGTGAAAGTTTGACTTCATCTTTGCCACTTTTGATGCCTTTGATTTCATTTTGTTGTCTGACTGCTGATGCTAGGACTTCCAACACTATGTTAAACAACAGCAGTGAGGGTGGAAATCCCTGTCGTGTTCCTGATCTCAGGGCGAAAGCTCTCGGTTTTTCCCCATTGAGGATGATTTAGCTGTTGTCATATATGGCTTTTATGATGTTTAGATTTGTTCCTTCTATCCTGAGTTTCTTGAGGGTTTTTATTAAGAAACGATGCTGTATTTTGTCAGCTGCTTTTTCTGCATCTATTGACAGGATTGTATGGTTCTTATCCTTTCTTTTATTAATGTGATATATCACACTGATTGATTTGCAAATATTGAACCAGCCCTGCAGCCCAGAAATGAATCCCACTTGATCATGCTTAATGATTGTTTTCATATGCTGTTGAATTCGACTTGCTAGTATCTTGTTGAGAATTTTTGCATCCATGTTCATCAGGGATATTGGCCTGTAATTTTCCTTTTTTGTGGGGTCTCTGTCTAGTTTAGGAATTGAGGTCATGCTGGCTTCATAGAATGAGTCCAGAAGTTTTCCTTCCATTTCTGTTTTTTGGAACAGCTTGAGAAGGATAGGTATTAACTCTGCTTTAAATGTCAGGTAGAATTCTCCTGGGAAGCCATCTGGTCCAGGATTATTTGTT
Organism: Puma concolor; assembly: GCF_028749965.1. NCBI lineage: Eukaryota > Metazoa > Chordata > Mammalia > Carnivora > Felidae > Puma > Puma concolor. Next base: position 79,449,651 of record NC_141674.1, read on the forward strand.
GGGAGATTTTTGATAACTGATTTCAATTTCTTAGCTGATTATGGGTCTGTTCAAATTTTCCATTTCTTTCCGTTTGAGTTTTGGAAGTATGTGGGAGTTTAGGAATTTGTCCATTTCTTCCAGGTTGTCAATTTTGTTGGCATATAATTTTTCATAGTATTCCCTGATAATTGCTTGTATTTCTGAGGGATTGGTTGTAGTAATTCCATTTTCATTCATGATTTTATCTATTTGGGTCCTCTCTCTTTTCTTTCTGAGAAGCCTGGCTAGAGGTTTATCAATTTTGTTTATTTTTTCAAAAAACCAACTCTTGGTTTCATTTATCTGCTCTACTGTTTTTTGTTTTATTTTGTTTTTGTTTTTTTTGGGGGGGGGTTCTATGTTGTTTATTTCTGCTCTAATCTTTATCATTTCTCTTCTTCTGCTGGATTTGGGGTGTCTTTGCTGTTTTGCTTCTAGTTCCTTTAGGTGTGCTGTTAGAATTTGTATTTGGGATTTTTCTTGTTTCTTGAGATAGGCCTGGATTGCAATGTTTTTTCGTCTCAGGACTGCCTTTGCTGCATCCCAAGGTGTTTGGGTTGTTGTATTTTCATTTTCATTTATTTCCATATATTTTTAAATTCCTTCTCTAATTGCCTGGTTGACCAGTTTATTCTTTAGTAGGGTGTTCTTTAACCTCCATGCTTTTGGAGGTTTTCCAGACTTTTTCCTGTGGTTGATTTCAAGTTTCATAGCATTGTGGTCTGAAAGTGTGCATGGTATGATCTTAATTCTTTTATACTTATTAAGGGCTGTTTTGTGACCCAGTATGTGATCTGTCTTAGAATGTTCTGCATGTACTTGAGAAGAAAGTATATTCTGTTGTTTGGGGATGCAGTTCTAAATATCTGTCAAGTTGATCTGGTCCAATGTATCATTCAGGGCCATTGTTTCTTTACTGATTCTCTGTCCAGATGATCTATCCATTGTTTTAAGTGGAATATTAAAGTCCCCTGCAATTACCACATTCTTATCAATAAGGTTGCTTATGTTTGTGAGTAATTGTTTTATATATTTGGGTCCTGCTGAATTTGGTGCATAGACATTTATAATTGTTAGCTCTTCCTGATGGATAGACACTGTAATTATATATTGCCCTTCATCTCTTGTTACAGCCTTTAATTTAAAGTCTAGTTTGCCTGATAATTATGGCTACTCCAGCTTTCTTTTGACTTCCAGTAGCATGATAGATAGTTCTCCATCTCCTCACTTTCAATCTGAAGATGTCCTCAGGTCTAAAATCAGTCTCTTGTAGACAGCAAATAGATGGGTCTTGTTTTTTTTTATCCATTCTGATACTCTATGTCTTTTGGTTGGAGCTTTTAGTCCATTTACATTTAGTGTTATTATTGAAAGATATGGGTTTAGTGTCATTGTGTTATCTGTAGGTTTCATGTTTGTAGTGATGTCTCTGGTACTTTGTGGTCCTTGCAACATTTCACTCACAGAGTCCCCCTTAGAATCTCTTGTAGGGCTGGTTTAGTGGTAATGAATTCCTTAAGTTTTGTTTGTTTGGGAAAACCTTTATCTCTCCTATTCTGAATGACAGACTTGCTGGATAAAGGATTCTCAGCTGCATATTTTTCCTGTTCATCACATTGAAGATTTCATGCCATTCCTTTCTGGCCTGCCAAGTTTCAGTAGCTAGGTCTGCTACTACCCTTATGTGTCTACCTTTGTATGTTAAGGCCCATTTACACCTATCTGCTTTTCTTCCTTCTGTTCTCTTTTATTTTTCCTATTAGATGAATATTGGATTACCTCACTTGGTCCTCTGAATCTTTTAAGGTTTTTTTTCATGTTTTCCATCTCCTTGTCTTCTTATGATACTTTTCAAATTTCCTCAAAGCTATCATCTACACCTTTATTGAATCTTACTTTAGCTGTCAGATTTTTTTTTTTCATTTTCCAGAGCTTTTCCATATTCTCTTAATCTTTTTTTGGGGGGGGGGTTGGAAGAACATCCTGATGCAGTATCTTCACTTAGCTTTCTTAAGATTTAATGTGTGTTTCTATGTGTGTGTGCATACTTGCCTTGCTTGCTGCCAGTTGCCTTTTTCTTTTGTTATGGCCTTTGACTTTTTACGTTAGAAGCCTTTTTTTCAGATGTTCATGTTTTACCTTTTTATATTTAAGAGAAAGGCACTTAAATGCTCTTTGGAAGCTCTCTGTACAAAGGTGAAGTTTATTGTCCAATGCACTTCATATGTTGGTGATGCCTGGGGAGGTGGATCTTTTCTAGGGAGATACCCAGCCTCTTTTGCCCAAAATCAGTATGTGAGGCCTTTTTCTTTGGAGCTGTTGAATTTTTCCAGCAAAGAATCCTTTGATTTCCCACCTGTGGGATAGCCCTAAATGAGATGTTGTAGGAAGTTGGAAACTGTTTTATGTCAACCAGCTTGTTTATAACTACTTCATCCCTGCTCATCGTTCTACATAGTCCTAAACCTTTCCTGTTCAGTTCCTTAGATAATAAATTTTCTCTCTCTTCCTGGTAGGCTATCACTGGACTGTTGGTGTTTTGAAAGGAATGGGAAAAGGAGGGTTGACTTACCAGCACATTTTTAGCTGTATTCTGGGTTTTCTTTCCTGGACCTCATGCTTCCTTTTTTCAGGGATAATTAGGTCCCTTATTGATATTCTTTCCAGACACCATTTAGGTTGTAGATTCCCACCCTGCTATATTGTTTTTATCTTCCAGGTTGTAGGATTACTTTGCTTTTTGTATTTTCTAAGTTTTCTCTAGTAAGATGTATTCTAAAATTAGGTCTTAAATTGTAAAATGGTTCAGTAGGTATTTTCTTATTTACTTTTTTATAATTTTATCTTTTATATTGAATTTTCTGTTTATGTGAAATTTATCTTCCTGGTTGGTTTCAGTAGAGATTCTTTATTCCCCCCCAAATAGTTAATCAATTATCTTGGGATATTAAGTTGAGGGTAATGGCTGGAGCTTACATGCTGATATTGGCTTGTGATGATGACACACCCATGTAAATGTTGATCAAAGGAAGAGATAGGGTGAGCTTCACATTTGATCGATGATTGGGGCTTTATATTGAACACCCTCGCAAACAGAAAAAGAAACAAAGGATCAAGTAGATTATTTTGTGAAAGAAAATGTGCTAAAAGTTACTTTTTTGTTCTAGGTTTCTATGCTTGAATCTGTTCAACAACAGGCAGCCAGTGTGCCTATCTTGGAAGAACACATTATAAATTTGGAAGCAGAAGTTTCAGCCCAAGATAAAGTTTTGAGGTAAATATAGTTTTTATGGCTTTAAAGTTTTTACTTCCTACTTGTGCTTTTTGATATATCTTGTGAAATCTTGTTCCCCACCCCATAAATTTCTAGTGGCTTAGAGACTATCTTAGGACCTGTGGAATCTGTTCTGTGGTCCATCATAACTCCTCTTGGCTCCAAGATGCACGTGTTTTACGGGGGCTAAAAAAAGACATAAAATGAGCTGAGATGCTTATTTACATGCTTTTATTGAATATGCACTAATTCATTTCTTGCCCTATGTAGTAGTATATACTGGTGCTTCAATGGGAGTTTAAGAATAAAATACAAGGAATCAGGCACTTTATAATTTATCCCCTTTTGCTTTGAATAAAATGAGAAATATATGCATAGTAAATAGCATATCATTCCATTTTGATGATTCCCAAAGTGTAGTTCTGGGACCAGCAGTATTAGCATCTTCTGGGAAGTTGTTAGAATTGTAGATCTCAGGTTCTGTCTCAAACTTACTGAATCACAAACTGTGAGAGGTGGGATCCAGTAATACGTGTTTTAGTAAATCCTGCAAGTTATTCTGATGTACACTAAAGTCATCTTTTGTGACCATCAGAATTTTGTAATTTTCCTTGTATCACATGATGTTGTAATTTTATTCCTAGATATTTTATATTTTTGGTTGTTGTGAATTTGTTCATGTTCTGTTAATTGATGGTATATAGGAAGGCTGTTGCTCTTTGTGTAATGTAATTATTTTGTAATTGGACTAGTTGTCATATTATTTTACCTTAATAATTTTGCATTTTGATTCTCCTGGATTTTTCAGGCAGCTAATAATATTAGCAGAAAAAGAAAATATTGTCTTTCCTTTTCAAAATTTCTATTTAGTACTTTTTCATTTTTCTTTTAGTAACTATCAGAAAAATCATTGGATATAGTGGTAATAATAGTCATTCTTACCTAATTTTTGAACTGTATGGTTATGCTTCTAGTATCTGACTGTATATGTATCATTTTATTCCTTGTAAAAACTCTTAGTTGATAAGTGATAAATATGCCTTTTCTCTATTTCTTACTAAATCTTGGTTTCTCTTACCTTGCTAATTTAAGCTGATAGAATTCCTAATGTTGAGCTATCTTGCATAACTGGAATAATCTCTTTAATAGCCTTTAAAAAATATTTTCCTTTATTTTATAGAGAGGCGGAAGATAAATTAGAGCAGAGCCAGAAAATGGTGATTGAAAAGGAGCAGAGTTTGCAGAAGTCCCAAGAGGAATGTATAAAGTTAAAGGTAGACTTACTTGAACAAAGTAAACAAGGAAAGAGGTATGTGTTTTAAAGCAGATAATTGTTTTTGTAGGGGGAAAAAGAATATATTACCTTTTTTAAATTGTAGCTAATTTTTATTATCTGCTTTTAAATTATTTATCTATTTTTGAGAGTGAGAGAGTGAGCAGGAGAGGGGCAGGAGGAGAGAGAGAGAGAGAGAGAGAGAGAGAGAGAGAGAGAATCCCAGGCAGGTTCTGCGCTGTCAGCACAGAGCCCGATGCAGGGATGAAACTCACAACCTGTGAGATCATGACCTGAGCGGAAATTGAGAGTCGGATGCTTAACTGACTGAGCCACCTAGGCACCCCTGTAGCTAGTTTTTAAAATGAAAATATTTCAGAAACTTAGCAGTAGAAAAATTTAATGATTTTTTGTCTGTTAATAGTTTTTCATTTTTCATTAAAAATTTCATGTTACTGGCATTCTGGATTGGGATTAGAAGTCTGATAATGATTATCAATGTAATGATATTTACTTTTTTCTGAAATTATTTCCTACATAAAATTCATGAGTAAATATATTCGTGAGTAAAAGAAAGTATAAAGCATGTTTTTTTTTTTTTCTTTAAGTTTATTTTGAGAGAGAGAGCGTGCACACATACCTAAATTGGGGAGGGGCAGAGAGAGGGAGAGACTCCCAAGCAGGCTCTGCACTATCAATGTGTAGCCTGGCACAGGGCTTGAACCTACAAACCTTGAGATCATGACCTGAGCTGAAATCAAAAGCCAGATACTTAGCCAACTCAGCCATCCAGGTGCCCTGATTTTGTATAAAGCATGTCTTAATATAAAGTTTTGTAGGTAGTCTTGACTAAGGAACCCTTAACTATCAATGTCAATTAACATTTAAACTAATAAACATTTAAAATTTTTTAGTTTAATAATATTTTGCAATATAATAATATAATTATAACAGCTTTTTACACAGGATAAAATCATAGTCTCCATTTTTGTTTTCAAAAAATTTTTTTCTTTCAAGTTTTTATTTAAATCCCAGTTAACATACAGTGTAATACTCATTTTTAGTAGAATTTAGTGATTCATCGCTTACATACAATACCTCGTGCTCATCACAGGTGCCCTCCTTAATACCCATCACTCATTTAACCCATTTCCCACCCCCCCCCCCGCCACCTCCCTCCATCAACCTTCAGTTTGTTCTCTATACTTAAGTATCTGTTGTATGGTTTACCTCTTTTTTTTTCTGTGTTCATCTGTTTTGTTTCTTCAATTCCAATTACAATATGAGTGAAATCATATTGTATTTTTCTTTGACTTATTTTGCTTACCATAATACACTCTAGCTCCATCTATATCAGTGCAAATGGCAAGATTTCATTATCTTTGATGGCTGAGTAATTTTCCATTGTATGTATATACACCTCTTCTTTATCCATTCATGGATAAAGTCAGTGGACATCCAGTCAATGGACGTTTGGACTCTTTCCATAGTTTGGCTATTGTTGATGCAGCTTTAAACATCAGGGTGCATGTACCCCTTTGAATCTGTATTTTTGTATACTTTGGATAAAAGTATTTACCTATACTAAGTATAGTAGTGCAGTTGCTGGGTTGTAGGATAGTTCTAGTTTTTTCCTTTTTGAGGAACTTCCATACTTTTTCCAGAGTGGCTGCACCAGTTTCCATTACCACCAAAAATGTAAAAGGGTTCCTTTTTCTTTGCATCCTCACCAACATCTGTTATTTTCCTGTGTTGTTAATTTTAGCCATTCTGACCAGTGTGAGGTGGTATCTCATTGTGGTTTTGATTTGTATTTCCCTGATGATGAGTGATGTTGAGCATAAAAATGACTCTTATATGGGTGGCCCAGTTGGTTGAGTGTCAGACTCCTGATTTCAGCTCAGGTCATAATCCCAGGTCATCATATCAAGCTCCACATCAGGCTCTGTGCTGAGTGTGGAGCCTGCTTACGATTCTCTCTCTCTCTTTCTTTCTTTCTTTCTCTCTCTCTCTCCCTCTGCCCTCTCCCCTGCTTGCTTTCTCTCTCTCTCTCTCTCTCTCTCTCAAATAAAGTTTAAAAAGAAGACTCTTATATAAGGTTTAAATAATATCTAACCAGGAGCCTGTAAAGATTCTAAACTTACATGTATCTAATAGTCAAGCCCAGAAATATATAAAGAAAATAAAATTTCACATGGTAATGAGCAAACCTTTAATCATACAGGTAACATTCTTACACATTTACTAGGAATTATTAGATTAGTAACATGAAAGCAAGAAATTGAAGAGTTGAATGACAACTAGTAATCTTGATCTAATGTATGTATTTATGGAACCCTATACCCAACAGTTTGAAAAGTCATATTCTTTCAAGCACTTCTAGAACATTTATAATCTTTACCTCACTATGCCAGAAAGTATGAGTTTCAACAAACACCAAAAGATTGATGTTGTGTATATTACCTTCTCAGACTGTAGTACAATTAAGTTAGAATGTAACCCCCCCCCAAATCATGTATTTTTAGAAATTTAAAGCCAGCTTTCCTGCTACTTACGGACCATTGAAGAAATTAGGACAAAAATTAGAAAACTTTTGAGGCGCTTCAGTGGTTCAGTCAGTTAAGTGTCCAGTTTTGGCTCAGGTCATGATCTCGTGGTTCGTGAGTCCAAGCCCCTCATTGGGCTCTATGCTGACAGCTCAGAGCCTGGAGCCTGCTTTGGATTCTGTGTCTCCTTCTTTCTCTGTCCCTCTCCCACTCACACTCTTGTCTCTCTTTCTCAAAAATAAATAAACATTTTTAAAAAATTAAAAAAAAAACTTTTAGAACAGAGCGATATAAAAAATACCACAGCTTGTGGGCTGACACCAAAGATATTCTTAGAGGGAAATTTTTAGTCTCCTATGCATATATTGAAATTAATATATGCATGAAAATGAATGAGCTAAAACATCCAATTTATGTAGTCAGGAAAAGGACAGTTGAAGAAATCATCAAAAGAAAAATAGGAAATAGAAGTATTGAAATAATATAGGATTAAATGATCGAATAGAAAACAAGGAAACCATAGAGAAAATCACCAAAACCTAAATCTGGTTCTTTTCATAATGGCCAAACTAATGGGCATCAGACAAAATTAATCAAGGAGACAAAGCACAAAAAACAATATTGGGATTAAAAAGGACTTCTAAAGTATAGATTTAGCTATGATTTAAGAAAGGGGTGCCTGGGTGACTCAGTCGGTTGGGTGTCCAACTTCAGCTCAGGTCATGACCTCATGGTTTGTGGTTGTGGGTTTGAGCCCGGTGTTGGGTTCTGTGCTGACAGCTTGGAGCCTGAAGCCTGCTTTGGATTCTGGGTCTCCCTTTCTCTCTGCCCCTCCCCTATTCACATTCTCTTTCTCTCTCTCTCTCTCTCTCAAGAAATAAACATTAAAAAAAAAAAAAAAGAAAGAAATAAGACCAAATACCATGAACCATTTTAGAATGATAAATATGAAAATTTGGACTCAATAAATGATTACTCAACAAAATATAATTTAACAGAACTAACTTAATAAATTGAAAACCTGGATGGAAATATAGCTATTAAAGATATTGAATCAATAGTTAAAGATTTTCCTACAAGAAAGTAATAAACAAAACAAGGGTGATGACAAAAGGAAACAGGCCCATTATGGCCCACAGTGGCTAAAATGAAAATGACTCACAATATCAAGTTTTGGCAAACTTGTGGAGCCCCTACAATTCTCATATATTTCTAAGAGTGTAAATTGGTAGAAACACTTTGGAAAACTTTGCCATTATCTGCTAAAGCTAACATAAGTCACCCTGTGATCTAGCATTTAGATCAGAAATGAATGCCTGTATCTATCAAAGGATAGGTGCAAGAGTGTTCAAAGTAGTTTCATTCATAATTGCTAAATGTTAATAATAGAATAAATAAATTGTGTTATATTCACATTATGGAACATATACACTCATGGAAAAGAGCAACTAAAACTATTAACAACATAAGTGAATGAATATCATAGATAATGTAAGCAAAAGAAGCCAGGTGCAAAATATAGTACATTTCCATAAGAAATCAAGAATAGGTAAAATTCTTGATTCATATATTCTTTAATATATGGTATTAAAAACTCCAAGTAGTGTTTACCTTTTTGAGTAAAGAATGTTGGAGGGAGTCTTTTGGGTACTTGAATATTCTGTATTTGATCTGGATAGTAATTTTGTGGATGTATACATATATAAAAACTCATTTACTTAAGACTTCTCTACTTAGTAAAACATTAAAATAAAAACTATTAGTTAAATAAGAAAAAATATACAGAAAATATGTACAATCTTAATGAAGATTTAAAAATGTGCTCAGATTTGCTTTCATCAGGTGTGGTGAGACACACAGGCATGGAAATGACTGTCATGCAGAAGGAGTTTTTATAGTCACAAATCCCTAGAAACAGGAGACATGACAGGCCATGTAGGGGGCCACACAGGGAAGCATCAGGGTTGGTCAGGAGACTGAGGGATTTGGGAGGAAAATAGATGTTTTTGTGGTTTGTGTGGGAAGGCACAGTGAAAGCAGGGAAGGCAGGTTTAGGATTGGCTAGTATGAATAATCTCAGCGGGCTGTAGTGTAAGGCTGTCCTGAGTTGTGTGGTACCTGGTCCTGAGGTAAGTAGGATAGGGGATTATTGGTCCTGAGTGTAAGAACCAAATAGAGGAGTGAGGAGGAGGCTCTGGATTGATTAGTTTGTTTATGAAAGGTACACTTCCAGGTGAGTAGTTTACTGTCTCTAAGAATTGGCTAACCTTGGGAGGGAGGGCCAGTCTTCCTAGGGTGAGTGAAGTTCCAGATGTCAAAACATCAGAATAAAAGACATGATTAATCCAGTGGAGAAAATTATAAAATTTGGTTGCAAGTCTTAAAAGATCTACCTAATGAAGTATACCCCATTGCTCACTTTGGCAGCATGTATACTAAAATGAAGTAGATACCATTTTTCTGAAAGGAACCCTAATATAAAAGTGTCACTTTTTCCCAAAATAATTGATACATTTGATATAATTCCCATCAATATCCCAACAGATTTTTGGTAAAACTTAACGAACGGACTGTAAATACTATACCGAAGAGCCAAGGTCCAAGAATAAAGGAGGCAATTTTGAAGCTGTAGACCAAGGTGGAGAGCATGCCTATAGACACCAGGACTTCTGAAGTTAATTAAGTCAATGTGATGTTGGTATAGGAATAAACCAAAAAATATCAGTGGTATAGAACAGACCCTTTTTAGCAAACATACACACAGTAGAAACTTGATATGTAAGAGGTAGCATTACGAATAAGAGGAAATAATGGAAGAATCAGTAAGTTAAGGTGGGGATGCCTGGGTGGTTAAGTCGATTAAGCGTCTAACTCTTGATTTTGGCTCAGGTCGTGATCCCAGTGTGGTTGGATCCAGTACCAAGTTGGGCTCCGAGCTGGGCATGGAGCCTGCTTAAGATTCTCCCTCCTTCTCTCTCTCTGGCTCTCTCTCTCTCTCTCTCTCTCAGTCTCCCAAAAAAAACAAAACAGAACAAAACAAAACAAAACAAAAAACCCACCAAGGTTTTGGACAGACTGCCATCATGTGTTTTTATATGTGGTATATAATAAGAGGGGTACTATGTCATTTATGGAGGAGTGTGCTCCCCAGAATGAATAGCCTGAATCTCCTCATGAGGAAACAGACAAGGTTAAGCAAATATTTAGCAGCATTTATTCACTGATTTACTGAATTTCTCACTGGGTACACATCATCTGGAGAGCAGAAGAGAACCCTAGTTTGATGTGTTTCTCTCACGGTGAAGTACATAGGCTTAAGAAATAGTAGGTAGTTGAGAAAAGAGAGGGGAAGCAGGATGAGAAAATCATGTTGTAGTGATAAGCAACTTCCAAATAGCTTGAGTGGCTGCTGCACATTTATGTCAGTATTAGTCATGGGTTATATACTTGATCACATTGGGAAGTAAAAGAAGGTAGAGTCATTGAATCCAGGGCTTCACAGAAAACACAGAATTGACCATCAGTTTCTGGCTGTTGAAGATCTCATTCGTGTGACTCTTCAATAGCAGTGTCAGAGTAGACCTTTGAGTAACCTGTGTGTGTGTGTGTGTGTGTGTGTGTGTGTGTGTGTATGTTTTACTATTTACTAAACAGAAAATGCCCATATTTCCCTATAAGAAAAAAATTATTTGCATAGCATGATTTTTTTTTAAAATGTTTATTTATTTTTGAGAGACAGAGACAGAACATAAGCACGGGAGGGGCAGAGAGAAAGGAAGACACACAATCTGAAGCAGGCTCCAGGCTCTGAGCTGTCAGCACAGAGCCCAGTGCTGGGCTAGAACCCACGAACTGTGAGATCATGACCTGAGTAGAAGCTGGATGCTTAACTGACTGAGCCACCCAGGCACCCCATGCATAGCATGATTCTAAACGCACATGTTTTTTATGTATCTTGTCTGACATCTAATTTTGTATCAGTAGTCCAGTGGTTAAGTCCACCTCCTTCTTAGATTCATACATTAGGTTTACTACTTAGTAACTATGAGGGCATGCCTTGAAAATATTGTGTTATCTTTCTGGGTCCTAGTTACAGATAAGATAAGGATAATGTCCAGTTTAATGAGTTGTGACTCTTTGATTAGGTATGTAAAGCAGCTAAAACTCTCTGTGGCACATAATAGATGTTCAATAAATTTAAGCTATTATTGTAAAAAAAAAAAAAGCCAGTGTCATGAAAGACTTAACAAACAGCTGAGATATTACAGATTAAAGAAACTAAAGATTTATGATAACTAAAAGCAGTGTGTGATCCTAGATCAGAAGGAAAAAAAAGGTCTGTAAAGAACATTATTGGAATAATTGATAAAGCTTACATGTGAATTGTACATTAGATAATAGTGTTGTAACAGTTTCAGATTTCTTGTATTTGATAGTTATGGTTATATGAGGCATTGTCTGTGTTCTTAGGATACGTACTAAAGTATTAAAGGTGAAGGTTACTGGGACACCTGGGTGGCTCAGTCAGCTAAGTGTCTGACTTTGGCTCAAGTCATGATCTCACGGTTCGTGAATTCAAGCCCCGCATTCGGCTCTGGGCTGACAGCTCAGAGCCTGGAGCCTGCTTCAGATTCTGTGTCTTCCTCTCTCTCTCTGCTCCTGCCCTGCTCACACTCTTCTCTGTCTCTCAAAAAGTGAATAAACATTAAAAAAATATTAAAATAAAATAAAGGTGAAGGTTACTAATTACTCTAGAATGTAGTTCAGTACAAAAAAATCTCTCAAGTGAGAGACATGGGCAGTTGTGGCAAAATATCAAAAATTGGAGAATCTGCATTAAGGAGTACCTGTTTGAAATTTAAAAAACAAAAAAGTTCAAAAACTGTGGCTGGGAGAATTAATTATTGATTTTAATAATTAGATCCCAGCTTTGAACTTGTAGGAGTACTGACAATACTGACTCTATCTTTGGCCTTCCATCTTGTTCATGTTCACTGGATTACCTCTCTTGGGGCTTATGTGTTCCAGGACCCTTGGAGATTAATATACATACCTTTTAGAAATGCCCATCAAGGTAGGGATGAGGAGAGGCTTGCTTTGGCCTCCCAGGAATCTATAAGAAATAACATAGTCTTTTCCCTTTCTGACATACAGGTAATGCCTCAAGGTTTGATTAAAGGTTAGCTGTCAGGTGCATGCAATCTTTGAAATACATACAAAACCCTTTGATCTCACTACAGTGCTCTTCCCACTCCACTCCATGTGTCCCCTTGCTTTATTAAACCTATAGGCTAAGGTCTGGACTTTGTAGAGAATAGCTGCAGTGCTATGTGAATTTTTGCTGGTGGATATCTCCTCTCCCCACCACCCCTCTCCTGCATTAAGTTACCTTGAATAAAACTTCAAAAACTGTATGGAATGGTTAAGTGTCAGACTTTGGCTCAGGTCATGATCTCTGTTGGTGAGTTCGGGCCCCACATTGGTGCTGTGCTGACAGCTGAGAGCCTGGAGCCTTCTTCGGATTCTGTTTCTCCCTCTCTCTCTACCCTACCCCCACTTGCACTCTGTCTCTCAAAATGAATAAATGTTAAAAAATTTAAAAAAAATTACAATGAGGTTGTAAAAATACAATCACTTAACACTATTAGATGGGCATAAGTTTTTAATTTGGTGATAATTATAATAACTTAGCATTCACTATATGGAAATACTTTTCTAAGTGCTTTAAGTGTATAACTCGTTTACTCTTCAAACAATCATAGAATATTGACAACATCCTCATTTTACAGATGAAGAAACTGAATTTGAGATAGATTGAGAACACACAGAAAGTGGTACAGTGAGAATTTAAACCCAAACACTGTAGTGCTACGACCTGCTAGATTGAATGCCATGCCAGAGGTAGTAGTGCAAAATGCTTAAGAGTTTTTGGAAACAGGTTATATTCCCTGTAATCTATGAGATCTTAGACAAGTTACTTAACCTGTGACTGCCTCATTTTTGGTACTTCATTATAGATTGTTGAGAGGCTGAAGTAGGTTATTTTATTATTATGTACTGTTTTCTCTAAGCATGGGTGAAGGTGTAGTAGTACAGCAGAAACTTACACACATTTTTGGTTGGGAATGTAAATTGATAGTGCTGCTGTACCACTTTTTAAAAAAAGGTTTCAGGGGTGCTTGGGTGGCTCAGTTGGTTAAGCATCCAAGATGCTTGATTTCTGCTCAGTTTATGATCTCATATTTTGTGAGTTCAAAATGTCCGCAGTGTGAAGCCTGCTTGGGATTCTCTGTATCCCTTGCTCTCCGCCCCTCCCCCACACACGGTTGCTCACTTGCTTGCTGTCTCTCTCAAAAAATAAATAAACTAGGGATGCCTGGGTGACTCAATCAGTTAAGTGTCTGACTTTGGCTCAGGTCATAATCTCTCAGTTTGTGAGTTGCTAGCCCTGCCTTGGATTCTGTGCTGACAGCTCAGAGCCTGGAGACGCCTTCAGATTTTGTGTCTTGTCTCCCTCTCTCTGTGCCCCTCACCCACTGTGCTCTGTCTTTCTCTCTCAGAGGTAAATAAACATTAAAAAAAAAAAAACTTAAAAAAACTAATAAAAAAGATTTCATAAAGCTAAAGGTGCTCCTACCTTGTACCTTCAACTTGGAAATACCTTTTGGAAAGTATTTAGCAGTTCAGCTCTTGTTTATTTAAACACATTTTTTTTTTTAATTTTTTTTTTTTTAACGTTTATTTATTTTTTTGGGACAGAGAGACAGAGCATGAACGGGGGAGGGGCAGAGAGAGGGAGACACAGAATCAGAAACAGGCTCCAGGCTCTGAGCCATCAGCCCAGAGCCCGACGCGGGGCTCGAACTCACGGACCGCGAGATCGTGACCTGGCTGAAGTCGGATGCTTAACCGACTGCGCCACCCAGGCGCCCCCACATTTTTTTTTTTTAGTATATGTGCTGCTGAAGCGAGCACATAAACACATTTTTTTTTAATGTTTACTTATTTTTGAGACACAGAGAGACAGAGCATGAACGGGGAGGGTCAGAGAGAGAGGGAGATACAGAATCCGAAACAGGCTCCAGGGCCTGAGCTGTCAGCACAGAGCTCTTGTTTATTTTAAAGAAACTCTCCCACATACTGCCAAGAAGCTGTGCACTGGGATGTTCACTGCAACATGTTTGTATTAGCTGGAAACAACCTCAATGTCTATCAAATAAAAAATGTACAGAATAAATTATACTATTTTCATGCAATAGAATAGTATGCCCTAGATTTTAAAAAATGAACTATAGTCAGGGTGCCTGGGTGGCTCGGTCGGTTGAGCATCCGACTTCGGCTCAGGTCATGATCTCACGGCTTGTGAGTTTGAGCCCTACATCAAGCTCTGTGCTGACAGCTCAGAGTTTGGAGTCTGCTTCAGATTCTGTGTTTCCCTCTCTCTCTGCCCTTAACCCACTCACATTCTGTCTCTGTCTCTCTCAAAAATAAACATTAAAAAAAATTTTTTTAAATGAACTATAGTCACAAAGATGAACATAGATCTTGAATGATACTGAATAAAAGCAATCTGCAGAAGGATATATATAGTGTGATGCTATAAATTATATAGGGTGATCATATAAAGTATAAAAACATGGGAAGAAACTATGATGTTTTATTGAATATAAGATTACACAGATCTTCAGGTGCATCATTATTTAGGTAATCAGTAAGAAAAATATCACCGTGAAACTATTATATACCATTAATTATAAAATACATACCAATTTTAGAGGTGTTAAAATGATGAAAATAATGTGCCTCTTGGAATAAGTGAACTGGGATGTATTACTTGTGGGTTTAGGTGAACATGTGAACATACAAAATGTTTTGTAATAAAAAAAAAAAGACTACGGTTACCTTTGGAAGAAGTCAGGGGAATGGGATTTGGAAGGGACACAGGGACCTCAGCTCTGTAATGTCTATAATGTTTGCTTAAAGTAAAAAATGCTACATGAAACAAAAAAAAGAAGATTCATTAAAGCTTGATTGGGAGTACATGGATGTTTATGTATACTTTTCTGTATGGCTAAAATCTGTCTTTGCTTTTTTTTAATTGGTGGTGAGGAAGAGTAGGTAAGTGTAAAAGTGGCTAAGTTTGTCTTAAAAGCAAGGACGAGAGAGGAAAGCATATCAGTGGAGGGTTTTGTTTAAGTGAGAAATACAGGTATCCTTTGCCCTCTGAGCTCTATTTATGCAAACTATGTAATGGAATATATTCTCTTAGATTTTTAGATAAATCCCTTATTATTTAAACTCTTACCAGGGCACGTGGGTGGCTCAGTCGGTTAAGTGTCCGACATTGGCAAGCCCTGCGTCGGGCTCTGCCAACAGTTCAGAGCATGCTTTGGATTCTGTGTCTCCTTCTCTTTCTGCCCCTCCCCACTTGCATTCTGTCTCTCAAAAATAAATAAACATTTAAGAAAATATTTAAACCATTACCATTTATCTAAAACTTTGGAACCAGATAGACACTTTGATATCCACAGTTGCTATCCAAACTTAAGTACTACATATATTTAGAAAGTAAGAGATACTTCCATTGAATTTGTAAACCAGTAGAGAAGAGACTGAAAGTATAGAAGATAGAGTTAAGTCCCTGAAAGGGGAAGAGCTGAGGTCTAGAGTGTAGAGAAATTCACTCTTGATAAGAGTAGAGTCACTAACTACCCTTACATTGGAATGAATATGATGAGAAGAGGTTTAAATAATAGAATAATTTTTAGAGGTAGCTATGAAATTGACTACATTGGCCCAATTGTCTCAACTCAGTGTGAAAAGTATGAGGAAAGGTCAGGGTCAACTAAGACAGTGCTTCATAGTGGGTAGATTTTTTTGTTCAGATTTTTACATCTTTTGGAAGTTACTACTGTCTTTTGAAATACCTTTTTGAAAATTTACTTGCCCTTTGCAAAGGTCACAGGATTTACCGAATATTTCTAATATACTAGACCATGGATTGATTCTGTAATATTTTGAAATTCTGATTTTTGAGTTTATACAGCCTAGGCTGCTTCCCTGATCTTTTCCAGATAGAGAAAAAAATTGCTAACACATAAGAATGTATGTATGTTTCAAAGTTTATGTGGTGCTTTATATTTTATTTTTCATATTGATACAGTGAGGAAATTATTGTAGTCTCTATTCTTCATTTTGCAGCTTAAGCTCATTACTCTTTTTTAGTACTGCTTGTCTCTAATTATTTCTTATAATAAAATATAGGTTACTTTGGAGTTTCACTAGTTAAATGCAGAGCACTCTTTACTTTTATTCTCCCTTTTTAAATTTTAGAGCTGAACGACAAAGGAATGAAGCACTATATAATGCTGAAGAGCTGAGTAAAGCTTTCCAACATTATAAAGAAAAAGTGGCTGAAAAACTGGAAAAGGTAAGAAGCAGTTGTGCAAATTCAGTATTTTTGGAACTGTCCATATTCTAAAAATAAAAATAGACATAAATAGAATGTATTTGTTTATAGTTAAAGTGGGGAATAATTTTTATGACCTTGTAATAAAATCATTGGAATAAAGAATTGTAAATATTGGCTAAGGCTGGTGTTCATAATCTTATAATGAGCAGAAACTTTTTTGTCAAAGTGGGAAAAGAATGGAGACAAGGGGAAGAACAAAATACAGAGAAAGAAAAGAATACGGAGAAAGATGAGGTGAGTGAGCAGAGGTTGGAGCTGTAGAAGTAGAAGCAGAAAATTTGTTCCTATCACCTCCATGAAAATGAAGACAGAGTAGATTGTATAGCCTTCAGTTGTCTCCCTGGACCTACCACCCTGAGAGGATCTTACTCCTTCCTCTCAAAGGGAAAATTCCTTTAACAGATTCTACATGGTAGTATAGTGACTTTATTACATTCACTTAATATTTTCAAGTCATATGGATAATAAAACCTGTTTGGAGGAAGTCCACATGTTGAGTATTCAGACATTGAGCTCAGAAGAGAGGTCTGGTTGATAGATACTAACATGAGAGAATTCCATCTTGAGATAGTAATTGAAAAAGAGAAAGTTAATGATTCTGTTCAAAGAAAGGTAGAAGGGTAGAAGAAATATTATTATTAAAAGTTTAATAAAGAAATACCATATGATTTCACTTATATGTGGACTCTAAAAGATAAACAAACAAAAAGCAGAAACAGACCCATAAATACAAAGAACTGATGAGGTGTTGGGCAAAATTGGTGAAGGGGAGTGGGAGATACAGACTTCCAGTTATGGCATGTGGAAGTCACAGGCATCCAAGGTACAGCATAGGGAATCTAGTCAATTGTATTATAATAGTATATGTAGCGTCAGATGATAGCTACACTTGTGAGCACAGCATAATGCATAGAGTTGCTGAATCACTGTATTGTACACCTGAAACTAATGTGACATTGTTTGTCAACTATATTTCAATGAAAAATTCTTAAAATCCTGTCAGATACTGTTCTTAAGTGTAAATCAGATCACTGTTTTGAAGGCCTTGGAGAAGATCCCTGTGGGAATGAAATTTTGTAGGAGGGATTTTTAATAAGGTAATTTGTCGGGGGAGATAGAATACCTAGCAGGGGTAATATGTTCAGGGAGAGGGAGGACTTTATAGAGGAAAGAGAAAAATGTTAAGATGATTTTTTTTTTCACATTTCTCCTTAGGATTATCAGTTCAAACCACACTCAGTAGGTACCTCTAGTTAGGTCGATGTAACAGGCAGATCTGCCTATTCTGTCACTCCCACCACTCTCACCTGAGTGCTTGATTTTTATCTGGTTTAGATTTGGACTATAATTTAAGTGGGAGTATCTTGTGGCTAAAATTTCAAAAGTTATTTCTCCATAACATTTGCAGCATAGTTAGCCTCTTGTTAATTTCATGCAGCATCCCTGCATAAATTGCTTGCTTTGCTCCCGTGAGGCCAGAATGCTTCCTGTCGGGTGATAGTGCCATTGCCCGTCTGTCATAGGCTCTCAACCATTTCTGGACAGGCGGTGGCATCCCCCTCCTCGTCCTTTGTTACTGCCCGTCACTTTGCTCCTTTCACTACAAGGCTGGGGACTTAAATGTGTGAAATACTTACTCTACTCTCCTGCTTATTTCTTTTTTTTTTTTTTTTAATTTTTTTTTCAACGTTTTTATTTAGTTTTGGGACAGAGAGAGACAGAGCATGAACGGGAGAGGGGCAGAGAGAGAGGGAGACACAGAATCGGAAACAGGCTCCAGGCTCTGAGCCATCAGCCCAGAGCCTGACGCGGGGCTCGAACTCACGGACCGCGAGATCGTGACCTGGCTGAAGTCGGACGCTTAACCGACTGCGCCACCCAGGCGCCCCTCTCCTGCTTATTTCTGAAGTCACTACTTTTTAGTTTGAAACACCTAAAATTTATGACTACAGTAGTATGTCCACTTAAAACAAATTATTGTTTTAGGTTCAAGTTGAAGAAGAAATATTAGAGAAAAATCTAATTAGCTGTGAAAAAGAAAATAAAAGGCTGCAGGAAAAGTGTGGTGTATATAAAAGTGACCTTGAAATTCTGAAAGAAAAATTAAGGTACAGTATCTTGTTATGGAAAAAGGAGTTTTGTGTGGAAATGGAGAAAGAACTGAAACGTTTTAAAATAGAATATTTTGTATATTGTAATTGTGGCCTTAAATTACATAGAAAGCTAGGTTTCATGACTGCAATTGTTTTCTGGGTATAATGTTAGGATTTTTAATGAATAAAACGTGTTGATATTAATATACTTGCAAATATAGAGTGATATGATCAACATATTTGCTTTGCATATATTTAGAGAAGATGAACACAAACATATCTGAAAATATTACTGCCTAGTGATCTGTTAATGGTTGATTACTATCTTTTAGAGTTGTGGCTAATAGTTCATGATTTTTTCTTATATAACCTAAAACTTTCTTGAAGTTGCAATATGTTGAATTAGGATGTGGGAGTTAGATCTCCTGTCTTATACTTTTATAAAGGGAGCACAAGTGCTTCAAAGATAATGGAGTTATCCTGCCTTCCTCCTTACTATGAGACACTGGGAAAGTTTTATAACCTTTATATACCTTAGTTTCCTTATCTATAAACAGAGAGTGATAATCATGCTACCCACATAAAGTTGTGAGTGCCTGGCATGCAGAAAGTAGGTACTCGGTAAATGTGAGCAGGTATTATTATTTCAGAATTAAAGCTTTAAAATATTTTATTTTTTGAAAAATTTTAAATGTTTTTATTTGTTTATTTTTTAATATAATTTATTGTCAAGTTGGCTAACATATAGTGTATACAGTGTGCTCTTGGTTTTGGGGATAGAGTCCTGTGATTCATCGCTTATATACAACACCCAGTTCTCATCCCAACAAGTGCCCTCCTCAATGCCCGTCACCCATTTTTCCCCTCCCCACCCCCTGCTTTAAAATATTTTAAAAGTGAGATTAACTAGGATTTACTGAAAATAAATATATATTTTGTTTTCATTTTTATGTTTTTTTCTTCATAGGCAGTTAAAAGAGGAAAATAACAATGGAAAAGAAAAATTAAGGATCATGGCAGTGAAAAATTCAGAAGTTATGGCACAACTAACTGAATCTAAACAAAGTATTCTGAAGCTAGAGAGTGAGTTAGAAGACAAAGAGGAAGTACTGAGAGAAAAATTTTCTCTAATGAATGAAAACCGAGAATTAAAGGTCCGTGTTGCAGCACAGAATGAGCGACTGGATTTGTGTCAGCAAGAAATAGAGAGTTCAAGGGTGGAACTGAGAAGTCTGGAAAAAGTTATGTTCCAGTTGCCAGTAAGTATGGATGAAAAGGAAACTTTTACTCAAGTGCTTTATAAGAGATCATCATTTTGTGGTTGCTTTATTAGCTTTTACTTTATGTTTTTTTTTACATATCTATACTTTCAGTAATGAATTTCTTTTCTACCTAATCCCTTTTCTTTTTCTGCTCCTACCCTTTCTTAGTCTCTCAGACGCCCTATGTAAGAATGGCACAGGATTTTTAAAAAACAGCTTTATTCAAGTAATATTTGTATACCACAGAATTCACCCATTTTAATTGTACCATTCAGTGATTTTTAGTAAACTTACAAGTTTTGGAGCAATCACTGCAGTCCAGTTTTCAGTTTACCATTCAGAAGATTCCTTTACCACACTCACCCCTAGGGAACCACTAATGTATTTTCTGCCTCTAGAGATTTGTCTTTTTTGGATTTTTCATATAAATGAAATTGTACAATATATGGTCTTTAGCTTTCTAAAAATTTTTGAGGATCATTCATTGTGATATATATCAGTACTCCATATCACTTTATTGTTGAATATTATTCAATTGTATGGATACACCACATTTTATTTAACTGTTCACCAGTAAGTAGATAGATATTTGGATTGCTTCCATGTTTGGACTATTATGAACAATACTGCTATGAACATTTGCATACAAGTCTATGTGTGGACATAGTTTCATTTCTCTTGAGTACATACCTAGGAATGGAATTGCTGGGTCATATGGTAAAGTTGTACTGAATTGTTTTCCAAAGTGGCTATACCATTTTACATTCTCACCAGGAATGTCTGAGAGTTCCTGTTTTTCTACAACCTAGCCAACATTTGTTATTGTCTGTCTTTTAGATTTATAGCCATCTTAGTGGGTGTGATGTGGTATCACATTGTGGTTTTAATTTACATTATTCTAATGACTAATAATGTTGAGCAACTTTTCGTGTACTTATTAAAATGTTTTTATGATAGCAGATGGCCATCATTTCTCTTTCAGTTACATATATAACTATATATATAAGTGAGATTAGAAAGAAGGTTAAGTATAACTATGTCAGAAATCTGTTACTGATAATTGTAAAATAAAGGTGAGATCAGGAGAAAACTATATAAATGTGTCATGGCTGATTTCAAATATGTATATATGTATATATTTTTTAATTTTAAGTTTATTTATTTTGAGAGAGAGAGAACACAAATGAGGGAGGGTCAGAGAGAAGGAGAGACGGAATCCCAAGCAGGCTCCACACCATCAACGCAGAGCCTGACGCAGGGCTTGAACTCACAAGTGGTGAGATCCCAGCCGAGATCAAGAGTTGGATGCCTAACCAACTGTGCCACCCAAATGCCCCGGTTTCAAATATATTTGGATGGGTGGTAGACTTACCAATTTTATTTCTTTGACTCTTACCTATTTTATTTTATTTTTAAAAATACAGCAAGGGCACCTGGGTGGCTCAGTTGGTTGAGCGTCTGACTTCAGCTCAGGTCATAATCTCAGGGCTCGTGGGGTTGAGCCTTACATGGGGCACTGCTGACAGTGCAGAGCCTGCTTTAGATTCTCTGTTTCTGTCTCTTTCTCTCTCTTTGCCCCTCCCTCACTTGTGCGCTCTCTCTCTCTCTCTCTCTCTCTTTCTCTCTCCCTCCCCTTCACTCTCCCTCACTCTCCCTCACTCTCAAAAATAAATAAACATTAAAAAAAATTAAAAATATAGCTAAAGTGTTTTGGAAAATACTACATGTGCCTCTGTTGTTTTTCACATAATGTTATATTATGTGATACCTCCATAATGATTTATATAATGCAGGTTTATTTTAACTATTGTGATTTTTCTGTTATCTCAGTATTTCATAATGTATTTTTACATTTATCCTGTTGACGGACATTAGGTTGTTTCTATTAAATTCACACAATTTTTCAAAATTGGAGTTCTGAATAAAACAATTGCATCATAGATATTGTAAGTTTATGTATGTCTCTTTTTAAATTTGCAGTTAAAAAGAGAAGTGTTTGGTTTTAAATCATCTCTTTCTAAGCACCAGATGAGTAGTTTGTCAAACAAGGAAGACAATTACATTGGCTGCTGTGAGGCAAATAAAATGTTGATTTCAGAATTGAGGTATGGCTTTCAGATGCTGAAGTTGTAGCAAATACAGTGGTTTTTTTTAAATTGGCAGTTAAATTAAAATCCTTAATTGAGAAGATGAAAAATATATAGAAAATTTCATCGAGTATTAAAACAAACAACTGTGTTTTCACAACTAAGACTTGATTCTTCTTAACATTCTGTGATATTTTTTTCAAATGTGTTTAAGTAAAACATAAAACATTACAGGGTGGACAATACCCATTGATCTTTCCCACTAGTCTCATTCTCCTCTTAAGAATACACCATCATGGGGCGCCTGGGTGGCGCAGTCGGTTAAGCGTCCGACTTCAGCCAGGTCACGATCTCGCGGTCCGTGAGTTCGAGCCCCGCGTCGGGCTCTGGGCTGATGGCTCAGAGCCTGGAGCCTGTTTCTGATTCTGTGTCTCCCTCTCTCTCTGCCCCTCCCCCGTTCATGCTCTGTCTCTCTCTGTCCCAAAAAATAAATAAAACGTTGAAAAAAAAAAAAAATTAAAATAAAAAAAAAGAATACACCATCATGAACTGGGTACGTATTCTTCCATCCATTTTGTGTATGTTTACATTCACACATACATGCAAAATATATATGCTTATATTGTTTGTAATTTTGCTTTTTTACTCAGCATTATTTTTTAAATTCATACATGTTGAGGTGGGTAGTTACAGTCAATGGGTGGATTAGTGTAGGTAGTTTTAATAGCTGTATAGGAGTCTGTCCTAGAACTGTGTCACCTAGAACTGTAGTTTTCTTCTGTTACAAACAGTGCTGCAAAGTACATACCTTTATGTATGTATATGCCAGAGTGTCTCTAGTGTATATTCCTAAAAGTGAAAGTGCTGGGTTATAGCATGTGTACATTTTTACTTTTACTAGGTACTATCAAGTTTTTAAAGTAGTTGCACCAGTTTACATTCCCATCAGTGGTATATAAGAATTTCTACATCCTGCCCAAGAGTTAACTAATAATCAGAATTTTAAAATTTTTGCCAACTTGAAAGGTAAAAATGGTGGGAGATATTTATATAGATCTTTCTAATAGTTTTTGGTGTATTTTGTTTTGTTTCAGGATTAAACTTGCAATAAAGGAGGCAGAAATTCAAAAGCTTCAGGCAAACCTGGCCGCGAATCAGTTGTCTCAGAATCTTATTGCTTGTAATGACAAACAAGAAAGTGGCAAATTAAATAGTGTAGAGACAGAACCGGTAAAACTAGGAGGTAATCAATTAGGTGAGTGTATTAAATTCTTTTTTTAATTTTTTTTAATTTTTTTTTTAATTGATTTTTGAAGGAGAGAGATGGAGCATGAGCGGGGGAGGAGCAGAGAGAAAGGGAGACACAGAATCCGAAGCAGGCTCCAGGCTCTAATGCTGTCAGCACAGAGCCCGTCGTGGGGCTCGAACTCATGAACCGTGAGATTATGACCTGAGCCAAAGTCGGACACTCAATCGAATGAGCCGCCCAGGCGCCCCTAAATCGAATTCTTTAATTCTAAGTTGTTTATGATAGTTTTTTAGAGAAATGGATTATCAGATGTTTAGTTTGTATTATCAATAATCTGTTATTACTAGTTATGGGTTGGTAAGATAGCAAGAATTTCAAAATTGTTGAACTTTGCATTATTCTTTAAAAATGATAAAGCTACCCCTGGGTGGCTCAGTCAGGTAAGCGTCCAACTCTTGATTTTGACTCAGGCCATGATCTTACGATTTGTGAGTTTGAGCCCCATGTTGGGTTCTCTGCTAACAGTACAGAGCCTGCTTGAGATTCTCTGTCTCCCTCTCTACTCCTCCCTCTCTCTCAAAAACAAATTTAAAAAAACATCAAAAAATGTAGTTTACAGAAGTAAAATTTACTAGTAGGATACACCCATTTAAAATAACAGAGTTTGAAATGTTTTGTCAAATGTATATTTTTTCATGTTTATACCCTTGTAACTATCACCACAATTAAAATATCTAACATTTCCATCAGAAGACTTACAAATGAACAATAGACACATTAAAAAAATGTTCAACATCACTGATCATCAGGGAAATGCAAATCAAAATCTCCATAAGACATCACCTCACACCTATCAGAATGGCTAAAACCTAAAACACAAGGAATAACAAGTGTTGTTAAAGATGTAGAGAAAAAGCAACGCTTGTGCACTGTTGGTAGGAGTGCAAACTGGTGTAGCCACTGTGGAAAACAGTATGGAGTTTCCTCAAAAACAAAACCAAAAGCACACTGTATATACACTATATGTTAGCTAACTTGGCAATAAATTGTATTTAAAAAAAAATTAAAAATCACCATATGATCCAGTAATTCCACTACTGGGTATTTACCCAAAGAAAACAAAACTATTAATTCAAAAGATACATGCACTCCTATGTTTATTGTGGCATTGCTTACAATAGCCAAGATATGGAAGCAACCTAAGTTTCCACTGATAGAAGAATGGGTAAAGAAGATGTGGTGTGTATATATGTGTGTGTGGAATATTACACACACTGGAATATTACTCAGCCATAAAAAGAAATGAAATTTTGCCTTTTGCAACAGCATGAATGGACCTAGAGGATACAATGCTAAATAAAGTGTATCAGACAGAGAAAGACAAATACCATATGATTTTATTCATATGTGGAATTTAAGAAACAAACCAAATGAACAATGAAAAACAGACCAAAAAATCTCTCTTAAATATGGAGAACAAACTGGTGGCTGCTAGACTGGAAGTGGGTGGAAGAAAGAGTAAAATAGATAAAAGGGTATTAAGAGTGCACTTATCATGATGAGCCCTGAGTAATGTGTAGAAATGTTGTATTACCATATTGTACACCTGAAGCTAACATAACACGCTATGTTAATTATACTGAAAACCAAAAACAAAAAAAGCCATTTTCCTAAGGATCCCTTACACTCCTTAATTTTCTTTGGGTTCAATTCTGTCTTTAACTTTTCTTAAAATGAAAGCTTAGATTATTGATTTTAAACCTTATATAAGTATTTAAGGGTATAAAATACTTCTCTTTAGGCAATGCTATACCTGCATCCCACTAATTTTTATATATTGCATTTTCATTTTATTCACTTCAAAATATCTTATAATATCTCTCGTGTGTATTTATTTCCAAATATTTAGAATTTTCCAGGTGTCCTTTTGTTATTAGTAGTAGACATTAAGTTGTTTCTAATAACCTAATTCATGAATGAACCTGATTTCAGTTCTTAAAAATGTTTTGAGATTTAGTTTATTGGCCAGCATATGGACTATCTTGATGATTGTTTTAAATGCACTTGAAAAAATTGTGTATTCTGGGGACTATTGGGTAGAGTGAACTTCAATCATATTAAACTTATTTATAGAAGCTTGAGTCTTCTTTCCCCCTAGTGATTTTCTGTGTACTTGTTCAATTACTGAGAAAAAAATCTTGAAATCTTCAGATATGTATGTGAGTTTGTTAATTTATCCTTTTAGTTCTGTGAGTCTGAACTCTGCTTTACCTAAAATTAATATAGTTACTCTATCTGGGGCACCTGGGTGGCTCAGTCGGTTAAGTGCCCGACTTCTGCAGGTCATAATCTCACGATCCATTGAGTTTGAGCCCCGGGTCGGGCTCTGTGCTGATAGCCCAGAGCCTAGAGCCTGCTTCGAGTTCTGTGTCTTCCTCTCTCTGCCCCTCCTTTACCCCTGCTCACACACTGTCTCTCTCTGTCTCAAATATAAACAGACATTTAAAAAAATGTGTTAATATAGTTACTTGAGCTAATTTTTTATTGGTATATAATTGACATATAATATCATATTAGTTTTAGGTGTATGTCATAATGATGTGATATATGTGTATATTTTGAAATGATAACCACAATAATAAGTCTATGTAACATCTGTCATCATAGATAAGTAACAAATTTTGGGGAGGGATGAGAGCTTTTAAAATCTACTCTCAGGGTACCTGGGTGGCTCAGTCAGTTGAGCATCCGACTTCGGCTCAGGTCATGATTTCATGGTTCGTGAGTTCGAACCCCATGTCAGGCTCTGTGCTGACAGCTCAGAGCCTGGAACCTGCTTCACATTCTGCGTACCCCCACCCTCTCCGCCCCACCCCTGCTTGTGCTCTCTCTCTGTCTTTCAAAAATGAATAAACGTAAAAAAAAATTTACGATCTACTCTCAACAAGTTTCAAATATATAATATTATTGACTATAGTTACCATGCTGTATATTATATCTATACCCAGGAGTTGTTTATCTTATAACTGAAAGTTTGTACCTTTTGACCACATTTACCCATTTTCCCCACTACTAACCCCTACCTCTGGCAAATAACACTCCGTTCTATGAGTTTGTTTCATTTGTTTGTTTGTTTTTATATTTCACATGTAAGTGAGATCATACAGTATTTGTCTTTCTCTGCCTGGCTTTTCATTTAACCTAATGTCCTCAAGGTTCATCCATATTGTCACAAGTAAAAAGATGTCTTTTTGGGGCACCTGGGTGGCTCAGTTGGTTGAGCGTCTGACTTCGGCTCAGGTCATGATCTCATGGTTTGTGAGTTCGAGCCCCACGTTGGGCCCTGTGCTGACAGCTCAGAGCCTGGAGCCTGCTTCAGATTCTGTGTCTCTGTCTCTCTCTGCCCCTCCCCTGCTCATGCTCTGCCTATCTCTCAAAAGTAAATAAACATTAAAAAAAAGTCCTTTTTGGGGCACCTGGGTGGCTCAGTCGGTTAAGCGTCCGACTTCGGCTCAGGTCATGATCTCACGGTTCGTGGGTTCGAGCCCCGCATCGGGCTCTGGGCTGACAGCTCAGAGTCTGGACCCTGCTTCGGATTCTGTGTCTCCCTCTGTCTGCCCCTCCACTGCTTGCACTCTGTCTCTTGCATCGTCTCAAAAATAAACATTAAAAAAAAAAAAAAGTCCTTTTTATGGCTAAATAGTATTTCTGTGTGTGTGTGTGTGTGTGTGTGTGTGTGTGTGTGTGTGTGTATGCTACCTTGTATTTATCCATGCATCTGTCAGTGGATGCTTAGATTACTTCCATGACTTGGCTATTGTAAATAATGCTGCAATGTACATATGAGTGCAGATAGTGATTTCATTTCCTTCAGGTAAATATTCAGAAGTGGAATTACTGCATATGTGATAGCTCTATTTTTAATTTTTAAAGGCAATTCCATATTGTTTTCCATAGTGGCTCTACCAGTTTACATGTTCACCAACAGGGCACAAGGGTTCCCTTTTCTCCACATCTTCACCAATGCTTATTTCTCATCTTTTTGATGATAGCCATTTTTGTAGGTGTGAAGTGATACCTCATTGTGATTATGATTTGCATTTCTTTGATGATTAGTGGTGTTGAACATCTTTTCATGTGTCTATTGGTCATTTGTATATCTTCTTTGGAAAAATGTCTTATTTAGACCTTCTGCCCATTTTTTTTTTTTAACGTTTTTTATTTATTTTTGAGACAGAGAGAGACAGAGCATGAACGGGGGAGGGGCAGAGAGAGAGGGAGACACAGAATCGGAAGCAGGCTCCAGGCTCTGAGCCACCAGCCCAGAGCCCGACGCGGGGCTCGAACTCACGGACCGCGAGATCGTGACCTGAGCCGAAGTCGGACGCCTAACCGACTGCGCCACCCAGGCGCCCCAGTTCTGCCCATTTTTAATTGTTTTTTTTTTTTTTTTTTTTTGCTATTGAGTTATATGAGTTTTTATGTATTTTGGATATTAATCCCTTATCAGATATAGATTTACAAATATTTTCTCCCATTCTGTAGGTTGTCTTTTCATTTTGTTGATGGTTTCTTTTGCAGTACAGAAGCTTTTTACTTTGATATAGTCCCACTTGTTTATTTTTACTTTTTTGCTTTTGCTTTTGGTGTTGAATCCAAAAATTACCATCACCAGGACTGATAGATCTAAGAGCTTTTTACTTATGTTTTCTTCCAGAAGTTTTATGTTTTAGGTTTAATATTCAAGTCTTTAAACCATTTTAAGTTGATTTTTGTCTACTTAAGATAGTGGTCTATTTTCATTCTTTTGCATATGGCTGTTCAGTTAACCCAACACTGTTTATTAAAAAGACTGTCCTTTCCCTATTGTATGTTCTTGACTCCTTTGTTGTAAATTTACCTTTATTTTGAGAGAGAGGGAGGGAGGGAGGCAGGGAGAGAATGAGGAGGGGAAGGGCAGAGAAAGAGGGAAAGAGAGAGAATCCCAAGCAGGCTGCATGCTGTCAGTGCAGAGCCCAACTCAGGGCTTGATCCCACGAACCATGAGGTCATGACCTGAGCTGAAATCAAGAGTTGGATAGGGGCGCCTGGGTGGCGCAGTCGGTTAAGCGTCCGACTTCAGCCAGGTCACGATCTCGCGGTCTGTGAGGCGGTCCGTGAGTTCGAGCCCCGCGTCAGGCTCTGGGCTGATGGCTCGGAGCCTGGAGCCTGTTTCCGATTCTGTGTCTCCCTCTCTCTGACCCTCCCCCGTTCATGCTCTGTCTCTCTCTGTCCCAAAAATAAATAAATTTAAAAAAAAAAAAAAAAAAAAGAGTTGGACAACTGACTGAACTACCCAAGCACACCATATGTCTGTTTTTAATGCCAGTACCATACAGTTTTGATTACTATGGTTTTATAATACAGTTTGAAATTAGGAAGTGTGACGCCTTCAGCTTTGTTTTACTTTCTCAAGATTACTTTAGCTATTTGGGGTCTTTTGTGGTTCCATACAAATTTTAGGATTGGCCTTTTGTTCTATAAAAAAAATGCCATTGGGATTTTGATAGGGGTTGAATTAAATCTTTAGATTTAGGTAGTACGGAGATTTTCACAGTATTAATTTTTCCAGTCCATGAACATGAACTATCTATTAATTTGTGTCTTCAGTTTCTTTCATCAGTGTCTTATAGTGTTTAGTGTACAAATTTTTCCCCTCCTCAAATTTATTCTTAGATATTTTATTCTTTTTGGGTCAATTATAAATGGGATTGTTTTCTTAATTTTCTCTCTGATCATCACTCCAGCTGTGTTTGATTAGAGTTTTCCTGGTATGACTTTTTTCATCCTTTTAGTCTGTATTTTTTATAGATAAAGTGAGTTTCTGATAGAGAGCATATAATTGGTTCTTGCTTTTATATTCTAACATTTTTTGCTCATTCAGTGGAATGTTTAGACACATTTAATGCAACTATTGGTCTTTTTTGGGTTTAAGTGTATCATCTTGGTATTTGTTTATTATTTATGCTAATGGCCTTTATTCATCTTTCCTGCCTTCTTTTAGATCAATTATATTTTAGTATTCTATTTTTTTTAAATCTTCACTATTGATTAGTTAACTATACTTCTTTACTTTCTTAGTGGTTGCCTTACTGGTTAATATATGTATCTTTAATTTATCATTGTCTGTCTTCAAATATGATTGGCTTCTGGCAGGAGGAATGACAGCAGAGAGAATTAGCTATCAAAGTGATTAGAGAGAATAGGGAAGAGAGTGATGGTATTATTAGCAGAGTGAATGCTAATTATTAGAGATGTTGATAAATATGTCATAAGTTCTCTTACATCAAAGAGTATAGAACTAATGATAGCCTAGAAAGTGAAATATTAGGGATATGGAGAATTGATAGGAAATGGCTACTTGTGCTGCCCTCGAAGAAGGCATAGTGCATCTCCACTTACTTCCATACCTCTGTGTGTTCTCATGCAGTCATATATATTATCCCTCTTTAAAGCACTCCTGAAAGCTCAGTTACTTTTAGGTGGGAATAGGTTTATATATTTATAGTGGAGAAAGTATATATTCAAACAACTACCTTTGATAACCCTCAGTAGTTTTAAAAAAGCATCACTGAATTCTCAGTTTTCAGCTTTTGAACTTGCATCTGTATACAATAAATAAAAATATGCTCTAGAGAAATTTTATGATTAACTTCAGTTTAAGGAAATAATGATTTTTTAACAATGATTTTTTTAAACAATTATTTTTTTTTTTTTTTGCAATTTTTTCTATCCGAAATACAGGGATTTTTATAGGTGGAGAAGGACTCTTTTTAGTATTAAGGAATAGTCTGGAAAAGTGAGTGACTCAGAAGTTATTCCTACTTTGTTATGTACTTAATAATAGAAAGTATGTTACTTGCCATGTTCCTTCATTACCTTTTCCTTAAAGTACATCTCATTCTCTGTTCCCTTTAGTATTCTTTAGATAAGAAATTAAACTTTATTTATGATTAAATCTTTCAACATTGAAATAGGGTTTTTTTCTGTAAGTTTTATACAGAGGAATTTTCCTTTTATGTTTGTCAGCAGAAAGAATAAAAGACCAAAATCAACATACTGTGAACAAGCAATATGAAAGAGAAAGGCAAAGACTTGCTTCTGGAATAGAAGAACTACGTACTAAGTTGATGCAAATAGAAGCTGAGAATTCTGATTTGAAGGTTAACATGGCCCACAGAACTAGTCAGTTTCAGCTGATACAAGAGGAGCTGCTGGAGAAAGCTTCAAACTCTAGCAAACTTGAAAGTGAAGTAAGCTTGATTTAGCTGTTTATATGTACTAACTTTGGAGACAAAAAAAAGGTAGAGTTTTGTAAAAGTTGTATGTGTAAGTCCAGATTTATACATCAAAAGGAATTAATGGTACCACATCAGTTATAAATTCTTTTAAAATTATATTGGGAAACCTTCTGTTAAAAGTAAGAAATTACTCTTTAGTGGCTAACAGGTCTCAGATATGGTGGAAGTTGTATTGTATTGCAGTCTGTTATTTCTTCCAAGTATAAGTTAATATGGCCAGGGGCATCTGGGTGACTCAGGTTAAGCGTCCAACTTCAGCTTAGGTCATGATATTGTGGCTCGTGAATTTGAGCCCCACATCAGGCTCTGTGCTGACAGCTCAGAGCCTGGAGCCTGCTTTGGATTCTGTCTGTCTGTCTGCCCCTCCCCTGCTGTGCTTGTTCTCTCTCTCTCTCAAAAAAAAAAAAAAATGAACATTTAGGTTAATATGGCTAATACACATTTACAAGTAAAGAACTTGGGATTATATAATTGGAAGAAAAGGAGTGATAATAGAGGATTTTGATTGTTAGCAAACAGCAGAATCACCTAGGAAGCTGGTTAAACATGTAGATTTCTGGGTACCATTCCAGTGATTCTGATTGAGTAGATTTAGTCCATGTAAATCTAAATTGTAGCCATTAGCTTACTTAGAAAATATCCTAGTACCCAGTGCTAATATCATCGTCAATGGGGAAAAACAGAGCTTTCCCCCTAAGGTCAAGAACAAGAGAGGAATGTCCATTCTCACTGCTGTTATTCAACATAGTATTGGGAGTCTTAGCTTCAGCAGTTAGACAACACAAAGAAATAAAAGGCATCCAAATCGGCCAGGAGGAGGTCATACTTTAACTCTTCACAGATGACGTGGTACTCCGTATGGAAAACCCAAAAGATTCCACCAAACAACTGCCAGAACTGATCCATGAATTCAGCAAAGTGGCAAGATATAAAATCAATGCACAGAAATCGGTTGCATTCCTGTACATCAACAATGAAGCAACAAAAAGAGAAATCAAGGAATTGATCCCATTTACAATTGCACCAAAAACCAAAAAATACCTATGAATAAAAATAACCAAACAGGTGAAAAATCTATAAACTGAAAACTATAGAAAGCTTATGAAAGAAATTGAAGAAGACACACAAAAAAATGGAAAAATATTCTATACTTCTAGATAGGAAGAACAAATATTGTTAAAATGTCAGTACTACCCAAAGTAATCTACATATTGAATGCAATACTTATCAAAATAACACTGGCGTTCTTCACAGAGCTAGAACAAACAATCCTAAAATTTGTATGGAACCAGAAAACACCCCGAATAGCCAAAGAAATCTTGAAAAAGAAAACCAGAGCTGGAGGCATCACACTCCTGGACTTCAAGCTGTATTACAAAGCTGTAGTCATCAAGACAGTATGGTACTGGCACAAGAACAGACACTCAGATCAATGGAACAGAGTAGAGAACCCAGAAATGGACCCACAAACGTATGGTCAACTAATCTGTGACAAAGCAGGAAACAATATCCAATAGAATAAAGACGGTCTCTTCAGCCAGTGGTGCTGGGAAACTGGACAGCGACATGCAGAAAAATGAACGTGGACCACTTTCTTACAACCATACACAAAAATAAACTCAAAATGGATGAAAGACCTAAATGTAAGACAGTAAGCCATCAAAATCCTCGAGGAGAAAGCAGGCAAAAACCTCTTTGATCTTGACCGCAGCAACTTCTTAACATGTCTCCAGAGGCAAGGGAAACAAAAGCAAAAATGAACTATTGGGATCTCATCAAAATAAAAAGCTTCTGCATAGTGAAGGAAACAATCAGCAAAACTAAAAGGCAACCGACAGAATGGGAGGAGATATTTGCAAACGACATAAAGGTTAGATAAACGGTTAGTATCCAAAATCTATAAAGAACTTATCAAACTCAACACCAAAAAATAAAGAATCCAGTGAAGAA
This sequence comes from Puma concolor, assembly GCF_028749965.1. NCBI lineage: Eukaryota > Metazoa > Chordata > Mammalia > Carnivora > Felidae > Puma > Puma concolor. Next base: position 79,482,218 of record NC_141674.1, read on the forward strand.
ATGGGCAAACGACATGAATAGACACTTCTCCAAAGAAGACATCCAGGTGGCCAACCAACCATGAAAAAATGCTCAACGTTACTCATCATCAGGGAGATACAAAGCAAAACCACAATGAGATACCACCTCACACCTGTCAGAATGGTTAACATTAACAAGTCAGTCAACAACAGATGTTGATGAGAATGTAGAGAAAGAGGATCTCTTTTGCACTGCTGATGGGAATGCAAAGTGGTGCAGCCACTCTGGAAAACACTATGGAGGCTCCTCAAAAAATTAAAAATAGAACTACCCTATGACCCAGCAACTGCACTGCTCAGAATTTACCTAAGGGATACAGGTATGCTGTTTTGAAGGGACACATGCACCTCAATGTTTATAGCAGCACTATCAACAATAGCCAAAGTATGGAAAGAGCTCAAGTATCCATTGACGGATGAATGGATAAAGAAAATGTGGTATGTATATGTATACAATGGAGTATTACTCGGCAATCAAAAAGAATGAAATCTTGCCATTTGCAACTACATGGATGGAACTAGAGGGTATTATGTTAAGCAAAATTAGTCAGAGGAAGAAAAATATCATATGACTTCACTCACATGAGGACTTTAAGATGCAAAACAGATGAACATAAGAGAAGGGAAACAAAAATAATATAAAAACCGGGAAGGGGACAAAAACATAAGAGATTCTTAAATATGGAGAACAAACAGGGTTACTGGAGGGATTGTGGGAGGGATGATGGTCTCAATGGGTAAGAGGTATTGAGGAATCTACTCCTGAAATCATTGTTGCACTATATGCTAACTAACTTGGATGTAAATTAAAAAAATAAAATGAAATAAAATATCCTAGTACTGAGATTAATAACTTTTTAAATTACAAAATTAGCACAGTCTTGTTCAAAGTACAGAAAGGACAAAGAAGAAAATGCCATTAATAATTCTACCACCAGAAATAGCTACTATTAACATTTTTTTATACTAATTTCAATCTTAAATGCTACTTTTAAGAAATGGGTTAGGATGTAATCCTATTTGGACATAGGACTCAGAATTAAATTACTTATGTATTACATAGATGGAACAGTCCCTGGTCTTTCCTTCACCATTTTTCTTCTAAATTGCCACTTATATTCAAAAGTAATTTTTAAAAATAATTTGTTTATTTCAATGTGTTTTCAGATGACAAAGAAATGTTCTCAACTTTTAACTCTAGAGAAACAGCTGGAAGAAAAAATAGTTGCTTATTCCTCTATTGCTGCAAAAAATGCAGAACTGGAACAGGAGCTTATGGTAAATATTACTGTGTGGTTACAAATTCACTGTGACTTTAATGCACTTGATTTGTGACAGCATGTTTGTTTTATTTTCATTGTTATACAGTATACCAAATAGGAAAGCATAAATTCTAGTAAATTCTTCTGATTATTTGTTTTTTTTTCTATATTTTTAAGTCAATAGGCTTATATATAGCAAGTTGTTATCTGTAATTTCTTATTTTTATTCTAGTAGAAGTGAAGGAAATAATGAACTTCTTTGATATGCTTTTCAATATTTTAAAATAGTTGAAGGTTTTCATTTTGACACAATTTTTTAAAATAACCATTTTGTCTTATGTATATGTTTAGATATTTTTGATGTTTGACATATTCACTATTGTGATTCTTAAAAAAATAGAGTACGACAGATTTAATGCTTTACTTAAGTGTTTTTATGTAAAACTTGTTCTCAGTTATATTCATTTTTTTGTCTTTCCTAGTCTTTATTTTTTAATATGAAATTTATTGTCACATTGGTTTCCATACAACGCCCAGTGCTCATCCCAACAGGTGCTCTCCTCAATGTCAGTTATATTCTTTTAAATTGTTTTTTTATTTCTAGGAAAAGAATGAAAAGATAAGAAGTCTAGAAACCAATATCAATACAGAACATGAGAAAATTTGTTTAGCTTTTGAAAAGGCCAAGAAAATTCATCTTGAACAGCATAAAGAAATGGAAAAGCAGATTGAAAGAGTAAGATACTATGTTTTCCATGTAGACATAATGTATGTTTAGAATATGAATGCTGAAAAGAACCTTAACATTACTAGCTCAACTTTTTTTTTTTTGATAGATGAGGAAACAAAGACCTAGAAAAGTAAGTGGCAAGTAGTAGAATTAGCATCCCATTACTTCTAGATCATTTTACAATGCTTTCTTGTATAGTACTCTTGCCATTTCAGTTTTAATAATTATTTTTTGGCATGATTAAATTAAGAGTGATTTTGTAGACTCTGGTACACTAGACATAAAAATAGCTTGAAGACTGGTTGAGAGTAGAAGTGCTCTTACCATTGAGTTGAAATTAGAGTAAGAACAAGTTAAAGAAGAAGCTGTGAGACCAAAAACATAAGACTAAGTAAAAAATACATTATTTGATGGACTTAATAGTAGAATGGAACTAATAAGAGAAAAAAAATATGAGCTTGAAACAAAGAGCAACAGACACTACTCAGTCTGAGAAACAGGAAAAAAGATCAGAGCCTAAGGGACCTGTGCAATAATGTCAGAACTGGAACTCTATACCCATTAAAACAGTAACTCCCATTTTCCCCTCCTTTCACCCCCTAGCTACTGTCATTCTATTTTCTTCTGTCCCTATGATTTTGACTACCCTAAGTATCTCATATAAGTGAAATCATACAGTGTTTGTCTTTTTGTGACTGGCTTAATTCACTTAGCATAATATCCTAGAGGTTCATCCATGTTGTGGTGTACTGCAGAATTTGTTTCCTTTGTAAGAATAATATTCTATTGTATGTATATACCACATTTTGCTTATCTATTTATCTGTCAATGGACACTGATTGCTATGGCCAGAATTTCTAGTACTGTGTTGAATAGAAGTGAGAGGGGGCAGGGTGCCTGGGTGGCTCAGTTGGTTAAGTGTCAGACTTCGGCTCAGATCACAACCTCACGGTTTGTGAGTTTGAGCCCTGTGTCGGGCTCTGTGCTGACAACTCAGAGCCTAGAGCCTGCTTCAGATTCTGTGTCTCTCCTTTTGCATCTCCCATGCTCATGCTCTGTATCTCAATATTAAATAAATGTTAAAAAATAAAAATAAAAACAAAAAAACAAAAACGAAGTGAGAGGGGACATCCTTGTTTTTTTCCTGATCTTAGAGGAAAAGCTTTCAGTCTTTCACCAATTGAGTAGGATGTTAGCTGTGGGTTTTCCTTTTTCTTTTTTTAGTGTTTGTTTATTTTTGAGAGAGAGAGAGAGAGAGAGAGAGAGAGAGTGGGGGGGGGGGGTGCAAGAATGGGGGAGGGGCAGAGAGAGAGAGACAGAGACACAGAATCCAAAGCAGGCTTCAGGCTCTTAGCTGTCATCACAGAGCCCCACGCAGGGCTCCAACTCACGACCTATGATATCATGACCTGAGCCGAAGTCGGACACTTAACTGACTGAACCACCCAGGTGCCCCACTGTGGGTTTTCCATAAATGGCTTTTATTATATTAAGGTAGCTTTCTTTTATTCCTAGTTTGTTGAATGTTTTTCTCATGAAAGGGTTTTGAGTTTTGTCAACTTTTTTCCTTCATCAATTGAGATGATCATGTGTGGTTTTTTTTCCTTCATTTTTTTGATATGGTACATTACATTGATTCATTTTTAAAAATGTTTATTTATTTATTCTCAGAGAGAGAGAGAGAGAGAGAGAGCAATGAGCAGGGCAGGGGCAGAGAGAGAGAGAGAATCCTGAGCAGCCCTCATGCTGTCTTCTGCACAGAGTCTGACGTGGGGCTTGATCTTATGAACCTGAGCCAAAATCCAGTTGGACGCCCAACCAACTGAGCCACCCAGGTGCCCCTGTTGATTGATTTGTGTATGTTGAACCATGCTTGCATTCCAGGAATAAATCCCTCTTGATCATAGTGTGTTACCCCTTTTACTACACTGCTGAATTTGGATTATTAGTATTATGTTGATTTTGGCATTATAAGGGATATTGGTCTGTAGTTTAGTGTCTTTGTCTGGTTTTGGTATCAGGTTAAAACTGGTATCAGAATTAGTTAAGGAGTGTTCTCTCTTCCTTAATTTTTTTGGAAGAGTTTGAGAAAGATTGGTATTCTTTAAATTTTCACTGGTGAGGGGCGCCTGGGTGGCGCAGTCGGTTAAGCGTCCGGCTTCAGCCAGGTCACGATCTCGCGGTCCGTGAGTTCGAGCCCCGCGTCAGGCTCTGGGCTGATGGCTCAGAGCCTGGAGCCTGTTTCCGATTCTGTGTCTCCCTCTCTCTCTGCCCCTCCCCCGTTCATGCTCTGTCTCTCTCTGTCCCAAAAATAAATAAAAACGTTGAAAAAAAAAAATTAAAAAAAAAAAAAAAATAAATAAATAAATAAATAAATAAATTTTCACTGGTGAAATAATTCATTGAAACTATCAGGTTCAGGGCTTTTCTTTGTTGGGAGATTTTTGTTTACTGATTTAACCTCTTTACCAGATATAGATCATTCAGATTATCTATTTTTGCATGGTGTAGTCTTTGTAGGTTTTGTATTTCTAGGAATTTGTCCATTTCATCTAGATTATTCTATTTGTGGGCATACAATTATTCATAATACTCTCTTATGATCTTTTTTCTTTCTGTATAATTGGCAGTAACATCCCCACTTTCGTTGCTGATTTTGGTAATTTGGACTCTCTGTTTTTTAATCTACTCAGCTAAAGATTTGTCAATTTTGTTTATTTTTCCCAAGAACCAACTTTTCGTTTTGATATTATTTATTCTTTTTCTGTTCTCCATTTTGTTGATCTTTACTGTAATCTTTATTATTTCCTTCCTTCAAGTAGCTTTGGGTTTAGTTTATTCTTTTTCTGATTCCTTATGTTTTGAAGTTAAGTTATTGACTTGAAATCTTTTTTGATTTTTAATGTAAACATTTATAGCTATAAATTTACCCATTAGCACCACTTTTGCTGGGTCTCTTAAGTTTTGGCAAGTTGTGTTTTTGTTTTCATTTGTCTCCTAAGTGTCTTCTAATTTCTCTTGTGAATTCTTTGATTCATTCGTTGTTTAAAAATCTGTTTAATTAATGCCACAATTTTGTGACTTTTTAAATTTTCCTTTCATTATTCACTTCTAATTTCATCTGGTTGTGGGTTGGAGAATATACTTTGTATGATATCTGTCCTTTTAAATTTGTTGAGACTTCAATTTGTGGCCTAACATGGTCTATCCTGCAAAATGTCCCCTGCACACTTGAGAATGTATATTCTGGTTTGGGGTAGAGTGTTCTGTATATGTCTATTAGATCTAGTTTATTGTGTTAAATCCTCTGTTTCCTGATTAATGTTCTGTCTGGTCTTCTATTATTGTGAGTGGGGTATTGAAGTCCAACTATTTTTTTAGAACTCTGTTTTTCCCTTCAATTCTGTCAATTTTTGCCTCATATATTTTAATGATCTGTCATTACATGAGTAAATTTTATAGTTGTTATATCTCACTACTGTTTTGAATCTTTTAGTAATATGTAATGTCTTTCTTTGTCTTTTATAACCTTTTCTGATTTAAAGTCTATTTTGTCTGATATTTGTGTAGGTACTCCTGCTCTCTTTTATTATTTGCATGGAGTATCTTTTTCCATCCTTTCACTTCTAACATGTTTGCATCTTTGGATCTTAAGTGAGTCTCTTGTAGACAGCATATACAGTTGACACTTGAACAACATGAGTTTGAACTGCATGGATCCATTTATTTGTGGATTTTTTTATAGCAGTACTGTAAATGTATTTCGCTTCCTTATGATTTTTTTTTTTTTTTTTTTTTTTTTTTTTTTTAAATTTTTTTTCAACGTTTATTTATTTTTGGGACAGAGAGAGACAGAGCATGAACGGGGGAAGGGCAGAGAGAGAGGGAGACACAGAATCGGAAACAGGCTCCAGGCTCTGAGCCATCAGCCCAGAGCCCGACGCGGGGCTCGAACTCACGGAGCGCGAGATCGTGACCTGGCTGAAGTCGGACGCTTAACCGACTGCGCCACCCAGGCGCCCCTCCTTATGATTTTTTTTAATAACATTTTTCCCTGGCTTACTTTAAGAATACATGTAACATGTAAGATACATGTAAGATACATGTAACACACAAAATATGTGTTAATGAACTGTTTACGTTATTGGTAAGGCTTTGATTAACAGTAGGCTATTAGTAGTTACATTTTTATGGAGTCAAAAGTTATACACAGATTTTTTTTTTTTTAATGTTTATTTTTGAGACGGAGACAAGAGTGCAAGCAGGGGAGTGGCAGAGAGAGAGGGAGACACAGAATCCGAAGCAGGCTCCAGGCTCTGAGCTGCCAGCATGGAGCCCAACGCAGGGCTCAAACTCACAAGCTGTGAGATCATGACCTGAGCAGAAGTTGGACGCTCAACTGACTGAGCCACCCAGTCACCCAGAAGTTATACACACATTTTTTACTGCACAGGGGAGCAGGCCTCCTAACCCTATATTGTTCAAGGGTCAGCTGTAGTTGGATCATGTGTTATTATCCATTCTGCCAGTCTCTGTCTTTTGATTGGAGAGTTTAATCCATTTATATTTAAAGTAAATACTGATAGGGGGTGTTTTACTTTTGTCATCATGTTATTTGTTTTCTATATGCTTTATAGTTATTTTGTCGTTTCTTTCCTACATTACTATATTTTTTTGAATTTAGTTGATTTTTTTGTAGTGAAATTTTAAAATTCTTTTCTTATTTCCTTTTTTGAATTTTGTATTGCTATTTTTTTGGTGTGGTTGTCATGAGTATTACATTTAACAATCTAAAGTTACATTATTCTAAGTTGAATTTATACCAGCCTGACTTAAGTAACATACACAAACTCAGTTCTTTTACAGCTCCATTTTCACCTCTTTCTATTGTTGATGTCACAGAATTACTTCTTTACATATTGTGTACCCTAAAACATAAGCTAATGATTCTTTCAAATGCATTAGTCTTTTTTTTTTTTTTTTTTTTAAATTTTTTTTTTTCAACGTTTATTTTTGGGACAGAGAGAGACAGAGCATGAACGGGGGAGGGGCAGAGAGAGAGGGAGACACAGAATCGGAAACAGGCTCCAGGCTCTGAGCCATCAGCCCAGAGCCCGACGCGGGGCTCGAACTCATGGACTGCGAGATCATGACCTGGCTGAAGTCGGACGCTTAACCGACTGCGCCACCCAGGCGCCCCATGCATTAGTCTTTTAAATTACATAGAAGAGGGGCGCCTGGGTGGCTCAGTTGGTTAAGCGGCCGACTTCGGCTCAGGTCATGATCTCACTGTCCGTGAGTTCGAGACCCGTGTCGGGCTCTGTGCTGACAGCTCAGAGCCTGGAGCCTGTTTCAGATTCTGTGTCTCCCTCTCTCTGATCCTCCCCCGTTCATGCTCTGTCTCTGTCTCAAAAATAAATAAACGTTAAAAAAAAAAAAAATTAAATTATGTAGAAGAGTTGTAATTACAAGTCAAATTTATACTAATACTAGTTTTTACACTAATTTTTTTAATCCTTTTTTATAATTTTTTTAAAGCTTATTTCTGAGAGAGAAAGAGTATGAGCTGGGGAGGGGCAGATACAGAGGGAGAGAGAGAGAGAGAGGCTCCGCACTGTCAGCACAGAATTAACACGGGGCTCACACTCACAAACTGTGAGATCATGACGAGTTGAAATCAAGAGTCAGATGCTTAATGACTGAGCCACCCAGGCTCATCCCTAATTGGTTTTTTTCTTTAAATATATTAGTCTCTTAAATTCTATAGAAAACAAAAAATGCAATTATAAACCATTGTTGGAGTAATACTAGCTTTTATAATTGCCCATGCAGTTATCTTTATTGAGATTTTTATTTCTCCATATGGCTTTGAATTACTGTCTAGTGTCCTTTCATTTCACTTTGTAGAACTCCCTTGAGCATTTCTGGTGAGGTGTATCTAGTGGTCACAAACTCCCTCAGCATTTATTTCTCTGGGGATGTCTTAATTTCTGCCTCAAAAGGACAGTTTTGCCAGATAATAGGATTCTTGGTGGACATTTTGTTTTTTGGTTTTTTTTTTTTTCAATATATCAACATATTGTCTTTGGGCTTCCAAAGTTTCTGATGAGATCTGCTTGTAAGGTTATTGTGGATCCTTTATATGTGATTATTCACTTATCTCTTGCTGCTTTCTAGATTCTTTGTCTTTTGAGAGTTTGATTATAATGTGTCTTGGTGTTCCCTTTGAGTTCCTCTTTCTTGGAGTTGAGATTTTTGGATGTTTATATCCATATCTTTCATTAAATTTAGACATTTTCAGTCATTATTTCTTTAAATATTCTTAATGTCCCTTTTTCTCTTTCTTCTCCTCCCATGATCTGTGTTTAGGTCCACTTGATGGTGTCCCAACTGGTCCTTTAGGCTCTGTTTACTTTTCTTCCATCTTTATTTGTTCTCCCTCTAATTTGTTGTTTGATTATTTTCATTTGAATGTTTTCACAGTTCCTTGGTTTTTATATTTTGTATTTAGCTTTGTTCTGCCATGTTTTCATTATATATGTGTACATGTGTTTATATATATGTATATATCACATACATAATTTTTTACATGTGTGTGTAATATACACATATATTCATATACACATATCAGTAATCTCCTATTTTGTCTTCACAAAAGTCTTTTGAAAGTTTGATAACACCAATTATTGATGCAGTTGTGGGAGTGAGAATCTTACATGTTTCTTTTTTTTTAAATTTTTTTAAATGTTTGTGTATTTTTGAGATAGAGGGAGAGACACTGTGTGAGTGGGAGAGGGGCAGAGAGACAGAAAAAGACAGACAGACAGAATCCGAAGCAGGCTCCAGTCTCTGAACTGTCAGCACAGAGCCCAATGCGGGGCTGGAACTCACTAGCCATGAGATCATGACCTCAGCCAAAGTTGGACACTCACCTGACTGAGCCACCCAGGCACCCCAAGAATCTTATGTATTTCTAATCAAAACATAAATTTAGATGCACTTTGAAGATAAATATCTAATGAAATTGGAAATGTAGAAAGTCCACTTCTAGGTGGTCTATTCTAAAGAAACTAATACATGTACATAAAGAGACATGTACACAGGATGTTTTGTAACATTGTTGTGATGGTGAAAAATAGAATATCAGACTGTTCTTGAGTAGAAGACAAGCTGTAGTTTGTTGTTACAGTGGAGTACTGTACCATTATAAAAAGCAATGAACTAGGGGTGCCTGGGTGGCTCACTTGGGTAAGCTTTCAACTCTTGATTTCACCTTAGGTCAGGATCTCACGGTTCATGGGATCAGGTCCTATATCAGGCTCTGCACTGACAGCACGGATTCTGCTTGGGATTCTCTCTCCCTCCCTCTCTGCTTCTCCCAACCTTGTGTGCACACACTTTATCTTTCTCAAAGTAAATAAACTTTAAAAAAAAAAAACAAAAACAATGAACTAGATCCACATATGCATGCATGGATAAATATCCAGGAATAATTAGCTAAACAATATTGAGTGAAAAAACCAAGTTGCTAAAACTTGCAGAAGTATTGATATTGTTTATGTAAATTTTCAAAACAGAAACACATTACATATTGTTCATAGACCTACATATGTAGTAAAAGCACAAAAAACATGTGTGAGAAACATACCAGAGAGTGATAGACCAATTTCAGTAGTAGAGTTGACCTTCCAATAACATAGGGGTTAGGGACACCAACCCCCTGCACAGTCAAAAATTTGGATTCAACTTTTGACTCCCACAAAGTTTGCTAACAGCCTAATCTTGACCAGAAACCTTACTGAAAACAAAATAGTCAGCTAACTCATATTTTGTAGGTTACAGGTATTGTATAATGTATTCTTAACAATCAAGCCAGAGAAAAGAAAATGTTAAGAAAATCATAAGGAAGAGGAAAAATGCATTTATAGTCATATACTGTAAAAAATCCTCATATAAGTCAACCTGTGCAGTTCAAACCTATGTTGGTCAAAGGTCAACTGTATTGATGAGGGAGGAAATCAGCTGTATTGATGAGGAATAAGACCTGGCCATGTGATTTCATTTCTTCTCTCAAGAGAGAGAAACTGAAGGAAATTCGGCAAACTGCAAAAATCTATGTAATTTCAGTAGTAATTTAACATATGAATATTGTATTCTTTTCTATATATTTAAAATGTTTCTTAATTTTTAAAAAATTATATGAAATTAATAGATCCTGTTTTTACATTTAGCTTGAATCTCAACTAGAGAAAAAAGACCAACAGTTTAAAGAACAAGAAAAGACTATGTCCATTTTGCAGCAAGATATAATATGTAAACAACATCATCTTGAATCACTAGACAGACTCTTGACGGAAAGCAAAGGGGTAAAATCATCTTTGTAAAAGTGTTCTTTAAAAGCTAATACTTTGTTTCTGTAACCTGCCTTTAATTCTAATTAAATCAATTGCTTAACAGCCCAATAGTAATGCTAAAATTAAAATATTTATACATGTACTTATATTTTTGCTACCAATCTGTGTGTTTTCAGGAAATGGAAAAGGAAAACATTAAGAAAGATGAAGCTTTGAGAGCATTACAGAACCAAGTATCTGAAGAAACAATCAAGGCTAGTATGCTAAATTTTTAAACTTCATTCTTTTTTTTTTTTTTTTTTTTAACGTTTATTTATTTTTGGGACAGAGAGAGACAGAGCATGAACGGGGGAGGGGCAGAGAGAGAGGGAGACACAGAATCAGAAACAGGCTCCAGACTCTGAGCCATCAGCCCAGAGCCTGACGCGGGGCTCGAACTCCCGGACCGCGAGATCGTGACCTGGCTGAAGTCGGACGCTTAACCGACTGCGCCACCCAGGCGCCCCGTAAACTTCATTCTTAAATGGAGACATTCCTGTAAGCTTTTTTACTTTTCTCTATAAATTGTAAAAATTATTTAGATAAAAATTAGCAGGTAGAGATTTTACCTGACTCAGTGAACTTAGTTTCTGTAAATATATTTTCTTCAGTGTGAATTATGATCTTAATTATTTGATTGTTGGTAATCTGTTTGTGGATTCTCTAACCCCCCCCCCTTTTTTTTGCCTTAAGAAAGATTACTTTTTTAACAGTACTTATTATTAACAGTTTTAACAGTACTGCTTATTAACATTACCAGTAAAGAATTAACAGAGAAAGTGAAGGGAGATCAATCTACAAGTAGTCCAGTTTTGCTTCTTTTTTTACCAGTTCTGCTACAAGATTAATTAGGGGATAAAATTTGAATTTTTAGATAAAATACAGTTTTTGACTAGTCTGTCTTCACGGTTAAAAGCATGGGCTTTGGAGCTAAATTGACTTGATTTTGAATGCTTAGTAGTTGACTTTAACCCTCGCTGGGTTATTAAAGCTCTTTGAACTTTAACTTTTTCATCTGTAAAATACGGATAACAGTATTCTGGAAGAGGGTCACATGTGAAAAGTAAATGAAATGAAGTACATATAATGCTTAGCGTATACTCAGTTATTCAAAGTTTGATAAGTAATTACTATATATTCAGTATTTTTCCTTTGCATTTTTAGTGTTAAAAATAGGTCCAAACATGCTGATGTTATTCTGTCATATATGGCTTGAATATAAAGGATATTTTAAAAATCCAGTGTTATTTTTGACCAGTATTCTGTTTTTAATCTATTTTGTGACCCAGTATGCCCGTGTAAACACAATAGTATGTTTATCCATAACTTTCATATTGTATTCTCCAAAACTTGTAACATATAATGCCATATCCATTCATTTCCTCATGTAAAAGTAACCTCTAAGGTCATTAACATGAAAAAGTTGTAAGCATGAAATAATTTCATTAAATAAAATCTATATTGCCACTTCTGTTTTTAATTAAATGACCTAACACATCTAGCCAATCATCTAGTAATTTATTTCCATGTGTTAATAACCAGATATTAAAATCAATAAGAGAATAAATTATCATATTGGGTTTTATTCCCTTAATAGCTTTAATAGGTTTGATGTTATTCGGGCAAATGTCAAAATGAGGAAAAAATATAGAAGCAATGTTCCTATCACTATACCAAATTTGACATACTGGATATTTGTAGCAACAACAGGATATTTGAAATCTAGTTCTCTTCTTACTGATTATATCATTACTACCTTCCTTTTTTGACTTTTGGCCATGTGCCTGTACATACGTTAATTTCTTCTTTGCATAAAAATTTTTGGATTTTGTTTTTAAAGTAACCAATCGAAGGTTATATTCTTATAATCAGTAAATTCTTGAAAAATGCAATCAATCCAACTGTTAACAAAGGAAATACAAAGATAACTAATGAAATCATAGAATTATGAATTTTCTACCTGTAGTGTAGGAAAGTTATAAGAATCAATTTAAAGTTATATCACCTATGAAAGTATGATTAATGAGAACTAGAAGATTGATGGGAAAATTCTGAATAGGTAACAAGAAACCAATAAATTAAAGCGATTATGTTATCTGCTGTTAAATAAAAAATTGAGAAGGTGCTTATTAGATTTAGGGATTTTGTTTATTTGTTTTCTCTTGATTGGTTTTATATTCCACTCTGGAATTTTTTTTTTTTCTCAAGGAAAGTCAGAACTGGAAAAAAATAAACAACAAAAAAAGAACTTAGCTGCTTTTGTTTAAGAAAGTTAGACTAGAGGGGCGCCTGGGTGGCTTAGTCGGTTGAGCATCCAACTTCGGCTCAGGTTGTGATCTGGTGGTTTGTGGGTTTGAGCCCCGCATTTGGCTGTATGCTGTCAGCACAGGGCCTGTTTCAGATCCTCTGTCTCCCTCTTCCACCTTAATATTTAAACTTGCATCTCCTCTGAGCAGAAACTTTCTCCTACATCTGTACAGCACTTTTACATACCAGAGAAAGTAAAAATTAATCAGCAACATCATTCAACACGTAGTCTGTACTGAAATTTTTCTGATTATTTAAAATTGTTCTTTATAGCCTTCTACTCAAAGCATGGTCTATGGACCAGCAGCATCAACATCACCTAGGAACTTGTGAACAGAATTTCATCTGTGCCCCAGACCTCCTGAACAGAATTGGGACTAAGGTGAAGCAAGTGAGTTGCTTCTGGTGCACAGCTTAACGAGATGCTTACTCTCAGGGTTATGTAAGTGGAGGGCTGGTGCTTGGCATGACCCTGAGAGTTAGTGCCTCCTTAAATTTTGAACACATGTCTCCTGTCTTACCCTAATCCTGGCCCTTCTACTGAATCTTAATCTGTATTTGAGTAGGGTGCCCAGGTGATTTGTATGCCCATTAAAACCTTGAGAAACATACTTCAGCTTGTTCTTTTTCTTTTTCCAATCTAGGATTCAATTATAATTACATGTTACGTCTGGCACTTTAGATTTCCTTAAACTCACTTACTCCTTCTATTCTTCCTGATACTGAATCTTCTGAAAAGTGTAGGTCAGCTAGAATACCACATGAGTTATATTGTGCTCTTCTATTGCTTCCCATCTGAAAGCACATGTCAGACCACTCCATTATTGGCATTGACAATACTGACATGTTTTTTAAGCTAATTATTTCCAGATCTCACCATGTTAAGGACACATTTTTTCCCTATATAATTAATAAACAAAATGTGGGGTGATTCTTTCAGGCAGTATGAATGTCCTGCTCCTCAACAACCTTATAACCAATGGTTTTAACATCTAGTAATAAATCTTGCCAGAATTATTTTTTACACTGTTAATTATCAGGTATGATATTTTTGCAGAGTCATAGATTTTATTTTTTCTCTGTATATGGGATATGATACAAGTACCAGTGCTCGTTCTCATGCTTGAGAAAGAAAACTGATAAGTATTTATACCTTTCATAAAACAAATGTTAATTTAAAAATTATTACTAGGGCAACAATTTGTTAACAAGGATAATCTTTCAAAATTGTAAACTTTTTAGCTATTAATGGTTATATTCACAGGCTATAGGGACAATCTTCAAAAACTGTCTTTCAAGATTCTCTATTTAGAAATAAGAGTTGTGAGGATAATTTCATGATGTAGAATAAATAGTATCTGCCAGAAGAGGCATTTTTCTCTTTTTCTTAAGATTATTTTTACACCTTCAAGATGACTTACAAGAATGCTGTTGGCATTAGAGGGGAAAAAAAACACTCCTGAGAAGCTCAAAATTACACCAAGAAAGGAGCAAAAGAAGAATCTTATTGACAGATGGGCTGTGGAGCACATGTGCAAATTGTGGCCCTTGAACTAATTTTTGTGAAAAAAAATTATTGAAAGTGGGTTGCTCTTTGCCCATTTGCTCTTTAAGGCAGTGAGTGTAAAGCATCTGCAGCTGTGTCAACGCTTGAACTAAGTTACATTGCTGCCTTTTTGAAAATATTTTCAGATTTAGAGCAAATGCAGCCATCCTAAGTTTCTTTTTTTTCCCTAGCTAACAAAAGCATTTTTATTTCTTAGTGACTTGAGCATATTCAGAATATTCACACCAATGCATTATTAGCACAGTACACCACTGTATGCTCATTTTACTATTTTTCTTGATCAAAGGAGCTTAAAGAATAGGCTTAAATATTGCTTACCTTTTTAGGTAAATATTTTAGGGTGTTTGGCTTACAGGTTTTTGACAATTGGCCCCAGTCTGTCTTTCCAATCTAATCTCCCATAAATTGATTCTCTTCATACCCTAAACTACCAACTTCGCACCATTTCCTTTCATTGTCTTGTCTCTGAAAATATTCCCTCTTCCTGGAATGCCCTTCTTTACTTGTTCATGTTCTGTATGTTCTTCAGGATTCCAGTCTCTGGTTTCCTAATTTGTAATGAAAAATTAGTTTTCTACATAAATCTTTTCTTTGATAGCATTTTGTATTCCAAGCTGGACTGTGTATTCACTGTTTGAAGCAGTTAGGTAACATGAGGAGATAAATCTGTAAAATATTGAGCACATAATAAACACTCATTAATATTAATATTAGTTGACTTTCCTTTTCCTTTTTTTTTTTTTGCTTTTTTCCTGCTTAGGTCAGACAACTAGATTCAGCACTAGAAATGTGTAAGGAAGAACTTGCCTTGCATTTGAATCAATTGGAAGGAAATAAGGAAAAGTTTGAAAAACAGCTAAAGAAGAAATCTGAAGAGGTAAATTAACATTTTTGTTAAATAGCATATTCTCCAAGTGATTTCTTTTTGAGATATTTTTAAGATTGTTTAAAAGTATGTCTTTATGTAGCTGATGAAAAAATCTTTCCATTAAAATGTAAATCCCAATTTTATATTCTTTTTTTTTTTTTTAATTTTTTTTTTTAATGTTTATTTATTTTGGGGACAGAGAGAGACAGAGCATGAATGGGGGAGGGGCAGAAAGAGAGGGAGACACAGAATCGGAAGCAGGCTCCAGGCTCTGAGCCATCAGCCCAGAGCCTGACGCGGGGCTCGAACTCACGGACCGCAAGATCGTGACCTGAGCTGAAGTCGGACACTTAACCCACTGAGCCACCCAGGTGCCCCCAATTTTATATTCTTTATGAAACAAACAATTCACTGCAACACAAAATATGACACCTTAAAATGCTGATTCTTTTATCTATTTTTAGGGAATCAAGATTAAATTATTATTAATATCACAGATTAACTCTAAAATGATTAGCTTTAGAATATTATTTTAGATTTAGAAGTATAAAATTCTTCAAATTTTCTTCCATTTTGATTTTGCTACTTCTGGTTGTCTAAAGGGTTAAGAATTAGGTTTAGAAATTCGACTTTCTCTATTGAGATGAGTTTTTAAGATACTGGATAGATAATTCAAGTTATCTTATTCATCTCTATATCCTCAGTGTCTACCACTTTGCTTTCAACATAATATGTACTCACTAAATGTTTGCTCAAGGGGATAATCTTAGTGAAGAATTCCTTTATTTCTTTGTTAGAATTTATAATACAAATTTAAAATAAGTTATATTTTAAAATATAAATTAAAGATAAGCTTTAAACCTTAAATTCATGTTCATAATCACCCCCAACAAATCCTCATCAAAGTTGACTAGAATATATTCAGCCAGTTTCAGCCAGAAAAACAGAATCCTTTGTGTATCATTAAAATAGAATTTTATGCAGAGAATTAGAAACATATATCATGGAAGAGGGGAGAAGCAAACAAAGCATGGTAAAGTGACTCAGAGATTATCATAAGAAAGGACCTACTATGGGGCGCCTTGGTGGCTCAGTCAGTTAAGCATTAAGCGTCTGACTTCAGCTTGGGTCATGATCTCACAGTTCATGAGTTCGAGCCCCCGTGTCAGGCTCTGCACTGACAGCCCAGAGCCTGGGGCTTGCTTCAGATTCTGTATCTCCTTCTCTATCTGCCCCTCCCCTGCTCCTGCTCATCTCTCTCCCTCCCTCCCTCTTTCTCTCTCCATCTCGCTCTCTAAAATAAATAAACATTTAAAAAAATTAAAAAAGAAAAGAGAAAGGACCTACTACCATCATCAGGGATAGAGGAATATCAGGCAGAAATGGTGGACTATAGTACAGAAGTAGGACTGCCTAGTGAGCTAGGGCCACAAAGAAGGAGTCTGTCTAGTTGAAGCTGAGACTGTAGAGGAAGAGAACTGCTACAGGTCCCTCACATTGGCTAAATGTTTCTATTACACAGAGGGGAATTTCCTGCAAAACATGGAGCAGAGCAGGGGGAAAGCAGACAACAGATCTAAAAACAGGTATATAGTTGACCAGCACTCCACACTTAGGTATATCACATAATTATATAAGTTTAGAGGTTAAAAAAGGAAATCTTCATATTTTATATGGTCCTGCCTTCTTCCTTCCATGCCCCTCCATGAAGGCTTTTATGGCATCTTTGACAGATAGGCATGTATTTCTCCACTGCAGTATATGGAATTTGAATTGCCTAAACTATAGATACTTTGACTTCTTAAAATAGAAATGTTATTTTTATTTTACTGTGAACTTCTTTAAAACATTATTTAGACATTTATTCGATAGCCTTCATTATACTTCAGTGTAAATGGACTTGACAGAGATGGAATCTGGAGACAGGCAGTGTTTATAACAAGGGGATTTGTTGAGCTTTAGACTTTGTGTTCTCAGAAACCGAATCAGTGAGTAGGGTGGATAATAGACAGTTATCTAAAATGAACAGAATTATTTTCAAAATGGCTGGCAATATAAACCTAGGCTCCATACTGAATTAGAAATCAGAAGTAGTAAAATATGTACAACTATACTAGGGCATAAGTAAGTAAGTTAGAAAGATTTTCACCTTTTATTGCTGCTGAATTATTACCTCAGTGCACATGAATTGGCTTACTTAACAGGTTATCGTTCAGTCCTTCTGATAAAAAACATGGAAAAAATCCAATTACTATTTACTTTGTTTTTTTAAGTACCACCCCATACATTTATTTACTTTTGAGTTATTTGTCTTTAGAGCAAATTTTAATGTCATTCTAGTTAATATTACAGTTAATTACAGTTGTCCTTGAACAACGCAGAGGTTAGAGGCACTGATCCCCCCTCCATGTAGTTGAAGATCCCCATATAACCTTTGACTTCCCAAAAACTTAACTACAAATAGCCTACTGTTGACCAGAAGCCTTACCATAGCATAAACATGGGATTAACACAGATTTTCTATGTTATATGTATTATATACTGTATTCTTACAGTAAAGTAGGATAGAGAAAAGAAAATGTGATTAAGAAAATCATAAGAAAGAGAAAATATATTTGCAGAACTCTACTGTAAAACAGCTGCATAAGTGGACCTATGCAGTTCAAACTCATATTGTTCAAGAGCCAACTGTAATTTATCAGAATTGTGAGATTTTCATCATATATAGCTAGGTTTTAGAAAATTGGATTTGGTTCACAGTACATCCATTCTGTTAATAATAGTGATGTTATAAAGGTGTTTTAATCTTTTAGATCTTTTTAATCAGATTAAATTAGTAATCTTTGGGGCGCCTGGGTGGCGCAGTCGGTTAAGCGTCCGACTTCAGCCAGGTCACGATCTCGCGGTCCGTGAGTTCGAGCCCCGCGTCGGGCTCTGGGCTGATGGCTCGGAGCCTGGAGCCTGTTTCCGATTCTGTGTCTCCCTCTCTCTCTGCCCCTCCCCCGTTCATGCTCTGTCTCTCTCTGTCCCCAAAATAAATAAACGTTGAAAAAAAAAATTAAAAAAAAAAAAATTAGTAATCTTTAAATCACACACTAGCTGAATAATTGAGTGGCTCTAGAGCATATTGAGAAGAAGTTAGCCAGTTGTAAAAACTAAATGTTGATTATCCACCACAGAAAGATAATAAAAACTCCTCTGAGATTTTTGTCTCAGGTATATACTATTTTCCAGATATTGAAGTAAGTACATTTATGATTAAAATAATAGTAATTTGGGGTTCTAAATCATTTTGAAAAGATTTTAATTCCATATTAAAATGCTTTACAAAGTGGTAAAAATGTGTGTTGATGCAGAATTACACTGTGAATATGATAGGAGAAAGTAAACACAAAACAGATGTGAGTAAGTCTAAACATTTTTGCATATAGCATTTCTTCAAATAAAATCAGTTATTTTATTGATATTTTTACTCTCATTGATGGACTTAAATTTTGAGGATTTGGCATCATCATATCATATCAGTAACTTTTCTGGGTTATGTTTTAATTATTTTTTTTAATTATCTGTTTTTGAGAGAGAGCGTGAGTGGACAAGGGGCAGAGAGAGAGGAAAAGAGGATCTAGAGTGGGGTCTGCATTGACAACAGAGAGCACCACCCAATGGGGGGACTGAACTCACAAACCATGAGATTACGACCTGAGCCTAAGCTGGAAGCTGAACCTACTGAGCCACCCAGGCGCCCCTGGGTTATGTTTTATTTTTAAGTAATAATTGTGAGTGTTTTTCCTTTGGATATAGATTAATCTAGATAAAGTTCATTGTAAAGTAGATTTTATAGTATAAATTCTACTTTCTTCTTGCCCCCAGTTATAAAATAGTGAATCCTTTAGGAATACTTGATTCTCCGAATATCATAATGTAGAAGAAAATATAATGAAAAACTATTTCTTATATTTTAAAGTCAAATGGAAATTAAAGGGTAGTACAATAAAATGCCACTTTAAGTTGGGTAGATGCAGGTTGATTTTTGTGAATTGATATTTGTGATAAAACTAACAGATATTCAATATTTTTAATTGAAATTATTTTTCCAGTGGCCAGATTACTGAAATAAATTTTTATTGTTATTATGTGGTATGGCTTTCTTGGCGTTTTGGTTAAGATTTACCTTCTTTTCTTCTGTTTTGTCTTATCTTACCTTTGTCTTATCTTAACATCTTATCCACTTTTTTCTCTGACCAGAAAAAGAAGTCTAAGACAGGATGTTTTAGAAAAAATACTATTTAAACTTCTCTTGCAGGCAAATCAGTTCTATAGAAAATAAACTACTGCACTAAATGTGATCTGCAGTTTTCTCGGGAGCTAGCAAGTAAAACAAACAGGTGATACTGATACATGTTTGCCCTAAATAAATTATTTTCATACAGACACAATTAAGTAGATTATCATAAAAAAGAACTATAATAACAGAGTAACAAATTGGTTAGTTGCATAAGGTTCTCCAAGTTTACAGTATCATTAGATAATGAAGAAATGTGACATTTAAGGGTTTCTTATCATGAACAAAGAATATTTGGCCCCTAAGCCCTTCATCATGCTGCTGAATGTTCAATTGCTGGATAATTAGAAAAAAGGACCAAATCATTGTTTTCCTCCGCTATTTCTTAGAAGTTTAAAATTCCTTTCTTCTGGAATACTTACTGGAAAGATTTTTTTGCTTTAAAGGAATGGTTTTTATTTTCCTTCATGTTAAAAATAGTTTTGGGTAAGCAACAATAAGAAATCTTTTAAAGGTTTACCTACAATCTACTTTCTAATACTTAAGTTTTCAGTTTTCTAGTTACTTGCATGTTTTTCATAATTATGTCAATGAAACATAATTCTATTTTTTTCACTTAATTTCATTTTGTAAAATATTATATTTGCTACTGTCTTTTAAATTATGATATTAAATGGTTGCATCATTTGAAATCAGGTTGATAAATCATCATTTATTAAACCTCTTACTTTTGAGAACAGGTAAGGAATATTATACATATTAAAATATGCTGTATTATTAGTATGATTTTAAAAATAATTTGGCATATTTATTGGATTTGGATTACTAGGACAAAGCAATTTTTTTTTCCTTTCTTATTAGGTACTTCCAGATAATTTTAAAGGTATCTTTTAAAGCAGTTTTAGGGACCAGCATATTCAAGTCCTAAATATGTGGAGTAAATGAATACAATTTCTTAATTGATACTGTCATTTCCTTATGTATTTTTTGGAGCATGAATATTTGAGTGCTTTGCTGAGATACCATTTTACAAACAACAGCAATAGTAGCAACAATAATACAATAAATAAATAGCACCTAACATTTATGCAGGTCTTTTATGGCTATAGTTTATTATCAGTAAGGAGAAAAGATTCATCAGACAGAGTATGGAAAAATCCATACCTTTCTGTGTTCTCTGCCTTCTCTGGGAGGGATCACATAAAACATGTTCCTTTCTGTAGCAGTGAAATATGGTAATATGTGGGCAGTGTTTCTGCCCAGAGAAGCCTGTTTGTGACTTAAAGTTCAGGGTTTTTTTTTATGGGGGGCTGGTCACCTAGGACAGTCACAAGTATTAAAATTACAAACTCCCAGGAGGAAAGCATGATTCAGTGCCAGAGCCAAGCAAAACAATCTCATCACTTAGGGAATGTTTCAAAAGCCACATTCCCAGATACCAGCCAAGAGCTGGCTCTATAAGCAGGCCCTTCTAACATCCTCCCATCAGAAAAATGAACCTGCCCTTCCATATAACAAACTTAAATATAATTGTCCCACATGACAAGTGAAGATAATAAGGAACACAGCTTGGACATTATATTGCTTTCTATTTGAAACATGTCATTTTAATGAGAAATGTATATATTTGTTAGGTATACTGTTTACAAAAAGAACTAAAGATAAAAAATCACAGTCTTCAAGAGACTGCTGAGCAGAATGTTATTCTACAGCATACTCTTCAGCAGCAGCAGCAAATGTTACAACAAGAGACAATTAGAAATGGAGAGCTAGAAGACATTCAAACTAAACTTGAAAAACAGGTATATATTATTGGCCAAAATGGTTTTACTTGTATAAAATATAAATTTTAAAAATTGATAATAGCTTTTTTGTTTTATTGGTTGCTATTTACGTCAAGGATTTCATATTATAAGAAATATTCTGTATTAATATTGTAAGATGAATAAAGTTCTATTTCTGTGTATTCTGACCTGCATCTCTAATAGCATAGGCACATTTTTGCCATCCAGAGAACTTAGTTATAATTTAGACTTCTTTATTCAATCTTGTTTTTGGATCAGGACATGTGATCTAAATTTCTAAAAAATCTAAAAATTTCTCTAGTATTTGAAGTAAATTTTCCACTATAAAGTATTCTCTTTCTACCTTTCATTCATGTTCCACTATGCATAGATTCCATGTTGGATCCTTTCAGATTATTACTCATCTTTAGATTCTTTCTGCTTATGAGTGGGCTATTTAATAAAACAGAGAGTGGGTAGGTTTTCAATGGTTCCCTTTACTTTTTACCTGGCTACTATTTTAATTTTATTCTTGGAACTTGAGTTGGAAGTGTGGATATTAATGACTTAGAATTTGTATTTAGTTATTTGGTGAGAGGTTTTAGAAGAGGCGAGAGGATATTAAAATCATTAGCCAGATATTAATTTGAAGAGCAGTTTTGTAAATGTTCTTTGAAAACATGGAGTGGCTGAAATTAATTAGGGAGAAAATACAGAATGATGGGTGAGAAGATTGACTTAGATAGATCTCTGTGAGATATGGTACATAGAAACCAAAGTAAGTATTTCATGAAATAAGGAATGATAATTGGTGTCATGGGCCGTTGAAATCAAGATCAAATAAAATAATGGTTGAGAAATGTCTACTGGAAATACCAACATGGATGTTATTAGTGACATTGCACGGTTTCTGTAGAATGGCTAGGTTGCTTTGGGTTGAAAAAAAAATGATTTCTTCGGGTTGAGGAATGAATGAGAAATGAGAAGATGATACAGTAAGCATGGAAAACTGAGAAATTGGGCTTTGGAGAGGAGGAAAGAAAGAGCAGTGGTAGTTGGAGGGAGGTAGAGATATGAAGGATAGTTTTTTTAAATAATTTTTAAAAGTTTATTTTTATTTATTTTGAGAGATAGAGAGCAAGTGGGGGAAGGACAGAGAGGGAGACAGAATCTGGGCTGTCAGTGCAGAGCCTAGTGTGGGGCTTGAACTCATGAACTGTGAGATCATGACCTGAGTCAAAATCAAGAGTTGAAAGCTTAACTGACTGAGCCACCCAGGTGCCCCTGAAGGATAGTTTTTTTTGTGATGGGAATGTCTTGAACGTGTTTAAATGCTAATACAAAGAAGCCCAGAGGAGAGAGCAGAGATAGTCAATAGTATGAGTTCCTGAGAAAGTGGATAGTTTCCTGAGAAAGTGATTCCAGAACACGAGTGAAGCAATTTGAGTTATATAGGAGGAAGAATACCTCCTTCACTGTAGGGGAACATAAGAAATAATGAATAGAAGCAAATTCAAGTGATAACGTTTGATGGCAGTTGAGAATCTAGAAATCTTTCACTAAATGAGCCAATTTGTGAAGAAGGAAAGCAAAATAGTTTGACAAGAGAAGAAACATTTCAAATAGGGATAATGAAAAGAGGAAAATTAACCATTATTTTGTTCAATTCTTATAAATCCTATGTTAGTGTTATGATGTGACTTCTTCTATAAATATGTAATATGAATGAAATATCTTTAATATACAAAGTTTAGTTTTGCTTTTTTATTTCCAGAACATTATTTCCTGGTGTGTACTTTGAGTTTTATAATACATCTTGAAACTGAATTATAGGCTAGACCACATATTTATATAAATATATATTTTTCTTCCAAAGAATGTTAAGCTGTGACTGAACTTAAAATACTTAATGAAAATTGTTTTACAAGGTATCAAAACTGGAACAAGAGCTTCAAAAACAAAGGGAAAGTTCAGCTGAAAAGTTGAGAAAAATGGAGGAGAAATGTGAAGCAGCCACGCATGAAGCTGATTTGAAAAGGCAAAAAGTCATTGAGCTTACTGGTACTGCCAGGTAAAATGAATATGTTAGTTTTTCTTTCTCTCCCTGTTTCAACATCGGTAGTTATCTGAATTTCAGTATCAGATAATGTTCAGTGAAGCTTTTGCTTAAGGATTTAATTTCTTCACAGCCTGTGTTCCTGTAGCATTTTGTTTGTACCTTGATATCCTTCTTTATGCTTCTTTTGTACCACAGTTTACTATTCTTTATCCTCCTGTTGTATTATAAGTTCCTTAAGGGCTGGATAATTTCTGGTTTATTTCAGGGTCATCCCTACAGCAATTAGCATAGTTCAGTACATCTCATAGGCACTCAACAACTGTTGTGTTGTATTAAATTGTGAATACTATTGAAAGTTGTAGGCAAAGATGTACTCACTGAAAACTTTCACAGGATCTAATTGTTTCTGGGACACAGTAAATACAACAGTAGTTCTTAACCTTGACTGAACTTTAAAATTATCTGAGGAGCTTTAAAAAGTACTGATGCCTACGTCTCACCTCTAAGGATTCCGATTTAATTTGGCTGAACCAGGCCTAGGAATCAATAGTTAATTGATTAAGAAAGGGACCCATGAGCTGAAAGCATTCCCCAGCTTCCCCAGACCTCTTCTACTTTGTCAATAAGAGTTTACATAATCAATAATACACTCATAATTAACCTGCCATGCTACCAACAGGACTCAAGAATTAACTTAGCCACTTGAACTAAAACCCCATGTCCCCAGGTTCCCTCTCCCCCACTGACAGAAGTAAAGATCAGGCCTTTGTGCATTGAGCAGCAACTTGCTTTTCTTTCTTTCTTTCTTTCTTTCTTTCTTTCTTTCTTTCTTTCTTTCTTTCTTTCTTTTTTTAAATTTTTTTTAAAATGTTTATTTATTTCTGAGGCAGAAGGAGACAGAGTGAGCAGGGGTGGGGCAGAGAGAGAGGGAGACCCAGAATCAGAAGCAGGCTGCAGGCTCCAAGCTGTCAGCACAGAGCCCAACGCGGGGCTCGAACTCACAGACTGCGAGATCATGACCTGAGCTGAAGTCAGACACTCAACAGACTGAGCCACCCAGGCGCCCTGCAACTTGCTTTTCTAGATGTCAACTCTCTCAGCAGGGTCAAGAGAATTGCCCTTTGTTTAAGATCACAGTTTCAGACTTTCTTTCTTCCATTGATTGGTGTCTACCCACAAAATAGCCTCACCACCAGCGTCTACTTGAATAGTTATATCATAACTTTATCCTTGCTTATGCTACACACCACAAGAAGCTGTGTATTTCCAGGTCAACAGTCATCTCATACTAATTCCCAAAACTTCACCATGTATACTGTTTCCTTCTCTCAACTTATCCCAATTTCTGAGAGACTTCTACTTGTCCTCTGAAACTCACAGTCCATCCTGAAAAACATTCTCTGTATTTCCCATTTCTTTGCTTTAACAGAAATATGACTCTTCCCTGAGGACCTTGTTTCTTGTCCTGCAACCCTCTAAAGTTCCAATAGTTCCTACAGTTCCTATACCACAGGGTTGAGATATGGAATAGTATACCAACTCTGTAAACCTCTGGTCACCAGACGATATTATCCCTCACTGTCGCTGACACCTATAGGCCACCTATGTATTGTTGCTCCCTCCAACACCAATTGTGTCATTATTCTTGATGATTTCAATATCTATTAGCTGATCCTTCTGACACATTAGCATCTCATTTTAAAAATTCCTCTCCTCTAATGATCTTGAGCTCTATCATACCTCAGCCACTCGCTCACATGATTTACTCTAGATCTTGTCATTTCCATTATCTGCAGTTTTTCCATGATCGGGATATTAGGCATCTATACCTATATTATCACCTCATTCCCTTTAATACCCCAAATTCAATGATTCTTTGATCTACACAAGATCTCTAACTCATCAGTTCCACCACTGTCTCATTCCCTGATGTCCTCTCCTTTCTCTACTCAGCTTAAATTCAAGGTAGGTCATTAGAATCAATGATTTGCATCTGCTTGCAACTCTTACCTCTCACTCCTTTGTCTATATACCGTTAAGTTGTTCCAACTCACACTACTCCATGCTTGCATCTTTACAGAAACTGGAGAAAAATATAAGCACGCTGACCAATCTTACTTTAAATTCATAATTTCAAGGGACATGCTGCCTGGCAATCAAAACGTTACTGACTTTGTAGAAGACACTTAGTCATTTTCTTTCAAAATTCTCAACAACCCCTTACCAATCCCTGCCCTCACTGATGATCTTGCTTTCTCTTTCAATGAGAAAATTGAAGCAATTTCTTGTTCCTATTCTTACCCTCACCCTTTGGCTTTTAGACAAAACCTCTTGATTATAGCTAATAGGCACATTTAGTAAGAAAAGTAAATCCTAAATACTCATAGGAAGCTTATGAGCAAAATGATTAAACTTCATAAGAAAGAAATACCCTAGCTCCATGATATCTTCTTCTCATGGAAGAAAAGGGTTTAGGGTTTTGTTTTCTCTGGTACCACTTGTTTCTTTCACTTCTGGAGCTACAATTTATAGAACTTTAATATACAAAGTCTATTTCCAGTCTCAGACGTGATTGCTTTCAATCAAGAAGGTGAAGTATTTCTGGAAAAACTAGTGGATTTAAAGCCTGTTGTAAAATTTTGAAAGAGAAAACTTTTTAGTATTGGATTATTTATAATTAAAAATTTTTAATGTTTTTATATTTGAGAGAGAAAGAGTGAGAGAGCACAAGCAGGGGAGGGGCAGACTGAGTGGGGGACACAGGATCCTAAGCAGGCTGCATGCAGGCAGCCTGACGTGGTGCTCAAACTCACAGACTGTGAGATCATGAGCTGAGCCAAAGTTGGATGCTTAACTGACTGAGCCACTCAGGCGCCCCTATAATTAAAATTTTTTAACCCTTAAATATTTATTATATTATACTAATCCCTCATTCACCTAGCATCAAGGAAGAATGAGTAGGTGTTGATAAATAAATAGGAGTGGAATTTATCTTCACCAAGTACTGAAACTTTAAAACAAAACAAAAAACACTTTTTGGTAGAAATTTTCCAAAATATATATTTTCTTGTCATTTTTAACTTCTCTGGGTATCTCAGGGTTATTGTTGCATACATCGATTATTATACCATGATGAAATATAGTAGCACCTCAACAAAATCTTGAAGAATATAGAGTTCTGTTTCTTACTAAATGTCTATAGACTACTGTGCTTTTTGGGTTCTTGTATTTTTTTTTTTTTAATGTTTATTTATTTCTGAGACAGAGAGAGACAGAGCGTGAGTCGGGGAGGGGCAGAGAGAGAGGGAGACACAGAATCCGAAGCAGGTTCCAGGCTCTGAGCTGTCAGCACAGAGCCAGACGCGGGGCTCGAACTCACAAACCGTGAGATCATGACCTGAGCTGCAGTCGGTCACTCAACCGACTGAGCCACCCAGGCACCCCGAGTTCTTGTATTTTTTTAATATAATTTTCCCCCAACTTCTTTGCTGACAAGCTCTCACTCTTGGTACTATATGCCAACCTCTTTTAATTATTATTTTCTAATTATGTTTTATATCTCCTCTAATATAAGAAATGAATTAGTTGAGCTAAATATCACTTACCTGAAATTTTAGATATGAAAACGGGTAATTATGCACTTATCTAATCAGCTCCTTAACTTTTTGACCATGGACATATTTAAGGATATGATAAAGCTATGAATTATTTTCTATATACAGATAAACATACGTATATGTAATTTTACATATTGTTTCAGGAGTTTTATAGTTTTCCTTAAGTTTACTCACAGTCATCAGACTAAAAACCCTTTGAACAAATCCAAATTTGTCTAAATTGCATTTACAAAAGAAATGTTCTTGTTTGCAAACTCAATTTACAAAATATCAAAGACCTAAAGAAACACCCAACAAAAAATGTTGATTAAAGGAGCGTCAGTTCTTCCCACCATTGAGGACGGCATTAACAGTTTTTTAATGAGTGAATATCATTTTGGAATGAGCAAAATATGTACTTAAAACTTTTTCTCACTATGTTGATTTGTCTGTAGGTAGAGAAGCTTCCATGTTGGAATAAGCTCAGGACTGACGGAAAGTTAGTAAACCTGATTCTCTCACTATTAATAACTATTTGTCTTATCCCAGACAATTCACTAACCTTCCAGTTTCCTCATCTGTAAAGCAAGAATGTTGTACTAGTCTGAGAATCTCTAGTCCCTAAAAAAGATAACGTAAAATAATAAAACTCTGAATAAAAGTGACTGACTTGGTTCTCCTATGACTAATATGGTCATTATGGTGAATATTTTGATGGGTTGGCTTCCTTATTTTCTGTGTTGCAGTAACAAAAATTCGAGATGAATGAGACACCTATCCATGGAGGTTCTCAGCATATACAGAGCTTTACACAAGCTAACTGTAGTTAGATTGGAAAGAAGGCTTGTCTTGCTAAATAGTACCAGGTAATACAGTCATATTTAGTGATACATAACTGGGGCAGAATTACAAATTTCTAGTTGGAGATTTTTAATAATATGTGACCTAAGATTGTGACTAGATAGATGTTTTGCTGATATTTGTCCTTATATAACTTGAAGATTTTGTTCAGTCAGAGACAAGTCAATTGGTTTCAGTTATTCAGCTTTCCAAATGATCATTTATTACTTGTTTCATTTTTTGTTTTTAATTAGGCAAGTAAAACTTGAGATGGATCAGTACAAAGAAGAACTATCTAAAATGGAAAAAGAAATAATGTACCTAAAACGAGATGGAGAAAATAAAGCAATGCACCTCTCTCAGTTAGACATGATCTTAGAACAGACAAAGACAGAACTAGATAAGAAGACAAATTCTGGTAAGCAACAGGTTAGCTGAGCTTAGCTGCCTGTATGTTTATATTTAAAGAAGTGGAATAAAGTGAAAATTTGGGATAGTGGGACTGGAAGGAGCAATGAGTGGTCAGTATTCTGCCTCTTGTAGATGAATAAAATTGTATATTCTTAATTGTAATTATTTACAAATTTTTATAACAAATGGCTTATATATAGTTCTAAAATTTGTCTTTCCTCTTAACAGTGAAGGAGTTAGAAAAATTACAGCACCACACTGAAACTGAACTAACAGAGGCTTTGCAGAAACGGGAAGCATTAGAGGCTGAACTACAAAATGCTCATGGAGAATTAAAAAGCACTTTAAGACAACTTCAGGAATTGAGAGATGTACTACAGAAGGCTCAATTATCATTAGAGGAGAAATACACTACTATAAAGGATCTCACAGCTGAACTTCGGTGAGTTAAATAGTAAGAAATGATAGCACAATTACAAGTGTTTCACTTTGTTACTCTAACTCCTTGTGTCATACAGTAAAGTTTGTTTAATTATAAATGTCTAAAGTTCTCACCTGCCTTTGGCTCATCCTATTCAGCCTGTCCCATGCTCCATCTAAGTAATTCAGCCATTCCTCTTGACTAGTATTTCCATCCTTGGTCTTTGGACCATTTTATTCTGACCCTCTCCTATATTAAATAGTGGTAAAAAAATTATTGGACCAGTGTACAGCAGTGGTTAGTAGCAAAATAATATTAATAACAATATTTTCTTTGGGGGCACCTGGGTGGCTCAGTTGGTTAAATATCCAACTTCAGTTCAAGTCATGATCTCATAGCTCGTGAGTTCAAGCCCCACATTGGACTCTGTGCTTAACAGCTCAGAGCCTGGAGCCTGCTTCAGATTCTGTGTCTTCATCTCTGTCTTTCTGCCCCTCCCCTGCTCACGCTCTCTCTCCCTATCTCAAAAATAAATAAACATTAAAAAAAATTAGAGAAAAACAAAACAATGTTTTATTTGTATTAAGCCCTTATTTTGTGCCAGCATCATGCAAGGGACTTCTTTTATGACCTTACTCATTTCTTTACAACAAACTTATTATACACATATTACCACCTATTTGCACTTGAGAAAACTGAGGCTTGAGAGAATTAAGTAAAATACAGTCTGGATAATGAGGTCCAGAAAAGGGTGTTAAACACAAGTCTGACCAACTCTAAAATCTGGGTTCTTGGATTAACAGTAGTAGCATAAAATACTGTTCCAGCACACATCTATGGTGAGTGGGAGTGGAGAACCAAACCAGAACCAAGGTGTGGGAAATAGATTCTGGAAAGGAAAATAGAATTACAAACCACATTGTGAAAAGTGGGATGACAGGATAGAGAGAAGCAAGATGACCTAGGAACTTAGATGTATCCTGTTACTCAGTGCAGGATAAATCTTTTCTATCCTTTTTCTATCCACAAAATCACTCTTAGGAAATTTCATACAGCTTTAAATACTGTGTGTCAGACTTCCAAACCCTAGTGATGATCTCTTCCCTAAACCCTAGACTCAAATATCTATGACTTGTTACCTCCACTCAAATGTTTTTTTAAGGGGCATCGTAAACTTGGCCAAAACAGAACTCTTTTTTTCTTCATAACTCTGTTCATCTTCCATCTAAGAATCATGCAATTGCTCAAGTAAGAAATCTATAGGATTATTCCTCTCTCTTTGCCTCTATTTTTTTCCCCATCCAGTCTATTAGGAATTCATGTCAACTTTATTTCTAAAACATATTTTGAAATCCATTGATTTCTTGGCCTCTTTTCTGTTACCACCTTAGCACAAACTATCATCTCTCACCTGGTCTGTTGCTGTGGCTTCCCTGATGGTCTCCCAGCTTAAATTCCTGACACTCCCCCAATCCATTTAGGTTTATGATTTAAAACAATAGAAATGGATTTAAGCTTATTATTTAAAACATAAATCAGATTATATTGCTTCTCAACTAAATTGCTTTCCCTATTTAAATATGTCTAATGGCTTCCCAAAATATTTAGAATAAAATCCATGCTCCTTGGGAAATGTAAATCAAAACTACAGTGAGATGCTGCTTCACACCCACTCTAATGACCATGATAAAAACAAACAAAAACAAAACAAAACTGAAAATAATAAGTGTTAGCAAGTATTTAGAGAAATTAGAACCTCATACATTGCTGTTGGAAACTAAAATGGTACAGTGCCTGTGGAGAACAATTTGGCAATTCCACAACAAGTTGAACATAGAATTACCATATAAATCATTAATCCCACTCCTAGTTATACCCCAAAAGAATTAAAAACAGATGTTCAAAATAATTGTGCACCAATGTTCATAGAAGCTCTATTCACAATAGCTGCTAAGTGGAAATAACCCAAATATCCTTCAGTAGTTGAATGGATGAATAATGTGATAGATATATCCATATAGGGAATATTATTCAGCCATGAAAGGGAATAAAGTACTGATGTGTGTTACAACAGAGATGAACCTTGAAAACAGGTTCATCTTGAACCTTGAAATAAACCAGACACATGTTGTCTAATTCCATTTATATGGAATATCCAGAATTAGAAAATCCCTAAGGATAGAAAGCAGATTAATGGTTGTTAGAACTAGGGGTGGGACACTGGCAAGTAACTGCAGATGAGTATTAGATTTGCATTTGGAGTGATGAACAAGTACTGGAAATAGACAGTGGTGATGGTTACACAACATTGTGAATTTACTTAGTATAACTGAACTATACACTTTAAAATGGCTAAAATAGTAAATCTTTTTTTAAATTAATTTATTTATTATTTAATTTACATCCCAGTTAGTTAGCATATAGTGCAACAATGATTTCAGGAGTAGATTCCTTAATACCCCTTACCCATTTAGCCCATCCCCCCTCCCACAACCCCTCCAGCAACCCTCTGTTTGTTCTCTATATTTAAGAGTCTTTTATGTTTTGTCCCCCTCCCTGTTTTTATATTATTTTTGCTTCCCTTCCCTTATGGTCATCTGTTTGATATCTTAAAGTCCTCATATGAGTGAAGTCATATGATATTTGTCTTTCTCTGACTAATTTTGCTTGGCATAATACCCTCTAGTTCCATCCACGTAGCTGCAAATGGCAAGATTTCATTCTTTTTGATTGCCAAGTAATACTCCATTGTATACATATACCACATCTTCTTTATTCATTCATCTGTTGATGGGCATTTGGGCTCTTTCTATGCTTTGGCTATTGTCGATAGTACTGCTATAAACATTAGGGTGCATGTTCCCCTTTGAAACAGCACACCTGAATCCCTTGGGTAAAGACCTAGTAGTGCAATTGCTGGGTCGTAGGGTAGTTCTATTTTTAATTTTTTGAGGAGCCTCCATAGTGTTTTCCAGAGTGGCTGCACCACTTTGCATTCCCATCAGCAGTGCAAAAGAGATGCTCTTTTTCAGCATCCTCGCCAATATATGTTGTTGCCTGAGTTGTTAATTTTAGCCATTCTGACAGGTGTGAGGTGCTGTCTCGTGGTTTTGATTTGTATTTCCCTGATGATGAGTGATATTGAGGATTTTTTCATGTGTCGGTTAGCCATCTAGATGTCTTCTTTGAAGAAGTGTCTATTCATGTCTTTTGCCCATTTCTTTCCTGGATTATTTGTTTTTTGGGTGTTGAGTTAGATAAGTTCTTTATAGATTTTGGATGCTAATCCTTTATCTGATATGTCGTTTGCAAATACCTTCTCCCATTCATTCGGTTGCCTTTTAGTTTTGCTGATTGTTTCCTTCACTGTGCAGAAGCTTTTTATTTTGATGAGGTCCCAATAGTTCATTTTTGTTTTTGTCTCCCTTGCCTCCAGAGACGTATTGAGTAAGAAGTTGCTGCGTCCAAGGTCAAAGAAGTTTTTGCCTGCTTTCTTCTTGAGGATTTTGATGGCTTCCTGTCTTACATTTAGGTCTTTCATACATTTTGAGTTTATTTTTGTGTATGGTTGTAAGAAAGTGGTCCACGTTCATTTTTCTGCATGTCGCTGTCCAGTTTTCCCAGCACCACTTGCTGAAGAGACTGTCTTTATTCCACTGGATATTCTTTCCTGCTTTGTTAAAGATTAGTTTGCCATATGTCTGTGGGTCCATT
Organism: Puma concolor; assembly: GCF_028749965.1. Taxonomy (NCBI): domain Eukaryota; kingdom Metazoa; phylum Chordata; class Mammalia; order Carnivora; family Felidae; genus Puma; species Puma concolor. Next base: position 79,514,472 of record NC_141674.1, read on the forward strand.
TCTGGGTTCTCTGTTCTGTTCCATTGATCTGACTGTCTGGTTTTGTGCCAGTACCAAACTGTCTTGATGATTACAGCTTTGTAATACGTCTTGAAGTCCGAGATTGTGATGCCCCCAGCTTTGGTTTTCTTTTTCAAGATTGCTTTGGCTATTCGGGGTCTTTTCTGGTTCCATATAAATTTCAGGGTTGTTTGTTCTCGCTCTGTGAAGAATGCTGGTGTTATTTTGATAGGGATTGCATTTAATAACTAGATTGCTTTGGGTAGTATCGACATTTTAACAATGTTTGTTCTTCCAATCCATGAGCATGGAATATTTTTTCATTTTTTTGTGTCTTCTTCAATTTCTTTCATAAGCTTTCTATAGTTTTCAGTGAATAGATTTTTAACCTCTTTGGTTATGTTTATTCCTAGGTATTTTATACTTTTTGGTGCGGTTATAAATGGGATCAATTCCTTGATTTCTCTTTTTGTTACTTCATTAATTATTGGTATATAGGAATGTAACTGATTACTGTACATTGATTTTATATCTTACCACTTTGCTGAATTCGTGGATCAGTTCTAGCAGTTTTTTGGTGGAATCTTTTCAGTTTTCCATAAAGAGTACCATGTCATCTACGAAGAGTGAAAGTCTGACCTCCTCCTGGCCAGTTTGGATGCCTTTTATATCTTTGTGTTGTCTGATTGCTGAGGCTAAGACTTCCAATACTATGTTGAATAACAGTGGTGAGAATGGACATCCCTGTCCTGTTCCTGACCTTAGGGGGAAAACTCTCAGCTTTTGCCCATTGAGGATGATATTAGCAGCGGGTCTTTCACATATGGCTTTTATGATCTTGAGGTGTGATCCTCTATCCCTGCTTTCTTGAGGGTTTTTATCAAGAAGGGATGCTGTATTTTAAAATGGTAAATCTTATATGTATTTTACAACAGTTTAAACAAAAAAATCCAAGCTCCTTATCATGGAATACAAAGCCCTACATGATAAGGTTCTTGCCAATTTCTCTGGCTTCATTTCATACTGTTCCCCTTGCTCCTGGCCTTCTTGTTGTACTTAAAACGGTACATATTTCCTACCTGATGACTTTGCTGTAGCTGTTTCTTTGGCCTGAAATAATGGTTGAATGGCCAACTTCTTGCCCTTCACATTACCTCAGAGGTCCCTTCTCTGACCACTTACTCTCAAGTAGCCACCCAGTCACTATCACATCACTGTATTTAGTGCTCTGACATAGCACTTTACATTTTTCTTGTTGTTCATTATTTATACTCTGTCTTCTTTCCTGGCCTATTAGTATGTATACTCCATGTGATGAAGGACATCCATCTTGTTGACTATTAAATTCACCGTACATAGAGCCTTGATACATAGGAAGCTTCCAGTAAATATTTGCTAAATGGTAACATGAATAAATGAATTAAAAAAGTAAAAGTGAAATCTCTTTTTTTTTTTTTTTAAGTTTTATTTATTTATTTTGAGAGGGAGAGAGAGAGAGTGAGTATGTGTACAGGCAGGAGAGAGACAGAGAAAGAGGGAGACACAGAAACCCAAGCAGGCTGCACTCTGTCAGTGCAGAGCCCAGCACAGGGCTCAGACCCACAAATCATGAGATCATGACCTGAGCTGAAACCAAGAGTTGGACGCTTAACCAACTAAGCCACCCATGTGCCCCATGAAATCTTAAATTTTAACTAATAGCTGAATTTTTGGAAGCTCACCTATTCACTTACACAACAGCATTATCTTTAGAATTTATTTCATAATAACTTAATGTAGCCTTATATTTCATAACTCTTGAGACTTTTAAGAGAATAGTAAATGGCTCATTAAAGAAGTTTTGAATCTGCTTTTAAAATCAGTACTTTTATTCAATATTGTTTATATTTAAGACTGGAAAACCATATGATGATTTTCAAGATCAACATTTTTAGCTTTTGTCATATCAGAACATAGAGTTCCAGATTAAAATTCTTTGGGGCACCTGGGTGGCTCAGTCAGTTGGGCCTCCAACTTTGGCTCGGGTCATGATCTCAGGGTTTGTGAGTTCAAGCCCTGCATTGGGCTCTGTGCTGACAGAGCCTAGAGCCTGCTTCGGTTTCTCTGTCTCCCTCTCTCTCTGCCCCTCCCCTGCTCACTCTCTCTGTCTCTCTCTCTCTCAAAAATAAATAAATGTTAAAAAAAATTAAAAAGAAATTCTTCGCATTCTCCGATCTGAGTGGTAGAAGTCTTAAAGTTGTATCAGTAGTAAGTATTTATAATATAAAATTAGAAATAAGGTTTTAGGAGAGGTAGAATTTATTAAAAGTATTTCTAAACTGAGTTGTGGATATCAGAGATACCAACCACAAGATAAATGCCTCATTCAATTGTAATAAACTCACAGCTATTATATAGAAAAGACTTTCAAATGCTCCCTTGATCTATAAATGAAAAATATTGGACGTATTTTTAAAATTCTTAATACTGATTCAGTCTTGCTCCCTGGGAGTACTTTAACATTTAGCTTCAATTGTCTACAATAGTAGTATTTTAGTTAACTTTTGCCTTTTGAGAATACTCTATTAAAAGTAATTGTATTGATATCAATCATTTTCTTTATACATTATTTCTTTAATTTGAGCCCTTTCAATCAGAAATAATTGCATATATTTTATTACTTGTCACTTAGAGGAAATGTTAACCCAATTGACTTAATTTTTTAAAACTATAATATTCCTACTATTTGCTTTGATCTTTTTCCTTTGATAAATTGCAGCGAATGCAAGATGGAGATTGAAGATAAAAAGCAAGAACTCCTTGAAATGGACCAGGCACTTAAGGAGAGAAATTGGGAACTAAAGCAAAGAGCAGCTCAAGTTGGTTTTCTTAATTATATTTGATGAAATTTTCTGTTACAGTACAATCACACAGGGTTTCAGAGGTCACCACTTTTTGGTAAAATAGACATTTTTAAGCATATATGTTTTTCTATGCACATTAGTATTTTTAAAATTAGAAAATGTCATCTTTCTTTCTTCATCTTGCTTTTTTTATAGAAGTAGTTTTTTGAGAATGAGGATTAGCTTAGTATCCCAACCTTTTGATCTCTTACATTGCTGCATATCAGAAGAACATGTGATTAAAGGAGTTACTTGCTCAGCTAGTGTTTGTTGGAGAAACAAAAATATTCAAAGGGCATTATTTAACATCTTTTTTTAAGACTTTGTTTCTTAGAACAGTTACAGGTTCACAATGAAAATTGAGCAGAAGGCACAGAGATTTCCCATATATCCCTTGCTTCCATAAATTCACAGCCTTCCCCATTATCAACATTCCCCACCTGAATGGTACATTTGTTATAGTTGATGAACACACATGTTATAATTACCCAAGCTCCATAATTTATATTAGAGTTCACTATTGGTGTTGTACATTCTGTGGGTTTACACAAATGTTTAATGACATGTATCCATCATTATGGTATCATCCAGCGTATTTTCACTGCCCTAAAAATCCTCTGTGCTCTAGTCATCTTTCCTACTCTTCCCCTGACCCTAGCAGCCACTGATCTTTTTATTGTCTCCTTCATTTTGCCTTTTCCAGTCGTATAGTTGAAATCATAGAGTACATAGTCTTTTCATATTGGCTTCTTTCACTTAGTAATATTTATTTAAGGTTCCTCCACAGCTTTTCATTGCTTGATAGCTCATTGCTTTTAGCACTGAATAATATTCCATTGTCTAGATATGTACTATAGTTTACTTATCCATTCACTGAATGTCTTTCCTACTGAAAGACATCTTGGTTGCTTTCAAGTTTTGACAATACAAATAAAGCTGCCATAAACATCTGTGTGCAGGTTTTTGTGTGGATATAAGTTTTCAACTCCTTTTGGTAATTACCAAGGGGTGTGATTGATGGACCATATGGTGAGTGTGTTTAGTTTTATAAGACACTTCCAAACTGCTCCGAAGTGGCTTGTACCATTTTGCATTGTTACCAGCAATGAACGTCAATTCCTGTTGCTAGCATTTTGTGTCAGTGTTTTGGATTTTGGCCATTCTAATAGGTGTATGGTGGTATCTCCTTATTAATTTACATTTCTCAGATGACATATGATGTAGAGGATATTTTCCTGTGCTTATTTTCTATTTGTATATCTTCTTTGGGGAGGTGTCTATTATGGTCTTTGTCCCATTTTTTAATTGAGTTCTCTTATTGTTGAATTTTAAGAGTTCTTTGTATATTTTGAATATTAGTCCTTGATAATTGTGGCTTTTGTTCACAATCTTTTGCATTGGTTTTCACAGAGCAGAACTTTTAAATTTTAGTGAAGTCCAGCTGATTAATTGCTTCTTTCATGAATTGTGCCATTGATTTCATATATTAAAAATCATCACCAAACCCAAGGTCATCTAGGTTTTCCCCTATGTTATCTTTTAGAATTTTTATAGTTTTGCAGATTACATTTAGGTCTGTGATCCATTTTGAATTAATTTTTGTGAATGGTGTGGTCTAGATTTATTTATTTTTTCCATGTGGTTGTCCAGTTATTCCAGCACCATTTGTTGAAAAGACTATCTTTTCTCCATTGTATTGGCTTTGCTCCTTTGTCAAAGATCAGTTAACATATTTATGTGAGTTAGTTTCTGGACTTTATTCTGTATGATTATCTATTCACTTGTTTTTTTGCTAGTACCACAGACTGTTTATTTATAGTGTCGTGAAGTCAGGTAATGTCAGTCTTCCAGCTTTGTTCTTTGATATTATGTTGGATATTTGGGATCTGTTTACTCTCCGTGTAAGCTTTAGAATCAGTTTGTCAGTATCTTCAAAATAACTTGGTAGAATTTTTATTGGAATTGCCCTGAATATATAGATTTAGTTGCGAAGAACTGACATCTTGAATCTTGACAATATTGAGTCTTCCTATCCATGAACATGGACTGTCTATTTATTTAATTCTTTGATTTCTTTCATTGAAGTTTTGTAGTTTTCTCTTAATAGACCTTGTATATATTTTGCTAGATTTATACCTAAGTATTTAATTTTTGGGAGTGTTAATGTAAATCATATTATGTTTTTAGTTTGACATTCCTCTTGTTCATTGCTAGCAAATAGGAAAGTGATTGACTTTTGTGTATTCCTTATATCCTACAACCCTGCTATAATCACTTATTGGTTCTAGGAATTTTTTTGTCAAATCTTTCAGATTTTCTCCCTAGATGATTATGTCATCTATAAACAAACACAGTTTTATATCCCTTGCTAATATATATAAATCTTTTATTTCTTTTTCTTATCTTACTGCATTAGCTAGGACTGCTAGAACAATAGTGAGTATTGATAGTGAATAGTGAATAGTGAATATCCTCGCCTTGTATCTGATCTTAGTGGGAAGGCTTTGAATTTCTCACCATTAAGTATGATTCTAGCTGTTGTTTTTCTGTAGATATTCTTTATTAAGTTAATGAAATTTTCCTTCATTTCTAGTTCACTGAGGGTTTTTACCATGTGTTGAATGTGTGTTCAAATGTCTTTGTCTGGTTTGGGTATTAGGGTAATACTGGCCTCATAGAATGAGTTCAGAATTATTTCCACTGCTTCTGTCTTCTGAATTGGACTGTAGAAAATTGGTATAATTTCTTTCTTAGATGTTCAGTAGAATTCACCAGTGAACCCACCAGGACCTGCTGCTTTCTGTATGGGAAAGTTATTAATCATTAATTTCTTTAATAGATATAGGCTTATTCAGATTATCTCTTCTTGTTTGAGTTTTGGCAGATTCTGTCTTCCAAGTAATTGGTCTGTTTCATCTAGTTTTATTAAATTTGTGGTCAGAGAGTTGTAATATTCCTTATTATCCTTTTAATGTCCATTAGAGTTACAGTAATGTTCTCTTTCATTTGTGATATTAGTAATTTGTGTCATCTTTCTTTTTTTCTTAGTTATCCTGGCTGGAGGCATATTGATTTTATTGATCTTTTCACAACTCAGCTTTCGGTTTTGTTGATTTTCTCTGTTGATATCCTAATTTTAATTTTACTGATGTCTGCTTTAATTTTTATTATTTCTTTTCTTCTGCTTACTTTGGATTTAATTTGCTCTGCTTTTCCTAGTTTCCCAAATTGGAAACTTAAATGATTGATTTTAGATCTTTCTTCTTTTCTAATATATGCATTCTGTGCTCTACATTTTCCTCCAAGCACTTCTTTTGCTGCATTCCACAATTTTTGTTATGTTGTATTTAGCAGCTTTTATCTCACATAAAATGAAGTCTAAATCATTTTATTTGTCATTTATGAACATAGTTGAATTTTTTAAGTTTGTATAATATATATGAAACTCAAGATTCAGTATTTATAAGCAATGAATATTTTTCTCATTTTTAAAAATAATTTGAGCTGAGTTTATGTTTCAGTTACACCCACTATAAAGAGTTAAAAAAATTTTTTTTAATGTTTATTTAATTTTGAGAGAGAGAGAGCATGAGCAGGGTAGGGATAAAGAGAGTGGGAGACACAGAATCTGAAGCAGGCTCCAGGCTTTGAGCCATCAGCAAAGAGCCTGATGTGTGGCACGATCTCACAAACCATGAGATCGTGACCTGAGCCGAAGCTGGTTGCTTAATTAACTGAACCACCCACGTGCGCCCCACACTGTAAACAATTTTAAAACACATTCCAGGCACACAATTTTTCACATTAGAATAATTGAGTAATAGTTTAATGTTTTTTTTTTTTTCAAAATTAAAAATTTATTCTGCAGAAGACCTTGTTAAGAGGGTGATAAGGAATAGACAGGAAAAAATATTTGTAAATCACTATCTGACAAAGGACTCATACACAGGATATATACTCTCATCTCAAAGCTCAGTGGTAAAAAAGTAAACAATCCAATTAAAAAAAATAAGCCTGCGGTGCCTGGGTGGTGTCAGTTGAATGTCCGACTCTTGGTTTCAGCTCAGCTCATGATATCAGGTTTCATGAGTCTGAGCCCTGCATCTGTCTCTGCGCTGACAGTGCAGAACCTGCTTGGGATTCTCTCTGCCCCTCCCTCTCTCAAAAAAGAAATAAATAAGCATAAAAATTTTAAAAACAATAAGCCAAAGACATGAAAAGACATTGATGTTCATTTTGTTGAAATCACAATGTGATATCGCCACACTCTTTGCCAAATGGCTAAAATAAAAAGTAGGGATAACACCAAGCTGGTGACGATGAAGAGAAACTGGATCACTTATTCATTGCTGGTTGTAATGTAAAATGGTACAGCCTCTCTGGATAGAGTCTAGATAGCAGGTTTTTTTACAGTACTAAACATGTTCTTACCTTACAACCCAACAGTTACATTCTTAGGCATTTGTCTCAGAGAAATGAAAACATGTGTTCACAAAAAACCTATATACACAAATGTTCACAGTGCATTTATTAGTAACAGCCCAAAATAGAAAATAATTGAAATGCCCATCAGTAAGTGAATGGTTAAGTAAATGATGGTACCACCATGGAATACCATAGAATGCTACTTAGCAATAAAAACAAATAAATTATTGATGCAGGCTACTTTTGTATTTAGGTTACACATTTGGATATGACTATTCGTGAGCACAGGGGAGAAATGGAGCAGAAAATAATTAAATTAGAGGGTACTCTTGAGAAATCAGAATTGGAAGTTAAAGAATGCAACAAACAGGTAAATTAGTTAAAATTACATATTTTAAATTGTTTTAAAAAATAACTCCATAACTGTAAGCATCTGTTGTTCACATAATGTGGCTTTTAAGTAGAATACATACAATAAAAATACTGCATAATTTTAATCACCTTGTACATACTACTTTAATTCATTTTTCTCATTTTAACTTTTTCCCCAGCTTTATTGACATATGACAAAAATTGCATATATTTGAGGTATACAACATGTTTTCCTATACATATACTCTGTGTAATAATTAACATGTCCATCACCTCAGTTATTATAATTATTTATTTTTGTTGAGAATGCTCAATATCTATTCTCTTGGCAACTTTCAAGTATACAAATACAGTATTACTAATTATAATCACTTGCTGTACATTAGATTTACAGAACTTACTATCCTGCATGACTGAAATCTTGTACACTTTGACCAACATTTCCTCATTTTCCTCACTCCCTAGCCCGATGACCCTCTTAATGTTATTTCAAATACAGGTTTTCTTGTATCAGTATGTCCACGTATTTATCCTCATGTGTGCGTGTTTGAATATGTATAAAATATCTCTGGAAGGATTTGCAAGTAATTCTCTTCTTTGGTTACCTTTAAGGAAGGAACAGAGTGGGAAGGGGATTTTATTTTCACTAACTAGAGTTTTTTACCTCTTAAACATACTACCTATAAAACTATTTGTAAGACCATATAACACTTGTTGCTTTAATGTACCTAATTTTCCTTTCTTACACAAATGTGATTGAGACTTCCATCTCTTGTGTGTTTCAGGTATACAAAGAAGCTTCTTATTAAGCACAAGAATCCTGATGTTAATGTCTAAGTTATAATGGCATTAAGAAAAACACATTTTTATATTGGCTACTTTGGATTTATGTGTTTAAAGCTTGACTTACTTGGATTGCAATTATGATTTAAAAATTATTTTTCCTTAGTTACATTAACATTACTCTTTTTAAAATTCAGATAGAAAGTTTGAATGAAAAATTGCAAAATGCCAAAGAACAGCTTCGAGAAAAAGAGTTTATAACACTACAAAATGAACAGGAGATAAGTCAACTGAAAAAAGAAAATGAACGAACACAACAAAAGATGAAAGAAATGGAAAGTGTAAGCAAATTATCTCTTCCTAAGAAACATACTAATATTATCTGAAGAGTGATATAAATCTTTATGTTTTAAACTGGTTGGTTTTAATATATAGAAGCTATGCCATAAGTATTTTGGGGCTAATTATTTATGTCAGATACTAGTTTCTTTGATCTTTTTAAAATATTTATTCTGATGTTCCAATTATAGGCAAGGGCATCATCCTATTTATATTGCCTATAGGAATTGTCATAGTATCTCTCACATAATGAATTCACAGTATGTGTTCACTTGGTCAACAAATATTTATTGAGAACCTACTGTGTAGGAGAGCTGGAGATACAGATATCAAGATACACTCATTTATCCTTGAAGAACCCCATCCAGCGAATGAATGAACAGATAATAATTGTACAATATTGAGACTAAACACATTGAGTTAGTTGCCAGGTGAAGTTTGATGACTTCATATTATCAGTTTGCATGTGTGCTGAATGGTGAATTCTACCCACTTGCCTTTTCAAAAAGTGAATTTGCTTCTTTTAATTTATTTGTTTGTTTTTTAAATGTTTGTTTATTTTTGAGAGAAAGAGCGTGCACATGAATGGGAGAGGGGTGGAGAGTGAGGGGAACAGAGGATCCAAAGTGGACTCTGTGCTGACAGCAGCAAGTTTGGTGCAGGGCTCAAACTCACCAACCATGAAATCATGACCTGAGTCAAAGTCAGACACTCAGCTGACTAAGCCACCCAGGCATCCCAAAACTGAGTTTGCTTCTAAGAGCTCTCATGGGTGTTACTTTTTTTTGCCTTTAAATAGTATACTCAACTTTAAAACTTCATATATAGATCTTCATTGTGTTTATCTGTCTGCAGACAGATACTTTTACAGAAAAGACCTTAACCCATATGGATTAATGGTGGGTTTTGGTTATTCATGCCAATATATTCTCCATCTGTGAAATGGATATCACATATTAGTTTCTTTTTTTTCTTTATATTATTGTGTATTCTGCCATGTTATATTCATAATGATTAAGGATTATACAGCTTACATATTAGTCATGCAAAATGTACCATTTATCCCAGATTTATTAATAGTATTTTGTCATTTTCTTATCATTAAAAAGGAAGAGGCACCTGGGTGGCTAAGTCAGTTAAGCGTCCGACTCTTAGATTCGGCTCAGGTCATGATCTCATGGTTTCATGAGTTTAAGCCCCCCATTGTCAGGCTGATGTGGAGTCTGCTTGGGATTCTCTCTCTCCCTCTCTATCTGCCTCTCCCCCACTCGTGCTATCTCTGTCTCTCTCAAAAATAAATAAATAAACAATTTTTTAAAAAAATAAAAAGGAAGAAAAACATTTTCTAAGTATCAATTTCATAGAAACTGATATTCATTGTGTGTCAAATTTTATAGAGATCAAGTTGGGATGGGGAAATCACTTATTAAAAGAGAAATCAGAGTAAGAAATAGGTTATCTATATCATTTCACTTTGAAAGCTACAAATATCTTGTGTATTTCAGGTTATGAAAGAGCAGGAACAGTATATTGCAACTCAGTACAAGGATGCCATAGATTTGGAGCAAGAATTGAGGTTAACTCGGGAGCAGATGCAGAATTCTCATACAGAATTGGTGGAGGCTCGTCGTCAACAAGTCCAAGCACAGAGAGAAGTAGAAAGGCTCTCAAGTGAATTGGAGGAAGTAAAGCAACTCTCTAAAGAAAAAGTAATCCCTATTCTAAATAATTTTACCTTACTAAAAATCTTAAAAAATTTTAACATTTACTTTTTTTTAAGTTGTAGATTATAGTAACTGTGTTGCACACACTGAATGTACTTAATGCTACTGAATTTGACACTTAAAACTGGTTAAAGTGATAAATTTTATGTTATGTATATTTTACTAATATTTTCAGGAAAATGTTATATTTAGCATAGCTTTGTAATATAACTAGGAAGTCCTTCAGAACTGAGTTTTAGCCAAACTAGTTTTCAATAAATTGAGTTACAAAGTATTTTTAGATTTTCAAGTGAGTTTAAGCTATCATTTGAAAAAATAATAATAAAGCTAATCTTTTTTGAGTAAAATTTTTACATTTGTAGCCACTCTTATAAGTGAAACTGAGAATCTAAATTTATAACTGTTATGAAACCTATAGTTCAGAATCCTTATGGAGAGAAAGTGCTTTTAATAACAAGAACTATAATATAAATTGTATTTGGTAGAAGGTTAATAACTTTGCTTAAAAATACTTGGAGGGCGCCTGGGTGGCTCATTCAGTTAAGTGTCCAACTTCAGCTCAGGTCATGATCTCACAGTAGGTGAGTTTGAGCCCTGCAACGGACTCTGTGCTGACAGCTCAGAGCCTGGAGCCTGCTTCGGATTCTTTGTCTTCCTCTCTCTCGCCCCTCCCCCACTCGCACTCTGTCTCTCTCTCAAAAATAAACAAAGATTAAAAAAAAAATTTTTTTTAATACTTGGATTGTTATGCTTGGGTTAATTACTTAGACTGAGAAAAATGTGTTTATTGGTATTTCAGTAATGTTCCTGTTTTATGTTTTTTATTATGGTTACTAATACAGGAATTACATTAAAGTATCTTTACATTTAATGTTGGTAAACTTAATGTTTTTATTCACATTTCTGGTTGGACTAATAAAGAATATATAAGGAATTTTTTTATTAGAATATGTTGGGCATTTGGGAGTCTCCTAGGAAAACGGGAGCTCTACTTTTATCTCATCTTTGTCTTTATTTGTAGTATCTATAGTACAATTGATTTGATGTGATAAGGTAAGCTCAGTTAATCAAAAAGGTGAATGAAAGTGGGGAATTATTTAAAATGACAGTTTCTTTTCAAGTTTTTATTACATTTTATTTTTCAAGTTTTTTTTTTTTTTTTAAATCCAGCTAGTTAACATACAGTGTAATATTAGTCTCAGGTGTAGAATTTAGTGATTCATCACTTACATACAACACCTAGTGCTTATCACAAGTGCCCTCCTTCATCCCCATCACCTTTTTCACCCATTCCCCTGCCTACCTTCCCTCTGGTAGCCATCAGTTTCTTCTCTATAGTTAAGAGTCTGTTTCTTGGTTTGCTTCTCTTTTTTCCCTCCCATATTTGTTTATTATTTAAATTCCACATTTGAGTGAAATCATATGGTATTTGTCTTTCTGTGACTTACTTAGCATGATGCTTTCTAGCTCCATCCACATCACTGCAAGTGGCAAGATTTCATTCTTTCTGATGGCTGAGTAATATTCCACTGTGTGTGTGTGTGTGTCCCACCACTTTTTTTTACAGTTTTTAGTTACTTAATTTGAGAGAGACAGAGCAGGGGAGGGGCAAAGAGAGAGGGAGAAAATCCCAAGCAGGCTCCACATGGCCGGTGCAAAGCCTGATGTGGGGCTCGAACCCACAAACTGTGAAATTATGACTTGAGCCAAAACCAAGAGTCAGATGCTTAAATGACTGAGCCACGCAGGCACCCGATATGCCACTTCTTTTTTAATCAATTCATCAGTTGATGGACATTTGGGCTCTTCCCATAATTTACCTATTGTTGATAATGCTGCTATAAACATCAGGGTGCATGTATCCATTTGAATTAATATTTTTAGGGCCTCCTGGGTGGCTCAGTCAGTTGAGCATCCGACTTTGGCTCAGGTCATGATCTCACTGTTGTTGGATTTGAGCCCTGCATCAGGCTCTGTGCTGACAGCTCGGAGCCTGGAACCTGCTTTGGATTCTGTGTCTCCCTCTCTCTGCCACTCTGCCTCTTGTGTTCGCTCACTCTCTCTCTCTCAAATATAAACATTAAAAAAATTTTTTTGAAATATTTTTTTATCCTTTGGATAAATACCTAGTAGTGCAATTGCTGGATCACAGGGTAGTTCTATTTTTAACTTTTTAAGGAACCTCCATACTGTTTTCCAGAGTGGCTGTACCAGTTTGCATTCCCATCAACAGTACAAGAGGGTTTCCCTTTACTCTGTATCCTCCCGAACATCTGTTTCCTGTGTTGTCGGTTTTAGCCATTCTGACAGGTGTGAGGTGATATCTCATTGTAGTTTTGATTTGTTAAATTGACAGTTTAAAATACTTCATCTCAGAACTCTAAATATATATTCTTTTAAATATTGTAGATCTTTTAAGTTAGGACAAAATCTTGTTTTTTTATGTGTGGGCAGGGTCTTTGCTTAGAATTCCACCTAGCCATTTTTCATTAACCATATTCCTATCTGATCATCTATTGTTTCCAATTTTGGTTTCTTTAAAGGAGAAGAAGAATTAAAAGACATTTGTAAATCAGAGTATAACATCTCTTATATTTTACGTGGAGTTTCCCATAATATTTTACAACTATTTTGACTGCTTCTAATTGGGTAAAAAATGTTTGTGACTCATTCATTGACCTGTCTCAAAGCATAGAACTTTCCTTTAAATAAAAACTTTCTTTTTGCTTGTGTATCTCCTCCGTGTTCATACATAATATATATTAAAATTGCATAATTAGAATCCTAAGCAAAACTAGCATAAATAGGTTTGGATAAATACACAACTGACTCTTGATAAGCAAACAGTGCATCTGGTGAACAAAATGCATAGGCAGACCTTAGAGTAAACTGTTACCTGCCAAAGTTCAGCATGCTGTGGTTATTAATTTGCTTTACAGAATACATTGGTTAGTGAACTTCTATTACATTATGATAAACAATACACTAATACAGTCCCATTCATAGTCTCTTAAATGTCTAGATTTTAAAGTATACCATTTAATAAGTTAACTTTGTATATGAGTGTTTATATAGTATTATAAAAGGGTGAAGTACTTCCACAGGTACACACTATTGGTTTAGTTTTAATAACCAAATAAACAAGTGAAATAACTTTTCCTTAATATGTCATTTTTAAGGAAGCTCATGGAAACCATTTAGCTGAAGAATTAGGGGCTTCTCAAGTACGTGAAGCTCATTTAGAAGCAAGAATGCAAGCAGAAATCAAGAAATTGTCAGCAGAAGTAGAATCTCTCAAAGAAGCTTATCATCTGGAGGTAAAGAAGATGTAATTCGTTCTAGTACTGTCTGCTAAAGTGGGCTGACCTATCTGAACAAAAGTAGAAGTCTAACTTCTGAGTATTCATTATAGAATAATTCATTGTGGTCTTCATTTCTGGTAGCTTAATATAACTTCACATACACTGTGGAGTTAAGAGCTTAAATTCTTTAGGCAGGCAGCCTGGCTCTAAATCTTAGCTCATCACTTAGCACTTACGTGACCTTGAGCAATTAACCTCTCTGTCTGAAATGGGTATAATAATGTAATGTACCTCATAGAACTGTGTTGAGGATTAAATGAATGTAGTTAAAGTTCTTAGACCAGAGCCTGTCTCATCATCATCTTCATCATAATCAGTTATAATATAGCACTTGCCAAAACTAACTGGAAAAAGCAAACTGGAGATATTTAGTAAACAACATACGCAGTTTCATGTGATATGAATCTGTAATGCTTTGCAATGTCCAACATTTGTTGTGATAGTAAGTTGAAAGGCAAAATTAGAACCACATACTTTTTATCTACTAGTATGTCCTGAACCTTTATACAAATGAGCACTGTTATCAATTAGAATAGCATTTCTTGTCTATTTAAAAACTACATTTGAGGATATCCAAAATGTGTATTTTAGACCTAAATAACTTACGGAGTTCTAGTAAAGCATTTTTCTATATAACAAGGATTACAAATACGTTCATATTAAACTCCTTTCAGAGGAGTTTGGGACCATCTTTGTGAGGGATTGGTGGAGCTTGAAGTCACCACGTCTTGCTTAAATGGGTTTAGATTCAGATCTCTTTAAAAACATGGTGTCTGCCAAACAAAACACATTTGCAAACTGAATCTAGTCCCAGGCTAAGGGATTCCAACCCTTGGTCTTTAGAGACAAATGGAATCCTGTTGGATTCAGCATAATTATTTAATAAATATTAGTTACTCAACTAAGTGACCTTCGGTAATAACTAGTCCAGCTCAACTGTCTACCAGCAACTACTCTTTACACTTTTATTATGTGGTCTCTGTTCTACTTTTATTTATTATCCAGTTTTTTACTTTAAGTTTTGTAAGCCCTCTGAAATTAATTATAAGCAGGGAATACAAAAAATGAATTGTAAAAATTGGTTCTACTATTGCTATTTAATATTTGCTACTAATGTTTTATACGTATGATATAAAAATAAGAATTTGTAATGTTTTTATTCTCTTTGACACTTGACAGAGATTTATTTTTAAAGCATGTATGTTGTTTGATTATAAAAATGAAGGAGTATGTCATTAAAGTACCAGTATAAAGGATCAATAATTTTTTGGGGCGCCTGGGTGGCGCAGTCGGTTAAGCGTCCGACTTCAGCCAGGTCACGATCTTGCGGTCCGTGAGTTCGAGCCCCGCGTCGGGCTCTGTGCTGATGACTCAGAGCCTGGAGCCTGTTTCCGATTCTGTGTCTCCCTCTCTCTCTGCCCCTCGCCCGTTCATGCTCTGTCTCTCTCTGTCCCAAAAATAAATAAACGTTGAAAAAAAAAAAAAAAAGGATCAATAATTTTTAACAGCATTTAAAAAATTACAGGTTTCAGAATTGTCACAAAAGTCATTTAATTGCAAAACCCCTGATATTTTTGATAAGAATTAGATTTTTTTTAAGTTTTTATTTTGGAAAATTTTGAAAGAATGGTATAAATCCTCCTATATTTAATTATTCAACTTTAGCAATTATCAACTTGTGGCTAATGTGATTTCATCTATAAGTATATTGACCATTTCTTTTTAAAAGGGAACGCTTTTGAGAATGAAAAGGGGTGCAACTACACCAGGACACCAGGCATAAAACTCAGTCAGTCCTAAGCAAACTGGGAAATATGATCACTGTATCTTTAACCTCACTCCCTTTCCTCCACATCTCATTCTCTTTTGAAGCAAATCCCAGACATCATTATTTCATCAATAAACATTTCAATAGGTGTCTCTAAAAGATAAGGTCTATTTTTAAGAAACCTAGCCACAATACTGTTATCACACCTAAAAATTGACAATCATCCGTTAATATTATCAAATACCCGCTCATTGTTTGGATTTTCCCAGTTGTCTCAAAAATGTCTATATAGTTAACTGGTTCAAATCAGGATCAAAAAACAGACCATGGTCTTTGGTTCACTGTTCTTAGGTAAATTTAAGACTATAGGTTTCTTCTCCCCCTTTTTTCCTCTCATGGGTTATTTGTTGAGAAACCAGATGTTTGTGCCTATAAACAGAATTTACTTTAGTATAAGTGGAAGTGGAAAGTATTAGAATGTTTTTGAAACCAACTCCACCCTACTTAATTCTTTTCTTTTTCAATTTTGGGGCTGTGTAGATGATTTCACATCAAGAGAACCATGCAAAGTGGAAGATTTCTGCTGACTCTCAAAAGACTTCTGTTCAGCAACTAAATGAACAGTTAGAGAAGGCAAAACTGGAATTAGAAGAAGCTCAGGATACCGTAAGCAATTTGCATCAACAAGTCCAAGACAGGAATGAAGTAATTGAAGCTACAAATGAAGCATTACTTATTAAAGTAAGTAAACATATAAAAGTACATAAAACACATCAATGAAAAAGTGAATTTATTACTTATTTTCCCCATCCTTGTAGTTTATAAAAGAAAATATGACCAAATGTTGACCAGTTTGAATAAAAAGCATTTTATTTAGAAGACATTGGATGTAGGGATTATGAATATGATGATTATCAGATTACTATAGGAGAAATAATTTATAAATGTTCAAACACAAACTTAAATTTTTAAAAATTTATTTCTATTTTTTTTGGTAAGAACATTTATGTTCTACTCTCCTAGCAAATTTCAGTCATATAATACAGTATTACCAACTGTAGTCACCATGTTATGCTTATATCTTCAAACCTTATTGTCTTTTAGCTAAAAGGTTTTACTGTTTTACTAACCTCACTTTCCCTCACTGCCCAGCAAACCCTTTTCTACCTGCTGTTTTTATGAATTTGACTTTTTTTTTAACTGTACATATAAAATGATTCCATGAACTATTTGTCTTTCTCTGTTTTATTTCACTTAACATAATGCTCTCAGGGTCTTTTCATGTTGTCACAAATAGCAAGATGTCCTTTCTCATGGCTGAATAATATTCATTGTATGTATATAGATACCATATCTTCTTTATACATTTATCTATTGATAAACACTTTGGTTTTTTGCTTATCTTGGCTGTTGGAAATAATGCCATCACTGAACTTGGGAATACATGTATCTTTTTGATATCCTGTATTAATTCCTTTTGAGTATATACCCCAAACTGGTGTTCCAGAATCATGTGGTATTTCTGTTTTTAATTTTTGAGGAAGCTCCATACTGTTTTCCATAGTGGCTGTGCAATTTACATTCCACCAACAGTGGACAAGGGTTCCCTATCTGCACACCCACACCAATACTTGTTAACTCTTGGGTTTGTTTTGTTTTGTTTTGATACTAGCCATTCAGACAAGTATGATGTCATATCTCATTGTGGTTTCGATTTGCATTTCCCTGATGACTAGTGATGTTGAGCACCTTTTCACATACCCTTTGCCTATCTGTATGTGTTATTTGGAAAAATATGTGTTCAGTTTCTCTGCCGATTTTTAATTTGGATTGTTTGGGCTTGAGTTATATGAGTTCTTTATATATCTCAGGCATTCACCCCTTATCACATACATGATTTGCAAATATTTTCTCCCATTCTGTAGGCTGCCTTTTCATTTTATTGATAGTTTACACTGCTGTGCGGAAGCTTTTTAGTTGCTTATATTTGATTTCAGTGCCCTTGCTTTTATGTCATATCCAAAAATTTATTGCCAACTTGATGTCAGGTACCTTAGCCCTCTGTTTTCTTCTGGAAGATTTATGGTTTCAGATCATAAATTTAAGTCTTTCATCCATGTAGAGTTGATTTTTGTGTATGGTATAAGATAGTGAAACAGTTTCATCGTTTTCTATCTGTCCAGTTTTCCCAGCACCATTTATACAGATACTATCCTTTCCCCATTGTATATTCTTGGCTTCTTTGTCACAAATTAATTTGCTATATATGCATGGACTTATTCCTGGACTATCTGGTCTGTTCCTTGATCTATGTGTTCATTTCTGTACCAGTACCACATTGTTTTTATTACTGTAGTTTGTAATGAGATAATGTGATGCTTCCAGCTTCCTTCTTTTTTCTGAAGATTACTTTAGATATTTGGGGTCTTTTTCGTTTTTATACAGATTTTAGGATTGTTTGTTGATATTTCTTTGAATAATGCCTTTTTGATGGAATTTTAATGGGGATTGAATTGAATCTGTAGATTGCTTTGGGTAGTATATTTATTTTGTATCCTGCAACTTCACTGAATTCATTCATTCTAACAATTTTTTGATAGTTTTTAGTGTTTTCTATATATATTATCATGTCATCTGCAAATATAGACAGCTTTACTTCTTTCCAGCTTGGATACTTTTGTGTCTTTTTCTTGACCAATTGCTCTGGGTAGGACTTCCAGTACTGTGTTGAATAAAAGTGGTGAGTGGGTATTCTTTTCTTGCTGCTGGTCTTACAGGATGTTGAATTGTGTCAGATGCTTTCTCTGCATCTACTGAGATGATTTAAAGATTTTTATCCTTCATTTTGTTAATGTGGTGTATCACACTGATTTTTATTTTATTTTTTTTGTAGATAGTGAACCATCCTTGCATCTATGGAATTAATCCCATGTGATCATGGTGTATGATCCTTTTAATAATGTATTGTGGAATTTGGCTTTTCTGCTATTTTGTTGAGGAATTTTGTATCTATGTTCATCAAGCATACTGGCCACTTTTCTTGTGGCTTCCCATCAGGGTAACACTGGCTTCATAAAATGAGTTTGGAAGGGTTCCCTCTTCTGTTTTTTAGAAGAGTTTAAGAAGGGTTGGAATTAATTCTTCCTTAATGTTTGATAGAATCTGCCAGTGAAGTCATCTGGTCCTGGACTTTTGTTTCTTTGGAAGTTTTTGATTACTGATCTAATTTCCTTACTATTAATTGGTTTGTTCAGATATTCTCTTCATATTGTCTTGGTAGAATTTGTTTCTTCTAGGTTGTCCAGTTTGTTCGTATATAAGTCTTTGTATCAGTCTCTAATGATCCTTTGTGTTTCTCTGGTAGCAGTTGAAATGTCTCCTCTTTCATTTCAAATTTTATTAATTTGGGCCTTTTTTTCTTGGTAAATCTAGCTAAAGATTTGTATATATATTTTTTACCACTTTAAAAGCCCTCTATTTTCAGTTTCATTGATCTTTTCTGTTGTCTTTTTAGTTTCTATTTCTGCTCTGATCTTTGTTATTTCCCCTTTTCTTAATTTTGGGCTTTAATTTGTTATTTTTCTAGTTTCTTAAAGTATGAAGTTAGGTTATTTGAGATCTTTCTTGTTTCCTAATGTAGATGTTTATTACTATTAACTTACCTCTTAAAAATATTTTTTCTGTATCCCATATGGGATACCATATTTTGTATCCCATAATTTTTGGTATGTTGTATTTCCATTTTCATTTGTCTCAACATAATTTTTTCTAATTTTTCTGGCCTCTTGGCTATTCAGTAGCATATTTTTTTAATCCTGACATAATTGTAAATTGTCAATTTTCTTGTAAGACTTGTATTGTGGCCTACCACATGGTCTCCCTTGGAGAATGTTCCTTGTGTGTTTGAGAAGAATGTGTATAGGCCTTGTATGGAATGTTCTACAAATGTCTGTTAAGTCCATTTGGTGTTAGTGTAGTTCAAGTCGTTTTTCCTTATTGATTTTTCTGCCTTGATCTGTCTATCCATTGATGACAATGGGGTATTTAAGTCTTCTACTATTATTATATTTCTGTCTTTTTCTCCCTTCAGGTCTGTCAATATTAGCTTTATATATTTAGGTGCTTCTATGTTTTTTAGGACCATAAATATTTATGTAATATATTCTTTCAGATTGACCCTTTTATCATTACATAATGACATTCTTTGTCTCTTGTTACAGTTTTGGCTTAAATATTGTTTTTTCTGATGTGAGTAGAGCTACTCCAGGATTTTGATATCCATTTACATGGAATATATATATTTTTATATTTTTTATTTTTAATGTTTTTTAAATTTTATTTTAAATTCCAGTATAGTTAACATACAGTGTCATATTAGTTTCAGGTATACAATATAGTGATTCAACACTTCCATTCATTACCCTGTGCTCATTACAAGTGATGAGCATGTTTAATCACCATCACCTATTTTACCTATCCACCCACCCACCTCCCCTCTGGTAACCATCAGTTTGTTCTCTGTAGTTAAGAGTCTTTCTGGGTTTATCTCTCTCTCTTCTGTTTTTTTTTTTCCTTTGCTCATTTTATTTGTTAGTTTCTTTTTTTAAAAAATGTTTACTTATTTTGAGAGAGAAAGAGCTTGCACATGCATGAGTGGGGGGCGGGTGCAAAGAGAGAGGGAGAGAGAGAATCCCAAGCAGGCTCTGCACTGTCAGCAGATGGGGACTCGATCTTACAAAGCATGAGATCATGACCAGAGTCAAAATCAAGAGTCGGACACTTAACTGAGCCACCCAGGCACCCCTTGTTTATTTGTTTCTTAAATTCCACATGAGTGTAATCATATGGTATTTATCTTTGTCTAACTGACTTATTTCACTTAGCATTATACTCTTTAGCTCCATTTATGTCACTGCAAATGGCAAGATCTCATTCTTATTTATGGCTGAATAGTATTCCATTGTAAATATATACCACATCTTCTTTATCCATTAATCTGTCAATGGACATTTGGGCTGCTTCCTTATTTTGGCTATTTTAAATAATTCTCCAATAAACAGAGGGGTTCATATATCCCTTTGAATTAATGTTTTTGTATTTTTAGATAAATACCCAGTAGTGCAATTGCTGGATCATAGTGTAGTTCTATTTTTGGCTTTTTGAGGAATCTCCATATTGTTTCCACAGTGGCTGCACTGGTTTGCATTCCTAAAAACAATGCAAGAGGGTTCCTTTTTCTCCACATCCTTGCCAACACTTGTTTACTGTGCTGTTGATTTTAGCCACTCTCATAATTGTGAGGTGATACTGCATTGTGGTTTTGATTTGCATTTCCCTGATGGCTATTTATGTTGAGCATCTTTCAATGTGTCTGTTAGCCATCTCTATGTCCTCTTTGGAGAAGTGTCTGTTAATGTCTTCCACCCATTTTCAAATTGGATTATTTGTTTTTTTGGTGTTGTATAAGTTCTTTATATATTTTGGATACTAACCCTTTGTCAGGTATATCATTTGTAAGTATCTTCTCCCATTTCATAGGTTGCCCTTTAGTTTTGTTGATTGTTTCCTTTTTTTTTTTTATTTTTTTTTATTATTTTTTTTATTTTTTTTTTTTTATATATGAAATTTATTGTCAAATTGGTTTCCATACAACACCCAGTGCTCATCCCAAAAGGTGCCCTCCTCAGTACCCATCACCCACCCTCTCCTCCCTCCCACCCCCCATCAACCCTTAGTTTGTTCTCAGTTCTCAACAGTCTCTTATGCTTTGGCTCTCTCCCACTCTAACCTCTTTTTTTTTTTTTTTTTTGTTCCCCTCCCCCATGGGCTTCTCTTAAGTTTCTCAGGATCCACATAAGAGTGAAACCATATGGTATCTGTCTTTCTCTGTATGGCTTATTTCACTTAGCATCACACTCTCCAGTTCCATCCACGTTGCTACAAAAGGCCATATTTCATTTTTTCTCATTGCCACGTAGTACTCCATTGTGTATATAAACCACAATTTCTTTATCCATTCATCAGTTGATGGACATTTAGGCTCTTTCCATAATTTGGCTATTGTTGAGAGTGCTGCTATGAACATTGGGGTACAAGTGCCCCTATGCATCAGTACTCCTGTGTCCCTTGGATAAATTCCTAGCAGTGCTATTGCTGGGTCATAGGGTAGGTCTATTTTTAATTTTCTGAGGAACCTCCACACTGCTTTCCAGAGCGGCTGCACCAATTTGCATTCCCACCAACAGTGCAAGAGGGTTCCCGTTTCTCCACATCCTCTCCAGCATCTATAGTCTCCTGATTTGTTCATTTTGGCCACTCTGACTGGCGTGAGGTGATACCTGAGTGTGGTTTTGATTTGTATTTCCCTGATAAGGAGCGACGCTGAACATCTTTTCATGTGCCTGTTGGCCATCCGGATGTCTTCTTTAGAGAAGTGTCTATTCATGTTTTCTGCCCATTTCTTCACTGGGTTATTTGCTTTTCGGGTGTGGAGTTTGGTGAGCTCTTTATAGATTTTGGATACTAGCCCTTTGTCCGATATGTCATTTGCAAATATCTTTTCCCATTCCGTTGGTTGCCTTTTAGTTTTGTTGGTTGTTTCCTTTGCTGTGCAGAAGCTTTTTATCTTCATAAGGTTCCAGGAATTCACTTTTGCTTTTAATTCCCTTGCCTTTGGGGATGTGTCGAGTAAGAGATTGCTACGGCTGAGGTCAGAGAGGTCTTTTCCTGCTTTCTCCTCTAAGGTTTTGATGGTTTCCTGTCTCACATTCAGGTCCTTTATCCATTTTGAGTTTATTTTTGTGAATGGTGTGAGAAAGTGGTCTAGTTTCAACCTTCTGCATGTTGCTGTCCAGTTCTCCCAGCACCATTTGTTAAAGAGACTGTCTTTTTTCCATTGGATGTTCTTTCCTGCTTTGTCAAAGATGAGTTGGCCATACGTTTGTGGGTCTAGTTCTGGGGTTTCTATTCTATTCCATTGGTCTATGTGTCTGTTTTTCTGCCAATACCATGCTGTCTTGATGATGACAGCTTTGTAGTAGAGGCTAAAGTCTGGGATTGTGATGCCTCCTGCTTTGGTCTTCTTCTTCAAAATTACTTTGGCTATTCGGGGCCTTTTGTGGTTCCATATGAATTTTAGGATTGCTTGTTCTAGTTTCGAGAAAAATGCTGGTGCAATTTTGATTGGGATTGCATTGAATGTGTAGATAGCTTTGGGTAGTATTGACATTTTGATAATATTTATTCTTCCAATCCATGAGCAGGGAATGTCTTTCCATTTCTTTAAATCTTCTTCAATTACCTTCATAAGCTTTCTATAGTTTTCAGCATACAGATCCTTTACATCTTTGGTTAGATTTATTCCTAGGTATTTTATGCTTCTTGGTGCAATTGTGAATGGGATCAGTTTCTTTATTTGTCTTTCTGTTGCTTCATTGTTAGTGTATAAGAATGCAACTGATTTCTGTACATTGATTTTGTATCCTGCAACTTTGCTGAATTCATGTATCAGTTCTAGCAGACTTTTGGTGGAGTCTATCGGATTTTCCATGTATAATATCATGTCATCTGCAAAGAGCGAAAGCTTGACTTCATCTTTGCCAATTTTGACGCCTTTGATTTCCTTTTGTTGTCTGATTGCTGATGCTAGAACTTCCAGCACTATGTTAAACAACAGCGGTGAGAGTGGGCATCCCTGTCGTGTTCCTGATCTCAGGGAAAAAGCTCTCAGTTTTTCCCCGTTGAGGATGATGTTAGCTGTGGGCTTTTCATAAATGGCTTTTATGATCTTTAAGTATGTTCCTTCTATCCCGACTTTCTCAAGGGTTTTTATTAAAAAGGGTGCTGGATTTTGTCAAAGGCCTTTTCTGCATCGATTGACAGGATCATATGGTTCTTCTCTTTTTTTTTGTTAATGTGATGTATCACGTTGATTGATTTGCGAATGTTGAACCAGCCCTGCATCCCAGGAATGAATCCCACTTGATCATGGTGAATAATTCTTTTTATATGCCGTTGAATTCGATTTGCTAGTATCTTATTGAGAATTTTTGCATCCATATTCATCAGGGATATTGGCCTGTAGTTCTCTTTTTTTACTGGGTCTCTGTCTGGTTTAGGAATCAAAGTAATACTGGCTTCATAGAATGAGTCTGGAAGTTTTCCTTCCCTTTCTATTTCTTGGAATAGCTTGAGAAGGATAGGTATTATCTCTGCTTTAAACGTCTGGTAGAACTCCCCTGGGAAGCCATCTGGTCCTGGAGTCTTATTTTTTGGGAGATTTTTGATAACCGATTCAATTTCTTCGCTGGTGATGGGTCTGTTCAAGCTTTCTATTTCCTCCTGATTGAGTTTTGGAAGAGTGTGGGTGTTCAGGAATTTGTCCATTTCTTCCAGGTTGTCCAATTTGTTGGCATATAATTTTTCATAGTATTCCCTGATAATTGTTTGTATCTCTGAGGGATTGGTTGTAATCATTCCATTTTCATTCATGATTTTATCTATTTGGGTCATCTCCCTTTTCTTTTTGAGAAGCCTGGCTAGAGGTTTGTCAATTTTGTTTATTTTTTCAAAAAACCAACTCTTGGTTTCGTTGATCTGCTCTACAGTTTTTTTAGATTCTATATTGTTTATTTCTGCTCTGATCTTTATTATTTCTCTTCTTCTGCTGGGTTTAGGCTGCCTTTGCTGTTCTGCTTCTATTTCCTTTAGGTGTGCTGTTAGATTTTGTATTTGGGATTTTTCTTGTTTCTTGAGATAGGCCTGGATTGCAATGTATTTTCCTCTCAGGACTGCCTTCGCTGCGTCCCAAAGCGTTTGGATTGTTGTATTTTCATTTTCGTGTGTTTCCATATATTTTTTAATTTCTTCTCTAATTGCCTGGTTGACCCACTCATTCGTTAGTAGGGTGTTCTTTAACCTCCACGCTTTTGGAGGTTTTCCAGACTTTTTTCTGTGGTTGATTTCAAGCTTCATAGCATTGTGGTCTGAAAGTATGCATGGTATGATTTCAATTCTTGTAAACTTATGAAGGGCTGTTTTGTGACCCAGTATATGATCTATCTTGGAGAATGTTCCATGTGCACTCGAGAAGAAAGTATATTCTGTTGCTTTGGGATGCAGAGTTCTAAATATATCTGTCAAGTCCATCTGATCCAATGTCTCATTCAGGGCCCTTGTTTCTTTATTGACCGTGTGTCTAGATGATCTATCCATTTCTGTAAGTGGGGTGTTAAAGTCCCCTGCAATTACCACATTCTTCTCAATAAGGTTGCTTATGTTTATGAGTAATTGTTTTATATATTTGGGCGCTCCGGTATTCGGCGCATAGACATTTAGAATTGTTAGCTCTTCCTGATGGATAGACCCTGTCACTATTATATAATGTCCTTCTTCATCTCTTGTTACAGCCTTTAATTTAAAGTCTAGTTTGTCTGATATAAGTATGGCTACTCCAGCTTTCTTTTGGCTTCCAGTAGCATGATAAATAGTTCTCCATCCCCTCACTCTCAATCTAAAGGTGTCCTCAGGTCTAAAATGAGTCTCTTGTAGACAGCAAATAGATGGGTCTTGTTTTTTTTTTTTTTTTTTTTTTTTTTTTTTAAATTTTTTTTTCAACGTTTATTTATTTTTGGGACAGAGAGAGACAGAGCATGAACGGGGGAGGGGCAGAGAGAGAGGGAGACACAGAATCGGAAACAGGCTCCAGTCTCTGAGCCATCAGCCCAGAGCCCGACGCGGGGCTCGAACTCCTGGACCGCGAGATCGTGACCTGGCTGAAGTCGGACGCTTAACCGACTGCGCCACCCAGGCGCCCCGATGGGTCTTGTTTTTTTATCCATTCTGATACCCTATGTCTTTTGGTTGGCGCATTTAATCCATTTACATTCAGTGTTATTATAGAAAGATATGGGTTTAGAGTCATTGTGATGTCTGTATGTTTTATGCTTGTAGTGATGTCTCTGGTACTTTGTCTCACAGGGTCCCCCTTAGGATCTCTTGGAGGGCTGGTTTAGTGGTGACAAATTCCTTCAGTTTTTGTTTGTTTGGGAAGACCTTTATCTCTCCTTCTATTCTAAATGACAGACTTGCTGGATAAAGGATTCTCGGCTGCATATTTTTTCTGTCTAGCACACTGAAAATCTCGTGCCAATTCTTTCTGGCCTGCCAAGTTTCAAAAGAGAGATCAGTCACGAGTCTTATAGGTCTCCCTTTATATGTGAGGGCACGTTTACCCCTTGCTGCTTTCAGAATTTTCTCTTTATCCTTGTATTTTGCCAGTTTCACTATGATATGTTGTGCAGAAGATCGATTCAAGTTACGTCTGAAGGGAGTTCTCTGTGCCTCTTGGATTTCAATGCCTTTTTCCTTCCCCAGTTCAGGGAAGTTCTCAGCTATTATTTCTTCAAGTACCCCTTCAGCACCTTTCCCTCTCTCTTCCTCCTCTGGGATACCAATTATGCGTATATTATTTCTTTTTAGTGTATCACTTAGTTCTCTAATTTTCCCCTCATACTCCTGGATTTTTTTATCTCTCTTTTTCTCAGCTTCCTCTTTTTCCATAACTTTATCTTCTAGTTCACCTATTCTCTCCTCTGCCTCTTCAGTCCGAGCCGTGGTGGTTTCCATTTTGTTATGCATTTCGTTTAAAGCGTTTTTCAGCTCCTCGTGACTGTTCCTTAGTCCCTTGATCTCTGTAGCAAGAGATTCTCTGCTGTCAGCTATACTGTTTTCAAGCCCAGCAATTAATTTTATGACTATTATTCTAAATTCACTTTCTGTTATATTATTTAAATCCTTTTTGATCAGCTCATTAGCTGTTGTTATTTCCTGGAGATTCTTCTGAGGGGAATTCTTCCGCTTGGTCATTTTGGATAGTCCCTGGCGTGGTGAGGACCTGCAGGGCACTTCCCCTGTGCTGTGGTGTATAACTGGAGTTGGTGGGCGGAGCCACAGTCAGACCTGATGTCTGCCCCCAGCCCACCGCTGGGGCCACAGTCAGACTGGTGTGTGCCTTCTCTTCCCCTCTCCTAGGGGCGGGATTCACTGTGGGGTGGGGTGGCCTGTCTGGGCTACTTGCACACTGCCAGGCTTGTGATGCTGGGGATCTGGCGTCTTAGCTGGGGTGGGTAGGCAAGGTGCACAGGGGCAGGAGGGGCAGGCTTAGCTTGCTTCTCCTTAGGTGATCCTCTTCAGGAGGGACCCTGTGGCAGCAGGAGGGAGTCAGATCCGCTGCCGGAGGTTTGGCTCCGCAGAAGCGCAGAGTTGGGTGTTTGCGCGGAGCCAGCAAGTTCCCTGGCAGGAACTGGTTCTCTTTGGGATTTTGGCTGGGGGATGGGCGGGGGAGATGGCGCTGGCGAGCGCCTTTGTTCCCCACCAAACTGAGCTCTGTCGTCCGGGAGCTCAGCAGCTCTCCTTCCCTTTGTCCTCCAGCCTTCCCGCTTTCTGAGCAGAGCTGTTAGCTTACGACCTCCCAGACGCTAAGTCGCGCTTGCTGTCGGAACACAGTCCGTCAGGCCCGTCCGCTTTTTGCAAGCCAGACTCGGGGGCTCTGCTTGGCCGGCGAGCCGCCCCTCCGCCCCGGCTCCCTCCCGCCAGTCCGTGGAGCGCGCACCGCCTCGCCGCCCTTCCTACCCTCTTCCGTGGGCCTCTCGTCTGCGCTTGGCTCCGGCGACTCCGTTCTGCTAATCCTCTGGCGGTTTTCTGGGTTATTTAGGCAGGTGTAGGTGGAATCTAAGTGATCAGCAGGACGCGCGGTGAGCCCAGCGTCCTCCTACGCCGCCATCTTCCCTCTCCTGCTATTGATATTTTCATAGGATTGCATAAAATCTGTAGATATCTTTGGATTGTGTGGACATTTTAGCAATAGTTATTCTTTTAATCCATGAGTATGGAATATATTTCCATTTCTTTGTGTCATTTTCATTTTCTTTCATCAGTATTCATAGTTTTCAGAGTCCAGGTCTTTTACCTCCTTGGATAAGTTTATTCCTAGGCATTTTATTATTTTTTGTACAATTCTAAGTGGAACTGTTCTCTTAATTTCTCTTTCTGCTACTTTATTAGTAGTGTATAGCAATGCAGTGGATTCCTGAATATTGACTTTTGTATTCTATGACCTTACTGAATTCATTTAGCAATTTTAGTAGGTTTTTCATGGTCTTTAATGTTTTCTATATATAGTATCTTGTTATGTGCAAATAGTTAAAGTTACTTCTTTCTTACTAATTTGGATGACTTTATTCCTCATCTCATTACTATGACTATGACTTCCAATACTGTGTTGAATAAAGGTGTTGAGAGTGGACATCTTGTCTTGTTCCTGGTCTTAGGGGACACGCTGTCAGTTTTTCACCATGGAGTATGATGTTAGCTTTGAGTTTTTGATGTATCGCCCTTATTATGTTGAGCTATGTTCCCTCTAAACCTACTTTGTTGAGAGTTTCTATCATGAATGGATGTTGTACTTTGTCAAATGCTTTTTCCTTGTCTCTTGAAATGATCATATGGTTCTTATCCTTTCTAGAGTTGATATGATGTATCACATTGATTTGTGAATAACAAACCACCCTTGCATCCCTGGAATAAATCCAACTTCATTGGGGTGAATGTTTTTAATGTATTGTTAGATTCAGTTTGTATTTAATATTTTGTTGAGGATTTTTGCATCTTAAGTTCATCAGTGATATGGACCTGTATTTCTCTTTTGTTGTAGTGTCTTTGTCTGGTTTTGGTATCAGGGTAGTGCTGGCTTCATAGAATGAATTTGGAAGTTTTCCTTCCTTTTGTATTTTTCGGAATAGTTTGAGAAGAAGAGGTGTTAACTCTTCTTTAATGTTTGGTGGAATTCACCTGTGAAGCCATCTTGTCCTGGACTTTTGGAGTTACTGGATTACTGGTAATCAGTCTGCTCAAATTTTCTATTTCTTATAGGTTGAGTTTTGGGAGGTTATGTGTTTCTAGGAAGTTCTCCATTTCTTCTAGGTTGTCCAGTTTGTTGGCATATGATTTTTCATAATATTCTCTTATCCTTTGTATTTCTATGGTGTCAGCTGTTCTTTCTTCTCTTTCATTTCTGATGTTGTTTATTTGAATCCTCTCTCTCCCTCTCAATTTTTTTTTCATTGGTCTGTTGAAAGGTTTATCAATTTTGTTGATCTTTTCAAAGAACGAGCTCCTTTTTCATTGATCACTTCCAATTTTTTTTGTTTCTATTTATTTCTGCTTTAATCTTTATTATTTTCTTCCTTCTGTTGGCTTTGGGTTTTTTTTTCTAGCTCCTTTAGATGTAAGCAGATTGTTTATTTGAGATTTTTTTTGCTTCTTGAGGTAGGCCCTTATTGCTATAACTTCATTTTGAGAACTGCTTTTGCTGTATCCCAAAGATTTTGGACCACTGTGTTTTCGTTTTCATTTTTCCCCATTTTTTTAGAATTTCTTCTGGATTTCTTGGTTCCCCCATTCATTGTTTAATAGCATGTTATTTAACCTCCATGTATTTGTGTTCTTTCCAGATTTTCTTATGGTTTGATTTCTAGTTTCATAGCATTGTGTTCAGAAAAGATGCATGGTATGACTTCAGTCATTTTCAATCTTTTGAGACTTGTTTTGTGGCCTAATGTGATCTATTCTGGAGAATGCTCCCTGTGCACCGAAAAGAATGCATCCTGGAGCACCTGGGTGGCTCAGTCAGTTAAGTGTCTATGTCGGCTCAGGTCATAATCTCATGGTTCATGGGTTCGAGCCCCACATCAAGCTCTGTAGTGACAGCTCAGAGCCTGGAGCCTGCTTTAGATTCTGTGTCTCCTCTCTCTCTGCCCCTCCCCACTCATGCTCTGTCTCTCTCTCTCAAAAATAAATAAACATTAAAAATTAAAAAAAAAAATGTGTATCCTATTTTAGAATGGGATGTTCTGAATATATCTTAGATCCACCTGGTCCAGTGTATCATTCAAAACTAGCTTCCTTGTTGATTTTCTGTTTGAATGATCTATCCATTGATGTAAGTGGGTATTAAAGTCCTCTACTGGAGTGCCTGGGTGGCTCAGTTGGTTTGAGTGTCTGACTTCGGCTCAGGTCATGATCTCACCATTTGTGGGTTCGAGCCCCATTTTGGGCTCTGTGCTGCCAGCTCAGAACCTGAAGCCTGCTTCGGATTCTGTCTTCCTGTCTCCCTGCCCCCTCCCCCACTCGCACTGTTTCTCTCTCTCTCTCTCTCTCTCAAAAATAAATAAAACATTAAAAAAAAATTTAAGTCTTCTACTATTACTGTATTACTATCAGTTACTACCTTTATGCTTGTTAGTAACTACTTTATGGATTTGGGTGCTATCACATTGGGTACATAAATACTTACAATTGTTATATCTTCTTGTTGGATTGTTCCCTTTATGATCATGTAGTGTCCTTTTTTTGTCTCTTGTTATGGTCATTGTTTTACAGTCTGTTTTATCCCATAGAAGTATTGCTCCCCTGGCTTTCTTTTCATTTACATTTGCATTATAAATGCTTTTCCCTCCCTTCACTTTCAACCTTTATGTGTTGTTTGGTCTGAAATGAGTATCTTTTAGGCAGCTTATACAGATAGGTCTTGCTTTTTTATCTATTCTGTGTCAGTCTTCACTCTGGCTTTTGATTGGAGCATTTATTCCATTTACATTCAAACTAATTATTGATAAGTATGTACTTAGCACCATTTTGTTATTGTAGTTCTTTTCTGTCCCTCTCTTCTCACAGTTTGCTGCTTTCTTTAGTGATACAATTGGATTCCTTTTTCTTTATATTTTCCCTATCTGTTACTGTGTGTCTGTTCCCTATGCTGTTACTGTAACATTTGTATAAGGAAAATCTAGTTTTCATGGAGTTTCTTAGTGTAGTTTTAACATATTTCAAGTGAACATAGGTAATTTTCCCAAAATGAAGGGTTTAAACAGAGTTTGGAAAACTCTCATGGTTTGTCATGAAAGGAATTTGTGTTCTGGGCAGAAGGTTGACTTAAAAAATCATAGATTCTTAGAGATCATTTAAGTAATTTATTCATTTAACAAAAATATATTGAACACCTACTGTGTACGTATTTTTCTACAGGAATCAGAATTAACCAGATTACAAGCCAAAATTTCTGGACGTGAAAGGGCAGAAGACATCAAGTTTCTACCAGCCCTGCTTACATCTGCAACAGAAATTATGCCTGCCATTCAAGATCCAAAATTTGCTAAACATTCTCATGCAGCTCTTTTCAAGTGTAGAAAACTACGTCGCTCAATTAGTGCCAGTGACCTTAGTGTCAAAACTGGTAGTAATGAAGATCTTTCTGAAGAATTACTACAAGACTTAAAAAAAATGCAATTAGAACAGTCGTCAACATTAGAAGAAAGCCAGAAGGATCTGACTTATACCCAGCCAGACTCATTTAAACCTCTCACATATGACATAGAAGATGATAGTTCTGAAAGTAATGACTTCAGTACTCTTAGTGGAATGCTAAGATATATAAACAAAGAAGTGAGACTATTAAAAAAGTCTTCTATGCAAACAGGTGCTGGTATACCTCAGGTATGTATGTCTTTCATTAGAAGTTATAATAATTTGTCTCCAATGAATATCATTATACTGTTTGTAAAAAAAAAAATCCATGTATTTAAATGAAGCATGCCATTAAGTGATACGTAAATACTGAAAGTTCAAAAAATTCCATTGTAAGTAGGGTTGAAAATTTAGCATTGAAAATTAATTTTGAGGGGCGCCTGGGTGGCGCAGTCGGTTAAGCGTCCGACTTCAGCCAGGTCACGATCTCGCGGTCCGTGAGTTCGAGCCCCGCGTCAGGCTCTGGGCTGATGGCTCAGAGCCTGGAGCCTGTTTCCGATTCTGTGTCTCCCTCTCTCTCTGCCCCTCCCCTGTTCATGCTCTGTCTCTCTTTGTCCCCCCCCAAAAAAAAATAAATAAACGTTGAAAAAAAAATTTTTTTTAAATAAAAAAAGAAAATTAATTTTGATTAAAATAGACTATACATATGATTAAATATAATCTTTATATTTCATTAAAGTACTAAGTCTATGTCATATTAGGAAAGTATTTTGAACTCTAGAATAAACTTGACCCTTGAACAGTGCAGGGGTTAGGGGCACTGACACCCCAGTGCAGCTAAAAATTCATATATAACTTTTGACTCCCCCCAAACTTAACTGGTAATAGCTGGTTTACTGGAAGCCTTACTCATAACCTAAACAGTTTAACACATATTTTGTATGTTATATGTATACAATAAAGTAAGCTAGAGAAAATGTTAAGAAAATCATAAGGGAAAATACATTTATAGTACTGTATTGTATTTACTGATAATGTAAGTTATATCATGTTTTACAAGATGAATTATCTGTCAGTACCCACATCAATATTGTCTTATACAAAACACTGTTGGTGTTATATATGTATAACTAACACTAAATATAAAAAATGAAAAGATAATATGAAAAAAATTCATATTTATTTATAGGTTAATAATTCATACATTGATAAGGAAGCAGCAGCAATATGAATGCTTTATGGTAGCCTAGCCTCTACACTAATGAATCATTATAAAATTTCATTCTAGCCATATTCATAATATACTGTTGGAAACAGTGTTCTATTTTTTTTAAAAACTACTTACCTGTGATGATGGGTTGCTCTGCACCTTCTTCATTTACTAGAGAGAGGGACACACCCTATGGTAATGTTATTTGAAAGCAAAGTTATAAAACAGAAAACTAACACATTCTTAAGT
Organism: Puma concolor; assembly: GCF_028749965.1. Lineage (NCBI taxonomy): Eukaryota > Metazoa > Chordata > Mammalia > Carnivora > Felidae > Puma > Puma concolor. The sequence goes on from NC_141674.1 coordinate 79,546,889, forward strand.
TTGTATTAAATACCACTTACCTTATACCTAATGTAAGGATAGTCTGCCTACTTCCATATACATCTTGCACATGATGTTCTACATGGTCAGTACTTAGATGATGCTGATGATGACACAGAAACATCTCTTACAGTTCTTGTCATACATTATTATTTAACATGAAAATACACATATACAACAGTTCAATTTATTAACTATACAGCCATTATTATTATCGCTGTCTGCAGGATGGCAGAGGCAGAGGGGTGGAGGAGGTAGAAGGGGAGGCAGGAGAGGCAGGCACATTTCGTGTAACTTCATGAAAATACATCAGCATTTCTGGGTGATTTTTTTTTTTTTTTTGCATTTCTTTCAAAATATTTTAGACAATAACAATTGTTCTTCAACCATTTGCTTTAATTTCAGTGTCCATACCCTAGAAGGTCCATGTCATAAAACTAAATGTCTTTGGAGGCATTTTTGTCTGTATTAAAAACCCATTCAGGCAGATACCTTTTCTCCTCAGTGATTTTCGTAATGGTCTGGGAACTGTCTGCTGTTTCTTGGTCAGCAGAAGCTGCTTCTCTGTTAGCTCAACATTTTTTTTTTAAACAATGTACTCTTTAGGGGCGCCTGGGTGGCGCAGTCGGTTAAGCGTCCGACTTCAACCAGGTCACGATCTTGCGGTCTGTGAGTTCCGAGCCCCGCGTCAGGCTCTGTGCTGATGGCTCAGAGCCTGGAGCCTGTTTCCGATTCTGTGTCTCCCTCTCTCTCTGCCCCTCCCCCGTTCATGCTCTGTCTCTCTCTGTCCCGAAAATAAATAAACTTTAAACAATGTACTCTTTAATAGTTGATGTTACAGGTTTACCATAGAGTTTAAATTATGATTTTCTTGAATTGCAAATTAAAAAAAAAATTTAAGGGGCGCCTGGGTGGCGCAGTCGGTTAAGCGTCCGACTTCAGCCAGGTCACGATCTCGCGGTCTGTGAGTTCTAGCCCCGCGTCGGGCTCTGGGCTGATGGCTCAGAGCCTGGAGCCTGTTTCCGATTCTGTGTCTCCCTCTCTCTCTGCCCCTCCCCCGTTCATGCTCTGTCTCTCTCTGTCCCAAAAATAAATAAACGTTGAAAAAAAAAAAAAATTTAATATAATTTGTCAAGTTGGTTTCCATACAACACCCAGTGCTCATCCCAACAAGTGCCCTCCTCAATGCCCATCACCCACTTTCCCCTCTCCCCCACCCCCCCCCATCAACCCTCAATTTGTTCTCAGTATCCAAGAATCTCTTATGGTTTGCCTGCCTCCCTCCCTTTCTGTAACTTTTTCTTCCCCCCCCTTCCCTTGTGCCATGGTCTTCTGTTGTTTCCCAAGATCCACATATGAGTGAAAACATACGGTATCTTTCTCTGCCTGACTTATTTCACTTAGCATAATACCCTCCAGTTCCATCCACATTGCTGCAAATGGCCAGATTTCATTCTTTCTCATTTCCAAGTAGTAGTCCATTGTATAGATAAAACACATCTTCTTTATCCATTCGTCAGTTGATGGACATTTGGGCTCTTTCCATAATTTGGCTATTGTTGAAAGCACTGCTATAAACATTGGGGTACAAGTGCCCCTATGCATCAGCACTCCTGTATCCCTTGGGCAATTCCTAGCAGTCCTATTACTGGGTCATAGGATAGTTCTATTTTTAATTTTTTTGGGAACCTCCACACTGTTTTCCAGAGCTGCTGCACCAGTTGGCATTCCCACCAACAGTGCAAGAGGGTTCCCTTTTCTCCACATCCTCTCCAGCATCTATAGTCTCCTGAGTTGTTCATTTTAGCCACTCTGACCAGCATGAGGTGGTATCTCAATGTGTTTTTGATTTGTGTTTCCCTGATGAGGAGTGACATTGAGCATCTTTTCATGCTTCTTTGGGCCATCTAGATGTCTTCTTTAGAAAAGTGTCTATTCGTGTCTTCTGCCCATTTCTTCACTGGATTATTTGGGTTTTTTTGGGTGTGGAGTTTGGTGAGTTCTTTATAGGTTTTGGATACTAGGCCTTTATCTGATATGTCATTTGCAAATATCTTTTCCCATTCCATCGGTTGCCGTTTAGTTTTGTTGATTGTTTCCTTTGCAGCGCAGATGGTTTTATCTTGGTGAGGTTTCAATAGTTCATTTTTGCTTTTAATTCTCTTGCCTTTGGAGATGTGTCAAGTAAGAAATTGCTGTGGCTGTACCTCAACATTTTTTCAGCAAAACCTATTTCTAAAATTAACAAACCATCCTTTGCTGACATTAAATTCTCCAGCTTTAGATCCTTATCTTTCCTTTGTCCTATGTTGTCATATAATGACTGCTTTTTCTCAAATCATAGTAGAGTCTATAGGCATGTCTTTCTTAGAGCAATCTTACACTCACATAAAAGTTGCATTTTCAAAAACACAAGATAAAAAGTACAAGGTTTTCATACCTGCTAGCATAACTGCAGCTATGGCTTCACAAATTTCCTTTTCTTTTTTCACAATGGTCCTTACACTGGATTCATTTATCTTGAAATGGCAGGCAGCCACAGCTGCAGACTTCAGTCTACAGTACATACCAAGCAGTTCAGTTTTATCTTGTAATGTCATGACTTTTCTCTGCTTCTTGGGAGCTCTTCCAACATCACTAGCTGCACCTCATATGGGTTCCGTGATGTTATTCAAAGTGTATGGTATTGCACTAAACACCATGAAAAATATGTGAGAACTGCAAGAGGTCACTTTTTTATTGTGATACACAATTTAGTGGAGAGATGAACTGCTCACATGGAGATGATAAACGTCACACAGTGTTTTAGGCAATACAACACTTGAACTCACCACAATAGCCACAGGTGGTGGCTACGAAATTATTACAGTACTACATTTAATTTTATAGTTATTTAATACCACATCTTTACATTTGTTTACATTTCAACTGCAAATGGCACCATATACAATCTGTGTGTGCATACATTTTGATAAACCTTAACTTTTTATAATAGATTTGTGTGTATGTTATGGTAGTAAATGAAAGACTAGTGTCTTCATATGTTTTATGCATTTATGACATACCTTTCTCTTAATTTTTTGATATTTCTAGGCTGTGAGGCTCTTCCGTAAGTTTTTTTCAAATTGTTGCATGTCTCCAAAAATTTTTCAATATATTTATTGAAAAAAATTAGCCATATAAGTGGACCTATGCATTTCAAACCTGTGTTATTCAAAGGTCAGCCCATGTTATTCAAGGGTCAGCAATACTAGAAAATGTTTTTTGGAGTTCCAAAATTAGTTGTGTTTCTAGACTTCTGGAAACATTCTAATAAAAATTATTAAGGGGACCTTTGTTTTAGTCATAGACTTCCACAGTGGCAGAGTATCTCATTTACATAATTTATCTACTTCCATTATTCTGTGTATATCATACTGAATAGGTAATTATATCCCTACTACACAGACCCTGCAGACACTCAGCATTTTTATAAGCATTTGATCTATAACTTGCATATAGAAATAAAAAATCTCTTCCAGAGAAATCCAGCTTTTTTCAAATGCCCATTGGCTTCACTTTCAAAATAGAATTGGTGGCCCAAAAAATTTTTAAAGCATTTTTAGAATGGATCTAAGACAAAAACTATTAGAGCTTCTTTTCATTTCTCTACTTTGAAAGGAGCTTAATTTACTACTTATAAGCAGAAAGCGATATAAATAATATTCTTATTGGTAAAATAAAATTTTCACATGAAACCTCAAGTATATAGCAAGTCTGATGGTATAGTAAACAAGGCAATTGTGTATAATGCCTGATGAAATTAGTTTTCGTCTAGCCTTTTAAAACTACATTTGTGTTTACTTTATATCCTTTATTCAGCCATTTGATTATTTATTGAGCATCTACTATATACCAGGCACTGGAATTATAGAAATAAGCAAAACTGGCCAAGACCCTGTCAAAACAGAGTTTACATTTTTGTGGGGAAACTTTCAGTAAACAAGTAAATAGATATATGCTCTAATGCTAGGTGGAAATAAGAGCATACAATGTGATGGGAGTATTGTTTTAGATAAGGTGGTCAGGGAAGGCCTCTCAAGAAGGTGACATTTGGGGGCGCCTGGGTGGCTCAGTTGATTAAGCATCCACCTCTTAATTTCGGCTCAGGTCATGATCTCACAGTTCTTGAATTTGAGCCCCACTACGGGTTCTGTGCTGATGGCGTGGAGCCTACTTGGGATTCTCTCTCTCTCCTCTGTCCCTTCCCTGCTTGCGTGCTCACTCGCTCTCAAAATAAATAAGCTTTTTTTTTTTTTTTAAAGTGACATTTAATCAGAGTCCTATAATAAGTAGGAAGTAAGAAATCCCAATATCTGGAGGAAGGGCAGTGGAGGAAAGGGAACAACAGGTACTAAAGTCCTGAGGTGGTAGCGTGTCTGGCATGTACAAAAACCAGCTAGGAGGGATATTGCTGGTTTGGCGTAAACAAAAGGGAAAGCAGTAGGAGATAGATGATGTTAGTTAGGGGTTGGGTTGTAAGGTGGGGGGTGAGGGTGCTCTAATAGTCTTGTAGCTCCTGCAAGAACTTTGGATTTTATTTCAAGTGTGATGGGAAACCATTGGAGGGCTCTGCATAGGGAATTGGCAGTTATCTGATTTATGTTTTTAAAGGGTCACTCTGGCTGTTTTATGAAGAATGGATGATAAAGGAACAAGAGCAGAGACTATCTAGGCGGATAGTCTTGTATCTGTAGGTGGATCTTGTATAGGTGGATCTTGTAATAATCCAGGCAAGAGACAATTTGGGGTAGGCAGGAGGATAGATGTGGAAGTGTTGCGAATGGTTCCATATCTGGATATATTCTGAAGGTAGAGCCAACAGGATTTAATGTAGGTTTTGAGTGAAATAAGAGTCCAGAAGACTGCAAAGATTTTGGGCAGAGTAAGTGAGCTTTCACTGAGTTGGCGAATACTAGTTGATGAGCAGATTTGGAAGCCTCTTAGATCAAAAGTTTGACTTTAGATATATTAAATTTGAGATTTCTATTAGAAGTCAAACTGAAGGTGACAAATGAATGATTGGGCTAATGAGACTAAAGTTAAATTTTTAGCTCAGCATGTAGATGGTTGTTAAAGCCATAATGCTTGTTAAGTCAAGGGAATGAGTGGGAGTAGAAAAAAGAAGCCCCGAAATTAAGCCTAATTTAGTAAAGCTAAGTTACTTTTAGCATTCAAGAACTTGAGTATCCAATAAAGCTGAGATTTAAACAGTGAGACAGGAGAAAAAATAAGGAAAACATAATATCACATGTTTCAGAAAAGAGTGATATCAAACGTTGCTAAATAAAGTGAGGAATAATAGTTGATATATTTGGTAAAATGCAGGCTGTTGATGACATTTATGAGAACAGCTTCATGGTAATAGTGGGGATAAAGCCTGATTAGAGTGTGATCAGCAGAGAATAGGAGAAGAAATGTAAACACCAAAAACAGGCAACTCTTTTGATGTAAAGAAATGAGGGAAATAGTCAAGAAAGAGTTTTTTGTTTTGTTTGTTTGCTTTTAGAATATGAGATAAACAGCATTTGACTGGTGGGAATGATCTGGTAGACAGGGAAGCTGATAATTCAAGACACAGAGTGGAAGGAGTAAAATTCTTAAGGTAGGCTGAAGGAGATAGACTCCAGCAGAGAAGAATTGGCCTTGGATAAGAGTTCATCCACTGTAGTGGGAAAGAAAGCAAAATATATGCGCACAGAAACACATGGAAAGATTTGGTGAGAAGGGAGCAATTTCTTTATTGATTGATTGCCTGTATTTTCTTAGTGAAGGTTTTCTTAGTGAGGTTATGAGCTATGGCAGGGTAAGTAAGGTATTGGAGGTTTAAGAACAGGAAAGGTATATGAAATAGTTATCTTGGAGAATGGGAAAATATAAATGGACTAGGGAAGTCTAGCAGGATTACCAGGCAGATGGTTTTGTTGGTTGAAATGGCCCTGCAAGTAAGTATATCTGGCATCTTTTGTCCTTATTACATGCCAGCAAGACGATGTCCCTTTCTTCCCATCATAGTGACAACCAAAAAGAACTGTCATGAGTTTTCATAATGTTCCCTAGTGGGAAACACTGCGTCCTTTTTTAAGAACTCTGCTCCACTCCAGTGGCCCTTTGAGTCCTAGATGTGCAACAGTCTATTTCTGGTCAAATAGACCTTGATTTATTTAGAACAAACTTGATTAGTACAGTGACAAATTGTAATCATAGTAATACACAAGCATTAGTACTATATGCAGGCACTATTTGCTTTACATAAATTGGCTCATTTAATCTTTATTGATTGGTACTATTATTACCCAAATAGTACCAAATACTTCTATTGTAGGGGGTACTATTATTTTTTTAATTTTTTAAAAAAAATTTATTTATTTTTGAGAGAGAGAGTGGGGGAACAGGCAGAGAGGGAGAGAGAGAATCCCAAGCAGGCTCCACACTGTCAGTGTGGAGCCCAATGCTGGACATGGGGCTCAAACTCCAGAACCGTGAGATCATCAGCTGAGCCAAAATCAAGAATCTGACTCTTAATCAATTGAGCCACCCAATTGGTGGCTAGGTGCTAGGGGGTACTATTATTATCCCCATTATATAGATGAGGCTTTGTTCTTAACCACTGTTGATACACTAATTTCATAGTTGTGTTTCTATTGTCTTCAATACTGTTTAATTACATAGTTTGGTCTTGCAACTGCTTAGTAAATTAGAGATTAAGAGGTTAGGACTTAAAAGTTACTACACAACTGATTGATAGAATATCTTAGTCTATAGGTCATTGGAATAAATAGATGCATTTGAATAATTCATTTTACCTATTCTGTTTTAATGGAAGCTCAGAGCCAAATTAAAACATGCAAAATACTAATAAAATAAAATATGCAAACTACTATAGCCAGTTTTTTAAGAAAATCCAGCCAAAGTTAAATTCTGTTCACATTATAGCTTTGTTCATTGCTAGTGATGCTCTACTGAGTTTTAAATGCATTAACCATAGTCGGTAGCCTTAACATAATCTCACCTGGGCCTCATAGCTCATGAGACTCAATTGCATTACCTGTGTTGGTTTAATTTTGTCTTGAAAAGAAGGGGCTGGTTCTTTGAGTTGCCCAGAACTCTATTCTGTACTTCTGTGGGACCCATGCTGGGACAAATGCTTGACAAATGCTCATCTGTGGGTTTTACTCAGTTCTTAGATGGCCGTCACTTGCCGTTATACCTTAAACTTAAGGGAAAGGTACCTGAAGACATCTTCCCAATACTTTCTCTGTAGGGACTCCTTTTTTTTTTTTCTTTTAATGGAAGGTGAGAAAATTCAGAGCAAGGACTGCTACTATTGAAAGAAACTTTGACTTACTATGGTTTTATTGTCTAACTTCATGATCATTTACATGTACATTGCATTAATAAGTGTAAAATTTGTAAAACTTGACATATTTTAAATTGGGTTGTAGAACCTTGATCTACAGGCCATTTCTTGTCCTTAGCTCACCTCACCCACACTAAAGTATAACACTGCATTTGTCTCTGGTATAAAAGCAGAAATTTTAACCTTTTTTAAGCCAACGAAACTGTTATTTAAACAGAATGTTATAAAGAAACCCAAATATGTCAATCAGATACAAAGCTAATTTATCTGATTAAAAGTGGATTGTGGCTGACCTTTGCCCAGTTACTTACTTGCTCACCCTCTTACATGTCTGCTTATGCAAAGAGTTCAGAGCAGGACTGGATTAATCTTTAAGGAACATAAGCCTGAGATTAGGGCACCAAGGGAAAGGGAGTACCACAGTGTTTTGCCCTAGCTATCATGCCCTTAACTCTTTCACTGCCACACTTGAGTGTAGTAGATTGTTTTGTAATTGTCTTTATCTGCCATGTTGCAGTTTAATGTGTGTGCACTGTTAAACTATCTTTTTCTTTGGTATAGTGAGTGCCTTAGGTTTAAATTTGGTTTGAAGGTGTCATCAAGAAATTACATTTGTTTCTGACTTATGGTGTGAGTTTCACTTTTGTAGAGAGTAACACCAGCTGGCATTTAAGTCATGCTCTGATTTGTGTGAAGAATCCTTAAGCTCTTTATTTTAAGCAATGGAAAGGTGAGAGGGGGCATCATTGTTGGGTTGTGTTGAGGGCATCAGTTGGCCTTAATCCAGCTGTGCTCCAGAGAGTGCAGTTTTAAAGTCCATTGATACAGCAGAAAAGAACTAGAAATGACTACGTGAGAAGTACTTAATAAGTGTTAGTTATCTCTTTTACTTATGTTATAGCCCAAATACTGATTTTCCTAACAGTTAACTATGTTGGCAGTTCATTCACCATAAAGCCTCTAACACAGCAGTTTTCTGGTGACAAAACCTTCATAAGTCACACAAAAAATTACACATACACAAAATTTTGAACATATTATCAAGGAGTTCACAGATACCAAGTTAAAAACTCCTGTTTTAGATCTGAACAGTGGAATACTGTGCTGTGAATACTGATTAATTAGGTAATTCACAGCTTATTACGAAGTTGTAAGAAGTATTGTTTATAATCATCTTATTTCCAAAAAGGAAAAGTCATTTGCAAATATGGACCATATGCCATGCAATAAGATGAAAAACAAAAATTGAGAAAGTCAGCTATAGGGAAAACAGGGATGGATAGGAAGATTACAGGCAATACCAGAGACATAATAACATTTTCAAATCCCTGGCCTAAGTAAAGACCAAGGTGTGACAAGAGTATTTGACTTGTATTTTTAGAATCTTCTGGGCCTTTTCCCAGTATTTTTCTACTTCTGTATGTTGTGCTCTTTTTTGATGCAAATATTTCTCTTGTCATTTTCCTTTTTTGCTTTTTTTCTCTTCCCTCTTTTTCACTGACTTTTTTCATGTAGCCCTTCCTCTATCTTCCTTACTGTGCCCTCAAACCATAATGTGACACCAGTGTCTAAATATTTTATTTTTATTGTGTCCTCTGTTTTTGTTTCTTAAATCAATTTAAACTTTGCACTCCCTCCCAATGCCCCCCAACCAGAATTACTTGCTTTTTACATTTCATGTGGTCCATTTTTTACTTTTTCTGATTCATGTTTAATTGAGTAAGCATTTCCCACTCTTGCTTTAAATTATGTTCCTGATTATTATAGTGGACATTAATACTAAATTAATATAAGAATATTTCAAAAACTAATCTTTTTTTTTTAATATTCCAGGGAGAAAAGTTGTAATTAAAAGAAGATGTTGATATGATGAAAAATGAGATTTTTGGTACTGTATTTATTACATGTAGCTCATACTTCATAGAAGCTGTTATTGTATTGCTTTTGAATAAATTTATATTTCAGTATATTTAAAGAAAGTTCTTCGAAAGCTTTTTCTTTTTGCGGAAGTTAATTCATTACTCATTTTTGGTTTAAACTTGCTACTTTCCTTGTCTTTGTTTTTTATGTAAAAATCACTGCTAAAATGCTTAATAAGTACATTAAATCATTTATATTTTCAATTTAGATTACCATATTATTTGCTTATTGTTCTAGTAATACTTTATTTTTGTTTTATTTATTTATTTGTTTATTTAATAGGCTCCACATCCAGTGTGGAGCCCAGTGTGGGGCTTGAACTAATGACCCTGAGATCAAGACCTGAAATCAGTGACCCTGAGATCAAGAGTTGGACACTTAATCAACTTTATTTTTCAAATAAGTAATATGAATTAAAAAGTCCTTCTGCCACAGGTTCATAATTGTACTAATAAGGCTGGCTTTTGTTGAGTGTTTGCCATTTATTAGTCACTATTCTAGGCACTTTCTATTTGTCAACTCATTAAATTCACATAATTTTATTTTATGAGGTATATACTATTATTATTCCTGTTTTACAAGTGGAATTATTTAACATAATGACACAAGAATGTGTTCCAAATAAACTGATTTTCTAAGTCTCGTGAGATGGAGTTGGGGTTAGTGACCCTATTTATACATGGCCAGCTTTATGGTAGAATAAAAATAATGGAGCAAAATTAAGATGACATATTTAAACCCTCAAATTTAAAAATCTCTCAAGATTAGACCAAATATTTTTATTCTTAGAATGTTAGAATGTGTCCTTAGAAAAGAATATGGAGTTCATTTTTTCTAACAGGTAAACATTAAAGCCATTAACGTTGACAGTACCACTTGAATAACACTAATTGAGAATTTGTAATTACTTGTCAGGAATCGAATAAAGTTTATCTTTTTACTTCTACCTACTAGTGATTTGACTCTAAGAGTTAAATTACTAATTCAGTCTTTTTAGCCAGCACCCTTATTTCCCTTTCCCCCAAGTTTCTACCATGTGCCTTATGAACTCTTTTTCATGGACTAGTGAGCATTACTGTGTAGTCACGTTGTACATCTGACACCTTCATTAATTTAGTTTCCAGTCTGAGCTGGACTCTTATTTTTGACAAACTTTAACCTTTTCCTCCTACCTTCCTTCCTCTTCCTCTTGACAGGTATATTAATATTTATATTTTCAACTACCCCCTTTACTACATCTCCTATACTCTAAAGAAATAAGTTAGCCACTTATTTCATAGGAGATCATCAGGTCCAATCTCCCTCAATTTCCTTTATGTATCCCTGGATACTATTGATTCATTCATCCCTGGCTACTTAGTTTAAGCAGGGTCAGGGTCCTTCCTTAAGAATTTTGAAGCTGAGGAACGCCTAGGTGGCTCATTTGGTTAAGCCTCTGAATCTTGATTTTGTCTCAGGTCATGATCTCCCACTTTGTGAGATCGAGCCCCACAGTGGTTTCTGCTCTGACAGTGCAGAGCCTGCTTGGGAGTCTCTGTCTCCCTTTCTCTCTCTGCCCCTCCCCTGTTCATTGTCTGTCTGCCTATCTGTCTCTCTCTCTCTCCCTCTCTCTCAAAATAAATAAAATTAAAAAAAAAAAAAAAAGAATTTTGAAGCCGAAACTGCAAACAAATTCCACTGCATGCCTGAACGATAAAATACAAGACTCCCGAGCTCTTTATAGCCATCTTTCCTACCACGTGGGCCAAAGCAGCAATGCAACTAGTCTGGAGAAAAGAGGAGAAAAAATGAAAACAAACCTACCAAAAGGAACAACAAAAAGAATAACTGAAGATCTTGGTTTCACATGATTTTGAGACTCAGCCACATTATTGAGACATCACAATATTCTTATAGTAAGTCCTTTTATAAAGCTAGTTCAAATTGGATTCCTGTCGCTTGCAAGCAAAAAAGTGCTAACCAATGTACTTTATCTTTTTTTTTTGCCACCAAATTTCTTAGAAAAAAGAGTTTGTATTCACTGTTTTACTCTTTACTTCCAACCCAATCCTTAAACTAATACAATCTGACTTTTACTACTCTGTTGCCATACCCAGTGTCCTATTTTCATTCTTTATTTTGATATTTTGTATTGTTATCTCTGACTCTAGAACACTGCCAGTCTTTCCTGATTCTTTTAGAAACAAGTAGCTGATCTTTACATAATACATACTATTATGCATATGCCAGGCAATGTTGTAGACACTTTACAAGTATTATTATATTTGTAAAGAGGAACAAGAATAGCAACAACCTATGAGGAAATATCTTTCAAGGAGGTCATGCAACACAATACCGTAGTACCACATGAGATAGATGTAAGATAGTTTATTGAGGAAAAGTTTACAGAGAGGGCAGTAGTAGAGGGCACACAATCCCTCAAACTCTCCGGTCCTACACAGCTTAGGCATAGTCTGCATATACTGTGTTCAAAGTTCCAGTGGAAAGGAACCCTGCCCCCATAAGAGTCTACATATTTATTATTGGGCTGAGATAGGGAATATTTATGTAGCTGTGAACTAATGGAAACTTATTTGTAGGTGGAGTAGCCTTGTTAGAGAGGGGGAACCTTTCTGTTCCTCTCTTAAGCTAGCTCAAATTTGTTGATCCAGCTGCCTTTTCTGCTACTAAAAGTTTGAGAGGACAGGAGATTGGAGGCAGAATGAGCCTGTAGAGCTATTGTGATCATTTCTCATTAGGAAGGTGCCAGTATTTATCACTGTATTTTATAGAAAACAGGCACGGATGGGTTAAATAATTTTTCTCATGGTCATGTAGCTTTATAAGTATAACAGCTGGGATTTGAACTGACTCAAGAGTCCATGCCCTTAACTGCTAAAGCACATTGCCTCTTTATATTGCCTTTTACTTCTTTGAACATCCATTCTTAGTATTCTTGTCTGCCTACCTATAACATATTGGGATTCCCTAGGTTAGTTTCTACCTTAGATCTCTCTTCTACAGGTATTTGTTCTTCTTAGATTAGTTCATCCAGTACTATTGCTTCAATAATAATCTTTATGGTAATAACTTCCAGATCTGTATCTCCATCTTTTCCTTGCAACAGATCTGTATTTTCAATTGCCTACTCAGACAGTTCCCTGGATATCCTATAGATTTTTTTTTTTTTTCCTAACAAAACTTTAGGGCCGCCTGGGTAGCTCAGTCAGTTGAGCATCCAACTTCAGCTCAGGTCATGATCACACACAGCTTGTGGGTTTGAGCCCTGTGTCAGGCTCTGTGCTGAAGCTCAGAGCCTGTAGCCTGCTTTGGATTCTGTGTCTCCCTTTCTGTCCCTCCTCTGCTCATGCTCTGTCTCTCACTCTCAAAAAATAAAGAAAGAAATAAAACATCAAAAAAATTTTTTAGAAAATCTTAAATTTATCCAAAACCAAACTCATGATAGTTTCTCAAAATTTACCTGTCCTGCTTTCCTGTTTTCCTTTTTTTGTTAGGTGTTTGCTTATTTTCCATCATCATTCACCTAGTTCTTGCCATCAAAGATGACCTGGTGGCTATCAGGTCATTCTTTTCCCTTTCTACAAAATATAGACTATTACTAGACTATTCTATTTCAGCCATCCATACCTGTAGGATCTTGTTATCATGTGTTCCACCTCCCACTCTCTAACAACAATCTCTTTCAGCTCTCTCATTCTCTAATCCCTGTTGATATTTTTCCACATTAAGAACATATTTCCATTTAACATTTTTTTCAATAATATGGAATCCTCTCATAGAGGTAATTTACTAATGTGGTTGAGAATGTGGACTTTGAGTAGGAATCTTATACATCCAGCCATGATAGAATAATTGGTATTGGTCTTGCCCTCATGTCCTCCACAATTGTAACAGTTTATTGGAAATGAAAATCAGCTTGAAACCATATTAATAGAAAATGTCAACTCTAACAGAGGAACATGGTTGAATAAGTATGAACAGAACAACCAAGACAATGTGAGTCATTATTAAGAAGAAAAGAAAGACGGGCATCTGAGTGGCTCAGTCATTTGAGCATCTAACTCTTGATGTCAGCTCAGGTCATGATCCCAAGGTTGTGGGATTGAGCCCTGCATCCTTCTCCACACTGAGTGTGGAGCCTGCTTGGGATTCTCTGTCTCTCCCTCTCGGCCTCTCTCCCCTGCTCATGTTCTCGCTACAATAAATATACATTTTAAAAAAAGAAGTAAAGAGCAAACAGGACAGGAAAAAATTTTAGAAAAGTATGACAAAATATATCAAATTTGGTGTGGAAAAATAAATGGACAACCTACGGGCCCTCTAAGTTCAGCAAACTCTAAGCAGAATAAATACAAAGAACATCATACTTAGGTATACAGTAGTGAAAACTACTGAACACTAAAGAAACAAAGAAAATCTTAAAAGCAAACACAGAAAAAAGTCTAAGAAGCAAAGATCCAAAAGAAGACTGATTTCTGACCAGAAACAGTGAGACACACTTTAAATATAAAGACGATACTGATTGAAAGTAAAAAGGATTTAAAAAAAAAAAAAGCACCAGGCAAACAGCAGGCAATTTCTGACAGACTTCAAAAAAAGAAGTATTGGTGAAGATAAAGAATGATGTTTCATAATGGTAAAAGGACCCTTTCAGTAGGAAGACATACTCCTAAATGCACACCAAATAATCTTCAGAACACATGTAGTAAAAACTAACAAAACTAAAGGGAGAAACAGAAAAATCTACAATCACAGTGGGAGTTTAACCTCCATTTTCTAATAACTTAAAGAATAAGAGACAAAAAAAAATGATACATACTTGAACAAAACCATCAACTAACTTAACTGAATTTAAAGAATACCACTCCTAGCGGGTGCAAATTACACATTCCTTTCAAGTGTACATGAAATGTTGACAGATCATATGCTGGGCCACAACTTAGGTCTCAATAAATTTCAGAAGACTGAAATTCTACAGAGTATGCTCTCTGACCACAGTGTTCTTAAATATCTAGAAAATCTAGAAAATTATGTGGAAATTAATCTTGCCCATAATTCTTGGGTCAAAGAATGTATAAAAAGAGAATTTAGGTATTCTCTTTGGTAATAAAGACACAAAAGTTAAAATTTGTGAGATGCAGCTAAAGCAGCTTAATTAGAGGGAAATTTATAGCTTTAAACACTTTGTAATTAATTTATAAATAATCTGTAAAGAAAAAGGGTTTAAAATCAGTGGTCTAAATTACCACCTCAAGAAGCTAGAGGACAAAAAAGAGCAAATTAAACCTAAAGTAAATAGAAGGGGAAAAAATGAACAAAAATCAGTAATATGGAAAAAAGAGAAAATACAGCTAAAAGTTGATTCATTGAAAATAATAATAAAATTCATTGATCTAGGAAGGCTTATCAAGACAGAATAGAAATAACCAATATTTTGAATGAATGAAAGAGGGGCTGGATATGACAATAGATCCTACAGACATTTTAAAATATGATTAAGGAATCTTAAGAACCCCTGAAATTCTGACAATGGAGAAGAGAAAAATTTGCAGATTACTTTGTGAGGCCACCATAACAATGATACCAAAATTTAACAAGAACAGTACATGAAGATACCCTTGTGAATGTAGACTGTAGGTCAGAAAATTATAATCCCTCAAACCAAATGTGTCTTTCCTGTCCCTGTGATTGAAAACAGTTTAATTATATATTGCCTATGGCTTCTTTTACATTATAGAGGCAGAACTAAATAGTTGTGACAAAGACTATATGATAGGCCACAAAGTCTAAAATATTTACTATTTGGCCTTTAAAGTTTGTGGACCTCTGACATAGACACAGAAATTCTCAATGAAATATTAGCAAGCAAAACCCAGAGATATAAGAAGGTTACATAATTACTGAATGACTTATGCCAGTAAGTCTGGACTGGCTTACTAAAAAATAATGTAATTCATAGAATAAGCAAAATAAAGGGAAAAAAACACACTTGTCTCAAAAGATGCAGAAATAGCTTTTAACAGCCATTCAGAGCCTGGCTCTGTCACCAATTCACTTTGTCACTTGAGGCAAATTACTTAATCTGTGTATTTGTTTCCTCAATTATAAAGTAGAATAATGTTACCTACCTCAAATCGTTATGAGTATTAAACAAGTCAGTACATTAGAATAATACCTGGCACAGAGTAAGTGCTCAGTAAATGCTAACTGTTGGCTGCTGTGATTATTCATTTTCTTCTTCAGCTTAGATATGATGGAGTATCACTTCAAATCACTCCATTGCCAATATCCTGAAGTTTTTGGTCTTTTAGTTACTTGGAAAAACTACTGAATTTATTAACTGCCCTTTTTCTCCTTATATTTAAGTCATATATTGTTAGAGAAAAGCATACAACCATGTTGTGGTGAGGACTACTGGTTCTTCACTAAAATAAATTATTTTCCTTTTCCTGTAATTACAAAGTTTTAGCTGGGCCCATGGGCAGTCACTGTATTGCCTAGTATCTCCAATGAGTAAGTTCTCACCAGAAGAATACAAACAAAATGATGTGTACCACTTCAGTCTTGAACACTTAAGTATTACATATGTGCTCTTCCAAGGTCTTTCCCTTTCCCTACAGCCAAAATTGCCTGCATCCCAACTTCAACCATGCATGTGAAGAAAATACCGTTGGGAATAGCAAAAACAAAAACAAAAACAAAAATAATAGAAGCAACATAGGTGTCTAAGTGATCTGGAGCATTCTCCTTGGCTATTACATGAGAGAAAAATAAAATTCTATCTATTTAACCCACTGAATTTTGAACATCTCTTTGTAAAATATCTTAACATACACATTTGTGATTGTACACCATTGCATAAAAATCCTTCTTGGTATTAATATTTATTTCTACCTGGGTCAAATCTTCACTACTTCTCATAAGTCCGTTAAAACACCCACACACAGATACACACAGTGAGCATATGATTTCACCTCATGCTTCAAAGAGAATGACTGCCAAGTGTCCATCAATTGGTGAATGGATAAAGTTGATGTGTACATATATACAATGGAATATTATTCAACCATTTAAAAGAATGAAATTTCGGGGCGCCTGGGTGGCTCAGTCGGTTAAGCGTCCGACTTCAGCTCAGGTCACAATCTCGCAGTCCGTGAGTTCGAGCCCCGCTTTGGGCTCTGGGCTGATGGCTCAGAGCCTGGAGCCTGCTTCCGATTCTGTGTCTCCTTCTCTCTCTGCCCCTCCCCCGTTCATGCTCTGTCTCTCTCTGTCTCAAAAATAAATGTTAAAAAAAAAAGAATGAAATTTTGCCATTTGCAATGACATGAATGGAACTAGAGAGTACAATGGTAAGCAAAATAAGTCAGAGAAAGACAAATACCTTGATTTCAGATATATGTGGAATTTGAGAAACAAAGCAGCAAAGGGACAAATAGAGGGGAAAAAATCAATAAACAGACTTAATTATAGAGAAGTGATGGTTAGCAGAGGGGAGGTGGGTAGGATGATGGGTTAAATAGGTGATGAGGAATAAGGAGAGCATTTGTGTTGAGCACTGGATGTTGCATAGAAGTGTTGAATCAATGGGGCGCCTGGGTGGCGCAGTCGGTTAAGCGTCCGACTTCAGCCAGGTCAAGATCTCGCGGTCCGTGAGTTCGAGCCCCGCGTCAGGCTCTGGGCTGATGGCTCAGAGCCTGGAGCCTGTTTCCGATTCTGTGTCTCCCTCTCTCTCTGCCCCTCCCCCGTTCATGCTCTGTCTCTCTCTGTCCCAAAAATAAATAAATGTTGGAAAAAAAAAAAAAAAAGAAGTGTTGAATCACTATATTGTACACCTGAAACTAATATTGTGGGGAATAAGCTTAGGAATTCCCTAAGCTTGCACCAATGGGTTAACAAGGCATAAAGAAATAGCCACAGGATGAATGCATCCAAGATTAGGTAAACAGGGCAAAGGTCCCCAGTATAGGACAAAGGTATAGGAATAGAAAATCTTAGGATGAAAACTTACAAGATTAGGTATTCAAGGCGGAAGCGCCCCCTAACTTAGTACAATAGCAGAAAGCTGCTTTCACAGGAAGGACCAAAATAGGTAAACAGCACTATAGACCGCACCAAGTTGCCTGGAGTAGAGCTAATTAGCAAAAGAAAAGTGCGTTGTTGACCCTGAGGTAGTATGCTCTGTCTTTCTTGTCCCCTAGACAAGTTTAGGTAAACAGAGGTGGTACCTCATGCCTGCTATAAACAACCATCTGCCTAGTACCAGGATTTAGTTTTGTACTGACCCAAATCCCTAACACTGTGTATCTTCAAAAACCCCCTTTCCCCCACACCCATGAGTTAATGTTCATGGTTTCATTGTTTCTGTGTGCATGTCCATCACGCTTGTAAGCCTTCTGATCCTAATAAAAACTGAGCAAGGACCCTTACTCAGAGCTTTTGTCTCCTCCCGGACATTAGCCTCTCTTGCATTTTAATCCTGTGTCCACTCTCTTGCTGGACAAGAGGGAACTCCAGACCCAGAACCTATGACATAATATAATGTGGGGAATAAATTTAAGAATTCTCTGAGCTTGCACCAAGGGTTAACAAGGTTTAGGGCAGAAAGCCGCCATAGGGCGAAAGCACCCAGGATAGAACGAAGCATAGAATGGAAAGCCACTTACACAGGATGAAAGCATCTGAGAATAGGTAGAGGCAGAAAGCCCCCAAGATTAATCATTAAGTAAAACAAAACAGCTTCTACAGGGTGAAAGCACCCAGAGCTAATTAGCAAGAAATATGCCTTGTTAACCCTGAGGTAGCATACTCTGTCTTAGCACCTAGAAAAGTTAAGATCAACAGACATGGTGCCTGGTGCCTGCAGCAAACCCCAACTGCTGGCACTGAGATTTTGATTTGTCTTGACCCTAACCCCTAACACCGCATTGAAACCTCTTTTCTCTCACACACGAGTTAATGATCACTGTCTAATTGTCTCTTTCTGCACATCCATCACATATGTAAGCCTTCTGATCCTAATAAATATGGAGAAAAGACCCTTGCTTGGGGTTCTTGTCTCCTCCCAGACATTAGCCTCTCTCATATTCAATTCTGCATCCACTCTCTTGCTGGACAAGAGAGAACTCCAGAGTCAAAGTCTACAACAATATAACACTGTATGCTAACTAACTGGAATTAAAATGAAAACTTAGAGAATGGCTGCCAACAGAAAAGAACTTCTACAATTCCCTGCCCATACATTTAAAAACTCAATCTAGTGGCAGGAAATATTCCATGTGCTGAATAGGAAAAATACACGGCCAAGAATCCTTTACCCAGCAAGGTAAATCCATATCTTTCAGTAATCACTCTGAATGTAAATGGACTAAATGCCCCAATCAAAAGACAGGGTATCAGAATGGATAAAAAACCAAGATCCATCAATATGCTGCCTACAAGAGAAATTTTAGACCTAAAGACACCTGCAGATTGGAAGTGGGGATGCAGAATGATCTATAATGCTACTGGATGTCAGAAGAAAACTGGAGTAGCCATACTTATGTCAGACAAACTAGATTTTAAAACAAAGGCTGTAACAAGAGATGAAGAAGGGCATTATATCAATAAGGGGTCTATCCATCAGGAAGAGCTAACAATTATAAATGTTTATGCCTTCAACATGAAAGCACCCAAATATATAAATCAATTAATCACAAACATAAGCAAACTTACTTATAATAATATCGTATTTGTAGGTGACTTTAATATTTTCACTTACAGCAATGGACAAATGATCTAGGCAGAAAATAAGGAAACAATGGCCTTGAATGACACTGCACCAGATGGACTTAACATATATTCAGAACTTTTCATCCAAAAGCAGCAGAATACACATTCTTCTTGAGTGCACGTGGAACATTCTCCAAACTAGATCACATACTGGGTCACAAAACAGCCCTCAACAAATATAAAAGGATTGAGATCATACCATGCATATTTTCAGATCACAACACTATGAAACTTGAAATCAACAACAAGAAAAAATTTAGAAAGCTTCCAAGTACATGGAGGTTAAAGAACATCCTACTAAAAAATGAATGGGTCAACCAGGAAATTAAAGAAGAGATTTAAAAATATATGAAAGCAAATGAAAATGAAAACATGATGGTCAAAACCCTATAGGATGCAGCAAAGGCAGTCCTAAGAGGAAATACACTGCAATCCAGGCCTATCTCATAAAGCAAGAAAGACCCCAAATACAGAACCTAACCTCACACCTAAAGGAACTAGAAAGACAGTGGCAAAGAAAGCCCAAAGCCAGCAGAAGAAGAGAAATAATAAAGATTAGAGCAGAAATAAACAACATAGAAAACAAAACAAACAAACAAACAAACAGATCAATGAATCTAAGTGCTGGTTTTTTGAAAGAATAAACAAAATTGATAACCCCCTACCCAGACTTCTCAAAAAGAAGAGAGAGGACCCAAATAGATAAAATCATGAATGAAAGAGAAGACATCACAACCAACACCACAGAAATACAATTATTAGAGAATACTATGAAAAATTATATGCCAATAAACTGGACAATCTAGAAGAAAATGGAAAAATTCCTAGACACCCACACACTACCAAAACTCAAATGGGAAGAAATAGAAAATTTGAACAGACCCATAACCAATGAAGAAGTTGAACGGTTACCCAAAATCTCCCAACAAATAAGAGTCCTGGGCCAGATGGCTTCTATAATGCTTCTGATTATAGGTATTAACATAGTTAATACCTATTCTTCTCAAGTTATTCCAAAAAATAGAAATGGAAGGAAAGCTTCTGGAGTCATTCTATGAAGCCAGCATTACCTTGATTCCCAAACCAGACAAAGACCCCACTAAAAAAGGGAATTACAGGCCAATGTCCCTAATGAACATGGATGCAAAAATTCTCAACAAGATACTAGCAAATTGAATTCAACAGTATATTAAAAGAATTATTCACCATGATCAAGTCAGATTCATTCCTGGGCTACAGGGCTGATTCAATATTTGTAAATCAATCAACATGATACATAACATTAGTAGAAGAAAGGATAAGAACCATACAATCCTGTCAATAGATGCAGAAAAAGCATTTGACAAAAAACAGAATCCTTTCTTAATAAAAACCCTCAAGAAAGTCGGGATAGAAGGAACATACTTTAACATCATAAAAGTCACATATGAAAAGTTCAGGGCTAAAATCATCCTCAATGGGGAAAAACTGAGAGGTTTTCCCTGAGATCAGAACATGAGAGTAATGTCCACTTTCACCACTGTTATTCAACATAGTATTGGAAGTCCAAGCCTCAGGAATCAGACAACAAAATGAAATAAAAGGCATACAAATTGGCAAAGAAGTCAAACTTCCATTTTTCACAGATGACATGATGCTGTACATGGAAAACACAAAAGCTCCACCAAAAAAAACAAAAAACAAAAAACAAAAAAAAAAAAACCAAGCTAGAATGGATACGTGAATTTGGCAAAGATACAGGATACAAAAGCAATGTACAGAAATCAGTTGCATTTCTACACACCAATAATGAAGCAGCAGAAATAGTTATGAAGGAATCATTCCCATTTACAATTGCACCAAGAACCATAAGACACCTTGGAATAAACTAACCCAAGAGGTAAAAGATCTGTATGCTGAAAACTATTGTAAACTTATGAAAGAAACTGAAGAAGACACAAAGAAATGGAAAAACATTCCACACTCATGGATTAGAAGAACAAATATTGTTAAAATGTCAATACTACCCAAAGCCATCTACACATTCAATGCAATCCCAATCAAAATTGCACTGGCATTCTTCTCAAAGCTAGAACTAACAATCCTAAAATTTGCATGGAACCACAAAAGACCCAGAATAGCCAAAGTAATATTGAAAAAGAAAACCAAAGCGGGAGGCATCACAATCCCGGACGTTAGCCTCTACTCTACTACAAAGTTGTAATCATCAAGACAGTATGGTATTGGCACAAAAACAGACATATAGACCAGTGGAATTGGAGAACCCAGAATTGGACCCACAAATGTATGGCCAACTAATCTTTGACAAAGCAGGAAAGAGCATCCAATGGAAAAAAACAGAGTCTCTTTAGCAAATGGTGCTGGGAGAACTGGACAGCAACATGCAGAAGAATGAAACTGGACCACTTTCTTACACCATACACAAAAATAAATTCAAAATGGATGAAACACCTACAGGTGAGACAGGAAACCATCAAAATCCTAGAGAAAAAAACAGACAACAACCTCTTCGACCTTGGCTGCAACAACTTCTTGACATGTCTCCAAAGGCAAGGGAAGTGAAAGCAAAAATGAAGTATTACAACGTCATTAAGATAAAAAGCTTCTGCACAGCAAAGGAAACTATCAACAAAACTAAAAGGCAATCATCGGAATAGGAGAAGATATTTGCAAATGACATATCAGATAAAAGGTTAGTATCCAAAATCTATAAAGAACTTACCAACCTCCACATCCAAAAAACAAATAATCCAGTGAAGAAATGGGCAGAAGACATGAATAGACAATTCTCTAAAGAAGACATCTAGATGTCCCAAAGACACATGAAAAGATGCTCAATGTCACTCCTCACTAGGGAAATACAAATCAAAACCACATTGGGGCGCCTGGGTGGCTCAGTAGGTTGAGCTTCCAACTTCGGCTTGGGTCATAATCTCACAGTCTGTGAGTTCAAGCCCCGCGTCGGGCTCTGTGCTGGCAGCGCAGAGCCTGGAACCTACTTCGGATTCTGTGTCTCCCTTTCTCTCTGCCTTTCCCCCACTCATGCTCTGTCTTTCTATCTGTGTCAAAAATAAATAAACATTAAAACACACACACACACACACACACACACACACACACACACACACACATTGAGATACCACCTCACACCAGTCAGAGTGGCTAAAATTAACAACTCAGGAAACAACAGAAGCTGGCGAGGATGTGGAGAAAGGGGAACCCTCCTGCACTGTTGGTGGGAATGCAAACTTGTGTGGCAGCTCTTGAAAACAGTGTGGAGGTTCCTCAAAAAATTAAAAATAGAACTACCCTACAACCCAGCAATAGCACGACTATGAATTTATCCAAAGGATACAGGAGTGCTGATTCATAGGGGCACATGTACCCCAATGTTTACAGCAGTGCTATCAACAATAGCCAAAGTATGTAAAGAGCCCAAATGTCCATCAACTGATGAAAGGATAAAGATGTGGTATATATACAATGGAATATTACTCAGTGATGAAAAATAATGAAATCTTTCCATTTGCAACTACATGGATAGAACTGGAGGGTATTATCCTAAGTGAAAGAAGTCAGTCAGAAAAAGACAGCTATCATACGTTTTCACTCATATGTGGAGTTTGAGAAACTTAACAGAAGACCATAGGGGAAGGAAAGGAAAAATAAGTTGCAAATAGAGAGGGAGGCAAATCACAAAAGACTCTTAAATACAGAGAACAAAATGAGGGTTAATGAGGGTGCAGGGTTGGGGGGATGGGGAAAATGGGGATGGGCATTGAGAAGGGTACTTTTTGGGATGAGCACTGGGTACTGTACGTGAGTGAGGAATCATGGGAATCTACTCCCAAAGTCAAGAATACACTGTACACTGTATGTTAACTAGCTTGATAATTATTTTTAAAAAGAGAGAGGGAGGGAGGGAGGAAGGAAGGAAGGAAGGGAGAAAAGAAGAAAGAAAAGAAAGGAGGGAGGAAAGGAAAGGAAAGGGAAGGAAGGCAGGAAAGAAGAGGGAGGGAGGGAGGAAGGGAGGGAGGGAGGAAGACAGAGAAAGAAAGAAACAGAAACAAAGAAATGAAAGAAAGAAAGAAAGAAAGAAAGAAAGAAAGAAAGAAAGAAAGAAAGAAAAGAGGAAGGAAGGAAGGGGAAAAGATTAAATAATAGGAAGGGATAATAAAAGGAAATCAAATTTGTGATGTCACCCTAAAAAACAAATAAATGAAAATAAAAACTTAATCTAAATCTGCACTCAGTTTACCTCAGTCATCTCAGTCAGTGACAGCTAGATTTCCCTCTTGGTAATCTGTCTACCTGTATTTTGGATCCCTTTCTGTCTCCTTAGGGACTTCCCATTATCAGTTATTTCCTTTTATCCAAGTGATCAATCTTACCTGTGTCCCACTTTCCCCCATCAACGTTAGACATATCCAACGTTAGACATTTCCCCCATCAACGTTAGACAAATCTTCCCCTCAATCTCATATCTCCAGTCTACCTACCCATCTTGTCATACATTTAAATGGCCCATATTCTTGAAAGAGTTCATTAAACTAGCTGTTTCCATTTGATTTCCCCTCCTTGTCATGTGTATACCTGCAAGAAATCCACTTTTTTGGGTAGTTCTCTTTCCCAGTCACATCCCAGAATTCCCAAAGAATACTTAATATCCTATAAATCCACCGTTTTTCAGTTGTTGCCTTAGCCAGAGAGGCAAAACTGGCAGTGTAAATATTTACTTTTAAAAAGCTATGCAAGAGGGGGGAGGAGCCAAGATGACAGAACAGCATGAAAGTTTTTTTTGCATCTCTCCTCCCTTGAAATACAGCCAGATCAACACTAAACCATCCTGCACAACTAGAAAACTGATTTGAGGATTAACACAACAATCTGCACAAACTGAAACATAGAATTCAGCAGGTACGTGGTGCAGAGAAGTGAACTGGGGGAGAAAGCCACGGAGGACAGGGAGCTGTTTTTGCTTGTGGAAAGAGGAAAGAGACGGGGAGAGTACAGAAAGCATCCCCCCTGCCTGAAAGCAGCTGGAGAGAAAAGAAAGAGTATGCAAGGGACTAAATAAAAAATGGAGAAAGGAGAGGGTTTAAATTCCATCAAGATTCTATAAACGGGGAGTACAGAGTCTGAAACTCCACAGCTTGATACCTGGCAGTGCTCTAGTGGGAAGGGCAAATCCCCAGGAGCAGAGAGAGAGGTCCTCAGGGTCCTCAGACCACATGGGGAGAGGCATTTCCCCTGACGGGAGGACATTTGGTAGACACTGTGTGGTCTCCCCACAGACAAAGATCCCAGTGGACCCCGGAGAACAACCACATTCACTGGTGCTAGAACAAGGATGTTAAGGGGGAAGCCTGGCACCAAATGTGTGTTGTGATTTTCCATAATCCCTGAAACAATGCCACTACAGGATTGTGAGAACTTTTTCTGAGGTGTGCTGGCACCCAGCCGCAGTCTCTGGGCATCAGCAGCAGCACAGTCTCCAGGATGTTCCTGGGGATTGGGATGGCACCCACCCATCACTCGGTGAGACCCTCCCTGAGAAAGTCTGAGCGGGTCAAGGCCACAGTCCCTCAGATGTGAGGGGTTGGGAAACACACCCCCATCTGAGATAAAACTCAGGAGGGAGGTGCTGCCTGGCAGACTGATGGCTTGGTCATAAAGTGTGGAAGTGGAGGGCGCCTGGGTGGCTCCGTCGGTTAAGCGTCCGACTTCAGCTCAGGTCCTGATCTCACGGTTCATGAGTTCAAGCCCCACATCGGGCTCTGTGCTGACAGCTTGGAGCCTGGAGCCTGCTTCAGATTCTGTGACTCCCTCTCTCTCTGCCCCTGCCCCACTCGTACTCTGTCTCTGTCTCTCTCAAAAATAAAACGTTAAAAAAAAAAAAAAAAAAGAGTGTGGAAGTGGGGAGTGGACAGAAGCGAGAGACAAAGGAGGGGTGCTTGACTGCCAGTTGTGGAGAGCACAGAGTTCTGATACTAGAGACTGGGTAGCTGGGTGCCACTATTTTCACCCATCCCTTGCATGCACATACGCACCTACAGGTACCACAACAATCCACCACAGTAAGTTAAGCAGCGCCATCTAGTGGAGAACGGAACTCTTACACTAAGCCCCACCCAACTGGGCCAACCTGGCTCTTCAGGAACAACACAAGTCTCTCCCCCCCTGCTTAGGTTACTGACTATAAGGTACTTCATAGTTTGACTTTTAAGGGAAAACGATGTAATTTCAATTGTACTTCAGTCTGTTTGCTGGTCCACCTATTCAAATTTTTTTCTTTCCTTATTCTCGAATACAGAAAGAGAAAAAATTTATTTGTTATTTATTATTTTAATTTGTTTTTCATTTCTATTAAAAATATTTTTCATTAATTTTTACGTTTTGTAAATTTTTCAAATTCAATTTTTTTACTTCCATTTCATTTTATTCTATCTCATTGTCTTCCTTTTTTCAAATTTTCAAACATTTTCCTTTTTTCCCCTCTTTTTTATCTTTCCCTTTTTTTCTCTAATCCATCAAGCTTCTTTCAACAACCAGACCAGAACACACCTAGGATCTAGCATCCTTTATTTGATTTTTTTGTGTTGTTTTTAATTTTTTAATTGTTTTTTTTTACTTTATTAATTCCTTTTCTTCCTTCAAAATGACAAAATGAAGGAATTACCACAAAAGAAAGAACAGAAAGAAATGACAGCCAGGGACTTAATCAACACATATACAAGCAAGATGTCTGAAGCAGAATTTAGAATCACAATAATAAGAATACTAGCTGGGGTTGAAAACAGACTAGAATCCCTTTCTGTGGAGGTAAGAGCTGGTCTGGATGAAATAAAAAATGCTATAACTGAACTGCAATCTCAAATGAATGCCATGGCGGCAAGGATGGGTGAGGCAGAGCAGCAATCAGCAATATAGAGGGAAAATTTATGGAAAACAATGAAGCAGAAAAAAGGAGGGACACTAAGGCAAAAGAGCACGGTTTAAGAATTAGAGAAATCAGTGACTCATTAAAAAGGAACAACATCAGAATCATAGGGGTCCCAGAAGATGAAGAGAGAGAAAAAGGGGAAGAAGGATTATGTGAACAAATCATCGCAGAAAACTTTCCTAACCTGGGGAAAGATACCAACATCAAAAGCCACAAATGACTCCCATTAGATTCAACAAAAACAGACCATCAACAAGGCATATCATAGTCAAATTCACAAAATACTCAGTCAAGGAAAGAATCATGAAAGCAGCAAAGGAAAAAAAAGCCCTTAATCTGTAAGAGAAGAAAGATCATGTTTGCAGCAGACCTATCCACAGAAGCTTGGCAGGCCAGAAAAGAGTGGCAAGATATATTCAATGTTCTGAATTGGAAAAATATGCAGCCAATAATTCTCTATCCAGCAGGCTGTCATTCAAAATAGAAGGAGAGGTAAAAAGTTTCTCAGACAAACAAAAATTAAAGGAGTTCATGACCACTAAACCAGCTCTGCAAGAAATTTTCAGGGGACTCTGAGGGGAGAAAAGATGAAAAAAAAATAGATCAAAAGCAATAAAGACTAGAAAGGAACAGAGAACACCATCAGAAACTCTAACTCTATAGGCAACATAATGGCAATTTATTCATATCTTTCAGTACTCACTCTAAATGTCAATGGACTAAAAGCTACAATCAAAAGACATAGGGTAACAATAGACAAGAAAACAAGATCCATCTATATGCTGTTTACAAGAGACCCACTTTAGACCTAAAGACACCTTCATATTGAAAGTAAGGGGATGGAGAACCATCTATCATGCTAATGGCCAACAAAAGAAAGCCAGAGTAGCCATACATATATCAGACAATTGAGATTTTAAAATAAAGACTGTAACAAGAGATGAAGACGGGCATTCTATCATAATTAAGGGGTCTATCCACCAAGAAGATGTAAAAATTGTAAACACTTATGCTCTAAATGTGGAGGCACTCAAATATATAAATCAATTAATCACAAACATAAATAAACTTATTGATAGTAATATCATAATAGTAGGGGACTTCAACACCCCACTTAACACCAATGGACAGATAATCTCAACAGAAAATCAATAATGTAACATTGGCTTTGAATGACACACTGGACCGGATAGACTTAACAGGTATATTCAGAACGTTTCATCCTAAAGCAACAGAATACACATTTTTTTCTCCAGTGCAAATGGGACATTCTCCAGAAAAGATCACATACTGGGATGGAAATCAGCCCTCAACAAGTACAAAAAGATTGAGATCATACCGTGCATATTTTCAGACTATAATGTTATGAAACTTGAAATCAACCACAAGAAAAACTGTGGAAAGATAACAAATACTTGGAGACTAAAGACCATCCTACTAAAGAATGAATGGACTAACCAAGAAATTAAAGAGGAAACTAAAAAGTACACGAAAGCCAATGAAAATGATAAGACCACAGCCCAAAACCTCTGGTACACAGCAAGGGCAGTCATAAGAGGGAAGTATATAGCAATCCAGGCCTTCCTAAAAAAGGAAGAAATATCTCAGATACACAACCTAACCTTACACCTTAAAGAGCTGGAAAAAGGACAGCAAATAAAACCCCAAACCAGCAGAAAACAGGAAATAATAAAGATTAGAGCAGAAATCAATGCTATCAAAACCAAAAAACAGTAGAACAGATCAATAAAACCAGGAGCTGGTTCTTTGAAAGAATTAACAAAATTGATAAACTCCTAGTCAGTTTGATCAAAAAGAAAAAGGAAAACAATATATAAATATTGTTTACTTATATATTGTTTATTGTTTATTTATTTGGGAAAACCCAAATAAATAAAATCAAGATTAAAGAGGAGAGATCACAACCAATACAGCAGAAATGCAAAAAATAATAAGAGAATATAAGAGCTAGTATACACCAATAAAATGGGCAATCTGGAAGAAATGGACAAATTCCTAGAAACATATAAACTACCACAGCTGAAGCAGGAAGAAATAGAAAATTTGGACAGACCCATAACCACTAAAGAAATTGAATTAGTAATCAATGATCTCCCAAAAAACAAGAGTCCAGGGGCAGATGGCTTTCCAGAGGAATTCTACCAAACATTTAAGGAAGAGTAATACCTATTCTCTTGAAGCTGTGCCAAAACATAGAAATGGAAGGAAAACTTCCAAACTCATTTTGTTCTCTGTATTTAAGAGTCTTTTGTGATTTGCCTCCCTCTCTATTTGCAACTTATTTTTCCTTTCCTTCCCCTATGGTCTTCTGTTCATGCAACTATGTTGCATTTAAGCAACATAGACACTGATAAGAAGAAAGGAAAAGTACTAGCACAAAAAGTGATCTCCAGAGTAGGAGGAAACCCAGAGCCTTTTGCTACTAAGGACACCAATCCACACACTGAGGATTTTTTAACCCTTTTGGTCCTGGCAACTTTAACTTACTAGAAGTTAGGGCCATGAAAATAAACAAAACTACAAACAGAGTCACTGGAAGGAGACCCTATTTCAGACAATAAAGGACATAAATTATAATGGAATTCCAACAGATTGATTTGGACACAAAAACCCAGTGCCTATTAGATTTATAGTCCAAGGTAGGACTAACTTGATCCTCACAGGAATAAAGATTGCACAACTTGGACCCATTACCACAGATGTTAAATATAATCATCTTAGGGCATTTGGAGAAAATAGTACTAACTTACAAAGATCTTTGTTTCACAGAAAAACAACAACCTAGAGATTAAGATGGCTTATACCTAATATGTCCCTAACATTTCCCTTAAGACATCTCCATGGAAAATAGCTGGGAAGCTACGAATATAATAATGAAATTAGGACTATTAGCTATGACTCATGATAGGGGACAGAAACCTTCACCACACTAAAGTGACAGAACAAATTAAAAAGGTAATTCTGCCCTCTGCAATGATGTGGATGGAGCTAAAGGGTATTATACTAAGCGAAATAAATCAGTCAGAGAAAGATAAATGACGTATGATTTCACTCATATGTAGAACTTAAAACAACCTAGCAAAGGGGGAAAAAGAGGCAAACCAAGAAATAGACTGTTAACAATAGAGAACTGATGGTTCCCAGAGGGGAGGTAGGTAAGGGCATGGATGAAATAGGTGATGGGGATTGAGGAGTGCACTTGTCATGATGAGCACTAGGTGATATATGGAACTGTTGAATCACTATATTGTATACCTGAAACTAATATTACACTACATGTTAACTAACTGGAATTTAAATTAAAACTTAAATAAAATTAAATTAAAAGTATATTTATTTTTGAGAGAGAGAGCGAGCTCATGCGTGTGCGCACGCGTGCACAAGCAGGCTAGGGGCAGCGAGATGGGGCCAAAGGATCCAAAGCAGGCTCTGTGCTGACAGCAGCAAGTCCAATGTGGGGCTCAAACCCATGAACCAGGAGATCATGACCTAAGCTGATCAGACACTCAACCAACTGAGCTACCCAGGCACCCCTAAATAAAATAAAATTAAATTAAAAGGTCATTCTTAAAGCCATACCCCACAGGACAGAACATTATTAAAGGTATTTACTGGTGCTAGAAACACAGGAGAACTGATTGACTTGATAAGAACAGCTGAGAAAGTAAGATAACAGCTATAGCTTTAACACTCATGTATATGGATAAAACAGGCCTTTATCTAATGTAAAATAGACCCAATCAAAATGGACCATGAGACTAAACCTACAACTATTTAGGCCACTACATATTTGTTTTAATATAAACAAATAAAAATAGAAACCCCAGAAACTACTTATAGTGGCAGAAAAACAAAAATAACCAACCTTTTAGAGTAAATAGACCTACAGGAAAGAAACCCATATGTAGACCCACTAACCCACTTACTATAAATAGTAACTTAGAAACAATTTTTTAATGTTTTCTTTATTTTTGAGAGAGAGGGAGAATATAAGTAGGGGAGGGGCAGAGAAAGAGGGAAACAGCGGATCCGAAGCTGGCTCTGTGCTGACAGCAGAGAGCCCGACATGGGGCTCAAACTCACAAACCAGGAGATCATGACCTGAGCTGAAGTCAGACACTTAACCAACTGAGCCACCCAGGCACCCAAAAAAAACTTCTTTATAAACCCTTGGCCCAAGCCAAAGACAACTGCCCATAGGTTACACTAACCATATCAATAGAAACCCCTTTGTATATAAAAATACTACATATATCACTATGTTGTTAGATACAGAGTCCCAAATAACAATGATACAAGGATTTCCTAGTAATTTAGAAAACGAACAACAAAAAGGAACTGAAGGATTTGGAGAAAAATTAACCCAAGGCATTTGAGTACATAGATTGATGATAGGCCACGCATTAAGGCTAAATGTTTTATAGGTCGAATGCTTGAAATGGATGTCACAGGACATTTTCAAATTAAGGGAAAAATTTCAGGAACTTCTAAAGGAAATAATTATTGTGCCTACTGTTTCGCCATATAATAACCTGATCTGGCTCCAAAAAGACAGATTTTATTTTATTTTATTATTAAATTATAGGAATTTAAACAAACATTCTCTCTAAGTTGAGAGAGCACCTCCCTGATACAGATGCTATTATAAACAATATCACCACTGGATCCAAAACTTATTACATGGTGACAGATTTATCTGACATGTTCTTTGCTATTCAACCGATGAAGGGAGACAACCTATGATTACATTTACATGGGAAGGCAGAGAGCATCAGTTTACTAGGTTACCACAAGGATACTTAAGCAGACTAGTAATAGCCCACAACATTCTAACACAAGACATCTAGACTTTTCAAGAAAACTCAACCTACAGCAAACCAGTATTTCCTGTATTGATGACACTCTTATTCTGGTGATAACTTGGAAGAACAGACTAACATCAAAAATAGAGTTAATTAAATTCTTTACACTCAGAGGGTAGACAATCAACTCAAGTAAGGTCCAAGGACCCCACACTACTGTAAAATTCCTAGGCATAATTTGGTCCTCTGAAGGTAGAAAAATACCACAACAAGTCATAAACTAAATAGATTGCATGCCAATTCCTACCACAAAAGGAAAAGCTCAGAAACTGATAGGACTGTTTGGATACTGGAAAGAGACATCACACATATGGGGATATAGTAAAACACATTTATGAAATAACTAGAAAGAATATGGAATTTATATGAACAGAGACTCAGGAGGTAGCTTTTACTTATTTGAAAAATGCTACCAGAATTTTTAATATATTGGAACCAGCTAATGAGAACTCTAAATATGTTATATTTAGAGTACCTATATCCATATGTACCTATGT
This sequence comes from Puma concolor, assembly GCF_028749965.1. Lineage (NCBI taxonomy): Eukaryota > Metazoa > Chordata > Mammalia > Carnivora > Felidae > Puma > Puma concolor. The sequence goes on from NC_141674.1 coordinate 79,578,299, forward strand.
TTGCAACATAGTCACTGTGGACTAAACCACTGCAGGACCCCAAATTGTACCTAACTGGATTCTGGACTAAAAATTTCTCATGGTCAAGAACAGAAACCAACCAAATGAAAGGCTCATCAAGGCACCCTCTGAGGCCCCACAGGATACAGAGCCACTAACAGAAAATAAACTAATTATACTTAAACTCCAATAGCCTATTCTGGAGTAGGTAGAGCAAACCCCTGACAAACAGAGAACTATTCCTGCCCAAAAAGTCCTAACATGGAAATGGTATATTTCTAATTTTTTAATGCTTATTTATTTGGGGGGGAGGTGGGTACAGAGCACAAGCAGAGAAGGGGCAGAGAGAGAGGGAGACACAGAATCTGAAGCAGGCTCTAGGCTCTGAACTGTCATCACAGAGCCTGACACAGGGCTCGAACTCATGAACTGCGAGATCATGACCTGAGTCGAAGTCGGACGCTTAACCAACTGAGCCACCCAGATGCCCCTGAAATGGTGTATTTCTAAGCAGGACATATGGATGGAGAGTCAACCCTCTGCATTAACTGAGGAAATCTCAGTAATGCCAATAGCGAACTTTACAGAATTTCCAAAGATTGAGCCTAGCCAAACTTGAGCAGTTGGGCAATGGGGACCATCCTGGTCCACAACACTCAACAATGCATGGCTTACAGATGAATCAGTCTCCATGGCACCATCTGGAGTATGCTGGCAGACTGTGGCTTTGAGGAGTAATGATGGTCTAATCCTGGCAGAATCAGGCTCAGGAGAAGAAGCACAATAAGCTGAACTAATAGCCATAAAATTGACCATGAACAATCAATTAAGAAAAATCAGAATGAGGTATATCTTTTCTCAGACTCAAGGGCAATAGTTAATGAATGGAGTAGCTCTTTATCAAGAACATGGCAGAAAAATGACTGGAAAATTAGGAAATAAGAACATACAGGGTAAAGGCATATGGCAGAAAATATTACTGACTGACATATCCATATTCATCACATGGGTCTCTGAACATCAGAAGGACAACTCTGAAATAATCAAATTTCATAACCAGGTAGACAAACTCACCAAGAAAACTAATGAGGCAAAGATTCCTAAAATGTATCTTTAAAAAAAAAAAAAAGATTGGTGGTGTCTGGGTAGCTCAGCTGGTTAAGTGTCCAACTCTTGATTTTGGCTCAGCTGAAACTGAGATCATGGTTCGTGAGATCAAGCCCCCAGCCCAGATCTCTAACCCACAGAGATCTGTCAGCATGAAGCCTGCTTGGGATTCTCTCTCTCACACCCCTCTATCTGCCCCTCCCCCGCTCATGTATGTTTTCCATCTCTCTCTCTCTCTCTCTCTCAAAATAAATTAAAAAATAAATGTTAAAAAATAAAAAATTTTTTAAATGATTCATGGCTAAGGAGGAAATCAATTAAAACCATAACCTTAATTGATTTCCTCCTTAGCCATGAATCATTTTTTAAATTTTTTATAAGAAAGACAGTGGAACATGAAATCTGAATACACAGACGACGTGCCAGTTTGACAGGATTATTACATGGACACATCACCAAACAGGTCATGATGGCACACATGACTAGAACATAGTCATAGAAAAGAAACATATATATATATATATATATATATACACACACACACATATCTGTCTATATATGTATATACCAAATAGCTCCATTTCAAATTAAGATATGTGAGAATTGCTGAAAGTTTAAAGTTTGAAGGTCATTAATGAATACTTCAGATAAGATCAAACCCAACAGACCCTTCCAAATTATACAAATTGACTATATAGGATCCTTGCCTACATCAGAGAATAAACTATATGCATGCATCATTGTAGACACATGGTCGGGAATAGGATCACCCTATCCTTGCAGGAAATTTTATTAAAAATCCACCATCAGAGCATTAGAAATCTGGATTGCATGGAGTGGTATCCCAATCATCATACAATTAGGTTAGGGAACCCACTTCACAGGAAAGCTAATACAAGAATGGGCTAAGGAAAAAGGCATAGTGTGGAACTTCCACCTACCCTACAACTCAATTACCTCTGAAAGGTATAATAACTTGCTCAAGGAAAAATCTAGGTTGTTTACTAACAAACCATTTATGAAAGCTTGGACTAAAACAATCTGGGAGTTGGCAAGATCTCTAACCCATAGATACAGAAACGCTGGAAAAACTCCTAGTGAATTAGTATTGCAGGCACCAACAGAGATCAGAATTAGCACTAGCAACACCCCAGAATCTAAATTAAAAGGAAAAGTGTTAATTTAAAATTTTTTTTTCTTTAAACATTTATTTATTTTTTGAGAGACAGAGACAGAACATGAGAGGGGGAGGGGCGGAGAGAGAGGGAGTCACAGATTCCAAAGCAGACAGCAGGCTCTCAGCTGTCAGCACAGAGCCTGAACATAGGGCTTGAACTCATGACCGTGAGATCATGACCTGAGCTGAAGTCAGACGCTTAACCGACTGAGCCACCCAGGAGCCCTGGAAAAGTGTTGATTTAAAAACATAATGATAGGGGCGCCTGGGTGGCGCAGTCGGTTAAGCGTCCGACTTCAGCCAGGTCAAGATCTCGCGGTCCGTGAGTTCGAGCCCCGCATCGGGCTCTGGGCTGGTGGCTCGGAGCCTGGAGCCTGTTTCCGATTCTGTGTCTCCCCCTCTCTCTGCCCCTCCCCCGTTCATGCTCTGTCTCTCTCTGTCCCAAAAATAAATAAAAACGTTGAAAAAAAAATTAAAAAAAAAAAAAACATAATGATATATATAGAACTGGGGAAATTATAGCACCTGCCACCAATAAAACCTATTGGGTGACTGAAGGAAAAGACATATTACCGCAAAATTTTAAAAATAATATGATACCTCTACCAAAATTTCAGGCATGAACAACACCATCTTTTATTTTGTCAACGCTAGATGCCTAGCATTTAGCCTAACATGAGGCAAGGCAATTATGCTTGAGGCAATCCTTGCAATAATGGCCGTAATAACTATAGATTTCCTTGTGTGGCAAGAACAACAACAACAACAAACTAAAAATTTGTAGGATACTATCTTTACTTTGCAGGAATGAATCTGGTATGCATCTTTAACCCTATCTGTGTTACTAAGTGGGTTAGTGCAGCGTGCTGCCAGCTGGCCATACAATTTTGCCTATTGCTTGCTAATGAATAGCACTCTCTTTGCAGCTATGGATAGTCTTCCAATAGCTCCAGCAACAGTTATACCACCATTCTGAACTGGAATACCAACTTTTGGTCCAGATACAACTTCCCTGGCTGTGACATTATTACAACTGAGAGTCACCAGCATCACCTAGCTGAACCAGACCCCATCTTTCACTATCAGCATGATCTACTAACTGGGAAACCTGTCAATGTTTCGAGAAACTGAATACTTAGGGTAGCTGATGAAGCAATGGAAACCTCCACTTCAATCTTCACAAGAATCAATGAGGATCATTGACTTGAAGGATGAAGATTGGCCTGAACTACCAACTGGCTCTTGGTATTACAACCCAGAGCATGTGATGACGAAGTACTGGTGTCTGTACTTCTCCCTTATCTTACTGAATTGAGTGCAGCATTGAACACAAGGCAGAGACTGTACAAAGTAACCACACTTTAATTCCTGACTTACTTTGTGTGCTAGCATTTCATTGTAAAACAGCAGCTCCTGAGTATTCACAATGGGCAATTATATCTTTAAATAGAAGAAAAAACCCAAAGATTATTTGCTACACTCCCACTTTACATTGTTTAATCCATATTCATCTATTAGAAAATTAACAATAGATCTCTGGACATTGTGTCCAGTCATTAAGAAAGAGGGACACCTCATAAGGTGTATAGAGGGCACATAGAAAACTTAGCATATAACACATATCATTATCCTTGGTGATATACCTCTGGGTTTTGCCTCACACCAGAGATTTCTACCCAATAATATGGGACCTTTTGATAATAAAACCTCTCATGCTTATATTAGAACCTAAAACAGTAGCCTATACCTTGAAATTTAATATACAGCATTTTCTTTTTTTTAATTTTTTTTAGTGTTTATTCATTTTTGAGATAGAGAGAGACACAGCATGAATGGGGGAAGGTCAGAGAGAGAGAGGGAGACACAGAATCTGAAACAGGCTCCAGGCTCTGAGCTGTCAGCACAGAGCCCAACGTGGGGCTCGAACTCACGGACCGCAAGATCATGACCTGAGCCGAAGTCGGACGCCCAACCGACTGAGCCACCCAGGCGCCCCACATGCAGCATTTTCAAGCTACATATAGATCCCCAAATTTTGCTCAGTTTTATCCATCTTAATTTATGCCAACTTTATAATCTATGCCCAAAACAGATTTTCTAAAGAAAGAAGAGGCTTACAGTTCTTTGTTGGGCTGGTAGGAGGCTTAATTGGAGGAAAAATGGCAGTTGATTTTTCTTATTCCAAATCAATGAAATCACATGAAATTAAAAAATTTTTGAAACCAACAATCACAGTTTAATATATATACCATGGCAGCTTTGTCAAGGTTGGGTACTCAGATGAGTAAAATTAGCAGTATATTACAAAACATCAATTAATTTCATCAGGAAGTAAATAGAGCAATGAAAATTTGATTTTTATTATTATTTTTTTAAACAGAGAACGTGTGTGAGAAGGGGAGAGGGACAAAGGGAAAGAGGGGGAGAGAGAGAGAGACTCTTAATCAGGTCCCATGCTCAACCCCACGTGGGGCTCCACCTCACAACCCTGGGATTATGACCTGAGCTGAAACCAGAGTCAGACGCTCAACTGATTGAGCCACCCAGGCAACCCAACGAATGAAAATTTGACATTAAGTTGGAGGGAATGCTAAAAAATATCAAAATACTTTCAAAAAGAAAATAAAAGATGTTTCTCTGCCTGTAGATTGTCAATTGTTGCAGTTAAGATTGGTTGGTATGTGGAAAACTCGTGGAACAGCAATACTCTTGAGACAATACTGGCTACCTGAGATAACAGTAAACCCAACCAGAAGTCAAATAGGTGCCACACATCCTAATGGCTGTGATTCCTTGGGCAACTGTGAAATTAGATTATTGGCATTTCCAGGAGGAAACATCACGTTGGGTTTACCACACTTTTGCAGTTCCCCAATATTAAAACTTAGAGTGAAGCCTACAGGCACCTTATGATAGAAGGAAAAGATGTTCCTAAGGATATGTTGGTGGAATTGAACCCAAATGCTTTTATTACTGCTAGACTTTTGACTATGCCTATAGTATGTATACCTATGACTAGAGCCTTGATGCCTCCTCTACTAGTTAATATAGGAAATTGGACCATGATAGCATGCTTGAAAGCCAAACTCACCCTAACCTATTTAAGTCAAGGGAAAAATAAGGAACACAACATGATGGGATGTGTAAAACTAGAACAGGTAATGAATGTGGCAATAGAAGAAAAAAGGTATTATTTGAGCTTAATAGAAGATGAAAGAACTATTAAAATAACCAGAGAAATGTTTCACGTTGAACATCCTAAAATTAATAAATGTAAATCATGCATTAAAAAACTTAAGTAGGGGCGCCTGGGTGGCTCAGTCGGTTGAGCATCCAACTTCGGCTCAGGTCACGATCTCACGGTCCGTGAGTTCGAGCCCCGCGTCGGGCTCTGGGCTGATGGCTCAGAGCCTGGAGCCTGCTTCCGATTCTGTGTCTCCCTCTCTCTCTGACCCTCCCCCGTTCATGCTCTGTCTCTGTCTCAAAAATAAATAAACGTTAAAAAAAATTAAAAAAAAAAAAAAAACTTAAGTAAAGGAACATTTGAAAGATGTGACTAAAAAAGTCAAAATAATTTGCAGGAATTGAGAAGAGAACCAAAACATCCATTTCCTAAAATAATGACAGCCTTGAATTCTGATGTTATGGCAACTGAACATGTGCTTGACAGTGATGTGCCAGCCATACTCCATGGAGCTTTACAGAAAAGATCTTTACTTGGAGGTGCACCTGGTTGGCTTAGTCAAGGGAGCATGTGACTCTTGATCTTAGGGTTGTGAATTTGAGCCCCAAGTTGAGTATGGAAATTACTTTAAAAAATAAAATCTTCAAAAAAAAAAGGATTTTTATTTGGAAACATAAACCATTTGGTTAATCTTCTGACAGTTAAGAAGCTTAACTTTTGGCCACTTGGTGATTGGCTATGGTACCATGTTAAAGAGTTCTTTGTTGTGTTTACCTTGGGAATATTAGAAATATCGTTGCTTAAACTGGTCATTAAACTATGGCATAAAAGAATGTGCAAAGGAAAAATACTTGTAAAATATGATAGTTATGATTAAGACTGGAAGTGATGTAGAATCACAGGGTGCATTGATATTTTTGTGAACTTAGGTTTGTACAGAGCATTAGGCCCTTAGTATTAATTCGTGTGTGAGTGATTTGAAATCACAGGTTGGATTATTTTGTTTTGGTTTGATATGCTTTCAAATCCACTTGCTTATAGCCAAGACAAAAACAGTTGTTGTTTTTTTTTAGTAGTAAAGAATTTTCATATAAGAATTAAGTTTTCATATAAGAATTAAGTTGTATCAGGTGTCATCATCTTATCTGTACACACCCACGAGAACTTACTGGCTTAGCGTCTAAGGGGCCCTTCTGGGGGTTTATCAATACACACATATGAAGGAGCAACCATATAGCAAGGGGACATTTTGACTATGAATAAAGAGATTCTGTGATTACTACCCAAGAATGTTTGGTCTAGACAAGGCTACTCTTTGCTAATCCAAAATAGCTCTCCAGGGGCACCTTTGTGGCTCAGTCTGTTACTGTCAGTTAAGCATCTGACTCTTGGTTTCAGCTCAGGTCATGATTTCATGGTTTCATGGGTTTGAGCCCCACATCCTCTCTCCCTTTCCCTCTGCCCCTGCCCCACCTGCACTGTCTCTGTCTCTCTCAAATAAAGAAATAAACTTAAACAAAAGAGAGGAAAGAAAGAAAGAAAAGAAAATAGCTCTCCAAAGACCTTGGAGCAATTCGCTCCTGCCAGGGTAAAGAAAATTCTTTTACTGGCCATGGCCCCTTGAAGAAGATGCTCTTGCCCATCAACACCAGGGCACTCCTGCCCTAGCAACACACTCCAGAAACACTGGGCTTTGACTTTTGCGCTGGCAGGTGGCTAAACTGTTTCACCTGAGTATCAGCTCCTACTAAAGTTACCCGTCAACTAAATTTGAGATTTAGTCCTTTCATCTCCCCTTGACCGGAACAACAGTGTGATTAACTTAAGATTGGTTTGGAGTATGCTATTTCTCTATTGGTAAATTAAAAGGCATTATCCTATATACTATTGGCTTGTGAAATTCAGGCAGTGAACTAGTGTTAAATACATTGTTGACAGAGACAAAAATCAGTCTGAGAGTCATTTGCCTGCCCACAGTAGATTTAGGGGGAATATGCACATTTGTTTAGGTTAGGACTCGGAATTAGGCAGATGCCAGCTACCCCCAGTAGCCTGCTTCTGTGACCTGGCCTGTCCCTACAGCTGCCCTGTTTCAGGTCTCTGGTTCCCCTGACCTGTGCCCCTGGCACATGCACAGTCTGCACTCTGTCAACGGGCCTCTGACTGTTAAGGCCCTGCAGGCCTATAGAGCTCAGGCCGGTCTCCAAAACCTGCATTGCCTCTGGGGTGAAGAGTGCCTGGTCCCCAAAAGTCTTCTTGAAGCAACAGCTTTAAAGTGGTGACAGACAGTCCCTGGCTTCTCTAGCCATCAAGATTCCCACGTGTCTGGTATTGGTGGGTACCCCAGCCATCATCCTGTGCCACCCACCCTGGCAAGGAAGTCTGGATTTCCCCATTTGTGTCTTCAGGGGGAATATGTGCATTTGTGTGGGTTAAGACTTGAAATTAGTCAGATGCCAGGTACCCTCAATGGCCTCTTCCTGTCAACTGACCTCCTGCAACACTGTCCAGCCTTAGGACTCTGGCTACCCTGACCTGTGCTGCCAATGTGTGGGCAGCAGCCACATTGTCAGCTGGTCTAGGGCTGCAGGGGGCACTCCAGGCCCATGGAGCTCTGGCAAGACCTCAACCACCTCAAAGGCTTCGGGGTGCAGGGAGCCCACCACACCCTGAAAATATTTCTGAGGCTCCATTTTTTAAAAATTTTTTTTAACGTTTTTTATTTATTTTTGAGACAGAGAGAGACAGAGCATGAACAGGGGAGGGGCAGAGAGAGAGGGAGACACAGAATCTGAAACAGGCTCCAGGCTCTGAGCTGCCAGCACAGAGCCCGACGCGGAGCTTGAACTCACGGACCATGAGATCATGACCTGAGCTGAAGTCGGACGCTTAACCGACCAAGCCACCCAGGCGCCCCGTGAGGCTCCATTTTAAACCTGGGACTATCAGTCCCCATTCGGACTGGCTGCTTGATGGTATCCGGGGCTTTTCCAGAAATCAAGGCTCCCAGGTGTCTCTTATGGAGGGTACAAGGAGGATCCTGAGAAGACCCTCCCCGGCAAGGCAGTCCAGATTCCTCCAGCTCTGCCTTCAGGAGGTGTAAGTGCATTTGTGTAGGTTAGCACCTAGAGATACGTGAATGCCTAGTACCCCCCACAACCTGCTCTCTCAAGCTGGCTCCTACTCCAGGGCCCTGGCTACCCTGACATACTCTGCTTGCAAATGCGCAGAACAAATTCCATCAGACTAGTGAGGACAGCTAAGGCTCTCCAGACCCACTGAGCTGGGGTCAGTCCCAAACCACCTGCAAACTCTTTTGGTGGACAGAGCCCTCCTCTGAAAATCCTTCTGAGGAGGCACCTTTAAACTGGCAATAAGTCAGTCCCCATTTGGCTGGCTGCCTAATGGGGTCCTGGGATTCCCAGTAATCAAGGCTCCCAAGTTTCTTTCAGTAAAATATAATCCAGCAGATGGCCAGGCCCTGTCCCCACAATAAGGTCCAGATTCCTAAAGCCTTACCTTCAAGGAGAATATGCACACTGATGTAGTTTAGGGTTTGGAATTATGCAGATACCTTGCACCCCCTCCAGCCTGATCCCATGACCAGTCCTCTCCAAACATTTGCCCTGTTCCAGAGCCCTGGCTATATACATACCTTGCACATATGCAGGATGCAACCCACCAGCCCACTTAGGGCAGCCGGGGCCTTCTAAGCCTGCGAACTGGCCTGCCCCCAACTACTTCCATAGATACACTCTTAGAGCAACGCTACCCCTGAAAATTCTGAGGTGGCAGCTTTAAACTGGTGACAGTCCTCATTTGGACTGGCTGCCTGAAGAGGGTTCACTAGCAATCAAGGCTCCCAGGCATCTGATTGGAAGATATTCCAGCAGGTTGCCTGGGGCCCAACTCTGGCAAGGAAGTGCCTCTTTTCCCCAGCTCTGCCTTCAGGGGGAACATGCAAATTGGTGTAGGTTAGGGCTCAGAATTAGGCAGAAGCCTTATGCTCTGAACAGCCCACTTCCATGACTTGGCCTCCCCAGACACTTGCCCTGTTCCTGGCTCCTGGCTACTGGCCTGTACACAAGCCAGCCCTCCAGGGGCAGTCCAGGCCCTCCAGGCTGGTGGAGTTCAGTTTGGTTCCAAACCACATGCATAGCCTCCAGGGTGGAGGGAGCACACCCCCCAAAAAAGTCTTTCTGAGGGGGCAGCTTTCAGTGATGTCAGTCTCTATTTGGCTGCCTCCTGGGGTCCCCAGCTTACCAGTAATCAAGGCTCCCAGGTGTCTCTTAGTGAAGGATACTCCGTCCTGACAAAGCAGTCCTGTCTCCTCCAGCTTTGACTTCAAGAGGAATATCTGCATTCGCATAGGCTGGGTAGATGCATTACATACCTCCACAACAGCTCACTGTCATAATCTGACCTCTCCACACACTCTCCCAGTTCCAGGTTCTTGGCTACCCTGAGCTGCACGTCTCGCGCATGTGCAGTATGTACCGTCCAGCCCATCTTGGGCAGGTGGAAGCCTGCTAGCCTGTGGAGCCTAGTAATCAAGGAACGCAGGTGTTTCTAACTGCAGCATACCCAGGCTATTAGGCCTGGCCCCACAGGGGCAGTTTCCTCCAGCTCTGCCTTTAGGGGGAATATGTGCATTATATAGATTCGGGCTTGGAATTAGGCAAATGCCAGGTACTCCCAGCAGCTCACTCCTGTGACCAGGCTTCTCCTGACACTTTTCCTATCACAGGCCCTAAGCTAACCTGACCTGTGTAGCACATGCGTGGTACAAATGAAATCAGCTGGTCTTGGGGGGGGGGGGGGTGAGGCCTATCCCCAACCACCTGCACAGGCTTGACAGTCTTTATTGAGGAAACAACTTTAAAATGGCCAAAGTCAGTCCACATTTGCACTGGCTGCATTAAGGGGCCCCAGACATCTACATTTTAGCCTAATAACTAAAATCAGCTAAATGTTTAGTGATTTAAAAGTATTTCTAAATAATATTTGTATAGTCTAGCCACAATCCACTTACCCTATTAAGTTTGGACATCTTCATATATTGTGATTCATTTGTGAAGTTAATAGCCTCAGCATTTTACAAGTCACTCTGTGTAGTTAGGAAGACAGAAAGCTTTTAGTTTACATCATTTTCCCTTGAATAGAGAGCTCAATAAGTCATTTCCTCCTGTTGAAATAAAAGCTGTTCAATGAGAATACAGACCAAATTCTGTAACTAGAGAAGTATATGTTACTGTCATGAGCCCATGAAAACAATATCTGATATATCTAAATTCTAGTTCAATAAAAGAATTTTGACAAGCTCTTCAGATTCATTTTGGCTTATTTTGTATGACACTGATCAGTATGCTTGTTTGCCTGTTTTTGAATGGTTGAATTCATTGCCCAATGGCTGGTTTTTAAAATACAGTCTACTTGACTTCTCTGTCCCATTTAACACTGTCCACTACCATGGGTTCGTGGTCTCTCCTCTCTGATCTTCTCAAATACCACTGTCTGAGGTCCTCCTAACTCTCTGATAATTCTTATCTTGGGTTCTCTCACTGTCTTAGCTGTTGTGATTTCTCTTGAACTTCTTCTTTTCTCTTTGGTGCGCTTACCTGATGTCCTCAACTATTCTTATTTTTTCATTTATAGACATTAACTCTCAAATCTATTTCTTAAATGCCAACCTTAATCTTGAATTCTAGACTTGTATTTTTTATCTGTATTCTGGACACCTCTACCTGGATATACAAAACATTTTTTTTATTATCACTTATTACCTACCTACATACCCAAAACACTGGTCCTCTTCCTAGATTCCTGTTCTTAGTGGATGGTGTTGCCATCCATCCTTTTTCCCAAGCTGGAAATCTCAATTATTCTTAATTCCTCTGTCTTTACCCCTCTCATGTTCTCTTTCAAAAAAAATCTTCAATCTAGCCCATCTTTTCCATCATCTCTGCTTTGCCCTAGTTTAAAAGGCTTGCATCATCTTTCACTTGGACTTCCCAAACAGCCTCAAAATTGACCTCCTTTCAGCCCAGAGGACTCCCATCAAAATCAACCAATGCAGGCCAACAGCAAGACATATTATATTTAAATTTGCAAAATATAGTGATAAAGAAAAATCCTAAAATCAGTAAGACAAAAGAGGTCCCCAACTTACAAGGAAAGATCCATAAGGCTAGCTGCAACTCTCTCAACAGAAACTTGGCAAGCCAGAAGGTAGCGGCATAATATATTCAATGTGTTGAATGGAAAAATCTGCAACCAAGAATACTGTAACCAGCAAGGCTATCAATCAGAATAGAAGGAGAGATAAAGAGTTTCCCAGACAAACAAAAACTAAAAGAGTCCATGACCTCTAAACCAGACCTGCAACAAATATTAAAGTGGAAAGGAAAGACCAAATGTGACAAAGACAAGAAAGGAACAGAGGAAATCTCTAGAAACAACAACAAAACAAGAAATAAAATGGCAATAAATACATACCTATCAATAATTACTCTGAATGTAAGTGGACTAAATCCTCCAATTAAGACATAAGGTGTCATAATGGACAAAAAACAAGACCCATTTATATGCTGCCTACAAATGACTCATTTTAGACCTAAAGACACCTACAGATTGAAAGTGAGGGGATGGAGAAAAATTTATCATGCAAATGGACAATAAAAGAAAGCCAGAGTAGCAATGCTTCTATCAGACAAACTAGATTTTAAACCTAAGACTATAGGGGCGCCTGGGTGGCACAGTCGGTTAAGCGTCCGACTTCAGCCAGGTCACGATCTCGCGGTCCGTGAGTTCGAGCCCCGCGTCAGGCTCTGGGCTGATGGCTCGGAGCCTGGAGCCTGTTTCCGATTCTGTGTCTGCCTCTCTCTCTGCCCCTCCCCCGTTCATACTCTGTCTCTCTCTGTCCCAAAAATAAAATAAAAAAACGTTGAAAAAAAAAAAAAAACCTAAGACTGTAACAAGAGATGAAGAAAGACACTATATCACAATAAAGGGGACTATCCAAGAAGATATAACAATTATAAATATTTATGCTTCCAACTTGGAAGACCCCAAATATATAAAAACAATTAATAAAAAACAAAAAGGAACTCATTGATAATAATACAATAATAGAAGGAGACTTTAACACCCCATTTATATCAATAGACAGATCATCAAAACAGAAAATCAACAAGGAAACAGTGGCTTTGAATGTTACACTGGACCAGATGGACCTAACAGATATATTCATAACATTTCCTCCTAAAGCATCAGAATACACATTCTTTTTGAGTGCACATGAGACATTCTCCAGAACAGATCACATACTAGGTCACAAATAAGGCCTCAACAAGTACAAAAAGATTGGAATCATATCATGCATGTTTTATGACCGCAATGCTATGAAACTGAAAGTCAATTACACGAAAAAATTTGGAAAGACCACACAAATACATAGAGTTAAAGAACATGCTACTAAACAATTCACGGGTCAACCAAGAACTCAAAGAAGAAAAATTTCAAAATACATGGAAACAAATGGAAATGAAACCACAATTGTCCAAAATCTTTGGGATGCAGCAAAAGTGGTCCTAAGAGGGAAGTATATAGCAATACAGGTATACCTCAAGAAGCAAGAAAAATCTCAAACAACCTAACCTTACACCTAAAGGAGCTAGAAAAAGAACAACAAACAAAGCCTAAAGCCAGCAGAAGAAGGGAAATAATAAAGATTAGAGCAGAAATAATTTTGATATAGAAACTAAAAAAAACAATAGAACAGATCAATCAAATCAGGAACTGGTTCTTTGGAAATAATAAAATTGATAACCCCCTAATAGACTTATCAAAAAGAAAAGAGAAAGGACCCAATAAATAAAATCACAAATGAGAGAGGAGAAATAACAACTAACACCACAGAAATACAAACAATTATAAATTAATATTATGAAAAACTGTATGTCAACAAATTGGACAACCTGTAAGAAATGGTTAAATTCCTAGAAACATGAACTACCAAAACTGAAACAGGAAGAAATAGAGAATTTGAACAGACTGATAACCAGCAAAGAAATTGAATCAGTAATCTCCCAACAAGCAAAAGTCCAGGGCCAGATGGCTTCACAGGTGAATTCTACCAAATATTTTTTTTTTTAAATTTTTTTCAACGTTTTTTATTTATTTTTGGGACAGAGAGAAACAGAGCATGAACGGGGGAGGGGCAGAGAGAGAGGGAGACACAGCATCGGAAACAGGCTCCAGGCTCCGAGCCATCAGCCCAGAGCCTGACGCGGGGCTCGAACTCACGGACCGCGAGATCGTGACCTGGCTGAAGTCGGAGGCTTAACCGACTGCGCCACCCAGGCGCCCCAGATATTTAAAGAGTTAATACGTATTCTTCTCAAACTATTCCAAAAAATAGAAGGAAAACTTCCAAATTCATTGGAATTTGGCCAACATCCCTGATGTACATGAATACAAAATTCTCAATAAAATACTAGCAAATTGAATCCAACAGAACATTAAAAGAATCATTAACCATAATCAAGTGGGATTTATTCCTGTGCTGCAAGGGTAGTTCAATATTCACAAATTAATCAACATGATATACCACATTAATTAAAAAAAAAGGATTAAGAACCACATTATCCTCTCAATAGATGCAGAAAAAGCACTTGACAGAGGTGCCTGAGTGGCTCAGTTGGTTAAGCGTCCAACTCTTGGTTTTGGCTCAGGTCACTATTTCACAGCTTGTGGGATAGAGCCTGCTTGGGATCTGTGTCTCCCTCTCTCTCTGCCCTCCCCCACTTGTGCTGTCTCTGTCTCTTTGAAAATAAATAAACTTAAAAAAAAATTTTTTAAAGCACTTGACAAAGTACAGCATCCATTCTTGATAAAAACCCTCATCAAAGTAGATTTAGAGGGAACATCATACAGGCCATACATAAAGGCCATACATGAAAGGATACATGAAAGGCCACACCTAATATCCTCACTGGCCAAAAACTGAGACCTTTTCCTCTGTGGTCAGGTACAAGACAGGGATGTCCACTGTCACCACTGTTATTTACATAACATAGTACTGGAAGTCCTAGCCTCAGCAATTGGACAACACACAGAAATAAAAGGCATCCAAATTGGCAAGAACAAAGTCAAATTTTCGCTATTTGCAGATGACATGATACTCTATATAGAAAATCTGAAAAACTCCACCAAAAAATTGCTAGAACTAATACATAATTCAGCAAAGTTGCAGGATACAAAATCAACATACAGAAATCTGTTGCATTTCTATACACCAATAATGAAGCAGCAGAAAGAGGAGTCAAGGAATCAACCCCAATTACAATCACACCAAAACCCATAAGATCCTAGGAATAAACCTACCCAAAGAGGTAAAAGATCTGTACTCTGAAAACTATTGAACACTTATGAAAGAAGACACAAAGAAATGGAAAAATATCCCATGCTCATGGACTGAAAGAATAAATATTGTTAAAATGTCTATATTACCCAAAGTAATCTACACATTTAATGCAATACCTATCAAAATACCAAAAGCATTTTTCACAGAATTCAAACAAATAACCCTGAAATTTGTGCGGAACCACAAAAGACCCTGAATAGCCAAAGCAACATTGAAAAAGCAAAGCAAAGTTGGAGGCATCAGAGTTCTGGGCTTCAGGTTATATTACAAAGCTGTAGTCATCGAGACAATATGGTATTGGCACAAAAATAGACACATAGATCAAGAGAACAGAATAGAAAGCTCAGAAATGAATCCACAACTATATGGTCAATTAATCCTCAACAAAACAAGAAAGAATATCCAATGCATAAAAGTTTCTTCAACAAATGGTGTTAGGAAAACTGGACAGCAACATGAAAAAAAAATGAACCTGGACTACCTTTTTACACCATACACAAAAATAAATTCAAAATGGATGAAAGACCTAAATGTGAGACAGGAAACCATCAAAATCCTAGAGGACAACACAGGCAGTAACCTCTTTGACATCGGCTGTGGCTGCAGCAACTTCTTGCTAGATATGTCTTCTGAGGTAAGGGAAACAAAAGCAAAAATAAACTATTGGAACTTCATCAAAATAAAAACTTCTGCACAGCACAGGAAACAATCAACAAAACTAAAAGGCAACCTATGGAATAGGAGAAGATACTTGAAAATGATACATCTGATAAAATATGGAAATACAAATATGAAAATGGAGAGCGGGTAGATATGCAAACCAAGAAACAGACTCTTAACTATAGAGAAGAAACTTATGGTTACCAGAGGAGAGGTAGATAGGGGAATGGGTTAAATAGGTGATGGGGATTAAGAAGGGCACTTGTGATGAGCACCGGGTGTTGTATGTAAATGATGAATCACTAAATTGTACACCTGAAACTAAATTTATACTGTATGTTAACTAACTGGAATTTAAATAAAAACTTCAGGGAGAAAAAAAAAAAAAAAAAAAAAAAAGAACTGGTCTCCTTTTTACTCTCCCTGATCTGGTCCATCTTCTTCAGTGCCAAGAGCATAATCTATGTATGAAAGAATTTTGTCAATACCACAGCTTGCTTTTGCCTGTCAAATGATGCCAGAAATTAGATTTGCAACCAACTTATGACATAGTTAGCTCATGATTGTTACAGCTGTATCAAATATACCACACTTTGCTGTTCACTGAAAATATGGCAAAGAATAAAAATGAAGGTTTTTACATCATTTTTAACACTGGATTAAGCTGCAAATTCACACAAAAAATTTATATCAAGCTCTGCAAAGAACTACCTTAGCATAAATAAAAGGATAGAGTTTACATATAAAAACTATAAGGAAAAGAATGCTCGTTGAGTAATGTTTTTACAGGTAAACTCAGTAATATGTAAATAGTAATTAATAGCATCATATTGAGCCATTGGCAGAGTTAAATCCCCTTGTGCAAATTCTCTAGAGTTGGATGAAGATATTGGCAAATGGGTAGGAGAAAGCTTTCCTTGATGGAATAATTGCTATTGTCTTTTTCACTGCCATTTTGTCAAAGACAGCTTATTATTTTTTTAAATTTTATTTTCAAATCATCTCTACACCCAGCGTGTGGCTCGAACTCACAGCACCAAGATGAAAAGTCGCATGCTCTATTGACTGAGCCAGCCAGATGCCCTCAAAGACAGCTTATTTTTAAATAATTATGTTACAAACAAATATTGTATTTTCCCCAAGCTAAAAAACTTAGCTTTGCTGCCAGAGAACACAAGGGGCAAGAAAGCTCTCTATATCAGGACACTAAAACTTGAGTAGTTTTTTTTCCCCCTCTCTAAAAAATTTCAGTTATTTTTTTTCCCCAAAGGTCTTTTTTCAGAAGTGCAATTTAGGATCCACATGCAAGGAATCCATGTCGCCACTAGAGGGCGCCAACCACTTACACAACGATGAGTAGTAACCATTTCCCCATCTTTCCCCTTCTGAATTTTTTCTTTCTTTCTTTCTTTCTTTCTTTCTTTCTTTCTTTGAACTATTTCTAAATCAGAAAGGCCAGGTGTTCTTCGTAAAAGCCTTAGTAAATAGTTTATATTCTCTCTCCCTTGTGATTTGTTGTGATATATACACATGAAACCACAGATAATTAGGGCCACACATATTTTCTTCCCATAAAAAAAACAGCTCCTGTGATCTTCTTTCTCAACTTTTCTTTCCTTGCCCCCCTGCCATGTTTTAAAATCAGTTCTGAAGTTTGTCATATTCTTGTATTGCTCAACTTTATGGCTGTAATTATATTAACTGACTTTAAAGTAATCAGATTTCTCTTCTCCCCTCTCCTTTCTGTTTCTGTTTTGTTGTCTTCCATCTCCTTCCCTCATATATTCCCAAGCATTTTTTCATCTATTCCTTTTTTTTCATCCAAATATTTGACTCCTGAAAGCGATGTTACAAGAAATGGGGAGGCCATGCTGTATACAAAACTCTAAGTAAGAAAAGCCTAGCATAGAGGTCAAGTGTGCTTTGGTCCATCCCTCCCTGGGGCTGGTCTTCCACAACAGGTGCAGGTGAATGTGGTGCTTCATCAGCCAGACAGAAAAGACATCTCTCTGAGTCTTTCTAGAGGAGGAGAGTCAGCAAAACGGGTGGTTCTGGAGCATCTAGGAATGTAGTTCACAACAATGCATAGTGTTAGCTGAACAAGACAAAATCTGTTGTTATTATTATAGAGAAAAGATAGAAGAGTCTGTAAACTCAAGCAAATATGAGTGGCTGTACTGGTGAGAACAAAAATCCATTTATATCATTTTTTATTCTGGGGCACTTGGATGGCTCAGTTGGTTAAGCTTCTGACTCTTGACTTCGGCTCAGGTCATGATCTTATAGTTTGTGAGTTCGAGCCCCGTATCTGGCTCTGTGCTGGCAGCACAAAACCTGCTTGGGATTCTGTCTCCCTGTCTCTCTGCCCTCCCTCGCTTGCTATCTGTCTCTCAAAAAATAAATACAAATAAACTGAAAAATTTTTTATATAATTTTTATTCTTGAAATAACATTACAAAGAAAATTTTGTGGGAATATATAATCATATGTTGTGACTTTCTCAAAATGTCCCTAAAAGCATCTGTTTGTCTTTGTAATCAATCCACTACAGTTTTTCATTTGTGTAGTATTTAAATTCTTTTGGCAACTCTTCTATTTCAGCCAGCAAATCCCCTTGAGAATAGAAGCTCCTCGTGTTTATAGTCATTTACTTGTTTTTTAATGTTTATTTATTGATTATTTTTAACATTTATTTATTTTTGAGAGACAGACAGAGTGCAAGTGGGGGAGGGGCATAGAGAGAGGGGGACACAGAATCTGAAGTGGGTTCCAGGCTCTGAGCTGTCAGCACAGAGTTGAAGGCAGGGCTCGAACTCATGAGCCATGAGATCATGATCTGAGCCTAAGTCAGATGCTTACCCGACCGAACCACCCAGGCACCCCCCTAATGTTTGTGTATTTATTTATTTTGGAGAGGAGGGAGGGGCAGAGAGAGAGGGAGAGAGAGAATCCCAACCAGGTTCTGCACTACCAGAGCAGAGCCCCACACAGGGCTCAAACCTACAAACCATGAGATCACGAACTGAGCCAAAAGCCATCCAGCCCGATATGGGGCTCGAGCCCATGAACCGTGAGATCTTGACCTGAGCTGAAGTCAGCTGCTTGACTGAGCCACCCAGGTGCCCCAGTAACCTTGTCTTAGTTATCTCTCTCAAGGGTGCCTCCTTCCTCTAGTATTCTAGAATTTATTGAATAAATTCAAGTAGATGATACACCATTTTTAAAATTATTATTTTTACTTTTACAGAGTGCACTTGGGGGAGGAGCAGAAGGAGAGAGAGAGAGAGAGAGAGAGAGAGAGAGAGAGAATCTCAAGCTCACTATGGAGCCCTATAAGGGGCTCTATCTCACAACCCTGGGATCACGACCTGAGCCAAAATCAAGATGTGGTTGCTCAACAGACTGAGCCACCCAGGTGCCTGACTCTATACCATTTGTAAATCAAAGTACTCTACAAATATATCACTGTTGTTATTAAGTTGTATGTTTTTAGGGGTGCCTGAATGGCTCAGTCAGTTAAGCATCTGACTTCAGATTGGGTCATGATCTCATGATTTGTGAGTTTGAGCCCTACATTGGACTCTCTGCTGTCAGCATGGACCCTGCTTTGAATCTTCTGCCCACCCCCCCACTCCCCACCCTTCCCCCACTTGTTCTCTCTCTCTCTCTCTGTGTCTCTCATTCTCTCTCTCTGTCTCTCATTCTCTCTCTCTCTCTCAATAAACTTTTAAAAAAAGATGTAAGTTTTTAATGCATATCACAGTTCTTTCTTTTCAGATTCTTTTTTTTAAATATATGAAATTTATTGTCAAATTGGTTTCCATACAACACCCAGTGCTCATCCCAAAAGATGCCCTCTTCAATGCCTATCACCTACCCTCCCCCCCACCCCATCAACCCTCAGTTTGTTCTCATTTTTAAAGAGTCTCTTATGTTTTGGCTCTCTCCCACTCTAACCTCTCTCTTTTTTTTTTTCCTTCCCCTCCCCCATGGGTTTCTGTTAAGTTTCTCAGGATCCACATAAGAGCGAAAACATATGGTATCTGTCTTTCTCTGTATGGCTTATTTCACTTAGCATCACACTCTCCAGTTCCATCCACGTTGCTACAAAGGGCCATATTTCATTCTTTCTCATTGCCATGTAGTACTCCATTGTGTGTATAAACTACAATTTCTTTATCCATTCATCAGTTGATGGACATTTAGGCTCTTTCCACAGTTTGGCTATTGTTGAGAGTGCTGCTATAAACATTGGGGTACAAGTGCCCCTATGCCTCAGTACTCCTGTATCCCTTGGGTAAATTCCTAGCAGTGCTACTGCTGGGTCATAGGGTAGGTCTATTTTTAATTTTCTGAGGAACCTCCACACTGTTTTCCAGAGTGGCTGCACCAGTTTGCATTCCCACCAACAGTGCAAGAGGGTTCCCGTTTCTCCACATCCTCGCCAGCATCTATAGTCTCCTGATGTGTTCCTTTTGGCCACTCTGACTGGCGTGAGGTGGTATCTGAGTGTGGTTTTGATTTGTATTTCCCTGATGAGGAGCAACGTTGAGCATCTTTTCATGTGCCTGTTGGCCATCCGGATGTCTTCTTTAGAGAAGTGTCTATTCATGTTTTCTGCCCATTTCTTCACTGGGTTATTTGCTTTTCGGGTGTGGAGTTTGGTGAGCTCTTTATAGATTTTGGATACTAGCCCTTTGTCCGATAAGTCATTTGCAAATATCTTTTCCCATTCCATTGGTTGCCTTTTAGTTTTGTTGTTTCCTTTGCTGTGCAGAAGCTTTTTATCTTCATGAGGTCCCAATAGTTCATTTTTGCTTTTAATTCCCTTGCCTTTGGGGATGTGTCAAGTAAGAAATGGCTACGGCTGAGGTCAGAGAGGTCTTTTCCTCTTTTCTGATTCTTACCTTCGGTCACTCTTCAAACATTATTTCAGAGCCTACAATGTGCCAGGCACTGTGCTAGGATATAAGTATGAATGTGACATTGTCCCTGACTCTCCACATTATGTCACATCTCCTTTCTCCTTAAATCTCTAATACTTCATTTTCTCTTATTGTCAACTGGTGATCTCACTTTACACTTGGTTGAAGGAAGAGAAGCCAACAGGCACTAATTACATCGCCTCACCATCCAATCTACCAACCCACCTAACTCTGAACACATGTAGTCTCTCTTTTCACTAGGAAAACGCATACCCTCTCCTCTCCAGGGCTCTGGATTGCATGCCTGCCACGTTTTACTTGGGCCGTTATCTGCTCTTTTCTGCAAAATGCCTTCGTGTTTTCAATAAGGAAACTCTAGGGTCCACACCCTCGACGGCTTCTGCCCTGACTCTGCATCCTTTCACAGTGAAACTCATCAACAATTGCCTGTGTTTGCTCTTCACTTTCTCACTTCTCCATCTCCTCCAACCCACTTCAATTATATGTTCATTGAATTTGCTGAAATAACCTTCATCAAATCTGTCACCAGTGACTTCACCTTGCCGAATACAATGCCAGTGTTCAGCGCTCTCTAATTTGACCACACTTCGGGATTTGGCAGAGATGACCATTTCCTCTTACTTAGAACACATTCCATTGTTGGCTTCTATTACCATATACTGTCAATTTTCCCTCCTACATCACTGGAATTTCTTCTGGGTCACCTCTTCCTTTACTCTGCCTGTATATATTAAGTGCCCTAGGTGTCTATTTTAGGACCTCTTTTCTTCTGCAGTTAATGTCACGTCATAGGTGATTATATCCAGTCTCATTGCTTTAAATACAATCTATATGTTGAAGAGTTACAAAATTATGTGTCCAACTCTGATATCTCCCCTGATCTACACACTTAAATATTTATCTGCCTTCTTACATCTCTACTTGCATCCCTTAGTGCATCTTAAATATAACAAGACAAAATCAGAATGTTTTCCTGAAAACGCTTTCCTTTTCCAGGAAAGACTTGAGTAAAAGGATCCCCACTCACCCAGCGATTCCTCTTGCCACCACATCCAATTCATCAATGAGTCTTCTCAGCCCTACTGCAAACTGGAACCTAATCAAACCTCTGCTCACCACCATAACTACTATGACCTTTGTCCAAACCACCCTCACCTCTTGCCTGGATGGCAGCAATGGCAATATGAACATTATCTATGTTTATCTTCTTGCCTACCACTCAAGAAGCCAGAGAAACTTTTCAAAAGAAAATCACATGACTGCCCTACTTAAAACCCTCTGATAGCTTCCTCTTGCCATTAGAGTAAAACTGCAGCTCCTGTCCAAGTCCCCCGAGACCCGCATAGCTTTCTGACCTCATCAGCTACCACTCTCCTCCTGTTCACTGAGCACAGGGCCGGCCTTACAGCCCTCATTTAATGCCAAATGCATTCCTGCCTTAGGATTTGCTCTTACTGTTCCCTATTCTAGAAATATTCTTCCCACAGATCTCTTCCCTGGGTAGACTCCTTCCCTTCATTCACTTCCTGGAGCTGCCAGTGCAAATGCTGGCTCCTCAGATCCCCTCACCTTTCTGTCCAAAGTGTCCTCCCACCCACTGCCCACCTCCAAAGTCATTCTATTCCCCATTACTCTGTTTTATTTTTTCATAAGACTTACTACTACCTGAAAGTATTTACTTGTTGACATTATTTTGTCTTCCTCCTCACTAGAATATTAAGGCAAAAGGCACGGCTCTCATGGCTCAACCCTATGTCCCCAGTGTCCGGCAGACAGATGTTCAGTAAACATTTATTAAATAAATAAATAATTGAATGAATGAATGAGTGGGAAGACATGAAAGACAGCATAATGATAACCCTCAGTGATACAAACTGTGACAGAGATAACCAACCAAGGAAATGGTCCTTGAAGAGAAGCAGTATCATAAGATAATCCAATTGCTCGATAATTCTTTTTGCTTTGAAAATGTAAGATTACATTTTTATCATTCAGATCTTAAATATTTAAAGATAGTTAAACTAAACACCTTTCATATAGGAAATCTCACTTTTCACCCCTTTCCACTTTGCAGGTCCAGATGGGTCTTCCTAATTAAGGCCCATACCTCATTTCTCACTACCTTTTCAGGCTTCTACAACATGTTCTTCACAAAAACAAGAGCAAATTAATAGACTAGAACAGCTATCTGTATTTTTGAGATGCTATAGTTACTTGAAATCTTAGACTTTGCTAAGAGCAGGACAATTGCTTTTGAGATTTCTGTGAAATACTATGATAGTCAAAATTAATAGGTGTATTTGAAATAAATTATCAAAGAGTGTCATACATTTTGATCTTTAGGTCTTTATTTTTTTGTATTTTTTAATTGAGGTATAACTCAACATTATGTTAGTTTCGACAGTACAGCATAATGATTAGGTAATCATATATATTATGAAATGATCACTACATATCTACTTAACATCCATCACCGCACATAGTTAAAGAGTTTTTTTTCTTGTAATGAAAACTTTTAAGATCTGTCAGCAACTTGCAAATATGCAACACAGTATTATTAACTATAGTCACCATGCTGTGCATTATATCTCCATGACTGATTTATCTTATAAATGGAAGTTTTGACCCCCTTTTCCCATTTTGCCCACTCCTCATCCCCTGCTTCTGGCAACCATCAATCTGTTTTTTTTTTAACTATGAACTCCTATTTTTTTGTTTTGTTGTTTTTTAGATTCTACATTTAAGTGAGATCATATAGTACTTGTCTTTCTCTGACTTACTTCACCTAGCATGGTGCCCTCAAGGTGCATCCATGTTGTTGCAAATGGCAAAATTTTATTTTATTTTTTTGTAATACCTGAATAATGTTCCAGATCTGTTTTCAGATCTTGACCATTGTAAATCGTGCTGTAAAGAAATGAGTGTGCATATATCTTTTCAAGTTTATGTTTTCAATTTCTTCCAATAAATACCCAGAGGTGGGATTCCTAGATTATATGATAGTCCTATTTTTAATTTTTGAGGAAACTTCATACTGTTTTTCCCACAGTGGCTGCTCCAATTTATATTCCTACCAGCAGTGCACAAGGATTCACTTTTCTCCACATTCTCACCAACACTTGTTATTTCTTGTCTTTTTGATACTAGCCATTCTAACAGGTGGTTTTGATTTACATTACCCTGATGATGATTGGTGATGTTGAGCGACTTTTCTAGAAAAATATCTATTCAGATCCTCTACCCATTTTAAAATCAGATTGTTTTTTTGCTATCGAGTCATAAGAGTTCTTTATATATTTTGAATATTAAACCCTTATCAGATGTATAACTTGAAAATATTTTTCCTCATTTATAAGTTGTCTTTTCATTGTGTTAATGGTTTCCTTTACTGTGAACACGTCTTTTAGTTTGATGTAGTCAGTCCCATTTGTTTATTTTTGCCCTTGTTGCTTTTGCTTTGGCATCAAATCCAAAACATCTACTAAGACTGATATCAGGGAGCTTACTGCTTATGTTATCTTCCGGCAGTTCTATTGTTTCAGGTCTTACATTCAAGTCTTTAGTCCATTTTGAGTTGACTTTTGTGTATGGTGTCAGATAGTGGTCCAGTTTCATACTTTTGCATGTGGTTGTCCAGTTTTCCCATTCTTTCCCCATTGTATATTCTTGGTTCTTCTTTAAAAAGAAAATTAATTGTTGAAACAGCACGCTGAGAAGAAAGGAAGACGGCTGCGTAGGAGGACGCTGGGCTCACCGCATCCTGCTGATCACTTAGATTCCACCTACCCGGGCCTAAATAACCCAGAAAACCGCCAGAAGACTAGCAGAATGGATTCTCTGGAGCCAAGCGCAGATGAGAGGCCCAAGGAAAAGGGTAGGAAGGGTGGAGAGGCGGTGCGCGCTACACGGACTGGCGGGAGGGAGTCGGGGCGGTTATTTCAACAAGTTCAGTGAACATATAATTGAAGTGGGTTGGAGGAGATGGAGAAGTGAGAAAGTGAAGAGCAAACACAGGCAATTGTTGATGAGTTTCACTGTGAAAGGATGCAGAGTCAGGGCAGAAGCCGTCGAGGGTGTGGACCCTAGAGTTTCCTTATTGAAAACACGAAGGCATTTTGCAGAAAAGAGCAGATAACGGCCCGAGTAAAACGTGGCAGGCATGCAATCCAGAGCCCTGGAGAGGAGAGGGTATGCGTTTTCCTAGTGAAAAGAGAGACTACATGTGTTCAGAGTTAGGTGGGTTGGTAGATTGGATGGTGAGGCGATGTAATTAGTGCCTGTTGGCTTCTCTTCCTTCAACCAAGTGTAAAGTGAGATCACCAGTTGACAATAAGAGAAAATGAAGTATTAGAGATTTAAGGAGAAAGGAGATGTGACATAATGTGGAGAGTCAGGGACAATGTCACATTCATACTTATATCCTAGCACAGTGCCTGGCACATTGTAGGCTCTGAAATAATGTTTGAAGAGTGACCGAAGGTAAGAATCAGAAAAGAGGAAAAGACCTCTCTGACCTCAGCCGTAGCCATTTCTTACTTGACACATCCCCAAAGGCAAGGGAATTAAAAGCAAAAATGAACTATTGGGACCTCATGAAGATAAAAAGCTTCTGCACAGCAAAGGAAACAACAAAACTAAAAGGCAACCAATGGAATGGGGAAAGATATTTGCAAATGACTTATCGGACAAAGGGCTAGTATACACAATCTATAAAGAGCTCACCAAACTCCACACCCGAAAAACAAATAACCCAGTGAAGAAATGGGCAGAAAACATGAATAGACACTTCTCTAAAGAAGACATCCGGATGGCCAACAGGCACATGAAAAGATGCTCAACGTTGCTCCTCATCAGGGAAATACAAATCAAAACCACACTCAGATACCACCTCACGCCAGTCAGAGTGGCCAAAAGGAACACATCAGGAGACTATAGATGCTGGCGAGGATGTGGAGAAACGGGAACCCTCTTGCACTGTTGGTGGGAATGCAAACTGGTGCAGCCGCTCTGGAAAACAGTGTGGAGTTTCCTCAGAAAATTAAAAATAGACCTACCCTATGACCCAGCAGTAGCACTGCTAGGAATTTACCCAAGGGATACAGGAGTACTGAGGCATAGGGGCACTTGTACCCCAATGTTTATAGCAGCACTCTCAACAATAGCCAAATTGTGGAAAGAGCCTAAATGTCCATCAACTGATGAATGGATAAAGAAATTGTGGTTTATATACACAATGGAGTACTATGTGGCAATGAGAAAGAATGAAATATGGCCCTTTGTAGCAACGTGGACGGAATTGGAGAGTGTGATGCTAAGTGAAATAAGGCATACAGAGAAAGACAGATACCATATGTTTTCGCTCTTATGTGGATCCTGAGAAACTTAACAGGAACCCATGGGGGAGGGGAAGGGAAAAAAAGAAAAAAAAAAGAGGTTAGAGTGGGAGAGAGAGCCAAAGCATAAGGGACTCTTAAAAACAGAACAAACTGAGGGTTGATGGGGGGTGGGAGGGAGGGTAGGGTAGGTGATAGGCATTGAAGAGGGCATCTTTTGGGATGAGCACTGGGTGTTGTATGGAAACTAATTTGACAATAAATTTCATATAATAAAAAAAAATTAATTGTTGGGAATGCAAACTGGTGCAGCCACTCTAGAAAACAGTATGGAGTTTCCTCAAAAAACTAAAAATAGAGGTACTCTACGACCCAACAATTGCACTACTAGGTATTTATCCAGGGGATACAGGTGTGCTGTTTCGAAGGGACACATGGACCCCCATGTTTATAGAAGCACTATCAACAATAGCCAAAGTATGGAAAGAGCCCAAATGTCCATCGATGGATGAATGGATGAAGAAGAGGTGGTATATATATAAATTGGAGTATTACTCGGCAATCAAAAAGAATGAAATCTTGCCATTTTCAACTACATGGATGGAACTGGAGGGTATTATGCTAAGTGAAATTATTCAGAGAAAGACAAATATCATATGGGGACTTTAAGAGACAAAACGTATGAACATAAGGGAAGGGAAGGGAAGGGAAGCAAAAATAATATAAAAACAGGGAGGGGGACAAAACATAAGAGACTCATAAATATGGAGAACAAACAGAGGGTTACTGGAGGGGTTGTGAGAGGGGGGATGGGCTAAATGGGTAAGGGGCACTAAGGAATCTATGCCTGAAATCATTGTTGCACTATATGTTAACTAATTTGGATATAAATTAAAAAAAAATAAAAAATTAAATTAAAAAATAAAACACACACACACACACACACACACACACACACACACACACACAAATTAATTGACCAGGCGAGCCTGGGTGGCTCAGTTGGCTAAGTGTCCAACTTCAGCTCAGGTCATGATCTCAGGGTTCGTGGGTTCAAGCCCTGCGTCAGGCTCTGTCTTGACAGCTCAGAGCCCGGAGCCTGTTTTGGATTCTGTGTCTCCCTCTCTCTCTCTGCCCCTCCCCAGCTTGTGCTCTGTCTCTCTCTTGAAAATAAATAAACATTAAAAAAAAATAATTTACAGGGACATCTGGGTGGCTTAGTCAGTTAAACGTCCAACTTCGGCTCAGGTCACGATATCACAGTTCATGAGTTCAAGCCCCATGTTGGAATCTGGACTGACAGCTTGGAGCTCAGAGCCTGGAGCCTGCTTCAGATTCTGTGTCTCCCTCTCTCTCTCTGCCCCTTCCCTGCTCATGCTCTGCCTCTTTCTCTCTCAAAAATAAATAAACATTAAAAAAGTTAATTGATCATATATGTGTGGATTTATTTCTGGGTTCTCTATTCTGTTCTTTTGATCTTGTCTGGTTTTATGCCAATACAATACTGTTTTGATTACTATAGCTTTGTAATACAGTTTGAAATCAGGGAGCATGATGCTTTATTCTTCTTTCTCAAGATTGCCTTGGCTATTTGGAGTCTTTTGTGGTTCCATACAAGTTTTAAGATTATTCTATTTACGTGAAAAATACCATTGGAAAATTGATGGGTATTGAGTTGAATGTGTGGATTGATTTAGGTAGTGTGGACATTTTAACAGTATTAATTCTTCCCATCTTTGAGCATGGAATATCTTTCCATTTATTTGTATCTTCAATTTCTATCATTAATGTCTTATAGTTTTCAGTGTACAGGTCTTTTACCTCCTTGGTTAAATTTGTTCCTAGGAATTTTAATGTGTTGGAGTCAATTGTAAATGAGACTCTTTTCTTATTTTCTCTTTCTGATAATTCATTATCCATGTATGAAAATGCAACAGGTTTCTGTATGCTAATTTTTCATCCTGAAAATTTACTGAATTTATCTACTAGTTCTAACAGGTTTCTGGTAAATTCTTCATGGTTTTCTATCTATAATATGTCATCTTCAGATAATGACATTTGTACTTCTTCCTTTCCAGTTTAAATAACTTTTATTTCTTTTTCTTGCCTAATTGCTGTGGGTAGGACTTCCAAAACTGGCAAGAGTGGGCATCCTTGTCTTATTTGTGATCTTGGAGAAAAAGCTTTCAACTTTTTGCCACTGAATATGATGTTAGCTGTGGGCTTGTCATATATAATCTTTATTATGTTGAGGTACATTCCCTCTAGATCTACTTTGTTGAATTTTTTTTTTTTTACCATAAATGGATGTTGAATTTTGTCAAATGCTGTTTCTTCAACTATTGAGATGATCACATGATTTTTTTTTTTAATGTTTATCCATTTTGACAGCAAGAGAGAGACAGAGTGCAGGTGGGGGAAGGGCAGAGAGAGAGGGAGACACAGAATCTGAAACAGACTCCAGGCTCCGAGCTGTCAGCACAGAGCCCGATGTGGGGCTTGAACTCATGAACTGTGAGATTGTGACCTGAGCGGAAGTCGGACTCTCAACCGACTGAGCCACCCAGACACCCCATGATCACATGATTTTTAATCCTTCATTTTGTTAATGTGGTGTGCCACACTGATAGATTTGTTGATGTTGAGCCACCCTTGAATCTCTGGAATGAATCCCCCTTGATTATGATTATGATATATGATCCTTTAAAATTTTTATATTAATTTTTATTTTTTAATTTTTAAATGTTTATTTTTTTAAAAGAGAGTACAAACAGGGGAGAGGCAGAGAGCAGGGGTGGGTGGCACATGAAACAAAGGATCCAAAGCAGGCTCCGTGCTGACAGCAGAGAGCCAGATGCAGAGCTTGAACCCACCAACCCCAAGATCTCGATCTGAGCCCAAGTCTGACACTTAACCAACTGAGCCACCCGGGCGCCGCAATGGATGATCCTTTTAATGTATTCTTGAATTTGGCTTACTAATATTTTGTTGACGATTTTTGCACCTATGTTCATCAGGGATATTGACCTGTAATTTTCTTTTTTTGAAGTTTTTATTTTAATTCCAGTTAGCTAACATACAGTGTTATATTAATTTCAGGTGTACATATAGTGATCTAACAATTCCATTCATCCCCTGGTGCTTATCAACACAAGTGTACTTCTTAATCCCCAACATCTATTTAGTTCATCTCCCCACCCACTCCCTCCAGGTAACCATCAGCTTGTTCTCTAATTAAGAGTCTGTTGTTTGGTTTATCTCTTTTTTTTTTTTTTTTTTTTTTTTTTGCTTGTTTGTTTTGTTTCTTACATTCCACATATGAGTAAAATGGTATTTATCTTTTTCTGATGGCCTGTAATTTTCTTTTCTTTTTAATGTTTTATTTATTTTTGACAGAGAGAGAGAGAGACAGAGCATGAGTGGGGGAGGGGCAGAGAGCGGGAGACACAGAATCCAAAGCAGGCTCCAGGCTCTGAGCCGTCAGCACAGAGCCCGATGCGGGGCTCAAACTCACAGACCGCGAGATCATGACCTGAGCCGAAGCTGGGGGCTTAACTGCCTGAGCCACCCACGCGCCCCAAATGTTTATTATTTATTTTTTAGAGAGAGAGAGAGTACAAACAGGGAAGGGGCAGAGAGAGAGGGAGAGACACAGAATCTGAAGCAGGCTGAGCTGTCAGCACAGAGCTCAATGCAGGGCTCAAACTCAGGAACTGTGAAATCATGACCTGAGCTGAAGTCAGACGCTTAACTGACTAGCCACCCAGGTGCCCCCTGATGGCCTGTAATTTTCTTGTCTTGTGGTGTCCTCCTCATCTGCTTTTAGTGGCAGGGTAATGCTGGCTTCATAAAATGAGTTTGGAAGTGTTTCTTCTTCTTCTATTATTTGGAAAACTTTGAGAAAAATTAATATTAGTTCTTCTTTTTCATTGTTTGGTAGAATTCACCAGTGAAGCTTTCTGGTCCTGAACTTTTCTTTGTTGGGAGGTTTTTGATTATTGATTCAATCTCATTATTGGTAATCAGTATGTTCAGATTTTCTATTGCTTCATGATTCAGTATTGGAAGGTTGTATATTTCTATCAATTTATCTATTTCTTCTAGGTTGTCTAATTTGTTGGTGTAAAATCGTTCATTACTATGATATTTTGGTCCTCTTATGATCCTTTTGATCCTTTGTACCTGTTGTAACATCTTCTCTTTTTCTTTCATATTGATTTCATTTGAGTCCTTTTTTTTTTTTTTTTTGGTGACTTTAGCTAAAAGTTTGTTAATTTTATTTGTCTTTTCAAAGAGCCAGCTCCTTGTTTCATTGATCTGTTCCATTGTTTTTTTAGTCTCTATTTCATTTATTTCTGCTCTTATCTTTGTTATTTCTTTCCTCCTACTAACTTTGGGATTTATTTGTTCTTCTTTTTCCTTGAGTAGCAAATCAGGTTGTTTTTGGTTTTTTGGTTTTTTTTTTAGATTTTTCTATGAAGCTCCCTCTTAGAGCTGCTTTTGTTGCATCTCGTATATTTTGGTGTGCTGTATTTCCATTTCCATTTGTCTTGAAGTATTTTTCAAATTTCTCTTTTGATATCTTCATTGACCCATTGGTGTTCAGTAGCATGTTGTTTAATCTCCACATAATTGTGAATTTTCCAGTTTTCTTTTTGTAGTTGACTTCTAGTTTCATACCACTGTGGTCAGAAAAGATACTTGATGTTATTCCAATCTTCTAAAATGTGTTAAAACTTGTTTTGTGGCCTAGCATATGATCTATTCTAGAGAATGTTCCATGTGCACTTGAGAGGAATGTGTATTTTGCTGCTTTTGGGTGGAATGTTCTGTATATATCTATTAAGTCCATCTGGTCTAATGTGTCATTTAGAGCCAGTGTTTCATTATTGATTTTCTGTCTGGATGATCTATCCATTGATAATGATGGGGTATTAAGTGCCTTACTATTATTGTATTGCTGTCTATTTCTTCATTTAGGTCTGTTAATATTTCCTTTATATATTTAGGGCTTCTATACTGGGTGCATACACATTTACAAATGTTATATCCTTTTGTTGGATTGACACTTTTATCACTCTGTAATGTCTTTTTCCCTCTTTTTACAGTCTTTGTTTTAAAGTCTATTCTGTTGGGAGCCTGGGTGGCTCAATTGGCTAAGCATCTGACTCTTACTTTCAGCTCAAGTCATGATCTCATGGTTTGTGAGTTTGAGCCCCATGTCGGGCTCTGTGCTGACAGTGCGGAGCCTACCTCTGTCTCCCTCTCTCTCTGGCCTTCCCCCACAAATAAATAAATAAACATTAAAAAAAATAAAAAATAAATAAAGTCTATTTGGGCTGACATAAGTATAGATGCTCCAGCTTTCTTTTGGTTTCCATATACATGAAGTAGCTTTTTCCACCTCTTCACTTCCAGTCTGTGTGTGTCCTTACATCTCAAGTGAGTCTCTTGCAGGTAGCATATATATGTGTCTTGTTTTATTGTGTTTTTTCTTTCTAAATTTTTATATCAGGTTTATTGAGGCAAAATTTATATAAAGTAAAATTCACATATACATATACATATACATTTTACATATACAGTTCTATGAATTTTGACAAAAGTATATAGTCATGTAACCACCATCACAATCAAGATATAGAAGACTTCCTTGGGGCGCCTGGGTGGCGCAGTCGGTTAAGCGTCCGACTTCAGCCAGGTCACGATCTCGCGGTCCGTGAGTTCGAGCCCCGCGTCGGGCTCTGGGCTGATGGCTCAGAGCCTGGAGCCTGTTTCCGATTCTGTGTCTCCCTCTCTCTCTGCCCCCCCCGTTCATGCTCTGTCTCTCTCTGTCCCAAAAATAAATAAACGTTGAAAAAAAAAATTAAAAAAAAAAAAAGATATAGAACACTTCCAGAAAGAGAGAAAGAGAGAACGAGAAACAGACTTTTAACTATAGAAACAAATTGATGGTTACCAGAGGGGAGGGGTTGAGGGTGAGTGGGTAAAATAGATGATGGGGATTAAAGAGTACACTTCCCATGATGAGCACTGAATAATTTATAGAATTGATGAATCACTACATTATACACTTGAAACTAATATAACACCGTGTGTTAACTATAATGAAATTAAAATTTAAAACTTAATTAAAAATATATAGAGATTATTTCTATCATCCCAAAGTTTCCTCATGCCTCTTTGTAATTAATCTTCTTCCACCCCTTGTCTACCACTTATTCTGACAGTATAATTTTGCCTTATCCAGAATGGAATCATAATGATTTTTTGGTAATGTTTTTGAGACTCATTCATGTCACATGTCTGAGTGGTCTTTCCCTTTTTTTTTTTTTAATTTAAAAATGTTTTTTAATGTTTATTATTTATTTTTGAGAGAGAGGGACAGAGTGTGAGCAGGGGAGGTGCAGAGAGAAAGGGAGACACAGAATCCGAAGCAGCTCCAGGCTCTGAGCTGTCAGCATACAGCCCGACGCGGGGCTTGAACTCATGAACTGTGAGATCATGACCTAAGCTGGAGTCGGAAGCTTAACTGACTGAGTCACCCAGGTGCCCCGGTCTTTCCTTTTTATTGCTAAAGTAGTACTTGATTCTATGATTATATTATAATTTGGTTATCTCTTTCTGTGCTAAGTGCATTTTGAGATATTATATCCAGAAATAAGGTTTTCTGGAAGGCATTTGGGGTTTACTAAATAAACATTTATTGAGCCTCTACTATGCCTGTGGATTCTGAGGTGAATATAATGCAGTTTCTTTTGAAGGGAGACTAACAGAGCAGGTGAAAGAATAAGACATGAGTTTTCTTATTGTTTTTATAAAGGCCCTACTAGAAGCCAAGTTTTGTGAGACTGAAAACTCTTTGAAACATAAATACATACGGTATTTAATTAAGGAATTCTTTCACAAATATATTTTTTTAGTTCTGTTCACGCACTTTATTGTGTATGTTCAATTTTACTGATTGTAATGTCCCAATTAAAATCTTAAGATGGAATAATATAGTAATTAAGAACACAAGCTTTTAGAATCACAGTAACATGGATTTAATTACTGTGTTTGTTTCTTCTTTGGTATTGCAGACATTTTTTGTTTTGTCTTTCCAGAACAGCAGCCTCTGTTCTAGAAAACTCCCTGGCACAAAAACAGACACATAGACCAATGAAATAGAATAGAAACCCCAGAACTAGACCCACAAACGAATGGCCAACTCATCTTTGACAAAGCAGGAAAGAACATCCAATGGAAAAAAGACAGTCTCTTTAACAAGTGGTGCTGGGAGAACTGGACAGCAACATGTAGAAGGTTGAAACTAGACCACTTTCTCACACCATTCACCAAAATAAACTCAAAATGGATAAAGGACCTGAATGTGAGACAGGAAACCATCAAAACCCTAGAGGAGAAAGCAGGGAAAGACCTCTCTGACCTCAGCCGTAGCAATTTCTTACTTGACACATCCCCAAAGGCAAGGGAATTAAAAGCAAAAATGAACTACTGGGACCTCATGAAGATAAAAAGCTTCTGCACAGTGAAGGAAACAACCAACAAAACTAAAAGGCAACCAACGGAATGGGAAAAGATATTTGCAAATGACATATCGGACAAAGGGCTAGTATACATAATCTGTAAAGAGCTCGCCAAACTCCACACCCGAAAAACAAATAACCCAGTGAAGAAATGGGCAGAAAACATGAATAGACACTTCTCTAAAGAAGACATCCAGATGGCCAACAGGCACATGAAAAGATGTTCAACGTCGCTCCTTATCAGGGAAATACAAATCAAAACCACACTCAGATATCACCTCACGCCAGTCAGAGTGGCCAAAATGAACAAATCAGGAGACTATAGATGCTGGCGAGGATGTGAGGAAACGGGAACCCTCTTGCACTGTTGGTGGGAATGCAAATTGGTGCAGCCGCTCTGGAAAGCAGTGTGGAGGTTCCTCAGAAAATTAAAAATAGACCTACCCTATGACCCAGCAATAGCACTGCTAGGAATTGATCCAAGGGATACAGGAGTACTGATGCATAGGGGCACTTGTACCCCAATGTTTATAGCAGCACTCTCAACAATAGCCAAATTGTGGAAAGAGCCTAAATGTCCATCAACTGATGAATGGATAAAGAAATTGTGGTTTATATACACAACGGAATACTACGTGGCAATGAGAAAGAATGAAATATGGCCCCTTGTAGCAACGTGGATGGAACTGGAGAGTGTGATGCTAAGTGAAATAAGCCATACAGAGAAAGACAGATACCATATGGTTTCACTCTTATGTGGATCCTGAGAAACTTAACAGAAACCCATGGGGGAGGGGAAGGAAAAAAAAAAAAGAGGTTAGAGTGGGAGAGAGCCAAAGCATAAGAGACTGTTAAAAACTGAGAATGAACTGAGGGTTGATGGGGGGTGGGAGGGAGGGGAGGGTGGGTGATGGGTATTGAGGAGGGCACCTTTTGGGATGAGCACTGGGTGTTGTATGGAAACCAATTTGACAATAAATTTCATATATTAAAAAAAAAAAAAAAGGAAAAAAAAAAAGAAAAAAAAAAAAAAAGAAAACTCCCCCTCAAACTGATTCTCATGAAAGCTGCCATCTCTTAGGCATTGACTCCCTAAGTGCTGAATCCTCTTGCTTTCCTAACTTGGCTCTTCTTTTCCCATCACACTTTTGTTTGGGCACCAGATCCCTCTCTGTCTGTTTTGTGACTGATTCAGAAATAACAGAGCTAGGTTGTTAGTTGTTTGTTTGTTTGTTTGTTTGTTTGTTTGTTTTTAATGCTAGGAACTTTGCTAAACCTTTTAATGCATTATCTCATTTAATTGTGACAACCACAATGAGTCATGATGCAGTAAATATTATCCTTATTTTTCACATGAAGAAACAAATGTTTAGAGATTTTATGAAAGTCACAGGGCTAGTAGGTGGTGGAACCAGCTCCCTTCAAAACCCTTGCACATAGTCACAAACTGTGGCTCTCAGAAGCCAAAACCCCACTCCTAACCCAGGACATGTCCAGTGGAGCCTCTGGTCTCCTGCTCTATGGGTGGGTGGAGGAGTATTCAAGGTCTTGTTTCGCCTCCACTCTACTTTAACTTTACTGGCATCATGGATTCCATGAGTCTTGTTAAATACTGGGTAGTTTTCACTACTATTTTTAGTTCCTTCACCACTTACAGGAATGCCTCAGCCTTGTTATCATAGTCTTTGATGGCGTTCAATATGACATTTATCTCTTTCAAAATAGACATGATCTCTCTAATCTTATCTGTCTGTGATTTGGGGGTTTCTTAGTTTCCCTTGTTGCAATGTTTTCTACAGGTACCTATTGCTTTGTTACTCCTCTTCGGAGCTGCAACATTTTTTTCATTGAAACTGGGTTAAGTTCTTTCATTTTGTTTAGTGTTTTGTTGGGACAGATCTACTAAACTATTCTATCCTGCCTATTACACTACAACAGACTGAATGTTTATGTCCCACAAATTTATATGTCGAAATCCAAACCCTCAAGGTGATGGTATTAGAAGGTGGGGGCTTTGGGAGGTGATTAGCCCTCATGAATGGGATTAGTGCTCCTCCAAGAAAGACCCTTTGCTCCTTCTGCCATGTAAAATTACAGTGAAAAGATGGCCATCTATGGAAAGTGGGCTCTTCCCAGACTAAATCTGCCAGCAGCTTGATCTTGGGCTTCTTAGCTTCCAGAATTGTGAGAAATAAATTTCTATTGTTTATAAAGTACTCAATTAGTGCTATTTTGTTATAGCTGCCCAAACGGACTAAGACATATACCTAGAACAGTGTCATTTAAACTCTAGGACACAACTCATTAGTGAGATGTGAAAACAATTTACGGGTTGTTACCAGTATTTTTAAAACAGAAAATAGAATTGAAAATATCAGAGTGTATTATACATGTTCAGGATTAATATAATTTTGTGAAACATTTGTCTCAATTGTGTGTGTATGTGTTACAGTATAAAATATATTTCTCACTGTGAGTGATGGTCAAAAAGGCTTGAGAATGCCTTTCTTAAAGAATCCTCCTCTTGGGAATGTCCTGTTTTATCCCATAGGAAGATAATATTTTCATTCATCTTTCTATAGCTCAACTAAACCACCAAAAATGGCATTTATTAGATTTCACAGTTGTGACCATTATCTAAATAACTGAAGCATAACCTGTAAGTATCCTAGATCTATGTTAATATATGATGTTAAAAAGCATTTCATCTTAGATGGGAAATCATCGACCAGCTTCTATAAAGTGCTTAGAACATTTCTTTTCCCAGGACACCTGGGCAGCTCAGTTCGTTGAGATCTGACTTTGGCTCAGGTCATGATCTCACAGTTTATGGGTTCAAGCACCGCATCAGGCTCTGTGCTGACATGCCAGAGCCTGGAGCCTGCTTCAGATTCTATGTCTCCCTCTTTCTCTGCTCCTCCCCAACTCATGCTTGCTCACTCTCTCTCTCTCTCAAAAATTAACTAATTAATTAACTTAAAAAAAAAAAAAGAACATTTCTTATCCCCAAATATAGTGCATTCAGTTTGTCCCTTGTACTTAGAGATTTTCCCACTACCAATTCCATATTCCTGGGAGAGGGCTCAGCCCATATTCCTGATGGGCTCAGCTTAGGGTAGGTGATGACTTAGATCCAATCAATAATGGCAGAGATGAAAGTTAAGAGGTCACATGATCTAGCACCAATAAGCAGGAGCTATGGGTGGAGTAGGCATGAAGAGGCATACTGACTCACAGGGGGACCTCGGTGGCTTTGTCAGTTAGGCATCTGGCTTCAACTCAGGTCATGATCTTGCAGTTTACAATTTCGAGCCCTGCATCGGGTCTGTGCTGACAGCTCAGAGCCTGGAGCCTGCTTTCGATTCTGTGTTTCCCTCTCTATCTGCTCCTCCCCTGCTCACACTCTGTCTCTCCCTCTCTCTCTCAAAAATAAATAAACATTAAAAAAAAATTAAATCCTGCTTCCTGAATTTGGCATCTGATACATCTTTTATCAGTGTTTGTTGGGAATACCCTAATAAAGTGTCAAAATTTGATCACTGGCACATATTTTAGGACCATTTCAATAAGGAAACTTAAGAGGCTAAAAGGAATCATCATCCTACACTTGATTTGACCCTCCATTAAAAGCGTGAGTTATTGGGGCTAATACAAACTGTTTGATCCCATCTAGTCCCACAGGGGCAGGTCTGAGCATCTTTAAAAAAAAATTTTTTTTTCCAACGTTTTTATTTATTTTTTTTGGGACAGAGAGAGACAGAGCATGAACAGGGGAGGGGCAGAGAGAGAGGGAGACACAGAATCGGAAACAGGCTCCAGGCTCTGAGCCATCAGCCCAGAGCCTGACGCGGGGCTCGAACTCACGGACCGCGAGATCGTGACCTGGCTGAAGCCGGACGCTTAACCAACTGCGCCACCCAGGCGCCCCCGAGCATCTTTAAATAAAAGGGCTAGAGTCTGAGCAGCAAGACCCACTGGGAGCTAACTCTGGTGCTCTGAGGCCTAAAGACAGATTCTACCTTACCAGGGCCCTGACCTCTGCCCATAAATCACCTAAACCAAGGTTCGTCTCAACTTCCTATTGATTATGTCTTAAATCCTTCTAAAAAGATTTCTCAGCCTTATCATTCCCTCTGACCAAACTCCTAACCATTTTGTTTCATAGGGTTTTTTTTTTTTCAGTGCTTACCATGTTTTCTTTTGAGTACGAGGCTTTGAGATAGTTACTAAGGATACATTGGAGAATGAAATAAACAGTCTCTCTCCTGATAGAGCTAATTGTCTTCATTTGTGACCAGGACTGTCTCTTATGTTTTACTGGTTTTGTTCTCTACCTCAATCTTCATTCATGGGACTTTACCTCTTCCTGAAATTTTTGCAGACTTCTTCCTTGAGCATTCTGTGAACACTGGGTCAAGGGTGAAAGGAAGAGGTACTCTGTGTCTGTACTGCAAGAAGGCACATCTTTCCTGCTTATCAGAAAACCAAAAACATTCTTAAGAGCAGCTGAAACAAATATAAAGCCTTTTTTTTTTTTTTTTTTTTTTGTAGGGGATCACCAGACTGACCCATGTAATCTTATCTACGGAATTCTCTTCCTTAACCTATTAATTATCTCAATCCTTAATTTTCTTAGCAAGGTTCTAATAAGACAAATATTTGGGGTCCAGCACTAATAGCTAGGATCATGGTGTCACTACCTATGGAAGTCGTGACTACACAAACATTTTAGTGAATGTTAAAAATACTTATGAGGTGTGTCATTAGGAAATTATTACTATCAATAAGTAAATTATATATGTGAAAGTGATATTTTAAACTAATTAGAGTGGATTCAGGGTTACTCAGGGTAAGCAAACCATTCAAGATCAAATATTTTTTAACATCTCTTAAATACATGCTAGGAATTATGCTAGGCACTGAGAACACAGCACTGAACAGTCAGACAATCGAGAAGACTTGTCTGTGTTCACCTATCGAATTCCTCTCCTCCCATTCTCTTATAAACCTACTCTAGGCTTTTGATCTCCACTACCCCTCTGACACTGTTTTTGTCCAGGTCACCGGTTACCGCCCTATCCATTGTTAAAACCAATAGTCAGTCCTTAGTCCTTCTCGACCTCACATATTTGCAGCGTTGCAAAGTTGCTCACTCCTACCTCCTTGAAATGTCCTCTTCACTTGGGTTCAGAAATATTACACCCTCTTGGTTTTCTTTCCTAAATGGAGCAGGGCTGTCCCCCAACTTCCCTAAGGCTGCTGTGCCAGGTCAAACAGGTACAAGCAATCCACCTGATTGAAGGGCTGAACAAGTTTAAAAGAGAATTACAGAATCATTTCTTTTTATGCTTACAGTACTTAATTAAGGTATAATTTATAAATAGAAAAATGCACAAACCTGATTTCGACGAGTGCATATATCAGTGTAACTAACACTCAGATCAAGATATATCATCCCAGAAAGTTCTTTTGTGCCCCTTTCCACTCACCCCAACCCAAAGGCAACCAATTTCCTACTTTCCCTCATCAAAGATTAGTTTTGCCTATTCTTGAATTTCATACAAAGGGAATAGTACAGTATGTATTCTTATTGTCATGTGTTTCTTTCACCTGCATGGTTTTTGGATTCAGTCATGTCATTACATATATAAGGAGTTTGTTCTTTTTTATTGCGACTCTATGAATACACCATAGTTGTTTACTCATTCTGTTGGTGAGGAGGTTGTTTCCTGACATGGGCTACAATGAATAAAACTACGATAATAAGTGTACTATTAACATTTGCCTTTTTGTGGACAAACACATTTCTCTTGGGCTATATATCTGGGAATGGAATGGATGGGTACTAAGGTAGGTGTATGTCTAACTTTACATAAACTGCCAATTTTCCAAAGCAGTTGACCCCTCAACATCGTGTGGTGGTTCCGATCGCTCCACATTCTTGTCAATACTTATCAGTGGACCAAGGTCAGGCCTTCCTTCTGCTCTACCAGCTTGTACGCTCAGCTCCCCTCAGTCCCCTTTGTAAACTCCTGAACTGAAAGCCTGGACAACTTGAAAAGCAAATGGTGGAGTCAGTCTTTTAAATATGAGTCATTCTGGTGGGTGTGTATTGGTATCCCATTGTGGTTTTAATTTTAATTTTCTTGATGACAAATGATGTTGAGCAAGCACATTTTCATAAGTTTACTGGCCATTCGAATATCTTCTTCATGAAATAATGGTTTAAGTTTTTTTGCCTGTAATTATAGTTTTGTTTGACTTATTGTTGACTTGTAGGACTCTGTGAATCCTTCATCAGATATATGTACTGTGAATAGTTTCTTCCAGTTTTTGTCTGAATATTTTGATGAGATGAAATTTTAAATTTTGATGAAGTACAATTTGTCAGATTTTTCATCTATTTGTCATTACTTTTATGTCCTACATAAGAAAGCTTTGCTTATGCTGAGGCAGTGAAGTTTTGCCCCTATGTTTTCTCTTCGAATGTTTACAGTTTTAGTTTTCATATTCAGTTTTACAATGATGACTGAGAAGGCCACTGTCAGTCACTCAGAAAACAGCAGTTGTGTCTTGTCTCCTTACTTCCCTCCTTGCATCCCTGCTGCCCCTTCCCAACACAACAGCCATAGTGACCCTTTAAAAACATCATGTAGGTGGGGCACCTGAATGGCTCAGCCAGTTAGGTGTCTGACTTCAGCTCGTGTCATGATCTCACTGCTATGGGTTCGAGCCCTGCATCAGTCTCTGTGCTGACAGCTCAGAGCCTGCTTCAGATTATGTCTCCACCTCTCTGCCCCTGCTCTGCTCACTCTCTGTCTCTCAAATATAAAATAAGATATAAAAATATTTTTTTTAATATTTATTTATTTTTGAGACAGAGAGAGACAGAGCATGAACAGGGGAGGGGCAGAGAGAGAGGGAGACACAGAATCTGAAACAGGCTCCAGGCTCTGAGCTGTCAGCACAGAGCCGGACGCGGGGCTCAAACTCATGGACTGAGAGATCATGACCTGAGCCAAAGTCAGACGCTTAACCGACTGAGCCACCCAGGCGCTCCTAAAAATATTTAAAAAAAAACATCATTCAGGGGGCACCAGGTGGCTCAGTTGGTTGAGCATCTTACTCTTGAACTCATGAACATGATTTTCTCATGCTAAGAATTTGGTATTTTAGAGGGGCACCTAGGTGGCTCAGCTGGTTAAGCCTCTGACTTCAGCTCAGGTCATGATCTCACAGTTTGTGGGTTCGAGCCCCATGTCAGACTCTGCGCTGATAGCCCAGAACCTGTTTAGGAGTGTCTCCCTCTCTCTCTGCCCCTCCCTGGCTTGCTCCCTCTCTCTCTCTCTCTCTCTCTCATAAATAAATAAATAAATAAATAAACATAAATTTAAAAATAAAATAAAATAAAATAAAAACATCATTCAGATCATGTCATTCCTCTCATCAAAAACCCTGGTGACTCCCCACTTTATTCACAGTGAAACCCAAACTCCTTGCAGCGGCCCAGCAGGCCCTGTGTGACCTGGCCCCTTTATTATTTTCCTGAGTATCATCACTGCTCCCAGCCTGGTTCGCTCTGCTTCAGTCACATTGGCCTCCTTGCCTTTCACAGAATGTGAACACACCAGATAAACTCATGCTTCCGCTCTTCCGTTTCCTTTGCCTCAAATGCTCTTTGCAGATATACATATGGAAAAGAACCCTCATATCCTTCAAGTCTTTGTTCAAGTGTCTCCTTGATGAGGCTGACCTTGACCACTATGCTTTCCATCTCTGCACTTCGAGTCTTCCTAACCCTGCTCTGTTAGTCCATAGCACTTAGCACCTCTTACATACATGGTGTTCTTATTTATTGTGTTTACTTATTGTCTGTCTCCCTCTGCTCTAGTGTAAATTCCCTGATAGCAGTGAGTTTGGTATGATGTTCACAAGCCCATAAAACATAACCTAGAATGTAGAAGACAAATCATAAATTTTGGATTTGTTTGTTTCCCTTTTTATGAGTAAGCACTTCAAACATCAGAAAAGCAGAGAAGACAGTATAATAAACCAACAGTTATCAATCATTTGAATTTAGTAATTATTAGTATTTTACTATATTTATTTGTTCTTTTTAAAAAATTTTTTAATGTTTTACTTATTTTTTTAATTTATTTTTTAAAATTTACATCCAAATTAGCATATAGTACAACAATGATTTCAGGAGTAGATTCTTTAAATTTTTTTTTTTTTCAACGTTTATTTATTTTTGGGACAGAGAGAGACAGAGCATGAATGGGGAAGGGGCAGACAGAGAGGGAGACACAGAATCGGAAACAGGCTCCAGGCTCCGAGCCATCAGCCCAGAGCCTGACGCGGGGCTCGAACTCACGGACCGCGAGATCGTGACCTGGCTGAAGTCGGACGCTTAACCGACTGCGCCACCCAGGCGCCCCGAGGAGTAGATTCTTTAATGCCCCTTACCCATTTAGCCAATCCCCCCTCCCACAACCCCTCCAGCAACCCTCTTTTTGTTCTCCATATTTAAGAGTCTCTTATGTTTTTGTCCCCCTCCCTGTTTTTCTATCATTTTTGGTTCCCTTCCCTTATGTTCATCTGTTTTGTCTCTTAAAGTCCTCATATGAATGAAGTCATATGATACTTGTCTTTCTCTGACTAATTTCACTTACAATAATACCCTCCAGTTTCATCCACGTAGTTGCAAATAGCAAGATTTCATTCTTTTTTGATTGCTGAGTAATACTCCATTGTATATGTATATATACCTCATCTTCTTTATCCATTCATCCATCAGTGGACATTTGGGCTCTTTCCATACTTTGGCCATTGTTGATAGTGCTGCTATAAACATTGGGGTGCATGTGCTCCTTCAAAA
This sequence comes from Puma concolor, assembly GCF_028749965.1. Taxonomy (NCBI): domain Eukaryota; kingdom Metazoa; phylum Chordata; class Mammalia; order Carnivora; family Felidae; genus Puma; species Puma concolor. The sequence goes on from NC_141674.1 coordinate 79,620,537, forward strand.
CAGCATACCTATATCCCTTGAATAAATACCTAGTAGTGCAATTGCTGGGTCATAGGGTAGCTCTATTTTTAACTTTTTGAGGAAACTCCATACTGTTTTCCAGAGTGGCTGCACCAGCTTGCATTCCCACCAACAAAGCAAAAGAGATCCTCTTTCTCTGCATCCTTGCCAACATCTGTTGTTGCCTGAGTTGTTCATGTTAGTCATTCTGACAGGTATGAGGTGGTATCTCATTGTGGTTTTGATTTGTATTTTCCTGATGTCGGCTGGCCATTTGGATGGCTTCTTTAGAGAAGTGTCTATTCATGTCTTTTGCCCATTTCTTCACTGGATTTTTTGTTTTTTGGGTGTGGAGTTTGGTAAGTTCTTTACAGATTTTGGATACTAACCCTTTATCTGGTATGTCGTTTGCAAATATCGTCTTCCATTCCGTTGGTTGCCTTTTAGTTTTGCTGATTGTTTCCTTCACTGTGCAGAAGATTTTTATTTTGATATTTTGATATTGAGGTCCCAATAGTTCCTTTTTGCTTTTGTTTCCCTTGCCTCCGGGACATGTTGAGTAAGAAGTTGCTGTGGCCAAAGTCAAAGAAGTTTTTGCCTGCTTTCTCCTCAAGGATTTTGATGGCTTCCTATCTTACATTTAGGTCTTTCATCCATTTTGAGTTTATTTTTGTGTATGGTGTAAGAAAGTGGTGCAGTTTCATTTTTCTGCATGTCGCTGTCCAGTTTTCCCAACACCACTTGCTGAAGAGGCTGTCTTTATTCCATTGGATATTCTTTCCTGCTTTGTCAAAGATTAGTTGGCCATAAGTTTGTGGGTCCATTTCTGGGTCCTCTATTCTGTTCCATTGATCTGAGTGTCTGTTCTTGTGCCGGTATCATACTGTCTTGATGATTACAGCTTTGTAATACAGCTTGAAGTCCAGTATTTGTTCTACATTTTATGCTAAAGCATTTCAAGTAAATTGTAGATACTATGATGGCTAATCCCTCATGCTTCAGTATACATGTTTAAAAAGATAAGGACAGATTTCTACAAAATTCCAATGCCATTCTATACCTAATAAAATTAATGATAATTCTCTCTTTATTTCCATATCTAATTAAAAGCCAAATCTGCCTCTGCATTTTTGGTATCTTATTCCCATGTATATTATTTCTATTTCCATTATCACTTAGATTATCACAACAACAATAATAATAATTGTGATTTATTATATTAATAAGAGTAACTTATTGTGTGTCAGTGCTGCTTAGAATTCTTTAAAAAAATTTTTTTTAACTTTATTTATTTTTGGGAGAAAGAGACAGAGCGTGAGTGGGGAGAGGGGCAGAAAGAGGGAGACACAGAATTGGAATCAGGATCCAGGCTCTCAGCTGTGAGCACAGAGCCCGATGTGGGGTTCGAACTCACGAGCGGTGAGATTATGACCTGAGGTGAGATGGGACGCTTAATCGACTGAGCCACCCAGGTGCTCCAAGAATTCTTTATTAACTCATTAAATCCCAACTGGTCTTGTCTGCTGCTGGGATATTCAAAAGCCCACTTTGTAATTCACCTTAGAAAGCATGCCTTGTGATATGCATATTATATCCTGACCTTACACATCTCTGCTCCAAACAGCCCACCTTTATCTTATTTTTTCATCCTTTTTCCCTGTTAATCTGTTACATCATGGTCCTTAGTGCACCACATCTTCCAGTGCTCACACACATGTATAGCCCCTTTCCCTTACATATGGACTAAATATGTGACTTGTTTCAACCAATACCATGTAGCAAAAGTGACACTGTGTCTGGTCCACGCCTCAGCTTAAAGGAGGTCCAGCAGCATCCATTTTGGCTATTGGGAGTCTTGAACCACCACGGAAGAAGTCTGGCTACCTTGCTGCAGAGACCACATGGAAAGAAGTGATACAGAAAGCCCATGTAGAAAGGAAGAGGCCCCGAAATTACATCGAAAGATAAAGAAACCAGCTCAGCTGTCTCAGCTGACCCCAGAATTGATTATGCAATAATGAGAAAATTGATGAGTTAACTAATTAGATACAGAAGAAATAACAAAATTGCCTCATCCTGGAATACCCTAGCCAAGACTTTCCTTTTGCTTTAGGGAGTGTTACTCAGAGCCTGGCCTGAAGCCCACCTGTATTATCAGAATAACGTGGGGTGTTTATTTGAAAGGGAAATTTTTGATTCAATCCCAGAATCTCTTGGGCAAGACAGGGGAATCAGCATCTTTAATGACGCTTCTCCAGTTGATTCACAGACACAATGAAGTCTAAGAATCCGCTTAAAGACTTTCTCTTGCCTGTTCTCCACACTGTTCTAAGCCTACTTTTTTCTTTTTTTTTTTTTTTTAACAATCTCTTGCTCTACTCTCAGGAATTTGATCATGCTGTTTCTCAAATGCTGGACCAGAATTCTAGATCAAATAATTTCTCAAGGTTGGCATTTTCCTCTCTTCTATCCAACTCTGTTCTACCTGGCTCACTCACACTGGATCCACCTCATCTTCAGGATCCTTCCTGATTTTGAGTTGCTTCTCATATTCCATCTGAAGAAACTCATGCCTTTGAAAACTTAAAGTCCTTCGCTCTGCAGACTGATTCTGATTCCCATCTTATTTCTCAGGCCAGCCACATCAATTCTCCTCATCCTTAAAAATTCATGATGAGAGTGTTTAAATACAGTCCAGTTTAAGGACAGAAAAGTATATGATGGCTTTGTCAATTAGGAGTTGACATTAGTGAATGCAGTGAGATCACTATCAGGGGTGTGGTGAAAGCAAAAGCCAGATTTTGCAGTAGGTTGAAAAATGGGAGCTGAAGTTTAAAGAAGTTTTATCAAGATGGGAAAGACTAAGCATCTTGTAGGTGGAGGAGAAAGAACCAGTAAGGAAGAAAAAGTTAGCAAAATAATGTGTGTTGAGAAGGGTGATCCAGAAGGGATGTGAATTGATTATAAAATTAGATCCCAGAGAAAGAAGGAAAGTGTTACAGTTTTCTATTGCTACAAAACAAATTATCCCAACTATTTTATTATTTTTTTTAATGCTTTTTATTTATTTTTTGAGAGAGAGAGCGTGCATGAGCAGGGGCAGAGAGGTGGGGGGGACAGAGGACCCAAAGTGGGCTCCATGCTGATAGGCTGACAGCTGCAAGCCCAACGCAGGGCTTGAACTCACAAACTGCAAGATCATGACCTGAGCCAAAGTCAGATGCTCAACCGACTGGGCCACCCAGGTGCCCCTTCCAACTATTTTATTATATCTCGTGATTTGGGGGCCAGGGATTTAGGCATAGCTCAGCTGGGCAATTCTTTTGCCCTGAATAATGTTGTATGAGGTTACTTGTCAGATCTGCTGGTGGATGGGTTAGTCTGAAAGATCCAAGATGGCTTCATTCACATGTCAGATGCCTTGGAAAGAGTGTCTAGAAGGATGGACTCGACTGAGAATGTCAACCAGAGCACCTGGTTTTCAGAGCAGTGGCATTTCTCAGAGCAGTCTCAGGATGATTGGCCTTCTTATGTGATGGCTCAGGCTTCCAAAAAGAATATTCCAAATGTCTTGAACAGAAGCTTCATGACTTCTTATGATCTAGTCTCTTAAGTGCTAGGGTCACTTCTGATGAATTCTACCAGTCAAACAAGTCACTATCCTTAGAGACTCAGCCCAGAATCAAAGGAGGGGAATTAGACTGCACCTTTTGGTGAGAAGAGTGCCAAAGAATTGATAGTCATTTTTAATCTGCTATGAAAGGAGTGAGTTGGATAAAATCAGAGAACACATAAAAGACTTGCCTTGGATGTGAAGAGAGACCCCTCTACTGGACTTCTAAATGTTGGAGTATCCAGAGCTCTGTCCTCAGCTGTCTCTACATACTGGGTCCCTGGGTGATGTAGTCTTGTTGCTTCAAAGACCTTTGTATACTGGTAACTTTCAAGTTTATATCTCTAGACCCAAAACTGTTGCCTGAGTCCAGACATGTATATCCAACTACTTACTCAACATAACCACTATGATGTGTAATAAACACCTCAAATTTAACATGGCCAAAACAAAGCTATTGATTTCTACTCCAAGTCTGCTTCCTCCAGTCTTCCTCATCCTAATAGATAATACAAATATACACTAAGTTGCTCAGGACACATACTTAAGAGTCCTACTCAGCTCTTCTCTTTTCCTTACACAGCATACTCATTCCATCAGTATCTACTAAAAACAGGTCCTATTGGCTTCGACTTCCAAGATCTATCCTGAAACCAACCACTTCTCTTCATCTCCACTCTTCTTGTCTAAGTCAATGCCATCATTACCTTTCACTGGTCTCTCTGCTGTACTTTTGATCCCCCATTGTCCTTTCTCCATCCACATAGCACTCAGAGTAATCTCTAAAAAGTGTAAACCAAACATAGTTGACCCTTGAATGACACAGGAGTCAGGGGTGCTGACCCAGTGTGCAGTCGAAAATCTGCGTATGATTTTTGACTCCCCCAAAACTTAAATGTTAATAGCCTATTGTTGACCATAAACCTTACAACATACACAATTAATACATATTTTGTAAATTTTGTGTAGTATATACTGTATTCTTATAATAAATACACCAGAGAGAAGAAAGTGCTATTAAGAAGATGGTAAGAAAAAATACATTTACAGTACTTGGTGTGAAAAAAATTCACATACAAGTGGACCCATGCAATTCAAACCCATGTTGGTCAAGGGTCAACCATAATATAATTTCCCTCTTCAAAACCCTCTAAAGACTTCCCAATGCAATCAGGACAACCCATAAACTCATCAGGATCCAAGAGGCCCCTCAAATCTTGTTCCATTCTCCTCTGCTCCCTTGTTCATGTTGATCTTCTTTTGGTTCCATGAACACCCAAGGCTTGTTCCTGGCTCAGGCCTTCCCACCTGTTGCTCACTTTGCTTGGAGAGCTCCTGTGGATCTTCATGTGGTTCCTCCTGTTTATCAGTTAGGTGGTAATAAATAACTCAAATGTCACTTTCTCAGAGAGGCATTCCCTGACCACTGTAGTCAAATTAGTACCACATCTCCCCAGTCATCTTCATCTCAGGGTTCTATTGTTGCTTCTTCATAACACTTGCCAGTGCCTGAAGTTCTTACTCATTTCTTCTTTATATGTTTATTGCCTATCCTCCCTCACTAAAACATAAACTGGAAACATAAATAGGGGGAGCTATTACTGTCTGTTTTATTCCCACAGCTGATTTTCCAGTACTGAGAACACTGTAGGCCACAAAATAGATACACAATAAATGTTCATTTAAATTGATTATTTTTATTCTGCAAGCAGGTTGAGAGAAGTGGAGAGAGGAAAACTCTCTCCTGTGATATGGTACATAAAATATTTGGCTGTTAGAAACAGATGGGAGAGGGTTTTCAGAAGGGTAATGAATCATTTTAGACTATTCTCTCACTGTTCAAATGTTGTGGGTTTTTTAAAATGAGTGGTTGAAAGTTTGTTTCAATTCTAATGAAAGCTTCTTAAATAGTAATTTTATGAAAAAATAATTTGATTTTTTTACCTTTTTAGGTAGCATTGGCTGTCAAAAACACCAATCCCACATCTGTTATAATTCTGGCCTAGAACTGATTTCCCTTAATCCATTGTTTTTGTTTTACTAGCTTTTGTTTTTGTTTCCCTTCCTTTCTTTAAAGGATCTGTTACATCTGGCTCTGACAACTTAAGACCAAACTCAGAAAAGCATAATATCAATGCTTTCTTTCCTTATTGCCTTTCAGTATGGCCCTAAGTGATTCCTTTCATGTGTCCATACCCACACTTCTATCTTTGTTTCCCATCAATAAAGTCTAGCTGTTTTTCAAGAATTAAATACGTGTGTGTCATTTTCTATATTTGAACATAAAGTTCCATTCAAGGTAGATCAGGGATGCAAAATTTATTTTCTTACTCAACTTTTTAATGATGCTTTCTTAAAATGGCTCTTATGACACTTTTTGATGAGTTCGTTTTTATTGGCTCACATACACCCCTCATCTAGAATGTTGCTGTGAACTAGAAGTGAATTTATGAACGTGATGAGAAAAGCAATTAAACAAAGAACTACTTCTGACAGATGAAAGCGCTGTGAATTATTTGTCTTAGAGAAATGCACATCTACATACGGCAGTACAGCTTTTGGAAACCAGATCAACCTGCTGGACATGCTGAACTAGTTCTAGTCTATTCCAAAAGTGGAAAATAACACATGGGATTCATTTCTGAGACGTTTTCAGAAAGCCAAATGTGTTCCAGGTGATATCTCACGTCAATAACTTCACTGGGGTTTTTGACTTGCCCTTTTGTCATTTGCAAGCGTGGCTAACGCACCAGAGTGGACACGGCTGCGCAACACTAAGCAGTCAGCAGCTGGGTGAACTGTAGGGTGCTCATACCTAGCCCAGACAAGGGCTTTTAAGAACAAGCCTCTACTCATGTGTGTGTCTATACACGGAGAGCTTTAAGAAATTAAACATTGCTCAAACCTCTTTTAGCCTGTGCCTGATCTGGAATCTTGATTAGGGAGCTTATTTTTGGAATTGTCCACATTTGGTCAACCATATGTGCAGGAGAAAAGAACACAGTATCACTCTGAATGTGTGTCTGTGATTGTTTCCTCTTGTTGAACAGCAAGCAGGGGCTGGGACTTTCCCTGGTCTATTTCCTTACCTCCAAGCAGATCTGGATGTAAACTATTCCTAGACTAAATAAATAATAGTTTAATTAATTCTTGTGAGTCTCCAAAGAAGATTCCATGGCTTCCTTTAGAATGAGGCAATTCTCATTCCAAACTACCAAATGCGACCTTCATTGTCCCAAGGTCTTAAGTATTTCGATGACATTTCCACTCTGGTTTTCTTACAAGGACACCCAACTTCCTCTTATTTTCATGGGCCTCAAGTGGTCTCACGGGCCCTGGGACTTTTTATTTGCTGCTCCAGAATCAGCCTCCTGCCAAGGCTACAGCCAGTAATCTGCCTTGGACTTTCCTACTCCTGCATAGGCCTGCTCAGAACTGATGGGGGAGGGGTGGGGACTCCTACCCACTTCCTTCTGGTAATTAATACAGATCTTTCAGCAGTAAACTTGCCCTCAGGCTAAAGCAATTTAAGCCCCTAAGAGGCAGCCTTTTTTTCATCTTCACTGATTGTTCTTTTCCTTAAGTATTTCAAAAAAGTTTTCTCAGAGAGTAGGCCAGAAAAGCATTAATCCGTGTTGTAATAAGCAATTCACAGGCAGACAGCTACATCTCTTGGTTTTTCTGATGAATCATAAGAATTTCCTGCCCTCCAAAGCAGCCCCATCCCTTCCCCAAAAAACTGTTAGACAAGTTTTCTTATTTGGTTTCGGAAATATAATCGTGATATTTTGGGGATTAGCCATCAGTTCCAAATTCTTATATCATTTCCTCCAGGAGGTTTTGAGGCTTTGAGACCCTCATGCAAACAATATTCTCTCACTCTGATATCTTAGCCTTTCCCAAGTGAACTTATAATTTATACATCTTTCTTTCCCACATTTGACCAAGGTAGGCCTTGTCTATGCAACATCTCCAACACTTACCCAAGTGTGATGGAGTACCCTGGGAGCTGCACTGTATGTCTCTACCTTATTCTGCACAGCAGTTCCCTGAAATGGCCTCTCCTTTCCACTAGTCCCAACTTACTCCAGTCCTTCTGAGAAGGAGAGCTGGTTAAAAAAAAAAAAAAAAGCAGATAAAAAGGGGCAGCCAGATGTCTGAGGACAGATACTCCTCTTGCATGCTTTTGGCTTCTTCAGATCTTGCTTGCCTCTTGGATCAGCCTGTAGCCAGGAACCAGAAGCTTGACTGTACTAGTCCCGCCCATCCCAGAAGCACGTATTTATAAAAGACCAGCAAAACCCCAGCCGGATGCTCAGCTTTGGAGGTGACTCCACTGGGCCGGCAACGGTGTGAAATGAACAGTCTTTTCTGATCCTCCCAGGGCTTGTCTCTTCCTGGGCGCCGAGTATTTGCTGTAACACTTCCACCTTCCAACCAATTCCTACATATTGTGATTACAAAGCTCTGGGATGTTAAAGAGAGCTACCACCACTTCACTGAACACACACACACACACACACACACACACAAAGTTTTGACCTCTTGGATTTAAATTATTCCAAAAATGGAAAAATGTTTCCATGTTTGCTTTGGAGACGAAATAGGCAACACTTTCAAGTCAATGTTCAAAACTACTTTCCTATTGTCTACTAACTGCAAACAAAACAGGATCTTAGCGTTTTCCTCTGCCATAATATAAGCCCCCATCATCTCTCGCCTGGACTCCGAAAACAATTTCCCTACTTCTGCTCTTCCCCACCTCTAACACATTCTCCACACAATATCCGGTGTTCCTTTAAAATCAGATCATGTCACTTCCTTTTTAAATCTCTTTCATGGCTGCCGGTTTGACATAGAATAGAATCCAAACTCCATACTCTAGCCTCCAGAGCCCTGATCGGCCTATGTCTCCAAACTCACCTCCTGTGCTCCCCCCGCCCCCCACCATCCCCCTCCTGTGCTCCCATCACACCAGTCCTCTGTCAGTTGCTAGGACCCCAACAAGCTCTTTCCTGAATTAGGACCTTGTACTTGCTGCTCCACTGCCTGGAAAAGCTATTTTCCTGGCTCAGTCCACAGCTGGCTCCTTATTCTTTAGGTTTCAGATTAAATGTCACCTTCCCAGAGAGCCATTCCCTGATCTTACTGGCTAAGTATTAAATTGCTACCACTTCTTTTTTTTTTTTTTTATTTGTAATCCAAATTTTATTTTATTTTTTTATCATATGAAATTTATTGTCAAATTGCTACCACTTCTAAAGTCACAGTAGTAGTAGCATAATTAACACTGACAATAGATAAGAAGAATAGTAGAATAGCCCCTATTATTCTCTGCATTGACCTTCATTTCCTTCTTGACTCTTTTTCTTCATGACTTTCTATATGTTTGTTATGTTTCCTCAGCTGAAGGTTGGCTTCTAGCAGCACCAACGTTGTCTTACTCACGGGTAGGTCCCTGTCTCCTGGTGTAGTGACTGGCATAAATAAAAACCAGGCAATTAGTAAAGACTTGTTGAAGCAATAAAGTTTTAGGATTAGAAAATAACTTAGAAGTCATCCATGTAGTCCCTTATCCTAATCATCCAGGGCTTTATTTTCAGCTCTATCTAATGCAGAGTTTATTTATGCTGGTTGAGAACAAAAAACAAAAAAAACAAAAAACAAAAAAAAACAAAACTCAATAGGGAGGAGCTGTTTCTGTCTCCCTAATTGATTTTACCTTACTTATTCTGACATCAGCTTTGCTTTTTACCCCATAGACAAATAGTCATATGAGTCATTTATTCTTAGCTAAACAGCTAACCATGTGGCCACTCCTTTGGAGGGGGAGGTTGTTATAGTCGAATGAGTTTTAGATTAATTGTCATTTAGTTGTTCACCAATCTCAAAAGGATTTTGTCTATTAATATCTCTAATTAGCGCTTAATCAAGTTTTTCCAAACCATGGGCTCAGACTCATTACTGAGTAATGAAATCTATTTATTGCATCATAACCAGCACTTGAAAAATGGAAAAGAACAAGAGCACATTCATTGCATATTGTAAAGATAAGTCCTGTCTAGAGAAACTGTGGTTTCAATCACAGACGTGACTACGTATAAGTGTGTGTACTATGTTTTGAAGTAAAATACATTTTTAGTATTTTACTAAGTGGGAAATAAACAACAGCAGCAGCAGCAGCAAGGTCTGAAGGCCACTGCTGAAATGAACACTCAGTGTCTTACAGTAGAAAGGAAGTTATCTGGCAGTCCTGGGATGGTGTTTAGGTTGACCTCCTGGGCCGTTTTCAGCCAGAGCTCTGAGGCTGTTCAGGATTGAGGTGGATGAGAAGGATAATTCTGCCATGCTTAAAAAAATTGTTCAATGTTTATTTATTTTTGAAAGAGAGAGACAGAGTATGAGCAGGAGAGGGGCAGAGAGAGAGGGAGACACAGAACCCAAAGTGGGCTCCTGGCTCTGAGATATTGTTACAGAACCTGGTCTGGATCACCCGGTGGAAGAACCACGCGGCACTCGGAGATCTTGGAAGGCAGAAGGTTTATTTTACACCGGAGGGCTCAGAGGAGATCACTCTCCAGAGGTCTGAGTCCTGAGCGTAAGCAGAGGGAACAATTTATAGTCTGGTACTTCCACCTTCCATATTAGTAGTAATTTGGTGTGTGTGCTGCAAGCGGGGTGGGAAGAAGAACCTGGAAGGGGAATCTTCGGTTGGGACTGGAATTTCCCTATCAGTCCTGTCGGCCATCTTATAACAGATTTTCCCCTATCATTGTCAGCACAGAGCCCAGTGTGGGGCTCGAATTCATGACCCATGAGATCTTGACCTGAGCCGAAGTCAGACACTTAACTGAGCCACCCAGGCACCCCAATTCTGCCATACTTTTTTTTTTTTTTTTCCTGTTTTTTTTTCTGCCATACTTTTAAATGAAAACACTACTTCATAGCCTGGAAACAGAACAAAATGTCATAGAAACACAGGGACCACATCAGCTTTTTGAAGTAAACTATAAATACAACAAATACATTATTCATTATTATCTTCATTATTAGTTCTTCATTACTCTTATTCTGTAATCCTATATCAGAATAATTTTGGCCTGGCATACTATGGCCAAAATGGCCAGGAATCTGGTAAGAGCTGGGTTGGAAGGGAAATGAGTAAAGAGGTTCAGGAATTAGGCCCCCCAAAAAATTATGTGTTTTCCTTTCCGTGCCAATTTTCTTCTGATGGCTTCTCCTTTTACAGAGAGCAGGAAGCAATATCATCAGCTGAGAATGAGGATGGGGAGGAGGTGTCAGAGGTCAGAAGAGAGAAGGCACGGAAGCAGTGGGAGACTGAATGCATTAAGGAAAGGTAATATGACTGTGGGCAGCATTAAGGGATATACATTTAAAGTGGGCCTAGGGGCGCCTGGGTGGCTCAGTCAGGTAAGCTTCTGATTTCGGCTCAGATCACAATCTCGCCGTCTGTGCTGTGGGTTTGAGCTCCGTGTCAGGCTCTGTGCTGACAGTTCAGAGCCCGGAGCCTACTTTGGATTCTGTGTCTCCCTCTCTCTCTGCCCCTCCCCCACTTGTGCTCTGTCCCTCTTGCTCTGAAAAATAAATAAGCATCAAAAAATGTAAAAAAATAAATAAATAAAGTGGGTCTAGCCAGCACAATATATGTTCAGCTGGGGGATGCTGGCTTGCAGTAGTCAGAGTTGAGTTTAACCACAGATGAAAGATATGTTTTGTTTAGGGGGAGTGAATAGCATGAACAAAGTTTGAGTGCTTAGAATTACATGATTGTAAATATACTAAAAAAATCTTCTGGGAATCACAAGCCATTCATTTGGCTCCAATGTCCACCCAGAAAGCTGAGAAACAGCCTGGCACTCTCCTCCTGCAAGTGAAATGTGTGGCATACCACACTGAATTAAAGAGGCTTAATGGAGGTCTCCCCAGGTCTTCTGACTTAGCTGTGAATCTTGACTACAACGGTCATTTAGGGATCTGATTGAGCCACCTGTTTTCATGTTTCACACTATCAGGAGGGCCTTTTAGTATAACCACAATGACCAGAAATAGCTGAAGAAGGCTGAGTCCCCACTAGAAGTGAAAACTATAAATAGTTCACTAGACAGTTAATTTCAGCAAAATTCCAGAATACGTCGATAAGTCATAATTAATATTCAGTGGGGGATTCGTATTTCTCCTCAATGAGAAGCCAGTAAAGCTAGGGACTGAGTATGGGCATAAGGATAAAACCTTAAAGCCTTGAGCTACTGTAACCCAGAAGAGTACTTGATACTATTGCATGAGAAGTTACACGGCAGCCGTTTTCCGTCAAACTACAACAGAGGATTTTCAATTTAGGGTCCAATTTAAAAGTTATTCTTCTTACATAAAAGAGAAGAGTTTAAAGGACCTTCCCCCCATCACACTATGGGAAAAATACTTTGGAGAAAGAGACAATGGAGATACCTTAAGAATTGGCAAGGCATTTTGTGGAAAGAATTGGACCCTACTTCACAATATCACTGATAAGGATTTGGTACATAGAGTACAACTTAGGTTTCAGTTAAATGTCCCTTTTCGGCATCTTTTGGGATGAGCACTGGGTGTTGTATGGAAACCAATTTGACAATAAATTTCATATATTTAAAAAAAAATAAATGTCCCTTTTCAGGACATTTTTCTCATCCCTTTAGACTAGGTTAAAAACTTCTGAACTGCCACAGAGTTGCAGGTTTCATGGGATACACTTATACATTGTTACTTATCTGAAATTCAAATGTAACTGAACATCTGTATTTTACCTGAGGACTCTGGATTTCTTCTTTTCTTTTTTAAGCACCCAGGACAATTCACTGTAACTGCTTATTTAAGAGAGCAAACTCTATAAGGGCAGAGACCAATTTTTTATCGATTTACTTTGCATCTCTAGGGCCAGACATGGTCTGGCCATATCATGGTCGGGATGACAAAGATTTGTTGAATGAAAGACAAAAGTTATTGTAAATGAATATGAAGTAGAGAGTGAGCATTTTTTGTAGATGGTTGTAAAGACTCAGATTCAACAAGTACACATCTTAATTTGGGATGTCTTGAGATAAAAACAGAAGGGATTACACAGAAGAGGATTAATTGAATCCGATTTGATTAATGCAAGAAAAGAAGATACCATATTAGAGTAGACTAGAGATGAGTCCCTAGCTTTACTGGCTTCTCATTGAGGAGAAATATGAACATATGAACATATACATATGTATATTAGAAATGCTCTCCCAGGTTTTTCCCTGCCTGAGCCTCTTCTGTCCTTCTCTGTCTTCAGGGCTATTTCTGACTAATGTGCAGTGTAAGAATGCCAGCCATTTCTGGGGTAAACAAGCAAACCAACCCTTGTTACTTCTCAATAAGTGGGACTAAAAATACCAGAATATACTTCTTCTATGTTTGTCAGTGAATAGATTATTTCAATCAGCCCATTTACAAGCATTCAAACTTGCTAACCACCAAATCAATTGGGTAAGATGTTAAGGTGGTGAAATCAATTCTTTTGAATAAACTTAATCTCTGTCATCTATAGAAAAAGTCAACTTTTTTTTTTAGGAAATGTCACAGACAAAAAAAAAAAAATTACCAATACCTCTCTCAATTCTCTTTTAGTCTGAACTTCAAGGTCAAGACATGCATCAAGAAGGCGTCGGTATAACACCCCTGGCTGCCCCTCAGCTCATTTGCTTTCCCCAAGGTAGGAGATCAGTTCTGCCGGGGTCCATAAGATCTATAGCAGTGCCCTTGTGTAGTGGACATATTTTGGAACATCTTGGTGACTCACAATGAACCTTTAACTTGTCCCTCACCTGCAGCAGAGTGTGTTCATTACCCAACTCCTGGCCACACTAACTGGACCGGGACTAGGCCACTGACTCAGGCTGAGCAGACCCCCTTCCCAGGGAATTGGAAGCGGGGATGGGAAAGAGAGAATGAGTCTTTCCATGTGGCTGGATCCATAAAAGTAAATTTGGGAGCCATGGCTGCCATCTGCCAGCTGCCATATGGCTCAAATAACTGAGAAAGCCAGATGCTGAGGAAAACAATGAAGTGTGAAACAGTGAGTTCTCTGAGTTCTGCTGACCTTCCTATTCCATTTCCAGTCTTGACACCTGGCTGCTTATATTCTTTGGCTCAGTGACACCCCTACTTTCTTATAATTTCCCCTTTTTCTGCTTAAGATAGTTCAAGCTGGTTTCTACTATTTGGAAACATAAACATCCTGAAGGAGTCATGTGGCACCTGGTTGGCTCAGTTGTGGAACATGCAACTTGATCTTGGGGTTGTAAGTTTGAATCCCACATTGGGTGTAGAGAGTAGTTAAACATAATATCTTTAAAAAAAAAAGTCGTGAGGAGTCCTGAGGGCTGGGTGTTCTGTCCCCACAAACCCCCCTGGTGAGACAGTTGTTCCTCCAGGCATCCTGTGCTGGTCACACTGCTCTTTCCTTAGCTCCTTATGAATCCTATTGGGCAAGTCAAATGGGAAAATATGCATGACACAGAGTGGGAAGAACTAGACAGAAATGAATTCAGATCTAACCACATCATTTATTCGCTGTTGGATTTTATAAGTTCCTTAAGCCCTCTGAACTTCCATTTAACTTTTTATTAACACCTGCTTTGCAGGGTTGATTAAATGAAATAATGTATGTAAAAATTCTAGAACAGGGTAAGCACACAGTAGGCACTCAGCATCTAATGGCTACAGATAAAACATGGAATGGCGACCTATAAACTATGCTTCTTGGCCCAGGAGCTGAGGCAGTACTGTCACTTGGTATCCAGGGACACATATAAGGTGCTCCTCCACAGTAAGCAATGAGATGGCTTTCAAGTTTCTGATTAAATATTTTTTTAATGTTTTATTTATTTTTTTTCTCACTTTATTTTTATTTTTTTAAATTTACATCTAAGTTAGCATGTAGTGCAACAATGATTTCAGGAGTAGATTCCTTCTTCTTCTTCTTCTTCTTCTTCTTCTTCTTCTTCTTCTTCTTCTTCTCCTTCTTCTCCTTCTTCTCCTTCTTCTCCTTCTTCTTCTTCTTCTTCTTCTTCTTCTTTTCCTGCCCCCTCCCACCACCTTCAGGAGTAGATTCCTCAATGCCCCTTACCCATTTAGCCCATCCCCCCTCTCACAATCCCTCCAGTCACCCTCTGTTTGTCCTCCATATTTAAGAGTCTCTTATGTTTTGTCTCCCTCCCTGTTTTTATATTATTTTTGCTTCCCTTCCCTTATGTTCATCTGTTTTGTATCTTAAAGTCCTCATATGAGTGAAGTCATATGATATTTGTCTTTCTCTGATTGACTAATTTCACTTAGCATAATACCCTCCAGTTCCATCCACATAGTTGCAAATGGCAAGATTTCATTCTTTTTGACTGCTGAATAATACTCCATTGTATATATATATATATGTATATATGTATATATATATATACATATATACATATATATATACCAAATCTTTTTTTTTTAAAGAAATGTACCATTTTTTTAGCGTTTATTTATTTTTGAGACAGAGAGAGACAGAGCATGAACGGGGGAGGGTCAGAGAGAGGGAGACACAGAATCCGAAACAGGCTCCAGGCTCTGAGCTGTCAGCACAGAGCCCGAGCCCGATGCCGGGCTCGAACCCACAGACGGCGAGATCATGACCTGAGCTGAAGTCGGGCGCCCAACTGACTGAGCCACCCAGGCTCCCCATATATACCAAATCTTTATCCATTCATCCATCGATGGACATTGGGCTCTTTCCATACTTTGGCTACTGTTAATAGTGCTGCTATAAACATTGGGGTGCATGTGTCCCTTCGAAACAGCATACCTGTATCCCTTGGATAAATACCTACTAGTGCAATTGCTGGGTCATAGAGTAGTTCTATTTTTAACTTTTTGAGGAACCTCCATACTGTTTTCCAGAGTGGCTGCACCAGTTTGCATTCCCACCAGCAGTGTAAAAGAGATCCTCTTTCTCCACATCCTCACCAACATCTGTTGTTACCTGAGTTGTTCACGTTAGCCATTCTGACAGGTGTGAGGTGGTATTTCATTATGATTTTGATTTGTATTTCCCTGATGATGAGTGATGTTGAGATTTTTTCATGTGTCAGTTAGAAAAAAAACTTTTTTTTAAGTTTTATTTGTCCATTTTGAGAGAGAGAGAAAGAGAGAACGAGCATGGCGGAAGGGCAGAGAAAGAGGGAGAGAGAGAGAGAAAGAGAGAGAATCCCAAACAGTCTCCACATTGGCAGATACGGGGCTCAGTCATACAACCCCGGGATCATGACCTGAGCCGAGACCAAGAGTTGGGCAGTCAACTGACTGAGCCACCCAGGTGCCTCTCACTCTTTCTGATATTAACATTACTTTGTGATGAGCATCCTCACAACTAAATCTTCAGGCACATATTTTATTTTCTTAGAATAAATTGCTCTTAAGAGAAAGCACAGGTATGTTGTTCTGGTTCTTGATGCAGATTGCCAAAATTCCTTCCAAAAAAACTGAACCTAGTTACACCTCCACCAGCAGTGTGTGCCTACATATCAGTGTAGTAGACAACTAATTGTCCCCCATATCCAATCTCCCTTTCTTCCATACTAATTGAGTTTTAGCAGAGTATGTGGCTGCCCAGGCTGAGTACATTTCCCAGCTCCCCTTGCCACCAGTGTGGCCATTAAACTAATTCTTAGCATCAGATCAAGAGATTTGCAACTTCCCTTTTATTTACTTAAAAGGAAACTGCTTGCCCTCCAGTGCTTCTCTTTCTCCCTTCCCCCAAGCTGAAACTCAATCCCATCTTAGACATGTAAATGAGGACTACTGCTTTAGGGAATGGTGGAGCAAAAGGACTGAAGGACCTTGGGACCCTGAATGAGTTCATGGAGCAGAAACCCACCCTTCAATAGCCTAAAGCGCTCACCTCCAACCTGTTACATTAATGTCTATTTGCTACAACTCGGCCTGTATCTTAATAGCATAGTAGGATTAATACATGTTTATTAATAATAGTAAGACATGTTAGAGTGCTAATTAATTTTATTCAATTAGCAGGTTTGTTTAATACAAACAATGGCTGTTTGTATTATCCATAATAGCCCAAATGATGTAGCTTCCATTTACATGTTTCAGTATTTCCTTTCTAAATAATGGTTCTTTCTGTCTGCTTTAAGAAAAATTTCCGTTATTATAAAAGTGCCACAGGTTTTAGTGCCAATCACTCTACCCTTTGTTTTCACGAAGGTTTCTTCAGTGTTAATGCATAGCGTGTCTTTCTTTACAGCGAGCTACTGAATTTCAAGTATATAATTGACCTAAGCAGATTTAAGCATATACTGTGGAGTTCTTTATTTCCAAGTATGAACTCACAGTTGATCATCTACAAATATTTCGTAGGACTACAGGTCAGATTTCTAGAGAGTTACATTAGTTGTACACTCCACTATAGACTGTTATGACCACAGTCTAATTTTTATGACAGTAACTCCCTTAACTATTGCACTGGGCCTGATGTTAACTACTTCTCTCTTATGAAAGCTTGTGGAAGCTTGTAATATATTACGCTGATGCTCTATCATCATACATTTGTTGGATTGCATATGAGAGCTTCTAGATTATGTATGGATGATTCTAGAAATAAAGTGAGTATTACGGGGATTCATACAAACTATTCCTAAATAGATGCTTAATATTATCTTTGCCCGTTACATAAATGTTAAATTGGTCTGTGATTACCCCCTTCTTTGTTTCCTTTCTCTCAAGGATCGCTGGTCTGTGCTGGCTACTGCCCAATGTCTGAAAACATTTGCTTCACTTATTTTATCCAGTGTTATGGTTATTTACTGTGAGAAGGTAAATCCATTATTCTGTCATAGCCAAACCAAATACCATTGTGAAATTTTGAATCTTCTTTTTCTACCTTAGTGCCATATGATGAGGATTGTCTTATATTAAATAAACATTCAGGAATCAAGACGGTCCTAGAACTAGGTTATATCATTGGCCCTTCCTCGTTGCGGATCACTGATCCTTCACCATGAAGGTAACCATTCTTTCCATTTTTCCTTTCTCCTCCTTCATCTGTTGCTGCCTCTAATGCTCTTCTCCTCTGCCCTGCTTCTCATAACTTTGGTCTTCTGAAGGCTTATAATGGTCTCTCTCTAAGAATCTTTTCTGCTCTAACTTCAGCTCCCCCTACCAACTACTAATTTGCCCTCTGTATTTCACACTGAAACTCTTAAAGAAATCATATGGTCATTACTCCCCCTCATTCTGGGGGAATTTTTTGAACCAACGCCTTTTCCTAGCAATGGTAGGTAAAGCTGGTGAAAAAGAGAAGTGGACTGGTCACTCTGTGCAGAACATGGCCACCCAGCACTTTATTCATCAGGAGCCATGGCAAAAGTTCTGCACAAAGGAGCAGTCAATATGACGGTCACTGGCATTGGCCTGTAGTGGTGATTTATTTATAAGTCTCTCTCCTCTAAAGGTGACCTTTGAGGGTAGGAGGCAAGTTTTAGGTATTTTTTAATGCTTAATGGCCCGCACATTGCTTGGCACATAGTAGGTTCTCAATAAATTTTACTGAACAAATGAATTGATGAATGGCTATCTTGGGTCCCCAGACAGACTGTTGACTCTCTTGATTGGCCCCAGAGTTTAACATAAATCCTAGAAATTGATAAATCACAAAGGCTAGCCTGGGGAATGTTTTAATAAATAATGTTTCTTTTAAAAAATTTTTAATGTTTATTTACTTTTGAGAGACAGAGTATGAGCTGGGGAGGGGCAGAGAGACAGGGAGACACAGATTCTGAAGCAGGCTCCAGACTCTGAGCTATCAGCACAGAGCTGGAGGTGGGGCTCAAACTCACAAACTTTGATATCATGACCTGAGCAGAAGACGGACTCAACCAACTGAGCCACCCAGGTGCCCCTGAATACTATTTTTTTTTTAATGTTTATTTATTTTGAGAGAGAGAGAGTGTGTGTGCACACAAGCACAAGTGGGGGAGGGGCAGAGAGAGAGAGAGAGAGAGAGAGAGAGAGAGAAGAGAATCCAAAGCAGGCTCCACACTCAGCATGGAGCCTGACATGGGGTTTAATCTCTTGAACCCTGAGATCATGACCTAAGCCAAAATCAAAAGTCCGATGCTTAACCAACTGAACCATTCAGGTGCCCCTTAATAAATGCTGTTTTTTAAAAAAATAATTGAGGGCACCTGGGTGGCTCAGTCCGTTAAGTGTTTGATTCTGGCTTGGGTCATGATCTCAAAGTTCATGAAATCAAGCCCTGCATCCAGCTCTCTGCTGTCAGTGCAGAGTGCAGAGTCTGCTTGAGATCCACTGTCTCCCTCTCTCTGCCCCTCCTCTACCTCACACATGCTCTCTCTCTCAAAAATAAATAAACATTAAAAAAAATTAAAGGGGCCCCTTGGTGGCTCAGTCAGTTAAGCGTCTGACTTTGGCTCAGGTCATGATCTCATGCCTGGTGAGCTCAGCTTCACATTGGGCTCTGTGCTGACAGCTCGGAGCCTGGAGCCCGCTTCAGATTCTGTGTCTCCCTCTCTCTCTGTCCCTCCCTGCCTCGCACTCTGTCTCTCTCTCTCTCTCTTTCTCTCTCTCAAAAATAAACAAATGTTAAAAAAATAATTCAACTACAAATAGAAGCGTTTTGTGATTTTGCTTTAATGATTTTAATGTGTGCACATCAATTTTTAATCTGTTTTAGAGTGACCTGGGTTAAGAATTTGTCTTCTCATCCATCTTAAATACCTCCCAATTCGAATTTTAAAAACACTAATTTAGATTGGTTTTCCTTAATTTGTCAGAATAATATTTTACAGCAGTTCTCCGGGTAATGAAAATCCCTTTGTGCAGACAGCAGGTATGCCTTTAAGTATTGGTTGACTTTTCTGTGCACTAGTGAGTCACTGACCCTGAAGCAAGAGTGGGGGTGGTTTGCACTACAGATGTCTTAATCATCCCCATGGTAACACAGAGCCTTCTTGCCTACTACTTCTTCCCACATCTTTGTTATATTTGAAGGAGGAAATCATTATTTACTTTAGATGGTGATGTTCTGATGCTTTTCAGAACACAAATTCCTTACCTCAGCATTGTTGTGTATAAAACATTTGCCTAGCAACAATAAAAATAGTGATTATAAATGATACATTATAAAATGAAAAATACCCTGCCAATTCAACAGGATTTTAAGATTCATTTTTTTTTTCTCAATTTTGCATCACAATTACCAAGATGTTGGAATTAAACTATACTTAACTAACTGGCTAACTGATGATTCTTACATAGTTTGAAAAGGTAACCGCTAAGTACCATTATATGTTTAATTTGAAATATGTTTGCTTATAAAAAATAATTCCTGCTCTTTGTAGTTAAATTAGAAAATAATCGCAGGCAAAAAGAAGAACATTCAATAATCTAATAATCTCCCTTCCGCATAGCTTATTATGTCTTTCCAATACTTTTCCATTAAATGTATCTGTGGGTATGGTGGTGGTAGAGAGAGAAGGACAGAGAAAGAGACATAGAAAGACACACCATCCACCCTTAAGCCAATACATTTTGCCCTGTATCCCAATGTTTTCAATTTAACAACAAATTGTGGTATGGAACTATGGAATCATTACATTGTACATCTGAAACTAATATAACAGTGTATGTTAACTAAACTGGAATTAAAATTTAAAAATTATAAAAGCAAAAAAAAAACCAATATAGTGTGAACATTTTTCAAATATAAATTGGCCTTTGAGCAAGGCAGGTTTGAATAGTGAGAGTCCACTTACATGTGGATTTTCTTCAATAAATACACTACAGTACTGTAAATGTATTTTCTCTTCCTTGCAATTTTAATAACATTTCCCTTTCTCTGGCTTACTTTATTGTAAGAATATAGTATATAATACAAAATATGTGTTATTTGATTGACTATGTTATCGGTAAGGCTTTTGGTCAACAGTAGGCTATTAGTTGTTAAGTTTGGGGGGGAATCAAAAGTTATACATTATAACAAGTTATACATTATACATTTTGACTGCATGGAGGTTGGCACCCCTAATTTCCCCATTGTTCAAGGGTCAACGGCATTGACTACAGTGTCGTTTTTATTCGTTGACTAGCATAGATGCTTTGTTAAATGAATTTACCATATTTTATTTAACTAGTACACCTTTTGTTGGACATTTTAATTTTTTACTTTCTCACCAATATCAAACATAAGCCCAAAAGAAAAAGGAGATAGAAAGAGAGAGACAGGAGAGGATGGAGGGAGGGGGGAGGCAAGGAAGGAAACTGCAATAAACACCTTGTGGCACACATCATTAATTACTTCCTGAGCATATATTTTCTTAGCATTATTTTGAATTGGAATTGCAGGTTTAAAGGTATGCACTTTGCAGACATTTTGTCAAAGAACAATTGAGAACAGATTTGTACAGTTTGTAACACTGGATATTATCTTTTAAAATAATCCTTATCAATTAGATAGGCAAAGATGGTATTTTAATATGCATTTTTTATTACTGATGAAAAGGAAAACTACTCACCTTTAGCGACCCTTTTCATTCTTTTCTGTCTTACCTGTAGAAGTCCTTTACCCATTTTTCTATTTATCTCATTCTCATTGATTTGTAAGACTTCTTAGCCCTTTGTCATCCCACCCCCCACCTTTGTAAATGTAATCTCACCCCACAATGTGGGGCTCGAACTCATGACCCCAAGATCAAGAGTTGTGGTCTCTACCAACTGAGACCACCAGACACCCCACCTTTTTTCCCCTTTTAGTTTGGCATTTGTCCTTTAATTGTTTCCCTCTTCCAGTTTAGGATTTTTTCTTTTATTTGTTGGTGATTTCTTTTTTTTTAATTTTTAATTTTTAAATGTATTTTTTATTCTGAGAGAGAGAGAGAGAGAGAGAGAGAGAATCATGCTGAGTATGGGATCATGACCTGAGCCAAAATCAAGAGTCAGATGCTAAATAAACTGAGCCACCCAGGTGCCCCTATTTGTTGGTCATTTCTGAAATAATATTTAGTTTTTCATATCTTTTAAAAAGATATGCAATATAATTCCCACTCCCAAGATTATATGTGTTTTTCTATATTTTCTTTTAGTAATATTATTTTATTTTTATATTAATATCTTTAATCCAACAGGAATTTATTTTGGTACAAAGTGTATTTTTTTCCCCTCTAAGCAATTGGTCACTAGCTCCCTAACTTACTGCATAATTTATACTTTCCTTGTTGATTAGGAACGACACTTTTATTATCTATCTGCTTGGGTCTGAATAACTTTGAATTTTAACGTGAAAATATATAGCTTCTTGACAGAGCTAACCATTTTCTTTCTCAATCAGCAATTGTGTGGAAGATGAAGAGATGTCCGTTTGAATGACAGAAAGATACTGGATGAATCTCTAGCTTTTTTTTTTTTTTAATCAGAGAACATCATAAATATTTTATAATTATATCATTGCTAAAACAGACTTGTTGAATATTTTTTTAATGTTTATTATTTACTTTTGAGAGAGAGACAGAGACAGAGACAGAGTGCGAACGGGGGAGGGTCAGAGAGAGAGAGAGAGAGGGAGACACAGAATATGAGGTAGGATCCAGGCTCTGAGCTGTCAGCACAGAGCCCAATGCAGGGCTTGAACCCATGAACTGCAAGATAATGACCGGAGCCCAAGTCAGATGCTCAACAGACTGAGCCACCCAGGCTCTCCGTGTTGTTGAATATTTTAATCTAAATGTCTTTTTAAAAAAAACTAAATGTCTTATCTAAAAACTTACTAAATATCTTAAATTTTTATTGCTATGTATCTGGCTGTAATGACATTAATGACATTTTATTATCATACTTTGCTCAATACGTCAATAAGATATTCTTAACGTATTATGTGTAATATGTGGATAAATGTATATATTTATCATCATTATTCTGAAGCTAAATATTATTTATGAATTTCAAATGCTCAACAAATTTCACATACATGGGTAACTTTCTGTAAGCAGTTCATAGATTTAAGTGTATTAGTTCATGTTTTTCCAATACAACCAACATAATTATACCACAGAAATTGAAATCAACTTTGCTATCCTTTATTTTTTATTTATTTTTTAAAGTTTATTTATTTTGAGAGGCGGAAGGAGGGGCAGAGAGAGGGAGAGACAGAATTCTAAGCAGGCTCTACACTGTCAGTGCAGAGCCCGAAGTGGGGCTTGAACCCATGAACTGTGAGATCATGACCTGAGCTGAGTTCAAGTCAGACATTTAACTGACTGAACCACCTAGGTGCCCCAATGTTGCTATCATTTAAACTGAAGCTGCAAACACATAGAGAAGCACCTGTGTAAAAGTTGGATTGATCTTTGCGCTTTAGATGTTCCTTTGGTCTAAACAAAAAACACACACATACACACACACACCACAACAATACATATTTCTGATTGAAACAATAAACCTACTTTTAGTTTTGGTAAAGATGACAGGTTTGATGGCAAACACTGTAAACTGGGATTTACTTGGAGCAATGACTTTCTCAACCACTTTGCCTGTAATTTAGCCACAATGAAGTGTGTTACTACTAGGTACTCCTGAAAATACTATAATCAGTCAATTAATCCATGTAGCAACTCATTGTGGGAAATGTTGGCCTTAATCGCGACAGTGATTTAGGTCATATTACATAACAACAGTCATAAGGATAAATCTGCAGAATTTTATATTAGGTCACTTCAAATGTATATATATATATATACATATATATATATACACACACATATATATTATGTATATATATATATATATATATATATATATATACACCTGAAAAGTATACATATACTTTTTCTTCCCTTACCTACATTCTAAGGCACTTTTAGAGATATTTTGGGACGTTTGATAAATGTTAAAAATAATACTTGCTATCAAACACCAAGATTAAATCCTGTGTGTGAACCTGACTGAAAAAAGAGCTACACAGAGATTACCAAGAAAATGCCTGTGAATTGCTTGGGCAGAATCTCTAAAGCCTATTCTTTTCCCAGTAGCTCATTTACAGTGAAGAAAACAAGCTAGGTACCAGGGGAATTTAGCCTGAAAAAGGCTTATTTTGGCCCCCTGAGAGACAAATTAGATTTTATCTCTTGGCTCATATTACAAATTGTGGCTGTTCTCCAAATCAGGACTTGAGGATAATTTTGTTTTAATGAATATTTCTCACTTCCTTCCCTTTAATCATGCTCTCTATGGAATATTAAGAATATCTACCACCTCTCACAGATCACTTCTGTTTTACCTACTCTAACTTTCTGTTCCGTGACAAGAATCTCTTGATCAACTCCCTCCACTTTTCTTGTAAAATCCAGACATATCTGTTAGGCTTAAGAAAAGTAGGTGATGATTCTTTCCCTTGGGAATTTCCTGATTTCACTCTTGTTTCTTGTCTTTCTCCCTTTATTTTTGATTGTTCCAAGCATGGAACAATCTTTCCTGACTTGTCCTCTTCAGTTCACAATCTTCATTGTGTTCCCCTATGTCATTCCTGGTGTTCATAATCCAAGGCGAGAGAGGCAGATGTGTGGTCCACAGATTGCTATTTCCATTTAATGGCTTAGTTAAATGCTTTGTATTGAAAGATCAGGAACACAGGAATTATGCCCACTTTGTGCACCACTGTACATGCAGTGCCTACCTACCATGGTGTGCTTAACACATTTTTATTGAATTAATAATAATGGCCACCATTTTATAAATTACTTAGCAAATGATAGGTATTGTGCCATGCACAAAGCTGGCTCCATTTTATAGATGAAAAGGCTAAAACTTGGAAAAATTAAGCAACTTGCTCTTGGTCACAAGGCTAGCTAAAGTTGAAGAGCCACGACCTGACTTAATCCTTGGTATAAAAGGCTCATGGGGCGCCTGGGTGGCGCAGTCGGTTAAGCGTCCGACTTCAGCCAGGTCACGATCTCGCGGTCCGTGAGTTCGAGCCCCGCGTCAGGCTCTGGGCTGATGGCTCAGAGCCTGGAGCCTGTTTCCGATTCTGTGTCTCCCTCTCTCTCCGCCCCTCCCCCGTTCATGCTCTGTCTCTCTCTGTCTCAAAAATAAATAAAACGTTGAAAAAAAAAATTAAAAAAAAAAAAAAAAAAAGGCTCAGAGCCCATCAGGGAGCCCGGGTGGCTCAGTTGGCTGGGCACCTGACTTCCACTCATATCTCTAAGTTTACAAATTCGAGCCCAGCGGCGTGCTCCGTGCTGACAGCTGAGAGCTTGGAGCCTGCTTCAGGTTCTGTCTCCCTCTCTCTCTGCCCCTCCACCACTCACTCTCTGTCTCTCTCTTTGTCTCCCTCAGAAATAAACATTTAAAAAATTTTATTATAAAAAAAAAAGGTTCAGAGCCCAGACTCCATCCCCACACTGAGCGTGGAGGCAGTATAATGTAACTATGTAGAAGGGTTGTTTTAGGGCCAGACAGCACGGCTTTGTCACTTGAGAGTTCATCTAAATTCAGTTTCATCACCTGTAAAATGGAGACTATTTATTGAACAAATATTCCTTGGTTTCCTGTCATTCCACCTCAGAGTTGTCTTCAATCTGCTGCATTGCCTTTGTTTACTTTGACACAATTGATGCTGATGATCATCAAGGGCTTAGACCTCTAGAAATGAAGGTTTAAACCACCCTAGTGGGTGAAAGTCTTAGCTGAGATATTAGTTGCAAACAAGGAAACTTGCAACGGGCCAGTTATACTCTCATTAACAGTAGCAGGAATGAGTAGTCTGCATATGGACTGCAGCAATGTCTAAAATTTAAAAATTACTCAATTTTTCCCCTTTTGAATGAAGACCTATCATTGTTTTCTTCTCCTCCTTTTGTTTCTGTAGCAACCATTTCCATCCCTGTCCCCAAACAATTATTTACAGGGTGTAGTGGTATAATTATACTAACCATTTATTTAGTCCTTGTATTGCAAGACCATGAAGAACCACACCTAGATGAGACTGTGCCAGAACTGAAAGAATGGGCATTTTACACCCAGAGACCAGGACAAGGAAAGCAATAACCCCAAGACACTCCTTTCACCAGTTGGAGGTGTCTCTGGGCTTGGAAAGAAAACAAGTGCAGATGCTTTTGTACTAGAATGGCTAGATCATATTTTATTTATTTAGTTTTATTTTATTTTTTTTTTAATTTTTTTTCCAACGTTTTTTATTTATTTTTGGGACAGAGAGAGACAGAGCATGAACGGGGGAGGGGCAGAGAGAGAGGGAGACACAGAATCGAAAACAGGCTCCAGGCTCTGAGCCATCAGCCCAGAGCCTGACACGGGGCTCGAACTCACGGACCGCGAGATCGTGACCTGGCTGAAGTCGGATGCTTAACCGACTGCGCCACCCAGGCGCCCCTATTTATTTTTATTTTAGAGACAGAGTGAGAGAGCATGTGTGGGCAGGGGAGAGGGGCAGAGGGAAAGAGAGAGAAAGAGAAAGAGAGAATCTCAAGCAAGCTCCACACTCAGTGAGGAGCCCAACATGGGGCTCGATCCCACGACTCTGGGATCGTGATCTGAGCCAAAATCAAGAGTTGGACACTCAACTGATGGAACCACCCAGGCACTCCTAGAATGGCTAGCTCATAAAGGCTGGAGGCATTTTGTCATTGCACATGTGGGGAAAGGCAAATAAATAATGGAACACAACAGCTGTCCCTTAGGCCAGCCACAACAGCTCACAGTGACACCTCCTTCCCCAGCATAGGGGTGGAGCAAACACAAACATCCACACACATAACTTGCAATCTAGTCGCTGCTGAGTGATAGAAGGGTAGAAATCTGACCCAAACTGACCAAACAGACCTGCTTTCCTGCAAAACTGGAATTTTGAACTGAGGTGCAAGGAGACAGGGAGTTGTGTACAGCCCTCCGAGAGGAATTTCTGGATTCCTATTACTGAATTTCCCTGGTTATACAATTCCCAAAAGTCTGTGAGATACCCCAATATCCTTCTGGAAAAGTCAACTTAACAAACTGGATTTGTTATTTGCAATCAGAGGAACCTTAACTACTATACTTCCCTGAATAGTTTTCTTTCATCCTATTCCTTCAAGTTTTCATTCCTCCAAGAATACCACAATGTTCTATCTCACTGAGCTTTTCCTGTTCCCCTGAAAACCTGCTCAAGGATTACCTCCTCTGTGACACTTTCAATCATTACTCCATACTTAACTGTTCTGTTTGGAAGGTCCTCCACTGTGCCCACGGGGCCTGTCATGCCACAATCATAGCACTTACCATAGTACACTGTAGTTGCTGGTTTACTTTCCTGTCTCTCCCATAAGATGGCAAGCTCCTTGACAGAAGGTGCAACTTCTCATTTGACTTTATTTCTTTGGTTCCTTTATATAGTGCCTGACACAAGGGAGACCCAGTAAGTAAATGGATAAATGACTAAACAGTTTCTGCTTCATCATGAGAACATGCTCAGGCTAACCTACTGGAAGAATGTGAGAGATGATGGAAAAGAGCCAAGGCCTTTGTAGACCTAAGGACAGACAGTTGGCCCCAAACACGAGCTTTCAGCCAAAATTAGTAGATCCACCTACCTGATCCATAGCTGACTCAGAAAATGAGTGAACCCAGCTAATTCCAGAAAAACTGCCCAACTAACAACACATTGACTCCTAAGAAATAATAAATGGCTTTTATTTAATCTACTGACCTTTAGGGTGGCTTGTTAGGCAGCATTTTTGTGGTAATACGTAACTGGTACAATATCTGTGAGTTAAATTTCACCTGGGATCACCATCTTTAGAGCTTTCCTAGCTAAACGAGAGATTTAAATTCCAAGGACTGTTTTTACAAGTTCCACTGTGAGTGTGAAGAATGAATATGTTTATAAATTAGTAGAAATAAAATTTCTCACTGCTTGCTATAAGACATGTTAAAAACTAATTTAAGGGCACTTGGGTGGCTCAGTCAGTTAAGCACCTGACTTTGGCTCAGGTCATGATCTCATGGTTTGTGAGTTCGAGTCCCACTTTGGGTGAGCTTGAGCCCTGCTTCGGGTGAGCCCTGCTTCTGTCTCTGTCTCTCTCTCTGCCGCTTTTGGGATTCTCTCTCTCCGCCCTCGCTCACGTGTGCCCTCTCTCTCTCTCAAAACAAAAACAAACTAACAATTTTAAAATACTTTGAAGGAAAATCGAAAGTAAAATCACCAATAACTTCTCTATTCCAACACACGTCTGTTAATTTTTACATGTTTTTATTCAGCTTTTACCCACATGCATATGTATTTTCACATAGTTCTAATAACAATAATGCTGTATTTTGTGTCAATGTTAGAAAAAAGTACCATATTCATATATGATTATTTTTTTTTTTTTTTTTTCAACGTTTATTTATTTTTGGGACAGAGAGAGACAGAGCATGAACGGGGGAGGGGCAGAGAGAGAGGGAGACACAGAATCGGAAACAGGCTCCAGGCTCTGAGCCATCAGCCCAGAGCCCGACGCGGGGCTCAAACTCACGGAGTGCGAGATCGTGACCTGGCTGAAGTCGGACGCTTAACCGACTGCGCCACCCAGGCGCCCCTCATATATGATTATTTTAATGGCTACATAATGGCTCTTCAAATGGTTATACCATAATTAATCATTTCTCTATTATTTAAGTTTACTTTTATTTATTTATTTTTGTTGTTATCAACAACGGGACATAATACAGCTTTTTTTCTTTTTTTGGTATTATTTATTTTGGTATGAAGGCCAGGATGGTGTCTTTCTTGTTTATTTTTCAGGTTCCCAGTACTTAGCAAAGTATATGGTAGACACCTAATAAACATTTGTTGGATGAAAGCAATGTGTGAATGAACAAATGGGATTTACAGAAGTAGGCTTCCTAGTTTTACTTGCTTCAAATCCTTTTTTAAAAATATTTATTAAAAACTTTTTTTTTCTTTACATTTATTTATTTATTTTTGAGAGACAGAGTGACAGAGCACAAGCAGGGGATGGGCAGAGAGAGAAGGAGACACAGAATCCGAAGCAGGCTGCCGGCTCTGAGCTGTCAGCACAGAACCCGATGCAGGGCTCAAATTCACAAACCGTAAGATCATGACCTGAGCTGAAGTCGGATGCTCAACCGACTCAGCCACCCAGGTGCCCCAATGTTTATTTCTTTTTGAGAGAGAAAGAGACCAGAGCTTGAGCAGGGAAGGGCAGAGAGGGAGGGAGACACAGAATCCAAAGCAGACTCCAGGCTCTGAGCTGTCAGCACAGAGCCTGACATGGGGCTCAAACCCAGGAACCATGAGATCATGACCTGAGCTGAAGGGGGCCACTTAACCAAGTGAGCCACCCAGGTGCCCCTCAAATGCGTTTAATAACTATGTATGTATGTATGTATTTATGTATTTATTTATTGAATCTAAAGCAGGCTCCAGTGACGGTGAGATCATGACCTGAGCCAAAATCAAGAGTCAGACCCTTAACTGACTGAGCCACCTAGGTGACCCTTGCTTCATATGCTTTTTAAACTGAATTATCATGGTTAAATTAGATTCAAAATTCACATCATTTGAAAGAAAAATTTATTTACATCATGTTTTAAATTTATCACTTATAGACAAAGGGATTTGTTATTCTCCCTAGAAATTTTGAGTTAGTTGCAAAGTTGAGCCATGAAAATTTATCAGCTTTAACTGCATAAAGAAGGATTTCCAAGGTTTTTGTTCATGAACTGCTTGTACAAATATCACTGGACGAACACCATCTATTCCCAGTCATTCCTAACTCTGCAACAATAGACACTTGTGGCTACTTCTTACTTTTCTCAAATTCGGTCAGTTGTGTATTGGTTTATGGAACAATGAATTTATACAACTTTCTTGCTATTTTTCTGACCACTCCTCTTGATCATTCTCTAAAGATTTCCTTAGTCTTCTGCTCATCTCCTTTTGCAATCACTGTCTATAATCACTCGCCTAGAATCTTGTCTTCAACCTCTCTTCTCTGTGAAGTATGCCCAGAGCTGTATATCTAATCCTGACCACTTCACCTGTGGTTTTCAAGCTCATCCGTTTCCTTAAGACCTTATTTTGCTTGTATTTCCCATCTACCCCTCTCCACTGGCTCTTCTCCCTTGAACCTCACCTGTCTTCTGGTCTTTGCAATTCTTCCTTGACCCTGCTTCTCCCTCAAGCTGTCATCCCACTGCCTTATTTCCCTTTATCAACAAACTTAGGAAGTGTGCTCTATGTTCCCTGCCTCCAATTCTTCCTTTCATTCCTCTCTTTAACTGTTTGCATGTTGACTTCTGCTTTCCCCTATTGGCCTTTTTTTCAGTGACACTACCTTTGATCCCCTTCCAACAATGCCTCTCTGTGGCATCTCACACTCTTGCAACTCTTCCTGCATGTTTTTTTTTGTTTTTGTTTCTGTTTTTTGAGAGTGTGTGTGTGCACACATGTGCAAGTGGGAGAGGGGCAGAGAGAGAGACTCCAAAGCAGGCTCTGCACTGTCAGCATGGAGCCCATCATGGTGCCCGAACCCATGAACCACGAGCTCTTGACGTGAGCCGAAATCAAGAGTTGGACGCTTAACTGATTGAGCCACCCAGAGTGTCCCCACTTCATGGTTTCTTTTGCACTATGCTTTTTTCAATTTCTATCAAGAGTATGAGACATTTTCTTCTTTAGGTTTCTTGGTTTTGGACTTCTTTTTTACTCTACCATCCTTAAAGGTCTTTATCTTCTTCTAGAGTTAACAAATATTTATTAAGTGCCTAACATGTGCTGGGAACTATGTTTGCCCTGGGGATGCAGAAATGAACAAATCAGATACTCACTGACTCTGCAGTATTTACTTGTCCTACCTCACTGCAGATGCAATCCTATATATTCTTTTTCCAAATGCCTCTGTTTTGTTTCCTCTATCTTATTCTCACTTAATCTCTTGTTCAGGTCCACATCATTATTAGCTTATTTTTGAAATAGCCTAGTAACTAGTGGCCTGTCTGTCTCCATTTTGGTCCATCCCACATGGTATCCCTAACCAATCTTTTAAAATATTTATGTCATCCCCCTACTCAAAATGCTCACTGACTCTTTCCACTGCCTGCACAAAAAACTCTAGACTCCTTAAAAGGATATTGGAGAGACCTGAGGTCTTGCAGTCAGAAAGCTTGGGTTACATTTCCAGTCTGCCATTTACTCACTCTGTGACCTTGAATAACTTAGCTGCATTTTGATTTTCCCGTCTATAAGATAAAACCAAATACATATGAAAGTGCTTTATATTTTTTAAGTGCTAGAGTGAATGTTTTTTTTTTCTTCTTTTTAATTTAGAGACAGTCACCATATTGAAAATGGCCTAAGCTTCAGAACTAAACAACAATCTGGTTTCAAATCCCAGCTCTGTTACTTATTATCTGTGAGATTTCTGAACAAATCAGTAAACCTCTCTAAAGCTGTTTTACTGTCAAAGCATCCTTTTGTATGGGTATCTGAAAATTAAATGGAACAGGGAATCTGAAAACTTCTAGTTGTGTATAATTCATAACAGGCACTGATTTGTTATCTTTTGGGCCTAGCTTACTTTTCCTGCAGCACATCTCACTCCACCTCTTTACTAACCTTATTAAACAGTCTACTTGATTTTCCCAATTCATACACTGCACTGTATTGTAAATGGATCAATGAGTAAACAGTTTCTGCTTCATCAGGAGGACATGCTCAGTTCTTCAAAGCTTAGTTAAAATGTTGAGACCACTCTAAAGCTCTGCCTTAATTCCTAATCTCAGTCTCTGAGATTAAAAATCTTATAATTGTATTTGACTAATGTTTCCTTGACTATCTAGGAACCAAAATATCAGGTTCTCCCAGCTCTTTCTGTGAAATAGTTCTTGGGATCACTTTTCTTTTCAATCCCATTATTCCATTCTTTCAGTTGTAATGATTTTTTTTTTTTTTTTTTTTAAGTAGGCTTCACACCCAGCGCAGGGTTCAACACAGGGCTTGAACACACGACCCTGCGATCGAGACCTGGGTTGAGATCAAGATGCTTAACCAACTGAGCTAACCAGGCGCCCCTAATGATGATTATTTTTTAACAACTGCCACCATTTACCAGCGAGAGAGCACTGCAGTTCTGGGCTAAAGACTTTGCATACATTATGTCATTTGATATTTAAAACCCCCTGTGCATTCTTATTCTATAGATGAGAAAAATCAAAACACAGTTTAAATACCCTGCACAAGTTACAGTTAATTAAGTGGCAAAGTGGGGACCAAACCCAGATCTGAAACCAAAGTCCTTGAATGAGTTGGGCTTTTTCAAATTGAGTAGAACAAAAACATAGGAGTTTTAGAAGTTGAGTAGGAAAAAAAAAAAGGATTATGAAGATATAAAGAAAATAAAGAAGCACAGGAAACTGTTTCACAGAAGCCTCCTGTCTATTTCGAAAGCAGAATACACCAACACTCTAACAAGCCATTTAGTTTGTTGGGCTCTCTGACATGAGTATTTGAGGCTCTAAACTCTTCTTGCTTCTCTTGCTCTTCTTACTTCATAACTTCTGCTGCCTTATGTATTTGGCTGTCTCACTTCTCTCTCACTAGTGTAGAACACAAACGCTTTAATTCAATGAAAGCGATCTCTTCAATGGTTCTAGAACAATTTCTGCTTCTACAACCCTGTTATTTTGAATACACATACTTCTTCCCTTTCTCTCCACCTGTCAAAAGCCTATATTTCAAGACTCTGCTATTACTTCTTCCTAACAGCTCCAGAGGATTCTGGAGTGATTACTATGTGTTCAATCCTTTTGCTGACCCATGATGAACACATAACGTAAGCAAGAAATAAACCTTTTGAGATTTGGGAGTTACTTGTTCTTGCAACATAATCTTGCCTATCTTAACTGCTACACAGGACTTCAGGAAAGTAATCTATCTTCTCCAAGCTTCACTTTCCTTATCTGAAAAATGTAGATTAAAACAGTATCTATCAAATAAAAAATGCTCTGAAGATTAAATGAGATAATACAGGTAAGAGTGCTTAGGTTAAATACAGGTAAAAGCACTTAGCACAGTGCTAAGTAAGATGTGTATCCTAGATGTTAGTTATTTTTTAAATTTGTATTATCATGAATTAGCAATTGGTGTGTTAACAGTGACAAATGAACATAATGAAGAGTGTTATTTGCTTTTTTCAATGTTAAGCATCAAATTACAAATGCTATAGATTTTTGCCAGTAATTTTAGCTGAAAACTTGGGCAGCTATGAATTCACACATTTTAAGAAGTTATCTTAACCACTATAGCGTTAGCCTACCTTATTATAATAGCTATATTGTTTTTTTAATATTTTATTTATTTTTTAACATTTAGTCACTTTTTGAGAGAAAGAGAGAGACAGAGAGAGAGAGAGGCAGAGAAAGAGGGAGACACAGAATCCGAAGCAAACTGCAGGCTCTGAACTGATAGCACAGAGGCTGATGCGGGGCTCGAACTCACAAACTGTGAGATCATGACCTGAGCCGAAGTTGGATGCTTAACCGACTGAGCCACCCAGGCACCCCTATATTGTTTTTTTAATATCATGAATCTTGGGATACCATGAAAAAAATAATGTTTCATATATATGCACTCTCTCTAAAACTCTTAAGCTTATTATGGAGATGTTATCCTTGTTTTCAAAAGCCTACTTACACCAGAGATATACTGTATTATAAATAAAAATTTAAATATAGGATACAGGTTAGCATATTTCATAAAATCTCACACTATATGTATTTAAATTTATTTATGAGGGGTGGGGGTGAAGGGGCAGAGAGAGAGAGAGAGAGAGAGAGAGAGAGAGAGAGAGAGAGAATCCTAAGCAGGCTCTGCACTGTCAGTGTGGAGCCCAATGTGGGGCTAGAATTCATGAACCATGGATCGTGACCTGAGATGAAATCAAAAGTCAGGTGCTTAACCAACTGAGCCACCCAGACACCCCTCACACTATTTATATTTAATTAAATTTTCTCTCCAGCTGTATTATGTATGGTTTATTGTTGGTTGAAGATTCCCCGGACCTGATAAAGATTATAATAATGAATACTAACATCTATATTAATTCATCATGTGAAAAGTGCTTTTAATATACAGTCTCATTTGACTTTGAATCCTGTAAGTTATATAATATTTCCATTTCTGGTTGAGGAAATGAGGTTCAGAGACTGACCTGTCTAAAGTAACAAAAAACTGGGACTGTAACCTGGGTCTCTTTACTATACATTTCATGCTTATGCCACCATAGAACCCTGCAGTGATAAACCATTACTGGAATAACAACTTCACATGTGTGCTCTACAGATCTAGTATCATTTGCCTAGAAGTCTGTATAGCATAAATGTATAAAAAACCATTCACATTAGCATTTTTTTTTTTTTTTTCAGAAACACCAAGATTTGGGTCAATGACAATGTGGTAACTCTGGGGACATTTTTGCTAGCTAGCTTTTTCAGACTAATAATCTTGGTAAGGACAAGATAAATTTAGACAATATAACTCTTTTAACCAACAGTCAACTGATATACAAAACACTTCATAAAGAGCCAACATGTGAGCCAAGAGTTTCACATTCCTATTTTGAAAAAATTTAAAAACATTGTTTTACCAAAGAAATTGTTTTGACTAAACTTAGCACTGAAAAACGAGCATCTATACTTTACAAATTAAAGAACCCACAAATGTACTGGAAAAAATGCTAAATGAAAAATAGTTAAATAAAATCCCCAGGTGCCATATCTAGGGTCTTAAACTGAAATAAAATTTTAGGGTTTTTTTTTTTTTTTTTTTTTAAGGCAAGGGTTTTTTTTTGTTTGTTTGGTTTTGGGTTTTTTTTTTTTCTTGTTTTTAAGAGAGAGTGAGCAGGGAAGGGGTAGAATGACAAACTTCAGTAATCTGCAGGCCTGACGTGGGGACCGACCTCAGGACCATGAGATCCTGACCTGACCCAAATCAAGAGTGGGACGCTTAACCGGCTGAACCACCCAGAAGCCCCTGAAATAAAACGTTATAAGGAAACATTTCAAACAAACCAGTTGCCGTCCAATGTATCAAGAACAGTGTATATGACTGAAGTGCCAAAAGTGATTTAAATGGGATCTTTTACTTTTTAGAAATTGCAACACCCCACTATTTATAACATGGGCTCTTCTTGCAAATGACAAGTATGACACATTTTGTGAAGAACTTGACGTGCATTGATACTACAAGTCATCCTGGAGACAAGCAAAAACGAGAGTTGCGTAAAGATACATCAACGTACTTTTCTCTGCCCTCTCCAGAAGCCAACGTGCAATACACCGTTAAAAATGGCTAAATTGGAATCTCTCAACGTGGCTCACTGCACACTATACTCAATTTCCACTACTGTGGATTTTACTTCTAGTTTCTGGTTTAGCTATTAGCAAGCCACTTCTCTGAACGTTTCATTTCCCAAAAAAACAAGAAAATGGGTAAAGGATCATAAAGAGCTTTGATCCGAACAACATCTATTAGACATCATCAAAAGCTTTTCCTCTGGACGATGTACACAGGCCCATGACGTTCTGCTTTCCTCATATCTCATTATAGAACCCAAGCCTCTTTTTTTCATTCCCACTTTGGGCTCCTTAAAGAACAGCAAAGAGAATTCTTATAAGATAGCCAGTGCTCCTTTGTCCTCAGGGAAGGCTGGGAGAAGGTTTTGAGGCCTCAGCTGGTTGAGAGATGGTAGAAGCGACCCACCCTCGCCCCAACCCAAGCCTGCGCCACAGCTCCGGTACCACGACGCGCGCGCGCTCGCCGGGCTACTGTCCCAGTGAAGGGGCGGGATTCCGAGGCGCGTGCCGAGACGACGGCAGGCGGAAGCTGCTGGCGACGAGGACCGTTCCCGCCGGCGCGGGTGGGGGAAGGGCAGCAGCCACACCCGGAAGTCAGTCTGCGAGGGAGGGAGGGGGGACGGGGGGGCGAGGCTTCCGGTAGCGCAAAGGGTATCGGGAGAGGCTTCCAGCAAACCTTCTTCCTTGGCCTCTGGAGGGACCACCGTTGCCGCGGCTTCGACTTCCACGATCTGCGTTCGGGCTAAACGGCCACGGCGGCTGCTACTGTCGTTCCCCTTGTGCCCGGCTCTGTCCGTATTCGTTCCCAGGCGGTCGCCACGGTTCCAGCAGCGGCCGCGGCCGACATGTTGTGAGGCGGCGGCGCGGGTGTCTGAAGGATGGTTTGGCAGAGGCGCCGGCAGCGGCTGCTGGCGGCAGCGGCAGCTGGGGCTCCGGCTCTTTAGAGCCAAGCCCGCTGGGTGTCCGCCTGGTACCGCGGCGAGGCCAGTGCCCCCGGATCTTGCCTCTCCTCCGGCGCGGTTGGGGACCGGTTGGGCGACAGCGCCCGCTCCTCTGAGGAGACACGAAGGTGGTTCCCCAGTGCTCAAATTTCCGGACCACCTTTGCTTTCTCCTCTCCGACGTGGGCCGTGCTGTCCCCATTATCTTCAGCCCCCCGACCTCCCTCCCAATCTCGCCCTAAATCTCTCACACACACGGGTGTACCCCACCCTCACGAACCAGCCCCTCCCCACCCCCCACCCCTCGTTTTCTGCACCCTCTTCGCGCTCCTGGGATCCCACTTTGAGGGCAGCCTTTGAAAAATCTTCGCGGAATAGTGGACCAGAGCTGGGGAGTTTTTAAAAGTCGGGGCGCGCGCGAGAGGGAGATACGATGGCTTCCTCATCTGGCAATGATGATGATCTCACTATACCTAGAGCTGCTATCAATAAGATGATCAAAGAGACTCTCCCCAACGTCCGGGTGGCCAACGATGCCCGGGAGCTGGTGGTGAACTGCTGCACTGAATTCATTCACCTTATATCTTCTGAAGCCAATGAGATTTGCAACAAATCAGAAAAGAAGACCATCTCACCCGAGCATGTCATACAAGGTAAGTGGTGTGTGTGGGGTTTTGTTTGAATGAGGGTGAGGGGCAGCCTGCCAGTCGCGTGACCCGTTCATGTCAAAGCCTTCATTCCTCTCCCCTGATAATTACGAGTAGACGAAAAAGCCACGCGGGCATGGGGGTAGCCGGTGCCTTCAACTCGCTGTGTAGTATTCTTGTGGTGCTTTTCATCCGGCGAGTACAAGTAAGGATTGCCAGCGTTTAGGTCAGCCTAACGTCCTCCAAAGATAAAGTAGCAGTCGTCGTCTGTTTACAGCCAGGTAAGCGGAAGCAACAAGAATTTTGCCTGCCTGCCGTTGAACCTAGACATGACAACTGAGCATTTGTCTTCCTAACGTGGAACCTCAGACGTGACAACTGAGAAAGGAACCCAAAGTTCTCCCTTGGAAAATGAATTTTCAGACAGGATCTTCCAAGTATGAGTGGAGACAGCACCCCTTCCCCCCCGCCCCGACCTTTTCACGGATGTAGAGGAAAAGATGAATTTTCTGAACGCATGAGTGAAAGAATTCTTAATGTAAACGCGTTTAACGTTGTAAAGTTTGGTGATGTTGAATGAAGAGTGTGTTTTCAGCTTTAAGAGTGGTTCAGTGAGGGGCCCGTGGCTGGCTCAGTTGGTGGAGCATGCAGCTCTTGATCCCAGAGTTTTGAGTTTGAGCCCCACGTAGGGTGTCCGTTTTACTTAAAAAACAAAACAAAAGAAAACAAAAAACAATAATAAAAATTAAAATAGTTTAGTGGTCCTACTGTTCATCAAGTTAACAAAACTCTCCAGTTGTATTCTGGAAGAAAAGGGTGGATGATTATCCTTTCTTCCCCTCCTTTCTTTTTCCTCTCTTTCTCAGTTTTTCTTTTATGTAGCTTGCTTTGCTTTATGGAGATAAATTTTTAAAGCTTGGATTGAAAGTTTGTAAGAGATTTTTTTTCATGGAACATTTCCCTGTCCTTTCCTGTTGCAATTCCCATTTAGATGCATACACTTAAGCTTTTATTGAGCATTTCTGAAAGTTTGGACAGTTTCCCATCTTGGAAAGGGTTTAGTCCAGTAGTAGGGGTTTGGGGGACCACATTCTGATGGTTTGTTTCAGGCATAGGGAGACATAATGTTTTGGAGCACTTACGTATACTCTTAAGAAAAAGTTGCATTCAATTTGAGGTGATAACTTGCCTTTTATAATAATTAAAATTCTAACAATTTCTTGATTGCTTTTGAAGTCAAAAAATCGTGATGAATTTTAATCATTTTAGTAGGCAGGCAGGTGTCTACCATTTTATTTTTCATAACTTAACTTTGCAAAGGTGATGTCCCTGTTACTCTGAAGTAGAGAACACATCTCATATTCACCATATCCAATATTTTATTGTCAGTATTGACAAAAGGATTAGATGATTCATTTTTGGCCCTTAATGATAGATGGAAGGTAGATTTTAATGTACTCTGCCATTTCTATTTCAGTCCATGAAGAGAAAAAAAATCCCTGGGAAAAACCGTATTTGATTTTAAAGCTAGGTTGTTTTTGTTTGTTTGTTTGTTTGTTTTTTTAACTTGTGTGGTGTGTGAATACTCTGGTAGGTACAGTGAAAGTCAAGTTCTCTATTTTTCCTCTTGTGTTTTATTTTTATATTGTATGTACATGTTTTAAGTCTTCCATGAGATTATCCAACACAGCTATAGTTTCCTTTTACAACTCATAAAAAAGAAAAAGAATGTTTTATCCACATTGCCTTTCTAATGAAAATTTCAAAAGCTTTCTAAAGGATCTGCCTAAACATTTGTTTACAACACAGGAGTGAGGATTGTTCCAAAAGTCTAATAACACATTACAATCTGTCTTCTTGGGTAGTTTATTCTTTTCTAAGATATATTTAGATTTCTGATTGACATGATGGAATAAAAGTGCAGCTGTAGCAAGCAGTATGCTAAATAGCTCAACTTTGGAATATGCTAAATTTAAGGTGTGAGTCCAAAAGTTCCAGTGAAAGCGTTTTCCTTTGTGTACTGAGGATGATTGATTATTTTTAAAAAAATCATCCACTGCCCTGTTACAGTCTTACAAATTTACCCTTTCTTTGGGTAACGTTGTTGTTAAGTGGATAAGAACCTACCATTTTTGCCCCAAATTCCTCCAGTTAGGGGAATACATCTTATACATTTATAATCTCATATTAATTTCATATTGTTTAGCCATTTTAAAGAATTTTTGTCTTGAGTGGTTACTTTCTTTTTTAAAAGAAATCCTCTAAGGTGTGTATTTTTTTTTAGGTGTTTAAAATGTATCTTTACAGATTAACCCTGGAAAGCTTGCTAAATCATGGTAAATAGGACTTTTTTATGCTTTTCTGTAAGCATTTATTATTTTGGTATATAGGATATATGCAAGTGGAATAATGTACATTTAAAGTCATATGAATCTCACATTTGAAGTTCCAATTTTTTAGTTTAATAAGTTTAATGAACTAGATTTTGCTTCAGGACATGTCATTTGTTCACTTGCTACTTTGCTTTACATTGTCAGAGCAAATTAAGCATTTGAGGCTGTTCTGTAAAATGGAAGTTATTAAAGTTGACATAACTTTATTAGTAAATCTTTGAAATAGTTAAACTTTGAAAAAATTATGAAATGTTTTGCTTTTTTTGAATTTAAAAAGGGGACTTGGTATTGAAGATCACAGATGCACAAATAAAGGGGTTCTAAGCTATAAAAGGTGTTCCTTTCATGTCATTGCTGGTTTTTGTGAACCCATACTCTTAAATAAGTTTTAACATGTTCTGTTGTATTATGTAAAGAACTGACATTGAGAGTTAAGAACTGCAAGTTCTACACTGGAAAGTCTTTGGCCTTAGGCAAATCTGTTAAAGGTTTCCTCATTTATGTATAAATAATACTTAATTGTTTCAGGTATTACTTGCAATTACTGAGAATCAGTCAGGGTTGAGAATCTTACATGATATGCTGCAATAAATAATTTTATATTTTTAGAAGTTAGATTTTCTTAGGCACGCTTTAAAAAAAATGTTTATTTATTTTGAGAGAAAGAGAGCTCATGGGAGGGGTAGAGGGAAAGGAGAGAGAGAATCCCAAGCAGGCTCTGTGCTGCAGAGCCTGATGCAGGGCTCCATCTCACGAACTGCGAGATAATAACGTGAGCCTAAATGAAGAGTCAGATGCTTAACCCACTGAGCCACCTTAGACACCCCTAAGATGTTTATTCATTTTTGATAGAGAGAGAGAAAGAGCACGTGCAGTGGAAGGGCAGAAAGAGACGGAGACACAGAATCTGAAGCAGGCTTCAGGCTCTGAGCTGTCAGCACAGAGCCCAAAGCAAGGCTTGATCCCACGGACTGCAGGATCATGACCTGAGCCAAAGTCAGATGCCCAACCCACTGAGCCACCCAGGTGCCCCTAAATAGTAATTTTTAAAATGCGTAATGTTACTGATTAAAATGTAAAGCTTGAAGTCTGTTATGTTTAACCTTACAGCATAATGCCATTGTAAAGCTGAAGTATAAATAAAGATATTTTAAGTGATTATTTTTTTGAATTTTTAATCTTCTGCCACATTTCCCCCCCACATTTATAACCATAGTTAGTAACTGAAAAAGTCTCTGAGGATTTGCTTCTTCAGCAATGGAGTTGCTCCAGGCTATCTCTGTTGAAGGAATTAAAAAAAATCTAGTCCCTCTCACACTGGTACTTTTGTGAAATACAATAAAAATGGATCACTAGAAAAACAAAATTGAAAAATACATAAAATTTCAATTTTTGTTGTTAGATTCAATAAACTTAAAATTACTCTTGTCAAATTGCTTTGAAGGTTCTTTTTTTTTTCCTCCAGCTTTATTGAGTTATAATTGATATAACATTGTGTAAGGTTAAGGTATACAGCATAATGATTTGATATGTGTATATATTGTGAAATGATACCACAATATGGTTAGTTAACACATCCATCACCCCATGTAGTTAAAGTTTTGCTGTGAAGGTTCCTAAATGCTTTCTTTGATTTCCATACTTAACTCATCACAGACCATTATAAGCAGTTCTGGCACAAGTCCATGGACCACAGTTTGAGTAGCTTTGCTCTAAAGCCTAAATAAACCACAGTCTATTTTAGAAAGTGGATGTGAAGTAGTTTTTAAATCAGAGGATCTGAGTGATTGCAGAGTTATAATAATAATGAGAATGAAAATGATATTGTATTATCTAAATAATCATGCATACTGGTATTTTTTCCAAAGGGACACATTATGTATATGGAGTTGGTATTATCACATAATCAAGTTTTTTTCAAGTTAGGATTTTATTATTTAACTTAAAACTGACATATCTTGTTTTTATTTTTCTTCTGCTACCCAACAATTTTGAACACTACTAGGTACCTGGCATGGTGTTAGATAATGGTAAGGGTATAACGATTGAATATATTTGGTTCCTGCTCTGCCCTCAGTCTCTCATTATTGTCCCAGATTCCCAGGGGTAGTAATCCATAGAGGACATAATTAAGGGTCTTCAGAAACCTTTGCCTGGCTAATGAGCCAAGAAGTCACTTTGGCCTATATCATCCTTTTAATGCATTTTAAGTGAACTACCACCCCCCCCCCACACTTCCTTTAACATATAAACAAAAGAAAACAAATTTGAGAATGCTATTTTACATATTTTAATATTTTAACGAAAAACCTGTATTACACATTTGAATATGAAGTAATTCACATAAATTCTTGTTATAACAATTTTATAGGATTGCATTACTTTTGTAAAATAAGATAAGCCTGTATTGTTGCTGGATGGAAGTTTTCACCTTTTTTTTTTTTAAGTTTTTTTTTTTTTTAAGTTTTTTAACATTCGTCATTTTAAAAAAAGTTTATTGGGGGGGGGGGCAGAGAGAGAATCCCCTGCCAACTCCCCGTATCAGCACCGAGCCCAACACAGGGCTCGAACCCACAAAACCATGAACCGTACTGTTGAGATCATGACCTGAGCTCGTGAAATCAAGAGTCAGATGCTTAACCAACTGAGCCACACGGGGGCCTAAACATCTGTCTTTAAAATTGAAAAATGTGGCAAATATTTTTTTCCCCTAATATACCATGCACTTTTCTGGGTATAGTTTTAAAGTACATGGCAGAGGGGAGCAGACAGGCATCTGAGGAGCAAGTGATGTATGTGTTTTACCAGCAAAAATTTTTCTTTATTTTTTTCTTTTCTGGATTTTACTCTGAGATCCTTGATAGAGCCAGGGCCCTAACAGTCCATTAAGTCTCTTTATACAAACTAGAAAAAGGCACTTCTTCCCTAAAAACCTTTACTACCATCTGCCAGAAAAGTGCCGTAATAAACATACAGATCTATGTTTACAGTATGAATGGCCTTCCTTAGATATGGTCCTGTTGTGCACTGAATAACCTGCAAACCCGCAATGATGGCCCTGCTTAAGAGTCATTTCCCTTATCCTTTAAGATACTCTCTGTGTAAAATGGAAATGATTATTCCTATATGGTAACAAATGGTGTAAAATATCTCCTTGTTTAGAAAAGACTATTATCTACTTATTCCTGGTAACCATAGTGTATTTAAAATTTGGATTAAAGTCAGTGCAGTTTTAGAAATTAAAATTTATGGCTCTTCCTGTTGAACCATTTAATTGAGAGTACAAATTTGTATATGGCAGCTCTTTGAATAATATTAAATATTAACCTTGGATTCACTTGCAAATTTTTTTAAAGCGGTGTTCTCAACCTTAGATGGTTTTAAAAGTGAGTTTTTTAAATTTTTAACTCAAACTCTCCATGGTTAAAAATAGTTTGGATTGGATTTTTTTGATGTTGAGTCTAGTAATTGATGATAATTTGAAGAATTGTCTGCATGGTGTTGATTAATTTTATAAATTTAATATTTTATATTATAAATATATTCATTCAACTTGAATTTAGTGTGATAATGCATAGCTGCACATTTATTTATGTCCTGTACACTTATTAGGGTGCTCTTTTAAATGTAAGGGAAAAAATAAAGATGAATAATACATAGTCCAAGTGGTTATGGGAATCTTATGTGCTAGACATGGTGTTAAATGCTGCAGATCACTTGTTGATCCCTATAGTCCTAAAAATAATATCGTGAATATTTTGCTTATTCTGTGGGCCAGCCTCTGTTCTAAGCTCTTTGTTTATATTAATTCATTTATTCTTCACAGTAACCTGATCTGATGAGATACAGGTACTGTTATTCTTGCTTTAGTGGCACAGAGGTGAAGGAACTTATCTAGGCTCACACAGTTCATTTGAAGCAGAGCTGGGATCAGTCTCTGGCAGCTGTAGGGCCTGCAGGCTTAACCGCCATACTGCATATGTTTTAGGAAGATACTATGAAATGCTATTCTCAGAGAAGGAAAACTGAAGCTTAGAGATATGAAGCAGTGTATCCAAGGTTATATGAATATATTGACAACCAAATTTCAAATTCGAAGATGTCTATCTGATTTTATAAGGGGGAGATTACTTCTGTCTATGAGCATCAGGCAAGTTTACTTAAAGATGGAGTTTGATTTGAGCCTTGAATGCATTACCATCAGTATGAATGTGGGAAACTGATGTCTGTTGGGAAACATTGAGCAGTTAGATTTAGCATATGTAGGGATTTAATGGCAGAAATAAAGCTGGAAATGTAGTAGGGCTAGATCCTAGAGAAATGTGGTATACGCTAAGGAAATAAGACTTTCTTCAGAATGTTGGGAGGAAACCACAAGCCATTCTCTTGGTTTCTTTTGGTATTGTCTCCAGCCAATATTATTGAAAATATACTACTATATGCCTTTAAAAAAGAGAAGAAATTGGGCTGCCTGGGTGGCTCAGTCACTTAAGCATCCAACTCTTGATTTAGGCTCAGGCCATGGTCTCAAGGTTCGTGAGATTGAGCCCTGTGTTGGGCTCTGCTCTGACAGTGTGGAGCCTGCTTGGGATTCTTTCTCTCTTTCTCTGCCCTGCCCCTGCTCCTTCTCACTCACACTCTCTCAAAATAAGTAAATAAACATTTAAAAAAAAAAAAGAGAAAAAAAAGAAAAACTTTGGCTTCTAGCATTGACACCAAATTATCAGTCTGTCAATTCAAGTAAAAAATGTAGGCTGCTTAATCTTCACTTAATTTTCCACTATATCTCCAACTTTTTAGGCCAAGAATTATGTGGTAGTTATTTTGATATTCAGAACTCAGAGTAATGAATTACTGAAGTTTTTTGGGGAGCAGAGGCAGTAAGTTAGTATAATTAAAATTCAAGTAATAGTACTCTGCTTTTTGGCATGAGATTATTTCTAAAGAAGGTTGATGCAAAACAGCTTAATATTTGAAGTAATTAAAGTCATAAATCATTTCAAAATGTCCTTAAAAACCACAGCTTATACGGGAGGGAATGCGTATTTGTAAAGGTGTATTTGGTATTCTCCTTGAAGAGCAAATCCCTGTAGTTGGAATTCGGGGCAACTTTGCTGAGGGCAGTCTGGTTCATCATAATTGTTGAAAAACTGCAAGAACTGATACACTAAGTTAAATTCATCAACTATATTTTTCACCATCTATATTTCGTCATTGGGTCAGAAAACAAAAATGCCTTTGGGGCACTGGCAATATATAGAAAACTATAAAATACAATTTTAATTACTGTGAGCCA
Organism: Puma concolor; assembly: GCF_028749965.1. NCBI lineage: Eukaryota > Metazoa > Chordata > Mammalia > Carnivora > Felidae > Puma > Puma concolor. Next base: position 79,664,860 of record NC_141674.1, read on the forward strand.
AAAGAAAACTTTATGCTTTGTCTTGATTATAGAAGGCATTTAGAAGGTGCATTACTATAAAATTTTCTTTCTAAATGTGAAAAAATAAAGGGAGGGAAAATTGTTAATACTTCTAACCTTATAGTCTGTCTTTATCCCAGTTTTCTGCCACATCAGTTGAAATGTTTTTATAGTGCTTCCTGTTAAGTTTTATTTTCAAGGGAAACTTGTTGGCTGAATATAAATGCTGAATTTCATAAGTTATTTCCACCCATATTTCTTAAACTCGGCAGTTGGAGTACCTTTGCTAAAAATAGTCTCCTGTTTGGTATATTGTACAAAAGAACTTATCCATTCTTTTATCCCATCCTACTGAAACTTAGAACATATGTTACCAACCTACTTTTTCTAAGCCAAATGGCACAAAATATGTTATTAACAAGTAGACTCCAAATACTTGTTTTTTTGATATTCTTCTAGAAAGTGACTGAGGTAATGATGTTTGATTTACTGTGAGTGGTATAGGAAAAATGTTTTCTTATTAAAGCACATGTTCTTACATTGGACTTTGTTTTTTTCCTCTCACAGGAAATGCTTTGGTTTTTAAAAATTAATCAGAAAAGTAAATGCCTGTGCTGTTAAATGTTCCTCAAGTTTTATCTAATTTGTAATATAATAAGAAAGTTGATACAATATTTTGATTTAGCCATTCAAATAATTGCTGTGCAACTATAAAATAGGTAAAATTATTAGAAGACAGAAATCCCCTCCCCTCCAAAAAAAACCCCCCAAAAATCACAAAAGCTTAATCTTCCATAAATGGGGGGAAAGACTAAGTTTTATCACTTTTTCATGTTTTCATTTCCCTAGCACTAGAAAGTTTGGGCTTTGGCTCTTACATCAGTGAAGTAAAAGAAGTCTTACAAGAATGCAAGACTGTAGCATTAAAAAGAAGAAAGGCCAGTTCTCGTTTGGAAAACCTTGGCATTCCTGAAGAAGAGTTATTGAGACAGCAGCAAGAATTATTTGCAAAAGTAAGTAATGCATTATAAATTGTTTTCATCTGAATACTGCCCTGTTTGCTAACAGAAATCATACTGGTTTCTGAAATCATTTCTTAAATCAATATATATATACAGAGGATTTTCTTTCTGTGGCTGGTTGTTTGATCATAGAGTCTGATGTTTAAATCTAACCAGTTTGACTCTGTTTGGCCAGTTATTTGCTTCATAAAAAAATAAATATTTGCTCATTAAAAAAATTTTTATTTATTTATTTATTTTTTTTTTTTGGGGCGCCTGGGTGGCGCAGTCGGTTAAGCGTCCGACTTCAGCCAGGTCACGATCTTGCGGTCCGTGAGTTCGAGCCCCGCGTCGGGCTCTGGGCTGATGGCTCAGAGCCTGGAGCCTGTTTCCGATTCTGTGTCTCCCTCTCTCTCTGCCCCTCCCCCATTCATGCTCTGTCTCTCTCTGTCCCAAAAATAAATAAACGTTGAAAAAAAAAAAATTTAAAAAAAAAAAAAATTTTTTTTTTTTTAAACAGGGTGCTTCAGTGGCTTAGTGAGTCAGGCGTCCCAACTTCAGCTCAGGTCATGATCTCATGGTTTGTGAGTTCCAGCCACGCTTCTGGCTCTCTGCTGTCAGCTTAGAGCCCGCTTCAGATCCTCTGTCTCTCTCTCTCTCTCTCTCTCTCTCTCTCTCTCTCTCTGCCCCTCCCCCACTCTGGTGCACGCTGTCTCAAAAGTAAACGTTAAAAAAAACTTTTTTTAAAGTAAATATTTGCAGCAACCTGTTTTCTTTTTTTATTAATTTTTTTTTAATGTTTGGGGCGCCTGGTTGGCTCAGTTGGTTGAATGCCCGACTTCGGCTCAGGTCATGATCTCATGGTCTGTGAGTTCGAGCCCTGCATCAGGCTTTGTGCTGACAGCTCAGAGCCTGGAATCTGCTTCGGATTTTGTGTCTTCCTCTTTCTCTGCCCTTCCCCCACTCATGCTCTGTTTCTCTCTCTCTCTCTCTCTCTCTCTCTCTCAAAAATAAACATTAAGAAAAAAAATTAAAAAAAATTTTTTTAATGTTTATTTATTTTTGAGAGAGAGAGAGAGAGAGAGAGAGCATGAGTGGAGAAGAGAGGGCGGAAGACACAGACACTGAAGCAGGCTGCAGCTTCTGAGCTGTCAGCACAGATGTGGGGTTCGAACTTGAACCGTGAGATCATGACCTGAGCCGAAGTCGGACACTCAACCAACTGAGCCACCCAGGCGCCCCTTTTTTAATTTTTTTAATGTTTATTTTTGAGAGAGAGAAGGAGACAGAGTACAAGCAGGGGAGGGGCAAAGAGAGAGGGGGGCATGGAATCTGAAGGAGACACCAGGCTCTCAGCTGTCAGCATAGAGCCCAGTGTAGGGGTCGAACCCACCGACCATGAGATCATGACCTGAGCTGAAGTTGAACGCTTAACCAACTGAGCGACCCAGGTGCTCCAGCAACAATTGGTTTTCCAAGGAGAACAACTCCAAAATAACTACTGATTTTACTTTGAGTTTTTTATTTTTTTGTCCAGACAGAACGACCAGTTAAAAGCATGAAAAGTATACTTAAACATTCTTAAGATTTAAAATGATGGGCTGGTGAGAAAATACTATATCAAATTTTATAATGAGTGGTATATAAGGAAAATTTAATAAACATCTATTTTATAGTTAAATTAGGTTTTTAATGTACCTTTAAAACAAACATACTAGTCTTAAAAAATTCCTTCCCTCTTTCCTTCCTCCCTCCCTCCTTTCCTCCCTTTCTTATTAAAACTCTAATTCCCAGTCTGTGAAGGATTAGTACTAATATTCCTCTCTTTAAAATAAAAAAAGGAGAAGATGAAGTTCTTACTACTCTAAGTTTTGGCCTCTCATTTCAAATTAGATTGTAAGGCAGTTTTGGGTTGAAGAGGTGAGATTTCCTACCAGTTACTGTAGTTACCATTAGAACTGGGAAGTATCACTTTTGGTAATCTCTTTCAGGCTAGCCCTATACCTGATCTCTTTGTAGTCATAATAACTTAAGTAGTCATAAGTTTGAATCAAAAAGCATTTGAATTTTAAGTGTTATCAAGCACTAGACATCAGAATACCATTCAAACTAATAAAAATAAAAGTTTACTAACATTTATTGAGTTCTAATCATGTGTTAATCATGTTGCCAAATAATTTACCTGTATTTTTTTAAATCCTTACAACAACCTACAAGATCGGTACTAAGGAGGTACTAAAAGCTTTTGAAACAGGTGTGAATACAAGTAAACACTTTATAATCCATATGAATATGAGATAACAAAGACTGATGATTAAAAAAACATTAGTGGCTATTATTTATTAACTCTCTGCTATTGCAGATCACCTAGAGAGTGCCAAATTAGATATTTGATAAAAGGAAAAAGATGCTCTATTACTTTACATACTTTGCAGTTTTTATAAATATAAATAAATAAATGTGAATTTTATTATACTCATTTACACGTTAAGAAACAGACTCAGATGGAGAAAGAAACTTGCGTGAGATCATTCATTTCATTTGTTCTACAGATGTTTACTGAAGTCCTCACTACTTATCAGATATAGTGCTAAATGCTAGGCTTATAATAGTATACGAAAGAGACATGGTTCTTATTATGATGGAACTTAGTTTACTGGGAAGGAATGAGTTAAATAAAACAGGTTAAGTTCATATAGTTAGGAAGTGTTGGAGTCTAAATTCAGACTCAAGTCTCCTGACCCCTAGACATGTGCTGTTTCTACATTACTATGTTAATGTTCTAGCCACCATTTTGTCCACTTACACTTATTTTAGAACTTTTAAGTGGAACATGATGGCTTTATCCTCTCCAGGGCAAAAAGAAGAATGAAAGAAATAATTGCCCACCAAATCTGTCTTTACCTTTCTATCCTTGTCATTTGTTATTTCCTCTTCCTTATCTTCCTTCATTCTTGCCTTCATCTATGGGTGAGGATCCCTTAATATTTCTTTGCTCTTGTGAGGAACATCAAGAGAGAGGTAAAATTATAGCACCTGTCTAGTACTTCTTCCTTAAAGCACAAAGCACTTAAGTCCTAAATATGGTAAGTAAATATAACAGCTTTTTTATCAGTTTGATTTCCTTTCATCTTTTAGACTTTATTTTAAATACTAACACAATAGCATCTTCATTTGAAGCAGTCTTTCAACTGCTAGCAACAAAATGTGGAAAGGGGGAACCATTAATATATTGAAGTTAAGATTAACTGTAAATTACAAATGAGTTATTTTAGTATTTGGGTGGGGAGGAGAGTCTAAAACATAATGAAAATCTCCAAAAGAAGAAATTAATTAGGAAGTATACACTTACTGTCTTTCACACTCCCATTTTAAAAGAAAAATACTTGAGGTAGGTTGGGTAAGAGGCAAGAGAGAAAAATAGAGAAAGTACTGCTAAAAATTTTAATTTATGAAAATAAAATTTATCAATCAACATAGACTTTAAAGGCACAGGAATGTTTTTATGTCTAGACAGAGAAATATGTTTGCTAATATGGGTACTTAAAAGTCAGTTAAATTTTTTTTTAAATCTTTTATTTATTTTTGAGAGACAGAGAGACAGAGCATGTGCAGGGGAGGGGCAGAGAGAGAGGGAGACACAGAATCCGAAGCAGGCTCCAGGCTCTGAGTTGTCAGCACAGAGCACGACGTGGGGCTCGAACTCACGAAACATGAGATCATGACCTGAGCTGAAGTCGGATGCTTAACTGACTGAGCCACCCAGGCGCCCCAAAAGTCAGTTAAATTTTAATTGTAACCTGTACATGTCTTTGTAGATTACTGAATAAACTATGAGATCAAGCAGCTTTTGCAATAAAATCTGTGTAGAGACTTGAAACTGAGTTTTTTTTTTCCTGTGCCACGAAATTATACCTGTATATGATTGATTAAGTCACAGAGTAAGTATTCTTAAGTTTATTAAATTCACATATTTGGTTTGCCCTACAATTTTCTTACGAATTCTTAAAATGTTTTTCATGAAGCATTCTTAGTCTTTTTTACACTCTGGGTATTCCTGCCGTAAAGGTAAATATGCCTGTGTGTTAAAATAACTATTTTTCATACTTTTTAAGTAAAAATAGATGCAATTAGTTATTAGAATATCTGGTTTCTGATTTCCTAAACAAAAAAAGTTTTTGTCTTTTAGGAGAGGTATGATATAGGTACACTGACAACTGTAATATGAGGCTAACTACTTTCATGAGGAAAATATAAAGAGTTCCCAAGTACAGAGACATTACATTAGATTTTGGCAGTGTAAGAGTGTGCCAATTATTTCGCATGTGAGTGCTAATACAAATTTAAACCCAAGCAGATCTCATCACATGTTACCTTATGAATGTTGACATTGGAATACCTTACCTGTAGTATAATATCAGTTCTGGACTGAAAAGTTGAGGAAGAAACTTAATTTTCTTTTTTGCATAACTCAGAAAAACAGCTTGTATGCAGTTTACTTGTTGACCTCAGCAGATGACCTAAGCTGATAGTGTTAATTCAGATTTAAGAGATTATTGGAATCTTGGTTTGCATAGATTCATGATCGATCTACATGCAATACTAACTAAATTAGATAGCTTTTACATTTTCACATGTGTACATAGGCCTTCTACACTCTTTCCGACACCCATTAGTTATTGAACTTAAACTGGCATTGAGATATACAGTATTTTGTTGTACCAGTTTCATAAATGGTTTATAGCACAGTATGTGTGGGTTTGAGACCTACCAAGGGTTAGTTTCTCAAGGTTTCTTGTTGTGCTTACTGAAGTAGCATCTCTTATATACATTTGTGGTAGATGAAAAAAAAAATTATATTGCATATCCTTTCTTTTTTTTTTAAAGCTTAAACCATATAGTAAGTTTTGGTCCAAGTTGAGTAGGATAAGTTAAACTTATATTGCATTCTGTTAACCAATATAAATGTATTTTTGCAAATCAAAATCACAAGGAGATGTTACTTATAAATATGTTAATTGGGGAGATTTGATCAAGTGAAATGAAATAATAGAATACAATACTAGGAAAAAAATAAATATTTTTGTAAGCATAGTTGTGTTGAAATAAAGTTTTCAAAAGAAAAAAAAAAACGCATGCACCAGTAACTAAACAATTTTCTTAGCCTGAAACCCACCTTTCTGTGCTTTGATTTGTGATCAAGCCTAGTACTCTATAAACCACATTTCTGCTTTTCTATTGGACTTCATTGGACTCTGCTTCCAGTAGGGGGTTCTGGAGGGAGATTGCCAGGCTAGAGGAGGAAGGCAGCACTTGGGCTCCTTTCTTTTACTTCCTATTAGCTTTAGGTTCCTTTGAACAACCTACCAATGCATCTTTACTCTGGCTGCATCAATTTTTTTTTTCCTGTGGCAGGAACGGAATCCAGCGTATAGTTTCTTTACAGAACCAGCATAAACATTCATCATTTTCCTCCAGGGTGTGAGTCTCAAACCTTGGGCCCTCTATCAAGCTCAGAGATGCTTTTACCAGCCAATCTATGCCAGTTCTTCAGAGGTCTGAGTTTCAGTTCCATGGATTGTTCTTTTAAGCTTCTTAAAAATTAAGTTTTAAAAATTCCAGCCTCTTCCTTTATTCCCTCAGTTTTAGGATTGGTGGCTGCTTTTGGTAGTTACCAGTTGTGTAATATCTAAGTGTTCTTTTCATGCCTTTTCAATGACCTGGTTACCAACTTTATACTTGGTTAACAATCCTTTATATTGCATTCTTTCTATTCCCCTAACTAATGTGACTTCTATCTCCTGATTAGGTCCTGAATGATACAGTTAGGACTTAGGAGAAAAATGGAGAAAATGATACTTCAGTTTGACTTGAAGAGTAGAACTTCAGTAGGTGAAAATTAGGAAATTTCAAATAGAATGACTATCAGCATGAGTTAAGGTAGTGAAAATGTGAGGGTATGGTGTATTGGGGAAGCATTTTAAGTTTTAGGGTTTTTTTGGAGTACCAAGTATGTATTACAATTGGGAGATAGGTTGGGGCAGGCAGTAATTTGGAGGACCTTGAACTCTAGGTTGAGAAATTGGACTTAATTGGGTAACAGATGATTTTTTTTTTTTAAGTATAATAATGACCTGATTAGAATTTTCTTCTAGAAATGATTGGATAATAAATTCAAGAGAGATTATTAAGAAAAGTTAGGAATGTACGTGGTAAAATCTTAATGTTAGAGTTATACTGAGCATTACTGTTTCCCACAAAACATGCTTTCAGAAAATACTGGAGGACTGTGTGTTGGGAATGTAACAAGAAGTATGAAAATAGTCTCTATTCTCAAGTCTAGTGGGAAAAAAGATACATACTCAGATAATTTGAGAACAAAGTAAATAGGTATGGGAATGCATAGAGAATTTTGGCATATGAAACAAAGTGCACAGTATGATCTAGATGGCCAAGAAAGACTAATTTCTGTTTTAATAGATAACTAGGAATTGGCTATGCATAAAGGAGGGTGGCGTGGTGAGTGTGAGTCAGGCTTAAAGGACAATTCTGAGAAAAGGCAGAAAGGGAAACAGCATTGTTTTGGTAGATTCCAATGGAATTTATATGATCTTTTCAAGAACAGATTGATTTTTTTCCTTCTTGATGTGGTTTTTCTGCTAATGAATTAAATTGGGAAAGACCTTTAGCTGTTGCAACATTGCTTGTAACGTTTATGTGCGTATCTTGGTTTCTAAAATTCTGTGATGGTTTTTAGAGAGGATATATCAAATGAATGGATTTTAACTATCTCACTTAAATTCAGTCCTGGATAAGTGCCTTTTCTCTAGTGGGTATATGGGAAGGGTGTGTGTGTGTGTGTGTGTGTGTGTGTGTGTGTGTGTGTGTGTGTACCCATGTGTGTTTATTTAGGGGAGAGGGACAGAGGAGAAATGTATGTATAGGGTAGGGAACTGTGATAGAAACTCAAACATCAAAATAGCTATTATACTCATGTATAGTACTTTTTCTTAAGAGTTAGGGGTATTATACTAGACAACTTTTAAATCATAGAAATAATTTTTAGATTGAAAAATGTTTACATCTGGGGTGCCTGGGTGGCTCAGTCGCTTGATCATCCGACTTCGGCTCAGGTCAGGTCTCGTGGTTCACGAATTTGAGCCCTGCATCAGGCTCTGTGCTGACAGCAAAGAGCCTGGAGCCTGCTTCAGATTCTGTGTCTCCCTCTCTCTGCCCCTCGCCCACTTGTGTTCTGTTTCTCTAATTCTCTCAAGAATAAATAATAAACATTAAAAAAAAAACATTAAAAAAATGTTTGCATCTAAATTTTAAGTTGAGAGGACAAAAGAATCAAGTGAAAAAAAGGTAGAGAGATGGGCTCCTGGGTGGCTCAGTTGGTTAAGCATCTGACTTCAGTTTGGTCATGATCTCGTGGTTCATGGGTTAGAGTCCTGTGTCAGGCTCTGTGCTGACAGCTCTGAACGTGGAGCCTGCTTCAGATTCTGTGTCTCCCTCTCTCTCTCTGCCCCTCCCCTGTTCACGCTCTATCTCTCTGTCTTTCAAAAGTGAATAAATGTAGGGGTGCCTGGGTGGCTCAGTCGGTTAAGTGGCCAAGTTCGGCTCAGGTCATGATCTTGTGGCCCCATGTTGGACTCTGCTGACAGCTTGGAGCCTGGAGCCTACTTCTGTTTTTTGTGTCTCCCTCTCTCTCTCCCCCTCCCGTATTCGTGCTCTCTCTCTGCCTTTCAAAAATGAATAAATGCTAAGAAAGGAAGGAAGGAAGGAAGGAAGGAAGGAAGGAAGGAAGGAAGGAAGGAAGGAAGGAAGGAAGGAAGAAAAGAAAGAAAAAGAAAGAAAGAAAGAAAGAAAGAAAGAAAGAAAGAAAGAAAGAAAGAAAGGATAAATGTTTAAAAAAAAAAAGAAAGAAAAAGGAAGAGAGAAACTGGGAAAGGAACCAAAGAGAGAATATTATGATTTTTGTACCAGCTTTTTCAATTTCAGTTGAACCAAAGGTCATAAAATTGTGTGGCATAAAAGGACTGTCTATAAGAGAACCAAGTTTTGGAAACTGTCCTTAGTTGATAGAGAAGCAGTTGTCTAACTGTATTTCCTTATAGAGTTCATGTTTTCCAGATGTATAACAGTTATTTAGTGGTTGGAAAGTATCCAAATTTGGTAATAACTAAGTCTGTAATTGGCTTAATCTATACTTAACCAAAGTGTGTATGTTGTGAGTTTTAAAAAAATTATTACTTGTTTTTATGTTTTTGGTGTTTAGGCTAGACAGCAACAAGCAGAATTGGCCCAGCAGGAATGGCTTCAAATGCAGCAGGCTGCCCAACAAGCACAGCTTGCTGCTGCCACAGCCAGCGCATCTAACCAGGCTGGATCTTCTCAGGATGAAGAAGATGATGATGATATCTGAAATTTACCAGCTGAGTTTCTATTTCCTCTATAAATGTTTTTCCCTGCACAAGAAAACAGTGAAAGAAATGCTTATCTGTAATTTTGTATGCATCTTGGTGGACTTGCCATTGGTATTCTAGGGATGTCTGCTGTTAAGTTTCATCTATTGTGTGCTATTCATGTAAAAACTGTCTCTTTGAACTATTGAAAATTTAAGATTCAGTATAATATCAATTTTGAATTTTTAATGGTGTTTATGAAATTTTAGATAGCAGTGAGTCCTTTATTTGATCAATAAACAGTGTTACAGAAAACGTCAAGTTTATAAAAATACAGTGAAATTTATACAGAAACTCTAAATCTGCATTTGCATTTCCTCTGCCCTTTTAACTAGACTAAAAATTGGGAATTTTAAATTATTGGGGGGAGGGTGTTGTGTAATGCAGTAGATGTTAGATCAGGATGGTGAAAAAACAAAGAGTTCAGTTTTGTAGTATCTGAATTTTTTGTCTTTTAAAATGAGTGTATATATATATAGGCAATAAATATATATGCTCAGATAAATATGCTTGTTTAAAAAAATCTCAAAATGACATCCAAACACTTAGGAAGGAGTATGTTCAATAGTAGTTCTATGAATTCGGTGGGTTATGTTTTTGATTTTGTTTTTGTTTTATGTAGAGGTAAAAACTACAGTTTTATTATGGCATAATTCATCTTGAGCTATGCTATTACATTTCAAAGACTGCCCAATTTTGAGGACTGTCACGATTCTTACTATTTCACTCCAATAATTGTTAATAGTATTACTTGCTTAGTCCATCCATCTTTATTGGAACTTGTGAAACAATTGCTTAGGTTCCATTGGTTTAATGGAGATTCATGAATATGAAACCTTTGCTGGGGGAAAGAAATGAAAGTTAATAAGCATGCTTACTATAAAAGAGGGATTTTTTTGTAATTTAACTGATAGTTATAGTTTACTTATTGTTTGTTTTTAGCATTACTTTTACATTTTCTTGACTAGATGGCCTAGAGTGTCCAGTGCTTCCTTTTGAAATGGCATCATTATCTCCATCATAATTGAGTGATAGCTTTAAAAATGATTGGTTTTATTTTGTTTAAGAAAGTGTGTCATAACTGATCAGCCCTATATGAAACATAAATAGTTTCAACCTACTCATTAAAAGGGAGAAGCTTTAATTTGGTTCCACTAAATAAAGTATGGTAGTGATTTTTATAGGAATCCAGTGTATTGAAGAAATGGCATATTGTTTGTACTTTGGAAACAGAATGGAAAAGCCACTTTAAGATAGTATAATCTAAATTCCTATGTCAGTTGCCAAATCATTTAAATTTGTATATTCACCAAGTCCAAGGATAAATTGTGGTTGCTGGGATTCAGTTTTAATTGGAGAGCTAAATAAGTAAAGTATATAAGTATTACATTTCTTAAAGGTCTTCTTTTGCAGTTTTAGAAAAAGTGAAATATTAGCATACGTTTATTAAATACACTTCCCCCATGCCATGAAAAGGTTAATTTTGCTGAATGTTTTAAGTTGAAGTTGATATTGTATCTATGAAGTGCTTTGGACAAGATAGAAGGGGTTGTTTTTTTAAAAGTTTAAGTACCAAAGGTAGTCTAGTCTAAGAAATAATAAGTTAATAAGTGTTGGCTTTTCTAATTTGTACTGTAACATCCTTATTCTTTCTATTTTAAGTATATCTGTTTCTTAAGTAAACAACTTAGATATTTTTCCACTTTTTTTTTCCTGATGCAGAGTTCAGGTTAATTAATATTTTACTGCATCTGATAATGTATTATATGTTTGAAGCCTAGTGACTTTTCATTTTGACATTCTTGTGATTTCATATGCTGTATTCTTCAAGCAATAAAATCTGATGTGTTTTATAAATTGTTTTTATATTTAATAATCTACACAGATTAACAGCAGGAGATTGCTATTACTAACATTTTTAGTAGTTTCGAGAATCTTAGGCCCAACATTTTGATCATTTAGTATTTAATACCTGACTTTCTCCTTTGTTTATTGTTATTTCAGAAAATGTGGTTTTACTTGTACTTTTGTAATGGCAGTCCTAGGATCCAGGCATAACAAAGCTAATTAAGCAATGTTTTACTTTTAGTTTACTTTTTAGCATTTAAAAGCCATTATAATGTCCATTGTTGAGATTTTTTAAATCTTGTAGAGAGAGAAACAAATTTTTAGGGTTCTTGAGAAATAAAGTTACTGTTTAGTAAATATCTTCCCCACTTCCTTATCTATCTTTTTCAGCAACATTGAAAAGATAACATTGAAAAAATAACATTGAAAAGATACCAATTATTTTTATTTTTATTTTTTTAGAGAGTGTGCAAGTGGGTGGAGAGAGGGAAAGGAAGAGAGACAGAATCTTAAGCAGACTCCACACCCAGCGCAGAGTCTACCGCAGGGCTCGATCTCATAACCCTGAGATCATGATCTGAGCCAAAATCGACAGTTGGATGCTTAACCAACTGAGCCACCCAGGTGCCCCGAAAAGGTACCAGTTTTTAAAACTGCATATACCATGCATATGTTTTCACAAATTAAACATACTCATATCACTGGCCTTCAGGTCAGGACACAGCAGTGTAAACACCCCAGAACCCCCTTTTGCCCCTATTTTAACATTGTCATCTTCCCTGGAAGTAACTACTATTCTGTTTTCTAAAACTATTGATTAGTTTTGCCTTTTATTTTATGTAAATACAATCTTTTTTAAATTAAATTTTTTTTTTTATTTAAAAAAAAAAATTTTTTTTTTCAACGTTTATTTATTTTTGGGACAGAGAGAGACAGAGCATGAACAGGGGAGGGGCAGAGAGAGAGGGAGACACAGAATCGGAAACAGGCTCCAGGCTCTGAGCCATCAGCCCAGAGCCTGACGCGGGGCTCGAACTCACGGACTGCGAGATCGTGACCTGGCTGAAGTCAGACGCTTAACCGACTGTGCCACCCAGGCGCCCCTTAAATTAAATTTTAATGTCTTATACAGGCTTACTAAATAAAAGTATTGCACACTAATGAAGATTGAAAATTTACATTCCAGTTGACTAGCCTAAAGAGTTTAAGACCACTTTCACATTTATAGAGCCTAATTAACGCTAGTAGACAGGCACACCCTCATCTTTAACCCCTTTGTCCTGAGAAAGGAGGCTTAGCTGCCTCTTTAGTTCTTCAATTTTTCTTGTTCTAGTATCTTCATCTGTAGGGTGAGATTAACATTTCCAACAGTTTGGAAAATTTCGCTTTATAGCAGCTGAACAGAGCAGATGGTCTCTGAGATGCATTCTTTCTGATTAAGTGCTAGATCCACTTGGCTTTGTGGGATACCTTTTACTGAGGGACTCAAGTAACTGACCACTTCTTAAACCTATTAAAACTTGTACTTGTTCTATTTATGTTCCAAACGGCTGAAAGAGTTCTAGTAGGATCACACCCAAGCTATACATATCTAATTTGGTGTCACGCTCAAATCCTTCCAACTCTTCAGGTTAAGTGTACATACAGACAAGTACCCACCCTGGAAGTATATGTTGGTATTCTGTTGCCCTTTCTCTTGATCCAGTCCATGGTTTTTTGTTTGTTTGTTTTTTAATTTTTTAATGTGTGTTTTATTTTTGAGAGAGTGCACGAGAGCAGGGGAGGGACAGAGAGAGAGGGAGACACAGAATCCGAAGCAGGCTACAGGCTCTTAGCTGTCAGCACAGAGCCCGACGTGGGGCTCGAACCCACAAACCATGAGATCATGACCTGAGTGGAAGTCAGATACCCAACTGACTGAGCCACCTAGGTGCCCTGATCCAGTCCATGTTCTGAATGATGTCTGTATAGGCCAGACCAGAGTCTTCTATTTTTACTTGCTGATCAGGGCCATGAAGAAAAATATTTCTGGACTTCAGGTGTCTGTTATGTTATGAATGTAAAATACACTTTCCACCAATTCTTGAAAAGATTTTTATTGCAACACTGGCCTTAACATAAGGATGTGTGTACATTCGCCCATGTATTCTGGCCCTGCCTGTTTCACTCAGTTATCCGGTCCTACAAAGAGAGTTCACACAGGTGGATCTGAATGTGCAACATCAGGTGACACTGCATCAGGTGATACCTGCCCCATCAAGTTTTAAGTTTTCTTCAGAAGATTCCTCGATGGATGTGAAATTCTCTTCTAAGTTGTAATCATGCATAAGTGGCAGCTGATGTTCAGCAATCTGGAAGACAAGTCAGCTCTTCGAATAAAATGATTCCAATTCAACGGCATCTTTTGTGACTAAATTGGTGATGTAGTTCATCAGTCTATTAGTCTGATTTTCAGTGCCAGCTTCTCCTAAGGAGTTTTCTTTTTCTGGGGTGAATTTGGCAAGGATAATGGATGATTTTTTTTTTTAATGTTTATTTATTTTTGAGAGAGAAAGAGACAGAGTGTGAGTGGGAGAGGGGCAGAGAGAGACAGAGACACAGAATCCGAGGCAGGCTCCAAGCTTGGAGCTGTCCAGGCAGAGACCAGCGTGGAGCTCAAACTCAAGGACAGCGAGATTATGACATGAGCTGCAGATGGACGCCTAACCGACTGAGTCACCGAGGGGCCCCTGGATGAGCTATTACTTTAATCATTTTTGACATCATGTTGATCTCTGTTGTCCTCCTGGTTAGAGATCACTTCCAGAGATGGCAACTGAATAGAGATTCTATCTTGCATTTGGGCCACATGAGCATCTACTATCCAAGCAGTATGATGGCCTACAACGCCTTCACTTCTCATAGTACCTTTATGTAATCTGTTTAGTTGCACCCTTATTCAGCATATTTTGATTGCAAAATTCTGACCATCTGATTTATTCCTGAACTTGTATACTCTTCCATATCCACCTTTTCCTAAGGGGGCAAACTGTTCTAAATCATTTAAGTAATGTGAGGTTTGTTCGTCCAAGCTACTTCTCTTGATCTGATCTGGATATCAGAAATATCCTCACAGGGATCCTGAGGAATTCTTTCTTTAGCTGACCTCATTAAATGAGCAATAGCTATGGGCGCCTGGCTGCCTCAGTAGGTAAAGCACATGACTCTTGATCTTGAGGCTGTGAGTTCAAGCCCCATGTTGGGTGTAGAGATTACTTAAAAATAAAATCTTACCAAAAAAAAAAAAAGCAGTCACTCTGTTCTGATGTAGTCTTGGTGAGCTAAACTTATCACTACAAGTGAAAGAAGACAGCAGTGCCATTTTGATAAAGGTCTGACAAAGCAATTTAAACACCTGTCTTGAATGAAGTGGATTCATGAACATGGCTCAAGTGTTCCAGTGAAGAAACAAGCAGTAATTTGGTTTGCAACTGCAAAAGGCAAAATCAGCTGTTGTAGGGTCATTTTAACACCTGGGGTTCTGCTGGAATATCAGATTCCAAACATCCCTCCTGCTGCCCCTCCCCACCCCAGCACTACGCCACTAGGTCTGGGTTCAAGCAGAGATCCAGCCCAATTCACTCAGGGGCTGCGATGAACCTCGCTGCTCTCCAACCTCCTCAGGAATTAAGGTGGCCAGGGGCTGGGAGAGGGCCACTGCAGCATTCCAAGTCCCTCACCATCATACTTGGGAGTCTGAGCCATGGGCCAGGAAGTCCATGGTAGGTCCACAGGCACAGACCCGGCTCCATTGCCCTCTGCCTCACGCTCCCGGTCCCTGGAGTGGCCCCCAGCAACACAGCCCAGCCTGCCTGCTAACCCACTGCCACATCACTCAGCACCCCAGTATACTCTTATTTGATCATCATCATATTTATGAATATACTGTTTTTCCTTTGCCACTGTAACAAATTATCCCAAAATTAGTGATTTAAAACAACACAAATTTATTCTCTTAACAGTCCTGGTATCAGAAGTCCAAAACTTGTTTTTGGTTTTTTGTTTGTTTTTGAGAGCGCAAGTGGGAAAGGGATGGCGGGAGAGGGAGTGAAAGAATCTTAATCAGGCTTCATGCCCAGTGCGGAGTGTGTCTCACAAGTGAATGATCGTGACCTGAGCCAAAATCAAGAGTCAAATGTTAACCTTAACTGAGCCACCCAGGTACCCCCCTGCAACTATGTTTAATAGGCCAAAGTGAAGCTATTAGCAGGATTGGTTCCTAAATCTGAAGGTTGTGAGTGGAGCATCTGTTTCCTTGCCTTTTTTCAGCTTCCAGTGGCTGCCTGTGTACTTTGTGGCCCCTTACTTGGTATTTAAAGCCTCTGCTTTCATCATCACATCATCTTTTCTTCTATAGTCAAATCTTCCTCTGCCTCTACATTTAGGGTCTACCTGGATAATCCAGGAAAATCTCATTTCAAGATCCTTATTTGAATCAAAGTCTCTTTTGCCATATAAGATAACATTCACAGGTTCCAGGGATTAGATCCTGGATATTTTTAGAGGCCATTATTCAACCTACTAGAATGAGATTTATTCATAGCATATGTATTTGTAGTCATTCATTCTCATTACTGAATAGTATTTTATTAATTTAACCATTTTTATTATATCCAAAATTTATCCATTCTACCATTGATGGGTATTTGAGGAATTTCTACTTCTTGGCTACTATGAATAATGCCATGGAAGACATTCTTATACATGTCTCACTTCTGTTGAATGTATACCTGGGAGTGGAGTAACTCGGTCATGGGGTATGCACATACTGGTTTTAGTATGTATTGTCAGTTTTCCAAAGTGCTTATAAGAGGGCACTATTCTAATATGTACCATTATAATGAATTACTCTAAAGGTCTAGAGGCCTGACAGTGTTAATGAATTTCTCAAAATACCTAAATTATACCAAATGAGTTATACTTGTTATTTAATATCACGCAAGAGGAAAATAAAAAGCAAAAGTATTTGTCGTTGTAGACACAGTGGTATTATGCACTCAGAGAACTGCTCCAAAGGAAAAAAATGCAAGTTTTATGTAATCATAAATAGTATGTCAAATTTATAAATAGAATGCTTAATTATGGAAAACATATAGCTTACATTTTTAATTGAATTAAAATGTTTTTGTTAATAACCTTTTTTGGAAATACAAATATTTCCTCATACCCAAATGGCCACCAGGAAGAATTCTCCAATCCAAATAGCATAGGCACTGCCTTCCACTGGCTTCACTTGGATTTTGTTTGTTTTCTTCTTCCCTGTCCCTAATAGCTTGGCCCCCTCTTTTTTAAAAAAAATTTTTTTAAATTTTTATTAGAGAGAGAGAGAGTGCATGTGCATGAGCTAAGGAGAGGGGCAGAGAGAGAGAGAGAGAGAGAGAGAGAGGGAGAGGAAGAGGGAAAGAATCTTAAGCAGGTTTCACGTTGAGTGTGGATCCCATGACCCTGGGATGGGACCATGACCTGAGCCGAAATCAGGAGTTGGAAACTTGGGGCACCTGGGTGGCCCAGTTGGTTAAGTGTCAATTCGGCTCAGGTCATGATCTCACAGTCCGTGGGTTCGAACCCCACGTTGGCTCTGTCCTGACAGCTCAAAGCCTGGAGCCTGATTCAGATTTTGCATTTCCCTCTCTCTGCCCCATCCCCACTTGCGCTCTCTCTCTCTCTCTCTCTCTCTCTCTCTCTCAAAAATAAATAAATGTTAAGAAAAAAAAAAGTTTGACACTCAACTGACTGAGCCATCCAGGTGTGCCCAAACCCCTCTATTTTTTACCTTGCCCCACAGCATAGAATATCATGGGTAGGATTGGCCAGGGTGAAGAGAATGGGTACATAAATAACCTCCTTTTCACCTATCCACCTTGTAGTTAAAGCATCATCACTAATCCTTCTCCTATTTCCTCAAAATAAAACTTACTTTTAACATATATACTTAGATTTGCTTTTTCCTATAAAAGATGTAAGTGAAAAGAGAAAAGTAGGGAAGCAAAAGAGGTAACTTTTAACTTGCAATCAATCTCTACCAGAAACCAATCAAATAAGTAGCACCTTAGAATTCCTTAATTTGTCAGAATTTAGGATTCTCAGTCTCAATGTTACTGACATTTTGGGTCAATTAATTCTTTGTTGTGAGAGGCTATCTATCCTGTGCATTGTGGGGCGTTTAGCAGCATCCCTGGCTTAGATGTACTGGGTGCCGGTAGCACACCCCCCACACACATTGTGACAACCCAAAAATGCCTCCAGACATTGCCAGATGTCCTGGGAAGGGTACAAAATCACCCTCTGTTGAAAACCACTGCCTTAGAGATCTAAGTTTTTATTTTTAAAATAGGGTACCAGGGAAAGACTGAAATTGAACCTCTGTTTGGAAGCAACATGTGGTCTAAGTTGAAAAAGACAAAAAGAAACAAGGTAATTTGGAGATTATAGGCCCAGGATTAAAATATATTTTGAGGCGGGCACCCGGGTGGCTTAGTCAGTTAAGCGTCCTTCTCTTGATTTGATCCCAGGCACCCAGCCTGCTTGGGGTTCTCACTCCCTCGCTCTCTGCCCCTCCCCCACTTGTGCACTTGCACTTCCCTCTGTGCAGAAAGCAAAATCTTAAAGGGGGCTCTTGACCTCACATCTGCTGACACCTTCCCCCTAGAACTCTAGTCCAGCTCTTCACCCAGAGATCGTAGCCACACCCAGTTTAAGATAGATCAGGTATACTATCTCATTACTATGTATATCTTTTAACAAGTATATTTTTAAATTGCTTTTATTGTAGTTAAATATAAATATAAAATTTACCATTTTTAAGTATTTGGTTCAGTGACATTAAGTACATTGATATTGTTGTGCAACCATCACCACTATCTCCAGAACATTTTCATTATCCCACACTGAAATACTGTATCCATTAAATAGTAATTTCCCATTCTTCTCTCCCTGTAGCCACAGGTAACCACAGTTCTGCTTTCTATTCTGAATTCAACAATTCTAGGTACTTCACAGAAGTGGAATCATAAAGTATTTGCCCTTTTGTATCTGACTTACTTCACTTAGCTTGGAAGGTTCATCCATGTTATAATATGTATCAGAACTTCATTCCTTTTTACAGCTGGATAATATTCCATTGTATGTATACATCACATTTTGTTTACTCATTGACTGATGAATGGGTAGCTTCTACCTTTTGGCTATTGTGAATAATGCTGCTAGGGACATAGGTGTACAAACATCTGTTCCCTAAGAAGCATTTTTTTTTTTTTTGAGTGTACAGAACTATATGTTGAGAATTGAAACAAGGGAAGAAGTATAGTATAAATGCATATACAACAACAATTTATAATATATGATAAATATTACATGACTGAAGGGGACACTTGTACTAGATCTTACATGAGTTATTCCATTTTCTCAGCACTTCTGTGAGGTGTAGGTATTGAAAGTCAAGGGTGGCAGGCTGGTAACACAGGTGTAGCATTAAAAGTAATAGATATGGGTGCCTGGGTGGCTCAGTCAGTTAAGTGTCTGACTTTGGCTTGGGTCATGATCTCACAGCTTGTGAGTTCGAGACCTGCTTTGGGTTCTGCGCTGATAGCTCAGAGTCTGGAGCCTGCTTCAGATTCTGTGTCTCCCTTTCTCTCTGCCCCTCCCTCACCTGTGGTCTGTCTCTCAAAATAAATAAACATGTAAAAAAAAAAAATTAGGTAATATGATAATATCTAGCAAGTGGAGGCATCAGGATTTGAACCCCAGGGAGCCTGGGTGGCTCAGTCCGTTATGCCTCTGACTTCTGCTCAGATCATGATCTCATGGCTCGTGGGTTCAAGCCCCATGTCTGACTCTGTGCTGACAGCTCAGAGCCTGGAGCCTGCTTTGGATTCTGTGCCTCCTTCTCTCTCTCTGTCCCTCCCCTGCTCATGCACTGTCTCTCTCTCTCTTCTGCCACCTCCCCCCCCCCAAAACAAACATTTCAGAAGATTTAAAAAAAAGAATCTAAGTAGTTCTAAGGACTATGTTTCTTCCACTAGATCATTCTGCTTTCTCTCCAAAAGTACTCTGGGAATACTGGGATGAATCTTTATATCTTTATTTGAAGTCATTAAAAAAATTATAAGCCTTCCCGAGGATAGCAAAATTGTGTGCTATTGCAAGATAATTACAGAGCTCACTCTAAGGAAGCAGAGGTAATGTCTGGTTTTGGGCTTCCTCTTTCTGCCCACTATTGTCTAAATGATTCAGTGTTATGCAGAATATGAAATATTGTTAAACTATTTCAGAAAGTTGGTTTATTGTGTTGGTTTTATATAAGACTTTTCTTCTGATCAAAATACTTCCAAGACTATAGGAAAATATAACCTGGAATCAGTTTTCTAGAATTTCATCTTATCCAAATGTTGCAGAATTTTGGAATTCTTCGGAGTAAGCTCCCAACCAAGGCCAAATTTAAGAATTTAATTACAAGGCCCCTATTTGTTTATATCCCAATAACAAGCTTACTATTATGCAAATAGGAAATAAAATCTAGTAATTGTGGACCATTATTTAGAATTTTGAAGTTAAGGATGTGTTTTTTAATGGTACAGATAAATCAACAGCTATTAATATATGAAGACAAGGCTTGGGGAGAGTGCTGCCTCCACCTTTAATGTTGGAATTATTTTACAGTATTCTAGTCATGCTGTTTTGGAGGCTGGGCAACTATAAGCCTCACTTCACAGCCTATTGTTCCCACCTGAATCTTGCTGTAGCCTCCTAACTGGCCTTGGCTGCCAGTCCCTCCTTGTTATGATCCCTCCTTCACATTGCTAACAGTGTTGTGTCTCTAAAACACAAATATGACTATGAGACTCCTCTGCTCCGTGATGATAGTGTTAAGTCCAAACTCCTCTAAGCATTACATAAAGTATCTTTCATAACGTGATTCAACTTTTTCTACATTTTCTCAATTGCACTGAAACATGGGCAGTATAATGCCATCTCTTGTACACTTTATTACCTTTGCATGTGCTTCTTCCCCACCCTGGATTGACCTTTTCTTCGCTTCACCTGGCAAGTTTCTAACCATACAGCAAGACACAGCTTAAATTTTAGCTCCAATGTAAAGTTCTCCCTAATTCCTCAGTGCATAGTTACTCTTTGTCTGGCTATCTACGCCTGTGATACATATTTCTATTTTCAAATCCATAATACCATACTATAATTTGTTTGTTTACAAATTATTTGCATTACAGTGAGACCTGCCAGAGAACAGGGACCATATCATCATTATTTCAACATCCCTGGCAACTGATATAGTAAAGTTTTTTAGTTGAACTTGTAAATATCTGCTGTGGTCAGCCCTCATTTCACCTGATGCTCTATACCATTTGCTCCTGGAGCTATCATACAATATACAGGCATTCAATAAATATCTGATGATGATGGTCATGGAAAAGAAAAGAAATGATTACATTTCATGTGCCATGTTTAAAAAGAGAGGACTTTTTCTCCTGAGAGAAAACCTTTCAGGAATATGGTATTTCAGTACCTAAAAGGTTGAAATTATCAGAAAACCTCCCCTGCCAACACCCACTCCAGGCATAGCACATTCTCTGGTCCTAGGAGTATAGGATAACAAAATGTTATACTACAAAATTAACCAGAAAAACAGAAGGCAATCAAGGGATTTCAAGCAAAGAGTGATTTAATACAGGGAATTAGATAATACAATTATAGGAAGAACTGGAAGAACCAAAAGGAAAGGCAGACGATATTGCCCAGGAATGAGGAACTAGGAGAACTCTTTCGGAGCCTCCACTCATCTGCTGACTGACTCGTGCAGGAGCCTCATTACCACATAGGAAGTCACTTAAAACTCAGCAGCTGAAAACAACAATCATTATTTCTCACAGTTCTGTGAATTTGCTGGGCTTAGCTGAGTGGTTGCTTCACATACTGTTGTCTGAGGCCACAGTCATCGGAGGGCACAACTGGAATGAAATGTCCAAGGTAACGCACTCACCTGGCTGGTGGTTGGTACCATCGGGTGGGATCTCAGCTGGAATGGTCAGTTGCAATGCCTTGATTCTCCATGCGGCTTGAACTTCTTAGAGTATGGTGGGATTCTAAGGAGTGGCTCCAGAGTGTTCCCAAGGGAAGGAAGCGGAAACTGCAGGTCCTCTTCAGCCTTGGGCTCAGAAGTCCCAGAACATTACTGCCACCACATTCTATTGGTCAGAGCTATTTCAGGGAGAGGATACAGGTATCTCTCGCTTTTCAAAAGTTCAAGTTACACCACTCACTTTTACGAAAGACCTGCATTAGTACCTGTTTTCGCTTACCAAAAGAAATTTGAAGAGGAGTTTTGCTTTTACGAACAAAGGTGGAAAGGGAAAATAGCATTCAGTGTTTGTTTGGCAGAGAGAACCTTATAGAGGCAGCACGCACGCCTAGCGGCAGAGTAGAATCGCTAACTCCTTCCCAGGGAACTACACTCAGCCTCTCAGCATAAACACCATAGCTTTGAACTGAGTCTGTGGGCATCTTCGCTTTATCCTCATTTATTTTGTGTATCTGTTAGCAAGATGTGTCCTAACGTGTCAGAAAAGCCTAAGGGAGGTTATTTTTTGAGTCTGGGAATGCTCAAAAATTTTTTCATACAAATGAGTAGTAATTGCTTCTTTGCCTTATGCCATTTCAGTTCAAAAGTTTTCATGCTCTACTTTCGGATAGTGGGAGAGAATACAGGAGGAGGATGTAGAAGCATCCAGAAGGAGGATGAAATGTTGGGAGTGGGAGCTGTCTTTAGAGACTAGCTGTCACACTTGTCTTTGCACATGCTTGTTCTTTGCTCCGAAATGCTTTTTTATTGTTTCCTGTCAAATATTCAAACTGAAAAATCCAGCTTACATTTCACCCTACATCTAGAGCCTTCCCTGATACCCTCAAGTACAGTCAATAGCCCTTTATTTCCTTCATGTAATCTGTGCCTGTGGTACATATTTCTGTTTTTGTATCTGTCGTTCCTTATTATGATTTGTTTGCTTGCATATTTTTCTGTGAGAGTATCTACGGGACAGTAATCATATCATTATCATCATCCGTATTTCTAGTAACTGTCGTAGTAAAGGTTTTTGCAATTGAACTTCTAAGTTATCTGCTTGTGGTCAGTACTAATTTAGTCTGGTGTTCTCCACCATCCTGTTCTTGGAGCTTCAGTGTGGGGAGATACTCGGTGAATATCCAATGGTGATAATAATGGAAAGGAAGAAAAATTGCCTTTTAAATATTCTGTTTAGGAAGAAAGGATCATGTATGAGTCACTTAATAAAAATTTTCAGGACAGGGGCGTCTGGGTGGCGCGATCTCGTGGTCCATGAGTTCGAGCCCCGCGTCAGGCTCTGGGCTGATGGCTCAGAGCCTGGAGCCTGTTTCCGATTCTGTGTCTCCCTCTCTCTCTGCCCCTCCCCCGTTCATGCTCTGTCTCTCTCTGTCCCAAAAATAAATAAACGTTGAAAAAAAAAAGTTTATAAAAAAAATTTTTTTTTTTCAGGACAATTGATATTTTAGTCCTGTCAGTTCTGTCAGCACAGAGCCTGATGCGAGGCTCAAACTTGTGGACCTTGAGATCATGACCTGAGCCAAAGTCAGAAGCTTAACCAACTGAGCCACCCAGGTGCCCCTAGTCCTGAAAGTTTTAAACTTATCTAGAAAAATAATTTTCCCAGCATAGCACATTCTCTGGTTCCGGGAACATCAGATAAAATGTTATGCTACATAGTTAATCAGAAAATGGAAGCTATTTAAGGTATTTTAAGTGAGGAGGGTTTTAACACAGGAAATTAGGTAACAAAATTGTTGGAAAGGCTGGAGATGCTAACGGAGGTCAAGTTACCCAGTCATGAGGAACTACAGGAAGCTGCTTCTTCCCCTGGAGCCTACAGTTGTTTGCAGAATTCAACTCCTGCAAGACCCCATTACTGCCCATGACTTAAGGGAGTTGTGCTCCCTGCCCCATGCTGTTGATGCAAACTACCAGACGCCCATGTTTAGCTGCTACCCAGGTGTCCCAGGAACTGACTGTATGACAAGAGGGTGCAGCTCAATTGGTGCCACCGCTGCCTGACCTAGAGGAGGGTTTCTTTCTTCCTTCCTTTAGCTTTCCAGTCTCTTGCACATGCCCACTGTTGACTGAATCCTGAACAGGATTCCTGCTGGCTAGGGAGGCCAAGGAAATTCCTAGGTTTCCCAGCCCCTGCAATACAATAAAATTGTGGGGATGATGCTGAACACATCACAATATCTAGAACATGGCATTAGAAACTTGGCTTACAAAAGGAATATAGTGATCATAGCACTCACGATAGTTCTACCCAGATGGAGTTTTAGAATAGAAGAGTTTTAGTCAGGGGCGCCTGGGTGGCTCAGTCGGTTAAGCGTCTGGCTTCAGCTCAGGTCACAATCTCGCTGTCTGTGAGTTCGAGCCCCGCGTCAGGCTCTGGGCTGATGGCTCAGAGCCTGGCTCAGAGCCTGGAGCCTGCTTCGGATTCTGTGTCCCCCCCTCTCTCTGCCCCTCCCCCATTCATGCTCTGTCTCTCTCTGTCCCAAAAATAAATAAACGTTAAAAAAAAAACTTTTAAAAAAAGAAGAGTTTTAGTCTTATGCTTTTAAACATTTGATAAAATAAATAAGAGGGTTTTTTGAACCAATGTCTAGAACTGCAGTACTCATAATCTTAGGTAACTTTCAGCTTTGGTTTTCTCACTAATAAATTAGAAAAGCTTTCTGACTTAGCAGTCTTTCACAGGCACAGTGGTAGTAGGATTTTTAAACCTTTAGAGAAAAAATCATGTATGTGTACATATAAATATGTATGTATAAAATGTTTTGGTACATACACACACACATAATGTGACAAAGAGATACTGTCTGAGAAAATGAAAATTTATTTTTGCCACCCAGTGATTATGTAGGACTTTGGTAGAGTACTGGCCAAAAGTTGAAATATAGCTCCACTAATGTTTATTGGGCATTGGCACTGAGCTTGGCATTAGGAATACGAAGATGCATATTACACATTCCAATTCAGTAAGTGTTTAGTAAATATATTTCTGCTGGATATTTAGGTCTTGGGTCTACTAAGATGAACAAGACCAGACTTTTTCCACAGAGGCATTCAAAGACTGATAAGCAAATGATTGCAAAATTGTGGTAAGTGTGTTGATAAGAAATTTAAAGTATAACCAAAAACAATTAAATGGTAAAATTTTTAAATTTAATTGACGAGTAAAAAAACTTGGCATTTACTTAAAATTACTCAAGAAGATGCCATGTTTAGGGGAAAAAATACTGGCTCTGAAATGACACCATCTCAGGCAGTTAGAATTGAGGGTATTTAGTCTTGAGATGCATGTAAAATGCTCACTTTGGGAAACACTGAAAAGTATTTTCTTTAAAGTCATATAATCCCACCACAAAGATGGCCACTGGGAACATTTTGATGTATTCCTTTCTTTTTTTTTTTTTTAATTTTTTTTTTAACGTTTATTTATTTTTGAGACAGAGAGAGACACAGCATGAACGGGGGAGGGGCAGAGAGAGAGGGAGACACAGAATCCGAAACAGGCTCCAGGATCTGAGCCGTCAGCACAGAGCCCGATGCGGGGCTCGAACTCACGGATCGTGAGATCGTGACCTGAGCTGAAGTCGGACGCTTAACTGACCGAGCCACCCAGGCGCCCCTGATGTATTCCTTTCTAATCCAAGGGTATTTTTCTTAAAATAATGGAAATGAAACCAAAAATAGAGGCTAATAGGTTCACAGGGCATGATAGATTGCATGTAAATTAGAAGGCAAGAAAAAGAGCGAGAGTGAGAGAGAGAGAAAGAGAGAAGGATCTATTTGGGCCAGGTATTTCAAACTTCAAAATACACACCTGAACTTGGTATCTTCTTCCCTATGCTTGTACTTGCCCTTTTTAGGAATGGCACCACCATCTATCCAGTAATGAAGGCAAATACATCCAACTACTCTCAGAGTAATCCTTCTAAAACAGTCTAATTTTATTGTTCCTTTGCTTGAAATCTTTCAATAACTCCCCATAGATTTTGGGATCAAGTGTCATTTTCTTATTTCACTATTTATAGCCCTTCACCATCTAGCTCCCACCCATCCTACTAGCTTGACCTGCCTTCTTGCTACCTATATAGTTCTCCACATTAGCCATGTTAAAAAATTTGTAGTTCCACAAAGGTATAGCAGTGTTCTCCAATCATCTTTGTCTTTCTACATGCTCTTTCCTCTCTAGAAGGCCATCATATACCCCCATCTTTTCCTCTGTTTAATTGCTTCTCAAAAACTCAAGGGTTGCCTTTCAGGATGCTGCAATCTATTCTGTTCCCCCAATGCACCAGGCACATATCTCTAATATAGCATTTGTCTCACTGTCCTCAAATTATTGGTGTTTTTATCTCTTATTAATTCAACCAAGAGCTTCTTGAGGACAGGGACTATATCTTGATGATCTTGAGAGTCCTGCTTCTATCACAATACCCAACATATAGTAGGTGTTATAAACATTGGTTGAAGGAATTTATGTAAATTGGTAGATAAAAGGACTGGTGGGTTTTTTAATTAATAATCTTCAGGAACTACATTTAGAAATTGTAGCAAATATTGTGAGTTGCTTACATAATAGCCACCTTCACCCCCCCTTTTTTTCTTTACTTTTTTTTTTTAATAATTTATATCCAAATTAGTTAGCATATAGTGCGATAATGATTTCAGGAGTGGATTCCTTAGTGTCCCTTACCCATTTAGCCCATCGCCCCTCCCACACCCCCTCCAGTAACCCTCAGTTTGTTCTCCATATTTATGAGTCTCTTATGTTTTGTCCCACTCCCTGTCTTTCTATTATTTTTGTTTCCCTTCCCATATGTTCATATGTTTTGTCTCTTAAAGTCCTCACATGAGTGAAGTCATATGATTTTTGTCTTTCTCTGACTGACTAATTTCACTTAGCATAATACCCTCCAGTTCCATCCACATAGTTGCAAATGGCAAGATTTCATTCTTTTTGATTGCCGAGTAATGCTCCATTGTGTGTGTATATGTGTGTGTGTGTGTGTATATATATATATATATATATATACACACACACACACACATACATACACATACCACATCTTCTTTATTCATCCATCGATGGACATTTGGGCTCTTTCCATACTTTGGCTATTGTTGATAGTGCTGTTATAAACATGGGGGTGCATGTGTCCCTTTGAAACAGCACACCTGTATCCGTTGGATAAATACCTAGTAGTGCAATTGCTGGGTCTGGGGTAGTTCCATTTTTAGTTTTTTGAGGAACCTCCATACTGTTTTCCAGAGTGGCTGCACCAGCTTGCATTCCCATCTTCCCTTTTTTTATTATCAAAACTCAAGTTTCAGTGTGGCAGTGTACCCCAGGGCATGTATCTTGATAGATCCAAGGCAGTCATGGCATCCCTATCCCTCTTTGCCAATAATACATTTCGGTTGACTATGATAGGGCATAGAGGGAAACTACGGAGGCTTCAGGGAGAGGTCTTGTTACTTTCTCTTCTCCCTTCCTGCTATGTTTACAGTTCTGTGAGGGATGTGAAGCCTGGAGTTGGGGCAACTGTCCTGTAATCTTAAGGCAGCAGCCTTGAGGACAAAAAATAAAATGCTGAGAACTGTGGATGGGGAAAGATGAGTCTGAGTCTTTTTTTTTTTTATTTATTTTTTATTTATATATGAAATTTATTGTCAAATTGGTTTCCATACAACACCCAGTGCTCATCCCAAAAGGTGCCCTCCTCAATACCCATCACCCACCCTCTCCTCCCTCCCACCCCCCATCAACCCTCAGTTTGCTCTCAGTTCTCAACAGTCTCTTATGCTTTGGCTCTCTCCCACTCTAACCTCTTTTTTTTTTTTTCCTTCCCCTCCCCCATGGGTTCCTGTTAAGTTTCTCAGGATCCACATAAGAGTGAAACCATATGGTATCTGTCTTTCTCTGTATGGCTTATTTCACTTAGCATCACACTCTCCAGTTCCATCCACGTTGCTACAAAAGGCCATATTTCATTTTTTCTCATTGCCACGTAGTATTCCATTGTGTATATAAACCACAATTTCTTTATCCATTCATCAGTTGATGGACATTTAGGCTCTTTCCATAATTTGGCTATTGTTGAGAGTGCTGCTATGAACATTGGGGTACAAGTGCCCCTATGCATCAGTACTCCTGTGTCCCTTGGATAAATTTTTAGCAGTGCTATTGCTGGGTCATAGGGTAGGTCTATTTTTAATTTTCTGAGGAACCTCCACACTGCTTTCCAGAGCGGCTGCACCAATTTGCATTCCCACCAACAGTGCAAGAGGGTTCCCGTTTCTCCACATCCTCTCCAGCATCTATAGTCTCCTGATTTGTTCATTTTGGCCACTCTGACTGGCGTGAGGTGATACCTGAGTGTGGTTTTGATTTGTATTTCCCTGATAAGGAGCGACGCTGAACATCTTTTCATGTGCCTGTTGGCCATCCGGATGTCTTCTTTAGAGAAGTGTCTATTCATGTTTTCTGCCCATTTCTTCACTGGGTTATTTGCTTTTCGGGTGTGGAGTTTGGTGAGCTCTTTATAGATTTTGGATACTAGCCCTTTGTCCGATAAGTCATTTGCAAATATCTTTTCCCATTCCGTTGGTTGCCTTTTAGTTTTGTTGGTTGTTTCCTTTGCTGTGCAGAAGCTTTTTATCTTCATAAGGTCCCAGTAATTCACTTTTGCTTTTAATTCCCTTGCCTTTGGGGATGTGTCGAGTAAGAGATTGCTACGGCTGAGGTCAGAGAGGTCTTTTCCTGCTTTCTCCTCTAAGGTTTTGATGGTTTCCTGTCTCACATTCAGGTCCTTTATCCATTTTGAGTTTATTTTTGTGAATGATGTGAGAAAGTGGTCTAGTTTCAACCTTCTGCATGTTGCTGTCCAGTTCTCCCAGCACCATTTGTTAAAGAGACTGTCTTTTTTCCATTGG
The DNA here is from genome assembly GCF_028749965.1 of Puma concolor. Classification (NCBI taxonomy): domain Eukaryota; kingdom Metazoa; phylum Chordata; class Mammalia; order Carnivora; family Felidae; genus Puma; species Puma concolor. The sequence continues at coordinate 79,693,236 of NC_141674.1, forward strand.
ATGTTCTTTCCTGCTTTGTCAAAGATGAGTTGGCCATACGTTTGTGGGTCTAGTTCTGGGGTTTCTATTCTATTCCATTGGTCTATGTGTCCGTTTTTGTGCCAATACCATGCTGTCTTGATGATGACAGCTTTGTAGTAGAGGCTAAAGTCTGGGACTGTGATGCCTTCTGCTTTGGTCTTCTTCTTCAAAATTACTTTGGCTATTCGGGGCCTTTTGTGGTTCCATATGAATTTTAGGATGGCTTGTTCTAGTTTCGAGAAGAATGCTGGTGCAATTTTGATTGGGATTGCATTGAATGTGTAGATAGCTTTGGGTAGTATTGACATTTTGACAATATTTATTCTTCCAATCCATGAGCAGGGAATGTCTTTCCATTTCTTTAAACCTTCTTCAATTACCTTCATAAGCTTTCTATAGTTTTCAGCATACAGATCCTTTACATCTTTGGTTAGATTTATTCCTAGGTATTTTATGCTTCTTGGTGCAATTGTGAATGGGATCAGTTTCTTTATTTGTCTTTCTGTTGCTTCATTGTTAGTGTATAAGAATGCAACTGATTTCTGTACATTGATTTTGTATCCTGCAACTTTGCTGAATTCATGTATCAGTTCTAGCAGACTTTTGGTGGAGTCTATCGGATTTTCCATGTATAATATCATGTCATCTGCAAAAAGCGAAAGCTTGACTTCATCTTTGCCAATTTTGATGCCTTTGATTTCCTTTTGTTGTCTGATTGCTGATGCTAGAACTTCCAGCACTATGTTAAACAACAGCGGTGAGAGTGGGCATCCCTGTCGTGTTCCTGATCTCAGGGAAAAAGCTCTCAGTTTTTCCCCGTTGAGGATGATGTTAGCTGTGGGCTTTTCATAAATGGCTTTTATGATCTTTAAGTATGTTCCTTCTATCCCGACTTTCTCAAGGGTTTTTATTAAGAAAGGGTGCTGGATTTTGTCAAAGGCCTTTTCTGCATCGATTGACAGGATCATATGGTTTTTCTCTTTTTTTTTGTTAATGTGATGTATCACGTTGATTGATTTGCAAATGTTGAACCAGCCCTGCATCCCAGGAATGAATCCCACTTGATCATGGTGAATAATTCTTTTTATATGCCGTTGAATTCGATTTGCTAGTATCTTATTGAGAATTTTTGCATCCATATTCATCAGGGATATTGGCCTGTAGTTCTCTTTTTTTACTGGGTCTCTGTCTGGTTTAGGAATCAAAGTAATACTGGCTCCATAGAATGAGTCTGGAAGTTTTCCTTCCCTTTCTATTTCTTGGAATAGCTTGAGAAGGATAGGTATTATCTCTGCTTTAAACGTCTGGTAGAACTCCCCTGGGAAGCCATCTGGTCCTGGACTCTTATTTGTTGGGAGATTTTTGACAACCGATTCAATTTCTTCGCTGGTTATGGGTCTGTTCAAGCTTTCTATTTCCTCCTGATTGAGTTTTGGAAGAGTGTGGGTGTTCAGGAATTTGTCCATTTCTTCCAGGTTGTCCAATTTGTTGGCATATAATTTTTCATAGTATTCCCTGATAATTGTTTGTATCTCTGAGGGATTGGTTGTAATAATTCCATTTTCATTCATGATTTTATCTATTTGGGTCATCTCCCTTTTCTTTTTGAGAAGCCTGGCTAGAGGTTTGTCAATTTTGTTTATTTTTTCAAAAAACCAACTCTTGGTTTCGTTGATCTGCTCTACAGTTTTTTTAGATTCTATATTGTTTATTTCTGCTCTGATCTTTATTATTTCTCTTCTTCTGCTGGGTTTAGGCTGCCTTTGCTGTTCTGCTTCTATTTCCTTTAGGTGTGCTGTTAGATTTTGTATTTGGGATTTTTCTTGTTTCTTGAGATAGGCCTGGATTGCAATGTATTTTCTTCTCAGGACTGCCTTCGCTGCGTCCCAAAGCGTTTGGATTGTTGTATTTTCATTTTCGTTTGTTTCCATATATTTTTTAATTTCTTCTCTAATTGCCTGGTTGACCCACTCATTCGTTAGTAGGGTGTTCTTTAACCTCCATGCTTTTGGAGGTTTTCCAGACTTTTTTCTGTGATTGATTTCAAGCTTCATAGCATTGTGGTCTGAAAGGATGCATGGTATGATTTCAATTCTTGTAAACTTATGAAGGGCTGTTTTGTGACCCAGTATATGATCTATCTTGGAGAATGTTCCATGTGCACTCGAGAAGAAAGTATATTCTGTTGCTTTGGGATGCAGAGTTCTAAATATATCTGTCAAGTCCATCTGATCCAATGTCTCATTCAGGGCCCTTGTTTCTTTATTGACCGTGTGTCTAGATGATCTATCCATTTCTGTAAGTGGGGTGTTAAAGTCCCCTGCAATTACCACATTCTTATCAATAAGGTTGCTTATGTTTATGAGTAATTGTTTTATATATTTGGGCGCTCCGGTATTCGGCGCATAGACATTTATAATTGTTAGCTCTTCCTGATGGATAGACCCTGTCACTATTATATAATGTCCTTCTTCATCTCTTGTTACAGCCTTTAATTTAAAGTCTAGTTTGTCTGATATAAGTATGGCTACTCCAGCTTTCTTTTGGCTTCCAGTAGCATGATAAATAGTTCTCCATCCCCTCACTCTCAATCTAAAGGTGTCCTCAGGTCTAAAATGAGTCTCTTGTAGACAGAAAATAGATGGGTCTTGTTTTTTTATCCATTCTGATACCCTATGTCTTTTGGTTGGCACATTTAATCCATTTACATTCAGTGTTATTATAGAAAGATACGGGTTTAGAGTCATTGTGATGTCTGTATGTTTTATGCTTGTAGTGATGTCTCTGGTACTTTGTCTCACAGGGTCCCCCTTAGGATCTCTTGTAGGGCTGGTTTAGTGGTGACAAATTCCTTCAGTTTTTGTTTGTTTGGGAAGACCTTTATCTCTCCTTCTGTTCTAAATGACAGACTTGCTGGATAAAGGATTCTCGGCTGCATATTTTTTCTGTCTAGCACACTGAAAATCTCATGCCAATTCTTTCTGGCCTGCCAAGTTTCAAAAGAGAGATCAGTCACGAGTCTTATAGGTCTCCCTTTATATGTGAGGGCACGTTTACCCCTTGCTGCTTTCAGAATTTTCTCTTTATCCTTGTATTTTGCCAGTTTCACTATGATATGTCGTGCAGAAGATCGATTCAAGTTACGTCTGAAGGGAGTTCTCTGTGCCTCTTGGATTTCAATGCCTTTTTCCTTCCCCAGTTCAGGGAAGTTCTCAGCTATTATTTCTTCAAGTACCCCTTCAGCACCTTTCCCTCTCTCTTCCTCCTCTGGGATACCAATTATGCGTATATTATTTCTTTTTAGTGTATCACTTAGTTCTCTGATTTTCCCCTCATACTCCTGGATTTTTTTATCTCTCTTTTTCTCAGCTTCCTCTTTTTCCATAACTTTATCTTCTAGTTCACCTATTCTCTCCTCTGCCTCTTCAATCCGAGCCGTGGTGGTTTCCATTTTGTTATGCATTTCGTTTAAAGCGTTTTTCAGCTCCTCGTGACTGTTCCTTAGTCCCTTGATCTCTGTAGCAAGAGATTCTCTGCTGTCAGCTATACTGTTTTCAAGCCCAGCGATTAATTTTATGACTATTATTCTAAATTCACTTTCTGTTATATTATTTAAATCCTTTTTGATCAGCTCATTAGCTGTTGTTATTTCCTGGAGATTCTTCTGACGGGAATTCTTCCGCTTGGTCATTTTGGATAGTCCCTGGCGTGGTGAGGACCTGCAGGGCACTTCCCCTGTGCTGTGGTGTATAACTGGAGTTGGTGGGCGGAGCCGTAGTCAGACCTGATGTCTGCCCCCAGCCCACCGCTGGGGCCACAGTCAGACTGGTGTGTGCCTTCTCTTCCCCTCTCCTAGGGGCGGGATTCACTGTGGGGTGGGGTGGCCTGTCTGGGCTACTTGCACACTGCCAGGCTTGTGATGCTGGGGATCTGGCGTCTTAGCTGGGGTGGGTAGGCAAGGTGCACAGGGGCAGGAAGGGCAGGCTTAGCTTGCTTCTCCTTAGGTGATCCACTTCAGGAGGGGCCCTGTGGCAGCAGGAGGGAGTCAGATCCGCTGCCGGAGGTTTGGCTCCGCAGAAGCGCAGAGTTGGGTGTTTGCGCGCAGCGAGCAAGTTCCCTGGCAGGAACTGGTTCTCTTTGGGATTTTGGCTGGGGGATGGGCGGGGGAGATGGCGCTGGCGAGAGCCTTTGTTCCCCACCAAACTGAGCTCTGTCGTCAGGGGGCTCAGCAGCTCTCCTTCCCTTTGTCCTCCAGCCTTCCCGCTTTCTGAGCAGAGCTGTTAACTTATGACCTCCCAGACGCTAAGTCGCGCTTGCTGTCGGAACACAGTCCGTCAGGCCCCTCCGCTTTTTGCAAGCCAGACTCGGGAGCTCTGCTTGGCCGGCGAGCCGCCCCTCCGCCCCGACTCCCTCCCGCCAGTCCGTGGAGCGGGCACCGCCTCGCCACCCTTCCTACCCTCTTCCGTGGGCCTCTTGTCTGCGCTTGGCTCCAGCGACTCCGTTCTGCTAATCCTCTGGCGGTTTTCTGGGTTATTTAGGCAGGTGTAGGTGGAATCTAAGTGATCAGCAGGACGCGCGGTGAGCCCAGCGTCCTCCTACGCCGCCATCTTCCCTCCTCTCCGAGTCTGAGTCTTTGATGAGATAACTGAGCCACACCAATCCTAAATTGCCTATCACATCAAACTTGCTTTTATGTAAGATAATTAAAATGGTTCCATTGTTTAGGCCACTGAATGATTGAATGGTGGCCCCAAAAAGATGTCTATGTCCTAACCCCCAGAACCTATGAATATGACCTTATTTAATGACATAATTAAATTAAGTATCTTGAGCTAAAATCATCTTGGATTATCTGAGTGAGCCCTTAATCCAGTGACGAGTGTCCTCATAAAAGACACACAGAGGAGAGATGCACAGAGAAGAGGAGAAAATGGAAGTGCTGGAGAAGGCAATGTGAACACAGAGGCAGAGATTTGGAATTATTCAGTGACAATCCAAGGAACACCTGGAGCCACCAGAAGCTGGAAGAGGTAAAGGGTTCTCTTCTAGAGCCTCCGGAGGGAGAATGACTCTGCTGACACATTGATTTTGGGCTTTTGACCTTCAGAACTGTGAGAAAATTAGTTTCTGTTGTTTTAAGCCATCCAGTTTGTGATAATTTGTTATGGCTGCCTCAGGAAATAATATAAAACTGTAAGTCAATTCTCTGTTTGTTGCAGCCAAGGAGATCTTAATTAATATAACGATTATTTTTAAGTTCAAAGTAAACATATGAAAAAAAAGTATTGGTAATAATTCAGGAAGAGATCCTGGAGTCCCTGAAAATTCTTTCCATAGGATTTCAAACCAAGGTTGATACTAATCTTGTCAAATCTGGGAATTAAACATATCTCTGACTCCACTTCAAGTTCACCCTACATCACTCTGCTTCAGGGACTAATGGCTGGTAGCAGAGATGAAAGTTATACCCTCCTAAGAGGATTTTTTTTTTTTTTTAGAAACCTTATTTTCCATTAACCTTATCCATTTTGTTTGCCTTTGTGAAAGAGCAAGACCGCTCAGTGGTTGTTCCTACCCATTCAGGGGTCTGAGTGGTAGGAGCTGCAGACCAGTCTTCAGTGGCAGGCTGAACACTTCAGTCTTCAGTACAGAACTGCTGAATAGGCACGGAGGGCACCTGCCTACTTCCAGACCAGTCTGTGACTTCAGGTTGAATAGTAGTGAACTCAGGAGCTGGAACAGTCCATTCACCCAGAAATTCTTCCTTGGTCACAGCCTTTTTCAGTGGTGGCCTGCACCACCACATGTCTTCAAAATCTCTGTAGAAGTAGAGATCAGGCATGACCTCCCATGGGCATTCACAGGAAATGGCGTCAGGCATGCACTGAACTTCCCGGGCCAGCATCCACCACACCAGACCCACTGAGTGAGTTCCCTTGTTGTTGCAATGGATGGCATGGCAATGTCCACACAGTGCAGAGGAGAGTCTGCATGGACCCTCCGTGGGTAGTGTGGAAAAGATACTTTTTTTGAGGGGGGTGGCGTGCAAGTGAGCAAGGGGTGGGGGGGGGGGTGGGGGGAGAAGCGGGGCTCACACAAAGCAGGGCTCAAGCTTACCCAAAGTGGGATTCATGCTCACCCGATGTGGGGCTCAAGCTCACCTGAAGTGGGACTTGTGCTCACCTGAAGCAGGGCTTGAGCTCACCCAGTGTGGGACTCGAACTCATGAACCGTGAGATCATGACCTGAGCCAAAGTCAGATGCTTAACGACTGAGCCACCAGGCACCCTCGTGGAAAAGATCCTTAAGACCATTTTTGATGAAGTTAGATTCATCCCTGGTCCAGCTCAATATGGGCATTTTTTTGTTCCTGTTTTAAAAAAAAATTTTTTTTAACATTTATTTATTTTTGGGACAGAGAGAGACAGAGCATGAACGGGGGAGGGGCAGAGAGAGAGGGAGACACAGAATTGGAAACAGGCTCCAGGCTCTGAGCCATCAGCCCAGAGCCCGACGCGGGGCTCGAACTCACAGACCGCGAGATCGTGACCTGGCTGAAGTCGGATGCTTAACCGACTGCGCCACCCAGGCGCCCCTCCTGCTTTTAAATATAAGCAAAAGAGATTGGGATTTGAGGTAGCTTCAAAAGTATGTACAATTTGGAACAGAAAGACAACATGTAAACATTTAAAAGTCAGGAAAAGAATAAAAAGAAAATCAAGACCAGGATACATTGGAATGAAATGTGCAAACTATCATGTCCTACATAATTAGAGTTAAGTCTCAAAATTAAAATTATTAGGGATCAAAGCAAAAAGAGTTAACCATTATGTGATCCATGTTGTCCTTAAGGAAAAACATATTAGTTTCAAGAAAAGGAAAGCTTTGCTTTTCTTGGCAGTTTTTCTTTAAGAACTTACCATGTAGGTTTCAATTTAAATATCACTTCCTCCAAGAAGAGTTTCCTAATGACATCCTCCCTCCAAATTAGGTACCAGTACTATGTGCTTACCATTGTATCACTCATAAGATCCTTACAAGACTACTAAGTTCTTTGAGCAGAACGACTGATTAGCTTACCCCATTGCAATATTCAGGGGTTTTTTGGAGGGGTGGTAAGTGGGTTAATAAGACTTCATGGTGGGGGGGGCGGGGAGGAAGGGCGGGTGTAGTTCCCATTTTAACAATGCATTGAGTTATGATCCAAGCTGTGAGTGGGACCAGAGTTTTCCTTAGAAAATAGCTTGGAGTATGTTCTAAGACATGAAACAGTTAACAGTTTAAAGCCTGTTTAAAATTATTTTGCCCTACAAAATGTTCACTGTGAACATAGCAGCTGTCCTTTGAAGCTGTTAGTAATGTTATTAGTAATGTTATTAGTAATGTTAGTAATAGAACACTGTTAGTAATGACACATGGAACATGGATTTAAGCAGCACAGCCTCCTGTTGAACCCTTTGAGATGAACCAGCTGAACCTGAACCCACTTATCAATCTTAGTCTCATTTAAAGCTGGACAACCAGGCAGTATGTGTCTCCTAAAGTGATTGATACGAGGCTAACAACACTACTTATGAAGTATTCTTGCCCTCCAAGAAAGTGGAATCTGCAAGTTTCTAAAGCTAACTTCCATTATAGGAAATAAAGGAGATAAAGGAACACAAGGAAGCAAAAAGACAAATCCAGAATATGGTAAATTCAATAGGACAACTGGTCTCTGTAATCAAGCCAATAGCATCAAAAAGGGGTAAGGGAGAAGAGACTGCTCTGGATTAAAAAAGGCTTAAGAAACAACCATATGCAACTGGTTTAAAAATCTTGTCTCAACAAACCAATTATAAAAAGATAATTTTGACACAATTAGGAAAATCTCAATAAGGTCTGGGTATTAGATGATACTAAAGAATTATTGTAAGTTTGGTTACATGAGTTTCTCAGTTTGGGTTCTCCCAGACCCAGAGATAAAGATTCAAATGCAAGAAGTATAGTTGAGAAGGGATCCTAGGAGACACTGGAAGAGAAGGAGGAAGTGAAATGAGGAAGGAATAGAAGCCAATAAAAGCTGCACTATTAAGCAACCTAACCATTGTGGGCAAGTGGAACTTAATCTCACTAATGTACTTTAGGAAATAGTGTGAAATATACCTCAGAGCTAATTCCCACCCGCAGGCCAAGGGACCTGAGTTACTTACATACCAACTCCCATCAGGCATTGATTCAGCTGTGCCCATGGGAGAGGAAGGCAGAGTGGGCTCTCCAGGGGCCAGAGAAAGCCCTCAGACAAAGAATACACTCTGAAATGATAAGAGCCAAAGTGATATGGGAAAAAGCACCAATACCATTTGCTACAGTGTGACAATAGTGTGGTGGTAATGTAAAAACATGACCTTTCTTAAAAATGTATACTGAAATATGTGAGGGTGAAATGTCTGAGATTTGCCTTAAAATACTTCAACAATAAAAAACAGATGAGGGGTACCTGTTTGGCTTACTCGGTAGAGCATGGGACTCTTGATCTTGGGGGTCATAAATTCAAGCCCATGTTGGGTGTAGAGATTACTTAAAAATAAAATCTTTAGGGGCGCTGGAGGGGGCTCAGTCAATTAAGTGTCCAACTCTTGATTTCTGCTCAGGTCATGATCTCATCATTTGTGAGATGATCAAACCCTGCATCAGGCTCTGTGTTGACAGTGTTGAATCCCTGCTTGGGATTCTCTCTCTCTGTGTCTCTCTCTGCCCCTCCCTCACTTGTGCTCTCATCTTTCTCAAAATAAATAAATAAGCTTTAAAAAATAAAAAATAAATAAAATCTTTAAAAATAAATTTAAAAAGTAAAAAGGACAGATGAAATAAATATGGTAAAACGATAATTATTTACATCAGTCATGGGTATGTGGAAGTTAACTATGCTAACCTCTCTACTTCTGTGTGTATGAGAATTTTTTGCAATAAAAATATTTCTAAGGTACATCTAAGTAATGAAAATATGTCAGCTGGGCTGCCTGTAGTAATTGGATATAAATTATTTCATTTAGAGAACATCTGACAAAGGTAATATTTTTAGTTTTAAAATAGTTTACCTTAAGCTATTCTTTCTACCTATATGTTTGGCCTAAAAGGTTTTCACAGTAGTACAAGCTGGCTGGGATCTGAGAGCTACCTTTTGATTGCTCTTTTGAGATGGAGTCAGTCAGTCCGTGAACTGGACCAAACACATTTTACAGATGGTCCAGCAGCCCAGGGCTGCTGTGGCTTCACTAGGCTGGTGTGTTAGGAGTCCCCCACCCTCTGTAACTGGGTTTTCTCACATCTGTGAGGCACTTCCTTTTCTTAGTTGACAACACAAATCTACCTGCTTACACATAAAAGGAAACCTAATACCGGTCCAACAACTGAACCCTTTGGTTCTCCTTGCCTTCGTTGACACTCTTGGATTTAGACTCTTCTTGTCTTCCTGGACTTCTGACACTCATGTGCATGGATCTGATCATAGACTATTCAAACAGTATTGGGTCAACAAATCACTGAGCTTCAAAGTTTGCTTGCCTACATCAGGACTATGCACTGTGCCCAACTACTTCATTAGACTTTTAGGCTTGTCCCTTTTACATGCTCCACAATACCACCTGGCATTGTTTTATAATTCTTTGTTAATATCTGTTATGTTAATTCATTGAGACAGGATTATAGTAGATGGCATTTTTTGCAGGTGACAAAACCCCGACATGGCTCCCTTAGGCAAAAAGAAGAATCTATTGTCTCATGAAACTAAATCACAAGGACAGAGGAGTAGTTAGCAATATGAATAGAAGGGACTAGGATATTTTATTTGTTATTCCTGGAACAAAGATCTGGGGATTAATAGCCTAGCTTGCCTTTTACCATACCAGAATCACTTCCCTCAATACCTCTATGCTACCCCCATTGGCAGCCCTAATTAGGTATAGCCTAGCTCCATAAACTGGTCCTGGAGACTAGATTTTCAGGTGAGCAACTGGGTTCAGTTGTATCTGAATAAATACTTATCATGTGCCTATTTACATATCAGGCACTGTTAGGTTCTGGAGTGAGGATATGTAAAGGATTTGGTCCCTGTTCTCAATGGAAATCTCAATGTCATTATCACCTTGGCTACCACTTTGAGGAGTCATTTCATGTGTTCTCAACAATCCCACTCCACCTTGGCTCTTTGCGAACTGAGGATCATAGTTATTTTTAATATGTTTTGCAGTACAACGTAACTCTAGCCAGTATTAAGATTATGAAGTTTCTTTAAACATTCATTGCAAACTCTCAGGTCTAAAATGAACAGAAGGTTTCCTAATTTTCTACTAGGCATTGATTGTGTTTCCAGGCACTTAGCCAAATTTTGAAAAGAAATTTATTTTAAAGATTGTCATTTTTAGATTTTATTAAGATATATGCTTTTCTTTCTTTTTTTTCAGTTAAGACAAGCTGTTTTCTGTTTATGTTTTTTTGTTTGTTTCTGTGTTAGGCTATAATAATATCCTCTAAACCTTAGTAGCTTAAAATGACAAGAGTGTATTTCTTACTCATATGCTATATGTCCATCTTAGGATGGTAGGGGCTCTGCTCCATGTTGTTCTCACTAAAAGATGCAGATTCATAGAGGCTTCACTCTCTGAAACATCACTGGGAACCATGGCAAGGGAAGGAGAAGGGCAAATTATGCAAGATCTCTTAAAGTCTTCCTCCTGGAAGTGACATTCATGACTTCTGTTCATTTTTATTGGCCAAAAGAAATCTCATGGCCACATCTAGCTTCAAAGGGGCAAGGAAGTATAGTCCTACCATGTGCCTGGAAGGAAAAAAAAATCAGAAATATTGGAGAGTAGCAATATTTTCTTCTGGTCACCAAATATTCATTTAATTCTTCCTCATTCATGCAAAATACATGCACCGTCTTGCAAAGGTAGACAACCTAAAAGTTCCGTCTAGTCAGGGCATCCAGATCAAAACTCAGAATCTCTGAGTGATGGGCAGTAACCTTTACATTAGGTACAGATGTGGCTCCTTTTGACATCAAAACCTATGCCTGACAAGTCAGGTTATCTGTCCCCATGGATAGGATAACCGCCATAAAAATTCCCTTTAGGAAGGAGACATGTAGTGGAGGCAGACACCCATCTGTGGCAGTTCTGAAATTCTGTTTGACAGCTATTCTGAGGACCTTATATCATCCTGGTGAATGAGGAATATTTCTTCATTAAACTCTGACTCTACCCCCTGTCAGTGATTCCCTTGTTCTTTGTTCTTTATTGCTCCTGATTCTTTCTGTGGATGATTTTCTCCATTATTATCCTTGGCCATATCTGGAATGGGTGTTTGGGGGAATATATCATCCTCCTTTCTTCCCTGAGATATTGGAGTCCTAAGAGGGAATAGTCATGATCTCTTTTGTTTAGCCCAGTCTAGTAATTCTTTTGAAGCTGCAACTCTCTCAGAAACTTAATGAAAAGGTAAAAATACCCAGACTAGTCATTGTCATCAGTTCCATAAGCCAGTAGTCACCTCCATAATTTCCTTTCAAGGCATGATTCTCATTTGATATAATTCTTTGTTTTCACTCTCCCTCTCCCTTGTCTCTCATTGTGATTACATAGGTTATCAGACTTGATGTGAGAGTCACTTCCCCTTAGTCTCTTTTCTCTGAGCCATTGTATCTAAATAACCTTAGTTGGTCGGACCATTGATCTGGGACCATACAGAGATGTAAAAAATTGGTGAAGCAGCCATTCCCTTAACTTGATGCATTGCCTTCAGGCTGAGTTTTAGTTATCTTTTGTCATCGCAAGCATTTCTTAGTTTTATATTTAATTATTTGGGGTTAAGAAGTAGTTGCCTATTTCAACTCTGGGAGTCCTCAAATTGGTGATTATTTATTCTCTTCATTCTTGCTTGCAAACCGGTCGATTCTTTTTTCACCTCATATCTTTTTTGTAGTATCTTGTCAAATGCAAGCCAACAGGAATGAACATAAAACATTCCTTTTTTCCAGTCTGTCACTTTAGCTACAAATTTATTACATGATCTATCTCCCAAATGAACTGTAGGAAACAGTTTTATGAAACGTTTTATCACTGCATAACATGGATTGCTATCTTTCCATCCTCTGAAAATGGTTTTCTTGCTACCTGCCATTTGTCTCTTAAATATTTTAGGTTCTTGTTATGGCACCACCTCATTTTAGATAACAATTTCTACCTTCTACCAATGATCTAGATTTTGCTACAGTAACAACTCTTTAGTTCCCAGTGGTTCAAAATTATAAAGATTTATTTATCATTCATGCTACTTGTTTTCACAATATGAAGCAGAGCTACACAAATAGACACGTAGCCTACCTCTCAGTGTTCCCAAAGACATGATGCTTAACCTGTTAGATACCTGAAGACTTTCCCAAGGTACACAGGAAGGATAAATTTTAAGGAGTCAATTTCTAATTACTGGAGTAATACCCTCCAGTTCCATCCACGTAGTTGCAAATGGCAAGATTTCATTCCTTTTGATTGCCAAGTAATACTCCATTGTATATATGTACCACTTCTTCTTTATCCATTCGTCCATCGATGGACATTTGGGCTCTTTCCATACTTTGGCTATTGTTGATAGTGCTGCTATAAACATGGGGGTGCATGTGTCCCTTTGAAACAGCACACCTGTATCCGTTGGATAAATACCTAGTAGTGCAATTGCTGGGTCTGGGGTAGTTCCATTTTTAGTTTTTTGAGGAACCTCCATACTGTTTTCCAGAGTGGCTGCACCAGCTTGCATTCCCACCAACAATGCAAAAGAGATCCTCTTTCTCCGTGTCCTTGCCAACATCTGTTGTTGCCTGAGTTGTTCATGTTAGTCATTCTGACAGGTGTAAGGTGGTATCTCATTGTGGTTTTGATTTGTATTTCCCTGATGATGAGTGATGTTGAGAATTCTTTCATGTGTCAGTTGGCCATCTGGATATCTTCTTTGGAGAAGTGTCTATTCATCTCTTTTGTCCATTTCTTCACTGGATTCTTTGTTTTTTGGGTGTCGAGTTTGTTAAGTTCTTTATAGATTTTGGATACTAACCCTTTATCTGATATGTCGTTTGCAAATATCTTCTCCCATTCTGTCAGTTGCCTTTTAGTTTTGCTGATTGTTTCCTTCGCTGTGCAGAAGGTTTTTATTTTGATGAGGTCCCAGTAGTTCATTTTTGCTTTTGTTTCTTTTGCCTCCAGAGACATGCTGAGTAAGAAGTTGCTGCGGATAACTTGTGTTTGTTAAATAAAATTTTTAAATGTAAGTACCTTCTCACTCAGCAGCATATTAACAGGAATATATACCATTATCAAGTGGGATTTATTCCTGGAAGGCAAGGGTGCTTCAACCTATGAAAACTAATCAATGTAATATACCACTTTAACCCAGTGAAGGAAAAAAGTATATGATCATCTCAAACTGATGCAGAAAACACATTTATCAATACCCTTCCATGATAAAACTAGGAATCGAAGAATATTACCTAAACATAATAAAAGCCTTATATGAAAAACCAGCAGCAAATAGACTCAGTAGTGAAAGAGTGAAAGCTTTTCCTCTAAGATGAGGAATAAGATAAGTATACCCCATCCACCACTTCTACTCAAAATAGTACTGGATGTTCTACTCAAGAACAGGCATCCAAATTAAAAAGTAAGAAGTAGAGGCACCTGGGTGGCTTAGCGGGTTAAGCATCCAACTCTTGATTTTGGTTCAGGTCATGATCTTGGCTCAGGTCATGATTTCATGGTTGGTGAGATGAAGCTCTGTGTTGGACTCTGTGGTAGCAGCATGGAGCCTGCTTGGGATTCTCTATCTCCCTCTTTCGCTGCCCCTCCCCCACTCTCTCATGCATGATCTCTCTCTCTCTCTTAAAATAAATAAACAAACTTAAAAGTGAAGAAGCAAATGTATCTCTGTATAAAGATGATATGATCTTACGTGTAGAAATCCCTAGAGATTCTACAAAAAAGCTGTCAGAACTAATAAATTCAGCAAAGTAACAGAATACAGAGTCAACACACAAAAATCAGTTGCATTTCTATACAATAACAACAATCTGAAAGAGAAATTATGAAAACAATTTCATTTTCAATGACATAAAAAATACTTAGGAATTAACTTAACCAAGGAGGTAAAAGACTTGAATAATGAAAATTACAAATCACTGTTGAGAGAACTTAAAGAAAACGTAAATAAGCCAAAGGGATCCTGTGTTGATGGATTGGGAAACTTAATATTGTTAAGCCATCAATCTACCCAGAGTGATTTACAGATTCAGTGCAATCCCTACCAAAATTTCAATGACATTTTTTTTGAAGAAATAGAAAAACCTATCTTAAAATTCATACAGAATCTCAATGGACTTGGAGTAACCAAAGCAATCCTGAAAAAGAACAAAGCTGGGTGATTTACACTTCCTAATTTCAAAACTTACTACAAAGCTACAGGAATCAAAACAATGTGGTAATGGTGTAAAAACAGACATATAGATCAGTGGAATAGAATAGAGAGCCATAAGCCCTAACATATATGGTCAAAGGATTTTTGACTAGGGTGCCAAGACTATTAAATGGGGGAAGGACAGTCTTTTCAAAAATGGTGGTGGGAATACTGGATATCCCTATGCTATCAACAGAGTAAAAAGACAAATGACAGAATGGGAGAAAATATTTGCAAATTAAATATATGATAAGGGATTAACATCTAGAATATATAGAAAATTCCTAAAACTCAACAATACAAAACCAACAAACAACTTTATAAAAAAATGGGCAAAGAACTTAAATAACATTTCTCCAAAGATCTACAAAAAGCTTATTAGCACATGAACAGATAGTCAACATCACTAATCATTAGGAAAATGCTAGTGAAAACTACAATGAGATATCCCTTTACACCCATTAGGATGGTTATCATCAAATAATCAGAAAATAACAAGTGTTGGAGAGGATGAGAAATTGGAACACCTGTGCCCTGTTGGCAGGATGTAAAATGGTAACTGCTGTGGAAAGCAGTGTAGAGATTCCTCAAAAAAGTAAGCATAGAATTACCACATGATCCAGCAATTTCACTTCTGTCTATAAGCCCAAAAGAATTGAAAGCAGAGACTTGATCAGCTATTTGTATACCCATGTTCATAGCAGCATCATTCACAATAGTTAAAATGTGAACACAACCCAGGTGCCCATCTACAGATAAATGGAAAAGTAAAATGTGTTATATACATACAAGGGAATATTTTTCAGCCTTTAAAAGGAAGGAAATTCTGACATATGCTACAACTGGGTGAACCTTAAGGACATTATGTTAAGTGAAATAAGAAGGTCACAAAAAGAAAAATTCTGTAAGATTCCACTTATATGAGGTACTTGGAGTAATCAAAATCATAAAGACAGAAAACAGTATGGTGATTCCCAGGGGGAGAAGGGGGAATTAGGAGTTTGCTGTTTGATGGGTATGTTATCAAAGTGGCAGTTTCTTTTCCTACTCAGTACAGTTCACCAAATAACCAAACAGTGTTTGATGGCAAGCAGGTAATTTATTCAATGACCAGAGAATGGAGAAAAGAACCCAAGGTTTGTTTTTGTTTGTTTGTTTTAAGTAGGCTTCATGCCCAGAGTAGAGTCCAACACGGGGCTTGAACTCTGGACCCTGAGATCAAGACATGAGCTGAGATCAAGAGTGGGACACTTAACTGACTCAGCCACCCAAGTCCCCAGGAACCCATGTTCTAAAGGCACCTTCTCCCCGATTAGGTCTCCTGGTCAGTGTTTTAAGGGGTTAGGGTAATTAAGAGGCTGGTAAGTAAGTTGACATCCCAGGACTTTTTGAAGAAGAGGGAAGAGACTTCTCAGAATCAGAGTGCCACCTCTTTCCTCCCTTAAACAGGTGCAGTCAGATCTATTATGGTACTGGTAGGTATGTTTTTTATTGTTACAATTAGATGGTAATGATCCTGAGCTCATCTGAAAGGTTAGCACAGCATCTAAATTGGATTATATCAGCCAAAAACTAGGTCAGGGGGGCTTGTTTGGAGCTTGCAGCCTCTGGCATCCAGTCCTTAGTTTCTGGTGGCAAGCAGCACCTGTAAGGAGGGCTACAAAACTATGCTATTGTGGCTTGTTTGGAGCTTGTTAATGAGTCCCTGGTGACAGGTATAGAGTTTCAATTTCACAGGATGAAAAGTTATAGAAATGGATGGCGGTAATGGTTGTACAACATTAGCAATGTATTTAATGCCACTGAAATGTACACTTAAAAATGGTTAAGGTGGTAAATTTCATGTCATGTGCACTTTACCACAATAAAAACACATTGGGAAAAATATCTTCCACAAACTCTAAGCCAAGGGAATATTTTCACATATTGATTCTGACCTGTTCTATATAGGATAAAAGAGGATTGGATTCCTTAGAGTGTGCGTCCAGAAGACACCCCTCAACTCAGGAACCAATATAAATGTTTTATTCTCCTTCTTGTTTGCTTTCTTGAAAGTTATCCCATAGATATCTCATGGAAATGTCTACTTCAAAAGCTTCAGGAACACGAATGTCTTGACTACATATTTACTTTATACATTACAGTGCTGTCTATCCATTATGTGTGTATTTTAATGTTTACATAGTAAAGGTAAATAAAGAAGACATTTACCTTTACTATGTAACTATTAAAATCATAAATCATAAATATTAAGAATTTATTAAATCATAAATATTAAGAAGGAGAGGAACATCACTATAGTCTATAAACATTAAAAACATAATAAGGAACTATTATTAGGAACAACTTTATACCAATAATTTCAACAAACTTAGATGAAATATACAAACTACTAAAGCTTACTCAAAAGATTACTCTAAAAGATAATATGAAAAGTTTTATAGCTATTAAATCAAATTTTTAGTTAAAAACACTCCCATAAAGAAAACCCTAGGCCCAGATTGCTTCACTGTTGAAGTTCATCAAAATGTAAATGTGAAATAATTAAGATTGTATAAAAATTCCTTCAGATAATCGAAGAGAAGGGAATGCTTCTTAATTCATTGTATGAGATCAGCAATAACCTGGTACCAACACCAGACAAAAACAATAGAAGAAAAAAGTACATTCTAATATTCCTCATAAACATAAAGGTAAAAAATGTCTTCAGACAATTTGGGCAAAATAAATCCAATAATGAATACAAAGGATGATACATTATGATTAAAGTAGTTTATCCCTGGAAAGTAAGACTGGTATGACATTTGAAAATCACACACACACCCTCACACATTCGTCCCAATAGATAGAAATCATTTGACAAAGCTTACATTCATTCCCCATGAAAACTTCCAGCAAAGTAGCAATAGAAGGGAACTTCCTCAGCGTGACAAAGTCCATATAGAAAAAAACCTGACAGCTAGCCTATGGTTAATCATAAAAGATCTTTCCCTCTAAGGTTCCAAACATGGCAAAAAATGTCCATGCTCATTTTTTTTTTTATTCAACACTGTATTAAGGCCATAAAAAGAGACAATAACCATATAGATTGTAGAAGAAGAAAGAAAGCTATATTTGTACACAGCATAGCCATCTTTGTAGAAAATCCTAAGGAACTGAGGTGCCTGACTGGCTCAGCTGGTAGAGCATGTGACTCTTGATCTTGGGTTTGTAAGTTAGAGCCCAACATTGGGAGTAGAGATTACTTAAAAAAATAAAAAAAATAAGGAACTGTTAAAAAAAAACAAACTACTATGCCTAGGAAGTGACTTATCATCATTGAAGTACACAAGGTGAATATAGAAAAAATATAAAAATACTAGCCACAGTGAGGAATTAAAATTTAAAAATTTCTATCAGTCTTAATATCATTAAAAATATGAAGTATTTAGAAATAAATTTGTTGAAAGATGTTGAAAGCTATACACTGATAAAGATAAAACATTGCTGAGAGAAATTAAGGAAGACCAAAATAAATGGAGAAATATAGCCTATTCATGGATCAGAAGACTCAATGTTGTTGACATGTCAATTCTTCCCTTATAGATTCAATACAACCCCAATAACAAAGGTCAGCAGAACTTTTTTGTAGAAATTGACAAGATGATTCTAAAATGTTTATGAAAATGAAAATAATCTATAACAGGCAAAGCAACTTTGTTTTGTTTATTAAAATTTTTTTAATGTTTATTTATTTTTGACAGAGAGAGAAAAACAGTGCAGGTGGGGCAGGGGCAGAGAGAGAGGGAGACACAGAGTCTGAAGTGGGCTCCAGGCTCTGAGCTATTAGCATAGAGCCCAATGAGGGACTCAAACCCACAAACCATGAGATCATGACCTGAGCTGAAGTTGGACACTCAACTGACTGAGCCACCCAAGTGCCCTTATTTATTTTAGAAAGACAGAGAAAGAGAGTGTGTACATGCATGCATGTGCCCAAGTTGGGAGAGGGGCAGAGGGACGTGGGGAGAGAGAATCTCAAGCACCCTCCACATCCAGTGAGAAGCTTGATGCAGGGCTTGATCCCACAACCTTGAGATTATAACCTGAGCTGAAATCAGGAGTTGGATGCTCAACCTATTGAGCCACCCACATCCCCCAAAACAACCTTGAAAAAGAAGTGGGGAAAGATTTACACTATTTAATACCCAGACTTATAAAGCCACAGTAATCAAGATGCTATGGTATTGGTGTAAAAATAGACAATAGAACAGAGAGTTTGTAACTAGATTCACACTTAACATGGTCAATTGATTTTTACAAAGAATTAATGTAATTTACTGGAGAAAGGGTAATCTTTCAAACAAATGATGCTGAAACAATTGGATAGCCATATGTGACAAAATGAGCCTCACACTATACACATGCTATACACTGTTATTTCACATTGTGTATACACTATATACAAAAATTAATTCAAAATGGACCATACTCTTAAACATAAAAGCTAACACTTTAAAATTTCTAAAAACAAACATAGGAGAAAATCTTCATGTCTTTGGGTTTGGGAAAGATATATTTTGGGGGGGGGGTGGCAAAGATTTCTTAAATAGGACACAAAAAATCATTTAAAATGTCTACTGTATTGATTATTTACTGTTATGTAAAAATTACCTCCAATCTTAGTGACTTAAAACAATATACATTATAACTTTTGTGTGTCAGGAATCTGGGCATGATTTAGCTAGGCCTTCTGCTTCAGAGTCTCTCATAAGCATGTAATGAAGCTGTCAATGTGGCTGTGGTCTCATCTGAAGGACCATCTGGGCAGGGGTTCAATTTCAAGCTCACTCATATGGTTATTGGCAGGATTCAGTTTCTCAAGGGTTGTTGAGAAAGTCTTATTTCCTTGCTGGTTATTAGCCAGAGGCCAACCTCAGGCCACGTGGGCTTCTCAATAGGGTAGCTCACAACAGAGCAGCCTGCTTCATCAGAGGAAGAATGAAAGAAAAATGCAGAGAAAGGCTACAAACAAGAAGGAAGTCACAGGTTTTTGTAGCAGACTCTTAGAAGTGACATTCCATCACTTTCCCCATAAACTTTTCATTAGAAATAAATCATTAGGTCCAGCTCACACTCAAGGGGAGAGGATTACACAAGGGCACAAATACCAGAAAGTGGGGATCATTGGAAGCCATTTTAGAAGCTGCTTACCACAAACAACAAACTGGACTTTATAAAAATTAAAAACTTTTGCTCTTCAAGATACACTCTTATGGGCTTGGAAAAATTTCGCAAAACATATATCCAATAAAGAGTTGGTATTTAAAATATATAAAGAACTCTTAAGATACAAACAGATGAACATAAGGGAAGGGAAGCAAAAATAATATAAAAACAGGGAGAGGGACAAAACACAAGAGACTTTTCAATACAGAGAACAAACTGAGGGTTGTGGGAGGGGTTTTTGGTGGGGGGATGGGCTTAATGGGTAAGGGGCATTAAAGAAGACACTTGTTGGGATGAGCACTGAGTATTACACATAGGGGATGAATCACTGGAATCTATTCCTGAAATCATTATTGCACTATATGCTAAGTAACTTGATGTAAATTAAAAAATTAAAAAATTAATTACTTTAAAAATATACATAAAGAACTCATACAACTCAGTAAGAAGAAGATAAACAGGGGGCGCCTGGGTGGCTCAGTTAGTTAAGCAATGACTCTTGATCTCAGCTCAGGTCTTGATCACAGGGTTGTGATCTATGCTGGGCATGAAGTCTACTTACAAAAAAAAAAGAAGAGGATAAACCAATTTTTTTTAAATAGGCACGAGATAAAAAAATTTTTTTTACATTTATTCATTTTTGGGAGACGGAGAGAGACAGAGTGGGAGCAGGAGAGGAGCTGAGAGAGAGGGAGACACAGAATCTGGAGCAGATTCCAGCCTTTGAGCTGTCAGCACAGAGCCCGACGTGGGGCTCGAACTCATGGACCGTGAGATCATAACCTGAGCCAAAGTCGGACGCTTAACTGACTGAGCCACCGAGGCACCCCAAGAGAGATTTAAATAGTTACTTCACCAAAGAAGGTATATGATTGGGAAATAAGGACATGACATAATGCTCGACATCACTGTTCATCAGGGAAATGCAAATTTGAAATGCAATGAGGTAACACCATATACCCTCTAGAATGTTATATTGGAAAGAATGATAATACTAAGTACCAGTGAACATGTGAAGCACCTGGAACTCTCTGCTAGTGGGAACTTAAAATGGTACAATCACTTTTGAAAACAACTGGGAATTTCTTAAAAAGTTTAACATAGACCTATTATATGACCTAGCAATTACATTCTATTGCATTATTTCTATTGCTGCTATAACAAATTATCACAAACTTCGTGACTTTAAACTACATATATTTATCATCTTACAGCTTTGGAGGTCAGAAGCCTAAAGTCAATCTCTCTGGGATAACTCAAGGTGTTGGTAGGGCTGGTTCCTTCTGGAAGTTCCAGGGGAGAATTAGTTTCTTTGCCATCTAGCTCTTGAGGCTGCCTGCATTCCTTGGCTCATGATCCCATTCCCCATCTTCACAGCCAACAGCATAGCCTCTTCTAATTTCTCTATCTTCTGCTCCATCATCACCTCATCTTCTGTCTAACTCTATTGCCTGCCTCTTGTAAGGATGTTTGTGATTACACTGGGCTTACTTGGATAATCAGGATAATCTCCCCATTTTGGGTTCCTTAACTTAATCACACCTGCAAAGTAACTTTTGCCCTATAAGGTAACATATTCACAGGTTCTGGGGATTAGGACATGGACATCTTCAGTGGGTCATCATTCAGCCTGCTGACCCTTCTAGTTAATCACTGTAAAGAAAAAAATGAAAGCATATATTTACACACATACTTTTACACAAATGTTCATAGCAGCTTTATTAGTAATATTTACAAATAGTCTATTGGTAAAACAAAAAAATTAAACATTGATCAAATGAACGGATAAACAAATTGTAGTATACCCACACAATGGGACACCACTCCATAGTAAAAAGGAATTAACAATTAATTTTTTTTTTTTTTTAATTTTTTTTCAACATTTATTTATTTTTGGGACAGAGAGAGACAGAGCATGAACAGGGGAGGGGCAGAGAGAGAGGGAGACACAGAATCGGAAACAGGCTCCAGGCTCCGAGCCATCAGCCCAGAGCCTGACGCGGGGCTCGAACTCACGGACCGCGAGATCGTGACCTGGCTGAAGTCGGACGCTTAACCGACTGCGCCACCCAGGCGCCCCAGGAATTAACAATTTAAATAGCAACAATATAAACGTTTTTCCTATTAAAATGTTTATTTATATTTTTTAATGGTTATTTACTTTTTGAGAGAGAGAGAGAGAGAGAGAGAGAGAGAGACCACGATTTGGGGAGAGGCAGAGAGAGAGGGAGACACAGAATCCAAAGCAGGCTCCAGGCTTTGAGCTGTCAGCACAGAGCCCGACATGGGGCTTGAACCCATGGACAGTGAGATGATGACCTGAGTTGAAGTCAGACACTTAAGTGGCTGAGCCACCCAGTTACCCCTACCCTATTTATTTATTTAGAGAGATGAGGGGAAGGGGGAGAGAGAGAGACTGAATCTCATGCAGACTCTGTGCTATCAGTGGCTCAATCCCAAGAACCATGAGATCATGACTGAGCTAAAATCAAGAGTCGGATGCTTAACTTACTCAGACACCCAGGCACCCCTATACAGCAACAATATAGATGAATTCAAAATAATTGCAGAGTATAAGGAGTATGGCGGTGAAGAGTACATACATCATGATTCTGTTTACGGAAAATTCTAGAAAATGTAAATTAATCTATACTGATAAGAAGCAAATCAATGGATGCCTAGGGACAGAGCAGTTTAGAGGGAAGAAGTTTTGGGTTACAAAGGGTCATGAGGGAACTTTTGGGGGTGATGAATATATTCATTATCTTGATTGTTGAGATTAAAACCTTGGATTGCAAGTAACTTGTTCTGTGAGTGTTTCTCAAGACGAACGAGTATTTCTAATAAATTTTAACTTGTTAAATGAGCGATGTCTTGCAATACGAGTAGTATGACACCGAATGTCACATGATCACAACTGAGCCAATGGTTCTTGAAATTTACTTTGATATACAAGTGCTTTGAATTACAAGCACGTTTCTGGAACAAATTATGCTTGCAAAGCAAGGTTTTACTGTATATATACATATATATCCCTTTAAATATGTGCAGTTTATAGTATGTCAATTATACCTCAATAAAACTGTCATACAAGCAAACAAAAAACCAATTTATTAGTTCTATCTGGATTAATCATAATATAAAGTGTTGGGCATTTTGCTGGAGGTGGACCTGTGTTCACCTTGGTTTCTTAGTAATCAGACTGGATTTGATGAGGAGCAATATACAGAAGAAATATAACCAAAACTTCCTCTTTTCCAATTTCTATTTTTCAGTTTCCATGGAAATTATTGAAATCCACCAAAGGGTGCCAGTTATCTTAAAGCTTCTTTCCAAAGATTCTACCTAGGGAAATTCTTCTTTGCTTTCAAAAGTATCTAGTTAACACTTGAGGTTCAAAAGTGCTTATTTTCACCTAGAATTCTCACCTAAGCCTTCTCTACCTTTCTCTTTCAGTGGTAGATTTCATCACAGTATATGTATCTTCTAGGTCAGATGATAGCAATGTGCCACATAGGCCTTTGCTTTCAAAACCCCACTGAAAAGCTAAGATCCAAGTAGAATGCTTTAAGCAGTACATTAATCCAATGTTTTGTACCGAGCACTGCTTATATTCCAAGAATTGAATTACACATATTAAGTCTATTTCTCCTTTTGGATTTTCATGGTAACAGAAATATATATTGTTGCTGCCTAATACCTGCCACGTTAAGTGGGCTGTAATCTGTAAGGACTGTAAGTTATGGTCAGGAGGCAGAATAAAAATTGGAAAAGAGTCATGAAATTCTTACACAAAGAAATGGAAAATTTGATTTTATTCCAGATTTGATAGTCTCAAGTGAATGTCTAATATTTACATCATGTCTTAACATCTACATGTCCTAATATTATGCCCAATATTTACATAGTGTCCAAATATTTGTCTAATACTTGCAAGTAATACATTTACAGAAAAACAGGCCTGCAAACTGTAGCCAAAGTCCGTGTTCTTTTGCCCACTGCAGGGACAGGTTCTATTTGCTTCTATATAATGCAGCATTCTCGCCATTAGATGGCAGTCAAAACTAATGTAATGATTAAACTCCCTACCTTATGTTTAATCATTTGCCTAAGTGTAAATTCTGTTACTCAATGGACAAATTTCTGAAAAGTTCTATGAAAATTGTAAGACATTATAAATGGTCCAACATTTTTTTGGAAAGCAGAATTATTTTACAAGGTAAATAAATACCCCTGGGGTGCCTGGGCGGCTCAATTGGTTGAGCTACCAACTCTTGATTTCAGCTCAGGTCATGATCCCAGGGTTGTAGGATCAAGCCCTGTGTCTGGCTCTGTGCTGGGTATGGAGCCTGCTTAAGATTCTGTCTCTCCTGCTTGTGCTCTCTCTCTCTCTCTCCCCCAAATAAATACAATAAAATATTAAAAAAAAATTTTTTTTAATGTTTATTTCTGAGACAGAGAGAGACAGAGCATGAACAGGGGAGGGTCAGAGAGAGAGGGAGACACAGAATTTGAAGAGGCTCCAGGCTCTATGCTGTCAGCACAGAGACCGACGCGGGGCTCGAACTCACAGACCATGAGATCATGACCTGAACCGAAGTTGGACCTCAACCGACTGAGCCACCCAGGTGCCCGATAAAATATTTTTAAAAAGGTAAATAAGTACCCCTAAGAGAACAGCTTTTTTCTTTTAAAAATTAACTTTCTAAAACTTAAAGCATAACATATACAAATACACAAATCTAAGTACCTCCAGTTTGAAGTATCATCACAAAGTAGAAACACCTTGTACAAGCATCACCCATCTAAAGTGAAAGAATATTATTAGTATCTCAAAAGACCCTCTTGTACTTCCTCTTAATCATCACCCTTTTCTTCTCCCCAGAGATAAACATTATCCTGACTTCCAATGTTATAATTTAGGTTTTCCTGTTGTTAGAAATTTTATAAGTGTAATTATATATTACGGATTCTTTTTGTCTGGCTTCTTTCACTTAATATTTTTGTTACTTTTGCTTGTAGTTATATTTCATTCTTTTTCTTTGTGGTAATATATTTTATTACATGAATATACCTCTATTTCTCCATTCTACAACTGAAGGAAATTTGGGGTGTTTCCAGTACTTAACTGAGTGATTGCTGCTATGAACATCCTTGTACATGCCTTTTGGTGCATATATGAATGTATTCATTTTGAGTATATACTAGGAGTAGAATTTTTGGATCATATAGTACGTGATATTGCCAAATAGTTTCTCAAAGCTGTAGCAATTCACATTTCCACCAGTGTGTGAGAATTTGCATGGTTCCATGTTTTCACCAACACTTGGAATTGTCAGTCCTTCAAATTTTAACTATTTTGACAGACATGTAGTAATATTTCATTGTTGGTTTGAATGTGCATTTCTCTGATATCTAATAAGACTAAACACTTTTTAATGTTTGTAGACTATTTGAATATTTTCTTTTTTGCTTTTAATAATCTCTACCCCCAACATGGCGGCTTGAACTCATGACCCCAAGATCAAGAGTCAGATGCTCTACCAACTGAGCCAGACAGGCGCCCCTGATATTTTCGTAGGTGAAGTGCTGATTCATGTATTTTGCCAATTTTCTATCATGTGCTTTATCTTACTGTTTTGTAGTTCTTTTCATATTCTCAATATGAGTCCTATGTTGGGTATATATGTAATGCTAGTATATATATTCTCCATTCGAGCTTCTTTTTTCATTCTCTCTAAAGCACTTTTTGATAAATTTTAATGAATGGCAATTTACCAATTTTTTTCCTTTATAATTAGTGCTTTTTTGTATCCTGTTTAATACACTTGTGCTAATATTACATCATGAAGATAATCTTTTATGATATGTTCTAGAAGCTTCACTACATTAATTCTCACAGTTAGATCTAAAATCTACCTGGGATTGAATTTTGTGTATTATAGGAGGCAGCGGTCAAGATTTATTTTTTCCATATGGGTATCCAGTTGATTGAGCACTGTTTGATAAAGGGGCTATAGCTTTCCTACTCTTCAATGCCAAACTGGGTGTTTTTATGTTCAGGTTTTTTTAAAGCTATATGGTTTAAAGTAGAGCTAAGTTCATTATTTGATAGGGTTTTTCCGGGAAAAAAAAGTCATTAAAAAATCCCATTAGAATCCTTTAATATGCAGATACTTGCATGTTTTGACAAGGGGATGGTTTCATCATTATCCAAAAGGTACTGCATTTTCTGGGAGTTTAAAACTCTCCTTTCTTGGGGGAATTTAAAAGATAAACAATTTGCTTGAAGTGAAGCAGATTATATAGGCTTAGAGATGATCCTTGTGACACTTCAAAATCAATTAATCAACCTCAAAGCCAGTATTAATCTGCCTTGTGACTGATCTGATCCAAACCTGAGAAGATGTTACCATCAAGCTAGGGAAACATGAACACATTTAACAGTTAGAAAACAAATCTGATAATATGAAATCAAGTGTTTCCTCTTTTACCTCTTCATAGTAGGCTTGGTAAAAGATAACAATAACAATAGCAACAACCGTGAATCCTCCCCAGAAATTTAAAAAATAAGATTTGTAATTTAAAAAATAAGATTTGTAATTTAAAAAATCTGATTGTGTGGTTTCAAACAAATGGTGTTGGATTCTAAAATTATTTCTGTTAATTTATAACTTTTATATTTGAATGTAAATTAAGTTGTTCACTGCTTCTTGAAGTTTATGATTATATATTTTCACATATGGCTTTATCTGGCTGTCTTTCTGTCTAAGCCTTACCAAATGATCTATTGTGCTTAAATGCATTAAAATGTGTTGTTTGATTAATTATATTGTATACTTGCAGGTATAATTCTTTAGGAAAACAACAAATAGAAAAAGATAAAATGTTTAGATTACAAGTTTGGGAGTCATAACTGAGTTCAGTTTATCCCTACTTCAAAAAAATCACCATTAAGCTTGCTTCCTTTTTTGTGGATTATTATCTCTTTAATAAGATAAGCACTTAACTCATCTCTACTGGTCTTTTGCCAGGAAAGTGGCAGTCATGGTTGCTTTGGTTTTTCTGAATTCTTTTTATTAATTTTTAAAGAGTTTCTTTTAATTTATATTCTGAACAAGTAACTAATACCATTTTTATGTGCAATTTCTAAATAACTTTCAAGTTTAAGAGAATTTATTAATTTGAAAGAATGTACAAAAACTGTGCATTTTACAAATCTAAAATAATTAGCTGCTGACAATTCTTTTTCTACATAAAAAAGAGTACAATTAAGAAAACATTATTTTATAAATAATTTTCATTTTAAGATTTCTCTTAATTCACATTTTAATTCTAGTTTACTGGCAATCTGGAAGCAAATAAGAATGGTATATAGGCATTTGATGTAAAAGAATCTGAAAATCAATCTTAGAAATATGACTTATGTACATCTATTGTCAACTTTAAAGCTATGTAGAAAGGGAATTTTGTCTTATTATTTGAGAACCGTTGATTCTCATTTATTAAATATTAATTGTGTACCTGTTCTGTGCCAAGAATAGTCCTGAGCTCAAAGGAGACAGACAAATAAAAAGACTATTCGAATTATCTGTTTAGATGTAGGTACCAAGAACAATAGAACATACCAAGTACAATGTC
This sequence comes from Puma concolor, assembly GCF_028749965.1. Taxonomy (NCBI): domain Eukaryota; kingdom Metazoa; phylum Chordata; class Mammalia; order Carnivora; family Felidae; genus Puma; species Puma concolor. The sequence continues at coordinate 79,720,587 of NC_141674.1, forward strand.
AGGAGAGAAAAGAAGAGGGAAAGGAATATTCACAAAAGGCTTCTCAGACCCAGAATGTAGGGTGAGTCCTTGAGAATGTGTAAGAGTTAACCAGATGTAGAGGAACACATGCACAGAGGCATGATAGTGTACCCAAGCAGTCGTGGAACTCAGTGCAGTTGGATATGGCTAGAGCTTAGGAATAATGGCAGAGGGGTAGGAGATGAGTGGAAAGGTAGTTCAAGTCCATATTGTAAAGGTTCTTGGGTGTTGACAAAATTCACAATTCTGTACTATTTCTTTTCGTTAAAAATGTCAATTTAAGGATTTTAAGAAGACCACCTGGATCCTTTTAACCAACAAAATATTTAGCATTATCAAGGAAAATTTTGAATAACCCTCTTTCAAAGAATAAGTGAAATGGCCATAAAGACCTCAGAAATTACCCAATTTGGAGGCTCAAGATCTCCAAGAAGCCCCAGGACTGCTATCACCAGACACTATTTTCTACAATATGGGTTCATAACAATGGCTAGAGTTGTTTTTGTGAATGAAATCAAATGCATTGCCTAAATTGTGGTACAGCCACGTAATTTGTGGTATTCCTTTCCTCTGAACACAATAGACCAGAAATAGAACACTAAAAAAGAGAAATAAAACTTTCCCCCTCAGATTATATATTTGCCTATAAAAAAATTCTTTGCTGCCAATTTTGCTGAAATGGTGGAGAAGAGATACTGTTTCTTCAGGTTGGCTTCAGGAGAATGACTCAATGCTCTAGCACACTCAGCTGGGGACAGTGATTGAATCCCGAAGAATTGTAGTCAGTCTGTGAACACGGAATGACATTTGCTGGGTAGTGGGTAGGATGAGATAAATTGTGAATAGGTGGGGCTGTCTCCTTGAACCAGGCTAGGCAAATTCCTATGATGCCAGAACACTAGGAAGAATTTCCAGGAGTGGCAGGTCCTTGCTACTCTTGGCCTCCCCCATTAGAAGTGCAAAAAAGGCAGGTTACTTAATAGAGGTGTAAGCAACTGCTCAATTACTCCATTTCGTACTCTAGGGGCCAGAAACATTAATTAGGAATCCATTTTCCTGAGCCTTCAACTTAAACGTTGAGCGGTTTCCTGCCTCCCCACCCCTGAGTGTGGCCTGGTTGGACTCACTCCCCATCAGATTCTAAACAGAATCTCTCCAGTGTAGCTTGAAGTGAGTCATTCATTTTCTCAGTCTTTCCTGGGAGATACAAAGGATGGTATTGATGTGAGTGTGGAGTGTGTGTGTTTGTGTTTATAGTTTTTTTGGCAAATGCTCTGGAACAGTATGTGTGTGAGTTAGATGAATAATCAAAATACATTGTGGAGTTTAAAAATAGCAAACACAACTACATACAAACAAATATCATGGCCCAACCACTGGAAATGAAGAAATTCTGACTTAATAGGCCTAGAGTGAGGCCTAGGCACTGTTGTTATTTTTTAATTCTAAACTCTTTTTAAATAGGTACAACACGGGCAATGTAATGAAATTAAAATAAAATAATGTAATAAAAATTATTTCCAAATAAAATTGGAAATGGTGCAAAAGAGTGGTAATGAAAAGTGAGGTTTCTCACTCCAGTCTACTATTTCCCCCTTCCAGAGGTAACCCCTACTTCCAGTTTCTTGTTTGTCCTTTCAGAGGTATCCTGTGCATATAAACTCAGAGTAAAAACTTCCTCTATTAAACAAAAAGTGATAGCATCTTCTACCCACTGTTCTGAACCTTCTCAGGCACAACTTTTCAAAACTCTATAAGAAGCAAATTCTTCATTAAGAGCCACAGATACAAGCTGTTCTCAGAAAATATTGCAGACATATCTATCAAAAATCTTTTACAGCCAATTTCAGGTGTTCATCAACTCCCTCAAACCCATGACTGAAATTCATGGTTAAGAATTCCTTACCTAAGGTGTTTAATCTAAGATTATCCTGAACACTTAGCTAGATAAAATACAGGATGTTCAGGTAAACTCAAATTTCAAATTTCAGATAGACAACAAATAATATTTTAGTTTAAGTATGTCCCATTTAATATTGGCAATATCAGAAATTCAAATTTAACTGGGACTCCTATATTTTTGTATGCTAAATCTGGCAACCCTACAGAAAAAAATTTTCTGTAAATGTTTGTTTATTTTGAGAGAGACAGAGAAAGTATGAGCTGGGAAGGGGCAGAAGGAGAGAGAGAAACCCAAGCACTGTGGGGCCCAATGAGGGGCTCCATCTGAAAAATGGTGAGGTCATGACCTGAGCTGAAATCAAGAGTCAGATACTTAACCAACTGAGCCACCCAGGTGGTCCCAGAAATTTTTGATTTATTGGAAGCTATTCCAACTAATTCTCTCTAGAATGCCCTGTATTAGAGACGGTCTAGATTATAACTATAAGACCAGGCTCTGTAGGATAAAGTCAGATTTTAATAGTTTAACCAGAAAGTGTTTATCTGCTGGCTTATTTCAAAATAAGTGGCTTTAACTTGCTCTTTTATTTAAAGGATAAAACTGTATTGTTACAATGCAATGGTGGTTAAAAGTAAAAATACATTGAGTTTACATATAGATTATCTTATTTTCAAAGAAATTAAAATATCTAAAATCTAGGCTGTTTTGGTCCATAAAACGAACACTAAAATTTTAGCTAACTGGATTTGGACAAGGATGACGAGAATCAGCCTTTAAATCATCTTTATTATCAACAAAAATGATATTAAGCATTGACTCATAGGTAGCATAAAATCCTGACATGGAGGATGCAAAATTGTTATTTATGACTTTTTAAGTAAATCAATAACATGTTATACTAAATATCAAATGACAAAGACTTACGAACATTAGAATCCTAATAGGAAGAAAGTAAAAACAAGGATTACCATAATAGGTATGATTCTGTTACACAGGAAATGAAACAAAAATGGTAATGTTAGATCCTGAGTATCCCAAATATATTTGAATGGAGTCAATGAAATTAAATTTTATCATTCCATTTCAGAATTGTTCTCACCTAATAGCTAAAGGTAAATTTTCATTTCCTTTAATGTTAATCTGTATAGGATTTCAACAATGGTGCGCTGATGTTTAAGGATTAGTTTTTCAAATGAAAAGACAGCCTTGATTTGTAGCATTTGCCGATTCCATGGTGTAAATAGTTTCACTATGACTGGTACCAAGCTAATGTTTTTAACAGTCTGTTTGCAAAAGTCCTGAAAACGTAACAATCAGTTTTTGTGAGCTTGTAAAAGCTGGTTTTACTTCTATAAGTGCATAGGATGCAAGGATTGGATTTCATAAAAAGAAAATAGAGAACTAGGTGTTCTTTTTGTTAATTGATGTGTGTATTTTTTTTTTTTAATGTTTATTTACTTTTGAGAAGAGAGAGACAGTGTGTGAGTGGGCAAGGGGCAGAGAGGGGGAAACACAGAATCTGAAGCAGGCTGCAGGATCCCAGCTGTCAGCACAGAGCCTGATGCGGGGCTTGAACTCATGAACCACAAGATCATGACCTGAGCAGAAGTTGGACACTTAACTGACTGAGCCACTCAGATGCCCTATCGGTGTGTATATTTTTAAATTTGTCAACACAGGCAAAACCCCACACAAAAACAAAAACAAATGAATGCTTTAAGAGTTAAATTAATGGAAGTTTTGAATGGGTATGGGAAAGTGTAATAATCACCTGAAGAAATTTCTAACTTTTGTTATACTAGGTCTCCTGACTCTAAAGAGAATTTAAATAAATACCTAATTGCTTTTACATCCACCCAGTTCTATAATAACCCGTGGGAAAGCACCAATCATCATAGAGAAGTGGAAATGAGTTACCTCTTTCAATTAATCTATTCCATTTGATTTACACAAAATTTTATTTATTTTTTTACTTTTTTTCTTTTTGCCAAATTTCATTGGAGCAATTACATGAAATGCTTTAACTAGATTCAGTACTGGAGAGCAGAATCCCCAAAGACAAAATAGTAGGTGGTTTTTTCTTTTTCTTCAGTGAGCCACTTTAAACTATCCTCTTCAAGTTTTGAAATTCTTCCAACTCTTGGTTAGGAAAACTGGCAGTTCAGAAAGCAGCGATGACTATTTACTAGTCAGCGCCATTCTTCATTCGGCTGGCATATCTGTATTCTGGTATGATCCGGTTTCTGGTGTGGTCTCCATTTGAAGCATTAAAACGGAGGTGCCAAGTACATTGTCTTGATATTCTAACTAAAATAGTTTCAGTTTGATTGTTCTGGTCTATCTATGTAGATAATGATTCTATTTGTGGACACCGTCGCTATAGTTTTAAGACAGAAACCTTAAGTTATTTAAATAACAAGAAAGGAGTTGCTATTGTTCATGCTAGAGATTTCCTTTCAATAGTGGAAATTCTATATGATTGGTAACCATTTTATAGATGGGACATTGGTACATATATGCTAAGAAAAGCTTTCCGTGTTATAAGTGTTGATACAAAGTTTTATTTTTTTCTTTGAAAACACTTTCCGATAAAGTGCTTGAGACATTACTAATTTTATACGTGGAATAAACTTTTTTAAAAATTAAATTTATTCATTTATTATTTTTGGGAGAGAGAGCGAGAGAGCAAGAGAGCAAGTGAATGAGAGAGAGAACCAGCAGGGGAGGGGCAGAGAGCGAGAAAGGGAGACCTAGAATCCCAAGAAGTCTCCAGGTTCCAAGCCGTCAGCCCAGAGCTCACGGTGGGGCTTGAGCTCACAGCCATGAGATCATGACCTGAGCCAAAGTTGGACCCTTAACTGACTGAGCCACCCAGGCACCCCTTGGAATAAACTTTTGCAAGAATTTAACTTTAAGACAAGAGATTGATGTATGGTTAGAGGTTGATGCATTTGGACTAGTAAATTACTCTATATTCCAGAATGCAGCAGTGAACAATTATCTTTCACAATCTAATTTAATAAGGGAATTCATGCAGGGAAATTTTGAAACTGGAAAGGGCATTAGCTATGTTTATAACCAAGAAACCATAAAAGGAACTTACATTTGAATTAATACAAGATAAAAATACACAAAAGAAAATGTAACATTTCAATGGTTTATCATAGAGCAGAGTTCAAACATATGCTTGAAGAGAAAATGGATTCAATAAAAATTATTTTCCATAATTAATAAAAAGATACAATGTAATAATTTTTTAAATTGCTAATGAGCCTGTGTAATTTGACCTCTTTCAAGTTTACTCAGTAGAGTGGCTGCATTGTAAAAATATGTGGAGAAAGCTAGAATATTGTTTTCTCAATTCCTTCTTATTGTTGATTACATTATACAATCTGTATTATGAAACAGAAGCTCTGTGGTAATGGGGTGCCAAGATAGGTCAAATAGCAAAAAGGTATAAAATAACTGGTTTGACAGGATTTTGTATCCCTTAATGATGCAAAATATGATTTGGGCGTAGCATCTGAAGTAAAATAATAGTAGACTACTGTTATACTAAAGAGATTTTGCTTTCAAGATGCTAAAAGTTATGTTTTACCTTTTTTAGAGATAAAAATGATGTGTTTGAACTGCTAACAAAGCACGTTGTTATGGGTCCATAAGAATAAATCTTATATATATGAATAATTAAACACCCAGTGGATTCTGATTAGGTCAAAAATCAACATTTTTATAAACTGCCATGCCAATAATATATATTTGTGTGTGTGATTATGCATGTGTGTGTAAAACACCTCTGGATGTTCGTTAGCTGAAATGTGCCTGCATTATTTTAGAGATTCATTATAAAAAGGAATACTTTGGAGGCTGATTAATCTTTATTATTTTTATAACAAAATATAACAAAACATTTATTCTTTTGTTGTGATAGTTTTCACTTTTTAATCATTTCTGCTTAAAGACTGTTGAATAGTGAATTCTGAAATCATGATAAAATTTTGTAAGTTACAGTTACTTAAAAGAGATGATCAATTTAAGTTGGTTATATGAATTATGTTTAAATTTTATAGTAAGGTAGGATAGTGGAAATTTTCCCTGAATTATTGGCCAAAAATCTAAATTTTTGAAGAGAAATGAATTGTTCTAAGTGTGGAGTTCTATTCAGAAACTTTGGGAGAAGAAAAATATTCAGGCAGGAGATAAGACTTTATGTTCATTTGGGGACTTGTGTAAACAGTATGGTTAAGGATGATCTTCAATGTTATTGGTAGATTATTTTACTTTTTAAAGGAAAAACATGCAATTTTGGCTTAAATTATGCTCCATATGTCTTAACTTTCATGAGAATACCTAGATACAGTAAACCTTAGTATTGGAATGGTTCTGAATAATGAGACAACCATTTAATATATTTTCTACTACTAATAAATCTTACTTGTAATTGCTAAATGCATTCATGATGTCTAGGGAGTTAGAGGGAGAGGGGAAATGGATAGCAGCATTAGGTGAGACAAGTAACAATGAAGGAATTCTATTTTAAATACAGGCAGTATAGACAAATATTGGAAAGAGAAAGTGTTCAATCAGTGCTTCACAGACTTTTCACTGCATGGCATACTTAAAATTGGCCATTGCAAGAGAGTATTTGTACGCTTAAAGCTGGATTCAGAGAAGGGAGGTAAGGATTCAGCAAGAATGGTGGCCTGTCAGGGAAGCACAGGTTATTTGCCTTTAAGTCCACGAGGCTTCACAGCTAGGCAGAGACAAGGATTGAAGCGGAAGAGACTGGGCCACCTGAGCAGGCAGTTCAAGGGGAGGAGTTTCAAATGTTGACACTCCGGTTGGGATAACTTAAGACACTCATCTGTCATATGACACTGAGGAGCACTGTACTAGTGACTGGATTGAAGTGTGTGTGTGTGTGTGTTTAGGAGACAAGCAATTAATACTAAAGCATATGTTAGCAGTTGCTAAGTGAATTTGATACCTAATGGTACCCACCAATCTGGATGACTGCAGTTAATGATTGTTCACAAAGGCCGGGAAGTAATCCCCAGAGGAAAGAGGAAATGGTGGACCTGCCTCTAAGATTCCCATATTCTGAGTGAGAGGTACCTGAAGTTCCAATAGGCTCTTTGCACTACCAAGGAGGAGCCTGGTTCCCGTCCAACCCCCACGGACAAGGCGCCCATTCCTCAGCTGGGTCTAGCTCGGTTCTCATTTCCTGCAGGTGATAACTCGGCTCATATTGGTCCATGTCGTTATCTCTTGTTATGGCAAGACATGAAAATGTATGCTGAAAGATCTGCCTCTTCTTATGATTTCCTGGCAGAAGTTATAAAATTAAAATGTTTTATTAAAAACAGAATCGGGGCACGTTGCATTCACATTTGACGTTCAACCTCTACACATTTCGATGATTCTCAAGATCACCTTTACCAATCAAGACTTAAAAAAAAATAAGTAAAATACAAATCTCCGACTATGTAAACCCAAGGATTTTTAAAAGGTTTCTATGTTAGGATTTCTCCCAGGTGGAGGAACGACAAGCAGGAAGGGAGGGCGACTGGAGTTGCCTCATCTAAGGGGTCTCAGGGGAGAGAAGGGAGGTGGGAGTGTTTCCCTTCTCTCCCTTTCCATCTTGGAGGCAGAGATGAGAGTGGCGGCGGGGGTGGTACTGTCCAAGCCCCAGGCGGCAGGTAGGAAGAAACCCATCGAGTGAGCCAGGCAGGTTGGAGACCCTTCTGCTAGGGTACTCTACCGGCAAAGGCCAGGCGAGCGCGGGTCCGCCGCGATCCCAGGGTGCATCGCGCCCCGCCCCCTCCCCTTTCCGCGTCCCGCCTCCCCTCGGCCCGGGCCCCCTCCCTGCCGGCTCCGGGAGGCGGGGACGCGGCGTTGGCGGCGGCGGCTTCTCCTGTCTAGTCTTTCTCACTCACTGGGGAGCCCGGCAGTCGCGGCACCTTCCGAGGCAGAGCCGTGGAGCCGCAAGCCCGTTGGGCAGCTAGTGGGAAGTCGGACAGACTAAGGGCAGAGCCGACAGACGGACGGAGAGCAGAGCAGCCAGACGGCTGGAGTCGCCTCAAGTTCCGCCATGAGCTGGGGCACGGAGCTGTGGGTGAGTCCGATAGAGGGGCTCCCCGCGCGGACGCCACAGCGCGCGAGGGGCGCGGGCTGGTCAGGCGCAGCTGACCGTCGGCGGCCAGAGCTCTTCGGGCTTTCCTGCCCCAGGCGCTAGCGGATGGCGGGGGTCCCTCTCCTTTGTGTGCAGATCCCTGTTCCTCTCCGCCAGGGTTGAGGGGCTGCTGGTCTGCGCTCCCGCTTCTGCCGCCGCGGCGGAGCTGAAGGCAGCGCCTTGGACGGCTGAGGGAGCGGCCCGCGGACTCCCGCGTCCGCCGCCATCCTCACCCTTTCCCTGTCTCTCCTCCGCCTTCACTTTCCGACGCCTGGCTCTTTGCCGGGCTGCGCTCTTCTCTCTTTGTATCTCCTCGCCCGGAGGCGGGGGAGGGGGCCCATTGTCCCAAAGGGGCGCTGTTCTCTGACGGGGAGGGGGCCCGCTGCGGCCCCCAGCCAGGGCAGGGGTCCCCGGGGCGAGGGCGTCGCCGGGCCGGGACTGTGCGGGGAGCCTCGAGGCGCCGCCCACCGCCCTCGCCCCAGGTAGGGGGAGCCTGGCGGCTTTGTTCCGAGCCCGGCCTCCGGCCAGCCAGGCCCAGCCCACACGCCCATTTCCCTCTCCCAGTCTGTGTGCCCCGGACCCGCGCGTAGCTTCGGGGACTTCGGGGACTTGGGCTGGGCCATCCCCAGCTGCTACCTTGGGTTGGGAGGGTGGCTTTTGGATCTGAATTAAATTGATGGGTCGATGGGGAAGCCAATTTTGCCTGAAGGAGCGTAGGGCTTCCCGATTGCTTTACTTCCCTTTCCGCTGTTCTTTATTCTCACTCGTTCTCCCCCTTTTCTTTCTTTCCTCGTCTTTCTTGGGCGCTAAAGGCTGCAGACAATGCCCAATGACTGACCAAGGTGCGGGTGGGCTGTAATCGGAGAATTCGCTCGCGACGTAGCTTCGGAAGGGTGGAGGTGTGGAGGGCAGTGATTTCTCAGGTGCAGCCGAGGGACCTGGGGCGTGGGGGCGCTGTCCTGAGAGCTGCCTGGCTTCAAGCCACTCCCCCTTTTTATCCCACCTGTGCACATTTTTCGTGCCTTTTGTTAACGAGGATCTCGTGAAACCACTGCAGAGGGGCGGGAAGAACTTTTTTGTCTTTAAAGGAGCAGTTTGGCTGGGAATGAAGGTAGATCGGTTAATTGAAAGGCAAAATGCTTTCTTAGGTTATTTTTCACAGACTGGGAATCTTAGAACTGAAAGAGACTTTAGAGTTCATCTAGTTGGAACACTTAGCCAGCCCAGGAATCTCCTGCTACATTCAGGACAAGTGTTTGCCCAAATCTGTAAACACACCACCCAAAAGAAAATATCTCAGACGTTCATTTCTTAGATAGCATTGACTGTTCTAGCATTAGGAAGGATTATGTAGTAAATGAATTATGTAAAATTTAACCTTTCACGTTAGTTAGATTCTCAGGCGTTATTGGCCTTTTCCCTTTGATTTTGTACATTTTATAATTGACTGTAGTGCATTATCAATTAAAGTAGTTGGGTATAGTTTTATTTATAATTAGAAAATATTTTTATTTTTACGTAAATAATCCACGTTTCAGAGGAAACCAAAATGTACACAGACTTTTTTTAAAGTATACACTGGAAGAGTAGAGTAATAGTATTTAGATTTAACTCTTAGATTTAAAAAAGCACTTTATCATACTGTAGAAAAAGTTTTAAGGAGAAACCAAATATTTTAGTCAAGATTAAAATGTGATTAAAATTTTTATATGTAATTTAAGAATATAATGCATTCAAAAGTGATTAGCAATCTCCCACTATCTCCTGTATTTTGATTATTTATTTTCAGCTTTTGAATAGTTTCTCAGTTTGGAAAGGTTAACTGTAGAAGAGATGGGAATTTCTGTTCTAACTGTAAAAATTATTTTGTATCCTTTTGGAAATTATGAAAAAAAATTAAGTTTTCTCTTAAAATTTAATGCACTGTGTTTTAAACTTTTTAGTGGTTTTAGGATTTGAGGGAAACCTTTATAAGAAACCAAATGATATAGAATGAACTAGTATCATCTGGATGCTTAAACTCTAGATAAAGTAGAAGTTGGTGTAGAGGTCTATTGTTAGCACCCAGAAGAGACCTTAGAAAAATTTGACTGGACTTCCTGTTTTTACTGTTCTGTTTTGAATAAGGATATTGTGCTTCCAGTGGACTGTAACAAACACCTATACTGTGCTCTTGTCATTGAGGAATTTGAGGTTGGGGAAATTCTCTTGAAATTCTGAATTTAGAAACCAGTTCTATTATTTCATGTTTAAGATTACATTACTATCCCAAAGGTTTAATTATTGGGAGCATGTTGTTACCAAAAAAATGATGAATACAGTTATGCACTCAAACTTAAGTTTTTTTCTTCTATTCATTGGAGTTTCATTGCTATTTTAATGCTTAAGTCTTATGTTAAATTTGAGGATAAAATAATAGAGAACCATTTTAACACTGACTCTGGGGGACAACTAAAAATGATAGTCTAAGTGGGTTACGTCAGACTTTGTTGTTTGGTTGTGAGGGGATATGAATTAACTGGTAATAGATTTGAGCTGTGCTTCAAGGGATTCCACGTGTTCCAAATGAGCATTTTTTTTTTAAATTTTTTTTTCAACGTTTATTTATTTTTGGGACAGAGAGAGACAGAGCATGAACGGGGGAGGGGCAGAGAGAGAGGGAGACACAGAATCGGAAGCAGGCTCCAGGCTCTGATCCATCAGCCCAGAGCCCGACGCGGGGCTCGAACTTACGGACCGCGAGATCGTGACCTGGCTGAAGTCGGACGCTTAACCGACTGCGCCACCCAGGCGCCCCCCAAATGAGCATTTTAAGTAAGCATTGAATTTATACTAGAGACTTAGTTTTGGGTTCTCTGTTCTTGGTTATATGAAGCAAAGAGATGACAGTATCTTCATTTCTTCAGGGTGCAACATAATTATAAGACAGCATCTTTTTAAAAAATTTTTAATTTTAATGAGCTGGAGAGAGTGTGAGTGGGGGAGAAGGGCAGAGGGAGGGAGGGGAGGGGAGGAGAATGAAAGGAGAGGAGAGGAGAATGAAAGGAGAGGAGAATGAATCCCAAGTAGGCTCCATGCTCAGTGCAGAGCCAGACATGGGGCTTGATCCCACGACCCTGGGAACATGACCTGAGCTGAAATCAAGAGTCAGACACTCAACCAATTTAGCCACCCAGGTGGCCCAGTTATAAGATGGCATCTTAAGTGTTGTTTATTGTGTTGATTTTCTTATCACAGGAAGAATGGTTGGATCAAAAAGAATCCAAGTATGAATTCGTGACTTCACAAAGCACAGATTTTGTAATTATTAGCCCTTTTTAAAACTGAGAAAATTAGAGATTGGACAAGTCCTGTGTTTAGTCAGTACATTTTATTTATTAGGAGATACTCTTGTTTTTTTGAGGAGCAAATTTCAACAAAAAAATCTGTGTATGGATTGTGAGTGTGTGCCTTAGTTTCCTTGGTCTGTGTGATTTTTGGCCCTTAGCTTTAAGAGTGTATAATTAAAAAAATTTTTTTTAACGTTTATTTTTGACAGAGAGAGACAGCACATGAGTGGGGGAGAGGCAGAGAGAGAGGGGGACACAAGATCTGAAGCAGGCTTCAGGCTCTGAGCTGTCAGCACAGAGCCTGACGAGGGGATAGTACTCACCAGCTGTGAGATCATGACCTGAGCCACAGTCAGACACCCAACCAACTGAGCCACCCAGGCACCCCAAGAGTGTATAATTTAAAAACCATTGTTATTTTCATTAAATTATTAGCTAAGTGCTTTTGACAAAGCTCATGCTCCTTTTGGAAGAAATTGAAAAATTTGGGTTGGATGATAGATTCAGTGGATAACTCCCAATCTTAACCCTTAATGCTTCTTTATCTTTGTCCACATAGCATTTACATAGCATTTCTATTTTAATACCTACACTGCAAGTGTACTAGACTTTGAGTCCTGGAGTATAGAACTGGATTAATCTTTGTTTTCACTGACCGAAACAATGCCTATAGGCGATCATGCATGTTTTGCCTCATTGAATTAATAGTCTGTTATGCAGAGTATTGATTACTGATTAAAAAGTGCATCCTGGAGGAAGTCTTTATGGTTCTGAAGGCCTTGGTAGGTGATGATGGTTTAAATGGTCTAGGTAATAGTTTAAGAATGTCTAAACAAATTGAATCCAAAAGTAGGAAGTTAAGTTTTAGTGTTTGGGTAAAAAACTTTTATATTGGGGAAAAACTGACCTAAAGGTATTTCTTCTGACTTTACCTGACTCATAGGTTTGTGATGTGACTGTAAAAATAGCTGATGAAATCTTAGGCCACAGTAATGGGTTTGTCTAGGACAAAGCAGTTTGGTCCCACTGTAGTCTATAATGTTTAGAATGTATTTGTAATATTGAAGATTACTTCACATTTTTTAGAAAATCGGTGCACCTGTGTAGAGGAGATTGACAAAGAAAACAATTTATTAAAAAAAAATTTTTTTTACATTTATTTATTTATTTATTTATTTTTGAGAGACAGAGTAAGACAGAGTGTGAGTGGAGTAGGGGCAGAGAGAGAAGGAGATACAGAATTTGAAGTAGGCTCCAGGCTCTGAGTGAGCGTTCAGCACAGAGCCCGATGTGGGGCCTGTACCCATGAACTGTGAGATCATGACCTGAGCTGAAGTCAGACACTCAGCCAACTTAGCCACCCAGGTGCCCTCAAAGAAAACAATTTATTAATTAATGTGAATGGTGTTGCTTTTTTTAAAGACCATGAAATTACTGTAGGAATTTAGTTTAAAAAAAAATTATTGAGTGTCTATTATAGGGAAGCACTGTGAATGGTGAAATTTAGAAAGGTTTATAACATTGGCCCTGCTGTGAGGAAACTTAGAGCCATTTTTGAGGTGATACTCTTTCCTAACTCAAACACTCCTCTATGTTGGTATCACTGTCCAGAATGTCTTCTGTTGATCAGTTCCTCTTAAACCTCCTTTTCTCCAGAGTACACATTCTGGATAATCTCTTTCTTATGGATTACTACTTATGTTATACTTATTTCTTGTACATTCAAACCTTTGGGAAAATAGTCATGGTATAAATATTTATTTATTTTTATTTTTATTTTTTTAAAGAGAGCACGATTGAGAAACAGGCAGAGGGAGAGAGAGGAGAGAGAATCCCAAGTAGGCTCCACCCTTAGTGCAGAGTTCAGTGCAGGGCTTGATCCCATAACCCTTGGGTCATGACCTAAGCTGAAATCAAGAGGGATGCTTAACCAACTGAGCTACCCAGGCACCCATAAATATTATTACATTGTATTCCCTCTTGTTGGTAGAATTTGTTGTGTTCACCATTGTCTTACAACTGTTGTTCTTAGTTAAGGAGGCTGAAGGTCAATTAAGTCACCTATTTATGCCACCATTCTGTCCTAATAAGGTGGAAGCTGGAGAACTGCCTCTAACCAATCTCTCTCCTCTGCATTTGCTACTTAAATCACTCAGTTCCACTCCCCTTCCCTGCCTTTATTCTGGAACACTCACTCTCTTTCTCCTTCCCCCAATCTATAAATGTGGGTTTGGCTGAACCCTTAAAAACCTATTTTACCTACTTTTTCCTATGTATCGGCTCCTGTTTGCAGGCAGAAAATAGGACAAGAGAATAGTAATGAATGGTTTATAATTAGGGCACCTACAAGTGCTATTTTATTTATTAGTCTTCAGTCTTTAAACATTTTTAGCTCAATAGCAAAACAGAAAAATACTGTTTTGGGGAACATAGTCATACCTGCACTGTATTAAAAACTAGTGGGAAAAGATTATATACTAAGTTTTGTTTCATAGGAAGAAAAACTGTTCCATGTATTAGTTTAGGCTGTGTATATCAGACATACCAAAAAAGATTTGGCATGGGGTTTGGAATAAGGAAGGTTTTGCATATGGAGATTCCTGAGAAGTTCCTAGAGGGCAGAGATCATTGCCTAATCATTGTCTGATTCATTGCTCTATTCTTCCCTATCATCAGCACACTGCCTGGCATAGAGCCTGACACTACTAGGATCTTTAGTAAATGTTTGCTGGATTGACCTGAATGTAATGGTTAGGTTTGGCTTGAATTTGAATTCTAGGATGCCTGGAAGTAGTGATGCAGGGTAGATTGGGACCAGGCTGAGAGGTAGGTGTGTCTAAATGCTGGATTCAAATTCATGGAGTGAGTGAGAAAGAAGTTATTTATTAGCATTAATTAACTCAACCTTTAGACTATTTAAAAATCCACAGAAGGAAGTTTTAGTTTGTGTTAGTAGAAGGGATTATTTCTTCCTTCCGAAGCCTTTGGTGGCAGGAGGAGGAATCCCTCTGGGTTTTAGAAGATGAAAGTTTATTGATTTTATCACCTCTTCAAGAATATTTGAAGGGTGTTCTTTTAACAATGTGTTATTGGTTCTGATATCAGTTGTATTTTTAAAATATATGTTGTTTCTGTATTTTGTTTACACTGTTTTTCCATTACCCTAGATATATGAATTAATATTGTTACTTCTATATCAGTTTTGTTCCAGTGCTTTCTCTGAGGTTGAGTTTTGATCATCCTCCCAGTGTGCTTGATTTATGCACTAAGTTTCTTAAATATCAAACATATTTTAGAATATTTTGAGATACCACCTTTAATTGATGGTAAATGATGCCTTAAAATTGCAAATTGTGTTTAAAAATAATCTTTTGATACAGTTAATTCTAATATTGTCACCTGCGCTTTTCAGCATTTTCCTTTTTTCCTATATTAAGTTGTATTCTGTGATTACTTTTACAGGGTTTTCATTCACTACTTCCTTAAAACCACCTCTTTCAAAGCGTAGATAGATGCTGTAAGGTGTTGTAAGATGCTCTCTGACTGCTTTTTGTAATGTGGGATTCAGCATTTAGAATTTGTACAGAGCCCAAGAGAAACAAATTTAGAATAAGAATAAAAGTTTTTGTAAAATGTCGCTATTGAATCCAAATTATTTATTAATATTTGGGACTTAGGAACAATTTTTCCTTAAGTTCTTGATAGAGGACTAATCCTCAGACTTTCACAATACCTCATGAAATAAGTGAAATATTAGTATTATATATTTGTCATAATTAGAAGAAATATAAATGTTTAGTCAGATTTTCCAGTCATACCATTTTTTTGTTGTTTCTAGAGTGAGAGTCATCTCTTTTGTTCCTGCTGTATCCCTGCTGTATACCTATTTTGTAGAAAAAGAATAGGCATAAAATAGGCACAGAACTATTTGTTGAACAAGGAAATCAACGAATTGCTGTAATTCTGTTATCAGTTAATGTGTTGAATACTAAGGGTATTTTGGCTTTTTTCCCCAGCATGTATATTTCTTATTTAACTTTAGCGATCCTTTGTTGGTTTTTTAAGTAGGCTCCACATCGTGAGGCTTGAACTCAATGATCTTGCGTCAGTGCTGTACCAACTGAGCTATCCAGGCACCCTTTTAGGGATCCTTTTTATAATCTTGAAATATATTTAATTGTGCCTTTCATATGAAATTTTTCTCTTTTAGGCCTGGAGTTCTCATTTCCTTGATTGTTTGAGTACAGATGATTATTTTCTTATAAGTTTATTTATTTATTTTAGAGAGAGAGAGAGAGAGAGTACATGTGATTAGGAAGAGGGTTAGAGAGAGAGAATCCCAAGCTGGGGATTCTGACAGCGTAAGCCCAATGCATGGCTTGATCTTAGGAACTGTGAGATCATGATCTGAGCCAAAATCAAGGGTCGGATGCTTACCCAACCCACTGAGCCACTCAGGCACCCCCAAATGATTATTTTTGTGGTATATTTTATGATCCTTTGGATTTTAGAAATGACAACAGTAACATTCTCTTTGGTGGTCATGTAAGAATAATGTAAATGTAAATTTTCTGAAACTTAATGAATTGGGAAAGCATAAAAGATTACTTTTTAGTGAGTAAAAATGTTAAGTTGATTCTGAGAGATTTTTGACATATTAGTGGTGTTTAGTTGAGATTCTTTTTCCATCGCAAATTATAAAAATCAAAATTATTGAAATAGCTATGGTAAGTAAATAGCTTTTGAATAAACATAACTTTTTTAAAAAACTTTTTGGTTTATTTTATTTTATGTGATTTTATATTAGAGAGAGCGCGAGCAGGGGAGGCGCAGAGAGATGGAGACAGAATCTGAAGCAGGCTCCAGGCTCTGAGCTGCCAGCACAGAGCCTGACACAGGGGTTGAACTCAGAAGCAATGAGATCATGACCTAAGCCGAAGTTGGATGCTTAACCGGTTAGACTGAGCCACCCAGGTGCCCTGACACAAACTTTAACTTTTGAATCAATCTTCTAGACTTGGACCATGAACTAAATGAACATCTTTTACTGTTTGCCAAGGCAGAATATAATTAACATTTGTTAACTTTTTGAATCTGAAAATGCCCTTATTTCACCTTCATTTTTTAAAGTTTTATTAAGATATAGCATTTAGCCGTTAAAGTGTACAAATCTTATGTGTTGAACATTAAGATTAAAAGAAAAATGAACATACTCCTGTAATTCTCACTAAGATCAAGATAGAGAAGTTTCCTTCTTCTGTTCCCAGTAAATATCCACCCCAAAGTAACCACAATTCTGACTTGTATTGCCATTGATTACTTTTGTAGATTTTTTAAAACTTCACATGAATAAGATATACTCTTTTTTTGTCTGACTTCTTTCATTTAACATGTTGTATGTGAGAATCATTCTTTTATGGTTAGTTTGTGGTATTCCATGTTATGTATAGGGTTTGTATTTTCTTCTTCTATGTGCCTGGAGTCACTCCTAGTCTGAGACCACCTTAAACCAAATTCAGAGCTTGAAATTCCCTTGTGTAGGTGTCGGATTTTGATTTCTGTCCCCACATTTTGTGCTATGTTATCAAAACAAAGATCCTGATTTTTAGGATTAACAAACATCCTCAGGGTAAAAGTAGCTTATATGCTTTTATTTTTCCTTTTTGGTTTGAATTTTTCACTTGTGACTTTGTAGTTCCTTGTTATCTTGGCTTGTCTTTGATGCTTTATATTTTTGAAATATATTTTATCCATATTTTAAAGTTTTTATCCAGTGGAATAGTGAAAGTTGATCCGAAAAACCTAGCCTGCTACTACTAGAAACTGAAAGTTGTTACAGTGAGTTTTTAATTTTTAAAAGGTGTTTATGTATTTATTTTGAGAGAGAGAGAGGGAGATAGATGGGGGAGAGGGGGGACAGAGAGAGAGAGAGAGGGAGATAATCCAAAGCAGCCTCCGTGTCATCAGCACAGAACCTGATCTCATGATTGTGAGAATGACCTGACTTGAAATCAAGAGTTGGATGCTTAACTGACTGAACCACCCAGGTGCCCCAGAATTTTTAATTATTTTGCTATTGTATTTTTAATTTCCAAGAGCTGTTTTCTTCCTTCCTCCCTCCCTTCCTTCCAGCATGAGCAGGGGAGGGGCAGAGAGAGGGGGAGAGAGAGAATCCCAAGCAGGCTCACTCAGCGGAGCTTGAACTCACCAACTGTGAAATCATGACCTGAGCTGTAATCAAGAGTTGGATGCTTAACCAACTGAGCCACCCAGGCACCTTTGTTTGTTTTCTGAAAATACTTTCTTCATAGCATCCTCTACTTAGGTTTTGGATTAATATCTTCTGTTAATTCTTTTTGTATACCAAAAATAGGTTTTTTTTGTTTGTTTTATTGTGTTTAGTTTTCTTTTTTTTTAAAATTTTTTTTTCAACGTTTATTTATTTTTGGGACAGAGAGAGACAGAGCATGAACGGGGGAGGGGCAGAGAGAGAGGGAGACACAGAATCGGAAACAGGCTCCAGGTTCTGAGCCATCAGCCCAGAGCCTGACGCGGGGCTCGAACTCACGGACCGCGAGATCGTGACCTGGCTGAAGTCGGACGCTTAACCGACTGCGCCACCCAGGCGCCCCTTGTGTTTAGTTTTCTTATCTTGCATAATGTTTGTAGCCTCCAAGTTGCTTTTTTTCTCCGTTTTTGCTAGTTTTCATTCCTGTTTTTTATGTTCAAGACTTTCCTTAAATATTTTGTGATCCCAGGATCCTGGCAAGATGTCTGTCAATATTAGGGCATACTGAGCTGTGATATGCCCTACCTGTAAGGTTAGGGTTTAGGCTGTTTAAAGTTTTTGATCCCTGTAAGTGATTTTTGCTTAATAGTTCCCCCTAGGATTGTTCAGAGCTTCTGCCTCCTTTCCAATCCTATTGTGAAAGCTCAGGAGGTATACTGTAAGTCTTTCTTTTGAAGTCACAGTTATCATTGTTGCTTATGGTGCTGGGTGCTGCAACTTGATTTTTTTTTTGTTTTTTAAACAAGTGCTGAAATAAATATTTGTCTTGTGTAAGAAGATATTTGGAGATAGGCAATCACTGGCATGGGTTCATGAACTCAGCACTTTCAGGATCAGCATTTGTGGAAATGCTTTGGACTTTCAGAGTTGCACGTAGTACCCCCAGCTATCAGACCTGTATGTAAGTCCAAAAAAAGGAAAGTAAGAGAAAGAGGAACAACATCAGATAAATCTGCCTCTTTTTCAGGAAGGCAAAAGCTTTCCCAGAGTTTCTACAACAAACTTCCCCTTAGGTTTCACTGTTCAAAGCTGGACAAATTGCCACCTGAACAAAATTAGGGTTCTATTAGAAAGGAAGAAGGGGAGTAGTTTTAAGGTACCCCAAAATACAGAATTTATGGTGTCTGTCTCGAAGGAACTAATGATCACTTTGTAGAAGCAAAACACATGTGTGTACAAATATGTATTTATGGATATTTGAATAATAGCAAAGGGGCTAAGAAAAGGTAGTGATATTAGTGATGAAGCAGATACATATTTTTTAAAGTTTATTTGTTTTGAAAGAGAGTGTGTGAGCAAGGGAAGGGCAGAGAGAGAGAACCCCAAGCAGCAGAGCCCAACATGGGGCTTGATCTCATGAACTATGAGATCATGACCTGAGCCGAAATCAAGAGTGGGATGCTTAACCAACTGAGCCACCCAGGCGCCCCAAAGCAGATATTTTAGAGTTAAGGTCTTTAGGAGTCCAGCATGGCCCACCATAATTTTAAGAGGCTTGGTGATGAGGGGCTTATGTGTCTTACCTGGGGTTCGTGGGCTGCCTTTTGCTTGCTATACTATGCCGTGGTGACATCACCTGCCAGAATAGATGGGTGTTTTGCATAAATGGTTAGAATTGGTGGTGAGGGCTTGTTGAAGTTGACCTAACCTCAGACTGAGTGAAGGCACTGCAGGGACTGGAGAAAGGGTACTGAAATAGAAGTCCAGAAGTTTTTTTTGTGAGGAGAAAGTTTTCGTGGATGTTGGAAACAATAAAAATCTCCTTCAATGGCGCAGGTCTCTTAGTCACCTAGATATACTACCAGGCTATAAAATCGACTCCAGGAAGTAAGAGGCCATCAGCCTAGAGTTACTGGCAGTTTTTTTTTTCTTTCTTTAAATTGATACATTAGTATGGTACATTTGTTAAAATTAACCAGAATTGATACATTATTGTTAACTAAAATCCATAGTTGATTCAGATTTCCTTAGTTTTTACCTAATGTCTTCTGTCCACATTACATTTAGTTGTCATGTCTCTTTAGGCACTTTTTTTTTTTTTTTTTTTTTTGGTAAGTGCTTATTTTAGAGTGGGGGGCAGGGGCAGAGAGAAAGGGGGGACGGAGGATCCAAAGTAGACTCTGCACTGACAGCAGCGTGCTTGATGCAGGGCTCGAAATCACGAACTGTGAGATCATGAACTGAGCCAAAGTGAGATGCTCAACCGACTGAACTACCCGGGCGCCCCTCTCTTTACACACTTCTTATCTGCCATTTTTTCAGACTTTCCTTGTTTTTGATAATCTTGTGAATTTAGAGGAGTATTAGGTATATTGTAGGATGCCCCTCTATTGGAATTTGTTTGATTAAAAAAAAAATTTTTTTTAATGTTTTATTTATTTTTGAGAGAGAGAGAGAAACAGTGCGTGCGAGTGGGGGAGGGGCAGGGAGAGAGGGAGACAAAGAATCCAAAGCAGGCTCCAGGCTCTGAGCTGTCAGCACAGAGCCCGACGCTGGGCTGGAACTCATGAACCGTGAGATCATGACCTGAGTCAAAGTTGGATGCTTGACTGACTGAGCTCCTAAGACCTCCCTGATGTTTTTATTGTGATCAGACTGAGGTTGTGGGTTTTGGGAAGGATGAGCATGTGCCATTTTCATCACATCATTTCAAAGGTACAGATTATCAGGATTTATTGTTGGTACTCATTTTGGTCACTTGGCTGAAGTAGTGTTTATCGGATTTCTCCACTGTAAAGTTATTTTTTCTTCTGTTTCCATACTGTATTCTATGGAAGGAAGTCACTATATGCATCCTACACTTAAAGGGAAAGGAGTTATGCTCCCTTTTTTTAGGGTTGGAGTATCTACATAATTTATTTGGAATTATTCTGCACAGGAGATTTATCTCTTCTCCCTTATTTGTTTATATTAGTAAGGATATAATCCAATACTTCTTCATTTATTTTGTTGCTCAGATTGTTCCAGCTTTGGCCGTTGAGAACACTTTTAGGTGGCTGCTGTGCCCCTGTACATATCTCCATTAGTAAGGTTTTTTTTTTTTTAAAGAACTTGTTTACTTCCTTGTACTATAAGATGGTACAGGCTCATCTTGCCTGTTTTCTGTCCCAGTCCTAGAATCAGCCATTTCTCCAAACAGCTCTGGTTCCTTTCATTGGAGAATGGGGTTAGAGACCAAGATATAGGTGCTAGATGTGCTTACTACTGCAGTGTTATTCTTTCAGTTTCTCTCAGCTGATAAAACAGATGTATGTGTATATACTAAGCTGTGTACATGCACTGTATCTATAAATATTTCTGTATGTAACCACCTGTATCTATATTAAATATTTAATGTCTCCAACTCGAATCCATTTGCACATTATCCTTTTAGCCTCTTCTCCTTGCTTACCTGTAAATTCCTATCTGGGACAAGTCCCTTTGGCTGCTGTTCCTTTTCAGTATATATGTAGTGTAGCAATATCAGAGTTAATAATCTGTAGCCCTCTGGGGAACAACTTTATCAGCTAGAGTAGAGTTCTTACGTGCAGTTCCTTTTCCCTCTAGTTCTACAGACTCTTGCATTTTCAAAGTTAGGTCAGCACCATTTATTCCCCCATCCCCTTCAGTGAGCTTGTTTCATACATTTATACTACAGTTAGATTTTCTCTTTTTTTTTTTTTTTTTTTTTACAGTTAGGTTTTCTTATCTCAGTCTGTATTCTTTGTTGGGATCCTTTGATTTTCTTCATAATTTTTTAAAAAAATTGTATAGACTAAGGATTGCTCTTGTGCTGTAGAGTTCTACAGGTTTTGACAAGTGTGTAGTGTTATATATCCACCAGTCCAAGATCATAAAGAATAGTTTCACTTCTTAAAAATCCCCTGTGGCCTATCTCACACCCATTGGGATAGCTGCTATCAAAACAACAGAAAAAAACAAGTGTTGGTGAGGATGTGAAGAAATTAGAACCCTGTGTGCTGTTGGTGGGAATGTAAAATAGTGCAGCTACTATGAAAACCAGTATGGTGGTTCCAAAAACTTAATCATGGAATTACCATATAATCCTGCAATTCCATTTCTGGGTATTTACCAAAAGAATTGAAAGCAGGTTTTGTTTTGTTTTCCTTTTTTAAAGTAAGCTCTACATCCAAAGTGGGGCTTGAACTCACAACCCTGAGATCACAAGTCACATGCTTTATTGACTGAGCCAGCCAGGTGGTCTGAAAGCAGGGTCTTGAGAGATATATATGTCTATGTTGATAGCATTATTCACAGTAGCTGAAGGATAGAAGCAATTTAGGTATTGATCAACAGATAAATGGATAAGCAAAATGGTATGTGGATACAGTGGAATGTTATTAAGCCTTAAAAAAGAAGGAAATGCTCATCTACGCTACAAAAATGGATGAACCATGAGGACATTATATTAAATGAACTAAGCCACAAAAGGACAAATACTGTGTAATTGCAGTGCATGAGGTACCTAGAATAGCCATAGAGACAGAACATGGAATGATTGCTCAGGGCAGAGGGGAGGAGGGAATGAATAGTTATTGTTTAATGGGTGTAGTTTTAGTTTAGAAGATGAGAAGGGTTCTGGTAGATGGTGGTTGTGGTTGTACAACAATATGAATGGAATTAAAAACACTGAATTGTACACTTAAAAATGATTAAGATGGTAAATACTGTCTTATGTATATTTTTACTCCCCTCCACCAAAAAAAAAAACAAAAAAAAAAAAAACCAAAAAAAACCCCAGAAAACAACAAACCCCTGTGCTCTGTTGATCTTCCCCTGTCCAACTACTGATTTTTTTTTCTTTTTAAATAGCAGTTTTAGATTCACAGCCAAATTGAGCACAAGGTAGAGATTTCCTGTATGTCTCCTGCCCCCAGGTATGCGTAGCGACCTTATTAGCATCTTCCACCAGAGTGGCAAATTTGCTACAGTTGATGGACCCACACTGACAGATCATTATTACCCAAATTCATAGTTTACATTAGAGATCACTCTTGACACTGTACATTCTATGGATTTAGGCAAATGTATAATGACATAGCCACCCTTCAAATATACAGAGTAGTTTCACTGTCTAAAAAATCCTTTGTGCTCCACCTGTTCATCTTTTCCTCTTTTCTAACCCTTGACTACTGATTTTTCTACTGACTTTTCATTACCCTTAAAGGAAAGCCAGTACCCATTAGAAGTAACTATTTCTCTCTCTCACCCAAACTTAGCTTTAGGAAACCACTAATCTTGCTTTTTCTAAGCATTTGCTTGTTGGACATTTCACATAGATGGGACCCTACAATATGTGGTGATATGTAACTGGAACTTACCTTTTTTTTTTTTGTAATAGTATTTATTTATTTTTAAGGTTTATTTATTTATTTTGAGAGAGAGAGAGCGTGAGCACAAGCAGGGAATGGGCAGAGAGGGAGGGAAGGAGAATCCCAAGTAGACTCTGCACTGTCAGATCATGACCTGAGCAGAAATCCAGAATTGGACACTTAACCAACTAAGCTACCCAGGCACCCCTGTAACTGGAACTTTTCAATAAACATAATGTTTCCAAGACTTATCTGTGTTACAGCATATATCAGTAAAATTCACTTTTTTCATTACTAAATAATATTCCCCTGTATGCATATACTACATTGTATTAACCTGTTCATCAGTTTATGGACATTTGGGTTGTTTCTGCTTTTGGCTATTGTGAATAATGCTGCAATGAACATCTGTGGATAACTGTGTGGATGTATGTTTTTATTTCTCTTGGGCATATACTTAGTGGAATTGCTGGGTCATATGGTATCTCTGTGTTTAACTGTTTGAAGAACTCCCAAAATGTTTTGCATTTGCACTAGCAATATAGGAGGGCTCTGATTTCTTCACATCCTTGCCAAAACTTGGTATCATCTGACTTTTTTTTTTTTAACATGTATTTATTATTTTGAGACAGAGAATCCCAAGCAGAGTTGTGCTGTTAGCGTGGAGCCCCACTTGGGGCTTGATCCAATGAACCATGGAATCATGAGCTGAGATCAAGAGTCGGATGCTTAATGGACAATTACAGCCATCGTAGTGGTTATAAAGTGATATCTCATTGTGGTTTTGATTTGCATTTACCTTGTGACAAATAGTGTTGAGCATCTTTTCATGTGCATTTATATATCTTCTTTGGAGAAATGTCTTTTAGCCTCAGTTAACTTTTATTTATTTTTATAAGTTTTTTTTAAGTTTGTTTATTTTTTTGAGAGAGAAGCATGCATGGGGGAGGGGGAGAGAGAATCAGGAGCAGGTTCAGCAGTGTCAGTGTGGAACCCTATGTGGGGCTTGAACTCACCAATTGTCAGATCATGACCTGAGCCAAGGTCAGGTGCCTAACCGACTGAGCCACCAGGGCACCCGGGTGCCCTGGTGGCTCAGGTCATGATCTCACAGTTTCTGATTTTGGGCCCCTCATAGGGTTCTCTGCTGTCAGCACTGAGCCCACTTTGGATCCTCTGTCTCCCTCTGTCTCCGCCCCTCACTGACTTGAGCACAATTGCTCTCTCACACACTCTCAAAAATAAATAGTAAAAAAAAAATCTAAAATATTAATGTTCACGTTAATTAGCTGTGATAGTATGTATTAGTAAAATACAAATAGAAACCAGTATTGAGAAGAAAAGAAATTTAATTGCAATGCTAAGAAGATACTGTATTTATAGTTGGTATTTCTTGTTGAACTTGTCAGCCACTCTTTCAGACTAAGAAGTATTTGATTTTGGCATTTAGATTGAGAAACTTAAAATCCAAGTGCAACTGTTAGCTGTGCTTTCTTTTACTTGTCTTTTGTTTAAGAAACTTTCCCCCTAACTGGCACTCCACTTAGCTTGCTTCCCTTAGCTCTAACCATGATGGCAGTCCTTGTCATTGTCAGGTAGAAACTTTGTTGTTACATCTCCGTAATTTCAGCTATGAAAGACCAGGGAAGATGAGGTCCCAGATATACTTAAAAATAATGAAAACTTCTGTATAATTCATATGTGACCTTTTGAAGTTCGAATTTTATTGCAGAATTTAGTTAATGCCTGGAACTAAGATAATTTTGGCTGTTCTTCAGATCTGTTCTAAGAATAATAATGGCAATATTTTGTAGTGATGCAAGATTACAAATGCTGCAGTGGTATTTACTCATTTTATTGTAGACAGAAAGTTAACTGAAGTCACATTTTTGTTTTCCTTTTTGTAGTTTTACTATATTATCTAGGTCAAGAATCTAGCCCCTTCCCCCTTTTCCTGTATCTTTAATTTTCTTGGTTAGGTAAAATGTTGATCCATTTCTACATTCAACTCCTGTTAGTCCAGAGGTTATTGATTTATTTTGTGGCTTTTATACCCTTTACTTGAACAACAGCTTCTCTCTTATTTCACTCAGCTGTTGATTATTTGGTCAGTTTGGCCTGGAGATTCTGATTCATTAAGTTGTGGTGGTGTTGAGTGGTCAGCCATCTGGAGTTTTATAAAACTTTGCTGGTGATTGTGGTTCTTACCCCTGGCTGAGAAACATTGCTGTTAATTAGCAGACCTTTAAACTGGGTGATCATTAGAATCATCTAGGGAATTTAAAGGCAGTAACAACAAAACAAACCTCCCAAGCCCTATTCTGACCTCCTTAATCAGAATCTGTAGGAATGAGGCCCAGGAGTTTGTATTTTAGAAACATCTGGATGATTCTGATAATACCAAAGTTTGAGAACATTGCTTTACAAGCTCTAAAATCAACTTATATTAAACCAGGGCATTTGGAGAACTTTTTGTATTTGAACTGTATCATAACTTCCTTTTCACTCCCATTGAATTGCTTTTAGGAATACTAGGAATAATTGATTATTGAATGGTTACTATGTTGAGGCAGTGTATCTTCTTGGGGTCAGGTTAAGTGTGTTATTCAAAACTACATCACAGTAAGTGTCAGAACTAGGATATGAATTCAGGTCTCTTTCTGCATTCAGAGACTTCAGTTTTTACCATGAATATTATACTACTATTATTACTTTTGTTGAGAAGCCAGTCATCAGTGTATGTGTAAAGAGATTATTTTTTGAAGGTCCTACCAGTTCGCCAGTTTATCATAAGGACTTTGTTTAGAATATTGCCCACTGCATTACTGTGTGTTCTTTATGAGACAGACTCGTGGAAGAAATTTCTCTTAGGCTTTTTATTCTATAGAAAGTGTTTCCATAGAGGAGGGCACCTTTTGGGATGAGCACTGGGTGTTGTATGGAAACCAATTTGAAAATAAATTTCATATATTGAAAAAAAAAGTGTTTCCTGTGACTTTTCTCATTTTGAATTTGCTGCTAGAAAACTTACAGTCAGATTTCTGGTTCACTGATAACAAATGTATGGATTTTTTTTTTTTTTGTCTGCATTTTGTTTACAAACTGTCTTGGTATCATTTTAAATGTCTCCTTGATCATTTTTGTCATCTTTTTTTTTTTTTTAAGTTTATTTTATTTTGAGAGATAAGCAGGGGAGGAACAGAGAGAAAGAGGGAGAGAGAGAGAATCCCAAGCAGGCTCCGCACTGTCAGAGCAGAACCTGATGTGGGGCTTGAACTCATGAACCCATGAGATCATGACCTGAGCTGAAAATGAGTCAGCCACTTAACCAACTGAGCCGCCCAGACGCCCCCATTTTCTTATCTTTTTAAAAATTATTTTATTTTGCTGTATTACCTTTATAAGTCATTTTAAAGGAAAGTGTTTAAATTAACAAGTGATTTTGAGCCATTTTATATAATTTTGGCTAAATGTCTTTTTGAAAGAGTTGACTTTGGGGAAGGGAGGAACTTCGGATTTGGAATGTGTGTGCCAGGCACAGTGGTAAATGGTTGTTTATTTTCATGTGAACTATTTTGGTCTTTTCAGTACCACAACTTAGTTTAATTAAGTGGTGGTATTCCCATTCTATGGAAGATGAAACTAATGAGAAAGATTAACCTTTGTCACCAAAGCTAAACTTGAACCCAGTTTTGTGTGACTCCAAAACGTTTATTATTTTTTTTTTAAGTGCCTCTAATGGATCTAATTTACGTAACCATTTCTGAATGCTTTCTTAGGGTTATTCATATAATCAACACACATTTGTGGATAACTTTATAGGAAGCACTGTGTCTAACACTGCCTTGTAGAGATTGCCACACTGATTAGAATGTTTTATCCTCAACTTAGCATGTCTTTGAATGGACATTAGATTAGTTAGGGCCCTGGTAGGAAATAGCACAAAAGTTAAATGAGTAGAGTTTAATAAAGATACTGTTCATAAAGATGTGGGCATATGGTCAACTGAACCAAGGTGGATGGTGAAGTACCCTGGAGCTAGTAACAGTTGGGAGCTTTTATTACTTAGGTTGGTCTTAATGGGCAAGGAGAGGGAATAGTTCACTAGACCCCTAATCAGGAGCTTTAAGATAGGGCTGCCTGATAGCATCTGACCTTTAGCACAGGAACAAAGGAGGTTTACTGTTAATTGGTAGGGAGAGAGCTGCAGGAATAAAAACCTTGGCCTCACTTTCATCTTTTTTGTGCCTTCCATTGACTGAACACAAGTTAAGCCCAAGTTAAAGAGCAAGGGAGCCCACTCACTGATGTAGTCTACTGGGTCCAGAGAAGTATTAAAGGTAGACAGTGATTCTGGGAGGGGAAACAGCACAGTCATGGTCTTTGTTCTAAAGGAGCTCATCCTGCTGGCAAGATATATATTCAGCAAATTATTATAAGTGTGATTATAAGTGATGAATTATTATAAGTGTGATTATAAGTGATGGGTGCTAAATACAAGGTGCTGTGGAAATGCATCACATCATAGATGTACCTAGTCTGAAGGGTCTGAGAAGGCTTCTGTGTGGGAGGTTCTTACACATCCTGTTTCTTTGAAAACAAAACGAGATCGGGGTCCCTGGGTGGCTCAGTTGATTAAGCATCCAACATCAGCTCGGGTCATGATCTCACCATTCCTGAGTTCAAGTCCTGCCTCGGAGCCTGGTGCCTGCTTGGGACTCAGTGTCTCCTGCTTTCTCTACCCCTCTCCCGCTCGTGCTCTGTCCATGTCTATCTCAAAAATAAATACACATTAAAATTTAAAACAGATTTCTGGTCTCCTCTAGGGCTTCTGATGTACTAGGTATGGGGTGGTGTTGGGGAATGTTTTTAAAAAATCTTATCTTGGTGATTCTGTCAGTCATTTATTAAAGTTACTGAGAGGCCACTATGCCTGAGGCTTACAGGTTGAGGGGGAGGGTGGTGTGAGATGAAGCTAGAAAGGTGATTGGTAGAGTCTTGTAGATCATTCTTTTTTTTTTTTTTAAACATTTATTCATTTTTGAGAGACAGAGACAGAGCGTGAGTGAGGGAGGAACAGAGAGAGGGAGACACAGAATCCGAGGCAGGCTCCAGGCTCTGAGCTGTCAGCACAGAGCCCAGCGCTGGGCCCGAACCCACGGACCGTGAGATCATGACCTGAGCCGAAGTCGGACACTTAACCAACTGAGCCACCCAGGTGCCCCATCTTGTAGATCATTCTTAAAGATTTTGGACCTTGTTCTAAGGTAGTAGGTAGATATTGGGAATTTTTTTCCAAGCTACCTTATGTGCTTTCTCCTTCTCTATATATTTTAATGTTTATTTTGAGAGAGAGAGAACATGTGTGCATGGGGGAGGGGCAGAGAGAGGGTGAAAAAGGTTCTCAAGTGGCTTGCTGTGTCAGTGCAGAGCCTGACACTGGGCTCAGTTTCTCAGGACGAGATCATGATCTGAGCGGAAATTAAGAGTCAGATGCTTACCTGACTGAGCCACCCAGGTGCCGCTACCTTATGTACTCTATATCTAGCTTCTTCTGCCTCTCTCCACAGCTTCTAATTCCCATGTCTGGCTTCATTTCTTTGATGTCATTCTCTAAACTTCCAATTCCTCAGTAGAAAATAGTTATCAAGGAGACTGGAGAAATAAAGAATTAGTGACAACTGTAACACTGTGTCTCCTCTGAGCCCTAGGATAGTAACTGCATTCTAAAGTTCAGCAGTTTCCGTGGAGGATTAGAGTCAAGGTCATTTTGTGTTTTCTCAAGTGAACAGAATCTGAAATGACCTCTCCCTATCTTAAATATTTCTTGGTATCTAGAGTCATGATAAACATAAAAGCAAAAAACTGTAAGATGTAGGGAATTATATAGAGTTACAGTTTGAAATGAAAGAAGTAAAACATTACTTTTGGAAACCCTAAAGATTTGAGATTCTCATTCTGGAAAAAATTTCATTATTTAAAAGACAGTATTTTGTGTATTAAAGAGACACTCTGAGCCATCATTGCATTTGAAGAAATATTTTACATATGTTACAAATACTAGATAAAGAAGGAGGAGGCATAAAAGTCCATCAGTATCATTTCTAAAGTATAAAACCTGCTTACATAAGAAATGTGGTGCCTAAGAATACCTGTAATTCTGTTTAGTAAAAGGAAACAAAGGAATATAGCTTGCTGTTAACTTTATAGAGTTGTGAAATATAATTGCTAAATCAAAAATTCTGACTGGTAGTTGTATATATTAAAGTGACTTCTCCATGTTAATCTGTTCCTTACTACCCAGTGAATTCTATTTTTTGTGGTATTATTTTCATTTTCTTGAGTTTTGTAAGTATTGTAGATACTAGATCTGCAGGTAGTAACACTCTGCCTTCTCTTTTTGTAATGTTTATACCTCTAATTTCTTGAATTTTAATAGTATTTTATTAGTGCATTAAAATATCACAGGACATATCAGATCAAACACCAACATCTAAATACTAATGCACAAATAGTATGAAAGTTGTTTTTGTTTATGTAAAGGATTTATTAAGCTCTTAGTAGACTATAAGTTCTTTTTTTTTTTTTTAAATTTTTTTTTTTTTTCAATGTTTATTTATTTTTGGGACAGAGAGAGACAGAGCATGAACGGGGGAGGGGCAGAGAGAGAGGGAGACACAGAATCGGAAACAGGCTCCAGGCTCCGAGCCATCAGCCCAGAGCCTGACGCGGGGCTCGAACTCACGGACCGCGAGATCGTGACCTGGCTGAAGTCGGACGCTCAACCGACTGCGCCACCCAGGCGCCCCAATAAGTTCTTTTTTTTAAAAATATTTTTAATGTTTATTTTTGAGAGACAGAGCATGAGTGGGGGAGGGGCAGATAGAAGGAGACACAGAATCCAAAGCAGGCTCCAGGCTCTGAGCTGTCAGCACAGAGCCCCACGCATGGCTCGAAATTCATGAACCGTGACATCATGACCTGAGCCGAAGTCAGATGCTTAACCAACTGAGCCACCCAGGTGCCCCAGTAGGCTATAAGTTCTAAGTGCAGGATTTACTTTTAATTTTTGTGTCTCCCATCTAGCGATTTATTGGGTCTTAAACCCTGAGCCTTTTCACTTTTGTAAAATAGGAGTATTGATACTTAACATCAGGTGAGATTAAATGAGATGCTATATAAAGCGCTCAACACAACATCTGGAACAACTGGCAGTTTTATTTATTCATTTCAACAAATGAGAGTTGAGCAAAGCACTACGGCTATAATGTGAGCAAAACCAGGCTTGGTAGAAGAGAATGCAGTTATCAGCCACACAAAGAGTAACAAAATTCTTTAAGATAATATTGATATAAAAATCTAACCTACTTAATTCAAGGAAGGTTTCCCTATAGAAAAGATGTTGACAAAGATCTGAAAAAAATATGTAACTAGGAGCTAGTTAGCAACAGGAGTGTGCCAAAGGGCAGGAGGGTGAATTGAGACAGAGGGTGTAGCAGGTGCAAACCCCTTTAAACGGGGTGTGTAGCCCTTTCTCAAATGGGATAAAAACCTGCCAGTGTGGTTGGAACAATACAGATACAGATGTATTGGTTGAGGTTGATGAGGTAGACTGCCATTCACAGAGCATTTACTTTGTTCATGTACTTCTTACAATTTAAGGTACATATATTGACATCTTTTTTTTTTTTTTTTTTTTTTTTACAGATGAGGAAACTAAGGCAGAGAAGTTAAGTGGCTTGTCTAGGGTGACACATCTAATAAATAGCAGATTTTTAAAAAATGTTTATTTTTGAGTGAGAGAGTGAGAACACAAGCAGCGGAGAGGCAAAGAGAGGGAGACACGGAATCCTGAAGCAGGCTTCAGGCTTTTAGCTGTCAGCACAGAGCCGGATGTGGGGCTCAAACCCACGAACCGTAAAATCGTGACCTGAGCCGAAGTCAGATGCTTAACTGACTGAGCCACCCAGGTGCCCCATAAATGACAGATTCTGAATTTGAACCCAGGCAGCCTGGCTGTGGAATCAGTGCTCTTAACAGTTGTATAGTATTGCCTGGCATTACTTTTGCATTTTGAAAAGATCATGGGCTCATTGTGAAAAACAGATGAGAAGGTGACTAGAAAGGATATGGAGAGACCAGATAAGAGGTTACTGCAGTATACCAGGAAAGGTAATTGTAGCTTGGTGTAGAGAGATGACAGAGAAGATGCAGAGAAGTTGATAGTTTACTATTACATAGGGTGAGTTTAATCTGGGTCAATAAATGAAGAATCAGTGAGCCTGAAACACTTGTATAAACATGGCTACATGCTGTCTCACTGCACAATATTTGTAAGTAACAACTGCTGAATTATCTGTTGGAATAAAAACTGTGAGGCCATTATAAACTCATTTAGATTTATTTGTTACTACCATCCAAGATTTTTATATTAAATACATGATAGAAAAAGATGTTAATCTACAAAATAATGGGTTGTTTATATTAATTCTACAAACTTCTCAGTGTACTTGATGCTGTAAAGCTCTTCTAGTTTTTTTTTTTTAATTTTTTCTAACATTTATTTTTGAGAGACAGAGCATGAAGGGGGAGGGGCAGAGAGAGAGGGAAACACGGAATTGGAAGCAGGCTCCAGGCTCTGAGCTGTCAGCACAGTGCCAGACGCGGGGCTTGAACTCCCTAACCGTGAGATCATGACCTGAGCTGAAGTCGGTGACTCAACCAACTGAGCCACCCAGGCGCCTTGCACCTCTTCTAGTTCTTATTAGACCGTTAAATACTCTTTAAAACAAAAATAAATTGCAGTATAAAGCTATTCTCAGATATGGGAATGTGGAGCAAAAGAAAAACACTCTAAGTATAAATATAAGTTAATTTACTTTGAGAGAGAGAGCGAGCGAGCGAGCATGAGCAGGTCAAGAGGGCAGGGGGAGAGAGAGAATCTTAAGCAGTCTGTATCCTCAGTATGGAGCCCAACATGGGCCTTGATCCTATGACCGTGGGATCATGACCTAAACTGAAATCAAGATTCAGGCATTCAACTGACTGAGCCATGTAGGTGCCCCTATATTTCTATTTTAACATCCTGCTATAACTAACTGTGTCCTACATTAATGTATTTTGTTATTAAAACCTTTTTATCCTAGAAAGTTAAAAGATGTAATAAAGACATTAATATCTATGTTTAGTATTTTACTTTTTATTTCTTTAATCAATTCTAATCCTTTCTATAATTCTAAGTACCATTGATTGACACAGACTACCTAATTATTTAATTGTGAAAAACTTTGTTTTTTATAAAATGTCTGGAACACATGGATTCACTTTGGTTCAGGAATAAGCAAACTGTATGGATTAAGAATCCTTCCAATTAGGGATAAGTGGGGAAGTGATAGTTGGAGAATATAAAACGGAATCTAAGGCGAATGAATGGCAGGATCCTTCCCTTCTCACACTACCTTCTGAGTAACACAGGCAAGATTGAGCAAGGTTGGTTTCCTCACAGGATTAGAAACTGTGTTGGACTAGAGGAGGGTATCAGAACCCGAGTCTTGAGGAGGGCTTGTACACAGGAAGGTGACCTGTAGTATTAAGACAGAGCCTAAGCTGGGTGGAGACATCCACATGAGGGGATGATGTACTCAGTGTGGAATGTTCAGAGCATGAGTAGGATGGGGATGACCACATGGGAGGGTTGAGACAGAGGCATCTATAACCCACTGCAGTATTTTGGAGGCTGAGTGGTATGCAGGAGGGCAGTCAGGCTCAGGATAATGGAACCTAGGTGTAATGAGGGGGAAATCCATGTGGATGGGTGAGCACAGTAGCATTAGCCCAATGCAGAATGTCAGAGTAAAGGGCAGCAGCATCAGTCTAATGAGTGATATGAAGGCTGAGTATAGCTAAGAAGGTATTTAGGTGGGGAGTGGTGGCAGTAGCAATGAGAGATTGGTTATATGTTGAGGATCATTTAAATGTGTAAATAAATATATTAAGGGTAAAGGGAGCCAGGTTTTTCACTTTGGAGAAAGGAATTACAAATACTGAAAGGGTATTGGTGGTTGGTATTAGATTGGAATTGGAGATAGTGGTGTGACTTCATGATTTTCAATGTTTATAGATATGTAAAAGGATAATTGTATTATGTCCATCTTGTACATCTGTATGTATGTGTACATTTTCTGTAGGTCTTTTCATTGAGAGGGCCTTGGGGTGGTGATATACCAATGAGGAATGAGTATACCTAGTATCTAAATCTTGGCTTCTGAAATATCTTTCTCCATTAAAAGTAACCAGAGCTCCCTGGAGAAATAGCTAATTCCAGGGCTAGGGCAGGAAAAATACAGGATTAGCCTGAACTGTCTTATGCCTCAAGTAAGGAAGTGCTCAAAGAATGATAAGAACATGTCAGAAACATGCCAGCCTAAAAAGGCTCGCACTGGCCAAATGTGGGATAATTTAAACATCAAAATAATGATGGTTATGAATGATAATCCATGGAATAAAATAGGAACCTGTGAGTCCATACTGATAAAAAACAAAAATAAATGAATAAACTTAAAGTTTGAAGAAAAAGACATTTCATAGTTCACAGTTGATCACAAAGGGAAAAATAGTATTTTATAATGGAGAGGCTTGGAGTGATCACCTTAATCAAGTGATCAGTTAGCATCATCAGTAATGGGACTGATGGAAGTCCTATGCCACTGGATTGAAGGCAATGAGGAGGAGACTGCATCTTTTCCTGCCAAAGATGCTTAATGTGAATCATAGGGAAAGATCAGACAAACTCAAAATTGATGGTCTTTGTGCAAAATAATTGGCTTGAAACCTTCAAAAGTGTAAATTGTGAAAGATAAGACTGAGGAACTAGTAACAGATTGAAGGAGACTAAAGAAGAAACATGACAATATTGTAACATACCATTCTAGACGTGGTTCTGTTGTTGTAAAGGACATTATTGGACCAACTGACAAAACTTGAATGAGTTCTGAGAATTAGACAGTAATATTGTATCATTGTTAATTTTCTGATTTTGGTGGTTATATTTTTATATAGGAGAGTGTCCATGTTTGTAGAAAAGAGTAAATTTAGGGGTGAGAAAAAAAAGTAAATGTGAAATGTGAAAAGTAGAAACAGCAAGTACACCAACAGCTCTTTGGAGGAATTTGCTAAGAAAGGAAACATAAATGGGGCTGGATGGGGGAACAGAGTAAGGGACTTTTTTGCTTTTTGTCTTTTTTTTTTTTTTATTTTTTTTAAATTTTTTTTTTAACATTTTTTTTTTTTTTATTTATTTTTTTGGGACAGAGAGAGACAGAGCATGAACGGGGGAGGGGCAGAGAGAGAGGGAGACACAGAATTGGAAACAGGCTCCGGGCTCTGAGCCATCAGCCCAGAGCCCGACGCGGGGCTCGAACTCACGGACCGCGAGATCATGACCTGGCTGAAGTCGGATGCTTAACCGACTGCGCCACCCAGGCACCCCTGTCTTTTTTTTTAATATGGATGATATTAATGGGATGTATGTTTATGATGAATAAGAAAGATCTAGGTCTTGATAATGTGGGAGAGGGTACAATTTCAGAAGTAATGTACTTAAGTAAGAAATGGCATGGGATCAGTGCGCAAATGAATTGATCTTAGGATCAGGGATCAGTGGAACAGAGACAAATGTAGAGTACAAGCTGATAGTTTAGTAATCTGAAGATGAGGTAATTATAGATTGCTTCAATTTTCTTAGTGACAGTGGAATCTAAATTAGTAGCTGAGAATGAGGAAAGATGGTACTGGAGGTTTCATGAGCAAGAGGAAATGGCAAATAGTGAAGAGTTAGAGAGTGAACAGACCAGGAAAATGTAGTAGGATTAAAGGGCACCTCTGAAGGCCCCCCTGAGTTTTGTGGTAAAAAATTTAAAAGTGAGGCTAAGCATTATGGATGGCTGTTTTTCTCCAGCTTTGTTCAGCTGACTGGATATAGGCATATAGAGGAGTTACACAACTGGATATAACCAGGGTTGGATTTTATCAGAAATACAACAAAGGAGAAGGGCAAAGGAGTTGAGGATACTTTCAAGGGAGTGATTATTGTGATAGACTAAATGAGACTACGCAACACTCACCCTCTCCACCTTGATGTTTTATCAGAAAGGGGACTTATTTTACATTGGCTTGCTTGCTTCTAAGATTCTTAGGAAAAGAAGTAAGTAGTTGGGTTCTCTACAGCGGTAACTAATCAGACTTCTTCCACATGCTGTGTTAAGATTATTCATTGAGTACGTTGAAGAATGCTTGGGAATCCAAAGAATTTTTTCCCCTGTTAAAAAGTGGTATAGATTTTAAAGATTTTACCAGCTTTATTCAACAATTTCAGTCAGGCAGGATCCAGTCTAGATAGAAAGGACCTCTCAGGAGCTGTAGCAGATGAGACTTATAGGCGGAAGGGAGCAGGAAGAAGGAAGTTCTACTAGTCAAAAAAGCATATTGGTTATTGCAAGGTTACTTTCCTGTAGGGGATGACAGCATCTATCAGGCAGATTATCTAACTAATGCTGATCAGGCGATTCCTGATTGGTTTAAAATTTCATTTCTGGAAGAGCCAAAACTGTAATTCTCAGGTTGCTATGTGGGGCTTAGCATAAGCAAATTCATTCTAAGCCCTCCCCCCACCATTGCCTTTATACTGAGGCAGAAACATTAAATGGTATATCTGTATAATAATTTTTGAAATTGTTAAATAAGTTCTCAGGTTCTATTTCCTTGTACCAAAAATGTTTATCATGAAGGTCAAATGTATTTCCCTTACTAATGGTTTTCAACATTTAACACACATTTCCAATTCCAAGTTTTGGTTGCTGTCATCTTCTCTCTAGCATCTTACCCAGAATCTCATCACCCCCATTTTTCATCCTTCAGAGTTTAACTTAAAACTCTCCTGGGGGCACCTGAGTGGCTGGCTCAGTCAGTTAAGTGTTTGACTCTTGATTTTGACTTGGGTCATGATCTCTTAGTGGGATCAAGCCCTACATCGGGCTTTTTGTGGACAGCTTGGGGCCTGCTTGGAATCCCCCCCCCTCCAATAAATAAACAAACAAAACAAAACTCTCTTGACTTTGTCTCATTTATGTGTTTTTTAAACCTATGAGAGCTCATAGAGGGCACACCCTACTTCTCCCATGTGTCCTTTGTACCCAGGTCACTTCAGAGCATTTCTGTTTCTCTTAAGTAGTTTTCATATAATTTCTTGGCTTCTGATCTCTAGATTACCAGTGTATCTTCTAGAAGAAGCATAGACCAGGTTTCTCAAACTTGGCTGTATTGATATTTGGGCTAGATAATTTTTTTGTTGAGGCACGGAGCTGTCCTATGCGCAGTAACAGGTTTAACAGCATCCCTGGCCTCTACCCAGAAGTTACCAGTAGCAATCCCCACTCCCTCCTCTCACCGTTGTGGCATCCCAGAATGTCTCCAGACATTGTCATATGTCCCCTTTGGTGGGAAGGGGTCAAAATTGACCCTGGTTGAGAACCATATTGTAGACGGTTGAACTAATAAAGGTTGTGCATCTGTCTTCAAGTCTGGTATATATCTAATGTATATATAATTTAAATTTTTAGAAAAAGTTGAATATTGGGGCACTTGTGTGGCTCGGTCAGCTAAGCGTCCAACTCTTGATTTCAGCTCAGGTCATGATCTCGTGGTTTGTGGGTTCAAGACCTGTATCAGGCTTTGCGCGGACAGCACGTCTCGCATGCTCTCGCGCTCGCTCACTCTCTCTCCCTCCCTCCCCCATCCCTCCCTCCCTCCCCCATCCCTCCCTCCCTCTCCCTTCCTCCCTCCCTCTCTCCCTCCCTCCCTCCTTCCCTCCCTCTCTCCCTCCCTCCCTCTCTCCCTCCCTCTCTCCCTCCCTCTCTCCCTCCCTCCCTTTCTCTCTCTCTCTCCCTCTCCCTCCCTTTCTCTCTCTCCCTCCCTTTCTCTCTCTCCCTCCCTCCCTTTCTCTCTCTCCCTCCCTCCCTTTCTCTCTCTCCCTCCCTCCCTTTCTCTCTCTCTCTCCCTCTCCCTCCCTTTCTCTCTCTCCCTCCCTCCCTTTCTCTCTCTCCCTCCCTCCCTTTCTCTCTCTCCCTCCCTCCCTTTCTCTCTCTCCCTCCCTCCCTTTCTCTCTCTCCCTCCCTCCCTTTCTCTCTCTCCCTCCCTCCCTTTCTCTCTCTCCCTCCCTCCCTTTCTCTCTCTCCCTCCCTCCCTTTCTCTCTCTCCCTCCCTCCCTTTCTCTCTCTCCCTCCCTCCCTTTCTCTCTCTCCCTCTCTCCTCTCTTCTGCCCCTCCCCCTGCTCACAGTGTGAACATTCCTTCTCTCTCAAAATAAATGAATAAATAAAACACTTAAGGAAAAAAAGTTGGATATAACCTTAAATTTTGTAAACATTAAATCATTTTAAGTGAACTGGGTGAATATACCTTTAATATGAAAACAG
Organism: Puma concolor; assembly: GCF_028749965.1. Classification (NCBI taxonomy): domain Eukaryota; kingdom Metazoa; phylum Chordata; class Mammalia; order Carnivora; family Felidae; genus Puma; species Puma concolor. The sequence goes on from NC_141674.1 coordinate 79,758,083, forward strand.
GCCATTGATAGATTTTTACTGACCTGAAATGAATGAAAACAGCTTATTCTCAAGGAAATCCACTAGTGAATTTCTTCGTAAAGCCATTAATTTGTCCACTTAGTTTTTGTAATTAAAAAAATCTGAATTTCTTCAAAGAAGATGGATATACACACATATATAATGACTGAGCAATTGTCTTTCTTAACTACCCTGCATCTTTTCATGTTCAGTATAAAGCCACAAGATTCGTCAACATCCAGTATTAACTGATATTTGCTATTAAGAGAAAAAGTTTCTACATAGTCTCTAGATTTTAATTTTTACAATGTTTATATTTACCTTGACATTAGTAAGAATAAAAAGAGTAGAAAAACGTAACTCGATTTGCTTATAATTAAAGATTTGACTATGTGAATTCAAATGCTAGTCTGTAAAGAAACCATTCTGTTTTTACAAAAACATTAAAATTAAAATCTTCTATTTATGTAGTCACAAAACATTAAGATCCCTGAATGATCTAATCCATAATTCGTATCTGTAATCCTAAGGAAGGACAGTCAATTCTCCTCAAAAATTTATGCCACAGATGACAACACATAGCTCCTTTAAAAAGTTAAAGGTTGGGGCGCCTGGGTGGCGCAGTCGGTTGAGCGTCCGACTTCAGCCAGGTCACGATCTCGCGGTCCGTGAGTTCGAGCCCCGCGTCGGGCTCTGGGCTGATGGCTCGGAGCCTGGAGCCTGTTTCCGATTCTGTGTCTCCCTCTCTCTCTGCCCCTCCCCCGTTCATGCTCTGTCTCTCTCTGTCCCAAAAATAAATAAACGTTGAAAAAAAAAATTTAAAAAGTTAAAGGTTAAAAGATTTTCAAGTCAATTGAGGCCTTGCATTTTGGCATATCCAGTAACACTTACAGATGTTCAGGGCCACGGTGTCTTGCTTTGCCCACTAGTAATCTCATCTGGTAACATGTTAAAATTGACTTAAAGTTGGGCACATGTCACCTTTTTAAAAAATCAAAGTTTGTTTAAAAGAAGATCAGGACGGGGCACCTGGATGGCTCAGTCGGTTAAGCATCCGACTTTGGCTCAGGTCATGATCTCACAGTTCATGAGTTCGAGCCCTGCATCGGCCTCTGTGCTGACAGCTCAGAGCCTGGAGCCTGCTTCAGATTCTGTCTCCCCCCCTCTCTCTGCCCCTGCCCCACTCATGCTCTGTCTCTCTCTGTTTCTTGAAAATGAATAAACGTTAAAAGAAAAAAAAAATTTAAATAAGAAAAGGATTTTTGTTGTGTTGAGTGTTTGATATAACTTGCTGTATCATTGTGTATGTGATAACTTCATGAGAATTAAAATAATACCCTTATTCAGTTAAAAAGAAGTCCTAAAAGTTCTGTAAAACTATAGTTACTACTTGTTACAAATAAGTAAAAGTAACATATTGAACACTTACTATATATATGTATATATAGTTTTTTTGTTTTGTTTTGTTTTGGTTTTTGAGAGAGAATATGAGCATGTGTAAGCAGGGGAGGGGCAGAGAGAGAGGCTCATGCCCAGCACGGAGCCCGATGCTCCATCCCATGACCCTGGGATCATGACCTGAGCCAAAGTCAAGAGTCTGATGCTCAAACAACTGAATAACCCAGGTGCCTCATATGTATTTTATTTTATTTTATTTTTTTAATAATTTTTTTAAAAAAGTTTATATTTGAGAGAGAGCACGAACAGGGTAGAGGCAGAGAGATGGAGAGAGCGTATCCTAAGTAGGCTCTCAGAGCAGAGCCTGATGTGGGGGCTTGAACTCATAAACTGTGAGATCATGACCTGAGCTGAAGTCGGACACTCAACCAACTGAGTCACCCAGGCATCCCTGTATTTTAATTTTTAAAGTAAAGTTGTAAAACAAACACAAGGTTGACAGTGTTTGGTTAGTTCCCCAGATCTACTCTGAAATTGTAGTGGTCCATGAAGTTGAAAAGTTCAGGAACCCCATTTCTTAGACTACTCAATTGCCAGGTTAAGTAACAAGCCCAGGCAGTTTTTCCGGGGGCAGTTTTCCCCAGTTTCCCTTGGCTGTTCACTCTTACTGCTTTCTACCCCAGATAGCCAAAGAACTGTGCCCTGTACTTTATAACTTGGATGCTTGAAAGTGTCTCTACTGCAGGGGCATTCAAGCTCTCTTAATAGAGAACCTCATGTTGAAAAATTTAATATGTACAGGTCATTACTTTTTTTATTGATAACAGTGATTAGACTGTAAAATAAATGAATTTTTAGTAATTAAAAAATTTTAACAGTTAAGTATCTGACTTCTGATCTCAGCTCATGTTATGACCTCAGGATCTTGAGTTCAGGCCCCATGTTGGGCGCAGCACAGGGGGTGAAGCCTACTTCTTTTTTTTTTTTTTTTTTTAATTTTTTTTTTCAACGTTTATTTATTTTTGGGACAGAGAGAGACAGAGCATGAACGGGGGAGGGGCAGAGAGAGAGGGAGACACAGAATCGGAAACAGGCTCCAGGCTCTGAGCCATCAGCCCAGAGCCCGACGCGGGGCTCGAACTCATGGACTGCGAGATCGTGACCTGGCTGAAGTCGGACGCTTAACCGACTGTGCCACCCAGGCGCCCCTGGGTGAAGCCTACTTCTAAACAAACAAATAAATAAAAGCAGTAAGATGCAGTCAACTATATTCATAGAAAAGCGAGACAGTCAGTACTTTTTATAGTGTTAAAAATTATCAAGAATTACAGCATTAGGTAGAGCCCTAAGATATTGTATCTTTCAGCTTTTAGCAGTTTTATAAAGGAGAATGAACTTTCCAAGTCAGGTGGGCACAAACATTACATGGAATTTAGCCATTCAGAAATTCCTGGAGAGTGCTGAGATTTATATAGCCATTTTGAAAAATCCCAGAAATAATATTTCTTCTTATGAGGAAGTTTAATTTTGATTCAGGGTTTCTTTAATTTGTACAGTCACATTGACAGGAAAGATACTTGATGATTCAGACCCATCTTGAGGTTTGCTTTCCAAAAGCAGCCATTGAGTCATACTTTGAAATTTGTAACTCTTCTAAATCTCTTTATTTCACACTTCTCTAACATACTGCAGTTCTTCACAGGTTATGATTTTACTGAAGTCAGGACAATTTAGCAAGGAGAAATGAGTAAACCTCTATTAGCCATGTGCTCCATACACATAATACCTCAGTCTGAATACTTTGGACAAATCATTAATGCTTTTGTCTTTTTCCTGCAGTGTCAAATGGAAGGACTCCCAACTTTGTACCCCTCACAAACCAGTCAAGCTCTTAGAACTCATTTCTCTATAAAATAAGGATACTACCACTGACTTCATAGGGTTGTGGGTGAAGATTAAATGAAATAATGCATATAAAGTTCCTCCATACTTTGGGGGGCACTGGTGTGTACATACCTTCAAGTATCTTTATACATTCTTACCCATGAACCCTGAGGGCCCTACAAGTTGGGTCTCTCAGGGTCTTTTGATTCTAAAGCCTCCTAATTTAAAGAAGTAGTGTATTAAATCTCTTCAACAAGTTTCTATATAATAAGATTTCCAGACTATTTCAAGTCTTCCAGTTAGCACAAAAGCAAGTAATGGTTTAAAGTAGAACAGTGAAAAAAAAAATTCAGAATCTTGATCACTTGCTCTGATGCATGATATTATTAATCTTACCTGTGTTGCCATAGAAACAATCCAGATAAATGCTGCATTGGAAGAAGTGCATAACCAATAAGTAGCTGAAGCTTCCCCTCTTTTGTTGTAGGTGTCTCTCAATATTGTAGAAGACTTTTTAATTTCTATATAAGCAATTAGAGAGGCCTCAGGCCTAGATAAGAGATTTTGGCTAAAAATCTTAGGTAGTCATTTGTTGGATACTGCTCTCTGAATATTTTAGTGAAAGCGTATTTCAGACCCAATCTTTAGCACTACTAGCTATCAGTAGTCATTTGGTATTAATGCCACCAGAAAGGAAAACAGTATTGATGCCTGAAATACGAATTTTTAAGAGAAAAATTCAGGAAACTAATGGCCCATTAATTATGGGATAAAATAATAATTCTAAAAATACGTAACCAATTTATTAGGTCACACTTAAAAGCCTTTAATTTATTGTATTCCTGTGCTTAAATGAAGGCATAGTAAAATTCAAGAGAAATTGAGATTCAAAACAGATTTTACTTCTGAGCTGGGAATACAACGAAAAGTAACAGACTACTGTCCATTTATAATATCTTTTTAGCACTTTTATTGTATTTCATTGCCACTTGTGAATACACAGTCTAATTCTGAATAATGGTCATTTCCTTCAGTCCTTTTCAATAGGAGAGAAATAAATTGGAAACAAAACAAAAAAGGGAAAGTATTGGTCTGCATGTAAAATTTCAGTCTTCAATTTGAATACAGATCTACCAAAAAAACATACTACTAACCTGAAAGTTTTGTTTGCCCTGTTTCCATTTTTTCTAAGCTGCTAAACCTCCTCCATGTGTGTACTTTTCTCCTAGTAAGTCTTTTGTTTGTTATTCTAAATATCTGATGTATTTTACATTAGCAAGAACACATCATTCCTTTGCTATCGACGTTAAAGTTTAGGTAAGAATTTAATAGTGTCCCTTTAAACTTATTTCATATATATATAATACTTGTAAGTATATCTTTATGTGCAGTATAAGGTTTATGCCAGTGTTATTGTAGGAGTAAAAAATGATTGATCATAATACGAAGTTTTTTTAAAAAATTTTTTTTTAATGTTTATTTATTTTTGAGAGGGTAAGAGCAGGGGAGAGGCAGAGAGAGGGGAGGACAGAGGATCCATAGCTGGCTCTGTGCTGATGGCAGACAGCCTGATGCGGGGCTCGAACTCACCAACTGCAAGATCATGACCTGAGTCAAGGTCGGATGCTTGACCGACTGAGTCACCCAGGTGCCCCTTAATATGAAGTTTTTTTAAAAAGTCTGAAATTATGTATTCACTCAAAGTACTATGCACAATAATGGTATATGGAAATGCAAGCTAGTAGTAGCTACCCCACCTGCTCACAAGCTAGTTTTTGAGGTTGAAGTGTAGGAATCCTTTAGAGTTGATATTAAAGGGGCAAGGTGGCCACGTAAATTTAAAGTGGTATTAATAGTGCCTATTTTATGTTAACTTGGAAGATTCATTTACTTGACCATTTCCCTTTTACTCAGTGTCTACCCCCATATTATAATTATATTACATACAAGACAGACTAAAGAATAGCAAAGTCATAAATGTTTTCTGAACATTTCTGCTTTGGATCTTAAAAACTCTTCAGATTAGATTAATGAACAGTACTTATGAGTCATATAAAAATTTAATACTAATTATAATTTCTTGATTCTACATATTAAGATTTTCTAATACTACTTAGAAAAATAAACCATAAAAGTTCTGTCTGGGCCAGTTCTTCTTCCAACTATAACAGAGCATATATAGATATAGCTAAATTATCTAGTACTTAAACCATAATTATATGCTAAGAATAGTATGAGGTCACTCTTTGGAGTTATTCCCATGAATATACCAACAACTAATCTCTTCAGATTAGATTAGGGCCAGGAAGCCCATTTACTCTTTAAATAATAAATAAAATTTTTGAGAGCATTTACTTAGCTAAGTGTACTAATTTGAAGGAGCAAAACTGGAACAACTAAGACATCTGGATCCTTAATTCAGCTCTTACTCAGCTCTGTTACCTTGGGCAAATAGCTTAATCTCAAGGCTTCAGTTTCCTCATCTGTAAATAGAGAGGCTAACCTTTGATGTCCCTTTTAGTCATATGATTTGTGATTAGATTTTATACTTAAATTATGCTCCTGGAGTAGATTTAAGAGTCTGAAATGGGGGAAAGGGAAAGATGCTAAGATAAAAAGGAAAATGAGCTCAGGAGGAAGAAAGCCAAGAAATCAAAGAGAGACTATGCAAAGGGATGCTTAGTACTGTTCTAGAGAATGTTTATATTAAAAAATATGAATGCATATACATAGGGATTGGTTCTGCTCTCAACTCTACCTTTTGTTAATCATGTTCTTTGATCTCAAGACAAAGGATAAAATGTCAGCTCCACGGGAATGATACTGTTTATTATTGGTGTGAGGGTAAAGGAACAGTGGCAGGGAGTTGTCCAGGATAGTAGGTAGCAAGGACAAGGATGAAACCTGATGACCAGAGAATCTGAGCCAGGGCAAAAGAGTATAACATAAAACTAGATTTAAAGTACTTGCTCCCATACTGGAGTCTCATCTTTACACTTAAGTAACCACTGACTAACCCTGGACTCAAGTTTGAGATTTGGGAAGCAGAGCAGTGCTAAAGAGGCCAATGTGAGACAAATGAAAACCACTAGGATCCCCATATTTCAAAGAACTGTGAAAATGAGAGGGACAAAGTGGGAAGATGCATCATCCATGTGGATGCTATGGTATTGTTAGAAATTGTAGAATTAAAGAAGATGTTAGATAATTTACAGGTACAAGATAATCAAATCTTGTTTCATATAACAGTCATGTTCTGATAGTATGTAAATTTATTTTGGATCATTAGAATCATTTTAAAGGTATTTTATACATCTATTTTAAATTTTTTTTTTCAACTTTTTTTAATTTATTTTTGGGACAGAGAGAGACAGAGCATGAACGGGGGAGGGGCAGAGAGAGAGGGAGACACAGAATCGGAAACAGGCTCTGAGCCATCAGCCCAGAGCCTGACGCGGGGCTCGAACTCACGGACCGCGAGATCGTGACCTGGCTGAAGCCGGACGCTTAACCGACTGCGCCACCCAGGCGCCCCTATACATCTATTTTAAAGGTCTACAGAGAATAGTCATTTTATAATTTAAGTGTCTTTTAAGCACAACATTCATATATTGAGTTTGCTTAAAGACATAAAACCTGTATGTTTATCCACATTCAGATATACCAATCTGACCCTAAAAATTAACCATCACCACTGTATTTAATATTTGTCTGACAATACTAGCCAATGAAATTAAAGAGAAATTGTGATTATTTGATTAATCACTCTTCTTCTTGCTAAGTATATTTTTGCTCACATTGTGCCCCTACTGCCAAGCCCAACATTCATTCACTTAATGAATTAAATGAATAATAATAGCCACCAGTGCCAAGCTCTGTGCTGAATGCTTCATTTATATTTCATTTAATGTTCTCACTTTGGAGTCCTGCAAATACTCGTTTTATAGCTGTGGAACCTGAGGCTCAGAGATCAGGAGCTACTAAATATTAAACTAGGTAGGCGATACAAAGAATTAAAAATAGATCCTGCATTTAGAGCTTATGGTCTGCTAAAAGCTAAATAAACGTTTTAAGTGTACACAGGAAACATTAGTAGTCTATTTGTGCATAGTTCTTGAAGCATTGATGTTTAGTATGATATATCATGTGCTATTTTAATGCATTGATGTACCACTGGTTTTGTTAGTAGAATAGTTATTTTGGATTCTAAAAAAATCGAATCATTTGCATCTTGAGATGTAACCAGGTAGTTATATATGTACTCTACATTAGAATTTCAAATTAAACAAAGATCAGTCTTATGTAACTCCTTAATTTTCAAGAGGTAGAAGAAAATAATAAAGCATAGCTCTGTAGCAAGAATAATTGTAATTTAATTCAGAGAATATGAGCATGAAAGTCCTAAAAATGATATACAGATAAATGTGTTGGAACCTTCATCTCTACATGATGAAACTAAAGGAGATAAAGACCAAACTCCAAATGCTTTTTTCAAGTAACTGCTATTTATCAGTACAAAAGAGTTTAGTTCCTGTTAAGAAAACAAAAGATAGTTCAAAAGATTTTCTCAGAAGTTACTCAAGAGATGAGATTACTTGAAGAATAAAGTGTGGTTGGAAAATATGTGGTGTTAGCTTGTAGCTGTCTCCTCACTGCTCTCTTCAGGGAGAAAATGTATCCAAGCTGGAAAACTTTGCATAAGAATATGCACAACAAAAAATGATGCTATTGGTTCTTTCTTTTTATTGTTTATTTATTTGCTATTGGCTCTTTCAATGAAAGATTACTTTAAAAAAGTCAAATGCTAAAAAAAATTTTAAAAATAAAAGTCAAATGAAATTTTATTTTCAGATATCATAAGTAAGTGGTCAATGTATATACTGCTCAGGTTATTTTAGAATATTTTTGTTACATTTGCTAGTTAAAATAACCATGTATGTTTTACATTCTGTTTTATAATTATTTTTTAAATGTTTGTTTATTTTGAGAAAGTATATGTGGGTGGGGGGAGGGGCAGAGAGAGAGAAGAGAGGAAATCCCAAGCAGGCTCTGTACTGTTAGTGCAGAGCCCGATGTGTGGGGGTTGAACTCACAAACTGTGAGATCATGACCTGAGCCAAAATCAAGAGTCAGCGTTTAACCAACTGAGCCACCCAGGCGCCCCTGTTTATAAATTTGTATTTAAACTTGCCATTTTGTATGCTTAGTTTTATATTTATAAAAATGTATTTATAGTCTGTACTTTAAGTACTTTCGTTTTACCAGTTTTTTTTTTTTTTTTTTTTTTTTTAAGGAGTTACTGAATTGTGAACACTTCAAAATACTAGTACTAAAACTACTGTTTCGGAGTGTCTGGGTGGCTCAGTCAAGCGTCTAACTTCAGCTCAGGTCATGATTTTGTAGTTAGTGAGCTACACCCCATGTGGGGCTCTGTGCTGACAGCTCAGAGCCTGGAGCCTGCTTCAGGTTCTATGTCTCTCTTTTTCTGCCCCTCCCCTGCTCACACTTTGTGTGTGTCTCTCTCTCTCAAATAATAAATAAACATTAAAAATTGTTTTCTATATTAAATGAAGAAAATGCCTAAATAAATACTGGTGTTAAAATTGGTATTTTAGTATTAAATAAATTCTGAAAATACTTTTATAGTAGGGGTTACTTATTCATTGCATACATTCTTTTGCATGTTTGGTATATTTTGCAATAGAAAATGTATAATTGAAAAAAATGTGTTGCATAAGCTATACTTTAGGTTTGAGTATTCAGAGGAAAGAGAATTTTAGTGAATTTGGTTATTTTTTATTTCTCTTTTAAGTTTTTTTTTTTTAGTTGTCTCTACACTCATTGTGGGGCTCAAACTCACTACCCTGAAATCAAGAGTCACATGCTCTTCTAAATTTGGTAATTTTAGAAGTATACAGAATAAGGGTTTTAAAATGTCACTCTTCTGAAAATATTTTATATGAGGTTTTGTATGTGATTTGTTCTTTAGAAGTTGGTAGGTTAAAAAAAACCCTTCAAGTGTGACTTCTCAAAGAATCCTATCACTTTGCTTCCTTTGTGCACATAGTGAATTATTCAGAAATTAGCCAGATGTTTTCCTAATAAAATGGCCACTTTTAATTTTTAAATTTTAATTCCAGTATAAGTAACATACAATGTTGTATTATTTTCAGGTGTGCAATATAGTGATTTAACAATTCTAACATGTCTCATGATGACAAGTATACTCTTAATCCCCTTGATCTATTTCACTCACCGCCCTCCCCCCCCCCCCACCTCCTCTCTGGTAACCATCAATTCTGTGTAGTTAAGAGTCTGTTTTTTTATTTATCTTTGTTTTCCTTTGTTTATTCTGTCTCTTAAATTCTACATATGAGTGAATCATATAGTGTTTGTCTTTCACTGATTTATTTCATTTAGCTTTATACCCTCTAGATCCATCCACGTTGTTGCAAATGGCAAGATTTCGTTATTTTTTAAGCCTGAATAATATTCCTCTGTGTGTGTGTGTGTGTGTGTGTGTGTGTGTGTGTGTGTGTGTGTGTATCACATCTTTATTCATCCATTCATCTGTCAGTGGACAGTTTGGTTGCTTCCGTAATTTGGTTATTGTCAATAATGCTGCAATAAACATAAGGGTGCATATCTATTTTTGAATTAGTGTTTTTGTATTCTTCGGGTAGATAGCCAAAGTGGAATTACTGGATCACATGGTAATTCTAAGTTTTTGAGGAACCTTCATGCTGTTTTCCATAGTGGCTGCACCAGTTTGCATTCCCACCCACCAGTGCATGAGGGTTCCTTTTTCTCCACATCCTCATCAACACTTGTTTCATGTGTTTTGATAGTCATTTTGACAGGTATGAGGTGATAGCTCATTGTGGTTTTGATTTGCATTTCCCTGATGCTGAGTGCCATTGAACCATCTTTTCATGTATCTGTTGGCCATCTGTATGTCTTTGTAGAAATGTCTGTTCATGTCTTCTTTCTGTTTTTAATTATTTTTTTTTGTTTTGTTTTTTTAGCGTTGTATACATTCTTTATATATATTGGATACTAACCCTTTGCCAGATATGTCATTTACAAATATCTTTTCCTATTCCATAGGTTGCCTTTTAGTTTTGTTGATTGTTTCCTTTGCTGTACCAGAAGCTTTTTATTTTGATGTGGTCCCAATAGTATATTTTTGTTTTTGTTTCCCTTGCCTCAGGAGACAGACCTAGAAAAATGTTGCCATGACCAGTGTCAGAGAAATTACTGCCTGTGCTCTCTTGTAGGATTTTTGTCATTTTATGTCTCACATTTAGGTCTTTAATCTGTTTTGAGTTTGTGTTTTTGTGTGAAAGTGGTCCAGTTTCATTTTTTTGCATGTAGCTGTCCAGTTATCCCAACAGCATTTGTTGAAGAGACTTTTTCCTGTTGCATTTTCTTGCCTCCTTTGTCAAAGATTAATTGACCCATAGAATTGTGGGTATATTTCTGGGCTGTCTGTTTTTGTGCCAGTACATACTGTTTTGACCACTATAGCTTTGTAGTATATCTTGAAAGCTGGGATTGTAATACCTTTAGTTTTGTTCTTTTTCAAGACTATTTTGGTTGCTCAGGGTCTTGTGGTTCCATACAAATTTTAGAATTATTTGTTCTAGTTCTGTGAAAAATGCTCTTGGTATTTTGATAGGGATTGCATTAAATCTGTAGATTGCTTTGGGTAATATAGACATTTTAACATTATTATATTAAATGCATTATTATAAAGCATCAAGTGTCCATTTGTGTCATCTTCAATTTCTTTGATCAGCACCTTACAGTTTTCAGAGTACGGGTCTTTTACCTCCTTGGTTAAGCTTATTCCTAGGTATTTTATTTTTTTTTGGTGCAAATCTAAATTAAAAAAAAAATCCTGTTAATGTTTATTCATTTTTGAGAGACACCAAGAGAGACAGAACACAAGTGGGGGAGGAGCAGAGAGAGAGGGAAACACAGACTCTGAAGCAGGCTCTAGGCTCTGTTTTTCCAACCCATGAACCATTAGATTATGACCTGAGCTGAAGTTGGCTGCCTAACTGACTGAGCCCACCCAGGCACCCCTAAATGGGGTTGTTTTTTTGATTTCTCTTTCTGCTGCTTCATTATTTGTGTATAGAAATGCAACAGGGGTGCCTGGGTGGCTCAGTTAAGCATCCAACATCGGCTCGGTTCATGATCTCATGGTTTGTGGGGTCGCCCTGCATTGGGCTATGCGCTGATGGTGTGGAGCCTGCTTGATATTATCTTGCCCTCTCTCTCTGTCCCTCCCCAACTCATGCTTTCTCTCTCTCTGAAAATAAATTTTAAAAAATTGCCATGGATTTGTGTATATTGATTTCATATCCTGTGACTTCAGTGAATTCATTTTTCAGTTCTAGGAGTCTTTAGGGTTTCCTATATACAGTGTCATGTCATCTGCAAATGTTGACAGTTTTACTTCTTTCTTACCAGTTTGGATGTCTTTTATTCCTTTTTCTTGTCTAATTGCTGTGGCTAGGACTTCCAGTACTATGTTGAATAAAAGTGGTGGGAGTGGACATGTACCTGATCTTAGGGGAAAAGTCTTTCACCATTGAATATGGTGTTAGCTGTGGGTTTTTCTTTTTTTTTTTTTTTTAATTATTATTTTTTTTTATTGAGAGAGAGAGTGCATGCAAGAGGGAGAGTATCTTAAGCAGGCTCCACACTCATCTTGGAGCTTGACATGGGGCTTGATTTCACAACCACAAGATCATGACCTGAGTCAAAATCAAGAGATGGACACTTATCCGAATGAACCACCCAGGCGCTCTCATACGTGGCCTTTATTATGTTGAAGTTTGTTTCCTTTTTTTTTTTTTTTATAAATATTTATTTATTATTGAGACAGCGAAAGACAGCATGAACAGGGGAGGGTCAGAGAGAGAGGGAGTCACAGAATCTGAAACAGGCTCCAGGCTCTGAGCTGTGAGCACAGAGCCTGACGTGGGGCTTGAACTCATGGACCGCGAGATCATGACCTGAGCCGAAGTCGGATGCTTAACCGACTGAGCCACCCAGGCACCCCGAGGTATGTTTCCTCTACACCTACTTTGTTGATGGTTTTTATTATCAATGGATGTTGTACTTTGTCATATGTTTTTTCTGCATCTGTTGAGATGATCCTATGGTTTTTATCCATTATCTTGATGTGATGTGTCATGTTGATTGATTTGCAAATAATTGAACTACGCTTGCATCTCAGGAATAGATTGTACTTGATTGTGGTGAATGATTTTTTAATATATTTGGTGGATTTGGTTTGCTAGTATTTTGTTGAGGAGTTTTGCATCTATGTTCATCAGAGATACTGGCCTGTAGCTTTCTTTTTTTGTAGTTTCTTTATCTGGTTTTGATATCAGGGTAATGCTGTCCTTATAGAATGAATTTGGGTTTGTTTTATTTGTTTTCCCCAGATTCCCACTTTATTCCTATTTTCAGAATGTTACCTCCCCCTCTTTTTTTTTTTTTTTTTTTTAAATATAATTTATGGTCAAGTTATCTAACATGTGATGTATATACAGTGTGCTCTTGGCTTTGGGAGTAGATACCCGTGATTCATCACTTACCTAAAACACCTGGTGCTCATCCCAACAAGTGTCTACCTCAATGCCCATCACCCATTTTCCCTGCCCCCTTGTCCCCTCCACCCCCTTCCACCCTCAGTTTGTTCTCTGTGTTTAAAAGTCTCTTATGGTTTGCCTCCCTCTCTGTAACTTTTTTTTTCTTTCCCTTCCCCCATGGTCTTCTGTTAAGTTCTCAACTTGCACGTATGAATGAAAACACGATATCTGTCTTTCTCTGACTGCCTTATTTCACTTAGCATAATACCCTGTAGTTCCATCCATGTTGCTGCCAATGGCAAGATTTCATTCTTTTTCATTGCTGAGTAGTATTCCATTGTATATGTATACCACATCTTCTTTATCCATTCATTAGTTGATGGGCATTTGGACTCTTCGCATAATTTGGCTATTGATAGCACTGCTGTAAACATTGGGGTACATGTGCCCCTATGAATCAGCACTCCTGTATCCTTTGGATAAATTCCTAGTAGTGCTACTGCCAGGTTGTATCTTAATTTCTATCTTTAATTTTTTGAGGAACCTCTACACTGTTTTCCAGAGTGGCTGCACCAGTTTGCATTCCCACTAACAATGCGAGAGAGTTTCCCTTTCTCCACATGTTGCCAACACCTATTGTTTTCTAGGTTGTTAATTTTAGCCACTCTGACTGGTGTGAGGTGGTAGCTCAGTGTAGTTTTGATTTCTATTTACCTGATGATGAATGATGTTGAGCATCTTTTCATGTGCCTGTTAGCCATTTGGATATCTTTGGAAAAATATCTATTCATCTATTCTGCCCGTTTATTCACTGGATTGTTTTTCGGGTGTTGAGTTTGGTAAGCTCTTTACTTACTTTGGATACTAACCCTTTATCTGATATGAATTTGGAAGGTTTCCTTCTATTTTTTGGAATAGTTTGAGAAGAACAGGTATTAACTCTTCTTTAAGTGTTTGGTAGAATTCATTCGTGATGCCATCTGGTCCTGGACTTTTGTTTGTGGGGAGTTTTTTGAGTACTAATATAATTTCATTGCTGGTAATTGGTCTGTTCAAATTTTCTGTTTCTTCCTTATTTGTTTTTTGGAGGTTATGTGTTGCTACGAATTTATCCAGTTTTTCTAGCTTGTTCAACTTGTTGGCATATAATTTTTCATTGTATTTTCATATAATCCTTTGTATTTCTCTGTTGTTGGTTACTTCTCCTGTTTCATTTCTGATTTCATGTTGTGTATTTGAGACCTTTCTGTTTGTTTGTTTGTTTGTTTGTTTGTTTGTTTGTTTTTCCCCCTGAAAGGTTTATCAATTTTGTTGATCTTTTCAAAGAACCAGCTCCTTTGGTCTGTTTGTTTTTTTAGTTTCTGTATCATTTCTTTTTTTTTTTTTAACGTTTATTTTTGAGATCGAGAGAGACAGAGCATGAACGGGGGAGGGGCAGAGAGAGAGGGAGACACAGAATCAGAAGCAGGCTGCAGGCTCTGAGCCATCAGCCCAGAGCCCGACGCGGGGCTCGAACTCACGGACCGCGAAATCGTGACCTGAGTCGAAGTCGGGCACTTAACCGACTGAGCCACCCAGGCGCCCCATAGTTTCTGTATCATTTCTATTCTCATCTTTATTTCCTTCCTTCTGTTTTTGGGTTTTGTTTTTCTTGTCTAAATCCTTTATGTGGAAGTTTAGGTTATTTATTTGAGATTTTTCTCACTTCTTGAGGTAGGCCTGTATTGCTGTAAACTTCCCTCTTAGAAGCTTGTGATGCATCCCCAAACTTTTGTAACATTGTGTTTTCATTTTCATTTGTTTGTGTATTTTTTTATTTCTTCTTTGATACTTGGTTGACCCATTAATTGTTTAGTAGCATGTTATTCAACCTCCCTGTATTTGTGTTCTTTTCAGATTTTTTCTTATGGTTGATTGAGTTCAGAAAGATGCATGGTATGACTTTGATCATTTTGAATTTGCTGATACTTGTTTTGTGACCTAATACATGATCTCTTTTGGAGAATGTTTCATGTGCAGTTGAAAAGAACGTATGTTCTGTTTTTGGATGGAATGTTTTAACTATATCTGTTATATCCATTGGGTTCGTTGTGTTTAAAATCTGGTCACTTTTTAAAAAGTCTCTATAGTGAACTTAGAAGGGTTTTCACTAATAATAAGAGTTCATGCTTTTGCATCCCACAGGTTTTATCACCAATTAGTAATCCATCTTGTTTGATAGAATTTGTAGATTGGCAACACACAAGATTTCTGTATCTTGTGGATCATATGATTGATTTAGTTGACAAAGATAGAATTTGGACAGTAACATACTTTTGGTAGCCACTTCTCTTTCTTGGATAATGAACATTGTGCACTTATGTATTATTTTTCTTTGTGATCTCGGTTTATTTTAACAAAAGTTTTGAAAAATTACTTTCTCTTTTCCTGATTTTGATTATGTAGTCCTCTTGGAATGCATTCCTTTATTGCTTCTAGGTGTCCATATCTTTCAGAACCCAATTTAAAATTTATCTGCTTACACATAACTAACCTCATACTTAGCGGTGAGAGATTGAAAGCTTTTCCTCTAAGATCAGGAACAACACAAAGATGCCCGCTTTTCCTGTATCTATTCAGCATAGTATTGGGAGTTCTAGTCAGCAGTTTTGCAAGAAAACAAATAAAAGATATCCACCTCTGAAAGGAAGAAGTAAAATTATCTCTGTTCACAGGTGACATGATCTTAAAGGTAAGAAACACTAAAGATTCCACAAAAACTTTTAGAACTAATACAAATTCAGCAAAATGGCAGGGTACAAAGTCAACAGGCAAAAATCAGTTGGGTTTCTATTCACTAACAATGAACAATTTGAAGGGAAATTAAGAAAACATTTATAATGGCATCAAAAAGAATAAAATACATGTGAATAAACAACCAACAGGGTGAAAGACTTGTCCCCTGAAAACTATAAAACACTGCTGAAAGAAATCAGAGAAAATAAAATTAAATGAAAAGACATCCATATATATGGATTGGAAAGATGTCAATACTACCCAAACTGATCTACAGATTAAATCCAATCTCTGTCAAAATCCCAGTGAATTTTTTTTTTTTTTTTTTTGCAGAACAGAAAAATCAGTTCTAAAATTCATATGGGTCTCAAGGGACTTTGAATAGCCAAAATAATCTTGGGGGGGGGGAAATCTTGGAGGGCTCCCTCTTCTTGATGCTAAACTTAGTACAAAGTTACAGTATGGTAGTGGAATAAAGACCAATAGGATAGAATAGAAAGCCCAGAATAAACCCTCATATATATGATCAAATGATTTTCAAGAAAGGTGCCAGGGCTATTCACTGTGATCTTTTCAACTAATTGTGCTGGAAAATAGGATATCTACACGCAAAAGAATGAAAATAAACCTTTACCCTACAACATGGACGAAAATTAACTCAAAATGAACAATAAATAAAATACCTAAATGTAAAAGCTAAAATTATAAAAACTCTTAGAAGAAAACATAGGGGAAGAATTTCATGACATTAGATTTAGCAGCGACTTCTTGGATATGATGCCAAAAGCACAGACAACAAAAGGGAGAACAGATAAATTTTGGACTTCATTGAAATTTAAAACTTTTATGCATTCAGTGACACTATTAATGTAGTGAAAAGGCAGCCTAGAGAATGAGAGAAAACATTTGCAAATCATGTATCTATTAGGGATTAATACACAGAATACGTAAGTAACTCCCACTACCCAACAACAAATAATCTTGTCAGAAACAAGCAAAGGACTTGTATAGACATTTCTTCACAGAAGGTATACAAATGGCCAATAACCACATGAAAAGATGTTCAACAGCACTATCATTAAGAAAATGCAAATTAAAAGTATGAGACACCACTTCATACCTAATAGTATTGCTGTATTTTAAAAAAAGGAAAATAACAAGTGTTGTCAGGATGTGAAGAAATTAGAACCCTTGTACACTGTTGGGAATGTAAAATGGTACAGCTGCTGTGAAAAACATTATGGTGGTTCTTCAAAAATTAACTATAGCATGAATTACCTTTATGATCCAGTGTTTCCATCTTTGGGTATATACCCCAAAGAATTGAAAGCAGGGTCTTGAAGAGAGATTTGTACATCTTCGTTTATAGCAGCATTATTCATAATAACCAGAAGTTAGAAACAAAACAAGTGGCTATTCACAGATGAATGGAAGAGACAAAATGATACATACAAACATTGTATAATGGAATATTATTCAGGCTTAAAAATGAAATACTGATAAATGCTAAAATATAGAAGAAGCTTGAGGACATTATGCTAAGTGAAATAACCCAGTCACAAAAATCACAAAATAGTGTATGATTCCACTTATGTGAAGTTCCCAGCGTAGTAGAATCATAGAGACAAGAAAGTTGAATGATGGTTGCCAGGGGCTGAGGGGAGGGGAGAATGGGGAGTTATTGTTTAATGGGTACAGAGTTTCAGTTTTGCAAGATGAAGAGAGCTCTGGAGATAGATAGTGGTGATGTTTGCACAGCAATATTAATGTACTTAATGCCACTGTACACTTGAAAATGATTAAGTAAATTTTATGTCTATTTTAATTTAAAAATGACATTATAAGCAATCAGTAAAATAATAATTTTTTAAGAAGTAAAAATGTCTTAAAATATCTGCTGACTTAACTAATCACCTTCAGTGACAATATAATACAGTAAAACCTTGGATTGTGGGTAACTTGTTCTGCAAGTGTTCCACAAGGTGAGCAAACATTTCTAATAAGTTTTAACTTGATAAATGAACTATGTCTTGCAGTATGAGTAGCATGTGATGCCGAATATTACATGATCACAGCTGAGCCAGTGGTTCTTTTCTCTTTCTCTCACTGTGGCTTTGTGGATAATCATCTCCCATGATCAGATAGATGCTTGGTCTCAGGCTGTGGTGTTTGGCAGGAATCAGTGATTTTTTTTAGAACATTGGAAGGTGCCCACAACTGGCACTTGTGTATTTTTTGTCACTTCACAGCACCTATGGATAGTCCTTTGCTTTTCCATACAAGGTTAAGAATGCTTTGCTTCTTTCTAGGTCATGCTGCCTGCATATATAGACCCTTTCCTCTGTTATCTTATTGCCAGTTATATTAAATACAGTATATGACAAGAGTTCATTAGTACTGTACTGTAGTCAGCATCTGTTGGTGATAGTGAAGGTTGTCCTATATAATAACCCTCCTCTCTCTTGTCTTCTCACACCAGCCACGAAGGTTTTCAAAGTTAAGTGCAGGTTAATTTGTTTATTTTTCTTTATGTTTTGTATTTTCTTTATTATTTTGTGTATTATATTACATATTGTAATCATTTTTATATGAATATTTTGGGGCTGTGGAACAAATCATCTGGGTTTCCATTATTTCTTATGGGGAAATTCACTTTTATATACAAATGCTTTGGATTGTAAACCTGTTTCCAGAACGAATTATGCTCACAAATCAAGGTTTTACTGTACTGTGTTTAGAAATATCTTTGTTTCTTTGTATCTTCATATTTAGAATTGTATGTCCACTGTAGCTATTTCTACTCTATAAAAGAGCAGTTAAGTTTGAATACCAAGTCTATTTTTTTGATTTCAGAGTTTTAGCTTATTTTATTATTATTAAAAAAAAATTTTTTTTTTTTGAGAGAAAGAGTACAAGTTGGGGAGGGGCAGAGAGTGAGGGAGACAGAGGATCCGAAGCAGGCTCTGTGCTGACAGCAGACAGCCTGATACAGGGCTTGAACCTATGAACTGCAAAATCATGACCTGAGCCGAAGTCGGATGCTTAGCTGATTGAGCTACCCAGGCGCCCCGAGTTTTAGCTTATTTTTAATAAATTGAAAGATAACTTTATACACATACAAACAAAACTCTAACTTTATTTTCATTTTTTAAAAGTATTTATTTTGGTGGGAGGAGAGTTTGCATGCTTGAGAGAGAGAGCAGAGGAGGGGCAGAGAGAAGGAGAGGGGGAGAATCCCAAGCAGGCTCTGTGCTATGAGTGCGGAGCCCAACATGGGGCTGGAACTCACAAACCATGAGATCAGGACCTGAGCCAAAATCAGGAGTTGGATGCTTAACCGACTGAGCCACCCGGCTGCCCCTTCAAATTCTTTTTAGCAGATTAAGTAAAACCCTGTCATAATATGATAAGTGAGACCCCAAAATTTTAATTGCATAAAATACAAAGTTCTTGAAAATGTTATTTAGTTTGTACTATCACCAAAAGTGCAAAAGTAGAGATGGTGAAAAATTGTATGGAATTGTCATTTCACTTAAGTGAGAAAGGTCCTAAATGAACTTGTGCTCATTTTTTTTTTTAATCTTAACTCTCTTAAGGACTTTAGTTTGCTGCTTTTTGAGAACAAGAGCAGGGCAGAAGACTGGAAACAGTAACATATTCAAATTTGTGTAACCTCTTGGGCTTTGCTTTATTCAGTGAATTTGCATTTGTTAGCCTCATTAGAAACAAGATTTAAAAGTACACTTTTGAGTTTTAGGGACAAGAATTTTGTTCCCAAAGATTAAAGTTAAGTATGTTACCTTTGAAGACATTTCAGCTGTATCAATTTGTATTCTCTGAGAAGCAGCCACCCATATGGGAATGCATTAGGGGTGATAACCTATTAGGGGAAATGGAGGGGAAGCCAGAGAAGGCTGAAAAAGCCCTACCATGCAAGTATGACCTAAATGGAGGAGGTGAAGGAGGAAGGAATATTGAGTAGAAGCATCTTAGGCTAGAGTGAAGTTCTAAGGAGAGTTTGGCAAGGTTGTCTGGTAGTCCTTGAGCCAGATTCACCCATCAGAAGAACCCTTGGTCTCCCTGAACCAGATGTCTGTATATCTTTGCCTTCCGTAGTCTTTGTGTGGGAGCACCCAGTGGGAAACCCTGTGGTTGGGGCCCTGGTCAGCTCTGTTCCCTGTGGTTAGTAATCTGAGAGGCACATTCTCATGGTCTCATTACCATCTTATAAATTATTTTTTTGTGTGGAATGTTTTATGGCCTGGTAAATCATTGCCTTTGAAAGACATGGCTCTATTAATTAGGTACTCTTGTGTATTCATTTATAAACCATAATTTGGAGAACTTGAAGAATTATATTTTTGTCTTATCATATATGTGATGCCTATTGATGTAAATTATGAATGCAAAAATGGGAGAGGGACTCTTCTTCCCCCTCAGATCTCTAATACCTCCTATATCTGTATTCTCAACTAATGACCTTGCTTCAGTTTTAGTGAAAAGAATAGAAGTAATCACCATAGAATTCTTCAGAAGCTATTACCACCACGTCTGCCAAACTTTCTAAACCTGTGCCAATTTACTCGCCTTCTCTCCTGCTATAACTTGAACTGTTCATTGTCTTAGGCAAAGGTCAGCCCCACCAATTATGTACACCTCTCCTCTTACCTGCTTAGTGCTCGCTGGTCCAGTTCTTCCCTTTCGTCTACCTTATTAGTGTTTTCCTTTCTTTTGTATCATTTCTATTAGCATATAATCATACTGTTTCTTCCACCTAAAAACCACCCACACTTGATCCTACTTCTCTTTTTAGTTATCATCCCATATCTCTTCTCTTTAAAGCAGAATTCCTTGGAGTGCCTGGGTGGCTCAGTTGGTTAGGCATCCGAAGTCAGCTCAGGTCATGATCTCACAGCTTGTAAGTTCTAGCCCTGCGTCGGGCTCTGTGTTGACAGCTCAGAGCCTGAAACCTCCTTTGGATTCTGTGTCTTGTTCTCTCCCTGTACCCTACCTGCTTCAGATTCTGTGTCTCATTCTCTTCTCTGCCCACTTGTGCTCATTCTCTGTCTCTAAAAAATAAATGAATGTAAAAAAAAAATTTAAAAAAAACCCAGAATTCCTTGAAAGTGGTGTGTTTATTCATTGCCTCTAATTTCTTTCTTCCTCATCCTCACTGAACTCACTTTAGTCAGGGTTTTGCCTTCACTACTGTAACAAAACTGTTCTTGTTAAGGTTGTCAATGATTTTCATAATGCTCCATTCAGTGGTCCGTTTTTATTTAGTCTTCTTACTTTTAGTAGCATTTGACAAGTGGATCACTTCCTCCTCCTTTAAATAATACATTATTCATTTGGCTTTCAAGATGCCACACTTTCTGGTTTTATTTGTACCTCACTGGTCCCTCCTCAATGTCCTTTGCTGGTTCCTTCTCAATTCCCTAGCTTCTAAGCGTTGGTGTGCAGTAGAGCTGAATTGAAATTGCATTCAGGATCATGTCTTAACATACATTTTCATGGAGACCACTTCTGTTTAATTCCAGACATATGTATTTAACTGCCTATTCAACATATCTTGGATATCTAAGGATATCACAAACTTAACTATCTAAAACCAAAACTTTTGTCTTTTCTCCTTGACTAGACTTGTTCACTTAATTACCCCAGTTTAGTTCAGAGCAGATTTATCCTTCTAGTTCACGGTGCTCAAAATTGATGTCTCTCCTTCTTTCATAGTCCACACTGAAAACATCAGAAAATTTTGTTGGCACCACCTTCAGAATATATCCAAAATCTTACCACTTTTCATTACTCTCCTCCTTCTACCTTGTGCCAAGCTAACCTGAGCTATGATCTGGATTATTGCAGCAGCCTTCCCCAAAAGTCTCCCTTGTCCAGAGTCATGTTTTTATTATTATTAAAAGTTAAAAAAAATTATTTTTTAGAGTGTGAGTTCGGGAGAGGGGCAGATGGAAAAAGAGAGAATCTCAGGCAGGCTCCACACTCAGCATGGAGCCCAACATGGGGCTTGATCCCCTGACCCTGGGATCATGACCTGAGCCAAAATCAGGAGTCAGATGCTTAACTGACTGAGCCACCAGGTACCCCATGAATCTTTTTTTTTTTTTTTTTTTAAATCAATATTGAAGAGTGATCTCTTTAATAACCTGAGTCAGGTCATGTCAGGCTAATGCTCAAGACCTTCCAGTGTGTTTTCATCTCAATCAGTGTTAAAGCCAAGGCCCTTATGGTGGAAGATAATCTGCATTCTGACCCTCATATGCTTTCCATTCTAACTTCAGTTCTTCCCTCTGCTCATTCAGCTGTAGCTTGCTTATTCAGCTTCTTGCTTTTCATGGAATGCATCAAGCATATGCAGGCTCAGAATCTTAAACATTTTAACAACTAGTACTAGTTCTTTGGGTAGGCAGAAGCACTAATGGTGTGAATGGTGTATCCAAAGTAATAAGCAGGAAGGCAGAATAAAAGCACATAGGTGTTTGTGGTAAAAATAGAGTTGGAGAATGAGGAATTATCTTCTGATTGTGTCTCTTTTGGTGAGGTAGGAAGCAAGATACTGGCTGAGAGTGAGATGGATAGGAGGTGGTGTAAATTTAAACTGTAAGAAGGTATAAGTTAGTTGGCTAGGATAATGGGGTGGTGAATGGGTTTGGGCTAAGTAGTTTAAAGCCTTTTGGGTTAATAAGCACAAATTTCAAAGTATGACCAGTCAGTGTAGTTGGTTTGGTGGTTCATCTGTCCATCCTTCCTACCCACCCCACCTTTTTTCACCAGCATGAGGATTGGTGAAGAGTTAAATATGAAACTAGGGTTGAAGTTGAACAAAGCAAGAGAGGGCAAAGACAGTTGAAGCTGTTGGCATGGAGTGAATACAGTGATGGCTTATGGAATCCAAGCTGTGTCGAAAAAGGAGGGGCATGAGTGATAGAAATAATGTGTCAGGATCAATGGATTAAAGTTCTGTCTATGGGGTCAAGACATTAGTGGCCTTGGAGGGCCTGGTGGCTCAATTGGTAGAGCATGCAAGTCTTGATCTTTGGGTCATGAGTTCAAGCCTCGTGTTGGGCATAGAGCTTACTTTAAAAAAAAAAAAAAAAAAAGTTGGGCTCATGGTGGCTGCTTAGTTAAGTGTCCAGCTCTTGATTTCATCTCAGATCACGATCCCATGATTTGTGAGATCGAACCCTGTGTCTGATTCTGAACTGACAGTGTGGAGCCTGTTTAGGATTGTCTGTCTCCCTCTCTCTCTGCTCCTCCTCTCTCTGTCTCTCTTAAAAATAAACAAACATTAAAAAAAAAAAGCTACTGGTCTTGGGGTACTGGAGTTTGTGAGTTTGGCAGATAGGGTTAGCCATCTGAGAATGAGAGACTCCCAATTTATTGGGAGTAGGAGATACTGTACTTGCTGCTAATGATAATGGAAATGATCATTGGAATGAGTTGCTGAGATAGAGTAGAAGAGAAAGTCATGGGAAGAGAAGTAAGAAAATAAGCAGTAGGGTATTAGAAGAATTAACTGGATAGATTTTGAAGTCACTAAAGCTTAATTTAAAATTTAAGTTTTTTAACTAAAAATGAAAAGATAACAGGTAAGTTTTCCAAATACACAAGTTTGCATCTGTTTTTTAAAGAACAGATAAAACTACAAGGAAACAAATCCAAATAATTAAGTTGTTTATTTTAAACTTAAAATATTCCTCAGTTTGCTTTGGGGGTAGACGTTGTTGACTCTAAATTATGAATTGATTTTTTTTTTCTTTTTAGCTCCATGAGAGTTAAAAAACATTTCCAGTTCCATATGAATCCAAGAATGAGAAAAGTCAGTTGTGTTAGATCTTAAAAATGTTTCTGCTAGTACTTTGGTATTCATAAGTGCTGGAGAAACTTTGGCAGAGAATCAGAGCCATAGACTAAGCCCAAACTAGGACAACAGAGTCATTATTCTGCTTTTTAGTAAAGAAAGTCTTTTTTTAAATAGTTGTGACCCTTGGTGCTTTACCAAAAGTACTTTATTGGGACTTCATTTGGATGCAAGGCTATGTCAAAGTAATTAGAAAAACAAGGATTGAATATAAAATGGTGACTTCTAAAATAATTATAACATTTTGTTATACATAAAATACTTATTTTTAATTAAATTACATTAAAGATAAAAGTAAGATAACTGAGTAAATTTATTATTTATTACCACACTTACCAGTATGCAGTAGAACCTTGGAGCAACATATAATTCATTTGATTTATGCTGAATAGTGTGGACATTTAGTTGGCTTTGGTGCCAGCTTTAATTTAGAATGTTTGTGTGTGTGTGTGTGTGTTCCCAAATGAATAAGGTGAAATAACTTTAAACATTTTACAGAATTAAAAAACAGTACCTAAGAAAACAGAAAATAATAGCTTTCTTGAATTTAAATATGAGATAACATTTAATTAGGGCATACCACTGATGGGGGAGAGAACATTTCACAGAAGCTTTGGTAAGAATGAATATGTTGGAAAAGGAATTAAGGGGTTAATGGAGGCAAGGAAATGGAATGAGTTAGACTCTGCTAATAATGTAGAGTAAATCCATAGAAATAAGAGCAATGCTAAAGGTAGAGAGAATGGGGGAGTGAGGATAAGTTGCCTGTTTTGATAACTTAGCATTTATTTGTAATCCATAGGTGGTTTCAAAATACTGCTTGATTCTACTTCTTTAGTTTGACTTGAGCATATCCTGACATGTTCCACTATATAGTCCTGAGGTATCTGCTGGCATGGACTGGGGAGAAATGTGATCTCAGGCTTTGAAACTAAAGTGATTAGAGGGTGTTAGCTGTGAACACATAAGGCTTTATGATTGATTCTTATATTTGATTTAAAAGTTTTGTACTTCATTTTGTGTTAGTGAAAAGAATTCTTAATGTCTGTCTTCTCTCATGCTTCAGGAGTTGTTCTGATCACTAACGGGTATGCTGCTCAGAAACACTGAACAACTTACCAGGAATCTTGTAAAGAGTTTAAGCATTCATGTGTGTTTGTGTTAGGCAGTTTCTAACTTTGAGGTTTTTTCATTTGTTCCTTTCGTCAAAGCTTCCCAGTGACCCAGAATTTTTTTCAAACCATCTATTTTTTTCCTGATGAAAGAAATGCATCATTTTTAGTAACAGTATTCACAATAGTTACTCATTTGGCTTTTAAGAATATAAAACTGGCAAAGATTTTAGAAGATAATCTTTCTAGTCCCATCCCATTTTTGTTGCTAGCCAGCTATGAGGCACATTACTTAAGCAATTCTGGGCATCAGCTTCCATACTTGTGAAACCAAGGGTCTGGGACCATTATTTACTAATAAACATTAATTACTAAACTTACCAAACAATGGTGTGTTGTAGTAGAAAGAAAATGAGGTCTGGAGTCAGAAACTTGGTTTTCTCGTTTATAAAATGTCTTGTCCAAGAGGTTTTTGAAGGTGATATTGGGTAATACATGTGAAAACACTTTGTAAATTCAAAAGTGCTATGCACCAGATGGCCAACCGACACATGAGAAAATGCTCAACTTCACTCATCATCAGGGAAATACAAATCAAAACCACAATGAGATACCACCTTACACCTGTCAGAATGGCTAACATGAACAACTCAGGCAACAACAGATGTTGGCGAGGATACTAAGAGGATCTCCTTTGCATTGTTGGTGGGAATGCAAGCTGGTGCAGCCACTCTGGAAAACAGTATGGAGGTTCCTCAAAAAACTAAAAATAGAACTAGCCTACGCCCCAGCAATTGCACTACTAGGCATTTATCCAAGGGATACAGGTGTGCTGTTTCGAAGGGACACATGCACCCCCATGTTTATAGCAGCAATATCAACAGTAGCCAAAGTATGGAAAGAGCCCAAATGTCCATCGATGGATGAATGGATGAAGAAGACGTTGTGTGTATACACACACACACACACACACACACACACACACACACAATGGATTATTACTCAGCAATCAAAAAGAATGAAATCTTGCCATTTGCAACTACGTGGATGGAACCTGGAGGGTATTATGCTAAATGAAATAAGTCAGACAAAGACAAATATCATATGACTTCACTCATATGAGGACTTTAAGAGACAAAACGTGAACATAAGGGAAGGGAAGCAAAAATAATATAAAAACAGGGAGGGGGACAAAACAGAAGAGACTCATAAATATGGAGAACAGAGGGTTACTGGAGGGGGTGTGGGAGGGGGATGGGCTAAATGGGTAAGGGGCACTGAGGAATCTACTCCTGAAATCATTGTTGCACTATATGCTAACTAATTTGGATGTAAATTAAAAAAAAAAAAAGTGCTATGCAAATAGAATGGTTATTCAATCAGCAAGTAAGTGCCTTGTATGTGCTAGGCTGTGTGATGAGGTTAATTTTGTTATCAGCACCTGGTTTTTAACATTAAAGTCATTGAATCCCATAAAAATACTCAAATCATTGTTAAAAAATGAAGTGATTCAAATGATTGGAAACTGTCATATAAAAATGATAAATGAACTTGTACTTTTTTCTCATGTCTCTTGGATTCAGAGTAATGAGACAACTTTATGGTGAAGTTATTTTGCAGTTTGGAATTGATGTTTTTGTTGAGTTCTGCTTAGAGAAAAAGTAAAATGTCTGGTAAAATCACAAGAATTTAAAATGAACATTTGTTCACTGAATATATTAACATTTCAACCATGAATCTTGTTTGGATCTCTTTCTATTTACTTTGCCTTTTTATTCTTTATATGAATATTGCTAAATTAGTTTCTCTGCTCACTTCTTTTCAAAATTTAAATCACTCATTTTTAAATGTTTAGAGTTTATCATACTGATTCTTAATGTATTGTAATTAACATGTCTAGTTGAAAACCAAGATAATGTTATTCAATGGATTTAATAAATTTTATCTTAAAAATGAAAAACTGTTTTGTCTGCATTTTAAAGGTCATAATATTAAATCTATATTTGACATAAATTCTTATATTTTTAAAATTTTTTTTTTAACCGTTTATTTATTTTTGAGACAGAGACAGAGCATGAACGGGGGAGGGTCAGAGAGAGGGAGACACAGAATCTGAAACAGGCTCCAGGCTCTGAGCTGTCAGCACAGAGCCCGACGCAGGGCTTGAACTCACGGACCGCGAGATCATGACCTGAGCCGAAGTCAGCCGCTTAACCGACTGAGCCACGCAGGCGCCCCATAAATTCTTATTTTTAATTCGTGGATTGACTGAGGCAACAAATCATGTACAATATGGGTATATAATGTAATAGGATTTAAAATTTTCTATGTTAAGACTTTTGTCTTTCAGAGGTACTTTTTTTTCAATTCATATTTTTTCCCCCAAAGTGGTTAAAAAACAGAGAACTTTGTTTCAATTTTAGTCAAACGTGTATCTTGCCTTTAGCCTGCTTTTTAATGCTGATTGGTATATTTCCTAGTTGGCCTTTATTTGGGATCTCTTTGCTTAATAGGTATATGAAAATCTTAGTTAAAATATAACTAACTCAATTATTTGGCTTCTCTGATGTTTTCTGCTTGTACAGTTGTCCCGTGATATTTTTGAATATTTAAATAATCTGGGCACCTGCGTGGCTTAGTCGGTTAAGGGTCTGACTTCTCATGGTCCATGGGTTTGAGCCCCGTATCGGGCTCTGTGCTGACAGCTCAGAGCCTGGAGCCTGCTTTGGATTCTGTGTCTCCTTCTCTCTTCTGCCCCTCCCCTGCTCGTGTTGTCTCTATGGGTCTCAAAAATAAATAAATGTTAAAAAAGAAAAAAAAAAGAAAAGAAAGAAAAAAGATACAATGGCCATTATCATGATCGACTAGAATGGTTTTCCATGAGAAAATTATTTGAAATCTGGCCACAGATCTGTTACTGTTAGTAATGAGCTTGCCCTGAATGTATTTTGAGTCTTAGAATAATCAGATGATAATATGAAATCATCAGAATAAGCAAGAGTTTGAAAAATAAGAATCCAGATGGTGACCTGTGCGGTTTTTTAGTGCTATTTAAAGTCACACGAGCAAGAATATACTAAATTTCACTGAATTTACTGATAAGTGTTGGGAAGCTCCTTCCTTTTATTGTGGTATAAGTACATTTACCATTTAAGTGTACAATTTATTGAAATTAAGTACATTCATGGTGTTGTGCAGTCATCACCACCATCTATCTCTAGAACTTTTTTTTTCTTAATTACCCATTCTGAAAATAGTGCTCCCTGAATCTTTTTATTTTATTTTTTATTTTTTTAAATTTACATCCAAATTAGCGTATAGTGCAACAATGATTTCAGGAGTAGATTCTGTGCCCCTTACCCATTTAGCCCATCCCCCCTCCCACAACCCCTCCTGTAACCCTCAGTTCTCCATATTTATGAGTCTCTTCTGTTTTGTCCCCCTCCCTGTTTTTATATTATTTTTGCTTCCCTTCCCTTATGTTCATATGTTTTGTCTCTTAAGGTTCTCATATGAGTGAAGTCATATGATATTTGTCTTTGTCTGACTAATTTCACTTAGCATAATACCCTCCAGGTTCCCTCCATGTAGTTGCAAATGGCAAGATTTCATTCTTTTTGATTGCTGAGTAATACTCCATTATATATATATGTGTGTGTGTGTGTGTGTGTTGTGTATGTGTATATATACCACATCTTTTTTATCCATTCATCCATCGATGGACATTTGGGCTCTTTCCATACTTTGGCTACTGTTGATAGTGCTGCTATAAACATTGGAGTGCATGTGCCCCTTCAAAACATCACACCTGTATCCTGTGGATAAATGCCTAGTAGTGCAATTGCTGGGGCGTAGGGTAGTTCTATTTTTAGTTTTTTGAGGAACCTCCATACTGTTTTCTAGAGTGGCTGCACCAGCTTGCATTCCCACATCTCTAGAACTTTTTTATCTTTCCAAAGAAACTCTACCTATTAAACAGTAATTCCCCATTCTCCCCTCAGCCCCTAGGAACCACATTTCTACTTCCTGTGTCTATGTGTTTGACTACTCTAGGGACTTAATACAAATGGAATCACAGTATTTGTTCTGACTGGATTATTTCACTTAGAATAATGTCTTCAAGGTTCATCCAGATTGTAGTATGTATCAAAATATCCTTTTAAAGGCTGAATAATAGTGTATGTATATACCATAGTGTGTATTTATTCATCTGTTGATGGATACGTGGGTTGTTGTCATCTTTTGGTTATTGTGAATAATGCTACTATGCACATGAGTGTGCTGGAATCCTCTCAGATTTCACACTTAATGGTGAAAGCGTACTTTTAGAAATACACTTGCTCTTCTTTTTGTGGTAAAAATAGTGATATAGTATGTGTAAAATAACATGGTGACAAACTAATGGTCTCAACATACTGTTAGAAATATTTTAGGAAAAGTTATATGCTAAAAGCGTGCTTATGCAGTTTGATTATGGTATCTCAGCACATAGTGTTTTAAGATTGTTTCAGGAATAAAGTGTGTTTAGAACTACTTTTTTGTGAACCACTAAAGGAGAGCTATGTTGAAGATTTGTACTCAATGGTAAATTATTTGAACAGTGTTTTATGAAGGAATTGTATAACCGGTGATACTGCAGTGCATTGAATGGAATTTTAAAAAGGAAATTAGGATATGATTGCAATTTATTCACTTCATCATTTATCGGTAAGCAAAAAAAGGTGAAGCCAGAACACCACAGAATATTATAACATATTTTTATTGTCAATTTTATGAAAATAATGCCCTTATAATACAATAGATACAGATTTTTTACAGTATTTCCAAATGAAATGGAAGGAACCATTGAAGGTTGTTGTTTCATGCAGGTTTGTTTCATCTCCTGGCTGTTTCAAATTTGTTGACCATTTCTTTAATAAGTGACCATTAGTAGTATGCTTTGTTAGCACGTATTTTTGAGAAAATTTAATCTGTTCCTTCAAGATAAAAGGAAAATTTTAATAGTAAATGACTACTTTTCCAAAGAAATGTGAGCTGTGGAGAAAGCATTTTGATGCTGAATGTTTGGAAATGCTTCCATCATTGTATAATTTTGTGTGTCTGCAAATACTATATCTGCACCTTAAAACAGTTGGAAACAGAAATTTCTTGTTTTAAAGTCAGGGTATTAGTCTGGGTTCTCCAGAGAAACAGTACCAAGGGTGGGGGGGCGTGGGGAGAGAGGGAGGGAGGGGGGGAGAGAGAGAGAGAGAGAGAGAGAGAGAGAGAGAGAGAGTGTGTGTGTGTGTGTGTGTGTGTGTGTGTGTGTGTGTAGAGAAAATGAGAGAGATTGATTGGTTTATAAGGAATTCTGTGACAACGATTTTACAGGCTTGGCAACTCCAAATTCTGCACAAGGTAGGCCCAGGGAAGAGTTCTTGTTGCAGTTCTAGCCCAAAGGCAGTCAGCTGGCAGCATCCCATCTTGCAAGGTCAGTCTTTGTTCTGCTAAGGCTTTCAACTGATTGGATAAGGCCCACCCACATTATGGAGGGTAATCTGTTTTATTCTAAATTTACCAATTTAATATTTATCTCATCTAAAAATGCCTTCACAGAAACACCCAGGATAATATTGGATCACATATATGGGCAATGTGGCCTAGTCAAATTGACACACAAAATCATATCACAGTTTCAGTGGAGTTTGAACTTATTTGTTAAAAATATAAACATGTGGTGTTTCCTGATTAGTTTGTAAAAATAACAAACTAACATCAAGGACCTTTATTAGCCAGATTTTAACACAAGCCTTTGCATATAGGTAAATGAGGTTTAAGAAGGAATTGGGAAGTATAGTCAATAATGAATTTTTTCCATTTAGAACTTTATATCTTTGTGGGATGTTTTTTGTTTCCCCAACTCTGATAATCACTAAACATTAAGTGTTCACAGTTTGGAACCAAGGCTTTTTGATTTATTTGCTATTAAGTATTATACCAAGATTTTAGAAATAATGAAGCATATTTAATTCATTGCTCTCACTAAAATTGTTCATATTTTTAAAAAGTAATGGCCCAAAGGCTTTTGTTAAATAAGTTAAAAAATTATTTAAAACTAACATTTATTTCATTTAAACTTCTTTTTAAAATTTCTATTTTTGTGCATTTCACAATTATGTAATTTAATAGTATAGTGTATATAATTTACAAAGTTACATGTACAGATATTCACATTTTTTACTAATAGGGGTTTGTAATTTTAAAAAATTAAAGATTTTATCTAGAAGAAAAATAAGTGTAATGTAAAATTTGATGAAGATGATGGTGGGAAGAAGCCTTTGAAGCATTTTGGAAAAATGAAGGGTGATTGTTTTAGCTTCAGACTGTTCCTTTAGGGGGGAATGTTTTTTGTTGAGAGTTACTTAGTTTGAAAGAGAATTCAATTTATAATAGGAAATACTAATACTCCAATTAAGTTCACTGGGCAGTGCATTGTTTTGCTGTTTCCAAGTCTGCTTCAGAAGCCACATGATAATGTAAGAGTTGTATGAAAGAATAGAAATAGAGTAGTAATACCAAACTGTGATAGCCTGATGAATTCTGCCTCTGCTGTTTAGATAGAATTTACCTTTACAAGTAGAATTTAAAATGATTTAAGGTAGGGAAAGGGATAAAGGGCGAAGACTTGGAGATGATTCATATGTAAATAATGAATCTGATTAAACAATGGGTGATTTAGAAAAAGAAGAACTATTAGAGATACAAAAAGGGATGATTTTTGACTATTTTATCAACATAGGTTTTTGATATGGGAGAGGGAGAAAACACCAAGTTTTTAGTCAATTTGGAGATTGGAGTCAATTTGAAGGATAGGAAATGATGATTTCTTAGACAAGAGGTCGAAAGGAATATTTGAGGATTGAAAGAGCTCTGCAGGATAACATAACTTTGTGATGTGTTGGTATCATGTTTACTGCATTGTAGAACACTTAATGACATTATCATAACCCTATTGAGGTGTGTGATGGGATTCCCATTTTAAGATGGAAAAAGTTCAGAGAGCCTTCATAACTGCCCAAGGTCAAACGTATGGTAAATGCAGAATTTACCAGGTGTATTTGATTTTGTTTAGCTTCATTGAGTGCTTGCTATGGTGCCAGGCATGGTGCTTATTATGCCTTGGGAGTTTCGAGATGAATAATACATGGTTCTTGACCTCCAGAGTATGGCAAGTGAATAAGATAGTAATTTTTAAGCTTCTGCACAACAAAGGAAATAATAAACAAAACTAAAAGGCAAACCTATGGAATAGGAGAAGATATTTGCAAATGATATATCTATCTGATAAGGGGTTAATGTCCAAAATATATTAAAAAGAACTTACACAATACAAAACCAAAAAAACCAAATAATCAAAAATGGGCAGAGGACCTGAACAGACATTTTCCAAAGAAGACATAACAGATGGCCAGCAGACATGAAAAGATGCTCAACCTCCCTGATCATCAGGGAATGCAGATCAGAGCTGTAGTCACCTCCAGTTTGTCAGAATGGTTAAAAACAACACAGGAAACAGGTGTTGTCGAGGATATGGAGAAAAGGGAACCTGGAACCCTCTTGCACCATTGGTGGGAATGCAAACTGGTGCAGCCCCTCTGGAAAACAGTATGGAGGTTCTTCAAAAAAACTAAAAATAGAACTACCCTCTGATGCAGCAATCACACTACTGGTATTTACCCAAAGAATACAAAAGTACTAATTCAAAGGGATACACGCACCCCAAAGTTTATAGCAGCATTATCTACAATAGCCAAATTATGGAAACAGCCCCTGTCCACTGATTGATAAATGGATAAAGAAGGTGTGTGTGTGTGTGTGTGTGTGTGTGTGTGTATATGTATATGTATATATGTATATATACATATATATAAAGAATACATATATACATCTATATAAAGAAGCTATAAAAAAGAATGAAATCTTGCCATTTGCAATGACATGAATGGAGCTATAGAGTATTATTCTAAGTGAAATAAGTCAGAGAAAAATACCATATAATTCACTCATGTGGAATTTAAGAAGCAAAACAAACAAGCAATGGGGAAAGAAGAGAGGCAAACCCAGATTTTTAACTATAGAGAACAAACTGTTAGTTATCAGAAGGGAAGTGGGGAGGGGCGGGGAGAATGGGTGAAATAGATGACTAAGGAATGCACTTGTGAAGAGAACCACGTGATGAATGGAAGAGTTAAATGACTATTGTCTACCTGAAACTAATAATTACATTGTGTGTTAACTAGCTGGAATTTAAATAACTTTTAAAAGAGAGTAATTTTTAGGGGAGCCTTGGGGACCCCTAGATCAATATACCCCAGTCTGAGAGTTTAGGGCCATTTTCTGGAAGCCACGGTACCTGAACTAAATCTCAGAGGAGGAATAAGAGTAAATTGTAAAAAAGGTGACCAGGGGAGAGTGTTGCATCCAGAGGAAACCACATGTGTAAAGGCATTCAGACATAAAGCTCTGTGATTTATGCTAAGAAATTTAGCATTCTAAGAAATTTAACATTTGTAACCTACTTCTATGTAGATCTTAAAGGATGAGGTGAGTGGAGACCAATAGAGAAGCCTCTCTGAATAAATATCAGAAGCTGGTTAAAATATTTGTGGATAAAATTTTAGACTTTTCAATGTGTTTTTACCTTCCCTTTCTAGGATCAGTTCGACAGCTTAGACAAGCATACACAATGGGGAATTGACTTCTTGGAAAGATATGCCAAATTTGTTAAAGAGAGGATAGAAATTGAACAGAACTATGCGAAACAATTGAGGTAAGTTATAATTTTTTTTCAGTTCTCAGAAATGAAGTTATATCTTTAAACAGATCAGTGTAAATTCTGTGGATTTTTTGGGTCGTAATTAGATTGAATTAGGTAACTGATTTTTAAAAAAAAAATTTTTTTTTAGCATTTATTTATTTTTGAGAGAAAGAGAGCGCAAGCTGGTGAGGGGCGGGGAGAGAGGGAGATACAGAATCAAGCAGGCTCCAGGCTCTGAGATGGCAGTACGGAGCCCAACGCGGGGCTCAAACCCCCTAGCCGCAAGATCATGACCTGAGCTGAGGTTGGACGCTCGACCAACTGAGCCACCCAGGTGCCCCATAACCAATTTGTTTTAATCAATTTAATTAAATAATTGGAATTATTTAGGAATATTGGCTAGCTAGATCATGCCGTAGATATTCCAGAAACATATGTAAAATGCTAAAATCAGGAAGCAAAATGCCAGGAAAAAGAAATTCCTGAGTAATATGCTTTCCCCTGTAATTTTGCTCTAGTAATCTTTCAAAAGCGTTGAAGATTTCTTCAATTTCTCAGTTCTTCAGAGTTTATAGAACTTCGAAATTGAGTGTGCGGAGCTGAATTTCTGTCAAAAATCAGATAATATATTTCTGATGAAAGTAATGTTGGAGTATGTGTTAGAAGATAATAGTTTTAAAGGGAAAGCTTTAGCCATAAAACAGATGGAATTTATCTTAAGGTTTTGTTCAGGTGGAAAATTGTTGTGAGACTACACCTTGACAAATAGTTTTGGTAGAACTTAATAAAAACGGTGCTTAAAGTCTCAAAGACTAGACCCCAGTATAAGGTTCTAGCCAGCAGGGTTAGGGTTCCTTATGTTGCAAGTGACAGAAAAGTAACCTAAAACAGGCACACATGACTAAGAAATGTAGGTATATTTAGGAGCGCCCGGGTGGCTCAGTCCATTAAACGTCCATCTCTTGGTTTTGGCCCAGGTTATGATCTCATGGTTGGTGAGATTGAGCCCCACTTAGATCTCTGTGTTGACAGTGTGGAGCCTGTTAGCGATCTTTTTCTCCCTCTCTCTCTGCCTCTTACCCCATTATCTCTCCTCTCTCTCTTTCTCTCTCAAAATAAATAAATAAATAAACAAACAAACAAACAAACATTTTTAATTAGAAAAAAAATTCAGGTATATTTTGATTCAGGGATCAAATGTGTCCACGCACCATTTCTTGGCTCTGCTTCCCCTTGTTGCTTTTATCTTCAGTTTCCATTCAGTACTATCCTTCCTGCCCCTTTAGCTCTAGATTTCATATCTTCATACCTCCACATTCCAGGGAATGATGGTCTTTTCTGTTGTGCATTTGGGGAAGGAGAGAGGAAGGAAAAGGGAGAAAGAAGAAATTGAAAGAGGGTGGGGGGGGGTGGAAGGAAAGCAGAGTGTAAGCTTGTGCCACCTTCTTTTTTCCAGAAACTCCAGTGAAGGTCATCTTTTATCATGCTAAACCTAGTGAGGTTATATGTTTCTCCTGAACAGTTGAGAGGTAGGAATACTCTTAGGTTGACTTATAGCTAGTGAAGGGGGAGGATAGTTACCCTAAAGAAATTTAAGTGGGTGGCAAAAGATTAGGGGATATTTGAGTGATAAACCACATATATCTACTACAGTAGTAGTGGTGTATGTAACTACTGACTGGTTATAGGGATGGAATAGAGTAGTATGATGAATAGATTACTTACAGTATTTTTATAATGATATGCTATTATAATGACATTTGCTAACATAGTGGCGTCATGCTAATGTACTGATCCCATTCATTTCCTCTGGTTTTTGTGTTTTGTTGTTGAGAGAGAAACAGAGCATGAGGGGGGAGGGGCAGAGATGGAGACACAGGATTCAAAGCAGACTCTAAACTTTGAGCTGTTAGCACAGAGCCTGTGTGGGGCTTGAACTCACGAGATGTGAGATCATACCTGTGCTGAAGTTGGACGCTTAACTGACTGAGCCACCCAAGTGCCCCTGTTTTGTTTTGTTTTGTTTTGTTTTTTAAACAAGGTATTTTCCATATGAAAATATGAACCAGCAAACCTACTAGGATATTAATAAAAATAATGATAATATTTCACCTGTCCAAAAGTTATGATCTGGGAACTTTATCCAGAATCTAGAATTCTTTACCCAAAATCAAGAAGCATTAAGGACCTCTGAGAGGTTAAAATAGCAAGAAAAAGTAATCACATGTGAACAATGAAAAATTTCCCTCATTTAATTTTCAATTTGATCTCATTTCTAGCACAGTAAGTTGTCTGGTTCCCAAGTTTTCCAACGGAAGTGAGGATAAGAAATGTTACAGGCAATGTAGTGATGACAGTTTGAAGTGACAATAAGGGAAGAGTTCAACATACTACAAAAAAACAGATGAAAACAGTGTTTCCAACATAAAAGCACTTTGTCAGTAAGGGAATGATGAAAAATACTATGGAATAAGCAGTTTAAATAAATCACATGTAGCAGGATAAACTTAAAAGGCTATTCAGTCCATCAGTGTAAAAAGCAAATTGTAGAACTGAATGTACAGCAAGATCTCCTTCTTTACTCGTGTGTATGTATACAGTTTTGTATAAAAGTTGTATATTTTCTGAAGAAGTCTAGGATACACTCCAAATTGTTTTATAGTGGTTATCCCTAGGGAATGGGAGTGGGGGATTGGTAGGAAAAGGAAGTTCCATTTTTTATTTAGACTTTTGAAATAGTGAAGTTTTTTCAGTGGTTGTGTATTATTTTTGTAATTTAAAACATTTGTTCTTAAGCAAAGAAGATGACATATTTCAAAAGAAAATTCTGTTACAAATTATAAAATAAAAATTGGTAATTTAGGGGTGCCTGGGTGACTCAATCAGTGAAGCATCCCAACTTCAGCTTAGGTCATGAACTCGTGGTTTGTGAGTTCAAGCCCCATGTTGGGCTCTGTGCTGACAGCCCAGAGCCTGGAGCCTGCTTCGGATTCTGTGTCTCCCTCTCTCTCTGTTCTTTTCCCTCTTTCTCTCACTTCTTCCCCCCTTCCCTCTCAAAAATAAATAAACATTAAAAAAATTTGTTTTGAAAATTAGTATTTATAAGGTAGAACTTCAACAATCTGGATGTCTAGAATAACTGGACTCGGGTTTCAGGAAGGCCAAGGTTTTACTATAGTAATAGGGCTAATCAAATGGCAGATTTGTTAGCCTTTCTGTTTTGTGACTGATAATAACCATTATAATTTTCAATGAAGCAAGGGTGGCTAGAACCCACAATTACATGATATGTAAAATACAGTTTTGTAGGAGACAGTAAGCTTTATTACGTATAGATACTCTAGATCAGTGATTTGCATCTTTCTTCTCTACCAGCACACTAAAGAAATTTGGCACATCTCCATCTTAATAGTGGCTCTCCAGTGTAATGCTTTTCAACAAAGACAGGATTATTGGAAGGTGTTGAGGAATTCCAGTAAGGTAGAATTGGGAAGAGGCATGTGTAACTTAAACCACTGACTCCCTTTCCTCTCTCTACATTGAGATTTGCTCCTTTGGCTGAATACTTAGTAAATGATTGAATTATCATTTACATGCTCTTTATAGTATCTGTTTTGTCCAAAGGGAAGAAGTTTGCCTTGTTTATTTCCTCTCTAATGGGAAAAACTCTTTCACTACCTTTTGAAGCAATTTCTTTTATAGTGAGGCAGCTTCCCCCCCTCCTAAATAACTATATTCAGAATGTTATACATTTATATTTTAGATATATTGTAAGATTAAAATTTTTCAGCCTTTCGTACCCTTAGTTTATTTTCCTCTTCCCCCTCTTATTTGTCTGTGAGGAGTGACTTACATCCTTTCAAGTTGGAAGGGGATGAGGAATAGTGTAAGTCTCTAAGGAATTTGGAAGCAAGGTTTGTAGGAACTTGAGGGGCTAGTTGTTATTAGGAAAAGGTGATTTATTACTGTCTAGTAAAACTTTAGTCATGAGACCCTTCACATGTATATTAGTGGGCCCTATGCTTGGAGGATGATTGCTAACATGTAACTTGGGGCATGGAGATAAAAGAAGTTTCCAAAGGAATTTTTATATGTTAAAGGAGACTTACAGGGGTGCCTGGGTGGTGCAGTCGGTTAAGCGTCCGACTTCAGCCAGGTCACGATCTTGCGGTCCGTGAGTTCGAGCCCCGCGTCAGGCTCTGGGCTGATGGCTCAGAGCCTGGAGTCTGTTTCTGATTCTGTGTCTCCCTCTCTCTCTGCCCCTCCCCCGTTCATGCTCTCTCTCTGTCCCAAAAATAAATAAAAACGTTGAAAAAAAAATTTAAAAAAAAAAAAAAAAGGAGACTTACAGGATCTTGGAGGTTGGGATAATGTTAAGCTAAGATTGTGTTTTACCGTTAGCAAAGTATTAACGTTGAGGAAGTTGAGTTCCTAGAGGAAGGTCACTCTGCCTGTCTCAGGGACTTGTCGATAGGCTCTATAAGTTGTAAAGAAGTCTAATTTTTTTCTTTTTCTTTTGTCCTGTACATCAGTTACAGATAATTGAGTCATCTCCATTTTGAGTGATGATATATGGTGACATCAGATTACTTGGTAGAATGTTTTTTGGTTTGCAGGCATAAAAAATGAAATCGGTCATTCTTTTAATAAACTTACACTATTGTATTTGTATGGCAGAGATTAAAATTTCTTTAGTAAAAAATGAAGCTGTATGTACATGATAGATATATATCATTTTTTTCTAGTAAAGATAATTACAGTATTAAGTTCCATCATAGAGATTGTTCTATGAAATTGTATTCCTCTACTTCCACAGACCATTCCTTTTTGGTTCAGATATGGCAGTGTGGTATACTGGAAGAGAAATAGATTGGACGACAGAAGCTTAACAGCTACTCTTACTTTAACTAGAACAGAAATCTCTCCCAATTCCTTTTGATCTTATGTTGTGTACCAACGCCAAACCTGGCCTACATAACTGGTCCTCCTAGAGCTGAGTGGATATAAGTTGAAGAATAAATAATTGATCTGTGTTTCAATTTAGTTTAGAAATTAGGATCTCTGCTCATATGCTGAAACTTTGACAAAGTACTGCTTTCTATCCATACTAGAGTTTTTGTTATGTACATCATTGTGATGAAGTTGTTCTACTAAGAGCTGTCCTAAATATTTAGGGTAGGCTTAGGTATAGAATAATCCAAATAAAACCGGTTTCTATTTTATATTTAGTCTTAACTTTCTCATGCCTCTTCATCACTGTTCTTTGTCACTCTGTTTAGTCTCAGAAGAACCTAGGGAGCTCATCTTAGTACTGTTTTGATGAAAGTAGAGATTACGTTTATTCTTTGGTTGGCCATTGTTTAACTCTCTACTGCTTTGGTCTCTTCTGTGTTTTTGATCAACTGTTGAATACAGTAAACCCTGTTAGTGGCATCTGGCTAGAGGCAGGAGGAACTATTGCCCATATTTTGGGGTTTAGATGAACTTTCTTCATAGAATTCAATCCTGTGGAAATTCTTTTATTCCTTTCAATCCCCACTGAGCCTGCCCGGGTTAAAAAAAAAAAAAATATATATATATGTATATGTATATATATATGTATATATACATATACATATATATATACACACACACACACATACACACATGCATACACACACATATAGGTGCCTGTATGAGATGATTTATTGGCTACATAATTGTGCTTCTTATTTAAAAAAAATTTTTGTTTTAATGTTTATTTTTGAGAGAGAGACAGAGCATGAGCAGGGTAGGGGCAGAGAGAGCAGGAGACAGAGAAACAATCCAAAACAGGCTCCAGGCTCTGAGCTATCAGCGCAGAGCCGAATGCAGGACTTGAACTCAAGAACCGTGAGATCGTGATCCCAGCTGAAGTCGGATACGTAACTGACTGAGCCACCCATGCGCCCCACTGTGCCTCTTAATTCTAGAATGTCATCACCTACTAAAATGTAAAACTTGACAGAAGAGAGAGATTTTTGTTTGTTCTGTGTACTGCTTATTTCCTAGCTTCTAGAACAGTGCCTGGCACAGAGCAAGCCTTTGTTTTTGGTATTTACTGAACACTTATATAGCATTTATTTTGTTAGCACTATTCTATTGCTGTTGTACATACTAATAGGTTTTATTTTCATAAAAACCCAGTGAGATTTCAGTTATTATTTTAAAGATAGGAAACTGAGTTACAGAGAGGTGAATAGTTAGTTGGCTTCAAAGTAGCTGCAGAGTCAGGGCTGTAGATGGTATATTATGCTGCTTCAGCATAGAGAGAATGAATAATTCTCTATCGAGGAGTTTTTTTTTTTCCTATCACCAGTGCCTAGTACCACTGAAACATCTTTGGGTCTCAGTGGTACTCTGAGACAGTAAAGACAATAATAAATTATCTGGAAACTGTATAACATAGTTTTTACAACTAACATATCTATTTATAATGTAATAGTTACAGAAATTTGATTAAAATGTAAATTAAATTGTGTACTTCATAAGTTTAGGTCTAGTTGTATGTTTTCCATAAAAATAAGAACAGATCCAAAAAAAAAGGTTAACACCTTAGAAGTCCTTCTTTTAAGAAAATGTTTTTTTCATTACGGAAAGTAAAAAAACAAAAACAAAAAACAAAACCTGTCAAGAAGCCCTGTTTATTTTCATTTCCTTTGCAAGAATACTTTTCAGTGTTTTTTAAACCTCATGTAGAAAGTGTTTGATTTTGGGGCGCCTGAGTGGCGCAGTCGGTTAAGCGTCCGACTTCAGCCAGGTCACGATCTCGCGGTCCGTGAGTTCGAGCCCCGCGTCGGGCTCTGGGCTGATGGCTCAGAGCCTGGAGCCTGTTTCCGATTCTGTGTCTCCCTCTTTCTCTGCCCCTCCCCCGTTCATGCTCTGTCTCTCTCTGTCCCAAAAATAAATAAACGTTGAAAAAAAAAGAAAGTGTTTGATTTTTTAATTAAGAGAACTTAAGACAAATACTTTTTTTTAGTTTATTTATCTTAGAGAAACTGAATGAGTGGGGGAGCGGCAGAGAGACAGGGGGACAGAGGATCAGAAGCAGGCTCTGTGCTGAGAGCAGAGAGCCCAATAGGCCTTGAACTCCTGAAGAACCCTGAGATCATGACCCGAGCCACAGTCGGAGGCTTAACCGACTGAGCCACTCAGGCACCCCTTAGAGAAATCCTTTTTACTTGTTATGATTCCCATAATCTATTATAAATTGTAGTTAGGGGTAGCATAAGGTTACTTTAGTTCTCTCTGATTCTTGCCTTTAATATTTTCCTTAACTGTGTTAATTCTTTTCTCCTGATGACTTAGAGAGCAAACACCATAGCAGTTGGAGAGCCTTTTCTTTAATGTCATGTAACTATATTTTCTTGATATGTTTGGATTGGACTTCATGTAGTTATCATTGGCATATTTTAGTTTTTTGATGTTTTATTTTTTGATTATTGTCATTCTTCTCTTATCCTACCTTGTTCTTTTAATGAGCCATAGAGGTCTGTTTTTGTCTCATTTCATTTTGTTATACCTAAAATGTTGCTGCCTGCTTCCAGCCCCCCAACTTAATTATCCACCAAACTACTAACCTACATTTTTAACTGGATTGAGTGTCATTTTCAGTTTACATATGCTGCTGCCTCATTTAATCTTCACAAGAGTTTGATGATCTGTGATAACCTTTGCAATTTTAAGTTCTTTATTTTCCTATAGCAAGCATCCAACAGTGAACTGTTGAGGAATGATTCAATCAATGTGGAATGATTCATTTTACAACTAAAGAAACTCAGGCTCATCACCTTAATGAGAATCACAATCCCTGTTCTTGATTTTTGTATTAAAGTGTTTTAGGTGTTTTTGTGTTTTTGTTTTGATTAAATGATGAAGCAGAACCTAACAAGTGAAACACAAAAGTCTTAGGATAGAAAGTTCAAACCAGTTGTATTGAATATTTTAATAGTAAGCTTTCTAATGAAAAGGATTTAAAGACCTTATTGTTTAAAGAACTAAAAAAAGTAAGTTGGTTGTTAATGGTGTTGGCTGTCTAGATCACTTCATTAATCTCTTGGCTCTTTCATAATGCCTTGAATAATTTCATTTCCAAATTACTTTTTGTGCCATTTGAATTATGTAGCAGTGATTAAAATGAGGTAAAATTTTTATTTCATTATCCTGTTTGTATCAAATATAGGTAAATCAGACATTTAACTGCTCATTTGAATCTAGACTATGCAGGTGTTACTATAGTTGTCTTTTAAGAATCTGATATTTAGAAGGGAAACAGAAGAGCAGAACAGAATTTCTTTGAAAAGTGTTATACTTAAATCTTTGGTGGCAGGCTCCTCCTTCCTCAGTCTAAATTGAAAAAATAAAGTAATTTTTCTTTCTTTTCTATCTTGAACATCCCTGAAAATATTCTTCTGAAAGATCTGCAGTTGCCTATAATCCATTATTATGCCTAAAGAGCAGTGAATTGTTGCATATATTCTTTGGGTATAAACTATAAAGCTGAGGCTAGTATAGCTCCATTCACATTTTAGGTACTGTGTACCCTTGATATGCTAAAGATAAAGCAAAAGTAGAAACTGGCATTAAAGAAATGAGAATAGATACTAAGGTAAACCTTTCACATCTTTGAAGCTTGATTCTTTCCCTATGCCTTTCATAAATAGGTCCTTTTATTTCTTCTAGTCATTTATGTATTTCAGCATCTGTCATTGGTTGAGGTGTAAAAAATGAGAATGAAGCATGTCCCTTTAAAATATATATATATAATATGCAGAATTTGTTGTAATATCACTTGTAGTAATCCCCCCCTTTTTTTATTTTTTAAAAAAGTTTATTTATTTTTGAGAGAGAGTGAGCGAGCAGGGGAGAGGCAGAGAGAGAGGGAGAGAGATAATGTCAAGTAGGCTCCATGCTGTCAGCACAGAGCCCTATGTGGGGCTCAAACTCACAAACCATGAGATCATGACCTGAGCTGAAACCAAGAGTCAGATGCTTAACTAACTGAGCCACCCAGGTGGCCCCCCCCCCGCTGTTTTTTTTACATTTAATTTTTTAAATTGTGGTAAAAATGTAGTTAACATATGATTTGCCATCTTACTCATTTTAAGTGTACATTTGAACTGCATTAAGTGTATTCATACCATTATGCATCCAATCTCTAGAACTTAATTCATCTTGAAAAATTAAATTCTATACCTGTTAAACAACTCCCCATTTTACCCTTCTCACAGCCCCTGCAGTTCTACTTTCTGTTTCTATGAATTTGACTACTCTAGGAACCTCATAAGTAAAATCATATTTGCTTTTTTTGTGACTGGCTTATTTCACTTACCATAATGTAAGGGTTATACATGTTGGGGCATGTTTAGAATTTTCTTCCTTTTTAAGGCTGAATAGTATTCCATTGTATGTATGTGTGTGTATACACACACACACACACACACACACACACCACATTTTGTTTATCTGTTAATGGACATTTGGCTTACCTTTTGGCTATGATGAATAATGATGCTATGAACAGGTGTGTATAAATACTTTTTTGAGTCCCTGGTTTCAATTCTTTTGAGTTATATACCTAGAATAGGAATTGCTGGATCATATGGTAAATCTGTGTTTAATTGTTTGAAGAACTACCATAATGTTTTTCTCAGTGGCTGTGAGCTGTTTTACATTCCCACCAGCAGAGCCCAAAGGTTCTAACACTTAAAATTTAATATTTAACACTTAAAATGTTCTTGCCAGCACTTAAAATTTCTCTGCTTTTATTTTTAAGAGTAGCCATCCTAATGGGTGTCACAGATCTGCTTGTGGTTCTGATTTGCATTTCCCTAATGATTAGTGATTTTGAGTATTTTTTCTTACGCTTGAGGGACATTTGTGTATCTTTGGAGAAATGCTATTCAAGTTCTTTGTCCCAATTTTTAAATCAAATTATTACTTTTTTTTTGTTACTGAGTTTTAGGTGTTCAAATATATTTTCTGTATTTTAACCCCTTATCAGATATATGAGTTGCAAATTCTTTCTCCCATTCTGTTGGTTGTGACTTTGGATGCACAAGTTTTACATTTTGATGTACAAGTTATTTGTTCTTTAATTGCCTGTGCTTTTGGTGTCATACCCAAGAAATCATTACCAAATCCAGTGTCATGAAGCTTTCCCCTTATTTTTTCTTAAAAGAGTTTTGTAGTGTTAGCTCCTGCTTTTAGGTCTTTGATCCATTTTGAGTTAATCTTTTTATATGGTGGAAGGTAAGGGTATACAACTTCATTTTGTCTGTGGGTATCTTTTATGTTTAATTTTACACTGTATAAGGAAAGATTCATGTTTGTAAGTGATGGAAAACCCAGTTTGAATGATGAGTATAATGAGAAATTTGTTGAATTATTTATTGATACCTTTTATTGATTTTACTTTTTAATTGAGTTCAAGAAGAGGTTGAATAGTCAACCTTGCTGGAAGGCCTGGAAAGTAGTTAGGTCACAGGGGTAAAAACGTATCTGAAACACATTCAGAGAGCCCTTTGTTTTCTTCTTTTTCTCCAAAAAAAATTTTTTTTTGTTTTTGTTTTTGGCTTCTTTTGGTGGGTTGCCTCCATTCTTTCAGTCAGACTGGCTTTCTCTGTATAGCAGGAAATACACTCACCAGCAGTGCCAGTTTTATGTCTCAGATATTCAGCTCTCATACTGGCCTCAAGGTCCCAAGACCTTGGGAAATTCTAGGA
This sequence comes from Puma concolor, assembly GCF_028749965.1. Lineage (NCBI taxonomy): Eukaryota > Metazoa > Chordata > Mammalia > Carnivora > Felidae > Puma > Puma concolor. Next base: position 79,802,278 of record NC_141674.1, read on the forward strand.
AGAAAACTCTTTGGCTCAGTGAGATTCAGTTTCTATCTCTGGATCACTTAATTCAGGCCCATAAATAGGGCCATTTCAATTAATCTGGCAGCTCCCAAGCATGTTAACTGTTAGATTGCGGGGAGAAGGGGCAGTTAAGAAGAGGGATGCTGATCAGTCTCAGGTATCTAATACTATGCTTCTGCCAGAAGAAATAATATGAGTTGTATCCCATTTTACAATAAATATGATATTGGTCTCCTGTTAAATAAGGATTGGAACTCAGCTTCTCATTGGAAGGTGGTTGAAAATGTATAGAGGTGATTTTCAGCCTTTAAAAATCTTTGGGATATCTTATACTCTGTCATTTAACTGTAATATGTAGTTTTAATAAAAGTGAATTAAAATTTTGAGACATTATTTGAAATATTCTATAATTTTCCCTAAAACCAAAAATAAATAAAAACATGAAAATGGATAAAAAAGATTAAAATTGGGAATTTAAATTTAAGTAGTGTGATTATATTTAATATTACATATATCATTAGCATATATATGGAATACCGTAAGTTTTGGAGAAGCCCATTAAATTTAGAAGCTTTGTCTGACCGCTGAAGGAGAAATGTTCATTCTTGTGTTTCTAGAGTGCGAGATCCTAAGGTAGTTGGAAAACATGGGTGAAACACACATATATCAAAACAAAGCATCAGCATACCTGTGACATCTATTTTAATTTCTTTGATATGTATTGCATGTGTATAAAACTTTGTGTTTCAGTTAATTCCTAATTTACAGCACCCTACTCAAAAATGTGACTTACATATGGCCTGCTATCATAATTGGTTACTTTTGGAATCTCTGGTTTTGTTCGAAGTTTGTGAAAAAGAATAGCCTAGGGGAACTGACAGTTAAGGATAGATTTCTTGAGAGTGATGAATTGCGTAAAATATCTTCAGTTGAGAAACAACCTAAATGCTTTACACTTAACATGTTTAAGACAAGCCACACTGAGATTTATTTGAGCTAATAAGCATATTATGTTAAAAATGTGAAGCAGGGATTTATGGGACTTACTAATCATTCACACTTGTTTATGAATTTTTGCTGACTTTACACTGTTTTCTTAGAAGTTTCAAAGATCAGCTGCTTTGAAGGGAATACATTCTTTATGTTGTTACCATTAATTTTTTGAAAAAATTATAAAAATAGTATATGACTATTGTAACACATTTAAATTCAAGTCCTTTCCCAGCCCCTCTCCCTAGAAGTGAGTATAATTAATAATTTGTTGTGTCTTCTTCCAGAACTTATGTTTTCCTAGAATAGAAGTTTTGATTTGGTGTAATACAAGCAAAACATTTTGGACCATGCTTTAGTTTTTCTAGTGGCAGGGTTGGCTTGGATGGAGCCTAGTGGCTTGTGTACGGTTTCTATGGGCTCTTTATACTTGGGGTTTGGGAAGAGTTGCTATAGACGGGTGACTTTTACATAAAGAATGGCAAGAGTGATGAAAAAAATTGCTTAGGACTAACCTTGCATTGCAAAAGATAAAAGTAATTATTACTTTCTTCTTCCCCTTCCCTCTTCTATATATATGCTTTTCCTCCCAGAAGCTAGAGTTTGTTTATTTATTTTAATGTTTGTTTATTTTTGAGAGAGAGAAAGAGTATGAGCGGGAGAGGGGCAAAAAGAGAGGGAGACACAGATTCCGAACTCACAAACTGTGAGATCATGACCTGAGCTGAAGTCGGACGCTTAACTGACTGACCAAGCCCTCCAGGTGCCCCCAGGAGCTAGAGTTTAAATTAATGTTTTTTATGCTATGTTTAAGCTGTGTTACGGCTTTTATGGGTAACCTCTGGTAGCCATAATTATTTTAAGAGACAGAAGCCCAACTCAGATTGGAATTTATTAATGTGACTGAAAAGTTCAGGGATCTGGATACTCAGGAAAATGTTAAGAATTCTCTTCTCTTGGTTTTGCTTTCCTCTCTGTTGGTTGGTTTAATTCCCAAATAGTCTCTTCTCACATGGTAAATCTAAGATTATATCCTATCGGTTTAGCTTCAGCAGAGAGAGACATGTTTTCCCAAGAAGTACAACAGAAATTTTAAGATTGACTTTTGTTAGCCTGGAATAATGAGGCTGGATCAAATAAATATTTCTAGACCATAGCATGTGGCCAGCAGCACCATAACTACATAGATGTGACATTGAAAGAGCTGTAGTTTTGGATATGCTAGGCGGTACTGAAGTAGTAACTCCACATCCCAGGGGTTTTACACAGCAGATCTTATTTCTTGCTCATGCAAAGTTGACTACAAGTTCAAGTGATAACTCTCTAGGGTAGCCCATGTGATAACTCAAAATCCAGACTATTTTCATCTTCCATCTCTGCATGGAGCCTCCACAGTTGCTTCAGCAGGGAATGGGAGAGCCCTTAGGGTTATGCACAAGTTGTCAGTGCTTTAGTCTGGTAGTTACACAGAGCTTATGGCCCATGATACAGAATTAGTCACGGGGTCTTGCCTAACTGCGGGGGGGGGGGGGGTCGCTGGGAAATGTATAAAATCACGTGTTTTTTTTTGATGAGCAGAAATATATCTGTCACAAGCTGTTAGAAAATAAAGGGTAGTCAGTGATGCAGATAGGCAAAACAGTTAATGCCCTCTATAGCCTGGAATTCTAAATAGTGCTTAAAATGTTGATATACAAAAATGTGTTCAGAGTTTGAAACTACTTGCTCTTTGAAATGTTTTTTGCCCAAGTTTGGCTTATTTTTGTTTAAAGTAATTCATGGATTCGTGGTTGAAAATCACTGACTTTAAAAGTAATTTCTAGGGGCACCTGGGTGGTTCAGTTGGTTAAGTGTCTGACTTTGGCTCAGGTCATGATCTCCTGGTTTGTGGGTTCAAGCCCAAAGTCAGGCTGTGTGCTGACACTTGGAGCATGGAGCCTGATTCAGATTTTATGTCTCCCTCTCTGTCTCTGCCCCTCCCCTGCTTGTGCTCTATCAAAAATAAACAAACATTAAAAAAAAAAAAGTAATTTCTAGGAGCTCCTGGGTGGCTTAGTCAGTTAAGCATCCAACTCTTGATTTTGGCTCAGGTTATGATCTCGGTCACAGTCGTGAGATCCAGCTTTGTGTTCGGCTCCCTGCTGGGCTTGAAGCCTCCTTAAAATCCTCTTTCTCCCTCTCCCTCTCCCTCTCCCTCTCCCTCTGCTCCTCCCCCATTCATTCTCTCTCTCTGTCTTATAGGAATGAATGAATGAATGAATGAATGAATGAATGAAAATGAATAATTTCTAGAATACAACACATTTATATGTTGGAGACTGTGTAGTTATGTTTCTTTTTTTTTTTTTTTTTAAGTTTGTTTATTTTGAGAGAGAGCATGAGAGCAGGTGGGGGGGGGGCGTGGAGAGAGAGAGAGAGAGAGGGAGAATTCCAAGCAGGCTCCACACTTTCAGCACGGAGCCTGATGCAAGATTTGAACCCACGAATGGAGAGATCGTGACCTGAGTCAAAATCAAGAGTTGGACGCTTAACTGACTGAACCACCCAGGCACCCCTAGACTGTAGTTATCTTAATCAATGTGCTCATAAATTAGTTACCTTGTAATTGCTAAATTAAATATTTTTGGTATCAGTGCTGTTATCTCTCTTTGATGTACATACCTGTGGCAGATGGACTGCTATCCAATAGACATTCCTCCTCCTATAACAGCTTTATTGAGATATCATTTACATACCATAAGATTTCACCCTTTTAATGTATACAATTCAGTGGTTTTTAGTATACTCACAGAGTTGTCAAACTGTCACCAATATTTAATGTTAGAATATTTTTATCATTGCAAAAAGAAATCCCCGTACCCATCAGCAGTCATTCTCCATTCACCCCTCCCTCTGGCCCTAGCAACCACTCATCTACTTTCTGTCTTTGTGTATTTGTCTGTTCTAATTAACTGAATTATTCCCATCGCTTCCCCATCTTCCTTTTTGAGTTCTCTCTTTTTTTTTTTTTTTTTTTTTTTAACATTTATTTATTTTTGGGACAGAGAGAGACAGAGCATGAACGGGGGAGGGGCAGAGAGAGAGGGAGACACAGAATGGGAAACAGGCTCCAGGCTCTGAGCCATCAGCCCAGAGCCCGACGCGGGGCTCGAACTCACGGACCGCGAGATCGTGACCTGGCTGAAGTCGGACGCTTAACCGACTGCGCCACCCAGGCGCCCCTTGAGTTCTCTCTTAGAAAGACTCTAGGTCATATACAATTAACTGGTGTGGTAGCTATGATTCATCATTCTTTCTGTTGATATGGTACCTGAAATAATCAATGGGTAGCACATAGATTCGCTGATGTTTGAGTTAATAAATTAATTCATCCACAAAAACGATTTTGGGTGGTGTTTCAGATAACTTTGACTAAGAACCAATGGTTAAGGGTGTATGGTTGGATTTCCTTAATATGATGTAGAAGGGCCTCTGCTGCTCCACCTCACTAATTACCATTTTTGGTTCACAGTTGATGTTCCAGCAACAATGAACCCATTTGTAGTTCTTCATAAATGCTATAGTATTTTTCTTTTCCTTGCCTTTGCTCATTAGGTCTTCTCTATTTAGAATTCCCCCTGGGCTTTCCAGTTGTCTAATTCTTGTTTACCTTTTCAGGGCATATCAGGGAATCAAATTTCAACCTTTCTCCTCTGGGGAAGCTCCTCTATAGAGCCTTCTATTGTTCTTTTACCATATTATGTTATGGAAAAGCATTTTATATATTTGATATCTCTAGGCCAGCAGTCTCTGAACTTTTTATTCCTTACCTGTAGAAATTGCTTGAACATGTGTGTGTGCACAATTATTAATAACTAATGTATATGTACTAGCGTGGTGTGGTAAATGTTAGTAAAGCTTTAAAAACATTTTTTTAATATACTTATTTCACTTTTGAGAGAGTGCTTGCGTGTGAGTAGGGGAGGGGCAGAGGGAGAGAGAGAGAATATTAAGCAGGCTTCAGGCCCAGTGCGAAGCCCAATCTTATAACCGTGAGATCATGACCTGAGATGAAATGAAGATTCAGACTCTTAACAGACTGAGCCACCCAGGTACCCCTAAGACATTTATTTTTAATTGTAATATAGTTGACATGTTATGAGTTTCAGGCGTACAACATAATGATTTAAACATTTATATAAATCATACAGTGCTTACTATGATAAGTGTAGTTACCATCTGTCATCACTTATTGCACTATAATTGACTGTATTGACTATGCTGTACTTTAAATCCCTATGGTTGACTTATTTTATAACTGGAAGTTTGTACCTCTTAACCTCTCGTACCTATTTCACCCATCTCCCTTATCTTCTCCTCTCTGGTAATCACCAGTTTTTGTTCTTTGTATTTATAACTCTTTCAGTTTTTTTTTTTTATTTTATTTTATTTTATTTTTTTTATGGTCCACCACACAGAAGTGAAATCGTATGGCATTTATTTTTCTCTGTCTGACATATTTCACTTAACATAATATTCATTAGGTCCATTCATATTGTTGCAAATGGCAAATTTTTTGTTTTTTTGTTTTTTTTTTTATGGCTGAGTAATATTCTTGTGTGGGTGAGTGTGTGTCTGTGTCCCACATCTTCTTTATATATTCATCTATTGATGGATACTTAGGTTGCTTCTGTATCTTCACTATTTAAATAATTCTGCGATAAATATACAAGTGCATATATCTTCCTGAATTAGTATTTTCATTTTCTTTGGAGAAATATCCAGAAGTGAAATTACTGGGTCATGTGGTATTTCTATCTTTAAATTTTTGAGGAACTTCCATGCTGTTTTCCATAGAGGCTGGAGGCTGCACCAATTTACATGTCCACCAACATAGGGGCACAAGGGTTCCCTTTTCCCCACATCCTCACCAGCACTTGTTTCTTGTTATTTTGATACTAGCCATTCTGAAAAATGTGAGGTTGTTTTGCTTTTCGTTTCCTTGATGGTTAGTGAGGTTGAACATTCTTTGATGTTTCTGTTGGCCATCTGTATGTCTTTGGAAAAATGTCTATTCAGATAACTATAGCTATTTTTAATGAGATTGTTCTTTTGGTGTTGAGTTGTATGAGTTTTTTTTATGTATTTTAGATATTAACTCCCATTGGATATATCATTTGCACATATCTTCCATTTAGTAGGTTGCCTTTTCGTTTTGTTGATGGTTTCTTTTGCTGTGAAAAAAGCTTTTAGTTTTATGTAGTCCCAATTATTTATTTTTGCTTTTGTTGCCTTTGGCTGAAGAGAGAGATGTAAAAATGTAATGCCAAGACCAATGTCCAAGACTTTACTGCCCATGTTTTTTTCCTGTTAGGAGTTTTATAATTTCAGGTCTTTAATCTATTTTGAGTTTATTTTGTGTATGGTATAATTAAGTTCCATTTCATTCCTTTGCACACATCTGTTCAGTTTTCCCAGCGTCATTTATTGAAGAGACTGGCTTTTCCCTATTATATATTCTTGCCTTCTTTGTCAAAGATAAATTGACCATAAAGGCATGGATTTATTTCTGGGCTCTCTATTCTGTTCTGTTGATCCATGTGTCTGTATTTGTGCCAGTACCATACTGTTTTGAATACTGAGGCTTTGTGGTGTACTTTGAAATCTGGGATTGTGATATCTCCAGTTTTGTTCTTTCTCAAGTTTACTTTGGCTATTCAGGGTCTTTTTGTGGTTCCATACAAATTGTAGGATTATTTGTTATAGTTCTGTGAAAAAATGGTGTTTTGATAGGGATTGCTTTGAATGTGTAGATTGCTTTGGGTAGTATGGACATTTTAACAATATAATTCTTCCAATTGAGCATGAAATATCTTTCCATTTATTTGTGCCATCTTTTATTTCTTTCATCGTTTTATGGTTTTCAGAGTACAGGTCTTTCACCTCTTTGTTTAAATTTATTCCTAGATATTTATTCTTTTTGATGCATTTGTAAATGGGATTAATTTCTCATTGTGCCATTTTGTCATTAGTTTATAGAAACACAACAGTATATTAATTTTGTATCCTGCGATTTTACTGAATTCATTTATTCTTAGTTCATTTATTGTTTTTGGTGGAGTCTTTAAGACTTTATATGGTATTGTGTCATCTGTCAATAGTAACATTTTACTTATTCCTTAAAAATATGGATGCTTTTTATTTCTTTTTCTTTTCTGATTGCTATGGCTAGAACTTGTAGTATTATGTTAATTGAAAGTGGAAAGAGTGATCATCTTTGTCTCGTTCCTGATCTTAGAGGAAAAGCTTTCAGCTTTTCACCATTGAGTGTGGTGTTAGCTGTTGGCTTGTCATATATGGACTTTATTATGTTGAGGAATGTTCCCTGTATACCTACCTTTTTGAGAGTTTTTATCATGAATGAATGCTGAATTCTTTTCCTGCATCTGTTGAGATTATCATATGATTTTTATTCTTTGTTTTGTTAATGTGCTACATTCACATTGATTGATTTATGGATTTAAGCCATTCTTGCATTCCAGTAATAAATCCCACTTAATTGTGTTGAATGTTTTTTTAAAAACTTTTTTTAGAATATTTATTTATTTTTGAGAGAGAGCATGCAGACATAGGCGGGACCGGGGGAGCAGAAAGAGGGAGACAGAGGATCTGAAGCAGGCTCTGAGCTGTCAGTGCAGAGCCTGATAGCGGGGCTCAAACTCACAAACCATGAAATTATGACCTGAGCCCAAGTCAGATGCTTAAGTGACTGAGCCACACAGGTGCACTGAGGTTTGTTTGTTTTTCTGATTCAGTTTCATTACTAGTATTTAGTGTATTCAGATTTTCTTTCTTCCTGATACATTCGTGAAAATTGTATTTTTCTGGGAATTTATCCATTACTTCTAGGTTGTCCAATTTGTTAGTATATAAGTTTCCATAGTAGTCTCTTATAATCTTTGTATATTTGTGGTGTTGGTTTTAACGTCTCTCCTCTTTCATTTCTGATTTTATTTATTTGAGTCCTCTCTTTTTTTCTAGTTGAGTCTGGGTAATGATTTATTGTTTGTTTCTTTGTTTTTATTTTTTTAACGTTTATTTATTTTTGAGACAGAGAGCACAAGTCAGGGAGGGGTAGAGAGAGAGTAATACAGAGAATCTAAAGCAGGCTCCAGGCTCTGAGCTGTCAGCACAGAGCCTGACGTGGGCCCCGAACTCACTAACCAGGAGATTACCACCCCAGCCAAAGTCAGATGCTTAACCGACTGAGCCACCTAGGTGCCCCTGTGTGGTTTTTTTTTTTTTCTAGTTCCTTTAGATGTAAGGTTAGATTGTTTGAGATTTTTTTATTGCTTGAGGAAGTCTTATATCATTATACTTTCCTCTGAGATCTGCCTTTGCTGTGTCCCAAAGATTTTCATTGTCGAGTTTACATTTTTGTTTGTCTCAAGATATTTCATTATTTTCTCTTCAATTTATTTGTTGACCCATTGGTTATTTACTTGCATATTGTTCAGCCTCCATATGTTTTTGTTTTTTCCAGTTTTTTTCTTGTGATTGATTTTCTAGTTTCATACTGTTGTGGTCAGAAAAGATGCTTGATGTGATGTCAGTGTTTTTAAATTTATTGAGACTTGTTTTGTGGTCTAAATGTTATTTATCCTGGAGCCTGTTCCATTTGTACTTGAAAAGACTGTATTCTGTTCTTTTTGGGTAGAATGTTCTGTATATATCTGTTAGGTGCATGTGTTCTGATGTGTCATTGAAAGCCAAAGTTTCCTTATAGATTTTGCATATACCTGTGTTGTCATCTGTTGATGTAAGTGGGTGTCAAAGTTCCCTACTTTTACTGTATTACCATCAATTTCTCCCTTTATGTCTGTTAATATTTGGCTTATATATTTAGATGCTTCTCTGTTGGGTGCATAGATATTTACAGTTGTTGTATTCTCTTATTGGGTTAATCTCTTTACATTAAGTAACGCCCATCTTTGTTTTAAAGTCTGTTTTGTTTGATGTAAGTATTGCTGTCTCAGCTTTTGTTATTGTTTCCATTTGCCTGGAATATCTTTTTCCATCCCTTTACTTTCAGTCTGTATGTATCTTTAGGTCTGAAGTGAGTCCCTTGTACGCAGCATATAGATGGGTCTTGTTTTTTTATCTATTCAGTTACCTAGTTACTTTGATTGGAGTATTTACGTTTTTTGATTGGAGCATTAAATGTTCATTTACCTTTAAAATCATTATTAATATTTACTGATTGCTATTTTGTTAACGATTTTCTAGTTGTTTTTGTAGTTCTTCTAGTCTTTTTTCTTTGCTTTTCTCCCTTGTGATTTGATGACTTCTTAAAAAATTTTTTTTTAATGTTTATTTTTGAGACAGACACACACACACACACACACACACACACACACACACACACACGGAGTGTGAGCAGGGGAGGGTCAGAGAGAGACACACACACAGAATCCGAAGCAGGCTCCAGGCTCGGAGCTGTCAGCACAGAGTCTGACCTGGGGCTTGAACTCACAAACTGAGATTATGACCTGAGCCGAAGTCAGCTGCTTAACAGACTGAGCCACCCAGGCGCCCCCGATGACTTTTTTTAGTGTTAGGCTTGGGTTCTTTTCTCTTTGTTTTTTTGTGTATCTGTTACTTGTTTTAGGTTTGTGGTTACCATGAGGTTCAATATATAACATGCTATGTATATAGCAGTCTATTTTAAATTGATGGTCACTTAAGTTCAAACACATTCTTAAAGCACTTTTGTTTTATATATTTGATGGTACATTTTATATCTTTTTATTTTGTGTATCCCTTAACTAATTATTGTAAACAAAATTGATTTTACTGCTTTTGTCTTTAACCATCATACTAGTTTTATGAGTGATCTAATACTTTCACCATATATTTGCTTTTCCTGGTGAAATTTTTTCTTTTCATAACTTTCTTCTATTTATGGCCTTTTCTACCTTAAGAAGTCCCTAAAGCACTTTTTTTTAAGGTCAGTTTAGTGGTGATAAAGTTTTTTAATTTTTGCTTGTCTGGGAAACTATCTTTCCTTCACTTTGAATGATAACCTTGCTATGTAGACTATACTTGGTTGTTGGTTTTTTTCCTTTCGGCTTTTGGAATGTCATGCTACTCCTTTGTGGCTTGCAGAATTTCTGCTGGAAATCAGCTGATAGACTTAGGTGATTGTTGCTGTGTACATAATATTTGCTTTTGTCTTGCTGCTTTAAGATTGTCTCTTTAATTTTTGACATTGCATTATTATGTGTTTTGCTGTGGACCTCTTTGGGTTCATCTCCTTTAGGGCTTTCTTTCCTTCCTTGGCATGGATATCTGTTTTATTTTCCAAGTTAGGGAAATTTTCAGCTATTAATTCTTCAGATAAGTTTTTTTGTCCTCTCTCTTTTCTATCTGGGACCCCTATAATGCAAATGTTAGTATGCTTGATGTTGCCCAGGCGTCCCTTTAACCTATTCTTTAAAAATTCCTTTTCAGGATGAGTCCCACTACTCTGTCTTCCAGATTACTCATTCATTCTTCTGCTTTCTCTAGTGTATTTTCCACTTCATGTTTTGTATTTTTCAGCTCTCATAGATTTGTTTTTTATATTTTCTTAACTCCTTGTTTAAATTCTGAATTCATCTATTCTTATCTCAAGTCTGGTGAGCATCTTTATGACCATTATTTTGAATTCTTTATCCAGTAGATTGCCTATTTCTGTTCTATTTAGTCCTTTTTCTGAGATTTTGTCTTTCTTTCATTTGGATCGTATTCCTCTATTTCCTTGTTTTGTCTGTCTCTCTGTTGGTTTCCATATATTAGATAGGTCACCTGTGGCTCCTGGTCTTGAAAGCAAGTGGCCTTATGTAGAAGGTATTCTTTGGGCCAAAGTAATACAATTTCCCTTGGTCAGCAGAACCAGGCACTCCAGGGATAGTCCCTGTATGGGCTCTTCGCACCCTCATGTTCTGACTGGGCCACAGTGCTCCTGGCTGAGAGGCCTGTTGTGAGTGTGGTGGTGGTGGAGTTAGCTCCTGGTATAGCTGGCTGCCAGGCTCCACTGTGACATGCTGAGCAGGCATGCTCGGGGGTGTGGAGCTGGGCTCCTGGGCCCCTGGCCTTTCCCAGGTCAGGAGTTGCTTTGGAGGGGTACCTGCCAGAGCAGATAGGTTAAATAGGGTAGGTCTGCAGGGGAACACTGGACTGGGTGAACAGTTCTACCAAAGTAGATGGGAGAGTTTCAGAACTGGTGGTGCCTGCCAGGAGAGGGCCAAGTAGGCTGAAGGAACAAAAGAAAGATGGCAACTGCCAATGCTTCCATTTCTGGAGAAGTTTCCTACAGAAACTTGCTTTCCTTGTGCAGATCCCCAGAGAGGGAGGGTACTTTATGTAGGGCTTCATCCCTTTGCTCCTTAGGTAAGACCTCTGCACCTGTGATATCTGGTTCCTGACTATGTCGCTGCCCCTACTATCCTTTTTTTGATGGGCTTTTTCTGTATATCTTTAGTTGTAGAAGAGGTGTTCTGCTAGTCTTCAGGTCATTCCCAGAGTGAGTTGCACTGTATGTACTTGTAGCCGTGAGTGTTATGGAAGAGAGAAGCTCTGGATCTTTGTTCTCTTTCATCTTACGGTAACTCCTTTCTTTTTCTTTCTTTTCTTTTTTTTTTTTTTTTTAATTTTTTAATGTTTATTTTTTGAGAGAAAGGAGGAGGGCAGGAGGGAGGAAGGGCGGGGGGGGGGGGGGAGAGAGAGAGAGAGAGAGAGAGAGGGAGGGGGTGAGGGTCAGAGAGAGAGGGAGACAGAGTCCAAAGCAGGCTCCAGGCTCTGAGCTGTCAGCACAGAGCCCAATGCAGAGCTTGAACTTAGGAACTGTGAGATCATGACCCTAGCCAAAGTCAGACACTCAAAGTCAGACTGAGCCATCCAGGGGCCCCTTCCCCTCCTTTCTATTAAACTTTTGGTAAACAAGTATATAAATGTAAGGCCTGAAGCTTTTATCCTGTACCTTGTTTTACAACCAGTGGTGACTATGAGTTTTTTAATTAACTTGGTAAATGTAACCCTCCTCAGTGTCTTGCCTGTTCTCTCCCCTGACTCTTCAGGGTGTTAAGACCTCTTTTGTATTATAGCATCCTTTGCATACCTTTATCATAGCAGTTATTATGTTGTATGTTGTAATTATTGGTATATACTTCTGTATTCCTTTCAATGGAATGTAAATCTTGAATGTGGATATTCTCTCATTTCTAATGTTCCCAGTAACTTGCACAGTGCCTAGCATATAGAGGATAATTATAGAATGAATAAGCTGAATTAAATGGAATGAATTGATAATGATTTGAGAATAATTAGAACAATGCTTCTTTTGAAGTATTTATTTGAAAGGCCATAGGGCCATTTATTTTTTAAATGCCTATAGGTTAAAGCAGTATATATCATATTTGTGTTGATGAACTAGTTTCTTTTTGAGTTTCCAATTCATTGTGTATTGTTGCTTTTGTAAAATCCAATAAAAATTTAATGCCAGAAAAAATGTCATAAAAAAGAGACATGTAAAATACAGGCACCAATTTTTTTATTATTAGATTCAATAGACATAAACTTACTCTCAACTTGTGTACTTAGCTTTTTGTGGATTAGTCACAAACAATCTGTGGAGCTTTACTTGTCCATGGACCATATTTTGAGAACTGTATAAAGCACTGTGTTAAATGCTTTACAAATATTATCCACTTTAATTTTCATAACCCTGTGGGGTGTAGGTACTGTTATTGCTATTGATAGGAAATTGGGCAAGTGAATTATCCAAGGACACTAGATGCCACACAAAACAGCCAGGATTCAAACCCAGGTAGTATAGTGTTACTTCAGAGTCCATGTTCTAGTCTTCTTATGAGTTTGCAAAGATGAGATGAGGTAGCATGTTAGTCTGAGACTGTCTAGAATGGACGTAGATGCAGGCAAAGAAAGTTGCAGTATAAGTGTAATTAATATGCCTTAAAAAAAGAGAATGTGAAGGGTCCCATAATGATGTTCATATAAAAGTAGAATTATGGAGGATGCTGACCAACTGTTCTTTTATCCTATTAGTGAATCAGCATTTGTTTTCATATCTTAGTTCATTTTAAAATATCTGATTTGCAAAACAAAATAGTGATGGTATGTCTTTGAAGTACATGTCTTTTTGCTGTGACTCAGTGTCATACACTGAGTACTTTGTTTCTTCTCTTCCTCCTCTTTGCTTATTTGCTAGCATAATCATCCTTATTATTATGATTACACTCATACAAACACAGATAATAACATTTCCTTTTACAGATACCAGTATTTTCAGAACAAAATGTAGAGATAATATGTTAATGGTAGTAGATGATTATACTGCTGTCTTGTTTTTTATCATTAAATTCTTGATATCATGAAATTGGCAACTTAGAGAATATTTCAGTTTTAGTAGTAGTATATTTTGTACGTTAAAAAATTTTTTTCTTCCTATAGAAATCTGGTTAAGAAGTACTGTCCCAAACGTTCCTCCAAAGATGAAGAGCCAAGGTAAATTCTACACCTGTTTATTATTGCATATTAAAATTTAAAAAATACTAATATTTGTGTTATTTAGTAAAATAAATATGCTGTTAGCCCTTTATAATGATTTTTTAAAGTTTTAATTAAATCACAGTTATATGAAGAAGGAACAACTTTAATAAGAATGAATATTTCAGTGGGCTCAGTTTTCTGAAATAGTTGAAGTATGTGGGACTTCACTTGAGTCACTTAGTCTTTCGTATTTTTTCCATACTTGATTCTGTAGTTGTTAGCTTATTAGATTCTTGCTTTTACTCTTAGAGGTATTAAGATAGTTTGGCTGGTCGGTTTAAAGGGATAATGAAAAGGAATGAGGTTGTCAGGGTAATCTTGGAACTCTGAATAAAAGTTTGGGAATTACTTATGAGCTTTTTGGTCTTAAACAGGGGTATGTGGATGGCTCTGAAATGCAGAAACAAAGAGACTAGACTTAAAACAGCTTTGTGTATAATTGTTAATTGTTAGGATTCTTAGGTTTAGTGTTAACGGAGTTCTATCTGAGCTATTTGCCTTCAGCCAAAAGAATAGTCTGGCAGTGTATTCAGAGTAGATCTATACATTTTAGTACAGCAATTCTCTTTGTTTCTTTCCTTCTCTCCACACACATTTTTTACCCTTATTTTTGCCCCTTCTTACCCCTCTTTTGGTGCCAACTATAATGGCACTTTACTTCCATTCAGGATGTGGGCAGGCATACAAGCAGCTGTGTCCAGAGCTGATAGCAAAATTGTTCTGTAGATCAGCCATCGAGATGCATTTGAGTGGTATGATTGGCAGGTTCTGTCCTCGAGAGCAAGCGTATCATCTCTGCACCAGGTTCAGCTGCCATTCCTAGGAATCCAACCAAGTGGGCCAGTCACCCCAGCTCAGGCCAGTCACTTGGCTACTTAAGAGATTCCAGTATGTCAAAAGAGCCTGCAGGTAGTATTCTTAATATTTTTTGACCCCATATATCCCTTTATTTATAAATTAAGACTACTTGAAAGTATACAAACATATACAACTTGAGCTTAATATGGGATTCTTTCATACAAAGTTAATTTGGAGTTAGTAGTGAAGAAAGAGTTAGGTTGAGTATGTTAAAATTTGTCAAGTGTCAGGCTGAATCCATACCTCACAAAAAACATTTGTAAAGAAAATAAAGGAAATTTCACCATTTTTTAATATGTTTTTGTCAGGTTTACCTCGTGTATAGCCTTTTTTAACATCCTTAACGAGTTGAATGACTATGCAGGACAACGAGAAGTAGTAGCAGAAGAAATGGCACACAGAGTTTATGGTGAATTAATGAGATATGCTCATGATCTGAAAACTGAAAGAAAAATGGTAATTATTGTTTTTATCCAGTTATATATAATATGAAATATTTTCACATAATTACTTTGCTTTTCAAAGTAATGTTTGTTCAGTATAAACTGGTTTTCTGTTTCACTCAGTTTCTTCTAGCCAAAATCATCTTAAGATACTCTTGCTAATTTGTAACCTTTTTGGATTTAAGACCAAGATTTGATAACCTACAGCCCATGTGCCAAATTTAGCTTACTGCCAGTTTTTCTTAGTTCCCATGGGCTAAGAATGGTTTGTACATTTTGGATAGTTGAAAAGAAGATCAAAAGAATATTTCATGGTATGTGAAAATTGTATGAAATTCAAATTTCAGTGACTATAAATAAAGTTTTATTGAAACAGGCCCATACTTACTCATTTATGCATTGCCTGTGGCTGCTTTTGATTATATCAGAAAAGTTGAATATCTGTAACAGAGACCACATGGCTTGCAAAACCTAAGATATATATCTGACCCTTTATAGAAAACATTTGTCAACCCTTAATTAAGACATATGTATTTTTCTAGAAATTATATCTGTTTTAAAGGTTATGCTTACAGTATTCAGATAATACCTATAAAATGCATTTGAGAGTTTTGCTCTACTAATAATCTCTTCCTAAGTCTTGATATCAAGTTATATAATTAGTACCTTAAAAAAATTAAGCGAAAGCGTTTGGGTTTTTTAAAGACTTTTAGTATTTAAATGTAATTTTTTGTTTGTTTTATTTGTTTTTTGTTTTTTTGTTTTTTTTTTTTCTTTGGTTATGATCTTCAGCATCTTCAAGAAGGACGAAAAGCTCAACAGTATCTTGATATGTGCTGGAAACAGATGGATAATGTGAGTTATAGTGTCTTCATGCTTAACATAAAATTTTATAGACTAGTTTAGCCCTAAATTCTCCTATGCTTCACATCTATTGAGTTGAATATTTCTCTATGTATTTATTCATTTTTAACATTGGTATAAAAAGAGAATGTGCATTTTGTTATTTTTTTCTGTATGGTTCTATACTTATGCCAACCCTGTGGTCTTCAGATATCTGTAAATGTTTAGGAAAGCAGTTTTTGACTTTGCAGTCGTTACTATAAACTATTGATAACAGGGTAGGAGTAATGGGGATATTAATAGTGATGTATCTTAGAAGACCATTTGACAGAGACTGAGAGGACTTAGATCGTAGTTGTACCTTTTATGATTTCTCTTGATTTCATCCTTAGAATATGAAAATTGAAGATTGTGGACTAGATTTGTGAAATGTTTCTTCCAGTTCAGTGATTCTATCATGAAAATGTTCCTAGTACTGGACTCCTGGTCATAGACCATTCAAATTATAGGAAAGAAAATACTTGATAGTATTTATAGATAAAATTATAAAAGTGCAATAATTATTTACTATAAAAACTTTCCAAAGGTACTTGCTAATGTGGTTTTTCTTAGATATTCTGGCATACAGTCATTTGAAAAACAATATGTCTGCATGGAACATTGTTGTCTCCTTTCCTTAAAATTCTCCGCCAAATGATGTTCTGTAGTACAAGATTAATATTCTTTTTGAACCCTCAGGTTCGCAAGCAGCTTACTCTTTACTTGCGTATTTTTATTATGGACACTGTATTCCTTGGAAATTATGCTAAAAGGAGTTTTTCATGTTATGTTAATCAGTTTAGTTTGTAATTGTTGGGAAAGGGACTTTTAAGTTTGAGATGAAAAAACCTCGTGTATATATGTGTTTTTGGCCATTTTTTCTTGTTTTAAAACCACATATTTAGGGGTGCCTGTATGGCTCAGTTGGTTAAGCGTCCGACTCTTGATTTTGGCTCAGGTCATGAACTCACAGTTTGTGGAATTGAGCCCTGCGTCGGGCTCTGTGCTGACAGCACCGAGCCTGCTTAAGAGTCTGTCTCTGTCTCTGTCTCTGTCTCTCTCTGCCCCTTCCCTACACACACACATGTTTCTCTCTCTCTCTCAATAAATGTTTTTTTAAAAAAACACATATTCAAACCTTAGGTTAAATTTCTACTGTATGAATATCATTGATGTAAGATTCTAGGCACCAGTGCTGATTGAGAATTTTTAGTTCTATTAATAGTCTCTTTCATTTTTGTTTTCATTTTCATTCTAATTGGTTTTAACAAGACTTTTAGGGAGTGTTTACATTTATTAAATTTTAAATTACCTTAACTAGCATTCTTAGAATCTGCCACCTAATGAGTATGTATGTGTTTTCATTTGCACATAATAACAGACTCCTACACTCGTGAGTCATTGGTCCCTTTAAAAACTTGTGTTGACACAAATTATTTTTGTTATGTGCTGACTTGCCTTTAGAACAATTGACAGGGATGCCTGGGTAGCTCAGTCAGTTGGGTGTCCGACTTCAGCTCAGGTCATGATTCGCGGTTCATGAGTTAGAGCCCCGTGTTGGGCTCCGTACTGACAGCTCAGAGTGTGGAGCCTGCTTCAGATTCTGTGTCTCCCTCTCTCTGCACCCCTCCCCTGCTTGCCCTCTGTCTGTCTCTCTCTGTCTTTCTCTATCTCTCTCTCTCTCAAAAATAAATAAACATTAAAATTAAAAAAAAAAGAATAATTGACAGTTAATAAGCAAAAATTATAGGGGTCACAAGAAAGAAGCATCAAAACAAAATGTGGGAGTAATGTCTTTAAGACATTGATTAGCAATACCATTAAAGGTGAGTTCAGCTCAACTCGTATTTATTGGAGGCATCCTTGACATGTACTGAGTCCTGGTACAAAAGTGAATAGTGAAAAAAGTGATTAGTGACGTAGTCCTTATTTTTGTGGAGCCTGTGGTCTAGTGAGGGAGACAATTATAATTTCTGTGGAATTTGTCGAAATATGTGCAGGATCCCATTTCTTCTCCATCTTGTTTAATCAAGAAAATGAAATTGTAAGATTATTAATATTTTTGAAATTATTGAGAGGAGATTTAAAGAACTGGGAGAAATAAGCTAAATTAGTGACAGAGTATTGAAAATTGAGGAAGACAGTTTAAAAGACAGTTATGTATGAATCACAGGATAATGAAAATAGGCCACCCTGGTATTAAAGATGGAGGGCAGAAGAGAATAGCCTGCAAAGAAGATTTTGAAGGAATGGTGAGAGATTAATATGAAAAAAGTACCAAAGATGCCAGGTCTATCGGTTAGTGGGTTTAGGTAACAAACAGAGCATGCAGATTTATAAGAACAGGGCTCAGAAATGGAGCAGTTCCAGAGTTGGTCCATAGCTCAGTGATGTCACTAAGGCTGCTTCTCCTCTCTGTGTCTACTTTGCCATCTTGACCACGTTGGCATTTTTCCTCAGGCTTGTCCCCTTATGGTCAGGAGTTGAATGAAGCAGCCAAGCACCACATCCTCATTCAGTTGCATGCAGAAGCAGGAAGAAGAGGGCATTTCTTTTCTAACTGTTCCTTTTTATCAGGGAGGGAAAACTTTCAGAAAAATCCCCAGCAGACTTTCTAATGGGTGCCTTTGACAGGATGAGATTATTTAACCATGCTCCAGATGTGGCAAGGATCAGCTGTTTTCAGCTACACTGAGAGGTGGGCTTTTCTAAGAAAAACTTTTTTTTTAAAGTTTATTTATTTTGGGGGAGAGAGCATGAACGAGAGAGAGGGGGAAAGAGAATCCCAAGCAGGCTCTGCACTGTCATTGCAGAGCCCAGTGTGAGGCTCAGACTCACGAACTGTGAGATCACGATCTGAGCCACAAGAGTTGGACACTTAACCGACTGAGTCACCCAGACACCCCCAAAACAAACATGTTTTATGCAAAGGATCAATAATCAGAATGGGAGCAGGAAGCTAGAAGTTAGTGGAGTGGTTAGCACTTTTACATTTCTGAAGGAAGACAGTTTCCAACAGTTTCATACCCAGCCAAATTTTATCAGTTAAAAGTGTTGGTGAAGTTATTTTTGGCCATGGAGACTTAGCTCCCACAAATCTTCTAGGAAGCTACTGCTGAATGTGTTCTAGCAAAATAAGGAAATGAACCAAGAAAGGGGAAGGTGTGGAATTGGGAAATAGGAGATTCAAATCAAAGGAGAGGTAAAAGGAATCTGATAATGGTGAAGGGAAATTGCAGGGTAACAGCTATGTAGTAGGTCCACTTTGGTGTAACCAATCCAAATTTCAATAACCCAAATTTCGGTAGGTCAAAGCCTTTGGAAGAGATCTCATCAAGAAAGTAAAATTTATAGAATTCTGAATATGTTTGAATTAACTGTGGACAGATTTAAAAAAATTTTTTTTTTTTTAATGTTTATTTATTTTTGAGACAGAGAGAGACAGAGCATGAACAGGGGAGGGGCAGAGAGAGAGGGAGACACAGAATCTGAAACAGGCTCCAGGCTCTGAGCTGTCAGCACAGAGCCCAACGCAGGGCTTGAACTCACGGACCGGACCGTGAGATCGTGACCTGAGCCGAAGTCGGACGCTTAACCAATCAAGCCACCCAGGCGCCCCGAGGACAGATTTTTAAAGAACTGTGTAAACTAGAGTTGACTTAAAAGTACATTTACAAAAGTATGTAAAAAGGTACATTGAAAACTAAGCAAATTTAGTCTAGGAATTAAAAAAAAAAAAGTTTGTTTTTTTCGGACAGCTCAGAGCCTGGAACCTGCTTCGGATTCTGTGTCTCCATCTCTCTGCCCCTCCCCCCCAATAAATATTTAAAAACTTTAAAAAGTATGCAAGAAAGGAAATATGGTATATATTGCATGGCTCTATTATGAGTAGCTTTTACCAAGTCGTAGCAATTTGTATTAAATAAAAAAAAATTTAAAGGCCGAGTTCTGGGCTAATGGTATTCCTGAGACACCTGGAAAAAACAGTAGGAAACCACTTTGGAGGGACATTCCCACATCCCACCACAAAAAATAAAAACAAGCAAACACCAAAAACAACCAAATAAACATACAAAACCAAACACAAAACACCACACAAAGCACAAAGTCCTCTGAAGATGAGCTTATAATAAATAATTAGAAAATACATGTGATTTTTTTTTCTTCCTAGCAAAAGATGAAGTATATAATATTAACTCAGGCATGCCTATGATTTTTTTTTCCTTCACAGTCTATAATGTCTGATATTTAAGTCACATGGGTTATTTGTAATACTAAAATTTCTTTTCTACTTTAGAAAAAATTTACTTTTAGTGTGTAATTCTATACAGTGTACAGTGGCAACATTTTAAAGTTACGAGGTAAATTTTATTTCTTAGTGTGATATTTTAATTTTTTAAACAGAGTAAAAAGAAATTTGAAAGAGAATGTAGAGAGGCAGAAAAGGCACAACAGAGTTATGAAAGATTGGATAATGATACTAACGCAACCAAGGCAGATGTTGAAAAGGTAAGAAATAATCCAAACTGACTTTGATATAAAAATATTATTACTTGCATGTGGAGGGTCATTGTAATATTTGTATTAGTCTTAGATTTCTCCAAGAGAAACACTACGTCTAAATCTAAAATATACAAATATTTGTGTAGTTCAAATCACATGTTAGTCGGATTGTGTTTATTTTATTGTAATGTCTTAACTGCATTCAGAATGCATAGGAAAGATATAATTGCTATTGAGAATGAGTTTCTAAACTAAAAAAAAAAAAAAAGAATGAATTTCTATCCTATTCCAAAACAGAATAGGAAGTCTAAGGTATGTTGATGGGGTATGCAACTGGGGGTTGGGTAGTGTGCTTCCCTAACTTGACCCAAGGCAAAACAAGATAAAAGTGTCAGAAGTATGTGATGTTAGTTAGCTATTTATGTTTTTGTTTCATTCATTCTTTCATTCATTTTGGAAAACTGAACTGTTCGTCGCTGATTCTGGGCCAGATGTTTTATAACCTAACTATTTGTAAGGATCAGCCCTTAACTACTGCTGCTTAGCTTTTCCTTCTTTGCTGTATGTTCTTTATCTTAGAACATTGGACATTTCAGAGGGGTAATTTTCTGCATTCCATTTTCTTTACCACTTAAAGCCATAAAATTATATAAAATTCAGATTACAATTATCTTAAAGTCCTTCTAGTCTAACTTGTGAGGGTTTTATTTTTTTCTACCCTATTTCTTAATGACTTTTTATACCTCTAATGATAGTTAAGTCCCTTGTCATTGGAAATACACAGACTTAAGGCAGTTTGTTCTTTTTTTGATTTTTCCAACTCTAGCGTTTCCTTATATTGATCCCACTGATCGCTGTGTTTAGTTTTAGTTTCTTTGAGGTACTGGGAAAGTATTCTGTATTTTCTACATAAAGCTCTTTAGATATTCATAGCAGATTCTCTGTCCCTAGATGAACCATTGTATTTCTTTATTCTACTGAGGAAATGGCTTTAAGTCACTTTTCATTATGACTGTTTTCCTTTGGATACCTGTTAATTTGTCAGTATCCCACCTAAATTATGTTAACTTCCAGTTGGATGTAATAATCCAGATAATGGTCTGATCAGTCCAGAGTTTGATTACCTCACTCATTTTGAACACCAAATTTATGTTAATTACGGCCTAAATATATATTGATTTTTTTTTTTTTTTTTTTTTTTTTTTTTTTTGAGCAACCACATTGTTTGGATGGACTCCCATTGGGTTTATGGTTAACCCCATGTCTTTTCACATATGGTGTGATATGAGAACATGTGTCTCATAACTTGTACTGTTGGTATTTTAGATGTGTGTGTACATCTGTATCAATTATTAGACTTAACTCTGCGGTTAAGATTTTTGGACCCTGATTTTGATCATCCATATATTCATTTCCTTCCTAGCATCATGTCATGCACATAATGTGTTGTTATTATTTGATAAAAATGTGGATCACAACAGTTGCAAACAGTGTTGTATACATGGGAGGCTTGCTTGCTGGTTGACACTCCTTAAAAACTCCTTTGATTTATTATCAAACATTGATTGGAATACATAGCTTAGGTACTAGGCAAGATAAGGGACTCTAACTGGACTCTTCATTTAACTTATGTTTTTTATTTTGTCTATAGAGATCTCTTTAGAGACTAATTAGACATTTTGAAATCTAGATAGAATATGTTAATAGTTTGACCTAACTTAAGAATTTTAATGTTTATAGTTTCCTTTTTATACTCCTTTGTTTGCAACCTCCTTACTTATTAGAGAATTAGGAAAACTTTGAGGATTTGCTTTAGGAACTATAGAGTAGAGGGATTCTGTTGTAAGTGACCGGTAGGAGAAAGGAACATAGTTTCAATTGAGCAATTACTGATAAAAGTTTTAAAAAAAAAAGTGAAGAAGGAGCAAGCCTATTACTGATCTTTCTAAAGAAAAGAAAGGCAGTTGCATAACAATGTGAGTATACCATAACACTCCTGAACTGGTCACCTAAAAATGATTAAGATGGTCAATTAAGATGATATTGTGTGTTTTACAACAATTAAAAATAAAAAAAAAATTTAATGTAATATTTAAAAAAAAGGCAGTTAAGTATGAAGCCCACAGGGGGGCTTCAGTTGTTCTAGTTTCTAGCTTTACACTCCTATATGCCCTGCTGGAACCTTTGCCCTAGGCTTTAGGAATCACAGCCAGTGACTTAGAACAGGAGCCGTTTCGCCTGACCATTGTGGGTAGGGAATAATTTGGATTCCTCTATTCCATCATAGTTTGTGGGAACAGGGAGAAAGGGGGAAGAAGTAAATGAATGTGTACTTAAGGTCCCAGAACTTCAAATGTATTTTTCTGTAGAAATACTTCGGGCTATGGTGTTTAATTTCCATAGTACTTAAGTATTAGAATCTTCAAGTACACTGTAGATTAAATTGTTTTTTTTGTGGGCTTCTCTATTATCTTGGCTACTGTGTATTTCCACAGGTCAGTTTGTTTCTGAGTTCACAAGAACTAACTTGTGGACCTACTGTTAGAGGGTTAGAGACTACATTTTGTAGAAAATGGAATTAGAACAATAAAGTGTATTAATGTGTTTTACAACTTCCAGAGCACTCTCATATAACATGATTGGTTCCTTGGAGCACTATGAAAAATGGAGTTCAATTCTTTCTTTTTTTTCTTACTACATTAGAGTAATTGAGAAATTTACTTAGATTCCCCTCCAATAAATCTAGAATTAATGATTTTATGTTAGTATTCTAATGTTCTTACCAATGTAGATGATGCTGATGTGACCTATTCAAAAAGCATTTCTCTAAGAGCTTGAGATGAACAGAACTATATTCTAAATAATCATTCCTGAAAGTACCTTTGGTTTTGTATAGAGACTGAAATCATTGTTGAGTATTACCATATCCAAAAATCATATATTTAATCATTAGTGTTTCACTGTGGTTCTGAGTTGCATATAAGTGGATCATGTTTTAAATGTTTTACTATAACTTGTTAACTGTCTAAAGTATTTCTATGGTGTTTTTCCTCTTCTGGTTAAGAGCATACTGTTGCAGGTCAAGCCATAATGTTGTCATTTGTTTAATTTTAAAAAGTCTGGATTTGGTAAGGAGAAACTTTATTTGAACAGATTATTGCAAAGGGAAGGACGGTTGCAAAAAGAAAAGGATTGCTGCAATAGGAGAGTGCTCTGTCCATAAGATATGCAAGCAACTCCTTAAATTTTAAATGATATTAATAGTTGGAAAAAGTCTAGGTTTAGCATAACTTTTAGAAAAATGAATCAGGTATCATTTTGTTGTTGTTATTTGTGTTGGTAATGATGTGGACCAATTTGTCTCTAGGCCAAACAGCAGTTGAATCTGCGTACACATATGGCTGATGAAAATAAAAATGAATATGCGGCACAATTACAAAACTTTAATGGAGAACAGCACAAACATTTCTACGTAGTGATTCCTCAAATTTACAAGGTAAAGTTTAGATATGTGAAATTAATCTAGTTTTAGAGTTGGAAGAGCTAGTCTTTTTATATGTGAAACTTTTAAATTTGAGGCATCAACCAGGATGTTTCTAGATTCACTAGTCATCAGGACTAGTGATAAGAACTTTTTTTATGATTATAGATTTGAAAAGTAAATTTTTCCTAACTTTGAAATCATGAATTTTCCTACTGAATAATTATTAGTGTAATAAACAGTCCAGTAAAACAATGACATTTTCTAGATAAATTCTAATACTGTATCATTCAGTATTAGGACATAGGGGGGATTCACTGGAATTGTTCTTGGTAAGCTGCTTACCTAGAATTGGGATATAGCTTTTTGACACTATACCAGAGTTACTGGCATTACCCCAGGTGGCAGAAATAAATCTTATGAAATGTATTTGCTAGCCTGGTTTTTGCCTGCTTGTCTTCCTAGTTGCCAGATCATAAATGTAATTCAGGCCGTGAGTTTGCTTACAAATTCCATCCGTCATCACTTGATGATAAACAGTTGCCAAACAGCCTGAGGTAAAGACCCAGAATTTATATGAGGGTTAAGTTATGTTACTGCTTATTCTAGAAAGAAGAGAAATTAGAGTAAAGGGATTGAAAAGTGTTGAAAGTAGTATCTGGGAGAGCAGAGCTTATATGGAAAGAGTTGTCAGCCCAGATACATTTTCTTTTTCGTTGTAAGGCAAATTAGCAGTACAAAGGAAGCATAGTTAGAGATGGTGGCCTAGAGTGGGTATCATATTCCAGTCATTTAATCCAGAGCATCTAGCCTCATGACTAGCATCTAGTCATCATCACTCAGTGGTGCTTTTCTAGGCTCTCCAGCCAAGCCATTATGTTGTGGGGAGACCAAAACTGTGTTTTGTGCTTAATCCTTTTGTTTGAACCTTGCTGTGGAGCAGTCTTGCCATTTTTTTTTTCAGTGTTTGTTTATTTTTAAGAGAGAATGAGTGGGATGGCGCTGGAGGGTGGGGATGGGGGGGGGGTGCAGAGGGAGAGAGAGACACACAGAATCCTAAACAGGCTCCAGGCTCTGAGCCGTCAGCACAGAGCCCAATGTGGGGCTAGAATGTATAAACTACGAGATCACGACGTGAGCCGAAGTCAGACACTTAACTGACTGAGCCACCTAGGTGCCCCCAGTCTTGCCATTTTGTAATGCTGGGAACAGTTCCTTTGTGAAAATGTGGGTGTCAGAGTAAATCCACAAGCTTTGGGAAGTAGAGAGGAAAAGCTGGTATAAAGGCTGTGGGAGTGTGGGGACTTGAACAGTGTAGCTGTGTCCTAGGAGAAAAAGGTTAGTAGTGTCGGCAAATATTAAGGGTCAAAAATGCCTGTAAGTTATTTGGCTTCACTTGTCATAGCATAATTCTTAGGGGCATGTGCCAGTAAATTTTTGAATTGTGGGGATTCCATTGTATGTACCACTTTCACCTTTTGGCTTCCTGTTTTCATCTTGTATCCCCAATCCTTTGATAGTTACTGAGCAGTAGACTGACTGGTAGGTCTGAGTACCTGTTGGTATTCAGGCAACTATGGATCCTTAATCCAGTGAGATCTTACCAAAGTAATCTGAACTAATTTAAGGACTTAGAACTCTCAGATTTATATATGTTACAGGCTAATTGCTTAAAAAGAAAGAAAAAAAACCCATCAAAATTCTGTTTTCGAGTGCAGCTTTTCCTGGAAGCATAGACAACTGCTCTGACTGAAGAATGGAAAGGTGGAGGTGGTATGAGGTAGGGAGCTCGTAGCCTGTTAGGGGATCCCTTTAGAATATTTGAAAACCAGTGTCACCTGGTTTAGGATGTGCTGAAAGGCTTGATTTTTTTTTTTTTTTTTTTTTCCCTTGTGTTATGTAACAAGTCTCAGGTTTTAAGTACTGTAAGACTGTTGAAGAGGTATTAACAACAGTGTGACTGTTAGTGTAGAATCCTAATTTGGGGGGTGGGGTTGCGTCAGAATGAAAAGAAAATTTAATATTCCCTTTTTTAAAAAAAATTCTGATTATTAGCAACTACAAGAAATGGATGAACGAAGGACTATTAAACTCAGTGAGTGTTACAGAGGATTTGCAGACTCAGAACGCAAAGTTATTCCTATCATTTCAAAGTGTTTGGAAGGAATGATTCTCGCCGCAAAATCAGTTGATGAAAGAAGAGTAAGTGCTATATAATTATATTTGAATAAATGTATTTGGTTTGCATATGCAGTTTCAGTTGGTGAAATGAATTGGGAAAGGGGTGAAGTAATTGATGGGTAGCTGATTATACTTTATATTCTGTAGAAGTCTGGCAATAGATTGGACTGCTTTGGGCTTTTTTTTTTTTTTTCCCCATGTTTATTTATTTTTAAGAATGAAAGAGAGCGTGAGCAGGGGAGGGGCAGAGAGAGAGGGAGACACAGAATCCGAAGCAGGCCCCAGGCTCTGAGCTGTCAGCACAGAGCCTGACATGGGTCTCAAACTCATGGAATGAGAGATCATGACCTGAGCCGAAGTCAGATGCCCAAATGACTGAGCCACCCAGGCACTCAGTGGACTCCTTTGGGCTTTTAAGACTGTTCTGAACACCAAAATTCTAGTTGTTTTGAAAGAAAATTTTAATCCTTCCTTTTCCCCTGACTAAATTTTCAGTTCTACTCCAAGAGTATAACACAACCTGTGAACTGTAGGTTACAAACTGTGTTGTACTCTTATTCTAGTGAAAGTTTAGAGAAAGAAATAGATATAAAGTTACTATAAGAATTGCTTTTTAATGGAAGAGTTGGCACTTGAACTGTGGGTAGTGTATGGAGTAATGGGAAAAAAGAAAGGGCAGTAGAAGGAACAGCATAGCCCTGCTCCCCTTGAGAAAGTATATCCACTAACCTGTCTTAATTAAGGTCTAGCAAGAATCTTGTACCTGGTCATTTCTCAGTAAATGTTGATTGAGTGACCAGAAAGGGTAGTTGGCAGAAATTTATGTTATGAAGAAGGAGCAAGAGAAGAGAACCAGTGTTGGGGGAGTGCTAAATATATACCACATATTTTAGTCTTCGTAGCAAGTTGGTATTATATTAATGAGGATTTTTTTTCTGTAACAAATAGAATTTTGACTTGAATTTTAAAAATAAAAGGATTTTAGGGTTCTTTAATCAGAAATTCAGAAGTACATTTATATTTCAATATGGCTGGTTACAAGGTTACAAATGTAGTTAGGTCCCTTCTCTCTCATTCTTCTCATCCTTTAGCAAGTGATTGGTAGGGTGGCGTTAATGACAAAACTAAGGTGTGACTTAACAGATAACTTTTGACTAAATGACAAGCAAAATGTACAATGAACAGAAATAGGGAATAAAAGAGAAGGGTTTTAAACAGGAGGAGTTTATAAGAGATAAAGTATTCTGTTTGAAAATAATGAGTTTAAGGTGTCAGAAGAACATTTGGATAGTGGTATGTAATTCCAAAGACAATATATAGTATAGTTATGTGAGTTTTAAAGTTTTAGGGGAAGTAGAACTTTATATTTTTAAAGTTGCTTTTTGTATTTAATGTTGTTTGTCAGATCTTTCTCCATTGTTCAGTTAACATTCCCAACTGTCTTCAGTATATTTTATCTTTTCCCCTGTTGGATGCATGAAAGCCTTTCTACCTCTTACTCTTTTACATAGATGCCTTTTCCCCTGTTTCAAAGATCAACTTTTTGTAGATATCCTATAAAGCAAAAAGCCTTTTTCCTCTGAAACTTCTTAGAATTTCTACTTGAGACTAACCTCTTCCTATATTCCTTTTGTCAGTTAGATCTTTCTTATCAACTAACTTGTCCTCAGATGAATTTCAGTGGGTTGAAGTTGTGGAATGAAAACACTTCATGAATATTACGAACTAATAAAATGTTAATTTGATTATAAATTCGTATTTTATTGGGATTAAAATATTTAAGGCTTATTACTAATCCACCAGAAGAAATTATTCACTTTAACCTTTAATTATTATCTGTAGAATTATTTCCTTTAAATTTTTGTTGGTTGTTTCCTTGAGTAAATTTTTAACAGCTAACAGTATTAAAAATAAATGAAATGATTTTAA
This sequence comes from Puma concolor, assembly GCF_028749965.1. Lineage (NCBI taxonomy): Eukaryota > Metazoa > Chordata > Mammalia > Carnivora > Felidae > Puma > Puma concolor. The sequence continues at coordinate 79,830,139 of NC_141674.1, forward strand.
AAACATGTTTCTTATGTGTAGGACTCTCAAATGGTAGTGGACTCCTTTAAGTCTGGATTTGAACCTCCAGGAGATTTTCCATTTGAAGATTACAGTCAACATATTTATAGAACCATTTCTGATGGGACTATCAGTGCATCCAAACAGGAAAGTGGGAAGATGGATGCCAAAACCACAGTAGGAAAGGCCAAGGGCAAGTTGTGGCTTTTTGGAAAGAAGCCAAAGGTAAAAGTCATGAAATTCCTCTATGCTAATAGTTTTATTTTAGTGTGTCGTTTAAATCAATGTAGGTGTGGAGTGGATAATGGCTTACTATTAATAGAGATAAGTATTTTTATCTGAATGATTCAGTTAACTTTTCACTTATTAGAAACATAGTTTTGTATCTTAATAGTAAAAATTATTTCTGGAGTTAACATTTGACCACCACTTAATGAGTAAAAATGTTAAATAGTTGTTAATACCTCTTGAATTATATGCTTTTGAAATTTCACTTGTATGCAGTTTCAATCAGAATTTCTAAGGAAACGTTGTGATCTAACTATAAGACCACCAAAATTGCAGTTCTCTATTAGAATGAATGATTGACTATAGCAATAATAAATGTCACATTAGGTCTTATAGATCGTACTAATGAAGTTATTTTTATCATCCATGTGAATGTTTAATGGGAGGGGCCCAATGTTTGTGGTTATTTGAAGTTTAAAAATCTCCAGTTTACTAAGAGAATCTCTCTTAACTTCTTGTTGGAACCCATTTTTTGATGTGCTGTATATGTTAGATAAATCTAGTTCAGCAGCATGAGCAAATGGAATAGATGAGTGCTTAATCCTACCAATTTAGTGCTTATAATAGTGTCTATCTAGTACGGGAATAGATATGTACTTTTAATCTGATATGCTCTATTAATTAAAGTATAGGTGACTTTAATTCATTTTTCTGATCTAGACAGAAGAATGCAGATAAATTTAACTCATAATATACCTATTAATCTCTTCAGAAGTACACTTATAATTAACTCAAGCATTATTCATGCTTTTAATATTTTCCAGGTGAGAAATTGAGAGGTGAGACTTTTTTAAGTCAAATCAGAGTAGACAGGAAAGCTTAGAAAAACCAGGACTGCTGAAGTTTTTTTTTTTTTAAATGAGGTGCAATGAAGATGAAATAGAAACAGTCTGAGAGAAAAACCACAAATGTAATGAAAACTTTTTGCCTATTTGTGATAATAATTAGTTGCAGTTTTAATATATATTATCTATTTAGATAACTTTACCTGTAGCTGTTGCCTTTATCTCTGACAAGTGCAGGTTAAGTATAACCAGTTAGGTAGTGCTAATGTTCTAGAAATTAGAAGAGAATTTTTTTTATGTAGGTCATATTGCTTTCTCTGACATTATAATTTGTGTACTCTATATTTTTAATGTCATTTTGTAAAAAGTGATCAAATGAAATGGTACATTTCTTAAAGTAAATTTGACTTCTTAAACTGACCGTTTTGGCAAAACTATGTTAATATTCTTATAACATTTTTATAGAAAACTTTGAGATTTATTTTGTGAAAAGTATGTTGCCAAAAATAGAATTTTCATTTAGGAGAAAACTATGCACATTTGGCTTATTGATTCCTTTCTTTATTTCCATATTAGCCACAGTCCCCACCCTTAACCCCTACTAGTTTATTCACATCCAGTACTCCTAATGGGTCCCAGTTTCTCACATTCTCCATTGAGCCCGTGCATTATTGTATGAATGAAATAAAAACAGGGAAGCCCAGAATTCCTTCTTTCAGAAGTCTCAAAAGAGGGGTAAGTTTAATAATGGGTTAAAATGCATGATGGCCTATTGTGTGTGTAGTGTGGCTTTTAATACTCTCCACCCTCATTATAAGGCTCTCTCCTGTAAATATGTAGTTTAAAAAGACCACAGAATTAAGTATAGCTGCCCTCAAGTTAAAAATAACTCCTCTTTATAACATTTGAAATGCGCAACCACAAAAGAATGGTATTATAAAGAGGGTGCTGGGTACAATCATATTAGCTATTTTTTTGTTTATGTGAAATCATATGTCCACCATTGTCTTGTAATGTATTTACATTTTTAAGACTTTCAGTAATTTGTCACTGCAGTTAACTCATGCAATACTTTGTCACTAATGATGACTTCTGCCAATTTATAAAGTATTTTGTTGTCTATAAAAAAATCAAATTCAATTTTTAATTTCCCTACTTTTAGAAGTATAAAACACAGTTTCCAGTAGTTAAATAAGAAATTAAAGATAGGCATGTTAAATACCAAGATTCTAGATCATATTAAGATAATACATTAGAAGATATTTTGTAAATTATTTGCCTATAAAATACTAGATATTACTGAGTAATGTTTACATGGCATTTGTGTTCTTGAGCTTAAAAAAAAAAGTATTTTTTTACCAAAATATTTTTTTTAATTGCCCAGTCTTTGGTATTTACTTAAAACTAAAGTTATTCCATAAATGAAAAATTTTAGAATTGTAAAAATCAAATATCAAGCTATTTTTTAGCAACACCTATTATACTACTGATAAATAGTAGTGTTATTCCATTATGTTAGTGAAACTAATTTCTCTTGTTTATATTTGATTTTAAGGATGTGCTTGTAATATTCATAGCTCATAGTTTAGATATATTTATGAAATTTGAACATTTCTTTGGACATATGAAAAACATAGGTGTGATAGCCCACAGATGAGAACTCAATCTATCAGTGCCATTAAAAAATCTAATCATTAACAGTGATACACTATAGTTGGGCTTACTCTTGTTCTTGCCATTCTTCCCCCACCTTCCCTCTTCCTCCCTTCCTCTCTGCCTTCCTGCTTGCGTTCTTTTTCGATTCTTTTCTTCTCTGTCTAGTCTGTTTTAATTACCTTCTGTAGCCTTTTCTACAAATTGCTTCAGTTGAGTTTCTCTTTTGGGCACATGTAGAACAAGATATATTCATTTAGGGCAAGATGACATTATTTGCATTTTCATTAAAACACTATGACAACCTGAAGTGATGTCAGTAATGCAGTAGACATGTTCTAGTATATGATGTCCCTTTTTGGACTTCCTTTTTTCCTATACTGTCATGAACATTTTTACATCTATCTTACCTACTTCTGTGTTGAATGATGATATAGGCAATTAATGATATTCTGAAAAGCTAGTAGGAATGAGTCTGTGTTATACAGTACAGGTAACCTGTATTCATTTTTAAAAGCCCTTAACACTTGTTGGAAACACTTAAGAAATCATTAGGGATTTTCTTTTGCCTGACTTAGGAGGGCAGAATTCCCATCTTTCTTCTCTATGATGATTTAGATTTTATTAAATATTCTGCTGTTATGAAAAATGACTGTTTAGCAGCTATATTTTTGTAATTGTTTCTGTATCTTACACATTAAGTCTACCAGATCCAGTTAACATTAATCTATACAGTATAGTTATAGAGATATCAAATAGTTGTGTGAAATTTAGGCAGTTAGAACTGTGAGCCTTGGAGAGAGAAGTTTAAATATGTGACCTCTTCATTTTTATTGAATAAGTTATAGGTGGAATTATAAAATCTACATTTTATAAAATTGTAGAACTTAAAAGTATCTGCTTAGTTATTATTTGTCTTATTTCCACTTACTGCTTTAGTTTTAAATATTAGAACATTGTTTTGGGGGAGCCAGTTCCAGAAGGTCAAAATCTTCCTACTTTTGTTATTACTTACCGTACCAAAGGAGAAAAAGCAATATGTAAGGTAGAAAATATGACAGATAAATTGACTAGGATATTGGAGGATAGAGCAGAAAGGAAAGTTTATTAGAATCTTGGCATTGACATTTTTTTTTTTTTTTTAGTGTTTATTTTTGAGACAGAGAAAGACAGCATGAGCAGGGGAGGGGCAAAGGGAGAGGGAGACAGAATCTGAAGCAGGCTCCAGGCTCTGAGCTATCAGCACAGAGCCTGACATGGGGCTTGAATTCATGAACCACAAGATCATGTCCTGAGCAAAGTCGGACGCTTAAGTGACTCAGCCATCCAGGGGCCCCGACATTTTTCATTTTGATTGGTATTTAGTAGTTTATCAGATTCTATTTCAAAATTAACCTATGGAGATATTTTTCTTCCAGTTAAGAATTTTCTCAATATAGGAAAATCCAAAAAGAAGAACTTCTTAAAAAATAATTTATTTTTTTATTTTTATTTTCATTAAAAAAATTTTTTTTTTACTGTTTTTGTTTTATTTTTGAGAGAGAGAGAAAGAGAGAGACAGACTGTGAGTGGGGCAGGGGCAGGGAGGGAGGGAAACAGAATCCGAAGCAGACTCCAGACTTTGAGCTGTCAGTACAGAGCCTCACGTGGGGCTGGAACTCAACAAACCGTGAGATCATGACCTGAGCCAAAGTCAGACGCTTAACCGACTGAGCCACCCAGGTGCCCCTAAATGTTTTTATTTTTGAGAGAGAGTGAGCAGGGGAGGGGCAGAGAGACGTAGAAAGAGAATCCCAGGCAGGCTCTGCACTGACAGTAGAGAGCCCAATGTGGGGCTCAAACTCAAGAACCATGAGATCATGACCTGAGCAGAAGTCAGATGCTTAACCTACTGAGCCACCTAGGCTCCCCAAAAAAGAAGAGAAGCTTTAAGAAGCCAGGTTTTTGTTTTCTTTTTTTTAAACATGGATTTACATGTCAGTCCATTCACTTACAAAATAAGTCTTAAGGTATTTTGGGGGGAAATTTTTTTTTGTTTTTTGTTTTTGTAAAAGGACCTGTGCATACAAATTGGTGTAGAATAAAGCAAAACTGAGAGAGATAGAATTCTCTTATTTTTAATGTTTATTTTTGAGAGGGTGCAAGTTGGGGAGGGCTAGGGAGGGGAGAAAAGAGAATTAGAAGCGGGCTGTGCGCTGGTAGTCTGACAGCAGCAAGCCTGATTTGGGGCTCGAACTCATAAACCGTGAGATCATGACCCAAGTCAAAGTCAGACGCTCAACCAGCTAAGCCACCCAGGTGCCCCAAGTCTGAAGGATTTTTAAAGCTGATGAGTTTGTACCATTCAAATCAGAAACTCTTGTTTTGAACTATGTTTGCTACGTTGTTTTTTATTAATATTATATTTTTAAAATATTTATTTTTGAGAGAGCATTAGCGGGGGAAGGGCAGAAAGAGAGAGAGAAAAAGAGAAAGAAAGAATCCCAAGCAGGTTCTGCACTGTCCGGGGTGAGCCTGACATGGGGCTCAAACTCACAAACTGTGAGATCATAACCTGAACTGGAATCGAGAGTCAGATGCTTTAACCAACTGAGCCACCCAGGCGACCTATTGTTTTTCCTGAATATCTGCTTTTGGCTTTCTAAAAAATTATAATTTTTCTTTTTTTTTCCTATATAAAGTTCCTAATATTTTTAAGGATCTGAGAAATGTTATATTGGACCAGTGTTTTTGAATTTGATGGTTGATACCATTAGACCTTTTCTGAGGGATGATGGTGTATAATTTTCCTTATGTGAAATCAGGAGCTAACCATTAATGGATAATTGGTGCACACCTCAACTTAACTATTTAATATGCAAACAAATATTTTTTACTATATAACTGTTTCATTTGAGATTGTTGGGTAATCCTTTTTTTTGGAAGTAGATTTATCTAGCAATAACAAGTCCATATTATCTGTCTAAATTATTCATGGTCTGAAAGACTTCATAGTCATATTTGTAAGCTTTTTATTTATTCAGAATACAGTTATCAGTATTTTCCTATCTTTAAAAGAAATCTAATAATTTTAATAATTTATATTTATATTTAAAATCTAATCATTTTAATTGCCTAATTTCCTTTTTAGTTCCCTTGTGTATTTATTAAGGTATGGGGGTATGTGAAATTTTCTAGTTATAGGTACATGATAATTGTATATGAGAGGAAGATATTTATGTATTGAACATGACTTACTTAAAAGAAAACTTGAATATTTTTCTAATATTTTACAAAGAACTTGAGTTTTTTGTATCCCTAAATCTAAGGTTAGTGTACCATAAATTAATTTTATAATTGATATAAAACTAGACTAAAACCTGAACCATTCGATATTTCAGTTATAATTATCTTAATGTTTTCTCTGAAGCATATTAATACATAAACTGGAAAAATAATCTTTATTTCACTTAGAAATTTAGCTGGGGAAAATTATAAAAGATAAATTCAAATACTCTACATATTTTGTTTCTTGTGCTCTATATAATTTTGTCTTAATAACATTAAAGAAGACCATGAATATCTTTTTAAAACTTAAACTTGTTAACCTTTTTACCAGGAATTTTGTGATCCTAAAATAAGTTGTGCTTTTTGTTCCCTGAAACTACTGACAGTCTAAAGAATGTTAAGCTTAATTGGAAAGCTAATGGATAGCAAATGTCATCTTTCTTATCATCATAACCATTAATATATATAGCCAATTCATTGGAGATAAGGGGTAGATATTTTTGTCAGTTATTTATTAAAGTTCATATTTTTTATGTGAAATTCTTCTACCTGACATCCCCCTTCTTTAAACATCGTGATTTAGAAAACAAAGAAAAATAAAAATTTTAGAGGTTGCAAGCCATGAATGAATGAAGATTAATTGAAGATGAGCTTTGTAAAGCCAAATTGCATATTACGGGTCACAAGGAGTGTGTGTGTGTGTGTGTGCGTGTGTGTGCATGGACACATGTGTGCACACGTGTGTTTACTTGGTATGTTTGGTAGATGCATTGCCAGTTGCAGAGCCGTGCTAACCCACCTCATGTGGGACGGACACACACAGACACACACACACCATTAGTGTATATATGTGTGGTACATACCACACGAGTAGTATATGTACTGTATGAGAGCACTCTGGCTATATCCTTTTATATTTTCAGAAAGAAAAATTTTATCTAGTTTTCTTTCTAAAAATTGACGTTATATTTTTAGTGTTGCATATGGATTTCAGAAAAACTGAAAAGTAGACACTCCGTTTTCAAAGCAACATTCAACACATGTATTTGTGTCTGTTAAGAAATATGTATGGGAAACTTGAATCTGGGTGACTCATTGTTTTGATAATGTGTTTCTAATGTGTTTGTACATTTTTTTAAAAAACCTTATAACTAAGGTAGAAATGTTACCCTTGACATATTTAAATTCAAAAAAGTGTTTTGAACTATAGCAGTTCCTGTGATATCAGTTTGTTTAATGCATTGGGAAGAGTTTTTCATTTTTTAATACTTCATAGAAGAGTTTTTCAAATGGCTAATATTGGATCTTTATATTTAGCTCTTCAAATATTAGTATTTTGAGAATGAAGAACTATAAGTAAAATCCACTTATGGAGAATTTCTATTTACTTTTAAGTTTTTGTTTGTTGCATTTAGAAAATATCTGCCCATTATCATCAGTGTATTTTTTTTTTTGCAAGTAATTTACTTTCCCCAAAATGTGCTTAAAATTGTTTTTCTGGCATAATTGTTTGGATTGTGAAATGTTCATGATTTATTTTAATATTGTAAAAAAAAAGTATAAGTTATTGCATCTTCTGTATTGATTTCATGTGAATAATTTACCATTTCTTTCTGTTTTCCATTGAACTATTCAGTGGTCGGTGAAGATGGTAAGCCTTATGTGCTGATCTATATACTGTGCCAACATTAAATAATCTCAAAACTTTTTTTTTTTTTTAAGTTTATTCTGAGAGAGAGAGAGAGAGAGAGAGAGAGCGAGCGAGCGAGCATGAGCTGGGGAGGGGCAGATAGGGAGACAGAGGATTCCAAGCAGGCTCCATGCTGTCAGCACAGAGCCTTGTGTGGGGCTCAAACTCCCAAACCACAAGATCATGACCTGAGCTGAAATCAAGAGTCAGACACTTCACACCCAGGTGCCACTCAAAACGTTGTTTTTTTTTTTTTTTTTTTTTTTATTCAGACTAAGTAGTAAGGTACAACCTTACGTTTTCACCTTGTATGTGTCTTTTCTTGTTATAATTTGATCCATAGTCCAACATATGCCAGTATTTCTTGATGTCATAAAATTCTAAAATAATATGGTTAACTTTAATCAACCTATTAAGTTCCTAAATGTTACTGAGTGGAGTCCTTGTCATGTTACAGAGCATAAAATTATAGTTAATTATTAAGTTACATGGTAGAACAAAAGTTCATATTTTTACACAAGGAAAATTAAAAATGATTTTTAATGTCTTTTAAAAAGATTGTATACATGTTATTTGTAGTTTATCACAAGAATCATTAGATTTTCAAAATAGTAAGAAAGAAAATTTCCTACTAATTTCATTAGAGAGTCAGTACTTTCTTCTGTAGTACTGAATGGGAATAAAAGCACACATAACCTAAATTATAGTATGTGCTTGTGCAGTTGTGGGTGAGTGTGTGTGTGTGTGTGTGTGTGTGTGTGTGTGTGTGAGAGAGAGAGAGATGGTCCTTTATACATTTCAATCACATTAATGGAACTACATTGTGAAGACCTAACCCCCAAATCATTGGGGGTTGCATAGTTTCTTATTTTTAGAAAGTAGACCACTCTCTTTCAGACCAGTTTCTTTCAGACTTTCAGTTTAGCCTTTTTAAAATGTATTCCCTTGTAGTAGAAGTTGTCAATAAATACCTTACAGGTCTTTATATCCATTGGAAATAGAGTGTTTAGCTCTCAAATTCTATAAAAGAATAGGTTATGTCAAAATGGGATATTAGAAATGCTTTCATACCTACTGTTACTAAATTTGAGAACAAGGTTTGATTAGGGGTAAGTGGGAAGCAGGCAGGTTTACTTACAGGTAATTGTGAGTTTATTGTAATAATACCAAAAAATACCCACATTGAAATATATTTCTTTACTTCACTAGATAGTTTTTCAAAATTTTAAGAAATATTTAAAAATATATAGATTAAAAGTTTTATCTTTGGCACATATATAATACTTTTCAAAACCTACATCTGAAGTTAGATTAAAACCGACAACTTACATTAATAATTGACCCCTAAATTTAAAGGCACCTTAGGAAATTCTGCCATTCATTTATTTAGGTCAGATTTGGTTGATTGACATTTTATTATTTCTGCTACTTGGTAGATTAAAAAACCAAAGCCACTTAGACAGGATGCCCTATTTTTTAAGGTGAGCTTGTTGAATATCCATAATGTATAGGCCACTTGGGGAAAATTCTGGAGATTCTGTTATTAATGAAATGTTAACCTTTGATCATGGTTCCATCCTAAGAGTGAGTTTTCTCTTTTTTTAAAAGTCAGGGAAACATTCTTATAGATGGTGAAATAAAGCTACTAAGTATGTTATAGGCATAAATGGCCCAGAGAACAAGGATGAGTTTCATTTCAACAATACTTTAAAAATTGAACTGGCATATTCTTCAAATCACCATTTAATTTTCTTTTAATTTTTTTTTTTTTTTAACGTTTATTATTGAAAGAGAGAGAGCGTGAGCAGGGGAGGGGCAGAGGGAGAGGGAGACACAGAATCTGAAGCAGGCTCCAGGCTCTGAGCTGTCAGCACAGAGCCCGACGCGGGGCTCAAAGTCACAAACCGTGAGATCATGACCTGAGCCGAAGTCGGATGCTTAACCGACTGAGCCACTCAGGCACCCCTCATATCGCCATTTTAAAAAGAAAAATGAAGAGTGATAGGTATCATCAATTTTTGGAGTGTATCAAAACTTATGTAAATATGGGTTTATGGTAAATAGAATCAATAGTTGCTAATATTGGCTCTGTTGTGTAACCTCTAATATGAGTGACATGATTAACATTTAAGATGGGAAAGACATAATTTGAATCAGAAGTTTACAACTAAATACTAGTACTTTTTCCTAAATGATAGTTTCTTGCATATTAAAACATTAAAAATTTTTCAAACATCAAGCATCTTTCCTAAAGAAGGATCACATCTTTAATCTTTGGATTTTATCTTTCTTTTGGGAAAAACTGAGGTATGTTATTGGTTGTACAAAAGGATAATTGAAAATAAACTCCTTATTAGAATAATTTCTACTTTGAGTTCACACAATGGATAGTTTTACCTTTTGTATGTTTTGGTTCTAAAGAGTGGTTTAATAAGTGTAATCATTCAGAGACTATGCAATATTAAAATATATTTCACCAGTTAGATTATCTCTGTGAGGTAAGTTGCCTACTTATTTGTATAAGCTTTTCATATTTGCAGTCTGAACATTCACAGTATTTGATTTGGGAATGTGGTGATGTTATATAAAGAACAATAATTTGTATAGGTGAGAAATGTTATGTGTTTCCATTTTGTTGTTGTTGCTGTAAGAAGGTTCATATGTATTTATTTTAACTGCCAATACCTGAAAATGATGTGATAGTGGTCATTACCAATTTTCTTTATCTGGTTATATTTTTACCTGTTCTATTTCATGATTTCATAAACTGGAATTCAAGCTTTGTTCAATATAGTTGTTTTAATTTACATACACATATCTGTGTAGATTTCTTCTTAAAAGTTTGGGGCTAATTTTAAATTAAACTTAAAACTGATGTGTATTTTTATTTTATAGTGGGTATATTTAAAAAAGAAAATTTCCTCAAGATGTCTTTTATAATTTAGATTCTCTTTTCAGGGCCCAGCACTGGAAGATTTCAGTCATCTGCCACCAGAACAGAGACGTAAAAAACTACAGCAACGTATCGATGAACTTAACAGAGAACTACAAAAAGAATCAGACCAAAAGTATTCTTCTATTAAGTCTTTTTTACCATTATTATTCCTTTCTGGGTATACTTTGAATGATATGTTTAAATGTGATGTATCGAAGATATAAAAATCATATATCCTAATTAAAATATCTTTTGAGGGAAAAATACACTCCTAAACTTTGCAAAATTTTATGGTTGCTGTGTGATAAATAAAAATGAAATGTTAGTTTCTTAGGTTGCAGTTTACTTATTGGATGATAATAGTCCATGTCCTCAGTAATATTGCAAAACAGTTTAATGGTTCATTATCAACAGCAGTTTTCACCAACATTAACGGCCTCTTACACCTTGATACATTTCATTTTGCTTTGATACATAAATTGAGCTCAGTAGAAACCTAAGGCTATAATTATTTTGTTTGCAGCAAGTTAGCATACAGTACTTGATTACTTATAGCTTCAGATTCATTGACTCATTGCTGTAATTTTTTTTCAATTTTATAAAAAGTTTCCTTTGGTTCAGTTTTGTTTTAATGAACAGATATTTATGATGAATAAAGGGTTATTACAGTGAATTGGTGCCTTTACTGTCTGCTTTTATAGTAAAGATAAAATTGGAGCTTAAACCATAGCATGAGTGATTGAAAGTTTTTGGAGGGTTTTGTTTTTGTTTTTTTTGTAGCTCAGGCAGTTTCGTTCCAGATTTTTTTTTTTTTTTTTTAATTGAAGTATAGTTGACACGCATCACATTAGTTTCAGGTGTAGAAATGATTGAAATTTTGATGTTAAGAATTGTACATCAGGTATAATGGGATGCTTAATCATAAATGAAACACTGTAATATAGTTAATTCTCATTATTTGTGGTAGTTATGTTTTTTTAATTTTTATTTATTTTTTTAATTTACATCCAAGTTAGCATATAGTGCAACAGTGATTTCAGAAGGAGATTCCTTAATGCCCCTTACCCACTTACCCCATCCTCCCTCTCACAACCCCTCCAGTAACCATCTGTTTGTTCTCCATATTTAAGAGTCTCTTACGTTTTGTCCCCCTCCCTGTTTTTGTATTATTTTTGCTTCCCTTCCCTTATGTTCATCTGTTTTGTATCTTAAAGTTATACGAGTGAAGTCATATGATATTTGTCTTTCTCTAATTTTGCTTAGCATAATAACACCCTCTAGTTCCATCCATGTAGTTGAAAATGGCAAGATTTCATTCTTTTTGATTGCTGAGTAATACTCCATTGTGTGTGTGTGTGTGTGTGTGTGTGTGTGTGTGTGTGTGTGTGTACACACACACACACACACACATCTTTATCCATTCATCCATCAATGGACATTTGGGCTCTTTCCATACTTTGGCTATTGTTGATAGTGCTACTATAAACATTGGGGTGCATGTGTCCCTTTGAGACAGCACACCTGTATCCCATGGATAAATGCCTAGTAGTGCAATTGCTGGGTCGTATGGCAATTCTGTTCTTACTGTTTCCACAGTGGCTGCACCAGCTTGCATTCCCACCAACAATGCAAAAGAGATCCTCTGTCTCTGCATCCTCGCCAACATCTGTTGTTGCCTGAATTGTTCATGTTAGCCATTCTGGCAGGTGTGAGGTGGTATCTCATTGTGGTTTTGCTTTGTATTTCCCTGATGATGAGTGATGTTGAGTTTTTTTTCATATGTTGGCCATCAGAGTGTCTTCTTTGAAGAAGCATCTATTCATATCTTTTGCCCATTTCTTCATTGGATTGTTTGTTTCTTGGGTGTTGAGTTTGATAAGTTCTTTATAGATTTTGGATACTGACCCTTTATCTGATATGTCGTTTGCAAATATCTTCTCCCACTCTGTTGGTTGCCTTTTAGTTTTGCTGATTGTTTCCTTTGCTGTGTAGAAGCTTTTTATTTTGGTGAGGTCACAGTAGTTCATTTTTGCTTTTGTTTCCCTTGCCTCTGGAGATGTGTAGGGTAAGAAGTTGCTGCAGCTGAGGTCAAAGAGGTTTTTGTCTGCTTTCTCCTCAAGGATTTTGATGGCTTCCTGTCTTACATTTAGGTCTTTCATCCATTTTGAGTTTCTTTTTGTGTATGGTGTAACAAAGTGGTCTAGGTTCATTTTTCTGCATGTTGCTGTCCAGTTTTTCCAGCATGTGGTAGTTATGTACTATAAAGTTATTGTGAGCACTGAATTCGTGAAGACTGAAATGGAAAATATAGGTTTAAGGCTCCATTTAGCCTCTGGCCACAACATTTTCATCACCTGGTCAGTTATAACCTTGTTTTATGTGTGTTTCTATTTGAAGACTCATTATAATATATACTGTTGGTTTATTAACTTTGAACTCAGGGCTGATAGCACTGTAACTCATGCCTGAACAAAGTCTATCTAACCACATAACATTTTTTCCATAAGGCATCTCACAGCCTTCTTGCACTTAGAAACACTAGACAGTACTTCAGCACTACACTTAGGGGCTTATTTTAAAAAGAAAAAGCAATGAAGAGCACAGAATTAAAAAAAAAAAAAAAAGGCACTAGATGGACCCCGAAAAGGATACTTGTTCAGAGTGTCTAAAACTTAGGAAAGAAAGAAGGCTGAAATTACTCAAATCTTCTAAAGATAGGTGATATTAAAATAGTAGAGTCAATTATTTTTCAGTAAAACTAGAAAGTAGAAGGGATCGTTTTCAAAAAGACGTATAAGATGAGATGAGAAGAAACCTCTGTCATTTTATGTAACACATTTAAAGGATGAGCAGAAGTTGAGAAAGAGCCACTGAAGGACATTATGAGACAGTAGAGGTGAGAAGAAAGGAAAAGAAAATGTAACTTCTAGGAAATTAAGAAGGAAAAGAGTTGTTAGCCAGTAATGTCAGATATTAGAGGAAGTCAGAGTGCTGATTGAGGCATACATAACCTACAGTGGTGTGATTAGAGAAATGAGGAGGAGATGAATGAGCTGGGAGAGGGTCAAGTTAAAGATGTATTCCTGTTTCTAGCATGGATGAGTGGGAGGCCAAAGATGCTGTGAACTAAGGAGGAATATATGTCTATGGAGGAATATAATGAATTTGATTTGGGACATGATGAGTTTAAGAATATTGAGGAATATTCTTCCAGTCCTTGATTAAACCTATATAAATACAAAGACACATATGTGTGTGTGTGTGTGTGTATATACACACACAATATACATATATGTAATATATACTTACATATATTACATATATAAAATCTCATAAATGAGAAGCAAGAAATGAAAAATCTCTTTTTTTATTCCAAATGTTTTAAGACGGTCTTCATAAATTGCCCACTCTATACAATCATCTTTATGCACATTATCTGTAAACAGGTAATGTTTAACTATATTTAAAGAGATGTTATTACTCTCTTAAGATAGGCTACATGAGAGCCCCCCCAAATCAAATGAAACTCTTTTATCTGGGAACATATGAAGTGAATATTTAATTCTGTGACTTCCTTCTCATTTTCAGAGAAGCACTCAACAAAATGAAAGATGTGTATGAGAAAAATCCACAAATGGGGGATCCAGGGAGTTTGCAGCCTAAATTAGCAGAGACCATGAATAACATTGACCGCCTACGAATGGAAATCCACAAGAATGAGGTAGGTTTGTTACTTTGCAGTTGTCTAAGACAAATTCATTTGTATAAACTTCATTATGATAGATTGATTTTTGCTACAATTTTATCTTCAAATATTTAATTTTAGGGTTACTATCTAAAAGAAAGGAATCATTATGGTCTATAATCTTTAGAATTAGTCCCTCATTCAAGTTTTTCTTTTTAATTAAAACTTTATGTAAAACTAAACATTTATGCTTATCAGCTATGAAGTTGATCGTTGGTCAAACTGGAATAAAGGTTTCCATTCTCTAAGAATTACATAATTATAAAAACTCAAAGCACATTTTAATTGTAGACTATCTTTTGAGCTTTTAAGAATACTTACTAAGCCCAGTTTTATTTATTTTTTTCCTAAGGCTTGGCTCTCTGAAGTTGAAGGGAAAACAGGTGGGAGAGGAGACAGAAGACATAGCAGTGACATAAATCATCTTGTAACACAGGGACGAGAAAGGTCACTTTTTGCATTTTATTTGTATTTTTTTCCCTCAAACTTTTTTCACTTTTTTCTAAATTTCGTTCTAAATTTTGTTCTAAAATTCATTCTAAATTTCATACAGTTCTTTTTCTTCTTCCTTGATGTAATGGGTTTGGCTTTTAATAGCGTTAGTCTTATGAACCTAAATGATTTTCTGTTTCTTTACAGTAGTTACACATAAAATATGAAATTTCCCATTGCTGGTTTGTTCTAGTTTGTCATGCATCCAAAAACAAAGGTATGAACATAGAAAATTTGTGGAGCTACTGTCTGAAGGCATAGGCTCCTCAGACCTGGGAAGATTCCCTTAAGGTTTAGATGGAGTTGGATGGCTTATGCCGAAGAAAAACTTAACTGTTAAATTGCTTAAAGTTTTGTGAAGGAAAAAACAATATTGTTAGTTTGAGTCAGAGCTTCCAAAAGGCATTTTGCTAAGTTTCCATGCTTTCATATCATTTGTGACAATTTCCCCCTCTGTGTATATGTCTCTCCCCACTCTGCCCCCACTAAGAGCCAACAAATTAGAATTCTCCTTAGAGAAAATTTGAGAGATCTAGTATCAAATCTTGGTTACTACTTACAGTGTAATTTGAGCAAGTCATTTTTAATGATCTCTGAGTCCTAGTTTCCTAAAATACAGAGGTTAAAATCTCTATCATACAGGGGTGCCTGGATGGCTCAGTTGGTTAAGCGTCGTCTGACTCTTGATTTTAGCTCAGGTCATGAACTCCCCTTTTGTGAGATCAGCCTTGCATTGGGCTCTGCCCTGACAGCACAGAGCATGCTTGGGATTCTCTCCTCCACTCTCCCCTTCCCATTCTCTATCTCAAAAATGCATAAACTTGAAATAGAAAAATAAAATACCTACCATATAGTGTTATTAGTAATAAATGAAGTAATGTACATAGAGCACCTCATAATAAAATACCTGGGAACAGTATGTGCTTGAGAAATGTTAGTTCTTCCTTCTCAAACTCTTATCACTTTTTGAAAGAGTACCTGTATATCAAGAGAAACCCACAAATATACTGGTTTTCTTACTAGTTAAAACCTAGATTAAAGTAATCTAATCTCTCTTGTTTGTGTTATTTAAGAACGTGGCTTTTAGGCATACTAAAAGTGCTTTTAATTTCTGATCATACAGATTTTCCATTATCTTGTTCAGTCATTTGATTCTTTAGCAAAATTAACATTTTTTCTCTCTTTGACTTAAAAATATTTTAAGGAAAAAGATGCCTATGGGTTTACCTGTTCTTTTGGATTTTCTGAGTTTTACTAACCTCCCTGTTAGCATGATTAATTGGAAGTTAACTTTATTAGGAGTCTTTTTGCTTTCAGTGACAATAAATATGAAAAGGGATTTTATTGGCTTGCTTTAGGGAGAGCTTGATCTAAGAGCTCAGATGATATCCGCAGGACTGTTTCTCTCCACCTCACAGTTCTACCTTCCACTATATTGGCTTCATTTGAAGGCTTCATATGGTGATCTTCCAAAGCACTGGGCTCATATTTCTCCAGGTCCAAGTCCAGTGGAAAAGGAAGGGAGGGAGCTTCTCTTCAGTCCTAAGGAAAAGTCTCTGTGGGTCTTTTCTATCTGACCAGGTTATAAGCCTACTTGTTAACTATTCACTCTGACCACACAAGTGCTGTGCTGAGACGGGCCCTCTGGAGCCAGGACAGAACTCCCCAGGAAGTCTGTGAACTGACCATAGGTCTGGGTGGGTCTCCTGTGGAATTTTAGGGTTCTTTTGCCAAAAGAGGAGGTGATAAATCCGGGATGATGAAAGGCAAGTATTCCCTACATTTCTCCATTTTATCTCTGGACCCAGTGATAGACCTATTTGTTGAATGCATGCCATATGCCTAGAACACTGTAATTTTTTAGTTTCAGGAACTTCAACAAAGAAGCATTTTGTATTGCAGGCAATTTATATATATCATCAACATTTAAGACAAGGCTTAATTTGGAACTGTGTCATTGATATTTAGTTCTGTGAATTGATGCTGAGATCAACCTTCAGATAGCATAAAAAGTTTCCATCTTTGTGATACTTGATGAGATAAACTTCTATGTTTTATAGTCCTGAGGGAAGTTACACTGATGATGCAAACCAAGAAGTCCGAGGGCCACCCCAACAACATGGTCATCACAATGAGTTCGATGATGAATTTGAAGATGACGATCCCTTGCCTGCTATTGGACACTGCAAAGCTATCTACCCTTTTGATGGTATGATTTTCTTTTGTATTTGATAACATTGGTTCCTTAAAGTCTGCATACACTGAAACATGTACTTAGGTGTCCTTAGCTAAATAATACATTGTCAGAAAATTATAATTCCAGCTCATTAGTATGAATATTTTTAACTGTATTACAAATAGAGGTTTTTCTTTTATACATGACACTGAAAGAAAATTACCGGTGTTATCAGCATCCCAGTACAGATTTTTATTTGACTGTCAACTTTGGTTGATACAGAATTTAATTTCCCCCAGAGATCTTACTAATGCTACATGTAATCACTAAAGTTGAAGCAGCTTGAGCAGGTGGCTCAGAACCTAGGAAGTGGAAGTCTAGTGGATGCCACTATAAGCTCTTCCTTGTAACTTGCTAACATTGAGAGACAGGTACAAGGCAAATGGCATAGCTAAATGTCCTTATTATAGCTTGACTCTGTAGGTCATATTTTCCGGTGAGAAAAGGAGAGAATGTAGTAGCTTCTGAACTATGCCATCCTTCCCCTGTGAGAGGTGGGGAGCAATCCCTGTGAGGGAAGGAAGACATTGTGGTTCTCTCTTGCAGATTTTTCTGCTTGTGGACTGTGAAAAATCCTTTTCCTCAATTCTGAGGAGCAGAGTAACACTTTCACAAATAAATTGTTATAAAATGGCATATGACTTAAGGTCCTTCCCCACCCATCCGTTGTATTAATTTTAAAGTTGAGTAAAGTTTTTAATTACTCCTCATTCTGAGAAAATAATACTGAATGAGGGCTTGCTATAATGTAACCTAGAGGATTTAACATGTTAAATGAAGACTGATTTGTGAAAACTGTTACTGCTAAGCGGGTTGGGAGTGGTTGGCAATGGGGAAGAAAGAGAGCCCTGAGGTTCATGAGGTTTTGAAGGAAGTTTGTGCTTTGTGGCTGTGACTATTCTGCTTTCACCATCACCAGAGGTGAACCTGTGTTTTTGTCTGCTCTCTTTCAAAACTATATTCTTCTTTCTTCCCGCCCTCTCACAGTCTTAATATTTTCCTGATTTACACGTCATGAATTTTCTCGACAGCAATGCCACTCAAATTTGGGAAAAGAGTTGGAGAAGTGAAATAGGAGTTAGAATATCCTGTCAAATCATATAATGTCATTGAGCTCAGATACTTCATCTGTTATATGGCGGTGATATTAATAATGCCAGTTTCTCAGGGCCACTGTCCAGTTCCAGTGAGATAATGTTATGTATGAAAGTGTTGGATAAACTACAAAAGCATTATAGAGCTGTTGCTAATAATATCTTGTCACTGGGCTCTTGGTTCTAGGTATGTTGAAATCTAGCAGAGTTTCATGTTGTTTTGTATTGTGTTTGTAACTTTTACTCAAAATTATTACTTTAATTACACTTGTGCTGTGAAAATTCTCATTTAGGACATAATGAAGGTACCCTGGCAATGAAAGAAGGTGAAGTTCTATACATCATTGAGGAAGACAAAGGTGATGGCTGGACACGAGCTCGGAGACAGAACGGTGAAGAAGGCTACGTTCCCACATCATACATAGATGTAACTCTAGAGAAAAACAGTAAAGGTGCAGTAACTTACATCTAAACTAACCAGGCAGCTTTGTGACATGTATGACATAGGAACAATAATGGAAAATGGAAACACAATCAATGGGTGGGAAAACATAAGAAAACTTAAAGAGCATCCAAGATACATTGTTCACTATGTGAGCTGAGTGTAGGCTCTATCTTAAAGATGTGAATAGTACCACAAGAAACCGTTCTCATGATGTTTTACCATTTGAGTGACATTGGTGTGAAGCTTAATTGATGCCTTTTGCTTTATGTCGTGCTTAAGTCTCTGTGAAAGATTTGTGCTTTTCTGCCTTATAAGTTATAGAATTTGATCTTTGGGCAGGAATCCATAGATAGAAAGCCCTCTTCACCTAACACACACTTTGCTTCTGAAAACACAGTGACTGTAGTGAATTTAAATAAGTAAAACTGCTCTGAAATGCTATAGAAAGCTGGCTCCCAAAAGAGTGGTTTAGCATAGGAGTTTGAGTTTTTCTAGCTACAGTTTTTAGGAAGAAAAGTCATAGTTGGCTTATTGAAAGAATAAGAAATACAGTCATTTTCATTTTCCTCCCTATTCTTTGCTTTGGTTTCCTAAAGGAAGAAAACAAGCACCTCAAACGTAAATCTATTTCAGTAGTAGGCTAATCAAGAGACCTGCAAAATAAGCCCACCTGGCCCAGCTCTTGAGTGAATAAAATGGTTTTCTTCTGAGACCTGAAAATATTTTCATCTAGTATACTACAAATTTTTAATAATGTATAAGCTTCCTTCCAAATTAATGCTTGTATTTTTCATCTTGAATATGTCTTTGGGGAAATACCGTTTTGGTGATTGTTTAGCATTTAGCAGTTATACGTAGGAAAATAGATTCTAAGTACACTGAGAGGAAATCTTGAATGGAAGGCAAGTCCTGGCAAATTTTACTTTGAAAACTTTTGACTGACTGGGTTGAATGACTATATTATCTTTATCACCATTTAGGGCATTTCCTCATTTTGGCTAAATCATCAATTCAAGATTATTTTTTCCCATTAATTTCAACAAGCATTTGTTGGAAATACTGTACCGTAAAGGATTGTGCAGTTCTGGTCATGTGGGGAAGTAAAGTGAGGAAGCACTTAAGAGACTGGTCCTTTAAGTTTGCTCATGTCCCAGATTTTTCTGGTGTTCTCACATAGCTGACTGTAAAATAATTTTAGGACACTTTGGGGACAGACACTTTAAACTGAACACCCCTTTTGGTCTTACCAAAGGTCTTCAGTAATTGTTCTTTTCTTTTTCCTCCTGGACTACAGGTTCCTGAAGAGGGTTTCTGAGGAAATGGGCAAGATGTTGAAGGAGGTTACATGCAGCTGCTTTTAGGGGGAGGGTATTAGAGTTGTCAGGCTCAAACAGAGAGTGAGAGAAGCAAGTTGCATGAGTGCATGCAGACGTTTTTTGTTTTGTTTTTTTTAAACTAACTTCATTATCATTTCCATACATTGTTTTAAAAAATCACTGTAATACCAATCCTTAAATTGGTCATTCACAATTATTCACATAAAGGGAACAAGCCGAAAATGGCTAACCTTTTTTTCCATTTCTTTTACTGATGTCTAAATCAGAAAGAATGCAGAGCTCTCATTAAATTTGTCTTCTCTTTGGCTGTCCCAACAGGACTGTCTATCCCAGCTCTGTTCTAATTGGCTTTTAGACCCGTCGTCTGTTAGAACCCTTGCCATTTGTCAGTGTCTGCCTGCGCCACCTCTGTGCTTGCTTAACATCCTGTTGCATGTCTAGAGTGATTGGGCTAGATTTTTCAGGCATGTCTTTATAATCCCTTGTTCTCGTCAAAGCCTTTGTTTTGTTTTACATTTGTAGTGCAAGTCACTTTGTCAGACATCTCCAGCACTAATGTTTCCATCCTAGTATTCGTGTACGCTGCTATAACTTCCCCACTACAAACATTCCAGTTTGGGCATGATGAAGAAGTAGTTTGTGGACCTGAAGTGTCTGTGATAAGAAAAAGAAAACATCTCTGCTCTAGCCTACAGCCCGGTTGAAAGAACTCTGAAACGTGATCCATCTTCACCTCAGTCTGGGAAGAATCTATAGTCAGCACTGAAATCCTGGCATAATAAACACACAAGATCCTCACCACCTCAAGACACAGGACTGTTGTCAGAAGTCAGCTGCTTCCATTCAAATGCTGCCTTAAACTAGAGTGCCTAAACCTGTCGATTGCCAACACTACCACTACAGTATCCCACAAAGGGCTTTATGTGTCAGCTTGGTGCGACCTCCTTTAACTCGGCACCGCTGCCGCGGGTGCCGATGTAGCCTTGGTAGGTGGCTTTTAGAGCTCTACCATGTGTGATGGTGCATCTTCAAATTTATGCATCAGACTAAAGACATGTCCAAGTCCATTTTACTTTACTCAGTGTTTTTAGGAGAAGTTTTATGGACCCCCCCCCCCCCCGCCTCCCCGTTGTGTTTTAATTTGGGGTGACCATGTTCTTATTAAAATGGTAGTCTGTTCCCAAGTGATGCTTTTGTTTCAACCAGATAAAATTTAGTGAAACTTTGTAATGATCTATGTGCACTTTTACTTGTACAATGGAAATTCCTGTTTGTTTATACTTGTAAATATAATTGTTGTTAGTGCGCCTGTTGCTCATGTTGTCCTGCCTCGCATTTGTGATTCTGTTAATGACTTGTATCTTAACTAATTTCTTAGTAGTGTTTAATAGGGAGATGGGCATGGGTGGGGGGATATTTGTACCACAGAAGCTTCATTAATTTTGTTCTTTACTGTTTTGAGGGAAGAAAGAACGTGAAATGGGTCTGTGTATTACTGGATTTTAAGCAATATTTTAGAAGCTGTGTGACTGCTTTAATAATTCTTTCCCAGTGTTATTTGAATCCTACTAGCAGTTATACTAAAGCTGAATGACAATTGTGTGAAAGTTAATGCCTTCATAAGATCAAGTGCACCCCTGTTACACAGCTGACATATAGCGTATTACCTTTGAGGCTAGTAAACTATGAAGTTTAGATTTTGAATCTCTTTACAGGGTTATTTATATAATGTGACATTATTCAATACTGACAGACTACATAAAGTAGTTTTAAAATCTAGTGCTATTTTTATTTTAAAGGTTAGCAATGAGGAGGAAATGTGATCTGGCTGTGTTTGTCCTCTGTACAAAGCCTGAAGTGCTTGTGTTTTTTTGGCTGACGGCCACAGAGGGCAAAGTTTAAGGCTTTCTTGTAAGGACTAACTGTTCTTTTCAGGCTACTGTTTGTTTTTCTCAAAGCAGGATTTGCTTCCGTAGGAGGCAAGGTCCTTCACGTGGCATAGTGCAACCTGTACGTGGGTTATTACAATAGGACAGACATTTGTACTTGCACAGTTTAAATCATTCTTAAATCATTCTTAAATTTTGAACATGTGAATTGTCCAAAAGAAATCTTTAATTTTTCAGTAATTTTTACTCTTTTTGTGCACATGTTGATTTCTTAATGGTAAATGCTTTGTTTAAGATAGTGTTCTCTGTTGAGAATATTTTCATGGAATAAAACAATCTTTTCATGGTCAGTTAAGGTGTATAGTGTGTTATCTATCTCTTATTCCTACGTGAACTAAAGAGATGTCATTATTTTGTTCTTTGGTGTGCTAAATGCCTGATGATATAAAGTAGATGACGAGTTCTATAAGTGGAAGCATCTGTGTTGAGTGACTTTTTTTGCAAAGCAGTTTTGGAAATTTTATTTTAGTTTTAGTTTCTTTCAAGCTTTTCTAAAGGCGGGGGGGGAGCTGTTTCTTTAGAGTAAATTTAAATTGAGTGTGGTAATTTGAACTTTTTATCTTTATTCTACTGTAGCTGTGTTGCACAAACTTTCCTTTTAAACCGTCTTCTCCTCTGCGTCCATAAGAAGTGACCCTACGCCACATACCTCAGTCTGCCCACAGGCTGGACAGCATTTACTGTGCTTCTGCTTGAATTCCTGGTCAGAGAGCACCTGGTCTTCCTGGCATTTCAAAACTTGGGAAGGTATTGTTTGCTACAGTTAGTGTCACATCTGTTGTTTTAGGTAATCTTAATTGCAGAAGATTCAGCTTTTTAAAGGGGCAAATATGAAGCTATGACTGTTAACTTCTAGAAACCCCAAAAGAGAATAAAACTCAGGGTTAATCCTGAACAAGGAGGGGTCTCTGTTGTTGTGATTAATAGAGATCTATGCCAAGCTTGGAAGTGGCAGGAAAACAGTGTCAGTAACAAAAACTCAAAACAATGAAAAGGGCTTTTGCTATCTGAACTGAGATCAGGGAAGTCAAATCCAACTTGCTAGGGAAAGATAACATCCCTGTAACAATCTCAAGAGGAAAATGATCTCCAGACTTGTTGAAAAGGATAGATTTTCTTTGTGAGAAGCTATTAGTTTAGATGAAAAAATCTAAAGAAACACCAAACCTATTTCAATGAGCTCATCATATACCTGGGGTCAAATGCATTCCTGACTATAGTTACTGTGAGTAAGAAACTACAGAAAATAGAAGAGGTGCCAAGAGATTAGAGATGGAAAAATACAGGTGAGGAGTAAGTTCTGAAAAGTTTGACGACTCTTAAAAGTACTTGACAATTTTGTCAGCATTTAAGAGAAAATGTGATGGACAACTGACCTAGATCCTAAGCTAAGAACAGGCCATATCAAATTAACCTCATTCCTTTCTTTAGATACAACTGGGAAACTCAACGGACATGAATGTCTTGATTCCAGCACAGTTTCAGCATTTGACAGAATTTCTTACTCATTCTTGTAAGGTGGTGATAGCATTATTGTAGAAAATGGGAGCTTGCAATAAAGCTGACTTAGTAAACCCAGAATATCAACCCTGAGGAAAACTTCTTGTGGAAGATATGTATGAACCATACATAATAAATGTAAATCTGCCACCCAACTTAAATAGAAAATTATCCTCTTCCTCCAAGGATAACCACTATCCTGAATTTCTTCGTTTTTCTTAGTTTTACCACAAGCGTATTTTTTCCAAAACTTGATTAGCTTTCCGTGTTTTTGCATAAAGTATAACGAATATAAGTTCCAGTACATGGCGGTTTATCTCAAAAACCACACATGATTCTTTGTGATGCGTTTCTGGTTTGAGCACTGGGGACAAAGCTGAAGGACTTACAGTAGATATACTATTATTTCAAGTGTTGGGGAATCTTATCTGGTTTTGTAAGCCCTTGAGTGGGAGGAGGAACCTGGGCAACCAAGCTAAAGAGGATCTCGTCTGTTCATCCTCCCAGAGAAATGCCTCATCCTGCTGAAGGGCAACATATGTCTAAGCTCTGGTAGCAGCTGGGAAGATTGGAAGGGAGTGTGGGCAGGCACAGGTGTTTAGGGACATAGCCCCTTGTGGTGCAGTAATGGCCCTTTAGATTTTTTTTTTTTTTAACATTTTGGCAACTTGTTCTGTGGTGGAGGGTGGCCTGTCGTGTGCACTGAAGAGGCATGAGGCGAGTGACTCTTCCAGGATTCTCCTACCCAGAAGAGTATGCTCTAAAGCAAGTGATAACACAACTGCTCTTTTCTTCCCTCTCTTCCCTTGGCTGAGCTCCAGACAGGAGTATCATATTTGTTTGCCCTCTCCATCTCTACAAGTTCACCCTTCTTGACCTAACCAAGCTGCTCATCCAACCATTGTTTCTTGGTTGGCCAATGCAGGGGCTGGGGGCAGTTTTGGGTATGAAATGAGACAGAAACACAAGTTTCCAGTTCCGGCAACCAAGATCATCAGTCCCCACCCAATTAGCCCTGTCTTCTCACCCTTTATCTCTAGTTGGGAGCACCTGCCACTAGCTCTTGGCATATAGCCAGCACCCAGGTGGTACTGTCCTGTCTGATAAGATGGGGATCAGCTGCATGTCCCTTCTCTTCAGTTGCCAAAGAGCATATTCGTTAATGACTACCAATTGAATGGGGGAAGTCCTTGGAAGAGTTTGCATCCGCATATGAGAGCATCATTTAGCTGGTGGTAGCCATGTCAGAAAAATTCTACCAACCCAACTGTTGAAACAAGTGATTTGGAAATTATTAGTGATTGCTGAATGATTTATGCTACTTTCATCACTTGATAAAGTTTTATTGTGTAGTTGGTTTATTTAAAGAATACAAGGGTTGGGTCCCCTGGGTGGCTCAACTGGTTACACATCTGACTTCGGCTCAGGTCACGATCTTATGGTTGGGGAGTTTGAGCCCCATGTCAGGCTCTGCTGACATTCCGGGGCCTGGAGCCTGCTTCAGATCTTGTGTCTCCCTCTTTCACTGACCCTCCCCTGCTTGCGCTCTGTCTCTTTCTCAAAAATAAGTAAACATTAAAAAAAAATAAAGGGTTTATTTTCTTGATTTACACATTGACATCTATTGTTGATTCATATATGAATTCTATATTAACATTTAAATATTTTGAATATTGCATGGTATCTTCTGAGACTTGGTTTTTCACTCGGCTCTAAGATTTAATCATGTTTATGCATAGTTCATTTTAGTGTGTATAGTTCATTTTAGTGTGTATAGTATTCTATTATATAAATACACAATTTACCCATCCTCTTGATGGACAATTGGGCTATGTCCTGAATTTTGCTTGCATAAACAATGCTGCTATGCACATTCTTATGCATGTTTACGGATACAGGAGTTCTGTATTGCTAGTTTGTGGGTTATATTTATCTTCAGTTTTTAAAAAAAATGCCACATTTTTCCTTCACAGTGATTATAACAGTTCTACATACCTACAACTTGTATATCAAGGTTACTTAGGCTCCATATCCTGGCCAATTTTTGTCATTTCGACAGATGAAAATGGTATGTATCTTTAATTTGCCTTTCCCTGTTTATTGATGAAGTTAAACATACTTTGCATTTTCTGTGAAAAGCCTGTTTATATCTTTTGCCCATTTTTTTCTGGTTATCTTTCCATATCTATTCATGGGAATTCTTTATTAAGGATGCTAATTAGTTATTTTGCTGTGTAGCATAATAAAACTGGCCCAGTTTCTCAGGAGGCTGCAGTCAAGGTGTCAGTCACATGATTGTTGGCCAGCCTCAGGACCTTGCCGTGTGGATTTCTTCATAGGGATGCTCAGAACATGGCATCTTGCTTGCCTCAGGGATCCAAGAGAAAAAGAAGCTGTAGTTTTTGTAACCTAATCTCAGACATGATACAGCATTACTTCTGCCCCATGTACTTGGTAATGCAGAGCAAACCTGCTACAGTGTAGGAGGGGACAACAGAAAGGTGTGAACACCAGGCTGCAGGGACGGTCAGTGACCATTGTTGGAGGCTGCCTATCATACTAATCTTTGGTTAGTTTCATGTCTTTTTAGTAACATCTCTTTGTTCTTTCAATTTATGACCTCTTTTGATGAGTAGAAGTCTGTTTTAATGTAGATTGACCAATCTTTTATATTTAATGTTGTTTTCTGTCTAGTTTAAGAAATTCTTCCTTGATTCAAAGTAAAAAGGATATTCTAGATTTCCTTCTAAATGTGTTATAGTTTTGCCTTTCGCATGTATGTTATTTTGGTGTATGATAGGAGGCAAGGGGCTGTTTTCTTCCCTTTCATTTGCTTAACCAGTTGTCCAAGAATTATTTAAAAAGTCATCCTTTCCCCCACTGATTGCCAAAGTTACTTCTGTCATTTATCAAATTTCCAATGACAATTTAATTACTGTAGCTTAATAATCAGCTTTTAGGTCTAGTAGAACAGATTCCCCCCTCCCTCCATCTTAACTTCCTAGGATGGTGTTGACTACTTCTAGCCATGTAAATTTTAGGAAAACCTTATCAAGCTTGAAAAATCCTGTTGGATTTTGAATGGGATTGCATTGAGCTTATAGGTCATTTTAAGAACTAGTATCTCTGATACCAAATTTTGAAATCTAGGAACATGATGCTCCCGTTCATTTACTTTTCTTCAGATGTTTAAAGTTAAAAATTTTTTTCACCAAATTCTTGTACATCTTTTGTTAAAACCATTCCTAGGTATCACATTTTTTTTGCAAATGTTTTAATACCTTGTTATAAAGTATATGTTCAGAGAAATGCATAAAACTTAAATGTAAGCTTAAGTTACTAGAAAGTCAACACTTGGGTCTGGAAATACAACATTACCAGCACTCCATACTCCCACTGTGTCCTCCTGATCACACCCTGTTCTCTTATAATTATCCTGACCTTTTCTAACGCACTTTACTTTTTTATGTATTTTTATGCTTTATGTTTCTTAGAGTATAAGGTGGTTTTGTGTTAAATCTAGAATGCTCTTTTAACTGGCAGGTTCAGTGTATTTATGTTTGTAATGATTATTGATAAATTTGGACTTATTTCTGCCATTTTTGTGCCTGCTATTCATCTCACTTTACTGTCTCTTTACATATATATTTTTTCGTTTTCTCCATTTTTTCCTCTACTGTTTGAAACTTTGACCCTAATTTTTCTTAATAATATTTACCCTTGACATTTTATATACTTAAAGTTAATCAGTATGTTTTAGCTGAACAAAGGGGGTCCCTTTGTTCTTCTACTGATGAGAAGAATAACACTTGATCAGAACTCTAGTAACGAATCTCCCCATTCCTGGCTTATGTTGTTTTAATTAACTTTTCAACCTCACATGGTAGACACTGTTGTTTTAATATACCTAAAAGCCTACCAGTTTCTCTGCTTGACAATCCTTAAGTCTCCACCCTTTTTTCTAGATGAATTGCTTCCTCCCCACCCCACTTTCTTTCCTTCTGGAGCTGTTAGCACAGAGCCAGACTCGGGTCCCGAACTCAATGAACCACGTTGAGTTTGATCTGAGCCAAAGTTGGATGCTTAATTGAACCACTTAGGTGCCCCTCTAGTTGCTCTTTTAAACTATGGCTTTTTTCACCCCAGGGCATTTGGGGCTGCTGTGGGCTAGGGGCCTGGGGCTCACCAAGGTGGCAGGCCGGCTATGGTGCCAGGACCATGTTCCTATCTGCACTGTTAAGGTGAAAGGGAAACAAACCATGGTGCTCATTAGTCTCTCTGACCCAGAGAGTTCCAGCAGCTCCCCAACTATTTGGCAGGGTGCTAGGGCTAGTTCCTTTATGTTCTAGTAGCCCTTTTAAACCATGGCACTTTTTTTTGTCCTGTGCCCCAGAGCAAACGAATCTGCTCACGGTTTTTCAGTACCATCCTTCTTCACTGCAGTTTGCAGCTTTGGGGGTGTGTGTGTAGGGGGGGTCCCTTTGTTACTGTGTCACCATTCCTCTTGCTGTTCTCTGTGTGGTTTCTACCTCTTGTTGAGCAGAAGCTGTTCAGTCAGCCCTCAGTTCTTTAGGAGGAATTGCTCTATAAATAGGTGTAAGTTTGGTATATCTGTGGAAGAGGGGAGTTCAGGGTCTTCCTATGTTGCCATCTGGGACTGGAAGCTCACCAGTCCCATTAGTTCCAAATGCATTGATGTCATGAAATATACTAACATCTGGGTACCTACTTTATATCAGGTGCTGTGTTGCACACAGGATATGATGAGGTTAACCTGACCAAAGTCAACTGCTAGCAAACACCACAGGTCTACCCTATATAACTATTGACTCTGTCTCCCAGGCCGAACCTTAAATTCTCCATCCCACGCTCATTAATTTTGGTTTATTAGGATATAGTCTCTAGGGAAGAAGGTAGGAGATAAGATTATTCTATGCTGATGAGTTGTTTAATATTAAAGAGACTAGATACAATTGTTTCACAAAAAGATATATTTTCATTTGACTATTTACATTTCTCATATTTAAAGAATATCATACAACTGATACCTTCTGAAATATTTCATGCTTTTAAACTCTGTTCTATTTACACTTATCTGACAAGAAATTTAAAATGGTCAAACGCCTCAGTAATAGAAAGCAACCAGCCAACATAGCCAGATCTTCTCTTAAATTTGCTGATCAACATTAGCAATAGTTACCTTCATAATAAATTATCTTCATTTTAAAATCAGTAGTAATTTTAAACAATTCATAAATAAGTGTGCTCTGTGCAATTTACATGTTTAATATCCTGTGGATACTAAAAGCTTGTATACTGTCAGATTTGCACATTGTTACTTTATCAAACAATAAGCCTTCCCAAAGAAGAAACTGGAGAAGCTTGAAATAATATCCTAAGGTATTCTCGAGAGTTATCAAAGCTCTGCCTGCTTTACTGGAGGAGGTTCCAATTTACGTGAGAGGGCAGTTAAAATCTGGTTGAATTTCTCATATCTTTCTGTCTGATTGACTTGTGCACCTTTGCTGCCCCATAGCAATCGCATTTGAAATTCAGTCTTGAAGATTTCACTCATTTCTTCATCTGGTTGAAAACCTAATATAAAAAGAGAACAGTTAATTCAGTTTTCGAATACAGACTGAAAGACTACTTGCATAAGGTAGGTAGGATCAAAATGAACTTCATCTTATATCAGAACTTTAAGAAGAGCCCCAAGGAAAAATCCAGACTCTGTTTTCCATAAGGGAAGGGCAGAGCCCCATGGTCAAGGACCTGAGCACTTTCAGAGAAGGGATACCAAGGAGACTGACTAAAACAGGACAGAATAAAATTGGTGTGCACAAGCCACTGTGGGAAAGTGTTTAAAGTACCTTGTTTTGTTCTGTTTTTACAGCTTTCTTGATGTACAGTTTATGTGTCATGATTCTGCAGTTTGATTTAGAATACCCTGTACAAGTTGTAGAACCATCACCACCACTTTTAGAATATTTCCATCACCCTCAGAAGTTACCTAGTGCCTCTTTGCTTTCTGTTGCTATTGTTTCACCTACAGATTTGATAGAAATGGAAACCTATGATGTGGCCTTTAGGTCTGGTTTATTTTGCACCATGTTTTTGAGAGTATTCCATGTTGTTGCCTGTTATCAATTCATTCCTTTTCACTGCTGAGTAGTATTCAGTTATACAGACATTCCACGTTTTGTTTATCCATTTACCAACTGATAGATTCAGACTGTTTCCAGTTTCTGGCTGTTATGAATACTGTTGTAAACATTTGTATATAAGTCTTTGCGCGGACATGTGTTTTCTCTAGTAGAGGAATTACTGGCGCATATGGTAAATCTATGTTTATTTTAGAGAAACTGTCAAACTCTTTTCCAAAATGGTTGTACCATTTTATATTCTCACCAGCTCCAGCTTCTCCACAAGCTGCCAAATCTTAGTATTATCATTCTTTTTAAATTGTAACCATTCTAGACAGTGTGTATTATCTCACTGTGGTTTAAATTTATATTTCCCTAATGACTAATGCTTTGAACATCTTTCTATGTAGTTATTTGTCATTTGAAGATCTGCTCAGGTGTAGCGTCTATTCAAATCTTGTCTTCTTAATGAATTCTAAGAGTACTTTATACAGTCTAGATATAAATCCTTAATTGGATAAATGTTTAGCAAATATCTTCTTATAGTCTGTGGCTTGCCTTTTTACTTTCTTAATGGTATCTTCTGAAGAGCAAAATTTAGAATTTTGATTCATCAGCATTTTTTGGTGTGGTTCAGGCTTTTTGGGTCCTAAAATAGCTTTGCTCATCCAAGGCCACAGTGAATTTTCCCTATGTCATCTTATAGAAGCTTTATACTTTAGCTCTTACATTTGGGTCTGTGATCCATTTTGGATTAATTAATGTATATGGTATGCAGTAAAGATGATTCATTTTTTCTTTTGCATATCATATCCAATAGTTCCAGCACCATTTGTTGAAAGACTAAATCCAATGAATTTCGTTGGCACCTTTCTCAAAAATATATTGACAGCCATATGTGTGGATCTGTTTCTTGACTCTCTCCCTCTGTTTCATAAGAGAAGATCTGCTCTACTTAAAGCCAAGAATATTCAGTCAACTCTATTAGTGAAGTAGAGACCAACAGCCAAAGAGTCAGACAGGCTGTGGTTCTCATCTTTGATTACTTCTGGCTTAATCTGCTCTGTCCTTAAATATATCTCTACCATCTAGATTTATAGGATCTTTGTGGTTAAGAATAGAAGCCTTCTTTGTCCATCCTTCCATGTGAAGCCAGAATATCTTTGACAGATAACATCCTGGAGGCCAGATGACGACTTCCATTCATTCAGTTAACATGCTTTGAGTCCCTGCCTTGGGCTGGGTATTTGTTAGTTGAGCAAATCTCTGCTCCTACTGGGTTCATAGTTACTTCCAGCAATGGGAACTTGCTATATAAACCTGTAGCAGGATTAACTGAGAAATACCATTAGATACCTTTAAAGTGATTTGCTATAGAGCAGCTTAAAGTGCTTTTCTCAAAACCCATTCTAATATATTGGCTTAGGCAACATCTAGGGTAGTATAGTTATTAGCCTTGTATAAATAGGCACTCTAATATCTGGTGAATTGAATTATGTGCTTTTATTTTTTGAATCCTACACTGCCAACTGTGGAGAACTTTCTGAGGAAAAACTTGAAACAGGTATGTAGTTCTTAAACCTACAGCAGTATAAATTGTTTAGACCCAAATTCTGGTTCTGAAGCAACAACTTTGCTTTATGGTGAAATAAATAGGCCTCTCCTGCCCTATATAATTTTTTCTTAACTTTGTGGATATAACTTTGGGCCCTTGAAGAATTTCAGAAATACAGTGAAGAAGAGAAAATAGTCATTCCTGATAACCACCTTGAGTAAAGCCTTCTTTCTCGTACCTGCTTCCTAAATGGTCTTTTTGCCTACAAGCCCTCAGCCCTCCAGCCTCCCACACACAGATGCAAAATTTAAAATAAATCTGACCATGTCATGACACTTTCCCATGTTTAAAGCCCTTAACAGACTCTTTCTCAACTGCAGTCCTACAGCGAAGTCCTTCCCACCTCCATCCACCTCCTTCAGTCTAGGTGGTCATTACTTAAGGCACACTTTACATGAATCCAGACCTAAGTACTGGTGGTTTATATTTCTCTCCACGCTGTCTCTGCAGTGCCTTTACCTGTGTTGGACCCTCTGATGCTAAAAGCAGGGGAGCTCACCTCCCAGTGTGACTGGGAAGAAACAGGAATGCAGATAAATGAAGTCACACAGAAGTCTAACTCCCCATATTGGCCCATCACATCTTCAAATAGCTCTGATCAGGAGTTCTAATGGTAGGTAGGCTGACCAATTCCTTGTTGACCCTTTCTCTCAGCTTATTCTATGCCACTGACACAACTGAACACATAAAAAAGGATAAACAGGACTCTCAGGTCACTTAGAGAGTAAGAGAAAGTAAGGATTCATCGTAAGAAATGGAATTTCAGGGGCACCTGGGTGGCGCAGTTGGTTCAGCGTCCGACTTCAGCCAGGTCACGATCTCGCGGTCCGTGAGTTCGAGCCCCGCGTCAGGCTCTGGGCTGATGGCTCAGAGCCTGGAGCCTGTTTCCGATTCTGTGTCTCCCTCTCTCTCTGCCCCTCCCCCGTTCATGCTCTGTCTCTCTATGTCCCAAAAATAAATAAACGTTGAAAAAAAAAATTTAAAAAAATAAAAAAAAAAAAAGAAATGGAATTTCATGCCTTAATCTTTCCTATTTGGTCTTTTCCTGAGACCATCCATGCTTTTTCAAAGTTCCTTCATTCTAATCACTCTGCAGAGTAGAGAGTGGCCTATAGAACATAGCTCTGACCTTCCAAGATCCTCTCGGCATTCATCCGGTAGCTGTCTGCAGCCTCTGCCATGAGACGGGCTGTTGCCAAGTGGTTCAGCATAATCTCACAGCTTTCGTCATTTTTTTCCCACATGTCAGTTCCTTCAAAAGTGACCTCCTGGCGCTCCATTAAGGTCACAAGAGGCATCAATAGTGGGACTGATATTTTGTTGGGGGGAACACACGTAGACTCTGAAAAACAGGGTAAAGTTTTCTATGTTATATTCTTTTCTCCAAGTTAAGCAAAGACAGTTCCAATTCAAGATGGTGACGTAGGAGGAGCCTGTGCTTACCTCCCCCCAGTGGACACACCCAACTCTGCAGGTAAATATGGAAATTCCTCTGGAAAAAAACTAAAAACTGAGCAACTCCTACATATCAGGTGAACAAAACGTGGTCCACATCGAAGCAGGTAGGAGAGGTCAGGACCCAGTCTTGTCATAAACCCCAACCCTGGCACAGCAACCCACAATTGGGAGAGAACTCAAAACTTGCAGCCTCCTTGTGTTTAAGACCTGCACCAAAGAGACAAGCCCCCAAAACATCTAGCTTTGAAAATCAACCCTGCATACATCCACAAGACCCACAAGTCTGAGACAATCTGAGAAAGAGCTCTTAAAGGGCTTGTGTGCTCAGACTCACCTGCCCCACGGCTCACCATGGAGTTAGCCAATTAAGAGGGGCTCATTTGCTAATCTTGAAGAGTTGGTCTGAGGAGCAGGCATTAATTTAGCACACAGCCAGGGATCCGCTGGCTGGCAGGCACCATCTTCACGTTCTTCCCCTGCCTTGTTCTAGCCGGCAGGTGCCATCACTTTTTCTTGCTTCCTGTGGGCACCATCTATATGCTCTCCCTCTGCCAAATTCCAGAGTGCCAGTATCTCCAGAGGGGAGATTTTACATACATCTGGTGTCTCCATTTTTGTGGCTGTTCCTCATGATACATCCCTGACCACTTGGCTCTGAAGGCCAGAGGGACTTGTGATTCCGTGTCTCACAACTGTAACAACTGGAGACACAGGCACCCCTAAGGCACAGCACAGACAGCCGACTAAGACACATCCCCAGTCTTTCTGGGAAAGAAGCCTATTTGCTTGTCCTGGAGCTTTGGCCCGAGGGGTGGGCTTCATGTTTGGCACACAATTGGGGCCTACAGAGATGCTCCCAGATAATGTAGGGTTGTGGACACCATCTTTGCACTCTCCTTCTGCCTTGCTATAGCTTCCTGATACCTCTCAGAAGGGAGCCAGCTAATACATTTCTCTGAAGCCCTTTTTTTGCAACTGTCACCCAGGAGACACCTCCAGATTACCTGGCTCTGGTGGACAGTGGGGCTTATGCTTGCATTCCCACAGGATTATATATATTTGCATAATTTAAAAAACTGATGCCTGAGGGTCTGGCTTCCTGCTGACCGAATCTAGGTGCTGAGACCCTCCACTTTGGGACACTGACAGGTCTTGACATATCCGCAACTACTGGGAGCCATGAAATATAGAGAAAAGACTGCTTGGACAAACACAAAGGTTAGACAACCAAGAACTAGGTCCGGGTTGAATGATAAGGTTCATCTCCTACATGAGGCCACTTCTTCAAGCCTGAGAGAGGTGGCTGTTTTATCTAACGCACAGAAACCAACACAAAGAGTCAAGCAAAATGAAGAAACAGGAATATGTTCCAAATGAAAGAACAAAACACAGAAGAAACCTTAATGAAATGGCAATAAGTAATTTACCTGATAAAGAGTTCAAAATAGTGGTCATAAAGATGCTCACTGAATTTGGGTCAAGAATAAACACAGTGAGGACGTCAAGAGGTAGAAAATATAAGTACCAAACAGAAGTCACAGAGCTGAAGAAAACTGAAAATTACGTGAGAGGGTTTCAACAGAATAGATGGAGCAGAAGAAAGGAGTAGTGAACTCAAAGACAAGACAATGGAACTCCTACAATCAGAGCCACAAACAGAAAAAAAAAGAAAAACGTGAATATAGTCTTCTTGATGACATTCCATAACTCCCTTAAACTAACATTTGCATTATAGGAGTCCTAAAAAAAAAAGAGAAAGGGGCAGAAAACTTACTTGATGAAATAATGGCTGAAAACTTCCCTAACTTGGAGAAGGAAATAGACATCCAGATCTAGGAAAGCCCAGAGAGTTACAAATAAGACCCACCCAATTAAATTGTCAAAAGTTAATGAAAAGGAAAAAATCTAAAAAGCAGTAAGAGAAAAACGTGTAATGTACAAGGGAACTACCATAAGAGTCTATCAGATTTTTCAGCAGAAACTTTAGAAGCCAGAAGGGACTCACACAATATATTCAAAGTGCTAAAAGAAAAAAAAAAACTTCCAACCCAAGTATAATCTATCTGGCAAACCTATCATTCAGAATTGAAAGGGAAAGAAAGAGATTTCTAGACAAAAGATAAAGGGGTTCATCACTACTAAACTGGCTGTACAAGAAATGTTAAAGGGACTTCTGTAAGCTGAAAAGAAAGGGTGCTAATTATTAACAAAACATATAGAAGTACAAATCTCACTGATAAAAGTAAATAGTAAAGATGGATTAATCACTAATAAAGCTAGTATGAAGGTTAAAAGACGGAAGTGGTAAAAAGATGTATAATGTGACATCAAAAACAAAACGTGTGGGAGGTAAAAATGTAGAGATTTAGAATGCATTCAAACTTAAGTTGGTATCAACTTCAATAGTAGACTGTTATAAATTGTTAAATGTAAGCCTCAAGGTAACCAGGAAGCATAAACCTACAGTAGACACACAAAAGATAAGGAGAAAGGAATCCATGCATATCACTAAAGAAAATCATCAAGTCACTAATGAGGTGAACAAGAAAGGGGCAGAGAGGAATGATAAAACAGAAAATAATGAAAGCAAGTAATGAATGAAAACAATGAAAAATGGCAAAAAGTATACCAATCAATAATTAAATGTAAATGGACTAAATTTTCAAGACATACAGTGATTGAATGGATTAAAAAAAAAAAAAAAAGACCCATCCTTATGCTTCCTACAAAAGACTCACTTCAGATATAAGTACACATACAGACTGAAAGTTCAAGAGATGGAAAAAGATAATTGTGCAAGTGGAAACCAAAACAAAGCTTGAGGAGCTATACTTATACCAAATAGGCATTAAAATGAAGACTGTAATAAGAAACAAAAAAGAGCATTACATAATGGTAAATAGATCAATCTGATAAGAGGATATAACATTTGTAAATATTTATGTACCCAACATAGAAGCACCTAAATGTATAAAGCAAATATTAACAGACCTAAAGGAAGAAACAGACAACACCACAATAGTAGAAGACTTTAATACCCCACTTACTGGACAGATATCCAGATAGAAAATCAGTAAGGAAATAACTACCTTAACAACACATTAGATCTGATGGACTTAACAGATATATACAGAGTATTCCATCCAAAAGCAACAGAATACGTATTCTTAAGTGCACATGGAACATTCTCCAGGGTAGATCATATGGCAAGTCACAATACAAGTCTTAAGAAGACTGTAATCCTATCAAGCATCTTTTCTGACCAAAGTGGTATGAAACCAGAAATTAATTACATGAAGAAAAGTATAAAATTACAAATATGTAGACGTTGAACAACATGCTATTAAACATCCAGTGGGTCAAAAGGGAACTAAAAGAATACCATGAAAATCGAGAAACAACATACCAAAATCTATGGGATGCAGCAAAAACAGTTCTAAGAGAATTCATACTCATCAATCCCTATCTCAAGAAACAAACAAACAAAAAAATCTCAAACATATTTTACACCTCAAGAAACTATAAAAAGAACAAACAAAGCTGAAAGTTAATAGAAGGAAGGAAACAAAGAACAGAATGAAATAGAAACTACAATGACAATAGAAAGTATCAATGAACCTAACAGCTGGTTCTTTGAAAAGAAAATTGACAAACCTTTAGCTAAAGACTCACCAAGGAGATGACACAAAATCAGAAATGAAAGAGAAGTTCCAACTGAAACTACAGATAAACAAAGGATCATAAGAGACTACAATGAACAATTATACACCAACAAATTGGACAACCTAGAAGAAATTAATATGTCCCTAACAATATACAACCTACTAAGGTTGAATCACGAAGAAATAGAAAATCTAAACAAATTTATTACCAGTAAGGGATTGAATTAATAATCAAAAATCTCCCTACAAACAAAAATCCAGGACCAGATGGCTTCACTGGTAATTCTACCAAACATAAATGAATACCAATCCTTCTCAAACTCTTCTGAAAAATAGAAGAGGAAGGAATACTTCCAAACTCATTTTATGAGGCCAGCATTATTACCTTGATACCAAAACCAGACAGGGGCTCTACAGGAAAAGGAAATTACAGGCAATATCCCTGATGAACAAGGATGCAAAAATCCTCAACAAAATACTGACAAGCTGAATTCAACAATACATTAAAAAAGATCATATACTATGATCAAGTAGGATTTATTCCAGGGATGCAAGCATGGATCAACATATACACACCGATCAATATGACACACCACATTAATAAAATGAAGGATAAAAATCAGATGATCAACTCAATAGATGCAGAAAAAGCATTTGACAAAATTCAACATCCATTTATGATTAAAAACACTCTCAACAAAGTAGGTATAGAAGAAACATACCTCTACATAATAAAGATCATATATGACAAACCTACAGCTAAATCATACTCAATGGTGAAAAGCTGAAACCTTTTTTTTCCTAAGATCAGAAACAAGACAAGGATACCTACTCTCAGCACTTTTATTCAACATAGTATTAGATGTCCTAGACTGAGCAACTGGGCAAGAAAAAAAATAAAAGCCATTCCAACTGGAAAGGAAGAAGTAAAACTGTCACTATTTGCAGATGACATATTATATACGTAAACCATTAAAAACTCCATCAAAAACTGTTAGAACTAATACAGGAATTCAGTAAAGTTGCACGATACAAAATTAATATACAAAAGTCTGTTGCGTGTCCATACACCAGCAATGAACTATCAGGAAGAGAAATGAAGAAAACAATCCCACGTACAGTTAAATGAAAAAGAATATGTGGGAATAAATTTAACTAAGGAGCTGAAAGACCTGTATACTGAAAACTATATGACACTGATGGAAGAACTGAAGAAAACACAAAAAAATGGAAAGATACTCTGTGTTCACGGTGTCCATACTATCTAAAGCAATCTAAGATTCAGTGCAATCCTTACAAAATTCCACTGGCATTTTTCACAGAAATACAGCAAACAATCCTAAATATGGGGGACCCACTGAAGACCCCAAATAGCCAAAGAAGTTTTAAGAAAGAACAAAGATGGAGGCATCATACTTCCTGGTTTCAAACTATATTCCAAAGCTATAGTAATCAAAACAATATTTTATTAGTATAAAAACAGACACCTACATCAACGGAACAGAATAGAGAGCCCAGAAATAAACCCATGCATTTATGGCCACTTAATTTGTGACAAAGGAGCCAAGAATGTTCATGGGAAAGGACAGTTTCTTCAATAAATGGTATTGAGAAAACTGAAGAGCCCCATGTAACAATGAAAATCAGACACTGTCTTACACCATACACAAATATCAACTCAAAATGGATTAAAGACTTGAATGTAAGACCTGAAACCATAGAACTCCTGGAAGATAACATAGGCAGAAGCTTCCTGACATTAGTTTGGCAATGATTTTTTTTCTGATAGCAAAAGCAAAAATAAACAAGTGGGACTATATCAAACTAAAAAGTTTCTCCACAACAAAGAAAATCATCAACAAAATGAAAAGGCAAACTACTGAATGGGAGAAGATATTTGGAAATCATATTTGATAAGGGGTTAATATTCAAAATATATAAAGAATTTATAGAAGTCAACAGCAAAGCAGAAAGAAAAAAAAACACCAATGAAAAAGGCAGAGGATCTAAATAGACATTTTTCCAAAGGAGATACAGATAGTCAACAGGTATATGGAAAGGTGATCATCAGGGAAATGCAAATCAAAACCACAATGAGATGTCACCTCACACTTGTTAGAATGGGTATATAAAAAAGACAAATAACAAATATTGGAAAGGATGTGGAGAAAAGAGAACCCTTGTGCACTGTTGGCAGGCATGTAAATTAGTACAGCCACTATAGAAAACAGTATGGAGAGTCCTCAAAAAATTAAAAATGGAACTACCATATTATCCAGCAGTTCCACTTCTGGGTATTTATCTGAAGAAAACAAAAACATATTGAAAAAAATATCTGCACCCCATGTTCACTACATTATTTACAATAGCCAAGATATGGAAACAACCAAAGTGTCCACTGATGCGATGAATGGATAACGTGGGTATACTTATATACATATTTATAAACACACACACACACACACACACACACACTGGAGTATTATTCAACCATAAAAATAAGAAATGAGGGATGCCTGGGTGGCTCAGTCAGTTGAGCGTCCAACTCTTGGTTTTGTCTCAGGTCATGATTTCACGGTTTGTGGGTTTGAGCCCTGTGTCGGAATCTGTGCTGACAGTGAGAATCCTGCTTGGGATTCTCTCTCTCCCTGTCTCTTTGCCCTTCCCCTGCTCATGCACTCTCTCTCTTTCTCTTTCTGTCTTAAACTTAAAAAAAAAAAAAAAAAAAAAAAAAAAAATGAAATCCTGCCATTTGGGACAGCATGAATGAATGGACCTTGAGGGCATTTTGCTAAGTGAAATATGTCACAGAAAAAGATCAATACTGTAACTATATATGTTTATCTTACATATGTAATATATGTGTCAATACTATGATCTCACTTATATGTGGAATCTAAAAAAATGAAACCAAAAACCCCAAAAAGTTCCTGAGCTTATGGATATAGAGAACAGATTGATGGTTGCTTGAGCCTGGGGGTTATGGGTGGGCAAAATGGGTGGAGAGGGTCAAAAGATACAAATTCCCAGGTGCAGAATAAAAAAGTAATAGGGAGGTAACGTACAGCACAGTGACTATAGTTAACACTGCACTGCACATTTGAAAGGAGCCAAGAGAGTGGATCTTGAGAGTTCTCCTCACAGGAAAGAAAAATTTCATAACTGTGTATGATGTAGGTATCGATTGGATTGTGATCGTTTTGCAATATACACAAATACTCACTACATCGTACACCTACAACTAATATAATGCTACATACATTACACCTCAATTAAGAAAGGTAAGCACAGAATGAGATGACTGGTAGCCCATGTCCTGTTTTGGCAACTGCAGTTCTTCTAGAAGTGATGCTGTCATCTGATAAAAAGCCTTGATGATCCATCAACAATCCTACAGATAACTCGGGTATCATGATATGTCCGGGTCAAGGTTTTGATCAAACCAGAGCAGACGTGACCTAATGGTCTCACAGACACACGCCTGCTTGTGCTGACTCTGCACTCACCTCTGCCTTCATGCAGGATTTTGCTGAAAGGCTTCAGCTGTTTCTCATAGAGGATGGCGGTCTGGGTGTATTGGTGCCGGAGGGCAGTCCATGTTTTTTCTAATCTTGTGATCTGGAAGAAAGACAGGTGTGATCATTTTGGAAAAGGCTCTCTTTAAAAATAAAGTCAAAGCAGTTGAGAGCATCGTATAGAGAAAGGCTAACCCCCATCCCACCCTGTTCTGTATTGCTCTGATGGCCCATCCAGAGGCAGCTCAGTTTCTTCTGTGTGTGCACGAATCTTTGCACACACACATATACACAACTTTTTTATATAAAATGCATCTCATACATTACACATTTTTTTCCATAGAAGTAGTACAAAACAAGCACAGACAGCCTTATTTTGTTAAACTTCTGCATGAAGTTCCACTTTATGGATAAAGTTTAGTCTCCCAGAGAGTTTTAGAAATTTTTTTCCATTATGAAAGTACCTTGTGAAGATTTTGCAAATGTGTCTATGTGTGAAAATATCTGGGGGATAAATTTCCAGAAGTGTAATTACTGGGTCAAAGAATACATGCATGGTAAATGTTGATGGGAATTGCCAACTGTCCAGAGGTTATATTGATGAAAGCATGGACGAACAGAACATACAGCATTTTAATTTACTCGTAATAATGTCTGAGGCACAGAGAACACTGCCCAGACCATATGATGCCACTACTCACTCCTTTATCGTTTGTTTTAGAACAGTCAAGGCCAACACCTGCCACTGACTCTGACTGCTCTGAGACAAACCACCCCCACTCATACCATAAAACCAGCAAGCCTAAGCATCTGAGGTTTTTTACATGAAATAAGAAAGAGGAACGGCACTAATACTTGGGGGACAAGGGCCAGCTCTGTGTTGGGTATTTGAGGAATTTCAAAATTAATCCTCACAATGCCCCGCGAGGCAGTATTTTGGCCTCGTTTTACAGATCAGAAACCAGAAGAGAATAGTTAACTTGCTCCAGGTTTTATAGCTTGGTAAGAGATTCATTCCCTTGGCCTCTAAGAGCTGCATTTTCCCAGAGGACGGTGTGAAGCTACCAGCACCCGCAGGTCTGCTGGGACAGAAAAGACACTACTTGTCTTCCTCTGGCCACCCCCTTCTCAATGTGCCTTCTCTCCCCTCGCCCCCCACCTCCTGTGAAGTATCTGCCTTTCTGAAAGCAGCCCTGGTCTCTTGTCTGGGCCCATCTGCTGGATGCTCTTTCCTGTTACTAGAAGCTACAAAGAGAAGACATGTTGAGCCTGTAGTATAGGGACAGGTTTGGATGATGATACACAGGAGGGATGTGATTCTCCTCTTGGCTTTCCCTGGGTCTGCCACTTCCCTCCCCCAGCAGTGCCCTAGCTCACTGCAGGGTCCGGAATATCCTGGAGGACCAATGCCATCAGGAAGAGTCTGATGCTGCTGGAGGCTAGGCAGCCACCTGCAAAGGCATATTAGGTGCTCGGGGAGAAGTCCCTAATTGCTGAGTGTGATGTCATGGAGGGCAAGCACATGATCCCTCAAACATCCTCTTTGCTGCTCTCAGAGAAAGCTCTGAGCTGGAGGGTGACAGACACTCAGCTTACTCTGTCTGTTGCCTCAGCCTTCCAAAATTACAGGCAGTTTTGGCTAAGAAGAAATAAATATGATACAAATTAGAAACAACGTGAGTGAAAAATTATAACCCCTATTATAGGAGTCAGTATATCAAGAAAATACATCTAGATTTGCTTATTCTAAATATGGAGCCTATGAAATTCCAGTATGTCTAAAGAGTTTTCAAACTGTTAGAATATTGTAATAGGAACTGACTCCCCCCCCCAAATTTCCTTGTGATGGCATTAAGTTGTTCAGCTTGTTTTTAGGGTGACCTTGCTTTAATTCATGGCTAGACCTTGCTCAAATGTGCTCTGACTTGCAGGACGTGTGACTGTAGCTGTCTCCCCTAGTGGCAGTGGTGGATTTTCAGCTGTGGTTATGAAACAGCCAAGCTAAATGACCCACTCCGTGGTTTTGGTGTTACTGGTCGCAGACTGGGTTTATATACGACTAGAGGAGCCTGAGGGCGAGATTTTAAACGCTTAGGGCTTGCTTGGCAGGACAGAAATGGGAAAACGGGAATCTGGACAATCAAGATAACAGAACAACTTTCCTTTGTCAGGTCTGTTCGATTTTAAATACAGACTTTCAGGTTCAACACATCCTAAAAACAGCCCATCAAAGCATATAAACTGCAAATGCACACTTTCAGAAACTCTAATTAGGAGGTTATCTGGCAGATAAGCTAGAAATCTGAATTTTTTAACGGAAGTCTCTTTTAGCTGACCTAAGGAACATACTTTGAGACAAGCCACTCTGGGGATTCTCAGATAGAAGCTCCCCAAATGCCTGATGACCCAGATGAGAGCAGTCTCTATTATACAACACACATTAGCCAGACAGATCATCCTCATTGGTTCTTAAGGAACACCGATGGCTCCTGAGGACGACTCTTCTTACTGCATACCAGAGAGAAAGTGTGGGCAGTCAACAATCATCCACTGTTTTTAAAAACAGAACCGAAACACTTAGGACACTGCTTTGGGTTGTCCCCTAATCCAAGCTGCTTTCAGTATGATTCAGTTTACCTTCTGAGATGGACG
Organism: Puma concolor; assembly: GCF_028749965.1. Taxonomy (NCBI): domain Eukaryota; kingdom Metazoa; phylum Chordata; class Mammalia; order Carnivora; family Felidae; genus Puma; species Puma concolor. Next base: position 79,872,600 of record NC_141674.1, read on the forward strand.
AAAATAGTCTGTGATTTGCTAAGCATGGGCTTGCAGACCACTTTGCAGAACAATGAGTGCACACAGGCCCGCAGGGCACACGAAGCAAGTGGAACCTCACCTGTGGCATTTCCAGGGCTTTCATGATGGCCGAGAAAGAATAGAGGTCCCCCATGGAGTCTTTCAGTTCCACCGCCACCTGGATGATCCTATTGAGGGTGGCTGCTCGGTCCTCCAAAGAGCCCGTGCAGCCCAGAATGTCCACTGCGATGCCGATGGCCATCGTGTTGTGTCTGGGAGGGAAGAGATCAGTGGTCAGGCCCAGGGGCAACAGGACGAGGAGGAAAGGAATGCAACCCAGCAAGAAAAGGGACTAGCTTTGCTGCCTTTTGCTGCCTTAGCTCTGTGCTGGCAGCTCGGATAATTTGGTTGCTGATTTCAACAGCGAGACCACTCCCACAGGCTGCCTGCGGCAGGGCCTGGGCTAGGCCTCAGAGGGTGCACTATCAAGAGTCAGAAAGGGCAGGACAGGGCCATGTGCAGCTCTGGATCTGGGGGCATGAAGAGGACCCTGCTGGGGTGAAGCTGCTAAAAAGTACATGTGGCTCCCGGTACCTTCTGCCATGAGAGGTCCAGGGAGACACCTGGTCCCTCAACACACTGGGGACTCCCATTCTCAGGGGTTGTTCTGGCCACCTCCACTGTGCCCCTGAACTGGGGAATGGAAGGAACAGGAAACGAGAGAATATGCTTGACCCAAGAAGACGATATGGGTCTTGGAACATAAAAAGGGATGAGGAAGTAAGAATGGAGAGTCTGTGTGTCTGGTCAAGAGGCCAGAAAGTGAATGGCGATGTGGACAAAGACTGAATAGCCGACCGGCAGGAATTTCCCTGTAAAGTCAGACCCTAATAAAACAGAAATCTTGTATCTGCCAACAATCCTCCCTTTTCTCATCCTGTACTACCAGGGTCAAGCTCACAGACCCAGAACAGGAAGCACAGTGATGACAACGGGACTAATATGAATGGGGTCACAGAGAAGTCTCTGCCGATGGCAGCAGCACAGACTGCAGTCCTTTCCTTCTCTCCCTACATCAGCTGACTGCTTTGGGCCAGAAAGGCCTCCAATAACTTTCTTCCAGGCTGTGGTACAAGTGCTGGAGGTGAAGCCCCATCCATAGTTTTGGTTACTAAAATACAACATGCCTTTGAAACTCTGGGGCCACCTTGTTCTGAAAGTTCACAGCTAAGGATGTCACTCCACAGCCACGCTTCTCTCTGGCCACATGTGTTGGTCTCTCTCTCGCTGCTCTAGGCCAAGGGTGGCATGATTCATCAAGTGGCTAGCATTACTACTTTCTCTAATGGTTATGAAATATGCAATGAGCTCTCCTATCTCTGAGTGTGTTTGTGTGTGTGTGTGTGTGTGTGTGTGTGTGTGTGTGTGTATGGCGCTTGCTTGCAGTGTGACCATAGGCTGCTCCCTGACTGTCCACTCCTCAATCTCTTCACTGTAAAAATGTGAGCAAGTCTTGTTATGAGAAACAGACGCGTGGGGGTGTAAAAATCATTAAAGTGCCATGGGGCACCTGGGTGGCTCAGTTGGTTAAGCATCCAACTCGATCTTGGCTCAGGTCATGATCTCACAGTTCATGGGTTCAAGCCCCATATCAGGCTCTGTGCTGTTAGTGCAGGGCCTGCTTGGGATTCTCTCTCTCCCTCTCTCTGCCCCTTCCCTGCTCTCTCAAACATTTAAACAGTAGTTGGTAACACAATTGTCTCTGTGTGCCCATCTTTCTCTGTATCTTGGTCCATTTTGTCTGTCTCTACCTCTCTACCTTTTTCTTTCTCTCTTCTTCCTGATGTCTTAATGGATGCTAACAAAATTTTTATTTTTTTATTTTTATATATTTTTAATTTTTATATTTTTATTGAATTTATTCAAGTTTTTTTTTTAATGGTTTTTACTTATTTTTGAGAGAGAGAGAGACATAGCGCAAGTGGGAGGGGCAGAGAGAGAGACACACACACACAGAATCCGAAGCAGGCTCCAGGCTCTGAGCTGTCAGCATGGAGCCCGCTACGGGGCTTACGTTCACGTACCATGAGATCATGACCTGAGTCGATGTCAGACGCTCAACTGACCGAGCCACCCAGGCAGCCCCCTCAAGAGTTTTCTCATTTGTAAAGTGTTAAGGTTGAGCTGAGAATTTCAGATGTTTCTTTCAACTAACAGTAACTAATTTTCCATGTTGCCTTCAATTGATTCTTTCATTCACTGTTTTTTCCTATGTTTTAAATTGCCCTTAATAAAAGATAGGTTCTCTACATCTTTAAAACCCGGCATCATATTAATTAATTCTATCCATTCATTCAACCAACATGTGCCTAAAACCTCCTGCATATACCGCTGTAGGAAGAACAATTCAGCATGGCAGATCTGAGGCAAGAAGAGGCACTAAATGTTATACCAAGGACATCTCCACTCAGTAGGCCTGGAATGGGTGAGGTGGTAAATTAAAAATCAAGGGTGGTTTGTATTTGATTCTAAAACACAAGATGATGATGTCATTTAACCTCCTGAAATGGCTATAACCTTGGCCTTTATTTAGTAAACACACTGTAAGGAAGAAAACCGCTCCCCAGACTCTAGCAGGCAGATCCCCCAGGTCAGCCCTGGGCAGGAAGCAAGCCAGGCAGAGAGGCTCCAGGCAAGGAGTGATCAGGAGAAAGGGGAAACAGATGGAGACAGGAGTGGAATTCAGAAAAGATCCTGGAGAAGCCCCCAGCCTGCTGACCTCAGAGCGCTCTGCTGGGTCCAGGGCACACGTCCAGCATACCTAACAACACCGATAAAGTAAGGTCTGGAACCCTGGGATATTTCAGCTGAGATGCATCACATGGCAAACAGCTGTCTCCATTGAAATGGTGACCACTGGCCCAGCAACATCAGAGGACAAGCTAGTGGAACTGAGAAGCAGGCCCCTGGGACACTAGGGAGGGGAGAAGATGCCTGGAGAGAGAGGCTAGAATCTAAGAAAGCCTGTAAGGAGACGTAGGAAAATTCAGAAGTCAGGCCTGCCATTCTCCAAAGGCATTAAACAACAAGGATGCCTGAACAAAGCCAAGGACCATTTCCTAACCTTCTGCCTCCCAGAAGCCTTTCGTTCAGCATTCTGGATGTCTCCTATCCATGGCTGTGAAGCCAAAGCAACAGTGGCAGGGGGGTCCTTTTATCAGCTCTCTAGCCAGGTAACCTTGAGAGCAGCTGTATGGATCCCCGAGGCTACCTGAAATGCAAGGTTTACTTTTCAGGAGCTGACATCCTAAGAATGTGATGTCCACCAGCCACATAGGGCTATTTACACTTTAAAAAGTAAATAGTAAAATACGATACTGTGTCTCCCAGTCACTACATTTCAGGCTCTCAATAGCCCCATGTGGTTAGTGGCTACTGTAATGAGATAAAAATATTTCAGCTGCCACAGAAAGATGTCATGGGGATGGTGGCCCTCGGGCCTTGCAGCCTCTGAAGCATCACTGGCCGCCCTCTTCTCATGGAAAGCTGGGGTCTCAGTTGTCCATCACAACCCATGTGTGTGTCATGACAACTAGGAAACTGGCTGGACAAACAGGATGCTTAAGATAACAAGACAGTCTTGCCCAAATCAGTGGTCTTTGCTTGTGTGTCAACAAGTCCAACTTCTGTGGTGATACAGGAATGATACAGGAATCTGGTCTAGCACTTCCTCTCTCTTTTTTTCCTAATCCTTGCTAAATCAAAGGACTTTGCATGCTCTTTAAGCAATTGTTCTACACTTGTGTTTAAGGTTTAAGTGCTTCTCTTTATAACATGCCTCGCTACCTTCTGTCTTTTTAATTTCTAAACATCCAGTGTTCACACGGGTGGGCTTTAAAGGACAGCCAGGGCCCGGGTATTTGGGGAACTTGTGAGAGAGGGGAGTGATGCTTCCGAGGTTGGGGGCCCCCGAGCGCCACCATCCCCTGCCCATCCCTCAAAGAAGACACTGTTCAGACTCTGTGCTTCCCAGCCTTTCCCACAAACTCCCACTTGGTCCTAAAGTGACCTTAAACTCAGAAGAGACAGAGGAGCCTCAGCTCAGTGAGGTGGCGAGATGTTGGAGTCAGTCTGCCTGCCACCGCCCGGGGCTGGTGGCTGGGTGACTTCCGCTGGCAAGGGCCAATCATCTGTTCTGTCCTCTACTCCCTCCTGGGGAAAGGACAGGAACGCATTCTTTGTTCCCCCCCCCCCCCCCCCCCCCCCCCCCCCCCCCGACTTCCTCTGCGCTTTCTCTTTGTGCTTCTCCAGGAATTCCCTGGCTCAGGCTTCCGGGAGAAGGGAGAGGCGCCGGGGCGGGTCAGTGGTGTGCCCCTCTCTGCTCTGACAGGCCGGAAATGCAAGGACGGCACTGCTCACCTTTCAATTATGTCCAGGCGCAGCTGGTGGCCATACGGCAAGGTAATGAGTTCCAGCCCTGAGCTCACACCCATGTTCTTCCTCATCTCTTCGGAGACTTCAAGTATCCTAGCGACCTGTCAAGAACACAAGTTGAAACACACCACGGACATGAAGGCAGTGCGTGAAAAGAAACACACTGAACTGGGACAGGATGGATGCACTTGTTACATTTCTTTTTGAGCAGCAGCATCCCCAAATACAGTTTCCGGATGCGATTTGGAGGATTCTCATACACGACCGGAGTCTAAAACCTGGAGGAAAGCACCTAAATTGGTCTGCAGAATCCGCACATTTTGGTGTTTCTGCCTGGCCGGAGAATGGTGTAGTTCTGCCAGCTTTTGTCTAACACAGGCTGGATCCCGCGGCCAACAGCAGCGCCGCCTGCGCACAGAGCGATGAGCCCCCGCAGTGACAAGGCTGACTGTGGCCAAGCACCCCGCTCCTCTGCTGCGGGCTCCACCGTTCATGTTCTCACTTAACAGCAGGGCTGGCTGCTATTACCCTTAATTACGCCTCTCCTGGGCTCAGTAAATGCACCATACGTCTGGAAAGTATTAGAGGCATGTACAGCGATTTGAAACCTGAGGTCTGAAGCACACCCACTTCTCCCCAAGAGGCCTTCTTTGTGTGTCCCAGACAGCTCTCCCCATCTTAGTTCCAGCGTGCAATCACGGTTTACTGGCACCAGGTATTAGTCGGCCATTTATAGTTATTACATGCTGCCTCGAAATGTTACATACAGTCACTGCATGTCTAACACCAGGCTAATGACGCTTCCCTAATAGTGTGACTACCAGATACAGTGGGTCTAACCAACCCTGGACACACAGCGGCCACGTGGCAGCCACGGAACGATTCTTCTCCTCCATCTGCTGCAGTTGTCCTGGACCCTAACAATCCGAGGCAACCGAACAGGCCACATATCTTCATAATGGTCCACAAAAAACATCTGAAGTTTGGCTGATATTATTAACCCCAACCCTTCACTTCTGTGGTTGAGCAAAGCAACCACTGTCAGCCCTGAGGAAATGAACCTGTGGGAATTAGCTATCCAGTGGCGGACTGGGAAACAGGATGCAGAATTCCTACTATGCTCTCTGGGCCTCAGTTTCCCCTTCTCTAACACAGCTGCTAAGTTCACGTTTCTAAAGGACTTTGCAAAGGATCAAATGACTTTAAAACCTCAAAAAGCTATTTGAAAATACAAGCTGTGAGTCACCGGCATGTAGAAGAGGGAATTTTGGCTTGATCTCTGGAAAGGGATTTACACCTTGAGGATGGCAAGGCAGCCCAGATGCATACCGCAGCCACTTAAGGTCACGTACACTTTGCTTGCTTGTTTAGACAGCTGCCCCATCAGAGGCTCCAAACCCAGCTCTGGGTGGTGGGCATCCTCTAATTCACGCACACACTATGTAATGAGATTGAAAGGTTTATCATTGATTCACTTTTGTTCTGGAAGCACTAGTAACCAGAGTGATCCCTGCTCTGAGAGAGAAGCCTCCAAGTCTGTTTTCTTTCAGTGTAAACATGCAATCCCCTGGTCCCTTTCCTGGGGGTTTGCCAGGATATGCCAAGGCCCGCTTGCCCCAAGGCTGACCTATGGGACAAGGGGATCCTGAGCTCACATGGCAGGGCTGGGATTAGGTCCCCTGGGGAAATGCCCAGAGCCGTGCAGCTCATGGATACAGAGGAGGGATGGACACTGCTAGAACATTTACTATGCAATGGACCCGGCAAGCAACATTGGTGCTCCACCATGAGGCATTCCCACCTCCCTCTGCTCTTCTGACCTTAGCTGTCCTATCTGCAGGGCCTCCAAATTCTGCCTGCTCCTCATCCTTTCTTTGGGAGCTGCTGCAGTGACCCAGGGGGAATGCTGGCCCTTCCCAGCTGTCAAGGGACCTTCTAAACTCTAATGAGATCGCCTGGCTCTGCCCACCATTTCTGCTGCCTTCAGCACAGGACTCTGATCTGGACTATGCACTTAAGGGCCTGTCTCCCTCACTGAGCTGCAAAGTGCTTTAAAGGAGACAATAACCTGGCACTGGCTCAGAAGTAGAGACTTAAAAACATCCAAGTAAAGACCTGCTAGTCCCTCCCCCCCCTCCCCCACCCATCACCACCTTCACTGCCCACACAGTGAATCCTCTGTAAACTGAACCCTTGACACCCGAATCTCCATACACGTATGTCATTTCCCACCCAGAAGATGCTTTTCACATTCCTCAGCTGGCGAATTCCTATTCAGCCTTGAAAACTCATCTCAGACATCCTCTCCCCCGTTCCCCTTTCCCCCATGTTCAAGACCCTGCCTCAGAGGCCCCACAGCTCCCGTACCTTCCCCTGCAGAGCATTTCCCACCTGGGCTGTGGTCTGAATTCCTGCATCACTGTCCTTCCCCACATCCCCCGCCGTGGCCGGCCTGGCCCACAGTACATGCTCCATCAAGGCTGAATACCTAACGCTAATAGCCGCATTCTGGGCCAGGCATGGCGTGTGGAGGCTTTACAAAAGTTATTTCACTTAGTCCTCACAACCACCTGGGTAGGTGGTATTGTTCTCTTTCTCTTATAGGTGGAGAAAGTGGAGAACCCGAATTAGACTCAGGCAGTTCATCCCCAGAGGCCAACTGTAACACACTGGGCCCACTTCTAGATATTGCAACAAGTGGGTGAAGACAGGCTGCACTCTGGGTGCAGGCCAGGGTGGTGCCCATTCGCAGTGTGAGAGGGGCTCAGTGGACACCCAACCCACAGCCCCAGGAAGAGGCTGGACAGGCAGCCTTGAGGCACTTAGGACCATCCATTGTCATGATGGTCTTTCTGGGGATCAGCCTGGGGTAGGAACCAGCACGCGGGCCCCAAATGCTGCCCAGTGCCTGTTCTCAGCTTCCGAGTGGCCATTACATTTGGAGTGGGTAACAACAGCTCTCATTCTATTTCCCTCAGAGATGCTGACTGTGCCTGCTTTGTTGGCAAAGCCCTGAAAGTCAGTGGTTCCAGTAGGAGAATAAGGAAATGGCAGTGGACTCAGGAGAGAGGGAGGAACACTATCAACAGTGCTGTCCTTGGAAAATGAAGGTGGGCACAGTGAAGCGGACTCCTGCTCTGGGTCTCCGTCTCACTGCGCCAGGGGGCTCCATCCAGCCCTTGTTCTAAGGGTGCCTGAAGGTAGATGGGGAGGGGGGTGCCCAACCAGGAGGACAAAATGCAAAGAAAGAAACCAAACCGGAAAAAGGGCAGGCTTCATGTTCCTTCAGCTGAGAACACACTTAAGCTCTAGATTCATGGCTGCCGAGGTGGTAGGAATGTTCTAGACCCTCCTGCCAAAGGGCGGTCAGGCATCTCACCTCCTCCTACACTTTCCTAGATCCTCCAAGCCCTGTCTGAGGTCACAGGCAAGGATTCATTCCCTACTGGGAATTAGGCTGATCCATTTCTCCACAAGGAGCTTCCTCAGTGGAGAACTCAGGCAGGTGCGTACCAGACTCCTGGCCTGCTGGAGTACCAGGGCGGGGTCAAGTAACTAGAACAAGAATCTTAAATCCTCTTACTGCCCAAACGGGTTTAGCTCACTTTAAAGTGAAGTAAGGATTTAATATGACCTGTGAGCACTGCCCAAGGACACCCAGCCAACCACGTGAACAAACCCTTGTTCTTCAGCACTTTGCCTTTCCTGGATCTTTCCCCCAGGGCCCCTCATGCTCTCACAATACACACACACACACACACACACACACACACACACACACACACACACACACACACACACGGAGAGACCACCTCTCAGGCCTGGCTCAGTCCTACTTTCAGGAAGGGGTTTGTTTAGCCCAGAACAGCTAGTACCTCCTTAAATTCCTGTAGGCTGTTTTGGGAGGCGTCCTACCCGCCTTGTGAGCTCCATCAAGTGGGGACTCCCTAGGGGAGTGCTCAGAGTCCAGTTTCCTGTCATGATTCATGACCCAGGAAATGTATTTAGGAAAACTCAGCTCCTAAACAGGCCCTGAACTCTGAAGCTAATTGCCTTCACTGAGCTACACACAAATAAGGGCTTTAAATCTCACCACAGCCTCACCTGTTGTTCCAAAGCATGGATTTGTCTCTATACTGGGAGATAGGCTGAGCCCACCCTGGCCTGAGACAACTGTTTTCTAGAAAGATCCCTCTGAAGGATAACTTTGCTGTGGGGTCACCTATGAACAAAAGTTGCCCGTATCTAAAAGATATGCCTCCTATCAAAACTGATTATGTAAACACATATTCAGTTATCTGAAAATACAGTCATGATATATGTTCAATCAAAGACTCAGAGTTTAAAATAGTATATTTAGAAAAAAACTAAAATCCAATCAAATCATATGTTTAGGCCTATGCCATTTCTGTGGAAAACAAACACACATGCCTGAAATTATGTACACATATCTGTTTGCAGAGTAAATGTTAACAGTGGTGATCATCAGGAAACTAGACTTTGTGTGATTTTAGTTTTTTTCTTTTAATCTGTATAACTTTTCTAAATTGAGCAAATATTACTTGTGAAAAAGTCAAGGTAAGATTAAAAATGTTTATTCTAAAGCCCACTTTAGTAACAACAGAAGAAATATATACATTGTGTGTGTGTGTATATGTATACGTGTATACATATATAATGTATAATAAAATAAAAATAACCTAGGCTCTGCTACTCCAGAAAGTACATTTTCATCTGTAGTCCACTCTCCTTGAACTTGACTTTCCCAGTTCTGATGGAGCTGAGGCCAGGGGAGAATTCCAAAATCAACACCAGCTGGGAGAACTCTATAGCCAGTGGGGGAGGCATGGCCCCGTGGCAGGAGCCTGCCCTCCCTCTGCCCAAGGTGATTTTTACAAGCTTCCTGCCTGGGCAAAGGTCATCCCAAGCTTGTGCTTCCCACCCTTTAAATAAATCCCCACCCAGGTTATCTTCAGACTTTTTCTATGAGCAAGCACTTACAGGGTAAGGTAGAGTGAGGCCCAACCTGATGTCCCCCTTCCAAATTTTCAGAAGCCAGAACAACACCCACCCTGTCTGGGCACTTACCACGCAGTCCATGCTCAGCATGTGCTGGGCGATGACCTTGGGGTCATTGTTGGTGAACAGTTCTTTTGCCCGCTTCAGCATTGCTGTTTCCAGGGGCTTGTTCTCGGGAGGAAGGAGCTTTGACTCGAAGTCATTGGGTCTGAATGAGGAGGCAGTCTCCAGTCGGGGCGGCACAAACTCTACCTCGTCCTCCTGCCCCTGGTCCTTCTGGGTGGCCGGTGCCTCCCAAGGCCCAGCCCCAACATCATCATCAAGGGTCAAGTAGTTGATGCCAGAGTTCCGGGGCCCTGGCGCCCCATTCTGCTTGGCCGTTAGCAGCTCCACGTAGCTGTCCTGGGCACAGAGGGGAGGCCTTGTTCCCCTGTCACAGCCTGCAGCAAAGCCTGGGTTCAGTTCACAGTAGTTGGCCTCAGAGTTGAGCCAGGTAGATGGAGACGGGGGAGCCTTGAGGACAGGTGCCTTGCAGGGCTTGGGGGGTGGTTTGGGGCACAGCTGGCTGTCTGAGCCCCTTAGAGCCTCCCCTGCCCTCGCGTCCGAGGAAACCCTCCGAACCACCGCCGGGCTCAGGGTGGGCTCACTGCCCGTCCTGAAAACGGGTGAGTTTGGGCAGGGGCTTGTGTCCACGCCTGGGGATTGAGGGGGCAACTTACAGCCTGTGAAAGGTAAGAGAGGGTCAGGAAAAGCTCAGCTGTACAGAGAACACAAAACAAAACTAGAGTGACAACTCCCCAGCCCTCAATGCATGCCTTCGGGTTTCGATTTTTTACTTCCCAAAGACAACTCAGTATGACTGTCCCACTCCCAATCTAGGGCAATCTAAAGCATCTCAAGGGCCAGCGGGCCACACCCTGCTTCTGAGGGGATTCTACGAACAGCTGGGCTGCAGTGTCATTTTATGGTCAGAGAAGGTTAGTCCAGTCAGAACAGGACAATACGTGGAGCTGGAGGGCAGTGAGTAATCTAGTCTCGCCCTCAGAAACAGAAGTCTTTAGTCACATAGCATAAGGGCCTGAGTCACTCTCACAGCCAGTGGGATCTAGCCAGCTTCAAGAGAGAGCTGAAGACACCCCAGGAAGGTAGGACAAGATGCTGAGATAACCCACATAGAAGTGGTTCACCAAGGGGCATTAGGAAAATCACCTTGTGGTCCCAAGGAAGGTCAGTTACGAAAATAGTGAACAATAATCCATGGTCTACTAATATAGTTGCTTATGAGGTTTCCCCATATCCCACACCTCCTCTCTCCTCTGGCTGAGAAAGAACGGAGAGGAGAAGGGGTCTTGTCTGGATGGCTGCTCCTCCAGGAACCCCAGCACTGACCCAGCCCCAGAGATCCTGTCTCTGCCCAGGGAGGGCACTGAGACAGCAAGCTCATTTGTCATGAAGGCTATCAGTTAGCGGATGGGCGTGGGTCAGAAAACTTGGGTTCAAATGCTGGCTTAACCACTTGCCAGACGGATAACTCTGGATAAGTTACTTAACCTCTATGCCTCAGTTTCCTCGGCAACTAAAAGAGGATAAGCATTTCTGCCTTGAAGGGTTGTTATGAGGCTTAAGAGCTGGCACACACTGTCCAGCTCGCTGATCCGCATCTGGATATAGTTCTACAAATCCCTTACCCTCCAGCCTAGAGGCACAGAGCCTTGTGTTGTCCCCAAATCAGGTGACTGGATGGAGCAGGGAAACAGCCTGAAGGAGATCAGGCTAACACTGACACCCTCCTCCCAGAAAATTCCCAAAGACCTACCAATTGGCAGGTAACTTTCCGACTGGTGGGCTTTGAGGGATAAGGCTCTTCTGTCCTGCATGTGATCCAGGCAGGCTGGCTGGCTACCGCTCTTCTCCTTATTTCTGAAGCAAAAGATCAGTGGAACAGAGACGTGTCATTAAATCATAAAACCTTCAGGCAGCGTCATGGAAAGTTTTTAAGAGAAATGACTGCTTAGAAGGCGAATAGCACAGCACATCCTAACAGTAAAGGAATGTCTGTTGGAGGGCAAATGACTGCCGGGGGCGGTTAACACAGGGTTGGGCCCTGGGCTCCATCCCCACGTCCTCAGGGCCAATCCGGTTAGTTCCCGGGCTGCTGCCTCGGAGCCCTTCCATCTGGTGGAGCAGAGCAGGGTCAAGATTTCACGATAGTCTCAGGAAAAACTGATGAACTGGAATGTGTACTTTTAACAGAGCTTAAAATGACTTACAGACCCAGGAGGAGTGACTTGTTCAACTAAAATGCATTTTCCACCATCCCTCATGGCGTCGGGAAGGGAGCCGTGGGGCTGTCTGCATGTCAGCACAGATCCCCATGTCCCCCAGATAACCCACCGGATCACCCTGGGGTACTGTCACTCTCATCCTGGAAGGACCAGGGCCCCGCAGCCGACCTTATGCTGACCTGGGGAAGGGCCGAGCCTGCGCACCAAGCTGGCGCTGGGAGGCCCCAAGCACAGCCACGCGGGGAAAAGGCGACTGTCACTTTCCACACAATCTGCTAGCACTCCTCTGCTCCCTTGCCTAGTCAGACTGGGAATTTCTCTAGCACCAAAAAAGCAGAATCTCTCCTTTGCTAGGAGAGACTGCACTGCACCAGCCAAGTTGTAATGAACTTTCATCGGCCCTCCCACAAGCTTATGTTACAGAAATCGCAATGTTCTTTCCTACCTTTGCAAGCACCAAAGGAAAAAGCAAACAAACCAAAAACCCCCCAAACTCCCAGCAACAGAGAAATTCCAGCAACCCCTCAGAGATAAGGCTGGTCAGAGGGCAAATTCCAAAAGGCAGTGGCTTCAGCCGGGCGGTATTTATGCAGTGATCTTCAGAGCAGCCAGACTCCACTGGCCCAGAACGCCCACCTGGGACGCTCCCAACCTGGCTGAGCTCGCACACTGCCAGCCAGCCAACCAGCAGGCCTGACGTCAGGGAAGGTGCGGTGCGGGCGGGCAAGGGAGGGTAAGGGAGGGCCCCGTGCAGGGTGCTTCCTTATTGAACCCACCCCACCCCCACCCGTGGACGCTTCTGCTGCAAGAAGTGACAGGGCTTAGGGAGCTGTGCTTTCAGTGGGCAATTGGAAAAGTGGCTCTGGGGGCGCCTGAAAAGTGGCTTGGTTAGGCGTCCTATTCTTGATATCCACTCAGGTCTTGATCTCCGCCCAGTGTTGGACTCTGTGCGGAGTGTGGAGCCTGTTTGGGATTCTCTCTCTTCCTCTCTCTCTCTCTCCCCCAAATAAACAAACTTAAAAACAAGGAAGAAAGACAGAAAAGTGGCTCTGTTAGACCTGCCTCATTGACTAAGAGACCTTCTCAGTCTTTCTTTCATTTATCTTAAGAAATAAATTTGTATTTTGGGGCGCCTGGGTGGCTCAGTTGGTTGGGCCTCTCAGTCTTGATTTTGGCTCAGGTCACAATCCCAGGGTTGTGGGATCCAGCCCCAGGCTCCGAGCTTGAGTGTGGAGCCTGCTTGAGATTCTCTCGCGCGCTCTGCCCCTCTCCCATGCTTGCTCTCTCTCAGGAAAAAAAAAAAGTAATAATAATAATAAATTTAAACTAATTAATTAATTAATATTTTAAATCCAGTCACTGAGGGTAGACCAGGAGGCAGGCCTTCTTCCCCAGCACCACACTGGGCAGGGGTTCCGTGCCTTGCAAAAACTCCCTGGCTCTGTTCATGACATTAACTCTCTGTTTGTTAGTTGAGCAGCCAACCCTCACAATCACAAAAGAAACGGAGCAAAAGGTGCCCCTTTAATATTTTAAGGGATCTCAAGTCCATTCTTATTACTAAGAAGAATTTCTCTATGTCACTTCTTGCCTCCCTCCCTGCAAACAGAGTCCCACATTCCACTGCCCTCCAGAAAATCATATTTATTATGATTACTAACACCTACGTGGCACTTATTTTTCTTTAATGTTTATTTTTGAGAGAGTGTGAGCAGGGACGGGCCAGGGGGCAGGGGGACAGAGGATCTGAAGCAGGCTCCACGCTGGCAGCATGGAGCCCGATGTGGGGCTCACAAACCGTGAGATCGTGACCTGAGCTGACCTGACACTCAACCAACTGAGCCAACCAGGCGCCCCCTAGGTAGCACTCTCTATGTATCGGCATCATTCTAAGCACTTTGCAAGTCTTAAATCATTTAACCCTCACAAGCCCCGTCATTCCAGGTAGGGAAAGCGAGGCCCAGAGAAGTTACATAGCTTGATCAGTGGCAGACTGGCATTTGTGCCCAGGCAGGCAGGGTCCACAGCCAGACACTGACTAACATCTACCAGAGCTTCCTAGGAGCACACGACCTGGTATGTATTACTCAGTTCTGAGCTTGGCTTCTGAATTTCTGCAGTCTGCAAATTACAGTTTATGACATTTCCTCCTGTCCAGAAAGAAAACCAATGAGTGGAATAAAACATGTGGGTTTAAGTGAGTAAGTTTAGATGCCAGGCAGCTGGAGAAGGGAAGCTGGGTAACCAAGCGGCTGGGGCTAGACTTCACCCTACCAGGCCTGCCTTTTCCCTGCTCTCCTTCTCTGGAGCAGTCAGACAGCAGGCACGAGCACCCAGCTCCATGAGAAACAGGTCCTCTGTCAGCACGTGCCACTGGCATTGGAGGGCAGGGGGCCCCAGCTGGGCATCCAGTTCTCTGGACTCTTCTCTCCCCCTGTGTCCAGGTTCGGGCCACAGCCCCCAGACTCTCGATGTCTCCAGCTCTCTCAGGTCTTTTCTCATCCACCTTCAGACTGAGCTCTCCCCCCAAACCCCCAAAATGTTGTTGGACACTTGGCACTCAACAAGCCTATGGTCGTATCTCAGATGCGGCAACTGGTTTTTCCTCCGCGGTCCACCCCTTCTCTGGGCCCTCCTGTGGTCTCCAACTTGCCATTCTCCAACACACATACCAGAGTCCCAGGAAGCCGAGGTCCCAGGCTCTCCCTCTACTTCCCCTGCACAACCTGACCCTCCATGGCTCACTAACTGGTCTTCCTGCTCCAAACTCTCTCCTGCCTCTCTGGCACATCGCTGCCCTGTTCTATTCTCGGGACACCCTGTTCACCATGTCGAGTCTTTGAGGCTCCCTCAAACCTCTTAGCCTTGTTCTAAGGCCTCTGCGATTGGGCTGTGGTCACCTCCCTGAGCCGGTCCCTACCAGCCCCTTACATGGCCCTTTGCTTGAGCCCCACCGATCTGCCTACCCCAAGGAACTCTTGTCCTTTCCTATCACTACACGCCTGCTCCTGCTGAGCCCCCACCTGGACCGCCCTCCCCTTCGCAGCGTCTATCCGAACTTTCCCTAGCCTTCAGACCAGCCAGAATCCTCCTTCCTTCCCAAATCTCTCCTGGCCAACCCTCCCCGTCTTCCTCAGCAACTGCCTCATTTAATTTCGGCTCCAAGTCAGTTGGGAACTAATCACGCACTGCCCCATGACAGCTTTTCCAATTACACTTGGCATTCTTAGTAACATCCTTTATTGTTCTTCCCTTCCCGCGTGAGCTCCTCATCTGGCTGACTAAGCCCAGGCGCATCCAGAGTGTCCCTCGCGGTCCCAGCACCACCCCCATGAGGCCGTCACCCACCTGAGGAGGTTTCCCCTGGTCGAGCTCTGCTCCCGGGCGTGGAGGCCGCCCATGGTGAGGCTCAGCCTCTTGCCCACGTCGGACCTGCCCTCGGCCAGGCTGCCCTCCCGGGCCCGGCCTGGGGAGGTGCCGTAGCGCTCCTCCAGGCACCGCAGGGGCACCGTCCTGTTGATGGGCTGGAAGATGATGGCTCCGCTCTGCTGGGAGATGGGCCGGCGGTTGCCCACGTAGCAGCGCACCAGGCCAGGGATGGAGTCGAAGCTCTCCGTCTCAAACTGATACTGCACGCGGCTGTAGGCCTCACTGAGCCGCAGGACCGTCCGGTGGATCTTGAAGTGCTGAGCGAGGTTCTTCCACTGACAGGTCAGGACAAAGTTTCCGGGGCTGGACAGAGAGTCACGAACCAGGAAGTCGCCATCTCGCTGCACGAGGTTTTCTGACACCTTTGGGACAAAATGGTGAGGGGTAGAAAAGGCAAGCGCACATTCATTCCTTCTAAGAGCTGCACCGCTCTCCACTTCTTTGGGCCAGCGGCGGACCACGGTATTGTGTCTCTTCTTGCTCAGTTGGCTCTTTATTTTTCCAACGTCAAATTCTTAGAAGACCCATTCATTCGCTTAAGAACTACGTGCTGCCCACCTACTGTGTGCCAGGTACTACTGTAGGCACAGGGCTTACAGCAGTGAGTGAAGCAGAGTAGTCTCCACTGTCACGGAGCTCCTGTATCTAGTGGAGAGCTGCTACTTTGGTGAAGATAAACAAGCAGCAGGTATGGTATGTCCGATGTTGTAAAGTAAAGGAAAAAGTCAATCGGGAAGGGAGATAAGAAGTGCCTGGGAAGGGATGAGGGCCGTTCGTTGCAACAGGGTGATCAGGAGGGTGTCATGAGAAGATGACATTTAGGCAGACCCGAAGCAAGTAAAGTGACAGAATAAAACAAAGCAGAAAATTCACGTCTAGGGAGTCTGACCCCTCCCCACCCCCAGCAAGGGGAGGAGGGAGTTTGGTCCACATCTAGGAGCCTGGTGGATGGGGAGGAGAGGTCCACACGTTGGTGGAGGCCAGGCGCTGTGGAATCAGAGACCTGAGTGTGGTTCTGGGCACAGCACTCGCTGGAGAGCCTGTAGCAAAGTCAGGTCAGTGTCTCACGTCACAAAGTTATAGGGAGAATTATATATTTGCATACACAATATATGCAAAGCACTAGTACAGTGCCGAGAACACAGTAGGTGCTCAAATATTATTAACTACGAGGATGCTGATCTCTACTGTGTTGCCAAAGGAAAATCTCTACTGTGTTGCAGATGTTCCTGTGGCCAGACTGCCTGGCTGTGCATTCTGGCTCTACTGAGTGACTTTGAACCAGGTACATAATCTCTTTGTGGCTCAGTTACATCACCTGTGGGACAGGGATAGTATCACCTACACAGTAGCTATGAAGATTTAAAGGAGTAGAGTGTCAGCTACAGCTACCTTATTGTCACAGTGTTCAGTTATACAACCTGAAATGATGTATGACTGAAAATTTACACTCACTGTAAGTGGTAAACAAATTTTGTGATCACAAAAAAGAGAAGGACGGTGGTGACAGTCATCAGTTTTATAAACTTTGACATTTTTTCCAGGATATCCCAACATTGGAACAGTTAGAATAGCACGCTACCATGGTTACTTTAAAATTCCATCTTGGCCTTAAAAATTCGTTTTCACACAGAAATTGCACTTCTTGGAATGGGGCCTGAGGAAATAATTACAGTGATAAACACAGTCATTATCTTACAGGGTGCTGGTGAGGGTGCCCACTAAATAGCAGAGCACCATACGATGGACACACATACAGTGTAGAATGGTTTTAAAACGATTTTATAACAGCAGAAAACTCCCAGGATATGTCAGTAAATGAAGACAGTGGGCTGCAAAAGTATATGCAGTATCATCTCACACTTGCAAAGCCTCGTAGGAGGCTTTATATCAAAATGTTCACAGTGGTTACCTCCAGGTTGGAGAATTATGGGTGAGAGCTTTTAATTTTCTTTGTTTTACTCCCTGCATTTTCTACAATCAATTTTAAACTAAAAACAAAAAGTTAGAATAAGGATTATTTCTTTGATAGTGCTGAGGTATCTGCTACATGAAAAAAAACTATCACCATGTGATGCCCTCCACACCCCCCCCCCGCCCCTTTTCTGTCATGTTGTCCTGGGTAAATGACTGGCTAGATCAGCTTCCAATAAAAACCCAAGAGAAATTCTACACCTTAATTCTGGACTTATATTTTTTCAATTTCTAAACTGTTTAGCAAAAACCCCACATTATTCACAGCTATCACCCAAATGATAGTCACACAGAGAACATCCTAGGCCAGGACGCTGTGGTCACTGGTATAATTCCTCTACCTGCCATCTCCAGGACAGGGGTCCAGGTAGGGGAGGGCTGGAGGGTAAATGGTTGCTGGCCCCACTAGGGTACTGGTGGCCCTGCTGCTCTGTGCCACTTGCCCTGATGATACTCTCTCTTCACCTGAAATTAAAGTACTGTCTTAAAAGAGAAGCAGGTTCAAAGGGTATGAGGCAGCCGGCAGCCGGCCATGAGTTCAATTATCTGAACCACAGGCTGGCCCCTCACCTCTCGGGGTCATCACCCTGCCGCCACTGCCTCCTGCCCGCTCCGGGTCTGTGGACCACAGGAACACCTGCCTTTCCTCCATCCCCTTCCCGGGCAGGTGGAGATGTACTGTGGGTTCCTGACCTCAGTTCTTCCCGGCGATCTCCTGGGAGACAGGCCCAAGTTCGGTTTCTGTGGGCTAGGGTGTTCTATCTGTTTGGCTAAACTGGGGCCGACTCTGACATGGCGTTGGAGGGTAAGCCGGAAGGGTTCTCAGCGTGCTGGTGTTTGAGAACGGCGGGGCGCGCCCTGGCAGGAAGAGAGCGGGTACCTGGCGGGGGATGCGTCCATGGTACCAGGCGTGGCTGCGCAGGTCTTCGCCGCTCAGCAGCAGCTCCTCCTCCAGCTCCTTCTTCAGCCTCTCAGGGGTCCTGTCCATGACGTGCCTCTCCTTGGAGAACTGCAACACAGGGGCAGCGGTGACCTCCCACCCTGCCCAGGTCGGCCAGGCCAGCCGGCTGGAGAGGCCCTCCCGCCCGCACTTGGCCGCTTGGCTAACCAACCCAGGATATGCCAGAAGCCCTGTTCAGGTAGGGGAGCCTGGATAATGATTACAATTAGCTGTGACCTTTCACTTCTCCAGCTGCAAGAATGTAGCGAAATTTTCACCTACACACCGGGACTGTGATGGGAGAGGGGGCCAAGATGTTCCTTTTATCAGTCGGCTCAGGTAGCAAAGACAAGGGGAGCTGGGCATTGGGCACCAGAGAGACATGTGCGGGGAAGGAGGCACAAACGAGCCCTGAGAGCTTCCTCGTTGTGCTTGGGAACCATCCTCCCACAGAGCTGGGAAGGACAGCAGTCCTCAACTGGCTCACAGCTCTGAGCCCGCAGGACACTGCTGCCCAAAGCGCAGTCCCCAGGCTGAGAGGGGCGGCCCTGAATTCTTTGCTACTGGCAAACTTCAATTCAGGAACTGAGTTAGCCTTTAGAAACTTTTAGAGCAATCGGACAGAAGAATTTTATGTCTCTCAAATCTAATAACGGAAGTCTGACTTTGGGTTGTTGTATGTCTTTTTCATTTCATTTTTCTAATATTTCATTTTTACGACAGGCTGGAAATTGAAACCTAAAAAAAACTGGTCCCTCGCCTCGGATAGTTTGAGAATCACTGATCTAGGTCACTGCGCAGTGGCCAGGACAGGAAGTCTGGGTGGGCAACACTGCCTCCAGGTCTAATTTAGAGTCCACGCCTACTTTCAACACGTGAACTGAACTTGGACACCTGCCCAGTTCCCAGCAAAACCCGGCTCAGGGATCACTGACTGAAGGTCATGGGAGCAGGAAAACCATGTCCCTTATGTTCTCCCAAGTTCCCCAGCTTGGCCTCAAAAGGATCACCCAATTATCTTCATCACGCGCTCTGCACCTTAGCAAAGGAAGAGGCCCAAATCCTTCTCCATCCAAGAAAAAGGAAACAGACTTGGGATTTTACACCCAGATTCTTATCCTCAAGTCTCTGTGAGCACGTTGGCCTAGGACGGCCCTGGCTGCAGGATGCAGGGCCGCTCTCAAAGTGGGGCTCTGGTTTACTAATTGCTTCCTTCTCCCACTCTCCTCCTCACAGCGCAGACACCTGCATCAAAGAGATGCCAACGCTGGCTGACCTAGATGCCCGCAGGCATTAGCAGTGATGTTTGCCATCGATCATTAATTATGTACGGGTACATGTGAAGACAGCTCACTGGAAAGACTTGAGTACAGAATGCAGATTGTCAACCAGGCCACATCTACTGGTAGTTTATTGTCTGTCTTGCTTCCCAGTAGATGTCAAGTTTCATGAGAGCAGAAACCCATCTGCCTTCTTCCCTACTGCCCTCCAGCAATGCCTGAACATATTAGGCACTCCACGTTCACCGAATGAGCAAATACCCCAAGGTGAGGCCTGTCTGGGCCTTCTCTTAGTTATGGAGCTTTTCCTCTTCAAATTATTTGAAGCTCCCTATCAGCTGAGCATGTGGCCACACAACTAAAGGATGTCATTCCTCAACTTCCCTCTCTTAATGTAGGCACGTGGCCACATGACCACATTCTGACCAAGGGAAGGTACAATGCCGCTTGGTGGGACTTCTAAACTGGAGAGGCAGCACCGTCTGGGACCTGAGGAGGGAGCCACGTCCTTCAAATGCGGGAGCAGAAGCCCCAGTGGGGTCAACACAACAGTCCCAGATTGCCCACCCCCAGGTCTTCCTTGTGATCTTCTGTCTCGTTTAAGCCTGTTAGTTTGGTTGCTCCTGTCACTGGTAGCTGAACTAAAATCCTAACCGATACTGTGACCCTAGCCTCTCTTGAGCCCCCCCGACAGTCTTTTTACATCTAGCCTAAATCCTTGTGCTGTGCCTGGGCCCACTTCTTCTTGGCCTGAGCTCTGAAAACGTGGTCACCAGTAGCCATACCCTCTGTGTCACCCTCCGCTGAAACTGCACTCACCCAGATCCAATAAGCTGTTCCCATATTTCTCTTTACATTCTCCTTCCTTCCTGATGTCCAATACCCAGACCACTTCCCGTTACCCCCTCTCTCCTTAGCATCGTTCATAAACAGCAAGATTTCTTAGCATTTTATAAACAAATCCTTCGCTCCAGATTTTGAGATAATCCTGCTTTACATTTGTTACCAAAAATATAAACTCTGCTATCTTGTTACTTCTACTCTAATTCCTTAGAGGAAAACCACAGTTGTGGTTCTTCCCCCTGCTGTGGACTGTGGAGATGGGGCATGACAGGGCATTACACGCAAGTACTGAGGGAGGAGAGGAAAGGAGGCCAGTAAGACTGACCCTCCCTGGAGACGGAACACCAGACTTCAAACACTATGCCCTTAAGCTCTTGCATAATTTGTGAAAAGTTAGGAGTTTACACAATTGACTGGATTCATGGTTTGGGGGTGGGGAGAGGGTGGGAGATAAGGAGGGTAGGAGAGGGAGGGATGGAGGGAGACAGATCCAGAGCTAGCAAACAATCTCAAGGGGTCTTCATCTCAAGCCAGTGACAGCTGTTTCTACTACATTACAAAGAGCCAGGTTGGCTTCTGGGAGCTTCTGCCTCAGCAGATGCTGTGGGTACCATGTCTCAAACGGCTAGCTGAACAAGGCAATTCAAAAATCACCCCCATATGCCCATCCTCATGATTATTTGCGGGGGGGGCGGTGAATGCCTTCTAAAAATTTCACAACTCTTTTTAGTCACACAGATTACTGCAAATTTTATTATTTTTCCTAAGGGCCTATATTTTATGAGACTTGCCCTTACCAGCTATGATTGTGCCACTATATAGGAGTACTGTTATACTCATGGTTGGTGAGAGGTGACCATGTAGGAAAATCTGGCAAAATGTATCCATTTGTATATTTGAGAACACCGTGACTGATATTTGTGCTCCTTGGGGACCAAGAATGGTATTCTTCAGGGCGCCTGAGTGGCTTGGTTGGTTGAGCATCCGACTCTTGGTTTCAGCTCAGGTCATGATCTCATAGTTTGTGAGATGGAGCCCCACATCGGGCTGTGCACTGACAGCTCAGAGCCTGCTTGGGATTCTCCCTCCCTCTCTCTCTGCTCCTCCCTGGCTCATGAGCACTCTCTTTCTCAAAAAAAAATAGGCTTTAGATAGAAAGAAAGAAAGAAAGAAAGAAAGAAAGAAAGAAAGAAAGAAAGAAAGAAAGAAAGAAAGAGAGAGAGAGAGAGAGAGAGAAAGAAAGAAAGAAAGAAAGAAAGAAAGAAAGAAAGAAAGACAGACAGACATTCGTGCTTCACAGGAAAGGTCACCAACCATGGGAGTGGGACATTTGGCAGAATTCTGTCAATTTGCCCCAAACAACCAGAACATGTACCAACAGTGTACCCTTCCACTTAACTGCTGCCATCTGGAGGAAAGATGAGGTTCTGCCCCGAAATGCAGCCATTTCAGTTAAGTTTCTGGGTCTTTGGGGCCACAAAATAAACTCTAGCAATTTAGGGTAACACAGGAGTACCTCTGCCCTTGGCAATGGTTTTACCCCATCGGTGTGGCCACCCCTTTGAAGTTCTGACTGATTCCACTTGTGACCCAAGGATCCTCCTGGCCTGCCTTAGATTACATTCTGAGCAAAGTCCAAAAGAGATAAGTTCCTGCTCACACACAGTCACATGCATTGCTATCTCACGCACGGCCCAGCATTATGCATCATAGAGGGGCCGGAAGAATAAGTACAGGTCCCAGTAATCCAGTGGTTTCCAATCTTGGGAAAGTACAGCCAAGCACATCATACTAATCTGTCCCAGTTCCTATAGCCTTTTCTCCCAGTTTATACTTTCCAGCTCTTTCACATTCGTTTCTGCAGACGTCTTCTGAATTCAGTGTGCCTCAAAGACTGGCTGGACCCAAGTCATTCTCAAGTTTTCTGTTAGCATGGGATAGCGGGCATCTGTGACACAGGGCATTGTGACACCCCAGAGCAAGTACAATATATCTGGGCTCTCTCAGACAGTTTCCACTGAATGGAAATGCAGCACTCACTGGCCCTTTGGATTTTATGTTCTTCCACCAGCAAGAAAACTCCTGAATGATCAGTATCTCACAAAGATGCTATAAAAGTTATAAACAACCACATCATAGTAACACGACTTTTTCTCCATGCTCAGATTCTCTAGCTATTCACCCCTGAATTTGAACTTCATTCCTAGAAGGCAGGTCTGATTCTTTGTTTCCAGAGCTTCTTATCTTAAGGAAAGGAGGTGGCAGAGGCTTGGCCCTGACTCGAGTTTTTCTGCTCCAGCGGGGGCTCCGGATCCCTCCATCCTGAGCTCCACCCTACACAGTAGCTGGGGTGTACCCTCCAGAGAAAGAGACGCTCCCGGGTTTGGTTCAAGAACATTCTGCCCATGAGCTTTGCCAGGTTCATTCGAGCCACCACGTCCACCCACGGCCGCCACGAGAGAAAGACGCAGGCAGGTCCCATGTCTCCTGCTCTGTGGCTTGCCTGAATTGCACCCACCAGAAATTTGAAGGGTTCTTTTGGGGGGACTCAGGGTATAAGAAAAGGTGCTATGTACACAAATTAAGTAGTAATTTGAGCAGTAAAGAAAGGGAGGGAAGCTTAGTAACTACTATATCATGGTTTCCCACTCACATGGCTCCACTTCTAAAATTTCGTGTTCTCTCAGCCATTAGTTCTGGGGTCTGGGGTGAGGCGGGTAAACTGATAACTCAGGCAAATGCAGGGGGTGGAGGAGGCCCACGCTTGTCCACCCAAATTCAAGTTTAGTTACAAAATTCCTAAGTTACCATAATTGTTGCTTTTCAGGGGAATCTGAGTCTAGCTACATCTTCCTTACTGCCAGCATTTTAATAACTCTGATGTCAACAGATGTTACAGCACGGTGTTTAAGCATAGCCGGCCCTCGCCCTCCATCTACAGGCCACTGGCCGCTGACCGGCTGTGTGGTTTTGCTTAAATAACTTTACTGCTCTGCAGAAGCCTCAGGCTCCCGGTCTGCAGAGATGGGGCTAACAGTTTGTGATGGGGTGTTAGTAAGGATGAAAGGGATCCATATCCGTAAAGCACTTAGAACATAACCCAGGACACAGCACTGTTACCTGTTATGACAGACATATGAGAATGCTACTCATCTGGTTATATAAAAGGGACAGTTCACATCAGAGGTGTTTTCAGTCTGGTGCATGGATGTATAGGGGTTGGGGGTTTGGGAGGGAAGCAGTGAAGGAAAACAGCCGGCTGCCTGCATGAATGTCCACGGGCTGCCTCGCACAGCCCGCCTGCCCCAGTACCTCTGGTCCGGTTACAAGGCCAGAACCAGTCCCAGCTTGCTGCAGCCAGCTCCGAAAATCATGCCTATCACTCTGAATCTGGAATGAACGTCTCTGCGGCCCCACACAGCCCCAGCAAGTCTGTTCTTGACAGGCTGGAATAGCCAGAGCCCGGGAGATGGTTGGAAAACATATTCTGGACGTGCTGAGCCAGTTCCACAGACGTGCTGGGAACCTTGATTAACACGGAAACCCAAATTTCAACAGTTTTCCCAGAAAGAGAAAGCTGTTCCAGCCCAGGAGGAAAGGAGCCCAGGGTCTCTTCTCCCAGGGGCTGCCTGACATTAGAGCCTGCATTTCAAATCAGGCACAACAATAGGACCCTGCCTCTTCGGAGGAGGTCTGTGTTCTTAAGCTTGGGGACGAGGGAGGGTGTGCATGCAGTAAATTGTGGGAAAACCCCAGAGAAGGCACGACACTTATTTGTATGTAGGAGACAGTGGAGAGGATTAGAAAAAGATGTCATCTGCATTATAATTAATATTTATTTTACTCTGTCCCTCTAAGAAAACCTTCCCGGTTCCCACAGAATTTTAAATTGTGCAAATCACCAGGAAAGATCCTGTCCCTAGTCCCAGGGGCTAAAGGTAGAAAGGGAAAGACTGGAAAAGCACCATTTCATGGCCATTAGCAATCGTGACCAAGCAATCTGCCAAACTAATTGCCAGCGGGGGATGACACCCTGGTCCCTACCCTTAGGAAGGCACAGTCTCTTGGACGACCACACACAGAGAAACGGTTTAAACTCATCCCTGAGCTCTGGAGAAGCACTGCCTGGATCTTATCCCTGCCTTCCTGCTCTGGAGCCTGGCTGAGTTACTCTGCCTCGCTGTCCTTAGGTTTTCCCCTGTCAAAATGAGAAAAGTCACTGAAGCCCCATGCCGTGGGAGGGGCCGGGGGGGGGGGGTGTAGGATGAGAGCATGGGGGGGGGTGGGATCAGGATCGGACCCTGAAGATAAAACCTGAGAAGAGGAAGGATATTTGGGGCATTTGAGCTAAGAGCAGCTGGGTTTGGTCAGATGGAGGTTCTGGTTGAGGAGGTCTGAGGCAGGCAGAGGTTTTACACACACACACACACACACACACACACACACACACACACACACTCCATCTTTTCTCCAAGCATGTGGTTCAGACCCCACCTTCCTGGGCATCGTGGCTGACTGGCTGACCCAGCTAGAGTTAGTCCCAGGATTTTTCTAAGTGGAACTGAATGAAGAAGACTGAATGAATGAAAACGTCATGAGGCTAGAAGCATAGTGGTGCTACACCTCATGCTGACCCACCATGTGGAGCCAATTGGGTGGAGAATGAAATGAGTGTGCAAGGAGAAGAGGATCAGGAGATGGAAGGTGGGTCCCAGTGGTGCACACATCCCTAAGCCCCAGCTGACTCCATTAACCAGCAAAATCCCCTTGTGACCTAAGCTAGTTTGCTCTGGACTCTTGTCACATGTGCCAAAGGAGTCCTGATCCAGGAGGGCAGGATTGGATAGAGGGGAGTAGGACACTGGAGGCTGAGGGACTAAACCTTCACACTCCAGATGGAGAGAGTGTCACTGAAAATCTCTGGCTAGGAAGGCAACAGGTAAAAAAAAAAAAAAAAAAAAAAGATGCTTTTAGACAGAGTAATCCAGGTGCAGTAGGCAGAATGGCCAGGCCGGGGCTGGGGGCACAAGGCCAGTTCTGAGACTTGTGAAGTGTGCAGATGATGGACAAATCTCTATCGCAAGCCCGTATGGTGGGTGCCAAGGCAGGGAAACTGACCAGAATCCATTCTAGAACTTGGATGTCAGTATGAATAAATAGAATTCATCTCTGCAAAGCTTGTTTCTCTCCCCCTTTCCTAGTCACTGGCACCTCCTCTGTCCTCATCACCCAAACTCACCCAAACCCAAACCCTCAACACTGGCTTCTATCAGTCAAGAAATTCCTGATTCTATCCCTTACCGACACCCACTCTGATTCCGACTGAGATTGCTCTGTTCTGTTCTCCCAGAACTTCTGCAATGGCCTCGTAACAATCTCCCTACCCTCATCTCTGGTCATACACTCTGCACTTACATGCCGCAGACTATCCCACACTCCTGGCTTGGAGACCTTAGTCAAGGGGTGCCCTAGCAAGGGCTGACATGAGATCCAGAGTCTTTCTTAGCACCCCCACAAAAAACTTGATGGGCTCCTATGCCTGGTTTTTACTCTCCCAGGGCTCAGACCTGGTTCATGAGGGACACGGACCCTTTCATGCCCTATCCTCCCAGACCCCTCAGCTTTGAATGGCTTTCATTTAACCCCAGTGAAGTGAACCACCACCTTTGCCACATACGGACACCGCATACCGGGATCCAGGTCTGAATTTGCTAGAAGGCCCAGTTCACAAGGGCTATGGATGGATGCCTATGTGAGGACCCCTTGTGGATATCTGCAAAATAACTGGTAGAGGCTTGACGGTGGGGGAGACGGGCCAGGGCACTGCTGTTTTGCAGTGGGGGTCTGTGAATCAGCAGCGACATACCTGCAGAGGTTCTAACGACGCAGGGGCTGGAGCCCAGGCTGGGCAATGGGGAGAAGAGGGAGGGGAGTTGGATGAGGCAGGCAGGGGCCTTGAAGGCCAAACTAAGCCAATCTGTTTTTATCTAAGCGGGGCAGGGAATCCACTAATGAATGCTGGGCAATGAGGCAGTATGGTCCGCGGGACACAAGCTCTTTGAGGACAGAGGCCACGCCATATTTCCCTTTGGCTCCCAGAGCCTAGCCTCGTGCCTGGCACACAGCGGGTGCCCCGTAAACACTTACTGACTGGAGCCAAGCTTGCCTTCTTACCCTCTGTGTGGCAGCTTCCTGCCACTGGGTGGGGAGAAAAAGAACATTTGGAGGTTGCTCAAGAACAGGGAATCTTGGCCATCTTTCTAGACTTCGCTTAACTTGTTTCTGTATGCACCAAGCGAGTAAGAGTTCTCACTTCGCAGGACGACCTGATCTAAGGCACATAGAGCACCCGGCACCAGCACCGTGCCTGGCACACAGCGGGCATTCGCTGGAAACAATGTAGAATCTGAACACCCTTTCAAAGAGGACTCTCGGCTGCAAAAATAGTAAGTTACTTCACTAAAGAGTTAAAAAAAAAAAAAGAATTATAAAATCCATCAGAAGGTTTTAGAGGTATCTGGCCTTTGAGAATTTAGTTCTAATGGAACAAAAAAGCTAGGAGTTGGAACAACCAATTTCTATTCATGCACAGGTTATTCTTTATTTCAGTTCTAAGTTGATAGTTTGGGGGTTTTGAATAGTGTTGAACAGTGGTTCCATCTGTGCATGTGACACTGACCACACGTGAGAAGGCACTTTCCCTGGTGGCAAGCACTTTGCAGGCCTGTATTAGCAAGTGCTCCTGGCTAGCTCCAGCTGCCTCAGCTGTCCACAGTACACGGGACAGAGTGGCAGTGTGAGTGTGCAAGAAATTGTCACGTGCACAAGACTGAGAAGTCCTGGTACAGAGATTATGTGTCCTTCAGGGCCTTGGATGTTTAGTCAAGGATGTTTTTTGTTGAATTTTTAAAACTGAGCTGATTTTCTAGCCATCCATTCTATGATCAAGGCTGGCAATTAACTTGCTTGAAATAAAAAAAAAGAGGGAAGGGGGCATCCGGGTGGCTCAGTCGGTTAAGGGTATGACTCTGGATTTCGGCTCAGGTCATGATCTCATGATTTGTGAGATCGAGCCCCAGGTCATTCTCTGTGCTGACAGTGTGGAGCCTGCTTGGGATTCTCTCTCTCCCTCTCTCTCTGCCCCTCCCCTCTGCTCACACATGTGTGCACTCTCTCTCTCTCAAAATAAACTGAAAAAAGAAGAAAAGGAAAAAGGAAGAAGGAAATCTGTGCATGAAAAGAAGGCAAGGGGGAGAGAAAATGAAGAGAGAGGGAGGGGGAGGGAGCAAGCTTCTGGGCTATTCTATCCCAGTCAGGAGTGTCAGGCCACAGCACCCAGCATGCTACCGGTTCTCAAAAGCTTCCTTTCTTCTGCCCTGGATGGTTTATTCAGTTGAGGGAGAGGTCAACAACAGTCCAGGCCTCTGATCAAGTGGCACCAAACCACTGCTCAGGTCACAGTTTTCTAGAAATCTCATCCAGATGATCACAACCAAAATTGTAAGTGCGACTGACGTTGTAGAGCATCATACCAAATTGGTCTATTTTCTGAGCGAAGACCGTGTCCTCCTGCGAGCTGGTGGGAAACCCCTCAGGAACGTGCCTTGAACAGCCACCAGGTGACCCAGGCTGGGACCATGCAGGAGTCCAAAACGACAGACCCTCATCTCGAACCCAGCCTGTGCTGCCTTGGAACCTGCATCATTGCAATCCCTAACAAAACCTGAACGTACAAGGACAAAGAGCTCCCACTTGGAAAAAAACATACACTGGATAACCATTGCGCAGAGCCTTCTGAAGTCTTTCTAAGTCTGCGACAGGACCACCTTGCAAGTAAATCTGCCTAACAATGAGATTCTTTGAAGATGTCAGAAACTCTGCCCCTTCAAGTCCCTGCCCTGTGTTGAACTGCAAGCAGTGGACTAGTTTATAACCAAATTCCAAAGTATATCAAGGGCTTGTAGAGATCCAGTTGGTATTTTTACCATTGAACACCTGCATAAATTGATCATGAACCCACAAGATGAATAAATCCCAATCACTTCTGCCACTCTTAACCCTGCCCACAGGCCGAAAAATGAAAATCCAGTTCTCCCCAAGCTTTAAGCCCAGCAACATTTTGCAGGCTCCCTCAGATGTTTTCATCTGAGGTACAAGGGCAGGAGAGAAGGTAGCGTTTGAAGATAGTTAACCTTCAAGCCTCCATGTGAAACAATTTGTATACTGGCTTCTCTGCCACCTTTTATTGACACTCACTGGCCTTATGGCTTGCCTAAAAATGTTTTATTATTACTCCAAAGGTAAATGAAGAAGGGCTTCAATTTATGGATGCAACTTTTCCTACTGGGTGCCAGGCTAGACAAATACAACTTCCGTGCTAATAACTGTAATTAAAGCCAAAAGCTTTAGTTATTAAATAAACCATTAACTTTGTAAATAAAAGTCCCAAGAGGGAAAAAACATGTCAAATTAAAATTTTGAATATCCTATTGGGTAGATAAAAGCCAATGGTGGCACGGGCAACTGGGCATTTTGGCCTGGTCCCCCCTGCAGGAGGACACACAAGTGGCCTGGCCGTGGGCTCCAGTACACAAACAGCACAGTGGCATTACATCTAAGCAGGTGCCCTTCTTACATGGCAGAGAAAATTTCCATACTGATTGCAACGGATGCCTGGTGGATGGCAATCAAGTATCCCGAGGAAAGGTGCCTTATTCGAATTCATACCAAGGTGCTCTCTGGCTAGAAGGGAGAGACCCTGAGCACCTTTTAAGTGTTGGGCTGTTGACAGTGGGGACCTCTGGTCTCACTTGGGTCCTGTGCCTCGGAGCCTGCTCCTTTCAATCCTCACATTAAAGCTCAGCACAGCAGGCTCTGTAGGCAGTTCTGTCCACACACACTACACCCTCTCGGCTAAAGTGCTGCACAAATAGCCAGGAGGTTACTTTTAAATCAAGAGTCTGATAGCCACTGGAACACGGGGCCTCCTATTACCTCACCTTCTTGGCCAAAGTTCTGCAGGAACAATCAGGAGGTCAGTTGCAAATCAAGAGCTTGATAGTCACTGGAACACTGTGCCACCGATTAAACCCGAAGGCCTACTGAGCGCCCACTGTGCTACTCGGTGTCCTGGACTAGGTCTGACGGGAGACGCAGACGCGAGAAAGAACAGCTCCATGGCCTGACAGGGGTTACGGCCGCTTCGAGGGGACAAGACATCTTTAGAGAACGTACAGCAAACAGCCACAAGCAGTTTTGCCGAAGGTCTCGGAGTTCTCTATCCTATCTGAAGTCAGCGAGGGCTTCTGGCCCCTTCCGAGAAAGGAATCGGTAGCAAAGATACCTCATAAAATTTCAGTGAGTTTTAGCATTCTGAAACACTTCAATTAATTTGATGTTAATTTTAAGTACCTTGATGACATACTTTCTCCGTTCCAAATCCTAGAAAGAATCTCATCTTCAGAAAAGATTCTGCAGATGGGTTTTGATGCCATTTTACCATTTTATAATTAAACCTGCATAATTTATCACACTCAACACCAGATTTTTACTCCAGTGCCATTAAAAACAGATTTGCAATTTGCTATTAAATTAAGATGCTTCATTTTCCTACTACCTGTGATTTTTCTTTTCACAGACAAATGATCATACGAGGGCCATCAGACCCTAGCACAGACAGGAAACTGACATCAAAATCCCTCAAGAGCCCAAATCCAAGAGATTTCATTTTATTCATTATCAAACCTTATCAAGTATTACAAAAAGAGGCTCATAAACCATAAATAGGAAAAATGAAGAGAACATCTGTGGAACTCCTTGTTTATCAAGGTTCTAAGAAGTTTCCAATAACATTTGGCTTTCCATGTGTGTGAATGAAAAAGACTAGTTTAATTTTACATTATGCACACTGGAGTCTTACCACAGCCCACGCCCTAGGCGTAGCAGTAGCTTTATCCCCCCAGGCTTACCTAATTGCATTAGGATTATTCTGATCGGTGTGCACAGCTCCCCTACATGTTCAATCCCTGTTACCTTTTATCACCCATCATTCTCTAGGCAAGGTCTCTACGCCTTTCCATCTCGCAGGATCATGAAGTTCCTGCTTTTGATGCCTAGCTTTATTTTGATGGAACACCAAGGGACTGAAAATTATTTTTCACAGGAGACCGATCAGTCTAAAAACTGCAGGAGGAATTGGAAGTTGGACTGAATGCAGCACACCCAACACCAACCCTCGCGGCTGTTCCCCTTCACAATAGTTACCTACACATGCGAGAAACTGCTCAACATGCTCATTACACTGTAAGAGCTCCTTTCCCAGCTACCTGCCTTGGTGGCTTTGCCCATCATGTTTCTACCCTCTTGACAAAGCATGATTTACCCATGGACTCACTCAGTGCTCAGCTCCAAGGGGGTCTCATCTTTCCCTGGGAAAAGATAAACTGAAACACAAATGAGATTTTCAACAAGCCATTTGTAGCCATTTGTTAGCCTCTTGCCCTGAAAGCTCTGGGGGTACCTTCCCCTCTAGATCTAATTTAGATGATGACTTCCTAGAGCAGCCTGCGGAGGGGCAACATCCAAATCATCCCCACGAGGCAGCCCTGTTTTCTGATTCCTCCCAACGAGAAATCAGATTGCCACACTTAGGATGAAGGCTGAAAGTCCTTGCTTGCACCTAACCATTTAGTGGGTCAGTGGAATAAAAGGCTTCAAATGAAAAGTTGAGTACTAGGCGACCTATGCCACCCCCTCTGTAAACTGCTTTGCTCCCGTGAACCATGTCCTCAACTTCCGATACCACTTCTCTCTCTCACTAGGTTGGCACACAGGCTAAATGAGATAATGCAAGTGAAATATTAATCACTGGGTCTGGCAGCGAGATTTCATTCCATGAGAGCAGTGCTTTGTTAACATCTATGGGGAAAGGATAAACAAGACTAACCCTGGCTAATAGGGCAGACCCCAAGATGAGGGTTTGAAGACCAGCTGACCAAAGTTCAGAATGTGAGGAGCTCCAAACCGGAAATCTCTCCCACTGGTCATTCAACCTTTTTAATTCATCTTAACCCAAATTACGAGTGATCTGGTGGAAAATAGCTGTTCACCAAAATAGATGCCCTATTTGCTCTTCAATAAGAATATCAGAAAATCATGGCGCCTGGGTCGGTTAAGCATCCGACTCGATTCTGGCTCAGGTCATGATCTCACGGTTTGTGGGTTTGAGCCCCACGTGAGGCTCCATGCTGACAGAGTAGAGTCTGCTTAGGATCCTCTCTCTCTCTCCCTCTCTCTTTGCTCCTCCCCTGCTCACAAGCATGTTCTCTCTCAAAAATAAATAGATAAACTTGAAGAATATCAGAAAATCAAAACCAATTTAATTCAAATATAGTTGACCCTCAAACAGCACAGGTTAGAACTGTGTAGGTCCACTTATATGCAGATTTTGGGGGGCAAATATCATACAGTACTGTAAATGTATTTTCTCTTATGGTTTTTTTAATAACATTTTTTCTCTAGCTTACTTTATTGTAAGGACACACTGTATAATACATATAACACATAAAATATGCATTAATTGACTGTTTACGTTAGGCTCCCAGTCAACAGTAGGCTGTTGGCAGTTAATTTATGTGGACTTTACACAGGGGATTGTTCAGGGTCAACTGTACCATCCTTCTATTTTGTTGTTTTTAGAGAGGGAGAGAGAGCATGTGGGAGAGAGCACATGCGTAAGGGGGAGTGGGGAGTAGGGAGAGAGAGAGAGAGAATATGAGAGAATATCTTAAGCGGGCTCCACACTCAGTGCACAGCCTGACTCGGGGCTTGATCCCATGACCCTAGGATCATGACCTGAGCCAAAATCAAGAGTCGGACATTCAACCGACTGAGCCACCCAGGCGCCCCTGTACCATCCTTTTCTTAATTCATCTTGAATGAATGGGACAATGAATGAATAAACAAAATGCATCATGGCTGAAAGACACTAGGAGATCTAACTGGAAAGAAAAACAAGAAATGCCAAACACACACAGAGGAAAATCCAAAGAGTCAGAAACCCTTCCAGCGTGGGGTGTAGAATAGATGACTTTCCAAATTCTCTCTCTCCAAAAACATACCATGACTAATAACTGTCTCAGACATCTGCTTTGGGGTAAAGCAATCGTATGTCAGGGCTAAGTACACAGTAGGTTCTCAGTTAAACCAAACAATTCATCACAAGATGGGTTTTGGCCAAGCATTGACTCTACCACTTCCAACACAGAACTCACACGTCACTTTATTATTCTTATCTTTTTGGATGTTTATTTATTTTTGAGAGCAAGAGAAACAGAGCGTGAGCAGGGGAGGGGCAGAGAGAAAGGGAGACACAGAATCCACAACAGGCTCCAGGCACCCAGGCACAGAGCCTGATACAGGGCTCGAAGTCACGAACCACTGAGATCATGGCCTGAACCAAAGTCAGACGCTTAACTGACTGCGCCACCCAGGGGCCCCGACACACATCACTTTAAAGGTTTATTTTTCCAAGAGGAGCTCAAAGCACTTGACACCCACATATCTCGTTTAACAAGCTTTTGAGAAACACAATCACCATGCCAGATGTCATGGCAGAAACAGGAAAATAGCAGCTGAACTTGAGAGGAACAAGACACCTAAAAACAATACAACTCAGATTCATCGGACATGAATATGTACGATGCTCCCGGAGTTATATAGGCAGGAAGAAGATTTAGATCTCACAAGAGTCAACATCACCAAGGCCCTGAATGTTCATGATTTGCTCAGACTTAGAGAATATTAGTTAGAATCCAAGTCTCCCAAAGTATATATAGCACTGGAAATGTTTAGTCCGTATAGAGCAGACCTAAAGGAAACATGAGGGCTATGTGGAAATAGCTGAAGGCTTGGGCTACTGCCATGCCTAGATGATGGTCAAACAGACTTGGTTCAACTCCCTAAGGAAACTCATCCAGCATCACCCCCTACCCTCCCCCACATACTGTTTTATTTCTAGGTGTTCACTCATACCAACCAATTTGGTCTCAAAACAGACATGCCTACAATAATGGGAGGAAAAAATGCACCTGAAGGGCTGTCATGCCCATTTAACTGCAGAATAAGGTAGACACTGCAGGTACACAGATTTTGACTCAAAGCAAAGAGAGACCTTCTAGCAATTAGAGTTGTTCACATGTGGGAATGTAGCACCTTAAGGGCACAGTACACACCTCATGTCTAGAAAGGTCAAACATAAAGGTGAAATCACGTCCTATGAAGAAGTAGGGCAGGAAGACCAGTTAGGAAGCACAGTGCTGGTGGCAGAGTCAGGGAGCAAGAGGCAGATGAGAGCAATGTTGAGGAGTAAAATCTTAAGACATCTTGAGATGTGGAAAATGAATGGGAGAAGAGACACCAGAGCTCCTGGAAGATGCTGAGCCACCAACTCCCAACACAGAAGCACAGAGGGGGCAGGTTTGTGGAAGAGGACGCACAGCCTAAGATGCCCCTGCCCTGTCTGGATGGAGTGGCTCACCAGGCCGCGGGATCCAGGGGCTGTGAGAGAAGGGCTGGACTGGGCACGCACTGGGGAATCCTCAGAATGTGGGGTAGCCTATCTCAACTGCCACCTAAGAGATGGGGGGTCGAGGGCATATCAGAAGGGTTTTTAAGAGGCAGGCTAGAAAGAGAAACTGAAGATAATGTCTTAATGCCTTAATCCTAAGACATAATCCTAATGTCTTAATCCTTTGAGAATAAATACCATATACTGGGTAGTTGAAACCGCAAACATGTACTTCTCCCAGTTCTGGACGCAAGTCCCGGAGCAAGGTGCTGGCAGGTTCAGTGCCTGGTCTGCTTCCGAGTTCTAGATAGCTCTCTTCTCACTGTGTCCTCACACAGCAGAGGGGCAGGAGAGCACTCTTTTGTAAGAGCACTAATCCCATTCATAAGGGCTCCACCTACCACCTCCTAATATAGCACACCCGAGGTTAGGATTTCAACATGAATTTGGGGGTGGGGGGGACACAAAGATTCAGTCTCTAGCAATAGGGTGGGAGCTCAGGAAGGGATCCTGGGAAAGATCCAGGAGAACAAGTAGAGTGCGGTGTCCTGGCGGTCAAGACTTTCAGGAAGGAAGAGCCAATAATGCCAAGTGCAGCAGAGTCCCAATAAAATCAGAATTGGACGGCATCCACCAGACTTGGCAAGGCTGCCGGTGGGGTGAAGGAGGCAGAGTGGCCACCGGGAAGTGAGAAAAACAGAGACCGTGTTAATCAGTTTTTGGGTGGAGGAAGACAGGGACCAAGAAATGAAGACATGGAAATAAGCAGTATTTTTAGAATGGGAAAGACTGGAGCATGCGTACAAACTCAGAGGAAAGTGTTGGTGGAGAGGGACAGACTGAAGGTCTCTGAGGAGAGGCCAATGGAGAGAAGTCTATGCAGAGGAGGTGGTCATGGGCACAGGTGGCAGGGCCAGCCTTGGTCAGGACACTTCATCCTCGGAGGAAGTGAGGATCTGGAGCTGGATATAGTTGTGGCTTGTGGGGGTAGTAGTGGGGACGGAAAAATATTGTGCCCGATGGTCTTAACTGCTACTGTGAAGAAACAAGATCCCGCGAGTGTGCAAAAAGGGCCAAAGGAGAAGGTGGAGGGAGGCAGACCCCAGGGGGCTGAGCAGGGACAAGCCGAGCCGATGGGAGGCTTCGAGGACGTGGGCCTGAGCTGGGGGAGGCGCTCCTCAAGCTCATGCTGCCCGCAAAAGGACCGAGCCCAGACCTCCCCCCGCTCCCCACCCACACTGTTCACTGGCTCCCACTGCCCTGCACAATCCGCTCACCCACCACCTCTCTTTCCTCTGCTCTCAGCTTCGGCCAGGCGTCCCTCCAGGGTGTGATGCCCGCTCTCTTGCCTGTGCCCTCTGCCCGCTGCTGCTTTAGGAGCCGTTCAGTGTTACCTCCTCCGGGAAGTTCCCTGACCCGGGGCTGCATTAACACCTCTGCCCAGGGTCTCACAACACGCCGGGTGTCACGCCTGCCCTGCACCTCCCATGCACGTTGGAGAGAGAGCTGCTTGCACTTTCATCTCCCCACCAGACATGGGAGCTCCTTCAGGGCAGGAGCTTGGACGGCCCCCCAGCCCCCAGCAGGCCCTCGTATACAGGCAGGGCGTGGGGGGCGGGGAGGTAGGTAGGAGGCTGGCTCACGGGTCTCTCAAATTCCATCTTATTAAGAAACTAGGATTCTAGCTTGTTGGTTGTCTGTGTGTAACTGCTTTTGTAAAAGCACACGTGTTTCAGAGTGGACACTGGGGAGAGTTGTTCTCTATACAAACTAAAAGACTGATCATAGTTCTTTCATAAGCCAGAAAAATAAGCCATGACATTCTCATGGCCAGAGCCAGATTCCAACAGTAGCCCCTGGGGCTGTGGACACGCACTGGAAATCCAGATGAGGACAGAGATGCCGCAGTCCAAACCCACGAGGCGCTCCTCCCCTCCCCTCCCCTGCCAGGACAGCCCGAGTTTCCTCTGCTGGCCTGGAGACATCCAAAATATGCATCAGCTAAACGGCCCCAGAGTGGTCTCTAACGTCTTCAAACACAGCTACAGAGCCCTGGGCCTTCCACATACCCCAGACCCCTCACATGGTGTAGCAGGAAGGCCTCTGTGGCCCCAGCATGCAGACTCTCCAGCGCTCTCCCCAGTGTTTGGCACAGGCCCGCTTCTCTGTCGTCCTGGAGGTGCTGAACCCACTAACAGAATTTTCCCAGGGTCCCAGTCTCATTTCTGCTTCCCACCCACGTTTCTCCAACAAAAACAAGGCCTCGGCCAGGATCCAAGCTCCGGGGTCTGCGGAGAGGGGGTGCCGGGACCCAGCCTCTGTCAGCCATATCCTCCCTTCCTCTGATGCTGAAACCAGATCCCACAAGCTCCCAGATGCCAATGGAATGCATTTAGGTCTCTTTAAAAAAAAGCTGTGCTAGGCTTATTTTGGAGGGCAGGAGAGATAAATGAGCAACTAGCAGCCGCCCTGAGGAGGGGCTGAGTCACTTGGAAAGACACTTCCCGAGTGCCTTTTTCCACTTTGCACAGCTCGTGCTGATGGTGCATCAGCCCCACTGACTAAGGCAACCCAGGCCATCATCAACACCAGGATGGAAGACAAGTGCCCAAGCTGTCACGAGAGCAAACACACCATGGGACTGGCCACAGGGAAGGCAAGCAGGACCTTGGCTCTACCACATTCACTCTGACATAGGAAAGCAGTTTCTAATGCAAACAAGTTCCAGGAATCCAACCGTCTAGGGATGGGCAGATGGGACACCCCAGGCTGTAAATGTGCATTCAGAGAGCTCCCAATACTTTTTCTAGGGGCATGGGAAATGACCAAAAGCAAAAACAAAAGCTAAGAGTAGCAACGGCTCAATTCAAGCTCTTCCTGCTATAGAGCACTTGATGGCTGCAAAGACGATCACATCTATGCGTGGGAAAGTATATGCTTAAATTCCACCGCCTTCTAACCATGACTTCTCATTGCCAAGACCAATGCCACCGGACTCAGTGACTGGTTAGCCGAGACTAAACAACTCATTTATGTACCGTGTCTATGCTCCAACCTCTCTGTTTAGGCTCCTTCAGAAACACAGCGATTCTGCACTTGCAAGGGAACTCCCACCTCTTAGATTCCCCTGGAGTGAAAATCACACAGACCTTCCCTCAGGAGTGGCCATTGGTAAAGAGGCAAATTTCAGCTCCTTTCCCCCGGCCTCCACACAAGAAAAATCAGAGACACAGGGACCAGAGTGGCGGTTTGTTCTTATTGCCAGTTCCAGAAATGGGATCGATTGTGCTTCTCACCAAATTCTTTCTGTGGTTCATGAGGGACCTAAAGGTGGTCTCACCCCGTCTGTAGGAGGATTACCTATTCTCTGAAAATTACCTCTGCACGCCCCAACCCCCGAAGCCTCTCCTGAAAACTGGGGTTCACACTATTCTTCCCCAACTGCATTGTAAACTGAAGTATTAATGTGCACACTGTCTTCTTGTTTTAGGTTTCAATGGTCTTAATGTGGTATCATAGAAGGGACATTGAAGGGCTTGAAGCCAGACAACCTGGTTTCTATCCTTGGTGCTCCATTGAATGATTCTGGGTAAGCAGTTTCTCCTCTGGGGGAAGGGGTAAACTATCACCCCGCCAACTCAAAGCACTCGTTTTGAGACTCCAGGAGGACAACTCACTTGTGTTCCTTGTGAAGGAACTCAGACCCTGGAAAGTCTTTTGGAAACATAATGAGATGACACTATGATCTAATGCTCCTGTGGTAAGTCCTTCAAAGCAGGGGCTCTCCCTCAACGGTCACTTTCCACCCCACCCTCCCGGTAGAGTGCTTACGCATGGATGGGCTATTACATTCAATGTTCAGGGACTTTTGGACTTGAACATGCCTCAGTAATGCTATGGATCGGTAATATCTTCACTCCAAACTCTTTTTCACCGGGCATAAGCAAAATAGCCTTTCCTTTTCTCACCCAAGACCCACTGGTCTTTTGTGAAATGGCTGCCTTCTGTGAACCCCTTCAGGGATGTTAAGGTTGTGACCCTCAACATGGCTGGAACATCTCGTCTCTGGCCTCAACTCCACTGGGGCCAGAAAGGATTGCATATCCTTGATTCTCCTCTCCATTCTTGGCCCCCTATTTCACTCTTTTCCAGGGCCTTAGTATGCAAGTCCACACAAGGCCCCTAAATACATTCTAAATTCCATCAAATCTCTGCAAGTAAGATTTTATTCCCTCAAAGCACCAGCGTGATTGGTCTCCTATGTAATGAAGGAGCTTTTATATTTTTAGTTTTCTTCCCATACAACAAACACTATTAATAACATTCTAGTTTCTCCAGAGATGATATGGATTAGACCAAATGGAAAGTTACCATGGCTACCAGAGTGTTATTTTTGGTATGAGAAATTCACGCCAAGGGAAGCAGCATACACGGTCAAGAACTGGAGCTTTATTTCCGCTTTGCTATCAGGCAATCAATCCCAATGTAATTTTGCAACCCTAATTGCAACAGAAACTAATTATGAGTGGCAAGACCCGAAAACCCTAATTAAAGTAGGAGTCAATAAAATAAAGCGATGCGGCATTATCACCGGGGCAACTCTGGCGGAAAGCGCAGGAGGTAACCGCCCAAGCAAAACAGGACGGGAAGCACACTTCGAGGTTCAGTGGGGAGCCCTAAGTTGGGTCTGAAAGTGTCAGTTTCTGGTGAGTGAGCACATCAGGTCCCTTCCACAAAGATGCACCAAACTGGGAGCGAGGTGGGAAGCCTTGGGTAGAAAGGAGATGTTTCTACCATCAGTCAACCACCAGGAGTGGCAGTCACAGGGAGGCCAGGGAGGGAGAGCTGAAGAATGGCTAAATCAGGCTCACCCCATGTAATACTGTGGCCTTTCTGTGCAGGCCTCCGAGGACATAACTGCAAAGGAACTGGGGCATCCAAGCAGAATCTCATCACTTGGGCCCAGATATTTATGGGCTATTTCCTCACATATGAACCCTGAGCGGCACTTTTCTGAATTAGCAGAAGTTGGCTTCTGGAAGGACTTCTATTAGAGTGAAAACCTACTGCCAATCCCTGAAGTGTATGGTCCCTTTGGGACCTCCTGGTCTATCTTTGACAGCTTTAAAATACTGTTAATGGCATGACTTCATCCACCCGACGCTAGAACGATCCATATTTAGGCCAGAAACCACATGGTCCTCATATCACCCCACTGGACTCCAGGATAGAAAAGGGCTCTTAAATCAGGGAGGAAACACTTTTAACCGATGATTAATTACTCACCCCCGCCCCCGAATTCCTTGACAAAGACAAAAACAAACTTTGCTAGATGGTTAGAAAGCTACTCGGAACACTCCAACAGGGCAGTAAAATCAGAAGAAGCCTACCCTCCTCTCCCGCAGGGTATATTATTTCTACAAAGGGCTCTTTCTCCCTTTAATAGGTTTTCCTGTTAGGTTTGCCTGAGAAATCTTCTCTTTCAAGCATTATTAAAAAGAAGGAAGCGGAACATCATAACCCTGCACTAAATAAGTCAGTCCCTCAGGAGACGGAGCTCCAACATCTGGGTGGGAAGAATGTCACGAGAGCTTCGGATTCCTACTTCCCAAGAATAAATGAGGTCTGTAGTCAAGCTAGGACCGACAGGATTTCTTCCACGGCGCACAAACCCACGAATCAATGAGAACCTATATTAATCTTCATTCCTAGTGTTGTCACAGGCAGGCAACACAGAACACAAGTCTTGTCTTGAATTAGTCAAATGAGGTTCTTTGAATATTTTCGTCAAAATAGTGCACTGACATATTACGCAAAACCTTTGGCACTTGTGTCTCGTAACCAAGGTTCAAAATGGGAGTAGTAAAGAAAAGGCAGTTCCAAATGCCGAAATGTTTTGGAACCCGGCTGAGACTTGCAAGGAGTGGTCTGGTGGTTTCTGCATGTTATATACGTTATTGACATAATGGACTAGCAGGTTCAGCAGAGAGAGAGGGGCTCAGCCACCTCACGCTCGCTGCCAACAAGGGAAGAGAGACACAAAGAGAGAAAGAAGAAAAATAGCTCCGTCTTACTGAGTTACTTTGGTATAGGATGTCAGCCCAAAGAGACTGAAAGTGTCTTGAAAAACACAGCTTCATCCCAAAACACAGACTAGGACCTCCTTCTGTGCAGCTGGATTCTGCTTCTAGGGGAGGCGGTTCACTAGGGGCTTAGCAGGGTCTACCGACCAAAGAAAGCACCTCTGTTTTTACAGCCAGCAGGCTGTAAACTTTTTCTGGTGCCTTTTAGAAGACTAACGCTTTCAAGGCCCCTAAAAGAATCTCCAACGCACCTTATCTCAAAACTGCACCTACCTTGGCTCCAAGGAAAGACTTGCGGTGATAGAAGCAGCACAGGGCTGCCGAGAGGGCGTGGAAAGCATTGCATTCCTTAGGCATCTTTCAGTGTCCAGTCCCTGGACCACACACTTTCTTTAGGGTTAAAAGAAATGGGGCTTGGGCGTCGGAGCCCTGGCCCCACGGCGGCAGCAGCTTCGCTGCTGCTGCCCGCAATCCCGTGGCCGGTCCGGTCGGGGGAGTGAGCCACTCCTTCTCCCAGGCCAGGCTGGGACTCTTCCCCTCCGCTGAAGCCAATACGATCCACTCGCTCAATTCTGGCAGGCTGGTGTCCAGCCTGCCATGCACACAGTGCCAGAAATTCTCATGTGACCAGACTTGCTTTCTGATGAAATTCTAACCTCTCTTAGAAGAGGCTTTGGGCTTTAGCTGTCCCCTCAGTTTAGAGACCCAGCAGAAATCATTATCCCCCTCAGGCAGCGTGTCCTTTCTAGGGCTCTAGGGCAGCAGGCAGTCTGCTCCTAGAGGCTTCATCTGTTTGCCTGTCACCCTACCAGCTAAGGGTTAAGGAAGCATGCATCACACCACCTTGTGATTAGACAGAGGCTCCTTTGAGAAAAGGACCTAAAGGTGACTGGGGTGTGACTTTCCTTTAGGACCAATCCTACAAGTCCTAAGAAATGTGGGCAGGGTCCCTGGCCCCACTGTCCCACCCCACCCGCAGTACTATTTATTTTTAATTAGAATGCTCCTGGCAGGTAGCTTGCAGCTGATAACGTTGGCATAGCCATCACTGTGGGCAAAGCAATACTGTCTTCCGGTGTTTAATTAGCAAATCTGTTAGCAAACACCCCAAGCGTCCCATGCCCTCCCACCTGGCCGAGTGGTCTGTTGAGAGGATGGGGGACAGGCTATGTACCTGCTTCTGATCCTCCCCACTATTTGTCTCATTTCCCTCCTTCACTTGGAAAACTCTGTTTGAATTGTCCTCTCTGCCTAACCCAGATCCAGGACTTGGACCGTGAGGCCCATGCAGTACACGCAGCCAAGCCATCCTCCTGTGCTAAGAGGCCTTTGCCCCCAGGGAGAGCCTCCTATGACCTTCGGGGGAAAGTAATCACCTCCCTTCTAGCATTCCAGTTACAGTGGATGCTCAACAATGTTTTTTGTTTGTTTTTTGTTTTTGTTTTTCAAGTTAAACCCAGGTTTCTGCCTGTAGCTCCTCTCCTACTGTTCCAAACATTACCTTTCTGTGGCTTTGGCCACTCAAGACTGGAATGTGTCCTGAAGCTTTCTGAAACTTCACACAGGCAGAAACTTGTAATGAGGAAGAAACAGAACCTATTCAGTGCAGAAAGGAACGACACCAGATGAGGCATGAGGGAGGTATGAGAAATATCCAACAGGATTAGTGGCAAATCCTCGGGAGGCCTCGGCCTTTGGACTAGGTCAAGTTGGCCTGTAAAAATAGAGACATGTTTGTTCAATGCCTGGTGAGCGGCTTCTGTGCTTGGATGCGGCCTGAAGGGGCAGAGGGGCAGCCTCATAAATACAGAGGGTGTGGGGATGGAGTGACAATAAGTTGGCACCACAGGGATGGTGGGGAAAGGGGAGGCTGACTTCCTTTATGCTCCCTCAGTCCTCCTCTGTGACTCTGGAGGTGAGATGTGCAGTCATGGGAGCTCCTGGGTCCATGGAAGTGCTCCCAAGAAGCCAGTAGCAAGCAGGAAGGGTGACAGAGTTCACGGGGATTCTGAGCTGGAGGGGCCCCTGGAGATGGGCCGGCTGGTGACTCAGT
Source organism: Puma concolor (assembly GCF_028749965.1). Lineage (NCBI taxonomy): Eukaryota > Metazoa > Chordata > Mammalia > Carnivora > Felidae > Puma > Puma concolor. The sequence continues at coordinate 79,914,507 of NC_141674.1, forward strand.
ACTGTCCTCCACAACCCGAGTACTGTATCCACAAGCAAGCATTTACTCTGTTTGCCCTCATTTCTATTAGCCGGGGTTCAAAGGTAAGTCCCCCTGAGCAGCCGGAGCCCATGGCCTGTGTAGATGGCTCATCAATCAGGCCAACAGCCACCAGGTAAGGGGCCCAGTCTTCACCTGCTCATCCCCCTTGGCAGGAAATAAGAAGCACCACCAGGCTAAGAAACTCGCCAAGAGGCTACAAAAAAAACCAAAACAACAACAACAACAACAAAAAAAAAAAAACAAAAAAAAACACACCATCTCCAGCCCGGGAAAAGGAAGGGCAACAGCTTTTTAAATCCGTCTCTCCGTCAGAGAGATTCGCCAGCCAAAGCCTCTGAACTCCTCCCGGACCCTCAGAAAGTCTGAATGAAATGCATTCCTGAAAGAAATATGCAAATAATTCAGCCATGTAAAATTACCAAGAATTATGTCATCAGATGCTCCAGGGCCAGGGTAAAAGCAAAACAAAAGATCCTCAGGTCACTGGAGAATCACAGCTCTTGTCACTTACCCTGTTTACTCTAAGAAACGCCCCCAAATGTCGAAAGAATTGATTCTGTCAGGATTAAAGAATGAGCTAGTCTTACTAGGTAAGTGTTTCCTAAGCATTTACAATTTTTTTTGTTCCATACCAAAAATAATTTCTGAAACAGCACTCAAAGGTTTTAATAAATTTCTCCTGAAATGGCCAAGGAGGGAGACTAAAATAATGTGTGGTTGTTGCATCTAAAGATGATAATTGCGTGAATTTGCAAAGTGCCCTTCACTGACTTGTTATGCTTCTAAATATCTGCATCCACACTGATCAATTCTCCCATGTTCTCCCCACAGTGATTATTCTATTCTAGTTACAAAGAAACAGAAGAGCAGGACAGTATGTCACTCAGCAGAGAACAAAGGACCAGGGACTCCAGCCTGTGAATGCAGAACCTGGTATGCAGTCATGTGGAAATACGAATAAGAGATTTTTTAATGTCTTATAATTAAACCTGTTACTCACACGGCCCCATGAAAAGGCAGTGACCTGGGGCTGGGGTCACTCTCTGATGATTTGGTGCACGTGAGTTAGGACCAAATTTGGATTCAGGCTTTTCAACACATTACACCTTTCTCAGGACCAGGGTCAGCATCTCTAGTGAGACCCCAGGGACTCATGGAGAGGGGGAGGGGGGAGAGGGAGAGAGGGAGTGGTGCTGGGTGTCTCACAGAGCTCCTGGGAAACTGTGCTCTCTTGCGCCCCCTCTGGCCTCCGGGAAGACTTGCTCCTCTGCACCAAGGAACACACCTGTGAAAAAAGCCAGGGCAGCCAGGTAGACCCTCGAGGGGGTCTACCCCATGCCTTCAGGTCAAATGTTGTTCACCCAATCTGGGAAGAGGGTTAAAAAGGCCAGAGGAAGGCCCCCGCTCAAGTGTTGTCCTCAACGCCATTGTTTTCCTTGGGCAGCCCTAATACTAACCTGCCCTATATAGTAACCATAGAAACAGGAGTTGCCTGCCAGCCATATTCCACAGACGGTGCTTCCTGTCGGCAGCAGCCCTTGCACTGAGGGAGGCTGAGAGCCCGCAAGAGTCCCTCTCCCAGAGTGCTACCGTCTTCACTAGAAGATCAGGGTCCCAGTGAGGCAGACCCTCTCTTTGACCTGGCACGGGTGGAGAGAGTTGTGTACAGGGAGAGAGATGTGCCTTCCAGGTATCTGCTTTTACCTGTTTCAGGGCAACTAGGAAGACCACGTTGCCAGTACGCCACCATTCCCCTCTCCGAAGCCAGCCCAGAATCAGGGCATCACGCCTTAAGCGCACTGAGGTGCTCGTCATTGTCAAGTAGCCCTGTGGACAGTGACACTGCCCACGGTGGGCAGCACGCTGTCACCGGAGGGTACTGGTCCAAGGCTGCAAGGCCTGGGCTCGTTCCTGCCCACAGGGACACGCTCAGAGCATCAGTCAAGGGGTGAACACCAGTTGTGGAGGTCACAACAGCTCAGCCTCTCGTGGCAACTCCTGAGACTCCACCTCCCCAGCAAGACCTCTCTCCTGACTTTTTGCCTCCACTAAACCCCGGCATTCAGATTCTTGGTGAACAAAAACAGCTTTAATGAGATAGGGAGTAAGACTGATGCTACCATTCCCTTTTCCCTGGTGCCGCACGAAACCGAGAAGATGAACCCGGATGGGCCCAATCCTAAGTATCCAAGACTGCCCTCTGCAGGTTCTGCCCCTTGAAGAGCAGCCTGGGAAGCCCAGAGCCAAAAAAGGTGCATTTAATTTTTTTTCATGTCTGTTTATTTTTGAGAGTGAGCGAGCGAGCGAGCACGAGTGGGGGAGAGGCAGAGAGAGAAGGAGACACAGAATCCGAAGCAGGCTCCAGATTCTGAGCTGTCAGCACAGAGCTGGACATGGGGCTCGAACTCACAAATCGTGAGATCACCACCTGAGCCGAAGTCGGACGCTCAACCGACTGAGCCACCCAGCATCAGAAAAGGTGCGTTTCTCTGCAACCCTGTCTCCCAAAGCTTCCCAGACACCTGGCCTGACTGCGGCATTCTGAGCACGACAAAGCAGGAGGCGAGCTGGTGGTGGAGGAACTGGTGCGCCTCTGACTGCCCACCCTCATGTAAGTGATAGGACGCAGGGCTCGAGGGGAGTTTGTTGGGAAACCTCTGAGGATGAGGAGAAGCCATCAGGGAAGAAGTCTCCTTCCCCTCAGGCCAGACTCAGCAGCTACACAAGCTGCCAAAGACCATTGGACACATTTTCCTATATGCAAACGAGATTCGTCTCTTGCTCAAAATGCACACTGCACCCGGTGGGAGGAGGGTGGCTCTCAGGGCCACTCTGTGTGTTGCTGTGGACAAGATGTTTGCTTGCGCCTGTGAATACAGAGGGTGCGTTTAAGAGGGTCTACCGTGCACATCTCGGTCTGCCAGTCCTCAGATTCCTCATGGGGGTGAAAGACTATGGCTGTCAAATGGCCTCTGTCCGGAAGCAGTATTGATCTGCCTACCACATCAACAAAGGAACTAAGGACAGTATTCACAAGCACGTTTCTCCCTACCGGGTCTTACAGACCCCCCAGTAAGTTTCCGTTTCTCTAACTGGCTATTAAAATTGTAAAACTGACATCGTGGGGCTAAATTACGTGAGCGCCCAGCCCTGACTCTGCTTTCTTGCACTATCACACACAATTCCGTCCCATACATCCCACCACCACCACCTATTTTCTGATATCACCCCAGGAATCCTGCTACACAAGCCCAATTTTCAGTCTTCAGCATTAAGGCAAAATGAAACGTGCAAGCATGGGGCAGAATTCCAACCTCGAAGAACAGACTTGGATTCTGGTGGTCTCTGTCTTTTCTCACAGTCCATGAAAACCATCCAGCCTCCTCCCAGAGCAAAAAGGCACACGCTGTAACGTTTTACATATAATTTCAGGGGATACTTTGCCCCCCGAAGCCCATCCATATGCCCCTGGGAGTCTCACTCATCCAAGATGAGCCAGCCTCTCCATGCTTCTTTCCATTCTACACTCACGATGCACGCACCTCGCCCAAAGCGGGCATTTGTTTTTCTGGGCATTGTAGCTCCGAAGTTTTCTGTGCTGTGTGCTTTCCTCTTTCTCCTTCCTTCCACTTTGGTAAGTGTGAGCTATATAAGCAACTAATAGTGACCACAAATACCCCTCAGAAGCCCCTCCCAAGCAGAGCTGGAGAAATGCTCTGAGGGGCGTCTGCAAAGCCAGGACACGTGAAGCTTCCCCGGCCAGGACCAGCTGCACTGTCTCCCATCTCCACTGCCTCCAGCTCTCCCATTTCACAAGCATTTCTGCAAAATGACATCTTCCAACACTGAGCTGTGAGACACATATTTGCATGCCTCAAAAGTGACACTGGCAGGTAGGGTAGAAGGAGAGCCAGGGTGGGTTCAAGTCTTTACTGCACTGCTAGCAAGCTGGGTGACCTCGGGAAATTTCTTAACTTCTCTGAGCCTCCTTTTCCTCCTCCAACTTACCAGGTTTTTTTGAGGCCCAAGTGAGACAACCCATAAAGAGCCGGGCACTCAACACATAGTAGGCACTCAGCAAATGGGAGCTTCGGTTCCCATTTGTTCCTACTGCAGGGCATATTCCTGATCCCACCCAAATGTCAGACCACATGCCCCCCACAGGAGTGTGGACGGCTCTGCCCTGAGCCACCGACTGACAGGCTGGTACAACAGTGACTCCTGAACCTTGAAAGCCAGGGACCAATGAGGAGGCGTTTAAGAGTTTTCTCAGTCTTAAAATATTTTTAGCCTTCAAACTTTAAGATCACATATGAAAATCGCACATATGGTTTTAATCACACTTGCTCAGATGTCTCCAATGATTTTCTTACTCCAGAGCCGCTGTCGTTTGGAGACCTGTTTGTTTCAGCAGGTGGCACGTGTGTCCACGGCATCTGCCTACTCGGCCCTCACGCAGGGGGAGCTCCCGGTCCATCCACAGCTACTGAGCCCTCAATGCCCCACCCCATCCCAGCCAATCTGACTGGGGATCCTGAACACCCCTCCCCACAGGACCTGGGTCGCACCTCCAGTTCCCCATTGCCCCCCTCACCAAGTCAGCTGCAGAGCTAGGAGTCCGTCTACACATCCTGCCTGGATGTTCTGCCAGATGCTCCTCCAGCCTCGCCCCCTTGCCTAGCCCAGCCCTCCAGGGTCTTGCTGTAGGACTAGATCTTCCATGTGAGGCTGGAGTCCTTAGAGGACCACCTTCCATGTGCGTGACTCCTTCATTCCGCATCAGCCCCTACTACTGGCTACTCTGATACCAATCGTTTCTTTTTCTTTCTTTTTTTTATGTTTAGTTTTGAGAGGGAGAGGGAGAGAGACACACAGAGGGTGAGTGGGGGAGGTGCGAGAGAGAGCGGGAGACCCAGAATCTGAAGCAGGCTCAGCACAGCACCCAGCGCGGGGCTTCAACTCACGAACCGTGAGATCATGACCTGAGCCGAAGTGAGATGCTTAACTGACCGAGCCATCCAGGCGCCCCCCGTCCTTTTATTTTTTTTAATGTTTATTTATTTTTGAGAGAGAGAGAGAGAGAGAGAGAGAGAGAGCGCGCGCGCGCACACGAGTGGGGGTGGGGCAGACAGAGAAGGAGACACAGAATCCGAAGCAGACTCCAGGCTCTGAGCTGTCAGCACAGAGTTTGATGTGGGGCTCGAACCCACAAACTGTGAGATCATGACCTGAGCCGAAGTTGGATGCTTAACTGACTGAGCCATCTAGGCGCCCCCCCTTTTATTTTTTTTTTAATGTTTATTTATTTTTGAGAAAGAGAGATTGAGCACAAGTGGGTAAGGGGCAGAGACAGGAGACACAGAATCGGAAGCAGGCTCCAGGCTCTGAGCTGTCAGCACGGAGCCCGACGCAAGGCTCTAACTCACAGACTGTGAGATTGTGACCTGAGCTGAAGTCAGATGCTTAACCAACTGAGCCACCCAGGAGCCCCTGTTGGAGCACCTTTAAACCCCCGTGAGATGAGGGGAACCCCTCCCCAGCTGGTGGTGGGGCCTTGCTTGCACACCACACTCACTGTCACCACTGAATACTGAAGAATACAAGTTGGGTTCTCAGCAACCCTCCCCGACCACAGACTCCAGGGCTGCGTGCCCAGCAGACTGCAGCAGTCACAGACATCCCCCACCGCTCAGCCGGGGCTCCTCCAAGAGCCAGCATTTCACCCCCGTGCAAGGCCCCCAAGAGCCAGCATTTATACTGAGAGCTTTTACCATGGTGAAAGCTTATTTAATACTTACACTGGGAGACACATATTATTATCTCTATTTCATATGTGAGATCAAACAGTACTTAGAGTTAATAATTAAAATGACTCTCAATCAGAATAGCTGGATCAATCGGATGTGATAATGGAAGCATGACTAGCACCTGGTTGCCTGGAGTACCTTATCTTGTGCAAATCCAAAAGGCAGAATCGTGGCTGCTGCAACAGCCCCCTCCCTCCCCCCCTCCCCCCCGAGACAGATATTCTTAGCAACAGAGGCAGCGGGTCTCACCTGAAATAGCCCATCAGAGATCTTCACTCATTACTGACGGGAAAGGGCAGAACATGTACAGATGGACACTGAAGCAGAATCTGTAAAGAACCAGGAGGCAGCAAAACCCTATAGCACAGGGGATGACTGCAGGGCTAAGGGACCGCCTTTTTCATATATAGAAACATCATCTAGGCCTATTTCTCTACAGGAGAAGGCCGACTCAGAGGGTGTGTTGCATGGGAAGGCTCATATTGATTACCAGCCAGTTTGTTCACTTCCTAGAGCAGTCAGGTGCCAAGCACAATGCCGCCTACAGAGGTGACATCCAGATGGTCAACACTTCTGGTGCCCAAGGTGGGACAATGGGTTCCTTTTGTCAGTGACTCAAAGGACAATACAATCCCTGGCCTTGTAGTGTGTACTCAGAGGAGAGGGAGGGCAGGGTGGAGGAAGGGAGAGTTACCAGGGAGAGCAGCAGGAAGCCACCTGAACCAATCTCGAGGGACACCACAGCAGCCTCAGGGCTGGAGTACTTGTGACGGCAGATGTGAGAATTTTTCTGAGGCCAAACTATAAGCAGAATCCACAGCCCCTATGCTCCAGTGCCCACGACTTCTCTGTAACAGTATGGATCTGACAATCAGACTGGGAGGCAATGGGTATCCAGCACATAGGAGATAATCTCGAGAAGGATGAGTATAGGGTTTGAAAGGGTCAAAAAGAAAATACCTCTGCAAAACCTACCATTCATATGTCAGTATTTTACATATGTACCCCAAGGAAACAGAGACAACCAGAAATAGCGCCCAATATACTTTTGTGATCCTGAACATTCAGGGGAAAAATGATATAAATAGCAGATAGTGGTTATTATGTTTAAAAACTTTAACCCGTGGCATGTACATGCATCTTGTTTTGGATGTGTGAACTAATCAGAATTCCGAACACTAAATAGTCCAGGTGGACATGTGACCTAAGTTAGACCAATCAGAGTCCTTCCCTGGGAGTTTTCAAACCAGGGAGGAGGGAGAGGTCCCCTTTTCCCCTTGGGCCATAAACTTTAAGATTAGAAACTAGTGCAGCCTACAGCCATGTGCTCCCACTATATAAACAAGCTGATCTGGGCAAATGCAGCCAGCATGCTGAGAAGTAGAGTCTGGACATATCTTCCTTCTTCAGCACAATCATCAACCCAGGCCACTCTACCCCTGCCCTTCCCAGTGGTAAATTTCCTAGCTCACATCATCAGTTTGAGAGTTTACTTTATGATTGTGAGATTAGGTAAGATTTGAGGTCGACACAGAATACACTGTGGGTTCCACTGGGGTTCACATGTGTAAGACGCGATCTCCACATCTGAGAAACGCTCAAAGGAAACCAACATAAACTGATGTTACATGAAAACATGTATAATGCACACCCATTAATAATAGGGTTGTTCCCTCATGTTTCAGTGATGGGTGGAAATTAATGGTGCTTCACAGCCTCCAAGGATGTTCCATGAAAGAACTGACTTGCCTTGAGTTTTCAAGAAGAAACTGACATGAATTCGCCTCTGGGAAAAGGGATAGGAATTCATGGAGTTGGAATGTCCTGTGCCACTGAACGTAGGTGTGAGTTTTGCTCCCACACCCAGCACCCCTCCCAAGCTAGGGGAAACCATTAACAAATGGGTCATTCAACTCTGCTCATGTAGGCAACAGCACCATCTTCAGTTCCTGGAGGATGTTTCCAAAGCCTATTATATTTTGTGGAAAGACAGACGACCTGATTCAGAGGTGTTGTCTGAGACATTCCCTTACTAAGGCCAGGTGGACTTTACCAGCTACAACTGATTACCTGGGAGAGCAACTCTCATGTCTTCTTTGTAGGTCAAAGAAAGGGAAATCTGCATCATCCCCAAAATATATTCAGATCTTCCCAAATTTACTCCTTATGTAGTCCTTAGGTGGACATGGCCCAGCAAGAGCTTCAGAGTCCCCGCTGTCAGTCTCTGTGGCCCTATGCGGCTTCCTTCATGCACTGCGATCATTTTATTTACCTCAGTGAGGGGACCCAGCTCTAACACCTGGCTGTTGAAGCACTCATTAAAGTGATCTATGTCTTTGTTTGCTTCAGGACTTATTCATTGTCTAACTCATTGTCAACACTCCAATGCCCAGAAGGATTGGGGCCAATGCCTGAACAGGATAGAGGCCAGTGAATGGTTGGAGAAGGCACAGGGATTGTCAGTCTGGGTCCACAAACACCCTGGAAGTAAGACGTACAATAAGTGCACATGCATATTTCTAGACATAGTTCTTATTCATCCCGTTTGCAAAAAGATAGGCACTTCCTCAAATAATTCAGAACCACAGAGGCCTAAGGCAGGACTTGCCACATGAGGGTTATGACCCTCGTTGGGTGAACCAGGCTTGCCATCCCTGTGTCTGGATTAGGACTGGTCCCTTCTTCAGCCCTCAGAAGCACCTCATTCTCAGCCGTGAACTGCCTGGGGTCCCAACTGGAGAGAGGCTCCCAGAACACATGATTCCCCACTCCTACCACCTGCAGGAGCGATCATTAAATGCTGTGAAACCAGGAGATAAGAGGATGCAGCCCTATTCTGCCTGGGCTCATTCCAGCAAAAGCTCAAAGACAGAGGGGAGGACACTGGGCCATGATGGACTCACATGCTTCAAAACACACCCACCTGGGCCTGGGGAAAATGAGAACCCAACTGGAGACTGGTGGTCACGGGAAACAGTCCCTCAGCTTCATCACTGCTTCTGTACAAAAAGCTCTTTTGAGAGTGTGAATGGAGGCTTTATGTGGTTAAGTTCTCATCCACAGGCTAATAAATATGTGAAATGGCCTCTCAGACCAGGTTCCTGCAGCCTGGACACTGAGGTCATTCAAGAAACAATTAGATGCCATCTGGAGAGAGCTGGGACTCAAAAGGAAATTGCCTCGAAGGGCCAAACAGCATGTTCTTGTTCCCAGGGTCTGACACATCCTTATCTTCACTGACATAACCGACGGATGGAGCTCGGCCAGCTAACCCACACTGGGAGCACAGAATGGGCAAATGTGGTGGCAATTAATAAAAGCTTAAGGACCAGAAGAATGTTCATTTTCAGCCTGCCTCAACTTAATGTATCCCCTGACTCACTTTCACATCCAAGCTGAGCATGTCTGCCATAACCCAGACCTTGGCCTCACCAAGCTTTAGGTTTTCATGGCTTTAAAATAAAGCAGTCAGAGCAGAACAGCGACTGCTTCTGGGCCAGCTCTTCACAGTATATAATGAGCGACACGATCATATGAAACAGAGTTGGTATTTGTTGAGGCTTCACTATCCATTCATTTGTAAAGAAAAGGCCCCATAACTGAAGACCCTTATTTCTAGGACAGATTCCCAACCTTATTTTTAAATAAAAATGTAATGTCTCTTCTGTATTAATGATCAGTATCTTTTAAAGAATATATGGATTTAGATAAACAGGAGATGATTATTTGTATTCTAAGTGTTTCTGCAGCTTTATAACAGCTCTTAAGTAGCAGGAGACCCTCTGGGATGGCAGAGTTCAAAATGCAGCGAGGGGGGGGGGCATGGGGGCCCTTTAGGGGAATCCATGAGGCCAAAACTATTTTCATAACAATACTGAGACATTTTTTGCCTTTTTCGCTGGGTTGGCATTTCCACCAATGAGGTAAAAGCAAGGACGGGTCAAACTGCTGGGATTTTAACACAAAGCAAGGGAGACGTCCCAAACAGGATACCGACTCACCGCATTTCTTAGCTACCAGTTTCTTAAATTTATTTTTTTAGTATTAAAAAGGTTTTTTAAAGTATTTCTTTAAAAAATAGGCAGTTTCACCTAAAAGTCCTTGATGAAGCAGTAAGAATTACTTGCTTTATCACAGCTGGACCCTGGAGCCTAGGTCTCTCTTTAATATTCTGTGTGACGAGGCAGGACACGGGCACACGGCCCTTCTCCCACACACCCAAGTCCAGTGGCTGCCTCTCGAGGGAAAGCAAGCGTGTGTGGAACCAGCTCCTTTTTCCTGGGACACCACTTTTACTTCAAAGAATGTCCGACAAACTGTGGCTATTCAGACGTGGCTAGTTATCTGGCAGGTATTTTCTAAAAAAGGAACAAAGTGAGCCTGTCACTTATAGGAGAAAAATTGATAGTATTTGTTGCCAGTGATGAAAACTGAGCTTTCGACTGAAAATTAGAATGCGGGGAAACTTGTATTCACGACCACGAGTTTGACAGCTTCCCAATAGCTTTAATAATTTTTTTCTGATAAGTGGGGATATAAATGAAAGTGAGTTTTTAATATTGTATAATGAAATATATTAACATTTTGAATATCTGCATAACTCAAGCAACCAGTATTTTTCAAACGCTCAATGCATGATGACACAAAATCACACACGGGTAAAAGACCCAACTTGTCACAGAGACTAATGGATTTTAAGGGAATACAGTATAAAGAAAAAAAAAAAAAAGTTCATGAATATGGTTTCAGATTCCACATTATAATTAGCCTTTATGGAGCTACAACTTTTCAAGTTTTAGCATAACATCAAAGAAGAATAGCTCCAATTATCTGAAAACGCTATTAAAATAGTCCTGAGGGTTGTAAAATGGGTGAAGGGGGTGGCAAGGTACGAATATTCAATTATAAAATGAGTAAGTCATGGGAAGATACAATGTACAGCATGGTGACTATAGCTAATAACACTATTGCATATTTGAAAACAGCTAGGAGAGGGGTGCCTGGGTGGCGCAGTCGGTTAAACGTCCGACTTCAGCCAGGTCACGATCTCGCGGTCCCCGAGTTCGAGCCCTGCGTCAGGCTCTGGGCTGATGGCTCAGAGCCTGGAGCCTGTTTCCGATTCTGTGTCTCCCTCTCTCTCTGCCCCTCCCCCGTTCATGCTCTGTCTCTCTCTGTCCCAAAAATAAATAAACGTTGAAAAAAAAAATTAAAAAAAAAAAAAAAGAAAACAGCTAGGAGAACGAATCTTGGAAGTTTTCGTCGCAAGAAAAAAATTTTATAACCATGTATGTTGATGGATGTTAACCAGACACAGTGGTGTGCATTTTGCAACATATACAAATACTGAAGTTATTATGTTATATACCTGAGACTAATACACTGTTACATCAATTACACCTCAGTAAAAAGAAATACCCTTCCCATCTTGAACTATGTGTCTGTGCAAGGCCAGATTTTCTTCAGACTTCAACCAAAACAACACAACAGACTGAAGGCTGAATAAGGTAGGAGAATCAAGCTGTATTCTATGACACTAAAGAGATTTGCAAAAATGTAAAACAGTGCCATTCCTCTCACAAAATTTTGTTTTGGAAAATGATTATTTTTCAGAAAAATTATTGTGATTTTAAATAAGTAAATATTTAAAAATTCCTGTATTTTACTTTCTAAGACAATAAACCACTAGTTAAAAAAGCTCACATAACAAAGGCCCCTTGGGGTCCCCAATAATTTTTTAAAAGTAGTTTTTAAATTTTTTTTTTAAAGTTTATTTATTTCTTTTGAGAGAGAGAGAGACGGAGAGAGGCACGGAGAGAGAGAATCCTAAGCAGGCCCTGCCTGCCATCAGCTCAGAGCCCAACGCAGGGCTCGATCTCACAAACCATGAGATCATGACCTGAGCTGAAATCAAGAGTTGGACGCTCAACAGACTGAGTCACCCAGGTGCCCCTGGGGTCCTCAATAATTAATAAGAGTGAAAACAGGTCTTGAGCTCAAACAGTTTAAGAACTTGTGCTCTAATACACCTAAGCTCCTTGTTTTACATAATTTTGATTGATCCATAAGTTTTCAGCATATTTATGAAGTAGACTAATAGAAGGGTGGTTTCATTTTAATAAATAACTCTACCATAAAAACACTAACGCTTATAGAGAAGATTTGGAAACTGGGAGAAACGTGTAAAACAAAACAAACACTCCCTAGCTGCAGGAAGTGAATTTTGACCTATAACTCTCAACACTCAATCATTCTACCCTTAGTTTTCTCTTAAGGAAGTCCGCACACAAATGTGCACCAAGCCCTCTGAGTTGCAGGCAACGCATCTCTCCTGCATCGTGCTTCACTCCTCTGCGCTCCCACGCACACCGATCAGGCAGGAAATGCTGAAGACCGCCTTCGTGTGAGACCACAATCGCCCTTCTTCAACACCTCTTCTGGTGTCACAGGCCCACACTCTCCTGTCTCACCTGGACAGTCACAGTGGCCTCCCAACTCCTCTCCCTGTTCTTGCCCCCGCTCCTGCCATCTGCTAGCCACATTGAACCCAGTGTCATCCTGACTTGGCTCCCCACCTCACTCAGCAAAAGTTACCTACGGGCCCCAGGCAATCTGCCCCCTCCCTCTTATCACTCTCTTATATCAGCTTCTACCTTTCTCTCGCTCAAGTTCACTCCCTTCTAGCCTCTCTGGCCTCAAGGCTGTTCCCGGGTGGAAGAGGTGAACTCCTGCTTCATGACCTTGCCCTTGCTACAGCCTCTTCCCTTTAGACATCATGCTTGACTGGCCCTTCCACTCAGGTCACCCTCTGGGTGAGCCTCTCCCTGGCCACCCTATTTAAAATGTGGCACCCCCTCACCCCAATATTTCATAGTTCTTTTCCCTGATAAATCTTTTCGCTTAGCGCTCATCACTGCCTCACATGCTTGCTAGGGTGTCTTCCCCATCTCCCAGTCCTCCTCCCCAGAGTACAAGCTCCACAGAGGCAGGGACATTGTTTTGTTTCGCTGCCATATCCTCAGCCCCTAGAACACTGACCAGAAGGCAGGTCTTCAATATATATTTATTAAATGACTATGACATATGTAACAAATAGGGCCATATTTTTAAATAACCACAAGACTGTTTTTAACAGCATTAAAAAGAACCCAAATGTCAGTGGGGAATTGGCCAATATAATCGTATTTCATACAATGGGATACTGGATAGACATCCAAAAGAAGGAGGTAGACCCATGTATTTAACATGCAATGATGTTCAATAAAAAAATCAAGTTGCAAAGCAATATGTAGTTATATGTTATTTTTGGCAGTCAATCAATCAACCAATCAATATAATTGTTCCCCAACTCAGCCTTCTTACTTCCTTAATCTCAGAATTTCCCAGGAACACTTGAGCTTCCTCACTCTCTTCCCACTCAAGAAATATGTGAGTACCTATCCTTCTCGTAGACTCCCTGCTACTCTCTCTCCTACTCCACTCAGCCTGGGCACACATTGCCCCACAGGCATGGGGTCCTTCCTCAACAATCTCTAATAGGCTGATACCTGTTTTCTGCCTCAGCTAATACCAGCTTTCTTCTGGCCATTTTTTTCAGCTGTCAAATAGCAATTCAAATATCATTAAAAAAAATTTTTTTAATATCTATTTTTGAGAGAGAGACAGAGAGAGAGAAAGAGACAGAGCATGAGTGGGGAGGGACAGAGAGAGAGGGAGACACAGAATCTGAAGCAGGCTGCAGGCTCCGAACCGTCAGCACAGAGCCTGACGCAGGGCTGGAACTTGCAAACTGTGAGATCATGGCCTGAGTGGAAGTCAGACAATTAACCGACTGAGCCAGGCAGGTTCCCCCAAATATCATTTTTTCCAAGGATACTTCTTGGTTGCCACAGGTAAAACTTCAGATCACGACCAACTGCCCCTCCCCACTCAAAATCTACATGCAGTGTTACAGCATCTTAAGAGATTTTTGTCCAAGAATGTAAGACAATTTACTCTATTAATAAAATGCCTTTACAATTTTAATCTGTTTAATATAAACCCAAAGAAAACCACCTGCCTCTTTATTTACTTTAAACACAGCCTTTAGTTCTGAAGTTAAAATGTTAATAGTTTAATATGAAAAGCTCCCAGAATATTTAGACAATGAACTGTAGCCAAACGCTGCACTGTTGTGACATATTATTTCCACTAGAGGGCGGAATTGAACAACGATTGCAACGCTTAAAAAAAAAAAAAAAAAAAAAGCATGGCTCTCATTTGGGAGCTGATAACAAGATCTGTTGAGGAACTGATAGGTCTGAGCCACAGAGGTTGCCAGAACTACACTTTAAAAAAAAAAAGTATATCTACCTCTGCCTAAATGTGTGACTATTTAAGGTGACAACAGCGACCCCACAATTTTTATCCTATACCAGGTTGGCGAGAGAATGAAGACAGGATAGGAATCTTCTTGCTTTCATTAAATAAAATCACTGGAGAAATTTCTGGAAAAGTTTTAGAGATGCTGAGTGTTACTTGCTTCTTGGAAAACTTTAAGATCTTTAGAACACCCTCATTCCTTCTTCCTTCCATTTAAATGCCGTTTGCATCTGGTTTTATGTGGTCATCAGTCAGTCACTAAGTATTAAGAAAAGGTCCATGCCCTCAGAACTCACCTGCTAGTGAGGCTTTTGGGGTTGTTTTGATTCTTTTTTTAACGTTTATTCATTTTTGAGACAGAGAGAGACAGAGCATGAATGGGGGAAGGTCAGAGAGAGAGGGAGACACAGAATCCGAAACAGGCTCCAGGCTCTGAGCTGTCAGCACAGAGCCTGACGCGGGGCTTAAACTCACGGACCGCGAGATCATGACCTGCGCCGAAGTCGGACGCCCAACCGAGCCACCCAGGCACCCCCTGATTTTTTAAACAAATAGAACTTGGGACAAGTGATGATCCCCAGAGTAATGACATAGTGACGTGGGGAGGCAGCTTTCAGCAGTGGGGTCAGGGAAGGTCTCTCTGAGGCAATGAAATCTGAGTCACACCACACAGGAGATGACGGTGATAGTAACTAAATTAGTATTTGCTGAGTGCTATCTGCATGTCAGGCACTGTGCTGATAACTTTACATGTAGCAACTAATTTAATTCCTATGTGCTCCCATTTACTGTCAAGGAAACCCATCTCCAGAGAATTTCAGAAATTTGCCCCAAGTCACACAACTAAGCTAGGGGTTTGGATCTATGTTGGCTTCCTACTGCTGTAACAAAACACCACAGATTTGGTGGCTTTAAAATAGAAATTTATTCTCTCACAGTTCTGGAGGCTAAGAGTCCAAAACTAAGCTGTTGGCAAAAGTCACATTCTCTCTGAAAGCTCCAGAGGAAGACCCTTCCCTGCCTCTTCTTAGATTGTGATGGCTATACTCCTTGGTGTTGTTGGCTTATCCACACATCAACTCCAATTTCTGCTTCCATGGTCACATGGCATTCGTTCTCCCTGTGTGTCAGTGCCTTTGTGCACAAATTCCTCTCTTCTTATAAGAACACTGGTCTTTGGATTAGGGTGCACCCTAATCCAGTATGATCTCATCCCAGTGTGATCATACCTGCAAAGACCTTCTTTCCAAACAAGGCCACATTTACAGGTACTGGGGGTTCGTACTTCAATATATGTTTTGGGGCAACACAGTTCAACCCACTTTAAACCACTCAACTGTAAAAGAAGCATTCATGCCAAAGAAAAGGCAAAGACCGGGGACCAGTAGGAAAAGCCAGGATGGAGGAATATCCCACTAAGGCAGATGGCAGAATGAGGTCAGAGGTAGACAGGCCACATGAGGAGGGTTCTGAAGTCCGATTATAAAACGGAGCCTAGTCAGATGCCACAGTTTCGATTCTCGCTTGCATGCTAGTTTTCCAGTCTCTTTGCCACCTCTCTACCTGCCATTGCTTGGGATCCCAGAGGAGTCCTCTTACTTTTAGTCAAGGATGAAGGCTGTGGCATAAAATATAAAGGTGAACCTAGCTGTACTAGGCCAGACAAGGTTCCTTTGAGCACCTTTAGAGGGCAGCTCCAGGGTTTGACCTTGATTCAAACCATCAAGTTCAGGAGGCCCAGGGAGAATTTACTTTTGACTTGGGATACTGAGAAAACGCATCTCAATCTGCATTGGGGGGAGCAATCTGGCCTGAGGAAATTATCTAGACAAGCCCCAGGCAAGAACCGTCAGGATTGCAGCACCTGTGCTGTCCCCACACACCTGTTCAGCCAACAAAACTGAAGGCCTTAGATGTGATGGGCCCAGCGGGAGATGCTGCTCAGAGCAGACAGGTCTACCCCACAAGATGCCAAGTTGCATCCAAATCGTGCAGGATTGCCACTGTAGCATCTCTGTGAATGTGCAAGGTCTCACAACTTGCACAAGGACTCGTTGCTATGTCACCAGGCGAGATAACAGTGATGTCCATGACGCAAGGCTGAAAGCCTACTATGCATTTTTATTGAAAGCCTACCATGCATTATTGAGAGGCAAACCAGGAACAGTGAATATACATATAGTCTAGAGCAGGAGTCAGCAAATCTTTTCTGTAAAGGGCCTGACAGTAAATATATGAGGCTTTGCTGCCCATTCTGTCATATCTACTCAACTCCATGGTTATGGTGAGAAAGCAGCAACATGTAAATGAATGGGTGAGGCTGTGTTCCAATAAAGCTTTATGCATGTTGAAACCTGAATTTTATAATTTTCACATTCCTCTTTTGATTTAAAAAAACAAAAAACAAAAAACATTTCAAGTGTGAAATCCGTTTTTAGCTTACAGGACAGACAATAACAGGCTGCAGGCCAGATTTGGTCTCCGGCTATAGTTTGCTGATCCTACCAATCTAATGATATCCCCACATGCTCATCAGTTAACTTAATGTCATTGTGGTAACAAGGTCTCCAACTGGAAATTTCCTGTCCTCCCCTAAAATATTCACTGGCTTCTGGGCAAGATGCCAGACACTCGTGTGACCTCTGGAACCTCCTCTGGCTTCCTCTTCCTCACCTCCTCCAGTTAAGTCCGCGAGGAACTGTCAACTCACCTAATAAAATGGCTCTTAATTCTCTCTTGGAAAGGCCTCCAGGCCCTGCCCTGACTTTCCCCGCCCACTGCCACTATCTAAGGTTAGGCTCTTGGAAACACTTTGCTCCCACCTCTCACTCCACTGAGCAATTACCAACACGTGATACATGCTCACAACTATCTGTTGAATGAGCCAATGCAGTAAAATATCCATAAGCTCAGCACTTTCACCATGTGATCAGCAGTCTGAGGTAGCCCATCTCCAAATCAAACATTTCCGCTACTGGGGTGACAGCACTTAAGGGCTAAAATATGGTAAGGTTTTAGTTTGCCTTTTTAAAGTCACGTTCACTGAGGTTTAATTTACACAGAGTAAGAATCACCCCTTTTAAAAAGTATCATTCTGTGAGCTTTGAAACAACCATAATCAAGGTGTTTCTATCATTTTAAAAGTTCTTTTGTTCCCTTTTGCAGTCAACCTCTCATCTGTTTTCTGTCACTAGTAAGTTTTTATACTGACAGTCCATTCTTTTTTAGGCTGACTATCGCGCCATTGTATGGTATCCTACAGTTTCGCCATTCACCAGTTAAAGGGCATTTGAACTGTTTCCAGTTTTTGTCAATTATAAATCATGTCGCTATGAACATTCACATATAGATTTTAAATGAGCATACAATTTCATGACAAGATTTTGCTTTTTACAAATGACTGCATTTTCAAAGACCTGCGGGAAAAGATTCCTTTGAAAGAGGGACTTGTCCTCCACCCCTATTCTTCAGTCTTCCCACCCTGCCTCTGTAATTGGTTTTTAAAAGGTAGTAACGTTAAACCTCCCAAGAAGATTTGCAGAGAATGTTTTTGGGGTGGAGTGGGAGAGGGTGGATGGGAGCTCTCACTCGCTCCTCCGAATGTGAGCCCCAGGGCTGTTTCACATTCACCGTGGGCAGCGTTTGATCTTCTGGTCCCACAGGGCACGGTGCTGGCTCTGCGGATGTGCACACTCAGGCAAAAACCTGCAGAGCCAGCCAATTGGGCCGTTATTTGGTTCATATAACTTGCTAAAATCTCACGGAATGTACAGCGTACCATTGTTTTCGTAAGTCCCTTTCATGACTTTGTTAGCTGGCTAATTCAGAGCAGACTAGCCTGTTTTCCCCGCTGGAAGAAAAGACGTCCCTCAAAGGCAGCTATTTAACCGTGACCATGGCTGCAGCCATCTTGAGCACAAAGCGAACGCAGCCTCGCTGGCCCCTCTCCCACGAGGTCCCAACGCCGGCCCGCGCGCTTATTCTTGGCGCTGGAATTCGCATAATTACTCTTTTAATCTGCTGGGTGACCTAATGTAGCCCGGGCCGGCTGCAGGAAGCGGCCTTGCTGAGATCTGAGCCTTGGGCAGCCTGTCTTATCTGTAGGGCCCTCTCACAAGGAGCATTTCGGAGAATTAACCCCACAGAGGACTGATTGCCAAGGATCCCCGGACTCGGGAGCTGCTCATGCGCGCTGGGTGGTGGGAACAGGGAACGGGGGACGGGGAACAGGGAACGGGGGACGGGGGACAGGGGACGGGAGGGGGGACGGGGGACAGGGGACGGGGGACAGGGGACGGGCGGGGGGGGCGGGGGGGGGGCGGCGTTGAGGGGAACGAGCCGTCGGAGGATTCCGATCCCCACTCAGGATAACAGCTCCAGCCCTCTCCTTTCTCCTAGCCTGCGAAGGAGCTCAGAAACCGCAAATCATTTCAGAAAAGCTCGCAAGTGGTTCCAGCAAGAATCCACCCAGGCTGACTACAAAAGAAAGGATATTTGTTCACTAGGAGGCTAGCCCGGGACAAAAGGCTGCATTCCGTCCTGACACTTGCTAACTGCGGTCGCCTGGAGAGCAGGCCTTTGTCCACAGGCGGGCATTGTGCTGTTTATAGCCTCGCCACGAAAATGGGCTTGCCTACATCTTGGCTAATTTGAAAAACAGTCATCCCGATTTTCTTTTCTGCTTCCTGGCTTTGTTTTCCGATTTATCTTTCTTAAGGGCATTTTAAAATGAAAAATCTATAATTAACATTTCTCTTATAAGAAAACTCACCCAGCTCTGCCCAATCATCACCTCCCCTAAAAAATGTGTTTTTAAACCATTCCCAGCAAAGAGATGTTTTATTAAAATGACTGTAAGGCTTGTGTGTGAAGAAGCATCTACAAAGAATCTTCAGTCTAAAAGGAAGATAGATCTATAAAGGGGGAGAAGATAGGAAATAAATTTGTAAAATTTAGTGTATGGTGGGGGGCAACTCTTGACGCTTAAAGAAGTAGCCCCAAGAAAAAGAAAAGAAAAAAATAGTGAAAATGAAAGTAAGTTTCACAGGTTCAAGAAGGGGTTACAAAAGTGAAAGCATAATGGATGGTAAGAACAGCTGCAGGAGTGTTGAGGTACAATCTTTTGAAGTAATGTGATGGGTGGGCAGTTATTAGCTCTCACATCCTTGGTCTTAATGTCTGAGACACATCATCTTCCAATCAATATGGCACTTTTATGGTCAAGAGTGATAGATGAAGAATCCCTTACCGCTTGGTATAAAAAACTTTCCCCTCCAGCCTATCACAGGTATAGATGATCCTTAAAATGTTCAAAGGACATTCACCCATTCCCTGATTTTCTAGCTGTGAGAAGACAGAAGCCACAGAGAGAAGGTGCAAAGTCCAAAGTCACACAGAGGTACACCGTTCTCCCCTCTCTGTGGGTTCTTAGGGGTTGTGTAATCTGGAGTCCACCATGCGAATGTTATTCTGGGAAGGTTAACACACTGAGCTATTATCATTTATTAACATTTTAAAGACTTTTTTAATGTTTATTTATTTTGAGAGAGAGAAAGAGAGAGTAGGGGAGGGGCAGAGAGAGAGAGGGAGACGTAGAATCTGAAGCAGGCTCCAGGCTCTGAGCTGCCAGCACAGAGCCCAACGCATGGCTCGAACTCACGAACTGCAAGAGCAGGAGATCATGACCTGAGCTGAAGTTGGATGCTTAACTGACCCAACAAAACAGGCACCCTCATTTATTCACATTTTAGTACATTTTATCAAATGTTCTAGTAGTTACCAGACACAGGTCTAAGAAAGTAGACACTAAATAAATACATTGTAATGGGGGTAAAAATACGACAAAAATCGAATGGGGCAGTGAGTAAGTAAAGAAGCCCAGAATATAAACTCTTCTTCACAATTTTGCCTAGGGCTATTTCCTCCAAAAGCTATTTCCTGTTTAAAAAAAAAAAAAAAAAAGTTTTTATCTCCAGTAAGGTATGCTAGGTACGCAGAGGAAAATTCCAGAGCTGTGCACAACTCATGAAAGTCACTAACAACTAAAGAGCAGGAGAAAGGTGGAGGCACTGTGGAGGTTTCTGCTTTCCAACCTGGAAGAAGTGATTTCTTTTGGGTACAGTGAAAAAGACAATATTATGTGGTTACTGAAAAGGACCTCATGATTGCACAAAACAGTTAAAACCAGACTTTTAAGATGAGTTTAAGCATGAGCTACTGTGGGGGAAAAATGTGGGGAGAAGGGAAGGCTCAGAAAATAAGGAAAAAGTTGAGAAAGGGAAAACTGGGGTGCCTGGGTGGCTCAGACGGTTAAGCCTCTGACTTAGGTCATGATCTCATGGCTGGTGAGTTCAAGCCCCTCATCTGGCTCTGTGCTAACAGCTGGGAGCCCGGAGCCTGCCTCAGATTCTGTCTGCTTCTCTTTCTGCCCCTCCACCGTTTGTGTGCGTGCTCTCTCTCTCTCTCTCTCTTAAATATAAATAAACATTAAAAAGTTTTTTTAAAAGAAAAGAAAGAACAAAACTCCTCTCTAACGGTCAGAATTAAAGAGACAGAAACAGTAGAGAGCAAGATTCCAAAAATCCCCTGGCTACTTTGGAGCTGCTCTAATTTTGTTAGCACATCCAAACATGGTATTCAGCTGGTGGGTCTAGGTGCAGTTGGGAGGCCCCAGCAGGAAGTGAAAGAACCGCCAACAGCCCTGGGGCTTCTCAGCCATGCATGGTTCCCTCCATTCTGGGCACAGAGGAGCTACTTGTAGCCTAGCAACCGCGGACTGGTCCCCTTTCACGCCGTATTAATTCGCTTCGATACAAACTGCACAGTGTTAGGAGGACACAGAGTACAAACTGGACAGAAGTGAATTTTGGATTCATTCTCTACCCACTCTCTGCCACAATACTGCAGCCCCAGCACCACCCAATCCCCCAGTGCCTTGGCTCCCCCAGGCACAAGGAGAGGGAGCCAGTCCCAGATCTCATACCTGGGCACTGGGAAAACCCAGTGAGGATGGTTAGAAAGCCTCCCATGTGAAATAGAAGGCATTTGAAGACAGAGACCTGGGCCTGTGGTTCTCCACAGAATGAGAAGAGCTGTCTATTGGCCATGCCTGGCTGCTTCCACCACTGAGAGAACTCTCAGAGATCAGCCCACCCCCATTATGTGGCCCATAAAAATGTGCTCCCTTGAATCTTGTTTTTTGGGCTGATAAGTCTCCAGAAGGGGACTCTACACAAGGCAATGACTTTTACATAGAATTTCTACTTTTCTACGTGCCTAAGAGGTATTAAGTATACCAGGGGATCAGGGAGAAGTAACAGCTCTGAGTCAGGAGGGGCCAAACTGCATCCCAGTTCATCTACAACTATCTTACCTCCCTTGATTATTTTCAGTCACCCTCCAAAGTCACTAGGCTCCAGCAGGCACCATTTACAAGGCCTTCATCACATGGACTGGTCAGCCAGGCTTGAGAGGGCAACCAAGTCTGAGAAATGCTAGGATGAGCCTGCACTGGCCCAAGAAGTGTGACACATGGGTCAATTTAGACCTGGAGGTCAAAGGCCTCCATGAACATGCTTTTGGAGCTTCTGTACCCAAAGAAACAAATGGAAATATCCCACATATGCTGAACAAATCCCCAAACTGCCCCTCCAAACCAAGGGCAAAGTGAGAAAGAAAGAAAGAAAGGAAGGAAGGAAGGAAGGAAGGAAGGAAGGAAGGAAGGAAGGAAGGAAGAAAGAAAGAAAGAAAGAAAGAAAGAAAGAAAGAAAGAAATGTGAGGCATCCAGGAGAAGCACAGGGACATCATTTATAAAGCCCCGATCAGATTCAGACAAGGTTGGGAGCAAAGAGTGACCTTTGGAACACCTCAACAGGTCCTTGGAAAAAAGTACCCTTGAGCCACTAAGAGCGGTCCCATCACGTCTCACTGCTGGGGAAGGCAAGGAGAGCCTAGCAAGCAGAAGCCACCAAGAACCCGCATATCTCTTCTTACCCCACTTAGAATGGCCGATATTCATGAACGTGATGTGACAGCTTAAATATCATCATTCCAGATCATTCCAGAATCTATGTTTAACTTAGAATTCATCACTGGATTATCTTAAAGGCTTGGACATTGTCAAAGAAAAACCAAGTTACTGGAGTAAGGGAAGGGTCTGTGCTTGCTAATAAGCCCAGCCTGAGTGAGCCTACAGTGGGAGACACCCATTTCTGAAACATGACATGGTGGCTTTTAAAAGGCAGCTGTGATTTACACACTGCCTAATTCCAGGGCACATTTTTTACATCATGGTCAAGTCAAATCATAGTCCTGCGAATAGCACCCCCCTATTGTTTTGCAGCATACAACCTGCATAAAAACAAAGGTGGACGTGTTCAGGAGGGACACAGGCATCATTTATAAAGCTCTTTTGTACTCTGACACAGCAGCCATACTGGTTTAGGACTGTACATTTGTTGCAGTGAAACTACAGTTCAGACGTAGCCTGGGTATGAGAGAGGAAAAAATAATACCCACCTCCCTTCCAACAAACTTTATTATGACTACCTCAAGTGACTAAGTGATTCTAATAGAGCTTTCTCTTCTCTCTTCCATCCTCTGGTCTAAAGAGAGAAGAAATGCCAAAAATGGGGCAGGCACAGGCACACAAAACAGCAATAGGCCTAAATACCCCCAAACTGTGATGCTGCCCTTACAATAATGAGGTTGGAATGTGGCTCCCAGGAGGCAATCCTGGAATCTGTGACAATCCAAGAAACTGTGACAAATCAAAGTTCTCTCTTCTACCATAGCAGGTACCAGATTTCAGTTCTCAAAAAGAAAATAAAGCAAACATATATACACAAACACACCCAAGAAGATGGTGTGGGGAAGGGAGAAGGAAAAAGCATCTTTTCTTTCTGCTCAGAAGGAGACCACTGTTTCCAGGTGTTGCCTATTTAGAAGCATTGAATGTCAGCCCCACTGAAAAGCAGCGTATTCCCACAGCTCACAGTCCTAGATTAGCCACCACATAGGAGAGGGGCTGTTGGAAAGGAAAGCCGACCCAGAAAAGCTCAGGGAGGCTTCAGTCCTCCACCGAAGATAAACACAGGCTCACAATTCGTTATCTACCATCCCCAAATCCAAAACACTCTGAAAACTGAAAAATTTCAAGTCAGTCATTTGGTGGCAAATCAAACCTGACCTCATCCGGTGGCAAAACGTGAGCTGCACTACATAAGATCATTTGTAGTCTGTTTATCTCACTTTGTGTGAATACTCTTACGTTTCACTGATGAAATAATGAGCTTGAGTACGGAGTACTGACCCTAGGCCCCTCTGAGGATGTTTTTATATATATGTACCCGATTACCTTCCTAAAAAAATTCTGAATTTAAAAACCCATCTGGCCCCGAGGGTTTCAGATAAGAGGAAAAAGACTGTAGACCTATAATAGGATGACGTAAGACCTCTACAAAAGTTACTGAAGGCCTGAGAGAGTCAGATTACCCCCTGGTTGTTCCAACGTGAGAAGCTTCCTACACAGGCCAGACTGCAGCATTATTTGGCAACACTGTGTTAAAAAAGGGAAATCGATTACGCAGTGTCCTAATTTCATGTTAAATCCTGGTTTCCTACCTTCACATATTCCAGGGTTGGGTCCAGAAGATGCTGATCCCTGAAAAGAGAAAATGGTAAGTATGAGAACTGAGAACAATGCATTCTTGCACTGAGTAAAACGTATCCAACATTAATTCCCCCTATTCATTCAGATTATTAAGATAGGCCCACCTCCCCAGCAATACTCCCAGCAGACAGATAAGGAAGTTAGAACAAATACAGATTCCTTTCATGGTGTGTGTTGGGGGTAGGGGTAGATGGTAGGACACCACCATAATTTCTGTTTAGAAGCTCCAAGTGCTTTATCACATTCAGGCTCCAAATGTTAGACTTCCATGTAGTGAGTCTACTTTCACTCGAGCATAAAAATTAGCCTAGAAATCTGAAGGAAAGAACACGGAGGATAGAGGTGGGTGTAAAGCAGGACTGGATGCCCAAATGAGGGGTACTCTGGATCAGACAGCTGTATCATGCTCACTTTGACAGAAGAAAATGGAGACTGAGGTGGGCCCAGTGGCTATCCAAGGTCACCTAGCACCAAGGGGAGAGGATGGAGTCTGTATACCCAGCTTTCTAGACCACATTTGCCTTTTTTTTATTGCTGCCTCCATTACCCACCCACCCCTGGTGTCAAGCAGAGAAATCCATCCCATTTTCTTTGGCACCCAAGTATTCTTCTCTCCCTATCTAATGTCTGCTCGTGTCTGTCATAATATGATGCTGGAATTGACCAGAGAGTGAAAAGTAAACAACAGCAGGTGGCCTTAAGGAGGCTGACTTCTTACAGAAAGAAGAGAATCTGACTAGGCCAAAGGAGAGGAGGGGGAGACGTGAGAGTGGCCGTTTTCAGTGCTTGCAGAGTTATAATGAGGTGGCCCCTCAACAGAAGGTGTGAAAAGACAGCTGCCTTCAGTCTTAAACTTCAGAAACTCAACACATCCTCACAGAGACAGCATCATTTTGAAAGGACAGAATGGCTGTGAAGCCTGTAAGAGTAGTCTTCTCAAGGGAGTGGGCCTTAGTGTGAGGGTGAGGGTCTCTCAGAAGCCCTACTGATAAGCAGCTTCCTCCACAAGGGTTGGCTCAACCCCCAAACCCGTGGGCTGTGACACTTCCCTGGCAGTGGAGAGACCTCGAAAGATGGCAGCACTTCTTCCCAGGACAAGAGAGAAGGTCACTGCCGGAGCACAAGGAGTCCCAACCCCACAGCTCAGGGATACCACTCCCAAAGCCATGCTTGGCCTGGTTTGACCGTCCATTCGGGACTACGCCCAGGGCACCTGCACAGAGGCAGCGTGGCATCTGAGATGCCCCTTTCCACGTCAGTGGATTAGGTTCTGGAATGAGTCCCTTTGCAGGGCCAAAAGATCTGAGAACAGCATAAGCTCTCTGTCCCTGGGTGCATTCCCATTAAAGAGGGCTATAAACCTCGAAGCCTTAAAACTCTTTGCCTTCAAGTTCATTTATCCGGCATCCAGAGTCCATCCGCTGTGCCAGGTCGTCCCTTCTCCTGCCACATGCTCTGGACACCATCTCAGTGTCACCAGGCTTTGCATCCACGGAACCATCTGGCTAGGGACTCAAAATTTTGTCCACAGCACTTGGGCTGTGCTCCCTTTTAAGTTCTTGAACCCCTGTTTTTCTACTGAACTAACATTTCAGGCATATAGCCATCTAGTCTTAGGTTAATCATCTTGCCCAGAGGTCTGGCCTTGTGAGGGCAGAAAGATGTTAGAACTACTGAAATGCTGTTCTCTTCAAATTTTATTTTATTTTTTTAATTTTTTTTTTTTTTAACGTTTATTTATTCTTTGAGACAGAGAGAGACAGAGCATGAACGGGGGAGGGTCAGAGAGAGGGAGACACAGAATCTGAAACAGGCTCCAGGCTCCGAGCTGTCAGCACAGAGCCCGACGCGGGGCTTGAACTCATGGACCGCGAGATCATGACCTGAGCCGAAGTTGGCCACTTAACCGACTGAGCCACCCAGGCGCCCCTCAAATTTTATTTTTAAGTACACTTAAAAATGTGTGTTATGGGGTCACCTGGGTGACCGAGTCCGTTGAGTGTTTGACTCCTGCTCAGGTCATGATCTCGCGATTTGCCCACTCCTGTATGGTGGGCAAATGGGACTGAGGCTCAAGGTGAGAGAGAAAGGGGGGCGTGTGATGGCTCAGTCAGTTAAGCGTCCGACTTTGGCTCCGGTCAAGATCTCACGGTTCTTGAGTTCGAGCCCCACATCAGGCTCTGTGCTGACAGCTTGGAGCCTGCAGCCTGCTCCGGATTCTGTGTCTTCCTCTCTCTCTGACCCTCCCCCACTTGTGCTTTGTCTCTCAAACATAAATAAACACAGAAAAAAAAAATTTTTAGTGTATGTTACGTACATTTATACATACATGTCTTCATCCATGGATAAATAGTATAGGTATGGGCAGTTGAAGTCAATGGTTCCATATGTTTTTGGTCTCAGGATCTCTTCACACTCCAAATTACTGAGGACCCCAAAGAGCTTTTGTTTATGTGGGTTATATGTACTGATTACTGATATTAGAAATTAAACAGAAATTTTCAAAATATTAATATTAAAAAAATAAACTTATATAAACAATTTTATTACAAAGAGACATGTTTTCATAACAAAAATTTAGTGAGACGAATGACACTGTCTCACATTTTTGCAAATCTTTTTCATGTCTGGCTTATAGGGCAGCTGAATTCTCATATCTACTTGTCTATTCAGTATGTTGTGATAGGTCTTGGTTTAGAAAAAAGTCCATCCTCACATAGACACGTAACTGGAGAAGGGAGTGGTATTTCATTTCCAGATACTTATGGCTATTCTTGATACCATACCAAAACTCAACAAGTGGTAATTTCTAAACGATCAGTTGTAACGCGGTATCTTAAACCATGTCTGGTACTCTTTTGCATCTATCTTGCACCTTGATTGGGCCTTTTATCCATGTGTGATTCTGTAACCACTGTTCTGGAAAATACTGGTTCACTGAGTTATGCAGTTATTCTAAGTTTTGACACATTTCATTAGAATATAAAAAAAGAATCACATTTGTTAATATCATCACTGATCTCATCAGAACTTATAAAGCCTTGGGAAATATCAAGCTCATGGAGGAGGATATAAGTTTTCCAAACTTCTAACTTTCACTTGAAACTTTGAATTTTTTCACTGGCAGCTTACACTGTCAAATATTTTCCTTGAGCTTCATTTCATTCATTTTGGAGAATGTATTTGCCAAATACCGAGACCATATAGTCATGGTTTGCCATTTTAACTCTCCTTTTTTAGTGCTCAAATGTCATCCTTTTCGTAAATTCTTTTTAGCATTTTGTCCAGGATCTGCTCTTCTCACCAGATTTAGCTGTAAAATCCTTTTCCTTTCACCTCTGAAAGTTGAAAAGTTCCTCTCTTCCTTTCTCTAGACACATATCTGAAAACTCTCTGAGCTGGTTCCCTCAGAAGAGATCCTTCTAACTGTCTCAGGCAGAAGTGGGGTGACCAACGGGCCAGGCCAGGCACTGTGCCCGGGTGGCTCCTGAGGCCATGCTGATCAGCAGGACCCGCACTCAGAGACAAGACCGCCTAGGGGCATAGCAGCCTGTGCGCTCCCATCCAGGGAGCCTGGGGTGCTCTCCAAAATGCCCCCCACCTTAGATGAACCTCGTTCCTCTTTGATCCTTTACTGTACACTTCTCTGGGCACAAGAGAAGAAACTGGAGGCTCTGGTGAGGGATAAAACTCAAGGCCCCTCTTGACCCTGCCCCCAACTGAACTCTGCTAAGGGAGCCTTGTTCATTCTGCTTCAAGAGCAGAGGGGAATCCAAATGTCCTCAGATTCTAGTTCTGTGCTCCCGGGGGTGCCCTCGAGAATCCTCATGTTCTCTGTCTCCTTTTTAGAGAGGCAAGGAGGGGACACAAGGAGATATAATGAAGCCAAGTAGGTGTGTTACAAATCCAAAGGCTTTAAAAATCATTGCCTTGAACTAAATTAAAATGATGTTTATAAGCAGAAGTGCTGTCTCCTTTCTCAGCCAGTCACATCATCCCGGCTAACCAAAGATAGGAGCTAGAAAACATAGCAGTTGGCCCTGTAGCCCCAGCCTCTAATTTGAAATAGAATATCCAATTATTCATACAAGTCTGTGCAGCAAACACTCCTTAAGCCACAGATTTATATTCTCTGACAGAGATCACTAGAAAACAAACAGAGGGACTTGGCAATATAAATGAAAAGCTTTTTTTTTTGTTTTATTTTGCTTTTGCACATTATGAATCCCACCCATGTGAATCCATGATGTCGTGTGCATCTCTTCTTACACCTGGTGAGGCTGGCAGGCGCCCATGGGCCCTCTGTCAGGCATGCTGCCCCGCAGGGCACGGTCCACAGACCGCAGGAAAGCAGCAGAATGAAACTGGACTCTCTTGTTATTTTGTTCTCAAGTTTATTAAGTTTTAAATAACATCACTATGTTTATGCCAGTTAAATTATCCTCTCCAGCACTCTGTTTTCCTAAGTTCAGACTGAGGGATGTGTGGTCAGAAGCCACAGAAATGGGGTCTTTCCTACTTCAGTTTGTTTCTCATCAGTAACCAGGTTCAGAGTTCCTCCCTCTTAAGAGGACACTTGACCTACAGGTAAGCTATTTGGAGTTACTCAACTATCTTGAGTAAGTATATAAGCAAAATTTCACTACCACAGATCTTTTCTGAGTGCTTGGCATACAGATGAGAAACGAAGCACCCTACATCTGTCTTAAATTATAAAATGCTTTAAATGAATGAATGTTTTGACTTCTTTAAATATTACAGAATAAATTGATGGCTAACAGTGTTGCCAAACAAATGTCCTTTTGGAAATAACATAAAGAGGAATCATTTGTAATAAGACGATTCTTTCATGCAGTGGAGGGATGAGAGAAACTAGATCCAACTGTTCCCGACTGAGTAGAAAAAAGGCTCCACGCACACCAGTAATCTGCAGAGTTGGCTCCCCTCCTTGGTGCACACGGCATGGTATTTGCATTCTGGTTCATTCTATCATGTATTTATTTGTATACAGTTCCTCCTCTACTAGGAGACACTTCATTCCCAGTATCTCCATAGTTCTTGCATCCATTCTACCAACATGATCAAGCATCTACAATATGCTGTGCTGTAGGCCAGACAATGGAAACAGAAGAACCAAAGACAAAGGCCCTGCTCCCAGAGAGGCTGCAATCAAGTGGCAAGGACAGATGAACAGACCCAGCACAACTCAAGTTAAGTTTCAGTGGGAAGGAAATACCATGAAGGGGCCTTTCAGGCAACCTTTGAGCTAAGGTTTGAGGACCGGGTAGAGACTCATCGGGTAAAGAAGATGTGAGGTAGGTGGTGATGAGAAATGCCCAGGAAACAGCAGAAGCATATGCAAACACATGGGGACACGGGACAATGTGGCATACCTGGGGAACCACAGCATTCAGGGGTAATTCCGCTCTGGTCCAGGCCACCATCATCTATCGCCTGGACCCCTGCAATGCCTTCCCGGCTCCACTGTCTCCACAGGAGCCAGCATGATCCTTACCAAAATCAAAATCCTCTAATAACTCCCATCCAATCACAAGAAAAACCCTAGAGTCCTTACCAGGTTCTCTGAGGCCCTCTTTGGCATGGTCCCCACCAGCTCCCCAACCTCACTCTGGTGCACAGAATTCTAAAGATATCTTCCAACAAGATTCCCCACCCCCACCCCGAAAGTCAACCAAACAGTAATCTCAGTACTGCTGTGAAGGGATTTTGCACATGTAAGCCCCAAGTCAGCTGACATTACCATCTGGCAACGATCCAAATGGACCAGACATACAAAGCGAGGGGGCCTGGACATGAAGGACCCTGTTACCAGGGTGACATTACAACATGGCCTGTGACAAGGCCCATGGCATGAAACTCTGGGTGGCCACTACATGGGAGCCGTCCCCTGAAGACAGCCAGGAAGCAGAGATCTCAGTCCTACCATCCCAGGGAACGGAGTTCTGCCAACAACCTGAATGACTGTGGAAGCAGATTCTTCCCAGAGCCTCAGATGAGAACACAGCTGCTGACATCTTGGGTTTGAGACCTGTAAGCAAGAACCCAGCTGAGCTCTGTGGGACTTCTGTCCTACAGGAACTATGAGGCAATAAACAGGTATTAAGGCACCAAATTTGTGGCAATTTGTTACTCAGCAAAAGCATACTAATACATTCCACTCATTCCAGTCAGGTCATATTGACTTTTCTTTCTGGCACTCAAACATGCCAAGCTGGTCCCTGCCTCTGTGGCTTGGCATTTACTGTTCCTTTGCCTAGAACATTCTCCCTGCAGTTCTC
Organism: Puma concolor; assembly: GCF_028749965.1. NCBI lineage: Eukaryota > Metazoa > Chordata > Mammalia > Carnivora > Felidae > Puma > Puma concolor. The sequence continues at coordinate 79,944,684 of NC_141674.1, forward strand.
AAAGGCTCACTCCCTCCTATCACTCAGGTCTCTGCTCAAATAACACCTCCTCAGAGAAGCTTTCCTTAAACACCTATCTAAATGAGTACTGCTGCTACCCTCTATCACCTTATCTGACATTATTCTTTCCCATATTATCTGATATCACATGAAATATTTATTTGCTCAGGTCTTTCTTATGGAATATAATCCTACAAGACTGAGACTTTCTCTGCTTTACTCACCTTGATATCCCCTGTGCTCTGCACACAGCAGTTGCCCAGTAACCATTTGCTGAATTAATGAATAAAAGAACAAGTAACAGAAGCACAGGGTTGGGGGAAGCTCAGGAGTGGTGGGGGGCTGGAGATCAGGATGAAGAAGAGGCAGTGCCAGAGCATAAGGGGTTTGGAGGCCATGTAAACATGTCTAGACTTATGAAAGCAATGGGATTTGTTGACAAATCTTAAGCTGCAGAATAACCAGAGATTTGTGTTTTAGAAAAATCCCCCTGCACTGGTGTGGAAAACAGATTCGTGGAGGGCAAGACAGAGTCAGGAAAACCAAAGGAGATGTTGGAGCAGTCTGGGTGAGAGAGGGCAAGGCCTGGACTATAGGAACAGAGGGAGCAGGGACGGTGTATAGATTAAGGAGACTTTTTTTAAAACAACTTTTTAAATGTTTATTTATTTTTGAGAGAGACAGAGAGAGACAGAGAGAGACAGAGAGGCAGTGTGAGGAGAGGAGGCGCTGAAAGAGAGACAGACACAAACCAAAGCAGGCTCCAGGCTCTGAGCTGTCAGCAGAGGCCGAGGTGGGGCTTGAACTCATGAACCTGAGCTGAAAAGTCAGTGCTTAATCTAATCCACTGAGCCACCCAGGTGCCCCAGGAGAGTTTTCTAAGTGACAATAGGTGGTAAATGACTGGATTCAGTGGGTCAAAGGGAAAAGAGAGGTAAGGGTACTTACTAAATTCTTTCTAAGGGAACTAAATAGATGGTGCCTAGCACACCTCAATACACTCATTAGGAATGAATTAGCATGGTGCCTGCATCTGACTCTTGATTTTAGCTCAGGTTATGATCCCAGGGTTGTAAGATCAAGCCCCATGGTGGGCTCCGTGCTGAGCGTGGGGCCTGCCCGAGATTCTCAGTTTCTCTCTCTCTCTAAAATAAAATACTTAAAAGAATTAAAGAAAGAAAAAAGAATAAACTAACAAACACCTTTTTCAAGCACGAGAAGAACTTTCAAGGTTACTGGGATCTGCATAAGAATTAGCCCCATTACCACCTATTGTCCATGGTTCGCAGTGCAGTATGATTGCTGGCATTCAGCTACTGAAGGTTTCAGATGAGCTCCCTTCCTTTTCAACTGTTAAATAAGTTACTTTCAGTGGAGTCTTTCACATCTTTCAAGTTATGAACACACAAATCTTTCCCATAAACTACGAAATATAACAAACATTTAAGGGATCCCTTAACACCAACAAAAATAGTTAACTCAAGAGGGAAACACAGAGAACAACTAGGTGGCTATTAGATACCAGCCAAGAATACCTGTTTTACATAATTTTACATAATTCTTTGGTCTTCTCCATCAGTCCCACCCCAGAGGGCAACCACTGCTTGTTTCTGTCTTTTTCATGGGGCTGTAAGCTCCATGAGGGTAAGGGCTATTTGTGTCTTGCTCACCAATGTATACCATGCCCTTTGAGTCATATTTGTCACAGAGCAGCCAATTAATCAATAAACAAGGGCGAGAATGGACAAATAAAAATATAAATCACCAAAACCCACCTTTGTATATAGTCCACATAAGGCCTCAGGAAATCAGAAATTTCTACTACAGGGCTTTCATTTGCTTAATATGGTAGACCAGATATTCCAAAAACTAGACAACGAATTAAAGTATGAATGTATTTTCAAATGCATTGGTGACGTCACAAGAAAGATAAAGCCTCAAGAAGCACAGACATGAACAAAACAGATACAGAAACAGAGAACACGTCAAAAACACAAAACATGGACAACAGCAGGGTAAGGAGCAGGGCAGGGAGGATGAGTCTCGGGTCTGCAGAGGTGAACAGCTCACCATAGAGCCATGCACAATGTGTGAGCCATCAGAATGCGACTAACACTACCTCTGCATAAGGAATGTTCAAAAAGAAATAAGAATTAAGTAGGTAGCATGCTTTCTAGCAAAGGGAACCAAGAAGGAAACCTACTCTCCCCACTACAAATTCTGATGGTGAAAAAAAATAACGGCAGCAGTGACAGTCTCCCCTAAGAGCTTGTAGCCACAGATCAGCTGTCTTGTCAGCTGAGATTCAAATTTATACTGCTCTGCTTGGACAGAGAAGCCAAAACTGAGAAATTAAAGTGTTTGGGTTGGTGGTGCCACTAGTAAGGAAACAGCATAGATACTTTCTGGGGGGAAACTTTATCAACAGAATGCCATTCAGGATATCCACAAATGTGGTTAAACATAAATTTCCCTTCAGAAATAACCATCTGCACAAGGAAGCAAGCCCCAATCACTGAAGTCGGCAGAAACAACAACAGACTGAGATCCTCGAAGACCTCAGATATTAGAATACCAGACATGGGCTACAGAATAGCGATGTATGATAAATTTTTTTTAAGTTTATTTATTTATTTTGAGAGAGAGAGAGAACACAAGCAGGGAAAGAAGAGAGAAAGAGGGAGAGAGAGAGTATCCCAAGCAGGCTCCATACTGTCAGCACAGAGCATGACATGAGGCTTGAACTCCTAAAAACTGTGAGATCATGACCTGAGCAGAAATAAAGAGTTGGACACTTAACCACCTGAGCCACCCAGGTGCCCCTAACAATGTATGATAAATTTTTTAAAAAGTAAAAGATGGAATCAAAAAGTGATCTAAGAATAAACAGGTGGTTATAAAAATTAAAAAAACAGATTATAATATATACATATAATTTGCTACATAGCAGATTAAACATGGCTAAAGAAAATATGACAAATATATAAAGAAACTATATGAAACACAGCACAGAGAGAAAAGGTGACAGAAAATATAAAAGAGATGTTGAAGGTTGAATGGGAAGGTTAATTACATTTAACCTGAACTCTACAAGAAGAAAATCCGAGAGAAAGAGCAATAGTCAGGGAAATAAATAATGATGGGAAATCTTCAAAATAAATGAAAGATACCCATTCTCAGATTCAGGCATCCCGGTGCATCCTAAGCAGTATAAACAAAAATAAAGTCCCACCTACACACATTGCAATGAAAGCACAGACCCTCAAGAACAGAGAGAAGATGGTGAAAGCAGCTGGAGAGCAAAGGAAGGATTTGCCATCAGAGCAATGACGCTGAGGCTGACAGCCTGTTTTCATCAGCCATAGAGGAAAGGGAGGAGCTCAAAATTTTCTGCCCAGTGAAACTACCGAGTATAAGGGTGAAGAAAGACAATATTAGATAAATAAAAGCAGAGAACACCGTTCAGGAAGAATGAAATGGATGCCCAAAAAACAGCCTAAGATCTAAGAATGAGTGTTGCACAAAGTAACTAGTAAACATATAGGCAGCTCCAAACCAGCACTAGTGGGATAAAATGAGATGAATATATAATTTGTGGAGGTAAAAATATATATATAAAGTGCTGGCAAAGATGTGGAGAAGTTGGAACCCATATGCATGGTTGGTAGGAATGTCAATGGTACCGCTGCTAGGAAAAACAGTGTGGAGGTTCCTTTAAAAATTCAAAATAGAACTGCAGTATGATCCAGCAATTCCACTTCTGAGTAGACACCCAGGAGGACTAAAAGAAGGGTTTCGAAGAGATATTTGTGCACACATGTTCTCAGCAGCATTATTCACAGAAGGCAAAATGTGGAAGCAACCCAAGCATCCGCTGACGGAAGAGTGGATAGACAAGATGTTGTATACAGATACAGTGGAATATTACGGGGCCTTGAAAAGGAAGGGGATTCGGACACCTGCTCCAACAGGGAGAAACCTTGAGGGCTTTATACTAAGTGAAGTAAGCCAGTCACAAAAGGACAAATACTGTATAGTTTTACTTATATGAGGTGCCTAGAGTAATCAAATTCACAGAGACAGAAAGAACAAAAGTGGTTACCAGGACCTGGGGTGAGAAGATGGGGAGTTGTTTCAAGGGTACAGAGTTTCCATTTTGCAAGATAAAAAGAGTTGGGGAGACTGGTTGCACAACAATGTGAATGTACTTAATATTATTCATTGACTCATTACTCATTAACTGTACACTTAAAAATGGCTAAGATGATAAAATTTATATTATGTGCATTTTACCACAATTTTTTAAAAAAAGACAAACTAAAATATAGGACAACAATGGCATATAAGCCAAGTGGAAGGCCACAGCCGGGGCTAGTGTTCTAAGGTCCTGTATTGTTCAGAAAGAAGTACTGTTTTACTTTATCTTTTATAAAGTAATTATATTTTAAAAGTAACCATTAAATGAATAGTAGAGTATTTATTTTTAATTTTTAAAAATATTTTGTAGGGGCGCCTGGGCGGCTCAGTCGGTTGAGCGTCCGACTTCGGCTCAGGTCATGATCTCACGGTTCCTGGGTTCAGAACCGGGTTTTTAACGTTTATTTATTTTGGAGACAGAGAGTGTGAACGGGGGAGGGGCAGAGAGAGGGAGACACAGAATCTGAAGCAGGCTCCAGGCTCCGAGCTGTCAGCACAGAGCCCGACGCGGGGCTCGAACCCAGGAACCGTGAGATCATGACCTGAGCCGAAGTCGGACGCTCAACCGACTGAGCCGCCCAGGCGCCCCATGAATAGTAGGGTATTTTTAAAAAGACAAAATAAGGCAATTTAAAAAACCCATAGGTTTTAAAAAATGTACAGCTAGTACAGACGTACGGAATAAGCAGCAGCTATAAGCCCAAAGATTGTACATCACTAAACACAGTAACTCTTAACTAGATTAAATTCGCAAAACAGATTTTCAGAAGGTAGAATATAGTACATTTGGATATAATAAAAGTGATATTTTGAAGGAAATGTGTAGCTATAATGCTTATTTTTAGGAAAAAAAAGACCGAAACTAATTAAGTGTCCAGCTTAAGTAAAAAGAGTAAACACAAATAGAACAGAGATTTTTAAAAAGGTGGGGGGGGGGGGAGAGAAATTAAATATAAAACAATGACACAACAGGGAAGCAACAAATAAAGCCTTGTTTTTGGAAAGCTTAATAAAATAAACCTCTGACAGATGTAATCCCTGGGGAAAAGAGAGAAGGCACAAAACGATAAAGGAATGACGAGGGCATAGCCATAGACACCAGGGAGCACAGTAAGAGAACACTACGAACACCTTTATGCCAATAAATTTTAAAACTTAGCGAAAATGAACAAATTCCCAGAAAATACTAAAACAGACTCAAAAAAGAAACAGAAAACTGAATCTAGCCATTTAAAAAAACTCAATCAGTTCAATATCTTCCCACAGGCCTAGGTGGTTATGCTATGTAGCAAGCTCTGCCAAACTTTGGAATTATTTGTTACTTGAAAATGATATAAAAGCTTCAAGAGGGGTGCCTGGGTGGCTCAGTCGGTTAAGCATCCAACTCTTGATTTTGGCTCAGGACACGATCAAGCTCTGTGTCAGGCTCTGCAATGACAGCGTGGAACCTGCTTGAGATTCTCTCCCTCTCTCGTCCCAAAATAAACAAAGTTTAAAAACAAGAGAGAAAAGGTATAAGAAGTGGAAAGGAGAACAGAACTGTCACGATTCACAAATGCTCAGTGTCTACATTAGAACACAAAGAATCCACACAGACCCTATAAAGTAGGGCAAAGTTCCCGAAACACTGCAAAATCTTGTATTTACAACTTACTGAGGGTACAGACTAGAAGGCTTGTATGTCTGGGTTGGAGTTCTTGCTCTGTGGGTGTTCATTCATCACAAATAAATTCATTCCTAGAACACTTAACTGAAATGCAAGACAAAGAGATGAGTGGGACCCATGGGTCCCTGTTTACCTAAAGTGGCGGGGCCAAGGTGGTCTACCGGTTTACCACTCTTAACCAACTCATGACCAGGGCATGTCACACAATCAGGGGAGGTGAAGCCAACAACTGGGACCAAGTATGCCCTCCATTGGCAACTTGATGGCTGCAGCCTGTTCCTATATGGGTATGGCCTTAGAATCTAGAGCCATCACCCTCCCTTCTCTATCAGGAAGAGCCATCAACATTCCAGAATCTTAGCTGGAGTGAAGGGGGGACAGAAGGATTGAAGGAAGAAAGAGACAGCAATAGGTTTTAAGTCTACTGAGAGTTTGTGTCCACTGGACAATATTCCTTATATTTTATTAGATGATATCCATGGGGTAAAGCCTTGCTCATCTCACCAGCCTCGTCTCCTCACCTTGCTCCTGATGCTCCAGTAACTCCAAACTGTTTGGAATTCCCTGAACCTAAAGGCCTGGAGTCCCCACTGTCTTCCCATTCATTTCCACTTTCCCCAACCACTCTTCCCTTGCCTCCCACAGCTCAAAGAAGAACATCTCCCCAGCACTTCTTTTTCATTCATTATAAAACTTTATAACAAATAATTATAATTCAATACAATATGTGTACTCCTGTCCATCTCCCTTACCGGGCTATGAGCTCACAGAGAAGAGGGACCATATTTCATCTTATTCATCTTTGTTTTTTTTGATGTTTATTTATTTTTGAGAGAGAGCGAGCGAGAGAGCACGAGAGCACACACGCACACATGAGAGCAGGGGAGGGGCAGAGAGAGGGAGACAAAGAATCCAAAGCAGGCTCTAGGCTCTGAGCTATCAGCACAGAGCCTGATGTGCGGCCTGAACCCACAAGGCGTGAGATCATGACCCAAGCCAAAGTCAGATGCTCAACCGACTGAGCCACCCAGGCACCCCTATTTTATTCACCTTTGTATCCCCAGGGCAGAGTTGCTCCATAAATGTCAGTTTGAGTGAATGAATGAACGGGTGTGAATTTGTGTGTATCCAAAAGACCTCCACCCCAACTTACCCTTTGTCACACTCCCTGGGTTCACCAAGAGATTAACAACATTGGAAGGAGACAGGGAATGAGAGAGAAATGTTGTTTTTGAGAAATAGGCCTCCACAGCAAGAAGATAATTTTGCCAAAGGCCTGTGACTGAACCGTGGCAGCCTCAGATAGAACCCCCTCAGCAACGGACCGTCACTGCTGTTCGGGCAGTGCCTGGCTTCTCAGCCCCACTGAGACCAGAAGTTTTCAAAGTGACACTGAGAGGCTGGCTGCTCCTGCTGAAAATGAATCTCTCTGGATATGTTTGAAATGTCATGTTTGAAGTTCATTAGGGAGATCACCAAATGTACAGAGAGTTTACTACAGGGCCATTTCCATTGGTTTCTGGGAAAATGAGAAGAAATGGATGCCTGAAAGATGGCTAGCCTGGCGAGTAGAGATGAAGGTCCCGGAAAAATATCCACCGGGATATGATTTGATGGACAGGTTCTTTACTGATGCTGGGAATCCCATGAAAGTCCCCTGCCTTTCTTACACTAGGCAGGGGCATATTATGTATACAGCCTTTGCTAACTTAAAAAGGGATGCAGCTTTAAAAACAGAGAACTGCAACACTTCTAGATGTGCACTCAATATATTTTGTTTCATCACCTTGCAAAATAAATGAGAAGAGATTCACTCTCCCACATCTCGCAATGCATTTATTGACCTTATTTGTTAACACAGGCTTCACTAGGAGTCGACAGGATTAAGGTTGGTGCGTATTTCATATTTTCCTCCCAGGGTTAATGTATGACATGAGAAGTTCCTTTTCACTAATACACAAAACCTTAGGGATATTCTTTAAGGATTAAACCAAAAGATCTGCTTTGGAGTAGAGGAGTGGCCTCGACAGAAGTTCACTGGTCTGCACTGGGGGAATTCATCTTTTATTTCTGGTTGTCTAGAGCTAAAAACAATTCACCAGATATGTGATCTGAGCAGCCAAGTGTGACCACTTCCCTTCATCTGAATATTAAACTTTAGTTAATGCTCCTAAAATCACATTAGCTTCTTTGATGACCATAGCACACTGCTGACTCATTCTGAGGCTGCACTTATCCAAATCCTGCAATATTTCTCATATGTGACTATTAAGCCAAACCCCATACTTTGACTTTGCTGAATTCTAGTGCAAGTCACTAGAGTCTTTTCTTTTAAATATTTTTGAGAGAGAGAACGTGAGCGTGGAAGAGTGTGGAAGGGGCAGAGAGAGGAGGGTGACAGAGGATCTGAAGCAGGCTTCACACTGACAGCAGAGAGCCCAACGCAGGGCTCAAACCCACAAACTGCCAGATCGTGACCTGAGCCTAAGTCGGATGCTCAACCGACTGGAGCCACCCCGGTGCCCCAAGCCTCTCACTAGAGCCTTATGCAATTAGATTTGGTCTATTCTTTCAAAATGCCATGATCTTTTTTGGATCTCATTTGTGTCATTTTGACATATTCTTCTAAGATTCACGTCACCCCCCAGTGTGATCTTTATGTCCATATAAACAGTTTTTAAAAAACTAGCTGGACTAGGCAGAGCGAGACGTGGGTCAATCAGGACACAGTCCACAGCACGCTTCATGTACTACCATCTGGCCTGCCTCTCACCTGAAGGATATCACCAGTGATTGGCATTTGCTCACACACCTTCTCAAGCTTCCTCTATAGGCAGGAAATTAATCTGGTCTGACTTGCTTTTGGCAAAGCCCTAATACGCTAACGGTCGATGTTTCCTCCAGCAAGTATGCACAAATCATTGTCCAGTCCTTTTACAGTATTTCCTGAGATCAGTTCAATCTTATTTTACAGGTTTCTATTGTCTCTCTAGTTCCTTTCTTGAAAATTAAGATATTCATCTGCATCTTTGCTGTAGCTTGTTACGCCTACACTCCTCCAAAGTTGGTCTGCATTGGCGTGGACCTTGAGGTGCCTGCATCGTCTTGGCCTTGGGCCCCCTCGGTCTTCTTGGGCCTTGGGGCTTCACCTCATCTGGTGGCATCAGAGCCCCTTGCCATGGCCTCTCCTACTCCAGCTGGGAATTCTCTTCCTTTACATGGATCCTACCCTTTCCAATCAGGGAAGTCATTTCCTTGACAGAAAAAATGCAAGCCAAACAGCAGCTCAGCAGTTTGGTTTCTCTCACCTCCCCCTCTTTGGTTTCATTGTTCCAACCATAACTTCTGAAAGCCCTTTTTGTTACCCTTAGCATTTTTCACAATCCTCTGCTCACTCTGCACTGTTTCTTTTACAACCCAGAGCCACCTTCTGATGTGGTCCTTGGTTGCATAGGTGGCATGGCCCAACCTTTCTTTGGTCTGGGTCCAAGGCCAGGACAGCACAAGAGCAAGCAGGCAGGCCCTGGGGGAAGGATTATGTAGAAAGTACAACTTCCAATCACCTAGTCAAGGAGAAAAAATAATGTGATACCTGGAAATATGTTAAGGTCAGAGGCCAAGAAAAGCAGAAGAGAACTAGGGAGTGATATGAAGGGCTATACCATGGATAAGAAGCTGGGTCAGCAGCAAAGAAGGTGGACATAACAGACGCTGGGGAGGTCAGATGGTTCAAAAGGGGCATCCCTTTCTCCTGTGGCTTTGAACTCCTCACACGGACGCAGTCGCTGGCCTGCCTTTAGAGCTCTACCACCCAGCACAAGGCCAGGCACACGGTCGATGTTCAATGTACCCGAGGATGAATTCATGAGAATGGCTCTGGCTCATCCCGCCACATAGGGGGATCCTGTAAACCAGTGAGTCCAGCTGGAGACAGTCCTGCATGCACATCCCTAAACCAAGAACAACCTGGATGGTCACATACCTCATCCTCCTTCAAGCAGTGTTCAGCACGCTATTTCTGGTTGTCCTCAACTGTGTTTCCCTTTCAGAGCCTCAGGCCATGGGATCCTCTTTATCATTTCCTTCAACTTTGAGAATCTTTCTTCCTAGAGCCCAGGTGGGGGGGTGGGGGGCGCGGGGGGATTACTGTAGATGAGGACACATTTCCCTTCCTGGCTATCAGAGATTCTAAGGCCTGAGTACATCTAAAGGTCCTGCTTCTTCCACTTTGCCAGCCAATTCCTGCTTCTGTGAGTCAGTTTGTACCTCATTGGAAAATGCAGCAATGCCCGATTAATGTGTGCATGACATATATTATAAGAATGGCAGTGAAACCACCTCCTCAGGCAGATTTCCTAATCATGTTAAAACAGCATCATTTAAATATCCTACATATTCTACTCTGGTAAGTCTATACAGGAATCCAAGACTAATACAAAGCAGTACTAGTTGATAAAAATTTGACACGGTGATAGATTACCCTGTAGTCAGCAGAATTCTAGTGGCAGCATTAAGCTGAAAGCTATAGTTCACATCTTAACTTGGCAGCAGTCAGTCAAACTGAGTAGAGTAAGAATAAGAAACACCATATCAAGGCCAGTACGTCTCTTGGCAGGCAGAGAGGATGGCATCAGTGACTCATCAGACTTCAGGCTGTCTAAGCCCCAACACAGCACTTTTGATAAAAGCAGATGCTTTGTTTGGCTGGTGACTCTTCGCCCTTCCTCACTCCATCCACCCCACCCCCAGCTGCTCTTCATCTCCTTCTGAAACGGTGTGTGTTTGCAAAGGCTTCTTCTCAACTAATTCAAAGGAAGAATAAAAGTGGTATGGTTTTGAGATGATGTCCCCAGGACCTCTAAGAGGAAAGACTTCACCGAGACAAAGAGACAGAACACACGCTCTTTACCTGCCTTCCAGGCCAGGCAGCCGCCTCAAGGTTGCTGCTCACCCAAACGGTGGAAAAGCAGCCGTCACCCCTCAGGCAAAGCCTGCATGTCAACCACAGTCATCCATTTACCTTCTCTGTCCATAGAGTCATCAGAGAACATGTGGGACCCGGTGGAGAAGGAAGTGCAGGAGCGTAATCACCATGCTGCTGACACAGGCTCACAGGGAAGGTGGCCCTGGGGACATGTCTGCTTTAATTAAAAATGTTTTATAAAAAGACTCAAGTAATGAAAAGATGTGTTTTGTTTTACTACATGCTTAAAAGATTAGATCTTTTCCTATTGAATTTTGTCTCTCATTCTAATTTTCATGTTTATTTATTTTTGAGAGAGAGAGAGAGAGAGAGAGTGTGAGGCAGAGAGAGAGGGAGACACAGATGTGAAGCAGGCTCCAGGCTCTGAGCTGTCAGCACAGAGCCCGACACAGGGCTCAAACCCACAAACCGTGAGATCATGACCCGAGCTGAAGTCAGATACTTAACCGACTGAGCCACCTAGGGGCCCCTGTCTCTCGTTCTAAAAAGAAAAACCTTCCTTTGAATAGCACCCCTGTGCAACTCCAGCCTTGCTTCTCTGCTCCCCACCAAAGCCAGCCTATGCAAAGTCAGCCTCCACGGCTGACCCCTTGGAACGGATATGCCAGGGATCCTCAGGGCTGGGTCCCAGGGTTCCTTCCCTTCATGCTGTACCCAGCTCTCTCCCTTGGGGAGGACATCCCTTTCCATGGCTTTAATTTCACTTCTATGCAGACTCTCCTGACTGTATAACTTTGAGCGTGGATCTCTCTCCAGAGCTCCAGGCTTAAAACACCGACTGGTTAACACCATCACTTGACATGCATGCATCTCGAACTTAGCACACTCCAAAGAGAAGTCTCAATTCTCTGCCATCCACCAAACAAAAAGCAGTCCAACAAAGGAAGCCCTGTTCCCCTCCCAGTCTTTCCCATCTCAGTAAATGGCCCCACCTCACACACCAGCTGCCGGAGCCATGCCTGGTGGTCCCCTTCCCTCACCCCACATCATCAAAACCTCACAAAGTCCCGTAGACTCTACCCACCAAATAGATCTTGAATCCACCCCCTCTCACCTTCTCCACCACTATCCCAGCACAGACCTCTAACTGCTCTCTGCACTTTTGCAGCCGCTTCCTGTCCCCTTCTCCAGAGACCAAGTGATCTTCTAAAAACTGAATCATATCACATTATTCCCTTACTTAAAATCCTTTAAAGGCTTCCCTTCGCCCTCAGGAGAAAATCTAAATTCCTTACACCAAGGTCTAGGCCAGTGCCATCCAATAGAAATACAATGTGAAAACCATATGTAATTTTTTTTTTTTTTTTACAACACCTGGTGCTCATCACAAGTACACTCTTTAATCCCCTTCACCTATTTCACCCATCCCCCCACCTACCTCCCCCTTGGGTACCATCAGTGTGTTCTCTATGGATAAGAGTCTGCTTCTTGGTTTCTTTTTTCTCCTTTGCTCATTTGTTTCTTAGATTCCTCAGGTAAGTGAAATCATATGGTATTTGTCTTTCTCTGACTGACCTATTTCACTTAATATAATACTCTCTAGCTTCATCCATGTTGTTGCAAATGGTAAGATTTCATTCTTTTTGATGGAGTGTGTATGTGTGTGTATATGTATATATATGTGTGTGTGTATGTATATGTATATGTATATATACACACACACATATACATATTCTTTATCCATTCATATGAAAACATATGTAATTTTAAATTTTCTAGTAGCTAATTGAGAAGAAATAGGTGAAATTAATTTCAATATCTTATTTAACATAATATTTAAATACCATTTTAACACACAGTAACATAATCAATATTAATCAAGTATTTTACATTCTCCTTTTATATTAAATCTTCAAATGTCCCCTCCCACAGAGAGGCCTTCCCTCCACGCAATCGAAGGAGCTCTGGGCTCTCTGATATTCCCTTCCTTGCATCTCCTCATTTTGTGGTTATGTATTTTTTTTAATTAAAAAATTTTTCTTAACGTTTATTTATTTTTGAGAGAGAGAGAGAGAGACCCAGTAAAGAGTGAGCATGAGAGCACAAGCAGAAGGGCAGAGAGAGAAGGAGACACAAAATCTGAAGCAGGCTCCAGACTCTGAGCTGTCCGCACACAGCCCGACGCAGAGCTTGAACACGTGAACTGTGAGATCATGACCTGAGCCGAAGGTGGATGCTTAACCGGCTGAGTCACCCAGGTGCCCCAATGTGGCTATGTATTTATTGATGCATTTGTTTGCATGCCTTCTAAACTGGGCACAGCGTAAGGACAGGACACACATGTATTTCATTCTCCATGGGTACTTGGTACCTAGCATAGTGCCTGGCACAAAGTAAGCTCAATAAACATTTACCAAAGAATAAATAGCTAAGACACTAATATTAAGCACAAGGATAGGCAGGAAAGGGCTGGTCCGGCGCACTGAAGACAGGCCCTGTTTTGTGTCTTAATACAATGGTGTGCTGATCTTTTAGTGCAGCGTGAGGCTGTCATACCTTTAAGCATGAATGGTGGCCAAGACACACTGCTATAGGGCAGCTCAGGGCAGACCCAGAGAGAGGGATTCCAGCCAGACACCATCAACATGTGGGAAACTTTCTCCCACAGAAGCCTCAGGCATTGAACGTGATCTCAGGTTACACACAAGGATTAGGGGCCTCCAGGAGGAAGGACAGATGGATGGAAACCTACATCTGAGCCCCTTCTTCATGCCAGGTTCTGTGCTAGGCACATCCACGTGGGATTCTATTTGACCTCATAGCTACCCTTTGAGGACGTAGACAATCAGAAAGGTAAAGTAACTTACACAAGGTCACAAAGCTACTGGGTCTGGTTGCCGGAATCAGTGTCAAGGTCTCTAGCAGCATTCTTTGATATCCATGACTATGTCAGCATCCCAGTAAAGGCATCGGTGGCCTTCAAGGTCAGGTGTCACACAGCAGAGTTGGGGCAGGAGAAGAATAAAGTGCTCGTGATGAGGTGGGGGCTGACAGCAAGGACGTGACCTCCTCCACCCAGACTCCCAGGAAGGCGGTGCCAGGCTCAAGTGCGGAAGTCAGAGCTCTGCCATTTGGTGCAGCCTTCATATTTAGTAACCAGTGAACCTTCACAGCACTCCTCAGAGGGAGGTATTTTCACCCCCATTTTATAGTTCAGAACTTGCCCCAGTTCACACACCTAATAAGTGGAAAAACAAGGATCTGAATGGAGACGTCTGGGTTAAGAGCCTGGTGTTTTCTCCTCCCCTCCATGGAAGGAGTTATTTTAGCTTTGGTTACTATGTCTGCAGGTGCATCTGGGAATCACAGACAGTCCTGGCTGCACAAATGCTGGGTCAGTTATGTCAGGTTTCTCAGACTTCTGTAATTTTTATTTTTATTTAAAATATTTTTAATGTTTTATTTTTGAGAGAGTTAGAGACAAGGCATGAGCAGAGGAGGGGCAGAGAGAGAGGGAGACACAGAATCTGAAGCAGGCTCCAGGCTGCAAGCTGTCAGCACAGAGCCCAACACAGGGCTCAAACCCACAAACTGAGATCATGACCCGAGCCAACGTTGGACACTTAACCGACTGAGCCACCCAGATGCCCCAGACTTCTGTAATTTTTAAATAAGGGCACAATCCTTAAAACAAAAAGGCCATGTGCTGTCTTTGGGACCTCTAAGAAGAGAGAGCTTGAAATTCTGCATCCAACCCTCCAGCTACCCTCTTGGGGACCGACTGCATGCTGGCAGCATCACAGAGCCGTGAGCGGCAGGGCGGCTGCAGCCTGCCAGCTTATGGGTCCTGGGGCTCCAGCACAAGCCCTGCAAAGGCATCTCCTTCCCATCAACAATAACAACAATGATCTCTCCAGCCTGTATCCTCTGGCCAGGCTGTGAAGGCCAAATCCACATGTGATAAGAACACGAATCATTTGTAACTGCACGGCACCTCCTGTTTACAATAGGCTGCTACGTATACCGAAAGGTATGAAAAACTCTCACAGTTTCTGACTCTCAGAAGACTAAAACCTGACCTTTCCCAAACAGCATACAAGAGGCCTAAGCAACCATGATTTGTAGGTCCTGGGGGCAGGGGCAGAGAAGATACGGAGCAGCATCATTAAACAAAGACTGCTTTGTGTAATACTCTGATCATCTTCTTGATTGTGGTTTGCACTCAGTTAAAAAAAAAAAAAATCCTTCAGTTTTCCCCAGAAGAACAGCTGAGAATGCACAGATCCCAGGCTTTCGGTTCAAATCATCCCTGTCAGTGGACGACGGAGGACCACTGTGGGCAGCTGGCGGACCCACAGGCATTTCCCCGTGCCTCAACCCTGGGGACGATGGTGGTGGGTGAGGGTGTGTGTGTGCAAGATGCCCAGCAGGGGCTGAGCTCACCTCTGACCCAGCTGCTCCTGGCTCAGCACACCAGGGACCACCGGGGCCTGGACATGCACCGGTCGGTGGAATTCCCTACCCCACCCACAACAGCTGCATCCAAACACCAAGGAACATTTCAAAATGTTAGTAAAACCCAACTTGAAATTTTAAAAGGAAAAATTCAATACAGGGACTATAACTTTCCTGGAGACATTCTTGGCTATTAAGCGACTGTCACTCTGCTAACTCAATAAATGCATCTTCTATTAAATAGAATCTATAATCTAGTAGATAGCCTTTTTCAACTCTAAACCCAACTTTTCCTCTGTGCACGAAAAGCTTCCAATTTGCAGAGAGGAGACATGCCCATATGTAAATAAAATGCACATATTTGCATGTGGACCTTTGCATTATAGGTCCTTCTGGTCAACTACGAGCTAAAGGCTGATTTCTTTTCATGTCTGGGGAAACATCTTGCTTTGTGAAGGAGAAAGCAGTAGTTCTAGAACTCGGTGGTTCTCAAGAGGAACAAATGAAATAAATGTTCCAGGTGAGGGCACTGACATAGCCCAGAATTAGATATTTAAATCAGTTTGGAGAAGAGTCTGCACAGATCCTATGCCTTACACTTTGCTTCCACTTTAAAGAGCAGCCGCTGCAACATGGTACGTTACTTACTGCCTGGGAAAGCATACTGGATTTTAATTTGGGATAATTCTGCAGACTTTCTGGCCCCCGTCAGTTAAAACACTTGTGACTAGTCAGTCAGCTCCACTCATGCAAACTAATGAAACATCACATTGTCCCGCCACATGCTCCCACAGCACAAGGGGCAGAAGGAATTAGGCACTCGGCAGCTGTTCCCAGGAATGCATGCCTCCACGTACCCACAGGCAGGAAGCAGACCCGGAACGGTCTCCCAGAGCTGATCCTTCAGCTATCCTGACAACACAGCTCAACAACAGGAACCAGTCTCCTCCGAGCCCAAGGAAGGTCCCAGATTCAAATAAAAATTCATCCTTGAAGATAAGTGAATCAAAGGGACATCAGTCAAACAACGCTAGTGTCAAGAGGAAATCCTGTCTGCAGACCTCTCTGGGAAGCCTCGCTCTGCCTGCAGAACAAAGGCTTCTTCTGTGACATCAAGCAGCAGGTTTAAGAGCAGCCTGGCTTCTCGTTTTGGCCACCTTTCAAAACCACAAGTACATCCAAGGGCAGCCAAGGCAACAACAAAGCCAAGAGATACGGTCTCCAAATGAGGGGAGACCCACTCTCCCTTCTAGGCCTGCCTTCTGCCTGGCTCTTGGTGGCCAAGACTCCATTTCCCAAGGTGGGTGTCCAAGGTGCTGGGTTCAGACTCTGGGGGCTGAAGTTTTCCATGCAAGAGGACAGCTCAGAAGACACCCACAGCCAGTGCCAACCTTCTTGGGAGGCTGTGGAGTACAGTGTCTGAGGAAGACCCTACAGTACTGTCTGGGTTCTAAGCCCAGCTCAGTTACCCACTAGGGTCTGATCTTAGGAGCCTCAACATCCCTGAACCACTTTCTTGACTGTGAATAATAACAACGCTGTCGCTCAGGATGAAATCTGCCATGTCTCTCACACAGGGTTATCATGTTTATACAGGATGATTTATGAACACAGTCTTGAAGATATTTTAAACCTATAAAATGTAAGAGATAATAATTCACGTGCATAGGACTCATGTTGATAAGAAAGGTTGACACTACACATTTTTAGGTCAAAGGGGAGACTTCCTCTGCTTTGCCTACGGTCTTCCACAAGGTGGATGTTCAATCAATACGCAATTAAAATACAAGTGACTTTTTCATGATAAATAAGCTAAACGTATTTGTTAGGAAACTACCAAACTTGCAATTTATCAGAATATTTTACAAGACAAAAAGGTGTTGTCTGGCAGGTTTCCCTGGGGTATACGTGACAAGGGGGTCTGGGCTTCCTCTTATGGTCCCATTATCATCATGCCCACACCAAACAGGACAAAATGTAAGGTTTTCAGACTTGACATCTGGGCAAGTCACTGTCAGCTGAAATTAACCTTTGAATTTGCTATGAAAAGTAACAAGGCCAAAAAAGTTTACCTGAAAGAAGATCGCACCAAACCCCACCCCCCCGCCCCCCCCCCACCCACACAAATCAATAATCTTGTTAAAAGTAGACCTAACTAGTCTCACCCCCTGGAGTCAGAGATCCAAAACTCTTAACTTGAAAATACACATGGCTCCCAGCTTCCAGTGGTGAGTGAGCAAGAGTGCTGGGTGGTTGGTGTTTTCTTAGCACCAGAGCTGTAAGAGCTGAGTTAGGAACAGAAATGCTGTTTCTCCCTCATGGCAGTTCAGTTGAGGCACTTTAGGCAACCCCTGTCTCTGGAGCCCCAGACTTTCATTCACACTGTTTGTCCCTAGCTTTTCATATGCACAAATTTGGTGGATCTTGTGGCTTGCTCCAAAAAGGAACTGAGGCAGCTAATAATCTTAGTAGGAATATTTAAAAGGATGAAAATAACACAAGGTACTTTGAACTCCTCAAAACTGGGAACCCCTCAAGATAGTTTTTAAAGTGCATTAAGGGGGTGCCTGGGTGGTTTGGTCGGGTAAGCATCTGACTTAGGCTCAGGTCATGATCTCATGGTTCATGTGTTCAAGCTTAACGTCAGCCTCTGTGCTGACAGCTCAGAGCCTGGAGCCTCTGCCTGTTCTCTTTCTCTTTCTTTCTCTCAAAAATAAACATTAAAAAAAAAAAAGCGTGTTAAGTGAACCAAATATAGGGGCATCTGGTTGGCTCAGTTAGTAAAGCATGTGACTCTTGATCTTTGGGTTGTGAGTTCAAGCCCCATGTTGGGGGTAGAGTTTACTCAAAAAAAATAAGTCAACAAATAAATAAAAAAATAAAAATAAGTAAACAAAATCTATTAATAAGACTGAGGAGCAGGAGACTAGGACTTATGATCCTTTGACATGACCTTCTCACTCAGAATTCTGAAGGTGATGTGTTTGTTACTTCCTGTATTCACCTTTAACAATAAGATATTTTAAGTCAAGGGGAAAAGATGTGAATTTAGATGAATGATAAACAAACCTCGTTAAGTCTTCCACAGCCCAGACTTCAAACTTAGGACATGCACCCACCGCCTGATAAGATCTTTTACAGAGATCTGACCTCTGTCCAAGTCATTTTCAAATCAAAAAGCTTTGAACTCCTGGCAGGTTGTCAGCTTGGGCCTTGGGTGTTTATCAAGAACTTCCTCGAGATAGAAAGGGTGACTCCATCGCCACCCCCAGCTGCCCAGAGATTCCCCCTTGGAAGAGCTGGCACCCAGCCAGGACCTTAGATCTTCAAGGAATGAGTTGGTGAATCGTCTCCATATGGTACACAGTAGATATGCAGCTCACTACAGAGTTTCACTTAATAAATAAAAAGTGGCTACAGCAAGTTCAGGAATAGTTGGTTCTGACTCCACCTTGTGCGGCCTGGTATTTAGTGTTTGTTTCTGGCTGGCCGGGAGCTCTTTTTCTTTGCTGCCTCCTAACCCTTGCGAGAGGGAGCAGTGATTTCTCCGCTTCTTCATCCCCACCTGTCAGATGCCAGTGGTGCAATGCGAACAATACTGTACACAGGTGTGCACTCCCCACTGACCTGTGCCGTCCATGGGCCGTCTGCTGGCTCCTCTGAGCTGGGCGGTCACCCACCTACATTTTGCAGAGCAGGTGCAGGGCTTTCTAAGCCCCCTGACACCCTGGGGGAACCTTCTGAGCTGATGTCAGAAACATTTCAGAGCTCTCCAACACTCTCTACAGAGAATACCTGGGCCTCCACTTATTTTCTTCTTATACTACTGCAATTATGCAACTAAAACTAATTCTGAACTCTTGCCTGTCTAGCTCTCTCCCAAAATCTGTACAGTCTTCCTCTCAGCTTGCTACACTCCAGCCACAGGCCACACCAGCTTCATTTTGGGTTTTTTCAAACATGAAACACTTGCTCTACCCCCAGTCCTTTGCACTGCCCTCCCTATGCCTGGAACCACCTTCCTCTGGTTCTTCCCATGGCTGCCTTCTCTCATCACGCAGGTCTTAGCTTAAATATCATCTCCTCAGAGACCTGTCCACTGTATAAAGATACAAGCCCAATAAATCTTCAGTATATCCCTATTTCCTCTATAGCACTCAATATAATCTGCAATTAACTTATTTATTAACTGGGTCCTTCACTCAATATTAGCTCTGGGAATATACCATCTCAGATGCCCTACCGCTGTCCTGTTAGTTCACATATTTCCTTACCCTGTAAAAGGGCAAGAGCAGATTGCTGGAATGATTTGGCTGCCAGAATGTCTTCAAGGTCGGACCAGCCCTCCAGTTAAGATACTAAGAGGGATGGGGCAGAATTTTCCTGGTGAGGCACTGGTTACAAAATCAATGTACTCTAATCAACCTAGGTGCTCAATATATAGACATTGAACAAAGAAATGAGCTAGGATCAAAGTGGCTGTCTGTGATACAGGGTTGGACAAAAAGAGACACCAAGAGATACAACAGAAGGAACCAGCCCCTTCTCTGCCTGACAATATCACAGGGTGCTGATCTTCCCCAATAGGAAAAGAAGGGCAGTTTCTAAACCAGCTCTAACAAGCAGAAACCAATCACAGCCAGGCCCAATACAAATCCTGACAAGAAGTTTTGACAACCATAAAGCTTATTTACCCAGATCCCTAGTGGATAGGAGAAATCAATCCTTGTTCTAAAGTATTCTGAAGCTGACCTGATGATGCATCCGTACCAAATTTTATTTCAGCATGTTGGAGATGCAGGTTCTAATTTATAGACATCTTGGCATCTCTACAGAATTGGATGGACATAGTTCAGAAGTTGACATTATAATAAAAAAAATACTTATTCTTCGTTCTGAGGGACTTTGTGATACACAGGAAGTTGACTTTAGAAATCTCTCACATACTGGATAGTAAGAAATGGTTACTTTTTTTAGGTGTTATAGTTTTTTATATTATGTTGTGTTTTTTAAAAATAAGAGTACTTATCTTTGAAAGACATATACCAAAATATTTACGATAAAATAAGAGCTGAAATTTACTTCAGAATAATAGCAAAGGAAGGAATGTGGGCAGGAGAACAGAAAAAGCAGGACTGGTCATGAAGCCGGGTGGTGGGTCCTTGGGAATTAAACTATTTGCTCTACTCTGTATAGCTGACATATTCCCTAATGGAAAGGCTTTTGGTTTTTTTGTGTTTTTTTTTTTTTTTTGAGCTTATTTATTTATTTGTGGGGGGTGGAAAGGGGCAGAGAGAGAGGGAGAGAGAGGGAGAGAGGGAGGGAGGGAGGGGGAGGGAGAGAGGGAGAGGGAGAGGGAGAGGGAGAGAGAGAGAGAGAGAGAGAGAGAGAGAGAGAATCCCAAGCAGGCTCCACACTGTCGCCACAGAGCCCAACATGGGGCTCAAACTCACAAAATGTGAGTGAAGAGTTGGACCATTAACTAACTGAGGCACCCAGGCAACTTAGATTTTTTTTTTTAAGTCCCTTAAAGACAAGTCATTTTCACTTGTGGAATTAAATAAGTCACCTGAAGGTGAAGGTTTCGCCTTTCCGGTCTTGCAGGGGTTGCTCCTGGATGATAGCCGGGGTCACCGGAGAGTTCTGCCGTGGTGACTTGGAATGGGGCAGGGTCCCCACGTGACTGAAGTTATCGCAGGACCTGATGGGAGGAGGGGCCTTTTTCTTCCGTGGAAGGGTGCCATGTATAGACACGTCTTGATAGGCTTCAGTGTGATGCTCAGCAGGAGGGGACTTGCTGCTCAGAAGGTCCATGGATGAGGCCAGGGGGAACTGGCGATTCACCGGCATGTTTCTGGGAAGGCTCACAAATTTTCCGGCAGCCATGATTCTGAGCTTTTCTAAGGGGGAAAGAAAAGAGCGAAGGCATGAATCTTAGATAATCACAAGAACTGACTTCCTACTCACAAAAGGAAATGGAAATGCACCGTTAAACAAAAGAACACGTTCACGGAGCATTAGAAGACAGTGAATGGCATCACTAGTGAAATTTAATACAAATGGGAAGTTTACTCATGCCCCTATTTTGATCCTACAGAGGAATGCTCCTGGGTTGGCAGCAGATCCGCCAATGGAAAAGGGCAAGCAAGTTTCAGAGACTCTAGGGGCACATGAGCCACTTTCTTATTTCAGATGACTGAAGCTGATGGAAAAGCATGACTGACAAAAAAGAAGACTATGGAGGAAGTACTCAAGGTTTCAATATAAGTGCATCAGAGAACACATTATAAATGTTAGATAAGTGGCTCACGTCTTTCCACCACCCTGTAAATGATAAGAACAGGTGGAGATTATTGGAATTCCTCAGCTGCTAGAACGCCTCCAGTGCCAGACCAGCCCCTCAGTTGTGCTACCCAGGGCAACGGGGCAGAATTTTTCCGGCAAAGACCTGGTGCTTACAAATAAATCAATGTAAAAAAAAAATAAATAAATAAAAAATAAATCAATGTACTCTAATTAACGAAGACGGGCCAGGGTCAGGGGTTAGGAGGTGGGTCACTCCTCTGTACATTAGTGGGCTCAGCTGCAGAGGAAAGCCACTAGGGTGAGGGATCCGTGTACATTGTCCCCCAGAGGGGTCAGGAATCTGCCTGCCACCAGCAGGGTTAAGCAATACGCATGGTGCCTGTATAGTCAGGGAAGAATGGGAAGGGAGAGAAATAAGAAAGAGGGGGTGGGGAGCACACGGAAAGAAAAGGAAAATGTGTACTAGGTCGCGTGCAAAACTAAACCCAACAATTATTCCCAGCTGTGACCACTAGCAGACATGTTCACCCTGAGCCAGAGTCAGCACCCACTCACCTCCCCCCAAAAATCAAACTATACTTTTGGCCTAAGTCAAATTCTATGAGACATTTTTAAGGCTAATACATAGAGGGAAGGAAACACAAGCCTGAGTAAAAATTAGAACTAGGCTCTGGAGACACTGAGGATCCAGAATCAGTCCCACCAGCCATGATACCAGACTAGTCTGGACAACACAGCAGCATAGCTAAGCCTGTTGCACTGTCTTCTCCAAGGCTGCGGAGCAGAACATTCCTTTGCTCTGCCGTCTGTTCCAAAGCCCTGCAGTCCCCATTGCTTACAGAGCACCCTTCCTGCTACAAAGAGGACAGCTCAGAGTGAAAATCATCACTTAATAGTAACACTGCTGTCAGTTCCACTAAGGAACTGGAGACTTGGGACATGGCTTCTCCATGACCACTAAGAAGAACAATGCTCTCCAGAAGCTCACATTGTAGCAGGCAGAACTGGGTTAAAGACAGCGCAAGGGAAATAAACCATCGAGGACATGAACAGTCCAACAGAGAAACGTACAAGTTGTGGGGGCTGGATAGGAGGAAATCCTTCACTCAAGGTATATAATCCTAACCTTGTCCTCAGTTCTTTCCCAAACCTGGTAATTCTGGGGCTTGTCTGCTCCATGTCTAACCGTGACCACACAGAAGGCCTGGCTCACGGCGGGTGCAGAACAATAGGGCTGTGAGTCCCCGCATGGGCTTCTCCTGGGTCTGGCCAGTACCTGGCACACTGTCAGCACTTACTCAATGTTAGTCATCATTATTTAAAAAGAAATCCAGACTCCCTGACCCTCCCTGCCTGACCACCAGTGACGTAAGCCCAGTAGGATTCCCTCACCCTATACACAACACTGCCCCCCACAGTTGTAAATGCTTGCCTGCCCAAGCCAACA
The DNA here is from genome assembly GCF_028749965.1 of Puma concolor. NCBI lineage: Eukaryota > Metazoa > Chordata > Mammalia > Carnivora > Felidae > Puma > Puma concolor. Next base: position 79,967,679 of record NC_141674.1, read on the forward strand.
GCACCTTCTTCATAGAGGCCTACATCATTTCAAAGAACCTTCTAGGGAGGCCCAGAGCACCCCACAGAACCTCTTTCTGTGCAAAGGGCCACAGTGATGATCAACAATTTGCAGGTCATTATGATGGGCTAAAGTTGCCCTGGCTCCAGTGTTTCTGGCAGCCTGTTTCCTCTCTGCTTACCCAAGATCTAGATTTCAAAATTGGGCCAAATGCTCTAGAATGCCCTCCAGCCAGTTCCCCATACCTCAGTTTATTCTCTGAATCGAGGGTTAACACTTGCCCTTCCTATTCTCAACATTTAAGTGCCTTCTCCATATGAGAGGCTCAGAGAAACAATGATGTTTATAAGCCCCAATCCCTATGAACTCTAAGAATCCTAGAACTCATCAATAGGGACCCTTCAAATGCTGGAGGGAAGAACAATTTGAACAAAAGGACTCGAGGAGGGCAACGCTGGAGATGTGGAGAGGAAGTATTCTGGAGGGATTTTGAAAGGTAGAAAATTGTAAGGAAAAGCCTTGCAAAAGGATGCTGTAACAGCAAATGCATAAAGGCAAGGAAGTGCCCCCACAGGCTCACAAACCGCAAGTTGGGCTATGTGGCTCACGTGGAGAAGTCAGGAAGCATTTCCTAGGAGCACCCAGCGTGGGAACAGATGGTGAAGTCTTGAAAGTTGTGTCGAGGGGTCTGGACTGGGCTGTCGGTGCTAGGGAAGATCTGGAAGGGAGGGACAGAAGCCAGTCCGTTCCCAGGAAGGTAGCTGTGGTAATTCTGGAAAGGAAAGAAGGGAGGCAGTCCGGTCAGGCTGATGGCAACAAGCCAGCAGGGAAAGATGAAGTACCCTGACCTGGGGCAGTGGCCAGGGAAAAGAGGGACTGAGGGAAGAATGAGGAGCTCCGGGCCCCTGGCAGGGAGGACGAGGGCCACAGCCTTGGCGGGATGGTGTGGTGCTGTAACAGGCTGAGTTGTGCAGAAGAGGACTCCCGCAGGAGGGAGGCTAACAAGCTCACCACTGAGCTGCTGCGTGTGAGGAAGCCATGACGTGGTTCAGTCGAGGAGGTGAGATATTGGTATGCATAGCTAGGAGCCAGGACAGGATGTAGATTTTTAAGAATCATCAACATAAAGGGAATATTTAAACCTGAGAGCAGATCCCTTAGCTTGTAATTATCAGCTGTGATAACAGATGTGAAAGTACCTCTTAAACTGTCAGGAACCATACAATATCCATGAATTATATCCCTGCTCTCTCTCAGCATGGCTGCTTCAAGCCCAAAAGGCCCAAAGCAAGGGCTGAGCTCTGAAAACCTGAAGTGGTGGTCCTCAAGCTGGCTGCACATAAGAGTCCTCTGAGCAGCTTTTAAAATCCTGACACCCGAGCTGTGACCCAGACCAATGAAATCAGAACCTCAGTAGGTAGGACCCTGGCATCATTTTTTTGAAAGCCACTGGTACTGTCCAATGAGGAGCCAGGGTTGAGAGCCACTGGATAAGCGAGTCTCTTTGGTACAGAGCAAACTTAACACTCAGATTTGTTACCTAAGGAACAGAACAGAATAACAATGAGGAGGGGTCAGTCAACAGAAGCATCAATTCATTCATGCATTCGACGCACACAGTATGGAGGGTCTCTGTGGCAGGCACTGTGCTTGGTATTGGGGACAGTGTCAAACAACTGTCCTCATGAGGTTACTACTCTATGATGGAAGCAGACAGGAAGTACCAACCACATGTCCTGGTGATTCCCAGTGCTATGGGAGCACAGAGAGTGGGAACCAGGGTCTAGACTCATCTAGTGGCCAGGAAAGGCTTCCCTGAGGATGGGATGTTGACCTGAATGATGTCAAGAAGAGTCTAATAACTGGAAGGAGAAGATGAGCTAAGTTGAAAACTCCAGAGAATTCTCAGCAGCAAATTGGAAATATGTAAGCCAGGCTCCTCTCTACAACCCACTGCCTCTAAATTGGGACTCTTCCCCATTAAAATACAGGCCTGCCCTATGTGTAGTCACTTGGAAAAACTGGCTCAACACCAGGCCCTATGTCAAGCTTGAATCAGCCTAAGGGTGGTGGAGGTGGGCCCAGACCACAGACAGCACTTCCAAAAAATATAACTAAAAGTGTGGCAAGGACCGAAGGGGTAACTATAGGTAGAAGGAACTCATTTACAACCTTTTTGGTCCTTGTACTTCCTACTTGAGCTTTATCTGCTTTTAATTTTTCCAGACCCCAGGAACCTAGGGCAAATCCAAGGGATAGAAGTACATGGTGTGTAGTTGGAATCTAGGTTCAAGGTAAGTACTTTTCATTTTGAGAACAAAGCCACTTACTACATTTGACCTCACTAGGCAGAATCCGAGTGTGTTATATGTAGGTGGGATCTCAGAGAATCAAGTCCCTTCCCTTTTCCAGATAAGGGAAGTAAATGTTCATTCATTCAATATATATTGTCTGGACGCTTACAATGTACCAGGGATGAGGACATAATAAACCAGATGAGCTCCTGCTCTCATGGAGGCTACGTTGTGATGGGGGGGGGGGGGGCAGTAAGGGTCCAGTCAACACAGACCAGAAGACAAACTAGGTTACATCCTAGCTGTCAGTGCCCCAGGGAACACAAAACAGGATGAAATGATAAAACATACTGGTTGGGATGGAGGGCTATTTTAGATTAGGGTGGTCTGGGGGGGCTTCTCTGAAGAGGTTCTTTGACAAAAGAGATGACACCAGTCAAGAGAAGATGGGCAGGGAGTTCTAGGCAGGGGACTGGGCAGATGCAAACGCCCTGAGGTGGGAATATGTGGTTGGAAAAGGATAGTAAAGACTAAACCCAAATCTCCATTTTCTGGCTCCCAGATTTTCCCTTCTTAGAGATGTTTGAATCAATGCTCCTATTCATTCTGTACTTCTTATGTACTATTTGATTTTTTAAAAATCAAACATGGTAGGGGCGCCTGGGTGGCTCAGTCAGTTAAGCGTCCGACTTCAGCTCAGGTCACGATCTCATGGTCCATGAGTTCGAGCCCCGAGTCCGGCTCTGGGCTGATGGCTCAGAGCCTGGAGCCTGCTTCCGGTTCTGTGTCTCCCTCTCTCTCTGCCCCTCCCCTGTTCATGCTCTGTCTCTCTCTGTCTCAAAAATAAATAAAGGCGTTAAAAAAAAAAAATTAAAAAAAAAATCAAACATGGTATAGTTCAGAACCTAGGCTTTGAAGTAAGACATTCAGAGGATCAAATCCCTACTCTGCCATTTACTTACTAGCTGTATGGCCTGGGACAAATCAGCCAACCTCTTTGACAGTTTCTCATTTGTACAAATGGGTTAAAAATACCTCTTTCATGGGGTTGTCCTGAAAAATAAATGCGATCACGTATGGAAACTCCTGGACATATAGCAAGCATTCAATAAATGGTAGGTCTCTTTGGAGCAGGTCAGGGAGCAGGTCTGTCTTGCTTATCACTATATTCCTTTTACAAAGAGAGTTCACTAAAGAAGTCACTGCTTCTGGTCACAGCCAGGAAGGATGAAGGAAATATTTTAACTCCAAGCAATAAATATAAACACACCAAACCAGGTAGGACATAGATGCAGACACACACAGGCGGACCAAATGAGCCTACATGCTCATGGGTTTGAAAGAAAAGCCCAGGTGAGACTTTGGCCATCTGACATCACCTCTCTCTACTATGCAGGTAAATAGACACTGTGTCCGACTCAGTCTAATGTCAGACCTCGAAATGTATACAAAGGTCAAAGATTCTGTATCTTGATATGAAAAAATGAGACCTCAGTGAATGTTCAGAGCTGAAATCTCAGTAGGGACAAGAGTGAGCTTGACAAACTCCCAACATATGTGCTACCTTCCTGGTGCTACACAGCCAGTGGCTGTGCTTTGAAATGCTTGTGAACAGAGCAGCCCAAGTCACTTGCTTTACAACGATGTCTTGAAGAAACTGATGATCATGTGCAAGTCAATGCAGAAACAGGCAGCCCTCTTGTTTGGAGTTTTCTAGTTTATTTCTGAAATGAGCTATTTCCAAGTTAAACGTATCGATGGTCACCTGCTGTGGGCGTTAAAAACTTTCTATCATATTTTAAACCCTGGAAATGTAACTGCTCCTGCTGTCCAATTATGACCACAACAGAGAAGTTTTCGTTTGGATACGTAGTTTTATATCTCTGCAGAATGCAACAGGAAGAGAAGTTAGAACCGCTGCACATTAAAAAATTGGCTCGTGCACTTAGAATGAAGTTTTTCTTTGGTTTAGAAATTAAGAGGGTCCCCCCCCCAAAAAAAGAAAGAAATTAAGAGGATCCCTGTTTTCAAAGTAAATTCATGAAGTCTGGCCAAATGATTGAAGTATGAATAATTCTTCCATGGATTGTATTTCAAGCAACACAGCCTAGAATTTACATGATCAAGTTCTTAAGATTAGCATTCATTTGACAAGCAGTCCTTTCTATATGAATAGGAGATTGAGATCTTAGTCATCCTGGAAATGCCAGTCTTCTCAGCAGAGGCTTAGAGAAAGCTGGAGTCAAGGAGGTGAGGAGGCCCTGGCATGGCAAACGCTTTACATTACGCTGCATACATTCCCTTGCACACCCCCATACAAGGGCTCGCCTGTGGTTTCTCCACTATTAACTTGGCAGATCCGCTCCACGCTCTGCTGAACCCCCTCTCCCAGCACCGAGGCCTCCCCTTCCTCCGCCTGGCCTCAGTCCTTGGCAACAGGCAGGGAGATTATCCGCTCCCAAACTGACCTTCCCTCCGCCAATGTATTTTCCTCGGACAGATCTGTGTGTAGCCTTGGGAGATAAATGTCAAGGTTTAAAAGAATCTCAGAATGCTTGGCTCCACTTTCTATCTTAGATAATGGCTTTAGGGGAAAGCAGACACAGAGATTCGGCAACCGGTCTTTCCCCTTCGCACCTTTCTTCAAGAGAGTTAATACCCAAATCAGGGTTTCCCGCCCCAGCCACGACCCACCGTGTTGCCCACGAACTCTTCGCCTTGCCAGCTGCTTCGAGCCCACTCGACCGCTCCCAGACAAGTGTCTACACCTGATCAAACTTTTAAAGTGGTGGCGGCCGCTGCCCCTAGGGAAAAGGGCTGAGCTCTAACCTCTTCCCGTCGCGTCCACCGTCCCTCCCTTCACCTCCCCTTCCCTCCGCTCCCCTCCCCGACGCAGAAGGAGCAGCACAACCAACTATTCATTCTTTCTCAACAAAGGGCGAGAAGGAGGGGGGTGTTGTCAACAGTTACACTGCGGGCTCCTTCGCTTTCTTTGCAAACTTTCCTAGAAATGAGTGGAGAAACTTGCCTCCTGCAAGCCCAGGGCTTCCAGCGGAGCCCCTTGGTCCTCGCGTTCCCCCCCCCCACCCCCGCCCCCGAGCCCCGAAGAGTGGGACGGGACGAGACGGGGAAGGGTGGCCAGCTGAGCAGCCGGGACGGGCAGAGGCGGGGGGTCGGGGGAGGCCAGCGCCCGCGCAGATACTGCTCAAGAGCAAAAAGCAGAGATAGATGCTCGCCGCACGTCGCTGAGCGCCACTTCTCGGGATTCTCGGGAATCCCAGCCAGTTCCGAGGGCGCCGAGGGCGCAAGCCGGGTCCCCACTTCGGCCACTCCCACCCCCCAAAGGCCAGCTCTGCCGGGGGCAGGGGGAGCGCTGCCTCAACTTTGCCCCTAAGTTTCTCCAACAAACTTCCCAGACCGTCCTCCCAGGGGGACGCGGCGGCGGCGGAGCCCCGGGAGAAACAGCACCCCCGCGGGGCGCGCGGCACAGACTCACCTCCCCGCGCGGCGCTCGGTGCCCCGGCTCTCCCCGGCTGGGGCTCAGACGCGCCGCTCGGCGGGCCCCACGCCGCGGCTGCTCCCCGAGCACCGGCCGCTCATGGTCGGCGGGGCGCGCCCGCAGAGAAGCCCGCGCGCGGCTAGCCTGTGCGCCGGACGGCTCGGCGGCTCCCGCTCCGGCCCGGCCCCGGCCCCGGCCCCAGCGGCTGCAGGCGCGGCTCTGAGCCCGCGGCGCGCGCTCCGGCCCTCAACTGGTGATTTGCGGCGTCGCGGCCCCACCCCGGCGAGCGGATTCGCGCGGCCTCGCGGAACCCCCCGCGACATTTACATGCGGTGACCCCGCCAAGCCCTCCTCTGCCCGGGTTTTAGAGTTCGGTTCTCGTAGCTTCCCAAGAAGCCAGTCTTGAAGTGAAGATTGGCCACTTCCAGGCTGTACCCCTCCCGAAAGACAACGCTTCCGATTCCACTCCTCCCCCTTCCCCGCGTTATTTAATTACCCAGCAGATCGGCTTTGCTGTCTGCGGACACCTGGCTGGCTTTCAGTTTAAAGGGCTTTGATGAGACAAAGATTCAGGTAACCACAAATAACTAAACCGCTGAACAGGCAAATCAATCACACCCACCTGGACAAATTGAAAGCAAAGTGGGGAGTGGAATTAGCACTTCAGTACTAGGTGGCTCAGTGGGGCGAAAAAAATTGGAGGTCTTAACACTATCAGATATCAAGACCTATTATAAAGCTATAGAAATAGTAACTGGCAACAAGAATAGACAAACCGACCAATAAAATAGAGAGTCAGGAAGCAGATCTACGTTAAATGGTCACAATTCATGTCAGAGATACTGTTGTGATGCGCTGAGAAAAGACCATATGTCTTTTCAGTAAATGATGCTGGATCAGTTGAACATTCACATGCAGAGAAAGGAAGAATCTTGACCCCTACCTCACACCATGCCAAAGAAAAAAAGCAATTCCAGCTGGATTTTAAATCTGAATGCGAAAGATAAAATGTTAAATTCAAGGTAAAAAATCAAAAAAACATCTTCATGACTTCGAGGTAGGCAGACTTCCTAAACACATATAGTACTAACTATAAAGGAAAAAACTCATCATTGGACAACATTAAAATTAAGAACTCCTGTTCCTCAAGACACCATTAGTGAATAGTCAAACCACAAAGGGAGAAAAGATCATTGCAACCCATGTATCCAATAAAGGACTTGTATACAGAATCTACAAAGAACACTTACAAATCAGAAAAAGAGGGCAGGATATCCAACTGAAAATAGGCAGAATTTTTGAATAGCATTTCTTAAAAGGGGGGGGGGTGATAAACAGGCATTTCTCAAAACAAAACAATAAACATATGGAAAGGTTCTCCATTATTAATCACCCCCAAAATGAAAACTGAAGTTGCAATGTCTCACTTTACACTGCCCAGAATGGCTAAAATTGGAGAACTTTGTATAACACTTTACAGACCTAGGTGGTATTATCTACTAAAACTAAATTAACATGTAGCCTGTGACCCAGCAATTCTATCCTTAGGGATCTTGTCTACTGAACAGAGAGGTATACACATACTCACCAAAAGACATGTTCAAAGATGTTTATAGCATCTCTCTTTATAACAGCCCCAAAGAAACAACCCAACTGTCCATCAGTGGAAGAGAAGATAAACTCTGTGAAATACTATACAGTAATAACGACTACCTCTATACTCAACAAGATGCATGATTCTCACAAATATAATGCTGAGTGAAAGAAGATGAACACAAATGGGTACATGTTATATACGTCCACTTATGTGAATTCCAAAAACAGTCTAAACATACCTATGATGTTAGAGGTAAAGATAATGGTTATCTTGAGGGTTGGGACGTGATGGAAAGGGAGCCCAGAGGGGGCTCCAGATGTTAGTAATAATCCATTTCTTGATCCAGGTGCTGGCTATATCAATGTGTCTATTTTATAAAAATAAACTGTCCTTCAGTCTATAAAAACTAATTGGCTTGTGCACTGTTCTTCTTGTATGTTCTACTCCAATCAAAATGCTTTAAAAATTGTGCCATGTTGTGTATATTTTATGTCATTTTCATCCCCCTAAGAAAGAACTATATTGGCAAGTCTGTAAGATTCTAAGTGCAGCATCCCTAAGAATCAGTTTCTAGGGGCACCTGAGTGGCTCAGTGGGTTAAGCAGCCAACTTTGGCTCAGGTCATGATCTCATGGTTTGTAAGTTCGAGCCTCACGTTGGGCTCTGCACTGACAACTCAGAGCTTAGAGTCTACTTCAGATTCTGTGTCTCTCCCTCTCTTTGCCCCTCCCCCACTCATGCTATCTCTCAAAACTGAATAAGGGTTAAAAAATTAAAAAGAAAAAAGAATGAGTTTCTACATTTTCCTCATAGGTGTTTTTGTGGGTTGGTCTTTATCTTCCCTACCTCATGACAGGCACATACTTTTTATTTTTGTTGAATTTTCCCAAAATGTTCAGCCCAGTGAATGTCAAACAGAACAGCTGGTTTATTTCTGAACTGAATGATTAGAAATACAGTGACTGACTTTCTGCTGCTCTGAAGTGTCACTAAAAACAGTGATCAAACTTGCATTGGATTTTCTTGATTTTCAAAATTCCCTGAGCACCTACTATATGTAAAGCTTATACTTTGTGGAGTATCATAGGCAGGTAGCCATAAAGAAAGACTAGACAATTCACACCTAGAGAGGTCTTGGCAAGTCACTGTTCCTCTCAGTTCTTCCTTTTCCTCATGAGGGAGTGAGCAAATGCACATGAGGAGTCAAGGGAATAAAAGTGCGAAAGTGACTGGCATATAGTGGTCATCGTTAGCTATGCTCTGATTCATGACACAGTCTATGTCTTCCCAAACCCCTGTGAGATGGGAAGCGTCTTTATCCCCATTTACGTGGGAGGAAACAGACTCAGAAAGGTTAAGTAACCTCAACCATAAATTGATTCAACAAAGATTCGTTGCATGCCTACTATGTGCCAAGATCCATAGCTACTAGTAAGAGGCAGAGGCAGAATTTGAATCAGGCGGTTTCACTTCAAGTTCAGTGGTCTTTCTGCCACACGACTCCTTTCACACTTGTATCCCCAGTGCCTAGCTCACAGTAAGTGCTCGATACATTAATGGCTGGATAATAGTATTTTTAATATACAGTTGATCCTTGAGCAACATATGTTTGAATTGTGCAGGTCCACTTATAGAAGGATTCTTTTTGATATATATAGTACATTTTACTGTAAGCGTATTTTCTCTTCCTCATGATTTTCTTAATAACATTTCCTTAATAACAATAACAACATATAATACATGTAACATACAAAATATATGTTAACTGACTGTTTATGTAAGGTAAGGCTTCTGGGCAGCCACAGGTTATTAGTCAAGTTTTGGGAGAGTCCAAAATTATATCCAAGGGCACCTGGGTGGCTCAGTTGGTCGAGAAACCAACTTTTGATTTCGGCTCAGGTCACGACCTCACATTTTGTGTGGGCCCCATGTTCTATCAGGGCAGAGCCTGCTTGGGATTCTCTCTCCTCTCTCTGTCCATCCCCGGCTCATGCTCTCTCTCTCTCTCTCGTTCTAAATAAACTTAAAAAAATTTAGATGCAAATTTTCAACTGTACTGAGGTTGGTGCCCTTAAACCCTGCATTGTTCAAGGGCTGGCCGTAATTTTTGATTAGGTAAGACTGAAAAATACATATAATGGCAGACAGTGAAAAGTCCCCCTCTCAACTCTGTCTCCCATCTGCCCAGTTCCCCTCCCATCAGAGGTAACAATTGCTGTTAATATGTAGAACCATAGTTCTACACTTTGCCGTTTTGTTTTGTTTTGTTTTACCTAACCGTATATCTTGGAGATTTTCCCATTTTAGTACCTGGTACTCCTTTGAAGAGATGTGCTGTAACTTACTTAATCAGTACTCTATTCATGGACATTTAGGTTGTTTCCAACCCTTTCTTAATACAAACAATACTGCAATGAATAATCTTGAATATATGTTATTAGTATGTGCAAGTATATCTGTAAGATAAATTTCCCAAGGTACAATTGCTGAGCCACAGAGTATATGCCTTTGTAATTCTCAGAAGTAATGCCAAATTGCCTCCCGTTGGCACCATACCAATTTATACCCTCCAGCAATTTAAGGAAATGCCTATTTTCCCCCATGCTGGGCCGAAGTTATCATTAAACTTTTGAATTTTTGTCAATCTGATAAAATGTGAATTTTAGTGCAATTTTAATTTGCACTTCTCTTAGTATCAGTGAGGCTGCTCATCTTTTCATGTTTAGTAGCCATTTATTTTTCCTTTTTGGAATTTGTACCCCCATTTTTCTATCCATTTGTAGGTCCTTTTATGATCAACGTTCTACAACTTCCTTCTATATTAGCTCTCTGTGGAATGAGCTGCAATCTTTTTTCCAGTGGTGATATTAAAGAAAAGAGATGATATATGCTAAGCACTGTTATTTTAGGAAGCTCCTTCTGGAAACCAGGCAGAATGAAGCAGAGAAGTGAGAGGCAGGATACTGATTAGAAAGCTGTGGTAATTGTCACATGACAAGGTCCTTGAAGAGGCTGGTGGCAGTGGGGATGGAAGGACCAAAATGAGCAAAGTTATCGCCAAGAAATAATTAGCAAGAGTTAATAATTAGCAATGATAACAGAAGCTACAATTGGGTTAGGAGTAACTACTAACCAAATACTGTGCTTTAAGTCTTTACAAGCCTTAAGCCATGAGCTGGTATGATATCACCCCATTTCACAAGTGAGAAAAGTGAATTTTTAGCAGCTAAGTAACCCACCCAAATTTGCACTAGATGTAGGTAGCAGCACCAAGGCTAACTCCAAGTCCATCTGACCCCAGCTGCCTGGCAGGTGGAGGAAAATGATCAAAGGTCTGCAGTCCAAGTGCCTGAGTAATGGCTGTCTTGACGACAGATGTAGAAGTCAGAACGCAGCTGCCTCTGCTAGAGAGCAGCAGGATCACTTTCAGGTACACTGAGCATTTTTCAAAGCCGCTCTCGTGTACATGATCATTCTTTCCACAATGTCTGTGAGTCAAAGAGGGTTAATAGTATCCCTATTTTACTGATGAGAAGACTGAGGCACCCTGAAATCAAATGACCAATCCCAGTTCAGATGTCTTATTCTCTGGGAAACCTTCCCAGAAACCCGGAACAGGCTCTCCATCAATATGTGCCCCATAGCCCCCTCTCCTTCTTGGAATTCATTACAGTTCATAGTCACACATTTATTTTTGTTATTTCTGTTTAACGTCTGTTGTTCTATAGACTCTAAGATCCATGTCTGGTTTTACTTCTGTTTTGTCCCTAGTTTGGGGCCTGGCACATTATTGGTAGTTGGTACATAGTTACTGAATGAATGAATGAACTCCAGGACTCTAGGCCCTTTGCCCTTTCATTTTACATGAATGCTAAGCTCCCTCATAAGCTAAATAAATATAATGCCAAGGACGTGAGCTGTGCTATAAACAATTTTCAGATTCAGATTTCTTCAGGTGCACAGGCAGCTCCCACATTAATGTTTAAACAGTAAAACCCTGGGCTAAAAGAGACTCATAAAAGGACAATGTAACCAGTGATACAGAGTTGATGTCTTCTGGACAGTGTAAGAGGCTTTGTCAGGGAGCACTCCACCTAGAGTGGATCCCTTCCTGCCACATAGTAATTTGTTGATCCCCACCCCCTCCAGGACATCACTAGTTAAGAGGCTGCTGGGGCAGACATTGGGTGAAACGTATTTTAAGGAAAAATAACTCCTAAAATTCTGGCTTTCCCCAGCCTTAAATGGTAAAAAGTAAGGAACACAAGATATTTAAGCTATAACTGATAAAGACCAAACAGAAAATCTGAACTTGAACAACTGCAGACAGAGAGACAGAATTCCCTGAAGTTATATATAATAAACCACTGACACAAAGAGCTGGCATCTCTGACACGCACTTGAGCAGCAAGCACGGCAAGATTTTCAGAAGCCTCACCATTCAGGTTCCTGCTCTGTGAAGAGCTAACCATGGACTTGGTGTCATGGAAATCCCCAGTCTACCAAGCAGGGAAGTCAACTCACCTCCCAAAAGGTCTGTGTGATGGCTGCCAACTAACTCAGTCATATCGGCTACAGAAGTCATCGCAGGAGGGCCATGGCTGCATAGACCCTCACATACTCACTGAATGAGTGAGTGAGTGAAAAAGACGCAGTTCTTGACAACAGAGGCTCACTTTCTACACAAGATACACCTTGGCCTGGTGGTCTACATTTGAACTACTATTTCAGGTCCTGCCTCATCACCAAAGTCTGGACACTTGTTCCGTAGTTACTTTCTTAATTTAATGACAAGGTTTGCATGAATTAACTTCTCCACTTATTTAACAATTGAAAGAGAATACACCAAAATATCTCTGGATAATTCGGGAAATCCAGATGATTTTAATTTCCTTATTTACCCAGCTCTCCTTTACAGGTTTTCCTTTTCCAGCAAACATGTATTATTTTTATTATTAAAAATGTCAATCTGGGGCGCCAGGGTGGCTCAGTCAGTTGGGCGTCCGACTTCAGCTCAGGTCATGATCTCACAGTCTGTGAGTTCAAGCCCCACATCAGGCTCCGTGCTGGCAGCTCAGAGCCTGCAGCCTGCTTCAGATTCTGTGTCTCCCTCTCTCTCTGCCCCTCCCTTGCTCATGCTCTGTCTCTCTCTGTCTCAAAAATAAATAAAAACGTTAAAAAAAATTTTTTTTAAATGTCAATTGGTGTGCCTGGGTGGCTCAGTGGGTTAAGCCTCTGACTCCAGTTCAGGTTATGATCCCATGGTCCATGAGTTCAAGCCCCAAATGGGGCTCTGCGCTGGTGGTGTGGAGCCTGCTTGGGATTCTCTCTCTGTCTCCCTCTCTCTCTGCCCCTTCCCCACTTGTGCTCTCTCTCTCTCAAAATAAATAAATTTTAAAAAATAAAGTAAATAATAAATAAATAAATAAATAAATAAATAAATAAAGTCACTTAAATAGGGTGCCTGGGTGGTTCAGTTGGTTAAGCTTCCAAGTCTTGGTTTCGGCTCAGGTCATGATCTCAGCTGACAGTGTGGAGCCTGCTTGGGATTCTCTCTTTCTCCCTTTCTCTGCACATCTCTTGCTCACTCACTCTCTGTCTCAAACTAAAGAAATAAACATTTTTTTAGAAGTCACTAAAAAACAAATTCATTAGGCCCTACATTATGGAAAGCATCACTAGCCTGGGGAGATAGGGAGCTGAGTATGTCATCAGATAGCACAGCATAGATAGATACAGAGAGAAAGACTGGATCAGCTGAGGCCCCTGTGCTTTGGAACACAGAGAAGGGAGAGCTGAAAAGTACTAGGGACAGACTGTTGACGCTGGTGAATTTGCCGAGAAGGAGTTTGGGAAAAGAAATGCTTCACTATGGAATGAAGGAAGAGGAAACACATGTATGTAAAACCTAGTGCAATGGCCACTTGGCTGCCATCTTGAATCGTGATGGGAAGGGGCTTAGTTTAGATGCTGCAGGTTGCACCAGCACGGGGTGGAGGGGAGCCCTGCAGCAGTGTCGAGTGCAGCAGAAGGAACCTGGAAAGTTGTAGGAAATGAAGGGAACATGAAGCCTGCCAGCTCCCCTAAACAGGAGGAGCCAGGCTGAAAGAAAAGCCTGATGTGCTTAGATGTACTAATTCAATCTTTGATAGCAAAGCTGGTCTCCCAGATAAGTGGGCTTCAGCCTAATAGAATGGTTTGTGGGATGTTGGTAGCACTCACTCACCATCTTAAAAAAAAAAAAAATCTTCCTAACAATGTTATCACTTAAAACTCCATGATTAGCTGCTCATTCCTTTGTGTTAGGCACCAACTTCTCTCTACAGTTCTCTGTTCTGTAAAACAATGTTAATCCTTAATGGATGACCTAATAGAACACTACCTCTGAATGTGTTCTTTTCCCCACAACTCTCCTTCTGGGAATCTCTCCGGCAGAAATACTCACTCACCTGTACACACTAGGATATTCATGGCAGCATTGTTTGCAGCTTAAATAAAAGCGTGTTTATCTGAAGAGAGATGACTACATTACACTGTGCAACTGATAAGAATGAGGTAATTCTATAGGAACTGATACAGAAACGTATCTGAAATGTCATAAAGTGAAAAAAAACAAGTTGCTCTGTTAATGTAAAAGTAGCAAACATATATTAGTGTGGGGTTATGTGTCTACATGGACAAAATGTCTGAAAGGATTTTCTCCCATCAAACTGAGAGGTAAAATTGACAGGTGAGCAGGAGAGGACTTTGCTTTGTCCTTCATGTTATTCCAAACTGTTTGAATTTTTTCCTTGAGCACTGACTGCTTTCATAATTAATGATAACTTACATAGTGCTTTCTATGTGTCAGGTACCATTCTAAGAGCTTTATGCACGTTAACTCATTGAATTCCAACAATGATCTTATGAGGTGGCACTATTCTTAGCCCTTTTTATGGATGAGGACACAGTTCCTGCCCAGGTCACACAGTGATATGTAAAGGGACTGAGCTTTGAACCCAGGCCATCTGGCTCAGGTTTGTGCTCTGAATCACTAGGTTATAATATCTTACAAAGAGGATATAAACAAACAAATAGCAGTGCTTTTAGAGTCAGACATAACTACATTTGAATCCCAGTTTTTGTGGATTGGCTACATGATTCTTGGCAAACATCTTACTTCTGTCAGTTTCCTCATCTGTAAAATGGGGATGATGGTCACATACCTGATGACACTGCTGTGAGGACTGCACAAAATATAGTCGGTGCCTGGCACTTAGTGACCACTTGAAAAATAGAGACTGTTTCCTCAATTGAGATTAAATTACCAGCCGTTTTGTGAATATTAATGTAAATGGCTGTTTTTTTCATTGGCTGGAAGCATCTGATGCTTTCAGGATAAGCAGAGAAGGGGGACTTGGGAATAAGGGGGAATTGGCTCAGATGCAGAATGTGGGAAGTGCTGAATTAACCCTTCACTTTTTTTACAGTTTTGCCTAAAGCCAGTGCAGTTAAGAAAATAAAATGAATAATCCTTATATGGGTTTTTAAATCACTCTGGGGTAAAACATCATCATCCCCATTTTTTGAATGAGGTAGGAGGTTCAGGGGTTTGCCCAAGAGCAAATCAAATAACAGAACAACAGCACTGAACCAATTAAACAACAGAGCCAGGACTGACATATAGATTTTCTCATTCTACAATCCCTGCTCTTTCCTGGACCCCCACTGCCTGAGTAATTGTGGGGATGTCATGGCTGGGGGGTGGTGACCACAGCCTCTCAGAAGGAAAGCACTATAGAAATGATGACAGTATGGTAATAATCACGCCTCTGGGAGAAATGTTTCATCAGTTCATCAGTTCATAGGCTGCCACTGCTGAGTGGGGACAATGGCCTCCTCCCACCTCAGAGCTAAAGTTGATTCACTGATAAGTGTGACAGACCCCCTCCCTATGGGGTCCACACAGCTCAGGGTCAGATTACACTATCCCTTTCTCTCCATTGTTTAAGGTGCTTATCAAAAACAGTAGTCATCATTCTACAAAACAGGACGCAAGCCATCCTGGAGGACACTGATGACCTCAGCAGGCAGGTGGCTGCTGAGAGATGGTCGGAGGGTCCATAGTGGAGGCTAGCTCATGGCTCACAGCTAAGCAATCTCTTGCCTCTGTCTGATCCTTCCTCATTTTCGACTCAAGAGTAGAGAGGGTCAGTCAGGAGCAAAGAGAGGACACTCTGTTTGTGAGGCTCCAATGGTACCACCCATTTATCGAGCTCGGTCAATCCTGGCCATGTAGGGGTTACTACCATTCTCCAGAGGGAAGAGATGGCAACCCGAAATGGATTGGAAAGATGCAGAATTCTCAGCCTTTTTTCCAACAAGACATGAATGTTGTAGAACTCACTCCCAGGTTAGTGCAGGGGTATGCAATCCCAGGGCATGATCCCACAACTTTCTCTTTCACTCAGGACACCCTTTGCTGGCCCAAATGTGGATAATTATTAAAGCTGGGATTCACTACACTATTTTCTTTCCTTGTGTGTATGCTTGAAAACACCATAATGACCAGTTAAAATTTAAATTTGAAAAGCCATTTGGAAGGCAAGCGCATAAAAGTGATATTAAGATAGAGACAATCTTGTGTCTGCCAGTTGACTTTTTAAATACGTTATTTACAATCTGCGGTACTGCGTTATTAGTAATGAAGTGCTTGCCACACACATCTCAATACCCAAGTGCAAGGGCATCTGGGATAGCAAGCTGGAGGGCTGGGCGAGGTCATCAATTTGGTCCTTTCCTTTCTGGTTCCTTCTTCACATGAACCCCTCCCCCCCACCACACACACACTCAGTTGGTGTGGGGCACTCCTCGTGGGTGGCGGCCATTTGGAACTCCTTTGAATGGGGTACCAAGATTACCGAAAGGTAAGGACACAGTCAAGCACGCCTAGAATTGGTATAGGTGTCTGCCATGAGGGGCAGAGGACACAAGGGTCTGTGGGAGGAAACACAGCCCGAATTCAAATTCATAGCTATGTTCACCAGTGCTTGACTAAGAGCTTTACACATCACCTTGGTCAATCCCTTCAGCAACTCAGGTGATTAAGCCCATTAAATAGATGAAAAAACAGAGGCCGAGTAACCAGCCAAGTTCACATAGCGAAGACACGGAAGTCTCTCAACTGGACTTCCTGACTCCGCTGTCCACATCTCCTCCCAGTGTAAACCCCTATTTCTCATAGTGAGTGGGGGAGTCAGGGTTGAGTTGCTTGAGAATGGCATGACATAGCAAAGTGACTCTTAAAAGAAATAAGCCAGCTGGGTTAACTCAGTGCCCGGCACTTGGTAGGCATTCGGTAGATATCTATGAACTGGACTTTTGAACAGACTTTCAGGCACAGGGTGCGAGCGGTGGGAGTTTTCAGTGGGTTGGGCATCACAGTCTGCCTCCACATACACTTGCATTTCCTCCATGGCAGGAAACCACATAGAAGGGCCTTGCCCTGGGTCAGCAACCTTCCTACAGGGGAATGTGCCAGTCATCTTCCTCGTCATCCCCAGGCAGCCTGAGGAAAATTCCTTTCTCCTGTTGTAGATTTAGGGGGGCTAACTAAGCTGCTGCCCTGTTCTCCTCCTGCTCAGAGGACCCGTCTGAATGAGAGCAGGAGGCACACTTCTTGGTTGTCAGCATTTCCAGGAAGTTCAAACCCCCGTGTGCTCCCCATGTGACCTCATCTGTCTCTGTCCTGGGGCTTCTGAACTTGGAAGGCATAAGAAGAACTCTTCTTCCCAGCATGACCAGGCAGTGACAAATGCACCACATGGAAGGAAATTAGTGAATAATCCTTGCATATTCTGAAGTGAGTCACATTGGCCTTTGTTAAACACTGCACTCCAGATGATTCGACTTGTGGTTTCTGTTTCTTCAGAGTATGTTATTAATGAACACCCAAAGTACTAAGTGCCAGGGACAGCAGATCAGGTAGTCCCTGACCTTGAAGCATGTACACAGAAATAATACTATACTGTTACCACCTCTGGTAACAAAGTAACAATAAAGAACAGGTAAGATGCCTCTGTGAACCTGGACTGCAGTCATTCTGGTAACTACTGGAGACAGAAACTAGTCAACAGTACCTCCAGGGACCCTTACCCCCTGTACTCTCCCTGCCCAGTCCCTTTCTCTGGGTTCTCCATGCAGATTGCAGTCAACAGTGATCCATAGTGACTGACTCTGCCAGGTGCTTGAGCACCTACGCCTGGCACTCTGTGCTTCGCCTGTCTAATCCGCACAGCAGCCCCCAGAGGTAGATATTATGCCCTTCTTCCCAGAAGAAGAAATTGAGGATCAGGGAAGTTAAGTTGTTTAAGGTCACATGTCTAGAAAGCATCAGAGGACTGGAATATAGATCTGATAGGGATTCTAAAGCCCATGTCTCTCCTCCCACACCTGGCTGCTTCAACCTCACCTGCCTCCTTGTGGAATTTCAGGTAAGGAATGCATACTGAGTTGGGCAGCGGTGGTTGTCATACTGGTGGCTGCCGACTCCACTTATGTATCTATCTGCTGCCGGCTCCAGGACCCAGCAATGCCCTGCTTGAATCACCACAGGGTGAAAAGAGGAAACCCTCCAGTCCTAGGAGGGTTATCTGAGCCTATAAAATTTCAGAGATGGTGTAAACTCCTTCTTAGAATGGCCTTTTAGCTTTTTATTGGCTCTATTTGGAAACAGAGATGAGGTAACTTAATAAAGCCCCTCTGTGTTTTGAAACCCAGTGACAAGTTCCGGCCATTTTCTCTTGGGACCCGCCAGGATGACAGCCAGACAACAAGGAAGAGGAAGAGAGGCAGAGGAGTTGATTTGACTTTCAACCTTCCCCCTATTTACAGATGAGACAATTCAGAGGAGAGACGATCCAAACCCACATCCACAAATGACTCAGCGACTGGTGTTCCAGGCACACTCTCCCGTCTTCCCTACCAGGACCAGAAGTTGACTTTGATCCAGTTCTGTCACACAGTAAAGAAAGGGGAACCCTTGCTCACCATCCAAAATAAACCCTCTGGGCATGGCTTCTCTCCACCCTCTTCAGGGCCCTCTTGCCTGGCCTGCCTCTCTCTGCTTCCTTCCCAGGGCGTCTTCCAAACCTTTCCTCTATCCATTCTTCTCAAAATCCCCCCTTCTTCACCCTGATATCAATGTTCTCCAGTTGGCCTGATCCTAAGAATCACCTGGGGAACTTGAACATGCAGATTTCCAGGCTCCTCTCCTACAGGTCTGGGTTGGAGAGATCCAGGCAGAGACTTGGAGAACTCGTGTTTAACGAGACTCCATGTGTCCTTACGATCACACATTCTTGGGAAACCCTGGACTGTGCTCTCCCTGTCGTCGGACACTCCTCCGAAACCAGCCTGGAGCTGGCCAGTCCTCAAAGCCACCTACGTCTGTCCTGTGACAACACCTCCGGTGCTCCAGTGTCAAAGCACGCTGACCTCCCACCTCCAGTGATCCGCACCTGAACTCCATCCCACCTACCAGGTACCACCTGCCATACTACCTCTCTCCTTTCGTTCACCAGCGGCTCTGCAGTTCCTCTGCTGAAAGTGCTCTCCGTGAGGAAGACAACAGCCTTCAGAGTGCATGACCCAGCAGGCATGATTCGGACATTGCGTGATTGACCTTTCTGTTACATGTGACACTGGTGACCGCTTCCTCGTTCGTGAATCTTTCTACTCCCTTGATGTCTAATACATCATTTTCCCCTGGTTCTCCTACCTCTCCAATCCTCTCCAGCCCATCTTCCTTGTGGGTCCTCTTTCTCCAACCACCCTGAAAGTGGATGCATCCAGGTCCTGAATTCAGCTCACTCTCTCTGGTTATCACACACACTCCATAGTTTTACTACAACCTGCTTCTTGAGCTACAGTCTCACATCCAAATGGTCTGCTAAATGTTGATTTTGGTACAGACAGTTCAAAACCAGTACATCCCAAAGCTAACTCACCCCGAAGCCAGTCCTTCTCTTTTCTTCCACATGTCAGGCTACTTGCCTGAGCTGGAACCCTGGGAGCTGTCCTGGGTCTCAGTCTCCCTTCATCACCGCCCCACACAAATGCACACACACAGCCAAACTATGCACCAAGTCTTGGGGACTCTATGCCTCGACGGTCCTCAAATCCATGCCCTCCTCTCCTTCCCCACTGCCACACCAGTAGAGGTCCTTCTCTTCTGTCACCTGGACTCTGTCACCTTAGCCTCCTGGCTGGTCTCCCGCCCTTCCATCCTGCCCTTCTCTAACCAGTCTTGCACCCAGCCACCTGAGCGATGCTGCTAAGATGTGGGCCTGATCCCATCTCTCCGCCATTTACAGCCCCTCAAGAGCTTCTTGCCACCCACAAATTACAGTCCAAACTCCTCAGGGTGGCTCCCCTGAAGCCCTCACTTGTCCCAAGCCGCCATGTCATTGCTCGGTTTCCCTCCTCCTTCATCCAACTGCCTTCTGCCCCACCACTACCCCCAGCCCAGGCATCGCATTCCCCACAACTTCTTTGCTGGCTCTACACAGCTGGGCTAGTGCCCTTCAAACATGTCCCTATAACACACTACATTTACCAGATTACCTGGGAACATCCAGCTATTAACTAGGGAGAAAGTTTGGGGATTGTTTTACAGGGTTACAGCGTCTCTCCACCCCTAGTTGTTACCACAGTGACCAACGGCTGGCTCTTCCTTGCACCTATGATTGTGTCTCAAGTCAATTCTCCCCTCCTTCTGCCTTTCAGAATACAGCACGAGGACCACCCAGGGATCGGCCCACCTCTATCTCTGTTCCTCAAAGGGAGTGGCCTCTCCTGTCTATTGGCAAAGCTACCAGAAACTTGGCTTTGAACCATTTGTGTCTAACAGGTGGTCCGGATATTCTGACAGAGACTGTGGGTTTAAAGAGAGGGAGACATGGAATCATAAAATGCCATGTTTTCAGACCACCCTGAACCCCAAGGGCCAGTCACTGGTGAAGGAATACTGTACTGTGGAGTCTAGGTGGGAGAGAGGACACTGATCCACATACCTGCCCCCTCAGGAATTCTGGGATGTCAGAGCAGGCCTTTAGGAAGGTTATTTCCAAGCCAACCTGCCAGACCTCTGGGAGGAATGGTGAAAAGCTAAGACTGATGCTAGAACGCCCAGGGCTATAAGGTGTATACTATAAGGTGGAGGGAAACACTGCCCTCAGCCTCTGCAGGAGCTCTTTGGATAGACAAGGTATTCACACTCTATAGGAGATGGGGTAAATCTCCACCTGGGCTTAGATTGCTCAATAATGTCACAAAGATTATTGCTGAATTGGACTCTATGGAGCCCTTCAAATGTCCTCTGACCCAGCCCTAGTACTAATGGATCACAAACTTCTTCAAAGAGGGGCTGGAAAAGTTGATAGTGCCAGGCTATCTTTTGTAACCTATCAATAGCTGGCCATACTATGGAAAGGAAAGTGGAGACGGGAGCAGTAAGTTCAGAATAAGCAGCAGAAGCAGCATGGCCAATCCAGACCATTAAAGCAAAGAATGGAAAATGGGCTGCCGTGCACAGTTGTGCAGGTTGTTCACTGCAAAAGGTTGCTCAACTGAAGGAGCAAATGGAGGCTGAAATCTAGCCTGTGCACCCATTTCCCAAGCTCTTTGTCCTGGTGCAGAACTGCATTTGCTGGAAAGAAGAGGTGCCTGTTTCTAAATTGCAAAAAGGTACCATTTGGGATTGTTGTGACTTTGAGGGAGAAGACATTGGCAGCAGCAATGAGAAAAGCTTATATGAATGCAAGAGAAAGCCAAGGATCTGGCAGAAGACAGCAAGGGCTTTGAGAGCCCCAGGAACCCTAATGGGTGGAAGCTCAGAACGTCAGCTTATTGATATGCTGCCCAGACCCATGATTATGCCCTACTCCTCCCTATCACCCCCTTTACCATCATCCTGCTCCCTCCCAGCCCACCCCTGGCCATCCAAAGTCTCCCTGGCCAGAGGAAAGAAGGCCAGTCTATCCACGGCTGTGGCTCCAGTCACCCAAACCCTAATGACTCCTGAATGGGGTGGAGGATACCTGGTAAAGACAGGCAGTCTCCCCAAGCCCACCCTGTGACTACCACCAATCTTGGCTATTATCAGAGACCTCAGCTGGAGAGCTAGGCCACCAGCCTTTGGCCGAATGCCAAGTGAGAAAGGGCTGTTGAGTTTCCCCCCTTGTTCCGTTTCTATTTATAGCCTCACCTTAATAGCATCCACTCCTGGTGACAGCTCACAGGTTCTAACCTGCCAGGAGCACTTCTAGAAAGATTATAGCCTTGTTCAGAAAGCTAACAGCACAGAACAGAAAGGAGCCTGGGGATGGCCTCCTGCCTTTTTTGCTTGGGACCGAAGATGGACAGGCAGGTAGAGGAGCCTCTAAGGCACAGATGTCCAGGGGAGGCAAGGGGAGGGGAAACTAGCTTTTCTGAGCCCCTGTTTTGTGCTGTGAGTAGCTGATCGTATTTCAGTCTCCAAAAACCCTGTAAAATATGTATCATTATTTCCATTTTACAGATGAAGAAACTAAACCTCAGAGAGGAGAAATACCCTTGGCCAGCTGGTAAGCGGCAGGGCTCTGATTTGAATTTTCTGATCTTTCTGGCTCAGACACATGGGGTTTTTTTAACCCAAAGTATGTCACCTGCAAAGTATCTCCCTTGGGGAGAGAGAAACTCAAAATAGTGCAAAGGAACAGAAAAAGCTTACAGTGTTTTGCTCTAGCAACTGAAGCCAATCTCCCTACTATCTTCTCCCTCCCTGATCATACTTCCTGGGCACCCTCAGGGGAAAATTACACTCCTTGCTCCCCGCACCCCACCCCTAAGGATTTTTATTCAGGTGAAATAATTGTATCAAAGCTGTACCTTGTGGCGGGGAGGAAGGGTGAGTAGAAGAACTCATGAGCTGATTAAATATGAGCCAGCAAGGGAGAAACTTCTTTCCCTCCATCCAGCTTCTCAACCCACTACTCAACCAAAGCATCACCTCTCAGGGAATAACTGCCAAGACCCACAGTTTAGTTAATAAAATGTGAGAGCAGGAAGGGGCTGTAAATAATAATAACAATGTTTACCTAGTGCTTTTTATGTAATAGCCAAGCACCGTTCCAGGGATGGGATATTACACAGAGACCCATTTAACACACACACACACACACACACACACACACACACACACACACACACACACACACAGTACAAATGGGAAAACTGAGACCCAGAAAGGTGACAGAATGTGCCCAAAGTCTCTCAGCTCTTAGGAAAGGGACTTGGAATCAAGCTCACACAGCCTGGCTCCTAGATGCTCCCCTGCCTCTCAAAGGTCATCTCTCCTCACTGTCCCCTTTGCCCCCACAAAGGCAGAGTCAGCAAGGTGTTGGGTCTTCTGGCTGGGACCCAGGGCTCCTGTCACACCCGAGGGGCTTGGCACACTCACGACTCCAGGAGGGTGCTAATGGCACTTCATTCAGTTCAGATTTCAGATCCCACCAAACTAGAAAATACTTTCTTTTTTTTATTATTTTTTAAAACATTTGTATTTACTGTTGAGAGAGAGAGAGAGAGACAGCGCACACGCGTGTACGCGCATGCATGAGTGGGGGAGGGGCAGAGAGAGCGGGAGACAAAGAATCCGAAGCAGGCTCCAGGCTCTGAGCTGTCAGCACAGAGCCTGACACGCGGGGCTGGAATCCATGAACTGTGAGATCATGACCTGAGCCAAAGTCTGACGCTGAACCAGCTGAGCTACCCAGGCACCCCTGAAACTAGAAAATTCTTAAATACCTATTTATTTGTCTGACATCTGTGCTCTGCTGGGCTTATCGAAGGCTAGCTAGAACTTCCACTGGATTCTTCCCATTTCCCTTCAGCAGAGATACGAACAGAAGCCAGAGGGACGGTGGCACCTTGCACCTCACACACCCAGCAGGGCCTGGCAATGGCTCTAAGCACTCCCTGCAAGGCCAGCAAGTATTTTGATAATCTTTCCCCTACGGGATTCTCCCGTGGAGAACACATGGACGCAGTCGGGAGCAATCTTTCAGCAGATTCCACAGGAAGGAACACTACATCACTGGAGGGCATTTTGACGCTCAGGGCTTGGGAGAAGGGAAGCAGGCTTGGAGGCAAGGGCTGCCCAGACGTTCGTGGACCCCTCAGCCCCCAGTGTACAGAGGTGGCTGGCTGCAGTGGACGTGGTCGAGTGGGAGGCAGACGGGGTGGGGGTCGAAAGCACAGCCTACAGAGTCAAACCTGGGCTTCAGGACTGGTCCCGCTGCTTGAGGCCACGTGACCTCCAGCGAACCACTTCAGCCTCTCTGGACCTCAAGTTCCGCCCTGGAAAACGGGGATAAGAGAGCAGTACTCACCTCTTGGACTGGCCCTGGAGAATCAGACACAATAACATTAGCAAAGCACTGAGCACAGGGCCTGGCACATGCATGCGCTGAGTCACTACCATACAGACAACTGTCATCGTGAGATCCTTCTCTTTCCTTGAAAACGAGCTCATGGGGTGTGTCCTCTGCTGTCACCGGTCCCCTTTATTGAGCCTCCTTTAGGGGACCTGGGACCCCACATGTGACCCCAAATGTGCCTTTGGGAGGAGAGGGAGAACCCTGAAACATTGTCCCTTGTGGCCACAAGTTCCTTCTGCCAGCACAGAAGTTCCAGGGCCCATCCTGGCTCACAGCCAACTCCCGACACGTGTCAGGTCAGCTGGGCAATGAGAAAAGCCCCACAGACTCCTAGCACGGGACATCTCTTCACAAAGGCATATAACTTTGAAAAAGATAAAACAAAATTAAACATTTACAAGAAGAGGAATAATACAAAGCCACTGGGGACAAAAAAGACTTGGTGCAGACCGGGGGGCACAGGGTAGAGTCCAGGCTGGTCAGGACCTCAGGGGCCTGTCTGACACGGTGGCTCCCCCCACCCCTCAGGCCCATTTTCTAGCCCCACCCCCAGGGCCTCTTTCAGAAGACTGATTTGCATCTTTGGTATCTATAGGCCCCAAATGATACAGAGGATTGCCCTGGGGCCCAACATGCTCCTACTGACTCAAGGTCAGACAGTGGATTCCCGAGACAGAAAAGCCACTTCCTGTGTCCCTAAGCCACCTGCCTGATAGCTACTTTCTCCTCTGAGGGCACCCGAGTCACCTGCAGGGGCAGGGCGGGACCTGGTCCAGAGAAGGGGCTGGGAGAACGAAGAGCCCAGGCCACACACAAACCTGTGGTTTGGGATGGTGTAGAGTGGACACACTGCTCATCCACAGAAGAAACCTAACCCTCCTGTAAAGGGATTGATCCATCCCACCTGAACTTTAGGAGAGATAATCTCACGTCGCAAGGTCTTGGGGCCAACACACTAATCCTTGTACACATTCCGCCCCCTTCCCCAACCTGTGCATACCCACATCACTGCCCTCCTGATCCCAGATCCCTCCTGAAGCCACAGGGCCCCTTTTTTTAAAATGATCTAAGAATCCTGTTTGGTGTTATGGGGGGGAAAATGTGTGTCTAGGTGTAGGGGTGTGTGTGTAGGGGTGGGTATTCATGTAGGGAGGGAGAAGGTTGACAAGAAGTCCAAGCACATGGGCCAGAAAGAAGTCTTAAACACAACTGCAGCCTATCTCCTCTCTATTACCCCAACTTATCAGCTCAGGCCCAGGGTCACAGGAGGTCAGCAAGCCGACCTAGTTCCCACACCTGGCATGTGGCTTTGAGCAGTGGAAGTGGCTGCCGTGGCAACTAGGTCCTGCAATAAGTCTGTGGAGTCCTGGGCTCGGGCCCAGATCCTGTATGGTGGGGACAGCAGTGTGCCCTGTCCCTGATCTGACTGTGCCATGCCAGTCCCAGAAGCTCCCTCAGAGGCAGGCATGAAGCCAGAACACTTCATGAAGACTGGATGTCTGATAACAGCCCCAGCCCTCTGGAAACCTCACACTGGCCAGTGGCATAGAACCCACCAGGTCCCAGCCCTCCCTGGAGCTCTGGGCATCCGATTTCAGTGCACTTATGCTTCAGCTACTCCCACAGGAAGGAGAGGGCATGCTCCCACCCTGTTTTTAATTTCAGGAATACAGCAATCAGCCATACTTGTGGTTTCATTATAGTCAGAGTGGTAGCTACCCACATTCTTCACAGACTTCAAACCTGATCCCAGTAGAGCCCCAAACTGTGACTCTGGAAGTAGACAAATAGGCCCAGGAGACCAGCAAAGGGACCCCACTCTCTGTGGTAATGGATGAGAACACAGGTACAGAGAAGTAGACACATTTAACCAAAGTCACACAGCTAGTGAGAAGGCAGAGCCGGATTTTAATTGGGCGCCATGGCCGTGGAGCACTTAGCCTCTGTGCTTCACTCTGTCTCTGCAAAAAGATAAGGGCCATGCCCTAAATGCCCAGTGAGGAGCTGGGACCCCATCTGGGTGTGAGAGGAAGTCACTGTGTTTTTAGGCGGGAGAGTGACCTGATCTATTACACTTTTTGGGTAATGTTTATTTATTTATTGAGAAAGAGAGAGAAAGCATGAGGTTGGGAGGGGCAGAGAGAGAGTGGGAGAGAGGATCTCAGGCAGTCTCCACTATCAATAGGGAGCCTGATGCAGACTCCATCTCATGAACTGTGAGATCATGACCTGAGCTAAAATCAAGAGTCAGAAGCTTAACCGACTGAGCCACCCAGGCACCTCTATAGCACTTTTAAGTGACTGATCTGCTCACAGTGGGGAGAATAGATTGTAGAAGATCAAGTCAGAGACTACATCATTAATCCAGGCACTAACATTATTGTAACTGACTAGCATACCAGCAACTCTTTGTTTTTAATTTTTAAAGCCTATCAGACATTGCACTTTTATTTTTTGTGGTTTATCTTCAAAGACTTTGGCAGCTAAAACAATACATCTTTTCTTTCCTTAAAAAAAAAAACAAAAAACCTCCAAAACTCAATAGACACACCCTCCAAAATGATTTAGGGTAGGAAAGCCAGTTTTTGCCAGTCTTACCTAATTCCACTATAAAGCATCTTTTCTACGGTCTTTAGATTGTTATCAAATGAAGCCAATGATCTTCCTAAGTTGGGAAGTTGATTCTTGCTCCACCCAGGTTGTTTCCACAGCTAGGAAAAGGGGGTAGAGTCTTAACTCCAGTGGGAACTTGGGGTGTGGGTTTATGTGTGGAAGAGAAGTTCATGGGCTATACAAAAATTTAAGCATCTGATCTTGAGCATTTAAGGGGGCGGGTATTAGGACTACAGTGATAAATCATGGCTCCCCAGACCAATTTACCCTGTGACACTGACTCTGGATGTGGTGTCTGTGTGTTCCAGGAGCTCTTGTAAAAGAAAACAATAAAGGCATACTGATAGACCTCCCAGGGAAATATGCAGAAATGTTATTTCATACAAACCTCCAAGCTCCTGTAAACAATTGCCTAAGGTACTTATGTAAAATGCAACTTCTAAGGGCATCTGGATGACTTAGCCAGTTAAGTCTCTGACTTCCGCTCAGATCATGATCTCATGGTTCCCGAGTTTGAGCCCCACATCAGGCTCTGTGCTGACAGCTCAGAGCCTGGAGCCTGCTTCAGATTCTGTGTCTCCCTCTCTCTCTCTGCTCTCCCCTGCATCTAGCATTTCCCTTCCAGCCCAGCTACCTTCTGATGCCCAGAGTGGGGTGGCCTGTTCTGGGGTGCAGGTTCAAGGCAAGTTTCCCTGCCCTGACACCCTTTCCCGGATGTCAGGTTGTCTAACTTCTGTGTGACTCCCTTGCCTCATCACTAAAATGATAACTATTGTTAACTATTGTTCACCCCATAGTGCGCTTGTGTTTCTGCAAGTAAAACAGAACAATTATCATCATTAGTGATGACATCATATGATCATTACTGGAAGTGAAAGGGTAGGAGAGGAGGTGGTCAAATCTAAAGCACACACTCAAAGCTACGATGAATAAGGACCCAGAATTACCCAGGAAACAACCACCCTGGAGCCTGGGCAGGTTAGTCAGAGGATTCTCTTAAGCTCCTGGCGCTACTCCAGAAGCCACTTCATAGGCTGGATCAACACCATTCCACACCCCCGGGGCCAGCTTCTGCTGGCTCAGCATTGCCCTGAGCTCCAGGGCCCAGCACCAGGCTGGCAGCTTCCTACCTGGCTGGTCCCAGTCTCCCGAGGCTGGTTTGGATCAGATGCAGCTGTTCCTGTGGCTGAATGCAAAAAGCAAAGGCCTTCTGGGTTTGGTGTGAGGAAATTCCGGGAACTCAGGCAAGGCTGGGGCTGCCTTCCAAGGCTGGTTCTGCTGAAAGGGGAGTAACCCGGGTCACAGGCTGGTCGGACCTGGGTCTGCGGCCTCTCCTGGGATTGCCTTCTGGGCTATAGAGCTAACACTGCCCACCCAGCCCAGATGCTTCCCTGCCCGTTGTCTGAACAGCTCACAATTTAATGCTAAATAACAGTGACTCACAGGACAGTGGTTCCCTTTTTTGCCAGAGCAGTCTTCTATAAATCAAACCTTTCTCCTAGGTGGAGAAAGGTCTTTACTTTTCAATAGAGCAGGAGGCAAGCAAAGTGTTGTGATTGGAAGCACACACGTGCAGTCAGATTATCTGCATTTCGAGGTGGTTCCACCATTGACAAAGTGGTGTGACCTTGGGCAAGTTATTTAACCTCTCTGTGCCATAGGTTCCCCACCTGCAAAATGGGGAAAACAGTAGCACTTACTTTATAGGGTCATGATGAGGGTTAAGTGAGTTTAGAGCTATGCCTGGCTCATAGTAGGCACTTCTTCTATCAGTGTTTGATAAAAGTCCAATCGTGGAGAACTGCTTATGTAAAATCTATATAATGGAATACTACACAGCTACTAAAGTCTGTATTATAAAAGAATAGCAATATGGAAATATATTCATCATCTATTATTAGGTGAAACAGTAGACTCTACAACAAACTACAGTGTAACCATTATTGTTGAAAAAATAATAAAAAATAAATCTACATACATGGAAAAGTGTACTAAAATACACCAAAAGAGTGTTTTCTATCTTCCAAAATTTCTGTGTTCTCTGTATTACTTTAGTAATTAAAAACAAATAAGAAAACAATAAAAATTATTCAGTAATACAATATAGGAGCAATTATTTAAGTGTAGTAGAGGTGCAAAATCCAGATTAAATGATCATGCTTTACAATGATGATGATGATGATGATGATGAGTGTCACCTGGGCGGCTCAATTGGTTAAGGATCCGACTTTGGCTCAGGTCATGATCTCGTGGTCTGTGAGTTCGAGCCCCGCGTCGGGCTCTGTGCTGACAGCTCAAAGCCTGGAGCCTGTTTCAGATTCTGTGTCTCCCTCTCTCTCTGCCCCTCCCCTGCTCATGCTCTGTCTCTCTCTCTCTCTCTCTCTGTCAAAAATAAACATTAAAAAAAATTAAAAAAAAAAAAAAAAAGGATCCAGTGCTTGATTTCAGCTCAGGTCATGATCTCATGGTCAATGGGTTTAAGCCCTGAGTCGGGCTCTGCACTGGCAGCACACAGCCTGCTTGGGATTCTCTCTCTCCCTCTCTCTTTGCCCCTCCCCTGCTGGCATGCTCTCTCTCAAACTAAATAAATAAACTTAAAAAAAATGATGATGAAGATGATGATGATGATATTGGTTCTAACAGTCCCTAGCCTAGATCATTCAGAGCTGAGGCTAAGAAGTAACCACTACCACGTGCTTTAATGGTTGGCAAAATGTTATCATCAAAAGGAAAAAATAATACTACATGTTTATATGGCTACGACATACTATTGTGCTTCTGGGAATAATCAAAAGCTAATCATACCAACACAGCCAGATTTAAAACTTACCTAGGCAACAGGTGACCCACATACGTAAAATAAACAAAAAAGCAAATGACCATGTGTAAAAGCAGTGAATTGAGAGTGCTTTGCAAGGTGGTGAGTGAAGGGGTGTCATGCAAGTTGCATGCATGGACAGGATGGGGTGGGGTGGGGGAGGGTTCCTCCAGCCATTGAGTCAGAGGTTTCAAGAAGGAAATGGAACTTCAGGCTGCTAAAATAAAGGAAGGAGATAAGCATCTCCTTTTACTGCTCACTTGTGTAGAACTCGAATGGAGAAAAGAATAAGTCGAGAAGTATCGCCTGAAACATGACCTTCGGTAATAAGCAGACTTCTCTACTCTGTCACCAAGCCACTTCTCCCTCTGCTCCAGGGTTTGACAAAACAATGAAAACCCCCAAACATGCTGCATGTGGGCTCTGATGGATGAGGCTAATGTGAAATTGAACCCTTGGTGTGACAGAGAACAGGTAGTAGGAAGAATCCCCAGACCACTTTAACCTCACCTACAATGTGCCTCCTCTGGTTTTGCCTGGTGTTCTTAACACCAATAGTTTCATACATCCTTTCCCCAAATCCAACCAACTGGGGGTCCCTTTGCAAGTTGTCATGATCTTGTTCATCTCCATACTTTTAATCCATAGATTCCCTCCCCAGCATCCTGTTACCCTCAGAAGACACGAAGACATTTGCAAGGAAAAAATACTAATTGCAAATACTGAAATGTGCTGGCTGAATGAAACTTTTGACTGACAGAAACTGGTTTCAGTTCCTACTTTATGGTTTCCACCAAAGTCCCTCATGTTACTCACCTACTCACAAACCACATTGATATCCACATGGAAAGGATCATCTCCACAATCCCCCAAACACCTGACCTGGCTGGAATTCTTTCTTTCTTTCCAAAGACTCATGGGGTCCTGGGGTTGCCTTCCCAGGCCTGTGTCCAGTGCCCAGCCAGGACGAGGTTGGCAGGTTGTTTTTTCAGCAAGAGCCAACAGTGATTAGAATACACAGGTGCTTTCTGTTGATGCTTGTGGGGAAAAGACTTCTAAGCTTCAGGTTTATAAAAACAAAATTGGTATCAGGAGGAGAACTGATTGCGCAGTTGAAGAAGGCAATGAAAAGCATCACCCGAAGTGCCACAATAACCTGAAAAAAAGTCCTCATTGTGTTCGGAGAAGGGAGGGCCGGGGAGCCCAAATGAAGTCAGCGCTTTTTCCCTTCCAAGAGCATTTGGTTTAAAGCCACAGAGAAGAAAGGAACAACAGGGTGTCCACAGGTGACCCCTCAGGCACATGTGATAACAGCAGGCCTTCCTGGTGGTGGGGGTGTCTCTCATCCCTTCCTCTGCTTTCTGACCCCAAGAGTTGGAGAGGCTACATTGATTTACAGCCTCATCTCTTTTCCCTTCTTTCTGATCCTCCCAGTCTGCGGTCTGGTCAAAAGCACACTCAAGGGAGGGAGAAGCCAATGAATCTGCCTAACTGGGGAGGGGTTTTGAGCAAGCACTGACATTGTGACACGAACTTTGTTTTCAAACGCCCCCCACCCCCACCCTGCGCTTCAGTGGAGCAAGGCTGTGGTGTGGACAGGTGTTTGCAGGGGCCCCCAGAACACAGAGCCTTTTCTTAGCATAGGGCGACCCTGACGAGGAGGTCTTCAACTACTGGCATCAGACTAGGGTTGACACTGCTGAGTGCTCAAAGGAAGCCCTCCTCTCCATTAGAGTGGCAAGAAGGGGGGAGGGCAATATCTCCTGGCAAGAAGCAGGGAGGGCAGTATCTCCTGGACTAGACATGGAGAGAGAAAAAAAGATGGCAGTTTAGATACAAAAGCTGTTGTGTGTATGTTTTTAAAATTCTATTTCTCACTTATGGGGTTTAGATTGGAGGAAAAAATTCTTTATCTGATCAATGCAACCCTCCTCTGTAAGGACCATCATATAATTCTTTCACATCTCTATCTTAAATACATGTTTTTTAAAACAAGAAAAAATAAGTTAACTTTCTATAGTCAAGTCACAAAATAAATCTATCTGTTCAATGCTCTGTTTTCATTGCTTTCCCTCTGCAAAGGTGTTTTGGGGAACACTCAAACCTTTATTTTACTTATTTTTAAGAGAGAGAGAGAGTGTACAGAGGTGGAGAGAGCAGGGAGAGAGAATCCCAAGAATCTCTGCCAGCACAGAACCTGAGCTCGATCTCACAAACTGTGAGCTCATGACCTGAGTCAAAATCAAGAGCCAGTGGCTTAACCGACTGAGCCACCCAAGTGCCCCCACTTATACCTTTAGACTCGTTTTTGCTACACAAAAAAGATCAGGCTAGCTTGACCAAATCCATAAGGGAATGAAATAAAAATCCAGGTGCCCCAGTACTTGTTAAGCAGTATAAATCCATTCCTGGTGGGACAGGGGTTAGAAGGGTAGACGAGGCTGGCCAGGGGTGGCTTCCCTCCCTGCACCTGAGCCCTTGTTTCTGTCTTTGCATCTACTGGAGGGGCCAGCCCAGGAAGCCAGGTGAGCATAGCTATGCTACACCTGGCAAAGCTGGGGCCGCAGAAGCCTCCCTGCTCTGCTGGTGCAGGTTATCTGCCCCCTCTTCCTCAGCCCCTGGAAAGGTAATTTGAGTACTGAGAACTAAAACCCAAAGTCACTAATTTGGAGAGACCTTACCCTAGCAGGGCTAATCAGAGCCGGAAGGGCCCATGAGCTCTGCCCTGGGGCAAACACATCTTAGGCGCTCAAACTGGGAAACTCATCCCTTTTCCCTAAAAGATGGCTGTTAGGGTCCCTTCTGCAGGTCACGTGCAGCCCCAAGTGATGCCTGTGAGTTCAAGCCCCTGAGCGGGGACTACTTTCCAAGGCGGCACCAGCTGCCCCACCCAGTACCACTGCTTTCCTACTTTCCATCTCTCTATTTCATCCAAGTGACTGTTCCTGTCCTTGAATGCTACACACAGATCCCTGACTGAGTTCTCCAGGTTTTCTGAACACCAGTGTCTCTAATAGCCTCCTACTCCCTGGGTAGGTCTCCAACTGTCTAGTGACGTCCAGCAGACTTCCTAGGCCTCTCTGTGGCTCCCACTCCCTCTTCCTCCTTTCGTCTTTCCCTCCGCAGCCTCTCCAGACACTGCACTTCTCTCTCTCCAGCCACCTCTTCCTTCGCTGGCTCTTCCTCCTTCCTGCCACCATCCTCTCTTGTTCCACACCCTTTCTGCACTCTCGCCTGACCTCTGCTGCCTGCGATCATCCCCGGCCACCACCGTAACTGGCCTTCAGGGTCCCAGGCTGGCATCACAGGGAGACAAGGAGCTGCCCCCACTGAGGATGGCCTCCAAAGGGGTTTTCCCGATTCCAGTTGTTACAACTCGTGATGGAGGGCAAAGCAGGACAATATTCCTTAGGCCTGGGTTGCCACCCTCTTCTTCCCACTAGTCTAAGAAACTAGGCTTCCTTGGAGTCCCCAGGCTGGTCCCCCCAAAATCTGATTTCTTTTTGCTCCTAGAGGCAAACTTCTTAGTAAGACCCACAAGGCCATGCTTGCTCTCTGAACCCTTGCCACATTGGTCTGCCTTCTGTTTCTTGAATGTGCTATAGTCCCTCCTACTGTAGGCCCTTCCGTCACCTCTATCTGGAACATTCTACCTCCTTCCCCTCTTTTATCTATTAACTCCTTTTGTTACTTATCTGTTGCTATGTAACAAATTAG
Source organism: Puma concolor (assembly GCF_028749965.1). Taxonomy (NCBI): domain Eukaryota; kingdom Metazoa; phylum Chordata; class Mammalia; order Carnivora; family Felidae; genus Puma; species Puma concolor. Next base: position 80,000,674 of record NC_141674.1, read on the forward strand.
CCCCCAAGTCTGCCAGCCTAAAACAACACAAATTTGCTATTTCACAGTTTCTTTGGGTCAGGAAACTGGGAGCAGCTTAGCCTGATGGTTCTGGGTCAGGAGTCTCTCAGGAGGTTACATGTGAGCTGTTAACCTGGGTTTCTGTCATCTGGAACCCCTTCCTAGCTCCCTCACTTGGTGGTTGGTAGACCTCAGTATCTTCCGGACTATTGGTGGAGATATGGGTTCTTTGTCACATGACATTTACGTGGGCTGCCTGAGTGTCTTTAGGATATGCAAGCTGACTTCTTCCAGAATTAATGACCAGAAAGAGAGAAAAGGAGGGGCGCCTCAGTGGCTCAGTTGGTTAAACATCTGGCTCTTGATCTCAGCTCAGGTCTTGATCTCAGGGTTGTAGGCTCAAGCCCTGTGTTGGGCTCCATGCTGGGTGTGAAGCCTACTTAAAAAAAGAGAGAGAGAAAGAGAAGGAGCCTAAAACAGAAGCTGCAGTCTTTGGAACCTAATCTCAGAAGGGACATATCATCCCTTCTGCCATATGTTATTGGTTAAGTACACCAAACCTGGTACAGAGTGGGAGAAGACCACACATGGTATGAATACCAGCATATGAGGGTCATAAGGCCTATCATGGGAGGCTGACTTAATTATCACTTCCTTTTCCTCAATATATATTTGTAGGATTTTCTGATTAAAGTTTGTCTCTCCCATTTGATTGTAAGCTTCTTGAGAACTGGTATCTGTTTTGCTCATGTATCAGTTAGCTCTTGCTTTTAAACAAACCAACTGAAGACTCAGTGGCTTAAAAACACATCCATGCATTCGTTCTCAGGTGTCTATGGGTCAGCTTATGCATCTGGCATCATCTATTGGGTTAGCTGGGGCTGATAGGCCCAAAATGGCCTCATTAATCTGTCTGGGGGGTAGCTGGCCATTGGCTGGAATAATGAAAGTCAATGGACCACGTGTCTCTCGTTATTTAGCAGGCTAAGCAGGGTGCGTTTGCATGACAGGTGTAGGGTTTCAAGAGTAGGAACCGAAAGGTACAAGGCCTCTTAAACGATTTGGTAAAGGTACAACAGCCCTTCCACCACTTTCTATTGGTCAAGACAAGTCATAAAGCCAGCCCAAATTCAAAAGGTAGAGAAATGGGGGCACCTGGGTGGCTCAGTTAGTTTAAGCATCCAACTTCAGGTCATGATCTCGCGGTTCGTGAGTTCGAGCCCTGCGTTGCGCTCTGTGACGACAGCTCAGAGCCTGGAGCCTGCTTCAGATTCTGTGTCTCCCTCTCTCTCTGACCCTCCCCTGCTCATGCTCTGTCTCTCTCTCTCTCTCTCCCAAAAATAAATAAACACTAAACACACACACACACACACACACACACACACACAAACCCAAAGGTAGAAAAATAGACACAAGCTGAGAGAAACTGCAAAGTCACACTGCAAAGAGGTACGGATAATGGGAAAGGGAAAATGCAGCAATGTTTGTAAACAATTTATGACAGCACACCACAGTATCTCCAGAGCCTAGCAGGGTGCCTGGCACATACAAGGTATTCAATAAAAAGTATTTCTTTCTTTCTTTTTTTTTTTACAAGTTTATTTCTTTATTTTCAGAGAAAGAGCATGAGTGGGAGAGGGGCAGAGAGAAAGGGAGAGAGAGAGAATCCCAAGCAGGCTCTGTGTTGTTAGTGCGGAGTCTGATATAGGGCTTGATCCCATGAACTGAGAAATCATGACCTGAGCTAAAATCAAGTGCTGGACACTTAACTGAGCCAGCTAGGTGCCCCAAAAGAGTATTTCATAAATGAATGAGTTTGTTTGAACATTTTATCTTTAGTTGTCTTTGTTTTGCTTTTTTTTGTTGTTGTTGTTGTTGCTGTTGTTTTTTTGCTTTTCGCCCATCTCCGTTGCTGTTGTGCAAGCACTTTGAAGACAGGGAACTTATCTTATTCATGTTTGTGACCTCACGATATTGACACAGCATTGGGCGGGCTTCAGTAGTGATGAATAAGCGTAATGCCAACTCTTTCAAACCCTGTCCACACATCACTATCATTTTGCCTTCCTCAGAGTTTAAAGGCTTCCATAGCAGATTTGTGTAGGCTCTGCAATGCAACAAACCAGGGCTTGGATCCTGAATCTGTCATTGACCAGCTGTGTGACTTCAGTAAGTCCTTCACCCAGCTGAGCCCCAGTTTCTTATTCCACAAAATGGGGGTGACTTCCCCAGAACCGCTGTATGGCTTCAGTGCAACTGGATGTGCGAGTACTGAACACAGTAGTAGGCACTGAATAAATGTCCCCCCCCTTTCCCTTTCCCCTGATGCCCCACATCACCTTGACATCAGACCCCTCCGGCCCCTGCCCTGGCTCTCCTAGCCTTGCCCAGGAAGGCCACATCTGTTGCACACCCCTCAGGTCCCTTGAGCACAATCACTGATGTAAACATAACAGCTAAACCCCAATCAGCAGTGCAATTCCTACGGACACAGATGGGCAGGAAAACTGTTCATCACAGGTGATTTTTGTCACTGCCTGGTCGAGCTTCTCTAATCCTGAGGCCAGAGGATCTTCCTCTTGTGCCCCTCAGGTGTCTGGAGGCCCAGCTGTCTTCTGTTGCTCTGTCCTACTGATCATTCACCCTCCAGTCACCATACAAGTGCTTACTGCTCAGGTCCTTTTAAAGATCCTCTATGTATTTCTTCTTCCCGGCTTGGCTGTCTTATCTCATGTTCTTCCCTTTCTTTCTTTACACCTCCTTCTCCCCTCTTCCTCCACCCTTTACTATTTTTGAGCTTTTTTCCATATGCCAGGCAACATGCTAAGCACTTTACATTAATTGTCTCATTAATTCTTACATCACACCTAATGGCATAAGAACTATCATCACACCACTGTTTCCCTGATGAGACTGAGGCTCAGAGAGTTCACCTAACTTGCTCATGACCACACACTTGGTAGGTGGTAGAGCCAGGATTAAGCCTGGGTTCTTGCCCCAAAGCTTATAGCATCTCCCTCATTTTATACTCCCTTTCCTCTTGTCACCCAGTTGTTCATCCTGCAGGGACTTCCTGCTAGAACATTCCTTCTCCTCTCTAGACGGCTGGTCTTAGAAGTTCTTCAAAATTACCTCCTTCCTCCTCAGCTCCTCACTTTCCTTTCTCCCTTGGGCAGCATAGTTCAACAGAACTTTCTGTGATGATGGGAATGTTCTCTGCACTGTTCTTTACCATAGTTACTAGACACATGTGGCTTTTGAGTACTTTTGATATGTGATCAGTATGACAGAAATTGCATTTTAAATTTTATCTAATTTTAATGAACTTAAATGTAAATAGCCACCTGTAGCTATTGGACAACACAGCAGTACGGTGTCATCTTTGTGTAGTGTCTACCGGAGAGAGGATGGGAAGTGGAGGTGGGGAAGGATACATGGGGAGAAAAGCAACTTGAGGAAGCCACAGACTATTTTCTTGTGAATCAAATTGACCTAAGACTAAGCTTCTCGTAAGGAAAAATCATTTAATAATGACCAGATTTCTGGTCCAAGATCTTTTCCTGGACTTCTGCCTTCCAATCACCAAATTCCTGGTGAGGTCATCAAGAATGCCAGGCTTTTGGAGTCATGTGGAGGCTCTCCAGAGGGACAGCCTTCCTAAGCAACATGCAGGCTGAAATGTACTCATTTCAGTGTAGGGAGAGTGAGAAATCACTGAAATAAGGTTTCCTTTTTCAGTGTATTGCTGAAATCCAAGTGCCATCCATATGACCTTTGACTTGCAATTTACAATTCTATAGAGCTTCCCACTCTATAGAATTTCTGGAAATGCAGATTTAAAAACTCACCAGCAATAGTTTCAGAAACCCAGAGTGGCACTTTTTTTTGTCTTGAATTAAGGCAGCTTCCAGGATTTATACACAAAGAGACCTCAGAAATGGTTTCTTGATGAATTTGATAATCATGAGCCTTCAATGATTAACAAATTTCTATTGGAAAAATCTGCCCAGTTCTGGAAGCAAAAAAATCATTCTTTTACTCATTTATTCATCTAACTATCCATCCATCCATCCATCCATCCATCCATCCATCCATCTATCCACCAACAAACATTTTCTGAGTTTATAGGAAGGTTTAAAATGCAGGTGGGGAAGGGAGCTGAAAAGAAAAAGAGAAAGACAAAAACTTATAGATTCAACTTCCTTTTAATTTCAAAAGCAAATAGGTAGGTTTTATGCTAGTAATCCAAAGGACGTATAGCACTGAGTCCCTGTTCTTAGTGTTTTCTACCAGGTATCTTTTATCTATCTATCTATCTATCTATCTATCTATCTATCAATTAAATATTATCAAGTCCTTTTAATGCACAGACTGTTCATTTAGTTATTATCACATAATTGTGAAGTTATAAAGCATTTTAATTATGTTTTTTATTATGAAACTGACAGCCTTAATAAACTGCAATTTATCTTTTCATATACCTGCTTCTATTTCTAGAGTGGGGGTCCTAGAAGGCTAGGACATCTCATTGACTGTTGTGTCCTCACACCCTAGAGCACTGCCTGGCACACATTGGGTGCTATTAAATGTTGGAACATAAAGCCACAGAAATGTGACACTTGGTTAGATCCACGATCCACCCCGTCAGCAGTTTGTCTCCAACATGGGAGTCAAAATCCCAAAGGAATCTGAAGAACTTGTGCTGAGATCAATTCATTGACTCCCTCCCTTCCTGATTATATGTCTAGCTTCTGATGTCAAGGGATAAGAAATTCTCTAAGTACACTAATCACAAATAGGACCTCAATTTTTTCCCCTCATGTCTTTTTGTACATGTGTCCTAAAACCTCATCACGTTCAAAAGTTGTTTGTTCCCTATCTACTTCTAACAACATAATATTTGGTGAAGATTTCAAGATTATCATAGTCTTATCCATGACTTTCACAGTTTTTATGAACTTTTGTCACATCCAGTTTTGACTTGTGCCTTTACAGACCAGAATGTATTCTTGAGAAAAGCCTTTTTTGAATATGGAAGTCACCCATTTTGCCTTTTTGTCATGTCTGTATAGTCTTCTCTGGGGACCTTTCATAAGGTACAGGGACAAAAACTATATAGAATATTCATTCTTTTATTTATTTATTTGATGACTCATTCAGCAAATATTTATTGCATGCCTACTATGTGTCAGCCACTGCAGTTCTGTATTGGGTTAAGACTGAATAAAATTATAAATCCCTTCTTGTTCCTCCCTTCCTGATGCTCTCTCCTGTTCAACTTCTAGGGCAAACATTACGTTTGCTCTTATGGGCTGAACTGTATTCCCGCCAAATTCAGATATTGATGTCCTAATCCTTAGTACCTCAGAATGTGACTATATTTGGAGATAAGGCCTTTAAAGGCATCACTAAGGTAAAATGAAGTCATATAGGTGGGCTTTATCCAATATGATTGGTGTCCTTCTAAGTAAGAAAAGATTAGGACACAGATACGCACAGAGGGAAGAGCATGTGAAGACATGGGAAGAAGAGAGCCATGTACAAATCAAGGAAAGAGACCTCAGACAAAACCAACCCTCCTGACACCTTGATCTTGGACTTCTACTCTCCAGAACTGTGAAAAAATTAATTTCTGTTGTTTAAGCCACACAGCCTGAGGTGCTTTGTTATGGCAGCCCCAGCAGACTAATAGCTTTGGAAACTCATAACCCCTGTGTATATATCCTTTTATTTCTTTTCCTTCATTTTCTTCTCTTTTCTCCTTTTTGTTTTGTTTTGAAGTGTTGATGATCTCTTAGAGATATTTTACTTTTCACATGTGTGTCGTCTTTCCTTGGCTAGGTCATAAGTTCCTCAAGGGAAAAGCCAAGGAAACAAGACACCATCTTTGGGATTTTCACCTACCCCTGAGCAATAGGCAGGGCCATTTTATTTTATTTTTTAATGTTGATTTATTTTTGAGAAAGACAGATAGATTGAGAGTGGGGGGTGGACAGAGAGAGAGGGAGACACAGAATCTGAAGTAGGCTCTAGGCTAGCTGTCAGCACAGAGCCTGACGCAGGGCTCGAACTCATGGACTATGAGATCATGACCTGAGCTGAAGTCAGATTCTTAACCGACTGAGCCACCCAGGCACCCCAATGCAGGGGCCATTTTAGAGTTGAGGAAAAAGAGGCTCTGGAGAGATAGCCAAGTTGCCCGAGGTCTCTCCAGTTGGCCAGGGAGGTGAGGGTGTGCTGGGTTCTCCATACAACTGCCTGGTCTCAAAGCCATCACACCTGCCACCTCACCAGTCTTCCTTCTTGAGTGCCTGAGCTGGTGGCTCACAATTAGTTAAATACTTCAGAGAGCTGAGCTCAGAGCTGACCCACAGCAGATGCTCAAAAACTGTTTATGGACTTCAGTGATTTAAATCAAGATGGTTTGACTGACCCAGGGCGATTAACCTGACAGCACTTCTCTCACATAGTGGACAGACGGAAGCTCTCTGGGAGAAATGTAAAGACCCGGGGTGTCAGGAATCACTATCTCTTCCTCCCCCCAGCTAACAGATAAAAGCTCTGTCTTGACTGTTCACTTTTAAATTTTCTGTCAGAACAAGTTGCAAACATTAATGCATTTGGTAGCGCTCAGTCAACTGGCAGTTATTTGTTGTGACAGGGCAAAGATGGCATCCGCCAAGGATGTTGACATCCTCCAACCCAGCCCAGTTTCCTTTGGACCAAGAATGTCAGCATCCTTCTCCAGGGAGGACAACTGTTTCACCCCCAGCAGAGGCCTGCAGGCAACAGGATGCAGAAAGAGCCCTAGGGCAGGTTGCAGGGGCAGGCAGGGCCAGGAGCAGCCTCCGCAGGAGTCCATCTCTACCATGGTTTAAAACACTCTGGAAACAATGGCCATTTAAATGCTCCTTTGGTAGTGAAAATGGTTATAAAAATAGATCTGACCTTTTGTGTTTTTCCAATCTTGCACCATGTGTATTTATCACCTATTCAAAAATAAATTAAAAAAAAATTGTTTTAAGTTTCCCATGGTCTTACACCCAGAGCTTGAAACAGTGTAGAACTGACTTAAGAGCGCTGGCCTGGGGGGTCAGTGAAATGGTATTAATTTCTGCTCTACCACTAACTTAGTTTCTGAAACACAAATTCTTCCTGCTTAAAATCCTCAGAAGCTCAATCACCCACAGAATAAATTCAAACTCATTAACTTGACCTGTGAGACGAGGGGTGATCTAACTCCTACCTACCTGTCTTAGTGTAAGATCCCCCCAGAAGCAGACCCCTCCATAAGGATTTGGGTGCTAGTGGAAGATGGCTAAAGGGAAGTGATCCTTAGAGCATGGTAAGGCAGTGGAGGCATGAGAGACAAGGAAGGAAGGGATGCCAATAAGGGGTGCGAAACTTGGGTTCAATCCCTCAGGGTCCCTCTGAGAGAATGTGTAGACACTCCTTAGAATTATCTGACCAGGGTGAGGAAGCTGAGGAGTTTGTTCACCACCTCCCTTCCTCACCAGTTGAGGGTTGACCTGAGGACCCTGACTCCTTACCCCTTCTCATCTGCCTCATGTAAGGGCTGAATACATTCTTAGGACCAAAGAACACTCAGGCAGGGAGACGTGGGTGCTTGAGATAGAAACTACAGATGGGCTGGACAGACCATAACAACGTCCACAGTGCCCTGCCGCTCTTTCCATTGAGAGGTGAAATCTACTTTTCTACCCCTTGAATCTGGATTTGCCTTTTGGCAAAGAGCATGCAGAGCATACAAAGTCATAGGAGTTCTTGGCCTAGGTCCCAAAAGACCTTACAGCATCTGCTCTTACACTCTTGGAACAGTGCTACCAGCTGGGAATAAGGCCAGGCTCGGTTGCTGAAGGATGAGAGACAAATGGGGCTGAGAGGAGTCATCAAGCTAAGCACACTCAGGTCAACCAGCACCCCGTCAACTTGCCAGCTGACCAGAAACACACGCCCTAGTGAGCCCAGCTCAGCCCAGAAGGTCGACTTGGCCTAATTTGCTGAGCTCACAATCATAAACTAAATAGGTTGTTGTTGATTCACACTACTAAATTTGGGGGTGGTTTGTTATGCAGCAAAAGCTAATTGATACAGCAATTTAAGGGAACTGACTGAAGCTACAGGTAAGCTCTAGAGTAGGACAAGGGACACCAACAGCTTCTACCACACTACCTGTATTATTCTCTGTTGCTGTGCAACAAATCACACTAAAACATAGCAGCTTAAAACAACCTTCTATTATTTCATATGGTTTCTGAAGGTCAGAACCGGGGAGGGGCTTAGTTGGGTGGTTCCAGCTCAGGGTCTCTCATTATGGGCGGGCAGACACAGGAAGGTTTGACTGGGACTGGAAGGTGTGCTTCCAAGCTCATTCACGTGGCTACTGACAAGTCTTTTGTTCTTTACTGGCTGTTGGCTGGAAGCCTCAGCTCCTTACCACATGGGCTTCCATAAGACTGCCTGCGGCACAGCTGTATTCTATCAGTCCACACAGACTAACTGTGGAACAATGTAGGAGAGGGCTGCCCAAGGGTGGCAATACCAGAAGTGGGATTGCTGGAGGCTGCCTACCCCACCGTCTTTTCTCTCTCATCCGCCCACATACTCCACCCTTCAAATGACTCATTCATTCCCTGAATACTTAATAATGATAACAGCTATTACTGTTTTTGTAAGGCCACTAAGTGCCAGGCACTGTGATAGTCAGTTCATGTATGAAAGCCATATCTTTTCTTCATCTGTGAGTCCTTGTCCTCCTGGGAAAGATGTCCTATGATATTGTGTTATAGTAAGAAATATGTATTTGGTCTCCGTTCTTCATCCTGGCACAGAGCTCTTAGAACCCTGGGAATTTCTGACTGATGGGGTAAGAGGAATGTCTTCCGTTATTCATAATGAGCCCCCTTCAACCATACCTGCCTTCCTTGGAGGGTGGTGCCTTCTCACCCCCAGTCCCCTCCTGAGGCCACAGTGTCTGACAGAGAACCAAAGTCAGAGCAGAACCAAAGTCACTGTGGGAGTCACCCCTGCCACTCACAGGCAAAGATCATAAAACTTCTACCTGCCTATAGTTGTTTTCACTTTTGTTTTCCAGTGAAAGGAATCAGAATTGCTTTTGTTAAAAGAAATGAACAACAGCAAGAAAAGGTAGAAAGAAAGAGAACATTCTGAGGAACAAAAGAAACACACTCCCACCCAATACCACATACACTGGTTCTGGGAGCCTTTTGTCACTTGGGAGAAGAAAACAATGAAGAAGCACGCTGGAACCCCAGTGCTCTGTGCCTGTCCCTGTGTTCTCGAGGTACCTACCTGTCCTGCCACACGCCCGCATCAGGATCTTGAGTGGCTGCAATGAGCCTGAGCCAACTCCATGGGCACTGCTGGCTGAGGCCATGCTAACCCCTGATAGTGTGCACGGATCACAGCCACTGGCAGTAGCTGGATTGGCCGCTCTGGAAGCCTTAGAAATTCAAAGATGCCTCAGTCTGGAAAAATTTCATAAGCATTTAGGTGGGGCAGGAAGGAAGGGGAGAAGAGGCTCCTGTGAAGTCAGCACTGTAGGGGCCAGTGGTGAGGGGAAGAGCGATGGTTACTCAGTTCCTGCCATGCCCTTCAGACTGGAGCCCAGGTCCAGTGGCTCATAATCCTGAACATCCCCTCCCCTGGGAAGCCCTCCTTGACTGCACACAGGAAGCATTCCTCTCTAAGAACACACATGGCCTTGTGTTGTGATTCTCCCTTTAATAACACTGAAATTTTGATAGACACCCACAGCCCGGTGGGCTAGAGACTTTGGGAACCGAGTGGGACCCTCGGTAAGTGTTTGTTGACCTGAGGATGATGGAGAATATCTAAGGCGAGGCTCTACATGTGCTCTGAGAAGGAGAAACACCACTCACCATGCCTGTGCTTCTGGTGACCTCCACTTGGGAACTGAATGCATCCTTCCCACAGATGGCAGTTCCTGAGACGCTGAGTGTAAAGTAGGGAGGGGGTAACCCCTGGAACAAGGATTCCTTGGGCTCACATTCTGTCTCTACCATCTACCAGCTGCGTGGCTCTGAGCAGGTTAGAAAATAGCAAAGGCACCCACTGTGAGGACTTGTGAGGACGGAAGGAGTCACTACACACGTGAGTAGGTAGACCTGTGTCTGCCAGGTGACAAGCACTCTGCAATGTCAGCTCTTAGCATCTGCCCTGTCTTCCCCAGAGCACAGAAGCAGAACTCCAAACTCGTTCAGGGACTGCCCCGAACGTGCATGGGGACAGAGAGCGTGCTAGGGACTGGCTGTAACTGCTGCTCCAATAAGCTCACACCAGGTCCTGCAAGGGAGAGGGTAGCCCTAGGTCAGTGTTAAAGGAAAGGACTCTATTGGGGAGGGGGGTAGAGGGTGACCTTGGCTCCAAGTGCCTGATCCCATGGACTTGTGAGCCTCCCCAAACCTCTGCACCCTGGTTTGGTACTCCAAATGAGGGCCTGCTTGGACCTTGGGCCTTTCTGTTTCTGGACTCCTGGCCTTTGCTGCTGTCCTCAGGGACAAGCTATTTTAGGTAGCAGTCAAAATAAAACTGAGATTAACCCAGAATTCTTGGCAGTCAAACAATACCATAATTATGTGCTTTTTAACTTCAGAAATCGGGCAGCTGAAGCTGAGCCTCTGGGGTGTGTGGGGTGCTTTGAGGATAAGAAGCCTCTATCCAGCGCTAAGTTACCTTCACATGCCGATCGCCACGGTGGCCACCAAAGAACCTTCAGGGTCTTAGGGACACTATTTCTCCCCAGGGAGTCATATTGTCTGAACAGCAATACAACTTGCTTTCACACTAGATGCTGGCAGGTTGGAAGGGTGACTTATTACTTTCTATATCATAAATCCTTCTCCCAGAAGTCCTGGTCCCAGGGGCTGGTGGCCGTGAGGGAACAGAGGACGCTTGTGTTCAAGGGCTGGGTTTTCAGGGCAGGAAATCACCCAGAGGAATGTATTTGTGCTTTGATTGCCGACAAGGGGCGCGGACCCCCTAGTCGGGCAAATAGGCCCCTTCGTCTTTGCCAGGAGCCGAGGGGGAGGGGAGGGAATTAGTCACACACAAGAGTAACAGGATTAGGCCCCTGAGAGTAAAATCCTTCACTCAAACCAGAAAGAGGAAAAAGAATGGGGGATTCAAGTAGATGGGGGGAGGGGGTTGAGATTATGTCAATAAAGGTCACTGCATGAAGAACAAAGAGGCAGCCGTGATTGGAGGCTCCAGGCACATCTTTAAGCTCCCAGGCAAGATCTCATAACACAAGGAAGGGAAAAAAGAACCAACAGGTCCCAGGTCCAGGGGCAGCCCCAGAGGTGTGGCTGAAAAAACAGTTTCCCACCAAACACTCACTTGGCCCTAGGAATAAGAGGCATCTGGAAACATGATGCTCTTAGAAGAGTGCTAGATATTTGCCAGGAAAGTTGACCTTGCAGGGAGAATGGAAATAGAAAAAATACACCCCAATGCTCTCTAGCGGAGCCACCCGGTTGATATGGAGGCAAAAAGACACCTTGGATGGTGACAGACCTTCTCCATTCCTTTAGGGGAAGGCCATCTGGGCTTGGGCACTCTGCATGGCAAAGAAGTGATATGTGGGATGGTCCCTTGGCCCCTGCCCTCCCCACCGGGAATGCATACGGTTCCACTGTTGTAGTTGAGGGGTTTGCCCCTTTCATGGCTCCAGGGGCCCTTCATTTACCTCCTACCCAGGGTCCTGAGACCCAGTCTTCCTGACAGTTCTCTTGGGAGGTGCCCTGGGAGGAATGCCTATCTTTAATGGAGGATGTGGACTTCCTACTTGGTTTTAGTTTGTGTGATTATTATTTTTGTCTCAAAAGCCTGAAACATCTTTCTCTGCCACACAAGCCAAAAGAAAGCAAGCCTTAGGAGGTTGACCCTGGGGACTGGACATGCCCAGAGAAACAAACCTGTCTCAAAGACAGAACCTTGAGTTTGGACTGGGGGCAGGCAAAGGAAAAAGAGGCTTAATGATAGACAGTGGAAGAGGTCAGCAGTTCTAAACAGGTGGGCCTGGAATGCAGGCCCCCCAACTGTTCTTCCTGGTAAAAGGTGATGGGTTTTCATGCTGGAAGGGCTGCCTTGCTCATACTTTTCATCCTGTGTGGTCTTTAATTGGAAAAGGAAGTCTCATTCCAGTGTGAAAAAGAAGCCACTTGGCCACCCGCCTCTGGGGACTTCATGGCGGGGCCTTTGTCCCTGCAGACCTGGACAAAATGGGCTGGCCCTCTGTCTAGGGCAAAAGGGGCTTTGGACAAACAGGTTGGGTGGCAATAAAATGATTAACAAGGGCCAGAAACTGATCCCATTGGGCCTTAGCCAGTGTTTTGGGGAGATCAGCCAAAGTGAAAATAAGGGAAACATTAGAGGGGAGCAGGGGCCCCATGAATTAAGATGCCAGCTGCTGGTGGTTGGGGCTCCACATCTGGCCTCCCAGGCTGCGGACATTATAAAGAAAGGACTACCACCACACTGATCTCATTGTAGGAGGACTTCTGAGGTCTGTGTCCATTACCGGCCAATAGTGTCTTCCAGGCTGCTCCCACTTGACCAACACTAACCTCAGGCCGATGTATACATGGGAGCCCTCATTTGTCAGATTTTTTAGAAATTCCCAGGAGATAGACCCCCACCCAACTTGTACACATAAGCAGAGCCTGCAGAATTCAGAAAGCTGCCTTAAATTCTTGCTCATGCAAGGGGGTACATCTAGCTATCATGTTTCAGAAAATGCTTGCTTCCTGCCAATGTGGTGAGGCAGCATCTACAAGGGCAACTGGTTATCCAGTCTGAACAACCCCAGTGCTCCTCCTGCTACCCAGCCTGGGTGGCAGAGGACTTTCTTCCCTGAAAAGCTTTTCTCTAGTGGGTTTTTTGGAGAGGGAGTCCCCTTCTGTGGGATAAGCTGTAGGAGGGGATGGAGGAAAAGTGATGGAATGTCCCCTGTGCCTTACATGTCCCACCGCGCTGCCTCTCCTACCCCTGACTTGCCATCTGTACCTGAGTATGCTGGGGCTGGGGGAGGCATTCTCGAGTTTCTCCTCTCACCCACCCACCTGCAAATATCTCTGAGAGGAGTGAGCCCTCCAAGCTGTTGTTAGCTGATACTCCAGGAAGCAACCTACTGAAGGACTCAAGGGAATCCATGAGCAAGGGAGACGCTATGAGGCATACTTTGTTTAAATACCAGTCCTCAGAGCCTTCTGTCCTGCAATCCACTTCTTCCCCCACACTATGCTTCCTCTTTATCCCATAGCATTCATTGCCTTCTAGCACATTACTACCCAGTTACCTCTTCATGCTTGCCATCTATGTTCCACCCAAAATAAGCTCCATGAGGGCATGCTTGACATCTGTCTCACCCAAAATAAGCTCCACAAGAGCAAGGACTTTTGTCATTTTTGCTCACCAATATGTCCCAGGTGTACAGAACGTTTCCTGGCACTTGGTAGGCATTCAAAAATACATACTGAGTAAATGAGTTTCATATGGCATGTAGATGCATTATGGTATGTGAAATATTAGATGAAGCCTCCAAAAATAAGCATAGGTAGAGCCTGTGATGGTCTTAAAATGACCCAGCCTGCCCTGTACTTCTTTTGCTGATAAAGCTGAGAATCTTTCCGTATATTTACCAGCCATTTACCAGGTGTTGTTTTTTTTTTTGTTTTTGTTTCTGTTTTTTGTTTGTTTGTTTGTTTTTTTATTTGGTTTGCTTTGTTTGTGAGTAAAATGCCTGTTTTTGCCTCTTGCTCATTTTCCCCCTTGGATTGTCTTTCTTTTTGATTTATAGGAATTCTTTATATATTCTAGAAACCAATCCTTTATTGATTATATGTATTTCTCCCAGTTTGGAGATTGTCTTTTAATTTTCTTTATGGTGCATTAATTTTAATGTGTTTAATTCATTAATCTTTTCTTTTAAATCTGTGTCTTATTTAAGGATGCTTTTTCTACCTAGAGCTCATAAACAGATTCTCCAGTAGTTTTTCTAAAAGTTTTAAAGTTTTGCCTTTCAAATTTAATTCTTTAATCCATTAAGGATTGATTTTGGGGTATGAGGCAAGGAGAGATCCAATCTTTTCCCTTATAAATCCTTAATTATCTTAGCACATATTGACCAGTCTCTTTTCCTGAGATTTACAATACCACTTCTGTCATGTATCAAGATTTTATGTGTTGCCAGTTGTTTCAGGGCTCTCTATTCTATTTCATTGGCCAATTTTTTCCATCCTTGCATCAATACATTTCATCTTAATTGTTATAGCTTTATAATAAGTCTTGATATTTGGTAGGGCGATTCCCTCATCCTCATTCTTTTTCTTCAGAAGTTCTTGGATATTCTCAACACCATATTCCATTTAAAATTTAGAATTATCTTATAAAGTGCACCCCAACATTTTGTTAGGATTTTGATGGGAATTGTATTGACTTTATTGATCCATTTAGGGTATATTTATACCTCTATGATATTGAGTTTTCCTGTCCATGGGAACAGATTATTTTTTTTTTTAGAATTTCTTTAGTACCTTTCAATAAAGTTACAATTTTCTCCACATAGTTCTCTTACTTTTTACCATCATCTGAGCTGTGGCTTACAACTCATGGCATTTTTCTATAATAATTGACAGTCTTTTTCTTAGGGTTTATCTTATTATTTATGGTTTCCTGGATTCCATGAAATATGTACTTTTGTTGCTTTGCAAACAAAACACACTAAATTTTTAATTTCCTATAGGTGATGATGAAATACAACTGATTTTTGTATATTGTTTTTATATCCAGCAACTCTTATTTTTCTAATAATATATAATCTGTTGTTTGTCCCTTCTACTGACTCTGGTACATGGTAGTTTTGTTTCCTTGCGTATTTGCCAATCTTTCATTGTGAGCATATTTGCTTGATCTTAATCCTTGGGAATCCCATGGGCCTAAAGTGGGTGTGTTTCCTTTAGAGATCATTTGCACTTGTTTCTGTCTAGATTCAGACTGATGCTATTAATATGGGACCATTTAAGCCCCTTAAGAGGTCCCTGGGTTCAATGTGGCAGGCTTACCTTGCTACTAGACCAAGGCTTATACTCCTGGACTGGCTCCCAGAATAACACTTATTCTCAGGTCAACTTTTACTCTTGGTTGTTCACTGCTCTACCCAGTTTTGGTTTCATCTTCCATATTTTGGGAGAAAAGATTGGAGGAGAACCTAGAGTCACCATACTTCTTGTAAGACTAGCAATGTATTAAACATTATACTTTATTTAAGAATTTAGGATCTAATAGTTTTATAACGGGAGAGTCCTTTAGCATACCTATAGTCACCACCTCTTGCCCTCCATTCAGAGAGCAGGTACATTTTAATCCAGACTCTACACTTTAGGTCAAACTACCAACTTAAAAAAAATTACTCTTACAAAAGTAATACATGTTCTCTGTATAAAATTTGAATTAAACAAAAAAGTACAAAAAAAAGAACATTTAAATCATCTATAGACACACTTGCACCCTAGGATATAACATTTTTAATATTTTAGTGTGTATAGTGGTTTGAGTGTGGTCCCCAAAAAGATATGTCTGCCAACCTTTAGATATTATTATTATTTGGAAAAAGGATCTTTGTAGATGTAATTAAATTATGGATCTCAAGAGGAGATCATCCTGGATTAGTGTGGGCCCTAAAACCAATGACAAGCCTTAGAAGAGGAGAGAAGGACAAAATAGACATGGGGAGAAAGCCACATGTATGCAGCCACCAGAAGCTGAAACAGGAAAAGAAGGATTCTCCCCTAGAGCCTTTAGAGGGAGCATGGCCCTGCCGACACTTAGATTGTGAACTTCTGGCCTCCCGAGCAGAAAGAGAATAAATTTCTACTGTTTTAAGCCATTCAGTTTATGGTAACTTGTTACAGTAGCCCTAGGAAACCAACACAGTGTAGATCTGCTATAGGTCAAGTTCCCCAAGAAACAGATTCTAAAACAGAAGTTTGCATATGGGTAGTTTATTGGCCAGTGCTCTCAGAAATGATACCTGTAAGGCTATGGAGGTCAGATCAGGCAGGGGAAGTGATGAGCTGAGCTGTGGTTGTAACAGAGGCCTCAGCCTATCCGGGAGCCCTGAAGCTGGCACAGTCTTTCAGAGTTGTCTCAGACTGAGGCCAGGGAGCCAGACTGTGGCACCTGCATCAACCAATCATGGATGTGGGAAGTCCCAGGAGGGTAGCTCTCTTCAGAGGAAAACAATGTCTGGGAAGGGACCACCACTCCCAGTATCTAGGGAAATGAGAGGCTCTGCCCTAAAATGGGGAACTGGGGATGCTTCAACTTGCACTGAAATACCCTTCTAGTCATTTCTGTACTTCCGTCTAATATACATTTTCAGTTTTAGCATTTAATTTTTGAAACACTCGAACTTCTTTATGTATGTTTCTACATAAATTTAGCAGAATATTTTAGCTATAAATTTATTATTAAAATACCACTGAGCTTTATGTGTTAAAGTCTATAGAAGAAGCTCATTTTAAGGAAGTAGAAGTATTCCACATGACTAAAGTATCATGTGATTTTTCCAGGAAATAAAGTTTTCCTTCTATATATACCTCTCGGTTCCAGACATCCTGGCCTTCTTTCAGTTCTTCCAGATGCCTCTCTTGACACTAGTTTGTTTTTGATGTGCATGCTGTTCTCCCTCCCTGGCCAGCTTTTCTCCGGGAGCTCCCCCACCTCCCAGTCCCCTGCCTCTCATATGTGTGGCTCCCTCCTGCTCATCCCTCATTTCTCAGCTGAAACACAGCCTCACAGAGAGGCCTTCACTGGTGTCCCCCAAATGAACTCCCCCCAAAACACTTCAAACTTTCCTTCTTATTCCTCACCACACTTGTGGTTTCTGCTTCATCAGGACCTAGCACTGAGCAGACAGTGGGAGTGCAAAGATACTGCTGAACTGCACGTAATCTTGTCCTGCAGTGCCTGGGGTCTGATTCAGTCTTATTTACTGCAACAGGCCTTCAGCACCCACAGGTGTCATGGACTTATGGGCACTTGCTAAACGGGGTCTGTGGCACCAGCCCTACAGTAGCCCTGGCACCACTGGCCTTCTAGTAAGTGCTCAAGGGTATTTCTGGCTTGCTTTAAAAACATCTCTGGGATCTTTCCTAAAGGATTTCCAAGTAATATATGTGAGACTCCCTCCTCTGGAAGATGGAACTTGGCTTTTCCCCCCACCTTCCCTGAGTGTGGGCTTGCTTCCCAGGAGTGCAGTATGGAAAGAAGAGACAGTAAGGTGACAGCAGAGACGTGATCACTTAGGCAATCCAGGTTCACATCAGCGATAAGTTATGTTGATCATGCGTACCCTTGATAAAATAGTGGTACTCCACCTCTGTGTTCTTCCCTCCCCAAACTCATAACTTTAGTCTAACCATGACAAAAGCATCAGGCAAACGCAAATTGTACAAAATACCTCACCAGTATTCCTCAAAACTGCCGAAGTCTTTTATTTTATTTTTTTTAAGTTTATTCATTTTGAGAGACAGGGCAGGAGCAGGGGAGAGGCAGAGAGAGAGGGAGAGAGAGAGAATCCCAAGCAGGCTCCACACTGGTCAGTGTGGAGCCCGATGTGGGGCTCAAACTCACCAACTGTGAGATCGTGACTTGAGCTGAAATCAAGAGTTGGCCACTTCACTGACTGAGCCAACTAGGTGCCCCAAAACTGCCGAAGTCTTTTAAACAAGGAAAGTCAGAAGCTGTCACAGGCCAGAGGAGACCAAGGAAAAGTAAATACAATGTGGTATCCTAGACAGGATCCTGAAACAGAAAGGGTGGGAAAACTAGTGAAATCTGAATAAAAGGCAGAGATTACTTAATCGTAATGTACCAGTGTTGGTTTCTTGGTGTGACAAATGTCCCCTAGTGATGGAAGATGTGAACAATAGAGGAAAGGCAGGTGAGGGGTATATGGGAATTCTATTCTATCTTTGTAACTTTTCCATAAATCTAAATCTATTGTTTTTTTAAAAATCTGGGAGAAGTACAACACCAATTCCATGCCAGGGAAAAGCCTCTGGGCCTGCTCCGTCCTCTGATGGGCCTATTTTATTGGAGTGGGGAGGTAGGCTGGAAAGGAAGGAGGTTCAAGGTCAGGGACTCAGCTATAAAAACATGTCCTAAATGAGCTGAAAACATCAGTGGGAAGCCTGTGTCTTACATAAATAAATAGCAGATATTAAAATATTGCAGGTGCTATCTGAATCCAAGCAACTTTCTCTCCCTTTGACACAGTGAATGACTGAAAGCTTCCAAAAGGAAGTTCAAAAACCCACACTCTTCTTCCCTAGCTCAGGTCATGTGTAGACAGTGTTAACATCCAGCATCTCCTCACAAACAGTTCTATTCTATTCAGGAATGGGGAATGTCCTGGGCCCCTGGGGGCGGGGGCAACGGGTGGAGGGACCAGTGCTCTGAGGCTGTAGCTTTGAGAGGCCTTCTGTCACCCATCCCACCTCATCTGAGCGAAGAAGGCAGGACGGACTCTGACACTGGAGGCTCCCGGGAGAGCTCCAGAAGTGGGCCTGGCAGGCAAAGCTGTGAAACAAGTCTGTGGAACACCCAGGCATGTCACTTGTTCCTAGTGCCAGCAGGCCCAGGAGATACTGTACTCTCCAGGGAAAATAAGAAAGGGAAAAAGATAGAAACCTAATTAGCATATTTAGGGAAAAGAAAGAAGTTCACAGAACCAGCTTCACAGTATGAAGCCAAAATTAGCAGAGTCGGGGGCACAGGACAGGACCCTGGAGATAGAACCTGCTCCCTGGACAGGAGCTCAATGCCAGAGGAACTTTGTAAGGCCAGCAAAGTCACAGGGACAGGAAACCAGCAGTGAGAGTGGGGAGTGGGCAGACAATGAAGGAGGACTGAGAAGGAAAATCTGATTGGGAAGACCTGTACTGTTATTTATTTTTTTATAGTTTTTTAAGAAATGTTTATTTATTTAAAAAAATTTTTTGAAAGTTTATTTGAGAGAGAGAAACAGAGCATGAATGGGGGAGGGGCAGAGAGAGAGGGAGACATAGAATCAGAAGCAGGCTCCAGGTTCTGAGCTATCAGCACAGAGCTTGATGCGGGGCTTGAACCCATGAACCATGAGATCATGACCCAAGCTGAAGTTGGGCACTTAACCAACTGAGCCACCCAGTCTCCCTATAAATATTTAGATTTGAGAGAGAGAGAGCAAACAGGGGAGGGGCAGAGAGAGGAGGACAGAGGATCAGAAGTAGGCTCCACATTATCAATAGCAAGGCCAACAGGCCTGTGGGGCTCAAACTCATGAGCCACAAGATCATGACCTGAGGCAAAGTCTGACTCAACCTACTGAGCCACCCAGGCACCCCATAAAGACCTGCACTTTACAAAGTGACTTCGGCAGTTGCTGTGGAGTTAGAACAGCATTTTCTAAGCCACGGCCCTTGTGATGACCAGGCTGCTCATGTCAATCAATCACTGGATCTCGGCCTATGGCTCTCTACCATCTCCTCTTGCCCCCTACCCCTGGGAGCCTCCACTGTCCTTCAGCCACATCATCTGCTTCAAAACCTTGAACCCCAGAAAATGTCTGTGAGGAAATCAAGAGATCTTCCCTCCCCTAGTGTCTGACTTCTCCTTGGGCAACAACTCCAGAATCTCTAGATATAGACCGGACCCTGCCCAGTGGGACTTCTCTGCCTGACCTGCAGCAATGAGATCATTTCTAGACAAATATTGGCTACACCCAAGCAGCAGAAGGAGAAGTGTCTGCTGTGCATCTAAAACCCTCTGTCCGTGGGGTTAGTATCAGAGGCCCCTGAAAAGCAGCACACAAAATACAAAATTGAGACCCGGGCAGCATTTTACCAGGCTTTAATGGGAAAGGAGTTAGAGGATACAATCTTTAATAGAATCTAGGTACTAGACAGCTTTTAAAAGACTTTGAGGAGGGGAGCCTGGGTGGCTCACTTGGTTAAGTGCCCGACTTTAGCTCAGGTCATGATCTTGCAGTCTGTGAGTTCAAGCCCCGCATCAGGCCCTGTGCTGACAGCTCCAAACCTGCTTTAGATTCTATATCTCCCTCTCTCTCTCTCTCTCTCTCTCTCCCCCTCCCCTGCTCATGCTCTGCCTCCCTCACTCTCAAAACTGAATAAATGCTAAAAAATTTTATTTTTAATAAAACTAAATAAAAGTCTCTGAGGATCCAGGCACCAAATGAGATACTTCCTCTACCCGCAATGGCCCTGCAGGGTCCACTCCAGCCCATTTAACCAGACTCACCCAACTTCTTATTTGGAGGAGGGCTTTAGATGAGAAGAAAACCACAGGTTCCCCCTTTGTTTACAGAGATTCAGAAGCCGCTTTCTACCAGAAGAGACATGAAGACTCAAGTTCATCAAAGGTTTATTCTGTCTGTCCTATGAAGTATCTCAGAATCATGGAAGGCTAAATAACACCACCATGTGATTCTTGGAAAATAGGATTATTTTCAGAAAAACAATTCATGGTTCTAAGGGATCTGGAATGAATATATTACAGGGGGATTATGAAGTGAATGCATAATATCTCATATTCAGTGGTAAACATAAAATAGTGAGAAGACATATGTAGAGAGTCAGGAGATTCCTGATGTTACTCACCACCACCCAGTTTTGTAGGTCTTTGGTCATTTATCCTCAGCTTGATTATCCAAAAAATGTAGCTTCTTCTTCAGTGGAATATGTAGTTCATTGAAATATCTTGGATGTAGATTTTGCTTTTGAGAGCACTGAATTTCTATAGGAAAAGTAAAGAAGCAGAGGTACCATGGAACACAGGAACTGAATCTATATAATGTGCATATATATATATATATATATATATATATATATATATATACATATATATATGCATATCTATATAATGTGCATATATATATGTGCATATCTATATAATGTGCATATATATAATCTATATAAGGTCCAAAATTAAACCAGTAATATGGAGTAAAGATACAAGTTGATCAGGGCGCCTGGGTGGCTCAGTCAGTTAGGCGTCTGCCTTCAGCTCAGGTCATGGTCTCGCGGTCTGTGGGTTCGAGCCCCGCGTCGGGCTCTGTGCTGACAGCTCAGAGCCTGGAGCCTGTTTCAGATTCTGTGTCTCCCTCTCTCTCTGACCCTCCCCTGTTCATGCTCTGTCTCTCTCTGTCTCAAAAATAAATAAACGTTAAAAAAAATTTAAAAAAAAAAGATACAAATTGATCTAATATAAAACTCACTTTGGACCTGTGAGACCCATCTGGACCAAGGCTGAGGCAAATACAGTTCGTATGAAAAGAAAGTGTGCATATGAAGAACTCCCAAGCCAGAATACTGTGAAAAATTTTTAAGCAAATGAAGTCCATTATCATAAAAATAGTTGGCAAAAAAGAACAATCCCCAAGAAATAAGCAGAGCACAGAGGATTTCAGGGCAGTGAAAATACTCTGTATGATGCTCTAACAATGGATATATGTCATCATTATACATTTGTCCAAACTCATTGCAAGTACAACACCAAGAGTGAACTATAAGGTAAACTATGAACTTTGGGTAATTAAGATGTGTCAATGTAGATTCATCCTTGGTAAAAAAAAAAAAAAAAAAAAAAAGCCATTCTGTTTAGTGATGCTGATAATGGTGGAGGATTTGCATGTGTTCAGGCAGGGGGTAAATGGGAAATCTCTGTACCTTCCTTTCAAGGTAAAGAGAAAAAGTCCCTAAGCAATAAGTACACTGAAAATTCCAAATGTTTATCTTCTAATCCCCCCTCCCCAAACAGTGGGAGCCCCTCCCCAGACTGTTACAGTTGTTACAGAACACCCTGTTGGGCACAAGGACAAGAGGACATAGGTCTAGGGGCGGAGCAAAGCTTAGAGGGAGACCGTCATGGGGAGGCTGTGAGGATTAACATCCCACCTTCCTTGCAAGGAGCTTTCAGCCCCTCAGATGAAAGGTACGTCACCACAGACCAGCACCCTTTCCTCTACTCAGACTCTAGCACAGCTGGGTGGGGTTTGTGGGTATGTGTGTGCATGCATGTGTGTGTGCATGTGAGCGTGTGCATATGTGTGTGTGTATGTGTGTGTACATTCACTCCTTTCTAGACCTTCTTCTTTGCTCAGAGCCTTGGCCCACTGGGTGATAGTGTAAATATTACTCAAACAACATTTTTTTCTTTCAAGCATTAGGCCACACAGGCAGCAGACAAGTTAATCTGAAAAGCAGAATTTAAAACCAAAATCCAATCTCTGAGGAGTAGAAACCAGTGGGTTTTCTCTTGAAAATCTGGCCTTATGTTGTTCCTCCAGGAAGTGGAACAAGGTCTTTATTGGAGGAGAAAGCTCCAGATTACTGAGATGAATAGGGTGGCTGGCCTCTATCAGCTGGCAGACAAGATCAAGACAGATAACAACAACACATTTGTAATTACCCAGTATTTTCAGGTAGAGTGCAAAGTGTTGATGGACCTCATATAATGACATAATTTTGGGGAAGTATGTAAGAAGTGGGCAGTGTAAGCCCATTTCTGATATGGGAAAGCTTGGGGCCCAAAAAGATGAGGGATTCTCCATACTCTAAGGCTTCAAAGTGGGGTCTACAAACCCCTCAGTAGTCCAAGAAAGCATTCTAAGGTTAGCCATAAGCATTCTCCGCAAGAATTTTTTTTAAGTTTATTTATTTATTTTGAATGAGAGACACAGAGTGTGAGCAGAGAAGGGGCAGAGAGAAAGGGAGACAGATAATCCTAAGCAGGTTCTACATGGTCAGCACAGAGCCTGACGTAGGGCTCAAACCCACAAGCCATGAGATTATGACCTGAACTAATGTCAAGAGTGAGATACTTAACCGACTAAACCACCCAGGAGCCCCATGTCTCTGTAGGAATTATTACTTTTTTATTCATTTTGATGCTAATTTTAAAAAATAAACGTTTTGTAACATGTGGTTGGCCACCTGACAACTCAGTACCAACATGGTTTCAGGCACGCACTGACGTTTGTATTTATAATCATGTAATCATATAATCATCTGGAAGTGCCTGCCTTTATCCTTCAGGTAGTGTTCCTCAAGCTGGGGTGCATGGATATATTTTTAGGGATCACTGGATGCCCTAGTTTGGGAAACACTGCTTCATGACACACAGCATTCCTGTAGGATCTGCCACAAGGTGTGGCTGAGCCTCAGGAACGAGCCAGAGGGAAACAGCGGGACTGTAAAAGGGTGATTTCTTTGTCAGAGAAGCCAAAAAGAGGGTAGCACACGAGGTTGTGACCTGGCCTGAGCTGACCTCTGAGGAGGTCAGATGGGGTGGTGAGGACGTGGTGTTTGGGAGCAGGAATGATGCCCCTAAACAGGTGGTGACAGCCTTACAGTTTTGCATGGGCCACCCAGGGGTCAGATGTCATCATGGGCAGAGGCTAGGACATCCAGGTGGGGGAGGGGCCTGGCACAACAGGCAGAGCCAGCCGTAGTGCCTGCAGAACTTAGGGCAAATCAGGAAACCAAGGCAGGGGTCAGACCTATTACTGGGCCAACCCGGAGGGGCTTCAGTAGGCACACACAGGATGCACATCCCTGGCATCCCAGTACCAGATGTAGGGTGGTGCAGGGCCTGTGTGAAAGTCTTTCCACGTAGTCTACTTCCCTTCACCCTTCAGTTGTCATGACTTAAATGCCAGTTCTTCTGGGAAGTTCTCCCTGGCCTCCAGACTAGCCTCTCTGCCGAACACCCACAGCCCCCTGCCCTTCCCTGTGACCTTTCTTCCTTTGGTGATGAGCTGTGCCAGGACTGGCCTATGAGCTTCCTGAGGGCAGGGGCTGTGCCTGGCCTATTCACTGTTGTATCCCCAGTGCTGGGAATATAGGAGGGCTCTGCAGGTATCTGTGGATGAAATAAAAACAATGGGAATTCCAGGTTTGGTGGGTCTGAGCTTCTAGAACACCCACTGGTCAGAAGTGATCTGGACCAGGCCACATTTGCCGGGGCTGCAGTGTCCTATGCCAAAAACTGAGAAACAACCTTCCACAGGAATGTTCTGTCGTGCCAAAAGTCTGAATTGCAGGAAACTTTTGCTGCCATCCCATAGGATCTCCTGATCTGACTGCCCAGATAAGGGCCTTCTTCTCTGACTCCTTAAGCCCATGTCATTGAAAGCCATGAGCTCTGTCACAGCAGGCAACACGAGCCCATGCTGAGATGTTCCTAAGCCCCGGGCACTTTTACTTTTGGAGTAATCCTATATCAAAAAATCACTAAAATGTTCTGTCACCTCACATGAAATATAACATATTTAACCAGGTTAAGAGGTGAATTCAGATGCAGTTGACCAGCTGGAGTCATGTTGCATTTTGTAGATGTTTCATTAAAGATTTATCAATTTTAATTTCACAGTTTTTCTTATTTTGTAAAGTTTATGTTGTTTTTCAAGTCTTAAAAAATTTTATAGGCCTATATAAAGCTCATTCATCCATTTATTGCATAAAGTGATCCTAGGTCCAAGGTAGCGATGCTCCTTGGCCTGGAACTCCCAGACAAGCTTCTAGCATCTGCTGATAGAAGCCAAACTTCTTTATAAGACTTGGACACATCTACTCAAAGCACAGCATTTGGCAGCCTTCCTAGGGACCCTGTAGGCAGAACAGAGGAAGAACATTCCCGCCACCAGAATGGAGGGCCATGTCTCTGAGTGGGTGGTGAGCATTAGCTCCCAAAGAAGGCATTCGGAATGCAAAACAATCCAAGCAGCCTAGTCATTGCACTCTGACCATGGTGAGGCAACTCTGGAGAATCCAGGAGAGAGAAAACAAGGAGAGTGGTAGGAAGGGGGTTTGGAGGTGGAGAAGAGCTAATTTAATACTATAATTTTTACATTAAACTCAGAAAAAAGTTCCCAAAGCTCAATTCTAAACTAACAGATTGAACACGCAATTTTACAAAATGGGGAGTAGTAATGAGGAATTTAATTCCAAAATAAGCCAGGATTGGGGTGCCTGGGTGGCTCAGTCTGTTCAGTGTCTGACTTTGGCTCAGGTCATGATCTTGTGGTTTGTGAGTTCGAGCCCCGTGTGCTGATAGCTCAGCTGTGCTGACAGCTCAGAGCCTGGAGCCTGCTTTGAATTCTGTGTCTCCCTCTCTCTCCGACCCTCCCCTGCTCATGTTCTGTCTCTCTGTCTCAAAAATAAATAAAACATTAAAAAATTAATATATATATAATATATAACATACATAATATATATACATACATATATATAATATATGTATATATATGTATATGTATATATATAATTATTATATATATTAATATATATACATACATATATATAATATATATTAATATAATATATATAATATACATAATATATGTTATATATTATATAATATATGTTATATATATATATATATACATATATATATATATATATGCCAAGATTATACTAAGTCCTCCAAAAAGGTAGGTGCCCTCAGGCAGTTCACATATGTAGATCAAATCTCTGTGATTCCCTGGTACAATATGATAGTATGAATAAAGAACGTAAAGCAATAATTACGGGGAAATGGACGAGGAGACAGGGATTGATGGGACCTGAGGACCTCAGAGAGATCTCACAGAGATCTTTTTAACTGGATCTTAAAGGATGAAAGGAATTTCTCCAGATGATAATAGGAGGGAACAAAATCTCAGGAAGAGAAGGCAAAATGAGCAAAGCTATATAAATAAAAAATAACAATGTCTAACTTTCACGGAGTGCTTTCTATGTGCCCGGTTCTGCACTAAGCACTTCATAGTAATTCTCCTCCTAACACTCTTATGGTAAGAAGGTTATCCCACTGTATGGCTGAGGAACCTGAGGCATGGGGAGGCTAAGCGATTTTGCAATCAAGCCCCAGGGCCCTGATCTTCTAACCCCTTGCCAGGACCTGTGCAGGCATGGCGGGGAGGGGAAGGGGGGTCGGAGGGAGAGGAGAGGGAAGGAGAGGGGAGGTGGGAGTCCAGTTGAGGGGATATAGGCTCAATGGCCAGGTCTAGAGAACTGGACACTGAGACTGAAAATGGAAGTTGGACCAGACTGGAAGGATTCTTTGATGCCATGTTAGGATTTGGCTTTTATCCCATAGGCCTTCCTCAGAGTGGGGGTCTCTGGATCATCTTGGACTTGTGAAAATACAGATTCCAGGCATGGCCCCCGATCTGCTGAAGCAGAAGCTCTAGGATGGATCCTGGCAATCTGAATTTTACAAAGCTCTCTGAGCGGTTCTTCCGCATACACAAGGTCGGGAACCCCAGCTGCAGGTTATGTGAACATATGGCCATTTGTAAGTTGGGGGATAAGTGGTCACATTTGCTTTTCAGAAAGCAAAGTTTTGAGCAATGGATGGGTTGGAGAGGGGAAAGACTCAAAGCAGAAGATCAGCCAAGAGCCTGCTGTCCTCTCCAGCCACGTGAGAGTCTGGACTGATAGTAGTAGGAGAGGTGTTTCAGTGACAGCATAAGAAAGACAGGGATTGGATCAGATTGGAGAGTGAGGTATGACCAGTTAATTAATTATTCACAAGTTCCTGCTTGGGTGGCTGATGATGAACTTGGGTCATAAGAGTGCACAGACATGGTTTAGAAACTCAAGTTCAGACTCAAGCTCTGGTACCTTCCAGCAGTAAGTAAGACACTGGCTCCTCAGTTTTCTCATCTCCAAATAGGGACAATTTTACCCACCTCATATGATGGTCATGAGGATTCAATGACACACCATAAGGAAATACTGCATACACATGCCTGACACTCAATACTTTTCACCCTCATCTCCAAAAAGGAAGATTACAAGTGAAATGAAATAGAGCGGAGACCTTGACTTATGAGCATCCCCTACCCCACACCGTCAGAACCCACCCCACGCCCACCCTGCAGGAGGGTGATGGAGCCGAGCTTAGACCTCCCTCCGCCGCTGGTCTCAGTGCCAAGGATGAGCTGAGCTGGGAAGGAATGTGCTGAGGCTGAGCAGACCTGGCCGCGGGTCAGAGATGAGTCTCTGCCTGGCATCAGCATCTTCCATGGCAGCTAACAGCTCCTCTGGCAGCATGCCTGTGAGGTCCGTCACCAAAGGGCTGGGCAGGCCAGGGCAGACCAGCAGCCAGGTCCAGGAAAGCTGGATGGAAGATGCTGGTGGGGAAAGCATCGGCTCTGGGAGCTTTAGTAGCTGTGCTGAAGCTGTCCTGAGCCAGGTGAGGGGGTCTAGGGTTAGCACTAGGGCTGCCAGACAAAATGTTTCATGTAATGCTTACACTAAAACATTATTCATCATTTATCTGAAACTCAAATGTAACCAGATGTCCCATATTTTTTGTTTGGTAAATTTAGCAACCTTAGTTAGGACCCTAAGTTAGGACACCTTCAGGTCCACACAGGTTAATCCTGGAGCCAGTATCAGAGAATAGGACCCATGGGAGAATGGGTGGGGGTGGACGGGTGGGGGAGGTGGTCTTTGGCTCAGTGCTCTGAGGGTGACATGGCTCCCTGACCCCCATCCAGGAGACTGGTGGATCTAGACATGGCACTGCCTCTGACCTGGAATTCCGACCTCGACCTGTCAGCCACACATTGAACTTCTTTCTTCCTCCTTGTCATCCATGTTAACCTCCCAGATCTGGTTCCCGGTTTTCCAGATCTACAACTGTGAGCTGAACTTCCCTTCCCCTGAAAACTGCTTCCTTGTGATTGGCATGGCTATGTGACAGCGGCCACATCCTCAGATGACCCCCACTCCAGTTATGAGATGTGCTTTCGGAGTCACAGAGGAGCTGGTGAGATGGGAGTGGCAGTGGTACAAGGGTGGGAGAAATTAGGTTTATGATACGCAGTAATCAAAAACAGTCATGTATCGGGGCACCTGGGTGGCTCAGTTGGTTGAGTGTCCGACTCTTGATTTTGGCTCAGGTCATGATCCCAGGGTTGTAGGATTGAGCCGCTTGTCAGGGCTTGTGAAGCCTGTTTAATTCTCTCTCTCTCCCTCCCTCTGCCCCTCTCCCCAGCTCATGTGCTCTCGCTTTCTCTCAAAAAAAAAAAAAAAAAAAAAAAAAAGTTATGTGTTAATGAGTGCCATGCCTAGACGTTCAAGTCTCCTGAATTTAATGACCTGTATATTTTTATACATCCAGTAATGACTAAAATCTTTATCCTTTGATCCTTTAATACAGTGTTACAATCATCTAAAACTAAAAAAAGACTAAAAATGTACACTGTGTAATTTTTTTAAATATGAAATTTACTGTCAAATTGGTTTCCATACAACACCCAGTGCTCATCCCAACAGGTGCCCTCCTCGATGCCCATCACCCACCCCCCATCAACCCTCAGTTTGTTCTCAGTTTTTAAGAGTCTCTTATGGTTTGACTTTCTCCCTCCCTAACTTTTTTTTTCCTAGGGTAGATCTATTTTTAATTTTCTGAGGAACTTCCACACTGCTTTCCAGAGCAGCTGCACCAGTTTGTATTCCCACCAACAGTGCAAGAGGGTTCCCATTTCTCCACATCCTCTCCAGCATCTATAGTCTCCTGATTTGTTCATTTTAGCGTGAGGTGGTATCTCAGTGTGGTTTTGATTTGTATTTCCCTGATGAGGAGCGACGTTGAGCATCTTTTCATGTGCCTGTTGGCCATCTGGATGTCTTCTTTAGAGAAGTGTCTTTTCATGTTTTCTGCCCATTTCTTCACTGGATTATTTGTTTTTCGGGTGTGGAGTCTGGTGAGTTCTTTATAGACTTTGGATACTAGCCCTTTGTCATCATTTGCAAATACCTTTTCCCATTCTGTTGGTTGCCTTTTAGTTTTGTTGATTGTTTCCTTTGCAGTGCAGAAGCTTTTTATCTTCGTGAGGTCCCAATAGTCCATTTTTGCTTTTAATTCCCTTGCCATTGGGGATATGTCAAGTAAGAAATTGCTGCAGCTGAGGTCAGAGAGGTTTTTTCCGGCTTTCTCCTCTAGGGTTTTGATGGTTTCCTGTCTCACATTCAGGTCCTTTATCCATTTTGAATTTATTTTTGTGAATGGTGTGTAAGAAAGTGGTCCAGTTTCATTCTTATGCATGCTGCTGTCCAATTCTCCCAGCACCATTTGTTAAAGAGACTGTCTTGTTTCCATTGGATATTCTTTCCTGCTTTGTCAAAGATTAGTTGGCCATACTTTTATGGGTCTAATTCTGGAGTCTCTATTCTATTCCATTGGTCTATGTGTCTGTTTTGTGCCAATACCATGCTGGCTTGATGATTACAGCTTTTTAGTAGAGGCTAAAGTCTGGGATTGCGATGCCTCCCGCTTTGGTCTTCTTCTTCAATATTACTTTGGCTATTTGGGGTCTGTTGTGGCTCTGTACAAATTTTAGGATTGCTTGTTCTAACTTCAAGAAGAATGCTGGTGCAATTTTGATTGGGATTGCACTGAATGTGTAGATAGCTTTGGGTAGTATTGACATTTTAACAATACTTATTCTTCCAATCCATGGGCATGGGATGTTTTTCCATTTCTTTGTGTCTTCTTCAATTTCCTTCATAAGCTTTCTATAGTTTTCAGCATACAGATCTTTTACATCTTTGGTTAGATTTATTCCTAGGTATTTTATGATTCTTGGTGCGTACACTGTGTAATTTTTGATTCAATTAACCTTGCCTATAGAAATGTAGCCTCTCAGGCCCAGGCAGGACCAGCTTCGTGGATGTGACTGGTACAGGGCTCTGAACTCAGAAGGATCCCGTGCTTGGTCTACTGCTATACTATCACCATCTTGCGATTCTTAATGACTTTTGAACCAGGGCCCTACATTTTCATTCTGCACCGAGCTTCACATATTATGTACTTTGCCCTACCCTGAGGGCATGATGGGATATGCCCCAAAATCGAGTTTAGCACATGCGGGACAAAAAGAGCTTCTGAAACACCAGCCTTGAAAACCCTACACTTGTGCTGTGGTGGCACAAAATCATAAATAGGAAGGCATTTTCATTTGGGGGAGGAGAGTCAAGTCAAATCATATCAGGCAGGTATCCTGTCACCTGGAAGGCAGCTCACCGTGACAGGAAACAGTGACGACAGCTGCCAAGTGTGGCATGGGAGGCCTAGGGAGGCCTAGGAAAGAGAGCATGTCCACAAAGATGCTCCTTCCCACAGACACAGGGTAAACAGCACAAACCTAAGTGTGCGCTGTGGGGAGGGGGGCCTTCCCGCCTCCGCTATGACCTGGGCCATCCGTTTCAATCCCACAGAGCTCAACCTCTCCATCCGCAGCCAGAATCTCCCCCACCCCCACCAACCTGTCAGGCTGGCACTGGACCTCCCCTAGTGGACTCTGTCAGTGGGCCCTGGTGTGCCTGGGACTTGCAGCAAGGGGCAGGGCACTGAGAGCCAGAAGGGGGTACTTGGGCTTGTCTCCTCTGCTCACTCAGCACTCATTTCCTTCTCTTGTCTTCCTGCTCTGTCCTCTCCCCTCCCGACACTCCCCCCCCACCCCATCCCCCTACCCCATCCAGGCTGGAAAACCCTGATGCATCTGGATTCCCACAGGATCAGTCGCTTAGCGGAGCAGAGGTCAGGGAGGGGATGGCCTTTCCCATCCTTTTTGTTCTAGTCCAGCGGCTATCTTTGCTATCTTAGGTGATAGGCATTAGGGACTGTTGCCAAGCCGTAAGGCTGAGTGGGAAATTCAGTAGAGCGGGCTTTTTGTTTATTTCTAATAGGAAGTCAGGAATTACCCAAGAGCAAGGGCTGTGTTTCCAGCTGACAGCCTTGTGTTCAGCCTGGGATAAAAGTGCTCCTGCTGATTCCACATCCTCTGCCACCAGCCTGATTGATAACAGCTGCAGATGACCCTGGGTAGAGCTTGGCTTTCAGCCTGCTCATCTCTGCTCAGGAGTCCTTGCTTGGCCAACATCGAGTGACCACCGCCCAAATCTGCCAGATGGTTTCAGACAATATGCTCACCAGAGTCAGATGTAATTCAAGAGGAAGTTCTAAGAATGTCACTTAGTGGTTGGGTTGGTTGTAGAGGCTCATATCCCACCAACATCCCAGTAACATCAATGGCAGCAGGGCCCAGACTTAGCGGCTTGCAAAGTGGGAAGGACATGCCAAATAATAATAGCTGATATTACTATTAATGCCTGACACCTCCATGGAGACATTACAGTGTGGCATTAAGATCATCGGTTCAGTTCAGATTGCCCAGATTTGAGGCCTCGCTCTGACATTTGTTAACTCTGTGACCATGGGGAAGTTACTTAACCTTTCTGTGCCTCAGTTTCCTCATCAGTAAAATGGGGATAATGAAAGTGCCTACTTCATAAAGTTGTTGTGAGGATTAAATGTGTTAATATTCATAAAAATCTTAGAATGATGCCTGGTACATAGGAAGTACTTAATTACTGTCAAGTATTATATTCTTTATCCTCACAATGACCCTATAGGGAATGCATGTTGACAGATTAAAAACCAGCTTCAAAGAGTTTAAATAACTTGTCCAAGTGACACAGTTGGTAAATGACAGAGCCTTGACTTCGATCAGAGCCTGTATACCAACCTCCACACCATGGCACCTCAGTACAGAGAGGGAAATGGAGAGGTGTCTGGGTCTGGCATCTCTATCCAGCATTTATGACCCCAAAGATGTCCTATTGAGTTGACCCAGGACACTGGAGACAGGGAGGAAGGGGGTTGCAGGGTGCCAGAATGAAGACATCTCTTTGAAAGAACAATCTGCCAGCCAGAAGACTTTCACTCCAGAAGGAGTAGATGGAATTAAGGTGAGGACCCTAGACTTGTCCCATTCATCCTTCCCGCTATAATCCAAGGAGCTCCTCGGAGTGAGATCATAGCAAGCAGGGTTGCTTCAAGTAACTCCCTGAATCTGGTCTTTCATGGTCTCAGAGAGAAAGTGGAGGCTACAGATTAAAGCAAAAGGTACTCTTGATTGCTGTGGTTGACAAGGTGCTAATGGTTTCTAATAATCTCCAAATCTCCATTAAGTGTTCCTTACCGATGGGCTATGATCAAAACCCCTGCTCCCAGGGGACCCTGGTGAGTGTCTCTCCATCTGCCAGGTTCCATTTCCTCTAATTGGCTTGGGCACCTGGGCCTGCTTAAATAGAATTTACACCTATTAGAAGCAGTTTTCCACATACACAGATTCCATCCTTGCCATCTACTTTTGGTGAAAGAAACTCTTCCCCAAAATGAATTAGACTGAGAATAAAATCCCGGAAACTAAAAATCTCGGGTGTTTCAAAACACTGACAAAGCCATCCTGGGTTTTTGCTGAAGTACTTTTTTTTTTTTTTTTTTACAAATTGAAACAGGGACCTTTTTTTTTGTAAACCTACTATTTAGAAAACAAACAAACAACGAAACACACATACAACTATTTCAGAAATGCCACCACACAGAAAAGAAATCCTCTTGCCAAAATGCCACCATATAAAGAAGGCAATTGAAGAAAAGAGTATTTGTCAAAATGCCACTGCCATTATACCAAGTGGAACTGAAGGAAAATGAATATCCTGCCAAACTCTATAAACCTTTTTCCAAATCGCTTATTTTTTTTAAATGCAACCTATTTTATTTTATTTTATTTTTTTATTTATTTATTTTTTTTAACAAATCACATTTACTTACTTTTTTTTTTAATTTTTTTTTTCAACGTTTATTTATTTTTGGGACAGAGAGAGACAGAGCATGAACGGGGGAGGGGCAGAGAGAGAGGGAGACACAGAATCGGAAACAGGCTCCAGGCTCTGAGCCATCAGCCCAGAGCCTGACGCGGGGCTCGAACTCACGGACCGCGAGATCGTGACCTGGCTGAAGTCAGACGCTTAACCGACTGCGCCACCCAGGCGCCCCAACAACCTATTTTATTAAATGTTTATTGAACCACAGACTGTGAAGTTTCTTTATATAAAAATAATAAAAAGTATTTGATAAGGTTTTGGTAGCAGAAAAAATTGGGGTGCTACATTGAAAATGGTCGAGAGATTACTGGGTTGGGTAACAGGGCACCGGTATTTTTCACATAGGTGTTAGGTTCATTATTTATCGCTGCTTCACAAATCACCCCAAAACTTAGTGGCTGAAAACAATACCAATCGCTTATTGTCTCGCACACGTTCCCTGAGTCAAGAATTTGGTTCTGGCTCAGACTTTCTCTTGAGATTCTAGCCGGTGCCCAGCAAGGAGAGTTATCTGAATTTTGCCTGGGGCTGCAAAAGCCCCTCGCAGGGTGGTCCACTCACTTGGCTGGCAAGTTGGTGTTGGCTGATGGCAGAGGCTTTGGCTCTTCTCCATGGACTTCTCCATGGACTGCTTGAGTGTCCTCACAGCATCGGGGCTGCCTTCCCCAGGAGCGAGTCAAGAGACAGAGGTGAAACCCACAGTGGCATTTGTGACCCCCATCGTGCCCCCTACCAGACCCGGTGTGGGCAAACACTACACAAGGGCTTGAAGACCAGAAGGCAAGAATCACTGGGGGCCACCTGGGAGGCTGGCTACCACAGGTAGCTCTAACACTGCCCAGTTTCAAAAAGCCTTCTGTGATCTTCCAATTTGTGCCAAGTGTTCCTTTCTTGTTTTTTTTTTTTTTTTTTTTGTAACACCTAACCGCATTCATCACCCCACTAAAGGCTTATGCTTTTTCAGTTATAAATGCATAGAAATTTAGAGCTGAATAGCACTGTAGCAATCACCTATTCCAATTCCAAATGCCTCTTGAGATCATTTATTCAAATGATATGTTGGGACACCTGGGTGGCTCAGTTGGTTAGGCATCTGACTCCTGATTTCGGCTGAGGTCATGATCCCAGGATCACGGGATTGAGCCCTGCCTCAGGCTCCACACTGAGCATGGAGCCTGCTTGAGCTTCTTTCTTTCTCTGTTCCTCTCCTCCACTTTCTCTAAATTAAAAATAATCTTAAAACAATAAAATTTTTAAAATGATATGTTTAGGTGTTCTTCTCCTTTCCATACTGTAAACTCCTTGAGGACAGGGACCATGTCTTATTTTCATGGATTCTCAGTGCCCAACACAAAGCCTGTAATGTAGAGGTGCCCTTGAAGGTTGATTGAAATGTTTTGCTCACTTTGGTTGAATCATTTCATTCTCTGGACCTGTTTTCCCATTTGCATTGGACTGGATGATTTTTTTTTTAATTTTTTTTAACGTTTACTTATTTTTGAGACAGAGAGAGAGACAGAGCATGAACGGGGGAGGGTCAGAGAGAGGAAGACACAGAATCTGAAACAGGCTCCAGGCTCTGAGCTGTCAGCACAGAGCCCGACGCGGGGCTCAAACTCACTGGCCGCAAGATCATGACCTGAGCCGAAGTCGGACGCTCAACCAACTGAGCCACTCAGGCACCCCCAACTGGATGATTTTTAAGCCACTTGCCATTTTATCATGTGAAGAGTCTTTTTTCCTAATGGAATGAGGTCATGTGGCTTGATAGCTTTTCATTGCTTTCTGGAAGTATCTCCTTTTGGTTTGGGATAGAGAAAGTCCACTGGCTACGGTACTATAGAAGTGGGGCAGCTTATAGCAGACTCTCATAAAAACACTGGTGGAATAAATTGTCAGCCTAGGGTCCAGTCTTTGAGCCAAGACTAGTTCCAGAACACTTCCCAGCCTTGTCGTGGGAAGGGAAAAGAGGGATGACAAGTGAAGACAAAGAGACTCCCTTACTCTGTGAATTAATCTGATCATTGCTGCCTTGCTTAAAAGTCCTTTTCATCCTTCACTGCCAACAGGGCAAAACTCAAATTCCTTAGTCTGCATCCAGGCACCTTCCCTTTCATGGACCCCTTGCTCCGGGCATACATGCTGGCCATACCCTGTCCAGAGCTGTTTTCTTTACTGGTCTAATCCCTTACCCCTATGTGGCCTGTTCCAAGCAAACTCTACGCCAGCACCTCCAAAAACCACTCACACTGAGTATAAGTTTTTTTGGAAGTTGTATTCCCAAGAAACACTTGAAATAAATTTTTAAAAAACCAACCATTTTCTTTAATGTTTATTTATTTTTGAGAGAGAAAGACACAGAGCGTGAGCGGGGGAAGGGGCAGAAAGAGAGGGAGACACAGAATCTGAAGCAGTCTCCAGGTTATGAGCTGTCAGCACAGAGCCCGACACAGGGCTCAAACTTACAAATTGCGAGATCATGACCTGAGCTGAAACCAAGAGTCAGACGCTTAAGTGACTGAACCACCCAGGCACCCCTTGAATTAAATTTTTTTTAAGTTTGTTTATTTCGAGAGACAGAGAGAGTGAGCAGGGGAGGGGCAGAGAGAGAGAGGGAGAGAATCCCAAGCAGACTCTGCACTGTCAGCATGGAGCCCAACATGGGGCTCGAACTCATGAACCGTGAGATCATGACCTGAGCAGAAACCAAGAGTTGGACACTTAACTGACTGAGCCACCCAGGCGCCCCACACTTGAAACTAAACCTATACCAAGATGAGTTTAAAAAAATTATGCTGTGTAATTTTTCTTAAAACATTTCATCTAATAGGGAATGGGAAAAAGACTCTAAATGAATTAATTGAGCCTTTCTGGGGTTTTATCCGATGTACTAAATCATACTAGAGAGAAAACTGAGCCCAGGAGAAAGAAAGATCTAGAGATGACCCTTCCATATCAGTGGGCTAGTTCCCCACACAGAGGTTGGTAGTCCTGTAAACAATCCTGACTACCCCATAGATCTCACTTATCACAGTCTCTACTGCTCTGGAGCATACAGACTCTGCATTGGGAGCTTCATAAAAATTTACTCATATTTCTCCACCCAGCCCCTCTCACTGTTAAGAGATGGCCCATGAGGGGAAAGTGCTGACCCTGCTTTTCCCTGAGGCGCTGGACTAATGCAGTTCCAAGCAGGTGGTGTTTTCCCAGGTTGACTCCTTTGTTTAGAAAATGTTTGGGGACTTTGCTGAGAGCAGTCAATCACCCAGGAAGTACAGACAAGCCCATTCTTACCAAGTTATTCCTAAGTACACTGACCTCATTATTTGCCCATAAATGTGAATTGATATTTATTTAATGTGTCTGTTTGTATAGAGATTGTCGATTGTTCTGTGTGCCTGTCATCTCTCTGTCTACACTGCTGTTTCTTAAAAAGGAGGGTTACGGCTTGGTGGTGCGATATGTCACAGGCTGCTGAGGAAGGGCACTGGGATCCACAGTAGGAGAGGACAGAAAGTGCAGGGAAAACCCATGGATCTAAACCAGCTAGCCCGACTAACCAGATCCTGAGAGGCAGCAGGCTGGATGCCTCCAGAACCTGCACTGTATATCGCAGCTACCCAGAGCTTTTACTTCACGATGTCGCTTCACCCCTGTAATGGCCCTGTTAGGTAGGCATTATTATCACTACTTCACAGATTATAAGAGCTGAGGCATAGAGTGGGAGGGTCTTTGTCACATTAGAACTTTATGGCAAAATCACTTATTCTTTTTTTAAAAATTTTTTAATGTTTATTTATTTTTGAGATACAGAGGGACAGAATATGAGTGGGTGAGGGGCAGAGAGAGAGGGAGACACAGAATCTGAAGCAGGTTCCAGGCTCTGAGCTGTCAGCATAGAGTCCAACACGGGGCTGGAACACGCAAACCATGAGATCATGACCTGAGCTGAAGTTGGATACGTAACTGAGTCACCCAGGTGCCCCCCAAATCACTTATTCTTAATGGAGCTTGGCTGCAGGGTCTGCTCTAGGTAAAGTCTGACGTTGGTGGGGTTGCCCTGCTTAGTTCTGGTCTCCCCCTCAGGACACATTCTAATGGGGGTGAACAGCCCTAAAACTAGCTGAACTCTAGAGTAGTTGAATTGAGAAGAGCACAGTGCTTCTCCAGTAGTAGCACTTTCCATGAGCAACGGTGAGTACAGGAGACAATGTGGGACCCTCCCTTAGCTCTTCCACATCACATCACACAGGCCACCCACCTGCAGTGTATACTATAGAAGCTGACTCTTCTGCACACGAGGGAACCAGGATTTGAGAAGACCCCCCCACCCCCCTTGAGAAATCAAGAAGCACACTGGGGCTTCCCTGCAGGCTCTCTTGGGCACCTCCCTCGCAACCTTCATTCTCCCCCACTGTACTGTTGATTATAAAAGAGACCAAGCCTGAGGCAGATGGTTACCCTCCCTTTCCTCCAGAAACCCCTATCCCACCTTCCCTGGCTCGGCTCTCCCAGACCTCCCTCACTGACATGATTTATTGCTTTCATTAAATGGGATGCTCAGCCAAATTCAACGGATTTCATGTCTTCCCTACGAGGAAACCCCCTTAGGAGGCAAGTTGACATAGTGTCTGAAAGAAGAAACAAGCTACAAATGAAAGCAATTCGCCCCAATTGTGCAGTCTGTCTTTCCCCTTCCAGGCCTTCTCTAACTTGACTGAGCTGGGCCAAGACCCAAAGGCATTTCTTTTGAACTTAATTATCTCCAGGGAACCGTAGCTAGAAATCAGGCACACACACGTCTGCCCTACACGACAGGTACACTCTTGTTGGATGGCTGGGGTCTCGGGGTCAGAGGTCTTACGGGTGACAGCAACTCTTCCCCACAAACAAACAGACCCTTTTAGAAAGCCAGTGATGAAAGGTCTCCCAAGGGGGAGCCCACCGTGGGGGCAGAAGCACACTGTCCATATCACCTGCTGGTTGAGTCAGGAGACAGTCGGTGGGGCAGAAGAGGGACGCTGAAGGCTTGGCCGTGCCACCCAGGGTAGGCAGTTGGATTCAGCCTCTGCCTGCCTCTGATTTAGGCACTTTGATGACAGACCGTTTCACCCTGCGGCAAATGAACAGAGCCTCTGTCAACAGCATCAGTGCGGGGAGCCGGGTGGCCCGCTGCTCAGTTGTTTCCAGAACTGCTTTGTCACAGGCTTTTCTGGTTATTCACAAAGTACTCAACATTGTCTTCTTGGGCTAAAATCTTTCATGCAAATTAAAGGTGGGTGATAAATATGCATTTGTCTCCCATCCACTATCTTTTTCCCCCCTGAATCTACCCCCACCCCCACTCCCACCGCTTTAGCACAATCAAATAAACATTCCATAGTCTCTTACTACTTGATAGGCAGAAAAAAGGGTCCTGGGTCTCGTGTTGTCTCCTCCAGGTGTTTAGAACTCTGTGTGTGGTGGAGGTAGGGACTTGTCTTCTTGTCTTACTCACTTGCTCGTTGGTTTCCCACCTCAAAAATGAGGCCATTCACAAATTTTACGCCTGGGCATATTTCTGAGGGTATGTGATAAGTGAAAGTATCCAGAACTCCTCAGAAGGTAGAAGCGTTTATCTACTCATCTATAATAATCGGGTGAACCTAGAGGTTGATGAGAGGTCTTTGGAGTGACAGAAGGTTACAACTTCAATGAATAGTTCAACAAAGTTCTGATGTTCTCCTTGAGTTCTATGAATCAGCTCTTGGATTTGTAAACATGTTGGGTAGGAGGATGTTGACAGCATCCAACTTGATGAGTCTCCCAGGACAGGCACAGAAGGCACAGTCACCAGCCCAGGTTCCAAAGGAGCCTAGGCTGGGTGTCATGCCTGTCCTAGAGCTGGAAAGGGAAGATGTCCTGGCTGAGATACTACCAGGTCATGCTCAGTCCCAGTCTCTCCCTCCCAATCCATGCCCCATCCCCCCGCCATACTCCTTCAGGATGCCTTCTGCAGTGAACATGTGCAAACACTACATGCAAAGTTTGAGACTTTCCATGTTCTTAATTCCTGAAGAAGGAAAACTTCATGGGTAGTTCAGAATCTTAAAAAAGACACTAAGACCTTTCGCTGAACATAGCAACGTTCTTAGAGAAACATAAATGGAGAGGCCATTGCTAAACTGGTTCTTCCTACAATGGGTGGGCACCCTCAGGGAGCACAGGGTTGGCCTGGCACATACACCTATAAACATACTTGAGGTGCTTCAGGCTCAAAACCCAAATCCATACCCTCCCATCCTATGCCACTCCTTAGTTTTGACTTTCTTTTTCTTTGTTCTTCTTTTCCTGGCCAAACTTCTTGAAAGAGTAGTCTACACCATCTTCACTAACATAACACACATTCCTGAGTCCCCTATACTCTAGTCTTCACTCCCACTTGCTCTTGAAAATGCTCCCCCCAAGGCTCCTGGCTGCCTCTCAATCATCCAATCCAGTGGCTGTTCAGTCCTGCTCAAAGCCCTCTCTTTACAGGGCTTCTGCAACACTGCACTCTCTTATTTTTCTGAATCTTCTCTTAGCTTCTGATTCTTCCTTTCTGGTTTCCTTCACTGACTTTGTACCTGTTCTTCCTTAAATAATGGCTTTCCCCAGGGTTGTGGTCTTGGTCTTGGTTTTCCTCATTCCTCATATTTTTTAGAAGACATCAGTCTTTCTTTATGGCTGAGCAGCCCCTCTGAACAGACTTCTGTAGGAGAATTCTCCACCTTAACAGTTAAGGTGGAAGCAAAGATAGCATAGGTACTCAGTTTCTCAGCTTCCCTTAAAGCTGGTGTACAGGCATGTGACCTGGGCTCTGGCAAATAGGTGCACCTGAAACCCACCTTCGAGACGGGAGCCAGGCTCAAAAAGGCATGTACTGGTGGGCCCCATTCTGGTGAGGATAGATGCTGCTATCTCCAGGTGTTAGAGATAGTGGCCAGTGGCCAGTAGTACAAGCTGTGGTCCCCTCGCCCAGTGTTACGATGGTCAATGGGGGGGGGGGTCACCCTTTGCTTTCCACAAAGATCCTTGTCTTGAGTAAGGGTTACATTGCCACATGTGCAGGCCTGACTGTCATCTTCACCCCATGTCTTGACTGAGCCTCCTAAATACCTCTATTGTGTCTCCTGCTATGTCCAGAACCATTATATGAGTGTAGGATCTCATTAGCTTTCACCTGCACTATGAAAACAATCTCCAAATGAGTTTCCCTGCCTCTTGCCTCATCCCTTCCAAGCAAATTTGCACCACTGCCAGAGTGGTCTTTCCCAAATATAAACCCGACTGTCATTCCCATGTTTAAAACCTTCCAGTAGCTCCACATGGCTTCCAGGATAAAATCCAAACCCCTGCACATGACATTCAGAGTCCATCTCCCACTGCTGCCCCACATACCCCATGCTCCAGCAACGCCCAGCCCCTCGTGTTTCCTGCACCTGCCACACTGATTTACACCTTGAGGCCTTTGCTTACTGCGATCCTGGAAGCTCCTACCTACTCCAGTCTCACCCACCTACCAGCATTGATGATCTGCCA
This sequence comes from Puma concolor, assembly GCF_028749965.1. Lineage (NCBI taxonomy): Eukaryota > Metazoa > Chordata > Mammalia > Carnivora > Felidae > Puma > Puma concolor. The sequence continues at coordinate 80,041,041 of NC_141674.1, forward strand.
AATGCCTGTGCACCTGACCAAGAACCAAGCCTGCTAGTTCACTGGAAGGCCCTCACCTTAAGAGAATGGAATTACCAGCTCCCCAGAGTCTTCTGTCCAGTGTCCGTGGAGCAAAAGGAACCTAAGAAGCCTATTCTTCCTCTCTTCCTAACTCACTCGCTTATTCCCTCAGCACATATTTATTGAATGACCACTCAATGTTAGCTACTGAGCCAGTGCCAGGGTAGGGCAGTAGACCATCCTCATGGAACACGGGGCCAGCTGAACTCCCACTGTCTGAGGCTAGCCTGCTTGCCCAGGCTTCTGCACCATCTCCTGAATTCCACTCCTGTTCACCTCCCCACCCCCAAACAGCCAGCTTCTATCTCTGTCTTTCTTCTCCTCTCACAGGGGATGGCATCCTAACTCCTGCATCCTTTCCTCACCTGGCCTGATCTTCATCTCTGTCATCCACCCATCCCTGGGAACTGCTCCCTCCTAGAGCCCTTGGTGCTGTGCCTGACTCCATTCCTTGGACCAGATGCCTTGACTATTAATGCTGGTCCAGGCTGGATTGGAGGTGGCCACTCTCAATGACCCTGTGACTTTAACTTTTAGCTCTTCTGTATCCCAAAGTATCTGGTCTGATCACCACCACTTTCAACCTCCCTTCCACACCCCACTGTTCATTTCTCCACTCATTGGGGGTCACTGCAAGTCTTGCTATTTATAATTCCTTCTTCCCCCATGATTCCATGCTTGGCAACTTTTACTCTTCCTTCAGACTGTGCAAAGGTCGTCTCCTCTGAGAAGTCCCCATCTCGCCTATACTTTTCCTGCACACTATCTTTGGGGTATGCTCATATCTTTATTAGCTGTTACCCAATCCTACTGGAACTGTCTTCCCCACTCAACCGCAAACTCCATGAGGCTGGGTCTGTGTCTTAAAGCATTACTGTACTCCCATGCCTGGCCCAGTATATGACATAGGGTGGAATATAAGATAAATATAAATGCAGTAAATGCAAGGAGAAAATCCAAATCCCATGCTGAATTCCTATCTCTAAAATTAGATCACCTTCCCTATGTTCCCATTTCCATTAATGGCACATAAGTATTCATGCAAACAAGTAGGTCTTCTCAGCCCTACTTTCTAAACCTAACCCACCTTCCATTTCTCCTTTTCCCTTCACTCAATGGCAAATATTAAATGACTGGCTCTCCAGGAGAAAAGCCCTGTTTTGTAGTGTTTGTCATTTTCCATGGTGTAGACAGTCCCACCACCGCTGACTTCAAGCTACCAAGGTGATGGCGCTAAACATGGAGCTGGGAAAAGGTGTGCGCGGTGACTCATGTGAGGCAATAACAGGAGCCAGCTCCAGCACACCACTGCCTCTTATCACCGTGAGTCAGTGCCAAGTCCAGCTAACCTTCCCTTAACCCCCAACATCCAACTCTTCTTCATCACTTCATGCCTTCTTTCCATACTGCACCTTTCTCCAGGGGAACCTGTCTTTCCAGTGTTACAGTTTTTCATTGCATTAGTTTTCCTGCTGCTGCTGTAACAAACTGTCACCGACTTGGTGGCTTAAAACAACACAAATGTATTTTCTCACAGTTTGGAGGCTGGAAGTCTGAAATCAGTTTCACTGGTCTGAAATTAAGGTGTTGGCAGGGCCGTGTTCTTTCTGGAGACTCCAAGGAAGAATCTGCTCCTTGCCTTTTCTGGCTTCTGGGAACCGCTAGCATTGCTTGGCTTGTTGCTACATCGCTCTAATCACTGCGTCTCTGTGGTCACACTGCTTTCTCCCCTTCTGTCTGTGACAAATCTCCCTCTTCCTCTAACAGAGACACTTGTGATTGCATTTAGGGCCCACCAAGATAACCCAGGATAATGTCCCCATCTCATGATCCTTAACTTAACCACATCTACAAAGACCCCTTATCCTATAAAGTAACATAACAGGTTCCAGAGATCTTTGGGGGTCATTATTCAACACACTACATTCATTATTTTTAAAATGCCTAGCGTTCAAGAATATGCAATGGGAAAAAGATAGTCTTTTCAAAATGGTGTTGGGAAAACTGGAGAGCTACATGCAAAAGAATGAAACTGGAACTTTCTTATGCCACACACAAAAATAAACTCAAAATGGATTAAGGACCTAAATATGAGACCTAAAACCATAAAAGTCCTTGAAGACAGCACAGGCAGTAATTTTTCTGTCATTGGTCACAGCAACGTCCTTCTAGATATGTCTCCTGAGGCAAGGGAAACAAACGCAAAAATAAACTAACTATTGGGACTACATCAAAATAAAAAGCTTCTGCACAGCAAAGGAAATGACCAAGAAAACTAAAAGACAACCTATGGAATGGGAGAAGATATTGCAAATGACATATCTAAAAAAAGGGTTAGTGTCCTAACTATATAAGGAATTTATATAACTCAACATTCCCCCCAAACAAATAATCCAATTAAAAAGTGGGCAGAAGGGGTGCCTAGGTGGCTCAGTCAGTTAAGTGTATGACTTTGGCTCAGGTCCTGATCTCACAGCTTGTGGTTTCAAGCCCTGCATTGGGCTCTGTGCTGATAGCTCAGAGCTCCCAGTCTGCTTCAGATTCTGTCTCGCTCTCTCTCTGCCCCTCCCCTGCTCACGCTCTCTCTCTCTCCTTCAAAAATAAATAAACATTAAAAAAAAATTTTAATGGGCAGAAGACACGAACATCTCTCCAAAGAAGACAGATGGCTAACAGACATATGAAAAGATGCTCAATGTCACTAATCATCAGAGAAATGCAAATCAAAACCACAATGAGATATTACTTCACACCTGTCAGAATGGCTATAATCAAAAATACAAGAAACAAGAAGTGTTGGCAAGGATGTGGAGAAAAAGGAATCCTTGTGCACTGTTGGTGAGAATGCAAACTGGTGTGGCCATTCTGGAAAACAGTATGGAGGTTCCTCAAAAAATTACAAATAGAAGTATCATAATATCCAGTAATGCCACTGCTGGATATTTACCCAAAGAATATGAAAACACTAATTGGAAGGGGTATGTGCACCCCTATGTTTACAGCAGTATTATTTACAATAGCCAAATTATGAAAGCAGCCCAAGTGTCATCAATAGCTAAGTGAATACAGAAGATGTGATATATATACAATGGAATATTGTTCACCCATAAAAAGAATGAAATCTTGCCATTTGCAACAACATGGATGGATCTAGAAGGTACAATGCTAAGTGAAATAACTCAGTCAAAGAAAAATACCATGTGATTTCACTCATATGTGGAATTTAAGAAACAAAACAAATGAGCAAAGGGGAAAAAGAGAGAGAAAGAAACCAAAAAAGCAGACTCTTAACTATAGAGAACAAACAGATGGTTACCAGAGGGGAGATGGGGGTGGGGTGGGGGTGGGGATGGGTGAAATAGGTGATGGGGACTAAGAGTACATTTACCTTAATGAGCACTGAGTGATGTATAGAATTGTTAAATCACTATATTGTACACCTAAAGCTAATAAACACTGTATGTTAGCTACACTGGAATTAAAATTTGTAAAAAAGACAAAAAGAAAGATACACATTTAAAAAATGCCTAGGCCTTCCCCAATCAGTGTTGTCCAAAGTGCTGACTGAGCCAGAAAGGAGAGTAAGCACCATCTTTTGCTCCCAACAGTGTGCTTGCTGCATTCTCCTGTGCTTTCTTCCACTTGCCTGGCCTTTTCCAGTCTGTTTGGTTTTCACCTCTGGTGACCTTTCAGCCATTAATGATTTTAATTTCCTGATGACAGCCTTTTGACTCACAGTAAATAGCAAGTTGGCTTTCCAAAGAAAAACAAACATGAACTTATTTTAATGGTTAGATAACCCAATGGATATTAGCTTTTAAGTGTGCTGTGCTCTACACTGGTGTGTGGGGTGGGGGGCGAGCTATGTCTTTCATCAGGACAGTTCTATAGGATGTGGAGAAGTTAAAGACATGGCCCTATCAACCCCAAGGAAATGTTGATCATTGGTAATAAATTATGTCAGGAACATATCTCTTTGGATACTAGATATAATGATCCCACAGGATGCCTATTCATAAATGTTCATGTACTTAGAAGCCCATCCCTACCCCTAAATGTAAAATTTTGGAAATAGGGCAAGAACCTAAAGCAGCCTAGAGTGTAACCTAGCATAACCACTATTGGCATGTCTGGTGCTGATAAAGCTTTGATGATCATCTTTATGCAAACTGTTTTTCCATATTCAAGGCCATTTCTTTATATCCATGAAGTCCCAGAATGAATGAATCCAACTGAATATTGCTAAAAATATTTCATATCACTTCTGGGCATCAGTGCTCTGTACCATTTTTGGCCCAGAGATCCAGACCTCTTGTAATCAGCCCACCTCTACCTGTTCAAGCTTCCTCTACTTTATTCCCCCATGAGATCCATCCACAACAGCCAGGCTGATTGGTCTACTGCCTCCCATTTGTCTGTGCCTTGGCTCTGGTATAGTTTCTCAGGTTCCTCCAATGGCCGCTCTTCTCAGACTGCTCATCTCTCGCCCCTCTTTCAAGGACCATTCAAGTCCCCTCTTGGGAAAATCTTCCCTTAAAAAGGTGGCCACATTAGGGGGTTGTGTTATGCAGGGAAAGAGTATCTGATCTGGAGTCACAGTCTCTGGATTCATGTCCATGAGATGTCTGAGATAAAAGTCACTTATCCTTCTGGGGCCTCAATTTCCTGATTTGTAAAACAGGAGTTATGATCCTGGCTCAGGCTACATTCAAGGTTGTTGTCCAAAATAAATTAATGGGGAAAAAAAGGAAATAAAATAATGAATATGAAAATGTTTTAAAAGTTTCATAAGTGTACAGCATTGTTATTTCTTCCTTCACTAATTCTCCTTTTGTCCTTAATGTCTGTGCTACATATTTAATAGTACTTGATATATAGTCCTATTTATTCTTCAATAGCATCATATACCTGGACCTACATTCCTACTTGATATAATGTTGTATAGGAAGATGGCTTATTCCCTATCGCTTGCGTGTGCCTCAGCCTTCCTGCTAAATTGGGATGTACAGGAGTAAGAATGGTGTGATTGGCATTGTCTGCTTTTGTTCTGTGTGCTGCCCAGCACAACGCTAGACACAACAAAGGTGCTGAGTAACATTTGACTAGAAGCCTTACTACCACACTATGCCAGCTTAACTTCCATCTTAAAAAGTTTAAATTAATCATTTAGTTGAGAATTACAAGATAATCTGCATTAGCTACAGGTCATGGTGTACATCTCAAAGATATGTTACTGTGTCCTTCAACAGAAAAATTGCGGCGATGATGGTGGTTGTTTTGTACGTATCTTTCGCTATGGCTTCTAAAGCAACCGGAGAACAGACTTGGATTTATGTTGGTCAATGTTCTTTCATGGTTCTCCTTTTCTTATCACCTTTACCTACACTTTCTTTTTAAATCATATTGAATAAAGTAACAGGAAGAAAAGTAGGTTAACAAAATCTTCAAAGTGGATTTCAACAATAGAAAGGTAAAAATTTCTAAAATCAGATTCTTTAACAATGACTAGCAAACGATGTAATATAGGTTGGTCACTCTTAAAGAAAATCCAATTGCTAGAAACCCAAATTTATAAAATTAAAATTGGGAAGTATATTTTCATGGGAGTCTTTTACTAGGAAATTCCTCATTCTTATAAAACTCTTGAATCAACTAAACAGACAACGCAAAAATGTTTAATTTTCACTTACCAAATCAGGCTCATAAGTATCGAGTAAAGTAAATTGCACCTGCACAAACGGGGTAATTTTATACTCATTAAAATCTTAGTTCTTGGTATTCACTTGCTCAGTGAATCATTTGCTTAAAGGTGATCTTGATTTTTTGCTTTTCCTGCTTTGGTTGAAATATATAATAAATGGGGTTTCCTTATCTTAAGCGGAGGCACCAGAATTGGTCTCAATTGAAAGAATTTGTACTCCAACTGAGCAAAGACTGTTCTTTCAACTCTCCTTTGATACTTGGCACTGAAACAAGGAATCTAAAATTAGCTGCCTTCAGAATCCAGGTGTGGACTAAGTGGAAGCAATTCAATTTGCCCCAGGAAGTCACAGAAATCGTTGAAATAGCACATAAGGGTCTGGTCAAACCGCTTCCTTCACTAAAGCCAACTTTTCAGGACTGCCTCCCTCTGCAAGGAACAGAAAACCACCATACTGTAGTGCTGAAGGGGATCAGACAGAGCATCTCATATACACTCTTCATTCTGCAGCTCATGGGAATAAGTGACTGGCCTGAGCCTGTTCTCACATCTGCAAAATGGGGTCATATTACTTGCCAGTCTACTTCTCAAAGGTACCGGGAAGATTAAGTGAATGGGTTTTTTAAACTGTAAGCATAAGGCATGCTTTATTCATTTCCACGGTCATTTTGGTGGTTTTAAGTCATGTCTGTACATTCTTTAACACTCCTCCCATCTAGAAATCCCCTCCTTCTGAATATAGGCAGCCAACCTTAAAGGCTTGCTTACAACCAAGAGAATGTAGCCAGCTTCTGAGGCCAGGTTAGAAAAGGCAACTCAGCTTTCACCTGATTCTCCTGGGACACTCACCCCAGGAGAAGCTTGGCACCATATTACAACCCCAGCTACCCTGAGACCGCCATGCTGGAGGGAAACCACATGTCAGCAGTCCTCACCTTCAAGTCCCTCCCAGGCCAGGCACCAGTCATGTGAGGGAGTGATCCTTCAGATGACTCAAGCCTTCAACCATGGAGACACCCCAGATTTTGAACTTTCCTAGTTGATGTCCCAGACATCATAGAATAGGGACGAGCCATTCTTATTGTGTCCCTTCTGAATTCCTGACCCAGAGAATCCATGAACATAATAAAATGGTTGTTTTGTTTTGCAACTGAATTTGTGCTATTTGTTACACAGCAGTGGTAAAGCAAACAGTCACACTGAGTAATGAGGATCACAGCAACCACAGAAACAACATCAAGCACAGCACTTGCTATGTGCCAGAAACATTGGCAAGCGTGGCACACATGCTTGCCCCGGGCAGGGACCCACTCCTCCCGTGTGGTGAGTGACAGTCAGGCCCTCAAGGCAAACCTTTGGGCTTCCACTATAAGGGCCTTTCCCTCATGTCCAGTCTGTTTGGTTCCAGTCTATTTGGTTCCTCTAGTTCCTCTCTTTTCCCATCTGCCACTTACAATCCCCTTCTCTCAAGAGATGGAATAAAACTTGGTTTTTCTGACTTGGTCAACTTTCAGATTGGTTTGGTATCACCAGGGAGGTTTCTAGCATTCTTCTGGCAGCCATTATGCCCATCCTGAATGCTGAATCAGCCATGTGGCAATATCTCAGAGCTCTGCTTTGCCTCATAGGCCAAGCCCATCAGATCTAGTTTTTTTCTGAGCCGCCTGGAGAAAATAACAATTCACAGAGCAACTCATTCACACATTCTAATCTCAAAAACATGCTGTGTGACCCATTTGCTCTTGGCCCCCAGAGCCATTAGCACACTTGTGACAAATTATCTAGAAGTTCTCCATACCAGTGCCAGCTCTTCTGGGCTGCTAGCCTCCAGATTTCTCCTACACAAGGGTGTGTGGTCCAGGCTGCTGCCCTGGCAGGCCTTCCCCATCTGGAAGGGAAAATCCACTCCAGCTTTGGCCCTGATACCCCAGATTCCTTGAATCTGCAGATCCACCCAAAGGCCCCAGGTAAAAATGTGTCTTTGAATGTCTTTAGGAACAGCACTCAGAATGCACCTCTTTGCCATGTATTTAAAGATCTACTTTGGCTTTTCAGGTTTATCCTCTGAACAGTACCACCTGCACACTCAATTTGACCAGCCCTCAGCAAGTGCAAACTTCAGGCACCTCTGGCTGGCAAGGGGCTACTCTCTTCAAAGGCGGACTTGAAAGAAAGTAGGCACTAACTCTTCCACTTAAAACGGTCACTCCCACAGAGTGTGAAGGGAGCTGGCTCATCCATCCTAGCAGTGAAATCCCCTGTAGAGTCCACACCTCATCCTCTGTCACGTGATGGCAATGCTCCTAAAAGGGCTACGACTAAGCAGCTCCAAGTACCTTGGAGCTTGGAATGGCCCCAGAACTCATGTGTGGGGGGCTGGGAGGTTTCAAGTCAGCATTGAGCTTCTACTAAGTGTTGGGCATTGAAATTACTAAGATGCATAAGACAAATTCCTGCCCTTGCTCACAGATGATGAAGACATTGGTTCTCAATTGACTTCCAGGTATACCAATGGGTGTCAATCGGTTGTGAGATGTGTCACAAGTAATTTTCTATTGATAATAGGAAGTACCAAAGATCTGAAGTAAGAGTGGACTCGTGGTTATACGTGCGGTATTGTTGCTTTCACTTGTCCTGACAGAAAAAGGCATTTAAAATTTTTTTTTTTTCAACGTTTATTTATTTTTGGGACAGAGAGAGACAGAGCATGAACGGGAGAGGGGCAGAGAGAGAGGGAGACACAGAATCGGAAACAGGCTCCAGGCTCTGAGCCATCAGCCCAGAGCCTGACGCGGGGCTCGAACTCACGGACCGCGAGATCGTGACCTGGCTGAAGTCAGACGCTTAATCGACTGCGCCACCCAGGCGCCCCGAAAAAGGCATTTTATAGTGGGGCAACATGGTAAGTGTCACACTTGTGAGTGTCATCTATCTTGTGCCTCAAGGAGAAAGGCTGAGAACTGTCCTGAGCCCAATGAGGGCAAGGTGTGGGCCTGCTACATACACAGACACAATCCACATAACTAACAAAAGAGCCTCCTCTACCCTTTCTCGTAGAGAAGAGACTGCCAGCAGTAAACTGCCTTTCCAGAAGCTGACAAACCAAAAGAGACTGTTATCTTTTGACTCTGGCAAGATTTTGTTCATTTGTTGTTTGTTTAGGAAAAGAATAGTGTACCAGTTACAGCCGTGACAATGTGTTTATTACTATGACCATCACCTCTTTTAGCTGGTACCTCACAGGTGACCCATGACCAACCATGTGGCAAACGGTGCCAACTTCATCTCTTCAGTAATAATAATGCTATTTACTTTATAGTGCTTTAAACTCACAAAACATTTTCACATTCATTGGCTCTGGTAGGTTCAACTTGAGGATGCTCTGAAGTAGGTCTTACCCCCCATCTACACGTGAAGAAATGACTTTGGAGAGGTCTTGCTCCAAGTCCATAGCAGGTCAGTGACAGCTGAGATTCAAATCCAGGTCTTCTGTTTCCAAACTGTGCTTCATGTGTTTACCCAGACTGTGTTAGACTCAGCCTCGTGAGGGAGAGGAACAAAGGTGCAGCTATATCTTCAGTGCAACATCTAAAGGGAACGGCGGCTGGTTTCATATTGTTAGATGATGTTTCACCAGCTCAGGGAAGCCTGTTTCTCTGTAGTGGTGATACATCAAGCTTTCTCTGCTTGACCTGTCTTCTTGGCTCTATGTTGTGAGCCCTCCTGCAGAATTTCCTCTGCTTTAGGTACACACACACACCTCCCCCCAGTACACCCATACACTTATGACTGTTCCAGACCTGGCAGGGAGGAGTACTTCCACTGAGAGCTTTAATAAGCAGTTCAAACCACAGGTCTGAGAGCCTGAGAGCCTACAAGTCTTACTTCCTGCTATTGGAAGACCAGAATACGTACCAGCTGACATGGTTGCCTACTGGGCTGGCGTTTTGACTCTTTTGCATGTGGACGTAAGGGTACTTCACTGTGACTTAAATCACAGGAGATTTTGCAGAGAAGGAATAAAAAATGCTCCCATAGCTTTACCCCTTCCTCCCAACACACACACACACACACACACACACACACACACACACACACAGAGGCAGACAGACAGACAGACACACATGCACGCGCGCGCGCACACACACACACACACACACACACACACACACACACACACACCTGCCCTAGATCAGGCTTTGGCTCTGTGACTAAGATGATCTACCCAGTCACCTTCGGCCTGGAAGAATGTGGTGTCCATACTGTGACATGGGCACTGCTCATCATGTGCCATTTAAAGCCAAGGACCTTTCACCCCTCAGTTTAAGTGTTTCTCAATCAAAGTGCTTATTGAACTTCAAACCGAATGGTCACTTAAAGGCTGATTGCAGCACTCCCACAGTCAAAGAAATGAAACTTTTGGCTTTGTTAATGCTGAGTCTTGGCTCAAGGTTTGAAGGCTGCATGGAATTTTGCCCTGTTCTTGCAAACATTTGGAGAACTGCTCAGTCAGCCTTCCGGGAAAAACACGCCCGCGTCCTACTGTATGCCTTCAGCTTTGGTCTTGTCAACACAGGGATCATTGAGAGCCTAACTCTAAAGCTCTGCGCTCCTTTGTTCTCTGAATATGGAGGACAAGATGCAGAGTAATCAGAAAACAAATGATGGAATTATGGTTATCAGTGGGGATGCACTTCATCTTTCCCCAGGACTTGTATGATATCATTGGACCCACATCTCAGAGATGAAGTTGAGCTAGACTTTTTATCACCATTATGTGGATGAAGAGTAAGAAATGTATAAATACATAAAGAGATACAGAGCAAAAGAGTGTATGTGTGTCTGCATGTCCAAGTGCACACATGCGCTCTCATAAAGAAGGAAATACATAATCATTTAAAATTATCCAAGTTGACATCTGATGATAGGGGCTTTTGTATCATTTTAATTTTTTGTTTCATATTCCACATCAGGGTTATCTGGAGTCATGTTGACTGCAGGGCTCAGACCAAAGAGTGGGAATCCCCACAGGCAGGAGCCAGCCTGCAGTTGAAGTTCACTGCTCTTGACAAATAAGCAATGGGAGAATATGCCCCCTGTCATGTGGGCTGCATGGCTCTCCCATCTAGAGCCTCTGACAATTTGAGTGGATGGTAAACAACCAATAATAACACAGACAACATGCAAGAATCGATGATCAGAATTTTACAGCTATGTTTAATATTAGAGGACAAAATTAAGCTGCTTTTTAACTGTATGCAGTGTTCCAGGATTGAGTTTTTTCCCTACCCTGTGTGTTAGTTTCCTTAGTAGCATGAGTTTCTCCTCTTCCAGAAAACAATGTCTGGCCCAGGTCATCCAAGGGCTATTCTTGGAGTGCTCACTCTTAACCTTCTCCCCTCTACTCTGTCCCTGCAACACCAACCCCTGGTCTAATAATCAACCTTCCAACTAGTATAAAAATTTTTTTAATGTTTATTTATGAGAGAGAGAAACAGGATCCGAAGCAGGCTCCAGGCTCTGAGCTGTCAGCATGGAGCCCAATGCGGGGCTTGAATCCATGAACCACGAGATCATGACCTGAGCTGAAATTGGATGCTTAACCAACTGAACCACCCAGGTACCCCCGTAACTAGTATGGAGCCTTCCTCACTACATGCTAGAAACCAGCCTCTGGCCAACCTGCAGAGCCCAGTATCTGCTTTATGTTATATAGGTTATTTTAAACTTTGCATTTCACTTTTCTTACTGTCTGAGATCTCTTGGTTTTGGTATAAATGCTGATGAAGTAAATTAGTATCTTATGCTTATTTTTCAATTTCAACTGAAATTGTTATAAAATCTATTTTTTAATGTACCTTTTATTTTTAAACAAAAACATTAACGGAGACTGAAGGGGCCTTGGTTGGTTCCTAAGAGGTAATATATCATTTGGACAAAAGTATGTCTGTACCCATTGTCCCTCCTGCATAAAGCACACCCCAGGGAATGCCCAGCTACAGCCTCTGGGAAGAACTGCACTGGTTTTTGGCACTAACAGAGTCCCACGGCTTTTAAAATGATTCCCCTGCATTCCTATGGCTGCTATGTCAGGGACTATGTAAAAGTTAGCCTCAAACGTGGGGATGTCTGGACTTATAAAATTTGCACTCTAGGCTCCTAGGGGTGCCTGGGATGGGAGAGGGAGAGATGCTGAGCTGTACAGGCCTCTCTGGGGTCAGGGAAGGGTGGGAGGAAGTGAGGAATACACAGTGACTAGTTGTGGTCCAGCTCAGCCTCCAGGTAAGAAAGTCATAATGGCCGGGGTCTGCTCTGGACCTGATGGGCAGGTGTGTGTTTCTGGCCCCTGGGTTCTGGGGAAACAGTGTCTTTGGGTTCCTTATTGACGTGCAAAGAAGAAAACCCTCACTTCTGCTTCCTGTCATAGTCAGGGGGATTGTGTTCAGACTGAGGAAATCTAGTGGTCTTCAAAAGAAGCTCACAAAAGAAGCTGAGGGACAAGGCCAGGCCAAAGAATGGGGCTAGGCCTGGCTGACAACCTCCCTTTGGTTCCTCTCTTTTCCCAGAGTGGACCATACAGCCGCCTCTAGTTTCTCTTATCCCCACTTTCGCATTTACACCCCACCTATCTAATTTCCTGGCCAACTTCAAAAGGAGGGAAGTAATGACTTTGTAAGGTAAGTTTGTCCAGACACAGAATGAGACGGTTTCTTCATTAGGTGTTTAGTCACCTGTTAGATAAATGGTCAGCCCTCTCTAGAGAGCACCATGACTCTTCAGTGCTTCTCTACCTCTCCTTTTCCTTCAAGAGGGAGGAGACAATCCTCCCTGGGCTGCAGAGGGCCAGGCAGGTGTCCTTTAGAATTAACTCCTTCTCCCCTAGGTCATTCTTTCATCAACCTCCCCTCCTGGTGGTAGGGCATCCCCCTATTTCTTCTCCCCCACTAGCCTCACTGGGGCTGTAAAAGCAGCCTGCAGATTGCTCATGCCTAGACGTCAGCTGACCAGCCTCCTGTCCAATATCTCTAGGTGTCATGGGTTGGGTTCCCTGGCAACAGACTTTGAGAGAGAGATCTACATGCAACTGGCTTGCTGAGTAGTGTTCTTGGTGTGAACACCTGTAACAGAGTGAGGGAAGACAGCTCAGGCATACAGTGGTCAGTGTCCAGTGTACAGAGGCCTCAGCTGATCCCACAGGGAGCTCTGAAGCTGGGTTGGTCCTTCAGAGAGGTCCTGAATGGAGGCAAAAGACCCAGAGCTTGGAGCTTCTGCATCATCCAGTCACTTGAATGCAGTTATCCCTGGGCTGGGGTATAACCTTGGGCGAGGCAGGGCCCTTTGGCTAAGGGCAATTTCTAGGGAGGGACCCAGCTACACCCCTCATCGATGGACAACACTCCTGGCAGTAAGGAGAATGAGTGCCTCTGTTCTGAAGAGAAATCTGGGCAACACCTTCCTGCCAGGGACCGGAGAAAGCTGTGGCTTCTAGTTCCCATTGTGGTTCCTAGTTCCCGCTGTTTCAGGTCAAACTCTTGGCCTGACCGGTCAGGAGATGAGGCCAGCAAGGGGAGGAGTGAAGGAGAGTTTTCAGGCAGCCCTGCCAGCGGCTGGAAAAGAACAAGCATTAGGTGTTTGCTGCTCGGCAGACCTGACCTATAGAAGATGAACCAGCTGCCATCTTGGGGAGGGAGCTCAAGTGACCTGCCTTAGGCTGAGGTGGAGAGTCCAACACAGCCCAATAATTCCTCTGGGAAAAGCCGCTAATTGGGAGCTAGTTCTGGCATGGTCTAAATCTAGGCTACATTACTGGATTCCCAAATATTATTGTAACCCAACTCTGCTTTGAGCTCCCCGGTGTATGTCACTTTTATTAAAAAAAAAATTTTTTTTAATTTTTTTTTAACGTTTATTTATTTTTGAGACAGAGAGAGACAGAGCATGAACGGGGGGAGGGTCAGAGAGAGAGGGAGACACAGAATCAGAAGCAGACTCCAGGTTCTGGGCTGTCAGCACAGAGCCCAACGTGGGGCTCGAACTCACGGAGTGTGAGATCACAACCTGAGCTGAAGTTGGACGCTTAACCGACTGAGCCACCCAGGCGCCGCCCCCCCCCCCAATTTTTTTTCTAATGTTTACTTATTTTTGGGAGAGAGAGAGTGTGTGTGTGTGAGCAGGGGAGGGGCAGGGAGAGAGGGAGACACAAAATTCAAAGCAGGCTCCAGGCTCTGAGCTGTCAGCACAGAGCCCGATGTGGGGCTCAAACCCATGAACTGTGAGATCATGATCTGAGCCAAAGTCAGACACTTAACTGACTGAGCCACCTAGGCCCTCCACCCCCCAGTATATGTCATTTTTAAAGTAGGGCAGTCTCGGGGCGCCTGAGTAGCTCAGTCGGTTAAGCATCTGACTTTGACTCAGGTCATGATCTCATGGATTGTGGGTTCAAACCCCACGTCGGGCTCTGTGCTGACAGCTCAGAGCCTGGAGCCTGCTTTGGATTCTGTGTCTCCCTCTCTCTCTGCCCCTCCACCACATTCTCTCCCTCTCTCTCTCTCAAAAATAAATAAACATTAAAATTAAAAAAAATAATAAAGTATGGCAGTCTCATGGGGACCTGGGAGGAGAATATCTGAGAAATGTTTTGAGAGATACTGACCAAAGCTAGAAGCAACATCTGCCTATCTTTTTATCTTTCTTCATTAAAAAAAAGAAAAGTTTATTTATTTATTTTGAGAGAGAGAGCTTGTATGTATGAGCAAGGGGAGGGGCATAAAGAGAGATAATCTCAAGCAGGGGCTCAATCCTGTGAACCCTTGAGATCATGACAGAATCAAGAGTCAGACGCTTAACTGACTGAGCCCACCTAGGTGCCCCTCTTTTTTATCTTTCTTATATGTATTTATCTTCTTCCTTCAAATAACCTGAATTCACCAAGTCACTTAATCTGATCCAGTTTGTCTCCCCTCTATCTGTTCACCCACTTGGCACCATTGCCACATCTTTATTTTTCCGTCTCATTTGGGAGGAGGGACAGTGGGTAGTGGCTGAGGAGCGGCTGTGTGAGTACAGAATGGGAGAAAAGTCCCACACTGTGCCACCGCCAACCCTTCTCCAGGCAGAGTAGGAGAGTGGTTCATGAGGCAGGTGACTGGTGGAAGGTTCCGGGCCTGTATGCCCCAAGAGCACACCCCATTATCTCTCTCCCTATACTACCAGGCAGAATTGGATAAAACACCAGCTCATTATCCCCTAAACTAATCCCACAGAGGACAGGCTGATGCAACACGAAGCCTGTGACACAGTTAGCCAGCCCCTGGCAACAGCGTTCGAAGTATGGCAAGGGTGAAATATTGCCCTACTGGCCGAAAGAGCCTTTGCCACCAACAAAGAGCCATTGTGACAACAGGAAGACTCCAAAAAGCTGTGTGCAGTGTAGACAGGAAAGAGCTCTCTCTACTTCTCCCCCTCAAGAAAGAGAGGTTTAACCCTCCAGTGTTTGGCTAATTTCCTAGGCCCATCCTCATCTGGGCACCCAGGAGGGGCCGGCGGCTCTTGGCTGGAAGGCTGCCTGCTGGGCAGGTCAGGGATGGCACCTGGGCCTGTCACCAAGTGGCTTCTGTAGGTGCTAGAGGAACAGAGCGCCACAGGAACCTTACGGGTAGTTTTTGTTTTTTGAAGCCTACTGCTTTTCCTTGTTTTCATTCCATCTGCATCAATTAAACATTTAAAAAATCAAATGACAAATGTTTATTGAAAACCCACGAACACGGACACTCTCTGAAAAACCCTTGTTCTCTTCTTATACCTGCTTCTACCCATCAGGTCCTCCTCCCTCTCCTCTGCCGAAATACCCCTTCACGACCCAGCCTGAGGTCCACCCCTTTCTCCAAGGCTTTCCCGGTCACCCCTGCTGGTGACAACTTCCCTTCCTCTCTCTTTCCCTCCTGCATCATGTTCCCAGCCCTCTCCATCCCGCCTGGGTGTCCCCAAACCTATTCTCTTCCCTCCACGTTTTCACGTCCCTACCACCCCTGGTCTAATGATTGCTCCTTTCCTGCTCTTCCTGCCTTTTTTATCTCGCCCCTTCCAATCTGTTCTGCATGCTGAACTATTTGTTCAAAAAAACAAATATGACCGGGTCATCTACTAGTCTGAATGTTTCTATGATAGCTAACACTTACTGAACGTTTCTGCATGCCATGCTCTGTGCTAAGTGCTCTGCATGAAAAACTCATTCAAAGCTCACAGTAACCCTATGAAGCAGGCACTGCTTTTCCCATTTCACAGATGAGGAAACCAAGGCCCAGAGAAGTTAAGTAACCTGCCCAGGATCACACAGCCGGTAAGTGGCAGAGCCAGCATTTGAACCCATGCAAAGAGGATTCAAAATACCACCCTCTCTGGGGGTGCCTGGATGGCTCAGTCATTTAAGTGTTTGGAGTCTTGATTTCAGCTCAGGTCATGATCTTACTGTTTGTGGGATCGAGCCCCATGGTAGACTCTGAGCTGACAGCATGGAGCCTACTTGGGATTCTCTCTCTCTCCCTCTCTCTGCCCCTCCCCCACTTGATCTCTCTCTCTCTCTCTCTCTAAGATAAATAATAATAATAATAAAAAAGCCCCACCACACTCTCAAGCAATGCACCATAATTATAGTGCTTCTCAATGGCTCTCCACAGCTCTCAGGATAAAGTCCAAACTCCTTAGCACTCAAGGCTTCTCATCTTAGGCTCATCCCTTTCCACTTGCTGATATGTACCCTTTACTCCCCTACACCCCAGTGGTGTGCAGCTAAAGGTTTAACAATTGGATCTCTGCAAAATAAAGCCCTGATTGGTAACATTTACCAGTCTCCATGGTGTCAGTCCTCCCACGTGGACAATTTCAGGATGTGACCACAGCATCACTGAATGTGGAGTTGGGGAGAGGTGGGCACAACCAGCTGGCAGGAGTAGCTCTGGGTTCAGGCACCCACACACTCCACCCGTCTCTATCACCCACAATGACTCCGCCCACCCAGGACAGTCCCTTGGACCACAGACCACCCATCTGCCCTATCACTGACCCATGGTTCATGTGTGGATCTGGAAAGCTCCACTAAAAGTCGACATTCATTTCTTCCTGCTCACTACCCACCACGGGCAGTCTGAGAGCAGGGCTGAGAACATCGACTAGGCCATGAAGTCTGCTGACCATCCTTCGAACAGGCACGTGTCCCCCTGCATCTCTCCCACAGCCCCTGCCCTCCACCCAGAACACGCTACCCACAGCAGTCACATCTTTGCCCCTAAGACATAGGCCCAAGACCCAGAGCATCCCTGCTGCCCTACTGCACCTTGCCCACAGCAGTCCTGGCCTCTCATCAGTGGATAGCTGCCTGAGGCTCATCCCTTAGCCTCTCCTCTTCTCAATCCACCCACACTTCCAGGGGCTCACGTCTTCATGTTTCATGATGTGATAATTTCTGAATATAGATGTCACTGGATCTCCGCTCAGACATCCCCCAGGCACCTCACGCTCAGGACCTCTCAGGCCTCATCTATCCTCTTTATCCACAGACCTAGTCTTTCCTCTCCAGCCACAACCTCTGTGACTCCACCCCACAGTCCTTGGGAGCAGTGTCCTTCCAGCTGCGGCACACCTGTGTGTTTGCATCTCCTGTCTGAGCAGGGACTCACCCACAGGCCAGGCAACCCCTGGGTGTTCCTTCTCAGAAGCTGGAGAATCTCCCTAAAGTCAGGCATGAGCTAGAACAAACACCCCAGGGGGTAGTCCTAGCAGAAGGGGACACCACTGTCTTCTCCCAGCTCCTAATTAGAGACCAGGTAGTTTCCCCAAGTCAAGTACTGGCTTTCCCTTCAGTGTCCCTGATGCAAAGTGCAATGACCCACTCCTGCTGGGTGTGTGGCTTAGGAGCAACATCTTCTTATTAATTAAATATTTAATATGGTATGACTATGTAAATTGTGGACGCCATACACGAATGCCAGTTTTTACAGATTCATGAATGAAACTTAACGCTTCCACGAGACTACAGAAATCTGCCCTGTTCTTGGTCATTCTGAATCTTGTGGTACCTGGGGCAGCATCTTTAAAAAAATTTTTTTTAATGTTTATTTATTTTTGAGAGAGAGAGACAGAGACAGAGCACGAGCAGGGGAGGGGCAGAGAGAGAGGGAGACACAGAATCTGAATCAGGCTCCAGGATCTGAGCTGTCAATACAGAGCCCAACATGGGGCTCCAACCCACAAACTACGAAATCATGACCTGAGCCGAAGTTGGACGCTTAACCGACTGAGCCACCCAGGCGTGAAGCAGCATCTTTAAATGCAGCGCGAGGTCACAGAGATCTGTGGGACAGCAGGTTAAACACAGAGAAAGTTTACACAGAGGAGGTTCTGGCTTCACAGCTGAGCCATCAAATTGCACTGATGACCCCTCTGGACCAGTGCAGAACCCCGTGGGGCAGTGACTGAAAAGCACTTCAGAGAAGTGAAAAATTGGGACAAATGTATTAGGTGGCACTAAAGTGTGTATACGAGTGTGTATGTAGGGTGTAACTGCCCTGAGCAGTCTCAGAGATTGTCCTGATAATGACTGGGCTGCCAGCTGCCTTTCCAGCCACGTCCCAAGGTGATTGTGCCCAGGAAGTAGGTGGCCGTAACTCTCTAAAGGTTTATCTGCACAGACATTTCTCTTTCTGAATGGAGGAATGTTGCCTCTCCTATTGCCTGGTCCAATGACCTCTGTTCAGAGGAAGCCCTGGCTTCAGTGCACACCCAGCCAGAGGCTGATCACATCTGCCTTCTCACACTTCCCTCCCAGCTCCTCTCCTTGGAGCCCTCTTCCGGTTATTTAGGTAACCACAAGGTCTCTCCCATTTTGATGGTGTCAGCTGGAATCGGGTCATGATAAACCAATTGTGCTGGATCTTTCATGTCTATCTGTTGAAGGTTTCCAGGGAATTTTTCTAGTGCTTATCTGATTAACTGGGGCCAATTCACTAAGCTCCCAAGTAATGGAATCTGCTTTAAGCTTTGAGACATTGAAACAAAGACACTTAGACAAAGATGGCTGAGATAAAAATTCATAGTACAACAAAGGCTATGTTGTAGGGACAGAACGACAAAGACCTTAGGACAGAATTTATATAGCCACAGGGGTGGGGGAGGGGAAGGTACCTCAATCTTATGAGGCAAATTGGTGTCAGAGTGAAACAGGCCTCCTCTTCTATTTAGCCAGCGTGTCATTGTTTTTGAAGCAGCTGAATGATTTTGAATCTGGTGTAAAATTATCAAGATCCATCAAGAACTAAGAAAGAGCTACAAGAAACTAAGCACTCAACTTGATTTACTCTGCTATTTTGGAAATAAATATAATATCCAATTCAACATTTGTATCAGGCAGATCTTCTAAAATCAGAGTTACAAAAGTACGTATTTCTAGGTGTGGAAAACACCATCTGTCAAAGAGCTCTGAGCCCTTTTGAGCTCTGCCTTAGTCTAGGGGCAGGGATATTGTAGGGCTGGCACCTTTCATGATGGGTGGGTCAAGGTGGAGAACAAGTGGGTTCCTGCAGGGCCATACTATCAGAGTCAATGGCCAGGGCAGTGATGAATAACCTTATCTGCAGAGAGAAACCCTCAGGGAGAAACCAAGTGCCAAGGAGAGAGGCTGGCAAAGTCCTACCCAACAGGCTGAGTGAGACAGGAGGGATGTAGACAGCTGCCAAAAAAGCAGGTATGCAGATAGGAGGGAACCAGTAAATGGAATCCATGCCAAAGGATGAGATAAGTGAAGACAGAAAATTGCATCCTGGGGGTTTTCAGCTGAGAAGTGTGGTGTAAAAAGTATACAGCCCACGTGGGGAAGTCGGAGAGGCACTGGCCATTTAGAGCCGAGCTGGACAAGTATCTGTGGGAGAATGCCAGGAAAAACATCATTGCCCCCCTATTCTAGAGGGGGATGTGCTGAACTTTGGGAAAGTGGAGAAGTTAGAACTAGAAGCAAAAGTGTGATCTGGTCACCCAAAGAGAGAATGCATAAACAAAGTAAGAGGGGACTATGTAGAGGAGAAAAGTTTAAATTAAAAACTCGGCAGCTATGAGATATTTGATTTCAGCCAGGCCCCATCCTGTGGGGGCCCCCCTGGGGGGATGTACAGATAAGGCAGCCTCAGAGGAAGGAAGGCTAGAAGGGCTCTTTGGGGCCTCTCCTCTCATGGAGTTAAGGTGTCTGGCAGCCTCCAGAATGGGGCCCTTCATGGAAGAGATGCAGGTTCCCCTCGAGCCATAAAATCTCTCCTCTGGTTCCCCATGGGCTACAGTAGGTCACCCAAGGGGATTGAACAGCCACAGATAAAAGCCATCCTTTTTAGCTCAAAGGCCATCCTCTCTTGCCTGTTCATGGCCAGCAGGCTGCAAGACATGAGATCTGAGAGCTACCACAGGTCCCAAGGGCTTTGAGCGCTGTCTCAGAAAGGCCCTTGAGTGTTCTGGGCTCTGTGGGGTAAGGTCAGTGTGCACACTTCCAAGACAAGCAAAGAGAGCCGGCTCTATAATTTCCTAACACGAAGGGAGGAGACAGAGGAGCACAGACCATATAACTTCCCGAAAAGCACAGCTGGCAAGCTCACCCACACTGTGAGGTTACAACTCCCTAAACTAATTAAAAGGCAGAGCATGAGAATGTCTGGATTGCTGCATAAGCATCTCTTGGGGGAAAATATGTTTATGGTATTACATACCCAAGGCTCCCTCTTCGCTTCCGAGAGCCAAGGCTGACACAGGTGATTATGGCCTAGAAGTGTTAAGTGTGAGTGTGTGTGTGTGTGTGTGTGTGTGTGTGTGTGTGTGTGTGAGAGAGAGAGGGGGAGGGAGAGACAGAGAGAGAGGGAGAGAGAGAGGGAGAGAGATGGGGTGGATAAGAACTCAAGTAGAGAGATATATAAACATAAAAAAAATTAAAAAAACATAAAAAAGAACTCAGGGAGAGAGAATTACACTGTGATGGGAAACAGCCAAGACAGGATACATCTTCCCTGTGATTCTCCTCAAGGACACAACAATAAGCAAAGGGCTTGAATTGCTCCAAGAAGGAACTGGCATGGCCATTAGGGAAAAAACAAACAAACAAACATGAAAAACAAAATCAGAAAAAATTTAAAACCGAAAGAATCCTACAACCTATAAGGGGGTGCTTCAGCATTTCAGTCTCTGGGAGGTGTTGTTTTACTCTCTAAGTATAAACAGCTACTGGGGCGCCTGGGTGGCTCAGTCGGTTAACTGTCTGACTTCAGCTCAGGTCATGATTTCTCAGTTTGTGAGTTCAAGCCCTGCATTGGGTTCTGTGCTGACAGCTCAGAGCCTGGAACCTGCTTCAGATTCTGTCTCCCTCTCACTCTGCCCCTCTCCTGCTCACACTCTGGTGCATGTACTCTCTCTCTCTCTCAAAAATAAACAAACATTAAAAAAAATTTTTTTTAATTTTAAAAAATGGTAAGAAACATGAAATTCCGTGAGACAACTTGGCTCATGATGTCATGGAGCTTCCAGGGAAAGCCATCTGCTTTAACTGCTGGGACCCAAGAGTTCTGTTTCCTTAAGATCCTGCCTCATTACCTACAAAACTGGGACAGGTTATATGACTTCTCCAGGTCCTTATTCATTTTCCCAAGGGAACAGTTGAGTGGAGCAGGCATTGTGGGTGGATTTGGAATAGGTAAAATACTCTGAAGCTGCTAAGGAAGAAAAATTAGAATCAGATACTAGAAAATCTGCTCTGCTTTCTAAATTGCATGGTGTTGTGGCCTAGATGAAATTATCACAGATCTTCAGAGCTATTGAGACCTGCAGATGTTCAAATCCATGGTGTGAAGGACCTTGTGTGTTACTGGGGTGAATGCCTCACCCAGCATCAGAATCCTTCCAACCATACTCCTGAGACGGTGCTGGGGCCAGGGAACTCTCTAGGTCACCAGGAATCCATCCCTTCTCTGTCAAGGCATCCAACATAGCATGCCATGGTGCTCGCCAAAGCTGCTTCTTAGATTGCACTGTATCTATCTCCCTCCTACCAGAGACTAATTCTGCCTTCTGTAAAGGCTGGAGTAAATCAGATCCCACTCACTCATGGCAGCACTTCACAGAAAGGTGAGTTATTATGCCCCCAGATACTCTCTTCTGCAGGCATTCAACCTTATCTCCACAGCCCTCACCATCCTTGTCTCTCTTCTCTGAATGCACTTGTTCCCCTACACTTCCACTGATTGTACAAATATTTAAGGAGTGTCTACCAGAAAGACAGTACATGTTGTGTGTGCACAGACAAAGCACAATCCCTGTCTTGAGGGGGCCCCCTGGCTTGCAATGGGGGCGCTATCAAGCAGCTGCAGTATGGTGTGGGAAGTGCTATGACAGGGCTCTGGAAGCTCAGAGGATGGAGAAGCTGGCAGGCAGAAGGGCACACATGCGTGTGTGTGCATACGTATATGCATGCACACGTGTGTGTGTGTGTGTGTGTGTGTGTGTGTGTGTGTGTGTGTGTGTTAGAAACTGCATTCTAGAGTAAAGAGACAGAAGGACCAGTTCTGGGAACAGCTGTGGTTTGGAACTATTAGAGTCAGGGTTGTGGGTCAGTGAAGGGCCAGAGGTAGGCTTGAGAGGTCAACTGGGGCCAGATCATGAAGGACATTGCATGAGACTATTCTGAGGGCAATAGGGAGCTACTGAAGGCTTATAAGCAGGAGACTGACACAATCACATTTAGATTTTGAGAATAATCACTCTGATTGCAAGTTGGAAAGAAGACTGGAGGCAGACGTGACAGGAGGCAGGAGATGCCATAGCCATTTCAGAGCAGACCCAAGCAGGACTCTAACCTCTCTTATTCTAAAGCTGAACTTCTTTTTTTTTTTTTTCAATTTTTATTGAAATTTATTTTGAGATAGAGAGTGTGAGGGGCAGAGAGAGAGAGAGAGAATCCCAAGCAGGCTCTGCATTGTCAGTGCAGAACCTGATGCAAGCCTTGAACCCACGAACAGTGAGATCATGGCCTAAGCTGAGGTGGGACGTTTAACATGACTTGAGTCACCCAGGGGCCACTGAAAGATGATGAGTTTCTATCAATCCTGCTTGTGATTATGAACTAGCCAGGGTCCACAGCTCACTCTTGTTTCACATGCACGGGCCACTGAACCTTTTCTGTAGGGACAGCAATGCCAGCTCTTTCCCAGCATCCATCTCTACAACCAATCATTTCAAATTTAATCTTGTCAATTTCAGTTCCTCCTTTCAGGCTATTGAAACTGTGCACATCTTGATTCAACTCCCGCATCTTTACTTAAGGGGAATTACTGAAGGATTTGCCAAAGGACACGGGGTTAATCGGTAGTGGAAGCAACCCCAGAAACCTGAACCCAGGTTTTCTGACTCCTACACCAGGCAGCCTGTTACTCTGCCTCTCTAGGAAATCGATCTGTTTAGAGGAACTGGAATCAAGATTTACTTGGAAGAACAAGTCTTAGTTTACAGACCCCAAAGGCAGGAAGGGAGGACCCCTTACCCCTTTCTAGTATTTCCTCCTGCTGACTGAAAGGATCCCTGAGTTTGAATCTAAGATCAACAGGGATGGCGTTACATGTCCTCAGGCAGCTGAAGGTCACAGTTGTTCAAAGCCAATCACGGAGGCACTTGACAATGTCAGAAGGCTGAGAGAATTTCATAGGGTGAAAAAAAACCTTACAAGCTAATGAATGCTTAACAAAAGCTCCTCTATGGAACTGAACTAGTTCAGGACGTAAAAGCTGTTCAGGGAGACTGGACAGGTGATGGGAAATGGGACACCCTGTGGGTGGGGGCGGGAGAGAAAAAAGGGGAGGGGGGCTGCAAACAGAAAGCTTCTCTGGCTGAATGCCCAGAGAATCAGGGTCTTTCTCAGCTGGGATCTAATCCACTTGGCCTCTGGACAGGATTTTTTGGGTGACTGGTTTTCCCCCGGGCCCTGCTCACTAGTGTCTGACCCTCGGTGCGGGGAATCAGCAGTGGATTACATGCAGAACCCGGTGCCCAGATTTACCAGCGTATCAGTCCACCCCCACACTGCACGCCATACCTTCATTAGCTATTTTCCTCTTTTCTTATTTTTCTTAGATGTCAATGCCTTCTTTCTTTCCTTTTTTTCTTTTAAAAAAAAAAAAAAAAACAGCCCTCATACTGCATCTCCTCTGGCGAACTCATGGGAAGCCCACCCCTTCTGAAGACCCAACCCCTTTCCCATAAGCCATCCTCTCACACGTCACTTGAATCCTGACCTCAGGTTCCATGAGCGCAATGCTTTTTCTGTTCTTAAGCCAAATGCCATTATGGAAACATTAGACCTGTTGGCTGAGCAAGAATTTTATGGATCCCTTCAAAATAAGCATATGTTTGTCTTTTAATAACTGTCAGTTCCCCAATTTCATAAAGGGAGCTGAAAGCAATAAGGAGCAGGAGCAATTCCAAAATATACTCTTCAGGTAGGACTGTGCAGACAAACCTTTACCTACTTTTCAAACACCAGGCACCATAAGCATTTTTTTTAAAGAGGAGAAACAAATTAAGTCATATGCATTTTGCTGCCGGCCCCAAGCTGGAATAGAAGCCCCACACAGCCTGCAGGAGTCCTTGCCCTCTCCCAGAGCCTTTCCCTGCAGTCTAACAAAACTCTCCTCGGTGAAGCAGGAGCCTGAACTTATCTAGTTCAGGAGATCAGGTGGCAAGAGCTTCACTAAAGCCATCAACTGGAGAATACTTGTTTCAATAGCATTTTCTATAGCTTTCTGTCTGGTTTCTCACACATCTTCAATGACACCTAAAAAGCTTTGTTGAAGCGAAATGTGTTTGTCTGTGCCTGGGTGACTCAAACTGCTTCTCTTCCTTGCCAGGAAATTCCGATTTCTGGCAAGAAATGCCCACATAAAGTCCCACATGGCAGAAAAGAAAAGCCTAACTGACACAGAGACTTCCAGAGCATTAAACACTGCTTAAATTAAAAAGAGAGAGAGAGAGAGAGAGAGAGAAATAAAGAAAGAAAAGAAAGAAAAAACTAAAATAAAAGCTTACTCTGCTTACCTACTCAGTGTGCCACTTTTTTTTTAATTTTAAAAAAATGTTTATTTATTTTTGAGAAACTGACAGAAACAGAGCACGAGCGGAGGAGGAGCAGAGAGAGAGGGAGACACAGAATTCGAAGCAAGCTCCAGGCTCTGAGCTGTCAGCACAGAGACCGATGTGGGGCTTGAACCACAAACCATGAGAAAATGACCTGAGCCAAAGTTGGATGCTCAATCGACTGAGCCACCCGGGCACCACAGTGTGCCACTTTCAGAGACAGAGAGATACTAGGCACTGAGCCGCCCTTGGCCATCAGGGCACCGGTCCGCATGATCATTTTTGTGTCTCACTTTCAACATACTACCAACTGAACCACTGCTACCTCTTGGCAAATCTGAGTTTAACATCCCTCAGCCTCAGTGTCCTTTAAAGCCAGCGGACTTACCTAATGATTGGATGCTGATGCTTCACCTCTCCCAGGCTGGGGCATCATACACAAGGGGATCCAGGGGTGTATCCGCCACCCTCAGCTGGGAAGCTGTCTGCTTTCACCTGCAGAGCTGCCTCAGGGTCCAAGCATGCCCCCCACTGCCCAGCCTCTAGCTGCCCAGCAGCAGGAGTATCACCAGGTGAGTAGTCAGGTACAGGAGGTTTGCTATGTGATTGCTTCATGCCGCAGACCACTTCCTGTCCTGAGTTGGAAGAATGAAGGAGGGTTTTTTTTAGGAAACACAGATTTTTCAACAAAATTCCTTTTCGATGTGTGTACAAGAAGGTGCATTGCAATGTTATCTGTAAGAGGAAATAACTGAGAAAAAATGCTTGCCAAGTGGTGACTGAAATTATGGTACAATAGTTCCCTCTTGCCCTTATAAGCCAGGCGTATGTTCCAAGACCCCCAGTGGATGCCTGAAACTACCTATACATACATACTCTAATAAAGTTTAATTTATAAATTAGGCACAGTGAGAGATTAGCAACAATGATAATAATAGAACAATTATGACAATATACTGTAATACAGTTATGTGACAGACACCTGGCTGGCTCAGTCAGTAGAGCATGTGACTCTTGATCTCGGGGTTATGAGTTCAAGCCCCATGTTGGACATAGAGCTTAAAAAAAAGAAAAAGTTATGTGAAGTGGTTTGTCTCTCTCAAAATACCTTATTGTACATACTTACTATTCTTCTGGTGATGATGTGAGATGATAAAATGCCTATCTAATGAGATGAAGTGAGGTGAATGATGTAGGCCTTGTGATGTAGTGTTATACTACCATATGTCAGAAGGATCGTCTGCTTCCACATGGCAGCTGACTTCAGATAACCGAAACCACACAAAGCAAAACCTTGGATAAGGGGACCTACTGTATTTCCATAACGTGGAATTAAAGAGAAGAAAATCTATATTTGCTGCTGTGAAAAAGGTCTCAAAGATATACTGCTGGGTGAGGGGAAGAAAGGAAGTTGTAGATAGTATTTGTGGTAAGGTCCAAGTTGTGTTTATTTTTGTATACGCTGAGAAAAATGTCTAGAGTGATTCACAAGAAATTTGGAACTGTGGAGGCTCTGGGGAGAACTGGGAAGGAGAAATCTTACTTTTTTGGCACTTCTTGGATTTTCTTCTTTACCCTCTTTATGTACATGGTATTTTTACAATTAAAAGAGTTTTTTTTTAATTCCTTTCTTGCCTAATGAAAAATATTTTTTTCAGCTAGCCAGGAGCTTCCAACAAACAAAATCTGTCCATTAACAATCAAGCTGCAGTGGATGACTTTGCAAAGAGAAACTCAATATCCCACAAAAGTATATTAAATAGTGGACAATAGCCAAACTATGGAAAGAGCCCAACTGTCCGTTGACTGATGAATGGATAAAAAAGATGTTGTATATGTGTGCGTGTGTATGTACACACACACACACACACACACACACACACACACACACACACACACACAGTGGAATATTATTCAGCCATAAAAAGATGAAATCTTGCCATCTGCAAAGATGTGGATAGAGCTAGAGTGTATTATGCTAAGCGAAATAAGTTAGTCAGAAGATAAATATATGATTTCACTCATATGTGGAATTGAAGAAACAAAACAGATGAACTTAGGGGAAGGAAAAGAGAGAGAGAGAGAGGGAAGCCATTAGAGACTCTTAGCTATAGAGAACAAACTGAAGGTTGCTGGATGGGCTAAATGGGGGATGGGCACTAAGGAGGGCACTTGTGATGAGCACAAGTGTTATATGTGATGAATCACTAAATCCTACTCCTGAAATCAATTTTACCATATATGTTAACTAACTACAATTTAAATAAAAACTTTGGGGGAAAAATATTGAACAGTAGAACTCAGGGAGTCCAGGGGAGGGAGATGTTTTCAGAAGATAGATTCTGATAATACCCCAAGTTGAGAAACACTGAATGAACATACTGCATTTTTATTTTTATAATCTTATATGCCAGAAAATTTCAGCATATAAGGTAGAGAAAACACTACAATGAACCCTCATGTACCCAAACCTAAGCTTCATTAAATAACATAGCTAATCTGTTTCATACCTAAACCATCCCTTAGAGTCTTTCCACCTTCCAAACATCATGTTTTTAAGAAATTATCCATAATGCCTTTATACCATTAAATATCTACTAGTATTCAAATTTCCAAACAAAATCTATATATTGTATTTGGTTGCTATGTCCATTACGTCCACTTTAATTTATAAGTTTCTCTCCCTCTGTTTTTCCCTTGCAATCTATTTGTTGAAGAAACCAAGTCATTTGTCCTATAGAACTTCCCACATTCCGGACTTTGCTGATTATATGCCTGTGGTGTTTTTGAGTGTGCTCCTCTGTCCTTCTGTTTCCTGTAAATTGGTAGTTAGATCTAGACTTGTCTGATTATGGTCTAGTTCTTCAGCAATAATATATAATGCCCTAAGGGCGCCTGGGTGGCTAAGTTGGTTAAGTGTCTGGCTCTTGGTTTCGGCTCAGGTCATGATCTAACAGTTCATGGGATCAAGCTCCATGTTGGGCTCTGTGCTGACAGTGTGGAACCTGCTTGGGATTCTCTCTCCCTCTCTCTCTCTCTCTGCCCCTCCCCTGCTTGTACTCTTGGTCTCACTCCCTCTCAAAATGAATAAATATACATTCAAAAATTTAAAAATATATATATAATGTCTTGTGTCTTTGAATTGTGTCCCCCTAAAAGATATGTTGGAGTCCTAACCCCCATGCCTGTGGATATAATCGGTTAAAATGAGGCCCACCCTAATCCAGCCTTTATAAAAGGAGGAACACTTATTTTTTAAAAAAATTTTTTTAATGTTTATTTATTTTTGAGAGAGAGAGACAGACAGACAGGGCACGAGCAGAGGAGGGGCAGAGAGAGACACAGAATCCAAAGCAGACTCCAGGCTCTGAGCTGTCAGCAGAGCCGGACGTGGGGATCGAACCCATAAACCGTGAGATCATGACCTGAGCCAAAGTCGGGCACTCAAACGACTGAGCCACCCAGGCACCCCTAAGAGGAGGAACATTTAAACACAGACTCAAGAAGATGGCTTTGTGACCACAGAGGCAGAAATTGGAGTATTGCATATACAAGTCAAGGAATGCCAAAGATTGCTGGAAAATAACAAAAGCTAAAAGAGGAAAGGAAGGATCCTCTCCTAGCGTTTCAGAGGGAACATGGTCCTGCCAATACCTAGATTTTGGACTTCTCCAGAACCGGGAACCAGTAAATTTTTGTTTTAAGCCACCAGTTTGTGGTACTTTGTTATGGCCACCCTAGGAAATGAATAGACTCATCATTGTCTAGAACCATTATTTCTTTAAAGGCTTTGAGGATGGTGATATTCCCTCTAGACCTTCCTATAAAAAGAAACATCTCCTCTCCTACTATTTGGTTACCCTGAAGTTTACTTTACATGGAAAGGTATATTCTTTCTCTTTACTCACCTGTCTTCAGAACAATAAGGTGGTTCTCGAGCATCATACAAAGGTGACAATGGCAATATTTTTTCTTTCTCTCATTATGAACTTGTGAATTTTCAACATGATTCATGTGTTTTAATCTTTTTTAGTTTTTCTTACTCATGTTTAAATGGTCCAATTTGTGTCACTGAAAGCCTTGATAAGTTGACTTCTGAGTCCTTTTGACATAATCCCAGAAATTCTGGGTACATGGGATGCTCTAGGCTCATCATATATATTCCTGCCTCGGACCAGAACCACTCATTTCCCCAAGGAGCCCTGGGTCCATTTAGTGAGAAATGCTATTTGAATACTGTGAGCTGGCACTAGGGGCATGCATTACATTTGAACTCTCATTGTTTCTGGGACTTTTTAATGAACAGAGCTAGGAAATAGATTTCTCAAAATAAGAAAAGTGTCTCATAAGTTCATACCAATACTTTTTATTCAAATTTAAGATTATAAAATGTTTACTAAATTTTTAATATATTTTTCCATTGAAGTATAATTAATATACAGTGTTATATTAGTTTCAGATATATAATATAGTGATTCAACAATTCTATATATTACTCAGTGCTTGTCACAATAAATGTACTCTTAATCCCCTTTATCTATTTATCCATCCCCTTTATCCATCCCCCTACCCACCTCCCTTCTCTGTATTTAAGAGTCTGTTCTTTTGTCTCTTTTTTGTTTCATTTCTTATATTCCACATAAGAGTGAAATCATATGGTATTTGTCTCTGTTTGACTTATTTTACTTAGTGTAATACTTTCTAGGTCCATCCATATTCTTTATATATAAAGAAGAAAGATCTCATTATTATGGCTGAATAATATTCTATTGTATATATACCATATCTTCTTCATTCATTCATCTATAGATGGACAGTTGGGTTGCTTCTGTACCTTGACCATTGTAAATAATGCTTCAATAAGCACGGGGGTGCATATATCTTTTCGAATCAGTAATTTTGTTCTCTTTAGGTAAATACCCAGCATTGGCATTACTGGATATTATGGTATTCCTAATTTTTTGAGCAATCTCCATACTGTTTTCCACAGTTGCAGCACCAATTTGCATTCCCACCAACAGTGCAGAAAGGGTTCCTTTTTCTGCACATCCTCGCCAACACTTGCTATTTCTTGCCTTTTTGACTCTAGTCATTCTAGGAGGTGTGAGGTGATATCTCACTGTAGTTTGGATTTGCATTTCCCAGATGATTAGTGATGTTGAGCATGTTTTCATGTGCCTGTTGACCATCTGTACGTCTTCTTTGAAAAAATGTCTGTTCAGGTCCTCTGCCTATTTTTAATCAGGTTATCTGGGTTTTTGTTTTTGTTTTTGGGGTTGAATTATTTTAGTTCTTTATAGTTTGGGGGCATTAACCCCTTATCAGGTATATCATTTGCAAATACCTTCTCCATTCACTAAGCTCCCTTGTTTTCTTGATGATTTCCTTCACTGTACAAATGGTTTTTATTTTGTAGTCCCCATAGTTTATTTTTGCTTTTGTTTCTCTTGCCTAGGGAGACATAATTAGAAAAATGTTGCTACAGCCTATGTCAAAGAAATTACTATTTATGTTTTCTTCTAGGAGTTTTATGGTTTCAGGTCTCACATTAGGACTTTGATCCATTTTAAGTTTATTTTTGTGTATGGTGTAAGAAAGTGGTCCAGTTTCATTCTTTTGCATGTAGCTATATAATTTTCCCAATGCCATTTGTTGCAAAGATTGTCTTTTCCCTAGTGTGTGCTCTTGTCTCTTTGTCATACATTAACTGACCATATAATTGTGGGTTTATTTCTGAGCTCTCTGTTCTGTTCCATTGATCTATGTGTCTAATTTTGTGCCAGTACCGTACTGTTTTGATTACTGTAGCTTTGTCATATATCTTGAAAACTGGGATTATACCTCCAGCTTTGTTCTTCTTTCTAATAGCTTTAGCTATTTGGAGTCTTTTATAGTTCCATACAAATTTTAAGATGATTTGTGCTCTGTGACAAATACTGTTGGTATTTTGATAGGGATTGCATTAAATCTGTATATAGCATGGGGTAGTATGAATATTTTAACAATAATGATTCTCCCAAGCCATGAACATGAAATAGAATATCTTCCCATTTGTTTGTATCATATTCTATTTCTTTCATCAATGTTTTATAGTTTTCAGAGTACAGGTCTTTCACCTCCTTGGTTAAGTTTATTTCTAGAAGGTTTTCTGTAGATTGAATTTTTGTCACAGGAAAGTTTCAGGGAAAAAGTAATGTTACTGTTACAAGGGGACCCATAAATTACCCATGATTATGAGCTTATTTATCTTAGACTCAATTAAACCATGAAACAAAACCATGGAGTCACCAGAACCATTGAGAGGCTGGATTCTCTTGGATTCTGGGACCTCTCACCTCCAGGAGCTAGGTCTCTTGGTAACCCTCACCCTCACCGCACACCCAGATCTGGACTCAAGCTTATGACGTTTGGCCAAAAATGACCCAGCCTTTCCATTTCGAGGCCTTTCACTGTTTTCCTCAAGCAGCAGGTCAGGTGGCCTGTAGGTGGGGTAAGTTCCAGTAAGTCAGCCTGACTGGTGTGAAGCAGCCTATAGCAAGTGGAGTGGGTTTCTTGGTGATGAAGAGCTGGGTGGCTGGGGACAGAGCAGCTACCTCTAGGGGCTGTGGTTCATTCATATGTCTGTTGAACACCCAGCGTGTCCTGGGTACTGCACAGCTACTATTTAGGACAAGATAAAACATGCAGTTAATAGTTACTGTGGGGCAGGCATTTGGCTAAGCATTTTAGTTATGTGGCCTCATCCTAAAGTCACCCTAGATACTACTACTCTCTTTGCAATAAGGAAACTGATCCTCAAATGGGCTAATTTGCTTGCTCAGGATCATACAACTAGCAGTGTTGGAACTATGATTCCAACCTGGTTGTTTTTGGCCATAGCTTTAGCTTTATCCACTTCTCCCATGTCCTGCCAAGCTTCTAGCCACCTGGCACTTCTGGTTCCTCCAGCAGGCCCCATTCCTCAAGTCTCGGGAACTTTCCCAAATACATTCTTTTTCCCAACCCTTCCTTGCTCAGCTAAATCCTACCCATCCCTCAGTTTATACTCAGATATCATTTCTTAAGGGAAGGCTTTCTGAAGTTGGCTCCTTCCCTATTGTCCTTATCATACTATCATATAATCACATTAATTATCAACCCTCCCACAAATTCTGGCTCTTAGGAAGAGGAGAGTGTTTGATTGTTTCAGTTATTAAAAAACCTCCAGCTTTGGTATGGAGTCATGGTAGGGACCCAATTTTCTGACTCTGATCTCAGGTTTTGATATCTTGGTCAACATCAAAAAAAGGAGGTTAGGAGGAAGGGCAAGAAGGGGAGAGGGAGTGGTCAAAGCAAGCAGTGGAATTTCTAGCAATCAGATTTAGTTGTATAAAACTGAGAGAGACACTGTGGGCACTGACTTTTAGGCAATTCACTTTTTTTTTCTTCTTGGAGGCATGGTGAAGAGAAATTGCCCAATGGTTAACAGAAGCATTGTTAGGAACAACTTCTGAGAAATGAAATCCTGCAGGGCCATGTGTATGCCAGGAGGCGAGTGTGCTCTGTTCACCACTTTCACCCATCTAGTCATTCATTCATTTGTTCACAAATATTTACTAAGCTCTGCTAGTGTCAGGCACTGCTCTAGGCTCAACAGAATAGGGCAGAGAACAAAAGGAAGCCCTTGATCTCTTGGGGCTTACATTCTAGAAGGGAAGATAATTAACTAATAAACAAATACAGAACGTGTCAGGGGACATAAGTGGAATTAAGAAAAAGAAATCATTCCCTTGGTTGCCTTTTGTTGATTATTTCCTTTGCTGTGCAGAAGCTTTTTATCTTGATGAGGTCCCAATAGTTCATTTTTGTTTTTATTTCCCTTGCCCCCAGAGACATGTCAAGTAAGACGTTGCTGTGGCTGAGGTCAAAGAGGTTGCTGCCTGTACTCTCCTCTAGGATTTTGATGGTTTCCTGTCTCACATTTAGGTCTTTCATCCATTTTGAATTTACTTTTGTGTATGGTGTAAGAAAGTGGTCCAGCTTCATTCTTCTGCATGTTGCTGTCCAGTTCTCCCAACACCATTTGCTGAAGAGACTCTCTTTTTTTCCATTGGATACTCTTTCCTGCTTTGTCAAAGACTAGTTGGACATATATTTGTGGGTCCAATTCTGGGTTCTCTATTCTATTCCATTGGTTTATGTGTCTGTTTTTGTGCCAATACCATACTGTCCTGATGATTACAACTTTGTAATACAGCTTAAAGTCCAGAATTGTGATGCCTGCAGCTTTGGTTTTCTTTTTTAACATTACTTTGGCTATTCAGGGTCTTTTCTGGTTCCATACAAATTTTAGGATTGTTTGTTCTAGCTCTGTGAAGAATGCTGGTGTCATTTTGATAGGGATTGCATTGAATATGTAGATTTCTTTGGGTAGTATAGACATTTTAACAATATTTGTTCTTCTGATCTATGAGCATGGGATGTTTTACCGTTTCTATGTGTCTTCTTCAATTTCTTCCATAAGCTTTCTATAGTTTTCAGCATACAGATCCTTTACCTCTTTGGTTAGGTTTATTCCTAGATATCTTAAAGTTTTTGGTGCCACTGCAAAAGAGACTCTTAGATACAGAGAACAAACTGAGGGCTGCTGGAGGGGAGGTGGGGGGGGAATGGGTTAAATGGATGATGGACATTAAGGAGGGCACTTATTGGGACGAGCACTGGGTGACATATGTTAGGGATGAATCACTGGGTTCTACTCCTGAAGTTAAGACTACATTGTACATTAACTAACTTGAATTTAAATTTAAATAAATAAATAAATAAATAGTTAAAAAAGAAGAAGAAAAAGAAATCAGGGTAAGATGATTGCAAGTAACAAGAAGGGCTGTTTGGGTGCAGGGCTCAGAGAAGGCCCCTCTTTGAGAGGAACCTGGGTGAAGAGCGGGGTGCTGCACAGATACCCGGGGGAAGGGTGTCCCAGGGTTGTATTAGTCATACCAACAGAATGTCATTCGAAACCTGAGCCTCCTCCTTCAGCCCTTTTAACTGCTTAGTATTGAATTCGTCCAGGAAATGAGGACAAACTTACCAATGTCTGTACATGCACTTTGCTAAAGCTTTTTCCACCAAGGCAATGGCTTATGGCAGCTGTGCTATCCATCTCCCAGCCTGCATGCAGTGTCACCAGGCTTCTCCTGCAGGCTCCTCTCCCTCCTCCCCTGGCCCCAGGACAGGAACCACCCTACCCCAGCGTCTCATTCAGAATTTGGGGCCAACTCATCCTGGGGTGACTCAGGTTCCTGCCACCCTCAGCCTCCACCCTAAAGGCAAACCCCGCAGGGCAATGCCTTCTCTGCTCTCAACCTCACATTGTTTTCACCATCCTTTCCACTAATATCACACCCCTACTGCTCCTGAACTCCCTCCAGCCCTTTGCTGTAGGTCCCCTGTGGCCCACACCCTGGACCTCCACCTTTCCTCCCAGTGCTCTCTGATCCTCTGTGAGGGCCCCTCCCAGCCTCCCTTTACTACCTTCTCCAGGGCAGTCTGCTCATTGTCCCACATCCAGGGGACCCCAAACGGACCAGCTGTCCTAACTCTCCTGGTGCTTTGCAACATCCACTGATTCTGAAGCCTCTTTTCCTCTGTGCTTTTCCTCATCGATGCCCCTATCAAATCCTGGATCTCCCATAATAGTTATTGAGGAATTGGCTCATAGTGTTCCTCCCACTCCAACACTTACAACCACCTTGGGGAATCTGGCTGAAGAGTCTCTTAAAACCCTGGCCTCACAATTTCTTGGCTTCTTCAAATGCAGTGACCTTCATCTGTTCCCTACTTGGCCACCCACAGCAATCAAGCTGTCCAAAGCACAGAGACCACAAAAGAAAATAAAGATGGACCAACAGGAAGCAAAGAGGAAGCAAAACCAAAATGGTGGGAGCCAGGATTTTCTCTAGAAATGGTGAGGACACTCAGAATTCCCTTTGGAGGGTGGATTTGACATACTTTATGGATGATTTCACTTGGTTTAAAAATGTACATGGTTTGGTCAGAAATGAGAGCATTCTGGCTAATAAAACTTTTTTTGTTTAAAGAAAATGAGTCATGCATACATTATTAAACATACAAACAAGAATAAATTATACTGAAACCGCAATGAATATCACTTAACCCTTATCTGCTGAGTAATGCCATCCCTCACATTTACATAGTGCTTTTGCACATTTTATTTCATTTTATCTGAAAACAGTCCTGTCCAGGCTCCCCCGTATGATCCTTCAGTGACTCAGACTTGTTCAGGAATCTGGATATCAGTGCATTATATCAACTGAGGCACTTCCTATAGGAAGGGAAAGGCTGCCAGCATGCACTGGGCTGTGGAGTGGAGGAGACAGCCCAGTGCTGCAGGGCCCAGCTGACTAAAGCTTTTGCCCCTAGTCTGATGGGTCTGTGCCAGGGGTCAGCAAACTCTCTGCAAAGAGGCAGAAACTAAGACAATGCAAAGGAAATAGCATGGCTATGTCCCAGTAAAACTTTCTTTACAGACACTGAAATTTGAATTTCAGTTAATTTTCACACATCATGAAATATTACTTTTATTTTGCTTTTTTCAACTATTTACAAACATGAAAAACATTCTTAGTTAATGGGCCATTACAGAAACAGCTAGTGAGCTGGATTTGGCCCATGGGCCCCAGTTTGCTGACCCCTGTCCTGTGCCGATATACCTATAAGGAACTTGACAGCTGGCATTCTGTTCACAGACTAATAGTGAGAACAACAGCTGCCATTTTGAACACTTTATTCATGCCAAATACTACGGAAATATTTTACATACTATCATGCAAGTTATTATGCTATCCCCACTTCACAGATGATAAAAACAGGGCTCCCAGAGAAAAATCTGCCTGAGATCATGCCACCAGTAAGGTTAGAGGGTTCCTCACCTGTATAGAGACTGTTCTTAACTAATATGCTGTAGTGTCCCTCACACCAGCTCTCCGCCATAAACATTTCTGGGTCTCAAGTCCCCTTGCTCTACCTACTTATCCTCCTATATCATCCTGTTGTTTGGCTGTTTTGATTCTTGCTTTCACCTCCTCTTTATTCCCCACTTTAAGACTTATCTTCTCTCTGGCCTGGCGACCATTCAGGCTAGATACCTAGACACTTATCTCTTTAACTTTATCCAAATCCATGGGTTTGGGTCATGGAAACTTGAGCCTGGATAAGCTGGAAGCATGCTGCCTTTCATGAGGCAGATTGGAGCCAAAGGTGAGTTTCACTCAAAGCCCTTACAAGATGTGGCAAGTATCAAAGCCGGAAAACCCAGACCAATGTGAACTCTAAAGGTGGGGGACCCAAGAGGGAGGGGCACCAAAGGCCAGGACCTGGGTGGAGCCAGAAGGGAAGGTAAGGGAAGCAAAGTTAAGTCCTCCTTGGTTTCCCTGGATGGAGCCAAGCTCCAAGGCTCTCCATTGTGGTCAGTTTTGAAGGGCAGTGGGCAGGCAGGCCTGGCTTGAAGGTACATACATGGTCAGAACAGGCAGGCTCATCTTGGGGCTCTCTTCCTGTGAGCAGCAATATTCCTGAGCACTACTCAGCATCTTTAGCTCCACTCCATATTATGGACCCTAAAGGCAAGTGTTCCAAATGAGTCCAGATGAAACTATCCACATACTATAGAAAACTGGAGCCCAACCTGGCCAGACTAATATCTAAAGGGCACTTCAGAAGTGCTGACACTGTAGGGCACTGTGGTTCCCAAGAAGTCAGTTCATTTTGAGGCCAGTCCACAGATGGCAGAGTCCAGTCCTGGGTGGAGAGGGGTAGAGAGGTCATGGAAAGAGTCCAATCTCAGCAGAGAAAGTGGAGTCCATAATACCCCCAAATCACAAACTGGAAGAGCTATTATAAGACTGATTAATTTAACCACAGAAAATGTAAGAAAATCTATTGAACAAAAAGAAATAAGACAAGCCATGAAATGGGGCAAGATATTTGCAACACCTACAACTGACAAAAGATTAGCGTCCAGAATATATGAAGAACTCCTATAAATCAATTCTATAAAAAATGAGCAAGGGGTGCCTGAATGGCTCAGTCAGCTGAGCATCTGACTCTTGGTTTCAGCTTGGGTCATGGGTTCCACCCATGTGTTGGGCTCTGTGCTACCAGCGCGGGGCCTACTTGGGATTTTCTCTCTCCCTCTCTCTGTCCCTCCCCTGCTCATACTCTCTCGAAATAAACAAATAAGCTTTAAAAAAAATAGTTTGGAAAGCCATTTTTAAAAAGATGGGCAAAATATACAAACATGCATTTCAGAGGAAAGAAAACATGAATTAGCAAAAGCTAAGAAGAATGGCAATATCAAAGGGTGTGGAGCATTCCACTCTGGCAAAGTGTAAATTGGTTCAATCACTTGGGAAAACTGTTTAGTATCATACAGTAAAGCTGAAACTACAGATACAATACCCCATCACCTGGAACTTCCACTCTTATATATATATACCTGACGCTAGGGTTTCTCAACTTCAGCATGGCTGGCATCTTGGACCAGATGGTTCTGTGTTGTGGGGACTGTCCCATGCGTTGTAGGATATTTGGCAGCAGCCTGACCTCTACCCATCAGATGCCAGTAGCAATGCTCCCTACCTAGTCATGGAAATCAAAAATGTCTGGGACATCTGCTGACTGTCCCTGACTTGACATTTCTAAAAATCACCCCTGTTTGAGAACCACTCCTCTAGGCTCTTGTGCACCAGCAGAGTTCTACAAGAATGTTCATAGCAACACTGCACAACACAGCAAAAAGCATACACACATGAGCAAAAAAAAAAAAAAAAGACTGTAAAACATAAATATCCAACAAGTGAATGGACATCTAAATTATAAATAATTGCAAGGAAAGATCACACAGTTCTAAAAATGAATGAACTTCTCCCAAAAATCAAAATTACTCTTATAAACGTTGGGGAAATAAAGTTTTAGAAGAATATATTTAGTATAAGTGTTTCTATAAAGTTTAAAACATAGGGGTGCCTGGGTGGCTCAGTAGGTTCTGCATCTGACTTTGGCTCAGGTCATGATCTCATGGTTTGTGAGTTTGAGCCCCGTATCAGGCTCTGTGCTGACAGCTCAGAGCCTGGAGTTTGCTTTGGATTCTATGTGTGTGTCTCTCTCTCTGTTCCTCCCCTACTTGCTCTCTCTCTCTCTCTTAAAATAAATGAAGATTTAAAAAATAATAAAATAAAACATGTGAAGTTAAATGGTTTATTATCTAGGAGTACCTACATAGATGGTGTGGTAGACTGTACTTCCCAAACATGGCTGCAATCTCTGGTTTCATATGCTCTTCCAGAACCTTGTCACTCTTCACTCAAGGTGGAGTCAGTGTCCTTTCCCCCTTGAACTCAGGTAGGGCTTTGTGACCACTTCAACTAATAGACACTATGAGACTTCTGAGGTTAGGTCATAAAAGGTGATAGAGCTTCTGCCTGGTTTTCTCTCCTGGGATGCTCACCCTTGAAACTCAGCCACCATGTTGTGAGGAAGCCTAGGCCACATGGAAAGGGCCACGTGGATTTAAGCAAGACTAGGCCTCACCCCAGCTCCAGCAGCCAGCTGAGGAATCGCTTTGGAAGTAGATCCAAGAGCCCTCAGTTGAGCTGCCCCAGCTGATGGTGTGAAGCAGAGATTAGTTTTCCCTATAGAATCCTGCCCAAATTACAGATTTGTGAGGGGAAAAAAAAAGAAGAAGAAGATCGTTCCTGTTTTAGGCCACTAAGCTTTGGGGTAAGCAGCCAACAGCTATCTAGAATAGATGGTAAAAACTATCATGAACAACATGGGTTGAGAACATAAAACTTGGGACCAGAGTTACTAATGGGAGAGGATGGGGAATGTGATTGAGTAGGTGCATGTGGGGAACTGCCTGCCACAGAACGTTCTAGCCTGGTGGCTGAGCCTACCCTCATAGATGAGTGAAGCCACACACCTCTCCTACTCCTAAGCACCTGCTGTGTGGAGGGTGAGCAGTCCTGTGTGGCATTCAAGAGCTAAAGAAAAAAGTTCAGCCCACAAGGGGAAGAAAGTGCCTCGATTCCATGGTGTGGACACAGCTGGCCCCACCAGTCTGCTGCTGTCTTCATGCAGGCCTGAGCTTTTCTGAAGGGCTAGACAGAGACTGTGCAGGGAAGGCTCTCCTTAGGCAATGCTCTTCTGGCGGTTTAATCAACACTTACAGTTATTTGCTGACATTTTGGAAACAAAAGCAAGAACCCTTGAAAGGACAACAGTGAACACTCTGTGTCTGAGCCACCAGGAATATTCAGAACTGATCCTCAACAGTAGCATGAACACTGGACACTTATCTTCCAGAGAGAAGGTCTTTGTGTGCAGACCTGGCTCTTGGCAAGGTTGTGGTGGTGGAAAACTGACACTGATATTCCCTGTATGAGCTTCCCTTACTCCTATTGAGAATTCCATGTCCTGTGGATCCAGTGTTTTTCAGGCAGTGAAGATGGCAAATGCAAGGTCTCAAGAGGAATTCTGCTCAATCGTGGGGATTCCCAGGAGGGCCGGTCTGGGAGGGGTAAGGCTGGAACTCAGCAGCGGGATCATTCTGGAGGCTGAGGCATATCACTCATTCCTGGTCTTTAAATGAGTAGAGAGCTGGGGTGCCTGGGTGGCTCAGTTGGTTAAGCGTCCAACTTTCGCTCAGGTCATGACCTCACAGTGCGTGGGTTTGAGCCCCGCATCGGGCTCTGTGCTGACAGCTCGGAGCCTGGAGCCTGCTTCAGAGTCTGTGTTTCCTTCTCTCTCTGCCCCTCCCCAACTTTCACTCTGTTTCTCTCTCTCTCAAAAATAAAACATTACCAAAAAAATTTAAATGAGCAGAGAGCTGAAGATGCCCTTCAAACAAGCAATGGTGACCTAACAGTGTCCAACAAAGAGAGAGCAGATTTAAAAAGAAAGAAACCCCAAAAGGTAGCTTTTTATAGAAAGTGCTTTGAAAATTTAAAAAAAAAAAAATCACTATTATTTGCTATTTTTCTATGATAGAATCTGGGTCTATTTTTTCTAAAGCAGAAAAGCCTCAAAGTCAAATACTTCTGAGACATAAAATGTAATGAGTAAAGGGTAATAGAGAGTGGTGGGGACTGTAGCAAAGAGACTAAGGACAAGCCTTTACTAAGGGGGCCACCACTGCTCCCCTTCTGCCTGTTGCTGAGATGAGGAAAGCTTGCCCTGGAAAGTACTCAATCTTCTGGTTGTAAAGAGAAGCCAGAAGTTCAGACACTCACATAAAAATTCACAATTTCCAAAATAAGATGCCAGCTAAAACAAACATGTATATGAGTAGCATTTGGATGTGTGAAGAGGTAAATAACTACCTCACAGGGTTGTGCAGAGGATGAGTGAGATAGAATTGAACCAACAATCATTACTTACTAAACAGGCATCAGAAAAACCTAGAAACATAACAAAAATAATCAGCGTCTATTCACTGTATTTTCCAAAGACAGCCGCACTGGTACCTTCCATCCCACAGGCTATTTTTATTATGTAATCTTGACATTCCTTCAAGTGGTGGGGCTCCTTTTCCTCTCCTGAACCTGAGAAGGATGTTATGACTTCCTGAAGCAACAGTACGGTGGAAGTGATACTATGGGACTTTTGAAGCTGGGTCACAAAAATGCCATGCATTTCTGCCTTGCTCTCGGAAGATGGTCACTCTGTCACCCCGCCTCCATGCTAGGAGGGAGCCCAAGCAGCCTGTGGAGGCCGATGTTGAGTAGAACCAGAGCACCCAGTTCACACATCCAGCTGGGCTCCTCGCCAAGGCCAGCTCCAACTCGCCAGCAATATGAGCAAACCATCTCGAAAGTAGGTCCTCCAGCTCTAATTTAAGCAGCCCCAGCTGAAACCATGTCAAGCAGAGACAAACCAGCCCTGCTGAGGCATGCCCAAATTGCAGATTCATAGGCAAAATAAATCAATGTTGTTGTTTTAAGTCATTAAGATTTGGGTGTTTTTTTTTTACACAGCAATAGATAACTGGAACAGGTTCAAACAACAAACTATTAGCCAGAGACACTCCCAGAAGAGTAAAGGAAGAGATCCAAGGTCAATTCAGGATCTCCTATGCCAGAGAAGCAAAATTTTGTGGGTCAAAAGGAAAAGGTGTTTTTCTTCCAGATTTCCAAGGCTGAGGCAGAACCCAATGAGACAAGTAGTGGAGGGGAATGGACACACTGAGCCCTAATTCAACCTAACAATCAGACTGAAGAAGGCACTGTAACCCTTCCACATCTGAGTGTACAGTCCAAATCCTTTTCAAGTTTGAAGAGCATTTCTATTTATCATCTGGACAAGTGTTCCCCAGAACAGGTTCT
Source organism: Puma concolor (assembly GCF_028749965.1). NCBI lineage: Eukaryota > Metazoa > Chordata > Mammalia > Carnivora > Felidae > Puma > Puma concolor. The sequence continues at coordinate 80,082,333 of NC_141674.1, forward strand.
CATACTACCCTCCCACTATATCCAACTTTCTTAGAAGGGGGTCTGGGAAACTGCATTTTTTAAACCACCCGCTAGAGGATTATCTGTGCCAATTTACATCCACCCATCTCTCACGTAACACTTTCAGACATTTTCTTGGGGTTATTATTAGGATAATGTTTATGGCTTAACATTTAGACAGCCCATGGCTCTGTCAGGGGAAGAGCAGGTGGGTCATTTTTTTTTTTAATGTTTCTTTATTTTTGAGAGACAGAGCATGAGCAGGGGAGGGGAAGAGAGAGAGGGAGACACAGAATCTGAAGCAGGTTCCAGGCTCTGAGCTGTCAGCACAGAGCCCAATGCAGGGCTTGAACCCATGAACCGTGAGATCACAACCTGAGCTGAAGTCAGACGCTTAACTGACTGAGCCACCCAGGGGCCCCAGGTGTGTTGTTTCTCAGCCAGCAGAAGCCCTATCTCCTCAGTGACTGGGTATGATGGGCTTGGCATTAAGCTTCAAGAGGTGCAGGGAAGGGAGCATCCAAGACAGATGGTGGGTGAAAACTTAAAAATCAAATAAAGTCAGAGACAGTTGTGCAGACCAGAGCCTCAGTCCCCCATCACCCCATTCTTTGGGCATTCACCACCTTTTCCCCTCACCAAGTCACTTGCTCAGTCCCAACGAGGACCCCAGCTGCACCTGCCTTCTCTTCAGTAGTAGAAATAGGCTACAAGAACTTAAGCTAAAAGTTGAAAAGTATGTGATTTTAGTAAAAGTGATAACTGAAAATGTCATTAAATATTTTCTCTTGAAGCAAAAGGAAATGCTTGCCAGCCAATGAAGATATAGAATCTAACATGTAAAAGCCTACTATGCGCAGGGCACTTTGCTAGGTACTCATTGCTGGGGAAGGCAATTGGACCATCTGTATTGGACAAAAGCCACAAAAGGTTACATGCAAGTTGCAAAAATATGTATATAGTATTACCCCATTTCTACAAAAATTATACCTACAGGTATATGATGGTATCTTTATCAGGTAATCTGGAAGCTGAAACACCAAGCTAATCACTGTGGTTGTAACTTGGGGTTGGATGGGGTGGGGTCGGAGTGGGAGGCAGTATGAGATTGTGAGGAAATTTCATTCCTTTTTTTTTTTTTTTTTTTTAGAGAATGAGAAAGGGAGCTCATGCACAGGGCTTGATGCAGGGCCCAATGCAGGGCTCAATCTCAAGTTGTAAGATCAAACCCGACGTGGGGCTCCATCTCAGGACTATGAGATCATGACCTGAGCCGATATCACCAGTTGGCATAACTGAGCCACCCAGGTGCCTCTGGAAATTTCACTTTCTAAAATAAATTTCTCTGGGGTGCCTGATTGGCTCAGTCAACAGAGCGTACAACTCTTGATCTCAGGATTGTGAGTTTGAGCCCCACATTGGGTGTAGAGATTACTTAAAAATAATATCTTAAAAAAAATTTTTTAATGAATTTCTCTGAAATGTTTCTCTTCTGTTTTTATATTTTGGTGATGGAAATGTATTAAGAAAATGTAATAAGAAATATAATAAAAACTGTACGGATTATTTTAAAATACAATACTAGTACTTTAAAACTATCTTTGTGGGGGTAATATTTGTACACAAAAATGCACCTATTTTAAGCATACACTTTTGTTTGTTGAGTTTTGATAAAAATACACATACCTACAAACACCACCTCAATCAGGATATGGAATATTTACATCACCCCAACAAGATTTCTATCCCTTCTACCCCAGACAACCATTAATCTGCTTTCCTCACTAGAGATTATTTTTGTCTACTCTAGATTTCATAGAAGTTAGAAGAAAATGTAATGTTCTTTCCTATATCTAGCTTCTTTTACTCAGCATGTTTTCTTTTTTTTTAATTTTTTTTTTATGTTTATTTGTTTTTGTGAGAGAGAGAGAGAGAAAGAGAGAAAGAGAGAGAGAGAGAGACAGAGAGAGAGAGAGAGAGAGAACATAAGCAGGGGAAGGGCAGAGAGAGAGTGAGACAGAATCTGAAGCAGGCTCCAGGCTTTGAGCTGTCAGCACAGAGCCTGATGCAGGGCTCGAACCCACAAATGGTGAGATCATGACCTGAGATGAAGTCAGACACATAACCACCTGAGCCACCCAGGTACCACTCTTGCTTTCTTTTTTTCTTAATTGATTTATTTTGTGTGTAAGAGAGAAAGAGAGCACAAGTGGGGGAGGGGCAGAAAGAGAGAGAGGGAGAGAGAGAATCCCAAGCAGGCTCCGTGCTGTTAGCAAGAGGCCAATGAGGGGCGTGAACTCACAAACTGTGAGATCATGACCTGAGCTGAAATCAAGAGTTAGATGCCTAACTGACTAAGCCACCTAGATGCCCATCACTCAGCATGTTTCTATGATTCATTCATATTGTTATGGATTGGTCATCTGTTCCCTCTTATTTATGAATAGTGTTCTATTGTATAAATACATAGCAGTTTATTCATTCCTCAGATGATGGACATTTGGATTACTTCTAGTTTTGAGCCATTTTTTATAGCATCAATTTGTTATGAATATTTACAGACAGGTCTTTGTATGGGAATATGCTTTCATTTCTCTGAAGTATATGCCTCAGAGTGGAATTGCTAGGCTCTAAAGTAAATGTATGTTTAATCTGATTTTTTTTTAAATAGGTGTTTGGGATGCTCAGTTGGCTAAATGTCCAACTTTGGCTCAGGTCATGATTTCATAGCTCATGAGTTGGAGCCCCATGTCAGGCTCTGCACTGACAGCTCAGAGCCTGGAGCCTGCTTTGGATTCTGTCTCTCTCTCTCTCTCTCTCTGCCCCTCCCCTGCTTGCGCTCTGTCTCTCTGTGTCTCAAAAATAAATAGACATTAAAAACAAAATAGGTGTTTGCATTTTGAAGCAGCAATTCTCACAATTTACTCTAAATAAATAATCAGGGCTGTATACAAAGATTTAGCTATCTGGATCTACATTACAATATTGCTTATACATTTGCTACAATTTAAGGTATGTATAACCCTGCTATGGATTACCACATGGCAATTTAAAGGGATATTTCAGCCTTCCAGTTCAGGTTAAAGACTTAGAATAGGTATTTACCTTCTCAACTTCCACCATTAAAATAACAGTAAGTGGGTTAAAATGGCATAGACCCACAATAAACAGGGACAGGGGCCATCAATAGTCAGAGATTTCAGGGACACTGGAGGAAGATGGCAGCGTAGGAGGACTCTGGGCTCACCACGTCCTGCTGACCACTTAGATTCCACCCACATCTGCCTAAATAACCCAGAAAACTGCCAGAAGACTAGCAGAATGGACTCTCTGGAGCCAAGCGTAGACGAGAGGCCCACGGAAGAGGGTAGGAAGGGTGGAGAGGCGGTGCACGCTACACGGACTGGCGGGGGGGAGCCAGGGCGGTGGAAGGGCAGCCAGCCTACCCGGCAAGGCAGAGCCCCCAAACCTGGCTTGCAAAAGCAGAGGCGCCGGATGGAGTGTGTTCTGACAGCCAGCAGGACTTAACATCTGGAATGTTATAAGTCAACAGCTCTGCTCCAAGAGCGGGAGGGCTAGAAGACAACAGGAGGGAGAGTTGTTGAGCTCCAGAGGACAGAGCTCAGCTTGGTGGGGAACAAAGGTGCTGGAAAGCGCCATCTCCCTCGCCCATCCCCCAGCCAAAATCCCAAAGGGAACCAGTTCCCATTAGGGAACTTGCTTGCAACGCGCAAACACCCAATGCTGTGCTTCTGCAGATCCATCCCTCTGACGGGTCTGCCTCCCTCCGGTACTGCAGGGCCCCTCCCGAAGCGGGCCACTGAAGGCAAAGTGAGCTGAGTCTGCCCCTCCCGCCCCTGTGCACCTTGTGGATCCACCCTGGCTAATACGCCAGATCCCATCAAAGCAGCACACAAGCTTGGCAGTGTGCAAGTAGCCCAGACAGGGGCCACACCACTCCACAGTGAGTCTTGACCCTGGGAGAGGGGAAGATAAGGTACACACCAGTCTGACTGTGGCCCCAGCAGCGGGCTGGGAGCAGACATCAGGTCTGACTGCGGCCCTGCCCACTAATGCAAGTTACTCCAGACAGCACAGAGGAAGAGCCCTGAAGTCCCGGGCCACCCCAGGGACTATCCAAAATGACAAAATGGAAGAATTCTCCTCAAAAGAAACTCCAGGAAGTAGCAACACCTAAAGAACTGATCAAAAATGATTTAAGCAATGTAACAGAAAACGAATTTAAAATAATAGTCATAAAATTAATCACTGGGCTTGAAAAAAGTATAGAGGACAGCAGAGGATCTATTACTACAGAGATGAAGGGACTAAGAAACAGTCAGGAGGAGCTAAAAAATGCTATAAATGAGCTGCAAAATAAAATGGAGGCGGCCACAGCTCGGATTGAAGAGGCAGAGGAAAGAATAGGTGAATTAGAAGATAAAATTATGGAAAAAGAGGAAGCTGAGAAAAAGAGAGATAAAAAAAAATCCAGGAGTATGAGGGGAGGATTAGAGAACTAAGTGACACAATTAAGTGTAATAACATACGCATAATCGGGATTCCAGAGGAGGAAGAGAGAGGGAAAGGTGCTGAAGGTGTACTTGAAGAAATCATAGCTGAGAACTTCCCGGATCTGGGGAAGGAAAAAGGCATTGAAATCCAAGAGGCACAGAGAACTCCCTTCAGACGTAACTTGAATCGATCTTCTGCACAACATATCATAGTCAAACTGGCAAAATACAAGGATAAAGAGAAAATTCTGAAAGCAGCTAGGGATAAACATGCTCTAACATATAAAAGGAGACCGATAAGACTAGTGACGGATTTATCTACTGAAACTTGGCAGGCCAGGAAGGAATGGCAGGAAATCTTCAATGTGATGAACAGAAAAAATATGCAGCCGAGAATCCTTTATCCAGCAAGTCTGTCATTTAGAATAGAAGGAGAGATAAAGGTCTTCCCAAACAAACAAAAACTGAAGGAATTCGTCACCACTAAACCAGCCCTACAAGAGATCCTAAGGGGGTCCTGTGAGACAAGGTACCAGAGACATCACTACAAGCATGAAACCTACAGACATCACAATGACTCTAAACCCATATCTTTCTATAATAACACTGAATGTAAATGGATTAAATGCACCAACCAAAAGACATAGGGTATCAGAATGGATAAAAAAACAAGACCCATCTATTTGCTGTCTACAAGAGACTCATTTTAGACCTGAGGACACCTTCAGATTGAAAGTGAGGAGATAGAGAACTATCTATCATGCTACTGGAAGTCAAAAGATAGCTGGAGTAGCCATACTTATATCAGACAAACTAGACTTTAAATTAAAGGCTGTAACAAGAGATTAAGAAGAGCATTATATAATAATTACAGCGTCTATCCATCAGGAAGAGCTAACAATTATAAATGTCTATGCGCCAAATATGGGAGCCCCCAAATATATAAAACAATTAATCACAAACATAGGCAACCTTATTGATAAGAATGTGGTAATTGCAGGGGACTTTAATACTCCACTTACAACAATGGATAGATCATCTAGACACAGGATCAATAAAGAAACAAGGGCCCTGAATGATACATTGGATCAGATGGACTTGACAGATGTATTTAGAACTCTGCATCCCAAAGCAACAAAATATACTTTCTTCTCGAATGCACATGGAACATTCTCCAAGATAGATCACATACTGGGTCACAAAACAGCCCTTCATAAGTATACAAGAACTGAGATCATACCATGCATACTTTCAGACCACAATGCTATGAAGCTTGAAATCAACCACAGGAAAAAGTCTGGAGAACCTCCAAAAGCATGGAGGTTAAAGAACACCCTACTAAAGAATGAATGGGTCAACCAGGCAATTAGAGAAGAAATTAAGAAATATATGGAAACAAATGAAAATGAAAATACAACAATCCAAACACTTGGGATGCAGCAAAGGCAGTCCTGAGAGGAAAATACATTGCAATCCAGGCCTATCTCAAGAAACAAGAAAAATCCCCAATACAAAATCTAACAGCACGGCTAAAGGAAACAGAAGCAGAACAGCAAAGACACCCCAAACCCAGCAGAAGAAGAGAAATAATAAAGATCAGAGCAGAAATAAACAATATAGAATCTAAAAAAACTGTAGAGCAGATCAATGAAACCAAGAGTTGGTTTTTTGAAAAAATAAACAAAATGGATGAACCTCTAGCCAGGCTTCTCAAAAAGAAAAGGGAGATGACCCAAATAGATAAAATCATGAATGAAAATGGAATTATTACAACCAATCCCTCAGAAATACAAGCAATTATCAGGGAATACTATGAAAAATTATATGCCAACAAACTGGACAACCTGGAAGAAATGGACAAATTCCTAAACACCCACACACTTCCAAAACTCAAACAGGAAGACATAGAAAGCTTGAACAGACCCATAACCAGCGAAGAAATTGAAGCAGTTATCAAAAATCTCCCAACAAATAAGAGTCCAGGACCAGATGGCTTCCCAGGGGAATTCTACCAGACATTTAAAGCAGAAATAATACCTATCCTTCTCAAGCTATTCCAAAAAATAGAAAGGGAAGGAAAACTTCCAGACTCATTCTGTGAAACCAGCAGTACTTTGATTCCTAAACCAGACAGAGACCCAGTAAAAAAAAGAGAACTACAGGCCAATATCCCTGATGAATATGGATGCAAAAATTCTCAATAAGATACTAGCAAATCGAATTCAACAGCATATAAAAAGAATTATTCACCATGATCAAGCGGGATTCATTCCTGGGCTGCAGGGCTGGTTCAACATTCGCAAATCAATCAATGTGATACATCACATTAATAAAAGAAAAGACAAGAACCATATGATCCTGTCAATCGATGCAGAAAAGGCCTTTGACAAAATTCAACGTCCTTTCTTAATAACCCTTGAGAAAGTCGGGATAGAAGGAACATACTTAAACATCATAAAAGCCATTTATGAAAAGCCCACAGCTAATATCATCCTCAATGGGGAAAAACTGAGAGCTTTCTCCCTGAGATCAGGAACACGACAGGGATGTCCACTCTCACTGCTGTTGTTTAACATCGTGTTGGAAGTGCTAGCATCAGCAATCAGACAACAAAAGGAAATCAAAGGCATCAAAATTGGCAAAGATGAAGTTAAGCTTTCACTTTTCGCAGATGACATGATGTTATACATGGAAAATCCGATAGACTCCACCAAAAGTCTGCTAGAACTGATACATGAATTCAGCAAAGTTGCAGGATACAAAATCAATGTAGAGAAATCAGTTGCATTCTTATACACTAATAATGAAGCAACAGAAAGACAAGAAACTGATCCCATTCACAATTGCACCAAGAAGCATAAAATACCTAGGAATAAACCTAACCAAAGCTATAAAAGATCTGTATGCTGAAAACTATAGAAAGCTTATGAAGGTAATTGAAGAAGGTATAAAGAAATGGAAAAACATTCCATGCTCATGGATTGGAAGAATAAACATTGTTAAAATGTCAATACTACCCAAAGCTATCTACACATTCAATGCAATCCCAATCAAAATTGCACCACCATTCTTCTCGAAGCTAGAACAAGCAATCCTAAAATTCATATGGAACCACAAAAGGCCCCGAATAGCCAAAATAATTTTGAAGAAGAAGACCAAAGCAGGAGGCATCACAATCCCAGACTTTAGCCTCTACTACAAAGCTGTAATCATCAAGACAGCATGGTATTGGCACAAAAACAGACACATAGACCAATGGAATAGAATAGAAACCCCAGAACTAGACCCACAAAAGTATGGCCAGGTAATCTTTGACAAAGCAGGAAAGAATATCCAATGGAAAAAAGACAGTCTCTTTAACAAATGGTGCTGGGAGAATTGGACAGCAGCATGCAGAAGAATGAAACTAGACCACTTTCTTACACCATTCACAAAAACAAACTCAAAATGGATAAAGGACCTGAATGTGAGACAGGAAACCATCAAAACCCTAGAGAAGAAAGCCGGAAAAAACCTCTCTGACCTCAGCCGCAGCAATTTCTTACTTGACACATCCCCAATGGCAAGGGAATTAAAAGCAAAAATGAACTATTGGGACCTCATGAAGATAAATAACTTCTGGACAGCAAAGGAAACAATCAGCAAAACTAAAAGGCAATGAACATAATGGTAAAAAATATTTGAAAATGACATATCGGACAAAGGGCTAGTATCCAAAATCTATAAAGAGCTCACCAAACTCCACACCCAAAAAACAAATAATCCAGTGAAGAAATGGGCAGAAAACATGAAAAGACACTTCTCTAAAGAAGACATCCAGATGGCCAACAGGCACATGAAAAGATGCTCAATGTCGCTCCTCATCAGGGAAATACAAATCAAAACCACCCTGAGATACCACCTCACGCTAAAATGAACAAATCAGGAGACTATAGATGCTGGAGAGGATGTGGAGAAACGGGAACCCTCTTGCACTGTTGGTGGGAATGCAAACTGGTGCAGCTGCTCTGGGAAACAGTGTGGAGGTTCCTCAAAAAATTAAAAATAGACCTACCCTATGACCCAGCAGTAGCACTGGTAGGAATTTACCCAAGGGATACAGAAGTGCTGATGCATAGGGGCACTTGTACCCCAATGTTTATAGAAGCACTTTCAACAATAGCTAAATTATGGAAAGAGCCTAAACGTCTATCAACTGACGAAGGGATAAAGAAATTGTGGTTTATATACACAATGGAATACTACTTGGCAATGAGAAAGAATGAAATATGGCCCTTTGTAGCAATGTGGATGGAACTGGAGAGTATTATGTTAAATGAAATAAGTCATACAGAGAAAGACAGATACCATATGTTTTCACTCTTATGTGGATCCTGAGAAACTTAACAGAAGTCTATGGGGGAGGGTAAGAAAAAAAAAAGAGGTTAGAGAGGGAGAGAGCCAAAGCATAAGAGACTCTTAAAAACTGAGAACAAACTGAGGGTTAATGGGGGGTGGGTGATGGGTATTGAGGAGGGCACCTTTTGGGATGAGCACTGGGTGTTGTATGGGAACCAATCTGACCATACATTTCATATTTAAAAAAATAGAGATTTCAACAAATTTCTTAGGAACAGAAAGGGTTGGGTGAATATTGACTAATACAGCAGGGGAACTGAACTGTAACCAATGAGGGCTCAAGTCAGTCCACAGACCCTGAGAGATGCCTCAGCCTGCAAGTGAAAAGGATCCCAGACAGCAGACATGGCAAATGGGTCTGAAAAACCACTATAGTTCCCTAATGCAGGAGCGGGCACCTTTGCTCCCTGATTGGACGGGGCCAATCACTTTCTCTGGGTCAAACACTGAAGGGCTCATTTCTGAACAAATTGTACAGGCTTCCTGGGAGAACTAGGGCAGCCAATGGGGAGTTTAGAAGTCCAGAGTGGAACCTTCAACACTACTGCCTTCAGGGACCCCTAACAAGAACAACAACAAACACCTGTCTTCCTGCCAGCTTTGCCTGGAGAGAAGCCTGGGAGCGGACCAGTTCTGCCTTGGCTCTTCCAACCTCCCATCAGCTCCTTAATGCCTCAGTCTTAAATAGGAATGAAGAACCAAGAGTAAACAGATATGGGAGGAAAGTTGGCAATAGAAAAAAATTAAGAAAAAAATGAATCAGCAGGCCAATACGATTCTAGAGGAAATAGAGATGATTCATGGGACAAAAGAGGATTAAACAAAAACTTTTGAAAACCTCAGCAACAACTGGGCAAATATCACAGTGGTAAAACAAGAGAAGGTGCTATGAAGAAGAAACAATCAGAAAACAAAGAGTTCTTTAAAATCCAAAATATGTTTGAGAAAAAAATGCTACTACTAACAATAATAGGGTTAGAACATAAAGTTGAAGAAATTTCCTAAGTATAGATTTTAAGATTTTAAAACAAATGCAAAATATGGCAGAAAAGCCAAAAGAAAGAAGGGGGTGATCTAGAAGTTTGAGATCTAAGTAAGAGGAATTCCACAAAGGGGCGCTTGGGGGGCTGAGGCCGTTAAGCGCCGGACTTCGGCTCAGGTCATGATCTCAGGGTTTGTAAGTTTGTGCCCCATGTTGGGCTCTGTGCTGACAGCTCAGAGCCTGGAGCCTGCTTTGGATTCCGTGTGTGTCTCTCTCTCTGCCCCTCCCCTGCTCACACTCTGTTTCTCTCACGCACTCTCAAAAATGAACATTAAAAAAATAATTTAAAAAAGAGGAATTCCACAAAGAGAAAAAATAAATATAAAAATAGTAAATAATTTTCTAAAAGGACAAAGGACATGTCTTTGACTGCCAGGGCCCAGTGAAAGCCCAGCACAGAGAAATGAAAAAGTATCCACACATGGTCATAATCACCAGAAGCTGTCAGAACACCAGGAATAAGGAGTGGATGCTAAAAGATTCCAGAGAGAAAAAAACCCAAGTCTCCTTTGAGGGATTTGATGTTGGACTTAGAATTGCAGACACAGCCAATTCATGAATCAAGGGGAAAGCTGAGTAAAGGTATTTGCAGTATCAAAGTATTTTATTTTATTTAAAAAAATTTTTTTAACGTTTATTTATTATTGAGAGACAGAGAGACACAGAGCGTGAGCAGGGGAGGGGTAGAGAGAGGTAGAATCCGAACGAAGCAGGTTCCAGGCTCCAAGCAATCAGCACAGAGCCTGACACAGGGCTCAAACTCACAAACTGCGAGATCATGACCTGAGCCGAAGTTGGTCACCCAACCAACTGAGCCACCCAGGCACCCTGTATCAGAGTATTTTAATTTCTACCTCACGCATAGTTTATCCCAGGGAGTTACCTGAGGACATGCTCCAGCAAAATGAGAAAGGAAATGAAGAGAGAGGAGGCTCTGGGGGTCCTGAGAAGAGTGACTCTACTCACTGAAAGCCACAAAGGGAATCAGCTGCAGACCAAGAGAAACAGGAGCAGGAACATACGGAACTACAGAGAGCGACAGGCAGTGGGTTCTGGCTTTGCTTTCTGGTTTGCTTTGATTTTGGAGAGGAGGTGGAAAGGAGAGAGAGAGAACCAATAGAAAAATAGCATGATTGAAAGCCTGGAAAACATGATGTGTGGATAAGATTAAGGAAATCGGTGAAATGTAAAAAAATAAATAAATTTGTTCCAGAACATTCTCCTTTGAGGACAGACATTGGCCCCATAAAAAAAGTACTATAAACCTAGTTCCTACTTTGATCTGCTATGAACTGTATTTACGTAGCCAACAAGGGATAAACATCATTTTTTGGTCTTCAACTCTTAGAATCAACCTCAGACCCAGGTAAACAGCAATGATAATTTTAGAACATGTTGGGAGGTGGAAGGAAAGATAGGAAGGAGTGCCATGTCCTTACCTTACAAAGTGAGGAGTAAAGAGATACTATCTATAGTTGACAGGAAGTGGGGGGTTAATTATGTCCTTTGAAGTTGCAGGGACCAGGAAGCTTTGGGAATGGGGGCTTAACTATATTTAGAAGAGTGGGGGGAGGAAGTAGGAGTGGGAGAGCAGTGAACAGATCCTCACATATCACAGCGGGAAGTCAACAGAAAACACTGAAGTTGCTAAATAACAAAGAGCAACTTATTTAGAAATGTGCAGGTAACCAACAAATGAATTTGAAATAGGAATATTTAAAATTTGCCCCAGGGGTGCAAGACTGGGGGAGGAAAGGAGAGCAGGTGACTCTCGTTTTGTATATAAGGTCTTTGGTATTATTTGATCTTAAACCATTTGCATACATTACTACTTGAAATCTTTATGTGGGATTTCTCATAAGCAGTTTATAAGACTGTGGAACATAACGGCCTGCAAAAAGTTAGAGGGATATAAAGCCAACTGGTGTTGAAGTCATTGCTGGGTCTTTGGATAACAAATTATTTTATTTTCTTGTAACTTATACATATATACATCTTTTTTTTTTTTTTAATTTATTTTGAGAGAGAGAGAGAGCTAGTGAGACTGAGCTGGGGAGGGACAGAGAAAGAAAGGGGGAGAGAGAGAGAATTCCAAGCAGGGTCTACACGTCAGCGCAGAGCCCAATGTGGGACTCGAACCCTCAAACCATGAGATCATGACCTCAGCCAAGACCAAGAGTCAGTCACTTAACCAACTGAGCCACCGAGGCACCCCTACATCTTTCATAATAATTAGTGTTTTACTCTTACAATAACAAAAAATAACTTAAAAAAAAGTTTATTTATTTTGAGAAAGAGAGCGTGAGTGGGGGAGTGACAGAGAGAGGGAGAATTTCAAGCAGTCTCTGTGCTCCCTGTGCAAAGCCCAACAAGGGGCTCAGACCCATGAAGCTGCGAGATCAAGACCTGAGCTGAAATTAAGATATTGGATGCTCAACCAACTGAGGCACCCAGGAGCCCCCAAAAATAACTTTTAAAGATGGACCCCACAAGTTTCTCCTGGGGGCACAAACTATCTCCAGGGGAGGAATACTCAAGGCGGTTATGGTTATGCCTGATCTGAAGTGCCCACCTCTCCCCCGTCCCCTCCCCGTCTCAGATGCAGGCCACTGGCCCAGGCCAGCCCAATCTGATGTCAGGGTCAGGAACCCTAGGATTCTGCCTGGCTTCAAACATATTACTAAAAATCTCACCAACCTACAGCATCAGCCTCCTCCATGCCGGCATCCAGCAGATTTCCACCGTCCTCCACAGGTCCTAGGACTCTAGGACCCTCTACAACCACCAGGGCTGAGCTCACTGGGCTCTCACCCATGTTTTGGGCCCAGATAGGATTGGTCAGGGAGTCACTCAGCCCGGTCCAAATATGAAGGTCCCTGGACTTCAAAACAAACTCATTTGTGGCTAATGAAACAGGGTGGGCATTTTGCTATAATACACCCCACATTAGGATAAAGATACACAGCATAGAGCTGTACGGTAGAGCTGGAATTCCCTTACATTCATTTATCTGTTCATTCTATAGACAAGAAATCGAGACCCAGAGAGGCTCAGTCACTTGCCCAAGGTCAAAACCTAGATCTGATTCCCAGTCTTTTGTCTATAGAATTTTAAAAGGAAGATAATTAAGGTGTCTCAAGTTCTTTGGATTACAGGTAACAGAATCTCAGTTTTAAGCCAAAGTAAAAAAATGACCAGAAAAACATTAGAATCCAAGGGCATGAAGTTCAGCTCAGGAGGGATCAGAGCAAGGTGGAGGATGCCTACAGACAGCCGCTCACCTCTGTCTCTCTCTCTCCAACTGGCTGACAGGCGTACATGGCTCCCAGGACGTAGCCCCACATGCCTGGGATACTCCTCAGATGGGAGGATGGATCATGCTGGGCAGACACAGGGTCTGGGCCAGCATAAGCACAGGGTGGGAAGGAAGTTATCTGGAATATCTTTGTTGCAGGGGGTTGGGGGTGAAGTTCTGACAAGCGTTGAATGCTTCTGGGCTATCCTGCTGGGGACATTATTAGTACAGGTACTGTCCTCATTTTAAAGGCAAAGGCCTGAGGCTCAGGGCAGATAAGCACATGGCTATTAAGTAGCACAGACTGTAACTGACTCTCCTTCCTCTTAGTGTAAGACGCTTTCCTTTATGCTCCTCCTCTCTTGTGAAATGATGCTATTAGCATTGGGAGCCCTGGAACAAATCCTGCCTCTCCTATTTGCCATTCTTTGGGGAGACCTGCAGTTATGTGAGGCTCAGTGCTTACTGCTCAAAGCCACCAGGTCTGTGGGCCTCTCTGGGTCCTCGAAATAATGCTGAAAAGTGACTTACCCGCTTTGTTGCCTTAGGGGCTCTCTCCATTTCCTGGTATTTTGTCTCCGTTCAGGAGTGTGTCAGGGCGAGCTCATTCTAGCTCCCACGAGTCAACTGCTCTCTTTTTTGGAATTTTGCAAGCTAGCTGACATCATGTTGGCTGCCTGAAATTGGCCATTCTGGGAGAATCCTACAGCATGGAAATTGACAAATGCTATCAATCAGGGTTCTCTGGCAATCCCTGTCAGTTGTTAAATATTTACTAGCACATCACTGTCTCCATCTGCCCACTTCCTGCCTGGAAGACTATTGAAGATGTTCATGTGAAAACTCACACTTAATTTTCAGTTCTGAACATCCTTTATATATACTGAACGGATTTTTAAAAATATCTTTGCAAACATGAATGCTTCATATCAATTTCGGTGGTAACTCCAGGCCAAATGCCTAAGAGAACAAATGGATTCTTTGTGTAACTCAACTCCCACCCCCACCCCCCACCCCTTTAGCTATAATGCTTAAACACTCTTGTTTTCCACACTCACTGCCATGTCTTTACCTCAGGTCCTTATCTCCCATGGAGCCTATCGCTGAGACCCCTATCTGGTTTCCCTGTGTCCAACCCCCTCTTTTCCTACTCCGTCCTCCAGCAGATCTCTGCCTGGTCAATCTTCTGAAAGCCCTGCCTCTGCCACATCTCCTATCAGAGACTCCAACTGGCTCCCAACAGTTCAAGCTCCTGAGCTGGTGCTCAGACCACCCCAACCCCCCACCTCTGTCTTTGCGCCCATTAATTCCCAGGGAATTCAAGTCATAAACCTGGACTGGACTGATCTTGGCTTGTGTGCATTCCCTCTCCCTAGAAGGCCTTCCTTCACCCCATCTTTTCTGAAACCTAACTTAAGTGTTATTTCATCCATGATACTGTCTGTAAACCCCATGGTCCAGCCAGAAGTGACCCCAGTCACCCTTGGACCTGTTAGAACTCTTTAATTGTGGCTCCCACATGTCCCTAACAGCCATGGCTACTCTAAGGTGGGCTGGACACGATCATCTACTACATCACTGCAACTCAAATTGTGGTTCAGACTGGCAGCCCCTGGGACTCTATTAGAAATGTAAATTCTAAATCCCCATCCCAGGCCTAAGTGAATCAGAATTCTGGGGTACCCTCCAGGTGATTCTAATGCACACTGGTCTACACCCTTTCCAGGTGTTTTTTTTTTCCTACACAACATCCTTTTTTATGGCTGCTCCTTATAGTATGTGTTTACTGTTAACGTTTTCCCTGCCCATTCAGATTCTAGAAGTCTTTACCTTCTAGGATTGCCCAAGGCTGTAGGTGGTTGGTTCCATCTGCCCCAAATCGCATGCCTTTTCTATATTTCACAGGCCCAGGAATGTTCCCTGTGTCCCTCGCGCCTCCTGAGATGTGGAGCCTTGAGCTCTATGCTGCATTCAGCTAGGTGCACCGTCCCTCCTCCACAGACTGGCATTAACTACATTAACTCCCCTCAAAACATTTAGATCAAAGGCCATCTTGTACCTCAGGCAATTCTGTTATCAGGTAGGCTTTGAGTGCAGCCACTTTGGTCAGCCCAGGAGACAGGGCTCCAGAGAGGTTGAAGCCACTTTTCCTGAGGAGAGCGCCTTTCTCTGCCTGGAATCAAGTGTGGCCACCATAAGGCCCAACCTTCAGAGAACTAGGGCAGCCCCTCTTCACCTTTTTGGTAACTTTTTATTTGGAAATAATTTCAAATAATTTGGAAATCATTTCAATAATTTCAAAATTGAGAATAAGGAAATACCATGTACCCTTTACCCAGATTCACCCATCACATACATTTTGCTCTATTTCTTTCATTGTGTTATTCTGTTTTTTAACTGTTTAAAAGCAAGTTACAGACATTGTGCCCCTTTGCCTCTAAATATTTCCTAGAACAAGAACATTCCCTTATATAAACACAGTATGATTGTCAACTTCAGGAAATTTAACACGGATAGAATATAGTTCGAATTCAAATTTCATCAATTGTTTCCCCAAATGTCCTTTACATCTATTACTCCCCCTCCCCCCAAGCCCAGAAACCCATCAAGGATCAGTCATGTGTTGCATTTAGTTGTCTTGTCTATTTAGTCTCTTAATTTGGAACAGCTTCTCAGTCATTCTCTGAATTTTTTGACCTTGACATTTTTGAAGGACGGCCCTAGCCAGTTACTTTAATAAGACCGTTTTTGAATGTAGGTAAATGTGGTATTTCGGTGTTAGATTTGGGTAAGCTCTTTTATTGGCAGGAAAACCACAGGAGAGGATGTTCTACCCCTCTCAGTGTAGCTCACGAGGGGATCCATGAGGTAAGTCTGTCCCAAGAGCAGGAATGTTAGCTTTGAGCTCTGGAAAGGCAATGCACAGTTTCTTTGTGAAGGCTGCCCTCTGCTGGCCATTTTCTACAGTGAGGCGCTACGCCTCTGATGACAGGGAGGACAAGGCGCTAGAAGCCCTGAAGTACAGATCCTGACACTTTACTGGTTGTGAGAGTATAGGAAAGTTATTCAGCCCTATCGAACCTCGTTTTCCTCATCTGTAAAAATCGGGCGACAGTCCCTGAGTGTGAAGGGGTCCTTTAAACGTGGCCAAGTGCAAACGTCTACACGGGCTGCTAGGACTCCTCCGCAGGCCCAGCCCAGGAGGTCCTTGAGTGCCAAAGCTGCTCTTCCGGACCCCCATCCACTACCTAAAAAGCCTCCAAAGTGTCTCGTCTGTGGCTGCCAAGGCAGAGCTATTCTCCTTACCCGAGGGTTCCGTGAACAATACGTTCCCATGAATCGTGTTGTGAAGGAACGCGAGGCCTGGGTTTCCATGTTTCTGTGCTGTGGGTCGTCCGGGGTCCTCTGTGCACCCACCAGCCCTCACGCCCACGTCCGCTGGCTGCTGCCACACCGCCGCTCCCAGCCTGGCGGAGCTATGGGCCCTCCCCTTCCGGGGCTGCTGGAGCAGGCGCCCTCCACCCCCACCAAACTCCGCAAACCTGGGCTCTCAGCGCGTCAGACTCACCTGCACCAACCCTGGGGAATTGTGCCAATTCTGTTCTCACCGAGACTTTAGGTCTTTCTCCACATTTTCTTCGGGTCCTTTTTCAGAAGCTTAGGTAACCACACACACCACACACACATTTCTTCCTGACTGCCTGGAAAGATTTATTGAGCACCAATTATACCCCAGGCTTTGCATTGGGGCTGCACGGAACCCCACAGAGCTGATGGCTTATGGGGTGCTGGAGACAAGCAGAGCAGCAACATCACAAATGCGATCGCTGTGCCTTCTGAGGCAGACTTCTCATGTCCCAAGCGAAGCAGGGCCATGCTTAGTACCTCCCGTGTGGCCCAGGGCCTCCTTTTGAGGGCTTTATTTTTATTGAGTGTTCCCCCAGGACACCAAAGAGATTCATTTTGTATGCCCCCAGGAGAAGCTCAGAGGTGAATTATGAGAAATAAGTATATCAAGAAAGAGAGGAGAGAAATATTTCTTAGCATGGAATCAATGAGTGGTTTCTTTTCTTACTTAAATTTACTCTTCAGGGGCGCCTGGGTGGCTCAGTTGGTTAAGCATCCAGCTTTTGATTTCAGCTCAGGTCATAATCTCACGGTTTGTGACATCCATCCCCACGCTGGGCTGTGCGCTGGCAGCCTGAAGCCTGCTTGGGATTCTCTCTCTCCCCGTCCCCAACTCTTGTGCATATGCACAACTCTCTCTTTCAAAATAAATAAATGTTTATTTTAAAAAATACTTTTCAGAGCAGAGGTATCTGTAGTAGTAAATCTGACCTATTCTCTGGAGCATCTGTGGTCTCTTCATGTTTGGAGGATCTTGGGATTCTTGAGAACCCATAATTCAATGAATGGAATTCTGAGCCGGCTCAGAGGAATGAGTCTCACACAGACAAGTACTCAGTATATGCTGACTTACAAGTGAACTTCACTTATAAAGCTAGTGCCCAGGTTAGGCTGTAAGAGGTCAGGCCAGAAGGCACTGGTGGGGTGGGGGTGGGGGGTGGTTGGGGGGGGCAGCTGGGGGGAGTAGTCCCAACGGACTTGATGAGAAGCCTCCCAGCTTCCCCTCATTTACATGGCAGACAGAAGTCACTTCTTCTGCACATGAGAGGTACCACTGGCTGACCAATCTGCCTCACAGGCTTCTTCTCAGGGAAAATGAATTCCAACATGGAAAGGGCCAGGTACCATTTGCGTGAAGATGCCCTATATGTAAACAGATATACAGGGAACGTGCTTGGGCCGGAAACATGAATCAGGAGTCACTTTACAATGTAATTTTGTAGGGATTGATTAGGGAGCAAACATACTTGTCTTCAACTGGAGAGGGGTGAGTTAGGACAGAGTGCAGCTTACACACCCATGGTCAGGGCCCGTGTTGGGTTTATCCTGGTCTATTCCCACCTGCCCTGCTTCCTCATTCGTGTGTATGCTCCCCCACAAAGGATGCTGGGGAAGAATGTGAATGGAGTATTCACAAATGCATCACTACTTCCTAAAGAACAAGTGGGTAAATAATTAAGTCATTCTGCTCTGCAAAGGGGTGAATGCTATTTGGGAAAGTACACTAGAAAATTCCATGGTGGTAAGGACTATGCTGTCTTGTTCACCACTTTGAAGTTAGTATCACACCTGGCAGATATTAGGCACATAAAAAAAAAAAATTAGCTGTGGTGGAAGCCCACCAGGACCTACTTTATTCTATCACCGTAGTGTAACTCCTTCTCAGGAACAAACAGAAGGATAGAGTTCATGTTTTCTCGTGACCATATGCCCTAAGCAATACTTTGAAATAAATGATGCTGCAATTTCCAGTTTTGTTTTAATTGGTAATTCATAAAATCCTTTAGAAACCCAAACTGTTTAAACAAGCAATTGATGGTAATACTGATGGCATTTAAGCTGTTGTCAGCTTAGTGCTTGATTGACAACGTCAAAACCACCACCATAGCTAGGGTCACAATAACTCAGGAATGCAAAAAAAATGAAGACAGAACAAAATGAACCCCCTCCCCGCCCCCTGAAAACTATCTCAGCTATAATTATACAAACAGGTAGTAACTTGCATTTTACTGAAGTCCTGAAACTGCCTTGAGGGGCAGGTGAGCAAACAGTACATTAAGAAAACCAAAAAAGTTATAATAATAAAACTAGTTTGTCTGTCCTGAGCCTAGGAGGGCAATACCTTCCTGATTGCTCCACAACATTTACTCTTTGGCCATCTGTTTTCCTGGTCCCTTCACATCCTGTGTTAGTAATCCCTGCTGTGACTTTATGGTAACTCAGGGCGTCTTAACTAGTTGGGCTGTGTACCTGGGCTAAGAGTCTACTGTTACAATTTTGTGTCGCCAGAACCAAATTGCCTGGACGTGTATCCCAATTCTGCCACTTCCTAGCTATGATCTGAGCAGGCTGCTTATCCACTCAGGGCCCCAGTTTCCTCATCTGTAAAAAAGGGATAATAGTACTATCAATCATTCATCAACTATTTATTGAGGACCTATTATATGCCAGGCATTATTCTAGGTGCTGGGAATAAAATACATCAGGAGGCTTACATTTTAGTGGAGAAACAGACAAGTAATGAAGTAAACATATAGTATGTCAGAGAGTGAAAAGTGCCATGGATGGGCATAAAATGGGTTGGTGAAGAACTGTGGTTTTTAAGTTTATTTATTTATTTTGAGAGAGAGAGGAAGGGAGACCATGTGCATGCATGTGTGCACGAGCAGGGGAGAGAGGGAGAGAGAGAGAGAGAGAGAGAATCCTAAGCAGGCATTGTACTATCAGTGCAGAGCCTGATGCGGGGCTCAAACCCACAGACCGTGAGATCAGGAACAAAGCCGAAACCAAGCGGTGGGTGTCTAACCAACTGAGCCACCCAGGTGCCCCAAGAAACTGTGGTTATTAAACAACATGGTAAAATGACCTTGGAACACAGACCCTTAAAATTCTGTGATTAAATTATCAAACGAATTAAGCACTTAAACTGTGGTTGGTACATGGCAAGTGGTACATTTTTGTTAGATATGAGGTATTATCAATGTATGTTAGATTTTTTTGTACATGTCCATGTTGTACGACTGCTAACCAATTTATACCTGTCTGCTATGACTAAGCCACTTGCAAAGGAGCAGTCTCTAACTCAACCTGGAGGCAGGAATCAAGGAAGGCTTTTGGGAATGTGCGTGCTTGATCAGGGTGGTGATTGACCAAGAATTGGCTGGGAGAACAAGGCGGGGAGGGCCAGGGACAGTATGGGCAAAGGTACTGAGTCACTAGAGAACAAAGAGGGTTCAGATCATCACAATGCTTTGATATGGCTCCAGAAAGACACTTGGGTGTTGTTGATAAAGATAAGACCAAAGGAGCAGGCAGGGACCAGCTCATGAAGTGCCTTTGATGTCCTGCTACATAGTTTGAGCAGGGGGAGTCATCTGTAACAGACATCTGTGGCCACCTACCCATCAACCAGTCACCACTCACCCTTTTCTCCTTAACTAACAGAACCCCTTTCTGTGGTCACAATCCCTACTCCCCGCATGGTCCTGTGCTTCTCAGAGACAACCATGGAAATGCCATTCCCTTGCCAGTGATTTAGGAGACCCACAAGTCCTGAGGGCAAGTCTGCTGGGGGCCCTGGGAAGGCTTTCCTCCCTGTCGTACACAGAGACAAAGACTTTCCTCCCAGATACACAGGGACAAAGTGCCTCTTCTGCTGCTGGGTGTGGAGGTGCCTGCATGCAGCAGGCATTGTGCATATCTGAAGGGATCCAGCCTGGGAATGGCACAGCAGAAGGGAAGCACTGGGTCTCCCAGACCTGGAACCACTGAATTCGTCTATGGGGAGCCCCTTCCTCAGGTTTCTTGTTGGGTGAGATGATGGGTGTCTTTTGGCCACGCCGGTTTAGTCAGGGCTTTCTAGCTCTTAGAAGTCACGTGATGACATTAGCATTTAATAAGGCTTCCTCTAGGAGTACAGAAAGGTGAGTGAGGGGAAGACACCAGCAGAAGGAATCCCAGTTAGGAGGCAGCCGTGTCTCCTTCTGGAAGGGTCCACTCTCAGAAGCCTGTCTTTCTTTTTCACCCCTGAAAGGATTGTTGACTATCTTGGAAATAGTGAAAAGAAAAGAATGCAAAAAAGTATTACAAAACCAAGTAGTGACCCACAAAAGGACCGACTATGTTTCTGCTCTGTTCTGTCGCCACCAGAGTTAAGAAGACCTGGTTCTAGTCAGCCTCCATCTGGTTGGGAAGTGAAGAACCAAAGAGTTTGCTTAACATACCTACAGGACCCGCTTATTGTTCACCTATCTATCATCTCTGACTAGAACATAATCTAGAATGTAAACTAGAATCCAAGAGATAGAGACTTTGTCTTGTTTGCTGTCTTAGTAGACAGTCAACAAATATTTGTCGAATGACCAAATGAACCCCGGGCCATCATGCCAGGCATGGCCCACGCGGCCTGGCCAACTGCACCCCCTGCCTCCTATGTACTCCGTGCCTCCAGTGCCCCTGCACTAGCCCCGGGAACTGTCCCCACCAGTATGTTTAGGACTCCCAAAGAATAAAATAGTATAGACAGAAATAACTTCTTTCCACATTTTCTCTCCGAATTCCCAGTGCTGCTACCCCGGTCTCTGTGAGGTGAGGTTTGACCACAGCTGACCGCAGGTTTGAGCCTGCGTTTTTCCTCAGCTGGCCAGGAGGCGGAGGCTGACTCCCTCAGCTAAGGGGAGGGCAGAGCATTCCGATGGAGAGGGCTGGATGGGGCTAGACTCCACCATGGAGGCTAAGTGGGGGGTTATACCCTCCAGACCTCTGATGACAACTCTCCCTGTCAGGAGAATCACTTACCAGGAACCAGCCGCTCTTCTCTCTCCTGATGGCCTCCCTCACTCTTGCTTAGATGCACCATCCTTCACCCCTTTGTTCTTCTGCCTCCTCCTGGCAAGGGTCCTCTTCCTCTCTTGGCGGCCCTCTTTCCCTCCTACTCTGCTTCCTGGCTTTATTCCTCTCAGCTTTCCCATCACACTAACCTCTTTGTCTTCTCTCATTGCTCAAATGACTTCTTTATTTTTACACCCCCCCCCCGCCCCCCGCCCATCTGTAAGCCCATAGCTGCCTGCCGGGGTCTTTCCTCCTCTTCATTTCTTCGGTCTCATCAAAAAAGCCACCTAATCTGGATTTAAAGTTTCCTACTGGGCAGGTGGTTCTGGGTGCCCAGGTGGTCTGAGGCAGACTCTGTGCGAGAGGCAGCTTTTCAAGGCTTGGCTGTGAGCCACACACACCTGAGTTTTGTTCCCAGCCATACCCTCCCTCACTTCCTCACAAGTACTGACGGAGACCTCTCAGTGGGGTTTAGTCAGCTCTGGGACAGATTCCCCGGGCAACGCAACGTATAAGTGGATGGCATTGTTTCAACACCCAAGGTCAAGTCAGGGAGCCAGTACACACAAAACTCCACTCCATAATACAAGATAAAATATTTGAGTGCTAAATGTGTGTCCCCAAGCCAACCTTAGGGCTACAGTCTCACTTCCAGGGCCATCACTGCTGGGCCTCCACCTAAGCTGGCAGCTCACCACAGGCGGCCTGACCTCCGGGACTCATCTGGCCCCACCGCACTGCTTTGCTTTCAGGAGCTAAGTAGCAGCCTCTGTGGGCAGATTCTCCTTCCTACCTGCAGGAAGGTAAGGCATTTTGCAGATTTAAGCTCCTCCCTGGTAGAGAAAAGCAACCAAGGCAAAAGTTAAGGTCTCTTCAGAGAGAGAACCAGAGGTCATCCAGCAGGAGGCAGTAATATTTCTTTTGTGGAAAGCAAACAAGGCCATGCTCCCTGCCTTTCTGCATTCTCTGCCTGCCCCTTCTGGTGGAGATTCAGGATGGCCCTTTTCTCTATCCTCAGCTCAGCCTCCCTCCTTCCCCAGGGCCAAAGCTTTGGAATCAGCAGCCACTGGCTGGGCACTTCCACGTGAAGCAGAGCAGAGGCATTTAGAGGGCATGCAACATGAGTGAAGCTTGTTTGGCCCTCCTTACCCCATTTCTGTTCTGGGCAACTCATTCTACTTGGCCCCTCTAAATCTGTGCCTACTTTGGGTTTCAGCCAGAGCATGTTTCTGCCCTTGTTTGCCCCCATGGCAGCCTTTCTTGGTGTCCCAGACCACAGTTCCAGCCCAGTGGAACCATTGCTGGGTTTTGGAGGGATTCATTTTTCAAAGAGAAAAGCTTTCAAAGAGAAAGAGAAATCTCTAACTTTTAACTCATAGAAGGAGCTCAGTAAACATGCGCTGAATTTGGTGGAGAATGGAAGGAAAGAAGGAAGGAAGGAAGGAAGGAGAGGAGGGAAGGAAGGCAGGAAGGAAAGAGGGAGGGAGGGAGGAAGGGGAGAAGGAAAGAAGTTCCGGAAGGGAGGGAGGGAGGGAGGGGAGGAGGAAGGAGGGAAGGAAAGCAGGGAAGGAAGGGAGGGAAGGTGGGGAGGAGGAAGAAGTCTGCTATCTCGAGCGCCCTGCCATGGGAAGAACCTCAGAGCCAGAGCTTCTGAAAGCTCCAAAGCTGGGTGTCTGGGGTGGGGGGAGGCAGCGGAGAGACAGAGCAGAAGGAACCATCTCCTGCAAGAAGGCAGGCCAAGGGCTGGGCACTCTGTCTGCCCCAGAGCTCCTCTGCCTAGGTCCTGAGGACCCCAGGGGCCACACCCCTTGTCTACACTCCTGCTCTCTCTTCTACCTGAGCTGCTCCTTCCTCTCCTATTCATGCTTCCCATTCCTACTCCTTCAAGACTGGCTACAAATGTCCTGTGAGACTTCCCACTATCCCTTCCCTGTCCCTGTGGCGGGGACTCTTCCTCCTGGGCTGGCCATCAGCCTTGCTCACATTCTCGGAGTAGTGCCTGACCGAACATATTTGTTTCTATGTCTCTCCCCTTCACAGCTTTGCTTATCCATGTACACATCCATGCCTCGTTCATCCCAGAATCGACCCCTCAGTGACGGAGAGAGACCCGGCTCCCCAGGGCTGCCAGGTAGCTCCCCCGCCAGCACCAGCGAGGTAGGAGCAGACTTAATGAGGAGTTACGAGATGGTGACTGTTTTGAAAAGGAGGGCCAGGGTGCTGTGGGAGAATGTAAGAAGGGGGTGTGTTCAGTCTGGGGCTGGGGCAGGGCAGTCAGGGATGGTCTCCCTGACCATTTAAGCTGAAACATGCAGAATGAGGGGGTCCAGAGAGAGGAAGGGGTGTGTGTGCATGTGTGTGTGTGTGTGTGTGTGTGTGACAACAACAGAGAGAGAGAGAGAGAGAGAGAGAGAGAGAGAGAGAGAGACGGGGGTGGGGTCCTAGTTCACACTGAGCATGTGCATGTGCAAAATCTCGCCAGGGAAGGAGACAGTGCTCCAGGCGGGAGGAACCCAAGCACAGCCACGCAGCCAGGAGGGAAATAGGCTGGAGAGTTAGGTAGGAAAAGATCAGGGCACACTGGGAAAGCCATGTTCACTGCCAGCTCCGGAAAGGGAGGGCCTTATTTGTTTTTGTATTCTTGGGGCCCTGCAGAGTAACAGGTGCTCAAGAAGCATTTATCGAAAAAAAACAAAGAAATGAAAACACTTTAACTAGGGAAACAGAATTTAAACAGGATACGGAGATATGACAAGTGAAACAAAACCTCTCTCAAGGCCAGCTGTGCCACGATGAGAGCCATTTTGACCTTTAACTAGGAGACCAGGAAGTACCCTATCCTTCTGACTGACGCAAAGACAGGTTTGTAATGAGCACATGTGGCATGATTTGAGTTGGTCAGATGTAGCAAGATATGTGTGCCAGCTAACCAAAGCAGGCCTATCTGGAGCCAGTGGGGAGAATCTAAGTGACATCTGCCAGGCGGGGACTTCACGCGGCAGGGAAGTCTGGCAGACAGAGACCCAGCCAGGGGCTGTCTTGATGCCACTCATCAGAGAGGGGCTTTCTCTGCTGCACCCTGCAGTCTTGCAGCTCCAAAGATTTGAAGCATTTTAGAGTGAGGGAGGAGTCTAGGGGCCATCTGGTCGGCCCCTCATTTTACAGAGGAAGACACTGAAGCCAGAGAGGTTGAGTGACTTACCTCCACCCTGGCTCTCAGGCCTCCTGGTTCTACATCTGGGCCTCTTAGAAGCACATCTAATAGGAAGAAAGGAGGGGGAGAGGAGAGCAGAAGAGGAGGGCTGGAGGGATGAAAGGAGAGAAGGAGGAGACTATGCCGGGGCCATCTGGTTGGAACTAAAAGGGCAAGCAGGGGAGGGGTAGACTAGGAAACATTGCTTGTAACATGCTCCTATCCCTATTTAGGCAACATGTTGAAAGGCAATAAGAGAGAACCCAATATTTGTCTCTCAGAGGAAGGCTTATCTCTGGGAGGAGAGTGCCCACCTCATAGATCCTGGGTGCCACTGGCTGCAGCTGGGACCATACATCCTCCTTCTTAAGGCTATTCCATCCTTAACCAGTAGGTAGGAGCTGGGATCTGGGACCCACCAGTCAAGTTTGTCTGAGTCCTCACACTTGCATTATCTCCCATACCTCTCATCTCCTTCCTTCTAGTAGAACTGAGTTTTAGCTGGCGCATGGCTGTCTGGAATAAAGACTACATTTCCCAACTCCTTGTAACTGAGTTGCCTCTGTGACTAAGTTCTGATCAACGGTATGTGAGCAAGGGATCAGGTGCGGCCTCAGAAAGTCAGCAGTGGTTCTCTATCTGGAGAGATGGTGCCCTCAGGGGACATTTGGCAATGTCTGGGGACATTTTTGTTTGTCACACCTGGGAAGGAGGAAGTCAACACTGGCATCTAGTGCGTAGAGACCAAGGATGCTGCTTAACATCCTACAATGCACAGGAGAGCCCCTACAATAATGAATTATCTGACCCCAAATGCCAGTGGCACCAAGACTGAGAAATCCTATCTCAAAAGGAGACAGCATGCTCATCTCACTCCTTGCTCTACTACTGACTGGAGTGTAGACATGAAGCCTGGAGTCTGAACTGCCATCTTTGATCATGAGGTAGAAGCCACATGTTGAGGATGATGAAGCAGGAAGAGAAAAGGAGTCTGGATCCCTGATGATCCCCAAACTGCCATATCAGCTAAGGACAACTCTCTTCCAGATTTCTCTACCTACAAGTTAATAAAGTTCTAGTTCACTTAAGCCTCTGTTGCTTTGGTTTTCTGTCATTTACAGCTGAAGTTAATTAATATACTTTCCCCTCTTGCTCCTTTTTCATTCCTATCAACGATGGGAGCCTCTGTTCACCTAGCCCTTGTTCCTGGTCTCTCCTCCCTTTGTATTCCTTTGTTGCTCCCAGGTTTCACCCCCAGATTTACCTGACAGCTATATTCATTCATTCTCAGTTTGATTTACTTTGAATTCTGACATCTGCTCCAAGATCCATCTTGTTGCAGCTCTGAGACTATCAGGTTCTGCTCCTTCCAGATTCCCAGTCAATCAGGCTCTAATCAGTCCTATGAATCAGCCATAACATTTAGATTCTAAACATTTCTTTGTAACCCACTTTGCAACATGGAGCCACATTCTCCCAGACTAGGCACTATCTGTAATGACCAGCATACAATGGGTGCCAGTTCAGCTGAGTGGAAGTTTGACCAAAGGAATAGACCCCGACCCTTACTCCATACAGGCACTACCAACTGGGTATCAGCCCTGGTCATATTGTACCTGAAGAATTCATCCATCCATCCATCTATCCATCCATGCATCCATTTATTCAACACCTGCATGAGTCATGTTCAAGGCTCTCGCATGGAATCTGTTATGACAATCCCCTGGAGGTGTTTCTATGTATCATTATTATTTACCCACAGGCTTAAAAATGACATACCCTTGGCTACCAAGTAGGATCACCCAGAAAAACAGAGGGGAATAGCTACACCTCTCTTTATCCCTTTGTGGCTCCCCTTTGCTAGCATTGAAGAACTTGGTATTCATTAGCCCTTTCCTTTCTGGGAATTTAAAGTCTGCTACTGAAGAGCTGAGAAAAAAGTCATGGTGACCCCACCACTATAAAAATGAATTCAGTTTTACAGTCACAGAGTCAGGGATCCAAAAGTAAATCATTTGTATTCAAGAGCAAATATTCCAGAACAAGGAGGAAAATTCAGCCAGCATACTTGCTATTGCTTGAGATTGTCCATCTGACGTCTTGAGAATATAATAAAATGCATAGAACAAATCATTTCAAGGGGAAAGTGGGCAAGGACCAAAGAAAAGTAAAACAAGGAACATCCCTGTGCGCCTCTGTAGCCTTCAGATGAACTGGGATAAATTATGAATCTAGTCCCAAATTTCTGAGTCATGACTGTAAATCTGATGTGAGGGTGGAAACTTCCAGCTCAGCCAAAATAATTTAGTGTGAGAAGAACAAAGGTAAATCATTTTAACTGTCTTCCTTTTCAGAGTATTTGATGGTTGAAGTAGAAGAGCAAGAATATGGCTGTCATATTAAAAAGGGGCAAGAAGTAATGTTCTGGATGCTATGGAAGCCAACTTCTGTGATGGACGCCAATATTCCCACCTCCAGGTATTCACACCACTGTGTAGTCTCCTCCCACATTGTATTAGAGTTGGTCCATGCGACCAGTAGAATACAGTGGAAGTGATGGTATGTGATCTCTGAGGTTAGGTCATAAAAAAATATGTGGCTTACACCTTTCTCTCTCTCACTCTTAGATTATTCACTCTGGGGGATGTAGCCCCGTGGAGGGGTCTGTGGCAAAGAACTGAGGCCTCCTGCCAACTGCCACAGGAGTGCGTCATCTTGGAAGCAGATTCTCTAGCCCCAGTCAAACCTTCAGATAACTACAACCCCAAACAACCTCATGAGAGACCCTGAGTGTAAACCATTTGGCATATGCTCCCTGACCCATAGAAATTGTGAGGTAATAACTTTTTATTGTTTTAAACTGCTAAGGTCTAGGGTAATACATTGTTGGTGGTGGTGGGTTTTTGTTTTGTTTTGTTTTTTTTTTTAATTTTAGAGAGAGAGCCTGAGAGGAGAAGAGGGGCAGAGAGAATCTCAAGCAGGCTCCATGCTTAGCATGGAGCATGACATGGGGCTTGTTCCCATGACCCTGATATCATGACCTGAACCAAAACCAAGAGTCAGACACTCAACTGACTGAGCTACCCAGGAGCCCCAATAGACAATTATTATATCCTTTAATGTCATGTCAATGTGTTAGAAGTTCAGTTAATTCCCATGACAATCTTGTGAAATAGAAATTATTTTCTCCATCTTTGAAGTGTGAAAATTCAGACAGGTAATTTCCTAGGGTTATATAACTGCCTCCAAAGCCCACTAAGCCACACTGCCTCACTTAGCCAAGCCTCTCAGGCTTTCTCCCTCCTCCCACCGACTTGCAGAGATGAGCCAGGCTGTCCTACAGACAGGGTTTAATGATGGTATTATATGATCATAGGGTGGAGGTGGATGAAGATTTGAAAAGTACCTCTGCCTACAAAAATGTTATTCTTTCACACTTGGTGGAGACAAGGTGAAGCAAATGGCATTCTAAAGCAATGACAAATAAATGAAATAACTAAAAAATGGACAATATGGGGTGCCTGGGCAGGTCAGTCAATTGAGCATCCAGCTCTTGATTTTGGCTCAGGTCACGATCCCAGGGTCATGGGATAGATCCTCAAGTTAGGATCTGTGCTGAGCATGGAGCCTTCTTGAAATTCTCTCTCCCCCACTCTGCCCCTCTCCTGCTCGGGTGCTCTCTCTCTCAAAATAAATAAGTAAGTAAGTAAGTAAGTAAGTAAGTAAGTAAGTGAGTAAATAAATAAATAAATAAATAAATAATGTTTCTAATTAGAATCAGTACTCTGATGCCAAATAACAAGACTCCCATTGAGACAAAGGGTTGTTGGGGTCACTTGGGGGTCTATGACAGACATGCCATGGGGAAAGAGCTGAGACCCTAAAAGCTTGGACACCTCTGCCTGGAAGATTTCCTTCTCACTCATAAGCCTTGTCCCTCAGTCTGACTCAGGAGAAAGGCAGCCTGGAGTGATTCTTCTGCCAATCATGGAATGGACTCAACCCAGGTTCTGTTGGACGTCATTAACAACATACCTTTCCTTCCCCAATTCCCCACACAGTGGGAAGTAAAAGGGCATAATTTCCTCTGAGCTGATGTTTTGGGCCAATAAATCAGATTGGTCCTGAGCTTTCTGATGTAGTTTTGAGATCTCCTTGAGAATTTAAATTAATGCTGATAACAGAAACCCAAGTGGACTAATGAGAGTCTGAATACCTAAATCCCAAACCAGTGCTTTTCAAACTTTAATGCAAACGAATCACCTGGCGGATCTTATTAAAATGCAGATTATGGTTTCACCCACCCCAGCTCATCCTCTCCTTGTCCCACAAACTACCCCCACACATACCCCAAGCCACATATTGCATCCTGTGAGCCTTCTTTGCCCCCTTGGAAAAACACCACACTCCACCTGCCCTGAAGAAAAAAAAAAATGCAGATTCTGATTCAGCAGGTCTGGGGAAGGTCTGAGACCTTGCATTTCTGTCCATCTTACAGGCTCTGCTGATGCTCCTGGGCCATGGTCATCACTGTAGTAGGAATGGGCAGAAAGCATTTGTTCTCATACTTGGCTGCATATGAAAATCACCTGAGGAGCTGAAAACAAAACAAAACAAAACACAACTAGTGCGGAGCCCCACATTTAGCCATGCTCAATGCGTAAAAGAACAAATGTGCTATCTGCAGGCGCAAAGCCTGACCAAACCCAGACTAGGGTCAGGCTTGGCCTTTGTCCAGCCATCTCGACAGCAGATGGTGACTGCCACCTGCAGGATGGTCCTACATCCTTCCTGAGCTCTGCTATGCTTAGAAACCTGCTCAGCAACCCAGCCAACCCAGCCACAAGGTCCAGAGCTGGCACTGCCTTCCTCAGAACATGAAGACCTGCTTCTACCCCACTTTCCCTTTGTGAATAGACCCCCCTCCCCCGAACACCAGCCTACTGGTCTGAGATTTTCAACCAGCTCTTCCCAAGCCCTTCCCTTTGAGGGCTCGATCATGTTCCATTTATCCTCAGCTGTGATTCTCGTCCTCTTGAGAATGGGCTGATGGCACAGAACCACGGAACTGACCCACACTTGACTTTGTCACTGGCACCCTGAACCCCAGTGACCTATTCTACCAGCACCAAGGCCAAATTAGCTGCAACCAAGGCCAAGTTAGCTCGACCCTTTTTCACACCATGCATTGGACTGCTCAGCCTCTACCATTTTCCCAGACTGTCTGGTCTTCTTCGTCACATCCCTCAGGCTGTATGCTAATCCCTGCCAGTATCCCTGAGCACAAATTGGCCGTAGGTTAGAGAATGTTTTCATATGTGGCCTTCCTCCCTAATTCCCTCTCTCTGGATGAAATCTCTCTCCCCTGAAGTCCCGTTCCACCTGTACCTCACCTGGAGACCTCTTGAGCCAGCATCACAGTTGGTTGTGTGTATCTGTGTTCATTTCGATTAGGCTTATAAACCAGGCACGTGTCTTTTTTCTTTAGATCTCATGTAGACCCTCAATCATCACTTGCTGAAGAGATGAAGAAGCATAGGAAAACACCAAGTATGCATTTAATGAAATGTAATGGTCTCTTTGACCCTTGCCCCACACCCCCATTCAGCCTGCATGCCACCTCCTAAATCATTTTCTAAAGCCCAGTCATTCTAAAGCACACACCAAAAGAACCTAGTAGCTCCCCATTGCCTGTTGCATTACATCCACATTCCTCATCCTGAACCAGGCCTGCCCAGGCTGCTTTGTCACACTTGGCCTCAATCCTACCTGTCCAACCTAATCTCCCAACACATTTATCTCCTCACCCCCCACGGTACTTCTGTAAGGGCCTATTCATCCCTCTTTTCTGTCCTAATGTCTGTATTTCTTCATCTTAGAAAATTTTATTTTCTTTTCCTTATTTCCATCTTGCCACCTATGTAGTTTGGTTATTGGTCTAGCTAATACTTCCATGCTAAGATTTTTTAGGATGAAAAGGGCCATCATTTAAATGTTGAGGGATTTTGTCTGGCAAAAAGTTTTCATTTTGGAAAACCATGCGGTTGCACAAGTAGAAATAAGAATCCACTCAAGGTTCTTTGAGACAGAACTGAGGAAATCATGAAGCTGAAGGTAAATGTTTCCGGCTTTCAGACTGAGAAGCTGGGTGTTCTGTTTGGTAACAGACATGATGTCTACAGTCCAGTGGGAGCTGGGTCGTGGGTTGTGACAAATTTAGCTGATGCTGTATCTGAACTCTGGTTTGTTCCTTTAGGATGTGGCTTTTTTTTTTTTCTTAATTAAGAGTTTCTTGCTAATAATAACAGCAAACACTTGTTACACACTTACCATGTGCCAGGCCTGAGATAAACCCTTGCAAGGATCAATTTCTGCAATCCTCAAAACAACTTTGGGATTTTTTCAGATGAGGAAAGAAAGGCTCTGGGAAGTTGAGGATTATGTCTTTCAAATCAGAGTCAGAGCCAGGATGTGAACACCAGGAGTGTGACTTTACAGTCTGTGCTCCAAACCTCAGCATCTTTACTTTTTTAAAAAATCTCATCCTTCTAAAACTTCTAATTGGGGTATGCTTATAATTAATATAGTAGTACATATTTATTACTTGGGAGTGCAAACTCAAAAACCTTACATTGGCAGGGGTGCCCATCACACTTTGCCATTTGTTTTCATATGCTGTACTGCATTATTTGCATATTGCTTCATTTTCATTGGTCACATTTCTCCCAAGGAATTGGAAGTCTCCTTGGATTGTGTCTTAAACTTCCACTCTGTCTCCCACAGTAGACCCAGGTATATCCTCCCTAAACACTCCATGAACTGAGTTAAATCCATACTCCAATGACCTTCTCCCTCTGAAGCAAAGCAAAGCTAGTGAAAATACACAACACCATAGATTTCTAGGCCTTCTGGGGGAGGCTGGAGCTACTAGTAAGCACTGCAAATAGAACAACATAGTAACTTAAAAATAATTCTGCTGTACAAACATGAAAAGTGTTATTGCAGTCTCCCAGGGATGTATAATGGATTTGAACTTTAAAACACCAAAATGAAGTTTTATTTAATTTAGGGCTTGGCTGTTCAGGAAACTAGAATTGGACGTGATCAGCCTGAGTGGAGGTGGTTACAGTTCGTGCTTTGGCTCCCTCTGTCGGCAGGAAGGAAGAGGTAATTTTTTTTTTTACTTGGAGTAATTCTTGGCTCGGGTTTTATAATGGCTGCTGTTTACTGTATGTACTGTCTGAAAAAATTCATCTTTTAAAGTTAGGAAAGGCTTAAGACCTTAAAACCTACTGAATCTTTCTTCTCAGATGGAAACTAAATACACATTTTCATTCCCTTTACGTGCTAACATTACTATCTCTGAAGCTAGATTCACTATAAAGCGCTTATTAATTGTCATAGAACACACACAGAGCTTGTTCCACTGTGGCTTTCCCAGTCTTCTAACTGTAGGGGGTAAAAAGTACAACCTCGATTGCTAGCAGAGTTTGTTACAAGCCTCATTTTCCCACACTGTCTGCTAACCCTGTATCTTGGGAGTGTTTTCCATGACAGGAGAAGGAGCTTTGATCTCAACTAGTAAAAGGAATCCAATATCCAAAATTCTTTGTTTGATTCATCAAGTGGAATAAGGAACACACACATCATCCTCTAGCACGCTGTCTCTTTCCCAATGTCCCCTACGCAGAACTTTTATATATGAGTCTGAATTGTTACTTATGTCAGTGACTCATCATTTGAGAGTTGGCACCAACGCCTCCAGACAAAATTCCTCTGCAAAGTGTTTCCACAGGGGCACTGAACACCTGTCTCTTCCTCTGTTCCTCCACGTTCAACTCCAAGAACCAGTGAAGACAGATGCCACAAGTGCCTGGTACACTGCAGAGTTCAGTAAAGATTTATGTAAATATGATTTAAAGTCATATTCTATTTTACAGGCTAATTTTGCACATGTAAGAATTCCTTGATGCTTGCAAAGACATATTTTATTTCATTAATCTTTATTAAAGAGGGCATAACAATGTTATACATAAAATGCTTGTTGTCAAGGAATGTTGCTTATATTATGGTGGAATGAAACAGGCCTGACAGCAATCAGGGTCCTGCCACTTACTGTTTGGAGAGACAGGCAACCATGGGCCCTCAGAATCCTTGCACACTAAGGATCCTTGCACTAAGATGCAAAAGCCTGCTCACTTGGGCCATTTCTCAGGGTTGTGCTTACAGTGAGCAAACTTGAGGGTGTCTCCCCATAGGACAAAGAGCAGTCTTGCTTACTGCTTGCTATAAAATGGTGGGTTCCCCAAGTTTAGCATTTCTCTCCTGTAATGAAATCCATTTTGTGTGCAAGCATCCATCTGGGCCCATCTGCTTCATTCCTGTGAGAATTGGGGTTCGGAACCCAACACAAACATGTTGACACTGCGGCTACTGCTTTTGCTGTAACAGTCTTTCATTTATGACCCAGTACTCTCGTGTGCTCTGTCAGCATCCATGAAGCTGTGACAAGCCAATGTGTTAGCTTGCAAGGAGGGTAAAATCTCAGATTCTTCACAGTTCTTAATACTCACTAGCTGGGTGTCCCTACACAATTAATTTAACCTCTCTTAGTTGCAGTGTCCCTTCTTTCTGAAGGAGACAATAGTAGCTGCCTCATAGCACCGTTGAGGAGTTAAATAAGAATGGAAAGATCCCTACCAGACTACATTCTTCCTGGGAGCTCCCTTTCCCTCTTTAGAACACTGAGAGACTACTCTGCTTTGATGCCTGATGATGCTAGGCAGGGACGAATGGCGTGAGGCATGGCGTGAGCTGTGGCTGCTGGTGGTTTGGTGCAATGGTGGGCCGAGGACCGACCTGAAGAGCGCGCACAGCGGCAGAGCCGAAATTTCTACGTGGGCGGGGCGCGGAAAGCCGCAAACTGATTGAAGAGGGAGGCCCTGGGGTTTTGTCTGCAGCGGTTGCATAGCAACCACGCCGTATTTACTTAGACTGTCTATTTCAAGTGGCTTAGGGGTCGCGCTGTTGGGGACTACTGGGGCACTGAGGCCCCCTCCCCCATCACCCACCTGATTCGTGGCGACCACGCCATTCCGAGGAGCCACTGGCTTGGCCGCCTCCCGCCGCCCCGGGAACCCCGCGGCAGCGCTCGGGCGCGCGCCCTCCAGCCGCACGCACCCGCACACGCATGCTCCCGGCGCGCCCACGCGCGCAGCCACCCTCACGGCTGCCGCCCACGCAACCGCGTGGTCTTGGGGCGCGGACTGGGGGCGGCCGCGCGGCGCCCGCGGACACAGCTCCCCGCCCTCGGACAAGCTCTCAGAGGATGCCAGGCGCGGGGCGCGTCGCCCCCCTCAGTCCACCAGAGCCCGGATACCTCAGAAATTCGGCTCTGGGTCTGTGGGGAGCGAAATGCAACCCAAACCCCGTTTTACCGAACCCTGCGCAAATAAAACACGCACAAGCACGCACACAGACGTCGCCGCAGCCCGCCAGGGAAGAGCCAGGGACCCGGGAGGGGCCGCCGCTCGAGATCGGCGGCTAAAAGGTGCGACGTAAGTGCCCGGCGTTACCGGCCCGGCTTAACGGCGCAACGGCCGGCCTGGTTCCGTGTCGCCGGGGCCAGGGCGGGGCGGGAGCGGCCGCCGGAGAGACCCGGTAGGCGGGGGCGCTCGGGGCAGGAAGGGACCGGGGAGGAAGAGCGAGGGTGTGATTTGTCCTGAGCGGCCAGATACGGCGGCGCCCCGGGTAGGCCCAGGACCCGGCTCTGGCAGCCCTCGGACCGACCGGCTGGGGCCCGGCGGAGTCGCAGGGCTCGGCGACCTCGTGTGAGGCGGCCGCTGGGGAAGGACGGGCGCCTTCGGCTCACGTTTGGTGGTCGCTACCCAGGCTAGCAATACCGTGGTCTCGGCAAGACAGACGGATGGCTGGGGGGACGGCTCAGGGGGCGGTGGGAAGGGCGCGGGGCCGTCGCCTCTGGCTTAACACAGCAGATGCGCGAAGACTCCAACAGGTGGCTCCGTGGCGCAATGGATAGCGCATTGGACTTCTAGAGGCTGAAGGCATTCAAAGGTTCCGGGTTCGAGTCCCGGCGGAGTCGCAGTTTTTCCCGATTCCCCCCCGAAATTATTTTCTGACCCCATCGTTTCTCTCCCCGTTATTTTTTTTCCTAAACGGTTGAACTTGCCTCTCCATCTCTGCCCTTTCTCCTTCTGCATTGGGCTTCTGCGGCCGTTCCACCTCTAGCCGCTCGCGCCAGTGCGCTCGCCCCCCGCCCCGCTTCCTCAGCTCTGTGGCTCAGGATCTGGGACCAGCTGACAGCGGAGCCTGATCCAGGACCTGGGAGGAACGGCTCCGGCCGGTGGCCCAAGCGAGGCCTCGCCATTTTCGGCCCAAAGTTGGCCCGGGTCTCGGCTGTTCCGGAGGAGTGTCCCCCAAGCTCCTGTGCTGACAACCCCTAGCTCGGAGCGCGGCGGTGAGCGCTAGGGAGGGCGCGGGAAGGATGAGAAAATGGGCCTACACCGTGACCTGCGCTGTGCAGGCTGACTGCCCTTCCAGTCCCGGAGGCTTCAAAATTGTCACGTACCGGAATCCCCAGTAGGATCCTGTCAGAAATGCAGATTCCTGGGCGTCATTGAGGGCCTCGAATGGAGTCGATTGGGGATGGGGCCCAGGAATCTGCATTTCTGGTAAGAACGCCCGCTCCTCAATTCCAGTGCTAGGAACCGAGTCCCAGGTCCGTTCTGCCTGTCAGCTCCTCCAGGCAGGGATTGCTATCTTGCATCTCTTCCGACAACTCATAGGTTTGCATAATGATTAGGGTTCCACCTCACTAAATGCAAGTACATCAATGAATGGGCTTTTCAAAATTCACTGTAACAAATTTGATGCAAAAAATTAAAAATCCAAAATTGTCAAAAAACATAGAGAAAAGTAAGCGTTGTTGTTCCTATACCTTAGCCTTTCAATTCTCTTTATAACCATTAGTGAAAATGGTTTCTTGGAAATATTTTCAAATGTATTTTATGCACGTGTCAATTTTTATATCTGTTGTCTCTGTTGATATACAATTGGTAGTATGCTACACTTGCTCTTTCACTTATTAATATAGGTAGACCTGCCTTTTTCCTTTGTACGTATGTATTTAACAGTCTTCAGTAGTTGGAAATTCAGGTGTAAATATTTTCCTGTTACAATGCTTCAGTGAACATGCTTGTTCTTACATTGTTGTAGACAAGTGCAAGTATATCTATAGGATAGATTCCTAGGAAGTTGGATTGTTGGGTCAAGGGTTTGTTTGTTCATTCTTTGATAGATATTGCCAAATTGCTCTCCTAGAGATTGTACCCACTTTACTCTCACAGACCCATGTGTTATCAAACAGGTGAAAAATGGTTTCTAGTTGTAGTGTCAATTCATGTCTTTTATTACGAGGGAAAGCTGAGCGTTTTTTCATATGGGGAATGATTTGTATTTCTTTTTTGTTATTTATCTGTTCTTAGGTTTTGTTCATTTTTCTATTGCATAGTTGGTCATTTTCGTATTGGTTTGTAGTTCTTTACATATTCTGGAAACCAGTCCTTTGTTTATATGTGTTACAATTATTCTTTCTCAATTGATTGGTCTTTTGATTTCCTATATAGTATTTTATTTTATTGCCTTACAGAAATTCATATATTTGGATTTATCAGTCTTTTCCTTTATGGCTTCTAGGTTTGGGGCTATACTGCACTCAGATTCTTAAATAATTTCATTATGTTTTATTTTAGTGCTTTATCTGGTTTTATTTTTATACTTAAATTTTAATTTCATCCAGAATATACTTTTGTATCAAGGGTAAGGTGGGAATTTGGTCCCAGAATCACTGGTAATGAACACCCTAACTCTTCTTTTCTATACTCATTTATTTGAAATGCCTATTTTATCATTTTCTAAATTTCCACTTGCATTGGGGTGCTTGGATTCTCTATTCTGTTCCATTGATCTGTCTTCATTCTGATTCACCAGAACTGTGCTGTTTTTATGTCTAATGGGGCCAATCCTTTCTCATAACATTTTTTGAAATTTTTTTCCTCAGCTATTCTTGAATTGTTTTTCCCACATAATGTTAATAACTAGCACCTGTTTAGCATTTATTATATACCAGGTACTATTCTAAGTGCTTTATGCATTTTAAGGCATTTAATCCTCCTGACAACTCTACCAGGTAGATATTATCCCCTTTCATGGAAGGGGCATCTGAAACAGAGAGGTTAAGTAACTTGACCAGGAATACACAGCTAATAATAAGCAGTATGCCAGGATGGGAACCCAGGAAGCCTGGGTCTTTGGGTAAAACCATAATTCTGCGTTGCCTTTTCACATGAGCTTTAGTTACAGCTAGTCTGGTTCTAATCTTAGGAGATATTTGTATTGGAGTCATGTTATATATAGATTAATATAGGGAGAATTGAACTGATTATGTTGAATCTTACTATTTAAGAGCAGAAAGGAGGGAAAAAAAGAACACCTATGCCTTTCCATTTGTTCAGTTGCTTTTCAGGAGTATGTAAAAGTTTTCTATTATAGATCTTGAATTATTTGTTAACTTTATTCCTACTTTATCCTTTTTGTTGGAGTCTTTTATTCCATTATGTTTTCTAAGTGATTATTGTTTGTATATAAGAAGGCTTTCGATATTTTAAATAATAAATTTATATGTAGCCATCTTAATTGAACTGTTTTACTATTTAAAATGGCTTTTCAGTTCCAAACCATGGGATACCACTTCACATCCTGTGGATGTGGCTGGAATAAAAAAGACAGACAATAACACACATTGGCAAGGATGTGGAGAAGTGGGGATGTAAAATGGTGGTATCTTTTTGGAAAAAAGTTTGGCAGTTAGTCAAAAATTTGTACAGAGTTACTACAGAACCTAGCAATCTCACTCCTAGAGAAGTGAAACCTGTGTTAACACAAAAATTTGTACGATTGTTCATAGCAGCATTATGCTTAATAGACAAAAAGTAGAAACAACCCAAATGTCCATCAAGTGATGAGTGGATAAATAAAATATGGTGTATCCATACAGTGGAATATTATTATCCAGCAATAAAAAGGAATGAAATAGTGATTCATGTTGCAACATGGATAAATCTTGAAAACATTCTGCCAAGTAAAAGAAACTAGTCATATAAGACCACATATTATATGATTCTACTTAAATAAAATATTCGAAATAGGCAAATCTATTGAGACAGGAAGTAAATTAGTTATTGCTAAGTGCTGGGGATAAGAGGAATATGAAGTGACTGCTAATGGGTATTTAATGGGATTTTTTGGGAGTGATAAAAATGTTTTGGAATGAGTGATGACAATTGCTCAACTCTGAATATACAAAATCCCAGCAAGCTACACATTTTAAAGGGGTGAACGTTATGGTATGTGAATTATATCTCACTTTTTTAAAAGGAAAAGTTTTTTCAGTTAACTACATTGTGGTTTTTGGAAATCTATCACCCACAAATAATTATAGTATTATCTTTGTTTTTTATGCCTCATTATTATTTCTCTTGTAATAGCATCTGCTAGTATCTCTAGAAAATGTTCATTTTTGTGATAATGGTGACAGTAGGCTGAGTCGTCCTGTTTCCGATCATTATAGGAACGCTTCTCCACTAAGCATGATGCTAGCTTTTGGGGTTGGCGTGCACACACACACAGACACACACACACTTTATCACATTAAGAAACTATACCTAGTTGTCAGTAACCTGTGGAAATTTTTCTCCTTTGATCTATAATATTGTGCAGTATATTGAGAGATTTTCTAATATTCAACCCTTCTTGCATTCCTGAAGTGAATCCTACTTGGTTGTGGTGTATATTTATTTTGGTATTCTGGTATTTTGCAGTTTTTGCATATTTAGAAAGATTGACATTTGTTCATATACCATAAATGCAGCATTATTTAGAATGGCCCCAAACTGGAAATAACCTAGATGTTTATCAATAGTGAAGTGTTTGAAAACAAACAGAAACAGTCTCCTAAATACACAGAACGAACTGGTGGTTGTTGAGGGTGGGAGGATGGGCGATAAATAGGTAAAGGACGTTAAGAGGTACCAACGTCAGCTATAAAATAAGTCACAGGGATGAAAAGTACAGCACAAGGAATATAGTCAATATTGTATTAACTTTGTATGGTGACAGATGGTAACTACACCTATTATGGTGAGTATTGCTTAATATATGGAATTGTCAAATCACCATATTGTACACCTGAAACTGATCTATGCCAACTATACTTCAATTAAAAAATTAAAAAAAACAATTGAATTGTTTGAAGATAGTAGAGCCATATAATTGAATACAATGCAGACCTTTACAAAATGAGGAAGATTTATGTATACTATGGAAAAATATCCAAGATTATATGAAGAAAGCCAATATGAAAATGAGCATGTTTAATATGATTCTCTTGGGCTAAATAATGCTAATAATAATAGTAATAATGTGTATTACTATGGTTGTATGTGCGTAGAAAATTTCTGGAATCATATGCAGTTAACAATGCTGGAGCAGGAAGAACAGTGATATGGGGGGGGGTGGGCCTTCTTTTTTTATATCTCATTGTAATGTTTGAATTTTTTCATATGAAGTCTATCTTATCCTTGTAATAAAAAAGTTAAGTTTTGAAAGGGTAAAGCAAAAGAAAAAAAAACAAAAACAAAACCTAATGTTAATGATGAAGGGGAAAAAAACATTTTGTCTGTTCCCTAGATCACTTTCATATGGGCAGCCTTGTGATACTACTTACCATTAAAGATTTTCTGAACTTCATCCAACATTTATTGACTACTTACATTTTACTATATGCTGGATCTCAGGCATAAGTACACTGTTTAGAAGCTCCTCCTGTTAAGAGTGGAGAAACATGTAAACAAAGTATCTCTTTACAGTGATTCCAGCAGGCACTGTGTCCTGGAGGTCTTATACAAACATGTTAAGGACTGTGGACTTGACAGAAAAGGTAGTGAGTGGGAAACCACTGAACAGCTTTTTAGGTAGGAAGCAGTGTGACTATTCAATGTGTGCTTTCTGTCCCCACTCTGGCTATAGTGTGGATACCTGGCTGGACCAACAGTGCAGGACTGGAAGCTGGAAGACCAGTTCAAGGCACTTTGAGTTGTTTAGGTACGAAAATGATGGAGGCTGGGGCACCTGGGTGAGTCAGT
Source organism: Puma concolor (assembly GCF_028749965.1). Taxonomy (NCBI): domain Eukaryota; kingdom Metazoa; phylum Chordata; class Mammalia; order Carnivora; family Felidae; genus Puma; species Puma concolor. Next base: position 80,122,453 of record NC_141674.1, read on the forward strand.
CGGTTGAGCATCCGACTTCGGCTCAGGTCATGATCTCGTGGTCTGTGAGTTCAAGCCCTGTGTCGGGCTCTCCTGACAGCTCAGAGCCTGGAACCTGCTTTGGATTCTGTGTCTCCCTCTCTCTGCCCCTCCCCCACTCATGCTCGCTCTCTCTCTCTCTCTGTCAAAAATAAACTTAAAAAAAAAAAAATGATGGAGGCTGGAACTAGGGGTGGTGTGGGGAGAAACCCAGAACACAGACATTTGATGGATAGGCAAAGAATGAGGTTTTCAAAGAGTCCAAGAAAGGGTAGCCAGAGAAGTAGGAAGAAAACTAGAAGGAAGTATTCTCTCCAAGAATTGATGGAGCAAGGTGCCTCTAGAGAAGGGAGTCAAGAGGAAAAGGGAAACGTCTAACAGTTTTCCAAACAACTGCTTATGCCAACCAGTTTAGCCCTCACCATTTAATTACTCCCCAGATCCTAGCAAGTAATGATTATCCCCGTTTTACAGATGAGAAAATTAAGATGCAAAGATCTTAATTCTTAAATTTGCATCTTAAATTAAGATGCAAAGATCATCAGGAATAAGATGAAAAGAGTAGCCTAGAGATGATGGGAAAATATCTGCTCTTCTAAGGCAGGTAGGAAGAGAGGGGGATACAAGCATGAAGGTCAAGGGAAAACCAAAGGTGTTCATTTTTGAAGACCTATTTTCTTTGTGCTCTTTTCCAGCTCTGCCCCACACACCCAGGACTCCAGGAAGGTACTGACAAAGAAGGAGTTGCCTGAAGGGGTGGAGACACTCTCATCTTACTGCTGCCTGTGGTCCATAAAGACCTGAAAGACCAGAGGCCGGGAGTGGTTTCATTCAGCTTCCTCCTAATCTGGGGCTTTCTCCATCTTAATATAAAATATTAAGAAATATTTTATAATCTCATTCATCCTCAATTTGATTTATATTTTTGAGTACTAGCATAAGGAACCACGTAGGAAAGACATACAAAGGTGAGTGAGATAGAGTGCATTTTCTTAAGAGTTCACCCTAGTGTGGGGCAGGGAGCCATGGATCGATAGTCCCATTAATTAGGATTGGCTTTGGCTGTGAGTGGCAGGAAACTCAAACAATGCATTTAGCAAGATAGAGGTGTCTTCCTCAGGTGAAAGATCAGGCAGTGGCAACTACTGGATCAAGAGACACCCAGGCTCCTTTTTATTCTTTCACCTTAAAATGCAGCCTCCTCCTGATGTTCCGAGAAGATTGCTCCTCTCCTACCATCAGGTCAACATACTAGTTAGTGGGGAGAAAATAAAGGGACAGAGTCCCACTCCAAGCTCACTCATCTCAGGGACACTTCCCAGAAGTTGCACATACTGTTTTCACTCACATCCCATAGAAAGGCGAGAATCATAGCTTTTTTTCTCTTTTTCCAGGTAGCCACATTCTCAGCTACAAATTATGTGTTCCGTACCTAGTAAGGAAAGGAAGCAAGCTCAGCAGATTTTGTTGGTGATGTGGAAACAGGTATGCAGATAGTTATAGTGCAAGGCTAAAATACAAGTGTGACAAGAGTTACACTTACTAGCTCTGTGACCTTAGGCAAGTTACTTCTTAAGCTGTCTGTGCCTGTTTCTTAACTTACATAATGACGATAATAGTAACATCTACTTCGTAGGTTTACCTGAGGTTACCTAAATTATTATATATGTTTTGTATGTACACACATATACAGTTACCTAAAAATTTAACTCCCCTCTATATCAAGGCAGCTGAGATGAACTTTTGCGAAGCTCAAGTCAGAAGTAGTGGCAGATTTGGCTCGAAGGGCAGACGTTAGACAATTAGCCAAGGTTTTGATGAGCTTCACATTCCGGAATTAAGCTAGGACTTGTTCTTCTCAATGTTCATTGCTATTTTGGCAACGTGTATGTGTATAAATCTGAGTACATACACACATACATACATACATACATTTAAGGGAAAAAATAAGTCTTGCTGATAATACGCTAACATTAATATCTAGAAAGTCTAACCACAATGTGTGTCTTTTTTGTGTTTACTTTAGCATGTTACTCTGGAGGGTGGAGGAGTAGGTGTAGGAGAGAATGAGACTGAACAAAACTTCATACATTTCTTTTCACATGGGTGACTACAAGCACATATTTCTTTCCTATAATTTAAAAAGGTCGAGGAAAACACCTTCTCATCATTTGTAATATTCTTCACTGCATATGGTAACTAAAATTCTCATGGTAACTGGAACCAAATCTAACCATAGTTTTCATATCCATATTTCACTTTTTCTCCCCTTAATGAACAAGACGTCAGAATTTCAGTATGTTGCATGGGGTCTGAGGTCAGATTTGGTGCCTGAGCCCTACCAGTCCCTCCTTTGTAATCCTGGTTGTAACCATAAGAAAAGCCCATGGGAGGGAAAGTACCACTCATTGCACAGCTGGGGACACTGAAGGACTTCTCAGCTAAGTTGTGAGGGAATAATTTATATTCCCATCATCCCCTACTTTTAGTAGAGAAAGTGAGGCTCAGAATAGCCCCAACTCCAGTTTCCCATCTTCCCTGGAAGAGAGGAGGTAGACCTGTACCCTAACAGGGCAAGAGCGACTGCACGTTTTCAGACTTGTTAATACAGCAACTCTCTTCACTTATAAAGATAGAGCCCAGTATCTTGGGTTCACTTCAATCCTTTTTCCTCCGGAGGGGTGAGTAGGAAGGAGGCAGGTAGGGAGAATTTCCTAAATACTATGCGTTGAGCCCAAAAGAGAACATTATAAGGTGCTAGCTAACATGTTAGGGAAGTATCTTGAACCATCCAGATCTACTCAGCTACTAGCTGAATACCAGAGTGACCTCATCTTAATACCATGTGGAGCCCAAATCACCCAGCCACGCCTTGACCCACCAAATCATGATTTATAAAAACACAGTGGTTGTTTGGAGTCACTGAGCTTTGGGGGGTAATTTGTTACACAGCGATAACTGGAACATACACTATGCACCACCCATCACCTGTACCTAAAATAATTTTGCCTTTCTCACTGTTGATGTATTTACTAATCATGTTTTTTCCACGTCAGGAACTCTCCACTGTTATCTAACTTCACATCTCCTAGCTCGTTTTGAGGTTTCATTTCTTTGATACAACACTGATCTGCTAGGATAGTTAATAACAGGTCATGCTATTAACTCTGCTTCTTCGAAGCTATTAATCGGAAGCATTCCTTCTTCACTTTTAAAACTAGAAACCTTTCTTCCTCATTTTAGCTTATGTAATAATGAGAAGACCTGCATCTTACATTTTAATTGGTCAGATGCTTGGGGAACAGCTATTTAGAATGCATTTTTTGTTTCAGTCCTTACTGAAAACTTCCAATAAAATGTCCTAGGTTCAGGTTGTTACTCTGAACGGTAGTTGTCTGTAATGGAGAAACTGAATGGAAAAAGTACCTATACATACCTCAGAAATGGTATTAACATTTTTTTTTCATTTGTTTTCTTGTAACTTACTGTTTCTAAAAGTGGGAATCCCATAAATTTATCCCAGTTACTCAAGTTTTTATTAAACTTTTCTATATAGCTCTCAAACCCCCCCCCCCCCTTTTCTTTTTAAAACTGCCATGGATCCTTGACAGCCAAGTATGGCCTCTCATCAGACATCCTTGTTATGGGGACCCATGAGACAGTTTCTCAGGTCTTAATAATAAGGAATAAATGTTTCTCTAAAGCAGTCTTTATATCAATACTGCATGTAGGACTGATTTTTGTTAGACATTAGGAAGCTCAGGCCCCACCTTTACCAACTGTTACACTTGGTTTTACAGAACTGTTTACTGACTTCACCCTGGCTTCATCTGATTTCTACCATCCTCCTTTTCTGTTCCCTCATTTCCTCACTTAAGCCTGTGCAACAAGGTAGGGCGTTTTAGAAATCTTTCAAGATCTTACAATGTGTTGATGTCCCTTTTATCAGCACACTCTACCATACTGGCACTTTGTATGTTTTATAATGCTTTTCAGCTGAGGAGTCAAGCTTTCTCAGTCATTAAGCCTTAGTTCAGGTGAACCAAATTCAGGGACACAAGCCAAAAATCACCAAAACCTACTTCTCCATAGAACTGCTTTGCTTAAAAACAAAGGACAAATACATCCATTATTCAAATATACAGATATTTGTAGAAGGTTATTTGTAGATTTCCTTCTGACCTTTACTATAATTATACTTAGATATCTTTCTTTAGTTTTGAAGGTTTAAAATAAATTTAAGATCATATTTGAGATGAAACTACAACGTATAAATGTTAATAGAGATAACTTTAAATGATTTTTAGTTGAATTGTTTATTCCACTGAATAAGTTTTGTTAATTGTTAAAAACTCTTCTTTTTGTTCCAAGTTATTTAAGTGGCTCCACAAAAATACATATAATGAAGTAATATTAAAAATGAATCCATGGGGACAGAACAAAAGAGAGCATGTTAAAATGTAACTAAAAGTAAACCCTCAGAACACCTCTATGGTGGCTTACGGACTGACTGAGCTGGACTCGGCACTTAGGCTCAATTCTCTTTCCTCACCACTGCCTCCTAACCTAGAGAGCTCGAATGCTTTTTTTGTGTGGCAAAGATCAGAGGTCACTAATCTTGTTTTCCTTGTAATATGCACTGGACATCACAAATATTTGTCATAGCTGCAGTTTTCAAATACCAAATATTCAACCCATCATGGCATTCATGAGTCAGAAACCGTAACGAAAATCATACAGTAGATAAGAAGTTGATATACACCATGACCCTGAGAAAAGCTGGGTAAGTCCTCAACCCTCTGTGCACAGAGACATCATACTGAATGATTATAACAATTTTGAGTCTTCTTACAGCATAGTAGCATGCATGAGTTGAAGTAATGTTCTGAGAACAGCGACTCCTTCTGGAAGAATCTGCGAAGGGTAAACTAACTTACTTCTTGTTTTGATTATTCAATGCTCTCATAGTGGGGTCCTTGTTTTACCCAGTGGGAGGCAAAACTTAATATTCTTGGAATAAAAATTTTTCTGTAAGAGAACAGATGTAGATACTTGCCTAACTCCACCTATGAATGCCACTGTCAGTTCTAATACTAGGTTGGTTATGATCCCAAGCAATAAACACAAAATACGAGATTTTATATTTACTGAAATCCCAAGGAAGCAGTTTGCTGGAAAAATAGAGGTTCCATAAATGATGACATTAAAGGGAAGAACCCATGAAGAAGCATTATAAGAAATGGCCAACACGCCTTGGGTACCACAAGTAGGTTAGTCAGGATGCATACTTCTGCCATTGGAGAAGGAGATAAACCCAACCACTTTAAAATTATTCCTGGCCAAATTAAAATTATACTGATTTAATCCTAGTTCACCTGAAACACAACACTCAATCTAGATAAAATTAATCTTTCCTCCCGTTTTAGTTGCTAGGGAAAGAAAACAGTTCTCCTGTGTCTTCTACCTTTAACCCAAACTTTCTCGGAAGTCTTTGTTACCTTTTTAAGACTTTTTTATAATTTCATTTAGCTTTTCAGTCATACTGCTCCAAAAATACTTTGGTTCCAACTATGACTTTTATACTTGAAACAACTGTAGCTTCACCAATTTTCTGGAGCTAAACTTGGAAATGGGCATTTCCTGTCTACACACACACACACCCCTACATGTGAATCACGGTATTGTTTAGCTTTATTATAGAATTTTAAAGTTTTTTGTATATGTTAACAAACTTTATACTTTCTAAATGTTTTTTAATTCAATTTTCTTTAAATAACTAAGTGTTGAAAACTTTACAGAAATGTTAATCATCTTAAAATGGTTGATGTTTTCCTTTTTCTCCCTCAAAGGGTCAAAGGATAGGTGGGTCTTTTGTAGACACGCTTGTTTTTATCCCAAGGGGTATGTGATTGATTCTCCCTCAAGTCAACTTCTTTCAGACAGGGCCAGTCTATATTAATTTGTGTGATGGTGTTAGTTCTCAAAAACATCTTGAGTAAACAAAGAGATGTAAAATACGTGGCTTGCTCGGTGAATCTCAATTGCGAAATTTCTTCTTCTTTCGAAACTTCTTTCCTGCTGCATTTGCTGCTTTTTCAGCCATGATCTCTGAGTACTTCCTTCGGTTATATCTAAAAAGAAAACCAAACCTTTAAGTTCTAAAGTATGACATTAGAAGTTAATGTAATGGTGGTTGTATAAATTCTAACCCTCAAAACATTTTTTGCATTATCACTGTTTAATCACATTTGTACTAAGTTGCACCATGTGGAGCTGTACCTGGAGCTGGGAGACTGGGCAGTGAACAAGACAGCCACATTCCCTACCTTCATAGAGCCTGCAGTCCATTGAGGAAAAAATGGCAACTGTAAGGGAGGGCTTTTGAAAACTTTGAGCCACTGGACATCCATGCACTATATCCAGTTATCAGATGGTATCAAATGCTTTAAACATTTTTTGTAGGATGAAAATGTAAAAATAGACTAATGCAGAAGCAGATATGAGGCTCTATCTATCTTTAAGCCAGACATTAAAGAGATCTGCACTAAATCATTTTTGTTTTGTTCATGAAAATATTTGTTTTTGTTAATGTGTAATGGGATATTATTTTAAAAGGAATTAATAAATATTTTTGAAGTTTCTTAATATTAATTGCCATTATGGCAAATATTAATAAAATGTAGTACACAAAAGTTCAAAAGAAGGGCTTATCAGTACAGTTAATTAGGAAAAAGTAAAAATTCTCTAACCTGTAAAATTAGCCAGAAAGTTCTAGACCACTTTCACTGTTACATAAATCTGTTATTACTAAAGCTGAGGATTAGCTAATACTCTCTTTAAAACAGAAGCTATTTAACAGTTTTAAGAAAGGCAGAGGGAAGGGGCACCTGGGTGACTCAGTTGGATGTGTGACTCTTGGTTTTGGATCAGGTCATGATCTCATGGTTCATGAGTTGGGAGTTGGAGCCCCGTGTCCGGCTCTGTGCTGACAGAGTGGAGCCTGCTTGGGATTCTCGGTCTCCCTCTCTCTCTCTGCCCCTCCCCTGTGCACAGACTCTCTCAAAAATAAACATTTAAAAAATAAAACAGAAGCTATTGAAGCCCATTACAATATTACAGCTCACTCAATCCCACAAGAAGTCAGCACCACAATTTACACACATTCTAACAAATGTAAGATTACATTAAAAATGAAACAAAATCAAATGTGTTCAAACTTCAGTGACATTAAAGTAATATAGACTGCTATACACATGGGATGCTACATATGAATCCAATGATGACCACAAATCTAAAACCGTAACAGATACACAAAAAATAAAGAGAAAGGAATCCAAGCATAATACTAAAGAAAGCCATCAAACCGTAAGGGAAGAGAGCAAGAGAAGAAAGATCAGAGAAAAACTATAAAAACAACCAGAAAACAATTAAAATGGAAATAATTACAACCTATCAGCAATTACTTTAAATGTAAATGGCCTCAATGTTCCAATCAAAAGACACAGGGTGAATGACTGAATAAAAAAGGAAGACTCCTCTATATACTTCCTACAAGAGACTCACTTCAGCCTGAAAGTGAAGGAATGGAAAGAGATATTCCGTGCAAATGAAGTGGGATGGGGGTGGGGGTGGGGGGGTACAGGGTAGCAATACTTGTATCAGATGAAATAGACTAAAAATAAAGGCTGTTGCAAGAGACACAGAATGGCATTATATAATAAAGGGATCCAACAACAGGATATAACTATTGTAATTTCTATGCATTCAATATAGAAGCCCCTAAATAGATAAAGCAAAAACTAACAGACATAAAGGGAGAAACTGACAGTAATACAATAATTGTAGGGAACTTTAACACCCCATTTACACCAACAGATCATCCAGACAGAAAATCAAGGAGAAAACAATGGCTTTAAACAATATGCTGGATCAGATGGACCTAACAGAACGGTCCATCCCAGGAACAACAGAATACACATTCTTTTCTTTTTTCTTAATACATAATTTATTGATATGCTTTTCTTTATTTACTTTTTAATGTTCACTTATTTTTGAGGGAGAGGGGGAGAGAGAGAGAGAGAGAGAGAGAGACAGAGCATGAGTGGGGGAGGGGCAGAAAGCGAGGGAGACACAGAATCAGAAGCAGGCTCCAGGCTCTGAGCGGTTAGCTCAGAGACTGATGAGGGGCTTGAACTCACAGACCATGAGATCATGACCTAGGCTGAAATCGGACACTCAACTGACTAAGCCACCTAGGCGCCCCATGAATACACATTCTTTTCAAGTGGAACAGTGAACATTCTCCAGGATAGGTCACGTGCTAGCTCATAAAACAAGTCTCAATAAATTTAAGACTGAAATCTTACCAAGCATCTTTTCTAAAGATAATGATGTGAAACAAAATGAATTATAAGAAAACAAACATGGAAGCTAAACAACATGCTACTAAACAACCAATGGGTCAATGAAGAAATCAAAGAGGAAAAAAATACATGAAGACAAATAAAAAATGAAAATGGTCAAAAATCTTTGGGACACAGCAAAAGCAGTTATGAGGCAACTTTATTGTGATAAAGGCCTACCTCAAGAAAAATACTTCAAAAAATGTAACCTTACACCTATAGGAACTAGGAAAGAACAAATGAAGACCAAAGTTAGTAGGATGCAAATAAAGATCAGAATGGAAATAAATGAAACAGAGACTAAAAAAACAAAAAAGCCAGACTCGTCAAGAAAAGAGAACTCAAAATCAGAAATAAAGGAGAATTAATAGATACCACAGAAATACAAAGAATTATAAGAGAATACTAAAATAAAAAAAGTATATGCCAACAAATTGTGGACAACCAAAAAAAAAAAAAAGATAAACTGCTAGAAACATAAAATCTTCCATAACTGAATCAGAAATAGGAAATTTGAACAGACCTATTACTAGTAACAAAACTGAAACAGTACTCCAGACTCTCAACAAAGTTCAAGATCAGATGGATTCACAGCTGAATACTATCAAACATTTAAAGAACAGTTAACATCAATTCTTCTCAAACTATTCCAAAAAATAGAAAAGGAAGGAAAAACTTCCAAATTCAATCTGTAAGGCATATTCCTGATACTGAAGCCAGACAAAGACACCACAAAAACAAAAAAAACCCCAAAACACTACAGGTCAATATGCCTCATGAACAGAGATGTAAAAATCCTCAACAAAATATTAGCAAACCAAATCCAACAATGTTAAAAAAAATCATTTACCACCATCAAATGGGATTTAATCCTCAGATTCAAGGGCAGTACAATATTTGCAAATCAATGTGGTGCATTAGTAGGAAAAAGGATAAAAACCACACGATCATCTCAGTAGATGACCAAATACAACATCCATTTATGATTTAAAAACTCTCAACAAAGTGGGTTTAGAGGAAACCTACCTCAACAAAATAAAGGCCATATATGAAAAACTCACAACTAACATCATACTCAATGGAGAAAAACTTTAAGAGCTTTCCTTCTAAGATTAGGAACAAAACAAGGATGTCCAGTCTCACTAGTTTTATTCAATATAGTACCAGAAGTCCTAGCTGCAGCAATTACAGAAAAGAAATACAAGGTATCCAAATTGGTAAGGAAAAAGTAAAACTGTCACTACTTAGATGACCTGACATACATATAGAAACCCTAGACACTAACAAAACACTAACAAAGTGTTTAACCCTAGACACTAACAAAACACTAACAAAGACACTAACAAAAAATAATCAGAATAAATAAATTCAGTAAAGCTGTAGAATACAAAATTAATATGGAAGTTGCATTTCTGAACACAAATAATGAAGTAGCAAAAAGAGAAGAAAACAATCCCATTTACAATTGTACCAGAAAGAAAATACCTAGGAATAAATGTAACCAAGGAGATTGAAACAACCTATATGCTGAAAGCTTTAAGACACTGATGAAAAAAACTGAAGACAACACAAATGGAAAGATGTATCACACTCATGTACTGGAAGAATTAGTATTTGTAAAATGTCCATAGCACCCAACATAATATACAGAATCAGTACAATCCCTGTTAAAATACCAACAGCATTTCTTGAAGAGCTAGAACAAATAAACCTAGAATTTGTATGGAACCACAAAAGACATTAAATAGCCAAGGCTATCTTTAGAAAGAAGAACAAAGCTGGAGGTATCATAATCCCAGATTTCAAGATACACTACAAAGCTATAGTAATCAAAACAGTAAGATACTGACACAAAATCAGACACAGAGATCAATGGAAGAGAATAGGGAACCCAGAAAATAAACACACACTTACACGGTCAGTTAATCTAGGACAAAGGAGGCAAGAATATACAATGGAGAAAAAGTCTTTTTAATAATTGGGAAACCTGGACAGCTACATGCAAAAGAATGAAACTAGTCCACTTTGTTATTCCATACACAAAAATAAACTCAAAATGGATTAAAGAACTAAATATGAGACCTAAAACCATAAAACTCCTAGAAGAAAACATAGACAGTAATACCTTAGGACATAAGTCTTAGCAACATATTTATGGATAGGTCTTCTCAGGCAAGGGAAAACAAAAGCAAAAATAAACAAGTGGGACTACACCCAAATAAAAAACTTTTGCAAAGCAAAGGAAACCAACAAAACAAAAAGAGACAACCTACTGAATGGAAGATTTATGTGGAAATGGTATCTGATAAGGAGTTAGTATTCAAAATATGTAACTTCCACAATTCAGACCAAAAAAACCAATCTGATTAAAAAATGGGCAAAGGGACCATAACATTTTCCCAAAGAAGACATACAGAAGGGCAATACACATGAAAAGATGCTCAACATCACTAATTACCAGGCAAAATCAAATCAAAACCACAGTGAGACATCATATCACACCAGTCAGATTGGCTAGTATCAAAAATACAAGAAGCAACAAATGTTGGCAAGGATTTGGAGAAAAGGGAACCTTCGTGCACTGTTGGTAGGAATAGAAATTGGTGCAACCCCTGTTAAGAACACCATGGAGGTACCTCAAAACATTTAAAATAGAAATACCATATGACTCAGTAATTCCACTAGCGGGTATTTACCCAAATAAAACCTCAAACTTGGAAAGATATATGTACCCCTATATTTATTGCAACATTATTTACAATAGCCAAGATATGGAAGCAACCCAAGTGTTCCAAGGACAGATGATGAATAAAGATGGTGTTAGACACAGACACACAAACACATAATGGAATATTATTGAGCTACATAAAAGAATGAAATCTTGCCATTCATGACAACATGGATAGACCCAGAGGATACTATGCTGAATGAAATAAGTCAAAGAGAAAGACGAACACTGTAGGATTTCACTTACATGTGCAATCTAACAAACAAAAAACAGACTCTCAAATACTAGTCAGAATGGCTATTATCAAAAAGAAGTAACAAGTGTTGGTGAGGATATAGAGAAAAGGGAACCCTTGGGCTTGGTTGGTGGGATGTAATTTGGTGCAACCACTATGGAAAACAGTATGGGGGTTCCTCAGAGAGAGACAGATAATAAACTGATGGTTGCCAAAGGGAGGCTGGTGGGGGAATGGGTGAAGTAGGTAAAGAGGATAAAGAGGCACAGACTTCCAGTTGTAAAATAAGTCATGGAGATGAAAAGCACAGCAGAGAATATAGTCAAAATTACAAAAATGTTGTATGGTGAGATGATAACTACACTTATAGTGATGAGCATTTTGTAATGTACAGAATTGTCAAATCACTACGTTGTACACCTGAAACTAATAAAACACTGTATATCAACTATATCTCAACAAAACCAAAAACCACATACAATGCTGAAAATCACATTTCCTTCTGTATATCACACTTACTTCTTCTGTTCCAAGACATTCCTACTAATGGAACATACGACACATTAAAAATGTTAAGTTCCCTATCCTAAAGTATTCAGAGGCCAGAAACCTCTTAAGGAGAATGTTGTAGAAAGAAAACATTCCATGGGCTAGTAGAGTGTTTCACATAGTGTGATACATAAATTTAGGTGACAGACAATATTCACTTAAAGCAATGTATTTATCTTCAGCTACATTACAAAAATTATAAGCCAACTAACCCATTTATAGTAGGCAATACAATGTTTCCTTTTATTTTTTTCTTAAAAAATTTTAAGTTTATTTATTCTGAGAGAGAGAGAGCGCGCGTGCGCACGAGAGCGAGCGCATGCCAGCAGGGGAGGGGCAGAAAGAAAATCCTAAGCAGGTGCCAGTGTCAGCGCAGAGCCTGATGTGGGGCTTTCATGAACTGTGAGATCATGACCTGAGCCAAAATCAAGAGCTGGATGCTTAACGACTGTGCACCCAGGAGCCCCTAAAGTTTCCCTTTAAAATAAAAGCAGGCAACATACAGATGATGCAAACACGAAAATGGTACTCAGTGACTGAAGTATGGGAACAATGAACTGTAAGACTACCTCTAACCTGCAATTTTATGAGTTTCATTCTACGAAATTTCTAGTTTACTGCCATCTTCCTCATGCTATTACTTTTTAGTGAAAGCACTATCAACACTGCTGTGATTTCTGAGATTGCTAGCATTGAGATTACAAAATACAGGCCAATTTTTAACCAGAACATATGGATCACACTTAGTAAGCAAAGAATCAGCTTGCACCACACCTCTGTGGGGATGGAGAGAAAACGACAGGCTTGAGATAGAATAGGAGAGACAGTCTGAATGTGGGATTAAAGGAAGTGCTAACGGATGGATGGTGATGCTGTTCAGTCATGAGATACAGAGCACTGGGAAAGGATTAGACTGTATTGCAAGGGTGGGGTCAGGAAAGACCAAGTTAGTCCTTAGAGGTGTTTGTGAGATATCCACTGGATGCTCCGGAGGCAGCAGATGGCTATGTGGGTATGGGGTCAAGAGAGATCCGGACTACACATAATACATTTGGAAGCCAGCAGCATATAAATTATAACTGACGCCCTATGGGGGATGAAACTCCCAAGGAGAGAGTAGTGAGAAAAGAGCATTGCTTATTTCTAAAATTTTTACCATTACCCAGACCAATTAGGTTATTGTAACACTTGGGTTAAATTTGTTTTCCATGCTGACAAAGTTTTTAAAACCCTTTGACAGACCTTTTCACTTTTGCTATTAAACCAATCTGGAAGTTCAACAAGGGTTTCTGTATGAGGTATGCTTTTAAATCTCCTAGAATACACACATAGCTGCTTTAAGGACATTTAAACATACTCCCAATTGCTCCCATCTTAAAAAAATCCTCCAACTCCACTTCCACTTCACAAACTTCAAAGAATTGTCTCCATGTCTCCACCTCTCTCCAATCCAGTCTTCTCCCCAACTCCTGGCAAGAATGCTGTGACCCCCACGTAAATCCAAAGGAAGTTTTTAGTTCTTATTTGATCTCTCTGCAGCATTTATTCCTGTTAACCATTCCCTCCAGTTTATATCTGCTTGTAACACTCTCTTGCCTGACTGCTATGACACTATGCCATCCTGGTTGTGTTAATGTCCATCGGGCATTCTTTCCCAGTCTCCTTCACAGGTTCAGTCTCCTCTAGCCAGTCAAATATTTACGAGCTTCCATGTAAAGCAGTAGTTCTAAACTGGGAACTGCTTATGCCCCACAGGGGACATCTGAAAATGTCAGTAGTCATTTCTGTCACATATTGGGAATGGAGTGCTACTGACTTATAGTGGGCAGACACCAGGGATGCTGTTAAACATTCTACAATGCACAGGACAGTTCCCCCTAATAAACAGTTATCTCATCCAAAATGTAAATAGTGCTGCCATGCTAAAGCATTTAAAAATTACCTGAAATTTAAAAGTTTATGTATGTTCGAAAGGAAAGCATATATAATTCAAAATGAAACATAAATTCCTTTACCTTCTGAACTCAGAATCAGCCAGCAGTTCTTCCACAATAGTTCTCTTCCTTTGTTTTTTGGGAATTCGGGAATGGTAGAAGTCAGCTGGATTGTCAACAATGGTTCCAATCTATGAGCAAATGATTGAAACAAGTCATGTAATACTTGAATGCTAAGTTGCCTTCATATTTCAGGGTAGCTCTAACAAACTGTATTTATAGAAAGGAAAGGAAAACCCAACTTAAATTGAACTGATATTAAAGTTAGTTTTGCCATTTTTTTAAAGCAAAAAGAAGTCACTTATTCAATTAGCATTGGGTCCTACTAATGACATTTCAATAGAATTTATAGTAAAGTCAAAAATCCTTTTACGTAATTTAGTGCTAGGCAGTACAGCAAACTCTTGATGAACAGTGTAACTGGAAAAGTGGGACAGAGAATTTAAATTCTTTTACGTTTTAGTTTCTCAATATAACTGACACATAAATTCTACTACACACTTATTTGATCCCATACGTTATCATAAATGCTACCTTCTTAGTAACCACTCTGTTCATACATTCAACCAAGTAAAACTTACAGTGTCTACTATGTGCCAAATACTGTGCTAAGTGTTTGGGAAACAAAGACAGCATCTGGCTCCTGCCAGCAAAGAGCCCACAGTCTTAAGGAAAATCCATAGACAGGTAACTAAAAGATTAAAGCATAACATATTATGCTGAACAAAACACTGCAGATGCCATGAAAAGATAAGTGACCACTTCCACCTAATGGAAGTTAGCGTTTCACAAGGATGACATTTTAGCTTAGATTCATATGGGCAAAATTTCACCAAGCAAACACAGCAGAGCTAAGTACATCATGCAAAGTCAGAATGCCAAGACCAGTCTGTGTATATTCTGAAAAGACAGTGGCTGAGTGTGTTGGAGCTTAAGAGGGCTATGTGACAAAAGAAGGGCTAGTTAGCCAGTTGGAGTGCAGACTATATAGACTCTACCCTCTATGTCATAAAGAAACATCGAAGGTATCATTGCATGATACCTGTGATATCACTGAGCAGAGGTGTATCATGAGCAGACTGCCTTTTTTTTTTTTGTAAAGAATAGATGACTGGCTACAATGTAAAGGATAGACTATCAGGGAGAGCAGACCTGGAGGAGGACTACTATAGTAATTCAGATGACTGACAAGTAAGGTAATCAACAAGAACAGAATAAAGTTGACAGCTACCAGAGGGTGAATCAACTGGATTTTCATCTGCAAACACTTTGAATACCAACTTTTAACTTATTTTCAGCATTTGCCTGGAGATGACCCTCTACCTGGAGAAGTGGAGTTTGGTGCAAATGATTCCCTATGTCCTCCTCCATCCTGTAAGGATTCTTGCTGTTAGTGCTGTTAGGCTAATATTATTTATACACGATACACCCAACTTAGAGGTTCCGTAACTTTTAGAGGTATGACCTGGCAACTTAGTTACCATTTGCAACACCTTCTCTCTATATAGAACGCCATTACAAGTTGGTGGCCAACTGGGTTCCGGCCATTATTACACAGCCTAAGCAGATGTGCGTCATAAATATTCATCTGTGTTAAGAGTAAACAGAAAGAACACTATAGTGCTCTCCAAACTAAAATCCACAGAACATCACCACCGCCATTGTTGTTTCATACCTGGAAGTACTTGGGGAAGCCATCCCTATCATTTTTCTTGTAAAACCTTTTTGGGTCCATGCTAGCTCTCATCTTCAGTGCTTTGAGATCATTTTTAAGTTCATCTGTCAATTCTGGAGCTTTCATACCAAACCAGCCATCACCCGCTGATTTTTGTCGTTCTTTCTGAAATTCAGATTTCAGGAACAATTAAACCGAAAATTGTGACCTTAATAAGCAGTGTATAAACTATACCTCATTCCCTCCAAAATTATATATAGAGAATTTCATAAATTAAAAACAAAAGAGGTTACTTTACAGAATACATTAGTCCTCAGATTCACCTTTCATAAAAGAAATTGAATCACAAGTGTTTACTTTGGTAAATTAGGCACAGTATTATCAGTTTCATAAATGAGGGTTCCTTAAAATTTATTTTGTGTCTTAGTAAGAATTGCTGATTTGCCGGAGAATAACCCACACCTTTAATCTTTATTCTGTAATCTGGCCTACACAAGAGATAATGTATAAAAACATTTTCACTTCTGGAGCTTGTATGTTAACATTAACATTTTTATTCAGTCACCCAGGTGACTCAAAGTCACTTAGTCTGACCAGTCCAGAAATTTATGTTATTTCTAAAATAAAAAAAATTAAAAAAAAAAAAGGATTCTATTCTTTGAGAAACTCCCAGCAAGTTATTTACCTAATTTTATTTTTCATTCATACAACATTATGGAGTGTCTACCACATGCCTGTAATGCTCCACCTTAGTGCTGAGACATTACCAGGGGAACACCCTCAAATTTCCTTCAAGCTCCCTTGATAATTTTACCCTTACTAGTTGAAATGGCAGATGGAAACAATCCCCTATTTTTACAAAAGAAACTAGTTTGTTAGGGGTGCCTGGGTGGCTTAGTCGGTTGAGCATCTGATTTCACCTCAGGTCATGATTTCACGGCTTGTGAGTTTGAGCCCTGTGTCGGGCTCTGCGCTGACAGCTCGGATACCTGCTTCAGATTCTGTCTCCATCTCTCTCTGCACCTCCCCTCTGTTCATGCACTCTCTCTCTCTCTCTTCCTCTAATATAAACTTTAAAAAAAATAAAAAGTAAATAGTTTCCTACCCTCTCAGTGGGCAGACTACAGAGACCTGGGTTTTTTTTTACATTAAGTTCCCTATGACAGCTTACAACAGAGCTCTTAACTCTTTGTGAACAGTACCTATAAACCAAGAGGTGTGGACAGTAACCTTATATGCTGGCTGTCTAAGGAAGGGGAAAAAATTTTCACCAAGTGAAAATCTATATAAAACGTGTTTATGAAACTATATTTTATGGGCCCTTAAATTTTTGTGACAACTTTCTTTGCAAATACATTTTTTTTTAAGATTTTATTTTTCTTACATAATCTCTACACCCATCATGGGGCTAGAACTCACAACCCTGAGATCAAGAGTCACGTGCTTTACTGACTGAGCCAGCCAGGTGCCCCCAAAATACATATCTTTAAGTTACACAACCATGGTGTATAAGCTGAATATATATAGTCAAACACACCTAAACATTCTAAATAATGAGAGCCACTATACTTACTCTGCGTTTTTTCTGAAGTTGATACTTTGATTCACTATATGGTGGGACACAGTAGTTTTTTTCAAAATCAGGAGTAATGATGGTTTTCTGCAAAAGCTGCAAAAATATTAAATTGGTTTTAAAAATATCAGAATATCATATAATCTTTTCCAACGTCTTTTACTTTCTAAGCAAAACATCTCCCACACTGAAGACTACTCCAAATATATTAGCCCTCTTTATATACAACCATACTACTGCAAAGTTGTTTCAGTCCTTAAGTTTGTAAATTCTATTACAATAAAAATGCTTTAGAAGGCAATTTGAAGGATTATTTTAGGAAACTTCATCTTAAATTTCTTTTTCTAAACTAAATCAGCACACATCAGATTTACATTAATTTGTCTAACTTGTTTTCATGGATTTGCAACCAGCCACTTGCACCAAACTGGAAAATAAAGTCAACAGGAAAAATGCCATAACAGCTCTTGAAATCTCTGAAAAAAACAAGCAAAAAAACCCTAGCCTTTAGTAAGTTCTTTTGATGTTGGTAAAACAGCTTCCTCTGATCTGAGGAGTTGATATTAAGTACAGTGATATAAATATGATTAAACAACACACGCTTTTTTATATCAACGAAACCATCCTGTCTCGATAAATCTGCTTTGTACAATTCAACAACATATCTCAGACACTCTCCTAACATCAATTCACACACAGATCAACTTCATACTTTTTAATAGCTGTTACGCACTATAATTTTTCTTCCAATATTTAAGTGTCCATGAAACCTTTTCCCACTTAAACACTATAAACATCATCTCTACACACATATGATTATTTCTGTAAGATTCTAAGTTTTGACAGGTACTGCTAAATTGCCTTGTATTCAAGTAAGGTTAAATCCTATCAACGGTTAATCAGTGCCTTTCTCTTTACATTGCTACCAACACTAGGTATTTTTGTGTGTCGTTAGTGGTGCCTTATGGCTGTTTCCATTTGCTGTTGATCATCTTTTTGTGTATTTATTAGTTATATACAAGTCTTCTGTGGGAGATGCCTGTACTTTTGGGGGTTCTTTTTCAGAGGTTCTTCTGCATTTTTTTGTTTGCATACGATAAACAAATATTGTCATAATACTATTTATGTTACTAAAAAGTGCTTCAGGGTAATTAGTCCTCTCCCATAGTGTAAGAACTAAAGAAGACTGCTCCTGAGCCCTCAAAATAGTTCACAGAAATATTAATTTGGTCAATAATATTTGAAATTAATCAATTCAGAAATCCTCAATTCAGGTTCAGGCATAGGAGTTTCTGGATAGTAGAGTAGCAGTCTAGACTTTCCTTTCACTCAGAAATGAGAGCATGACATTTATTTAGCAGATTGTTAGGAACTTGTTGTGTATCAAGCACTATAGTGTGAATGAGTGAGTGAGTGAGTGAGTGAGTGTGTGTGTGTGTGTGTAGAGAGAGGTTGGGGGGTGGATGCCACTGACCAGTAGTGGGTAGAGGCCAGGGATGCCGCTACATATACTAAAGTGAACCAGACACCTTCCTACAACAAAGAGTTACTAGCACAAAAGACCAGTATTGCTGAGGTTGAGGAATCCTGTTTTAGAAATATAAAGCTAAAAGACAGGAAAGTAACAATTATATGATCAATAATGAGTCAACTCTATATTGGGTGTTGCAGAAGCACAGAGGTGGTGGAAAAGACTAGAGTTGGAGAATGTCTCCCAAAGGCAGTGGTCTATGAACTCTGCACTGGCTTTGGAAAGAGCAGGACATGTTCAGGGAACACAGCATGTGAACACAGATGAAGGAACAGAGGCACCTTGTTTTGAAGAACCACTGAAGGACTTAAACAGGAGAATTTCATGGTTAGATTTGTGTTTGTGTTTTTTTAAGTAAACTCTACACCCAATATGGGGCTTGTACTCACAACATGGAGATCAAGAGTGGTATATCACATATACAACTTCCGAGCCAGATTTGTATTTTTAAAAAGAGAAATCTAGCACAAGTATGGAGGGTGGCTCGAAGAAAAGAATAAAGAGACCAGTGCAGTAGCCTAGATGAAAAAACAAAGCCCTGCACTAGCCAATGACAGTGGGGTGAAAAGGAGGGAACAGAGGACAAGGATGTAAGAAGCGGCATCCCTTAGGCTCAGTGATTGACTGCAAAAGGAAAAGAGATTTTGGCATCATTAACCAGCACAGAGAATACTGAAGAAGGAGCTGGTTCCAGCCAGAAAGAGAGGGAGGGCTATTAGTGAGGTCGAATGCCTGAGCAAATCTGAATAAACAGTCAACAGGCACAACAGGATTTAGACACAACAGGCACAACAGACCTGAAGGGACAGCAAGGCTAGAAAATACAGATTTGGGGAAGCCATGCACGGTTGTGATGAAAGATGAGGGTTTGGGTGAGGTTGCCTACCCTGGGATTTCCTTCTGCAATTATATGTATAATTTTAGGTCTACATGCAGGTGTGTATTTTTCCTGGTGGGGGGAGTGGGCACCCAGTTTTCAGATTCTCAACAGCATCCAGGACAGTTAAGAACTAAAAATATAGCAGGAAAAGAGAAGAAAACACAACCCCTGGGATAACTGGTAGGTGCCAGAAGAGGAATGCTGATCCTGTATTATTTTTCAAATGTCATCTTTTATAGCTAGGACTCTGAGGGGGGAAAAAGGAGCACAGTAGGCTAATGTGGTGTTCCTGCAGGAAAATTAGTCTCTTATCAAGGACTAATAATTTCTAGAAGTGACTGCATAGTTCTGTGAAAACCAACAGGACACTCCGTGTAACTTACCATGTCTTTCTTTTTCTCCTTGATCTGTGTTAGGGTTCTCTTGTTTGACTGTAGTTTGTCTGCACTGAAATTAATATACAAACCACCCAACTGCTTGATACTCATACCAGGGTCTATGCTGCTGCTTGTCAACTTCAGACTGAAAGAGAAACAATCACTTAAAGATCAAGTAATCAAATAAAAATGGAAACAACTGAGATTGTATTTTTATTTTTATTGTGTTTTTAAAAGTTTTTTTGAGAGAGTGTGTGAGTGAGTGGGGGAGGGGGTCGCAGAGAGAGAGGGAGAGAGAGAATCCCAAGCAGGCTCTGTGCTGTCAGTACAGAACCCAACGCGGGGCTCGAACTCACAAACCATGAGGATCATGACCTGAGCTGAAGTCAGATGCTAAACCGACTGAGCCACTAGGTGCCCCGAAACTATATTTTTAAAATCACCTTTTTCTTTCTCTCCTTTACTGCCAATGACCTCTCCCCCTACAAAAAAAAGAAAAATCTTACTTTTACAATGGATTCTGAAAAACTGAATACATGTTTTAAATCTAATACAACCATTTAGAACATTCTAGGATGAATAATGAATGAAAAAAGTTTTTTTGATTTCCTAGATTTTCTTAAAGATTAAGACCACATAATATGCCAATGTACTTCATAAAGGAATTTTATAAAGAAAAGAATTACAGAAAAGAAGAGATACATCTGGCAGTTTAGCTCAACTTCATACACAGGCAGTGAGTTAACAAATATACACCTGCCATTGCTAATAACAATGAGAAAGGTTTTGAACTTCCAAGTTACCCAAACTTAAAACGTTTTCCTGGGTAACTAAGGGCATTTGGTAATGCTTCTAAATCAGTGAGTTTTAAACAGTAATGAGTATCTGTATTTCCCACTGAAGGTTTTTAAAAATATAGAAGTCATATTCCAGGATCTACCAAATCGGAATCTTCTACAGTTGGGTCTGGGCTCCTGCTATATTTATGTAATAAGAATTTCTACTTTTACATTACTGAAAGGTCCTGTTTATAAGCAAATACATTTGGACTTATAGTTACTTTCTTACCTAATTATTCATAGAAACATCAGTTGAAAGCTTTGATCAATCTCTACTGGAAAGTGAAATCACTACTGTAGTGGTTTGGCAGTGACTCTCAACCCTAAAGGTACATCAGAATTATCCTGGAGGAGAGTGACTTTAAAAAATAATAAATATGCCTGCGGCTAGCCTCAGAGGTTTATTTCACTGGTTTAGAGTGAAGACTGGGCATCCATTAATGTATAGGCCCTTACCAAGGATGTCTGTATTTCCAGTGGATACATTGCCACCAGGGACCTGTGCCTAGAAAAACAAATTTAAAAGAGAAAACAAAAGAAACTAAAGAAATAGCCCCAAACATTGGTACTTTTCAATGGGTGACAGATTATAGGTGATTATTTTTCCTCCAGCTTTTCTCTATTTTTCAACTTGTCTATGATCCGCATGGAGGAAAAGAAAAAAAAGTTCCTTCCCTTTCATGTTCTTCTTAACTATCATGTAGGAAAATCTTTAATAGATTTCTAATAGGTCACTGGTGGGAGAAATATGACTAACAAAGGCACACACAGACCAGGGAAATGGGGGATAAAAGAGCTCTTTCATAAAGAACCTGAGGCAAGGGCTCCTGGGTGGCTCAGTCCAGTAAGTGGCTGACTTGTGCTCAGGTCATAA
Source organism: Puma concolor (assembly GCF_028749965.1). Taxonomy (NCBI): domain Eukaryota; kingdom Metazoa; phylum Chordata; class Mammalia; order Carnivora; family Felidae; genus Puma; species Puma concolor. Next base: position 80,144,128 of record NC_141674.1, read on the forward strand.
TCTCACAGTCTGTGAGTTTGAGCCCCACATCCGGCTCCCTGCTGTTAGGGCAGAGCCTGCTTCAGATCCTTCCCCCCCCCCCACCCCCTTCCGCACTCATGCTCTCTCTCAAAAATAAACAAACATTAAAAGAAAGAAAAAGAACATGAGACAGTAATTTTCTCAATTCCCTTGATTTCTTTTATATTTTTATGGTAAATTAGCCACTTGAAGTATGTATCAAAAACCTACTTTTAAAAATAAAGGTAAAACTTACAGTTTAGACTTTGTGCTATTTAGTAAGTCGTCTTCATCACTAAAGTCATCATCTTTATTTCTGTCAAGGTCTGATGGTTCTTCACTTTTTTCATCTTCTTCCCCCTCTTCTTCCTCAGTGGCAACCTCACTTGCCTTGTCTCCCTCATCCAGGTAAAAATGTTTATCAGTACTCAGTCCAGGAGTTGTGTCGATTACAAACAATGGGTTGTCACAAGACATATTTTCTGAGTCTCCATTTAATGACTCCTTTTGACCATTATTTTCAACAAAACACACAGTGTCCTCTTCATTCTCACTGTTTTCAGACTGCTGGCTCTCATCACTGCTGAGCACTAATAAAACAGAATCACCTTTATCCAGAGATGTGTTGAGCTCAGACTTGAACAGTTTGGTTTCGCTCTCAAAATCTATACCCCTTTCGTCATTCATGTCTTCACGGATACCTTTGACCGTGCACTCTTCTTCTTCATCACTACCACCACCAAATTCTGTCAGGTCACTTGTTTTTTTGGTGTTCTTTCTCTCTTCATTCCATCTGTCCACTTCTACCACTGCAAATGTCTGAGCTAACGATTTCATTATAGCCTGACAGTTCACACGTGAGGACTCTGATGTAGTTTTGTTATTTTGGGGGGTTGACTGCCTCTGAGAAACTAACTGCTGAATGTCAGTGTCCTGAGGTTCAGAAAGGCTCTCCAACTGAGAATTTTTCTCATTTCTTTCTTTCTCCTCCTCTACCATTCCTTTGGATTCTTCATCTAAATTCTTACAATTCTGTTTTGTTACTTCTTTGAGAGGTACAACACTGGCCTGTTTTTCCTCTCTTCGATTAGAATGTTGACGTTTTTGCACTGCCTTTTTTCCCCCTGAATTTCTGTGGAAGGAATCATCAAAGTCATTATAAGTTTCATTACTATAGAAATTTGGCTTATTTATCTGAGAAAGAGATCTTGCAAGTAAACAAGCTGTTTGTCTGGTATCTGAATCCTCTGAATTCGTTGGCAAATTTATGATCTGCTTTTCAGTTTCTGGTACAACGTTAGTATATTTCTCCTCAGTTTTTGACTGTAATTTCTTCTGCATACTTCTTGTTGTCCTCATAGTTGTAACTTCAGAAAATGAAGAAATGTCTGAGTATGATGATTCAGCATCAGAAATAATTTCTGCATATAATTCTTGGTTTGGCTCACTTAGGGATTTAGCCTTACTTCTTCTAGTTCTTGTAGTTATTAATGTGGGCGGCACAATTCTAGAAATACCTGAGACATGTGATTCAGCTTCAGAGTCATCGTCTTCTTCAGCATGAGACTGATTTATTGGAGTTATTTTCAGCCTTTTCCTAACACTAGACACGGGGGTGCATGCAACCAAGATCTGCCGTCTCCTAGTTACTCTTAAGATGGGATCCTGGAGCTCAGACACAGAAGAACAATCTGACTCTACCTCAGAGGTCTCTCCATCAGTATACGGCTTGTTTATCTCTGGTAATGAGACTGTAGTTCCACTCTTCCTCTTTCTGCTTTTAGGAGTTCTAGGGACTGGACTTTGTTTCCTAGTGGTTTGTGATTCAGCAGTAGTTGGGTCAACAGGTGGAGATTCTTTCCTGCTTTTTGGATGTGCCTGAATTCTTTTAGCAGAATTCTGGAAGTCAGAACAAATACACTGTCATTTAGGTAGGGCTGGAATTAGGGCAAAGCGAGTGAAATACTCCTCTCAGGAGCAAATTTTAAGAGGGCACTAAAAAACTCCAGTGAGATTAATACAAAGACAACCACCACCACCCACGATTAAAGAAAAAAAAAAAATCAACTTAAATACTGGATCTGCCCCTGCATTTGCAGGACCCTTCCTCATAACAACGAGTACCCATGATTTTAGAAAGTAAAAATAAAAAAACACATTGGATCTGACTTTACATTTGGAGGACCCTGCCTCAGTCTCCTCCCCAAGACCTAGATCTAACTTTAGGGAACAAAACAAGTAATTGAAAATTTTCTGCACTGAGTTATCAAATGCCAAATATGCTTGGTGGACCTGCATTCCGACACACACAGGAGAAGAGAGAAGGGAAATACTAACTCTGAGCACAGATGTGTTTAGGAACACACACACACACACACACACACACACCAGTGGAATCAGTCGCGTCCCTTACCTTCACGTACCTAAAGGAATTAACGCTCCATTCCCTTGGCCACACAATCAGACCAGCGGACCACTAGCGCCACTAACAGCCACCAGGCGGCGTCACTGAAGCTCTCCCCAACGCCGAAAGAAAGTGCTGAGGCCATTACCAGCTCCCCCACGTGAAAACGGTCACCTTCTTTTCGCCCTCATCAGATTCGTATTTGGTTGCCGAAATTAATCCTCCTTCGTACGGTGCTAACAGGTTAAAAGGCCGCAGCCGTGCACCTGCATTACGGAGGTGTACTGCCCGAAGCAAGTTACCTGACCTCTCTGTTCCCTGCTGAGGACTGCCTTAAAAGATCACAGCGAGGACCGAAGAGGTAGCTACGGGCTTGGCAACGGGCCTGAAACAGGGCAGCGTGCGACCGGCTCGGGCCCTTCCCGCCGCTCGTCCTCACGCTGCTCCGCCGGGCCTGCGCGCCGCCCTACCACCCAAGCGCCGTTCTGCGAAGCGGCGGGCAGAAATGACGGCACGCTGCGACCCCTACCTTCTGCTGGGAGTTTTCAGCCAACGTGGCTTGGATCGTGGCCTGAGGCCGTCCGGACCTGGTTACCACCATCTTCCCTGCTCGCGGCCACCTCGGTTCCGGCGCCCCGGAAGTGCGTCAAAGAAGCGACTTGCTAGCCTTTCCCGCGAGGATTCCGGCACTAGCGAGACTCTCGTGCCAGTCTCCGGCCCACGGACCTAGGGATTCCCAAGGCCACGGCTTCTAGCGTTCGCTGCGGTGTTTGCTGTGGAGGACTGATCCACCGGCCTTCTGCGGGGAGTGACCTTCGGGGCGGCGGCGGAACCCGCAGTGACCGAGGGCCCCGCGCCAGTTTCACACAAAACTGGAAAATTGCATCTTCTTTCCAACTTCATCCATCCTCTTATTTGGCAGTTCTAAAGGTCTTAATGTAGTCATGGGTGTGACCGAAGGAATCATTTGCATTGTTTATACTACCTTTTTTTTTCAACATCCTGCCCTTATTCGTACAGTTAAATATTAATAACATTGAAAGACTCTTTGAGGTAAAGATGTATTTGTTAAATGTCTCAGAAACTCGGAGACTAGTTAGGAAGCTGTGTGATCTAAAGGTGGGATGGTAACTAGTGATCGGAAATAAGCAGAAAAGAAGAAATGTAAATTGTAAAGGAGAGTGATCATTTTGTTTTGTTTTTGTTGCAGTGAAGGGAATGACCAGAATCAAAAGGCGTTTCATTTTCTTTTAGGATGAAGGATGGAGACCTAGAATATATCTGAGGAGAATGGAAAAGGATTGAAGTAGGTAAACGGATATTGGAAGTGAGAAAGGATGAATGCCTCATCAAATCTATTCTTTACTGTTTTTAAGAGAAAACTAATTTCTCTTACTGTCACAAAACATACTTAAGTGGGCACATTGCCATCTAGCTAAATAGGTCCTTTCGGTAGCTTCCCTTGCAGCCAAATGTGGCTAATTACATACAAATTAAGGGTTGTGTAGTTATTTAGGGACTACATGAAAAGTAGGGATTTTTCATATAGGGACTATATGAAAAGAGAGGAGGTCCTCCCTGCCTTCTTTAATTGATTTTTCTCCCTGGAAAGCTATATTCTCAGGTTTCATGCAGCAAGTTTGTGCCATGAGGATAAAGCCAAACTTTAGGGATGGCAGAGCAGTGAGAAAGAAAAAGTGAGTCCCTGACAACTGATGGAGCTGCCATTTCAGTCCTAAACAGCCTACTTCTAGATCTGTTTCACCTGAGAGAAATACCGGTGTTTTTATTTTTTTCCTTTTCAAGTTTTTATTTAAATCCCAGTTAACATACAGTGTAATACTAGTTTCTGGTGTAGAACTTAGTGACTCATCACTTAAACTGTCATCTGGAGATTTTCTGTTACTTGCAGCTGAGCCTAATCCCTACTGAAGAAGAGAATAAAAAATAGAAATGGAGGAGTTAGTCACAAAAGAATGCTCCTTCCTTTGAGGCAGGAGGGAAGAGTTGATATCAAGCACAGAGAGAATGTGAATGCAAGGAAATTAAAGGGGAGGAAAGAAGAGGGGCTTTTGGATGGATAACCTCACTCTTCTCTGTAAGTAGAAGATTCATCTACTTAGAGGAATGGAAAAGGTTTAGACTGACCCTTACGGGGAATGTGGTAAAACAAAGGAGGAATTTTAGTATGGCCAAGTAGCAATGAGACTATTTAAGGAAGAACATAAAAGAAAACAGGCTAGATTTAAAGACAAGATAGAATGCTGTAGAGGAAGGAAAACGAACCTATTGGAGGTGGGTAGTGGAGATCAAAAGCATGGAGGACAAAGTGTCAATTATAGTAATAGCAATGAGCTCGAATTTGCTGGGTACTAAGTGCTTTACATGCATTAACTGTACAACTTTAACACGAACAAATTCATGAAAATAGCAATTAAGATCATAGGAGTGGGTATAGAAAATTGGGAAGTATTAGAAAATCAATGTGTAATGTTCACTTGTAAGTATAGCCCCTTTAAAGTAAAACAAATAGGGGCACCTGGGTGGCTCAGTTGGTTAAACAACTGACTTTGGCTCAGGTCATGATCTCACTGCTTATGAGTTGGAGCCCTGCATCGGGCTCTGTGCTGACAGTTCAGAGACTGGAGCCTGCTTCGGATCCTGTGTGTGTCTCTCTCTCTCTCAAAAATAAATAAAACATTAAAAAAAAAAAAAAAGTAAAACAAATAAAACCCCCAAACATTACAATCTTAACAAGCTCAAGAAACAAAATGCAAAAATTAAAATGGCAGTACATATTCATAATCTGAGAAGACTGAGCTGGTCTACTATAAACAGTCTGCTGATAATAGGCAAAACTGTGATGTGTTCCGTTTTTATGTGGGCTAATCAGGTCTGCCATGTTTCTATTTCTACCTTTATTGCCTACCCTCTTTATCCAAGGTAGATTTAGGGCCAATCCAGTATACCCAATTTTAGTTAGATATAGTATGAAAATACAGTAGTTATCACTCAGGCTCAAAGGGAAATTCTCCCTTGATAATATTTTACTAATTAAACCTTTAAACTGAAGGTTTGAATCTTTCCCTGGAACTTCAAGCATTAACCAAAAGATGGGGGTTTTAGTTCATGAGCCTTCTAAAACTAAATACTATTTGTAACCATTCTGTATTAAATAATATAAAACACTAAAGTTTGGCTTGTAAGATGGTCCCCAATGGTCCAGTCTCCAAGTTTCAAACCTTTGAATGTGGACTGGACTTAACAATGAAAGGAATGACAAGTGATACATATCTATTTTATGATTAGATTACAAAAAAAAGCTGGCTTCCATCTTGCAGTCTCACTTGTTCATTTTGTGGGAAGCCAGTTGCTTGTTATGAGCTGCCCTTTGGAGACACCATGTGGCAAGGAAGTGAGGGAGGCCTCTTGGCCTATAGCCAACCAGGAACTCATTCCAGCCAACAACCATATGAGCAAGCTTGGAAGTAGACCAACCTCAATCAAGTATATAGATGAGTCTGTAATTCCAGTTTATGCTTTTTTTTTAAATGTTTATTTTTGAGAGGGAGACAGAGTGGAGTGGGGGAAGGGCAGAGAAAGAGAGAGGGAGAACAGAATCTGAAACAGGCTCCAGGCTCTGAGCTGTCAGCACAGAGCCTGACATGGGGCTCAAACTTGGGAACAGTGAGATCGTGACCTAGGCCCAAGATGAACGCTTAAGCGACTGAGCCATCCAGGCACCCCCTGACACTCTTGATTGCAACCTTTTGTGACACTTTGAGGTACCCAGACACAGCAATAAATCAAAGTCACTATCGAATAATTCTGCTTTAAAATTTCAAGTAGGTGCTCTTTAATGTCTAGCTTCTTGCACTCAGCATGTGTCTGAGATTCATCTATGCTACTGTATGTAATTTTTATTGCTGAGGAGTATTCTATGATAATACAATTCATTTATCCATTCAGCTGTTGATAGCATTTGGGTGGCTTCCAGTTTTCAGCTATTATAAGTGCTATAAACATTTATGTCCTTTTTGGACATATGTTTTTATTTTTCTTGAGTAAATACCTAGAAGAATAATTGCTGGGTCATATAGTAAGTGAACACTTAATTTTGTAAGAAATGTCAAGGTATTTTCCGTAGTGGCATACCATTTTACATTCCCACCAGCAATATCAGAGTTATGCTTGCTCCACATCTTTGTCAGTACTTGGTACTATCAGTCTTTTAAAATTTTAGATATTTTGTGTTTTAGTGACATCTCATTGTGGTTTTAAATTGTATATCCCTGATGTTAAGCATCTTTTAATGTTTTTTTTTAACGTTTATTTTGAGAGAGAGAGAGAATGCATGCACGCATGCACGCACTGGGGAGGGGCAGAGAGAGAGGGAGAGAGAATCCCAAGCAGGCTCTGCACTGTCAGCACAGAGCTCCATGTGGGGCTCAATCCCATGAAACACGAGATCATGACCTGAGCCGAAACCAAGAGTCAGATGCTTAAATGACTGAGCCACCCAGGTGCCTCTATTCATGTTATCTTTGGAGAAAAATCTAACATTTTGTCTGCTTTTCATTGGGTTATTATGAAGTTATGAGTTCTTTATACAATCTGGATACAAGTACCTTACACATGATTTACAAATATTTTCTCATTCTGTTTGTTGTCTTTCTACTTTCTTGACAGTGTACTTTGAAGTGTAATTTTAAAATAATTTTATTATGTCCTATTTTTCCTCAGAAATATGTACTAGAAATATTTTCCCTGCCTGTATCTTGTATTTTCACTTTCTTAATGTCTTTTGAAGGATGTAAGATTTAAACTTTGATTAAATCCAGTTATCTGTTTTCTTTTGTGATTAAGTTTTATGTTATCAAAAAGTTTTGCAGCCAGCTTTAATTTCCTGCTTTGTTCTAATTCCAGTCATATCAAAGTAGGTTGAAATTTTCAACTAAAAATAAAAAAGAGACTAGAGAAAAAGACATTACTTTTAGGGACAGAAATCCAGATTTTCATCAGGAAGAGTATATATACTGGGAATCAGTGTAATATTGTCTTCACATTGCTCAGGGAAAGTATTTGGAAACTTCGAATTCTGTAATGTCAAATGATCATTTAAGATTGAGAACTAAATTAAGATATTTTCAGACAAACGAGACCTGGAAAGTTTACTGCCCAATGACCTTCCAGGAAAGACTTACTAAGGACATAAGCAAGAAAAGTTGAAAGAATCAACAGTGAGGAAAGAAACAAGGAAAATAGAGTTAAAATAAGTAATGGACATTGTCAAACATGAACCTTTCTAAAATAATGGACCAACAGGGGCGCCTGGGTGGCGCAGTCGGTTAAGCGTCCGACTTCAGCCAGGTCACGATCTCGCGGTCCGGGAGTTCGAGCCCCGCATCGGGCTCTGGGCTGATGGCTCAGAGCCTGGAGCCTGTTTCCGATTCTGTGTCTCCCTCTCTCTCTGTCCCTCCCCCGTTCATGCTCTGTCTCTCTCTGTCCCAAAAATAAATAAACGTTGAAAAAAAAAAAAAAAAAAAAAAAATAAAATAATGGACCAACAGACACACAAAAATCTTGTATGACATTTTATACATTTATTCATTGTTGAGAGATACATATTAAAATTTTGTTTGACTTTTCTGGTAGTGAAACTCCGTAACAGCCATATTCTGATCTATGTGGGGGATTTGGGCAAGTTTTAGCCTCTTGATTATAAAACATTACTTTTCCAACCTTACTCTTGTCTCAACAGAAGCCATTCCTTTTTATCTGTAAGGGCAAGCTCTCTAAGAAAGTGTTTTCACTGAGTTTCTAAAGTTTACATATAAATTGTTCATCATTCAATAAAAGCATATTTACAAATGAGGCAAACAAAGGCCTCTGCCAGAATGCCCACCTATCCTGTCATCCTACTCTAAGACTAATTTCTTCAGGGAGTCTCCTAGCAGTAGATATTCCCTAGCCCCACTTCCTTCCATATGCCCCCAATCCCTTTTCACCACTTCAGTCATTAACAGATGCAGCCTTTATTGCTTATTCATGTACAGATCTCTCTTCCCCGCCCCCGCCCCCCCAATATACTATATGCTCCTTGAAGACACAGGTTCTTTTTCATTTCTATGTTTATCTGCCAATACCTTACACAGTGGTTGGCATATAGTAGGCATTTGATAAATCATTGAATGAATGAATGCATGAATAGCTTTATGGCTTGGATACTTAAAAGCTATTCATAATTTTCAAATCATACTGTTTATGAATTCAAATAGGTCAAAATCAATATAATATTCTAGATGCTTACGCTATTCAACTCAGTTAAAAAATATACAACACACTTTATTAGGTAATTCATTAATACTCATAGGTGATATTAAAGACTATTATAAACATGTTTATTAATGCTTTTATTTTGCCTGTATTTCATAATACACTACTACAGACACATAAAAGTAGAATTATCTAATGAAAACATTTTCCCCTAAGTGTATTTCTAATTCTGAAAACTATAAAAAATATTAGTGAAAATTATGTTACATAGTTTTCAAAAATAAAACTGACATATCCCATCATCAACTTTATGGGGGAAATGACAGGCAAAAGTTCTGGTACATTAGGAAGTTAACTTTAAAAAAGAGGTTCAGAATCATAAGTTGGTATATTTGCTTATGAAAACAAATGGTTTAAATTCTCCTTAAAACAACTTCAAATTTCTCGAAACATACAATTTGCAGAGAGATCAACTGTCGGCAAATATATAATAAACTATCAATCACTTACATTCCCCAATATTGAAAATGCTAGGTGGAAAAGTTGGAAAGAAATCTGTTAAAAAATGAGATGTAATTAAATGAGACTTAAGCCTTTATCATTGAAAACAAAGACTTATTTCAGTTACTACTTGGCTCTGGTAGGGAAAAGTCTCAGCATTTATGCAAAATAGAGTAACTTTATTTTCTATTCCATACATAGCTGTTTAAGTGATCTTTGAGAACAGAAAAATCATTAGCTACTTGTGATTCAATCTAGCACCCGCCATCCCTAAATGGATACTCTAACTTGGATACCAGCACAATGTAGTCTTCAGAATTTACACAATGTGAACGTATTTTATAAGACACCTTGGTCCTTCTGGTGACTATAGTTTCTTGGATGGGAATTCAAGATAGACTCATCATAGAACAAATTCTAAGTTACAGTACATTGTGTTAAAGTAAGGCTCCAGTGTATTTTGGAAATGTAATAACAAGCTGTAGCTTCTTTTCATGTTTATGGGGAAAAAAAACCAATTATATAAATTCTTTCTATATTGAGTCATGGACACACCTCTCCTGAGAAAACGTATCTGTTATATACACTATTGATAACTTAGCTTTCAGCTTTAAGCAATTATTTGGTAGTATTACTGCTCTTTATTTTATGGCTTTTTAAACATTAAGTCCTTAAGTATTTGGAAAGTATTCACTATATTCTGATAGTTTATGAAAAAAAGATGCAAATATCAGCTTGGAAAATTGTAAAGCCTTAAAAAAATCATTTTTTACAGGTTATTCAAAAACAGAAATTAAAGGTACAGAAGTGAAACAAAAAAATAATCTTAAAATTCCATATCTACCTGATCCCCTTCACAACATGAAACTATAATCTTGCTTCTTCATTGAGAGGGGGGAGAGAAGAACACACAAAAAAGCTCCTCTGACACTTGCATAAATCAGCAACATTAGTTTTTTTTTTTTTTTAATCTTCAAAATAACTCTTCAAACAATCCATTTCTGTAAGTCTAGGGTTTTTAAAAAAAAAATGTGATATTAAAGTTCCCTCTTAAAATACCTTGACCAATTCACTGTTTAGGCTTAAATTAAAATGAACATTTGTTTAAAAACTTAGGTTGTATGAAAAAAATGTACATTTCCAGGTTAAAAAAAAAAAGTTAACTATATACATTCAATAACATATACAATTACTAAAAAGGCTATATAAGGCTTTAGGAAGCTCTAAGTTTAAATGAGTTTTAGCAAGTAATTCAGCTGATTTCACATTATAATTCTAATGATGAAATTATCCAACCAGTAAACTATAAAACCTTGTTTAGAATAGGAAGAGTCTAGTGTATTTACTTTGAATATGAAACCATATTTTTTTTTTGTCTAAGTTGAAAAAACTTCGGCAAAATTAGTTTTATATCTTAATTTTTATAAACCATGTATTAGGACACATGGTTTAAAAGTACTGATTGAGATATGAGATTTTTGAAGAAATTTTCAAACTATTTGGATGACAGACACAAATTTATAGAACTATGGAGACATAGAGTATATATCAGAGGTCATGGCTTATTTATTTGCTATTTTCTGGTTCTTAAACTAATGAGGAATTATAATAAATAATCTATAGCCTCTTCTAGTTCTAAAGTTTGTATTATACCATTTTGTTTTTAAATAGTTAAGACTGCATCTCAAAAAAGTTGTCCAAAAAGACAATTTTGGCCCTGAATTAAAGATTTTTTTCACTCCTTTTCTGGCTTTTAGTACCTCCTAGCCAGTTATTAGTGGGGAGCAAATATTACCTATTTTACTCAACTGATTCTGAATGCTTATACCCCCCACTTCCCATAGCCCACAATGCCCAGTACATGGTAAACACTCAATACTTTTGAATATTCTTGAATGAGTAGCAAAATATTAAGGATGGACCAAGAATTAAAAAGAATCTGGAGATGATAACAGTTGCTTTTATAAAACCCCAAATAATAATTACAAAGCTTCTAGTCTCCTTTTTCAGATTTGCTTTGGTTTGTCTTGGAAATCATTGCAAGGAAAATATGGCACAAGAATACAAGGTTAAATCATTATAGGTAAATACAAGCAAGGACACATAAAGTTTAAGTTTTCATTCATGTATTGAAGAAATGAATTTTATTTACACTACTGTGGATCCCAGCTACTCCAGTTACTCTGGATATAATCATTAATAACAGAAAAAATATCTTCCAGTATTTCAATCTTAACAATTGTAATTGCTTAGTTATACTATAGAATAAGAAGCCTTTAATTAATTTTTGGAAATAAAAAATATGTATATACATTACCCTGATGCCTAGGCCCAAAATATATGCAACAACAAATTTTCTTGATTTCTATTAGTCATAAAAATAAAGGAAAAATATATTGCAAGTATTTTCTTTATAGGCAATTTCAATTAGAAAATAATAGTTTAATGAAAACAATACAGTGGTTCAGGTGAGTGAACTGATATGGAGGCAGAAGTATTCAAAACTTGACGGATAACATGTTGTCAAATATAACTGAAGAATAGCTGCCTCCATGACAGCATTTACAGGAAGTAACCAGATTTTTATACATCTCAATTTTATCTTATATTCAAGGAAACTACAAGTCAGTAAGTAGGTTATGATCCTAAGTCATAGTTAGGAACCCCTTCTTTTAGCTTGTAAGATGTAGCCTTTTGATTTGATAATTCCTCTACTTTTAACAATGACTGAATACCGCAGTAGCCACAGGGGCACCCACTCGTGTGCTTGAATGTCAGGGATGCTTTCCTGAAGAGCTTCTTGGAAACTGGCTTCAGAAAGCAGTTCTTAAAACAAACAAACAAATAAAAACCCAAAGTGTTAAATTTGAAAATAACAACACTTTACCATGTAGGTAAGCATTTAGATACAACAAAAGAAACACTTCAAAGAAATATAAAATATGAAGAATATAAAATATGCTTTTCCTTAATGTATGCTATGAATCTGAACCAGAATATCAGGAAGAGCCAGGCAGTTCTTTAAGGTATCTACACCTGTACCCCGGCCTATTTAATTCATAACTTCTGATGAGTGGAGCCTGCATAGTTGTTTTGGTTTTTGTTGTTGTTGTTTTGTTTTGTTTTTGAAGATTTCCAGGCGATTCTAATGTAGAGCCAGTGAAAATACAGGAAAGTTACATACAACGATGAAAAAGGAAAGTTATCAATAATCCTATCAACTGGAGACAGATCATTTCCACTGCCATGTATTTCCTTCCAACTTTTTTTCTGCATCTATTTTCCGTATCTTAAAAATCATAACTGTAGTTACAACCTAATTTATTTTTTCAACTTATATTATGAATCTTTCCATGTAATTATTCTTTGGATGCATCACTTTTTTTTTTAATGTTTATTTTTGAGAAAGAGAGACACAGGTGAGTGGGAGAGGGGCAGACAAAGGGGAAGACACAGAATCCATGCTCCAGTCTCTGAGCTGTCAGCACAGAGCTGACGTAGGGCTCAAACCCACAAACTGTGAGATCATGACCTGAGCCGAAGTCAGACGCTTATCTGACTGAGCCACCCAGGCGCCCTGAAGTATCACTTTTAATAATTACCCAGATACTACATTATCTAGATCTCATAATTTATACATTTCCTCATTGTTAACCAAAAAAATTAAATTTTTCCTAGTATTTTGCTAATAAAAATAATGCTATGCTGAACATCTTTAAAATGCATGCCCAGGGGCGCCTGGGTGGCGCAGTCGGTTGAGCGTCCGACTTCAGCCAGGTCACGATCTCGCGGTCCGGGAGTTCGAGCCCCGCGTCGGGCTCTGGGCTCGGAGCCTGGAGCCTGTTTCCGATTCTGTGTCTCCCTCTCTCTCTGCCCCTCCCCCGTTCATGCTCTGTCTCTCTCTGTCCCAAAAATAAATAAACGTTGAAAAAAAAAAATTTAAAATGCATGCCTGGCTATGGAATAACAAAGCCAAAGTACAAGTACATTTTGAAAGCTTGATCTATAGGATACTCTGAGTTGCTTTCCAGATGGGCTGTACTTTACACTTCCACTAGCAGTTGATAATGTCAGAATGCCAATCTTACAATATTCTCTCGGGCACCAGTGATCATTTAAAAACTCTTTGGCATCTCTTGGATAAAGTAATTATTTTCTGATTCTACATTTACATCCTGCTCTGATGTACTACTCTCTTTCTCACTGCCTCTTCTCCAGCCACACTGGCCTTGAAATCCTCAAGCACATTCACACTTTTGAATCAGTTGATTACTCTTTCCTGAATCCTCTTCCTCCAGATTCCCACAGGTTCTCTCCCTTCTTGCAGGTCTCTGATTAATGTCACCTTAGCAGAGAGGTCTCCCTGACTACCCCATATAAAACAACAATCCCTAACCTGGGCACTCTTTTCTCCTTCAGTCAACTTTTCTCCATAGCATGTACCACCATTTATCACATTTAACATTTATCTTATGGTCTGTCTCCTCCCATCATGAGTGTTGGAATTTATATGACTTGGTCCTATATCCCTAGTATTCTGAACACTGCCTGACACATAATAGGTACTCAAATGTCTGTTGAATCAACCAATCAATGTGAAAAGTTTCTACTAGGGTCAGAACCAACCACACAGATAGGGATTAAGTTACCATCTAGACTGTATGATTTGGGAGCGCTAAAGGACGCACTTGCCCCAAAAGAACTGCTGTGATATTTGAATAATGTCAATAGTAAACTCTCAGTAAATGTTTGCTATTATCATGTGCTAGGCACTTTTCTGAGTACATGTATTAGCTCATTTAATCCACATGTTAACCCTATAAAATAGATATATTCTCCCCTTTTCCAGGGGGAAACTGAGGCAGAGAGGTTAGATAACTTGGCTATGCAGCCTAGTAAAGTGTAGCTTTCATAAATGGAAGGCAAATGTCTCTTTGGGAAAGTAACATGAACATGGATTTGCTTATCAGACCATCTGACAGAGAAGAGGATTCTGGAGGAAATGAGACATAAAGCAGATCAGACTTAATGGGAGTGAGGGGAGGGTGAAACAAATGAAAACGGGAAGGTTCTGAGCCAGGATCACCCACTTCACAGTTTCACCCTGACTGTAGCTGAACTGTTACCACAACTTCTAGGGCAAAGAGTAATGGAAAATAAACACTTTCTGAAGAACAGGGTAATTTTAGAACAGAGGAAGGGCTTTAGAGGGGACTTAAAAACAAAACTCTATTTTAGATGACAAGTAGAGTTAAATGTTTTACAACTTGAGTGCTTAAAAAATAAAATGTGACACACCTAATCAGAGAGCTATGCTATTATTCATCAACTTAACTACATACTTTTACATTAACCATGCGAGCTCTTTAGAATCAGTAAACACAATTAATCTTTTAAGAAAAGAATTGCTTCATTATAGATCAAAGTGAAGATTCACTAATGGTATATGCAGAATCAGCCTATAAATTCTAATCAAAGGGTTTAGAAGTAAAATTAGAAAGACATCCAAGTGTCAAGTTATGTCAGTAAAACAAAATAATATCAAAAAAGGATTAAATCTCTCTTCTCATATATATATGCAATTTATTTCACCATAACAACCTGCATTAGCACATAATCCACATGCCAACATTTAGATAACATGGAAATAAAATACCAGACACCTTAGTCTTTTCCTATTTTCTTTCCTACTGGAAGAAGGAAAGAGTTTTTTTCAAGTGGAGCTAGAATGGGCTGCAGGCTCATCCATCAGCGGTTGGTAATAATTACTGTTGGAAAAGCCCCCCTCCTCCTCACCCCCACCAAATAAATAGATAAGTGATATAATATCTACTAACATATGGAAAGTTGGAATTTAAAGTTGGGTTTATGTTTCAGAACAAATCAGCATAGAAATTCTTTGTTAGATTTTCAACTAAAATGACTTTTTAAAAAATGAATCTAATTACTTATGAAAGTAATTACTAAAGGGAGAGGCAAAAGTCATTATCTCCTATTCTGGTATCATTTAAATGAAAACTGACAAGAAAGTAAGGTTTTCAGGCTGAAATACCACAACGCTACCATCTCAAATCAAAAAGATAGTATAGCATAGGGAGAAAGGCTCCAAATTCAGCCAGGACCAAGTCCAAGTTTAAACTCTGTTCCATGCCAGCTGGGTGGCCTTGGCTACTTTCTTAATTCTGAGGCTTACCAATAAAATGTCTAGTTTCAGCTGTTGTGAGGATTACAGATCATCTCTCAAAGGCATTTAGCATGATACCTAGTATCTAATGAACTGTAACTATTAAAACTCCTCCTCTTCATACAAAACAGTGAAAAAATGAAAATGTGGCAGACTGCTAATAAATAGCGTAACATCTTAAGGGGGTATACATGAGCACACTAACTGAATCCAACCACCAGTATAAAGCCATCTTTTTAGACATGGAAGTAAAAGCTAAATATTTTTTCTCCAAGAATCACCTAGAAAATGTAATTTCTTCCAGTATTTATTAAACTAAAACCTCTATAAAAATGTCATAGGTACCTGGGTAGCTCAGTTGGATGAGCGTCCCACTCTTGATCTCAGCTCAGGT
The DNA here is from genome assembly GCF_028749965.1 of Puma concolor. Taxonomy (NCBI): domain Eukaryota; kingdom Metazoa; phylum Chordata; class Mammalia; order Carnivora; family Felidae; genus Puma; species Puma concolor. The sequence continues at coordinate 80,159,887 of NC_141674.1, forward strand.
CTTGATCTCAGGGTCATGAGTTCAAGACCCACACTGGATTCCACACTGGTGTGGAGCCTACTTTGGGGGGTAAAAAAGGCCAAATCTCTGGGGCGCCTGCGTGGCTCAGTTAGTTAAGTGTCCGACTCTTAATTTCAGTTCAGGTCATGATCTCAGGTTTGTAAAATAGAGCCCTGCATTGGGCTCTGTGCTGAGCATGGAGCCTGCTTAGGATTCTCTATTCCTCACTCTCTGCCCATGTCCTGCTCACGCTCACTCTCTCCCTCTCTCTCTCAAAATAAATTAAAATTTAAAAAAATGTCTTAGGGATTTAAAACTTTCACAAGACATTTCTCACTTAGAACTATACCAAAAACACTGTTTCATTTTTTTCAGTGAAAAAATAAGAATGGAGCAGACTGCTAAATAAATAAGTATAAAGTATAAAACATTCCCTTCCCAGTTTCCCTACTTATCCTGTAAAATGTTAATAAAAATTATTCTACAGAAGGCAGAGAAGCCATTCTCAATAATCAAATGTTTCTGATCAACACAAAACATATGTCTTGATAGTAATGATTAATAAAATACCTAATCAATTACCTATCCTAAGATGCTTAAATTTTAAATTAAATTTTACCTGCCTCTCTTTCTAGATATTTATCCCCTTTAAGTGGCTATTCGGTACAATTTTTGCTGTACTATACAAGATTTTATATGATACTATTTAAAATATCCTAAAAGATCCTTAATATTTATAAACTTCAACAGACTGGATATTCAGGAAATGATCCCATTAATTTTTTTCCCATTGATATAAAGACAAAATAAAGGCATATGTATTTTGAACTAACCATTAAGAGAAGTTCTAGGTAACATTTATCACTGTACAAAATTAAAAATTAAATTTTAACAAGTAGCTTCTTGTAAGATAAAACCTCATGATCAATAAAGAAATGAAAATCTCAATCTTACCTTTTGGATCATTATGAGTCAATAGCTGTATGTCAAATTGTTTAGCAAATGCAGTCAAATCAGGTGGCATCACACAGCAAGAGGCAAGATTAACTTGGTTACTATTTGGTTTTACCTAAAGTGAAGAAAATCATGACATTGCCACTAAATTAAGTACTACAAAAAGTGGAAAGCAATAAAAGGACACAACTTTAGAAAATATGAAATATTGCATGTATAATGCTTACAGTTTACAAAATACTTTAAATGAATATATTTATTAACATATGTTTTTCTAACTCATGTTAGTGGTAACAGGGAAAGGAAAGAACTCCAGGTGGTAGCCAATGTAGTGCTACACTACTAGAAACTCTCCCGCTAGTACCTGCAACCTAGTACACCTGTCTCAGAAATAAACATGATTCTGGGGCGCCTAGGTGGCTCAGTCGGTTGAGCGTCCGACTTCAGCTCAGGTCACGATCTCACGGTACGGGAGTTCGAGCCCCGCGTTGGGCTCTGGGCTGATGGCTCAGAGCCTGGAGCCTGCTTCTGATTCTGTGTCTCCCTCTCTCTCTGCCCCTCCCCCATTCATGCTCTGTCTCTGTCTCAAAAATAAACATTAAAAAAAATTAAAAAAAAAAAAAAAAGAAATAAACATGATTCTAAGTGTGATGGTTCCAGCTAAAGAGGGAGTATGTCTTAAAGGTAAAAGATCAAAGAGGAGTGATACAAACATTTAATATTAAAGTATAAAATATGGTTATAGGGGCGCCCGGATGGCTTAGTTGGTTGGGCTTCCGACCAGCTCAGGTCATGATCTCACAGCTTGTGAGTTCGAGCCCTGCATCGGGCTCTGTGCTGACAGCTCAGAGCCTGGAGCTTGCCTCAGATTCTGTGTCTCCCTCTCTCTCTGCCCCTCCCCAACTTGTGCTCTCTCTCTCAAAAATAAATAAACGTTAAATAAAATTAAAATATGGTTATAAATCAGACACATTTTGAAAAAGAACTAAATAATTTCTAACAGCTGCTCTGGTTAATTTACAGATACATTCCACATCACCCAAGTCTCTCCAGCAGAATCTTGGCCACATTCTGGCTATCACCAAATCAAAGGGAGAAGGGGCAACATGTTCTCTACGGTCTTCCTGTCCATAACAAACTGAAAAATCTGAAAAGGAGAAGACTGGGGATGAAGTATAAGGAATAAAGAACAACACAGAGAGTAAAGGTAAAATACTAGTTAGTAAGCAACTTCCCTAATAGTTTTGTACATTATTAGGCCAGAGAGTTGTGATTAATTTATGACACCTACTCTGTATCAAATTCTATGAACCTAAAGTTTTTATCTTTAAGTAACAGCAAAATATTTGTATATATGATATTCCCTTACTTAAGAAATCAGAACCACAGTGTAATCTTATCTAAAGAAAAATGTAATAATTTTATCACAAAAGTAAAACTGAAGGAAACAGCCTTAATTCATTTTGGCTATAAGTGCTTCAGGACACATTTTCCAGTGTTTTTGTCACTCATTTTGTTTTTAAGTGTATTTATTTTGAGAGAGTGAGAGTGCAAGTGCATGCATGGGGGAGGGGCAGAGAGAGAGAGAGAGAGAGAGAGAGAGAGAAAGAGAGAATCCTAAGCAGGCTCCATGCTGTCAGCATGAAGCCCAACATGGGGCTTGATCTCACAAACTGTAGGATCATGACCTGAGCTGAAATCAAGAGTTGGACACTTAACCAATTGAGTCACCCAGGCACTCCAATATGTCACTTATTTGAAAACCAATTAATAATTAAGCTCAATTAGGCATGTATTTGAGACCAAAAAATCCAATGTTTTAGATAAATCTTGCCTCAAAACTCCCACATTTGGAATAGCAAATCAACAGTGACTGTCCACTATTGTGTATGATGCTAAACAGTATGTAGCAAAGACTGTAACAACTGGGCTCCTCCCAGAGTACTTGTGATCTAGCTGTGCTTTACCTGTGCCCACTGATACAGCTGTTCCAACTGTGTTTTGTCTAGATCAGAGGTACCTATTGCAACAATCTTTTTGCTCTGAACTAAGTTTTCTAATTCCTCCCAGTAAGGCTGCAAATGCTCCAAGGAAAGATTAACTCCATCTTCAATAGGAGGTGAAGCAATGATCACAGAATCCAGCTGTGCAACTCCAAGGACTGAACAGGCTGATGTGAAGGAAAACACGAAAAGGATAAATATTTGTTACATAATAAAAACAAGTATTTCTAATGTCCTTCAAGTATCCCACTAAATTCTGTCCATATGGTTCACTAGTTTTCTAATATAGCAGATTATTTCACTCAGTTTCATAATCATTTACAACATTTCCATCTCTTAAAAAAGTATAAGCCCCTGTTCATCTATTGGGTCTGTGTGGCAGACAAGTCAGTTTCTTTGACCTGCCTCCTTCCTAGGGACTCACAGTTATTATAGTCCTTCTGGAGAACAGGCCTTCATCTTGTTTCTAAGACAATTTTTTGGTAGCTTCCTTATCTTCATAAAATTTTCTTCTCCAGTTCTACTAGTATCTTATATGGATGACTATAAGAATTCTGACCTCATATTCTGTAATTGGTAGCCATGGCAAAGAATAGTCTTGAGACTCTGAAAAACTAAATTTATGGTTCTAATCTATATTTATAGAGGTAATTTAATTTCTTTTTTTAAAATTTTTTAAGATGTTTATTTATTTTTGAAGGAAAGAGAGACAGAGTGTGATTGGGGGAGGTCCACAGAGAGAGGGAGACACGGAATCTGAAGCAGGCTCCAGGCTCTGCGCTGTCAGCACAGAGCCCAATGTGGGGCTCAATCTCACGAACTGTGAGATCATGACCTGAGCTGAAGTCAGACACTTAACCGACTGAGTCACCCAGGCACCCCAATAGAGGTAATTTCTATAAAAATAATTTAAAGAGTTTACTTTAAATGATTCTTTTTTTCATTCCACAGTTATATTATAGAGCTAATTACTTAAGCGTCCAACCTCTATACTGTAAGAACATTTTAGAAGAAAAAATATTGAATAATTGTAATATCACAATAATCTAACCAAGAGCCAAAGATGAAAATGCTTGTTTTGTTGTGGTGGTGGTTGTGGTATTTCATTATAGTACTAAAAGGGCTAAGAATAGGATTAAGAATTTCTATCTCCAAACATATAGTCAATATTTGATTATGTTATATCTTTTACATTCTTCTTATATATCAAAATATGAACCTACAAATGCTTATATGATCTGACATAAGCCTTAAGAAATTAGGCTAGAACCTTAAAGAGTAAAATTGGAATGAGCTCATTTTCTTTTTTTCTGGACCTGAACACAAGACCTAACTAATACACTTATACTAATTTAAAGATCATTATGAAGGTAAAAAGTTAAATTTTTGCTTACCCATGTCAACTGCATTTCTAGTCGATGATGAAGAGTTTGATCCTACAATGAACAGTTTTGCTGGGTAACAAAAGAAAACAAAACTGATTACTACATTTGGGTAACTTTTACTACACAGTATTAACATTGCCAACAATAGTAAGATGACAGAGAATCCTGTATGAATTATCTTTCCTTTCCTAGTCACATAATTTTATAGTTTCCATTTTAAGACATGAAAGTACATTTCCATTGTAATTTTTAACTTATATGTCAGTTGCCAAAAAAATACCCATTTGTCAAAACAAAAAAGCAAATACTAATTTTCCATCTGTTAGAAGGCAGGTCAGATAAATATACAAACTTAAATTACTCAAAATGTATATTTTTATGTATTAAATATTAATGGAGCATATTACTTTCTTCAATAAACTAAAATCAATGCAAAGACTAAATTAAAATTACTTATAATGAGAAGAAAAATGAAAAGAACACCACAACCTCACCTTTCTAATACAATCATTCTAAGTTTTAGACATTACCTTTCAGTTACTGGTCATATGAAGCAGGGTATAGCATTTATTCCTATCTATTTAGTTTACCTTTACATAATTTTTTTTACATCTTTATCAAGTATTTAGTTCCCTTAAAGTTTTTTTAAAATCTTAATAGCAATATATTCACTCTAGAAATGAGAAGAACCTACAAGAATACAAAGACCAAAAAAAAAAAAAAAAAGCCAATTGTCTCATCACTGAAAGCAGTCACTATTTATGTTTCTGTATAGTCTCTATTTTTAATGAATAATTTGACATACTCATTTTTAATGGCTGAACATTATTCTGTAATTTTGATAGGGTGTAACTTACTAAATAATTTCCTACTTTTTGAACACTTACATTAGTACCAGTTTTTTGTTATCACATACAATGTTAAAGAAACATCTTGGTAACTTTGTTCAACTTTATGCTGAAGCATTTCCCAAGGACAAATTGTCAGAAATGTGTTTATGAGTCAAAGGGTATGAGCTTTTTTGTGAGTCTTCTTATGTTTTATTTACCTCCTACTGTTATATAAAAGATTTGGGGGTGCCTGGGTGGCTCAGTCGGTTAAGTGTCTGACTCTTGACTTTGGCTCAGGTCATGATCTCACGGTTCATGAGTTAAAGTCCTGCATCAGGCTCTCTGCTGTCAGCGCAGAGCCCGCTTCAGATCCTCTGTCTCCCTCTCTCTCTGCCTTCCCCTGCTTGCGCTTGCACTCTCTCTCAGAAATAAACATTTGAAAAAAACCCAAAAAACAGAATTTCTCTCCTAAGAGTATAGAACACTATCAAATGTAAGTTTTTTGCTAATTTAATAGATACAATATACACCTAATGTGGTTTCAGGACCACATTAATTGGCATTTCTTTGGTTACCAGGAAAGCAGAGTAGTTTTCTGTAAGACTGAGGCTTTGGCTTGATTTAAATTCAAATTTATTTGTATAGATTTACCTCATGTAAATTCAGTATTCAAAATCTAAATTTACTCAATAGACAAATAGGTGGAGTAGTGGGAGAGCAAGAAGAGAGAAAAATCAGAAAAGGGAATGGAGAAAAAAAACAGGGCTAATGAAGTATTTGTATGTAAATTGCCTGGTATTCAACAAATACAACAAATTTACCTTGTACATTTCTTTTGTTTGTCCCTTCCTTTCTACTGCTAATATTCCTAAAGCATTGCTTTCCTCATGCAGCTTCTCTGTTTAAAAGTCATCACCACTCTCTACTAGGTGAGAGTCAATCTTCACCACCTTGGTCCAACCATAGCTGCCATAGTTATGCTCCATGAAAACCCTCCCCACCACTATCCCTGTGGTCATGAATCTGGGCTATTTGAAATGGTCTCCTTTCTCTGAAAAAGGAGGTATTTTTAGATACGTAGGGAAAGGGAAGCTCTTCAAATAGGGAAAAATTTGATACTTATCAAAAATCTCAAGCCCTCTAGAAACTGAGGACAACCTGTACAAGCTCCAAGATGGATCTAAACCATGAAGAACTGCAATCAACCAGAGAGAAAAGGTTGCTTTTACCTCCTTTTCCAACACAAATAGCAATGTGTTGTAAAAGAAATGAGTTTTAGAGTCAGGCATACCTGGATGGATTCCTGGTTCAACCACATACTGGTTACATGACAACTTCTAAGTTATTTAACGTCACTTGTGCAATGGGGACAATAGACCTACCTTGTAGAATTGTTTTGAGAATCATGTAAGGAAATATAACCAAATCGTTATATTGCTAACTCAATATAACTCAACAAATGGTAGTTATTGAGTCAAAAGACAATGCCCTATCTCATCTTACATGTCCATCCTAGTAAAATAACAGCCACAACACAACCACAAATGGTAATAAATAACAACTATCTAGCTAGCACTTAACTGTTTTGCCAAGCACTATGTTAAGTGCTTTTGTTATTTCACCTAATTTACGAAGAAGCCTGTGAAACAGATGCATCCCTGTTTTATAAATGAGAAAACCGAGGCTCAGAGAGGTTAAGTAACTAGTTAGCCCAAGATTACACCAGCCAGTAATCTGTATATGAAGGAATTTCAATCTAGCCAAGGTCAAGCTTTTAATAACTGTGCTATGCTGACTGTAAACTGAGGGCAAAAACAGCACATCTCTATTTTTTCATTCCTTGAGCTTAGCATGGTCTCTGGAAAACAGTCACTCAATACATTTGTTGAATGAGTTTAACATGTATTTTACTTCTCTTCATGCAACTTGTTGCCAGACTTCTGTTTACGCTTTCAGATGACTTCAGCCATCGCTCAGCAGTGTTCCACCAGGAAGAGAAGGCTTATGCTCGCTTCAGGTAGACACTGCTCTTAAGCCTTCCTTTTCTTCTTTCCATTCCCTCCACCTTAATCTTCCTACTGCTCTGAAGTCCAACATATAAATTAATGAGACCACCATGAAGAAGAGCAAGGTGAAGTTCTATTCTGACTCTGCTTAAGTAGCCAAAACTGACCTCCTATAACTTCCTCTTGGAGTTTACATCAAGATTATGTTTAAAAAGAATCTCTGTATTTCTCACACTTAGTGACTGAGTCTCTCATTACCAGAGGGAAAGAAAGGTTTATTCCCATGCCTGACAAAATCTATCACTTCCACTGTATTACAAAATAAATTGTAAAGGCTGGACTTTACCAGAAACTTTCATTTCTTCTCTTTCATCAGGATTTATCTTTTCTACTGCATGAGATACAGTACATTCCAAGACATCTGGAAACTCCTATAATAAACACACAATGTTTACAATAAATATAAAATTAATGTTTCTGATTAGCTATATGTTTTCTATTGTCCATAGTGCCCTTTAGAAGCAGAGAGCCCATAAGATAACTGGGTTCTTTACTGAATGTCTGGATGAGCTTCATAAGGTTTGCAAAACCCTGAAACAAAGGTAAAATGCTGTGTGTGTGTCCATTTACTGGGAAAAATTATCTCATTTTGAGCAGGTACTCAGAGGAATGCATGATAAAAAACAAAAACAAAACAAATAGTGGTGGCGGTGGGGAAACATGTGAGGAGTTAGAACTACTAGCACAGTACATAATTTTAGTTAAAAAAGAAACCAATGAAAAATGATACATATTTATCCATTCAGGATGACATGTTAAAAATTTCTTATATTAATCACAAACACTTTAAAACAAGTTTTTTTTTCCTGAATGCAATAAAAAAAGTAAAGGCCATTCTAATGCATTATAATGAATAAATTATGAGGAAAATGATAAAATGTTAGTACATATAAATCAGAAATATATTAACCCACATTTACAAAGTAAATAGTGAGGGCTTCCTCACAGTTCTTGAGCATATTACAATGCCTAGCACACATCAAGGGCTTACAGTGTTTATCAGTCATGCATAGAGGCAAATGGTCATTTCAGAGAAACACAGACTGATCAAAGACATTAATCAACATCTGCCTAGCAGCTAGAGAGTTTAAACTTGCAGAATGCCCAGGGAAACAAGCGTTTCCAGCACATGTCCTCTTTCATAGTTTTAAAGTAGTCTATGTAATTTGTTATGAGCTTTTGGCTGAATTGGATTCCAAAGAGTGGCTTGCAACCACTCTGGTTTATATATTAATATTTATGATAATAGTCATATATTGGTATTTAATGTGGCACCCAGTGTTTCACTTGAAACTGACATTAAAAAAATTATATTGAGAGTTATGATGCTCTACCAAAGCAATCTAGCAACCAAAATTGCTCAACAGTCATTCCTTTACTAGACCAAATATAAACTGGAACAAAATACATTGTGAAGATACCGTGCTGGGAATTAAGCACCGAGAATCCTGATTATCTTGTCTAGTTGAAGATTTGGTGACACATCCTGGATTTTCTGTTTTATGCTTAAGCATACTGGGTCAGGCAGCCAGCCATCTCAGCAAATCAGCTACAGGGAGTTTTATGCTAATTGCCTATTTGACTTCCCTATCACAACTGGGGAATTAATTCCTTGCTTACTGCATTTCCCTTTTGACCCACATGATTTCTTCATTCACATTTTACTCACCCTGACCAAATCAGGGCTGATTTGGGAACTCCACTCATTCAAGGTCTTTTGGATACAATCTCGAAGCTGTAAAAGGAATGCGTTTTGAAACTGTTAATCAAACTCTATATATTTTTCTGTACTTCTACAATAAGAATGTATTTGTTTGATAAGTGGAAAAAAGATGTCAATAGGAAAAATCATAAAAACCAAAATTCTAGTTTTACAAGTTTTTTGTTTTCTTCAACAAAAACGTATTTAAATGTTTTTATCTTAATCTTCAAATGATGATAAACAGTACTTATTTTAAAAGTATTTTTGTACTAATGAAAGTTTAAGTAAACTTTTGAGACATAAAAGTATTCCCAAAGAAACAAAAAGAAACAGGGGTTCAAGTTCAGGGAGGCTGACTAAAATTATTATTAATCACTGAGATATTCCTCAAAGACAAACAAATGATTCTCTAAGTGTGGCCAGAGGAACTCCTACATTATTCACCTGTGGTATTCATTAAAAATTACAGTACCTGAGCCCCAGCTTAGACCTGCTGAATCACTCTAAGGGCAGTGGAAATTGCATTTTAACAAGTACCCCATGTAATCAACATATAAAGTTTGAGAACTACCATAGTCATATAGTCATATCTTTTTTTCTTTCTTTTTTTTTTTTTAACTATTTAAAAAAAATTTTTTTTAACATTTATTTCTGAGAGAGAGAGAGAGAGACAGAGCATGAGCAGGGGAGGGGCAGAGAGAGAGAGACAGAATCTGAAGCGGGACCCAGGCTGTCAGCACAGAGCCCAACGCAGGGCTCGAACTCACGAATCCACAAGATCATGACCTGAGCCGAAGTTGGTGGCTTAACTGACTGAGCCACCCAGGTGCCCTGCACTGTAGTCATATCTTAACACAAGTCAACTTGCATAATGTCAGCCCACACGTCATTTCCTAACACTTAGGTATACCTCCAACCTGCCTTCAATATATTCTTGTACAAACAAAAATTTGTTTATACTGACATTATGTATGTTGTAAATCCATTAAAATGCTCATTCATCTTTCATGCTTTAGGTCAGTGTATTTCAAACTTGTCTAATAGTGGTCCAGAGTAAGACGTACATACATTCACATAGAGAGTGACTACCTACATACACAGAACAAAATATTTACAAAACAAATAGTTTGCTACATGGCAGGCATTCTGATGGCTTCTATTAATTAGAAAAAAATATGCTGTTCTATGACTCAGCAAACTGATTTAGGACCACTAATGGGCAACACTAGCAATTTGAAATCACTTATAAACATCCAAGGACACAGTGCTTTGCATTCTGTGGGCAATCAATGAGAAAATAAATGAGTAACTGGGAGCAAGTCCCTGAACTGCAAAAGCACTTTCCAAATAGCAATAACACAGACTCAGCTTCTGAACTATCTGATCTATGACTGCTTATGATAAAAATGGACACAAGCCCTTTACTGCTTTTATCTTAGTACAGATAATTACAAGAAACTGGTCTATCAATTTAAGAGCTCAGAGTCATCTAGATTAAGCTTCATAATCTACAAAACTATATGTGCTATCCACAATAACCCATATGAATTCAATCTACAAGGTCTGTATCTTCATAGAAAATATATAATCAAATTTAAAATAGTAAATAAAATTAGTTGATAATCATTCCAGAGAGAATTACAAGTCAATATTCTTTTCAAAATTAGTAAAAGTTGAGGCAGCAGGTTAAGAATTCTATCAAGTATGGTTTGGCTCATATCATGAGAGAATTTTAAGAAAACTTCCTCTGGAAGGATGGCTTATTTGCATACTTAAGGCTCTCCTGATGAATTCTCCAATTCAGGAAGGAAGTATATTTTCAGAGTATTCACCCCTTCTTGAAACAATTTCTTTAATAATCTTGGATTCTGCAAAATGTCAGAACAGACCCAATGTTACAATAATATGAGAAATTCATTGACTATATCACTAACCTAGTGATTTCTAATCTTTTATATGTTATGTATATTGACCCAACATTAACCTTATACTTTTTTATGCTCTGCTCTCTTCATTCTTATCATATACACATATGATCACTGAAGAGAAGTATCATCATAATGTCATGTATCATCAGATCTCATGTTGTTTAAGAGTTGTAAATATACTTACTACGTGAGTCCTCTGGCCAAATACTCTTACAACAAAGAACTAAGCAAAACAGTCCTATAATGGCTCATTTAAAAAACAAGATTTGACTTCATAAAATTCTAGTGAAAAAAAATTTCTTTTAAAGATCATAGAATTGACAAAACACATTAGAGGGGCACCTGGGTGGCTCAGTCAGTTGAGTGGCCAACTTTGGCTCACGGTCACGATCTCACTGTTCATGGTTTCTTGAGCCCTGCATCTGCACTGACAGCTCAGAGCCTGGAGTCTGCTTTGGATTCTGTATCTCCCTCTCTCTCTGCCCCTCCCCTGCTTGTTTCTCTCTCTCTCTCTCTCTCTCTCTCTCTCTCTCTCTCTCAAAACTGGATAAACATTAAAAAGAAAGAAAAGAAAGACATTAGAACTTGAAGAGACCTTTTTAGGAAACTTGAACTCTCTACTCAATGTGTAAATTTTCTTAATAATGAGTGATTTATTCAGTTTCTTTATTCTAGGAGGTTAAACTGTTTCAAGTAGCATATCCTAATTTGGAGCTTTGGGTGATACAAAGTTCCTTTTTACATGGAAACAAAACATGCCTCTCCTAACAAAACTGTCATTTTCCCTACAATATGCTGCCATATCTTCAAGTTTTCCTCAAATGTTTTCTAGCTTATTTTGTCCCTCTTATGCAGCAACCCAAAATAAAACACCCAAACCAGAATTAGTCCTTTGAACAATGTTTTTCAAATTGTGGAGTATGACTTGTTACATTAAGAAATAAAAAGTGTAGGGACACCTCAGGGGCTCAGTCAGTTAAGCTTCCTACTCTTGATTTCAGCTCCTCTGCACTGACAGTGAGGAGCCTATTTGGGATCCTCTCTCTCTCCTCCCCCCCCCCCCCCCACACACATACTCTCTCTCTCTCTCTCAAAATAAATAAATAAACTTAATAAAATAAAATAAAATAAAATAAAATAAAATAAAATAAAATAAAATAAAATAAAATAGCGTAGGGGCACCTGGGTGGCTCAGTCAGTTAAGCATCTGACTTCAGCTCAGGTCATGATCTCACAGTCCGCGGATTCCAGCCCTGAGTCAGAGCCTGCTTGGGATTCTCTCTCCCTCTCTCTCTCTCTGCCCCTCCCGCACTTGTGCTTCCTTTCTCTTTCAAAAATAAACAAACTTAAAAAAAAAAAAAAGAAAGAAAGAGTGTGGGATGTGACTTGTTACATTAAAAAATAAGAAAAAAAAATCAGGGGCACCTGGGTGGCACAGTCGGTTAAGCGTCCGACTTCAGCCAGGTCACGATCTCGCGGTCCGTGAGTTCCAGCCCCGCGTCAGGCTCTGGGCTGATGGCTCAGAGCCTGGAGCCTGTTTCCGATTCTGTGTCTCCCTCTCTCTCTGCCCCTCCCCCGTTCATGCTCTGTCTCTCTCTGTCCCCCAAAAAATAAATAAAACGTTGAAAAAAAATTTTTAAAATAAGAAAAAAAATCAGAATACACAGTATATACTAAAGGTTAATATCTTCATAAAACCTTTGAGATTTTTTGTTTTACTTAAGTATAATTTACATAAATAAAATTCACTCATTTTAAGTGCACAACTCAATGAGTTTTAGAGAATTTGTTCAGAGTTTTACAGAGTTGTGCAGCACCACCGCAATCCAATTTTAGAACATCTCCATGTGCCTAGTAGGAGTCACTACCCATTCCTACCCCCAGCCCCAGGCAACCGCGCATCCTACTTTCTGTCCTTATGGACTATGAACGCGACTGCAAGGTAAAATTTCTTACTGGGCTTGCAGTCAAAAAACTCTGAAGGCCACTACTTTAGAGGGTGTTGCAGTGAAACAAGAGAGCAAAAGTTTCACCCAATATTGTTAATATACATGGAAAATGGTAGATTGAACCAACAGCGCTGAGAGGAAATTAAGGGACTAGAAATACAGGAATATTTACTTGGGGGAGAAATAGTCTAAGTGGGGCGGTTTAAACAGAAAAAGGTATACACACTGAGGTGGATGGAATCTGGTCACAGAATATGGTGCGGACTTTGATTCCTATTAAAGTTACAGCCCAGAGTTCTCACTCTGATGGGTGCTCGCTCTCAACGCCAGGCCTGGCCACAGGCCCAGAGCGTACGCGGATGCCCTGTGCTCCTGCACCGATTACCAGCATCTCCAATAAAAGAGCAAAAGCTGCCTAGGACTACAGCTGATAGCGTCATAAGGTGGCATAGGGCACTTTTTCTTTCAATCAAGCTTTGTTTTAGCTTTCTGATGCAATCAGATGAAAATAATAATGAGATAAATGCCTGCATGGTGAACATTTTCCTATATTCTTTTCATCCTCACAGCGGGTTGATCAGCTTCAAAGTTGTGGAGACAGACTGAGGGAAGGGAACTTTCTCACAGTCACACAGCTCCTGAACGAAAAGGTGTGTTTCATTTAGTCATCCCTCGATACTCGGATCTTCCCACACCACCGACATGCCTCCGCAACGGGCTGTGCACACGGACTCCCCGCGCAGGGATGACCAGCACCGAACCCGTAACACGTGTGTAATTCCAGACTGATCTCTGCCACTTCAAACTAGCGATTAGTCTTCAGGGAAATAAACTAAGGGAGATTCACCTTGGGCGAGAAAAATCTGTACCTTATTCCAAAGCCGAACCTGAGCGTTTAGTCACCTGCCTTACTGTAATAGAGAAACTCCTGTCAGCCTCCGAGCTAAGTGGATTATTTACTGCTACCCTCACCTGAATCCCGGAAAAGCGAGTCTCTACACCGTCTTCACCTGGCCGCGGGGTGGGGAGGGGGGAAGGGGCCGGGGGGCTGGGAGAGCGTGGGAGCGAGGTACTGGCTCTCTCTGCACCCACCCCGCCCATCCCACCCCCGCGAGGAAGAGGGGGCCGGTACGTTCGAGAGCTCGGCTGTCGCCCGGAAGCTTGACAGAGGCGTCCCCCGGGATGAAGTTGCACCTGCCAAGTGTTTTAAGACGCGCGGCCGCGGGGCAGCAGGTTTGGAGGCGACGTCGTAACCCCAGCTGCCTCACCCGGCGCCCTCCGCCGCACCCCGAGCCTGGCCGCCCGCCCTCCCCTCGGGCGCTGCCTCCCTCTCGGAGCCGCCCGGCCGGCGGCCTGCCCCGGGAGCTCCGCGTCTCTCACCTCCTCGCTGTGCGTGGACGGGCATTTCTTCCGCAGGCGGCCCCAGTTCAGCAGGTTCCCCGTCTGCAGGTGCAGCGTGCGGGCCCGCGCCAGCAGCGCCCCGGCCGCGCGGCTGTCGGTGCCCATGGCAGCGGCCGACCGAAGGGGCCAGGAGGCGACGGGGTCGCAGGCGAGGAAGGAGGCCGCCCCGCAGGACGCGGTGCCCGAGGCGGGAGAGCCGAGCGCGAGGCTGCCGGCCCCACGCGGCGGGACCTCGGCCTGCGCTCGGGACCGAGGGAGGCCGGACGGTGGCGGAGCGGCGGCCCGGGAGGGACGCGCTGGCGGCTGCGGCTGCTGCTACTGCGGCTGCCGCCTCAGAGTTGACTCCCAACTGAAGGGACCGTTTCCTGGAAGACAATGACTAAGCAGAAATCGCGGCTGAGAAAGTGCTTGGTAACCGTTACCCGTCCCGCGGCGGGGCCGGGCGGGGCGGGGCGGCGAGAAGGCTGCGGGACGCCTGCCCGCGGGTGACTGGCCCTTGGCCTGTGGCGGGCGTGGCGCCGGGCGGGAGCGCGGCGCAGAGAGCGCTGGGCGCGCGGGGCGCGCGGGGCGGGGCGGGGAGGGACCCGGCGCTCGGCAGGGCTCCCCCTGCCGGTCAGAGGACGGAGCGCCGGCCCGTGCCCCCTCCACCTAGCGTCACCAGCCGCGCTCGCGGTTTCGCCTCCCAGCCAATGGGCGGTCGCGCTGGTGATTTCCTTCCATACCTCTTTAAAAAGACAGCGAAAGCATCTACCGTGGCTTTGAAACACTAGTTGGTTTTAGTTCCCAAAAGCAGGTGTTAAGGCAAAGTTCCCCTTCTTTGCTTTTCTACCCTTTTAGTTCATTTTCTTTCTTAAGGCCTTTCCCCCCCAAACTGCGGGTGTTTCTTCATGTTCGCTAAGGTCTCTTGATTTGCACTATTTGCTGGACAGTGTGTGAAGTCAAAGAGTAAAACTTAATCTTCGTTTTTGAGAAGCTAATACTCTAGTTCTAAAGATAAGGCCTAAGCATACGAAAGGGTAGCGTAGGACAGTTTCCTGATGAGTTCAGATTAAAGAGAACACTTCGGTGAGATCAGGGAAGATTTTGTGATTCTTTACTACTAAGTTTCATATGTAGTAGACTTGGTATGAACCTCAAATTGAACATTTATTGAGCTTTCCTCAAGAAACATTTACCCTCGTTAAGAGCAATTAGATATATTAAAAAGCAAAATTCTATTATAAAAGAGATAAATTCCGGTTGGTAAAAATTCAGGGGGAGGTGGAAAGAAGCTGGTAGCAGGAGGTTAGAGATTGAGTCTGATTTTGAGTAAATATTTGTTGGCTGAATGAAAGTAAGAATTCATTGAAAAGGGTAATGCCAGAAGCAGGAGCAAGCATGGAGTATTTTAATTAATGTAAACATTTGGTTCTTTAAAACAATTTTTTTTAATTATTTATTTTTTGAGAGACAGAGCAGGAGTGGGAGAAGGGCACAGAGAGAGAGAGAGAGAGAGAGAGAGAGAGAGAGGGAGACAAAGAATCCGAAGCAGGCTTCAAGCTCTGAGCTTCAGCACAGAGCCCGCCCTGGGACTGGAACCCAGGAACCCTGAGATCAGGACTTGAGCCCAAGTCTAATTCTTAACCATCTGAGCCCCTGTAAACATTTGATTCTTGTGTTAATTTGCTGTGGCATTGTTTCTTGACTTCCTGTATATTCTCTAATATCATGCAAATAATTCTTGATTAAAACTTAGAGGTTATACCTCCTAAACTATTAGACCTGCTTTCTTGCTAGGAATTTATACAGCATACTGGTCACAGATGTAAACCTGTATGCCTTGCAAACCTGATTTTACCAGGTACTGGCTATTTTAACTCAGTCTCTCTCTTTCACTTTCTCCATTCTGGGCAGATGATAGTTTAAGCCATATGAAATTGCTGATAATTGACCATTTTTGACCTACAGAAATGGTTCCATAGTTCCACCTGACATAGTATCTACCCCATTGAGCAGGTGTGAGGAATTAGAGAACTTACAGTCCTTAGTATAGTACTTGCCTCATCGTAAAGGTTCAGTAAGTGAGAGCCCCTATCATTAACACCTCCACTCTTTTCCCCTTACAATCCAGTTTTCACAACATTGGCAAATTCATAAAATGAATTCATAGCAGCATTGTGTTAGGTTTTTAAAGTTTATGTTATGTAAACTCATTTACTCTTCACAGCAAGTCAGATAAACTTACTGAAAATCTCACTACTAAAAGGAATTGGGGCCCCAATCAAACCCCAGACCCCTTATCTTCAAACTCCTTACTCTTCCATGTTACAATTTACTTTTGACACAAAAAGTGTATTTATTGATGTGATTTTAATTCTTGAGTGTGTGCATGAATGCTTTATATGCTTTTTATACCTGTACAGCTTTAAAAAAATCTATATATTATACTTACTGATAGCCTTGTCATAATTTCATAGTATTGAGAAAGGGAAACTTAATCTTATAAATTTATTTGGTGACAAAAACAAAAAAATGAAAAATCAGAAGAACTTTATCATACACAGTTATTTTGAAGGAATCTTTTCTATAGAAGAGGAGTAATATTGCTGACATTTCCATTTTTTGGGAATAGCCTAATTTTGGTTTTACCTGCTTTAAAGTTCTGCAAATGTTTGTAAATACAAAAGTCACTAATATCCACCACTCTTTTTTTTTCATTTTCCTTGACCTTTCCAGGATCTGATACTATAATCCATGATTCCCTTTGAGAACCACTCTCCTCAACTGGCTTGTAATTACACTACACCCAAATTTCCTCAACATATTTGATCACAGAACAATTTAAAAAAACGTAATGAACTGTTGGAAGCCCAACAAGAGCTCATGAGCTCTAAGTGTTTAGATTCAAGCAAAGAGCAAAAATGTTCTCATGAGTGAATTAATTGTTGCAGGAAGTGGTCACATTTTTATTCATAGTCTGTTTTTACATTATCCAAGAATAAACAAAATGTGAGAATTAGAATTAATTTTACCTTATTAAGGAATCACCTGGTACATTTTATTCTTAATAAGGTAAAATGGGTTCAAATTATCAAATCTTGGTTTAATATTATTTTATGCAATTGATTTAAATTTTTTTAATTTTTAAAGTTTGTTTGTTTGTTTATTTATTTATTTAGAGAATGCAAATGGGAGGGGCAGAGAAAAAGGAGAGAATCCCAGGCAGGCTCTGCACTGACCGTGCAGGGCTGTATCTCACAAACATGAGATCATGACCTGAGCCAAAATCAAGAGTCTGATGCTTAACTGACTGAGCCACACAGGCACCCCACTCTCAATTTTAAATTTAATAATACACTATTATATTATTCTCCATAACAGACAATACAGTACACAGATGTCTATCTTGTCCATATTAAAAACAACGTAATACTCCATTATATGAATATAATATAATTCATTTATTTTCCAAATGGTTATTTTATCAGATTGTTTGAACATTAAATTTATCCTTGTTTACAATCCAAAATAGTTACCTGAAGTTTGTTCTGTGTGTGTCTCTGTGTGTGCGTGTGTGTTTACTTTTATTGTATATTTGTTTTTAAACCCTTTGGCACAATTTTCTGGGGGTGTTCAGACTGCCACGATACATGTCAGGAGAGACCTTTCCTTTTGTGCTGCCCATACTATAATTTATTTATTCTCTGTATTTAATGGCCAGATAATTGCTTTCAGAATTTTGCTAGAATAAACATTGGGCCATAAACATTCTTAGTACTTGCCTCTTTGTACACAGGGGAACATTTTTCTCCAATAACTAAATGTAGTACTACAGTCTTAAAGGGTGTGCATTTCCTGCTTTTATTAAAGCTACCTCTGAACCAATTTACACTCAAATTTAAATTGTGTAAGACTACCTATTTCCTCCCACAGTCACTAACACTAGATATTATCCGTCTCTTCAATTTTTGCCTGTCTGATGGGTAAGTGTATCTTGGTATTCTTTGATTACTGGTAAGATTTTATTGTTTTATGATATATTGTGATCATACTCTATGTAGTTTTACATGCCTTTAAAATTAATATTGTAGCATAAGCATTTTTCCCATTTTTATACTGAATTATTTTCCAGTCTCTCTTGACACACAGACCAGAACATTGCTAATTCGGGGCATGTTTTTGACCTTAAAGCATGTTTGATCAAGGCAACTAGCACATATCTATTCAGTATGTAACCCCTGGAGACAAACAAGCTTTTAGTAAGGAGTAATTGAGACATGTTTTAAAAAACTTCACAGGCCAAGTTTCTTCCCTCCCGGTTCCTGTTTCTGTAGCAATTCCAATGAGGCATGTTAGACAACATTCCATGAAAGACCGGAGGCTGCTGTTCAATTCCTGGGGTGGTGGTTTGCCGGTGGAACACAGTCCTCAGTGCCTCACTGCTACAGGAAGTCCATTCTACGTTATTTGATAATGTGCTCTGTGGTAGAAATCTTCGGTTGGCACTCAATCCCCAAATACCTTCCGGGGTGCCTTCGTGTGCAGCAGAGCGTGGAAGCGAAACCCTGTCATCTCAGCATCCCTTGCAGCCCTCCTTCTAGGTACAAGTTAGATTACGTCAATGCCATGTGCGAGTTTTATATCTCAAAGTGTGATGGAGGGCATCCTGCATCTCGCAACAGCCACGGTCTCGTGTCCTATCCCTAGCTTTACAGGTGTCAGGAGGCAGTTTGCGCCGCTTCCTGATCCCTGGAACAAAGTGATAGTAATACTTTCTCAAAATCAGCAGGTTCAGTGGCAGCCTCTTGATTGCTCACCCTTCTTATTGTGACACAGGAGCAGTTCTTTTGGAAGGACACTTAGGTTAGCAGTGTCACTCTGGGAGTTATTCCTAGAGGCCCAGACTCAAAGGTATCTACTTTGTTTTTTTAAATACATTTTTTTTACATGACTAGAATTCATACTGTCAACAACTATCTTTATTTAAAAAAAACTTGGAGCACATGGGTGGCTCAGTCGGTTGAGCATCTTACTTTGCCTCAGGTCATGATATCATGGTTTGTGGGTTTGAACCCCACATCAAGCTCTATGCTGACAGCTCAGAGCCTGGAGCCTGCTTCGGATTACTGTGTCTCCCTTGCTCTCTGCCCCACCCCCCCCCCACCCCCTACCTCATGCTCTGTCTCTCAAAAATAACCAGTAAACAATTTTTTTAATAAAAAAACTTAACATCATAGAAGACATTTTCTTTTGTTATTAAAGCTACTTTTAAGTACATCATTAATCATTTTTTAAACTTTTTTTGATGTTAAATTCTTTTTAAGTTTATTTATTTGGAGAGAGAGGGAAAGAAATAGTGACAGAGAGCATGAGCAACGGAAGGGGCAGAGAGAACGGGAGGGTGAGTATCCAAAGCAGGCTTAACGATGTCAGTGCAGAGCCAGACACTGGGTTTGAACTCACCAACTGTGAGATCATGACCTGAGCCAAAACCAAGTCAGACGCTTTAACTGACTGAGCCACCCAGGCACCCCTGTCATGTTTTATTTTCTTACTGATTTGTAAAAACTAAGGACATAATTGCTTTGTTAGTCTTATGTCACATGTGATTTCCCATTTGGAACTTTCTTTTTAGTTTTGGTTAAACCAAAAACAGTTTTGGTTACTGTGTTAATTGATTTATGGAAGCTTTTTATTTCTTTATAAACGAATCTGATATTCTTTTCCCTTGTGGCTTTAGGTTTTGGTGTTATGCTTAGAAAGGCCTTTCTACCATGAGGTAACATAACAATATCTCCCTCTATTTTCTGCTAGTACTTTTATTGCTTCAGTTTCTACACTAAATCTTTATTCCATTTGTCATTTTTTTGATACAAGATATGAAATAGGTATCTTCTAATTCATCTACATACTTGGATTTGTTTCTAGTTGTTCCCTTCTATCTCTGTCTTCCATCCAGTGGCACACTATCATATTGTTTTATTTCATTTCTTTCAATCTCGTAATATGAGTTCACTTGTATTGCTAACACCATACCATACCATTTGAGGATGCATACATAGGTATTAAAAGTAGAGGGACGCTTGGGTGGCTCAGTTGCTCAAGCGTACGACTTCCGCTCAGGTCTCGAGGTTCATGGGTTCCGGCCCTGCATCAGGCTCTGTGCTGACAGCTCAGAGCCTGGAGCCCGCTTGGGATTCTGTGTCTCCCTCTCTCTCTGCCCCTCTCCCCCTTGCACATGCTCTCTCTCTTTCTCAAAAATAAATAAGCATCAAACAAACAAGTAGAAAGTAAAGAAAAGCAGTAGTCCCAAAAGTCAAGACAGTGGTCACTTCTGAGAGTGAGGGCAGGGCTGTGAGTTGAGAGGTGCACACAGCTGGCTTCTGGAGTGCCGCCAACATTTTACTTTCTGACCTAGGCGAGGTTACACAGGGGCTCACCTTATGATAATTCAAGCCGCACCAATGTTTCACTCACTTTTTCTGTAAAGAAGATGTCCCACATCAGATAGAACAAGCCAGTTTCTCTGGGGTGTGGCTGTTATTCTCCAGCTAACGTGTGTTAAAAGTTGATAGGGTTTGGATTTTACTAGATAGCTTAGGGAAGGAGAAACATACAACACACAATTTCAGCAAGTTCTAGTTACTACAAGCCTTCAGACAGGGGGAAACAGGGCAGTGGCTCGTCCTTGAGAAGTTAGACCCTTGTGTGGTGTGCACCATTGGATGACTCTTACACCCACGTCCTTGCTGGACACCTCCACTTGGAGTGCCCACTGGCACCCTGAACTCTTGGCCACTAAACCTGGCTCCCCGTCTCCCTCCTAAACTGTTCTGTATCTCACTTGGTGCACTACCTTCTAGCAGTTTCTGGAATTGTGGGAGCCCAGGGAGCCCTCCTTTCCTCCTTTATGGCTTCCACTCCCCACGCTGATTTTCTTTGTGAAAACCACCCGGTTTCCATCTCTGCTTTTGGTCCCCTCCTTTCAACCCTTTGCAGAAGCCTTCTCATGCTGTGGATCTCCACAATGCCACCGTGGTGATCTTTCTCAACTGCAAATGGGCACCTCTCGCCTCCATTTAAAACCTGTTTCTGAACTCCCGGAATGAGAAGTCCCTCCTCTCCTGTCTGCCTGCTGACAAACTCATCCTTGGAAACACAGCATGGGTGTCTTTTCTTCTGGGCCATCTTCGCTTCTCCCAGTGAACTCCTCTCTTCGCCCCTCCCCCTCCTGTGTAGCTACCCTGCAGGTCCACCACTGCGGTCTCACACTGGCTGTTGCTGGGGTTTCTATTGTGTCTTCTGTACTAGCCCAGGTGTGCTGGGGTGGTGGGTGGCTTACTTGCTTTTGGATTGCTGTACCCAGCATGCTGCCTAGCACCTAATAGCAGATGCTCAGCTAATGTCTGTACATGTACATGTACATCTGAACATGTGAATAAATCATTGTGGGCTGGTAATCCAGCAGAAAGATGGGATATGCTGTCTTCTCACATAAGCAGGCATCTTGGAGCCCCCGAACAGCTAGTAGCCACTGCATGCCTTTGCCCTGCCCCATCCTTCTGCGTTTAACAGGGCAGTCCTCCTCTTCATGCTCCGTCCGCTTCCCATCAGCCACCCTCTCCATGTTAGTGAACGTATTTCCCCTCCTGTCTGTGTAGTGTCGTGGCAGGGTCACTGAATTTAAAGTGGTAGACCTAGGAACTTCTCCTGGCTCTGCTAGCGGCTAGCTGTGTGGCCTAGGACAAGTCAAATATTTTCCTCTGAGCCTCGGGCTTTTCTTCTGTAAAGTGACAGGTGCAGTGGGTTAGACCACAAGAGTGGTTTTAGAAATGCTCAAGGGTCGGGTGGGCAACAGCTGGAACTGGGGCCTCGACCCTGCCTTTAGCCAGAGCAGCTCTGTCTCAGTGTGTTTTACTTACACATCTTGGTAAGTATTTCATGTGAACAAAGGTTTCCCTCCAGCAAAACCTGTTCAAAAATCCACAGCTTAGGTGAATTTTCAAATCCTTTTCCTTTGTTTATTATCTCAGGAACTACAACATCTCCATTTGTTAATAAGAAAAAGGTCTTGCTCTTCTTCTGAAAAGGATTCTTATCTGCTGGGAAGACTTCTCCTCCTATAGTTGTTGGTTTTTTGTTTCTTTTTTTTAATTAAAATTTAATCATAGGTCCAGCTGGTTCTCTGAACTAACCTGACTTGTACAATCCTGGCTTGTTTGTATTTTTATTGTCTTTCTAACCTTTGCTCTCGGTTCATGCTGAGATTTGCTAGCTGATTATAAAACACAGTTCTGCAGTGAGGTCATCTTGCAGATTAGCTTGCTGCTGCAAGAGATCAGAGGCAGGCCCAAACTTGCTTTCCGTGAACTGAGTGGGAAGAGAAGCATGGGGCATTGGCAAAATTCATTTTAACATTTGCCGTCTAAAAAGCATTTGTTAAAAAAAATCCAAACAATTAGGATACGAACTAAAATTCAGTGCATGTGAGTATAAAGAAAAAAAAAAGCCATTTGTTGTGTAACTAGCACATGCAGGTGAGGAGCCGGGGACAGAGGTGGGGACTAAAAAGCAAGACTCTGCTATGTCTTCTGTTACAGATCAGAAATCTTCCAAGAAATGATCCAGCTAACCCCGAACCGCGAGGTCCATAAATGTTTGTTTCCTATCGGAAATAAAGAGAACTTGTGAGCCATTCTGACCTGTTGGTATAACCTTCAGAGATAAATTTAGTTCAGACTTGCTCTTTGTCATCTGAATCTGAATTCTTCGCTGTTTTTACATTAATGGTTAAAGCACATTACAAAGTCTGTAATAACTGTTATTTGGTGACTGACTTACTGTCACTTGTTTCTTTAAATGAAGCAAAGTTGCCAAAGCAAGCATGGATTTTTGCCTCCATGCTTTTGCACCTGCTGTCCCTCCTTCTGGACCCTCTCCTGTCCTCACATACCCTCACTTTGGTTATCTGATTCTTTAAGTGTCTGTTGAACGTGTGACATCTTTTGGCCCCTTGTCTGGGTTATGCACCCCTCTCGTGTCCTCCTAAAACATCCTGTACTAATGCTGGCTGTAGAGAGCACTTTTATCAGGTTCATGATCACGACAGTCTGTAGTACTAACTTATACATAGGATTTACTGGCTACTAATCATAAATACAGTGAATTCACCTAAACATGAATTCACTTAATCCTCTCATAGCTGGGAGGTGGGTACTGTTATCATCACCATTGTATACATGAGGAAACTAAGATATACAGAGGTTAAGTGACTTTCCCAGGGTCACATAGTTAGCATGTGGGAGAGCTGAGATTCTGATCCAGGCAATCTAGCTGCAGAGTCTGTACTCTTAAGTATGATAAGTCCGATGCCTTTCCAATGCCAGGACAGTCTTGCTCACAGCTAGCTGTATTCCAGAGCCCCGCAATTTCCTTGTACTTAGAAGGCAATAAGGCATACTTGTTGGAAGAGTGGATGAAGCATGACACTCACCTCCAGGAACTTTCCTACATGGTGGCTTGGTCACAGAGAGATCTGTGAGTCGGAGGCAGAGACTTACCTACGGCTGAGGGCCTGAGGAGGAAGGAGAGACTCGTGCTATCTGGGAGCTGGGGGCTGACGGTGGGCTCAACATTCTCCCATGGGGAACTGGGGGCTCAGCCAGACAGTGACAGTCCCTCTCTGGTTGTGTCAGGACATCCTGGAATGCATCTTGTTCTGAATCTTGAACTAGTCACCCAGATGACCTCAATTTAAGAGAAATATTATACGTTTGATTTGCATAAGTCTATTAAAAACAAAAGCAAAATTCTCAGTGCCAAAGAGTGAAGAAATTAAACTTGCAGAACCATCTGAACAGTAGTTTCCAAAGAGCAAAGAAAGAACAACTTAAAAAAAAAAAAAAAAAAAGGATTTTGAGTCCAAAGAGCTTGTGTGGAGGAAGCTGTCATGAGCCGCCCCACCTTGCAATGCCTGAGGTCCATGGCGGGAAAGGAATGTCAGCAGAGTTTGGCTGAGGAGACCCACTTGGGAAGACACATGCCATCCTGGCAGCTCTTCCATCCTGAGTGCCCGGGCAAGGCATTTATAAGAGCTGCTAAAATTAATAGGTGTTTTGACAGCGCTCAAGTAGCCTTTTATACATGCTCAGGTAGCCTTTAATTTCCAGATTAGATACGTTACAGGAGGGAAGTGAGAACATTTGCTGTAGAAAAGTCTGATCTGGGTCTTGCCCCTGCTTCTTGCACATGTAGGACTTCTTCCCAGCACGTGGGGTCCTTGCCTCTTCCCCTTCCCCGGGACCCTGCAAATCCTTCCCCTTTTCCAAACCTTCCCAGATAAATCCACTGCTTACTAATTTCCTAATTTTTGGAAATACTACATCATTTAAAATTTGTAGTGAAATGGTAAAGGCAGTATTATATGATACCCTCCCACATCAAGTTGTGGGGTTTAAGATTATTTCTGCCAATTTCTTGAGCATGCCACTCAACCCCTCGGAGCCGTCATACTAATAACAGTTCCTCGGTATGGGGTTATGAGGATTAACTAAGGAGATACATGGAAAGTGGTTGGCACACTGCCAGGCATACACCATGCCTTCATGGGCCAATTTTGTTTATCAGGGCCCCAGAAGCTTCTCTTTGCCTCTGGATCCTTTCTGGTCCTGGTGGTACCCCAGAAGTGACTCTGGGGTTCGAGGTGGTCTTGTCAACCACCACATTCAGCAGACACAGACACAGGGAAGTTGGGTAGGGACTGAAGCTACTAATCTAGTGTCCATGTGCTCGCTTCGGCAGCACATATACTAATCTAGTGTCCATGTCCCTTGGAATGAGGAGGATCCCTTCTGGGCTACAGAATAGAATGTGCTAGAGCAGCTTAATCCCTGGTTTATTTATTAACCAAGTCAAGGAGAGTTTGGCTAGGATGTCTTTTTTCTCTCTACTCCATGCCCCATCTTGATCCTTTGGTTTCATTTAAATAAAGAAACTGAGACCAACCCAAACAGCAAAAAAAGATTTATTGGCCCAGAGCTGGCAGAGACAGCTCTTTGTTCAGGAGCCACTCATTATCATGCATTCCCAAGGTGTTTCTAACTTCCTGGTTCTTACTCCCTCACAGGGATTTTTCATGAGATTCAAAAGTAAGTATTCTAAAGGTTCCCCTAGGAACAAAAGCTCACTGGGGGAGAGGCATCCCAGGCTCAAAGTCAGTAACTTGGAATTGGGCCACCTGATCTCAGGGCTGTACTGCTAGGACAGAAAGAAACCTCAGATCCAAGCTGTGGGGATTCCTGGGTTTGGGTCTGCTGCTGTGGTCAGGAGTGGGACAGTCTTTGCCTGGAGATTTTCATTTTCACAACTCTGAGTTCTCTGTTGTTTAATCAAAAGTAGCTGAAACTATGGGGCGGTAAGTGAGGTGGCATGACAAGACCTGAATTCTGGGCTGTGGGATCAGGATTTGGTTCTGATCATGATTAATGGGGAAATTATTTTAAAAACATAAGCCCCATTGCTCTGTGCCAGACATTTCCAGGCTGTTAACAGTTGCTAGCATTTGCTAAGCACTTAGCGCTAAAAAGGCCCTGTGCTGGATGTTTGTCAGGTGTTTCATTTAATCCTCATAACAACCCTTCAAGGGAGGCCTCCAGTATGAGCATTATATCCCCACTCTACAGATTTGAAACAGACGCAGAGAGGCTGGTAACTGGTCCAAAGTGAAATAATTAGAAAGTGGCAGAATTGGGACTTAAACTCACATGTGATCAATATCCAAGCTAGTGTGCATTTGGTAGAATTCAGGAAAAATAGCAGCAAATTCTCTCCTTTTCCCCCAGTTCAGTGAAATCGGTGGGAATAGATGTGCTCCCCTCTTCCTTATAATGTGGTCCACAGTCTCCCAACCCTAGTGCCTTGGACAGGGGGTGTGGATTTACCTCCAGCATTGTCTCAGGGAGGGAGGCTCAGGCTGGTGACATAGCCCAGCACCATGGGTCTGGTAATTACCCGGTCTGGGTAAATAAGGTCCAACTACAACTTGTACTGTGGGGAATGTGGTGTGAGGAGGTGTCCTTCCTGTCCTTCCTCTTAAAGGAAAGGTGCCAGTTCAGTCTAGATTTGTTTGTTTGTCAAAAGCACCAACTGCAAGGCCTTGGTGGGAATTTTGCCCTGTAACCCAGACTGTAAATGCCCACTGTAGGGGGGTTTGTTTTAGGGAGGAGGATTTGAGTTGGGCCATATCCAGGGCTGAGGTCAAGGTTGAGTGGGGCCCAACTGATGTGCTTTTCAGATTGCTCAGCTTCTCTCCTGCCTCTCCTCCCAGGATTTTAGCGAGGACCTGACCCAGCCCTTTACTTCCTAGGCCTGGGACAGACAGGCCAGAGAAGTGAAGGGATCTGCCCAAAGTCACAGTGCTTTGGGGTGGCGTCAGAGCCGGAACTCCAGTCCCTTGGTATGCCTTTCTCTGCCCTGCCGGGCTCTTTGTTCCTGGTAAATTGACACAGTGAGAACTTCATGAGGAAAGTCTATATGCCATTACTTCTCTTGGTATGTAACTCTCTTTTTGTGTTGAAGTTTCTCTTCCAGGAAGAGACACTTTAGTAAGGGCAGTTAACTGTTGGGGTTTTCCCACCATCTTTCCCTCAGGAACTCTGAGGAGGTCATGGTGAGCCAGCAAGAACACAGTGGTGCCTGACCTGAAGGTGCCTGACGGGCTAGGCCAAGTTACTCATTCAGCAAATGTTTATGGAGCCTAGGGCCCAAACTGGAGGTCACTGTGGTAATACTATCACCCTGGCCAGGACAACAGCTACCAGGCGAGTGGGAGCCATGGGCATGTAATCAGGCAACCATTCTACAGAGTGGTAATGTTTCGGAGATGACCCAGGCTGTTCCAGGAGCAGAGCTGATGGTTTCTCACTCAGTGGGGGACCCTGGCAGGACTCTGAGGTAACAGTGCAGCTGGGGATAGAAGAAGGAATGAAGGGGCAGGCAAGGGGTTCCAGGTGAGAGAGGTGACAGTCTGGGGACAGCACGTAGTTTATTGCCTGGAGCAAGAGCTGGAAGAGGGGAGAGATAGGCTGGAGAGGAAGTCAGGGGCCAGGCCTTGTGAATCTTTTTTTTTTTTTTTTTTCAACGTTTATTTTTATTTTTGGGACAGAGAGAGACAGAGCATGAACGGGGGAGGGGCAGAGAGAGAGGGAGACACAGAATTGGAAACAGGCTCCAGGCTCTGAGCCATCAGCCCAGAGCCTGACGCGGGGCTCGAACTCACGGACCGCGAGATCGTGACCTGGCTGAAGTCAGACGCTTAACCGACTGCGCCACCCAGGCGCCCCTGGGCCTTGTGAATCTTGATGAAGACGTTGGACATTTTCCCGAGAGCAGCAGGGCGTGAGACCTCGATTCCATCTCTTGCTTGCAGCTTAAGTGGGTGTGAGAGAAGCCCTTTGAGCCCACAAAAGAAGGCGTTTTTTCAAAAGAGAAAAAGGGGAAGAAAAAGTCCTGGCCTCTATGCCAGGGATTATAACTAACTCTGGCACTCCATGCTGGCCACCAAACCAGCTTTTGCCCTTGGACATGGTTCAGTTCCAGACCTGGGGCTAGGGAATCTCTCATGCATCTTACCCCTCCGTGCTTTCTTCCCTGCCACAGGCTGCAGTGTACACTTGATGACGTGATTGTGGGCTCGTGCTGTCTGTCACCAGCACACTTTCAATCTCTGAAAGCCAAATGCTACATCTGGTGCCTTTTTGTTTGTTTGTTTGTTTGTTTTTCTAAATGGGACTGTCTTCTTGTATGTTACTGTTATGAAAGTAATATATGTTCCTTACAACAAAAAATTAAACATCACAGAAGTGTATACAACCAAAAGTGAAATTTCCTGCCTCCTTTTATAATCCCATTTCCCTAAGAAAATCATCCTTTCAGACAAAGGAACACATATATATGTATGCCTAGACATTTTCTATTGCAGGATCCCAGGTAAAAACAGGCTCCCTGGTCCCTTAAAACGTCCTTCAGTTCTTTTTGGAAGTCCCCAGAAGGGTGTCTCCCCTGTGTCCATAACCCTGTTGGTTGTCCCTCCACATAGCAACTTCTGTGTCCCCTCTCCCATGCTTCTAGTGTATCTGCTGCTCACAGAAGCTTGAAGAAACTCACAGAAGCCAAACACCAAAGTCCAGGTCACGGGTGCCATGTCTTCAAAGCTTCCTGTCCTTGGCTGGCAGAGTTGAGACAGTGAGTTTCATCTGTTCACCATGAGCTGACCACCCTTTGTCATCGGGGGCCCAAGGCTGCTCTGCTTAGACCCTGAGACTCGACGCGTCTCTTCTGAATGGTCCCATCAATTTCTGCTGCTAGGAGCCTAAAATTCAGTCTGGGAATCAAGTGGGAGGGGAGATGCTCTTCTTGTTTTATTGCTCCTTTCCCTTTTTTTTTGGCCCTGTCCACCCTCACAAAGAAAAATCTCTTCCTTCTTGTCCTTTGTCTTCAAAGGGTTTGCATTAATTTGTAGAAGCTCTTTATATGTTAACAGTATCATGTATTATTTACCTTTACATATTATCACTTTTAATCTAAACTGAAAATATTTCTTTCAGTTTAGCTTTGACATTGTTAATCTTGTCCTTTGTCCTTAAGAGATTCAAAGTTTATTTAGTCTAATCTACGTAATTTTTCGTTTATTGCCTCTATGTTAAGGACTCTTCCACTGCAAGATTACAATAATATTCTTTTCTAGTAATGTAGGAGTAGTATATTTAAGTTAAACACTTGAACCTGTCTGGAATTTGTTCTTGTGAACGTTGTGTGGTAAGTGGAGTTTCTTTAAAATTCCCCAAATGTTGGCTGTAGAAGCTAAAAGCTAAGAGAAGAGATAGACCAAGAGACTCAGCTGGCTCTTGGATGCTCTATGTGGGAGAAACTTGTTTGCTGAAAACATAGAGGATTGTGCTCTTGGCCACTTTGCAGTTCCATCTGTTTCCTGCTGAGAATGACTCTCAAACTTTGTGTCTTTAGAGCCAGTCTTTTCCAGGTGATGTTAGTCCAGGCTTCAGAAGTTTGGATGAATTCAGGGCTGTGTTTTGTTGCATATGAGGTAAGCTGAAGAATCACTGTAGATAAACTGAGGACTGACTTTCAGAGGAGGCCAGGGCTATCCTGTCCGCAACATCCAAACCTACCCTGGTGGGGTGGGCAAGTAACCACAAGTTCTGACCTGCCCTGAGACCCTAAGATCCTCAATGACTCTTGGCTAACTTCATCAACGTTGGTAACTCTCTGCACCTGGCACTTGTTGGGACCTCAAAAATATTCATTTGTTGGATTATCAGGGAGCCATTAGGAAGAAAGTATGGATGCCAAAGAAGATGATGGCCAAAATAGGAGAACTTTCACAGCAGTTCGGTATAGGGGAGATGACATCCCTCCATCATATATTCAGCAAATATTAGTTGAGTGCCTACTATGTGCCAGACACTTTCCTAGGAGCATAAGTGTGTCGTTTTTTTATCAAAAACCAATTCTCCAATACCAACTGGGTGTCCAGCAATTCAACTCAGTTATCACACTAACTGTTGGAAGTTAGCAGAGACCCCAGAGGTTAAGAGCACAGTCCCATAAGACTGCCCCACTTTAGATGCCAAGTACAAATGGGGTCCCCAGGGTACCAGTATTTCTACCCAGCTGACTACAAAACTGGGGCTTCCCATGATCCTCTTACCCCCTCAGTTTTGATAATTTGCTAGAACAATACTCAGAAGTCAGGAACACATACTTATGATCACATTTTATTGTAAAGAATATAAATGGACCTGGGGCACATGGGTGGCTCAGTTGGTTAAGCATCCAACTTCAGCTCAGGTCATGATCTCATGGTTTGTGGTTTCGAGCCCCACATCGGGTTCTCTGCTGTCAGCTCAGAGCCTGGAGCCTGCTTCGGATTCTGTGTCTCCCTCTCTCTCTGCCCCTCCCCTGCTTACAGTCTATCTTTCTCTTTCTCAAAAATAAATAAACATTAAAAAAATGTTTTAAAGAATATAAATGGAACAGATGAAGAGGTACATAAGACGAGGTCCAGAAAGGTCTCCAGTGCAGGAGTTTTTGTCCTGGTGGAGTAGTGGTACCCAACGCTCCCAGTATGTGATTATGGTTATCAAATTTGAAGCTCCCAAACCCTGTTGTTTACAATTTTTATATGGGGTTTCTTTATATAGGCATGGCTGAAGCAATCATTGGCAATTGGTGATTGAACTCAACTTTCAGCCCTTCCCCCTCCCACCCCCAGATCTAATCACATGGTTGCTTCCTCTGAAGCTATGTAGGGGGCCCACTACTAGTCACCTCATTAGCATAGATTTAGCCAAGGTCAGAAAGAAGTATGCTATGAATAAAAATACCTTCATCATCATAAGGAAGAATAAAATTGTATGAAATGAAATTAAATGAGATAACCATGAAACCATTGAAGAGATAACCATTAAATGAAATAGAATAAGGTATTGTCATTGATTAAGTCATCCAGGAGACATTGAGGATCTTATGGTCTCAGAGCTGCTCAGAACTCATGGTTACTTGCCCACCTCACCAGGGTAGGGATGACATTGCAGGCAGGAGAGTCCTGGACCCCTCTGAAACTCAGTCTCCATGGTCTACAGTGATTCTTCAGCTTGCCCCTATATGCAACAAACACAGCCCTGAACACCTCCCTCCAAACCCATGGGTGTTAAGAGAGACAGGCTTAGGTTCAAATCTTAGCTGTGTCTCTCATTAGTTCTATAGCTTGGTAGATAATTCAATCTCCCAGTTTGGGTGGCCTTATCTTAAAAGCAGGGGTAAAAATAACTACTTCACAGGGTTATTTTGAAAGCTTCTAGCTCATAATGAGAACTTGACAAATGTTAGTGTTCCTCATTCCTATTATGTCTCTTCAGCCTACTCTGTTTGCTATGGGTGGGGGGTAGTTAAGGAGTCACAGCCTTTGTCACACAATTATTACAGCTTGAGGCATTTGGGGTTTATTTGAAAATGGGAAGGACTCTGCCCAACCTGTCTGATATCCAGTCTCTGAGAGGAAACAGCCAGGGGCACATAAAGCCTTTTGTATGGCTGTTAAGATGAAGGGCAGCACAGCTGTTTGTGTGCACGTTTCAGGAGTAAATATTAATCTACTGAAACTCACTTTTGTCATTGGGTGTCTGAAAACCTGTCCTGTGCTTCTGAGTAGTGTCCCTGAGCTGAAGGCATTTGGGAAGGGTAGAAGTGTGGCAGTGGACCCCCCTAACCTTTGGTTCTGGCCTTATTGGCACTGGTTTAAATATGCTAGGGGACACCCTAGACCAGTAGGACACATATGACCAATATGTAGAGTTTTTCGTTGTAATTTTTGTTTACACCAGCTGGAAATTCTTGACTATAAGATCGAGAAACAATTGTGTCTTCTGGATAAAAGGAGCAAACCTAGGTATCATAGGTGTGAGGTGATAGAAAGTGTAGCAGAAGGAATATGAAAATTGGGGCAGACAGATCTGGGTGAGTCCCAACTCTGCGACTTACCAGTTATATGATCTTGAGTCTCTCCCTGAGCTCCAGGTTAATCCTCTTAATAAAAGTTGGGATAATAATATCTAGAATTAAATGACATAGAATGAATATCGTGTATGTGAAAGTATCTTACGTATATGTCCTTGTTTTTGACAAAATAGTTATAAGATGACAAGAACATATCATTTTGAAGACTACTTAAAGGTTTATTTTAATTAAAATAAACCAATTCCTGAATCCTAAATCTTAAAGTTCTCTCAAGATTTCAGATATCTTTATTCCATATCACAATGGGTGGTGACAGTGCCCACCAGTTAGGTGAATTACAAACTCACCAGGCATCATGGACAGCAAAGAGACCATCATCATTGGATTGTCCTGACCTCTTGGCCTCTGTACCAAGACATAGTGTACTTGATTGGGTCTTACTAGGGCCAACCACTCGACTCCTCATATTAATGAACTGTAATGACATTATTACTTTAGTTCTTTAGAGTAGAATAGTATCTTTGATAGCCATTTCTTCAAGCTTGAATCATGGTATTGAAAGCTGATTACAAATGCTTGACTCTCTATAAACTCACTGTTAATGATAAATATTTTGTATGTTTATTTATTTGAGAGAGAGAAAGAGAAATTGTGCATGAAGGGGAGGGACAGAGAGAGAGGAGAGAGAGAATCTCGAGCAGACTCTACACTGTCAGAGCCTGATGTGGGGCTCGATCTCATGAACTGTGAGATCATGACCTGAGCCCAAATCAAGAGTCAGACGCTCAACCAACTGAGCCACCCAGGTGCCCCATGATAAAGATTTTTGATATCTATATTGAAACTTATCTTTTGATTAATTATATGAGGTTGATGTTTCTTAGATTTTTTTAGGTATTGATGACACACATACAACGACGACATTGTATGTGTCATTAGATCACATACAAACGATTTTTTAAATGTTTATGGCCTGGAAACTGACAGACAAGTTGACACAGAAAAGCCAAAATATTTGAGTTAGGTACCTTGTAGCTGCTTTAAATGGAATCATCTCCTACTGGCTGTTTAAAGCAGTTGAAAGTGATTATTTTTCCATTTTCTTCTCTAGATCCTCAGTGGTGTTCCACCAGAGTGTCAATGAGGCTTAGTCACAGCAAATGCCAGTCAGGATTAATCCAGTGGTGGGGCAATCCTGCTAAGTGTAAGCCAAAAAAAGAAAAATCTAGGGAGTGTTCAAGAAACACATGTCTTGTTCTAGAAGCTGGTGACTGGGTGGCTGCAGGGCTAAGCTCTTAGCATGTTGGCTCAGTGGCTGAACATGGGCCCAGACAGAGGCCTCATGGTTGTTTCAGGCATGCTTATTTGAGTGGCCACTCATTGGCGTAGGGAATCAGAAAAAAGAAGCCTGAAACATATGGTTCTTGCCCTCTGAGATGGCAGAATATGAAATGAAATGTTACAGACGATGGCATCGTGCAATCCTGGGGGAGACGCAGCTTTGCTGTGGAAGAGGCACGGAAGATGCGACCAGGGCTGGGCTCTGAGGGTTCATCCTGGGATGCACGTGGGTGGTGAGCACCAGGGTAATGTGAACATTACCTAACCTTCCATGCTGTCAGTCAGTGTCAGTCAGCTTGGGTTTTTTACCAGGCTCAGAATCACCAGATAATGAGAAGGCATTTTTCTGCAGAAATCCTGCTCAGTTGATTAGGCAGCTCCAAGGGGGTGAGTGGGCAGGCTCTTGGTTGGAATGTCATTGTCATATTTATCAATGCATTAATCACCATTGGCTGTAGGAAACTGGGCTACAAGCAGGGTGAGTTCCATTCTCTGAAATGATAGACTTGGCATTTCAGGTAAGTAGCTGACATGGCCTGCACCCAAATTCCCCCTGGGCTTTTGTTAACCAAATGAACACAGGTTCTGTCCTGTCCAGAGCTCCTGTGGCCCTGACTAGACTGGACGTGGACCTACCCCAGGCTCCAGCCCCCAGCACAGCCTGTATTCTCTAGAATCCAGAGGTCCATCAGTGGACCTAGGGCCCCAAAGCTTTTGTATTTTCGCAGCAAGCACTGGTTGCCCTGGGTTTGGGGCTACAAATGTCACAAGGAAAACAGTCCAGGAGTACTCAGGCATGACCCTCCCAGTGGCCTCTTTTCTCAGGAGTCTGTCTCTTTCAGAGCCTACTCTGAGCTCTACACCCCATGGGTAGCAGAAGGTTACTGGGGGATTATCAAAGGATTAGGGAGCTTTGCTGAGTGAGCATGGATGGGGTACTTTCTGCCAGAGTGACTTTTCTGAAACAGATCTGATCACACCACCCCTCTATGGCTCTACATCTCCTACAGCTGTATTTAGACAAGTGTTGTCCAATCATCCTCTTCAACAAACTCATCCAGCAAAGGGAGTGCTTATAAAAATGCAGATTCCTGGGTCCACTCCCTGACCTGCTAAATCTGAATTTCTGTGTGCAGCATTCGGGAACCACAGTTAGAACAAACTCCCCCATGGATATCTCCTGTTACAGGATAAAATCCAAACTGCAGAGCCTGGAGTACAAGACCCACCAGGATGCGGATCTGTCTCTATCTTCTCTCCCCCTGGAAGCACATACTCACCTTGTACTCCCAGCTTCTAGCCAGACTGATGCACTGCACAGAGTTAGGGTCTCTCACCCCCTCCCCGCCGTTGCTCCCACTGCTTAGAACATGCTCCCTCCCATTCCCCTGCCTCCTTCCCTTTGTTTTCTTTTCTCCTTTTAATAATGTACTCAGCCATGTCTCCTTTGGGTTAAGCATGCTTCTTCCACTTACCTCTTAGCGGTGCTTATGCTGACTCATAATCATTCGGGTACTCATATTTCTCCCCATTGGACTATGAGTTCCACAGGAATGGGGGCCATGTCTTGTCCCTGGTTTCCCAGTGTGTACTATGCTTCCTGGCCCTTAGTACAGGCTCCGAAACCGTTGCAAATCAATCAAGTTCTCAAGTTAGAGGCACCAGAGACTTGAGTCTACTGGGTTTAGTACATCTTCTTAACAGAACTCCAATGGCAGCAGTGGTATTTATTTTAAATTCTCTTAAGGACAACAAAGGGATTAATACAGAAGCAGCTCAGGCAGTAAGATTAACCATGCACACTTTAGTAGCCATGATTAGGCATACTATATGCAACAAAGTACAAATGGAAGTACAATCACAAGTCCCACTGTTGTCCTGTCCAAACTATGCAAAACCATGCTCAACAGGCCCGTGGTAGGACTGGTAGGCCACTGGGGTTGTTGGTTGGGGGTAGGCTATAGTGGGGGGTCAGGGAACCCAGAAGCTGAAACTAAGATAGAGGTCCTACCCCAGGACTTTCAAGGAGAAAGGAGTGACGGTCTGGGTCAGCCTTGGCGGGCACACCAAGGGTTGGCGCTCCTAAGATCAAGTAGTGTTGCCAAGTCCTGAAGGCAGCAACTGTGGAAGGGGCCACAAACACCACCATCAGCAAGAGTCTGGAACCAGACAAAAACTGGGCCAAGAACTATGAAGAGTTTGGAAAAGGTAGAGCTAGCACTACCTTCCATGAGCTCCAGGGACAGCGTGGCAAGCCCGTGCGGTGAGGTTTTACGATGAAGGCCTTGTTTTGGGCAGTCCACTGAAGACTAGCTGTGGGCCCTGTGTGTGTTTGTGGGAACATGACACCTGCGGGAGGGTGGGCATCTGGGCCTGGTGTCGAGAAACCAACCCCTTGATGACAATCTTAACCTCCCCCCTCCCCTTTTAAATAAGCAACAAAATTTTATTTCTCACGGTTTTGGAGGCTGGAAGTTTAAGAGCAGGGTGCCAGCATGGTGGAGTTCTGATGAGGTCCCTCTTCTGGGTTGCAGACTGCTGACTTCCCTTGTGTCCCCACATAGCTGAAAGCAGAGAGAGGAAGCAAGCCTTCTCCCTTCTTGGACTCTGCTCCAGACCATGGCTTTTGTGGTTTTGAAAGAGGCCACCATCCCTCTTTCTGCTCTGGCCAACCATAACTCTTCCTTATCTGTCGCCCACGTGAAGGCAGATCACGGAATAGGAGGCCTATGTGTTTTCACGTTTAGAACATTCTCAACACTCCTAAAGCTGCGAGACGCAGGCTCTGGAACTTCCACTGCCGGCTTTACCTCTGCCTGCCTTTTGCAACCGCAGCCTGACAGGAGGCTCTTGTCCAGCCTCTCCTCACTCGTGGAGTCTGTTCCCAGAGCCCCAGGGCATGTCACGGCTCCGGAGTGTTTAGTCCAAGTGTCTCACCACCTCTGCTGCTTTAGCTTTCTTAAATCCTTTTGCCTCTTCTAGTTTGGCCTGATATCTGCCATTCTTCTCACCTCATCACAGAACCTCATGAAACAATGTTTGTTCATCGGATTTCCCATGGAATGATGCTGTTGGGGAGTGTCGTGAGGAAATACTGTCCCTGTGTCCCCCAAAGTCCGTTCCAGCCTGATGCTCCCTGCTCAGTTCTGTGCACGACCTCAGCTACCCGGTCTCTCTGCACACAGTTACGGCACTGTTTCAGATCTCTTCTCCACCTATCCTCCTGCCCAATCCCTAGCTTTGCGTCTCATTAGTGTTTTAAGAACTGCAAAACCTATCCCCTTCCTCTCTTCTTTCCTTCCTTTCAGCTCTTTGTTGGTAATTATAGAAATACTATGCTTTCTGAGAAGAGGGTCTGGCAAGCACATACATGCAGTTTTGGCCTTTGCTTGATACCCATCTGTTTCTCTGCTTTTTTTTTCTTTAAATTTTTTTTTTTAATTTTTATTTATTTTTGAGAGAGAGAGAGAGAGAAAGAGCGAGCAGGTGAGGGACAGAGAGAGAGGGAGACACAGAATCCAAAGCATGCTCCAGGCTCTTAGCTGTTAGCACAGAGCCTGACGCGGGGTTGAAACCCACGAACCTGCAAGATCATGACCTGAGCCGAAGCCAAATGCTTAACTGACTGAACCACCCAGGCGCCTCTCTCTGCTCTTCTTTTTAATTAAAAGACTGGAAGGTGTGAGCATTGGCTGAAGACCGATGGGGCCATTAAGACTTGAGCCTAATTCTGGCTCCGACATGGAGTCTCCCTCTGGCCTTGGGCAAGTTCCTTAAATCTTTTTATTGTCTCTAATGAAGAGTCCAGGCTGTTTCTCAGAGACAGGCTGAAAATTGTTGAAAATGCTAATTATTGAAAATATCTTCATAGCTACATCCGTTGGCAAATTCCACACTCCTTTTTGCAAGGTCCAGGGTCAGATACCCTAGTTTCCTTCTGCCTTAGCGCCTTCAGATAGCTGGCCTATTTTTTTTTTTATAGAACATCAAAAATAGGCATTCATTATTTGGAGTTATTAAAAATAAAAACACACTCCTGAGCAAATGGGGTAGAATGTAGTTATCAAAGCCAAGGTCTGTTGCTAATAAAAGTGTGTGTGTGTGTGTGTGTGTGTGTGGGCGGGCGCGCGCATGCACCCCTGCTGTGGGCCATGTCTATGTTATGTAACAACTGATCTTTGATCCCTGAGTGTTATCTGATGAGTAGCCAGTTGGAATTGGGATTCACATGGCTTGGGAGCTGCTAGTAGCCTTGCTCGGAACCGGACAATTTTATGGAGATTCAATCCTGCTTGATAAACACTCTCTCCCTGGTCTATCCAACACCAGCCCAGCTGGTTTTTGGGTCCAGTGATGTTGCTTACTGCGTCTTCCTAGAGAAAGAGTTCCCAATGATTAGTGTGGAGCCGGCTGCCGAGCTGGCAGCCGGCCCCAGGCTTGCAGGAAGTATTCTGGGTTCTCCTGAGGACATTTGTACATCTAAGCAGGGGTTTCCAGGCTTGCTCTGTTGAGAAGCTTTAACACCCTACGCAGCTGCCTGAGTTTCTTCGGAGGGAGTGTGTATGCTTCCCCACGTGGGATGGGGAGCCCAGTTTACTTCCCTTCAAGGCAAGCTCCTTGTTAGCTGACCCAGGGCCCGTTGTTGCCAGTGCACAGGGCCTAGGGGCCTGTTACAGCATTGGCTTCTTGGCTTCAGTCTAGAATGGCTCCTTTTTGGTTGTTGGGTGAGTCAAAAATGATATTTCTATCACATCACTTAAGTCAACCAATCTAGGCTGCTGTAAGCAAGATGCAAATGATTTTGGGCCACCTCATAGTCTAGGAGGTGTGTGCTGCATTGTTGGGCAGCTCTGCCCCCTCCCAGCCCCTGCTCCCCACCCCTCCTCCCTACTCAGGAACCCATAGTCCTTCTATCTTGTAGCTCTGCCATCCCAAGTCCTTGAGGTCATTTCCATGGTTGAAGCTGGGTTACCACAAAACCAAGTCCAGATATTAGATTGGAGAAGAGAGCAGGGAAGTGCACTCTGGTTCCAATGGTGCACATTATCACTTCCACTTCATTCTGCCAGAGTGAACTCAGTGACAACACTACCCCTTGCTACAAGTGTAAGGAATGCAGTCCCTACCTGGGCAATCACACACCAAGCCATTACTCTGTTATTGTGGAAGAAGAAGACAGACACTATATTGCATTGTAATAAATCTTAGCCATGACTACAACTATATGCAAGTCCTCCTAGCCAGTCTCTGAACGTAGGGGTGGCCTTGGGGACAACCATCATATGCTCCCACCAGTAGTGAGAGTTCCCACAACCCCGTGACTTTGCCCCAGGTTTGATAGCTTTTATGGACTGAATGTTTGTACCCCCTGAAATTCATGTATTGAAATCTAGTCTCCAATGTGATGGTATTAGGAGGTGGGGGTCTTTGGGAAGTAATTAGGTCATGAGGGTAGAGCCCTTATCCATGGGCTGAGTGCCTTTATAAGAGGCTAGAAAGCTAGATTGCTCTCCTTCTGCATGTGAGGATACAACAAAAATCAGCAATGTGCAACCCAGAAAAGGGCTCTCACCAGAGCCTGACCATGTTGGTGCCTTGACTTCCAGCCTCTAGAACTATGAGAAGTACATCTCTGTTGGTCATAAGCCACCCGGTCTATGGTACTTATAGCAGCCCAAGCTGACTTAAGACAGTATTATTTGACTTTCTAATTTTTGCCAACTTGATAGGTGTTAAGTAGTATCCTATTATTTGGATTTCCATTTCCTTGATTACTAGTGAGACTGAGCATCTTTTCATATGTTTAGTGACAATATGAGTTTCCTCTTCTGTGAAGTGCCTATTTATATTCCTTGCTCATTGTTCTCTAGGGCTGTTTGTCTTATCTTTTTGAATCTTAATAGTTCTTTATATCTGGATACTAGGGGGGAGGAGAATGATTAAAAACAGGGAGATAAGAAAATGAAGGCCTTTTAGGGATTTGGTTTGGCTGGATTATACATATATAATGGGGACTGACAAGGATTAAAACTGGAAGGGTAAATTGGGGACAAATGAAAGGCTATTAATGCCAAGTTGAGGGTTTTGTACCTTATTCTGAGATTTATGAGAATCACTGGAAACTTGAGTAGGTGCATGATCTTTTTGGGAAGACTTCTCTATTCCCTCCTACTTCCTGCTTGTTGGGATTGAGTGGGCTTCCTCTGGGCTCCTATAGGTCATTCATTTATATTCTCTCTCTCTCTCTCTCTCTCCTTCTTTTTTCCTCTTCCTTCTATCTCAGTCTGTTCAGACTGCTACAATAGAATACTGTAGCCTGGGTAGCTTATAAACAGCAGAAATTTCTTTCTCACAGTTTTGGAGGCTAGAAGTCTAAGATCAAGATGCTGGAAGATTGGGCATCTGATGAAGATCCACTTCCTGATTCACAGATGGCTGTTTTTTCCCTGTAACTGTGTATGACAGAATGGCTGGGGAGCTCTCTAGGATGGGACTAATCCCATTCACAAAGGTTCTACCTTCATGACCTAAGGACCCCCTAAAGGCCCCACCACCTCCAAGTACCAGCACATTGGGGGTTAGATTTCACCATATGAATTTTGAGGGGACATAAACATTTGGTCTATAGCACTCTCTTCCTACTGCATTGACCTGATCTGTTTCTGGGACAGCTTCCCCGCCGGAGTGATGTTAGAGCTTTATTCTTGTTTCATCGTAATTAGCACAGTGCCTATTTCAAAACAGCTGCTCAGTAATGATTACTGAACAGAATTCAAGAGCTTAATTTTGGGAAGCAGAGTATGGTATCGATGGATGGGAGAAAAGACAGATCAGCCCTGTTAGAAGCTGGAACATCACCCAGGCAAAAAGCAGTAAAGGTAGTGGAGAAAGGGAAATGATAAAAGCAAAATAAGAGGGACAGCTGAGAATGACCTAGTGATGCTGGAAG
Organism: Puma concolor; assembly: GCF_028749965.1. Classification (NCBI taxonomy): domain Eukaryota; kingdom Metazoa; phylum Chordata; class Mammalia; order Carnivora; family Felidae; genus Puma; species Puma concolor. Next base: position 80,199,906 of record NC_141674.1, read on the forward strand.
CTGGAAGGAGGAGGAGGAGATCGAGGAGGAGGGTGACTCTGAGATGTTGAGCCTTAGGGGGAGAAGAGTTCAGAATCTCAGAGATGGATGATAATTAAAAATTTTAAAAACGTACAAAGTTGCTTATAATGGCTTAGCATTCTGTAAATTTCAAGGCTTATGTCTTTATAGTGGTAAATACCACTGGTTACTCCAAAAAAGGGAAACTCTGTCCAAATAGAGGACTAAAAATAAATGCAGACTTCCTAGTTCTTCCCTGACATTTTTGCCCAAGAGCCCATATTTAAACATTAATCAATCTACTGACTGTGCTACTTTGTTTCTATAGAGCTTCTTGGTTAGCTGAGGGAAGGAACATGGATATTTGGAGCTGGGCCCTTAGACGCTGCTTTAGGCCAAGAATTGATGCTTACGCCCATAAGATATCCTGTTGCATGAGACCTGGCGGATGTGAAGCAGGCAAAAAGCCAAGCTCGGTGACACCTTCCTGTAGGCTGGTTGCTGTCGGTTGTTATTGATAAGGATCATCTTCTGTTTTGGAGCCATCAATCAAGATTGGAGATCTAAAATGATAGCTTCTGAGCTTGAAAATCATCCTCATTCTCCATCCCAAGAATTATCCTTGCTCATTTGGAGTGAAAGTCCCCACTGTATAATGGGAAAGGCAACAAGTGGTTTGGGAGTCCCTAAAAGGCACCCGGAGCTGCTTTTGCTGTCCCTCTAATACTAACTCTGCTTACTTACTGGAACAGGGTGGGCATAGTATGGCCTGTGAGCCAAATCCAGCCTCACCTATTCCATTAAATACTGTCCACAGCTGCTTCCGTGCCACAGTGGCCAAATTGAGTGTTTCAACCAGAGACTGTCTGACCTGCAAAGCTGAAAATGTTTGATATTTTTCGGAAAGTGGGCTGACCCCTGTGTGAGGATGTTAACACCATGAAGACAGAGGCTATGTCTTCTTTTCTGCTTAATTCCCAGAAAAATGGAACACTGGAATTTTTTCTGTTCCTCTTCTTCTGCCTTCAGTTTCTTTCCTCTTCTCTCTTACTCCTTTGCTTCTCTGGCAGCAGTCAGTATCGTTCAAGACCAAAGAGATTGCCAAGCTATGGTGGAAAACGAAACTAGCAGCACTGCCACACCACGTGCCGGAATGCTGTCTGACCAGGTGCTACCCGTGCTGTGCTTTGTAGATGAAATGTGCTTCCTGAAACTCACCATGACCGAAGACTATGGGATTTGGTAATAGTAAGCTGTGGTTCCTTTTGAAAGTTACGAATGTACAAGATCAAGAGGATGACTAGTTTAGGCCAAGTCCCACAAGACATATACATCTGAACCTTAATATCAGGCACCTGCCCAGAAAGCTGAGTGTATCATGGTGAGCTTTGGGAAAGGCTCTGAGGAGAGGACCTTTTGGGAGTTCTCATGTAATATATGTCTCAATTCTTCAAGAATATAAATTAAGTTATGACCCAGCAATAGCACTGCTAGGAATTTACCCAAGGGATACAGGAGTACTGAGGCATAGGGGCACTTGTATCCCGATGTTTATAGCAGCACTCTCAACAATAGCCAAATTATGGAAAGAGCCTAAATGTCCATCAACTGATGAATGGATAAAGAAATTGTGGTTTATATACACAATGGAGTACTATGTGGCAATGAGAAAGAATGAAATATGGCCCTTTGTAGCAATGTGGATGGAACTGGAGAGTGTGAGGCTAAGTGAAGTAAACCATACAGAGAAAGACAGATACCATATGTTTTCACTCTTATGTGGATCCTGAGAAACTTAACAGAAACCCATGGGGGAGGGGAAGAAAAAAAAAAAAAAAGAGGTTAGAGTGGGAGAGAGCCAAAGCATAAGAGACTCTTAAAAACTGAGAACAAACTGAGGGTTGATGGGGGGGGGGGGGGAGTGGGAGGGAGGGGAGGTGGGTGATGGGTATTGAGGAGGGCACCTTTTGGGATGAGCACTGGGTGCTGTATGGAAACCAATTTGACAATAAATTTCATATATTGAAAAAAAAAAAAGAATATAAATTAAGTTAGCAAACTGCTCCATAATGACCTTCATGATGACAGAAGTTCCAATTCTGACTTCTTGGTTTCCACGGAGCTCCATGTTGGACTACGTTGATGCAGAGCCAGCTGCCCCATGGCTCACCTCCCTCTCCTGCTTTCCCAAGGGGCCTCACGTGCCACGTGTAGACATGAGTCTGCATGATTGAAGACCACCTTTAATCCAGGAAAGAGGCCCACGCAGGCCCTACAAGCAGACTTTAGAACATTTGGGAAGGGAATTCCAGAGTTCTGGGCCTGATGCCTCCTTGGACACAGGCGTGAAATAACTGGAGGAAGACCAGAGTGGGACCCACAGGGAAGGCTGCATGGCCAGCCAAGTAATTTAATCTTTTTGGGAAATGGTTTCCTTTTCCAATAAAATGGTGCAAAACAAAACAGTTCGTTAAGGCCTTAGTTTTTGAACACTGAGGTATTTTGTAGTTCTACAAGGCTGTTCTATGAATCTGAAACTTCTAGCACCTAAGCTTTTCTTAACTTGACAACCACCTTGGACAATATGCAGTAGCAATTCTGCCCTGTGAACATCAGGAGTCACAAATGATTAATCTTGGGATCTGCTTGAGGCACTGAATTATCACATTGAGGAAACCAAGCCCCACATAGCTTGGGCTTAGTGGGCTAAGTCTTTCTGGTGCTTGAAACAGCTGTCCCACCAAGGTCATGCTGCCGTATTTCTAGGGATAATCTTCCTTTCTCCATAAAGTTTGCAGGACTGGTGTTACAGAACTGCGTCCTTGTTGGCCCCGGGGCAAGTACCCAGGGTGTCACAGGGTATCTTTCTTCCAAGCCCAAAGCTTGTTGTCTGCCTCACTTTCCCTTTACTGTCTCTTTAGGAGGGCCATAATAGCAGGCAAAAGTAAAGTTTTCTAGGAGTTTTGTTTTGTTTTACTCAGAGTAAAAGATTCTTTTTTGATTCTCCATTATTCCAAAATCTTCAGCTCCCCCAGAGAACTGGAACCTGAGAAGATCTGGCAACAAGTCACATTCCTGGAATATCTCCTGAGTGGTCTTTTTTCTGAACTGACTCTCCATTTTCTCTACCTCTTCTTTGTAAATCTTATTAAATCAGATTGGGAGACCTTTTAATAGAGTAATATGTTCTCAGGATATTTGAGCCACACTTCCAACAGGAATACTCTTCAAACCCAAACGAAGCATAAACATGCCTGTTCCTCCTGGATTTTTCCCCCCTGAGTGTGTTTTGTAATTGGTATTTTTTAAAAAAGCATGGCATCCCTGTTGGTCTACCTGCCCTTTGCTGCTGTCTTTAGCTTTCAGAGGTATCATTTTCTTGGACCTATTTCTTTTCTGCATATATTTCCTTGCTGGGTTTTTATAATGTTTAGTTTGGCAAGTAATTATTGAGTGTTTTTTGTGTGTCAGGAGCCGGGGAAAATGACAGAAAAGACAGACATTTCCAGTGGAGAGCTCAGGTGTAGTTGAGACGGGCAGCTAAACTGAGCTTTCCTCCCCCAGGCAGGGTGGGATTTCCTCCCATATCTGACTCTTCCCAGTCCTGGACTCCTTCCCCAAACCATCACGACCCAGCACAAATGAGTGATTATGCTCCTCTCCCCACACCTTAGTCTCCTTTGTGATATGGTAGTTGCTGACTTAGATGACAAAACCAGACAGAATGCAAGGGCATGTGGTAAGTATCAACAGCATGCTCTGGGATTTCCCAAACTATTTTAATTCTAGCTAAAATGGTTTTATGGTTTGGGTCATTGGTAGATTAAAAAAAAAGTCAAAACCAGATTAAGCTATGAGGCTACCAGAGTGGTTTTGTAAATCTGTAGTTTCCTGATAAACATCTATAATGGGTAAAGCGGTGGGCCAGTAAATGTGCAGGATTTAAAGCTGTGTAAGCCCTCTGCTTTCTGCCTCTGGGGAAGCATAGGAGTCTCGCTGAGGGAAAAAAGGTCACCGCCTCATGTTCACTTTCTTCCACTTGCCCTTCTCGGGAAGAGCTACTGAATCTCAGCATCTCTCTCCTGCTTTCCTCCCTCACCCCAGGACTTTGGATTATACTGAGTGTTATGTGTGTGGAGCAGCCCTGCTTCAGAAAGTGCTTGAACTAGGAAGCCTGTCTGTGGACCATATAGAGAAGACCGCCTTAGCAAGGCACTGTTTGCTCTCCTCATCCACAAGTCTCTTAAAATGGTTTGGATTAAAAACGATTATGTTCTGATTCTTCGTGAGCTTTTCTGCGAGCAATCAGATGTCCTGTGAACCACTACCCCCTAACATCCCTGCAGAAGATGCACACGTCAGCACTGTGGAAATGGCACAGCACTGTATGAGTGAGGCGTCGACATCTTTAAAGAGTTACATAGACATACTGGATCTCATATCCAACCGAGGATCCACTCTCACCTGCCCTTGCCTCTTTGTCTCCTGTCCTAATTACACCTATGAGGTAGGCACTCAATAAGCTGGGCAAGCAGACAGGAAACCTAGATTCAGGTAATACTCAGCTGACGATGGATAATGTTTACATGCATTACCAGCTGGGTGTTTTCCTCAAACCCTCTAAAGCAGACTTGCCGTGGAACCTCAAGACCAGTCCATTCACTTCCACCCCAGCGTTTCAGAATCCTGCCGTGACTAGCACTTCTGGGACAACTCTCACAGAAGCTCACACAGCGACAGGAAGCTACGCAGGCACAAAGGAGGTCTAAATACCAGATGACGCACACCGGGGAGACGAGTGAATTCAGTCTGTGATAAGCACGTTTGCACTTTATTTTCTCCTTAAAAATCTCACACACACACACACACACACACACACACACACACACACACACACACACACAGAAGCAGATCCATTGAAAACGAGAGTGATATCCAGTCAGTGCCACTAGGAGGGTAGGCTGGGGTTCTACTTCCGCTGGCTGGAGGAAAAGGGTTTCACATTTTTTTGCCCGGGTCGGTTTTACCGTCAGGTGTTCCAGGTGAGCAAGTCAGTCTTGGTTTCTCTCTGAAAGAGTCCGCTTTGGAGTCCGCTGCCTGGCCTGCATGTGTTTGTTTCTGCTGCTGAGCTGGTCTGGTCAGATGACCACATGGCAAAGGCTCCCGCATTTCCAGCTGCCCGCGGTTTCTTTCCGGCCATAGCGAATGAGTGGTGTGGAGATCAGACCTGTGGAGGAGATCAGATGGACTCTTGTCATCCTGGATTTTTGAAGAGATGGCACATTGGCTTTTAGATTTTAAAAGTTAAACATCTGTCAATCAATTGCTGAAGGAAGCTCCGCTGAGGACAGTGGTTCTGTCAGATCACCAACGTACGGGCCATGCTTGTTTCCTTGTCTGCGAAAAGGTTGGACCAGATGACCCCTCAGGTCCCTCTGGCTCTACAGTGTAGACATTACAAAGACTCATGCCACATGTGTGCACATGTTTACCTCTTAGAGGGAAGCTACACCCTCTGTGCAGTTTCCAAAGGCTGTCATGGTATCTTTTGGTTTGTTTTTAGCCTAAAAACGTTACCATGCTCTTGTCTTGAAAACCAAGAATCATAACTTAGGTAATTCATGAGGTACAGAATTCCCTTTGTGTAGTTCCTACAGAGGTGGCCCCTGGGAAGCATGAAAATCTGACAGGGGCATGGAAAGGTGGGAGAAATTGAAGCTGGGGTTAGGATAGCAGGCTCCAAATCAAAGTCAGGCATTACGTCCAGCTCCTAGAGAATTGGACACCTTTTTAACTGCAGAGACATGGCATCTGGTTAGAAGGTACAGGTTGAACTCCTATACCAGTCATGGGGGGGTGGGTGGGAGTGTCAGTAAGGAGGGGGTTGGATGTAGGCCTACCCAAATCTGGACAAAATGTGGTTTATCAATTCTCTGGTTTAAAAATCACACATCCTCTTAAGAAGATGATTAATCTAGTATTAAGGGCTAAGAACATGGTTTGAGGTAGGGCAAAGATCCCAGTCAAGGTTGACAATACTTCAGAAACTAATTGATAAGGATATGAGTTGTACATGGAAACTCTTTAACAATGTGTAAGATTAAGGATCAGACTCACCACCAGAAAAAGAAAATCCAATTAAAAAATGGGCAGAGGACCTGAAAAGACATTTTTCCAAAGAAGACATACAAATGGCCATCAGACATATGAAAAGATGCTCAACATCACTCAACATCAGGGAAATACAAATCAAAACCACAATGAGATGTCACCTTATCCTAGTCAAAATGGCTAGTATTGAAAAGATAAGAAATAACAAGTGTTGGTGAGGATGTGGAGAAAAGGAAACCCTCATGCACTGTTGGTGGGAATATAAATTGGTGCAGCCACTATGGAAAACACCGTGGAAAACAGAAATACCACATGATCCAGTAATTCCACTTCTGGGTATTTACCCAAAGAAAACAAAAACACTAACTCACAGGGATACATGCACTCCTTTGTTTATTGCAGCATTATTTACAATAGCCAAGATATGGAAGCAGCCCAAGTGTCCACTGAGAGATGAATGGATAAAGATGTGGTATATTGTGGTAAGCATAGCATAAGGTATAGAGAAGTTGAATTATTATGTTGTATACCTGAAACATAACATTGTGTGTCAACTATACTCAAATAAAAAAACTAAAGAAAAAGATGTGACACACACACACACATACACACACACACACACACACACACACATACAATGCAATATAATTCAGCCATAAAAGAATGAAATCTTGCCATTCATGACAACATGGATGGACCTAGAGGCTATGATGCTAACTGAAATAAGACAGAAAGACAGATACCATGTGATTTCACTTATATGTGTAATCTAAAAATCAAAACAAATAAGTCAGAAACACTCATAAATACAGAGAATAAACTGGCAGTTGCCAGAGGGAGGGGTGAGGGGCATGGATAAAATAGGTAAAGATGACAAAGACATACAAACTTCCAGTTATAAATAAGTCATGGGGATGAAAAGTATGGCATAGGGAATATAGTCAATAATATTGTAACAATGTTGTATGGTGACTATCATGAGCATTTGTAATGAATATAATTGCCAAATCACTACAGTTTTATAACATTTTATGTTGTCTACCTGAAAGTAATATTGTATGTCAATTACATTTCAGTTAAAAAAAATTGCATACCAAAAAAAAAAAAAAAAAAAAAAAAAGAATAAGGGTCAGGAACTCGTCTGAGTTGTTCCTGATTCTGGAAACACATGTGATGGTCACTCAATTATAAACCGTAGTTGACTGATCATCTATCTACTAGTTTTCTATCAAAACTTTGACCCTTACTTGTTTCCATAAAACAGATTGTGACCCTCTATAAACCTCATCCCAAAAGATATTTTCCAGTACTGAGTACTTTAAGAACTCAAAACATCCTTGATAAGTAGTCACACTGCTCTGAAGATAATGAAATGCTGGTGTGGTCCTTGCTCACAAATTGGGGCTGGGAAGCCACCAGCCTGCTGAATTTCGTCAAGCTGTGCTCTCACATTTGTTTGGAGGCAAGTGGTGAATGTTTACTAGAACTTATTGAGAGACATGACCTTTTTCTTGTTTGTAAGAGACATTAAGGGAAATTATTTTAAAGTAGTACAATGTAAACAAGAATGTAGTTACTATTGGTTTCGTGACATTTATTTACATACAATGTTATACAAGAGGATTTTTGCAAACCTTTATAAAGGTAATATATCATTAAGTCAGACTTAGGGTTTAAGTCACAAATTTATTATAAAAATGTGCCAATTTAATAAATGTGTTGCAGTAGGTTTTCTAATATTTGTATACTAAAATGTGACAGACAAAATAGAAAAATGGTCACATCCAAGAAGAGGGACAATTTTGGAATTAAATGCTGCAGATCACAGACAATCAGCAGCCCCTACCTGGCCTAAGGATGACCTGGTTTTAGCCCTTTAAGAGAAAGTATACTGGGTGGTGGTGGGGAGACCATTGCCAGTTCTAAGAAACACTTTTGCTGCCCAGTGATGTATTTTAAGTTATAAAAGATATTCATAACTGGAAATGGTGTTCAAAGAATAATTTTCTACAGGTGTAAACATCAAGTATAAGATTTATAAATGAGGAAGAGTGGCCAGAAAATATTAGCAGAACTATCATTACCTGGACAGATGCCTTTATTTAGGCCTTTCTGGGTCCTCTAGGGAGATGGGGTGGGGGCAAGGTTAACCTTGTCAAGTAGCTATTAGATCTCTACTGGTCAAGAGCAAAGGGAAAAATTCATTGCAAGCATGGCCTTGAAAAGAAGTGTTTCAATCCATGGCAAGATTTGTGTGTTTTTTGCAATTAAGAAGCCTGTGGGAGGAATGAGAATTTTATAGGAAATAAGGTTTTGCACATCTTTACTTATTGTAAAACTGCTTTGATTTTATTCTCCAGGTAAGTTTGGATAGAATGGCTGAATTAATTTGTCCTTTTAAAATCCCAGGCTTGGGATGCCTGGCTGGCTCAGTTAGTAGAGCATAAAACTCTCAATCTCAGGGTCCTGAGTTCATGCCCCATGTTGGGCATGGACCCTCCTTAAAAAAAAAAATTCCCAGGCTTCAGCCAAGGCACTTGGATCCTGGTGCCTCCTGCAGTACTTTGCTCTCTCTCTCTTTCTGGCAACTGGGATGAGGTGGACATGCTCCTTACATGGATCACCATGCCAGGAGAGGCTCCTGGAAGCACCTAACCCAAAGGTTATCACAGGCCAGGACATACCTTCTGTTGCTTCTTCCTCCACCATCTTGATACATTTTTTAAATTAATTATTTTTTAAGTAATCTCTACACCCAACATAGAGCTCAAACTCACAACCCCAAGGTCAAGAGTAGCATGCTCCACTGACTGAGTCAGCCAGGGGCCCCTTGACATTTTTATAAAGAACAAAGAGCCCTCTTCCTAAAACAGACAATCTTTGCTCTAACCAACTATGTCCACCATTGAAATGGAGTGTCAATTAATTTCCTTCCTTTGAAACTCAAACATATGACCAAAAACATAAATGTCAAGTATCCCAACAACCCAAGCATTTAAATATTCTCTATTTTCCCTGCGTCATATTTCCAAAATCCAAGTTTTTTCACTATAAGCAAAAACATACGGGAAAATTCTTTTCAAAAAACGCTCTCCCACACCACCCAGATGGCTCCCTGATTACAAAAGGAAACTACACAACCACTGACTGAATAGGCCTTAGCTCAGAACTGGTGGGGAGTGGCAGGGATGTGGTGATGTGGTGTGGGTGGAGTTCTCTGTGGGAGGCGTATCTGGGCCTTGGGGTCCCTCAGGCCCAGTGGACCAGTCCCCAAGCTGAGGATGTGCCTCAAACAGTGAACTAGGAGAGAGTGACAGGAGTACCTTGGCTTGTCGGCTTGCTCCAGCAGCTCGAGGGTGCAAAGGGAGGTCATGAATTTCAGTGTGCTGTTTAGCAAAATTCACAAATACCTAGAAGCAAGAGTAGGAGAGAAAGAGTAGGTAGATGTTTCCAGAAGAATGGTATCTGCCACCCATCACTTCCTTTCTCTTTTCCCAGTTAATATACAGCCCTGCTAGAGCAGCCATGTTCCGCAGGAGAGGTAGCCTAGCCACGAGTGCCCAGGATCTGGCTGGTTTCTTAGAATTCTGAGCTAAGCCAAAGGAATTCCTGAGGGAGGATTCAAAGGCTTCTGGGCAGATTCTCAGCTAGCAACTATCCTCCTAAACCTCTAAAGAAACTGAAAACAAAAAAAACAAAAACAAAAGCAGGAGTCTGATCTCTTCTCCCTTCTGTTCTTTATTCATTGTGCACTATGGCTAGGACTCTCTCTCCTGCCTTCATCCACTGGCAAGAAGGTGCTGGGGAGCCAGCTCCTCAAAGGGGAAATGGAGACTTGCCTATTCCCATTGCTTTATTAAACAGTCTTAAGGATGTTTATTTAAAAAAATAGCAACAACAAAACCCTCAGAAACCACGCAAATGTCCAAATGGATGAATGGATAAACAAAACATGGTATGTACATACAATGGAACATGACTCAGCCTTTAAAAGAAGGCTGACACGTACTACAACATGGATGAACTGGAGGACATGATGTTAAGTGAAATAAACTAGAGGCCAAAGGACAACTGTACGGTTCCACTTACACGAGGTAGGTGGAGTAGTCAACAGAAAGTAGAACGGTGGTTAACAGTGGCTGGTGGCGGGGGGGGTGGGGTGGGGGGAGCAGTTAATGGGGAATTATTGTCTAATGGATACAGAGTCTCAGTTTGAGAAGATAAAAGATTTCTGGGGATGGATGGTGGTGATCCAGTTTATAATAATGTGACTGTACTTAATGCCACTGAATTGTACATTTAATAATGGTTAATTTTGTTATGTATACTTTGCCATAATAAAAAAAAAAGTGATCACATTAAAAACCCTGACATACTGCACACAGGTTTACCAAAAATCACTGAATTGAACACTTTGAATGGGTGCATTTGAATGTATGTAAATTAAGCATCAGTAAAATTGATTTGAAAAGATAACAAAAGCTACCACCACAAGCCAGGAAGGATGAAATAAAGTCATAGTATAGTGGGGAAGGATGATGTAAAGTCAGTGAAATTTGCTTATATTTCTAACGTATTTCTAACATATTGTTAGAAAACAATTTCTGATCTACCAAGCTTTACTCTAATGGACAGAGGAACCATAGTGTTAAAAATCAGGCATGCTGTGCTCCCTATCATGTGGCTTCCAGCCCAGCCTGTGCATCAGTTCTGTACATGGTACCCCTCAGGCAACTTGCCTGGTCCAGTGTGGTCTGCGTGACTGAGTACTCCTCGATGAGCAGGCTGTCCTTGTGGGAGATGAGCAACCGGAAGATCCGGGCCAGGGAGGAGGAGGAGACCTGGAACTGGAGCATGTTGTAGTGTCTCTCCCTCTGCACGCTGCCCGGGAAATTCCCCTGGAAGAACTGCTCCACTGGATTCAGGTCCGGAAGCAAGTCTTCCTTAGGGGATTTGATTTTCATTGTGACAATGTAGCCATCTCCAAACCTAGGGGATACACGTGGCGGCATGGCACAGGCATGTTAGTGGCTGGGTCTAAGACAATTCCAAAATAAGGAATAGATAAATCAAAAATACTGGGGATTAAAGGCCCATACAACAGACCTTGTGTGTATGTTTAAAACTAATAGGAAAAAAAAAACAATGACAGTTCCTGGAGAGATAGATTGATACTAGTTTTTAGAGGTCTAAATGTCTGTGTGGTGAAGTAAGTCACCAGACCTGTGACACAGATGTTCCTTGCTCCCTTCCCTCCCACATCCCTGCTGAAGTCAAAGTGGTTTGAGCCCCTTGGGGAGATCACAACCTACACGTGAAGGAATATGGGGCTAGTGTGTACTCAGTGATAGAAATGCTGCCTGGTCCTTCTAAGGGATCTCCAGGAGGGAACAGAGACTTAGGAAGGCAGCACTTCCCTGTGGAAGCTTCCAGAAAAAATGAAGCTGCTAGGGTCAGAACTATCAGTGCTTCTCTCTTCCCCTCACCAGGTGAACTGGTCACCCACATATGAAAAAAGACTGGTCCACCAGGGAGTGCGGCTAGCTGGCTTCCCTACATGCTCATGTCAGGGTATACTGTGTCAGTTCTAATTTATTTCAATGCTCCCTCCATGACCAAGGGTTGTTCCCCTCTACAATAAAATACCTTTCCATTCAGCTCCAGAAAACTGACGGTCTCTCCACATTGGAAACATTCCCCTCTCACCTGTTCTCCCATGAGGACAGTGAGGAGTGAGAGGGAAAGGGGTAGGGAATCCATCGTGTCTCCTGCATTTGGGCCCAGGAAGCTATGACACGGGTCTGGTGGCCTCATATGCTGATGTCCCCCTAGATATTTGTGCAGTGACCTAGTTGTCATTGCTCAAGGGGCCAAACACCCAAAAGCAGCGAATCTACTAGACCTTGCTGTCAATGGCTTATCTGCCCTGATGCATATGAAGGATGATGTGTCCTGTGCAACAGTCCCAGGGGTACATCAAAACTAAGCATCTTGGCCTAGATAAGGTGGGTTATGTACTGTTCCTTTGCCAACTAGCACACTGACTTTTATATTCTGGGCTCTTACAAAGTGTTTGTTAAATAAATGAATGGTAACTATAAATCTACCCTTCCTAGTTTTTAAAGCATATCAGAATGCAAGGAAGCATGGCATTATTATCATAATCTTATTTTAACTGATTGTTGGCTTTGGCACACAAACTATTATTCATAATGCATTATATCTAGTAGTTTACAATTTGTAGGGACAGGGTAATCCTACTAAAGATTATTGGCATTGTTAGTTTGTCATATACTACATTGTTACTTCTCAAACCCCAAAGCATACACGTGTCAGAAAGGAAAACTGATTCCCAGGCCATTTGGTCCCCTAACCATCCCTATGTTGGTCATGGACTCTTATTCAATTGATCATGAGTGCTGGATCCATGGGGATAAGTGGTGGGATAATGAGGCAGTGGTAGTGACCCTCCCTCATCTCAGCCAGGCTCTGTATGCCCCAATCAGATCCCTATCTGGAGACTCAGGGAACCCTCAACCACAGGCAATTAGCCCAACACAGAGTTTCTTTCAGCACAGCAGCTTTCTCTGTTGCTGTGGAACAAGGACCATACCATACCTCTGACTGTGGGATAAAGGCAGCAGGACCCTCCCAAGTGTCAGCAGAGAGCACAGGGCCTGGCTGACTCCCCTCTGCTCCCAAGAAAGGTATCAAAGGCAATCCGCTAGCATATCCTTACTTGTACTTGAGGTGCTGAATGGTGCCCAGACACTGAAAGGTGCCTTTTACCATGATGGCCAGCCGGGTACACAGAGCCTCACATTCTTCCATGCTGTGGGGCAGGAGAGAGGAAGTAAGAAGTAGGGAGGACTCCTGTCTGCCTAACTGCTCCATCCCAGCCCCTGGGAATCTCTTGCCTGTGGGATGTGAGGACCACAGCTCTCCCTTCTCTGATGATGCTCACGATGATGTTCCACAACATGCGGCGTGCCTGGGGATCCATGCCCGTGGTGGGCTCATCCTGTGGGAAGACAGAGAGGGCAGTGAGCTAGGCTTGGAGCCAGCCTCTCCTGGTTATTGCACCCTGCTTGGTTGACTCTCTCTGAGCAGCTGTGCTCTCTGCTCTCTGGCACACAATGGGCAAAGTGCCTCCCCAGTGGGCAAGACTTGAGGAATCTAGGCTTTGGATATAGAAGACAGAAGATGAACCAGGAGATTAAAGAGAAATTATGATACCCATTGGCCCATTTCAGCCCATGAATGGGTTAAAGTTGATTAAGACAATGGGAGAATGATATTAAAAATAAAAAAAAAGCAACAACCCTACACATACATTTACAAGGAGGCAGAGAGATAGCCCAGGTGACTTTTATGAGTCACCTCCCAGTCCTGAGACTCCTGCCCTCATAAACCCCAGACCACATGGGCACAAGGGCCTTCAGTCTGGTACAGATCCAGTGAGAATCACATGACCCTTTGATCTAGGCCAATGCTCCTGCCCACTTTGTATCCCAAACAGACCTCCTCAGTAGTAATTCCTGACCGGAGGGACTGAACTTCCCTGCTGTAAGCCTGTGGGCCCACAAGAGAGTTCCCAGGGACTCACAGTAAGAATATGTTGTGACTCCAGTTTCCCCCAAGAGTTGTGAATCAAACACTGGGTTGATTTGTTCAAAACAAGTAGTTTAGGAAACCGTCTAGATGAAAAGAGACCGTAGCAGTTTCTAAGTCTACTGCCCCAAACACAGAGATGCAGCACTTATTTTAAGCCCTTGGGCTCATCTGTCCCTGCAGGTCCTGGTGGTCCTTACCAGCAGCACCAGAGGCGGGCAGCCTATCAGTGCAATGGCTGTGGAGAGTTTCCGCTTATTGCCTCCACTATAGGTGCCAACCAGGCGGTCTGCATAAAGAGACAGGCCCAGGCTCTGAATACTCCAGTTTGTCACCTAGGGAAGAGAAAGAGATCCCATTTGGAAAAGATATACAATCAAACACATCAAACCTCCACCAATTCAAAGTCTTGGGCTCCCAGATCTCACACGTTCAGGATAGACCCAGCTAGGCTGAAACAAGGCCACCTGCTGGCTCATGGGCTTCAGGAGCCAGATGTCTCCCTTGCACACTGTGCCTGACAACACAGTGTGGCTTGGTGTATCCCCCTGAGAAATGATCTTCAGCCTTGTGAAGAGCAAGACTATGCTTCTCACCCAGTGTCCCAGACTATGGCTAGAGTGGAAGACTCCTAGGGTCTCAGACCTGTTGCTTCCATCCTTCAACCGGGTCACACTTGAAGTCTCATGCATCTAATATATACTTATCGAGCAACTACTATGAGTCAGGCACTGGAGAATAATGGTGAACACAGCCATTGTTGTTGTACTCACAGGGTGGAGGATGACACACAATCAAAATAAACAGAAAAACGAAAGGTTGTAATAGGGCTTTGAGGAAAATCAACAGGAAAAAATGATTAAGAAAACAGTGTGAGCTTGTGTGTGTATGAATGTGCACAGGAAGAAAACTAGAGAAGTCTTTGGAGACAAGGCCACCATGCTTCTGCCTTCTGTGCATATAACTCTGCCTGGAATGTTCTTCCCCTAGATATCCACGTGACTCCCTCTGTCACCTCTTTTAGGTCTTCACTAAGAGGTCACTTCCTCTGTAATGCTTGCCCTGGGCCACCCTACTTAAAAGTGCAATTCCTCCCCCCAACAATTCTTTCCTACTTTATTTTTCCCTTACTGGCTTTTCACTTTCAAATGTACTGTGTATTTTATTTACTTATCTATTTATTACCTGTCCCACTAGAATGTAAGCTTCACTTTTAACTTATTTGGAATAGTTTCCAACTTATAGAAATGTTTAAAAATAAGAATAATACGAAAACACTCATAAACACTTTACTCTCTTTTCTTTCCTCTTTCCCTCTCTTATACACACATACACACACACACACACACGCACACACGCACACACGCACACACGCACACACGATTTTTTCAGAGCCATTTAAGGTAGTTACATATTGTGGCCCTTTACTCCTAAATACTTCAGTGTCTACTTCCTAAGAAGAGAAATACTCTTACATAACCTCAGTATAGTTAGTTATCAATGTCAGTAAATTTAACATTGTTATGATATTTTCATCTGATCTACCCTTCATAGTCTGGTTCTGTCAGCTGGCCCAATAATGTCCTTCATGGCATTATTCTCTTTTCAGTATAGGATACAATCTAGTGTCCATTACTCAGCCACTCTGTCTACTTAGCTCTTGTGGTCAGAACATTTCCATAGCCTTTGTCTTTTAGACTTTGATACTTTTGAAGGGTACAGCCCTTGTATTTTTTTTTTTAATAGAATGTTCCTATAGAGTTTGTCTGGTATTTTCTCATGATAATATTCAGGTTACACATTCCCAATCAGAATATTATGGAGGTGAAGCTGTGTCCTTCCCAGAGTATCACCTCTAGGGGTAGAAATGTCCAGGTGCCCCTCACAGGGGATGTTGATTTTGAACACCCAATTAAGGTGTTGTGTAATTTCTCCATTGTAAAATTATTATGCTTCCCCCTCACAACCAATAAACAATCTGTGGAGATACTTTTAAGATATACAAATATCTTCCTTCTCAAAAAAGTTTCCCCTAGATTTAGCAGCCATTGATGATTCTTGTACAGTTAAATCTTTATTATGATCACTGCAAAATGATTTTTCCAACTCTAGAATTTCTTCCACACTAACCAGTTGGCTCTAAGCATTTGAGTGTAGGCAGAAACCATCCCCTTTTCTCTTGTTTATCTATTTAACAGTATGGAGTTATGAATTCCCATGGTTCTCCCAATGTTTTATACTTTGTCATGGTATTTAATTATTTTGACGCTCAAATTGTACCATATTTGGCTATTGGGAGCCCCTTTGAGATGGTTCCTATGTGGCTATGGCATGATTCTTTTTTTTTTTTTTTTTTAAGCACTTTACTTTCTGGTATAATAAGATGTTCCAAGCTCATTTTATACCTACATTTTCCCAGCCCTGGAATTTGTCATTTGTCTGAGGAGTTATGGTTCCTGTTACTGGGGAATGAGATTAGACACCAAAATTTGGGCTTTAAGTGTACTCACTGCTACTAGAGTATTTCTGCTTCTTGGCCCTTTCAGAGGACAGATATACACATACACAAACATGCACATGTGTATGTATACACATTTATATGCGTATGTGCAATATACACAAGCCCATATGCATGCATGCACAAACACATGCATATCAATATTTCATGAGTTGACAGAGATATTTTAATTCCAATCCAACCCCACAGGGTTCTTTCTTGCTTTCCCCCTTTCCATATTTGTAGGTCTTTTCTTACACAGTGAGAACTCTGGCTTCAAACAACATTAACACATTTATTCATTTACTTAATCCAGTAACACATCTAAAAATGTTTCAGAAATGCTTTGCTCATGACACCATAAAAAAACAAATCAACTAGGGGCGCCTGGGTGGCGCAGTCGGTTAAGCGTCCGACTTCAGCCAGGTCACGATCTCGCGGTCCATGAGTTCGAGCCCCGCGTCAGGCTCTGGGCTGATGGCTCAGAGCCTGGAGCCTGTTTCCGATTCTGTGTCTCCCTCTCTCTCTGCCCCTCCCCTGTTCATGCTCTGTCTCTCTCTGTCCCAAAAATAAATAAACGTTGAAAAAAAAAATTTAAAAAAAAAAAAAAAAACAAATCAACTAAAAAGAGCTTGGAATTTGTCTGTAGTTCTTTCCCTCTGCTCTGCCTGCCCAAGGCTGAGGAAATATAGTCAGATACTGTGCCCTCAGTTATTTATAGTTCTTTTCCTCCCCTTCTGTATGGTTATGATACTTACTTCAAATAAAATTGGATTAATTTGTTTCTATTTGCTTTCAGAGTCAGAATTTTCTTTTTGTTTTTATTTTTACCCCTTCCCATTTTTATTAATTTAGTTTTATTTTATTAATACATAGAACACTAACATGCTTCCAAGAGTCAAAACCATACAAAAATATATCCTGAGAGAAGTGTTATTCCCTCCCATTTCCATTTTACCCCATTTCCCTATTGTTAGTTTCCAAATTCATTGTGTTTTAGGACTATCATTCCTGTATTTGTATTTGTAAAGCTAAGCAGACATATGTCTGCTTTCTTGGTTTTCCTACTTTCTTACATTAAAAAGTAGCATCCTACAGCCCATTGTAATAGTGTCTTAATGTATGGAGTTGACAAATCACTGCTATACACCTGAAACCAATATAATATTGTATGTCAACTATACTTCAATAGAAAATAGTGGGAGAAAAAAGGTAGAATTCTACATGTGCTCTTTTACCCTTTGCTTTTTGCACTTAAAAATATCTCTTGGGGGGCACCTGGGTGGCTCTGTCGGTTGAGCATCCGACTTTGGCTCAGGTCATGATCTCACGGGCTGTGAGTTCGAGCCCCGTGTCAGGCTCTGGGCTGACAGCTCAGAGCCTGGAGCCTGCTTTGGAGTCTGTGTCTCCCTCTCCCTCTGCCCCTCCCCCACTTGCACTCTGTCTCTCTCTCAAAATAATAAATACATATTAAAAAATTTTTAAAAATATCTCTTGGAAATAACTGCATTATCAGTTCACAGAGATTTTCTCTCTCTGTGCATGCGTGTCTGTATGTGTGTAACAGCTGCATAAGATGTATTCAACCAATCTCCTATGCCTGAATGTTTAGGTAATTTCTAATGTTTTAATTTTTTGTGACTACTAGTACAATGAATAACTTTGTGCATATGCATTTTGCGCTGTGGGAGGTATATATCTGGGGTAAGCTCCCAGAAGTGGGATTGCTGAATCAAAGGATAAATGCATGTATTATTTTGTTAGATATGAAGGCAGGGATTTTCTTGTTTTGTTTACTGCCATACCCCCATTTTCTATAACAGTATTTGGCACATAGTAGACACACAGTAAGCATTTGTTGAATGGATAGCATGCTCTAACTTTCCCACGTCTAAATAAATGCACTCTCACGAAACAGGTTTAGGGTTTACCAAACTTCTGAGTAGCCACAAGAAACCATTTTTTACCCTTTCGATTTCATCTGCTGGTACACCTCGAAGACGGGCATAAAGATAAAGATGTTCTCGCCCTGTGAGCTGGTCATCGACTGCATCAAACTGAGGACAGTAGCCCATACTTTGATGGACATCAGATATATTGGCTAAAATACTGCAAGAAGAAAAGGCAATTAGCAAGTTTCCTTCATAGAGGGGGTGACCAGAGAACTTGGGCTGGAGAGCTTCTGCCTGTGAGATAAGCAAGCTACCTCTTCTGCTTTGCTTCAGAAATGTGCGCAACATTTACAAATCAAAGCAGAAGCCCTTTGGTTAGAAACTGATGAACTCTGGAATTCTGAGCTTTGAATCCAATAGATCTTTTCAAGTTTCTCTGTCTAGGATAAACTGAATATCTCTTACCCAAAATCAGCTTTACTTTTGGAGTGGGTCACGTCACATGTGGGTTTAAAAACAAAGGGAAGATCAAGTGTTAGAAAACGTCAGTGATTTTTGATCCCTTTCAAACATTTGGGAAATACAGAAGATGCATGCTTCTGAAAGGAAGTAAACTTGATCCATCTTTGTCTATTGGCAGATATACAGTAAGCGAAAGAGGAACCAGTCAGATCACTACCCAGAGCCAGACACTGTCAGGGAACAGAGAGGAAGTGAATTGAGTTCTATTAACTCCCTTTGACTGATATATTCTCCCTCAGTAGAAAACACACTATCTTGATGAAAACAAACTGTCCATAGACTGGTCCAATCTCTCCCTGCTTCCCTTGTAGCTTAGGGTCTATGAACAAAAGATACAGGCAAGGGGCGCCTGGGTGGCTCAAGTCGGTTAAGCGTCCGACTTTGGCTCGGGTCATGATCTCGCCGTTTCTGAGTTTGAGCCCCGTGTTGGACTCTCTGCTGACAGCCTGGAGCCTGCTTCGGATTTTGTGTCCCTCTCTCTCTGCTCCTTCCCCACTCACACTCTGTCTCTCTCTCACACACAAATAAATAAACATTTTTTAAAAATTAAAAAAAAAAAAAAAGATACAGGCAATATGATGGGAGAGGCACCATGTAGTCCCCCACTATAACAAAAAGTAATTCAGGCATGGCTGGGCCAATTAAAACCACCCAGGGAAGCAAGGACAGTACTTTGCCAAATTCATGGGAGCTGCCCTCCCAGAGAAACCCAGTCTTGCATCTTAAATCCAAAGTTGTGTTCCAGTTTCCATTTCATTTAGCTTCCCTCTTGTAGGTATCAGGCTGTGTCTTACTTGGGCTGTCATTTGATGTCTTATGGTAAATCCTATTACATCCTCCTGCCTGCTGTCCCTTAGCCCCTTAAGATTCCTTTTGTTACAACTGTCAAGTTATTTGCTTGGTTGCAGGCTAAGCTGCATCTACAGATGAGACAGATTAAGCCATGGCCTGGTTGCACCCTGCTTGTTTGCTCTAAACCCAACAGGGATGGCGGAGAAGGCTGGGGAACCAAATTCATCCTGTCTGAGCCATGTTCAGTGGACATTCAGCCATGTTGCTGAGGATGGCTTCCAGGAGACAGAAGGAGGCCTTAGTCAGGCAGTTGCTAAGTGAAGTACGCACTGCCTAACTCCTCTTATAAACCAGGGCAGAGGGTTCCTCAAGGCACATCTAATGCCTGTGAGCTCTGCTGTTTAAGGAGCAGCCTGGAAAATGGCAAACAGCATAGGTTCGTGTTCTTGATCCTGTGCCACAGAGGACCAGTGTGTTTACTCGTACCTTATTACACAGAACAGCAGGCACCCTCCAGAATCCAAGGACACATGCCAGTTTTCCCTTTATAAAGCCTCCTTGGCCTGGCAAAGCCAAGGATCAGCACAGAAATAGCCAATTCAGACTAAGGCCCCTGAAGGCTCTTAAACCAGCCCCCATTTAGAAACTTGATCCAGAGAAAGGATGCTTCACCAGAGGGGTTCTTAACCAGGGACTCAGGGAACATAAATGTGATTCAGGGCACAGTAAATTCCCTTAAACTCTTTGCAAAAAATGTATGGAAGGAGGTAACGGGGGATAATGGTATATGTATGTATGTGCACACGCACACACACACACACATATAAAATATGTTTTTAATATATATATATATATATATATATATATATATATATATATATATGGTTTTAAAAAAAGATTTAAAAAAAGTAATCTCCATACCCAATGTGGGGCTCAAACCTACAACTCCAAGATCAAGAGTCACATGCTCCACCAACTGAACCAGCCAGGTGCCCCAACAATGGCATATTTTTTAGGAAGACTGCGCAAGTGTTCATCAGATACTCAAAGGAATCCATGACCCCAGAAAGAGTAAGAACCACTGACTTAGTGCTTCCCAGAAGTTTCCAAGAATCCATGCTAAGAGGAGCATGTCTTAACAATCACAATTAATTTCAGTTTCCCAGAGAGTCTATGTCTTATACTTGTGGACCATGCTCTCTTGGAGGTCTACTTATCTACACAGCTCTTCCATGCTCTCAGAGTCACCCTCAGTACAGAATCTGATGCTCACTCTCCCTATGCTGGGATGACAGCATGGCCAAGGACCTGTGACAGGCACCCTGAGACAGGATAAGCAAGACACTCACCTCTTGCCTGCTATAGTGGCATCGCCTGAAGTCACTGTGGTGTCCCCAGTAAGCATCTTGAACGTGGTTGTTTTGCCAGCTCCATTCACTCCCAGAAGACCAAAGCACTGAGGGAAGACACACAGAACTGGCCTCATCCTAGAGTCTAAGAAGCCTAAGGAATGTGAAATGTCAGGCCCTAGGGCAGGTATGTGGGCAGGTGGGAGACATTCTAGACCTGTGCTGCCATTACAGAGGCCACTGGCCATGTGTGGTGCGGGCTAGCAGGATTTGCCACCCCAACATATGCCACTTTGGCATAAGGATGATTTTAAGCTGAAAGCAATTAAGTAGCAGCAGATACGAGAAAAGCTCTCTGTCCTCCCGTTTGCCTAAAAGCAGGACTTAAATTTATAAGGTGTCTCTTCTTCCCCTCTGTACCAGGAAGAACAAAAGTTAACTGCCAGAAACAACTTTGAAACCTTGGCCTGGAGACAGCACCAGAGGAATCTACATAGCAAACTTTGCTAACTAGACTTTATCTGCCATTACTTTCCTCCATATTTGCCTTCCTATAATTTGCCACCCCTACTGACTCCAGGTTCTTTCCCCTTTGTCTTGTCACTTCTCTGAAAATGTATCATTTCATCTTTGCTAAGATGCGATGCAAGCCCAAGTTCTAACCACCCCATGTGTCATTCACCTCTGATGGGTCCCTTGTGTAGGTGCCACACACGTGCTAATAAATGTCTGTTTGTTTTTCTCTTCCTAATGTCTTTCATCAAATTTACAGTGGTCTACCCAGAGAACCCAGAAGAGTAGAGGAAAGAGGATTTCCTCCCTTACAGTGACTACTGCGCACTTGAAATGCATCTAGTCTGAATTGACATGTGCTGTATGTGTAAAACACACCCTGGATTTTGAAAACGTAAAACAAAACAAAAAACAAACATAAAATATTGAATCAATAATGTTTTATATACATTACATGTTGATGTGACAATATTTTGAATACTCTGGGTAAAATCAATGATCAAGATTAATTTCACCTGTTTTCTTTTTTTTCTTTTAATTTTTTTTCAGGTGGCTGCTAAAAAATTTCAAGTGACCTCTGTGGCTGCATTTTATTTCTTTGGGATAGCTCTGCTTTAGAAGGGAGAAGAGGTGTGCACAGGAGTCCGCAGGGTACCCACCTCTCCAGGCCGGACTCCGACACACAGCCTGTCCACCGCTGGGCTGGAGGAGCCTGAATAAATCTGCAAGATGCGGAGAAACTGGACTGAGAACTGAGAGAAGTTAGAGAGAGCAAGGGGCTAAGGATGGTTTAGGTGAGAACTACCAACATGAGGAGGTTATACGTTGGCACAGGTGTTCAGAGAAGTGTCGTGAGCACTGGGAAACCTCAAAGCCAACCTGCCGTGCAGAGAAGGAACGGAGAAGGCTCAGTGAGGCTCGGTTGTAGGGGCTCTCACCGAGGCCCTGTGCCAGTGCCCAAGATGAATACTAGGGAGAATGCTCTGGAATTAGGTGTTCTTGGAAGACAAGTTAAAACACAGTTCTGACAACCTTGCTTAAGATCAGGAAAATGAATTGCCTGCACGGGCATATTGCTGATGCTACCAAAGGCAAATTACAATGTTGTAATTATGTTGTTGTGCCATTTCTGGATCCAACTGGCACCTCAAAACTAACTCACCTCCACCTATTCCCTTACCTTGGTCAGTTCATTTAGCCTTAAGATATCAGTTTTATTTCCCCCACTAATAATTCTTTGTCTTTCTTCAGCCACATCATCATCTTCATCTATAATGGGCTCCTTAGCAGGCTCGGCAACCCTACAGGAGGGAAAGGGGACAGGACTGAGTTGGTGTACCGCGTCCCTGGAACTCTCCTTTTCCTATTACTTTCTTCCCGTTCCCTCACTTCAGCTCCAGCCTTGCCTTATATCCCCTAATGCTTGATTCTCAAAAGGCCTCCAAACAGGAGAAGAGTTAGACATTAGGCAGAGAAGGCAAGTCCTTGAGTCCAGAGTCAGCCTTGTTCCCAGGTCTGGCCTACCCATGTGTGACCTTGGGCATGTCACTAAACCTCTCTAAACGTCACCTCCTTCGACCATATGGTAGGGAGGGGATAACAGTGTTTACCTCATAGACCGTGGAGAAGATGAACTTGACACAGCCTCTGGCAAAGAGTCAGAACTCAAAACCTGGTAGCTGTTATCATTATTAAAACACTTCATCTATGGTAAGCACTCAGTGAATGTCACCCAGCTCCCACTTATCTTTAGAACTAACTCCTCCACCAACCTTTTGGTCAACCCTTGCTCCCCAGCCTATGCTGGTCTTTCCCAATTCCCAGCTTCTGCAGGCATTTCCAGGGCCTCCTCCTGCCCTGCCAAACAGAATCTTCCCCATCCTTAAAGACACAGCTTCTTCTATGAAACCCTCCCTGACCACCCTAGCCTATAAACTTTCTTTCCTCCCTCACTGGCCACATCTAATTCATGTCTAAATCTTGCCTTGCTTACCATTTATCCAATCAACCTATTTTTGTCCATCTCCCAATGCCCTGAACTCCTATTCAGGCCACCAATGACTCTTGCCTTGCCTGGGTGCCCAAATGGCCTCCTGTCTGGTCTCTCCTTCTAGACCTGGAAGATCACTCACCTGCCTGATCAAAACACCCCAATAGCTCCCTGCTGCCTTCAGGCTTAAACTTGAAGTCCTCATCTAGGTGAGAGAGCATTTTAGGACTTGGCTCTGCCTACCTCTCCAGGCTCTTCTCTCAGCCCCTTCTCCCTCCCCCTTCACAGCTATCCTGAACTCTCCACATGTTAGCATGTTCTCTACCAAAAGCACCCTTTCTTCTGTCCTTCCCTTCTTCTCTTTGCCTGGTTGCCTCTCAGCATAGGCATGGGTGTGGGCTTCCTAAAGCCAGAGATTGTGGAATGCTTCTCTGGTGCTGTTTCAGGCCTAATGTGGAAGACTTGCTCAATTGTTTGACACAGAGTTTGAAGCTAATGAGTCTGTTTTGGTAAACAAGTCTGCCTCCTCCCTCCTACCCCAAGGTCTCTTCAAGATGTGGCCAGAGGTACGGAAGGGGGCCTGTGAGGGCTGAGGGTCCCTGGACCACTGTCCCTCATAACCAGCACCACTTCCTGGTCATGTCATTTTATTCCAAGTGTGTTGACACCTATTATCTCATTCAATCCTCACGACCCTGTGAGTAGGGAGGTAGATTCATTTCTAATAACTTGATTTCTGGTGGATCAAAACCTAATATAAGTCTTCTGAATCTTTATTTACATGTGACCAGACTCAGCCTGAGAGGATGATAGGATAAGAAACGAAACACCGTGATTTGCAGTTCAGGACCCTGTGCTGAGCCCTAATAAAGGTCTGTCAGCCTGGATTGCAGAGGACTGCCTTCTGGAAATCTGAGTGCCCATGTCAGAACGAGGCCAGGCCTGGGTAGGGATGAATGGCACAGCTGGGCTGGGTCACAGCAGGCAGACAGCCCCACCTCCACCCCCACCCAGAGGGGCACAATCGCTTCCCCTACACTGCTCCTGGCTGCAGTCACCTTGGATGTCACCCCCATCTTACTACTTGTCTCTACTCTCAAATCTCTAATTAGCAAAGGGCCCCACTTTGTCTATTTTCTTATGAATGCATAAATCTGTTTCCCAGTACTTTGGATCTCCCTTAAACGTTATCATTTGCAATGCTATCATCCAAATTGAAATGAGTATCTGTTAATTAACTGAGAGGGATTAAATATTAGTGACTGAAATTAAAAATTGTAATTTAGGGGCACCTGGTGGCTCAGTCAGTAGAGCGTGTGACTTCAGCTCAGGTCATAATCTCGTGGTTCGTGAGCTCAAGCCCCATATTGGGCTTGCTGCTATCAGTGTGGAGTCCAACTTGGATCCTCTGTCCCTCTCTCTCTCTGCCCCTCCCCTGCTCATGCTCTCTCTCTCTCTCAAAAATAAATAAACCTTAAAAACCCTGTATTTTAAATACTTTAGAGTTTAGATTCTTCACAAACTCCAATGTGCCTATTTTAATGTGTCTCTCCTTGTGTTATTCAGTACAAGCCAGGCTTTAAGAGTGTAAAAACCATCATGGAGTGGGGCTGGTGAGGAGAGACGACCACATGGATATGAAGCCAAGTCCCTGGACAGAAGCAAGGAGCTGCCCTTGATACCCTTAGGGCAGCAGCCTGAACGTACCATCGGATGAGAAAGAAGTGGTGCTGGATGAGGAGAGTCAGGAGGAAGTACACCACCCCTTCTACTGCCATGGCAACCAGGTTCTTCCCAATCAGGTTCCACTGGAATGGATTTGAAGAGTGCTCCTCACCTGGGGACAGGAATTAAGTCCATTCAGCTACCCTAGCTGCCCCTAAAGACCTAGTCACAACATTTGGCCCAGTTAGACCAAGCCTCAGGCAAAGCAGTAAGTGAGAGCTGAACCCACGTCTCATCTCAGCCTCTTGAGTCAGAGTAGGGAAGAGTAGGAAGCTAGTCTTGACCCCTCCTATGGCTCCTCAGCCACAGAAACAGAGGCACCTGATCCCTCCTGGGGAGTAGGACACTACCAGAACAACCAGGTGTCCCCCTCCCGCCCCAGTCCAGGCTGCGGGTCTGGCATAGAAACTCCGGAGGCAGCCCTCCCACACGCAGAGGATCTGGGGCCATGTTCCACAGGTCTGGAATGCCACCCACCAAACCGGGCGTAGACATCCGTCACGGCCTGGCTCAGTGCCAAATCAATGAGGCCCCGGCCCAGGCAGAAGTGGGGGAAGATAATGAGCAGCATCCTCAGCATGGCGTTGAATCTGAGTAGCGTCTGAAACATAGAAAAGCAGGACAGTTAGCCGTGGGAACCAAGCCCACCTGCCCTTCCTGAGCAGAGAGGGGCCTGGATGCCCTCATAAGGTGGAAGCAGGGGAAGGCCTGAAGAGACAGGGGGCCTAGCAGCCAGCCTGGCCACAGGAGGGATCTGTTACACAGAAACAGAAGTTTTAGAATACTCACAGGAGATGCTGCTAGCCAGGTAGCCTGCCTGGGGAGCTGTCATTGCAGACTCACTTTGAAATTACACGTGAGCCCTCCAGGGCATTTGTTTCCAGGAGGTACAGCAGCTGCTGGGACTTTGGCCCAGGCTCTCTCTCCTTTGGTACAGCTGTGAGCTGTCACTGGGTCCTGAGGCTCTTTCATCTGCTCCTAGCCTAACTTGTGCCAAAGGAGAGAGGGGACCTGCACGTCTTCCAGCTCTGCTTCTCAGCTCCCACAGGACAGCGAGGTGTCTGGCTGCTGCCAGTAGAAAAGAGGGCCAGGGACTTTCTGGTGTCTGTGTTGAGTTGGGGGGACTTGTTTTCAGATGGTCAGACTGTGCTTGCTACTTTAGCCTAGCGATGTTGGGCAGACCCTCCCCCAAGACGGGAGAGGGGACACCGAGGGGCGAGGCTGACCAGGCCGAGGCTGACCAGGCCGAGGCTGCCCACTTCTCTGGCCCATCCCTACTGCACAACTGGCTTCTTCCTGGTCTCCACACCTTTGCTCATATGACCTCCTCTCTCTCACTCTCCTCCCCATATCCCCCCTCCCCTGCTCCCAGCATGATGCTTTTTTGCCCCCAGGCCTTTGCACCCCCAGCTTCTATTAATCATTGCTGTCAGGAAAGAATGCTCTCTCCCCTTCTGTTCTTGGCAGATTCCTGCTCTTCTTTAGAAAGCCAGCTTGAATAACCCCTTCTCTCATAAGCATTTCCAGATTCCCGTGTAACATACCTACTTCTCTCTTCTAGTACTTATAACATTGCCAGCCAGGGCTAATTACTTTTTACTTGCCTACTGTCCTCACTAGTCAGTGGTTCCCGGAGAACAACCAGGTCCTAATTATTTTGGTGTACTTTCTAAATACCTTAATCAACGATTAGCTCAAAATAGGTACTTCATTGTTTGAGACATGGGCTAATAAAATTCTGCTTATTCCAGGCCAGGCTCAATTGTGTTTCCTCTACCCAGATTCTCCTGATCCCTGTAGCCCCGTTCTTTGGCCCACTCTGATCTGTAGTGTTTTATCTGTCTCGTTCCTTTGCTGTCCTACCACACAC
The DNA here is from genome assembly GCF_028749965.1 of Puma concolor. Classification (NCBI taxonomy): domain Eukaryota; kingdom Metazoa; phylum Chordata; class Mammalia; order Carnivora; family Felidae; genus Puma; species Puma concolor. The sequence goes on from NC_141674.1 coordinate 80,226,778, forward strand.
TGTGTTATGGGATGACGTGTATGGTGGTTCATATTGGTTCCTAGCTTGGTGCACAGGTCATTTCTTGACTGGAACAGGAGTTCCAGCAGGGCAGGATAAGCGGGTCACACTTGTTTCCATCAGCACATCCATCACACGGTGTTCACCTGGTCGATACCTCTTGACTCAGTAGAGACAGCAGCTACTGGGACCTGAGAGCCTGCTGAGGGATACTGGGAATTTCTGCAGCATCTGTCTATCTGATAGCTTTCATGAAAGCAACCAGGCTTTATGCAGGGGAAAGGAGTATGATCAGTAAATGTTGGCTAAATGAGTGTAACCCTCAGCGGGGAGAATGTTTTGAGCTGCTTTGAGCTTACTCTTTAATTATTCTGAAGTAACACAATTTTTTAAGACTTAGTGGGCTGTGAGCCCATGACAAACAATTCTGGAGAGGAGGATTTTCAGTCTGCCAGAAGACTCTGCCATTGGCAGGGTCTGTGTTCTTTCTCATCCATCTCCCTTCTGGGGTCTGGCTGTGACATGTTACATTTTTTTTTTTTTTTTTTACCAGTCATGGGAAATTTTGGGTTTTATTTCTTGCTTAGTGGCTGCAGAAAGTCTGACAAGGTCTGGGAAAGCATCACTCAGGAGGCCATGGGATGGGGGGGACGGGGGGTTAGTGCAGATTTGCCATAGGTCCTCCCAGCAGGGCCTAGGGGTAGGAGTAGGGACAGGGGCCACAGAACAGCAGTGCAGATGTGCTGGCTGGTGCTTACACTCTGAACTACGAAGACCTACTAGGGGAGGGACAGGCTAGAGAGGCCACTGGGGACACAGGCATGTGGTGAGCCTACCAGTGCTTGAGAGTGCTCCAGGCCAGCCACAGGCAAGGCTCGGCCAGGCTGGGAGTGGGAGTGCAAGCAGAAACAGCCCTGGAGCCACTGCCATTGTTTTAGGGATTAGTCTGGCCAGCTCTTTCTGGGCAAGGAGAAGTCTGGGGAATGTGGACAGGTCAACTGTAATTTATAACTCATAAAAATGAATCATCAGCACCATAAATTCCTAACCCTATCTTCAGGATTAAGTTTCATGTAGTAAATGTTATTCTGTTACAATTTGTATAAGAAAGTGGGAGAAAGAAAACATATACATTTGCCATATACATTTACATATACATTTGTTGCCAGAACACCAAGAAACTGAAATGCAAGTTTGCCTCCTAAGTGACTGGGAAACAGGGGTAGGAAGGAGACTTCCTATGTGCCTTTTTGCTCCTTTTAAATTTTGAAATCACATGAATGTATTACGTGTGTGTGTGTGTGTGTGTGTGTGTGTGTGTGTGTGTGTGTGTAGAAAACTGAACACCAAAAGTCACCAAGGAAACCCTGAAAGAATAAGAAAATCTAAAAGCTTAGGATCACAAAAAGTCATTTATAGCTTGCAGAATGAGCTCAGAAAACCATGACACTCAGAGCACACAAATAAACTTAAAAGAGTTAAATGAGCTTAAAGAAAAAAAGGAAGGAAGGAAGGAAGGAAGGAAGGAAGGAAGGAAGGAAGGAAAGAAGGAAGGAAAGAAGGAAGGAAGGAAAGGAACGGAAAGGAGATGAAAGGAAGGAGAGAGGCAGGCACAGAGGTGGGCATGGAGAGAGGGAGCAAGAGAAAGGGAGGAGAGGAGGAAGCAACAGTCATGTATGCACTAAGATTTTCCAGCCACAGTACTTGCCCATGGCTCTACCTGACCATCAAATACTCTCTAGTATTTTAGTAATCAAACAAGAAAGCCATGAAAGTTATGCTTACCTGGTTATTCTCAAACAATTCTAAGATGAAGGTGATGGCACTGCTGTTGATGCCGATGAACAGATTAGCACAAGACAAGGCCACATAGGCTGTGCTGGGGATATCAAACAGGAAGGATGCTGGGTACATCATGGGAATGACTGCCCATCTGTGTGAAATGACATAACTCAGTGGGACAGAACTCCAGTCTCTATTCCATTTTCTGTACCACCACTAAATATAATACATTCCCTTCACACGAGGTGACATGTTTGAACTGGCGGGAGTCCCAGGAAGACCAGAAAGCTACTCCATCCCTTGGTCTTTGTTCCTTATCTTTGAAGGGAGATAATAATGCCTCCCCTGACCACCTATGGGGGTTTGGTGAGGAGCGAGTGAGATGGTGGCTATGAATGTACCTATAAACTACAAAGCCTTTTACAAAGCAGAGGGGGCAGTCTCTAACCTGTAATGCTTCCCACTCTAGTCTAGATCACCAAACCTGAGCTAAGATCCCAATAGGCTCATCATTAAAATTCACTTGAGTTGGTATGTCACAGTCAGGCTGGTTCCTGAATTCTCTATTTCTAAGAGAGAGGAATAGAGACCATTGCTCTGGCAGGACTTTACTGACCCACGTAGGAAGGATCAGGTATCACTATCTCCATTTCATAGATGAGGAAACTGAGGCCCAGATTACTTGTCCGTGGTTACAGGACAGTGTTATACAGTAAGAGGTAGGCCTGGATATAAAGTTGCATGCTTTGCTGTATGATTCTATGGGATTTAATCCTTGTATCATCCTCTGGCCCTGACTCAGGAACAGCCTTTCAGCTGCAGTCTTCTGTGTGCAAATAACTCTTGGCCAGTACAGCTGGAAACACTGAGATGGACAGGCTGGCCACAGATGAATCAGAATCAGAGCTGGGTGAGGCATGGGAGACTGACAGATCCCCAGATTCTGGTCAGGCCACAGTTTGTGTGGAAGAAGATTCATTTGAGCCCCAGGAACACCTCCATGTGTGGAGTCAGAAACAGAAGACAGACAAATTCCTTGTCGGTAGCCACACACCCTATTGGGTGCTGGAAGCTAACATGGCTGCCAGAAACTCTGTTTTTTTGTCAGAAGAGCATCCCCCTCCCCCAGCTTTCCTTTAGGCAGCATTAGCTAACGCCAAACAACTCACCCGTACAGCATGAGCAGTGCAACAAGGGCAGGAAGATTTTCCGGAGAAGTGTAGGCTTTCTTCTGAAACCCAATAAAGATGCTCACCACCAAAGCAGCGCTCACAGTATAATTCATCTTGAAGAGAGGAGAACAAGGCACTTAACCTCTAGAGACCTCTATTTTCAGTTCTATAAAATGAGGGTTGGGGCAGACTCCTCCAGGACTTATTATGGTCTGGGATTCTGATTCTGTCTGAACAGTTCTTAGTTAGCAAACATATGTTAAGTCATCCTTTGTCCTCCTATTCCTCCCCACTTCCACGTCCCAGTGCAGGAAACTTTCAGCCTATATCTTTTGAGAGAATGAATTATCAAATTCCACCTAATCTTTCATTTTCTCTTTCTAACTGGTCACAGAGTCCTGTTGATTCTACTTTCTAAGCATGTCTCTGGATTCAGAAAAAACTTAAAATATTTAGGTCTTGGCCTCATGAATTTCAAACAGATGTTACCATTTTACCACTTTATCCCTTTTCTTCCCTTCCTACACAATTCAGTCCTAAAGCCATCAGGATGGACAGGGAGAGGTGGGCACCCACAATGGGGTTACAGGAGGTGTCACAGCGGTCCCAAGCAGGATGAGAACCTGAGAAGAGTGAGGAGAGCATCCCACAGAGGACCGGCTGGTGTGGGGTATTGGAGCATGTCCTTATAGGGGTCGATCTGGTTGGGGCTATCAGAGCCAGAGCAGAATGAGGAGGACCTCCACACAGGGGGCAGCTGGAGCAACTAGAGGGGGATGTCCACATGAGGGAGAAGATGGTGGCAGAGATGGGAGACTTGGTCCATACAGGTATATTGTGCAGGCAGGTAAATGAGTCAGGGGTAACAGAAGCCAGTTCCTCACTCTTGAGGAAGAGTCACAAATATGGAAACACAGAGAACCCATGGTGTTGGGATTGGAAATGGAGGTTTTAGTGAGCTCATATTGTTTGGTGTGTAGACAGAGAAATACAGATGTAAATGCATGTATATCTATGTATATACATACATCTCTCTCCATTGAGAAGGCCTGAAGCCACTGATACCTCAGTGGCAGAGAAAATATATAGCCCTGAGATCTTGGTTTCTGAGGATTATTTTCCATAGGAAGGAATCAGCGTTTCACAAGGAGATGGCTGATTCCAGGATAGGGCTGAGGGACGTGCACGATGAGCCCGGAACATCTCACTATGCCAGGGAGCATGGAGGTGCTCAAGCAAGATGAAGACACAAGTCGAGAGAAAACAAAAGTTGGCTTGAAAGGGCTCCCACTGGCCAAACGGGATAATCTGAGCATCAAAATAAATAAGCATGGTATCAAACTGTAATTAACACAGGAACCATTAATCCACATGGGTATACATAAATAAATGGAAAGTCTGATAACAAATAGGATATTTACATAGCTTCAAAGTACCTCTCCCCCATCTCTTATCAATTATACAATGGAGGAACTCAGCAGACACCTTGTGACCAAAGTGACCATCATCAGTAATACAACAAAATGAAATCAGAAGCTACCTGATCAGATGCAGTGAGAAGAACAGAGTACATTCATGATACCACTGAATGATACCACCATTCACGATAACCTGAATCTAATCATAAGAAAACTTGGGTCAAACTCAAAGAACATTTTACAAAATAACTGGCCTATGATCTTTAAAAGGTCAAGGTTGTGTGTGTCAAGAAAAGACTGAAGAACCATTCCAAATTGAAGAAGAGTGAAGAGAGAGGACAACAAAATGCAGTGACTCAGAGCTAGACTCTTTTCTAGAAAAGACACTATTGGGGCAATTAATGAAATTTGAGTGGGGTCTGAGGACAAGATGGAGGTGACCCACCAGTGCTAGTGTCCTGATGTTGACAGTTATGTTGTGACTGTATTGGGTGTGTCCTCATTTATAGGAGGTAGACACTGGAGGTACGAGGTGTATATGTGTGTGTGTGTGTGTGTGTGTGAAAAGCATCCTGTTGGGAAGTTACCCTGAAATGACTTAGAAAAAAAGTGTTGAACTATTTTTATAACAATTTTGTGATTGTTTCAAAATTGAAAGAAAAACAGATGACATATAAAAAATAACTTAGGGCTGCCTGGGTGGCTCAGTCGGTTAAGTGTCAAACTTCAGCTCAGGTCATGATCTCACGATTCATGGATTCCAGCCCCGCGTGTCGGGCTCTGTGCTGACAGCTCAGAGCCTGGAGCTTGCTTCAGACAGAGCTTGCTCTCTCTGTCCCTCCCCCACTTGCACTCGCGCATGTGCTCTCTCTCTCAAAAATAAACATTAAAAAAATAACTTAAAATATCCTATCTGTGCTGAGTGAATGATATAAACAATAAGTGTTCATTCATTCATTCATTCATTCATTCACTCATTCATTCAACAATGACCCTCAGGCATATGTTATCTTTTTGCCACTGGTTAGTGAGGGTGCTAAGCTCCAACACTGTAGATCCTACAGTTCAGATTCCAGGCCAGTCTTAAAATTCTAGAGTCTCAGGGGCGCCTGGGTGGCGCAGTCGGTTAAGCGTCCGACTTCAGCCAGGTCACGATCTCGCGGTCCGTGAGTTCGAGCCCCGCGTCGGGCTCTGGGCTGATGGCTCAGAGCCTGGAGCCTGTTTCCGATTCTGTGTCTCCCTCTCTCTCTGCCCCTTCCCCGTTCATGCTCTGTCTCTCTCTGTCCCAAAAATAAATAAACGTTGGAAAAAAAAAAATTAAAAAAAAAAATTCTAGAGTCTCAGAAGCATGATAGCATCATATTCACCATCTTCTAACTCTTCATTGGCCTGCCAACTGTCTACTTTGCTAATATCACCTCCCATCGAGATACCCACTCTACCCTTCCAGCCACAAATTTCTCCTTTGGCTCAGAGATCTCTATAGATAGGCAAACACATGGGTTAGCCTGAAGTATAAATTTTATAATCCTTGTCTTTAAAAAAAGTAGAATGCAAAGACCAGGACTTGAATAGCTTTTCAATGCAGGCAAGCCTAGCTCCTTTCATGTTTAAAGCACAGGGCCAGTGTGGGTGGCTACACGTGATGTTCTCATCCAAAGCGAGGCTTGCAGGTTCTGATTCCTCCCCATGTATTCAGTGTTTTCTCAGGTAGACAGGACAGAGAGGAAAGAACTTAGCTGCTACTGATGGATTTCTGGTTTTGTAATGTTAAGTGATGAATGTGTTAGTAGCTGAGTAAGAGAAAAGAAATCATGTCTTTATAAACCCTAGTATTTATCATAATTATTAAAAACCACAGTGAAAAAAGGTGTTTGTGTTGGCCTCCACCATGATATATCTTATCATAAAATGAAGTAGAGACTCACGTTAGTCTTAGAATACTGGGATAAAATAAAGGATCTTGTTACCCACCCACAGTCCCCAGAAAACACGAGCTGGTATCATAATGATCCCTGCTACAATATAACTAAGCCTTTGCTACCAATTTATTTGATCCTGTGGCCTGTCATAAATTAACCCACCCTGACTTCTTCCTGCTCCCAACAACCTTGGTTGTCAGAGAGGTGGTAGTCTGCTGTTGACTTGATAAATAATTTTTTCTTTATGTTCCCTAAAGTGGTGGCTAATTGGATTTAATGGGGGAAACAAAGTAAGGCCACTGGGTAGGGTTGCCAGATTTAGCCAATAGAAATATAGGATGCTCATTTAAATTTGAATTTCAGATAAACAACCAATACTTTTTTTTTAGTGTAAGTCTGTCCTATGCAATATTTGGGGGGGTGAGTGGGATATACTCATACTAAAATCATTGTTTTATCTGAAATTTAAAATTAACTGATGTCCTATATTTATTTGGTGATTCTACCACAAGGGAAGTTCCATCCTCCCCCTTTTAGGGGTAGGTCAGGATGTAAGAAGAGAATGTAGGATGAAGGACCTCTTGATATTACCACTTCAGCTCCAGATTATGTCCAGAAGGCCAGCCTCATGCCTGCAGTGCAATGATTATTCAGTGGGTCAGAAGGCCCCTTGGTGCCCTCACGCAGCAGTTGTTAAGCTGAGCCCCACATCCTTCCCCAGCTCGGGGCTTCTAATTCTGTGCCTTTCAAAGAGACCGCGAACACACAAGGCCCTCGGCACAGCACCTCCTGTAGCCCTGACAGTATGAGAGCCCCACCCTGCCATGTCCCCTCAGTCAGAGCAAACACCCGCCACCTTGGGCCTTGGAGGCAAGGGAGGTGCCATGATCTGACACTTACAATGTCCCAGAGGAAGTTGGTCAGCCAGTAGGTTATGGGGCTCACTCCACTGATAAACTGGAGGTGCTTGGCTTTGTTTACCCTCTCCTGGATCAAATAAAGGACAAAGCTGGCTGGGATGAAGGACATGGCGAAAATCACACAGATGGCAACCACAGCATCTACCGAAGTAGTCAGCCTGCAGCAGGACAAGAGACAAGGGAAGACAGAGGTAAAGAAGGAGGAGCAAATGCAGGAGAAAGACAAAGTTAGACTCTGGGAAGTCCTCACCCATCTCCAGGTAGCAGCCTCCAGAATCCCCTTCAGTGGCTGGAAGCTTGTCGCTTCACTCAATTGTGCTACTCAAACTGGGTCAAGGTTAAATGGGTATCTGTGGCTTCCTGTTCCACGTTACAACTGAATACTAATATTAATGTGAACATTGAATATTTTCTATGTTAATATGATAATCTAAACAAATTTTATGTTTTCTAATTATCTGTAGATGGTATATAGAAATGATTCTTATATTAATCTCATATACTATAATGTTCTCATTAGTTCTCATAATTTGTCAATAGATAACTTGAATTTTCTATGTAGAGCAATAGGGTGTGTGAAATCTTGTTAAGTCACGTTTTCTTTTTTTTTTTTTTTTTAAATTTTTTTTTTTTTCAACGTTTATTTATTTTTGGGACAGAGAGAGACAGAGCATGAACGGGGGAGGGGCAGAGAGAGAGGGAGACACAGAATCAGAAACAGGCTCCAGGCTCTGAGCCATCAGCCCAGAGCCCGACGCGGGGCTCGAACTCACGGACCGTGAGATCGTGACCTGGCTGAAGTCGGACGCTTAACCGACTGCGCCACCCAGGCGCCCCTTAAGTCACGTTTTCAAGAAACATATCACAACATGGAGAAATGTTCATAATGTAAATTTAAGTGAAAAGAGTACAGGCCAGTTACATAGAAGCTTGGCTCTATTCACCCTTCTCTGGATTGAAGAGAAAGCATGTGGCTAAGGGGGCAGGTGTGGGCTGAAGTCCAGCCTGAGCTTCACATACGAACTATGACCCTGGTGTGGGGCAGTGCCCTCACAGAGAAAGGAGCGCTTTTTGTGCTGCCCTGATAAAACTACAAAGAACATGATCCATACATATAGTAAAAACAGAATAAATAACTGGAAGAAAACACACAAAAATGTTTAGAGGCAAAAACTGTGTAGGGTTGCAGCAAGTAAGTTTTTAAAACCCTATTCTATAAACTGACATATAAAAAAATAAATAAAAAATAAAATTCTAGGGGCGCCTGGGTGGCTCAGTCGGTTAAGCATCTGACTTCGGCTCAGGTCATGATCTCACGGTCTGTGAGTTCGAGCCCTGCATCGGGCTCTGTGCTCACAGCTCAGGGCCTGGAGCCTGTTTCGGATTCTGTGTCTTCCTCTCTCTCTGCCCCTCCCCTGCTCATGCTCTGTCTCTCTCTGTCTCAAAACTAAATGAAAACATTAAATAAATTAAAAAAACCCTATTCTATAAACTTTATTTAATGAACATATACTATTTCATATACTACTTTTATAACCTCAGAAGATTCCTATTTCTTATTTCAGATTCAAGAGGCTTAGCAGAAGACATAGAAACTTGGACTGAGTGAGAACTGGTGTAGGATAGACTATTCTTCCTTAGTTTAGGGCCTCAGAGGGTATCCACAGGAAGGCCAGAAGGGACCAGGGCCCAAGTTTTAGCTGATGACATTTGACATGTTCAGGGCCCAGTGTTCAGGGCAATATACTGGGATAGGAAAACGTGGACCCTCACAGCCTACCAGAAGAATTCTGCACTAACAAAGGCATACCCACCAAAAACAGGCCTCAAATGGAGCACATATACTACAAAATTGCACAAGATTATTGTTTTTTACTGCCAGAAAATGTGCAGTAAGAACCTAAGCTTGAGGAAGGCAAAGATCTATTGATATCTTGAAAACCTGGTCATCTGAGGGATATTACCAGAATCTAAGATGATTACTTCTGGGGAGATGAAAGACTGACTCAACTTTCCCAGTTCCTGGCAGTCACTTTGCATACTGGAAAGGAGAATATTTGTGTAAGCTCCAGGAGCAACTTGTTATCAAGACCTGAAAGGGAAGAGAACTATATACATGCTTACTTTCCAAATAAACACTAAGAGAAAGAATGGCCAAACAGTTTGGTACACAAGGCGTTTGAAAGTCTCATGTTCATGTGTGCCTGATTTAACAACCTTGCCATCCAGCCCAGCAGCTCATGTTAGTGAGAATCCTCTTGGGGTGTCCAAAGAATGGAGAGGGTGACAAGCAAGCTGTGAGGTTGGGGGCCATGGTGGCTTACACTGTGATCTCTGAGAGCTGCTCCTTGGTCAGGTTCAGGGGCTGGCTTATGACGGTGATGCCATACTCCTCAGGGTTCTTGTCCTTGTGCAGGCTGGCCCGTAAGATGGCGTTATGAGCCACGTTGAGAAAGCTCACCAGGGCATGCCAACCTTTGTTGTTAAACCATACCTATGGGACAGAGATAATAGGCTTTGTTAGGTGGTGCTACAGCTGTTTAGAGAAAAAATGAGCTGCAGGAAAAAGAATGTAAGGAGGAAGAAGGGTTTGGCAGCTGGAAGACATTCCATGCTAGATTTCAACAGGAGAAGGGATGGAATTTAATTAAGCTGGGAAAACAAAACTAAAATAACTAGTTTATGCGAATTTTTAGCTCTAGGGCAGATTATATAGGGCCCATACCTTAATGTTGTCTTCAGTTTCTAGATGTTTCAGGAAAGCAGGCATTTCTTTAGAGGCCTCTCTGGTGATGGGGCCCTAGAAAACCATAATGAACAAGCACAAGGGTTTCTTCCCTGCTTAGCCCTCATGATCATTTGTTTCATGATAACCAGCATGTCAAAAGTTCTATTCAAATCTTCAGTCTGTTTACATACCCCGCTCACATTCATTATCTGGCCAAGGTGGCTTAAAAATCCAACGAGCGCTTCCCCAGTGATGGGAAGAACCGGGAGCTTTCCTCCGATGGAAATTCCTCCGTACCTGACAAGGGAACAAGAAGTCCTCAAGTCAGTGCCATGAACTGTGCTTGTGCTGCTTCCTACTTGTCAGTAACTCTCTCAGGTTCTGAAGGGAAATGTGTACTTTGAGGGGGATTTTCTGGACCAGGGAACAACATGGCTCCACTTTACAAACCTACTATTAACACTTCCATGTTGCCTCCGGGATAAATCCTAATCTTTACTGAGCTTGGTCTCTGCCTACCTCTCCAACTTAGCCCCTCCTCATGCCTTCCCTCAAGTGGCATATTCCAGCCACATCAAATCACTTCCAGAGCCCCTGATGGTCCAGGCTGCCTTAGTGTCTCTGCCTCTGCGGGGCTGCTAGCTTCCTGGGAGTACCTTTCCCTCTTCTGAGCAACTGGCCAACTCCAACTCATCTGTTATACGTCATCTTCTCTTTGAAGTCTTCCCTGACTCTCCTTACACTCCAACCAATGATTCCTTTATGGGCCCACTTCTGTGCTTTGCAGGCACTTCTGGCAGCAGTGGGCTCACCTTCATCTGGTCAGGATCAGTCCCGCTGGGCCTCTCTGTCCGTGCCTCTCAACCCCAGCCTGCCTCCGGCAGCCCCTCACCATCCTCTCTGCCTTTAGCCCCATAATTGGGGTCCTAGCATTGGCTCTCCTGCTCTAACCGATCTTCCACAGTGCTTGGAAGTCTCAAGTGATCATCCTCAAACACTGATCTGAGCCTGTCGCTCTCTGGTTTAAAGCCCTTCAGTGGCAGGATAAAAGCCAAACTCCCAGACAGGATAAAATTAATGTGCTGCTTAGGCAAGGCAGAAGAGGGGAACTTTATTTCTCAGGGATTTAATCTGCACCCCCCCCCCAATATTTCTGCTTCAACTGAGGCCCCACACTTCCCTCTAGGGGGATTTCCCTTTCGTGGTCCAGACTCTACCCAGGAAATCAAGTCAACATCAGCTCTGCTTTCATTGTAGAGGTCCTATTCCTGAGGGACCCCGGGAGGACAGCTCATTCTTAGAATATCCCTGGATGATCCTCCAAACCTCTGAAACCATTTGAGCCTCCAGAATGTCCCAGGAACAGGGTGAGTCTGGGCCTGGGCCAGACTCCCTGAGGCTCGAAAGGGATGTGCCAGAGTGGCAGGGCTTAGGTTATGAGTCCTCTCACTGCAGCCTTCTACACTGTTATCCTTGTGAAGTTTTAGAACCCTCTCCAAGTGAGAATGCTCTGGAACTCCTCCTCAGGAAATACCACCTCCATATAGATCCTCCGAGATCAACTGCTGAGCACCTTCTGTCAGAGCTACATATCTTTCAGGACGTGTCTTGTGAATTCCTGAGTACATACAGAGCAGCCCACATGGCTTTGAGGTGTGGCTTTTTTTTATGTGCAATTATTTTAGAGGGATATGAGATTTTAATTTCTTACAAAAATAGTTTCTTACCTCTGTTCATTGACCCAGAATTTGCTCTTTAAGCTGAAAGCCAAAACAAATCATACGATGAATACCATAAGTAAGGCAGTAGTGTTAACTTTCCTTCCTAAACACTCATTGGGGCAGCTCAGTCCTCCAGGGCAGTTTTGCATTTCCTGATATCCAAACAGTGTGGAAGCCTCCAGGCCCAAGGGCTGAACCCAAATACACATGCAGAGGAAGGACCATACTCCACCATTGGCTCTCCAAGTCACATCCCGCATGCTGGGCCCTCTGGGTGGCCCTGTGGTCAGGTCATTTGTCAGACCATCTGGACCCAGAAAATATGGACCACTATACCAGTTCAGAGTGAAGACTGCAGCCCTCCCATCTTCCATCCTGCATAAATAAGACTCTAATAATTACCTGCACACTTGGGAAAAGTTCTGACTTAGTCTAAGCCCAAAGTTAAGGACTGAATTCCAGCCAATCAGGGGTAAAATTATAAGACAAGAAATGAGCAGATGCCAATTCTAGACCTCATAGTTTAGGCCCAGAAACTATCACGGTCATCAAGCACAAAATCCCAAATTCCATATTGCAAAAATTTGTTGCTGAGAACAAAGTTTGGGTGGTTGCTGTTTATTATAGTATTGAATAAATTCTATGCACTCTGCTCTTAATTTTTGTGCTTGGATGGCATTTTTCATTTTGCTAACTGCTGGCTTGGCACTGCCCTCTCAGCAGTGGCTCTCACCACCAGCAGTGTGTTCTGAGTCCATTTATCCCTTGTTCAGAGTTTGATAGAGGAAGCAACTGAATGCACTACTAAAATTAGTATGTTTTAAGGCCTCAGAGCACATGGGGACTGGATTAGGGTTTCCTTTGACCCTCTTTTTAGAGCATGCTGTTGTGGATCTCTGATAGGGGCTGCTGAAACCACTCACCCCGGGGTGGAGCCTGATAAGAACAGCTGCAGAGCTGAGAGCAGCGAGCACTTACGGAAGAGCTCACTGGCATACTAAGGCAATGGAGGTGATAATTTACAGCAATGTGCAGTTAACCTGGCCAACCTGTGGGCTCACTCACACACTGCCATCCCACTGCCTTTTTCCCATGTTGGTCTGATTTTTTCCTTTCTCTTCTTTGCTTCTTACTTTCCCTCTTGCTTCTCTCCTCTTCTTCTACCTTTTCTCCTTTACTCTCCCTCTAAATGTGGTCTCTGTTTCTTAACCAGTTAAAACATGAGGCTGCATTACTGGATAAACTCTATGCTTTCTTATGTTACTTTTAATGCTGCATGGGTTAAACTTTAAGACGGGTTGGCTTAAATAAAACAAAAAACAAAAACAAAAACAAAATTAATCTTAAATTACATTTTACTTGTATATGCCTCAATTGTTTTTTTTTGGTTGGATGAGGCCCCCAAATCAGGGAAAAGAAAATTTTCCACTGCCCTGATAGTTGATACATTGTGAGAATAAACTATCTTCTGTCTCTAGTTAATATTTTCTACAGGAAGCCAGGATTAAAAGTATGAAAGAATCTCTTCTTACCTGCTTCGTATAAGAGCAGGATATGTTTTTACCAAGAAGTCAGAGATGTTCCTGTTTGTAAGATCTTGTAGAATTTCAGAGCTGTGCTGTATTCTCTGAGGCAATGAGACATCTGTGTTAATCACCTTGGAATCTGATGCTTGTTCTTCTCCAAAAATTATTTATGGACTCAGCTGCTGGGAAAATACTAACAAAAGCACTGGCATGTGCCTAATTCCCACACTAAAAAGTGGGAGTCATCTTTGGCCCCTCTCTTTTCTCCAATCCATTTTCAAGGTAGGATAGAGCCAACTCCAAAACAAATATCCTCATTCCTCCGGTTCCAGACTGCCACCCTAGTCCAAGCCTCCACTCAGATCTCACCTGGACCTCGACACAGACTTCCAGACTGGTATCCCTCATTCAACCCTGGCCTTCCAAAATCCATTTTCTCCCTAGAAGCCAGACCGAGCTGTAAAAATATAAATCAGAATACCCCACTCCATGCTTTCCATACTCAAATAACCCCTGGGATCCTCTGAGGATCATCACCAGGGCTGCCACGGCCTCATGATCTGGCCCTGCCCTGCTCTCTGAGGCCCTCTGCCGCCACTCTCCTCACCATCCCCACCTATCTTCCCTGCATCTCCAGTGCACACTCCTCATTCCTGAGGTCGCTTTGCACTTGGCAGTGCCTTCTGCCTTCTTTGCTCTGCCCGGACAACCTCACACGGCTAGCTCTTCCTCATTCAAGTATCAACCTACATTTTTCTCCTCAGAGAAGTATTTTATATTTCTAGTCATTCTCGATCATAACCTACTGCTGTATTATCTTCACATCTGCATCTCTGCCTGAAATTTTCTCTCCAGTTGATCTGCTTGTTTCTCTGTTACTGCCCCATAGGACATGAATTCTGTGAGAGCAGGGACTTTCTCTGTGGTGTCCCCAGCACTCAGAATAGTAGCTGGAATGTAGCTTAAACAATAAATTTGTGACATGAATGAAAGAAGTCAAGCAGTGCCTTATAATTTACAGATTGTAATAATACACTTCAAAATATATCTAGAACTGGAAGCTTATTTCGACTTTAGAGGATTCAAAAAGGCCACCAGGTGGCAATACTACTTTAAATTTGGGTCTACACTGTTCAGTTTCTGGTCAATCAGGAGCCTGGGGTGTCAGGGGCACCACCCAGATGTAGCTGAGGGGATTTTTGGTGGCATTAAAAACACATCACATATACCATCACATACCATTCCTTATATTTTTATATACTTTCTGTCACCCTTCCCCATTCCCATTTTACTCCTTTTAATTCATTTTCTTCACTTGGTTCCTCAAATGCTAGGAGAACTACCATCTACTGACCGCTTACTGTGAGCCAGAGATTGTATTAAATTCTCCATATATGTTGTCTCCCTTCATCCTTATACTCTTATGAAAGAGGAACTGTTGCTTTAATTTACAGCCAGAGAAATTGAGGTCCAGAAAGCTCAGCTAACTTGCACCAGGTTACAGAACTGGTAGGTGATTGGTCTAGGATTTCAATCTCTAGCTGTCTGTTTCCACAGCCCAGCTATTTTCACTCTATCACCCTGTATTCTCACCAAGCTGAGAATGGTACCCAGGGGACCAAGCTACCCTGGTAGAACCTAGGCTGGAACAATTGCTGGTGCCTGGTAATTTGTGAGAAAAAATTTTTTTAATTCTGTCAAATAAAATACTCCTACAACTTGATCTCTGTGCATTCTAGAAGTTAGGGATGGAGCACTTCCACCTCAGGGCCTACCACCATTCAAAGAATGTTAGGGCAGCAAGGGACCCTAGAGAAGACTGCATCACCATCCCCGTTTTCCTGTTGTGTACAATTTACTACCTCTGAGTGAAGCCCATACCCTTTGGCCTTATTTCAGGCTGAATAGGAGAGTGTGTCTGAGTGAACAGGGTGAGTGGGTATAAATATGAGTATGTGACACACACACACACACACACACACACACACACGGCACCTCCTGTGCAGATGCCTGAGATTCAATTTTGTTTCCAAGAGAAGCATTAATGATAGTGAGGAAACGCAGAAGTGACCAAAAAAAAAAAAAAAAAAAAAAAAAAATCACAGGAACTGGCTCGTCTTTTCCCAAGATTCGGCTATGGTGGTCTGTTAAATCCCACCCCGCCCAGGGATCAAGGACTAACTACTGAAAAAAAGTTCCTAAGCTAGGCGGGCAGCTTGAAGGTAGGATTCACAGATGAAATGAAACCTCACACAGCTATGCTTAGCCCTCTTTCCCTGTCTTCCCAGCCAAGGACTTGACATCCAGTGTCTCACCCTCAGTGTCCTGATGCTGGATATACCTGAGTGGACACGGTCACAGGGCCCCTCAGTAATCCCAACAGAAGCAAAGCTTTCTCTTGGGGTACAGAGAATTGGGGCAAGTTCCCTGATTCCCTACTATGGAATCTCTATGATGCTACAGTGGCTGAGTTGTGATTCAAAGGGAAAACATATTGCTTGAGAAGTATAAAGCCATATGCTTTTAGCATAAAAAAAGAGAAAGGAGGATGCTCACAAACACAGAATCATTTATAGGCCAGCAACTGTGACTGACGCTATGGTAAAATTCAGTTGTCCCCCATTATGTGCTCTAACTTTCTGCTGTAGGCCATAGTAACATACTTTTATCTTGGGTACAAGGCCACCCAGAATAAAGACTATAGTTCCTAGTCTGCCTTGATGTTCAGTTGTGGTTAATCATGTACAAGAGAAAGTGCAGTGTGGTAGCTTCTGGAAATCTTTCTTAAAAGATGGTGTATTTGCACACTGTCCTCTCTTCTTCATCCCTTCTTCTATTCTGCTGCCAGAGAAGTAGATTCTGCCATCTTGGGCAGTGAGGCTGAGGCGTGTTTACCATAGAGGAGCAACAAAACACAAGGTCATGGACTGCCTGCAGAAACTTTCGCAGGAGAGAGAAACAAACTGCCTCTTATTTTACTCACCGTTAGCTTGAGGTTGTCATCAATTGAGTTTACAGTTTCTTTAGTTACATTATTTCATTGAGTTCTCAACATAATGCTATCAAATAGGTAGCTACCTTTAATTAAAAGTGAGGAAATTAAGGCTCAGAAAGGCCAAGTAACCAACCCAGGGCTCTCTGATGCCAACGCCAGTGCTCGTCCCACTGTGTTACACTATGATTGTCGGGGAATCATCAGTCACTGGTAAATCATTAGAGAGGGCCACACAAGGCCCAATTCTGTGCAAGTCAGCTGTGGGGCTTATTAGCAACTAAACACAGGGTGAGACTCCTCTGGCCCCTTTCGCTGTCTCTAAAACCCCTGGGAAAGACTCACTGTGATACATTAAGGGATTCAGAACTCCCAAGAGAGGATGCTGCTCAGAGAAAAGCATAGGTGGCTGTGTGTGTCTGTGTGTGCATATGCATGCATGTGTATGCATGTTAGTTACGTGGCACATGGCAAACTTCTTAATTAGGTTGTTAACAAGAGTGCAAATACATATGCATTTGAATGGACACTATGACACTGCTTATAATGGAAAAAACTGAAAACTCACATGTTCAACGAGAGGTTAAATAAATTAAAATAAATCGAAACAGAGGGATAGTATGCAGGCATGAAAAACAATGATGTAAATGGATACTTATTGACATGAACATATGTTTTAAGTGAAAATGGCAGGTTTTGAGACAGCATTTTGAATATAATCCTGTTTGGATGGATAAAAAGCAAAGGTTATTGGCTATCTCCAATTATTTTTTTCTTCTGACTTAATGGTATTTTCTAATTTTTTTGTAACAAGCATACATGACTTGTATATTTTTTTCAATGTTTAAAGTTTTTTTGACTAGAATGAAGAGACAGTGCTTGGTGGAAAATGAAGCTATTGGATACTTCTCTAATTGGCTGTGATAGAGCCTTTTGGCACCTTTCTGAGAGGACCCCAGGACTCACCTGGCTCTTCACTCAGCTGTCAGTTTGAAATGTTAGTTGGCTAGAAACTCAGGAGGCACAGTGTATTACTTTCCCTAATCCCTGCTGTCATAGGCAGATTCGGGGCCCCTGGTTTCCCATGGAGGGTCAAGGTACCTGAGGGGGTGGGAGCCCCCCTGCGCCCTCTGGGCACTCAGGGAGCATGGTGAGCTTCTCTCTGGTGCTGCATCTGCAGGAAGGCGAGGGGTCGTCTGGTGTCCATTTCTGCTTCTGGAACAGGTGGGTGATGTTTGGGGACACAGACGGAGTCTTCCAGGGGGTTGAATTGCCACAGGGGTACTCCCTCATGGAAGGCAAAAAAATATTTCACAAGCAGCTCCAGCTGATAAAAAAATCCCTAAAAATGAGAGATAATGCCCAACCCTCTCCTTAGCCTTTCCTCTTTCTCCTCAGACCCATGCATGCATGCATTTTCTTCTTCTATTCTTGGGAGGTTAGTTTCTGCTCAAAAAAAAAAAAAAAAAAAATCAAGACTAGAATTTTGTTGATTGACTAGGTGTGGGGCTGGGCAATAATTATCTACTTTGTGGACTGTTTTATCTGCTTTCTTCCTTCTGCCACCTCTAGCTGTTGAGAAACAGAACAAATAAGAGTTTGAAATTAGTCTATTTTGGCCCTTATCTATATCTGAAAAATACTGAATGAGAGCAGTTACAATTATATTTAAATTGTTGGATTTTTGGTGGGTTTCAACTGCTTTCTATAACTCCCTTCTCTATACTTACAGCAATAACTGAAAGTTAGCCATTTATGTAATTAATGCCACTCTTGGTCCAATTAAACAACAGCACATCCCCCACCTCCTTCCTTTCTCTGTTCAGATTCCTTTCAAATAAGTGGGAAGCTTATGTCAGTTCAGAATGGAACTTTCTATATTGAGAATTATAGAAATACAGAGTTGCCGGTGATGCAGGGGCTTCCTAAGAAGTGGTGACACCCTTGCACATGGGTGTTGAAAGAGAGGCTGGGGGACAGTGAGGGATATGGAAGCACCCATGTAATAGAGAGCTGCACTGAGGTGGAGCCTCTCTCAACCTGCCATCCCAGAACCCCACCATCAGGGTCCCCCTCCCCGGGAGGGGCAGCTGGTGATGGTAGGACGGGGGTGCGCAAAGACTTACGGAAGCCACTCTTCCTTCAGGCAGCGGTTGCCAAAGCCCGGCTTGTTCAGGAGGACGTCTGCAAGTGCTGCAAGCTGCTCACTGCCTGGCTGGTCCAAACTAGACAGAGTGACAGGGGCTGAGCTGACAGACACGTGACTGGGACATAGGGACAAAGCAGCCAACATGCAACTTGACAAGTGTTTATTGAATGGCTGCTACGTACCGGGCACATACACAAGCCACAGAATGCTGCCTAGGAGTGGTCATAGGTCTTCCGAGAAGGGAGTGTGCTACTCAAACATGCCCAGTGATCTGATGCCATATCATGTCTGTGCCTCAAAAAGGTGGAGTTCAACCCACTCACCCAACCTTTACTTTCTCTTTCCTTACTCTTGGCAGTCCTGATTGTCCACTTGGAATCACCATTTCCAAGTGGCAGGTACACTAACTTCCTTTTGGAGGGCAGTCCAAGGACCCCTACCACATTAGCTGCTGTCCCAGGGAGTCAAAAGGTGAAGGTCCACCACGCAGTCTGACCTGGGAGCCCCACAACCCATGGGAGCGAATGATGACCTTTGGGGATGAGAGAGACTATGCACCTGAAGAAAGTGTACTGCTGCCCATACATCCAGGGGTGAAGGATCAAAGCAGGATATTCACCAAAGGGAGGGACGATGATGGAAAGCATCAGAGCCAAAAACACAAAAGTGGCCGGGAGCACAATCTGTTAGAAAATAAACATGGCAATGTGGGCTGTGGTATGTTAAAGACACACTCCCACACCAACACACAGACACACAGACACACACACACACACACACACACACACACACACACTCATTGTTCTAAACATCCCGTAGCCTCATAACTAGGCCCCTGGCAAAGAAGGTCAGGCTTCTGGGGAACATTACAAGGGAAGATGTGCAAAGGCAAGCTGTGTAACAGTAAGCAGAATGTTCTGGTAGCCACTGAAGAATGGCTGAAGTAGGCCAATCCTGAGCACTGAAGCAGGCCAATGTTCAACCAGAGGTGAACCAGAGTTTCCATATCTGAATAACAAATAAAAAGAAAAAAAGGAGTGCCCAATCTATAGATTGAATGCAATCCCTATCAAAATACCAACAGCATTTTCCACAGAACTAGAACGAACAATCCAAAAATCTGCAGGGAACCACAAAAAACCCTGAGTGGCCAAAGATATTTTGAAAAAGAAAAACAGAACTAGAGGCATCACAATTCCAGACTGCAAGTTATATTACAAAGCTGTAGTAATCGAAACGATATGGTACCAGCACAAAAACAGACACATAGATCAATGGAACACAAAAGAAAACACAGAAATAAACCCACAATTATATGGTCAATTAATCTTTGACAAAGAATGAAAGAAGAAGCAATGGAAAAAAGACAGTCTCTTCAACAAATGGTGTTGGGAAAACTGGACCACTTTCTTATACCATACACAAAAATAAGCTCAAAATGGAGAAGAGACCTAAATGTGATACCCAAAACCATAAAAAACCTAGAAGAGAGCACAGGCACTAATTTCTCTGACATCAGAAATAGCAACGTTTTTCTAGATATGTCTCCTGAGGCACAGGAGATAAAAACAAAAATAAACTGTTGAAACTACATCAGAATAAAAAGCTTCTGCACAGCAAAGGAAACAATCAACAAAACTAAAAGGTAACCTATGGAGTGGGAGAAGATATTTGCAAAGGACAGATCCTATAAAGGGCTGGCATTCAAAATTTATAAAGAATTGATATAACTCAACACACAAAAACCAAATAATCCAATTAAAAAATGGGCAGAAGACATGAACAGACATTTCTCCAAGGAAGACATCCAGATGGCCAACAGACACATGAAAAGATGCTCAACATCACTCATCATCAGGGAAATGAAAATCAAAACTACAACGAGATAACACCCATACCAGTCATATAGTCAGAATGACTATAATCAAAAAACACAAGAAACAAAAGTGTTGGCGAGGATGTAGAGAAAAAGGAATCCTTATGCACTGCTGGTGGAAATGCAAACTGGTGCAGCCACTGTGAAAAACAGTATGGAGGTTCCTCAAAAGTTAAAAATAGAACTACCTTATGATCCAGTAATCACACTACTGAGTATTTATCCAAAACATACAAAAACACTAATTCAAAGGATCCATGCACCCCTATGTGTATTGCAGCATTATTTACAATAGCCAAACAATGGAAGCGGCTCAAGTATCCATCGTTACATGAACGGATAAAGAAGATGTGGTATATGTAGACAACGCATTATTACTCAGCCATCAGAAACAATGAAATCTTGCCATTTGCAATGACATGGATGGAGCTAGAGAGTATTATGCTAAGTAAAATCAGTCGGTCTGAGAAAGACAAATACCATATGATTTCACTCATATGTGGAATTAAAGAGGCAAAATTAACGAGCACAGGGGTAAAAAAAGAGAGACAAACCAAGAAACAGACTCTTAACTACAGATTACAAACTGATGATTACCAAAGGCGGGATAGGTGGTGGAAGGTGGGTGAAACAGGTGACGGGGATTGAGGAGGGCACTTGTCATGATGAGCACTGAGTAACATATAAAATTGCTGAATCTCTATATGATATACCTGATCCAAATAGAACACTGTAGGTTAATAACACTGGAATTAAAATTTAAAAGTTAATAAAAAAGTGATAAAAAGAAAAAAGAGGCCAACGACCTTGATATGTAGGGCCAATGCAAAAATGAATGAAAATATGACTTCACCCTTCGCTGTAAAAATAAAAACAATCTTAAAAACAAAAATCTGAAAAACAAAAATAAAAACAATCACTATTATTTTATTTTCTCTGCTATGTGAGGTTAAAAGATTACAAAGGATCTTCACGTTACTAAGAACCAAAATAAAGGTTGGCAAGGAGCAAAGAAAGCCAATAGAACCTAAAGAGGGTGCTCATTGCTGTGTTTGAACTCCTGTGCAGGAGAAAGCCAAGGAGAGGATGGAAAGGCCGGCAGAGGGCAGGCAGGCCTTGGCCACCGGCAACCAAGCACAGGCAAGGGCCCAAAGTAGTACCTGGGCCAGGAAGTCCTTGTGGCTGCGAGCAGTGTGGTGGAATCGCTTCACCAGCAATGCCTGCATATGTTGGATGATGAGCTGTGCTCCTGTGTTGAACCGGCTGCGTTCCTCTGGCTTCGAGGAAGAGTGGTCCTCTGGGTGAGGAGCTGGCTCTGCAGAGCAGCCATTGGAGCCCAGGGGAATCTGTCTGGCCTTCTCCATAGGGTGCCGGAGACTGGCGTTTTCTCTTTTCTGTGGAGCGCCACCTGATTTGAAAGACTGAATTAGTAATTTAGAAAAATACTCACAGGGTCTGGCTCCCATATGCCATTTTGTTTTTTTTCTCACTGAACTCATTTTCTCTTCATTGAAATCAGCAAGAGGGGCACCTGGGTGGCTCAGTCAGTTAAGTGTCTGACTTTGTCTTGGGTCATGATTTCGCAGTTCGTGAGTTCAAGCCCCACATGGGGCTCTGTGCTGACAGCTCACAGCCTGGAGCCTGCTTCAGATTCTGTGTCTCCCTCTCTCTCTGCCCCTCCCCTGCTCACACTCCGTCTCTTTCTCAAAAATAAATAAAACATTAAATTTTTTTTTTTTAATCAGCAACAAAATATCAATTCAGGCATGTCAATAAATTTTTACAAATTCTATTTTGGGGGGCACCTAGCTGGCTTCCTCAGTAGAGCATGTGACTGTTATACTCAGGGTCATGAGTTTAAGACCCACATTGGGTATGGAGCCTACTTAAAATAAAATAAAATTCTATTTTTGGGTGCATGGGTGACTCAGTCAGTTGAACATCCAACTCTTGGTATTGGCTTAGATTGTGATCTCACAGTTGTGAGGTCAAGCCTTGTGTCAGGCTCTGTGCTGAGCGTTGAGCCTGCTTGGGATTCTCGCTCTCCCTCTCTCTTCTCCTCCCCCTCTCTCAAAATAAATAAACTTAAAAAAATTGTCATTTTTTGGTGTAAATCATCTGTCAACAGAATCACCTGAAATCCTTTAAAAATTCTCTACAGTAGCTAAAGAGAAGAGGATAGATATAAATGCATTGACAGAGAGGTCTAAAATGTATAACTAGTAAAAAAAAATTGAAGTTGCAGAACGATATGTGTAATAAGATCATATTTATGTTAGGTAGCACGTTTATCATATACAACAAAATGCATCTTATACATACATACACATACGCACATCTGTAACTGCAAGGCTGTGACAGACTACCCACCAACTGTTAAAGCAGTCACCACTCCAGAGGTGGAGCTGGATAAAGGGCGGGGATGGGGGGGTGGGGACGGGTGAGGGTGAAGAGTGATATTAGCCTTTTTTTATTATTTGAATCTTTAAACAGCAAAATATATTCATGTGTAACCTGTGGATTTAAGAGTTGAATTGGTTCTTTCTAAATTCTTGGAGGCCACTGTGAAGTGGTGGAAAGACTAATGAACTAGGGTTAGGAGACCTGGGTTTGAATCCTGACTCTTAGTAGATGCACAAATTGGGCTGACTCATCCTATCTGAATCTGGGCTTTCTCACCTGTAAAATGAAAATGAAAATATTTTACAGGGTCGTTATGAAGATTAAATGAGTTAACACATGAGAATGTGCTTTAAAAACTACTCACTGCAAGTCACTAGTTATGTTGAAGCTATATAGTTCATCATCACTGATTTTTAAAAAAAATTTTCCCAATGTTTATTTTTGAGGGGGAGAGGGGCAGAGAGAGGGAGACACAGAAACTGAAGCAGGCTCCAGGTTACAAGCTGTCAGCACAGAGCCTAACGCGGGGCTTGAACTCATGAACAGTGAGATCATGACCTGAGCCAAAGTTGGACATTTAACCAACTGAGGCACCCAGGCGTGATAGAGATAGGCACCCATTGGTGATAGAGATCACCAATGATTAAGGTTCATTTATAGAATGTGTTGTTGGACATAAAGGGAGAGCTTATAGGAACATTGGTTGGTTTCAGCTGCTTTCTTGACCCTCCTGAAGTCCCCCAGGACAAGGGCAGCTGCAAAGGGAGTTGGGCCAGCCCAGTCATCCTTTCAGCGAACACTTATTGCACCTGCAATGCACTATCCTGGCTTCTCTAGGCTCTCTGACGACCAGGTGCCAGAGCCCCAGCTCTCCGCCTCCTTTCCCTGATCAGGGCTCAGGTTTGATGTCTGCTGTGGTTGGTCCTCGTCTGGCGGGATTCGTGCTGCCTCTCCTCATGTCTACCCCATGAGCTCTGCTCTCTCTCTGATGCCCCATCCAGACTGGAGCCCACTGTTCAGGCCAGAGCTGAGTGCGCCAGCTGAGGGTGGTCAGAATCACGTTTGTCCCTGGCTTTCCACTGCCCTCTAGCGGTCACTGGCTGTGAGCCACACCTTCAGAAGTAGCACCGACCCTTCTGGTACCATGCAACTTGTGACCCAATGGACAGCTACAAGTTCCTTCGGACTTTGGAAACATGATCAGAAAACATCATCCTCTAAAACTGAGCCAATTAAAAACAATGTATTTAACCATTTGAAAAATGGGAGGCAGGGGCGCCTGGGTGGCGCAGTCGGTTAAGCTTCCGACTTCAGCCAGGTCACGATCTCGCGGTCCGTGAGTTCGAGCCCCGCCAGGCTCTGGGCTGATGGCTCGGAGCCTGGAGCCTGTTTCCGATTCTGTGTCTCCCTTTCTCTCTGCCCCTCCCCCATTCATGCTCTGTCTCTCTCTGTCCCAAAAATAAATAAAAAACATTGAAAAAAAAAATTAAAAAAAAAAAAATGGGAGGCAGTGAGAATATAGAATTGAGATTCCTAGATCTGAGAGCTAAAACCAGGGGTAAGACTCAGAAGCCTGTGTGACTTTAAAGCAAGTCATCTAATCTGTGTGAGCTCAGTTTCCCCCAAATGGGGCTAATCCGTGCCTTGGCATCCTCACAAGATTATAATGACAATCGAAACAATGGATGTTAAGTGCTCCCTGAAGTATAAAGGGCTAAACTAGTTTGAGGGAAAAGATGACTTATTTTTTTTTAATTTCTTAATGTTTTTATTTATTTTTGAAGAAGAGAGAGAGACAGAGCATGAGTGGGGGAGGAGCAGAGAGAGGGAGACACAGAATTCGAAGCAGGCTCCAGGCTCTAAGCTGTCAGCACAGAGCCTGATGCGGGGCTCAAACTCACAAACTGTGAGATCATGACCTGAGCCAAAGTTGGATGCTTAACCCTGGCGCCCCTAAGTAAAAGATTTGTAAATGTTGAGATAAGGGTTGCTAAATCTTAATCAGATTTCACACACTGTGTTAAAACTTGGCGTGTATTAACTCATTTAATTCTCTCAACAATCCTAAAAGGTGGACACTGTTATTAATCTCATTTTGCAGATAAGGAAACTGAGGTACAAAGAGGCTAAGTATTTACCCAAAGCCACTCAATTAGCAAATTATGCACATCTGCCTTATTCTAACAGCTATACTCTTAACCTCTACCCCTGCATGTCTCATTGGAACATCCTATTCTATGCTCAGGTTGACCAGTCTTCTGATATTCTCCTGAGAAGACCCAATTATTAAAGAGTATTCTGTGCAGATAAAAGGCCCCAACTCTTGATTCCATCATAGTTTCTGATATAAATTCGCTTATTTTCATTCTGGTCTTGATTAACGTAAGTCTTTGCCTTTGGGTGACCTGGGAGAGAATTCAATTTCTGTGTCTGCAAAGCTGGAAAGAAAAGCTGGGCCCTGTGGTGAGCTGCTACCACTCTCTCCAGAGGACTGCCTTCCCTCCCCACTCTGCCAGGATGCCCACCTCTTCTAGCTGCCACATGAGCTACCTGGGTCAGGGAGCACATTTGGGCTGGCATATTTGCCCACTGGTAGTTCTAAGCATAACTGATAAACAGACTTTTGGGACCACTTATGAAGCAAGATGAAAACCACATTATCTTAACAGTTGGCATCAGAAACTTTACAGGGAGGAAATGGTCTTTGCCCAGGAAAATACTGTGATATGCTACACTGGGTAGAAAGAGGTAACCAACCACAGGAGCCCAAGGCAGCAAAGGAAGATGGCCATTCAGCTTTGCCTGTGAGTGCGAGAGAGGAAAACAG
Source organism: Puma concolor (assembly GCF_028749965.1). NCBI lineage: Eukaryota > Metazoa > Chordata > Mammalia > Carnivora > Felidae > Puma > Puma concolor. The sequence continues at coordinate 80,252,214 of NC_141674.1, forward strand.
AACGGAGAGAGAGGAGCCAGATCAAGGATTTTATCAGTGTGGACGGACCCCTATTGTTCTATCAGGAGCGGCCTGTGCTGTGGCATGTAATCCCTCCTACTATGTCCATTTCTCTGTCCTCCACCCTCCACAGTAAAGTGCACTCATGAACGCTTTGGGTGGCTCTGGGGTTTAGAAATCACAGGAGGAGCTAGTTGGTGTCCAGGCTCACACATGTAGAAGACAGACCCCTAAATTCCCAGAAATTATGGTCCTCACAGTTTCAAAGTTCCAGAGGGCACTAAATGAAGGCTCACAATAATTTTATCTGTCTCAAACAAGACAGAAGATCCCAGATGGCATACTGTCACCATTATCTCTAGGGACTCTGTGGGCTGTCACTCATGCAGACAGGGGTGAATCAGAGGCCTGGTGGAGATAAGAGGAGCAGATGAGGATGGTGATGTGGCAGGTACAGGAGACCAGAAAGTGGGATGAGAAGCTTGGGGGTGGTGAAGCTCCCAGGCTGAACTCCTTAAGGATCCTGATTCATCTAGAGTCCTTCCACCCAGACGTAATTCCGTTTGTCATTCCTTTGTCATTTAAAGGAGCCAAGAATGCAAAACATGCATTGTTTGACGGGTCAGATAAATACCGTGGAGGAGTATTTGCCTGCTTTGTTGTTTCATGAGATTTTCCTTAGATTTTCAATATAGAGCTTGGGGAGTGTGGGGAGGGAACAAGCTACACACTCTGGAACCATACCAGCAAACAAGAGTCCTGAATCAGAATCTTCCGTGACCTTCAGAAAAATCTGTCAAGAAGGAAAAAAGAGAACATGTGGTTTAGGCATTCCATTCTCAGAAAAAAGTCTGACCCAAGCTCAGTTTTGTTGGGTACTGCTTCCTAATGGAGGGAAAATACATTACGATTTATCTAAGAACACAGTCTTCTATAAATATAAAAGTGTATGCACACAGTGACCACAACTACGTAAAACACGTTTCTGTAGGGACAAAGGTATGAGGAAGTGAGCCAAAAGTGAAGATAGTTGCTACGCTTGGGTGGGGAATTATGGCTTTCTGCCTTATATAAAACTTCCCCTAGTGTTAGACATTTGCAAAGAGCCACCTTTTCTGCTACCTGACAGGAACCAGCTAGAATCTCTGCCTTACCTCTTCCAGGGGAGTGTCAGAAATTCCAAAACTGCTGAGCCCCAGTTCGGCCAGTGTTTCCTCGAGCTCTCTGAAAAGGCTGGCGTATGCTCTCTGCTTGAAATTCTTATTTGGAAGAAGGAAGACAAGTTCTTGACCAATGCATTCCACCAGCTTTGCCTCTGGAACATGGTGCTGTACCATATCCATCAGTTCATTCACATCCCCTAGGACACAAAAAGAGACTGCTAGCAACTCTGTTTACCAGAACCTGGGAGACTATGAACTTCCTTACATCCCCTTTCTTCCCATCTGGGCAAGGGGCATTTCATTCCTCAGTCACAACCCTCGCAGAGGACCGATGCTCCAGCCCATCCGGTTTTAGCCCAGTTGGCCCAGTGAAGGGCACTGAGGAGAGGAAGATGTAAGCAAAAGCACTCCCCACTAACTAGCTGGACAAACTCGGGGAGGTCATATAACACCCCCCTCCCAGTTTTCTCCTTTTTTCAATCAAATGGTCTGTCCCTTACAAGCTATGTAACAGGAAGCAGGTCATACCCTAGTTTTTTCATCTGTGCAAAGGGGAAAATAATGGCAGCCAGGCACTTTACTGTTATTTATGAGGACTGGATGAGTTCATATACATAAAACACTTAGAATGATGTACCTGGTGCCTAGGTAAGCATTAGCTGCTATTGTTATCATGAACATCCTGTCTAGTAAGAAAGCTTTTATCATTGTTATTATTCATTCTTATTCACCACAAGCCTGAAGGTTAAGTCAAAGCTGCTTTCACTTTCCTGGTCTGGCCCAAGCTACAGGTGACTTGTGTAAGACGTACACCTGGAACTGATGACCACGCTGGGTGAAAACTCTCCTTCCCAAATCACACAGCCGTGCCTGGTCTAACTTTTTGAAGAAATGCGCCATTTCCCTTGGGACTGTACCTGCCTCCTCAAATGAACAAACAAACAAACAAACTATAACACCCTGATCTCAGGAAATGCAGAAGGGGATTGAGAAGCTGTGGAGTCAGACTGGGGCTGAGGGGAGGGAGTGTGGCATGCACAACATGGGGCATGAGGAAGTGTCCAGTGACAAGTATTTCCCTGACACCCTCGTGCAGTCGGAATTTAATTTTATGCATAAGCATGTATTACTTTAACATCCAGAATCTAATTTAAAATTTTAAAGCATATATACGAAAAGCGGTTCCCTATTATCTTGAGAGGGAGGTCAAAGGGAGAGAGATTGTAGGGACTCAGAACCCAGCTCTCATGCACTTCTGAAGACAATCCTCTCAGTGAGGGTCACCCAGTGGGTTCTTTGCTTTCTTTGTTCTAAAAATTACCCACGTGGAGGGATTACATGGCTTCAAACCCATGTCCTTCTGGCTACCTGGAGTGGAAGGCTTGATTTATGTCAAGTTTGTAAAGTGGACTCAATTGTCCTTAGCTCTGGGATGACTTCACACAGGGGCTGGAGGGCTCCCTGCGTGAGGAAGCAGCTTTGCCCTAACAGCTCTCCAGGGGTCATGTTCATTGTTCTCTGAGGAAGGAAATCAAGCCCGAAGCTGCTGGATTCCCAGGAATTGTGTCTTAGTCATGTGTGTCAGCCTTCCAGAGGTAGTCCTGGAGGGCAGCAGGGCTCACAGCGCCTGGCAGAGAGAGGTCAGTGAGTGTGTGGTGCTCAGTTGTGGGTCCTCCTTCAAGGAGCTAACTAGGGAACAGAATGATCTTCCTCCGCTTACTTGGGGCATAACAACTTACTGCGCTTCCTACCATTCACAGCATCCCTCTTCTAGTCAAAGAAAATAAACATTTATTTAGAAATAAAGGAATATAAAAAAAAATTACTCCAGCCAGGAGTCCCTGTTTCCAACTTGATTGTGGTGCACCACTGCATTGGTTTGTTAAAAACTATCAGTGTCTTGACCAAGATTCCTCCTGGGAGGAACCTTCAGAAAGCAGGGAGAGACCCACAGCAAGGCAGGCTAGGGAAAGACATAAAGCTGTCATCCTGAAAGGATGTGTTCATGTTCACTGCAGGTTCTGTCAGTGCAGAGTGGGCGAGAGAGGAAACGTGAGGCAAACCTTGACATTTCCCTCAACTTTCAAGCACAGAATATAGTGTCCAGTTTTCTTGTTTTATCAGATTTTAATCAGTAAATTCCTCAGACTTAGAAAAAAAAATTGTGCTAAAAAGAAAACTTTTTTGTTTGTTTTTTTTTGATAAGCAGATTCCCCTAACCCCACCTGTCATCAACCTGAGTCAGTACATGGGTTGAATTTTGCCCCCTCTGAGGGATATGGGGTATGTGGTATTCCATTTGCAAAGATATCCCAGAAGATGGATGGAAGTGGGCCTTCATGGCGAACAGTGAGAGATGTTGGCAAACGCTCGGGGTCCCTGAGGTCAGACCCTGTGAGGTGAGTGCCTATGGTGAGAGCCTCTCTTCTGCCTCTCCCTGGAGGTGGAGGCGCTCCTGAGGAGTTTTAATGCACCCTAACCCAAGGGAGAACTACTAGGAAGTTGGGACGCTGAGGGGAAGGTCAGGAATGTAAGAGGGATGTGTAACTCGGCATCCAGTCCATGAAATCTCTCTGGAATAGTTCACTATGAGACTGTATGTCACCATGGCTTCACCAGAAGGCCCCACCTGGCACCTAGAGAAGCCCTTCTTAGACACTAATGCCACCTGCAGCCAGGGCAGAAGGACCCAGGAGGGGAGTGGGCAGGGCAAGGAGTGAACATAGACTGTATTCCTCATTTAAGAGAAGAGGCCCTTAGGCCCAGGACTTTTCAAATTCCTCTGGAAATGGAGGAGAAGGAAGCCCAAAGAAAAAGATGAGCAACTGCATGAGCACGGGCTTGAGAAGTACACAGAGTGTTCTCTTTGCTCCCATTAAAGCCTATGACAACAGGACACACCCGACAACACCGAGAGATGATCACCAGACAAGAACCAAGATACAGCCTGCCCCACTCCTTACCATCTAAGACTTGTTCCGGACTTATCTCGTCTATGTGGGCTGGACACCTGGTAGAGAAACCCTGAGATGCACAGCTGCAGGTCCCCTGAAACAGACAGGGTTCAGTCACTTGAATGATAACATCTCCCTGATGCTGACTGCTATCACCACCAAGCTTCATTTGTTTCTGGCCACCAAAAGTGGTCAACAGATTTTCTGTCACCATTTGAATGTATTGCTTCATGTGAGCATTCTGAGGGTGTGGTTATTTGATTTTATCCTGGCCAGTGTGTGAGTCAGGCACAGAGAGTAGTAGAACCTCAAAGGATACCTTTGGCTTGCCATTATAATATGACAGCTGTGGGTCCGCCTGTGCGAGACATTGTGGTCCTCCTTCCCCATGGATGCACACTAGGCTGTGGAAATCCACCTAGAAAGCCTAGAGGCAGGAACACTTACACCACAGTGGCCAGAGGCATAGGTAACGCTACAAAATAATAATTGGGACAACTGAAATGTGAACAGTGCCTATTCTCAAGGAGTCCAGAGCACATTCATAATGCTTTACCTGGTTTATCTTCACCACATCCCTGATAAGCAGAAGCAGAGATAACCAGTTTCATTTTCTGCGTGCAAGGAAACCAACGATGATGAAGAATTAAGGAATTTACCCAGGATGACACAGGTTGTCCACCTTGCTACCCAGACCTGAACTTCGTCTCCTGACATGTTGAGGGGGTCTCTGCTAATTGGTATTGTTTGGCTTCACCATTTTTAGGGTATAGTCCCCAAGAAAGCCTTTTCTGGGCTTTCATTTACTAGTGGACTTTGGGTTTAATTAGGGAACATAAGGGGCACCTGGATGGCTCAATCGGTTGGGCATCTGACTTTGGCTCAGGTCATGATCTCACGGTCCGTGAGTTCAGGCCCCACGTCAGGCTCTGTGCTGACAGCTCAGAGCCTGGAGCCTGCTTGGGATTCTGTGTATCCCTCTCTCTCCACCCCTCCTCCGCTCATGCTCTGTCTCTCTCTGTCTCAAAAATAAATAAACATTAAAAAAATTTTTTTTAAAATAATAATTAGGGAATATAAATGTTAGAATGAAAAACAGGAAGCTTAAATAACCACTCTCCTTAAAACTGTGTAACCTTGTATGTAGACTGAGACACTTCTACATTGCAGCACACCGTGTGTGTAATTTAGGATTCTGGACTACAATAATCTCAGGTTTAAAACTACTTGTTTCACTTAGGGTAAAGCATCTCTGTAGGAGGGTTCGAAATGTCCATTTATCAAAATCTGCAAACAGTCTCAGAAACAAAGAGGTTGATTGTGACAGCGAGAGCCCGATTTGGGTAGAGAGCTCTGGAATGGCAGTACCACACTGTACATTTCTGTTCACCCAAAACGGACTCTTTCCCTGGGCAGACACATACCTCATAGCCTGTTTTTTGGCTCTGGATGTTTTTCATCTTGCGCACCAAAGTTAAGTAGAAGCCTGTGCCAAAGCAGTTCTTCAGGAAGAGTGGGGTGCCTGAGCAATAGAGCCTTCCCTGGGAAATGATGGCGATGCGGTCCCCGAGGAGGTCAGCCTCATCCATGTGATGAGTGGACATGATGATGGTTCTGCCTGCAAGGGCAGAGGTCACAGGGATCACCAGGCAGGCCTGGGCAAGGCTGGATGGGAGAGGATGTAGAGTAACCTCCCTGTTACACGGGCATAAAAATTTGAAGTTGATAAATAAAAACAGGTATTCTGTGGCAAAGTCCAGAAAACTGGAATAATAGTGACAACAATTAACATTTGACAGCATCCTGCATGTTGTAAAACACTGTCACACACAGTATCTCTTCATCTGGCATTGGACCTGATTCAAATAAATCACCATGTATGGGACATATTTATTATAGTAATTGGCATCTATTGAGTTCCATATGCATATTCTCTGGAGCATTAAGCATTGCACTTATAATCTTTGCAAAGAACACACACACCCTTTGAAACCAATAGGAGATGTCACTAAAAGAAAACAGTAATGAGGATTCCAGGATGGCAAACTGACCACGGGATTCAGCCATGCCGTCTTGTTCATGGGCAGTCTGAGCTCTGCCTGCTGTCTTTCTGGATCTGCACTGTCTGGTTGGAAGGTGCTGGGATAGAGGAAAGAAGGTCCCATTTTGAGACACTGCCCTGCTATCTGCAGTAGTCCTCTGGAGCACTGGACACCTGTGTGTCACCCTCACACCTGGTCTTGAGTGACCATCTGACAGTTATGGAGTTCCTTGGGATGTCTGCATGTGACCTGGGTTTTCTTACTCAAAGAGGAATTTCGCATACAGCTGCACACATTGTTCCAGACAGAAGGGCCACAGGTTGAGAGAACCTTTTAGAATATTTTGGGAAGTAGTCTGCTCCATCAGTGATTCCTGTTTATATTTGTGTAAAAACTTCAGGAGGCTTCCATGGGAACTTAGATTTACTCGAGTGACTGCTGAAGTCCCATCAGAGTGTAGTTATGGCTGTTAACTATACTCAGTTACAGAGCGCCAGGAATGAGAGTGGAGATCACAGATAGAGCTTCAGTGAGAACAAAGGGCACCGAGCAGTGGCTATTACCTGAGCGATACTTCAGAAGCAGGTCCCAAATTGAGCGTCTCGAATAGGGGTCCACCCCAGAGGTAGGCTCATCCAGAATAACCACCTTGGCACCTCCCACGAAGGCAATGGCAACAGACAGCTTCCTCTGCATGCCACCTAGAGGTACACACAAGGCAACAGGTTCATGACAGCTGTAGAGGATCGGAAGAGAAAGGCCCAGGGCTGTGGTATAAGGGGGGTTACCTTAAGACCAGCAGCAGCTTGACGCTGCCTCCTTAGATGTTTATATAGTGTTCAAACCTAGTGGGGTACTCTTTAAATGCAGCGAAGGCAAGAAATGCAGAAATGGATAAGACCATCTGAAGGTTGTTCTCACATTTTAGTCCAAACACATAAACACCAGAATCAATACAGCTCAGGCTGCTCTAACATAGGGTTCCATGTGGAAATGATCCAGAGGTGGGGTGCTCTTAGGTGCACAGAATAACGTTATAGAAGTGTTCCACCTCTTACGAAGTCTGTAATAAGCCTCCCCCTCTCAGGGCCCTGTGTCCTGGAAGACAATTCATTTGCCATCTGTAGTCCTGTCTTTTTCCAATACCGAGCACCTGACAGATCCTGAGCTTCTTCATTCCTCTTGTGGTGGAGGCCTGTGTCCTCCAACATGGCTTCCATCTCCAGCTGGGCCTCCTCCCAGGACTTTCCTTTCAGCTGGGCGTAGAACAGGATGTGTTCAGCCACTGTGAGGCTATGGGGACAGGGCAATGAGAAAGGCAATGGGCTCAGCAATTCTACCTCTAATGATTCACCTTATAGAAAGAATTAAGGGTGAGCACAAAGTTTTAGCAATCAAGATGATCACTGTGGTGCTGTTTATAACACAAAAAAAACAAAACAAAAAACAGACCATGCTAAGTATCTAATAAGAAAGGATGGTACATTTATATAATAGTGTAGTATATAAACAAAAAATTATTTTATAGAGGAATATATAATGACATGAAAAGATGTTCATGACATCCTGAGTGAAAAAAAACCCTAACTGCATTAAAAAATGGCAGGTTACAAAATTGTATGCAGAGTTTTACTCTCCTTTATAATTAAAACACACACACACACACACACACACACACACACACACACACACACACACCCCCCTGCATAGGAGAAGTTCTGAAAAATCATACACCAAGGTGTTATGGATGGTGAAATTACAGGTGACTTCCATTTTCTTCTTTTCTGTTTTTAACTTTTTTAAAATGTTTATTTTTGAGAGAGACAGAGACAGAGCACAAGCGGGGAAGGTGCAAAGAAGAGAGGGAAACAGAATCTGAGGCAGGCTCCAGGCTCTGAGCTGTCAGCACAGAGCCCAACGCGGGGTTCAAACCCACAAGCTGTGAGATCATGACCTGAGCTGAAGTCAGGTGCTTAACTGACTGAGCCACCCAGGTGCCCCATTCTATTTATATTTCTTTCCTTCCTTTCTCTAAATACAATATAGCTTTTAAAATAATAAGTAAAAGTTTCGGGGGAAAGCAAGTGAAAAGCCTCCTGAAAAGTCAGTTTTTAGTGCCTGGCTTAAGAGAGAAACAGGAACAATGGTCTCCTCTCTTGGTCCCTGAGAGGGAATATTTCAGGACTGAACAAGGGGCCCCAGGATGGACCACTCTGTCAGAGAGCAGGGGGAAGTACTTTTCTTAGGGGGTAGACCTCAGCTCCCAATGCCAGAGGCATAGCCTGACTTTCTGAGGGATACCTCTTATAGGACAAAGGACCTTGAACATGGGGAAACCAAACAAGAACACACTGCCTGCTGCCCCCAGAACAGGCATCCTTGAGCTCAGCTCTAGAGAACATGTGTGCTGGGGGGCAGGGGAGAGCAAGGCATGGGGACGATCTCAATTCCTGTTCTACTTACTGGTGGAACAGGATGTTGTGCTGTGGACACATGCCAAGACTCTGTCGGACTGCATCCAGGCTGGTTTCAATGTCCTTTCCCCCAATGAGCACAGTCCCTGATGTTGGTGGCAACAGACCCGTCAGGATGGACCTGCCAAATACAGGAGTCAGTGGCAGAAAAGATGGCCATTAGGACTGCTTTGGGATGGCAGCCCCCCACTCTAGGGTCAGTGATGACTCTCACACTGATTCCTGCACTGGCTCTCAATTGAACCCAAACCATTATTAGCTGTGGGGACCAACAGTTTCCCATACAGGCTTTAGAACCAGTGTGTATATCCAGCCCTACTGCGGATGACCACATCTGTCATCTTTGCTTCTACTTATTTCCTAGTGCCCCAGGCAGGCACTGATAGGTTCCTGGCGTTCCCAGCTGCAGAACCTTCACTTACAGCTAAAGATCCCTCCCCAGCTCAGCCATCACCGCTCCTGGTGATGTGGAGGCTCAATTAAAGTGTGCAGTGTGTGATCGATGCTGTGCCTCATATTATTATCACAAAAGCATAGGGCAGGGTCTTAATGAGAGCCCAGGCATTCAATATGTATTTGCTGATTGAATGATTGAAGGAAGACAGGGGAATTACCACCAACAATACTATTTCTGGATACAAAACAAGAAGCCCAATATCAACATTGGCCCTTTTTTGGTAAAATGAGAAATAATGATGCCTGCCTCATGGGTTTGTTATGAAGATTAAATGAGCTAATACTTGTAAACACTTAGAACTATGCCAGCGTAAAGCAAAACTCGAAAGTATTATTACTATTTTTATTAAACATTGTGTTTCAACCCCCAGGGGAAGTTGCATTTCAGTAATTGATGCAGTCATGTGTTTGCCTTTGAGAACCCTTGGGGTCCTGGATGGCGCTCTGGGCTCTCTGCCCGTATTAGTTAACAAGGAGAAAAATCAGTTGGATTTAGGGCTGCCTGGTCCAGCTCTGTCCCTGAGTTCAGATACAATCTCAGGTTATCTGGACCTGTACTTACAAGCTGAAATCTCTGTTGATCAACCACTAGAGGGAAACAGAACCAAATATAATGGCATCAGCCCCACATTCCATTCACCCTGAACCGCCCTCAGAGAACATTCCAATGTAGGGTGTACACTACATTGTTCCTTCCTGGGGCTCTGTAAGAGGTCAAAGGACTTGAAGACTGTGTGTCACATGGCTTCCCTGCCCCCTGCGAGGGCCGCCTCTGACGCTCCTTGGGAAACCTTAGCTAGCCATGGTCTCCTTCTCAGCAGATGGTGCTCTGGTCCCTTAGAAAAGTGAAGGGAACTTCTTGACTTTTCTATGCAGAGCTTGCATCTTCCTGAACTTTACCTTCAATTGCCAGCTGGTTACCCCACAGGCCCCTCTAGAGACTACACCCTTTTTATTTTCTCCAGAACTACCACCAACCCTTACAGGTAGGAAAAGGAATCCTCTTTGTTTTGTTTTTGTTTTTTGTTTCTCTGTTTTTACTTTTATTTGTGTTTATTTTATGTAGAGTTTACTCCTGGGCCATAAGTTTTTGTTTCTTCAGTTTCTTCTATGGTATCTTTTTCTTCTGTGAACTTCCTCTTAAGGTTTAGGAACACTGCTCTTTTTCAGTGAGGATCATCTCAATGTGTCAGGGAGAGTTCATCCACGAGCCCTGTAAGTTCTATGCTGTATCTTGGGGGGCTTTGTTCACCTGGATGTGCTCAATGACCAGAGAATCTACATCTAAACCCTTAAGTTCAGCATTACTCTCTGCATTTTTAAGCATGTGCAGTAAAAATTCAGCACTTCTTTTTGGGCCACGGACCCTGTGTCCTGCCCCACTGTTTAGCACACCTACCAACTCCACCATTGTAGCGTCAGAACGGCACACATTGCTTCTGTGAAGTGACATTTTCAGATACTTGGTGGCTTTTCAGATATGCATACCCTTGATGGCCTGGGCAGTTTCACCTGTGTTCTTAAAGTGAACATGAAGATTTGAACCTCTTGATTTGCATGATTTTGTGGGGTTTTCCAGGTCAAGTGAATAGCGAACCATTTTCAGAGATCACCTCAGGCCGCTTACGGGAAGAGCTAAAGGAATCCTCTTTGAAAATAAGTAGTACTCTCTGTAGACCAGGGGTATGTGGTGGTGATGGTCATAGTTTTATCACCATCATTGATGGTAGTGACACGGGAGAGGTTGGGGGTGGGAGGACAGGCTTACAGTGTCATAGATGAGACAACTGACAAGATCTAGCTCTTGCTCTCACTGAAGCATTGCAAGTTGGTGACCCTAGAAAGTCACTTTGACTCTCTGGATGTCCACTTCCCCAGCACACATAAGGGGCAATAAACTTACTTTACCTCCCTCTCCCACTTCTTGTGAGGATCAAATAAAACAACGTATGTGAGTGAGCTTTCAATATTGCAGTGTGCTTTATACGCACTTGGGACACAAATACGTAGTATATTTTTGTCACTAATACACAATGGGAAAGAGTAAACTGTAGCTAATGAGGCAGAAGAGAGCCAGAAATGACAGGATAGAATGGCAATCCAGGCTCTTTGCCCATAAAACTTACAAGGTGGTGGTTTTCCCTGCTCCATTGTGACCAAGCAATGCAGTGATCTGGTTCTCATAGAAGGTAATGTTAAGACGGTCCACGGCTGGCCTGCTGTAGGGCTCAAAAATCTTTACCAGATTTTTCACACATACCCCAGGAACCAAGCCTGGAAGCTCTCGTTCAAAGAAGGAGTCTTGGAGGAAAAAAATGAACATGATATTAGTGTAATGCCTTAATGTATTCATTCCCCAAGGTTCTTTCTTCAGGCCACTGTCTTTTTCCCCCATGGCCTTAGTTATAGCCTTTGTACGGATTACTAGAGAATAACAATGGTAATAATAGTACCTAACATTTATTGAGCAGTTACTATGTGCCAGGCATTGTTTCAAATACTTTATATGTATTACCTCATTTTACCCTTGTAACAGCTCTGTGGGCGTAGATGTTATTATGCCCATTTTTATAGATGAGGAAACCTAAGACACAGAGACATCAAATATCCAATCAAGGTCACATAGTTCATGAACAGCAAAGCTGAGATTCGAACCCAGAGCGCACTGTCTATTTGGAGAGTTAGTCCCTAAGCTCAATCTTCAGGCCAGGCTGCCATTTCCAAGTCTGTAGGGACATTTCCTCATGGGCTTCTGGTAGCAGCTCAGGCTCCTTATCTTCCTCCCAAAACATAACTTTCCTTCAGACTCTCCCATGTCTGGTCCTGTAATGCCCCTCTCCTAGTCATCTTGGCTCAGGCCTTTGCATTAACTTTGTATAGAGCAGCTTTTTTGCTCCTCATACTTCATAGATCCTCAGTTACTGGGTAAACTCCACTCTTTTTTTTTTTTAATGTTTATTTTTGACAGAGAGTGTGAGCTGGGGAGGGGCAGACACAGAGGGAGACACAGAATCTGAAGCAGGCTCCAGGCTGTGAGATGTCAGCACAGAGCCTGATGCAGAGCCTGAACTCACAAACTGTGAGATCATGACCTGAGCCAAAGTCAGATGCTTAACCACCTGAGCCAACCAGGTGCCCCAGGGTATAGTCCACTCTTCTTCATCACCACCCCTCCAACTCTGCCCCTCCACTCATCCACTCTGACACCCTCCCGGTGCAGACCCTCATTAATGTGGTGTCCACTTCTCCCAACCTCCAGTCACTCTCTGCTTTAGTTCACCCTATATAGCACCCCCTAATTTGTTAACATCGTAGTTCTGAGCATTGACTCCCCTACAAAACAACATCCCAATGCTTTTCCTATGTGTGCCTCCTGGTGTCTCCTAAAAATAAGGTGGACCAGGCCCCAGCCCCCCAATTTTGGCCTTAGAATTCCACTCTGGGAGGAGGGCCTTCCCAGAGGCACTATTGACTGCAGACCAGCTCTCTGATGAGCCGTGCATCATTGACTTCAGCTTTGTGAAATAGCACCTGGGGTAGGCCAGAGGGCCAGAGGCCAGACCTTCTCACACGGTGGCAGGCAAAGTCCAGAGGCCATGTTGCTTCTCTGACCCCAAGGTGAGGATGGCAAGAGCATTTTAGCATAACAGAGAAGTGTACATGCTTAGGGAATGGAGAACATGGGGAGAAGTACAGAACTGGTTGAAGAGAGAAGGTAAAGAAGGCAAAGCCAGGGAATAGTTGCAAACCTAATTCATCAGCTCAGGAATTGTTAGGTAACTTCCACGGTCAGGAAAGGCTTTTGATGGTTTGAATGAATGGACCTCTAGATTTGTAAACTACGAATGAAGTGTAGTCAGCTCCACTAGACTCCTTCCTCCTGTGCACAGAAGCATTTATTTTTGTCTTTCCTTATAGCTCATATCCGCTTTAAGTCCCAGTGACCCAAGTTATTGTTCTTGCTAAATCCTCGGAAGTCAGCACATTTGTGCAACTCACTTGGGAATTGCCTAACAAGGGCACAAACACACCACATACTTGGGATTTGCTTTCTCTAGGAAATATGCGTTAATGTCTGGCTGGACCATTCATCCCACACACGTGCAGCTTGGCCCTTGAGGAGCTATCAGGTTTTAACCCTTGTCACCACAGAGTCAGTATCCTGGGTTTTACTTCACGCCAGGCATGAAGGGTTTTGCTCTAGCTTTTTACAGTAGTCTGAGCCTTTCCCTTGCTTCTGTTCTCTGCCCCTAATGGAGGTTTTTACCATGGGTCCCTTCTGGGTGTTCCGGATCCTCCATTTCCTCTGTTATGGGTTCCGTCTTTTCCAGGGCCCTTTCTTCTCTGGTTGAACAGCCTGCACCAACCAGAAGCCACTGTTATTCCTGGTGAGAGCTAACAATCAGTAAAGGCAGGAAAAGGAGGGGAGAAGGAAGTAGTTGCAGAGTTTCCTACCATAACTGGAAAACAGTTCCCTCAGAAGGCCAAGTCAGCATTCCCAGGGGCCTGTGGGCCTATAAAGTTCTCAAAATGGCTGGTATTGCTGGCTGGCTGGCCTGTCAATCTTTGCTGAGCTCAGAGTGTATTTTGTAACAGGTGTTTCACTTCATCCTCTTAACATGCCAGCAGGGGCCCACAATGTCAGAAATTGTAATTAAGAAAAATTCACAAAACCAGGACCAAGTTTGCAATGGGGTAATTTTCTTTACCTCACCAACAGTAGTTCCTGCTCCAATCAAAAACATGTTAAAGTCATGATGAATCTTGAGAGAAGACGATTCAAGGTGATATGATGGGTAGCCAGCTTAAATTACAGTTTGAAAAATAATTTACCTAAGCATTTTTATGGGCATTCAAGTCTTTTGGAACTAACACCAGAGTTAGGACTGGTTGAGGTATAGGCTTATACAAATCGTTGGGGCACTTGGGTGGCTCAGTTGGTTAAGCGTCCGACTTTGGTTCAGGTCATGATCTTGTGGCTCGTGGGTTCGAGTCCCATGTCAGACTCTGTGCTGACAGCTCAGAGGCTAGAGCCTGCTTCAGATTCTGTGTCTCCTTCTCTCTCTGCCCCTCCCCTGCTTGCACTGTCTGTCTCTCAAAAATGAATAAACATTAAAAACAACAATAACAAACTGTGAAGGTGGTGTAAACACACACAGAGGCTTTCTTTTTTTTTTTTTTTTTTTTTTTGTAAATTTGGCATTTGATTTAAAAGGACATCAGGACATCCTGGAAGGGGAAGAGAAGCAAGCTGAAGAGCAAGCCAGCCAGAGAGGTAAGCAGGGGCAGGAGGAAACCACTGTCGCCAAGAATCTAAAGGCTCTGGTCTCAGGAGCACAGATGTGGGCAGGGCGAGTTTTTTTTAATGCAGCAGCCAACCAGGGCCTCTGTCATTCCTGGTCGCCCTCTTCGATCTGCAGCTGTGGGTGGAGGAGCAAGTAATGGGCCTGGTGGTCAGGGACCTGCCACCTTTGGCACTTCCTATTTCTGCTTCCTGGGGGATTTTCAAATCGACTACCCACAATTCCTTTGATCACTTTACTAGCTATCCTACTGCACTAACATGCAACAACATAGCAGGGAGAGATCTTCTACATAGTTTAGTCAGCGGGTGAGTTCCTTGCCAGGAAATGTGTGTCCCAGTTCCAGATTTTGTCCCAAGTGACAAAAGTGACTTAGACAAGACACTGGTCCTCTCGAGCTCAATTTCTTTGTCTGTGAGAGGAGGGGATTAGGTGGGAAAACTCAGCTCTTTTCTGATTTTAGAGACAGTTAGGAATCTATTTCAGTCTAGCCTGTGAGGCAGGTGAAAAATATTTGGCTGCTGTTAGCAAAAATACATGTGATTCATTTTTGAAAGAGCACATTTGTCTTAAGAATTTTTTTTTTTGAGAGACAGATTATCTGCTGAAATTGTAGAGGGAAAAAATGCCCACAAGTTTTGATATTCACTGAAATTAGAAATGTTCAGGAATATGCTCCTGTGTTGAAAAACCCCATTTACAATGGATAACTTTATTATGGTTGAAATTTAAAAGTTATAGACAAGATAGACAAACCAACATAACAGAAAAATACTGAGCGTTGAAGTGCTATTTGTTTGAACCATAAAAACAAAACAAAACAAAATAAACCACCCAAGCCTTTTTTAAAGGCCCCAGGCTAATCACCTACAGAAAACAAACATCTATCCTAGTGCTTAAAGAATAAATCCTGGCCTAGACCCAATAATATAAAATAAAGTGCAGGTAGGTGAGGAACAGATTGGAAAGTATTTCTTTTGCTTCCAGAAACTACCAGCTCCAAGGAAGTCCCCAGTAATCATGGCAGGAATTTCTTGCCTTCTCATACCTCACAAAAGAGTCTATGGAACTTCTAGAACTCTCCCTGGGCTTCCTGTCCTGTTTAGTAGGAGAGGTACATTTTAGCTAAGATGCATTCTGGGCAAATACTCCCTTACCCCTCTTCCCCAACCATAAGTAAGATGAGTATTAGAGAAGAGTCTGGGAGTGTTTGTCTTAAAGATCATAGCTTCACCCCAACCTCTGGATGTACCTTTACCTTGGGAGAATGCATTAATTTATATTTTGGAAAGGAATAAAAAAGCAGGAGGGGAGGCAAAAGATAACCAGTACAAAGGTTTCTTCATGATTCTATGGATCTCCCTGCTTTAAATTGAGGAGTTGCAAAAGTCATTTGCACCCTAAAGTGGTTTGGCCTTTTTTTACTAGGCAATTTAATCCGCTGGGCACAAGCTGTATAGGACACAAGGGTTTAGCAATGCTCAGCCATTCACCCTGGCCCAGCAACTCCCAAAGGTGGGTTCCTAGAGGCTATGATGCTGCACCACAGTGGCAGAGCCCTCAGAAGGTAGCTAACTAATCAGGAATCACACACTTGACAGAAGGAGCCACCTCTATAGCCTATGTGTATCCATGACATAGCCAAAGGAGTTAGTTTCAAACATTAAGATTTTTATTAAAAATTTTAAACAACTCACCTTCACCACCAAGCCAATAGGACTCTTGCAGAAGGAAGTACCAAGGAAGTGGGGTTCCATAGTTCCCTAAAAATGACAGGTAAATCATTTGAAATGACAGGGAAAAAGCCAAAGGAGTCCTGCATTACCACAGTTCTATAAAATCTGGAATTTATTTCTCTGAATCTCAAAGTAGAACTATAGATATTTATAGTTCATAAGCATTACACAGCTACCCAGGGGCTCCCACAAAGATTACTCCTTCCAACATGTTTGAATTCAAAAGGTCACTTTTTTGGGTGGACCCAGCAACACTAAGACTGATGATCTTGGTTGACATTAGTTTTCCAAGAAAACATTTTATTAAAGAATTTAATCATGCCCTTTCTCAACAATCACCAGATGATAGTAATGATGATAGTCACTAACATTTATTGGATGCTCTTTCCATGTCAGGCATTATTGTAAGCACTTTTCATGCATTAAATATATTTTTTTAAGTTTATTTATTTATTTTGAGATAGAGAGCGGATGGGGGCAGAGAGAGAGAGGGAGAGAGAGAATCTTAAGCAAGTTCTGCGCTGTCAATTCAAAGCCTGATGTGGGGCTCAAAGTCACAAACCCTGAGGTCATGACCTGAACCAAAATCAGGTTAACTGACTGAGCCATCCAGGTGCCCCTGCATTAAGTAATTTAATCCTGGAAACAATCCTAGGAGATAGGCAATGGTATTCTTGTGAATAAGGAAACTGAGGCACACTGAGTTTGATTCTTCTGCCCAAGGTCACAGATAATTAAACAGAGGTATAGGAATTCCAATATGGGTAATCTGGTTCTAATACCACTGATCTAAACTATCCTATGCCATTGGATCCATCTGGATTTCAAGGAAAAGACTCCCAAATTCTCCACTTCTCTTAGCAGGCTTTGCTCCCTTTAAAATGTTAATTTTGTAAGAATACTTTGTTTATTTAATATTATCCCATGTTCCATGACCACTAGAACGTCAGCCCTTCAAGCGTAGGTCTGGGTTTGTCTTTTCCACCCCTCTTTGCCCAAATGCTAGTGTTAAGCCAAACATATAGGTGCTGCTCAGTAAATAGTTGTTGGACAAATTAAAGTTTCAGCTCCGCTAAAATAAAGCCCTTGGATTATGGACAAATTTCATTTTCAATCCAACTAATTTTCAATGATTATATCTCCTAGTGGCCCAGTGAGATAGAAAAGCTGAGGCAAAGCAGGTCAAGTGTATTTCTCAAAGTCACCATTATGGGTTGAATTGCACCCCCTCCCAATCCCCAAAGATACGTTGAGGTCCATGGTAGAATACAAAATAGTTGGTTTTGTCCCCAGTTCCCAGCACAGAGCTTGTAAACCCCTTAGAATTTCCTGAGTCATAGGAATGTCTTTTGTTGTTCATAACAAGCCCCTTTCTCAACCATATCTGTGTTTATGCTAATGAGGTGACTCAGGGTAGGGGCCCTAGATAGCTTCAGGATGGGGGCTGGTCGCCAGAAAGACCAGGCCTGGGAAAAGAGGATAGAAACTTTCAGCCTTACCCTCCATCCTGGTAGAGAAGGGGGCTGGAGATGGAGTTATAGAAACTTTTGAAGGAGATTCAGGGAGCTTCCGGGTTGGTGAGCACATCAAGGTGCTCTCAAGGTAGTGCACCTGGAGAGGGTATGGAGGCTCCATGCACCACCCCTCCCGTACCTCCACTTAAGCACCTCTCCTGTTTGGCTGTTCCTGAGTTGTATTCTTTATTATAAAGCTGTAATTGTAAATAAACAACTTTCCTGAATTCTGTGAGTTGTTCTAGTGAATTATTGAACTGGGGAGGTGGTTGTGAGAACACCTGAATTTGTGTTCAGTTGGACAAAAGTATGGTAGCTTGGGCACTGTATTTGCTGCTGGTATCTGAAGTGGGAACAATCTTGTAGGACTGAATCTGTTTGTGGGGTCTGTGCTAATTCTGGGTAGTTACTATTAGAATTGAATTGTATTGTTGGACACCTGGTTGCATTAGAGAAATAGCTGATGCTGGGAAAAAATGACACATTTGGTATCAGAAAAAAAAAGACCCCAGAGTCTTAACCTCTGGCCCTGTTTGGAAATAGTTACTGCTAATGTGCTTAGTTGAGATTAAGTCACATTGGACTAGATAGAACCCTAATCCAATATGACTGGTATCCTTGTAAGAAGATGGCCCTGTGAAGACAGACACACAGAGGGAGAACGCCACGTGAAGACAGAGATTGTTGAAAAACCACCAGAAGGGGGAAGAGGCAGGGGAGGCTCCTTCCCCTGCAGATTTCAGGGGGAGCATGGCCCTGCCAACACCGTGATTTTCTACTTCTAGTCTCCAGAACTGTGAGACAAAAAGAAAAAAAAGAAAAAAAATTGTTTTAAGCTACCCAGTTTGTGATGTTTTGTTATGGCAGCCTTAGGAAACTAAGATAGTCACATGGCTAGGATCCAAACCCAGGCCTTCTGGCTTAGCCTAGCAATCCTTCTCCTATTCCAGGGTTGCTGCCTATGTATTTCTGCCAACAATGGCTGCCCCAAGACGATGTGAGTTCATCCCTCCCCAGGGACTGGGCCCAGCCTCACTCACCCTGCCTGCTCTTGGCCAGAGCACTGAAAGCCTGGTCATGGCTGCCACAGCATTAGGTGGCAGTTGGTTGACTTGGAACCCACTCAAATGGAGGCTGGACTTCTCTAGCTACCGGGAAATGCTGATTTGAAGGAAAATCTGATTTCTACACAGCAAAACAAAACTGTGCAAACACCCAGTTTTGATTCAGGAGTTGCTCTTCCTTGCTGCAGATTAATCAGGTATTCATTCAATGTCCACCAAAAGTCAGGCACTATTTGTGGCACTGAGCCTGAAACACTGAACAAAACAGACTGTGGGCCCACTCTCATCGGCCCATATTCTACTAAGGGTAGAGAGTCAAGAAACAAACACATAAAGATACATCACGGCAGATAGTGATGTCTCAAAAATAAAGCGGGATATTCAGGAGCACTAAAGGAATGTTATTTATATAGGGATAGATATTTAGATATTTTCAATCTGGAAAGACTCCAGTGATGAGGTGACATCTGAACATAAGACTGAACAAAAGTGAGGAAGCAAGCCTGCAGGTATGTAGGGAGGGTGATGTAGAAACATGCTCCACGCAGTGAGAACAGCAGGCGCAATGGTCCTGAGGAGGAAATGTACTTAGTGTATTGAAGAACAGTCAGTGAGGAGGTGGATGTGGCTGGAACAGAGAACATGAGGTAGAAGGGAAGGACACGAAATGGGGCAAACAGTTAGAGGCTGATAATGAAGCACTTTCTAGGCCAGGGCTGGGACACTGGATTTTACTCTGGGCAAGAGGAAAAACCACTGGAGGGATCTGAACAGAAGGCTGACACTATCTGACCCAGATTCTGAAAGGATCTCTGAATACAGCATGGAGAACAGACTGGTAGGCGATGACTATGGAAGGAGGCTTGGACTGGTAAGGTAGTGGTAGAGGTGGTGACAAGGGATCAGATTCTGGATCTATTGCTAAAGTAGGGCCACCAACATTCACTGATGGATTTTTGACCTACGTTTAAGTTTCAAATGCTGGCTATGAAAGTCCAAATTGAAAGAACTTAGGAAGGATGAGATTTAAACCAGATGAAAAGATGGGAGAGGGCTGGGAATCTGAAGAACCCAGTACCAGTACCTTTACCCTCAAGAGGTTGACACTTACCTGGAAAAACCTGGTCGAGGTACCAGGCAAGCAGTCCATACAGAGCAGCATCAAGGAGCATCATCTTCATAGACATCAGGAAGCTGAATTCATCCCCTTCCATGGGGCTATTCCCGATATTGCCCCACTGCAGCCCCAGGCCTTGCTCCTCAAAGCGTACCAGGTACTCAGTGCCAAACCCAAATGCCACAGGAGACAGCAGGCTCTGCAGTGAGGCAGAGGGCACAGGAGATCAGCAGAGGTCTTTTATTCAACACAACAGCAGCCAGATGCCCTCAGGCTAGGAAGGAGGGCCAAAAGAGTGTCCAGGTTGTGTCCAGGTGTAAGGATACCCCAGGGAGGGGTTAAGGCAGTCTTTCCACAGGAAGAAAATTCTGAAAATGCCTCTCAGGACTTGGGGACCCCTGCCCAATACTCACTGGGCCATCTCTCACCTGTTCAATGGAATACAGTTGTGTCATGGGAAAGACAAATACCACAAAAGCACAACACACCAAAGGACCAGAGGTCCTCATGTTCACCTTCCTACCTTTCCCCCCTTCTTCCTACCTCTTTCTTAACATCACACAGTTCTTGACAGAACAATGGGAATAACTTGAGCTTCTCTGTGTGAATCCCATTAGAAGGGTCCACAAAGTCATCGGTGTCCTAGGGCAGTCTAGGGGCCAGGCAAAGGATGGTCCCATGACTTCCTGAGGTCTGTCAGTGAGGCCAGAAAAGCCTCAGATTACACTGATGTCACCTTTTCTCATCTCCAGACTGGGGACAATCATTTTCTTAGGTTCTCTGTAGAGAGAACAAGTCAACTAAATAGGTGGTGTCCAAAAGGAAGCTGAAGAGGAAGGTCCACAGCCAAATCCCCACAGGTGGTCCCTTGCATGGCATAAAGCACACAAGCACATACAGAGGGATGGGCTCTTCTCATTTCCTCTGCTCAGAGGCCTCTCTGTAGCTTGCAGGACCCAGGGCAGGGTTCAAATTGTCTGTCTATTGAAGGAAGAGATTCTCCAGCTGTAGGTTCACAAAAACCACTGTAAAAATATCAGCTCAGCCCTGGTCCACACAGCTGCCAGAACTATAGCTTCTTGGTGGATCCATACACCCATGAAGCTAGTGGTGGCCTCAAAGTACTGATGTCTACTCAGTATATCAAGAGAGCCCAGCTCTGCCCACAGGCTGAGTCAGAAGGACTTATTGCTACTAGCCCATTATGATTTTAGAAAATTGGATACTATAAATAGCAGCAATTAATTTCTTGTTTAACATGAGAAGTAAAAGGCAGATGCCCTGGCAGCTCTACAGCCAGGTAAGTTTGAGTTTGATTAGGACAACTTACACCTTGGATCTTTCCTCAATAAGAAGCAGGTGGTAGTCCTTTCTTGACTCCACTGCACAGAGAACTATGGAGGGAAGTTCTCAAAGACAAAACAGTGCACCCAAGAGAGCATGAAAACTGTTTGAGCCTGGTTAATGAGAGGGTGGAAATGGCCCATTTGAAAATGATAGAGAAAAAGGCAGTACCGTTAGTTTGGGAATTGTGAACTAAGAAGTCTATCTTTCAAGAAAATCCTCTACTGGCAAGAAGGCTTGGCTCTTAACTGGCTCATTTCTGTACCCTTTCTGCACAGTGGTATACCATGATGAAGACCCTTGTAAGCTACCCGGATTCAAGTTTTTATGGAGAAAAACGAAAGTTTTTAAAGAATGGAAACATCTTTCTGGGCCTAACAGTTAGGGGGCTAGCTCCCTCCCTTCTGGATCTTTTCACATGATTTGAAAATAAAACTGAGTGAAATGGTCCACATTCTTCTCTTGTGGACACATAAAGGGACCAATGAGTTGAACTGGTTTTTGATTGCTTCCCAGGGCAGACTCATCAGGCGGGTTTGGTAAAGAGGGACAGTTAGGTAGCTCAGGGTGAAGACTGCTCCAACTTTTGCCCCTGTGTCTTTAAACCTTACTTCCCTTTGAGCCAAAAGGCAAAGCGGATCCCCTCAAAGGGCAGGCCCATTTTCCAGGACCACTACAGACCCCTCAAAGAAAATGTATCATATATTAGGAGTAAGCCCAAGGTCCCTCACCACAGCCATCTTCAGATCAGCCGTCATTCGGTCCTGCCAGGCGAAGCAGAGAATGTGTGGCAGGTAGAGGGTGAAGTAGATGACACCACTACAGGCTGCTGCCAGGCTGGCCCTGGAGAAGAAGGTGCTGAGCAGGAAGCACTGCATGATCGTAGCAGTGGAGAAGGCCAACAGGAACAGGAAGAGGATGAATGGATTGCTGTAATGTAGGATCCTTCCATGCTGAAACCAAAGAGGCCATCTGAGTCAGTAATTTCCACCCATGTCCACGGCACCATCCCTCTCAGGGGGCAACCTCTGTGCAGCGATTCTGGGCCTTCAGAAGCCCTCTGCTCCAGAGTGGTCTCTCCACCATCTTTGACTGGTGCCTAAATTTCCACATTTGAGACTCAGTGTGTTGAACTCCTTTAATCCTGTGAGTGTCATTCTCCCTGGGAGGGTAACACATCAGGCTGCCTATCAGTATGAGTAATTATTATGTGTTAAGTAAGCAAATCTTTGATGGGAAGGGAGAAATAAGTCTAGAGGAGGAAGTCTAGGGGAGGAAGATCTTAGAACATCAAGAGCTCCAAGATACACTGAGGAGATGAGGGACAAGAAAGGGAGATAGGAGAGCCCCCAGCAAGCTGTAATGTTTTGCTTGGGGCCTAACCTGCTGACTCAATCATGTGTATTCTGAGATTTACTACTCACACTGGTAAAAATATCAGTAATTAATCCACATCACTTGGAAGTGGATTAATCGTCCTCCTCCAACAATATCATCCAAATACATTTCATAGAACCCGTGGGCAAATACTCAGTATCTTTAACATTAACTAATGGCTATGTAGAAATCAGGACCAAATCAGCAATTTTCAGTAAGTGAGCTGTTGCCCAACCACATTATAGGAAAAACTGAGATGTTCACGCTTATTAGGCTTTCTTAGTTCTCCTTTACTATAGACCTCCTATGAGGAATTTTACGCTTTGCACATAACTCCAAATACATATAGATTGTCTTGTTCTTTTCTCGGGAGCATAAAGGCACAAATAGGTTCATCTCTTGAATGGGTTCTGATCAAGTGGTAGTGGTGCCCTGAAGCACCAGATTCCTCATAGGAAAGAGAGACAATGAGCAATGTGTGAGTGTGTGGAAGTTGAGTGGAACACAGATGCGCCACTTCGCTGCTATTGCTACCGATTCTCCCTCATTCACACACTTGTGCCTGCCAGGCACAACAGAACAGTTAAAAAATAGAATAAAACAAATGGCAAAGGAGGGTGGAAGAGGGCAATGCCTAACTAGAACAAAACTCTGAGGAACTCTAAATGAAAGTCAAAATTAGGACTCAGAGCTCCTGATTTTGTGTGTCAAAGAGCTCCCCACATCACCTGGAAAGCGCAGTCCTTTTCCTTAATCACACAACTCAGGAAAAGCAAGTCCATGGCTGAACATGTGGCTATGGCTGGAAGAACTTTAAGATGGTTGCTGGTATTTTCAGAAGAATAAAATCAGTTTCTTACCCCAGCTCAAAGCAAAGTCCTAGAAACTTCCAGACCTGTGTAGTCTCTCACTGACAAGGCAGAGGGGACAGCTACTTGGCTGACCCAACAGACTTACAGGCCTTAGCTTCCTCTAATGACCACTGTTCTTCTTTGTTCCTAATAGCCTGAATAACAGTGGAACCCGCCCCATTGTCCAGCTTCCAGATTCTTTCCTGCAGAGTTGAGGTGGGAAGGAAGAACAAGGCAAAGATGGGAGCGTCATCCCAAGGAATCCTATTCTGGTGTGGAAAGCTCTGTTTCCGTCATCACTGGAACAATGTTCTGGTTCCCACAAGGAGAAACCTCTTTGTGCAAGAAACTCTTAGTGAACATTCTTCACCTCACGTCCTAAAAGCTTTGAAGTCTTAATGCCCATTCTTAGGAAGGCAGATCTCAATGTCACTTCTCAGACATTGCAAGAAAACACACACGTTTATCCATTTTGCCTAAGTCTGACGCTTATGCATTTTGACTCCTTTAATTCTGAGGACACAAAATGCCTTGGAAATGGGAAAAGGAGCAGACTGAAGGATGGGAAGGAACAAGGGACCACTAGAGGAAGATAAGGAGCTTAGCTTCTCTCCTCCTCTTTGTGGAGCTCCAGGACTCTGCACATTTAAAGCCACCAATTTAAAGCGAGGTTGCCTGAGCAGAATGACCTCTACATCAGAATTTTGACAGGGCTCTAGCACTGGGTTTGACTAAGGTCACAGAGCACACTGAATCTCAGTGCAACACTGAAAACAAAACCCTTCAGAATTAGTACATTTTACTGCAAAGAGAAGGGATAGGATTTGGTTTAACTGAATATCTGCTGGATGGACAGGATATATGATGGAATATTCCTGGATCAGGTTGACACCAGTATGATCCAGCACGGGATGGGACACAGCCAGAATCTATGGTTCAGCATACATGTTGCCTACTGGCAGAGGGGCGCTTAATATGACAATGCTAGGGAGGCAGAACAAGCTTGATAACATCAAGCTTGAAGTTTATACCAAATCCCATCTAATAAACATTTTAAAAAACTACCCAAATTTATGAGGTTATCATCTAACAAGTACAGAAGATCATCTGCTGTGGAGGAACTGCAAATGAAGGATAAGAATATATTATGAAATACTGTTTTATTTCCAAGTCTGGCCTGTGAGGGAGCTGCAAGCTTGCAGAGGATGGACCTATGTGTGCTGTCTGCAGCTATAAATACTCCTACCATGGAGAAAGGACAGACTCTAAATTCCATCCTTCGAAACAGAGTGGTCTTGGAGACTGTTCAGGCAGCAGAATGTCCTCTGACCAAGCCATGAATGGTGTCACCATGATGGTAATTAAACAGTCCAGGTCTTCTCTCCTAATACACTGAAAAGGCTCTTCACATTCCAGCTCCAGCTGCTGGCTAGGGCAGTAATCCCAGGAAAACATTCTTTGTACTCATTTCTTCTGTGTCTGCAAAGATAGAACCCTTTGCACATACAATCACTCTGTGCTGGGCTCTCCTAACGGCAGCTTCTCCAGATAGTCCATGGAATGGGGTTAGATAGTCTATGCAGACTGTAGCACACTGGGCAGAAAGTGGGAGCAGGGAACACAGTATGATACAGAGGTTCCTTGGGGGGACATTTTATCTGAGTATTTTCCACCTTGGCTGAAATCACCAGGCAGCTGCATATGGCCACTTTGGCTAAAATGGGCGGGCAGCTACATACCAGGCTATCCTTGCTGGCCAGATGACTGATGTAGGCATGAGTTCATTAATAGGAGGAAAGGTGGGAAGTACAAAACTATTCAAGATTTCCTGGACCTTCTCCATCTGGCTTACCATGATGAATGTGGTCAGAAGGAAGATGCTCATTGACATGATAGAGAAGCTGTCCAGGAACCAGGTAGACCAAATCACTGCATTGGAGACACCCTGATTTTTCAAGGTCTCCTTCAGTCGCAACTCCTTCTCCAAGACGATGCTCTTTACAGTCATGGAGACAGAGTAGATCCAGGCCAGCACCATGAAGATAGGGAAACAGCGGTTCAGGATGATCATAAAACTGAAGCAAGAGGAGAGAAGCAGAATAGTAGAATGCCCTGTACCTGGTAGAGGTGGACTAAATGTTTGTCAAATGAATGTGTTGAGAACAAAGCCCAGATGTAGGGAAAGGCAGAAAATCCCCACTGGGCATTCAAAAGGCATGAATCTTTTACTGCATTGCACTTTGCCCCGAAAGAATTACTTTTTCCTTAGAGCAAGATGGTAGCTTTTTGGTTAGCCCAGATGAATGCTCTACAAGTAATATGTGTAAATAAAATTGTACTATGTATGTTACACAGTACAGACCTTGTAAATTCTTGTGGGAAAAAACTACAAACCTGTTGATGCAGTTGTGACTGGAATAGATACATGCTGACACTGAAGTCCAAGAAGGTGAACCACAAACAAAGGGACTTGGTGTTGGTGGTGAGATCCATAACTGGGCCCCCCAAACAGGTCAGGCAGCTTAGCACTATATATCCCAGAGGATCAAACCCCAATTAAGCAGGAAGAGGCACAAAAAAACCAGTACCACCAGTGTGACACTTTCAGAAGGCAAATGACCCATCAATAAATCAATCAGTAATCCAATAGCCACTAACTCCACCAGCCATGTACCAGTGGAATAATTCCATGGATATTCATTCTAGCAAGCAGGATAGATTTGATATTCTGGAATTATTTTATTGTGAACTTTACACATATTTTGCCTGCGCTTGATGTGCTAGGAAAGCCCTTAAGACTATTATCTGTTGAAAACTGTTGGTTGTCAAAGGAAGGGCCCAATTCCAGTATGGGAGGGTTCTTTCTCAAGATGGCCCTAAGGACAGAACCAGAAATTCATGAAGCCTGCACTTTGGGGACCTGCCACCAGAGGGCTCTCCCACTCTAAATGGCCAGAATCCCTACTGCCTCCTCACGGTGTACCCCACTACCCTGCCAGCCACTCCCATTCTGATCCTAAAAGTGGAACCCCGCTTTTGCCCGTGGCTCCACATCCCATCTCCGTCTATTATTCGAAACCATAGTGACTACAGAACAGACATCATTATCTCTTTAGTCTTGTGTTGAGCTGAGGAAGGAGAACCAATTGGACTAGGGTGCTGAGAGAGCATTTCCTGTGCCCATACTGGGCTTTATCTTACTGTCTTGTCAGGTAGCAATTTGACTGTTCCTTTTTTCAGGCTGTGTGTGTTTGTCTCCTCTCTGAACCCCACAGACACAATGTGCACTATGGTGAACTTGCTAGTTTTTTTCTTTTTTCTTTTCTAGGAGTTGAATCCTAAGCTAATTGTAGGTCTCTGCTGCTGTCCTGGAAGCATTTCTGCCCCCATCCACCATGGTAAATGAGGCCTCCTAGTGTCCTCTTCCTCTTTGTCCCTCTATCATCCCCCAAATACACCTTCAGTAAATAATAGGCTACTTGCTTAGCTTGCTATTGGCCAACAAATGTAGAATCCTGGGGGTGGGGATAGGGGTGGGCAGGAAGGGAGGGTTCCAGCTCATCCAACACATTCCTCTACATTCTCATTAAGCATGCAGCATGGGAATGTTAATTAAGGAAGGAGCTGCATTATTCTGAGGCTCCTAGGAACCAGACCTACTTGCAATGCAGAGTCCCAATTTGCTGATTTGGCAATCATTGGGGAAACACTCTGACCAGAACTCTTCCACATACCAAACATACTACGTAGTGGAAATTTAAAAAGCCTTTGTCCCCTTCCCCGACCTCACTTCCCTTGCTTTTATTTTCACCTTCCCTTTTCCACCCACAACACCAACTCCTTTCTCCCTGCCACTTCATTTGACCATCTGGCCCTGCCTGGAGTCTAGGAGAACCCAGCTCCTCAGTTAGAGCTCTATTCTCTTCAAGCCGGCCCCACTCTCTGGGTTTCTTTCCAAACAGACTGAAGCCTGAGGAGTACTCCCATCCCACCCCAGCAACCTGATTAGTGTGTCTGGGAGGGAGATTGGGAGCCCGTGACTCACGAGTCATCCACAAAGCAGGGATAAGGCATCTGCTGGAGATAGATTCCAACTGGAACGTCAACCTGCGCCTGACTCCTTGTGATCCCCTGTTCGATCATGTCCTGCAGATAGGCAAACCCTCCCCAGATGTATCGGAAATCTTCCACAGGATCGGCTCTGGGACCAGAATCCCAGTACCTACAAAGAAACCAACGGGAGGGACAAAGGATGTAAATGGAAATGGACAGCTCACTGACGCTTCATAAGCACAAGGGGACTTGGAACTCATTCTCTTGAAATCTCACCCATAAAAATTTCCAAACTATCTGACTCTATTCTCTAATTCACAGTTTAAATCTGTTACAAATATCAGCCACAAAAAGACTTGTAATTGCTTTCATTCAAGGACACTACATTGTGCTTTATGAAATATCTTATCTCCTCTTAATTTTATTTTTAGCCTCAGTCCAGTCTCAATCCCTCACTCTGTATTCAAATGTAATTTCCCAGTGACTTTGGAGAAACCTTATTTGTAGAATCTCTATGTGAAGATAATTCAATCCCTAGAGGTTTCCATCTCCACATTGCACAAAGGCCAGCTGGGGACAAGTGCTGAGTCGGTGGGGTGGGGGGGGGGGTGTTGGTGATGACAGGGTAACTGAGCTCTCCTGGTCCCACCAACTAACAGGGCCAACTAGTTAGTTAGCTTAGTTCTCTGGTGCCAAAGTGTTTCTGTGCCTATCCAAGTAACCCTCCTGTCCCTAGGAGGAGATGCTCCTTGCCCTTACATTCCTGCGGATATGTAGGGCCTTCAAGGTTGCCTGAAACATCACCTGTCCTTGATCTTATTGGTTTTCTCCACCACATCTATGTCCATCCGGATCTTGTACTTCACGTGGGGTGGCAGGGCACTGGTCCAGGGATACATGTCAGGGAACACGACACCAGCCCAGAACCTGTTTTCCTCCAGCAGAGACAGGGCTCGTTGAGTGAGCTGAATTTCATCATCATAGCTTTCAAACTTATCCAGGATCAAGCACTGCAGATAATCACAAAAGTTGAGAGCATATGAAGAACGCCAACAGAAAAGTCTCAACTGCAAAAAAGGGCAGAGGGTAAGGGCTGCTGCCCCAAGGGATGGGTCAAACGCAAGGAACTTACTGTCTGCTTAACTGTGAGGTCTGGTGTCAATTTTTCACTGTGTCTAGATTTGTGGGTAAAGAGGGCCTACAAACGCTGACTTGCTCTCATCCCTCCAGATTTAGTGAGGGCTGCACTACTCGGCTGTCCAAGGCTGTCCAAATAATGCAAGCCTTTAAAATGACAAAAATACTCACAGCTCTCACTCCTCAGCACGGGGAGGCAAGGGAGTGGGGTCACATTGGATACAGGCTGCTTTGAAGATCAGAAAGCAAGCCGATAAAAGAGTTTTAAAGAGAGAGAGAAATAGTCCTAGTGGCGAACCTTCCTGCCTCTCTGCAAACACACAATGATGGCCAGCTGAAGGATTAGAACAAGGAGGAAGAAAGAAAATAAAGGAAAGAGCCAAAATGATTTAGTCAGGAAAAATCATTTCCAGTTACAGTTTTGACAGGTAATGTGGGTGGGGGAGAATTTCCTAATAGGTCTTTTTTCTCCCCCGGAAGAGACAAAACTAATTACCCACAAAAAAGCACTAAGAATTTCTTTTAATTTGAACACTGGGACTTGTTCACTTTTATAGATTTGTTAAGGTATTAGACTACACTGGGATCTGATTTTTCCTTAACTTCTTGTTCCTATAATACACTAGGGTTATTGTGTCAATGTTTGTTTCTTAGAATATAACTCACGAGAGGTCAAATGGCCTTGTCTTGATTAATTTGTTCACCGAATACTTACCGAGAGCCTGTAATGTGCCAGAGCCTGCTGGCTCCAGGGATACAAGGAGGAAAGATAAACTTTCTTCTGAAGCTCTAGACCTAATAAAGAGAGGGTTGGAGTACACCAACCATAATACAGAATTACTGGGTTCTGATGAAAGCAAGCCCAGGGTAGTCTGAGAGTCCATCAGTAGCTAAGTCTACCTGGAGGGGTATAGGAGGGCTGCCTGGAGGAAGGAACTCCTGAGTAGGATGAGGATAAGGAATTAGCCAAGAGAAAAAATCAAGGGGAAGGTCAGCTCCAGCATAGGGAACAGCATGTGGGGTGTCCGGAGACCTACAAGAACAGAGCAGTGGTTTCCATCTTTGGCTGTGTTTAGAACCACCGGAGAGCTTTACATAGACACCTACTCTCAGACACCACTCCAAACAATGACACTCACCCTCAAAAGGGAGGGCCAGGGCATCAGCATTGTGCTGAATGCTCTTTCCAATGTGCAGACAAGTGGCAGTGGCCAGAGGTGAGTGGTGACAGGTGAGCACTAGGAAGTGGATGGGGACATCAGTTGCCCTACTGCACTTGCAGTGTGACCAACCAGCAAAGGGTTTCCTAGGACATGCAGCTTCCCATGCTAACCAGAGGCCTTCAAGACAAACTCTAAAAAGGCGTTAAGAAACCAGTGGAAAGTTTTAAGCAAGGGTATGATGTGTGGGGTCCGACTGTGTTTCAGTCACTGGTGAGGCAAGAAGGGAAGCAGGAAGACTGGTTAGAAGGCAGCTGTGACAGAGGCTTAAAGGAACACATAAACTTACACAGAGTCTGTGAGTTACCTGGAATCCTCAGTTTACTGAAGAAGAAACAGAACTGGAGGACATCTGACAGAGGTCACACAGCTAGCAAGTGGCTGGCCGTGGATTCCCTCCCCACTGTCTAGGAGGCCCAGACTTCCTCCCCTCATGTCAGGAACCTCGGATATAGCCTGGTCCACTGCCCCAACTGTGCGCTTCCAACTGTCTCGTAAAGCAGGAGAGCACAGTTATTATTTATCCTCACTTTGCAGTCCAGGGAACTTAGGTTCCAAGAAGTTGAGTAACTTCCCCAAAGTGGTGGAGTAGGTATCAAACTCTAGCTCACTTGATCCCACAACTAATATCTGAAGTAGAGAAGCAAGGATGGTGGACAGGTCATAAAGGAACTGATCAGACACCTGAGCTCCCGCTGACCTGGTAAGAAGTAGGCAAGCCCAACTCTTCACCCAACCCCTCACTGCTAAGTCTCCTTTAGGAAACCTCAGAGGGTCAACCAGAAGCCTCACTGTGGCCAAGGAGCTGAATTGGAACAACAAAGTACTGCAAACCCACCCTCTTTGGGCCTTCTGAACTAAACTGTCCCACCTCAGGCTCCACATCCTGGGAGCAGGTCCCATGTAATGTTCTCAGCCTTCTAGATAAAAAGAAAGGAAACAAAAGAAACTGTTAGCTTCCCAGATGATATGGGAAAGAGGAACATCGGTAATGAGAAAATATAGAGGGCCAAGGCTTAAGTGACACCATACTAAGTTATCTTAAATGGAAGTGGAATTTCTTTTTAAAATACCAGTAAGTGGGGTGCCTGGGTGACTCAGTCAATTGAGCGTCCAACTTCGGTTCAGGTCATGATCTCATGGTTCGTGAGTTTGAGCCCCACATGGGCTCACTGCTGTCAGCACAGAGCCTGGAGCCTGCTTCGGATCCTCTGCTCCCCCCTCTCTCTCTGCCCCTCCCCTGCTTATGCACTCTCTCTCAAAAACAAGTAACACGTTAAAAAAAAAAAAAAAACACAAGTATAGTCATATATCACAGAATTAAAAAAATAGGAAATTTTCTTGACCCAGCTATTCTTTTGCAAATAGGCATTGCCCAGCATAGCCCTAAAGGACTTAGTACCTCATGACACTGAAAGTCCTAAACATGTGTTTATTTTTTCTGGATGGAACTAACACAGGGTTTGGTATTTTATGATTTCCTTTTTTTTGGTGGGGGGGGGGGGCGGGGAATATAGATTTTCACCACAGTCTAAGACCAAGGGTGTGACTCCTAGCCCTGGTCAGTACTTAAAAGCACCCTACGGGGACAGAGAACTGACAACCTGCTTGGGCAAGGAAGCATCAAAACTAAACTGCTAGAGTACATTAAAAAAGGAAAGAAAAAGAAACACATTTAAGTTTCCTCTGGGGAGACCCTGTCCAATAAAAATGTAATAAAATAATCTCATTAAAAAAAATCAGTTTGGGTGGCATCTGGCTGGCTCAGTTGGTAGAGCATACAACTATTTGATCTTGGGGTCATAAGTTTGAGCCCCATGTTGGGTATAGAGATGACTTAAAAAAATCTTTAAAAAAAACAATAAAAATAAATTAATAAATAAATCAGTTTAGCAAGTTTAGGTCTGCGTATATAGAATTTTAGTATTGACAATTAAGGTGAATTTGAAATTAAATTTCTAAGATGAAAAAATTATTTTGGGAGATGGAATTCATCATAGTTTAGCTGTGGTACACTGCGACACACAGACTATTCTACAAATTCACTCACAGTATCACAGGGCATTTGGACAGAAGGAGTCATAGAGGTTTTGTGGTCTGATGTCCTTGCTTTACTGAAGAGGAAACTGGCACCAGAAGGGCAAAGGGCCTTGCCCAAGATCAATACAGGTCAGGAGCAGAATCTGAATCCGTGTCTTCAAACATCAGGCCTGAAGGGTAGTGCTGTTTCCACACGTTCCTCTAAGAGTAAGCCACACTTACTCTACAAAGTCAGGGCAAGAGAATTCCCAAACAGGAGGATCTCTTGCCCCTGTCCAGCAGAGCAGCACTGTACAGCAGAACTTGCCACATGGTGGAAATGTTCTATATCTGCCCTATCCAATATGGTGGCCAGTAACCAAAAAAAGCTATTGAGCACTTGAAAATGTCTAGCGCATCTGAGGCACTGAATTTTTTCTTTAATTAAAATTTAGCCACATGTTACCACAGGTTATTGCTTTGGTCATCAAAGCTCTAGAGACAGTAAGTTATCAGGGGTCAAGGGCCATTCTTGTTCACTGTGGTCTCTGGAAGAGTGTTTTCTCGTGAAAAGGACGCAGTAAGTGTTTACTGAATTGAATTGATTTAAATTTAGACATCTTGAATGCTGTAAGAAATATAGCTTTACTACTGTATTTTGAACATAATCCTGTGCACCCTGGATTCAGAGGATAAACTAGGAGTAATTAGTGAAAAGTGAGTTTTTGGTATAATGTTAATGAGAGTGTAACTCTCACTGAAGCAAAAAAGCTAATAAAAACAAATATATTTTAATAATGTGACTTTCTGAGCCATCTAGCTCATTCTCTTTGAACTCTCCTTTCATGTCTTAAAGGGAAATCCATACTGGAATAAGCAGCTGATGTTTTCAGTGACATTGTTGAGACCCACAATGACGTGGGCTCCATCCTGGCTGTTTTATCAGGCAGCTGATTCACAGTCATGTTTCCTGCTGCCTCCCCCTAGATTGGTACCCTGATACTCTGTGGAAAAACAAAACTTAATAGGTTCTCAAACACTCATTTCTATCCTGAAACATCTGACCCATTTTCACAGCTATTTTCCCCATCTTGGAAAGTGATATGGCATAGTGTTTAAGAGACAAACAGCCTTGAATGCCATCCCCATTCTGCTGTTTTCTGATTGTATGGTCTGTGTTTCCCTATTGGCAAAATTGAGATACACCCTACCCCTCATAGGTGTGTTTTAAGGGTCACATGACAGTGTTTGGGAAGGGCCAGCCAGTGCCTCCTGGTAAGAATAAAAGCTGATGCTTACTGAAGGCTTACTACATACCCAAGCTGGCCCAAGGGCTTTACTCATATTAACCCTTGAATCCTTACAACCACGTCATGAGGTCAGTTACAATTATCATTCCAAGCTCATATATGAGGCATAACGAGGCAAAATTGCTCTGGAGTGAGCCTATTTTTTTTTTTTAAACCACTTTATTGGCAAATGATTGACATACATGGAATGAGCCTATATTTTAACCACGGAGGACACTAAATGGTCTCACAAATAAGGAGAATTTGATAAATACCACTTTTATTACTGTTTTTGCAAAATATTTTAAAAGTCAACAAAGTCTAACAGCTTTTAAGCCCCTGCCAAGTTGCCCTTCATTTGTGACAGCTGTCTGTCCGGGAAGGAGGGCAGCTATTTTCTTTCAATAATATGGCTGGGAACACAACCCAACCCAAGCTGATTTACAGCATTTTATCTGGTTCGAACAATACTATAGACTGAAGCCAAAGCCTGTGTCCCTCCTGGGCAATGGGGATATGGGTGGGGGTGTGTCCTAAATCACTAGTGTTCACTAGCTGCTCATTGGCCATCCAGTGAAAGTCAGACAACTCCACCCAGAGGAAGGTCTTATGAAGATAATCCAGAACGTCATCCTCCCCAAATCTCCCTCAAGTAAAGGCGCAGTAATTGTGGAAGCTGTTTTGGACGTAAGTCAGAAGTTCCTGGGTCATCCTCTGAGATATGACTCATGATGTACCCTTGTATTCTCATGGGGAGGTCACCTGCCTTAGAGCAAGTGGCCTCATTATCTGTTGGTACTTGCTCTTGTCCCTGAAGTTAAAATCTCGGATAATGGGCATGTACACTTATGTGAGTGTGTGCATGAGTGTGTTTGGGAGGCAAAGATGAATGACTAAACCCATAGCTAGGGTCATGGATTTTGGCATATTTGGTCTGGTCTGATTAGCTTATAAGTGAAAGCATAGTAGGCTCTAACAAGGCTGAGGCCATGCAGTTTATCTAGAAAAGCTATCTGATTCTACACAGAGAGAAACTGTATGGTCATGGACGTTAGGGAAGAATACTGTAGGTAGGTAAGAATTGGCCAGTTTAAGGGTCTCAACATAAAGATAGAATCGCTAATGGGAAAAAAATTCAAAGGACATCTTCTGTGAATAAAAAGTCTGTGTCTTATGGCCTCAGAGGCTGATGATTCCAGGCAAATTTTGCAACCAGAGTTCAGAATCTGAAAGAGAACCATTACAATGCCCTGTGACAGCCAAGGGCAGTAGGACGAGAGAAAAGGCTTCTTCGTTCCCTTCATTTCCCAACTGCTGTAGCCAGACCCCGGTGGCAAGGTGACCAGCACTTGAAGTCTGCACAAGCCCTACATTTCCTCGTTGGTTGTTTTGCTGATACTCCCCAGGAAGCAGAGTTCACCCTAGCGGAAGAGGTCCAAGCTCTCTCCACGGCAGGCAGCTGTGCTCAAGAGCCCTAGAGAATGCAGTCATTTGTTTACTCTGCTAAATCAAACACCATCTTGGGAGGAGAAGCTGCAGTAGCAGCAGGCTTCCTTCTTCAACTCTGACCTGCCAGACGCTAAATTCAAACACATTAAGTAATAGATGAATTAAATTATATACCAAGTGGAAGCGTGGCCCAGTGGAGGCAAAGAAAGAATCTCTCTTTTTGTTTGAACTTGATAATCACAGGGGAATGGCACCCTGCGCGGACATATTCTGACTAATACACCCAGGATGTGTCCAGGGATAAGGGAGAGGCTGCACCCTTAGAGATGTAGGCTCTGTGGTCCTGCCTCTTACA
This sequence comes from Puma concolor, assembly GCF_028749965.1. Lineage (NCBI taxonomy): Eukaryota > Metazoa > Chordata > Mammalia > Carnivora > Felidae > Puma > Puma concolor. The sequence goes on from NC_141674.1 coordinate 80,287,131, forward strand.
TCTTTAACTTCCATACTAAGGCTGAGAACAAAGCAGCTGATGAATGCCAGTGGAGGCCTGAGGTGGTCCTGCTGGTGTTAATGTGGACACCTGGGGTTCCTTTTGAAAAGTGCCAATGGATGTGGGCAAACATCCCAGAATGACTTTCCTGGCAGCTCTAGACTCTAACACTTAACATTCATTTCCCACCACGTGGAAAAAGCCACCAAATAAAATAGCTTTGGGCTGCTCAAGTTGGTTGGGATGGTGAGACAGAGAGGCCAAAGGCACTACAATAAATTTTATCTAACACACTGGGCACTGTGGACAGACATCTGAAACCTTCTACCACAAAGAGTGAGGAAATGCACTACGACTGGAAAACAAAGGGACAGGAAATGCACAGCTGCTAAAAAAAATGTCTGTTTCTAAAACAAATAAATAATGAAACAAAAAAGGCAAGTTGGAGCACAAAGATATACACTGGGCAAAGCCACCAGATAATGCTTCCTAATTGGTCCAAGGAAAGACATAATAACCTGGATAATAATTGCAGAAGACTGGAGCTCTCAAAGCTTTCAAGTTTAATCATTCCAACAACTCCGGGAGGTTACTGTATTCAAAGTGTTTCATAACCACCAGAGTCAGGCACTGTCCAGTCAGAGCACATTCTGATTACAAGTAGCCAGTTCAGCCACTCTGGTAAACACTTCCCAAACTGCAGCTCAGGTTATCACCCTCATTTTTCAGGCGGTGGAATAGTATTGTTGCCCCAAATCACAGAAGCCGTGAATAAGTGCTGGAGATGGCATCCTGTAACCTACAGAGTAAAAGCTCTCAGAAGCCAGGCCAGCTGACCTTTCCAGTCTCATCTCCAGACACTGCTGCTCCTCCCTACCCCCACCTACTCCCCTGATGCTACAGCCACACCCCTGCGCTGTGATTATGCTCTTCCTGTTGCCTGAAAGTATCTTTCTGCCTTGCTTAGCCAGCAAGTTCAATCTTTTAGACCGAGCATATATGTATTTTCAGTCTTAATTTGGCATGTATGGGCATTTACTTCATGTCACTGCAGCTCCACTAAGATAAAGTGGGAAATCAAAAGATAAATAAGACAGAGTTTCAGCCCTTAAGGGGCTCAGGTCTATGGGGATGGGGAGGCTTATGAACAAATAATTATCAAGGGCTACGATGGAGGAATAGCATGTGTAGAGGAAGGCCTGAAAAACAGGCGCTGAGTCCTGAAGGGGAGCCAGCAGGTGAAGGAGGGGAGGAGTCTGGCTGTCCAGGTGGGAGGCCTGGGGCAGCATGCCATCTCATACAATGCGGAAGACTCCTGGAGGAGCTAGACTGGGAATGTCTTCACCTTTACAGCAACCAGGTGTCACTAAGGAGCTTTCAGCAGGAATGTCATGGTGAAATTGGTTTTACAAAGACCTCACTGGAGGCAGTGTGGGAGCTGAGTAGAAGCAGTAGAAGAGAGTGGAGATCCAGGGACCAGCTAGGAGAGATAATACAGACTCTGAACAGAGGCCATACGTGGAGAAGGAGAGGAAGCAGGGATTTCAGAGATGATTTGGAGAAGAACTGACAGTTCTTGGAGGATAGGTGACATGTGAATTTGGATTTGTGCAATTTGTTTCTACTCCATCAGACTGAATTATTGTTCTAGGAGTCCTCTGAGAGACCATTAATATAGCGTTATTTAATATCATTCTTAACTCTCCCAATAAAGTGTGAGCTATTAGGGGTCAGGGATTATTTGTATTCAGATGTAGGTAGTTCAGTGCATGCGAATATATGAATGACCAAATCAGCTAAAATCATTTTGGTTTCCCACTCTAAATCTAGTTATTTCCAAGCAGAAAAGTCCCAATCAAAATAATGTCTATCATTCAGAGTATTACAAAATAATTGCTGTCTTCATTCAACTCATTATATAATTTATCCAGACAATACATACTGAGCCCCCACCAATGTGCCCCTCATAGTATAAAAGAAAGAACTTCCTCATTAGAGCCAGACAGGTCTGGACTTGAATTCTGGATCCCCCACTTATCTGCTGCGCTGTTAGGCAAGTCAGTCAACTTCTTTGAGCCTCCATTTTTAATTATATAAAATGAAAACAATCATGCCTACTGGCAGGCAGTTAGGAGGCTTACATGAGATGGCATATAAAAGTGCCTCAAATTCAAGTCCCTTCCCTTCACCCATGACCCCAGCTCACCCCTCACCTGCGTTCTCCTTCCTCAGTCCCATTCTACGCTTCTGAGAGATTGAAGAGGCAGAGAATAAGGTCACTGCTTATGATCTAGTTCATGGCCCTCTAAATAGCACTGCTCTGATGGTATAGACTTCTGCACTTTCTACCTCTCCCCTGATTTCTCTCTAGCTTCCCAGTGCATATCTAGAGCCAACGCATCAACAGAAGAAAGCAGTAGGAGAAATATTCCACAAATATCTACATATCTAACTCTAAAGATATTATGTGATCTGTGGCTTTATCTTTCTAATCCTATTTTTTCTTAGGCTAGCCTGAAAACTATACTCCCTGAGCACATTCTGGTTGGGTGGTGGTGGCATGTGGCCAGGAGCATGCAAGGTACAGAGGAAAAGCAGTCCAGAAAATCCCACTATGGCTAATTTATCAGCAAGATAATCACCATGAAGAAAACAAATATTAGCTATACACATATACTGACTGTGATGACATCTGAGGCAAAACCAGTTAATGAGGGCATGTTTTCTCAAGACTTAGGGAAAGGTAGCTTTGACTGGTTCAAATACAATTTTATGCCTTCATTGGAGGTATTTTCATATTGAAATTTGGCTGAATTCAGCTTCCTGATGCGAAATTCAAGACCTGAAATTCAAATATACTATGTAAATTAAATACACTGTGAACTCTAAACAGTATCTCATTTGTGCCAGGCCTAATCTTTCACTAAACAAAGAAATCAAAGGGTAGGGGTATGTATGTTTGTTTTAACTAAAGGGTAATCAGAGGAATAATTTGTTAATTTTTCCATTGTGTTTTTCTCAAGAAAAAAATATATGTAAGACACACATAAATTATGACCATAAAGTATACATATACCAGTTTAAGAGATTTACCTATGTGAAGACTCATTTGCCTTCAGTCTCCTTAAATGTGAGGAAGACGGTGATCAGAAGGCCTGCAGAAATGAATCTCTCCATATGTTTGAGAGGTGAGGCTCCCCAAACACTACCCTCACCCCTTTCCCTAGCCCATTGCCCACGTTCTCACTAGGAAGGCTGCCTTTATGTTCATTTCTTTCTTTTTCCCTGCTAAGGGCAGGGGATCAGAGGATTATGGAATGAATGAGATTTTAGAAGCGTCTTGTTGAGCAGGTACTCTGAGGACAGGAGAAGTTCTAGAGCCACTGGACCACTGTCCACAGAAGTTACAAAATGGAGCCCAGGGCTGAGTCATCCTTCTGGGCCTTCAGGAATGATCTGGCCGTCTTGATTCTAAGCCATTTCACTAAGGTTAATGTAAATAGTAGCTTCATAGTGTCTCATTAAAGTTTACACAAAGTTTTTCAATCTGAGAAAGACTTTACCTGGTCTGTGGTTCAGGGGAAGAGTTGCCATGCATGGAACGTCTCTACTATGCATCCAGCCCTCTCCCATTCACCCTCATAGCCGCCTGAAAAGGAGGGCATTACCACCCCCACCTAACAGCCAGAACCCAAGGTTGAGAATTTATACACATGCCAAACTATCAATGGCATGAACGTACAGACTGCTCTGCACACTTCTCTCATTTTGTCCTGACATCAACTCTTTGAAGTCTGTTGTGTTATCTGGATTTTACATATAAGCCAATCGAGCCTTAGCAGGTAAAGTGAATTTCTCACAGTGACTTAGCTCATAAGAAGCAGAGATTCAGGCCCATTTGTCCTCACTGGACAGCTGAGAAGTTTCTACAAGCAGTAGCCTAAAATTGCATAGAAGTGACCCGGCAAGGCGGCTCCAGGGGATTGAGAACTCTCCAGGCTACTTAATGGAATTTCCAGTAACTAAAGCCTCATTCCAAGTAGAAAGGAAGCAGATTTAACTTTTCTATCAGTTGAAGAGAAAACCAATTAAATCATTCCCTTTTCCTATAAAGACAAAAGGCTTAAAGGCCTTTACTCCTAGTTCTGACAGCTTGTGTTATTGTTCAATATCACATCTGAGTACCACATTGACCTAGATCAACATAATTTTCACTTAAAAGCTGTTTTTGCTTAATTGTCCTGAAATGATTTTTTTCTTTCTTGGAACATGCAGGGAAGTAGACAACAAGCGTGGCCCAAGAGGAAGTTCTTAAACCTCTTTAGCGCAAGTCATATTCCTGAAAAGGAGAGCTTCATTTGAGTCTTAAATAGCCTGTAAAGAAACATACTTGCTCTCCTGTCCTGAAGAGACTCTTAGAGCCACTGGGGAGGAGGTCTCATCCCCATCTGCTCTTAAGCAGTCATCAGGATGGGAGATGGAGGCTCTCCAAGTCTCTTCCAGACTTCCCGAAGCACAAGAACAAAAGCAGAAAATCCCAGGACCCATTGCAATGATTGGTTTCTTCCTCACTGCACATTTCCCTTTTCAGTTCATCGCCCCCTTGCTTTCCGTCTCTCTCCTACCTCTGCAACAGCAGGAAGACCAGACACCTCATCATAATCACCTGCTGGGCTTGTGACTCCACCAAAACCACTCTTAAGAACACTTGGGGGAGGCCACTGGCCTGTGGCCACTATGGCCTTTGCTTAGGAGCACTTAGCTTGGTTAATGGGACTGCAAGGCTCTTGGAAGTCTTGGTGGCTGAGACAGGATGTGATCAGCTCCTTCAAAAATCCCTACAAGGGCACCAGGAACAGCTCAGCGGCTGGGTCTGATTTCACTAATACCTGTCCTCTTCCTAAGCCTTATTTTTGGTCGGTTTGTATATTGTTAAAAAGTTAGTATTGGGGCGCCTGGGTGGCGCAGTCGGTTAAGCGTCCGACTTCAGCCAGGTCACGATCTCGCGCTCCGTGAGTTCGAGCCCCGCGTCGGGCTCTGGGCTGATGGCTCAGAGCCTGGAGCCTGTTTCCGATTCTGTGTCTCCCTCTCTCTCTGCCCCTCCCCTGTTCATGCTCTGTCTCTCTCTGTCCCAAAAATAAAAATAAACGTTGAAAAAAAAATTAAAAAAAAAAAAAAAAAAAAAGTTAGTATTAAAGTGCTTACTATATTCCAGGAATTGTTCCAAGTGCTTTGCATGAATTAACTCAGTTAATTCTCATACCAAGCCTATTAGGTAAGTGCTATTAATATCCCCATTTTACAGATTCAGAAACTGAGGCACAAGTAACAGAGATTTGAAGCCAAGCAATATGGTTCTAGAAACTGAATTTTTATCCATCTAAACAGTTGGTATATATTAAGTACCTGTTGGGTTGCCTGGTGCTACATTAAGCATAAGCTACATGGAAAAAATAATCCTTTAAGACCTCTGTGTCACCATGCAAATGTCAAGTCAAACAAAAGAAGTATTCTTTACTACTGATGTACCTAACAAAAACACTGTGAGAACCAATGAACTCCATTCTGCAAGAATAAAGGAATAGAGCTCTTCTCTTCCATCTCTGCCGACCCCCCCCCCCCGCCCCGCCCCAGAGTCCTGCCTGTGTTATAACCACAGCAGGTGGATGGTAGTGACGTGGCCAGGGATGGGGATACAGGTGGTAGAGGAAGCTCAGAGGACTGAATGGCTAAAATTTATGTTGAAGCAGAAGGGACATCTGAGAGCTGACTCTCAAAGAATGACTGAATGGAAGCTCAACAGATGGGGAAGGAAAAGTCACTTCAGGCTTTTCTGCCTTATGTTTCTTCTTTTGGAGGAAACAGCCTCCTCCACTTTCCAGTAATCCTGCTCAGTCCCTGAGACTCAGATTAAGCTAACTCTGCTTTCCTTACTCCATGGTGGACGTATGACCTAGACCTCCCCATCATAGTACACAATCCCCCAAGAGACTCAGGGATAGGTAGAGCCAGGCCAATCAGAGAACTATCCAGGAGTATGCTTATGGTATAGGAAAGCCACTCCCTGTTTTTGCAGAATTTTGGGGGTGAAGAAAATCACTGAGGGCTGTGAGCAGCTGATGCAGCACCAAATGGAGAGGGCCGAGCTGATATTGAAGCTGAGCAGAAGCAAGCACAATGTGAGATGGAAAGACATAAGGATCCCATGGCGTCATTCAATCCCTAGAGCCCCTGAACTTCCAGGGTATGTCCAAAAAATTATCTTTTTCTGTTTAGGCAAAAAAGCTCTAATAAATGGCAGCATTTGCACACAGTAAATCCTGAGTATTCAGCGTATGTCTGAGGGTGGCAAAAGGGCCAGTGGAGAAGAGCAGAAGATGTGTGAGCAAGCAATGACTGGGAAGGTGGGCTGTGGCAGGTGTGGAAGGGATTTCTGTTCCCTGGGGACTGAGTCAGTGAGATTTTAAGCATGAGAGTGATGCCGGCAGATGTGTGTTTGGGATGTAACTCTGGAGAAATGCCTGATCCAACAGAGACTGGACCCTGGAACCCAGGGAAGAAGCTACTGGAACAGGCTGGTAGAGAGATGATAATGCCTCCAGAACTCAGAGCCTAAAAAGCAAGAGGTGAAGTTGAGAGATATTTAGGAGATAGATAAAGCTCAGTGTGATGCCATGACATATAGTAAGATATATGTATTTGGTCTTTGTTTCTGGTACAGAGCTCCTAAAACCCTTAGAATTTCCTAAGTGAAGAGCACCATTAAGGTGTGTTTTGTTACGTTCATAAGGTGACTTTTATACCTCACCTAAGGATGAGGACTGGTTTCCAGAGGAGCCAATCATGTGATCAGAGGGTAGGAGGGGAGGGAGAGAAGTGGGCTGGAAACTGAATTCAATCACTAATGGCCATGGTTTAATCAATCATGCCTAAGTAATAAAACCTCCATAAAAACTTAAAAGGATGGGGTTTGGTGAACTTCTGAATTGGTGAACATGTGGAGATTTGGAGAGAATGGTGTGCCCAGAGAGGACACTTAAGCTCCACACCCTTTCCCTTGCCCTATGTATCTCTTCCACTTGGCTGTTCCTGAGTTATATCCTTTTATAATAAACCAGTGATCTAATGAGTAAAATGTTTCTGAATTCTGTGGGCTGCTCTAACAAATTAACTGAATCCAGGAAGGATTCATGGGAACCTGTGATCTAAACTTGTGGGCAGAAGTGAAGGTGGTGTCTGAAGTAGGGGTGGGGGCCAGTGTCATGGGACTGAGCCCTTAACCTGTGGGATCTGATGCTAACTCCAGGCAGTGTCAGAATTGAGTTGAAATGCAGGACATCCAGCTGGTGTTGAAGAATTTCTTGGTGGTATGGGAAAAAGCATCATGTGTTAGAATTGGGTGTGCAATTATCCTCGGTGACTGGACATGACAGAGGCAGTGGAGGGGTCAGTAGGGCAGGCTCTGAATTCAGACACACCCAGATCTGGATCTTATCTGCTATACATAACAGCTACAGGAGGAGATCTTATTTAGCCCCTTTAAGCCTCAGCTTCTGCATCTGTAAAATAAGAATGATTATAGTGCACACTTTGTGGAGCTCTTGTGAGGACTAAATGAGCTAATATGTATAAAAGCACGTGCTTGGCACAAAGAAACACCCAGTAAATAATAGCTGTTGGGTCAAATGTGAAGAAGGTAAAAAGGATGACCCTAAAATCTCTGGCTTGAGAATTAGGAACAGTGCTGAGCTCCAAGAAGACATCCATATGGCTAACAGACACATTAAAAGATGCTCAATATCACTCATCATCAAGAGAAATACAGATCAAAACCACAATGAGATACCACCTCACACCTGTCAGAATGGCTACACTTAACAACTCAGGCAATGACAGAGGTTGGCAAAGATGCGGAGAAAAGAGGAACCCTCTTGCACTGCTGGTGGGAATGCAAACTGGTGCAGCCACTCCGGAAAACAGTATGGAGGTTCCTCAAAAAATTAAAAATAGAAATACCTTACAACCCAGCAATTGCAGTACTAGGTATTTACCCAAAGAATATAGGAGTGCTGTTTCGAAGGGCACATGAACCCCAATGTTTATAGCAGCACTATTGACAATAACCAAAGTATTAAAAGTGCCCAAATGTCCACTGACGGATGAATGGATAAAGAAGATGTGGTGTATATATATACAATGGAGTATTACTCAGTGATTAAAAAGAATGAAATCTTGCCATTTGCAACAACATGGATGGAACTAGAGTGTATTATGCTAAGTGAAATTAGTCACAGAAAGACAAATATCATACGACTTCAATCATATGTGGAATTTAAGATACAAAACAGATGAATATAAGGGAAGGGAAGGGAAGCAAAAATAAGATAAAAACAGTGAAGGGGACAAACCATAAGAGACTTTTAAATACAGAGAACAAACTGAGGGTTGCTGGAGGGGTGTTGGGTGGGGGGATGGGCTAAATGGGCGAGGGGCATAAAGGAAGGCACTTGTTGGGAGAAGCACTGGGTGTTACATGTAAGTGATGAGTCATTAAATTCTACTCCTGAAATCATTATTACGCTATATGTTAACTACCTTGGATGTAAATTTTAAAAAATAAACTAATTAATTATAGAAGGAAAAAAATGAAAATCATTCCTATTGTAAGAAAAAAAAAAGGAATAACGCTGAGGACAGGGATCAGGGTAGGAAATGCTAGAGGAGGACAGATTTTAAAGGAGGAAAATCTGTTTTGGGATATATTGAGTCTGATGTGCCTGTAGAACCTGGGGGTGAGAGTTTCTACAAAGCAGTGGGACCTCAGAACTTGAGGCCAATGATGACCAAAGCTATGGCAGACAAGAGAGGGCTGAGGACAAGCACAACTACGGTATAGGCTACAAGGGAGGAGGAGCAGCCAGGGTGGAGTCAGGGAGCCATCAGGAGGTAGGAGATGTAAAAAGGGAACTGTTTCAAGTGTGCATAAGCTATTAGAGAACAGGATCCATCTCTGTTTGGGAACTGTGAGAATTCCTGGTTCATCAATGGGGAAAATGAAATGCCTTACCTCCAGATATCTACTAGCCAGGCGTAGGGTGCGATCAGTGACGTTAAATACATCCCTCCAGTCAAAGTTGGCCACGTCATCAGCCTGATTCTCTTGAGGACCCTTATACAGGAAGTTCAGCACAGTTTCTACAGTAATACCTTCCTCATCAAGCTGACTATTCAAGAAGTCTTTCACTGTTGGGTTCTGCAGGGTGTCCTTGGGAGGAAGCAATGTTATTACATTATTATTATATTACTTAAAGATTCCATAGGATCTCTGGCCTTGTTTCAGGCCATTTCCAATTTTTAATGAATAGGGATAGACTTTAAACCTCCCTAAAAAGCTAGTGGGTTTCATTCCACGATAAGGCATACCTATCTATATCCAATTTCCCTTAAATACACAGGTCTGTATAGAAGAAAAATGTGTATGTTGGGGGTTGGGAAGAATGACAGGGAAAATGGTATATTGGAAGCTTTCTTTTTGTTGTTGTTGTTTTTTTTGTTGTTGTTGTTGCTGTTGTTCTCTTTTAATTATCCCTGCTATAGAAGACTCTGGTCTCCTGGCTTTGCAAAGTTGGTAACGACAGCAGACAGACATACACAACCACCTTTGCAGTTACAGAGCTGGCCCCTTCGGGAGATGATCCTTTGAATCTGAGGCCCTCAAGTGAATCTATAAAAGCAAGAAACTTCAGGAAGCCACTGATATTGTGGCAGTCTGCACCATTTCCCTCAGATTTTAAGAAACATTTCCCACCCAAAGTCAGTGACTCCAGAACTAGTGCCTTTGGCCCATGCTTGTTATATTTCGATCCAACTCCAGTAGATCAACCCTTACTGAGAAAAGGAAATTTATGGAACTTTCTTGGCCCTTCTCCTCCCCTCCCCCTGCCACACGTACTCTAATCATGGTCATCTGTGTGCTCTTGTCAAAGAAGTACCAGATCTGGGGGCCTACTTCTTCCCAAGCTTTGACCAACTTCCTAAGGCGCTCCAGCTCCTCAAAAGTTGAGTTGGCCTAAAACCAGAGACAAGAACAGAGAGGAAAAAAGTGAGAGAGAACTTTTTATTCTACTTTCCCTGCTCCTGTCACAAACCCTCAGTGTTTGAGAAAGGATTTCAAGGAAGCGTCTTTATTTTCTCAGTCTACTGATATTTCCCAGAAAAAATATGCTACTTCCCAGCCTCCACAATGACAGAATCTGTTTCTTAATACCTCAGAGATACATGTAATATTGATGATGCTATTGTCTCAGAACCTCATTAAAGCTAGATTTGGACTCCCTCGGAGGAAATGCTCTTCCTCCCTTCTTCCCTTTGTTCCTGGGTAGCCAGGGTTCAGAGAACAGTGAGCCCTTCCATTAGATAAAATTCAGGCTCTGGGGAAGAAAACCTCATTGTAGGTTTTGTAGAGAAGGGAGGACCCAGCCAGTGACTCTGGCACAAAGCATTCCAATGATGACTGTGGATGGGGGAGGAACCCAAGACTCCACTAAGCAAAAAACAAACATAAGGCTAGCTACCAGAGGAATATGAGTACTTGAGTGCCTGTGTGCATTTGCCTGTGTGCATGTGCACAGGCGCGCATGCTCTTCCTCACTCTCTCATTCTTCTGGGAGGTCCAAGGTAGAAAGGGCAAGACCAGCTGGGACCTTACATTCTGCAGTATTCTGCGAGCTGCAGGAGAATCTGGAGTAAAGAGGATTTTTCCCATCAGCAAAGGTTTTGCTGCCCTCCAGGCTATTTTGGTGAGAGGGTTTGACTCCAGGCTCTGGATCAATGCATTACAAAAGGTCGCTGCCAGGAGAGAAGGGACAGATTTTAAAAAAACTCCAGTTGCTCAGAGCTAAACATAGTCATTAGTGTGTTCAAATCACATGTCTCATTCAACTCTATGCTGGAGGATTTGACAAATAACCTAAATTAATAGGCTGTACCCCACCAATAACAAGCTCATCATTAGTAAGTAACAAAATGCCACAGTGCATCTCAATAAGGGCCTCATCAGAGAAACAAAGGATGGGGTTTGCCCTGTGGTTTATTCTGCTTTAAAAGGAGGCTGAGAAGCCTGCCTGGGATTATAGCAAGGAACAGATGCCATTATCACATGCAAGGGACAAGAAGCCAAACAAAGCCTCCCCTTGGAATCTCAGCTCTAGTCTCAACAATTTCCCTCCACATAGCTGCTTAATTTGTCGTGTGGGCTATCTTAGGGCACAGCTACTTCTGGTGCGTGCCTTGCTGCCTCTTTTCAATTTTTAACTAAAAGGTCACCCGGTTGTATTTCTTCCCCACTCCACCCTCCCGTACCCCACAGAAGCCTCCCCCTCCCAAAATAATAAAAGACGGGAAAGATGGCTTGCCAGGGACCTGCCATTTGAAACGTAACTCAGTACTGCACACACAGAATTTCACTGCACTGTGTTTGTAAAAACATCCTGCAGCCGTGTTTACTTGCCAGGGCCCTTCTGACCCGAGCTTTGCTTGTAACTCTGGGTTGCCTCCTCATTTATCTTTCTTCCCTTCTTCAGAACTTAACCCTGGTTCAGTCAGATCAGTGGAAAATGTCCCCTCTGTTCCCCTTCCAAGTGGGTCTCAGTTTTTTTCCCTGGCTCATATCCAAAATGTTTTTATGAGCATTGCCCCTTTCCTCCAAGGGGAAATGGACTTTCTGGAAGAAGATTCTTTGCCTGGGGCCCCTTAACAAAACCAACTTAACCCCAGGACTGGGGTTCCCTGGAAGTGTTAAACCATCAGCTTAACCAACATCAGATGCCATTTTACATACACATGACTCAGAAAACTTACTTGTTCTTTTGTCATAAGAATAGACAGGATCTTTCCTTGTGGAGTCAATCCCTAGGAAGGCCTTATAGTTATTGTCTTCATACCAGTTGAAGGAGAACACTCGAGAGCCTCCTCCCTCTGGATAGCCACACAAGAGGTCAGACAGGATGCTCATCAGCTGTGTGAAGGTCTCTGGACCCCCAGCCTGCATGAGAGGCCTGGTCACCCACAGCAAGTCTTGAACACTCGGTTGATGAACGAACTAAGGCAAGGCAAATGCTTCGGGTTATTTTAAGGCAGTTAGAATCATCATCACTGTGATGCCAGACCTGCAAAGTTTGGGGAGACCTCCACATATGCGTTTAACTTTCATATTGAAAAGAAAACATACATATTCTCAGCAATTCTTACTCTAGCTGTGAAATAAAAACCTTCTTCCATCTACTCAGGGCCTAAAAGGAAACTAGGATGAGGCTCAAAGAAAATCAAAGAGTGAATTCCAATGTATTTTCCTATCACTTCTTTTTTCCAGTACCCTTTATCTGAATTCCTTGGTAATATGTCCTTGGATAAATGTAGAGAATATTTCTTTACAAGCCAGTTCTTGGATTCTGTTACCCCTCAAGATGGGGATACTGGAAAAAAATGGAAATGAAATGATAAAGGAATGGTTCCGTCCTAAAAAAGCAAGATCACAGCAAATTTCTTTGGCTAAGTAGTTTAGAATTTAGTTTCTTATATTTGGAAAATTACCTTCTTATTAGCTTAATTTTATCAAAGGTGAATTCTTCTATTTCCCTGAAATGTGTAGTTTGTAGTTTCTGTGTGTGTGTGTGTGTGTGTGTGTGTGTGTGTGTGTGTGTGTGTGACTTAAGATGCAAGCAAATATAGAACAAAGTCTCCATTCTTGGAAAAACACGTTGTAAATTCTGCACCAGACTAAGAACAGGCTGGTGGTCTTCTCCTCTCCTTGTGGGTACCTGTGGTCCTTGCTGGACTCATCCTCTGAAGGTAGATCTGTAATGCTAAGAACTAAGTTGAGGGTTGCCAGAGTGGTCAGAGTCTCAGGTTCCATATGCCACCTGGCTTTGGTTTAGGGGAAAATACAAAATAAAAACAATGCTGCTTTTATTCCCCAAACACACTTACTACTAATTTCCAAAGGCACTTGGGAATTAAAAAAAAAAAAAGAAAACATTAGGATTCAAATCACAGGAGACTTAAAACAGTTCCCCCTACTTCAGTAAGTGATGTTTACCTGCCATCCCTGTCTTTGTCCACATGCCAACACTTGCCCTCTGAAAGTGTTGAGTGCTGTGTAGAATCCACACTGTGAGTCATGCCTATAATCACAGTCTAGGCTTCAATAATAAAGTTGGAATCTCAAATTGCTTCGACAACAGTAAGTCTTATGATAAGTCTTGAAAGAGGTTATTATCATTATTATGTTGCTCATTTAATCAAAGCACTTGGAGATGAAGGGGCTGTTCTGGGGTCAAATGGTCTAGTATCAGTTAATATAAACTGAGCCATCTGCTGCAACCCAGTTCAGAAATGCTTACACTTGCTATCTAGACAGGCAAGAAGACTTCTGGGACTCCCACACGGAATGAGGAGTGTTGATATGTTTTGGGAACTTTTTTCACATTCTCTACCATTTTCTACCCTGTTATACTGCTAAGAATTTTTTAAATGCTTATGAAGAAAAGAATGTCAGAGACTCCCACTAGAACAGGTGGCCATCAGTACAATGGACCTTTCTCTAACTTTCCCTCATAGCAGCACTCACACCCTGCTCAGGATGAACTTAGTTTTATGCAGACAGATTCCGCAATGCAATTTTCCAGGTTGGCTAAGCCCAAGTCAGCTGAGAAATACTGGAGGGCAGAGATGTTTGGCGAAAATCAGACTTCAGCTTTGCCTCCCTTTCATAATCACACTTGAAGGTAACTGTTTATTTTACATTGCTCTTCCCCATTAGATTGCATGTTTCACACGGTAGTGATCATACTTGTCTCTTCATTATTATGCCCCCAGTAGTTTTCATCTATTGAGTGGAGAATCAATTCCTATATGGAAAAGGCTTGGGCAAACAGATGTTAATTAAAACATGCACTTCTTTCACAAAAATGTAAATTATTTTATGATGGAACGAGCCTATATATTTAAGACACTTTAAAATAGTGCCTGTAAGCACTCTGTAAGTATATGTTGTTGCTATTAGCAGTATAGATTTTAGGTGAATTGTAAAAGCATAAGAGGATGAACCACATCAATACTGGAAGGAATTAGATTCAATGCAAATCCACTGATAATCTGCCACACAAGACAAGGTGCCATTTCTTCCTAGGTGTGAAATCAGAACCATGGTTCCCTTCTTTTTACCTCCAACCTAGGAGCACAGATAATTTAGGATATGAACAGGTGCTTTGAAATTACTAGATGGAAAGTTCAAACAGTACTTCTCCTTGAACAGATCTAAGGTAAAATTAAGTTGTTTGATATAGTAAGTGTGGTAAAATGGTGGAAAGATATAATAAAATTATCATTAGTATCATCAGGCTACTTACCTCTTGAATTCTTGATGACATAACAGATAATATTCTTCCCCAGGATCTCAGATTGATACCTGGAGAACTGCTGTCCAGGAGTGTGGGAAGCTATGATTGATAGGAAAAAAATATATAAAAAGTTTATAGGTGTATATATATATATATATATATATATATGTATAGGTTATACGTATACACATGGGTGCTATCCGATCTCCTGTATGCTTGAAAAACATTTCCTCCCTTTTTTTCATCACAGGACCTCTTCTGCTAAATTACTTTCAAAAGCAAACTTGTTTTATCTAATTGAGAAAAATCAATTCCGAGTGATGCCGCTGAGCTAGCCAATCACAAATAGTTTCACCGTGACATTAAATATGCCAAAGCGATTCTGATTGCTGGTTTAGCAACATCAAACAGGCCTCCTGGAGGAAGGAAAACAGCACAGCTGCTGGACCGTAAGGGAAGGCTGTGCGCAGAGGTGCCCATCTGTGTACCTTGGGCTCTGCAGATACTCTCAGGCTTCCGCACTGTTCACGTCTCTGCTCCCTTTGTGGCCTTTCGAGTAGGCTGTGACTCTTCCTCTGTTCAACACTATTTTCTTATATGGAAGATTTGGCTAGTTATGTCATCCTGCTTTTAAAGCTGCTGCTGTAGCTTTGAAAAGTTTCCTTGCAGATTATCTAGTTGATGGCGGTGTTCTGGTGATCCCAGGCCCATGTGACAACACAAAACTATTCACCACTTTCCATCTATATGGGGAATGTGGAAGCCCACAAATTTGCTGGCTCCAAACCTGAGCCCAATTTGAAAAATTCATTTTCCTGGAACCAAGTTCTAGTCCTGAGTGAATGGCTTCATTCTTTATAGTTTCAGAACTGATTGAACCACTGATCCTGTGTCTTTTAGGAATGAATTCTAAGTTTTAAGATGGTGGTTTTCAAAGTGCATCTTGAGTAGGTCTGCAGGGGCTTTGCATTTTTAACAAAATCAATGTGTAATATCTGACTCAAATATCTGTGGACCACAAGCCACAAGCCTCAGCTTTTTATGTGCCAAAGTGGTTCTCCTAAATGATGGGTGGGCTGATCCAGCCACGGCATAGCTGAGAAGCAGGTGGAATTAGGGTGTGAGCAGTCTAGCCTCCCATTTCAAGCAGTGGTCCTGCCCTCCCTTCCCCCTGCTGTAGGTGCAGAGGCCCTCGCATTCTCTCTGACCTGGATACTGGAGAATAAATATAGGCACACTCATGGAACACCAGCATTTCTAGCTCATTTTCTAGCTGGAAAATGAAAGGTTTTGTTCTGAGAGCTACAAAGCAGACAGGAGAACAATTTACCAGAGGAAGTAGCAGCAAAGCCACCACTGAAACTACACCACTGAGAAGCATCTTCTCTCCTTAACCTTCACACTGAACCTAGCTATTGGTCTTGCCAGGACTTCTTTTCAAACTCCTTGAAAATAGTTTCAGCATACGCTGGGCAAAGCACTTTAATTCCTGTTTTCATTCCATGGGAGGGTGGGGCTGAGAACAGTAGGCAGTGAGGAAACCAGCAGGTAAAAATGTATGCCAGTGGCAAGTTATCACCAACTCCTGTTGATTCACCTCCTAAGTACATCCAATAGGATCTATTAGAGATGAAAGGAGATCTCTAAGATATACAGCAATAAAATGTCATGTGTGCACCTTATTTTGATTCTGAACCTAATAAACCAACTGCAACAATCAGAGGGAAAGTGAACATGATTGGGTATTAGATAATATTAAGGAATTATTGTTTTGTTGGGTATGATCACAGAATTGTGGTTTTGTTAAAACAAGTAAGTTTTCATCTGTTAGAGATACATACGAAGTATCTAAGGGTGAAATGATATGTTGCCTGTGATTTGCTTTAAAAGATTTCAGGGAGGGGCTCCTGGGTGCTTCAGGTGGTTGAGTGTCCAACTCTTGATTTCGGCTCAGGTCATCATCTCATGGTTCATGGGTTCAAGCCCTGCATGGGGCTCTGTGCTGTCGGTGTGAAACCTGCTTGGGATTCTCTCTCTCTCTCTCTCTCTCTCTGCCCCTTCTGCACCTTCTTTCTCTCTCTCTCTCTCTCTCTCTCTCTCTCTCTCTCTCTCAGAATAAAAAAAAAAAAGATATCGGGGAAAAAAAAGTGAGGAACAGATTATAATAACAGCCAAATGTTGAAAATAGCTGAAGCTGTGTGACAGATAAATGGGAGTTCATGATATTAGTCAACTTTTGTACTTATTTCTGTAATAGAAAGTTTTAAAAATAGAGGCTATTTACAAGCAAAAATAAGTAAATAGCTGAATAAATGAATACTAAATAAATACTCCCTCCTATCCTTTTTCTCTTCCTCACTAGGACTGCCTTTGCCCATGCTCTCCATGCCTCTCTCCCAGAACACTTCATCAGAATAGCCTTCCTGATGGACCCTAACTTCTAGATTCCTTCCTTCCAATGCATTCCCCAAACTGTAACCTGAGTTACTTAACAGGCCAATCCAACCATGTCACCTCTCCTGCTCAAAGATCTTATATAGCTCCCTACTGCCTCCAGGAGAAAGAGTCAGTATCAGTGCTATACACACATGGCCTCTCATGAACTGGTACATGGCTCCCCCTCTAGCCTTCTCTCTTGCTTCTCTTCCATAGAGCTGGACTTCTTTCTACATTTCCTAATATGTAGGTCTATCTGATTTTGCTAATGGTGATAATGCCTAGCTTAAAAAAACTACATTGCCCAGCCTCCCTTGTATATGGGGTGATCATGTGACAAAACTGGACCAATATGGTGTCAGGAAAAGTCACGAAGTGGGGCTTCTGGGGAACGCCATTTGAAGGAGGAACACTGGAACACTGCTTGGAACACTGATGTGCTGAGAGAGGTAGAGCAGACATCTCAAGATCACCAGATGACAAGCACATGCTAGGGATGAGTGGCAGATGGAAGAGGAGCCTGGGTTCTTGGGAAAATTTGTGGAGCCTCCACATCACTCCTGAATGACCTACTGCAGGACCCTGCTTTGGAAAGAATATGAAACCCATTGTTTTTTTCAGCATTCTGTTACAGTTTCTAAGTGACATAACTACACATTTGACAAATAGGAATAGACTGTCTGCTATGTGCCAGGTGCTGGGGGGGGGGGGCGGGTATTGCAATGATCAAAACAAAGTTCTCCCTTTAATTAAGTTTACCTTCAAGAATCTCACTGATGTATCTTCAGCTTTCCTTTCACTATTCTCACATATATGTGCTCAAGATCCTCACATGTGAGAGAACTTCCTCTGATGCCTTATTCCCTGGTAGCTACAGTCTAACTGCCTTCCTCCACTCTCTATTCCCAAATTTCTTGGAAAAGTAGTCCATGTTCAGTGACATCAATTCATCACCAATACTTCTGTCCTCCATCCTCACCATCCAACCAAGATGCTCTAACATTCTAGCTAAATCCCCAGTTTCTTTCTAGTTTTTACGTCTAATAGATAGTTTTGATTCTTGTGTTTTCAGACCTCTCTGCTTCTCTCAACACTTTTAATCATGTCCTTTTCATTCCTCAATGTCTGTGACACTGCTCTTCTCTGGTTTGCTCTGATTTTTCTCTGATTTTTCCCATGAGCTCTTCTGCCTCCACCTTCTCTTCAGTGCTGAGGTTCCTGAGGGCCTCTGTGGCCTCACTCCTCTCACTTTGCATACTCTCTCTGGATAGTTTCATTCCCCTCATCATTTAATCTGCTACCTTTTTGTTGATGACTTCTACTCCCAACCTCTACCTCCAACCATCTGCTGGACCTTTGCCCAGATCCAACTCATCCTAAACTAATCACATCACCATCCCCAGACCAGCTTCTGCTCTTGTGCACACTTCTTCAGCTGGTGGCACCAACTTCTGCCCTGTTACCAAAGCTAAAAGCCTAAAAGTCATCACTGATCCATACCCATTCCCATTCCATTGTCAAAATCCTCAGCCTAGAGACCTAGGAACTGGTATTCAGTCTGAGTGTGGGGCAGGATAAGCCCTCAGATTGCAAAGAGGGTAGCCAAGGGACATATGAAAAACTGGTATGGGAGGAAGCTGGAGTCAAGGACTAGAGTCCTAAGTGCAGAGAAATAAAGCAACCAGGTCCTAGGTAATGAGAAGGAACCCAAAAGGGGCTAGGAACCCAGAGCGTGGAAAATAAAGAACTGTCACATTCATGTGTCCGAAGAGATTGGACATCAGTAAGTCACCAGCTCCAACTGTTTTTAATTACTTCCCCTTCTTTGTGAGTTTGTTGTCTATTTTCCTCATTTGACTGTGCGCTGAGGATGATCGGAGGCTGTGTTTTACATAAATGGACATCTTTTCTCCATCCCCTCTCTTTTACCTCCATAGGTTCTAGGCATAGTCTGCTCTTAAAACTCCATCCTGCGTCAAATTCAACCAACACACAGGTGAAAAGCACCTGTGTCTCTGTCATATCTACATATCAATATAGATAGATTTCTACATATACACTTTTGAAGGCCCTTAATTTTGCTTTTGAAATTATTTAGCTTTGGGTAGCTCACTTAACGAATGATCCAATATGATTTCTTAGCAATCATTGCAAATACTTAGGAATGTTTATAAAGTTGGACTACAAACAAGCTTTTGAATTTAAAATTTTATGAATACTAAATTTAACTAAACTTGAATAATATTATCTTCCTTAAACATTCAATGTAATGCTTATTAATTTCAGTTTTAAAGCTTTTTCTTTGTATTTCAGAGCCATAATTTTTTTTATTTTCAAGTCTCAAACATTCTTGTAGGCCTCTGCAAAGCTACACCTATCACTTCAGAGCCTAATAAATAAAATGGCCAATCCATCCCATTCCACCCCATTCTCACCACCACTCCTAGTGGCCACTGTCAACTCGTCTGAAACCACCTTGACTTCTCCAGAAAGTCTTCCTTCCCTCTCTACCATGCTCTTTCAGCCTTCCTTCCCCATGAATTAGGTGCTCCTCCTAGCTGCTAGTAGAATTCTCAGGGCATTCATTTATCATTGTTATATTGGTTTACTATTATTTGTAATGTGTCTGTTTCTCCACTATACTGTAAACATAAAGCATAGTAAGCATAAAGATAGGCTTTAATTTTGTATCTTCAGGGCATGGTGCACAACAGATGCTCAACAAATATTTTATAGTAATTAATGAGTAAATTAACTATAATCTAGTGGGGAAAAGACAGTATATTGAGGTTTTAGGTTCCATGAGGTAGGTCTCTACAGATATAATGGTGACTTACAGGAAAGGAGTGGTCAGTTCCACCTGGGGACGGGAAAGGTTACTGTTCGAAAGAAGACAAGGTGATGATCCTGAGGGTGAGGACAGTGTTTGTGGATGGAAAGGGAGGGCCAGGAATTCCAGGTGGAGGGAGGAATGTGAAGAGAGTGACTAGAGACATAGCCAGATAAGAACAAGACCAGGAATTTGGGGGAGAGGAGACAGGAGGAACACAGCTTGAGATGCATTTTTATATCTAGTTAATATTCTCTTTTTCGATCTTGCTAATAGTAATATTCATTATTCATATATTTACTAAGTTCCAGTAATGTGCTTATACCATATCTGCAATTCTTGTCCTAGCTCTTTCCAGTGGAGATGGTAAATGATGGGGGTCTCGTATTCACATCTTTTACCATTTACCTCTCAGAACAGTGCCTGCCCCCTCTAGAGAACTCTCCATGCATATCTAGTCACCAACTGTCTGACTGATGTTGCCATAAATTATAAAATAACTTTCCCAGGGATCTCCTCTTCCTTTGGTTTCCTCCCCCATTATCTATTCAAATTCACATGGATTGTTCCTGCCAAAAGAACCGGAAGAGACTATAAGTTTATTTGAATGGAAATGTAAAAACATTTCTGGAAGAAAGGTCAGAGACCAAAATGGCAAGTATCCTCCCTCTCTGTCTCTCAATCACACACGCACCCCACTGCTTCCTATGCCAACACATTCTCTTAATTTCCCAAATACCAAGTAACCCTTCCATGTCACAACCGGGCTCAACACTGTCAACCCAAGTTCAAGGTCTGATTAGGCCTCCTTAGAAAGACTGGATATATAAACAGGGCTATGGAAAGGGTATGTCCCTATCATTTCCCATCATGTGTGTGTGGTTGGTCTGGGAGTGGGGGGAGGGGATCCCTGGGCCTTGATCTGTATTCAAGAAATGGATAGAAGGACCTAGCTGGCAGCCAAAAAGACTCTATACTAGGTTTCTGTTTGGGTTCTCAAGGGATAAGAAATATGTCTGTCCTTTGGGACTACATATTATTTTTTGCTAAGGAAGAATAAAGCAGATTAGCTACTAAAAAAAAAATCTTGTTTGAGCAATATTTGCTGATGCTTTAGACCCAATAGATTAATCAAACAGATACCACTCTGCCGACACACAAAAGAATGTTTTTGTGAGTTGAGATTTTTGTTTGTTTCACTTTCTCCGATTCAAAAAAGACCATCTGGAAAACAGTATTATTTCTAAGCTGAGGATCTATCTAACACAAGGGTAAATAGGTAGCCTCAGGTTAAAAGTGTATTTACAGGGATGACATGGCCTTTGGGAGCTGGTGGAAGGTTCTGGAGTGAAGGATGAACTGCTGTTTTGAAAGCACCCAGACAGAGGTGAAAAGCAGACGAAGCTGTGGATAGACAGTACAGGCTTGCTGTGTTCAGTCCTGGGCTGCTGCTACAGGAAATCCAGATTTATCCAGGAGGGAAGTTGTTGCTGGGCAACTGGGAGAATGTGGATTTGAAGTATGTTTGTTGCAACCTGACAGTTGTTAAGCATCAGATGAAAAGAGAGGAAGCAGACTTCAGTGGTGAGGGGGCAACCAGGAGGGGACACCCTGAGTACCAGGAAATGCGTCATGAGTGGAGAATTCAGACTAAATCACTCAGGGTTGGGGGAAATGCCAAACTGTCTCTACCAGGAGAGGTCACAGAGACATGCTGTCTCCCAAGACTGGAAGGGACAGAGCATCTGAATGAGAGGGTGGGCTCTGGAGTATGTGAACAGACAAGTGATGGGACTTTGCTTGGCTCCAAAGAAACTAGGCCTTTTTTCCTCTGTTGTGACTTCAGTCCCGATATTTGTGGCTGATGAAAGCAAAACTGAGTTTGGAATCTAAGGGCAGTTGAAAGGTCAATGTGTGAGACAGACTCTTGCTAGTCTGAGGGGTCTGAGAAAGGAGAATGTCTTACCTAAGTGTTTGAGCAGAACATTTCTGGGAGTATAGCAATGACAAGGGAGCAACGGGGCCTCTGCAAAGTGGCTGCATTCTTGCTTTGGTAAGAGCAAAAATGCTTTGTTTCAAAGTGCTTTTCCATCTCTTCTCTAATGTGAATTTCACTATCACATTAGACAACTAGCATAGGTCTTATTATCTTGATTCTACAAATGGGGAGCAAGTGTAGCAAGTAAGCCAACTGTCACTTAAATGACAGCAAGTTAGGGGCCAACCCAGAGCCAAGACCCAGTGTCCTGACCCCCAGATCTGTGTGTGCTCCAGCAGGCTGCCCAGCCTCTGGTCCTCTCACTACTGCGTCCCATGCTCAGGGGAGAAGCTGATTACTTCATAAGGAGAGTTAAGGAAGAATCTGTGACTATGAGACACTTGAGGGAAGGACATATACTAACAATAGGTAAGAAAGAAATTTTAATGCAAAAGTTCTTAACCTAGGGCCTGGCTTCACAGACTCCATGAACTCCTACCCTGTGTGTCCACGTGAACTTCTATTTCTTTAGGGAAAAGGTTTAGAGCTGTTATCAGATTCTCAAAGGTAGTCCTAATTCATAAAAAGGTTAAGAACTATCAGAGGCCAAAATCCTTCTCAAAACCAGTTTACCTTGGAGAGAACCTGATTCCTAATACATTGGTGCTCAATCTGTATCTGCTAAGCAAAGGCCAGGACCCAGGACCTGTTATCAGAAGAGCAACTTTCGCAGGGGTCCTGTTGTGTCTGATTTTCATTTTGACCTCTCAGTATTTTTTTCCTTTTAAATTGATGAAAATAACATCTCATGTATCATGAAAACACACTCTGGCCTCCTGTATGCCTGGGGCCCACAAGAAATCGAAGTAGACCAGTAACAATCAAGCCCATTGGCCAGATGCACATTTAATGTACATTAATGTTTCTCTTTCCTATTTCCTCTTTATTTCTTTACCGAAATCCATTCACCCAGTAGAGATTTTGATTGTAATAGATACATGGTTTTACAGATGCAGGCAGAACAAATACTAATGCTATAAACCAAATATACTTGCTGTGAGCTTTATAATTTTCAAAAAAGCAAAAACCCTAATTTCTGACATCATTTTATTTTCATCCAACGGCTGCTGCCCCTCGCCCATACTGCTGGCACTGGGTATCACTCCTTTCTCTCCCTCCCTCCCAAAACTCACACAGAAGTGGGAGAAAGTTGTCAGTCCAAAGATTCAGAATCGGGAGGGAGAGGAAATCATGAGGTTAAGTCATTAACGGAACCTCATTATAAATTCCTGGAGACTGGGGCTTTTCCAGAGAATTGTGATACAGCACCATTATCTGAAAATTGAAATGCGCTAAAGTTGAATTTAACAAACTGCAATGAAAGATCCCAGAGAACAGAAACCATGGCTACCTCACATGGGGCAGTCCACCCACATTTATTCCCCACGATTCAGCAAGTTAGGGAGCAGAGCCAAGAACAAAGCAGGACATTGAAAGGCGCATACGGTCAGCCCCCCAAGACCGGGTCCTTCCGCGTTCCAATCAGTGTTCAGCCACCCCACAGTGAAAGAGATATAGGTGAAATGAAGTCAGAAAAGTAAAAACTGTGACAGAATAGTGGCTGAGGGCAAGTAAGGAAAACTGAACTGTGCCACACTGAAAGCGATTGCAAAGGGGAAAACCGGGGGCCAAAATGCCTGTGAGGCCAAATTTCCTCCATCAACATCCATTGAGAAGGGGGAAGGGAGGGAAATTCAGATTTCCCAGCAGTGTGGCAGGTCTTGGCACAGCCTCCGTTCCCCTGCCGAACTTCCACAAATAAACATTCAAAGCAGAAGGGACAGATTTGCTTCTCAGCAAGATTTCAAAGCTGTGCAGCAGAGTCGGAGAGAAAACAGGAAGGACCTTAGAGGGAGGAGAAGGAGGAGGAGGGGCATGCAAGCCTTGGGCCAAATCTGATGGGAAACGTCCCAACCCCTCACCCGAAACTGACATACCATTTTTACGAGGTGTGCAACGTTTCAGGTAGCGTTGGCGCGCACGCTACTTGATACAGATACCGTGGGCCCAGGCCTGAGCTGCTGGTTTTCCAGCTAGGGGCATCAAGCCCGAGAAGACCGCAGGTGAAGCCAAGCTCTTTCAAGCTATCTCCGCCCCGCTGAAACCAGGAGGGCCTAAATCTCCTCAGAGAAAAATCCCGCCACCTGACAGTCCACCCAGGTCCCTGGGTGTGCGGCGCGCGTGCGCGTGCCTGCCTGTGCGCACGCCCCGGCAGGCACGTGCGCTTGGTGTGCGTGACTGTACGTATAGGGACGGGCGGGGTGGGAGTCAGGCCGCGGATACCGTGTTGGGATTATTTGAGGATGAGAACACTGGCTTCTGATCTCCAAGGGGCCGAGGGAAAACACAGCTGGCCCCAGTTGGTGCTAACGGCCAAACCCTCCTCCTGGATTCCCTGAGCTGAACCTCCGGGTCTGGAGGTTGCACGCCCACCCACCAACGCACGCCCCTGCACCTTACACCACGGGGGCGGGGATTGTCACACCGGCTTGCTGACAGTGCCCCTCTTTCTTTGTTAATGAGCACTAACTTGGCATTTAATAAAACCTTATTTGCACGCTGGCGGACATGCGTATGAGAAACAGCCCAGGAGAACAGAAGGTGCAGCATTCCCCCGTGCTGCAGCCAAGCGTGGCTGCCCGCCAACCAGCTGCAACAACAGCCTAGTCCCGGAGGAGCCCCCACCCTTGGCCTCGGAGCAGCCCCTGCTTCCCTGATGGCCGTCTCAGAGGGTCTGAGGGTCTTCCCTGAGCCTTTCTCTGCTGCCTCAGGGTTGTTTTTCTGAAAACACTGAGAGGATAGGTACAGGAGCAGTAAAAGCAAAACTCTGGTGTTCATGCCTGCAATCTCTTTTGGGTTTCCTTATTAGTTATTATTATTTTTTAATGTTTAGCCACTCTATCCATTTTTCAAATGAAGAAGCACATTTCAAGGGCACCAGACAGGGTGTTTGTCTTCTTTGCTTGCACTCCATGCGTCCTGTCTTGGTCTCGTCTTTCCCCACAGAGAGGAGCAGGAGCAAGAAGAATGCTGGTAGGGGGTCGTCTTGGGGACCCACTTCCTGCTGAGTTTTTTTTTTTCCTCCAGGGGGTCTCTGGGGCTATGAGCTGTCTTTGTTAAAAGAATGGCAGGGAGGATGGGGTCCACAGCACCCTGGTCTTATGGGTGATCAAATGAAAGCGCTTTGAAGCCTTAGTGGCATTTGGGATACTATTATTATGCTTCATCTACAGAAACTGAGACTGTAAATCAAACTCCTATGTTCTAGGTCAGTGATTCTCAACCTGGGAATCAAACTCCTATGTTCTAGGTCAGTGATTCTCAACCCAGCTGGATATTGAAATGATCTGGGAAGCTTTTAAAAACACTAAGGCCCACTGGGAGTGGGAGCCAGGCATTGGTAATTTTTAAAAGTTCCCCAGGTGGTTCAATGTGCAGCCAGGCTGGGAACCACTGCTACAGTGACCAAATGTTGTCAGTGTTGGTTTTTCTAACACCTTTTTGCCTATCTCAGGCTGAGAGCTCAGTGAGGGTGGGAGGGCTCATGGCTCAAGGCTCACGGCTGGAGACTTGGCCTCAGCACAGTGCCTAGCCCCTTGAAGGCACCCGGTCAGGTTTGAGTGCATGAACACATGTACAGAGGTTGTGAGCAACCACGCAGGACAGGTCTCAGGTCAGTGAGGACGACCAGCCAGAGTTCTCTGGTTTCTGAACTCTAGCACTTACAGAAGGAAAGACTTTCTGGTCGTTCTGAAGCCAGTGACCTGAGTTTGGTTCCAGTCCCTAATGGAAATTTTTGCCTAGGTCCCCCTTTATCCTGCTACAAGCTGTTTTCCCAGTATTGGTGGTCATGCCCTAAAGGTACATTTGCCTATTCCAGAAGCCAAGGTACTTCAAAAAGAGATGCATAACCCTGTCTTTTTTCTAGTGACCAGAGGATTGCACGATCCTGGGTGCCCAGGGCCCTTTAACACCTCTGCAAACACAGGTACTAGTCCCTAGCTGTGCTGGTGTTCAGCTGTCCAGAATAAGGGATCTTTATCACCTTACTTCCTCTTCTGATTCTAAAAGCAAACCAAGGAATGAGTCTAAAATTGACTCCCTTTGGAATTTTGGACAGAGAAGTTTGAACCACATGCCTTTAATTCTCCCTGCACCATGGGGAGCCAAGAGAGCTTTCTGGGGTCCTGGGCTCTCAGTGGTGATGGCATCCATAAGTACCGACCCCTCTTACCACTCTGGAGACCCACCCGATGAGATGAGCTGGGAACATTGTAGAGTAACGTTCTAAGGGAGAGTCACACTTCGAAAGGAATGAAGTATAAACTCTGCCAGAAATGGAGGGGTCTTGTTTTATTTTGTTTTATTTTTAAAAGCTTTCAGCTTGCTTTTTAAGACAAGCTGAGAGTGGATTTTCTCAGACTTGAGAGAGCAACCATAAAAAGGCAAAACGCAAATTCCTCAATGAAGTTCTCATGATTGACGTATTCCTACAACACAGTTTCAGAAATTAAAATGCAGGCACAAGAGGGGCACCTGGGTGGCTCAGTCCGTTAAGTGTCTGACTTTGGCTCAGGTCATGATCTCACCGTTCACGAGTTTGAGTCCCACATCAGGCTCTGTGCTGATGGCTCAGAGCCTGGAGCTTGCTTCAGATTCTGTGTCTCCCTCTCTCTCTGCCCCTCCCCTGCTCATGCTCTGTCTCTCTCTGTCTCTCAAAAATAAGCAAAAATTGAAAAAAAATTTTTTTAAATGCAGGCACAAGAAAAAACACAATTGGATCCTAGAAACATTTACATATATGAGCTATATATATAGTTATTATATATAACTATATATAATTATTAAGTTATATTAAGTTATATATATAACTATATGTAATTATATGTATAACTGTATATAGTTATTATATTATTATATATGTCATCTTCTCTGAAGGATTCTAATT
This sequence comes from Puma concolor, assembly GCF_028749965.1. Lineage (NCBI taxonomy): Eukaryota > Metazoa > Chordata > Mammalia > Carnivora > Felidae > Puma > Puma concolor. The sequence goes on from NC_141674.1 coordinate 80,313,782, forward strand.
TTGAGTGTTTCTTAAAGCATGGCCTACAATGATGTCCACTGGAATCCCTTAAGGTAACAGGGCAGGTTCTGGGCCCAGCCCAGATCTCCTGCATCAGTCTCTGGGGATGGCAATTTGGAACTTGCATCTTTTACCAGCTGCCCTGATGATTTTCATACACTCTGAAGTGTGAGAACTGCTGCTCTTCACCTCCTTTTTATAATTCCCTCTCATCCTCCTAGCAAAAGAGGAGGTATTATCAAGTCCCAAGAAGTGTGTCTGGGATGCAGTTCTAGAACACAGGTTTGAGCTAATTGAGGGCTTTCCAAATTTTTGAGACTATGAAGTTTTCTGTTACTCTTTTCTACCCAGAAAAGGCAACCTTTGTGGTCAAGAGCAGACCCAGAGTGTGAAGCTCTCATTTGTTGAAATTTATTAAATGCATTACATTTATTTTTCCATGTCTCCCTTCTTAACATTCTATACAGTATTATATTTGTTTTATACATGAGTAATGGGGCCAGTAAAGGTCAGCTATCCTATGAAATGGTAGGGCAGGGAGTCAAACCAGGCCTTCTCCTTTCCACCACTGCTAGAGGTGGTAGAGAGGATTTGTCCCACATTTGGAGTGGACTCAGACCTGCCCCATAACTAAGGGTGAACCTAGCCACGTAACTACATAACCACATAACTTTTTTTATTTTTTTTATTTTTTTATTAAATATAATTTATTGTCAGATTGGTTTCCATACAACACCCAGTGCTCATCCCAACAGGTGCCCTCCTCAATGCCCATCACCCACTTTCCCCTCTCCCCCACCCCTCATCAACCCCCAGCTTGTTCTCAGTATCTAGGAGTCTCTTATGGTTTGCCTCCCTCCCTCTCTGTAACTCTTCCCCCACCCACCCATCCCCCATGGTTCTCTCATAACCACAAAACTAATGGTGAACCCAACAGTGACTCCTGGGTGCCTGGGCAACTGCTCTAGATATATTATCAGTCAAGATTCCTTAGGTCTTTGGAGCCTGGAGTTTCCTTAAGAACTGTGAACGCCAGGCTCAAGCCCTCCTGACTGTCAATCTGTGAGTCCCTGATGACCTGTGACAGGCTCCACTGCACCCAGGAATTACCTTCCACGAGGTAAGCCGCTAAATGCCTCCCTTACCACACGGAAGAGCTTGAAGAAGTCCACGTTGGCATACAGAGTGTCTTCCACCCACTGGAGGGTGCCCTGGGAGAGGGAGCACATGGCATCACGCACAGTCTGTGCCCCACGGCGCTGGCTAAAGATTAAGAAGCGCTCCAGGAGGGCCTCGCTGCAGGCGATGTCCTTCAGTGTCAGGTCTGGGACTCCATGAGCAAACTGCAGGCAAGAGAAGCAAAATTGGAAACTTCCCTGTAGGAAAATACTAGCCACCCCAATGGTGTCCATGTCCTAACAGACAGAACCTGTATATACATTGTGTTGTAGGGTAAGGGGAATTAGAATTGCAGGTGGAATTAAGGCTTGCTGATTAGCTGACTTTAAGACCAGGAGATTATTTTGGATTATCTGGGTGGACCCAATGGAATCACAAGGGTTTTTTGCTTTGTTTTGTTTTGTTTTTGTTTTTGTTTTAAACCTAGTGGAAGAAGGAGGTAGAAGACACAATGTCAAAATAATGTGATATGAGAAAGACTTGACTAGTCACTCCTGGGGAGCCCACCAGCCAAGGAATGTTGGAAACTGGAAATGGATTTCCCTCTAGATTCCCCAGTAAGAAATGAAGTCGTGCCAACACCTTGGCTTTCAGACTTCTGACCTGTAGAACAAGAACATAATAAATTTGTGTTGTCTTAAGCCACTAAGTTTGTGGTGGTTTGTTACAGCAGCCACAGGAAACTGTATGCTCCCAGGCCTCATTTTATCAGAGAACCACTTAAAATGTGAGAGATCTGTTCTTAGCATGATGCTAAGGTACCATCAGGACCTACTCCCCTGAAGCTGAGGAGTGGGAGTGGCTAGGATGCATTCGGAGTGATGGCAAGAGACCAACCCCCTCTCTCCTTTCTCAATAGATTTAGCAAATAAAAATACTGGATGCTCAGTTAAATTTAGATTTCAGATAAACCATGAGCACCTTTTAGTATGAGTATGTTCCAAATAGAGTCCAAATGGGACATACTTATGCTAAAAAAATCATTTGTTTATCTGAAATTCAAACTAACTTGGATATCCTGTATTTGATCTGGTGACCCTAACTGCCGGATAGCCCACAGCCTACAGCTCCTGTGGAGCTCATGGGCAGTGACTATTGGACCCTGAATCACAGTCCCCATGATGGCCTCAGAACCAAGGAGACCTCAACCCTGCCCAGGGAGCCTTGGCCACCTAGGATACTAACTGGCCTCCTGGAGTCTTGGACTCCCGGACACCTAGGTATTGTGAACAGGTTCCTGAGCTTCCCTGGTCTCTGTAGTCTCCTCAAACCTTCAGATTACACAGTTCTCAGGGCAGGAGAGCAGGGCAGGTTTAGGCTCTACTACTTACGTCCCTACACCCCACCCCATCACCCGCTAAATGAGGCACAGGTCATGGCTGACATTGGGTTGATGTGGACTCCATCAAACTCAGGGAACTGTAACTGGGTGCATGTTCCAACAGAGACTTTCTGTTTTGCCCACACTCTGCTTCTTATCCCCAGGCAAAATCCCACCCCAACCCTAATCCCAGAATCTAAAACATTCTGAGGTGGAGGGAATCAATGGGCTCACTTTGCCCAAACCTCTAATATTCTAGGGGAAAAAAGCGATGGAGGAGGGGTTAGGTGACTTGAGAAAATTACACAGCAGGCTAGTGGGAAAGCTGGGATACCACAGAGGTTCCAGCTCATTCTTTCATTCAGTGACTCATCCATTCAATGCCCTTTCACTGAGTCCCTTTCTGCAGGGACTAAAACAGTTACTGGGGATACAGAAAATAAGGTGAGTTTTCTGCTCTCCAAGGAGTTTATTGGTTAGCTGGAAATGCAGGCATTTAAAGAGCAGGTAAGTGCTAAAGTGAATGCAGTGAAACCAGAGCACAGAAGAGGGAAGTGTTAAGAATAGCCAGGGTTTACTGAGCGTTTACTGTGTGCCAGGCACTGTTCTAAGTGCTTTACATATATTAATTTTTTGACCCCCATAACAGTCAAATATGGTAGGCACTTTTACTGTCTCCATTTTACAAATGAGGACACAGAAGCACAGAGTGGTTATTTAACTTGCCTGAGGTCACATAGTTAACTGTGTCGCCATGCTGAGATTTGAACCGAGAGCTTGTGCTTTATCACTACCTCTTTGCTCCTTGTTGAGTAGGGAAGAGGGAGGGGGCAAGACAAAGAAAGGAGGGATTATGAATGATTTCATTGGGGAGGCAATACTTGAGCTGGACCTTGAAGCAAGTCCAGGAGTTTACAGAGCTGGGTGTGGGAGCGGGGTGAGGGACAAGCCAGACAACTATTCCACTCTCATCGTCTAACAATTTCCTAGATGGAGGGAGACCTGCTCGGATGCCAGGCAGAGAGGACGAGGAGGGGCATCCAGTCCTGATGGTGAAGAACAAAATCCCATGTTTGCTGAGAATGACCGATCAGAGAGCTGTAAGCCACACACGGTTTTTTAAATTTAAAGTAATCACGGGGCACCTGGTGGCTCAGTCAGTTAAGCCTCTGATTTTTGGCTCAGGTCATGATCTCACGGTTCATGAGTTTGAATCCCGCGTCGGGCTCTGTGCTGACAGTTCAGAGCCTGGAACCTGCTTCGGATTCTATGTCTCCCTCTCTCTCTGCTCCTCCCCCCGCTTTCACTCTGTCCCTCTCTCTCACTCTCCCAAAAATAAACATTGAGAAAATAATAATAATGAGTTTAAAGTAATCAACATTAAATCACATTTAAAATTCAGTTCCTCAGCTGCACTAGCCCTGTCTTGAGCGCTACCAGCCGCATCCGGCTAGTGGCTACCATATTGGACAGCACAGAGAGAGAACACTGCTGCCATAGGGGAAAGCTCTGGTGCACGGTGCTGAGAAGGAGTTGCACAGCTGGATGGAGACTGAGTTAGAGATCAGGAGGCAGGTGTAGCCTGCAACCAGGCTGAGAAGCAGGGAGGGCATGGGGGGGGGGGGCCCAGAGAGAGCTGGGACAACAGCATTGGCATCTGCAAGCAGCAGGAATTTGGGGTTCCCGACTCAAGCTCTCACGGTTGCTGATCAGGGAAGGACTAGCTAATCAGAGCAAGCAGCCTAAATAATAGCCAGTGACTCTGGCCCCTTCTCCCCACATGAGAGGCTCAGCTCTGATGCCAGCAGCACAGCAACTAGAGATCCAAATGTCACGCCAGAGAGGAACTGGAAAGAAATTTCCCCTAAATTCCTGCCCTTATCTCCATCTCCCTTTTATTACCAACTGGAAGTCATCACAGGCATTTCCAGGACTTAAGTTTTATGAGCTAAGAGAAAGCAAAGGGGAGAATGAGCCATCAAAGCTGCAGCCACCACCCCCTCAGGTGGGGGTGGGAGGGAGAGCAGAGCAGGGCCACCAGGCCTGACTTCAAGGGCCAAGGCCTGGGTGCTGTGGGCACTGAGTCCCAAGGGCCCTGATGGACCACCTCAAGGCTGACCCTCTGTTCCCCTCAGGTAGTTTCATGGAAAACCCCAGGGTTTGAGAAGCCAGAAAAGCACGTATGGGCTTCTTTACTGCTGTGCAGGGAACCAGCTTGAAAACCCCTTTCCACAGAGCCAGCCCTGCCCAGGCGGGTGGGATCCCCCTCCCTCCTCTGGGCTCAGACTTTATCTCAGGACTGACACCGGCTCTGAAATTCTCTGTTTATGTCTCAGTCTTCCCTGGGGTCTGGAGGAGGTGCAGACCTGGCCAGGAAAGGCAGGAGGGGCGTCTGCACTATGGGGCCACTGCTTATCTTACATTCTCACCGTGTTCATCACGCCAGGAACCCACAGGCCCAGGAGGCTGGGCAGGAGCCTGTGAGGCCCAGACTTTCACAGATGAGAAAGTCTTGTGTTAGTGGTGAACACACTGTGAATGCCTATAGGAGATTATGAAGGTGCATGAAATAGATTCTAGGGGGATTAGGTCAGAATGTGCAATGCGGATTGCCTGGCACCGAGAAGAAAACATGCAGGAAATCAGAGGTCTGCCACCCGGGCAGGTTAGCTCAGCACACTCAGACACCGCATGCGTGGCCTGTTTTCACACCGAACTCTCCTCTTCCAGTTATTTCCATGGCTGCCTTCTGTTCAGGCAGGTCTACTCAGATACCACCTCGGCAGAAAGGCTCTCCCTGACTGTCTCATTTCAGTAGGCCCCCACCCCATGCCTCCCAGCTCCTCCCTAACTCCCAACTCTGTCACGTTTTCTTCCCAGCACCTATCTTAACCTGGAAGCACTTATTTGATCATTACTTGTTGTTCCCACTGGAATGTAAGCTCCCAGAGGCAGGGGCTTGCCTGTATTGTTCACACTGTAGTCTGGTACCTAAAACGTCCCTAAGTATTTGATGAATACATGAAGAAACCCCAGTTTCCTCAAATATAAGAGGAGTCTGAGCTACGTGATCTCTAAGGTTCTTTCCAGCTATAAAAATCTGAGCTGTTTGAAGTGTTTCCAGGATTTGGCCTGCTTCAGAATCCTATGATGGGAAGGCCCATTATCTCAAATGACCCCCAGGTATTTTTCTGAATATTTGGAACAAAGCATGGATTCTGAATGTGAAAGCAAGAAGGAAAAATAATGCAAGGTCTCCCCTGTTTTTCTCAGGCTCAGGGCTCACCTTTCCACTCCAGGGACCAGTGACATCCACCCACCTGCTCAGGACGAACTTGGGAGTTGACCAGAAGGTAGACGACTGAGTCAGACAGGCCAATATTTTTCATGAGAAATAGCGTCAGTGTTTCTTCATCTTTTAGGACATCCCGAATTCGTATCCCTCTTCCTGCATATGAATGAAAGAACAGGGTGACAACTGGGGAAGGAGTCAAAAAAGGAAAAACATGTAAAACTGATTGGAAACATTTCTAATTGGCTCTCAGCAGAAGACTCTGTTCTTGGGTTCCCTCGGAGCTTGGAGGTCAGGGCTTCTGCCAGTAGGCTGTCACCAACACAGTCACAGCATTTACTGCTGACGCAGCCTGGCAAAACTTAGTGAGAAGGCACAGAAGGTGGAAAAAGTTAGCTCAGGGCAGGGGAGGGGTCATCAGATGCCTGGTGGAATTGGTCTGTAATAGTGACTCTCAACCGGATGGGGGTGAGGAGCTAAAGTGGGGCAATTTTGTCGCCCCTGGAAATATTTGGCAACGTCTGGAGACATTTTTGTCTGGGGAGGTGCTATTGGGTAAAGGCCAGGGATGCTGGTCACATTCCACAGTAGACAGGATAACTTCCCTCCTCACTACAAACTGAGGAACCATCTGGTCCAAAATGTCATTAGTGTTAAGGTTGAAAAAAACCTAATCTAGGGTCAGAGGACATACATGCTGTGTCCACACTGTGTTGTCACAGGGTAGAGGACCCTTCCTGGCATTTCTGCCATCTCAGCTAAGGCTCTCAGCTCAGGGTGTTGACATGGGCAAGGAGAGGTGGGGCTGTGTGAGGCAAGAAAAACTTCAAGTCGGAAAGAGGAGATGGCCGATAGCCTGGACTTGTAATTTCATGCTCTGATCGGCCCCAGTCACATTCTCTCTGACTTCACTCAAAACATACTAGAAGCAGAAATTAAAAACAAATTTTTTTTTAATGTTTATTTATTTTTGAGAGAGAGAGACAGCATGAACAGTGGAGGGGCAGAGAGAGGGAGACACAGAATCAGAAGTTGGCTCCAGGGGGCGCTTGGGTGGCTTGGTGGGCTAAGCCACCACTTCAGCTCAGGTCGTGATCTCACGGTTCGGGAGTTCAAGCCCCGCATCAGGCTCTGTGCTGACAGATTCGGATTCTGTGTCTCCCTCTCTCTCTGCCCCTTCCCCGGTCACTCTCTGTCTCTCGATCCTTCAAAAATAAATAAGCATTAAAAAAAAAATTATAAAAAAAAAAAAAAGAAGCTGGCTCCAGGCTCTGAGCTGTCAGCACAGAGCCCAACATGGGGCTTGAACTCACAAACTACGAGATTATGACCTGAGGGTGGGTCAACCCTAAGGGCCTGCCTGTGCAACTGGGCAGACGCTTAACCAACTGAGTTACCCAGGCTCTCCAGAAGCAGAAATGTTTTATCAGAAGGCATAAAGGACTCCTAACAGTTAAGGTGACCCTGCAGCAAGTGATTGAACAGGGCACTTGTCTGTAGAGACACCTTGCGTCTCTACTTGCCACAACTCACAGGGTTATTGTGAGGGTGACTTGGGGTAAGGACTGTGAAGTGGCTAACTCCCAGGCCTGAAAACAGCGAACCCTGGATAAGTGCTTGTTCTGAATGTGTTGTTATTATTCTGACACCTCCCGGGGGATTCACACCCAGGGTACCCACCTCCACTGCCTGCTTCCAGGGCCAACACTCAGCTTCAAGCAGGCCACTGCCACAGTTCGTGAGGCCCTGGCCACCAAAGAAGGCTATAGGCCCAGATCTTTATGAAATCATTTCAACATCAAGGGAAAGCATCTGTGTTACGTGAAAATGCCTCTGTCTATATCCCAGCTCCCCTGGGAGCCTGGTTGACAACTTATCTCTTAGTGCTTCTTTAACTAACTTTAATTATCAAATGCCCCTGCTCCTTCCTGGTCCTAACACCACAGCACCCCATCCTCTCCCACCCCCCCACATTCTCTCCTCACCAGGCGACCTAGAGGCCTGCCCCGCTGAGTGCTTGACAGCCTTCACTTCCGTTTTTCAGGTCGGTCCTCTCCCTGCGGGGCTCGTCCAGATTGAGGTTGCTGCTGATTGCCTCTTAAAAGAGGGTGGGACAACGCCACGGGCCTGCCCGTGCAACTGGGTCAGGGGCACCCGGCCCCGAGACTCCCCTCCACAGCAGCCTCTCAGACATTGTGCCACCAGGGAGTCCAGTCTCCCCACCTTCCCCATAGGGAAAGCCCAAAGGCTTCAGGGGAACTGGAATACAAGAGGGAACCCTTCCGGGAGCAGGAGGGGTCTGAAAGGTGCTGCTCTATTTTATTCTTGCCTTCCCCTTTCCCTGCTAACGTGAGTCATGTCGTCTTCCAAACTCTGCTTCCTTTCTTCCTTCCCCTGAACCCCACCTCAGTTGTTCTTTCTCCCAATCACTTCTTCACCTATAGCATTATGTCATAGACTGGCTTCAGTGACACCCCAACACACACACACACACACACACACACACACACACACACACACACACATCTCTGGAGAGTAGAGGACTATAGACCCTGCTTTCATGATACCCCTCGTCATACCTAGCAGTGCTGGGCACACAGCTGTGAGCCCTTGAAGTCACCTCTCTCTGACACCCAGCATGAGAGCCTGACATGGAATTAGGGCCTCGATAAATGCCTGTGGAGTGACAGGAGGCACCCAATAAATACCTATTGTCGGGACCTGAGATTAGGGACCCCATCTGACTGTTGATCAATTCGTTATTCTTTAACTAACTCACCTGAACTTACATACAAATATCTTGCTTGGAGAGGGTAGCCATTCCCCCCCACCCCAGGTGACTGGGTTGCTGTGGCCCCAGGGAGAAGGGGCAGGAGTGTGCTGGTTCCACACACCTGCAGAGGGGTGGGGGCCACCCTGTAGGGAGAGTGTGGGGCCCAAAATGTAAGAGGTGGCTGATACCAGACAGAAGCTCTACCAGACTCCTGAGGGAGAAATGTGAACTGGGGGCCTGAGGAAAGAAAAATAAATTTTGTTTAAAATGTGGTTCTTCTTGTTCTCTTCCCTGGGAAGAGGCTGGGGGAGGGGGATGCTGAGGCCCATGGAGCTGAGGGGAGCTGAGGGTTGGGGTGGGAGAGAAGCAAGGAGAATGTGTAGGGCTCATGGGAAGAAGGTGTTTGAAGATGATTGAGAGACCACAGAGCTTGCTTGGGGGTGAGAGGGGAGGGGGCTTCATGTCTGGTGTTTTACCATTAATCCTCCCCTGCTGAGAATGCTGCACTACAGGTTTGCTAGGAAAAGAAAAGGCCTCCTGGGTCAACCATCGGCATACTTTCCCAGATGACTGGGACTGACAGGCAAAAGCACATACCAACGACAGCCGCCCACCTCGCTCTCAAAGGCTTTACCCTCCAATGGAGCTTTGGGTTGAGGACAAATGTTCACAGTGAGCAAGGTCCTCAAGTGACCCTAGAATGGACCCTAAAGTAGTCTGCCATGCTGATGGTGGACCCCAGTCCCTGGCCTAGAATTCCTTCAGAGACTTTGGGGATGGTCCCCTCTCACGGCCACCAAGGTCAGGGGTTCCGCGAAATCTTTGCTTCCAGCCCCCAAATTCCTTTGGGCAGCCTTGGCTGACCCTGTCTCCCCAGACCTCCAAAACTGCTCTCAATTAGAGAATTTCCCTCACAGCCTGGAGGCCTGCAGAAGGAACCACCTGTATGCCAACTCAAAAGTAGGCCCGTGTTGGGGTTAGCAAGTAGTGACTTTGGTTCTCATATACACACTGTAAAGACCACAGAGAAATTGTGGTTTGAAATGACTTCCTTTACATTTCCTCCCAGCTGGACTCCATCTGACAATCAGATACCGAAATGAAATGTCTGCCTCCTTCCAGATCCCACTGGATGAATGGGGTGGACAATCACTCCAGCGGTTGGACAGCCCATGTTCTCATCTGCTTCTTTAATCCTGGGCAAAAGTGTTCTCTGGTTGCTGCCTCTTCCCCTTTTTTTCTTACCATTAAAATGTTGATTTTACTCACACCTTACTTAGCTTGAGCTAAGTAAACTCTTCTATCCAGAGCAGCAAAGAAGGTAGTGTTTATAATCTGGTTTGTAGAAAGTTACTGCACAAAGAACATGTGTCACTATTTTTGAAAGAATTAAAATGTAATGAAGTAATCTTAACATGCATCTGAACATGCCCCTGTCCTTCATTGCTCCAATAGGCAGAGGAAGGAGAAGGTGGCCCAGTGGGAATTCTCCTAAAAGAACTTTCCCCTCCTGACTGTCCTGAGCTCTGGAAGCCCGCCTACTTCCCTCCACTGCCCTCCCCAGGGTATGGTCACTGTTCTCTCAGTCCTGGGAGCCCTCGGGGTGACCACCCACGCTGACCTGTGTGTCGAGCTGCATGGGTGAGGAGCCCCAGAGGGCTGATGTGGGCCATTCTCCCGCTCGTCTTGTTTGGAACCCTGAGCAGGAGTTGTTCTATCTAGCCCCTCCTATCCCCTTGGTAGACCCCTTGCTCGTCCCTGTCATCCTCTGAGGTCATCCCAAGAGTCACTGCCCCCCCCCCATCCCTATCCCAGGAACATAGGATGATCCAGCATCTCCAAACCTCTTCCTTCCCAGCTTCTGAGCCACATCCCTTAACAGTTCCCGCACTGGCAGCCTTTTCTCTGCCTGCAGGACTGTAAAGCCTGGATTTCTGTCAAGGCTTGCTCCCTCCCTGATGCTCATTTGCTCTCCTGGGGGCAGGTGGGAAGGGGGATAGGGTTCCAGCTGGTGCCCAGGCCTCTGCCATATCCAGCTCTCACTGTTTCTGAGCCCAGGTGGCTCTCCTACCCTGATGCCCGGCTCCTCTATTCGCCCGCACAAACTCAGTGACCCAATGGCCTGGCCTCTCTTTCCCTCAACCTCCCCATTGCCTACCTTCGCCTCTGCTCTACTTCGGCCACCGTGGCCACCCCCAGGGGCTCGTTCTCATTGCTCCTGCCTGCTGTGGAAATCCCGAATCCACATAGCTCACTCTTTGAAGTCACCAAGGCTTCCATCCTGCTCAGTTCCCCAGTCCTTAAACAGGATCATGGAACTTCAGGAGACCTCTATTCCTTTGTACCCCCATTTCCTCCCAGCCATTTCAGCACTTCTGGCATCCCATCATCCATCCTTATACAGCCTGGACCCGATGCATGTCTTCCAGTCACTGCCCTCAACCGCTTGCCTCCTGGACTTTCCGCAGCACCTCCCTGTATCCCCCCAGGCCTGTATCACCCACCTATGCACCTGCTCTGCCTCAGGGTCTGGGATGCTGAATATCCCTGGAAGAAATGGAATGATCGTATATATTTATGCCACAATACACATATGCACTCTGACCTCCCTGGCCCCTTACTTGACATTGCTTCCACACATCTTTGGCTAGCTTGCTCTCTAGTGCTCTATGAAAACAGTTCCACACCTTTCCTTTTACCTCTTTCTTCCTGCTTCCACACCTAATCTAGCTCCATACTTCCCAGAGTACAACCTCTCTCGGCATTTTCCTTTCTGTCTCTAGACTTACCTGGAATGAGAACTTTCCTGCCCTCTTCAATTTCCTAACTTCGAAGCTGATGGAAAGAGGAGTCCTCCCCAAGGTGAACTTCATGCCACCTCTATATCCATTCCTTCCTGCCTCCTCTAGTACCTTTTCCCATCAAATCTCCCTGCCCTTTCCTGTGCCTTCTGTCTCTCTGATGGATGAGGCAAGTGATGGTTGAGAACACGCAAGAGCAGCACACCTGCAACTCTCTCAGGGTGAGTCCGGAGGGTGTCCATGAGTTGGGAAAAAGTTTGAAGTTCTTTCCAAACATGGCTAAGGTGCTGGCTCTCTGGTGCATCCATAAGGAGTTCTTGAAAATCTCGAAACACTCTTGCCAAGCTGTAAGAAAGACAAAGCTTCATCAGGAAAGATATAGTTGTCACTTTCATAATAATAATAACACTTCTTGCTGTTCTTTAAGATACCACATGTTTGACCCAGCTACTACATTATGTATCCTTATCATACTGTGAAGGCCAAAGGAGAAAAGGACATTTGAACTTTGTTGTACATATAGGCTAATAGACAGAGCTGGTGAGCAATTTGTTTCATTTTCTAGTTTTGGCAGGGCTGGGTCACCTCTCAAACCCATGCTCTGTGTGTCTTCTGTCCAGAGAAGCCTTAAGCAGGATGACATTAGAAGATATTACTGGAAGTTCTTTCCAACCATTGCCACTTCTCTGACACCTGCCTTTCCAGCCATTCATAGGCAGGGACAGCCATACTAAATCTCCAGTTCCTCCCTGCATGTGTACATGCACACACACACACACACACACACACACACACACACACCCTCTCCCATGGCTAACTGGACAAGCAAAATGAAGCTGAACCAATCAGCTATGTTCCCAGGAATTTGAATGGTAGTCAAGGATGCTCTTATGATTGGCCAGGGCAAGGTGCTCTGAACTAGACAACCAGAGCCAGCCTGGGCTTTGAGAAGCAGGGACATTGGTCCATGGAGAGAGGTGAATGTCGTAGATGCCCAGAGAGGGCCAGAGGGCTGAACCCTGTAGGCCCAGACAGAAGAGAGCTGGTCCCCAGCTGTCCAGTTCTTGTCCTGAGGCCTGCTTGGCTTCCCTTGACTTTGCAAGAAGGTCTAGTGTCCAAATCATATATTTGTCTCTAGAGCTTCAGCTTGCTTAAATGGGTTTCTGTGCCTTGCAAGCAAAAGAACCTTGAATAAGTCAATATTTCACCTGCAACAAGTGTGTGAAATATGAAACCTATATTTCCTGGTTCAAATGCCAAGTACAGCTGGAGTCTGAAGCCCTTCTTCCCCAACTCCCTCAGGTTATAGACACCTCTAGTGCCAGTCCACCAAAGCTCCATCTAGCCTCCACTGAGGCATCTCCAAAACTCTCCTGATCCCACCATATAACCCCATGGGATCTTTATGGATGGATGGGTGTTTCCTCTCACGTACCTCAGGGAGACTCAAGCTGAAGTTGTAGATTGCAAGTTAAAATCTCCAGGTGGTGTTTGCAACCACGTGAGCCCAACTAAAATGTCACCTCCCTGACATTCTTAGGAAAACAGATGTTCCCTCTTCTATCTTCCTATATTCCAGGGATTAGCGAACAGATACATATTATAGGCTAACAGGCCATAAGTCTCTGTTGCAACTACTCTACTCTGCCATTGTAGGGCAAAAACAGCCATCGTTTGTTCCCAGTGGGGAAGGCTACCTCTGAGCATTGGGCTGACTTGCCAAGTGCTCCTTTTCTTGAGTCAAAATACAGGTTTGTCCTGAGGAATTATATCCGGAGCTCCTCTAAGGAAAAGAACTGGAGTAACCAAATATCCTTTTCCATCTGACCTGTGTTGTTATGCAAGTATAGTGAAGCCCACTTCCCAACAACCCCTTGTTGGTGTCCTTCAGATGTAAGTTGAAGATCAGCTCAGTGGGTAAAGGACAACCCTGTGAGCATTCCTGAGCCTCTGTCCATAGGACATGCTCACATTATGTTCTCCCACCTCCTGCTCTGAAAGGGAATTCCAAAGGCAGATTCTCTTTCTATGCGATTTGACTTGAAATTAGACCCCAGATGAGAGGTCATTAGCCTGGAGTCCATGACTCCCCCCAAATCATATGCACAATGTAATATTTTATGTGTGTGTCCATTTTGGGGGCATAGGGGTTTTCATCTGTTTCTCAGAAGGGTTGTTAGCTCCTCAGGTTAAGAACCAGTGCTCTCAAGATTCGGGGGAATCTCAACACTTACATGGAGTCGTTATAGTTTGACACAATTCCAGGAGATTCTCCCGGGGTGGGACTTTGAAAACAAGGATTGTTCACATTGCAGAACATCCCCTGAAGCCATGGCAACATTCCTGCTGAGGGCATCGCCTTGTTGGGAAAATGGCCTTGAGGACAGGAAATGAAGACAAGGAGTTAGTCTTGGGAATCACATGGGATGCTGGTTCTAGTTGCTGGGGCCTCTGCAGGAAGGATCCTGGCCCCTCTGGTGTTTTCCTTCATTCATCAACATTTAAGAAGCAGGAGCCTCTAATAGATGTCAGGCCCTATGCTGAGTACCAGAGACAGGCTCTCTCCTCTCAAGCTCCCAGTGTAGTGGGGAGACAGACAAATGTTCTAGTAGAGGTACGGAGGGAAGTGTGGAGGGGAACAGAGGAGGGATGGTGGAGGGATGTTAGCTCGAGATGGCTCCACAGTGTTGCTGACACTTTAGGAGGAAAGGAGGTTCATCTATTCCTTATGTTCTTATGAGCACCTACCCCAAGCATGCAAGAAGGTTGCAGGTTATGGGCTCCTTGGGGTGTAAGCAAGAGTTTGATGAACAGGAAACTGATCCAGAACTTGAGGCTTAAAACTCATGAACAATACAGTAAAAAACAAGAATAGAGGACTGAGAAGCTTTGTATTACTCCTGAGGTCTGCACGTCAGCTGTTCAGAGGGAGAAGATGTCATCCTGGCTGGAAACCATGACATAGTATAAAAGAGGCACTCACAGGCTCATTCCATGTCCCAAGGTACCTCTGGGATCCAAGAAATAATATATGACTACATGTGGCTGTACAGCATCCCTTCTCATTTTTCTCTAGCACCGTATATAACATATCCCTAGACTGGTCTCCAAAATAAACTCATTTATAATCTGCTTTTAAAACCAGTAAGAGTTTAGGTATAGGGAAAAAAAGAAAAGAACTGGCAGAAACAAAAACTAATTTCACAATTCTTCAGTAACTACATACAAGTATTTGCAAAGATGTAGGATTAAAATATTAGTTTGTATGATGCTAATGAATCTCTGTTTTTTGCACTGTAGGCATGAAATGATAAGTAGATCCAATCTGGCACCCTTAGCCCCCAAGGCTTTCCTAAACGAAAGGATTGGACCTCCAGGCTGGCCAGGGCTACCCCCCTCCATTATGCTTACATTCATGTTGGCTGTAGAGTGGGTTGACATTCCTTAACCAGATCAAGAGCAGAAATAAAGATAAAGGCCATACAAGTTCCACCACAAAGCGAATCTGGAAAAACAAAACAAAAAGAAGGAAGAGTGATGCTAAGACATTACTGGAAACACACCCAGATAAGACACACAAATCAGCACCTATATGTGCAATAGGGTTTGGTTGTGGTCTATTTCCTAAAGGACTTCCTCCTTTTGTCGCCTCTCCCTCATTACCTCTATCCTGACATATTAGACCAGTAAGACTTTTTGTCCATTTGGGTTCTGCTCTGCCTCTATTTTAGGAAACTGCATTAACAAAGATTTTCAGCAAGGACCAAGATGGGTGCTTCAGTACTTTTCAGATGTCACTGTGCATGTGAATACAGACTCTGTTCTGTAGAGGCCTACCGGGATCTCACACGTCTAACAAGCTCCCAGGTAATGATAATGCTTCGGGTAGCAAAGATTTCATTATAACCTCTCATTCTGCAGATGAGGCCCAGAGAGGGCAGGTGACCTGTGTAGTGTCAGAATAGCAGTGACAACATCTGAACCAGAATCCAGCCTCCTGTCTCCGGAACCAGTGCTCTTTCTGCATCTCTCCACTGCCCTGCCTTCTTCTAGTGCACACTAGACCTCATGTGTGTCGCCAATGAATGACCTTGCATATGAGGTCACTGAATGAATGAGCAAATGACTCCGAAGTACTGTGATCCATAGCAAGGTCAATAAAAATCTGTGTTTACTGACATCTTTCCTTCCACAATTTCTTGTTGCTTAAAGGAAGAAAGCAGGGCATACTATTGTGAGTTTTTACAATTCTGGCTGCTGCTAACGACACACGGTTGAAAGCCATTACTAAAATATAGGTTCAATTAGAGTTTAAGGACTTGACTCCAAAGGAAGAAGCAATTGGTTGTTTCAGCCATATTCTGTGGCATTGCACAGTCATATTCTGTTGCAGGTGTGGGATTGTGGGAGGGAAGAAGAGGAGGAGGCATGTGAATTAGGGAAATGGAATAGCAATTCTACCCAACCCCCACTCCAGAGACCTTAGGAAGGAAACTCCTAAGATCTGAAGGAGAACTTTTGCTGATGGCTAAGAATAGAGACTTAAATATATATAGATCAGCTAGGGGTCATTTGCATGGTCTTTGACCCTTTGTCATTCCTTTCTTCTTCTTCTTCTTCTTTTTTTAAGTTTATTTATTTTGAGAGAGAGAATGAGAGAGCAAGAACGACCAAGGGAGGGGCAGAGAGAGAGAGAGAGAGAGAGAGAGAGAGAGAGTCCCAAGCAGGTTCCACACTGGCAGCGTGTGGAGCCCAACTCAGGGCTCAAACTCATAAACCATGACATCATGACCTGAGCTGAAACCAAGAATTGGACACTTAACCAACTGAGCCACCAGGTGCCCTGACCGTTTGCCGTTCCTTTCAAAGAAATGTACATAAGTGCTCAGCAAAGTGATAGACACCACAGCAGGTACTCAGTGAATATTTGTTCCTTTCCTGCTAATAGAGTATGCTGGCTATGGAACTATTGCAAATTGTAACATAAATCAGTGCAGGGGAAAGGATAATGCATTGAAGAAAAAACAAAACATGCATAGGGCAGGTGGTTGCAATTGGAACTTATTTTTTTAAGTTTATTTTGAGAGAGAGAGTGCACTTGGGTGTGCATGGGCCCACAAGTGGTGGGGGGCAGAGAGAGAGGGAGAGGGAGAATCCCAAGCAGGTTCTGTGGTTTGTGCAGAGCCCAGAGCCTGACTTGGAGTTCTGTCTCATGAACCCTGAGATCATGACCTGAACCGAAATCAAGAGTCAGATGCTCAACCAATTGAGCCACCCAGGTGCCTCAAGGTTGTAACTTTTTACTCAATGTTTTATTCAAAATATGTCTAGGGAAGATATGTTAGAGGAAACACACTAAAATATTATTATATATGATATAAATTTTCCTTAAGACACTCACTTTTCAGGGCTCCCCGTACACATTTTTCTATAAGATGGCAAAGCATCGAAATCGGCCAATTCCCATCCAGTGTTACAAAGACTGACCCCATTGGATAACCATTGGAATGTTGGCAGTTCCCCTAGGGCAAGCAAACCAAAGGAGGAGGGGATTGAGCCTCTTCCCCAGGGACCCTATCTCACTGTTAACACCCTCCCCAGCACAGCTGTTTCCACAGCACCCTGCACTCCCCTTATCACTCATTGTAAATCAGAGTCCTTACTCCTTCATGGAAATGGAACCCTCACTGGTTATGAGCTTCCTAAGGGCAGGGGCCGTGTCTATCCTTGTCACTACTTTGATTCCACACCCGACACAGGGCCAGCTTCATAATAGGTGCCCCATAAGTATGGAATGAACGAACCTTTGCTGAGACTGGTCTAGGAGGTTCCTGGAGGAGGTGGAGGTGACACAGAGGCTCAAGTCACCAACACTTTGCAGATTTAACAAACTGCACCCCCCGAGGCATGTTCTGTACACTGGCTCCATGCCTTCTATCCTAGGTCCTTCTGTCAATGAGTAAGATCAGGAAGCAAGTCTGGCAAGATAACCATGTGAGTGACAAGTACAAGCAATGAAACCGGAAGTTGTTCCTGGTGTCTTCACCAAGGAAGCGTGACAACTAGCCCAGATTCCACACATCAGACTCTTCCCCTTAAGACAATTGCTTGCAACCTTGGCTTTCTTCCAAGTCAGTCAGCTTCCTTCCACGTAGCAATGTCTATCCGGAGTAGTCTGGTATGTGAGACATTTGGGAATGGGAAGATCTGGGATAAGAATCACTTTGGGGCTTGTTTCATCACTGAATCTCAGTTTTCTCATCTGTGAAATGAGACCGTTTCGTCCTTCAGCATACACTAAGAGTTGAGAGTGTCAGTACTGAGGTTTTTATCCAGCTCTGCTCCCTATTAGCTGTATGACTTTGGGTAACCCATTCAATCTCTCCATGTCTCAGGACTTCATCTGTAAAATGGGGGCTGATACCAGGACCTCCCCACCCCCCTGCCCAGAGTGGATGAGAGGAGGAAGTGAATGTGAGACACCTAGAGCAGAATCGGGTACAAGGTAACATTCGATAGACACATATCATTTATTATTGACCCTCACTTTCACAGAGATCACAGGGACGCTGTAGGTCACAGCACATTGTAAAGGCTAAAGAGCAAAGAGATCTCATTTACTTTTTACCTGTGAGGTCTTAGGTCTGCCCTCCACTCACATTCAGGTTCCCTCTCTTTCTCCCTTTCTGGATTCAGAACTGTTCATTTGCTGGTTTGGAAACATGGGCTTCTTGAGTTACTGACCACCCACTGTCCCCTGCTCCATCTCTTAGAGGGACTTGCACCAGGGGAGGGATGGGCCAGCCTGGCCTACCCGTCCGTGGATAAAATTCCCAAACCCAAGCTAGCACACACACACATCCCTTCCAGTGTTTGTCACACACATTCTCTCCTCTCCTCACTCACTCCTTGTATTTTTGAAGTATTTTGTCTTTGCAGGACATTGTGATTTGAAGTCCCCCATCCCCCCACCCCCACCCCAAGTGGGAGACCAGATCAGAATTCTCCTTTTCCTCCTTCATTCTTTGCCTGGCCTAGGACTAGTGTGGCTCTGCAAGTGTTCCTCTCTACCGTATCTCTGAGTTAGGGCTGCTGTTGTCTGCCCCCCACCCCCTCTTGACCACCTTCTTTCAAGGCAGGTCCCAGGTGGCTGCCAGCTGGAATCAGGTGGGGAGCTCAGGCTGTGCCCCACATCAATTACACCGGACATCAGGTTGGTTTTTGTTTGTTTGTTTTTAACACTTCTCAGGTAATTCCGATTGTGCAGCTGGGTCTGAGAACCACCAGCACAGGTAGTGCTTGGTAAATGAAAAACGTCTGTTGAGAGGTCAGTGCTATTGTTCTAACTCTGCGACGTTTGTCTTGGAGGGGCCGCATTTCACACTCCCTCCTGCACAAAGACCACTGGCAATTCTTTTCCAGACGGGCAGGTCCTCACAACAATCTCTCCCCATGGTCCCCGCCCCAGTCATGCTCAGCATCCCCACCCCAAAGCGGCATCCTTGTCCTTGATGCTCAACTGTGCGCAGGCATACCCCAGGGAGAAATTCCACAGCGTAATTAAAAACATGTTTTGAAGGCGGCTCTGACTCCCCCCACCCTTTCCCTTTAAACATGTCTGTAACTTTAATTAAGCCCAGCCAAGGCTCAGAAGGGGCCGGTGGAAATTTTTTTTTTTTTCCCTAACTGGTATTTCCTTGTTCTCTCTCTCTCTCTCCTTTTTTTTTTTTCTTCCCCTCCCCCTCTCTTTATAGCTCAGTCTACATGGGGGAGGAGGGGTTGCAAGGAAGGGCAGAATTGTGCTTGTTGTTTTAAATCTCCGCCAGCTAGATTTCCTTCCCTCCTAGTCTGTTTCCAATTTAAAGGTGGGTAGCCAAGGCTTGAAATGAACTGCTTGATTCTCCCTTCTGCACCAACAACCCAGCCAGGATTCTTAGCCTGGATGAATCCACCCTGGGACCTGGGCAGGCTTGCAGAGGGCTGCCCACCCTCCCTGCACCTGCCAGGTTCTCCTTGCCTATTGCTGGGCCTGGAACCAAAGGCCACAGGCCTAGCAGGTGCCCAGGTCATAATAACCCCCCTACTCTCATGAGTCCTCAGGCCTCCCCAAACATCCTGCTCTGACATGGAAGCTGGGACAAGGGGAGGACACCAAGGAGGCCTTGCACCGGGAGCTCTCAGGGGCAGGAGACACACCCAGTGATCTTTATAAACCTGGCACAGTGCCTGGCCCGTAGCAGATACGGGCGGGTGTTTATTTGTCCGGGGCAGTGGGGAGAGCTCTCGTCATTGGAAGTGCATATTCTAGGGCCAGCCTTGAGAAGTCTTCTCTCACGCTCTCCAAACCCCATTTCTCTTCTGAGCACCCAGAGCTCATCCTCACCTCCCACCCCACGCTTCCTTCTACTCCACTGTTGCGTGCACTATTCTGTCAGTAATTTTGTGCACGTGTGAGCTCCCACCGGGCTCCAAATTCCATGAGAGCAGGGGCTGTGTCTGACTCACTGGGCTGTGCTGGATGTATAGGGTGATCATACAGCCCAGTTTGCCAGGTTAAGTGTTAGTTTCCATTTATTGCCCTGGTGCCGTTGCTCCTAGTACCTCCTTTGACTTTCAGAACTGCCCCAGTTTGGATAATAAATTAGATGGCCACCCTATCTTTGTGGTCTCCATGACCACAGTGTGGGGTCACGGCCATATCTGCCTGTCCTGAAGTCCCAGGACCAGTCCCACCCGTCACTAACCTCTGAAGCCTCATTGACCTCATCAGTACCTGTGGAGACACCAGTGGTATCTCTCCCATGGAGCTGAGGTGACACTACAGTGCCAGGCACTTGGTAATACTTGATACATGTTAACGGAGGAAGAAAATTTTTAAAAAGGGGTGGGAGGAATGCCTGGATCTAAAGATTTTCATCTTCTTCCCTCAGGCGTTGGGAGAAGAGGAATGGGGACATTTGATATCTGTTTTGCTGTTGCTCACAATAGTAAACACCCAAAGACCACGGATGTTTGAGCAAGTAAAAACCTGGGAGCTGAGTTGAGGGCTAGGTGTGTTGTACTTTCCTTACAGTCACTATTTGTAGAGGCAAAAGCTTCCAGAAGAACCAAAAGCTTAGGGAAGGAGCCACAGACCCCTGTCAGGGCTGCAGGGGGCTGTGGAAGATGCCCCCATCTTCCTCAGACATCCTGGAAATTCCTGGAATATGGTAGCATTGGGAAGTCGGCTGGAGGCATACCAGGCAGAGATCTCAAATTCCAGGCCATCGGGATGACACCAAATGAATGTCAGCCCAGACTGGGTCTAGTCTTAGGAGATTCCCCCAGCCAAGGTTCTCAGCCCAGCTGGTCCTATCTCACCACAGAGAGGCTGGCCAGGTGCTCCTCTGCGGAGAACACCATGAGAAAGACAGAGTCCCCGAACAGGGGACACCCACCAACATCAGGGAAAGGGAGCGGAGGTTGTGAGGGACTCTGAGCCAAATCCCGTCTTTAAAAATAGGGTCGTTCTCTTTAATAGCAGCATGCCTGACACAGAAATAGAATCATTTCAGCAGGTAAAGTCCTCAAGCATATTGTCTGAAGGCCACAAAGAGCACATTGCGAGTAGAATTAAGTGATATTCTTAATTTCTTCAGGAAACGAGATAAAGAAAACAGTTGCTGATTGGGTTTTCCTTGGCATTCCACAGATGGTGAACATCTTGTGGACAAAGACCATGCTTGTCTTGTTTGCCATTGCGTACCCAGCACCTGGCACAGTGCCTACTGATTAATAAGTACTGGTTGATTCAAGGAACACATTAATAAATAAATGGATTTAATAGTGAATCTTGTTTGGGGCACCTGGGTGGCTCAGTCAGTTAAGCGTCCGACTCTCCATTTCAGCTCAGGTCATGATCTCATGTTTCATGTGTTCAAGCCCTGCATCAGGCTCTGCACTGGCAGTGAGGAGCCTGCTTGTGATTCTTTGTCTCCCTCTCTCTCTCTGCCCCTCCCTCACTAGTGTGCACTCTCTCTCAAAAAATAAATAAACTTAAAAAAATAGTGAGTCTTGGGGCGCCTGGGTGGTTCAGCCGGTTAAGCATCCAACTTTGGCTCAGGTCATGATCTCGAAGTTCATGAGTTCAAGCCCCACGTCGGGCTCTGTGCTGACAGCTCAGAGCCTGGAGCCTGCTTCAGATTCTATGTCTCCCTCTCTCTCTGCCCCTCCCCTGTTCACGGTCTGTCTCTCTGTCTCTCAATAATAAATAAAGGTTAAAAAATTTTTAAAAAATAGTGAATCTTGCTTAACTTTTGTCTATTTTCATTCTGGAAGGGAAGTTCTTGGAAGCCAGGGACTGAGTCTCTGATTACTGTTAGCACTTGGCTCCTGAGGGCAACAACTGACTTCAACACTTTGGAAAATCAGAGTTGCTTTGACAAAGGAAAGCAGCCTGAGGAGAGTGGTGTTTCCCAAATATGAGGGGATCCTAACTTGGCTTCCCTCTGCAGCCTCCCTAAGTCCTATCCAAGCCACACACGGCAGAAAGGACCGACCACCTGTGCACATGGTTGGACTGTCTCCTTTGCTGCTTGCTCCCTTTGGGCTAGTTATTAAGCTATTGTCCTTCTGCTCCAAACCCACCCACCAGCCAGGGTTCCTCTAGACAGGGGACCCCAGGAGCAGCCTCATTGTGCCCCTTCCTCACAGGTCTGAGTTACAGCTCCGCCAGCATCTTCTCAGTGTTTCCAAGTGCTACCAATTCCACGTCCTTCCTTTGGTTCCCTCAGCACTGGGGGTGGGAGCTGTGTCCTGCAATTGCTGCCTCTATGATACCTTGCTCTCTTCCACCCACGTGGGTAGCAGCTTTGTACTTAGCTAACACCTTTTTACATTCCAGATTTTCTCTGACTGAACCCTGACCGAGACAATCACAGGCCTTCAGATGTTCTACCAGATGGCCCCCTTCTTCCCTAACATTTTTTCCAACACCCAGGAAAACCCTGTCCCGCCTGCATATACCCATCTCAAATCGAGGCTTGGAACAAATCCATTCTCTTCTTCCTCCCAGTCCTCCTTCCAAAGTCTCCCTGCCTTGCCTGCCTCCAGTCTGTCTAATCTCAGCTCTATCCTCCCCTGGGTCCTTCCTTCTTCCTTCCTCCTCCAGCATCTTTAGTCATTTGACGTTTCCAAGACTGCAAGGCTATAGCAAAGTGCATATTTCTTTATAGTTACCTATTTACTTCACCCCTTTCCAGAAAAAAAAATAGAAGCCAGTTGGCATTTGCATGTATACCCTTGGGGTCCTCTGATCCCCTGTGGCTCTTGCCTACACTTCTCAGGGGATATCTGGCCTGTCCTACCTTTTATTGCTCTTGGTCTCAAAACACCCTTCAGGTTTCCCCAGCCAGACTGGAAGTGAGTCCAGGGTATAATCTGTGTCTTTTTCTTTTACATCCCTGGTCCAGCCCAGCCCCGTGTCAGCCCCTTTCACTGAAAGGGCTCAGTGAAAATCCGGGCTGGGTGATAAGCAGTTGTATCTCATTGAATCTAAGACACCATCAATTGTAAGGCGCAATGTTACTTCTTGCACACTATGAAACAAATGTGTCCAGTTAAGGTGCCGGTTGACCATACGCTGCACCCAATGTCAGAAATGTGAAAGTGTGAAAAGCCAGTGTGACTCATAGAATCAATGAAATACAGTATCATTGGTCTGGAAAGCTCTTGGAGTGTTGTTTTCCTTTGAGCCTGTTCTTCGGGGCTTAGGATCTTCCCACACAGCAGAGTATGGATGCTCAAAGGGCTTGTGGACTGGAATGGCAGGTTTCAACACCAGGGGGTGGGGGGAGGGATGCGCAGGCCACGGATTCACATGCAGGGAGGGCAAAAGAAGACTACAATTGGCCGTGCTGGGCTGCAGGAGGAAAGGGCCCATCTTTGGACAAAGAAACATGTCTTCCTATGAAGGACACTTGTCAGAGAGGTTCACAGAGCAGCCAGGTGTTACTTCCGTGCTAAATGGCAAGGAGCCCACCGACCTCTCACCTTCCCCACCCCACTCCCACCTCACCCTCTCCACCGTTTCTTTGCTCTCCACCTCACTTTGAGACCACAGACTGCCCTTCTTACCTTTTGCCTTTTCCTCAGGGTCCAGTTCTTCCAGAGCAAAAGCTGGATCTGTCTCACAAAGCCCATGGTGGTGGCCACACGAACAGGAGATCACTCCAAGCCCTCGGTTTATGGAGGGACAGCAACGGACATACAACACCGCTCAGAGCACCTCTGTCTCGGGCCACTGTGTCCTTCTCTGGGTGATTAGAGGCTAGTTTCCCCCTTCAAAGCATAATCCCTTTTAATTCACGTAAGCCCTTTGTTGAGGAAAGCAGGCTGCCACTCTGTTGCCCCCATCTTAGGAAGGGAAGAGACACCTAAAGATAGGAATGGCTGGGCACTGAGCAAAAGGAGGTGGGGGACTTCAAGGGAAGCATAAACACATCACAAAAATATAGAGGCTATGAGAAATTAGATCTGTGCTGGGGAACTAGATTCATTTTGTACCCCAGGCAACGGCGCCCAGGCCCAAGAGCTGAGTTTGGGCTGAAATCTCACTTGTTTGTGCTGACCGAGCCTTGGGCCCTGGTAGAGGGCTGCATTCAGGGAAAAGGAGTGTCTTTTTCTTTTCACGAAGGGGCCTTCAGCTCACCAGAGAGGTGAGCCATATGGGTCGGCAGAGCCCAGAGGCTGTGTACCCCATGGCTGGAGAAATTCGATCTGCAGCAAAAGGGAATGAAGGGAGCGCATAGAGAGGCAAGGCGGAGGGCATGAGTCCCAGCTGTGTCCCTGTTTCCAGTTGTCCTTGGGACACAGCTGCTCCCTAGCTTCTCTTTCAGGCTATTTAGCTGTAAGACACCCCAATCCCTCCAGTAAAATCCCCTTTTGCCTAAATTAGCTCATTTGGCTCCTATCAATTGCAGCCAGAAAGGTTCCTGCCTATTTATTTATTGTGAGTTACCTTAATCAACAGGGGATCTGACCTGGACAGACTGACAATGGGTCAAAGAATTTATCCGCAGCCCATTGGAATGTATCTGAATACAATTCCTGGGTAGGCACATGATTGCAACAGCAGCGCAAATAGAAAACTCAATAGAGTTGCAGTCGTTTAAAAGAGAAGAACTAGACTTCATGAGTATCTTTTAAGGAAGCCAAAGAACTCCAAAATAATCAATATTGTCAGTTCCTGTATCTATTAGGAAAAGGCTGACAATTTTTCAAAACCTGCTGAGCAACGTGAAGGCTTCACAAGTGGGAAGATGCGTGGCAGGTTCAAAACACACCAGTCATGATACATTATCAGCTGGGACTAACCCACTTTCATAGTTGATCAAAACACTGAAAATTCTATCAACTGATTTTCCAAACACTTTGGTGGCCCATGAATCAAGTGGGGTATTGCTATTTGTTTCTAGTTTTGAACCAACTTTTTGTTTAAAATGTATTTACCATTCACCGTTACAAGAATTCTCTCTAGAGAGTCTCAAAGTGAAACTGTAAACACATTTTTCCTTTGTTTTTCAAAGCAGAAGCAATACCACGTAGTTCATCGTCAGAGAGAAATGATGAATATTTCAAAACCATTTGGCACAGAGTAGAGGAATTTCTCTAGAAAAATAATCTCTAAAAGTTCCATATTTAAAAATATCTTTGGAGGAGAAAAAGTTAGAAATCATGAGAATGGAGGTAGTGCATGTTTCCCTGAGTCCTCAGGATAGCATAAAATGAATATCTATTACATGCCAGTACTAACTAATTTCTAGATTTGGATTTACATTTTTTTTGAGAATGATTAAAAATAAAAATAGTTTCTTAATTATTAATAGCAAAATACATAAAAAATGTCTTTAGGGGCACCTGGGTGGCTTAGTCAGTTGAGCGTCCGACTTCGGCTCAGGTCATGATCTCGCAGTTCACGAGTTCAAGCCCCGTGTCAGGCTCTGTGCTGACAGCTGAGAGCCTGGAACCTGCTTCCGATTCTGTGTCTCCCTCTCTCTCTGCCCCTCCCCCACTCTTGCTCTGTCTTTCTCTCTCAAAAATAAATAAGCATTAAAAAAAATGTCTTTATAGACTTGATATGAGTATAATCCCAGAACTTTGCTTTCACCTAAAATATCTACACCTTGATTTTATGTATTAATCAGTCTTGACTCTTACTTGATATGGTCTCATTAATGAATTTTGGGGCTTGGAGCTCTCGTTTTGAGGTGGCCGCTCGCTGTAGCAAGAATGGTATGCCCATTTTGTACTTTGCCTTGCTAGGGACATTTACATAGTGTCATAAAAGAGAACCAGGTCCCGTCACTAATTATTGTGGAGTAGAAATTAATACCAGACTAATAGAACTTAAGCATTCAGTGGTATTATGGAATCATAGGCTCTATACACTGAGAAATAAATTATATTTTACTAATTTAATCTCTACTATGAGAATCTTGCACATAACTGGCACCAATTTAGTCTTTCCTGTAAGAATTTTGGACTTCACGTTGTTATTATTGTTCAACTGGCATATAGATATTACATTTTAGTGTGTAAAAATAGTACTATTTGAAAACATATTCACCTGAAACATGTCCACAAGCTTCTATCTTACTTAGTGAGAGGAGGCACGGCTCTCATGTTTAAGCAATCTCTGCCTCCCCAAATATTCCAGAGCCACTCTGGACACCACGTAAAAAGAGAGGTCTTGAATGGAAATCTAGAGAGCTCACTGTTCAAAAAGCAGGCACTGAGGGTTTTATCACAGCACACCTTCTAACAGCAACGTGTGGATACTCACCAAATGCCCATCACAGAAGAACAGATACATGAACTGTGGAGTATTCTCTCTGTCAAAGCTCCTACAGCAGTAAGCATGAACAAAGTGCACCTACAAAAAAAAAATATATATGGACAGTTCTCCCATCCAGATGCTGAGCAAAAAAAGCCTGACACAAAACATGTTAGTCCACATTTATATAAAGTTCAAACACAGGCAAAACACATCTCTGACACTCAAAGTCTAGATGGTGGTCACTCTTTAGGTGGGCGGGGCGGCTGTAAGAGGGTGCAAGGGGTATTTCTGGGGGTGCTGGAAAGAGTTTTTTTTTTTTTTTTTTGATCTATGTGTCAGTTACTTGGGTATGTTCAGCTGGTAAAAATTGGTCTGTAAAGTCAGGATTTGTACACTTCTCTGTACGTATGTCAGACTTTAATAATCGTAGTTTTTTAAAGAGCAGGTGAAGGAAGAGAACGCAGTGAAGGAGCCTGAGCCGGAAGAGCTAGAGATGATGGAAAGAGGGGTAACCTTGAAGTCACAGAAAGGGGATGTTTCAAGAAGGAGGAATTGTTCCACAGTACCAAATGGCTCAAGGAGAGTGGGTAGCATAAAGGTCACTGGATTTGATGACTTCAAAGCCATTCTGTAAGAATGGCAGAAACCAGAAGCAGCGGGCTGAAGACTGAGACAGGAGAGTTCAGCTGCTGTCACGTAGCTAGACTGTGCAGGCAGATGATGGAGACAGTAGCTAGAGGCAACATTAGGTCAACCGGGTCTTCGTTTCCCTGAAGACAGGGGAGATTTGGCCATGTTAGTGTGTGGGAAAGAGCCAGTTGAAAGAAAGATGCTAAAGTTAGTGGTGGATGATTGATGGGGTCCCCAGGAAGGGGAGGAGGTGGAATTAGCCTTGGGCAGGGGAAGGGGCACTTTGCATTCCATGGACACCGCAGGGAAGGAGGCCAGGGAGGTGCAGGTGCAGAATTCATTCAGGAAGCCCAGACGGAGAGTTGAGGGAGCTCATCCTAGTGGCTCTTGTCTTCAATGTGGCATAAGAAGAATAGGGAGATTAAGTGGGATAATGTGAAAACACTTTGTGAATTATAAATCGTAACAAACACACAAATTTACAGGGAGGGTATGTTACAGGAGAGCGATTTAATAGACAATGTGTAGAGATCTCAGGAGCCAAATTATTCATAGACAATCCCTCTCCCACCATAGACAACGCCCCTCCTGCCCCCAACACACACTGGCTATTATATTTATCTAATTAGCTGGCAAATCACAGGTACAATCTTGTTATTCAGTTCAGCTTAGCAGTTTAAACCAATAATCAGCACCAACGGAAATGTTTTCTGGAGATTCTTTTTCCAGTTACAGTTAATTCTGCTCCAAGAGAACTGGTCCCTTTTAAAGGTCTGCTGTCCCTTGGAAGACAAGGTCCTAGTTTCTGGATCTCATTCTCCTTCTCCATCTATGCTGCCTCCCCCACAGGTCCCCCTGGGGGTTCCCTGTGTTTCTCTTTTTCCTGGAGACCCAGCACGCTCAGATCTCTGGAGCTGGTTCAGCTTTTTCCTCATTCTTTAGAATGCACGAAGCATCTAGTGGCACCCCCACCTCCAAAGGCAGATAACTTTGGGGAAATTATTCATACAGAAATTAAAGGCCTAGAAATGTCTTTGTGTCGACTCTCTTGCCTGGTACCTTTGGGAAGTGTTTGTGGACTTTGGGAGGTAGAAGGTAGGGTATGTGGTCCACACACCCCAGCATGAAGAACATTGCTCTCGCAGAAGACAAAAGTCAAGCTGTTACAAAAGTGAGGAGGCAAACTGCTGTTCCAAGCACGTTTTATACACTTGCTTCAAAAGCTGCTTAGCATTTTGCTGACTTGAGATTCAGAGAACCCACCAGAGCCCAGAGATTTTACATTTTCTGGGCATTAAGTGCAAAATACTTGCCAGATAACAGACTTTTGGGGGATGCCGGGGAGTGTTTCATAGCAGACCATTAGTCTGGGCTGTTATCACACTGAGCTGGAGTGGGGTTTTGAGCGGCTGGCGGTGCACAGTCTGATAACACCTGAGTAACCTCACTCCCGGGGCCAGGCCTGCCACTCGGCAATCTCAGGGCATCGTGCACTCAGCTTCAAGAGTAAGGCATTCCAAAGGGCTCTGGCTAGAGGCAAGCAACACAACCAATGACAAACTTAAAGAGAGGGAAAGAGACATTTCAGTGCCAAAATAATTTTTGAAAATCAGGGACCTGGGCTAATTCAAAACAAGTTCTTTGTGGCGATCCATTTCATATGATAAATAATGGCAATAGCGGGGGGGGGGGGGGGGGGGGGGGGGGGGCGGCGGGCAGCGTGGAAGGTGCGTGCCTCCTCACAATGTTAAGGAAACCGTCAGGAACTTTCCATCAGGAGGTTGGCAGGCAAACTGGACCACATGTGTCTGCCTAACTTTCAACAGTGGGTACAGAGCCTGCCTCCTGTGCAACCTTGCCAACAGGCGACTGATCAGGAGGAGCTCACTTCAATCCTCCCGCTAAGTGGCAGAACCAAACAGTGACCGAGAGCAATGACGTTTTTCGGTTACTGTTTGACCTCGGGCTGGGGGGACACAGAAGGAAAATAGAAACCACTCAGGCAGTTTTCTGCGAGGTGGTAGAAGTGGCGTGGGAAAATACTTCGCATGGGTCCTGCCTGCTCAGCCCAACAAAGAAATCTCGTGGTTTGTTGTCAGATTCCTCCAGCTAAATTCGTCAAAGGGGGGGAAGAAAACCTCTGTTGGGTGAGGGAAATCTCTCCCTTGAGACAGTGCCCTAGCACTCCCCTCCTTAATGATTCATAGCCGCCCCGGCCCTCGGCTTCCTTCTCTGCTTACACCTGTGGGCAGGGTAAGGAGGAACGGGGAAGAGGTGCATCAGCCTTTGTTCCTGCCCTGGACTCCTCTCCAGCTCCGCCCCAGTGGGGATGCTCCTCCAGCATTTTCGCCAACATCGAGAGCCACGACAGCGCTGGGGTCCAAGCGGTCCCCCTTAGCAACCAGCCTGGAAGCCCCCATGAATGGTGTGTGCAGGCGGTTTCCGTACACATAGTTTTCAAATTCTGATTCTCTTCACTCCCTAATGAAATTAAATTATTTAAAAAAGTGCTAGTCCTCGATATCGCTTAATAAAGATTTGAGTGTGAGTACTGTGGTATGGTGGAAAGTCATAGTCTCTGCAGCCACACAGAACTGGGCTCAGATCACAGATCTGCCCCTTAGCTGTGGACTGCTGGTGAATCTCTAAACCTCCTTCTCTATGTTTTAAAAATCCAGATGTTGCTGTTAAATGATGAGAGGGGTGCCACCTGGGTGGCTCAGTTGGTTAAGCATCCGACTCTTGATTTCAGCTCAGGTCATGATCATCTGGTTCATGAGTTCGAGCCCCACGTCGGGCTCTGCACTGACAGTGTGGAGCCTGCTTGGGATTCTTTCTCTCTGCCCCTACCCTGCACATGATCTCTCTCTCAAAATAAATAAATAAAATTTAAAAAGCATTAAAATGATGAGAGAAAATATCTGCATTAACCCAGGAACTCCTTGAGAAAATACAGGAAGGTTTCTTTTTCTTAATAAATGATGCTTCTTTATTTTTCTTTCAACCACTGTCTGAGTAGTTAGATTATATTTGGAGAAAGATTGGATATGGTCCACTGAAGTCCCTTAATACAGAAAACTGCGTTGCTTTTTAAGAGGCCACATCAGGTCAATACTGGTTTCTCAAAAAGGCCTGGAGAAGCCATCTTAAGTGAAAGTCCTGTCATCAAAGACAAAAACCTTGCAGTAAAATAGTTATCACTGGCTTTCAACCTTTAGTAGCTTAACTGCAGCTAGAGAATGGCAGACGCTCAGGGCCTAAACTGAGGAATTAATCACAGCAGGACTGTTCTAATCCTTTTCCGGAACACTTAGACTTTCTCTCTGAAAGATGCTGGATCAGGACTTTTGAGATACCAAAAGTAAGTTTTTAAACTAGACTCAGGCTCTGTGTAGAAGGCACATCCGGGGTTTGAATCCTCTGGGTAACACACAGGGTGAAGAGCATATTTCTTAGAGAAGGAAAAAAGGAGCCCTTTGGCTTCAATTGCCTTTCTTGTGGAGTGCATTCAGCTGGAGCAGGGGAGCTGGGCATGGGATGAACTTTGAGGAGTGTCCACAGGCCTCTTCACTGTCATGATGACTGCTGTTGAAGACGTGAGGAGATCAACAGAGATCAAGCCGAGAGAACCCTGACCAACTCCTCCAAGATTAGTCTGTTTCCAAACGGAGCAAGTGTTTCTCAGTGTTTCCTAAAGGCACTTGCCTTCTACTTTTACTATGCTTGCCAGATCCATGGGACACCTGTACTTGATAATACTTAGTCAACTTTAAATTGACTCAATTTTTATGCTTAGCCGAATCCTCAACAATCATCAGGGAAATCACAGGTTTTGTATATTTTCCTATAGTACTTTAGAGCATAAAACTCTGAAAATAATTTTTCACATACCCCTTTAAATAATGTCGTGTGCCACCAGTAGGTACACCAGGATTTGAAAGACACTTCTTTAGATGAGCAAGTACATCATGAGAAGAGTGACTATCATGACCTGAGCAGGGGGTTAATGGTTATTTTTATTTTTCCGTACTACTTGCCAAACCACCTCCCAACCTCTTTCTGGTGGAAGAGATTCTTTCTTCCTTTCTTTCTTTTTAAATGTTTATTTCTTTATTTTGAGAGAGAGAAAGAGAGTACAAGTGGGTGGATAGGGCCAGAAAGGAGAAAGAGAATCCCAAGCAGAGCCCGACATGGGGCTCGATCCCTGGTCTCACAAATTGGGAGATCATGAACTGAGCAGAAATCAAGGAGTCAGATGCTTAATTGACTGAGCCACTCACATGCCCTGGAAGATTTTTTTTTTAATGTTTATTTATTTTTGAGAGAGAGCGAGCAGGGGAGGGCAGAGAGAGACAGGGGGACAGAGGATCTGAAGTGGGCTCCACACTAACAGCAGAGAGCCCAATGTGGGGCTCGAACTCATGAACCACAGGATCATGACCTGAGCCAAAGTCAGACACTCAACCAACTGAGCCACCGAGATGCCCCATCCCTGGAAGAGATTCTTAATAAAGCCCTCCCTTTTCTTTAGTATCTATAAACACTTTCGTGTGCACCATGTCATTTGAACCTCACCCAGTGAGGTGGGCTGGATAAGCATTTGGACTTCCGCTCATAGAAGAAATCAAGGCTCAGAATTTAAATTCCTTACTCAAAGACACATAGCTGTCAGTACTAAGGCAGGAGTAGTAAAAGCCTAAGCTTTCTGATTTCATCAGTTATAGCAACTTCTCAGCAAATCATGGTTGACAGGGGCCGGGTGTGAGGCAGGGGAGTGTGCATGTGTATGTGTGTGTGTGTGTGTGTGTGTGTGTTTACACTACTCTCATCACCATTCACCTATTTCAAAAACAGGAACTTAAGTAAAGGTCAGCTTGTCACAGAGACAGGACTTTTGTTCCAATTCAGTGGAAAACAATGTGGCTTCTATTCTCTTCAAGATTTTGGTGGTTAAGGACACATGTTTCTGAGCCAGACACACTTGGGTTTGAAACTCTGCTCCACTGCCTAGTAGGTGTATGACTCTGGGAAAGTTTTTAACAGTTTAATTTTGATGAGTTTCATCATGTTTAAAGTGGGAATAATAATACTATATGATATATACTATATGATAAATACTATATAATACTCAATGCACGGGGTTGTTGATAGTGGCTGTTGAGAACTTCCGCATCACAGGGCTATGATTAAATGAGATCATCTGAAAAAGAGCGTATTACTATGCTGAGTCTAAAGGGAGCATTAAATGATGGCTATTATTCTTTAATCAGAAATGTCTACTGTTGACACATTCGTTACCTAACATTTTGAAATCAGTGATGGTCATGATTGAGTTTTTATAAGGAAGGCCCATCTTCAGATATATGAAATATGATAATAGGGATGTCCATTCAAACATTTACCATTTCCCCTCAAAGCAGTAATAGTGCACTCCCTCTCTCTTGCCTCATTTCTGTGACCCAAGGTCATTGCCATCCCTCCAAATACCTTCACAGCAGCAAAGATACTTTACATTTTTTAGGGCTTAAAAATGTGCACTAACTCAGGTATACTATCTCACTTGCCCTTCACAACTGCCCTGTGATGCAGATATTATTCTCACTTCACAGAAGAGAAAACACTGTCAAAAAGGTTGTACAACCTGCCAAAGTCACATAGCGTGTAAATAGAAAAGTTGGGACGGAAACACAGCCTTCTCATTCTTTCCAATCACATGAGTCTCTGACAAAGCAGGAAATAAATACATGGTTGAATCTTCCTTTGACTTACATCTCCTCTTCCTGGTACATAATGTCATTAGCTTCTGCAAAAAGTTTCCTAGAGCACTAGTGAGTGGGAAACCTCACTTTTTTGACTGACACCAATGCAGGAAGCTGTCCCTAACTGTCCAGCCTGGACTGCCATTGGCTGGCCATGGTTTCATCCTTTTTATTTAAATGGGGAAATCAGGCCACTGGAACTGAGCATTTTCTAAAAAGGAAAACTGAGTCACTTGTTTTTCGCTGATTTCCATTCTAACCTCCTTCTGCGTTGATAGATGGCAAACAGCTCCCAGACCTTTTGGTGACTCATCCGCACAATGGCGGCTTGTCTGAGGCTCCAAATCAGTTTCAGGATACTAATTTCCTATTTCCTCCCCATTTCAGAAATCCTCACGATAGACTTTACTACCGTGAGCATCGAAAAGGAGGAAAAGATGGATTGGTTTTACCAACTGTTGCGCCCTTTCAATTGTGAGGATGAGACCTCTGACTGACAGTCTGCAGGAAAATGTATCATCGCCATGTTTTTCAAAGGTCAAGTGGCCCCCTTCAAAGGGCTCTACTTGGGTCCCCAACTTCACTATACCTCTGAGAAAAAGTAAGGGAAACCAAAATGGGAGAGCAAGGGACAGAAGAGGAAAATGGTGAGAAAAGAGCAGACGGGGGAAGGGACTCACCTCAGGTCCTTCTCCCACTACCTCAGTCCAAACTAGGGAAGATCTCAGTGGTACTAAAGCAGTGAGAAAGGTCCTTCTCATCTCTCCTCTCCTCCCACAATGGCCTCACAGCCTGAACCACCATTTCAGTCGAGCCCTTTTGCAACACTGCTTACCATCTACTTCCCACTACAGAGAACTAGTCATGTTGTCAGATTACTTAGCAGTATCCTCTCTTGGTTAGATCATGCATTGTATTTGAAGTTGTTTTCGTGGAGTCTCTATTTTATTTTCATTCAGATTAAAGGGTAGCACTTGTAAAAACACTCCCAGTAACTTTGGTGAGACAGTGTAATTCATTGGGTTTGAAAACATTGGCTCCAAGACTGAATTTCAACCAGGAATAAATGTGTCCAAGGGGCAGAAGAGGTTTTTTGACGTATAAATACACTTGTTAGAAAACAGGTCACAAAAACAGTTTACTACATGCCTAGCATGGGAAAACCCCATGATAGCTGAGGTTGTTAAGCTCTTTCATTAGTTTCCTTCAGACACTGGAAGTGAAAAAAATAAATAAAGCACAACCCAGCATGATATTTCTGTAGGTATCACCTCCCCTGTATCAGAGTCAACCTGGCGTGGCTGTTAAACCTGCTGATTCCTAGGCTTTGTGGCTGAGCTACTCGATCAAAATCTCTGGAGGTGAGGTCTAGGAATCTACGTGTTTAACAAGCTTTCCAGGCGATTCTGACACACCTAGCATTTGTGAAGCACCACGGAGATCAGGAAGACAGGTCCTTCTTCCTCTAGGGTACCAGGGCTGGCCTTCAGGCCCCATCGTCTAAATCCAGTTAATTCTTGCAGCTTTAGGATTGCCGCAAACTAATCGCCGTTGTTGGGGCTACCAAGCGTGGAAATGGTTTATACCAAGAAAATATAACACTGGCTTCCATCACATTACCCACAAATCTTCAGGAATTTTAACTTACTGCATCATAAAACTCAGCTCTGGGATCTTATATGTGAAGCGCTTATTGGAATAGATGGTTATTTCCCCACTTTTAAGTCAAGGAAAAGAACTCCATAAATATAAAGAGTGTTTTATGACAACAGAGGCATATTCTTTCTTAGATTGTTGGCAACTAGAATCTTTACACGCAAAATTTTTTTTTTAAGATTTTATTTTATTTCTTTTAAAGTAATCTCCATACCTAAAATGGGACTCGAACTTACAACCCTGAGATCAAGAGTTGCATGCTCCACCCACTGAGCCAGCCAGGTGTCCCACAAAAGTTTTTTTAGTTATAAAAGAGGTTGGGCCTGTCCTGGTTAAATCAATAATCTGGTGGGCTCAAGGGACACAGGTCAAGTGCATCTGTGGATTTGTCAGCATTGTACTTCCTTAGAATCACTAGACTTACTTGTGCAAGGACTGCCTGTGACCCCTCAAGTGAGGCTCCATCTCAAACCAGTTCACCAGTTACAGAAAGAGTTTTTGAGGGTCAGTATGCTGGGTACTATGGACAGGACTTGACGTAATATTAAAAAGAGTGCCTCTCAACTCTTACTTGTGCATCAGAATTAGTGATAAGGCCCACTTCACATCTTTTTTTTTTTTTTTTTTTAATTTTTTAATGTTTATTTACTTTTGAGAGAGAGAGAGACAGAGCACAAGCAGGGGAGGGGCAGAGAGAGAGAGAGGGAGACACAGAATCCAAAGCAGGCTCCAGGTTGCCTGACATGACGATCGAACTCACAAACCATGAGATCATGACCTCAGTCCAAGTCGGACGCTTCACTGACTGAGCCACCCACACACCCCAGACCCACCCCACATCTATTGAACAGGAACCTTCAGGGGCAACATCCATGTTTGAATAAACAAATCACCCCAGGTGGGTGTAATGCAGACCCAAGGCTCAAGACATTGGCTATTAAAACTCCTCCCTTCTGAAGGGCACCTGAGATTTTTTAGCCTATAATAGATAACACTGATACAAATGCAACTGACATAGGATGTGTATTAAGAACACATTACAGACGGGGCCCCTGAGTGGCTCAGTCGGTTAAGCGTCCGACTATGGCTCAGGTCATGATCTCACGGTTCGTGAGTTTGAGCCCCACATTGGGCTCTGTGCTGACAGCTCAGAGCCTGGAGCCTGCTTTGGACTGTGTGTCTCCCTCTCTCTCTGCCCCTCCTCCACTTGCCATTCTGTCTTTCTCTCTCAAAAATAAATAAAACATTAAAAAAAAAGAGAGGGAACACATTATAGACAAAACACAACAGCCACAGATAACATCAAATTCAACATAGAAACAAATGCATAGAAGGAAGGATAAATGCAAAATTGGCAGTAGTTCACGAAAGCACAGATGTATTTCTGTGCAGATTCTATGGCCTCTGGTTGATGGGAGGAGCAACAGACTTTGCTCTTGGTTTTGGTATTTCAGATTAAAGGCTTAGGGTCAAAACTGGTTCTAGTTTAAAAGGCAATGCTTTAACTTTTTCATAATTCTGATGTATTGGAAGTTATATAAAAATCATATGAAGAAAATACCTAGAGTATATACAATTTGTATTAAGATTGTATGGTCTTTAATTTTTATTTTAGGGTAGAGTGATAATTTAACTGAGTTCTGCATAAGATTGAATATGGTGTCCAGGAAAAATGAAAGACTAAACCGAATGTTCTGTGAACACATATGAACACATATTATACCCATGTTTAAATGAAACCCAGGCAGTCGTATAGCAAGTGAAAAGAAATCAAAGCTTTGCAGTCTGGCTAATGAGAGGTTCTCTGAAGGGCATTCTGCGGAATGCATTTCTCTTGGCAGTTGCTCTAGTGGACTCAATTCACTTCTAAGCAGATTTCTTTAATCCTTAGCTCTAACTGGGTCAGCATCATCTGATTTTAAGTATTATTACAGGAGACATATGCACAATGATTATTGAAATAGCTACAACAAACCTGCCTGGAAAGTTACCTTTTCTTGGAAAAATGCTCAAAAGACCCAATTCACATAAGTGGACAAATCTCTGGTGGGACCACCACTATTGCAGGGGAAGGAACAAATGGAGGTGGCCCTCAGATGATAAACATGCCAAAACTTCCATTGAGATTTTTGTTTAATAGGCTGCTTAGGAAAAATGTTTAATTAGCTTACCTTATTCTCTGTATTGGCTCAGGAAGATTCTGTTGGGTAATTTGTGGACATGGACTTGAAAAGAATTTTCACAGTTGGGAGGGTAACACATTTTGTTTTTCAATCAGAAAATCTAAATAAAACAATCAATCGTGCGGTTACCCCTTACCGGCGGCAATTATCAACAGGTGGGTCAGTGATACTCGTTCAAGAGAGCTGTTAGGTGCTACTCATTAACTTAGAATCCTTTCCCTGTCCCCGATCATCTTGCTGGATTCTCCTACTCTTTGTACTTTGTTGGTGATTCTCTTTGAGGTTGTAGGCTTACAATTATATTTCATCTACAAATAGTGATCATTTTATCTTGTCCTTTCCAAGTTTTTTACCTCTACATTCTTTCTCTTGCTTAATTATATTAGCTGATATTTCCAGTACAATGTTCAATAGTAGTTAAATAGCAGTAGCGATCAGCATTCTATGTTTCTCTAGATCAGTTTGCCTCTGGTGTTGTTCATCCATTAAGTGTGATGCAGACATTGGGTTACTACTCCACTCCATCCCCAAATACAATTACAAGAATAGATTTTATGTTACAGGACCCTCCAGAGTTTACAAATGTAACAGGCATTATACTGGCTGGGCCTAAGGAAGCCATCGTACCATTTTTCAAGTAAATGATTTAAGGAAGAGAGGGTCTTATTCTGTTTGCTTTTGAGGTCTCTAGATCAAAAATTCACCACAGGAAACACACTTTGTTCATCTCCGCATTCCTAAATATTTATTGCCCAAATGTGCACGGTAAGAACCATCTTCAAATGCCCTTTCATCTTTGTAATTAACACTTGAAGTTATGAAGCCAGATTACCTAGAATTCCCCAACTCCTCAGGTACCATTTTCATGCACCTACACAGTTCACTAACCATGAGGACTTCTGGTAGTCAGTAGGCCTTTTAGCTCAATACTACTGCTCTTTTCCCTCAGGCAAATTTCCCTGCCCATTTGTAATGTCACCTTCCAGTTAGTGATTTCCACAATAGAAAAAGTAGCAACTCTTCTTGTTTAATGGCCTTCAGAAGCTGGTGAGTGTCAACAGGCTGAGGATTAAAAATAGGATGAGACTCCAGGGACCCTGAAGGCAGGATTTCCTTGCTTGTCTCAGATTATACAGGTAGGGTGTTGGGAATGGACAGGAAAATGAGGCAAGAAAGAAGGAATGAGAGCAAGGAACAGTTCTCCCATTGACATTTGCCAGTGAGAGGACACAAAGATGTCAATTTACTGAGTAATTCCATTATATTCTCTGGGTTGGTTATATTAACATGTTAAAGGACATGTGAAAGTATATTAAAGTGCAAAAATACTCACACCTATTACTTAATAGTGAGATTAAGGGCCCTGATTTAGTAATCTGACCATTCTATGTGTGAGTCTTGGTTCTGTTGATTACGGGTTCTGTGATTATGGGCAAGTGTCTTAATTAAGACTTAGTTTCCTCATTTGTAAAATGGAGAAACTCACCAACCTGTTTCTTCTGCTTATGTGGATATAATGAGAGAATGTATATAGAGTACCTAGCAGTACCTGGCACATAATGGAGTCTCAATAATTGTTAGGTACCATGATTTTCTATTTAGGCTTCCTTAAGTAATGTGATTTATATTTCATATAGTAAGGACTAAAGGCAAAACTCCAGGGCAAAGAGGGTGGGCTATTCATTTCCCTCTAGTTCTTAGTGCCATTTAGAACCATAATATAACTTCCCATGAAATGTATTTCATTTCATAACCAAAGGAAGTGTGATTCAAAATGTTGAAAACCAAATGTATGGCTCACCGTCTTGAAAAATATCTGAGGCCATGATTTCAGAGGAGACACGAGTCTTTGAAATAGGTTTTGAAAATGAGTGTATATATGTATACTATATATACTATACTATATATACTATACTATATATACTATATATATATATATATATATATATATATATTAGCTCTAAGAAGGTCATAAAAAAATCAACAAGTAAATATGATATGAATGGACTAATGTGGACATTTAGACTATCTTGGCTATCTTTTAAACACATTAGTCAAAAGCCGGAAGAGGGAATTCCTATAGGCACAAACAACACTTACTAGAATAGCAGGTGAAATAGTCGACTCATAGTCGGACTCATTCATCAAATTCAGGGATCAGCAAACTTTTTTCTGTAAAGGGACAGATAGGAAATATTTTAGGCTTTGCAGACCATAGGGTCTCTGTCCTAACTACTCAACTCTGACTTTGCAGCTACAGACACTAGGTAAATGGATGGCATGGCTATGTTCTAATAAAACTTTATTTATGAAAACAGGTGGCAGACCAGATGTGCTCTGTGGGCCATAGCTTTTTCATTCTGATTTAAACCATATATCATACTCTAACGTGACGTACTCAACTATTCAGAAACAAACTTAATCTGATCTCTGTACTGGTTGACAATTTGTGCATCGTTCACACATAAAGATCTATAATTATTTATTATATATACTATATATAATTGATGTATTATAAATATGTAACAAAGTTTAAATGTTTTATTTAATTGTGAAAAAGCTTAAAACTGTATTGTATTTGTTTTATGCCAATATTTCAGTTGTTCACAATTATGTGTCCCTTTACAATAAAAAAATACAGTTAATCTCATTTGTGAATGTGAGATTCACAGAAGTCATACTATTCAGAATAAGGTTTGATGGCTTTGAAACACTAGGAGTCCATCCCTCTCCCAATATTTCTGCTTTGTTGTGTATACACTTTGATTTTTTAAATCTGTAATCCAGTTCTGGATTTTTTCCACCATTACATAAAATATTTATGTTGTCAGCACTGAATTTGACTGGAAATTTAAAATTTATATATGTCAAAGACTAAGTGCTGAAAGAAACTATCAACATATTTTAAAATCCAACTAATGAGATTTAACTAAACCACATGATTCAGAAACAGGCTTAGGTGCATCTTCTTTATGCAATCCAGATGACCATCACTGATAAATACTATGATTCTGGTATAAAAATATATAGGGATGCCTGGGTGGCTCACTCAGTTAAGCATCTAACTCTTGATTTCACCTCAGGTCATGATCTCACAGTTCATGGGACTGAGCCCCATGTGTGATTCTCTCTCTCCCCCTCTCTCTGTCCCTCCACTGCTTATGCTCTTTTTCTCTTAAAATAAATAAACATATATATATATATATATATATATATATATATATATGTATACACACACACACACACACACACACACACACACATATATATATATATATATATATATATATATATATATATATATATAAACACAGTTGTTAGCCCATGGCTATTACATAAAATATTTGAAAATGAAGCTGTCAATTGTCATTTGGAGGACAGAAGCTTATGTTTACCAGGAGACAACTATTAAAAAAAATCCTGTCATCTCTTTTTACAAGTACATAATTTATATTGGAGACTTTTTTTTTTTAAACCACTGTAGTCAGAAACATTATTTCTATAAATCAGCACTTAGTTCCATTCTAGAGGGTAAAATTGCTTCTTCCTGATTTTACTTATTAGTTTGACAGCTGTGCCTTATTGAAAATAGATTAAAAGAGGGCATTTTATGGAAACAAAATAATCAATGGAATTTAAAAAATTTTAAATCGGCATTTTGTATTTATAAGCTTCAAAACATAAAATGTAATGATGTCACTCAAGAGGTGTACAGAATGTCACTGCTTGTTTTGGCTGCAATGTTCTCAGTGCTCTGAAAGCACAAATTCGGAAAGAATTTGAAGTTGAGCAAGATCTAGATATTTACTGTTTTTTTTTAAAGAACATCTTGGTCCCAGGCCAAAAACCTGTTGTTTTCTTTAAAAAGGAATGAATGTCAATTAATTTTTTACAAACCCAACTTGAAGGGCATTTAATTAATAGCCAAGTTTGACTGAATTCACAGATGTATAACCTCATAAATCAATAAAGAGCTCACTAGAGTTTGTTGAGAGGTAGAGGCAAAGTACGTAAAACAGTACCTGACCTAATAAAATCTGTTTATTTTAGCTATTTATTATGATCAACATTTCTTGTAATATATACTTCATTATGGGATAGAACTACCACAGTCTTAGAAATCAGATTTGCTTGGGTTCACATCCTGATAAAACTAAATTACTTAACCTCATTGGATGGTTTCACCAGGGGCAAAATGGTGATATTCCAGATTCTATAGAAGACCTGAAAAACTGTTCTTAATTTACATTTCTTATTTCTTCTCTCTCTCTCTCTCTCTTAAAATAAATAACTAAACAAGCAACTAACTCTTGATTTTGGCTCAGGTCATGATCTCATGGTTTGTGGGATCAATCCCCGCTTGGGGCTCTGTGTTGATGGCATAGAGCCTACTTAAGATTCTCTGTTTCCCTCTCTCTCTCTCTGCCCCTCTCATGCTTCAGCTCTCTCTCTCTCTCTCTCTCTCTCTCTCTCTCTTTCTCTCAAAATAAAGAAATAAACTTTAAAAAGAAGAGGAAGCTGATTAGGGGTTTTTCAGGCATTTTTCATTTTGAGTTCTTGTCTGCAAACAGGTATATAATGTCCTAAAGAAAAAAAAAAAGGAAGAGAAAAGAAAGGAAAAGGGTTGTCACTTCATATATCTAAATCAAACTTGGGTATCCCTTGATAAAAAAGCCCAATTGACAGATGGACTCACTCTCAGAATAATAGAGAAATTATATATTTTTTTTAAACAAGTTATTCTCAGTGTACAAGATGCATAGGTATTAGTGAATATTCTTTTCTGCTTTAGAGAAAAACTGTTAGCTACTCACTAGAAATACCTATCCCCAAAATTATATTAAAAGATCAAAGCTATACTTTGAATGAAATAGTAAAGTTATATATGAGTGTGTATTTATTTATTTTTAATGTGTATTTAAGTTAATGTAATAAACAACTACAAAACACAGTTTTTGTTTTGTTTTTCTTAAACACACTTAGTTAAAAAAAAACGGTTCTATGAAATTACTTTTATGAAAATTTCAGCAAATATTTCCACAAGACAAATTCATAGGAGTGAAATTGGTGGATCAAAGAGTTGTCATGATTTTAACAGGCATATATTGATAAATAAACCTCAGAAAAGCTACACCAATTTACACAACAACCAAACGCAGGTGTGCCCTGAATCCCAAGGCTTTTGCCAACTCACTCAATTTGCTGTTTTCAGTTACATTCAACCCACAGTGAGAACATATCCTATTAGATGCCTTAGATGCCCCTTCTTATCTGATCAACTAATAAATGCACTATAACATTCGTCCTGTCCCATTAAGGTTGAATTGTTCTGTTTTTGGTAAAGACAACACCATTCTCCCCATTTACTGTTTACCCCCAGGCTTACTTTCTTCTCTCTCCTACAGTCTGGACCCGTGGCCCACGTTTTCTCAAACTAGAATGCTCAGCTCCTTCAAACCTCGTCCTTTTTTGCAGTGTCTCCCCCGAAAAATTCCCATTCCTGGAAAATTCCAGCCCTCTGCTCATGGCTCCTCTTTATTGCTGGAAAACATCAAACAAGTCTGTGCCTCGGCACCATTCTGGCTTTGAACTTCAGCTGCCCTGAGCACAGCAGGCAGTCCTTTCCCGTTGCCGGGCCCTCCCCCCACATCTCTTAGGCAGAGCTTTGCAGACAGGAGGCCATCAGAATCACTGGTCAGTCTTCATCTCAGCTGACCTTCCTCCTTACCTGACACCACTGACCTGTCTCCCCTGGGCTTCCAGGGCAATGCTGTCTCGTGTTTCTTTCCCAGGTCCTTCCCCACATTTAAGGACCACTCTAAGGGAACTGAGCGGTTGTGGTCGGGCTATGGGCACCAACTAAAATATGTTCCTTAAGTTCCGAGGGACAAACTTATCGTGTAATGGGTAAGAGTGCATACTCTGAGGCCCACGTGCTGGGTTTAGCTCAGCTCTACTGCTTTTGCACTGGGCAAGGCAATGTCACTGTCCCTGTCTTCATCTACCAAGAAAAAAAAAATCATAATTGGATCTATGATGATGTGTGGCCTAAATGATGTAATCATGAAAAGTGTTCAGAATTATCTGCTATATAATAAGCACTTGAAAAATGACATTTCTCTTTCTACCATCTGAAGGTACAGTAATAAAATGGCAGACTGGAGACCAGGAAGAGGGTTCTCATCAGACATTGAATCTGCCGACACCTTGATCTTGGAGTTCCCAGGCACAATGAAAAATGAATGTGTTTTCTAAGCAAAAAAAAAAAAAAAAGAAAAAAAAATTACTAGTCATAATTGGGAGCCCTAAATAATAGGATAATGAAATAAGCACAGATACAGGCATCAGACTGGCTTCAAATCCTGACTGAACAATTCACTAGGAGTATGATATGGGGTATGCTGTGACACTGATCTTGGCCTGCTGGACTATGTGTTTAATGAAGCTAATTCTATCTTTTTTATATCACGGCATTCTTATATGAGGTAAAATAAATAGAATTAAGTATCTAGTGCAGTACCCAGAATAAAGCCAGCAGAAATTTTCTGTTTTTTATTGCCATGCTTTTTAGACCCTGTGATTATTGATACTATCAGCAAGCAGATAGCAAGCAGACCAAATTTAACATGTAGGGTTCTACTTTCAAATATATATTGGAATTTAGCTCTACTAGTGTATAAACAGTGCTAGTATAAACTAGCAGTTAACAGTGGAGACTTTGCCATCGCAGCTATGAAGTCCTGCAACTAAAAAAATTGTCATACAGAGAAAAACAGTGAATAAAGTGGTATATTTTAAAGAAATAAAAAATATACATATATATGTATGTGCATAATGAGTTAGACAGACCATAGCCAAAACCATTTAGGAACAACATAAAAACTCTATAAATTTCAGAAGTCTAGTTTGACCCCTTTTGAGCAGTTAGACTAATATACTTAACTGTGGGACCAGAAGTTGTAAAGAATTCTCACTTTACACAACACATACCTTAGTTGTCATTGATTCATGGCAGAATTTCCAGTCTGTAATTTTAGTACTATGCCAGTACATATTAGATAAATTAGTTTTACTGGCCATTTTAATACCTGTACTTGTAACATTTGATTGACACATTATCAACCCATATTTGTACAAACCAGGGCTATAATTAATTCTGATGCCTTTTGTATCTAGATACAATAAATGGCTATTTTTCAAATTATCTGCTTTTTGGAAAAATACGAGTCATACTATTTTAGTTTCAATATAAACATTTGCTTGTATCCTCAAACTTTGTATACAGGAAAATTCTGCTATCATTCCTGGAAAAAAAAAAGGTATTTAGCCAAACCGGACTTTTCTAAATGTAAACTAGAACTCCCTGAGGGCCAGCTTCTGACAGTAATAGGTTGTCAGCTTCACAAAGACAGGGAGTATTTTTTAACTTCTATTTTGTCTGCATTATCTGGTATAGTGGATGGCACATGGTAAATTGTCATTAAATGCTTGTTGAATTGAATTACAAAGAAATGTATACAATGTGACCTACAGCTGTCTAAAATACACAAAAATCTTTCTCTCTCCGGAGGTGCCGACATTTCCACTTGTGCCTGGTGGTCACTGATCAGGACCTCAAGCCTGGGAGGATAATGTGCATCGGTAGCCTTGTCATTCCATTTCTTCTCTGAATCTACAAAAAATTCCTGCAGCAATACACATATCCTCTGATGTCCCCTTTTGTTAGTCCTATGTGGCCTAAAAAAGTTCTTTGAGAGTCCCGTGATAAAAACAAAGGCAAAGTAGACTATAAGGGTGCAGACATAAATGGATTACCAAGAAAAGGACCAATGGAAATCTCTGGTAAAAAAAAAAAAAAAAAAGACTGAAATGATTGTTCCAAAAGATCTCATTGTTTTCAATGGACCTGCCAAGGTGAAGCACCTTGCTTATAATGGTCTCTGACCTTTTTCTCTGAGACCAGAATTCGGGATAGATAGCTTAGATATGTACCTGACACTAATCAGGAAATACATGACATTTATATTTAAGATGTGTTTAGTTATATTTAATGATCTCATTCCCGAGTTCCTTTTTCATTAAAGTAGCTTTCATTGCTATTTTTGTAGTTATGAATAATTAGAAGGTTTGTGCCAGTAGACCCTGCTCCTAAATCAGTACCCCCAAATCCTTGGGCCTCTAGCTTTTGTTCAGGCTCTTTGAATTTGAGCAGAGTACAATTTTACTATGAAATGGTGCAGTGAAACTGTGCAGTGAAAGGAAAGGGGGGTTGGGGTGATAAGCCTTAAAACATAAAGATATAATTACTGTCCAATACAACCGAGCAGCTTACTTACGAGAGTAGTAATTATTGCTTATTGCTCTAAGGAAAATAGAACAGGGAAATAGGAGAAACTCCTTTGAAAAATGGAATATCTTTTACAGTAATATCTAATGTATATTATAAAATTCTAGGGGTGCCTGGGTGGCTCAATTGGTTGAGCTCCCGACTT
The DNA here is from genome assembly GCF_028749965.1 of Puma concolor. NCBI lineage: Eukaryota > Metazoa > Chordata > Mammalia > Carnivora > Felidae > Puma > Puma concolor. The sequence continues at coordinate 80,358,683 of NC_141674.1, forward strand.
CAGCTCAGGTCATGATCTCATGGTCTGTGAGTTCGAGCCCTGCATCGGGCTCTATGCTATCAGCTCAGAGCCTGGAGCCTGCTTCAGATTCTGTGTCTTCCTCTCTCTCTGTTCCTCTCCCACTCTCACTCTGTCTCTCTCTCAAAAATAAACATTAAAAAATAAATAAATACAATTCTAAAAATAAAATAAACAAATATCTATGAATACAGCAACAGTGAGATCACATTCATGTTGCCCAGGAATGGGAGAACAGGAAACAGGAATAAAGATCTCTGGCAGGGAGGTGAGAGCACAGGACACAAGCCATGTCAGTCAGCAAAGGATGCTGTGTGGACTAGGTAACGAGGTTTATCTGCTCCCTGCTGATATTACAAAGAGGGCGATATCTAAGAGGAAGATTTCACTCACCTCAAGGCCTTAACGATCTTAGGGCTGAGAGATGATTTAAACCAACATCTTCCCCTCCAAAAGATTCCTTTCGAAATATGTTTAAGAGATATGCGGTCATCTAGTCTTTGTTTTGAATGTGTTCTCACCGACTGAGAAATCATGGGGTCACATGTTCCATTTAGAACTATTCTAACTGTAAAATGGCTTCCTGACATTTTTGAGCAGCAGTCTGTCCACCTATGAATCCCAGCCTCTGGTCACAGTTCTCCCTAAAGGAGCAGACAAGCCGTGTCCCTGTAATCTCTTCACACTCCAGTATGTGAGGACGGCTGTCATGTCCCCGGGTTTCCTCATTCCCAGGCCAGTGTGTCCCCAGTGGTCCATCCCCACTACCAACAAGTGTTATGTCTAAAATGTTTTAAAACTATACATTTAATGATCACATATCATACCTCAAATATTTGGCCAGTCACGACTTCTATATGATTTCAATGGAGTTGGCTAACATCGGGGAAACCCTGAACAGCTCTGGGAACATTATTTTACGAGGAACGTTTTCAGATAATAGCTTAGCCCAAATAAGATTATAGGCTTTAAAGAATTCCCTTTGAAATTAGATTTAGTTTAAACAAAGGGAAGTAGTGAGGAAAGAAAAGACTTATTCAATGGCTAACCAAAAGAATTTGCAACTAACATAACCCACTCAACTCTGTCATGTTAGGAGATTTTTGTCTTTATTACATGAAGTCTTTACAGGATCCTAAATAATTTAGGGCTTGTTCTAGAATGGGTCTTAATTTCTGGTAATAGCTAGAAACACTTTGTTTTCTACAAAGCTAATTATAAATATTCAGTTAAATGTTTAGGGCCCACATTTCCAGGGGGTCCCTCAAATAGCACTTGGTTTAGAGTGGGACCCAAAGTAGTTGCTAACAGTCAGCCTATAAGCCCCAGTGCTGCGTGGAGAGGTTTTTCTAAGTTTAAATTCAAGGGATTTATTTAAATGAATAAAATTTCTGTAATATATAGCGTGCACGCACACACAAACTCAGCTGTGGACTTTGAGGTAGGTTAAATCCTAGACTGTACCTTATGCAGCCTGGGGTCCTAGGAGGACGGAACACAGCCAGGAAGAACAAGACTGCAGCAGTCTGGTGGGAGAGTGGAGGAGAAAGAAAAAGGTCAAAAAAAGAAGCTTGTGGGTTCTTCTACCTTCTTCTCTTGCTAGCCATATTACCTCTGGGCATTTATCTTCTTTGAGGCCACTAAAGGAAAGTTCAGAACACCTATTCTGCCTCTGAGGATCATAAGACCGCCTATGTTAACGTACCTTAAAGCACATCTGTAAAAATTAACAAGAATCAGTAAGACTGGGTTGACTGTCTACACCAGTTTGGTGAGAACTACTATCTCCATATTTTTGAATCTTCCAACCCACAAAAATGGAATATCTTTCTATTTGTTTGGTTCTTCATATAAAAAATAGTTTGTGTATTTCAGTATAGAAATAAATATCTCTACACATCTCCCCTTAGACTTCTTAGCTCTTGGATGTTTTGAGTGTTATTTTAAATGATATCACTTCATAAAGTCCATTTTCTATTTGGTATTGATTTATAAATATAAGTGACTTTTGAGTACTGTACTTGTAAGAAGTTTGTTAAATTCACCTACTAATTCTAATAGTCGGTAAATTCATTTGGATTTTCTATGTACATAGTATCTGCAAACAAATGACTATTTTATTTCTTCCTTTTTAGTCTTTATGCCATTCATTTTCTTTTCTTGCCTTATTATATATGGCAAGAACCTTAGTACAATGTTGAATAGAAGAAGTGATTATGGGAATCCTTGTGTCATTCCTGCTCTCAAGGGCAAAACTTTCAGTATTTTACCACCAGATATGTCTGCTAGTAGACTGTATAGCAGTTTACAGAAGTTCTATTCATAGTTTGCTAAGAATTTTTTATAAATGGTTGTTAAATTTCATCAAATCCTTTTTCCAATTTGTATCAGTTGAGATAACTATTTTTCTCCCTTTATAAAAATTAACGTGGCAGAGTACATTGGTTTCTCAAGTGTTAAGCCACATTTGCATACATTGAGAATTAATGTCACTTGGTAGTGAGATATTATCTTTCATATCCATTTCAGGGTCCCTTATTATACATCATGATGCCTTTGTCATGTTTTGGTATCATGATTAGGATGGAGTTAGTTGGGAAATATTCCATTTTTCTATTTATTGGAAGAATTTGTTTAGAATTAAGGTAATTTCTTCCTTAAATGTTTGAAAGAGCTCACTGAAAAGGCTTTATATTGTCTTTGTGGAAAGACTTGAATAACTGATTCAACTTCCACTAACAGAAGACACTCTCCAGATTTTCCATTTGTGTTGTCAGTTTAATTTTTTGAGGTATTTGTCCTTATTCACATTTTAAAATTGATGTTAAATGTTCATTTTATCATCACATCTTTTCATTGTTGGTGTAGTCTCCAATGATAATGTATTTTTCATTCCTGATGTTACTTTTTCTCTTTTTTTATTGATGTCTTAATGGGGGTATGTCAGTTCTCTTAAACTTTTCAAAGAACAAGCTTTTAGCTTGTTTTTGTTTAACTTTTTAAAAAAAAAGTTTATTTATTTTGAGGGACAGTGGGGGGGCAGAGAATGGGGGAGGGGCAGAGAGAGAATCCCAGTCTCCATTCAATCAGTGCAGAGCCCAATGTGGGGCTCCATCTCAGGAACTGTGAGATCATGACCTGAAGCCAAGAATTAGACACTTAATTGACTGAGCCACCCAAGTGCCCTTAGCTTCGTTTTCTATTTCACCGATTTCTGATTTTTGTTTTCTTCTTTCTGCATTCTTTGTTTTACTCTTCTTGCTTCTTGAGACGAAGTGTAAATGATTTTAGTCTTTCAACTTTTCTAGTAAATATAGTTAAGGCTATACATTTCTCTCCAAGCATTGTTAGCTGTAGCCCACAACTTTTGATATGGCACATCTTCTTTATCATTCAGCTTAAAATATTTTCTAAAGCCTGTTATTTCTTCTTCGTTCCATGGATTATTTAGAAGTGTGTTCTGTTTAATTTCCAGGCACCTGAGAATTTTCTAGTGATCTTTTGTTACTGATTTCGAGCATCATTTCCCTGAATTCAGAGCATATTTTCAATTATTTTGATCCTCTGAAATGTTTTGGGGCTTCCTTTATGGCCTGCTTATTGTCAGTTTTGATAAATTTTAAATATGGTTTTAAGTAAAACATTGTCATTGTTGGCAGTATTTTCTATATATCAATCACATCAAGTTTGTTAACTGTTCTTCAGATCTATTATTTTTCCTACTTGTTTGTCTGTTTGTTTACAGGTATGTTAAAGTAACATACTTTATGATTGTGGATTGTCCATTTTTCTTTTTAGTTGTCTATTTTTTGCCTTATAAATCTGAAATAATGTTATTTACAATTGTGAAATCTTCCTGGTAAACTGGCTTACCATTTCAGAATATCCCTCTTCCTCTCCAGTAATGCTTCCCGACTTCAATCTGTTTTATCTAACATTACTGTAGCTACACCTGTTTTTTCATTAGCTGTTACATGGTTGATTTTCTGCCATCCTTGTACTTTCTATGCACCTTTACTTAATATGTGTGTCTTGTAAATCAGAAATACGTACGTAGGCTTTGTTTTCTTCCCCAATCTGACATTAGCTTATTACTTGAAGTATTTGATCCATTTTCATTTAATGTAATTACTGATTTAGGTGATTTTATACCTACTATCCAACTACTTGTTTTCTATCTGACCCACTGTTTCATTTACCTTTTTTTTTTTTTCTGTCTTGTCTTCTTTCGGATTACTCTTTTTGATGTTATGATACACATTTGGGTTAAATATAATACAAATTATTGTATTTACCACTTCCTTGATGATACCAGAACTTTATTCTTCCATGTTTTCCACCTTTTCCATATTATTGTTACCATGTATTCTAACTCTACAAAATTTTTAAACTTCACATTGCCAGTATTGTTTTGTAACAGTCAAAATTCACTCGCATTCACTTTTTGTAAAAATCTTCTTTCCATTTCTGTATTTCTACTTAGGATCACTTTCCTTCTGCCTAAAGACCTCTCTACAGACTTTAGTTAATGCAGCCCTGCTAGTAACTTTTTTTTTTTTAAACTTCTACATTTCGGGGGCGCCTGGGTGGCGCAGTCGGTTAGGTGTCCGACTTCAACCAGGTCACGATCTCGCGGTCCGTGAGTTCGAGCCCCGCGTCAGGCTCTGGGCTGATGGCTCGGAGCCTGGAGCCTGTTTCTGATTCTGTGTCTCCCTCTCTCTCTGCCCCTCCCCCGTTCATGCTCTGTCTCTCTCTGTCCCAAAAATAAATAAAAAACGTTGAAAAAAAAAAAAAAACTTCTACATTTCACATTTATAGAGAATATTTTTATTCTACATAGAATTTTGGGTTGACTTTTGCCCCCCAGCACTTTAAAAAGTCTTTAATGATGTCTCTAATGAGGTATAATGTTTCCTTGCCTACATTAATAAGAGGGGCATAATGAAAAAACTAAAATTGCTTAATGCAGTGATTTTAGAAACATCTCCTTCACCTTAAATTCAAGGTCATAAAATTATGATCAGAGCTTGAAGACTTTACAGATCTAGCCCAACTTCCTCCCTAGTAATAATCCTTATAGGAGGTTAGTGTTTGCCTTGAATACTTTTCCGGTTTTGAGGAATTCACCAAATCACAAGATAATGCATTCTATTTATAAACAGTTCTAATCATAAATGGATTCCTTAGAGAGCACTGAAACAAAATCTGCCTCTGTTTTACTACCAGTCATGGGATCTCATTCTGCCTAAAGGAGCAAGTAAGATGTTTAACTTCAATCCTTTGTTTTCACTTCTAGCATGTAAAAAGAACTACTCTGTCCCTGGCTTCCAGGGTAAGCATCACTTTCTCTACCCTGCCAACTCCACCCTCAACCTTCACTAACTCCACATTCACAATGGGTCACTAATCCCTGTCAATTATGTTCCTAAAAATAAACTGGAATTAGGTCAGTGGCTTAATTTAGGACCTATTTCTCACCTGGATTGCTGACTCTTTTCCTGATTATAAACAGAAGCTAGGAGATCTCATGCAAACACTATTCTCTATATACTTAAATTCCTTAATAGCTCTCCATTACAGCACTGTTTTCCAAACTATTCTTTTGGAACTGAGTGTGGAGAGGTAGAATTGTTTGTTTATTCCATCACCGCTCTGTTTTTCTCTCATTATTAGCAAAGTTTAACCTACAAAATTTGCTGCAATCCAGAAAAACTTCACCAATTTTAGATGCAGTGGTTTTAAGAAATGAATAAACTTTAATACGCATGTACGCTAAAAATGACCTTGGAGTTGGAATATAACCCTAAATTTTAGTATCCTAGCAACTAGTAGGAAAAACTTTAGCCTGAAAGTATATTATTTATGACAGCCTCTGGCTTAAAAATTGAAGATGAATTTAGAAATGACAGCATTTATAATAAAGACACCTGGGTCCAAGTCTTAGCACCCTTTCTTATTAGCTATATAACATAAAGTTATTTAATCTCTTTGAAGTCTATTTGCTCATCTGAAAAAGGCAGTTAAGAATTCTTGCCTTGGTAAATTTACCACAGGGATACTTTACAGTAGTTAAAAAAAGGAAAAATATGCTTGCAGCTACAAACATTTACATGGATTAATCTCAAAAATATGAATGTAAGAAGCCACAAAAGATTCAATGATGCTCTGGTAAAAGGTTAAAACAGTCCAAATTAAATAATATATAGGTAGCAAATTTTTTTAAAAGCCAGGAAATGGTGAACATAGAATTCAAGACAGAGGTTACACCAGAGAGGGTGTGTGTCGGAGGAGGGGGAAGAGACAGTCATGTGATCAGGGAGGCTGCTCTGGTGTCTCCCTAACATTCTCTGAAGGGGATATTGAGAGTTCATTTTATTCTTTAAACGATACACATATATTATACACTTCTGCATTTGTGACTCAAGTTAAAACAAAAAGTCATTTAAATCTCCCAGTGAATCTGAGTTAAATATGTATCTGCACTTGTCGACGGGGAATTCATAGGTTCACAGCTTTTTCCTGTGCTGAATACCACCACCATGGACTGGTTTCACTGGCACCCGGCTAGATGAACTCTCACAACTTTGAAGAAAATAGCTGGATGCAGGAAAGTTTTTAATTCATTGGAAGTAGATCTCAAAAAGCAAATTTCTGGTGTAAAATGAAATGAGATACAGATAATTAATTTAGTGGAGAGCAACCATGTGTCAGGCTTTGTGCCTACAATTGTAAATAAGATCTTACCATACTTGGTCTGTGCCCTGATTTTATTTCAGGGCCACATTCATTTACCAATTATCACTCTCTAGACAATGAAAAGCTCATTGGTCTATTCACATTTGTAACTCAGAAACATGGGAAAGTAGTCTTTTTCACCCTATTTTCTGAAAAGTATGTTAATTTTATGTATATAGGGTAATAAACTTTAGTTGTAAAGACATTAAAAAACAGCATATGTAATATGGCTTATTCAGGAAGTATTAATATTTAAAATTTACTTGCAAGTATTAGAGTGGGAACAAAAGGGATATTAAAATAATTTAAAACATTCTATGAATTTCACAAATATACCAATGTATGTTTAAACATTGCTGATATATATGTATAACCTTTCATTTGCAGACTTGTCCTAGTGAATTTAGTAAACAAATACTTAATACTTGCTTATTATCAAAAGATCATGAATTTGTCCTTTCCCTTCCTTCTGATTGGGGTGGAAGATTCAGCCAGATGACCAGGGCTGAGGATCGAATGGTTAGTATTGACATCATTAGGGTCAAGGCTCAGCTGGCCTGGTCCTTGTGGTTGAGACTAGGGTTTCAACTGGTGTTATTAGGGAGTCGTGTGGTCAGGGCAGTGCAGTGGTGGCTGACATATTTGACATATTTGGAGCTAGGTGGCCCAATGCAGCAGCTAGCATTGTCAGGAGGCTGGTACATAAAAAGTAAGCAAATAATATATTTAGGTTTATGGGAGCCAGATTCCTCACTATGAGAGAAAGGAGTTACAAATATGGAAAGGGAAATAGTAAACTCTAAACTATTGAATTAGAATTGAAGGTACTAATGTGAACTCAAGGTTTTTCAATATATATGTATATATAGATACACATATAGCATATGTCTGTGTGTACACACATGTATTTCTTTGATCTGTCTGCCAATAGGGCTTAAAACCAATGGCTCTCCAAAAGCAACGAGCACTTCTCAGGTCTTGGTTTCCATATACTATTTTCCATTTAAAGGAACCAATGTTCCTCAGGAAAAAGTAAAAGATAAGCTTGGGATACCTTCATGTGCCAAAAAATAAGGAAGAGCTAAAAAAAATCAAAAGGACAGGAGAGCCTGGGTGGCTCAAGTCGGTTTAGCGTCCTACTTTGGCTTGGGCCATGATCTCACGGTTCATGAGTTTGAGCCTTGCGTCGGGCTCTGTGCTGACAGTTCAGAGCCTGGAGCCTGCTTCAGATTCTGTCTCCGTCACTCTGCCCCTCCCCTGCTCATGCTTCAGCCTCTCTCAAAAATAAATAAACATTAAAAAAATTTTTTGTTTTAAATCAAAAGGACATAGAAGGAAGGTGTAATAGGCTCCCATAGACCAAATCTGGAAAAAGTTCAGTATCGAAATAAATGATAGTCATATATAGGAATTTACTGAATAAAGGAGGAATCCATAAGTCCACATTGATATAAATGAATAAACAATAAATGAATGGAGAAGGGACTGCTTTTCCTCACATCAATCAAAGCATAAGCAATGATGAATTCACTATTTGGCAACCAGAAGAGTAATAATTGATTCAGGCAACAGGTGTTAATAGACTCAAACTGGTGACAATTTGATGGGAAACAGGACCTTCACAGTCTCAAAAACTCTCCTCACAAAGTTCTTTTCATTAATTTTAAAATAGACAAAACTGATAGATACTATCCTAAACCAAGTGATCGAAGTTAACATGACCAGCAATGGGACAATTTGACATTGTGTATCTCCTGGTAGGATATAATGAGAAGAATATCATTTCTGACAAAAATGTATATCCTGAGGAAAAACTGGATAAACCCAAACTGGATAAACCCATGTAGGGACATGCTACAAAGTACCTGGCTTATACTCTTCAAAAAATCAAGGTCATGAAAGAAAAGACTGAAAAACTGTTCCCGGTCAAATGAGGTAGTAAGACAGGACAACGAAATGCACCATTTGATCTTGCCTAGGGATGCTGGAGCAAAGAACATTGGGACAATCAGCACATTTGAATGTGGTCTATGGATTGGATGTCCTACATCAATGTTAATTTCCTGATTTTGATTGTCATACTATGGTTCCATAGGAGTGTTCTTGTTTCAAGGAAATATCGTTAAAGTATTTAGGCGGGACGGGGAATCATGTCTGCAGCTTACTTTCAAAATTACATTGGATGACCCTACATTTGAATTGATAAGTGATAGGTAAATGAACACCTTTACAATTTTGAGGCTTCCATTCCATGCACATCACAGAGCACTCCATTTTTTCCAAGATCTCTTTAAATGCTTCTTGATGGAGTTTAGATTGTCTCCATGAAGATCTTGTATATATTTTGTTAGATTTATTCTTAGGTATTTCCAACTTATTTTAAGAGATCTTTCCAAAAAATTTTATTGCCTATTAGTTACTGATATGTAGGAATATAACGGACATCTGCATATTATGAATGTAGCAACTTTGCTAAACTCCCGATGTTACTGAATTATCTACATATATAATCATATCAGCACATCAAAACAATTTCTTGCCTCTAGGAAAGAAAAACCCAGAGATTACATTGATGATAACTTATCATAAAATATACAATGGTTGCCACTGAAAGAGACTTTTATAGCTGTACAAATGCTGTAAGCAACACAATGTTAGCTGGAAGTAGTGTCGCTTTAGTATAATGTTTAAATTAATTTTAATCACTCAAGGAAGGGAGGTGTGATTTCATTTGCTTCTGAGATCTCTGGACAAGTCCTTCACAGGGATCATCTCTTCTTCATCTCTACATCAAAAGAAATACATTGCCTGAAGTGCACTAAAAGTGACTTTAAATATTCATAGATGCGAATTAACTTCTCACTATGTAAAATAAGCCTATCTAAGAAAGTCTGGATCAACCCTTCACAAATGACTTCTTGCAAACTTGAATGAGACGCTTTCCACAAACCTTTCTAGTGGCGTGGCAGCTCTAAAAGGACTCCCCACTATTGCTCTTTCCCTTGACTCACATTCTTTCCATGTGTCATAAAACAATTTCCTATGAGGAATTGCTGCCATGTTACTGAGTAGAGTAGGGCACAGTGAGTACTCTAGAAACAGCAACATCTTCTGGGAGATACTTGCTTAATGTCTCAGGAAACTAGAAGCACCCATAGACTGACGGTTTAAGCTGGATGAGACGCCAGAGGGCCCTAAAGACAGAAAGGCCCAAGTGGAACTCTCACATGTGAGCTTTAACAGTAAGGGGAAACAGAGACGCCAGTTGATTCTATGACATATGTTTTGACTCTGTTGTCTCAATACATTAAAAGAAAACTGAAGGAACTTAAAGGTATATTTTCTTTTTTTTTTTTTTTTTTTTTTTTTAAAGGTATATTTTCTAAGTTTCATTATGGGATGATGAGAACGTTCTGGAGATGGGATAGTGGTAATGGTTGCAGAATAATGTGAATGTAGTTAATGTTATTGTATACCTAAAAATGGTTAAAATCGCTAATGTTATGTTACACATATTTTACCACAATGAAAAAATTTTTAAGGTGCATTTTATATTGTTAAATACTACCTGATAATACTTAGTAATAACACAGTAAGAGTAGTAACCATCAAGAGTCTGATAACCAGTTTGAGACTTGACTCCAACTGTGATACCAGTGGAACCTAGAGCACATCATAACTAAGCCTCAGTTTCCTTATCTGTAAGACAGGAATAGTAAAGTACTTACCTACATATTATAGGTTGCAGTGAACCTGAAATGAAATCATTTATGTAGGGATTTAGCAGAGTTCATGGCACAAAGAGAGGGCTCAATAAATGTTGGCTCTTATTTACTTTTTAGGTTTTTGAAGCAATATGATTCTTTTATATTCTGTACAATAAAGACTAACAACAAGGCTCCAGAACAAAGGAGTGAGTTACTCATTTCTCCCTAGTCTCTAATGTCATATAGAGCTATAACAGCAATGTCCCATAAATGCATTCCATGTTATATAGTAAGGGATGTATGAGCCCAAGTGTTGGCCATTAAGCCAACAGTTAATAAACCTTAAAGTCTCATGCCCTAAGAGGCAACAATTTCAGAGAAGCCATGAGAACTTAATTTATACATGAGAAGCCATGTATACACACACACATATATTTTTTATCAACTATAACAGGGTCATATAAAAGCATTTTCTACAAATATAATTCACACATAGGAAAAGAGGCTATTTGACTTTTTTAGTCCCTTTTATACCCTATTTTAGGCAAAATAATGAAACCCAGAAAATAACAGGACTGTACTAGTTCTAAAAACTGAGAATTTGATAAATGAAATACATCTGTCCAATCATCTACACCTTCTCTCAAGTTCCAAACAATGATCCTTATCGAACTATACTCTTAGAATCAACTTAAATAAATCTCTGCATGATTTGGATGAAACATACATCGTCAATGGTTAAAAGTCCTGGTAGAAAAAGTACATAGAATTACTTAAAAGCGAAAACATTTCATACCAAAGGAGTGGTTTAAAAAAAAAAAAAACAAAAAACAGACAATATGAAGAGGAAATGCACTGAATTTTAAAACATTTTTGGACCATTATATAAAATACCAAAAGGTTCAGAACTGTTGAACAACAAAAGTTTATGCAGAACAAAGCCAAGAGGTAAAAAAAAATATTAAATGTATTAAAACCATCTAAAGCCAAATAAGGCATAGCTGAACTATGTAATTTAGAAACAAGCTTAAGTGCACTTTCTTTGTACAATTCAATTGACTACCACATGGAAAATCTGACAATTAACCAAAATGCAATTAAATAGAGATTTGCAAGCCTTTTGGCCATTATGTAAATATTAAAAAGTGAACTGCCAACTGAAAAATAAAAGGTTACATATATACCATACAAATGGTCAAAGACACACTATAAAATTGTGTGAACAAAACAATCCTACCAAACAAAGATCTTTCAGGCACTTGCATTCAGAAATATTTCTTTTATAAATAAGCAACGTAGTTTCACTTCAAAAAATAAAGCTGATTTTCCCCAATTGCACCTGTTAGTTCAGAACTATATCATATATTAGGGATGCATTTAAATGAACCATTTTATGGGAAAAATCAACTGAACTTTAAAAAACATGAGTCCACCTATTTATTCACAACTTTAAAAATACATATAATTCCAGTGAGGCACAGATGGGGCCCTATCAAAACAATCTACCATTCAACATAACCAACACAGTATAATGTAATACAACGACAAATAGCAAAATCCATGATTTGGCATACTATACAAAAGGGGCCCTGTCAAAAGTTTCTTTCACAAAACATAATACCACAAAACAAAACAACAAAAAGAGAAAAGCTGAATTCTGACAACCCTACACAAACTGTGGGATTTCATCTTCAAGGTCTTCGAATTGTTGCATTCGTTTTAGCCTTGGTCTCTGACACGCTGGCGGCACATCAGGCAAGTTCCGCTCCTCAGGGCTCTCTTTAGGCTTCCTGGTGGGCTGTGTGGGGGCAGCAGGAGCGTTTTCAGAGTCTGGCACTGTTCTTAGCGCGTGCCCCTGGGGGGTGGGAGTTGTGCTGGGAGGCGGTGCTGGGGAGGGTGCTGCAGCTTTCTCTTCATCCCCTTTCACACCACCCATGGGAGCACGTGGTTTATAAAATGTTGTCCAATGCTGCGGCTGCAGTGTTCTGGGCGCTCGGACAGGAGCAGGAGGACAGGAATCAGAGGACCGTCTCCCAGACACCTGTCTCGCTGGCCTCACTGGTTCTGAGTATGGCTTACTGGGCTGGGCGGCACTGACTGGGTGGCCCCCAGTGATCCTGGGGCTCGTTGTCAGTCCTCTGTCCTGGAGTGCACTGGGCACAGTCACTGCAGTCTTTACAGTTAGGCCATTTTGTTCCCATTGTTGCTCCCAAGGGCTTTGTAGAGTTGACTGCTCAGAGCCATCCAATTTGGAACAACCAACAGAAGGAGTATCTTTCTTACTAACTCCTTCAAAGATAGGATTCTTGCAAAACTTGTCGGAATTTACAGTCCCCATATTTCTGCCATTTCTCTCATTTGGAGGGCTTGCCAGAAGAAGTAGTCTATCTACAGGCAAACTTACAGGTCTCATCTTGGTCCTTGGAGCATGCCTTTCAACACTGTTTGCTTCCCTATCTGATTTCAGATTAAGTGGCTTGGAGGTTTTACAAACATCGTCCATCTTCTGTGATGCTGATTCAAGCTCTAGGTCTATAAGCAAACCCACTTTGTTGTCTAAAAAAGGAAAAGATTTATTTAAAAATCAAATTTCATGGCATGTGGTTAACAAGAGAGTCTGAATGATTTATAGATGAAGAGCCAATCAAAACAGCAAAAGTCTTATGTATTTTTCCAAGTTATTCTCAATTATCTATGCAGAGCTCAATTTGCTGTTTTCAGTTACATTCAATCCACAGTGAGAACATATCCTATTAGATGCCTTAGATGCCCCTTCTTATCTGATCAACTAATAAATGCACTATAACATTCGTCCTGTCCCATTAAGGTTGAATTGTTCTGTTTTTGGTAAAGACAACACCATTCTCCCCATTTACTGTTTACCCCCAGGCTTACTTTCTTCTCTCTCCTACAGTCTGGACCCGTGGCCCACGTTTTCTCAAACTAGAATGCTCAGCTCCTTCAAACCTCGTCCTTTTTTGCAGTGTCTCCCCCGAAAAATTCCCATTCCTGGAAAATTCCAGCCCTCTGCTCATGGCTCCTCTTTACTGCTGGAAAACATCAAACAAGTCTGTGCCTCGGCACCATTCTGGCTTTGAACTTCAGCTGCCCTGAGCACAGCAGGCAGTCCTTTCCCGTTGCCGGGCCCTCCCCCCACATCTCTTAGGCAGAGCTTTGCAGACAGGAGGCCATCAGAATCACTGGTCAGTCTTCATCTCAGCTGACCTTCCTCCTTACCTGACACCACTGACCTGTCTCCCCTGGGCTTCCAGGGCAATGCTGTCTCGTGTTTCTTTCCCAGGTCCTTCCCCACATTTAAGGACCACTCTAAGGGAACTGAGCGGTTGTGGTCGGGCTATGGGCACCAACTAAAATATGTTCCTTAAGTTCCGAGGGACAAACTTATCGTGTAATGGGTAAGAGTGCATACTCTGAGGCCCACGTGCTGGGTTTAGCTCAGCTCTACTGCTTTTGCACTGGGCAAGGCAATGTCACTGTCCCTGTCTTCATCTACCAAGAAAAAAAAATCATAATTGGATCTATGATGATGTGTGGCCTAAATGATGTAATCATGAAAAGTGTTCACAATTTTCTGATATGTAATATGCTTTCAAAAAAAGGACATTTATGAAAACTGCTGTTCCTAATTGGGAGCCCTAGATCACAAGAGTGAAATAAGCACAGATATAAGTTCAAATACTGACTCAACAATTTATTGGGGGCATGACCTTTGACTTTATTTAACCACCCTCAGACTATTAGGCTATGAGTCAAATGGGGCTGGTACTACCTACCTTACAGCACTGAATTGTTATGAAGATCAACTCAGATATACGGAATCGAACAATAATCACAGTGCTTAGCACAGAGCAGGCAAATACTTAATGAATGTTAGCTTCCTTACCTTTTAGATCCTGTCAGACTATGATCATTGATACAGGATTACACATCAAATTTAATGTGTATCACTACATTTTTAAAAACTGGAAGTTAGCTCTGGTGATACATCGAATTATAGTAACAAATGGAAGCCTTTCACCAGCTTGACAGCTAACCCCTGCAACTAAACTTATCATACAGTGAATAAATTGACTGTAGTCGAGTAAATAAAAAAAGATATACACATATTTATGCTTAATACATGAAAGGTGACAGGTAAAAAGCACTTGAAAAAAGTTTTAGGAGTTTTAAGAGTCTATTTTTAATTTTAGGATTCTAGTTGACTTGGTATGAGCAGTTAGGTCAATACAATACTCTATATACTAACAGATTGTATGATAATTCATACTGTTCAACACATTTCTGCCTTGACTTTACTTGAAGGCAAAAATGAAAAAGAACTTTTTGGAAAGGGAACAAAAACGACTATGAATTCCAAGATGTCTTATTGTAAAGAATGACATTCGGGGCGCCTGGGTGGCGCAGTCGGTTAAGCATCCGACTTCAGCCAGGTCACGATCTCGCGGTCCTTGAGTTCGAGCCCCGCATCAGGCTCTGGGCTGATGGCTCGGAGCCTGGAGTCTGTTTCCGATTCTGTGTCTCCCTCTCTCTCTGCCCCTCCCCCGTTCATGCTCTGTCTCTCTCTGTCCCAAAAATAAATAAAAAACGTTGAAAAAAAAAAAATTAAAAAAAAAAAAAAAAAGAATGACATTCATTCAAATGTAAGGTATAGTATAGAGCAACTTTTTAATGGCCAGTAAAGATCCATTTACTAATGAAATTTCTTTCTCTGATTTCTTTTGACTTCACTCATTTTGGCTTTTAGACATAGTTAACTGGCACAGTTTTAAGTCAGCAGACATGTATTTTACATGGCCACTCACCGGTGAGACATGCATCACATTTTTCTAATGCGTTTTGCTTTCGTTCTGATTCCTCAAATGATGTAGCTGGCTCAAAACTTTTGGTTTCACTACCCACAGTATGCATATCCTGTTGATGGAGAAGAATTTTAAATGTAAGAAGTAAAACACACCTTAAAACAATTCAAAGATTTTTTAACTTACTAATACAAACATTACAAATTTCCAACACAATTCCATAAAGGTCAAAACTCACTTCCTTTGAAGAGAAAAACAGTGACTTCATAGAATGTTCTGGGTCTCTTTCTTCTGGTGACAATAGAGGCTTTGGAAGACAGCCTTGATCAACAGGAGATGCAACACCACCTATACTACACACAACTACATCTTGTGGCTGCAGGGACCCATCGAAGATCTTCTGTGAGTAAGTAATGAGGAACTCTACCAACCGTGCTTGATTTGAGTATTCAGCAAGAGAGGAGATGGTGACAGGTGCTGTTGTGGGCCTTGGCCTAATGAGACTTGGGCCAAATATCACCCCCAAATTTTTGGAGTTCATTTTGTTTTCTTCTGCATGATCCACGACTCTGTGAAATAGAACACAGAAAATTGTATAAGATTCGCCTATTAGATTTCCTTGATGGTAGTTTACTATGGGTTGGAAAGGGTGGAGGAAAAATGGGTGGTACAAGTCTAGAAAAAGGATATATTTATTTGATTAGATATTGACCACACAGAAAATTGGGTTTCACAGTATTGGATCAAATTTAATTAAGTAGAAAGAACTACTAAAGTTTTACCAGCAGAAAAGCAGAAGCAAAAAAACCCTAAGAGCTGCTCCCATCTTAGTATATACCACATCCTCCAGGTGTTTATGCTGGAAAGTTAAACATTGTCGATTTCTCTCTCACTGCCACAGCTAGTCTTCTGATTCTGCCTCCTAAAGATCTCTCTGCTCTACTGCCTTGTTTCAAACTCTCCACACCTTTCACTTCTAGACTACCCAAGAAGTTCTAAACTGCAGTAGAGGACCCCCTCCAACTCATTCTCCATATGGCTGCCAGAAAGACCTAACGAGCAAATCCGAACATGTTAAATTCCTGGATCAAAATTCTTCAGTAGGTACAGAAGGAAGACAGTCAACTCATCTGGCAGGTATGTATGACTTTATCAGGCCTCTACCTAACTCACTTCAAGCTACTGCTTGCTTTGTCCTAGCCTAACTGAATTACCTATACTTCCCAAATGCAAACTTATCTCGTGTCTCTGTGTCTGTTACCTCCTGCCCGGAATGCCTTTTCAGATTCTTGGTCACCAAACCACCACCCAGTTCTTCACATCTGGCTAAGGGCTACCTTCTCTGATTCACGACCTTCCAATCCCCCATGTTCCTTTGCATGCTGTGCACGGCTCCCTTAGAACAAGAACCGTGCTGCAACTGCACTTGTCTGCAGGTCTGCCCCGAGGCTGACAAGCACAACAGGTGACAGAAACCTTACATTCTCATCCTTATTTTCCCAGCAAGAGCCTGGCACATAGGAGGCAACTGAAGGAAGGATGTTAGCTGTAAGAACATATATTCAATGTCTCCCTTTCCCTAACACATATTAGAAAGAAAATGTTCCTTTTAAAAACATCACAACAATATGAATGCACTTAATACTACTGAACCATACACTTAAAAGTGGTTAAGACGGTCAATTTATGTGTATTTTGCTACAATTTTTAAAAAACCAAAAAAAGCAAAACGAAAACACTGATTTCCACCCACTAATGAATGCTTGTCTTATACAAAATTCTTACCGCTTAAGATGAACTATGAGGTAATGAAGACTGTTAAAATTTGACACTGGCAGTTGTCTTAAGAGGTCCTTGCTTTTTATAAGAATTCGGTTTATTTCTATACATATACTCGGCCATTTTTTGTCCTCGGAGTTATCCTTTTTTGACTCCTGTTCTTCATTTACATGTTGGATCTCTTTTGCAAGGTCTATAAATTCTTTGTACAATCTGAATAAAATGAATGGTTCTGGGAGCTAAAGAAATAAGATTACATTAGGAATATCAATCTGTCCATTTTTCCCCCGTTAATAATTTACTGACTAGCTACTGAGTGATTTAGCATGTCCATTACGATTCACAAGATTTAAGGTTAATCCTCATTATAAATGTACACGTTTGTTACCGATGCGATCTATAAGGTGAATCTGACATCGCCAAAAATTATATCTATATTAAATATGAGTTAATTGATAATCAGTAAAACTTTTTTTAAAACCTAAAGCTGCATGATGGGAATTTAAAACTCTGCTGTACCCTATACCAATTACATTCATGACTGCCCCAAAGTTAGCAAGATCTAGAGCTGTTTTATTAAAACCATATTAAAAGTCATATTAATAACATTAACTAGAAAAAGTTTATATTCTGAATTTTATTGGTATGGGGTAGACAGAGAACAAAATAATACAGGGTCCTTGTGTTTTACTTTGGCCAGACTGAAGACCAGCATAAGACAATATGGCTTACAAGAAAGACACTGTCAACATTTTATCTAATTTTTAAGCACAACTTGAATTGCCCTAAGTGGGTTGAAGAAAAGTTCCTCTCTCAAACTATCAAGGGGCATGATCTCCCTACCGGCATAACTGATTCCAACGTTTACACTGCTCAGCAATGGAAACAGCATATCTCTGGCTAGCTGGTGTCCTACACTATCTGTGGTGAGGTTGGCACCCACCTCTCCGATCTCCCCTGCTGGAGGAGAAGCCTTGACATTAATTTTTACCCCTACTACTCTGGGATCTAAAGGAGGTCACTTAGCCTCTTGAGGTTTCAAATTTCCCATATATAAGTAAAATGAAGACTGCTTTCTAATACTGTAAGAATTGAATAGTTTCCCCACACTAAAGTGTTGGTCCCACAGTATTCCTGAGACGGAATAGTACTGGACTCCGTTTATTTCCTCTCCCTGACTGGCTAGGAGAGATAAAGGATGATTCATTGTGAGATTAAAAGTCATTCAGAGGTACTTTGTCTCCATTTCTCAGCTGAATTCTGCAAATATGAACATCCTGTAAAAAGAAATATAGTTTTGTGGGCTAACATGACGGATCCAACATTTGTACCTAGTTTCTTTCCCTCTGCAACCCCACTAAAACACAGTTAAGCCCACAAGACTAGCAGAAAAGGAATGTAGATAAAAGCAACATTTCAGCACTGAAGAGCAGATAAATAAGTAATGACAGCAGTCCTGAGAAAGGTGAAATGAGAAACAACACAATTTATAGGAGACTCAGGAACTGTCAGCACTAGGTACTCTGATCCTGGAGAACGGTGAACTATTTAAGAAGTATTAGATATCCAGATCCTTGTCTCAGCAACATGCTTCTGACCAACCTCTTCCCCAGAAGTGTGAGAATTTTTTTTCTCTGGGCAGTGTAGAAGAGAGGGCTTCTGGATGGGCAAAGTCAAGCACAAACAACAGGTGGTCAACTTCTAAAAATAGGGATTTAGTGATTGTATGCATGCTGAGGCAGAGACCATGGGGTCTTCTTGCCCAAATTGGCTCACAGAGTTCTGGCACCACACCTATAGGCAGGGAAAGACCCTTCTGTGGGGTATGAAGCCAGCCTGAGAGCACAGACCTAGAGATACAGACATCAGGTGTTTCCCAAATAGCCCTTCTAGATGACACTAAAGCTCAGAATCTTTAAAGCCTTCACGTATTCAAAAACTTCCAAAGAGACTTCAATTTCCAATTCTTCCATTTCAAGTAGACAACCACAGAAGAAAGAATCAAAATAAGTTTCAAAAAAACCAAATGAAGGTCTAGAACTGGCAATATTGCAATCACTAGCCACACAGGGCTACTGAGCACTGGAAATGTGGTTAAACGACATGTACTCTACATGAAAAATACACACCAGAATTCAAAGACTCAGTAACCTTTCCTTCTAATAATTTAAAAATACTGATTAGATGTTCAGATGATATTTCCGTATGTTAAGTATGAAAATTAACTTCACCTTTTTATGTGGCTCCTAGAAATTTTACTATTATATATAGGGCTCACATTATATTCCTACTGAATAGTGCTGAAGGCTAAGCAAAGAATCCTTTTTAGAAAAAAGCTGTGAATATCTCAGATAAATAAAATATTACATTCATTAAAAAAGGATGCTGTAAAAGGAACAGAGAGCCAAGTTCTTGGAAATTAAACCATGATCTCAGAAATGAAATAGATCAAAGTAGATGTGGAAAATAAAACTGAGGAAATCTTTTTAAAAAGTGTTAAAACAAAAACAAAACAGAGAGAAGATGAGGGAACTAGAGAACCAGTATAAGGTGTCAGGTATACACATTTAAGTTCCAGAAAGAAAATACAGAGAAAACAGAGAGGAGGAAATGAGCAACAAAATTAGTCCCAAGAACAAAAGGCCAAGGAGGACAGAGCTTGTGGGGTTCCTGGAAGGACAGAGGAGAAGACACATGCATCAAGGCATCAAGGTTGTGAAATTTTAAAACAATGGGGAGAAAAGAAGATTTGACAAGCTTTCAAAGAGAAAACAACAGCCCTCATACAAAAAATCAGAAATGAGAAAGATTTCAGGCTTCAAGGAGAATAAAATATGTCTCAAAAAAAAAAGTCTTCAAAATTGTGAAGGAAAAGAATTTCTAGAGTAAGATACTATAACCTTCCACACTATCCATACTCTTTCATCCCATTTAAGAAAGCAGAATAAAGACATTTACAGATAAATAAGATTTCAAGAATCTACTCTTATTCCACCTTGCTCAAGGATGGCATGACCAAAACAGGAACATAAACCATGAATAGGAAGACAAGACACAGAAGACAGGTGTCCCCCTCAGAGGGGAGAAGGTGAAGGGAGATCCTAGGATGACAGATATTCACAATAATTAAAAAGGATCTAGATGCAGAACAGAACTCCAGAGATGGACATGGCCAAGACCATCACTGCTCTGCTCTCTGTGACTCCCTCTTCATTTTCACCCAAGGACAGAATGCAGCCATACTTGACCCGTATCTTTTTTGCATTTGGCTCATCATAACAATGTGCTGATTGTTTCTACAACTGCTCCATGAACTGCTGCCTGAAGCCACTAAGGCCAATTATTACTTTACCCCACAGGAGTGTTTTCTTTGGATCTACTCCTAAAAGCCCCAGATTCAACAGTGAGCATAAAAAGAAAAAATACAGAGCAGCCCACCCCTGACCATATTCCTGCTAAATCTCCAGTACTCAGCTTATTTGAAAGCCCTGCAGATGCCCCAGATACACTGAACTTCATGTTCCCAGGATGCACTCATGATCTTGCCCACTTGGCCTCCCACATTAGCTATGTGAGAATATCAATGAAGGTAAAGTTGGACTATGGCCTTTGCTTACATAGGTAGATTTATGCTTTCCTCTCAGTTACCTAAACTCATTACCTCTCAGTCCTCAATGACACATTAACAACACACTGTGTAGGAACATACAACAGGTATTAAAACTATTAAGAAAAGAGAAGGAGGTATTAACAAGGTTAGAAAAGAGCCCAGGGGCCGAGTTGAGCACCACAACTGGAGAAGGGCACACAGGAGCCTTCTACAGGGTGATGTTCTATTTCCTTTTTTTTTTTTTTTTTTTTTTTAAATTTTTTTTTTTTCAACGTTTATTTATTTTTGGGACAGAGAGAGACAGAGCATGAACGGGGGAGGGGCAGAGAGAGAGAGGGAGACACAGAATCGGAAACAGGCTCCAGGCTCCGAGCCATCAGCCCAGAGCCCGACGCGGGGCTCGAACTCACAGACCGCGAGATCGTGACCTGGCTGAAGTCGGACGCTTAACCGACTGCGCCACCCAGGCGCCCCAATGTTCTATTTCCTTAAGTGAGGTGATGGGAAATGAATGTTTTGATTATTATTGGTCTTTAAACTATATATGTATTTTATATGCTCTTTGATCTGTACAATTAGAGACACATCAATATAGTCTATGTCAATGAAAATATATGTGTAGTAAATGTTATCAGCAAAACACAAGTCATATTTTTTCTGTTTAATGGTACTTTTCAAGGATGAAAACGTTACCTGTCGAAGGTATAATTTCAAGACGTCACAGATGTCATGTGAACTAAATTCTGAAATGTCTACCAAGTGCATTCCATTTTCCAAGGCTTGACACAGTTTTTCAGTTTTTATTTTGTTTCCACATACACGATAAATTCCCTTAAGAAAATGGAAAAATTGGGCAAAATTCTCCTTTAGTATCAATGGTTAAATGAAGACATATAAATATATCTGATGTGTCTATTTCAATTTTTCTTAATAATTAAGGAAAAAAACTAGGGCCAAGTGAGGTATTTTCCAAATAAATCTGAACAAATTCAGTTCCTTATTAAAAATTGAGAGCACTGTTTTCCTTTAAAGTCTCACCATTAGAACAAATCACATAGGGATTTGTGTTTTTAAACTTAATTTTAAGAGTTACAATGTACCTGTAGACACAAAGCTCTGTGTTCAATCTCTGAAGCACATATTTTGAGTATAAATGGGATGCCATCTGATTCCTTTTTTGCAACTTGTGTGAATTCTGCTCCAAATAAGTGTATTTTCCCTGGAAGTTTCTGATGACCACAAATGATGACTAAATTTTCCAAACACTTTCGGTGACAAACAAGGAGACACTACAAGAAAATAACAGTTAAAACATGGTTCACTCACTTTAAAGCTGTGAACAACAGAGCAAACTAGGCAGAGTGGTAACATAACAAAAACGAGTTTAAAAGGTAGTGGTGTTTGAAATACACTCAATATCTGAATGAAATATAAAATTACAGAAAGTACACTATAGTTTAATTTCTTAAAAATATACCTGCAAGAGATCTCAATCAATAAAATTAGCAACAAAAAAGTATACAGAAAAGAGCATAAAGGAGCTAATGTAATTCCAGAAATGTCTTACCTCTTCACATTCAACACCTTGGAATACTACAATGCCTTCACAATCCCTACATTTTGTGGGGGACCTTAATTTTCGAAACTTGTGAGTGAGAGCTGCCTTTGACATCAATGTTTTCTTAAATGTTCCAAGGGAGTTGGGTCCTTGAAACAGAGATAAATTAGTATAAGAATTATAAAATGGTATAAAAATTGTAACACACAATACTAAGTTTTAAAAAATCTTTAGACCTTGTAATAATTCATGCATTACAAAAAGCTGTTAATTTGAGTCTGTAACATCAAAATAAACATTCAATTTATAGATCTCTTCAAGGTAAACATTTATTAAATATTTGAGCAATGGGTAAAAATCATGACCAAACCAGTAAGATACTTCTAATATAGCATGGCATAATGTTTTCAGAATCAGTAATTCTACACTGTTATTAATATACTCTTTATAGCACCTGGAAGGGTATTATAGAGGTGGCATTACATTCTTAGAAAATGCCCCTATAAAAGCTTGAAAGAAAGAAAACTAGCTGTATGAAACCAGTTTGTCAGTATTATTTGCATTGAAGATAAAGCTACTCTTCTTTTTTTTTTTAATGTTTTTATTTATTTTTGAGACAGAGAGAGACAGAGCATGAGCAGGGGAGGGGCAGAGAGAGAGGGAGACACAGAATTCAAAGCAGGCTCCAGGCTCTGAGCTGTCAGCACAGAACCCAACGCAGGGCTGGAACTCATGGACTGCGAGATCATGACCTGAGCTGAAGTCGGACGCTTAACCGAATGGGCCACCCAGGCACCCCAAGCTACTTATTCTTAATTCATTATAAAATTACAGATAATACTAGCTAGTTCTGTATCAATACCCTACCAGAGGTCAGATGTTCCATATTATTTTAGTTAATGATGCCCAAAAAGGTATATCAAGTTTTCAAATGTGCAAAACTTATTTATATGAGTCTAATTCAAGTCATTAAGGTAACTGATATCTCTTGTATCTGTCAACCTCTATAACTTTCCTTGTCCTCAAGAATGTATTTACTTTTTCTGCCTAGCTTCTTCCACTATTTCTTTTAAAGAGACTTTTTCTGAGTTTCTCATGCATTGCAACCTTTTAACAGTTCGGTCACTGTATTTGATTTATAAAAGATCAAAATAACTAGCCTATTTTGGCATCAAATACATTTTAGAGTTAGTTTTGTTGCTTATTCTTTTATTTTTATTTGTAACATTTCACTAGTACGTTATTAACCCATACTTTACATAATTTTGGAGGATATATTTAAGTCATTATAATGTCTCTTAACACACAGCAAAGTAATTCTTTATACTATTTTCCTAATATCATGCAGTGCTGCTGACTCAAAGGGTTTAGAGGGTACATGATTCACATTAAAGCAATACCAGCTTCTGAAGGGGAAGGTGGCTCTCTCTCATCTAAATCATCGGCAGAAGACATGGTTCCACTGGATGGAGTTCGTGGAAGTTTTCGATGAAAGTCTCCTAAAAGAAAATTGTGAATACAATCACCTGACCAATGTAGAATTTAAGAAATGGGTAATGACAATATTTTTGGAATAACACAATCATACTATTCTGCTCAAGAGAACAAACAGAAATAGAAAAAGCTGCTTCCATTCGCAGACTTTGGATATAGGGAATTATGATATTTATTACTAGGAACAACAGAAAATTCAACCAAACCTGACTTTTCCAAATAAATTTAAAATTGAGGAATCATACATTCCAGTAAGACGTTACTGCCAACTTCTGATAGTAAGTGTTAGACACTGTATGCTTTATAAGGGCAAGGAATACTGGCACAATGGTAAATTGTTATTAAATACTCGTTGAATTGAGTTACAAAGAAATGTATACAGTGTAACCTAAAGCTGTCTAAAACATACAAACATCTATGATTACAGCAACACAACAGTAAGATCACATTAATGTTGCCCAGGAAGATGGGAGAATGGGAAGCAGGAATAAAGATCCCTGGCAGGGAGGTAAGAACACAGGACACAAGCCACGTCAGCAAAGGACACTGTGCAGGTATCAGAGCAGCTGGACTAGGTAACGAGGATTATCTGCTCCCTGCTGATATTACAAAGAGGGCGATATCTAAGTGGAAGATTTCACTCACCTCAAGGCCTTAACGATCTTAGGGCTGAGAGATGACTTAAACCAACATCTTTCCCTCCAAAAGATTCCTTTCAAAATATGTTTAAGAGATACGTGGTCATCTAGTTTTTGTTTTGAATGTGTTCTTACCGACTGAGAAATCATGGGGTCACATGTTCTATTCAGAACGATTCCAACTGTAAAATGGTTTCCTTACATTTTTGAGCAGCAGTCTGCCCGCTTATGAAACCCAGCCTCTGGTCACACTTCTCCCTAAAGGAGCAGACAAGCCCTGTCCCTGTAATCTCTTCACACTCCAATATGTGAGGACAGCTGTCATGTCCCCAGGTTTCCTCATTCCCAGGTCAGGCATCCCTAGGTCTTTACCATTTATCTTGTGACTAGTTTACAAATTTTTGTCTTTATCACATGAAGTCTTATAGGATTCCAAATAATTTAGGGTGTGCCCTAGTTTGGGTCTTAATTTCTGGGGATAGCTACAACCATCTTGTGTTTACAAAGCTAATTAGAAATATCTAGTTAAGTATTTAGGCTCTTATCTCCGGGGTGCCGCCTGAATGGAGCTAGTTTTAAAGGAAGACACAAAGTAAGCCTACAAACCCCAATGCTGCATAGAAGTTATTTCTAAATTTAAACTCAAGAGATGTATTTATATGAATAAAATTTCTGTAATATGTAGAACACTATAAAAAATATCTTGGACTTTTGAGGTAGGCTAAATCTTATAATATATCTCCCACAGTGCCAAGGATCCTAGGAGAAGGGCCAGGAAGAATAGGACTAGAGCAGTCTTTGGTAAAAGAGTGGAGGAGAAAGAATGTCAAAGTAAGAATCTCATGGGTTTGAAGTAAAAATCTCATGGGTTCAAACGCCACCTTCTTTTCCTGTTAGCTGTATTACCTATGGCTTATCTTCGTTAAAGCCACTAAAGCAGAGTTCAGAATATCTATCCTGCCTCTCTAAGGAGCATGGAATTCTCTTTATCAAAGTACCTTTTAAGGTGCATTTATAAAAATTAAGTAACTATAGGCACAAAAAGTGGTGTTAACTATATTGTTCATCTTAGCAATTAACTACAAAGCAATCTAAAAAATACAGTTATGTTCACAGAATAGTATACTATAGAAGATATGGTATGAAATAAATACAGCTATTCACATCAACATGAATCTTAAAAAAAAAGATGAAAGAAGTCACACACAAAAAATAGTATATAATTCCATCTGTATAACATTCCAAAGAGGGAAAAGCTCAAGTAGATACAGGCACTAGCACATTTAAAATAGCTACAGAATTATTAACAAAATTCAGGATGATGGCTTATTCTGGTGGGCAACAGGGCAAGGTTTTCAAGGAGGTGTCCACAGGGCCCTTCTCATATACTGATAATATTTTATTTCTTATAGGCTGGGTGGTGAACACATGAGGATCTGTTTATTTTTCTTTAAACTGTGCGTGTATATATACACACTCCTCTAGGACACAGTTCCTTATAAAAATAGTGTAGTTAAAATATATCCCCCTAAAAGGAGTATTTCATTGAATTTTCTCTGCTAGACTTAAATACTTACGTACCTGGACTTATAGATTCAGAATCCAGAGATCTAGATTCACTGCTTCCACCAGTGCTCTCAGAGTCACTAAACATCCCAAATGTCCATGACCTTATAAAAGAAGGACCTTCAAGAAAAGAATATTTAAAGTCAAACTTGGCTACAGAAGGATTTCATCAGGCAAAATACTGACATTACAGAAATGAGACAAGTCAAATTCCTTTAGCAGTGATCAACCATTGACTTTAAGATAGTTGCAGTGTGGGATGCCTGGGTGGCTCAGTGGGTTAAGCATCCAACTTCATCTGAGGTGATGATGTCACAGTTCATGAGTTCGAGCCCTGGATCTGGCTCTCTGCTGTCAGTGCAGAACCCGCTTTGGATCCTCTGTCTCCCTCTCTCTCTGCTTCTCCCTCACTCACACACTCTCTCAAAAATAAAGATTAAAAAAAAAAAAAAAAAAGAGCCACAGTGCTTACAACTTTGACTAAGGTCTCACAGAGTTATAATTCAAGGCCTGATTTTTAAACTTCAGAGCTGCAACTCATTTAATAATCACATTTAAATAATTTGATCTTTCATAAATTAGAGCTCCCTTTAATGTTAAACGCTACCTGTTACATCAGCACTATTGGAGCATCTGTCCTCTTCAATCTTACTAGAGGGGTCAGCAAGGCGCACTACATCTTCTAACGAGTCGCTGGGTCCATATCCAGAAGTGTGAAGACTATTTGTTAACTGCTTATTTACATTCCTAAGAAAAACCCAAATAAAATTCATCATTTAGGAGAATAACTAATTAAGAGCGTATTTTATTCTATTTTCAGAAAAATCTGTTGATTTAATGAAGAGTAATTAAACTAAGTGAATATCAAGAATAAACATTATAAGGGTTCAGCTTCTTAAAGGAGATGCGAAAAAAATTTATTAATCACTTGAACTTGTTACAGCTGAAACATGGAAAAGAGGAGCAAAAGTATAGTTAATAATTCGTGTCATGGTTAAACGTTTCTAGTATAACCACTGCAGAAAATGGAGGTTGTTAAAAGTGTGGGCATTCAAAATTGACATGGTTTGCCACTCTCAGAGGATGTCTAAATCTCAAAGAACTGAGCCTTGTGTCAAACTGAAAAGCTTTAGTCTTACATGAGTTACATCGGGATATTAAAAAAATTCAGAAATTCTGCTGTTAGAAAAGACACCAACTTATACCAGATAGAAACTTATTTTATCTTTTGAAATAATTTCATCTATACATTAATTCTCACCCATCAACTTTTTCTTCTTCAGTTGAATTTGTGGCCTTGACAAACTCACTGTACTCCTGGCCTGGGTCATAGAGTTTGGCGCTATCACAGAGAGACTGTAAATTGCTTGCAAGGGAGGCTGCCTGTAGGTGTTGCATCTGGAAGAGGTTAACTGTTACCTATGGTCACAGAGACAAAAGGCAAAATAACTTATGCTATCCAGAATGCCTTGTAAATATACATTTATTTCAAGTGCCAGCACCAAGAAAAAGGCCACACTGGGAAGCATACAACACTGAACATCATCGTGAGCATATTATGTTGCCTGACTTTGGGCAAGGTCTAGAAAAAACAAACAAACAGATTTAATCCAACATCTAGAAGTAATCATTGCCGCAAAACTGTCTTTAAACTGCAAAGTTCAAATCTTTTTTGTCCCCCAGTCTGCTCCCTGAGTCAGGAACTTAAGTCCTTTTCTTCTGGATCCTCTATGGTAGCACAGTGTCCTAAATGCTTTGTAAAGGGGAAATGACCAAATGAACAGTAATAGAAAGTGTCATTAGCCAAAGTCATCCTGTAATTCTGCACATTTTCTGGTATTGCTCACTCAAACATATACGACTTCCAACTCCATGCCCAGCTTTCATCACCTACATCAAATTTTTAGTTATTCCAGGGTACATGGATTAGAGCAAATGTTTATGACAGCTATTCAACTAGAATTTACCTTAATTTCAAATAAGGGAAAAAGTTTCTCTCATATAAATTAGTAATAAATCTAAAATAAATTTAGTTCAGTGTAATTTTCTACCCTGTATCTTTTTAAAGATAAATTTTTCTTAAATGTACTTTAAAACAAAACAAAAAACAAAGCAAAACAAAACAAAACAATTCTTGTTCTAATTCTTTTCACTCTTCAAAGCCCATTGATTTGCTTAGGTCTTTAATGACTGACCTGGTCATTTCTCCTTCCTCTCAGTCATGTAATTATGGTCTTTATCCCATAACCTTCAACACTTCATAATTCAAGACAATTTTAGATATTCAGAAGTAATCCTTGATGTCCATGATATAACTTACAATTTTTCTGGGATATAATGTCATTTCTGTATCTTCTCTAAGATAGTGAGAGAACCTGTCTAGCATCTTTGTATCTCAAATAATTTGTCTTTTCTTGCAATCTCTAAAAAATGCGGTATGTCCTAGGGTGAAAATAAAATTTTTTAAAAAACAATTTGAGAGATGGTGTTGAAAAATAAGTCACCCAAGTTCCCAAGTTCTGCTTTTGATGGAGGAGAAGAGAACATAAAGAAATATGAGAAAGTCATGGTTCTTCCTAGAAAATAATATCTATATTCAAGAACTGAATGTTGGATTTGGTATATGTTTGGATCTGCATGTGAATAAATGCTAGTCAGAACAACTAAAATTGATCAACTAAATTGGTTCCAAAGAACTCTAGTCAATAAGAAATTTTTTCACAAATATATACACAGAACACCTTTATTATAACTGTCTCTATACATTACATGCTGTAGAGATTTTTGTAAGTTTGGGGATTTGTCCAAATTTGAGAGACTTTAACCTCAAAGTCTACTTCATACACTGATAGGTATTGCTCTCCAATTTTTCAGATGGGTTAATTCTCTCTTCCTAAATATATGCTACACTCTTTGAGAGCATATAACTGACTTAAATTTCTTTTATATACATAGTGGGCATTAATAAATACATACATGCTATATACAAAATTAAGTAACCTCTTATTTACATCAAATTAAAGGAAATCATAATTGTTGGATCACCAAATAGCATTTTTTAAGAGGTATGTAGACAAATAAGATTATAGTTTGTGAAAGAGCTTAAAACCATGCTGTACGAAAAAAATCTGATTTGCGGGTGTTTAGTCTGAAAAAAAAAAAAAAAACATCCAGGAAAGGAAGATAACAATTATCTTTAAATATTTAAAGTGTTATTCTGTAGAAGAGGGAGTATATCACAATATAGTATGACCTGAAAAGGCCACAAGAAAACATTTTTTTCACTCAGTAGAAACATTATATTAGTTTTGGAGCTGTCACACCCAGGCTAAATAATCATTCAGCAAGACAGCACGGTATTTAAGAGCACAGGTTCTGAAGTCATTCAACCAAGTTCTATCCTAGCTTTACAACTTACATGCTGGGTGACCTTGATCAAGTTATTTGTAACCTCTCTAAGCAAATGCTTCAAAAAAAAAAAAAGTTAATGTGCAAATGAATCATATGGGGGATTCTGTTCAAAATGCAGATTCAGATTCCGAAAGTCTGAACTGAAACCTAAAATTCTGCATTCCTCACAGGTTCCCAACGTCATGAGAATGGGACTGGACCAAGGACTGCATTTGGAGAAGAAAGGTTTTCTAAACTTTAGTTTCTTTCCCAGTGAGACGGAGCTAAAAAACAGTTATATTTACTTAATGGAATTGTGTGAGAATTAAATGAGTTAATGTAGGCCAGGAACTTAATACACTGGCAGGTGCATACTCAATTTTAGCTATCATTAGCTATTGTCTGAGGTGAAAAGGACTCTTCAAATGTAAAGGGTTGGCCTAAGTGACTCATAAGGTAATTTTGATTCCTGGGATTTTATAATTCTTTTACATCATTTTGTTAAAATTGACTCTATAAGTTAATCACATATTAATTGGAATTTGGTAAATGAATGAGATACAATTTTAAATACTCAGGAACATTTTATGGAGAGTTTCTGATTCAAATGGAATAGGCTCAATGCTCCCAGTCTCCCACCAAATTCTCAACTATCTGAAAATGCTGAAAAGTAAACAGTAGCAGGCAGATTGTAGAAAGGAACCACAGGTGTGCGTGGGTGGCTAGGTCGGTTGAGTGCCCAACTCCTGATTTCGACTCAGGTCGTGATCTCACAGTTGTGGGACTGAGCCCGGTATCTGGCTCTGTGCTGAGCATGGAGCCTGCTTGAGATTCTCATTCTCTCTCCATCACCCCCCACCCCCGCCTCTCTCCCTCGCTATCTCCCCCTTCTGCCCCTTTCCTGCTCACGTTATCTCTGTCTCTCTCAAAATAAAGAAATAAACATTAAGAGAAGAAAACTACTAACCAAGGTATGAGCAGTCCAGTGCTATGCTTCCTGTATTTCTTTTGCTACTTGTTTCCCAGCCAATACTGAACTCCTATTCAAAGACATGTGACTGAAAGAGTGGGGGGAAACCTTCTGGTTTCTTTTGTATGTTTGTTTTCTCTTGTCCCCCAGCCCCAAAGCAAGTTCCAAGCACAAAGACGCAGTGCTGTAGCAGTGGTGGCAGTAGCAGCTGAGCAGACATCTAAAACTTGGAGAGGAATTCTCTATGATCAGATAAACTGTGATCTGAAGAGGGAGGGGTCTGAAATACCTGTTGTTTTTTGTCTTTATCCTTTTCCTACTTGACCCTCACAGCAGCAGAGTAGGCCTACTAGGTTTCAGAGCTAGAAAACCTGGAAGGGATTCCTTAGGAGCTGTGAAGTGAACCTAACTAGGTAGATCAAATGCTTGCTGAAATTTTTTAACAATAAACATTCAGTATAGGTTATAAAGTCACATAAGGTAATACTGGAAAGTGCAGGATATTATCCAAAATTACTTGTTAGAAGAACCAGGAAATCTCAATTGACAAGAGAAAAGACAATAAACAGACACTAACCCTGAGATGACTCAGGTATTGGATTATTAGATAAAGACGTTAAAGCAACTATTATGACAGTTTAAGTACAGGCAAACAATCTTGAAATATGGTAAGACTGAAGTCTCAGCAGAGAAATGGAAGATATTAAAAAATAAAAATTTACTACTGAAAAATATAGTAATCCAAACAAAAAAATTTACTATTTTGCCTGTATAGGAAAATGGAGATAACAAAGGGAAGAGTCTGTGAACTCAATGACAGATCCAATAGAACAACAATCAAGATAAAAAAGAGGGGTGCCCGGGGTAGCTAAGTTGGTTAAGCATCCAACTTTGGCTCAGGTCATGATCTCAAGGTTTGTGGGTTCGAGTCCAACGTTGGGCTCTGCGCTGACAGCTTACAGCCTGGAGCCTGCTTCAGATTCTGTGTTTCCCTCTCTCTGTCCCTCCCCCACACCTGCTCTGTCTCTCTCTGTCTCTGGATAATAAATGTTAAAAAAAAGAGAAAGAAAAAAGATTAGGAAAAAAAAAAAAGATCCTCCAGCCCCTTAGGATAATAACAAAGGTCTAAAATTTGAGTCACTGAAGTCTCAGAGAAGAGGAGAAAGGGCTACAAAAAAAAAATTTGAAGAAACAATAGCTGACAACCTCCCAAATATTCCAAGAGTCAAACTTGTAGATTCAAAAAGTTCAGGGAACCTAAAAGAGAACAACTTCAACAAAATTCACACTCAAATGAGTGTTGTTTCAAAATGCTGAAAACCAAAGACAAAGAAAACACCTTGCAAGCAAAAAACAAAACCCCCCCAAAAACATTCCATATAGAGGGAGCAATAATTCAAATGACTATGGATTTCTCAAAGTATATAGATGTAGCATACATGTATCAACTACAACCCAAAGCAAGTAAAAGGGACTTACAGTGGGACTACGTGCTTTCTACATTCTACTTGAAGTGGTAAAAATATTAGTTCTAAGCAGAAGAAAGTTTTTATAAACATGTCCCTACAGCAACCATTAAAAAAAAATTGTATAAAGCAATATAGTCAAAAACCCAATAAATCTAAATGTGGATAACAAATTAATTAAAATGTAAATGAGCATTTTAGGTAAATTAAAATATAACTCTAGGGGCACGTGTGTGGCTCAGTCAGTTAAGTGTCTGATTTTGGCTCAGGTAATGATCTGAAGGTTCATGAGTTCGAGCCCCACATTGGGCTCTCTGATGTCAGCATGGAGCCTGCTTCAGATCCTCTGTCTCCCTCCCTTTGCCCCTCCCCTCCTTGCTCTCTCTCTCTCAAAATTAAATAAACATTTAAAAATATATATAATTGTAATACCTAAATAAAAATAGATTAAATCTGTAATATAGATTAGCTGTAATTCTAAAAAATTATCAATTTATCCAATATAAGGCAACAAAATGGAAACAAAGGGAAACATTAAGGTATAAACAGAAAAAAAGAGTAGGCCTAAATTTGAACATACATTTCCATTAAATAGAATGGCCTAAATATTTCACTTAAAAGACACAGATTATCAACAGATTAAAAAAAAAAAAAGACTGAACTATATGTTATATAAGAAATTCACTTTAAATATAATGAAACATAAGATAAAAACAGGGAGGCAAATGATAAGAGACCCTTAAATACAGATAACGAACCAAGGGTTGCTGGAGGGGAGGTGGGTGGTGGGATGGGTTAAATGGGTGATGGACATTAAGAAGGGCACTTTACAGAATGAGTGCTGGGTATCATATGTAAGAGATGAATCACTGGGTTCTGCTCCTGAGGTCAAGACTACACTGCATGTTAATGAACTTGAATTTAAATAAATAGATAAATAAAATGATAAAACTAAAACTAGAAGAATGTAAAAAGATATACCATGATAAAAATTGCTAAAAGAAAATTGAAATACTTATATCAGTATTAAATAAAGTAGACTAAAAAATAAAATAAAAATTACCAGGATAAAAAGAAACATTTTGTAAGGATAAAAGGATTAATTTACCAAGAATATGTAACAATCATTAATGCACAAGCAACTGAGTTTCAAAATACATAAAGCAAAAACTGATACAACTAAAAATATACAATATGTTGAAGACTTCAAAACTCCTTTCTCTGAACAAACTGATGGTTACCAAAAGGGAGGTGAGTGGGGGTTGGGTTAAATAGATGATGGGGATTAAGGAGGGCACTTGTTGTGATGAGTATACTTATTGTATGGAAGTGTTGAATCACTACATTATACACCCGAACCTAATATTACACTGTATGTTAACTAGTGAATTTAAATAAAAATTTAGGGGCTCCTGGGTTAAACATCTGACTCTTAACTTCAGCTCAGGTCATAATCTCACAGTTTGTGGGTTTGAGCCCTGGGTAGGGCTCTGCACTTGGGGTTCTCTCTCTCTCCCTCTCTGTCCCTTCCCTACCCTATATTCTTACCCCTATAGAATAAATAGCACCATAAACCAACAACAACCAATTGACATAAAATACCCGAGGCAACAAAAGCAGAATACATACACATTTTTAAAAATATATGCATGGAACATTCACCAAGACAGACCATATCCTGAATCATAAAACAAACCACAATAAATCTAAGAAAATTGAAATTATACAAAATATTTCTCTCATTATAACACAATTAAACTAGAAATCAGTATCAGGAATATATCCAGAAAATCCTTAAACACTTGGAAATTAAACAATCAACTTCTACATTTCCCATAGGTCAAAGATGAAGTCTCAAGGGAAATTAGGAAATATTTTGTAATGTACAAAAATAGAGCCATAAAATTCAAAATTTGTGGGATGTAAGCATTACTTAGAAATCTAAATACTTAAATATTTGTATTAAAAAAGTACAGAGGTCTCAAAGAACAATCTAAGCTTCCACCTCTAAAAAAGAAGAGCTAAAAGAAACTAAGATGAAAAGCAAAATAAACCCAAAGCAAGCAAAAATAAATGAAATTTTAAAAAGAACAATAGAGAAACCAATGAAATTAAAAGCTAGCTCTGGGATGCCTGGGTGGCTCAGTCAATTAATCATCAGACTCGATTTCAGCTCAGGTCATTATCTCATGGTTCAAGCCCCACATCAAGCTCTGTGCTGACAGAGAACACTTGGGATTCTCTCTCTCCGCCCCCTCCCCCATGTGGCCCTGTGCACTCGCATGTGCTGTACTTTCTCTCAAAAATTAATAAACATTTTAAAATAAATTAAAAACAAATAAATAAAAGCTAGTTTTCTGAAAAGGTGAATCAAAATGATAAACCTCTAGCCAGACTAACCAGAGGGAAAGAAAGAAAGCACAATTACCAGTATCAGGAATCAAAGGATATCACTACAGCCTATTGAGACACTGAAAGTTTATAGAAAACCTATGAACAACTGTTTGCACATAAATTACACAACTGAGGTAAAAGGGACTGATTACATGAAAGCCACAAACTACCAAAAATCACCCCAAAAGAAATAATTAACTCAAATAGGCCTATATCAAAATAAATTGAATACATAATTCCAAAAAAACGGGGCACCTAGATGGCTCAGTCAGATGGCATCTGAATCTTGGTTTCGGCTCAGGTCATGATCTCACAGTTTGTGAGTTTGAGCCCCACATTGGGCTTAGCGCTGACAGCACAGAGCCTGCTTGGAATTCTTTCTCTCCCTTTGTCTCTGCCCCTCCCCTGCTCACTCTCTGTCTCTCTCTTAAAATAAATAAACTTAAAAAAAAAAAAAAAGAAAGAAAGAAAGAAAGAAAGAAAGAAGAAAGAAAAGAAAAACCTTCCAAAAATGAAAACCCTAAGCCCATTTGCTTTCACCAGAGAATGCCACCAAACAATTGAAGAAATTAACACCAGTTTCTCTTCCAGAAAACTGATAAGAAGGAACACTTCCCCATTCATTTTATAAGACCAGAATTACCCTGATATAAAACCAGATTAAAAAAAAACAATAGCAAGATACCAATGTCTTTCATTAACAGAGAAGAAAAAGAAAAAAATACTCAACAAAATACTAACCAAATTGAATCCAGCAACATATAAAAAGAACAATGTATAACAACCAAAAGCAGCTTATCCAGGAATAAAAGACTAGAAATCAACACTCAACTATTAATATAATCCATCATATTAACAGACTACAAAAGAAAAACTGTGTTATCACATCAAATGATGCAAAAAAATCATTTGATAAAATCATCTCTTTTTTTAAAAAACAAAGACACAATTATAAATGTTTATAATAATTTAATTAGCAAACATTGCATATTTAAGTTTTGTAAATTGTATTTATACATGATTTGTTCTAAATATGTTCCTCTCCCATATTTAGGTGTACATGAAATAGTATATAAAGGTACCTATAAAAGAATTTAGAAAATATATACACATATATTAAATACATACTATAGCAGACAGATTTGCTAGTTTATGCTGTAATAAAAAACAATCCCAAAATTCTCAACAGTTAAAAAAAATTCTCTCTTCATGATAAAACTCTCTGCAAATTAGAAAAAGGGAAATTCCTTACCCTGATAAAGGGCATCATCAAAAGACCTATAAGCTATTATATTTAATGGTGAAAGACTAAATGCTTTGCCCTTAAAATCTAGAATAGGACAAAGATATCTTCTGTCACAGCCACAGTCAGTGCAAAAAAGAAAAAGAAATAAAAGGAATACAGACTGGAAATGAAGAAATAAAACTGTCCCTATTAGTAGATAATATGATTTTCTATGTAGAAAAGCCCAATGTTTCTACAAAAAAAGTTCTAGGACTTATTTCAGCAAGGTTGCAAGATTCAAGATCAATACACAAAAATCACTTGTATTTCTGAATACTAACAATGAACAATTGAAATCTGAAATTAAAGAAATGTGTATGCATAGATACATACACATAAATTATATGTGGTATGTATTTAATCTATTTATTTATTTGTACCAATCACATTCACAATAGCCGCCCAAATACATACATCCATACCTAGGTTTAAATCTAACAAAACATGTGGAAAACCTTTATGCTGAAAACTATAAAATTCTGATTAAAAAAATACCATGTTTCTAAATAAGTGGAGAGACATACTCTCTTCATGGATTGAACAACTCTATATATATTTAAGATGCTACATATACAGTCAATTCTTCCTATCTGATCTAAGGTTTAACACAATTCCAATTAAAATACTAGCAGGCTTTGTTTATAGATACAGACAAGCTGATTCCAACATTTTTATGGGCAAAGAATCTTAAATACTCACAACAATTCTAAAAAAGAATAAAGTTGAAGACTCACACTACCTGATTTTAAGACTTGATATAAAACAGTAATCAACATAGTAGAATTTGGGCCAAAGGAAAGGTACATATATCCATGGAACAAAATAGGGAGTCTAGAAACTGACCTATAAAAATTCGGTCAATTGATTTTTCACAAAGACGCAAAGGCAAATCATTGGAGATGGCTCAATGTTTTCAACAAATGGTACTGAAACAAGTGGACACCTGTATTAATGCTTTTCATTTTCCATATTTTATAATGTTTTGATATCTTAAAAAGCTTGCTGGCTGGGGAGAGTCTGCTCCTCCCAGGGCTAACCAATTCTTAGCCCAGGGGTAGAGGGTGGAGGGGGCACATCTTTCATATACAACCTGAACAACCTCATTAACTAACTCTCACACACCAAGTCGATATTTTCTCCTGCTCTGAATCATCCCAGGGCTAGGTACAAGCAACTAGAGACCACCCCTATATCCCAAAGCACACTGGACTTATTCAAGCTAACCAATCCTATACTGCTTATCCTGATGTACCTTGCTTTTCCCTTGAAAACCCAATAAAGGCTATGTACTCAGCTTTCCCCTCACTCCTGCCTCTGCTTCACCAAACCTGGCACTTCTGTGACCCTGTGTGGCACAGCATGTTCCCTTCTCTCGGGAAATGGAAGTAAGCAGTTCATCTTTCAATAACATTGACCTCTCCATGTCAGCATTCAGTCATTTCCATAAATTAAAACCCCACGGGTATAATTTTAATACATCTATATGCAAAAAAATACACCTCGATCTATACTTCATGCCTTATATAAAAATTAAGTCAAAACAGATCATATATCAATGTCGAACTATAAAATTTTTAGGAGAAAACATAGGAGAGAAGTTTTTGTGACCTTTAGTTGGGTGAAACACTCTTAGATATAATGCCCAAAGCATGACCCATAAAAGAAATTCCTAAGTTAGACTCCATCAAAATTAAAACCCTTTGTTCCCTGAAAGAAACTGATATATGAATAAAGTTTCAGACTGGAAGACAAAATATGCAAACCCAACAATAAGAAAACAAACTCAAGTTTTAAAAACTGGCAAAATAGAGATTGCAAATAAGTCCTTGAAAAGATGCTCAGTATCATTAGTCACTCCAGAAATATAAATTAAAACAACTACCACTACACACGTATTAGAACAGTTAAGATATAAAAACAACAACTGACAAGTGTTGTGAAGGATGCAGAACTACCGGAACTCTCGTATATTACTGGTTAGAACGAAAAATGTTATGGTCATTCTGGAAAACAATTTGGCAATTTCTTGTAACGTTAAACAGACATTTACCATACCATCCAGTAATCTCGCTCCTAGGTACTTACCCTAGAAATATGAAAACTTATGTTCACACAAAAACCTGTAAACAAATATTCATAGCAGCTCTATATTCACAATCACCCAAAACTCGAAACAACACAAATGTCCAACTGATAAATGCATAAACACTGTGGTACACTCATGTAACGGAATACTATTCAGCAATAAAAAGAAATGAACTATTGATCCATGCATAGCACTGCTGAATCTCAAAGACATTATGCTGAGGAAAAGAAGCCAGTCTCCAAGTTACATGCTATAGGATTCCATTTATATGACACTCTGGAAAAGACCCACCTATGAACACAGAGCACAGGTCAATATTTGCCAGGGGTCAGGGTTGGGTAGACAGTCTGACTACAAAGGGGCACCATGAGCAAAATTTTTTGGAGTGATGGAATTGTTCTGAATCCTGATTGTGATGGTGGTGGTTACACAAATTTATACATGGGTTACAGCTTGTGAAATGTATACCCAAAAAAGGTATTTTGTATATAAACTTTTAATAAAAGTCATTTTAAAGAGGCAAATGAAAATATTTGAGGGAAGGATACTTTTTTCCCAAATAAATCACTGGGTTCAATTTTAATATTTAGTTTATGCAAATTTTGAAGAATAGATCTTATAGTACTGATAGAAGTTTCAATGGTCAAAATCCATTTCGTCAACCAAGTTAAGAAAGACAGTGGCTTAGAGGCATGTTCAAACTCTCAGACTTTAATTTTAATTGGACAAATCATCAATCCATGGGGTGGCTGTCCAGATAAAAAATGTAACTCAAATCATATACTGCTATGAAAAACTGAAAGTCAATTTTCAAACTCTAAATGTTTCATTAATCTCAGAAATTAAATCCCTTAAGAATCATGACCCATCAAGCATCGCACTCCCTTCTGCAGATATTTACTCTTTTTTGCCCCTGGCCTTCAAAATACTGAAAGAAAAAAAACTTACAGCTTTAAGGGTAAGATCACACTGAAAAACAAGTTTCTGGAGTTGTGTTAAAATTTCTCTTTTGGTATTTTCTAGATCATTTCGTCTCTCTTCAACATTTGTCACACAAACTTTGTAGAGTTCATTTGCTTCTTCTACCTTCAGGAATATCACAGAAAAAAAAAATAACACTGACCACTAGAATTTACATTTTAAAACAAATACATATATAATAAAACTCAATTTAAATAATTGAAAAATCTTTTTATACAAAAATTATGAAATAATCTGTTTCAAAGAGAATATTTCTAAAGATAACAATCTGTTCCGGTCAGTGATTCATGGGCACCTGACTTTAACGGACAGTCAAGTAGGACTTACAATTAGTATACTATGTACGAAATACATGTGTACTTCTATTTAACAGCCTTTTCTATTTACAGTCACCATTTTCTTTATAATCTTCTTATAAACAATATAAAGTTCCAGCCTAGCTTTGCTATCAGGTACTGGAATCAGTATACATATACACACAGTTGCCTAAAAGTTGAACTTCCTGAATAATCAAGTCAAAATATTAAACTACTGCTTTCTCTAAGATACTTTTTCATAAACAAACCCAAAGATTTAGAAGGTAGGCAAAAACCTCTTAGCATACTGATTCTCAGCGTGTGGATCCCACCACCAGCAGCAGCAGCATCACCTGGGGACCTGTTGGAAGTGCAAGTTGCCTGGGGCCAATCCTAGAGCTACTCAATCAGAAACTCTGGATGGGGGGAGGAGGGGGCAGTAGCCTGTTTTAACAAGCCTTCCAGGCAATCCTGAGCCTTAGCAGATTATTGCTAATTCAACTTGCAAACAAAAAAGATAATTACTTTTTGAAGAGCCTCCTCT
This sequence comes from Puma concolor, assembly GCF_028749965.1. Classification (NCBI taxonomy): domain Eukaryota; kingdom Metazoa; phylum Chordata; class Mammalia; order Carnivora; family Felidae; genus Puma; species Puma concolor. The sequence goes on from NC_141674.1 coordinate 80,398,020, forward strand.
TCCAACCTTCGCTTTTTTTCTAGCTGCTTGTTGAGATTTTTGACTACTCCACCACTTGAGCACAGATGCTCCTCTTCTGCACGAAACATGGAAGATTTTGCTTTTTCGTACTCATCCTGACGTTGCATGCATAACAGTTTTGCCTTTTTAAGAGCAGTCTCTGTTTCAAGCTACACAGAAAAAAAAAAAAGACTATTAAATGCAGAATAAGAAACCCTAATGTATAAGCTTCTTTAGCATATTCAACAAGCTAATTAAGACAGCATTTTAGAAAAACTACAGAGTAAGATGCATCTTCTACGGTAGATGCTTATATACTGCAGATGATTTTAGATATTCACAAATAGGTAGATGAAACTCCATCATAACTTATTTTTTTGTTTTTGTTTTTTAAATTTACATCCAAATTAGTTAGCATATAGTGCAACAATGATTTCAGGAGTGGATTCCTTAGTGCCCCTTACCCATTTAGCCCATCCCCCCTCCCACAACCCCTCCAGTAACCCTCAGTTTGTTCTCCATATTTATGAGTCTCTTCTGTTTTGTCCCCCTCCCTGTTTTTCTATTATTTTTGTTTCCCTTCCCTTATGTTCATCTGTTTTGTCTCTTAAAGTCTTCATATGAGTGAAGTCATATGATTTTTGTCTTTCTCTAATTTCACTTAGCATAATACCCTCCAGTTCCATCCACGTAGCTGCAAATGGCAAGATTTCATTCTTTTCAATTGCCGAGTAATACTCCATTGTATATATATACCACATCTTATTTATCCATTCTAGATGAAACTCCATTATAATACTAACCATTTTGTTTTGTTCCTGTTTCCAAAGTTCTTTTATTTCTTTCCTTTGTTTTTCCATTTCATTTTTCCTCCCAAGTAGAGGCTGTCAAGAGCATTTTAAAAAAAGGAAAAAAAGCTGTTATCTAAAGGTATGCTGTTGTTAAAGAAATGTGTATTACACATATACATTTTTACCTGCACAAATTTGTTGGCTTGGAGTGCTGCGATTGTTTGTTGCAAAAGGTGACTGTTTTTGATATCACTATGAAGAGCACTGGTAAATAGAGACTGCAATGGCATAAACTCCTAGAATTCAAAATTGAAAAGTAAATTTTCCAATAGAAATAGCACTAAAGTTCTAGATCTCCCATTACTCTTCTTCAGAGGGAGAAATTTTAAGTTTAGACTTTGTTTTTGCAGAAAAACTAGTCATAAATACGACTATATGAAAAAAATACTGAAGAATATTAATTATAAAACTAGGTAGCAAAACTAGTGGCTAACAAGACAATCAATATTTGCATAAAATTGTGAATTTCCTCATTTTTTTCCATAATGGATATCCATGTAAGTTTAAAAGGATTTTAAGTCTAGGGGTGCCTGGGTGGCTCAGTCAGTTTAGTGTCCAACTTCGGCTCAGGTCATGATCTCATGGTTCATGAGTTCAAGCCCCGCATCAGGCTCTGTGCTGACAGCTCAGAGCCTGGATCCCACTTCGATTCTGTGTCTCACTCTTTCTCTGCCCACACCTGCCGCCCCCCAGCATCCCCCCCCCCCCCCCGCCAGCCTGTGCTCTATCTCTGTCTCTCAAAATTAAATAAATGTTAAAAAAATTTTTTTTTTAAATAAAAGGATTTTAAGTTGAGCATTTCATTTCTTTCCTATATTAACTACACAATTTTCTGATTTTGAGAGGCACTATCAGTAGCTCATTTGGGTAACCTCTTGGTACAAAACCCTAGGAGTTCACTGAACACTTACCTGCATTCCAATGTTACTTCTAGTTGCCTCTGCCAACTTGACAATATTTCTAGTGGACTCCAATTCTGAAAAGGTCAAAGAAAGTATCAGAAGGTAAATTAACTTATTTTTCCCTTCTATACTCTAGAATTATTTGTAATTCCCAATTTAAAGAGTGAGCACACATAGTAGTCTGCATCATATGATACTGTGACTCTTAACCAGAAATGCTCATGAAACCCACTAGGAAACTTTCAAAATATAGTTGTTTGGCCTCAATTCTTAGGAGATGTGACCTAGGCCTGTGTATTGCCCTTTTATAAGGCTATTCAGGTGATTCTGATGGGCATTCCCTATAAAGGGCAAATAATGTGGTAGAAAGAGCACAGGCTTTGGGTAAATCCCATATTCTTCCAGTTACTTATAAAATCCTAGATAAATCTGCTATCTGACCTTAGGCAAATCACCTGTCTTGTTTGCCTGAGCTGTAAAATGGGAAGAATTCTTTTCTTGCCTTCTTTCCAGGGTTTTGGTAAGGATTAAATGAAGTACAGGATGTGAAAGTATTTTGTCAACTGAAAACACTGGGGAAAAAACCTAACTATTAAGATGTTTCCATCGCCTGTGCTCATACACCTATTGTTGCTTTTATTTCTTTTAACCATATTATCTGATTGCAATTCTTTTCACCCACTGAAGTATGACTTCCTTAAAGTCAAAGACAGTATACTATTTGTCTTTGTGTTCCCAGATCGAGTGGTTGGCCCACAGTAAAGTTCAGTAAGTACATTTATTGTAAGAAAAGTCTTTCCTATTTCAAGAAGAGAAAATGGACAATGATTTTATTCACTACAATGAAACAGCTACTAATTTGGAATCACATTAGTCATCGTCTGTAGAAAATGAATTGTGAACAATTTAGTTCTTACAGTCCAAAGTTAATCAGATGCCCTAAAGGGCAACTCACCCAAGTTAAGCTTCTTCTCAACCCATGAAACTATGTTCTTGGTATATTTTGACCACGTTTTAGCATAAGACAAAGCCAATTCTACAGAATCAGTGTTCTTTAATAGCACGCTGTCTAGCTCTATGGGAGAAAAATTTCCTGAAAATAAAAATACCAAGTATATATTAAATATCAGCACATAACTCTAAACAAAGAAGCATTCAAATCCTAAGATGTTCTTCAATGAAAACTGTTTTAAAAAATTTCAAGTGGCAAATTTAGACATAAAGGTCACAGTTCAAATTTAAAATGGTTTTAAATTATAATGTATGTTTTATTCTTAATATATATTCCTATTATTCATCAAGTTACAAGCCCTATAGAATTTTTTTAAGTTTATTTATTTATTTTGAGAGAGTGAAAGAGAGCAGGGGGTGGGGGCAGAGAGACAGGGACAGAGAGAGACTCCTAAGCAACTCCACACTGTCAGTGCAGAGCCAGATGAGGGGCTCAAATCTGAGATTGTGACCTGAACCAAAGTCGGACGCTTAACCAACTAAGCCACCCAGGGGCCCCAAGCCCTTTAGAATTCTTGACCAGTCTCTCCATTATCTATCTACTGTAGCAGGTTTTTTTCCCTTAAGTATTTATGTAAAGTTTGACACATCAGTTTGTGTTAAAAATGAACACTTTAGGTTACCAAGCAAGACATTAAGTAATCCAAAAACACTTATGAAAAGTAATCGCAAAAAAAATTTGACTAACATTTTAAGTACCTCAAGCATTACCTTTTTCATTAGATGAGTCCACCGATTCCACAGAAACATTTTCAAAAGACTTACAACATGGAAGAAAACAAACTTAAGATTAGAGCAGAAGCTAACAGATTTTTGCTTCAGAAACTTTTCATTCTGATTTGTTATGTGACATAATTCCTGTTAAAGAATGTCAAGTATTTAGAACTCAAAGGGCTTAAGAAATCTGTTTAAATGCTATGACATCTTATAAGAATTGTATACCTATTTACAACTGCAGTTCTCAAGATCTAAGAATAAATAACCTCATTGTTTGCTAACAGCATTAACATTAATAAATCCATTCAAAACATACAATTCTGCAAATTTTAAAAATATTAGGAAGTTATAGAAGCAATCTAAATATTTATATTGTCACTTAAACAGAATACAAAGACCTGCTTCTTCCAGCCATCTTTTACCATTTTATCATATAATAAGCATTTCTCTGAAGGTCTAGTGAACAGTTTAGTGCAGAATGTTCTATGATGATGGAAATGTTCTGTATCTGCACTGTACAATAAGGTAGATACTAGTTACATGTGGTTATTTGAGCATATGAAAAGTGGCTAATGTAAATCAGAAGTATATTTTTTATTTTACTTAATTTAAATTTAAGGAGTTACATATGGCAAGTGGCTACCTTACTGGACAGTGTAGGAAAACATATCTACCAAAAATGTGAGATCTTAAACAAATTTGATCTCTTTGGTTGGGCAATACAGACCATGCAGGGATTCAATGCAAAAGGGATTAAAGAGACTGGGTTTGAAGTCCAGCACTCACTTAGTAGCTGTAGGACACCGGGCTCAATATTTAAGCTCACGTAACTTTGGTTTGCCCTCTGTAAAATGGGGATAAGAACACTACTTCCCTAAGGCTACTTTAAGGATTAAGATGGTGGAGGCTGAGCACAGTGCATAGTACATAATAAACAGCATTAAGTAAATGGCAACTAGTATTTAAAGATATTTTTCAAAACTCTTCACCAAAGTAACTTTACTTTACAATTAGAATTCTATCATCATGGACCTTTAAAGCTCAATCTCGGTTTTATAATTAAAAACTGCAAAAAGGAAAACAAGGTGCAAAAGAAAAAAGGAAAAAGTGTTTTCCTATTAAGAATTATTATAATAAGTGTGCACAATAGAGGCACAAAAACAAGAGATACGAGTCACACCAAAAATTTTAATTGTCCAGAGCTGTCACACTGATATAATGTTATTATATCTTCTGAATTAGTAGTTATGTTTAAAAGATAAAATTAAAGGAAAATTATAAATAATAGCAAAATAATTAAAGATCACTAGTGTGATATGGTTTATACATTACCCTCCCTGACTAATCAATGGATGACCTCAGAAGTAATCATTATTGTTTTCTCAGTGTTACTGTACATATAACAAATACTTCAATTAGTCGTTCATATTTTGTATCGTTTTAAGATCTGCAGTTTTTATACTACTTTGATATAATACAAAATACTTGGCACAGTTCCAAGTATTTGCTGAAATCTTTTTGGATTTGAACATTCTTAACAAGAAATGATCAACATATATCCTTATTGCAGTTTTTTAAAAATGATTATTTGTTTGTTTATTTATTTATTTATTTATTTATTTTGAGAGCAAGTGAGGGAGGGGCAGAGAGAGGGAGGGAGAAGATAGAATCTCAAGCAGTCTCCCAGTTGTCAACCCAGAGCCTGACACAGGGCTCAATCCCATAACCATGAGATCAGGACCTGAACTCAAATCAAGAGTTGACACTTAACTGAGCCACCCAGTACCCCCTTATCACAGTTTTGAAAAATAGCTTCTTGCATTTAGAGAACAATTTTTAGTCAAACAAAAATATTACTATTATAAATCTTTAAAGCAATATTCTACAAATATTCTTCATGTTCTATTATTCCACAGCAATTTTTCTTCAAATTGGGAACCAGAACTGGAATCCTCTGACATAATACTCTTAGGCAGAATTAAGACCTTCAGGTCTACTAATAAGTGTTTCATGGTAACAAACTATAGGCTGTGTAAAAAGATTAACACCCTCTCTACTTCTTGCATTATTTTTCTGTTTCCACCAATCTTTAAGATCTGTGACAATGTCAGGAAGAAAAAATGGTTAAGAATTACTTACTAAAATTTTGGACCGTATGACATATAGATTCATTACATAAAACACCATAAAACTATCAGAGATAGTCTTTTAAAATGATAGCTCCACTTAGAAAGTATAATTAAATTTTTGCTCCAGAAACTGACCATAATCATATTAAAAAAATTTTTTTTAGGGGCGCCTAGGTGGCTCAGTCAGTTCAGCGTCCGACTTTGGCTCAGGTCATGATCTCGTGGTCCGTGAGTTCCAGCCCCGCGTCGGGCTCTGTGCTGACAGCTCAGAGCCTGGAGCCTGTTTCAGATTCTGTGTCTCCCTCTCTCTGACCCTCCCCCATTCAAGCTCTGTCTCTCTCTGTCTCAAAAATAAACGTTAAAAAAAAAAATTTTTTTTTTTAAATTTTTTTTAATGTTTATTTATTTTTGACAGAGAGACAGAGCATGAGGAAGGGAGGGGCAGAGAGAGGAGGAGACACAGAATCGGAAGCAGGCTCCAGGCTCTGAGCTGTCAGCACAGAGCCGGATGCGGGGCTCGAACTCACAGACTGCGAGATCATGACCTGAGTTGAAGTCGGACACTCAACCAACTCAGCCACCCAGGTGACTCTACCATAATTATATTTAAAATGAACTGATCTGTTTTTCTTGCTCAACTCAAAAACTATCAAAGACTACTGCTGAGATTAAAATCAGGAAATTACTGAAATATTATGTTAAAAATATTAAACTCTCTGCTTTCACACAAACCTGGCTTACCTTGCTTTCCCGAGAAACAGGCAGCCGCAATAATGAATCATTGCCTACATCTCCCATAAGGAAGTTTGTCAGGCTATCCAGGGAAGTAAGAATAAGAAACAGAAATAAAAAGACAAGTCATTACATTGCTCTGTCACAGGCTTTACCTTCAACATGTAATCTAGAATAAATTTTTTTTTAAGTAAGAACCTTAGAAATAAACTCCTAGGAACTTATTCACACAGTCACTTGCAAATGGATGTTGCTTCTGAACAGCTCTAAAGACACTGGCAAATACAGTAATAAAACAATAATGAATATAGCTTTTCCAGTATTGTGACAATATTTTATATTGGTTAATATTTACTTTCCAAGTCTCTACTGATGTGACATATTCTGAGATACCCAGGCCCAAATTCTTTAAATGACAGTCTCTACTTACATATTCCCAAAGGTAAAGGCCAAGGTTTCAATGGAAGAAAATACTTCTTTGAAGAGATCGTTTTTATTTTCTTCATTAACTTCTGTGAAGTTCACAGCTATGGGGAAAGGTTGGTTACAATAAATGAGAGAGAAAACATTTTATTTTTTAATTATTTTTTTAATGTTTATTTTTGAGAGAGAAAGAGAGCACACGTGAGCATGTACATGATCAGGCAGGGGCAGAAAGAGATGAGGAGAGACAGAATCCCAAGCAGGCTCCGCGCTGCCAGCCTGGAGCCTGACACAGGGCTCAAACTCACTAACTGTGAGATCATGACCTGAGCCAAAATGAAGAGTTGGATGCTTAACTGAGCCATCCAGGTGCCCTGAGGGAGAAAACATTTTAAACTAGATTCACACAAAGTCATTTAATCTCTTAAAAATTCACCATTACTTCTAGAAGCACTAGAAGATTTGGGAACTGAGAAGCCTAATACACAAAATGAATATGATGTTCAAGTTCTTCATTAAAAAAAATCATACAAAAGAATCAGCTTGCATAAAAGTAGCTGGCATTCCAAACTTCCTACTCCATGCATTACATAATTTAACACATCTAAAAAGTGATGCAATGTGAAATCAATCCATCTTGAAGTCACAGAGTCCATATTACATCAGACCTCTCATTAAGAGCACCCTATTTTCTCTATGTTTATTGCTTTACGGCATTTAAAAAAATAGATAAATGCACTGTGGGCCCACTTTAGTCAAATGAACTATATTTTTCACTAAGAATTACCACTAATTGACACCATATATACATTTGACACAGCATAAATCCTACATACAAAGCATATCACATAAACACCCAATGCTTTAGAAAATTGAAATTCCTAGTTATTTATAGCTTTATTTCTTTCAGGCTCTTGGGCTCTGAGGTTCAGGCTAATTTGATATATATAGCTGTCTCTTGTTTGCCAAAGAGACAGTCCAACCATTTTGCATTTTGTGAAAAGCAAATTGTGAAACATAACTGAAAAAGGTTTCTTATTATAACTTCTCTAGGCACCTTTGTTAAAAGCCCAGATATAATTTACCAAGACAAAATCTGAAGGTGGAATTGGCAATTTTTTTTAAAGTAACCCCTTCTACTTAAGTTGAGTTTAATGAGCAATTGGCTCCCTGTGTCCCGTCCTCCCTAGGATCCTAGCCAGTAAAGGAAAGGTAAAGAGACCAAGTGAAGAGGAAGCCATCCTTTGCTTAAAACAAGATGTTTTAAAGCTTGGCTGCACAATACAATCATTGCTTAAAACCAAAAATCTGGGTCCTACCGCCAAAAATTCAGATTTAAAAGGTCTGATGAAGCATTGGTATTTGTTCAAAAATCTAGGAAGTTTAAAAACCAAAAATCTGGTCCTACCACCAAAAATTCAGATTTCAAAGGTCTGATGGAGCATACGTATTTATTCAAAAGCTCTCCCAGGTGATTCTAATGTGCAACTGGGGTTGAAAATGCTTGCTGGAAAGCAAGAATTCCTAAGCAAGGATGAACGAAACCTCAAGCCTCTAAACCTCATGAAATTACAACCAAGCTTTTACATGGATAAGCCTCTGTAGACATGAGGGGCTCAGGTCTATATCTTTTATTAGACTCTTCTAAAGTATCCCCAATACAAACAAAAAGAAAAACTTAAGAACCACAATAAATAATTTAAAAACTATTTTTGGACTTCTGCTCTGGCCAAGATGGAAAATCAGGTTTATACTTCTGTCTGAAACAACTAGAAGAAACTCATACCAAATACATGAAACAAAAATTTTCAAGACATTGGCTATCAGGCAATGAAGGACAAGTATCTTGACAGACAAGAAACATGGGAAACAAGAAACATGGAAAGCTCAACAAGAGCCCCAGCTTACTGCCTAACATCACACAAATTACATTTCCCAGCAAAGGAAACTACTATGGATAAAGGTCACTTTATAATAATGGAGTCAATTTATCAAACATAATTCTATACAGTTATGCCCCTGATAAACAACTGAAAATGCATGAAGCAAAACCTAGAATTGCAAATAGACAAATTTATTTACAGTTACAGCCAGAGATTTCAATAGCCCTGTCTCAATAATTGACAGAACAGGTAGATGGAAAATCAGTAAGGATATGGAAGACTTCAACGATACTATCAGCCACCTCTCCTAGACAGACATTTATAGAACGTTCCATCCAGTAACAGCAGAACACGTCTTTTCAAATACACACTAAATATTTGCCAAGATAGACTACATAATGGGCCATAAAACAAGTTAAAATGTGTTTAAAAGGATTCAAATCAGGCAAAAAATGTCCTGTGACTAGATGGAATTAAATTAGAAATAACGGAAAGATCTCTGGAAAATCCCAGATACCAGGAAACTAAATAACACACTTCTAAATAACCCATAGCTTGAAGAAGAAAAAAGGAAATTAGAAAATGTTTTGAACACAAGGAAGATGAAAACACAACATATCAAAATTGATGAAGAAGGGGGTGGCGCCTAGGTGGCTCAGTAGGTTAAGCATCTGACTCTTGATTTTGGCTCAGATCATGATCTCATAGTTCATGGGATGGAGTTCAGCGTCAGGCACTGTGCTGAGAGTGTGGAATCTGCTTGGGATTCTCTCTGCCCTTCCCCCCATGCCTTTCTCAAGACAGACAGACAGACAGACAGACAGACAGAAAGAAAGAAAGAAAGAAAGAAAGAAAGAAAGAAAGAAAGAAAGAAAGAAAGAAAGAGTTTTAATAAAAGGCAGGCAGGTGTAGAAAGGAGGGTTTACAAAGGGGTACACATCATCTGAACTGTGACAGTTTCACAGGGTATGCATGTCAAAATTGATCAAATTGTGTCCTTTAAATACATGTACTTTATTGCATTATCAGTTATATGCTGCTTTAAACATCTCATTGGAAAGTAAACTTTATTATTTTTTTTATTTGGATTTTATATTGAGGTGTTTTTTTTTTGAAGATTTCATTTTTTATTTTTTATTTATTTTTCTTTTTTTAAAAAAAAATTTTATTTTTCAACGTTTATTTATTTTTGGGACAGAGAGAGACAGAGCATGAACGGGGGAGGGTCAGAGAGAGAGGGATACACAGAATCGGAAACAGGCTCCAGGCTCTGAGCCATCAGCCCAGAGCCTGACGCGGGGCTCAAACTCACGGACCACGAGATCGTGACCTGGCTGAAGTCGGACGCTTAACCGACTGCGCCACCCAGGCGCCCCTATTTATTTTTCAACATATGAAATTTATTGTCAAATTGGTTTCCATACAATACCCAGTGCTCATCCCAAAAGGTGCCTTCCTCAATACCCATCACCCACCCTCCCCTCCCTCCCACCCCCCATCAACCCTCAGTTTGTTCTCAGTTTTTAAGAGTCTCTTATGCTTTGGCTCTCTCCCACTCTAACCTCTTTTTTTTTTTTCCCCTTGGAAAGTAAACTTTAAATAGTAACTTATAATGTATATTTAAAATAACTTATAACCAGCAAAAATGTAAAGCCTACTTATATTTCCTAACCTTAACCTGTTAGACTTTAAAGAAAAAAAAAATACCTTATAACACCACACCAAATTCTACAATTATTGTCTCTTTCCTAAATGGTTTTCATAGCACTAAACATGACTGGGAGATTTAAGAAGTAATTGTGAATAGTGAAAAGGCACTTACTTGAACATCTTCTTTCTTTGCCTTCCTCCTTACTTGAATGAAATTACAACCATCCAATGAAAATTCCTATTATTGCCCTTGCCTCCAATTCAAAACAGCCCTATATTTCTAACATCCTTTCTTTTTTTTTTTTTTTTTTTTTCTTTTTCTTCTGCTCAGTGTTTCAAAGAAAAGTCTTTGGCTCCTTTCCAGTAATAAATCTTCCCACTCTCTCCTACATTCTCCAAAACTCTGGGCCACCTTCCTCCATAGTTTTATTATCTCTCACTCAACTGACATTTTTTCTGGGGCGCCTGGGTGGCTCAGTCGGTTGAGCGTCTGACTTTGGCTCAGGTCATGAGTTTGAGCCCCACATCGGGCTCTGTGCTGACAGCTCAGGGCCTGGAGCCTGCTTTGAATTCTGTGTCTCCCTCTTTGCTCCTCCCCTGCTCACACTCTTGTCTATCAAAAATAAATAAAGATTAAAAAAAAATTTAACTGACATTTTTTCTTATGCTACTAACATACTCAAATCTTTCCTATGTGAAAAAACTTTAATTTTACCATATTTCCTCTTAAACCTAACATCCAACTTAATATTTATTTATTTATTATTATTATTATTTTTTACTGCCAAATCTCTATAAATAGGTCATAACTAAATTCACCAGAATTTGGCTTTTCATCCAGTTTAATCGTTATCAGAGGCTGAAAAACTTTGTCTGTAAAGGGCTTGAGAGCAAATAGTTTAGACTTTTCAGACCATACGGTAGGTTGTAACTATTCAACTTGGTCTAAAGGAGCCATACATAAATGAATGAGATATGGTGATATATAAATGAGTAAGAATGGCTGTGCTCTGGCAAGACTTTATTTACAAAAATAGGCAGGCCAGATTTGGCCCACCAGAAGTAGTTTGCTGAGCCTGGTTAAGAGAATGGGTCCCGAAGCCAGTCTGCCTAGGTTAAATCTAACTATGTCTCCTACTAAGTTAAGTAACACAACTGCTCTGTGCCTCAGTTTCCTTATTTATAAAATATGGACGATAGTATGTATTTTGAGAACTGTTATAAAAACGAATGAACTCAGAACAGAGCCTGCTACACAGAAAATGCTCAATAAATGTTAGTTATTATTTTCACTCAAAACCACTTTGAACACTGGCAACAAAAACCTATTGGTCAAACTTGGAGGCCTTTTTTCTTCCAAGTTTTCATCCTACCTGACTACTCTGCAACTCTCAACAACTCTACCACCTAATTTGTGTGCAACCTTGGGCAAATCTCTCTATGTCCCAGCTTCCTTATCTGCAAAGTAAGAGTTGACAGAACAATATAGTATTGACCTGAAAAATTTGCTGTGCAGATTAATAGCATAATCCAAGCAAAATTTAACAGTGTCTAGCATACAGGAAGTGTATCGTCAATAATGTCTGCTATTACTACTACAAATATTAACCACTTGCTTCCATCTTGAAGTCTTCTGCACTGTTAGAAGCAGTTTGTTATAGATAGTAACTAGAAGGAGAGGGCTTCAGAGTTTCAGACCAGAGTTCAAATCTAACCATTACCACTTCTGGAGTTATTCTGGATACATCACCTCACTGCAATTTCTTCGTCTGTAAAATGGTATATTATTCAAAGAAATGTCAAGCGCTTAGAGTACCCTGCTTGATAGTGAACATGGTGCCCTCACGTTCTATATCTATCTATTGACAATTTTACTTAATAGTCATTCCACTCAGCCTGCAGTTCTCACTTTGGCTCTCTTCTCTATACATTATGCCCACAGAATCACATCCTCTTTCATATCTTTGAGGTAAATGGATCCTTAAAAACTACCTGTCTAGTTTTAACCTCTGAGCTCCAGATCCACACTTCCAATGGTCTGTTTGATATATTCCTTCTGCTTCCCAGGCTTTACCCGCATTATAATCTCAACATGTCCTAATTGAACTCTACCCTCTCTTCTGGTCTGCCCTTTAAGCCAACTCTTTTCCATACATTTCTTAGCTCATTATCTTTACTTTCAAGATGCCTCTAAAATATTTTCTTCCTTTCCATTCCCACTGCCACTTAGTTCAAAAGGCCACATTTTACTTCTAGTCTGGACTATTTAACAACCTGCTAACTGGTTTCTCTGTCTCCACTCTCTTCTTCCTATTAGACATTCTTCAAAATTCCATCAAAATTTTGCTCAAGGTTTAAATAATTGTCTCCCTTGGGTTCCTTATTAAGTCACTAAGCACTAAGGCACATTTAGTATCTCTTTAAGAAATCACATGAATAGCTTTCATACATATCATCTATTAGTGACTTTCAAACTTTTTTGACCACAACCTTGCGTAAGAAATACATATTATATCATGACCAAGTATACCATACACACATAATAGTTATAAGTTATATAATACCTATAAAGTTTCTGAAACATTCTTAGGTCTTTTTTTTTTTTTAAGTTTATTTATTTATTTTGAGAGACAAAGAGTGAGCAGGGGAGGGGCAGAGAGAAAGAGAAAGAATTCCAAGCAGGCTCTGTGCTCTCAGCACAGAGCCTGATGTGAGGGTCCATCTCATGAACCGTGAGATCATGACCTGAGCTGAAATCAAGGGTAGGATGCTTAACCGACTGAGTCTCCCAGAAACCCCACATCCTTACATCTGATACAATACTGTTGTATTCTGGTTTTTCTTTTCTATTCTCTTTTGTATTTTAAAAATGTTGGTCACAATCCACTAACCTGATGTCATAAATTAGGGACCACAGGTGAAAACCACTGAATTAAAAGATATAATGAAGAAAATTTTCACCTTATGCATGGGAAAAAATGTTTAGGGGAAAAAACAAACCAAAAACAGTAAGACTTACAAAATGAAAACCTTAAGTTGCTTCTGAGAAACATAAAAGACAACTTGAAGAAATGAAATGCATACTTATGTTTTCAGAAATGCTAAGTATATAACTTCTCCTTAATTCATAACTTTAATTATGACTTTATGAATTTATAAACCTTACTCATCCCCTCAAAAATACCAATAGATATTTTTGGGAACTACATAAGCCAATTCAAAAGTCCTGATGGAAAAATAAAATCCTGAACAAAAAGAGTAATAGAAAGAGGAGTTACTCCTTTCAGACACTAAAACATACTTTACAACTACAAGAAAGATGGTGTGTATTGGCACATGACTTAACAAATCAGTGGGACATAATACAGTCCAAACATGGATATAAACACATATGCCAGTTTAGTGTACTTATGATAAAAAGGGTATCTCAAATCAGTCAGGAAAAGATGAATTATGTGATAAGTAAGCCAGACATGTAGATACTCTAGAATGTATCAAGGACTTAAATTTAGTAAATGACACCATGACAACATTCAATGAAAAAACACTGGAGAATGCTATTATAATCTCAGAGCAGGGAAGTCCTTCCTATTACTTAAAACCCAAGAACCATACAAAAGATTGATAAATTTATTCTTTTTTTTAATGTTTATTTATTTTTGAGAGAAAGAGGGCTGGGGAGAGGCAGAGAGAGAGGGAGACAGAGGATGTGAAGCAGGCTCCGCACTGACAGCACAGAGCCCGATGTGGGGTCTGAACTCATGAACTGTGAGATCATGACCTGGGCCAGAGTCAGACACTTAACCAACTGAGCCACCCAGGTTCCCAAGACTGATAAATTTAAATGCAAAAATAAAATAAAATACCATAAGCACATCAAAAGATAAAGGAAGTCTGCAACTTACATCAAAGTTTAAGGACTAATTTCACTTAACACAGAGTTTCTACAAATCAAAATAGAAAAAAAAGACCAACCATCAAAAAAAAGGGTCAACTCACATAGAAGGATGTATAAATGCCTCCAAAGCATATGAAAAGACAACTGCACTCAAAATAAGGGAAATGCAAATCAAATCTACACCGAGATGCCAATTTTTACTATTAGACTGGATAACAAAGTGTGGTAACCAACTGTGTTGGCAAAGGTGCGGTAAATCAGCATTTTCAGCACTGCTATCAGAAAGGCAGAACCACTGCAAAGGGTGTTTAGCAATATCAGAAATACAAATACAAATGAATAAGGCTATTCATCAAAGCATTATTTGTAACAGAAAAAAATTGGAAACAATCCAAACATCTATTAGTGAACTGGTTAAATAAATTATATAGCACATAAATATAACAGATTACCATGCAGCTTTGAAAAAAACAGAACAAATCACAACAAAAGAATTAGGAAATGCTTTATGTACAGAACATAACTCAGAACAATGAGCAAGGAGCAAAAAGGCTACCATTTGTGTAAAAAGGAAGGTAAAGAAGAGAACATATTGTATCATTTATATATGCATAACATGTCTCTGGAAAGATACACAAAAAAATCAATAATAGTTGTCGCTTATCCAGGTAAAGGAAAGGGTAGCTAAGTGAGATAAAATAGACACTTCACTGTTGAATACTCTTTTATGCCATTTGCATTATGAACCATTTGAATGTACTGCCTATTAGAAAATTAAGTTTTCAAAACAGAAAGAAGACACGAGGCTTCTACAATTTTAGATATGTAATTAAAAGCTTTTTTTGTCAATTTTTTGTCAATTTTTAAATCTAGGGCAAAATACAGATCATGAAAAACCTAAATAAATGGTCCTAGTCCTATTAATTTATATTACAAGACTGACCAAAATAACTATAAATCATGAAAACACAAATACTTAAGTACCTAACAAATTACTGAGCGCTGAAGATGTCTTTTATCTACTTCAAAAATAAGCTGTATCTCTCTTACCATATTGCAAATATTTTGTCAGACTGAACTTCCTGCTTGGAAACAGGAGGAGACACAGGAAATACAAATCACTATTAGAATGAATGAGGAAAACCTTATCTTTTAAAGTTTTTAATTTAAAGTTTTAAAATGTTCTTTTAAAGTTATTAAAAAGGTAAATTCCAAAGTTAAAATAAAAAGTAAAAGGAGTTAAAGATTCCAATTTCATTCCGATGCATTTAGTATGCAGAGGAAGCAGACAGACTTTATGCATTAACACCTGTAGAAGCACAAACAAGATTAGACCTCCATGATTCTAAAGTCATTCTGTGTATGTCATCTTTTAATGTTTTGGTATATTTGTCAAATGCATCGACAGTGAAGACATTCAGAACAAGTCATGTCACCTTTGTTTTTTTAAATGTAATCACGGGTTTAAAACAAAATGATCTTCACGTTCCTGTCAGCTTTCTGATCCTAATGTATGACAGCTTTTTTTCTTTAAATTTTCCCCCTTTAAAATAGAAATAAAAACACGCTTTTATAGGTTTTTTTTAAATATTAAAATAGCATATGCAAAATATCTAGATTGCCAGAGAACAGAGATTCAAAAATAGTTTCTACCTCCCCCTTGCCTTTCCAGGGTTTTAAAATTAAATTATCATTAGAAGAAAAAATTAAGTATGTTTGAATTTGACCTCAATTTTTCGGGTCACTGAATATTTTTCATTTGAGGTATCAGTGATGTTCTTAGATGGCCTCAACAATAAGAGTGAGCTGGAAAGGTTTTATTTAAACACATAAATTTATACCAAGGAAAACACAATTTAAAAAATTTTCTAATCTCATGGGGCATATTGAAACAGAAGTTTAGGAACAAAAAAGTAATCTTTTAAATTTCACCCAACACAAAAGTAAAATTGTAACAATAATCCCAAGGGTAAAGACACTCATAGTGGGAGATAATATTCAAAAGATTGCTTTACCTCAAAGGAAAAAAGATCTCCAAGGCAGCTGAGAGGCCACTTTCTTCAAGTCTGTTTCTGGAATGTGGACACCAACTATACACAGGCACACTCCTTCCCCAGGACATCCTGACTGCACACAATAGCTACTGACAACAATTGAATGAACTGTGGTCGCTATTTCCAAGCATGGAAATTTTACTATCTATAGACGCAAATTTCCCTATCTAAGTTAAATGACACTTATAAACAATCTATTTAAAAACAAATTTGGTTACCAAGCGCATTTTTAAAAGTCGCAACAGAAACTACCCATTTTTCTCATTTAAAGCCATCTATATGTTTCTCAATGTTTGAAATACGGGGGGAAAAAAAAAGAACCACACAAACACAATACATCTATGTCAAAAAACAGAGGAAGTGTTCTTCAGGTATATGGACCATATTTTATTTTATTTATTTATTTTTTTTTTAAATTTTTTTTTTTTCAACGTTTATTTATTTTTGGGACAGAGAGAGACAGAGCATGAACGGGGGAGGGGCAGAGAGAGAGGGAGACACAGAATCGGAAACAGGCTCCAGGCTCTGAGCCATCAGCCCAGAGCCTGACGCGGGGCTCGAACTCCCGGACCGCGAGATCGTGACCTGGCTGAAGTCGGACGCTTAACCGACTGCGCCACCCAGGCGCCCCAGGACCATATTTTATTGACAAGCTTTTTATTTTGTCCTCATGCCTCACTCATCCCTTGACACTTGCCCTTTGCCTTCTCTAGATAGGAGTGTGTTCACCAATTGCACCATGTTCTTCACATCCAGATTTCTCGTGCAAGTGCCCCAAATCACAGTCCCAACCTCCACCACCCCAACTCAAAAATGCCCACTCAACCTCTGAGACTCAGTACAGTAATTTCCCTGCCCCAAAGAATCCTTTCCTTTCCTTACTCAACCTGCAGGTAATCACTTTCTACAATTACATTACTTGAATTCATATTACTTGTAAGTGACATACAACACTGACAATCACTTCTTGTACTCTAATTTAAAATTCCGTGACATCTTTCTCCAGACCATCTCCTTACTTCTTAGGTGTTCATCAGGTTTCTCCATCCTCTCTCTGTCCCTGGGATCTCTTACTCAGCCTATATTTACTCTGCACAGTCTGAGTTGGTCACCTTCTTCCATTACCACCTAGACACCACACCTTTCAAGTCTGCCTCTTCAACTCACATTAATCATCAACATCCTGCATTTCATCAAATCAGTATCCATCCCCTCCTCTAGAACAACCACATTCCACCTCCACCACACTCAAGCTTCTGCCTTAGATCAGACTGCCAATCCACATCCAGTCCCTTATTTCTACTAATCTCCTAACTGAATTCCGTCTCATTCTTCTCAAATACTCCCTTCACTTTCAATCCTTCTTATGTACTGTAGTCCAGAAAAACAGATTCTAACACTTTGGGTGGCAAGTCCTTTCATTAGAGGATAAATCCTAATTCTTGATTCTTTATTATATGTAATACACGTGTGTGTGTTTATCCATACATATAATTAGTTTCACTTTTTTTACATTAAAAAAAAAGTCTTTTTCTCTATTCAGCTCCCTCCTTTAAGTGGAGTTGCTACAAATTACCATTTTCCAGCACCAATTGTCCTCACAAAACAAGGACTTTTGTACACTAATGACCTACTTCAAAAGAGCATGCCCTCTTTCAAAAAACTCAAAAATTTTAAATATCATTTGTTTAATTTATTTCAGGTAGTATTTTTAGGCTGCTTCCTGCCAAGTAAGTTTTAATTTTCGAAAGGAAAAGAGTTTTAGGTGTGACTCCATGGGAATATCCACATATCAAAGTATACATAACTCCTACTGACACGTGATACCAATACCACATGGGGAGATGGCACTATAGTCATTATAGACCAAAATGTATCACTTGGATGCCTTTTGCCCACACCACCCACATTTAATAGATCTTTCTTACCTTTCACTTTTGCAGTAAGCATTTCTGCAGCATTTTGAAGATCAACAGAATTGAGGTTCTGATGTTTATTCATTACAGATTTTAAAACACGGAGGAGTTCATCCAGACGTATATGAATGACTTCTTTAAAGCAATCTTAAAGAAAAAAAAAAAGGTTTGTTTCCCACCAGGTTTCAGGAATGCAAACTATGACAGATCATTTTGAAACACACTTTAAGTAGAAGCAGTGGCCCCACAATTTTTGCCCACTATACGTTCACTTGTGTTTTCACCATTGCAGTTAGTATATATAGTTTATACAGCCTTCAAAAATTCATAATTGTTTTAAGTCAGTAAAGATTTCAGTTACAGTCAAGTTAGTACTACCTTTTTCAGTTTTCCCAGTCTAAATATGTCTCCAGATTTCCTTTGAGGCAACTTCGAGGTCAGTTTTTCCTGTTTTATAGTTTCAACCATAACATGCTTTAGAATATATATGGTAACAGAATTAAAGCTCAACAATACCTGGTATATAAACTAATACTAAAGAACACTTACATGTCAAGTTTCCACATTAGAATTGATTCTTTGCATTAGGTAATTATTAGATTAAAAGTCATATAAGAACTACCATTTGACCTGCCCATTTTAAAAACCTGTGATATAATTTACATATGACAAAATACACAGATCTTTATATGGTTCAATGAATTTGTGTGCTTTTAGGAAAATCGAATTTGTTGCCAATGATGAAAAATTGAGACATCATTCCAAAAATTCCAGATTTCTGCAATTTACTCTTGAAAACTCAAAATCTGGTTATAGCAGGCTCACATCCTCCTTGGCCATAAGCAGCTGTAACAAAGCAGCACTGCTCTCTTGGGTACCCCCTTCTTCCCAGTCTCTACCTGTCTACCCCAAGCCTGCTCTGCTCATTTATACCAACTCTGGGCAGATGGAGGCAGGCAGGATTTTATAATCCCTGGAAACAAGGTGGCCATATGAATTATCATTCAAACCAAAACACTCTAAGCAAGTAAAAAGGGTAATGCTACCCATAATCGTGTCAGCACAATAGGCATATTCCTGGACTGTCATCCCAGGCAAATAAGAACGTATAATCACCCTAAACTTTGAAATCCCTCAAGTAATCCTCAAACATCTAAAAGGACAACCACCTTAAATGCAATACTCTGATGTAATATTCCTTTCTGTAGCCTTACATATAGCGCTAGTTTAATAATAGTTAACATTTATTAAGGGGTTCCTAGGTGCCAGGCACTGTTAAAAGCACTTAAAAAGGTATTATCTCATTTAACTTTCATATCAATCTAATTAGGTAGATAATTTTAAAATACCTATTGTACAGTTGAGAATATTGAGGTACACCTAAGTTCACCAAGTTACTAAACTGTGGGGCCAGAATTTGAACCCAGAGAGTATAATTACAGAAGCCATGCTCTTAATGTTACACTGCCTCCCTACTGAAATAGCTTAAAAAGCAAACAAAACCCATTTTTTAAACACAATGTCATCTTATACAAATTTTTCAGAAATGTTAAAAAGATAACCATCAGAAAGAAAAACTGTCTTTAGATTAAAAAACAAAAATGAAAAATTCTACCACCATCTACCAAATATTCCATTCATTAACTACATTATCAAGAGAAAAAAAATATGTATAAGAGGTGTAGGCAAGGTAGGGAGGAAGATCTATCACGGCAAAGAGTAATTCCAGGAAGAGGCAAACAATAGTTCAGGGAGAGATGGAAGCAGAGAGAACAGAGTACCTTCAGGAGAAAACATGACTCATTCATCCAATAAATTTTAATTTTAAAGGTGCTGGCCTAAGTAACCTTAGAATGAGTGAGTCTATAAGACTAAAAGAAAACAAAATGCACAAAAGTATTATATTCTATTGTATTGACAAAGTGCTTCCAATGAGGCTTTGGTTAATGATTCTGATGTTGTTATACATATGTATTGGAATTGAACAACTGGGTAAATGGATGGTGGATGGTGGGAACCAGGAATCTCACTGTTGGCACAGAAATTCACAAATAAACAGGAGAAGGAGGCTATAAGGATCCATACTGTGGTAGATTACAGTTGGATGCTTCATAAACCTATGTTTATGGAGCACCTGGCTGGCTCAGTCAGTAGGGCATGCAACTCTTCATCTTGGGGTTGTGAGTTCAAGCCCCACGTTGGGTATAGAGATTATTTCAAAATAAAAGCTTTAAAAAACGAATTCATGTTTAGCTTAATACAGACACAGGTGGCTGTATCTAATATAGAAATGTTTATAGATATGTGTATTTACACAGGTTAGTATACACACATATATTTCTTTGATCTGTCCACTGAAAGGGCCTAAAGGAAATGAAACCTATCACTGTGAGCTTGGTTTCTAATACTGTTCTCTAATAAAAGGAAAAGGAACCAGGGCTTCTTAGAGAAAGGGATGACCCTAGGACCGGGGAAGGAAACATGCAAGATGAGTTAGAAGGATCCAGTAGAACCAGAAAGTAAGAGCTTAGAAAAACTAACCCTCACACTGAATAAGGTATGCCAAGAGCACAAAGGAGCCAACTGAGAGAGCTCCTAATGGCCAAAGCTAGAAAAATTTGAGCAACAAATAAAGTAGTACTGGATTATAACCCAAAATATAAAATAAATATAAATGAGCACATACTGACACAAATGAATAAATTAACACGTGAAAGAGAAGAGACAAATCTCTTGTATAGAAGAATGCCAAATAATTTATGTAGATCTTTTGTCCTCAAGGAGGTGGAGCATGCACATAGTGACTTCCTTCCAAAGAATACAGTAGAGAAAAGTGAACAAAATGAGTAACTTTAGAGAAACTTTACTATTAAAGACAGGTGACCAAGGTCAACATTAACAGTGATATACCACGTTAATAGTAATTATTCTTGACATGATCCATGATGAAAATGGCACTTCACATATGTTATCTTCCTCCTCAATATCCCGATCTAATCATGAGAAAAACATCAAATTCTAATCAAGGTACATCCTACAAAAAAACTAGTACTCCCTAAAATCGTCAAGGTCATCAGGGCGCCTGGGTGGCTCAGTCAGTTACGCATCCAACTTCAGCTCAGGTCATGATCTCATGGTTTGTGGGTTGGGGCCGCATGTCCGGCCTTGTGCTGACAGCTCAGCGCCTGGAGCCTGCTTCAGATTCTTTGTTTCCCTCTCTTTCTGCCCCTCCCCAGCTCACGGTCTGTCTCTCTCTCAAAAATAAAATAGATGGGGCACCTGGGTGGCGCAGTCGGTTGAGCCTCCGACTTCAGCCAGGTCACGATCTTGCGGTCCGTGAGTTCGAGCCCCGCGTCAGGCTCTGGGCTGATGGCTCAGAGCCTGGAGCCTGTTTCCGATTCTGTGTCTCCCTCTCTCTCTGCCCCTCCCCCGTTCATGCTCTGTCTCTCTCTGTCCCAAAAATAAATAAACGTTGAAAAAAAAATTAAAAAAAAAATAAAATAAAATAAATTAAAAAAAAATAAATAAAATAGACATTAAAAAAATAAATAAATATGGGAATGCAAGCTGGTGCACCCACTCTGGAAAGCAGTATGGAGGTTCCTCAAAAAACAAAACATAGAACTACCCTACAACCCAGCAATTGCACTACTAGCCATTTACCCATGGGATACAGGTGTGCTGTTTCGAAGGGACACATGCACCCCCATGTTTATAGCAGCACTATCAATAATAGCCAAAGTATGGAAAGACCCCAAATGTCCATCGATGGATGAATGGATAAAGAAGATGTGGTATACACACACACACACACACACACACACACACACACACACAATGGAGTATTACTCAGCAATCAAAAAGAATGAAATCTTGCCATTTCCAACTACGTGGATGGAACTGGAGGGTATTACGCTAACTGAAATTAGAAAAAGACAAAAATCATATGACTTCACTCATATGAGAACTTTAAGAGACAAAACAGATGAACATAAGGGAAGGGAAACAAAAATAATATAAAAACGGGGGGGGGGCAAAACAGAAGAGACTCATAAATATGGAGAACAAACTGAGGGTTACTGGAGAGGTTGTGGGAGGGGGGATGGGCTAAATGGGTAAGGGGCACTAAGGAATCTACTCCTGAAATCACTGTTGCACTATATGCTAATTTGGATGTAAATTTTTAAAAATAAAAAATAAAATTTAAATAAATAAATCATAAAATAAAATAACTGTCAAGGGCATCCAAAGTGAAGAAAGTCTGAGAAACTGTCACAATCACGAATAGCCTAAGGAGACATGAGAATTAAATGTAATAGGATAGGATCCTAGAAGAGAAAAACAACATTAGGAACAATTTATGGCAATATGAATAAACTATGGGCTTTAATCAATAAGAATGCATCATTAGTATCAAATATTGGTTAAGAGATGTACTCTACTAATGTAAGATATTAATAAATAAGGAAAACTGGGTATAAGAATATATGGGAATTCTCTATACGATCTTCTCAGTTTTTCTGTAAATCAAAAACTGTTCTAAAAATAAGGTCTATTTAAGCCAAAGTATGGAAAGAGCCCAAATGTCCATTGACAGATGAATGGATAGAGAAGATGTGGTATATATATACAATGGAGTATCAGCTGGCAATCAACAAGCATGAAATCTTGCCATTTGCAACAACGAGAATGGAACTAGAAGGTATTATGCTAAACGAAGTAAGTCAGAGAAAGACAAATATCATATGACTTCACTCATATGAGGAATTTAAGATACAAAAGAGATGAACATAAGGGAAGGGAAGCAAAAAGAATATAAAAACAAGGAGGAGGACAAAACATAAGAGACTCAAATACAGAGAACAAACTGAGGGTTGCTAAAGGGGCTGTGGGTGGGGGGGATGGGCTAAATAGGTAAGGGGCATTAAGGAAGACACTGGGGATGAGCACTGGGTGTTATACACAGGGGATGAATCACTAGAATCTACTCCTGAAAACATGATTGCACTATATGCTAACTTGGATGTAAATTAAAAATAATTAAAAATATACATATAATAAAAAAATAAGGTCTATTTAAAAAATGACATACAAATGGGCAAGAAATATTAGGAATTTTATGTACTGTTGGAATTTTCCCCATAAATATATGTTACTTTTATAATTAAACATTTGTTTTAATTCCTAGGGAAAATGTGGTATGCAATTTAAAGAATTATCTTAAATGATCACTATATGGTCTGTTTTATAATTGTGTATGTTAGCTCATTCAGTAGGTTTACTTGGTTGAAACAATACAGCTTAGTGGTTGGTTAAAAACATTATCTCTAGAACCAGATTGCTTGAATTTGAACTTCAGTTCCATGGTTCATAAACCTTGGGTGAGTTACTTAACCTCTCGGTGCCTCAGTTTCCTCATCCATAAAAGGAAGATAATGGTAGCTACTTTATAGGATTATTGGATTAAATGAGTTAAAATACATAATGTACTTGGAACAGTGGCCAGAACATAGTAAGCCCTCCATAAATGTTTATAGCTATTTTTATTAGTGTATGCAATAGTAGAAACAGGTTAATAACATAGATTAGGTCTGAAATGGAACCTCATAGCTTTGAAATAAAACAAACTTCTGGAAAATAATACAATTTGAATAGCTTTAAAAAATAACATATAAAAAACAAAATAAAGCTAGTTAATGGTAATACTGCTGCCTACTTATCAAAATCAAGGTTGAATGATTATCTAATATCATAAAACCTAACCTATGTTAGTCCTAAAAAAGAGAAAGGAAAGCCAGTTATCTCTGTCCTGTATTCTTGATGTTTCACAACAAAATCTACAGATATTAATACACTTGGGGAATGCTGTAAAAATACTTATTTTAAGATCTCAGGTCAAAAGAGCTTGATTGTGGAGTGTCAACAACCATCAATATTCAAAATTAGTGTTGGGTATTAAGCAAGAACTACAAGATACTAATGGCTTCAGTGCCTAAATAAACCAAGGTAATAAATTCTGGACTTGTCAGAGCCAAGGAAATTAAATATGTGGAATTAAATATATTTCAAAACTATTATGTTTTTCAATTTTCTTAGTTTTAATTTCTAACACAATAAATAGTAACAGATACAGCCCACACAAACAAAAATCTTCAGGATCCTCAATAATTTTTAACAGTATTAAGAGGTCTTAAGAATCCCTACCATGGTTTTTCTTAAAAATCACTGCAAAACATTCCAATAATTGTTAACATAAATGTTTTATCAACTTGAAATTCTTTTTTTCCTATAAGGAAGCCTTTATAAATAGATATTGAAGTTGTTTCAAATCAAACTATAAAAAACAGTAACTGAGTTCTTTAGTAATAAATTTCAGAAGTGTCTCAAATTACCCTGTAATTCCAATTTCCTGTAACTGAACACTTTTCTGAAGCCTATAAATCAACAGAAATAAACATGATAGCTACTTTTTAGAAATGTTAATTACAAGGATTCATAAACTTTCCTGAGTAGATGAGTCAACTACTAGAACATCAGTATGTCCTGATAATACTTCAAATGGGACTTAATAATTTAGCAAGCTCTTAATTATGTATTATAAGTGGTAAAAAAAAAAAAAGTTCCATTTTTACCAAACGTTCTTTCCCCTTATAATAGACTAAAGCTATCTCATGTTATTTTTATGAAGCAAAAAGCCTCTTAAACTGAAAATACAACTTTGTAAAAAGGGCTTAAGGAATTTAAGCAGCTCTTTCACCAACAGTACTCTTCCCACTCCACACCCCCCCACCGCCCCCCAAAAACAGTCGCAGTAATGAGCAAAGCAAATGAGGTTAGTAACTGTTCTTCCCCAATACAAAAGAAAGCTGTAAGTGGCTAATTGGTGTGATAGAAAATAATGGATTCGGGGGGGGGGGGGGGGGGGGGGGTGCCTGGCTGGCTCAGTCAATAGAGCAGGCAACTCTTGATCTCAGGGTTTTTCACATCAGGTGTGGAGCCTACTCAAAAAAAAAAGAATAGATTTAGATCAAGAAACCTGGGTTCCAATGCTTGATCTTCCACTTCCTTGAAATAACCATATGCAACTAACTCTTAGTTTCTCTAATCCCTGATTTATCATCCATAGAACAGAATTAGTAAGAACACTGTTCTAGCTACTTTGTTATTGTGAATGTCAAATAAATGAACAAAAAGAAAACTGTTTTACTGACTTAATACACATAAATAGCTATTATTTCTGTTAAACCTGTAAGCCAAACTAAATACCTTTGACAATAGATTTGTCTCACATAGAACTACATTCAACAAATACACTTACAGCAAGGTCCTACAATATTTTGGCTAATGGAAAAGAGACCTTTAAGTTTCAATTTCATTTTACATGTAAATTCTAAATTAATGAATTAACTAGAAATAAAGTTATTATTAAAGATATATTTTATATTTCTATTTTTATCACGTTATAGTATTTAATTTAGTCATATAACTAAATACAAGACCATTTTTAAGTTTTATAGTGCCCACATTGTAAATGTAATGAAATTTATACTACAAAGATATTCAATATGCAGTATTATAACATTCAGCCAAAATCTTAATACTAGTTATCTAGAAGAGTAAAACTCCTGTATCCCAATGTTTGCTTGTTTATCTACCATCCCTGTAATATGGTAATTTGAATTTTAATTTATCGTTTCATTCATTTGTGCCACTTATTTTCGGCTTCACTCAGCTTATCAAGTGAAAACAGATTAGCTAGCTCCATTTTTTGGTTCTCATATATTAACACAATACCACAGTGTTTATATTGCAAACACTTCATGGAAATGCTTAAGTAAATAAATGAAAAAACCATGGTGTTTTCCTTGATTTAAAAAAACTGACAATAATTTTTAAAACCAGTCTTGTTAATTCAGCTTAACCTCTGTGGGAAAGCAATGAAAACAAGGAGGAAAATAAGTTTCAGAACATATCACTAGGAAACTCCCCTTTTTTGCTGTAATGACTTCTGAATTTACATGATAAAAGCAAAGCCTGAACAGCAGCTTTCTTTATCCAGCCACTTGGGGATTATAAAATAAATAGCTGGCGTTCAAAAACACTCATTCTAAGAGCTTTACAAATATGAACTCTAATGTTCACAACATCTCACTGATGTAGGTACTATTATTTCCTTTCAACAGATGTAGAAACTGAGGCACTGAGAAGGTAAGTAACTTGCTCAAGGCTATATACAACCAGCAAGTGTCAGAATGAGGATTCCACCTCAGTGTTCCACCTCTAGAATTGTGCTCTTGATCACTAGGATACATTAACATGATTAAAGAAGTTACAGCTTAATGACAGGTGATCTGCAGTCTGTAACTTCTAATCAAATATGCCAGTTACTATTATAAACGGTGTTAAATTATATAAACCATTCTAGGCAAGTGCAAAAAACAGTCTCCTAAGAGCTGGTACATGTGTCATGAATGAGCTACCTATATTTCACACTTCATTCCTCAAATGTTCACTTCTAAGTCATAACCTATCAACATTTACCTGAACTTCTCCTAAGTGCTATCCATTAGAAATCACTTCTGGAGAGGTTTCCTTCTAAAAGAACACAGTAGGAGGACATATCTAAGACTAGCAACCTAATGTTTTCAATATTTCACAAAATTTCTGGCACAATATAGAGGATGAAAGTTAAATATTAATATAAATATTAAGTATTAAGTTAAATATAAATATTCATCAATGGTAAAATTAACACTCATTGATATTTGTTGAAATAAATTTACACATTCTCCTATATATTCACCTGAGGAAATCTTAATTAATCAACAAGACAGGATTTCAATTGAAACTCTGAAAATTTATGCAGAACTTCCCTGTCACGACTGAATGTATTAGTTAATGGCATTAATTTTTTAAGTTTATTTGAGAGAGAGAGAGAGCTCCCCTGCGTGAGCGAGCAGGGGAGGGGCAGAGAGAGAGGGAGAAAATCCCAAGCATGCTCCATGCTGTCAGCAAAGAGCCCAACGCAGGGCTTGAACTCACGAACTGTGAGATCATGACCTGAGCCAAAAGCAAGAGTCAGACGCTTAACCCACTGAGCCTGAGCCACCCAGGTGCCCAAGCATTAAACTTTTTATCTAACTTCTCCTATTCAAAAAAATTTGCTTTACAAAGTTAACATAACTCTTCTGACTCAAGTTCTGCCAAATTCAGGACCTACACAGAATTCATCAGAAGTTATCACTTATAAGATTCAGTTATATTTTTATAAAACAAAAGTGATATACCCTTAAATTAGAAAGTTCTTTTTTAATTAGAGAACTTTATTTGAAACAGATGATAAAGTTTTATCTTCCTTTCTAGCCTATTTAAAGAACAAAACAGGGGCGCCTGGGTGGCTCAGTTAAGCATCTGACTCTTGATCTCGGCTCAGGTCAAGATCTCACAGTTTGTGAGTTCAAGACCTGCATTGGGCTCTGCACTGACAGAGGGGAGCCTGCTTGTGATTCTCTCTCTCCCTCTCTGCCCCTCCCCTGCTCTCTCTCTCTCTCTCTCTCTCAAAAATAAACAAACATTTGAAAAAATAAAGGACAAAACAAAATAAGGCACCATTGTCACAACAGTAAACTTTTATTAAAATCCATTCTTAAAATAATGTTACATAATAAAGATGTAAGAAGTATTAGACTAACTACTGATTTTCCTTAAAATATATTTTACAGTGGCAATGGACCCTTCTAAGTGCTGAGTGCAGAAAAATTAAGTAATTTGCACTATTCTTTCTAATCTAATTAAAAAGCCTTGCACCTTTCAAAATCACTGTTGAACCTCCTTGAATGGTGTTTTACCTGGAAATGAGGAGGTATGCCACAGAGTTTAAGATTATTCTATGAACTAGAACAACACTTATGAATCTGTTCTTTGGAATTCAGAACACATTATTCCTCAGGGGGACAGCTGTGAACTTGAAGTAGTTTATACAGCACATATGTTAATCTGCAGTGTTAAATATAAACACAGACAGTATATGTATAACAGAGTGCATTCAGCATTTTAATATAAAATGTAAAATTTGGCCTTGTAATTATTCATACTGCACCTTAGTAGCACTGGATAGAAATCTAAAACTTCAAATTCCACATGTGCGACTTATATAAGAGAAGAGGATAACCTCCTCCTGGAAATAAACAGTGGTCAGAGAAGCAGCAAACTCTATCAGTCATCCTATCTAAGTATGTGTTTTCAAAGTCCTCTGATGTCGCACATTAAACTCTCCATTTTTATTTGTAAATAAAAAGAGCAAAAACAAACTGCATACCTATCTTTCATATTACCACAGAGCTCTTTGGTAGATGCTTATTTCTGTCATCAGTTCCTCAACAACTATAACAATATGAGTTTCACATTCTCACTTGGGAAATTTTCACAAATACCACACTTAAGATAGTTATCATAAAATTCACCTTTAAAAAATCCTATAGGGGCACCTGGCAGCTCAGTCGGTTAAACATCCGACTCTTGGTTTCGGCTCAGGTCATGATCTCACGGTTCATGAGTTCAAGCCTTGCACTGGGCTCTGTGCTGACAGCATGAAGCCTGCGTGGGATTCTCTCTCTCCCTCTCTCCCTGCCCCTCCCCCACTCCCACTGTGTCTCTCTCTCTCTCTCAAAATAAATAAACTTAAAAACTTTTTTAAAAATAAAAATTAAAAAATTCTATAGACTGGTGGGAGGCAGATGTCCTCTAAAATGCATTATATAGTTTAAAGACATATACTTAACTGTCTTCTCTAGCTCTGAACTCTTCAATATTCAGAACAATGTAGAATCTCCAACTCCAATCAAATTTTGGGAATCACAGAATTATAAAACTGATAGCATCTGGTATAGCACCTCATTCTTAAATCATTAAATGACTTAAACCATATTCTAAAACTAGTCAGTAGCAGAACAAGGCCTAGAACCTAGAAAATGTGATTCTCTTTCCGGAGCTCTTCTGCCATCAATTACTGACAATTTTTATCAATTTGTATAATTGGGCTGGAAACTGATCTGCTAGTTCAAATCAAAGAAGGGCATGAAAGCTATATACTTCAAAAGCAACTTAACAGGATTCCAAATAGACTAAGAGTTCCTACTTCTAGGTAAAATTTTCTTAAATTTGCTCTGATAACTTTTTCTAGGTTTCTTTTAATGCTATAGAATTAAAAAATATTTACAGTTCAAGAATTCATCTGAATGTTTTTGAGATTGATAAAGATCAAATGTCTATGCCAGCACCATCCAATAGAAATTTCTTCAATAGTGTAAATATTTATATCTTCCACTGTCCAAGATGATAGCCACTAGCCACATGTGGCTAATAAGCACTTGAAATGTGGGTACTGCAACTGAGGAGCTGAATTTATGTTAATTAAACAGCCACATTTCTAGAGATTACCATATTGGACAGTGCAGGTCTAGATAATCTCCACTAAAAACAGAACTGGTTGATGAAATAATGAAGACTGAGTGGTATTTTTAAAGTACTTGCCATGTGAAGCAGTTGAGACACCAAGGAAAGAAACACCATTCTGCATTTATAACCTCCAGATTCCAAACGAAATCACTATATATCAGCAATGAGAGGTTGATGAAATCACACAACCTACGTTATACATACAACTCATCTGTGAAATGGGGCTAAAAGTACCTGTCTTTGGGGGCACCTGGGTTGCTCAGTCTGTTGAGCATCACTCTTGATTTTAGCTCTTGTCATGATCTCATGGTTCATAGGATTGAGCACCACATCGGGCTCTGCTCTCATAGTACAAAGCTTGCTTGGGATTCTTTTTCCCTCTCTCTTTGCCCCTCCTCCACTCATGCATGCGCTTGCTCTCTCTCTCTATCTCAAAAATAAACATTTAAAAAATAATAAAAATAAAATTTCCTGTGACTTAGTAAATATGGAAATAAAATGGAAATCACTACGTTTAAAAAAAAAAAAAAGGCACCTGCCTTTGTGGAACTCTGTGATTAAATGCTGTTTCCCTGTAAAATGTAAAGCACCATATATAATTAAGTATCATTTCTAGAACTAGTTTGAGAAAAAGGAAAACGTGGCTGTAAACCAATCACAAAGCTGTTAATCCAAGCCTAGCCTCAAAAATATGAACACCGGAAGCAACAGTCAACTGATTTTGCATATCATTGCCTCATGACAGGTAACGTATATAAAGAAAATGGTATTCAGATTAAACCAAAAAGTGATTTAACTGTATACCTACATTCTGTATTCTTAAAAGCTAACTTTTCAGCAATTTTAACAGCCAATTGATATGAATTAAAGGGTAACAATGCCAATAATTTGGCATCCTTCCTCTTAAGGAGGCAAAAGACAAAATATTGACAAGGCCACTGACAAGGCTCTGTCACTCCAAAAGGAAAACAGTGAAACAGCTCTCTGTCTGACCAGTTTACAACTGTGGTGGAATAAAGAATAGCAGAAGTCCAGGGAAATTTCTCAATACCCAGAAGACAAAAGTATGGCCCATGTCTAGTGTAAAGGTATATAATAACACCATATTAAATAATTACAGAATTTTAAACTTTTTATCTGCTTTCCTGAAGATTATATCTTGTGTGATTCTTATAATAATTCTGTTAAGGAATAGTCTGATACTCTAACAAGCTAGAAATCATAACCAAGATTAGACACAAACATATTATTATGTAGCATTCTTATTATATATAATGAGGTGAATTTATATATTTATATATAGTCCCTTGTTTAAGAAAAACAAACAAAAAAAGTTTCTATCGACTCAAAACTAGTATATTTCTGGATCTTGATAACAAGGATCCAAAGACAGAAAATAAATTCTTGTTAAATCCAAGGTTTATTTTGAGATAGCATACACATATCCTTTTAACTCTGATTGAAGAACCAAACATTAAAATCAATCCAAGGTAAATAATGAAAATTCTCTGGCCACAGCTCACTAATGACAGCGCTGGTTATCCAAAAGATGGTTTTTACATTTTAAAAATTAATTTACCAGCCATAAATGGCAAGCATTTTTATTATTAGCAATAAAATCAAGTATTTAAATTTTGAAGTACTGGCTTTCTTATTAAAAAGATAGTATCTTTACAAAATGTTAATACTAAATGTCCATAAAAACTTTGTTTCCATATGCCTCCTTTCATCTCAGGGGTTAGCCTCCTTTTGCCATATTATAAATTTTTCTCCTTTTTCACTTAGAATCAACTTTCAATCCTCTTCCTTCCTAGTCTCTGAATTGTCTATTCACAAATTAAAACTCACATTAAAAAAACTGAAGTTAAAGAGTTGTCCAATTTGTTTTAAATTACTATCATTTTAAATCTGTGAGAGAAGAGATAAATATGCAAGATCAGGATTTTTAAATGCTATCAATCCCCTGAGAACACAAATAAAAACAAAAATCAGACCTAAGAATCTTATTTATATTAATGAACATTTACTTAAATTGATACATTAAAGAAAACCATACTTTACCCTAAATTGAGGTAAATGATTTGTCAACCAAGACATCATTTTAAATTTCACTTTCAAAACTAACCCAGTTAATGAACTTACATCAAAAAGAACGACTCTTACTGTAAAATTTTCAAAACTAATTTAAAACAATTAACCCAATTAAGAACAAGCCTTTATTTAAAGCTAGGCTTTTTAAAATAAATGGCAGATAGTGTCATTTGGCAGAAATTTGTTCCCAGTATAATGCTTAAAGTATTTAAAATACCTTTTCACAATAAATTAAAACTTTATTACCAATGAATCAACTATAATTAGACTTGAAAATCAAGCTATTAAAATGAACAAGAATATAGGCAACTTATTTATTTATATATATATTTATACATAGTCTCAAAAACATGATTTATGTGACTGTTTTAAGGAAAATTCAAATACTAAAATTTTGAGGCTACAATTCAAGTCCAGTTATTTTGGGCATTTCAAATTGAAAAATTAGGTTAGAAATAAACTCTTAAAAGCAGCATATTTGTACTAAAAGCATCTTAGTACAAGATGTGATTTTATGATATTTCTAGAACATGTATCAGAAAATGAATATTTAACATATATACAAAAAATATTTATTAAACATTTATGTCTATGAAGCCCAAGGAGGTCTCATATAAATAAAACTAGTATCTTCATTCTCTACATCCAGATCTACCATTATGAATATGGAAATGAACTACTATTTATCACAAAAGAATAGGGGCTGTATCTTTTTTATCACTGCCATCAAATATGAATATAAAACAGGCATCAAAAGTTAAAAGACTTAGAGACTAAGATCAAGTTGGGGAATGCAGATGTGTGTAACTCTTTAGAAGAATCAAGTCTTGGGCTTCATTGTCCATTTCTAACTAGACAGAGAATAAATTCTGTGACTATCCCTTAATTCTATAATAGGTTATATATGGGAGGAGCACCTGGGTGGCTTAGTCCGTTAAGCCTCTGACTTCGGCTCAGGTCATGATCTCACCGTTCTTGAGTTCAAGCCCCGTGTCAGACTCTGTGCTGACAGCTCAGAGCCTGGAACCTGCTTCAGATTCTGTGTGTCCCTCTCTCTCTGCCCCTCCCTTGCTTGCACCCTGTCTCTCTCTCTCAAAAATAAATAAACATTAAAAAAATTTTTTTTAATAGGTTATGTAGAACAGCAAAACAGAATTGTGATTTTTGAGGAACAAATTCACTCAAATGCAGAGATTCTAGATTAAGTTTTAGGAACAATATAGAAAACTAAATCTAGGTATAAGTATCAAAAATGTAAATTATAAACATTAGTTTGCTTTTTATAGACCAATCAATGCACCGTGGTACCATTAACAAGAAGGTTACAATTTCAATGATCTAAAATTTTTCCATGTTCAAATGGGCCCAACTGCTAAGAAGCAAAGACTGAGTTTTGGTTTTTGTATTATTATTTCCTCACATCTACCAACGCTTCTATTATGTATTATACTATATCTAATAATAAAATAGTTTACATCGTAACACCAAACACCAAACATCTGTTGGGGAAGAAGCTGTTAATTAACTAAAGCAGAATACCCTGTTCCTACCACTGTGTAAGCATTTATCTGAAACTAGGCTGGCATTTAAAATTTTACCAACTATCCAGTAAGAATGCTAAGAGAAAATAATTGACAAACCTGAAAGAATAGCTTCTTTCAAATATAGTAACATATGCGAGAACTTCCTGATATCATTCACCAACTCCTTGATGTAATCCGGATCAAAAATGGAATTGGAACTTATGGACTTGAGCCCCATTTCAGGAGCTGTAACATCGGTAGAGAGTTGGCCTGATGACAAAACACGTTTTTTCTTTGTCTTTTTCTGTTTGTGAGCAATCATCCTTTCACGGAACAGTCAGAAAAACTGAAATCCTTAAGCAGAAGGGAAAAAAAAGAAAAGAGAGAAACACAAAAACTACATCAACCAGGGGAAACATTATACTAGGTTTTCACAAATAGCCCATAGCCCACCTAGTATTCTATTAGTAGTATTCTATTAACAACAACAAACACTGTACTACTGATGGCAGCAGCTTCCATTTATTAAGTGCCATTGATCTTGACAACTCTATGATGTGCAAACTACTGTTCTCTTCATTTCACAAATAAGCAACCTGAGTTTTGTAGGTGAAATAATTTGTCTCAGTTCTCAGCTAAAAAATCATGAACTGGTACTTAAAACCCAGATTTGTCTTGTTGCCAAAATCCATTCTCTTAATAACTTCCTCTTAACTCCTAGGGTACAGAATTTTTTAAATTGTAAAAGTTATTCTGAAATGTCATTTAGTAGAAGAAAATATTCTACCACCATGACATCAGCTTCAAAAATAAAGATGCAGTATGAGTTCTGAAAAAAGAAAAGACCTGTTTTCAAAACCCCCTCCCCATCACTTACTATGTGTATCGTGATAAACTGTTAATCCTCTCTTAACTTTGGTATGCTCATTAATAAAATGGGAATAACATTCTAACAACACCTACATTGTGAGATTATGGTAAGCATTAAAAGATACAATGGTATAGAAGTGTACGACACATAAAAGAAGTTCAATCATAGTTATTTTTCAGTAATAACGCTTACATACACACAGACACACACACACACACACACACACACACACAGATTTGAGGTTATCAATTTTCAGCAAGAACATTTTTTTGTTGAAAACAAGTTCTAAGGGTGTCTACTAATCTGATACACCCTAATTGATTGAACAAATAAATGTATGAATATCAGAGCAATATTTTTGTTAATTTCAGGATGGTATAGTAAAAACACAGTCTTTTGAAATGAGATTTAGACTTGACTTCTGGCTGAATCCTTTCTAAACATACAACCTATACAATTTGCTTACAGGCTGTGTGAGAATTAAAAGTGACCACAAAATTAAAAGATCTCATATGTTAAAACACAATCCTGGCACATAGTTGGAACTCAAGAAAATCTTAGCTTGTTTCTGCTTCATCCTCACATTTTACCTTTCCAGAACTGAAAGTCCTAATTTTGTTTGCATTTCTTACAATCAAAAAGGAAATTACTGGAGAAATTATGTTAGTTCAAGCATATCACTAAAGCATTTTACAAATATTTTGTCTTCAATATTTTATTACTTTCAGAATGGTAGAATTACTAAGGACTCTGTGAAACTTACAGTGGGAAGTTTTATGTAATATTCACTTCCAGGTCATGTGTAAGATTTATTATTGAATCACTTATTCTTTCCTATACCTCACCCAATTCTCTAAATTTTTTCCTTCCTCATCTACAGTATCTTTAATCTATCTACTTCTATCTATACTATCATACTAGGTAAATTTTGTGAATGTTTCTGTGCGGTATGTGTGTTGGAATGCATAAAACATATTCTAAGGAACCAGGTGATATACTCAGATGTTTTCTATGCTATCGCATTTCATTTTTTAAAATGGTGGCTACAGCCCACCAAATTGGTTTTATACTCATAATGGGTTATGACCCTACAACCTGAAAAACATTGACTATTTGACTCAGGATCCTGTCTATATACATTTCCATTTGCCTGGGGTACTCCTTCCCCTTTGTTTACTCATTCTGACCTCAGCTCAAAGATCATTTCCTCAAAGAAATCTTCCTGGACCACCAATACCCCTGTAAATACCACCACCAAAGCAGAATGGAATCTCCTCTTAAATGCATTCTAGCATCTTACACTTTTCATCACTGCACTTATCAAAGTTCAAATAGACTATTCATATTTTCCTCTCTAGACTATAATCTCAAGGGATCAAGGATTCAGTTTGCTAACCATGTGTTCTCAGCTCACAGCACAGTGCCTGGCATAGGAGGGATGATCTACTCAAAACTATTTGCAGAATAAATGATGTTGCAGAATGAATACTGGGTTTATAAATTTGTAAAGTTGCAATTAATTTTTACAGAAAAAAAAAGGTTAACTTTGGATTATTGCAGTAAAATCTGTAAAAATCTGTCTCTAAAACAGTATATTTCAAAAAAGAAAAAAACAAGTATGTAAAGCCAATAAAGGCAAGATCACACAAAACTGGAATCAAAGTTGGACTTCTACTCTTCTTTCTCTACTGTTGAGGTTTATATAAGGTTATATAAGGTTTCCCTACCTCTCTTAGCTTTTAAAGTTCTTTTATTAAATATTTTTGTTAATCTCAAATTATTTCTGAGAATGTGATTTCTACATTTAAGCTAGTTCCAACTTACCTAACATTAATCCTTAAATGTGTAGATAATTCTAAAATGAGCCTAGAACAATTTTTTAGTACAATTATTATATATGTCTTCCCACCAACACTAAAAACAGGACAGTACCTTGTGTGGGAAGCTTTCACAAATCACTAATTGAGAAGACAACTCCTAACATCACTTTTGCAGCTTACTTATTAAAGTCACTCTGATTAATTCTGACAGCTTTTAGTTTAGTAAAAAGATACTTATTAAAGACATATATCATAAATTTCAAATAAAACAACTCACCTATCTAAGCAATTTACCTATTTCACCATCTTCCCTTATGTCAAGTTAGTAACCCAAAGTTGTAAAAAGTGTTTCAATACTCAAGACTAAGAAAATCTATAAGCAAACAAAATGGGGGGGGGGGGGGACAAAGGAACTAAAAAGAGTTATACTTTACCTATATTCAGCATTATAGTGAGTAATGTACTAACTTTCTTATATATACTTTACTATTTTTCATACTTCAAACTGAAAAAAAAGGAAAGATGAACAAAGTTTATCCAAGTTTTTGTTTTTTTTTAATTTTTTTTTCAACGTTTTTTTATTTATTTTGGGACAGAGAGAGACAGAGCATGAACGGGGGAGGGGCAGAGAGAGAGGGAGACACAGAATCGGAAACAGGCTCCAGGCTCCTAGCCATCAGCCCAGAGCCTGACGCGGGGCTCGAACTCACCGACCGCGAGATCGTGACCTGGCTGAAGTCGGACGCTTAACCGACTGCGCCACCCAGGCGCCCCTATCCAAGTTTTTATAAAATTGAACTATGACAGTGAAAACATTTGGAGGATATACACTTTCCGAGATCATACTACTTTCCTATGTCCCAAAATGAATACCCTCTAGTTGGTGGTAACATAAAACGTAGTTACTAACATAACATACTGCAAGAGGCAATTTAATTAAATGAGGTAATAATATAAAAAACACTTAATGCTGTGCCTGATTCATCATGAACACTCAAAAACTGTTAGCCATTATGACTAGCTGTGCTTTATTGTGGGAGATTGTGGGGTTTTTTTTAACATACTTAAGTAATGAACAAAATGTGGGCTTTACCACAATATATCTGTAGATTGCGAGCAAGAAATATACCACTGGAAACATTTCCAGACACTTAACTGACTTCGTGGAAACCTACTAAATGGCTTCCAAGTGAAGTTTGAACTATGCAAACAGACTGTTGAGCAAAATATTTGTTAAACTCTAATTCTCATGCATCTCTTCCAACTTCAAACCATCAACATTTACAACGTGTTTTAATCACTTAGCAAAGAACTTTGTAGCAAACAAAATATTACTATGCAAAACTACTTTCTCTGTATGTTGTCAATTCTAAGTAATATATGCATTAGAAATGTGAACATTAACTTCCCAGTACCCTGGAATGTGACTTTCCCAAGACTTGAGTAGCCTCTATTAATCAAATGTCCTATGCCCCATGTACATCCTCCCAAGAACACATCATTACAGAAGTGTTTTCATTTTAGGCACTGGGCTGTTTAACAGAAGTATAAAACTGCCCCCAAATATCTACTTAATAGCTCCCATTTTACTATTCCTACGTCAGGAAAAATTGCCAGATATTTCAGAAATCTGCCATTTCAGCACAATTTCTGATTTGGTAAGAATCTACTTAAAAACTCTTGTAAAAAATCAGAAAAATTCATTCTGGAGGTTTTTGATTATACTTTTGTACAGTACTCCCCACAAAAACAGCATACGGCCATGTCAAAAGGTTTCATCAATAATATGCAAATAACTAATTTCTAAAGAAAGGCATGCAATGCACATACACTTCATTCCTGTGCAGTTAGAACCTAGCACGTTTAAAAAAGAGGAAGCTGCCCAACCTCCCACGCCTCCAGAATGTCTAGCATTCCTGGCAGGCATGGCTCTCTCTTGACCAGCCAAAACTACTCAATGCCAAAGAGCCCGCTCCCCATCCCCATATTTAAATACAGAGTGGGGAAATGGAGCAACCGAAAAGGGCAGTGGACATGGATAGAGACGGACAAGAGATGCCATCACAGAGACAGCTGGAGAAAGGGGAAGGGGTGCTCAGCTCCTGACCTTAGCAGCTAACAGTTCTGCCCTCCCAAATGAGGTGAGGCCAATTCCTTCTTGAGAAGGAGAGTAGGAAAAGATTAACATGGAGACACAAGGCTCATCAGTCGCTAGGGCTCCTGAGCTCACCCACCAAGAATAAAACAACAGTCAAGCCCGAAACAACGGAATTGGGAAAAACAATTGACACTGAGGCCTTAGAACGACAGAGCCCTCCTCAGCCCAAAAGACCGAGACGAGAACAATGCACCACGGAAATCCTGAAATGGCTGAGGAATGGAACCCAGCTGAAGTGAGGGCTGCTGTCAGGACAGGTGGGAGCGAGACGGGTCAGAGCCAAGACCAGGCTCTTAGCGGTCAAAAGCATATACTTTAAACCTACACTCTGACAATTACTAGCCTGTGTGCTCCGGCAGGTTAACCTCATTTTCTCCGCGTAAAAAATGAGTTAAAACAATCATGGAGCTGTCGCAGAGCTTAAAGAAGTTAAAATGTGGAGCATTCTTAACAGTACGTGCACGGTGGGACGTGCTATGTGCCTGCTTTAATTTTAATCGTCATCTGCTCTGGGCTACCGCTCCCGCCGCGCCCCGCTCGCCCCGTCGGACCCCTCCGGGAGGACAGGAGCACGGAGGACACGCGCCCGGCCTCCCGCGCAGCCCTCAGCCGCCTCAGCTCGGGGGCCGCCGCGTGGGCCGCTCACACCCTGGACAGCAACTGGCCGGCAGCACCGCCGACGACCCCAGCCCGGAGCCCTGGCCGCCGCGGCCGGAGCGAGCGCCGCCGCCCCACACTCACCGCGGCGCTCCAT
This sequence comes from Puma concolor, assembly GCF_028749965.1. Taxonomy (NCBI): domain Eukaryota; kingdom Metazoa; phylum Chordata; class Mammalia; order Carnivora; family Felidae; genus Puma; species Puma concolor. Next base: position 80,436,860 of record NC_141674.1, read on the forward strand.
CCCGCGTCCTGGACGCGGACGCCCGCCCAACACTCACGGCCGCCGCCGCCTCCGCCGAGGGCTGGAGCTCGCCGCCCCCATCCCCCACGGCCCGCGGACGCCCGGCCAAGCCGCCGCCGCCGCCGCCGCCGCCCCAGGAGCTACGGCCACCACCGCGCCGCTCGGGCCGCCCCGCCCCCAGGCCTCGCGCCTCGCGCCTCCCGCCCCTCCGCGGCCCGCCCCCTGAGGCCCAGCCCATTGGCCCGCGCGCCCGGGGAGGCGGGGCTCCGGCGCCCAGCCGCAGGTTGGGGCGGCTGCCGGCTCAGGCGCGCGGGGCGCGGGCTGTCAGCTGCGCCCCAGCCGGCAGGCTGTCCCCAACATGGCAGGTCGTGTTAGCCACCCTGTGCGGTTTGTGGCACAACAGGCGAACCTCAGGCACAAGTCACCTGAAGAGTAGATCTGGTTAAAAGGAGCTTATCAGATGATCAATCTACATTTCTTTTAAGGTACGTCTTCCTCCCTCTCCAAACCATTTAAGAAAACAAAAACAGGACTCCACACAGGTAAAGTGTAATGCAGGCCTGATCCAAATCCCCTCTATAGAGGAAAAATATTTTCCACTTAGACTTATATTACTTTCTTAAACTACAATCTCAAAGTTCACTCGGAATGAGAAAAAATGTCTGAGGAAATTAAAATAATTACAGAAAGCATTAGGGGCCCAAAGCAGGTAAGCTTCCATATCCTACTACACACTGAAACAAGCAATGTCCTTTGTCTCAGTACTGGGACATTTAGAAAGAACTGATGGAGAAACACAGGACATGTGGGGCAGGCGACTGTGGGTAGTGCTGGAGACAGAAAAATTATCACCATGGGAGAAAGGAGAAAAGGACACAAGGAGGGTGTAAGGAGGAAAAGTAGAAAGAAAATGGGGGTACAGACATAGGGAGATGAAACCAAGGAAGGCAGAAAAAGGTGGTGACAGAGAAAATAAGAATGATAAATAAAAGAGAGAAGGAAGAGAGACTACCTACTTAGAAAAAAGAAGTGAGCATGACAGAGCCAACACATGGAGTAGTGTGACTCATTGACAAAGAGATGCATCTTTGAACTTTTACAGGAAAAAACAATGTTGGGGAAATAAATGTGGCCCCTCAGATGCTACCTGGAAAAGATAAATATGAAAACGCTCAGTTCCATGGTTATTTCAGCTGTACACTGGATTTTCAGACTCAACCTATACAAATTTACCCCTTAAGACCCCAAACACAGCAGTACTAAACATGCCAGGGATACTGAGTTTCGTCAAAACCAAACTGTCCTTATAAAAACACTTAAAAAGAAAACTGCACCATGGACTCTCACCACAGAAACTGATGATGCCGTGAAAAGAAACAACTAGTAGGAGGAGAGGTCAGGAGTCCCCAGGCCAAAAGGGGACTGGAGCAGTGCAATGCTGATTAAATCATAAGACTTGGGGGAAGAAATCTGAGGTACTCCAGCAACCTCAAACATCCCCTTACATCTATTTTAAACTGTATTAATTACTGAGTGCTATCTTATCCACCATTACCCTTAATAAGGAGGAATGTGTTCCTTACTAAAGTGGAATTTGCAATGTCACTGCCAATGTCATGAATAAGGTCCTGTTGGGGAGAAAAGATGTGTGGGGAGGAGGTGGTGGTATGACAGAAACAGTAAGGAGCACAGAGAAGGGAGAAAGAGGAAAACGTGAAGAGAGACAAAGATGTGAGGAGGTGAAAAACAACTGTGAAGAGGAGAGAAAGGCAGAGGGGAAAAGAAGACAGAGAAAGATGCAGAGACAAGTGGAAGGAAAGGAAGAATTTAAATGGAGACAGAATAAAGAAGAGAAGAGAGAGAAAAAGAGGTGATAGAGAGAAAGAGATTGACAAACTACCCCCTGATAGAGAAAGGGAAGAGGGATACCTCTCATAGTTCTAGGGAAGAGAAGCCAAGCAGGCCTCTATGTTGTTACATGAAAAAGATAAATATAAGAACCCAGGGTGAAGAGTTGAGTCTTCAATATTCATTGAAGTTGGGGTGCCTGGGTGGCTCAGTAGGTTAAAGCGTCTGACTTCGTCTCAGGTCATGATCTCACTGTTTGTGAGTTCGGGTCCCACCTCGGGCTCTGTGCTGACGCTCAGAGCCTGGAGCCTGTTTCAGATCTGTGTCTCCCTCTCTCTCTCTGCCCCTCCCCTACTCACTCTCTCTCTCTCTCAAAAATAACTAAACATTTTAAAAAAGAATATTAGACAGTTAAATTATAAGTAAGGTTATCTAAGGGAAATTTTAAGAAGTCTCTCAATCCTAATCCTCCTTTTACAATTTTTTAAAAATACATTATCTGTCATCTTCTTCACCCTATTCTTTAGTAAGGATGATAACATTTGGAAACATTTGTAAAAATGTTAGTTCACCTTAAAATTAAAAGGGTTATTTTATTAATTCCCCCAACTTGCATTTTAAGTAATTTTATATCACACAAACAATATCTTTCTGTAAGTTCAAAATTCTTGATTTAATAATTAAATTCTAAAGTGCTAAAAAAGAAAGAAAGAAAAAGTAAAGCCACCTGTATATCTATTGTTGAAGTCCAACATCTTAAAATGTATAACAAGTTGCAGAAAAAACATGGAAGATACATAATTGGGAATAAACTACTTGTGTTTTTACCAGTTTACATTATTATTGTCTCTAGTATTTTTTCCCTCTGAAAGAGAAACTCGCATCCTCTATAATGCTGCTCTTGAGTCAGCCATTCTATAAAGCCTCAACTTGCATATTATTAAAATCTTTTTCATGTGCCCTCTGCAGTGTTAACATAGTCAGCATTGTTATTTTTGCTAGGTATGTGTCTTCATATTCCTGAAGTTATTTCTGTGGTTTAGGTAGCCAACTTTTCATACCAGAACATGGGTCTAAAAACATTTTACAATGTCTGGAGACACTTTTGGTTGTCACAACTGGGGAGGAGGTTGTACTGACATCTAGTGGGTAGAAGACAAGGATGCTGCTAAACAGCCTACTTGCACAGAAGAGCACCCCCCAATTCTTATACCCCCCCCCCCCACTCCTAACAGAATTGTCAGGTACAAATAGTATCATGTTTGAGAAATAATGTCAAGGTTGAAAAACTTTGCACAGGCCTAATTACTACTTTATAAGCAATATAGAAAACAGAGGAACATGTTAAATTGTATCACAGGATGCACCCAGCAAAATCTAGACTGTGGGTCATTTTATAAAGCAAATAACACAATTTCTTAAAAAGCAAATTGCAAGGAAAAAGATGGAAAGAAAATCTCTACATTAAAAAAGACTTAAAATTTTATATATATCAAGTACAGGAATAAATGAGACAAGACTTATCCTTTCACTTATATCCTTTTCAGAACTGGACTATAGACAGCATAGAACTGTGATCCTTGAGATACGGGGTCCCAAACAAATGACGTAGGCCTTCAACTGCTGCAACTTTCTGCCTGGAGACACATTCTAGACCATGGCACAGGAAATGGAAAGACAAGCAGAGCAAACTGGGGCAGCTGGAATCTTTAGGACAGAGTACCAAAGAGGAAGGAGGTAGGCAAAGGAAGAGCTCCAGAAATTTGCACAGGCAATTCTTGCTGAAGTCTCTTGCTGAATACAAAGTTGCACTGTATGGGTGAAACCCCACAAGGATAGACAAAAAATTTCCAGGGAGCTGTAACTGAACAATTCCCAGGGTTTCCACTGGGTTGGAAGACCTCTGAGTATTCACCAGCCAGTGCTGAGAGACCTGATGAACACTGAATGGCACGTGTTAGTAGTGTATCTAACCCAGACCTAACAAAAATGGTATTCTAGATTAACCCCCAAAAAAGCTTCAAAACAAGCCTCATTTGGTAAATTAAAAAAATTAATATTTAAAACAAAAGTAATAACAATGTGTCGTGGCATTCACAACATACAGAAGTAAAACGTACAACAATAACACAAAGTAAGAAAGGAGGGAAATGAAACTATACAATAAGGTTCTTACATTATATGTAAAGTAGCATAATATCATTTAAAGGTATATAATAATAATAATTAGAAAAACCGTAACAGGAAAAAAATGTTTATTAAAATCTTCAGAGATATATTTAGGAAGCCAATAGAAGACATAAATGGAATTTTAAGGAATTAATCCAAAAGAAGGCAGAACAAGAATAAAATGAGAGAGAGAAAAAAAAGCAGATGAGACAAATTAAAAACAAATAGCAAGATGACAGACCTAAACCCAATCATATCAATAATTACACTAGATATAAATACTCTAAACACCCCCACAAAAAGGCAGAAATTATCAAATTGAAAAGTAAAACTCAACTACATACTGTCTATAAGAAACAGACTTGAAATATAAAGACTGAGATAGATTGAAAGCAAAACAAAAGAAATAGATATACCATTAAAATACAAATCATAAGAAAGCAGAAGTAACTCAATTACATCAGACAAGGAGGTTTTCCAGGGATAGAGTATCATAATGATAAATGAGTCAATTCATCATAAAGACAATCCTACAAATACATGCATCTAAAAAACCCTCCAGAATATATGAGACAAAAACTGGCAGAAATGTAAGGAAAAACAGACAAATCCCAATGATAGTTAAGATTTAAATCCCCTCTCATTAATCGATAAACAACAGAAAATCTGTAAGGATATAGAAAATTTGAACAATACTATCTACCAACTTGACCTGATAGATATTTATATAAAACTCCACCCAACAACAGCAGAGTACACGTTCTAATCAAATGTACATGAAATATTCACGAAGATAGACCATATATGGGCCATTCAACAAGTTCCAATACATTTAAGAGAAAATGAAAACATATAGTGTAGGGGCACCCAGATGGCTCAGTCGGTTAAGCATCCAACTCCTGGTTTTGGCTCAGGTCATGATCTCACAGCTTGCAAGTTTGCACTGTCAGTACAGGGCCTGCCTGAGATTGATTCTCGGTCTCCCTCTCTCTTTGCCCTTCCCCTGCTTTCTCTCTCTTTCAAAAATAAATAAGTAAACTTAAAAAGAAAAAGAAAACATAGTGTATGTTCTCTGACCCAAACAAAATTAAATTTGGAGTAACAGTAAAATAATTGGAAAACCCCCCAATACTTGGAAATTATAAAATACATCTTTAAATAATAGTATTCTGGGGGCGCCTGGGTGGCGCAGTCGGTTAAGCGGCCGACTTCAACCAGGTCACGATCTCGCGGTCCGTGAGTTCGAGCCCCGCGTCGGCCTCTGGGCTGATGGCTCAGAGCCTGGAGCCTGTTTCTGATTCTGTGTCTGCCTCTCTCTCTGCCCCTCCCCCGTTCATGCTCTGTCTCTCTCTGTCCCAAAAAAATAAATAAACGTTAAAAAAAAAAAAAAATTAAAAAAAAAAAATAAATAATAGTATGCTGAACTGAATGAAAATGAAACATAGCATTTCAAAATGTGTAAGTTACACAGTGAAAGCAGCAGTTAGATAAATATACAGTTCTAGATGCTTTTAAAAAGAAAGTTCTAAAAATCAATGATCCACTTAAAATCAATGTTCTACTTTAAGAAGCTAGAAAATGAAGAGCAAATTAAACACTAAGTAAGAGAAGAGAAATAATGCAAAGAGTGGAAATCAATGATATAGAAAACAGACAAAAAAGTCAGCATTGTTATTTTTAATTTTTAGATGGAGACAGAATAAAGCATTGTAACAATGTAACTGAAAACTACTTCTTTGAAAAGATCTATTAAACAGATAAATGTCTAGCTAGACTAGTTAAAAAATAAAGGGAGAAAATGCAAATTATTAATACCATGAATTAAGAAGAAACATCAGTATAGACCCTACAAATATTTAAAGAGTAACAGGAATGTTACAAACAAGTTGCCAGTTCAACAAGTCAGATGAAATGGGAAAATTCCTAGAAAGACACAAATGACCAAACCTAACACAAGAAATAGAAAATGTGAATAGTGTTATATATATTAAAGAAATTGAATTCATAATTTGAAATGTCTCACAAAGAAAACTGCAGACTCAGATGGCCTCATGATGAAGTCTGTTGAACCAGATAAAATAATCCTACAAAAACCCTCAGAAAATAGAGAAGGCAGGAGCACTTCTTAACTCATTTTATGAGATCAACATTACCCTGATAACAAAATCAAAGACATTACAAGAACACTTTAGGCCAAATTTCTGAACACAGGATTAGCAAGTCAAATCCAATAATATATGAAAAAGGATAATACATTATGATCAAGAAGGGTTTGTCCCAGGAATGCAAGTTTATTTTAATATTCAATAGAGAAAAACCATCTGACAAAATTCCACATCTATTCATGATTAAAGCAGTCAGCAAAGAATAGAAAATGATTTTTTCAACCTGATAAAAGGCATCTACAAAAAATCTATAGCTAACATCATAGTTAATGATGAAGGGGATCATGTTTTCCGCTTAAGATAAGAATTAATATTGTTACTGAAGGTGTTAGCCAGTACAATAGAACAAGACAAACAAAACACATTGAGGGGCACCTGGGTGGCTCAGTTCATGATCTCCTGGTTTGTGAGTTCAAGTCCCCCTTCGGGCTCTCTACTGTCAGCACCAGAGCCCACTTTGGATCCTCTGCCCCCCTCTCTCTCTCTCTGCCCCTCCCCTGCTTGTGCTATCTCTCTTTCTCTCTGAAAAATAAACATTAAAAAAAGGGGGGAAAAACAGAAAACACACTGAGATTGAAAAGGAAAAAGTAAAACACTTTATTCTAAGTTGACATGTTTGTGTACCTAGAAAATCCTAAGGAACCTATAAAAAAAAAAAAAAAACACTACACCTAATAAATGAATATTATAGGGTCACAGAATATAAAGTCAATATACTTTAATCAATTTTACTTCTATATACTAGAAACAAACAATTGGACAATAAAATTTTAGAAACTCATACCATTTACAATAGCATCAAAAAACAAGATTTTTAAGGAATAAATTTAACGAAATGCATGCAGGATCCTAAATTTAAAACTACCCAACAGTAATGCAAGACATTAAAGAAACAAGTTAAATTAAAATAAATTTACTTAACAAGAAATTAAATGAACAAGTATACCATGTTCATGGATTGGAAGGCTCTCTACTGTTAAGACTTTTTTTTTTTTTTTTTAATTTTTTTTTCAACGTTTATTTATTTTTGGGACAGAGACAGAGCATGAACGGGGGAGGGGCAGAGAGAGAGGGAGACACAGAATCGGAAACAGGCTCCAGGCTCTGAGCCATCAGCCCAGAGCCTGACGCGGGGCTCGAACTCACGGACCGCGAGATCGTGACCTGGTTGAAGTCGGACGCTTAACCGACTGCGCCACCCAGGCGCCCCGCGACTTTAATATCTCTCAAATTGATCTACAGTTTCAAGCAATCCCAAACAATATTCTCCCTGGGGTTTTTTTGTAGAAATTGACAGACTGGGTCTAAAATGTATAAGAATAAAAAAACTGCAACAGCCAAAACAACTTTGAAAAAGAACAAGTTGGAAGACTTATACTGCCTGATTTCAAGACTTAACTATGGACCTACAGTAGTCAAGACAGCACGACACAATAAGACATAGACCAATAGAATAGAGTCCAGAAATAGAACCATATATATATAGTCAAATGATTTTCAAGAGGTGTCAAAGGAATTCACTGGAGGAAAAGATGGTCTTTTCAATAAATGGTGCTGAAATAACTTGATCTTCACATGAAAAACAAATGATCCTGGACCCTTATTTTACAGCACACCTGAAATTAAACTCAACATGTATCATAGACCTAAACGTATAACCTAAATCTATCAGCCTTTTAAATTCAGGATTCAGAGAGGGCAGGCAGCTGCCTGTTTTTATAAATAAAAGTTTTGGGGGAAGACAGCCATTCCTAATTGTTTACATATTGTCAATAAATGCTTTTGAACTAAAACAACAGTTGAATAGTTGAGGTGCTATAGTCTATAAGCATAAAATATTTATAATCTAGTCTTTTCAGAAAACAATTGAGGATCCCTCTTTTAAAGAAAACATGAGAGAAAACCTAGGGAACAATTTCTCAAACAGACACAAAAAGCAAGAACCACAAAAGAAAACACTGGTAAATTGGACTTCAGGAAAATTTAAAACTTCTGGTCTTTGAAAAGCAACTTATGAAATGAAAGACAGCCAAAAACTGGGAAAAAATATCTGACAAAAGAATTATATCCAAATCATATCAAGAACTGTTACAACTCAATAAGAAACAACCCAATAAATTAATGAGTGAAATATTTGAACAGAAACTGCAAAAAGTGGCACACAAATGGGCAATAAGCACATGAAATAGTGTTCAACATCATTAGTATCAGGGAAATGCAAATTTAAACCACAATGAGATACCACTAAATATCTACTAGAATTCTTCATTTTAGTTAGGTTGAAATACAAAATTTGGGGTAGGATGTGGAACAACTAAAACTCTCACACATTGCTGCTATATCAGGTACCACTTTGGAAAACAGGGTGGCAGTTTCTTATGCAGTTACACATACGTTTAGCATACAACTCAGCAGAAGTGAAAACATACATTCATCCAACAACCTGTACACAGTACATAGCAACTTTTTTCACGATAGTCAAAAACTGGAGAAAAATCAAATGTCCATCAACAGATGAATGAATAAACAAATTGTGTTACAGCCTTACAAGGGAATACTACTTAACCATAGTTATCCATGATACAACAAAAACCATGGATGAAGCTCAAAAGCATACTAAATGAAAGAAGTCAGGCACAAAAGAATATATACGATATAATTCCATTTGCATGAAGTCTAGGAAAGATGAACCTAATCATCTGATGCCTGGGGACAGAGGTTGTGGTATGGTGGGGGATGCAGGGGAGTTCCAAATGAGCATGAGGGCACTCATCACTTTTTGGAGTGATTGAAATATTCTAATATCTCGATTATGGAGGTGAACACATAATGTACGCATTTGTCAAAACTCAAAGTGTATAAAAACCTAACAGCATGCTAGTGCTTAATGGAAATATTAGGTAAATAAATTATAAAATTATAGAATGTTACATTTGAATAGTCCCTCAAACTCAACTTACTCCCCTTTCTTAGCACTTTTCAATATGTTTTCCATCTTCTTCCTTAAAAGGGAAGACTATGGTATTCGAAAACTTTCTCAATGCAAGTATGAAACATTTTCTAAGAAAAATTCTTATCTAGGGAGGCAGTATAATCAAATGGCTCTTTTGCTTAATCAGAGTAATAATAAAGAAAGGGCAAACGCTCCATAAAAATCCTAGTTCCTGACTTTTGTTTTAAACTTTCCTTGTCTCTTTACACATGAATGTGTCCTTACGTATTGGGGGCACTTCAGTGGCTGAGTCAGGTGAGCATCTGGCTCTTGATTTCAGCTCAGGTCATGATCCCAGGGTTGTGGGATTGAGCCCCATGTCAGGCTCTGTGCTGAGCATGGGTCTTGCTTGAGATTCTCTCTCTCTCTCTCTCTCTCTCTTTTTCTCTCTCTCTCTCTCTCCCTCCCTCCCTCCCCCTCTGCCCCTCTCCCCTGCTCATGCTGTCTCTAAAATAAATAAATAAATAGCAGAATCAGTGGCATCCTGGTAAGCATAGAGATAACCAACAATTCTCTTCAGAAGGGCCTTTCTGCCTGTGCTTATTAAAATAATTCTCTTAATTTCAATCTCACACAAAACATTGTTTCTTCCAAGAAGCCACTGAAAACAAATCATTCTTCTATTTTCCTATGGGACATTCAATATACTTTCTTGGGTAACCCAATATATTATGCGTTGGGCCCTGTTTATTTGAAATTACCTACTTCTACCCAATAGACTGAAAGGATCCACAGGACTCTGTCTAACATAGAGTGGGATGAAACTAAAGTTTCTGGGTGAATACTGAATGAATCATCAATGGCACAGGATTACAAATCCTTCCAGGGGGGCCTTCTGGGTGTGAGCTTTGTTCAACATAGTGCTCACTCCTGAGACCAACAGCAGTGGTTGTAGAAGCTCACATTCCTAGGTCAAGGGCTTCTGCAGCTGGGAAGCCAAGGCTCGATAATTTAGGAGGATGTTCTATTTTAGGCAGGTGGGCAGAGTGGGAATTGACCAGCCACCACAGATTTGCTGACAGTGCTTTCTTCATCTCAGCCAAAGTTCTATTTCCTACCAATTTGGGGACTAAAACATTTTCTACCCAGGCCTACCTTACTTTCCTTCAAGTTCACTCTCAAACCCTTCTTAGAATCCGGAGACCAGAGCTATTTGTACTATAAAGCTAGCAGAAGTTAAGCTCAATGCTCCTCACTTGCACCCTTCCTACAATCAGGAAGCATTTCTAATTACGCATTTCTGGCAAACTGCCTAAAGAAACCTCTGAAGAAAGGAATCTAAATCTCCAGGACTCTCATAATTTGTTCTGACTTCTTTACTGGTGAATTCTTTTTCTTGAAGAAGCTATCCCTTTCCCAAACTGAATAAAGGGGCAAAGCTAATTCCCAATCAAAGATGAGAAAAGGAAAAAAGAAATGAGGAACAAAAAGCTCCTTGGCAATTTTGGCTCTATCACAGTCTTGAAACTTTCACAAAACACTTCTTCACACTCCCAAAAGGTAAAAAAATAAAAAATAAATAAATAAAAAAAACACAAAATCACACACACTCTGGGAAGATCCAACATTAGAAGACAGAAGAACGTCAAAAAATTCAAAAATCCCAATGTATGGAGGGGTGGTAGTGAAAACAGTGATCAAAACAAAAAACAAAAACAAATAAAAAACACCTCACCCTTGTCTGGAAAGAGGAGCGGTGGTGAAAAGGCGAGATAGACCCTGGACATGTCAGAGGGTTTCAAAGACAAGGAAGGTCCCTGGCTACTCTTCAGGTCGAAGGAAGGCCGCCCCCAAGCACCAAGTTTTGATCACAGGGTCCTGGGACATCCAGGGAAACAAACTCACAGGGATACGTTCTCCTATTAGGTAGCTGCAAGCCCCCGCCTGTCAATTCCATTTTGCAAAGCACAGGACTTGTCCTAGAGCCAAGGCTTGGGAAAAGGTGGATGGAGGTGATGGTGAAGGGACAGTTACTCTGGGAAAAGAGAGGAGTGGGGAGAAGGGAGAGTGGAGGGGAGTGGTGTGAAGACAGTGACAGATACGCACAAGTAGGGGCACTCAGAAAGGGAGAGTGTTTTTCTACATTCCGTTCTTTCTCTGCCTCTCCAAATAATAAACAGCCTGGGCCTAGGTTAGGTGAAGTGTGATAAGAAACGGCGGATATAGAATACGAGATGTCTGTTATTTTATCTCATCGTTTCCATTTGTCAGACTGAAATTTCAGCAAATGCCATCAAACTGCCAAAAAGATCCCAAGTGTCGAAGACGAACGTGAAGTCCCAGTGAAGTCCCAACGGAGTAAGGGTGAAGGAACTCCTGAATTGCGCACGGAAGCGATGAGGGCGTGTGGCCAGAAAAGGGAGAGGGGCTGCAGGACGCTCAGGGGCACCAGAAATGGGATGGAAGCCCGGCGAGCCTCTCCTCCGCAGCCGTGCGGCGTCGCCTAATTCAAGATACCCATCCGGGGTACGGAGTGCCCGCGCAACGACTGCTCGCGCCCTTCCCGGTTCCTCCGCTCCCGCCGCGCCCCGCTCGCCCCGTCGGACCCCTTCGGGAGGACAGGAGCACGGAGGACACGCGCCCGGCCTCCCGCGCAGCCCTCAGCCGCCTCAGCTCGGGGGCCGCCGCGTGGGCCGCTCACACCCTGGACCGCAACTGGCCGGCAGCACCGCCGACGACCCCAGCCCGGAGCCCTGGCCGCCGCGGCCGGAGCGAGCGCCGCCGCCCCACACTCACCGCGGCGCTCCATCCCGCGTCCTGGACGCGGACGCCCGCCCAACACTCACGGCCGCCGCCGCCTCCGCCGAGGGCTGGAGCTCGCCGCCCCCATCCCCCACGGCCCGCGGACGCCCGGCCAAGCCGCCGCCGCCGCCGCCGCCGCCCCAGGAGCTACGGCCACCACCGCGCCGCTCGGGCCGCCCCGCCCCCAGGCCTCGCGCCTCGCGCCTCCCGCCCGGCCGCGGCCCGCCCCCTGAGGCCCAGCCCATTGGCCCGCGCGCCCGGGGAGGCGGGGCTCCGGCGCCAAGCCGCAGGTTGGGGCGGCTGCCGGCTCAGGCGCGCGGGGCGCGGGCTGTCAGCTGCGCCCCAGCCGGCAGGCTGTCCCCAACATGGCAGGTCGTGTTAGCCACCCTGTGCGGTTTGTGGCACAACAGGCGAACCTTAGGCACAAGTCACCTTTTGCATCCTCCCGCAGGTAGCTGGTCCTCTGTTCTTGTTTAAGTGGACATTCCTTTGGTGGGCACTGAATTTCTCCCAGTCGGGAATCTGGTCTTAACTTGCTTTGTCCGCCTTCTTCCCACACCCTCCTTCTTTCCTTCTGAACAAAAATACATTTTGTGCTCAATTTTAAAACTGCCCCCACGCTCTTCTATCTTCGACTGATTGTCATTGTCAGAAAACAAACTACTCAAAACTTGAAAATTTATATATAGTTCCTCTCTATATATAGAAGTATATAGTACTTCTATATATATAGAAGTTGCTCAATAAATACTAGTTGAGTGCATATCCCCCTGATTATGTTCCTTGCTTCTTACCATTAGATGCGCCCTGAGTGATGGGACTCATCAATGCTGTAAGGGAAACGAACAACCAAAATTAAAGCCTTTATCATGATGTTGGATCACACATCATAGATGAAAAAAAGTACAGAGTTTCTATTTAATAGAGTATAAATGAGTAACACTTAACATCTTACAGGGAATATCCTTCCTATCATCTATGCTGAGACATAACAGGCACCTGATGAATACTAGCTAAGTAAGTGGGCAAAATTATAGGAAGGGACTTTGAAAAAAAATCCCTCAATCTCATACTCCCTTAAATCTTTCTCAAAATATCTTAAATACCTGCCATAGTCTCCACTTTTCCTCATTCGTCTGGAGAAATAGGATATTTGAAAGCATTCTCAGAGAAAGATGGTAATTCATTTCGGCAATAAGTACAATTTTTAACTAAGAAAGAATGAGCATCAAAAATCTGTGCCCTGGGACAGACAGCTATGGGTTTGGTAAATAAAAGAAGGAATAAAGGGCAAGCCCTCCACCAAATCCTATAGCAGTGTCCCAGTACATGGCCTTGTAAGCTGAGTTGTTTTTTACCTATAAATGTTTCTTGGTTAAAGAAGTGGTACAGAATCACAGCTTTGGAGCATGAGGAATCACAGACAAACAAAAAGTCAGAGACATATTGGATGCTGAATTAATAATGAAGCTTTTTCACAGATGTAGTATTTCTATTTCATAATTATAATATTTGTTAATAACACATAACCACTCTGTCCATTAAAATGTTCTTCGTTCTTTCCATGATAAAGAGAATACCACTTCTGTTCGCAAGCTTTCCTGTTCTCCCTGAAAATCAATCATCCAATTTGACATTACATGATACATAGAATCCTATTTTTGTGCCACTTATGATTCTCATGAACTATGTGATTGTTTATTTGTAGTTATTAGTGTATGAAGGCCTACAGTACTATGTTACTTGGCCTATGTCGAATGACCAGTTAGCCCAGGAATGAAAATCCTTCCAGGATGCTTTTTCCTTTTTTTTTTCCCCATAAGCTCTGCTGGACCTGTTGGAACTAGTGAAACCGAGTGCAATGGCCACTAAACACAAAAGCTATTCCAGGTACCCTTTGCCCTGACTTGAAGGGCCTGATAATGAAGGTGGATATTCCATGTGGCCAGTGGAGATGAGAGTCCAGCTCCCACAGAAGAGTACAATAAATAGGTGCTATACTTCTTGGTCATGCTTCAATGACGGTCTGTTTAGGAGAGTGTAACATGGTCCACCAGACCTCTCCCATGTTTATTTATTCCACAAATACTTAGTACGTCCGATATGCCAGGCATTGTTCTAAGCACAGGGATTATATTAATGAACTTTAAATCCACTTCCAGACTCCCCTCAGCTATGATTAAATGCCTGGAAGAAGAAAAAGAAATCATGGAAGCTGGTAGCGGTGGCCCAAAGGCAGGTATATTCCCCTTCTTTGCTATTGTCCTTGACCCTCGCTGCAGGAGCATTTAGAAAGAACCACAGAGAGCCTGACAAGACATAGTGAGTACAAAGGCTCCAGATTCCAAAGTGTACAAAACTCACCAAGCAGGTTATTAATCTTGATTCCATAATGGTTGTAATTGAGAAACAAGGAATCAATTCAGACCACATGCTGGAAATGAATGTGAAAGAGATTGCAAACATCCAAGAATTCTGTGTTGTCACAGGAGAGGAAACTAAGATTGACTGAAAAAGAAAGAAAGAAAGAAAGAAAGAAAGAAAGAAAGAAAGAAAGAAAGAAAGAAAGAAAGAAAAACTCAAGTGAGTATACAGATATATCATATTCATTTTATGTCTAAATTAACATATTAAATTTCAAACCCCAGTTCTTTTTCATGTTAAGTTCTCTGTAAGACATTTGATGACATGAACCTCTGTGCTTGAGTCACCACATACCATGACCCTAGCTAATGTCCTAAGAACATGTATAAAGAAACTCCCAGTAATTCATGTTGGCACAAAATAATACTATTGGTCTCAAAAATTGAATTATTGGCATTATTGTAAATAAAGATGATGATGATGATGATGATAGTAATAAAACTAGCCCTCCATGATCTACTCTGTGGTAGACACTGTCTTAACTATTCTTTATATTTGGTAAGTACTTTCCTTCTCACAACAACCTTATGAGGTACTATTATCATCCTCACCTTACAAATGAAAAACTGAGGCACAGAACCAAAGAAGTGCAATGAAGAGTTTCTGCTGGGCTTAATGAAAGTTGATGTTAAGATGAAGATAAGCTTTTTTTTTTTTTTTAATATCATTTGTTGTCAAGTTAGCTAACATACAGTGTGCTCTTGGCTTTGGGAGTAGATTCCCATGATTAAGATGAAGATAAGTTTGATCATTCTTTCCTTGGAAGAGATAATGGACAATCATTCCTCTCATTCTTCCTCTACCACTCTGGCCTTCTTGCTGTTTCCCAGATACCCCAAGGTCCCTCTTGCACAGAGCTTTTGCCTTTGCTGTTCCCTCTATGTGGACTGTATCTACATGACTTCCTCTCTTTTCCCTCCCAGTCTTTACTGTTGTTCCATATCATTGACATATTCCCTGGCCACTCCATAGAAAACAACATGTCTCCTTTTTGATACTCCCCATCTTTCTTAACCTATTTTAAATATTGCCACGGCTGTGGACACCTGGGTGGCTCAGTTGGTTAAGCGTCAATTAAGCGTCCAACTCTTGGTTTCGGCGCAGGTCGTGATTACAGTATGTGAGTTCAAGCCTTGTGTTGGGCTCTGTGCTGGCAGTGCAGAGCCTGCTTGGGATTCTCTCTCTCTCTCTCTCTCTCTCTCTCTCTCTCTCTCTCTCTCTCTCTGCTCCTCTCCTGCTCATGCTCTCTCTCTCTCAAGATAAATAAACTTAAAAAAAGAGTTGCAATGACACTTACCCCTCTACAGATTTAGTATAGTTATTAGTTTATTTGTACAAATTTTAATTTCCCCTCACTGGTGTGGGAAGGCAAACTCCCTGATGAAGGGATTCTGCTTGTTTTATTCACTATTGCATCCTCAGCCCCTGGAAAAGTACTTGAAATTAATAAACAAATGAAAAAGTTTAAAGAAAATAACATGTGCCTAAATACTAGATTTCTCTTTTGAAAAGATTAGTTTGTTAACATTTTGAAAATGTTAATCTGAAAGGAGAACCATAATGCTTTGTTCCACAAAAACTTTACATTAGCTGCTTAAAACCAACATATTAACACATGACAAGTTTAATTACTTCACCCAATCTGTATCTGAAAGAACCATAAATAACTCTAAAATCTAAAATCATTTCCTTCCTTCTTTAAAGTGGAGGGGCAAACATTTTCTACTATTGTTTTTCTTACATTTGTTCTGCCAAATGCTGACTAGATAAGAAAGCAAATATAGCTACCCCTCACCTGTACATTCTATTCCACGGTTGACACTACATTTTGGAGTGCATCTTGTTATTTGATCCTCACAAAAACCTTATGAGAGAGGAAGATGAGATCTGTTTTTCCCAAGAGCATATCATAAATTTTCAGAGTCAGAGGGATACTAGAGTTCAAGTACTCCATTTCTCCTTTACTTTATAAGGAAAACCCAGCTCAGCATTCCCAGGGATCACACGGTTAGTCATTGGCCTGATTAGACTGGAACCGAGACCAGAGCTCTTTCTATACTAACTGATAAACTACCTTTTTAGACAATCTGTCAGTCTATGAAATGATATTGGAGCACCTACGCAACTCATTCTTTGCTTCATGTGTAAATATTTAAGCTATACTAACATGTTTAAATAGGAAATTTGTTCTACATATTTACTCCTATTATTTTGGAGGTCTGACCTATTAAGTAACTAAAATTAATGGTCTTCAAAAAAATGGATGGCTTAGATGGACCCAATGAGGAGTTTGGTTTGCTCTTGAAGTAGAAAGTTGTCCTGAGACATTCTGGAACACATGCACAGATTACTGCCTTTCTCCTAGAGAGAAGACTGGCTGGCTTTAGGAAGGAGTAAAGCCCAATGGAAACATTGCTAATCTCTTTCTTTATCTACCCACTGAACAAATATTGCTGAACCCTGAGAAACAATGCTACCACTAGGGACTTTAATGAGTGTTTATCTTTCTAACTGCATATTTATATAGGGGTGGCTGCCTGTGGCATGCTTGCCAGAGGATTGGGAAGTGGCTGCTTGTAAAAGTTGAAAAATATTTAGTTTTACAAACCTGTTTCAGCAAAGTCTCCTTTTAAGTTTATTCAAGAGGAGGTTGCATTCCATAGCATCAGAAGAACTATTATTATCTAGTCATTTAGATGCCTGGATTTAAATGATTTTACTCTGAAACGATCTCAATAGCTAGGGCTTAAATTAGAAGGAAGAAAATATAGGGAAAAACAGTACTATGAGTTAATAATCCTATTTACTCCTATTGGTCTCTGGAAATGTCTGTAAACACTTCTGTTTCAAAAACCTTAGAAAATATTCATTGATTATCATTGATGGACTGATATCGTGTGCCAGTGACAGATTTGACATTCTTATTATGCTTGATGACAAATTCAGTTTAGGATGCTCATCAGTGTAATTAAATTTTGTCTGGGAGCTACATGGCCCTAAAGTATATGAGGTCACAAATATAACTATATATGCTACTAGCCAGAAAGCTGATGAAATACCTGTTATGTAACATCACTGAAACCATCAGCTTAGAATATTCAGGGTGGAGAACAAATGGAGTGGCAAACAAGGCATCAAGACAGTAAGTTGCCTTGCTTAGGAGTTAGCCTGAGTTGCACTGCAGGGTGAAACATGCTTTAGATCTCTCCTGTGAATAGATAAAGACAAATACTCTTAGTTGGAATGGACAAGATCAAGCCAACTTCTAATGACTTCCTTCTGGGTAATGACTAAGGATCAAGAGGGGAAAAAAAAAAGAGTTCCATTCTGGAAAAATGACTAAAAGATAAAACAAACTTACCAAGAAACCAGAATGTAAGGAAATGAGTAGACCGGTAGAGAAGAGGTCTTGATATAGACCTTGGAGTTACTTAGCTGCTAAAATAAGTAGAAGCATAGGATGTGGGTCAAAGAACAGTGGCTTCTAAAAGGACTCTATGAAGATGTCTCACAGACAACTGATACTTTACACAAGTTTTTCTTGAACACCGAGTCAGTGAAATGGAGCTGCCAATTCCAACAGCAATGTTGTATTCATGAATTAGTGTTTGAACTGCTATGAAACTGAAGGGGCTAGATGGTTTTTGTAGTGGGGACAAGGAAGGACCATGGGGAGGCGGAAAAGATAAAGGAGATAGAAAGCACAGGGAAAATTTCTTGAGAACAAAGTAGATCACTAATTTATCTTACAAAGTGTTATGCGCTGAATTTTGTTCCCTTAAAATTCATATGTTGAAGTCCTAACCCCTCATATGTCAGAATGGGACTATATTTGGAGATAGGGTCTCCAAAGAGGTACTAAAATGAGGCCATTAGTGTGGGTCCTAATCCAAGATGACAGGTGTTCTTATAAGAAGAGAAGATTAGAACACAGACACACACAGGGAGACCATGTGAAGAAACAGAGAGAAGATAGCCATCTACAAGCTGAAAGAAGCCTCAGAAAAAACCAGTCACACCAAACTCTTGATCTTAGACTTTTAGCTTCCAGAATTGTGAAAAACTAAATTTCTGTTAAGCCACCCAACCTTTGGGACTTTGTTATGGCATCTGTAGCAAACTAACACACAAGATAACACCATTTAAGTTCTAGGAATCCAATAACAATACCATTAATGGGTTCTAGTTCGACCTAAGACCATTCCCTTCTCCTGCCCCTTGAAATATTAAGTCCAAGTCTGGCTGAATGTTGCCATTAAGGCATGTCTTCTTCATAATATTCACAAGTCGCAATGAGTCACTATCACTCCCACTCTAGGGTGTAGGCCAGGATGCAGCATCATCTCCATTGTAATATTGTCATTAAAATCAGAAGGCAGGATGTTTACAAGTCTGGTATTCTGTGAGTATTTTCAGTGGGAGGGGACTGGTTTCTGCTCATTGTAGAAGGGATGCTCTGGTCTCTTTATTTGTATCTAACAGAGAAAGATTTAGATTGGCAACTTCAAGGATACCATAGCTGCCACTGCAATTAGTATTGGTAGCTAGTTAATAATAGTAATTCCATTGCAGTTCTTGGTTCATAATAAGAGCTTAATAAATATTAATTTACTTTTTGGTTATTGTTTCACAGCATTTCATAGTGTACAAAGCTGTATCACATATGTTATCTCAATTTATCTTCAAAACAAGTCTGTGAAATATGAATTATTGTTATCATTCTTATTCAGATTTCTGATAAGAAAGTTGTATCTCAATGAGGGTAAGCTATTTGCCCAAAGTTGCACAATCAGTTAATAGCAGAGATTGAACTCAAAGCAAGTTCACCTGTGTCCTCAAGCAGGCCTCTTTACAACTCACCCACCATCTGTAAATAGTCTTGTTGCACACTGTAAGTTTCAAATAATCTACTTTAATCAAAGAATGACATTTCCTCTATATTTCTGTATTACGTACATTTATGTATGTCAAATATTCTGGATAATAAAGAGCTTTGACATTAATTATATATATTGTGCCTATTTTACAAATACTACATGAATAAACATTTTGCACATACAAATTAGCAGAAGAAGAGAATGTCCACAAACCCCCTCGGTAAATTACTTCTCCCACTACTGGCCTTGGTTCAGAATTCCTAAAGAGTGAGTACTCAAAAAAAAAAATAATAATAATACTTAGGAGATACTTTCTCTTACGTACAGAATTCAAACTACTAATACCAAGGGATAGATTACTACCAGGTACTAATCTTTAGATATACTATGGTGTATTTATTTTATAATATATATAATTTATTTTATTTTGGCTGTATATATGTGTGTGGGGTGGAGAGGCGACAACATTGTTTTATAAGGATATGTCTTTTGATTCTTTATTCTAGACTTACAAGTAAACTTTTGGAACACAATCCATTCATGGATGGGGACTCCTTAAAAGTTCAGAATTGTCAAAGAACTAGTTTATGTTACTCTTAAACCAATTATTTTATGAGTCAGGGGCTCTTCAAGAATCTTACAATGTCTCTAGATTATTGTGACATATGTGACATAACCCAGTGATGTATGCCCTAAAGATGCAGAGAAGGTCTAATTAATAAGACACTGGATAATGACAAAGCATTAATGAAATTACATAGGTGTTACTATGATGTTGGAAATTCTGTAAGAATCCCTGATAGCACCTGAATGAAGTCCAGCAAATGCACTGACTGACGACTCACCTCACACGCTTTCCTTCTTAGAGAAGGAAGATGACAGAAGCCCATGTCAGAGATGTTTGACTGTGGCAACAAAGGGCCAATTATTAGGCATAATATACAAACATGTTAAAATAGAGGTTGAAAATTAAAAACGCTAGAGGTAGAGTAGGGGCTGAGAGTGCCAAGAAATAGGCATTTTTTCCTACTTAGCTCCAGACCACTGGGATCATGGGTAGGGTGACCAAACACATATCCCTACTTGCCTCAGTCAGTTTCACTTCATGCCTGTTGTTCAGGCATAATTATTAATAGAACCTCCTCTGGCTCTCAAAAATGTGCCAGTTTGTAAAATCTAGCACATGGCACTCTAGTCATAGGAAAATTTAGGCATAATATTGCCTGGTCTTCTGATTTTTCAACTCAGAAATTTGGGCTTTTAATAAAGAACACCTTTGGATCTTTTTTTTTTTTTTCAACGTTTATTTATTTTTGAGACAGAGAGAGACAGAGCATGAACGGGGGAGGGGCAGAGAGAGAGGGAGACACAGAATCGGAAACAGGCTCCAGGCTCTGAGCCATCAGCCCAGAGCCCGACGCGGGGCTCGAACTCACGGACTGCGAGATCGTGACCTGGCTGAAGTCGGACGCTTAACCGACTGCGCCACCCAGGCGCCCCTCACCTTTGGATCTTTAATATGGGCAACAAATTCCAAATTTGTAAAAACTTTGTCCAGGTGAAGGGGAAAACTCATGTGGGGCAGAAACTGCCGTGAAAGCTGCCAGTTTGCGAGCTCTAGGTTAAAACATCTGGATGATATGAGAGTGCTCTCTGGTTTGTCTCAGGAGAATTTGTCTCTTATTTGGCTGGTGAGAAAAGTTCTTTGGGTCATTCCTATATGGGAAGGCCTTCTTTCTCTAGGAAGTTCCAGTGGAAATCGGTGCAGGCTGTACGAGAATAAAGGCCTTAAATGAGCAGCTTGGGCCAGTTGTTTGCCTTAGTAATGATTATAGCTAGCACTTCACATGTACTAAATTCATCACATAGATGATCTCATTTACCCTTCACAATAGTTCTGTGGGGAAGATACTACTGTTTCCATTGTTCTAAAGAGGAAACTGAGACTTAAAAAGACTAATTAGTTTGAACAAGGTCACCCCGCTAGTAGGTGGTGAAATCGGGATCTGAACTCATGTCAAACTTGACTCCAGGGATGCCTGGGTGGCTCAATCGGTTAAGCATCTGGCTTTGTCCCAAGTCATGATCTCATGGGTCATGAGTTCAAGCCCTGCATCAAGCTCTCTGGTGTCAGCACAGAGCCTGCCTGGGATCCTCTATCCGCTCCCCACCCCCCATCCCTTCCCTGCTCACAGGCTAACCTGCTCTCTCTCAAAAATAATAAATTGAAACAAAATTTAAAAAAACACAAAACTTGACTCCAAAGCCCACACCTTTATCCTCTGTGTCTTCTGCTTCCCAACATAGTGAGATCAACTTTCTACCACCTTCACCTTGGGACATTTTTTTCATTTGAGTGAATCCTTTTTGACCTCTTGTCACTATGGAAAATTACAATCTTGACTATGGGTCTATAAGAAGATATTTTCTTGCTTTTATTTAGGGCTTTAGACCAGAGGACCAGTGGTCAGCCCAAATCCTGGAATGGGGGACACCTTGGAAGTTTAGAGCCAAAGTCCCAGTTAGTTATAAGCAGTGCTCACTTGCCAGGTGTCCCTTCTGCTCAGATCGCTTGAGAATCTATGATGATGCTACACAGTTGGTCAAAAATTTAAGGTTTCATAATCTTAGACATCTCTTTATCCTGTATCCATTTTAGAAATATAAGTAAGAATTAGACCTCATCCAATGGAGACTAAGAAAAGCATAGGATTTCCTTTACATTACCAAAGATTGGAGAATGTTTAACATGTTATACTGGGCTGCAATATGTCCCCCTAAAACTCATGTCTGCCTGGAACTTCAGAATGTGGCTTTATTTGGGAAAAAAGATCTTTGCTTATATAATTTATTAAAATGAGGTCACACCAGATTAGGGTGAACCCTAATCTGATGACTGGAATCCCTGTAAGAAGAGAAAGAGACACAGAGACCTACATAGAGGCAAAATGGCTATGCAAAGATGAGTAGAAATTAAAGCAATGCAGCCTTAATTTTAAAACCAAGGAACACCAAGAGCTGCTGGTAACTATCAGAAGCTAGGAAGAGGCAAGATTCTCCTCTAAAGCCTTCAGAGGGAGCATGGTCCTGCCAATACCTTGATTTGGGACTTCAAGCTTCCAGGACTGTAGGAGAATACATTTCTCTTGGTTTTAACATCCAAATATGTGGTAATGTATTACAGCAGCCACAGGAAACTAATACATATGTTAAAGAAAAAGTGTTTGCAATTTCTATCAAAATAACACCAGCATTCTTCACTGAGTTAGAACAAACAATCCTAAAATTTGTATGGAACAAGAAAAGACCCTGAATAGCCTAAGCAAGCTTGCAAAAGAAAACCAAAGCTGCAAGCATCACAATCCCAGACTTCAAGATGTATTACAAAGATGTAATCATCAAGACAGCATGGTATTGGCACAAAAGAAAAGACACTCAGATCAATGGAACAGAATAGAGAAGCCAGAAATGGACCCACAAACATATGGCCAGCTAATCTTTGACAAAGCAGGAAAGCATATCGAATGGAATAAAGATAGTCTCTTCAGCAAATGGTACTGGGAAAACTGGACAACACGCAGAAAAATGAACCTGGACCACTTTCTTATACCATACACAAAAATAAACTCAAAATGGATGAAAGACCTCAATGTAAGACAAGAAGCAATCAAAATCCTAGAGGAGAAAGTAGGCAAAAACCTCTTTGACCTCAGCCACAGCAACTTCTTATTCAACACGTCTCCAGAGACAAGGAAAACCAAAGCAAAAATGAACTATTGGGACCTCCTCAAAATAAAAAGCTTCTGCACAGTGACGGAAACACTCAGCAAAACTAAAAGGCAACTGACAGAATGGGAGAAGATATTTGCAAATGATGTAGCAATAAAGGGTTAGTATCCAAAATCTATAAAGAACTTATCAAATTCAACACCCCAAAACACCAAATAATCCAGTGAAGAAATGGGCAAAAGACATGAATAGACACTTCTCGAAAGAAGACATCCAGATGGCTGACAGACACATAAAAAAAATGCTCAACATCACTCATTATCAGGGAAATACAAAACAAAACCACAATGAGATGCCACTTTACACCTGTCAGAATGGCTAATATTAACAACTCAAGCAACAACAGATGTTGGCAAAGATGCAAAGAGGAACCCTCTTGCACTGCTGGAGGGAATGCAAACTGGTGCAGCCACTCTGGAAAACAGTATGGAGGTTCCTCAAAAAATTAAAAATGGAACCACCCTATGACCCAGCAATTGCACTACTAGGTATTTATCCAAGGGATACATGTATGTTGTTTCGAAGGGGCACATGTACCCCAATGTTTATAGCAGCACTATCGACAATAGCCTAAGTATGGAAAGAGCCCAAATGTCCATTGACAGATGAATGGATAAAGAAGATGTGGCATATACATGTATACACACACACACACACACACACACACACACACACACACACACACACTGGAGTATTACTTGACAATCAAAAAGAATGAAATCTTGCCATTTCCAACTACGTGGATGGAACTGGAGGGTATTATGGTAAGCAAAATTAGTCAGAGAAAGACAAATATCATATGACTGCACTCATATGAGGAATTTAAGATATAAAACAGATGAACATAAGGGAAGGGAAGCAAAAAGAAAATAAAAACAGAGAGGGAGACAAAATTTAAGAGACTCTTAAATATAGAGAAACAAACAGAGTGTTGCTGGAGGGGTTGTGGGAGGGGGAGTGGGCTAAATGGATAAGGGGCATTAAGGAATCTACTCCTGAAACCATTGTTGCACTATATGCTAACTAACTTGCAAGTAAATTTAAAAATTAATTAGTTAATTAATTAAAAAGAAAAATAACAAAAAGAAAGAGAAAAAGAAAAGAAAAAAAATTTAATACTGTAATGCCCATTCAGAATAGAATGGAGGAATCTGTGTTGACTGTTTAAATTCAGAGTTTCCAAGTTAAACGTTCAGGAAGTATTTCCTAACACACTGTTAGCTAAAGAATATATTCCTCAGAGAGGCAAAATTCCCTCCCTAGATAATGTGAAACCATCTGTGGAATTTCAGCAGAGGACCTTAGGCATCCAGTGCGTTAGGTGGATATGGCTGACTGTGAGCTAATCTTGACCAAGACTTGTGATAGGAAGTCCATCTAATTAATATACTATCATTTGGAGTATCATCCCAAGTCTGAAATCCAATATGGCTAGGATGAACCATAGACATTTGAATATGTGTGGTAGTCTTTTCCCATTCTCTGCCATGTGTGCCCTGTCTGACTGGCATGTGATTCAGTTTCCTTTGTGGGACTATAATTCCCACAATCTCACCAGCTTTCATTTCTCTAAGGGCAGATCCTTCTGGCTAGGGTCTGTCCCAAATTGGATGGACTCTGTGCAACAGGGAGGAATCCCTTATACTCTCAATTTCTAGAATGCCTCCATTCTGAGGAAAGCTAGCCACAGCTTCCATATCCTGGACTCAGCTACCAGGACGCAAATTCTACCACATTTGCATGTCTCATCCAAGAGCAGCCCATATGTAGTATTCTATGAAGTAATCAGACAAGAGAACTCTACCCAATGAGGAAAAAGGTAAGCAACAGCACTAATCAGACCTTCTATGTTGGAGAGTTTAAATCTCTGGAGAATCCCTACTGTTGGTAGCAGGGACAGAAGTTGGAAAGAAAAAAACCTATATAGAAAAAACATACACAGAAAGTAGAAGCCATGAAGGTGACAGATGCTGTTAGTGAGCAGAAGCCATGAAACAAAAAGAAAACATGAAGTTGGCAGCAAATGGCAGGAATAGTAAAAATAAAGACCATTACTGGTGACTGATGAATGGATAAAGAAATTGTGGTTTATATACACAATGGAATACTACTTGGCAATAAGAAAGAATGAAATATGGCCTTTTGTAACAACATGGATGGAACTGGAGTGTTATGCTAAGTGAGAAAAAGTCATACAGAGAAAGATACCATATGTTTTCACTCTTAAGTGGATCCCGAGAAACTTAACAGAAGACCATGGGGGGCGGGGAGGGGAAAAAAAAGTTAGACACGGAGGGAGGCAGTTTTAAGAGACTCTTAAAAACTGAGAATAAACTGAGGGTTGATGGGAGGTGGGAGGGAAGAGAAAGTGGGTGATGGGCATCGAGGAGGGCACCTGTTGGGATGAGCACTGGGTGTTTTATTGAAACCAATTTGACAATAAATTTCGTATTAAAAAAAAAGATACAAAATGATGGTTCTACAAGTCCTAAGGAAAATAAAAGATGAACAGTGTAAAAACAAAACAAAACAAAACAAAAAACAAGGCCATGAAATCACCATGTGCCTCTGCCAAGTTGCATCAGATTAGAATTCTTGGATACCCTCACAGTGATCCTGAGTAGCCAGTCCCCTGTTGGACATTGACACTAAGACTGCTCATTACCATAGCTTGGCTAATCCTTCCAATCTCCACTCTGCTGTTTCCCCTTTCCCAATTTACTTTCTGCAGAAGTTCTGGGGTGCCTCATAAATCAAGACACATGGGTTATAATACTGATTCCATTCGGTGATGAAGTAATAAACATTTGTGTTTATTTCAACAAGGCAGAGTCTCATTTATCTTTACTGTGTTATAAATATGGGTCAAGTATTGCTACATCTCAACAGAATTAAAGATTTCAGCAATTTAGAAGTAAAAAGTTTGGGGCGTCACATGTCTGGTTTATCTGCAATCAGAAACAGCAGTGCTCTTTGGGGCGCGTAGGTGGCTCAGTTGGTTAAGCGTCTGACTTCAGCTCAGGTCATGAACTCATGGTTCGTGAGTTTGAGCCCCACATCGGGTTTGCTGCTGTCAGCAGCACACAGCCTGCTTTGGATCCTCTGTCCCCTTCTCTCTCTACCCTTCCCCTCTCATGCTCTCTCTCTCAAAAAGAAATAAACATTAAAACAAAACAAAACAGCAGTGCTCTAAAGATGTTAGAAGGCTTGCAGACCATATGCACATGTGTGATTTTTGAGGCATGTGCCCATGTGTGAATTTTGAGGCGTGATTATGAAGTGTCAAACAAGGAGACAGAACTCCTCAATGTAATGAATTTCACCCCATGCCCTAATTCCCCTTAGGTATTACACAGTATGTTTCTGCTTTTTGTCTATAATAACACATATTCATTTTAGAACATTGGTGAGAATGTTAACATGATCTATAACATCCCTACCCAAGATAGTAATTATTAATGTCTTAGTATTCCTCAATTTATTCTTTGTGCATTTGTAGATATATCTAAATTTTTTCACAAACCCACAAACCGTGAGGTCATGACCTGAGCTGAAGTTAGATACTCAACTGACTGAGCCACCCAGACGCCCCTGTATCAATCCTTACTTTCTTAGATTAGATCCCTAGAAATGTACGTTTTGGGGGTGCCTGGGTGGCTCAGTTGGTCGAGCGTTAGACTCTTGATTTTGGCTCAGGTCATGATCACAGGCTCATGGGATAGAGCTCTGCATCAGGCTCTGAGCTGGGCATGGAGCCTGCTTGAGATTCTCATTCTCTCTCTCTCTCTCTCTCTCTCTCTCTCTCTAAAAAGAAAAAAGGCAAGGCAAGGCAAGGAAAGGAAAGGAATGGAAGTTTTGGGCTAGGCATATTTTCACAGATCTTTCAACATAATGCCAAATTGGTCCCCAGAAAGAATATACCTATTCACAGTGTTTGCAGTGGCATATCAGAATGGCCATGTCACCATAGTGGCATTTGATTTCTTTCTCCCATGAGTTAGTGTAAGTCCCACTGAACCAAGGAGTTATTGCTGGCTCCTCTCTGAGTCTTTCTTTGTTAGGTTCCATACTGATCCTCATCTCATCTCCACTGTTCATAATTGGCGTCCAGACATTCAAAGCCTGCCTCTTCCATCCCAAGAGTGGGAAGGCTTTGGTCAGCAAGAACATCAATAGCCTTTGCCCTGCTAGTCAGTACAAGTCTGGAAATGGTCTTTGGCTCTCAGGCTGAAATAAGATCTAGGTGCTTTGATATCTTTGGGCAATGTTTCTCCCTGGATGCCGCTGGGTGTCCCTCTATAGCCCTCTTCCTCTTTGGGCTTTTGAGTTCACTCAGGGGAGTCCCAACTTGTACTCCACAATCAAGCTGGTATCTGCTTTCACTGCATCACTTTGCCTGCCCCATTTCCTGGGACTGGGCTATCTCTTGCTCTTCCCTACCTCGTTTTGGATGGCTTTCCTTGAAAGATTTAGCTTTATATTTCATAATCCTACATCCCAACAATCTTCCATCCCACCTACTCCTGGTCTCTGCCAGAGGCCATTGAGGCCATTCTCTTTAACTGTTGCCCCGTGTTAGTTATCCCTCTGACCCTGACATCTATAAAATGGGCCAGTTTTTTTCAATATTTTTGCTTGGTCTGGGTCTCTTATTACCATCCTCTCCTCTGGGAAGCCACCTCTGCCCTAGATTTGCCCTAGCTTTGCCCTTGACTTTGGCGAGTGCTCTCACTTTGGCTCAGAGTTTTTTCTCTGTTCCCAGCACACCCTGGCCCGTGTGCTGCAAGGCCAGTGAGAAGCTGACAGCTCAAGGCCTTGTTTCAGGATATTAAGGGAGTGTACTAAATGAGCACTGAAGGGCTGTGGCAGATTGCCAGTTTCATCTTAATAAACTGTGTTCCACTCCCCAGACTTATCCTCTCCTTGCTCCACATCCATTTGGTCCTTCCTACCTCCCGTTTATTTAAGCTCCATCTCTGGCATCAGTACCTTGGTTGACCTTCCCTCTGGCCTCTGGCCCACCATATGTTATTCCTTTTCCCCCACTTGGCTCTTCCCTCCTACCTTGGCATTACTGGCCTGGTCTGGCTTCCCTCTGAGCTGTATCCATAAGCTGTCCTAGCAGGGATGCCCTGGCATTCCTAAGGGCACTGCCTCCTCCTGGGCTTGGCCCTGTTCCAGAAGCTACACAGATGGGATATTTTAACCCCTCCAGTCTCAGTTTTCTTCTGAGAAGATAAAGCATAATACTTGAACATGGGCAGCTCAAGCTCAGACCATCCCTTTCCAGCAAATCCTTTCCAGGGACATACCTTAGGAAGAAATGTGGAGAATAGGGGCAGCCACTTGGATCTGAAGAAACGCTAAGAAACACCATCAGCTGTTGCCTAGAATGCCCTGATCATCTCCCTATGGAATGTCCTTCCCCAATTCCAGATTGTCAGTTGATTGGGAGCTACCACAGTGCTTTCATCACACAAATGGGATCTCTTCTCCTTGCTGTTGCTCCTGTTACTCAAGCCCTCATAACTTTTTCCTTAGACCAGCTACTGACTGTCTAAATCACCCTGCTTCAAGGTTGGGGTAGCTGGTTTCCCTTAGTGAATGCTACACGGCCAGGGGCTATCTCACCAAAAGTAACAGGGGACACCAAACCAAGAGATTGAAGAGATGTCTCTCAGTGTGTGAATTCAAAGTCCAAAAATCCAAGAGTCTGGTGCCTTTCCACTCTGGCAGCTGTTACAGACTTGGCACAGCACCAGGAAAGCAGAGGTAGGAAGAGTGGGAAGAAGCACTCTTCTTGTTTCTGGTCTATTTTATGAACCAGCAGGCAAGGCACATGATGGTATTCTTTCTAGTCAAGCTTTCTAGTCAATTCTTTCTAGTCAAGCAAGAGCCCAAAACCTACTCAGAGTTCAGGCAAATGGAATGAGAGGAAGGGCTGGCCCAGTTAAAGCTAGTAGGGAAGTAGGGGTGACAGGCTCATTGGCGTGGCCAGAGCAGTGGGTGGTCCAAGGGTCAAATGCCAGGCACTAAATAAACACTGGTCACTGTCATTCCCCTCCTTTTGTAATGCTTATTCCCAGGCTCCCTCCTGCTTCAACAAGGACTGGGAAGTCCTGAAGCCCATGCTACTCCAGAAACAGCTCTCCACAGAATGAATACACTCTCCCCTCCAGAGTATGTTCAGGAATTATCAGAGCTTTGAATGGGATTCTGAATCTCTCTCCTTAGACAGGATCTAACTTTTCCTGTGCTTACTGTATAGATCTAAAACCTAATACTATCTTCGCCCTTCTACTTTCTTCTCCTCCCCATTTCATGAACTGGCCCCCTTAGTGCTATGGCCTTTGCTTCTTTTCTTTTGCTCTGTGGTGGTGTTTGGGGTGTAGAACACATAGTGATGCTGGGAGAACCAACTTATTCCCCTGGTTCTAAAAAGGACTCTTTGAGGTCAGTAGATTTCCTGTTAGCCAATCCTTACTAAATTCATGATAGCTTACTTCTCAGTATTCATACCCCCCTCCCCCCCTCCTCCCCCACCCCCCCACCCCCGCCACTGCCCAGCATTCCCATTCTCAGCTTTCTGAGTCAAACTTTCTGGTTCCAAAGACACATATACAAATAAATTATTTGTGACAACCTATCATTAACTCCTAAAGGAAATACACCTATTGCCATTCTTTAATCTTTACAGCATTGGGCCTTGTATGCATGAGGAAACCAAGGCTCACAGAGGTGAAGTGACTTATCCCAGGTCACATGAGTCAATAGTAGAGGCAGGACAGAACTCAGATCTTCTGTCTTCAATCCAGGAACCTTTCCATCATCCTATCATGCCATCCTCAGTGCTTGGTTCACTTTGGCTTTTGCAACACTGTCTCTTGAGTCGAAATTACTTCTATAGCTAAGAAATAGGCCAGTTGCCTCTGCAGCATTTTCTTTTTGGCTTTCTACAATGGAGCTTCAAAATAATATGACCTGCTAAGGTATAGAATTGGGGCATCATGGGAGTATCTTAGATCCTCAACAGCTGTGCTAGTAATCTCCAATCCTGGAAAGTGCTTATTGGTATGTTCTCACTTAAGATGCAGGGCTACAGCCTTGGTTTCCAAAGGCAATAGTGTCACAAGAATGTGGATGATGGCCGTAATGTCCTTAAGTCACTGTTTCTAAAGTTCTGGGAGCAAGTAACAGTGCAATATGATTATCAAATCCTGTTTACATTTCTCTTCTGTTCCTGTGAAGATTTAACTCGCTTACATTTTATCTCCCACAATAGACACAAATATAATAGTAAGGTGTAGTGGAGTGTGCACTGTCAAGAGTGACATGGTGGATTCTGACATCAAACAAATCTAAGATCATATCCTGACCTTGTTATGATTATCGCATTCCTTTGAACTACCTCAGTCTTCACTATATAACAGGAGACCTTGATATTCAAACTACTAGATGATATAACTGCATTTCTTTGGCATACTGGCAGCGTTAATATTTGTTCTGTTACCTTTTCCCTGTTTCTCTAGCTATTTTAGTTATTTTTACCCTGTGTAAGCTTTAGTTAAACATAGGCTTCCTTTGACAAACAGAAAAGAATGATGAGTAAATTTCATTAATTATAGTTCTGTTTCATACTTTGATTTTTAAAATTAATTATGTCTGTCTTAATTCAGATACTCATTTTAAATATAGCCACTGAAACTCTTAGCTTAATTAAAACATTTGTATTATATGGCAAGACCTATAGACGATATTCGATATGTTAATTTCAAAGATGTTCACTTTACTAATTCCCTCTCCTTCATATATAAGTTTTTGTTCAAATCTCACCTCATTAATAGGGTTTACTCTGGTCATCCCATTTAATTCTGCAAGCTTTCACCTTCCCACACTCCTGCCACAACCCCCACCACTACCACCGGCACTCTTGAATCATTTTATCTTGCTCAATTTTTTTTCTATAGCACTTAACACCATCAAACATACTATGCAATTTTGTTATGTCTAATGTGTGTTTCCACGTGGACAGAAGTTTCTCTCTCTCTCTCTCTCTCTCTCTTTCTTTCCCTCTGTCTTCTTCTCTCTCCTTTTCTCAATATATCTCAAGTCCTAGAAAAGTGCCTGGGACACAGATATTCAGTGACTATGGTATATATTAATATTTGTTAAATGACTACACTGGTGTATTTAATTAAAGCAGGTCCACTTAGAACTACCAAATGATTATCCTCCACAGTAAAAATATAGGCAAATCTCTGGGCCATTATTTCTCTTTTCTTATTTTCCTGCTAAGCTAAACTAGACCTTAATAATGACTGTTTATATATACCTACATGTGTATCTATGTGTACTTATAAGTACATATATAATATGCATAGAAATGCACATACATACACATGTGTAAGAAGATAAAATTTTGTTTCATACTGCAATAACTTTTAAACCTGTCAACAGAGTGTAACACTTTTTTCCTTTTTTCTATTTTGAGATAATGAATTTTTTTTTTTAATTTTTTTTTCAACGTTTATTTATTTTTGGGACAGAGAGAGACAGAGCATGAATGGGGGAGGGGCAGAGAGAGAGGGAGACACAGAATCGGAAACAGGCTCCAGGCTCTGAGCCATCAGCCCAGAGCCTGACGCGGGGCTCGAACTCACGGACCGCGAGATCGTGACCTGGCTGAAGTCGGACGCTTAACCGACTGCGCCACCCAGGCGCCCCATGAATGTTTATTTTTAAAGACATGGATATTTCATCACATATCCCTGGGGTGAATGCCCTGGGGTGAAAGTCCAGAAAAGGTTCCTTTTCAAAACTCCCAGAGATGAGTTCAGGTTTGGCCCTGATCCACTTAGGCAACTGGATCATTCTCCATGTTGGTGCTTGAATATGGAGCATCATTTTAGAGGGAAGCTCAGAAGGAATCTGTTTTTATCTAAAGTATAGTTGTTATTTGCTGTTTAGCCCTGGCAGGCTGACTTGATTCATTTGTTCATGAACATTCATTTCATTAATTTATTTCTCATTCTTTGTCAGGCATTATGCTAGGTCCTGGTTATATACAATGAAAGGACAAAGTTCCTCTTTTTAAGGAATCTAATCTAGGACTAGTAATAGACAAGTAAAAAAGGCAATTATAATACAATATGAGTGCCTCTTTACAGCTGACAGGATGCTAAAGGAACACAAGGGGCTAGGATATATTTGTGGTCTCTCAGTAATGCAAACCACTGCCAACTTCACCCTTAAATAACCAGATTTTTGAGACTGGATCAGCCCTTCTGACTGCTCTGAAGTGGCAATTGCTCATGGCCAGGAACAGAAGGAGCAAATTTTATTATTATTACCATTATTATTATCATCATATTTTTAATGAAGAAAAGGCAGTTTACAGAACAAGGAATACAATCATACTTATAATTAAAGCAATGCAAATTAAAATAATAATGCAATCGATTTTTTAAATTATTGGGCACCTGGTATGTGCCAGGCAGTATGGAAGGTGCAGGAGATATAGCAGAGACTGAAACCTATGAAGTTGTGGCTTTCAAAGAGCTTATATTCTAGTTGGAGAGACATAAAATAAACAAATAACAAATGAGTAAGTAATAGGTAGGTGCTTAATCATATAATTAGAGTCCTGGCTAAAGCCCTGTTGCAGTGGGTCCACTGGGCCCATGGATCTAAATGGGGGTCACGTCCCTTGTTCTCAAGTGTGTAATTGAGACTAACAGACTTGAAAGTTGGAGATGGAGAAAGCCAAGGGATAAAAAAACAATATTATAGTTTTGCTCCAGAGTTATGCTAATGACCCCACTTATCCCAATATAGTCTGAAAAAGAGAGCTGGATTTCTCTCAGGACATTATTACATTGATAACATCATGCTGATCAGGCAAAAAAACAACAAAAACACAAAAAACCAAAAAACAAAACACAAAACAAGAGGTGGTTAGCATCCTGGAGACCTCGGTAAGATACGTGCACTCCAGAGGGTGGGAAATAAACCCTATGGAGATTCAGGGATCTGCCACTTCAATAAAGTTTTCAGGGTCCAGTGGTCAGGGGTGTGCGGGATAAGCCTCCAAAGTAAGACACATGTGACTGCAGCTTACATCGTCTGCCACAAGGAACAAAACACCACACCTGATAACACTTTTGGGTTCTAGAAGCAACACGTTCTATGCCTAAAAATTGTGCCAGTCCATATACTGGTGTCTTGGAAGACTACCAGCTCTGAGTGGGGCCCAGAGGAGAAAACAGCTTTACACCAGGTCCAATATAAACACCTGAGCTGCTCGGGCTCTAGGTTCCAGCAGATCTATAATGATCAAGTTGTTAGCAGTGGAAAAGTAGAGTTCATGGTAAGTCTCAGTGGGAGAGTCACAATGTAGGCTTCTGGAGTTTTGGAGCATGGTCATGCCATCTGTATGTAAACATTATACACCTTTTGAGAAAGAGTTCTTGATGTGCTACTGAGCCCTAGTAGATGTGAACTATTTGGCAATGGAATACCAAGTACCTAGTGCCTACACCTATCCGTGATGAGTCGGGTCATTTGGGTGCCACCAAGTTTTAAAGTCAGACAGATCCAGCAGTAGTCCATTAAAAGACAGAACTAGTACAGCCAGGATTGAGCCTAAGCAGCACAAAGAGGCACAAGTAAGCTTCGTGAGCAGGTGGCCAAAATCCCCATGTCACACACAACAGTTATAAAAGCATTTCTCCTGGGGCATCTGGGTGGCTCAGTCATTTAAGTGTCTGACTTAGCTCAGGTCCTGATCTCACAGTTCGTGAGTTCGAGCTCCGCGTTGGGCTCTATGCTGACAGCTCAGAACCTCGAGACTGCTTCAGATTCTGTGTCTCCCTCTCTCTGCCCTTCCTCCTCCTCATTCTCTCTCTCTCTCTCTCTCTCTCTCTCTCTCTCTCTCAAAAATAAATAAAAATTAAAAAAAAAAAAAGTATTTCTCCCTGGGGCACCTGGGTGGCTCAGTTGGTTGAGTGTCTGACTCTTGATTTCAGCTCAGGTCATGATCTCATGGTTCATGGGATCAAGCCCCATGTTGGGCTGTGTGCTGACAGCAAAGCCTGCCTGGGATTCCCTCTCTTTCTCTCTCCCTCCCTCCCTCCCTCACTAGATTTCTCTCTCTCTCTTTTTCTCTCTCTCTCTCTCAAAATAAATAAAATATTTAAAAAGAAACCAACAAAAGCACTTTTCCTTCAACCTACACCTATGTATGCTATACAGGGGGTCCCTGGATGAACACCTCAAACAGAAGGACAAAGCCTGAGTCTAAATTATGAATGGGTTGACATCACATATGGGAGCAAGCCAAAATTGGACAGCAGCTACATTACAGCCACCCTCAGGGTGGGCTTGAGAGAAAGCAAAGAAAGAAAATCTTCCTAATGGACAGCTGCCGGCAGCATGCCTTCCTCTTTGTGAAGAAAGAGAAGTATCCCAAGATAGGAAAGTATATTTCTTATCT
The DNA here is from genome assembly GCF_028749965.1 of Puma concolor. Classification (NCBI taxonomy): domain Eukaryota; kingdom Metazoa; phylum Chordata; class Mammalia; order Carnivora; family Felidae; genus Puma; species Puma concolor. The sequence goes on from NC_141674.1 coordinate 80,471,357, forward strand.
ACTGCTGTATTACAAATGATCTTACCAGTTTAAAACAACACATATCTCATAGTTTCTGTGGATTAGAAAGCTGGGTGTGGTTTGGCTGGGTCCTCTGGCTCAGAGTTTCTCTCAAGGCTGCAACTAAGATGTCAGCCAAACTGGGGTCATCTCTAGGCTCCACTGAGGGAAGATCTGGAATCAAGCTCACTCACGTACTTGTTCTCGGGATGCAGTTTCTTACAGGATGCTCTGCAGAGGGCCTCTGCTCCTTGCTGCCTGTTAGCCAGAGTTCCTCTGTTCCTTGCCACATAGGCCTCTGTAAAATAACTTACAACATGGCAGCTGGCTTCCATGGGAGTGGGCAAGTAAGAGAGTAAGAGAAGGTGAGCATGATGGAAGCTAGTCTTTTTGTAAGTAATCTCTGAAGTGATATCCCTTTGCTTTTACTGTGATTGATTTGTGGGAAGTAAGTCACTAGGTCTGGCCTGCAATCAAGGGGGAGGGAATTACATAAGGGTATGGACACCACTAGGTGGGGGTCATTAGGAGTTATCTTAGAAACTGCCTTTCACAGTACAGATTCCCAGGCAATGGCCGTTAAAGCATGTGAATGGCCTAGTGAAGGTAGAGCTGAGGCACCCATTTGGTTGTAATACTTACAGGATGGAGTGCTATCCTTCAGGAAACAGTCTCTTTTAGAGACTTTTTTATGAGACTGTATCCCCTCTAAGAATAATATTAAGGATGGAAGTAGTCTCACCATTATTCCCAATGACTCATCCTAGTTATTCTGGGATCTGCACGGTTAGAAGTCCTCGTCTGCCTTGGGGCGCCTGGGTGGCTCAGCCGGTTAAGCAGCCAACTTCGGCTCAGGTCATGATCTCTCGGTTTGTGAGTTGGAGCCCTGCAACAGGCTTTGCTGATAGCTCAGAGCCTAGAACCTGCTTCAGATTCTGTGTCTCCCTCTCTCTCTGCCCACCCTACCTCCCAACCCACTTTTTCTCTCTCTCTCAAAAATAAACATTAAAAAAAAATTTTTTTTAAGGAAGTCCTGGTTCTCAAAGGAAGTGCCCCCTTGCCATCAAACAGAGCAAGGAGTGCCATTGAATTACAAGGTTTAGCTCCCACCCAGATACTTTGAAACCCTTGTATTCAGAGACCAGCTAACAAAGAATAAAATCAGAACAATTAACCCTAATCAGCAAGAGAGATGGGCTGCTTTTATACAATGGAGGCATGGATGAACACATGTACTTGGGTACCTCCTGGTAATATAGCAACCCTGGTGCCCAAAGGATACGAACAGCCCTCAGGAATGAGGGTTTGGATTCAACCCCCAGGAGGGCCACCAAAACTTGTTGAAGTGAAGGTAGAGCATGAGGGAGATTTAGAATGGAGAGTAGAGGAGGGAGAGGGCGAGTACCAGTGTTGACTCTAAAACTAAGTGCAGACATGGGACAATAGCTTATTCTACTAACCTCCTTTTTCTAAGATTCTCCTTAAGACAAAGGGACTATGGGAACTGTGGATGAGCTGCTCTTTGAACTTGTATGAAGTGAGTGCCTTGTGAGGCGCTAGGTGTAGACTATGGTGACCATGGAAGTGTGTGGTTCAGATCTCCCTTCAAGAAAACCAGATGTAAGGCCAGTTGTTGCACCTTTGAGGCCACAGTCATCCTAGGCTGGCCCCAGCCAATGCCTGAGATGGGGGCGGGGGGACGGCTATTGTAGAGCTAGGCCATTTCTGCCTAACACGAGACCTCTCTAGTAGACTATCTCAGCTCAGAGTAGAGCTACAGCACAGTTCTCCCTCCTCTTCCCTCTTCACATGTGTTAGACCTGCATCACAATCAGAAGACTCTTCCTGCCTGCTGCCACTCTCTCTCTAGCCCCTTAATATCCTTTGGGGGCCTTGCCCCCAGTAAATTTGGGCACACCTAATTCCTTCTTGGTGACTGTTTCTCGGAGGACCCGAACTGACACAAGAGCAGAGTGAACTTACCCCTTGAAGTTCAGGGTGAAATTCCAAAAGAAATTTCTTATATCTAGATAGATTCTAACTCAACACATAGGTATCCCAACTACACACATTCAACCTACAGTCCCACTTATGGAGCATAGATTTGTCCATTAACAAAAACTATAAATTCCTGATGCTCTGGGCAGTTAGCCACAGTGCCCAAGCAGATAAACCCTCAGATGGGTAGATGAGTACTGAAAGAAGTCAAGGTAGGAGTTGCCTGCTGCTGCAAATTCCTGCAGGGCAGAACCTTGGTCAATGCCAAGACTTTGGTGAAATCTTGAATGCTAAGGGAAAAACTAAAATCCTACTTAAGTTCCATGATCAGAAAAGGAAACGAATAAATAAGATGTGAGGTGAGTCAGAGAGCTGTCCTCCTTTACATGAGCTACAATCCACTCTGCAGGACATCTGTCTGATGAAAGGACTTAAGCAATTTAACAGGAGTGGTCAGCAGGCTTTCCAGAAATAAGAGTTACAAGTTAAGTAAAAGATGCCTTTGGAGATTCTTGGCTTGGTTTCCTATTTATCACTCAGACCTTTCTTGCTACAAAAAAAAAAAAAAAAAAAAAAAAAAAAAAAAAAAACTGATATATTTTGTGCTCTTCCCTCCCCCCTGCATTTTTTTCAAGACATTTAATAGAAGTGCTGTGGGTGTTTGGTTTTAGAAGCAAGGGAGTAATATGTAAGACTGATGCCAAGCTCAGGGATAAAGTAATATCTAAGACCAATACCAAGTATGTGAGGTCAAGCCCCTCTTCTGTCTCTTACGATTGAAGCTAGTGCAAAAGCAAACTTCTCATATCAAAGCATGTTTATTAAAAGATCTTGTCTTAGATTTTTTTTTTATAGAAATAAAGACTTGTTTTAGAGTCTCTGTTCTGAGGAACTGAGCATTTTACCATCAAAAAGTAGTTGAACCCAAAGTTCTTTCAAATGGCAGTGCTCTAAAGCTAGAGAATGCTCTGTTTTTTTTTTTAATTATTATTATTGTTATTATTATTATTATTAAAAAATTTAAAGCAATGAGGAATAGCAGAAAAAAGACAAGAAGGAATTTAGGCAAGTTTTTAAGTAATAAAAATAACAGCTACCATATGCTGAACACGCAGTATGTTCAGGTTTGCAAGGATTAACCCATTTATTCTAAGCAAAAACCCTTTTAGATAGAAGACCATTATTACCCCATTATCCAGATGAGCAAACCAAAATTACAAAAAATTGAGCGACATGTCCAATGTCACACAGGTCTGTACAACTCTAGGACAGGAGCTGGCAAACTCTTCCGTAAAGGGCCAGATCATAAATGTTTTGGGCTTTTTGTGGGCCATACGGTCCCTGTCTCTCTGTTGCAACTACTCAACCCTGCCTTTGCAGCATGAAAGCAGCTATAAACGATAAGGTAGATGAATGGGCGTGACTGTGTTCCAACGGGACTTTATTTACAAGATCAGGCCAGCTGGGTTTGCAGGTGGGCCTAACCTCTGTGAATGTTGTTTGCTGTTCTCCGGTGGGACAGTGTTTTAAATTGTGAAGCACATGGGTTGCTTTTCAAAATAAATGCATTTGGAATCCTGCAGAGAAAATTCTAACCAAGTTGGAACCATGTAAAATAAACTCATTCATTCAGCAAACACTGGGTGGGTGCTTGATGCCAGGATACTGACAATATGGTGATAACAGGTACCTTAGATGGAGTTCACAGTGGAAAAAAAATCATGTAAATAGACAATTTTTGTGTTAATTTACTGTGTAAGTGCTATATGATAAGGGCAGTGATTGGGTAGCAAGGGGATGTAGAGGCAGGGCAACTATCTGACCTGAGGAGTCTACCATTGGCAGAATGGGCCAATGATCCAGAGTCAACTCCCCTTAGCTCATTCTTCAGGAGCAAAGGCTATCTGGGTAACAGAGGGAGCATGGCTTCACCTTGCGGTGCAGTCTTCATTCGTTTGAAACTCCACCTCTTTACAGTGTAGATTTTTCACAGCAAGGGCTTGACGATGTCACCTGGAGGTCTGTTCAAAAAAATTAGCAGTTTATTTTTAGGGATCTTAGTTTCTCCGACTTTGCTTTGAACTCTTACCCTGAGAAGCACTGTGCTCACTCTCAGCTGCTATCCACTCCCCCAAACAACAGCGAGTAAGTGGCTAGCTGTGGATTGGTCTACCAGTAGTTCTGAAACCAAGCTGTCTATGAGATACTTGGTGGAAATAGCATTTTAGGGCCCTGATCCTACAGATCGTGATTTAGAATGTCTTGGTTAAATGTCTGAGAATCCAACTTTTTAATAAGCACCACAAGTGATTTTGATGTGCATGAACTATGTTTAGAAACTGCTGGTCAGGAGGATTTCTAAAGTTGCTTTTAACCTTTCCAGGCAGCTATTCTGTGTTTATTGCCATGACTACACTTACAAACATCCTACCAAGAAGGAAGGAAAAATCTGACTGGTTTTAGGGATGTTTACCATGGTTACTACCTTCCCATCGCTACCATGTAGGGACAATGATTTGTTTGATAGGCTGTTGTGTGGAAGTCAACTTTGTTGCCCTAATATGCTGAAGGATGGTTAGGAGTTCCTCCTTGTTAGGCAACAGAATAAAAATGAGAATCTTGGATAGATCATGCCTGCATGCTTACTTCAGCAAAAAAGTACACACAGCAAAAGAGCCGCACCTGTGTATAAATCAGGTCTAGCAAGGCTCAAGCAAGATTCTTCCTGCCTCCAGGCTCTGGACAGACAGAGGTTGGCGGTCTTCTTAGCTCCTGTGTTGGATTAAACTAATGTTCAGTAGATGGGGCGCCTGGGTGGCTCAATCAGTTGAGTGTTGCACTTTGGCTCAGGTCATGATCTCACAGTTCCATTCATGAGTGTGAGCCCCGCATCAGGCTCTGCACTGACAGCTTGGAGCCTGGAGCCTGCTTTGATTCTCTGTCTCCCTCTCTCTGTTTGCCTCTCTCCAGCTTGCGCACGCTCTCTCTCTCTCTCTCTCTCAAAAATAAATAAATAAACATTAACAAAAAATAAACTAATGTCAGTAGGGTCACTGAGTGCCAGCTGACAAAACTTATAAACTGGAAAAGCAAAAGAGTAAAGGAGAGGGAACAGAGAAGAGAAGGAGTTTTAGAAGGCAATGAGAAAGAAATGTTGGGGTGGCAGAAGGTTTCTAAATTCCTGATTCAGCTGTACAAATTAGTCCAATTATTGGCTTTTCAGTTCTCTGGCTCTCCAAAGACCTGGGATTTTCATCTTTTATTCCAAATTAGGGCACTTGGGTAGAAGCATAGCCATGAGCCCAGCAGGAGGATTTTCAACCTAAAAAAAAAAGTTCTGGACACCATTCTGGATATTAAATTATTTCATTTTCTCTTCAGAGAGTATAGGGAAAGGAGTGTCTTATTAGGCTATAGAAATATGACTAAGATGATCTCATAGGCACAATCTTATAAAGGCATCAATGATCACATTAAGCTGTAACTGTTCGTGCATAGAGCTGATTTTTAGAGATTTTTAAAAGACATAATATAGGTATTAGAAATTCCCAAGTCCCTGTTTTCTTTTGCCACTGTAGTTCCTATTATTGGTATGTTGAAAAAAAATACTCTGTAGGTTTCTCGTTTTCTTTTTGTAGTATTTTCCACCCTATTTCTGAGTATTGTAAATGGCCAGCTAACTTTAGTGAATATTATGACTTTAGAGTCTTAGCACTAACCAGCCCATAGGTTTAACTCCCATAGCTGTGACGCCCCCAAATTGTTACCGTGGCCTTTATGAATACTAAAAATGAAGACAGGCAATGCTTTCAACTGGTTTTGACACAGCAGGAACTTTCCCAAACAGCCAGCTCTTAATTTTCCATGCTTTAGAGCAGAGTGCACTTTTTCATCTTACTTTGGAATGTGTTTTTATTCTAACATTTGAATATGGATGTTTCTCGAATTCTGGGAATTCAATGGACTTTAAATAAAATCATGTTGCTATTCGGGGAAGATCCAGCTCTGAAGAAATTGGAGAGCAAGCCAACTTCTCATTCTTAAAGATGAGTTAAGTATGCAGGGGGAGGGAGTAATGTCACAAAGAAACTGAAAGGCAGATTTGTCATGGATTTGGATAATCAACATTTGGCTGTGCTGAATGAGACAGTTCAGACCTTGTTTTTCCACAGATCATGTTCCTCTAAATTACTGCTCAAGGTGCAAGCAAATGCTCTGTTTTGACTAGGATTTTAAACAAATTATACAATAGGTATATTTAAAGTACCATTTATTTTTTTTAGGTGCTAAGTAGACGGGATTTTGTTCTACCACGTGTGTGCTTGCATGAGTGTGTGCCCGTTTGTGAATAAGATGGTACTCCCCAAGTCTGCTGGGGAGGAAGGACCATTCCACTGTAGCAATGAAATAATTAACCTTTAAATTTCCTCTTTCCCTTTCTTTGAAATTCTCTCCTCCTTCCCCCATCAAGGTAAATATCCCAAAGTGTGATCTGCCCATCAGGGAGAGAGGAGAAGGAAGACAAAAGAGCAAGCTGGTGATTTGCTTTTCCCTAAAATACCTACTGGAGGAAGGCAGGTTGGTGAGAGCTATTCTTCTCCATCAATGGCTAGGGGATTCTCCCAGATGTAACACCTGAAGGGAAAACAATTCAAGCCCTCAGGAGCAGAGGGGTTAAGTCATCTGGGGAAAATAAACGCATCTTGGTAACTCCAAATTTTATCTGTTTATTGACCAGTTGATTAAATCTTGCAAGGAATTTTCTGTACACCGATAACATACCCATTCCTAATTCTACTATTTGCACAAAGCCATGAGATTGAGATTCATTTACACACACACACACACACACACACACACACACACAGTGTATTTTGTACAGTTTAGGGTCCTCTGCTTCCCTTAAAGGGGATGTACTGAGAACAGTCATTCCACGTTGCCTTAATAAAAGGTAAGAACTGGAAAGGACTTTGACAACCTTGTCCAAATTTCTTCCTTTAATAAATCAGGAAAAAGCAGCCCAGAGAGGTTCAGTGATTTTTCCCAAAGTTACACAGCTAGTACCTGGCATTTCAAAGCCTAAAATCCATCGTTAAGGTATATGCATGCATGTGTGTGTTTCTCACCACCAGGGAGGAATGTTCTGAGAGACATTGTGAAACTCATTAAAAAATTAACCTAATGGAGGTTGAAATTGAGGGTGTCTTAATTAGTTATTAAATTTATTAAACCAAACTTTGCTCTGGACCCTCAGGGAACTGTCACATTAAAATAGTTTAAACCATATAAAAACCTCACTTTAATTACTAAGTAGGCGTGCTAGCCTGGAAAGATGGGTTTTGGACCAACCCGACAGTCAATAAATACGAGCAAATGCTTCACAGCATTAGGCTGCTCGTCTGGTAGAACTGCTGCCTTTCTCTGTCACAGGACTGAGAACGAGTAGGGTGAGGAGGACTGTATTTAAGCTAATGGGTAAAGGCACACATGTGACCATTAGGAAAGATACTACCTTCTGATGTGCAGGAGATGAACCGGTAATAATATTGATCAATTTGCATTTGTAAGGAATCAAGGTAGTCTAATTACCACGTACATTTGTAAAGCATCAAGTTTACTAGCAACTTGTTAATCCAGCTAGTATTCATATGAGCGTTGGACACCAGTGTCCTACTTTCCTGCTTCTCTGACCATTTGGCCAGGTTTGCTATTTCTCATGGTTTCCTTTTGTCCCTTAATGCAGTGGTTCTCAAAGAGCAGCTGTGAGGGTCCTCCAGATGGTTAATCTCTAGCAGTCTTAATATTTCTGCGTAGATTAGGGAGCAGCTGCTTATGGTATGAAGCAATACTTCACGTGCCATGTGATTTCATGCCTCTTTTTGTCTGTGTCCTACCCTCTGCCTGGATTGCCCCGCCTCTCTTCTCTGACTGACAACTGTCTACGTTATGCTTCAAAGAGAAGGTTCAAACGTCATCTATGAGGTTTTTCCCTGACCCCAGATGGGTGGCACTAATCTCTCCTTTGTGTGCCATTTCACTTACCACATGACCTCTATGACGACACTTTCAGAGCATGTCAAAATCGCTTCATTTACCTTTCTGTCTTTCAAAGGAGGCCATGATGGCAGTGACTTTTATCCAGTTCTGTGGCTACAGGGACGACCTGAGTGGCCTTTAATTCATGTTTGTCAAATGTGTGCTGTTGTTTTACTATTTTATGACTCACTCCATGAGTGTCTTCATAGGATCTCCTCTCTGATCTAAATTTTGTCTTAATTCTAGGACCCCACCTCTACCTCCATTCCCACCCACTGTCCTAAGGGCCCTCACTTAAGAGTGGGGTTAACCTGGGCTTTCACTATAGCTATAATCTTTCCCTTAGGGTCTTTCTTTCCATTTATTCTGAAATAAATTATTTCCATTTATTATCTCTTTGAGAGAGAGAGAGGCAGAGAGAGAGGGAGAGAGAATCCTAAGCAGACTCTGTACTGTCAGTGCATAGCTCAATATGGGGCTTGAACTCCGGAACACAAGATCATGACCTGAGCCAAGATCATCAAGAAGTCAGTCAAGAATCGGACACTTAACCGACTGAGCCACCCCAAGATTTTATTTTATTATGTTTTAAATGTTTATTTACTTTTGAGAGAGAGACAGACAGAGACAGACCACGAGTCAGGGAAGGGCAGAGAGAGAGGGAGACACAGAATCCGAAGCAGGTTCCAAGCTCCGAGCTGTCAGCACAGAGCCCGATGAGGGATGTGAACTTGTGAACTGCAAGATCATGACCTGAACCTAAGTTAGGTGCTTAACTTCCTGAGCCACCCGGGCACCCCAAGATTTTATTTTTTAAGTAATCTCTATACCCAATGTGGGGCTTGAATTGCAACCCGAGATCAAGAGTCTTGTTCTCTACCTACTGAGCCAGTTGGTGCCTCTGTCTCCTATCATCTTGATGCTACTCCCCACCACACATCTTGACCACGTCGAGCTTACACACCATTCATCAAAGTTTCCTTCTACTTTCACAGTCCCCAGACTTTGCTCAGATTTGGCTCTCATTGATTTATTCATTCACACTTGCGTTTCACTCATTTATTCAATAATTTTTGAGCACTTACTATATGCCAAGCACTGTTCTTTCCTGTGTTCTTCCAGGACCACCCTTGTCTTCCTTTAGAAATTTTACTCATCTCCTAATCTCCTCTAGTTAGTCCTGATTCTTCCTTCTTCTTCCACCGTTTAGCATTTGGTTGTTTTGTTTTATTTTGTGTTTGTGTTGCGTTTTGTTTGATTCATTTTTTTTGGTCTGGCTTTCTTCCCCAGCAGATGAAGAGTGCTTGGAGGACAGGAGATGGTCTGCTGGGTTGTGTCTCCTATCCAACCTGGCAGAACCTTTTACAGGGAAATTTCCCACAGGAGAAGTCCCTTGAATTGAGAAGTAAGTAAACTGTTAAGAAACCTGTAGAGGGACATGGAAAGGTTGGAAGCTTCCAGGGTTCTTACTTGTACACTCTTACTAATCTCTCCCAGAAGCAGCATAAGCCAGCTACAGTCAGCATGGTGAGCTCAAGGAATTCACCATTAGGTACAGAAATCTAATGCTACTGGATTGTATACTTACAGATGGTTAAAATGATAAATATTATATTATTTATTTATATGTTACCCTAATTTAAAAGAAAGAAATGTTTGCCCTGAGTTAGGAAAATTAAAAAAAAAAAAAGACAAATAACTTAGGAGCACTATCAGGAAGGGGAGTTGTTTTGGGAATGAAAGAAAGAATGTCTATAGCTTATCCTGATGCCTTTCTGCAAACTGCAATCTGATCCACTATCGCATTCCTCTTCCATAACTGGGAGCAGGGGATGGATTTGTCAAATTATCTTACAGATGGAATGATGGTGGGAGAAGCAGAGAAGACCGGTGTTTCTATTCCACTTTCCTGGGCCACATCCTCCATCAGTCCTTACTTTCTGGGCATAGCTTCCCAACTTTGAATAATGACTTCCAGTCACATAGAAGGGTATCCATTTTGAGGTTTAATTATATGGGATGCCTGGCTGGCTCAGACCTTAGAGCATGTGACTCTTGATCTTGGGGTCGCGAGTTTCAAGTCCCACGTTGGGTGTAGAGCTTAGTTAAAAAAAATTTATCTCCACAGGTAACAACTGTGGTCTGTTATGATCATCAGATACCAAAATGGCCATAATATTGCTCTTTGAGATACAAAAAACACTAGAAAAAATTTGTGTCATATAATATATTGGTGTACACGTGCATCTTAATATCACACATATCTACACACATATCCATACCTCTGCACTTACAAAATATTCACACAGATAGGTGTGTACACACATCTAAACTCACTTTCTAAAGCAAGTGTCTGTGATTTTCTAAAATGACACTAAATCCTTGGGTTTGCCAAGCAGGACAGCATGATAGGGAAGGGAATGGAGCCCTTGTGCCATCATATCTCTCTGGGCAAGCACAAGGTGGGAGGTGTGCTAGAGGCTGCTTTTTCTGAAAACAGCCCAGCACTTAAAGCTAACCCTGAGTTCAGCACCATCAGTGAGACAAGCTACAGCACCTCATGGCAGGGCATCACACAAATTCAGGAGCATATCAAAGCATTCGTCACTCTGATGGCAGGAAATAGGCTGAAAGAATTTGGAGAATTGCAATCACACATAATCGCGTTATCATTGGGAACTGCAGAATTTGGATTATGTGCACATAGGCTTCTCCTTTTAAATGAGTTCCTCTAGCAGGTACTGTTATAAGCACTCAAGGGAAAGGGGATTCTGGGTAAAATCAATAAGGAACCAGCTGCCCACTGGTGGGCAAACGCTATACAGTGTGAGCAGTAGGATGAGAAGCAGCTAGAGTGGGTGGAAATCAACTCGGAGTGATAAGCACAGCCTTGGCAGCACTGTTGGGGGAATTTTCCCCCAGGGGACGTGATGAGTTAAGGCTGTCATGTTGATGGACATGCAGTCACTGAGGCCCTGCATGGAATATTCCATAGGGTTGAGCTTCCCAGCATCTACAACAGCATGGTGTATGTGGGGGAGAGCTATAGCTCTAACCAGATCTATCTAATTGCCAAAATGATCCTAGCTCCAGGTAAACCTCTTTTACCTAAGGTAGAGACCAAGGTAGCCCACAGCCTGGCAATCCTCTCAATACCTCCCAAAGTTGGCAGATAACCAGAATCACCAAGGAATTCTTAAAAAAAAAAAACAAATTCCTAGGCTCTACAACCCAAAGAGCCTGATTCAGAAGATCTGTGCTAGAGCCCAGAATCCTGCCTTTTAAAGAAGTTTGACAGGTGGTCTTGAGGTCCGACAGGTTTGGGAACCACTGGTTTAAGTGGCAGTGCATTTTTGGTAATGCTTGGTAAGAAAAAAATTAAAGAGACGAGAACAAGAAAGATGATGGAATGGGATCTAAGAGCTCCTTACCATCTCTCAGGGTCATCGGTGCCCTTTTCTGCAGAAACCCACAGCCCTGAGGGTTTTTGGTAGCTGATGAGAGAGGAAGCCTCGCAACTCAGAGAGCTCTGAACTGCTTCATGCCGAAGAACTAAGAAAGGGTCAGGTGTAAGCTGGTTAGGATGATTTCCCTCTCTGTGTGTTTTGTCCCCAGGCAACAATTAAGACAGAACATCTGAGTGAATCTAAATTATTCACATCTAGTTCAAATCAGTATTTCTCCCTTGTGAGTAAGAAAGGATGTATTTGTCCCCTGTTTGTGTACATGGTTCCTCGCTTTTCTCTCCCTTGACATTCTAGGCCCTGGTATTTAGAACTTTAGAAATACCCAGTAAAAAAGTTTAGCAAAGACACGGACCAGCTGTCAGCAACCTTTTTTTAAGCTTATGAAAAAATGCGTAAAGCATTGTTCTAATCCCCCGTGCCAACTCTATAAAATTCCTACTGTTACTGAGCATATTTTAATGAGATTACAAACATGGCAGTCTGTTCTCTTACCAAAAAGGTGGCCACTAGTTTGAATGGCAGCCTAGGTACCACTGCCCTTATCTTCAAAGCACTGCATAATCACAAAGGTATTCTGCACAAGGTGACATTACTGAGGGACAGTCTGGTGGCCATGCACACACAGTTCACAGGGTCGAGTGCTTTATTTTTTTTTTAATTTTTTTTAATGTTTACTTATTTTTGACAGAGAGAGAGAGAGACAGAACGTGAGCAGGAGAGAGGCAGAGAGAGAGGGAGACACAGAATCCGAAGCAGGCTCCAGGCTCCAAGCTGTCAGCACAGAGCCCGACGTGGGGCTTGAACTCACGAACCGTGAGATCGTGACCTGAGCCAAAGTCAGACATTCAACCGACTGAGCCATCCAGGCGCCCCAGGGTTGAGTGCTTTAGACAATTCTTAAAAGGTACCACCCATGTGACTTCTGAGCATCACACCTGTCCCTCACATCAAAAGAGATTTCTTAAGAGGTTAAATAGGAAGATACATAGTATATTTCAAAGTCACACTTTGGAATGCCTCCAACTGCATGTTATTTCTTAAATCACATTTGATAGTTCACATGGTTACCAAATTTCTAGAAGAACATAGAATTTCTTTTAGTCATGCTAGGAAGAGTAATGAAAAAGTGGTAAATTGTTATTCTATTTGTTTTTCAGTGGGTGAGTCCAGAAAGCAATCCTACCAGCATTCATGTAACTTGAACTATGTGCCAAATTGGACAACCATGCTCTTTGCTCTGACATCTTGGTAGAAAATGATGTGTAAATTTAATAAATAAGTAAGATTTTTTTAAAAGTAAATATTTCAGGGCACTTGGGTGGCTCAGGCAGTTAAGCATCCGAATCCTGATTTTGGCTCAGGTCACGATCTCACAGTTTGTAGGATCGAACCCTATGTAAGGCTCTGCACTGACTGTGTGGAGCCTGCTTGGGATTCTTCCCTTCTCTGCCCCTCCCCCACTTGTGCACGTGCTCTCTCTCTCTCTCTCTCTCAAAATAAATAAACATTAAAAAAATTTTAAGTAATTATCTCAAAATGTAACTATAAACTTAGAAAATCAGTGGATACTGTGAAATGACAACATAAAGTTATTTTATATATGTATATTTTTAAATATTTATTTATTTGGAGAGAGAGAAAGAGATAGCATGAGGGAGGAAGGGGCAGAGAGAGAGGGTGAGAGAGAATCCCAAGCAGGCTCCACAATGTCAGCACAGAGCCTGACTTGGGGCTCAATCTCATGAACCGTGAGATCATGACCTGAATAGAAATCAAGAGTCACTTAACTGAGACACCCAGGCATCCCAACAACCTAAAGTTCTAATTCCATTTCCAAACATCTTTATTGGCACCAGAAAATCCCCCGGGTGGGGAATTGTACTAGTTTCTAGTCATGTAAAAAGGTATGAGACATGGCTCTGTCCCAGTTGCTTACAATCCTGTTTGGAAAACAGACTTTGAACATGAAGAAGAGGAAGAAGAAGAAGAAGAAGAAGAAGAAGAAGAAGAAGAAGAAGAAGAAGAAATCACAGAATTTTCATCAAAATGATTTCTTCACAGATCATTTTGATCCTGGCAAGAATCATTTGAGGGACAAAACATCCTAGATCTGGAAACATAGTTCAGATAGTTTAAGTGTAGTCTTCAAAGAAAAAAGTCAAAAGAAGAGAGAACTAATTTACTCTATTCTGAAGTGCTTGAAGAGCTTCCCTTCAGTAATTTCTTAAGCTGAATATTAGGATTTGTAAACTTTTAAACCAAAATAACTACCATTTCCTGAGAGACTTCCATGTATCAAACATTTTACACCCTCACCTTGTCTTCAATGTAGAGATTGTTATAATTATTTTACAAATGATAGAGCGGAGACTTGAACAGGTTAGGACACATACTATGGTAGATCATATTACTGTTCACCCTTATTTGTCCCTCTCTGTGTGAATGCAGATGTGCTCATATGATGCTTCAACCAATAATACAATGTGAGCAGACTTGATGTGGGTCACTTCGGGCAGAAGCTTTAAGGACCGGTGTATGGTTCGCCATGCTTTCTCTCTTTGCCATGAAACCCAGATGGAGGCAGCCCAGGTCCTGGAGTGAACACCACCAGAGTAGAGCCATAGTCAGTCCATGGTGGACATGCGGCATAAATGAGAAATGAAACTGGGATGTGCTAAGCCACTGGTATTTTTGGATTGATTGTTCTGCAGCAAAATCTAGTCTATCCTGACCAATATACATAATAAATGGCAAAACCAGGATTCAAACCCAAGTCTGTTTAATTTCCAAGTCCTGGGCATAGAAGAAAAGTGCTTGGCACAAAGTAGGCACTCCATAAATATTTGCTAAAGGAAGGAATACATAGCTATTGCCCAGAATCAAACATAATACTTCAGATGTGATCTGAGCCACATAAGAGCCATTAGGAGTACACACATTTTTTTTTGCGCTGAACATCTATTAATAAGGTTTAGACTGCATTAGTTTTTTTGTCAAATATTTTTACTTATTTAACAAAAATGTATTATCTATCTAACATGTACAAGTACAGAGTGAGAGGTCATGGCTGATACAAAATTAAAGGTAAAAATAATTGTCTTTTAGATATTAATAATCTCATGAGTGAGAGTCACACATTCATAACCTACTGTGTCACAAAACAATGCATAAGGAGTTGGAGAGACTGTATTATTGAATGCAGACTGAGAATGGACCCAGACAGCCATGAATTTCAGTCATTAATTCTACAAATATATGTTGAGTATCAAAGAATGATTTGGGTGCTATGTTTGCCTCTGCAGATACAGATTTTAAAAAAATACCAGCCCCTTGATCTCAAAAATCTCACAAGCCAGTAGGAGAGACAGATTCATTAATAGGGAAGAGCTGTGATAAGGTCAAGCTCAGGAAGCTACGATCTATAGAGGAGGAATATGAAATCGGTCTGGAAGAGCCAAAGAACGCCTTATGGAGGAAGTATTCCTTGAGTTGATTATTAACAGATGAGTGAGGTTTTGCAAGATGAAGAAAGGAAGGTTGTACTGGTGAGGAGAAGAAATTGATTCAAGTCCCAGTGGACAGTAGGTAACAAAAGCCAGGCGGGTTGCAAAGGCAAGATGGTATGAAAGAGCATGACTTGCTCTAAGAGACAGCAAGTGGCACACTGTCTTAGCTCGGGCTACCATAACAAACTAGCATAGCCTAGGTGGCTTAAAGAGTCATGTATTTTCTCATAGAGTCACAGTGGAGGTTAGAGCTTCAGCATATGAATCTTGAGGATACATAAACCTTCAATCCATAACATAAGCCATGGTGGAAAATATGATAAAATTTGAGGAACAGTGGAGGAAAAAAAATGAAGAGGTAAGACGTACAAGGTACGGTAGACACCCATTTAGATATACTCTCAATTTACAGTGATTCCCAGGTCTTTGAGACTGTCCTGTATACAAGAGGGAATCCGTGCCATGTGCTCCTTCCGTGAATCTAGAAATGAATTGATTCATCCAAGCCAGGCCACTCAGAATATTATTTCTAGGAATTTTGAACCTAGAAGCAAGGGACACAGAGCCTGAAAGTCTTTAAATTGAGTCACATTAACGACAACCCTATAGAGAGAAGGGCCACCATAAATAGTGCACAATCAGTGCAATGATGAGTGGTAGCCCCGGTTAAGCGTTTTTTTCTTTTTTGTTTTTTAAGTGAGCACTATGCCCAATGTGGGGCTTAAACTCACAACCCTGAGATAAAGAGTTGCATGCTCTACAGACTAACCTAGCCAGGTGCCCCCTGGTTAAGTAAGGTTTTTTTTTTGCTCTTGCTACTGAAATCCTCAGAACTGTCTTGGTTCAGGTTCTTCCTGGTGGTTGGTTGTTCAATTCCTCCAATTCCATAAGCCTCTCCAATATCTTTCCAATAACTATACTCTTTTTTTCTTGAGTTAGACAGAAGCTGGTGTTTGTTCCTTGCAGCCAATGGAATTTACACTATTAGAGATTATCATATCATGCTAGTGTGTCTGGATTTTACCCTCAAGACAATAGAGTTACTAAAGGGTTCTGAGAAGGGAAGTAACACGGTAAGACTTTTGTTTTGGAACGTTACACTTCTTGTGGTATAAAAGATGGGTAGATTAGAATTATAGAGATTGGTTAGAAGGTTGTTATAACATTCTAAGCAAGAACTAATGAGGTCAGTAGGAAAAGAGAGGATGAATGGATTTCAAAACTGTTGAGAAATAATTAGAACCAACAAAGGCTTGATGACCAAATGAATGAATAAGAATCAGTGCATTATGAGTTAAAGATGGTGGCAGAAAGATGGATCTCAGTGACTGGGGAAATGGAAAACAGAGCCATTTGGTAAAGGGGGAAGACTTGGGCCGACTGTGAAGAGAAATATCAATCATTTAATTTGTAACCTATTGAGTTCTGGGTAGTGGTCAGACATAAAATTAAAAGTCTCAGCAATTACATATTCTGATTTAGAGCTTAGGAGCAAAATTTGGCCCCTAGACTTAGGAACCATCTGCTTATAGGTTGTTTATGCTGGTGACCATTAGCAGTGGATAAGACCACCTGGAGAGAGGAGAAGAGCATTCAATGAGAGGAGGATGAGAACAGAGAAAGGAGTGGAACCTCTGGTGACAGGAGATAATGTTGAACTGAAAGGCAAGGCAGCAGAGGGTTTCAAGAAGGAAATTGACAACATGGTCAATGTCTTCAAGAGGCCATATAAGACAAAGCCTGAAAATTCAACTGCGTTGAGAAATTAAGAATGTGTTGCTGATAATGGAAAAACAACGTCAGTGGGCAGTGTGAGACTGAAATGTATTGGAGTTAAAGTGAGAAAGAGGTGAGAAGGGTAAAATGGCAGTGTAGATGCTCCTTTCAATTCAAGCAGGTTTGAATTCTACTTTTCAGGAGAAAGAAAATGTTGTCTAGGGATGCCTAGAAGGCTTGGAGGTGATTTGGAGATCGTAAAAGAATAGCGCCACCCATATGTACAAATGCATGTTCCTCTCCATCAGTGCTAGGTAGAGAGTGGAGAAGGTGGATAGTTGGATTGACTCAGGAATGGGATTTTTCCAGGTGGACATGTAGCAGAATGAGGGGACATGCAATTGAGAGTATTAAGCAAGAAAGAGATTGAGGGAAAAATATCTTTGTTTTTAAACTGCCTGGAGAAGGAATAAGGACAAGCTGAGACTAAGAAATTGGAGGTGGGGTGTAGGAGTCAAGAGTTTTAGTGCTTTTGATGCAATTATGAAATATGTATTGACAAGTTTAGGAGACTGTGCCCAGATACTGGAGTTTAAGATTTCAGAGATGGAATAATTCCAGTTGATGACAAGATCTGGGATGTGAGCAAGAGTGTAGGATAGGAGCACGTGGGTGGCTCAGTCAGTTAAACATCTGGCTCTTGCTTTTAGGTCAGACCTTGATCTTAGGATTGTGGGTTCAAGCCCCATGTTGGGCTCCGTGCTGGATGCTGGGCATGAAGCCTACTTAAAAAAAAAAAAGCATATAATAGAAAAAGTAGATAATGGGTAAAGATTAAGGATCTGTGAAGCTAAGCTACTTGAGTACATTTATAAGTCGATGAGAATTCATTAGAGAGGGAGAGTGTATTAGTCATCAGGAAACATAAATACATCAGGATCATTTGAGGAAGGGAGTGTTTACAATGGTGTAGTTACAATATAGGGAAGCTACAAGGGATTGTAGAGTACCCTGGGGCAAGAAATAGTGGAACAAGTAACTCAGATTGAAAGGAATGAGGGAAGGGAGAAATTATCAGAAGCCAGAAGGAAAAGGCTGTCTTGAGAAAACAATGACTTTGCTCAAAGAAATAGCCATCCCCAAAAGACTTTCAGGTGAAGAAGTCAGAGAAATACATGCTCCTACCTCAGGCTCCTCTCTCTCTCTCAGACCTCCTGTTGGGGCTTCCCATTGGCCAACCCCCCAGAGGACAGAGGGCAAAGAAGCCTGCTGATATAGTTCATACAGACTTCACCTCCCCCAGCAAAGGCAGGGTAGAGAAGGATAAAAAGTGGCTCTGGAGAGGCAAACAGAGCTATCTAGACGAGTGAGGTTAGAGATACAGGCTAGAGAAGGGCAAATTGATACTGCGGATTCTTGACAAGGTGGGAGGGGATGAGATCCAAGTCTCAGATAGATGAATGGGGCTTAAATAGGAAAGATAACTCCTTTATTGTGCAAAGAGAATTAATAGAGGATGAGTTCCATTTTGTGAAGCAAAGTCATCAATAGAGATGGAGTGGGGAAGAGATGATGTTCTCATTAGGGAACATAAAAGAAAACCAACCAGAGAATTGTAGAGGATTGCTGACCATCCTGAGAACCTCTATGAGGTCTAGTCATGAACTTGGGGTGAAATCAACCTGCCTTTGTGTGATTTTTTTCTCGACTGCTGTTTAATTGCTCATGTTCAGGATGGAGAAAGCAGGTAGTTAGACTCCACAGATTGAATTTTTGCCAAATGGAGACCAGGGAGTTTTTGAAATGTTGAACCGTAAATCTAAGTTACAAAGGGAGGATAGTGAAGTCAGGAGGGGACTAATGCAAATGGAAAGAGGGGAGGAGTTGGTAGAAAACTTGGCGTCCTGAGAAGGCATCATTGAGCAAACTAGCAGGAAAGATGAAAGGTGTAGAAAAGAGTATGATGCTTGAACTCATGACTTTGAGGTTTGTATTGGTCTGCAGAGGGGCTTTCAGACATATCTGGATCCATAGATTTGGAGGATACTATTACCATTAGCTATCTGGGTTCTTTTTTTTTCCCCCCCATTTCTAAGTTTATTAAAAGGTTTCTATTCTTTACTCTCTCCGGCAACAGACAGACTTTCTCCATATGACTCTATATGGAAATATGGCTACTGGCCGCTGCAAACTCACCTCCTGGCATTTCATGATACTTTAGGAAGAGAAACTCTGCTGCTTGAGTCTCAGCCCATCCTTTGGGCACTTATATGCACTGGGCACTATGCAAAGTCTTTTACCCATAAGGTTATTTAATCTTCGTGACAACCTCTGTGAAATACTGAACTGGATGGTCACTGGTTGCCTCTTTACTGTCCGTTTCCCCTTCCCTTTTCCTAGTAGTGCCCAGATTTTCTTTGGGGATATAGGAGACCCCCCATTCTTTGCAAAATTCTTAAAGAATGACAGATTCCACTCTCAGATCCAGTGATTGTCTCTGACTGGTTAAACTGAGCCAGAGGCACCCACCCACCTGGTCTTTCATGAAGATTTATTAGCAGCTCTTTTTAACTCACGTACATATACTTTAGAAAGCTTTATACTGCATAAGTATAAAGAAGTAAACTTACTTTAAAAATAACATGTATTTTCTATTATAAAATTATGTTCATTGTAGAAAATAAAAGTAGTATGTCATTTATAGTGAAACTGAGAGTTTATGGTTATTTCTACAAAGATTGAGCATTGGGTCTTTGACAAGGAGAAAACAAAACAAAACAAAAAACCCAACCTTCCTTATTTATCATTCCATAGAAAAATCACCTTGACTTTGATCATTTTCAACTTATATTACCTAATTTAGAAACACCAGTCATGACGAAAATGAAGATCACCTATACTGAAGAAGTCTCTCATTCTCTCTTTTTCTTTCTCACATTCTCTTTAGATTTGTGTTTATTTATATTTATAGGATTTTACATAAGACAAGTTCAGCACAGTCCTTAAAAATTGTTTTTGTTTAGCCTACAATGTATTAATGAAAAACATGTACTAAAGAGCGATGAAATAAACGTGTCCTTATGGTCAAGAATCTATGAAACTATTTGCCACAAAAGTAGATGGAGACATGGAGGGGGCACCTGGGTGGCTCAGTCAGTTGAGCGTCCAACTTCGGCTCAGGTCATGATCTCACGGTTCATGAGTTCGAGCCCCGCATCAGGCTCTGTGCTGACATCAGAGCCTGGAACCTGCTTCGGATTCTGTGTCTCCCTCTGTCTCTGCCCCTCCCCTGCTTGCTCTCTTTCTCTCTCTCTCTGTCTCTCAAGAACAAATAAAAATAAAATAAAAATTTTAAAAGTTTAAGAAATAGATGGAGACATAGAAGACTAAATAAGTATACAATGAGTTCATTTATATAGTTCCACATATTTAATCTTGCAAACCCAACTCATGACAGCACATTTATGAAAACAAAACAAAAACAAAAAAAAAACATTAAAAACCTTAGAAAGTAATAATAAACACAATGCTGCCGAAACTCAGCTCCACCACATCCTCAGTTCTGGTTTGGATGTAACACAAGTGTTTTCAATTGCACTGGGTGGAGACCCTGGCAGGAAGGAAGCATCGGATATTGCTGGAACATATCTTTGTTTGAGCAACAGCTAATGAGAAAGGTCACCATTATGCTTTGCTTTCAAACACTGTGCCTGTTTTGAAATTAGTACCGAACATTTCATCATAAATGTTGATTTATAATCATGGAAGTACACAACCGGGTAATATTAACTTTTTTCCTCCTAAGTGGAGAATAAGAACCAAAGCTTATGTTCTCACCACTGTTTTGATCGGAATATGTCAGTAAAAGATAGAATGACTTCCAATTTATGGGCTCAGGGTTCCTGGCTATTTACAAAATTCCAGTAGTGGATTTAAAGAAAATGTAGCCTTATACATTCCACCCCCCCCCCCCCCCCGGAGTTTTAGTGTTATTTGTATTCCTGTTAATCTCACTGCCAGTGTTTGAGATGCAAGACTTTTGGGACTTTGTTTCCTAACATTTTATTGTATTTGTTTAGTGGATCCAGTTAGTGGACTGAGATCCTAAGAAAGAGCTCAATTTTTTTTCTGTGCAAAGTGTTTACGGACAAATGCAATAAACTTGAGAAGGCCTCCTTCCAGAATGGGCTGACTTATATCAAGGATAGTAAAAGCAGCAATAACAATAAAAGCAGATATTTCGGCTACAACTTTGGGAGTGGGGAGAGGAATCTCTTAAATCTCTCCGTTTATATTTTTGGTTTTCCCTGTTGGCCAGGCTGTTGTATTCCCATGTCCGCAGCACGTTCCACTGTGGGAGCCTGGAACTCTGAGAATAAACTTTGGGAAAGGCTGGGTCCACCCTCTGGGGATAAGGGAGCCAGAGGGAGGAAGGGGAGGGGGTAAAGGAAAAGGCAAGGGGCCGGCTGTCTTCCTGTGTTTGGATGACCTTTCCTTATGTTTATCTGGCAGGACTGGGCAGCTATGCCGGGTTCGATGTCAGTCTGCCATGTTGGCTGCAAGTGACCTCTTTCTTAGCTTCAAGTGGGTAAAGGAGCTTTGCTCCTGCTGGAGGGACTAGATTAAAATCTCTGAGAAAACAAAAAAGTGTACAAGTTTGTGAGGGGTGAGTGCCTAGACAAAGAAGGCTTCGCAAACAGACACATATGCCTGTGTCTAATGGGTTCCCAAGGGAAAGATCTGGGTGTCTCTTGGAGCCATTTGAGGCAGGACCCACCTGTGCCTCTGCCCTCTTGCTGGGCACAAGACTAGAGACTGCCTTCCTTCTCCTGAATCCTCAGCATTTAGTATAATGCTCCCCACCCACAGGGACTCCATAAGTATTTCGTAAATGAGTAAATAAATGAACGAATGAATGAGCAGTCACCAAGAGGTGACTGGGCAACAGGCAGCAGGTCATACAATACCTAATCTATTCTCCAGTCCCTGCTCCAAGGGCCTTGGGTAGTAGCTGTAGCTCCACTTCAAAGCAACCATTTTCAAACCTCCCTGCCTCACATTCCTAATGGGTGAGTCACTTGTTTCTTCTGGGCAGCTGGGTCGAACTTTTTTGGTTTCTACCTTTCCTTTGTATTTCATTGTGAACCTCTCACCCTGGTCTGGCCTTAACTTAAATGTTACTTCCCCAAAGAAGCTATCCCTTCATGCCCTCCCTCTCCTCCATCTAAATTAGAGGCCCCTGAGAAACTTCTTATGAAACTGTTTTCTTCATAGCACTTAAGACAATGTCTAATCATGTTCATTTGTGTGACAATCCATGCCATGTCTGTTTTCTCCACTAGATTACACACTCCTTAAAGACAGGGAACCATATCTATTTTCTCATCACTATAGCACAATACCTGACATATAAGCACTCAGCAAGTATGTTACATGAATGAATGAGCCAATTAGGGAACAGATTATACCTGAGAGGAGAATTCGTAGGTTACTGAGTGGAGGTAGAGGATAAAGGTCAGAGTCCAAAAGTTCTATTCCAGTCAGACCTTGGACACTTCACGAGTTTGAGATTCTGGAAGAGGACAGAGTGGTTAACAGACATAAATAATGTTGTTCATTTACCTTTGGAAGCTAGCTATCACTCAGAGTTCCTGGGAGTACCGGTAATTTTCTTTTTCGTACCCAACATAGCAACTTCTTCCACCTTTTCAGTAACAGAGGAGGGTATTTTGGTCACCGGGTATCCAAACCTCAGAAGGACTCTTTTTTCCTCATACCACACAGCTCCATAATACTTCTTGTTAGTTTCATCCTTCCCATTCCATTGAGGACCACTTGATCCAGTGGACAAGTCAGGTTTCTTTCCCTTGCAAGTTATAGAAATTCAACTCCCACTAGCTTAAAACCAGGAATGTATTGGATCATGCATCCAGGAAGTTGATGGGGACAGTTGGCTTTAGATGTGTTTAAATCTAGGGGTCAGACGATTGCTCAGGATTCCGCCATCTCTTTGCTTACCTTAAAAAGGACAGCTATGACCCCTGGCTCACAACCTCCTCGTAGCACCAGAGAGGACTCTGAGTGCCCCCATGAGACCACTCCTGAATCAATCCCTTTTTGGGGAGAAGGGGCAAGACTCTGACTGTCCTGGCTTGGGTAACATGCTCACTCTTGTAGTTCTTGTATGAGGCTGGGGGTGGGGCACGGTAGTAGAATCACAGAAGGAGTTCCTCAAGGAAAAGACAGATTGTGTAACTAGGATGACCTGAGGAAATGGTGCTAAATAATCAAGAACAATAGAATGCCTTCCTGCAATAGACACCCTGTGCCAGGTGCAGCGGTAGGTCTTTAACCTACACGAGGCAGAATGTACAGGGGAGATAGGGATGCACTATGGAATCGGATTGCTTCAGTCTAAATCCTACCTCTTCCTCTTACTAGTTATGTTATTTTGGGCAGATTAACCTCTCTAGGTCCAATTTTCTCATGATGAACCAGTGATATAAGACGTTCAATAGACTACTAGCCAGCCTTGAAAGGGAAGGAAATTCTGACACATGCTATAACACAGATGAACTTTGAAGACATTATGCTAAGAGAAATGAGCCTGCCCAGAAGGACGGATGCTGTATGAGTCCACTTATATGAAGTGCCTAGAGTAGTCGAAAACATAGACACAGAAAGTGGAAAGCAAAGGGCTGGGGCTGGCAACCGGGAGTTACTTTTTAATGGGCATGGACTTTCACCTTGGGAAGATGAAAAAAGTTCTGGGGATGGATGGTGATGGCAATTGTGCAACAATTGCGTGTTCGTAACCCCACTGAACTGTATGCTTAAAAGAGCTAAAATGGTCAATTTTGTGTTATGTATATTTTACCAAAATAAAATAAAATGGTGATGTAAGGATCAAATGAGACACCAGGCATAAATGTGAAATACTATTAATTCTCATAATAATCTTTAGAATGAGGTATTGTGATCTCTAGCTTTCTCACTAGATGGAGACTTGGAGGTTAAGCAACTGATTCAAGGCTACCCAGCTAGAAAGTGGCAGAGCCAGATTCAAACCCAGTACTTGACCCCTGAGCCCTGCTGTTTTCCATTATACCACATTTCTTCCCAACACACTGCTGACTAGCTACTGTTGCCTGATTAATATTTTAAAATGCTACTTTGATTACATCAAGCTCCTGCTTAACAAAAACTTAAGGGATCTACCCCTGGTCTAAAGCCCAAATGCCTCCCCAATGGCAACTCTCCTTGCCATCTGACCCGTTACTTTTCCAGTTTCACCTCAAGGTCAAGGACCTGCTTTACCATACACTGTGTTATCTATGTCCATAGCATATACTGGTTCTCCTGCTGGGACATTGTTGAAATTCTCCCCACCTTTCAGTGCTCGGCTCAAGACCCAACTCCTCCAGAAAGCCCCACCTAACTGAAAGAAAGACATTGTTACTGCTTTCCCTTCCCTGCCACAGTATGTATTATTTGATAGTGATGCATAATGTGCTTTAATAGAAGTTATTACTTCAGGGGTGCCTGGGTGGCTCAGTCAAGCGTCCAACTTCGGCTCAGGTCATGATCTCATAGTTCGTGGGTTCGAGTCCCACATTGGGCTCTGTGCTGACAGCTCAGAGCCTGGAGCCTGCTTCGGATTCTGTGTCTCCTTCTCTCGTTGTCCCCCTCTCCCCACCCCCACTCATGCTGTGTCTGTCAAAAATGAATAAACATTTTTTAAAAAGTTATTCCTTCAGTTGTTTATGTCTTATCTCCACAGCAGGCCACCTGCTCAGGGAGAGCAAGGATCGTGTTGGTTCTTCTTTACATTTCCCACAATGCTGCCTTAGTGTTTTGCTTTGCACAGCAACTTAATAACAATGTCTTAATGATGCTGATTCAGGAAACATGACAAATGATGACTAGTTCACTCAACCATGATTTGGACTGAGGAAAAACATGTATTATTCCCTTTCTTGTTAGAGAAGGTGCTGGAACTTTTCCTTGTACTTTTAGGCCAATTCAGGACATAATGTTCCTAGTCAGCTTGGAAATGAAAAGATTGAGTCTGGTTAAAAAGCTGATCTGCTGGTAGGCCTGTGTGAGAGGTAGATGTCTCCTACTGATTAAATTCTGAGAAACAGAAGCAGGCAAAACTATTTACAAAGCCACCAGAGACAAAGCAGTGTTGTTTTGTTTTGTTTTGAGCACATCCCCCAAAATATAAAAGGTCGTTTCAGGTTCTGCAACTAGTGTCTACTGTGCAAATACTGTAGTCTCTACAGAGGTCCTGGAAATGTTATCATAATGTCTTCAAGTCCATAAACCTTGCTAATGACACTGTCCTTACCTCCAGCCCCTGCTCAAATGCTAGTCCTCTGTGAACCATGTAGAAGATCTGCAGACGTTCTCCAGGAAGAGAATCAAGGTCAAGGTGCTGGAAACAGTGCAGAGATGATATTCAGCAGAAAGCCCTCTTGCAGTAGTTCTGAGTGGTTATCAGGTTTGTCCTGATTGGCCAGTTCCCATTCTTTAAATATTTTGAGCATCATCTCTGAGCAAAGGGACCAGCGCTGGAAGTGCAGGTAGTTCCATTTGACTGGAGCACAGAACACCAATTGGAGAATGACAGATGAGGCGGGGCAAAGGTAAGGACCAGACCTTGAAGGAATTCAAATCAACCATTTGGGCAGATAATCCACAAAAAAACTGTTAAGGAGAAAATGACTATTCAGCACATTTTCAAAAGATGAGAGATACCAGCTAATAGGTTTTTATAATGTACTGGGTGAGAGATGATGATGGAAACTCAAACCAAGTGCCTGGGTGTTGTATGGAAACCAATTTGACAATAAATTATATTGGGGGGAAAAAAAAAACTTGGCCGTGCCAATGGATAGGAGGGGATAGATGTAAAAGGTATCTTTTTAGGTAAAATTGACTAGATTTATGATTGATTAGAGGTAGTGGGAGAAGAAGTGTCAGGAGGAGTCAGAATCTGAAATGTGAATTTTCCAATTGGTTGTATTGCAAAGAATACATTGATGTTTCATGTTTATTTTCCCTCTCTTACCTCGAAGTTCAGGGAATAAGTTGTGGTGGATCATACAAAATACATGAGCAGAGCAGATGACCATGAGGCTGCTGGCCACTCTTAAAAACTGCAGTCACCTGATTTGACCACATTTTGGTTCAGTGAGCCTGCACAGGAACTGCTTATTTGAAATTGCATGAGTTCAGCTTGCCATGACTGAAGCAGATATGGAGAACATTCTGAAGGCTTATGGCAACTATGAAAGCAGCAGGCAGAAGCCTTTGGATGAGGCCATTTCCAAACCTTCTCACAGGACATCGTTTCCTCTTTGCAGTAGTTGAGCCCTGGGTATCATCGGGACTGCTACAAATACTTTGGGGCTTTCCTCATCTACAGAGCAGTTGGGATGGGAATGGGGAGCATGCCGCAAGTCTGGAGAGCCCCAGGGGAGAGACTCTGAGTTATGTCCCCAAGGTGGAACAGAGAATCACCTGGGTTTGCAAGGGAGATAAAATGTAAAATGATTGATTTTATGATATCCATCATCGAATCCCTTATGACTGCCTTCTTGAATAGTTCTTTAACTTTGCTTGTCTAAGTAAAGGAAAACATAATAAACCACAAACAATTTGAAACATTAGTAGACTTTTACATTTCATCTAGATCTCGGCTCTTCGATTTTATAACTCGGGATTTTATTTTGAATGGGATTTCTTCCAAATAGCAGCAATTTCTCCTCTCAGTGAGGACCAAGACTATAGTATCTTTATAATTTTAAAAATAAACTGTCCTTTGGACCTGCAAAGAAGTATTCAGATGTCGTAACCTGAAAATGCCTCAGAATTTTCCCACACTCTAACAAATCCCTAAACAGTCAAATGGATATGCACCAACATTTCTAGATCCCCTTGGGAGCACATTTGAGAATGCTTAGTACCGAAGAAAATGTTAGGGAAATATATACACACTCAAGAAATAGGGGTTTACACCAAAAGTGTTCTCCTGTCAACACAAGGAAAGTATCTCAAATATAACATGGTAATACATATAAGATAAATTATTTACACAATACAGAGAGCAGTGTCACTTAACCTTCTTGCCAACAGGTTAACATTTTTATCTTAGTAACATGTTTAAAGAAACAAACCAGTAAAGAAAAAGAGAGAGAGACACGAACCAAGAAACGGATCCTTAACGACAGAGAACAAACTGATGGTTCCCAGAGGGGAGGTGGTGGGGGATGGGTCAAATAGGTGATGGGAATTAAGGAGTGCACTTGTCATGATGAGCACCGGGTGATGTATGGAAGTGCTGAATCACTATATGTACACCTGAAACTAATATTAAACTGCATGTTAACTGTATTGAAATTTTTTTAAAAAAAGATATTTGAAACAACACAACAGGAAAGTTAAATGCCTCTTCATTTATTTGGTGAATAGAAAACATACATATTTCTTTTTTTTTTTTTTTATGTTTATTTTTGAGAGAGGGTGCAAGCAGGGGAGGGGCAGAGGGAGAGCGAAGCAGAGGATCCCAAGTGGGCTCTGGGCTGACAGCAGGGAGCCCTGTGAGGGATTCTTGAGATCATGACCTGAGCTGAAGTCGGACGCTGAGCCGCCCAGGCACCCCAAGAAATAAAAATATCTTAATTTCTTTTCTTCCTCCCTCCCTCTGTTATGCTTATCTTAGCCACACCCAATCCCAGAATGAGCCCAACGAAACCATTCTTTGGCCTTCTACTTAGCGGCTAAGCACTGATGGAAAGCATCACCCAAACTGGAAATAGATGCTGTTATAAATTCTTGGCTGCCTCCTCATCTGCAGGACAATCTAATAAGCTAGCTCTCTATTATCCATAACAATTGTTTCATACTTCACTCTCCTCAAACATCTGATCTTTTCCTCTTCCTCCACGCCTTATTGTAAATGAATGGCTTCGGATAACATTTCATTACAGAAAATATAAGCAATCTTGACCGAAACCATGAAAGGACTTTATCAAGGAACATCAAGTGGTTATAAAGATTGTCCAAAAAGTAAATACACAAGGATAGCCGAGAAAATGGCAAAAACAAAAATGACAGGGGCGATATTGCCCTCCCAATTATCAAACAAACTATAAAGATTCCATAATTAAATAACGTGGGGTTGCTGAAATAGATAATGCCTCAAATGGCACAGGCCGGAGACCACATCTTTAGAATATAAGATAAGATAAAGGTAACATTTCAAAACAGAGGATAACGATAGAATATTAACAAATGTTGTTGGAAAAATTGGCTGTCCATTTGGAAAAGATAAAGTTTTATCTCTGCTTCTCAGAAATTCAATAAAAATGGATAGATTTTAAAAGCTGTGTGTTAAAATACAAAACAAAATTATAAAAGTACGAACTGGAAATATGGGAGAGCGTTTATAATTTTCCTGACGGGAAAGGCCTCAAAAAGCCAGACTTAAAACCAAGAAATAAATAACCCGAAAATCCGACAAACTGATTATCATCCATCCAGTGTACACCCTGACCTGGCCTTTAAGGAAGTCACCGTGGTAACATCTATCAAAATGTTCCCATCTATTTATTTCCAAGATCCTTTCTCGAAAATGTTCACATATGCATAAAGACGTTCCTTGTAGCACTCTTTGAAACCATTAAAAATTAGAGATGAGGGGCACCTGGGTGGCTAAGCATCCGACTTGGGCTCAGGTCATGATCTCATGGTCCGTGAGTTCGAGCCCCTTGTCGGGCTCTATGTTGACAACTCAGAGCCTGGAGCCTGTTTCAGATTCTGTGACTCCCTCTCTCTCTGCCCCTCCCCCACTCGTGGTCTGTCTCTCAAAAATAAACAAACAGGGGCGGGCGCCTGGGTGGCTCAGTCGGTTAAGCACCGACTTCAGCTCAGGTCACGATATGGCGGTCCGTGAGTTCGAGCCCCGCGTCGGGCTCTGGGCTGATGGCTCAGAGCCTGGAGCCTGCTTCTGATTCTGTGTCTCCCTCTCTCTCTGCCCCTCCCCTGTTCATGCTCTGACTCTCTCTGTCTCAAAAATAAATAAAACCTTAAAAAAAAAAATAAGAAACAAACAAAAATAGTAAAAAAAAAAATTAGACACACAAAAAAATTAGACATGATCTCACTGTCCTATAGTAGAGTAATACTTTGAATAAATCATATACACTCATGCGATAGAAAGCTACAAACTTTTCTTAAAAATGAGGTGGATAATAATGGATTGACATAAAAATACCTTCAGAGAGAGATAGAAGAAAAAAATCAAATTTCAGGACAATAGAATATGTATGTTCACAATTACAAAAAACAATATCAAAAACAGTTGTATGTGTGCGTGCATACATATGTAAATGTGTAGAAAACACTGTCAAAGGATATACATCAAACTGTTAATTCCTAGTACTCTGGTGAGTTGGCAAATTCGATTTGGAAAGATGGAAAGTATTTTAGCTTTTACTATACCTACCTCTGCCCTGTTTGAATTTATTACATTGAACATATATTCTAGTATACTCCTATAATGGAATTAAAAATTAAAAAGAAGAAAATAGAAATTATCAGAACCCGTTGCACATAGCAAAGGCAAACATTGTTTCATTTAACTATTGTTTTCTGAAACATTTGTTTTGATTGTATGTGTGTAGAGTACAATTTGTTTCAATTGTATGTGCTAGAGTACATGCTGAATCAGTGCAAAATAGATTTCTTTCCAGGAGTTAGTTGCATTTGAGTGCATAATAAATGACCAAGGATCTCCTGACTATTCATCCTATTCATTGATTTTTGCTGCCATAGAATCCTGTACATGTGTATTTAATTGTTTAAAAATTATTTTGGGGGCGCTTGGGTGGCTCCGTCGGTTGGGCGTCTGACTTCAGCCCAGGTCATGATCTCATGGTTTGTGGGTTCAAGCCCTGCATCAGACTTTGTGCTGACAGCTCAGAGCCTGGAGCCTGATTCAGATTGTGTCTCCCTCTCTCTGCCCCTCTCCAGCTCATGTTCTCTCTCTGTCTCAAAAATAAATTAAAAAAAAAAAATCATGTTGAGGGGTGCCTGGGTGGCTCAGTCGGTTGAACACCCGACTCTTGATTTTGGTTCAGGTCATGACCTCACCATTGTGAGATAGAACCCCTGGGTCAGGCTCTGCCCTGGGCTTGGAGACTCTCTTAAGGTTCTCTTCTCCCTCTTCCTCTGTCCCTCCCCCACCCACATGGACACATGCGCACATGTTTGCATTTTCTCTCTCTCTCTCTCTGTACCTCTCTCTCAAAAAAAAAAAAAGAAAAAAAAAAAAAGAAAAGAAAAGAAAAAGAAAAAGGAAATCATTTCGAAAAGTACTCCTGAATTTAGGAGGGTAATTTTAGATAAACACCCTAGACAAGAGCAACGCTATACTTTCTCCCTATTAAACAAATGCTACATTCGGGAAATTAGAGAAAGTTATAAGAAGTCTAATTATTTCAATGGTTTTGACTGCTGGAAAACATATCCACATTTTCAACACCTGTAAGATGTTTGTTTCTGAACAGCTCCATCTAGCAAAGCTTCAATGCTGCTACTTTTTTTTTTTTCAATGTTTATTTCTGAGAGAGAGAGAGAGTGTGTGTAAGCAGCAGGGGGTGGGGGCTGGTGGTGCAGAGACAGAGACAGAGAGAGAGAGACAGAATCTGAAGCAGGAGCTGTCAGCACAGAGCCCGAGGCGGGGCTCAAACCCGCAAACCATGAGATCATGACCTGAGCCAAAGTCGGACACTCAAAGGACTGAGCCACCCAGGCGCCCCCTGATGCTGCTACTTTTCATTCCTGTAATAATAGTACTCAAGAATGAGCATAACCGTTTATGTCATTCCTCTTTATGCATCTTTGAATCCTTAGTGGATTACATAGGGCCTGGCACAAAGTAGGTAGTTAGGTCTATTGTTTTGAGTTGATTGAACTTGAATTATTCTGATTATGATAGAATATCTTAGGGTGCACATGGGTGGCTCAGTTGGTTAAGGGTCTGACTCTTGATTTTGGCTCAGGTTGTGGTCTCACGATTCCTGAGGTTGAGCCCCACATTGGGCTGCATGCTAACAACTCGGAGCCTGCTTGGGATTCTCTCTCCTCTCTCTCTCTCTCTCTCTCTCTCTCTCTCTCCCTTCCTACCCCCTCCCCATCTATCTTTCTAAAAACAGATAAATAAACTTTAAAAAAAGAATATCTTAGAAAAACAGACTTTAGTGATCAATGTTTAATGATACCCAAATGGGAATAATTTTAACTAGTTTACAAAATATGTTCACATGAATTTCCCTTCTCCCTGCCACTCTCCCCCCAAACCTCTATAATATAGGGAGGAAAGATAGTACCAGCAGTAGTAGCAATTTACCCCATAAGCCTGCCCTTGCTTCATGGGAGAAATTAAGCAGCCTACTCAAGGCCTCCGTCTGAATCTCTTTCAGTTAGGTCCTACTTTCTCTACTTATAGTTGGGTACACAAAGCCAGGCAGGGCATTTGGGGATTGTATTTCTTGATTGCACAGAAACACACAGTGTCTGGAAAAACACAGGATAGATAACTAATGGCTACTCTCTTTTTCTCCAAGGAAGTGGCTTATGATCCCTGCTATAAATGCGAAAGCCAAGTCATGTCACCATCTTCTTCGTTTCCATTTGTGTTGGATGGGCTATATCTTGTGCAGCATTTTAAGTCCTCCTGACCCCACCTCTTACTCCAGCCACTGCTCCAGGCACCCATTCTGAGTAAATTGCAAAGGTATGTGACATGGCCTTCCACTTGCAACTCGGGTATGTACCGCCCAGTCAATGCCCACCAGGCCACCCTTGATCATTGGAGAAATCCTTGGATAAATTCTCCCCTTTAAGTCCTCTGAGGGGACAGTTCTGAAACGCTTGTCATAAGACTCCTCAGAAGCTCATCTGGGATTGAGCACCAGTCACCTGCAGTTCCTATAGCCCTGACCAATTTAGTAACACATCCTTGAACAGCCCTTCCCTCCCTCCTTCCCTGTTTACTCCTCCTCTTCCCAGTCCTGCTCCTCAGGATCACATTCCCAAATGTACAACATGGGGGCTGTGTGTGCGAGCCTTTGGCTCACACTTTCATTTTGGAGGAGCCCAGACTCGGACTGGGGTGGACCCCTTCCTTTAAATGGAGTGAAGAAGGGGCGCCTGGGTGGCGCAGTCGGTTAAGCGTCCGACTTCAGCCAGGTCACGATCTCGCGGTCCGTGAGTTTGAGCCCCGCGTCGGGCTCTGGGCTGATGGCTCGGAGCCTGGAGCCTGTTTCCGATTCTGTGTCTCCCTCTCTCTCTGCCCCTCCCCCGTTCATGCTCTGTCTCTCTCTGTCCCAAAAATAAATAAAAAACGTTGAAAAAAAATTAAAAAAAAAATAAATGGAGTGAAGAAATATTTCTGTACAATAATACTTACAAATATTTGTTTCACACTTTCAGGAATTCTATTTCATTATCACAAAAAAACTTATGGGGGAGATGTCTCTGCCTCCACTTGATAGATGAGGACCACAGAGGCTCAAAGAAGTTGAGTAACTTGACCGGGGTCACATCAGCTAAAAAATGGTAGGACCAGGACTCTGCAAAATTCTTGGAGGAAAAATCAGTGCCTGCTTTGCTATGACACAGCTGCCTTCTATCAGAATATTTGCAGAGGGCTTTGATCTCCGGGCCTCCCCCTCTGGAAAGTGCTCTTCCTCGTTTATCAGCTCTCTGCCACAGCACTCACAGCTGTTCCAAACACATCCATGCTTTTTCCAGCCTCAAATACACCACACGTGGAAGGTTTTCTTTTCTTTTCTTTTCTTTTCTTTTCTTTTCTTTTCTTTTCTTTTCTTTTCTTTTCTTTTCTTTTCTTTTCTTTTCTTTTCTTTTCTTTTCTTTTCTTTTCTTTTCTTTTCCAAGAAGTTTTGTTGTGAGGGAGTACAAGGAATAGTCAGTGGCTGGAGAGGGCAATGTGGATCAAGGAAAGGAGTTTTGAAGGTGAGCAGGTGCATGAGCTGAAGGGAATCCCCCAGAAAAGAGAGAGAGTAGGTAAGAGGAGATGAGTACCAAAGTCAAGTATGGAGCCTGGCTTTCAAAGGGGTAAGAGTTAAGTCCTCTGTTATAATGAGAGGAAAAAAAGAAGAAACTCCAACAAATAAGTTCAGGTCTCTCGGTAAGTTAAAATCTTGCCTAAGCAAAAACACAAACCACAAGCTCCTTCTGATCCTGCCCTGCACATTCTGTGAAAGCAGGGCCATGTCTGGTTTGTCTGCTACTGCTGTATTCTAGTACCAACCTTTTGGAAAGTTCTCAATAAATGTATGTGATTGCTAAATCAATAGATATAAATCAATGTGGTGCCTGGGTGGCTCAGTTGGCTAAGAGTCCAACTCTCGAATTTGGCTCAGGTCATGATCCCAGGATCATGGGGGACGAGCCACGTGTTGGGCTCTGTGCTGAGCATGGAGTCTGCTTAAGTTTCTCCCTCTCTCTCTCTCTCTATCTCTCCCCCCCCCCACCATCTCCACTTGTGCACGCACACACACACACACACAGTCTCTCTCTCAAAAAAAATATAGGCATAAACCAAGTATACACTTCCCTCACTACCAAAAACTCTGAGACTAATAGTAAATGATGAAGAGATTGATAAAAATGTCATTAAGAATTTTAGTAAAAGTTGGGGGCGCCTGGGTGGCGCAGTCGGTTAAGCCTCCGACTTCAGCCAGGTCACGATCTCGCGGTCCGTGAGTTCGAGCCCCGCGTCAGGCTCTGGGCTGATGGCTCGGAGCCTGGAGCCTGTTTCCGATTCTGTGTCTCCCTCTCTCTCTCTGCCCCTCCCCCGTTCATGCTCTGTCTCTCTCTGTCCCAAAAATAAATAAAAACGTTGAAAAAAATTAAAAAAAAAAAAAAGAATTTTAGTAAAAGTTGAAATGACCCGCAAAGAAATCATTCCTCCGAACTTTGCTATTTAATATGGGTAAATACACACATGAGGTCCAAAAAACCCAACTACTCAGGTATGCCATGGCAGAGCCCTCATCTGGCAGCAGTACTTGCACAAAAAAGACCCAGGGGTTGTGGTAGCCAGAGGGCTCAGGGTGAGTTATCAGGGGGAGGGAACCACTGAAAGGGGAACGAGATCCATGGCTTCCAGTACCTGTTGAGGGAGGGTGTCTCTGACCAGGGGAAGAAGGGATCCCTGCCTACTTCTGTAGGACAGAGTCTTTGTTATGGTCTCCCTGTGCCATCTTTTCACAGGAACAAGATTGAGCATGCTCAGTAGAAAGCAACCAGGCTTTTAAAAAATATACTTGAAATATTCTCATATGAGGACCAGTGAAGAAACTGGGTATGTTTCATTGCAGCAAAAAGACTCAAGAGGACCAGAATGGTGATTTTCAAATATGTGGAAGGCTATGTGACCTTTCCAGAACATTCTCCCTGAAACTTCAAAGCCAACCATTCTTTGACCTCACTTGGGTCCCAATTGATTGGTCCTACCTCCTTTTCACTATCTCACTTCCATGTTGGGTTAGCTCAGATTACATAGGTCAACATGGTCATCAATTTCCTGTTTATATCCTCAAAGTTCCCACTCCCTTTTACCTATCTGGTGCTTGCTTCAGGGCTAAAGCAGGGGTAAGGGGACTGGGTAGCCTTTCATGGTCCCCAAGACCTTTCTTTCAATTCATGACTATTCGGAGGGAAACTTCCATCCCCATACCTGCTACTTCCTTCCATGACACATAAATTATGTCCCATTCCTGGCCTCCTTCTCTCCCACTTGCCCTCCCCCACCAACCCCCCTCCAGATAAAATGATGTACCTGACTGGTGACTTTGGAAGGAGAAACTGGGACCTGCATCAGATGGGAACACCTTCCTTGCCTTTCTCCTCCTGGCAGTGATATGCCCACATTAGGTCACTTGTTTTCAGCCCTTTCTCCTCCATGCTATGGAGGTCCACTGAAGCTTGGGCCTGGGTGAGTATGCCTAAATAGTAATGTCTAATTCTGGGGTTCGATGTGTCAAAGTTCACTCAGTTCTCAAATTAAAGCCATGTTCTCCAGTTGCCTCTCCCCTCAATCCCGAGGGAGCTTGCTGCCTGCAAGAAGCATCCGTTTCCCTCTGTACATGGGGGATGGATGCCAAAGCCCCAAAGGAATCAACCTTTCCAACCCCTTCTCATGCCTCCCTCCCCACCTCCAAGCCTGACCCTGGAGAGAACATGCCCTCACTGCATCTATGCACCAGGAACTAGGTTAATTGTGACACAAATGTTTGTAGATTGAATAAAATAATAGATGCTATATGTTTTAAAGCAGAGCACACTTGAGGGGTGGGGACAAAGGGAGGCCTGGGAATTGGTGGTTCAATCTTTATGACCCAACAACGAAATCGAATCTTAAGTGACCTCAAACCCTTAGTGCTGCCTGGAGATCCTAACCGGTTTCCTCAGATGACTTACTCTCCCCTTCTAAAGAGAGGATTTCACTGATTCTCCTCTCTCCTCAAAACTACTCGCTTGCTGAGAAAATAAAAACATAGTAAGAGAGTTTCTACAGAGGTATCATTAAGGCTATCAAATGTCTGCCTCTGTATCTTTTTATTCTGTTCTTGCAAGCCTCCATCTGCAACTGCCCACGTTCCTCTCCAAGGCCAGCCCTCACCTGTGCCCTGGATCTCTTCCCCTCCCCCCATCCAAAGCCCTTGCTCTTGTTCCCTGAACACCAGACCCCGGAGTGGTCATTGTTAATCATCAGTCCTTACAGATGAAGTCTCCTCTCTCCTCCCTGGCTTAGGAGACAGCCTTGAGCTGGTTAAGTCCTCCACCCCTTCTCTGACCCCTTTGCTGGCTTCTCTTCTTCCTGTGGCTCCTTTAAAAGTAAGTGGTATGCAACACTGTTTCTGACTTTCTTCCTTTTTAACACTCTCTCTAAACTCCTGTTAATCATTACCTTTAGATGGTATCAATAGTATGAGAAAGAGTAGCAAAAATGCTAGAAGGAATACTTTAATAAGCAAAATGCACTTTGGTTTGCATTTTAATGACAGTTCTGATTTCAATTAGGAAGACCTAAGATTGAGCCCAGCTCTGCCACTTACCAGGTTTGTGTCTGTGGGCGAGACTCCTAATTTCTCTGGGCTTCCATTTCTGTGTTTATAAAATGGGGATAATAATGTCTTACTTTACATACATTATCTCAATGAAGTTTGAATGATGTATGTGTAGAAAAGTTTTGTAAAATATAACTTGATCTGTAGGCTTAGATTCTATCATGACAGACCATAGAAAGGGGTCACTAAACCATTGTCTATAGGGAATAATAATTGATATAGGGAATTGTCTTTTCATTTCTTATTTTTTAAGATTTTATTTTTTAAGTAATCTCTACACTCAATGTGGGGCTCAAACTTACAACCCCAAGATGCACCCTCTACTGACTGAGCCAGCCAGACACCCCTTTTTTCATTTCTATGTACTCGTGGGGAAGAGGCTGTACATGTAGGACCAAGATTGACTTTTAGGTCCTTTGTCAAGACCAGTCAAATCAATAATGCTCTGTAACTGCCCACGGACCCAGGGTCAAATCCTCAAATAATCTAAAAATAGGCAACTGACAGACTGAGCTGAAATGCCTCTTTTGCCCAAATCAACCAGGACTCCATTTGGCCCCTAGAAGTTAACAATCCGAGAATCTTCATTGACTTCGCTCCCACCAGCCCTGCCTATTTGCTGATGGTAGCTGGAATCTGGCTGAATCATCCTCCCCAGTAAAGGGGGCTCATTTGGGGTTTCAAGCAGGCACGTCAGCACATTCCTACATAAGAGAGGGGAAGTTGAAACATATTCCAGACTGAGCTTTCCTTTTAGCTGCAGATCAGACAAGGAGCCGACCTTAGTTTAATTTTGCTTGTTTGTTGTTGCTGGGTTTTATTTTGCTTTTTCCCCATGACCTAGAAGTGCACACTTTAGGGGGAAAGGAATCCTACTGTTCTACGGTGGTTCCATGAGAAGCCGAGCTATTTATTAAAAGTAGGAAATAGTTTAAGCTGTTCGGCTGAGATTTTAACAGCTCTTGTCTAATTGTTAACATACAAACCTCCCTTACCAGAACATTTGTAAGGGATGACTTCTTAACAGAATCTGAAATCAACCTTTTCCCAAAAGGGCTGTTAAAAATTACACATTTGGAATTTTGTCCCAGCCTGACTCAGCTGCTGAATTCCCTTTTAATATTTCCTGAGGGGTGGGGTAGAGGCAAACAGCTTTATTCCATTTAATCAAGCACATGTTAAAAACCTGGTGTCAGATTTGAGTACTTGCTAAAGGCAGGGTGACCAGCTGTCCTGTCCCAGTTTGCCCTGGAGGGGGGGATTTCCCAAGACATGGGCTGAGTCAATCACCCTAGAAAAGAAACCCGAGTCCAAATCACTCATGGGACAGGTGAGGACGCTGAGGCCCAGCAAGATGAAAGGATTTGCCCCGGTATCACTTGAGTGGCTAACACTCATTGCACTGCTGGACTAGGACCCAGATCTCTTGACTTCATGATCATGGCTCCATTGACACATTGCCCTTGTCCTTGGCAGTAAGATACGGGGTGAACCATGCAGAAGAATTTAGGTTTGATTACTGGCAAGGGACAGAAATCTGGGTGGGTGGGTGAATGCTGCCTTTGGGTTGATTGACAGCACCTCTCTGAGGGGTGGGAGTCAGTTGGCACACTTCCCAAGTGCCAGGCACAGTGCTAGGCCCAGTGTCTTGATGGAAGCCAGGAGTGTGAAGGAGGTTTCTAAGCCAGAGACTCTCAATCTGAAGACAGTGGTATCCTCAACAGGAGGATATTTTTATTGTTATTTATTTTTATTTTTTAGGTTTCTTGATGTTTGTTTGTTTGTTTGTTTGTTTGTTTATTTATTTTGAAAGAGAGAGAGAGAGAGATGGTGAGCAGGGGAGGGGCAGAGAGAGAGGGAGACAGGGAATCCCAAGCAGGCTCTGCACCAATCAGCACAGAATCCTACATGGGGTTTGAACTCACAAACTATAAGATAATGACCTGAGCTGAAATCAAGAGTCGGATGTTTAACTGACTGAGCCACCCAGGCATCCCAAGAGGAGGAAATTTTTTAATCCTGTGACTTTTCAGTTCTGTTCTCTCATGGGTCTCAAGAAATCTTAGAGAAGTAAAAAATTGTACTATTTGCTCCAAGAATCAGAATAAAGACAGGAAGCAGTGGTTGCTGGTTACCTTTTCCGGGAGTGGCCCAGAGGATGTTTACAGGAAGGATTCCTTTCTGCCCTCTGACTTATGGAGCTTTCAGACTAGAAATAGCACCTCCAGAGTAGAAGTCCTAGGGGGCCAGAGCAGATACAAATGCTAGATAAAACCGAAATGCAACATCCTAGGAGACAAAGTGCCTTTGCACATCCCTCATAAGAAAAGGAGAAATGCTGGAGAGCATGTGGAGAATTTTTGTTAATGCAGGATTGCATCTCTGTCCCTTCTGTTCCCCTCTTCAGGCTTGCTCTTTTCCTCCCCCCTCTTCCCTAAATTTCCTTCCATCTACTAAACAAGAATATTAAATGGAGACGGGGGCTGGAGAAGCCTGTAGGATACATGGTTTCCCCAAATCATAGGTTATTTTAAAAGACCAGTCATCATTGTCGTTATTATAGTTACATCAAGTGAAATTATAGTATTTATCAAGTACACACCTAATTTAACATTGACTGGAGTCAGGCTTGGCCTCCCCTCCTCGGTGGAATTGTCATGCTAGCCCCACATGCCAGGGGACAAATCCTTGTGGATCACTGCCTTGTGGAGTAACCGTGGTCAAGTTACCCAGTTTCCTCATCTGAGAAATGGAGAGAACACACGGCTGTCAGGAGGGTTACCAGGCAACCACAGAAAGGAGTTAGCAAGTCGTTACCAAGGCAGTAAGTACAGCAGCCCATCCAGGTTTTGTGGGACCTGAAGATGATATAACTTTGGGGGCCCTCTTTCATAAAAAGAATATAAATCTCACTTTTGCAAGTTTTATATGAATATAGGACTATATGAACGTGTTGCTAAGGCCCCTCCCAGGGTC
Organism: Puma concolor; assembly: GCF_028749965.1. Taxonomy (NCBI): domain Eukaryota; kingdom Metazoa; phylum Chordata; class Mammalia; order Carnivora; family Felidae; genus Puma; species Puma concolor. The sequence goes on from NC_141674.1 coordinate 80,510,222, forward strand.
TGGGAAGGGCTTCTTAAATTGAGATTTTGAAGCTTAAGCTTCCTCAGCTTCAAGATAAACCTGCTTCTAAATAAATGTTCAGAATAGATGTTAGCCTTCGCCGGTAGTTATATATTTGAAAATGTTTACGGAGCACTTACTATGTGCCGGGCTCGGTGTTGGTGGTGTTGCACATCTGGAAATGCTGTGCCTTAGGTAAAGGGAAGGTCATTAAATATCAAAGCAAACCAAACTCCTTATCTAAAGAATGTACTTTGATTTGACAAAACATCCCAAAGCTAATAAATGGCTGCAAAGCACTTTGCAGACCTCGTTAACAGAAACACTGTACCAATAAACCCGATGAGCTTTTGTGGTCATCATTTTTATCTTTTCCTTCTTTAAAAAAAATTGTGGTAAAATATGCATAATGTAACATTTGCTGTCTTGAGCATTTTTAAGTGTACGGTTCAGGGCATCGAATATACCCATATTGTTGTGCAACCATCACCAGCATCCATTCCCAGAATTAGTTTTATCTTGCAAAACTGAAACTCTATACCCATTAAACACCAACTCTCCATTTCCCCCTCCCCAGAGCCCTTGGAAACTGCCATTTTATTTTCTATCTCTATGATTTTGACTTCTCAGAGTAGTCAAATACTCTAAGATGGTTTGTATTTTAGATTTGTAAATACCCACTTACAGAGTACTTCATACAGGTAGAGTCATACAGTATTTCTCCTTTTGTGTCTGGCTTATTTCAGTTACCATCGTGTCCTCAAGGTTCATCCATATTGTAGCATAGGTCAGAATTTCCTTTCTTTTTAAGGCCGAATAATATTCCATTGTATGTGTATACTACACTTGGCTTATCTGTTCATCCAGCGGTGGACTTTTGGGTTGCTTCCATGATTTAGTTATTATGACTAATGCTGCTGTAAACATCAGTGTACAAGTGACCATTATGTTTGTGTTCCTTTAGAACACATACTTCAATTATCACTTTCCTTTGCTCACATGCCAATTAAATAAAGCAATCAAGTGCCCAGGAGCCAGTAATCAAACTTAAATTTTCCTCACAGTTGACCCCATATCTTACTGTCCTTTCCTCATTGTCAATTCTTGGCTCCTTTGTCATAAGTTAATTAACTGTATACACGTGGATTTGTTTTCTGGGTTCTCTATTTTGTTCTATTGGTCTGTGTCTGTTTTTATGCCAACACCATAGTGTTTTAATTATTACAGCTTTGCGATATAGTTTGAAATGAGGGAACAATGATGTCTCCAGCTTTGTTCTTTTTTCTCAAGATTTCTTTGGCTATTTTGATGTCTTTGTAGTTCCATACAAATGTTATAATTATTTGTTCTATTTTTTTGAAAAGCGTCATTGGAATTTTAAGCTCTCTTAGAACACCTTTTGCTGCATCCCATACATTTTGGTATGTTACATTTCCATGTTCATTTGTCTCAGTGTATTTGTTAACTTCACTTTTACTCTATTCTTTGATCCATTGGTACTACAGTAACATGTTGCTTGATTCACATATTTGTGAATTTTCCAGTTTTCTTCATGTAATTAATTTCTAGTTTAATACCATTGTGATCAGAAAAGATTCTTAATGTGATTTCAATCCTATTAATTTTACTAAGACTTGCTTTGTGACCCAATATGTGATCTATTTTGGAAATGTTCCATGCATACTTGAAAAGAACGTGTGTTCTGTTATTTTTGAATAGAATATTCTCTATATATCTGTTAAGCCCATCTGGTCTAATATGTTGCTTAAAGCTGATGTTTCCTTATTGATTTTCTAGCCAGATGATCTATCCGTTGATGTAAGTTGGGTACTAAAATCTTCTACCATTATTGTATTGCTGTCTGTTTCTCTTCTTAGGTCCGTTAATATTTACTTTATATATTTAGGTGTTCCTTTGTTGACTGCATAAATATTTACAAATGTTATATCCTCTTGTTGGGTTGACCCCCTTATCATTATATAATGCCTATTTTTGTCACTTATCACACTCTTTGTTTTCAAGTCTATTGTGTCTGATATGAGCACAACTACCCCAGCTTTCTTTTGGTTTCCATTTGCATGGATTATCTTTTCCCATCCCTTCACTTTTAGTCTATGTGTGTCCTTACATCTGAAGTGAGCCAGCATATAGATGAGACAACATATAGATGGGTCTTGCTTTTCTTTTCTTTTTTTTTTTTTTTCTTTTTTAATCCATTCAACCACTCTATGTCCTTAGATTGGAGAATTCCGTCCATTTACATTTAAAATAACTATTAGTAGGCATGTATTTATTGCTATTTGGGCTGTTTTGTAGTTCCCCTCTGTTCCTTTTTCTCTTGTTTTATTCTCTTCCTTTGTGCTTTGATGACTTTGTTAATCTTTTAAAAATAATACTCCTTCAAGGAGGGCACTTGTTGGAATGAGCACTGGGTATTGTATGTAAGCGATGAATCACGGGAATCTACCCCCCGAAGCCAAGAGCATACTATATACAATGTATGTTGGCTAACTTGACAATAAATTACATTAAAAAAATAAAAATAAAAAAACAATACTCCTTCATGTTACTTTTCTGCTTTAAAACTACCCATTAACATGCTGCCATTTCTCTAAAGTCTATCTCCTTATTTGGACATTCAAGCCTCTCCATAATCTGCCCCAATTTTACTCTAAAAACTAATTTCCCAGTAATCACCTATATGCACTCCCTACAGAGGACAGCTCCAAGCTGGTCATCTGCATTGTTATCTTGTGGCTTTGTTCATATAACCTCCACGCAAAGCATGGTTAAATTCACCTCACCAAAAATGTGCTGAGACTTAATATATAATGTCCATCTGTATACACTCTGACCATCAAAATCCTACCCAGGTTATTCCATTTGGTCAATGAACCCCTCCTGTCCATCCTGTTTGCTCTAATAGCAGCAGTTTCCAGTTTGGGGCATTTATGAATCAGTGTACGACTTCAACATAATAAAGTCCAATATAGGGTTGTCAACTTTTTTATTCTGCCAAAATAAAGACTTTTTTAAAAAGACCACCATCACAATGATCTTATGAAAGAAAAGATATTTTACCACTCAAAAAGACCAAAAGGCACAGTCTCAGAATAATGGTCAGTTCTTTCAATGTTGTACCCTTAGCTTCAGAAAAACTCATTTATATTCACTTATATATTTTTTTATTATGTGACTGTCTAAGGGAGTGAAAACTACACAGGCTAGCACTTGGGAGTGATTGTACAGCACCTGGTCTTACCACCTGTTTAATACTTACAAGCTGCCTCAGGGCACAGTTTGCATTGGTCTCTTCTAATTTAACTTCTTGTGCATGTGTGTCATTTCCTCAACTAGAAGGTAAACTTTATAAGGAACCCGTATAAGAATCATCTCTTTAACTCCCCAGAAAGGACATGCATATATAGAATGTTTGATAAATATTTGTTGAGTGCACGAATCAGCCTAGATTAGGCTTTCCAAGTCTGTGTAACCAATAAATCTCCTCTTAATGGAGTATGAGCACCCTATCCTGAGGCAATTTCTTTCAATATACTTCTTTAAAAAGAGTTAACCAGTACAAATTGTTTTGCTTTTGAGTGAAATCTGAAAAAAAATTTTTTTAACTCTGACATGAAAAGCAAATAGCTTCTTCCTCGAAGCGGTAGCAAGCCACAGCAAAGAGAATCAGTGCAAACATAACCTGTTGTTTCATTGATCCCAGTTATTTGGGGCTTTGTTGGTAGGCATGCATGCAGTGGGTGCTTCTGATCTGACCTGACTTGATAGGGTGGTTGGCTTTCCTTCTGTGGCTCCTCCCCGTGTGCGTAAAGCCTCCATAATACCCATGTTATTTCTTTATCTACCTGGGTGATTTAAAAAAGAAAGAAGCTTAACATCTTCCTGGCCAAGGCTTGGTTTTAGATTCTGGAGTTGATGGAGAACCATGTAGAGAAGTGTCTTTTGGATTTAAAATGTATTTTTTTCCCACTCAGCTTCCGGAGTTATCTTCCAAAAATATAAATAAGATCAGGTTGCATCCTTGCTTAAAATGCTCACTGCCTTTCAACTTAATTCCATTCAACAGCTATTGATTGAGTGCCTGCCACATGTCAGGCCCTGTTCTAGATTTGGGGGTTGTGCCAGTCAACAGAACAGATAAAAATCTGTGCCTTCCTGAAGCTAATGGAAAAGGGTAGGGGGGAGACAAACAAGAAACGTAATAAATAAATACTGTATTATACCGTTAGAAGGTGATATATGCAAAGGAAACTAATCAGAGGGAGGAGGCTATTACAACTTAGATGAGATGGTCATGTTAGGACAAATTGAAAGAGTGGCTGAGCAAAGACTTAAAGGAGCTGAAAGATGTTGGCCACGAGGGCATCTGAGAGAAGAAATAATGCTTTCCTACAGCACGACCTCACAGGTACCTTGTCACTTCATCACATGCACACTGGCCCTCCCTCACTGTTCTCCAGACAACTCAGGCATCTCATTCCCACCTCAGGACTTTGCCGACACTGTTCCATCCACTCAGCATTCACCCTTCCCATCCCTGGCCCCTGGCCCAGCTCCTTGCTTTCAGGTCTCAATCGAAAGACCACCTCCTCAGGTGGACTTCCTTTGTTCCCCAACGCATTATAGCTTAGGTGCCCTCCCACAATTATTCTTATAGCCCTCCCTTCAGATACTCAATAACTAAATGAGATACTGGATAAAACAAATAAATATGAAATAATAAATAGGTGTTTGAATAAATGAACAAACAAAAAGGGCTAAAAAGGGGTGAGCTCGTTAAGAACAGGACTTCTGACTTGTTCATTTATCCTCAGTGACAGGCGCATTGTTGCATGTAGTTGATGGACTTTACCTTCATAAATAAATGTCATTATCAAGGATGGATAATAGGGCTTGGGTTATGATTTGCTCAAATTTAAGCATAATAATAGACAAACAAATGAGATTTTAAAAGAAATATGAAGCATTGAATTGGGTTTGGAGAATGATTTCCCTGCCTGCTTCACTCTTTCAGCAGAGTAACCCTTCCCTCCAGATGAGGTTGTCCTTGGTTTCAGCCCTTGGCCCAGATGGGCCCTTTCAGGACCATTTCCCACCTAGTAAAGGTTCAGATGGTACCTTCCTCCTTTCCTGAGAGTCCTGGTTTGCTCAGTAGTGGTGTCCTACCCAGCAGAGAGTTTTTGCTTCTTCTTCCTCCAGTCTGAAATCAACGTGTGCTTCAATTTCCTCTGTGTTTCAGTCAAATTAATTAAAAATAGCTGCTGTATCTCAAATTCTCAATTACCTGGGGTAATAAAAATATTTAAAAACTTTCCCCCATTATCATTCATACTTTTGGGGGTATCTCCAGGGGCTATTTTCTTGTTGATGTTTGCTCAGAAAATGCCATAAGAATGATAAATGTATCCATTTAACTACCCTGACTTATTTCAAAATGTACCTTACGTGACTTATAAAAATCATGCAATAAGAGGTGCCTGGGTGGCTCAGTCATTTAAACATTCAACTCTTGATTTAGGCTCAGGTCATGATCTCATGGTTCATGAGTGTGAGCCCTGCAGTGTGGAACCTGCTTTAGATTCTCGATCTCCCTCTCTTTCTGCCCCTTTGCCACTCGCTTATGCTCTCTCTCTCTCTCTCAAAATAATAAATAAACTTTTAAAAAATCATGCAATAAAATTGAAACAAAAGAAGAAGAGAAAAAGACAGTAAAGTGAAACAAGAAATAATGCCACTGCAGAGCAATTCCAATCATGGGGATTCAAGCAGTTACTACAGGGGGACCACAGATTTGGCTCTGAGCAACAAAGAAACCATATCAGTCATAAAACTCACCCTGTTTTTTTTTATTTTTTATTTTTTTTTATTTAAAAACATTTTTCTTAATGTTGATTGATTTTTGAGACAGAGACAGACAGAGCATGAACAGGGGAGGGTCAGAGAGAGAAGGAGGCACAGAATCTGAAACAGGCCCCAGGCTCTGAGCTGTCAGCACAGAGCCCGACGCGGGGCTCGAACTCACGGAGTGTGAGATCATGACCTGAGCCAAAGTTGGCCGCTTAACCGACTGAGCCACCCAGGCGCCCCAAACTTACCCTGTTTTGTAAGATACCTACCAGGGGCTCAGGATACTGGAGACCTGAAAGAAGTTTCTCCGGTGCATCTTTGGAAAGGATACTGATGTCATGAATAATATGTAAAGCAACTCAGTTCCCAATAGTTGTTTCTCACAGGACTTAAGTTAGGGCCTCACAGCAAAGTGAAGTCCTCAAGAACGCAGTTTTCTGAGGGAACAAAATGATACAGTTCAAACACGAAGTTCTTTAACTATCTGCCTTGATCCAGGGATTAAGTTTAAAATAGCTGAAAGAAATGACAGAATATATCCTTCCAGAGATGTTCTCTTCTTCAATCAGGCAGCAGAGAAGTCAAGGATAAATTGTGTGGCAGGGGACCTAACGTGTGTCGAAACTCTGTGTTTCTGATTAGATGCAGGTGCACACCTAGGAGCTTGGCATCCACAGGTGAAGAACCAGGCCAGGTATCTGCATAGACCTATCTCTGTAAAGACACAAACTAAGGTGGACCCATGGGCCAGGGCCAGATTTTTCCTTCAGAGAACAGTTCACAGTTCACGTTTGCTCTAGCACAACAAAGGGACAGCCAAAGCTCCATGGAGCATGACCACCATGTGACATAAATAACAGCCCTCCCACAAACATACATTCCACAGTTAAATATCAATTCCATTTTCTGTTATCCTGTTTTGGTTTATTTATCCTATGCGTCCCCACCCATTAGTGTAGATAGTTGAGACTATTAAAAACAAAATCAACCTGCAGAGAAAATGTCATTTTGGATTAATGAGCGGGGCCCTTGGCTGTTGGTTTAGTGTTTAATTTGGCTTCCTCTCAATCTGGTCCTGTATATGAGATAGGTCACCGCCAATAGCTTCCTCTACCAGCAGGATGATTTTGTTTTTTAGAAAATATGTACAATTGGTAAGCTGTCAAAGTGAGTTGCACTTAAAGTATGCATTATTCAGAGGAAGAACATATTTTCAGCACTACTTGAAGTCTGTATTCCTGACAACGCATTAAGAGTTCAACACGGTAATCTTATTGTTTTAGCTCTTGCTTTTACCATTACTCATGCAGCATGACTGGAAAAAAAACTAATGATGATTTTCCCTCCCACCGTGCTGTGTGTCTGTGTGTGTGTGTGTGTGTGTGAATTTTTTAAAACTTCTGGTTTGGGATGAATGCTCCTAACAATCCACCATCTGGTGTCCAAATATTTTTACGGACATGAATCCAAATACCACAAAATCACTGCCATGGCTCAGGTTATGGGAGTCCTTTTCTTAGGCAGACTTTTTATTAAACGTGATTATTCTCAAACTATGAGACTCTCAGCCAGGAACATTGAGATTTAGCCTCGATGACCAGTTTAAAAAAAAAAAAAAAAAAAAAAAAACTGATGGAAGGGAGAGAACTCTCCCTGGAGCTAATCTTGGGACCAAAAAAATGAACTTTTCTTTTTATTATCACACTCGGCAGTATACAGACTGAATCAAAGTGACACCTTGTGCCGCATTCCTGCTGTAATCATCACGAATGAAGAAGATAAGGTGTGAGTAGTCTCTGTGGGAATCAAGTTTCAGCCCTGTCAGGTGTAATCAGAACTGCGGTCTTAAAACAAAGGCCTCCACTCCACCTCCTCAGTCAAGGGACAGTTCATTTCCCCATCCCCCAAACCCTAAAACGAAAAAGAAGGATCAAGTCTGCTGGAGCAAAATAAAACCAAACAAAACAATAGCGAGCTTGAGTGCTACCCACCCACCCCCCCACCCCCCGCCGACACCCTGGGATCAATGAGCCTACGTTAAATATTGGATACCCCTCCTTCTCTAATGCAATAATGACACCAGCTTTTAAAAATTAAGATTTCCATTTTAACCCTTGGTGAAGAAACTTGGTGAGTGAGCCTACGTGTTTTGACGGAGTTCCTAGGACACCACCCTGTGGGGAAGGGTAAGAAGAACATTTTTTTTTTCCTCAGAAAAGAGATAATAGGTTTACTCAGGATGTCACTCAAATTTTTACAGCACAGAGAAAATTGCTCTGTCAGTGAATGTGCCACACAGAGAAAATTAGAACTCGTGTGGCTGGATTCCCTCGCAAAGTTAAAAATAGGGGCAAACAGAGCCAAAAGGATGACATATCCTCTCAGCTTCCAGCTTTGCTAGTGAAACCGATTGGAATGTTCATTAAAATAATCACAGAATGCAGCACGCCCATAGTTTGTTATTGGTAAGACTGTCCCAGAAAGACTGGATTTTGATCCAGCGGCTTTGGGAAGAAAGGGAGAGTTACCACTCCCATTTCAGAGATCGGCAAACCCGCGTACAGTGGAAATTAAGCAGTTGTGCTAGGGACCCTGCAGGTCAGCAGTGAGCTGGAGATAGGTCAGAAAGAGAGAGGAAGTGTAGACATTGGTGATAAGGTGATAACTAGAGGAAATTAAAACCAAGTAGTGTGGGAAAAGAACAATTAGCCAAGACAGAGGAGCAGGAAGGAATACAGAATGAATTACAATCAGAGGAAACAGCCAGTAACAAAGGAGAAGGGACGGGAGGTGGGACACCGGGTGGGAGCTTGAGAGGAGTCAGAAGAAATGATTTAGGCAGGCTGGCTCTCTTTGGTTCCGTCAGGGCCTTATTGTTTGGTTGCTGAGGCTCATAATTTAACCCCTTTATACCTCAGAGTGTCAAACTCTACAGTAGCTATCTTTATTCATGAAGCTCTTTGAGACTGTTACATGAATATTATGAATTCCAGATGAGAATGACTTCATAATTAATTTAGAAAAACTGTCTGTCACCCCAAAAAAAGGGCAAAAGTCTAAGCTTGGATCAGTCAGCAAAATCTTTCCATCAGAAACCCAAGAAACATCTATACCACAGGTATTAACAAGTGTAGATGGTTTAAGACCAAGAAGGCAGTTTTCATGAAAATGGGATAGTTTTTTAGAGAAGACACATAGCAGTATTTAAAAGTTATTTCTGTGACTATCATAATTACCTAAGGAGATGAAATGTTTTTATAACTAGTAGTAGATCATGGGAAAAAATACGGTTGCTTTATGACAATAAGCATGTGCTTATTTTTAAATCAATGTGTTTAGCATACATGATTATTGGCACAAGTGAAAAAGAGTTACCATGAGCCCAAAATAAAATTATTTTTGACTCACTCCTAAAAATCAATTGGCAGAAAGCTAAAGGAAGCTCAATTTTGATCAGCCCGGATGTAATATCACGGGAGAAAGGCAAATAGAAGGATGAACCACAGAAGCTGGTCATTGAAGAGAATGGAGAGTTGATTATAAAGTAGATGAGGATGTTAAATAGGATTAGAAGAACCAGATACTATTACAAAGGGTTGATTGAGGGGCAAAGTGGATAATAAGGCAAAGTAAGGCTTCTTTAAAACCCTCTGTGTCCAGGAAATGAATTAACTGCTCAGAAAAACTACTAAATGAGGAAGGACCACATGAGAATAACCAAAAATGACCATGGGAAAAACAGAAGGCTCTTGATTTATAAAACCAGCATGCTTAAAAAGAAGAGGTTTTAAAAAGGGGTAGGAGGACTGAAACAATACTAACAGGGTACAAAAGTGAACTGAGAAAAATCTGGAGTAGACAGTGATGGAAGAATGGCTTTAGAAAAAGCCACACGATGAGATATTCTTTAAATACCTTAAAAGCCATAGTGGGTAAGGGAGAACATTCAGGAACTTAAATTATTGAAGTAGGTTTCATTTTAATTTATTTTAGTTTAGTGCTTTGGTCTTGTCTTCATGAAGCCAATAAAATGTATCAGCAATGGAAACAGGGTCAGAGGAGTGATAAATTAAGGGCAATTAGGAATTTCCCTCCAATAAACGAAGAGGATTCAGGAAGAGGTAACTCCTGAGCGGGAAGAAACACTGCAGAGATTAATGCTGCCTTAATGCAGCGTTTGGATGCCTCCTTGGAAAGGTAGAGATATTCAGGGAAACCAGAGCCAAGTAAATCTCACACGTTTCTAGCAACAGACCAGGCAAGGAGCAGGAAATTGCTAGCCTTTCCCTTTTAACTCAGAAGCAACTGAACAGTGTAAAGGTAGATAAAACACAAGGATAAAATGACCAAATCCCTAGCTAGGTATAAGTTCAGAAAATAAAGCAATCCAGTGTTGAGAAAAATTACCTCTTGATTAAAATCCTTATAGAGGTTTTGGCCACTTACATTTATAGAGAAGGAAGGTAAATACACATTTGTTGGCAATATCATCATATTCTACAAATGTTATGTGTTAACTAGTATCTCAGAGTAGAGACTGGTTAGGACATATTGAAAGCGGACGAAAGTTCTCCCTGCTTTGAGACTGGGACACTCTCAAGGAGCTGACATCCAGGTGGACACAAAAGTTCCCACAAGCTTGGCCATCCAATGATAGGAAAATACCTAAGCTTTACAGTGAACACAAGAGCAAGAGAATCTCAATCTCAGATTCACCCACAAAGAGAGGACCTCACAGAGAAGGTATCCATGAGGAAATCTTTGAAGAGAGGGGGTGGGGAAAACAGTTTGCTTGGCAGAGAGGGAAGGGGACATAGGGTACTTCTGATACAGGAGGAACCTCTGAGAAGGTCCAGAGTCCAGACTGGGAAATCAGACTGAGGATTCCTGGGCAGAGCTTGGTAAGAGCACACGTTTTGTAAGTCATGATGGGAAAGGTAAGGTATTCTAGAAAAAGGCATTTTATGGCATGGGCTGTATGGTGAGGTGAAGTAGGTTGGAAGTCCAGCTCCATCACTGTAAACATTTTTTAAAACCTCTCCGTGTTTTGGTTTCCACCCCTCAGAACTTAGCTTACAGATTGTTTCAAGAGTTAAGTGAGATAATCATGCGGTTTGAAGTGTTGGGGTTCAGAGCCAAGGCCAAGTTTCTTTCTTGAGATGTCTTTGATGCAAAAAGGTGTTTTTATTTTATTTTTTATTTTTTAAGATATTTTATTTCTTTTATTTTTTTGAATGTTTATTTTTGAAAGATACAGAGCACAAGTGGGGAAGGGGCAGAGAGAGAGGGAGACACAGAATCCAAAGCAGGCTCCAGGCTCTGAGCTGTCAGCACAGAGCCCGATGCAGGGCTTGAACCCACAAACCGTGAGACCATGACCTGAGCTGAAGTAAGATGCTCAACCTACTGAGCCACCCAGGCACCCCTAAAGATTTTATTTTTAAGTAACCTCTACACCCAGTTTGGGGCTCGAACTTACAACCCTGAGATCAAGAGTTGTGTGCTCCACCGACTAAGACAGCCAGGAGCCCCGTCGGTGCAAAAAGGTGCTTTTATTAAAGCATGAGGCAGGACCCATGGGCAGAAAGAGCTGCATTTTAAGTGTGAGGGCTGACAGACTGTATACTTGGGAGTTGGGGAAATAAAGACCAGGGGAAGTTTCCGAAAGGGCTTTCATATGTTAAAGAAGACTTACAGATCCTAAAGACCTGACTATCCTCAAGCTAAGGTTTTTTTTTTTGTTTTTTTTTTGTTTTTTTGCCTCTAAGCAGGCATTAGCATTAAGACTGTAGGGAGTTTCAGGAGAAATGTTTTACCCTGCCTGCCTCAAGTATTTGTCAATGGGCTGTAGGTTATAAGGAAATTTAATTTTATCTCCATTTCCTTTGGCCTTTGTTCTCCACATCACCTCTGCCCCCCCCCCCAACAATTTTGACCCCTAAATCTTTAAGGCTGCTGAGGGAGGAAGGTCTTATCTTCTGTAACTTCTTCCTGCTGAAGAGGGGCAGAGAGATGTCCCTACCTATGGGTCAATATTGGTCAGTCTGGGAATGTATAGGGGAGTTACGAAAGGCAGAGGCAGCTGAATCCAATGTGGACAGTAAAGAAGTATCTCTGTGGAAAGGATCATCTGTTGATGTGAAGTCATCGTAGTGATGGAGTCTCAGCAGAGAGACACTGAAAAAGGCAATATGTTAGGATGAATACGGCTATAAGAATGAGAAGTGCAACAAAGAGACCCTTAATAGTTGACCATAATGCCCCTCCAAACCAGTAATGTAACCAATCACTGAAAAGGAGGGAAAGATTTTGTAGAGCCTTGATTTGGGTATTCATATCTTTTAATAGCTTTGTGACATTTTTGTGATCATCTGGGATGTACACACAGCATCCTGTGTTAATAATGTCACATGTACCACCTTGTGCTGTTGTTAGGACATCAAAAGCCATTGTATTTTGTAGAACAGCCTTGCTTATCTGTGCGACTTAAGTATTAAGTAAGGAGATGCTGTTCTGTGAATCATTGAGGACCTTCACGGTGCATTTATTAAGGGCTTCTATACGCCAAATTACACTTTCTAATCCTACAGATGGAGCAAAAATGGACACCAAGTGATTATCTGTTTTCTAGATTGTGTCCATCTTATTTTTAAATTGGGAAGATCACCTGGGGGAAGTGATGGTTGGATAACGCACCCGTGAATCCAGGCAAAACCTAAGGTGCGACGATGACCTAGAGGATATGTGGTTAGTTCCACATAACCAGTGGATTTCATTTGGAGCCAGCCATCTGATTCCAGGTCGCCTTATCCAACCAGTAGCAAGCCAATCGGCTGCCTGGAGCATAATGGTTTCAGAACCTGTTCTTTTTTTTTTTTTTTTAATTTTTTTTTCAACGTTTTTTATTTATTTTTGGGACAGAGAGAGACACAGCATGAACGGGGGAGGGGCAGAGAGAGAGGGAGACACAGAATCGGAAACAGGCTCCAGGCTCCGAGCCATCAGCCCGGAGCCTGACGCGGGGCTCCAACTCATGGACCTGATCGTGACCTGGCTGAAGTCGGACGCTTAACCGACTGCGCCACCCAGGCGCCCCGAGAACCTGTTCTAATGATAACCATCCTAAATGCCATGTGCTATTTGCCCAAGTGTCATATGTATGATTTCTTGCCTCCCCCATAAAATTGCCGTTGGACTGAACTGTCCAGTAGTGGGTGTGAGACATAAATATCCATCCCAAATTTGATATATGCCATCCTCAGTATAGTGATAAGTGGGGTTTTGTAAGTTAGGCACTCATTAGAGGGCATCAATTCGTGGGTTTGTAAAGTCAGTTAATATTTTAATAGTTTGAGGGTATGAAAAAGTCTGGTTATGTCTTGGTAAATTCCATGTTCTATTGGTCATGGGCTGGGAAGAAACATTCTAAGTAGTGATAGATTTATCAATGAAACGTGGTATCATTATATATTATTTCTGAAATATAAGTATACAGAGAGTGCCAATCAGTGCCTTGCAAAGGGGAAAACCCACCAGGGAATTCAGATGAACTTGGCTTGAGCAAATTCCATATATCCAACAAGTTGTTTGAGGTCGCAGTTCAGTGTAATACTGTGCCCGTTATAGAAAGGAATTGTCAGCTAAGATAGATGAACAGAAAACAAGGAGAAAATATACAACCTTCATTGTTGTTTGAAGAGGAATTTTAGATTTTCTACAGGTTCACAGGTGTAAGAAGGCATGTTAGTTTGCTCATTGGTTTCCTGTGAAGGAGGTACAGGTTTTATTCTAGATATGAGCCCATGAAGAGTGCCCCTCTAATTTTACCGCAGTGGGAGTACATATGGACCTTTCTATTTTGGATTTAAATCCCCCACTGTATTTGACTTGCAATCTTTTAAATCATATCTCTAGGACTTACGTGCGGCGGACTTTCAGTTGTAGTTAAATCAGGTTTGGGGAGCATGTGATCAGTATACTCATTAAGTAACTTACCATTAAACCAACCTTAAGTGAAAAATTTGATGGAGTATTATAATCTTGATCTAATAACAAGTCTACTGTAAGAAATGGCTTTCCATATAATAACTCAAAAGGGCTAAGTCCTAGAGGTTGTTTTGGAGCTGTTCTTACTCTGAGAAGTACTATTGGTAAGAGAGTAACCCAATTTTCCTGGGCCTCTGGACTAAGTTTAGTAAGGTATCATTTTAGAGTATGATTAGCTTTTTCTACCTTCCCAGAGGATTGTGGAAGCCAAGCTGAATGCAGAAAATATTTAATTTTTTTTTTTTTTTTAGAAAGAGAGAGAGAACTGAGGTGGGGGGGGTGCAAGGAAGGGGCAGAGGGAGAGGGAGAGGAAGAGAGAGAATCTTAAGCAAGCTCCATGCCCAGCAAGGAGCTGAAATCAAGTCTGATGCTTAACCAACTGAGCCACCCAGGCACCTCCAAAATATTTAATTTTAAAATCTTGTGCTATTTATTTGCATAGTAAAAGAAGGACCATTGTCACTCTGAAGGGATCATGGAGGCCAAATCTAGGGATAATTTCTAGCAAGAAAACTTTGGTTATTTCCGTGGCTCTTTCCATTTTACATGGAAAGGCTCGATCCACCCAGTGAAAGTATCAGCAAACACCAGTAGGAACTCATAGCCTTTGCAAGGACGCATTTGTGTGAAATCAGGCTGCCAGTCCTCTTATGGATATGTCCTATGGCTTTGGATTGGTTTTAAAAGTGGGGGAGGGCAGACCGCGTCTTCCAGATTTACTTGTGCACAAACAATATAGGATCGGCAGACCAGTTTTATTGTAGCTGTTAAATTTATTCGATCAAATATATTTTTAATACAATGTTTTAAAGTATTTTGCCCAAATGAGTAGCCTGGTATAAACCCTGTATTATCTTCCATTGGTTATTTTTGGGTATAAAGATTTTTCCCTTATTATTAACAAGCCAGTCCTATGCATTTTTTGAATATCCTCATTCCTGCACTTTGTGAATTTCTTGGTCTGAATAGATTGGAATTATGGACTTTATTGGAGTTAAGATTGGTATGAGACTGAATATTTATTTTGTGCTGCCTGTTTGGCTGCATGGTTTGCCAAGTTGTTTCCTTTAGATTCTAAGATCATATCCTTTTTTTTTTTTAAGTTTATTTATGAAAGAGAGAGAGAGAGAGAGAATGAGAGAATGCTTGCATGCAAGTGGGGGAAGGACAGAGAGAGGGAGAAAGAGAGAATCCCAAGCAGGCTCTGCACTGTCAGCACAAAGCCCTGTGCAGAGCTCAATCTCACAAACTGTGAGATCATGACCTGAGCCAAAATCAAGAGTCAGATGCTTAACCGACTGAGCCACCCAGGTCCCCCTAAGATCATATCCTTCTGAGGTCCTTTGAGGTGAACTGCAGCTACCTCCTTAGATAGATATACAGCCTCAAGAAGAGAAATAATTTCAGAGGCCCCTGGATGGTTCAGTCAGTTAAGTATCCAACTTCGGCTCAGGTCATGATCTTGCACTCTGTGAGTTCAAGCCCTGTTTTGGGCTCTGTGCTGACAGCTCAGGGTCTGGAGCCTGCTTCAGATTCTGTGTCTCCCTGTCTCTCTGCCCCTCCCCTGCTTGCGCTCTGTCTCTTTTTCTCAAAAAATAAATAAACATTAGAAAAAAAAAAGAAAAGAAAAGAAATAGTTTCAGGCCCATATTTGATGGGGGAATTACGGCTTGATAATAATCCCCTTTCCTTCCTCCATGGGTATGTAGCAATTGAAGAGTATGGATAAGTGCTATTAATTCAGCCTTTTGAGCAGAAGTATTTGTTGGAAGGGCTTTTGCCTCAGTGGTCTTAATTAAACTAACTATAGCACATCCAGCTTTTCTCTCTCCCTTATCCAGGAAGCTACTGCCATCAGTAAACCAATTATCATCTGCATTTTCAATAGGGGACTCCTTTAAATCTGGTCTGCTAGAATAAACAAGATCAATAATCTCTGAGTAGTCGCAGTCTATCATACAAGTATAATGGCCAGGCATAAGGATAGCTAGGCTTAAGCTTTGACAGGTTTTAAGTATTATTTCAGGTGTATCTAGCCTGGTATTTGCTAAGTGGCCTCCCGTCATCCATTGGTGGCCTTTGGTTTCTAAGACACTCTGGACCAGATGTGGAGTCATCACTCGCAGAGACTGTGTCAGAGTAAGTTTTGAGGCCTCTTCTACTGGGAGGCCTCTTGCAGCCACCCCTCGAAGACAAGCCGCCACCTTGAGCGACATTATCGAGTGACTTCGGAAAATAGCCCACTGGTCTTGTTTCACTTCCTAATTTCTGGGTAAGAACTCCCACAGCTTGTCCCTGTTTTTCTGCTTCATATACAGTGAAAGGTTTTTCTAAATTTGGTAAAGCCAAATCGGGGGCTGGCAAAAGCTTTTAATGTTTGAAAGGCCGTCTGCTGGGCTTTAGTTCAGAATAAAGGTTCCTCATCAGGGCTTTTAACTGAACCATACAATGGTTTGGCTAAGAGCCCAAATCCAGGAATCCATACCTAGGAAAGTGTAAACTGGGAAGAACCTGCTATTCCTAGGAAAGTACGGAGTTGTTTTCTCATAGCTGGGGGTCCAGGATCTAATATAGTCTTTTTCCTGTCAGTAGACAGGATATGGTGACCTGGCGTTAGCTCATATCCCAAATATTGTACTTTCTGTTTAGATATTTGCATCTTTTTAAGGAAGATGCAGTACCCTCTCCTGTCTGCCAAGAAATCAAGTAAAGTTACAGAATTGCCATCAGACATTTCTCTCGTGGGACTACGGAATCAAATATCATCCACATACTGAACTGTAGTCCCTTGAGGCAAGGCGATAGCATGAAGGTCTTTACTAAATGCAGTCTCAAAAAAGGTGAGGACTGTCTCTAAATCCCAGTGGTGGCTTGGGGAGACCATCCATGTTAACTGAGCAGCCTGGGGGCTCAAAGGTGAGGCCCATTCAAAGGCGAATAGTGGCTGCATTTCCTCACTTAGAGGGCTGCAAAAGAAGGTGTCTTTTAAATGAGTACTATAAACCAGTGGGCATCACCAGGGACCTGGGTGAAAATAGTGTAGGGATTTGGGCCTATGGGATGAACAGGCATAAAGCTTCATTTATAGTTCTCAAGTCTTGTACCATTCAATAGTCCCCACTTGGCTTTTTGACTGGTAAAATTGGATTGTTATAAGGAGATTGACAAGGCTTTAAAATACTATGTTTGAGAAACTTATCAATAAGTGGTTGCAATCCAGCCTTTGCCTCAGGTTTTAAGGGATATTGTTTTCTATGAAGGGTAGTGATTGGGTCCTTTATTTATTTATCTTTTTTAAATGTTTATTTATTTTAGAGTTGGGGGCAGGGACAATGAGAGGGAGACAGAGGATCCAAAGTGGGTCCAATTCGGAACCATGAGATCATGACCTGAGCCAATGTTGGATGCTTAAGCGACTGAGCCACCCAGGCACCCCTGGTTGGGTTCTTTAAAATCACTTTAACTGGTTGGGCTTTAAGAGCCGTCCTAGGGCTTCCTAGGATGTCCTAGGACATCCACAATCCCAGACTTGTGGATTTATTTCCTTCCAGCTAGTAGTAGGGATAGCAGGATAAGGTTTTAGCTCTCCAGGTGTTAAAGAGAACAAGCCATCCCCTTCTTTAGTAAGGGAAAACCTGCTTCCCAGTTTACACATTAAGTCTTGTCCAAGTAATGGAGTAGGACAAGACAGAAGAAGTAGAAAAACATGAGTAACCCATTGACTTTTGTATATACAGGTTAAAGGCATTGTCCAATGGCACGTAGTTTCCCCTTCTATGCCAACAATTTTATGGTTAGAAAAACAAGCAGAACCGGAGTGCTGAATAGGAACAGAGAAAGTGGCTCCTATATCAATAACAAAATTGATAAACTTGCCTTCCACATCCAGAGTAACCCAGGGCTCAGTCATCTTGATGTCAAAGGGAGCCAGACCAGCCTCAGGGCCCCATCACGCCAGATCCTCTGGTTCCTGCTCTGAGGCAGGGAAGTGAGTTCCTGTCTCCCTCTCTCTGGAGATGAGGACAGTTTTTCTTCCAATGTCATTTTTTTCTTACAGACAGGACATGGCCCTGGTGGAGAACATTTGTTTAGACATTCTTTTTTCCACTGTCTGATCTGACCACAGTGCTAGCATGGAGTCTTACCTGATTCTTTGATACCAGCTTTTTCTTTGGCCCCTGGTTAGTCTGGTGTCGTGGGGAATCCACAATAGTGGCAGCCAATATTTGAGTCTGTATTTTACCCTGCAATTCAGCTCTCCGGTCCTTTCCTTGCTTTAAGGCCACATCTGTATTATTGAGGACTCCAGTTGCTACCTCTAGTAGGTTCTGGGGGAAGAGGGAAGATTTGAGGACCTAAGGACATTTTAGTCAGTTTTTAGTGGCTGTCAAGTGCCAGCTGACTTATAAAATGCAGGTTTAGTATAGTTGTTCCCTCAGGTGAGGTTGGGTCCAGATTTGCATTTCTACGGATAGCTTCTATCAAATGACCCTGAAATAGAGCTGTATTCTCACCAGCTCCTTGAATAACTTCCTGAATGGTATCAAAATTTACAGGTATAGTGAATCCTTTTTTCATTCCTTCTGTTAAACAAGTAATCACATGATCTCACCTTTCCCTTCCTTGTCTGTCCTCCTGATAAGTTCAGTGTGCTTCAGTATTTGGAACAGCAGCGCCCCCTACCGGATAACGTTCCCTATCTCTGGTTGCTAGAGATCTTCCAAATACATCCCCGATACAGTTCCTTTCCTCATGGGTGCAACGAGTTAATATGATGTATATATCTTGCCAGGTCAAATCAAACAGTATATACACTTGTTAATTGTTAATTCAATAAATTGAGAAGGGTTTTCGCAATATTGTCCTAATTGCTTTTTTCTTTTCAGTCAAAAGTTCTCACATATTTATTACTAACCTACTGGTACAGAAGCATAATAGCAGAGAAAAATCATTTCCCCGATAAAGCATATCTATTGTTCAGGTAGTAGGGAGGTTTACAGAGTGATGGGATAGGAACACGTGACCTTCATGCAGCATAAATATGCGTGCCATCGCACGAGCGATCTCTTACAGACCCAGCTTGGTTCTTCTCCAATGCCGCCTCTTGGAGTTGTACCTGATTTTATTACCAGTCTTCATCTGAACTCACTAGGGAATGGGATGATTCTGCTTTTGTTTCCTGGCCAGAAATCGCTTGATCCCGAAAGTCTTGTGAGAAGACATGGCAAGGATCAGTCACCCGCACACATCATGATCCGTCCTAATTATTATTTTATCTGGGCCAGGTCTGCCATGGAGAAGGGGACATGGACTTGAATCATGCCCATTTCTCCATTGGCAACTTTCCTAAGAAGATGCATTCCAAAGTTAGCTGGAACTCCTGCAAGATGAGGAATCCCACTCCTACTTTGTCCAGCTGGGCTGGGAGCAGACAGGTCTTGGGGTCTATAAGGAGGAGGGATAGCAACAGAGCCAGTGTCCTCTTTGTCTGGACTGGTCAGTGACTCCTGAAGTAGCCCTGGCTTATTAGGAGGAATGGGCCTATTTAGACGGTCATCATCCAGTATATCCAGATGGGGTTTATGAACCTGGTTGGTGGTAACACATTCTACAATAGGCCCTCAGGTCCGAATCCTGACTTAGGGCCATGAAGGCCTGGATATAGGTACCTCAGTCCATTTTCCCTGCTTCTTGCAGAAGAGATCTGATAGATCATACAGAAGCTTAACGTCCCAATAATGGCCATCTCCCCTCATCTCCTAAGGAGTACTGAGGCCATGCAATGTTACAGAAGAAGATCAGTTTTTTCTTTCCTAGATCTTACAATCTGAATTGATTTCCATGAGTTAAAAGGCATCCCAAGGGAGAATCCTTGGGGGCTGAAGAAGCTCCCATGCTTCTAGAAAAGTAGAAAAGGTCCACAGCCAAACATCCCCTGCCCCTGTCTCCTGGGTGACATCCCAGGCGCAGGACATGTCAGAGCTTCTTGGTATCAAAAGCAATCTGAGGCATTCTTTGAACAAAACCGCTGTTGGTCACCATTCCCATTGTAAAGACCTGTAGGAGGGATACTAGCTACCACCTTCCCCTTCCCCATTTGCTTTCTAGACTATAAATGGGTAGCACTGAATGGATCAAAATACATGCTTTGCCTTGAAGAATCCTTCCTTTTTAACCCATAGAAAGCACTAGGAGAGTTTCTCAAGGGGAAATTACCCAACTTTATAATTTAAGTAGCCAGTAAGGGACACTGATGGAAAACAGTAAAGACAGAAATCCATCATGATCTAACTGACATTCCAATACATGTAGTCTTTACAACCAGCTTCCCTAGGGAAAGATCCTGGTTGGGTTTAATTCAGTCGGTTACTGGTTTTGATGTGCTCCAAGTGGAGGTCTCGAGGCCAGAAGCAGCTAGGCCAGAGATGTGAAGGGTGTCACATTAGACCAATGAGGAGGAAACCTCACACGGGAGGCTTAAGACTGAGCTGTCCTGGTGAGTTAGGTGGCTGTCCTGTGCCCAACACAGACAACTTTTGTATAAGAATGGGAATAAAGAGAGGGCATCAAGTTTCTGAGTCTTTATTAGCATTCCGGCCAAGGTACTAACTTCCAGCCAAAAGGCAGGCTTTCTCTTCCCCATAGAGGAGCCGTGGGTTAGAGGATTGCAGCCTGAGCAATTGACATGAGAGTGTTCCAATAAGACCATACTCTCTGAAAAGCTCCTGAAATGAAAGTAAAGGGAGAGGAGAGGAGTACTTAACCAAGTTTGCACCGAGGCTCAGAGTCCAGATGAGAAGACGCAGGCCTCACGTTGGGGTGCCAAAATGATGCAGTTTGAAGCGTTGGGGTTTGGAGCCGAGGGCCAAGAAAGAATTCTTCAGACTTCTTTGGTGCAACAAGGTGTTTTTATTAAGACATGGGGTCAGGACCCCTTGTGGGCAGAAAGAGCTGCGCTGTAAGTGTGAGGGGTGACTGATCACATAGTTGGGATTGGGGAAGGTAAAGGCACAGGGAAGTTTCCAAAAGGATTTTGGAATCCTTGGTCTGGTGACCAAGACTTACAGATCCTAGACGCCTGACTATCCTCAAGCTAAGGTTGTTTTTGCCTCTAGCCAGGCATTAACATTCAGACAGTTGGGAGTTCCCGGAGGAATGTCTTACTCTGCCTGCCTCAAGTATTTGTCAATGGGCAATAAGGAAATTTAATTTTATCTACATTTCCTTTTGCCTTTGTTCTCCACATCAATAATATGTGAAAAATAAGAACTCTAACAATAGCTATCACTGTGAATGAATTGTCGTCAGTGTGAGGATGAGAACACACACCTTCCTAGCTTCCTCAAGGTCATCTCTGGCTGACTCCTATGGCCTTTTCCAACCTGTTATGCTCTCCAAAGACCAGAGCCCCACCTGGCCTTCTGTCTCTAAGAGGTGGGAGGAAGGCCCACTTCACCCTCAATTTCCCTTTTTTCCACTCAGTCCATTTCTTCTGTGTTGATCTGCCCTCCTGTGTAGGAGAACACAGTGCCCCACTCCTTTCCAAGGCTACCTCTGACCCAGCCCAATCAATGGTTAACTCAAGCCTCTGGCAGCAAGACGGTCTCATCACTAAGTCCCACCCACTCTCCTCTCTGGACTCCTTTCCCTCAGGCTCTGGCCGCGCTCTGCTTTTCTCTGGCTTCTCTGGCTTCTCCTCTTTTCCTCCAATGTTCAGTATTCTAATGCTAACTTCTCTCCTTCCAGCAAGAGCAAAAGTCCTCTCTGCATTTTGAGCCCTCACTGTTGAGACGGTGGCTCTGAGGGTCACCAAAGAAGAATCTAACCTGTTTTTTCTTCCTCTTCTAGTCTAGCTTCTTGTGATTCTGCATTTACCTTCAGTGACAGGTTGTTACTCTCTGTTCTGATTGTTCCTCTTGGAACAATCTTTTCTTTACTCAGTCTGTTTCTGTACACATCTCTGAGGATTCTAGACTTAGTGTGTTCTGTCTCTTATGCTGTCTTATGCTGTTCTGTCTCTGATGCACTGTAATGCCCCCGATTTCGAATCCGAGAGACCACCAAGGAGCCGATACCGATGCAAAGGGTTTATTTGCAAGCTCAGCTTGGGCCCAAGTATACCTGACACAGCAGAGCAGGGACTTGGACCCCTAGGTTAAGAGGCGTAGCAGTTTTATACGGGCCAGTGGCCAATGAGATTGTAACACACACAGAAAGTTGCATAGTCATGTCAGTCCACATGCAGGTGGCCAATTGAATTACAATTTACCCTATAGTAACTGTTTGAACTAGCCTATCATTCTGGTCAGAATTGGCGCGCAAGTTTGGCGGGCAAAAGGCGGGGTTTACATTCTTTGGCGGTTAGGGGTTCCGTATTCCTATACGAGCCAATTTCCAGTAAGGGTGTGCTCAGCGGCTTGACTAGGGTGGGGGAGTGTCTTAGGCAATAAGTAGGTCATGTGGGGGTTATACATGAGATGGTGGGTGTAGCACAAAATGGAGTTAGTCTTTCTCTGCTTGTCCAGGGGTAGGGGATTTTTGTTAAATTCCTTGGGTCCCACAGTATTTCCACTGGGCAGCCTCATCAAACCTACCACTTAACCATTTCTCTGCAGGCCATTCCTTCACCACCCTCCTAGGGTTGGAATTTCCAGTTACCTTTGAAAAGTTCATGCCATTGCCTTTTCATTTCATTTATTCATCCATTCAGGAAAATATTTGAGCACCGCTGAATCATCATCTATCTCTAAAATCACCTATTTCTCCATTTCCACCCCCATCTGCGTTTTGTCCTGTCCTTTCTCTGGATAAATTACATTAATCACTCCACCTGAACGAGGATCTCAGAAGCCATTTTCAGCCTCCTCATCTAGACATCTGCTCAGCCACTGAGTTGGTAGTGGATCCTTTTACATATCCCTACTTTTCTTTCAAGAAGCCGGAAGCTTATTTCTTAGGGGTAGGAGCTGATTTTATTTCTCTTTGCAAAATGACTTAGTTTAGTTTCTAGGACTGAGGGCAACTCCATAAATACTGTTGAATTAAACTCAGTTGATATCACTCATAGAGCAATTGACAGCTACGATAAGGATCTTAGAAGACGCATCTGTTAATTCCCTGGCAAAAAATGCACTCAGTTTTCAAATAATACCTACAATTAAGATTCTGAAACTCTGTAGAAATTGTACAAAAAAAATACATAATGGGCCTAAAAACATTAATTATAAAGATGGAAGTAGAATTGTTCAGAGAGAAGACTATCCTTTGTTTTGTGAAAGACCTGGCACGTGAAAGATGAAATCCCCAAGGATAAATTGCCTTGTATGAGAAAAATAACAAGAATTGAAGGTTAACAGCCAGAGGAAAGAGAAGAAACAAAGGGAAAGAGGAGCCAAGGGAAGTGAGGTGAGGGGGTAATGTGAGGGACCACCACGAAGAGAGCCACAAGTGGTTAGGAATGGCCTAGTAAGTTTAAAACCAGTGGGGTCCAATATTTATTTTCCTCTATTGGCTGTGCTGTGCTTTCACATGACTCCCATCATTTTCTCCTGTATTTTAGAACCTCAATAAAAGTCTGCTATGTGGTGCTCCAAGCCAGCTGTGGAGCGTCATTCACTCAGATCTCTCTTGGGGAGAAACTGCTACAAACAATGCAATTAGGTTGGCCTCCAGCTCGTGCACCTTGGGGACCCACTGCAATGTTCACACCAAGGCCGCCATCTACCTGGGCTGCTCCAGCCTTGACTGAACTCAGCGGAGACCTCTAGCTCAGCCATTTCTGCCCAACGCAGGACTCTTCCACTGGGCAATCTTTGCTCTAGATCTCCCATCTGCCTGCTCAGGACTTTCCCAGAACTGTACTGTCTTCTGAGGCTCTTCTTACAAATCCTCTTCCTTCCCCTTCTCTCGTCACAGGTGTCAGACCTGCATCATGTTCTAAGGTTTCCCCGCCCACTCCTGTGTGTGTGTGTGTGTGTGTGTGTGTGTGCGCGCGCACGCGTTCTCTCTCTCGCTCTTCCCTCAAGAAATCTCAAGATTTCCTCAAGAAATCTCTTGCATTTCTAATTCTGTCCTGGTGACCAAATCTCAGAGGAAATGAACTGACACAGTGTGTTGTTTTTCTTGACAGTAGGGTGTGGGGGTGCAGGAATTGGAGCATTTTCCCCAGTGGGGTAACATGGTGTGGAAAAGAGGCCATGCACATAGGAGGTGAAGGGTTGAGTGGGGATTGAGAATTAACAGAAGCAGGAAGCTGAGCCCACAAGTGATTAGGAAAAGAATAATCTAGAGATTTGGAGAGGGAAGCTGGGCTTTCCATTTCATTTTAATCTTAAAGGATAAGTTAACCTTAGTAGCTAGAGAACTTTCCAGGGTCTCCAGGCATCTTGCTGTGTGTGAGCAGGTACAAAGCAAGAAGCTCATGATGTGCTCCAAGGGAACTGGAGGGTGGTGAGAGAGCACTCACAGAGCTTGCAGCTGTACCCACAGCACCCGCCGCAGGGCCTGGCAAAGAGGAAGCTGGAGAGGCTAGCTGAATGAACAAAATTCGCTGTTCTAAGTGCACACAAATTTCCTGATCTGGGTGAATGACGTTAGATCCTCCATGAACTGTGAATGATGTCACCAGTTAGTGACCACTAAGAAATTTGGAAGAGGGGAACAGCTATGAACTAGGTATGGAACAATGCCATTGTGCCATTTCAAACAAGATGACCTGCTTTGGTCACTCACAGTCTGAACACGGTATGACCACTTTTACATTACTTTTAATATAACTGCTTCATTCTGCAAGATGATCTGTATCTCTCTGCCTCATGGCCACCTCTGCCTCACTTACTTCCCATTGTCCAAAAACGCTGAGACTCACTCAGTCTAAGAGGAGAGATGAAGACAGCTGGTCTTACTGGCTACACTAAGTGCTTCCCATGCACTCTATCAAGCTATGTTTACCTAATTAAAAGAGTCCACTAAAGAGACTTTTCCTGAGCAAAGAAAGACTGCTCCATGCCCTGGTGTACATTTTCAACACCTCTCAGATACCCTGTTACCCCAATGTGTCAGGTGATTCTACCAACTAATGACCAGTGAGTTGATGGGATGTTCAACAAGATTCTCGAATGTGTTGTAAAGGCAGTTTCGATAACCTATTGTATAATAAATACTTGGAGAACTCCCAGGGTTTAACTGAGGGTGTCTGGCCCTGCATGGCCATGGGACACATGTGCATAGCTATGTGAAAGGGGAGCTCCTGTAAAAATTTACTATTCATGGTCTTAGTTCTGAACTGCCTTTCTGGACCTATTCTTCTTCCTGTTTCTCCTCTACTCCTGACCCTCTGAGCTAACAAATTTATTGTTTGATGTCCTTCCTCTGTTCCCCGATCTACTTTGGACTTGGTGTTCCACTTCCCCTCAGCTATGACTGTTGCTTCTCCCAGAGAAGACTCTGATCCTCCCCTGCTCAGGGCTGCTTTTGGCCATTTCAGGTAAACACCTCTCCTAGGTAAACTGGAGAACGTTTCAACGGGTGCTCCGCTCCTGGGGGCAGAACACCTAGCAAGTTTGGAAGTAGAACTGGACACTGGGAAGGCATGAGCTGACACAGTTCTGCCTTCAAATGCTTGGAAAAGGCATTTTTCTTATTCTCTAAGGCCCCAAGAGATAGAATGAGCCATAGTGGGACGTTAAAGGGACAGAGTATAACTTGAAAGAAAAGCAAGAGGCATTTGACAGCAGTCAGAGCAGCCACAGCTGTCATTTCTTGTCACTGGAAGGTGCTCACGCAAAGACTGGCTAGCCATCAAGTGGAAACTGGAAAGTGGAAAAGTGGAAAGTGGAAACACTCGCAAAAGGAGTCATGCATCCTATGGGTCATTTTACTAGAGGTCTGCAGCGTCCTTCAATGCCGTGCTTCTCAGAGTCAAAACTTTCATGATTCTTTAAGTTAAAAACAGAAAAGTCAGATGCTTGCCTAGAGGGAACGGTTTGGAGTGAGGATCATTGGAGGGTCACTTGCATAGAGGAACTGCCAAGAAGGAAATTACAGGTTGGGATGAGAAGCAGGAGAGTTTGAATCTGGGCTGGGAAGAAACCATATCCTCTGAAGGGACCTGGTAAACTGTGCTTTTCTGTCTCAGATGGATCAGCTTAGACCTGAAGAATGTCAGCAATTTTCCTCTTCCCACAGGGCCAATCTATAATAATTAGTTTTACTACTTTTTTCACAAGCTATTAATTATTTTAATTAGCTTGTTCATGCACTCAAGTTGTTTACAAGCACTTTCCTTTTTGTAGCGCATCAATAAACAGTAGAAGGGAAACTACCACCTTGGAGGGACCCAGGAAGTTTTTACCAGGCAGGCCACGGCCCAGAGCATGAAGGAGTTTCTTCTGCTCTACACTGGGGACCTCCCAGCAAGAGCGTCTGAGTCAAATGGGTATCCTCTGTGGTCATTGCCCCCTCAGTCAAAGCAACAGAGGGCAAACAACCTGTTTTTTGTATGTTGCTCCGACAACCACCACCACAGAGTAAACCCCAAAGGTTGTGGATGGTTAATAGTAGGCTTTTATTAAAAACCCACATATTTGGCATCTCTTAGTTATCTGGTTTGACTTCTGATTTCACCCCTTACTGGTGTGTGACCTTGTAAAAGTCACTTCTCAAATTCTTTCTTTGCCTGTCAGTGAAGCCAAAAGCACCAAATCAGTGGAATTCTTTTGATTATTAAATGAGTGGGCACGGAGAGTAGGTGCTCACACAGCACCGGCACTGAGCACTCATTCGATCCTCACCTCCTCTTCCCTCTTGCCTTCTTCTCTCCTCCTCCCTCTTCTACTCTTCCCTTCGCTGCCAAAACTGGGACTCTGGCTCCAGACTTCAGGGCTCTTACTTCATTATTGTTCTTAAGTCTGTACTTTACAGAAGTAGGAAAGAGAGAAAGTGAAATAACAATTTCCAAGGAATTATCGCTATTTGAATAGTCCTATTGGGACGTCTGAAAGACCTCAAGGGCCTTTTCTCCGGGGCTATTACCTCATGCTCTCGAAAATTGTGCACATGCGCCATTTGGAAAGTGTGTTTCTCAGTAGGTTCTTTCCACCTCCTGGGGACAACCAGGGGCGGGACGGGGGCGGGGTTTGGTGCGCTAAGGTAAGAGGCTCCTCAGGCTCCACCCACGGCCTCAGGGGATTGACACCCCTCCTCCCACCCCTTCCCTCCAGGGAGGAGACAGGGACTGGGAAAAAAGACCTTGTGTGCTGATAATTTTTGTGATTGAAAATCCTATTTGGAGCTTTCCTTTAACAGAGCCCAGCACCCCAGAAAGCCATGCTGCTATGTTCCCCGCACTGTCTCTCATTTGCTCAGGTATGAACTTGGAAGAGAAACCCGGAGTCACCAAGGCAACTCTGCCTTCACAGTAATCTGTCAAAGCAGGGCACTGGGGCTCTTTATAGCAGATCTCAGGAACCCCATTTTTTTTCTATGCGACGGGGGTGCTAAATCACCACCAGTGAAGTGTAATGTTTTTTGAAAAGTTTTTCATTAAATCTTCAATAGATTAATGGAAACAGAAAAATTTTTCCAGGAGTTTTTCTATGACTAGAATCTAGAACAAAGAGAAAAAAAAAAGGTGTACGTTGAATTGAAATGTTTGTACTTAACCCCATGTGTTGTATTTTTGTTTCAATTAAATATACTCATGTACTATTTTTTTGGTCTAATTTAAACAACCAAAGAAGGAACTGACCAATCAGGTTTCCAAAAGGAATCTTTTGGCACCGTCTTGTGACCATTTATGGTACAATTTAAACAGAACCAAAAGCAGCCCTCTTTAAGTTTTTTAAAACGGTCTTCTGGAACTCTCTTGTGGCGCATCGTGGAACTGAAGAAAACAACAGCTACCGAATAATGCCCCTTGTCTCACATATGGGGAACGCTTTTGCTCCTGCTGCTATTATAACTATTATTCCCTGAAGACTTACAGCACAGCCACACTCACTGATCTCTTTGTGTGACTTTGAAGCACAATATGAGAACGACCACGTCTCATTTTCATCTCAAAGATGGAAATAAAAGGGGACTTGCTCCCACATTTTAACATCTGTCAAGAACCACAGAATTTTAAAGCTGATCAGTCAAGAAAATATCAACTCTCCTCATGCGATGGTCATGCAGCAGGCCCACTTTGACTAGTAGAGAGAAGCGCCTGCCATCCTGGGCACCTTATTGTGCTCTCTAATCTCTTTATGTGTGTCAGTAGTTAATTTTCACAACTCTAAGAGGAAGGACTCTGTGATAATCTTATCCCCCACTGAGAAAACTGAAGCCCAGAAAGGCAATTGCCAGAGGCCAGTGACTGACAAGAAAGTGCCAGAGCTGAGATGTGGCCAGATCATTCCCTCAGAGGCTGTGTCCCCAACCGCTACTTCACACCTCCTCTAACTCTACTAAGACTCTGGGCGTGATTTTAGTGACTATTGTCATTCTGCGTTAACCTTTCCTGTTGTTATAGCCCTTCAGCAATGTCACCTAAGTGCTTGTTAAATTGGTGATGTTAGTGTTAGTCTTGAAAAAAAGTGACTGAAAATCCACCCTTGATGTGAACGTGGACTAAAGGTGTGATAAAATTTGAAGTGCAATATTAGCTGTCAACAAAGTCTCCAAAATGGAAATAAAGGAAATCCCTCTACCTTTTCTGCATTTATGAAGAACCACAAAATTTTCAAGCTGGCCAGCCAAACAAGTGCCATAATGTCTGTGCTGTTTATATAGGGGAGACTCTAAGGGTTTCTTGACTTTGGCACTATTGACATTGGGGCACTATTGACACATAGGGCTCTCCTGTGCATTGTAGGATATTTAGCAGCATCCCTGGTCTCCTCTACCCATTAGATGCCAGTTGTGACGATCAAAATGTTTCCATTTTGGTGGTGGTGGAGGCAGCAGAGAGGCTCAGATTCTTCTGGGTTGAGAACAACTGAGATAGAATATACTATGAAATCATTGCAATAAAATGAGAAAATACAAGGATTATAGCCAGCATAACTTTAATCTTCTCAAATTGTCCTCAGAAAGGGGGAGAAGAATGGAAACAATGAAAAAAATGCCATTGGCCTGGCTGCAAGATCAGCCCCCCCTGAAAAATGACACAAAACTATCACGTTTATACACCTGACAGCCGAGAATGAACACCCCCCCCCTTACGTTGAGTCCTATGGAAAAACCAACGTTGAGTATGTAAGATTTCCATGATTGCATTGCCATGATTGCATCATAAAATGTGACTGTTATGTTTCCAGAAAATCCTAAAGACTTATTCTCCTGATTTCCTGACCTTCAGGTTCTCTGCGGGCTCTGGCTTTCACCTTCATCAAATATTTCACTCACTTCTCAGCACCCTTCCTGAGCTATTCTCAGGTAATGACTGTAATCCCTCTTCATATCTGATGTCAGCTCAGATTTAGATCTCCTCCTTCCACATATAGACTCTAAGAGTTTCCAAGGATAACCTCATCTACTCCACCATTCTCCATGGTTGTCAAAATATCCTAACTTAAATGTTTCAAAATTTCATCACTCTCTGCTAACACTTTTAACCTCTACCTTTTTTCTATGATCAATATTTCATTCATTTATTCACTCGTTCATTCATCACTCATTTGGTGATTACCTATTATGTCTTCTAGGCACAGTATTAAATGCCAGGAATACAAAAAGCATTAAGCTGGTCTCTAGGGAGGGCACCTGCAGTCTAACACTGAAGAGGGAGGGAGCAGGGAAATGACAATGCATTGTGTGTGGCAAATGATAGGATGCAGGTGTCCACAAAAGGCTCTGGGAACATAGGAAAGGAACAAATTCTGCGTCGGGGTAGGATAAGGAGGCTTCACTGAGGAGTTGGGAATTAATCTGAGTGTAGAAGAATAAATAGGAGTTTGCCAGGCAAAGAGCATGGGGTGGTGGGGGGGAGGTGGAGGAAGTGGGGGGGTAGAATGAATAACCTATACATAGACCAGATCTGTGAACAAGTCTGGTGAGTTTCTATTCTTGCCTTTTAGATAGTCTCTCAAGATGGGAATCTTTTCCCTTCCCTTGCATGTTGATGTACTCCATGTTGAACTAATGGCCACCACCTCACAGCCACCACCTCACCAGATTCATTTTTTTCTAGCCACACTGTGGCCCTTGCTCCAGAAGGTTCTGTCACTCTCCCACTCACCACCTCCTCAGCTGACTCCTCTCTCCCTTTCTGCTCACATCCAGTTCCCAGAACCTGTCACTTCCATGTCTGTCATCTCTGCCTCGCTCAACCCATATCTCTTGTCCTATGACCATTACTGCTCTTCAGACATACCTTACCTCTGTTCTAGAATCCGGTGAAAGCCTCCTGACTGGCTCGTGACTTGCGGTCTCTCCCTTTTCCCATCTATTTGACCATAAGCTACAACTTATGGAACCGTTGTGGGGATTTTTGGACGACTCGTTCATGCGTTGACTGAAAGGCAGGCAAGGCAGGCATCTGGTATTTGCAGCCTTTCATGGAGATGAGCTCTGTGGTAGGGAATAAGTAGAGACGGCAGGGTCAGAGCAACCAACAGTGCGGCCACCACAGTTAACAACCAGACCTGGCTGATGTCATCCCTAGCCCCATGCTCACAGTCCTTGCCATGGCTTAGCAGGCTCCACACAGCCCTCGTGGTTGTGAATCACACAGGACATGCGCTCTCCCACCTCAGGCCTTGTGCTGACTTAGTGGCTCCCTGTATTCTTCACTCTCCCTCATTTCCTCCAAATTACGTCTCAGATGTCACCTTTTCTGACCCATCTCTCCAACAACCCTCTGTAGAACAGCAGCTCTCTGTGATCCCGGGAATTCTTACCCTCCCTGACTTACCTCTGTGCTACTTTTTCATCTCCCCTCCATGACAGCAGTGACTTTGTCCATTTGTTCTCTGTTGTATTCCCTGGGTGTGGAAGAGTGTCTAGTCAGGACTGAGTCAACACCAGCTGAATACATAATGGAAGAGTCAAGTTCCATTTCTTCTTTCCCTAGCAGTATCTATATTTCCCAGCCATGGGATCTGGGTGAGGTTTTCCCACCTCTCCGTACCGGGATAGAGTGGAGGGAGGATTTGACTGGCCTAGAAGCCCCATCCTCTTGCCATCAGTCATTGGCTTAAAGGGGCACTTCCCCAAGTCCAAGTCAAACAGCGAAGCAGTGGTTGGTTCAGGGCTGGGAAGGTGGCCCAAGTTGGTCTGATACAGGTAACACTCCTTTGGCTTGGTGGTCAGGGAAAAGGAAGCTCTGTTCTGTGGGTGGGCATGACTTGCCTTATAGTCAACAGCTGTAGGTACTTTGCTCTCAGGAGAGACTCCAGCCTGAGGACCAAGTCTGAAAGCCGCGCAGAGAGCATAATAGACAAGTAGAGCCAGGGCCTCCACCACCATGTGAATCTCTCCTTCTGAAGCCATTGCATCTCTACAACTTCTGGATTCCTTGTTTCGTGAACTGATGAATCCCATTATTGTTTAAGTCAGCTTGATGTCAGTTTTTCTTTTTTGTGCAATCCAAAGCATCCTAGCTGATACACTGCCCTTAAAATGCTATTGTGCCCTAGTGATGATTTAAGGACACTGATCAATTAGAATGTTTATTATTGAATCAATAAATTCATTCGTCAAATATTTAGGGAGCACCATACAATGACTTTAAAGTCAACTAAACGATCATGGCTATAAAACCGACGTTGGGGCGCCTGGGTGGCCCAGTCGGTTAAGCGTCTGACTCTTGGTTTCAGCTCTGGTCATGATCTCACAGTTTCAGGGGTTCGAGCCGTGCATCAGGCTCTGTGTTAGCAGTGTGGAGCCTGCTTGGGATGCCCTGTCTCCCTCTCTCTCTGCCCCTCCCCCACTCACACTGTCTCTGTCTCTCTCAAAATGAATAAATACACTTAAAAACAAAAACAAAAAACACCTCATTTGAGGGAAAATGATAAGAGATAGGGAGTGTTCAGACTCGAGAGAAGTCTTCTTAGACAACAACTTCATGATAGATGTGGCCTCATATTTGAAGAGGATGATGTGTTTAGACATGGATTTGGCTAACACCTGCTGGAATACAAGATATTCTTAATTCTGCTGTAGGTGCCAATCCCTTCTCCTAAGGTACCAGGGGGAA
This sequence comes from Puma concolor, assembly GCF_028749965.1. Lineage (NCBI taxonomy): Eukaryota > Metazoa > Chordata > Mammalia > Carnivora > Felidae > Puma > Puma concolor. The sequence continues at coordinate 80,542,314 of NC_141674.1, forward strand.
ATACATTCACAGAGAACAAAGCAAGGAAAGGCAAGACCTTGTGATTAGCTCAGACTTCAACTTTAGATCACTGTGCTTCCTCTCAAAAGAAAGGGGGTCTTAACCCAAGGCAGACTGTCCTGGAGGAGCTAGCATCAAGGCAAACAGAAGGCCTCCTCTGTTTGCTTCCACCCCAAAGTGCAAACCCTTGTTGTGAGTCTTACCACTCCAATGGGAAGAGAGGATACCTATGCCGGTCTGAACCAGATGGGGAATCCAATGCAGGAATAAAAGATGCATATCTCTATCTCTACATTCCTTCCCTCTACTGAGCCACCAGATGAGATCACAGCCTTGGTCAATAGAAATACAACCTTATAAGATCTTGATCTGGGGTATCCAGCTAGGCCACGCAGGGATTCCTGCCTGCATGACCTATGAGATAATAAATTCTTGTTTTTAAGAGGCTAAGTTTCTGAAGTTTCCAAAGGTAATTTGTTACACAGCAATAGAAAACTGACACAAATGGGTACGTAGAGTTTCATTGCGTAAATTTAGGTTGTTTCCAACCTTTCCCAACTGCAGTATGGCACTGAACACCTTTAGACATATGTCCCTACGTGTTACTAAAAGAAGTTGTGTATGATAAATTATTACACATAAAATTGTTTACTCTTATTTTAAGTTATAATACTGTCAAGTTACCCTCCCAAAAGTTATATACTGATTTGTACTACCAATAAAATATGCTTTTTACCCCATAACCTCGCCAATACCAAGTATTATAGATCTTTATCATTTACCAATTTGAAAGGGGGAAAAAAGGTTTCATGTATTGACTGCTTACCCCATGTCAAGCCCTGGCTCAGTGCTTGACATACCTTTTCCCATTTGATCCTTAGGGTAACTCTATGATGTGTTATTATGACCCCATTTATTACCCCAATGATGAGAACAAGACCTAATCAAGAGTACATAGTTAAGTAGTAGACCAGGTACTCTCAGGAAGTCTCACTTAGGAATCTGATCTTTAAATGGCTGGTGAGGGAGCCTGGGTGGCTCAGTTGGTTGAACGTCCAACTCTTGATTTCAGCTCAGGTCGTCATCTCATGGTTCCTGGGATCTGCCAGGTGTTGGGCTCTGAGCTCACTGTACAGACCCTGCTTGGGCTTCTCAGTCTCCTCTTCTCTCTGCCCCTTCCCTGCTCTTGCACTCTCCCTCTTTCTCTCAAAATAAATAAATAAACTTAAAAAATAAATGGCTGGGGAAATTTGACCTAGTCTCACATGGCCATTATACTCCTAGTATTTCTTTTCCTGTAATTGCATATTTGTATTTTCTCCTTCTGTGCTGGGTGTCTTCTGTCTGCTGCTTGAGGATTCACAGTCTTCCTACTCGGCCCTGCTGTCTCCTAGAAGTTTGACTTCTCTGTCCTTCATTAGCAATGCCCCAGTGCCCTAAGGCTCCCTGCTGGGTTTAGCCAGTGGAGAACCTGGCAGGAGATTAGAGGTGGGAAGAAAATAAACTCCAAGTATTTACTCTGACTGGCTTTGAAAAAAGGTCATTGTTCTTCTCAGGTGACCCTCTCTTCTTCTAGGCTCCTGTAATTTTTCTCTCCTATTTTCACACATAGAAATGATTCCTGATTGGCTGCCAATAGCCTCAGGTAACTGTGGCTGTCCTATACACACAACTATACAAATAGTCTTTTGTAAATGAAGCCTCCTTGCTTTATCTTGAGTGTGCTATTATTTTAGATTTTCTATTATGTTGTCTTTTCTCACTGAATTGTAGGCATTCTGTATGTTGAGGTCATAATTCTTTGTCACTTGATGTGGAAGCATCTATCTTGGTTTATTATTTTTTAGTATCATTCTTAAAAGTGAAACAGCTGTGGGGTGCCGGGGTGGCTCAGTCAGTTGGGCGCCCGACTTTGGCTCAGGTCGTGATCCTGCGGTTCGTGAGTTCGAGCTCCACATCAGGCTCTGCGCTGACAGCTCAGAGCCTGGAGCCTCCTTCAGATTTTGTCTCCTTCCCTTTCTGCTCTTCCCCCACTCCACACTCTGTCTTTCTCTCTCTCAAAAGTAAATAAACATTAAAAAAAAACAGTGAAACAGTCAGTTACTTTATGAATAAAATGGGTTTAATTGGGAATAGCAGAGGAATTTCAATTCGGGACATGTATGCCATGGCAAACCATAGGAAAGTGCAGAGATCAAAGGAGAGAAACATTACTTTATAGAGGAAAGGTAAACATTGGAAGGGGCTGCTTTGAGCCAGAGTCCAATTAAGGAAAGCATGAGTTCAGGCTGGTGATGGTTTCTCATTGGCTGAGTTGTGGCATTTTCTTATTGGCTGAGTTTGCTACCAGGCAAGAAGAAATACTCCCTTTGCTTTCTACTCCTGCTGGAGTAGTAAAATCGGCTCCTTCCTGTTGGGAAAGTGTATAAATCTCTTCCTGTTAGGGTCTGCAATTGACCATGAGTGATGGGGCTTGAGAATTCCTTTTGGCCTTGGGTCCATTTTATGTGGATTCCTTTATTCAGTTGCAATAGTTTTATTTAAGATGATTTCTGTGTAGGGGCGCCTGCATGGCTCAGTCAGTAGAGCTTCTGACTTTGGCTCAGGTCATGATCTCAAGGTTCGTGAGTTTGAGCCCCACATATGGCTTGCTGCTGTCAAAGCAGAGCCTGCTTCAAATCCTTGGTCCCCTCCCCCTGCCCCTTCCCCATTTGCACTCTCTCTATCTCTCAAAAATAAATGAACGTTAAACAAAAAGATGATTTCTGTGGAAATATTTTTATATCCTCACCCAAGGCCCCACCTTAGAGAATGTGGCCTTGACCTTGACAAATCCATTGCAACTCACTTCTCCACTTTGGGGTGGGATGAAATGCCTGGATCCTAATCCATTTGTGCCCCAAATATCATCTTGCCCTCCTTAAAAGTTTACTTTCCTCTTCAAGTATATGGAAAGGTTTTGTCTGTACTCCACCTGACTTGTCTACTAGATGCTGTTCCTCAACGTCATGTGCTTCCTCCTCTGCTCATGGCTGCTTCCTACCTGGAATTCTTAGGCATGGTTCCCTGCCAAAAGGGCTCCTCTACTTGTACCGGTGGAGGAGTGAATGTGGGGCAGGCCACGCTTTGTTTATCATATACTCCCTTTACTTTCTAAGATACCGTTACATGAGCCTGTACGGTTAATCAGACTTTGGCTTTGGGGGTGGGAGGAAAGAGAGGGTGCATTGCAATTGAGGTGGAAATTATTATAATACGGGATGGTGGAGGAAGGAGACTTGCACTGAGGGTCTAATACGATTTTTCCCAAAGTACATGTAGGAGGTTCGCTTATTCATAGGGAGTTCCTTGTGGGCACACCTGGTCACTAACATCACTCCTTATCCTGGTATCTTTCTTCTAACCATCTAACCCCTCCTCTCTGGATTCCTCTCCTGAACCTCCCAGAGAAATGTTGTTCCCTGTCCACATGGTCAGTCTTGCCCCCAGAATTATTTTGTCACCTCTAGTGTTAAACTTTCCTTAGCAGAGTGAAGTGAAAGAGGAGCTCCAGCAGTACACCAATGGAACAATCTTGCCTTTGCAAAAGTCCCCCAGAACTGTGTGCGGAGGTACTCCAAACCCCATGGAAGAGTCTAGGATGGGCAGCCCGAGTCTAGTCCCTTTTGAAGAAGCTCGACCTGCAGAAGCTGCAGACACTTTTGCATTTTTCCCATTCTCGAATGTATTCATTTCGGTTCTCGGTCTCCTGTTTTCCGATTGTGTCCCTTCAGGCTTCACAGAGTAAAAAATGGACCATAAAGGGCCACTCCTTTAGCCATACAACCCCACAGCAGCTTTGAAAGCACCTTTTGTGAAAAGATGGGGTTTCATTTTTAACCAGGGGCTACGCTTACCCTCAGTTTGGGGGAAAAGGCGGGAGGAAGTCTTGGCTACATGTCTTAGGGAGAGGAAGGCAGATGGGAGACAAAAGAAAGAGGTCCATTTCACTCTGTCTCCTTAAAGGACGACAGGCCCAACAGTCAGATTCTAACAGTTGTTACTACAACAATGGAACGGGACACTTTGGAACACAGAAGCTCCCTGTCCTGGGAAGTATGTGATTAATGGGATGTCATAGAAAGGATTACCTGTCTTTTAAGAGCAAACACAAAGTCTTTCTCTTTACCTGACCTTTTAAATCAGTTCTTTACTATTTAAGGATATAAATGTAAAGTCATAATTGGACTTGGCTGACTGTTCATGAGGGAAGAATGCCAAAGGAAAGGGGGATGGGATCCGGGCATGGGTTAGACAGGTAAAACAGGCTGTGTTACATTGTTGAAAGGAGAAGATATCAGTGTGTGTGTGTGTGTGTGTGTGTGTGTGTGTGTGTGTGTGTCTGTGTGTGTGTTGCATAAAGCTAGATGCTGGTAGGCTGAGCTGGGCTAACAGATTCATGAAGAGGTAATTAGCTGGACAGAGGCTTCCCTAGACTCTTGGAACACAATCCACTGCATCCCCAGGAGTTATCTGCCTCTCTTCGCATTGCCCTGTGGGAGCTGGGGCTTGGGACACTGACACAAGTACTGATATTTGGCTACTCCTACTGTTATAATGAGGTCCTTTGTCTATGATCCAAGAGTCTTCTGTTTTCTCCCAATATCCATGAAACTGTGGCAGGCTAACTCAGATTATAGGATGGTAAAATCTCAGACTCTTCGCAGTTCTTGACAGTCTTGGTACCAAGAGGGGATGTAGACAAAGAGGCTAATTAGCAGATTTTTCGAGGGAAGTCTCTGGGAATTGGCAGTGAACATGTTACCAAGTTTTTGATCAATGAGGCACGGTTCTCCATGTTTTTGCCAATTATAAGGAGGAATTGAAGCAAGCTGAGGACTAGGAGGTAGGTTCAAAGTCAGCTGTGTGAAGTGGGGCTTGGAGCATTGCTAATTCATCTTGGTGTAGGGAGACCCTCACCGGTTTGGCAGGCAGCTTCAGGTCTGCCCTGCTGTAACAACTAGTGCTAATATTCATCCTGGATGAGCAGGAGGTTTGGGCCTTTTTTAAAAAAAATTTCTTTTAACGTTTATTCATTTTTGAGAGATGGAGACAGAGTGCGAGTGGGGGGAGGGGCAGAGAGAGTGGGAGACACAGAATCTGAAGCAGACTCCAGGCTCTGAGCTGTCAGCACAGGGCCCTACACGGGGCTCGAACTCACAGACCATGAGATCATGGCATGAGCCAAAGTCGGACGCTTAACCGACTGAGCCACCCAGGTGTCCCGGGCCTTTTTCTAGAAGAATGGCAACAACTGGATCATTAGTCCCTCCTATGGTCTATCATTCCACTCTCAGATTCGTTCAGACAAGAGCAAAGTGTCTCAGCGGCTTTGCAGTGGGTCCCAGCCATTATCATGGTTCTTTGGGGGAGATATCCCTGAGACAGCTTCCATGGGAAGCCACAGAAGAAATCTAATATTTGAACTCGTAAGAGTTCCTGGGATTGGATTTACAATGCCGCTGCAGGAGATCCGCTGGAGAATGAGAAACTGACCCGAAGAATTCTACATAAACTCTTATGGTCAGTTCTCACCCGCCAAAACTTACACTGGAACTAGATGAAGTCTCAAGAGATGTTATTTTGATAATGGGCAGCAAATGCCCCAGATTGAGATAGATTCCTTTAAAAAAAAAAAAAAAGTTGCTGCCGTGTGAGCCATGCCCAAGTCAGCAAAAAGGTGCAAACCCAGTAACACCAGCCAGAATATAAAGTGGCATGGCTACTGAGTCAAGGGGTTCCTAAGGCTGAAACAGGTGGTATTAGCCATGAGGATTTTCACCCAATTTAAATTGTTGAACCAGCCAAAAGCACTGCAAGCTCATTTGGTTGAGCCATGAGCAGACACCATACTGTTTGAAAGTAAAAGTAAATATAAAGCCTTACTGGCCTGGAGAAGCTCTTTTGTCCTGTGTCCCCCTGAACCCTTCCTCTTCCCTCTACCGTTGCCTCAGCTGATGTTAGTACGGATGTTTTATGGACCTTCCAGGATCCATAATGTCCACAGGCATCTGGCATCGACCTTCAAAATTTCTGATTCTGCTCCCATCCCCTTATCCTAGTCCACGCACATAAGTAAATCAGGTTTGGTCACCGAATACAGCTGTCCTCGGAAAGGGATCATTTCCTCCTAGCTGCTTTCTGGGTAATGATCAGGACACAAGGGATGAGGTGATAGGGACCTATTTTGAAAATCTGAGATTTCTCCATGACCATTCCTGGGCATGGTATGTCTTTCTCTCCCCTAACAGCGACTCCAGGCCAGCATGGTTGGCACATCCTCCAGATGGCAGCCCCATCAAAATGGGGCCTGGGAGATTCAGACTTAACTCTGGTTCAGCCACCTGGATTCTCTGGCTGAACTGACACGGTCCCAGATCATAAGGATAGTTGCCATTTGGTTGAGGACGCCGTCATCAATCCCCTATCACAGGCCAATGTGGAGGCTGCAATGGGTCTGTGTAACTTTTGTTAAAATGTCCAAGTTACTTTTTTTTTCTGAATAAAAGGTCTGAGTATGATTAGGGGATGATTGAAGCAAAGGTGAAATGATCAACGCCGAAAGTGGATGCAGAAATTTGAGGCAATGGAGGACAGGCAGCAGTAGCACCTGGGATGGGAGCATCTCAGACCCTGAGACACATGATAGACAGAGAGAGAGAGAGAGAGAGAGAGAGAGAGAGATCTGAATGATCTTTGTTTTTCCAAATCACCTCTGGAGTCTTCCTCATGAAGGAAAACCTCTGGTGAGATTCTCCCAAACCATTGCAAGGACTTTCCCCCCCCCCCCCCCAAGGGCTTTTGATTTGACTGACTGCCTGATTTTGTCATCATCTGCCTGATGACTCTGATTGTGATTTGACCACTAGTCACCTTACCTTTACAGGGGAGTCAATCAGAAGAGGCAGAGGATGGTCCCAGCTCCTGCACCTCCCACAAAGATAATACCTGTTAACACATCTAGATGTCTTCACCCCTATTCTTACAACCATCACTAATAGATAATAGATATCTATTACAGATAAATGCCCCCCAACTGCCCTCAGGCAGTCCTTCTATAAAGAAAGACTAAACTCAATTATTTAAACTCAGCCGGGGAAGTTCAAGGTTTACCAGCTGGCCAAGAGGTAATGTTGGATGTTCTGTCAATGTCTCCCTTTAAATGATATAGGTCCTACTTAGCACCCCCCACAACTATAAACAACACTTTCATTTCATGGTCATGATGTACATATGCCCTCGGGACTATACTTGCTTTGTGGAACTAGGACATTAAGCTCCCTGCCTTCTGAAAACACAATGATTTGCAGCTTTGCCATGGTCATAAGAAATCTTCAAGTGGTTAGGGAAGCAACACTAGTAAATGACGAAGCCCTCACAACTAAGAGATCTCTCCCAAAAGATGCCACCCTTGGTTCTCAAGAGAGATTCCCCAAGAGATAACTGACTTGTTATTTATGTGCACCCTGTGTACACCTATCCCTATATCAGGACTCATCCGATTAGAAAAAGTGGTACAAAAAATTAGTCCCTGACTGTGGTGGAGGTGATCAGTGCTAGTGCCTCATCCCCGGGAAGCATTCAAGTGGGCCTCAACTCAGCAGGTAAGGTTGCTACAGATGAGAGAATTGCCCTAAACTTCCTCCTGGAGGGCCAAGCAGAGCCGGTGCCATCACAGATACATCCTGTAGTACCTGAATTAATGTCTCAGGCCAAGTGGAAACACCAATACAGAAATATAAGGAGAAAATCCCCTGACTTTCTAAGGTAGAACCTGATGATATATGGGATTTCTTCAACTGCCTGGATCTGGAACCCTGGGAGGCATGGTCGGGGTGAATTCTACAGGTTGGTTTCAGCCTACTGGTTTGAGTCCTACTGATAGTAGACTAATTAGATGTTGTACTGTACAAATTGAACAGATTTGGTCTCAGCCTCTCTTGGTCAGATTCATTAGAGTAGCCAATGGAGTGGTAGACTCATCAGAAAAGTTTCCAGAGTATAAGAGAGTGTAGATAGATGTGCTTATCTTTTAGTATAATAATAAAGTGTACTTTCAGAGCAAAGAGCCGGCAGGGTAACTTTTTTTTATTATGAAATATTTTGTTTCTCTAAGCTCAGGGCTCCTTCCCTTTATATGTACATGTGTCAGCTGGCCCTTTCTGCGTCACCCTGTGGGAATTGGAGCACAAATACTCATGCTTTGGTATTTACTTTGCGAGTAAGAAAGTCCTCAGCCTTTGACCCTGGAGTCTCAGGTCTTCTGCCAGGATCCATGAAATTGTAGCAGCCTAACTTCTTAACTTGTGAGTGGGGTAAAATACCACAGTTTTCGACATTAATCTGTCCTATTTGTTTTGTACCTAATGGATTAAAGCTTTCCATCAAGTAAATCTAGGATAATCCTGTTCCTCTCCACCCACAAAGGAAGAACTAATGAAGGACCAGGGTGATGTTTGGTGTCCTTCACAGCTTTCTCCCCATTTGTGGGTTGCCCGTGCTCTTTAAACAGCCCTCTCCCAGGGGTAAAATGACCTCAATGGATCGCTCCAGGCTCTGCCTCTTGCTCTCTCTTGTGCCATCCTATCTCACCCCTGCAGCCCGTTTCTTCTCTTTGTCCATGTTAGTTATAGTGGCCATTGTTGGTTGGCTCTCTAGTATCCATTGTCTATCATTCCCCCATCCTTTCAGTTGAAGCTCCTGTGGGAACCCAATACCATTCAGACATATTTCAAAGCATCCAGGGGAAGCAAACCCTGTCCCCAGCTTCAGACGTGGAATTGAGTGGTGTAACAGCAACATATTCATTCTCTTTGCCAGGAGATCTATTCTGGCCAGTGAGATCTTAGAGGAAATCTGAGGAAGAGCTTCTCAGAAAGTTACCTTTCTCTATTAAAAGATAGCCACAGAAAGAAGCACATCCTATTTCCAGTCGGGAGGTTTGGAGCTTCTGTAGCCATTTGATCCCAGCTTGCAAATAAGGCACCATTCAGGATGGCAGAACAGAGAGACGACCATAATGTCGTGATGTTCAATCAACTGTGAATCCCACTCTCCCTCTGGGAGATAATGCATTTCCTGAATGTTTAAGTCTTCTTGAGTATGAGATTCTATTACTTGTTAGCATACAGTGAACTAAGTTCTGGGCACTCTTCTAAGTACCTTAAATGAACGTGTGTAGTTAAGGCTTATAACAAACCTATGTGTTTATTATTTTCTTCACTTGGAAGACAAGGAAATCTAGATACAGACAGCGTAAATATCCAGCCCAGGTCACACAGCTACTTAAATGACAAAGCTAGGATTTGAACCCAGATCTGGCTCAGAAGCTACAGATATAACCACTAATCTAGCACTTCTCACTATGCTGTTACTTGGGGTCTAAAGCATTTCAACTGATACTAACTGTTCTTTGCTTCTCAAGGCTACCTCAACTGACACTTAGGCTTTGGACCCCTTTGACCTCCAAGCTCATGGCTGCAAGCCAGTTTCATCCTCCCATGTCCACCTTCAGGGCCCACTGCTTGCCCAGAAGAAGAGATTCAACATTAATATCTAACTTCATCTCTTATTTGAACACCTAGGAAGGCAGCCCAAAGTTAATACATGAGTTCTTATTTAGCAGTTTTAAGCACCTTGATATGACCAACGTGTTCAAAGGGCATCTGCGGTATTGACCAAATAATGCCAATTACTGACTGGCAGTAACTGGGAGCTCTTATATTTGCCCTACTTCTGTCGAGGAAACAGACAAGCAGCTTCTCAAGCCTGTCTCAGGGATATACACACACACATATACACACACACACACACACGCACACATATATCTACACACATGCACACAGCACAGTTACTCACCATGTATGACATCGGGCAATTACCAGATAGCAATTACCTTTGCTCCCCTTCCTTTTGTCTTGGAAGTCCCTTCTCCTCTCCTCATTGACTGTTCTGGCTACTGGTCACATTCTTCCCAGCCTGTGATTAAGGGGAAATCTGGACTTTGCACTGGACGTTTCTGCAGCCCACTGTCCCTGCCCAACCTCTCTCCATTACTATTATCGGTAATGTTTCAGATAAATTGCCAAAATAAATTTTTTTTTTAAATCACTGGAGAAATGAGGGCAGAAGTGAAAGGTGTTCTAAGGCTGGGGACAGAGGGTATCAGTGGGTGGATCTGTTTGATTAAATCAGGAGTGCTCTATTGCTTAACATTTTTACAATAGAAATGTTGAGTAACTCATTTCCACATTTTCTCCGAACCACAAGGGGTGTGCCCTTGAGGGAAATGGAGATAGGAAGAGTTCACCTTTGAGAGATTCTTAAATGTTACAAGATTTCCTTAGAGCTACATGTGGAGAACTTGGCTTTTTTCCAAGCCAAAAAGCTTTTGTATTATAAACATCCAAAGCCTCCTTTAAAAAAGATCTTAAATGAAGCAGATGGTTCAAACTGATCTGAATTTGGAGCTCAAAAAGCTAGAAAGTCTCTTTTGTAATTCACACTGGACTTTGAAGATAAAGGTCAGAGTCTTGAGAGGTCTCCTTTTCACATGGATAGTTGAAGAAGAGAATGCTAATAGAGGGTTGGGATTTTTCAATGTGTGAAGAAAGTATTTATTTTATATTTTAAAAATCCAAGTACTCTTTTCTCTAGACCAGAGAGAGAGAGAGAGAGAGAGAGAGAGAGAGAGAGAGAGAGAAATGATCATAGGTATCAGAAAAAAAGACGGAGAACAAGGATGAAAGGCTGTGCATTCTATTAGACTTAGCCCCTAAGACAACTCTATGAACCTAAATGCTTAACAAGAACTGAATGCTGAATACATTACGGAATACTCACACAATGAAATACTACATAATGATGTGAGTGAGCAATTTACAATAACGTGCAACAGATCAATCTCAGGATATTGGGTTTCGGAAAGATACCAGATGCAAAATAGTACATTCTGCATGACTCATTGACAAGAAGTACAAAGCAGAGAAAGCTAATCTATGCCATTAGACATCAGGATGGTGAGTACTTTGGGACATAATGACAGAAAGGGAGCACCAGGAGGATGTCAAAAGTCAGTGAAATGTTCTGTTTTACAACCGAGGGGCTGGTTAACATGGGTGTGTTAAGTTTGTGAAAATTCAGTGTAGCTTCAAAATTGCAACAAGTCTATGAGAATATAGTTATTACCATTTCCATTTGCACATGGGGAGTCTGTGGTTCTGAGAGGCTGATGACTTGGTCAAGATTAAGGATTTGAGTCAGGATTTGATCTAGGCTGCCTGCTTCCAGGGCCCAGGTACATAACTATTCTGAGGAGTTTCTGTTGCTGCATATCCTGGCAACATTTGATGTCAGTTTTTTGGATTTGGACCACTCTAATAGGTGTATAGAGGTATCTCGTTGTTGGAATTTGCAGCTCCCTAAGGATATGTTGTACATATTTTCATGTCCTTATTTGCCAACCGTATATCTTCTTTGGTGGAGGGTGTCTGTGCAGATCTTTTGCCCATTTTTTTAACTGGATTGTTCATTCTCTTTTTGTTGGGTTTTAAGTGTTCTTTCTATATTTCAGATAACAGTCCCCATCAGATATATCTTTTGCAAATATTTTCTCCTGCTCTAGGCCTTTGTCTTCTCATTCTCTTGACAGTGTCTTTTGCAGAACAGAAGCTTTTAATCTTAGTGAAGTCCAGCTTATCAATTATTTATTTGATGGTTCAGGACTTTAGTTTAAAATAGTCATTGCCAAATTCAAAGTCACCTAGATTTTCTCCCATGTTATCTTCTAGGTGTTTTAGAGCGTTGCATTTTATATTCAAGTGTGTGCTCCACTTTCAGTTAACTTTTTGTTGGGTATAAGGTCTGTGTGTATATACATTTGTTGCTTGTATGTGGATGTCCAGTTTTTCCAGCGCTAATTCTGAAAAACTATCTTATCCCCATTGTATTGCCATGCCTCATTTTTCAAGAGTTGATTGGCTATATTTATGTGGGTCTATTTTTGAACTCTCTATTTTGTTTCATTTACCTTACTTTTTTTTTTTTTCTCCAGCACTACCCTGTCTTGATTACTGTTACTTTATAGTAAGTCTAGAAGTTAGATAATTTTGTTATTCTCCTTTAATATTGTATTGACTCTTCTAGGTCATTCACCTCTTTATATAAATTTCAGAATCAGTTTGTTGAGATCCACAAAATAACTTGCTGGAAATTTCATTAGGATTTCACTAAATCTATAGATGAAGTAGAGAAGAATTGACATCTTGACAATATCGAGTCTTCTTACCCATGAGTATGGAATATCTCTCCGTTTATTTAGTTTTTTTAAAATTTCTTTCATGAGAGTTTTTTAGTTTACTTCATATAGATCATGTACATATTTTGTTATATTTATACCTAAATATTTAAAAAATTGGTTCTGGGGAGCCTGGGAGGCTCAGTGAGTTGAGCATCAGACTCTTGATTTCAGCTCAGGTCATGATCCCAGGGTCTTGGGATTGAGCTCTGCATTGGGCTCCATGCTGAATGTGGAGCCTGCTTAGGATTCTCTGTCTCTCCCTCTGCCTCTCTCCCCCACTTGCATTCTCTGTCTCTAAAATTAAAAAAAATTTTTTTAAGAAATATATAAATATCTCCTAACAATTTTTTTTATTCTAATGTAAATGATCTTTGTGCTTTTAATTGTAAATTCCATTTGTTTGTTGTTGGTGTATAAGAAAGCAGCTGACTTTTATATATTAACTTTGCACCCTGTAACCTTGCTGTAATTATTTATTAGTTCCAGGAGATTTTTATTGATCCTTTCAGATTTTCTGCATGGATAATCATGTCATAAATGAAAAAAAAAACAGTTTTATTTTTTCCTTTCTAATATGTATACCCTTTATTTTATCTTCCTGTCCTATTGCATTAGCCAGGACTTAAAGTGTGATATTGAAAAGAAATGGTGAGAGGGGACATCTTTACCTTATTCCTTATCTTAGTAAGAAAGTTTCTAGTTTTTACTTGTAGGTTTTTTGTAGATTAAAAAAAAATCAACTTGAAAAAGTTCTCTTTTCCTGGTGTGTGAGAGTTTTTATCATGAATAGATGTTGGGTTTTGTCAAATGCTTTCTTTCTGTCTATTGACAAAATAATGTGATTTTTTTTCTTCTTTAGTCCTTGATGTAATGGGTTATGTTAACTGAGTTTTGAATGTTGGATCAGCTTTGCATCCCTGGAAGAAACCCCACTTATTGCAATTGGTCATGCTGTGTAATTCTTTGCTGAATTCAATTCGCTGATACTTTATTAAACTTCTGGTATCCATATTTAAGAGAGATGTTAGTCTTTGGTTCTCCTTTTTTGTACCATTTTAATTTGGTTTTGGTATCAGGACAATGTTGTCTTTATAAAATGAATTAGAAAATACTCTCTCCTCTTCTATTTTCTGAAAGTGATTATATAGAATGAGTGTTAATTGTTCTTTAAATGCTGGGTAGAGTTATCTAGTGAAACGATATAGACTTAGAGATTTCATTTGGGGAGGTTTCAAGATTACAAAGCCAATTTCCTTAATAGTTATGAGCTATTCAAATGGTCTATTTCATATTGACTAATTTATGGTTGTTTGAGCTTTTTGAGGAATTGGTCCATTTCATCTAAGTTGTCAAATTTATGTATGTAGAGTTGTTCATGATATTTTCTTATTATCCCTTTGATGTCTGTAGGGTCTCTAATGATATCTCCTGTTTCATTCTTGATATTGGTAATTTATGTCTTTCTTTCTTTCTTTCTTTCTTTCTTTCTTTCTTTCTTTCTTGTCAGTGTTGCTTGAGGTATGTCAATTTTACTGATCTTTTCAAAGAAGCAGCTCTTTATTTATTTTTTCTATTGTTTTTCTGTTTTAAATTTCATTGATTTCTGCTTTTACCCTTATTATTTATTTTATTCTACTTGCTTTGGGTTTATTTTGCTCTTTCATCTCTAGGTTCTCGAGGTAGAAGCTTAGATTATTAATATAAGACTTTTCCTTTTTTCTAATGTATGTTTTTGGTGCTATATATTTCCTTCTCAGCACTGTTTGAGCCATGTACCCAAATTTTGATATGCTGTATTTCCATTTTCATTCAGTTCAATCAATGTATTTTTGTTTGTTTCTCTTGTGACTTCTTCTTTGACTTGTGTCTTACCTAAGTGTGTTGTTTGGTTTTCAAGTGTTTGGAAATTTTCTTGTCATCTTTATTGATTTCTAGTTTGACTCCATTGTTTTTGGAGAGACACTGTGTGATTTCAGTTTAGATTTGTCTTATAGCCTAGGATACAGTCTATCTTGGCATATGTTTCACAAATACTTGTCAAAAATATGTGTTCTACTCTTGTTGAGCGGAGTGTCATATCAATGTCTCTTAGATCTTATTGGCTGATGCTCTTGTTGAGTTCTTCTGTATCCTTACTAATTTTCTGTCTAGTTGTTCTATCAATTGTTAAGAAGGGGGCCTTGGGACACCTGGGTGGCTCAGTCGGTTGAGCATCCGACTTTGGCTTAGGTCATGATCTCATGGTTCATGAGTTCGAGTCCCACGTTGGGCTCTGTGCTGACAGCTTAGAGCCTGGAGCCTGCTTCGGATTCTGTGTCTCCTTCTCTCTCTCTCTCCCCCTCCCCCACTCACATTCTGTCTCTCTCTCTCTCTCTCTCTCTCTCTCAAAAATAAACATTAAAAAAAAGAAAGGAACCTTGAAATTTCCATCTGTAACTGTAAACCTGTCTATTTCTCCTTGCAGTTCTATCAATTTTTTTCTTACATATTCTGGAGCACTGACATTGGTACATATGTTTGTTTTAATACACAGACTGTGAGGAAAGACTTAGCTAAAACAAGGACATGAACTTTGCCCCATGGAGTGACAGGCTGATATGACTATGCCAGGCACCTGAGAAGGACAAGCATTTAAGGTACAAAGGGCAAGTTCTTACTTCACTGGACAAACCATCACTTACCAGATGCCTCTCGATATTGCTATTTTCTGACTGAAATCTCTGAAATGAATCTCAGGATAGAAGTCTCCAAATTCTCCAATGCCACTTATGATTATCTTGAAATGGAGTCAACCCCACGGTTCTTAATAAGGGCTCTTAAAAATGAGTTTTTAAATGATGAGTTAAATGATTTATTTAACTCAACTAGGCATTATGATTTCCATTTTTCAAATAAGGATACTGATGCCCAGAACATTTAATAATTTGCCAGTGGTCACCCCACCAAGGTGACTGGGTCCAGTCCAGGAGCCTGTTTCCTCTTCACTCCAAGTGGTCCCTGCCGTTTGGTTCCCTGCTGTTCAGGAGACTGTATTTGCAAAGTCTGGGTGGCTACTTTGTGCTAGGCTCCGAGGGGGATAGAGGAAAACAAGACAGGGGTTTTTGCTCTCAAGCACCTCACGATCTTAAAGCCTCAAGTGCTACCATTTAAACAGTAGTTTAATTCTTAACTGCTCACGTTTCTTGTTGTCTTCACCTATTCACCCTCAGCAGAGGAGGTAAAGCCGTGAAGAGATGGATTGTCTTTCCACGGTGTTGATGAATGACTTGGTGGAGTATAACGTGAGAAAACAGTCTGTACTCCACATTGCTTTAACAAGAAATGACGTGTTTGTTTAAATAGCCGATCCTTCTCGGTCACTTAAGGTATCATTTGATTTAACAACTTTAACGTGCTACAGGTTTTGAGGGGAAACATACATTCGGTTTTAACCTTTAATCCGATGGCCGAGTTGAAGGAAGCTCCTTCCTGACAAGACTGTGTCCTGTGGCACAGGCTATGGGGAACTGATTGGGTCGCTGTTCGCCTTAACTTTCTCGACAGGTGTTTTGCTTGGCACACGACCTCCCTGGAAAACGTCTGGTCCAACAGGCCCTCACATAACCATTCCCCTCAAAGCAAATCCTGTCCCTGCCCTTTTACTCCTCGGTTCTCGCAGCCCACAGTTTATTTAAATCTTTCATTTCCTTTGAGGGTCAGAGCCAGAGCCACAGCTGCCGCGGAGCCCTCCTATCCCAATCCAGCCTGTGGGGGTTTCCTCCCCCGTAGTACAGAATGGAACTTCCTGTACCCTCACTCAAAAACATAGGAAGAGCACAGCATAACGGTTAAGACTTCAGGCTGTTGCTTAGGCTTCTGGATTCAAGTTCATCACTTACTGGGTAAGTTATCTCAGCCTCAGTTTCTTCATCTGAAAATGGAGATAGACCCCACAGGTTAAATTAACTCCTAGGAAGGTGCTTGAGCAACCAAACGCCCGTCAAAAGCTGAATAGACAAACAGAATGTCATAGATACATACAAAGGAATATTATTCAGCCCTTCAAAAGAACAAAATTCTGTCACATGCTGCAATGTGGATGAACCTTGAGACATTATGCTAAATGAAAGAAACCAGACACAAAAGGACAAATACTGGGTGATTCCACTTAAACGAGGTAACTAGAATAGTCCAATACATGGAGACAGAAAGTAGAATAGTAGCTACCAGGAGCTGGAGGAAGGAGAGAAAGGGGGTTATTTTTTGTGGGGTACAGAGTTTCAGTTTGGGATGAGGAGAAAGTTCTGGAGATGGATAGTGATGATGACTGCATAGCAATGTGAATGTACTTAATGCCACTGAACTGTGCACTTAAAAATGACTAAAGTGGCAAGTTTTAACAAAAAAAGTGCCTGATGGCACAAAGGCATTCTGGATTCTATTTTCCTGGCCATGGAAAATATTTATAATAATCTTCCAAAACCATTATATTTCAGCACCCCTATGTGTAAGTTATGAATCTTGGAGCAATCATTACCCACAAGTTGAGAAATGTCACCCTAATCCAACTTCAGGAGACATTTACCTATGTTGCTAAGCATTTATCTGGAAATTTTCATAAACAGTGGGGAAATACACACACACAGACACACACACACACACACACACACATTCCAATAGCATTTATAGTGCATAATCACAATTAAGAAAAAAGTTCTGGGGCACCTGGGTGGCTCAGTCGTTTAAGCATCCAACTCCTGATGTCAGCTCAGGTCTTGATGTCCAGGTTGTGCACTCAAACCCCATGTTGGGCTCCATGACGGGTGTGGAGACCACTTAAAAAAAGAAGAAGAAAAAGAAAAAATGAAGTAAGAAAAAAAGAAAAAAAATTTCAGGAAAAAAAGGACTGGAAGGATATTCACCAAAATGACAGAAGCTATATTCATTTTCTCTTCACATTTAATATATATCTGTAGTTTTCAAATTTTAAGAAAGTGAGGAATTTTTAGAAGTGCAGAAGTTACTTTTACAATCAATCTCTCTCCTCTCACCCGGGCCTCCCCCTGCCTCTCTCTGCAGGAGGTCCTTCCCCTTTCTAAGCAGAATACCTCCCTGTGGGCCAGAGCCTGGGTAGAAATCTTTGTGGGATTGGCGATGGCCATCTATGACTTAAATGATGGCCTTGAAGTCCATGGTGAGCAATGAGTTCCTCAGGACAAAGGTGGGATATCAATTCAAGAGATCCTAAACTATATTTTAATTTGATAATAGAAACAATAAAAGCCTAAAAGTTTCATAAACACAGGTTTATCCTTTTCAAAGCAAATGTTAAATTACTAAGATATCTTAGATTTTATTCTCTTCTATTATATGTAACTAGCCTTGGGAAGACTGTCGATTCAATTCAGCGCATACTCATCACTTACTATAGACGAGGCAGTTTGAAGAAATGCAAAGCTGAACTTCAAACCAGTCGAAGAGAAAATGTAAGTACACAAATAATAATATCACAGTTTGGAATATGGTCAACTCAGCAAAGGCAGTTAAGTGCTGTAGGATGTCCATAATAATATTTTATACATTTAATACTTTGGAGTCATGATAAAGATTATAAATATAACTATTTGGGTTTTCTAAGTAGCCAATCAAATCTTTAACCATTAAAGAAATTCACTGGAACAAGTAAGGTTTTCAGTGAGTAACATTTCCATTTGATTTAATTTTCAGAGTTAAGCATCTCAGTCTGTAATGATTATTCTGAGCTGCTATAGAAGTGTAACTCATTCTTTGATTCTCTAACATTTTCTTCTCAGTAGATGTGCTCAGATAAATTATTTGCCTTTGCTTCTATATTCCAAAACCTTTTTCTATGTGAAACTTATTCTGTTAAGATAAGATTAAATCTCCATTTCACAATTTAAGGAAAGTCTGATGCCCTCCCAAATGTGTCTGTCAAGCCCTTGGGTAAGACAGTGTGGGCATGCTACTGATGCGACCGCTTACCACTGTCACCTTGGATGGGTCACTTACTTCATTTTTCTGAGCCTTTATTTAACAATAGGCCTTGAGTGGTTGCGATAGTGTATGTCATCTACTACTCACTGTTGGTTTGCCAGAGACTAGAAGAGGTGGTCTGCAAAAAAAAAAAAAAAAAAAGACACTGAAAGTTAGTCATTTCTGTTCTTATAAGTTCTTGGAGCCTCCGTTCCACCAAGCATGACACCAGGCTCTTATCTTGTCTCTCTTGCATTCTTGCTCCTCCCAGCTCTCCCTTTCACTCCACCCCTTCCCTTCAGGGTTCCCTGAAGATTTCCAAACTTTACTATTATGAAGAACAATTCCATTTCTTGAACCCTTTTCACAAACTCAGTTTTTGGTTTACTTTTGCAAAGCCTTACCAATTAAGATACTCAATTCACAATGCAAATATAGGATCAGGTATTCATCAAACGTTACAGGAGAAAATAGCAACTTGTATTTTGCATGGATGAAGGTGTCAGCTGGACATTGTCAAAGGTATGTGATATTCACTTTTTGTAGATAATCCATGTTCATACAAAGGTAGCTGCAAAATAATTTGTAAGCAATTTATTCTGGATGTATGCTAAGTGTTTCTAAAGATGTTTTGCATTTTAAAATAATTTTTAGGGAAGAATTTTTTAGTAAAATACTGATTTGTGAAGTATATGTTGGCATATTATATTTTTTACAAGATCTTCCTCAGATTTTTATGAAAAAAGAATGTGTGGAATGACTTTAACTTTCCCTCTTACAGCTCGTCATAGTTTTTTTTTTAAGATTTATTTATTTATTTTGAGAGAGAGAGAGTGGGAGCATTAACGGGGGAGGGGCAGAGAGAGGCAGAGAGAATCCCCAGCAGGCTCCGTGCTATCAGCTCACATGGGACTTGATCTCATGAACTGTGAGGTCATGACCTGAGCCAAAATCAAGAGGCAGATGCTTAACCAACTGAGCCACTTAGGCACCTCATCACCACGTTTATTTGAAAGTACGGTCCATGTACAGAGCAAGAATTTGATCTCAGGTGTTTACACAATCTACATTTCCTCATTTGATGATCTGGGGTTATTTATTCTAGTCCCACAGTTTCGATTATATCTTCCACCTGAATCATGCACAAGTAGGTATTTCTGATTTATCCCCTAAGGGCAGCATCTGCTGGCTTTCTGCTGAACATCTTCCCTTGGTGTACATGCATCTCCAAACCAAACCATCCAGAGCAGAAGTCATCTTTTGACCCCAGACACCCCCACCTAGCGTTCCTATTCTACTCTGCCTCCTGTGGCCATCACCTTGAGTCATTACCATCCTCTCAGTCAATCAAACTTGAAATCTGTGTAATCTCCAGGTTTCTCTAAAATTTCTTGTCAACTTGTTGATTCCACCTCCAAAATGCCTTTTGAATTTTTTCCCTTCTTTCTACTCTTAACCACTATAGCAACTACCCTCACGCAGGCCTCATGCATAGATCTCCTTTCACCTTTGGTCTTCTCCTACACATGGTGCCTAGGAAGGTGTTTCCATAGATTCCACAGTATGGTTGTTCTCTTTGCAATCCTCATATGACTTCCTATCCCATATAGAATGAAGTTCAAACCTTGTATTCAAAGCCCTTTAAATCTTGACCTCAGCCATGTTTTCAGACTCATCTTCAATTTATTCAAAAATATTAAGTCCACTGTGTGCAAGGTGCTCTGCTGGGCGCTAATGGTGAGCAACACCAGACATAATTGCTGGCCTCACTGGGCTTCTTCGGGAATATGTTCCCCTGCATCTCTGAATTCAGTAGCCCCAAATCACTCATCGCTAGCCAGGTATGCTTTAGGCTTTCCTCTCTATAGGCTTGTCCTCCACCTGGAATGTCTTTTCCTTCCCCATAGTCACCTGTTGAATTCTTCAAAGACCTAAATCTTGCTTCTTCCAAAATGCTTCCCGGATTTCCTCTTCTGTTTATTCATTATGGTACAGAGTAAAAACTACAAACCTTGTAGCCAAAAAACAGTAGGTTCCAGGCCTGTTTCTGCTACTTATTGACCATGTAAACTGGAGCAGATGACATAGTTCTGCAAAGCCTGTTTCTGCATCTGTAAAATGGAGGCAACAGTATCTATCTCACATGGTTGTTCTATAGATTAAGTAATACAGATAAAGTAATATAATGGCAGAAAAGATGGTCTCAGTCTATCTTTTATGTTATACATGTGTAGAAATGAATGGTTATCCTATCCCCGTAGAGGTGTTAATAATAAACAGTCCAGATAGATCACAGTTTTTCACCATGGCAGTATCACTTTACCTGTTTTTTGAGTTGAATATTGTTATCATATATTTAATCCTTACTCTGACCCAGTCATTGTATGGAATCTCATTTAATTATTGCCAATCCTATGAAGTATGCATTATTCCCTTTGTTTGATATTGCTTATTAGCAAAACAGCATCTATTTCCACCCTCTTCTGTGCTTTCCCTGGCATTAAAGGGACTGGAGGTTAGGAACTACATTTCTGGATGCAATTTAAATTCTGCCAATAAGATACACTCAAGATAATTTGGAAACGGTAGAGAAGGTTGAGGGAATTCACCCAAAAGAGAGGCAGATACGATAGCTTGGGCAAATGTGAGTTTTTGCAGATCTGGTCAGATTCTCTGTTCTACCAGTAGTGACCAGCCTTGGAGGCTATTTTTTCCAATAGCTCCACATAAAGAAAATTTGGAGAAGCACTCTACTTGGCTCATTTTGTGTGTCTTAACTAACTACTTTGTTTATCCCATAACCGACCACTGTGGCCAAGGAAACAAAGCTCCCTAAGAATATGCAGCTCCATTTGGATCAAGTGGCCATAGAAGATAGAGGTACAGTTCCTCTAAATAAGTGGAGTAACACAGATATGGCCACTGAAGAATCATCTTGGCCTGAGTTTCCAAAAAAGCAGTCTTGCAAACAGGTTGTTTGTTTAAGAAGGGATCCTAAGCAGTAGGAGTGAGAGTCTGGAGGAATAAGACAGGGAAGGGAAAAAAAATAACCCTAAAATTCCATGATGCATTATTGATTTGGCAATCACTGTGGGTAACTGGTACTCAATTCTGCCAGCATGTATTATTACTTTGATTTGTTAACTTGGCTGAAGGAAGAAACCTAGAGATTCTTACTTCACAGGTTGGGGGACCAATGTGAAGGCACTGTCAGCTACTAACTATATGTGTCCCAACTATACGCTCATAAATGAGAGAAATAACCGCAGGGTGGGTCCAACAGATCTACTGAACCCATAGTGAGACATATTTGAGCTAGGACTCCATTTATCACTTGGCCTCCCTATGACCCCATTTTAAGCAGAGAATAACAAAGGTACTTCAGGTCTCTTGATTCAGTACGAACACATAGCCCTGGTCCCTATATTCAACAGTTCTTAAAAAGTCTGACAATTCCTTTTTGCCAGTGCATATTTACCCGATGAACAGTCTTATATCCCTCTGGGAAAGGATCATGGTAGTGTTTATCATATATACTTGCAGTAGCATTGCATTGTCTTTCCTCAAAGGGATCTACCTCTCCCTCAATGAATGGGCTTTGGGTCTGGGAAGTGACATACTTAGAAACTGGGTAAAGGGCTCTTTTTCTCTGAAGTAAGAGCTGGTGAAGATTTCTGTTCTCCAGCTCTCGATTTTTCTGTTTTATTATACAAGTCAAGTAACATTCTGGTTGGCTCTCCATCTGGCTCACCCCTAGGAACACCATGGTTTGTTGGCTAATTCCTGAGGGTCAAAGCATACTGCGTACTACTTACTATAGCCTTGCTGCCCATTAGGACGTATGCCCCCTTTATTCTAACAGGTAAACACTGCCATTGGTGTCTGCCATTCCAGAATCCTACCATTTCCTCGATAGTAGGAATCTCAGTTTCATGGCAACATCTTCTGTCAACCCCAGCCTATACAAGACAGCTGTCACAGAGCTTCTCAAATTAACTGGTATCCCTTAGCAATGCGTTCCTCACCGCGTTAGTGAGAGAAGTGTCCTCTGGTTCCTCCTGGGGAACGCTGTCAAGTATCGGTTTCTCTGATCACAGATAATAACCTCATTCTAATATTCTTATATCCCCCAATCTTCAGACCCCTTCCTCAGCACTATGCCAAGTCAGTTTCAGCACCTCCATCTCATTTATCCTAGGCTATCAGAGTGTGCAAGCTTCAAAGAGCCTTCTCAGCAGCATGTTGGACACATTACTGGTGTCCTTGACAGAACACCAAGCTCCAAGTCATGGAGAAGTACTCCCAATATCAATAAGCTATACTCCACCCAGCTTTCTATTCCTGCCTCCCACCACCATCCTCAATCCAGTATGCTCAAGATCCCTGCACATGTGTCCCCCGGATTCCTAAAATATTCCTATTAACTAGGTCCTGCAATTTTGGGGCTCATAAGCCCTTCTTCTTGGCACAAGAACGGTATTTCTGCTCAGGGGGCTATGAAGTCTTACTGTAGTAGTCAGCCTGAGGAAGAAAAGTATTATCTAGAGAAAAACCTGCCTCAGGTGTGATCTTTCAAATGTCTTCAGACCGGGAGAAGTTGCTCTCTTCTACAAAGGTCAAGAGCTAGTGAATAGAGAGCTGGTCTCAGTTGCCACTATGGAAAAAGGTAGTCCACTTCATTTATTGTAGATCTGTGAGAAGCTAGCTCTCCTCCAATGGACTGACATTGGCAGGGATGGTCTATATACCTTCTTGCCAGGTTTGTGCCATGTGGGAAGTTCATAAAAGGATATAAAATCCTGGGGCACATGGCTGGCTCAGTTGGTGTAGAGATTACTTTAAAAAATAAAATCTTAGGGGAAAAAAAGAATATAAAATTCTAACATAAGAACAAAGGAAATATTTATATTCAAGTTTATTAAATACTCCCCCCAAAAAAGAGGATACCAAACTTAGAGGACTAAGTACACCTTGAAGCAGAGTTCATACTGGTCACATTTTATTCAGAACATGTAGCCTGAAGTCAGGACACAATACAGGCAGATAAGGAGAAGGCCTTGAGTAAGCAGAGGAACTTAGATGCATTGTTTTAGATTTTGGCTAAGGAAAAAAGAAAACTTAGATGGATCTTTAGTGCTTTTCATTGAAATGATAGTCACAGTTGCCTTGCCTCCACTGTAGCACTGAAAAAGGCCTCCAACCTGTGGTAATTCCCAACCATGTGCAGATGCTGTGATTGGTCTGTGTATGTGAACAGGTGAGCGGCTATGAAAAAAATTTAGTGAATTTAGAATTCTGTGTGTGTGATGATTTTTTTGAAATCTTCTTATTTAAAATCTAGCTTAGGGAAGAAAACCATCATTTGTATTTTAATTGAAAATATTCAGGACTGAGGAATTTGCGGAATTTGCCCCAAAATATTCTTTTCAATAATTTAGTTGTTAAACTGCAAGCAGTTTAAGCAAAGCTATTTGGATTTACTGTTTTGAGAACAGTTAGGCCCTCTACAGAAAGAATCCAGTAATTGTGACACCATCTTAAGCATTTTCCTGATGAGAGGGAATCAGATCCCTAAGGCTTGACCCTGGGCGAGAACTTACCCAGGTAGTTAAATTCTTTGCTTGGAATAGGGATGGGGTGAAATAACCCTTACCTTAAGAAATCTGGAACAGGGGCGCCTGGGTGGCTCAGTCGGTTAAGTGTCCGACTTTGGCTCAGGTCACGATCTCGCGGTCCGTGATTTCGAGCCCCGTGTCGGGCTCTGTGCTGACAGCTCAGAGCCTGGAGCCTGCTTCCGGTTCTGTGTCTCCCTCTCTCTCTGCCCCACCCCCGTTCATGCTCTGTCTCTCTCTGTCTCAAAAATAAATAAACGTTAAAAAAAAAATTAAAAAAAAAAAAGAAATTTGGAACAAAGAGGGGACTGACACAGTATCTGGAACAAAGGTGGGCCTAAGATTCAAAGGAAAGACGTAAGTGTAATTACAGGGTAATATATAGTACAAAGTAAATATTGTTTTTTCTTTTTGTGAAAGCAGTTTAATAGGTGATCAATCATGGATCTAATCACTGGCATCTGCAAAGGGTGAGGAGTTCAAAGATAATCAGCATTTGCCTTATAATCTTGCGTATTTTTGTAATATGTTTTATATGCATTTTTCATGGTTCACAAATGTGAGGCCAGACACCTGCTTTCTTGACCTGCTTTGAAAACATAAGCAGAACTATAGTTGTATTAGTTGCATTATTAACTTAGCTCCACACACCATTTTGTTCCCAACTTATCTAGTATCTGATCTTATCAGGCCCCAAATTGCCGCATTGTCCAGAAGAATGCATACTTCCAGATTGTTTGAGGCCCTCCTTCTAAGGTTTCAAGAAGACCTCTCTTGTGGATAAGCTGTCCTTAAGCACAACAAAGCAAAGCAGCTTTAGCAATGATCCCCTGTCTTCTTGTTGGGCTGCCTTTCTGATAATAAAGCTTCCTTTGGCTTCAAAACCAGTGTCTCAGCCATTGGCTTACTGCACATTGAGTGCCTGGACAAGTTTAAATTAGGCAACATACGCACAACGTTTTTCTCAGCTAAAAGGTAAGTCCTTCCAACAGGAGGCCGAAGTACTAATTATTCAATAAATAACACAATGCCAATTACTATATCTTACAAAACAGTCAATGACTAAATGTTTTCCATAATTCAGAATACCATAACAATGTTCTAGTTTTGTTTTTAAAGTTGATCCCATCTCTAAGAATTTTAACAGATTCTCTATGTTGAAATTAGTTTGCTTTATGTATTAGAAAGTGTGCCTTAACTTTGGAGCAGAGAGATCCTGGTACTCTTATTAGGCACGTAAATTCAACCTCTATAAGATCATCTTACTCTGGAGGATGATCATGACTATTCAGTGAGTTGAATTTTGATTATCAAGCACTTATTAAATGCCTATTATGTACTAATATTATCATGCTGGCCACTGGGGCTCGAATGAAGCAAATATTTTATAAGGCAATTCATGTTCCACAGTACAGGGATTTAGGACCCTTGTACCTCATGTGGCCTAAAGAATTTTGGAACTCAGAGGAAATGAAAAAGATCATCTTGATCAATATCTTCACTTCTCAGATGACTACACAAGGCCAAGGGAGGTTAAATGAATAAAACAAAATCTCAAACCAGTTAGCTGTAGAGTCAGAATTACAAACTAGGTCTCCTTGTTCTTGGCCCTCTGTTTGTCCTGCTATACCTGACAGAGGACGTCCTCTCCCTGGGGATAATAGATGGATGCTTTTCCAGAAATAAAGGCAGAGCTTGAAAATAGCATTTCCTCCATACTTTCTGCCCTATTCTTTTCTTTTTTTTTTTAAGTTTATTTATTTATTTTGAGAGAGAGAAGGAGAGAGAGAGAGAGAGAGAGAGAAAGTGACAGAGCACACAAGTGAGGGAAGAGCAGAGAGAATCTTAAGCAGGCTCTGCACAGCCAGCACAGAACCCAACATGGGGCTCAAAACCCACAAACTGAGATCATGACCTGAGCCGAGATCAGGAGTCAGATGCTTAACTGACTGAGCAACCCATGCACCTCTTATTTATTTTACATTTAAAAATATAAAAGGGGCACCTGGCTGGCTCAGTCAGAGGAGCATGTGAAACTTTTTTAAATAAATAAATAAAAGCTGTGGAGTTTTAAAATTCATCAAAATACAGCCAGTCTAACATTAAAAAAAATTTTTTTTAATGTTCATTCATCCTTGAGAGAGAAAGAGACAGAGCACAAGTGGGGGAGGGGCAGAGAGAGAGGGAGACACAGAACCCGAAGCAGGCTCCAGGCTCCAGGCTCCAGGCTCCAGGCTCCAGGCTCCGAGCTGTCAGCACAGAGCCCGATGTGGGGCTCGAACTCACAAACCGTGAGATCATGACCTGAGCTTAAGTCAGATGCCCAACCAACTGAGCCACCCAGGCACCCCCAGACAGTCTAACATTTTATCTATTTCTTTTGTCCCTGACCACAGATATATGTATCAACATAGATGCAATTGTATGTATTAATTTTTTCACTAAAAAATCATAAGCATCTTTTCTAAATTATTATAGTCTCATAAACATACTTTACACAATTAAGTTTATTGGTGGTTTCCATTATAAAAGATGCTACTTGGTCACTCTAGGAAATTCACAAGTCAGAAAAGTAAAAAATTAGAAGAGAAGAAAAAAGCACCTATAGTTTCACTGTGTATAAATTCACCCCCTATGTGTATTTTGGAACCATCATTATAATATTTAATGACTGAATAATTTTTAATATTTTTTCCAACATCTACAATCAATTTTATTCTAATATAATCTAAACACATACCATTTAGGAAATACCAAGAAAAATATATGTACAAGAGTTGACGCTATTTCATTTGGATAAAGCTGACAAATTCTTGCTATGAGTATAGTCCAGGAAACATCTCCGAGGAAACCTAAAATATTGGAATAGATGCTGTGGCCCCCAGTTTGATAGCTCTCAGAGACAACTGAAGTTGTCAATGTTTGGTACTAGATGTAAAATGTCATTGGTTACCCTGCAACTGTTAAGGCTTCTTATGCATCTTATATCTAAATTCTTAAGCAGATTGTCGTCTCATAAATCCAAGTCTTCTGGAATAGCCTGCAGTGCTAAACCTGCAAACCAAATACAAATCTCTATTCCATCAAAACACAGTTTGATGCTTCTTCAACAGCCTTTTGTATGTACTCAACTTGTGAGATCCCAATGTAACAATTTTTCCTCCAACATTTTCAATTACAGATTGTGGAAGATTCTTGCTTTCACTGATTCCTCGGATCCACCCTTTTACCAGATTATTTAATTTTCACAAATTAAAATCCTGCGCTGCAGTTCCTTTTCCTCTTCAAAACCCCCAAAGGGCTTCACAGTCTCAATTAATTTCTGAGTAAGTTGGCAGTCAGTCTCTTTGGGGGCTGCTAAGAGGTGATGTCACAGCGCCTCTGTGGTCCCTGTGTTTGCTCTGATTCCTGAGGTTTTACCTGCAAGCAGCATGCGGTCCAGCGGCCGCAGCGCCGGGTCACTTCTCCGCCCCACCCCGCCCCTCACCTCGCCCCGCCCCGCACCACCTCCCACCGCGCCGCCCGCCGCCACCGCCGCCGCCCAACTCAGGATCCCCCAGCTCCCAGGAGAGAGGGAGGTAGGGACGCCACAGGTCTGGGTCCAAACTCACTCCCCCACGGCCCCCGTCGCTTTAAGTGCTTCTCCTTCCTCCCCCTTGTCCTAACACGGCAACGCGAGTAATGTTTTATCTTGACAGAAATATTTTTTATTATATTTAGGTGATTGCGTTCAGAATCCTGGAGGGAAGTAGGGGCTGAATGGGTTGTTGAGTTGGTTTGTGATGTTGTGTAGTGCTGTTGTACAATATTTCTCCTTGAAAGCATAGGGCAGAATTCTATTTCTCCACCCTCTTGAAGTCAACCATAGCTTTAACCAATGGGACAGGAGTGGAAATAACTTGTGTTTGTTGCAAGTGGAAGCCTTTAAAAGTCAGTGCACGGTTGGCTATGCCTCTTCCCTCCTGCCGCAGTGACATGCAAAGTACCAGATGGTGGAAGTTACATCAGCCTGAGTCTTTGTGTAAGGAGAACAGTGCCCACAGCAGGACAAAAAAAAAAAAAAAAAAAAGAACCTCAGCAAGAAATTATATTTGTTATTTTGAGACAGTGAGATCTTATTACTGCAGTCTATCCAGTTTAATGTTTTGCTTTAATCTCAGAAGCATTCTATCCATCTCACATTGAAAAGACTGCTGGTTTGTCGTGTGATTATCTGCAACTCCCCTGATCACCTCATGTGATTGTACCTTCCCTCTGTTCCTGTTCCATATATATCTTTCCCAAAGACAAGATAATCTCAGATAGAAGAGGACCACTTTTTAATTGTGATAAAAATAGTTGCACTCTGGCCTAAAACCTGAAAACAAAGCAAATTTGGTTTTTATAAAGAGAATTGTGCTGCTTTGAGAAAAGAATCTGTCTCTAAGAGTCCAGATGGTTGTCATAATTCTTTGACTAAAGAACTTGAAGACTAGGAGCACCTGGGTCACTCAGTTGGCTGGGCAACCAACTCTTGATTTTGGCTCAGGTCATGATCTTAGGGTTCGTGGAATCAAGCCCCACCTCTGGGCTCGCACTGACAGCTCAGAGCCTGCGTAGGATTCTCTCTCTCTCTCTTTCTGCCCCTCCTCTGCTTGCTCTCTCAAAATAAATAAATAAACTTTTTTTAAAAAAGAACTTAAAGACTAGAATGCTTAGCACAATCTGATAGATGTTCAATATATACTTATTTGGAAAGACAGTCAAGTGAAAGAGGGAGAAGGAAAAGTATGTGGAGTTTTAAAATTCATAAAGTGTATTGACTATATATATATATATATGTGTATATATATATACACATATATATATATACACATATATATATATATAATCAGAATAGTTTAATTTGCAGAAAGAAAGTGTATCTATCTTAACCAGGAGGCTCCTTACAACATCCATCTGATAGAGACATTTCCAACACCGTTGGGCCTATGAGATCATAAGGTCCAAGTAGCCTGAACCTAATGCGGAGCCTTTTCTTGATCTGGATGCCACTCGGGACTGGATGCCTCATGTGCTACTACTAAAAGAGTCAGGAAACCATGCTTAAATATGGTATGTACAAAAAGGTCTTGTCCTTGTGGTGGGACATTCCAGGTACAACTTGTCTATAACATTTTGAGGTGATATCTTAACATTGGACCCACAGACACTCACTGGTGTGCCAGAGCCCTGAACTCTCAGAATTTAGCTCCATCTTTAGCACCCATGTTTTTCATTAAAGCATCTATCTGTGATGCTTTATTTTTCTAATGCTTTCTTTTTCCCACTCACCAGGCACAATTAGCACAATGTAACCAATGTAATGGACCGATGTGATAATGTGTGAGATATTAAGATTGACATTTTACTGATAGCAAATGAATAAAAGCATTTTCTAGGTCAGTATCTGCATAGTAGAGCCAGACTGCAAATGACATCATTACCTAATTAAGGCTTGCAAAATTCCACAGTTATCCTCCGAGACTTTCTTGGGTTTTGCCACCAACTAGATGGACAGTGAGTGGGAAACTGAAGCCATTGGTAGGTTTTTATGCAGGGGGAGTCTGGTTCCCTTGGAGCAAGGGGAGGTGATGTTGCTGCTGGCAGTGAAAACTCAGAGGCTATGGGGATTTGAAGTTCTCAGCCCCATCTCTTCTGCTTAGAAGTCTTAGGTTCCTACTCCTTTCCTATTAGTGTCTTAACTGAGCATAAGAGCCTTAATGGTATTGTGCATTTAACGGACACTGAAACTCTGCAACTTTTACAGTTAGGTTCTGTGTTTAATTCTCAGCTGCATCTGCCCCGTGCCTATAGGATCCAAGGGATTACTTTAAAAATGTGATGCTTTCTGATTATCCACCCATGCCCTGCATTGGGCTTTAAATGCCTTAAATTTTACCCTTTTTTTCTATATATGCTCTCCAGGGTTGTAAGACATGGCCATCCCAATCCACACAATCTTTGTACCTACCATTGCCACTAAATGCCATTCCCACTTGGTCTTCTAGTGCCTCGCTTTTAACCTTTCCGTCCCATGCTATGAGTGATCTGTGTCCCCATTTCTCCCTAGCAGGAAGGTTATTTATGTGTTCCATTTCCTGGAGCCATCCCACTCCCCTTTAATTGCTTGATCAGTCAGGGGCCTGGCAGGAAAGAGATGGAACCCTCAAAAAGATGACTAAAGAAAATTTAATGACATTACTACTTACAATGTGTGACAAGATATAGGGAAACTATACAGGCTGGAGGAGTTCTACAGGGCTGGCAACAGCAGGAAGCCTATGGTCTCTAAACTGGGGAAAGCAAGAAGAGGGAGGGATGGCTGAAACCAGTGAGAATGCAGTAGTAGCAGGGAGCGAGGGAGCTGTGGCCTTAGGTGTAGGAATGCATAACCTGTCACTTCACAAACAGGCAGTCAAGAGAATCGACCCATCACACTTTCGCTGCCCTCTCATTTTCTGGTCTCCGGCCCGTCCCAGTTGGAAATCTGGTTAATGCTGTTGATAAAAGTCAGGGGCACAGAGCAGAGTGTGAAAAGATGGTGAATGGATATGAGGGAGCAAATAAAGACTCTGCCCTCAGTCAACCCTCTTCCCTTTTCCCCTTCAGCATCCACCATTAGTCTTTTTTTTTTTTCTCCCCTAGGTGAAAAATTCATTTCCCTCAAACAGGGTGCATACCCAGAGTCCCATCAGCTAGTATAGCATTCCTGGGTGTTAACAATGCAGTCATATTCTCACCTGAAACCTAAGACATTGGCCACCACCAGCCATCGGCGCTCTTCATATAAAACTGTAGATCTTTTAGGGCACTTGGGTGGCTCAGTCGGTTGAGTGTCTGACTTTGGCTTGGGTCACGATCTCAAGGTTGGTGAGTTTGAGCCCTGCGCGTTGGGCTCTGTGCTGACAGTTCGGAGTCTGAAGCCTGCTTCAGATTCGGTCTTCATCTCTCTCTGCCCACCCCCCACCCCCCCCCCCCCCCCCCCGCTTACATTCTGTCTCTCTCAAAAATAAACATTAAAAAAATTAAAGTTTTTTTTTTTGTAAATTTTTTAAAATGTTTTTATTTACTTCTGAGACAGAAAGAGACAGAGCATGAGAGGGGGAGGGGCAGAGAGGGAGGGAGACACAGAATCCCAAGCAGGCTCCAGGCTCTGAGCTGTCAGCACAGAGCCTGACGCGGGGCTCGAACTCACAAACCGTGAGATCATGACCTGAGCCGAAGTTGGACACTCAACCAACTGAGCCACCCAGGCGCCCCCAAAATTAAAATATTTAATAAAAAAAACCCTGTAGATCTTTTAAAAAGAAGATAAATAATCAATTAGCATAGAACATTGTTGCTACCATCTAACATGGACAATATCCAGCACAGTATGGTCCTCTGGCCCCTTAGCATCTATGTGACTCATAACATGTGTGCTCTAAGAGGCAGTTGGAGCTCCTTGGAGGAAAATGGTTCTCAGGTAAGAGACAATTTGATACCAGGGTAGCAAGGGCAGAAGGACAAATCAAGAGCTTCTGAGCTGAGTTGTTTTCATCATCAGGATCCAATTATCAGTCTTGATCAGCATGCTTTGGTCACCATTTTTAGAGGAAAGCAGGATCCAGGTTCAGAGAAGGGACTTAGTAGAAAAGTAGTGAGGTGGTGGTAAGAACTTCAACCTGTTAGGCCGGTGTTCAGAACTGGGTACTACTTCTATCTGGTAACAGTACAGAAGGTGAAGGAGATGAGCCTCTTCCAGCCAATGGTTAGATAGACAGAAAGCAGCCCAATGCTCATGTAGTACACTGTCAATCCACAAATACTGAGCGTTACCATGTGTCAAGTATTGTCTTGAAAACTGGAGGTATGATGTTTGAAAAAAAGAAAAAAAAATCCCTGTCTTTACTGAGCTTGGGTAGAAGCGAGGAAGGCAGAGGTCAGATACATTAATTCAAATGGTTAATTAGTTAGGGGCGCCTGGGTGGCTTGGTAGGCTAAGCATCCGACTCTTGATCTCTGCTCAGGTCATGATCTTATGGTTAGCGAGATACAGCCCCAGGTGGGGCTCTGTGCTGACAGTGTGAAGCCTGCTTGGGATTCTCTCTCCCTTGCTCTCTGCCCCTGCCCCACTCGCATGCATGCTCTCTCTCAAAATAAATAAATAAAAAGGGGCGCCTGGGTGGCTCAGTTGGTCAGGGATCCGAATTCGGCTCAGGTCATGATCTCATGGTTCCCGAGTTCAAGCCCTGCGTCAGGCTCTGTGCTAACAGTTCAGAGCCTGGAGCCTGTACCAGATTCTGTGTCTCCCTCTCTGTCTCTGCCCCTCCCCAGCTCACTCTCTTCTCTCTCTCTCAAAAATAAATAAACATTAAAAAAATAAATAAATAAACTTAAAAAAAGAAAAACCAAACGGTTAATTAATTAACACAGTGAAATGTGCCATGGAGAACTCTTTGGCAATATCAGAGCACATACCAGGGCCCTACCTAATCTGGAGAGTCGGGGAAGACTTCTCAGGGAAACAAATGTATCTCACGATCATTAGTGAGCAGGTGTGAGGGCAGCAGACCACTTCCAGATACCACATCCGTGAAAGGGCACCTAATCACTAGCCCACCAGCCTTGACTCTGCCGAGTTCTAGGCCCACACAGGATAGAGCTAGATGGAAAACTGGCCCCAGAAGAGTCCAGAAGAGACATAGCTGTGAGTGGTCACATGTAGTGGCTCCAATTCCATTTCCTCCGTGAGTCTAATATTTCTCTTTGTGTGGGTGTATATGACAGAGAGAGAGAGAGAGGGACAGAGAGAGGGAGAGAGAACACTTTCATGTCTTTGTCTCCATTGCTATTTCCTTGTTTGCTCCATTGTTGGGTCTTTAAACCTGGAAACCGACCCCAGCAACCATTAAAAGTGACTCTCAGATACTTGAGGTAAATGCTAAACTTTCTCACATTATTCCTGCCTTTCTTTCTCTCCGTGGTTCCTGCATCTGCTCAGATTTTACTCTTTCTGTGTTGTGGCTAAGAACTCTGAAGTCCTATAAACCTGGGTCCCAATGCTGGCTTTGCCAGTCACCAGCTGTGAGACCTGGGACAAGTTCCTTAGTGTCCCTTAACTTCAATTTCCCCAGAGAAATTAGTAGTAACAGAGGCTAGTAACAGTACCTCCCTCACAGAGCTCGTGTGAGAATAGAACAGGATATGCCACTGTAGGTGGAAGCTCTAGTTGTTAATTCAGTTTTTCCTTTTTCACCACTTGGACCTGACAGCAAAGTCTCGATACCGAACTTTGACACTCATCCTCCACTGGGACGCCGACTGCAGTTACTCTCAGGTGCTTCTCATGCTGGGCCACTTCCCATGAACCCCTCATCCAGCCTCGTGCTCTAGGACGCCATGACAGGTTTAGCCATGAAGTCAATGGCCCCGCAGGGGTATCAGGCAGCTCCTCCTCATCTCGCTTCTCAACTTCAACCTCTCTCATTCCTTAAGCTGTTCCTAATGAGGAAACAAATTTCTGTGGATTTTTCCCATATTTATGGAACAATTTTACGTAAATTCTTAATTTTAAAGTCACACAAATATAATGATACACATTTCACTATATGAAAAAAACTCCCAACAACTGAAATGGCATGAAGTTGCTTTGTACTAATGCTAATGTTTTCTATGTGTCTGTGAGCCTGGATGGGGATGAAATGGTTCCCCAGCCCAGGACTAGATGATCTCTTGAGGTTCTTTTAGAGATATGAACAGGAAACTAATGACGAAATAATGAGTTCTAGTCTTACATGATGTGCAAGGTGTATGCCCGGGCTTTGTTGATAGGTTCAAGATGTTGTTGGCTGGTATTTCAAGAAAAAAAGAGTGTTGTGGTCTATAATTCTCTATTTACATTTTTTAAAAAGAGTTATTTATTTATACTAGTTTCTTACTTGATCTCTGGATGCAACAATAAGGCTCCTGACTGGGCAAATATATTTTTAACTGCAACACTAAATGTATTTAAAAAAATACATTTTTTTTTTTTTTAAATTTTTTTTTTCAACGTTTATTTATTTTTGGGACAGAGAGAGACAGAGCATGAACGGGGGAGGGGCAGAGAGAGAGGGAGACACAGAATCGGAAACAGGCTCCAGGCTCTGAGCCATCAGCCCAGAGCCCGACGCGGGGCTCGAACTCACGGACCGCGAGATCGTGACCTGGCTGACGGTCGTGACCTGTCGGACGCTCAACCGACTGCGCCACCCAGGCGCCCCAAAAAAATACATTTTTAATGTTTGTTTATTTTTGAGAGAGAGAGAGACAGAGAGAGAGTGGGGAGGGGCAGAGAGAAAGGGGGACACAGAATCCAAAGCAGGCCCCAGGCTCTGTGCTGGGGCTCTGTTCTGTCAGCACAGAGCCTGATACGGGGCTTGAACTCATGAACTCCAAGATCATGACCCGAGGAGAAGTCAGACATTTAACTGACTGAGCCACCCAGGTGCCCCAACACTGAATGCATTTTATCCTAACATTTTTCTAAACTTTTTTTTCTTTTAAACAATTTAGATTTACAGATGTTTCAAAGATACTACACTGTGCACTATTTGGGCATCTGGGTGGCTCAGTCGGTTGAGTATCCAAATCTTGACTTTGGCTTAGGTTATGATCTCATGGTTCCCAGGATCAAGCCCATGCTGGGCTCTGCACTGATGGAGTGGAGCCTGCCTGGGATTCTCTCTCTGCCTTCCTCTCTGCCTCTCCCTCCCTCACGTCTGTGCACATGCTTTTTTTCTCTCTCTCAAAATAAACATTAAAAAAAAGATAGTACAAAGATAAGTTAGAAAGACAGCACAGAGATGGGTTACAAAGATAGTTTAGAGAATTAATTCTTATATGTACATTTCTTGGAGATCCTGAGGGTTTGGTTCTGGATCTACCAAAATAAAGTGAATATCACAGTAAAGCAAGTCAAATGAATGTTTTGGTTTCCCAGTGCATGTAAAAGCTATGTTTATACTGTACTGCAGTCTATTAAGTGTATAATAGCATTA
The DNA here is from genome assembly GCF_028749965.1 of Puma concolor. Taxonomy (NCBI): domain Eukaryota; kingdom Metazoa; phylum Chordata; class Mammalia; order Carnivora; family Felidae; genus Puma; species Puma concolor. Next base: position 80,577,278 of record NC_141674.1, read on the forward strand.
CATCTAAAAAAAAAGAATGTATATACCTTGATTAAAAAATATTGCGAAAAAATGCTAACCAATCATCAGAGCTACCAGTGAGTTGTAATCTTCTTGCTGGTGGAGGGTCTTGCCTCGATGTTGATGGCTGCTGACTGATCAGGGCAGTGGTAATCTCTTAAAATACAACAGTGAGGCAACTGGGTGGCTCAGTCAGTTAAGCATCAAAGTCTTGAGATTGAGCCCCACCTTGAGCATTGGGCTTCATGCTGGGAGTGGAGCCTGCTTAAGATTCTGTCTCCCCATCTCCTTCTGCCCCTCCCCCACTCATTAGCACACACACATAATCCCCCCCTCAAAAAAAGAGACAACAATGAAGTTTATTGCACCAGTCAACTCCTCCTTTCACAATTTCTCTGTAGCATGCAGTGCTGTTTGATAACACTTTACTGAAAGTAGAACTTCTTTCAAAATTTGAATCAATCATCTCAAACCTTGCCTTTGCTTAATTAGCTAAGTTGATATAACATTCTAAATCCTTTGTTATCGTTTCAACTTCAAAAAGGTCTTCACAGCATCTTTGCCAGGAGTAGATGCCATCACAGGAAACTACTATGTTTGCTCATCCATAAGAAACAACTCCTCATCCGTGAAAGTTTTATCATGAGATTGCAGCCGTTCAGTCACATATTCAGGCTTCACTTCTAGTTCTCTTGTTAATTCCACCACACCTGCAGTTACTTCCTCCACTGCAGTCCTGAGCCCCTCCAAGTCATCCAGGAGGGCTGGAATCTGCTTCTTCCAAACTCCTGCACATGTTGATATCATGACCTCTTCCCATGAATATGAGTGTTCTTAATCGCATCTAGAATGGTGAAATCCTTCCCAGAGGGTTTTCAATGAGCTTTGCCCAGATCCATTAGAGGAATCACTATCTATGATTCCTCTATCTATAAGGCAGCTATAGCCTTATGAAATGTATTTCTTACATAGTAAGACTTGAAAGTCAAAGTTACTCCTTGAACCATAGGCTGCAGAATGGATGTTGTGTTAGCAGACATTAGTGACATTAATCTTGTTGTGCATTTCCATCAGACCTCTTGGGTGACAGGTTCATTGTTAATGTGCAGCAATATTTAACAAAGAATATTTTTTGTGAGAAGTGGTTCTCAACAGTGGGTTTAAAATATTCAGTAAACCATGTTGTAAACAGATGTATGTCATTTAGGCTTTATTGTTCCATTTACAGAGCACAGGAAGACCAAATTTAGCAAAATTCTTGAGGCCCTAGGACTTTCAGAATGGTAAGTGAGCAATGGCTTCAACTTAAAGTTAGCAGCTGTGTCAGCCCCTGACAAGAGAGTCAGCCTATCTTTTGAAGCTTTGAGGCCAGGCATTGACATCTCCTCTCTGGTGATAAAAGTCCTACATGGCAGCTTCTTCCAATAGACAGCTGTTTCATGTACATTGAAAATATGTTGTGTAGTGTAGCCACCTTTACGAATTCTCTTAGCTGGATCTTCTGGATAACTTGCTTCAGCTTCTATATCAGCACTTGCTGCTTCACCTTGCACTTCTATGTTATGGAAATGGCTTCTTTCCTTAAGCCTCATGACACAACCTCTACTAGCTTCAAATTCTTCTTCTGCACCTTCCTCACCTCTCTCAGACTTCATACAATTGAGGAGTTAGGGCCTTGCTCTAGATTAGGCTTTGGCTTAAGCGAAATGTGGCTGGTTTGCCCTTCCATCCAGACCACTAAAACTGTCTCCAAATCAGTAATAAGGCTGTTTTGTTTTCTTATATTCGTGTGTTCGCTGGAGTAGCACTTTCAGTTTCCTTCAAGAACTTTTCTTTTGCATTCAAACTTTGGCTACCAGTTTGGTGCAAGAGGCCTAGCTTTTGGCCTGTCTCAACTTTTTTTTTTTTTTTTTTAACGTTTTATTTATTTTTGAGACAGGGAGAGACAGAGCATGAACAGGGGAGGGTCAGAGAGAGGGAGACACAGAATCTGAAACAGGCTCCAGGCTCTGAGCCGTCAGCACAGAGCCCGACGCGGGGCTCAAACTCACGGACTGTGAGATCATGACCTGAGCCGAAGTCGGCCACTTAACCGACTGAGCCACCCAGGCGCCCCTGTCTCAGCTTTTGATGTGCCTTCCTCACTAAGCTTAGTCATCGTTAGCTTTTGATTTAAAGTGAGAGATGTGTAACTCTTTCCTTCACTTGAACACTTGGAGGCCACTTAGGGTTATTAATTGGCCTAATTTCAATATTGTTGTGTCTTAGGAAATAGGGAGGCCTGAGGAGGGGAAGAAAGATGGGGAAATGGTCCATCGGTGGAGCAGTGAGAACACACACAAAATTTATCACTTAAGTCTGCTATCTTATATGGGTTTGTGGCAGCCCGGAACAATTACAATAGTAACAGATCATTGCTTTGTTCTTCAGAGATCATTGATCACAGATCACCATAACAAATGGAATAATAATGAAAAGTTTGAAATATTGTAAGAATTACCAAAATGTGACACAGAGACATGAAGTGAACAAATGCAGTTTGAAAAATGGTGCCAGCAGATTTGTTTAAAACAGGGTTGCCACAAGCCTCCAATTTGTAAAAACAAAAACAAAAGCAAAAACGCAAGATCTGTGAAGTATAAGAAAGTTAGATATACCTAGATAGTTTTCATGCAGCTTCTTTTAATGTTATTACATTGCATGTAAGTAGGTACCTTTATCAAACCTAAGGAATCAACACTGGTACAGCACTATTAACTAAACTTCAGACTTCATTGAAATTTCACCAGTCTTTCACTTACTTTTTTTTTCTGCTCCAGGGTTCAGTAGGTTACCACATTGCATTTGATTACCATATCTCTCTTATCTCCTCCAAACTGGGACAGTTTCTCTTTCCTTGTTTTTCATGAACTTGACACATTTGAGGAGCACTAGCCAGATATTTTGTAGAACGTCCCTCAATTTGGGTTTGTCTGATGTATTGTAATGACCAGACTGGAGTTTATGGGTGTTTTAGAATGTCACAGAGATGAAATGCCTTTCTCATTTCATCATATGAGGGATATATGATATCAACATGTGCTAATCAACTTATTACAGTGCTGTAAACCTTGACCACTTGGTTAAGATGGTATATGTCTGTCAGTTTTCTCTACTGTAATATTACTGGGTTCCCCCCTCCCCCTTTTAATACTCTGTCCATTAGAAGTCACTTACTAAATTCAGTTAACACTCAAGAGCCAGGAAAATAAATGACTCCTCCTAGAGGTGGGATTATCAAAACATTTGTGAACATACATTAAAAACACCAAAACATCTCATAAATGTTTGGGGGGAGATGCTTTGAGGCTATGCAACTATTCGGTTCCTCTTTAAAGTTTCACCCACTAATTTTAGCATTCATCCCAAATCTTGCCCACAATAATTATTGCCGTGGTGCTCAACTGGTAACTTTTCTATTGCCCTCGTTCCTTCTATATTTATTATTCAGAACTTTGGAATTTTTCTGTAAGGAAGGATTTGCTTCTGCCCCATTTATTTGTTTCATCATTTGTTTATATCAATTAAGGACTAATAGATACTTATTCCATTCTTGGGTCATAATCAAATACTATTGTCATTACTTTTTGTTGTTCAAATTGTTCTGAGTTTGGCCAATGAAAACTCCTTATTATTTCTGTACCATCCATCTATCTACATGGGTTCATACTGATATCTTTGACTCATTCAACTCCACAGGGTTCTTTCTAGCCTTCCTGTCTTTACTTGTTTGTAATTTACTCTCCCTGACAGCAAGACATATGACTTCCATCATCTGTAATTTATTTATGTATTTGTTCAACCCTGGTATCCTTGTAAAGCAGTTACCAGAATTGCTAACCTGTCCTCTCGTGTGAAACATGGTTACTAAGTAGCCTACCGTGTTTTTTGTCCATTCTTTTTGTCTTTAGTCTTATAGTTTCCAATAAAAATTACTTGGGTCAACTCTTCCTCCCCACTCCCATGCAGTTATGTCATACTTTCTCATATAGTTAGATTCATTTGTTGTGGTTGGTCTTCATTCTATCTTGGGATTCCGCAACAATCCTGAGTTAGCTTTTCAAATTGCATGCAGTAAAAGAGTAAAAAAGTTTACTCTTTGTGGTATATAGTTCAGTGGGTTTTACCAAACACAGAGGGTCATGTATTCACCACCACAGTACCACATAGAATAGTCTTGTCATCATAAAATTCCCTTGTGCTGCTCCTTGTACTGAACTCCTTTCCCCTGCCCTAACACCCCATGATAGTGTTTTCAAAAATAAGCATTTTTAAGTGATAAAGAATGTTAGGAAGCAACTTGTCCTAAACTTTTCCATCTTATAATTTTTGGTATTTAAAAAAGTTATGAAAGTACTGTATATACATTTGTGTTTACAGGTAGAGAAAGCCACAATATAAAAAACAATCCTCCTTCAGTAGTTAGCATGTGTGAAGATGTAAGAGCTTGTCTATCGGTATGTTTTTGGCACAGTCTTGGACCTTTAAATCTGAAGTGTTTCATGGTAGTAATAGTTCCAAGCCCCAATCTCAGAAGTAACCAGTGTGAAGTTCTCATATATGGGAAATATGAGAAATTTGAGAACCAGAAATTAAGGTCATGCAGTTATTTATGACAACACACGAGGTGGAACTCACACTCAAGGCTCCCAGTCCATTGTTCTTTCCACATCCTGGTGTTTTTTCAAGGCATGAGCTCAGATCAACCTGCCACCCAAATGCAGATGAATGTGAATCGGATAACTTGAAAACACCCGTGAGGTAGTAAGTAGGCGGCTTTGACGTCAGTTGCTGCTGTAGACAAAGGGACACTTGTGTGTGTGTCTAAATCCAGATGATTTTTATTTTCTAAGTTATGCCATGGAGGACTATAAAAAAAATCTTTCCACTCTGGCCACAGCAGGTATGTGATAGGGATTTGTAGAGAAGCTCATAGACAGAAGGCATCAGCAAAGATTCTCTTATGGAAGTCCCTGTTTTGCAAAGATTTAAGCAGTAGCAATTAGAAGCACAGATTCTAGAACAATAAAAGAATCATTGATAAAATCTGTGCCCTTGAAACTGGACGTGGAGGAACTGAAGAGAATGAGAAACTCTGGAATATGTATAACTGTGAAAATGGAAGCACACCCCTCCCCCACCCACCCCACCAAAGGACCAATGTGGCACTCTGGAGCGAAAGGAGTCAAGGAGTGAATGAGCAGAACCAACCTGACCAAAAACATAGGGCTGCTTGCCACAGGACCGGCACAGGACGTCAGTCACCCTAGTGCTACCTGGCTGAAGGCTCCACCAGCATCTAGAGCACGGGAGCTGTGCAACACTAAAATTATACTGTGATTATAATACGTGTACTTGAAATATGGCACAGCTATCTCAACTTACATTATTTCCATTGTGTAATTTAGTTGCCTTGAACGAATCCTTCTATTGCTTGAGTAAAGAGAACTCCTTAAAAAAAAAGAGAGAGAACTCCTTTATTCTGTTAAAGATAGATGTCTGAACTGGGTGGAACTCACTAACGTGTGCTTACAGCCCTGATTGTTGCCCAGCGTCGGCAGACCAGGACAACATCCCCAGGAGAGGATGGTGCCCAAACAGGCCCCGGTTCCATGGAGATATGCCACTTCTCACATATATGAAACAAAAGCTCCACGCAGCAAAATCCAGAAATCCTTGCAAGTGTAGAAATATATACATTTTTCGGGATTACAAACTTACTATTTTATGTGTGAAATTAACTGTACATCTCACAGGGCATTCTTAAATATTCTAAAGGTTATCTGAGTGAATGGCAAGATAAATTATTTCCCTTGAATGTTTTTAAATACCCTAGGCCTTCATAAAATAAATTATGTCCCATTCATATTTTTAGATATTCCACGTCTTTCTCAGGACACGACAGCCTTAACACTGGAACAAATTCCAAGGACATTTAAGTGGATGCAGCTTCTCTTTCAACCTGAATTTACCTTTAGATATCTCCTTTAAAAAAATAGCTTGTTTGTTTATTCATCACTTAATTGGAGTTACAATTTAAGGCACAGATCTAAAATGTTCAGTTTGATGAGTTTTGGCATTTGTAAATATCCATGAAACCACCACCCCAAACAAAATATGGAACATTTTCATCATCAGAAATTTCCCTTATGCTATCTTCCAGTCAGTTTTACCCCACTTCTAAATCCAACCACTTTCTGACTTCCATCATAAATTTATTTTGCCTGTTCTTACATTTCATATTCATTCAATCAAGTAGTGTGTGTTGTGTGTGTGTGTGTGTGTGTGTGTATTCTTTCATTCAGTGTTTTTGAGATTCATCCATGTTGCTGTATTTGCCAGAAGTTCTTCCTTTTTACTGCTGAATGGTGTCCCATCATGTGGCTGTGCCATAATCTGTTTACACATTCTGTTGTTGACACTGGAGTTTTCCAGTTTAAGGCTGTTATGGGAAAGGCTGCTATAGATATTCTTGAATTAGTCTTTCTTTTTTCCTTTTTCTTTTTTAAGAGTTTATTTATTTTTTTTTTTAATTTTTTTTTTCAACATTTATTTATTTTTGGGACAGAGAGAGACAGAGCATGAATGGGGGAGGGGCAGAGAGAGAGGGAGACACAGAATCGGAAACAGGCTCCAGGCTCTGAGCCATCAGCCCAGAGCCTGACGCGGGGCTCGAACTCACGGACCGCGAGATCGTGACCTGGCTGAAGTCGGACGCTTAACCGACTGCGCCACCCAGGCGCCCCAAGAGTTTATTTTTTAAAGTTTATTTATTTATTTTGGGAGAGAGAGAAAGAGAGAGGAAGTGTGTGTGTGTGTGTGTGAGAGAGAGAGAGAGAGAGAGAGAGACAGAGAGAGTGTGGGGGAGGGGCACAGAGAGAGGGAGAGAGAATCCCAAGCAGGCTCTGAGCTGTCAGCAGAGAGACCGATGTGGGGCTCAAACTCATGAACTGTGAGATCGTGACCTGAGTTGAAGTCAGAAGCTTAGCCAACTGAGCCACCCAGGAGCCCCTATATTTTTCTTTTTTAAAAAGTCTTATTTTGAAATAATTTCAAAATTATTCAAATAATTTCATAATTGAAATAATTTCAAAAATTATTTTTGCAGCTACCAAAGTTACAAAAATTAAAATGACACAAAATCACACATATACCCTTTATCCAGATTTATTGATTGTAAATATCTAACTTTTGTTTTATCATTTGTGTGTGTGCTATTTTGTGTGTGTGTGTGTGTGTGTGTGTGTGTGTGTGTTCTTGAATCATGTGAAGGCCCTTTACCCCAAAATGATGGCCCTTTACTCCTACAAAGTTCAGTGTAGGTTTCCTTAAAATATGGATATTCTCTAATATAACCACAGTACAGATCTTCCTTGACTTATAATGGGGTTACATTCTGATAAGCCCATCAGAAGTTGAAAATATTGTAGGGGCATCTGGGTGGCTCAGTCGGTTAAGCGTCTGACTTCACCTCAGGTCATGATCTCATGGTTCGTGAGTTGGAGCCCCACGTCGGGGTGCTGACAGCTCAGAGTCTGGAGCCTGCTTCGGATTCTGTGTCTCCCTCTCTCTCTGCCCCTCCCCCACTCCTGCTCGCTCTCTCTTTCAAAAATAAATAAATCAAAAAAATTAAAAAACAAAAAAGAAGTTGAAAATATTGTAAATTGAAAATGCATTTAATACCCCATGACCTACTGAACACTATAGCTTAGCCTAGCCTACCTTGATCATGCTTAGAACACTCACATTAGCCCACAGCTGAGCAACATCATCTCACACACAAAGCCTATTTTATAATAAAGTGTTGAAAATCTTACGTAATTTATTGAGTACTGTACTGAAAGTGAAAACCAAAATGGTTGTATGGTTACAGAATGGTTGTCAGTGTATCTGTCGTTGCCCTTGTGATCGCATGGCTGATGAAACCTTGCTGTCCCTCATCCCACAAACAACAAAATCCAGTTTAGGGTTAGCTACTGCTTTAATCGTCACCTCTTTTTAGCCTCCTTTAATCTGGAATGTTTTTAAAGCCTTTCTTTTTATGACACTGACATTTTTCACAACAACAGTACCCCTCTCTTGTTTAAAAAATGTTCTTCATTTTGGGTTGTTCTGATGTATCTTCCTGGTTAGATTCACATTATGCATTCTAGACCAAAATACTGCATAGGGGATGTTGTATCCTCAGAATAGCACATTTAGAGGCATAAGATATCCATCTGTCCCACCCTGGTGTTGTTGATTTGAATTGCTTAGTCAAGATGTTGTCCAATTTATTCACTAAAATCACCATTTTTTACTGTTGTAATTAATAGGTGGTCTATGGGAAGATAATTTAGGATTATGAAAATATCCTGTTCCTTATCAAAATTTCCTCCTGGATTTAGCATCCATTGGTGGTTTTTGCCTGATTCAATCTTTACTATGATTATTGCAAAATGGTAATCTTTCAACTTGTGTACTCCTCCACATTTACCAGTTTGTCCTCAGCATTGAACTATAATTAAGAGCTCTCTCCTCTGCTTCCTTATTTATTTATTATAGATATGAACTCATTAATTTCTGTTTCTTCATTGGCTTATAATTCGTTACTGTGCTTATTTTGGTGCCCAAATTATCCCAGATTTGGCCAAGAGGAGTCTCTTCAAGAGGGCTCTTGTGTTTTTGTGACATGCTTCATCTTTTTTTTTAACCACTTCTTATTTTCTGGCATAAGTAGCGCTTTCAGACTTGTACTCACTTTGTTCCATGCCTAGAATTAGCCATGTCTTTGAGGGGCCCTCGTTCATTTTAGTGAAGAATGATATTAAAGACCAAGATCTTTAATAGTAGGTACGAGGCATGATCATTGCTACCAGCATCTTTGCTTCTTGGTCCTTTCAGTGGACAGAATTAAGAAATACACAAATGTTTACACATATATACGAATGTACACCTGCAAAAACATACACATACATGTTGCGACCAGCGCAACAAACACCGAGCTCAGGGTCCTGAGGGTAGGGGAATGTAAGAAAGAAAAGAAGAGAAGCCAGTTTGGGAACAGGAGGGTCCCCTGGGCTGATGGCCCAAGTGGCGGCTTTATTGTTGCTGTACACAATCTTTTATATCAAGACTTTTATGGATCAGGTCATTCTAAGAATAAACAGGTTTCACATGATCGCTGCCAGCCAAAACATTTAGTTCTGTGCACCTTGAACTTTCTAAACGGGTCACAACAAGACCTTGTTGATAGATTGCTAGCAAAACACAGTTCCCATGTTTGTTCCTCTTTGACCCGGGGTAGAAAAAGGGGGGTAACATTACTGCCAACACCCACAGACCACAGGCTTCAGGAATTAGCTTTCTCAGCCTTGACAAGGCTTTCGTATGCCTTTGCAAGTGGGGGAATGGGAGGGGGAACCACCGGGTTGGCTGAGTCAACAGGGAGACGTTGCTCGACCGGGTCTCAGCCTGGCACCGGGGTCCGGCCTCCCACACATACATACTTATACACACACACCATATACATATTTTAGAAGTCATAAATTCATGCCTGAGATCTCCAATTCCAATCCATCCCCTCAGCATCCTTTTCTCATTTTCTTCCATTCCTTATTTGTATGCTCCCTCTCTCCACAGGATATCTAGCTCCCAACAACATCTGTATGTTGCTCAGTCCTGTAATACACTCTAACGTAACTTAGAATCACTTTGCTGACACTACTATAATAAACGAATCTCTAAAATGAGTCCAAGATTCACTTGTAATTCTTTTCTACTCCCCACCTTGCCCAAGACTAAGGGCGCACAGTCAAACATTTATCTGTAAGTTACTTGGCTTCCTTCCATCTTTCCTTCCTTGGTTCTTTTCTTCCTTAATCTTTTTCCTTCCAGTATGGTTATGGTATTCATTTGAAATACAGTTAGGTTCGTGTCATTTCTTTTGCTTAGAGTTTTTTATTTTCCTCCCATTCTTAGCGTTTGAATTTAATTTTTGAATGTGTAGGACATAAATATGCTTTCAAGATCCAAAATTTTGCAAAAAGATATTCTCAGAAAAGTGATACTCCCTTCACATCCCTTCCCACCCTCTTTCTTCCCACCCTTTGTATGCCACCAATTTCATTGTTATCTGGTTTGCTGGTTAGCGTTTCTTTTTGTAAAGATAAGCAAATATATGTATATATCCCATTTTCCCTTCTTTTGTATGTAAAAGGTAGGACCTGTTTAAGCTCTTATGCTTTATTTTTTTTTAAGCTTATTTATTTATTTTGGGGTGGGAGGGGCAGAGAGAGGGAGAGAGAGAGAGAGAGAATTCCAAGCAGACTCTGCACTGTCCGCATGGAGCCCAATGTGGGGCTCAAACCCATGAGCCATGCAATCATAACCCAAAACAAAACCAAGGGCTGCAATCATAACCCAATACGAAACCAAGGGCTGGATGCTTAATTGACTGAGCCACCTAGGCTCCTCTCTTATGCTTTTTTAAAATCTTAAGGGCACCTCCTGAAATAACTTCCTTGCAGTTTTTAGAGATCTGCTCTGTTATTTTTTACAGCTGCATAGAATTCATTGTGTGTCTGTGCCAAAGATTTTTCAATCCATATCCTATATTTAAGTCTTTGATTAGTTTCCATTATTTCATAACTTCAAATCATGCTTCAAGAAGAAGTAATCCTGTGCCTATATGTTTTTTTGTTTTGTTTTGTTTTGTTTTGTTTTGTTTTGTTTAAATTTCTGGAGTGTACCTACTTCCTTGTGTATCTAAATTCCTAGAAGTAAGATTGTTGGGTTGAGGCATATATGCATGTATGGTTTTGTATTTGTTTCCATATTGCCAAATTCCCCATACTTTTTTCATTCTCACAGTGATGTATGAGGGTGTCTGTTTTCCCCATAGTCTTCTCACAGAGTAACATTGTCAAGCTTTTCAATTTTTGCCGACGTTACAGGTAAGAAATGTATATCAGTAGAGTTTATTTTTCATTTCTCTTATGAGTGACGTTGAACATCTTTCAATATATCTAAAGACCATTTTTTATATCTCTTTTTGTGAATTGTCTTTTTTTGTCATTTGTCCATTTTTCTTTGTTTTTTCCCCCAAGTTTTATAAATTCTTTATAAATTAGGGAGATTAGCCCATTATCTGCAAAACAGTTTGCAAATATGTTCTTCTAGTTTGTCATTTATCTTTTGACATTGCTTACACTGTTTTTTGACATATCAAAGCTTAAAAATTTTCATTACTTATATTTTTTATTTTTTTTCTTTTACTGCATCAGGATTTGTTAGTCATAGTTAGAACACCTTTTCTGATACATAGGTTATAGAAGAATTCACCCACCTTTTCCTATAGATTCCCCATACACGTGTAGCAGGATAATTTCTTAAGATATCAGTTTTTGTTTTCTCTCATCAGTTTTCCCTTTCCCTTCTCCTACTCAGGGAGCAAGTTCTATGCATCATTACCTCAGCTGGGCTCTGTACGAGGGCTGCATGACTTTTGATCATCAAAGCTTAAAGGGAGCCTGGGGTTTGAGGAGAATGAAAAGGTCCTGCCAGAGACTGCAGGAGACAGGGGTTCTTTAACTGTATAGTGTACCAGCTCCAGCTGGAGGCTAAGTCAGAACACCTAGCCTCATCCAAGATCTCCTGACTTGAAGGGAACTGTGCAGGCTGAGACAATGACACTCCAGTCACAGTGAGTGCAGAGGACTGATAAATGGAGGGGCCTCTACAAAGCCTTTGTGAAGTGTTAGACTCCAGAACTTTGACACCCTCCATCCCAAAAGGAAAAAAGACTAAGTTTATCTATTTGTTTTATATTTCAATTTCATTTTAAATATATAACGGTTTCAAAATAGTTCTGGGATAACTGGAGATCCACATGCAAATGAGACAAATGAAATGAGAATGAAATTAGACAAATACTTCACATCGTATGCAAAAATTAACTGTAGGGGTGCCTGGGTGGCTCATTCAGTTAAGCGTCTGCCTTTGGCTCAGGTCATGATCTCAAGGTTTGTGACTTTGAGCCCCTCATCAGGCTCTGTGCTGACAGCTCAGAGCCTAGAGCCTGCTTCGGATTCGGTGTCTCCCTCTCTCTATGCTCCACACTCCTGCTCGTGTTCTGTCTGTCTCTCAAAAATAAACAAAGGGGTGACTGGGTGGCTCAGTCGGTTGACTCCTGGCTTTGGCTCATGTCATGATCTTGTGGTTCATGGGTTTGAGCCCTGCATCGGACTCTGTGCTGACAGCTCAGAGCCTGGATCCCATTTTGGATTCTGTGTCTCCCTCTCTCTCTGTCCCTCCCTTGCGCTTAGTCTGTCTCTCTCTCTCTTAAAAATAAACATTAAAAAATTTTTTTAATTAAAAAAATTAAAAAAAATTAACTCCAAATGGATCAAAGATCCAAATGTAAGAGCTAAAACTATAAAACACTTAGGAAGAAACACAGGGGATACATTTTCATAACCTTAGATTTGGCAGTGGATCCTTTGATATGTCATTAAAAGTACAAGCAACAAAGGAAAAAATAGATAAATTTGACTTGAACAAAATTAAAAACTTTTGTGCATTAAGGGACATTATCAAGAAAGTGAAAAGACAGCCTAAAGAATGGAAAAAACTATATGCAAATCATGTATCTGATAAGGATCTAATGACCAGAATACGTAAAGAACTTTACTTGACTTGAAAAGACATTTCTCCAGGGGCGCCTGGGTGGCGCAGTCGGTTAAGCGTCCGACTTCAGCCAGGTCACGATCTCGCGGTCCGTGAGTTCGAGCCCCGCGTCGGGCTCTGGGCTGATGGCTCAGAGCCTGGAGCCTGTTTCCAATTCTGTGTCTCCCTCTCTCTCTGCCCCTCCCCCGTTCATGCTCTGTCTCTCTCTGTACCAAAAATAAAAATAAAAACGTTGAAAAAAAAAAAATTTTAAGAAAAGACATTTCTCCAGAGAAGGTGCGCAAATGACCAGCAAGCACATGAAAAGATACTCAGCATCATAGGTCATTAGGGAGATGCAAATCATTACCACAATTCACATTCACTAAGATTGCTATAATAAAAACAAACAAACAAATAATAGGTGTTGATGAGAACAGGGAGAAGTTGAAACCCTCATTCACTGTTGGTGGGAATATAAAATAATTCAGTTGATGTGAAAAGGAGTTTGGTGGCTCCTCAAAAAAGTTAACATAGATAGGACATCTAGCTGGCTCAGTCAGTAGAGTATGTGACTCTTGATCTCAGGGTTGTGAGTTCAAGACTCACGTTACATGAAAAGCTTATGTAAAAAAAAAAAATTGTCATAGAATTACCATATGTCCAAGTAATTATATTTCTAGGTATATATCCCAAAGAATTGAAAACAGGTGTTCAAGCAAATACTTCAACATATCTGTTCATGGCAGCACTATTAACAATGTCCAAATGTCCATTAGCTGATGAGTGGGTAAATAAAAAAAGTGGCTGGGGCGCCTGGGTGGCGCAGTCGGTTAAGCATCCGACTTCAGCCGAGTCACGATCTCGCGGTCCGTGAGTTTGAGCCCCGCGTCAGGCTCTGGGCTGATGGCTCAGAACCTGGAGCCTGTTTCCGATTCTGTGTCTCCCTCTCTCTCTGCCCCTCCCCCGTTCATGCTCTGTCTCTTTCTGTCCCAAAAATAAATAAAAAAACAAAACAAAACAAAACAAAAAAACGTTGAAAAAAAAAGTGGCTGATTCATAACATAGACTGTTATTCAGCCATAAAAAGATTGAAGTACTAATAAATGCTACAATGTGGATAAACCTTGAAAACATTATGCTATGTAAAATAATCCAGACACAAAATGTCACACAATGGATGATTTCGTTTATTTGAAATATCTGGAATAGATAAATCCATAGAGATGGAGAGCAGATTGGTAGTTGCTGGGGCTGGGATCAAGGGAGAGTGGGGAGCAACTGCTTACTAGGTATGGGGTTTTCTTTTGGAACGATGAAAATATTTTAGATCTAGGCAGAGGTGGTAGTTGCATAATCTTGTGAGTGTTCTAAATGCCGCTGAATTGTTGACTTTAAAAGACTTAATTTTAGGGGTGCTTGGGTGGCTCAGTTGGTTAAGTATCCGCCTTTGGCTCAGGTCATGATGTTCAAGCCCGGTGTTGGGATCTATGCTGACAGCTCAGAGCCTGGAGCCTGTTTTTGGATTCTGTGTCTCCCTCTTTCTCTGGCCCTTCCCTGCTTGAGCTCTCTCTCTCTTGTTCTCTCTCTTTCTCAAAAATAAACATTAAAAAAGTTTTTAAAAAGATTAAAATATTTAATTTTGTTATGTGAACTTCACCTCATTAGAATTTTTCTTAAATGTAATATATGATGTATTTACATGGTTAAAAACTTAAAGATACCAATTTATTCAGTGTAAATATTTCTTTCTGCATCTTACCCCCACTCAGTTACCTTTCCTACAGTCAATATTATCAACCTCATGAATATCCTTCTAAAGATATTATATTTGCCCATAAGCAAATAAGTATATGTTATTTCCTTTCTACTCTTTTTATGAATGGTAACATTTAACATACTATTCTGCTCCTGGCTCTTTCTTCTGCTTAATGTTATATTTTGAGATCATTTCATATTAGTACATATAATCAATATTCCATCACATTCATCTAACCTGTCCTCCACTTGTGGGACTTAAAGAATGTTCCTAATTCTTTGCTTTTACAAAGGTACCTTATATCTATGATATTTCACTGCCTGAGAGTACATTTAAAGAGTCAATTCCCTGAAGTAATTTACTGAGTCATAGGATGTGTGCATTTCTAACTATTTTTAAGCTATTGATCAATTGTTCTACAATTTGTACTAATTTACATGCCTCCCAGAAATGTTAATAAAAAATTACATAATGTGTTATCAAACTTTGGATCTTTGCCATTTTGATAGGTGAGAGTAAGTATCTAAGTGAGGCTTTATTTTCTCTATGTGTGAGAAAAACCTCTTTTCGTATTAATTTTAATTTTTTATTATATGAACTATATTTCTCATATTATTTACCCATTTTTTAAATTCAGATTATGGCCTTTTTCTTACAGATTTGAAGGTACTTTTAGGAAAATAACCACTGGTCTATGAAATGAAGTACAATTTTTTTTCCTACAGTTTTCTTTCTGCTCTGTTTGCAGTGTTTTGTGTCACGAAAAAAAAAATTTTAAAGTAGGCTTCATGCCAAGCATGGAGCCCAATGTGGGGCTGAACTCATGACCCTGAGATCAAGAGATGGACACTTAACCAACTGAGACACTCAGGTACCTCAAGAAATTATTTTTAAGAGGCCAAATTTATTAATTTTTTTCTTCGATAGCTTCTGGATTTTAATATTTGTGAAGGTCTTCCCCATACCAAGATTATAAGATAATTATTTCATGAAGAATTCTTTCCTCTCTTTTTTTCTCATAGTTTTATGGTTTCTTTAATTTTTTTTCTTTTTGTTCATTCTTTGAGCAATTTGGAAATTATTCTGTTTGGAGAATGAAGTATGTATGGATCATAGTCATTTTTCAGATGATTCGGGATTAGAGAAAAATAAGACTTGGTTTCTTCCCTTGTGACGGTTTCTTCCATTTAAATAAATAAGCATTATAGAAGCTGTGACAGAAATCTGAACAGAGTGCTTTGGGGACATCAAGGGAAGGAAAACAGAGTCCAGAAAAGGCTTCATAAAGAAATAGATATCCAATACTTACTGACAATCTCAATGACCATTCCTATACCCTTCTGGAAACTCTTCCAATCATGACTTCTGTGATCCTCATGACTCCAGATTCCCATATTGCCTCTTTAATTATTCTCACTGTCCTGGATTGTTTTCTTTCCTCCATTGATCAAATATATGTGTTCTACAGGATTATATTTCACTTCCCAACTGCCCATTCTTCTTTCTAATTCTTTTTCAGTTCCAAATATTCTCTTTTTTGTATATGAAGACCTCTAAGTCCATATACATTTTTTTCTGAGTGTATAACTAAAACTGTTTATTATATCTGGGATTTTATATTTATGAGTATTTGATTAGTATGTGTTCCCCCTACTAGACTGTTCTGCATAAAGACTGTTTTGTTTTTATCACCACTGGTCCCAGTTCCTGGCATATAGTAAGTCGTTAATAAATATTTTCATATAAATAAATGTTTAGTACTGATCTCTTTTCCCTAAAAACTAGTTCTTAATTTTTTGATTACTTGCTGAGCATTTCCACCAGGTATTCCTTTTAGCTCCTCAAAATCAATTTGCTCAGTTAAACAAACACTGAGATTCTGGCTAACACTGTATAGGACCTGAGGATATATTTACTCTAAATAACAGAAAACACAATAGTAAGTGCATATGGTTTTAATCCTTGTGACTTAGGGCAGCACTCTGCAGTAAGTTAAGTTCTATTTTTAACTTTTTGTTGAAACTCCACACTGTTTTCCACAGTGGCTGCACCAGTTTGCATTCCTACAAACAATGCAACTTACCAACAAGTGATTCTTTTTTAAGCAAAGATGAAAATGATGAATTTTTCCTGGTGACTTGAGGTGTTTACCTTGTTAGAGAAATGAATGCTAGTTTCTCTTAAAAAACATGCAACTATTCAGTAATAGAATTATATATGAGACAGAGGTAGCACAAAGGGAATGATTAACTTGGCAGGAGGTGGGGAGTTGGGGAATGTGGTCAGAAAAGACGGTTTGCAGGAGGAGACCATCAAAGCTTTATTTTAAAGGATGAACTGAGTGGGGAGTGAGGATATTAGGGGAGAAAGGGGTTGGTATTTCAGGTAGAAGGAATAGAATATTCTAGGGAAGACCACAGAGGGGGAATATCAGTGTGTATTTATCTCCTAGGGCAGAGGTGGAATATGTCTTTTCCAGGAGAGGAGTGCCAGGGTAGGAATTCAGAGAGGTAGGCAGGGCTTATGTCAGAACTAGCTTTGTGGAAGGTGCTTCACGTCGGATTTGGAATTTACCTTGGTGATTAGGAACTAGTGAGGAATCAGTCATCTGCATCTAATTATCTTCCCTGGCAAGAATGTTCCACTTCTGTGCTCCTGACTTCAGGTAACTAATGTCATCCTCTCAGGCACTCAACCAGGAAATATTGAAGTAAATTTAAAACTTTCCTTTCCATTAAATAACAATCTCACCATCCCCATCCAATTTGAACCCACAAAGTGTTTTCCTTCCTGTTTGCTTGTGCTGCCTGACTCAGGTGCTTACAACCTTTCACCTAGATTATTTCAAGAGTGTTCAGACTGGATTCTCTGCTTGGTATTTCTTCCTGCAATCCATCCTACACGCTGCCACTGGCATGGTCTTTTTAAATAAAAGCTGAGATCATAACTCTTCCCCCAAACCTGGACTCCTCCCTCTTACATGCAGAATAAAATTCTACCTGGTTGAATGGGTGTTTTAGATCTTCCACCTTGACTTCCATTAAACATTTCAAGCTTTTTTCTTATTTCACACCCTTTCATGAACCTCCACCCAACACCAGACTTAATCATCTTGCTTTGTGCCTTCTTGTCTTTGTATCTTTGCTTCTGTTATATCTTCTCCTTTTTAAAAAAGTTTATTTATTTTGAGAGAGAGAGACGTAAGAGGGGCAGAGAGAGAAGGAGAGAGAGAGAATCCCAAGCAGGCACTGTGCCATCGACGCAAGAGCCTGAGGCAAGGCTCAAACTTACAAACTGTGAAGTCATGACCTGAGCTGAAACCAAGAGTCGGACGCTTAATCCACTGAGCCACCCAGGCAGTTCTTCTCCTAAAGCCCCTTCCTTCCATCTGTTTTTCAAGGCTTGGCCCCAATCACATCAGCTGCATAACAAATTACCCAAACTTAGTGGCATAAAACAATGGTAAACATTTATTGTCTCTCACAGTTTTTATGGGTTATTTTGGAGCATCTTGGTGTAGCGTTCTGGCTCTGGATCGTTCATAAGGCTGCATTCACCCGTGGGGGTGGAAGATTCTGCTTCCAAGGCTGGTAAGCAGGTACTGGCTCTTGGTGGGAATCCATAATTCTTCTCTAGAGCTGTTTGAGTGTGCTTCATAGTTTCCCTGAGAGCAAGCAATCCAAGAGACCAAGGTGGAAGCCACAATGCCTTTTATGATCTGGTCTCAGGAGTCACATGCTGTCACCTTCACCACATTCATTCTGTCACAAAGACTAATCCTGATGTGAGGGAGATTACACAAGGGCATGAATACTGGAAAGCAAGGATCATTGGGGATGATAATGGAGGATGGCTAACATAACAACTCTTCAAGAGGCTTTCCAGATTCTCTAACTCCCTGTGCCCTTCTTTTCTCTGTCCGCTATCCTGTGCATACCAAATTGCCTGATTGTTAACGGAGATGTAAAAATCAGAGCTCTTGGATAGCTTCCAATAAAATCACATTTTTCTTAATTATTAACTATTATAAAGTGTGGACCTGAAAAATTGCTTTGGTTAATTATCAGAGGGCATGTACTAAGGAAATTTGTTCTGTAAAATCTTAAGTTGTCAGAAACTCTGTTGTTTCAAACTCATATTAGTGAGAGAGAGGGAGATGTAAACCATCGAAGTAAGTCACTTTGACTTGGAGAAGCTGCCTCTGAGTTTCAGAAAAGGGGTTTTTGGACACAACATTCTACATTGCTCTTAAATTTAAGTTACTAAGGGAATAGAACCCAGAGTAGACTTCTCAACTCAGGTCTGATTATTAACTCTTTATATACAGATCTGATTTGCTCTGAGTCTATTAAATACTGTTTCATTTAGATTTTATCTAAACTCCTTTCTTCTAATAGTATAATGACCCCCCATTTCTTCCTTTTTTTTTTTGGAGACACACCCGTAATTCCTCTGCTGTGTGGCATCCTCTCTGTAGCAAGTTAATAAACTTAACTTTGTTGGGTTACAGGTTTGTCCTTTGTGGTTTTACCTGATGGGCTTTATGAACAGCTAAAATTATTTGAACACACATTAACTAATTTCATTTTTTAAGAATCGCTTATGCTTTTTGAACAAGGGTACCTTTTAGAATATCTTGCCCAATGAGTCATTTTTATCTTTCCTCTGATCTGTAGTCTATTTCCTAAATATATCTTTCCTCTAAACTTGCATGCCCTTCCTTCATTGCTACAAACTTCAAGATAATATGTCACTTTCTCTCATGGTTCCTAACACTTTTATATTACTGTGCAATTTATTGGTGAATTAATAATATTCCCTCTTGTCCTCTTGCATGGCTCTTTCTCTGGTCCTTTAGGATTCAGCTACAAAATCATTTTCTGTCAAGCCCTAATTGAAAATCCTAGTCAAAACTAAACATTTTCTTTTTTCATGCTGTCATAGTGCTTTGTCCATACCTTTAGTGTGACACTTACATATTTATAATTTTTTTCAGGGGCACCTGGTGTCTCAGTCGGTTAAGCATCCAACATCAGCTCAGGTCATGATCTCACCGTTTGTGGGTTCGAACCCCACGTCAGGCTCTGTGCTGACAGCTGAGGGTCTAGAGCCTGCTTCCGATTCTGTCTCCAACTCTGTCTGCCCTCTCCTGTTCACACTCTGTCTCTCTCTCTCTCTCAAAAATAAATGAAACATTAAAAAAGATTAAAAAAAATTTTTTTTTCATATTTTTTCCTCCTCTACCAGCCTTTGGAGAACAGGGATTGTGATCTGTTTATCTTTGTATCCTCTGTGCATACCAAATTGCCTAATTGTTGAATGAGGTAATGAAAATGTCTACATGCCAAATGGAGAATTTAGTAGAAAACTCCACCTTCGAAAAATGTAAACAGTTACCCCCCCCCCCCCCCTTTGTGATTCTTGTAATCTGTATTAGGTTATCTCCCAGTTTATACTGGGAAAACACCTAGGAAAAGTTTTGTGGGCTACTTTAATATGGGCTACTTTAACACGTAGGCTACTTCAATATGTGTTTTTATTATGCAAGGTTTTATGCATTTATTTTCTGACTCCAGCTTCTTCAACCGAAGACAAGGATTCACTAAGTTACTGTACATATGCCAGTCTAAATGCTAGGGATAATGATTTCTGCAGCATAGTGCCAGCCAGAAGAATGCTGTAATCTGTAATGCCCTTCTGATTCTGGGAGTAAGGCCAACGCTCCCACAACGCACAATTGTTATTTCTGAATGTCCCTTTGCAAAGAACAGTGTTTCTCAAACTTTTTGTTTGATCAGACCCACATTAAAGAAATACACTTTATCACTGCTTGGGACACATGGTTACAAGACTGGAATAAAAATTTCTCAAAACAACTCGTTTACATGTGATGCACTATGAGATTTTTCTGTCGTCTATCCTTACCGATCTCTCTCTCCAACACACATATACACACAGATGGTCTCAATCTACCAAACTGATTCCACAGTCCCCTAGAGATTATAACCCTTGGCTTAGAAAAACTGGCTTGTAAAAAGGTTCTCCATTTGTAGTCATTCTTCCCACATTTTCCTATATCTCTTCGGAGTTTCCGACGGTTATTTTCGTCTGAATAATTACGGTGCCTTCGGTTTTGTGTAAATGTTCTGTGATGGGGCCATTCCCCTTCTTCCTGCGCTCCTTTAAGAGGGTGGTAACGGCCCTTCACCGTGCAGGGGGGGAAAGGGGGAGGTGGAGTGGCAGGTCCCACCAGGTCCGGTGCAGGGCAGGCTCGCTTTTCCAGTTCTTGGGCAAGGTCGGTGTGTGCGGAGGTGGGAGTAGAGGTGAGGCAAGGGAAGCAACCAGGCCGGGGAGAACTAATGAGCACCAGACCAAGGACCCACAGCGTCTCCGCGCCGGCAATCCCGGCGACTCTGCGGGGGTCCGCGCGTGCGCAGAAAGCATCCCAGGACTGTTCCGGCCTCCGTGGCGCCCGCGCGCGCTCCCGCCGAGCTGAAGTCAGGGGTGGGCTCCAGCGCGCGGACGACGCGGCGGCGCGCGCTAGGGGGCGGTCCTGCGCGGCCGGCACCTCCCTCCCTCCGCGCGCCCCTCTCCTCCCAGTCTGCCCCGCGCTTCCTGCACTAGGGTATCCGCTGCCGCCGCCGTCGCTGCCGCCGCGTCCCCGTTCCCGGCTCGCTTGCACTGGCGGTGCTATGGCGGCCTTCAGCAAGTACTTGACGGCGCGAAACTCCACGCTGGCCGGGGCCGCGCTCCTGTTGCTTTGCCTGCTTCACAAGAGGCGCCGCGCCCTCGGCCTGCACGGGTAAGAAGGCCCCTGGCCGCGCCGCCTTCCCGGGCCCGAGCGGGCGCGCCCCGCGCGCTCTCCCTTCTCTCCTGGCGCCGGGTGGCGGGTCCCTTTGCCCGGCGGGGTCAAGCGTAGAGGCCGGCCACGGCTGCTGCCAGGTTCCAAAGTCAGGGCGTCTGGGTTTCCCTGCGGCGCCGTTGTCCCCAGTGTTCCCTGCGCCCCGCACTCTGCCCCCGGGATGTGACTCCCCACACCCTCTAGCAAACCTGTGCCTCTGCCCCGGGGCCTCGTTTCCAGTGCTCTCTGTGCCTTTTCACTGCCTCCAGGAGTGTGAATCTTTCTCCAGCGCCCCCTGGCATTCTTGTGCCCCGGCCGCGAGGCTGTTGCCCCCAGCCCACCTGCTGTGCCAACTTTCTGGGTATGTTCTAGTTTTGTCATCTCATTTCCTGAGAGACCGTGGGTTTGCCTTGTGGACGTGTATGTATGATTTGAGACTGAGGATTGTACTCGCCAGGCTGGAGGCTGTTGTCTCAGTCACTTGGCTGGGGTTTGACACGATTCCCTAGTAGTTGTTGAAAGTCGTGATGATGGTTCCTGCCAACTATCCTGGGTCCATTTGGCAAGATTGCTTTTGTAAAGTGGTTTCCCCATGGAGGTGGTCAGTGAACTCCCTGGCATTTCATCCGGAAAGGCTCAAGTGGTTCCGTAGTATTTGGAACGCAAGTTTCCCTCCTCTGGCTCTTGAGGTGGAAGGTCAAAGTGTGATTTGGCTGAGGATCAAGATCCTTTTTGATTATATTCCGCTGCTTTCTCCTCGAGAGAACTTAAGGTTTAGCTTTAACTTTGGGCGATTGTAAGATAAGAGGAAGGAAAAGAGTATTGAGTTACTGTTGTGGGGTTACAGACATAATTTTTTATTAACTGGGAGACACTTGGCTTCAGCAAATGAATGAGGAAAGGTTACTTCCCAAGCTTTCTTGCCATTCATTGGATATTCCATGTTAAATCTTGGCATACCGCTTTCATGTATTTTATTTCATTCATCTCCCTGGGCAGGTACTGTTGCCTCTTGTTTTTGTTTTGCTTAAAATGTCTGACTAGTAGTAGACTTAGGACTAAATCACTAAGAAGTGACCTTCCTTTCATGAAGTGTTTACTAACGTTCTCCTAGAAGTTTTCCCATCTTACTAAGGTTTGAAGTGATGGTCTTTCTTTTCCTTTCTAAATTTGATTAACAAAGTTGAAAATGATCTGCATCTTTGTCCAGACAATACAGCCCCAATTTGCTTTTCTTCTATTCAATTTGCTTTTAAAATGATTTATTCTGGAAAATATAAACAGTTTTTTTTCTATTGGATTGTATGCTTTCTGAGCTCCCAGTTGGAAATGGAAGTTGTTATCTGGAATATGTCAAAATGTTAAATGCTATAAAATAGCGTTGAATTTTATTAGAGAAATGTTTCAGTGCATAGAACAGGTATTTTAGTGTCAGGTAGGGGATTTGAGGACAGCTCTAACAGATCTGGCTTACTTTGTTTTATCAGAGTATTACATGTGTAATGTGTTTGTAATATAGAAAAGTACACATAAGTGGAGAGCTTCAAGATTTTTACAGATAGAACTCACCCATGTAATCAGCCTTCAGATCTGTACCCAGATAAGAATATTATCAGCATCTCAGCATCTCTTCATGTCCTTTACAGTTACAGTTTAGGTGGCTCCTGATTTATAAGACCATAGATTATTGAGTAAGGAAAGTTTTATTTTATTTTATGTTATGTTATTTTATTTTACATTTACTTATTTTTTGAGAGAGAGAGAGAGAGACAGAGGGAGACACAGAATCAGAAACAGGCTCCAGGCTCTGAGCTGTCAGCACAGAGCCTGAGGCAGGGCTTGAGCCCACGTGCAGTGAGATCATGACCTGAGCCGAAGTCGGACAATTAACCGACTGAGACACCCAGGGGCCCCGAGTAAGGAAAGTTTTAAATATAATCTCCTGGGAAATAGTAGCAAAACAATACAATAGAAATGGTTTTACTGAATTTTAGGTGTTTTTATCATTTACATTTTATTGTAAAATGCGTTAAAACTATCTTTTTTGAGAAACTTAGTAAACTTTTTGGGGGATTAAATTATGCAACAGTTAATTTACTGAACAGAAGATTGTTAACCTTGTGTATTGGCATGGGTAAGGAAAATCTTTATTTTCCACATTAAATATTTTGTGGGAGGAGAATGCAAATTAAGAGCAGATAAGCATGATGTTTAAATTACTGAGATAAAGTAAGCGAATTACTTTAAAACCATTAAGAATGGCATTGAGTCTATTTTTGTAGATGTTATATTTCCAGAAACTTTTGGAGATCTTTCAGATGCTATCTTTGGCTGCACAGTTTGAAGATTAGAAGATTAGAAAATTCTGCCTTTATATTTTACTGGCTTTTCGGGCATCGTTTGTAACAGGGCTAATTAATTTTCCTATCTGGTGCTTAATTAAGGAACCTGTGGCTGCTTGACCTTTTTTCATCTGTGCTTTTATTTTTTTTTTTATTAAAAAAAAATTTTTTTTTTTTTTTAACATTTATTTATTTTTGAGACAGAGAGAGACAGAGCATGAGCAGAGGAGGGTCAGAGAGAGAGGGAGACACAGAATCTGAAACAGGTTCCAGGCTCCGAGCTGTCAGCCCAGAGCCCGATGCGGGGCTCGAACTCAGGGACCACGAGGTCATGACCTGAGCGGAAGTCGGACGCCCAACCGACTGAGCCACCCAGGCGCCCCTCATCTGTGCTTTTAATAATAAGTTTGTCTTAGAAGATATCCCTTAGAATCAAATAGGTAATAGAGCTAGAAAAGCCACTTTAAAAGTTATAATGTCACATTATTCCAAACATTAGGAGAACAAGTAATTTAACTTCCTGAGTTATTTTTTAGTTTTGTTAATGCAGTTTTTTCAAAGTAGGCAGAATAACTACCTATATATACACTTCACTGAAGAAGTACCATCAACATTCTGCCATTCATGTTTCATCTATAGCCCCTTGCCTCCCACTCCTTATTTTTACAGATTTTTAGGTAAATATATATATTGAACAGTATAAATCTTGCTTATACATTTTTTACGTAAATGCAGTACAACAGTGTAACATAGCCCTATCATAAATGAGAACATTTTCATCTTCCTAGAAAGTTGCCTTGTGTTCATTCCTCACTACAGTATACTAACTTTTTTCACCTTAATTTTGCCTAGTCATACATTTTATTTTATTTATTATTTATGGGGAATAGTGGAATCTTTATTTATGGATAAAGGAGAACACATAATCAGTTGAAAGGAAGTTAATGGGTTTCAGAATGTTGTGGGATGGAGAGTGTGTGTGTGTGTGTGTGTGTGTGTGTGTGTGTGTATGTATTACACACACATTAAAAAAATGTATGACAGGGATGCCTGGGTGGCTCAGTCAGTTAAGCATCTGACTCTTGATTTTGATGCAGGTCATGATCCCATGGTTTGTGAGTTCAAGTCCGGTGTTAGACTCTGTGCTGACAGTGTGGAGCCTGCTTGGGATTCTGTCTCTCCCTTTCTCTCTGCCCCTCCCCTGCTTGCACTCTCTCTTTCTCTCTCAAACTAAATAAATAAACTTCAAAAAATATATGACATCTTAGAAAGGATACATTTTTGTTAGGGAGAAGAAATTTAAATGCAAGTTAGTTAAAAATGTAAGGTGGTTACAGAATGCGTTGTACAGACAGATATGCCTTAGAAGTTCTGAGAAAGGGGAGATTAATGTGTTTGAGAAAAGTTAGGGAAGGTTTTATGAAGCTAAGCCCAGAAAGGGGGTAGGAATGGATAACTGCAGATAAATTGAACGTTAATAGCAGCCTTTATCAGATTTTTGTTGCGTTTTGTGATATGAAGATGCTTTGTGGTTCCTTTTTAATCCAGCTTCCACTGCCACCAGAACTCTTTTTAAGAAACACAAATATGATCATGTTATTCCTTCATTAAAGTCTTTTGGCTCTTCTAAAATACAAAATTCTTTTTTAAAATTAAAAAAAGTTTTTTTGATGTTTATTTTGAGAGAGAGAGAGAGAAAGAGAAAGAGAAAGAGAAAGAGAAAGAGACAGAGAAAGAAAACTAGTGGGTGAGAGGCAGAGGGAGAGAGAGAATCCCAAGCAGGCTCCATGTGGTCAGTGCAGAGCCAGACTTGGGGCTCGAACCCACAAACTGTGAGATCATGGCCTGAGCTGAAGTTGGACGCTTAACCAACTGAGCCACCTAGGTGCCCCTCTAAAATGCAAAGTTCTTATCATGAGAAAATCGTGTTCATGATCTGGTTCTTTGGTAGTGCTTCTTATCCTCATCCAGCCAAATGGAATAGCAGTTCTGAGTAGGAGAGTTTGCTCAGCCTTTGCAGTTTGATTGCAATAACTGTCCTCCCCACTACTTCTCCCCTACCCTTTGGTGTTTATTTTCTTTCAAAACTCAGTCCAGTTAACACTTTCTCTTAGGTGTTTTCTGTCTTTTCCTGATTTCCAAATTGATGTTGTCCTTTGCTCTAATGACACTCTAAGCATTTCTCGACTTTAGTAGTTAGCACTCTGCACTCTGTATTGTAGTAGTTTGTTTTCTTGGCTTCTGCCTGCATCATATTGAGTCTCTTGAGGGCATGTACTGTGTCATTCTTAAATTCCTAGTTTGCATATGTTACAGGATAGACAATTAAGTGTTTTATGGGGTACACAAATTACATAGGGTAGTTGAAGAATTTTTAAGTGTGATTGTCTGATAGACAGTTGGAGATGTAGGACCAGTAAAAACATGAGTAGAAATTACATGAGTGGGAAATTATAAGCCAATTTTAGAGGGCAGACAAAGACACCAGTTGCACTGCTGTAGTATTTTATGATCTTAAAACAAACAAACAAACAAACAAAGAAAAACCCACGAAAAACAAAAACAGAACAAAGCAGTTTCTTTCCCTTCCCATGAATGCTTGTCAAGTTCAGATTTCTCATCCTGAATTTCAGAGCCCTCCCTCACCTGGTCTCACCTTACCTGGCTAATCTTATCTGCCATTGCCTGCCAATGAGTACTCCGTGTTCCAAATAGGCAATTTTGCACTGTTCTCTGAACAGGCCACACTCATTCTAGGTTTTGAAGCTTTATTCATATTAACCATCCTTGGAATATCTCTAGATTTTCTGTTTTTCAGCTCTTATCCTTTAAGGTTTAGGTTAGAGTCACCCTTTTCGTGAAGTATCATTCAACAACTCTGGATGATCTAAATAATGATTCTTTTAACTTTCTGAAGCATGAATTTAGCATACCTTTTCCTTTGGATCAAACCATTTTATTGAGGGGCTTCTGCAAAAGGTCATTAGGCTGGGAGCACAGTGAGATCTGACATCTGCAAGCCTGGCTGGGAATCTCTCCAGCTTCACATGTGCAAAAGGTGAGGCATTTTTAATTGCTTGACTGGGTGTGAACTAATTTTCAGCTATCAGGGTATAGCTAAGTAAACCAGCTTATAGAGTGATCCTTTATCCTTTTCAAAGCCCAGTCTATAGAGATGGTGGGAACACTGTTTCCTCCCCCAAATATTTTTCAGGAGTTTCAGGGAGATTGTGTTTTTCTTAATTACACCTTATTTCACTTTTTTGTCTCTGCTCTGTTTTATTTTATTATTTATTTTTTTTAATTTTAAAATATATATTTTCATTTTTTTTAATTTATTTTTTTTAAAGGTCTTATTTGTAATTAATCTCTATGCCCAATGAGGGGCTCAAACCCATGACTCTGAGATCAAGAGTTGCATGCTCTTCCAACTGAACCAGCCAGGCACCTCTAATATGTTTATGTGTATACACACATATACGTATACACATATACATATATATATTTTAACTCTAAGTATAGTTGACATAGTGTTACATTAGTTACTGTTTTACAACATAGTGATTTTACAAGTTTATTAGTTATGCTTTGCATCACAAGTGTAGCTACTGTCACAGTACAGTGCTGTTACAATACCATTGACTATATTCCCTGTGCTGTACCTTTTATCCCTGTGACTTATTCATCCCATAACTGGAAGCCTATACTTTCCACTCCCCTTCACCCATTTTACCCATCCCCCACACTCCACCCCTATCCCTCTGGCTACCATCAGATCTCTCTGTGTATGAGTCTGTTTCTGCTTTTTGTTTATTTGTGTGGTTTTTTTGGGGATCCCACATATAAGTAAAATCATATGGTTTTTGTCTTTCCCTGATTTATTTCACTTAGCATACTGTTGTCTGAGTGCATCCATTTTGTCTCAAATGGTAAAATCTCCTTTTTTATGGCTGAGTAATACTCGTGTGTGTGTGTGTGTGTGTGTGTGTGTGTGTGTGTGTGTGTGTTTACCACAACTTTATCCATTCATCTATCAGTGGGTGCTTAGGTTGTGTTCATATCTGGCTGTTGTAAATAATGCTGCAATAAACATAGGGGTGCATGTATCCTTTTTTTTTTTAATGTTTATTTTTGAGAGAGAGCGCAAGTAGGGGAGGGGCAGAGAGAGAGGGAGACAGAATCTGAAGCAGGCTCCAAGCTCTGAACTGGACGTGGGGCTTGAACCCACAAACCACAAGATCATGACCTGAGCCGAGTTGGACGCTTACCCAACTGAGCCACCCCGGCGTCCTGCATGTATATTTTTGAGTTAGTGTTTTTGTTTTCGTTGGGTAAATACTCAGTAGTGGAATTAATGGATCATATGGTATTTCCATTTCTAATATTTTGAGGAACCTCCATACTGTTTTCCACAGTGGTTATACCAATTTACCTTCTACCAACAATGCATGAGGGTTCCCTTTTCTCCACATCCTTGACAACACTTGTTATTTTTTGTTGTTTTGATTTTAGCCATAGTGAGTGACAGGTATAAGGTGGTATTTCATTGTGGTTTGTTGTTGTTTTTTGTTTGTTTTAAATGTTTATCCATCTATTTTGAGAGAGAAAGAAGGAACCCCAAGCAGGCTCCACACCCCAGCACAGAGCCAGATGTGGACCGGAACACATAAATTGTGAGACCACGACCTGAGCCAAAATCAAGAGTTGGACATTCAACTGACTGAGCCATCCAGGCGCCCCTCTTTGTGGTTTTGATTTGCATTTGCCTGATTAGTGATGTTGATCATCTTTTCATGTGTCTGTTGGCCATTTGTATGTCTTCTTTGGAAAAATGTCTATTCAGATCCTCTGCCCATTTTTAATTGGATTATTTGTTTTTTGTCTTTTTTTTTTAATTTTTTTTTTTTTTGGTTGTTGAGTTGTAGTTTTATATATATATATATATATATATATATATATATATATATATTTTGGATATTATCAGATATATCATTTGCAAGTATCTTCTCCCATTCAGCAGGCTGCCTTTTTGTTTTGTTGATAGTTTCCTTCACTTTGCAAAAGCTGTTTTAGATCCCATTTACATTGTCTCTCTTTTTTATTTTTTCATCTTGTCTCTTGAACCTGTCTTTTTAGTATCTGCCTTGATTCCTGTAAAGCATCAGCCACAAAGCAGGTAATTGTGATAGAGTTCTATTGAAAATTTGGGAGTGGTGGCAGGAATTATATCTCAGCATAGCGAACAGCTTAAAATGGAGACATTCTTTTATTTATAAATTCCTTTGATATTTCCACTGTTTTAAGTTTGTTGACTATTTTTCCCTGAGCCTCAGCCATGTTGCCTGTTGCTAGATCTTCTCTGTACCTTTTGGATATTCTCATATCTCTAGCTTCTACGCCTTGTACTCCCTCCCACTAACTTTACAGCTTTCCTGCATACTTCAAATTCAGCTTTCTTTCCTTCCTGAGATCTGTTCCTTTCAAATCAAGCTCTAGAAGGGGCTGGCTTCCCTTTGCTCAGTTTGACAGGCCCACTAAATGTTTTGCAAAGTTCAAGTATGAGTCAGGTGAGGGGCTGGAGCTGCATAAGACTCTTGGGATGAACTATGAATGGAGTTTTTAGGCCCCATTTAGAACCTCAGAATAAAAAGATGGTGGTTAAGCGAAAGACCTGAAGGAATTTGCCAAGAAAAGCATCTGTGTACTGAAACCAACTAATGCAGGTCAAGTCCAGAAGCAGTGTTTTCAGAACAGTAGAGCTGTCTGGGGTCTATTGGGCAGGGACTGAGTACAAACTCTTTAATTAATTACACTTCTCAGTTTCTGGCACATTAGCATCACTGGCCAGGCATTCGTTTTCAAGGCTTTTTGTACTTGCGGTTGCCTTGCCTGATATGCTCTTCCCCAGGTACCACACTGCTAACTCCCTCCCCTTTTTCAGTCTTTCTTCAGATAACTTCTCAGGGAGACCTTCCAATGCCATTCAGTTTACAAAAGCATTCTCGATACACACACTGTCCACTTTCCCAGCTTTTCCTTATCTGTCAAATGTGATATTTATTTTACATATTTATCTTGTTTATTATATGTCTCTGCCTTTAGGATGTAAGCTCCATGAGGGCAGCAATTTTTGTCTGTTTTGTTTATTGATACAACCTCAGTGGCTAGAACTATGTCTGGCATATAGTAGGCTCTCAGATAAAAATTGTTGAATGACTCTGTTTCTGAGATGCTCATTTCTTAGGGCTGTGGTTACTTTTATCTTAAATAACAAATTTTTCTTGCTATGAATGTTGTCTTTTTAAGTATATTATCAGCCATTTAGG
The DNA here is from genome assembly GCF_028749965.1 of Puma concolor. Lineage (NCBI taxonomy): Eukaryota > Metazoa > Chordata > Mammalia > Carnivora > Felidae > Puma > Puma concolor. Next base: position 80,607,230 of record NC_141674.1, read on the forward strand.
AGCTGACCCCTTTTATATGCATTGGTAAAACAAGTCTTAGAAATTTATAAAAATGGTATTATTGTTTTATAATCTGTTTTTCACAGTTACAATACAGTGGAACAATACAGTGGAAACATTAAAGACAATTAAAATTAAATTGTCCATAATGTCATCACTATAACATACATATTGTTTTTATTACCTCTTATTTCTCATTTATATGCATATAGTTTTACATAATTATAAGGTATGTGTTTTGCTGTTTTCATTTAACATGTAGACATCTTCCCTATGTTTCATCATTAACTTCATAACTATAATTTTAAAGAAGTACATAAATACTCTTTCCTGTGACTGTATCATAATTTATTTTGGGCATCTAGTTTGCTTCTGTAATTTTTCTAGATAATACTAAATATATTTGCAGGTAAACATTTCTGTCTCTGCAGAATTATTTCCTTGGAATAAATTGCCAGAAATGCGATTATACAATTAAAGCTTATGAACTTTTCTTAGTTCATGCCACTATTGGGTTCTCAAAAACTGTCGAGCCTTCCTAAAAATTTCCTCAAAGGTGCCCCTGAAAATCTCCTCAAGAAGCCTTTTTGAATTGATAGAATCATTTACTCTCAGAGTGTGGAAGGTATTTAAGTTACTAGGCCTCTGTATTTTTTCCGTTGCTGCTTTCTGAATATGATACTCATTTCTCCACCTCTTAAAGAAGAAGTCTAAAACTCAGTTTATTATTTTAAGTGTGGTCTGATTGACACAGAGTGGAATGGCTTGTTATCTCCTTAGTGATCCTAAGCTTTGTTAAAATCAGGGGAATTACATTTATTTTTGTGACAGTCGTCAATACTCTTCACTCATATTTAGCTTTACACAGTTGGTTTCCCTCCATTTGCCTTCCTTAACCTGTTGTTGTATTTGATTTTTTTTTTTTAAATTAAAACTGGGTGCAGGTATTTATGCTTATCTTTGGACATACCACTTACTCTAAATTTTTTCTTTTTGATCCTGCTCATTTAATTAATATTCCTTCTGTATATTTTCTCAATAAATTTAAGTTATTGGATAGGACCAAGTATAGAACAGTGGATTTATACCTCTGTAACCTTTCTTTAATTGATACTCTTTGGGTGTTGGATTGGTTCTCATCTTCAACTTACCGAGCGCTTTTCACACCTTTCCTTCCAGTAATGACCTGGCACTCTGACAGTAGGGCAAGGAATCTAATCCATACTGGGCCAGTTAAAGTCCTTTAAGTTGTTACTGCTGGAGGTTCTTTCTTTTCTGGTCATGGAGCTGTGAAAATGAGACCTTAGAGCTGTATGTGAATGAAACTCTGAGAGTAAATTGGTTTCTTTTGCGTGGAAAAGGTGGAGAACTCCTGATTTGGGCCATCGTCAAATGCTTTGTAGCATAGTAAACAAAGGTTACAGAATTTTCATGATCCCTTCAGAGAAGGGAATGAATTTGGTTCCACATGACTTTTTGGTGAACTTGTGCTTGTTCTTAGAATTTACCATTTCTGATAACTGATACCATGTTGTCCATTTGGATAAATTGTAATTCCACCCGCCCTCCCCCCCCCCCCCCCCCCCGATCATTGTCACTCTCATCCATGACCTGAAGAATATCATTACCTTCTAATCTATTACAATAAAATACAAGCTGGAATTATGAAGAAGAAAGATAGGCTCTTTACAGTTTTCTTTGCAATTATATATGCCAAATTGAATTTTATAAAAATGGGTACTGTATTTCTCTATTGTTATTTCTTTTGCAGTGATTTGCATGGAATGTTAGAGTTGTTTAAAAATGGCATTTCTAGTCATTTCTACAAAAAATTTCACATCAGGCCCTTGCTTAAGAACATTGCTCTCATTATGACAGTCTTTTTATGAAGAAATCACTTTTGTTTTAGGCATTTCTGTCTAAAACAGCCTCGCATAAATGCATTTCTGTCTATCCAGCCTTGCATAAATGCAAGGATAAAATTCTTTTACTAAGTGATGGTTGTGCTCTTCAGTGGGAACTAATGTACATTGTAAGGGCATTTGAAGTCTTCTTAAGTACAACCATAGTGAGTGTGTTTAAAAATGGTTTATTTTTATTTATTATATAAAATGTTTATTTTTGAGAGAGAGAGAGCATGCAAGTGGGGTATAGGCAGAGAGAGGGAGACACGGAATCTGAAGCAGGCTCTAGGCTCTGGCTGAGCTGTCAGGACAGAGCCCGACACGGGGCTTGAACTCATGAATCATGACCTGAGCCAAAAGTCTGAGGCTTAACCGACTGAGCCACCCAGGGGCCCTTAAGTGTTTTTTTTTGTTTGTTTAGAAACATGCATTAGTAATCCTTTTGCTAGATTAACAGCTTTGAATGAATGCAATTAAATTAGTATAAAATTGAAAATAAAGCTCATCAAAGCATATTCAGCTAATTTGGTATCTGTTGTTACCCTGGGAGACTTCACATTTGAGTCTGACTTTAAGAGATTTTAGTGTTTTGCTAATGGGCGGGGGGGTGGGGGGGGTGGGTAGGGGTAGAATGTCTTCTGTGTGGGGAAAACAGCATGAGCAAGGGCATGGAGTTAATGAGTTATGATTTGAGAACAGACTGTGAAGACATGAAGCTGGAGGTATGACTATTAACTATTTATTGAGCACTTACCATATTTTCAGCATTGTTCTAAGTATTTTACATTTATTCCTTACAAATGGTCGTTTGGGATAGTTGTTTTACTATCTTCGTTTTACCAGTGATGAGTCAGGTAAAAATGGTACCTGATTATGAGAGTGTTTCAGTTTGAATTAGACATGTGGAAGGTAAAAGACAGAATAAAGCATTTTTATCAAATCCTTCAGGTGGGCTTAGATTCAAAAGAATAGTCAGTCAGTAGTCACTCAGGAGTTAAAAAAAAAAGTCTGAGGTTCAATGCAAAATTAATTGTTAAAATTTTATGGCAAATGTTGATACTAAAATACTGGAATCATCACGAAATAGTCTAAGATTTCTAATGTCTTTTTATTGTATATTACTCTACAGATAAAGAAAACTGCATAAAAACACATACATAACTTAATGACTTTTTGCTTTTAAGATAAACACCCTTGTAACTACACACAGGTCTAGAAATAAATCGTTGCCAGCCACTCCAGAAGGCTTCCATGTGCCCCTTCCAATCACAGCCCATTCCTCTCCCTTGCTATATAATTGCTATCCTGACTTCTATAGTAATTGCATCTGTACGTCTCTTTTTTAATTTTATTGTCCAAAGGTGCATTCCTAAGCATTGTTGTGTGTTTTCTTGTCTCTCTTAATCTACATGTCCTGCTTGCTTTTTGTCTTGCCCCTTTCTTACAGTTTATAGATTGCACTGATTGCATACATTTTTCTTCATTCTCTGTATTTCCTGTAAATTAGTAGTTGGATCTAAAAGCTTCATCAAAGTTTAGATTTTGTTTATTTTTTATTTTTTTGGACAAGAATACTTCTAGGTGTTGAGAGATACTCTCCATCAAGATGTATGTAGTGTCTGGTTGTTTCTTTTTGTGATTTTTAGCAGCCATCGTTGCCTGATGCCTTGATCAGTGCATTTATTATGGCTTGTAATATGGTGATATTTGAATTGTCATTCTTTATTTGTAAGGTGGAATGCTTCCATAATAAGAAACTTTTCTTTACTATTTGGTTACCCAGTGGTACAATTCAATTAGGAAAGGTAGGATAGATACATGCTTCTTAATTGACCAGTTTTCAAAATAATCCGTCAGTTCCCTTGTTCTCTGAAGGTGACCAATGAGTTGTTCTTAAATGTCATTATGAACCTATTGATTTACCACAAGTAAATATTTAATGCTATTTTATAGATGCTTTGGTAGAACTCTATTTTATGAATGTAGTGGATCTTATAAATGAAATATAAAATGTGCCTCAGTTATCAACTCTTTCCACTATGTATTACTTCTATATAAATTTTAAGAGCAGCATGTTGGGATTTTGATGAAGATTGCTTCTAATCTGGATCAGTGTATGATTGCCTTTTTTTTTTTTTTTTGATTAGTCTTGCCATAAGTTTGTAAAATGTGTGAAGTTTAAAAAAAAAATCCAGCTTTCAGTTTTGCTTTACCTCTATTTAGTGTCTGTTTCTTACTTCATTATTGTTTTCCTTTCTGTATTCTTTTATTCTTTACACTTTCTTCAGTTAATTTTATTTTTCTAATGTTCTGAGAGATACGAATTTCCAGACTTTGTTTTCCCTAGAGTGTGCAGTTAAGGTTATAAAGTCTTCTCTAAGCACTGCTTTCGTTGCAGCACACAGGTTTTTTGATGTATAAACTTTACCATTTTGTAAACGTATTTGATATGTCTATTATACATTTCAAAAATATTTTTATTTTGTTGACCCATGACTTTTCCCAAGTGTATCTCTTTATTTATGTCAGTTATCTATTGCATAAAAAATCACCCCGCAACTTAATGGCTTTTTGCCACAATTCTGTGGGTGGCTCGTTTTGTCTGGGTTTGCTTGTGAGGCTGCATTCAACTAGAGGATTGGCTGCACAGGAAGATTTAAGATGGCTTTACTTCTTTCTGGCTGATGGTGCTGGCTGGTGGCTTGGGTAGTAGGTGCCTTGGTTCTCATCTAAGTAACTTTTTATTATCCAGTAGGCTTGACCAGTTTCCTCATGTGGTAGTCTCAGGTCAATATTCCAAGAGGCAAAAGTAAAAGAAAGGTTTTTGCCACATTCTTTTGGTTAGAGCAAGTCATAAGCTCGGCCCAGATTCAAGGATGAGAAAACAGATTCATCCTTTTTAGGAGGAACACAAAGAATATGTCTCATATTTAATTTACCAGAATTTCAGGACATTTGGAAATTTTTCTTCTATTTTTATTTTGTGTTATTGATTAACAGCACAATTGCTTTGTAGTTAGTATTTCTTTTTTCATTATTTTATTTTTATTCCTTCTAGTAGTTTGGAAATTATTCTTTATTTTAATTTTTTCTTTTACTGGTGACCCTAGAAATTTTAACATTTATTAAAATTTTCAAAGTTAAACATTAATAATACTTTATCATCCTTGTAAGCAGTAAAATGACTTTAGAGCAGTGGCTCCTCTTAGTTTCCTCCTGATTTATATGCGTTTGGTGTGGTGTTGTTTTTCCTTTTTTTAAAGTACTAAAAGACATTATTATTGTTTTATGTAATTTTCATTTAGAGTTATATTTACTACTCTTTAGTCTTCATTCATTTTTGCAATCTGCATCTTCCAACTAGAATCATTCTCCCCGCCACCAGCAATATGATCTTTAGTACAAATCTACTGATAATGAACTTTATGCATTTTGTCAGATAATATCTTTGCTTTCTTTCGTGGAAGTGTTTTTCCCCTGAATATTTAATTCTTTATTTATTTTGGGAGAGAGAAAGACAGCACAAGTAGGGGAGGGGCAGAGAGGGAGAATCCCAAGCAGGCTCTGCATTGTCAGCGAAGAGCCTGATGTAGGGCTTGATCCCACAAACTGTGAGATCATGACCTGAGCCTACACCAAGAGTCAAATGCTTAACCGACTGAGCCACCCAGGTGCCCCTAGAATATTTAATTCTTGATTGGCAGTGATTGTCTTTCCACTGAAGATTTGATTCCACCATCTTCTGATTTCCATTATTAATATTGAGAAGTCAGCTATCAGTTTATAACTGTTGCCCCTTTGATGGTAATGGGTCTTTTTCTCCTCTAGCTCTAACTTTTAGGGATTTATCTTTATCTTTGACTTTTCCGGAGCTCAATATGATTTGGTTAGGTGTGGATGTTTTTATCTACCCTGCTTAGGATTCCCAGGGCCTTTTTGACTTTGTGGATTGGTTCATCTTCCATTTTGGAATATTCTCAGCCATATACCTTGTTCTCTTTCTTTATTCTTCCCGGACACCAACTAAGATAGTCTTGTTATAACCACAGTCTCTTACTTTTTTTTTTTTCTTTTAAAACACTTCATAAATTTGTGTTTCATCCTAGTGTGGGGACCATGCTGATCTTCCTTCTCAGTATTATTCCAATTTTAGTACATGTGCTGCTCATGTGAGCACTCTCTTGTTTTCCATTTTTTTTTTTGTTTACTTTTTATTACACTCTGGATAGTGAATTCTGATTTAGCCTCGAGATTATTAACTAGTCTCTTCAGCTGTGTGAAATCTGCTAAAACTATTAAATATTTAATTTCATTTGTTTCTGTGTTATTTTTTTAAATGTCATTTGGTTCTCTTCGGTTTGTGTTGCTTTTTATAATTTACTTGGTTTGGTAGATATCTTTGTTTTATTTTGTGTATTTCTTTTTTTTTTTTTTTTTTTTATTTATTTTTGAGACAGAGAGATAGAGCATGAGCAGGGGAGGGGCAGAGAGAGAGGGAGACACAGAACCTGAAGTAGGCTCCAGGCTCTGAGCTGTCAGCACAGAGCCCGACGCGGGGCTTGAACCACAAACTGTGAGATCATGACCTGAGCCGAAGTCGGACACTTAACCAACTGAGCCACCCAGGCGCCCCTTTGTGTATTTCTTTATATACAGTCTGGGGGAGGCTGGGTGGCTCAGTCGGTTAAGCAGCCAACTTCAGCTCAGGTCATGATCTCACAGTTCGTGGATTTGAGCCCCATGTCAGGCTCTGTGCTGACAGCTCAGAGTCTGGAGCCTGTTTCAGATTCTCTGTCTCCGTCTCTCTTTGCCCCTCTCCAGCTCTCACTGTGTCTCCGTCTCTCTCAAAAATAAAGTAAAAAACGTTAAAAAAATTTTTTAAAGACAGTCTGCATTGTCTTTTAGGATGTGTTTGGCAGTTCCAACGTCTGAAATCTTTTTGGGTCTCCTGTTTTCTTTAATTTCTTCTGGTTCCTGTTTATGGAGTCCGTTTGCTGTGTTCTTGGTTACTTTGATTATGGTCTGGACATTTTATTTCAAATTACTTACAGGGTTGTGCCTAGGTGGCTCAGTTGGTTAAACAATCCAGCTCTTGACTTTGGCTTAGGTTATGATCTCACAGTTTGTGGGTTCAAGCCCTGTGTTGGGCTCTGTGCTGACAGTTTGGAACCTGCTTGGGATTCTCTCTCTCTGCCTGTCCCCCTACTCATGTGCTCTGTCTCTCTCACTCTCTCAAAATAAATAAATAAATAAATAAATAAATAAATAAATAAATAAATAAATAAACTTAAAAAAAAACTAAAATTACTTGTAGGAATAGTTTTGAGGCTTATAGTAAACATACTTTTCTTTTAAGAGGAAAGTTTGCTTTTTACAGTACCTGGAGGCATTATCATTCAGGTGTCATTCAGGTTCAACTTAAACCAAATTCCTTAAGAGCACAGTCTAAGATTTTTTTTTTTTAATGTTTATTTATTATTGAGACACAGGGAGAGACAGAGCATGAGCAGGGGAGGGGCTGAGAGAGAGGGAGGCACAGAATCTGAAGCAGGTTCCAGGCTCTGGGCTGTCAGCACAAAGCCCCATGCGGGGCCTGAACTCAAACCGTGAGATCATTACCTGAGCCGAAGTCGGATGCTCAACCAACTGAGCCACCCAGGCGCCCCCAGTCTAAAATTTTTAGTACAGCATTTTAATAAACGCAAAACTGACATTTCAGAGTCCATATTTTTGTTTCCCAGAGGAGTCATATCATTATGTGTCCACATTATTGTCGTGTTAACAATGCCTTTCAAATCAATAACTCTACTCTTGAACTTCAAATGTAAAATTTTTAAAAATTGTCTTCTGGACAATTCCATATAGTTATCTTATGGGGACTTGAAATCGAACATGTTTACAGTGAGTCCACTTATTTCCCTAACTGCTTTTTCTTTTTTTTTTTTTTTTAATGTTTATTTACTTTTGACAGAGAGAGAGAGAAGGGGGGGGTGGAGACAGACTCTGGGGCATGAGCGTAGGAGGAGCAGAGAGAGGGAGATACAGAATCCAAAGCAGGTTCCAGGCTCTAAGCTGTCAACACACAGCCTGACGCAAGGCATGAACTCAGGAACTGAGAGATCATGACCTCAGCTGAAGTTGGATGCTTGACCGACTGAGCCACCCAGGCGCCCCTCTGTGAATGCTTTTTCTACCGTTATTTTTTTTTATGGCTAACAGAATCACTGTCCTCCAGTCACTCACGGTGTAATTGTTTGTGAAACCTGAGGAAAATGATCTTTGCCTTTCATGGCATCAGTTTGGAACTGATGGTTTCTACTATCTCCTCTATCTTTACACAGTTTTTAAAGTCTGTGTTCTTCTCCACTTTTTTCCATATTCATTCGAACCTTGAACAATGTAGGGATTAGGAGTACTGAACTCCCATGCATTTGACAATCTGTGTATAATTTTGGACTTCCCCCAAATTTAACTACTAATAGCCTATTATTAACTGACCAGAAGAAGCCTTACTGATAACATAAATATTGATGAACACATATTTAGTATATTATATGCATTATGTACTGTATTCTTATAGTGAAGTAAGCTAGAGAAAAGAAACTATTACTCAGAAAATCATAAGAGAAAAATGCATTTACAGTCTCATACTGTAAAAAATCTGTGTGTAAGTGGTCCCGCACCGTTCAAACCTGTATTGTTAAGGGTTGGCTGTAGTCCCAGCTCTGATCTATTCCCTCACTCTGTCATTTCTAGCAGTTTCCCTATCTTTCTTTCCATTCTGATAGCCACCGCCTATGTCCAGGTCTTCACCTTCGGGCCCTAATTAACCTCATTTGGGTGTATGCCATGTATGCGCACGCACACACACACACATGCACACACACACACACACACACAATTTGATGTGGCTATGGAAATGAATTGAAAGAGCTTAGAGATGATAAGGAAACTATTTAGAAAGTAGGTAGGAAGAGTATAGTACTTTATGTGAGAAATTTTGATGGCCTGAATTGAAGTCCTGGAAGTACAGATGAAATGAAGAGCATAAGAGAGCGATTGGATATGAAGAGTATGAGAAAGGGAGAATACTTAAGAATAATTCCCAAGTTTGTGGTTTGGGTGGTAGCTTAGATGAAGCTAAGGCTGAGTTAGGGCCCAGGTTCAGTATGAGAAGATGAAAGACTAGATTTGGGGTAGAAAAGTAAGTTTAGAAGTATTCATTAAATATTATTTAATTTTTAGAATTTTATTTTGGAATATACTAATAAATTGATTATTCCATCAACACTAATGAAGCAGTGATTTAAAACCAATTCATTGTTTACAAAAGAAAAATAATATAAAATAATCTTGGACATTAACTGGAATAAATAATTCTTTATACTCTTTTACCCCCTGCACTGGTAATGAATTGTAGCAATATTATTTCACCTATCACTTTAAATGAATGTTGATTCCATTTTTATTGACCTTAAAATTTTTGCCTGTATTTAAATGGTAAATTTGTAGAAGAACTGTAAGAAAAAAAAGTAGTATATGCTTAATTTCATGCTTATACATATTTAAGGAAGCACCAGTTTCATTTAAGGCCAATGGTGGGAATTTTTTTTCCTTCAAAAGAGGTTCATAGGGGCGCCTGGGTGGCGCAGTCGGTTAAGCGTCCGACTTCAGCCAGGTCACGATCTCGCGGTCCGTGAGTTCGAGCCCCGCATCAGGCTCTGGGCTGATGGCTCAGAGCCTGGAGCCTGTTTCCGATTCTGTGTCTCCCTCTCTCTCTGCTCCTCCCCCGTTCATGCTCTGTCTCTCTCTGTCCCAAAAATAAATAAACGTTGAAAAAAAAATTAAAAAACAAAAAAAAACAAAAAAAAACAAAAAACAAAAGAGGTTCATACATTATCCCAAGTCTGAGAAATACTGGCCTGGAAGAATGAACTAGGTGAGAAAAGCTTTAGGGACAAAATTACTGTTCTGGTTAAATAAATTCTGATTAAGGTTTTCAGAATTGTTTTCTTCCTTTTTTAGTTTGAAAGCTCTTATCTAAAAACTTCTTTGTTTTAATTCTTGACAATTTCTTTTTCCTAGTCTTTAGTTGTCTCTTCCCATCTTTAGGGAACTTCCTGCCTGTTAATTTTATATGTTTTGCCAGCAGTATTAAGGAACAATTAACTCCATCTCCCCCTCCCTCACCTCTCCAAAAATAAAGAACAAACAAAATGCACTATTCTCTTATGTTCTTAGGAAGGAATCTTTCCTAGGTATCTGTTAGTATTTTTTTTTTATGGCTTTATTGAAACATTATTGATAGACAGTAAACTGCTGATATTTAAAGTATACAACTTGATGAGTTTTGGCATGTAACACCTCTGAAATAATTATTGTAATCAAGGTAACGAACATTTCCATCATCCCAAAGTTCCTTGTGACCCTTTGTAGTCAGTCTCCTCCTTGCCCTTAGCTTGAAGCAACCACTAATCTGCCTTCTGTAACTACAGATTGGTTTTAGTTGCTCTAGAATTTCCTAAGTGGAATCATACGTTATATACTTTTTTGTCTAACTACTTTCTGTCAGCATATTGCTTTTGAGATTCATCCATGTTGTGTGTATCAATAGTTTATGTTTTAAATTGTTGAGTACATTTTATGGATATACCACTTGCTTGTTGATGGACATTTGGATTGTTTCCAGTTTTTGACCATTAAAAATAAAGCTGCTGTGAACATTTATGTAGAGTATATGTATGGATGTATGCTTTCATTTCTCTTGAGCAAATAGGAATGGCTAGGTTGTATGGTAGGTGTATGTTTAACATTTTTTTTTTGAGACAGAGCATGAGTGGGGGGGGGGGGCGGGGGCCAGAGAGAGAGGGAGACACAGAATCTGAAGCAGGCTCCAGGCTCTGGCTGTCAACACAGAGCCCAACGCGGGCCTCGAACTCACAGAACGTGAGATCATGACCTGAGCCAAAGTCGGACCCACAACCAGCTGAGCCACCCAGGCGCCCCTATTTAACTTTTTAAGAAACTGTTTTCTAAAGTGATTGTATCATTTTATATTCCCATCAACAGTATATAGGAAGATTCCAGTTGTTCCACATCCTTGATAATTCTTGGTATGATCAGTGTTTTTAATCTGAGCCATTCTAGTGGATGAGTGTAGTGGTGTCTCACTGTTATTTAATTTGCATTTCTCTAAAAACTAAGGGAGGGGCGCCTGGGTGGCGCAGTCGGTTAAGCGTCCGACTTCAGCCAGGTCACGATCTCGCGGTCCGTGGGTTCGAGCCCCGCGTCGGGCTCTGGGCTGATGGCTCAGAGCCTGGAGCCTGTTTCCGATTCTGTGTCTCCCTCTCTCTGCCCCTCCCCCATTCATCTGTGTCTCTCTCTGTCCCAAAAATAAACGTTGAAAAAAAAAATTAAAAAAAAAAAAAAACAAAAAACTAAGGGAACGTTTGAGCATTATTCATGTGTTTATTTTCCATCCATACATTTTCCTTGGCACAGTGTCTTTAATTCCTTTAAATCTTTAAAGGAATTGTCTTCTTATTTGACTTAAGATTATTATGTATTCTGAATATGCCTTTTTCTGGGATATATGTTTTGTTTTGTTTTGTTTTTAAGTTTATTTATTCTGAGAGAGAGCACATGAGGTGGGGAGGAGCAGAGAGAGAATCCCAAGCAGGCTCTGCACTAGTAGCCTGAGATCACCACATGAGCCGAAATCAAGAGTTGCATGGTTAACTGAGCCATCCAGGTGCTTCTGGAAATATGCTTTATAAATATTTTCTTTATCTTTTGAAGAACAAACATTTAAAATTTTGATGAAATCCAGGTTATTGATTTTTTTTTTTTTTTTCTGGTACAGCTTGTATTTTGTGTGTCCTATTTAAGAAGTCTTTGTTTTAACTCAGGGTTACTAAGGTTTTTTTCCTGTTTTCTTCTAGAAGTTTCATAGTTTTAGCTCTTACATTTAGGTCTGTGTTCCACTTCCAATTCTTTTTTGTATATGGTGTGCAATAAGTGGTAGGATTAATTTATTTTACATATGGCTGTCCATTTGATCTGGTACATTTGTTAAAAAGATTGTTCTTGGGGCACCTGGGTGGCTCAGTTGGTTAAGCGTCTGACTTTGGCTCAGGTCATGATCTGGTGGTTTGTGAGTTTGAGTCCTGTGTTGGGCTCTGTGCTGACAGTTCAGAACCTGGAGCCTTTGTCTCCCTCTTTGTCCCTCCCCTACTTGTGTTCTATCTCTCTTTCTTTTTCTCTCAAAAATAAATAAACATTAAAAAATTTACATAAAAAAAGATTATTCTTTCCCCATTCAATTATCTTAGCACCTTTGTCTTAAATCAATTGGCCATAGGTGGAGCTGGATGCTGCACTTGATCCCGCAACCCTGGGATCATGACCTGAGCCAAAATGAAGAGTCAGATGCCAAGGGTGCCTGGGTGGCTCAGTCATTTGAGCATCTGACTCTTGATTTTGGCTTAGGTTATGATCCCAGGGTCAAGGGATTGAGCCCCTGTGTCTGGCTCCACGCTGAGCATGGAGCCTGGTTAAGATTTTCTCTCTCTCTCTCTCTCTCTCTCTCTCTCTGCCCCTCTGCCACTTGCACTTACCCTCTGTCTCTAAAATTAAAAACAACAACAACAACAACACAACTTTTCTGATGAGATTGGTGGCAGTATTAACAAATATAATTTTTAAAATATTGCATAATAAAATATATTACATTTGGAAGGTCTGCTACGCAACTCAGTGAATCAGTATTTTCCAAAATTCAAATGCATATTACAAAATTTTGCATGGATAAAATATCCACTAAAAGTAATGTACTATAGACCAATGGATTTTATTGTATAGGGTACAAAGAGGTTCATTGATTTCATACTGCACTGTAACATTATAGTTATGAAAATTATGAAGTACTCCCATTTGACAACTATCTGTATCACAATAGAAAGAATGACTCTGATATGAGAACCCAGTTTTCTTCTACTAAGTCAGACATGAATAAGATTTTCCGAAATATAAGACAGTGCCACTTTCCTAACTAACTTTTTTGTTTGGGAAAATATAGCTATTTTTATAAAAAATTTATGTAACATTATCTTTAAATGAATTTTGTTGTACTCTGAAATGTAACAAGACAACTATTGACTAATGACTGTTGTAGTTATTACAGATACCTTGCCATTAGTGTAAAAATCAGGAATATATTTTGAACACGCTGACCTTTATTTTAATGCATTTAGCTGGTTAGTTGATCTTTTTGGTAGCCAAAGAATACACAAGAGTAGAAGACATGACTGTCGTAGAGCCTTTTTTAGTTTCATAAGATAAAAATCAAGAAAAGGTAAATACTGAATATTTGTTAGAATTGAATCTGCCTACTGGTAAGTAGATCATGTTTTGGAAGTAAATTAACTTCTCTCCAGGCTGTAGCGTGACATTTCAAGTGAAAACATGTAACTCAATAATTAGGATTCTGGCATACTAATTCTAATAAATTCTAATTTATCATAAAATTTATCATAAAATTCTAATTTATCCTGAATGATCTACATATATTTATGTAGCTAGTGTCTTCAATATTGAGAACTTTCATGGAAAACATTAATTCTTTTTTTAAAAGTTTATTTATTTATTTGGAGACTGAGAGTGCGAGTGGGGGAGGGGCAGAGAAAGGGGGAGAATCTCAAGCAGGCTCCATGCTGTCAGTGCCTGATGCCAGGCTAGAACTCACAAAACTGAGATCGTGACCTGATCGAAATCAAGAGTGGGATGCTCAACCGACTGAGCCACCCAGACACCCCTTAAAGAATTGTTTTAAAAAGTGGAATTTAGAAAGCCTGTAAAAGAGAGCTCATAATTAATTGCACCTGCCTGAACATACATATAAAGGCATTTTCTAAAACAGTTTTACAATCTCATAAAAAATTTAAAACAGAAAAGCAATCCTGTAATACAATTGAAAATAGAAAAAATAATAAACCCAAGCACTCTTAGAATAAGAGCATTTACTAAACTGTGGTTAAGTTTGGCTTGCTAGCCTTGTTCAGTGATCTGGTATCTTATAACTGAAAGTGTTCATTTTAGATTGTTGGAGCCCCACTAAGTGTTGAACATAGAGGATTGAACAATATATGCCCCCTGTAGACACGGAGGTATGCTACCCACATTCCCCTCAAATAAGGGCTTACGGTCCAGCTATAAGGAGTTGGATAACCAAGTGACCCCTTCTGCCTGCATCTTAGAGTCTGCCTTTGTTACAGAGTCACCTTCCCCAAGTGATTGACCTTTCTGGACCAGCATGCATTTGTAGACTGAACAAGGAAAAGGTAAAAAGACCTGGTCTTTTCAACCTTTCACAGAGCACTCTTATGGACAGTACTTGCTACAGGGTTTCCTGCCTGGTTGGTTGAAATTTTATTGGGCCTGCATCACAGTTTGAGTTTTGTCCAGACTTGCTTTCCTTGCTTTCCTTTCATAGGTATTGATCCCCAGTAAACATTTTGTACCCCAAACAGCACCTCATGTCTACTTTGGAGCGACCAACCTGCAGTAGCTCCTGATCTCATGGAACTGATTTATAGGGAGGAATTATCCATCAAATGAGATTTAAAATGTGATCAGTGTTGTACAGAATTATAGGGTTCTATGATAGTGTGTTACAAAAAGAACCTAAGCCTGATTATTATGTTGTTTAGGGAGGTAACCTAAATTAGTGGTCAGACCTAGATGTAATTACCAGATTAATTGCTTTTGAGTAGCATGAACCATGCCACTTATGTACCAAGTCAGTTTTCTATTTGTAATATGGAATGGCACATGGTCCTTCCTCCTTTAGGCCACTAACCTGGGATTGCTCACATGGCTGGGAGAAGATTCCTAGCAGCAAGAGAACCCAGTGCACAAATAGTTTGCAAGCCCTCGCTTGTGTTAATTTGCTAATATCCCATTGGTGGAAGCAGTTTGCATGGCCAAACCTTGATTCAAAGATGGAGAAATAGACTCTGCCTCTCCATGGGAAAATGAGTGTGTGTGTATTAAAAATTAATAATCCAATGCTTGATATAGTAGTAGTTAACATATTGAGCATTTTCTCTAAATAATAGTAAGGGGCAGCTGGAGTATTATATTTAATATGTTCTATCTTTGTGTGATATGAAAGAGAAGGAACTCACTTGGAGAATTTGGTATATTCTTCTGATGTCTTAAAATAATTTTTATGATGGGAACAGTTTGCAAATAAAGCTCATTCTCTTTTCTTTTTTCCTCTGCAGTAAGAAAAATGGAAAACCACCATTACAGAACAATGAGGTAAAATTTTAAATAACCTACTCTTTGGGATTTCATGTATTTCATTTATTTTGTTACATGAATTAGGATAAAATAATATATTAGAATTAGAAGGGAACTTATTATTCAATCCACTGTTTATTATAGGAATTCTTTTTGAAATAGGATTCCTTGATAGGTGACTTCCAGTATTTACTTGAATCTGTTCATATGATGAGGAGTAGTAACACCTAGGAGGCAGCCATTGCTGTATTAGTTCCAGCCCATAATGAGATTAATCTTCCCCTCTACCCTCTTAGTGATTGATTCTATTTTGTCTTCTGTAGCCATACAGGACAAGCCTGCTCTGTTTTCTCTAATAGACTTTCATATTGTTTGAAGATAGTTTATCTGTCTTCTACCTATCTGTCATGGTTTCCAATCTTTTTCAATTCCATATACATTCTTCTGGACCTACACTGATTAGTTTCTCTAGACATTATTCTTAGTCTAGAACACTTGACTAGCATGGAATATATCAGCACTATTACCGCTCTTAATATGAAAGCCATATTGCTGAAATTCAGCCTAGAATTACATTTATGTTTTTGCTCCTAACTGCTGTTTACATTGAATTGAGTTTTTGGTAGATTGTAACCTTCATTTATCCTTTAAAAAAAATTATTTTAATGTTTGTTTATTTTTGAGAGAGAGACAGAGTGCGAGCGGGGGAGGAGCAGAGAGAGAGAAGGAAACACAGTCTGAAACAGGTTTCAGGCTTTGAGCTGTCAGCACAGAGCCCAATGCAGGGCTCAAACTCATGAACTGCAAGATCATGACCTGAGCCCAAGTTGGACACTTAACTGATTGAGCCACCCAGGCGTCCTTCCTTCAGTTACTTTCTGTTGAACAACTCTGTTGGCAGATTCCCTACATCTGTATTCATCAGTTGAATTTCTTCTTTAATAAAAGCTTTATTGAGATGTAATTTATAGACTACAAGATTTATCCATTCAAGGATACAGTTCAGTATATTCGCAGAGTTGTGGGGACTAATTTTAGGAAATTGTCATCTCCCCAAAAAGAAATTCCATACCCATTAACAATCACTCCTCATTAACCTCTTCTTTTAGACCCCAGTAATCACTAATCTATTTTCTATTTCTGTGATTTGCCTATTTCAGAAATTTTATGTAAAAAGAATCATAATATGTGGTATGTTATGACTGCTTCTTTTATTTAGCATGACATTTTCAAGGTTCATTTGTGTTGTTGCATGTATCAGTATATCATTCCTTTTTATTGCCAAATAATATTCTGTTGCATAGATTTACCACATTTTATTTATCCATTTATCAGTTGAGGGAAATTTAGGTTGTTTTCATTTTTAGGTTATAAGGAATAATGCTGCTATGAACATTCATGTGCAAATTTTTGTGTGAACCTGTGTTTTCATTTCTTTTGAGTAAATACCTAGGAGTGGAATTGCTGGATCATATGGTAACTTAGTTGATTTATTTTAAATAAATATTTATTTCTATACATGGCAGCTTATTGGATATGTGCTATTAGTCTATAGTATGTCTGTACTGTTAGTGTAATTTTGAATGTAATTCTGACGTCCAATAAGTCCGGTAGAAGGCATTCTCCATAATTAAAATTTTAGTTACTTATTTATTTATTTTAATATTTATTTATTTTTGAGAGAGAGAGAGAGAGAGAGACAGAGCATGAGCGGGGGAGGGGCAGAGAGAGAGGGAGACACAGAATCTGAAGCAGGCTCTAGGCGCTGAGCTGTCAGCAAAGAGCCTGACGTGGGACTCAAACTCACAAACTGTGAGATCATGACCTGAGCCGAAGTCAGATACTTCACTGACTGAGCCACCCAGGCGCCCTAAAATTTTTTTTTCATGCTTGTTTATTTTTGAGAGAGATACAGAGAGCTCAAGTGGGGGAGGGGCAGAGAGACAGGGAGACACAGAATCCAAAGCAGGCCCCAGGCTCTGAGCTGTCAGCACAGAGCCTGATGTGGGGCTCAAACCCATGACCCATGAGATCATGACCTGGACCACCCAGGTGCCCCATTTTCAGTAATTTAAATTGGCCTTCTCATTGTTCTTCAGAATTGCTGATATTATTGACTATGTAATTAGGACCAAGGAGGTTACTCCAGCATCTCTTAATCTTTATTTGTTTGCTTGTTTTCGGTTATGGTTTATTTGGCTATGACCATATCCAACTATAGCAAAATCAGGTTCATATTTCTTTATTAAGGGCCACAGTAATTTTCTAAGAACATCAATTCTTGATAAGTTTATTGATTCATTTATAAAGTCGATCTCCCAACAAATATTGATTGATCCCTTCATATATGCCTAGTTATTGGTCTTGTCTCTGGGTGTACAGCAGATATGAATATAAGTCCTTACCCTTGTGGAGCTTACATTATACATGTCAGTTAATATACTAGTAAAATGTTCTTAACAAAGAAGAAAATGGGAAGAGTTAGACATGACTTATTCCTAGTAAACTCATGCTCGCTTCTAGTAATTAGTGTCTCTTAATGTACCCAGATCTTCCATATAATATCTATTCTCTGAATATTCCAGAAATTGGTGTCAAAATTGCTGTTCTTTGGTTTCTGTGATCTTTTTCTCTGACTGTGAAGAATGGGACAAGGTTTGTTTATCTCAATGTCTGGCATATTTCTATCTTCATAATCTCATATCTAAATTATATCTGAGTAATCAAACCTTAATTATCTTAGTTATATCTACCATCTGCATCGTATCATATCAAGTTCTAGGACATCATTAAAACTTGTCAGTACAGCTAAATTCATTCACTGATTCTTTAATTTCTATTTTTGTATAACTTTTTTAGCATATACTTATTTGCTCATTGTATAGTGTGAGCAAGATAACTTTATGTTAGATTAAATAGTTGACAAAGGGATATAATACAGTATGCACACTTATACCACATTTGTAAAATTTATAGGAAGTGAGCACGTATACACATACATACATATATGCTGAAATGAAATCTGGTGGGATATTTGCCTGGTAGTTGATGTCTCTAAATGATAGGTATAGGCTCCTTATTTTTGCTCTTCAGACTTTTTAATTTTTCTGTAGTTAATGTGTTACTTAGGAGGGAAAGCAGTTAAAAAGGGAATGTTTTTTTGCATTGAAATTTTTTTATAATGTTTGGTGGGATGGTACAATTTTCACAAGACATGAGATTTAAGAAGAAGATTTAATAGAGTTACACAGTAGTATAAACACATAGTTGAGTTGATTTAAAAATACTTCTTTAATTTTGATGGCAGTATACATGACATAAAACTCAAAATATATAAAGGAAAACACAGTACTGTGTTTATGGGGAACCATAAATTCAAATGGGGAATTTAGCATTCCCATGCATGTTTTATACTGATGGGGTGTTTGTATGTATGTGTATCTTCATAAATGTTAGTGTAAGTAGAACTATTTTGCATATTAAAAATTCTATAAATTGAATCATGGATGTATCATTCTACTTTTTTTCAGCTTAATGTTTTTTAGTTTCAGTGTTAATGTCTGTGTTGATAGCTGAAGATCTAGTTAATGTAACTGCTCTGTAGTATTTTGTTGTATAAATAGGAGCTGCTTCCTTTTTTACAGGTGTGTAGAATTTTCATTGCATAAATTTTCTATAATTTATATACTATATCATTATTGATGCATATTTAGGTTTTGATTTTATGATAATATACGGTGTGCAGATGTTTTTCATTTATGTGTTTAAGCATATGTGCAGGAACACCAATAGGATAAGTTCCTAAAAGTAAATATGCTGAGTTATTTTACATTTTACAGCCCGTGTACATTTTACATTTTGTTAGTTGCTATTATAGGTATTACATGATAGTCGTATCAATTTGCACTTTCCCAACAATACACCGGAATGCTTACACTCTTGTCAGCGCCATATGACCTTTATTTTATTTGCTGTTTCAAACATCTGTTTTAGTTCATTCTAGTTCATCTCACCTTTCTAAGTTGATTGGCACATCAGTTGGAACTTCTTTTTGCCCTTTGACCTAGTTGCCTCCTGAGTGTTAGGTACATTATTTTCTGGTTGCATTTTTCTTTCATTATTTAAATGGTCTTTATCTAATGGTTTGCTTTTTCTATAATTTTAAGTTTTAAATTTGTAACATCAAAGTGTTTTTTTGTATTTTTAAAGAAATAGTGGGAAGTTCCAGGTGGGGAAAGTCAATTGTGAAATTGAAGTGAATTCATAGGATGGGCTAGTAGTGTTTATGAAATGTACTGTCTCTGTAGATGCTCTCCTTTAGATTGGTTTCAGGTATGAGTTTTATTACGTGTCAAGACTGGTAGAGCATTTTGGTACGTCTTCAGCCTTTCTGAGCCAGCCTTCTAGTCCAGGGGTTTCTTTGCAAAACATGCGGTGATGACTTTAGGAATTATATATGCAGTTCCTTCATGGCTTGAAATGAAATGCAAATCAAGTCAGGCTTTCAGAAAGCTTATGGGTTAGGAGTGGTGACAATAGGAGCAGTAATAAAAGAGGAGGAAGAATTACATACCAAGTAGCTGTTAAGATTTTAAAGTGCTTCAATGTGACTTTCTTATAACTTTTCTAAAACTGTCCTCATTGTTTTCCCTAGATCGTTTTTTGAAAGCAACTAGAAATAGGTAATCTTCTGTTTAAGTCAGAAGATGGCCATTTAATTTATTACTACTCTGTTTATTCAAGGTATTGACTACATGTGCAGTGAGGTGTGGTAGGGAGGCAGTGACAGTATAAGTTTTAACTTTTTTTTTTTTAAAGGCAGTTGATATCTATTGCCTTGTCTTTATTTTTTTCTTCCTATATTTTGTCAGTTGGGGGAAGTAAAAGGGGAGATTTCAGTTGAAGTTGTAGGGTTTAGCTTGAGAAGAATAAGCTAGCTAAAGTAAATAGACTGGGGGCGCCTGAGTGGCTCAGTTGGTTAAGCATCCCACTTTGGCTCAGGTCATGATCTCACGGTTCATGAATTTGAGTCCCACGTTGGGCTTGCTGCTGTCCGTGCAGAGCCTGCTTCAGATTCTTTCTCAGTCTCCCGCCCCTAACCCATTCCCACTCGCTCTCTCTCAAAAATAAATAAAAACATTAAAAAATATATTAAAAAAAACAAATAGACTGTAAGTAGCACGTTTGGTCTATTTTACTTACTGGTGTATCCACATCATTCAGAACAGTGCCTGGGACTGAGTGAGTATTTATTGAATGAATGCATGCATGTGTGAATGAAGTAGACTGGGCCTCTAATTCAGTAGAACGAGTTTTGCAACCTTCATAAGGTTTGAAAGACCTAAGCTCCGTTCTAGCAGTAACATGGTGGGCTGATTGTTACCCATCTTAGTCTTCCTGATGTAACTGTACAAATACAGCCCCTTCAGACTTCCTTTCTTGGTTTACAGTTCTGTAATGCAGTCAGTGCCTGTTAAGATTATATAAATATAAGGCACTTAGCACAGTGTCTGACATACAGATGGAAGATTATTATTATTCTAATTCAGTATACAAACTATTCATTTCAGGTTCATCAGCTTAGATGAAACATATTTACACTAAAGTTTAACTATAGAATTTACTATACCATGGGTATTGTTTATCAAGAGCCTACTAGTTAACAAATAAGTAACTGATTATGGGAAGTGGGGAAGGGTCTAGGGAGGGGATGGGATCCTTCTGGTGTGTGTTGCCTACTGCAGGAAGTTTCTCCTGTATATTCTTCCAAACAGTCCAGGAGTAATAAAGTAAATAGCCTCTACCATACCCAGTTCATCTTACATTTTCTTTATCCTTGCGAACACTTAGAAGAAATGTCTGAGGATGGTAAGATTAATCACTGCTCTTAAGTTTCTTCAGTGGTTTCCCACTACACTGGCAATAAACTCTAAGTCCTTACTGTGGCCTCAGGGGTCTGTCTTTTGCAGGCCATGTCAACCTCTTCAGCTTTTCTCATTTTTAATCTCTTTGCTTTAACATTTCTACACTCTTGCTCTTCGGTGTACGCACTAATTTTAATTCTCAACGCTGGGTTTTTGTGTTTGGTGTTCCCTGTGCTTGACTACCCTCCTGTCCCAAAGTTATCACATGGCTTCACTTTATGTCGCAGCTTAAATGTCACCTCCCCAAAGAGCTCTTGCTTTCATCCTACCTGAATCTGTATTTTTCTTCTGGTCCTGCCTAGTGTACCTGTAACAATTTATTGGTTTATTTTTATCTGTATTTCTTCTGTTAGAATGTGAGCTGTAGGAGTAAAGGTACCTTGTCTTAGAGTTTACAAGGAGGAGAGAGTGAGTTGGTAGATTGCATGTTGGAAATGCTAAATGATAAATATAGGAAACTAAAAGTTCCCGGTAATTAATACCAGGAAAATTCCTGTTCAGGATTTTAAAAACATTCTACTGTTAATCAGGAAGTAGATAATAGTAAGTACTTGACCATTTCTTAGCTGTGTCTCTGATCTCATCTTCTGCTTCTATCCTTTGCTTCTAGTTCCAGCCAGATTGCCATTTCGTTGTTCCTCAAGCAACTAAATTGAGCTTTCACCTTGGCATTTTACACTTGCTGTTTCTTCTGCTTGCAGTGTTCTCCCGGATATTCCCGTGGCCCAGAACTTCTCACTTCTTTATTCAGTTTCTGATAACATTTTATTTTTCTTGAAAACATGTTTGAAGAGCAGTGCAAGTTTGCACTCTCTGAATGCAATATCCATTTTGATAATTGTTATTACTGACTTCGATGAAATGTGGTTCTTTAATCTTATTTGTTATAAATATCTTAACTTTTTTTGTTTTAATGTAGAAAGAGGGGAAAAAAGAGCGAGCTGTGGTGGACAAGGTGTTTCTTTTAAGACTCACACGGATTCTGAAAATCATGGTTCCTAGAACATTTTGTAAAGAGGTAAGTCTTATGAAATTATATTGTTTAACTTTTGAGGTTACATGAGATCAGACCAATAGCTTTTGTTATTCTACAGGTCAGATGTTTTCTGTGTAGGTAATGAAGACTACTACTAAATTTTAATTTTTTTTAATCATCTCCTGTCATGTAAGTACTCTTGTTGTTTGGTGCCAGTTTTTAAATAGTTTTCTCTTGTTTATGAAATATTCATTATATTTTGTGTGACATGCTAGATAGAGTACTTCACTGCAGCTACCTTAAATGGTGTTGTTGTATTTTTAATTAATTTGAGGGAGAAAGAGAGGGTGCGTGTGCACTTGAGCTGGGGAGGGGCAGGGAGAGGGGAGGGGGGAGAGAGAGAGAGAGAGACAGAGACAGAGAAAGAGAAAGAGAAAGAATGAATATCCTAAACAATCTTGGAGGAGCCTGGTACGGGGCTTAATCCCATGACCGGGAGACCATGAGCTGTGCTGAAGTTGAGTCAGATGCTTAACCAACTGAGCCACCCAAGTGCCCCCGTATTGTTTTCTTATAGCTAAATTCTGTTAATAAAAACAAGATTACATTTAGAAAGACAAACATTTTTATATCATTGAGACATTAACAAGTCACATTGATTTATGGATGGAATATGTTTGAGGGTTATGCTTTTGTATTTGATTAAATATGTTTTTGAGATGCCCAAAATGATATATGAATTCTCCCAGTAGTTTCAGGATGTGAGCTGGTTCTAGGAATAAATTTTTATTATCTTTTCCTTTGCCCTTTTAATCAGTATTACCTTTATCATTATTTGAGGAGTATTTTTAATGATTAAAAAATAAGATAATGCTGTGTTCTCCATCTTTAGTCACCGTCTGTACCACTAGAAATATCATTACCTTTCACTCTCTTTCCCATAATTCATCTTTTCAGTCACTGGGATTGGATCATTTTTCATTCTGAATATTCTTAACCTGGATATTGTAGTGTTCTTTAGTTAGTTTCACTTCAAAGAAGCTCCCCTTTTTATCTTCTCTGCCAAATTTATTTTCTTTTTTTTTTTTTTTTAAATTTTTTTTTTCAACATTTATTTATTTTTGGGACAGAGAGAGACAGAGCATGAACGGGGGAGGGGCAGAGAGAGAGGGAGACACAGAATCGGAAACAGGCTCCAGGCTCCGAGCCATCAGCCCAGAGCCTGATGCGGGGCTCGAACTCACGGACCGCGAGATCGTGACCTGGCTGAAGTCGGACGCTTAACCGACTGCGCCACCCAGGCGCCCCCAAATTTATTTTCTTGAAACGTGTTTTCCATTGTTCACATTTTAAAAACCATTAGCCTTATAATCTGTGAATAGCAAGAAAAAGATAGGAAGTTCCCAGTGCACTGTAATCCCCAAAGAGAATGCACATTCCTTCGTCACACTGGACTTGCTCTCTTTCTACTTCACTTTGGCATGGTGGCTTGTGGATTCCACCGTTATGCAACTGTAAAAAATAATTTAGTAGCATTTTTCCCCCAAATAAGATAGAGATAATACATGTTCCTTGAAGAAAAATTGGAAAATGCAGGTAGATTTTTTTCTTCTTGGTGTCTATTAGCCTCTCAGAACTTCTGTTGTTATTTTGGTGTATAGTACATATTTTAATAAAAATGAGATCACCCTGACACTTTTTAAATCTGCTCCTTTCTTTATTTTTAAATGTTTTGTAGGGTAAGTCACAACCTGACTTTGACCTGTCTTTCAGTATCATCTGCTTAGAATATTCTTTGCTATTTTGTAGTCAGGCTCTGTGCTCTTGTGCTTTCCTGACCTCATGTCTATGACGTCCTGCCCTCTACCCCAGCAAAAACAGATATTGATAAAAAGTAGCTTAATGCTCAGTATCTTCTTGTGAAGTTTTCTCATTCTCCAACCACCTGACTGAAGAATTATTATTTAAAATACAAACTTCTCTGGAAAGATTTGTATATTCCCCTCTTATGAGTTAGCAGTTCAGTACTTATTTGACCTTTTAGCAAGGGTTTGCTGAGCGTAAAATGAATGTGAAACATTGGATGGGTCTCCGGGAATTAGTAAGGAAGATAAGAAGGGCCTAAATTGGCCAACCTTGCAGCTTTGTCTAGGCCTAGCCATGCTGCAGAGTCATTTTACACACTATCTTTGAGAAATATAAAAATCCAAGTTTAACCCCAGTTCACCAAAGTGAGGTAAACTCCCATAGAAATCACAGGAGATTGGAAGTAGGGATAGAGAGACTAACTGATTTAGGAAATAGAGAAATGATAATACTGCATATGAATATATGGAAGTAGATCTATATCATGAGGTAAAGGACTGCCTAAATCAGTGCAGATCTTTAGTTTATGACATGTTCACAGACCCATTAACCGTGGGAATAGTAGTGATTCTAAGGACTTCTTTGTAGAAAGGTGCTTCAGGAGTGTCAGTAATCAAAGTTTGCCAGATTTTGCTAAAGTGAGCCAAGTCAGGTTGGTACTTATTTCAGGGAAAAATTAAGCCAAGAGCATAAAATGAAGGAAAAAAGAAACTATCTTTGTCTAGTGTTTCCTTTATATGTCAGTGATTAATTTAGGATCGAAATTGTGTTTAAGATCTGAATTGAAAGTTAGCATTACAGTTAAAGTGACATCTGCCCATAGTGTTTATTGAAATGAAGAGATTCTTCTGTTGCCAGTTGCATACCTAACTTTCAGATGGTGGAGAGTGTAGGAAGATGGTATCTTTGCTTTCTGGCAGATGTTGGGGGGTAGCAGCTTTGACTGCTCAGTTACACAGACTTTCTTTGACATTGTCTTTTCTTGTGGTTTCGTTATTCTGTGTTTATGACTCCCTGCCTCGTCTTCACGTAAAGTGCTGTATTTTGAGTGCCTTCACCTTTTTAAAAAACTATTTGTTTTGTAAAATTTACATAAATAATAGTTGCAGTTGCCACTCAACTCCATATCTTTGACTTTAAATACATTATCCAACAAATGTCCCTGCTGCCACATGTCCTCTTCCCTGACTTGAGCTTCTATGTTACTGTCATTACTCTTCCAGTTTAGAAGATTTAAGTGGGGTCAGCTTTGAATGGTGTGTGTGTTGGAGGTTGGAGGGTAGGCTCTCATCTCGCAGAGAGAGTTGACTCCTCACTCAGTCTCTCATCTTTTCCCCTCGGTGATCTGTTTTCCACAGCATTAAGTAATGTCCCCTAAATGACACTTTTCTACATTTTGTTCTACTTAGAGGCTTACAGTAGCTTAATACTGATAAATTCTGCTGGATATGCAGTACCATTATTCATACGGTTTTAATCTATTTTCTGTTTCCCATTAAATCCTTCATCTTTCTTAACTCATAATCCTCATTCTCTCCTGTGTTTTCCTTGGTCTGTTTGATTTGTTCCTAATGTCATAACCCTCTTTTGCCACCCCAGGCCTTCCTGTCCTGCCACTTATCACATGAAGCGATGGAAATATACTTGTCTCCTATGCTCTGTTTTCTTATTTTTTATTTCTTATTTTATATGTAAATCTTATTTTATTTCTTATTTTATGTGTAAATAACTAAATTGAGGGCAGGGGCAGTATTAGAGATTTTTCTAACAAATTGAACCAAATTTATTCCATTAGGCAAACTTTTAGCCTGTAATATTTGTTAGTTATTTAACTGTACATTAACAGTTACTGTCCTTTTTCTTTATTACACTTGTATATTCACAGTACAGGACAATCATAATACACTGTGCCTCAGGTAATTTAAGTTCTACTGCTACCTTCTGTTATTGGCTAATTGTATGAAGGGAAGTCGTTTGACCTGCCTGGGATTCACTTTTGAATTCTGGATGACAGGTTAAATGATTTATAAGGCTTTTTTCATTTGTATTTTTAAATTCTTTTAAAATTATATTTAAAAATTACCTGTAGGTAAAATGTCAGCTACTGTATTAAAGCTAGAATAAAGATTTGAATTTAGAAATCAAAAATCTTCACCAAAGTAATGTTTCTTTTAACCTTTAAAAATGCATTTATTTAATTTACTGTGCCTGGTTTATTTTAGACAGGTTACTTGATACTTATTGCTGTTATGCTGGTGTCTCGAACATACTGTGATGTTTGGATGATTCAAAATGGGACACTCATTGAAAGGTACTTTTCTATTCACCTTCCTCCTATATGTATAAAATACTAATTTGTCTCCTATGTAACATTATCTTAAGCAAGAAATAGATTCTAAATTACATATAAATATTTAACTCAGGTGATGTATTTGTTCATTTACTTAAATGAGTGTTTCCCATGTGCCAGGCACCATGCTACTCTGTGATAGGGATATATTGGTGAGCAGGAGAGACTCTGTACCAAGCCCTGCAGAGCTGACAGTTTATACAGGGCTCGGGACAAATAAACAAATTAAAAGGCAGTGTATTAAATGCTGTAATAGGGGTTTAAAAAAGTCACCAAGTTGGATATTTGAAATTAATCAGATAATTTGGAGGAAAAGATCAGAGCATTTCAGGGAATCACATTGAGAATGTTTACTGGAAAGAAGAAAACAATTCTTAGACATTTTCTTCAGTTTTTGAAGTTAGTGCTTTATTATGTTTTTTTCAATATAGTCTTTCTGCATATTATCACTACATTTGATCATTTTGAATTTAAAAACAGTAACAGCTGGGATATTAACATTTATCTTAATAAAGATTTTACTCCTTATGATACCAATTTGAACATCAGAGTAAAATATTTTTCTTGGAATTCTATTTCCTAGTGTGCAATATTTTATCGGAGAATTTCTTAAAGTACTTAATTAATCTAAATTAATTCGTTCATTTTGAATGACAGTACTTAAAATTTTTTAATGTTCCCAAATTTTGAAATAAGGGTTGATTTTTTTTTTTTTTTTTTCTTTCTCGATTTGCTTCTCAGGATTTATAGGATGAGAAAGAATGCTTTGTGCCCTTGTTCTGACTCATCTCTCTAGGAGAATACAGAAAGTCATTTGCAAAGGACTAAAGCCCCAACTACACGTCTTAGAACATGCGTAATTGTACAGGTCTCCCTGAAACCTGTGGTCAGTCCCCTGTCTTTTTCTTTTAATCAGAGTAGTACGTGAACAGCTTAAAAAGGAGTACATGAACTGGACTTAGTCATAAACACACCAGTCCTGTGCCCCATTCTTCCACTTTAACTGTCGCTCCCAGAGTCAGTTCTTTTCTTTTCTTTTGTTTTTACCATTTCATCTCTGTCTCTGCGTTTCAGTGTAACTTACGTTACTGTCGTAGATTTTTCAGTGTTAGAGAACATGCATTTATTTCCTACTTTGGAAGATGAGAATTTGCTCTTTTATACTCCTACCCGTGCTCACCCTCTCATGTTCTACCTCATTTATTGTTAAGTCAGAATTTATTGTTTACGTGATTTTGACTGTTTACCGCTGAGCTACATGCTGCACTTTGGTAGTTTCTTTTATGTACAACTTTTTGTTTTTCCTGGCATTTAAAAATCACAAGTTTTTGTTTGTTTGCCTTAGTTCTTTGCCTACTTCTTACTAATTCGGCTCAGACTTCCTGACAAACTGTAAAATCTTTACAGTGTTGTAATATGGTCCTGCACACCAGGATTTGATTTTTGTCTCTATTTCCACTGCACCTCATACCTCTTGTCAATTTCTTGTCTTCCTGCTCTACTCAGTATTGATTTCACTTTAGGCTCACTAAATAGCAGTCCTTTTTGAGTTTGCTTTTATCATGATCTTGGGAATTTCCTTTATCTTTCTCTTTTGCATTAAATAACCTGTTTTCTGAATCCTTTGTCTCCCTCTTCCTTAGTTTACTTTCTCATTTTGGCAGGTGCAGTCTTTTTCTGAGAAAGGATACCAGGGAAGTAAATTTTTGAGGCCTTCCTTGTAGATCTGATAGTCTTTCTTCTCCTCTTAAACTTGACTGATAATTTAGCTATTAATGCATTCCAACTTGGAATTCATTTTTTGTTAGAATTTTGAAAACATCACCTGTTTGTTGTCTTCTGTAGAGCTTGGCAGTTCTCAACCTTGGTTGCAGGATGATTTGAATCATCTGGGGAATTTTGAGAAGGAATAATATCTGGGCTCACCTCTACGCATTCTGATTCAATTAGTCATTACTTTTTGAAACATCCCAGTGATTCTAATTTGCAGCCATGGTTAAACACTGCTGGTCTAGCTGCCATGTTGGGTGTGGAGGCCCATTCTTGTGCAGATTGCCCTTCCTTGGCAGTACATCTATTTTAAGTCCCTATGGAAGCTTTTATTTTTAAAAAAAAATTTTGTTTTTCAACGTTTATTTATTTTTGGGACAGAGAGAGACAGAGCATGAACGGGGGAGGGGCAGAGAGAGAGGGAGACACAGAATCGGAAACAGGCTCCAGGCTCTGAGCCATCAGCCCAGAGCCTGACGCGGGGCTCGAACTCAAAGACCGCGAGATCGTGACCTGGCTGAAGTCGGACGCTTAACCGACTGCGCCACCCAGGCGCCCCTGGAAGCTTTTATTATCATTTTTTTATTGTTCACGTATTGCTGGTATTTGGGAATTTTACTGAATATTGCTGTGAATTTTTTTTTTTCATTGTTCTGGGCACTAGGTGGGCCTTTTTCTCCCCTCCCCTCCCCAGGTAGGCTTCATGCCCAGTGCAGAGTCTAACGGTGGGGCTTGAACTCACAACCCTGAGATCAAGACCTGAGCTGAGATCTAGTCAGATGCTTAAGTGACTGAGCCACCCAGGTGTCCCACTAGGTGGGTTCTTTTCTTTCTTTCTTTAAAATGTATTTATTTATTTTTGAAAGAGACAGAGCGAGCAGGCAAGGGGCAGAGAGAGAGGGAGAATTCCAGGCAGGTCCCAAGCGCTGTCAGCACAGAGCCTGATGCAGGGTTTGAACTCACAAACTGTGAGATCATGACCTGAACTGAAACCAAGAGCCAGATGCTTAATTGACTGAGCCACCCACGCACCCCATAGGTGAGCTTTTTTCAATTTGAGGAACTCATTCTGTATTCTGAGATATTTTCTTGTGCTTTTGAAAAATTTTTTTCTCTCCCTTTTTTCTGGAATCCTTATTACTTGAGTGTTGGAACCCTAGACTGATCATCTGATTCTTACAATTTCTCTACTGTTTTCATCTCTGACATTTTCAAGGAAATTTCCTTTTACTGTATCATCCAGTGAACCTGTATTTGTCATAATTTTATTTCCAAGAGTTATCTTTTTGTATGGATGTTCATTTTTAGAGCAGTCATTCTTTCAAGTGTGACTTTCTTTGCTTTTTTCTTTCCTCCCTTCTTCTTTTCTTTCCTTCCTTTCTCTTTCTCTCTCTCTCTCTCTCTCTCTCTCTCTCTGTCTTTTCTCTCTCACTGTCACTCTCACTCTCTCCCTGTCTCCCTGCATTGTTTCTGTTTCCTTCTTGGCCCTTTGTTCTCATCTTTGTTGTTTATGTTAGCAACTCCGTCACTCTTGCCTCTCTATTCACATTTAAAAGTGAGGGCTGAAGGAAGCCAAGTTGAGGGCTTATTGACGGTCTGGTCTTCCTGAATAGTATTTTACAGACAGTCTGGTCATTTTTGTGTGTGTACTCTAGTGAGGAATTCACTAAAAAATTCTAAGAAGTTTGTCATTAACATAAGTGTTTATTCATTGCTGCTAGCATATCAGCTTTGGAGGATCAGTTTTATTGCTAAGTTCTGTTTATATGGGCTGTGTGCCTAAGTAATTTGAGTCTTTTGTATAACGTAGAGAAGACATTTATACCCTTTTACATGATTGTAGAATTTATAGTTTTTCCTTTGATGACTTTATTATCTAAATGCCATATCTATTAATAAAAATACAGTCTCACCAATTACAGCATTGTTAGATACTTAACAGCAAAAAATGTGCAGGTTATATACACTATGAACTTATTAGCTATCTGTGTAGAAAGTTACATATTATCTATAAATAACCTTGCACAACCTTGGTATAGTATAGGAAAAGTAGTTTATTTCGTAACTTTTTTCCCCTTTTATTTACATTTTGTGATTTCACGTTTTGTAATCTAAAATAATATTTACTCTTATAAACTATGGATTTCCAACTTTAACTGAATAGACACTGATATTAGTTTTCTCACAGACTTAATGCCCTGGAGAAAATGCATTGCCAAGAGTAGGTGGTACATTATTTGCTGATGATGGACAGGAGGAAGATTATTATCTGGCATAAGCCAGGTTATAATTCTGTTAGATAGAGTAATCGATTTGTTGGGTACTCAGTTTTAAAATGTAGTTTTGAGATGTAGAAAAAAAATGAAAAACAAAACTACTTAAGGGTTTCTAAATAACATTATTTTGATACTATTTAAACGTACAGAAGAGTTGCAAGAACAGTGCAAGGAGCTTCCTTACACTCTTAACCCATATTCATCAATTGTGAAATGGTCATTTTAAAGTTAATTGTTAATTTTCTCCTTGATAAATATTTTTGAGCTTCTATGTATGAGATCTTTGATCTTTGGTTAAATTTAACATCTTTAAATGTGAATTCATAATATGAAAGTTTTATTTGAAAAGTAACACATTCCTCTAACTCGGTACTAATGCCACATTGTAAATTGGTTTATCTGTCTTTTCCTTTTTGCCTCTGCCACGGAGGTTTAGATTCATGTATTTCTCCTAAAAAAAAAAAAAAAAAAAAAAAGTCTCAAAAAGACTCATGATGGTCCGTAATGTACATTTTAATATCCCTTACATGTTTATTTGTTAGCAGTGGCTAAAAGCTTTGGAGTATGGGCACATTTTAACAGGACAGACTCCTTCTTTAAGGTAGAGACTGGTAATTCCATGATTTGAAGGAGAATCCTTCATACCTTGTTGCTGCTACAGTGGAATCATAAAGATATATTTTATTTTCACCCAGGCTACAGGCAGCATTTTAAAATCACCAAATCATCATTTATAAAAGGCTTAAATGTTTTGGAAGTAATAATAATGTAAATAAACTGTAAAATTATTCTTTATTATTATTTTTCCTTTGCAGCGGAATAATAAGCAGAAATAAAGCTTTATTCAAGAAACCATTTTTTAAATTTATAGCTGCTACTCCAATGGTAAACCATTGCTGAATGATAGCATGTGCTTTACCAAGTTTTATAATCTTGTGTGTTTCACAGCTTGGGCTAAAGCTAAAGCACTTTGGTTTTATGTAAAGTTTGGTTCAAGTCATTTTAACTTAAACCTCTAAACTTTTTGTACTGTCTTAATTGCTTCTTGTTTTTAATATTCTTTAAAAAAATTTTTTTTAATGTTTATTTTTGAGAGAGAGAGAGAGACAGAGCATGAGTGCGGGAGGAGCAGAAAGAGAGGGAGACACAAAACAGGCTCCAGGCTCAGAGCTGTCAGCACGGAGCCCGACGCAGGGCTCGAACTCACGAACGGTCAGATCATGACCTGAGCTGAAGTCGGACGCTTAACTGACTAAGCCACCCAGACGCCCCTTTAATTTTCTTGTTTCTACAAACATTTTTATATGATTCTATTTTAGCTTTTTCTAGTTCAACATAAAATTAAAAAACAAATTGTTTAGCACTTCTATCAAATTTGGACTATTAATTTTTTATCAGTCTAAAGGAGCATTTCCCTAAGTATGTCCTGTCTATGTATGACAGAGGAGATGCTACACGCTATAGAACTGTCTCAAAAGAGTTTCAGTGCAACACATCATACTGTAAGAGCTTTGAGAAGACCTTTTGTAAAGACATTTGCTAGCTTTGTTTAGCCCAGATTTTCCAAATTTATTTGACCATACAACTTTTTTGCTCTAAAAGACCAGTTAACATTACATGGCATTATTCACCTATTCCCTCATAAAAATAAAATTATTACCATATCATTTTTTTTGTGGTGTGGAGCTAGGTTTTGTTTTGTTCTGTTTTTTTCAGTTATTTTGAAAGAGCAGAGGAGGGGCAGAGAGAGAGAGAATCCCAAGCAGACCCTGTGCTGTCAGCATGGAACCCAACTCTAGGCTTGATTCCACAAACTGAGATCATGACCTAAGCCAAAATCAAGAGTCAGATGCTTAACCGACTGAGCCACCCAGGTCCCCGTGGAGCTAGGTTAAATCATTTAGTGCATTGCTTTTCAAAATATATTTTACATATTTGAATATTAATAAATGCTATTTGAGAAAAGAGTGTGTGACCAAAGAAGTTCTATCATTTTAGTAGATCACAGACATAAGGTACTCAGAGATCCTTTACTTATATGATAGTTTTCAAAAAAGTAGTGGAACCCTTACTTTGAATAAGTTCTTAATGGATATTTTTAGAACAGATAAATATGTAAAACAAATGAACATAAAAGAAGAGTTGGTTTAGTTTAAGTGTGTTAACACCTCTGAAGCCTCTGCAAAACCATCCTGAGGCTCTGAGGAACCCCACTAATCTACTTTCTGATTTATCATTTAGTCCTGGGGTCAGCAAACAAGCCTCCACAGGACAAATCCCACTGCCATCTGCTTTGGAAAATTTTATTAGGACACAGCCAGTCTCATTCTTGGCTGTTTTTGCTTCTGCAACTGCAGAATTGAGTAGTTGGAACAGAGACCTTCCTGCCCACGAAAGCTTAAAATATTTACTCTTGACCTTTTGCAGTGAGTTTGCTGATCTGTCATTAGTCCGTCTCTGCAATTA
This sequence comes from Puma concolor, assembly GCF_028749965.1. NCBI lineage: Eukaryota > Metazoa > Chordata > Mammalia > Carnivora > Felidae > Puma > Puma concolor. Next base: position 80,640,064 of record NC_141674.1, read on the forward strand.
GTTCATACAAATGAGAATCATGGTATTAAAATATTTAAAAACAAAGAAATACTAGCTAATTTCATCCATAATAACCCATTCCTGACTATAAAGTTAATTGTTTTGCCATCTAAGCTCCTTTTGTGGCAGTTTAAGCCTTTTTTTAAATTGCCATTTTTACTAAGGAAAGAACTAAGGAAATTATTCATATTTGATTTTGCCATTTATAGAGGGATTTGCAGGCAGCCTATGTAAAATGATTAAATTTCAAAAGTTAGAAACATGTTTTTGCAAGAAAGTGTTTTTCAGCACCTTTTTTTCTTATTGATTCTTTTGAGTCAATAAAAATTTCCAAGAGTAATTTTAGAGCTTTACAGGGTTTTTAGTGTGAAATATTGCTTCTTTTGCAACTAATGCATTGCATGTGGTGGTTTGCAGTGGTATCATTGGTCGTAGCAGGAAAGATTTCAAGAGATACTTATTCAACTTCATCGCTGCCATGCCTCTCGTAAGTGTAATTCTTTAAAAATCTTTACATATGGACAAATTTGTATCTTACTAAAATCTTCAAAGATTTGTTTGTACTTCTTAACTTTAAAGATTTATGGTACTAAGTTCCTATTCCGAGTTTAGTTTTGTAACTTACAGCAGAATCTTTCAATGTAAACCTTTATCCTAGATAGAAAAATAAATTGGATTGATGTGTATTTTTTTTTTTTTTTTTTTTACCTTTAGGCCAGGGTATCTCTGATGTTTAGTAGCATTGCACTTGATGGTAGTAGTGCCCCTCCCCCAGTTTTGATGACCAAGTATGTCTCTAGGACATTGCCATATGTTCCATGGAGGCTGGGGTGGAGGTAGACACGGTGGCAAAATCACCCTGGTTGAGAACCATTGCTTTAGGCCATTTATAGTAACTTGAACCACTGATGTAGTTTAAGTTAAATTGGATTTATTTATTTATTTATTTATTTATTTATTTATTTGTTTGTTTGTTTGTTTAAAATGGGAATTTATTATCTATTTATTAAAAATAAAGGTCAGTGTTTGGTTTAAATCATAAGTGATTTTCTTAGCTTGGTTCTTTATTGTCACTATAAGAATTTTAATATAAATATATCAGTGAAAAAAACTTGATTGTAAAATCCAGTTAATCAGAAAATATGTCAGAGATTTAATAAAGCTTGAGGAATATACATACATGGCTTTTAGACCTTTAAAAAATTGAGATAAGTAGTATAGATATCAGTAAAAGATTGAGATACAGTAGGCGGCCAGTGTTTTCTTGAGAAAATGTTCATGTAAATGAGTTTGGAACTGTGGAAGAATTAATTTATTAATTTTAATATAATGATGGAAAAGAAATAAAGATGACTCTAGAAATACTCTGGAAATGGTATTAGTTGGTGTGAAACTTAGAGTACTTTTTTTTTTTTAATTTTTTTTTTCAACTTTTTAAATTTATTTTTGGGACAGAGAGAGACAGAGCATGAACGGGGGAGGGGCAGAGAGAGAGGGAGACACAGAATCGGAAACAGGCTCCAGGCTCTGAGCCATCAGCCCAGAGCCTGACGCGGGGCTCGAACTCACGGACCGCAAGATCGTGACCTGGCTGAAGTCGGACGCTTAACCGACTGCGCCACCCAGGCGCCCCTAGAGTACTTTTTTTTAAGAAATGCAAATGAAAATAGAATTTCATTGTCTAGGGTTGTCAGTGCTTGTAGTAGGAAACAAAATATAAACGCAAATGTTAGGACTCCTTTACATTGGATACAAAGGTGACAGATTAGGCTTTTTGTTTGTTTACAAAAAAAGTAGCAAGGTGCTTCTCATAATTGATGATACTAACATATTCTAAAATTGAGTGTCAAGTTAGGTTTTAATAATATATCACGATAGTATAGCCAATTGCATTTGGTTTAGCATATTGTCTTTGTATCTTTGTAAACTCTAAGTAAAACAGAACTGAAGTACATCAGTTTGGACTGTTGGTAATAAAAATCATAGGATTTAGGGACATACCCAATGAAAGAGAAATAAATTGTAATTTTATAAGTAGAAATGTAGTGAAACCAGTAATATCTGTTTGTTTCAGATCTCTCTGGTTAATAACTTCTTGAAGTTTGGGTTAAATGAGCTCAAACTGTGCTTCCGCGTAAGACTAACTAAATACCTCTATGAGGAGTATCTCCAGTAAGTGATAACCTATTTTTGTATTAAAAGTGCTTAAATTGAATAGAAATGCTTATGATATTGAGATATAGAGGTTTTTCCTTTGTATTGAATATGTTTTTCAAGGGAATTGCTCTTGGACCCAGAAGCATACAGGGAAAGCCCTCAGTAATTTAGACTCTCCTACGGGCCTTTCCGTTAATTGACAAGTCATCCTTCTCTGGATGTTCTTCCTTGTTTCTAAAATCAGTTAGGACAATCTTTAGGGACTCTTCCAGCTCCGGACTTTTCTGTTCTATGAATTTACACTATGTGCTAAAGTGTGATTGTTTGTTTTAATGTCATTTTTTTACTGCTATTATAGAGCTTTCACATACTATAAAATGGGAAATCTGGACAACAGAATAGCCAATCCAGACCAGCTGCTTACACAAGATGTAGAAAAGTTTTGTAACAGTGTAGTTGATCTGTATTCAAATCTTAGTAAGGTAAGTTTCTTTATTTTCTTTTTTTAAACTATCAGAAAATTATAGGCTCATTCAATCATTTCAACACATGGATGTTTTGATAAAGTAATAGAATTAAACAATATTACAAGTAGAAAGAGCCTTTTGTTTTATAGGTGCAGATATATAGAAACCAGAAAAGGTGGTACTAGATTTGGGGTTCCATCTTAGGTCCTTGTATTCAGTGTCTTTACACTACATTGAGAAACTACTGAGTTACTCATGGTTAATTATCACAGTAGAGCTTCCTTAGTTGTTGGAAGGTGATACATGTTTTTCCCACTTGATGGTCAGTAGACATTGGTCATGCTGTCTCTATTTTAAGTTTTTAAGAACTGTTTCTTTTATGTATTTGTTGATCTATATACTGTTATAGTACATTATATATAGTGGGAACTCTGCGTGTTGACAAGTATGTGTTAAATGTTGAATAGTATTTTATATTTGTTGTGTTAGCTATATATCTATGCATTCCAGTTCTTTTTAATTCCTTACCTTCTAATATTTACGTTACAGCCATTTTTAGACATAGTTTTGTATATCTTCAAGTTAACAAGTGCAATAGGAGCTCAGGTGAGTTTAATCTCTTTTAAATTGCTCTAATATGGTGTTGTAAATAGCTGGAGTGTTTGTAGGAGTTTTTATATATCTCAAAGAATGTGCTTTTATGACATGTACCTAATAAAGTCTAGTTTATAAACTCATACTGTACTAGAGACTTAGAAAGTATTCTAATTTGGTGTTTTAATTTTCCTTAAGGCAGATACTTGGAAAGTTTCTGTGGCATTTATAACCGGAAGTGCTTTAACAATGACATACATGTACTTACTGTTGTAAAGTAATGGCTAAATAAGAAGAGATTTGGAGGCAGCCATTTTAATATGAAACTTGAATGTTAAAATGTCAGAAATACCTTTAGAGTGGCTATAACTGTTTATTACATCATATATAATTTTATAAAAATGTAAATGGTTGACTATCTCATGAGCCTTATTACCCTGTCTTTCTGATACTCGTGTTGGTAAGAATGACCTTTAGATTTTCTCCGAGTATTCTCATTGAAGTATTACTTTAGGCATTTAATACATTATTGTTACATATTTATCACACAACCATGTAATAATGTGGCCATTGTATATATATGTGCATGTGTATGTGTACACATTTTGTAGTTGAGAATATATGATTTCTATAGTGGATTTAGCTTTTTTTCCAGAATACTGAGAAAGTAGTTTTTTATTTGAATTATCTTATCTACCTTACTAACTTTTTGCTACCCTGTGATCCAAGTTTAATCATTCTTCTAGTTTGTTTTTACTATAAGCAAGTGAATAGGCCTAATGCCTCTCATCTGTGTGCTCCAATATTTTTATCGTACTTAGTACATTTTTATACTTAAATAATCTTTCCATGTATCGCTGTTATCCAATTCTGATTCTCAAAGGTAGAAACTATGTTTTAGTTCTTTCCTTTGCCCATTCTTGCAGTAATTGTTGAACTGCACTGAATCAATCATATTTAATTAAAAAAATATTGAATACACATTATAGTCCACACATCTTGTGTTAGGTGGTAAGGATAAAAACATGAATAAGACACAGTTCCTGCTGAAGAAGGTTTACAATCTAATAAAAGAATAGATATTCAGATTATTATAAGGTCGAGTGCTAAGTTCAGTAACAGAAGTTTGAATAAAATCTTTAGTGTCCGGAAGAATTGGAGGTGATATTTGAGCTGCTCTGAGGAGGATGACTAGGCATCCATTAGATATGTCAGGTTTGTCAGGCATAAGAACAACTTCATTGAATGGCGTGTTCAGGAAGTTTTTTCAGCATGGCGGAACATACAATATAGGTGGGAGTGAGGGATTACCTGTGATGAACTTGGAGAGGTGAGCTTAAAGCTTCTCCCTTGGGTTGGTCAGTGGGTGATGTGGTGACTCACCAAGTTACAAGCTGTGGCAGCTGCAGGCAAGATGTAGAGGGAAGGGCAATTAGAGCTGGCTTGGGGGACTTTGCTTGAGGCCCTACAGAGTAGTGAGGTGTTAAGTGTATGGTACTTACTTGGAGATATTGTCTTGGATTCTTAAGAGTGATGGGAGTAGAGATAAAAATTTGGCAGAAGAGATCTAAGGAAGAAACCTCAGGGAATATTAACATTCCAGGAGAAGGCAAAAAAAAGAGGTCTGAGACTTTCTGTGGAATCTTAAGGGAATATCAGGAAGAGTTTCATCAGAAGAGTTTTAGATGCTATAGGAAGAGTGTAGACTGCAATTAAGAATTTTTGGGTGAACAAATTCAGGAGAGCGTACAGTGTTGGAGGAAGAGTTGATGAGTAGTTAAAAGGATGAAATGCCCAGTGTGTCCTTTCTCAAAAAAGAGTTAAGGGGAAAAAATTAACCAAAAGAGCAGTTTTTCTCAAAGCCACTGGAGCTAATTATAGAAATTGTACATGTTGCATCCGGTGAATGTATTATGATATCCTTAAACTTTGTATATTCTCTCTTCCAATAATAATAGGGCCCAGCAAGTATGATGGCCTACTTGATTGTTTCCGGGCTATTTCTAACTCGACTTAGAAGACCCGTTGGTAAGATGACAATAACTGAGCAAAAGTATGAGGGAGAGTATAGATACGTTAATTCCCGGCTCATCACCAACAGGTAAGGAGCAATGTATTAAAGGAATTTAGCTGTGGGGCACCTGGGTGACCCAGTCAGTTAAGCGTCTGACTTTGGCTCAGGTCATGATCTCATGGTTCATGAGTTCGAGTCCCACATCAGACTCTGTGCTGTCAGCACAGAGGCTGCTTTAGATCTCTGTCCCCCTCTTTCTGCCCTTCCTCTGCTCCCGCTCTCTCTCTTAAAAATAAACAAACATTAAAAAATAATAATAATCATTAAAAAATGAAGGAATTTAGCGGTATTAAAAATGTGTTTTTATGAATATTGATGTCATATAAGTTAACTCCAAAAAGTGTGGTAGACAGTGTTACTAAAATTGTGTTTGTGAATTTCCCTCTTTTGAAAATATACATTATGAAAGATAATCAGTTTTATACAAGAGTAATCTTCCACATTTCTAACTCTTTTTCTTAACTGTGTAGTATCCTTGGTTCACCTCTTCATATCTTTTATTGACTAATTTTCTGTTCATTTCACTTTAAACATGCTCAAAATATAATTCAAATTCTGATTTACTTACAATACTTCTTCAAGGAAAATTCTATCTCAGCTTATCCACAAATACTTTTGAGACTGTTTGGAATTCTTAGTAATTCAGTCTTCCTGCATCTGTCTCTATTTTCCACATAGTTTCCAAAATAGGAAGAAAAAGCATTAGGCTTTGGAGCCAGCCTGACTAGTTTCAAAATCTGCCTCCTCCATTTACCAGTTATATATTATACAACTTTTGGCAAGTTAGTTATAGCTTCACTTTTCTTGTTTATGATAGGGCTATGATAGTTAATATAGGGCTGTTGTGAGGATTAAATATGAAATATATACAAAGCTTCCAGCACAGGTTTTGATATATAGTTTGTACTCAGTAAATTTTCTCATGTATTAATGTATGTATGTATTAATCTGTCAACCTTACCTCATTTTGAGAATCCTGATCTTTATTTAGTACCCCATAAGCATTTACAGACTTATTCAGAATACTTTTTTCAGGGGCACCTGGGTGGCTCAGTTGGTTAAGCGTCTGACTCTTGACTTCAGTTCAGGTTATGATCTCACGGTTCGTGGGCTTGAGCCCTGGTCAGGCTCTGCGCTGACAGTGTGGAGCCTGCTTGGGATTCTCTCTTTGTCCCTCTCTTTCTCTGCCCCTCCTCTGCTTTCTCTCTCTCTCTCTCTCTCTCTCTCTCTCTCAAAATAAATAAATAAACTTAAAAAATATTTTAAAAATATTACTCTTTTAATAATTCCCTCTTCCTTTATTTCCTTGCATTGCTAAAATGGTACCAATGTTAAATAGAATTTTGTGCTACTGTAGGGAGGCTGAGGAATAGATGATTGGTTGAGTAGAGAGGTGATTTACCAAGTGAATGGAAGATGGTATCAGCTAGAATGCTTTCTTTTACAAGAAACAGAAAACCCTGGCTCTTCTTTTATGTTCTCTTGGCTCAGCCCTCCTTTGTACGTTCCTCTTTTCCTCAGCCTAAGTTTTCTTGTGATTACAAGATGGTGAAGCAGTTCCAGATGTCACCAGCACTCCTCCCCTGTAAAAAGTCCAGAAATCGGAACAGGCCACCTCTTCACAAGAGCAGGAAAACTTTCCCGGAAGTCCCATGGCTGACTTTGTTTCACCTCTCATTGACCAGAATTATCACTTACCCATGTCTGAAGCAGTCACAGTAAAGTGATTCCCTGAGACCAAATGGAACTCATTCCTTGTAGATAGATAACTAAGAAAATTGGAGTTCTCTTAGGAAGAAGGATGTGGAAGAGAATTAATGGTAGATGCCCAGCCATAGTATTCTAGGATGTTTTTGCCCTTTCAGGTTTTAGATTGGGGCTAAAATGACTCAGTGGAATGTTCACTTTATCTTCCTCCATGGGCTTAAATGTGCAGAGGAGGTAGAAGGAAGTGAGAAACTAATTATAGGTATAGAATTGTTTTTCAACTGGAACTCTGATACCCTGTGGCTCGATATGATTGTGTCAAGGAAATGGTGAAACAGGTCAAACGTGATTCATTTTTATACGAAGGTAATTTTACTTGAAGGGGCTGAGGCAGGAGCTACCTTGTTTTTATAATGGGAAAAAGGTACATTTTGGAGTAGAATATGCAATTCACATAAATTTTTAAGGGAAAAAGAGACTTTAAGGAAATATTGGGTGTTTATTGAAGGCTTTTCAACTCTGCCCTCTAGACTCCTATGTAAATCTTTACTTTCCTCTGCTGTAAGAGCTACTTTTCTGGGAATGTTTACATCATACTGATGTATGGGAAGACTAGACTTGAGGGTCAGGTATGGTTTACAATCTTATCTGCTTGACTTGCTAGCTGTATGACAACAGATTTTCTTAACTGCACTGAACCTTTCTTCATCCGTAAGAATGCCCTTTTTCTTCTAGTCAAGATTCTTGTGGCCCTTATGGACCCATTCAGTCCAGCTCAAGAAAAGGAGAGTTGTTGTGAGGAAATGGTGGGGTTCCCAGAATAAGAATGACTGTTCAGCTGGGCCTCCTGGAAGCTGGCACTGTGAAATCATTTGGAGTTGGTTTGCTTTTCAGTCTTTCGAAGGCTGCATGTCATGGCATCGCTCAGTAGCTTCTTCTACCTGTTATTTATCCTCTCCCTCCTGTGTGTAGGGTCTGTACTCCATTTGTCATCTATAATGGCTGTCCCAGCCCTGCTTTCCTATATATCATAGCAGCTTCCTTCTTATTTTTTATTAAAGAAATTAATTAAATTTCTGAGGACTCACCCGGCACATCTTTTCCAACCAGGCTACAGGTGGCATATGCAACATATGGCTGCAGTTCAGTCTGTGATCCGGTTAGGTGTGTGTTCCTGTGCTCTCTGGTCAGCTGAGCTTGGAGCAGGATCTCCAGCACAGAACTGTGGCAAGACACACCCATTAAGCCTATAGTCTTAAGTGTCCACTGAAGTTTTTTTTTAATGTTTATTTATATTTGAGAGACAGAGACAGAGCATGAGTGGGGAAGGGGTAGAGAGAGGAAGCTACAGAATCTGAAGCAGGCTCCAGGCTCTGAGCCATCAGCATAGAGCCCAACGTGGGTCTCGAACCCACAAACCGTGAGGAGATCATGACCTGAGCCGAAGTCATATGCTTAACCTGCTGAGCCACCCAGGCACCCCCTAAATGTCCATATCAATAAAATATTCGGTCATCAAATACTCTATTTCAGTTGTTTTTCAGGCATAGATAATATTAAAATTAATTACTAAATTATTTTCTTTAATAGTGAAGAAATTGCCTTTTACAATGGAAATAAGAGAGAAAAGCAGACAATCCACTCAGTCTTCCGAAAACTGGTAAGATAACATGCTTGAGGCTCATGTATTTATGGAAAGATTATTTTTGGCCCGTGATTATCTGTATCTATAGGTATATATCTTTAATCCTTAAGCTATTCATTTTTAAACAGCTGTGAAGTATTTTTATGCTGTGTTTTCATAAAAAATATAAGAATAAAAACTATCCTATTAGTGTAGTAAGCCTCCTGTTACAAACATTATTTATTTATTAAAATAATTGTCAGTGTATTTTTAGAGATGCACAGGCGTCTTATTTAGAGATAAATTCTTTGGTTTCTGTAGCATTCTTGAAGATATTATTATGATGATTATTATTTAGAATAGGGGTTGGCAAACTGTTTCTGTAAAAGACAAGATAGTAGATCTGTAGCTTAGGCTTCTTAGACCGTATGGTCTGTGTTGTACCTATTCAGCTCTGCCCTTCAAAAGTAACTCTACACTCTGTGTAAATGAGTGGGTGTGACTGTGTTCCAGTAATACTTTATTTACAAAAATACGTGGCAGGCTGCATTTGTACTTTGGGCCATATAGTTGGTTGACACTTGATTTAGGGTTCCAAACATTGTTTCTTGTGAAAACTGTACATACATCAGTTCTTTTCTTGCCATTTGGAAAATTTGAATTCGAGGAATTTTATTCATTCATTTAAAAGATACTGAGTGCCATCTAGGTGCCCATGCTTGTTCCAGGTGCTGGTAATATTGTGGACGTGACATACAAAATCCTGCCTGTAAGGAGCTTACATTTAAGTGGAAGTTTGTGAAATTAAGTGTATATTTGAAGTGATTTAAAAAGGTTAAGGAAACTCCTTTTAAATTCCTTATTTCAGAAATTGGATTTTTGCCTTACTTATATTTAACGTGACTGAACTTTGATAGTGCTTACTGATAAAATGCATTTAGGGTAATTTTCCAGGGAACTGCTGCTGTTCACCAGCTCACTCTTTACATGGCTTGCATATTCTTATCCTTAGATTTTAGCCCCAAAGTTAACAGCTTATTGTGCCCTTGCCTTCTCTGGTTAGTCTATGTGAAATGGCCTTCCCGATTTAACGATCTGTTTCTTTAAAAGCATATATTGCAATTTATATTTATCTTATTTGTTTTCTAGTTTGTCTCTTTCATGAGGATGTAAACTCCATGAGCCCAGGGACCTTGTCTGTTTTATTCACTGTTGTATCTCCAGCATTGAGCGTAGCATATAACACATGGCATTTGGTGAATAAATGTTCCAGTCATTGTACTTTCACAAGAGGTAGTAAGCCACCCTGACATGCATGGAGTGAGCAAGTTAGTCACAGAATAGAAATATCAAGGAAGATGGTATTCCTGGCCAAGAGAACAACAGAAGGAAAGCCTTAAGACAGGAACATGTTTGAGGAACCAGTATTTCTGGAACTCAGAGAGGAGGAGCAGCTTAGATTAAATTTAGGATAGAGCCCAGTGCCAGATCATGCAGGGCCTTGAATAATCTGATAAAAAGGCAAAATACAAAACATTTTTAGATTTGTTATTTTAAGGTACTGCATTTAACTGAGATTAAAGCTGCAGACTAGGGCTGCGCAGCATTGATTACATTAGCACTTGGTTCAGATAGAGTGTAATATGATTCTTAGAGAAAGCATAGACCAGATGTCTCCAACTAAAGCAAAGCACTGAGTGCCAATCTAAGCAGCTAGTGTTTTACCTAAATTAGCTCATCCTTCTGTTTTGTTGTTGTTGTTTTAGTTATTGATCATTTTCAGCATATATGTATCTGACCATATTCTGAATACAATATTATGTGCAAATAATACCACATTATCATTTATATGTGATTTCCATTCTGTTTGCATAAAAATGGTTTCATAGAGTATTTGTGTGGCATCTACTCTGTGATCAGCACTGTGCTCAAGAAAATGTGATGTACAGTGTAATCAGAGATCGTAGGCACTCTAAATATTCATGGAATAAATCTTACAATTTTTTTATTTTTAGGGTAGATTCATATTTTTATATACGTACAAAATATATATATTTTTGTTTTTGCTTCTGCCAGGTGGAGCACCTACATAATTTCATTTTGTTTCGGTTTTCTATGGGCTTCATTGATAGCATAATTGCCAAATGTAAGTATGCTTTAAAATGGATAGTGGAATGAGATTTGTGGAAAAAGTGAAGTGTTATTAATGTTTCAATCCTAACTGTTTTGTGTCAGATCTTGCCACTGTTGTCGGTTACCTGGTTGTCAGTCGTCCTTTCCTAGATTTGTCTCATCCTCGACATGTCAAGAGTACACATTCAGAACTTCTAGAGGTAAAGTATTAGTAACCGTTGTCATAATAAATGGAAAATTTCAATATAAAAACAAAAGCTGATTTTTAGTCTTAGAAACATAAGTGAAAACCAATATTTATTTCTTTTTAAGGATTACTACCAAAGTGGAAGAATGCTTTTGCGAATGTCTCAAGCTCTGGGTCGGATAGTTTTGGCTGGCCGTGAGATGACGAGATTGGCCGGGTAAGTAAGATTAGTAATGATGAACAAACAGTTGCAGAGAAGTTTTAAAACTGTGTAATACTTAATGATTATGCCCAGTTGAGGTTAAGATAAGGGGCAACGAAGTCCCGTTTCCTACTCCTGGAAGCTGATTTAGGACCTTTAAAGAAGATTTTTCTCTGATAGTAAACTTTTCATGTTTGCTTAAGACAGCTGTTTTGAGCCTTCAACCAGGTTAGTGGTTCTCAAGCTGTCTGCTCTACGGACACTAGTATTCGATAAGTTGGGAAATGTTAAGTCATGGCAATCTTTTCTTAATTTACAGAAAATTAAGTTAATGAAGAGAATTTTCGCATTTGAACTTTTTTGTCCTCCTCTGTACTTTTTTCCCCCCATAGGTCTTGTTACTGGCAACCTAGCAAAGGATAAACACAGATGAAGTTGATTTTAATGGGTAAAAAGTAAAAAGTCACTTCGTGGTGTCTGTGGCTGCAGTTGTAAATATGGTCATACTGTTAGGTGAAGTTGTTCTTAGACCATAAAATGGAATTAAATATTTCAGTATTTTAAGCTCTAATATAAAGGGCTTGGTATGGTGTAAAAAACACCATCATGTAAAAAGTACTTCTGAAGAAATTGGATCACATCGGATCCTTCCCAGACCTGTGACCCATCCGCCTGTTTCTTCTTTATTCTTCCTTATCTTCTATGGCAGTTCAGGGCTTCATTGCAAGATAGAGGAGATTGTCTACTGCTATGAGGAGTCTGTTTCTCTTGAGAATGCGGACACTCTTCTTGCTTACTAATAACTTTTCTCATGTCTTTATGGTTCATGGTAGATGGGGTGCTTCTGTTCCTTTGGAAGGTTTCTGCTTGATTTTCACTCTTTTGATTCTTTGATGCAGATTGCTTTCTCTTTGACCATCATGTTATTTTTATTTCCTCAATGTCTTGGCGTTAGCTTTGATTTCTCTCTATTGCCACAGTGATTTCCAGCTAATATTAACACTTCATCTTTTCTCCCTTTTGAAGTAGGAAAGAGAGGAATCTTCCGTATTTGTCCGTGTTTATAGGAAGGTAGCAGGCATTTTGGCATACTTGTAATAAATGCCTTCCTCAGACGGAGAAGCTAACTATACTTGGCATTGTAGCTCATTCTAGCAGGAACTTGGTCCATACTTCCTATGTCTAAGGAATGCACTAGTACTAGTCCTTAGTCTACTAGTCTAGTATCTACTAGAAACTTCCTTAAAATTCTAGTGGCATACAACTTTCTTGTCTCACCTGTTAAAAGAAGTAACTATGTGTTGAGGTGGGGATCCTATGAAACCTCTTCCCTTATCCTGTTCCTGTTGTCCTACTGAAACATAATAAAGCATGCATACACTATTAGCACTCATACTTTCTGATGATAAGACTTCTTCTTTTAGGTTATTTCATTTAAACTAAATTATAATTTTGGAAACTTGAGTTCAGTTTGAATAAGTTTTGAAGTTACACAATGTCATATGTCGTTACATCTCAAATAACAAAAATAATAGAGATATGATGGCCTTTGGAGTTTTCATTAGGACTTTTTTGTGTGTGTGTTTTTTTTTTTTAGTTTTACTGCTCGGATTACAGAATTAATGCAAGTACTAAAGGATTTAAATCAAGGCAAATATGAACGCACCATGGTCTCACAACAGGAAAGGGGTAAATATGAATGCACTGGGCCATATAGTTTAAATTTTGGCTGACATAATGTGGTGCTTTAATACTTATTTTCCACTTAAGGTATTGAAGAAGGAACACAAGTCATTCCCTTGATACCTGGTGCTGGAGAGATCTTCAATGCTGATAACATTATAAAGTATGTATTGAAAAGTTCTTTAGCACCATAAACATTTGCTAACTGCATAATAGCCTTTCTCTTTCAGCTGCATTTGCTTAGTATTTAATGTAAAATTTTAATTTTTTTTTTATCAATTTCCTCTGTAGATTTGATCATGTTCCTTTAGCAACGCCAAATGGAGATATCTTGATTCGAGACCTTAATTTTGAAGTAAGTTTTTAAATGATTGTATAAAAGCTTAGATCAGATTCAGAATGTGAAATGGAAAACTGTTTTCTGAATATTTAAAATAACCGTAAGGCTTGTCTTAGTCTCTGAATCCGCAAAATTGTTTTAAAAAGTAAGTCTTTGAAACACTTAGAAATCTATTTTTCTTAATTGTCAGAACTTTAAAGTTTCCTGTATTACTATGAAAAAATCTTTTGCAAATGAAGTCTGTCTCAAGAAAGCGATAGAAGGTATAGTTACTTGTAATCTCTGGTGAGGAATGAATATTTAAACATGCAATATAATTTTATTCTAAGTTAAAAAAAAACTATGGTTTGGTATTGTTTTGACCGTGCAGGAGGGTCTATACCTATACAAACAAAATACAGAATTTGTTATAACTGAAAACATGGAAGAGCAGCACAGTAGCACTGCAGAAACATCTCATGCCAAGTGAATAGTGCTGCTGAGTCAGTGTGGTCTGTTAATCAAATGGGGATATAGCAGATGCTATTAAAAAGAAGAAGCAAAGATGCGTAGTTTTGTGATTTATAAGACATTCCCAGACCTGAGGAACTATAACTATTAGGTTATATGTCTGTTACGACTTTATGAATAGTTCAGATCTGAAAATCTTGTTGATTAGTAACAAATTCCTATCATGGAGGCTGTCTCCCCAGGTCTAGATATCATTTCTCTAGAACAACACTGTCCCATTGAACCGTCTGCAGTGATGGAAATGTGCCATGTTTGCTTTGTCCAATATAGTAGCCACACTTAAAATTTAATTTTAATAAGTTAGATCTTAAATAGCTACACGTGACTGACCTAGTGGCTACCATATTGGACAGCACAGCTCTAGAATTCTTCTCCACATGCCTACATGAGTGGCCTTCTATAATTTGTTTTATGTGGAGCGTCTTTTCAACTACTTTCACTTTAGAAATGTCTGATAGTTGGGGCCCCTGGGTGGCTCAGTCGGTTAAGTGTCTTGACTGCGGCTCAGGTCACGATCTCATGGTTTGTGAGTTCAAGCCCTGCGTTGGGCTCTGAGCTGTCAGCTCAGAGCCTGGAACCTGCTTCAGATTCTGTGTCTCCCTCTCTCTGCCCCTCCCTGCCCCTCACTTTCTCTCTCTCTCCCTCTCAAAAATAAATAAACATTAAAATAATAATAAAAAAGAAATGTCTGGTAGTTGATAAAATAAGTATCGTTACTGGATTTGTTTTGCAATTGTTATAATCTTCAGCAAGTTTTCGATTTTGTTCCTCTTAGTAATGTATATTTTTTAAGTACATCCCCACTTTCTTTTTAAGGAACTATAAAAATGAAAAATGTTAGCTATGCAAAGTACTTTGAACTTATTTGACAATGAGTATTATATACTACCATATTTATTTTCAAGCCAGGAAACACAAGAATACATAGGGAAAGTGTAAATATAATTGGTAAATAATGAATGACTCCCAAGTATCCCAGAAGTGTCTCATTTAATTCTTGGTGTGCCAGTCATTGTGGTGTGCTCCCTTGGCATAGTAGGTAGCCACCTACCTGGCTTGATTTCAGGGATAAAGAAGAGCTCAGAACCCCATTTTTGTTACACCAGGGTGAAGGAGGGCCATGGGATTTCTCCAGTGAAGAATCCTCTTGGCCCTTTCTCCTACTTTCCCTCACTTTGTCTTGATGCAGAAATAGATTACACCAACAATACAGATGTATACTTGATTAAGCATAGTGAGAATGGATTTGGGATCTATACGTACAGATACACGGAATAGAAAAGATCCCGATTATTGTCTGAGGTATTACCTACTTTGTCACATGGGTATCATGCTAAAGGTGTCACTTTCTTTTTAGTCCTGAAGCCCTTCTTTTTAAAGTCCCTATGTTTGGACTTAATAAACTTCTGGCTAGTCCCTATAGCTTCACTTCTATAGTCTCAGAAAGACCATTACTTTTTGCTCTTATTTTGGTTTCACTTGGAAAGTCTTTTGAGTCCCTAGTTATGCCCCTGCTTGTGTTTTACTTTGTGACCGTGTTTCTTAGGACCTGTGATCTCTCCTGTTGATTCTTATTTTGTTTTCTCTTCCAGTGGAAACTGTTTCTTTGACTTGTGCTCTTTGGGCCTAGTGTAATATATTCCTCTTCTGTCTCTCTCTGAGTTAGGTGTTTTAAGTTAGACTTGGCTTTTTCTCCTTTATTTCTGTCATTTTCCTTAATGTAGCCTTCCTTTATTTAACAAACATCCTTTACTTCTTTGTAACCTTTAGTTATTTTCTACCCATTTGGCTTACATGAAAATAAGGATTCCTTTCTCCTGAAAAGAGGCATAATAAAACAGACTTGGCCACCAAAAAATAAATGTTTAATGCTTTATGATTATTTTGTCTTTTGGGTCACCTAATGACAAGATAATATATACCTCTTTAGGATAGGGGATTTTATCCCTCATTCCTTTATAAACTCCCCCACCACAGATGTATTTATCCATTCAGATGTAGACTGAAGAGACCCTCAGAGATTAAAGACTTGTGGATTATAATGTAGGCATTAAAATAGTACTTTGTAAGTTACTCAGATTTTAACTTTTTTAGTAAGGCACATTTATAATGTTTGAAGAAGCCTGTGAATCTTCATAAGCAGCATACTTTTGTATATTCTCTTTTTTACTTAAATCATATTTATGTGTGTAACTGTTTTTGATGAAGTCTTATATCTGGGGGAATATTTTATTGGTAAAAATATAGTGGTACAGAGCGCTTGTTGACCCCTTAAACCGATCCTGGAACCTCAGTAATTATAGTGTTATTAAGAACTTCGTAACTATAAAAGGCCATAAGTGAAAGTTACCCTTGTGTTTTAGTCTTCATTTAAGCTGGGGTGGGGGGACATTTTTATAAATCTTTACCATGGCAAAATTATCGCTGGCTTATCATGACTGAGTCATAATCGGAAGTTTGCCCACCATTACCAAAAGCCATGGGGGTAAAGTTATGGCTGAATCCAAGACATTTGAGCATAAGAGAGTGCTTACAGATGTATGTAAGTCTTATTATTATTTTTACATGTCATTATAAATTTGGTTTTTGGATTTCCTGGCATATTGCACCAAATAGAGTGGAGAAGTATTGGATATCAGTGAAAACCACAATGAACAGTTAGGAACAGAAGAAGGTCTATATGATTGATATGACTCAACGCGTAGTAGTGGGGAACCATTTAATTAACAGCCCTGAACTTTAGGAGCTCCTAAGGAATCACCATTATAGTAAAGTAAAATTACTATATATAATCAGAAATATTCACTATATTCAGTTTCACAGGAAAAGGTAATAGGTAATTCCTTAGGAAGTCCATCAAAAAGATTCTTTAAAAATAATTTCTCGGAAAATGGGATAGTTCATTTTTCTGGAAAAATCATTCAGTATAGTTCATTCTCTAACACTGAAGTACAGAAGATGTGGTATTTTATTGTAGATCAGTTATGTGGTAGGCTAGTCATTCTCAACCATTTTTAAAAAGAAGCTCATTCTTTTGTTACTGTGGTAAAATATACATAACGTACAATTTATCCCTTTCTACCATTAATTTTTTTTATTGTGGCAAAATGCACATAACGTAAAATTGAATCTTTTAACCATTTTTTTATAAACAGTTCAGTGCCATTAAGTTCATTTACAGTGTTGTGCAGCCATCACCACCAACCATCTCCACAAATTTTTATCGTAACCAACAGAAACTCTGGACCCATTAAACAATAATTCCTGATTTCCCACTCTCCCCAACCCCTGGTAACTACTATTCTACTTTATGGATATGACTATTCTAGGGACCTCATGTAAGTGGAATCATACAGCAGTTGTCCTTTTGTGTCTAGCTTATTTCTTGAAGTTCCATCCATGTTGTAGCACGTGTCAGAATGTCCTTCCTTTTCAAGGCTGAATCCTATTCCATTGTACGTATAGTCTACATTTTGTTTATCCCTTCATCCTTCTGGGTCGCTGCCACCTTTGGCTGTTGTGGCTAATGCTGATGGCTGTGTTTCATCAGAGTAAAAGGCAGTCCTTTCAGTGGCTCCCAGTGCCCTGTAGGATTTGCCTGCACTGCTTTCCACCAACCTCTTACTTCTCTCAGCTCTTTTCCTACTACTCCTTCCTCCCTCTCAGTTTTCTCAACCTCTTTTCTGTTTTTTGACAAGGATACGTACATTCCTGCTTCAGTGCCTTTGAACCAGCTTTTTGTGGGTAGGGTTAGGCTAGAGCAGTTTTCCTCTAGATAAACTCTAATTTACTCCTTTCAAAGTTGCCCAGTTGTCATTTCCAATGAGTCCTGGTCTGACCACCTTAAAAATGTAACCTCCCCTAACTGCTTCCAAATTTCCTTACCTTGGTGTATATTTTTTTCCATAGCACTTATTTTCTAAGATACTATTTAGTTTACTCATTTATTGTGTGTATTCTTTATTTTATGTCTCTCCCACTAGAATGTAAACTGGTACGGGCAGGTTTTGTTTGTTTTGTTTTTTATTCATTAGTGTAGCTCCATTACCTAAAGCAGAACCTGACACTGAGCATTCTATAAGTATTCATTCAATTAAGTAATAAGAACATAAGGCCTCAACAGTTAAAAAAATTTGTCAAAGGCAGGTTCCACAGCTAGAGTAACTCATACCTTTGTTGTCTCCTTTCCTGCTGTGATACATTGCTCTGTAATGTTGTGAGCTGAAATTCTAACCCAGGTTTCTAATTCTTCACAGGGTTGATTAACACTTATATGAGACCATAAGCTCAGAACTTAACCACTCTTGATTACGTTTTTTTCATTTAACTTTACATCATTGCAGAGTGATTTGGTGGCACTTGTAAATATTAATAATGCATATATACTTCTAAGAATCTGATCTGTATAGAAACATTTCTCACCAATGCATAAATTCACTCACTGATTCCAGTTCATTGCAGTATTATCTAAAAGAGCAAAGCAAAATGCAAAAGACCTAACAAAAAGGAGGTAGTTAAATAAATGAGGGTGCATTCTTAGAATGGAATACACTGTAGGCATTTAAAAATAGAATGGGAGGAATCTGAGTATACTGACTTAGAATATTTGTGATATATTATTAAATAATAACATATAGAACATACATAGTATGATTGCTTTTTTTTTTAAAACATATACACACATACTTGTTTTCAAGAATTCTCAAAATTTATAAGCGGCAGTCATTGACTTTTAAATGAAAAAAGTGAGTAAATATTGACAGTAAACAAAAATGAAAGGTCAACCAAACCCTCCACTGCTTCTACCTATTATCACATTTATAGACAAACTAGAAAGCTTATCGTTAGCAAAGAACAAATTGACTCAAAAGAAATGTTCACTGAGTATATATTCCCTATTAATTCATGGACTGATTTTCAGGTTCGATCCGGGGCCAATGTTTTAATTTGTGGTCCAAATGGCTGTGGGAAGAGCTCACTTTTCCGTGTTCTTGGCGAAGTAAGTACAAATTGGCCTCAAGATATTGTAGTCTTCTTTTGCCATACAATCTACTACATGGTGAAATTTATAATTGCTCCTCTCCCCCTTCCTTTTCCTTTTATAGTTATGGCCTCTTTTTGGAGGACGTCTAACTAAACCTGAGAGAGGAAAGTTATTCTATGTTCCTCAGGTAAGACCTTGTTTATTTTGTAATCTTTGATTTAAAGATCTTTTCATTTATTTTTAAAGAATTCACTTATAATGATTTTTGCTCTGCCACTATCAGAGACCTTATATGACCCTTGGAACACTTCGAGACCAAGTGATATATCCCGATGGAAGAGAAGATCAGAAAAGGAAGGGGATATCTGACCTAGTAAGGAAATGCTTATGGACTAGACCTACTGGAAATCCTCCATATCAGATTCTTTATCTTAATCAGTTAAGCATTTTAACTGCCAGGTAGTTTATCCTAGCCTGAAAAGCCTTCTAAAACCTTGTCATTAATTATAACTTTCCAGGTTGAGGTAAGATGTTAACTACTTTGCTTAAATATGGTTTGGTGAATTTAACCTTGTCTTTAAACTATTACTTTTTTTTTTTTTCATTGCCCTTATCTTTTAATTATATGCAATAGTGTTATTCTCTTTAAGCTACCACATATGTCAAAGTTAGCATAGATAGGAAGTAAAGGATTTAGGGCTATCTTTGTGTCACATTCTTTTGTGAAATGTGCCCCTTTAAGTAATATTGGCAGTAGAATTACAGCGATTCTAGTTTAAAAAATAAAGCAAGCTAGAGAATGTTGGTTTACATTAAGTGTGATTTAATCTTTAATCATTTTGCTGAAAGGTACTAAAGGAATACTTAGATAATGTCCAGTTGGGTCATATCCTTGAACGTGAAGGAGGCTGGGACAGTGTTCAGGATTGGATGGATGTCCTCAGTGGTGGAGAGAAACAAAGAATGGCGGTAAGTTATTCTTGGACTACATTGCATGACAGGGCAACTGATTGCTTAGGGTCACTCTTACAGTCCAATATTTTGATTAATCAAGGCGCACAGTTTTATCTTAATCTTTTATTTAGTAAGTATTGTTGAATGGATTAGTTTAAATGATAATAGAAATGCTTGAAAATATATAACTTGCATGTACATTTAGAAGTCTGAAAAATCCATAAATTTTCTAATTATATTACTATTAATTCATTGGGGATTAATTAAAGTTGGGGAAACTTTCCATCACATTGATCCTGGGTTATATGGTAGTCCAAGATGTCTTCTATCTTTTTCCTGTTGACCTCTCACTGAAGCTGTTCTTTCTGAAATATCAGAAGGTAGTAGAAATCATCCACTCTAACTTTGTTCCCACTTTATTCGGTTCCTGCCCTGCCCTCTACCATTATGTGTGTCCTGGTTTCAGGGCTCAGTATCTGCTACCCAAAATTATTTAGATTTCTTACATTTTCCTAATATGAAGAAGGGTTTGCAAGGAACTGTTTTAATTTTGTGATTGTCTAAACTTATTCCTGATCAAACTTGACTACAGGACACTGCATATTAAGAGTGATACCTTGAGTACTCTGTTAAGAGGGATAAGTTTTAAAGAGTCATTTTCTAACCCTGCATACCATAGTTTGCACAGATCCAGAGGAATTTTTTTTCCAGTGTTAACCTTGTGGAAATTAGAACTGTGGCTAAGGAAAAACAGTAAAAGAAATGGCTTATTGCTGAATTGCTTACTCATTATCTTTAGATTCTATTCTCCCTTTTCTGTTGCCTCCTATTCCCTGATACTGCATATTATTTTTCCCAAAACATACCCATTCTATATGAACTTAATAGTGATTTGTCTGGCTAGTGCTATAGCATAAGATTAATTGATAGAGTGAAGAATGAGTCATAAACAAAAGAAAAGAGATGTCAGCCACACTCAAAATGGAAATTGGGTGGTAGGAGTGAGAATTTGAAGTGATTGGGGTTTCTGGAATCAATTTAGTAGATGACTATAGAAATAACTGCAAGTCAGTAGAGCAAATTTAAATTCTTGTTACCATGACTTCAAAGAAGATGTCCAAGATTCACAAATGGACACAGTATAAATCCAGAGAAAGAAAAATAAATGTGCTGAACTAAGAACTCTATGTGTAGGGTACAGAAGGGATAGTTCTTCTTTGAAGATAAGACGTTCAAGGTCTGGAGGAGTGAGAGAATATGTTAGGGAGAGGACAAGGGCCAAAGAAGGAGCCCTGTAAAACCAGATGAGCCACTCTGGAGCGCCTGGGTGGCTCAGTCGGCTAAGCGTCGGACTTCGCCTCAGGTGATGATCTCACAGTCTGTGAGTTCGAGCCCTGCTTTGGGCTCTGTGCTGACAGTTCAGAGCCTGGAGCCTGTTTCAGATTCTGTGTCTCCCTCTCTCTCTGACCCTCCCCCATTCATGCTCTGTCTCTCTGTCTCAAAAATAAATAAATGTTAGAAAAAAAAATTAAAAAATAAAATAAAACCAGATGAGCCACTCTAGAGTTGGTTGGGAAATGGAGGAGCTTACCCATGACAGGGCTGCACGACCAAGCCATTGGCAGGTGTGTTCTGTGTAGACCAGTGTTTGCAGAACTGACTGTGAAATTTAAAACCGAGCATATTGCTTTGCTACCTTCAAAAGGTTTGTGGGGAGAGAGAGAAGGCTAATGCAACAGATGTTGATGTTGGTGAAGTTGGGCGAAGAGTTTTTGTGTGGTCACTTTACTGTTCCTACAGTTCTGGGTAGGCTTGAAAATTTTCAAAGTAAACAATTGAGGGAAGAGAGGACATAATTTTTATAAGTTATAAAAATTATAATTTTTTAGGAGTAATAAGCTTGAAAGGTCTAACCACCCCAAACAGTGAATCTGTAAGAGTGATGGTTGGTATAAACAGATGAACCAAAAGAACTTTTGGGTAAGGAAAGTCACGTTTAAATTTGAGGGAATGGAGTAATACCTTTGAATAAAGGGAGGTCTGGTGAACACATTTCTAAAAGTTCCTTGAAAAACGTCATTATAAATGTAGGGAAATGAGATTATTATTCCATGATCTTAGTGAAAAAAACCTTAATTATGGTTTAATTTTCACAGAGTTCACTATTAGCTAGGAATCTACTCTGTGCAGCCACTGAGATAGGTGCCTGCCCTTGATAATTGAGTGAGGAGATACAGATGTTCTCAGCTATCTCACACACAAGGCAGTCTTCAGTTACAGCTGTAAGGAAGGTGCACTGGGATAACACGAGGGAAGGATTGGTTTTGCATGGCAAACTCTATCTAACTCTCCTGACAACCCTGTCAGTTAAGGTACAGACAAGGGAAAGCCTTGCAGGCTACTGAGTGGCAGAACAGAGATTCAAGTGCAGGTGGGTCTGACACCAGAATTCTTGCTCTTTTTTTTTTTTTTTTTTTTTTTTTAAGTTTATTCATTTATTTTTGAGAGAGAGAGTGGGAGTGGGGCAGAGAAAGAATCCCAAGCAGGCTCCACACTGTCCTCGTGGAGCCTGATATGGGGCTGAAACCTATGAACTGTGAGATCATGACCTGAGCTGAAGTCAGATGCTTAACTGACTGAGCCTCCCAGGCGCCCCCAGAATTCTTGCTCTTGACCAATATGTGATACAGCCTCCAGTGTCCAAGTGGACTGTCTGTCCAGTTCCCTTCTCTCACTGTCTGTCACAGTCTCAAGTAACATCTTCCTTACCTCCCCTGCACTTGTTTGGGCCCAGCCATTACCAGCCAGGGTTGCTCTACCCAGTATCGTAAGTTGCAATATCTTACTTCTCTGATTGATAGTTATCTTTCCTACTCCTCTATTCTTGTTCTTCCTATTTAGTAAAGTTTTTTTTTTAATTATGAAAAAGTATGTATGATAGAAAAGTTGGAATATTTTTAAAAGTATAAAGAAGGGCCAAAACCCCCCTTACCAGAGATACCATTGTCATAAAGTTTTTAGTGTTTTTTAAATCCATTTTTGCAATTCTTTTTCTTTTACCTAATTGGCAACTGTCTCCTTGCTTCAGACACCCTGATATTTTGAATATTGACCCCTCCCTTTTCTTATGATTGATAAGTCTCCTTCTGACTCTGCCTCCTTTCTGTCCAGTACAAACTTAATAATCCAGGTCCTGGCACATAGAAGGTACTCAGGTAGTATTTCTTAAAGGAATGAACAAATGATCCCTTCCCTTTAACTTCCTTTCCCACTTTTTGTTTCCTCTTATTACCTCAACCTCAGCCCAAGAGCAGTTGTTTGCGTTGGCGTTTGTGTACATAGGCTCCTGAGCGCAGCTGAAAGATCAGAGTGACGGGGGTTGGTACCGCCACGCTTTCATGGCTTCCAGTCTTCCAGGGGCTCACAGCATGGTCGGGCGATCATTTACTTACTTTTGCCCCTCTCTCTTATTTTCCATGAGTATCATTTATAAACTACCAATCTCAGGCTTTCTACCCCATTGCCTACTCCATGTCTCTCTGCAGAACAGCTCAACTTCTCTTCAGAGGAGAAAGAGAAGCTGTTATGTCAGTGAGATGACAGCTCATTTTTATTGAGTGCTTAATAGATGATAGGCGGTAGGCTAAGCCCTCTCCATTCAATTCTCACAAGTCCCCTGGGGCAGGAACTGCGGAGCACCCCGTGTTTGGAGGAAGGTGAGCTATAGCACAGTGAAGTGTGCTGCCACACAAGGCGGGGGGTGAAGGTGACCACCGAGGCGTAGGCGGTGGCGTGTCCAGCTCAGGTGGCAGTACAGCTGCAGGGGTCATGGACTTATTCCCGTCACCATCTCGTACTGTGGGATCAAGTACTGATGGCGGAGTGGGAGAGAGACACGTGAGAAAATCTTTACACGATGTGCTGGGTGTGGTGAGGTAGGTATGCAGAGACTTCCATGGGGACACAGAGGAGGGGCATTTGTGGAATACCTTTAGATAACCAATCCTCTTCATTGAGCTTGCACTAGGCTGCCCTGACCTCCCTCATTCTGTCTGGAGGCTATGTCATCCTTCCTCTTGAGAAAAGCTCAGTGTCTCCATGTTTTTGGACCCTCTCTCCTCTGACTTTATCGTATTCTTTCCTTCGGTTATGCACATGTGCAGACACACACCCTGTATTCAATCTCTTCTGGTCCTTCTCTTTCAGAAAGACATTCCAGGTCTCCCTGATCTAAAAGGCAAACTCAGCCTTAACCTCTGTCGTCTGTACCTTTCATTCTCTGCACAGATGAACTTCTTCATAGTCTATACTTAATGCTTCCCCTTCCTCACCTCATCAAATAGATACAAACCCCAAGAGAGCTGCTTATGTTCTGGCCATTAATTTATCAAATATTTAAATGTTTCCTTCATGCAAATATCGAGTGTACAGTAGTGATTAAAATAATCTCTGCTTATGCAAATATACTAGCCTCGAGGAGTAGACAAAGAAACAAGACAACACACAGTTCAAAACCTATGAAGCACTGCAGAGATGTTAAGGAGTGACCCGCTTAGATTGTGGGACAGGGGTCAGGGTAGGTTTGAGGAGGTGGTCTAAACAGAAATTTCAAAGATGCGAGAAGCAGAGTGCGGTGCGGTGTTTGAGACATAAGAAAAATGACATGTGCTAAGCCTCTCTGGCCTTAGACACCTTGTATCCTGGTCATACCTTGGCCAGAATGTGGAGGTTAGAAAGTAAGTAGGAATCCGATTATGCAGGGTCTGTGGGCCATGCTAAGGAGTTTGGGTTTTGTTCTTAGTGAAGTGAGAAGTTGTTGAAGGGGTTTAAGCAGAAGAGTGAAATTCTTGGATTTACATTTCTGAAGAATCCTTCTAGTTACAGGGAAAATGGATTGGAGAGGAGTGAAAGAGGAACTAGGCCATTTGTGGTCCTCTAGGCAGGAGAGGATTGTATTCTGGGCTGAGGGCATGATTTTGGAGATGCAGTAAAGTGAATGGACTACAAAAGACTGAAGGACTTACTCGAATGGACTAAAATGAGGGGTAGGAATGTGGAAGGAAGGAGAAGAAGGGAAAGATCAAGGAGGACTCATGGCCTTCTAGGTTGAGCAGCTGTTTGATAGTGTGATTTGCTGAAATGTTTAAGATGGGGGTGGAGTACATGAATGGATTTTAAGGGGAAAATCAGATAACAAGTAGAAATATCAAAGAGGAATATTTATATATCAGTCTTGTGATTAGAAGAGAAGGATGGGCAAGAAATACATATTGAGAGTTTACAAATGTAAATAATACTTGAGATAATGAGATTTAATGAGATCACTCAGACAATGTAGGAAAAAGAGGAGAGGACTTAGGAATTGGCCCTGAGGAACCCCAACATTTAGTGGTCCAGCAGAAAAGAAAATGCTGGAAAAGAAACTGAGGAAGCAGCCTAAGAAGTGAGAAGAAACGTTAAGACTATGGTTTCATTGTTACTTTCTCAAGAAGGAGGAAGTGGTCATCTGAGTTGCATGTAGCAGAGAAGATAAATTGGGTAAGGATGGAAAAGTGTCCATTGGTCTTGCAACATGGTGATCGTTGTTGGGGGCTGATGACCAGCTGGCATATCTGTTAGACAAAGGATCAGGGTAAATAATTCCCAGAAAATAAAATACGTATGGAAAATAAATGAGCACAAATTCAGCATTTTTGCCAATCAAAGAAATGGAAGCTGTAACGATCTTGATGTTAATTTTTACTTACAAAATTTGCAGAGCCTTTAAAAAATGAGCACACCCAGTACTGACCTCAGGGATATAAAATGGGGGCACTCAAAAATAATTGGTGGAAATAGTAATTGGCAGCTTAATATCAATTGCCATGACTAAGGTAACAGAATATTTAGAAGTAAACACTATTTGCACTTGAGCCATCTAGAGTCTGAATTCCAAGATTTGGTTACAATATATACCCTCTAATCTTGTTTAGAGAACTGTCTCTGATAGTTTAAAACTCAACTTCATTTCACATCACAGCTTAAATGTTTTGATGAACTCTTAACAGTATTTCCCATGTGTTACATTTTCCCCTTTGTTTGGGAAGACAGTAAAAACAGGTTTTTTGATATTGTTTCTGTTTTGGGAAAACATTTTTTGAGTTAAAATAATTTTTGCACTTCTTTTACAAGACTAAGTGTAAATCTAGTTGAGCTTACTAGTTTTTGCATGTTGTGATTACACAAAATATTTCTTTCTGTGCTTCAGATGGCAAGGTTATTTTATCATAAACCCCAGTTTGCCATTTTGGATGAATGCACAAGTGCTGTGAGTGTGGATGTGGAAGGCTACATTTACAGTCATTGTCGAAAGGTAAGCACTTTAGGTTCTCAGTTTTAGGGTTTGTGTCATTCTTCTCTGTGTACTCTGTGTCCAGCGAAATATCTGTCCAAAGAGAAGATTTCAAGTTATTAAGTAACGAAATTACTATCAAAGAAGGATGTATCCACTGTAATAAAGATTTCAAATGATAATTAGTAGATATGAATAAAAGAAAAAGAATTGTAAATGATTTCTGTATATAATTCTTTAGCCGTATCTTAGATTTGAAACAAATAGTATATTTAAACTCACTTCCAACTTTCTTACCAAAGTTTCTTTTGGTAGCCCTTTCTTTAAGTAACTATTGAGTGGTTACTAGCAGTATATCCTAACCATTCGCAGCATTGTGTAAGTCAATGAAGTACAGGAGTCTTTTAACAACTTGTAGCTGTTCTTTGGGGGTTTATAGTACATATAAAAGGTCATATCGCATATTTACAGTGTGAATTCCTACCCATCAGTGTTGGTACTAGCAGCAGCAGCATCTCCTGGGAACTTGTTAGGATGCAGACTCTCTGGCCCTACCAAGTCAGAGTCCACATTTTAACAAAATTCTCAAATGCACATTAAGGTTTGAGAAGCATTGGCATGATGACAAAGGAATGCATGTGCTACATTCATCTTTGTAGGAAGATTTTCATTACTGATTTTATTTCTGTAATGGTTTGTTTTCTATTCTTGAATCCGTTTCAGTCATTTATAATTTCTCTATGTATTTGTTCATATAAACTTTCAGATTTATAGGTATTGGAGGTATTTATAGGTATAGTCCATTTGATCAATGATTTAGAGGCTGGTAGTTTTGACCATGCGACTTCCCCTTACATTTAGTTGTAGGCTGTGAGTCCCCACATAAGATGTGATTCTCCTATAAAGCATAGATTCCATTTAAAAGAAAAAAATTCTTATGGGACTCCCAGTTGATAATTTAACTTATACTACTGTAACAGCAATTGAATATGTATAAGTATGAAATCAAGTATGAGCCCCTTGAACTTAGAGCTGATTTACAGCCACAAAACTAGTAAATTCACAAATTAAGTACAGACAAAACAGAGTTTCAATTTGGTAACATTAAAGAGACCTCTAAATACTGTTTTGCTGAAACCAAACCACTGGTTTAGGATTTAATTATGGAAAGATACAGTCTGAGGTCCAGATCTTATATTTTGAATTTTGTTTATGTATCTTCAGCAATTCTAACAAAAAGAATGCTTTCATTAAGTTGAGATCTGATCCAATTATTGTGGAATCATAAGAATAAATAATTTCTGAAGTGAGCTCTCAAAGATTAAATAAATGTTGTACCACTGAAATGTATTTTATTAGTAACTTATTTTGTCATGCAGTTTCTGACCAATTTGAGAACCTTTCCACGTGACATCCAAAGTCACGGCACATTAAAAGCTTTAAGTGCTGTCACTTTAAGTAATCACTTGGTACCAGCAGAAGTATAAATCCAGACTTGGGCACTTAAATCTCATGTCGAAATGATCCGGAATGTACTTAGGCTAATTTTTAAAAAATTATCAAAATGAAAATAAAATTAGAACTCATGATGGAATTTTCTGGATATTCTGGCATTTATCTCTGTCAGCCTTGAGAGATCCATTTTAGGAAACCATGATCTAGAGCAGAGTTTCTCAGTCACCACTCTTCTGACATTTTGGGCTGGATAATCCTTAGTTGTGGGGGGCTCTCCTTTGCGTTATAGGATATTTGGCAGCATCCCTGACCTCCATTCATTAGATGCCAGTAGCTCTCTCAGTTGTGACAATCAAGAATGTCTCCACGACATTGCCAAGTGTCCTCTAAGGGATAAAAATCCTCCCGTCCCCAGTTGAGAACTACTGATCCAAAGCATCTGTAGTTATATTGATTAGTGTTTTGTTTTTAATCTTTATTACAGTCTAAATCTTTATATACAGTTTAAAAACCAATAAGCTTTTTGGGGCGCCTGGGTGGCTTAGTTGGTTAAGCGTCTGACTCTTGATTTTAGCTCAGGTCATGATCCCAGGGTCGTGGGACTGAGCCTCCCCCCGCCCCGCTCCCATGTTGGTCTCCGAGCTGGATGTGGAGCCTGCTTAAGATATTCTCTCTCTCTTGCTCTCGTTCTCTCTCTCTGTCCCTCACTCCCTCTCTCCTTCCCTCCCTCTCTCCCTCCCCTTCTACCTCTCCCCCACTCATGCTCACGCTTGCTCTGCTCTCTTGCTCCTTCTCTCTCAAAAAAAATTAAAAACAAAATAAAAAAATGAAAACCAATAACCTTTTAAAACCACAAGATTTTTCATTATTTTGCAGCAAGCTCAGCTGGGTAGCCAAACCTTGCCTGAACTAACAAAAGATATTTAAACTCTTAGACGTCTCAATGTCAGTGTTCTTACATGCTGCCACAGAAACATTCATATGTTTAATTACAGAATTCTTTCCCAGAACCCTCCGGTGATGATACTACTACTTTTCCAAAATCTGAATTCCAAGACCTATTCCAAAACAGGGGTTCCAATAAAGGATTATGATCCTGTATTGGAAAAACAGATGTACTGTAGACAACACTATATTATATAGATTTAATTTTCCTGATTTTGACCTTTTGCTATTTTAACTGTTCTTGTACCCTTTTCATATATTTTTCGCAGTAAAATAGGAAATGTGTTGGGATGTATATTTTCTGCTCCATACAAAATAGTATACTTAATGCTAGTACCTGTTGTTTTTTTATTTTTAAAGACTTTATTGATATCTGTTTGTTTTTGTTATGTGGCCAATGGTCAGTACTTTGTGTTACCTTGAACATCGGCGTCCGTTGTAATTTTTTCTCTTTCACATTGATTTTTAACTATAGCTTCTGAAGACAGTCATTTTAATAGCTTAAAAATATATACTACTTTAATTTGTGATTCTGTGTTATTGATGTAAACCTAAATCATTTTCTTTCTATTAGGTCGGCATCACCCTCTTTACTGTGTCACATAGAAAGTCTCTTTGGAAACACCATGAGGTTTGTATTTCTTAACATTGAATGGTATAGGGGAATTTTATCTTATTTAAATATGTGCATTCAGGTGGTTATATGCTTTTAGATTTCTTGGTGTATGTTCCCTTTTAAATACATACCTTGAAGTACAAAAGGTGATTCTATTTCAGGTATATAAAATAAAATCGGTTTTTCTTAAATATTGTAGTTGTCAGTTTTGAAAGTTCTAATACATATAAACAAGCCTTCATTGTATTTGAGAGATACTAGAAAACCACTTGTGGTTCTCTGTTTTTATAAATGACTGTTGTATAATAACTGACTAAAATTTACACACCCTTATCACAGCTATTGCTAAGTAAAGTTTTGCTCACTACCCAGTATTGGCAGGAGGGGAAAGAGTCTCGAGGATTAGATGGCAGAAGGTTTAGGGACATTTTTAGTGAGATCATGGCTCTAAAGGGGAAACTGAATAATGTCGGCTATGTTTACCATTTCACTGTAACAAAATAGAATCATTAAGTAGTCGCTATAATTTACACAGAGATTGCGTGAGGTTTGCACTGGTACAATACCCTATTTATTCTGGTGCTTAAGCAGAGCCATTCTCGGTGTGGCAGTTCTTTTCAGCTCTTGATGTAAGGTGATCACACCCCAAACTAAACCCTGTTGATTCATTTTCCCTCCCTCCCTACTTTCTTTTTCTCTTTCTTCCTTCTTTTTCTTCCTAAATGATACATTTTAGGTAGAAGAACGGGTTTGAGAAAAATTAGAACAATGGTATAGGGTACCTTGTGCCTTAAAATACATACCTCATGGAGCAGCGTTTTCACCAAGTACTGGGCTACATAAATGTCCTTGAGGGATACAGAGTACTGTCTTTACCCCCAAGAACCTTATGGTTTATGTGATCGTGTACAAATGATCAAATGAAGAGCATGGGATTTAAAGTCAGAAAACCTGGGTTTAAGCACCACTGTTTCTGGCATCAGTTGCTTCCTTCATTAATAAAGTTTCTTATCCTTGCCTTCCTGTCTCCTAGATTACCATGAGGATCAGAGAAATAGCCTCTATGAAAGTGTTTTGTGAAAAATAATGGAATTCTGTATAGCTGCTTGACTTTTAAAGATTCTTTTTATGATCTTATGACATAATTTGACCATTTTTTCATGAATGAAGTGAGAAAGTGAATAACAAAGCAGTTTAAAAAATGTCCAGGCCTTTGTGTTTTCTCAGGGGTTCATAAACATTACAGCCAGAGGGCTGTGAGAGGACTTGGGCTTGATTTCCCCTCTTTTTCTGGTGGTGCACACAAGCAAAACATCAAGAAGTGATTATGTGAAGGAGGGGTGACACGTTACGATGTCAGAGGCCACAATAGCTAAGAAATAACAACATAGAAGACGGAAAAACAAGTCCTTTTTGTAAATAAAAAGCCACTAAATAAAACAGAAGCCTTTGTAACTGCCGTCCTAAGTGTCTTCAGTGGATAGGGTATATAGGAACTCTGTATAGCTCTTTTCCTCCTCTGCTAAGACCAAGAACTAACAAAAGCCTTAAGTTAGAGGTCCCACACTGATCCAGGAAACCAGATAAAGGAAGTATTCAAGACTGCCCTGTTGATCAGTGTGTTTTTACACAACCAAGATCAGATCCTTGTTTTTGTGGAGTTACAGAAGCATTCTGATTTGTAGGAGGCTTATACATTTGGTTCCTTCAAGATAATAAGGAATTCTGGTATTTTAGTTCTCATAAAGGAAAGTACTATATCCACTCCAAGCAGAATTATATTGTTGCTATTTTTAAAAAAGATAAGACGTCTTCATTTAGTCTTATTACCTTTCTGTGTATAAAACTTTTGACGGTTTTAGTAAAGCTTAAAGTAATTCCCAATCGTACTCTTGCATAATAACCTCTACATAAATTGCTGACAAAAAGGAAATTCTCTTAGTCATTGATTTTTCTCCCCTGCTTCTTCCCTACAGTACTACCTGCATATGGATGGGAGAGGCAATTATGAATTCAAACAGATAACAGAAGATACAGTTGAGTTTGGCTCTTAGAACCCAGAGAGCTGTACTGCTTCAATGAATTCATTACAGAACACACTTAGAAATATACAGTACATTGTAAAATAAAGTTGAGCTTGTTTGTTTTTAAACAAAGCAACAAATTAGCTATGAAATGATTGAGAACAAGTTGTTACAATTAATATTATATAGGAGATTGCTAATTGTGTATATGTTGGTTTAATTATTAATATGTACTAAGAATGTCCTTATTCTTGTGGTTAAAAACCTGCCTAAATTAAATTGGGCTTAAATCAGTGTAACCTGATTCATCCTGGGATGTAAACCATTTGAAGTCAGCTAATTTGACTTTGATGGCTCTATCTTTTCCTTCAGTGAAGAACCCTATTAAAAACTGGGGTCATCATTTATCCTGTTCTAACAAGATAGTTTTGAGTTTCATTTTCTTGTGCTCCATGATAGTGGGAAACAAATCAGTGTATTATCAAAATGTACAACATCAATGCATAATAGCATTTATTACACGGTGGCAGATTTCTTTAGCTGCCACCACTACACTCATTCCTTGTATATGTGTCTTGGGGTACATTTGACTCCAGGAAAGCCATTTGAATTTTCTTTGGCTAAATCATAAATGTGCCCCTCTCAATCTGCAGTATTGAGTTGTTTTGAGGGTTCTTTGTGGTGATATAACAAAAATTTATGTGCAGTCTTGCTTACAAGGGGTGGTTACTATGTTTCACACCTGATCTTCCCAATGTTTGGGATATTAAAACACAAAGTCCTTATATATCAAGCTCAAGGTCTTTAAGAGTGTTAGATTTTTAAAAAGAATCGGATGGATTTGTGTATGGTAGAAACCCATTCATTAGAAGTATGGTGGTTACACGGCATTAAACTCCGGATGAGCCATAGGAATGCACTACAGGAAGTAATGCACTGAGTATGCAATGTTATCACTGTCTTTGACCGTGATTTTATGTTGGAGAAATATGTTATAAATGATTATGCACATGGGTGAATTATGTTTCTTAGGCACTGGTTTATCTCTGTGAATCTTGAATAGCTTTTTTATATTTGGGTTATTATGTTGAACTATCCTAAGAGAAATTGATTTCAGCTCACCAAACCACATTAATGACTTGTATTATTTGCACAGGGAAAACTGAAACTGAATATTATCAATAAGCTAGATATGAAATCAGTTTTATCAAACTAGGGTTTAGAAAGGGGCGTTTTATATTCTTATTTCTGTATAACCGATTTTGGTTTTTTGCAGAATTAACTATGAGAATCACCGGCTACCAAAGTAAAACTTGATGTACTGATTCCATAATACATAACTTTCAGTTTTTACCACTCTCTTTGGCAAACTTGTATACTTACTTATTTTCTGTTCAGATTAAAAAGAATCAGATATCCTGTACAACCTTTGCTTGTTCTTTTTATTCTGCTATCTAAAAACTGGGTAGTTCATACATAGTTCATATAATCTTGACTTGAAAAACACAAAAATAAATTGACATTCAGAAATCTCTTTTAGCACCCAATGTCTCTTTTAAAAAAGTTTTGTTAAATTTGATTTTAACAGAATAAATTTCTCTTTTAGAAAAACCACCATAACACCTTCAGTGTATCAGGGCACCTGGCTGGCTCAGTTACTAGAGCATGTGACTCTTGATCCTTGGGGTCATGAGTTTGAACCCCACGTTGGATGTAGAGATTACTTAAAAAAAAAAAAGTTAAACTACAAACTTTAGTGTACCTCACAAATGCTGCCACATAACCAGGAGACCTTAAAAGATATCAGTCCTGGGAAAGATTTTAAGTTACGGAGGAAATTTTAGATTTTCAGATTTCAAGATTACCCTAAACCTACTAGTAGCTGCCTCCTAATCCCTTCTGTAATGGATGTTTACCATCAAAAAAAAATTGGTTTTTTTTTTAATTTTGTCTTCCTTTTAAAATTTAACAAACATTTTAAAGCGCCTCACCATTTGAGGCATGGAGGAATATCCTCCTGGAGAATCACCATTACATTAACATAATGATGGTTCTGAGAAGATCTACAATAAAGAAACCAAACATTCCTAAAACATGATTGAACAGGGAACATCTTTTTCATCATAGTTCCTCGTAACATCGACTATAGGCTGCACTGGGAAATAGCAGTTTAGTCTGAAAAATAAGCCAAAGGATAAGTTTTATCCAGGAGCAACATACTATTGCGTACCAAGCGTATCACTCTGTTCCAACACCAAGCTTCTAGTTTTCATACAACAGAAAATAGGGATGTAAACAACTAAGGTTGTTTGCTATGCATTAATGGAATAAACATGTATCTAGGGTTTGCCTCTGCAGGGCAGGAAAAATGTTACCTTCCCCTTTGGGTTTTTGGCTGGGCCTGAGAATTAAGTTGACACAAGACGGACGAACAGGAAAGAAACCTTTATTTAATACAAGTTTTCGGTGGCACAGAAGCCCTCATAAGGAGATGGCCCAAAGACGTGGCATAACCTAAAGGCTTTGATACTGGGTTGAACAAAGAGAGGCAGCTGTGGAAAAGCAGATAAGTTATGTGAGGAAGCCAAGAAAAAAGGTTTTGTATAGAATTCTCTCAGTCTCAACATCCTGCCCTTGAATGAAGATGGTACTTTCCTTCTGGTTGAGGGAGGACATCTTCAGAATGGGGAGGACAAGTATTAGCTTGTTTTCAGAAAGAAAAAGGGCAAAGTCAAAGTGCCCTTCTTGTACCTGTTTTTTTTTCTGTGTCTTTAGATCGCAACTGTCGTTATGCCGAAGTAAGCATGTCTTGGAGCGGCATATTTTGCCACCCTTCACCTTTTTCCTCCTCTCCTAATGATTAGCATTTGACTTAAAACTGTAGTGATACTATAGGTTGTATCATTTCCTTATGTAATTTTCACACTTAAAATTGGTGTTTAAAAGTGTAGTTTGCCTAAGGGCGGAGTGAATTGTCTTGTCAGATGGACTTGAGCATTGTTAGTTGTAGGAAACTGTTTACATTTTTACCTACACCAGTCATTTTTCCTTTGCAAGTCATTGAAATGTTCTGACCTATAAACATGCATGTCACTTGGAAAAAATCTACCAAAAATTACTGAAAAACAGTCCCCTCCTCACCCCTAGAGGCAACCATTTTTAATTGTTTTGTGGTAATTCTTATTTTTAAAATAATATGCTCTACAGCTACGTCTAGATTTATCAATTTTAAAACACTTCCTATTGCCCATTTTGTCACTGGCCCTGAACTCAGGACTGACCTCCTGAACTCAAACTCCTAGAAGCTTCTGCCTCAGTCATACTTTTTGAAAACTAACTTAAATGCTGGAACAGAAAAAAGAAAAATCTGAAGAAGACACCTTAGCAGATGAATCAAAAAATGCTTCAGCCTCATTATAATGGTAAAATCCCCTGAATGTTCATCCCAAGCCCTACTAACAGGAGCCTGTCTTCTCTTGTTCAGGGGGTCACTGCTTTGGAAATTACACCCTGTGATCTCATTGTTTGTGCACATGAGGACCTTGTGAGGCAACTCCCATCTGGTGCAGTCTGTCTATAGGTCACCAAGAAGCGGACCAACTTTGGTCCCGTAACAGATTTGGTGACCCAGATGACACTCTCGTCCTTCTGAGGTTCTATATTTCAGTTCCCTGGTTTCCCACGGGCAGAGCAGTGGGTAACAGCAGCTGCCCAGGCTATTGGGGCCAAGCGAGGATTCCTTGGGGGGACTCTCCCTTGTTGGTGCCTGTGTTACCCTACAGCATAGAGACGAGGCTGGACCCAAAAGTCAAAGCCACCTGCAAGGTTTTAACAGGTGTTACAGGTCTAGTTGAAGGGAGGTACCTTATAAAGAGGGAGGCTACGCTTACATAAAGTTCCCGCTCCAATCCAATCCGCTAATAAGAGAAAAAAAAAGCCACCTCATCCTGATTGGTTGGAAGGGCCGTGTCCCTACCGGTCGATATTGGCAGGCAATTCAGGTTGGCACTTTTGGGAGCGAGAGTCTTCTGTGTTAAGCCAGACTTGTATATGGGGCCACGTCGTGGTCACAGTCTCCTTCTGCTCTGTAACAGAAGCAGTTTAACAATAACAGCCCCAGGTGCATAAGGTTTTTCACTTGGAGCCTGTTCCATAGTCCCTAACTGTCTCAACCTGTGTTGCTGGAGCGGCCTCACTGCCCCATTGGGAGACCCAGCAGCTACACTGAGCCTTCTGTTCAGAAGATCCTTCCACGGAGGTAAGTGGTGCTGATCCCACAGCACAGCTAGAAGAGTTACTCTTCGAGTTGTCTCACAAAATGTGGGTAATCGGCAAAAAAAAAAAAAAAAAAAAAAAAAAAAAAATCTCGTTAGTCAAGCCTACTTTGTTCAAGTCAAGCTGGGGGATTGAATGCTCCTTTAAATCCAGCCTAATCATCCCTGGGTTGAAGGATTGCAGCAGCCGGCTGTTTAGAGACTCGGAAGCACCGGCTCAGCAAAGCGGGAACAATCTATTGAGCGCTCATTTAGGGCCTGGATACCTGGTTGGTCTATTTGTCTCAGATACCTGACATTGTTGTGTTGTTTAAAAACCCATCAGTCTTCCCAGAGAGGCTGTGAGATTGTGTAAAAATGCATACAAATTGGGACCCTGAGGCCCAAGGTAGTCAAGTGGTCCTTAATACCTGTTTCTTCCTTTTTTTTAATATATTTTTTTAATTTTTAAATTTTTTTTAAAATTAATGTTTATTTTTGAGAGAGAGACACACAGTGTGAGTGGAGGAGGGGTTAGAGAGAGAGACAGAATCTGAAGCAGGCTCTAGGCTCTGAGGTGTCAGCACAGAGTCCGACGCGGGGCTTGAACCCACAAACTGTGAGATCATGACCTGAGCTGAAGTCAGACACTTAACCGACTGAGCCACCCAGGCACCCCTAAATGTTTATTTTTGAGAGAGAGACAGAGTGCGGCGAGCAGGGGAGGGACAAAGAGAGGGAGACAGAATCCTAAGCAGGCTTCAGGCTCCAAGCTGTCAGTCCAGAGCCCGTCTTGTTGCTTGAACTCAAGGACCATGAGACCGTGACCTGAGCTGAAGTTGGCCGCTTAACCGACCGAACCACCCAGGCGCCCTTTAATACCTATTGCATATCTCAAAGTGCTCCAGATATCTGCAGAAAACTTCAAAAATTGGCCATAGGTCCCAACACTAACTCCACTCAGTGGACAGAGACAGCTTTTAGGGTATTCAATAACTGATATGTGACAGAGGGTGAAGAAGAAGACAAGAAAATGAAGACAGACTGCCGTTGTGGCAGTGGCTCCAGTCTGCATGAGGTAACTCAGGGGAAGAAAGGAAGGCCCCATGGGTGAGTGTCCCTAGTCCCAATCGTGGGACCAAGATACCAAAGACAAGATAGGGTTACAGTCAGTGTGCGTATTGTAAGCATGAGGAGCGCTGGGAATGGGATTGCCCATACTGCCCCGGGGAAGGAGAGGGGATGGGCAAAACCAAATCATTCCAGGTGCCCCTCATAGAAAATCAGATCCTCATCTCCCACGAGGAGCACCTGTGGCCCTAGTAGAAGAGCCAGTTGGCTTTTTCCTTGATACTGGGGCTGCCTTCTCTCTGCGGATCACCCAGGACGATAGCCTTTCCAGTAAAAATATAAAAAGAGTCTCGGGAAAAAGAGACCAAAAGATTTCTGGAGCTTTTGACCTATGAAACAGGGCCCAAATTACTAAAGCACCCCTGTTCAAACCTGGCCCGCAGCTTCCATAGACTTACTTGTCATCAAGGATAAGTACAAATCTTAATAAGGTTTTTGTGTCTAAGTGTGCTATGTTTGACCTCCGGATGGTTGTTAAAAGTAATTTGTAAAAGAACTCCATTTGATTTAAAGGCAAGTGCTTGTAAGAATTGGGCATTGTTGGGGTGCCTGGGTGGCTCAGTTGTTTAAGTGACCTGCTCTCTATTTTGGTTCAGGTCATGATCTCACGGTTTGTGAGATGGAGCCTTGTGTTGGGCTCTGTGCTGGCAGCGAGGAGCCTGCTTGGGATTCTCTCCCTCTCGCCTGATTGTTCTTCTCTCTCAAAAATAAACAAATAAACTTAAAAAAATTGGGCACTCTAGAACTCCAAAATATAAACTAATGCAAATGCTTTTCAAGTTCACATGATCTTTGATAATCTCTTGTAAATTAAAATCCAAGTTTGTTGAGCATCAGCATATCTTTTGGAGTTATCAACATCAAACTTATTACAGTAATCAACTTTTATTCTACCTGAATGTATGGTGCATCTGTAGCACCTTGTCAATAAAAATGGCTTCAAGTGATGGTTGATTTTTGTCTGCGAAATCGTTAAGAACAAGTAGGTTGAATAGATAAAAAGGCCTGTAGGTAAACTTGTGAGTGGCTTCCAAAATCTGTGGTGACCTAAAACTTTAAATCTTTGCTGGATTAGATGATAAACTGGGTTGAACTCACTGGATATATAAGTTGGATAAAATATGGAAACGTTGATCACTAAAAATAAGCTTATTCACTTTTGTCCTATTACAGAGAAACTAACAATAACTTGGGTCTGTTAGTAATCATATTTTATGCTTTATGAAAAATGGTATTGTGAAAAGTAATGTTTTTAGGAATGATGAAATATATCCAGAAATTTGCTGACCTAAATGGTTCTGGTGTAACAGCTCACAATTGCTTTACTACTTAGTTTTTACTAGAAATTAAAGTCTCTAAGCATTTAGAATTCTAATAATTGTAACTAAGACTACTGGAAATAATATGGGAAATAACTGTATGCAAGGAAAGTAAGATATGTGTTTTTGGTAATAAAGGTATGAGGAATGGAAATACATTTTTGTTGAGGAGAAAGAAAGTAACTTGTCCTAAAATGAGACTGGTTGTATAGGAGAGGGAAAATTCAGAATAAAATCTGAAGTTAAAAAGAAAATTGTAGAAAGCCTGTGAAAAAGAAATCTCTGGAAAGGAGTTTTATGTGTGATCAGGACTGAGATGGGAATGAATGAGTTTTATTTATTTATTTATTTATTTATTTATTTATTTATTTATTTATAACTCTACCATTTAATCACTTATTTATTCAGTCATTACCATTGAAGACTCTGTGGGCCGGTTACTGGGCATTCCTGGATTTATTCAATATTTATTCGTTCAATATACATTATTTTAGTGCTTACCACATGCTCTTTACTATTCCAGACTCCTTACTGTATTCTCTCCCTAGGACTATAATCTTGGGAGGTTCTGAAGATGGTCAGCCATGGGAAACTGTGCATGGCCATGGAGTCCAAATTGAACTTTTTAAAAAATATAATTTATTCAAATTAGTTTCCATACAACACCCGCTGCTCATCCCAACTGCCCTCCTCAATGCCCATCACCCACTTTCCCTTCTCCCCCACCCCCACCAACCCTCAGTTTGTTCTCAGCATCCAAGAGTCTCTTAAGGTTTGCCTCCCTCCCTCTCTATAACTTTTTTTCCCCCTTCTCTTCCCCCACGGTCTTCTGTTAAGTTTCTCAAGATCGACATATGAGTGAAAACATAGGGTATCTGTCTTTCTCTGACTGACTTATTTCACTTAGCATAATACCCTCCAGTTCCATCCACATTGCTGCAAATGGCCAGATTTCATTCTTTCTCATTGCCAAGTAGTATTCCATTGTGTATATAAATCATATCTTTTTTATGCATTAGTCAGTTGATGGACGTTTAGGCTCTTTCCAAAATTTGGCTATTATTGAGAGTGCTGCTATAAACATTGGGGTACACGTACCCCTATGCATCAGCACTCCTGTATCCCTTGGGTAAATTCCTAGCAGTGCTATCTCTGGGTCATAGGGTAGTTCTATTTTTAATTTTTTGAGGAACCTCCACACTGTTTTCCAGAGTGGCTGCACCAGTTTGCATTCCCACCAACAGTGCAAGAGGGTTCCCGTTTCTCCACATCCTCACCAGCATCTATAGTTTCCTGATTTGTTCATTTTAGTCACTCGGACTGGCATGAGGTGGTATCTCAGTGTGGTTTTGATTTGTATTTCCCTGATGATGAGTGACGTTGAGCATCTTTTCATGTGTCTGTTAGCCATCTGGATGTCTTCTTTGGAAAAGTATGTATTCATGTCTTGTGCCCATTTCTTCACTGGATTATTTGTTTTTCAGATGTGGAGTTTGGTGAGCTCTTTATAGATTTTGGATACTAGCCCTTTGTCCGATATGTCATTTGCAAATATCTTTTCCCATGAAATGAGTGAGTTTTAAAAGTACACTGGTATAGGGGCACCTGGCCTAGCTCAGTCAGAGGAGAGTGTGACTCTTGATCTTGGCTTGGGGTCATGGGTTTGAGCCCCACATTGAGCGTAGAGATTACTAAAAAAATAGAATAAACTTAAAAATATATACCGGCATAGGTTGGAATTTGATTTACTCTTGATAAAAAATTGTAAACAAAGTTTTTTCTTGGGGCGCCTGGGTGACTCAGTTGGTTGAGCATCCGACTCTTGATTTCAGCTCAGGTCATGATCATGGGATTGAGGCCTGCGTTGGACTCTGCACTGAGCCTGGAACTTGCTTAAGATTCTCTCTTTCCCTTTGCCCCTCTCCCTTCTCGTGTTCTCTCTCTCTCTCAAATCAATCAATCAATAAATAAGTAAAGATTTTTCTTTATCTACCCAGGAAAAACAGTTTCTATGCTTTGTTTTTATCAGGTCTTTGATTATTTAAGAAAACAGAATCCTCTTAATAACCTCCTGTTGAATCTCTTATTACCAACTTGAGCAAAAGTTTCATAATGATCTGTGATCCCACTTAGACATGGGCTTTAAAACCTTCCAATATTTTTTTTTTACAAACTTCCCCAAATTCAAAATCTAAATGAAGTCTTTGACTAATTAGGCTTGTTTATTTGGTTTGGGAAGCATTATCAACTAAGCGATGATAAACCTTCTTATCTTGTATGGGTAAGATTATCTTGTATGGGTAAATGCTATGGCTGTTCTAGAAATTAAATGGAATCCCTCAAGTTCTAGTAGGTCCTGGTATAATGTCATCACTTGTAATTCTGATTATTGAGGTGTTGTATATCACAAAAATACTATAGCCAGCAAGGGATATATAAGGTATTGAAAGGAAAGGCCCAAATTTTGGAGGAAGCTGTAAAATACTTGGGGTTTATGATGTCTGAGGGGCAGTGAGGTCTTCCTCAAGAAAGGAAAATAGTATTATGTCAGCTGGCCCACCAAGGACCCACAGTTGTGTGGGTTTTTGGGAATGGCTGGTTTTGCCGCATCTGGATTCCTAATTTTGCCAATTGCAAAACCCCTTTAGGATAATCTTTAAAAAAATTTTTTTAAATGTTTATTTTTGACAGAGAGAGAGACAGAGCATGAGCAGGGGAGGGGCAGAGAGAGAGGGAGACACAGAATCCAAAGCAGGCTCCAGGCTCTGAGCTGTCAGCACAGAGCCTGACGTGGGGCTTGAACCCACAGACCGTGGGATCATGACCTGAGCCAAAGTTGGACACTCAACTGACTGAGCCACCCAGACGCCCCCCTTTAGGATAATCTTAAAAAGACTTGAGACAGACCTGTTTGAGTGGGATGCAAGCATATGATCAGGTTTGCTCTAGTCACAAAGGTCTCAAAAGTGAACTTGTGTTCAATGCAGAAGAAGTATAGGTATTTGTTTCCATTTTAGATGGGGGGGGGAGGGCAGACAGTCCTCACTGTGAAGATAATATATATTTTTTAGTGTTTTTTTATTTATTTTGGGGGGGTGGAGAGAGAGAGTGATCATGAGCAGGGGAGGGGCAGAGAGAGAGAGAGAGGGAGAGAGAGAGAGAGAGAGAGAGAGAGAGAGAGAGAGAGAGAATCCCAAGCAGGCTCTGTGCTATCAGCACAGAGTCTGATGTGGGGCTCGATCTCACAAACTGTGGGATCATGACCTGAGCTGAAATCAAGAGTCGGATGCTTAACTGACTGAGCCGCCCAGGTATCCCAAAGATAATATTTAAAAAGATGTAAAGGAAGTGAGGGAGCTGGCCATATGGACATCGGGGAAAGAACATTTTAAACAGAAGGAAGTGGTAAATGTGAAGGTCATGAGGCGGCCATGCCTGGCCTGTTAAAGTGTGATAGGCAGCCTCCCTATTCTCACCCCCTGGTGTTCGTGCCTTTGTATAATTGGCTCTCACACTGACTTAGTGCTGGCCCAGTATGATGAAAGAGCACAACAGAAGTGACCATGTATGACTTTTTTTTTTTTTTAATTTTTTTTAACATTTATTTATTTTTTTGAGACAGAGAGAGCATCTGAGCTGTCAGCACAGAGCCCGACGCGGGGCCCGAACTCACGGACTGTGAGATCATGACCTGAGCTGAAGTCGGACGCTTCACCAACTGAGCCACCCAGGCGCCCCGACCATGTGTGATTTCTGAGGCCAAGTCAGCAAAGGCATTGTGGCTTTGCCTCGATTGCTTGGATCGCTCACCCTGAGGGAAACCAACTGCTGTGATGTTGAGGACACCCAGGCAGCATGAGGAAAGGTCCCAGGCTATAGCCAGTGCTGATGTGCCAGCGTGTAAGTGGGCCATCACCGAAGCAGGTCTAATCCCAGCTCCAGTCTAGCCTTCAGACAGCCATAGCTCCAGATAATATCTTGAGTGCAGGCCTCTTGAATACCCTGATTGAGAAGTGCTTCTGATCCCTTCCTGAAGTCTTGACCAAAGGAAAACATGACTTTTGATGTTTTCTTTTCATTAAAAAAAATTTGTTTTAAGTTTATTTATTTATTTTGAGAGAGAGAGAGAGAGTATACAAGTGAGGAAGGGTCAGAGAGAGGGAGAGAAAGAGAGTCCCAAGCAGACTCTGCACCATCAGCACAGAGCCTGATGTGGGGCTTGATCTCACAATCTGTGAGATCATGACCTGAGCCGAAACTGAGAGGCGGACGCTAACCTAAACTGAGCCACCCATGTGCCCTGCTTTTGTTGTTTTTAACTGCTAGACTTGGGGATGTTTTGTTATGCAGCACTGGATTACTAACGCCTGATGAAACATTAAAGAGGCAAAAGTAATAAGACAGTGGGTCAAGGGTTCAGAGAAGCAATGAGGGCTTAGATTATGTGGGACTTTTTGGTCACAGAAAGCACTTTGACTTTCGTGTCTGATGGGAAGTCATTGGGGTGACATGATATGACTTAGGTTTGAATAGGCTCCCTCGGGCCGCTGTGTTGAGGCATGGACTGCACACACAGGGGTCGAGGCAGAGGAGTGGGTGAGGAGGTCCTCGCAATAATCGCCTAAGAGGCCGAGAGGACCTGAGGACTGGGGCAGGGTAGTGGTAGTGAGTGTGGTGAGCAGTGGTAAAATTCTGGATGTATTTTGAAGGTAGAACTGATAAGACTTGCTGAAAATAAGTTAAAAGCCTGGACAGAATATAAAAAAGCAACCTCTTAAAAACATCCTAGAGCCGGCATATAATGAAGAATTACCTAGCCGAGATCACGGAAAGGCCTAGAGCCCAGAAGGATAAGCTAGAGATGCTCTGTCCTGGAAGTAATTGCAGAGCCCAGAGCAGGAAGCTGAGAGCTAGAGTGAGTCTTTGAATTGGGCTCATAAGGGTCAGTCAGCTGCTGCCGAGAATGGGAACCACTGCACGCTCCGAGCAGCTATCCTGGAAAGACAGAACAGGCTAAAAAACCCTGAAAAAGATCCTGGCTAGTTTGTGCCAAGAAACACAGGAAAATTGGTTGAGACTATTATTACCAATATCCCTTTCTAGGATAAGGGCTGCCTCAAGAGGTAGACTCAAACGTAGCTTATTCAAGATGACTTATGGGAAGGGCGCCTGGGTGACTCAGTGGGTTGAGAGTCCAACTCTTGATTTTGCCTCGGGTCATGATCTCATGGTTCATGAGATCGAGCCCCATGTCAGGCCCTGCGTTGACAGTGTAGAGCCTTCTTGGGATTTTCTCTCTCTGTCTCTCTCTGCCCCTCCTCCACTTTCTCTCTCTTTCACTCTCTTTCTTTCTCTCTCTGCTCCTCCCTCAAAATAAATAAATAAACTAAAAAAAAAAAAAAAAATGATGTATGGGAGGCCCTTTCCTACAAACTCTACTCCTCCTCACTGCCAGACCCAGAGGGTTCTCTGGCTATTAAGCATATAATTAACCTTTGACAAGTGGTGGAGACACTCAACGAGTATGGAAGCTTTTACCTCCCCCTACCTACTGAAATTGGACTTCACCCAATGGACCTGGGGAGAAGGTGTACCTCAAAAGTTGGAAAAATGGGTTGCTGCAGGACCAGTTACGCCCAACTAGACAGGGCTCCACCTAGTAGTATTAGCCACACATTCTTCCTTAATATTAGAGGGAGGGGTTCAGTTGGGTAGCTCAGTTGGTTAAGCGGCCGACTTCGGCTCAGGTCATGATCTCACGGTTCGTGAGTTCGAGCCCCACGTCAGGCTCTGTGCTGACAGCTCAGAGCCTGGAGCCTGCTTCACATTCTGTGTCTCCCTCTCTCTCTGCCCCTCCCCTGTTCATGCTCTTTCTCTCTCCCTCTCTCTCTCAAACATAAAAATAGACATTTAAAAAAATAAAATAAAATAAAATTAGAGGGAGTCATGGCCTGGATCCACCACTCCAGAGTGAAAAAGGCACCGGCACCAGAAACTCAGGAGGAGGCGCTCCCAAAACAAATGACCACAAGTACAGGTATGAGTCACTTACAGGCCTGTAACTTCTGTTCTTCTGCATCCACGAGGTAAGTGAAGCCCCCACGGATAGAGGTTCTCAGGTTTGAACTCTGAGAGTTTCAATCTGAATGATACTGGCTCTGCTGATGTGGTTTCTTCAGTCTTGT
Organism: Puma concolor; assembly: GCF_028749965.1. Lineage (NCBI taxonomy): Eukaryota > Metazoa > Chordata > Mammalia > Carnivora > Felidae > Puma > Puma concolor. The sequence goes on from NC_141674.1 coordinate 80,683,939, forward strand.
CTCACCCCTTGAGTGGGTGAAATCATTTTCTCTGCGACTGTTCAATAACGAGTGCCTCAGATCATAGTTAGCACAGTAAATGGATAGTTTTCTGGTTCTCTTTGTCCATTGGGTTCTAGAAACTGGGTGCGATGTTTTAGCCTTACAATCTCAAAATGAACGCTTTTCCTGATATTAGTTTTTGTCACAGTCGTTCTAGGGATATCTAAAACTATCAACATAGCAGGGCACTCTTGGGAATTAAATTCTCTGGTGAATTTAAGTAAGAGATACTAGACTGGCTGTGGACTCCCTGTTAGTGGGAGGAAGGTCTGTGCAGTAATTAATACTTCATGTAGTACCTGGATTAATACCTCAGCTGTAGTAGAAGTAAATATTAAGAAAATCTTTCATCAGGCAGCTTGCCTACCTACCTTCAACCAAAGAGGAGGACCCTCCAGAATGTGCAGAATGGCACTACCCACCCAGGATCACATGGTTCCTCTCTTCTCTGGGGTCACTAATAATCCTGCTATTCTCATCAGTTTTTGGACCCTGCATACCCAACTCTTGGGTAGTTTGGGGTCAAGCGTATGGAGGCTGCAAAACTGCAGATGGTACTAACACAAGGGTGTGAACAGCTAGAGGTTAAACCCAGTGACACACAAGCATGTCTCAGACTAGCGGGGAAAACAGTTCTGCTCCTCTACTAACCCCTGTGACGTCACACACGTCAGGCAGGAAGTAGCTGCGGGAGATGGCCCCTTGGCCTGTGCCCCTTAAGGATGAGGAGCAGAGTAAAACTAGAGGAGGGGTTTTGTCACCAGCCTGACCTCCTGAACTCAGGAACCTCCTAGAAGCTTCTGCCTGTCCATCTTACCTTTTAGAAACTAACAAATGGCTGCAACAGAAAAAGAAACATTTGAGGGAAACACCTGAGCAGATGAATCAGAAAGTGCCAGAAAGTGTCTCGGCCTCCTTATAATGTTACGTTGACCCTCTGAATCTTCATCCCAAGTGCTTATAAAAGGAGCCTGCTCTGCCTTGTTCAGGGGGTCATGGCTTGGGGAATCAGCATTCCCTGTGGTCTCCTTTCTTGTACAAATAACACGACCTTGTGAGGCAATTCCACATGGAACTGGTGTCTGTAGCTCACGCAGGAGCGGCACTCCCTTTGGTCTGCCACATCCTCCACTGAGAGTTAAATCCTTTAAACCATTTAAATTCACTTAAAATGAATTTTAAACACTCTATTGAAGCATAATACATAGGCAGCAAAGTCCATCAATCTTAAGCTCCATGAGTTTTTGGAAAGTGTGCATACTCATTATCACCCTCCAAATCAAGAAACAGAACATTTTTACATCTCAAAGGTCACCCTCCTGTTGCCTTCTAATTCTCAGCCCCTAAGAGCCACTATTCTCAGTTCTGTCACATAAATTACTTGGTCTGTTTTTGAACTTCATATATATTAGATACCCTTCTGTGTACGACTTCTGTTCCTCAACCTTGTGAAACTGATCCATTGTAGATGTGGCAAGAGGTCCCTCATTTTTATTGCTGTATAATATTTAATCATATGAATAGACCATACTTTATTCATCTTCCCATTGGTGGGCATTGGGTTTTCTGTTTGGGGCTATTACAAATAGCCCTAATAAACATTCTTTTTTTTTTTTTTTTAATTTTTTTTCAACGTTTTTATTTATTTTTGGGACAGAGAGAGACAGAGCATGAACGGGGGAGGGGCAGAGAGAGAGGGAGACACAGAATCGGAAACAGGCTCCAGGCTCCGAGCCATCAGCCCAGAGCCTGACGCGGGGCTCTAACTCACGGACCGCGAGATCGTGACCTGGCTGAAGTCGGACGCTTAACCGACTGCGCCACCCAGGCGCCCCGCCCTAATAAACATTCTTATGCACATCTTTTGGTGCCCATGTGTGTGCAATTTTGGAGTGGAATGTGTTCAGCTTTGTTATGTTTTGCAGACTGTTCTCTGAAGTAGTTGTACCATTTTTACACTCCCACCGTTAAGTATATGAGAATTCCAGTTTCCCCAGTCCTTGCCAATATTTGATATTGCTAGTGGGTTTTTTTTTTTTTTACTTTTTTCTTTTCATTTATGTATTTTTAGCCATCAGCAGCAAATCTTGTGGTTTCATTCTGCATTTCCCTGATCAGTAATGAGGCTGAACTTCCATTGCATGTTTATTGCCCATTTGGATATCCTCTTTTTTGAAGTGGCCATATAAATCTTTGGGCCAGCTTTTATAAATTGTCCTAGTGATATTACAGATTTTTATATATTCTGGGTATAAGTCCCTTATTACATAAATGTTCTAAGATCAGACAACGCAGACTTTAGGACAATGAGCATTTCTCAAAAAATAGACAAACAAAAAACCACATAAATGCTTAAACACAATTAACCAACTTGACCTAACTGGCCTGTGTAAACGGCAACTGTAGATTTCTTCCAATCCTTGAATATGATAGATCTGTCCATTTAAGACTTCTTTAATGTTTGTCAGTAACATTTGGTAGTTTTCTGTGTAGAGGTCTTATACGTCTTCCATTAGCTTTGTTGCTAGACATCTGATGTTTGTCGTGTCCTGGTATAGATTGTATCTATTTAATACTCCTAACCGTTGCTACTGAATAGAAATGCAGTTAATTTTTGTATATGGATCTTAGTGACAGATTGTATTTTTCCAAGAATGGTTCCCTGAATATATACCCCATCCCACATACTCTTTACAGTGTGGAGAGGTGAAGTCTATATTGCCTCCTCTTGAACGTGGAAATGTTTGTAATTTGTTATGATAAGTTGGGAGATTTGGGCGTCGATCCAGGAGACAGGATCAGGAGAGGCAGTAACACACAAACCTTATTTGGGTGGCGCTTGAACACAATTGCCTGAGAGGGAAGTTCCTCCCAGTAGCAGGGTCAAAACCCATAAGAACTGACAGAACTAAGGAGAAATTAGTTCCAGAGATGGTGGTGTGGGACCAGCACCCATGAGGGGAACAGGACAAGGGGACCCCCCGGTGGGGGAGGGGTGGGGGGAGGGAAAATCAAATGGACTCCTCTGTCTAGGTAATGCCGTTCAGCAGCAACCGCTCTGAAGGGCAGCAGGAGTTTGGGTCTCTTACAGCTGTAGTGTTGTCTCGTCTGTGGTTGGCAGATGTTCAAGGCAGTTTCATGGGCTATGTACAGTAAGTATGCTCTAATTGGCTAAAAATATGGGAGGTTTTTTTTTGTTGTTTTGGGTTTTTTTTTTTTTTTTTTTTCACTATATTTAAAGCAAATGGATGTGTGAAGATTTGAGTTTGGCACTGGTGGGCTTTGGGCTGATGGTCCTAGACTGCTGTGAAGAAAGAAACAGCAGGCCATTATAGGCTAATTTACAGGGACCATCTTGAGCCCATTTATAGAACACTTCTGCAACGAATAGAATGTAGCAGAAATTCCAGTTAAATCATTTTATGTTTTTTTAAAGTTTATTTTATTTTTGAGAGAGGCGGGGGTGGGGGGGGGGCAGGCAAGGAGAATCCCAAGCAGGCTCTGCACTATCAGCACAGAGCCCAATGTGGGGCTTGAACTCAGGAACCACGAGACCATGATTTGAGCTGAAATCAAGAGTCAGAGGCTCAACCGACTGAGCCACCCAGGTGGCCCCCAGTTAAGTCATTTTGAATTCATAATCAGCATTTGCTTTCTGATGAATGTATAATATAGTTCATTGCAGAGCCAAGCAGAGAGCTGTGTTTGTTTCTTACTGTCTTTTCTCTCTAGTGTCCCATAGCCTTCTTTTTTTTTTTTTTTAACCTTGCTCTATCTGCCATAATTATCATAACAGATAATCTTTAATTACTTCCCACTGTGCCACCATATCAATGTTTTATTACTTTCCAGAGGTGTTCTTCCTGGGGTCTTCTGGTTTATCCTTCCCTCTGGTTCTGGAGACCGGCTGAGCTGCTAGCCTGACACTGGGCTCTCCTGCATTGAATGCCATGTCCTCCTCTACTTTGGGTTTACTCCTTTAGAGTGGAACATGTCCTGCTGTGGCTTTCTGGGACAGGGTGCATGGGAGGAAAATTCTTTGAAGTCTTTCATGTCTGAAAATATCCTTATTCTGTTATACTGGAGGGATGTTCGGCTGGAATGCTGAATTTAAGCTGAAGATCATTATCCCTTAAAATTTTTGTATATTCATCAGCCTCTTATATTTGTTTTCTTAATATCCAGTATGCTGTCGAGACTTTTTCTCCTATCCCGCCGCCCCAACACCCATCCCGCTCCAGATACTCCCCTGCCATATCTGGCAAGTCCTAGTGTCTGAGTTTCTTCAGATCTCTTTGTCAAACACACTTTATTTTTGGTATTATCTGATGCCCAAGATACGGTTTTAATGATGCAAGCATTCCCCCTTCCTGGAGGACTTCTGCTACTCTCCCGTCTCCCTTTCCCCCTTTGCCTGATTAACTCTGTATCCTTTCCTGGAGATTTTACTTACTTACTTATTTATATTATATTTATATTTTGAGGGGGAGAGAGAGAGTGTGAGCGGGGACGAGGGGCAGAGAGAAAGGGAGAGCAAGAATCCCAAGCAGGCTCTGTGCTGTCAGCACAGAGCCCGATGCCGGACTCAAAATCACTAACTGTGAGATCATGACCTGAGCTGAAACCAAGAGTCAGAAACTTAACCGACTGAGCCACCCAGTGTCCCTTTAGCTGAGATTTTTAAGTAGTTCTTCCAAGTCTAAGTTAGATGGCCCCCGAACACCGTATTCTTGACCCACATATTGTTATCGATTACCTATTATTCTGTTATCGTTATTTGACATTTTACTCTACAAATATATGAGCTCTATAAGTGTGGGATTGTGTCCGTTGTATTTTAATCAAATGCATAATGCCTGGCACATAGTAGGTGCTTAGAATTAGAATAAATTAATGAATTCAAATGCATAATCATGGCTCTTTTTTTTCAAGGCAATTATGATTGAAAAAAGGAGCCAAGGCAAGTAAAGAATTATTTTGTACAACAGTAAGGGTCCTGAGAAGGAGCGTAAGGGTGTAGAGGGGTAGTGGGGAGAGTGTTCTGGGAATCCAGGGGAGGAAAGCTTCTGGCTGACATCCAGGAGACATTATGAACTACCTTGAAGGGGGAGCTCGGTAGACACAAGGCACATGAATCAGTGGAATTGAGGCAGGAAAGCTTTCGGTCTTTAGACAGCTGCGGATGAGGCAGAGGTCCTCAAAGTACTGTCTTTGGAAAATAACAGAGTGCGTCTTTGGAAAATGTAATATTTGTAATATCATGGCTCTGCTTTTACTCTTGGCATGGGTTAATAACTTGCTGATATTTAATGCTAATGAACGGCATCCTCTCATCAAGTCTGTGCAGTTCTATCCGTTGGTGAGGTGTGTTTTCCTTCTCCACCCTATGTCCCCTAACCTGCTTTTGTGAAATCGGGAATAGTGGCCTCAGTCGTTGGGAAAGCACACAGAACAGAGCTTCTCAGACCTCGGTGAGGGTACACATCACCTGGAAACTGAAGATTCTGATTGAGTAGGTCTGGAGTGGGGCTTGAGAATTTCCATCTCTCACTAGATCTCAAAGCATGCTCAAGCCGCTGTCCCCCCCCGACCGCACTTGAGGTAGCAGGATCTGGGGTAGAGCTCTAGCTCTGGACCGCAGAGACCATCACAGGTAGAGTTGCAGCAGCTTGGAGAAGGTACTGTGGTTCCACGACTCTGGCCACTCCTGCACTTACAGGTGTTTGGTTTTACCACGACTCCCTTCTTTTTCTAACCCAGTCTACAAGCAGTCTGGTCATGCTGTCGATCCTCCTCAGGACCTGTAGATGGCGCCACGATCTTAGTTATCAACCACTCTTCCATCTGCAGCTCTGGGAGGGAAAAGCATTTCCTGCCCCTCCAATTGTGCCGGTTCTCATTCTCTGGCTTGACACGTGCTCGGAGAACAAAAGTAATTTTGCAGATGAAGCATCGTCTTTTGGTGGTGTTTGAAAATCAAGTTGGAGAAAGCATTTTAGGTCAGGAACCGTTTCCTTAAAGCATTGTTTTAGAACCCTATTTAAAAGTTTATTTAATTTTGCGTGTTCAAGATGAATTGCAGTTTTTCGGTTTCAAAATTCTTGGGTTTTTTGTTTTTTTTTTTTTTTTTGTATTTTCATTTCCCCAGAGGAAGAGTGTTAGTCTTAGTTGTTAATTATTGATGGTCTAATAACGTGTTATAATGTAATTTAGACTAAAAGGAGCTGAAGAGCTTTAGGTCAATTAGTGCACCTGACGAAAGAGAAAACAGGCTTCCCAATTTCATTTAAGTTCTCTTGAAAGAGTTTCTGTTCCTTGCAACAGGAAAAATCCTAAGAGATTCCTACATGACAAATGTTCTCCAAGGCAGTATAGTCTATAGTTGGAGAATCTTATCATGCTGTATGTATTAATTTGATTGTGGCTCTACAGCAGGCTGCATTCTGACCTTTGCAAGGGCTAGGAATGCCCCGTTTGGGTCTATAGCTACTCTTACTGCAGTAAACAATAGATTAAGCCAGTGGTTCTCAAACTTGATTGGGCATTAGAATAACTTGGAGAGTTTCTTGTTACAACACAGATTGCTGACTCCTGTTCTTATCCCACTCGCAAAAATTAACTCAGAGTGGATTACAAACTTAAATGTAAGATTTGAAATCATGAAACTCCTAGAAGAAAACATAGGAACGAAGCTCCTTCGTAATGAATTTTTGGAAATGACACCCAAAGCACAAGCAACAGAATAAAAAATAAACATGTGGGACTACATCAAAATATAAAGTTTCTCCACAGCAAAGGAAGTCATCAACAAAATGAAAAGACAACCTATGGAATGGGAAAAAAATATTTGCAAACTATATATCTGACGAGGAATTAATATCCAAAATATATACAGTACTCATATAATGTAACATCAAAAACCAAAAACTGAAAGTAAAAAATGAGCAAAGGACCTGAATAGACATTTTCCCAAAGAAGACGTACAAATGGTCAACAGGTACATGAGAAGATGCTCAACATCGCCGGTCATTAGGGAAATGCGAATCAAAACCATGACGAGATATCACCTCACAGCTGTCAGAATGGCCATGGTCAAAAAGACAAGAGATAACAAAAGCTGGTGAGGACATTGGTGAAAGGGAGCCCCTGTGCACTGTTGGTGGGAATGTAATTGGTGCAGCCACTATAGAAACAGTATGGAGGATTCTCTAAAAATTAAAAATAGAAATACCATACAATCCAGCAATTCCACTTCTGGGAATATATCTAAAGGAAATAAAAACACTAACTCGAAAAGATGCCTGTACCGCCTCATTCATAGCAGTATTATTCGCAATAGCCAAGACATGGAAACAACCTAAGTGTCCATCGATGGATGCGTGGATAAAGAAGTTGTTGTGCAATGAAATACTCTCCAGCCATAAAAAAGACAGCTAAGACAGTTCTACCGTTTGCAACAACATGGATGTACCTTGAAGGCATTATGTCCAATGGAATAAGTCAGAGAAACACAGATACTGTATGATCTCACTCAGAGGTGGAGTCTAACAAGAACACCACCACCAGTATCACAGAAAGAGATCAGACTTGCAGTTACCAGAGTGAGGGTTGTTGGCCAGAAAGGGGAATTGGAGGGAGGTGGTCGAAAGCACAAAGGTCCAGTTAGAAGATAAAGCTGCACTAGGGCGGGCTGGAAAGTACAATAGACGACTAGCCAGTGCGGCTGTGAGATGCACAGGAAAGCTGTTACGGGAGTCGGTCCTAAGAGTTGGCAGCACAAGGCGAATTTTTTTTTCTTTTTATCCTATCTGTGTGAGATGATAGATGTTAACTAAACCTGTTGTGATCATCATTTCGCAATATGTGAAAATCAAACCATCATGCTGTGTACAGCATGTATACCTTACACGTATACAGTGATGTATACCAATCATTTCTCAATAAAACTGAAAAAAACCTGCACAGATTTCCAGTTCTGTAAGTCTGAGGTCAGGGTTATAAATTCGCTTTGCTTTTTTTTTTTTTAAATGTTTATTTATTTTTGAGACAGAGAGAGAGAGACAGAGCATGAACAAGGGAGGGTCAGAGAGAGAGGGAGACACAGAATCTGAAACAGGCTCCAGGCTCTGAGCTGTCAGCACAGAGCCCGATGCGGGGCTCGAACTCACGGACCGTGAGATCATGACCTGAGCCGAAGTCGGATGCCCAACCGACCAAGCCACCCAGGTGCCCCTAAATTTGCTTTTCTAACGAGCTCTGGGGTGATGGTAATGCCGCTAGTTTGGGGATCCTCACACTTGCAGAACCATTGGATTAAGCTAACACAGGAGCACAGCAATGGTTTGGAAGTATCCAGGAAACTGAATACAATTTCTTTCACGGAATCAGATATGCACACAAGATTTAATCTTTGCCAACACGCAGACAGCTTCCCTTTAAAAGGAAACAGTGTGGTTTAGCTGTTGGTCAGGGGAGGATATTAAAAATGTGAACAAGTGGGAACCCAGGCATGGAACAAAGTGTAAGCAGTATTTTTTAAAATGTTTATTTATTTATTGAGAGAGAGAGAGAATCCCAAGCAGGCTCTGCACTGTCAGCACACGGCCCGACATGGGGTTCAACCCCACAAACCCGTGAGATCATGACGTGAGTTGAAATCAAGAGTCCGACGCTTAACCGACTGAGCCACCCCGGTGCCCCAAAGTATAAGCTGTATCATGGGTGGATGCCAGCAGGGCCAGGGATCTGTCCTACAGAGTGGCAGACCTGCGTGTACTGATTTAGGACAGAGAAAATTCTTCTTCTGCCTCCACAACAGCTGATGAGTGAAATCCCACCAGCACTCTCTCATTCTTCTTTAAAGTATGACTCTAGGTAAAATACTGTGATGAGTCACTGACACCTTACTGTAAGTGATTTTCAAATGCTTTTTTTTTTTTTTTAGTTGGGACAGTGGGATGATGTGCTCTGGAATACCCTTGACCCTTCTCCCTGTTCAGTCAGTCCACAGTCCTGTGCTCCTTGTTAGGGAGAGATAACAGGAGCCGAAAGCAGAGAAGAGTGGAGTTTCCTCTGGTTCTGGACAGTCTGGACAGACAGGACTAGTGCACAGACAGCAGATTGAAAGAGGACATGGCCGTGAGTACGAGCAAGGCTCCTGCCACCTCCAGCCCACCACGCCCGCCTAGAAAAGATTTCCTTGAGCAGGAGGGAGAGACTAGACACGGGAAGTGGAGGGACCCAAGGCAGGAACAGTGGCAGTGGACACAAGTCCAGGGAAAAAGTGGACGTCCCAGGGAACCGCCACATTACTCGGGATGGTTTCTACCAGCTGGTGCAAAGAGAGCCTAAATGAAAATTAAGTCAAGTGTTAAGAAAATGAACAATCCTCCTCTATAAGCTTCTGAATGAAAGTCACGTTGCAACAGCGATGAACCTCAGGCAACCCTTGGAGAAGAAATAACACGCTAAATACACATGTCCTAGAACAGGTAAAAATTGCGTTTGGGAATGAGTTTATTTCCTATTTGATGGACAGAGATCATTGTTCATTTATATAAGAGATGGATATTTGGATTTTAAGCCATCAGTTGTAACTAGGGTAAAATGTCTTTGGATTTCACAAGTCAAACTTCATCAGTATTTTAAGATCATAATTTAAGGTCATAGAAATCCCTTTTCAAAGCTTGGAAGTTGACTTTAGTAACAATCAGCTTTATGATACTTTAAGGGCCGGGATAAGTAACGAAGTATACTCTGGCCCGCTGGAGGGCAGTAGTCTCTGGATGCCGCCAGCCAGGACTCGAGGCTTTTTCTGCTCCCAGCGCTAACTGCTGTGTTGATTTTAGAGGCAGCTGTTTAGTCTCAGCCATAAGGACAGGTGGGGAAACCTGAGGCGCGGCGACAATGTGCGGTATGAAGCCTCCCGAACGTGGCCTCGTCGGGATGTGTAATGAATTCCTTCCCTGTGAACAGCCAGCCACCTCATTAGTACCCCGACCTGCTTTCACTCGGCCTGTGCTCTCTTTAATGGGACCATTCAAATTCCTTAGATTGGGAGGCCGCGCGGTCACGTAACGCTGCGACTACGCCTGGCAGGGAACAAGCAGCTTGATGGAAACGCTCCTTCGGATGCCCTCTCTGGGACGTGTTCTCCCACCCCGCCCCCACCCCCCCCGCCCCTCCCACGTCTAGTGCACTAAGCTCTTTGTCCCGGCCAGCCCCGCGTGAGCAGGACTTCCAGGTAATGGCCCAAGCACACCTACCTCAGGACATGCGCCCCTGCCAAGCTCTCTGTTGTTGACACTGCTGCACACGCACACGCACCCCGTCCGTTCTCTGGCACGCTGCAACAGGGTAGACCGAAACGCTGCAACAGGGTATGATTCAGCCTCTCCCGCATCCGTGCGGATCGTCCAAGGCAAGCGCGCCAACAAAACTAGCCCAATAAACCAACATGTTCTCCTTGACGTCTCCAAAGTTTCGACCATGTATTCGCCTTTCAGGCTACCACTGGTAGGGGAACAGCAAAGGGGTTTTTGCCCATTCTTCCACAGACTGTGATGTTCTATCACACATTTCATGTTTAGAGTTTTACTGATAATGCTTGGAGTTCTTTGGAGCAGAGGAACAGATGAACTTAAAATTTATGAACAGCTGGACAGTGAACAGATTCTTTGCTTTTTTTTTTTTTTTAATGTTTTTATTTATTTTTGAGACAGAGAGAGACAGAGCATGACAGGGGAGGGGCGGAGAAAGAGGGAGACACAGAATCCGAAGCAGGCTCCAGGCTGTGAGCTGTCAGCACAGAGCCCGACGCAGGGCTGGAACTCACGGACCGTGAGATCATGACCTGAGCTGAAGTCGGACGCTTAATCGACTGAGCCACCCAGGCGCCCCTCTTTGCTTATTTTAATGTCCGCTCGGGTCTCCTTGGCGGGGCCGCTTCCAGGTGGGTGTGCCATCTGGAGGCTTTAACTACACTGACTGCACCGGCCCAGCCTTTCACAGTGGGAAGCAAACACGGTTGAGGCCCAGCTACGTGCTGGGAACGTCCCTTCCATTTCGAGTTAGAATCCTCTTCCAACACATTCGTGAGATCAAGACTTCTGCTGTGTTTTATTTGTATTTGAACATTTCCATTTCTCTTCTCTAGAGGGAGCTAATGCTGTCAGTTGGACCGAGCCATGACTAAGAGCCTGCTGGCCCCGCCACCATAAAGGGGAAGTAAATGTGAGCCAGACCCAGTCCCGCCCGCAAAGAGCTCTCCATTTACTTTTTGTTATTTTTAAATGTTTGTTTATTTTTGGGAGAGAAAGAAAGAGAGAGGGAGTGCAAGTGGGGGAGGGGCAGAGAGAGAGAGGGAGACACAGGATCCAAAGTAGGTTCCAAGCCGATAGCAGAGAGTCCGATGCAGGGCTTGAACTCAGAACTGTGGGATCATGACCTAAACCAAAGGTCATGACGCTCAAACGACTGAGCCACCCAGGTGTCCCTCAATTTAGTTTGCTTTTAATGAACTCTAGACACTCCACTTCTCTATCTTACATTGTCCTTTTGTCCAATTTTCTTTGAAGACAATAATCCAAAGAATTTTTCCTTTCTCCTCTCCAGCTCTCATCTCCAACTCAAACTGATGCCCATGGGAAGAAATCACATCTTCTAAATCTGCAGTCAGTTTTATCATTTTCTGTCTTCCCTGTAATGCCATGTGTCCCTGCCATTGCCATGCGACGGGCGGTGCCTCCTTGCAGGCAGAGTATTGTCAGGCGTGGTCAGGTATCTTGCCTGGGGCAGTTGCACGCGAGCAGAAGTTTTGAGTTTTTTTTTTTTTAACAATTTCTTTTTGATTTTAATTTAATTTAATTTTACTGAGAGAGAGAGAAAGCACATGCACAAGTAGGGAGGGAGCAGAGGGAGAGAGAGAGAGAAGTTTTAAGAGGTGGCTTAAAGCTTGAAGATGTGACTACTCTTCCTCCTAATTTTTTGCTTTTCCCTCTGCCCTGACCCAAACAGAGCCTTCACCTTCGGTGTGGGTTCTAGAATGAGAACCTAATTAAGAAGAGCTGTGGTCAACTTGCAGCCACCAAACTAATGTACGCGAGAATTCAAGGTAATGCTGTGTGAGCCACTGAGAATTTGGGGGTCATTTGTTACCACAGCAGTGCCAACTCGTACAATGGCCAAATGGTAAACAATACGTGGAAGATATAATCAAGACGATAGCCACGATTCCCAGTCACCTTTATTTATATAAAAGTATATTAAATAAATTATCTCAATATATACAAACAGAACAATATTACTTCTATAAATAGATAATCCCCATGTATAAAACCTCTTAAAAATATATAAATATACACAATATTGGCCGTAAAAGCTCGAAGTACCTTAAATCATAAACTCTATGTGGTTTGTATAGTAGTCTTATAAAAATATAGTTAATTGTCAAGTGCTTAATCAACAGCATGGAAGTCAGTTAAAGTGCTACCCTTAAGGTGCTTTAGGAATGTGCCCCAAACAGAAGTCTTCTGCATTTCACACATTCACATAAACGTTTGCCAATTGTTTTGAACCTCCAAGAGAACTCAGAAAAGAAGCAGCAGAAGACCCTAAACACCATATATCACAAAAGCAGAGACACAGGTTAGACAAGTCCACCCAATGTCCATTTTACTCTCCTGTGTGATTTGAAGTCAGCTTCTCAAAAGCCTTCCAAAAGTCTACCCAGGAGTTTTTTGTTTTTGTTTTTGTTTTAAGGCATTTGTTCATTCGTTTTTGATGAGACAACCTGGTTTCATCTTGGGTGTAGAATATACATTCTAGAACATGATATGTGCAAAGGATGTCATAGTGTTAAACAGAAATTTTAAAAACTTGGAATGGGTCGTACCGTTCGTTACATTCCACAGCGTCTAATGCTGCTGTCGAAACCAGAATGCTAACTGTGAGAACAGGTCGGATAAAGAGCTATCGCTGAGCCCAAGAGTCTCCGTGCTCCAAAATACTCATTTGTGTTTCCAAATATTCTATTCTCTTCAAAGTTCTTGGTCGCAGTGCAACATGAACTGGGCCATGGTCGGCAGCTCCAAGGGTGTGTTCTTTATGCAGCATTGAGTGGGGAGCCCTCCTTCCAACCTCGCCCCCTGCGCACCTTCCTGCACTTGTACAGGGACACCCCCAGGATGATGGTCAGGATGATGACTGCAAGCACCACCATTCCAATGACGAGGAACATTTCTGGAAAACAAAAGGTCCCAGTCAACTTTGAGAGCTTGAACTCCATTTATCAGCGGGCAGAACGGAGGGTGTAACTCTAAATTACACCAGCCTGCTTTTGCGTAATTTGAAATTTCTTTCTTCCACCCTTTCCACCACAACATATTTTGATTAGGAAAGAACTGGTCAAACCCTAGATGTTTTAGGGCAATTGACAGTGGCGAAATCATTTAATGGGCTACTTAATAAACTGGATAATGTTCACAGCCAGGAGATGGTACACGTAAATGGGAGCAAGAACAGCTTTTGGAAACAAGTGGCTAAAAATAATGCTGGGTTTGGTGGCAACAATTATCATAGTATAAGATAAATGATCAGTGCAAAGAGCAAGATGCAGAGTGCTGGCAGGGTTCAGGTCAATAGAGATGATCATTGGTTGGGGCAACAGGAAGGGCTTCCTGGTGGAGGAGGCATGTGAGACGGTTCTCAAAGACACATTTCAGTAGATGGAGCAGAGGCAGGGAAGCAGCGATCTGGGTGCGCATGAAGACAGAGAGGCAGCAGAACTCCAGCTGGCTTGAGGGAGATGGCTGTGAGGACTGTGGGTAATGATGGCCCAGAGGGGTACAGGACCAGAGCGAAGGCCAGCCCTTTTCTTCCATTATGGTTAATCAGCAGGAAATATTTGTTTAAAAGTGCTTTTAAATTTTCAAATTTCATCTTAGCAAGGAGCCATCCTGTGACTTTTGATCTCAGAATGTCCTCAGAGTACTATCCCTATAAAGCCTGGAGGGAGACTCAGGCTGTCAGTTTCATGGACGAGTCTGAACCCCTCTCAGCACTGCCAGTTAGGAACTAGTCCTCACAAGGGGTCTGGGCCCCATGTAGGCACACACACTCACATAGGTATATTTGCTAGAGGCAATCCCCTCCCTTCATGGGTTAAACTTCCTGTCTTCTGTGACAACAGCCCATAGCAAGTGCTCACAGATGTCTATTGGGTGCAGCTGCAGCTGGCCCAGAAACTCCCCCAAAACCCACAGAATCAGAATTTAAGTGTGAAAAAAATACCCAGAGAAATCTGTGATTTGATGCTAAATGCTAAACATGCACCGTGTGTCCATTGCTCAGCAGCGAGCTTGGCACACGGTAGGTGCTCAAGAAAACACTAGCTAAAACAAGGGAACAACGCAGAAACATTTTCAAATGCCTAAAATTGTAAGAGTCTCCCCCAAACAACATGACCCAAACAAACAAACAGCAACAACAACCAAAAACAAGCCTGTTTCTCCCTGAACAAAAATACTTCCTGGTTCTAAGGGTGCACTCGAACTCTGGAAAGTCTCCATGCCTCCCAGAAGAATAACGGACAGAGCCATTCACCTCTGGACATACCTTTCTCTTGGCTAGTACACTCGATGAGACTTTCTGGACTCTTTTGGTTTACTTTCCGTGATGGAATCACTGCTTGAACATTGAAACAGTAGCTTTCTCCTTTATCCACATCAATCAAAAACTCATTAGTGTTTGTCTTGGCTGTTTTCTGTTAAAAGATCAAGAGTTCTTAATTTATCTGGGCTCAGAGTGAATTCTTTCCCCTTCACTAAGTCAACTGTGGAAGCAAAAGCCTGCAGGGGCACACCAGACATATAATGGATTAGAAGTGACTTGGCTGGTCAGTTCCCCCTGATAACTGCTAAGGATGCTTCTTCCTAGACCGAAAATACCCAACTTAGGCCCATCCAACCCAATTTAGCTCCTTTAGAAGATATTTGCAATAAAGGGAAAAAGGAATGAAGCATTAGTTGTGAATGGAAAACAGACTTTGTCTCTGGGATCCTCAAGAGAGGAAGAAATGGGAGAGCCAGCAGGAGCCTCAGAGAAGACCTGGTCCAGCCCCTGGCTGAGGAGCCTGTGTATCCGAGGGGCCACGTCCAGAGTCACAGAGCCGGGACAGCAGGCACCCCTGCCCCTCCACCACACTGCACTCTCAACCACCCCATTCTGGCGTCTTTGAATTGAGGGAAGAAGTGGGCTGTAAAGTCAAGGATCCACAATTTAAAACAAGTCCTAAAATCAAATGAAAGAATCCTCACCTTTCCCGTACTTGAAGCTTTCCAGTAATAAAGTGTGTAACTTAAGTCTTTGCCAAAAACATCCCGGAGGCTTAGGAATGTGCCGTTCATCCTGACTAAGGTACGTGCATCTTGTACGGTCACATTCAGTTTTGTCCCAACTTGTTTGTAACTCTGAATCATGGGCTGTCCGAGCTTTGCTAAAACATAGAAAATGAGCTTCATTGGAACCAAAGAATTCTATACCAAGTAGAATCGCATTTAGTTATCACAGTTAATAACAAGCCAGTACACACCCCACCCCCCCACTCCCCCCCCCCCCATTGTAAAACAGCCGCATAGAATACGCTCCCTGCAGGAGTTCGCTCCGTGGCTCCAGAGCGGGACATCCTACGGCAGTGCTATCCAGTGCATATATAACAGCCACAGATGTGATTTAAAATTTCCTTGTAGTCGCATTAGAAAATGTAAAAAGGAACAGCTGAAATTAAATTTTAATAATACATTTCATTTAATCCAAAATAGCTAAAATATTATCATTTGGCATGTAATCAATAGAAAAAACTTTGGAGATATTTTTCAAAATCCAGTGTGTATTTTATACTTACGGCATTTAGCTGTGGGTGCTCAGTGGCCATATGTGGCTAGTGGCTGTTGTATTAAACAATACAGTTGTGTACGGTTCCACATTTGAGATAGAGTAAATTAGGGGCTGTGGGAAGCCCAGGAAATGTCCTTGGTACCTCAAGGAACCAGTGTTAACTGGTCATCTCCTATGCTTAGGCTGAAGGACAGTAGAATAAGCCCAGTAATTTAACACGAATTATACGCAGTTATATGTGTGTGTGTGTGAGCACATGCAAAATTAATATATAAAATACTTTCTATCTCACGTCAAGGAAGGATTTGAAGTGGCTTAGAAGAAACTCAAGAATTATAAAAAGGGGAATGAGTGTCACTGAGCCTGCACCGTCACTGAGGTGGCTGTGGCTGCGGTGGCCATGCTCCAGCTGAGGGCCCAGAGAGGGAGCAAAGGCCACAGAGGAGTTTGAAGGCAGACTCTGGCCAACAGGGGCTCAGGAAAGGCACACAGATTCGCTCAGGGGTCAGGCCGCCCCCTATTTCCACCCTCCAAGTAGATACCTGAGGGACCAGGTGGTTGACGGTCCCTCCCCCCTCCCCCCTCCCTGCCGGGAGAGAGCGTTCTCACTGGGCAGCCGCAGGGCTACACACAAAAGCACCAGATAAAAAACATGACACGCTTCCATTCTAACCTTTCGTTCTAATTCTTCTTAAAAGAGCAACTGATTTCACCCAGCACGATGTGCTGCATCTGTTTATTTAAAATACCTAGTTCTGACCAAAAAAAAAAAAAAAAAAAGTTGAAATCTCCTACTTGGCAGGAATCCTCTGCATTCCCTTTTTAGATGCTCAGGTCAGCTTACTGGGACAAAGGCTGGGGAGGAAAGCATTCCTCGTTTTCAAAACCAGCACGAAGGAGGCAGGCTGGGAGCCTGCCCAGCACGGCATCACGTGACGCGGAGCATGGTCAGGTTATTTAAAAAGGTCAGCGAGCCTGATTGTGGACTCAGAGGGACACCGGACCTACCCCCTGGATTTGTGACTGTTTGTGAAAACCCGAAATGGGGACTAGTGGTCTGATAATGGAAGAGAAAATTCAGGAGATTTAGTTGCATCTGTAATATATAATCTAAATATCCTCCTAGACGCTGAATCTCCAGCTTTGATGCATTTTCTACTCCCCAGCCCCTTCATCCAGACAGTTGCTGGGAGGGCCTGGTGACAGAAAAAAGTTACTCAATGACACTGTTACCAACTCCAGAGTTCACGTTCTGTGAACCTCCTAGCACGCCTGGACGGAGCCAACAGCGCTGTGGCACTTACCAATTTCTGAGAAAGAGAACATGTTTAAGGATGAATATTCTTTTCTTTTAAATTTATTCTTATTTTTTAATTTACATCCAAGTTAGTTAGCATATAGTGCTATAACGATTTCAGGAGTAGATTCCAGTGACTCAACGGATGAGTATTCTTTATGGAATAGCCCCTGCAAGTCACAAGCTCACAAAAACATTCAGACCACGAATGAAAGGGTATTACACATTGAGCACTTACTCTCTAAGTAAGGTGTGAACTCTGGGGAGTTTGTAAAGTGAGGCTCCCCAGCGTAATCGGTGGCATCAGCTGGGTAGGAAAAGACCCGGGCCAGGTACGTCTGATTCACATTGTTCACGATCTCGTCGGTGAGGTCACACTCCGTGTCTGTGGTATAGAAGCATTTGCTTTTCCAGTTGCCTAATCTGGGGCTGAAGGAAGGAGGAGGAGCGTATGAGGATCCGCAGCTGAGACAGACGGCTTTCTGGTGTGGTGCCGGGTTCCAACACCACTCACAAGCAGTCTGAGTAGGCATTTGCTACGCCGAGTCCTTTGGACGTATTTGAGTCCTCACAGCAAACTGGGGATGGCTCTGTAATTACTGTTTTCACAGATAAGGCAACTGAGGCAAAGTGAGATTGGGTGACCAGCTCATACAGCAGGACTTTGGGCCACGCAGCACTTTGCCTGCCGAGTCTGTGCCCTTAACCATTTGTTAAATGTCTTTCTTAAAATGTAGACAATTTGTTAGGGTCACACGGGAGAGAGAGCAACATCCCATCAAGACCCAATTATTTGTTCCACACGTATCTTTATCACGTTCTGTAGTCTGTGTGGAACATAGCCAATGTAGTAATAATAGAATCTACATAATAATCTATATCTTACATTTGACTGACCATTGCTGGTATGGTTATTTATCATTGAATCTACTGTATGCCAGATACTGTACAGGGCCCTTTACACGGGCTACCTCATTTGATAGAATCCTTTAAGGAAGGGATTGGATCTTTTTTACATATAAGGACACATGCTCAGGACCACTAAGTGACTTGTACAAGGTCACCTAGCTGATGAGGTGCGGGCTGAGTCTGTCCATCTCATTTTACTACATGCCTCCCTCACTTTACAAGATATGAATACAGCCCATCAAAGTTTACAACATAACAATAAAGGCAGGATCGGAGGGTCTGAGAGACTAAGAGACTGGAACAGATCTTTCTTTTGTAAGACGCCATTGAAGGGGAAATACTTTAAAGAACTGCTAAACATGAAATTATTCTAAAGGACCAAAACAATTTGTAGATGAATGCCCCTGCTCCTGGATCCACACACTTCTGACCCACGTATATTGACAGCCACACTGTTCTCTCCTTTGGCATCATGGACCGCCAGAGAGCCCTGCCCACCATTTAAGACCATGCTCCAGTCCCACTTTCTCCAGGAATCTCCAGATCTCCTTTCTCAGAATTGACCTCTCTCCCTTGTTCCCAGCAATGATACCTCCATTAAAGCACTTACTGTGAACTTGGTCCCACTCCCCATTAAGCAGCAGGGCTAACCTGAAGGATCATACATAGCCAGGCCTCACTGAGTGTTAGGCAGTTTGCACTTACGGGTTGGATCAGGGGGAAGATGGAGCTGCCATAGGATTCGACTGTCTCAGTCCACACATGAGAGCCATAGGTACATATTTTTTTTTTAAAAATCTTAACTAAATATCGAGGCTAAGAGGATGTGGGCAAACACACTCTTTGCCCTAAAATTCACAAACTGAGATCGACACAGAAATATTTTTGTTTTCTAGATTTCTCTTTCTGTGAAAAAGTAGAGTCTGTCTCAATTCCAGAATGACAAAAATGTTTTTTTAATAGTTATATCATTTCTCTTTTAAACAGTGAATCAGAGCATGACGATTCCTCTCCATCACTGTGGCACACACATGGTTCAGATTATCAGGGGAAAGACTCCTGGGCTCTGTGACTATGTTCCATCTGAGAGACAGGCATTGGGCTCCCCCAGCTCACTCGTAGAAATCACAGTACTCTATGGTGAAATTTAGCACAAGCGCCTGGATCACTGAACATAGTAAAGTCATGTGAACAGGTAATGAAGGGGCGATTCTGTACTACATTCCTCTAAATGCTATTGCCAGCATTAATATTTAAAAGACTTCAAGGTTTCTCTAGGTATTGTACACCCTCCTGATTTGGAAATCATAAATGTCCCATCTGAATTACTAAAAAATTCCAGCAGAATCCAGATTCACCAATTTAGGAGCAGGTTGTTTTCTAGAAGGTGTGGAAGTTTAGTGTTAGAATTCAGAACATTTCTGTTCTTACTCATGGGGAGGCTGCAGGAGAGTATGTGTCTCCCAGGAGCAGGATTGGGGACTGTTCACAGGCCTTGGGGTGCAGGGCCAAGAGTACGGGGAGATCCCTCTCTTGGCAGGAACTCCCCACCCCCACCCTCAGGCACCGCCAAGCTTCAGCTCAGCTAGGATGTGTGCACATCGCGCTTCATGGGGGACGTGTTCATTTAAATATTAGCAGCCTTGCAAAGTCTAAGAACGTAGGGTTAACTAAGGCTTAGGTTTAAAAATCAGGTAGGGGCACCTGGGTGGCTCTATCGGTTGAGGGTCTGACTCTCAATATTGGCTCAGGTTGTGATCCCAGGGTCATGGAACCGAGCCCGTATTGGGCTCCATGCTCAGCAATGGATTCTCTCTCACTCTCCCTCTCCCTCTGCAAACCACCCCCCACCCCACTCTTCTCTCCTGCTTGTGTGCTCTCTCCCTAAAATTAAAAATAAAAAGAATAATCTTGGGAGATTATTTACAGTTGTGATGGGGAAGTGATTTGTTAAAAAAGAATAAAAAAATAAAAATTAAGTAAATCATAAATGTTTCCACATGTTCACCAAACATAAGACTGAGTATATTTAGGAGTAAGCATTCTTCCTAAAATCTTATTTTCTCAATCCAGAAGGAAGGTGTTTTACTAAAGTAAGCTTCAGCTCTCTATAAGAGGAATTAATTACTAATTCTCAATTAGTGGAATCTGAATTGACAAGTTTGACCACAATTATAATTATTCCCTGGGGTTATGAAACCCCCGTATCTCTATCTATACATGAACGAACACACACACACACACACACACACACACACACACACACACACACACACACAAATTCTCCTCCTTGTCTAGCAAACAGTCGTCATGAAGTTCATTTTGAAAAACAAGAACATCCACCTAAAAGACCCACTGCGTACTTAGGAGCTGTGTTCAAACACAACAGCAAAACATCTTTAATTCTTAGCCAGTGGTACTATTGTGCCTTTATTCAGTTAGTGTTAAAATAACTTCCACAGCAGCTCTCCTCTATTTAATAAGATCTCTAGCAAGCCTCCTAGAACGTTTCAGAGACCCCAAACTCACCAAGAATATGGTGAAAACCATCAAGGAACAGAGATGGCACATGTCCGACATTCAGACTGAACGTGCAAATCACCAGCTCTTGGAGAGAGCTACCAATCAGAGCAGGATGGATGAGTGCAGACAGAGGAGGATTTCTCCCGGGCTTAGTGAGTCACAGATTTGACCTCCGAGATCATGGATGCAACTGAATTTTGAACCAGTGTCTAAAGATTAATGAATCAAACACTGCTTAAGGGCAATGTACACATTTGTACTCCTCACCGTTTCCTCCTGAACATGTTAGATCTGGCTCACAGTCTAGACAGTTAGCGTGCTGAGAGGATGTTAGTTATCTTCACTTGCGACCCACACCTACCCATGCTGCCATAGTCTGCTCAAGAGAGTTCACCTACCTATGGCTTACACTCCATTTGAGAATCTTCCCATCCTGTCCAAAACCAAGTAAAACATTCTATCAGTTTAAGCTGAGGAAATGTTGCAGGCTTCATAGACTATGCCTCTGGCCAGCAAATTACCACCAATGCCCTCTTTGTCATCTGTTAAATACTCTCATCCATTAATCAGCTTTAAAGACATTTGTATTCAGCACAGGGAAGTGGAAACATCGAAAACCTTAATTTTCTTTTTTCTTTTTTTTTTTTTTTTTTTTGTACGTAGCTTACCTTATCTGAACAGTGTAGACATGATTGATGGGTTTGGGTTCCCACTCCAAAATTGTCTTGAAATTAGTTGATTTCCAAGTTAAATTATATGCTGCCACTACATCTGTAATGCCTTTAAACAACAGAGAAACAGCTATTATTACGTGAACTCAGTACATGATTTCATGTTGATGCTATAAAACATCTTCCCATCCCTCCCACATCACTATAAACTTCATATTAATTTTTTTTTTTTGCAACCACGAAAGCTTCCATTCACTACTGAATTATCAAGACAAAAAAACATTCAAGTTTTTCTTAATTTTCTTAACTTCTCTTAATTTTCTCCTGGCAAGATTGACCTTGTAATCTAAGAAAATCCTTGTTTGAAATGATTTATGGAGGAAGCCCTGTGATAACCTGACCTAGCACACAGCCCAGGAGCTATCAGCCTCCTGGGAGGTCCCAGGCCAGCCCAGGAAGTGCAGGACTCCAGAGGTCCCACTCGCCAGGGAGGGCCAGGTAGGATGGGTTTGGGGTAAGCTATGGAAGAGAGCAGATCCCACATGTGTGAGAGAGGTTAGGGCCGCATACCATAAGAAAGTCAAATCTTGACTTTTCTCATTTGTATCTAGCATGTCTCTATACTGAAACTTTCAGACAGCCAGGCGGAAGTGTGGCCTGTCACACCATCAGATATATTCACTTAGGACGCTTTATTATTAAGGTCTGCTTTGCCAATACGCAGCAGGTCACAGTCTCTGCCCTGCCCCCCCACACCGAATAAGCATAAGGGTCATGCACCATGTGGTGTCTACGCCAATCCAAGCGACTTTTTGCCACAGGATTGCCTCTAATTGAATCTAAAAGGCGATCGAGGAACCACAAGTGCCTCTCCCGCTCCATCAGGGAACGTGCACGCGCAGTGAAGGATGGTATCTCTCCAAACCCTGCACGACGCTGACCAGTGCAGGTGCGGGTCCACGTCCACCACCTTCAAGGTCGCGGACCACTGGAAAAGACTGGCTAAACTTAGAGCGGGAGCCACACTCCACGTGTGCAATCCCAGCGGCCGGACACCGAGCAAGCCTCTCCAGCAGAAGCGGCAGCCGCCTCCTACCCTCCAACTCCCGCCTGCGCGCCCCGGGGGCCGGCTTCGCTGACACTTGGGCGAGAGCTGCCGCTTCAGGCGGGCGAGCCCATTCCTCCGAGCCTCGCGCTCCTGGGCTTCGGGGGCGGCCGCCACTCACCGGAGGCTCCGGTCACCTGCAGGAGGACCAAGCCGAGCAGCAGCATCCGAGCGACGGTGTCCTCGAGGCAGGGAGTCCGGGGTCCGGGGAGGGTCTCCATGTCCACGAGCTGGCGGCGAGGTCGGGAGGATTCCGTTGCGCCGCGAAGGCTGGGGAGG
The DNA here is from genome assembly GCF_028749965.1 of Puma concolor. Lineage (NCBI taxonomy): Eukaryota > Metazoa > Chordata > Mammalia > Carnivora > Felidae > Puma > Puma concolor. The sequence continues at coordinate 80,706,659 of NC_141674.1, forward strand.
CTGGGCTGGAGGCCCCTTTGGGCACCGGCGGCAAGGGAAACGATCGCGAGGAACCCCGAGTCTGGGGGAGCTTTGGCCGCGCGCGCTTTAAAGAGTCGCGCGGACGCCGGCGCCTCCGCAGGCCCCCGGCCCGCCCCCGCCGCTCCTCCCCACTCCCGCCCCCGGCCCGATCACTGGCCGTCGTGCTGGGCGGACCCCGGGACCGGTCCCCACCCCTGCTCCGCCCCCTCCGGGTAGGAAACTCCGAGGAGTGATTCACGCGTGATTCAACCGCGCCACCGAGCGCGGTGCTGCCCTTCGGTCCGGCGGCTCCAGGTGCTGCGGGGAACCGGGTCCCCCGGCCCCCAGCGCTCCCCACCCGGTCCCCGGGTCGCCCAGGCCGGCGACCCCGACGTCCGGCCTGAGTGCGCAGGTCTTGGGGCTGAAAGCGGGGGCGCTTTGGAAGCAGTTCTCGAGGTGGAGGGAAAGGATTCTTCTCTACCGTTTGGAGACCCAGTGCTGTCCCGGCCGGTGGGAGCGGCAGCACTGACGGGGTCTAACGGCAGGTAGGGGCTCCGGGCTCGGTATTTCCCCCGCGCTTCGCCCACGTGGGGCCGAGCCTCGGAATCTGCAGCCAGGTGGCCGCGTGACTCTGAGCAGGGCTCCCTCCCAGCCTTCGTCTTCTCCCCCGAAAGCAATCATACCTGGCCTTCCCACCTCACAGGGCCCTTAGCGTGGGTCGCATCCCACAAAGGTGGTGCGAATGCAGGTGTCTGCACACAGGTCCGAAGGTCAGTTAGCGAGGCTCAGGCCAGCCCCGCTGGGAGTAGTAACTGGGGAAGAGCTGCTTCAGGCTGGCAGTTTGCCCCTGGGAGAACTCCAGCATGACATCTGCAGCCCTGTGGTTCCCGAAAAGACTGCTCTCACACCGAAGAAGACGACGTTCGTGGGACTGAGTCCCACCCAAGTGTAGAGAAACCAAAAATGAAAAAAAAAAAAAAAATCAGACTTTTTTTTTTTCCCCACTAGTCTTCAGCATTGGTTTTTGGAACCTATTTCTGGCTTCCTCTTCTGGGCTTTCCTGTAAAATTGTCAGGCGATAGGATGTTACCTTGTATTCTACTAAAGCGGCATTGTAGAAAGCCTTGTTAAAGTGTTTGCCATCATTCCTTTATTATTACTCCTTAGTTGCCTCCAAGACAGACTGGAGAGGTGTTCGGGAGAAAGTAGATAGAGTCTCCCACTTTTTTCTAGGGAAGTCAGCCTTGCATTTGCATTTAGTGTATACTAAATACTGTATATTTCCATATAGCCCGGGAAACCGTAGCATACACTCCTTTTAAAAGAAATAAAACCTCGCAAAAGTTTTGTTTTCTCCCTTTGCCTGAACTGAAATAGCACATCCAGTTCTTGTTCTTTTTTCCTAGAAGCTGAACGCTGCACTTGGTGGTTTCTTTTTGTGGTCTCTTCCAGCTCTATACCCCACAAAGTTTGTATTTGCAAAACGAGACCATGTGGGCCTCCTTTTTGTAGTCTCCCGCCTGAGTCACTTTCCCTAACAGATCTTTAGCCCAGCCTGGGATGTGATTCTTTGTACCGGAGTTGAAGGTACCTAGGAGAAAACGTTACACTTGCTTTCTGAGACCCAGGGAATCGTTGCTGTGTCTACAGAGTGATTGGCTCCACTCGGAGTCCCTGACTCTCCTGAAACATAAAGGGACTTAAGTGTGTCAAGGTCAGCAATTTGGCAAGAAAAGTATGTTTCACGTTAGACGGTGACACAGAAAAAATGCCTTAAAGGTTGATACATTAGATACTTATTTTGCAAATTCACCCAAATTATCAGACAGGGAAGAGAGGAATTTGTTGAGTTTCTGCGTAGGTTTTTGAGTAAATATAGAATTATATCCTTCAAGGTTTGAAAAATGCTAAAAATTTTTTTACTACTTCCAAGAAAAAGAGGAAGCAGACTGGCTATAGTAAATAATATCTCTGTGATATCGCAGTCAATCAGACTGTGGCCAGACGATTTCTAGATCTCTGATGCTTGGCACTGTTAAAAGTACATTCCTAAAATTTCACTGTTGATATTTATTGCACAGAAACCAAGTGATTGTCAAAAATTATTCCCTACCCTTACACATTTTTTTTTAACCCCCTTCGGTAAACCTGAGCTTAGCAGTTACCAAAGTTCCCTCCGGTTTGGTATATCTTGGAGACTCGGAGAAGTTGGAAAAATTCTTAAACTATAATGATAATCAGGCTGGCTGGACCACTCCCTTTATGGTTAAGTCATAGAGTATCAGAAGGCTGGCAGGGACCTCACAAACATTCTTTTAGGGATGAGGGTCCTACAGACAGCCTCACCATGCAGCTCTGGTCTTCTGACCTCAGGAACTTTTCTTTCCACAACCATACTTTCCTCTATTCCAGTGCATGGAAATAAGACTGGCTTATAAACCGTGACTTACTTGATTAGTTTATTCATCCATAGGCACTCAACAATGCTCTCCAAGCAGGTGTAGAAAATGCTTGCAGTTTGGGGAACTCACTGTTCTCTGGCAGAAATATCCTGATGGTTATTCCTTGAAGCGTGCATACATGGAGACTTGTGGAGCAGCTGCATAGCTTTTGCATAACCAGTGATGTACTGTGGTTGATGAGGAGTGTGAGGATGAGGGCCATGTTGCAGCCCTTCCTCTGTGCCCCCCGCGAACTTCACTGACTTGACTTCATGGAGTACTTCACTTGATTTCAACTCTGTGTTTGTTGTCTTTCTTCCCCACTAGAGCTCCTTGGGGGTAGTCAGGACTGGATTTTTCTTCTTCACATCTCTCAACGCTTTGTGCAGTTACCAGCACAGGGTAGGCTTTTATACATTTGAATCAATGAAAACTTTTTTTTGGAACCATGCTTGCGGCCAAATATTTTCGCTGGCATTCAAGAGATGAGATTTGCCATTGAAGTTTTTCTGTCTAATGGCTGGGCGGTGAGTGTTCCATAAAGCTCAGATTGGTAAGAAAATACGAATCCATCATGGGTTGTAAGGTGTCCCTTGACAGTAAGCTCTGGCTGTCTCACTAGTGACTAATGATTCTTGCTACAGCAAGAAAATCTAATCTGGAGGAGAGGTAGCTGAACAGCAGAAAACAAATGTGGAAGTTTGGAAATGGTTAGCAGTTTTCTAACAGCCTGGATTCTGGGGTGATTCAGAAGATTTTCAGTCATATGATGAGGCTGTTCTTGCATGGAAAGGCTTCACGACTTTTCAGAAGAAACTGCACAAAATGTATACCTCTCCAGGAAGGGGACAGGCTAAGCTTTATGATCGCAGGTGAGATTGAGAGTAATTTATGTAAAACTATTATATTCATATAGAATGGTAAAAAGAGCAATGGATCCTTTTTACCCCAAATTCAGGAAAAGGGCTAAGTCTGAGAAAAGGCCAGAGGGACTTAGGAGTGGGAGGGAACACAGAGTTCTGGAAAAAGAAAATATGACTTAGCAGAACTTAAAACAACATCTGGGAGGGTATAGTTAGTCATGGAAAAATTGGCAGTCATGACTGTGCATTTTATGAAAATAATTATGTACTAGTTCAAAAGTTAGTGTTTAGACTGAAATTAAATAGTCGAAAGCCTGTACGATGAACTCTATTATCCTCGCCATGCAAAAATACTTCTATTAGCTGTCTAAAATCATTTACAGGAAGCTTTACCGAGTACGTTATCGCACAGCACCAGTATTTTCAAAGCATAATTTTAGAGAAATAACTTCCAGTTCAAACCGTACACAGGATTAGTATGTTCAGCACAAAAGTATCTTTATAAACCCAAGGCTTATCAAACAGCTTGTCAACCTCCATTTCTCCATTTCATGAGCAGTAAATGTTATTTTTATTCTGTGCGTACAATGTTGATAAACTAGGTACCTCCTAAACACAAGTCGTGGATATTGTTTTAGCAACAAAAAGTCATTTAAGATGAAAACCTTTAACGTATATTCTCATTAATATAGCACATGTACTTTTAAAGTTTGTACACGGTATCATTTTATGTAAGCATCCCCTAATTCCCAATTTCTATAGCTCCTTATGCTTGACATATGCACTAACTCGATGAACAGGAATCCGTTCATTCAATAAATACTTGACTATCTTCCTGATGCTGAGTTCTCCCTAGACCTTGGATATACAGAATAAAACAAGGAGTCTCTTTCCTATTAAATATATGAGCACTCCTACTTACTGTCCTGGTTTTAATTGTTTGCATGACTTCCTGTCAGCATTTTGGATTGGATATAAAACAATCTGAATGTTATTTATTAATAAATTTTCTTCCATGCCAAAAAAATTTCTAAGGTTAGGTATGTCATGGTCAATCCATCGGACAGGTATCTTCAACTCAGAAAATTATCTGTAGCCTTAAAATCCATGTACTTTATCAGTTTGAAAGTGTGGATGAACTTTCAAAATTTTGCACGTGGAAAAAAAGTCAATATCCCAATATAGAGAGCCATGTCTATAAACAGGCAAAAGATGGCTAAGTATGGGATTCCTCAGAGGAAGAGTTAAAAAAAAATTGGTGAAATAACTAGTTTAAAAGTACTCACATCTGGAGGCCTTGTTCTTTTTTAGATAATTTATTTGTTGACATTTTATAAAATAGCATAGTTTACAGATGCTGTAGCATATTAGCTCGCAATCCATCCAGTCACTTGCCGCCTTTAATGGATGATACTCCATCCTGTTACAGCAATCCCTCTTTCACACAGAGCTTGCAAGCTGGAAAGTAATTGCTGAATAAGCAAAGTTTTCTGCACATTGGAAGCATGGTTCTAGCATTCGGCTAGTTGTACTTGCCAACCTAAACCACTACCCTCTGTTACTATATTGCAGCAACTCCAAGTTCTAAATCAGCTACACACCAACCACAAAATGACTCCTCTCCCCTGTCATAAGGACCATAACAGGACATAGTCTATAGAGGGAGCTTGTGGTACCATGACAGAACTGGGTTTTCAGGATTTGGTAAACTTTATAGACAGCTGTTAAATTGACCAAATCAAAAGGATGGGCCTTAAACCTGGCCCTTATTTTTAAAAATAGGTTTTGTCTTACATCTCCTATCCTTTACGGATTTGTCAACCCAGATCTTCCCGTATACAGGCTAATAAATACGTACTGAAGGATTACTGTGTGTAAGGCAAGGTACTAGGAACATTATGAGTCCTTTTTTTTTTTTTTTTCTGTTTGTTTATTTTAGAGAGTGAAAGGGCGGGAGCAGGGGAGGGGCAGAGAGAGAGAGAGAGAGACCCAGAATCCAAAGCAAGCTCTAGGGTCCGAGCTGTCAGCACAGAGCCAGACGTGGGGCTTGAACCCATGAATGTGAGAACATGACCTGAGCTGAAGTCGGACGCTTAACCGACTGGGCCACCCAGGCGCCCCATGAGTACTTTTTCTAAAATATCTTGCAAGCTAGTCAGAGAGCTGAAGTAAATGTGTAAGCTTCCACAGGAGAAGGCGGGGGGGTGGGGGGTAAGTGAAATGCGACACATCACCATGTCTCTCACTAGTAGATTGAGAGCTCTGTGCCAGCAGAGTCTGCTTTATCTTTACTGGCATCCCTAGTGCCTGGCGTAGTGCCTGGCACGTAGTGGGTCCTCCACAGCCATAAAGCTTTGTTTAAAGATATAGGAGATATTTGGGACTTCGAGGAGACAGTTCACTGTTGCTATTGTCTTTTTTTAAGTTTCTATATTTATTTTGAGACAGAGAGAAAGGGTGAGGGAGGGACATGGAGAGGGAGAGAGAGAATCCCAAGCAGTCTCTGTGCTGTTTGCGTACAGAGGGGTTGAACTCGCAAACCATGAGATCGTGAAATGAGCCAAGATCAAAAGTCAAACGTTTAACCTGCTGAGCCCACAGGTGTCCTGAGAGAATTCACTTTTCACTGGGATGATGAGAGAAGGTTCCCTGGAGGAAGGCATTATCTGAGCTGGATCCCAGGGGAATGGGTAAGGGGGGATGGGTAAGGGGGGAAAGGGTGAGCCAAGGGCTGAGGCCTTTGTGAGCAGAGTGGGGGCCACACACACCAGGTTTGGAGATCCTGCAGGTGACAGGTGTTGCCAAAAGCTAGAACATTGGGTCATGGGCAGCTCTGTGGGCTCCACTAAGAAGTCTGGACTTGGTTCAGCAGACGGTACCTTAAGAGGCTTACTCTTCTGGTCGTGGAATGTCAGAAGAATTGAGTCAAGGGGCATAGCGGGAATCTAACCCCCTAACCCAAATGGTGGCTGAGAAATGGAAAGGAAGGACAGCTGTAGGAAACTGTATGAAGGAAGAAGCTGCAGGACTCAGTGACTGATTGTAGGTGGGGGCAGGAAGGAGAGAGAAGAGTAAGGTCTTGGGGCAGAGAGAAATGGCGGCACAGGTCAAGATGGAGCCTGGAATGGAAGGTTGGCAGCTCAGAAGCTGTGAATTTACACATGTTGAAGGGGAGGGGCAGTGGACATCTAGGAAGAGTGCCCAGCACAAAGAGTTGGGAGCGGGGCACTAAGGCTTGCAAAGAGATTGAGGGTAGAGCTAGAAATTGGGAGACATTTGCCTAGAGGTTTGGTCAAAGATGTAAACGTGGACAAGGTCTCCAAAGGAGGGTCTTTAGTGACAGTAAATCCCTTAGCAAGCACTAACAACCTGCTCAGCCTGGCTCAAATCAAAGGGGCATTTATAAGTTTGTGAGTCTGGGAAGCTCATAGCCCAGTGGAAGGGTTACAGAACCAGGGCCTCTGAGACTGGGTTTCTCTCTTGCTCTTGCCTGCTCTTTCTCCCACTGAAGCTGGTCTCCATTTGTGTCTGCACATGGACTCTATGTGGTAGGGCCTGGTTACTGCCAACAGTGTAGGGCAACATTCTCTCAGCTCTATCACACCAGGGTACAGCCATCATTCTGGGGAAGGACTTTGTCCCTATTTGGGGCATTTGTTCACTCCTTGGCCAGTCACTATTGCCAGAGGAATACTAGGCCTGGCCATGTGTCCACTCCTGGGGTCAGGGAGTGGGTCTCCTCTACTAGAAAGAACAGGTCAATAAAGTTAGCCATCAGACAGAAACAATCGCTACCAGTGGGTCTAGAACTGAGGCTGGGACATGACTGGAGGAGGAAGATGACCTATGGAAGAAAGTAGAAGAGATTCCGGAGAGATGGGGGAGGACAGATGGGACCCCAACACTGAAGGAGAAGAGTTTTAATAAGAGAGAAGGGGCCAGGGCACCTGGGTGGCTCAGTTGGTTAAGCATCTGACTCTTGATTTTGGCTCAAGTCATGATCTGACAGTTTGTGAGTTTGAGCCCCCGTCCAGCACTGTGATGACAATGCAGAGCCTGCTTGGGATTCTCTCTCTCTCTCCGTCTCTCTCTGCCCCTCTCTCAAATAAATGCTCTCTCTCTCTATCTCTCTCTCAAAATAAATAAACTTATAAAAAATTTTTAATTAAAAAAGGAAGGGACCATGGCAGCTAACAGTGAGCAGAAAGCCAGTTATGTATGTAATTATGATGGGTACTAAAAAACAACCCCAACTGCTAAAATTAACTTGGCTACCCATCTTGTCAAGTTTCTTATTTCTTTGGGTTAAAACTAGGAAGATCTACACGGCTGAATAGGGGAGAGACACATTAGGTTTCCTTAGTCATTCAGATCAATTCAATAAACTTTTATTAACCCATTTCCCCTATGTGCTAGGCGTGATGTCAGGTGCTGGGGACACAAAAAGAAAGATGTATTCTTGCTCTGAAGATTCTGAGACGAAGGACAACCTGAAATTTACAATAAAGCACAGGAAGTGCTATGTTCCTTAATCCCATGAATGTTTATGGAGCAGCTACTATGGACTTGACTAGTGCTGGGTACTTGGGGGAGGTCCCGTCTTGCCTGGTCAGTGGCCAGAATCCCGATCTCACCCTCCTACCACAGTCAATGCCCCGTACTGAAGTTAGTTGTGAGGTCATTCTCTTCTGCTCTGGTCTAAGCATCATGCAGGCAGGAATGTGTCTGCCTTGTTCCTGCACTGAAGGCCAGTAGCTTAGATGCTAGTATCACATATTTGCCAAATGAGAGAATAATAAACTATACATAGCCCTGACATGATGTCATTTTCGAGAATCCAGGAAACATGCAAAATAACTTTGTTCTCTCTACATTTTCTTTCTTCTTAGCTGATATCATGCCGCCAGTGGAAAAGCGAATGGTCATTTGGAAGCATTCAGCAGCCCTCAGTAGCTGTCCATTTCTATTATTTGTGGCGAGTAAAAATCACCAGAAAATACTATTCTAGCATTCTCTAGGTATTAGCTTATTTAATCCTCACAACAACCCTGTGAGATGTAGGTAGAATTTTATACACATGAGTTAACCCAAAGCCCAGAGAGGTTAAGTAACTCACTCAGGGTTACCCAGCTGGGAGGTGGCGAGAGCTGGGATTTGACCGTAGGCAGTTAGCTCCGAGGTGCACCTCCGCACCCACTATACCAGGCCACCTCTCCACAGGGCAGCGTTAAGGTGCGCACCTTCCCTGCTGTACATCCCTTTTCCTTTTTCCCAGTGTTTCCTGCCCTTGTGAAGCTGGCCCTCTCTGAGGTTCCTGGCTTTGAAATACGGGGAATTTCCAATAGAAAACCATGGCAAAACCAGGCCTTAGTTGAGAATAAAGGGCTCCTTCTTTTGCTTTGTTTCCACCTCATTTAGTCCTTAATAATTTTTGACATCCAGATTTTTTTTCTCTCCGGAGTGGGGAAAAAAAAGGAGACCCTAGCCTGAAGATGTCTTTTCCCCCCACTGACAACTTGAAACAAAAGCTCTTCCCTGTTTCTGTTTTTCATTAAGAAATTGGGGTCATGATGATAATTAACAAACCAAGTTTAGGTTAGGAAGGCCCTTCTGACGTACTTCTTGCTTATGCCATAATTGAGCTGATGAGCTAGTTGAATCTAGAATCACCTCCACCTATCGATCCACCTTCCACATGCCTTTTCTAACATGTGAATTCTCGCCCTATTTGATACACATGTCCAGGCTTGAGATGGAACTTGTCGTAGAATCACTTATATTTCTACTGGTCTATGTGTACGCTGATTTCTCCTTATTCGAGAGCCCAGAGGGGATGCTCAGGCAGGTAAGCTCCCTCCCTCGGGTTGCAGAAGCCATCTCCACCTCCGTGGCCCTTCACTTGCCCACACCTTCTGCCTCCTGCTAACCCCTGAGCTTGCCTCTGGAAACAAGTCAAGTGGCCCCAGTGCCGGGGTGACAGAGGCCTTTCTTAGCTGAACAGCTACGATCTTTGTGCCTTTCCTATGTGGTCATTTCCACGTCACCTTTAAAGCATCTTAGAAAAATGTCGATGGTATCTGAGATGGTATCTTCTCCCCCCTCCCACTGGAAACATTTTTATCATTTGGCAGTCAGGTTCCAATAATCATTAAGGGCATCCACGAGGCAACACCCCCTGGGGGCAGCAGGAGCTGAGTGAGACAGCGTGTGCGATGTTAGGGGGCTACGGGGAAAGATAGGGAGAAATCTGTTTTTGTAATAGGGAGGAGTTTGGGTCTGACTCTATGACATGAACCACAGGTTCCCACCAGCTGCCCCCGAATACTCCAAGAGGTACTTTGGGGTATGTGAACACTTAGTCCCCATACCCGAGGAAGTCACTTTGCCTCTTTTTATGTGGGGCAGAAAGGTTGTGTTGTAACTGGGGATATTACTCTAATGCTATCAGGCAGTACTCACAGACTCTGATTCCCGGTGGCTGTTTAGCCCAGTGGGGCAAGGATGGTTACCGCACTCACGCCGTGATGGGTACCAAGAACATCAGGTGTGTGAGAGATGCCATTCCGTGGGTCTTTCACAGAGAGTTCCACCCACCCCGAGTTACCCAAGAGAGCTGCTCCCTACAGTGCAGCCTCAGCTCTCGCTGCCACGCTATTTCCTGACAGTATCTGGTGCCTCTCCAGATAGCCTCCACTTCTCTCTGCCTCTGCTTTGATCTCTAACCTCGGTAAGCTGGATCTGACATCGGCTCCATAAAAATCTGGTCCTGGACCTCTGACCAGGAACTTTGTGTCGCTAAAGAAGTGTGCATGCAGGCTCCTTGCTTCCTTCTGTGCCTGTGACCTGTTGGGCAGGGCACTAATTCTTTAAGTCAGCATTTCAAAGAGAAGATTAAGAACAAGTTAAGCCTTTAGTTCAAAAAGTTCAGTTAATCCTAGAGCAAAGCACACTGGGTTTTGAGGCCATGTGAAATAGCCAAGCCTTAAAGTCAACAGTGGTCATGGAAAAGTCACACACAGTCCTTCCACTAAGAGGGAGAAATTTATATGGTGAGTGTGTGTGTGCGTGTGTGTGTGTGTATGCGTGCGCACATGTGTGTGCACAAGCTGTTTGATTTCTCAGGGTTTTCCTTTTCCTATCTGTAAAATGGGCACAATGAATCAGTGGTCCAGATGGCCTATCCTCTGTTTTGCTATCTTAGAGATGGATGTGTGGACCAGAGCTTTTCTTCCTGGCTGCTACATGCTTGTTGTATCAAATAGTTACTATTTCCAATTTTTTAAAAAAGTTTTAAATTGACATTTGTCTTCTTCTAAGGATTATATAGTTTATAGTTTCTGTGAACATACCTCCTAAACTGACTTGGTTCAAAGCATCCAGTGGTTCCAGACATAAACTGGTTATGCGAGCTGGAGACCAAACTGGAATTCACTCAGATATTAGGGGCCATTTACTTGTGGGTCTGCTTATTTTATCTCGGCATTGGCACATGTAGTATTATGGTTATCACGGTCTCAGCAATACCCATGATTTACTGAGGTCCAGACATGCAGTGGCGCACAATGGGTGCACAGCTCTCGGGGCAGATAAACCTAACCAGGTACACCAGTAGGACACATCACTCAGAGGGGGGAGGCTTGCTGGCAGCTGATTGCATGACAAGGTCTGTACCTGTTCCTTAGTGCCCATCTCTTTCCAAGGTCAGTGGGAGGTGCTGTTCCGGGAGGAAGAGAACTTGAGAGGGAACGGCTCAGAAGGTGAAGCACAGAGCATTTTCTGCGACTCTCCTACGTGCCTGTAAGACTCTTCTGCGAAAACTCACTGGGTTCTCCCTCCACCTAAAAGCTCCTGAAACCTCCATTCTTCAAAGTGTTCTTCATCAAGAAGGGATGTTCACAGAAACTATAATCCTTAGAAGAAGGTAAGTGCCAATTTAAAACGTTTTTTCACAATTGGAAAAGGTAAAAGCATGTAGTAGCCATCGAGAAATGGTCTGGTCCACACGTCCGTCTCTAAGATAGCAAAACAGAGAATAGGACATCTGGACCACTGATTCATTGTGCCCATTTTGCAGACAGGAAAAGGAAAACCCTGAGAAATCAAACGGCTTGTGTGCGTGCACGGGCATGCACATACACACACACACCATATAAATTTCTCTATCTTAGTGGAAGGAGTGTGTGCGACTTTTCCATGACCGCTTTTGATTTTAAGACTTGGCTATTTCACCTGGCCTCAAAACCCTGGACAAGCTGGTGGTCTCTCCCCAATACCCACCTCTGAACACTCCCCTCTTTGCGAAGCACCATCTAAATGAGTAGGTTTTCATTTGCCCGAACACTTCATAAATAAGTAATTGTTTGGCTCGTATTGATGAACTTTTGCATCTAGATCATCCAGATTTAGTCACACTAACCATGTACTGGGATGATCTAATTTACGTCTGATGAAAATCCTGGAGAGGAGGTGCTGTGATTTCCCCCGTGAGAAAACTGAAGCGTAGCAAGGCTAAAGTAACCTGGTCAAGATCACACACTGGGACGAGGCCGAGCTCACTCTCAAACCAGGTTGTGCAGCTCCAGAGCGAGTACAGTTGAGCACGACCCAGCCTGCTAGCACCTCATCCTGGGCACTCACTCTGTGCCCGCTCAGGGCCGGGTGCTGCAGGGAACCGGGGAGAGCAAGATGTTCCCCCTGCCCTCACGGGGCCCCAGGGAGGTGAAGGCAGCAGTGTGTGCTATAACACGGGAGATGCCGTGCTAAGTCCGTGACCCTGGAAGGACAAAAAGTGCTGCAGCGGCCTGAGAAAGGAGTCCTGAGTTCTCCCCGGGGAACTGTTTTATCTTTTCAGTCTCACCTGGCTAACTTGAATTTTTTGTGCATTAAAAGGATGACTCAGACTTTGCAAACTGGGAGAAAGTACCTATACAACAAAACAAAACAAAATAGAAAAAAAAAAAAGACTTTATGGCTTTAAATAAAACCCCTTGTTTGCCTCCCCTGGTGAGTGGCAGGTAGTCTGGGACACCCTTCTGTTTATTCTGTTTGCCTTTTTCTTGTATTGTCTGCTCTGCCTAACAGTGAAATTCAGCTTCCTTCAGCAGCTAACTTCATTGCCTTGCAAGGCATTAACCTTGGTAGAAAATTTTCTAATTAACGCCGAGGAGGAAGGGCAGGCTCTGAAGCCTTTCCTGCCCTCCCATACCTGTTCAACGACTCCGGCAGCTTTCTTTGGCAAGCCAGAGAAGCAAACGAACGGAAAATCCAACCCGTCTTCAAGTTTATCCCAAAACAGTTGTTGGATTAATGTATGAGGTGGACTTGACTGCTCCAGCCAGTGACGGTAGTGACACTGTTTTGAGCTTATAGACAAAGCCTAAACCTTCAGTGATGTCTCCAGGTGTTGAAAGTAACAAAACCCCTTAGGGAAGTGTCATGATTAAAATACCACTTGGGAATGGGCCTGAGCGGACTTTTTTTTCCTTGACAAATTCACTGAGAATGAGGCAGCAGGAAGCCATGGGTGGGGAGGGGGTGAGCAGATCTACCCTGGGTCAGAACAGAGGAGAGGTGCTTCCTGGGCAATCGGGCTGAGCTCCAGGCTGCAAGTCTGGGTGAGGGTGAAGGGTAAGGAAGTCCCCCCACCCCAAGCAGACTTCCAGCAGCCCTTATTCTTTCTGGAAAACATAAACAGATTGAGGGCTCTGTACAAATTGCTACATGATACCCAACATCCTGTGTCTGAGTAAGTGGACATGGCTAGCTCAGGCCTTGATTGTGCTTCAAAATTTAACCTCTCAGGGTGCCTGGGTAGCTCAGTCAGTTAAGCATCCAGCGTCCAACTTCAGCTCAGGTCATGATCTCACAGCTCCCGCGTTGGAGCCCGGAGTCAGTTTCTGTGCTGCCCATTCAGAGTCTGGAGCCTGCTTTGGCTTCTGTGTCTCGCTCTCTCTCTCTGCCCCTCTCCTGCTTGTGCTCTGTCTCTCAAAAATAAGTAAACATTAAAAAAAATGAAAATAAAATTTAACTTCTCAAGGCAAACAGATATGTAGGGAAGCAGAGATTCTATACCGAGGATGTTCGGGTTTGAGCATGACTTATTCTCTCTTAGGAAACAGAAACGTATCTTCACTTTTAAGATAACAACAGTACTGTCCCAGGACAGCGTAATACCAGGAGAAACAAATATCTTAAATAACAAATAGAGTCTTCATTTCCCCTTATCGGTCCAGAGGAACACATTAAAAAAAAAAAAAAAAAAAAGATTTGCAATGTAAGAAGTCTTGTCCAGATGTATTTTCCCCCTAAATATTAATAAATCAAAAAGTAAATTATGGTACTAGACTATTTAAATTAGGTATATTTTTGCAAGGCATTAATATAAAAGGAAGAAATTAGGGTCAGATATACTGGGCTCTACTCCCTTCCTTCTTCCAGAAGGAAAGAAGGACTGTGAGGCCTCCCCAGCCCCACGGGACCGTTCGAACTTCCTCAGGCCTCAGCAGAGCAGTGCAGGGTCCCGTCTTGTGTCTGTCTGGTGGCTCCAGGGAATTTCCTCAGCTGCTTTCCTGCCTGAACTTCTTTCTTTTTTTAACTCATGTAAAAAAAATTAAGACTTTGTTTTTTTTTAAGAGCAGTTTTAGGTTGACAGCAAAATTGAGCAGAAAGTACAGAGATTTCCCATAGGCCCCGGGGCCCCCCTACATGCACAGCCTCCCCCATTGCGAACATCCCCACCAGAGTGGTACGTTTCTTACAACAGGTGAACCCACACTGACACATTGTTGTCACCCAAAGTCCGCAGTGCACGTTACTGTCCACTCATGCTGGTGTGCATTCTACAGGTTTGGATAACTGTGTAATGGCCTGAATCCATTATTATGGTGTCATACAGAGTATTTCACTGCCTTCAAAACCCTCTGTGTTCTACTCACAAAAATAGGGAATGTTTCATGCATTCGTGTGTCATTCTTGCAGGGGGGCCAAGCTAATCTTCTCTGTATGGTTATAGCTTTAGGACATGGGCGGCCGAAGAGGGCACTGAACTTCTTATGAGGCAAAACCAAAAAGACTCTCCCTTGTTGAAAATCAGCCCTCAGTGACTGGAGGGCTGCAGAGTTGGCTCAGGTCAGCTTTGTGTTGCCCTGACCGGTATTGCCACCCCTTTGCCCTGGTGGGGAAACCAATCTCCATCGTCTATGTGAATCTGTGGAGGACTCAGGTCCCTGGCAGCAATTTCTGGGTTTGGAATTGCATGGATTCGCCAGTCTTCCTATGCTGAGGGCAGGTTCATTGCTTTTCTAATAAAATGTTCATAGCTCTGGTTCCAGGCAGAGAATTGGCACACAGTAAGTGTTTGTTGAGTTCAACTGAATAAAATAGAATTCAGGGGAGAAATATCATTGTTCTTTATAGTAATATCTCTATTAGTGAAGCAGGTGTGTCCCTAGTGCATGTGTAATTGCCATTAACGTGTCCGGCAGAGCCAGGAATAACAGAGGAAGTGGGAGTTTCGGTTTCTCTGTGACCACATCCTTCCAGGACATTCCCCCTTCCCTCTCCTCCAGATAGAGTGGATGGTATTGCTCTGGCTCATGTGAAGGGTTGAGGGGTTTCTATTCATCTGCAGTGCTTAGAGTAGTGCCTGGCACACTGCAAGTGTTCAGTGAATTTCTGTGGAATCAATGAATAAACCATGGTTCTGCACCCCAGCAATGGGAGGGCCTTGGGAAGCTGTAGCCTGGGCTTTTGCAGTTCTGGAATTAGACCCACGAGAGTCCAGACACACAGCCATCCACCCTCTGCCAGAGCTGGGGCTGATTCTATCCTGTTTGGCTCCTTAGCTGCTGCTTTTAATCTCCATTCTTCTAGACGAGCTTTATTAGAATGAGTTGTATCTACAGGAAGCGAGTTCTGTTTACCTTCTGAATCTTCTACTTTGCAATCCAACCATGCATTATGATTCTTTAATACTCCCTTGGAGTTCATGCTTCCTGGATTTCAGCCCATTCTGATGGCCATCTTCCTCACTTTCCTAAAAGTGCTTTAATATACTTGATAATATATTTGATATAATATATATGATATTTGTTGTCACGGATGAGCAGGAAAAAGTCCTTTGTGCCACCTAATCCTCTTTAATCAGTGGCCTACAGCAATACTTTCAAGCTCTCCCTTCCCCACCCCATCCTACCCACCACCATATTTGCAGCCTATTCACCACCCCATTGTTGATTTCTGAATAGTGTATTTCCCATTAGATTAGGGATTGGTCCTTCTCTGTCCAGCCCTGTATGGTAGGGGAGTACATTTCCCAGGCTCCCTTTTAGCTTCTTAGCATAGTCATTGGGAAGAAGTGGTAGGAGACTGATGGGCGACAGGAGGGGAGAAGCCAGGGTATCTCTCTCCATCTCTAGCCCCCACTTTGGTCAGCACGCCCCCTGTCAGCTGCACCTCCTCCGTGGACCCAGCATGGCAGTTCTATCCCTGGGATCTGGTAACACTACCTATTGTGCCTCCATCCCTAGGGATAGTGGCAGATGTTTGCTCGTGTTCTTCTTGAGATTGCTTCCCTGTGTCCTCTGTGGTTTCTTAGCTCTTCCATGATCTCTGTAACCAATTCCATGTATTAAAAAAAATGTTTATTTACTTTTGAGAACGAGAGAGAGAGAGAGAGGGAGAGAGAGGGAGAGAGAGAGAGAGGACCATGTAGGTGGGGGAAGGGCAGAGAGAGGGGGAGACAGAGGATCCAAAGTGGGCTCTGTGGTGACAGCAGAGAGTGTGACACGGGGCTCAAACTCATGAACCGTGAGATCCTGACCTGAGCTGAAGTCGGACGCTTAACCGACTGAGCCACCCAGGCGCCCCATGTAACCAATTCCCTGTATTAAATCCAGTCTGGCTTGAGACACCTAGAGTGGTTTCTGGTTTTTGACTAGACTCTAGTAGATACAGCATGCAAATACTACTGCTGACTTCATGTGAACTCCTCACTTTTCTTCTGACTCCTCTGTGGACTGAAGCACTTACCTCACAAGGTGTTGTCATAATAAGCTGTTTGTGGAAGATCTCTGAGATCCTGGAGTGGCTGGCAAATTATAAGCAAGTGCAATATGTCATTAATTAGCTTTCATCCAAATACTCTGTGCATGCTAAAGAAGGCTTAATTTCTATTCTTTTTGGAGGGACTATTTGAAAAGTCCCTGGTTGAAGAGGCTGCAGCACTCCCTTGACAATGCTTTGGCTTGCCTTCTAAGCCTGGAGGCAGTTGTGGTACCTGACTTGTCACTCACTCAGTGCTGGGTCACCTTGCACCTGTCCCAAAGCCATTCATCCTCTCAACTTTGGGTTCCAGTGGGCACCCAAACCTATATTTAGGGTAGCTGTCCCAAGGGACCCGGCAAATGACTCAGGGCTGCAGGTTTCGGTGGAGCATGGCTTTGAGGGCTGGATACACCTGGATTTGAATCCCAGCTTTGCAACTCCTGAGATGTGTAAGTTTGGAAAAATTACTTCACTTCTTTAAACCTCAATTTTTGTTTAATGTCAAATGAAGAGAAGAAAGTTTCACATCAGGCTTTACATTAGATGGTTGCCTCAAAGAAAAAGATCTATCTTAAGGCCCCAACCAGAGTTTACAAATATTAAGACTTGGCTACTGAGCGTTGGATCTTCTCCTTTCCCATCAACACAGTATGTAAAGTAATACATGTTCTGTATGGTCTGTGGAGAATCCCAAACCCGCCCCTGTCCAAATCCAGATAGGCTCGAAAGTAACCTAGAACCTAAGACTTTTTATTTTTATTTTTTTATATTAAAATATTTATTTACTTATTTTTGAGAGACAGAGAGTGCATGCAAGCAAGGGAGGGGCAGAGAGAAAGGGAGACAGAGAACCCCAAGCAGGCTCTGTCAGCACAGAGCCTGATGTGGGGTTCGAACTCATGAACTGTGAGATCATGACCTGAGCCAAAATCAAGAGTCAGAGGCTTAACTGACTGAGCCACCCAGGTGCCCCAAACCTAAGACTTTTTAAAGAATACAATAATTATGTTTCTGATAAAACATCAGCCTCCTTAATTTATTTCTTGTCTGTGCTTATTCACCTTGCCTATTTATTAAACATGCTTGATTTCTTATTCTTTGCAAGTAGGATATGAAAAGGGAGAGATAAGGAATGTTTAACTTTGTATAGCTCTGATTTCACACCTGGTAAATTTTGGATGGTGTTGACAGGAATCCAGGTCCTGAACGTCTGATCTTGAGGGACTAGGCAAGAGTCTTTCATTATGAGATGTAGTCTAAGCTCTGGCTTGACCAAACTCTAAGCTGGAGGGCATCACATCGGCATTATGCTTTTGTTTTGAGCTCCCTTGAAAGGAATTGATTTCTGCTGTTTGGGGGGAATGGGCAAAATATGCCACTAACTTAATTTTATTTAATAACTCTGTTAAATGGTTTTAGCCAGTGCTTTCACTATTTAAAAGGGAAAATGTAAGCCAGTCAACCCACATTATGATCTAAAAAGCAAACCCTGTTAGGTGAATGGGAATGTGGAGGAGGAGGAATTCCACATCTCAAACTATCCTACCAAGTGCTGATTTGCATAGATTTGAACCGCCTGGCTGGGAAAGAAACTGGGGCACAGCTTTATCAATGAGGTATCAGAGATCTAAAGACTGAGATGTTCTCAGATGAAGAACCTCAGAACCTCAACTCTTGTCAAAGAGGGACTTTTGCCATAGGAGGTGGTCAAGGGACTTTTGGGGCAGCTGAAAGAAGCCTTTCCCCTTCTTGCCCTTTGAGGAGTCAGGGGAAGGGTGGGCCAGGTGGTGTGAGGAATTGCTGGTCTGTCAGAATACATATAGCTTAAATAGCAGCAGAGTCAAAGTTCTTCTGACTCTGAAACAATAATTCAAAAAGCAGCATGTCTCTGGGGACTGGTCCTAAAGAAGCCCCCAATGAGAATACGAGGAAAGCCCAGGTAAAATCGCCCTTATGTAGGACAGATGTGATCAATGTTCTTAGCTTCTCTTTTCAGCTTTCTTGCCCAGCCTGCAGGTTTGCAAAGGAGGCTTTGGAGAACATGTGTGGTCATATGTTCACTCTCATGGGCCTAAACCAGGCAGCACCCCACTGAGCATTTTTCATTCTGCAATCTTTCTATTAAGTACTCTGGATTCTTCTTACCTGAATTTAAATAACACTTATCTCTTTCTAAAATGCTACGTACATATTTTTAATTTTGTTAAATGATTGTCCACCCTCCAGGACTATGATTTCCTTGAGAATAGATATCTTTGTGTGTTTTATTCGCCCACATATGTCCCCAGCACCTAGAACAGGGCTTGAAACCTAGCAGATCTTCAATAAATATTTGTTGAATGCATGAGTGAATAAACCACAATCCTGGTTTCATATTTTCAGTATATCAGAAGGCTAATAATAGATACTTACATTTAAAAAACATTCAAGAGTAAGTAAAAATTCAGCTCAGTATCTTTTCCCTCTCTATACCTATAGTCTACACAGCTGGTTGGACCTGTGTAGATTCCAAGTTGGATATCTTAGCCAGATTAGAACAGGATTCTTTGTGGTCACTCTGGAGATAGTACTGGAAGGCAGTGGAATTTGGGGACACAGAGGGCTCTCAATAGGAGGGAGACACTAGCTGGACTTAATGAATTTGCCACTTGAGTAAGTGGTATAGACCGGGAAACACAATTCATTTATGTGCTTCATTATGTAAATGAACTCCATGCTTAAAAGTTCATAAGAGACTACTATCTCTAATCATAAATTCAATTAACTTACCAGGCTGGAAAAACAGAATTCAGGCAGACAAGATAATCAAGCCAAGCTTACTACATTGGTCTCTCCCATTGGAAAACTGAACAGGAAGGCAATGATCAGCTTAGTAATGCTGGATTCAGAGCCAGGTATCTTAGTTCTAGAACTCAGATGTTGGAGCCCACACTCTGAGGGCTGATGTGTGTTTCTCCATAACTGGGCACTCTACACCCCCATTGGCCTCCATTCTACTTCCAGTCAAGGCACCCTCTGGTCTCTTGGGATGGTGTGTGGATGGGCCAGCCAGATTCTGAAACTTTCCCTTTTCTGTGCTTCTGTAGGTGATTAACACATTCCATGAAATATGTTCATGCTTCAGTCAAGTCTTGGTCTGGCCTGGGAATCCTTCCATCTCACTACTTCTTAGATTAAACATGCATGCAGATCATATTTTTTGAGTGTTTGCCCCATGCTGACCAATCCAAATGGTTCTTCTGCAACCCACTGGATGGTTTGACTCTTCAGAAGTTATGCATTTCTGTCGTTTCCAAATGTTTGGGATATCCCTCTATATCCCCTATTCACTGTCTTTGCCTATCAAGTAAGCTCCAAATACTGATGGATCTGCCCTCCTGAGCAGCCTCTCCCACAGAGAGCAAAGCGATGACTCTCTGAGCCAAACCTTCTGGTCCCTGATGATTAGTTTCTTCCTATAAATCAGTAAGTTGTCTTTTGAGTGTATATGACCACCTCCAGTGAAGTGAACTCCCCTCTCGTGAGTTCAGCTTGTTCCTCTAGAGCTTGATCATTCCTGGCACATTGGAAAGTCACCACAGGATTGAGAGATGTGGCCTGAAGGAAGCTCACATTAGTGGCTGTCTCTGCATGGGTTCCTCACCCATTCCCACACCACAGCCTCTCTCGCATAAATCCACCCACCTTTAGAGCCCCTAAGCCCCTGTGCAGCGGATCCACCCTGTAGTTTGGGGCCCAGCCCATGACTTTTGGGAGGTGAAAAGCTGAATTAGCAAGATGACAGATAGAATGATCCAGAAAATCCTGTCCTTCTGGGAAGTCACTGGTCTTACACCAACTCTTGAGAAATGTGTCCCTATGATCCCAGCCAAGAAACCCATTAAGTTCATGTTCTGAAACCTGTGAAGCTAAGGACCCCAAGCCCGGGGGCCCCTCCATGGGCAGCACCAGTGTGGGAGAGCCATTTTTACCACCCTTACGACAACGGGGCCACTGAGTAATGTTTAGAACAAAGCTTTGATGATGCAGAATAACTGACACACTCTCCACATTAATGAAAGTAAATTCAATTACATTAGTTATACTTTGCATGGTTTTGTTTATTAAAACTAGGAAATGGACAATACACTTTGGAAAAAAAACATTAAGCAAGGCTTGAAATAACAAGAGATTTCTTCAAATAATTCTGTTTATAATACCAGGGCTATCCAATAGAAATATAATCCACACCACAAATGTAATTTAAAATTTTCTAGTAGCGATATTAAAAAGTAAAAACAATTTCCCTACCTACTTTTGTCATATCCTAGTAATAGATAAACTATGAAAAAGGTAAAAAGAAACAGGTGAAATTAATTTCAAGAGTATGTTTTTCCAGTCCTGAGGAGAACGTGCCTCCTCCTGGTTGGGCAGATAAACCTTCATCCTAACATATGGAATCATGGACCCTAAGGCAAGACTTGTCTACATTCATCACCGACAGCGGGGGACATTCAGGACTGAATCTTGGCACAAAGAATGATTAACAGCTGTGGGGACCAGAGGTAGCAGGTGAAAAAGAGCCCGTAATCAAAGCTTCTGACTTCATTTGGAAAATGTGGTCCTAACTTAAAAGTGAGATTACTTTCCCTTTTCACTGCTTTGCCAAATTAACTCCTTTGAGAAGAAAAGCCACGTTATTCTTTTTTTTAATGTTTATTTTTAATGTGTATTTTTGAGAGAGAGCACGTGAGGGCACATGAGTAGGGGAGGGGCAGAGAGAGGGACAGAGGATCCGAAACCCACTCCAAGCTGTCAGCAGAGCCCCCCGACGCGGGGCTCGCTCGAACTCACCAACCACAAGATCGTGACCTGAGCCAAAGTCACTCAACCGACTGAGCCACCCAGGCGCCCCCCACGTTATTCTTTTTATTGCAACTTGTCCGTAGGCTGCTGTAGGAATGACCGTACATAGTAAGACAAACTGGATCTCGATAATTGTGAGAGCAGCTTGCCTGCAGCTTGGCTGGCATTCATGGCCTTCCTTTTGATACAAGATCAAGCACTTACAAAGCACATGTTGTGGGACCGACAGGGTGTACTGGGCCCTGTAATGTATAAAGAAAAAAACCAAGCCCTTGTCATTTTGCCGAAGTTAGGCTTTTTTAGAAAACAATACAATATCTAATATAATGCTAATTATGTGGCATACACGCTACATGTAATAAAGGTTTTGAGGAGAGAAAAAAATATGTTTCACTCAACCAATATATCCAAAACATTATCATTTCAATATGTAATCATATAAAAATTATTAATGAGGTATTTTATATTCTGGTTTTTGGGAGTTTTGTTTTTTCTACCAAATCTTCAAAACTCAGTATAATTTATACTTCTAGAACATCTCCATTTAGACCAGCTGTATTGGAAGTTCTCAATAGCCACATGTGGCTGGTGGCTACTATGCTGGACAGTAATGAGACCCTTCCATCCCACAAACTTTTTTTTTTTAATAATGTTCATTTATTTTGAAGGAGAGAGAGAGACAGAGCATGAGCAGCAGAGGGGCAGAGAGAGAGAGGGAGACACAGAATCTGAAACGGGCTCCAGGCTCCATGCTGTCGCACAGAGCCCGATGTGGGGCTTGAACCCATGGACCGTGAGATCATGACCTGAGCCGAAGTCAGATGCCCAACTGACTGAGCCACCCAGGCGCCCCCACAAACTTTCTAATTAATTGAGATTCTGTGGTTTTGAACTCAAAGAAGGCATTATTAATTTACCTTGACCTGGGCTTCTGGGCACAGATGACAAAGCTCATGTTAATAATGTGCTAACGAGCTACACCCTGGGGTTGTCCCTGGAGTATTCCTGCTTCTGTTCTGTTTTGCAGACACAGCCAGAGTGATCCCTATAAAGTCTAAATTAGATACCATCACTTCTCTGCTCAGAACCTTTCCAAGGCTTCCTAGCTCAGTCTTCTCATGGCTTACAAGGCCCCACACAGTAGAGCCCCTGCCTACATTTCTGTCTCATTTCCTGCCATTCCTGCCTGTCCCTCATTTGCTCAGCCACACCATTTGTTGCTGTTGCTTGACCTTGCCAGCACACTCTTGCTCCAGGGACTTTGCACTTGCTCCTCCCCTTCTGCCTGGAACACTTTCCCCCCACAACTTCCCAGGGTTTACCCTGCACTTTCTGCACAAATGTCAGTCATCAGAGGAGCCTTCCCTGGCCATTCTATACACTTGCCCTTAAAGAGGGTTGCTCTTGAGGCCCCCTTCTTGTCATCCTGCATCCCCACCCGCTTACTACCTGCCTTATTGCTTTTCATGGCACTTGCTTATTTATTAGTTAATTTTCTGTCTTCCCCAGCCCCACCCTACTAAAATGTGAGTTCTATGAGGGCAGGGACTTTCTCTGTTTCTTTTGGAGGCACTGAAGCCCCAGCGGCAATAATATCTGGCACATAGTAGGTGCTTAACAAACACTGGTGAGTAAAGGAAAGAATCCAACTTGGCAAGAAATGCTTATAGGAATAGGAATCACAGGCTTTCATAACAATAATAGATTTATATTTAAGATCCTTATTTGAGTTCAGTCTTGGAACTAAGCAAGAGTTCTCCTGGTGGTGAGTAACTCACCTGAACAGAAAGGCAACGGCCTGTCATCCAGGTCACCCCGTCCAGCTGGGGTCTCTCTCTCCATGACCTCCTTATTGCTCTTATCACTTCTCAGCTGTTAACAGGCCTGGATTAGACACACTGTTTTTATTTGATGAACCATAAACTGACAGTCACCTAACGGTCCTAGATGTGCTGCTTCGCCATGTTGCCTGCTTATAGCACCTCAGATTGCTTAAAACCAGATCAATAATCTCAGTCAAAGAATTCCTGTCCCATGAGTATCTGACTGCCCTTCTCTTCATCAGTATTTAGATACATTCCCATCAGGAGTGCGGGGTGGGGGGGTGGGGGTGGGAAAGGCTCCATATTCATTCTTTAGGTCTCTGGAATTCACAATTATTTTCCTGTCTGGGTTGGGTGTGCACAGATGCAGCCATCAGCGGCTCCTAGCTCCTTCGTGCCTCTCAGGCTCCTGCGTTTCCTTTGTTCTGCTTTGGGGCAGATCGAGGGAGCTGCCTCAGAACCCACCATTTAGTGGGATTTATAAAAAGCCCTCCTGCATTAACTCTGTAAGGTTGTGTAGTATCTACCCTAGTCTATATTCTCACAGGCTCCCCCCACCCCGGCCCCCAGGGCCTACGGCACAGAGCTGTGAAGTCACTGGTCAGGGGTGGAATGAGACCAGTGGCCATGGGATGGATGACGTCACCAGGATCCAACCTGAACGTCCCCCAAATGCGCCAAAGACATCATGTTCTCACCGGGTGAACCGTGAGAACTGTAACCCACCGGGCCTCTGATGTGTTAGCTGTGAGATTGGACCAGTGTGAGCCCACAGAGGTCTGCACGCTTGGAACTACTCAGAAGGATCGTTAGGAAACACAGCCACAAATGCTGCCACTCAACCCAGCTTCAGCGCGTGATGAAGCGTGTGCTCCAGGGAGGTGCGGAAGAGAGCGTCGTCTTCTTGATAAGCGTTCTTACTTTACAGTGACAGTGTAGAGTAAACGCACAGTGAATTCTCACTAGTTGTAGGACAAACCTAAAAAATCTTTTTATATAAGGACATAGAAAAATGTAATGGCCACAGGCCATGAGAAACAGCCTGTCAGGATTAAGCAAATTATTCAGAATTTATTTGAAGCTGTGAAAGCCGTTCCTTTTTTGCACAGCTGAGTCATGGTGTAATTGTCAGACATTCTGTGAGCACACTGAGCAAATTTCTCCCTGCTATTCTCTATCCTATATGCTGTTTGTTTCTTTAATAGTAGTAATTATAGGGGTGCCTGGGTGGCTCAGTTGGTAAGGCGTCTGACTTCGGCTTAGGTCATGATCTCGCGTTTTGCAAGTTCGAGCCCCCTGCCAGGCTCTGTGTGGACAGCTCAGGGCCTGGAGCCTGCTCCAGATTCTGTATCTCCCTCTCTCTCTGCCCCTCCCCTGCTCACACTCTGTCTCTCTCCCTCTCCCAAATAAATAAACATTAAAAAAATTTTTTTAAATCGTAGTAATTATACATTTATTTGTTTTTTTTGTTTCTTACCTGTATTCCTGACAAGACTATAAAGTCCACAAGGCAACAGAACATTATGTATTTTATTCACCAGTGTGTACTCAAGAACAAGTACCATACCTAGCCCCTGGAAGTTTTTAAAAATAATATTGACCACTAATAATATAAATTGAATGAACAGATCAGTGTCAGTCTTTCAACAACATGTTTCAACAAAACGGCCAAATCAAGATAAAACATTTTCCACAAGTCACTGTTGTAGACACCAATTTCCAAAGTGTAAACTATTTTTGAAAGAGATAATCAACTAATCCAATCCAGGAGTTAAAGCATGTTAATTCTTGAGAACAAAGTGATTCCAACTAGGCGAACAGTAATTTGTGTTCCAGAATTTTATATTCATGTAATGCAGGTGTCCCCCACTATCTGAAAGTAGAGTGTTCTGGTGAAACTTTCATAGGCCCAAATGGCATAAAGCCCAGTGTATCTGCTGCTAATTTAGGTCTTTCTTAAAAGTCGAGTGGTCTTTCCTAAACTTTCAGAAGGGAGGGGATACCCGTATTGATTTATTAAAGTTCACAAACTTTGTCAAGTTTTACTCAGAGAGAACTGGACCATGAGGACGCTGGCTAACACGGTCCGGGAATGTGAGTAAGGATTGACCTACAGCTCAGTAATGGGAGGCTCTGCCTGCCACGTTAGGACCCTAAGCGCCATTCACTTCACGTCCACAGATATTGACCCGTGACTTACAGTGCTCCAGGTAGCATGATGGGAATTAGATGCCCTTCTTGTATTCAATGGACCCATAGTCTGTCAGAGGGGAGATAAGCTTGATGACGTTGACAAGCACACACATAGGAATATGGTCGCTGTGCTTTAGTCACTCAGAAGAGAGGTGGCTTGTTTCCCTGGTGTGCTGGGGACACTTCCCACCGGAGATGGCTGTGGGGGTCAGCCCCTGAAGAGCCCATGTTGTGGCCCTGGCACCTGCTATTTCCACTCCCGGAATAGATCCTGGCCCTAGATTTTCCAAACCCCCTCACACCACCTCAGATTACCCCCTCAGTCACTATTTCTCTGTTTTCTTCTTGGCACTTAACATTATCTGAAGTTATCTTGATGTTTTTTGGTTTCCTTATTTGGTGTCTGTCTTATCCTTCAAGTACATAAGCTCTGTGAGAGCAGGAACCTAGTTTTCATTGTGCATTAGTGTATGCACAGGGGCTAGAAAAGTGTCTGAGACATAGAAGGAAACCAGTAAATGCTTGTGCAGGGATGGAAGGGTGTAGTAGCATGAAGGAGCCTTTGGAGCTTCTTGATTGTGAGATGACGTGATGAAATTGTTCTGGAAAAGCCATTCTGGCAGTTGGTTTAAGATGAACTGTGTGGGACATAGACTTGGGACAAGAACAATGAGGAGATTCCTGCAGTAAGTTAGATGTGAGTGCTACAGGTCAGGAAAGGGTTGTGGCAGGAGGAAAAACACGTTGAATCCAAGGCATATGTTGAGAGAAGAGACTCCACTCGCTCTGGCCTGCCTTTTCATCCTATAGACACAGCTCATTCCCACTTCAGCTTTGTGGTTGTCCCCTCTTCCTACAGCTCCCCTTCCCCAGATCTTTGCTTTTTTTTTTTTTTTTTTTTTTTTTTTTGAGAGAGAGAGAGAGGGAGAGAATCTTAGGCAGGTTCCACACTCAGCATGGAGCCCAATGTGGGGCTCAATCCCACAACCCTGGGACCATGGCCTGAGCTGAAATCAAGAGTTGGATGTTCAACTGACTGAGCCACCCAGGCAGCCCCAGGTCTTTGCATTTTATTTAGGTTTCTGTTAATGTATCAGAAGTTCTTTATTTAGAGAGTTCTTTCCTGACCCCCTTAAGCATCCCCACACTATACCCTGGTTTTGATTTTCTTCTAGCATGCTTACCCCCTGTCATTTACGTTATATATACTACGTGACATTACACATCACAAGGACGTTCCTTGAGGCCAGGGGGCAAAAACTCCATCTGCCTTGTCTACCACTGTATCTCTAATGGATGACACATCACAGGGGCTCAACACGTATTTGCTGAGTGAATAAATAGATTAGATTGGGTATGATGGTGATTAATGAGAGAACCTATCAAGGAAGACCTGAGTCACTAGGAAATTAAAATAACAAAAATAGAGAGCTTTCCATTAAGACAGACTCCACTAAGCCTCTATGTTGCAGCATCGAACAGTACCTGACACATAATAGGCCCACACAATAGACTGATTTAAAGTGAATGAAAGAACACTTGTTTGCTCTTCCAGTTACTATATTGAGAAACCAATAAAAATGATGTCCTCAGTGAAGAACTTTCTTTCTTCAGAGATTTGACTAATTCATACTGGTTCTCGCACCATTTTATATGTACCAGTAAAGCTTTGCTGGATTAAACTAAACCATTCATATCATTGATTCATGGTTGCCCTGGGAATTACAATGAACATCTCATAATACTCTAGTGTGAATGAATGACAACTTACTTTTAAAAGTATATAAAACTTTGCTCCTTTATAGCCTCATTCTCTCCCCCTCCTTCACAGTTATTGTCATAAAAATTATGTTTTTATGCATTTTTCACCAATCAACACAGATTTATACTTATTGTTTTATAGAGTTGTCTTTTAAATCAAAGAGGAGAAAACAAGTTACAAACAAAAAAAATACATCTATACTGTCTTTCATATTTGCAATGTCATCTTTACCAGTTTATTTCTCCATATGGATGCAAGTTATTATCTAGAGTACTTTCACCTAAGCCTGAAGGAAGGATTCCCTTTAATATGTTTTGTAGGGCAGGTTTGCTACTGACAAATTCTCTCCATTTTTGTTTATCTTGGAATGTCTTAATTTCTCTTTCATTTTAAAAAAATGTTTATTGTGTGTGAGAGAGAGAGTGCAAGCAGAGGAGGGGCAGAGAGAGAGAGAGAGAGAGAGAGGGAGAGAGAGAATCCAAGCAGGCTCTGCACTGTCAGCACAGGGCTCAATCCCACAAACCCATGAGATCATGATCTGAGCTGAAATCAAGAGTTGGACATTTAACCGACTGAGCTACAGGTGCCCCTCGCTTTCAGTTTTGAAGGATAGTTTTGCTGGACATAGAATTCTTGTGGCAGTCTTTCTGTCAGTACTCTGAATATGCCACCCCACTGCCTTGTGGCCTCCTTGGTCATGGATGAGAAATCAGCTGTCAATCTTACCGAGACTCCCTTACACATGATAAGTCCCTTTTCTCTTGCTGCCTTCAAGATTTTCTCTTTGTCTTTAGCATTCAGCAGTTTGATTATGATCTAAATGTTAATCTCTTTCTGTGTATCCTACTTGGAGGATTTTTCTTTCTTTCTTTCTTTCTTTCTTTCTTTCTTTCTTTCTTTCTTTCTTTCTTTCTTTCTGTTTTTAGCTTCTTGGATGTGTAGATTGTTTTTCATGAACTTTGGGAAGTTTTCAGTCATTATTTCTTCAGATATTTTTTCTATCTCTTTTTGTCCTTTTCTGGAACCATCATTGTGCGTATTTTGGTATGCTTGATGGTGTTCCACAGGTCACTGGGAGTTCTGTTCATCTTTCTTTATTCTTTTTGTTTTTTTTCTATTCCTCAGACTGTATAATCTCAATTGACGTATCTTAAAATTCATTGCTTCTTTCTTCTGCCAGCTTAAATATGCTGTTGAACTCCTGTAATGAGTTTTTACATTTCACTTATTATATTTTTTAACTTCAGAGTTCCTATCTGGTTCTTTCTTATAATTTCTATCTATTTGTTTGGTGAGACATCCTTCTCATACTTGCCTTTAGTTCTTTAGACATAGGTTTTTTTAGTTCTTTGGGCACATTTAAAATAGCTGATTTGAAATCTTTGTCTAGTGTAAGTCTAATACCTTGGTTTCCTCAGGGACAGTTTCTACTGACTGTTTTTTCCCCCTGAAAAAAGGCCATATGGGCCATATGTTCCTGTTTCTTTGCACGTTTCATAATTTTTTTATTGAAAATTGGACATTTAAAAAATATAATTTGGTAGTTTTGGGAATCATTGTATCCCCTCTCAGCATTTGTTGTTGCTGCCGATTTGGTTAGTAGCTTTTCTGAACTAAGTCTGGAGTTTAATTCTGTATACTTTGTCATGTATGGCCACTGAAGTCTCTGCCCATTTAGTGTTGTGGTCAGTTAACGATTGGACAGAAATTTCATTAAAATGTGTGGGACTAATAAGTCTGCTGAGGAGCTCTGTGTGAGTATTTGGGGACACACCTTCAACATTTGGATAGGCAGTTTCCAACTCTTAGTCTTCACTTCCTGCTTGCGTGCAGGCTCACTGTCAGCCAGAGGTGAGAATTTAGGACCTTTCTCAGGTCTTTCCTGAGGTTTATGGCCCTGGGCATGCACGAAGCCTTCTAGATTCCCAGGAATATATGAAAGCTTTTCAAAGTTCCCTATAGATGTTTCACTCCCCAGCTTTTTCTTTAAAGATTTTTGGTCAGCCTGTTTGACCCAGCTGTTATCTGCCACCTTGGGCAGCTGTAATGTTTTCAGCTAATGCTTCTGGGGAAAGGGCTCTTCATAGTGGGTAAGTTCCAAGTCAGTCCAAATAAAGACGGTTTTGTGAGTGGGGTCTTCTAAGAACCACCAGAGAGATCAAATATTTCCAGTTCTCTGAGAATAGAAATTTAAAGGAGCCCCAGCTCCATTCTGCCCCCTCCAGTGGTTGCAAGGATGCTGGTTTTCACCGTGCTTGAGGGTCGTTGGTTATCAAGGCTACTTTTGGGTTGGGGAGGTGAATTGGAGATAGAGCAAGTTAAAATGTCACAAAGCTTGTCAGTCTTGCTGAGATTCAGCCTTTTTTCTTTCTTTCTTTTTGAGAGAGCACATGCATGTGGAGGAGGGGCAGAGAGAGAGAGAGAATCCCAAGCAGGCTCCACACTGACAGTGTGAATTTTACATTTCATTTATATTTCACTGACAGTGTGGAGCCCTATGCGGGGCTTGATCTCACGAACTGCGAGATCATGACCTGAACCGAAACCAAGAGTCAGACACTTAACTGACCGAGCTGCCCAGGCACCCCTCAGCCTTTTTTTCTCAAATAAACTCTTCTCAGATTGCCATAACTCTTTGACTAATTTCCAGAGTTGTGAGAAAGTAGATTCTGACAATTTTTGCAAGTGTTTTCACTGCTTTTATTGAGATTTTTCAGAGGCCCACTCTCTGCCAGTTTTGCTGCTATCCCTCCACAGATTCTTTCAGTGCAATTTATCCTTTCCTTGATGTAAACTACTATTTTCGAAATATTGACCACCTAAAGCCACAAAGTGTTTAGATTTATTCTAAATTTTCAGGAACTGAGTTTTCTGAGACAAACGTTTACTTTTATAAAACTACCAAGGAAACAAGGCAATTTAAGTAGGTACAAACAGAAAGCCACAGAGAAAAGATAAATTGTTCGTGGCTGTCTACAACTTTCACCATTACTTATGTCTTTTTGCTTTTTGTTTTAGCATGGACCTGATTACTCTGAAAATACCTGGTTAAGGTTCACCTGTGTGTCTGTTTCCCATCTCCTCCCCGGGCTTGGGTAAGCTTGAAACAGTATAAGACTGAAGCAGTCTTCAGCAGCCCCTTCACTGTTGGCCATCTTTGTTGTATTAGTCAGCTTGGGCTGCCATAATAAAATACCACAGACTAAATAACAGGATGGCTTAAAACAGAATGGCTTACTGGCAGAAATAACAGCAATTGACTTTCTCATAGTTCTGGAAGTTTGATGTCCAAGATCAATCAGTGCCAACAGGTTTGGTTTCTTCTGAGATCTCTCCTTGGCTTGCAGATGGCCACCTTCTTTTTTTATTTATTATATTATATTATATTATATTATATTATATTATATTATATTATAATTTATTTAAATTCAAGTTAGTTAACATACAGTGTAGTATTGGTTTCAGGAGTAGAACCCAGTGATTCATCACTTAAATATGACACCCAGTGCTCATCCCAAGTGCCCACCTTAATGCCCATCACCTATTTAGCCCATCTTCTTATTATGTCCTCCCATGGCTTTTCCTCTGATCACATAGGCTCCTTCCTATAAGGACACCAGTCCTATTGGATTAGGGCCCCATACTTGTGACCTCATTTAATCCTAATTACTTCCTCAAGGTCCTGTCTCCAAATACAGTCACAACGGGGGTTAGGTTTCAACATATGAATGCCGGTGTAGCGGGAGGAGGAGGGGGCACAATCCAATCTGTAGCAAGTGTCCAACATGCAATAAGTAGGTTCTCCATTAACATTTCTACTGATGATATGCATCCTCTTTTGTCCCTTGTCCTTTATGCTTCTGTACCGTCCGTCCTTTATCCCTCTGTAACACGTCCCAAACTAGGCACAGTGGCTTCTGGTCTATTGGGAGAGCAGCACTGTGTGGAGCTTCCAGAGTAATCTCAATGCCACAGTTCAAAGCCCCACTCTGGTACCAACTAGGTCAGTTAACTCACTTTCTCTGGCTTTTGTATTCTCGGGTGCTTTGGCTCTATTCTCTTTCACTTCTCTCTACCCTCTAGGCCCTGGACTTTATACCGACTCCTACTCTAAACCGTCTTTACTTCAGCCTCTGTGTAGCACATCTAGGGGTCCACTAGTAAAATATATCCTGGTACATGCACTGATTAAACACTTCTGAGTGGTCTCCATCTCCATCTGGGTAACGTATGTGTTTTCAGAGATGCTGTCCCTGCTATGGCTGCTCAGGCAAGAGTGGCATTAGCGTTGCTGGGCAATGTAGTTCAGGAGGGAAGGGAAGGTGCAGTGTGGGCTAGTGGCGAGATAACAAGGGGTAGACCAGAAGCTGGGAGTCCCCTCACATATACTTACTTCACCAACTTTCACCGAGAATCTGCTTTGTTCTGGGCGCTGTGCAAAGTGATGGGCCAGAGCTCCTATCAGTGGCTTCTCTGACCAAAGGATTGGGCTTGGCATAAACTACAGCACTGTAGTGGAAAAAATGGCCTGCATTTAAGTCTTGGGTTTATTGTTTATTTCTTTCTGACCATAGACAAGCCACTTCGTTTCTCAGAGTCTTAGTTATTACAGTTTTATTTATTTATTTATTTATTTATTTATTTATTTATTTATTTGAGTTTATGTATTTATTTTGAGAGAGAGAGAGAAAGGAAGAGAGTGAGGAAGGGGCAGAGAGAGAGAGGGAGAGAGAGAATCTCAAGCGGGCTCCACGACGCAGGGTTAAATTCACCAACTGTGAGATCATGACCTAAGCTGAAATCAAGAGTCAGATGCTCAACCAACTAAGCCATCCAGGTTCCCCTAAGTTATTCTGTTTTTATTTTTTTATTTTACTACTGTTTTTAATATTTATTTATTTTTGACAGAGAGAGAGAGAGAGGCAGAGAGAGAGGGAGACACAGAAACCAAAGCAGGCTTCAGGCTGTGAGCTGTCAGCACAGAGACCAGCAGGGGATTGAACTCATGAATCCTGAGATCATGACCTGAGCTGAAGTCAGATGCTCAACTGACTGAGCCACCCAGGTGGCCCAGTTATTCCATTTTTAAAATAACGGATGGGTCAGGTGATCTATATGCTTAGTTCTACCATGTTGGCTCTCATCTTCTAGAATTCTCTACTGGGAGTGTGGATTCTGCCTAAGGAAGAATCTGTATCTTTAATGTTGATTTCAGCACATGGCCACTCCAGCTGGGATGATGGGAGGAGAGAGATACATACAAGCGGTTAATGTTTGGGGGAGAAAGTTAACCCTACAGTTCATTCAGAAAACATGGAAGTGAACTTTTAAAGGAACCAAATGTTTGCATTCTTATGCTATCCTTTGATGATATTTTTCACGAATAGCTCACATACGGTGAGAAAGAACTCACCTTCACAGTTTAGGCAAAGAGAGGTGTATTGTGGGTTATTAATCCTAAAGAAATTCATAGTAAATGCAGACTTAAGAGGCAAAACTCTCGTTTGCCCAGTGTCACAGATGAAGTATCACATGTTGATGTGTTGCAATGCAGGAGCCATGTTTTGTTAGCTTCCCTATTCCTAGCACCAGGCTGCACAGAATGGACATTCGATGGACACAATAGTCCTTGTTCTCCAAATGGAATTTTCTTCACCTTACCTGCTGAAAAAGAGAGGTAAAATCAAGACCCAATTTTAATACTGACTTTGTCCCTTAAATTGTTGGAGAACTGGATTTCATTATTTTCAACAAATTCAGTGGAAATTGTCCTCACCTTTGGAATAAACAATTTAAGCCTTTGGCTCCCCAGAGCCTCGTGTTCAGGCTAACCGCCTTGGTGGCAGCCTTCAGGGACAGCTTGTATGTCTGAGGGTGGCAGCAGATAACAAGAGGGAGGAGGCTCAGGCTGCTGGCTAGAGCTGGATTCATGGTCAGGCTCTGTCACTCACAATTTGTAACCCTGGCAAGGTGTTAATCTCTCAAAGTTCACTTTCCTTATCTGTCAAATGGGGATAATACTGTCACCTACCTCACAGAGTCATTATGAAGATCAATTTTAAAAAGGCCTGAAAGTATACAGTGGCTGGCATGCAAGTTAAAAGCACAGAAAATCTTAGCTTGAAGAACTGACAGTAATGGGCAGGAAGAACTTTTCTATTTCTTTTATTTTTTCAAGATCCACGCAGCCTACTATAGTAATAATTATTATTATTATATTTTTTGTAACTAGTTTTAATAGCATGATTATTTTTATAATTATTTTAAATATTATTGTCGTATTTGGGGACTTTAAGTCTTTGTACTTTAACATAATTGAGAAACTTGGATGCTTGTGAACTATGGGTACTCAACCAACCTGGGAAGTCATTAGTTTGTCTTTTAGGTGTCCTTTTAGAAAGTCTCATAAACCACCATCTCTTATCATTGGGGTGCTTACAAAGGTCGGAAAAAACAAGTCAAAAGATAGATGCAGTCAAAGAAGGTCAGGAAAAGAAAATATCAATAAGAGCCTTAATTCTTTTAAAGAACATTTACTCTCATCTCATACATTTGTGTTTATAAGCAGCAGCATATTCTCTATGAAATAATGCTTAAAATCGTTGAGGATTTACATGTAATTTCTTCAAAGCCTTCCCAGGAAATAAAACATAAATGAGTTCTTGATACTGATATAAATATTTTTAAAGTCTTTCCAAACCAGTGAACCTAAACACTTCCTTTCTTTGTGCCTTGCCCGCCTTCTTCCTTCAAATGAGTACTGTTGTTATCTTTAGATCCCAACGGCGCTTTGGATTTATGTACTGATGATTAGAGAGTGAAATTTTAAGAGTCTTCTCTCTAAAGTTTTTAGAAATACAGTAGTCTCCCTTATCCACAGGGATATATTCCAACACCCCCAGTGGGTCCTCAAAATCATGGGTAGTGCTGAACCCGACATATACTAGGTTTCTTCCTATACATACCTACCTATAATAAGGTTTAATTGATAAATTAGGTACATTAGAGATTAACAACAGTGAGTAATAATAAATAGGCAATTATAATAATGTAACTGTAATAAAAGTTAGGTGAATGTGGCCTCTTTCTCTCTCAAAATACCTTTTTGTAAAAAAAAACAAAACAAATCAAAATACCTTTTTGTGTTATATTCATGTTTCTTGAGATGATAGGAGGTGATAAAATGCCTACGTGAGGAGATGAAGTGAGGTGAATGGTGTAGGTGTTCTGACACAATGTTAGGCTACTACCGACCTTCTGATGATACATCGGGAGGATTACCTACTTCCAGAAACTGCAAATGATGGGAAACTACTGTATTTTAAACCACTACAGCCAGGTAAAGAGAGATTGTCTGAAAATCAAGCTAGCTTTGCCTCAAATTATCAGAAATTTAGTGAGCACTGATTCCTTTAGAATCCCCAAAGAAATCTTTTTTATTTTCTCCCAAAGAAATCTTAAGCAGGGTCGTGGTGATCTTGGAGAAGGGAGAAAAATATGAGCTATGTGCTAGAGAAAGGTTTTGGTCAAAATTCTATTAAAAACAGGAAGGTTAATATGCCAGGACCTGATTAACCTTCATTGGATCAAATACACAGCTCATGTGTATTTTCTAGAGAACTTTGGGGGTAAGAAATGAATGACCTGATATCTACACTTGTTGAGATGCCAGAGATTGAAGTCACAATAACCTGGGGTTGAGTGAGGTGTCCTAGCTGCTCTATTTGCAGAGGATTTTTCCATGGACCAGAGGCTTCTCTGAAGTTTACATACATGCACAACTTCCTGTGTCCACTCCCGGCAGACCCAAGGCCTCCCTCATTATCTGGGACTCCAGATCTCACCCACCTTGTAACAGTTACACTCACAATTTTTCCTGAGTCAGGGGACAGGGTCAGTGAAAGCACAGAACAAGACTAGAGGTCTAAGTAAATGAAATGACCCTGCTATTTTCTTTCCCTCTGCTGGCACAGCCTTCTCCTGAGTGTCTCACTCAAATATGGGATTGTTTGTTGTTGTTGTTGTTGTTGTTGTTGTTGTTGTTTTTAATTTTTTTTAACGTTTATTTATTTTTTGAGAGACAGAGACAGAGCATGGGCTGGGGAGGGAACAGAGAGAGAGGCGGAGTCACAGATTCCGAAGAAGGCTCCAGGCTCCAAGCTGTCAGCACAGAGCCTGATGCAAAGCTCGAACTCATGAACCACGAGATCATGACCTGAGCCGAAGTCGGATGCTTAACCGACTGAGCCACCCAGGCCCCCCCAAATATGGGATTGTTTTTAAAAAATGTCTCAAGCCAGACAATAACCTTTGGTTCACAGTGAATGGACCAAATGCCCATCAGTAATAGAATGATTAATCTGAGCCGTATTCAACACAGTGGGATGCATTGCAGTGGTTAGAAGGAGCCACCTGCTACTAAAACCACAATATGGGTGACTCTCATAAACACGGCATTAAGTGAAAGAAGCCAGGCACAATAGGGTACACGCTATTTTCTTTCTTTTATATAAAACCCAGAAACAGGCAAACTAATCAGGTAGGTCTCCCTTTGGGGAAGGAGGTATATGAGGGCCTTCTGGGGTGCTGGTGATATATATTTTTTAACATTTATTTATTTTTGAGAGACAGAGAGAGAGTGTAAGTGGGGGAAGGGCAGAGAGAGAGAGAGGGAGACACAGAATCCGAAGCAGGCTCCAGGCTCTGAGCTGTCAGCACAGAGCCTGACGCGGGGCTCAAAGCCATGAACCTGAGCCGAAGTCAGACACTTAACTGACTGAGCCACTCAGGTGCCCTGATACTCTGTTTTTTGTTGTTGTTATAGTTCTGAGTGCTGGTCACATAGCTGTGTTCTTTGTTAAAATTCACTAACCTGTACACTAATAATACATGCCCCTGATGTATTCTTAATTTCATTAAAAAGCTTTTTAAAATGATATATGGAAGGGTGCTTGGGTGGCTCAGTCGGTTGAGCATCTGACTTTGGCTCAGGTGATGATCTCCTGGTTCACAAGTTGGGTTTCTTAGAGTCGCCAAATTTTAGAGGGCAGGTGAGGTAGAACAGATGTGAGGGTGCTGGGGCACAGGTCACACAAAGGCCTTTTGAGCATCGAAATGCTTGTAGTTCTGTGAGTGTTCTATTTGTTCTTTGTTTTTATACTGATTGGTAGATGATCGCTGTTGTCCCATGAGTTTTAACAAACAAGAAAGAAAAGCAAATAAATGAATTGAGCAATAGAGGCATCTTTTGTTAAAATATTTGGATTTTGATCTCAGTTCTTGAAATAGCTTCAGAGTAATAAATGTGAGGTGGATATTTTTTGTTATTCATAACAAACCCTTGTTAACCACATCTGTGTTTATGTTAATGGAGTGACTTTTGGAAAGCCCCTAGGTCACCACTGGATGGAGGCTGGTTGCCAAGAGAACCAGTTATGATTCGAAGGTTGGAACTTCCCATGTGGGAAGGGGAGACAGGCTGGAGGTTGAATTCATCACCAATGGCTAATGATTTGATCAATCATGCCTATGGAATGACGCCTCTATAACAAGCCCAAAGGACAGGGTTTAGGGAGCTTCCAAGTTGGCTAGGAAGGTGGCACACTGGGAGAAGGCACAGAAACTCCACACCCCTTCCCACATACTTTGTTCTCTGCATCTCTCCCATCTGTCTTTCCTGAGTTAGACCTTTGGCTTTGAGTGTCCCTCTCTTGCAACCCTGGCTCAGAAGTCTTCTTTGGTACCTGAAATTGACTTCAAAGCAGAGCTAGAGAGTTCCTCCCTGTATGACCAGGGCTCCTGTATCAAAAGCCAGATTAAGCCTATTCATTTTGTGTGACCTCTCAAGCTAGCACCTTGCTTAGATTTCATCCTACACAAAGACCTACGATTCATTGAAGAGCGAAAACACTTCACGGTTTTTCCAAATCTGCCCCCTGGTATATGAAACAAATTTCATGCAAAACGAGATAATTTCTCAGGATGCTTGCCTTTCCAATGCACATTGCCAAAAACTGGCACTGCCTTGGTTAGCGAGAGCCCAGGGGTCATCTACATTAAACACCATACCCTTGTGTGCTTCTGCTGAAGGGTCTGCCTTAGCCATATCTGGTACGCAGGATCCTCTTTCTCTCCATCCCCACCCCCCAAGGCACTTGTGCAGCCATAGAAAATGGCCTGGGATGGGCTGTTGACCCAGGGTCATGCATAGTCTGTCTAGCTCAAAATAATGAGCTCATCCCAGGAATTTCAATGAAAAATATCGAGAGGATGAGTTAGCACGAGGAGCTGAATCACAAAGGGACATATTCAGGAGTGGATGAAGCCAGGACCATGCAGGGCCCATGGTCATGACATCCAAAGTTAGGGGCGAGGAGGAGTGACACCCGAAGCACCAGCCAGGAGGAAAAATAAGACTGAACAAGCGGGAAAGAACATGGCAGAAGGTGGAAGAGCAGAAAAAGAGTAGCTGAGAATATTTCCTGAATATTCTGTTTCTTTGCCTGCGTTTCTGTGCACTCCTTAGAATAAGGAATAAACCTCCGTTCTTTGTATGTGACCTGGATAAATATCTATGTCTTGCATCCAAAGCCCAGAAAAGTTGGAGCAGATGCACACACTGCTCCCTTCTTTCCGCCCAGTGACTGGGAGCAGGTGTGGAGGAATCCCGGATTATTCTTGTTATGGATTTTCGGTGCTGATAGGGCTTGCTAACTCATCAGTGACCCTACAAACTTTCCAGGCCTCAGATGGACAGGTCTCTAAATTACAAGACTAAATAATTATACCTCACTGAGTTTCCTCATTTCCGGCTCCCTTCCAGTTTATAGACAGGGCCGTCCTTCCGGGTGAGAAATGGCTTGGGGGAATAAAGGTCATTGATTCTCATGGCTTTTCTTCCTGTGATTTGTAAGGAGGGGGAGGAGGGAATTCCTCAAGAAGGCATTTTGCATTTCTGTCCAAGAAGAAACTAGAAAAAGTCCATCACCTTGCAGCACTGACTATTCTTTGATTTTGCATGATCATGCCGTTAGGCATTAAAAGAAAAAAGGCCCAAGCAGCAGTGCTGAATTTTAGGGCACTCCTAGCTCATCTGGTGCTTGCTGTTTAGACTGGATGGTTCTGGGCGGGATGGGTGCAGACTTCATCCCTGCAACCGAACAGTGGGGGTGCTCACATCAGCCCGAGGGCAGAACTGCCAGATCCTGGAC
Source organism: Puma concolor (assembly GCF_028749965.1). Taxonomy (NCBI): domain Eukaryota; kingdom Metazoa; phylum Chordata; class Mammalia; order Carnivora; family Felidae; genus Puma; species Puma concolor. Next base: position 80,744,840 of record NC_141674.1, read on the forward strand.
TGTGTCTCCCCAGTGTGCCTGTCACCGGTCTGTCTTCCAAGCGGGGCTTTATTGCACAAATGAATGCTTTATGGCTTTTTTGCACTTGGAAGTTCACTGAAGGTTGATTGATTCAGTTAGTTGCTCTTAAAAAGAGTTCTCTCACTGTAAACTTGCTTTGTGAGATGAATTTAAAACAAGCCAGGCTGATCTGACTAGCTCTGCTTCTCTCCTTGTCTACCGCCTTGAGAAGCATTTGAAACTGTTTGCCGAGGAAATCATGTTTTCTTCAAACGTTCATTCCTTTCCGTCTTGTGGATAATCGGACTGTTAAGGCCCCACCGCTTGCTGCTTTCCACCTGTAAAAGCAATTGGAATCTGGGCTGTGGGCTGAAGCAGTTAACAGGGTGTCCCCTCCACTCTGGGGAGCGGCCCCCTGAATGGGAACAGTCCAGAAATTCCTAACTGCCAGGCCACTGCAGTTGCCCTCCTAACTTGAGGCGCTCTGACTCATTTCTCTCACCCCACTTCTGAGAGGCTCAGGAGCCCAGTTCCGTCCCGGGGAGGGGGGCAGCATGTGGCTGGGACTTAGAAAGGCTTACAGAGAGAAGAAAAGAGTCCCATGTTTTCCCTGCCAAACATGAAACAGAGGCCCGCTTGTGCCCCTTCTCTTCGGTCATCCTGCCTCTGTTCCGGAATAATTTGCTCCGTGAAGAGTGGGCAGGGGCCCCAAGTTGCAGCTCCCTCCCCACCCCCACCCCCATAGCTGTTCTTTCATCCCTGTGGTAATTCCCACCCGAGGAATGTCTCTGGTTTACCTCAGAATAAACCCCCTTCAGGAAGAAGTGTCCAAACAACCCTCCAAAACAATAGTGCTGATGAGCGTGGTGGCATTCCTTCCCTAGTGGGAAGGGGGATGGTCCCGAAGATGAATTAACCCTGTTGCTAAGCAACCGTCTCTAACCCCAGTCCCAGATGAGCAAGATGAGAAAGAACCAGGCCACTGATTTCCCAGTCTCTGCTCATTACCAGTCACGGCTTTGTCTGAACTGAGGGCGTGCAGATGTCCTCGGGCTTGCTCTAGTGGCAATGCTGGCTTTCATGACAGAGTGACAAAACAGCCGTGGCCTGGAAGCGGGCTGGGTCACTTCCTGCAGCCCTGATGAAGTGTCCAAGGCAGCGAGGCTGTGCCAGAGACCAGCCCTGTACAGCGCAGCTCTCTATACCTTTTCTCAAGCCACACAACCCTGGGCGCTGAGTGCCAGTTACGCTTGACAGATGATAGGTTTGAAGCTCAGAGAGATGCAGCGACTGGGCTAAGGTCGCCCAGGAAGTGAGCAGCTCATTTACCCGGCTCTGTCTGGGAGAAAGCACTGCGGTCCCCCCACGTCGTCAGCTGCGGTTGCCAGGCTTCTGCCACACCGCTGGGGAAGAAGAGTGGGGCCAGCCACGCAGGTACTGGTGTTCGTTATCAGACTAAATATTTGCAGATGAAGAAGGCCTGCAGAGCTGCTCACCAGCCGGTCACGATGTGATTTCTTTCTGGTCACACAGCAGCTTACTGTCTGTCCACGTAGTTATGCTCATCTGGAGTTGAGGGAGAGGCTGAGCCTTCCCCGCTTGGCGCGGGAGGGATGAAGTCAGGTCTTCCTGGCGGGTGAGGAGTGTTACCCTCTTACTTCCTCTCAATGCAGCCCCCCAGTCTCTGGGGCAACAGCAACCCCGAGGCCCTGCGACTCGAATTTACTACACTTTTTCTTCCTGAAAGCTCTTCTCATCCTCCCAGACTCTTCTCAGTGGAGCCTTCGTGACTGTTCCCCTCCCTGTTCTCAGAGCGCTCTGGGTGACAGGGTGGCCACCGTGGTCCCGCACGCAGGTTCCCGTGATGGGCGGACGTGTTGCCCGACTGCTGGAAGCTTTGCCGGAGGACGGTCTTCAGCCGCCTGGCTCCCCAGGGATGGCCCCGGCTGCCCGAGTCGTGCCCCATTCCAGGGGCCCCAGCCAAAGATTAATCAGTGCAGTGACCTTCCCTCGGCCTAACTCTGTGAGGCCTTTCTAGCACTGGCCCTGCCCGTGGGTGGCGGAGGCCATCACCAGGCCTATGCTGCCGTTGGACATCCCCCTCTCCCCGTCCTGCATCCCTCTCTGCCCTTCCGCACGTGTGGATCCCAAGGGCACCCTGCACGCTCAGCTGTGTCTCAGCGTCTGCTTCCTGTAGCGGTCACCTGCCACTTTCTCCCTTAGACCTTCTCTGTACGTGACTGTCCTGCCCTTTAGACTGAGCTCCTTAAGGGCAGGGGCTGAACCTTGTTTATTTCCCAACCCACAGTGCCCAGGGCAGGCGTGTAGTAGGTCCTCAGGAGAAGTTTGAGGATAAATAAATGTAGTCATTTACAAGCTGTTGTGAGACAGAGGAAATGAAAGGCGGGCTAGGGCACCTCATTCAGTGCCTTTTGTTTACTGTCGCCTTCCCAGAAGAGTATGAGTTTCTCTTATCCTGTCCTCCCCCCCCTGCGTCACTTCCCACAGGCAACTCCAGTCTCCAAACCGGGATTTCCCCCCAGACTCCATCTGTCTTTCTGGACTAAAAACTGGGTTCGGGATGTGGTCTCTCGGGAGCCGTTGAAGTAACAGGAGAAGCCAATGTATGGGCTGGAGGCTGCTTATTCCGGAAGAACGACCTTGTGCTCCCCAGCTCTCTCCACGTGTAGACATTTTTCTCTTAGTTGATTCCTATTTATCTCAACCTTGGCACTTTTCATTAAATACTCTGTTTCAGGTGAGATCAACGTGTTGCTGACACCTAGCCAGGCCCGTCCCAGGGCTCTCAGGAGGTGGCACCCGTGGGGTTGGCGCTTGTGGAGGGAAATGCCATGTTGAGCTGGGACACAGTTAGCAATCAAGACGAGGGACTTGGGCAGAACAGCAATTCCTTTCCACGATCCTTCCTGGAAGACACTTCAGGGACAGGTGCTCCCATCTCCATTACCCCCACAGAGTTAGGAGGAATGGGCAGTTCTCTGAAGGGAGAAGCTCTGATAAGCTTCACATGAGGGACCCCAGCGGGCACGCTAAAGAAAGCTTCATGGGTCTCAAGTCACAACCCTGACTGATCCTGGGATTATTGTGTCAGGAGCTTCAGTACTCTACCCCAGGTGCACTTTTGAATAGCCTGGGCCCAGCCACCACGGCTGTAGAGGCTCCTCGCTGGGCCTCCTTGAGGACTGGAAGGAAATTGGCCCAAAGGAAAAATCGACTGAGAGTCTTATCCCCTCACGGAGGACTCTCCTCCTCTCCTAAGCAGGCCAGGCACTTTCCTCGTGTCATCTCAGGCCCAAAGTGGCTCCCTGTGACGTGACATTGGAGGCCCCCCCCCGAGGGAGGACATTCCTCTGATCTGCAGTCGTGCAGCTGTGCTTGTGTGGGGATCAACACATAAACAAGAGCCGCCCAGGCGGCATGGCAGACTCCTAAGGTAATCAGAACGCATTTTTATCTGTAGTCTCAGCATTCTTCATGATCTGTTTACTGTTGGTAATTCTTCCCTGCCCCTGCATGAGAACTCCAGCAGGCCCCAAAATGTTTTTGCTTATTATTTAGGAGACAATCCTTGAGTCCTTTTAGGCTTCAAGTGCTGACTTAGCCCAGCAATGAGCGTGTCTAGTTCCCAAGAGCAGTCAACATCCTGAACCCAGTAAGAGGCCAAACCTTGTCTCCTTCCCCAGTGGCTGCCTGTGGGCTGGAAGCCAGCTGTGGGGAACTGGGTGGCAGTCTGGTTGACTTCTCCTCAGTCTCTCTGTGGCTGGCCCATGGGCTCATGGCGCAGGGGAGGACGAGGAAAAAGGTGAGGAAAAGTCTCACTTCATGGATGGAATCGTCATAAACTGGCCTCACCTTTCATGGACGACCAGTCATCTAAAGCCGGCTCTCCCTCTCTTGGGGTGTTCTCATGAGCCACTTATAGGTTCCCCCCGGACTCCCCACTGTGACAGTGCCCTTGGCCTCCACATCAGGACATTTCCATTTCAAGAGGTTATTGACACTCCTTTTTCAGCCTTTAGTCATTTACCTCCAACTACTCTCTACTAGAGTCTCTCTGCACCTCACAGAGGTGCAAGATCCTTAGGCCAAGATCTTAGGTGACCCCACATGAGATCTCTCTCCTTAAAGTCCATTGTCCCAACACTACACAACCCTTACCCCAACAAGCCTGGTGTTCTGGCCAATCCTGCCACAGTAGCAGTCTCCTGGCTCAGCTTCCAAAGCTGGGGGCTCAGTCAGTTGACTGTCTGACTCTTGATTTCTGCTCAGGTCATGATCTCGCAGGTTGGGAGATCGAGCCCTGTGTTGTGTTCTGTGTTGAAAGTGTGGATCCTGCTTGAGCAATCTCTCTCTCTCTCTCTCTCTCTCTCTCTCTCTCTGTCTCCCTCTCCCTCTTTCTGCCGCCCCCCAAAACCTATGGCTCACAGGGATGATGCTACCAATAAACTTGTTGTTTACCTCATAGAGTCAAGATCACTAGCAAGAGGACAAAGTCCCAGATTTAGTCATTAGTGAAAAGGCAATCTTTTTGGCAATCTTGGTTATAAAACTCAAGGAACTGAGCTGTGCAAACTCGTGACCACAGCTCTGCCCCTGTGGACTGAGGGGGAGAAAGAAAGGCTGGAAATGGACTCAGATGTCAGTTTGGGTCACAGCAGAGGTGGAAGGGGGTGAATAACAGGAAAATCTTCTGCTCTTTGAGCAGCAGTGTGGTCAATGGCATGGATTCTAGACCCAGGTAGCTCTGGATTTGAATCCCAGCACCTGCTGACCACCCATGATGTGTGTAATTTGGGGTAAATATTTCACGACCTTGAATCTCAGCTTCTTTAGTAAAATGTGGATGTCCCTTACCTCACATGGTGCATTCATGATAACAAGATGAGATTTTAGGGGGAAAGTGACTGCACAGTGACTGGCACCTGGCAAGCTCCCCATAAGTCAGTTCAGCCCCACCAGATGCTGTGTTTTACGGCGACTCAGGAGAAGAACTCTGAAGAGGTCATACATGTTACCCTGGTGAAAGTCACAGCAAAACCTTTCAACCCTGAGCTGGAAAAGCAGGGACGTAGGAAAAGGTATTTACTGATCACATCCTGTGTGTCAAACTAAGACTTAAGAAGAGTCTTCTTAAAGAGCATTTTGAAAGAGCTTTCTCATTTAGTATTCCAAATAATGCTATGACATTGGTAGTTTTTATAAAAAGAAATCAAGGCTCAGAAATATCTCAGATTGGCTTAGATTTGAATGCATGGGACAGAAAAACTGAAAATAATAATGACTTAAATAGGAAAGAGAGAGACATAGTGTTAGCACCCAAGCTTCTCCTATCTTGTTGCTCTCCCATCCTCAGCATTGGCTTCCACTCCGTGGCTCAAGATGGCTGCTTAAGCTTCAGCCATCCCCTCCACATTCCAGCCAGTACGAAGGAGGAAGGACTAAAGAAGGGTGCACCTTCTTCCTTCAATGACACTTTCTGGAAGTTGTACACATACTACTTTTCCTTACGAGCTATTGGCTAAAACTTAGTCACCTGGCTACACATAGCTGTCAGGGAGTTGGGAAATGCAGTCTTTATTCTAGGCAGCTCTGATTTAAAAATCAGAGCTTCTGTTACCAAAGGAGTAAAGAATGGATAGTGGGCCGAACAACGAACAATTTCTGCTATGGATATTAAGTAACTTGCCCAGAGTTTTCCAGTTGAACTCTGTCTGAAGAAGATGCTGGTGCTACCAGAGGGAAGAGGCAGTAAGGACATAGGAGTGTGAGGAGGTAGAAGCTTAGGATAATGTCGGCCCTGCTCCAGGGTCTCCTGTCTGCTCTGCTGAAACTTCAGTTGCTTTGCCAGGAGTCTAGTCAAGTACCTAGCCACCTGAATCTTCACTGAAGAAGAAAGCCACATGGCTTTGGCCATTGGACGCTGGTGCTAAAACCTACATGGCAGAGGAGAGACGAAATATGTCAAAGTCAGTGTTGAAAGGGTGGGAAGGGGTAAAAAGTAGAGCGATTTTCATTTCCCTTCAGCTTTCTGCCTCTTGGCTTGTCTTCAACAATGGTTGACTCATGGTTCCATTCTATTTTAGCTGGTACGTGGTCAGCTTTTACTCCATGGAAGACCCCAAATGGGCCCTGGGGCGGGGGGTTGTTGGGGGAAGATCATTGGAAAGATGTGATGGCCAGGGGACCTGTGAGATGGACCTGGGAAATCTAAGTCTGGATAGCAAGAAGAACTGGAATTTGAATTGTGATCTTTTGACTTCACGTTACGAACAAGCAAGACGAATGAAAGCAAGACTAAGCAAACCCAGCTCTCTCCAGAGTAGATACCCCTAATGCCAACACCAGACATGGGTACCCCACTTTACAAAATGTCCCTCAGTCTCTTGTCCAGGCAATGATCCAGGGCCATTAATGGCTAACAGAAGCATCACAGCCACCAGACCCAACTGAGGACACGTGCAAATAGTCAACATGCTTCAGTAGCCCCAGGGGGCAATGCAGAGCTGAGAATGGTCTCCAAACTGGTTTTCATAACAATGACCTTAAGTCAGCAAGGCAAATGGGATCCTATCCTCATTGCACTCTTATTTCAGAAAACAGTGAGTGCGCAAGAGATCTGAGGAAATCAAAAATGTTTAACACAGATATTTAACCAAGAGTAAATTGTTTAGAGCACTTGTAAGTTTTCAATAACGTGGAGAGGAGTTGTTGACTCTGGCAGATGGAGTAGGCGGCTTCCGAGGAGAAGGGATCGCCCCAGAGTTTCCCACCATGAAGCTGAGCGCCCAGGACACTGTGGTGGATGAGCACTGGGGTTCCGCAGCATATGCCAATTCCCTTTCCTTTCATCAGGAGAGGAAGAAGGGAATGAGCTTCCAAAATGCCTGTTGGAAATTACATTGATTTACCATTTCCATTCTTTATGACATTTTTCAGGGATTGTTAAATGTTTCTGGTCAGGGCTGTGTTATTATTTCAGCCTTAGTAGCCCTTTAAGGGTTCCCGACACCTCTGGAGAGCAGCATGTGGACTGCATCAGCACTGAGTGGGTCTGAGCTATAATAGGGTGTCCTCTGACCCTAATCCCAACCGCCGTCTGGATTTATGGGTTCCCACCAGTGCAGAGGGTGGGTGGAAGGACCAGGGAGGCTCACTAGCTGCGCGATCAGCCTAGGGAGCTGGGATTACATAGCTGGGATCTGCTCAAAGCACCAACTTCATAAGATTCCCCCATTTTGCACAACCCTGCAACAGAAGCCACATCCTCATTGTGCAAGTTCAGGTTTAACCACAGACCAAACAGCCTGTGCCTTGCTAGGCAAGGAGGGGCCTGACCCACTGAAGAGTGCTTTCTTTTAATAAGGAGGAAGGGGTTTTTTGGAGGGTGGGAATCAGGGACCCTAAGGTTTCAGATTAGGACACTGTGCAAGATATTGTCTTATAACTTGTTAGGTCACTGTTCCAACATGTGATTAAAATAAGCAACTGATTAAAATCCAGACATAATGCTATTATAAAATATTTTAGTTTGGACAAAGCCTGAGAAAAACTCAGGCTTCTCCTCCACAAAAACTGACAAAACAATTTATGCAGAAAACTCACGGTTGTCCAGTGAATTGAATGAATGAATACACGCAAACCATGGGGGAAATTCTAAAGGCTGAGTTGAGAGAACAGTGGATGGTAGAAATAAAACTTTTATCTTGAAGCTGTAATAAAAGGAAACCCAATAAATTAAATGGGCTACAGGATTCATGAAGCTGAGTTATAAAAAAAATAATAAACACAAAATCCCGTGGGTCAGGCAACATAAAAATAAGAATTCAGAGTCTTTGTTTAAGAATAGGCTCTTTCCTGTTTAGACAAAGAGCCTATCAAGGAATTGATGCAAATGTGTTTCTGTTTCTATTCTCATAGTTCCACTTTTCCTAAAATTACTTTCTGTAGCAGATGTAACAATTAAATGAGATACTATGTGTCACTAAGCTTCCGTGCACAAGAAAAACAAAATACATGTGGTTAAATTGGAATCTGAATAGTGCTGTTCTTCCTCCGTATTCCTTCTCCTTTTTCCAGTCTCCTCTGCTTTGTTGGTTCTGTTTGAGAACTATGTCCCTGGATCAGTGCTGACGTGGCCCTGATCTCCAGGAATTTTGCTCATTCACATCCTCAGTCAATATTTATTGAGTTCCTATGATGTACCAGGCTCTCTTCAAGGCCCTGGAGACTCAGTGTTTAAGGATGACAAAGTCCCTGTTTGCATGTGAGGGGTAATAAACCAACAGATGCATAAATCTATGGTATAACTTGGAGTCCTGTAAAGTGCTCTCAAGAAATGCAAAGGAGAGCAATGGGATAGAGACCAGCAGGTGGGGGTTGGGGGACATTTTATGTGGAAAGATCAGGGAACCCTCTCTAGAGAAGGTGGAGCAGTGTCCTGAATCATGTGAGGAGTAAATCCACAGGAGGATCTGGGCAAAGGACGTGGCAGAGGCAGAAGAAACAGCATGTGCAAAGGGCCCAGAGGTGGGAAACAAGACTGGTGTGATTTTAGGAAAACAAAAAGGCCGTGTGGCTGGAACAGAGTGAATTGCAGAGAAGGTTGTTGGTGATGAGCCTAGAGGCTTGCTGAGGGGCCAGGTCACGTGGGGCCTCATGGGACATGCTAAGCGGTTCATTCAGATTGTTGAGACGTTATTGATGAAAACAGGATTGATGAAAAGTTATTGGAGGGTTTGAGTCACAATATCGTTTATGTGTATTAAAAGGATCAGTCTGCCTACTGGACAAAAGGGCAAACCAGAAACAGAGACACCAGTTAGGAGAGGCAGTGTAACATAGTGGGCAAGGCTCTGGAGCCGGACTGCCTATGCCGTTAATGAGCAACGTGAACATAGCCAAGTTAAATGACTCGTCTGTGCCTCGGCTTCCTGATCTGTAAAATGGGGATGATCGTAGTAAAGTCTGCCACTTTGTACAGGTGGAACCACCCCCTGGAGCAGTGAACACCGTGTGAAGGGTACCTTTTGGAGCTGTGCAACACTGTGGTCTTACTAATAACAGAGGTGGGTCTTTCTACCTCGTTGGGTTAAACGGTCAAACACAGAGAAGTGCTTAGAACAACGCCTGGCACCTAGGAAGAGTTTAATAAATATTAGCTATTATTTGTAGTCCGGGTGAGAGATGGTGGCGGCTTGGACTAAGGTGCTGGTGGTACCAACCGGGGTGGTGAGTGCTCAAGTTTGAAATAAAATGTGAAGAAAGAGCCTGCGCTGGCTCCCAGGGGCACAACAGGTCCCGATGATGGAACTCGAGGGCTCCATCTTCACCAAGACTTCTAGGTGGGGGGTTTTTTCAGTCTGATTCATTTTGGAGCTGAGTTTTTCAGCATCTTCCCCACCAGTATGTTTCCCGCCTCGAATGATGAGTGTACGTAGTATCTCATTGATAGAGTGACCGTGCAGGGAAGAGAGTTCAGTGCTTCTCTTGTCTTGTGAGGATAAAGGGTGCAGAGCCTTCAGGAGTTACTGTCTTGAGGCCACAGTGTCCCTGAAGTCCTTAGTGTCCCTGGTTCCTGAAATGCCTGTCCTTGTGCCCTCAGACACCCTCCATGGCCCCCAAAGGGCTCAGTTAAGAAGCAGCCCAACCAGGAAAAGAAGCACCAGAACATACATAAAAGCAGACGGTTCAAAGGCACCATTCATTTTCATTTCATTGCTTTCATCAACCACAGAACCCAAGTCAACCATTTAAGGTTAAGAAATTTGTTTAGAGGGGCACCTGGGTGGCTCAAGGTGGTTAAGCGTCTGACTCTCGGTTTCCCCTCGGGCCATGATCTCACGGTTTGTGAGTTCGAGCCCCACCTTGGGCTCTGCACTGGCAGCCTGGAGCCTGCTTGGGATTCTCTCTCTCTCTCTGCCCCTCCCCACTCTCTCTCAAAATAAATAAATAAATAAATAAATAAATAAATAAATAAATAAATTAAAATAAAATAAAATAAAATAAAATAAACCCTGAAATTTGTTTAGGTTCTGTTCCATTTTCTACCCACTTGGCCCTAAGGGATCTCAAACACGAATCTTGGAGGCGGCAGGGGCATCGGGCGGGCTCAAGAGTGCAGACGCCTAACTCCTCCAGGGTCTTCCTCAACCCCCCAGCATGGCAGCCATGGGGTAGGAGGTGTGGGTAGCTCTACGTCGCTGGTCTGCCACCCTCGGCCTTAGGTGCCAGTGACATTGCTGTCTGGTAACTCATACGTGAGGTAATCTCATTTTATTTGTTCTGGACGCGTGAGGCATGCGATTCCTTCTTCAGAAGTTATAAAGTGGGGCCCCAGCCAATAACTCAACATAAAAAGAGGCTGCCGTTTTCTCATTCTCAGGCGCAGTAATAATTCCTGCCGTGAGCCAGTCATCATGGAAATGACTCAGGCTTTCTCTCCTGTGTTAATAAGGTTTAACTGTCTTTGGTCCTGACTCAAACTGGCTGGGAGCAAAGCCCAAATATTAGAAGCTATACCGAAGTGTGCCACTGTGTAACTGTTTACTTGACTTACCCGGATACTCTGCAACCCAGTCATGCCAGCCCTTGGCCTTCCTTCTGAGTCGGCTGCCTTCTTAGCCCAGTTCACCCAATGGGGGTATCTGTTGCCCTCTGTCCTCTTTTGCCAGGGAGCTGAGACCACGGTTCTGAACTCAAAATCAGGCATCTGGCTCTCTTTGCATCTCTAATATTAGCGATGCTTCGTGTCTTCTTGGGGGGGGGGGGTCCCAGTATGAGAACTGATCCAGCCCCAGGTCTCAAGTGAACCCTCTGGTTAGAGGGCTATGACGGAGGGACCCTCCGGTCTTCTTTTAGTTGAAATGATCACTCTGGGGTACACCTGAGATCCTGGCAGTTCAGAAGTGAGCCAGAGGCCCTTCATTTATCTGCAGACATTATCGATTATCCACCCAGCACCCGGCAGTGCTAGTCATCAAGGACAGAGAGACAAAGGCACAGTTCCTAACATCAGGGACCCCGGTATGGTGGGCTGATGAGAAAATAAACAATTGGAGAACAGTGTGGCCAGTGTTGTAACAGATCTTCAGGTGCTACATGGAATTCAGGGGGTACCTGACCCGCACCGGTGGCGAAGAAAGAATTCCTCAAGTCCGGCATGCTTAAATGTCTCCAGAAGGGTGCACAGAGCCATGTAATCAGAGAAGGGTCAGGAAAAGTGTTCCTAAAGGGAGAGGGAACAGCATGAAAGGCATGTGTGACAAAGCCAGCCAGCTGTGACAGGAAGATCTACTTTCTCCCCCTTCCTGGGCTCACAGCCCCTCTTGCAGTGTGACAGAAGGTGTGCAGACATGATGGGTGGGCCTGACCCAGAAGACCCTGTCCTATATGCCTTTCCCTGGGCTTCCCCACGTCAGCTAACTGGGAGCAGGTAGGAACCAGAGCTCGAAGGGCTCGCATGCCACTTGCAGGAGCTCCAAAACTGAGGTGCGGGTGAGAAGAAATCACATTTTGTTTTTAGAATAAAAGAGATGGTACATTGTCAGTGGTGAGGTTGAACTTGACCTGGGCTCTGTGCTCCTGGAAGACAGCGCTATTTAAGAAATCCCCTGCCCTTTTGTTTTCCCAAACCCTTTATCCTTTGCTGTTCCAAGGCTAAGCCTCAGAGGACCACCGTGGCCTCCAGTGTTTCAAGATAATAAGACCCATCTGCCTCCTTTCTCAAGGCTTCTATAGGACTCGAGGATGACTCCCTTCTTTACCAACCCACCTAGAACCCCAGGGCCCCTTCCTTTTTTGTTTGAGACTTTCCTCCCCCATCATCATTCTCCTGATTGCAATAGCTGGAATGAAAGCAGCTCTTTCATTGTCTGTGGCATTTGGTTTTTATGTTAATACAGTAGCATCGAACTGAAACTCACTTCTACTTGGGAGTAGACGGCTATCTGCTTTATTTTTCTTTAACAACTTTTATTATATATTAATTTGTCACCAGTCAGCCATGAGAATATAGACTCCTTGAGGGAAGAGTTTGTCTTCTTCACCATTTACCACCGTATCCCCAAAGGCCTAGAACAGTTCCTGGTACACAGTAGGCACTCAATAATTAGGACAACTCATGGCGTGTTGACCCCCAGCCCATGTGAGCTTTCTGCCATCCTCCCTGAGCTCCTCCTGCCCTTCTCTCTCTTGTCTCTCTCCCTCTTTCTCTGTGTCTGGTTGTCTCCTGCTCTAGCCCCTTTCTGCCCACCTGCCTGCCCCTCTCTTCCCTCTCTCTTTTTTTATTCAAGGTTTTTTTTTTTTTCTTTTTTGAGAGAGAGAGAGAGAGAAATCTCATGAACTGTGAGATCGTGGCCTGAGCTGAAATTAAGACTGAAGCACGTGGACGCCCCTTCATTTTGATCTCTTTCCTAATCCCTCTCTTCCTCTTGCTTCCCTCTCTCCTCCTCAGGCCTGGCAGTCCCGTCTCCTCCCTTCAGCCCCTATTCCCCAGTCAGGTTGTTCAGTTGGGAGTGTGCAGGGTCAAGTGAGAAGGCTCCACCTGTGGCAGGAGCGAACCAGCCAAGCTCATGTCTGTATCTGCTGGGTCAGGACAATTCTAGTGACTCTGGACATGCATTTGGCCAAGGGATCCTCCAAAGTTAAAGATTCACTCAAAACTAGCCAAGTGAGTGTTTGGAAAACAACCAACAATTGGTCACTAAGCTTTGCTCTAAGCAAAATGCTGAGAGCTGGGGAGGAAACAGGGAACAGGATGAGGCCCCTGCCTTCGAGGAGCTCCCAGTCTATTAGCCAGGGAGGTTAAGGCCCACAGGTGATCTTCTGGGAAACAGTGGGGGAACAGAAACAGGCAGATATAGGGTGCCCGTGTGGAAGCCAGAGAGTTCTGGAAGGCATCAGATGCTGTTAACTTTGGGGCATGTGGCCTATATGTGAACGATGGCAGCCAGACAGAAGAGGAGACCAGGCATTCAGCTGCAGAAGGGAAAGCATCTGCTCATGACTGCCAGGCTCCTTCGGGCCACTTGGGCCAGGGCTTGAAGAGAGGCCCCTTTGCTTGTCCAACACCTGCACTGCCTCCTCTCCCTGCCCCCTCCCCGAGGCTGAGGAAAGGAGCCCAAATCAATGCCTGCAGATTTCGGGAGAGCACAGAATCAGCACCGATGAGCGGGACCTTCAGTCGTGGCTACAGAAAGCATCACAAAGCCTCAGTGTCCTGCCGCTGGGTGACCTACCCTCGGTCCTCAACGGGACAAAGTGTCTCAGCAGAGTCGGGCACAAGCCCTCCCCCTAGTTTCTTACTAATTATCAGCTGAACTGGTTTAGCTGCTCGGAAGCTGATTAATAAGACCTGCCGTATCAACCCCTTCCTCTCCACATCAGCGTCCAATACTCTGGGGCACAGGGTGGGGCGAGCCAGCTGGAGGCAAGGGGAGAAAGAAGGCAAGGGTGGTCTGTGCTGGTGCACCCACTCCAGGCAGATGGCAGCCTGCCCAGTGTGAGAACTGTTTATGCTGAGCACAACCTGGTCCTCTTGCAGCTGCTTCTACAAGAAGGGTGGGCCAGAGTCCTCCTGGGAAATTCCTGGGGGAACCTTGTGGCCTCCTAAGGTGGGTCCTTGTTCTATAACTCTGGGAAGGCAGAGGAGGGAGAGAGTGTTCTAGAGCCCTGGCATTTACAGATGTGCTTTGGGGAAGGAAAGAGAGGAGAATGGCAGTAATGAGTAAAGCCAGCGATGAGTGCGTGTTTGCCCAGGAGGCTGATTCTCGGAGCCCAGAGGGAATAGCGAGGGACGGGGTTAGCAGAAAGGGGTTAGCGTGAGTGTTTGCTCGAGCCACCCCCGAGTTCCTCCAGGAAGAGAGCCCCCATTTGGTTATCCTGATAACTTGTGCCGCTCTCCCCAATAACTGTGAACAAAGTACCCACTGAAAATATCCCCTCGAAGGCTTGTTGGCTTAGTCATTCCTTCCTTATCAGTGACGGTCTCCCTACGTGTATTTCACTCCCCTGGCTGACTCACAGATTCCCTTAAAAGCTGCACTTTTTGCGCCTTGGAAAGATAGTTTTATAATACCATAGCTGCTCCCTGGCCTGTGTGCTGTGTGAGTTGGTGTGTTATGAGTGTGCTGACAATATCTGAAACCAAAGTTCATGGCCCAGGTTAATGGATATTTAGGACAAAGTTCCTGGTTCCATTTCCAAATCTCCCTCCCTCGTCAACTGGGATATTTTAAAACACGTCTAAATAGCAATGCAAAAAAGACTAACTTGATTTACTTCTGTCTCCACTAAAAAAAAAAAAAAAAAAAAAAAAAATTAGCATTTTCCAGGTTCCACATTTCAATATTAAGATGCCTTACGTTATTGAAATGTCAATAGCAGGGGCGCCTGGGTGGCTCAGTCGGTTAAGCGGCCGACTTCGGCTCAGGTCACGATCTCACACTCCGTGAGTTCGAGCCCCGCGTCGGGCTCTGTGCTGACAGCTCAGAGCCTGGAGCCTGTTTCAGATTCTGTGTCTCCCTCTCTCTGACCCTCCCCCATTCATGCTCTGTCTCTCTCTGTCTCAAAAATAAATAAATGTTAAAAAAAAAAAATTAAAAAAAAAAAAAAGAAATGTCAATAGCAGTAAAGCAACACAAGGAATCCTGGAGGCAGGGGAGCGACAAGGGGTAGATATTTCTAATATTTAATGACCATCTGTGCTGTGCCAGGCACCATGCTTTGCACACATTTTATCCCTCACAGGAATGGGGTGTTAAAAAGTGTGATGGATCTCATTCCACGGTTGAAGAAAGTTGAACAAAGGCTCAGAAAGGCTAAGTGCCATATACAAGTTCACTTGGCCAGTAGAAGATGCAGCTAAGACCCGAGTCCACATCTGCGTGACTTCAAGGCCAAGATCCTTCCCACCACACCAGAGTCTGTCCACAAAACCCAGGATGCCTTCCTCAGCCACTGGAGTCTCCCTTGACCATCCAGCGGCACAGACAATGGTTGTTGCCTTTGGTTATAGTATCAACGCAATGTGTCTTTTTTGTGTGTGTGGAAAAGCAGAATTATCTACTTAATGAAAAAAAAAAACAACTTTTAGATATAATTGCTTTATGATTTACAAACTTCTAAAAAATCCATATGATTTAACTCTTACCACAACCCTGTAGGGTAGTATCATTGTTAGGGATTATGGTAAACACCTGTTGTTTTTGCCAGTCCATTATTTTGTTTTGTTTTTTTCTGGTACCTTCTGCTTCCTTTAGGGGATCACTCTTTATTCACCAAAGTCCGTGTATTTTGTCTGAGGCTGATCCCACCCACTGGCTCTGGGGGTCTAGACCCAAACCTAGCCGGTGAGGGCACGTCATCTTTGATCGGTTTTGGGGTGACCACACTGGGCCAATCAGAGCAAATGGGAGTCAGCTCCTGAACTTTGGCGGGAGTTTTCTTTTTGTTGGTGATGCAAAGCTCTAGGAAATGCTGCTGATTGTCTCTGCCTGTCTTTGCAGAAGGCTGCTCTGAGAATGGAACCGCTACAGGGGAAGTAGAGCTGAAGAAAAGGCAGGGAGCTGGGCCCTGATGACAGTGTCTGTGCACCTGGGTCCAGTGGCACTCTAGGTCCCGGAAGCCTGGACTTCTCGATTCATTTTTTGCTAATTAATTTGCTTTTGCCTAATCTACTTTGAATTGGGTTTTTATCGTTTTGTTATGTATCATTCAAGTTATTGCTCTCCATCATCAAAGGAAATCTGGTTCATGTCATTGCCTTCATCATTGTCAACCTTAGCGACTGCTTATTAATTGGGGGTTCTGCAGACAAAAGAAGCATCTAGCCCCAGAGATTTCATATTTTGTTATGGGGTGGCAGGGCGTGGTGGTGGAGTGAGTGCTGATAATAACAGTATAAGGCATTGTGGACTAAAAATTGCATTTAAAACCACCCTTCCTCTTTCCCTTCCTTCTCCTCAATCTCTCTCTCTCATTGGAAAGGGTACAGAGGAGTCTAGAGAAATGACAGAAGTGGGGAACTAGGAGGAAGAAGTGGTGTTTGGAGACGTTGTCTATTGGGAAGGAAACAGGACTCCATGTGAAATGCACATTAGGCAATATCAAAGGTGACCCTGGGTATTTGATGAGAGGTCAGAAATGAAGATGCAGCTTTTAGGTGTTACCCACAGAGGTGAAAGATGAATTTTCAGAAGCTTATACCGTATAGGGAGAGCAGGGTACTAGCACTGAGCCGTGGAAGAGACGACTAGTCAGCATCAGCATCATTCAAGGGAAAACTCACGCAGAAAATTTACATGAGAACACGGGATAGGTGTGTCTTCAGGTATATATATTGATTTTCAGAAAATGCAGACTCTTGTTAGAGTAATAAAATGTATTATTCCTCCATACCTCATTAATTTCTTTGTCAGTTGGAAAAAATGTATTTAGGGCAAAATGCCTCCAGCGATTTTGACCACAATAGATAGTTGTCATTTGAAAATAATTTCAGAGTGTCAGAGAATTAAATAATGTTTATGTGTAATTTTGACTAAATTTGGAATCGAAACAAAATGCCCACTCAAATGATAAGACTGAAGTGTTATTGTAGAGCAGAGCCTTGTCAACTTTGTGTGTAAGTCAAGGGTCTTTTAATTATTTTGAGAAGTCTGCAGGCTAGAAAGCACATCACATGAGAAGATGGTACTCTGATTGGAACTACTATTGGAAATTCGTATGTAAGGATTTTGTTTTTTTCTGGCTTCGTGGAGCCAATGTTTACTATTATTTTTTTTAATGTTTATTTAATTTTGAGAGAGAGAGAGAGCACGCGTACGCACACAAGTGGGGGAAGGGCAGAGAGAGAGGAGACACAGAACCCGAAGCAGGCTCCAGGCTCTGAGCTGTCGGCACAGAGCCCGACGCGGGGCTCGAACTCACGAACCCTGCCATCATGACCTGAGCCAAAGTCAGACACTTAAGTGACTGAGCCACCCAGGCTCCTGGGAACCAACCCTTATTTATCTAGAATGAGAGAGAAAAAAGAAAGCAGGGGGCATATCACACTCCTAAGAGTGTGTGTACTTAAATGCAAGTATCCTGGACAATAGTAGTAGACAGATTTTGAGCCCACTTGATTTTTGAAGCATTTCCCTACTTTTCCTTAAGTAAGCCCTGCCCTCCAGGTCACAGGCTCTTTGCACATATTTATTGAGGCTGAGGCTGATGATGACGTCAGTCCTTTTTCAACAAAGTCCCCTGAAGATAAAGGTCAGATTGGCTATGTAGAGTTTCAGACCAGATCCAGAGCTGAGCACCACTCCGAGGGCATGGACCCATCCAGGAGTGCAGCTGACATTTGAGACGGGATGTTCTTCATAATGCAGAACTGTCCCTTCACTGCAAGATGGTTGGCATCCCTGACCCCTGCATTAAATGTTTGCAACACCCCCCAGTCACTCTGACAACCATATCACCATCCGCATTTCCAAATGCCCTCCAAAGGGTACTGTCTCCCTTTCTTAGGCTAGGGGATTGCCTCTTTGGGTCTGAAGACGTTAGCTCTGGAGAACTTGGAGGGTTAAGTGTTAAAAGATAAACTGAGGCACGTTAAACGTTTTTTAAGAGTTTATTTGAGCACAAATTGACCTGAATGGGATGCAGCACCAAACCAGAAGTTGTCAAGAGTGCTTGGAGGAAAGGAGCTGAGGGTGTATGTGTTGGGGGGCTTATATAGAAAAAATGCAGAAGCAAAGAAAGGAAATTATTTGGTTGGCTGTAGCTTACAGCCTAGTTGGCTGTTTGTGGTTGGTTGTCCTTAGGGTTTGATTTCATAACCTTGGGGCATTTACAGACTCAGAATCTGGTCTCTTTCCATAGACTGCCATTGAACTAGAGCCACCTTAGTCTAACGGCCTGCTTGTCTAATTAATTTAACATGAGAGACATACATGCCGAACCCAACCTCACTCCACCATCCATTTCTGCTCTTGACATGTTTCTTTCATCTCTTTTGTTGTCAAGCAGAAATAACAGATCTGTTGGGATCTCATTCATGACTGTCATCACCTGACTTTCTTACTAAATTACATACAAACGATATAGGCCTGTACATTAGAGTTAAGACTTTGGAGTCATTCCCTGGGAAGGAAAAGTTCCAGAAATCCAGAAACCTGGGAAGTGGTGTGGAGCCAAAAAGACAAAGAGAAGAATGAAACTGGACCACTTTCTTACACATACACAAAAATAAATTCAAAATGAATGAAAAACCTAAATGTGAGACAGGAAACCATCAAAATCCTAGAGGAGAAAATAGGCAACAACCTCTTCAATCTTGGCCACAGCAGCTTCTTCTTACCTGATGTGTCTCTGAAGGCAAGGGAAATGAAATAAAAAATGAACTATTGGGACCTCATCAGGATAAAATCTTCTGCAGAGCAAAGAAGACAATCAACAAAACTAAAAGGCAACCAAAGGAATGGGAGAAGATATTTGCAAATGACATATTGGGTAAAGGGTTAGTATCCAAAATCCATAAAGAACTTATCAAACTCAACACCCAAAAAACAATCCAGTGAAGATATGGGTAGAAGACATGAATAGACACTTTTCCAAAGAAGACATCCAGATGGGCAATAGACACATGAAAAGATGCTCAACATCACTCATCATCAGGGAAATACAAATCAAAACCACACTGAGATACCACCTCACACTGGTCAGAGTGGCTAAAATAAATGAACAAATCAGGGAACAACACATGTTGGCGAGGATGTGGAGAAGAGGGAACCCTCTTGCACTGTTGGTGGGAATGCAAACTGGTGCAGCCGCTCTGGGAAACAGTGTGGAGGTTCCTCAGAAAATTAAAAATAGAACTACCCTATGACCCAGCAATAGCACTGCTAGGAATTTACCCAAGGGATACAGGAGTGCTGATGCATAGGGGCACTTGTATCCCAATGTTTATAGCAGCCCTCTCAACAATAGCCAAATTATGGAAAGAGCCCAAATGTCCATCAACTGATGAATGGATAAAGAAGATGTGGTGCACACACACACACACACACACACACACACACACACACACTGGAATACTACTTGGCAATGGAAAAGAATGAAATCTTTCCATTTGCAACAACGTGGATGGAACTGGATGATATTATGCTAAGTGAAATAAGTCAGTCAGAGAAAGACAGATATCATATGTTTTCACTGATATGTGAAATTTGAGAAACTTAACAAAAGACCAAAGGGGAAGGGAAGGAAAAATGAGATACAGAGAGAGAGGAAAACCATAAGAGACTCTTAAATACAGAGAACAAACCGAGGGTTGGTGGAGGTGGGGAAAATGGGTGATGGGCATTGAGGAGTGCACTTGTTGGGACGAGCACTGTATGTAAGTGATGAATGATGGGATTCTACTCCTGAAGCCAAGACTACACCATATGTTAGCTAACTTGACAATAAATTAAAACAAAACAAAACAAAAGAGTAGCAGTCCTTCCTTGGAGCAAACACATGGCTTGTGAAACCCTTCTTGGGGTGGAGGTGTGGTGGGAAGATGACCTTGGTCTGTGACCCACTTTGCACTTGCCTTTGCACCTGAGGCGCTCAGCCAGAAGCCTCTCCCTGCATCTGTCTGTCAGACATATGACACTCCAGCTGCACCCCTGCCCTGACTGTGCCTGTTCCCAATTGTGCTGTTTTATTTGTTGTTGATCCCAGTGCCCGAGGCCCTAATGTGCAGAAACTGTCATAGCTAGGCTGTTGTATTTCTGAGAAAAAACATTTAAAGGATTTTTTTAGAGGGATAACAGAACTTGGCTTCCGTGGGGGAACACGTGGGATGTCACAGTATAGGCCTGCTATCCTAAGAGCGTTAAGTCATGGTTTCTACAATGTTTGCAAGGCCACACGGCTGTCCACACCACTTTCAAGTACACCTAGATCATAACGCCAACCTGGGCAGCTGCTTTAAGGTGCCTTGTAACTGCTTCCTTGGATATAATAATGTATCTGGAACGGAGCGACCACTTAGCCCTCAGAAATATAATTATTTGGGCCACCAAAAGCAATGTAGAGGGTTCTTGATGGTCTGTAGAAACTTGGAGAATGTAGTGTAATGATAAAGAAGAGAACAGTCAGTGGCATTCTGGATTCAAGTCACAGATTTACTCTTCTAGCTAGGTGACCTTGGGAAAGTTACTTACCCTCTCTTATCCTACCATTCTCAGGTATGAAATAGGAACGATAATAATATAACAGGCGCTTGTGACAGAGGGTTGTTGAGAGCATTACATGAAGTAAAGTAAGTGGAGAATTTTGTCCATTCCTGGCATGTTGTTGGGCATGTATTTATTACTCAATACATTGTAATTATTGTGATGAATATCTCTGTAGAAAGAAGAGTAGGCATTTGAGAAAATAAAGCTTTTGTGGGAGAGAAAGTAAGGGGAGAGGGGAGGCCAAAGAAGTAAAATCCCTGTTTACAATTACAAATTAATTTTATTAATATTAACAAAATATTGTTATATTTTGTCATAAAGTTTCAGAGAAAATTAGGAACATAGGAAAAAAGCAAAAAAAAAATTGTGGTGATATATATGGAGTTAATTGAAGGAAAAGGCATTGCTTTAAGAAGCAAGAATTGGGAAGCCTTTGAGTTGAGATGGTAGAATTTATAGCTGGTCTCCTTGCCCACCAAGAAGCCCTGTTAATCCAGATTCCTTCGAGAACTAAGAGATTTCTTACATTCCTCTGGGGGCAGTGGAGTGGCCTGGCCAGCAGCAGCCCCATTTATGGGCAGAGCCTCCAAAGCCCCCAGATTGAACTGCACATAACAAAGCTGCCTTCTGGACAGGCGCGAAAAGATCAGGGTTTGCCTCTTTCAAAGGGCAGGAGACAGCTGCTCATGAGGCAGTGCAGTGGAGGGTTAATACAGAAATGCATGCGGCTGGACTTGATTTTAACATAAAAGAAAAACCCGCTGACAGTTGTATTTCCTGTCAGACAGCCCTGTGGGTGGGTGGGGTCTGAGGGTTCCTAAGAATGAATGACAGATACGAGATGTGCAGCACGTAGCCGGGCATCGAGGAGGTAACGAGCTGTCGGATTAAAACTCACCTACCATCCACTGAGCCCCATTCCTCCTTCAGGGCCCTCTCTGGTCTCCCGTCTTCCAAGAAGCATTATTAATGTCACCCGTACCGGAGATGATGATGAACTATATTAACTACGGTAATGACCATTCATTTCAAAGCCAGCAGGTGCTAGGCCCCATGCTAAGAGCTTACCACATATCTATTTCTTAACAATCCAATCCTAGAAACAGTCCAACATGCTTTACGCATATCCTCTCTAATTCTTACAACAAGCAACATAGGTTTTACGATCCTTGTCTTACAGACGAGAAAGTGCACTTAGAGAGGTTGTAGTGTGCCTAGGGCCGCATGGCCTGCTGCAGACAGAGCTGGCGTTTGGACCCTGAACTTCTCGAGGTCAAGGGTCTTCTTGTGTCCATCATGCCCCTCACAACATGACCCCTTAGCCCATTGTTCTGCAGAAGGTTCTCAGCAAATACTAATTTCTTAAGTGATCCAAATTCATGTTTGCCGTCTACACCAGGAGTGGTACTATGAGATGTGCCTTTGTGTGTACGTCCTAGGAGTAGCAGGAAAAAGAATGTGGATGCAGTCTCTGAAGGCGCTCGGGCACCAGAACCCACCTGCCCTGGGCTGGCAGCAGCCAGGCTGCCCCCTCTAATCCTGCTCTTCCACGTCTCAGAGGATGCCAGGATTTAGAGCTGGAACTGGCCCCACAGACTGGCTGGTCCTGACCCCTTTGTTGTATAGACATTGCCATCCATAAATCTATAGGTCTACAGCCTTGATGAGTGAGGCCCAGAGAGGTTGAGTGAGTTCACTAAGGTCACACAGCTAGGAAGAGGCAGGGCTAGAACATGAACACAGGCCACCTCTTAAACCTGCATCCAGCCCCCTTTCCACTATACACCAAGACATAGTGTGAGGGCACGTGAGAGCAGAAGGGGTCTTTGCTTGGCTGACCATGGTGATGCCAAATCCTCCCTGGAGCTGAGATAGAGTGACACAGAGCACTCGCTTGCCCGCCATGATCTGCCCAGCCATCACTTACAAGCAGCCCCGGGTGCCTCTGTGGGGCAGGCAGGGAATCTGCCTGTCTGGACCATTTTGTCTGCGAAGAGTCAGGCCTTAGGGTAAGGTTTATTTTCTTAGAGTATAATTCTGCATGCTCCCTTAAAGACCCATCGTGATGTTCACCCAAACAGGCTGAAAATTTGTGGTAGTTGTCTCTAGATTATATTTGGTTTGCTTTGCTTATCTCAGCTTTCAACTGTTATCCCTGTCCGAATACTCCAAGATGAACTATAGGTATGGACATTGTCGTTATTTTATTTTATTATTATTTTTTAATTTTTTTAAACGATTATTTATTTTTGAGACAGAGCATGAACGGGGGAGGGTCAGAGAGAGGGAGACACAGAATCCGAAGCAGGCTCCAGGCTCTGAGCCATTAGCCCAGAGCCTGACGCGGGGCTCAAACTCACAGACCACAAGATCGTGACCTGAGCTGAAGTCGGACGCTTAACTGACTGAGCCACCCAGGCGCCCCGTGGTTAATTATTTTAAAACATGCAATTGAAAATAATTTTATTGGAGGAAGAGACTTTTTCATGGTCTGTACTAAGTTTCATGAATTCACTGCTTTTTCTTTCCTGAAGGAAATTGTCCTCCACAATGGAAGATCAAAGATCAGCACATTCTTGGGTATATGTTAGTTGCAAGGCCCTGTGGAAAATAACTAAGTACTGTGAGAATTAGCCTCTGCCCTCAAGGGATGTACAGTTTAGTTGTAGAAACATAGTAATAAAGGTGGCAGATATTGAATACTTCCCAGGGGCCAAGTCCAGCGGGGACTGTGACCCTCCTGGACTATACCATCTGCGACATTTGAAGCCATTTCCTAGCAAACTTTTAGTTCCTGGGCAGAGGGGTCTGACTAGCCTCCCTTCCCACCCGCCCCCCTCCACTTCCATTTGGTGCTTCCTTGGCCAAGAACACGAGGGCGCTACCTGTGTGAGTTGGTCAGGTTGGTCTGCAGCCAGAGAATGTGGGGGCTGGCCACGTCCCAGCAACACCACACCCAGATCTGCACACCCTCCACATTTCTCTGCATTGCTCGGGGAGAGGAGGTAAGCCTGCTTGGCATGACTCAGGCCACGGAAGTGAAAAGCCCAGACGCGGTGGTTCGTCAGTTTCTCCCAGGTCTTAGTCCACGCTTACTAACCCAGCAGCATGTATAGACTCTGAGACCTCAAGGCAGTAACGGGGAGTCTCTGGGGACCAGCTGTCTGAGACCCGTGGGTGACAAATATCATTTGATTTCATTTCCAGGGCCGGCAGGTTTTTTTCCTCTTTCCTTCTTTATGAGGGAATTTTTCAGTAGGGTTATATGAAACAGCACCCCTCAAGCTTGTTCCCAAGCTCAGATCTAAGCAGGAGTTTTCAACATATTCCTGGTTCTCTCCAGTTATGGGCAAGAAACAAATGCCATAACCAAATTTTATGACATTGTGGGAGCAGTGTCCAAGGTGAGCCTTGTAGAAATGGCACGTAAAGGGGCCCTGCACATCCTGTTTGCAGTTATAGGGACAGGGCAACGTTCACTTTACGGCTTGGCCTTGTGCCCCGGAGGCCAGGCCTAGCTCCAAGCTTCTCCTCTGAAGACGACCTCACAGTTCTCACCCAAGGAGTCCTAGGCCGCTCATGAGCCCTGCGGTAGAAGTTGACTCCTCCAGTGCTAGAGAGAAATGGGATGGCCCAGTGCCTGAACGGTTTCTCCTTAGCGGCTTCAGATGGATGGAAAGTCGAAGAGCCCTTCTCTCTCATGAGGTGTGTGTGGGGGGTGTCTTTGAAGAGCCCCTCTCAGTGAGCTTCCGTGGGGGCGCTCTGCCTAGTACAGCACTTATCGGGAACCTACTGAACACCACACCTGTGCCAGGCACCATAGAAGGAATGATGGATGTGCCTTAGTTGTGTCCCCAAGGGCCTCAAAGCCTGTGGTTGCTGAGATAGACATAATTACTAACCCAAGATGGCGGTAAGAGCCCACTCCTCCCATATTCATTGCGGTCTGCTCTTCTCCTGGATTTGGGCTTGATAGCATCCTAAAGGAAGCACTGTCTCTTCAATGTTCCCTCTTTTTTTCCCCTCATTTTTATTTGTTTGAGAGAGAGAGAGAATGAATGGGGGAGAGGGACAGAGGGAGAGAGAGAGAATCTTAGTCAGGCTCCATGCTCAGTGTGGAGTCTGATGTGGGCTCAATCCCATGACCCTGAGATCATGACCTGAACTGAAATCAAGGGTTGGACGCTCAACTGACTGAGCCACCCAGAAGCCCCTCCTCTTTCTTTCTAACACTGATCATCCCTCTGCGGGTTTAAGTGGGCTGACGAGGGAAGGAAGCACATTCAGAGTGCATTGAACGAGCAGGTTACCACACTCTCATTCCTACTGGGGGGCGTCTGGGAAATGGTGTGGAGTCTGCCTGGCCTTGCCCCCTCCCCATCCCATGCACGGGGCCAGGAAGCTGGGAGAGGTGCCTGCCAGTTCTCTCCATCCCTGGTGGGGGGCACAAACTCCCAGCAAGCCCGGCCTGCCCTGCCTGGAGGCCGAGCACCTTCCCGCAGAGAAATCCCTCAGGCAGGTTCACAGAGCACACAGGCCCGTGGAAGGGGGAACATGGCTGGATGTGGCTGAGGCATCCCAGTGGCTGCCTCACCCACCCAGGCCTGGGCCTGGAGACGCCACACAGAGATGGAGGCCAAACATTCTGAGGCTGAGAGGAACCCCAGCTGGCTGCATGGGAATGGCCAAATTAATACCCAACCCCGGCAAGAGGAATGGAGCTCCACTGGTGTTGACCTCTCAGCCTCTTCCCAGCAGGGGAAGCGGGGGCAGACGTGTTGTCTCCTACAGCTCTCTGTCTTTATGAAAATGTAGGTGCTCAGGGATGTGGGTTTGAATTAACCTCACACATACATAATGATGCTTCCTCGGTCCTTGGCTGGCCTGAGCACAAGCTCAGAGTGTCACCTGCACAATTCTTACACCAACTCAACACACAGCTTTTGTGGGGTGGTGGTGGGGGCAGCTGCTGGGTAGGAATGGTCTGGTTCCTGCTTTTCAGCATTATGTAAATGTTCTGAGACCAGGGACTGATCTTGGACCTTCTGGAAGCTGCTCCACATTCTGAGTATTGGGGTGGGTTCAGTGTTCGTGCCTGCCTGTCAGAGGGAAGTTTCTGTGACGGTGAAACGGGTCTGTGAGATGCCCAGTATGGCTGTCATGAGCCAGCTTCCTGGGAACAGCAGTGAGCCATCCTGCCTGGCTCCCCCATCCAGACTCGACAGGGGCTAGCAAAACCCTCAGTCTGCATGGGGTGGGGGGGGGGGGGGTGGCTACACTTGGCCCAAGTTCACTTGGGAAGTGACTGGGCCTGCTCCTGCATGCCAAGGAGCTTGTTAGTATTTATGAGCTGTTTATTAGCCTTGAAGGAAATCAGCCCAAACCCTGGCGGGAAGGGAGGGCTGAGGAGGGAGGCTGTCTTCACCTCAGCGCCCCAGCTTTTGTTTGTATAAATAGCTGGGTGCTTGGCCAGCTGCCCTCCTGCTGGTGGAGTCTGTGAAGCCCCGATGCCCCGTGCGTGCACACACTGAGGCCTGGGGCTGGCAGGCAGATGGGGACCTGGGACAAACCAGCAGCTCCTCCTTCCCCAGGCTCTGAATGTGGGGAAGGAAACATTCAGGTGTAAGGCCCCTTCATCCTCACACCAAGGGTAGATTGAAACCTGCCAGGTGTCTTTCCAACGCTCTCACTTTTCAACTGCATCACACCTGAGTTTTTTAATCAGGAGCACTCACAGGGCAAAGGAAAGGTAAGTTTTCCCCTGTTGACCAATCACTCGCTCCGTGGTTGGGCCTCTGCCCTAGAGCAGAGCAGGCGGACCAGCCGAGGGACCTTTCTGAGGTGAGTCTCCTCCAGCTCAGAGATCATAAGCACTTACATCCAGCCCGACCTGCCGAGGCCGTGATGCTCTTCTTCTTCAGGCCAACATAGCCTCTTTAGTTTGAGAAGGGAGCAGCCGCGGACCAGAAAAACCGGTCATTCTCCAAAGATCCTGCCTGGGAAGAAAGCAGTTAGTGTTCGACCTCAAATTCTGTATCAGATTCAGGGGGCCACACCCAGCAAAGCCCAAGCATTTTCCTCCTCTGCTGGGAATCTGGGCCTCTCTGGTGCAGCTTGGGCTGCCTGAGAGTGGTCTATTTTTAAGGAGTACAGGAGCCTTCCGGAGAACTCATTCCAGGGAGAGAGCCGGTGCAGTGAGCCAAGCTGGGAGCAGAGCGTTAGGTGTTAGAGGCCAGGCATGATTCTATCCTCAGCCTGGCTTCTCAGACTTGTTACTGGGCCACAGGGAGACAAGGGCTGGGAGTAAACCACACGTTTAAAAAAAAATTCTAGCCCCGTCCCACCACTCACAGAGTGACTTCGGGCAAGTTACCTAACCCTTCAAGGGCGGCCGCCTCTAGCAAATAGCCATATATGTGTGGTTCCTAGCTCAGAGAGTTGCTATGAAGTCGTGTGAGTTCATGCTTGCAAACTGCTTCGAATATTGTAAGTGCAAAATATTGGGTGAAATGAAACCTAAAGCATCTGTAAGATTACGGGCCCAGGTAGCACTACTTTGGAACTCTACCAGTGCATGAGGAAGGGAATGGAGCACTTTCTCACCTCTTTCCACAGACCACTCACTTCTCCAGCCCATGAGAGAGCAGCACTCAGAACAGTAACTGTGCATCCAAGGTGCTCCCCACCCCCACCAAGCGAGCACCCCCTGGGGACACAGACCCCTGGGACTGAGAGGTGGTTACTGGGAGGAAGCCTTGTAGGAGCGGGTGAGAGGGTACAAGCGGGTACGCATTACTTTTAATGTGGCCTCTTCCACACCCTGTAACCAGCGAGGCCTGAGGAGCTGGGTCACAGGCAGAAGCCCTAGGCGCCACCCAGAGTCACAATTTCTTAGCAGCCTGAAGTTCAGAGAATGGGAAGGGATGTTTCCTGGTAGGGGCCTAAGGCTCGTGGGCCTAGCTTCTCTCCACCCCAGCTATTAGTTTATGGTATTTAGTAAAACTCTTTGGTTCTTTTCTCACTTCTGTGGTGCTGAAATCTAACTCTCACAATCCCCACTCACAGAGAGCTGTGTTTCAGATCCTCTGTGTTAATCATTGGGGTGGTTGTTAAAACTGACCAAAAAGATTTCTAGAAAGGATTTTTGAAAAGCAGCTGGAACCGGAAGTTAAGCCGGAAAATGGAGGCCCATGCTCTATTGGACAACAGGAGTGCTCGGAGCCCCTCATTCTAAGGAAGGGCCAGACCACTCACTCCATGCTTAACAAGAGGCTGACTCCCTGTAACTTTCACCCCACTCCCTTCTGCAATATAATTAGAGACCTGAGGAAGGAGAGAGAAAGAGGGCAAGTTTCGGCCAGTGCAGTGTTCACTGGGGAAGGTTACTTCCTCCCCGAAGTGAGGTGGAGAGCCAGATGTGCTCTAAGACTGAAGGGCCATCTGCGTGGATCAGAACGTGGCAGGACTCAGAAAGTTCTTGCGGGAGCACAACTGATGTTCCTGTTGTTTGCAGGCACCCATAAAACTTTTAGGTCAAAACCTCGAGATTTCCCAAGGCAGAAGGCCTGTGGGAGCAGCCTGGGCAGAGGGCTGCGGAGGCCGCTTGGTAGTTGCTTGACAACAAGCCAAGTGGCCAAGTGAGGCAATACCCACCCAGAGAAGAGGTTAACAGCGCAGACTAATGCTGGCCAGATGGAGGTATGGCTGTCGCCAAGGGGCCTCAGTTCCGGGGCTTTCTCAGGGAGAGAGGGAAGGAGAGGCTTATGCTGGATCTGAGATTGGAATTTTGACCCAGACTGGGCTGGACGGGCAAAGGTGGTGACTGGGGAAATGCACCTTATTATATTTGTTTTCCACTTAGTTGAGGCTCCTCAAACTATTTTTGCAGCCATGAATTCTAGGGGCTTTAAGGACATATTTTCTTCTTGAAACACACGATCTGGAGAAACCCAGAAAACGGAGCAAGAATGGAGGCCTTGTTTGCAGCAGAGTTCTGAAAACGCTGAAGCATTCCTCAACGCCCTGACACCTGTTTCTCAACCGGCTAATACATAGCATATTAGTTTCCTATTGCTGCTGTATCAAGTTACCGCGGACTTAGCGACTGACTATAACAACTTTATCACCTTATGGTTCTGTAGGCTAAAAGTCCAACATGGGTTTCATTGCGCTGAAATCAAGATGTCAGCAGAGTTACACGGAGTCCTCACATGACGTCACTTCAACCTCTCCCCTTGCCTTTCTCTTCCATTGTTAAGCACCCTTGATGTTATATCAGGCTCGCCTAGATAATCCGGGCTAATCTCTCAATCTTAGAGTGAATTGGTTAGCAACCTTAATTTCATCTGTAATCTCGTTTCCCCTTTGTCATGTGACCTAACATAGTCACAGGTTCTGGGGATGACGACGTGGGCAACTTTGGGGGGATCATTATTCTCCTAACACATGTGACTTATGCATTACTGAATTCAGTTTAATTAAAAATACACGTGAGTCCCAGGTCACCCAAGCTAAGATTCAGCCACATTCCATTGCCTTGCCTCCGGGGGTTGGGGGAGGCTTACTGTGAACTGGGAGGCTGTGGCCAAGGGACTGCTGGACTTTCGTCATGTCTGGAAGGCCCCACAAAAGGCATTCAATCCCTCTTAGGCCCCGAGCAGGGGCGACTGGAGGAGCACGTGCCCTGCATTCACCCCTAGAGGTAAAGGGGCTCTGAACCCCCCCTCCGAGCTGCCACACGTGTGCATCAGCTGACACCAGGACTTACTCTTTCCACTGATAAGCATCTTCTGCAGTAAGTGCCCGAATTTCAAAATTCCAGGCAGTTTTAACCGGTTTCTGGTGCTGGAGATGTTGCCGACTTTGGGAACAAGGAAGGAGGTGAATGTTGTCACAGCGTTCCTGAGCATTAAGGCTCACCTTTCTCCGGGTGGAATCTTCTGGTTAAAGGCTGCATTGGTACAGGTGTGGAGGAGGAGGGAGCTAGAGCCGACCCCTCCTGACCTGCCTGGAGGGTTGGTGGTGGAAGGGCTCTGCAGACACTGGGGCTCCAGCACCATTAACTGTGCTTACTGGGATGGGGAAGCATGCATTTCGTACAACTTTCCTGTGTATCGCAGCACTGGTGTCTAGTCCCTGGCTTCCCAGCTTGAGATGCACCAGCAGCTCTTGTACCGCCTCTAGATATAAAAATGAGGATCGGCCCCCATGCTAAGAGCTGGTTCCCTGGGCCCTATAGGTGTCCTGGGAGTAGAAAGAGGCTTTTGTGCAGCTTCTCGCGTTTCCATCAGTCACTTGGGTACTCACCCTCATTAGTGGGCCCCCACAGTTTAGGTTGGCCCTGGGGCAGGGGCAGGCACAGGTCCAGCAAAGCTCCTGGGACAGGAGAATGTTTCTGCTAGTGCTCCCTATCCCCCATCCCATCACCAGGGCACCTTGAGGGCACCAAACCTTCCTTCAGGCCGCCCTCAGGGTTGGTGTCCAGGCAGCTGAGGCCCCTGGCCCTGGAGCACTGCTACCCCCCCCCCCCCACCCCCTTCAGTTCTTGGGCACAATGACTCTCATTGTCTCTCTTCTCTTATGCAATAAAGCTTAACAGCTTGTTGGAAAGAACACGATGGCCTGTTAAGTCAGAAAATCAAGCGTAAAAACTTATTTACCCTCTTGGAGAGTGGAAAGGGTCCAGTCCTCTCTTAGAAACACAAAACCGCTGGGACCTTGACACAACTCTTTTCCAGGAGCATTCATTCCTTTAAGATGAGGTCACTTTCCCCCAGGGATGGTCCAAAGTCTCTACCTTGGAAACACAAAAATCCACAAATCCGCTCTCTAAACACGTTTTCTAGAATGAACATTATTACTATCATAATGGGAACAATAATCACCTATATTTCTGAATGTTTGAATAGCAAGGCCTTGCAGATGGAAGCCAAATGCAGTCACGTTTCCAAATTGGTAGGAGCGGTTTCTTTCGTTTGGATGTGGAGCCCTAGCCTTGCATCATGATTTTGTCACAGTTATTTGAGGGGTGAAAAAACAGGACGTTTCCTACCCCAGAAAGACCTCTGGATTAAGTCCAAAGACCTGGTTGCTGATTCCAGCCCTTTTACTGACTTGAATTTGAGACTCCGTTTCTTTGGTCAGGCATGGAAACCTCGTAACACTACCTCCCACCTGTGACAAGCCAGGGAGGGGGGGCAGTGCATGCATATTGGAGGCTCCCGGTGGCCCTGCGTCATTATTAGGTGGCCCTGGAGAGGGGAAGTGGTGGATAATTCCTGAGATTTTAGTGATTCTATAGGCAAGGGTAGCAGAAAGCATCCTGCTTACAACCCCTGCCACCCCCAAGCGCAGCATCCGAAGGACTCCCTCGGCAGAGATTGTGACAGCAGCCACAATGGCAGAATGAGCCAAGGAGAAGCAGGGGCTGGGAGAGGGGGCCAGAGGAGGTCAGACTTGCTGTCACTTCCCTTGTGGTGTCGGTGAGAGCGCTGCCCAACCTGGCAGTGAGGCAGGGCAAGACCCACTTCCAGGACAGAGTTCTAGCAGAGTCCTTTAGGAAACCTCAAGGCTGGGATTCTCCCCCTTGTCAGCATGTCCCCAGGCCCAAGCTGTGGCCCCAGGAGAGCCATGCTGCCCGCCACAGAAGCTGTCATAACCCTATGCTCCAAGACTTTGCCTCTAATCCTATCTTTTTAAAAGATTTTATTATTTTTGAGTAATCTGTACATCCAACGTAACCCAACCCTTTCAACCTCGAGATCAAGGGTCACACACTCTATGGGGCCCCTGGGTGGCTCAGTCAGTTAAGGGTCCCACTCTTGATTTTGGCTCAAGTCATGATCTCACTGTTGTGGGACCATATCTGGTCCATGGAGCCTATTTGAGATTCCCTCTCTGCCCCTCCCCAACTTGCACTCTTGCGCGCGCGCTCTCTCTCTCTCTCTCTCTCTCTTAACTACCAGTTGCCCAAATCTGCATTTGTGCCAGCGGGCTCTTTCACCCATCTCCCAGTTCAGATCTGGGGAAGGATGCGTAATTTGTGCTTCCTTTAGGCAGCCAGAGGTGCTGAGAAATTAACATATGCCCTGCATATGCTCAACTGGACTCTGGAATCAGCCTTACAAACATTCCAGCAACCTGGCCCTTGGGTGGAATACATTTTCCAGACAGTTTTATACCTTTCCCCAGAGTTTCCCTTTAGGTGGAAGCTTTAGTAGCTCACTATGGTAGCTGATTTCTTGGCTTCCTTTCCTTCCCTGGATCCCTTTCTCACTCCCCTGCAAGTATTAGCCGCACTGGCCAAAAAAACTATTTCCGCTTGAGTCTTTGTCTCAGGATCTGTTTCTGGGAGAACTCCAACTAAAAGAGGTACAAATAAACACAAATGAATAGGAACTGGTAAAATGCTTGATACATTACAAATATTCAAATAAACGTTTGTTCCTTTGAAGAGACAACAACGCAAAATCTATTCTCAATGCTTATCCCAGAGCTGAGTGCATAGTAGACATTCAATAAAAGCTTGGAGAGTGGGGAAGACAGCCTAGTCAAGTATAAGCTAGGTAATCACCTGGTAAGGATATTATAGAGAGGTTGAAGAATCACCAGCTAAGTGGGTAAGACAGCCTTTGAAAATCCATACGTTCAGAGCTCTATGGGTGTGACTGTTGCCACAGCAGTGGTGGGGAGCCTCCCAGGTGCTAAGAATGGGATTTTTGGTTGGCCTGTCTCATTTTCCTATTGAATTTCCCACAAGCATTATTTTAAACAGCTTTATTGAGGTATAATTTATAGATCAGAGTATTCGCCACTTTCAGAGTTGTACAACTATTACAACTTTTCAATTCCGGAATATTTTCATCACCAACCCCCCCCCAAAAAAAAAAACCGGTGCCTATTCTCAGTCACCCCATTGTTTCTCCTTCCAGCCCCTGGCAAGCACTGTCCTATTGTCTGCTTCTGTAGATTTGCCTATTCTGGATATGTCATATAAATGGAATCGTGTAATGTGTGGTCTTTGTGGATGGATTCTTTCACTTGGCATAACATGCTCAAGGGTCATCGATTGTTGTAACATGAATCAGTGCTTCATTCCTTTTGATTGCCAAATAGTATTCCATTGCATGTATATGCATCCTTCGTTTATCCATTCCTTACTTGATGAATATTGAGTTATTCCCACCTCCTGGCTATTATGACTAATACTGCTATGAACGTTCATGTACAAGGTTTTGCACATTTAAATGTTTTCATGTGTGTATGTATACACACACCCCTAGGAGTAGAAATGCTGGGTCATGTGGTAGCTCCGTGTTGAACTTTTTGAGCACTATTTTACATACCTACCAGCAGTGAAGGAGGGTTCCAATTCCTCGTCATCCTCACTATTCTTGTTATTAGCTGTCTTTTTCTTTTATAGCCATCCTAGGCTGTACAGAGTGACATCTTATTATCGTTTTGATTTATATTTCCCTAATGCTTAATGATGTTGAATATCTTTTCACATGCTTATTAAGCATTTGCTCATCTTATTATGAGAAATGGCTATTCAAATCCTTTACCATTTTAAAGTTGTGTTTGTTTTGCCTTTTTTTATAGTTTAATGTATTTTCATAGAAATCTTACAGGAACAGCATAGAAGACAGACAACATTAAAAGCCTGGACTTGCATGTAGGACAACTCAGAAAAGTATAGTGAATGTGTTTTTTGTCTTTTTATTCTTGAGTTGTTAAGTACTCTTTATATATTCTGGATACTGGACCCGTATCAGATATATAATTTGCTAATATTTTCTCCCATGCTGTGGCTTTTCTTTTTAGTTTCTTCATGGTGTCATTTGAAGCACAGAAGTTTTCAATTTTGATGAAATCCAACCTGTATATTTTTTGCCTTTGGCTGCTTATGCTTTTGGTGTCACATGTAAGAAATTGTTGCCCAATTCAAGGTCATGACAATTTATACCTCTATTTTCTTCTAAGAGTTTTATAGCGTTAGTTCTTATGTTTAGGTCTTTGGTCCATTTTGAATTAATTTTGATACATGAGGTGAGCTAGGAGTCCAACATCATTCTTTTGCATGGTGATATCCACTTGTCCCAGAACTATTTGTTACAAAGCAAAGAACTATAGAATTGTCTTAGCACCCTTGTCGAAATTAGTTGACCACAAATATAAGAATTTCTTTCTACATTCTCAATTCTACTCTACTGATCTATATATCTTTATTCTAGTGTTACAATATCTTGATTCCTATACTTTGAAATTTTTTTCAAAAAATTTTTTAATGTTTTATTTATTTTTGAGAAAGAGAGAGGGAGGGAGGGAGAGAGAGAGAGAAAGAGAGCAAGAGAGAGAGAGAGGGAGACACAAAATCTAAAGCAGGCTCCAGGCTGTCGACACAGAGCCTGACACAGGACTTGAACTCACAAACTGTGAGATCATGACCTAATCCAAAGTCAGACATTTAACTGACTAAGCCACCCAGGTACCCCTGAAATTTTGAAATCAGGGAGTATAAGTCTTCTAACTTTGTTCTTTGTAAGATTGTTTTGGCTATTCTGGGTCTCTTGCATTTATATGTACATTTTAGTATCAGTTTGTCAATTTCTGTAAAAAAAAGTCAGCTTTTTGATAGGGATTGTGTGTGATCTGTGAATCAGTTTAGGGAATGTGGCCATCTTAACAGTGTTAAGTCATTCAGTCTACAGACATGGGATATCTCCCTATGTATTTAGGTCTTCAGTTTTCTCAACAACGTGTTTTAATTTTCAGCGTGCCAGTATTGCACTTCTGTTGTTAAATTTGTTTCTAAGTATTTTATTCTTTTTGATACTATGGCAAATGAAAATCTTAATTTCATTTTTGATTTTTCATTGTTAGTGTATAGAAATACAGTTGTTTCTTTTTATGATCCCACAAAATTTTAAAGTCTGTTTTTTTCCCTTCAAAATCAAGAGTTATCATATCCAAGAAATATTTTGTCCATCTTAAGGCATGGGATTCTTTGAGGCCTGCCACAAAGCACCAAAAGCTGGCTGCTGTCCTTGAGAGAAAACTGGGAAAGAAAATCTTGATGTCGGGAAGTAAAGTATGTGATTTATTTAGTCCAGATAAGGCAGGTTCACGTAGCCATGAACTTTAAAAAATAAGAAGTCCTTGAGCATAGAATACGGCTCTGGGGGTGCTACAAATAGGTTACAAAGTGAAAGGTTAAACTCAAAGAGCCAATAGTATTATGAGGGCAGGAAAAATGCATGGTAACATAAAACACATAAGAAGCCTCCTAGAGAAACCAGGTATGCATTCGAGTACCAACTTTGGCATTAGCTATGAAATACCATGAGATCATCCAGTCTGCTCCTCCAAATTTACAGATGAGAAGACTCAGTATGATGTGCTATATAGGAGAAAAAGCAAAGGGTTTAGAGAGAAGTGACTGAGTCATCACTATCAGGAGACCTTGGGAGAGGCTCCTTAGCTCCTGTCCACTTCAGTTCTTCATCTGTAAGAGGAGAAAAATGTTGCCTGCTTTGTAGGGTGATTGTAAGGAATCAGTGATTGAGTGAGTCACCAGTCTTTCCTAGCACCATGTGCCAGGCACTGTGATCGGTGCTGGGGACAAAGCGGAGAACAAAAGGGACACAGTGCATGACCACAAAAGAGCAGATTTAGGGTGATGCTTAAGGGGCACAAGGCTCAGCATGGTTTTTCTCTGGCTCATTGTAAGTTTCAGTTAAATTTCCCAAGGGCAGGGCCCCATTGCATTTATGTCTAAATCTTGAGTGCCAAGCACATGCCTGACATCTTGTAGTTACTCAATAAGTTTGTTGAATTAAACAAATTTTCTTTTCTTACCCCAACGCAAAGGAGGACTTCAGACACTGAAGGGGAGAAGAGCGTTTTCCTGGCAAGAGCAGAGTGTTTCAGGAGGAGGTGACGACAGGCATGGAGATTGGAAAGAGAGTTGCTGGGCCAAAGGAAAAGGTACGTGATCGGTTGAACCACAGCTTATTTTATTTTTAAAAGAAAGATATCTCATGATAAATTAAAACAAAAACAGAAGAGCCTTTCTGGTCCTCTCTCCCTTTCTGCTAACATCTACATGTGAATGTATTTCCTCATCAAATACATCAGTTATTCTTAAACATGTAGGCTAAGTTTTAAAAGAAGTAACTGTGGTGTATGTTAGCATCACTCTGAGAAAAAAAATGCAAGGAGTTCTGTGCATACTATCACAAGTTTGAGCCCATCCAAACTGGGATGATAAGAATTCTGAGGGCGGGGCGCCTGGGTGCCTCAGTCGGTTGAGCCTCTGACTTGGGCTCAGGTCATGAACTTGCCTGGTGAGTTTGAGCCCTGCATCGGGCTCTGTGCTGATGACTCAGAGCCTGGAGCCCACTTCTGATTCTGTGTCTCCCTCTCCCTCTGTTCCTCCTCCGCTCGCACTTGCTTTCTCTCTCTTTCAAAAATAAAGATTTAAAAAATTAAAAAAAAAAAAGAGTTCTGAGGGCAACATGGCTACAGGCAGGAGGAAATAACATCATGCTCTGGGTCAGGAGCCCAGGCCCCTGTGAATCACTGTAGATTTCTGCCTGGGGAGGGCCCCTCATTTTTCTTGCCAGGTCCACAATAGCTTGAGGAGTACAGAACTGCTGGGAGGGAGCAGACGGAGTGGGAACCAGGCTGGGACCACTGAGGCAACGGATCACCGTGAGCCGTGTGTCAGGCATTACACAGAGCCAGCCGGGTCCCCGGTCCTTCCTTGCCTTATGAAGTCAGCCCTTTATAGACTTTATGAATGAGAGCAAAGAAGAGTAAATGTTGAAAGCGATCCTCAGGTGGAAATCCAGACACTTGGATTCTAGGTCTGGCTCTGCTTCCCACTGTCGGTATGATCTTGATGGAGTCACCTCAGTTCTCTGAGCATCGGTTCCCTCAGTTGTAAAATGAGAAGTTGGCAGTAGGTCAGACGTGGCAAATACCCAAGAGGCAGGCCCCTGTACTCTGTCTCATCCATGGCAGACATTAGCGGTCAATCACCCCTCACTTCCTTCCCACCCAGCCGCCTGTAACTCCTTCACAGACCAGCGTTATGTGGAGCCTACACCAGGCACGTGGTACTGGAGCACAAGACATGACCTCCTTGCCTTCCTTTACCTGAAATTATGTGATTCTAAATCCTATATGGACTTGTCCAGGCTTCCTACTAAAGTTGTCATGAGGCAGAAAACTAATGAGTCCATAAAGTCAAGAAATAGCCTGACGTGGCTCAGTGTAATGCAAGCTGTACTATTATTTATGCAGAGTGCTTGCAATACCGCTATCACACAGGGCTTTCCAGTTGCTGACGGAAGGGGCCTACCTACTGAGCTTGGTCAAAGATGGTCCCTGGGGGTGGAGATTGAGTAGCCGGGCAGAAACAGAGAAAAGGATTTTGAAAGGTTTTTTTTTTTTTTTCAGAAATATAAACTTCCAGTGCTATGCCAGAATGAATTCCATGCCGTGCCAGAACTGTTAGGGCAGCGTTGCTAGGAAATTAGCAGCTGTTAGTCTGGATGAGTTTCGACAGGAATGTGTCATTCGTGCAATGCAAACGGAGAGGGCTTTGAAGTGGATGGAGCTGGTCTCTGTCAAGTGCTATTTAAGGAAGCGTAGCACAGGGCTTTTGAGACAGAGCCAAGGTGGAGAATCTTTCCCAAGGTGATCCAATTCCTGGGGCTGGACGGCGTGCGGTCACCTTGCATCCGCCAGGCTTGGCATTGCCCTCCCTCACCACCGCTGCCTGGCTTTCCCTGCTGGGCCTGGCTGCTGGTGCCTGGGACCAGAGCGACGGCTGAACTGGAAGGAAGGTGATAGATACCTCTTTAGAAATGAGCCCCAGAAAAATAAGATAAAAACAGAGAGGGAGGCAAGCCGTAAGAGACTCTTAAATACAGGGAACAAACTGAGGGTTGCTGGAGGGATGTTGGGGGGGGGGATGGGCTAAATGGGGGCTGGGCATAAAGGAGGGCGCTTGTTGGGATGAGTACTGGGTGTTATATGTAAGTGACGAATCACTCCTGAAACCAATACTACACGGTACGTTAACTAACTTGAATATAAATAAATTAATTAAAAAACAAAAACAGAAACAGAAAAACCAGAAATGAGCCTTAGAAAGCTACCTCACCCCC
Source organism: Puma concolor (assembly GCF_028749965.1). Classification (NCBI taxonomy): domain Eukaryota; kingdom Metazoa; phylum Chordata; class Mammalia; order Carnivora; family Felidae; genus Puma; species Puma concolor. The sequence continues at coordinate 80,782,242 of NC_141674.1, forward strand.
CAAAATTCAGCCTTTGGAACTGTGAATTGGACACCTTAGGAGAACCCCTACTCACCTCCCGCTTCACCTCTGATGTGTCTTAACGATTTATTTGTTTAGAATCTTTCTCCTTTCTCTCTCCTTTCTCGCTGGAAGCTCCATGAGGGTGTGGAGTTTTGTCTGGTTTGCTCATAGCTGCTTCTTTGGTACCTGGAACAGTCTCTGGAACACAATAGGCACCAAAAAGTGTTTGTCAAATGACCAAATCCATTTATCTCTTCAATATTTTGTTCGTCCAGAAACTGGATTTGTTTCAGCTAAGGAAACTTCTGTTGAATCTGAATGTCTGGAATTATTCCTGGGGTTTGGGTTTGGGATCCAGGAGGGAGTTTGAAAGGAAAGAAGGTTCCCACTGAACCTTGGAGAAAGAGACAATATAACAATAGCGTCCTTCATGGATCACTTCTTAGCCTGCAGCCGTGTGGTCACTGCGCCTCAAACAGCCCTGGGAAGTAAACGAGCAAAATAAGTAAACTTAGTTCAGGTTTTCAGAGGAAGAGATGGAGGTTCAAAGAAAGTCCAGTAGAACCTTGGATTGAGAGTGATTTGTTCTGTGAGTGTTCTGCACGGTGAGCAAATATTTCTAACAAATTTTAACTTGATAAATGAGTGATGTCTTGAAATATGAGTAGTATGTGATGGCATCACATGACCCCAGCTGAGCCAATGGTTCTTGAAATTCGGTTTGACGAACAAGTTTGGATTACAGACATGTTTCCAGAACGAATTATGCTCGCAAATCAAGGTTTTACTGTAATTTGCCCGAAAACACATGTCTACAACGTGGTAAAGCCCAGGCCTTTATAAAATATACAAGTGCCTCCCTCAGCTGCTGGCCACCAGCCCTTCTTTCTCCTCCTTGCACCGTCTGTCCAGCTAGCTGCTTTCCAGAGGGGCAAAGCTGTTCTAATGACCAGGGTCTGACAGAAGTCCCTCGGAGAGTAGAGTATCGTGTAAATGACTGCAGACTTGCCTGTTTGTTTGATCTGCCTTGGTTCGAGATTTCTACTACTGTGAGCTCTAAAAAGCAGACTAATTCACTGTGATTCTTACTCATAGGATGAGAGAATGTGTGTCAGAGAAGAGAGAGATGTTCAAGTTTGGAATCAGATTTCCCAAATAACTAAGGTGGGAGTCCTGGGTAGGATCAGAGTCAGCTGGCTCTGTTTTAGGGAACCCTTGGTTTGCACTACAAAATCAAATTTGTTTCCAATCAAGTTTAGGCTTAGAGATCTTAGTGATGTACCCCTGTTCCAGGCCACCAGACAGCCCTCTAATCTGCAAACTGCAGACTGGAAGACACTGAAAATCTTCTGACTGAGCAACTGAAGATTCCAAATTAACCTCCCAGCAGTCTGGAAACATCCTCTGTGTGAGATGGTTGGCCTGAGATCTTTCTGAAGGAAGTTTAAATTCTGGTCCTGAGAAAGTACCATTGATCTGTGTGTATTACAGGATCACTGGATGTCCAGGGCAGTGGCATTGGCCTGCCTAGCGTAGTGGGGTGAAAGAAGTCGGGGTTTCACTGCAAATAAATATCCTCCAAGCAAATATTTAAATAATACAATTTTCTTCTAATGGAGCTTCTCTTATGTCTTATTCATGCCAATTTTTTTCTCTTTACTCATTCAGTTTGTGAAATAATTTTAAAACTTTAACATTAATTTCTTTTTTTTTTTAAATTTTTTTTTTTCAACGTTTTTTATTTATTTTTGGGACAGAGAGAGACAGAGCATGAACGGGGGAGGGGCAGAGAGAGAGGGAGACACAGAATCGGAAACAGGCTCCAGGCTCCGAGCCATCAGCCCAGAGCCTGATGCGGGGCTCGAACTCACGAACCGCGAGATCGTGACCTGGCTGAAGTCGGACGCTTAACCGACTGCGCCACCCAGGCGCCCCTAACATTAATTTCTTTTGCTAGGTTGTCAGGCAAAAACCACATCTGTTTTCAGAAAGGGCCTCGATATTTGCTCACACCCTGATGAAACATGTTCCTCTGTTAGCTCTGATGGGAAGGTCGGCAGCATGGTCTAAATACAGCCATGTCCCGGCATCCCAGCCCAGGGATCCAAAACCCTGCAGGCCAGAAACTGACAGATGAAAAGATATTCCGCATCATGAGATTAGGAAAATGTGAATCAAGGCCACAGCGAGATATCACTTCCTTCACACTAGGATGGCTAAGATAAAAAAGATAATACAGAAATAACAAGTGTTGGTGAGGATGTGGAGAAATTGAAACCCTCCTCAAACATTGCTGGTGGGAGTGTAACACTGAACGAATGTGGGACATTCTTTGTAGGTAACATACGGAATTGCAAAGTGACCAGTATGCAGCTCAAATTTACCACAGCTGGACTGGAACTCTTCATTTCTCAGGGAAAGCTGCCCCTCTTCCAGTTTGTCCAGCCTCTTGTCAACAGCATGGACGTCCGTATAGTTGCTCAAGCCAAAACCCAGGAGTCACTGAGGACTTCTTTGTGCCTTCGTTCAGTCCATCGAGAAGGACTTCAAACACCCGTGCACCGTCTCCCACTTGTACTGCTCCCGGCCTAGTGCAGCCCCCATTGGCTGGCTCCTCATCCCTCCAGAACCCTCCATTCCAGTCTCTCTGTTCCTTACAGGCCAGGCTATACTCCACAGTTGGGGTAAATCACATCTCATCACTGCTCTGCTGAGAATCCACAGCGACTCCCCAGCACACTCAAAATAAAACCCAAAGTTCTTGCCATGCTGGCAGGACTCAACACGAGTGGCTTTTTGTCCCTCTGGCTTTGCCTCGTACCTCAGTCTCCCTTTCACTGTGTCCCAGGCACACCAGTCAGCCTACTTTCTGTCACTCGACACGTCAAGCTCATTCCCATCTCAGGCCTTCGCACTGGCTCCTCCCTCTGCCTGGAATGCTCTTCCTCTGGAACATTGCATGGCTCCTTCTTTTCACTTTGGTTCAGTTCCAATAGCATGTCCTCAGGGAAGCCACAGCTCCTGTCCTCTACTTTTTCTGTTCTAGTTTCTTTATAGCACCCGATACAATCTGAAACTGTCTTGCGTGTTCGTTTACATGTCAAGTACTGTCCTTTTCCTCGACTGTAACATAAGCTTCACAAGGCCAGAGGCTTTGTCTGGTCACCCCCAGCTCCTAATGCCTGCTGTGTAGTGGCTCTGAGTAAACAGTTCTTAAATGACTGACATGATATCAGTGCTGCAGCACTGGTTTCAACCGTGCCTTCTTCTAAGCATCACATAAGGAGGTTTATAGAAAATAAGATGGCTTGTTGAATACCAGCCTAGGAAATTAGGTTTAAAAAAAAAAGTGGATAGGACGCTTAGATGAGCTCTTAGCTTTGCGATACCCCAGGGCTCTGTTGTTGGGGCACCTCTTCTCCGCCCGCGCTCACCCTGGGACCGTCGCCTCCGGTGTCATGGCCCCAAGAACCCCCAGCTTGTTTACACCCAGCCCAGGTATCTGCCTGAAACTCCAGCCCACTCATCCTCACCTGGTGTCTAGCAAGCCCCTCAAACTTAGCGTGTCCAAATCCACTGTCCCCCTATTCTGCCACCATATTCAGGGGTCGACTGTACACCCGCAATATGACCCTTTCTCACCTGCCCCTGCTACTAGGTGGCTCGAGCCCCATCACCTCTGAACTTCTGCAAGTGTGTCCTAACTGGTCTGCCTCTGTCTCCTCTGTCTGATCTCAAGTCTAATGACCCCTAGAGTGACCCCTGGGGATTATTCACTCCCCCGCTCAGAACCCTGCTCAGAAATCTGCTCAGATGGTTTTCATCTTAGGCAGCATAGGGTCCAAGCGCATCAAAGCCCTCCCAGTCCTGACGAGGCTCTTCTTCCGGGCACATGATACATGTGACTGTGTCACTACCTCCCTTGCGGCTCTCCAGCCACGCCGGCCCCCTTGCTGTTTCTTCCACATGCCCAGCACACTCCTGCCTCAGGAATTTTGAACTCGCTGCTCCCTCTGTCTGGAATGTTCTTCCCCGGGGATCCACACAGCACACTCCCTCACCACCTCAGGCGTTGCTCAAAGAGCAACTTCCCAGAAAGTTTTTCTCAGATCTCCATTCTAAAATTTACCTTGCCTACCGTCTTCCCCTTTTCTGATTTGTTTTCTCCTTTTTACCACACTAATATACATATATGCATATGTAATATATGTAATATTACAGGTATGTGTAGGTAGAGGTAATTACAATGTATATATAATATTGCATATATGCACACGTAACATACATAATATTGCATATGTACATAGGCATGTGTAGGTAATTATATAGGTAACACACACACACCATTGCCAATGGCGTATGTAATTTGTTTCCCATGTATCCCCCACTAGAAGGTAAGCTTCCTTGTGGGAACTTCTGTCCGTTTTCTTCAGGGTAGGATCTAGATGAGTGCTTGCTGTGTAGTGGGCATGCAGTAGCTTTTCTTGAATTTATTAACGTTGATGAAGCCAGGAATGAGGCAAGAACACAAAACACATGGTGTGAGGTCTTCATACTGGTTAGTATTGGGCCACTGACTTAACCCTCAGCTTTCTGACAGTCAATACACACATGAAAGCGGCTTCAGTTGTGTGAGTCAGAGCGCCTGTCTGTCAAATCACACCGTTCGGGAAAAGCATAACTCTTCCTGAGAGTAGGGCCGGAGAGAAATTTCTCGCACGGGCCCCTCCGAAGAGATTATATATTGTGAGCAAGGTCCTCCACCAGAACATTTAGAGAACTACGGTCAGGCTCGTAATGTTTCTTATGACATTCTCCAATGGGTCGATGCATTATGCCAGAGCGTAATTAAGTAAAAGCAATTGCATGCAGGGTCAGAACAATGTGGTCCAGAAGACAGCCTTTTATTCATCTGGATTGTTCCAGGAACAAACCTTCAGTACCCAGGAATAGACATGCTTCGTGGCTCCTGGGCCGCTGCTCTCAGTCAAGCTCTTGTTGAGCTCTACCTGGCAGAGTTCAAGCATACACCTGCTGAGAAATTTGTGGATAATCTATTAGATGAGGCTTTCTTGAAGTATTATGGAGGTTGTTACCAGTATAGCTTTGGAGGGGCCATGATGGTCCATGCAAGTAACACACCTCGGGGCCATGCAGTGTACAACCTGCACAACCGTATGAGACTTTCCTGTTTATGAGGCTGGGTAAGTGTAGAGTCATAGGCTTTAACCTGTAGCCGAAGCAGATATATTTATAAAAATATAACAAGTGCAGCACATATTTATAAAAGTTCCAGTTCCAAAAAAGAACACATATCATCCACTTACTACAGAAATGAGCTAAAGGAGCAGCAGCGGGCAGGACCAAGATGCTCCATTAGAAATAACTTAGAGTTGGATCTAACACAGAGAATGGCCACAAGAATGTTGGTCTGAACATTTTCAAAGCAGGTAAAACAAACTGTGTCCTTCCCACCCACCCCTACCCCATGCCAGCTATAAAGTATCTCAGTAGAATTCCCATTGATCTGCTCACTTGGGAGGGTGGTTTCCAGTTCAGTGCACAAACTGTGAAGGAAACATTGAGGTAGATGACTGAATTACCTTGCTCTCTGGGATTGCTAGTCATTAGCCACTCAAATCGGAGCAGTTACCCAAACTCATGACTATGGTAAGCTTTTCCACTCAGAAAGAATGATTCTATAAAATTTACGTTAACACAAACGTTCACTCTTCCACGCAAGCGCTCTGAACTTGCACAGCATAGGAAAATTTATATTTCCCTGTATCCATGTGTAAGCAGCACATTTCTTGCATTTTTGTAGTGAGTCAAGGACTTTCATGAGAATTAATTTCACACATCCTCCCTCTCCCAAAGATATGCATTTTTTGTCTTTCGTTTATTGGAGGATGTGAAGAAATCGCATGGTAATTAAGTTGAAAAGTATGTAAGTCGGTGATGACTAAGCAAACACCTCAGCTTTCATAATCACGGCCGGCTGAAGTCTCCAGGAATGCACTCACTGGGGGAGGTGGGGGAGGGGTTAGAAATCAAACCCTCCCGGAGAACTGACCATGTGCCAAGCGCTAAACTAGGCACTTCCCTGAAGTTGAGTAGAGAGTGGGGTGGACGTGACTCTTGACCCTAAAGGACATCCCAGTCTGGTGGTGCAAAGTTACCTAGCATGGGGAGGCAGTGCATGCTGAGTCCACTGAGAGGAGCTGACCACGCGTGATGCCTGTGGATGAGAGGGCTCTGGAGCCTCTGAGGGAAGTAGGCTCTGAGTTGGTCCTAAAGAAGAACAGGATGTGGAAAGTTGGGGTCTTCTAGAGGAGAGGGGCTCACCACCCTCCTACCTGTGACTTCTTATGATCTCTGTCAATAAGAGGGAAGTTAAACTTGGACATGTTCAGGCCACTGTATTCGTGGGTCTCTTTGCTATAGCAGCTTCACCTAGAGCCTAAATGAGACACCTGTGGAGTTTTTCTTTGGCTCACTTCTTCCTAATACATCCAGCCCAATATGACTCAGCAAGAAGGAAGCAAGGGGGCCAATGACAAGTGGATCCATCATTCTAAAAAACAAACAAACAAACAAACGATAACTTCCCACTGACTCTGCCAGGCAGGGGCTATCACTCACTTCTAGAGATAAAGGACCAGAGGTGCCAAGATTTTCCAAGGTCACTAACAGCTAGTAAGCAGCAAAGATCAAGAACGCACATAGATGTTACTTCCTGTGACTCACGTGTAATTGAGTGTAGACAGGGAAAGCCTCAAAGTACCATATCAGGTGTCACCCTGGGTCTCTCTTCACTCCAGGAGGGCAAGGGTAGGATCCCTGATGTGCTACTGAATCAGACAGGTGCAGGTGGCCTGGGGAATGGAGGAGCAACATTCTTTTAGAACTAGAAAGGCACTTGAAAATTTCCAGTTTAACCACCTCATTTTACAGATGAGAAAACTGACGATGTGGAGGTTAAGTGGTTTGTCCAAAACAAAATGATGCCTAGATAGTTCATGGCTCTATTCAGCACAGCATGCTGAGAACATTATACCCACGATCTTCATGGACAAAAGGCAAATTAGGATATATGTTTTCTTGTAGATCTTTCTCCTTTGTTTCTGCGTTCAAGAAGCAGATAATGAGGGAGGGTGTTCAATGTTGATGGAGAAGCCAAGGACGGAAATACGCTTTAGTTATGGTGGTACAGAGCTGACCCTTGACCATGTATGTTTATTTCGGCTGTCTCTTTAATGACCAATGAAAAACGTGGTCCTCATCAAAGAGAGTCCAGGCCCGGCCAGCAAGTAGAGAGGGATTTGCGGGGAGGGGCAGGGCTGTGGGTGAGCATAGGAGGAAGGAGGGCCATTGGGAAAATCTGATAATAGGGAGGCCATCAATGCAAGCATCCTGGGACCCTGAGGATTGGAGGCACGCTGGTTTGCGTGTTGGAGCTCAGCATTGCCTTCCAGAAAAGATATTTCGGTGATGAAATAAGAGCTTTTGTATCTGTTTAGGGAGCTCACTACATTCCCTGAAGGCCCCTGACTTGAGCAGGCTGAGTCAGGAACTGGCCCATTTGTTAGATAAACGCAAGAGATTTATTGGTTTCTCAAGACTTTGTTAACTGGTCCTGTATGGGAGTATTTCCCTTTCCTTAAATGGATCATTAGGAAATATTGGACACAAATCAGGAATTCAATTTCTAAATAAACACACGTCTACCCACACAGATAACTTGACTCATTCTAGTACAGGCAACTTCTAATAAAGAAGGTTTTCTTCATTTCCGAGACTGACTTTGGACTGGAACCTAGGTGAGTGCCTACAGGGGTCCCTTAAGAGTCTCTGCCTCGGCTGCTGTAATCCGACATGTCACAGACAAAACGCACCATATACGTGAAAGTTTTTAAATCTACGTGTTTTCATATGCTGGTCACTCAGGATGATGTCTGTAGATCATATTCTTATTCCCACTTGATAGATAGGGTAAACTGAGGCCCAGAGTAACAGAGAACTGGCCCAAATTCACACAGCAAGAAACCATCCCCAGTGCCTTTTTCCACCTTCACACAGCACATGCGCTCTTGGCACGTAAGTGAAATGGCACAGGTTAAAAGAGAGGGGGTGAGCCACCAAGAACCCATGGAATTTGTTCATTCATTTAAAAAAGTTTTACTGAGTACCAGCTGTATGCCAGGCACCATTCTAGGTGCCAGGGAATCAGCAGTAAATGAAGCAGAGAAGAATCCCATGGCTGGCTCTTCTGGTCCTTTGATTCCTGTCCCTTTCTGGCTACTCACACCTGATATTAGAGCTTACTGGTTTACATTGTGCTTTCCCACGCGCTGTCCCCTGGGCCCCTCGCAGCCACGCTCAGCTAGGCTAAGTGCGTTGCCCAGAGGCTCACGGTAGGGCTACAGGCATGTTCCTACTGAGCTTTTCTGACAGAGCTCTCTCCAGTGGCCCTGAGGCTATAGGCAGTCTCTCCACAGCCAGCCAAGGGTCAGAGCTACTGTTGGGAGCCTCCAGGAAGGAGCCCTCCCAGCTGCTCCACCGCTACTCCCACCCTCCATGCCTTACGCAGTCTAGCGGGTTTCTCAAGAGCCAAGTGGTGGGGAAGAGAGTCCCCCCAACACCTGGTAAGTTCAACTGTCAAAGCCAAAGGGTATGACTGCAGGCAGAGAAAAGACACAGGTATTGGTGCCCTTTCCTTGTGACCTGTGTGTGGCTTGGAAGAGACCAGGGCTTGGTGGAGGGTCCACAGGAGCTAGAGAAGGAGGCTATGCCGTGTTAGGTTGGGGCGTATGCACATCCATGATTCATACTTATTTGCTCTAAAAGCAGCATTGGGCCTCCTGCTGGCAGGGAGCTTCCAAGGAGGCAGGAGGCAGGGTCCCTCTGGACCAGGATGGGCTCAGCCTGTAGGAGGCAGGAAGTGGGGAGTGAGTGCCAAACTATACAAGGGAAGGTAAGCTGGTTGTGCCTGAGATGTTCTGATTAGACAGGTGTGCTGTCAGATCCTGGACCATCCGTGAGAGCTGTGTGACCTCGGATAATGTGCTTCACTGCGACACCTATCCCAGTCCTGTTGTAAGGACACACATGATACTTGAGATGCATGTAAACTTACCTGCACACAGTCACTCCTCTGTTTTATGTGTATTTTAAATTTTTGTAATGTTTACTTATTTTTGAGAGAGAAAGAGACAGAGTGTGAGCGGGGGAGGGGCAGAGAGAGAGGGAGACACAGAATCCGAAGAAGGCTCCAGGCTCTGAGCTGTCAGCACAGAGCCCAAGGCGAGCTTGAATCCACAAACTGCGAGATCATGACCTGAGCCAAAGTCAGACACTCAATCGACTGAGCCACCCAGGTGCCCCTGTTTTATGCTTTTAATTGTTTTATGAGTAACTTTTCTACATATGCTTTTCTCTTTTTCCATATCTTTAGGATATTTTTTTCACTTCAGTGTGAAATACATTGATAAGGTTTCATTAGTGGGCTCTTTATGTGGCTTTTTTTTTTTTTTTTTACAAGATCAAAGATGGTTTTGATTTCTTCCAGAGTCCCAAATTCTCAGATGAGGCATGTTTCTGGAAGTCATATAGTTCAGGGATGTTTCAAATAACAACACAGTCTTTAGTAGATGAAGTCTCCGAATGAGGCTGTAATAAATGTCTATGTCCTCAGCTTATACTACCAGTATATCTTGAAACCAAAAGTAAGATGATTTTCCTGTTCCCACAGTCTATTTAATTCTTGTTTTAAAATATGAATGTTTCTACCATTTATAATTTTCTGTTTTGGAGGATTATTCTGACCACCACCTTTATGATGTTTTCTAATTTGCTTCTAAGTAGTGACTTTACTAGAGGCAACAAGTCTACCCAGTAGTCCCGTGAGATATATTTTCCCTCCTGTGAGTTCTTGGTGACCATAGGAGGGCTCCTATCATCACCAAAAGCTACAGGTTCACCTGTACTTCTCATTCTTCAGAAAGTTAAAGCATTCAGTCTTAAATTCCTGCTAAACAAAATGTGAGCCATTGTCTCACGGTTCTGAAAAGCCTCAGGGGAAAACATCCACTGTATTTTGATGATGGGCTTTCTGCCCATGAAGAATCACTGAAATTAACCAAATCTGTGGACTCTCATGGGGGTAATTAATTGTTCAGGCAGGTGGCCGGCTCAAGACAGTTCCTTTTCTCTGCCCCATCACAGCCCCCACTTCTAGGAGACTGTTTTCTGTGACAAGGATTTGGAAGAGAATGAGCTTTTTTCTGCCACAGATCACCTTGTGTAGTTTATTTGGGCATTCTGTAGCTGGTCTAACTGTTCTATCTACGTACACAGCCAACGCTTTTGGAGATCTCTTAACTCACCGTCCTGTTCTTATTAGTGAGATTAGACATTGTTTTTTGTTTTTTCTAGGAACCTCATTGGAGTGATCCTCCATATTACTACAAAAGTTCTGTGTTTGTTTGCTTGTTTGTTTTTATAATTTATTGTCAAGTTAGCTAACGTACAGTGTATACAGTATGCTCTTGGTTTTGGTGGTAGATTCCCGTGATTCATCACTTACATACAACACTCAGTGCTCATCCCAACAACTGCCCTTCTCAGTGACCATAACCCACTTTCCCCTCCTCCCGGCCCCCCCATCAACCCTCAATTTGTTCTCTGTATTTAAGAGTCTTGTTGTGTTTTTTTTTTAATGTTTATTTATTTATTTAAGAGAGAGAGAGAGAGAGAGAGAATCCCAAGCAGGCTCTGCACTGGCCCTGCCCTTCTCAGAGCACAAAGAACCTGATGGAACAGAAAGAGCTAAAACACGTGAAACTTCCAAGGCAATGCTACCAATTTCCTGCCCAGAAAAGTTGTACCGATTTATTTTTTTATCAGCAGGTGCCAAAAGGAAAGATTTGGGAACCTTTGTGAATTCCTCAAGCCTGTTATTACTGTTACAGCAATTAACAATAAAACCTATAAAAGACAAGGAGGTCTTTAAAAGACGTCCCCACAAAGGGGACATTGAGAAGTTGGTCTGAGTTCCCAGGGTGTGGAAAAGTGACAGCAGGAAATTGATAAGACACAGCTTTAAAAAGTCCAAGGGATGAGGGCGCCTAGGTGGCTCAGTCGGTTAAGAGTCTGACTCCTGCTCAGGTTACGATCTCACAGTTCATGAGTTTGAGCCCCACGTCAGGCTCTGTGCTGACAGCTTGAAGCCTGGAGCCTGTTTCAGATTCTGTGTCTCCCTCACTCTCTGCTCCACCCTGGCTCACACTCTGTCTCTCAAAAATAAATAAACATTAAAATAAATCAATAAGTAAGTCCAAGGGATAGAAGGAAGGCCGATGTGGGGGAAGGGTGCCTGTGGAGGTACTCCCCATGTGTGTTTTCATGCCTGAACTACACAGAAGCCTCCTGGGGGCAGGATGGTAGCTCTACTTTACCCTTGCACTGATGTCTGGGTCAGCGCTGGGCACACAGTGGGGCTGGCTCCCACTTGGAGGAGGACCTGAAAGTGGATTTAAAAATGGCTGCCCGCAGGAGGAAGGGACAGTGGAATGCTGGGGCCGGGTCTGCCCCAGGCATAACTAGGAGCAAGTATCAGGTGGAAGAGACCTAAATGCCTTCAGATAACCAGCTCTCAACAACTTTGGCCACATTCTCAACAAAGCATTGAAAGGAGAGTATCATCCAGGCTTTATGGACCCTGTAACCTAATCAACTCACCATCAACCAGCTTGCACCCAGCACCTATTTAAATGCCTAGCCCTTGAATTGGGCCCTGCGGGGCTGCAGATGGGGTGCAAGCTGTGTATCTGCTTACGAAGAGCCTGTGGTCTTGGTGGGGAGGCAAGACCGGTGTGCCCAGGAAAGCACCACAACCCACACAAGCTTGTGCAATGTCAGACCATGCACTGGGTGCAAGATGGTGTGGTGGAACCCTGAGGATAGGAGAGGGATGGACAGGACGGGGGCTTTGGCGAGGAAGCGAGGCTCGAGGCTTGGAGACCCCAGGGTGGCTGCCTTATGTCCTTGCTTCTTGTGAGGTGTGAGGAGCTGACCCTTCTGACAGGAGGAAAAGCAGCACCCACCACTTTCTAGGCTCCCTGCTCCTCCCAGCAGCCCCCAGCTCCACACATCAATGCTCAAGGGCTACTGGCGAAGGGAGAAGGCAGAAGGAGCAAAGAGGGGTGATCACAGAGCAGACAGAGCCCCAGCTCCTTCAACCGGGCCAACTTTGCAGCTGGCTCTCTGGCTGCAAAAGTGGATCTTCAGGGTCGCTTGCCCCTGGCAGGGAGGGGTTGGGGATGCATCTAAGTACATCTTCTGAGAGTCCCCCGGATCTGATAAAAGCCCCCAAACCCAGCTCTGCAGCAAGGATCTGTCAACATCCTCACAATTGGATATCTGAAGTGCTGGCGTATTCACCCTGCTTAATCACCGCCCCACCCCTCTGAGGAAAAAAGCTGATTTCAGTCCCTTGAGGAGAGAGAAATAGCAGCGACCTTTCCGCAGGACTGATAACTCGCTCCTTATAAGGAGTGGACAAACAAAAGCCCCATGCTCATGGCTCAGGAATGCGCGTCTCTGTGTGTGTTCTTTCTAACATTACCTGGTAATAAGCCTCCACACCTGAGCCCGGCATTTCCAGGACAGCGGAATGGAGTGGACCTGCCTTCTCCTGGAGCCAAGAGAGTATTGATTGCTGTGGATAATCCCAACCATGAAGTTTCTCAATCAGGGCTGTAATTGGATTTAATGTGACCAATGAGCTGTTAAGAGGGGGAAAAAATGTTTTCTAAATTTGAGAAGCAAACTTTCTAACAGTTATATAAACTCCTGCCTCAGGGTGGATTATTATATAACCCCTGATAAAAAGAAGGGTCAAAATTCACAGCAATCAAAACTAAACGTCCCTCCAGGACCTAACAGAGTAATAAACCGTCAATAATTTTAGCTATTCTTTATTTATAGTGCCTCCCCTGCATCACACACCTGGCTTAGATTGGTTAATTCCTCCGGTAACCCAAGGATCATGTCCGTTTTACTGATAAAGTCTACTGAAGTTCAAGGAGAGGTTAAGTCATTTGCCTCAGTTCACACGGCTAGCGAGTGGAAGCAGAGAACTTAAACCCAAGTATTTTTGACACCAAAGCCAGAAGAGTTCTTTCAGTGGGAGCCTCAAATACTTTCATGATTCTTCTCCCACCCCCAAATGACCAGGGTCCCTTCTGGGCTGTGCACAGTGAAAAATGAGTTTGGCCACTCCAACTTGTCCTGTTCCTCATGAGGACTTCCCAGACTTTCAAGGAATAAAAGAATGTTGTGTTTCTTCCTAAACTGTTTTTCCCTCCAGTCTTGTGCTGCTCAGAAAAAAAAAAAAAAAAAAAAAAAACATGGAACCAGGAAGACAAATCCCAGAGTGCTCTCTCTGCTCAACATTGGAGGCATCCAGCCGGCAGGGCAGCCTGAGGTCTTTTTGTGAAATGCTTCATGGCTGAACTGCCCTGTCCCTATCCTCTGGCCTCCACCAACACCCACCCAGGCTTCATGTCTCTGGCTCCTGGAGCTAGTCAGCTGGGCCAAACTCACCCCAATATTTGGTGTGGCTGCGCAGACATTCTGACACCTCGACCCCTCATTATTCATTCAAACAAATATTTTGTACTCATTATATATGCAAGGCACAGTCCTAAGTTCTTGTGGGATAAGGCAGAGATGGTCACTGCCCTCTGGGAGCTGACATTCAGGAATGTGGAGTAAATCACCAACTAGTTAATTGCTTGACTGCAATTATGTAAGTCCTGTAGGGATTGCTAAGTTGCTAGAAGAGTCCGTAACTGGGGCAGGGATGAAGGTCCTGCTAGGACTGAGGGATCAGGAAGTCTCCCCAGGAAGAAGACAAGATGGCTGGATGCACAGAAAGAGGGGTCAGTGGTACAGAGGGGTAAGTAGGATCTGAACCTGAGGGCCCTGTGTAGATCTGGGCTTGATCTTTGAAATGATGAGACTCATGTGTAGGGTTTAGGTGGTGACTTATATGTGTAAGTAAATCAGGGAAGAAAGAAATGATGTGTATGTCAACAAATTCTAGATCATGCTGAGAATTAACAATTGCTTTTTGGCTTTTGGTCCCCCTGAAACAGTAAATTTCTAGTCAGTTAAATGCTGTCACTCAGAAGGGGGTCATAATGTTCGCTCTTGACAATGGTGATTTATGCTCAGGAAGTGGAAGCATTCCCTCGCCCGTGCCGCAGTCTGGACCTGGAATGGTCTTCTCCCATAGCCACACTCAGAAGTAGGCCCCTTGAGGCCAATTCTGAGAGGTGGATCTGGGAGCGGAGGGTGGGGGGAGAGGTAAGACAAAGAGTAGCGTGGTGCTGGGACCTGGTCCCTTTTGTCAGGATGTCCTTTCCCACAAACCCAAACAGCATTCTCAGAGTCTGCCCTGACATGTCACCACTGACGCCTTTGACTCTGGAGCCTTTTTCCACGGCAATAATTAAGGCCTTGCCCCAGAGGACCCAATGAAGTCTCCTCTCACCCTACCATCCTGGGTCTTAAGTGCCTAGAAGGAGATGCGCTGTTCCCAACTGAATCCCTAGGAGGAATATTTATAGTGGACAACTCTGAGAGCTAGTTGGGGCCTAGGGAGGGGATGGAAAGAAAAAGTTCGGGTATCAGGAAGGATTTTTTGATCAATCGAATGGTGGGGAGGCAGCAGGCAAAAAACCTCTGTGACTATAGCATGACGCACAAAGAGATATTTGAAAGCTTTGAAAGCTCGACTTGTCCAGAACCGAGGAAGATTGAAACACACACACACACACACACACACACACACTATATGCTTCTTATGTAAGGGAATGTTAACCTTTCTTTAAAGTATTGTTCTTGGGGTGCCTGGGTGGCTCAGTCGGTTAAGCGTCCGACTGTGGCTCAGGTCATGATCTCACGGTTTGTGGGTTCGAGCCCCACATTGGGCTCCGTGCTGACAGCTCAGAGCCTGGAGCCTGATTCAGATTCTATGTCTCCCTCTCTCTCTGCCCCTCCCCCACACTCTCTCTCTCTCTCTCTCTCTCTTAAATATAAACATTAAAAAAATTTTCTTAATGTTCTTAAAATTATATTGGGAGACCACATTTTTTTAACTTGTGAGAATGTATCTCCCAATCTCAATAAAACGTAACTAAAAAAATCACAAACATCCCCTAACCATGACTATATTTAGTGTCAGTGACCAAAACGCATGACGACTTGCAGTATTAGCAACCTAGTGGCAACGCCTCTTCTGCCAGCCTCTTTTCCTAGTATTTCGTACATTATCACACATCTGAAAATTTTCCATGGAGCTTGTCCCCTCCAGAAAAGTGCTGGGAGCGAGTTCCCAGGCAGTGCTGCTATCATGTGCTGAAAAGAATGTGAGAAAAAGGAGATAACATTTGAAATGGGGGGAAACAGTGGGAATTTCTAAACCACATGTTGTTAGTTCTGCTTCACAGCTATGATGAATTGACAACCAATTAGCAAAAGGCCAAATTTATGTGTGTGGCATTGTCTTGGGTGGTGGCTGGATCCCAGAATGTCACGTCACCAGTTCCACATTGCGTGGCTTACGAGCCAAGGCGTTGTAGAGTCTTTGCCCCATGCTGGGGCTCTGTTCCCAGCAGAGGAGGAAATGTTTCCTTGTTCTCCAGCTTGATATAATGGCTTGTGCCTTGGCTGAGGCATCAGGAGACTGTTCTAGAAGCAGTCAGCTCTGCTTATTACAGCTGTGTACTTTGGCCTAGTATTGTAACCTCCTGGAATCTCTATTTCTGTATCTCTAAAATGACAGCAACAACTCAACAGCATTTGACTGACGACAGACTATGTTAAGATTTATTTTTTAAATGAGTTTATTTATTTCGGGACAGAGAGAGAGAGAGAGAGATGAGGGAGGGGTAGAGAGAGAGGGAGAGAGAGAGAATCCCAAGCAGGCTCCGCACCATCAGCAGAGAGGCCAATGTGGGGCTCCAGCTCACAAACCCTGAGATCACGAGCTGAGCTGAAACCAAGAGTTGGATGCCTAACAGACTGAGCCACCCAGGCGCCCCTGTATGCTAGGCTTAAGTGTGTATGAGTTAGGGTGAAGTCATGGATATAAGACATTGAATGATTATTGCATGTAAGATGACTCCAAATATTAGAGCGTCCCCATTTAGCCAATGAGAGTTTAATAGAGGATTCTGTTGATACGAATATAAAAATATATATATGTATGAATAGAGGATTCATATTTATATCAATAGACATAAATGAATGAGACAATTATCTGTGTATAATAGTTAACATATTTTAATTACCTATATATAAAATCACAAATGCTGTTTATTAATTTATAAACACTGATTAATATGTTAATAGTTTAAGTGATATAAGTAAAATCTTGGATTGCGAGTAACTTATTCTGCAAGTGTTCTGCAAGATGAACAAACATTTCTGATTTTAACTTGATAAACGAGTGATGTCTTCAATACGAGTAGTATGTGATGCCAACCATCACGTGATCAACTGAGCCAATGGTTCTTGAAATTCGCTTTGATATCCAAGTGCTTTGGATTGTAAGCATGTTTCTGGAATGAATCATGCTCACAAACTAAGGTTTTACTCTATTTAAAAATCACATCTGGGGCGCCTGGGTGGCGCAGTCGGTCAAGCGTCCGACTTCAGCCAGGTCACGATCTCGCGGTCCGTGAGTTCGAGCCCCGCGTCAGGCTCTGGGCTGATGGCTCGGAGCCTGGAGCCTGTTTCCGATTCTGTGTCTCCCTCTCTCTCTGCCCCTCCCCCGTTCATGCTCTGTCTCTCTCTGTCCCAAAAATAAATAAATGTTGAAAAAAAAAAATTAAAAATCACATCATGTTAACAATGTAGACATGTAGTCTTTACCCACTCGCAATGCAATGCTTTTAATCAGACTCTTCCAAGGTGCCTTATGCATAAATGTCTTGGTCTTCAGGCCAGTTTTCTGGAGCACATCATCTGCATATCCACCCAGGTTGCTTGACATTCAGCACTTTTTGAATCTAAGTACAATGTTGTCATTGGAAAATTTACCCCAAGCTACAAGAATCCTTTCCTTATTTGTGATCTCATAAGATAACCACTTATTTTTAAACTATAGCATGGAGTAGTATTGATTTTTAACATGATCTTTATATGGTTTGTTTACTGTGGCCTCTAACACTCAATAGTCAGGGGTCAGATCCCCAGGAATAAGTGTGTCAGATTCCTCTTTCCCCTACCTTCCTGTATTGCCAGGAATCTTCCATAGGATCCCACATTAGCATTGCTTTAGATGGCTTAAGACTAAGATGTCTTCATTTTGTTGTTCAACATAAAGTGATTAAAGAAGTTTCCTGTATTCTGTAAGGATTCCAACATAAGATGACTCTGAGGTATGATTTTGGAGGTAAAAGGCATGATCATATTTGACAATTGCAATAGAAGTTAGAGGGTATTCAAAATCCCAGCTACCATCCTCCTGACAAGACATTAATAAAATATCCTTGCCTTTTGTTCAGTTGAGACAGATTAGAGTTTTTCCCGAGGAGCCTTACCAAGAACCGAAGGAAATCTAAGAACTAAAGATAGAGACCTCCGAGGGTCTCAGTGTTACTGTTCCATTCTGCATTCTGCAGGCTGCAGGCATTGTCTGTCCTGTGCTTGTCTCAGCTTTTCCCCCCGCTACATCACTGTGGGATTGGGGTCGGTGTGGGGATGATAATAGAAAGCCCCTGGGATTTGGAGGAAGGCGAACAGAATTCAAACCAACATCTACCTCTCACTGGCTTGAAGACTTTGGATACATCGCTTCACCTGTCCAAGCCTTGATTTCTTCATCCATATAATGGTGAGAAATCTCTTAGAGAATCTTTGAAGATTCTCTCTGAAGATTAACTGGGATTGTGTATCCAAGGTTCTCAGCCCAGGGCCAGTCCGCTGAGGTAAGAGTTGTTGGACCCATTGACAACCATCAAGTCCATTTTGTTCTCTTGTGTATTTCCTGGGGTGGACAGTGAATGGGCAGGGTAAGATGGCCCATTTCCCCTTTCTAGGGATGGCTTAATAATATGGTAGCCCTAGCAATGACTCTGAACCACTCTATTACCTTTTTTCCAGTGAGGATTAAAGTTTTATTTGATATTTACTAAATGAAATACCTTTGTCAGGGGCGACCTCCAGGTGTCAAGTTAGCTTCTTTGATTTAGCATCTGATCTAGAAAAAGCACCCACCACCATGGTCCAAAGTTATTCCTCGATCTTTGGAGAGGAAGCAAGTTTGTAATTTTTCCCACTTGCACAGGGAATGTTCCCCAGACAGAGGAAGGAGAGGCACTTGTCAATGCACCTTTGCCTCCTGAACCAGCCACACATATTTCACAGGGCCTAAGAAGTCTTAGCTCTTCCATGGCCCCCCAAAAAGTAGCATCCTTCCACTTCTGTGGTCTCCCCTCAGTCAGGCCTAGCTAGGCAAGACAAAAAATTAGTTTAACTCTCTCCTAGATGGGCCTATCTTTATTGAAGAACAGACCTTGATAAGTATCTAGAGAAAGAAGGTGAGATCCTGAATCATGCCTTAGCTGAGGACAAGCACATTAAAAATTAAATTGATTTAATTGGGGTGCTGGGTGGCTCAGCCAGTTGAATGTCTGACTCTTGGTTTTGGCTCAGGTCACGATCTCACATTCATAAGTTGGAGCCCTGTGTCAGGCTTTGTGCTGACAGTGTGGAACCTGCTTGGGATTTCCTCTCTCTCTCTCTCTCTCTCTCCCTCTCTCTCTCTCTCAAAATAAAGTTAAAAAAATTTTAAATTGATTTCATCAACAATTAAATTTTTCTGAATTAGAATTTAATGGGAACTCAGAGGTAGGGGAGAGCAGATAAAGTTTAGTTGTGGAGGGATTGATGAGAAAAGAAAGATGACAAGCTGTATGGTTGGGGGCAAAACAAACTGGTAAGAACAAGGAAGTCTACTTGATGATCTGCAATCATCTGCTCTGTGCTGGCATGATCTGCCCCCACGCTTCCTTGCCCCTCCAGGAAAACCCATTTCACAGGCATTCACACAGCCTTGGTGGGAATCTAGGGAAAGTGCCGAGCTCCACATAGGTCGCCCTGGCGTGAAACCGGGACAACATCTACAGAACAGGGAGCAGAGGTAGAAACTGAATTCGATGGGAAGTCAGCCTCAAGGCTGACTATGAAGAAGACTCCTCAGAATTTGCGGATGTCTGAGGGGGTGATTTGTAGTTCTGATAAGTCTGTATATGAGCCAGGGTTGATGTATCTTAAGGGACAAGATGTATTCTCTGGGTGTCGTGCACATGATACATCTTGGACAAACTCGGCCAGTTTATCCCAGCATCTTTGGGGCAGCCTTGCTGGGCCTCAGGGGTGTGTGGCTCTAGAGCAGGGAACTCTGTACTGTATAATCTCAGAGATAACCACCATCTTCCTAGCCTGTCTCTCTCCCAGAGCAGAATCAGGACCTGCGGGCAGAATTCTTCGGCATTCCCTCCTTCCCTTGTTCTGGGTCTCCAGTCTTCATTGGGTTTACATCTACCATGTCCCTCTGAGATGGAGGTGGGCAGGTGGTGGGTCCTCACCTTCAGGATATACAGAAAGAGTTCCAGAGAAGTTTAACTGCAGGTTCCAGTATCAAAGGGAGGCTCTTCCCATGAATCACAGCATCCTGCCCATCCTAGCCCTGACTCCTGTGTTCCAGGAACGAGCTGGCCAAAGGAAGCCTGTGGGACATCTTTAGGGCATTCACTCCCCTCCTCTGCCAGACACAGAATTATCTGGTCTCTCTGTATCACCCAGATGTCTGATTCCCAGCCAGGGTCTCTCCCTTCTCCAGACATTCCAGTGGGTTTGTAGAAGTGGCCATGTTGACTGTGGAACCCCTCGGCCTTAGACCTGGCATTTTTCCCTCCTTCAACTTCTTATCAGCTGCTTCCTCAGGGAATATTTAATAGAGAAGAGCCAGGGACTGACAGGCTCACCGGCTCTGATTTGTCCTCTCAAAGCCTCAGCAGACTCCCTGGCTGATGGTTTGCCCTTATCAGTATCCTGCAGGATTTCTGCCACGTAGATCTTCTGATCTGCCCCCTCTGTTCTTCCTGTGGACATTCCCCCATCCCCTGGCTTTCCCTGCCAGGATGCTTTTTGGCAGAACTGTTGGCTTGAACTGTTGCTGGACCTCTGGGAATATGAAGACAAACATATTAAGAAAACCTTAGGTTTTAACTTACTCCTCTCTGGGGCACCTGGATGGCTCAGTCGGTTAAGCGTCCGACTCTTGATTTTGGCTCAGGTCATGATCTCATGGATTATAAGTTTGAGCCCTGCGTTGGGCTCTGCGCTGACAGTGCAGAGCCTCCTTGAGATTATCTCTCTCTCCTTCTCTTTCTGCTCCTCCCACATCTCTCTCTCTCTATCAAAATAAGTAAACTTGAAAAAAATTTTACAGGGCGCCTGGGTGGCGCAGTCGGTTAAGCGTCCGACTTCAGCCAGGTCACGATCTTGCGGTCCGTGAGTTCGAGCCCCGCGTCGGGCTCTGGGCTGATGGCTCAGAGCCTGGAGCCTGTTTCCGATTCTGTGTCTCCCTCTCTCTCTGCCCCTCGCCTGTTCATGCTCTGTCTCTCTCTGTCCCAAAAATAAATAAACGTTGAAAAAAATTTAAAAAAAAAAAAAAAAAAAAAAGAAAAAAATTTTACAAATTTAACTTAACCCTCTCTTCACCAATCAGCTTGCTCCCTCCGTGCCTGTGGCTGAGGCATTTGTAAAGTATCCCCAGAGCCTGGTCATGACCTCTGACACATCTTTCTGCCCCTTAGGAAACTCCCCCTTCTCACTACCTTTTAGACTCTACAGAATTCACTGGGTCTTCCTACTTTGAAAAATACTAGCTAAAATTTATTGAACACATTATATATTCCAGGCACTGTACTAAACACTTTATAGTCATTGTTTATTCAGTTCTTGCAGCAAGCCAGTAGAATAGGAGCTATTATTGTTCCTTCATTTTACAGAGGAGGGAACTGAGGCACCCAAAGGCTAGATAACTTTCCTACATGGTCAGAAAGGGACTGCTAACTCCAGAGTCTGTGCTCTTTTTTTTTTTTTTTGAATGTTTATTTATTTTTGAGAGAGCCAAGTAGCAGAGGGGCAGAGAGAGGGGAACAGAGGATCTAAAGTGGGCTCTGACAGCAGTGAGCCCAGCCTGATGTGGGGCTTGAACTCACGAACTGAGAGATCATGACCTGAGCTAAAGTCAAATGTTCAACCAACTGAGTCACCCAGGTGTCCCCAGAGTCTGTGCTCTTTATGTCTGTCTTACTGGGCCTTATTATGTATGTCAGTTATTTCCTTTGCTAAAAGAAAAGAACTGCCTACTTCCTGCCCACACAGTGAGTACATGAGTATATGTGGCTGGTTGTCCTTTGCCTCATATACGTAATGGGTAACAAGTAGTGTTGGATGGGTGGAAGAATGGATGAGTGGATAGGTGGATAGATGGGTGGACAGATAGACAATAGGTGGGTAGGTGGGAGATGGATGGATGGATGGATGGATGGATGGATGGATGGACAGACGGACAGACAGATGGGTGGATAAGTGAATGATGGGTGGGTGGATGGATGGGTGGATGGATAATGGGTAGATAGACACATGCATGGATGGGTGGACTGCCATGTGATCTAAGATCTTTTGTATAGAAAAACATTTTGGAATACAAGGAATGCAGATAATCCAGAGATGCACCCTCTCTGGCTGCTTTGTTGCTTTTTTGTCCAAATCCTACAGGCTGTTATGTTTGCAAGAAGAGGGCTTTCTCCAGGTACCTAAGCCCACAGAACAAACAGAGCGGCTTTGTTCCTACTAATAGTTATTTCCGCCTGCATTTATTTTCTTAGATGCTTCATGCTAACTTTGGAATTTGAAACATATTTGCTTAGGGAGGCTCAGTTTTTAGGAAGGCTAGCTGTTCTCTGATCCCAGCGGGGGCCTGTGGCCCAAACCTAGCTCAGGAGCATCAGGCTGTGGGATTTGTTGTTTATGTCTGCAAGTCTGAGGCACCCCTGTTGTGCGGAAACAAGGAAATACACGTGAACCAATATACTGCTACAAAACAGAGGCTAGAACTGGGTATAGCCCTTCCTTTTAACCCAGAACAAGTTCTGGAAAAGGTGAGCTTGCAGGATGAGAACAAACTTACCATCAGGCCTCCCTGCTCCTTCACTTCCAGATTCCCACCTATCTTCACTCTGTTTATACAGCTCTCAGATTTGTCTTCTTTTTCTGTTGGTTCCATATGACAAACTCACTCTTGCTAAAGTAGTAGTGAGTTACCACTTTCCTCTCCTGTTAGAAAGATACCCCTCAGTAAAAGCCATGTTAAACTCGAAGGAAGACTTGCTCAAATTATACCAAGCAAGTGGCCCAGGCCACTGGGCCTGTCATTCAGGCTAGCCTGTTCATTTGTGATTTAGCTTTATGTATTCTTTTATTAACCTGAAGTCAGACAGGTCTGGAGAACAACTCAAGGCCAAGTCTTTTTCTCCTTGACTCTGGTATCTCTAGAGAGGCTCTTCCTGTCTTATTCAGGACCAGGATTTGGGCACAAATATGTGAACTGCTCTCACCAACCCCACCACCCTCATTCCATGTCTCACTGGCGGGTCTGTAACTTACCAGAAATGGCCTGCCCTGCCCCTTACATGGGATCCATCTGCCTTTTCAGAGTGACCAACAGGCCCTGGTTATGAGGCCTGGGCTGCCGTGTGCCTCTGGCAGGACCTGACATTCATCTTCAGGTACTTGTGGTGCAAGAAAGTAGAGTTACCTCCATGGTAATGTTTCCAAGATATTGACTAATACATACATTTTGGCCTGGACATAAAAAAAAAAAAAAAAAAAAAAGGAAAGAAAAATTGTATTTTCCCATCTTTGGTCTCACTCTAAGCTTTTCAATAAAATCCACATGCCCAGCTCTAATCGTTTTGTCTGAGTATGTGCTAAGTGAAAATCATCTTTCCAAAAAAAATAAATAAATACGAGTTCTTTATTTAGTAAAGCGAGTTCTTTCCCTAGTGCTCCAAATCCTTTTTGTTATTGAAATGACAATGAGAGATTTAGTTGTCATATCCAATCAGCTGATTTAATGTGAAAACGAATTAAGTCTTTATGCCCCATGAACTGTGAACAAACCTGCCCATTACAGGTATGCCCCAGTCCCTGGCAATCATTTATGCCAGGTTCCGGAATTTCTTTTTAATTCAGATGGGAGAATGATTAGAGGGAGGGAAGATATGCTCCTGGCAGAAGGAAAGTTGCCAGTGTGGTGCCTGTGTGAAACTGGGAGAAAGGCATCCTGTCTTCTGGGCGGATGCAGTGTCTCCTGGTCCCAGGGCTCGGGGAGCAGAGTGCAGACTGATTTCAGCCCTCAGCCCCTCAGCAGGTGGTATGTGAGGCAGCCCCAGCCCCTGGCCACACAGCCTTGTGAGAGGGTCTCTGTCCTGCTCTGGAGAGGGTTAGTCCAGCCTCAGCTCTTGGAATGCCTGCTTTAGATTTGCCCACCAGAGACCTGAGGACAGTGAACAAGTCAGTGACAGAGTGATGAGGGTGAGAGAGTTCCCAGGCTGGCCAAAGGCTGCATTATCCCTGCTTATTCAGAGGCTTTCATCGACCATGTCTACTCAGCAAAAATGACATTGGATCTCAACCCATGCAAACTGTAAATTTCTCTGAAATCATCTATTCAAGATAGCTCTTAGCTATGTAAAGCATAATTGATAACAAAGCTGGAAGCATCCTTGAGAGGCAGTCTAGGTCACTCCCAGCCTTTAGGCAAAACCACCTCTAAACTGTCCTAGAATCCTGGCAGCTGATGGAGAGGTCACTGGTTTGAGCCTTCCTTGGAAAAAACATTAAAAAAACCTTTTTTTAAATGTTTATTCATTTTTGAGAGACAGTGACAGAGTGTGAACAGGGGAGGGGCAGAGAGAGAGGGAGATGCAGAATTCAAAGCAGGCTCCAGGCTCTGAGCTGTCAGCACAGAGCCCGACGCGGGGCTCAAACTCACGAATTGTGAGATCATAACCTGAGCACAAGTTGGATGCTCAACCGACTGAGCCACCCAGGCACCCCAGAAAAAGATTTCAGATGGACTCTCAAGGCTTCCTGAATGCTTATATTTTTATTTGTAATTATACCATGCAATACAAGGAAAATTCGCTATTAAGTCAGATATCAGCATCCTATTCCCACCACAATTCTCTTCCTCCTCCTCCTCCTTCTCCTCCCTTTCCTCCTTTTCCTCCTTTTTTTCTGGTCTGTTCCCTGGGAGACCACTCTGAAAAAGTTATTAACAAGTTGGAAGTTGTTTGAGCGAGTGCTCAGGCACCACATCTGTGACGGAGTAGAGGAAGCAGGACCAGGCAGAGTTAGAGGCAATTGTCACTGTAACCACCCTAGTCCCAGCTTAACCCAGCAGAACACGCTCCTCGCTCCCAGCATCAAAGGCATCTGTCTCAAGAAAGGACTGTGATGGGTGCAGGAAGGGTCCTATGCCCACTCCTTGGTCCAATCAGTATGGCCAGCAGGGGATGAGCAATTATGATTGGCCAGTCCTTGGTCACATGGCCACTGATATCAGGATAATGGGGAAGCTTCTTGCACAGACAGCAATATCTACCACACACCTCTAATGCTATATCTCTCTGAAAATTGCTGAAAATATTAGTGCCTTAATACAGTGACTAATAGGAGACACTCAGTAGATGGTCATCTTCATTTCTTTTATCGGCATCATTAGAACTAATACAATGTTTTCTCTAGTCTTGGGGCAAATGGGTGCTGATAAAATCAACATTGGCTCAAATCTCAGCCCCAAATTTGAACTGAGCCTGAACTTTTCTGAACCGAGAATGTTTAGCAAACATGTTACTCTAACAAATTTGATCTTTGTGTGTCCTTATACTTTATGAGCCAAAATGGGCCTGAATCATGGCAACCATCATAAGGATGCTTATCTCTCTAACAGCTTCAGTGCTCTGAAAGTATTTCCCAACAAAGATAGTCACCAGTGTTTTTCTGACCTTTTCATAGAGCCAAAGCATTTGGATAAAATGTAGAAAATTCCTGTCTCTGAACTGAGTGTCCGCTTCTTTCAGGGTCTCATTCCTAAGGATGGGTCTTATATGTCCTTCCCCACCTCAAAACCTTAGGCCTCTCCAGAGCCTCATGAAGAATTAAGGACAGAGAGGTATGGGCCTTCAGTGACAATCCCACCACCCCTAGTCCCCTGCATAGTGCTGTACTGTGCCAACTGGATATCTGGACATTCCCCAAACTCCCGGCACCCTGCCCTTTGCATCTGTAACATGCCATTCCCTCTGCAGGAACACATTCTTTCCACTTCCTACCCACCCCTCAAAATCCTATCCATTTTCAAGCCCCACCTCAATGATCTCTCCTCCAGGAAGGCTCTCCTACCCTTTCAACCAGCTGTGATTTTGACTACCTTTTAATCTTTTTATGGAATATACATTGTGCCTTATGCTGTGTTCACCTGAATGATGAGTTTTGTAATTCAACTCAAGGACATTTATTGAGAACCTACTATGTGCTGTGCCAACCAACAGGGGGCTCTTAGTAGCCTAGGTATTGCATATTTCAACAGATGAATTTCCAGGATTTTAAAAAAGATTTACTTCTAGCTCATGTTTCAGATAATACTGTCACTGCCTGCTCAGAGCTTCGCTGTCCTCAACTACAGAATGAGCTTTGGGCTACATGGTCACCAAAGATCCTTTCTCACTCAGCAATGAATCTTTTTATATTCCTTTTTTCCCCTGTTTATTTATTTTTGAGAGAGACAGGGGGAGCATGAGCAGGGGACAGGCAGAGAGAGGGGGAGACACAGAATCTGAAGCAGGCTCCAGGCTCTGAGCTGTCAGCACAGAGCCCATGTGGGGCTCGAACTCAAGTACTGTGAGATCATGACCTGAGCTGAGGTCAGATGCTTTAGGCGGCCTGAATCTTTCTTATATTCTATATTCACCTTGTCAGCACTTCCAGTGATCAATTCTGCTCCTCTTGTTATCATCCAGTGATACAGTGTGCCTCTGAGCTTCAGAGAATGTGGGCAGAAGTTTGAAATTAATATGTAATTAGCATATCTGTGTTTGCTAAACATTGTCAACCTTGTGGTTAAGTCGATGACAAGCCACCCTGTCTATCTAGACCTCAGTCACCTCATCTGTAAAGTGGGATGGTTGCAGCAGAGGCCACTATGGCCCCTTCCAACTCTGATGTTCCTTGATTATCATTCTCTGTCTCTCTCTTCCCACAAAGAACTCATTGCACTCTTTAAAGACATTGCTGCCAAGCACCGAAACACATACTCAGCCACTCCCAACCTCACTGAGGGAGATGAGTCAGTTTTAAAGTGGCTGCAACTTGGTCTAGAAGGCTTGAAGTTCAGTCACCAGCCACCATTCTCAATGCAAATTTGCTGTGGGAATCAGTGGATCAAATTTAATTTCTGGAGAGAAAAGGACAGTAGCCAACACTACTTCATTGAAAAACTCCCCCATCTTACCTCATCTCCCACCTCCCTTTGCCCTCTTTGCTGCCTCCACTCCTGGCCACGTTCCCCTGTGTGGAATGAAGCTTTGTCTGTGGTGCCATGTTGACTCTTCATCGGACTCAGCCTGCTTCTTGGCCAGCTACCCATCACTCAAAGAATATGATATTCAATGAAAATTTCAGTCTGTTAATTCCAATTTTTCTAAGTAGAAAAGAAGGGTTGTTTTTTTTTTTTAACTGACTTCCTTTTAGACTACTATGTTAGCCATGATTTCCATCTTCCTGTCAAATATGCCGGTGGGATGCCCCACATGAGAAGTCTGCACCATGTGCTTAAATGCTCCCACCAGCTGAGCTCTGTGTTTACCAAGAATCAGCCACGCTCGTCCCCCAGCCTGTTTATAGGAGTCCTTGTGACTATGGTGATGTACTTTACTTGAATATTATATAAATCAATTAAGTATGAGTACAAAGAGAGTTGTTTGTTATCTAAAAACCAAAGGAATTGCTCAGTAAAGAGTAGACAAAATTAAATTCCTAAAAATATTTGCAGTCAGTTTTGCTGTATGGCATAAGTGTTGCTGTTGTGTGACAAACAATGAAAATACAGAATCATCCTACATTCAGGTTGTTATGCACTGTCTATGTCTTCTTGTTCCACTTTGAAGAAGCTATAATTAAAAATTGTAGATGAGACCTTATGGTGGTAGCCGATGCAAAAGCGACAACACAAATGCCAATCAAAAGGCCCCAACTCAAAAGAAAAAAGTCTTAGCCCAATCAAAACATTGACTCACATAGTAAGTTTTAAGTTAAAACACAATACATAAGCTGTGTTTGAATCAATTGTTTCATGTATTACATCTAAGAAGATTTCAACTGAACATAGATGAACACCATTCTGCAATGTAGGACCCAATTATTTTACAGAACTTTTCAGTTCACAGTTTACATTCAGATCTTAGAGTGTCTCCGTAATTTTTATTATTATTATTAAAAGTTTTAAGCACGTACAAAAGTCGAGAGAAAAGTAGAGTGAACCTCCGTATCCCATCATCCAAATTTGCCATCCATGTTTCATGTACTTCTTTTTTTCCTTTCTGATATATTTTCAGCACACTTTAGATATTGTGTCATTTTTATCCCCACTTACTTTATTAGATATCTCTAAAAAATATAAAATTAAAAAATAAACAGTGTCTTATCTAACTACAGCACCATCATCATGCTTAACATAACTAGCAGCAATTCTATGGTATCCTTTGCTACTTTGCACATACTCAATTTTCTCAGAATGCCCCTAAAATGCCTTTGTACTGTTAGTTTGTTCAAATCATGATACAAATACAATGTACACGTTAGGCTTGGTTATGTCTCTTTGGTGTTTTTAAATTCAGAACACTATTTTCTCATTTTTTGTTTCTGCTCTTACTGGTGAAGAATTCTTACTTTTATTAAGAGAGATGTGAGAAGTTCAAAGTAATTGACAAGGGTTAGTGTAATGGCAAGGAATCTCAAAAAATGCCAGAATGAGCCCAAAGTCTTTCAAGGTGGTCAGTGAGCTGATGCTCTTATGGCCCACAGAAAAGATTTTACTCCTCTCTGACAAAATAAGCAGAGATCTGGAGTCTGGATTTAAAGGTGAAAGGTTTAAAGTTCTAAAACAGGTTCATTCTATCAACAACAAAGGCTTAAGCCATCAAGGAAATGCAAATCAAGACCACAGTGAGAGACCACTTCGTATCCACTAGGCTGGCTATAACACATATGACGTATAATAATACATGACCCACTAGAAATGCAAGGTGGTACGCTGAAATGGTGCCTTGGAAAAACATTCTAGAAGTTTCTCAAAAGGCTAAACAGAGCTTACCACATGATCTAGCAATTCTACTCCTAGGTTTATACCCAACAGAACTGAAAACATGTCCACACAAAACTTATACATAAATGTTCCTAGCAGATAAGTGGAAACAACCCAAATGTCCACAATGAATGGCTACATTCCTGTGCTACATCCACAAAATGAAATGTTATTCACCATAAGGAGGAATGCAGTATTGATACATGCTACAACATGGATGAACCTTAAAAGTACACTAAGTGAAAGAAGACAGTCCAAAAAGACACGTATATGAGTGCATTGATATGAAATGTTTAGAATTGGCAAGTCTGCGAGAAAGAAAGCAGGTTCGAGGTTGTCTAGACTAGGGAGATGGGGGAATGTTAGAGGGGGTGGTGGCTGAGGGGCGTAGGATTTCTTCTGAGGGTGATGAAGATGTTCGGAATTAGTGGTAATAGTTGCACCCCGCTGTGAACATACCACAAGTCATGGACTTGATACTGCCAAGGGTGAATTGTGTGGCATATGAATTGTATCTCAGCAACACTGTTAAAGCATACACACACACACACACACACACACACACACACACGCGCGCGCGCACACACACACAAAGGTTTGAGTCCATTTTTAGCCAGCTTTGAGCATGCAGAAGGACCCTGCTGGGAGGGTCCACCTCCAGAGAGGACAGGAGGCCTGCCTGTTGCTGTCACAAAGTATGACTCAGTGCCAGTGCAGGCCACCAAGGGAGAGTACATGGTCTCCTCTATTGGTCCCTACTGTCTTCTGGAGTGGGTTGGTCCTGGGTTATGAACTAGACAACCTCCTGACCTTGGTTTCAGTAAGACCATGAAAGGAAACCCAAGAGGGTCACAAAGGAAAATTCATTTTCATTTTCGCCCACCTGATTTCCCGCCGGACTGACCACATTTCCTCTGAGGCCTGCGCTAACCCTTGTTTCCTGCCTGCCTTCATGGAAGACAGGGTAGTTCGGGTCCAGATGCTTCACCCTCAGGGAAGTAGAAAGAGAGGGAGAAGCTGTGGGTCAGCCACACCACCTTGACAGCCTCCTTGCCCCCTGAGAAAGTTGGAAATACCCAGACAGGAAGTCAAAAGTGGGCTTTTCTAGGCAGTCGATGAAGATAAGACTCCATTGCCACATGGGTTCAGCCTGGGCTTCTGTGTGATTGGCGGGACTGTTGAGCAATGCCTAGCATGAGATTATAGCCAGGGAGCAGTGGGATGTTGGTGCAGACGTTTACTTGCCTGATTTTGAAATCTTCAGGCTGTTCAAACTGTTGTTCTTGTGAGAAATGGAATCTGCCTGGCCCACGCATCTCCAATTATCCCTCAGGCCACAGTATCCTATGCCCATTTGGCAAAGGCACAGGCCTTAGGAGAAGCATGTGAGCCCCCTGAAATTGCAGGGCAAGTGGGTCTTCAGAAAGGCCTCCTGGTCTGCTGTTTATAGGGAAAGCTCCATTGATGGAAGGGCAGCCGTGGGTGGGCCCAATTCCCATGAGGCTTTGAGGACTCTCCTGGGACAGCAGAGACCTTACAGTGCCCTCCATCTTTGCTCCCACTGCTTCCCATTCCTTATCCCACTCAGAGGAAGAGGAGTCACAGGCCACAGCCCTTCCTAGCAGCTCCAAGGGAACAGGTAAATAAACAGAAGACAAACATCAGTAAGAAAGAGGGCAACTCGCAAAGCAGGTGTATCCAGGGAGAAGAATCCGGAGAAAATATTAAGTGGTTGTTTGGAGCCTCGATGCTAAAGAAGTGCCCTCTCTACCCTTGCCACTCCATCCCCTTGCTCTTGTCCCCAGCCCTGGACCCCAGGAACCCGCACCCAGGAGCTGGTTGTTCTGTGTACCTGGCCTTCAACATGTCCTCTGTCCCCCCACCTCTTCTCCTTCCTCTCCACCAGCGCCCAGGCCCTGCAGTCGGGCAGGTGGGAGTTAGAATCCTTGCTGGGTGATCGTGGCCGAGAGACCAGCCTCATGCTTCCCACTTAGGCTGTGCCTGTCCCAGGAGCACTACCAGTGTGCACCTCCTGGGGCCATCCGTAGTAAGGGTTGAATGAGAGATGTTAAGCGTAGGAAGTTTTTCTTTTTTTTTTTTTTAAATTTTTTTTTTTTCAACGTTTATTTATTTTTGGGACAGAGAGAGACAGAGCATGAACGGGGGAGGGGCAGAGAGAGAGGGAGACACAGAATCGGAAACAGGCTCCAGGCTCTGAGCCATCAGCCCAGAGCCCGACGCGGGGCTCGAACTCACGGACCGCGAGATCGTGACCTGGCTGAAGTCGGACGCTTAACCGACTGCGCCACCCAGGCGCCCCAGAAGTTTTTCTTTTTTTTAATTCTCTCTTCTCTCTCTTCTTCCACTCTTTTCATTCCTTCCCCTAAACTTAACCCTTGCCAGGCTCAAGCATCAGTTGTAAGCTGGGAGTGCCCCATTTATAGCTGGTTTTCAGGGTGCCGTGCAGCACCCTCTGACCCCCTGTGCCTGGCTCTGGAGTCCCCTGAGCTGCTCCCTCAAGCCCTGTCTCATGCACAGGAAAGGGGTCCCGGCAAGGTTCAGCATATCGTCAATGGCAGCCCCACGTTGTGACTTGCAGTAATTCTGTGTTAGATGACATTCAATCCTGTGTCTGATATGGAAACAAGGGGCTTTTTAGCTGTTGCCCTTTGAGGGCCTGAACATCATCCTCCCAAGACTGGAGGCTCCTGTGAGGGGCACAGCTCTGGTTTGCTTCCTTTTCAACTTTGGCAGGCCCTTTGTGCAACAACACTGTCCACACGTGCTGTGGCTGCTACCTGGACCCATTTCAGTCCTGTGGAGGAAGCACCCGAGCAAGCATGAAGGGATTGAGGGGAGGGGGTGTTTGGTTCAATTCTAGAACTCTATAAATAAGGATTCAACCTTTCACTTTGGGGCTCACGCGTCACCCTGTAACATTGAAGCCTTGTAACTCCCCTCCAGTGGGAGCAGAGTCCCTGGGTAGGGGGAGAGGGCAGTGATCAACCCCTCCCCGCCTCCACACCCTGTGCCTAGAGAAGCCTAGGCTCTGTAGGGAGCACCCACCAGGAAGGTTTTATGCACCGAGACTCCTGCCTGTCACCATGAGGTCTCCTGACTATATGGCAAATGTCTGTCCAGCTGCTGGGAGGTCAGCCTGCCCTGCCTTGGCCCCACTCCTGAAGCAAGGGCCTCAGTAGTTGCTGGAGGTCAGCAGTATTAGTCAGGGTTCTCCAGAGAGACAGAACCAATAGGGTGCATAGACAGATGATGGATAGATGGAAGAGAAAGAAGAATTTTCCTTCTACCTTTCTAAAGTCTCAGCTGAGGTCTCTGTAACGAAAGACAGATTAACAAAAGAAAAATAAAGTTTATTGACATGTATATTTCATGCATATATGGAAGAAATTCAGAGATGAGTAATTCAAAGGTGGCTAGAATTCAGAATGAAATACCATCTTCAGCTAAAACAGAGGAAGAAGGGTGTGGGAAGGCCAGATAAGGGGTGGCCAGGAAAAGAACAGTAAACAAAAGTAGTTTGTTATACAGATTTAAGTTGGTGCTTTCTCCATTGATGAGTCTCCAGTGATTTAGTCACCCTTCTCTTTCTGGTACAGAGGAGATACCCTTAGAAGTGGAGATCTCCTTATCAATGTAAATTTCCCTTACAAAAGCTCTGTTTTTAGAGCTTCTCCTGTGTGTGCTGTTTTTCAAAATAATCAACTCAAAATAATCCTGATGCCAAAGAGGGATTATTTTGGAGTGGCATCTTCTGGTCTCCTACAATAGATAGAAAGAGGTTCATTATAAGGAATTGGCTCAGGAGATTATGAAGGCTGACAAGTCCCAAGATCCATAGGATGAGTTGACAAACTAGAGACCCAGGACACCCAATGATGTAGTTCAGTCTGAAGGCCAACTGGTTCAAGACCCAGGAAAAGCTGATGTTTCGATTTAAGTCTGAAGTCAGGATAAAAGCTGATGTCCCAGTTTGAATGCAGTGGCTCAGAAGGGAGCTGGGAGTAGATAAAGACCCGACCTTCCTCTCCTCCACTCTTCTAATCTCTTGTTAGAGCCTCCTTGGGAAACCCAACCAGAGGTCAGAGGACAAAGGAAACTGCCGATACAAATCTTCAGCCTCCTGGAGCATAGAGCATGGTGGGAAGATAGGAAAATCCATCTGAAGGGGCAAGTGGAAAATATCCAGTGCATCAGCCCTTGATTAAAAAATAAAAATCACATTCTTTTATTTAATATCCAAATCACAGCAATTCTGAGCCCCTCCCTCCCCCAGTTATAATCTATTCTCCTCAACCCTTATAGAGGGTACATGCGCCCAACTTTTCCTACCAGTAGCACACAAGTCCTGGGACATTGCCTGCTGTTGGCTTTGGCAGGATCCATGCTCTTGTATGATATATGCTCTTTTTAAGTCCTAGGTCACATGGGTTAAGAGAGGATAATTTTAGAGATTTTCAGAACTTCGTGGGTACCTTATCTATAAAAGTCACAGATGTGGCTATCTTCTAAAGTAAAACTACCTCTAGGTCATGAGTTTAATATACTAGATTTCTGGGTCATGTTATTGGACATGAAATTAGGAGATATGTCTTTATCTTCTAGTCAGGGGACGATGGGGATTATGATGTATCAGATCTAGGTTTCATATGAATTAAATATAAGGAAGATGAAGAAGTTTGAAGGTTAATATGATTCTAAGTCATGGGAAAACTCTGCTTTCAAAATTTCATGATCATTTTGGATAAAACTTGGGCCATGTCTGAATCCAAATGGCATTGCCTATTTTCAAATGGAACTGGTTTTGTGACTTTGTGAGCTTTAGAGCCAGATTATTCACTTACAGCTACTATTACAAATCTTTTCTTGAGCTAAAATGCTACATGCTATTGTAATGAACTTATGAAATTCATTGGCAACTTCCCGGCACCCCTAGACTGGGACAGATTGGCGCCCAGAAACATTTGGTGTGCCAAAAATTATCATTCTTAAAGGCTTACTACCAACATTTTAAGTCTAGAGTCCAGAATCCTTCTTTTAAGAATTGTGGTTCTATAGTCACTGGTGACAGTTCTTAGAACTACTTTGGTGACTTGCGAGTGTGTATCAATCAATGTCTACCTCTTTCACCTCCAATAGGGAGTGATGAAATTCTGCCTAATCTGTACTCATAGCCAGGATGCCTTTTTCTTTTTAAGTTTTTGAAATTAAATCCAGTTGATTTTTTTTTTTTAAATAAACTCTATGTGTATTGTGGGGCTTGAACTCATGACACTGAGATCAAGAGTCACATGCTCTATTGACTTGAGTCAGCCAGGTGCCCCACCAGGATGCCATTTGGAATGTTTTTCCTGGAAGAGAGGAAGGTGGAGAGGAGATGCTAGATGTTTCTAACATCACCTAGTGCTGGTTAGAAACTTTGGGGATATGAAAACATTAGGGGATTGTATGAGAATATTTTTGGTTACAAGGAACTGAAAATCTCAGCTCAAAAAGCCATATACAACAAAGAAAATTTCTTATTTTACCAAACAAAAAGCTCTGTGATAAAATGGCTCCCAAATTAATGACTTTCCTGCAAATCCTTATGGCAAATCTTCTGGCTTGTCCTCAGATTATCAATTTGTAGTTATAAAATGGCAGCCACGGCTATAAGTATCACATGAAAACACAACAATGTCAAATAAGAGAAATATCCCTTTGCCTCTTTCTCAGAACCCTCCAACAGGATACTCTTATTTCCTATCGGTTAGAATTTAATCACATGTTCAGGCTTCAATCTATTACTAGCAAAATAATCAACCGGACTGGCTAAATTTCATCAAGACCCAACTTCTGGAAGCTGGGGGTGGCCTCAGTACACCCCAAAGCACAACGTCCTCACCGAGGAGGGGACACTGAATTGAATGGTGGTTTAGTTAAGAAGGAGGGTGGGCACAGGGCCCATGGTAGACAGCAATCTCACAGTGCCCACTGCAAACATCTAGCCACATGCCTGAAAAAGTGTTGCAGGTTTGAAGACCCAGGTAGGATGGAAGTGATGGACAAGTCAGTAAACTCAGGGCGAGATGTTTTCTCAGGGATGCTGCCATCTGGTACTCATTCTCCACATAGGTAAAAAGAGCTCTGTTCTAGGAAACTGGGTGGAAAACAAAAACCTAGTAGATATCCTTTCAGCATATGCTTGCAAATGTAAAACAATTTTATACTTTTAACTGGATAAGTGTCTTAATGTATAGCTCTCAAGTGGATTTTAAAAGATCGAGGGGTAGAATTCTCAGTGTCAAACACTTGAGTACTCTCAAGTACTGGTTTCCCCAGAATGGTCCTCTACTCTGACTCATTAGACAACAATATGTTGGACCACTGTACCAATTGTTAATTGGGAACATGTGGTCCCTGGACCTATGAGGAAGCTAAAAACTTTCAGGTGGAGTTTTCACATCATCATAAACTGCCTACAGGTGAAAGGAAATGTTTGCTTTTCTGGGTCACACCTAGTCTTTCTACCACTGATGACTGGAGGACTGTTATTTCATAAGGTCTAGACTTTTTATCCTGCGCCAAGCACACACCTGTCTATGTGTGACTCAGCCATCGGAGAGCCAGCCGATAGCCACTTAGCCTCTCCAAACAGGCTGTTTTTTGAAAGCCCCTCAAACAGCCTCAAAAAGCCTCCCTTTTCCCATTCTTGTCCCTTCTATCAACCTGAGGTAAAATTTATAAGCATTATGTTGAAAATTTCAGGGTGAGTTTTTATACTATTTAGGCACAGGCTAGTAATTTTCCAGAAACATGGGTTACTGAGACAAATGAGTCATCTCTCCAGCCAAATTACCAATCCTTTCATGACTAAAGGCAACATTTTCTCAACCAAGTAGCTGTTGGCTGGGCTCAGAAAGGCAGAAAGAAAATTCTATCTTGAAAGGGTAAAAAATGAAATGTCTTTGCTCCATGTAAAGTCACCAGTGGGGGACATTATTGTTCATTGGTGTCCCCCATGATGTCATTTGTCAAATAAATATGTCCACCAATAGCAAGTGGTCTGTCTTCTGGTAGCACATGGCCTATTGGATTAAAGTCCTGCTTGTGGAAGGCTATCCTTCCTTCAAGCCCTAATGTGTTCCACTCTTTTATAAATATGTCTTCCTACTCTCTCAGGAAGGCAGGACTATGTAGGAGTTAAGGGCTCCAAGCTAGAGTTTCTGCATTCAAATCCTAGTTCTGCCACTTACCTTCTGTGGGATCTTAGGCAAGTTATTTCATGTTTCCTTACCTGTCAAATGGTACAAGGGTTTCTACTTCACATGTGTGTTGTGACTCTTATGTGTAAAGTAATTGGGATACAGCAAGTGCTCAATAAATGTCAGCTTATTATTATTTTTTAAGTGATTATGCCCTCTAACCCAGAAATTCTGCTTCTAGGAATTCATTCTAGGGAATTTATCATGGATTTGTATTAAGAAAACTGTTCCGGGGCGCCTGGGTGGCGCAGTCGGTTAAGCGTCCGACTTCAGCCAGGTCACGATCTCGCGGTCCGTGAGTTCGAGCCCCGCGTCGGGCTCTGGGCTGACGGCTCAGAGCCTGGAGCCTGTTTCCGATTCTGTGTCTCCCTCTCTCTCTGCCCCTCCCCCGTTCATGCTCTGTCTCTCTCTGTCCCAAAAATAAATAAACATTGAAAAAAAAAAATTTAAAAAAATAAAAAAAAAAAAAAAAAAGAAAACTGTTCCTTTAGCATTTTTAATAACATCAAAAACTAGGTACAGTCTGAGTAACCCAGAATAGGGAATTGGTTGAATAAATTATACTACACCCATAAAATGAAACACTATTCAATAATTAAATACCAGTATATTTCTAGTTATGATGTGGAATGATATTCATGAGTTATGGTCAATAAGTGATATACATATAAAATAATATGCATAGTGATACAGTATTTTATAAAAAGGATGAGAATATGTATATGCAAGGAAAGGGCATACCAGATGTTAATAATGTCTAGGATTTTAGACTATTTTTTTCTTACATATATTTTTAACTTTTCTGATATTATAAGTAATCATGTAAAAATTCAGTGAATTCCAAACTGCCTTTTATTATTTATTTCTTCAACTTGGCTGACTGACCTGAACCTGGGTCCCTCTCAGGGAACTAGAAGAAGGCTGTTCTAAGAATGGGTACCTGGTCAAGGAAAGCTCACCTTTGGGTGGGCCCAGTGACCCATGAGGTGTGAGAGGCTCTGCCCTACATGGAGATAGTGAACATCAGGCAGAATGGCTCTTTTGGGATCTAGACAAGAGAGTCAGGAATAGGGTGGGCAACCTGGCAGGTGAAGAGAACAAACCAGGGCCTGGAAGATGGGCCAGAAACACTACCATAGAGAGAAACCATGGGAGAAAAGAAAAAGAAGGAGGGTCCCTGTGCTGCCTTTGGCTTGCTTGTTCTTGGACCCATTTGGTTAAAACCAACTTCAATTTATGAGACCATTTTTGAGTGAATCTATGCGTCTCTTGGCAAAAACAACTGAACTACCAGCTGTCTTAGCACCGTCTTTCAAGATGGATTCTGAATTTCTTCAGGGCAGGCAGCATGCCTTCTTTATCATGCACATGGAGCTCAAGTCTTGACATATTAGTTGTTCATTTAAGCTTCATTCATTCATGTCCTCACTCAACACATATGTAATATGCATTTAGGGTGTGCTAAGTATGCTTTTAAGCACCAGGGTTACAACCATGAAAAAAACAGACCCCAAATCCTGGCTCTATGGATTGGTAAAGAACAATAAATAAAATGTATGGTGTGTCAGGTCATGACACATGCTAGTGAAAAAAATATATCAAGAACAGCAGTACCAAGGGTGGAGAGTGGGAAGAAGGAGTTGCAATTGTAAATAGCACATCCAGGGAAGGCCTCCCAAGAAAGAAGCACTTTAGCAGAATCCTAAAGGAGATGAGGGGGCATGCCATGCTATTATTTGGGCCAAGAGCGTTCCAGGCAGAAAAAACAGCAAGTGCAAAGCCACGGGCACAGAGAGCCTGGTATGTTAGAGAAAGAGCAATGGCACCAATGTGGCAGGAGGAAAGTGAGCAAGGGGGAGACAAGGGAGATCGGGAAGCAGGTTTTTGCGGTAACCCAGGGGAAAGGTAATGGTCACGCAGAGGAGTGTGGTAGTGATAGCAGTGGTAGGAAGAGGCAAGACGATGTTCTAGATGTAATTTGAAGGTGGAACACTGCAGGAGACATGATATCCTAAAGAGATATGACCCCAAACAAAGGTTGTGGCTTCACTTTCCAGTTTTAGATTGAAGGCCAAGGTTACCCCTCAACATGTCCCTGCCTGGAAAAACTATTGACCTTTCTGGCATAACATGACTCATGTTGGTTTTAAACAATAGGACATTTCCCTGGCCCTCTGCCTGGATGAATATTCGTTCTCAAACTACTCCCACCTTTCTGCCTTTCTGACTATTCACTAATAGCCTGAAATAATTGAATTGTCCTCTTCGATATCTACTTATCAAGTTTTTGGCAAGCTCAGATGAAATAGCGAAATTCCCCTTTATTTTTTTTTAATTTTTAAGTTTATTTATTTTGAGAGAGAGCATGTGCGCACCGAGAGAGAGGGAGAGAGAATCCCAAGCAACCCCTGATGTGGGGCTCAAACTCACAAACCTGTGAGATCATGACCTGAGCCGAAATCAATAGTCAGATGCTTAACCAACTGAGCCACCCATGCATCCCAAAAAAGTCCCTTTAAAAATAATCCACATATTTATTTTTTGAAGATGGAAAACAGACTCCCCATAGCCTTGGAAGGGAGTAGAACAAGGTGGAATGGAAGGGAGATGGTAAGGAATGCTCAGGTTCAATGCTCCTGGTGTATAGTCGCCCTTGGCTTGAAAGCTGGGAAGACCCTTGGGAAAGTGATTAAGGTTCCTCTTAATATGCTGTGAATCACTGCTGAGGAACATCAAACAGCATCATGTGACCTCCAAGACTTAACACACTTCCAAATATAGCTAATAAGTTACTAGGAAGAATCTTAGCCCCTTAAAAAACACCTCACTGAGGCTGAACAACATAGCTTCTGTGAAATCAATAACCAACCCTTCTCCTCCACCTCCGTCCCCCACCAACTGAACACTGTTAATCATAGGACGACCAGACAGCTCTGAAACATACATTGTCCCCATCTTCCCAGCTCCTAACAAAGTGTTCTGAATATGAGTTAATAACAGGGAGAAAATTATGCTCGAAAGCATGCCAGGAACGGGGCTGTTGAATTTCTGAGTCAACTAGAACTAGAGCTAGTATCTGCTAGAATGTGTGGTTTAATTGCTCAAGGTCATTTTCAAGGAGCTGTACTAGAGGCTGACAAGCTTTATTGGAATTATTGGAATTTTTTCAAGCTTGGTCTTGTTGGCCCTCTCTCATGTAGGCGTCAGATATAATATCAGAAGTCTGACTGACCAAACTTCAAGTCACATATTTTCTTCCTTGCCTGTGCTCACTAGTTTTTCCTAAATCCATTAGTTCTAGTGTCAAATGATCTGGTTTTGAAATTTCACTTTACCACTAACTGGTTGTATGGTCTTTAACAAGAAGCTTAACAACACTCAACAAATATTTATTGAATACCTACTGTGTTCAGGTTCTGTAAATATTGAAGAGTATACAGTTGTTTGAGCCTTGGTTTTCTCATATGTAGATGGCACTAATGTCTCCTCCCTTGATAGTACACTCAGCAGGGAGTAAGATTAGGGGGAGAATTAAGTCAGATGCTTGCTCAGCAGCCGGCACATAGTAGGTGCACAGTGAATGACATCCACTACTGTAATTTTAAGAAAAGATGTAGATTTTAAAAAGGGGTAAGGAACATTTTCTCAATCTACCACCCCTTGAACAGGCAGGTAAGAAAATCTGGTCCTCTCTGAGAAAGTAAGCAAAAGTTGACTCTAGTGCTTTACAATCTTTTGAAATGGCCTCTCACTGGTTCATGCCTATGTTTCTTTGATGATTAATTTTACGTGTCAACTTGACTGGGCCATAAAGTGCCCAGATATTTGGCCAAACATTATCCTGGGTGTTTCTGTGAGGGTGTTCTTAGATAAGGTTAACATTTAAACTGGTAAACTGAGTAAAAGCAGATTGCCCTCTCTAGTGTGGGTGGGCCTTATTCAATCAGTTGAAGCCCTGAATAGAACAAAAAGGCTGATCCTCCTCCAGGTAAGAGAGAATTCTTTCCTGCCTGACTGCTTTCCAAATAGGACATCAGCCTTCTTTCCTGCCTTTAGCTGTGAACTGAAACCTCAACTCTTTCTGGGTCTTTAGCCTGCCAGCCTTCGGACACAGACAGCGTCACTAGTTCCCCTGGTTCTCAGGCCTTTGAACTTGGACTGAAAGTAAACCATTAGCTCTCCTGGGTCTTGCTGGCTCACCCAACAGGTCTTGGGACTTTCGAGCCTCATAATCACATGAGCCAATTTCTTATCCTAAATCTCTTTATATATATATGTGTATATATATATATATATATATATATATATATATATATGTATATATATATATATACATATATATATATATATATATATATACATATATATATACACACACACACACACACATTTACATTTATATATAAATGTATTTATATATATACATATATATAAATATATATGGTGTATATGCATATAGTCTCCAATAGACTATATATACACATATATACACAAATAAAGATATATACATACATGTATATGTATGTACACAGAGATAGATATATACATATCTATAGCATATGTATGTATACATCCTATTGGTCTTTTTCTAGAGAAACTTTTTTTTTTTTTTTTTCAACGTTTATTTATTTTTGGGACAGAGAGAGACAGAGCATGAATGGGGGAGGGACAGAGAGAGAGGGAGACACAGAATCGGAAACAGGCTCCAGGCTCTGAGCCATCAGCCCAGAGCCCGACGCGGGGCTCGAACTCACGGACCGCGAGATCGTGACCTGGCTGAAGTCGGACGCTTAACCGACTGCGCCACCCAGGCGCCCCAACTTTTTATTTTTAGAGAGAGAGCATGCACATGTGAGCTGGGGAGAGGCAGAGAGAGAGGGAGAGAGAGGGGGAGAGAGAGAGAGAGAGAGAGAGAGAGAGAGAGAGAGAGAATCCCAAGCAGACTCTGCATTGTTGTGCAAAGCCCAATGTGGGGCTCAAACTCACCAACCATGAGACCATGCCCTGAGCTGAAATCAAGAGTTGGATGCTCAACCAACTGAGCCACCCAGGTTCCCCTAGAGAAAGGTTTCTAATACAGTTCCTCAACTGATTTTCTACCACTCCCCATAATCTATCCTGTATACTCCAGCTGGGCTAAACCCATAAATCTCCTTGGCCTCCCATGCTCTCATGTGTCTTTCTGCCTTTGTCCAAACTTTGCCTTTGCCCTAAAGCCCTCCTCCACCCTAATCTTCAGGGTCAAGTCCTGCTCTCTTGTGAAGACTCAACCTTAGTTTCACCTCACTCAGAATGTAATGCTTTTGAATTGGGGCCTTCTCTGACAACTCCCAATGCTTACTTCATTCCAGCACCTATATCCTGTCATTTATTGTGACTGTGACTTTATCTGGCTCCAACAATAGAAGGTGAACCCCTTGATGACATGGGTGGGGACCTATTATTCATGGTATCTAGCGCTACGTTAGTTGCATAGGAGAGAACCAATAAGTGTTTGTTGCAAGAATAAAGGAGTAAATGATTGAGCAAATGAACAAAGGCATCTCTTTCCCCATTGAGATATAAAATACAAAGGTTAAGAGAAAAGTTATCCTAGAATCATTCAGCCAAATCAATGAATTCACGTGGTCACTAGCCACTGGCTTCAAAACCCTATTGAACAAGGGCTTCACAAAGAGCAGTACAGGTTTGGAGTAGATGTTGAGGAGAGAAATATCCCTTTCACAAGCCAAGAAAGCATATGGGCATATTTCCTTTAGTTTTGAGTGAGGTAATATTTCTAGAGTGATTCAAGATAGTCCTCCTTCAAGATTTTTGAAATTGAAAAGAATAACCATGGCCAATTCTATGAGTGAAGGAGGTTCATAAGCCCCAATAAAAGAATGCAATGCAACTTCAGATCCCCCACTGACCATGAGATTTCTTCCATGTTAAATACTTACTACTATAACGAGCCCACCTGTGAATGCCCTTTTGTAATTCAAGATGAAAACTCCACCCTTCCACGGAGGCAGTCCTAGCTAGAGAGGGTGGAAGGCAAGGCCCACACAAAGTGATGCAAAGGGTTCAATGCTAATCAAATCTTCCATGGGCCGCTGCTCTTTGTCCTGAGATCCAAAGGGAGATGTTGGCAGATCCGGGTCATCTGTGACCCGTCACGCTGAGATTCAGAGGGCAGCTGCCATGGATTCTTACTTCAGAAGCACCATTAATGGCATCACAGGCAACCATGTCCTGTTGGTGCCTAGGAGGTCTCAGTGAGACGAAGAATCCAGAAGACAAGAGATAACAGAATTGCAAAGTTAAGAGTTAGGGGCAGATATATTTCCTGATGGGTCAGGGACTTGTAGGGAAAAGAGAAGAGAGTCCAGCAATCCTGGGCAGGTCAGGTTGGGCTAAGGAAGAGCCTGGGATAGAAGACTGCCCTCTTATCCTAGACATCTGGAGTTCTTGTGTCTCATCCTAGTGTCTGCAAACCCAGAGAGGTTTTCCTAGAGATGAGGAGTCTCCTCTTGACATCCAAGGGTCAGAACTGGGGAGAGCAGTGAAAAGAGGTTAGTGTGCTGTGGACAGATGAGTGGAGAACTAGAAGAAATTGGAATCCACGTGGAGTATAAGGAGGTAGCCTTGCACATGAAGAGGATAAAGCACCAACTTCATTTGATTTGAAAAGTCTCATACTGCCAGGATCTGGATCTCAGAGATAAAACTCTCTTGGCTACTCCCAGTCACTTTCGAAGCTGTTAAAACAGTGTTGTCATAACACCACTCTAAGAGCCGTTAAGTTGTGTATGGTGTGGTCCAGACCACAGAAGCAATAAGAATTTAGTACCCTCTATTAACTAAATTTTGCCTTTAAATTTTCTTCCAATTTATCATTTTCAAGATACCTTTAGCTTTAAAAAAATATATTGTCATCTCTTGCTTTCCAGAAAGTGGCTGAAAATATCTTACTATTCCAGACGAAATAAATCTCTCCATAGCCAAGCATGTGCCAGGGAGAACTGGGCTCACTTTTTTTTTTTTTTCTGCCTCCTTAAACATATCTACCTTTAACAAATGTGTTGATTAAGTACATTTAACAAATGTGTACTGATTGCACACAGTGTATTTTAGTATATTCAAGCCATGAATTGCCCAACATTTTATCCAAGAAGTAAATGTCACTGTGATTAACAAAACCTTGAGTAGTTTAGGTAAACACAGATTTCATTGTATAGAATCCCTTTGCTCACATGGCATTGTTTATACATTGCCATGGTCAGTTCCCGGGTCCCTACGTTCAGCCCTGGCTCTGGGTTTCCAGGTGATGTTGCAGGATTTTTTGCCACAATATCCAGGATTCATTGTCTCACCACTTCGAAGAATGAAGAGATGGACACAAAATGAGCAGCAGGCAAACGTTTATCAGAATATAAGATTAGAAAGGAAGAATAGGAAAGCTCTCTTTACAGACGGGGAGGGGGGACATTCGAAAGTGAATGCCTGAGGACTACAGGCAAGGCTCCTTGTTTTATAAGGTTCTGGTCAGCCCTGTCCCTCCCCTTCCCCTTGTTCCTTCTCAGGTTCTACCCTTATTGGCTGGATAGCTCTGGGTGCTGGGTTGTCCATTCCTGACTGGTTGGACTCCATTATATGAGGGGTGGTCTATGGCCATACTTAGGTCTTTTGTCAAATTCCTGAGCGGATACCTGAGGGGGAGTAGGTAGGGTCTGTTAGATTCTTAAGAGGAACCTTATGCCTGAGAGGGTTTGCTGTAGTCAGACACTCCCAGCATTGTTCCAAAATATGTGTTTTTCCATACCCAGGGACCTCAGGTCCTATGCTTTCCCTCTCTGCCTATTTTATCTTATCTTTTCCTATCATAGTGGTGTCAGGGACACAGTTCTCCTTGCTCTGCCCAGATTCGTTACCACTGAGAACAAGAGCATTATCTGGTTTTCCTGGTCTCCAACCACACCTAAACCCACATCCTGCAGGACCCCTGTGTCTCAGCTCAGAGGGAGAGGAAACAGTAGTGCCCCACACATGCCCCTGGAAACCCATCTGGATCCCAGGTGAGAGGAGACCCTCCTCAGATTTCCAAAGGCCTCCCCCAACCCTCTGCCCAGACCAGAAGT
The DNA here is from genome assembly GCF_028749965.1 of Puma concolor. Classification (NCBI taxonomy): domain Eukaryota; kingdom Metazoa; phylum Chordata; class Mammalia; order Carnivora; family Felidae; genus Puma; species Puma concolor. Next base: position 80,826,140 of record NC_141674.1, read on the forward strand.
GAGCCCTGCTCCCGGCCCACCTTCAGGAGGCCTCAATCTATCCCAGTCCTGGAAGAAAGGTTGCTTATTTCCCAGGGTGGGCTTTGAGAAAGCCTACCCAAGGTCTGGGTGGCCCTCACCTCAGGGAACAAACAGTACCCAGAGTCACCCTTCAATGACCCTGGCTCATGGAGGAGGCATGATGTGAAAAGTCCCCAAATCCTCCCTCTTTGGCTTTACAATGCATTGTCTTATTACTTCCAGATGTTTTTACTAATAACATTTGCTTGATCTAATGTAACAGTGAGTTTGTGTTCCCCGAACATCTAGTGGATGTGGGGAAATAATCTAGAAGTGAGTGAGAAAATTGAGTATTTTAGACTAAATACATTTTTGCCTGGATGATTCTCACAGTTGATAATCCACCCACGACAGCATACAGATTGGAAAGGAACAAATAAAACTATCTTCATTTTTAGATAACATAATGGCTAGTGTAGAAAATCCCAAGGAATCTAAGAACAAACAAACAAATCCCTCTTGGAACTAATCGTTTAGCTAGGTTGCAGGATACAAGATCAACATTCACAGATCAATCATAGTTATATATCATATCAATGACCCTATGGAAATCAAAATTTAAGACAGTACCATTTCTAGGGTCCATCCTACACCTTCCAAGGGAGTGCAAGCTCTTTGAGGAGGGGTCTGCTTCTGTTGTGTACACGTCTGTATCCCCATCCCCTAGAATAGTGCCAACAGATTGTAGGGACTTAGAAAATATTTATGGACCGAGTGACTGACGGTTGATTAAACAAATAATGAAAAAGAACAGAAACAATCTTGCATACATGCAAAGAACAGGTCTGAGCTCCTGGTAAGAACAAGGCAGCGATGTTTACATGTGCATGTTTTATACAAGGTCCACCTCACAGACCTTCATGGGCTACCCCGTAAGCAGCCATTTGTCCTTCTTCAGAATTGCTATAAATAATGCCAAAAGGGTCACTGTGCAGTACCCTCCATTCAACTCTAGTTAAAGCATTTCCTGAGCCATACTGTGTGGCTGGCACTGTGCTGACAATGGGGCTTCGGAGATGAGCAAAGCCCGCTTCCTACCTAGAAGAAGCTCCTGATGCGGCTGGGTGAGACAGACAGCCAAGAGGATGTTCCCATCGGTGAGGACAGTGAGCAGAGCAGAACCCAAGTCTGGCCCGAGGGTGACGCAGAAGGCTCCCCAAGCCATTAGATAGATGGGGAGATGGGCAGACAGGCAGATAATCACTCCTGAGAGTGTAATTTCTGTCACACAGCCTGCTGAACACTACTTGCAGGGTCGTCTTGGTGATTCTTCTACTGCCCTGAAAGGTTAAGTTTATTCTTCCACTCACCTGAGCCTGAGAGAACAAGCAGCATTAGGCAGGTAAGAGGAAGGGAGAAGGTGCTCCCAGGTCAAGAGAGGATTATGGCCAAAAGCAGGGATGTGTGCCCTGCCTGGGATGTCTGAGGGTTTTCCAGCACAGATCCTTTGTATTACTGTGGAAAACTAGACCAAGACTGAGGTGGGAAAGGAACCAGAAGTAGTTTACGGGAGCCAGACCCTGGAAGGCTTTGTTCGCAATGCCAGAGACTGTCAGTGACCTTCAGACGGGGCTCTGTGGAAGCCTGGCACTCACAGGGCTCGGCCACGGTGCTGCAAATGTTTTGGTTCAAATTTCCCTCAAGAGGTTTTAGAAGAATGTTCGTGCTTTGCCCATACATCCTGCTCCTTAACACTTGAGTGCACACCTGCTTGCACTAAGCTCCCAGCCCTTGCGTTCCTTGAGATCTTGCTCTGACCGCCTGAGTCCACTGTGCCTGGCCACGTAGCTGGTTGCCCACACCCCATAGCCCTCAAATAATACAATTGGGTCTAAAACCCCAGCTTCATTTCCCCTCGGGAGAAATAACACTGAGCCACGTGGCCTGTGCTGGCTCCCAGAGCTCCCCGGTGGAACCAAGCTCTGGTTGTCCACGGAACAATTGATTCCATCTCCCCCTCCCCCCGCCCCCATTCCCAGTATCACATCCCTAGCCCCTCTAGGGGTTTTGCAGGAGCTCCTCCCAGAGAAACAGCTGCATTTAAATCCTTGTATCAAGGTCTGTTTCTAGGGCAGCCCAAGCTAAGACACGTGTGCACACACACAGTATCTCTGGGAGGACTCAAAGAAACAGAACAGTGAGGAAAAGCAGTGGTTGGGTATGAGGTGGAGGGAAGTTTATTAATCATTAAATATTATTTTTTGCCTTTTGGCTTTTGGACTATATCTATGGATTTTCTATTTAAAAATACTTTAAAAAAAAAAAAAAGGCTACCCAAAAGGTGCTTGTGTGGTTCATTCAGTTGAGCGTCCAACTCTTGATTTCAGCTCAGGTCATAATCTCAGGGTCGTGGGATTATGCTCAGCGTGGAACCTGCTTAAGATTCTCTCTCTCTCTCTTTCTCTCTCTCTTTCCCCTCTCCCTCTGACCCTTTCTCCACTCGTGCACTCCCTCTCTCTAAAATAATAGTAATAATAAATAAATAAATAAATAAATAAATAAATAAATAAAAGGTACCCAAAATATGTACCTTAAATTGTTAAAAAATCAACGGTAATTTTAAATCAATAAAATCATATGTGCTGTGTATCAAATGTTTACCTATTGGTGACTGCCAGCGCATTAATTCATGCTGCCAGGCAAATGCTCTTTGATATGCTCAGAAGAATTGACCTTTTCTGCTAATTTGATTAATGATTTTGAATATTCAGTAAAGCTATCAGTGAGGAGAAAGACTATCTCTGGGTGATTTCTTAAAATTAAGGTCTGTTGGGGTGCCTGGGTGGCTCACTCGGTTAAGTTTTCGACTTCGGCTCAGGTCATGATCTCGCGATCTGTGAGTTCAAGGTCCCCGTCGGGCTCTGTGCCAACAGCTCGGAGCCTGGAGCCCGTTTCAGATTCTGTGTCTCCCTCTCTCTCTGCCCCTCCCCTGCTCATGCTCTATCTCTCAAAAATAAATAAACATTAAAAAAATTAAAAGAAAAAAATGTCTCCACCTTGACAGAAATAGCAGCTAGCAACTTTATTACGAGATTTTTTAATTGGAAAAAATGTACACACACTGGCTACTTTTAGATGGCATCCTTTCCCAGGAGCAAAAGAGAGAGAAAAGAGTGATGGAGAAAGTAGGAGGGAGGGAGGAAGAGAAGGAAGAAGAAAGGGGGAAGAAAGCAAGGCATACGAGGCCCCTCAGCAGCCACATCTTGTGGAAGTAAGAAAGGCTGTTGGTCTGCACGCTGCTTCCCTGCCTCTGGTAAGGTAGTGAGGACTGTACATAATGCCTGCCCTTACCTCTCCGGCCTGCTCCACTCGGCCCCCTGGCCCCTTCCAGCTTTCCAAAGCAGACTCTGGGCCCCTGGGGTGGGGCTCACGCAGCCAGCTCAAGAGAGTCCCACGCTCAGGTCTGTGGGGCCCGGCCCCTCCCTGCCACCCCGAAAGCTCACAGTGGGGGGCCTGGAGGGGGACCCCCCCAGCCTCCTTTCCAGCTGTATGCCTTGTCCTCCTGATTTCTCTTCCTGGGTGGGGGCAGAACCACTAAAATCAGAGAACTGTTCTCTTTGGAGAAGAAGTCCTTCACCTCTGAGGAGGGACTTATGTGCCTACCCTCACTGTTGGTGTTGTCCCTGTGGGCTGGCCAGGCCGGGACACGCTGTGGACTCGACTCCTCTCCATCCCGATTTCTATGTAGGCAATCCCTGGTTGACATGGAAGGCCAGTAAGTCTGGAATGGGAAAAAAGTCACAGAAGGGCAGCACTGTAGGGGAGGAAAGGGGGGTGGGAGGGATGCTAGCTTGGGGTGAGTGGGATGCTCTGGGGTGATCCCAAGCCCAGGCCCCACGTCCTCTGCTTCATCAGCAGGAAGCTAAGGAGTCCAAGCTTCAGGGTCCCTTGCTTGCCTTTCCAAAACCCCGTGCTTTAATTTCATATTTGTAATTTTATTTTATTTCTTCCTTAAAGAAGACATTCCTAAACTATAAGGGCTTCAAGGACCCAAACGAAAGCCAGCCCTTATCACCAGCTGGTTTGGAGCCACTCTCCTCCCATTATCACTTGCCAGGACGACTCCACACCTGGCCTGCTGGTCTCCCTAATTACTACTTCCCTGACTCACCGGTCTCACGCCACGGGTCCCCTTGTTCCTCAAACACACCAGGTGGTGGCCAAGGTGTCACTCTCTGCCCTGGCTGTTCCCCCTGACCAGAATGTTCCTTTCCTGATGCTCACCTCCTATATCAGCTCTGGTGGCACCTTCTCCATGAGCCTTCCTGGAGCTCCCTAGTTAAGGTGAAATTCCCTGCCCCCTCCACCCTGCAGCACCCCACCCTCCAGATCCTACTAACTTCCACGTCATTTATCATTTAAGATACCTCGCAACCTAGCTACTGATTGCTTCTTTCCTGTACCTCACCCCACACCATGAGAACGTAAGTCCCATGAAGAAAGGGAAATTCAAAATCTGTTTTGTTCACTGATGTCTTCCTGGCGTCTAATACATAGTGCGGGAGGCATTTGGTTAATATTTGCCTCATTAATGCATGAAGTTGCAACACCTGAGGCAGGGACCCTGCCGGCTGCAGTGTGGACACAAGTCTGGCCAATGAATATCCAAATGAGAGAAAACAAAGTTCCTTCTCAGACGTGACTCGGCTTTACAGGCTGGGGAGGTCCCCGGACCACAGGCTGAGGACACAGGCGCCAGGACATCCTGGCCCTGCCTATCTGCCTCAGGATGCATCATCTCATCCCTGGACAGTGCTGCTACCCAAGAAGTATCCAGAACTGCTGAGCCTGGGATAAGAGAGGGGCTGGAGCCTGCTGTCTGTCTCGAGGGTTGGTGGCAGGGACCGTGGGACTTTTCATGTATGTGTCCAATCCTAGGAGAGCATAGCCAATTAGTAATACGGCCAAGAGCAGAGATGTTTACTCAGAGCCGGGGCTGATTTCCTGCCTTTGCACATCTGGCAGACACACACCCGCTGGCCTGACCTGGGGATGCGGTCGCGGAGCTCCCTCGTATGAGGGCCTCGTGTCGTTTTAACCCCATGGGGACACATCTCTGAGTGGGATTTGTCCTGGCGCTGGGAAGAGGGTGTGTGTCTGTGAAGTGCAGGGTGTGGGGGACACCGAGATGTCCACGAGGCACCCCCTTCCTGGAGCGGGTGATCCACAGTCAGCCGATCAGGACCCCTCCCCCCTGCAGACAATGCTGATGACATCATGGTGACCCCGGGCTTTATGTAGTCATGTAGGGTTGCCAAAACTCTTGGTCATGCAGCTTTCATTTCATGGTCATCCAAACCTGTGAGGAAGACAGACCAGGAAATATCATCCCATTTTCCACAGGAAGAATGTGAGGCCGAGTGGCTAAGGGATGCACAGGGTCACAGAGACAGCACAGGTCAAGGAGAGACTGGCTTCTGCAGTCACAGCCATGCCCTGTCCCGTCTGCTCAGTGACATGGGCCCTTTACATCCCAGGTTTAACACTTGCCGCTTCAACTTTTTCCTAGAAGCCTCCAAGCCCCCAGGTGCAGTGACTTATTCCCGAGCAGTGGCTGGAATCAGTCACTCAGCTGGCAGAACAGTGCCCCTGGCCTTGGTGCCCCCAGCACACTTAGCTTGCTATCCTCTAATCACTGTCGGGACACCGTAAATGTCCTGCCATGATTACCAAATAAGAACAAATAGAAAAAGACATTTCTTTTTGAAAAATGCTCTGAGAGTCAGTACAAATTGAAGGGGCCACAGCTGGGTAAATTTCATGATGGGAGGAACCAGGCTGTGTACGGAAGTAACATTCACGGCTGTCTTCTCCTACAAGCTTGCAGGTGTCAGACGTCGTGTTGAGTGCTTTGCACGCTATCTCATTTACGCCTCCCGGCTGCTCTATGATGTAGGTGATACTGTTATGCCTATCTAACAGGTAGGGAAACTGAGGCCTAGAGTTTCATTCAGTGCTTAAAGCCTTACTGCTGGTTAGCAGTGAAGCCCAGAGTCCTATCTGGGGTCTGTGTGGTACAGCCCAAGTTCTGAACGTCTACATTGTACTGCTCCCCCACCCCCACCTCCCGTGGGAATGCAGTTCAGCAGCCTGTGAGGAGTCCTACACGAGTCTGAACCTCCCCGTCTCTTCATTCATCCTCTGGCTCTCCGTCCCCTCTTTCTCCCCCTTATCTCAGGGTCTCTTTCTTGGGCTGACCTGGAAACTCAAAATCTGTCTCTTTTGGTCATGCAAACGATCTATTTGTTCAACACATGGTTTCGGGCGACTATCCTGTGCCGAGCTCCATTCTAGACGCTGGGGAAATGGCAGCAAACAAAACAGACAAGAACCCCTGACTTCACAAGGTGATCATGCTAGCGGAGAGATAGCCACGAGCCCATGTACAAGGTAAAGTCAGGGAGAAGGCTGTGGGGGAAATAGGGCGAGATGAGGTGGGATAGAGAAGGATGGGGCGCTGCTGCTCTTTGAGATGTGGGGTCAGGGTAGCTGTCCCTAAAGAAAAGGCTTTGGGGCAGAAACCAGAGTCTGGCAAGGAGGAAGTCACACTGCTGTCAGGGGAAGAACATCCCAGTGACAGGAAGGAGCTTGGCATTATCTCCAGATTTAGCAAAATAATAGTAATAGTGATATAAAGAAATAATGATATAAAGAAATAAGGAAAAATTGGGCACCTGTTAAATTTAAATTTCAGGTAAACAGTTTAATTTGAGACATATTCATACTAAAATAAATATTTGTTGTTGATCTGAAATTTAAACTTAACTGGGAATCCTCTTGCTTTATCTGGCAACCCTCGCCTTGTGTGAGTTTATGGAACGGCAAGAAGACCGATGTGGCCGAAAATGAGGCAGCAAGAAGGTGGAGGGAGACGAGGAGGGGAACTTGCGGACGGGAGGGAGGCTGACATTTCAGACCTGGAGAAACCATCTAAATATGCTTCCAGTTGTCCCGGTGGAATTTCCTCTGGGTTGTCCAAGAGAGAACCGTGTCCTAGGAGCTATAAAAGAGGAGATAGGAAAGCAGGCGCCACAGGAGGAATTATCTAGTCTGGGTCACAGAGACGTTTGGGACTGCATCATCTCTTCTCCAAAGGCGAAGCTCTAGGAAACCTCCTGACGTCAACGTGACCCTGTGTCTTTGACCCATCAAAGAAGCTGGACCCCGAGCAGACAGAATGAAGGAGGTGGCATGGAGCATGAGCCATTAGCCCAGGGATTAAGCTGTAGGAAGTGCAGGGCTGTCAGTGGGGGAAGGGCATCTCCTCTCTTGATGGAGTAAGGAGGCGTGTGGAGTCAGAGATCAGCAAGGTGTTTGGGTTCCAGGATTCCTGGCGGCTGTAACCCGCAGAGGGGATCGAGCAACTGCCAGAAAGAAACCGCAGTGACACTTCCAAGCTGTAAGTATTAAGGTTGAAATAGAAAACACCCTTTGAGGGGCGCCTGGGTGGCTCAGTCGGTTAAGCGTCTGATTCTTGATTTCAGCTCAGGTCATGGTCTCACAGTTCATAAGATAGAGCCCCGTGCTGGGCTCTGTGCTGGCAGTGCAGAGCCTGCTTGGGGTTCTCTCTCTCCCTCTCTCTCTCTCTCTCTCCCTGCCCCTCCCCTGCACTCTCTCTCTCTCTCAAAATAAACAAACATTAAAAAAAAATCACCCTTTGAGGTTAAAATGTAAATAATCCAATGAGTCTCCTCCTGGCTGACTTCGGAATCTCCAGACAAGCAAGATAAAACCAGAGTAGACATTTCGGGGAAACTTTCCGCTATAACCCCAAACACCTACTTCATAGGTCACCTCAAGGATTAGATGGGGAAACATAGGTAAAGCCCTGTGCTTGGTATGTATGACTTTAAATGTTCTACGTCTCTACCCTATCCTACCCTCCCTTCCCAAGTTCTGGGACCCGGATGGACCTTGAGTGCCTCACAGAAATTAAAAAAAGAAACGGTAATGTCAGATCCTGGACAGCCTGACGCTCAGCACTGCAACTAGACCTCTTCCCTTTCTGTAAGCGGTAACCCCACGGGGTTCGTGAGCCTGGCACACAGCAGCGACCCGGAACGTGCTGCTGCATGCGTAGCATGGAAATCATTGGCTCATCCTTATGGGCCTCCTGGAGTCAGATTTCTCACATTCAAACCGACAGAAAAGGAAGTAGGGCTGCCAGACTGGGGCTCCAGAGAATCAGGAGCAGGCTGTTCCCCACCCTTCCCAGGCCCAGGCGGTTGCCTCATAGCCCTACCGAAACGCAGGCCAGAGAAGCAGCCGGCGCCCAGCACAGCATCTGCCTTATAAGGACATTGGCCAGGCCTGCCAGGTGTGTCATCCCCGGGTCCACCAGGAGGCCGGTGACGTCCCCAGTGAGTCAAGGCCGGGTGGGTGAAGCGGCCTCAGAAAGCCGCATGGGTGGCAAGTGAGAGTTTTCTCACTTCCCTCTCCCCTACATCTTTCCATGTGTTTTAGATTATTATCTCATTTACCTTAGCAATTGGAGAAACAGAGAAAAGGATTTTTGAATGGAAAAAAAAAAATACCCATGAGTATTACTTCAGGAACAAACGAAAGGCTCTCTGTACTTTTTTTTTTTTTCTTCCTGGCAGGGTGGGTGGGGAGATGAAACGAAGAACATGTAGTTCTGTGGACACATCCCCTTGAGAATTAACACATGGGCAGCTCCTGTCCAAGCCCAGGCAACGTCCACAGTGAGGGCCAGACTGTGGCCCTCGACCGAGGGGCGTCCTCCGGGAGACCTGGGCTCCTCCTATGGTCTCCCAAGGGAGACAAGCCAGGATTGGGCAAGGAGCCTTGGGGGAAAGCACCCTTCTGAATTATATGAAGGCAAAGCAAGGGCTGTCGGCCTGTCCAGAGACAGTGTGGAATTGAAGTTAAGTGATAAGGTTTTGAAATCATACAGATCTGGGTTCGAATCCTCAATGTGACGCTTCCACTGGGTGAACTTGAGCAAGTCAATTAGTCTTTGTTAAGTCTTTTTTTTTTTAATGTTTATTTATTTATTTTTGAGAGAGAGAGCGCACAGCGGAAAAGGGGCAGAGAGAGAGACACACAGAATCCGAAGCAGGCTCCAGGTTCTGAGCTGTCAGCACAGAGCCTGACACGGGGCTCAAACCCAGGAGCCGTGAGATCATGACCTCAGCTGAAATCAGATGCTCAACCAACTGAGCCATCCAGGTGCCCCAGTCTTTGTTAAATCTTGACTGCCCCTCGTGTGTTGTAATCGTTCATTTAACAAATACCTACAGAGCTCTTTCCAGTGCTTTACTCGCATTAACTCTTCAAATATACATAACCAACCTATGAAGCAGACTCTATTATCCCCATTTTACAGGTGAGGAAAGTAACTTGCCCACGGTCACTCAGCTGGTCATCGGTGGTATCAAAATTTCACCCCAGATTGGACCCCCTCTTGGGCCTGTGCCCCAAAATGCTACGCTGTGCCGCTGAGAGTTTATAATAGTGCCCACTTCACCTGATAGGATTAAGTGGACCAGAGCACGTAAAAGCTCCTACCGCCGAAGCACGCATGTGGTAAATGTTCAATGGACGTGACCTGTTGGTGCCCATTATCTAAGATGTGGGGGATTACTTGGAAGCAGACCTTGAGAGGAAGGTGCCAGTGCAGGTGACCGAGAAAAGTCACCCCTGGAAGAAACTGGTGCAGGAGTGGGGGAAGCAAGCAGGGAACTGGAAGGAGACACAGTTGTGAGATTTTAGGCAAAGTATTGCAAGGGAAGGATTTGTGAGTTTATCCCCATCAAGGTGGTGTTGGGCTTTGTGCTCCCAAAGGCTGTTGGGCCCTGGCTGAGGGGTGCCCTGAGGAAATGGAAACACCCAGGCCCTCTGGGCTCTGCACTCCAGTCATCCGCAGGCAGTCTTCTAGAGGAAGTTGAAGGCATGGGGCTGTTAGAAGAAATGCAGCAGAAGGCAGCTCCTCCTACCCCACTCCTGCAGCTGGGCCCCAGGCTGGACTGATTTTCACCATCTCCCTCCCCTCCCACTCTTTCTAGATTCCCTTCACTCTTCACCAGCACTCCCGCTGGTCTGGGTGGCCTTCTGGCTGAGGTGACATAGATCACCGGAGGTTCTGAACCCCCTGTTACCAAGCCCTTGGCAGGTGTGTTTGCTAGAATTGCCCATCTACAACTAGAACTGGGCACCAACAGATGTCCCAACGGATCCCCTAAGTTCCAGGCCTGTTTCTCCTCATCCCCACGATGCGGCAGCAAACCCACCTCCTCATGATGATCAGATGCAATTGCTCTGCCATGTCGGGTGTGTGCCTTGTCCCCATCTCTGCCACCACGACGACAACTCTGTTCACAGACCAGTGGTGTCAGCATGGGGGCGGCTAAGAGCAGGCCGCCTGATGTCTCCAGGTCAAGTCACTCTTTTTGCCTGGTTGTGGAGTCTCTGATTCTACAGTGGATTCTCTGTGCGTCATGTATGATATAACAATCCCTACACTTCAGGCTTCCTCTGTATACCCTTCTCCCATATCACCTCATCCCCAATCTTCTGATCTTGCTCTTTCCAGACCCCTGACCAGGTGGCCAAACCACTTGTCACAGCTCAGGATTCCCAGTATAGTCTTACCTAAAGCCATTTCTCTCTTCACAATCTGGATGACTAGCTACACTGCCGGAATCTCTGCCCATCTGGAGGATTTTCTCCCGCCCTCCTACTCTTCGTAGGTCCCCTGAGCAGAGCTGTGATTCAGTACGGTCTATTCTCAGCTCATACCAACATATCTAGTCAAGTCCTTCATGAGCTGGGGCTGGATTTTCTGTTTCTTCTCTGCCAAGGGGCCCCAAAGCAATGGAAATGACCAGACATGCGAGTCTGGTCAATTTGATCAGTTAACTTACTCCTGCTCTCTGGACCTGCTCAGGCCCAGTCCTGGTCGTGCCAGGATCACTCTAAGATAGATACTGCTGGGCCTCTCCAACCTCATGACTTGGTGGGAATGGCAGCACTCAGTCCATGATGGGTAGCTCTAGATGCAAAAATATCTGAGGACTTCTGGCAAGATGTTCAGTCTCTTCCCATGTTCAGTAGCCTGCCAAGACTTCCCTTTCAAAAAGTGCATACTTTTTTGCTGCAGATAGCATACCCCGGCTCCAGAACTTAGAGCAACTCTCCAAATACAACTTGTCAGATGCACATGGTGCTTTTGATTATCACAGATACCTCCTGCATCATGGGATTTTTCCAGTTTATGGAGCCCAAGGACTGCATGTACATAACCTGGACCTCCCTCAGAGACCTCTCTGGCTCTGGGACCAAATCAAAATTGCCAGCCATTTGAGTCCTCAGATAAATGGGATGGAGCCGTGTTCTCAAGTCCTAGCTCCTAGCCAGACTTCTAGAGATGAGAGCAGCAGCCTGTTCTGAACACTGAAACCTTGGAAATGGATGGCATCACCCCTTGTAATGTTAGAATGAGCAATAGAGCTGGCATGGAACCTTAGGGAAAATCAAGAGAGGAAGAGAGAGGATGGGAGAGAGGGTGGGAGACTGAGAATCCCGGTACACATGCTGCCTCTCCACAGGCTCTGAGATGTCACAGTGGTGAGTCAAAACCAATCTAAGTCCCACTCTTTAGCTCACTTAGTGAGCCAAGCTCAACACTTGACTGTCACTGTAGTTTGCAATGCTGATTTAAAGTCACTAGTGTAGGGAATTCAATGCTTCTGTTTCCCGTGTCATGACCCCAACCCAGTCAAATGTGTTTCTGCTCACATTAGTTCTTTATGGTCAGAACAACCAGCCTCCACATGGGTGGTATTTCTGCCCTTGTATTCACACAGTGACTTTTGCACAATCCCAAGTAGCTCTCTATGCCCCCCGGCTCTGCTTCCTCACCATCTACCCTCTTCATCCCAGGCATAGCCCCTTGGAGAAGATATTTCAACACAAGGAAGTAGATTATTGTGAAGGAAAAGAAAACACACCCTTTAAGTGTCCATGCTGTCTTGGAAATGAGGCACATCCCTCAGCTGCCCAAGATTCCCAGCTGAGGGTCGGGCAGGTTGGGCTGACCGGGAGCCAGACTTGTCCACCAGACACGTGTGTTTGGCACTTGCCTAAAAGAGAAGTAATTTTCAGCAAATGTTAAAGGGTGTTTACTCTTTCTTTAAGATGATCCATTTTCCACTAATTCAGCTGCCTTCCCAGAGCCCTCGTACCCTGGCCCAAATCACACTTTGGAAAATTAAGTACTCATTCTCTTTACCATCAGTTGTGTCCCTGGTTACATTAGAAACTGCCTGAGGAGGCTAGAGGCTATGATGGAGCCCACAAGTGCCCAGGCCTGGGGTGCATCCATTGGAGACCCATAGGGAAACGAAGTGAATCCAGGAATGCGGCCCACTGGGACCCATGGGCCTCGTCCAGTGTTTCACCCATAGCAGCCTGTCTAGTCACACAGCCTGTTGATGACGGTACCAGGACTATTGCACAAGGAAGCAAGGAGACACAAAAGAGTGGCTGGACAAGAGCATGGCCTTGGCCAGGCCTCCTTCTCTTACCAGCCATGTGAGCTTGAGCAAATCGCCATGCCTCTGTTTCCTTGTCTATAAGACAGAGAGAGCTGAGGAGCCATAGCTCAGAGCTGACAAGAAGACCAAGAAGGCAGATCGGTGGAAAGCTCATGGCAAAAGGCTGGAGTAGAATAAGTACTCAATGAACATTTAGCAAACGGAAAACAGAACTTCAAAAGAAAACCATATAAACTCAATGAAGCATTTGGTACTTCTAAGCATATTGGCACAATTTTGTTAAATATCTTGACATTTCCAATTTAACTCTACCCAGAATGCAGTTGGGAATTGGGGCTCTTGGTTCCCTAAGCACAAGACCGTTCCTTTCTGAGAGAAGGGCCCACGTGGCTTTGAACACTGTCCAGGCTGTACTGAAACATGCATTGTCCGTGCAGTGACCTGCACCCAACCCGGAAGCCAGAAATGGAAATTGGGAGTTATACAACCAGAGGCAAAATGGGGAAGTGGTCAGCATTCTGTGGAGGAAGTGGAGTGAGGTTCATAAAAGCAAAGGTTTTCCCTGTTCACAAACACTGTCCTCCTGTGGCCTCACTTGCTGTAGGTTGGTAGGAAGAGAGGGGAGAGGTGGCCTCAACCCCCCAGAGCCCCTCCCACGCCTTGGCTCATGCTGTGTCCTCTCAGTCACACTACTCTGTTGAGATCCTCATTACCTATTTATGCCACTTATGTGTGTCTGCCTGCCTGCCCATCATGACAGGTTTCTTTGGTTTCTAGAACCTCAGCAACTGGCACATCTTTTTTTTTTTTTTTTTTTTTCCTTTCATCCCCATTGCTGTTTTCACCAAACAGGCTCTGTGCACCTCTCTGTTTGTTCACCTGCTGGGTGGTTTTATGCTACGATTCCATGAATCCAGAGGTCAACGTCTAGCCAACTGGACCATATTTGCTCAGTGTTGTGGATTTAGGTGGCATGCTATGAGAAGCATCTAAGGTTTCACATTCTAAGCACTTCACATGTATCAACTCATGTTTCATCTTTCAGACAACTTCCTCAGCTTGCATTCAATAATTATCCTCACATCATGGGTACAGAAAGCAAGCACAGACAGGTGAAATAGTCTGCCCAAGGATACAAGGTAGGGAGAGGAACCAATATGCAAACCTCCTGGCTCCAGAATCCGTTTGTAACACTGCACCATGCTGCAAAAACAAAACAAACAAACAAAACATGGAAATGATTGTTCTCAAAGGCAGTGTAGTAATTACCTTTACGGGGAGGCAAGGGATAGAAATAAGAAACGGGTGAGGGAGAGATCCCTGGGTACCGGCAGTGGTCCCCCCATGACCTAGGTGGTGGTGACATAGGAGTTCACTTTTTGATGATTTGTTGAACTGCAAGTATTTCTCATGCAACACCTCTTATCAAGAGGCAGGGAGGTAGGAGGGCACTGAGCCTTGTGATTGTGCCTATACTCTGGTGTTTGACTTCTCAGCCCATTCTATTCCATGATGCAGTGGGGTCCCCAACTTTGTGTTGTGGAGACTCTGGCACCACAAAACCTTCCAAGGGGAAATACCTCCTGGGCACTGAAGGAGCCAGAGTACCTGAGGGGCTCATGTCATTTAAATAACTGTTATCCTGGGCTCCCTAATCCCTGGGGCCTGGATCTGAAAGTAGAAGCAGGGGCTTCTACCAAACTTCCTGTCAGGCAGCTGAGAGGCCCCTGGGAAGTCTTTCAGAAAAATCATCCAGAAAGGCCAGGGCAAGGCACAGCCCAGGACAGCAAGGGCCGGAGCCATGCCTGGGCCTCCAGTCCTCCATGCTCTAGTCTTGCCTGACCTGTGACCTCCCAGTGCCTCGACCCTCATCTCTGCACCATCTGAGACCCCCATGGGAACAGCAGCCTCAGACCTCTGCCTCCTCAGAGCTCTCTGGCTGGTGACAAAGAGCCATTTTCCACTTCTGCCCAGAATGAGGTTCTAGCTCTTTCATGGAATTTCCAAGTAGTGAGGCACATCTGAACCCAGTCTGAGGTAGGTGGGACCCTGCCACATTACTGTGTTCTTCTCATGGCCCCTTGCTCCTTGCGGGGGGCCCCCACAGTGTCATACCTCCTGGGAGGAATGACTTGTGGCTTTAGGGAGAGTCAGTCTCTACAGTGCTTTAGGGTTCTGGCACTGGTATGCTGATGATGACACCAGAATTCCCCTTCCACCCCCTAAAAAGCCTTTAAAGTCCAGCATGCTTCCCAGCTCCCCTTCATGGTTCCATTCCTATGAACTCAGCAGTCAGTAGAGTCCTGTCTTCCCCCCCGCACCCCACCCCAGCCCCCGCAACCCCTCTCCACCCCCCACTCCTAGGCCAGCTCAGCCTCTCCCAGGACACTCACTCCCAGATCAGCATCCCACAGCCCTGTCTGCTGACTGCCTAATGTTCCCTCTTCTGCTAATACTCAGTAAACAGTAACATCTACAGAGGGTTTACAATATGGCAGACACAATGTCCAAGGCTTCTACACATTATCTCATTGAATTCCCATTAAACAAAGCTCCTGGCACATGGGAGGGGTTCCATAAATATTTCTTGACTGGATGCATCCTCATGACAATCTTTTGTGGGAGGTACTATTAATCTCATTTCACAGGTGAGTAAATTAAGGTTAAGAGATGTTAAATAACCAGCCCAAGGTCACAATGACAAGTGTCAAAGCTGGGATTCCAAAGCATGTCTGTTTCTAGAACTTATGTACTCACCCCCATTGATTTACTGCAGTTTATTGGTTCATTCAACAAATACTAATCCAGTATCTACTATATGCTAGGAACTTTTCCATGTACAGCGGATACAGCAAGGAATAAAACAGACAGAATTTCAGCCTTATGGAGCTTACATTCTAATAAGGGAGACATACATTAAGCATAATAGATAAGCAACATTTATAGTATGAGATTAATTGTGGTAAGAGCTAATGAGAAGGAAGGGGTGGAAGGAATAGGGGTGTCATTTTAGATGGAGTGAGCAGGAAGTCCTCACAGAGAAGGGGATAGTTGAATAAAGACCTAAAGGAGGTTAGGAAGACAGCTCTTCACAAATGCAAGAGAAGAGTGACAGGTGCAAAGGCCCTGAGGCAGGAAGGTTCTTGGTGAGTTCTAGAAACACTGAGGAAGTCAGTGTTGTTACAGCGGAATCACTGACGGAGAGAATACTGGGAGCCCAGAGAGTAGTGGGGTTAGCTCATATTGGGCCTTAGGTCATTGTACAGAGTAGTATGACTGCTGAATGCCATGGAATCCAGTGGAAGATTATGAGTGGAGGTGTGCCATGTTCTGATGTGGCTTTTAACATGATTACTCTGGCCGTTGATGGAGACTTGAGACAAAGCAAGGCAAATGTATCAGCAAGGAGACCGGATGGAAGGCTATGGCAAAAACCCAGATAAGATATTACAGTGGCTTGGATTGGGGTGGTAGCAGTAGAGCTAGGAGGAGACAGTTGGTTTGGGATGGGGCTTTAAGATGGTGCCAACAGGATTTCAGACCCTCTGCGCCCAGCTGCAAGTCCCCTAGCCCCTTGGACACAGCACTTCGGAAACTGAACTCATTCTCTTGCCTTGGGAAATTTTCATCCCTCCTACACTTTTATTTCTGTTTATACTACTCCCATCCAGTTGCCCAGGCAAGAAACCTAGGCATCACCCTTGATTCCTCCCTCTGTCCACCTCCCACATCCAGCTGGCCACCCTGTCCCGTCCCATGTGTTCTCTCCTTCTTTATCCCCACCTCCTCTGCCTTCATGCAGTCCCACATCCCTCAGGCCTGGCCTCTGTCAAGTTCCTCTCCTCTGGCCTGGCCTCAGCAGACTCCACACGCACCAGATGGATCTTTAATGGGAAGCAGACCGCATCCATTTAAAACTCTGCTAAGACTGTGTTGAATAAAGCCCAAGTCCTCTGGCCCAAAGCTGTCTAAAAGAAATGCAATGCAAGCCACATACGTAGTTTGGAATTTTCTGGTAGCTGCATTTTTATGAGTAAAAAAAAAAAATAGATGATATTCATTATAAATATATGATTAACCCAACAGCATGAAAAATACTAAGGAGATATTTTATATTCTTTTTTCACTGAGTCTTCAGAACCCAGTGTATAGTTTACACTTACAGCCCATCTCAGTGTGGACCAACCATGTGTCAAGCGCTCAGTAGTAATGAGTGGGCACTGGATTGGATAATGTGGCTCTAGCTATTCAGCCAGAGCCCCTTTCCTCATGGCCTTTTCTACTGCACTGCAGTCTCCTCCCTGTTCCCATATCACCTTCCTCCATTACTTGTTCCTTGTGCTCTGGCAGATCTCATCACCTTGTAGTGCCACAAACATGCCACGCTGCTAACAACGCCCTGCCCTTGCACGTAAGTTCAGTGGCGTCCCTACCGGCTCTCGCGGACCAACTGTGCACATCTCTTCCCCACTTCCCATCCAGGGATGCCATATCAGTGGCTGACATCCTCCATGGTGGGAGTATGTTCACCACAGAAATTGACAAACACTACAAATCAGGGCTGTGGGGGCGGCTGGAAGACCATTTGTTAAACATTTAGCAGCAAATCACTGCACATAATGTTTCCCTTTCATAGCGTTCCTCTCTCACCCTTAGTTCATCTATAAAGCTTTCATCGTCCGCGGTCTGTGTATATTTGCACCCCTACTAGACTTCCAGTTCAGAAAATAGAGCCTAGTTTTCTCTATGCAATTCTTGGCACATGGTAGTTACTCTCTTCTCCTCTGCTTTTTGGTTCCCTGAACACCCGATCAAAATGGCTAGTGTATAGAAGAGGACGTAAAGAGAAGTTTAATACATAAGCTTAAAAATGAAACTTATCTGGGTTTAAATCACACTTCCTCTACTTACTAGTGATGTGGGCCCAGGCAGCATACGTAACCCTAAAGAACATTGATTTACATGCCTGCAAAGAGGTTTAAAAACATATTCACCTCAAGATTATTGAGATGATTAAATCATATAAACCGGTCTAAGAACTGGCATGTACCAAAAACTTGAAAAGGTTTAGATATTATTATTAAGCCCTTCAGTTTTATCACTTGTAGAAAGTAGTTGCTCAAAACCTTTTTGTTAAAGTAAATGTTGAATGAAATTTTAGAAGTTCCTTGTGTCTGATTCATAGTGTGTATGAGTCAGAATTCCAGCTGGAGACAGATGGCATGTATACTCAAAGGGCTGACTAAGGAGAGTTTATTGAAGGACTGTTTACAAAGGTCTGAGCAGGGCTATGCCTGTTACCACCTTTAGAACTGAAGGTGTGACGGTGGCGGGGGGGGCATCTCCCTGAGCCCAGTGAGAAATGTAGCTGCAGGAAAGGTCACACAATGGGAGTTGGCACCCACCCTTTCCTAAAGGAATCCAGCAGCCATCAAGCCATCAAGCCATCAGGGAGGGGTTGGATAGATAGCCCACCTTGCTTTCCTCCAGCTCTTCTGGAGGACCTTCTGCCAGTGCTTCCTCTTGGCCGAGCCCAACTACAACCCCAAGGGCAGAGAGCCCTTGCACAGTTTCTGAAGGGCAGACTCTTGGACAATGAACATGAAGGGGAAGGTGGAAGGTGGGCTGGAGGCCCAAAAGGAAGCTTGAGATCAGAGTCTTCTAGTGGCCCTAAACCACCCAGCCCCTGGTGCCGGGGCTTGTTTACCCACTGGAGATGACAATCATTGAGACTAGGCAGTGGTTCCTTGGTTTTGGCCTTGAATGATAACATCAGATAGCAAGCATTCATATGGGCTAAGTTTGGTTACTTAATCTGTGAGTCTGTTCCCTCAAATGCAAGAAAGCTGATTTCATTTCATAACCCTCCACTTTGTGGGTATCCAACCATTCTAAGAGGATGTTGCCTACATCCAACCTAACAGATTCCCACTACAGCAGAAATATTTTGTATCTTCAATAATTCTCTGCAGAAAAAGAGAAGAATTGGTGCATATGTACAGCCTTAATTAAGACACTTCTATAGCAATTTTACCTTTATCATCCTTATAGTTCTTATAATTTTTCACCTGTGGTCCTTTTCTCTAGTCTTCTTTTTTTAAAAAAAATTTTAACATTTATTTATTGTTGAGAGAGTGTGAGCAGGGAAGGGGCAGACACAGTATCTGAAGCAAGTTCCAGGCTCTGGGATTTCTGCACAGAGCCTGATGTGGGGCTTGAACTCATGAACTGTGAGATCATGACCCGAGCTGAAGTCAGACACTTAACCGGCTGAGCCACCCAGGTGCTCCATCTTTTCTCGTCTTCTAATCAGTCTCTAACACTGGCAAAAATCTCCTGATTTCAGAAGAACTCTTAAAATACTGGTTTATTTTTGCTATTGGTGTAATCCTGGAAATGATGTGTGGTTTTGTTGGGAAAGCCTGGAAGGAGGCTGTAATCATTTCCTAGCTTTATTTTGGAACTCTTTATCTCCTCTGTAAATCCTTTGTGCTGGCAAGAATGGTTAGGGCCAGAAGATCAGTTTCACTTTCCTATTTGTTCTGAAGTGTGGCATTTTGAGTCTTCCCTTCCCTGCTAACAATTTCTAAAAGTACTAGCTGAAGCCTCTTCCACAGGAAACAGGGAGAGGGGGAGAGAGACAGGCAGTGAAAGACCCAGATTCAACCAACATTTTGATTGGTCCCATAGACCATAAGTAAGCCCCATCAGGGCGGGGACCACATCTAAGTGCTCACCTGTGTCCCTGGTGCCTGGCACATAGCGAGTGCCTGGTATTTTGTAGAATTTGACTGAACGAATGAATGCACACTACCTGCTAAACACTTACAGGTAGGAGATGGTGGAGATCTTGTTTTTCACAGGAGAAAACTGAGGGCCCCAGAATATTTATAATGTCAGCAGTGGGCAAGGCCCCCATCTCAAGCCTTCTGGCTTTTGTGGTGCCAACGCACCCCACTGCTTCCCATCCAGGATGTGGCCTCTCTTCATCAAGCCACTTGCTTTACCTTTGCTATTCCCTCACCCAAGTTCAACTTTTCAGTAATAAGCCTGGATGACAGGAGCTTCCATGATCAAGAGCCCCTCTCCCCACAGCTCATTCCCCCGTATGTGCGGCTGTCTCTTTAATGTTGACCTTGCCCCAGGGATCTTCCCCTTCTAATCTGAAAATCTGCAGCTCTGTGGGGGGAATTCTGAGCATGTCCCAGAGACTCCTCTTTGAGTAAACTGTTGTTGAGATATTAGAAACGGTGGCTGCCCTGGAGCCACCACCAGCCAGTAGTGGCCTCTGTGACCCAGTGGCTTGGCAGCTCCTGGCGCTCTCCCGGTCTGGGGGGAAGCCCGGCTACTTTCAGGCTGTCTGAGGGTTGGTCCCCACATCTAGGCATGACCTGCTTCCAAACAGTTTCCCCTTCCTGCCTCCAGCTCGTCCCCACAGGCCCCTGAACAGCCCTGGCTGAAGAGCACCGGTGAATGGTGAAGACAGTGCCTTGTTTGGGTCGCCCTCCACCCTGCCCCCAAGATCCAATGCTTCACTGTCCAGGCTGTCTCCCCACCGGCAGCCAGACTGACCAGCTTGGGGACCTTTGCTCGTCCTGGCTCCATTCTCTGTGACGGAGGCAGCTGTGGAGCCAGCTAGCAAAGCTGTGACCGAGAGGCATGACTTTGTCTTTCTGCCGGCCCTTCTCCCCCATTTATAGGTGCCACTTTGACAAAGCCTGGACTCTTGTATGTTGGCCTTGGGACCATGTCACATTTAAGCACAATAGCCAAAATGTAATTTAAAAGGAAGTTCTTTCTTTGCTCATCCCTCATGCAAGTCATTACAAAAGACGAACACAGATAGGAACAAACATTAAATTTCCTTTTGTGTCTCCTTTGCTCATAGCTGCTCTGATGGGTCTGTGCTCATATCCCTGAAGAAAATTCCTCTACTCCCTTGTCCTCATGCCTGCTCTTTCTCCTCCACCCCCATATTCCTCCTCCCTTAAGGTTTTATTGCATAGCTTGACTTGGCTCCTCTCCCAGCAACAAGGAATCTTACTTCTCTGGAAGAGCGGAGAAGTCGGGGCTGCGGCAATGAAAGAGTTCTCTTCAGGGTGCAGTGGGGGAGGGGGTAACAAATACACAGAAATGAGCTTGGACCCATCACCTCGACATTTTTCAGAACACGCACAGCCCCGTTCGTTGTTTTATTATTAGTCTCCAACCATTAGAAATACATTTCCAGGGGCGCCTGGGTGGTGCAGTCGGTTGGGCGTCCGACTTCAGCCAGGTCACGATCTCGCGGTCCCTGAGTTCGAGCCCTGCGTTAGGCTCTGGGCTGATGGCTCAGAGCCTGGAGCCTGTTTCCGATTCTGTGTCTCCCTCTCTCTCTGCCCCTCCCCCGTTCATGCTCTGTCTCTCTCTGTCCCAAAAATAAATAAACGTTGAAAAAAAAATTAAAAGAAAAAAAAAAGAAATACATTTCCAATTGATCTTTGTGATGGTTAAATTGCCACATCAACAATTACCCTTCCAGCTTGGAAACTAACCTATAAGCTGGTGAAGGGCAACTCTGGGCTCGCGTCTGGCTTAGGAATAGGGCTGGGCTGAGTTCTAGTTGGTCAGCACATCTGGTGGATCAAGTGTGGCCTGTGACTACATCATGGCTCTGCCTGGTGTGCAAGAGCCTGTTCACCCATTCACTCACTCACCTGTCCGTTCGTTCATTCATTCATCATTCATTCATTCAACCGAGATTTTCTGTGCAGCCATTATCAGTCCAGCTCTCTACTAGATATGGAAGAGGCAGAGATGAATACGCCTCACCTTCAAGGAGCTCACCTCAAGTTGGGCAGACACATACACGATCTCATCAGCTATAACAGTGGTGTAACAGCAGACACAGAAACAGGGACCACGGGGCCACTGGAACAGAACAACTAAGTCTGATGTGGGTCAGGGGTGCATCAGTCTAAGAAGGCTTCGGAGAGGTGATATTTGAGCTGGGTCAAGCAAGAAAAGCAGAAGTGTTTCAGACGAAGACTGGAGTACAGGCATTCCAGGCAGAAGGCATAGGATGGGATGTGGTGGTGACAGGAAGGAGGGTGCTTCCTTTGGGGAAGAATGAGAAGTTCAGAAGGCATGTGGCACAGTAGTAAGGGAGGATGCACATGGGGAGTACAGGGGGCAAGACTGGAAAAGACCTTGGATGTTTAAAAAAATGTTTTGGTAGAACACAGAAAAAGTTTAAAGTCACCATACTGTCCGTCATTTATTAAATGTTATAAAGGTAAGACATGGTGAAAATTTCATCTCTGCCCATCCAAAACGACCCCACTGAGGAAACCACTGCTAATAGTTAGAAAATGTCCCTTCTTTTTCCTCAGTGTATGCAGGGATTTTTATACATATTTAAATCACATTTTAAAAAGAAAAACCAGGGGCGCCTGAGTGGCTCAGTCAGTTAAGCATCTGACTTGGGCTCAGGTTGTGGTTTTGCGGTCCGTGAGTTTGAGGCCCGCATCAAGCTCTGTGCTGACAGCTTGGAGCCTGCTTCCAAGGCTCCCTCTCTCTCTGCCCCTCCCCCACTCATGCATTTTCTTTCTCTCCTCTCTCTCTCAAAAAAGAAATAAACATTAAAAATTTAAAAAGAAAAACTGAAGTATTTTATACCTAACAATCTGCAATTTTTTTCCAGTGAGTAATACAATAGAGATATTTTTATAGGTCAATTTATACAGGACTATTTTGTTATTTTTAACAGACAATGAGGAATGAGTAAAGGGCTCTAAATGTGAAGATGAGTGAATCGGATCTATTTTATGTGGAAGCTGCATGAGAGAGAAGAGGCCAGGGAGTTGGCTCAGGGAGGGTAAGGGTAAGAACTTCATTGAAAAGGCCACAAGGATGAGATTTATGAGCAATTTCTCAGGTAAAATCAGCAGTGTTCAGGGACCAGCAATAGATGGGCAATGCAAGGGATTTGGTGAAGGTTCATTTTGTTGTATGTATAGAAGCTACTCGAAGTAGATTCCAAAGAAACATTTGGAAGGGGAGATTGAAGAGCGGGAGCTACTTGGAACCCAGAACTAGAAATCTATCAGGAGTCAAGATGACCGACTACCCTCTCTTTTTTTTTAATGTTTATTTATTTTTGAGAGAGAGAGAGAGAGAGCAAGTCAGGGAGGACAGAGCAGAGAGCCTGATGCGGGGCTCAAACTCATGAACTGTGAAATCATGACCCGAGCCGAAGTCAGATGCTCAACTGACTGAGTCACCCAGGCACCCTGACTGACTACCCTTTCTAGAACCTCAGTCTCTCATTCCAGCCTCTCTCTGTAGGTCCTCCTCAGGGTCCTCTGTCTGCTCCTCCAGGCACTCATGTCACTCCTAGCTGTACTAGGAGGCACTACAGAGCAGGCTCCAGTATAGATAGATCGTGAATGTGTGTGTGTGTGTGTGTGTGTGTGTGTGTGTGTGTGTGTGTTCAAAATTCCCTGGACAATGTTAACACAGAGCAAAGGTGAGAAACTCTAGTTGGCATGTGTTTGCTGTCTCGAGACACCATTCCCAAATTCCCAGGAGAGGATGTGATTGGTCCAGACAGGTCAGGGGTCGCTCTGGTCCAGTCAACTGTGTACGTTGCGGAGCAACGTGCAGAATAAACCTGGTGGTAGCCCAGCCTCCAGAGCAAGGACGGGAATGGGGAGGCAGGGAGTGGCCTGTGACAAAATCAAGATTTTGTGGTTCCACACAGCACAGGCAAAGCAGGTTTCATGTTTACCTCCTGCTGTGCTCCCAAGGGACAGAGCCCCGGCCTCAGTGAAAAAATGAGTGCTCTGTGTCACTGACAAGGGTCCCATCACACCCCTCTCTGCCTAAAAGGACAAAGGGAGTGACTTAGTCCCTGGGCTAAGTCAGTCTTCAGGTCTGCTCTCTGGGAGCTGTCCTCCCCAAGGAGCCAGCACGGCCTGAATCTGCCCCAGTCTCAGAGCCTTTTATGTCGTAGGGATGGCAGAACTCAGACCCTGCATCTCAGACCCTGCATGTCGTAGGGATGGCAGGAAACACTTCTCCCGAAAAATGGAAGCAGAAACAAACAGCTGCAAAATGATATTCCATTAGAATCAGCTTCTTGTCTGTCAGAATGAGTAACAGGGAGTGACTTGTGGCTTCATGTTTCCATCCAGGTTTCGGGGAGGAAGGGAGACGAGAAAGAACCGACCAGAGGAATTTGAGTCGTAGAGGAGGCGGCCATTTGTTGTGTCTTTCCCCGTATTTACTTGAGGTTGTTAGGTCTCTACTCCCACTCACCTAAGATACTCTCCTTAAATGGATAATTCCCCACATGGGGCTTCCACCAGAGGAAGGGGAAGCTTGGTAACATCTGAGGGGACTTAGCCCAACCACAAGATATTTCTGTTTCCTACTCCTCCAACTCAAAGTCACATCACTCCGGGTGGGACTGCGTCTTAATATAGTTTAGCAAACCTCAAGAACAGCCCAGTGGTGGGTCTAAAGCCAGCAGCCTCTTTGTGTTTCTGTTTTGCTAGGTCTTATCTTTCCTTTTAACATCCTACCACTCTTTCAACAGCGTTTCAGTGCTTTGCCCGCTCCAAAATTTATGGATGTGTTTTCGAATGATTTTCTTCAGTTTTGTTTTCACATCTCTGCAAAAGATAAGGGAGTTACATTGTTGTGCCAAGTCAGAAAACTTACTTGAGACTCAAAAGACCTTAAGACAAGTTCCAGATCTGCCAATTACTGGTTTTGTAACCTCAGGCAAATGACTTTGGTTTCCTCCCCCATTCTCCCATGTCTGTGTTTATACTTCTATTATTATATGTATCACATCTCCCTGTCCCCTAGGAGATTTTAAACTTCTTAAGACCAAGCTTTTGTCTGTCTGGGTAACAACCACAATGCCTAGCACAGTGCCTGACACAGAGCAGAAGTCCAAAAATGATTAAAATTTAACCTCTCAGAATCTATGAAATTAGGATAATCATACCAAATTGTAAACATTAAATAAGGCAGTTTGCATGATTTAGAAACTATAAATAATAATGTCTAAAAGCTGTCATGATGTCATTATAAAAATTTGTGTAGTTTTTTAAAAACTATGGTTCTACTTTTTTAACATTTACTTATTTATTTTTGAGAGAGAGAGGGAGAGAGAGAAAGCCACAGGGGATCAGAGAGAGAGGGAGAATCCCAAGCAGGCTCAGCACTCTCATCACAGAGCCCTACGTGGGGCTTGATCCCATGAACCATGAGATCATTTCAGATCAACTCCTGATCTGAAATCAGGAGTTGGACACTTGATCAACTGAGCCACCCAGGCACCCCCAAAAATATTAAATTAATTAAATTAATTTTACTTTATAATTGAAAAGTTTAGGGTAAAGGATTTGTGGGGGAAAGCTAAGATTTCTCATTTGTAATAATCTTATTAATCATGTATCTTACTCTGTTTCTAGTACAAGCCTCTGTTCTCCCCTGCTGTGTTTTTTCATTCAACTAGTTACATTGCTTAATGGCTGATATATTTGGTATAAAGGATGACAGCTATAAACCAGGGTTTCTAAACCTCCCCATTATTGACATTCTGAGGTAGATCATTTTTTTAGTGTTTATTTTGAAAGAGAGAGAGAGCATGAGCAGGGGAGAGGCAGAGAGAGAGAGGGAGAGAGAGAATCCCAAGCAGGCTCCACACTGTCAGCACAGAGCCTGATGTGGGGCTTGATCTCATGAACCATGAGATCAGTACCTGAGCTGAAATCAAGAGTTGGACGCTTAACAGACTGAACCCCCCCAGGCGCCCTAGAGCCAGATCCTTCTTTGTTGGGGGTGGAGGGCTGTCTTGTGTATTGCAGGATATTGAGCAGCATCTCTTCCTGCCTCTACCCACTAGGAGCCAATATCACTCCCTCCCAGTTATAAGAACCCCAGATATCTCCAGGCGTCAAATATCCTCTGGAAGGAGGTATAGGGCAAAATCGTTCCTCCTCCCTTCTCTGTTGAGCACCATAACTCTGTTGAGCTCTGAAGTTTTGATTTATGCTTTTTTCTTCTTTGATCTTCTATTATTAGCTTTCTCAATATTTAAATGTATCAGCTCAGATTACTCAAGCGCTGAGTTCTACTCAAAGCATTTTTTTGCTGACTTGGGTTTGAAGATAGGCATGTCCTTCCACACATCTCATTTGTCAGAGAGAATTTTCTAGCTTGCCAGAAGAATTCCCTCTTTCTGCTTCCTTCTTCCATACCCAGGGTTGGTACAGCCTTAATATCTGTCTTTTACTCCAGGACTTTGGAGATCAAGCCCACAATTCTATCCTCATTTCTTCTAAGAAGGAAGCAGGATTCTTACCCCTAGGGCCTCTGAAGGCCTGACTTCTCAGAGTTCCCCCAAGTAGACACATAATCGAGGCCCCTCTGTGAGTCTCACTGTACTCAGGGACCCTAGGTATATGGCATGTATACATGTAGGTGTGATCACTTCATATTACCACAAAGAACAGTGTCTCTTAAGTGAACTACGCCTATCTTCCTATTCACACATGTACCTTTGTTCTTCACTTCTTTCCTTTCCTCTGCATTTGGTGTCTTCATGGACCTACCCCAATTCACAGGCAAAAACTTAACTTTTCCATCCCTTTGATAACTGGAGCCAGTGCCATAGTCTTCTCACTAAAGATGAGATGCCTACCCTCTGCCCCATGACCTGTCTACCCACCCTCCTTTGAAGAGCACAGAAGTTCATGGTCTTGTCTGACATTTGTTTTCTCCAACATGCAAAATCTGTTATTAATAGTCTCCAATTGTTTGCCTATGAACTTGGAAAGCATCAATTTACCAAGTACAAATGCTACCCACTTCTCTGAACACCCACAATACTGGCACTCAACAAATGCCTCTCTCCCTGCTAGAAAGGATGCTGCCCCATCAATGGAGAATGTCCTATACCATGCACACAGCTTCCACACCTCCTTGAGAAACCACATTCAGAATGGGACTTGCTGTCATCTGATTGTGTTACACACATGTTGGAGGCTCAGTATCTGATACATAACACTTCTATGGCTGTTTTTGGCAAGACGGTTTGCTAACTCAAAATTGCAGTCTTAACAAAGTAGTGTGACCAGCTACTTTTTAAGTTAATATTGTGAAGATGAGTTGACATCTTAGAAGACAGGAGAGCAGTTAATTAGGAACCCATCTGAAGAGATTTGGAAAGGCTGTTTAATGTCCAAAACGTTTTGAAATAATTCTCTTCACATTGACAACCACCATCACCACCACCAGCTTGAGCTCTGACTTAGTTCCTGCTGTATATTGAAAAAATCCTGGTGAGGTTTTACTGGAGATAAATATTAGTATCTCTTTCTTAAAAATGAGGAAACTGAAACTCTGAGAGATTGTGTGAACTTGACCAAGGGCACAAAGTAGTTAAGTAGCAAATTTGGGATCTAACCCAAAGCTGGATAAAGTGAGATGCTGGATATTACCATAAAGGATACGGTTTTCTACAAAACTTGAAGCAGAGTAAAGTTCTTCTTGTCTAATGCCGACAATTATCGCAGTAAGGAGCTCTAAGAAAAAACATAGACTAGTGTGAAAAAACACAAGATTAGGAATCAGAAGACCTAGATTTTAATCCCCACTTGAGTACTTTCTAGCAGAATGATCGTGGACAAACTTATTTACCGTGGCTGAGCATCAATTTTCTCATTGAAAATAGAGATTAAGAGCTGTTGTGAATAATTATATTAACTGTTTTCTCATAAAATTCTTGTGTGACTATAAGCATTTCCCAAGGGGCACATCATCAAATCACGGGAAGAACCTGGCTTCCCTACTCAAGTCAAGCTGGACAGCCATTGCTGAGGTGGTCATAAGGCAATGGTGCTCTCTTTCCCATAATATCAGTGATGACACAGGCAGAGTGGCCATGTCAGGCCACGGGGGACGCCTCTCTAATAGGCTGACCACACTTGGAACACAGACAGGGCCTCTTCTGAGTAACCACAAGGAGAGGACAAACAGACTCAAAGGCACTCCTCCAAGCGGCTGGCCAGCACCCGTAGGCTTTGGAACACTGGTCAACCCCAGACCCTGGCAGGAGGGAAAAGTCCCAGCTCTCCAGTTAGTTGCTTCCACAAAAGTAAACCAAAATGAGTCAGATGAGGATGGAGAAGCCTGCAGAGACACAGCCTTCCATGTAAGGATCACCAGAAAGAATTAAAACTGGAGATGGGAGAACGCGAAGAACCTGGGCAGCTGATGTTCCTTCCCAGTGAGTCAATATGTGAGACACGGGCAGGACGTGAGCAGCTTGTGTGTGTGCATGTTCACACTCACGTGCAAGGAAGGACCTTTTGTATTCTTCTGCCTCCTCTTGGTTCGTTTGTCAGCTGCTGCTCACCATTTTTGTGGATTGGAAACTTTAAAATATTATTATTAGAGGGAGAGCCTAGTTCTTTTTAATATTACAAAATTGCCCTTTGAAAAGTTTGGATCAGTTCAGTTTTCATTCTTGAAAATAGAGTATAAGAGGGTCTGTTTACTTCACCAGTGGCAACACTTTGGGATAATATTATTATCTCCATTTATGTATTTTTTAAATTTTAAATGTTTATTTTTTATTCTTTTGAGAGAGAAAGCATGAGCGGGGGTGGGGGGGGGGGACAGAGAGAGGAGGGGACAGAGGATCCGAAGCGGGCTCTGTGCTAACAGCAGCAAGCCTTATGTAGGGCTCAAACCCACGAACCACAAGATCATGATCTGAGTCAAAGTCAGACACTCAACCGACTGGGACACCCAGGTGCCCCTCTCCATTTATATTTTTAAAGTAATACATACTTGTGATGAAAATTACATTCATATAGTATATAACGCTGAAAAATCTGCATCTCCCTCTCCTTACCCTGTTCTACTTCCTGTGTTAACCAACTTCAGCCAACCTGATTTTCGTTCTCCTAATGATTGCCACAAAACTAAATAATATGTTTACACCTCAATTACTTGATTTATCAACTTTCTATAGTATTTATCGCCTCCTTCCTTGAGGATTTGTGATAACTTATCCTCACTATGTAAATGAGGAAATTGTCCCTTTACTCTGCCCCCCATACCCATTCTCCCTGTTTTCTTCACATCCTGTCTCCTGCCATAACCGCCCCATTCCTTTTATAATGTTTATTGGGTTTGCCATAGTTATATTCCATTCTGAAACCAAAGTCTTTCATACTTTTTCTAAAAATTTATTCTAAAATTTGAAAACCAATAAGAAGCTTTTATAACCGTAAACATATAAAAATTATTTACTAAAGAATCAAGGAAGGAAGGAAATAATCTAAGCTACTCAAAAGAGATTGTTCAAGGGGCGCCTGGGTGGCGCAGTCGGTTAAGCGTCCGACTTCAGCCAGGTCACGATCTCGCGGTCTGTGAGTTCGAGCCCCGTGTCGGGCTCTGGGCTGATGGCTCGGAGCCTGGAGCCTGTTTCCGATTCTGTGTCTCCCTCTCTCTCTGCCCCTCCCCCATTCATGCTCTGTCTCTCTCTGTCCCAAAAATAAATAAACGTTGAAAAAAAAAAATTTAAAAAGAGATTGTTCAAAAATCAAAATCAGAGAAGTCCTCTTTTCTTACCTTAATTAGTTTCTCACATCTATACCTTAATTTAGGTTGCTTCTTATTTTTTTTTAAAGGTTTTTTTTTTACATTTATTTATTTTTGAGAGACAGAGTGAGACAGAGCCGTGAGCGGGGGAGGGACAGAGATAGAGGGAGACACAGAATCTGAAGCAGGCTCTAGGCTCTGAGCTGTCAGCACAGAGCCCGACACGGGGCTCAAACCCATGAACTGTGAGATCATGACCTGAGCAGAAGTCGGACGCTCAACCGACTGAGCCGCCCAGGCATCCCTAGGATTTTACCTCTGATTTTACACTAGGATTTTACCTCTGATTTTTTTTTTCTGGGGTTTCTACTTACTTTTTAAAACTAATTTACAATAGAAACATATCCTCATGATCATATCATTAAGAACATCCAATTTCTGGGAGCCTGGGTGGCTCAGTTGGTTAAGCATCTGACCCTTGATTTTGGCTCGGGTCATGATCTCATGGTTTGTGAGATCGAGCCCTGCATGGAGCTCTGCTCTGACTGTGAGGAGCCCGCTTGAGATTCTCTCTCTCCCTCTCTCTGCCCCTAACCCACTCGTGTGTGTTCTCTCTCTCAACATAAATAAACTTTAAAAAAAAATCCTATTTCTTTTTTTTTTAATTTTTTTTGACGTTTATTTATTTTTGAGACAGAGAGAGACAGAGCATGAACAGGGGAGGGTCAGAGAGAGGAAGACACAGAATCTGAAACAGGCTCCAGGCTCTGAGCTGTCAGCACAGAGCTTGACGGGGAGCTCGAACTCATGGAGTGCGAGATCACGACCTGAGCCGAAGTCGGACGCTCAACCGACTGAGCCACCCAGGTGCCCAAAAAAATCCTATTTCTTAAACATACCATTTTGAACGGCCTAATTTTATCTCATTGTGGTATAGGTATATACCAGTTGCCACCACGTGTTTGTTTGTTTTTTTTTTTCATTTTAATTATACCCTTAAGTTATTTATAATATCTCTTGGATCCCTTGACTTTCTCTTTCTTGGATTCTTCTTTCATCTCATTGAAGAACACACACAAGTAATCTTTTAATGCTATGGTCTGAATGTTTGAGTCCTCCCTCCCCCCAAATTCATATGTTGGAATCCTAATCTCCAATGTAATGGTACTGGAAGGTGGGCCCTTTAGGAGCTGCTTAGGTCATGAGGGTGGATCCCTTGTGAATATAATTAGCACCCTTATAAAAGAGGCTCCAGAGAGTTTATTTTCTCCTTCTTCCATGTGAGTTAGTGGCAGTTTGCGCCCCAGAAGAGGGCCTTCACAAACACCTGACCATGCTGCACCCTGATCTTGGCCTTCTAGCCCTCAGAACTGTGAAATAAAAATTTCCATTATTTATAAGCTACCCAGTCTGTGGTATTTTGTTATAGCAGCTCCCAAACAAAGACAGTGGATAAATGTTTGAGTCTCTGTTTTGTCTATAGACATTCTGAAAGTTGAAAATCAATAGTCAATATTTTGTCAATATTATAATATACAATATTATAACTGTATAAATACAATATTATAGTATTATAACTGTATAAATATTATTAACTGAAAGATTGAGTAGTGCGGTTCTGAAAAACTCTTTATGTGCCCTGATATTCACTTAGTGAATAATTTGGTTGAATTGATAATTCTGGAAAGAAAAATCATATTCCTTTGGTATTTAAAGGCATTGTTGCACTAGGTTACTCTTCTGGCATCTGAAATTACTGACAAGAAGGCCATGGCCATGTTAAGTATTCTTTTATGATACTGTATCTTTACTCCCTGGAGGCATTGAAAATCCTCTCTTTGCATTTCATGTTCTAAATTTTATCACAACATATATGGGTCCTTTTAAAAATTCTTTTTGTATAGTCCTCAGCAACTCCTTCCAATTTGAAAACTCATTTTTCTTTTGATAATGTTTCTCCTTCATGTTCTCTGTTCTTTCTGGAATTCCTGTCAGATAGATGTTAGACATTTTTTTTTTTTTGAGAGAAAGAGAGGAGGGGGGAGAAGGGGAGAGGGAGAGAGAGAATCTTAAGCAGGCTCCATGCTAAGCAGGGAGCCAGACATGGAGCTTGATCCCACAACCCTGGGATCATGACCTGAGCCAAAATCAAGAGTCGGACACTCAATCGACAGAGCCACTCGGGCTCCCTAGATGTTAGACATTTTGAATTGATCCTACATGCCTTTTAACTTACCCCTCATATTTTTCATCTCTCTCTTTCTAGACTATATTCTGGCGTATTTCTTCAACTTTCTTTCAGCCCTTCTACTGAAATGTTTAATTGTCATGAACTCTGGCTGTCCTTGGTATATCCATTCACATTTACGAGTATATGTTAATAGTAGAGCATATGGCCTTGCACTGCTCACTTTAGATACAGGGGTAGAAGTCAGGCTGGTGGGATGCTTCTCACACCCCCACACATCCCCTTTGCATGGCCTTCACAAGGACAGGCTCACTGTGGAGGGCCCACCGTCCCTCAAGGAGCCCTAGATCTCCCCGGGCCAACTGTTGAATTCCCCTAAAGAGCACACTCGTCTCTGAAGGGAGCCAGTACATGGCCAGCTGCTCTGCACCTGTGGCAGGGAAGCGGTGTGAGTGAAGGTGGCCAACTGGCTCAGCTGCCCACAGCCTTCCCCACAAATGGTCATCCTGATAGCCAACCCGCATTCCATTCCTACTTGACCGTTCTGTCAACTCAGAGCTTGGCACCGCTTCTGAAAGATAGCTCTCCTTCCAGGAGTCCATCTCTCTCTGCAGCGTCCTCTCATACCTCATACACAGCTTCCCCCTCTGAGGTTTATTTGGCATTTCAAGCCCAATGACTTTCTATCTTCTAGAAAATTATCAAGAACTCTGCTGATGTCCCTACCTGCTACATTCGGCACCACAGTGAATTTATTCTCTTGTGTACATCTTTGCTGCCATTTCAGTAGAGCTTCTGAGTGGGAGGGAAGGATCTAGGTGGGCTCACTTCAACTCTCTGAACTAAAACCTAGCATGGTACTGTTACCCGTTGTAAACTTTGTGTGGGACGCAAAAAATATACATCTCATCTTTCATTTGCCTTTCTATAACTTCTAGTGAAGTCGAGTTGCTCATACTTGGTTGGTCATTTTAGCTTCTTCAGTGGGCAGCCTGCTTACATGATGCATGGTTCCAATATCATCCAGGTCCAACAGATGTTTTTTTCCAGCTCCTTGCACAGGCCACGTGAGGTCGCCAAGGCATGCCGCTCGTGAGCTCTCAGTCCCTGTGTGTCGTAAGTCGTTCTTTATGAATTATTAATCCACAAAAATAGAGCTGCCAGTTAAAAGAGCTCAATGTTCTCCTTTCTCAATGTTTCCTCCTGCTTCCATTTCCTGACTTTGTTGAGGAATGAAGGGATGTACCACGTCCAGATGTTCTCTCCTGAAGGCAGGTTTCCATCGTGCCACCTCCCTGAATTCTGACTCTCTGCTCTCAGGCCTTGTGGTTGGAGCCCCCTCTTCTTGCCCATAAAAGGCCTCTGGAACATGCCAGGCTGGCACCCCTGCCCCAGATTCCACTCCCCGGCAGGACGTCAGTGTAAGATGAAAGGCTCTGTGAGTGGCGCCATTCCTGCATCTGGTGGTCACAGTGACAGGTACCAATGCCCATGATGTCAACATCCCAGGACACCCCCACTTTGGTTTATATAAACTGAACGCTCTCTGTCCCCCGTAGCTCAGAATCACAATGCTACTTGATTTCAATAATCTGAGTACTCTTTGAACAAAGCTCTCTATTTGGGGAAAGGCATCAAACCCCTTCTGAAAATTAACCCTTGGAAAAAAGGCATGATAATCCTGAGAAGACTTGAAGTCATATATGTGCCTCTTAGGAGTTTTATTTTAAGTAAGACAAGGAACTTTAATACACTCATGCAGCAAAGTGGGAAGATCTGGGGACTTCAGAACCCACGTTCTCCCTCCCAGCCGCGCAAGGGGCCACAGGACTGTGACTTTACCTGTGGCAGATAGCCTGTGCCTCAAAGCCTCAAGAATGATCCTTCTCCTGCTTACCTCTCAGGTGCACAAACTTCTAAATTTAGGACAGATAAAGAGGAGCCAGACAGAATGGCCTCTAATGAAAGATGAGGGGTGGCTTCTCGCAAAACTTCTGGGAAGGCCACAATTTTATCTTAAACCATACTGTCACGGGAAGAAATGCTGCCTAAGGAGACTCAAAGAATGGGACTCAAACAGGAACATCCCATAGAAACCTTCCAGGCATCCTCTCTTGCAACCCGTAAAGGCAAAGGACTTTGCATATAGTAGATACTTGTATCATTCTGCTAGGGCTGTCCTAACAGAATACACAGGCTGGGCGGTGGCTTCAACAGCAGACATGTGTTTTCTCACGGTTCCTGAAGGTTTGTGGAAGGCTTGGGAGACAGAAGGACTGAGGCATACTGCCCACACTTGAGGAGCTCAGAGAACCCTGCAGGCAATAGACAATGTCACCATACCACTCAGTATGATAGGTTCTGTGAGAGGAGGGAGCCCTGAGGCAGCCTATTCTGACTCAGGTGGGACCAGAGTGGTGTCTCCAGGGAGAATATGGATCTCACTAGGGGCTGGGCAGGCAAAAAAGAGGGTCAGAGAATACCAGGCAAGGGAGCAGGCCATTCAAGTCATAAGAGAGAAAGTCTTGCCCCTTTGTGGCACTCTGAGTAGTTGAGTGTGGTGAAAGGTAGAGCATAAAGTGGGGGACGGAGGGGCGCCTGGGTAGCTCAGTTGGCTGAGCGTCTGACTCTTGATTTGGGCTCAGGTTGTCATCCCAGGGTCATGGGATCTAGCCCCGTGTTGGTCTCTGTGCTGAGCATGGAGTCTGCTTAGGATTCTCTCTCTCTCCCTCTGCCCCTCTCCCTCTCCTGGCTCACACACTCTCTAAAAAAAATAAAAGAAATTAATTAATTACTTAATTAAAGAGTGGGGGAGGGAAGGTAGGCAGGAAATGAGTCAAGAGGGGAACGAGGACATATTAAGGAGTTTGAATTCTTACCCCAAAGGAAATAAATAGGTAATCACTAAGGGCGTTAAGTAGGAGAGTCACAAGAGCTTTGCAGTTTAGAAAAAGCAATCGTGTAGCAGGGATTCCAGACTGAAGGGTGAGACAGGAGGTCAGTGCATTGGCCCCAGAGAGAGACGGTACAATTTCAGTCCAGAGCCGTGGCAGTGAGGATGGAGAGCAGGATTGGATTCAAGAGACATTTAAGAGCCTGTATTGGACTTGTGACAGAATGTGGGAGGTACAGGAGAGGCTAGGGCAAACATCTAGCTTTCTTTTGGGTACATGGGTGAATGACAGTGTCATTCACCGCAGTGTAACTAGGAAGAGGAGCAGGTTTGGAAAGAAAGGTGAGCAGGTCGATGAAGCACACTAAGCTCTGGGGGTCCGTGAATCCCAAACAGAGATATTCAGGAAGATTGGATTCAGGGCTCCAGAACTTGGGAGGGGACTGGCTTCATGACTGGAATTTGGGAGACACTGGCATATTAGAGTAGGTGCTATAACAGGACGGTGTGAGGTCACCCAGCAGAAAGATGCAGACACCTATGTCATTTGATGGATGGGGAAACTGAGGCCAACCCAAGCTCTCTCAGCTGATACATGGCCGAGCTGGGCCTGGAGTCAAGTCATCTGCCCTCCAGTTCCATTGCCATTGCCAAGCTTCTCCAGGGAGCCTGGAAATGAGCCCAGCCATACCTGGGAACCAGCAGATTGTACTTCTGTGGTTCTTCTGCTTTATCTGTAGTTAGCAGCCCTGGAGCAGCACCTCAGGTGGAAAAGACTTTGCTGTGTTGCTCTTGGGGCTTCTTGGAGGTTAGTGCACATACCCATCCTGGAAATGCCCTTGCATGGGATAAGGCATGAGATGCACACATCTGCTGCCATTTTCATGCTTGCATTTGAGGCTTACAGCTGCCCAACAGGCCTCTCACTTCCCTGCCTCCTTCTCTAGACTCTGCCCACATTAGGCTCTTTGCTTTACCTCTCCTCTCCACCAGACTTTGCCTATGTTAGTCCCATTCCATCTCCACTCTAGAATCTAGGTTCTCTGCTAGACCAGTGAGAAAGCAATTCCTGCTAAGATGAGCGTTAATAGGTTCATGAGAAATCCACCCCATGGTACCTACTCTTTCTAACCAGAGTTCCTGGAGACATGTAGGCAGTGGTGCTAACGGCAAGAATTTCAAGTGACTTGGCAGATTATTGAGGAAAGAATAGGAGTGTGAGCAGGAGAGGAAGCAGAGAGAAAGCTGGGAGGTAGATCTCCATGAGTATATTTAATATCACATTAAGGTGTTCGGATTTGAGTTTTATTCAACATCGTGAGATAGGAGTCTGCCGGTCCACAAACCCCTTTTTGTAATGACAGTTGATGTTCTATTTCACCACCTGGCAAAACAATTATGTGTGTTGACTGTGTACACACACACACACACACACACACACACACACCCCACAAGCATCTCTCACCTCCTGGTATGAAATACAACAGAGGCAGAGTAAGAGCAGTTTTCAAATCAAGGCTGCAAGTTTCAAATCTACTTTCTCAAGTATTGTGAGTGATATTGGTGGATCCAGGGCTGGGCCAGCTTTGAAGCCCACTCAGAAATAGTGTTTACTAAGGGATGGGTTGAGAAGAAATCCTCTGCATGAGGGATGTTTTTTCTCTCTTGGCAAAATATAGTTTGCTGCTTTCAAGTTAATGAAAAGAAGAGTGGAAAAATAAACATCTGAAAGGTCCTTTAAAGGAAGTGCAAATCTGGACAGACTGAGAAACACAAAACAGTCTGTCCTGCTCCTGCTTGTCCTGTTCCAGCCAAGACTCAAGCCACAGTGACCTCAGGGTCACTGAAATAAAGAGCCCATTGGGGTTGGGGCTTGGAATGGAGTAAGGTTGTCTGGCCCATGAGGCACAGAGAGCAGGCTTATCACAAGGGTCTAAAACTCTATGCAGGCCCTGGGGCATCCTGCCTGCCTGCCTGCCTGCCTGGGTAGCAGATGGTTGGCGGCCTGACCCTCTGCTGTAACTCCCAGAGAAGCGCTGGACCTCAGGTGGCGGGTCAAGCCCAGCCTTCGTCCCAGCTGCAGACAGGAAATACTGAAGCACTGGGAACCAGGGCAATGGAGTTCATGAAATCACATGCTCTCTGACTGGAATAGAATCGCAAGGCTGTCCAGTCACACTCCCACCAGTTGGCGTCTGAATTTCCTCTACAACATTCCCATCCGGTGGTCATTAAGCCAGAGCTTGAGGAGCCCCCATGACAGGACATGATTATCCTTTAAGGAAGGCCGTTTTATCTTCGCACGGTTCTGACTGGAGGGGCAGTCTTGCTGACACTGAGTCTGAGCGCCTTCCGAATCTCAACTACCCAGTGCGAGATGATCCGCAGTCACATAGATGCAAAAATTCTTAACCAAAATTTAACAAACAAAACCCACAGCACACAAAAAAAACAAAACAAAAAAACAATCAGCTGTGACCAAATGGAGTCCAGCACAGCTATGCAGGATGGTTTAATGTTTGAATACTAACCAGTAAAATTCTTCATATTAGCAGACTCCAAAGGAAAAACTGTATGTATGATCAAGTCAACCGATGAAGAAAAAGCATTTGACAAAATTCAGTGATTCCTAATAAAAACTGACATCAAACTAGGAACGGAATGGAATTTTCTCAGCTTAATATGGAGCATCTACAAAAAACCAACAGCCAGCATCATACTTATTAGTGAAAGACTGAATTCTTTCTAAGAATAGAAACAGGAAGGTTATCTGTTCTCATCACTCATATTTAACATAATACTGGAAATTATAACCACAGCACTAGGGTAAGAAGAAAGAAATTAAAAGCATACAGGTTGGAAAGGAAGAAATAAAGCTGTCTTTATTTGCAGATGTTATGATTATCTACATAGAAAATCCCAAGGAATCTACAAAAACAAAAAAACACCTCTTTCAATTTATAAGTGAATGCAGGAAGATAGAATACAAGAAAAACACACACAAAACAATCACAGTTCTGTGGACACCAAAATTAAAACCACAATACCAGGAGCACCTGAGTGGTTCCGTTGGTTCAGTGTCTGACTCTTGATTTAGGGTCAAGTCATGATCTAACAGTTTGTGAGATTGAGCCCCATGTCAGTCTCTGTGCTCTCTCTCTCTCAAAATAAATAAATAAACTTAAAAAAACCCACCGTATCATTTATAATCACTTTAAAGAAAATGAATTACTTACATATACAGTTAGCAAAACAATGTATAGTATATATAGGCTGAAAATTGCAAAAAGCTAGTGAAAGAAATTAAAACCTAAATAAGCGTAGGGGGTGCCTGGGTGGCACAGTCATTTAAGTGTTTGACTCTTGATTTCGGCTTAGCTCATGATCTCGCGGTTTATGGGATCAAGCCCTGCATCCGGCTCTATGCTGACAACATGGAGCTTGCTTGGGATTCTCTCTTTCCCTCTTTCTCTCTGTCCCTACCCTGCTCTTGCTCTCCCTCTCTCAAAATAAATAAATAAACTTTAAAAGAAATAAATAAAACCTAAATAAATGAAAAGACATACCCTATTTATGGACTAGAAGGCTCAATATAGTTAAAGATATCACTTCTCTCCAAATTGATCTGTAGGTTTAATGTAATTTCTTTTCTTAATTTTAATTCAGTATAATTAACATGCAGTGTCATGTCAGCTTCAGGTGTATAATATAGTGATTCAAAATTCTGTACATTACCCAGTGCTCATCATGACTGAGTGTACTCTTAATCCCTTTCACCTATTTCACCCATCCCCTCATCCACAACTCCTCTGGTAACCATCTCTTTGTTCTCTATAGTTAAGAATCTGTTTTTTGGTCTGTCTCTGTTTTTTTGTTTTTTTTTTTTTGCTGTTGTTCATTTGTTTTGTTTTGTTTTGTTTTTAAAGTTTATTTATTTTAAGAGAGAGAAAGCGGGGAATGGGCAGAGAGAGAAGGAGAGAGAGAATCCCAAGCAGGCTCAGTGCTGTCAGTGCAGAGCCCAACACAGGACTCGAACTCACAAACCATGAGATCATTACCTGAGCTGAAATCAAGAGTTGGTCACTTAACCGATTGAGCCATCCAGGCTCCCTGTTTTGTTTTTTAATTTCACATATGAGTGAAATCATATGGTATTTGT
The DNA here is from genome assembly GCF_028749965.1 of Puma concolor. Lineage (NCBI taxonomy): Eukaryota > Metazoa > Chordata > Mammalia > Carnivora > Felidae > Puma > Puma concolor. The sequence goes on from NC_141674.1 coordinate 80,864,560, forward strand.
CTTTCTTTGACTGACTTATTTCACTTAGCATTATACTCTCTAGATCCATCCATGTTGTTGCAAATGGCAAGACTTCATTCTTTCCATGGTTGAGCAATATTCCATTGTGTATATATTCTTTATCCTGCATCTATTGATAGGCACTTGGGATGCTTCTATACCTTGGCTATTGTAAATAATGCTGCAATAAACAAGAGTACATATATCTTTTTAGACTAGTGTTTTTGTATTCTTTGGGTAAATACCCAGTCGTGGAATTACTAGATCATATGGGAATACCTATTTTTAACTTTTTGAGGAACCTCCATACTGTTTTCCACAGTGGCTGCCCCAGTTTGCATTCCCACCAGTAGTGCACAAGGGTTGCTTTTTCTTCACATCCTTGCCAACACTTGTAGATTCTTGCAGTTTTGTTTTTAGCCATTCTGACAGGTGTGAAGGATACTCATTGTGCTTTTGACTTGCATTTCCCTGATGATGAGTGAGGCTGAGCATCTTTTCATGTGTCTTTGGCCATCTGTCTTTGGCCATCTGTCTTTGGCCCATTGGTCTTCTTTGGAGAAATGTCTATTCATGTCTTCTGCCCATTTTTTAATTGGGTTATTTGTTTTTATGGTGTTGATTTGTATAAGTTCTTCATATATTTTGGATACTAACCCATTATTGGATGTGTCATTTGCAAATATCTTCTCTCATTCAGTAGGTCGTCTTTTTACTTCTGTTGGTTGTTTCCTTTGCTCTGCAGAAGCTTTTTGTTTTGATCTACTCCCAATAGTTTATTTTTGCTTTTGTTTACCTTACTTCAAGAGACATAATCTTTTAAAAATGTTGCTATGGCCGATGTCAGAGAAACAAACTGCTGCCTATTCTCATCCAGGATTTTTGAGGTTTTATGTCTCATATTTAAGCCTTTAATCCATTTTGAGTTTGTTTTTGTGTATGGTGTAAGAAAGTGGTCCCATTTCATTCTTTTGCATATAGCCATCTAGTTTTCCCAACACCATTTGTTGAAGAGACTGTCTTTTTCCTGTTGCATAATCTTGCCTCCTTCATCAAAGATTGACCATATAATCATGACTATATTTCTGGACTCTCTATTCTGTTCCATTGATCAATGTGTTTATTTCTGTGTCTGTACCGTACTGTTTTGATTACCGTAGCTTTGTACTTTATTTTGAAATCTGGGATTGTAATACCTCCAGTTTTGTTCTTCTTCTTTCAAGTGTGCTTTTGACCATTCAGGGTCTTTTATGGTTCCATATAAATTAGGATTATTTGTTCTAATTCTGTGAAAAATGTTGTTGGTATTTTCATAGAGATTGCATTAAATCTGTAGATTGTTTTGGGTGGTATAGATATTGTAACAACATTTGTTCTTTTAATCCATGACCATGGAATGTCTTTCCATTTGTTTGTGTCATCTTCAATTTCTTTCATCAGTATTTTATAGTTTTCAGAGTGCAGGTCTTTCACCTTTTTGGTTAAATTTATTTCTAGGTATTTTATTATTTTTGGTGCAGTTGAAAATGAGATTGTTTTCTTAATGTCTCACTTGCCATTTCATTATTAGTGTATAGAAATGCAACAGATTTTTATATATTGATTTTTTATCCTGTGACCTTACTGAATTCATTGATTAGTTCTAGTAGTTTTTTGGTGGAGTCTTTCGGGTTTTCTATATATAGTGTCATGTCATCTGCAAGTAGTTAAAGTTTTACTTCTTCCTTATTAATTTGGATGGCTTCTATTTCTTTTTCTTGTATGACTGCTGTGGCTTGGACTTTAGTACTTTGTTGAATAAAAGTGGTGAGAGTGGGAATCCTTGCCTTGTACCTGACCTTAAGGGAAAAACTTTCAGTTTTTCACCATTGAGTATGATGTTAGCTGAGGGTTTTTCATAGGAGGCCTTTATTATGTTGAGGTGGTTTTAATGTAACTTCTATCAAAATCTCAGCAAGGTTTTTTGTAGATATATACAAACTTATTCTAAAATTTATAAGGAAAGGCAAAGACTCTAGAATAATGAAAACAATCCTGAAAGGGAAGAAGGTGGGAAGAATCACTTTCCCCAATATTAAGACTTAATATACATTTAAAGTAATAAAAACAGTGTGGCTTTTAGTAGACGGATAGACACATAGAGCAATAAAACAAAACAGAGGACCAAGAAAGACTCATACAATATGCCTGATTTTTGACAAAGGTGCAACAGCAATTCAAAGGAGGAAAGATCACCTTTTCAACAAATATTGCTCAAGCAATTGGACATGGATGGGAAAAAAAAAAAAGGTTTTTGGCAGGGAGTCCTGCCTTTTGTTTGTGAAAAAACATGGATGGACCTTGAGGGTGTTATGCTGAGTGAAGTAAGTCAGACAGAGAAAGATGCTGCATGGTACCACTTAAATGTGAAATCTAAAAAAAGTCAAACTCATAGAAACAGAGGGTAAAGTGGTTAACAGGGCCTGGGGGGAGAGAAAGAAGGAAAGGTTGGTGAAAGGGTCCAGACTGCCAGCTATAAGATGAAAAAGTCTGGGGATCTAATGTATAACATGGTGACTCTTGTTGATAACATTGTATTTTACAATTGAAATTTGCTAAGAAATTAGAATGGTAAGTGTTCTTACGGAAGCAAAACAAAACAAGGTAAGAATGTAAGGTGATAGATATGTTAATTAACTCAAGGGAGGAAATAGGTTAATAGCATATATGTCTATCAAATCATCATGATGTACACTTTAAATATTTTATCATTTTATTTGTCAATTGTACTTCAATAAGGGTGAAAAGACCCAGAGTGAGTGGCTAAAGAAACTATGTATATCCATATCATAGAATACTACTTAGCAGTAAAAGGAAATGAACTATGGGGCCCCTGGGTGGCTCAGTCAGTTAAGCACCCAACTCTTGAATTCCAGCTCAGGTCATGATCTCGCAGTTTGGGAGATGGAACCCCACTTTGGGCCCACACTTGGGATTCTCTTTTTCTCTGCCCCTCCCCCACTTGCGCTCTCTCTCTCTCTCTCTCTCTCTCTCTTTCTCTCTCTCTCTCTTTCAAAAATAAATAAATAAATTTTAAAAAAAGAAATGAACTATTGATACGCTTAACTTGTATGAGTCTCCAGAAAACTGTGTTGTGTGAAAAAAGCCAATCTCAAAAGATTATAGTCTGTGCAATTCCATATGTATGACATTTTTGAAATGACAAAATAGTAGAAATGGAGAACAGATTCATGGTTGCCAGTGGTCAGAGATGGGTGGAGAGGAGGGAAGTGGTATGGCTATAAAAAGGCAACAGAAGAGATCTTTGTGGAAATGGGAAGATTCTACACCTCGACTGCCCTACCTGGCTGTGATATTGTACTAGGTTTTTTAAGATGTGACCATTTGGGGAAACTGGATAAAGAATACAATGGATCTCAGGGGGCGCCTGGGTGGCTCAGTCGGTTAAGCATCTGACTTTGGCTCAGGTCATGATCTCACAGTTTGTGAGTTTGAGCCCCACATCAAGCTCTGTGCTGACAGCATGGAGCCTGCTTTGGATTCTCTGTCCCCCTCTCTCTGCCCCTCCACAGCTCTGTCTCTCTCTGTCAAAAATAAATAAACATTATAAAGAAATTATGTATATATATATATATACACACACACATATATGTGTGTGTATACATATACACATATATGTATGTGTGTATACATACATACACACATATATACATGTATACATATATACATATGTATATGTATACATATATACATACACATATGTATATATGTATGTATATACATATAAACATATGTATATATACATATATATGTATATATGTGTATATATACATATATATGTATATATACATATATATACATATATATACACATATATATACACATATATATGTGTATATATACATATATATGTATATATGTGTGTATATACATATATATGTGTGTGTATATGTGTATATATATATATACACACACACACACACACACACACACACACACATACACATACACATACACACAGACTCCCAAGGCCCAGAATCAGAATCTTCAGGGGTGAGATGCAGGTGTCTAATATAAAATCTGCCTGGATTTGAAACCACTGAGACGGGGAATAACATGAGGTAAGCAATAAGAATGAAATAGGTTGGGATGGAGTGTGGTGCTATGTGATGGAATGGGCCTTGAATCTCTTGCTCAAAAGTTTTAAGATTATGAAATAGAAATACATATGATTTCTGAGAAGGGAAGTGATGTGAGTAAAACAAAGCTGCCACAACTGAAGAAGTTCAGAAGTGGTGGTTCCTGTGTATCCATAGAATGGTAACGACTGGTTCACTCTTCCTAAGTTTCAAGAGTGCCAAAGGCTGGTCAATGCTTTCTTTGCTGACCACATTAATAAATGATGTAATTGCATCATGTGATTCTACAATTCTGGATGATGATTTTTCTCAGTGATTTTTGTGCCAGAAGTTCTTTATCTTTATGAACATATTCCTAGTCTCTACATTTCAAATATTCTGCCATGCAGGATGAGAGGTTTGATCCTGTCATGATTTTTAAAGGGGCATCAGAAGGTGGCTGTCCAGCTCATGGCACTCTTCCCTGAGAACCGCCCAACCGCCCCTGCTCTGTCCATAGTAGTGCACAACGTTTAGCAGCTATGCTTGAGCTATATGGCCTTGTTCACCTAGGTGAGACAGAGTCCCCAGGAGATCAGAATTAAGATAAATAGACATGAACTGGCCTTCTCTGGTCCTGTAACCTGTGCACGGGCCATTCAGGTGTTGCGGGACGGGATGGCTGAAGTGGTGAAGGTCATCCTGCAGAGAGAGAGAAGGCAGCTGATTCAGGGAGAGGCAGAAGCCAGGACTGACTGGGGCTCTTGGGGCTCAGTGACTCTCAGCTCTCAGTCACTTCCTGTCTTGGGTGACCCCAAAGCCCCCACAACCTTGCAATATGCCCTTTTTCCTGCCACAGCTGCTTTGAAGTGGCATTCTGTTATGAGCCAATTCAGGGACTTGATTTTGATAGTGAATACCGTCATAAACCCACTTACACCTGTTACTTTCAGTATGCCGATTGAAAATTAACAAAGGAATTTTGTACAATTATCTCCAAAGGTGAATTCATATCCAGTGCTTTTTGTTTTTCCTTAAAGTAACAGTGATGCTGACTTTTCCGGTCAAAGAGGAAACCACTGACCAAGGCGGGACTGAGGTGGTTTTCTGGAAGGGAGATAGAAGGAGGAACCTCTTCCCATGTCCAGGCAGTGGCGCAAAGATTGAAGCTCAGAAACAAAACCATCCTGAAGTTAAAACACTTCCTGCTATTGGCCTCTCTTTCTCCATTTGGAAATTCTGTCTTAATATGTCCTTTAAACTCTCCAGACCTTAACTTGAGCCTTTTTCTGAGGAGACCGGGAAACAGCTGTGATTGGTGTCTCTCCTGTACAGACAAGCTGTCACTAAGGTGCTATTCAGCCCTTTTTTGTAGGCTAACCAACTCCCTTCCCCTCAGCTCTGCAACCTGTGATCTTTGCCGCTCTACCCAGACTGTTATTCACTTGCTCTTCCTTTCCTTGCTGCCCCTCCCGGCTCAGTGCCCACCTTGGGGTTGGTGCAGAGAAATGGAGGTTAAATCCTCTCTTTCTCCCTCCCAAAGTTTCCATTAGCGTCTTCTCTTCCTTCCCTTCCATTCTTTCTGCCATTTCCAAAGTTCAGGTCTCATCAACTCTTACCTGCCTTGTGGGACTAAGACCTCTGCCCTCCCCTGCCTTCCTGCCGCCTGCATTTATCCGCCCACAGATTCCTTCCTTGACCAAGTCATGTTCTAAGGCCTTGCTGTGATCCTATCACTCCCTTGCTCCAAAGCCTTTCCTCTTGCATATGGAAGAAAGTGTAGACTCTAGGTTCGTGTATTCACTCCGTTCCCTATGAGCGGGCCCAACTGATCTCCCACCGAACCCCCTTTGTGCTTCCTGTGGTCCAATCCAGCATGCTGGGTGCCCAACATGACCCTGGGAACCTGCCTATGTTTTCTGGCTTCTGCATACCCTCTGTCCAAACTTTCTTCCCCTTTCTCAGCTTGTCCAAGTCCTAGGTGTTCTCCCCTAGCTGGGTGTGCCTTTCTTTGTGATTCTCCTAGTCAGAATGAATTAATCTGCGCCACCCAGTCACACAGTTTATGTTTTTGTTCATAAAACTTTTCAGGGTCTGGCCTGTAGTCCTAGAATATGCACCTGTCCTTCCCACTAGAAAGCCAGTGCTTTGAGGACAAGCCGGGCCCTGCTGCTCCCAGTAAGTTCCAGGTCCCTAATTCAATGCAGGGCATGGCAGTGTGTGATCTCCGCATGTTGGTTGGGTTAAGTTTGCAAAACTACGTGCCCATAGGCAAGCTGTGTGCCCACAGCAGTTTCCTCTGGTCATGTGACTACTGTTTTAGAAGATGCATGAGGTCAAATGACTCAGCAAAATTCTGCAGGCCAAATGACAGGAAGTAAGAGCTTCAGAAGCTGACTCGATTAACACTGATCTAAAACACATGTGTCTGGAGCCCCGGTGCCGGTGTGGGAAGATTTTCCACAGCATATGCCAAGGGTCTGCAGCCTGATCCTGTGCCCCAGGAGGAGCCAACGCACCACAGGCTCCCCTTGGCATCTGCTTCCGCATCGAGGGCACTTAGGAAGCCTGCGGGGCCTTGAGCACACCTGGAGTTACGCCTCCCCTAGCCAAGAAATCCATCTGCCCGGATTTCCCAGATAATGGAAACTTGCCCCTAAAGGCACCAAAACTTTTCAAAGTAAAATCCACTTTTGATCAACAGTTTCCAAACAGAAGAACACATTCCTGTGCTTTCGTGTCTTCTCAAGCTGTCATGAATGTTATTTGACCACCTCTTGATAGCTCTGGGCTGACCTCAGGTATATTAGTTGCCATTTTTCCCACGGGTGGCCCACTTCACTGCTACTGTTTTACCTTCAAATAATAACGATTGCAACAAAAATAGCCAGCATTTATGAGCCCTTCCTATGTGTGCGGCTCACGGAGGAACACTGTACGTAATGATTTCATTTTGGCTTCACGACATCCCTAAAAGGGAGATGTTATTTTTCCCAGGTTTGGGGTGTGAAAACTGAGGAGCTGGTTAAGTAACTCTCCCACGGTTACATGGCAAGTTAAATAATGGACAGTGGTCCTAACTCAGGCAGTCAGCTCCAGAGCCCACGCTGGCAAGTCCTTTACTCTGCGGCTTCCCTAGGCACAAATTGGCCTGAAATACGGTGATCGACTCATCCAGGGACTTTCCTGGGCTTAACACTGAAAACTCTCAGTCCAGGAAAAACCACGGTGGTTGGCCACCCTAGCTTGAAAACAAGAAAGCTTTCGCTCACCAGAACACCTGGCTTTTGTAAACTGGATCTGTGACTTGCTATCATCTACCCCTGACCGTCGAGGATCGGAAGAGGACCTCTGAACCGGGTCAGACCAGGAGGGCCCGACAGAGAAACAGGTCCCTTAAGATAGTTAATGTTGCTCTCCTTGAAGACATGTTTGTTCAACACGAGTGGGCAGTGAGAAACTTCTACGAGTAAAAATCACATATTTCTTTCTTTATATTCGAAACAGGAAATGGCTGCACACATTTATTGTGGGCAGTTTTCTACGTCAGACTGTGTTTGTGAGGCATGTTAAAGAACATCTCATTCAGTTAGCGAATAATAAAGAACACCTCACTTCCAAGGAACAGTATCTCAGGCGTTATGCATTACTCAGCTTCACAGGCCAGCTGACCGTGACTCATCTCTGCGCGTGCACACAGGTGGCAGGGAGACAGGTCCGCCTGCAGCCGTGCCCCACTGCTTGCACGGAGACATCGCAAAAAGGAAGGCTTCCCTGGAAAGACCGACAACGGTGAAGTCTGCATTAAGGAACCTCTTCCACCCATAGGAATAGTTGCAAGTGAAACCTGAGTTAACTGATCCCACACTTCTGGTTTATTCCAGTGGGGTTTTAGCACTCCTTCAAAACCAGTGGCTGCACCTTTCTGGGGACCTCCTCCTTAATCTGTCTGGCGCTCTGGCCCAAGGAAAGTGGATGGGCTTTGTGACTGCCTTTTCCTCAAAGGCCTTTTCCAAAATCTTTCATAGCTGGGAAATCAAGGTCAATGGCAATCTGGCCCCCAGAATGGCAGGGCTGCTGTATTTGGAGAGTGTTGCTTCCACAGGATATTAAGTGCTCCTCTGAGAGTTCAAGATTAATTTCTAGGCAAAGCAAGTGCAGTGGCTTTCTGCCTCACTTCTCGCATTTGTGTAAGCCTGGACATTATCTTGGCGGGAAGACAACGTTTTAAGGAAAGAGGAGGCAGAGGAAAACTGATCAGCCTAATGGCAAGATGGATGCTGCCGTCTTCCCCACAGAAGCTCCTGGCTTATCTTGCATTTGCTTTGAGGCAGCTTCCGACAGGAACTGCACTCAGAGCCAGGCCCTTGGGGGTGCCCTTGAGCCTCTCCAGAGGGATCCCCAGCTCCAAGCAGGCAGTGGGCATTTGATCAGTCAGCCACATTACTCTTCAATGAGTTAAATAATTTTTTTAGGAATCAGAAACCAAAGAGTTTGAGATTGCCAGAAAAGGTAACAAATTTGCTTTTCCTTAACTGTATAAAAAATTGTCCCATGGAAAATTATAAGGGCATTTTTAAAGGGCATTGGAGTTTTGTTTTCCATTTTCTTCTTAAATTTAATTTAGCTATTTAGGGAATTGCTTATTAAAACCAAAAGATCAAGATATTTTCTCCCTTAAAGCCACATCTGGTCTGTTTTCCTTCATGGGACGTTCATAGCATCTTCAGGGAGGGAAGTGATCACCTCTACTGGGGGAGCCAGCACTATTCTGGTCCAGTCTTCATAAATACTATTATTCAGTTTGTGCTTTTCCCAACTCTCAACTACCTGGCCCATTCATGGGCTTTTGAATGTTGCACGGAATTTCTGCAAATTGCCACTGACACGGTATTGAAAGCCTGCACAGGCAAACACCTCTGTGCTATGGTGGAATCCTAGATGGAGTTGGCTGTGACCCACAGCAAAGTTAGACCCTGAAACACAGTCTCTGTCTGCAGGAGCCTGTCTTCCCCAAGAACATTAAGTGAGGACCCCAACTTATTCTGTTCAGTTACCTCAATACCCAAATAGAAAAACCTGTTCAGACCATCCACTTAATGGGAATAGAGGCAGAAAAGGCTGACCAAAGTGGGTAGGCTCAGAAATGTAAAGCCATTTTCAAAGAAATAAAATCTGACTTCAAATTAATGCGATCAAAATGAACTATAATTTGAGTTATTTGTGTAAGGCGTTAAGGCGCAAAGTAATAATGACATCTTGAAAGTTAAAATTAAAAGAAAGAAAGAAAGAAAGAAAGAAAGAAAGAAAGAAAGAAAGAAAGAAAGAAAGAAAAAATGTACTGAAGTTATGACCCCTTCCAAATGGATGTACTGAGGTGAAAGCTATGAAACCCTTGTTCTTTGGCCCTTTACATTCAGTTTAACGCAAGGTAGATCCAGTCATCCTCATGATTCACAGATTCCATATTTGCAAATGTGCCAGTGGCTAGAATGTATCTGTTCTCCCCAAATCAGTGCTCCCTATTCTTCTGCGCTCACTAGAGACAGCATGAAATTTGAGGCGCCCACTGCACTGCTTTCTGGCTTTCTAGCTGAGCAACACCACTGAGTTCCAACAACAGTATGCTCTACCTTCTTGTTTCCACTCTCTTCCTATAAATAAACATCCTTTTCACAGTCTATTTAGTGTCACGTTTTTCACATTTTGGTGTCTTTTCCTGGTGATTTCGTGGTTTAAAATGACTCCCAAGTGATGTGCTGACGTGCTGGCCAAGATTGCAAAGCTCCAAGCTCTAAGGGGCCTTATGGAGAGAATACATGCATTAGACGCCATGCAGGCATGAGTTACGGTGCTGTTTGCCGCAAGTTCAATGTTAATGAATCAATAGTATATATAATAAGGTGTCTTTCAACAGAAACATACATAAAACAAGGTTATATATTGACGGGTGGAGGAAACCGCTGTGACCAGAGGATCACAGGAATCTAACCCTGTATTTACATTGAAAGGGTGGTTCAGTGTTTGCTAATTCAACGTTCATAGAAACTTTATGAAACATAACTACCACAAATAATGAGAATATTTTCTCAAGCTTATAACGGCCCTTTTAAGGAATTTCAACTCACATGTGTCTCTTTGTTGTCAGTTTCTGTTCACCCTCACTTATTAAGTATCGATTGTGTGGGAAACATGATGATAGTTTCTTAGAGGGTCCAGAGATGACTAATGCCAGTATCCTTGCCTTTCAGAAGCTTCTGGTCCAACAGAGACAAGAATTTGGATTGATGGAGCCTAACAGCATGAGGTAAGAAAACTAATACCTGTTCAGGTGTTTATCATCACAGAATCATAAACTGCAAGACTTTGAAAAATCTGGCCCACTGCCTCCTCCTCCAATACCGCTCTCACCTGGCTTCCAGGGTACCAAACCATATCCCCATTCTCTCCTAATCCCCACATTCTCCTGCTGCTAAATGTCGGGGTGCCCCAGAACTGAATCCTTGGATCACATTCTATCTACACTCACTTCCTTTGTCATATTATCTGCCTTTCTGATTTTAAATATTAACACTGATGACACTCCCTGACCTCAAAATTCACATATCCACCTACCTATCTGACTTCTCCATTTGAAAGTGCAAGGGGATGGGGTGCCTGGGTGGCTCAGTTGGTTAAACCATCCAACTCTTGATTTTGGCTTGGGTCATGATGCTGCGGTTCATGAGATCAAGTCCCACATCTCTCTCTCTCTCTCTCTCTCTCTCTCTCCCCCTTCCCTGATCTCTCTCATTCTTCTCTCTCTCTCTCTCTCTCAAAATAAATAAATCAACATTTTTTTAAAAAAAGAAAACAAAGGTCAAGGGGCATGTCAGAATTATCTCAAACTCCTAATATCGGCTTCTGATCTCACCCCACTCCAACCTTCTTCATGTCAATAAATATGTCACTTTGTCTGTAGAAGATCTATTTCATTTATTTTATTCTATTTATTTTTTCCAAAAATAAATCACACAACAATATATCCACTCACATGTGCTCTTGCCATTTCCCCATCAAGAGATGGAGTCTATTTCCCTCTCTTTGACTCTTGGCAGAACTTTGTAATTGCCTTGATGCATAATGTTGCAGAAGTGAGGCAAGACTTCCACAGTGATGTCATAAGTTTGATACACAAAATACCAACAGCATTTTTCACAAAATTAGAATAAATAATCCTAAAATTTGTATGGCAACACAAAAGACCCCAAACAGCCAAATCAATCTTGAAAAAGAAGAACAAAACTGGAGGTATCACAATCCCAGATTTCAAGATACACTACAAAACTATAGTAATTAAAACAATATGGTAATGGCACAAAAATAGACACATAGATCAATAGAACAGAAAGCCCAGATATAAACTTATGATTATATGGTCAATTAATCTTTGGCAAAGGTGGCAAGAATATGCAATGGAAAAAGTCTCCTTAAATAATGGTGTTAGGAAAACTGGACAGCAAAAGAATTCTGCAAAAGAATGAAATTGGACCACTTTCTTATACCATACACAAAAACAAACTCAAAATGGATCAAAGGCCTAAATGTGACCTCTGAAACCATAAAAATTCTAGATGAGAGCACAGGCAGTAATTTCTCTGACATCAGCCATAGCAACATTTTTTTAGGTATGTCTCCTGAAGCAAGAGAAACAAAAGCAAAAATTACCTATTAGGACTATATCAGTATAAAAACTTCTGCACAACAAAGGGAACAATCAACAAAACTAAAAGACAACCTACTGAGTGGGAGAAGATATTTACAAATGACAAATCTAATACAGGATTAGTATCCAAAATATATAAAGAACTTATACAAATCAACATCATAAAACCAAATAGCCCAATTAAAAAATGGACAGAAGAGGGGCGCCTGGGTGGCGCAGTCAGTTAAGCGTCCGACTTCGGCCGGGTCACGATCTCGCGGTCCGTGAGTTCGAGCCCCGCGTCAGGCTCTGGGCTGATGGCTCGGAGCCTGGAGCCTGCTTCCGATTCTGTGTCTCCCTCTCTCTCTGCCCCTCCCCTGTTCATGCTCTGTCTCTCTCTGTCCCAAAAATAAAGTAAAAAACGTTGAAAAAAAAAAATTTTAAAAAATGGACAGAAGACATGCACAGACATTTCTCCAAAGAAGACATTCAGATGACCAATAGACACATGAAAAGCTACTCAACCTCACTCATCATCGGGGAAATGCAAATAAAACCAGAATGAGATATCACCTCACACCTGTCAGAATGGCTAAAATCAAAGCCACAGAAACAACAAGTGTTGGCAAGGATGTGGAGAAAAAGGAACCCTCTTGCACTGTGGTGGGAAGGCAAACTGGTGCAGCCACTGTGAAAGACAGTATGGAAGTCCCTCAAAAAAATAAAAAATAGGAATTACCATATGACCTAATAATGCCACTACTGGGTATTTACCCAAAGAATACAAAAACGCTAATTCAAAAGATATATGTACTCCTCTGTTTATTGCAGCATTATTTACAATAGCCAAGATATGGAAGCCACCCAAGTGTCCATTGGCAGATGAAGGATAAAGATGTGGTATAGGGGCACCCGAGTGGCTTAGTTGGTTAAGCGTCCAACTCTTGATTTTGGCTCCAGTCATGATTTCACAGTTCGTGGGTTCGAGCCCCACCTCAGGCTCCACAGGTGTGGACCCTGTTTGTGATATTCTCTCTCTCTCCCCACCCCTGCTCCTCCTGTGCTCATGTTTTCTCTCAAAATAAATAAATAAACTTAAAAAAAAAGATCTGGAAAGATGTGGTATATATATGCAATAGAGTACTACTCAGACATGAAAAGAATAAAATTTGCCATTTGCAACAGCATGGATGGATCTAGATAGCATAATGTTAACTGAATTAAGTCAGTCAGAGAAAGACAATACCATATGATTTCACTCATGTGGAATTTAGGAAATGAAACAAATGAACAAAGAAAGAAAGAGACACCAAAAACTTAATTTTTTAATTTTTTTTTTTCACCATTTATTTATTTTTGGGACAGAGAGAGACAGAGTATGAACGGGCAAGGGGCAGAGAGAGAGGGAGACACAGAATCGGAAACAGGCTCCAGGCTCTGAGCCATCAGCCCAGAGCCCGACGCGGGGCTCGAACTCACAGACCGCGAGATCATGACCTGGCTGAAGTCGGATGCTTAACCGACTGCGCCACCCAGGCGCCCCACCAAAAACTTAAATATAGAGAACTGATGGTTATCGGAGGGAAGGTGGGTGGGGGGATGGGTGAAATAGGTGAAGGGGATTAAGAGTGCACTTATCGTGATGAGCACTGAGTAATGTATGGAATTGTTGAATCATTACATTGTGCATCGGAAACTAATAAAAACACTGTATTTTAATTATGCTGGAATTAAGAAAATACTTTTCAGGGAAGAAGTTTTTGGTACAAGCTCCACCTGGCTCTCTCTCTTTCTGAGGTGACGCACCCCTGGAACCTTGGAACCCAGACACCAAGGCATGAGGAAGCCAAGCAGCCACATGGAAAGGCCACATATAGATGTGGCCAACAATCAGCATCAACCACCACATATGTGAGTGAGCGAACTCTCAGAAGAAACAAGCCCCCGACGTTGGAGCTGCCTCAGCTGACACTGAGTGAGCAGAGGCAAGCTGTTCCCTCAGAGCGCTACCCAAACTGCAGATTTGTGCGCAAAACAAATGTTGCTGTTGTTTATGCCACCAAGGTAGGACGTGACTAGTTATGCAGCAATAGAAATCTGAAACACTCTTGTTAGAAATGCTCAGGCCCAAACCTGTGGTCATCCTTGCCACCTCTCTTTCTCTCGTACCCCATTCCCAATCGGTCAGAAAATGCTCACAAAACATATCCAGAATCTGACCTCTTCTTGCCACCACCACTGCTACCAATCTTTCAACATAGTTCCTCACAGGAGTTATTTTGGTAGCTTGCCAACTAGCCTCCCTGCTTCCACCCTTGCCCCTCTTCGATCTCATTCTCAACACAGCAGCTAAAGTGATCCTATTAAAAGTATGTCAGATCATATTAACCCTCTAATCAAAAGCTCTAATGGCTTCCCATATCGTGATACAATTTCTTCCAACCTCCCCATGAGCTCTCTGTCCCCATTTCCTACTCTTTTCAGTCCCCAGGTACACTGACTTTCTTAATGCTCCCTAGACACACGGGTCTGTTCCCACCTGGGCCTTTGCACATGGTTTACTCCTTTACTTCCCTCAAGTCTTTACTCAAATGTCACCTTTTTCATGAGGATGTTCCCTGCCACCTTAGCCTCCTTCCCTGCTTCATTTTTCTCCACAGCACTCCTCACCACTCACATAATTTTAATTATTTATCTGCTTTCTCAGTTGCCACTTTTCACACCACCACCACCCTCACACACACAGAGACCACAGAACACGTAGTAGAGTGTTAGCTACATGATGTCAGGAGTTTCTGTTTTAGTCACTATTCTATCCCTGGCATCTTAAACAGTACCTGATTGACACATTGAAGGCCATTGATAAGTATCTGTTGAATAAGTGGATGGGATTAAATGCTTAGACCAAGTCATATTATCTAAGTGGCCTTAGGAAAATTTGAGCCCAGTCTTTTGCTCTAGCTTTTATACCATGTAAAATACACTAAGAGAATACCCAAATTAATCAATAAAGAAAATGTACTGTCTTAGAAATGAGACATCCTGAAATGCTTCCCAAGTTGATTATTTTAGAAGCATGATGATGGTTCCCAGGACATAGCATTTTCTATCTTTTCTCTCTACCATCTTTACTTATTGTATATTATGGACTAAATGTTTGTGTCCTCCCCACCCCCCCACCCCCCCCCCCGCCAAAAATTCTTCTGTTGAAACCCTAACCCCAATGTCATGGTATTTGGAGGTGAGCCCTTCAGGAGGTAATCATGACTAGATTAGGTGATGAGGGTGGGGCCCTCATTATGGGATTAATGCCCTTATAAAAAAGAGGAGGAGGGGCGCCTGGGTGGCGCAGTCGGTTAAGCGTCCGACTTCAGCCAGGTCACGATCTCGCGGTCCGTGAGTTCGAGCCCCGCGTCGGGCTCTGGGCTGATGGCTCAGAGCCTGGAGCCTGTTTCCAATTCTGTGTCTCCCTCTCTCTCTGCCCCTCGCCCGTTCATGCTCTGTCTCTCTCTGTCCCAAAAATAAATAAACGTTGAAAAAAAATTAAAAAAAAATAAAAATAAAAAAGAGGAGGAGACACAGGATTTTTCTTTCCATGTGTGCATACCAAGAAAAGACCATATGAAGACAACCAAAAAGAGTGCCCTCACCAAAAACCTGAGCACCCTTATTTTGGACTTACAGCCTCCTGAACTGTGAGAAATTAATATTTGTTGTTCAAGCCACAGAGCCCATTGTATTTTTTATGGCAGCTCAAGCAGACTAGGGCGGTATGGCAGATATTTCCCCAAGATGGCCACCCCTATATATTTCTTCTATGGCATGTTTTTCATGCAACGAGGCTGATGTTCCTCCCACCGAGAGGTGGTGTCTATGTTGTAGGGGTTGTAGACTGTCAATCCTAATCAACAGAGTGAGGTGGAAGTGATGCTATGTGAAACCAGATTACCGAAAGCATACAGCTTCCACTTGGCTCTCTCTTTCAGGATGCTTCCTTGGGAACCTTGACAACATATTGTGAGGAAGCCCGTGCCACACGGAGAAGCTGACATGGAGAGGAACTCAGCCCTCCCGCCAGCAGGCAGTTCCAATTTGCCAGGCATGTGAGTGAGCCATTTTGGAAGTGGGTCCTTCAGCCACAGTCAAAACTTCAAATAAGTACACCTCCAGCCAACATGTGTTTGCAACCTCATGGGAAACTCCTAAGCCAGAACCTCTCCCAAATTCCTGGCTCACAGAAACCATGAGAGATTTTTGTTGTTTTAAGCCATTAAGTTTTGGGGTAATTTGTTAAGGAGTATTTGTGTGAACCAGATTGATGTCATCTTGGACAAATCCACTGCGATGACTCCTCTGTGACATGAAGCCTTCTTGAGCACAGCACCCACCCCCCAAATTCTTCCTTTTTGTTTAACCACACCCTTAAGTACACTCTTGGAGCATGACATCCTTGATCTGCTCTGGAGATATGACTATGATTCTCAAACATTCTCCTCCTGGGTGGTCTCCCAGTCTCTAAGGCTATGAAAACAGGTCAAAACAGATCTTACAGGAGGTGGGGTCGCAGAGATATCCTCTTGCCACCAGCCAAGACATGCTTCTGTCCATAAGTCCCTTTAATGAATCATTTCTTGATAAGCTGTACTTGTTGGCCTTATTCTTCAGTCTTACAGCCCCTTTGGCCTTTGGAGGACATTTTGTATATACCTCCCTTTCACAGAGCAGTATTGGCTAAATTAATACACTCAACATGTTAGCTTTGTCCTTCATAGTTAAGGCATGGCTGCTACAGCTTCTGACATCTCATCACCGTTTCAGAAAAGCATGACAATATTCTAAGAGCAGAATTAAATTAACCTTATAGGCACCAAGCAACTAGAAACTTTGGAGTTCAACTCTGAACATAGGATTGCAACATTAAGAGCTACAGGACTAGCTAGTTTTTTGTACTCTTGTCAAGCTAGGGCAGGGACCCACTCTAAAATCCACATTATCTTCGCCACTAGTAATCTCACTGATGAAACTGCATTGGTAGCATCCATTATGCTAATTAGAAAGCCACCAATTTCATCAGCAGAAACCTATTTCTAACATTAATTATGTCAGCTGATAAATTGTCGCTGATCAGAGATAAAGATAGTGGAAGCTTTTGCAGTAGCTGTTTCTGGAATACAGGTTTCCTAATTAGAGTGCTGGCTTTCCACCTTAGGATGTAAATTCTGAATTAGGACAAATGATAGTACCTAGGCTATCACGTAACTCTGGTATATGAGAACACTCTGCCTGTGGTAAAATATTTTAAAGTATATTACAGACATTACAATGCCCAATTGGGTCTCTTATCTCAAGTTCATTTCTACATCCCCCTTCACACATCGCCTTCAAGTCTCCCTGTTAGTTTCATTAGTTTCTGAGGAACCAAATCTACTCATACAGGGATAGGTTTTGGGTTTTTTTTAATTAAAAAAACTTTTTTTTTTAAGATTTATTTATTTTTGAGAGAGACAGAGACAGAGCTTGAGCGGGGGAGGGGAAGAGCAAGGGGGAGACACAGAATCCGAAGCAGGCTCCGGGCTCCGAGCTGTCAGCACAGAGCCCGATGCGGGGCTTGCACCCACAGACGGTGATATCATGACCTGAGCCGAAGTCGGATGCCCAACCGACTGAGCCACCCAGGCGCCCTGGGATAGGTGGGGTTTTTTTGTTTTGTTTTTTTTTTGATACTCCATCTAGGACAAGCTGCAGAAACTGTTTTGGCTCTGAGATCCGCTAAATGCATGCCCATTTCCCAAGAAAGGTAGTGATCCGTGCAGGCAGTTGAGTCCAAACCCGTGTTCAAGAAGGACATACCCCGCATTTCTTTCACTGCCTCATCACTTGCATCTTGAGTCAGGGATCCTCATTACGGTTGCAGATAGGATTTGGTCCCTTGGTGCCTAACAGATTAAGACCAGAACTGTGTTACTCCAGGCCCCAAGCCCAGCACAGAGCCCAGCACGGGGCTTGATCCCACGACCCTGGGATCATGACCTAAGACGAAATATAGAGTCGGGCACTCAACTGAGCCACCCAGGCACCCCAACATGCTAAGTGTTTTTTGTTCATCAGCTGATGTAATTCTGGCAGCAGCCCTACATGGAAGGAAGTGTTGTCCTACTATGTGTTTCAGGGAAGTCAAATACCACACCTCAATTCTCACAGAGCTTCTTGTCCAGGTGAAAGAAATCACTGTGCAACACAGCAAGTGCTACCACAGTGGCATGTCCAAAAGCAGAAATGCTGACAAGGAAGACAGAAAAAAGCTCCTTCCCCACATGAATCTGGAAAGATTCTTTGAAGAGGTACCATTGAAGAATGAGAGGAACTTTACCTGATCAGGAAGAATCTGTTGCCATATTAGATTAACTCAAAAATCAGAAAATGATAAAGAAGAAATCAAGAAGGTCACTGCCACCTAAAAATATCACAATAACGGAAATTACTTGGGTTTTCATAAGGCTATAGATTAACGTAGATGCTGCATCTTTTTTTTTTTTTTTGCAAAGAACAAACGAAAAAAAACCCACCTCATGATTTCAGTTCTTGCTTCATTTCCTCCTTTATGCTAAGTAATACTGCCCATGAGGCTTCTCTCTTAACCTCCTGCCTGCCCTTCCCCCTGCTTCCAGTCCATATGTCTGTTAATCACGTGGTTATTTTTCCCAGAGCCGAGTGCTTGAGCATACTACATCTTAAGAAATGTGCCAGAACAGGTCAGGGGAGGCCCCTTCACTTTCTAGGAACATTGGCAGCTGCATGAAGGCCTTAAGTGACTGGTTCTTCATTTAGGTTCTGGCTTTAACTTACACGCAATCACATATTTGTAAGTCAGGAAATGTGGAAATGTGAGATTTTTGCTGTTCAGCACTCATGTTCTCCTCCTAGATGATAGGAACTCAGGTGTTCTTGGGGAATCACCTCTCCCCCCAATCTCAGTCCAAGAGCTTGAAAGTGGTCACCTGTCTCCAGGCCTGGCCAATCAAGGTCACAGTCATACCACATGACCCATGCAAGGCCGATGAGCATCAGCTTGGAACTTTCACGGGTCCTCTTGGGGAAGAGGAATACTCTTCCCATGCTGGTGACAAAGCTGGTGCGATATGAACCTGGCACTATAGCTGCCCATCTCCGCCACCACCTGAGGAGAGCCTACCTGACAATGAGGCTAACATAGTGTCGGTGTTTCTGCTCAGGCTGGTTGTGCCCTTCATGGCTTTCTTCTTGCCCATGCATGAGGCTACTAGTGTCACTGCAACTGCACTACCAGACGAGCTTCTGATGGGGACACAGTGACTGCCGATACTGCCTTTATTCAAGAGGTCAGTGGGGCGCCTGGGTGGCTCAGTCGGTTGAGCGACCAACTTCAGCTCAGGTCATGATCTCACGGTTTGTGAGTTCGAGCCCCGCGTCGGGCTCTGTGCTGACAGCTTGGAGCCTGGAACCTGCTTTGGATTCTGTGTCTCCCTCTCTCGCTGCCCCTCCCCGACTCATGCTCTGTCTCTCTGTCTCAGAAATAAATGAACATTTAAAAAAAAAAAAAAAAAGAAGTCAGTGCTGTCCCTCACCCCTACCTAGATTCCTGACATCCTGGCTGAGACCCTATAACCTGTCCAATTACTTAAAAATCTCTCTTGCTGGGGCGCCTGGGTGGCTCAGTCGGTTAAGCGTCCGACTTCAGCTCAGGTCATGATCTCACACCCCGTGAGTTCGAGCCCCATGCTGACAGCTCAGAGCCTGGAGCCTGCTTCGGATTCTGTGTCTCCCTCTCTCTCTGCCCCTGCCCTGCTCACACTCTGTCTCTCTCTCCGTCTCAAAAATAAATAAATACATTTAAAAAAAATTTTTTTAAATCTCTTTCTTGCTTAGTGCATTCCAACATTGTCCTTGTCCCTGGCCAAGACCTGCCAGCCCCTTCTTCATGTCCCAGAAAGTATATCTGAGTTAGTCTGGAACTCTCTCAAAGCCAGTATCAGCTCCTCCATCAGGAGGGTGACACTGTTTTATGGCCGTTTTATGAAGATTTAGACTCTCTACCTTCCCCTGAGGCTCCAGGGTCTTCATGCAGAAGAACAAGGTGCCAGACTGCCACCTGGACATCTGTGACCTCAACACAGGTGCCGTGTGAGACTGCCTGCTTTTCACACCAATTCCAGACTCCAGGAGAGCCTGAATGAGGCTACATGGAGCATATCCCTTCAAACCAGCATCAATTTGTGACAGTGCTGTTCCTTATGTATGATGCCCAGCTGTCCCTCAGATAGCAGCCTCATGCCCAACCTTATGATTTTCTGAGAGGATACCCTGATTTTGCTCTGCTCCATCTGAATCTCGCTGAAAGTCACGACTGCTGGTGGCCAGGCATGATGTTTCTGGGCCACATTCTGTCCAGCCGGAGCATCTAAGGTATTAACATAACTGGAGGGACTCCTCTGTGGTTTATTTAAGATCCTCTGGTCTTCCTGGGCCACTGAAGGAAATATCATAGCTGCATAATGGTCTATAAAATCCGAGTCTACATTCCTGATACTCTACCACACTTCCTGCTAGGAATTAATCACAAGAACAAAGGCCATTCGTGTTTCTTAGCAATGCCTTATTTGTGAGCAGATTGCAAAACAACCACAGCTAAACCAGAATTTCAGTCAGATCTCAACTAAGTTTGGTTTGTACTTGTCAAGGTCACTTATCAGCCAATTCCTGGAACTCAGATGCGTTTTCCCATGGAAACAGTAGGACAGACTGTATGAAGGCCTCAGGTCAAGCCATAAGTGCCTGCAGTAACCATGGTACCGAGAGCACAATTTCAAGAACTCCCAATCACTATGTACAATGTTGCCTCTATAGGAAAATGCCTGTCAAGCTCTCATGCCGGGTTCTCAGAACATCTTTCTCAGCCCCACATTTATCCTGGCAGCATGAGAGAATTTCCTCCTTTGATTAAGCGTTCATTCATTCCTACAAATATTTATTGTGCAGCTAATCTGTACCAGCCATTGCTCTAAATACTATAGATATAGCAGTGAACAAAATTTACTCCCTAGATGTTCTGAAATGGGGGCATAGGGTCAGCTGCTACCATATTAACCAGCATAAGGGAGGAAGGGCTACCCAACTGTTTCTTCCAAAATAACTAGGGTGTCCCAAAGGTAAATTTTCATTTATACCCTTGAATGCATACATGAAGACTCTCAGCATGTCAGTTTTCTATCTTAGCAATGTTTACATCTGGGCTTCATTTTGCATCCCCTTTTTCACATCTGGCTGTTGATTCTCAAATGGACCAAAAGCAAATCACCAAGATAAGAAATATTTTCTCATTTTGCATGGGGCAGAGAAGACCCTGGGAAGCACACCGTGTCTTGATTGACTTTGGCTTGAGGGCTTCTAGTACCTTGGGAATCATGAAAGGGCTTGGGGAATCAGGGAGTGATAGCAATGTTCCTCACATCGGTGGAGGTGGCTTTCCAGCCAATCCAGACGGTAAGAAAGAAGTTAGATTCTTATGCTTCCCAACCGCTCTGGGAGAACCTTCTGGGTAAAATCAACTGGACTCTTCACCTCTCTAAACGCTGCTTATTTCCTTATGTAATTGAGCATGCTGCTACAAGACTAACTGAAAAACGGGGTTTATGCATTAGTCCTTCACATTCATTCACTCAGAGCACCCAAACTGTCTCTAAATTGAAAGGAATATTGATAATTTTCAAGTACTCTTGCTCCTTATATAGTGGTCCTATAGGTTTACTCCCTACCGCCATGTTTGATGTGTTTGTGATTGCTTTAAAAAACAAAATCCTTTTTGTTATGGCAGCACAATGAACTCCAAGAATAAAAGATCTTCTGGCATTTGATCGCTCTTCCTTTTCTTTCTTAATAGGCTATTTATATGAAAATATACTTAAAATGCATATTTAAGTATTTTTTTTTGATTTGCAAAATATCCAAAATAAAAATCAGTGACTTCCCAATAGCATCATTAGATCACAGGCTTCCTTGGGACAGGGAATCTTTAGTTCTGTTGCGGAGTGCATGGTGAACAAGATACTAATAATAAACAAAATTTACTAATTTCTAATTAAACAAAAATACTAATAATAAAATAAAATCTAAGAGCTATACAGATATTGTTCAAAAACTGGTCTGGGCTTTCACTACTAGGGCGTCACATTTTTCTAGTGACCTGACACCAGACAAAGATAAGCAATCTTCTAAAGACACGCACAAAATGTTTCTCCAATATGTCTGCTTAAGTTTATGGGGAGGGGAAAATCATACTTGTTTTATTTGGCAATCATAAACATGACCTAGATATGCGTAGAAGATAACAAAATTCCTTCTCCATAACTCTTATTCCCATTAGAGAATGACTTCTCAAAGGTCATTAGACTAAGTTCAGAGACTCGATGTTGGTAAACAGAGCCTCCCTCTGTCCTCCCGGGAGCAAGTGCAGTCGTGATCCAAACCCTTGCACCAGAACTTGAGACCAGGTACGAGCCCATCGCACCAGAGTCTGGTCCATCCTCATCCCTGTGGCCACTGGTGCCAAACACTGAGAGGGCAGGTGGGGGCGGCTGGGCCTCCTCTCCTTGTTTTTCATCCTCCCATAGGGATAGAATATGGAGGTGGCAACAGAGGAAAGGAGACATGAACAAGTGTTCATCCCCTTTAGGGGTCTGAACATGAAGAACAGGAGCCCAGCCTCGGGGGGAGGTAGCAGCTTGGTGGGGCTTCCTCCCCAGGAGCCCTCCTGCTCTGTCTTCAGACATTTCTGGATTGGAGGGCTTACAGTCACCCAATTTGACTCCAAGCTCTGCCTTGTTCTGGCTGTGTGACCTTGGACATGCAACTTTCTCATTCATAAAATTAGGAATAATATAAATTCTACCACTTAGGCCTGAGGATAGAATGAGCTAACGTTTGTACAGGGTAACAGAGCACCACATCTGGTACCTGCAAAGCAGGCCACAGTGGGTTTTACTTCTGTGAAACTACAAAACTTACACTTCCTCTCCCATATTGGAGAAGAGGCTTCTCCGTTTGAGCCCAAAAGATCCAGAGACTTGACAGCGTACAGGTGATGCCCTGAACTCAGCATGATGGTCAATAAAGGGATTCCAACCTCCCGTGCTCTGCAAGTCCCTGAAAACAAGCTCGGTTTGTTCTTTGCGTTAGAGAGTGGTTGACATCACTGCTCTATTTTTTGAAAACAAAATGCCAAAGTCCTGGAGGATGCCTTGCAGAATTTCCCCACACATTTCTCATGCATTTCCTGCAAGTTGACGTTGCAACCCCAGCAGATCAAAAGTTAGGCAACCCTTTTCTTCAATACCACCTACGTAAAGAGCACTGTGCTCTGCTTACAGAGTCATGAAGAGTTGGGGAAAAGAATTTCATAAAATACCCGGGGCTGAATACGAGGATGGTAGCAGTGTAGATGGTGGACTGAGCGCTGAGTTGGGAGGCAGGAAAGCCTAGGTCCTGGACCCATCCCTTCTGTTTCATAACTGTGTGATCTTGGGGCGCCTGGGTGGCTCAGTCAGTTGAGCGTCTGACTTCAGCTCAGGTCACGATCTCTCACTGTCTGTGAGTTTGAGCCCCGCATCGGGCTCTGTGCTGACAGCTCAGAGCCTGGAGCCTGCTTCGGAGTCTGTCTCCCTCCCTCTCTCTCTGCCCCTCCCCTTCTCTCTCTCTCTCTCTCTCTTTCTCTCAAAAATAAATAAACATTAAAAAAAACAACCTTGTGATCTCAGTGTAGCGGTCAACCTCTCTGGGCCTATGTGCTCACTTGTACAATGCAGGGGGTGGCCTAAATTGACTAGAAGGTGCCTTTCAGTCTGAGGTTGTGGTTATGGAGGAGAAAGGGGACGTGAAGAGATGTGAGATAAATAACAGAGCAGCAGTGCATCCCAAATCTGGAGACGGCCAGACTAGAGCAAAGGGGTCATCGATTGAGTGGAAAATATAAATTCCCACTTTTCCCAATTAGGGTTAAATGTTTTACATTCTTGAACTGTCTGCTTTCCTCAGCTTATTGGAAGGAACTCGTAATGAGAACATTATGAGTCCTCTGAGTTCATGGGGACAGAAACCTGAGCCGCCGGTGAGAAACTGACCCTCTGGAACGCGGAAATTCTCAGGAGCCTTAATAAGAACATGCACCACTAATCACTTTATTGTGACAAAAGTGTTACAAAACCCTGAGTGAGCCTGGGTCAGAAAGGAAGCTTTAGCTTCCAGGTGGGAGCAAAATGATCTCATGGGAAAGCCAGGCTTTGTTGTTTTTCACCTGTGGATAAAATCCTGCCCTCCACCCCCCCCCCCACCCCACCACATCATTTCACAAGAAGAATCCGTGTCAACATACACAGACAGCCTTGAGGGAAAACACAGCAGCTTGCTGTGCTGAGGAACAGGCCGAACTGAGGGTGTGCCTCTCCCGGGCCTACTGCCCAGCCATCCACCCTAAAGATAAGCCAGCCCAAACTGGCTAAGGCCGGGTTCTTCCCTGAGCCAGCTGGGGGCGAGCAGGCAGCCCACTGGAATTTTCCAGAGCTTGCAGGCATCAGTGTCGGGGGGCGGGGGGCAGCCAAAGTGCCCGTTCAGCCCGCCCACCTCCCCCAGGCCCAAAGAACCTCACTCCAGTTCCCACCTCTGTTGGAAGAGCTTAGGCAAGAGGTCTCCCATTTCCCAAACCTGGAAAGACCCTGAAATGAATCATAAATATGGAAACACAGAGCTCTCTTGGGATCTCCGTTATAGAAACAGCCGGAAACAGCATGCCTTCTCATCTCCCCATTGATGTCAGCTGACCAGGAGAGTGGGTTTTCAGATCATATGTGGCGACCACTCACGTACACACTGCAAGGTGAGAAAGCCCACTGTCACCCAAAACAAACACCACCAAACACCGCTACCACGAGGAGGAGCAAACAATAGCCATTAAACCATACATTCGCCCTGAGAAAACAGGCAGAGATGGGTTCTGAACTTGCCAGGAGTTCCCACGCCTTCGTGGCTTTCAATCTTGTCCTCTCCACCTGGAACGCCTTCTTTGGCTGGTTAAGTTGTCCTTGTCTTCAAGACTCTCTGGAGATCAGAAGACCTCTCTCAGAGCACCTGGCCTGCCTCCCACAGCACATGTAGACCGTGTCCTCATTACCAATGCGTGCCAGTGTCTGCATCCTGAGCAGCTCCTGTGTGGGCCCCACGTGCCCGGCTCAGTGTGTAGCCAAGAAAGAGCTCAACAAAAGATTTCAGGCAAATGATTAATGGCCAAATGATGGCCTTCAAAGGGCTTCTACTCCAGGAGTTCCTCGAGAAATTTTATCTCATGTTCCTTTACAACATGGTAGGACTTTGGTTTGGGGCATAAATTTATAATTTTATTGGGTCTTGTCAGTGGTAACATCCTCCTTGCAACTAATCACGGGTGGGGAAAGAGGATAAATTAGCCCCGGCTGCCAAGTACACAGCACCCTGGGAGTGCTACTGGAACGGCAGCATTTTCCAAGCAATGACATCTCCCAATGAAGAGAGAAGCAACTGATTCTTGAGAGAGTATGTTCTATTATTTCCATTGAATTGATTAGCAACTGAGGCAGAAAAGTTTCATGGCCAAGAGTCATGATCGTGCAGAATTGCTACAAGAAAGCCCGTTGTTCATTCATTGACCTAACATCTATTTGGCAGGGACCTCCACGGTGCCAGGCACTTTGCTAGGCACGTGGGGTGGTGGTCGAAACAGACTTGGTCTCTGTCATCATGGCGAGACCGTGGGAGCACGGACATCAGACACATAAATATATAATTGAAGGTTGCAATTAACGTTATAAAGGAAAAGCACAGGATACCATGAGAGACAATATAATGGGGGCTGCTGATGTTTATTTATTAAGAACCTAGTGTGTGTCAGGGATTCTGTAATGTTCAGACTTGGCTCATTTGACCACAGCCCTCAAGAACCAAGTCATGGCAGAGACCCAGTGTTCTCCGCTAGGGAGGTCCTATGGCTTTTCTGTGGTCCCGGTCTTCTCATCTGTCAGACGTAGAGACCACAGCAACCTCTCTACTTGCTGTACATCTGAGAGTGATCAATGCTCAAGCACTTTGTCTTCTAAAAATACTGGGTAAAGCTAGTACTGAATAAAAGCTTTTACAGAAATAAGCTGTTATTTCCTTGAGTTCAGATTTATATTCAACAAACAGAACTCATTTCCTCAACCATCCCAACTCCAAATTTTTATATACAAAGGGTTGTGGGGTGGGGGGTTTGTTCTGTTTTGTCTGTTTGCCGTTTTTAAAAAGCCTATATAGGGGCGCCTGGGTGGCTCAGTTGGTTAAGCATCCGACTTCAGCTCACGTCATGATCTCGCAGTCCATGAGTTCGAGCCCCGGGTCGGGCTCTGTGCTGACCGCTCAGAGCCTGGAGCCTGCTTCAGATTCTGTGTCTCCCTCTCTCTCTGACCCTCCCCCATTCATGCTCTGTCTCTCTGTCTCAAAAATAAATAAACGTTAAAAAAATAAATAAATAAATAAAAATAAAAATAAAAAGCCTATGTAGCACTGTTAAAGGTAAAACCACAGGGACGAAGATGTATGCTTTCCCCAGGAGCACAGCATGGGAAGGTCACCTTTCTTTCTCTGAGTCTGAGACATGGAGCCTCCTCATCTGAGATCAGCCAGGGAGCGTCTGGCCTCATGTTTGTTGTCTCCTCCACCTTAGTCCACCCCACAAGGAGACAGTGTGAGACAACAAAGAGAATGAGACAGAAACTGGGGCCCTCTGGCTCTGAGGGGGAGGCCAACCACCCACCCCGGACTTTTCCCTTTCACCCCGCGGGCAGCTGCAGGCCTCCACCTGCAGGCTGGGCTTCCGGGCCCTGACCTCCAGCTGAGGCAGGGAGGGAGGGAGGGATCCCCAGTCCTCGGGCCCAGGTGATTAAAATAGAGCCCAGAATGAGGTCTTGTCGGAACAGACAGAGCGTGAAGGTCCAGTGCCGGGGGGCCAGGGCTGGCTGGTGTTGGGGTGCAGCTCTGGGCAGGCGAACTGCAGGACGCCAGGAGGGCCACCAGGGCAGGGTGGGGAGCTATGTGGCAAGAAAGCAGAGTTTGGCTCAGGCCCTGCCCTCCCCCCAGGTCTGACTTTTCTCCTGCACTGCCTCCTTCCTGCCTGGGGCAACCGGGGACTCAGCCTCTGCCCTGTGAGAGAAGAGAGACGAGATTCACCTAGTGAATTCCTTGTGGCCCAAGTGCAAGAGGCTGGAAGGACCTCCTCTAGAGAAGCACTGCACAGGAGACGCGTCGGCAGAGCGGTAGGTCTCAGAGGTCAGCCTCTTTCTTCTCATATGAGGCTGGGGGGTGACGGCGCACAGTTCATTGGGGCTCCCCGGGCCCTTTCATCCTTGCAGCTACTGTTGGAGATTCTTGTTTAATTATTATTATGTATTTTTTAAAGTTTATTTCCTTCTTGTAATTTTTGAGAGAGCGAGCACCAGTGGAGGGGGGGCAGGGAGACGGGGAGAGAGAATCCCAAGAAGGCTCTGCACCGTCAGCACAGAGCTCCATGTGGGGCTCAAACTCACAAACCGCGAGACCATGCATGACCTGAGCCGAAGGGGGATGCTTAACCACCTGAGCCACCGAGGTGCCCCTGCATTTGGAGATTCCAAAGGAAGAAGTTCGTGGGTCCCTGGCACTCTTCATTTTTTTTTCCTTGCTCATAAAAAGCGTGGCTACTATGTGCCTCCTTACAACGCTGTTACAGAACCATTGGCTACATTCTCTATGCTGTACGTTTCACCAGTAGTTCGGGGCTATTTTTGTTTGTAAATATGGGTTTTCAATATGGCAAACAGATTGAATGAAAGAACAAATATTTAAACATATTCTGAAAATGAATACTTCTAATTCCATTATTTAAAAATGATCTATTTCTTATCAAAAGTAACATCTTGTAGGCTTCTCAAGAATTCTCATTTATTATCCACCATTGTTTGATCCCACGAGAACATTTGCTTTTCATTTGTAAATATGTCTTCTTTGGAGCCCTTCCGTGATTTATTTGGTTATTAAACTCCTAACTTAGAAAGGATTATCTAAAATGTATTCAGTCATAGAACTGCACATCTGGAAGGGTCATTAGTGGTCACTTAGTCCAATATCCCTCCCAGAGCAAAATTCCTTCCACAACCTTGGTCAGTGGTATGCATGAATACCTCCTACATCGGCAAGCTCACTACCTTCTATGAAAGCCTCATCTGTTTTTTTTTTGTGTGTGTGCTGTTAATTTTTTTTTTTTGAAATTTATTGTCAAATTGGTTTTCATACAACACCCAGTGCTCATCCCAAAAGGTGCCCTCCTCAATACCCATCACCCACCCTCCCCTCCCTCCCACCCCCATCAACCCTCAGTTTGTTCTCAGTTTTTAAGAGTCTCCTATGCTTTGGCTCTCTCCCACTCTAACCTCTTTTCTTTTTTTTTTTCCTTCCCCTCCCCCATGGGTTCCTGTTAAGTTTCTCAGGATCCACATAAGAGTGAAACCATATGGTATCTGTCTGTCTCTGTATGGCTTATTTCACTTAGCATAACACTCTCCAGTTCCATCCATGTTGCTACAAAGGGCCATATTTCATTCTTTCTCATTGGCACGTAGTACTCCATTGGGTATATAAACCACAACTTCTTTATCCATTCATCAGTTGATGGACACTTAAGGCTCTTTCCATAATTTGGCTATTGTTGAGAGTGCTGCTATAAACATTGGGGTACAAGTGCCCCTATGCCTCAGTACTCCTGTATCCCTTGGGTAAATTCCTAGCAGTGCTACTGCTGGGTCATAGGGTAGCTCTATTTTTAATTTTTTGAGGAACCTCCACACTGTTTTCCAGAAAGACTGCACCAATTTGCATTCCCACCAACAGTGCAAGAGGGTTCCCGTTTCTCCACATCCTCTCCAGCATCAATAGTCTCCTGATTTGTTCATCTTGGCCACTCTGACTGGTGTGAGGTGATATCTGAGTGTGGTTTTGATTTGTATTTCCCTGATGAGGAGTGACGTTGAGCATCTTTTCATGTGCCTGTTGGCCATCCGGATGTCTTCTTTAGAGAAGTATCTATTCATGTTTTCTGCCCATGTCTTCACTGGATTATTTGTTTTTTGTGTCTGGAGTTTGGTGAGCTCTTTATAGATTTTGGATACTAGCCCTTTGTCTGATATGTCATTTGCAAATATCTTTTCCCATTCCGTTGGTTGCCTTTTAGTTTTGTTTGTTGTTTCCTTTGCTGTGCAGAAGCTTTTTATCTTCATGAGGTCCCAGTAGTTCATTTTTGCTTTTAATTCCCTTGCCTTTGGGGATGTGTCGAGTAAGAGATTGCTACGGCTGAGGTCAGAGAGGTCTTTTCCTGCTTTCTCCTCTAGGGTTTTGATGGTTTCCTGTCTCACATTCAGGTCCTTTATCCATTTTGAGTTTATTTTTGTGAATGGTGTGAGAAAGTGGTCTAGTTTCAACCTTCTGCATGTTGCTGTCCAGTTCTCCCGGCACCATTTGTTAAAGAGACTGTCTTTTTTCCATTGGATGTTCTTTCGTGCTTTGTCAAAGATTAGTTGGCCATACGTTTGTGGGTCTAGTTCTGGGGTTTCTATTCTATTCCATTGGTCTATGTGTCTGTTTTTGTGCCAATACCATGCTGTCTTGATGATTACAGCTCTGTAGTAGAGGCTAAAGTCTGGGATTGTGATGCCTCCTGCTTTGGTCTTCTTCTTCAAAATTACTTTGGCTATGCGGGGCCTTTTGTGGTTCCATACAAATTTTAGGATTGCTTGTTCTAGCTTCAAGAAGAATGCTGGTGCAATTTCGATTGGGGTTGCATTGAATGTGTAGATAGCTTTGGGTAGTATTGACATTTTGACAATATTTATTCTTCCAATCCATGAGCATGGAATGTCTTTCCATTTCTTTAAATCTTCTTCAATTTCCTTCTTAAGCTTTCTATAGTTTTCAGCATACAGATCTTTTACATCTTTGGTTAGATTTATCCCTAGGTATTTTATGCTTCTTGGTGCAATTGTGAATGGGATCAGTTTCTTTATTTGTCTTTCTTTTGCTTCATTATTAGTGTATAAGAATGCAACTGATTTCTGTACATTGATTTTGTATCCTGCAACTTTGCTAAATTCATGTATCAGTTCTAGCAGACTTTTGGTGGATTCTATCAGATTTTCCATGTATAATATCATGTCATCTGCAAAAAGTGAAAGCTTAACTTCATCTTTGCCAATTTTGATGCCTTTGATTTCCTTTTGTTGTCTGATTGCTGATGCTAGCACTTCCAACACCATGTTAAACAACAGCGGTGAGAGTGGACATCCCTGTCGTGTTCCTGATCTCAGGGAAAAAGCTCTCAGTTTTTCCCCATTGAGGATGATGTTAGCTGTGGGCTTTTCATAAATGGCTTTTATGATCTTTAAGTATGTTCCTTCTATCCCAACTTTCTCAAGGGTTTTTATTAAGAAACGTTGCTGAATTTTGTCAAATGCCTTTTCTGCAACGATTGACAGGATCATATGGTTCTTATCTTTTCTTTTATTAATGTGATGTATCACGTTGATTGATTTGTGAATGTTGAACCAGCCCTGCAGCCCAGGAATGAATCCCACTTGATCATGGTGAATAATTCTTTTTATATGCTGTTGAATTCAATTTGCTAGTATCTTATTGAGAATTTTTACATCCATATTCATCAGGGATATTGGCCTGTAGTTCTCTTTTTTTACTGGGTCTCTGTCTGGTTTAGGAATCAAAGTAATACTGGCTTCATAGAATGAGTCTGGAAGTTTTCCTTCCCTTTCTATTTTTTGGAATAGCTTGAGAAGGATAGGTATTATCTCTGCTTTAAACATCTGGTAAAACTCCCCTGGGAAGCCATCTGGTCCTGGACTCTTATTTGTTGGGAGATTTTTGATAACTGATTCAATTTCTTCACTGGTTATGGGTCTGTTCAAGCTTTCTATTTCCTCCTGATTGAGTTTTGGAAGTGTGTGGGTGTTTAGGAATTTGTCCATTTCTTCCAGGTTGTCCAGTTTGTTGGCACAGAATTTTTCATAGTATTCCCTAATTGCTTGTATTTCTGAGGGATTGGTTGTAATAATTCCATTTTCATTCATGATTTTATCTATTTGGGTCATCTCCCTTTTCTTTTTGAGAAGCCTGGCTAGAGGTTTATCAATTTTGTTTATTTTTTCAAAAAACCAACTCTTGTTTTTATTGATCTGCTCTACAATTTTTTTAGATTCTATGTTTTTTAGATTCTAGTTTATGTCTGCTCTGATCTTTATTATTTCTC
Source organism: Puma concolor (assembly GCF_028749965.1). Lineage (NCBI taxonomy): Eukaryota > Metazoa > Chordata > Mammalia > Carnivora > Felidae > Puma > Puma concolor. The sequence goes on from NC_141674.1 coordinate 80,895,743, forward strand.
TTCTTCTGCTGAGTTTAGGCTGTCTTTGCTGTTCTGCTATTTCCTTTAGGTGTGCTGTTAGATTTTGTATTTGGGATTTTTCTTGTTTCTTGAGATAGGCCTGGATTGCAATGTATTTTCCTCTCAGGACTGCCTTCACTGCATCCCAAAGTGTTTGGATGGTTGTATTTTCATTTTCATTTGTTTCCATATATTTTTTAATTTCTTCTCTAATTGCCTGGTTGACCCATTCATTCTTTAGTAGGGTGTTCTTTAACCTCCATGCTTTTGGAGTTTTTCCAGACTTTTTCCTGTGGTTGATTTCAAGCTTCATAGCATTGTGGTCTGAAAGTATGCATGGTATGATCTCAATTTTTGTATACTTATGAAGGGCTGTTTTGTGACCCAGTATGTGATCTATCTTGGAGAATGTTCCATGTGCACTTGAGAAGAAAGTATATTCTGTTGTTTTGGGATGCAGAGTTCTAAATATATCTGTCAAGTCCATCTGATCCAATGTATCATTCAGGGCCCTTGTTTCTTTATTGACCGTGTGTCTAGATGATCTATCCATTTCTGTAAGTGGAGTGTTAAAGTCCCCTGCAATTACCACATTCTTATCAATAATGTTGCTTATGTTTGTGAGTAATTGTTTTATATATATGGGGGCTCCCATATTCGGCACATAGACATTTATAATTGTTAGTTCTTCCTGATTGGTACACCCTGTAATTATTATAAAATGTCCTTCTTCATCTCTTGTTACAGCCTTTAATTTAAAATCTAGTTTGTCTGATATATATATGGCTACTCCAGCTTTCTTTTGACTTCCAGTAGCATGATAGACAGTTCTCCATCCCCTCACTTTCAATCTAAAGGTATCCTCAGGTCTAAAATGAGTCTCTTGTAGACAGCAAATAGATGGGTCTTGTTTTTTTATACATTCTGATACCCTATGTCTTTTGGTTGGCACATTTAGTCCATTTACATTCAGTGTTATTATAGAAAGATATGGGGTTAGAGTCATTGTGATGTCTGTAGGTTTCATGCTTGTAGCGATATCTCCAGTACTTTGTCTCACAGGATCCCCCTTAGGATCTCCTGTAGGGCTGGTTTAGTGGTGACGAATTCCTTCAGTTTTTGTTTGTTTGGGAAGACCTTTATCTCTCCTTCTATTCTAAATGACAGACTTGCTGGATAAAGGATTCTCGGCTGCATGTTTTTTCTGTTCATCACATTGAAGATCTCCTGCCATTCCTTTCTGGCCTGCCAAGTTTCAGTAGAGAGATCGGTCACGAGTCTTATCCGTCTCCCCTTATATGTTAGAGTACGTTTATCCCTAGCTGCTTTCAGAATTTTCTCTTTATCCTTGTATTTTGCCAGTTTGACTATGATATGTTGTGCAGAAGATCAATTCAAGTTACGTCTGAAGGGAGTTCTCTGTGCCTCTTGGATTTCAATGCCTTTTTCCTTCCCCAGATCAGGGAAGTTCTCAGCTATGATTTCTTCAAGTACACCTTCAGCACCTTTCCCTCTCTCTTCCTCCTCTGGAATACCAATTATGCGTAGATTATTTCTCTTTAGTGCATCACTTAGTTCTCTAATTTTCCCCTCATACTCCTGGATTTTTTTATCTCTCTTTTTCTCAGCTTCCTCTTTTTCCATAATTTTATCTTCTAGTTCACCTATTCTCTCCTCTGCCTCTTCAATCTAAGCTGTGGTCGTCTCCATTTTATTTTGCAGTTCACTTATAGCATTTTTTAGCTCCTCCTGACTGTTCCTTAGTCCCTTGATCTCTGTAGCAATAGATTCTCTGCTGTCCTCTATACTGTTTTCAAGCCCAGCAATTAATTTTATGACCACTATTCTAAATTCACTTTCTGTTATATTGTTTAAATCCTTTTTGATCAGTTCGTTAGCTGCTGTTATTTCCTGGAGATTCTTTTGACGGGAATTCTTCCGTTTCGTCATTTTGGATAGAACTGCAGGGCACTTCCCCTGTGCTGTCTTGAATAACTTGCGTTGGTGGGTGGGGCCGCAGTCAGACCTGATGTCTGCCCCCAGCCCACTGCTGGGGCCACAGTCAGACTGGTGTGTGCCTTCTCTTCCCCTCTCCTAGGGGCCGGATTCACTGTAGGGTGGCGTGGCCCGTCTGGGCTACTTGCACACTGCCAGGCTTGTGGTGCTGGGGATCTGGCGTATTAGCTGGGGTGGGTAGGCAAGGTGCACGGTGGCAGGAGGGGCAGGCTCAACTCGCTTCTCCTTAGGTGATCCACTTCAGGAGGGGCCCTGCGGCACCGGGAGGGAGTCAGACCCGCCACCAGAGGGATGGATCCGCAGAAGGACAGCATTCGGTGTTTGCGTGGTGCAAGCAAGTTCCCTGGCAGAAACTGGTTCCCTTTGGGATTTTGGCTGGGGGATGGTCAAGGGAGATGGCACTGGCAAGCACCTTTGTTCCCCGCCAAGCTGAGCTCTGTCGTCCGAGGCTCAACAACTCTCCCTCCCGTTGTCCTCCAGCCCTCCCGCTCTCCGAGCAGAGCTGTTAACTTATAACCTTCTAGATGTTAAGTCCCACTTGCTGTCGGAACACACTCCGTCCGGCCCCTCCGCTTTTGCAAGCCCGACCCAGGGGCTCTGCTTGACCGGCGGGCCGCCCCTCCGCCCCGGCTCCCTCCTGCCAGTCCATGTAGCCCGCACAGCCTCTCCACCCTTCCTACCCTCTTCCGTGGGCCTCTTGTCTACGCTTGGCTCTGGAGAGTCCATTCTGCTAATCTTCTGGTGGTTTTCTGGGTTTTTTAGGCAGGTGTAAGTGGAATCTAAGTGATCAGCAGGACGCGGTGAGCCCAAAGTCCTCCTATGCCGCCATCTTCTTCCCAGAAAGAGCCTCATCTGTTTTTTTAAAGCTGCTTATCTTTAAGTTCTGTCCATCACAGATGAAAGTTTCATGTTGTCTACGTGTGTGCCTCCGACCCCCAATGCAGAACTCAGCACATCAAAAATGTTCAATAAATGTTCATTGCATGAACAAGTAGAAGTTTGAATTCATTCACTCAGTTGTTTAGTGAACATCTATCCTAGGGCGGGTGTTATTTGCAATGTTGAGGGTATGACATTGGACAAGAAAAACACAGTTCCAGGCCCAGGAGGTGTTTTCATTTCAATTGGAATGAATTGTCCATCCAGAATCCCCTTTCCTATTTAAATCTCAGGTACAAATAGAGGGCAGACAGGGAACAGTACCATTAGGACAGGTTGAGGAATAGGTAGGGGTTTCTTGAATAGTCCTAGAGAACTTCCTTGACAACCCCAGAAGCAGACAAGACTTCCTGTCAGGCTAGGCTGGTGGGCATTCTAAGTGCTATTGGAACATTCAAGAAATGCAGGGATGCCTGGGTGGCTCAGTTGGTTAAGCATCTGACTCTTGATTTCGGTTCAGGTCATGATCTCAGGGTTCGTGAGATTGAGCCCCACATCAGGCTTACACTGATAGCACAGAGCCTGCTTGGGATTCTCTCTCCCTTTCTCTCTGCCCCTCCCCTGATTATTCTCTCTCTCTGTCTCAAAATAAATAAACATTAAAAAAAAAGAAATGTAAACTTATTTTATCCCTAAAACAAGTAAAGCAGGATGTTCAGTATAGATAGAGATAAGGTAGAGAGGTGTTAGTACATACATTTACACTTTCCTACTTATCGACACATGTGTATGTATGTGTGTATATAGACATACACATACATATATATACACACATGTATTCCTTCTTCTATGGTTTCAGGGATAGAATTTAGTGATTCGTCACTTACCTATAACACCCAGTACTCATCCCAAGTGCCTCCTTAATGCCCATCACCCCTTTAGCCCATTCCCCCACCCACCCCACATCCAGCAACCCTCAGTTTGCTCTCTATATTTAAGAGTCTCTTATGGCTTGCCTCCCTCTCTGTTTTTATCTTATTTTCCCTTCTCTTACCCTATGTTCATCTGTTTGTTTTGTTTCTTAAATTCCACATGAATGAAATCATATGGTATTTGTCTTTCTCTGACTGACTTATTTCGCTTAGCATAATACACTCTAGCTCCATCCACGTTGTTGCAAATGGCAAGATTTCATTCTTTTTTATCACCAAGTAATATTCCATTATTTATATATGTGTATACATGTGTATTTATGTGTATATATACCACATCTTCTTTATCCATTTGTCAGTTGACAGACATTTGAGCTCTTTCCGTAATTTGGCTATCGTTGATAGTGCTGCTATAAACATTGGGGTGCATGTGCTCCTTCGAAACAGCATACCTATATCCCTTGGATAAATACCTAGTAGTGCAATTGCTGGGTCATAGGGTAGTTCTATTTTTAATTTTTTGCAGAACCTCGCTACTGTTTTCCAGAGTGGCTGAGCCAGCTTGCATTCCCACCAGCAATGCAAAAGAGAGCCTCTTTCTCCACATCCTCGCCAACATCTGTTGCCTGAGTTGTTAACGTTAGCCCTTCTGACAGGTGGGAGGTCGTATCCCATTGTGGTTTTGATTTGTATTTCCCTGATGATGAGCGATGTTGAACATTTTTCATGTCTGTTAGCCATCTGGATTCTTCTTTGGATGCACGTTTATTCTTATTCAAACATACATACTCACATAAAAATGGAAGGATGTTGACTAAATTTTTAAAATAATCATCTCTAGGCATTAGGATTATAAACTTATCCTTTTTGTTTTCTATATTTGATACATCGTATATAATAAACAAGCATTACATATGCAAAAGAAATTTTATAAAGCAAAACAAACAAACAAACAAACAAAACCCAGCGGGTCCCGTGAACTGGTGGTACTCTTGACGCCTTGGTGCTATCTTCTTGCCAGTGCCTCCCTCCACCTCACCTCTGCCTCTCCACACCTTCGGGTCAGGTAAATAGAGTCCCAGCTCAAGCATCACCTCCCCTAAAAGTTTTCCTGATGCCCCCGGCCCCAGGGACCCTGCATCTTTCTTTCTTTGTGTGCAGACATTCATGATGGCACCTACAAGTGTGCGTTGGGTACTCCTCTGGCAGTTTGCAAACTGGTTGTGAGCATCTGGCAGCCTGGCTCTGTGCCGCTTGGTTCTGGACTCCAGTCCCCAGCTTGGTGCCTCACCCTCCACCATCCCCCCTCCAAGATGTGTGATGAATGCTTGGGCCTCACCTAGCTCACTGCCTCAGCTTGTTCCTGGTTTCTGGTCTCCCACTCGGGTCACATTGGCTCCTCCTTGAATGCTCCCTGCTGTCTACTAAGAAATGCAGTGCCTTAGGGTATCCAAGAGCCTCTACCATACGGCACCAGCTCACCTTTCCAGCCCTACTTTTCTCCTTTGTATCCCTTCCTGGGACCACCCATCCTGCCCCCAACAGGCCATGCTTCCCCACCTGTGCTCCTGCTGTTGTTTTAAACTGAAATTCTCTTCTCCGTCTCCATCTAAAGAATTCCTAAAAATTCACCAGAAATTAGGATAACACCAACAGCTACCCTTAGAACTGTGATGGGACCGAATGATACAAGGCATGTGGAGCTCGTGACACTGTGCTTTGCAACTGCTAAGTATATAATGAATAATAGCTGTTATTATTACCATCAGCAGCAACATCATTGCTATGTGTCAGGCACCACCCTCCACCCTAATGATAAAGAGTTTTATAAAACAGTTCTTGCACCCAGGCAGGTAAAAAACTCACTATCCCACAATATGATAGGTATTATGACAGAGCCAGAAACAAAAAAGCTATGGGAGCAAAGGATTGGGGGAGAGACATGGCGTCTTCCCAGAAGACAGGCTGTTTTTACTGAGTCTTAAAGGTCAAATGGGAATTTCACCAGGAGAAAAGTAAAGAATAGGGGAAGATGCTCCCGGCAGAGGAAATACCAAAAGCAAAGGTATGGAGGAAAAAATGAGTTTGGACAGCTGCATGGACCGAATAGCCGAGGCCTTCCTCTTTTCTAGCACATTGCAGAGAATCGCCTTCTACTGCCCAGAGAGCACAGCTGGGGTGCTGGGCTGATGGAGGGAGTGTGCAGAGCCCCGGAACTCTTGGCCATCACTTGTCAAGTGAGGGGACAAGAGGCCTAATCCCTGGTGCGAAGGGCAGAGTCGCTAAGCTCCTAGCTGAGGGAGACGAGAGACCTGGGCCACCCTTCCAGCAGAGGCTTGGGGAAGCCACGGTTGGCAGTAAATGTGAAGAGACAGCCAAGGGGCCGGAGTGCAGCCAGCGGGCCGCCCATGCAGTCCTCCTCATAACAACCATTGTTTACTTTGGATGCTGGCTGTCCCCGCAGTCCGCACACAAGATTTATCACCAGAAGCTAGTCACTCAGACTGTAACACTAACAGCCTTTTCAAACACAAGTCTTCCCCCACACGGCGAGAAGTGGAGGATGTGAAGGGAAAAATAGTGTCCATTCTGGAGACAGCTATCATGCCTAATGGATTTAGAGAAAGGAAGTTCTAGAGACAGGTGAGGAAGTATCCCCCTCTGTATTCAACAACTTCGGTATCGCATTCCTACCACGGAGTAATATCCTAAAATGTTAAACTGTGTACATACATGTTCCCTGTGTTTTCCCCTACCCTCCTTTCAATCAGGAAACCAAGCCTTGTGATGTCTCGAGAGGGGATTTCAGCAACAAAGAGAGTAGATGTCAATTCTAGAGAAATAGAGGTCTCTATTCTTCTGAGGTCGGGACAGGAAGAGTGTCCTTGAGGAGCGGTAAGATAGGAAATAGAGATTCCTGGAAGTGGAAAGCAAATAACAAGACTCCAGAGAGGAATGGTTCAGTGGTTACAGACGCACCAAAGATTCCTGGAGCCCAGGCAGGGCTGTGAGGAGGGAACACAGAAAATAGGCAAACAGGTGTAATTAGAGACCTGCAGAGGTCTCCCTGATGCCCCAATACTTGAAACCCTGGGACAAGGCTGAGTCTTTAAAATGACTAGATTGAAAATTTTTGCTAGTCAAGTCAAATGGGAGCTCAAATAAGTCTTCTTTGCCAGTGGAAACAGCCCTTCTGCGGTCATCTGCATTGCCTAAGGAAGCTGTAATGGTGTCCCCAGAGGCAGTTGCCTCGTAGGACACTGTCAATCCTCCTCAGGACCCACCCCCATCCCCCCTCTTTGCTTCCAGACCTGTAACTAGACTAAGTCCCAGCAGGCCCCAAAAGAGGAACAAAATGTGACCTGTGGGGTGGCACGCCACCCTGCCAAAGAAGTACATGATTTTTCCAGTTTATATGAATGGAAATCTGGGGAATATGTGTAGGAATGGTTACTAAGGGTGTAAGATAATCGCAGAAGGAAAACAAAGTTGGATCGGGCCAAACTGATTGATATGGGCCTACTAAGCAACACTCTGAACTTAATGCTGTGGCTCAAGGGATTAGAAAGGGCTCTAACAGTTTGGTTCATTGGCTGAAGCATGGACCAAAGAGTAGCCTATACTAAATGACATTAAAATTGCAGAACTGTCTTGGTGGATTGTAGAAGAAGGTATCTAAAAGCTTAGGGTGACTAGAACATTAGAATGGACTTAAAGTTTTTTTGTGTTTTGGGTTTTGTGGGGTTTTTTTGTTTTTGTTTTTGTTTTTTAGCAGGGGAGGTGTGGAGAGAGGGAGAGAGAGAATCCCAAGCAAGCTCTGTGCTGTCAGCACAGAGCTCAACATGGGGTTCGAACCCAAGAACAATGAGATCATGACCTGAGCTGAAATCAAGAGTTGAATGTTCAACTAGCTGAGCCACCCAGGCACTTCTAGAGCGGATTTATCATATAAGATCTGCTCAAAGGTCCAGAGGGCATATTTACCACTATGACTATGAGAAATTAATTTCTGAGGGAACCCTAGCATCCTGCAGAAACTCTGTGGTCACTCTTCTCTGAGGCCAGTAATCTCCATAGTAACTGCTATCACTAAATTGCAGTCCTTAGATGTAATGGGGATAATTAGATCCTGGGGTAGCAGGGGCCAAGTGGTGACACTTAATTGCCAAAGACAAGGTGGGTATGGTCACCCTACTGGATTATGGTCACCCTACTGGATAGCAGTAATCAGAATAGTAGGACTTACAGAGACCTATGGCCTTGACTAGCTGATCATGGTGTCCCTAGAAGTGACACAGACAGGCAGCCTATTAAATTCTTACTTATCTATGTAAGAAGAGTTGAAACCAAATGAACTGAAGTCTAACTTGAATCATGAGAGTAGAGATCCCTGGCCTCTCAGTGAATTCCTGGACTTGAGCCCATTTAGAGACCCAGGACCTTGAATGAAGAAGAGGCTGGACTTCACCATACTGCCCCAAATTTATACCATTAATATATCTTCTAAGGCAAAGGATAAGTTGTGTGTCTGGCACCTCCTACCACCAAAAAGTGTGATTCTGTATTTTGGAAAGAACATACTTCTCATTTGGGTATACTACTCCAGCCCGCTTACCGAGTGACCTGAAGAGCTACTAGTTTTGAGTGGAGCCCAGAACAAAAATGGTCAGCAGCAGAGCCAGCTACCATGCAGGCTATTATGCCACTTGGGCCATACAGCCCAGCAGATCCAAGAGTGCTTAAAGTGTCAGTGGCAGAGGGGCACCCAGGTGGCTCAGTTAGTTAAGGATCTGACTCTTGATTTTGGCTCAGGTCATGGTTTCATGGTTGTTGAGTTCTAGCCCCAAGTCTGCTTGGGATTTCCTCTCTCTGCCCCTTCCCTACATGTTCTCTCTCTCTCTCTCTCTCTCCCTCTCTCTCTCTCTCTCTCTCTCACACACACACACACACACACACACACACACATTAAATAAATAAGTTTTTTTTAATGGTGATTAGAACTTACAGAAATTTTTTTAAAAAGTATCATTGGCAGGTAGAAATGCTATTCGGAGCCTTTGTCAGGCCTGTATAGGTGCATCATAGCACAAATCCTTAGGAACAAAGCCCTGCCATCTCCTGCAGATAACTACTGTCCTCTTGAGAAACAGCTCTTGGTCAGTTACTGGGTCTTAGTAGAGAGTGAACACTTACCTGTGAGTCACCATGTTACCATTAGACCTGAGCTGCCCATCATGAACTACGTGTTTTTTGACCCATCAAGACTTAAAGTTGGACATGCAGAGCAGCACTCCACCATCAAATGCAAGTGGAATATACAGTCAGGCTGGAAGGCACAAGAAAATTACATGAAGAAGTGGCCCAAGTGCCCTTTATCCATGATCCCCACTGCTGGTCTCCACATTACTTTTTCTCTCCCAGCCTACATCTATGGCCTCAAGGGGCATTTCCTACAACAGCTGACTGATAGAAAACTCAGGTCTGTTTTACATATGGTTCTGCAACATATGCAAACACCACATGAAAGCAGATGGCTTGAGCACTGATAGCCCCTTTCTGGAACATCCCTGAAGGACAGTGGTGAAGAGGAATCTTCCCTGTGGGTAGAACTTCAAGCAATGTACCTGCTTGTCCATTTTATGTGGAAGGAGAAAGGGCCAGATGTGTGATTGTAAGCTGATTCATGGACTATGGCCAATGGTTTGGCTGGATGGGCATGGGCAGAGATTTGGAAGGAACATGATTAGCAAACTGGTAACAAGGAAATTTGGGGAAGAAGTGTGTGTATAGACTTCTCTGAATAAGTGAAGATATTTGTGTTACATGTGAATGCTCACCAAAGGGTAACCTCAGCAGAAGCTTTTAATAATCAAGTAGATAGGATGACCCATTTTGTAAATACCAGTTAGCTTCTTTCTCCAGCCACCCCTGTCACTGCCCAATGGGTTCATGAACAAAATGTCCCTGGTGACCAGGTTGGAGGTTATACATGGCTTAGCAGCTTAGACTTCTACTCACCAAGGTCAACCTGGCTATGGCCACTGCTGAGTGATGAATCTGCCAGCAGCAGAGACCAACCCAGAGTCCCCAATATAATATCATTCCCCAGCGTGATCAGTCAGCTACCTGGTGACAGGTTGATTACATTGGACTTCTTCCATTATGGAAAGGACAGTGTTTTGTTCTTGTTGAAATAGACACTCTAGATATGGATTTGTGGTCCCTGTGCACAGTGTTTCTGCCAAAACTACCATCTGTGGACTTGGAGAATGCCTTATCTATCATCACAGTATTCCATACAACATTGTGTTTTTTTTTTTACCAAGGAACTCACTTCACAGCAAATGAAATGCAGCCATGGGCCCATGCTCATGGAATTAACTGGTCTTACCATGTTGTCCACCATCTTGAAGCAGCTGGCTTGGCCTTTTAAGAACTCAGTTATAACACCAGCTAGGTGGCAATATCTTCCAGGGCTGAGATGAGGTTCTCTAGATATATGGTCCTCTGTATATGCTCTGAATCGGTGTCCAATAGATGGCATTGTTTCTCTCATAGCCAGGATTCACGGGTTCCAGAATCAAGAGGCACAAATAGGAGTGGCATCACTATAACTCTTCATGATCTACCAGCAACATTTTGCTTCTTGTGCCCACAGCCAAATTCTCTGTTGCTCTAGATATCTTGGTTCCAAGAAGGAAAACACTTCCACTAAGAGACACAGCAATGATTTTGCCACCCAGCCACCTCAGTCTCCTCACAATTCTGAATCGATAGCAAAGACGGGAGTTACAACTCTGGTGAGGGCGACTGATCCTGATTACCAATGGGAAATTGGAGTGTTAACATACAGTGGAAGTAAGAATCTCCTGAAATACAGGAGATTCTTTACAGCATCTCTTAGTACTTACTACCATGCCCTTGTGATTAAAGTTTATGGAAAATTATAACAACCCAATTCAAGCAGCACTACCCTGCGGAAAATGAAAGGATTATTATGAACAACTTATTCCAACAAAACAGACCATCTATATGAAATGGAAAAATTCAAAAACAAACAAAAACGAAAGCAAAATCCATGAATTATCAAAACTTGACTCAAGAAAAAGTAGAAAATCTGAGTAGACACACCAATATCAAGTAAGAACATTGAATTAGCAATTAAAAATCTTTCCACAATCGCTTCTTGGCCTTTGGCTAAGATCAAGTGTAAAAACCTTTCCACAAAGAACAGCCCAGGTCTGATGGCTTTCACTATTGACCTCTATCAAACATTTAAGGAAGAAACAATGTCAAACCTATATAAATGCTTTCAGAAAATAGAATTTGAGGGAATATTCTCAAATTCATTTTAGTGGCCCAGTATTAACCTAATATAAAAGCCACACAAAGAAATCACATGGAAAGGCAATTATATTTTAATATCCCTTATAAATAAAGATGCAAAATCATTAACAAAAAATAGCAAGTCATAGGGCTCCTGGGTGGCTCAGTTGGTTAAGCATCCCACTCTTGCTATCGGCTCAAGTCGTGATCTTGCAGTGGTGAAATTGAGCCCCTCATCAGACTCTGTGCTGAGCATGGAGCCTGCTTAAGATTCTCTCCCTCTCCCTCCCTTCCTCCCTCCCTCCCCCTCTCTCTCTCTCTCTTTATCTCCCTCTCCCTCTTTCTCTCTGTCTCTGCCCCTCCTCCCCCTCAAACTAAAATAAATATTTAAAACAATAGCAAACCAAATCTAGCAGTAACAACAACAAAATCACCAGGACCAAATGAAATTCATCCCAGAAATACAAGATGGGCTTAACATCCAAAAATCAGTAAATGTAGTATACCTTAACAAAAGAATAAAAGACAAGTCCATAGACTCATCTCCACAAATATAGAAAAACATTTGGCAAAATCTAATATTTATGATTTTTAAAAAACTCAACAAGCTAGGAACAGAAGTGAGCTTTCTCCACCTGATAAGGGGCATCTATGGGGAAACCTACAGCTAACCACATAATTAATGGTAAAGCCTGCATGCTTCCCCCCTGAGATTGGGAATAAGGCAAGGATGTCCGTCCTACCATTTCTATTCAACATTATGCTGCAGGTTCCAAGCAGGGCAATAGGCAATGGAAAGAAATTAAAGGCATACATACTGAAAAGGAAGAAGCAAAATTGTCTTTATGTTCAGATGACATAATCCTGTAGACAGAAAGTTTTACAAAATCTACAAGAAAAAAAAATTAGACCTAATAAGTAAGTGTGGCAAAATCACAAGATAAAAGATCCTGTTTTGTAGAAATTAACAAGCAATTTCTAAAATGTATATGAAAATCCAAGAGACTTAAGATAATGAAGAAAAAGAAAAAACTGAACAAGAGCAACATTAAAGGACTTACTATAAAGCTACCGTAATGGAGACAGTGTGCTATTGGGGTAAGGAGCAACATATAGACCAATGAAACAGAATAGAGAGAACAGAAGTAAACCCTTATATTTAGGGTAAATGAATTTTTACAAAGATACCAAGGCAATTCAATAAGGAAAATGATAGCTTTTCAACAAATGCTCCTGAAACAATTGGATATCCACATGCAAAACCAAAATGAAACAAACCGGAAAACGAACTTAGACCTTCACCTCCCGACTGTACACACCGTGCATGGTTTTAACTAGCTCATAGGCCACGATGTAAATTCTAAACCTATGCAAATTTCTAGAAGAATATCCTTGTAACCTAGGGTTGGGCAAACACTAGCTGGAGCTAATCAAACAAAAGCAAGATCTATAAAAGGGAAAAAAATGCTAAATTGGGCTTCAGCAAGGTTTTATTCTTAAAAGATACCACAAAGAAAATGAAAAGACAGATGGTGGCTACACTTGTGGTGAGCATAGCGTCACATATAGAAAAGCTGAATCACTGTGTTGCACACCTAAAACTAATGTAACACTCTATGTCAACTATACTCAAGGAAAAAAAAGTTTTTTTATTTAAAAGGCAAGTCACAAATTGGGAGACAAGTCTTGCAAATCCTGCACCTGATAAAAGCCTTGTATGTGAAACTAATCAAGAATGCCTAGAATTCAATGAGACAAACAACCAATTAAAAAATGGGCAAAAAATTCGAATACTTTCCCAAAAAAGATACCCACGTGGGTGATACGCACATGAAAAGATCTCAACACTGGGAGTCATTAGGGAAATGCAAACTAATACTTCAATAAAATACTTAACCCCTAGAATGACTATAATAAAGAAGACTGACCACACCAACTCATACGGTGTTGGCGAAAAAATAAAACGGTAGATCAACTTTGGAAAACGTTTTCAGTTTCTCAAAAGGTTAAACATACCCTTACCACTTGACCCAGGAATTGCACTCAGTATCTATCTGTGAGCAATGAAAACCTATGTCCACAGAAAAACGTGTGAGCGAGTATTCATAACAACCTGGTTGATAATAACCACAAACTGGAAACAATCTAAATGTTCATCAAAGAGTGAATGAATAAATCTGCTGTGGTTTGTCCCTACACTGGTGTCCCGCTCAGCAGTGGAAGGAGCGACTACTGATACATGCAGCAACACGGATGAGACTCAAAACGCCACAGAGGGAAAGACACCGGACACAGAAGACTACATGTTGCCCAATTCTGTTTACATGAAATTCCTAGCAAAGGCAAAACTATGGAAACAGGAATTAGATCAGCAGTTGCCTGGGGCTGAGGGTAGGAGCCTGGATTGACTCTAAACAGGCAAAAAGGAACTTTTGCGGGGAGACGGAAGTGCTCCAAGAATTGCTCCAAGTGGCAAGGCTACATGAATTTACTAAAAGTCAGCCAACTACGCAGTTGCAGCGGATGAGTTGAATGGTATAAAAGCTGTCCCTTAATGCCGCTGTTTTTGAGAACTAGAATAATTCTTACACACTTGAATTTGTAGATATAAATTCATTCCTATTTCATCAGTTATAATTTTCCCCAAACAGAAATCATCCTTTTTACTATAAGAATCTGTTTGGACAAAAGTGGGCAATTTGCCCTCATCATTCTGTAATTTATTTTGAAATTACAAAAGCTGCAGTCACATGCCTTTGATGACATCTCCTTCCAGATATCTGCTGCTTTGCAATTATTCCATTCGGGAACGGCTCAGTCAAAACAAAGAGTACGCAGTAATCACAAGGCCCAGGTACGATACCATCCCCTTAGCGTACTGTCTTTCTTCCCAATCTATAGCAAGGATTACTTGGAGCCAAGAGGACTGCATTTCAAAGACTGAGAAGACCTTCTGGAAAATTTAAATTTCTTATTGTATTAAGTCTTACTCCCATTAAAATAGAGAAGGAATGAAGTTCCTCATGAAGCCACTATCTGGAGCCTGTTCGGGAAGTCTTCCAGATCCAGTGCCATCCATGATCTGAGTTCTGGGATCTTGGAAACCCTGAAACTTAATTGGCCTCTTTGGCCACATTTTGCAAATCTTCCATACTTGGAAAGTTCCAAGAGTGGCTTAAAAGGCTTTTAAAATTTTCACAAAACAAAATTCAAATCATGTTTATGCTCTTTCTAAACCTATAAATTTCAACTTAATTGAATGGCTGATGGAATTATCACTCCAAATAATACAGCTGTATGAAATTTGAACCAAACTATATACCTACCAGTTAGTGCAGCAAAATACACAAAATAAACCCGCAGAGCAAAGTACCATTCTCGGACGAGATACCCAAATCTAGTAGCAGAACACCATGGCTCAATTTCCAAATGGTGGGCTTTAAGGGAAATGTAACTTTTATGTCAAGATAATGGTTATTTCTCCAGTGGAAATAATAATGGAAATAATAGTGGAAATAATAGTGGAAAAAATAGTGGAAACAATAACATCTTTAAATTTGCTTTTCTTTAGAGATCACCGTTTCTTCCCAGCTACCACCAGCATGCTGCCCCAGAGAAGGAGAATGTCTGTCACTAGCTTTCATTCAGAACATTATTTTGACCAAACAACTCTGAGAGTCCAGGTGGCTGAAAATGGTCTCCCAGAAAAAACTCAACAGACCTAGCAGCGTAAAAAGCCACAGAATGATGTAATCTCAGAGGTGAAGGAGACCACTCATCTAGCTCAGTGATCATCTGTATATTTTCCCTGGTGTTCATCTATGTAATTCTACAAAACCATTACTCTCCAAGTTAGGAATTCCATATTCCAGCCATTTCTTCACGTTTGGTTAGACCCTTGGATCCTTCACACAGAGTAGGGAATCAGTTCTGGCTGTATTTGAGGTAGATGACGGGACTTCTGAACCTGGGGAGAATCATACCAAAAAGCAAAGGTACATGTCATGAATGTAAGCACAAGCAAGAAAATGGTTCCTTCTCTCTTCCCAGGATCATCCCATTCATGGCCCATCAAGTCATTTTGAAGACTTCAAATGCTATCCACAGCTCTGCCTGAGGAAGGGAGGAGGATCTTGCAGAGGTCTGCAGTTTCTGTTCCTGGTTTATAGTTTACATTTTTGTGAGACAGCGATAGACAGATACTTCCTCTATCCAACTTAGTACGCTTAAATTGTGAGTCATTTACAGCAAGTGAAAGGAATTTCCAAAGCCCTTTATATATATATCCTTTGGGGGTTTTTTTATTAACTGAGGTTTCAACATATCACAAATAATACACATGAATTCAATTCGTAACCCTTCCAAAGAAGGACTTTAGAGCGATTATCTGGCATAAGAATCATCTTGCCAAACAGTCATTACTCATGGGCCTGGGGGTACCTTGCATTCTTTCTAAAAATGGATCTTTCCATGAAAAAGCACAATATGTTGGTGCTGGATGAGCTAAAACTACAAAAGAAGCTATTTTTGTCCTCCAGGCAGTTAATATTATATTCTAAATGGAGACAGCCAAATAGTTTACAAAAGAAGGGAAAAAAAGGAAACGAGATATACGGAAACACACTGTTTTTCTTTTGCTCCAGTTTACATTTCTGAAATATCTTTTCCTATTACATAAAACCATATTCTCTAGACAATTATGTCTGCTAATGACCGTCCCCACCTTGTAGAAGGCAGTGACAGTAAATTCAAAGAACAAAAATGAAAGAAAATAGAGATCATATCATTCGATAGAATAGGCAGCCGATTCTAAAACACATCTTCTCTTTCTGTCTTCTGAACCAGGCTCTGCGTTAAAAGGTAGTGTTGGGAAAGCATGTGATCTATAATTAAAAAGATGTCATTACAAAGATCTGTGTGGGCACAGGAGCTCCAGTCACTTACAAACTGATTTCGAGCAAGATACTCCATCACCACCAGCTCAGTTTCCTCATCTGCAAAGTGGGCATCACAGAAACCGCCTCGTCGAGGAGCAGGAGTAAATGAGGCGGGAGGAAAGACTTAGCACATTGCCTATCACAAAGCAGGCACCACAGCGATGAGCAAGTAGAATCCTTGCTCTTAGGCAGGATTTTGGAGGAAGGAAGGGAAGAGTGAGCAGAGAAAAGAAAACTGAGAAGTGAAAGGACAAGTACAAAAGAGAGGAGTTTGCCTGGTGACCTTCCCAGATATCGAGGTCCTTTCAGTATCATGGCATTGGAGACCACATTTTTCCATCGTGGTCATTCTGAAATCATGCACCACTTACTTTTCTGTCCAGTGAATTTGTAAGGCAACTAGTCATAAAGCTCCTACTTTTCACAGACTGAACTGAAGTACTGAAATGTTGGAGGCCCAGGGGCAGAGCCAGAAAGGAAACCCACAACTTACTGTGGACATTCAGCTTCTCTGTCCATAAGCAACAGAAATGGGTCTAACTGTCATTTAAAAAAAATCTCTTATGCACGAATGTAGGTGAAAATATTAAATACTTATGATGATACTGTAAATAGGTTTAAAATACACATCATAAGAACTAGAAGAGCACATCGAGAAATATAAACATTATTTTAGGAGAAAATTACATGCAATATTTCTGCTGGATTTCCATTATTTGAAATCTTCACAATAAAAACTACACTATGAATGCATAGATCCTAACACAATCAATACCATTCTTTTATCTTTTTCTTTCTTTCTTTCTTTCTTTCTTTCTTTCTTTCTTTCTTTCTTTCTTTCTGTATCTTTCTCTAAATACTAAAGCCTGAAACCAGTAGTGAAGAAGCAGGCCTACCTACCTGGAAGGTTCCCTTCCATCAAGTTCCATGATGCATGGATATACCCAAGAGCTAATTTTCTAGTAACTAGGGCCCATTCCTAGCACACTTACTTGCCATAGTCTAAAGAAATTCAGGAAGAAAGTCAGAAAACCACTGACAACTAGATGCAAAGCGCCTGGTTTTTAAACCTTAAAGGCAGATTCTAGGGACCAGCAATCCAAAAGTTTGAGCACCACCATCCTGAATACTTGCCTTAATGTAGAAGCCCTACACTCCCGAGTAACTAGATAGTCCAGAGCTGGAGTGAACCTTTCAAATCACCTCCTGAAGGATGCTAACAATTAACATCAAACCTGAAAGATGGTCGTGGCTTTCTCCTTAATCCCACCCTCATGCAAAGCAGCATGGAACCATTGAGCAGCCATCGTCTCATCATGAAACACATGCAAAAGAAGGGGAGAGAAGAAACAGAAGGTGAGTGAGAGCAGTGAAGGTGTAGAGAAAGGAGCAGACAGAACGCCTGCATTCCCGAGTTCAAGAAGCCCGTTTGTCAGCTGAGGCAGCTGCCTGAAGGAAAGCCAAGCTGTGCTTCGAGCAGGGGACGCTGTGTGTCAGCAATTCCCCAGGAGCCTGGTGCCTCCGGGAAGAAGCACTACAGATTGCCCACACTGGGACAATCCATCCTCCCCTTCGAGAGAGACCACAGAGCTCCTATTTCTGGGCAATGTCCACAATCTTATACTCGCTAAGACTGCCACTGAGAAGTTCCTAGCATTGCACTCTGATTCCTGGACGAGTTTTCTGGTGGCAAATAGGATATTTTTCTCTTTCTTAGATTGGTATGATTATAGATGGAACACAGTCATATAATAAAGAGGTGGCTTTTGGCCAGTTTTATTTCACAAGAAGCTTGAGGATTTCCAAAAAGCATGATATATGAGTTTTGATTCATAGCATCTTAAAAAAATTGTGTACCAAAACGTACATACACACATAGCGTGCAAATGCTTCGTAAGCGTCATGTTTTTCTAACCATCTTGGTCTGCTGCTCCACTTCCTGCCTTCGTGAACAGGATGTGACCCAACAGGATGTAGCTCTCCCTTGTTTTCCATTTTTCAGTTCTAAAAGCCCTATGTCTGGGTTTGATGACTTGATTATTGACCTCTGGTAAGCATGGCCACAAGAGGAAAATCCATACTCCAATAATCTGAGCCCCTAAGATTGTGGGACTTTCTGTTCTTCCCCTTGGTGTCTGGTAATCTCCTCTCTCCAAGTAGATGAACAGCAGGTAACAACTGAACAGCCGATTCATCGTCTGACTGCATCCACAACGGTTCTGCTACATCTCTGCCAAGGGCTGTGTTTCTCCGGAGGGTGGACATTTTACACGGAGGGAGAAGATGGCAGGGTCCTAATAAGCTCATAGCCCAACCACTGCACCCCAGCCCCGTTGATCATCTGAGATCTTGGGCACTTGCCCAGCTGGGAGTATACAGGGGCCTGACCCTGGCCATCAGAGCTGCTCCCCTCTAACAGGCTGTCATTTGTCCAGTTTTCATAGATGAATTAACTGAGGCACAGAAAAGTTACGTAACTTGCTCAAGGACAAAGCTTATTCTCCTCCAGCATGCTTCTCAGGGAGCAGTAGTAGAGGAACTTGGAGACTTGAGGATTGCCAAGTGTGGCCAAATAGATTAAAGACAGATGCCATGAGAGGGCATGAATGACTCCCTTTGACTTCAATCCCCAGCTCCTCTTAGCCACCTGCCATTCGCCAATTTCTGGAACACTTTTGGAATCCAGTTGCATATCTCACTTGTGCCATTCCCCACCCCACCCCCCGCCCCGGGGAGGGGGGCACCTTCTGTAGATTTACCACTCTCCCATCTTCGCTTCTCCAAAACAGTCTTGGGACCAGGCGCCGGTCCTAGTGGCCTTCAGAGAGCTTCCTATGAGTGTCACTCCTCTCCTGAGGTCCTTTCCATGTACAACAGAGAAACAAAAACAGGAAAAGGGAGGGAGGAAGAGGTTGTCCCAGGCTGGCCTTCTTGAGATTTCAGAGCTGGGATCACACAGTCAGCACCTCCAGCCAGTGTTCAGGCCCTCAGACCACCCACAATCCCCTAGACTGGTTTGGGCCAGCAAGTGGTGTATTTTCCTATCTGAGGAGACAGCATCAGAGATGTAAAGTAGCCTCTGTCTTACTGCAAAGCACACAACTGTCCACTGTGCCACAATGAGAGGAGGGAAAATGGCTCGAGAGAGAGGTGGGAAGGAGCTAAGACCTCTGCTGGGCAGACACATTAAATTTGGGGTTCTAGGGGACAATCTAGGTGGACTGCCTAGCAGGCGATTCAAATTCTCTATCGGATGGGACTCTGACCTATTAAATAACACATTGGTTCTCCCATAATGTGGTTTTATTCATGAGAATCTACACTATCTCCCTTGAGTTTCCTTGCTATAATTCACCACTAAATCACATTCAAATAAGCATAACTGTGATTTGTGCAGCTGACAGTTCATAAGCCAATCTTGGGACCCTTCTTTAACTTCATACTTAAGATGGAGTTAAGTCATACCTTCAGACGACTATGATATTTTAAAAATATGTAGTGTTTAACGGACAAACAGAATTATTCAAATACAGTTTTTGAATTTTCTTATTACTTCTTGGTATAAATAATAGAAATGGTCATAAATTGGCTATATTATGAGGATATTGGAGACACAATTTTTAATTATCTTATTTCTAAATTCCCACGATTATGAAACTATCACTTTCTTAACAGTGTTATAGTTACCTGCATGCACAGCATGGAGTACCTATTACATGGTGAGCTGCTGGCTCATCGTCTAACCCAACAAGTCTGGCACTGTGCTTTGCACACAGTAGGCTTGCAAAAAATATTAGAGGTCTTAAATTTAAATAGTGACCCTCAAAAGTGACCCGTGCTTAATAGCGAGAACGGTTACACTTAACCAAACTGTTTAGAAAGCTAATCACGTTGCTTTGTTTAAATGTGTGCCAAAACAATTTTAAAATAGGTATCAAGTTGAAAGGGACATCAAACCAAAGCAGTTTTCCAAAGTAACAATCTAGGCATGTCACTAATAATACCATCACATAAATCTCTCATAAATTAACTCATTAATGTGGATTATGGCATTATAGCATTTGTTCTCAGCCTTGGCCACAAATTTGGATACCTGAGGCCAATCTCTAGAAATTACTTGGTCCAGCAATTAATTAAAGGATAGGAATTTTGGGGGGCACCTGGTGGTGGCTCAGTCGGTTAAGGATCCGACTTCGGCTCAGGTCATGAACTCGCGTTTCATAAGTTTGAGCCCTCGTTGGGCTCTGTGCTGACAGTTCAGAGCCTGGACCCTGCTTTGGATTCTGTGTCTCCCTCGCTCTCTGCCCCTTCCCCACTCATGCTCTGTCTGTCTCTCTCTCTCTCAAAAATAAACATTAAAAAGCTTTTTTAAAAAACATAGGAATTTTTAAAATTCTAATGTTCAGTGGAAGCTGAGAACAATGAACTATATTTTACTCTTTCCAAAAATATGATTTTCCAAAATATTCAACCTCTCTAGTAACTTAAAAAATTAAGAAAGAAACAATAACTTGTCACTATCTCAGATTTTCACATAGGCAAAAACTAAAAAGAATACTAATATTGAAGCATTGACATAGTGTTTGTTCAAACTGTGAGTTACCACCCATTGGTGGCTCATGTAATTAACTTAGTGGACCATATCTGGCTTTTTTTTTTTTAAGAGAGAGGGAGGGCCCAAATGAGCAAGGGGCAGGGCAGAGAGAGAGAGAGAGAGAGAGAGAGAGAGAGAATCCCAGGAAGGGCAGAGAGAGAGAGAGAGACAGAAAGAGAAGCAGGGCTCACCCAAAGTGGGGCTCAAGCTCAAAGCAGGACTTAAACTCAGGAACTGTGAGATCATGACCTGAGCCAAAGTCAGATGTTTAACGACTAAGCCACCCAAGCACCCCATGTCTGGTATTTAAGAAAGTTTTGAGGGGCGCCTGGGTGGCGCAGTCGGTTAAGCGTCCGACTTCAGCCAGGTCAAGATCTCACGGTCTGTGAGTTCGAGCCCCGCGTCGGGCTCTGGGCTGATGGCTCAGAGCCTGGAGCCTGTTTCCGATTCTGTGTCTCCCTCTCTCTCTGCCCCTCCCCCGTTCATGCTCTGTCTCTCTCTGTCCCAAAAATAAATAAACGTTGAAAAAAAAAAAATTAAAAAAAAAAAAAAAGAAAGTTTTGAAAAGGAGAGGGAGGGGAGAGGAGAGAAAAAGTTAATTCCATCTAGTCAGGAAAATAGTAAACTTTGTTTAATGTGTATATACCAAATCACTATGTAAAATGTATTTCTGACAGTAAGTCAAGCTGCACAAGTTTGAAAAACACTCTAGAATGTAGAGGAAAAACATACCATCCTGCAGCTCTGGGAGGTTGTACATGTGCACAAGTTTTCCTGAGAGCCCTTTAGCAACAGGCGTTTAGAGCCTTGAAAATGTTCACTTCGACCCAAACGTTTCTCATCTAGGAATTTATCCTAACGAAATAACCCCCCTAATGCACATTTTTGTGTAAGGGAGGTGCATTCCATTGCTGTTTATTATAGTGAGAATTTTTAAATGTCCAGCTATGTGGATTATGGTTAAATACATTATGAGATACCATGCAATAAAATACAATGCAGTCGTGAAGAGCACTGAAGTTGATTGATCTCCATTGACTTGGAATGATGTTCAGGTACGTTAAAAAGAAAAAACAGGTTATGATACAGTGGATGCAGTATGATCCCACTTTGGTGTCTTTATATGTGTATTGAAGCTATGGAGAGAAAGGTTAAGTGCATAGACTTGGAGCCCAGGGAGTTAGGTCTCACGACCTGGCTCTGCCATCCCCCGGCTGCCTGGTCTTAAACAAGAAGCTGAATTTCACCAATGCGATGGGGATAATTCGTGTGTCTACTTCGAAAGGGTGCTGTGAGAATAAATTTCCTTATCACATGTAAAATTCTCCAAGCAGTGCCTAGCACTTAGTAATCGCTCAAGGAATGCTAGCTGTATCTACCCCAGAGAGAGAATGAGTAATTTCCCACTATAAAGTCTAACTAATGGTGGTCATTCTCTGGGTGCTGGGTTTACTGATGAATTGCTCTCATTAATTTATACATTTTGTATACTTAAAATTTATAATCCAAAAAGTCAATACACAGCATAAAATTAAAGTATGTAACTCTATCTTTGAGTTCTAAAATGTCTTTAATGACTTTAGGCTAAAAAATAAATAATATTAAAACGGGCATAGCAGTAAAACACGTTTTAATTGGATTTTACTTGCTACTTTAAAGAGATAAGGTTTGAGGGAATTTTTTTCCCCCTATCAGGCAATGAATTCTGCTCTGGAATTCGGTTTCCCTGATTTTGGAATTTCTGTAACTTCCGTGACTGGTACAAAGACTCTGCTTCCCCGTCCCCTTCTCTGAAGGTGTCCTGTTTTCCCTCACGCTATCAGTCCAAGCAAGGATGCTGACAGAAATCTATATTAATTTGCCCCATTACACAGGCCCCCAAGCTATTCCCTGTCCGATATCATAGTTTAGGCAATTGAATGTCTCATAATAATGATGACATCCTATCCAAAGAAAACGGTTCAAACTGAGCTGTCCTCTGTGTTTATCCATGAGTTATGAACAGAGTCCTTAAATGGCATTGTATGTGGGTGGGGAATTCATTATTAAAGAAAGCTGGGAATTACAGAAGCACGTGGAGAAAGAGATTTGAAATTCACCCATTGTTTCTCTGTTTAAAACCCATTGACGTGCTGGTATATTTCCGTCCAGGCTCTGTCTTTATAGACTATCACAGGCTGCTGTAGTCATGTTACAGACACAATTAAGTCCATTGTTCTTTCCTCTTGGCATTACATCATGAGCCTTTGCCATTCTGTCATATAAATTTCCAAAACATTATTTTAATGACTGAATAAAGTTTTCTTGGATGAACAATTTAGCCACTTCTCTTTTAAAAGGCATTCAGATTGTTTTTAAGTTTTGGCTAATATAAATAGAACTATGGGAAAATTTTGGTGAACGAGCTTTTCACATAGGTAAAATTGTTTCAGCTTTTTATCATGTGTAGAGTCCAAAAGGAAATTACTGTGTCAAAAGTAATGAGCAGTGTATGTCTTAGGATAGATGCTGTCACATTACAACTGATCTTGTTTTCTACTTCCTGTCCTACGTTGGAGTTGCTATCATACATTGATACAACTCTTTTTTTTTTTTTTTCAACGTTTATTTATTTTTGGGACAGAGAGAGACAGAGCATGAACGGGCGAGGGGCAGAGAGAGAGGGAGACACAGAATCGGAAACAGGCTCCAGGCTCTGAGCCATCAGCCCAGAGCCCGACGCGGGGCTCGAACTCACGGACCGCGAGATCGTGACCTGGCTGAAGTCGGACGCTTAACCGACTGCGCCACCCAGGCGCCCCTGATACAACTCTTTAAAGAGGCACTGGAGATATGGATTGTTCATTTATACATGGCCTTGTTCCCCAAAGAAATCTGAAGCTGCTTACAAAAGCAAGTACAGCTAAACAAACATTTTTAAAGTGGGAAAGTTAGGCTGAAGACGAAAAATAAGTAACAGCTAGCATTTATTGAATACTTATTGTGCACCAAGCATTAAGACTAGCACATCTAATCTCATTTAACTCCCACAGAAAAGAGGTAGGCATTGTCATGCCCATTTTACAGATAACAAAACCGAGACCTGAAAAGTTAATAACTTGTCCAATTCCACAAAACCAGTATGGGACAGAGCAGATATTCAAGCCCTTAATTTTTATGCTGTACTTCATTCAGGGCTACACTGAGTTACCTTTATTAGAGGTGAGCCAAAATAAGAAAACAAAACTGTGGATAAGGGAGACTACTGTATATGAAAACTTAAAAACAAACAAACAAAAAAAGCTCATTGATGTGGAGAACAGACTAGTGGTTGCCAGAGGTGGGGGTGAAATGGGTGGAGAGAATCAAAAGGTACAAACTTCCAGCTATAAAAGAAGTAAGTCCTGGGGATATAACGTACAGCATGATGACTATAGTTAATAATACCATATTGCATATTTGAAAGTTGCTTAAGAGAATAGATCTTAGAAGTTCTCATCACAAGAAAATAATTCTGTAACTCTGAGTAGTATTGGACATTAACTAGACTTAGTGTGGTGATCATTTTGCAATATGTACAAACACTGAATCATTAGGTTGTACACCTGAATATAATGTTATATGTCAATTTAAAAAAAAAAAAGGTGTCTTGCCAAATAAGATAGAAAAGGACATCAGAGACGAAGTGACTCGAGGAGCAAGAGGCACACACAGTAACAAGTGGATTCTGGCCCAGGAAGCAGAGCCAGGAGGGGGACAGAAGTATCAGACACAAGGAAGGCTGGGCAAATGGGCCTGCCCACCGCCATTGCACACAAGCTGTTCACGATAATTCTCAAAATGGTCACACAGTACAACACTTTCTGTTCCTAATAGTGATCTGTTGTCATTGAGAAAGATAAGGCACACATACCCCCCCATTTGAAGCCACCACACTATTCTGTGTCGTTATAATACCATTTGTCTCTGAAATAGTACACTATAAAAGTAGATAGATCTGCCAGCCCGTACGGGAAACAGCGATCTGTGTTTTCCCATGCTCTGAGTGCAGTTGTAAGCTCTGTGATAATGACAGCTGAGTCTTCTGGCCATGAGTATTAACTCACATCTGTAAATGCTCTCTGCCATGGAGCCCTCTACTGTTCCATCCTGAGCTGATGTTCAGCACTGCGTGTGACTTATTCCACTGTGGTCTTGTCCCCTGTCATTTAACTTGTGTCCTAGAAAACAACTTTGACCTGGTACAGACCTTGGTACAGTAGACCAAGTGTGCAGAAGTGATAGTGTGCTCGACCTGCCACCAAATAGACACATTTGTGTATGTGTGTGCACGCGCCTGTGTGTATAGACACAGATTATAGATTCAAGTTGTTCTGGCACTTTAAGTTGCCCTCAAGGCAACTATTTGCGGAGGAATAAAGTTAAGTTCAGCAGGCAACTTGATATTTTGAGGGGCAGCGTAAATATCACTGGAGCCTTGACAGTCCAACGAACAATTATTTGACTGGCAGCTAAAAGAACACATGTCTGGACACAAGTCACGACAGAGAGGATTGGATGGTTCTGAGAGGCCTTCTTCCCAGAAACCTTGCTGTGTGGGGCGAGCTGGTCCAGCTGGCTCTCCCCTTGCCCAATTCCACGTGCTCTAGTCCTTGTGTTCTGCAGGCTGAGAAACAGTTTGAGCCTGGGATCTAGGAAGCCATCAACAAGTATTTGTTGAATAAATGATTTTCATCAAAATTCTCAAAATAGTGGAGACATCTAAAAAGTTAGATGTCAGTTATCTAGAACTCTCACCAACTTAGAATTCTCATTTTCTGACTGTATCATTGGCGTTGTTGTCATATCAGACCCATTCATCTTTTTTACTTTTTTAATTGAGATATAATTGACATATAGCATTGTGTAAGTTTAAGGTGTACCGTGTGTTGATATGATATATTTGTATATTGCAACATCATCACCGTAGGGTTGGCTAACACCTCCATTACATCACGGAATTACCATTCCTTTTTTTTTTTTTTTTAATGTTTATCCATTTCTTTTGAGAGAAAAAGAGAGAGCATGAGCAGGCAAGAGGGGCAGAGAGAGAGAAGGAGAGAGAATCTTAAGCAGGCTCCATGCTCAGCATGGAGCCCAATGTGGGGCTCGATCCCATGACTGTGACATCATGACGTGAGCCAAAATCAAGAGTTGGATGCTTAACCGACTGAGCCACCCAGGGACCCTCATTTCTTTTTTGTGCTGAGAACATTTAAGATGGTGTCTCTTCGCAACTTTGAAATATAAATACAGCATTGTCGATGATAATCTCTATGCTGTGCATGAGATCTCCAGAACTTACTCATTTTGCAAGTTCAAGACCCATTCACAGAGGTAGTAGAAACCACTGCACCCGCAGCTGACCCATGACAGATGAACAGCACGTGGGGAAGCAGAAAGGGCAGCAGGAACCAGACCAGTCCTGTAGCTTTGTTTTTCCACTGCCCAATAAGCAAATTAAAAATCATAATATCATTCAATCCAGTACTACAGAAATTCGGCTAAGTGAATATGATCCCAACGCTAGTCTGTCGGAGTTGCCAAACAATACATACAAACAATGTAGAGAACTTGTTTTGAAGACACATTTTGTGCCCCACCTCCAGAGATTTTGACTTAGCAAGTCTGGGTGGGTCTGGGAAATCTACCTGTTGAACAAACACCTCAGGAGATTTTGCTCCAGGAACCAAACTGTTGGACCGTAAAGCAGTGCCATATGGTCTGCGCACCAAACGAGGGCCCAGGATCCACAGCCCCAAGTCAATTAGCTAACTGGGTGAATAGCACAGGTGCACTCTCCCTATTGTAAATTAACAGGTCTGTTTCACATTCTGTTGCTAACCTAAGCTTTTAAAAATTATATTACACTAGCTGGAGTTCATTGAAACTGTTGTAAGCCAAGTTCTAGGGTAGGCATACAATAATAATCTTCCAAATTAGCCATTTTTTCTCACCATTGTTTTATTTTTATTTTTTAGTTTATGTATTATTTTGAGACAGAGAGAGAGACAGAGAAAGAGAGAGAACAAGTAGGGGAGGAACAGAGAGGGGGGCGGAGAGAATCCCAAGCAGGCTCTGCACTGACATATATCAGTACAGGGCTCAAACTCACAAACTGTGAGATCGTGACCTGAGCTGAAGTCGGACTTTTAACCAACTGAGTCACCCAGGTGCCCCTGTTCTCACCATTTTAAAGATGAGGAAACTGAGGCTTAGAGAGGGTAACAAGTTTACCCAAGATCGCACAGCTGGTGAGTGTAAGAATCTGGTTTCAAACTCCAGAGTCTGTCCAACCCCAAATGTGCAGTGATTCCCAGACAACTAAAGAGGGCATCACTTTTCCTTCTTCGGTAAGACCTTGCATTCAGTGATTTTGAATATTATCCATGGGTAATTGATGCATTCCTGGCAGTACTAAGGTTCATAACATATTGAAATGTCCCCCATTCTAAGACAGTGTTAAGATTTGATAAGAAGCCACATCAATTTAATAACAGCTTTCAATGGGCATAAAATTCTACAGTATATTATATACTGAGTGTAAGAAGCCTCACAATTTTGGAAACGTAAAAATGCAAACATAAATAATAAAGGAAGAGATCTTAGAACCAATGAGGGGGGGGAAACACTACAATTTATGAATTATGGCTGGTTTGACTACCCAGTCACTGGCTTACAGTGCCACCTGCTGTAAGAAAGTGGCAACTACATTAGCCCTCCATGCCAGGACTTTGCCAGAACGCTGGTCTGCGGTTTACAACTGCCAGGGGTCTAACAGAGCAAGTGCCAATATCAGATATGATATGGGGATACAGAATGAAGGCAAAAATAAAATATAAGAAGAGGAAAAGTAAGGATTATGGGAGAGAAATATAAAATCAAAGTAGAGAGGTGCTATCACATCGTTGATCATTGTGTACCTAATATCTACCTCTTTGTCACATGCAGGACATTTTGCATATTTTATCTCTAACCTATGTTATTGATCTGTCTTATAGAAGCTTGCCTTTTTTTATTTTTTCAGTCTTTTCAAAGAATAAGGTTTTGTTTTGTTTTCATTGATCATCTCTACTGTAGTGTCACTTCTGTTTCACATATATTCATTCATCTCTGCCATTTGCTTCCTTTACCTTACTCTGGGTTTTTGGTCTCCCTACCTGTGCCATGTAGTTTTAAATCATAGAATTTCCGAGCTGGAAATAGACATAGAAGAATCTGGCTCTCCTCCCCCATTTTACGAAGAGGCCCAAAGAGATAGAAGGTTTGCCTAACTTCCTACAGCTGGTAACGAGGTTCCCACACTCTTGATTTATTGCCCTTTCTTCATATCTCCCCCTCCCATATTTTCTCTCTCCTTTCCTTTTCCTCTTTCCCCTCCCAGAACAGAAAAAGACAAGATTGCTGGATTGATAAAATTCAGGAGAATTAGGCACACTTGTCCCTTAAAAGGTTTTGGCATGTAAGAATTTTTAAATTTTTTTAATGTTTTTTTTTTTTTTTTTTTTTTTTTTTTTTTTGAGAGAGACACACACAGTAAGAGTGGAGGAGGGGCAGAAAGAGAGGGAGACACAGAATCTGAAACAGGCTCCAGGCTCTGAGCTGTCAGCACAGAGCCCGACATGGGGCTCCAACCCACGAACCGCGAGATCATGACCTGAGCTGAAGTCAGATGTTTAGCTGACTGAGCCCCCCAGGTGCCCCCACATGTAAGAATTTTTAAAACACAGTACTTTGGTGTTAGTGGTTAGGTTTTTTTCCTGTTTTTACAACACTATACAGTTAATCCAAATGGACAGATCACCTATTGAATGAGAAGAGAGAAAAAGTCACAGGTAAATCAAATATAACACAATATTAGAAAATAAAATTCAAAGTGCCTTCTAGATGTTTATACCTGTATCTATTAAAATTCTGATATTTATATCAGATATTTGGCAAGAAGCAAAATAGATGATATCTTTATGTATCAATTATTGGTGTCAAAATGCAAGTGGAGTCCTATGCAGGTTAAACAGATGAGCACTTGCAGCCATGAAGTATTAAACGGTGTAGTAAAAAGCACTGGTGCTGAGAAAGTTAAAAGACACTGAAATTTGACTTCTGGGCTTCTGTCCAGCCCTTGAATGCCACCCCCCGATCTTCAGAAACCCTGGTGACCTTGACGTCTAGGTATCCCCTGCCCTCTATCAACACTTTTAATAAGAAAGGAATCTGGCATTAGTCGTTCATAGCTTAGTATGGAGTTATTACTCAAATGCCCTCTCCCAAGGCCATTTGTATTTTGTTTTCCTTCAGAGTGGATTAAAAGCCTTTTGTGTCTAAGAAGTTTGAGGTAGTGCTGACCAGGTCAGCTAGGCATGAGGAGGAGGTGTCTTGGAAATCATTTCTTCCACCCACACTATCGAAGACCCTGCATATTTCAACCTGTTAAATTGACCATGTCCTCCAAAAATATACAGTCCCTAAGAGCACTTCTCAAAGCAGTGTTAATAGTTGTTAACACACACACACACACACACACACACACACACACACCCCACGACGTAGGTCAGTCTATAATATACTGATGAACTGTGTGATGCTGTGAAAGGGGTATATTTCTAAAATATATCTCACCGCATGGGGCGCCTGGGTGGCTCAGTCAGTTGAGCATCCAACTTTGGCTCAGGTCATGATCTCCTGATTCATGAGTTTGAGCCCCACGTTGGGCTCTGTGCTGACAGCTCAAAGCCTGGAGCCTGCTTCGGATTCTGTGTCTACCTCTCTCTCTGCCCCTCCCCTACTGTCTCCCCTCTGTCTCCCTCTGTCTCTCAAAAATAAATAAATGTAAAAAAAAATTTTAAATGTATCTCACCACAGGACATTTTCTTCAAGTAGCATCTGCAGGTCTGTAATGGGTAAAATAATGCCACCCCCTCCCCCAAAAAAAGATTACAGCTACCGGAACCTCAGAATGTGACTTTATTTGGAATAAAGATAGGTAAGGTAAGGATCTTAAGAGGAAGTCATCCCAGATTGTCTAGAGGAGGCTCTAAATCCAAGGTAAGGGTGTCCTTATAAAAGACAAAAGAGAAGATACATGGTGGCCCAGGGAATACGGCCATGTGGAGACAGTGGCGGAGACTGGGGCAATGCCAAGGGGCACTCTGGGCCAGTTGAGAGGAAAGAGTCTCCCTCTCTAGAGTCTTTAGAAGGAGGGTGGCCCTGCAAACGTTGATTTCAGACTTGCAGCCTCCAGAACTGTGGGAAAACACATTTCTGTTGTTTTAGGCGACCAGAGTTGTGATAATCTGTCACAGCAGCCTTAGGATGCTAACACAAGGCCGAATGTCCCTAGGAACACACAGGGGACCGGGTCCTACTTCCTTCTGTTCAGTTGCCAGTCCTAGCAAAGAATTATTCTAAAGGCTTTCTGATGGCTTTGCTGTTAGAACTCTGGTCGTTCATATAGAGACCTAGGAAGAAGAAGACGGTTTCTGCAGATGGGTGTGGACACAAAGTGTCCTAGAGATGGCTACAAACATTTGGTGAAGGAAAGTAGCAAGTGGCTTCAGTTCATTTATGGCAGTGTTCACCCTGCACAAGTGTGGAAACCAAGGAGGTAAGAGAGCTGATTAATATACAAATAACATGGAAAGCTGACTAAATGGAAATTGTGGGACAAAGGAAAACAGACTAGACCAAGCAGTCAACCTCTAGTAGTGCAAGTGTTTTTATCTCAGCATTTGAAGACTCAGAAATTTGATTGTTCTGCTTTTCTATATTACAGTCAATAAGTCTGTGTTTAAAATGTCCGGTTAAGTCTATGAAGGACCAGCCTCAAATTTAAAACCAAACGTGAAAAGCGCAACGTTGAGTGAGAAAAGTTTCTTACAGCTGTGTACCATTTACCACTAGTTTTTATAACATCCCCTTAAAAAGCAAACTAAATTATGTTAGGTAAGGTTTAAGATACTGTGAGATGAGTATGTTTAGCCAAGAGATTGAAAAACAAAATTCAGAACAGCGGTTATGTCTGAGATTGAAGGTTTGACAGGGGTTGTGTTTGAGGAGGGACATTATGGAAATGTTCTATTCCTTTTTAAAAAAAAAATTAATGTTTATTTATTTTTGAGAGATAGAGAGAGACCGAGTGCGAGCAGGGAAAGGTCAGAGAGAGAGGGAAATACAGGATCCAAAGCAGGAACCAGGCTCCAAGCTGCCAGCACACAGACCGACATAGGGCTCGATCTCACAAACTGTGAGATCATGACCTGAGCTGAAACCAAGAATCAGATGTTTGACTGAGCCACCCAGGCACCCTCCATTTCTTTTTTTTAAATGTTTCTTTGTTTGTTTATTTTGGGAGAGAGGGAGAGAGCATTAGTGAGCAGGGAAGGGACAGAGAGAGAGAGGGAGAGAGGGAATCCCAAGCAGGCTCTGTGCTGCCAGCACAGACCCCAACGTAGGGCTTGAAGGCACGAGCTGTGATACCATGACCTGAGCCAAAATCAAGACTCGGACACTTAACCAAATGAGCCATCCAGGCACCTGGGAAATGTTGTAGTTCATAAAATGGGTGGTGGGTTTGACTGTTCATGTTACTATGTCTTATAACTTAGATATGTTACATATGTGACACATGTGTGTTACATATAATTTTACCATGCAATATATGATGTATACAAAAGAATATATGAACACAAATAATGCAACTTAACATATTTAAACCAATGTAAAAAAACAACAATTTTTTAACCCACCTGAAAGTCCCTTGGGGCTGGAAGAAGAGTTCCAAGGATCACATTTAGGAAGAGAGCCTGATGGCTGTCCTGTCCCCATGTCTCACTTCCCCATGAGAGTTTTCATACTTGGTTCTCACCACGTGGGTTCTCCCATACCATGCCCAGCCCCCAAACTGTCTCTCCTGCTCCCAGCTCCTCTGAGGTACAAGGAGGACACAAGCCCCTCTCCTTCCAGTCCTCTGAGCACAACCAGGCCAATAGCAATCTCCAAAAGCTGTTCTACAATGTGAGGGTGAATGGGAAAGGTATAAGCGCAGAAACACAAGCAGAAACTTGATGTGGCATGCTGGCCCTAAATGGCTGGGGACTCTTTGCCCTCAGACTCATCATACCCTCTCCCTTTCCCTTCTTCCCTCGCTCACGTTCATCCTCCAGCAGTTCTATGTTGCTTGGGGTTTTCCAGGCACTTCCGTGCATCCAGGCTTTGTTCATGCTGTTTCTTCGGCCTAGAATGCCCTCTTCACCTTTCTGTGCGTCATCATGTCTTATTCACCCTTCACCACTCAGCTCAGACATGCTTTCCCACGAAGGCTTCCGGGACCATCACACTGGGCAGAGAACCCCCCACCACATTGCTTATCACAGCCCTCATGTGAGCATGAGCTCCATGAAAGGGCAAATATTCCTATGTGGTGCCTGTGCCCCTTGAGTTGGCCCAAGTCCTAGCACAAAGCAAAATGCTCAGTCATTGTAGGATCAAGATAAGCTAAAAATAATCAGAGTTCCAAAGACCAGATTTCTGATCCAAAGATCTTAAGGAGAAAAGAAGACTTTTCTGAGCCTCCAACTTCCTCACCCTGAAATTACCTCAATCCAGCTCCAAAGGGCTGGGACTCCTTTGCACACACACCTTGCTCGACTCCCTTATCCACCATACCCCTGTTCATAGCGAAATCGTTCCTCGCAACCCTCTATTCTGTCCAAGTGCGTCTTGGGTCATTCCTGAACCAACTATAAACACCAAAGTTCAAACCCAAGACCCCTTGGATCCTTCATCTCCTTTCCGGCTTCCAATCCGAGGGATGACTCTTCCTGGCTGACAGGAAAGGCAAGATGATAAAAGATCTGAACCCTCAGGCCTGAGTTCATAATCCAGCCTCCTCTGGAGTTTTATCACATCCAGTATCACACTATTTTCACCATCGTGTGTCAGGCTATAGTTCAAAGCATGCTGGGAACTCAGCCACAGAGCTAGTGAGGCAGGGGAGGAAGCCTGAGGAAAGTGAGGTGAGGGGTGGGAAATCTGGCCTTCCCCCGGTGCTGGCCCCAAAGCACAGATACTCAGTAAGAATAAGCAATAAGATACCCAGGCTGAAGCTGAGCTCACGCTGTAGCCTGCACCTAAGAGACCTGACCCAAAGGGATGACGGTCACACACTTGAAAGCAAAGTGGGCAACTGGAGTGGCTCTAATTGCATCTCCATCTGGCCAGTTTGCAAGCTGCTAGAAGTTAAGGAAGTGCCAGAAACTTGGGAAGAGGTGCAGATGAGAACATCTGGAAGGCCAAGTGTGAGAATCTGACAAACAGGGATAGGTGGGCAGGAGAGGTGGTATGAGGAAGGGGATGGGGAGGTTCCCGCAGAAGGGGTGAAAATGTTCTGGCCAAAGCGCTACAGGAGCACCAGGGACCCAGGTGGGGTTGGAGAGGAGACCGTGAGAACGTGGCACCTTGGCGAAGCCAACAGCTCTGAAGACACAACCACCCTAAGGCCAAGCAGGGGCTGTTGCCTCTTGAGGAATGCATGGGGTCAGGTGGAGCGGGGAGCGGCGGGGGGAGTAAAGAAGGGGGAAAGGCAAGTGTGCTCAATAACAGGTGCCTGCAGACGATAAGTGTCAGAAGCTTCCTAAGTGGAGGCTCTGGAGGTGGCAGGCACCGTGGTTTACTCCGTATGTGTGCGCAAGGGTGTG
This sequence comes from Puma concolor, assembly GCF_028749965.1. Lineage (NCBI taxonomy): Eukaryota > Metazoa > Chordata > Mammalia > Carnivora > Felidae > Puma > Puma concolor. The sequence continues at coordinate 80,929,140 of NC_141674.1, forward strand.
TGTAGAGGTTCAAACACACAAGAATAGAGAAAACAATTTTTTTTTTAATTTTTTTTAACGTTTATTTATTTTTTTTGGGACAGTGAGAGACAGAGCTTGAACGGGGGAGGGGCAGAGAGAGAGGGAGACACAGAATCGGAAACAGGCTCCAGGCTCCGAGCCATCAGCCCAGAGCCTGACGCGGGGCTCGAACTCACGGACCGCGAGATCGTGACCTGGCTGAAGTCGGCCGCTTAACCGACTGCGCCACCCAGGCGCCCCGAGAAAACAATTTAATGAGCCTCATGTATACTTCCCCAACTTCAGCAATGATCAGCTGGTGGTCAATCTCGTTTCCCTCCACACCTCCACCCGTTGCCCTTTGCCTTGGATTTTTTTTTTAAAAACTTTACTTTTAAATGTTTATTTATTTTTGAGAGGTGGGGGAGGGACAGAAAGAGGGGCACAGAGGGTCTGAAACAGGCTCTGTGCTGAGAGCCCAGTGTGCGGATAGAATTCACAAACAGTGAGATCATGACGTGGGCCGAAGTCGGATGCTTAACTGACTGATCCATCCAGGGGCCCTTGCCCCAGAGTTTTTAAAGCAAATCTCAGACAGCCTACTATTTTGTATAAGTTTTAGGATGTAAATCTAAATGGTAAGCACTTCCCTTAAATTTAACCCCAATGACATCATCAGATCCCCAAATTCCTTAATATAAATTGCTTCAAATTATCCAATATCCAGTGAGGATTCGCATACCCTAGATGGTCCTCTGAAGGTCTTTCCTTTTATTTTTGCCAGTTGGTGTAATCTGGATCTAAACAATGTCCTCTGTTCTCTGTTAAAATACCTCTCAACTCTCTTTTAATTTTTAGGTTTCCCCCCCTTTTTTTTTCTTAAAATCTTTTTGCTGCTGCTACTGTTGTTGTTGATGTTAAAACAAGGTCCTGTGTCTGAGACTCTCCCATTCTCGGTTTTGCTGATGGCATCCTGTGGTGTCATTTGACTTGTCCCTCTGTTCCCTATATTTCTTATAAATTGGTAGTCAGGGGTGCCTGGGTGGCTCAGTCGGTTGAGCGTCCAACTTCAGCTCAGGTCATGATCTCGCCGTCTGTGAGTTCGAGCCCCACGTCGGGCTCTGTGCTGGCAGCTCGGAGCCTGGAGCCTGCTTCGGATTCTGTGCCTCCCTCTCTCTCTGCCCCTCCCCTGCTCATGCTCTGTCTCTGTCAAAAATAAATAAAACATTAAAAAAAAATAAAAAATAAATTGGTAGATTAGTGTAGATTTTTCTGGTTGACTACCACAGGGGGCAATGTGTTCTTTCTTCATTGGGAGAAGACTAATGTCTGGTTGTCCCTTTGTTGTCATGTTTGGCAGACTGTGATATCCTAAATTCTGTCATTCCTTCTGCACTTATATAAGCCAGAATATTTCTATAAAGAGAAATCTCCATCAATTATGTGATTACCCCACAGCACAGTTCATATAGGAGAGGCGGGATACGTGCTTGATTCCTCCCCTTTCCTTAACCAGTTTCAAAATAATGAGTCTGACCCCTAGAAACTTTAAGAGAGAGAGAGCACACGAACAGGAGAGGGGCAGAGAGGGAGAGGGAGAGAGAGAATCCCAAGTAGGCTCCGAACTGTCAGTGCAGAGCCCAACGCGGGACTAGAACCCATGAACTGTGAGATCATGACCTAAGCCAAAATCAAGAGTTGGACACTTAACTGACTGAGCCAGCCAGGCACCCCTGAGCCCTAGAAACTGCTAAAGGCAACCAATGAGGCTTTATTTTTATTTAGTATTATTATAAATGTATTAATACAAACACATTTGATGTGTTTCAAGGATGGGGGTATTTATAGGTTTTTCAGGGTCTGATTAAGATGCGTCCTTCAGTGCAGACAGGCTGATTAGATTGGACAACTTGGTCATGTCATAGTTGACACGGACATGGGAAGGGGAGGGTTTGAAGTGAGTCTTGAAGGGTACAGTTGTGTTATAACTCTGTTGACTGATCTGTGGGTCACAGGAAGAGCTGTTATTCTGACAAGAACTAGTTGGGCAGTTGGTCCATGGCTCCAATAAATGGATTTTTAGGAAATTCCTAAAACAAACGATAAAAATATTTGAAATATTTCTATACGGCTTGAGATGCACCCTTGCAGTCTGAGGTTTCTTTCTTTCTTTCAACCTTGGAATTTAGCTCCATTAGGTCTTCAAATATTTCCTCCTCTCCTTTTTTATAACATTCCTTTTCCTGTCCTAGTTCTATACCTGATACTCCTTAGGAAATTTTAAAATAAGCTGCCTTATTTCCTTTTTTTAATGCTTTCCTGCTTCCGCTGGGGAGTTGCTGAAACCGCTCTTCTAATCACTAATTCCTCTTCAGCCGTATTGATTCTACTAGATTTATCCCACATTATTATTAATAAATAGCATCAACAAACAGTCATTCCAATTATTATATTTTTCATGCTTCATATTTCTCTCATTTAGATTCATGGGGTGTTTTTTTTTTTTCTCCTGATTCATATTCGCTCTTCCCATCCCTCACGTAGTGTTTGCAGAGAACCACTTGAAGGCGCCTGCCTGAGGGCTTGGGTTCAACTCCTAGTTCTACAGCTTACAGCTGTGTCTCACTGAGCATGTCCCATCGCTGCTTTCCCGTGCCTCGGTTTCCCTCACTGCAGATCAGGGATAACAATGATTTCTGCTTTGTTGATGATTTCATAATGCTTGTCGAGCCGCTAGAACAGAATCCGACACAGGTAAGTGCTACTTCCTTGTCGGCTGGGCGTAACGCAGTACTCCACCCCTCGGGAAGGATTTGTTGAGACTCTGCTTCTTGCTCTTCGCAGAGGCGCTAATGAGGACTCGCGCAGGATCCTGGCTGAGCCGGGGCCTGCGCTGGAGCAGCCGCGGATTCCGCGCTTCCGTCGGCGAGATGGGCATCCCGGCAACCACCACCGCGCAGATGGTGGACGCCGAGGGCCTGGGAACACTGCGGCCCTCCCGCTAACAGGTGACTGACCCGGGCGGGCCCGGAGCCGCTCCGGTGACGCCGAGGGCCAAGCTCGAGGCTCGCGGAGGCGGCCGCGGGGCGGCGCTGCGCCCCTTCCGGCCGCTGGGCCTTCTGGCCGCAGGCTCCTCTGCCGCGGGGCGCTTCGTGGGCTACCAGTCTTCGGCCCGGCGCCGCAGCACAGGATGCAGTGTCCCGGCGCCGAGTACCTGGTGAGTAGCCGCCGCGCGCAAAAAGGCCCCGCGGGAAGGCTGGGAGCCCCAGGGGAAGGTTCGGGCAACTCCTAGCACCTGCCCGTCCGGAAGCTTCCGCCTTCCCTATCCACCAGGATAGAGCCCAGCCCGCCCCTCGCCTTGTTCTGGGGACACGTGGCGGGGAGGATCTAGGACCCCACTCGTGTGCTCAGGCGGAGGCGCGGGAGAGGCTGGCTGCAGAGCACAAACTTGGGGCGGCCTACAGGTGCACCTCCAGGTAAGGAGTTAGCGACTGGGGACTTCACTTCTACTCCGCACAGAGCAGGTTGTTTCAGAGTCTCTGTTGAAAGTTTCAGGAGGCCACGTTAAAAAAAAAAAAAAAAAAAAAATGAAAGGAAGGAAGAAAAGTTACTTTGAACAATCTTCAGTACATTTGGATTCAGTTTCCAGGTTATGACCCATATGGTTATTTATCCCCTTTTCCTCAACTTTCCAACCCCCCCCCTTTTTTTTTTTTTTTTTGGTCTGGAAGTTTTCTGCAGAGAGAACCCCCCGGAAAAGAGAGTGGAGACCTCAGATTTATAGGAAGTGCACAGATACGACATGGCTATTCCTCTTCTTTCTCTTTTGGACTGGTTTGGTAAGTATAGATGCCTAGTAGGGAAGAGACCACGGTGTGTTTCCTGAAATAACTGTGCCCACATGTAAATCGTATTCCTAGTGCCTTCCCTGGGGAAGCCTAGGGATCCAGGTGGTACCAGGTTAAAGTTTGTGCTACAATGAGAGACACCTGCCATTACCACACAGTAAGCATCGGTCCTGGGGAAGTCCTATCAGGTGTCTCTTAATCTCCTAGGCCGGCTAATTTGGAGAGGCTGTCTTATTACTGCAGGCCACAGTCTAATGAAAGACCCCATTAGGAAATGAGAGTCACTTCTTAGGATTGTTACTTAATAGGCCAGCGTGTGATCCCTTATTATCTGAGCTCACTACCTGGAAGTTCTTTTACCATCACAGCCCCCCAAACAAAATGTTCATGAACTGTTTGCCGTTCGGGCGAAAATCCTAGAGAGAAATTACTCTCACCTCAGCTGAGCGTCACACACACACTCTCTGTATGTTGTGTTTAGCAAAGGAAATGAGCCTTTGATAGAAACTCTCTAGTTAGGTGATGAATTTTTTCCCCATTCTAGTTTCTAGGTACATAGGATTGCTGGTAGACCTCATCAGGCTGTGCCACATGAGTCCTGGGAGGGTTTCTTGGCAGCTAAATCTGGATGCTTTGATACTTATTTTAGATACTTTATTGTGGGTAACAGCAGAAGGAGCCCTTCTCAGCTTTAAAGATCATGTTCATGAAAACATCCATTCTAGACTGAGGCACGCTGTTTGCTGTGCGGTTAATGATTAATTTACAAAGCAGCATAATAGCTACCCCATAGTAATTACCTTTGTTGCAAAGATTTCAATTTGAATAGACCCTAAAATACCATGTTTGTTCCTCTTTCTTTGGAAAAGCATTTGTTCGCTGGTCGACTTTACCTACCGGTGTCTCACAGACATGGTTACAGGCACAGTGGAAGGTTGGGTCTTCAAGGTGTAACTGAATGTCGTGTGTTGTCCCTTTCATGGAGCCCTCCTACGGGAGGAGCCGGGAGAGAGCATGTGTGTATACACCGCATCCTTCTTAGCTTCCCCACAGACAGCTGCTGTTCCTCTCTGGGCCTGCTGGGGTTCCGGTGCAGGGAGCAGCTGTCCTGCAGGCACCGGGCAGTTTCTGCCTCAGGTTGTCCATGTTCCTCGGTGATCTTCCCTAGCCCCTCCACGGTTCAGACCTAGCACATCACTGCCAAACTCTCAGCCCAACAGCCGCCTGGGGAAAGGATTTGTAGATGGCTCATTGCAGCCTGAAGAATTATGAGCCATCTGAGAGGTGGCACAGAGCTGGGAACTGTTTTCAAATTACATGTCATTTACAGAATAAATTTGAAGGCTTCAATATGCCAGCATTCTCTTTCCTGTATTGCATTTGAATAATGAGAACCCTTCAAGCTGACTGGCTTTTCGTGTCTTCTGCAACTTTTTTTTTTTTTTTAACCACAGATACTTAAAAAAGGGCAAGGAGGCTTTTCCGCCTCTGCTGTTTAGCTTTCTGATCTTGTGACATCTTGAGCAGTAGTGAGGTAACATGCTAAATGGGGTTATTGATGGTACTGCCCACCCCCCCCCCCCCCCCGAGTTAAGACAAAGGAGGTTTAGGGTAAGGGGCTAGAGTTACAGGCAGAGATGGTCTACTGCCAAGAGAAAGAGTAGCCTGCCTGTGTTTATATTTGCATAAGATGCACAGAACAGAATGTCTCAAATTCTGGACTGTCTCTGCCTCTACTTACCTCTCCAGTGTCCTCCCCCACCTGCCCGCTTCCATTCCCCTTTTAAGACTCCATTTTCTGGATCTCCCCTGGCACAGTTGACGGTGACCTCCTTGACAGCCTCACCATACCTCGTAGACACGCCTACTGTATCACCATCTTACGGAATTGTAATTGTGTGTTTGAAATTAGAACAAAGTTCGAAGGTATAAAGTAGAAATATGGCAAGGACTCAGTGTGCACCAAATCCTCCCGCCCTAAAATACAACAAAAACAAAATGTCCGCTCCTCCCACAGGCTTCCCAAGGGAGATATTAACATAAAGAATGCTGGTAAGTGGAAAATACCACTTTGCTATTAGCTCTCTGGTGAGCCGGGCAGCAGCACAGGACCCCTTTCCTCCAAGACCAGACCCAGTCAGGACCTTCCCACGCTCCAAGCCGAGAGGGAGGAGAAGCTGCAGCCCGGGGCTGAGTATTCCCATCCCCACAGCCTCTAAGTACAGGATGAGCCAGCTGTCCCCCAGCAAAGGTGATGCTCTCGTCCTGGAATCAGACCATGAGACTGAGGAGGTGCTGGGTGTGGGAGGGACAGAGAACCCGCCCATCTTCTGGGCTGAGTTCCTTGAAGGCAGGGACTTGGTTTTGTTCATATTTACGTCCCCTGGTCACAGTCTCTGGCACACACTGGGCGTTTCAAGACTATTATTTTGATTTCTAAGTTAGTAACAAATGCAGACTATCTGAAACATATTTGACTTTGGGACAGTCTACCTTTAGGACATAGGGCATCATTACTACATTTTTTTTTAAATTTTTTTAACGTTTATTTTTATTTTTGAGACAGAGAGAGACAGAGCATGAACGGGGGAGGGGCAGAGAGAGAGGGAGACACAGAATCGGAAGCAGGATCCAGGCTCTGAGCCATCGGCCCAGAGCCCGACGCGGGGCTCGAACTCACGAACCGCGAGATCGTGACCTGAGCCGAAGTCGGACGCTTAACTGACTGAGCCACCCAGGCGCCCCATATTTTATCGAATGATGTACTGTATCCTCACTCCCGGAACGATCATGTCAGCACTAGTTTTTCAATGCTATTCAATGCACTCACTGTAAATTGGGAAACTTACAACACTAAGATCACATCATGGGGGGAGGTACACACTCAATCTTAGTGGAGGGGCCCATCACTACATATGATGAATGGGACAGTGGTTTGAGCTGAAGTTTCAAGTATTCCATATTCATGATGATATTGGGGAAAAAAGTGACTATAGTTGCAAGAGGTTGTTGTCCAGAATTCCTGAGATTCTTTATTTTGTATATTTTAAGCACTTATTCCAAAACACCATTTTCTCACTTGTTATGAACAGTATCTTGCTACACATCAACTGTGTTGTCTCTGCCCCTGAGGGTCAGAGTCCCCTAAATATAAGACAAAAAAAAAAAAAAAAGAGAGAGGATGGGTGGGGTGGGGAGAAGGAAGAGAGGAAAAGAGGGAAGGCAGGACCAGTGAAGGAAACTTGGCGGGGTGTGGGGTGGGGAGGACAAGGAAAAGGAAAAGAAGGGAGAGAGTTGGAAGGGGATAGAAGGAAGCTTGGGGAAAGATGTGGCATAGCGGGTGGGGGGTGGGGGGGTGGGGAGCGCTTAGATAAAGCAAGAACCTCCAGGGGGAAGAAAATTTGAGTTGCCCTGGTAAAGTTAGGCCCAGAAGAAAAAATGACAGACTCATGGAGAAGAGGATACAGAGGACACGGAGGTAAGAACACAGGCAAGGATCCGTTCAGCCTTTTAGGATGTTCTCCCTACCTAACTTGTTAAAACAAGGGTGAGAGTGACAGCCTCCTGACTGATTTGAATTGTTGACATTGTTGCTGAAGGAGAGAAGTACAGTGATGCTGGGGAGATTCATTGTCTACCTGTCTCCACTTGATATCAACATCTTGAGGGATGCAGGGGCCCGTGTTTTCAGCCTGTTGGCCAGCCTCTCATGTGCCACTTGAATTTTACCAGCTGTTCATCATGGGCTACTCGATGGTGGCGGGAGCCACGGGAAGACTCCTCTTTGGCTATGACAGCTTTGGCAACGTGTGTGGCAAGAAGAACTCCCCTGTAGAAGGGGCCCCTCTTTCAGGGCAGGACATGACCCTGAAAAGGTAAGTGTTCAAGTAAATCCCCAACCTGCAGGGGCTATCCTATATTTCAAAACTGTATAAATTAGCCATTTTGAGCCTGGAAAATGTTTTCTCATTTAAAACAATCAGCCCATCTCATAAAAAAGGAGGCATGTGTACGGTAGTGAAGACACAGGTTTTGGAATCAGCTGGTCCTCTGTTCAGATTCAGCCGGTGCTAATTTTCAGCCATGTGACCTTGGGCAGAGTACTTAACTTCTCTGAACCCGGTTTTCATCTTTTCAACGGGTTGTTATGCCGGTCTCACAAGGTTATTTTAAGGATCCACTGAGACACTGCATGAGCTAAGACTTAATCTGTTAGTGGCTACTATTGTTATCCATAATGTATCAGAATCACGTTACCAATTGATGTTACCAGTTGTACATCATCCACAGTATTTTATCTGTGTGGTAATTCCTGAATCCCACCTGGGAATTCTGGGAACTTGTGTTCCACTCCCTCCCCAGTCTGTGGTCTCAGCTATGGCACTGTAGTCTCACTACCCCCCAACTCCAACACAGAAACAGAAAAGGAAGAGAAGCAATTGGAATCCCCTGAGAGGCAAGAAAGCCTTGGCCATGGTTTTTCTAAGATGGAGGCTGCCTTGAAGTAATTTTTTTTTTTTTAATTTTTTTTTTCAACGTTTATTTATTTTTGGGACAGAGAGAGACAGAGCATGAACGGGGGAGGGGCAGAGAGAGAGGGAGACACAGAATCAGAAACAGGCTCCAGGCTCCCAGCCATCAGCCCAGAGCCTGATGCGGGGCTCGAACTCACGGTCCGCGAGATCGTGACCTGGCTGAAGCCGGACGCTTAACCGACTGCGCCACCCAGGCGCCCCAAAGAAGTAATTTTTGAGACTTGATGACCAAAAGCCCCTCCTACGAGAGAATGTTGCAGTTTTGAATAGATCCTGAGTACAAGTTTGGAGTCACCAAATACAGTTCTCAGACCACGCCCCTTCTACCACTCAGTGTTGCCCCTGAGGAGAGGGGCTCTACATTGCTGGATGTGGATCACGTGGACACATTTCCTCCTGCACTTGGGGATCACTTTAAAAAAGAAGGAAGAAGGGGGCTGCCCCCCCCCCGAGGGGGGGGATGTATGCGTGCATGCTGAGAAATAGTCTTCCTCTTGGAGATGTAAAGTATGCATTCCCAGGAGCCAACAAGTAGAGGCAACCAGGTGTCCCATCAGCAAACACAGTGTTGTATGTGTATAGAATGGGATGTTAGTCGGTCTTAAAGAGGAAGGAAATTCTAACACGAGGTACAACTTGAGTAAATCTTGAGGATGTTAGGCTAAGTGAAATAAGCCAGTCACAAAAAGAAAAATACTTTGTGATCTCACTATCTCAGGTTCCTAGAGTAGTCAAACGCACAGAGACAGAAAGAATGGTGGTTGCCTGGCACAGGGCTTGCTTAGTGGGTACAGAGCTTGGGTTTTGCAAGGTTATAAGGAGTTCTGCGGGTGAGTGGTGGGGATGTACTTAATGCCACTGCGCTCTACACCTAAAATGGTTAGTATGGTAAAATTTTATGTGTATTTTACCACAATTTCAAAAAAAAATTAAACTGTGTATCCTAAATTTGGGAAATCTGTTCCCCCGTCTCCTATCATACCACCTCCCTCTGTTCCGCCCCCTCCCCGCGCCCCTTCACCAGGTCCCTCCAGGACTGCCTGTCTGGCAGGCTCCCGGGCTCCCCTTCTGGCGTCCCTCTGATCTCAACAGCCTGGGGAGGTGTTGGGCATGGTCTGGGAGCTACCGGTGCCAGCCTGGCTCATGACCCCGCTAATAGCAACAACCAGCTTTGTTCTCGGCCCCATCTACCCACTGGTGGAACAGTTGGAGTGGGAAGGGTCTCGTGACTTTCCTGGCTCTCAAACTGGCAGGTGGGGGAGAGGGGCAGGCTTTTCATTCACAGCCGGGGCCTCCCTCTTTCTGCTCACTCCCCTGAGGTCAGCTATTCTCTGAAGTACAGTTGAACACTCGGGTGCAAATATGTCTTCCGTGGACTTGGCTAGTAGTTCACGCACTGGCCTGATCTAGCATTCCATGTGCAGTTTAATCCTTTCCCTTCCTCGGCGCCTTCCTCAGGCCACCCCTTAGGTTCTCTCCCAGGAAATGCTGAATCTGGAAAAGGGAAGTTTTATTACTATTTGAGCATGATTTCTCCGCTGCACAACTCCATAGATGACCCCCAGTAGGCATAATACATGGTAAATTATTCTGAGGTGCTTGGCTATAAAAGTTTGCCTTAATTATTCCCACATTTGATAACATGGGTTTTAAGGCCCCTAATTAAACCCAGTGAGAGGATATGCTCTAAGATATTCTCATTTCATCTGTTTCCTAGACACGTATTCTTTATGAATTCCTGCAACCCGGAAGTCAAGGACGTGAGGCTCAGTTCCACCATCCTGTGCGTGTCGAGCTGTCCTGAAGAGCAGCTTGATACCCTGGAAGAGGTCCAGCTCTTTGCAGACAAGAATGGTAGGCACCAGGGGACGGAGCTCGCTCTTCCCCCTGAGGGCGGGAACCATAGTGGGGTAACCTGTGCAGACCTAGGTGACAGATTCCCCTGGCACTGCTTTCTCTGCAAAACTGGAGATTGTCATTGCCTGTGGTAGCCTCTTCTTGTGTGCGAGAGGCCATCAGTGCTTTCTCCTGGGCCTTGTACAGCCTCATTCAGCTTTATCTGGAATTTATCTGAAACCCTAGCTGTTCTGTGCTCACTGCCAGGGGATGGCCTTGCATACAGAGTATAGTGTAGACTGACACTTAGGGCCCAAAGGCAGCGTCAGACGGAGGTCAGAGAGCTCTGTGCACAGGGCACATCCAGTCCTAGAGAGGAGCTGCCGGCTTTGTAGCGAGTTGCTGACAAGTATGTTCTTTCATTACAATGTTGGGGCCCAAGGATACTTGGCACTAATTGTTTACGTAACTGAAGCACCTTGCCCTGAGCCTGCTTGTGAGATTTATGTTACAGGGATTAAACAAGAAAAGGAAAGTAAAAGAAATTCGAGGCAACCCGCTGCAAATTCTATCTGCCTGTGAAATGATGTGCCAGATTTTTAAAAAATTATTTGCAAGACTGGGTTAAAAATATCAAGCCTATGCAATAAATCATTCCTCCCCCCTCCAAAAAAAACCCTTCAAATAATTTTTGTGCCAATTGTATAACTTTTAGTTTTAAGTTGAGATTTAGGAGAGAGAGAAAGAGAGGCCTCAGTCTGACCTCGAATTGGATGCTTATTCTTACTGTGTTTAGATCATCTATAGACGTGTTTTCTAAACCTGAGTGATTGATTCCATCTCCTTCTTGGTTTGGTAAAAGGATGGTAGCTTTCTTACTGGCTCCCCTAGAAAGATGAGAGGGAGATAGTACAGTCTGTGTGTCTTCTGCTTCCAGGGTCTTTCCTGTGTGTTTACAGTTTGAATTCCATCAACTACACCCAGAATCCAAATGCAGACTCATTGTGTCCCAGGCTGCCCGTTCCTCCGAGGTAAAAAGCTTCCATATTTTTTCTTTATCCATCAACAGAAGTTATGGAGTACTTGCATCTGTTGCTCTTGTGGGTATTGTTGGAAGCAGGAAGGAGATATTTGGTAGAGCCCTACGGTCTACAGAAGGCCAGGGATAAACAAGGAGGAGCTATCTATCTGCACTATACATGATGGACAGTAGATTAGGAACCAGGCTACAGAAGGAGAAAACTCACCACTGGAAATACACATAGTCAGAAAATGACAACACTGGAGCTAGCAGAATTCGTATGCGAATCACCAGTTGAGTGGTTTGATAAAGTAGTTGGTATGTGTTTTTTCTACTCCAACTACTTATTACAAAGTAGAAAGTAATTTCTCTTTTATTGCAACCAGACATTGGTTAGTTTTTACAACTCTAGATGTCTCCCTAAGAAACAGACCTATATGGGCGAGGCCAAGGGGCCACCAAAAGCACCTGCTCGATGAGGACAGAAAACAGGTCCTTCTCAAGGATTCCACTTGTGAACTCCTTTTAGAGTCAGCCGTTCGTATCAACTAGTGTAGTACCTGGCACATAGGAGGTACCTTACATATATTTGTAGAATAAAGCTGTAATGGCGACACGGTAGTTGTATTGCCACGGTAAATGGCTCACATTTGAGCCATCGAGAAAGGTAATGGGGAAAACACAATTACTAATCATCGCCACCGTCAGGATGCTGAGATGTTCTGAAGGAAGACTTGGTTTGTTTTGCATTACCATGCTTTTAAAAGTTGTAAGTATACTTACAGTGAATGAGACCTCTGTGCAAAATCCCTGAGAAGTAATGATAATTGAAGTAGAACAGGGCATTGGGCCAACCATCCAGTAGAGTGTTTATCAAACTCTTGGCTGGGACCCACAGTAAAGAATGTATTCCATCTATACATACACCTTCACGCATCCTTGTGAGTATAAAACAGAAATGCAAGTCTGTCAAAACAAGATTTCCCCTTACTGCAAATGATTTGTCCTAAAGGTTTCAATTCTGTTTCACTTTTTAAAAACAGCAGTTTATTTCACCATCTTCTAATGGGTTGTGAGTATAGCTTGAAAAATGCTGATCTAACAGGTGCTAAAAAATAAAAAATAAAACTCCAGTCGATTTTAGCTACATAGGAGGAAAGAATATAGTTAACCATTGTCCTGGCATCTAAAATAAATACTTTGTGTTACAAGTAACTGGAAGAGGAGAGAATTATTTGCAGAGGAGAGTCCCATTGCATTTTTCTGTATCTTATTTTTTAAATTCTGAGTTTTGTTAGATATCATAAACATCTCTCAGTGAAACATAACTAAAGCCAAAAAAGTAAACTACAGTGGCTTAGTAGGTTAAAGGAAAATTATTTAACGCTTGAAGGGAGGGGTTTAACTTTGTACATTTTGACCATCATTTTGCCATTTCCCCTCCCCCAGGCCCCAGCCAACACCTTTCTACTGTCTGCTCCTGTGAAATTGACTATTTTAGATTCCACATATAAGTGAGGTCATATGGTATTTGTCTTCTGAGAAGATTGTTCTAGGGAACACAATTTGTAAGTGTGCCTGCAGAGGGAACTGGAAGAGAACGGAATTTTTCAGGCTGTAACTTAACCAGAGGTAGATAAATTCTTCCTATCAATGGGATGGCGGCTGTAATTCTGTGGGAAGCTTGTATCTTGATATTGCTGCTGATAATAGCGAGCATTTATTGAGCTTTTGATACTTGCCAGGTACTTTCTAAGCTCTTGACATATTCATTGACCTGGACCTCCTCAAACCACTGTGCTGTAGGTCTTGTCTTCATCCCGGTTTTATGGTAGAAAAAACTCACGCAGGAGCAGCGTAAAGTGGCATAAGCAGCAGGTGGAGCTGGCCTGCAAACCCAAACAGGGTCCATATCTTTCTGTAATCCAAAACCAACCGTCAAGGCTTCATTGCTGTTATTTTACCTGGCAGATGGCCTCCTTGGGCGCACACCAAGGTGGGGGTATGGAGAGCCCCATAGCATGTGTCCTAGGGTCCCCATTTTTCTGCCACACCTGTCCTAGGCCTTTCACCCCCCAAATGCAGACCTTTCCATGGAAAGACAAACCTGTTGGTTGACCTTTCTCAACAGAGGGAGAGAGAAATCGCCTTGAGGGCTCTGTTTCCTTTTCCTACACAAGCAAGAGTTTGTTCTAAGATGGAAATTATCATATTTATCATGGAAGAGCAGTGCCAAGAGTGAAAGCTTGAAATCATGAGAAGTGTGGCCACAGGGCCAAAAAACATTTTCTAAATACCTCTATTGACTAAACCAATTGTTTCTTCTCCCTCTGTCGATCACGTGAGGAGAAACATACCCTTTTAGAGTAGTGGCTGAATATCAAGAAGGTTTGTGTCCTGAGGTATGAGCTTTTAAGAGCAGTGAAAAACGACAGAAGATAACAAGCAAGCGTATCTTTTTCCCTTTGGGGTTCCACATAATATTGTATTTTGAGTCCCCATGTATTTAAAATCCAAAAGGCTTGGGGTTTTCCATCAATTAAGTTCTAGTCCTCACCTCCCACGTGGGTGCCCGTGCACATCACTGAGTTGTTTGCTCGGATGAATTCCAACAGCGTCATCGAAATGTACAGTCAGCTCTACGAATTACTTCCTGCAAATCTGAGTGGTTTTGCTGGTGAGAGAGGAAAAGGAGAAGTGGGGAAGAAACCACGGTCTGGGGCCCAGTCACACCCCCTGCCCCAGCTAATCAAGTCCTCAGAGGGCAACTGGTCAACCACACACATCAGGGGTGACCCACACTTTACATGCTTCTCTGTCACTCTCAGGGCTGAGATGGGTCATTCTTTACCAGCACAGGGTTATGAAATGCCTGAAAAGCACCATCTTAACAAACCTTGTTGACAAAATTAATGTCTTAGGGAGAATTGTGTTTGGGGAAAAACAAAATGACATTAGATTTACATCTGACCTTATTTTTCAGAAATACTAATTGAAAGTTCAGAAAACATTTGCTCTAAAAACAATTCAGATTTATTGGTATTAAGACTATTTAGTAGGGGCATGCCTGGGTGGCTCAGTCGGTTAAGCGTCCAACTTTGGCTCAGGTCATGATCTCACAGCTTGTGAATTCGAGCCCTGCATCGGGGTCTGTGCTGGCAGCTCAGAGCCTGGAGCCTGCTTTGGATTCTGTTTCTCCCTCTCTCTCTGCCCCTCCCCTGCTCGCACTCTGTCTCTTTCTCAAAAATAAATAAACGTTAAAAAATTGTTTAAAAAAAGACTGTTTAGTACTAGAAAAGGAAAAAATTAGAGGTTTAAAACTCAGAGAGCAGGAAGTAAAATTACTCTGCGGTGGTAAGAAAATTAGCTGAGGGGCCCCTGGGTGGCTCAGTCAGTTGAACATCCGACTTCGGCTCAGTCATGATCTCGTGGTTCGTGGGTTCGAGCCCCGCGTCTGTGCTGATAGCTCAGAGCCTGGAGCCTGCTTCAGATTCTGTGTCTCTCTCTGCCCCTCCCCAACTCATGCTCTGTCTCTCTCTCTCTCTCTCTCTCTGTCAAAAATAAACAAACATTTGAAAAAAAACTTTTTTAAAGAAATTAGCTGAAAAACTACAACTGATAAGAGAATTTATTTAGGTGTCAGGGAACACAATTGATAAACCGAAATCTGCAGCATTCCTATATTTTTTAAAAGACAACTTTTACCGCAGTGAGAAGAAATACAAAAACGAACTGGGTACTTCAGTGCCTAGAGACAAATGTAACAAATATACAAGAACCATGAAAAGAACACTTTATTTATTCATTTATGACATCATTTTTTTTTCAAATTTTTGTTAAATTCTAGTTATCATACAGTGCAATAGTGGCTTCAGGAGTAGAATTCAGTGATTCACTTACATACAACACCCAGTGCTCATGATAGCAAGTACCCGCCTTAGTACCCATCACCCATCTAGCCCGCCTCCCTCCCACCTCCCTCTGTCATCAACCCTCAGTTTGTTCTCTAAGACATTCACATGGTTTGTTTCCCTCTCTCTTTTCCCCCTCCCATATGTTTATCAGTTTTGTTTCTTATATTCCACATATGAGTGAAATGATATGGTTTTTGTCTTTCTCTGATTTATTTCACTTAGCATAATACATCCTAGCTCTATCCACATCATTGCAAATGGCAAGATTTCATTCTTTCTGATGGCTGAGTAATATTCCACTGTATATATATATACCACATCATCTTTATCAGTTCATCGGTTGATGGACATTTGGGCTCTCTCCATAGCTTGGCTATTGTTGATAATGCTTCTGTAAACATCGGGGTGCATGTACCCCTTTGAATCTGTATTTTTGTATCCTTTGGGTAGATACCTAGTCGTACAGTTGCTGGATCATAGGGTAGTTCTGTTTTTAACTTTTTGAGGACCCTCCATACTATTCTCTAGAGTGCCTACACCAGTTTGTGTTCCCACCAGCAGTGTAAGAGGGTTTCCCTTTCTCTGCATCCTCACCAACACCTGTTGTTTATTCTTTTGTTAATCTTAGCCATTCTGACAGGCATGAGGTGGTATCTCATCGTGGTTTTGATTTGTATTTTTTTGATAATGAATGAGGTCGAGCATCTTTTCATGTATCTGTTAGCCTTCTGGATGTCTTCTTTGGAAAATTGTCTATTCACGTCTTCTGCCCATTTCTTAACTGGGTTATTTGGTTTTTGAGTATTGAGTTTGCTGCGTTCTTTATAGATTTTTGGATACTAACCCTTTATCAAATATTTCATTTGCAAATATCTTTTCCCATTCCATCGGCTGCCTTTTAGTTTTGTTGATTGTTTCCGTAGCTGTACAGAAGCTTTTTATTTTAATGAGGTCCCAGTAATTCATTTTTGCTTTTATTTCCCTTGCCTCAGGGACATATCTAGTAAGAAGTTACTATGTCTGATGTCAAAGACGTTACTACCTGTGTTCTCTTCTAGGATACTGATGGTTTCCTGTCTTACATTTAGGTCTTTCATCCGTTTTGAGTTTATTTCTGTATATGGTGTCAGAAGGTGGGCCAGTTTCATTCTTCTGCGTGTTGCTGTCTAGTTTTTCCAACACCATTTATTAAAGAGACTGCCTTTTTTTTCTGTTGAATATTCTTTCCTGCTTTGTTGAAGATTAGTTGACCGTAGAGTTGTGGGTCCATTTCTGGATTTTCTCTTCTATTCCGTTGATATATGTTTGCTTTTGTGCCCATACTAGATTGTCTTAATGACTAGAGCTTTATAATATAGCTTGAAATCTGGAATTGTGATGCCTCTGGTTTTGTTTTTCTTTTTCAGGATTGCTTTGACTTTTCGGGTCTTTTGTGGTTCCATACAAATTTTAGGATTGTTTGTTCTAGCTTCGAGAAGAATGCTGTGGTATTTTGATGGGGAGTATATTAAATGTGTAGGTCGCTTCGGGTGGTATAGACATTTTGACGATGTTTGTTCTTCCAATCCATAAGCATGGAATGTTTTTCCATTTTCGTGTGTCCTCTTCCATTTCTTTCATAAATGTTCTATAGTTTTCATAGTACAGATCTTTTGCCTCTTTGGTTAAGTTTATTCCTAGGTATCTAATTGGTTTTGGTGAAGTTGCAAATGGGATTGATTTTTTTATTAAAAAGAACATTTTAATATGTTCCTGAGGTATAAGGAATACTTAAATGGAAAGACGGTGTTGACAGTATGACTCAGCATTATAAAAAATGTCATTTCTCCCTAAGTCAAGCTATAAATTTGTCATGATTACAAACAAAACAGATTTTTTTCAGTAACTAGATAAGTTGATTTTAAATTTGTAAGGAAAGTTTTTTAAAAATTAAAAAAAAAATAAATCTGAAAAAGGAAAACAATGGAGACTAGCCCTTACAGTTTTTAAAAACTATTGTATTATAAAATTTAATAATTAAAATACTGTGGCCCTGTAACTGAACTAAAATGAGTTTCCTCCTTGGTGAGTCCCAGGTAGAAACTCCACCAGGTAAGTCATCACACAAAGGAAACTTTATTTGCCACGAAGAAGGAAATTATGGGGAATAATTTACAAAGCTGTGACTTCCCCAGCAGGGGTGAATGGGTTCCTTTTATTTACAGTTAAGACGAATATTTAGAAAGCAAAGCCTTGTCACCTAATGTAGAGGGAGGCAAGTTCGTGCTTGTGCCTTGAGGAAACGTGCCTGTGCGTACATTGTATGTTACGTAAGTGAGACTTGTGCTTCTCTTTGGGTGGACATTTTAGTATTATAATGAGGTAAAGGTAACTGTCTCTCACTCCATGGGTCACTCCATGGTCCTATGCAGGTGTGAGTCAGGGGTTAAGCTCAAACTTGTGTGGGTGGTCTGGGCCAGCTGGCACTCTTCCTCAGGACAGTCATTATTGTTTGAGGGATAGTTTCTGTTTTGACCACAGTTGCTATGCCCCTTGGGTCTTTTGTCTGGATTAAGAGAGAAGTTGGAAAGAAGGATTTAAGGGAAAATGTAGGACAGAGGTCAGCAGGTACCAGCAGACGAGCAATAAAGACCCTGTCTTGGGGTCTAGCTGGTGACAGCACTAGTTCATGTGTAGAAAAATCAATAGAAGTTACTAAGCAATCCAGGAATAGACCCAAAGGCTTACAGGAATTTAGTACATGATAAAAGTGACAAATCAGTGACAAAATGACTGGCTATTGAGTGAGTGGTGTTGGGACAACTGGACAGGCATCCAGGGGAAGAGCTGGATCCAAACCTCATGCCTTATATGAATAAATTCCAAGTGGATTCAAGATTTTAATGTATAAAGTGAAACTGGAAAGTATGAGAAGCCATGGGAGAATTCTTCTATAACCTGAAAGTAAAGGAGCCTTCTATCCATGACTTAAAACTCAGAAGACATAAAATTAAACAATTGATGAAATGAACATCTCTGCCTGAGAAAACACTAGAAGCAAAGGAAACAGGCAAATAAGTTGCAATTTGTATAAATATATTAGTTTCTCTAATTTATAAAAAATCTTATTAATCCAACTTCTGGAAGACCATATCTCAGTATAAAAAATGAGATAAAAAATATGAATAGATGCTTCAAAGAAAAAAATAGTGTTGTTTAAACATATTAAAAGAGGCTGGACCTCCCTCAAGATAGGGGAAATGCTGATGTTTTCACACTCCCGATGTTTAGGTGACAGCATCCAAAAGTTGGATGATGCACTCCACTGACAAAGGTGTAGGGAAATAGATACTTTCATACATTGCTGAGGCAGAGATCTGAGGAGGGCAATTCATCAATATTCATTGGTGAAGAATGTATATGCCTTTAAGTCAAGCATTTGTGCTTCTAGAAATTTAATCTACAGGTATACCTGTAGAGTATGAAATGACATTTGTACAAATGTATTCACTGCAGTGTTTGTAAGAGCAGAAGAGTGCAAACAATCTCCGTGGCTGTCAGTAGCAGGCTGCTTAAATAAATTACAGCATTGCATTTAATGTAACAATATTTAGAAAGCTAGGAATAGCTGAGAATGTTCTCTGATAAAAGAGCGTCAGTGAGAAATCTCCAATTAATAGTATACTTAACTGTGAACTATTGAATTCTTGCCTGAGAACAAAGCAAGGTTATCTTCTCTGACCACTTCCATTCAGCATTATAATGGAGGTCCTAGGAATTGCAAAAGAGGAAGGAAAAGAAATAGAAAGGAAGAAATGAAACCATCTTTTTTACAGATGACCTAATTGTTTATATAGAAAATCCAAAAGAATCTACAAAGTAACTACTAAATGAACTTAACAAAATTGCAATATACAAGGTCAAATTGCATTTGTATGTATTTGCAACAATTAGGAAATAATTTTTAAAGTCCAGGTTTAGCGTCAGAAGAATATAGCTAGGAATAAATTTAACAGAAGACATGGAAGATGTGGACTGAAAACGTTAAGACCTTGCTGAAATTAAAGAACTCCAAAATAAGTGGAGAGATAGACCTTGTTCACGAGTTGGAAGTTTTAATATTGTTAGGATGTCATTTCTCCACAAATTGTCCTACATATTCAATGTAGCGCCCCCAACATAATTTTTGTAGAAATTGACAAGTTCATGCCAAAAAAAAAAAAAAAAATGCAGAAAAGCTGAAGACCTACAGTCACACAAAAAATTCTTGAAGAACAAAGTTAGAAGACTCATACCAGCTGATTTCAGGAGTTACTATGAAGTTACAGTGATTAAGACAATGTGGTGTTAAAAAACAAAGTTCAGGTGTACCTGGGTGTCTCAGTCAGTTAAGCGTCAAACTTCAGCTCAGGTCATGATCTCACAGTCTGTGAGTTTGAGCCCCGTGTCGGGCTCTGTGCTGACAGCTCAGAGCGTGGAGCCTGCTTCGGATTCTGTGTCTCTCTCTCTCTCTCTGCCCCACTCGGGCTCTGTCTCTGTGTCTCAAAAGTAAATAAATGTAAAAAAAAAAAAAAGTTCAACTGAATACATTTGAAGTTCTAATTGGCTTTATTAAAGAATTCATGAATCAGACAGCATGTACCCAGCAGGTAGAGGAGAGCTCTGAGAAGTTGCACAAAATGGTTTTTATAGGAAGGTGGGTGGGATAAGAAAGTTATTAGCAAAAGGAAAGGATTGTTCCAGGCAAGGTAGCTTTCTTTCCCTTAGGAAAAGGAAGGGGTTTTATGTAGATTACTTCATCCATATGGTGCTAACTGAAAAATTCCTGGCTGACTGGTTAAGACTACATGGGGGGGGGGGGGGGGGGGGACTTGAAAGTGCAGCTAGATTAGATATTAAGCCCCAGGCTTGGAAACTTGGTCTAAGTGACACCATTTGGGGCATATAGATTTCTCTTTCTTTCTTTCTTTCTTTCTTTCTTTCTTTCTTTCTTTTTCAATGTTTATTTAGAGAGAGAGACAGAGTGTGAGCAAGGGAGGGTCAGAGAGAGAGAGGGAGACACAGAATCTGAAGCCGGCTACAAGCTTTGAGCCGGCAGCACAGTGCCAGTATGGGGCTTGAGCTCACGAACTGTGAGATCATGACCTGGGCCGAAGTCAGACGCTTAACCAAGTCACCCAGGTGCCCTTGTAGTTTTGTTTTTTAAATTTTTTTTAACATTTATTTATTTTTGAGGGACAGAGTATGAGCAGGGGAGGGACAGAGAGAGAGACAGAATCTGAAGCAGGGTTCAGGCCCTGAGCTGTCATCAGCACAGAGCCCATCGCAAGGCTTGAACCCACAAACTGTGAGATCAAGACCTGAGCCGAAGTCAGATGCTCAACTGATTGAGCCACCCAGGTGCCCTTATAGTTTTCTTTTTTTAACAGTTACTCCATTTTGATTAGATTCTCCAAGTAACTGAGAGATGTGATCAAAATTGAGCTATTGCTCTGAAGTTCTTGAAGTTTTTGTTGTTCCTTTGTGTTGTATCCAAAGGTCATGACATTTTTGCTTAACCTCTGTGATAGTCACAGGACATGGCTTCAGGTGTACATTCTTTAAGTGGTTTATTTTCTTCGTTCCTTATACATTCCAGTCTTAGGGAGATCGTTTGTTTGTTGGTGAGCCACTGTGATCATGCATGTAAAGCTTTTGAGGGAATACAGTGCACCAGGGAGATTATTATGATCCCTATAAATAGGATAATTCCCAATATTTGGAGTGCACTTTAGAACCATGGTCCCCAAGACCCCATGGAAGGGGTCACCTTTTTAAGTCAAGTGATGTGTTCTGTGATTTTATGTAATTGAATTTCAGTTTCCCCATAAGTGTTAATCCAGACACAGCAGGTGATGTTGGCCAAGGCACAGACACTTCCTTGCTCAGCTAAAAGAGAATGAAGAATTGTTCTAGTATCAAGGAGAACTTTGGCTAGAGGGATCTTTGCTGGGCTGCTATTGTTTTAACAGCAGATTTTGCAATAATTTTATTAAGGGAGAGTTTTTAATCAGAGCCTCCCTTACATTTATCCCTAACCAGAGAAATAAGGACCTGCCATAAGAAGTGAATTCTGGTCATGAAACTCTCCTTGGTAGGTCCTTTTTAACTCAGCAATGTAAATTAAGGAGAGTCAACCAATTAGATGTCTGATTTTGCTTGTGAAATGTTAGAGGCACCGTTAGATTTTTCTCTTAGCCTGAAACAAGAGGTTCCCCCCCTTAGCAACAGCCTGGGAGATACTGAGGAGGGAGCTATCTTTCCAGGCCAGTGCCACAGTACAGGAAAGGAAGAGAAGGAAAAGGGGGTTTACGTTTAAAGTATGAAGTCTAAGTCTGGCTAGATGGATGCAGAGGTATCCAGCGTGTGTGCAGAACAGTGTCAGGTAGATCTTTCTTTAGCTGTGAGATGTGTTTCCAAGGCTCAATGTCTTTTAGGTTTTACAGCTGTGTCAGTGTTCTGGAGCACTTGGTAGGGTCCCTTCCTTCGGGTTCAGAGCCGTTTTTTCAGCAATGATGTTTCCACAATACCCAGT
Source organism: Puma concolor (assembly GCF_028749965.1). Taxonomy (NCBI): domain Eukaryota; kingdom Metazoa; phylum Chordata; class Mammalia; order Carnivora; family Felidae; genus Puma; species Puma concolor. The sequence goes on from NC_141674.1 coordinate 80,950,847, forward strand.
CACCAGGTTCCAGACTGTGACCAACAGGATCCTTTGAACTTGGGATAAGGGAAAGCATCTTTAACATGTTGATGGTGGGCTTTAGCATAAGACTTAAAAGACTTACAGTAGCTTATCATGCTAGCACGGGAGAGGATCAGCAGAAAGTTGTTTACTGATAGAATTCTACAACATTAGCGAGGTCTTGTTAAGGTTTGTATGATTTGCTCCATGCACTGGTGCTTTGATCACAGGGGATGGTGAAGGAAACATACTTTCTGACAGTTTCTTTGCTTTTGTTGGGAGGCATCAACCTTGCAGCAGGAAAAACCTTCAGCCCATCCAGAAAACATACCTCCAGTAACAAGAACATGTTAATAATCCATGCTAGGTGGCAGTTGAATGAAGTCCAGCTGGAGATGTTCAAAGAGGGAAGAGGTTTGAGGCCTCTGTGAACAAAAATTTTTCCAGACCTATGAACCTGACAGGTTAGACATTGATGGTAAGTGGTTTTCACAGTCTTATTATAGAAGTCTCCCCAGCAGTGTTTAATTATAATTCATCTTAGTGTTTATATTTGTTTTTGAGACAGAGAGCATGAGCAGGGGAGGGGCAGAGAGGGAGGGAGACACAGAATCTGAAGCAGGCTCCAGGCTCTGAGCTGTCTGTCAGCACAGAGCCCAACACGAGGGGCTGGAATCCATGAACCGTGAGATCATGACCTGAGCCGGTTTGACGCTTAACTGACTGAGCCACCCAGGAGCCCCAATTGTAATTCATCTTAAACACCCCATAGTGGGTAGAGGAATGCAAAAATTAAAAAAAGGGGTTTGTCAGGGAATCAGGAAGAACCAGTTGGCCATCTTGGCCACAACACTTAACACTTAACTAACACTGTAAACTGTTTAATGTACAGCTATTGTTTACCCATCTTAATTTCTCCAGGTTTAGAGCAGACTGTTGCCATGTTACAAGGACATTTATCCTTCTGTGGACTGTAGCAGAATGGACTTTATCCACATGTGACATAATCTTATAAATATGATGTAAAGGACAGAGGCTTAGTATTACTTATTTGACAAGGTGTCCCCTGTAATTTACATATCAAATAAGCCTAATTAGTTTAACAAAGTTTTGGAATATTCCAGGTCAGAGACTTCACTTAACATTTGATTTTAGGAAGTTTGTCAAAGTATCAAAAAAAAAAAAAAAAAAAAAAAAGGTGTTAAACCATTTGCCTACATAGGGTCACAGGTCATTATGAAATTTAATACTTAAAATGTAAAGACGCTTTCACCATTTTATGAAAGGAGACCAAAAGTCCAAGAAAATCTTGCCTTTTTACCAGAGAGAAAACCAAATTCTAATTTTGTACCAGCTTACCTGATATTAAAACTTATTTTTTAAAATGAATTCATTTTAATCTTTTTTTTTTTTAATTTTTTTTTTTCCAACGTTTATTTATTTTTGGGACAGAGAGAGACAGAGCATGAACGGGGGAGGGGCAGAGAGAGGGAGACACAGAATCGGAAACAGGCTCCAGGCTCTGAGCCATCAGCCCAGAGCCTGACGCGGGGCTCGAACTCACGGACCGCGAGATCATGACCTGGCTGAAGTCGGACGCTTAACCAACTGCGCCACCCAGGCGCCCCAAATTCATTTTAATCTTAACCAGCTTGACTGCACATTAAAATTCCTTTTCAGAGATTCCTTTTCCACAAATGTTCTACAACTTTTCTACCTTCTGATTTTGTCCTATGTTTTTCCTCTTTAAACAACCAGCCTTATTTTAGGACAAAATTACTTTTTTTCTCCATAACAAAAAATTCATCTCCATTTCTCACACCTTTGTTTTTTTCACTGAAAACACATCCTTCTTCCTTCAAATATGGAGATATTCATATCAACCTATCAGGTGTCATATCAGCATTCTTTTTTTTTTTTTTTTTTTAGAAAAAGCATGTGTGTGTGCAGGGGAAGAGCAGAGAGAGAGAGGAGAGAGAGAGAGCACACAAGAGACAGAGAATCCCAAACAGATTTCACTTGGAGCCCAATGTGTGGGGCTCTATCTCAGAACACATCATGACCTGAGCTGAAGCCAAGAGTCAGACACTTAACCTACTGAGCCACATAGGTGCATTCTTTAAATTTGCAAATTTATGAATATATTTCAAAATTTCTAAAAGCATGTACCTTTTGGAATATGTTAAAGTATAGCATTAACATATCCAAATATCTTTTAATTTCTCTGTAATGAGAAACCAAAAGTGGATAAACCTATGCTTAGCAATTAATGTTTTAGTATTTTGCTTATTTGGAAATGATGTGTAGGTATTGAATGAATTTATTCCTCATTTAACTTAACTCCTCATTTAACCTAACTCAGCAAAACATTAAGGTTTTTAGGTTACCAAAAAAAATTTTTTTTGAGAAAACTATTTAAGTAGACATAAATAGTGCTAAAAAGTTCATTTGTAAACTTTTATCTTGCTTACATCTACTTAAAGTACTCGTCCTTAATAATTATGTTAGCTTACCTACAAAAACTTCATTAAACATTAGGTAAAGTCAGCCATTATCCTAAGCTATCTTTTTTTTTTTTTTTTTTTTTTGACAGATCTTACAAGTGCTAACATGAATTTATTTGGCTAGTAAACTCCGAATAAAAATTTTATGTTGGGGTGCCTGGGTGGCTCAGTCAGTTAAGTCTCTCACTTTGGCTCAGGTCATGATCTCACAGTTTGGGAATTCAAGCCCCACCTGGGGCTCTGTCCTGGCAGCTCAGAGCCTGGAACCGGCTTCAGATTCTGTGTCTCCCTCTCTCTCTGCCCCTTCCCCACTCGCACTCCGTGTTTGTTTGTTTGTTTCTCTCTTTCTCTCTCTCTCTCTCTCTCTCAAAAATAAACATTAAGAAAAAAGTTTTATATTTAATCTTGATGATTCTACTGTGTCTCCCTCTCTCTCTGCCCCTCCCCCGCTCTCGCGCTCTCTCAAAAATAAATACACATTAAAAAAAATTTTATATTTAATCTTGACCACCCTAAAGACACGTCTGTTTAATTAAACCATCAAACTTCAGTTAGCTCTCATATCAAATATTTTTCCAGATCAGGTGAATTTGAAAAACATTTGGGTTTCTAGTTTCTGGGTTTTTTTTTTTTAATGTTTATTTATTTTTTAGAAAGAGTGAGAATGTGTGTGTGCATGAGCACAGGAGGGACAGAGAGAGAGAGGAACAGAGGATCCAAAGCGGGCTCTGTGCTGACAGCAAAGAACCCAGCGCAGGGCTCAAATTCACAAACCATGAGAGATCATGACCTGAGCTGAAATTTGACTCTTAACCAGCTGAGCCACCCATGCGCCCCTGGGTTTCTAGTTTCTACCTAAGAGTTTTAGAATGGCCAAACCATATGAGCACTTTCCTTCAAACCATCTAAATAGAGCTCTTTTACAGATTAATTTTAGCAATACCATCTGAAGGTAGAAAATATCACATAACTACAGCATACATATACATACACACATATATATGTACACGGTGTGCAGGGGCACATAGCACCTGGCTCTGGGGGCCCCAAGCAGACCAGGTTCGGCCACTTACCGCTAACAAGATCCAAAAGCAGAGAGACCAGTGGTGGGGAAACAAGAAAATTTATTTCAGCTAGTCCCCTCTCAGGACCACAGCTGACTAGTGTCTCAAAGACTGTCTCAAAGTGCCGAAAATACTCCCAGGTTTTATATTAGGAAAATCTGAAACAAAGGTCGATGGGTAGGTGCAGGGGGACAGTGAAAGTCAAGCTGATCATTGTCTTGAGGTCAGTCCTGTGGGGTCTTGCAGGCTCCGGACAGTCCTTACTGCTTGAGGGGCAGTTTCGGTCCCATCCTGGGATGCCTTCCCCACCAGGTCTTTTGCCTGAGTTAAGAGATAAACTGGAAAGAACTTAATCGGTGAGAAAATACAAACTGATGTCAAAAACGAGGTAGTTGAAGTCCTCTTTCATTTGACACACAGGAACATTGAGAGACACAGAAAACTTACAGCTTCTATTTTAAAATTACCTGCCATGAAATAGGTATGAAATTGACTAGTTATAAAATTTGGATCTGAGTTAGTTTTTCCCGTAGATGGAATAAGTTAAGCTGAACTGTCAGATGACTACAACGTTTTAAAAAATATTTGTGGAGAAGACACTGAAGATGTGTTGTCTTTGGCAAGTCAGGTTCCAAATGACCTTTCCCCCTTTTGTTTTTTCTTGATAAGAATACCTCCCTAAAATTTGCACTTCAAAGACATGGGCTGGAAAAGCCCAGGAGAACACTAGACAGAACACCAAGCAAGGACAGTTTAAAGGCACAGGGAAAACACTCCCCTACCCTGCCCCACCAATGACTTTGATCCCCTTAAAGCCAAAAGTTTTCTACTTACCAGCCTTTTGAGATAAATAGGGGAGGCTTGGGAATTGGTAGAAAGGACTGGTGTTCTTTGAATTGTTTCTGGAGTCACCCCTCTGGTCCTGTGAAGACAGCTTTGTAAAACCAGGACGGCTGTTTTTAATTCCTCAGAGAACTGGGTTGCCACCTAATATCAAAGTGTGTATAAATACACACCCACCCACCTATAGGCATACCTTCTTTTCCTCTGGGTACATTTAGCTTGGGGGCAGAAGACCCCCCCCCCCCCCCCCCCCCGCCTCCAAAAAAAAAGTTCCTCTCAGGCTCTGAATATCAGTTTCCAAATTTGACCAGATTTCTGATTCTGGAGTTATTAAGTCCTTTCAAATATCTTGTCAAGTTCCAGCCAGGTCAAACAGTGAATATTTTTGGCAATATTAAACAACCTCCTGGACCCAAGAGGCATCCTCAAAGAGGGTTATGTAAAATATAGCATCTTCACAAGATCTAAAGTCGCTTGCAAAGATAGCCCAGGAAAGAACCAACAATCTGCATATCCCAGGCAGAAAAAAAGAAAGTCAGGCTATGTTCTTAAGATGCAAAAGGAGACAAGCAAGAAGGAAATAGTTATTCCCAGGACAGAAAGGAAGGGATAATGAATGTGTATGTGGAAAGGAAGGGACAATGGTGAATTTTTATTCCCTTCTCTCAACTGGGTTCAGGAGGTGATCTGTTGTTTTTTTTATTTTTGTTAATGTTTATTTTTGAGAGAGAGAGAGAAAGAGACCACCAGCGGGGAAGAGGCAGAGAGAGAGAGAGAGAGAGAGAGAGAGAGAGAGAGAGAGACTCCGAAGTGGGCTCCAGGCTCTGAGCTGTCAGCACAGAGCCCCACATGCGGCTTGAACTAACAAACTGTGAGATCATGACCTGAGCCAAAGTCGGATGCTTAACCGACTGAACCACCCAGGCACCCCAGGAGGTAATTTATAAAAACTCTTGAGGATCCTCCTGGAGTTGAAGAAACACTTTAACTATGGCCGTTGGTTCGACCTTTGACCAAGGAGTGAGAGATATCTGAAGTGGATCACCTGTAGCCTGGAATGGTCTTATTTCAAAAGGTCACTGTGTCCCAGTCTCTTCAGAATGGAAAGCCAGTTCAGCCTGAGGCTTACTGGGGTGGGTACTCAAAGAGTAGAGGGGAGCAGTAAGAGTTACCACAGTCTTACAGTCTTGCGTTAGATACCTTTCCTCCTTTTTCATTAGCCTTTCGTAATGAATCTTTCACTGAAGCTATTTTGGAATCTTGAAATCTTTTGGAGGCTTCTGCATGCCAGCTGCAACAGGTATCCCATTCTGTTTAATTTGGGAACTCTTGCTTTGCTTTGGAGTGTACTTCTTAAAGGAATGATCTTGTCTAATTGGAAAGTTCACCATAATGGCCATTGTAATTACACATTGTTCTTGGTGAACTTTTTTTTTTTTTTTATTTGCTACATACCTGCAACTTCCAGGAGTATAGTTCTTAGACATAAAATAAGCGAGTGCCCCGGGAGGTGACCTGCTCAGCCCTCTGGATACAGAGGATCTCATTCCTTTTAGTTAGGCCTTCGTGTTCCCAGCTAAACTAATACCAGAGAGGGAGCCACTGCTGTGCCGGGGATTGTGTTTTACAGCGTGCCTCATCACACAGTTTTCTCGAGGTTGGCAGGTGACCTAGTGTTAATCTAACCTGTTCCACGACTAACCGTCCTAATGCAGGAGTCTTTAAGTTAGGCGGCAAACACTCTAACAGATCTTAAATGCTCCACCCATGCCCACCAATTTTTGCGGCATTTTGGCCTCCAAGATCCCTGCTAGCAATAGCCTTTATTTACATAAAACAAGACAAACATGTGCCCCGACATACCAGCAGTAACCAGACCATGGCATTGCAGACTGGCCAAGAGAGGGGCGTGCAACTAAAAGGAATGAACCGGCAATACACATCACAGCTAAGTGGAGGAAGCTTTACACAGAAGAATACATACTGGATGATTCCACTGAAATAGGAACATGGCAAGAATCAAAAGTAGTTTATAGTTGTATAAATCAAATTAGTAGTGCCTCTAAGTGTTGGAGGTTGATTGGAAGAAGGTTTGAAAGGACTGTCTGGGATGATAGAAATGTTCTACATCTTGAAAGGGGTGATAGTTACATGAACATCTATATTTGTCAGAGGTCCCTCATTGTTTATTTAAGATCTGTATATTTCACTCTATGGAAATGTTATTTCAGTAAAAGTAAAGGGAATCCCTTATATACTGATATAGACAGAGCTGCAAGATGTTTTCGTTTTAAGAAGAAAACAGACTACAGGGGCACATGGGTGGCTCAGTCGGCTAAGTGTTTGACTCTTGGTTCTGGCGCTCATGGTCTCGTGGTCTGTAGGATCAAACCCAAGTGAGGCTCCACGCTGACAGCACAGAGCCTGCTTGGGATTCTGTCTCTCCTTCTGCCCCTCCCCAACTCATGTGCATGCTGTCTCTCTTTCAAAATAAATTAATTAATTAAAAAAAAAAGACTATAGAGCAGTATGCTGTATACTAAGTATAATTTATGTGTTCACATACATGTAAGTGTATATATATGTGCACGTATTTGCTCATATAACTTATATCAAGCAATCATAACCTATAGGATGTAGTCAGAAAGCAATTTTATTTTTGTGTCTCTTTTTATTTATTATTAAAGTATTACATAGAGTTATGTTAGTTTCCGATGTGCAACATATTGATTCTATACGTGACTCAGTGCTCACAATGGTGTTTGTCACCAAATGATATTACAATATTATTGACTATATTCCCTATGCTGTACTTTTCATCTCTGTGTCTTAGGTATTTTGTAATTGGATGTTGTACCTCTTAATGCCCTTTTGCCTATTTCACCATCCTCCTACTTACCTCCCCTCTGGCAACTATCAGTTCTCTGTATTTATGAGTCTGTTTTTTGTTTTGTTTATTTGTTCATTTCTTTGTTTTTAGATTCTACATATAAATGAAATCATATGGTATTTTTTTCCTCTGTCTTATTTCACTTAGCATAATAACCTCCAAGTTCATCTATGCTGTCGCAAATGACAAGATCTCATTCTTTTTTAGGGCTGAATGATTATATAGTTATATATATAGCTATACATAGTTATATATATATACATAGTCATATATATATATAGTTATGTATATATATAGTTATATACATAGTTATATATGTATATACATAGTGTTATATATATACAGTTATATATATACATAGTTATATATATATAGTTATATATATACAGTAATGTATATAGTTTTTTATATATATAGTTATATATGTAGTTGTATATATATTTATATATATAGTTGTATAGTTATATATATATAGTTGTATAGTTATATATATAGTTGTATATGTAGTTATATATATATAATCATATATATAGTTATATGTACAGTTATATGTACATAGTTATATGTATATAGTTATATACATAGGTGTATATATATACTTAGTTATATATAGTTATATATATTATATAGTTATATATATATGTACCACCTCTTCTTTATCCACTCATGTATCGATGGACACTTGGGCTTCTTGCGTATCTTGGCTATTGTAAATAATGCTGCAAAAACATAGAAGTGTATATATCTTTTTGAAATAGTGTTTTTGTTTTTTTGGGACGTAAACACCCAGTAGTAGAGTTATTAGATCATATGGTAATTCTATTTTTAATTTAAAAAAAAAATTTTTTTTTAACGTTTATTTATTTTTGGGACAGAGAGAGAGCATGAACGGGGGAGGGGCAGAGAGAGAGGGAGACACAGAATCGGAAGCAGGCTCCAGGCTCTGAGCCATCAGCCCAGAGCCTGACGCGGGGCTCGAACTCACAGACCTTGAGATCGTGACCTGAGCTGAAGTCGGACGCTCAACCGACTGAGCCACCCAGGCGCCCCTCTATTTTTAATTTTTTGAGGACCGTCTGTACTGTTTTCCCCAGTGGCTGCATCCATTTATATTCCCACCAACAGTGCAGTTTCCTTTTTCTTCACATCCTTGCCAACACTTGTTATTTCTTGTCTTTTTGATTCTAGCCATTCTGAAAGGGGTAAGGTAATATCTCACTGTGGTTTTGGTTTTCATTTCCCTGATGATTAGTGGTGTTGAGCATCTTTTTGTGGGTCTGTTGGCCATCTGTATGTCTTCTTTGGAAAAATGTTTATTCAGGTCTTCTGCCCATGTTTTAATTGGATTATTGGTTTTTTGGTGTTGGGTGGTAGAAGTTCTTTTTATATATTGGATATCAGCTGCCTATCAGATATATCATTTGCATATATCTTTTGCTATTCAGTAAGGGTTAGGGCTAGGGCTAGTAGGTTGCTTTTTTGTTTTGTTGATGGTTTCCTTCACTATACAAAAGCTTTTTATTTTGAGGTAGTTCCAATAGTTGATGTTTGCTTTTGTTTCCCTTCCTTGAGAAGACATATCTAGAAAAATGTTGCTAAGGCCAATGTCAAAGAAATTACTGCCTATGTTTTTTTTTTTTTTTAATAGTTTTATGGTTTCAGGTCTAGATTTAGATCTTTAATCCATTTTGAGTTTAGTTTTGTTTGTGGTGTTAGAAAGTGGTCCGGTTTAATTCTTTTGCATATGGCTGTTCAGTTTTCCCAGCACCATTTATTGAAGAGACCATCTTTTCCCTGCTGCATATTCTTCCCTCCTTTGTTCTAGATTGATTAACCATAAAAATGTAGGTTTATTTCTTGGCTCTCTACTCTGTTCTATTGATCTATGGGTCTGTTTTTGTGCCAGAACCATACTGTTTGGATTACTATAGCTTTGTAGTATATCTTGAAATCTAGGATTATGATACCTCTAGCTTTGTTCTTCTCTCTCAAGATAGCTTTGGATATTCAAGGTCTTTTGTGGTTCCATGCAAACTTTAGGATTATTTGTTTCAGTTCTGTGAAAAAAATGCTTTTGGTATTTTGATAGGGATTGTGCTGAATCTGTAGATTGCTTTGGGTAGTATGGACATTTTAACAGTATCAATTCTTCCAACCCATGAGCATGGAGTATCTTTCCATTTGTGTTGTCTTCAATTTCTTTCATCAGTGTTTTATACTTTCCAGAGATTAGGTCTTTCACCTCCTTGATTAAGTTAATTTCTTGGCATTTTACTTTTGTTTGGTGGAATTGTGAATGATTCTTAATTTTTCTTGCTCCTACTTTCTGTCTCTTTAAATTTATTCAGTGGGACTAGTTTTTCTCTGTCCCTGAATGAAAACACAGTTCCCAAGACTACTTTGGTTACTTTTAAGCAATAATTACTCAGTCACTTTAAGTTGTAATAGATACTTTCCATCCAGTAATTAAAATGTTCAGTCCAATATGATAGACTTTAGACTTGACTGACAGTTGAAACTTCTCCCTCCCCCAGCGTGGGCCAGGAGCAGATGGGAAGGCTTTGGCTAGGGAAGGGGGCTGCAGTCCTCTGCTCCATTCTCTTCTCCTCCTCATCTCTTTCTCTGCCAGTCCACTGAGACAGGCTTCTGACTCTCGGGCCTGGCACAGCAAAAGTGAGGAGGATTAAGAGGAAATAGGGGTGTTCTTATTTGACTGATACAAGTACCAGTTTTCTGGGTTTGGGAGATGTTCCAGCCAGCTTTCTTCCATAGAGACTTTTTGGATTCTTTGGAGATTTCCTGTCCCTGGGGCTCTCTCAGCTGCAGTGCTCTTTACATGGTCAAATACATCTCTGCTCTGGCTGGTTATTTGCTAAGTCTTCCTTCGTCCTGTGACATTAAGCAGCCACTTCCAGCTTCTTTCTGCTGAGGGCCCCACAATTTTCTATGTAGCTGTCTTGGACACCAAGGACACTAGCCTTCACTTCCCAGGGCTCAGACCTTAACCCATGGTGTCATCTGAGCCCTCTGAGTTTTCCAGGAAACCCTTCTCATCTGACTTGGGAGTGGTATCTCTCACCTTCTTTCCCTTGGGGGAGGAGGGGGGCATGGATGGATTCATGTGAAAATTCTCTCTTTCAAAAAACAAAAAGTCTTTAGAATTTCTCTTTTACATGATTCAGTGTACTTACCAATGCCTGTAGAGAGTCAACTTTACTGTATCCAAATAAAAAATAAAATCAACCAAAATATCAAGAGTTCTCGGGGTAGAATGTAGACCATGACATATGAATTTAACTTAATACGAATATATGACATAACCTCACTGAAGGGGAAAGAGAGAAAAGGACCTGACCTAAGTACTTTGGAAAACAGCTTTGTGACTAAATACTGTGAGCTGAAGACAAAAATAACTGTACATAAGCACCATGCTCTAGTTGGCAAGTTTGTTTGTCACAGGAGTACTAGTTAGCAATTCTGACAATACATATGAGGATTGATTATAAGAGGGCCCAGGATCAGTGACACCCCAGTAGCAATGAGCATACCTACTACCCAGATATTGGTTTCTAAATACCATTTTCCAAGGTATTGACTGATTTTAGAGCTTAGATAAGGAAAATAGTTTGGCATAATCTTACAGAGCCAGAAAGTGAAAATGTTCTCCAGGAAACAAAAAAAGGTAGGGTGTGTCAAAATTACCCAGGGCCAACATGAAAGACCTCCTAGTGGCCAAAGCTGCAATGATTTGAGCAACAGAATAAATAATGATCATACTAGATTATAACCTCAAGAGCAAAGTAAATATCCATGAGTCCACTGATAAATGATTGAATAAATGGGAGGAGTGCACAAAGGAATAAATCTTTACAAAAGAATCCCGAATAATATTTGTAGATATGTCCTGCTTAACTTCCCTCCCCTTGAGAGTGGGCTGGGCTTAGTGACTCACTCCCAAAGAATATAGAATATATTCTGTAGAATATAGAATAGTAACATGCCAATGGAGAAACCTAGCAGATACCAGCCTCTTTAACCACGTAATCAAGGTTAACTTCATCAGTGATGTCATGTTGTTCTTCATGTTCCCCAGTGTGGTTCTATGGAAAGTGCAGTTCACCTCCATGGTGTTCTTCCCCCAAACCCAAAAACAGCAGTCTAATTATGAGAAAACATGAGGGACATTGTACAGTGTGAGGGACAATTTACCAAATACCTGACCATGAATCTTCAAAAGTGTCAAGGTCATGGGAAACAAAGAAGGACTAAGAAACTGTCATAGACCGATGGAGACATGACAACTAAATGCAACGGGGCATCCTGGATTGGATCCTGGAAGAGAAAATAAAGGACATTAGTGGAAAATGGTAAAATCCAAATAAAGACTGTAGTTTAGTTAATAGTATAGTACCAATGCTAATTTCTGAATTTTCACAAATGTACTGTGGTTATGTAAGATGTTAGGGGAAGTTGGGTGAGGTATACACAGGAACTCTCTGTAGCATCTTTGCAAGTTTTCTGTAACTCAAAAATTATTCCAAAATTATAAGTTTATTTTCTAGAACATTCTTCTAATCTCCAACTCCCAACCCTTTTATACTTTCTGTGGAACATAGGGGTGGTAAGGACAAGCCACCTAGTTTTCTAAACAGTGTTTTTGGCAAGCCCAGAATGGTGGGGTCTGACATCTCATTTTGGAGTATAATTTTTATTATCTTTGAGCTTCAGCTATAGACTTCCATTTAAATTTCCTGTTATACTCACATATGTTTTTAAAAGTCTCTAGAACAATTTATAGAGGGGGACACCTGGCTGGCTCTGCCAGCAGAGCATGCAGCTCTTGATCTCGGGGTTTTGAGTTTGAGCCCCACATTGGGCGTACAGTTTACTTTAAAAAAGAGAGAGAGAAAAGAATTAGGATGATACACTAGATAAAGCAAAACAACAGTTGCCTGTGAAGAAATAATTTTCCTTAAAGAGAAGAGACAGCCATTTCTCACAATTTATTCGTTCTATTGTACCTTCTGGAACTTGAGCCATGTGACTGTATTACACCTTCAAATTTTTTAACTAGGGAAAAACTGCTTAGTTGTTTTACTCTTCTCTTGAATCACTATTCAGGGAGTCAGGAACTATTCCTGTAATGTTATGACTTCCTGAGAGAGATTCTTCTATGTTCTATGTTGCGTTCATTTAAAGTTCAGAAGCCATTTTTTCTTCATGATAATACAATATTGTTTGCATTTGGGTTCTCCCTTGTTTCATCTTCACACATTTCAAAAAAATGCTTGGTTTTTAGCAATGTGTCTGATAATTTGATGCTTCTTGGGTTGGGATTATTTCCACTGTTGGGTGGCTCAGTCCGGTAAGTGTCCAACTTCAGGTCAGGTTATGATCTCTTGGTTCATGACTTCAAGCCTGGTATCGGACTCTGTGCTGACAGTTTGGAGCCTGGAGCCTGCTTCGGATTCTTTGTCTCCCTCTCTGTCTGCCCCTCCCCTGCTTTCTCTCTCTCTCTCTCTCTCTCTCTCTGTCTCTATCTCTATCTCTCAAAAATAAATAAACATTAAAAAAATTTTTAAGTCATTAGAATGGATATCCCTGAGCATTTTTACGTTTCAGGAAGGGACCCCAAAAAGATCAGCTTTTTCATCTACCCAAGGCAGTTACCAACCACAGCTTTATTCATATATTCATCGCTCGCTATCCACTCTGTTCGTAGCAAGCCTCTCAAGCCTTATGCACCTACCTTCTCAAAGAGGACCGAATGGTAGTTTCATTGACCCAACTTCCAGTTAAACCAGCTCTTATCTCTACCAGTTCCTTAAATGCCATTCTTGTGTTGGAGTTGGTAGTTTGTATCCAAAAAGGGCCAAGACAGGAGAATCAGAAATGTCACTCTCCAAGTGTAGCGTTCCAGTTTCTCTGGGTCTCCATCATCATTCCCCACCCAGAGCATCAGCTAATTACTGTAGCAGAGCGTACAGAAAGAGCTTGCTTTCTTTTCATTTTTCTTTTCTTTTTTCTTTTTTTCTTTTTTTCTTTCTTTCTTTCTTTCTTTCTTTCTTTCTTTCTTTCTTTCTTTCTTTCTTTCTTTCTATGTTTCTATGTTTCTATGTTTCTTTATTTATTTTGAGGGAGAGAGAGAAAGCCAGCAGGGGAGGGGAAGATAGAGAGAATTCTAAGCAGGCTCCATGCTGTCAGTGCAGAGCCTGATGGGGGGCTCAATTGTATGAACCCTGAGATCATGCCCTGAGTTGAAATCCAGAATCGGACACTTAACCATCTGAGCCACCCAGGTGCCCCTTGCCTGGCTTTCCAAGGTGTGTTCTGCAAACAGGATGCTAAACTTCTTTTTATTACTGCAGATCTTATGCTTTCTTGGTTGTTGAAATTTTTAAATAAGCATTTTTTTAAGTTAACTAATTAAATATCTTTGCCGTTTCTTCTTTTCTTTTTAGCAAGTCTTTCCCCTTGTTTAACAGATGCGTCCCTCAAACACCGGAGTGCTATTCCTTGTTTGCATCTGTTTTGATAAATGATGTTGACACCCTCCATCAAATTCTAAGTGGAATAATGTCAGGAAGAGACACAATCCTTGGTCTGTGTATCCTTGCATTAGGTAACTTTAAATTGCTTTTCTTTCAGTGACTCTGCCAAAGTTTCTAGCACTTGCGTATGTTGTACGATGAGAATTAGCCTCTTAAAGATAAAAGTTCACATGTTTTCTTTATAAAGATTTTCAGTGTTTCAGGTTCAAGTGGGAGAGGGGACAATAAAATTAGGGAGACACCAGCTGGCTCTCTGCCAAGAGGCCTCACCGAGTGTGGGTTGTCTTAACATAGTGGCCATGTTCCGGTACCTGGTCCTCAGCTCTGCATAAGGATGGATGTGTAAAGCATATTGCCAATTTGCTAACTGGCCACGAAAAGTACAACTGTCAGGGGGACCAGAAAGCCATGTCTTCTGGCCAGAATGCCCTCTCCCCATAGGCAAGCCAGATTAGAAGGCCGCATGGGAGCAAGAGAAGGAGGCGTGTGTATCTGTGTTGAATAGCATCAGAAGGCAATGGCCTGAGGTAGCCAACCGCCTGCTTTGGGTTATAGGCAGGTCAAGGCCTTGAGCTGTGACATGCCTCTTCTGGGCATTTCTGGAAGCAGCTACCCAGTCTTGGCCCTTTAACTTCCCATTTCAACTTGATGAGCCCCTTTAAGAGTTGACTTTCTCTTTGAACAAGTTGATACATTCTGCTGTGTGGGCAGTCGTAGTGGCCTGCTATCTACCCCTTCTCCAGTGGCCGCTTCCCAACCTTTTTGTTGAAAGGAATTCTTTGATCAGCCATGATTTTGCCAGTTTACTCATCAGATTTTCCCTAATTTCCTTACCAAAATGTTACTAATTCCTAAATACTTGGGAATACTTAACTCATCACCATTATGTAACTTCTGGACTTCTTAGGACCCAGATGTGCCAGGCATTGTGCTTACTTTACTTTACTCATTAAAGCCTTGTCAGAATCCTGTCACCATTTGAAGGAAGGGAAACTGAGGCATAGAGAGGTTAAGTGACTTGGCCAAAGTCAGGCAGTGAGTAGAGTAGGTGGCAGAGCTGAGACCCAACCCAGATGTATCTGATCCACAAATCCACATTCTTAACCACTACACCAAAGTGTCTGTAAGTAACGCTGATTTCTTTTTTTTTTAATGTTTATTTTTGAGAGAGACAGAGCATGAGTGGGGAAGGGGCAGAGGGAGAGAGAGGGAGACACAGAATCCTAAGCAGCCTCCAGGCTCTGAGCTATCAGCACAGAGCCCCACGCGGGGCTCGAACCCATAAACTGTGAGATCATGACCTGAGCCAAAGTTGGATGTTTAACCTACTGAGCCACCCAGGCGGCCCCAAGTAATACTGATCTCTTGTTTAGGAAAAATGTAAAATTATATATAAACTCACTGCAATACTTAACATAAGGTCATAAGCTTAAAACCCCAAATACTGGAAAACAATATGCGGATTTTTTTTACATATACAGCTTACCATATAATTGGAACCTTAAATTTTTCATTTCTAAAGGCATTAATTTTTCATATTTAATAAAAATTCCTGAGAACATTTAAAGTTAAAACTTTATATAAGCCCAATAAGAAGTGAAAAGAGTTAAGTGTGGTAAATAATAATAATAATAATAATAATAATAATAATAATGGTTTATTTGGACTTAAAAAAAACATTTTGGGTATTTGGGAATAAGACCTGATTTAAAAAAAAATTAATAAAAGAAGAATTGCTAGGATTTCAGAAACTGGCTTACTGTAGCAGACTGAACTTATATATGCTTTAGAGAGTACCCTGTGTATGTCTTGTTATTTTTTTTAGTAGATGTTTAAGATATTTAGCGATTGAAGGAAATTCTCAGTCCTCCCTCCTCTGGGAGTCATTAAAGCCCTGCCATCATTACCTTCACACCTCGGTTGCTGTTGGGGTTTATATATTTTGCTTAATTTTTCAGCCTTGTCTTTGGCCATGATGTTCACCTTCTGGTTCATCACCACCCTTCTGGTTCACATTTTCATTGCACTGATTATTTCGGGACTGCTGTGTAAGTATTTCTACTTGATTGATTTCTTTTTGATTAAATGCAAAGCCTTTCCATTAAGTACAGAACTTACAAGTTGGCACTTTTAAGCTAAATGGGGCTCAGAGAGTCTCTCATCCAACCCTGTCATTTTACATATGAGAAAACTTGGGCCCAGAGAGGACAAAGGGAGTAGTTTGTGTTGCAGATATTAGCAAATTTGATGCCAATCTGTTGTCTCTGCTGCACTCGGCTGCTGCTTAGTCAGGCCTGCCAATCCAGAGTGGTCCTGGTGACCATACCATTAACAGACGACTCCAAGTCTTGTGGAAGCCTTTTAAAGAATATCTTCTGAACTTCCACATCAACCATTGATCTTGGGTCCCCACAGTTGTCATGCAAAGGCTCCAGTCTAAAAAGACTCAGGCCCTGAGCTGGGGAAGGTCCCAAAGAGCCTCTCCTGTACCTGCTGGTTCCCCTTTTGTGGCTGGAATGTGGGTCCATCCAAGAGTTATCAGGAAAGGAGGTCTGAGAGGTAGGGGCACACAGGAAGTTCAAGGCAGCAGCTATTTACCAACTGGCATGGGACATTTTAACTTTTAATAATCGATATGACTATAGAGTCTCATTCCCCTTAATCTGCCCTCAGCAACTTAGAGCCCTACGGCTCACAGGTGCACAGCGTGCCATGCTGGAGGACAGGCACCACAGCTTGTGATGGACACTTTCTCACTTAGGACAAGTAAAGATGAACATGACCTTCCTGTAGTGGTGCTGTAGGTGGCGTTGTAGTGTTTAAACAGAGAGCAGTTGCAATATCAGAGTGTCTACCCTGTCTTGTGACCGCCAAGCTGACCTCCCAGTTCCCACAGGAGTTGTCACCAGTGGAGCTCACTGGGCAGGTCTAGACTTTGGACTCTAATGTTGTTCCCCTCACTGTCCTGTCCGTGCACTTTCCTCCCTGCTCACGCCCATGCCCAGTCTGTAGGCTGGGCTGACAAGATGCACCTGTGTTCTAGCATCACCTTCCCGTGCCTCCCAAGGGCAAGCAGCCACTGAGGGTCTGGGCGGTCCTTGGGGAGGCCACCCTGGCCCTGCCCAGCTCCTTCAGAGGGTCGGTTGTTACACATCAAGCCCCAGGCCCGTGGGACCCACTGCCGGAGCCAGGCCACCCAGTGCTGGGGGTTGGGGGAGGCGGTTATCCCACGTACATGTGCTGAGTTCCCCTGGTGTTTTGCCTTCTAGTTGTCTGTGGTGTCTTATGGTGGCTGTATTACGACTATACCCATGACCTCAGCATAGAATTGGACACAGAAAGGGAAAATATGAAGTGTTTGCTGGGGTTTGCTCTTGTATCTACAGTAATGACGGTAAGAGACGCCCTTCCAGCAGGAGGTCAAGTAGCTCGCTAGAACTCTGAAATCCAAATAATTTAACCAAAAACAACTAGAATTTGGTTTTGTTGTTGTTGTTTTTTAATCTCAGAGTATGCATTACGTAATAGTATGATGAATACACATACATGTTTAGGACTTTCTCTCTTTTATTTGCAATACCTACATAGGGATAAATCAAAACCTTCCAAAAAACAGGAAAAAAGAAAGCCTTACCTTCTTTCCAAGTCATTTCTGCCATGTCTCAGAGGTTAATTTCCTACCTGTGCTGATTCGTTTTCCTTGAATACAGTAGAACCATTTTTACCCCCAAGCAGCTATAAGGTGGACCCTGGAGGAGGGCAGACTTACGACAGTTCCTCTTTCCTGTTTGTGAGCAGACTCCCCGTTCCAGCCAATGGATGCTCTGCTCCCTCCAGGGTGTGACAGCTCCCACTGCCCTTGAACACAGAGAGTCCTTTATTTCCAGACCTGCTGGCCACTGGGTTATTTTGGTTTTCAGAGAACCTGCCGCCACCTCTGTGAGCTCCCTAGATGAAAACAGGCACACGCGGAGTTATGGAGGCAGCAGATACTGGTTGTTGCGGGAGAGAGGTTGGCTGTTGCAAACCATTGAGGTCACTCCCCAGGTGGCACTGAATGGGCTAGAATCACAAGGCCCTGGAGGGACCGTGGAGTTGATTTTAGGCAACCACGGCCATCCTTGCTTGTGCCTTGCTTGCTAACCGTTTTATGGATGAGCCACAGCTAGGTTTTCCACAAGCCCTTAAATTCTTCCAGCAAACGCAGACTCTCTCACAACTCACTTCTCTCCTGAGGAGATCCTTCAGTTCCCCTATTTGGTGGTCTTCACATTTTCTCATTTCTAGTGAGGTTTCAGGTTTGTGTTCTTCACATAAACTGTATCTCAGGAGGCAAGTGTGTGATTAAGTAAAGCTTCTGATTTGTCCTGCCTCAGGCAGGGACCAAACCCATAACTGCTCCAGGGCCTGAAAAGGAGGCTGGAGAAAAAAGGAACCCCCTGTAACCCAGCCGGTGCCGAGCTGTTGGGCATGGAGGAGGGGGTGGGGAGCAGGGCTCCAAGCTGGGGGGGGAGAGTGTACCTTCTCCCTTAGCCCTCCCCAGGGCTTCCTTTGTCTCCACACACTGAACCATTAACTGCCACCAGACACCAAAGTCAGGAGAAGTTCTCTTCACTAAGGTTGGTGAGAGGTGAGGCTGTGAAGGAAGAAAGGCTGTTTGTACCTGTGTCTGTCAGGACTGTTCAGGGGATGGTATAGAGGGTAGAAGCGAACCACAGCTCATACACCATTGCTTTGGCACACCTATCACAGCTACTTACTGAGTTCCCACCACGTGCTGGCTGCTGGGTGGGCATGTCCTCACAAGAGCCCTAGATTGTTGATTGCTGTGTACTTGAGTCCCTGTCATACACTGGGCCATGCACTAGGCAACAGAGCTAGCAAGATACAATACACAGATAGCACCTGCCCCATGACTAGATAAATTACAGAGCAAGCAATGTCATGACCTGGCACACAGGGAAAGATTCCAGCCTTTGCGGTCTGAGGCGGACGTCCCAGCCCATGGCCCACTACCCACTGTGTGACCTCACAGAAATGTCTTGGCCTTAGGCTTGGCTCTCCTCATCTGTTGAATGGGAATATTCCTACAAGATTCCCCTAGGGCCATGGACTTCCCTCCTCCCTGGGGAGCATCTGCCGTGGAAACTCAGCATTCCCACAGAGAGCCACCCCTCATGCTCCCTGACAGGGGACCCAGGGCTGGGAAGCTGGGCTGGCTATGGGGCAAGAGAAAACCACTTTCCACCTGCTCCTCCCCCCACCAGCCCAGCTTGGCTCCCACAGACCCCCGCACAAGATGAGGGAAAGAGGTCAGGGAGAGAACGTCATACTGTGTCCCCTAGTCAGGTACCACTCCCTGTCCTCAGTGCTGGTATCCAAGAGGAAAGAGGAGTTAGCAGCTGCTCCCCTTCTCCCTCACTCTGCCTTTCTTACCCCACTTTTCCAGAGAAGCAAAAGAGGGAAACAACATTAGCAAGAGGGGAATAGAATCAAGAGAAAGGTCACCTCCCTCGACCCTCATCCTTCTTGCTCACGTGGGAGCCCCATCTCACTTCTTCCCTGACCTGTATGTTGGAGCCCAACGGAGACCCTGAAAGTCTCATCTAGTGAAGATTTCCCAGGGAGATCCTTGTCTGCTACCAGGACACTTGGCTGGGATATGTTCCTGTCTCCTGAGTTCCCAGAAGCTGCCTCACAAATCAACTAGAAAACATGGTTCAGGGAAGATGGGGGCTGCCTATGAATATTATTTAAATAGTTTTATTGTAAGCGCTAGCAGCAATGGAGAAAAGAGGGTAAATGGCCTTAAATGCACACCTCAGGGCATCAGCCTAGGAGCACAGGCTGAAGGGCAGCTCCCTGCAGCTTAGAGCCCAGATGAGTGAAGCCAGGACGTGGCCCCCATGGTAAGTCAGCCCTGCTCTTCAGCCCAGCCTGGCCCACACCCCCGGCACCATCCCCGGTAGGTAATGCTGATGCCTGCTGAAAGTTGACTCTACGCTTCTAGTGAGCATCCTTGCAGTGTACTTAGAGTGTGAGAGGAGTATTTTATGCATATATATAACTTGTAAAACACACATGTATTTAAATATACACATGTTAGCTTTCTACTCAGGAGCTAGAAGCCAAGTTTATTTGCCTAAAGATCATATCATTTTGCTTCATGAAAATTTTAAGTGAAACAAAAAAGGTTCCTCTTTTTTGTTGATTGTGGTAGGCATCGAGAATGCAGAGTTGGAAATTCCTGCTTAGCCTTTACCACTTACCGGGGTCCGGACATCTTCCCCAGTTCCTCCGGACACCCATGTCTGGGTCGGGAGGCTCTGCTCCCATTTTATCCCACCTTCCTTCAACTTCCTTCCACTGTATTGTAAGATCCTTTGGGCCAGGAATGCCCCAGCCCAGCTGGGGGAGAAAGGGTATCTAAGGCTAAAGGAGAAAGGGTATCCTGTCATGAACACAAGAGGGAGCTGTGGAGGTTCCCTTGGCAGAAGGCTGAGAGGCAGATACAGGAGGGGCCATGCCAGGAAGTTCCTTATCTGTAGTGATAATGACCTTGATCTTTATCCAGAAGCACAGGGGAACCATGGAGGGATTTTGAGCTAGGAGGTGACATCATTGATTCTACTCTTTACAAAGACCCCTTTAGCTGTGGGTTAGAGGAGGGAAAGGGGTAGGGGTTGGGGACCAGTGGAATTAAAGACAGAGGCTAAGGAGGTGGCTGTTTGGGTGCAGATAATTGATAAGACCTGAGATAATTGATAAACTTGGGAAGAGAAGGGAGGTTAGACTGAGATATCTGTCAGGAAACTGAACGCAGGAGATGGGGATTGTGCCCTCCACTGGGCCAGTTCTTGACAGTAAGGGACGGCTCTGCTCTCAGCGAGCTTAATCTAATGAGAAAGTCAGATGAGTAAACATTTGCCGTATAAATTCTGAGTGCTACAATTCCTAAGTTTGGGATAATATGGAAGCACACAAGAGGGGAACCATCCTTACTCTTGGAGAGGCCAGAAAAATTAGGGCCACTGGAATAGGAAATATGGAAGAAGGAGAAGATTCTTCTATGAAGATAATGAACTTGGTTCAGGATGGGATGAATTTGAGACACTGTATGACGTCCACGGCCTGGCCGGTAACTGATGTGCTTACTCATCTAGCACCTAGAGAGAGGTGAGGCTGGAGGTTCTTCTTTGAAGGTTATCAGCCTCCAGGAAGGACGCTAAGACCACAAAGGAAAAGGAGTCCAAAGACTGTAGAAACAACAAGAGGTAGGAGGAGAGCCAGAAGAAAGAACAATCACAGAGGTCAAGAGAGGAGACCGTTTTAAGAAAAGAGGAATGGGCAGAGATTCACATGCCGTGCTCTAGGTTAGGTTGCGGGAGTATGGGTGGCAGGTGGAGACTAGTCAGTGCCGATGCTTGTGTGTGAAGAGCAAGAGGAGATGGCAATGACTGGGCTGGGATGTGGGGGTGAAGGATGATTTCTTTCTTTAGTAAGAAATTTATATGGAGGGAGGCCAAAACCAGCAAAGAAGGCACAGAAGGTTGCTTTGAGACATAACCACTGTCCTTTCCCTCATACTTACATCCCTTGCCTTTTGCAGTCTTCGAGCATTCTCTGAGTATCTTGCGTATTGTGGGGAGGAGGTGAGAGATAGAAGACAGTTCTCTGACCCTAGAGGACTTTCTTTGCATTTTCTCTTGTTCTCTGACAGGGACTGTGCCTCGTTCATGGTTACAGCTGCAGGATCTAGCACAGGGGCCAACACATAATAGATGCCCACTTAGGATGTGAATATTTTTCTGTTTAATTATAATAAAAGTATGAGTAGCTATCTTAAAGGAGCTGTTGGCTGACACGTCAGTAAAATATTAAGGTTTGCTTTAAGCCTTTCTCTTATTATTTTGAGTAATTTGCTCTAACCCCTTTTTCTCCAGGCAGTTCTGCTCAGCTTGATTTTTGTCTTCAGAAAGAGAATAAAATTGACAGTCGAACTTTTCCAAGTCATAAATAAAGCCATCAGCAGCTCTCCATTCCTGCTGTTCCAACCACTATGGACTTTTGCCATCCTCATTTTCTTCTGGGTCCTCTGGGTGGCCGTGCTCCTGAGCCTGGGAACTGCAGGTAAGGGTAGAGGGTTCCATCGCCTTTGAGTTGTACATGGAAGACCCTGCCATTTTGGAACCATTGACCTGTTTTGTAGGGACCAAGCCTCCGGTGGAACTGGAGGTGTCTGATGACAGCAGTGATGGTGCCAGGGGCTCTGTCGTGGGGGGGGGGGGGGCAGAAAATCCTTTTCCTTTTTTATACTGGCTTTAAAGAAGCTGAGTGTGTTTCTCAAGAGAGCAAATTCAGTAAGGACTAAAAGAGCTTACATGAACAAAAGCCTCTAGAAAGAGTATTAGCAGGGCACCCGGGTGGCTCGGTCGGTTGAGCATCCGATTTTAGCTCAGGTCATGATCTCTCGGTCTGTTGGTTCGAGTCCCCCATCGGGCTCACTACTGTCAGCCTGTCCATGCAGAGCCCGCTTTGGACCCTCTGTCCCTCTCTCTGTCTCTGCCTCTCCCCAGCTTACACTTTTCTCTCTCAAAAAAATAAACAGTAAAAAAAAAAGTTTATGGAAACAATACTATCAAATGTCTCTGGATTTAAATTTTGTCCAAGATAATCTGCCAACTCCTCTCAATTCGGGCAATCAAGAAGGGCCCAGGAAAGGCCCTGTTAAGAGTCTGGCATGCTCAGCAGAGCCAGCGTAAGTTTAAAACAAGTGCAGATGGACGTTCACATTGCTTAGGTCCTGAGAAGACAATACTGAATCCTCCACCTTCCTGTTATATCTGTACGATGGTTTTCCACCACGGGCATTCCTCAGAGTCAGCTAAGGTGCTTTATTAAAATGCAGTTGCCTGGGCCCTGTCCTCAGAGATGCTGATTCATTTGGTTTGAGGTAGGGCAAACTATATATTTTTGAAGCCCCATAACAGAGCAAAGAAATGCTATGTAAAGTACTGTCTGAAATGAGGTAAGGAGCTTTGTCAGAATATATATCACTCCCTCATGGAGAAAGTCTTGCTGTGGGGGAAAAGAAGTCACCAGAAGGAAACGATGGGCTTAGTCAAGCAGTAGGTCTGTGTTCTGGCTCAAGCTCCGCATCTCACTGTGGGCTAGTAACAAACTGTGAGGACACGCAGCTAGGCTCGCAGGCACATGTCGAGCGGCCCTGTTCTGGATCGTCTCTGACTCCCGTGTTTGATTTGGATAAGGCCCACATCCACACTACGATGGGAGTACGAAAGAGTAAGTTGCTTTCTGGGACTGTCACCAGACAGATAAGAGCCACAGCAGATGTCAAATCAATAAGGCTAATGTAACTCCTTACCGTTTTATCAAGTTTATTTGGTCCCCCGTCAGCTCTGGTCAAATATGTAAGAACTGCTGTGTCGTAGATTCTTAGGAAATTGGGGTCTCCTCTCTGTCCTCTGGAGTAGAAGGCTCATTGGAGATGGCTTCGAGATTGTCAGCAGGCTCCCTGGGAGACACAGCCCACACTTCCAGCCTCAGACGCGCTTAGGAGCAATCTCTTCTGTTGCTCTCTAGAAGCTTTCTGAAGACCTGCAGTGAACTCACAATAATTATCCATGAAGAATCCTTGGTTAACCAGATACATGACTGTAATCAATCAGGATGAGTTTGGGAGTAACAAAAAACTAAAAAAAGCAGTGAATTAAATAAGACATAAGGTAATTTCTCTCTCACATAAATGAAGTTCGCAAGGAGGAGGCACCGTGCTCGCATGGTCCTGTAGAGGTCAAGGACCTGGGCACTATCCTTCTTCCATTTCATTTCAGCACCTTGTGGCTGACATCCTCTACCAATGGCTTCCATCTAGTAGCTGAAGCAGACACTCAGGCTCCAACCATGTCATTCCAGCCCTTAGGAAGGTGGCGGAGAGGAAGGCGAACATGCCCTCTGCCCCCGCCCCCCAATTCCCGAAGTCAGGCCCTCACTTCCACCCCCTTGACCACATCCTAGTTACCGGGCAACACCTACCTGCAGGGGAGGGACGGGAGATGTGGTGTCATTGGGGGCAGCCATGCGCAGTGCAAAAATTAGAAGTTCTCTTGCCAAGGAAGAGGGAAGAACAAATGTTGTGGGGCAATTGGAAGTCTCAGCTGAGGGCAACACTGAACAATTCCAGTTTGCCCACATGAGGTCATCTCAGTCCTGGTCAGAAAGGCGGGCAGTGGCCTTGGTACGTGCAGAAAACAAGCATTTGTTGGAAAGGGCCCAAATTCCTGGCTCGGGATTAAGACCTTTCTTATGTCCTCTGTGTTAAGCAGTGCAGTCCCCCTTTGTCGTACGCGCTGTTCTGCTCCAGTTATGGGTAAGGGAATTGAGGAAGGTCACGCAGCTAGGAAGTGGGAGGCTCTCTCTGGCTCCTGAGCCCTAGGAAGGGACCCGTGCTCTCTCCACCATCTCACATTTCCCATGGCTGCTGGGACACAGAATGAGCCTCCTCAGTTTTCTGTCAAGTCAAAGCAGTATTGTGACCACAGCAGCTGGCTGGCAGATGTGGCCTGTGCCCATAATGGTGTGTTTGGGGTCTGTGGTTACAGGACAACATGGCAGGGCCAGAGGTCAAAGCCAATTTGGGCTGGGAGGGAAGGGTGGCAGGGGGTGACAGGGGGTGGCACACTGGGTGTTGGACTGTAGTACGTGAACCCCTGCCCTAAAGAATCACCAGAGAAAGGGTGAGGTCGTGGGAAATATGGCTCATGACCAGGGAAGGAACTTCGTTCCTCCTCCAGCCTCTAGGGCACAGCTGCCCACCCCAGCCGTTCACAGTCGGCTGTGAGCATGGCTGAAGGAAATTGTCCCCATGTTATCCCACAGTGCTTTGGGGTGGGGCACGTTCATTTGTTCTTGCTTTAATTCGTAAGGGTTAGGGGAGCGTCTCGGGGCTGAGGCCCTGGGCAAGGCCCTAGGGAGGAATGGTGGTCTCTCCTCACAGCACTTAGAGTTGAGTAGGACACAGTGACAATTAGACATGCGCTCATGGTGAAAATCGATGAATGTCACACTAGGAAAAATTTGGGGAAGCTCCAAGAGCAGCGGAACGGGGCTCTAACCCACTTTGGGAGTCAGGGAGGGCTTCTCAGAGGATGGGCTAGAAATTGCCAGATCAGAAAATGCAGAAAGAAGCCAGAGGGGATTCGACAGGGGTCACAGGCAAGCACCAGGAGAGGACAAGGAGAGAGCCAGTCCTGGGATTGGGATGCAGCTGGAAGGGAACAAGCCCAGGGCTGCCTTGGGAGTGAGCTGCCAGCGTGGTGCCCCTTCAGCTCCCCTTTAGGCCCAAGTTGGGCCCAGGACTTAGGGGGCATGAAGTAGCCTCTGCCCCAGGACTGAGAACAGGAGAGGCAGGGAGCCAGGAAGGTGATTCCGTGGGGCCGAAGGGAGTGCCTCAGGGGCCGTGTGCTGAAGTGCGGCCATTCCCTGTCAGCGGAAGGAGGAAACCAGGCAAGAGGGTGAGGAGCAGAAGGGCAGGAAAAGCTGGGTCCCCGGGTCCTGACCTAGGCCGGTGAGCTAACTGATCTTCCCTTTACAGGAGAGAAGGGATCACACAGAGCTGTAGCCTTCCCTCCGCCCTGGGCTTGGGCAAAGTAAAAAACAAAACAAAACAAAACACAAACAGACTGCTGTCCCCTCAGGCCACCTGACTCTCCTTTCCACTCACCTGTGGGCTGAACCAGGTGCACAGAACTCCTTTGTTCTCAAAGGCCTTTTCACTCGGTGCCAAGCCACCACTCTGGGTGTGGGCGGGTCATTTCTTTGCCTCATGTCATTTTGACCTCTGGGAGATGCCCCGGCCACGCTTGTGGGAGGCTGGGGGCTGCCCTCAGAGCTTGTGAAAAGAAGCCAGGTGATGTGGGTGGTCAGAGATGGCTACGCAGCACCTGACAGTCTCATTTCACGTCCCCTCAGGCAGTTACAGGATCCTCCAGTTCTTCAGTGCTGTGGCGGTGTCCACAGTGGGTAACGTCGTGTCAGATGGTTGAAGAAACTAATATTTTAATGTGTAGAAAAGAAAAAAAATACAGAAAGAGTGAACTTGGGTTGTTTTTGTCCAGATGAGCAATTTCTCCAGTGACTATAAATCAGCCTCTGAGCTAGTTGACAAATTCTGGCTTGTTTGGGGATTGTTTCAGCAGAGCACATCAAGGCCCTCCAGCAATGACATTTATTAGCCCATCGGGACTTGTCTGCTACCGACAATGTGACAACGACTGCTAAAATCCAGTGGAAGAAAGTGAAAACTGTAATAACCTTGGGAACCCAGCAGGTGCAGGTGGCAGGTTGGAAGGAGCCCACGTGGTCTCATTATGCGCCGTTGTCATTAAGGTGGTCCGGAAGCCCCAGGGTCAACCGTGGAAGAGGCCCATCTTGGGCCGGCACTTTCTCCCCCTATGTGCTGCAGTTAGGTGATCACAGGGATGGATTTGGCATGCTTGGGACAGGCAGAGGGCCGTGCTTGGAAAGGAGGTGGTGGGGTTGGACAAAGGGTGTCCCATCAAGGGACCCAGGATCCAGCTGGCTCTGGGCTTCCTTGGGCGTTAATGTTCTGTGCTTCCCTTTCCCCAGTTTTGCAATAGAAAAATGATGCTTTCCCCGGATGCTTTACAGGGATGTGAGGAGGCCGAGATGGGGCCAGAACTTTGCTTTGCAAATAAAGGACCATATATGTTCCTTATATTGGGAATTACTGTTAACTAAAGAGTACCTGGAACTAGCTTCAGCTTTACTCTCCGCTCTGCCTGGCATATTTGAGAGCACAGTTTAAAAGACAATTGTCTTCTTTTTTAAGTGATGAGAGATCTAGAAAATGATTGACATTAGTTCACAAAAGCCTCCTAGCAGCCCCCACCTGCCCTAGGAACAGGTGGAGGGAACTTGCACAAGAGACATTTGAAGCAGCTCCTGCTTTTTGGAAGTTTATAGCCCCTTTGGGAAAGTGCAAAGGAAAACAGTCTCCATGAACATCTTCGTGCCTTTGCCCCTGCTGTGACCTTCATCTGGAAACATCTCCTCTTCCCAACTTGCCCCTTTCTACCCGAAACAGCTTAGAAAGCTAGTCATTCTCCAAGAATTGCTTTGAGCATTATATTTCTTAGAAAATCTATGAATTCCCCAGGCATACTTAATAGTGCTTCTTCATTTTCCTTGCATTTTTTAATATTCTTCATTCTTTCAGCAGATATTCATTGCATGCATACTGCTGCAGGCCTGGGAACTGGAGGTACAGCCGTGAATGAGGCAGAGGCGCTAGTGAGTGGGCAAAGAGGGAATAAATAAGTAAATATATGTCAGACGGTGAGAAGTCCTATGAAGAACAATAACGCAAGTTAATGACTTGTTACCATCCAACTAGGGAATGGACATCCTGAGGGCAGGGGCCATGTCTTTTTCTTTCTGTGTCTCTTTATTCAGCGTACAGCCCCTAAATGAGTCCAGTAAATGTGTCCTGAATCAGTGAGTGGATTTGCATCAGTGCTGTGTGAAATGAGATATACACATAGGTTCTACCTCGAGATTTTCTTCTCTTTCCCCCTCATCTTCATGCTGTCAGAGTAGAAGCTGAGCCAGTGGGAGACACGGGCAGGAGGGATGTCACTAGGACGCTTGAGCCAATTTGCTGGAAGAGGCCAGTACATAGAATGTACTAGAAAGTCGAGCCCTTCCAAGTTGGGCCTGCTTCCTTTGGGAAATTATCCCAACCATCTGGACTGCCTTCCTTGAGAAATTGCCATGTATATGATCATGAATGTCACCTTAGTCTTTCAAAATGCTTTAAAGCTTGCTTATAGTTTTTAGATTTATGGTTAGCTTCATGATGAATTTCCTCCAGGTTATATGGATGATGTACAGAAAATTGTCTCAGATCTCTATAGTAGGATATATTAGGGATATATAGGATACATTGAGATATACATATGCTATGCTGAGGAAGTTTGATTCAGTTGTTTGTTCAATAAATATTTATTGAATATTTAGTGTATCAGACCCTGTTGTAGAAGCTAAAGGTACAGCTTTCCTTCTAGTTTTGTAGCTAGAGGAGGATAGGGGGACAGGCATTAAATAAAATATGTAAGTGAATTCACAATACATTAAAAGTTGATAAGTGGTATGGGGAAAATTAAAGCAGAGGGGAAGAATGAGAAATGCTTAAGGGGAGGTGCAATTTTAAAAAACAGTTTTTTTTTTTAATCTTTATTTATTTTTGAGAGAGAGAGACAGAGTGCGAGCAGGGGAGGAGCAGAGAGAGAGGGAGACATGGAATCCGAAGCAGGCTCTAGGCCCTGAGCTGTCAGCACAGGGCCCAATGCGGGGCTCAAACTCATGAACCATGAGATCATGACCTGAGCTGAAGTCGGACGCTCAAGTGGCTGAGCCACCCAGGTGCCCCAAGGGGCGGTGAAATTTTAAATGTGGTGAGTGGGGGAGGGCCTCATTGAGAAGGGGATATGTGAACAAAGATTTGAAGGCGGTAGGGGCAGAGCCATGAGGCTGTATAAGGGAAGGGACCGTGTTCTTGGCAAAGGGAGCAGCAAGAGGCATGGGTACTGGGGGCACAGCAGGCAGTCCTTCCACTGGAGTGGAGTCAGAAGGGGGTCAGAGAGGGCGTGGAGTCAAATCCTCTGGGCTTGTAGCCTTTATAGGAGCTCTGGTTCCAATCTGAGATGGGAAGCCATTACAGTTTTAAGTAGAATATTTACATGATCTGACTGACGTTTTACAGGCAGCCGTCTAGGGAGGAGCATAATGGCCATGATGTGACGTATTGGATTCTGTGTCTATTCTGAAGGATCTCCCGATTTATTTGTGGAGGGATGTGAAGGAAAGAGATTTAAAGGTGGCAGTGAGCAGCTGGAGGATGGGACTGCCATCAGCTGAGATGGGGCAAGACTCTGAGTGGAGCATTTCAGGGGAGATCATATTGGTTTTGATTGTGTTAACTGAGATGTCTCTTCGGCAGCCAGATGGAGATGTCAAGTGGGCAGTTAGCTGGTTGAGTCTGAAGTTTCTGGAGAGGTCCCAGTTAGAGATCTCACTTGGAAATTTGGGAGCATATAAATGGTATTTAAAACCATGAGAATAGAATGAGTGCAGAGAGAGAAGAGTGGAAATTTAAGGACGATACTCTGGGAATCTTCAGTGGTTGAGCGGTCCTGGAGCTGAGGAGGAGTACAGAAATGAAGCTGGCTGGGGCTTCAGGGATATGTGGGTGGCGTCCAGTGTGTCAAATGCTGCTACCAAGTGGGATAAGACCCAAAGACTATCCACTGAATTTAGCAACGTAGAGGTGAAACAAAACCGCTTGAGGGAGTGGATCATGATTGCAGTGGGTTTAAGAGAAAGAGGCAGAAAAGAATTGAAAAGAGTAAGTAGAGGCAGTCTTGAGGAATTGGGCCATAAAGAGGAGCAGAGGAGTGCCTGGCTGGCTCAGTCAGAAGAGCATGTGACTTGTGATCTTGGGGTTGTGAGTTTGAGCCCCACATTGGGTGTAGAGATTATTTTAAAATAAATAAACTATTTTTAAAAAATTAAGAGGAATAGACAGATGGCAAGGAAGCTGGAGGAGAGTCAAGAGTAGGTTTTGTTAAAGACGAGAAGTGGTTAAAAATGATTCGGTTGAGAGGAATACTTGGATGAAAGAAAAAAGAGGGGAATATTGCTGAATAGCTATCATCAGTAGGTGAGAAGGGAGATCCAGAGGAAAGGTTAGCCTTAGGGTCACTGACAATTTATCATATTAAGTAGGGGTCAGGTAATGGGCTCATGCTGATGGCAGGTAGATGTCAGGGGTAGGTACTGGCAGAGGTTTTCTGATTGCTTCAATTTTCTCAGAGAAACCAGAGGTGAGATCATTGAGAGAACGTGACAATGGGGGGGGAAAAACCCTTAGAGGTTGAAGGAGAAATTAGGAACAGTCCAGAAGAAGGAGAGGTGAATAGACCAATAAAGCAGTATGTGAGTTCCTGAGAGTCCCTCAGATGGTATCTTCTTTCTGATTTCTTGTTTGCTTCTTTCACATCCCCCACCTTAATTGCTGATGTCTAGCATAATTCCAACGTATAGTAGATACTTAATAAATATACGTTAAGTCCAGAACTGGAATTCTGTCTACCTGTATTTCAGTTACAGCTAACCTGTCTTGAACTCATTTGTTCAAGTGTCTTACCCATTTAATCCTCAGAGTAGCTGCATGCATGGCGCTCGGAGCCATAAGACAGGACAGGGTCACCAAGGACATGAGGAGTAGGTATAAATGTCTTCAGATTGCACGTGATGAGACAGATGTTACAAGGTCCCCTCTGCCTGAGCGTGGTCAGTCATTAGGGGTGGTGCGGAGATAGATATAAATCTCAGCCTGTGTGACTCAAGCCTAAGCCTATAACCACTGCCTCAGGGTTCATCTTGTCCACCCTTTTTATCTTTACAATGAGGGAACAGGGGCCCAGGTTGCTTATCACAAGTGTCACAGCCAAGACTGGAACCAAGTCCTCTCCCATTTCAGTACCCTTTGCACCTTTATTCTTGAGATCCACAATATCTTGGGATCTATCTGAAGTCCAGTGCCCATTAGCCTGTGTTAGCTACACGTTGTAGTGACTATGTTGTTAACAGTCCTTATCCACAAAGCCGCTCCTCCTTTGATGAGGGGCTCTTGCCTGCACTGACACTGTCATCCAGGAGAGGGCAGTCTTGTGCGCATAAACACGCCTGCCCCACCCACAGGTTGTAACCACTAGTTGCTAGGCTTTCACCCTGGAGCCACAGCACCTCATTCTTCAGAAAATGTTTGCCTGAAACTGTGCTTCTTGAGTAACAGGTTTATCCCCCAGGTGGCATTTGGCAGTGTCTGGAGACATTTCGGGTTGTTGTAACTAGAGGAGGGGAGGGAGGTTGCTCCTGGCACGTAGTGGGTAGAGGCCAGGGATAATGCTAAATATCCTACAGTGCACAGGCAGCCCACCCCCTCCCCCCCTCCAACAAAGGATTATCTGGTCTGAAATGTCAGTTGGCATGTTGAGAAGTTGAGAAACCCTGCCCTAAAGGAAAATCTGTAAACAGCCTGGTATAAATGAACCAGAGGAACAAACAGAAGATGGTTTAGACAAAGATATTTAAAGACAGCAGTGACCAGAATTTCTAGATCCTGCTTCTTTGGTGACTGCCATGGATTT
The DNA here is from genome assembly GCF_028749965.1 of Puma concolor. Lineage (NCBI taxonomy): Eukaryota > Metazoa > Chordata > Mammalia > Carnivora > Felidae > Puma > Puma concolor. The sequence goes on from NC_141674.1 coordinate 80,981,954, forward strand.
GAAGGCTTATGTGAACCTTGACTTACTTTAGCCACTCACTCTTGCCCCTCAGTGTGCCGAGCTGGAATATGTATGACTGTGCTCTTGATGGCACAAGGCAGCCAAGAAGAGACCGTCCCCCATTAGCCTCCCGGGCCTCTGTATTTACCTTTCATCTGTCAAAGAAAGCATCCCTCCTATTCTATGGAAATGTTCACCCCCAAACCACAGGACACGCTGTCGGCATGTTCTTGTGAAACCACAGTCTATCCCCAGGAAATACAGTGTGCTTGTTGGTTGACCTTGCTCACTTCTGATATTCTTTGGAGCGATTCTCCAAGTCTCCATCGACCTGACCTACCTAAGCCCGTGTGTTAGTGGTGAGGGGTTGCTTCCTTTAGCGTTGGGAATGCTTTCCTGAGGCACACTTATTTTGGAAAAGCATAAACACTTATCAGTGCTGTACCTGAAACAGAAATTGCCTCTAAGGCAGAAAGAGCCCAGCGCTCAATCAAATATTAACTTCTCTGTAAATCAAGCTGCCCCACTGTTTTTTCACAATGTGACTCTTGTTCAGCAGAACACAGAGCCTAAGGAACTAAGGCCAGCCTTCGTCTGTGGAATCACATTGCGCTACAGCATGGTTATCTTCTCCCACTTCCTTTGCAGAGACCCTATTGTGAATGTCTACAGACACGTGAATTATGAACCTAAAATCGATTTATACCTAAGAAGGAAAATCTGAAACTATCTTTAAATGTTGTCCAAGTTGTTGGTTTTGCCAAAGACTGAAGTGCCTATCTCTTACTTAACAGTAGTTTATTTTAAATACATAATGGAGAACATCTAGAAATCAAGCATAGCCACTGAGCTGGGATTTGGATTTACTAAATCCAAACTGAACTGAATTGAATTGCAGGGCTAATTCCAGGGTATAATTCAGGGGCTTCTTTAGATGAGGGCAAATAAAGCAGGGTATAGCCATGGGAATGGCAGGGCATTGTTGGGGTTACCATGCTGGTCTTGATTTAATACAGTATTGAGTTCCTGAAATTTAATAAAATCATGACCACTCACAAAGTGAAATTTCCATGGACCAGGCCCTGTCTTCAGCATTTACCATGTAATCTCATTTAAACTACCAGCAGGAAGTTTAGTCTCCCAAAGGAGACTAAATAGCTTGCCCCAGTCTAACCAGGAAAGGATAAAGGCAAGATATGAACCTAGAAGTTTAACACGGAAACCCAATAGATATTTTATTATTTTTTTAATCTTTATTTATTTTTGAGAGAAAGAGACTGCGAGTGGGGGAGGAACAGAGAGAGGGGGAGACACAGAATTCGCAGCAGGCTCCAGGCTCTGAGCTGTCAACATAGAGCCTGATGCAAGACTCAAACTCATGAACTGTGAGGTCATGACCTGAGCCAAAGTCAGACACTTAACTGAGCCACCCAGGCGCCCCTCCAATAGATACTATAAATGTGTTAGAAGAGTTAGTCCTTGAAATGAAACCTGAAGTGAATCCCTTGGAAAAATGAAGACCTTGTCTCTTTTAGGAACTCTATGTTTTTGGTGGAGCAGGGGTCTAGAATATAGTCCTAATGGCTTTGTATGATTTCACCAAATTTAACAAGCTTTATTTGTGTCACAAAGTGGTGTGGTAGAAAAACCATGGGTTTTAGAGTCAAATGTGTCTGGGCTTATGTGCTCCTTCCACTAATCATGAGCAGTGAGACTTTCTGAAAGTTTCTTGATTCTTCCAGACCTCAGTTTTCATATCTACAAAGTGAAATGACCATTGCGTACAGGTCAAGTGTCTCACAAATCGCCCACCCCTCAGTCATTATAAATATTGTTATGGATATTATTCCTAAGTTAAAAGTGTGTTCTCATTTTTTAGTTTGTGCTATGAAGACCTTCAATTATGGCGGATGCTTCAAACTTGACTTTGGCATCTGTGTTTCACATAACGCCAACAGCCAGCCATGAGGGAGTGTGGCCTGTTGAATCATCTTCCGTGCTTAGGAAAACATTGGTGTAAAGCATGTTTGTGTTTTAAACTTTAGGAGCTGCACAGGTTATTGAAGGTGGCCAAGTGGAATATAAGCCTATTTTAGGCATTCGGTATATGTGGTGGTACCATTTGATTGGCCTCATCTGGACTAGCGAATTCATCCTTGCGTGCCAGCAAATGACTGTAGCCGGCGCACTTGTTACTTGCTATTTCAACAGGTAGGTCTAGCGTGTGGCTCCTATTGATTTGTCTATGTGCTTCATGTTGGGTGTCACAAAAGATATTTTGGAGTCTTAAAAGCAGTTGGCAGAAAACTAAGGTAAAAATTGGAGCAGGATGCCTATTTGGTAGTGAAAAGAAATAGTATACCTTAAATTTGTCACATTTCCAAGCTCTTTTGCCTTGAGCTAGAAAATTCAGAAGGAAGCAAAGCAGGGGCATAACCAAACTACTTAGAATTGAAAGACAGCTGAAAGGAAAGGTTGACTTCGGTAAATATTCATTCTCATTGTCTTCAAACTTAAAAAAAATTACCGGTCTATTTGGAACACATGTCAGTAAGTTCTGCGAGCATTATTTTATCCTAGCTAAGTGAGAATGTCTTCTTGGAAAACTGTTTTAATGTTTATTTATTTTTGAGAGAAAGAGAGAGAGGGCGCATGTGCAGGGCCGGGGCAAAGAGAGAGGGAGACAGAGGATCCAAAGTGGACTCTGCGCTGACAGAAGAAAGCCCAGCACAGGACTCAAACCGGGGTCAGGGGACCCCAGAAAATAATTTTTAATCCTAAGGAAATTGTATACAACTCTAAAATACAGTTCGTGTTCATATAGTTAAATACTAGTGAGTTAATGACTTCTTTGTTCACCGTGACACTTATTTAAATGTTTTCACCCCATTACCTCATCAAAATAACTGAGGACTCCCCACCCCCCCCCCAAAAAAAATTTTTGTGTGTGACTCTCCATGGGGCAAAGAAAAAACCACAGGCAAGTGGAGCAGGCCAGGACAATGACAGGGTTGGACTGAGAACAGGAAGTTTACTCCCAATAGGGCTGATCCTCCTCTAATCTTTCAGACCAAATGAGCAGATAAGCATGAGTATTCATGGGGGTAAGAAAGTCAACCAGGGATGATTCATCCCAGTGAGCAATTACCTCCCGACAGTAAGGAACCCCGTGGGTGTTAATACGAGGGTGCTGTTTGGGAGTCTTCGTCCCTACAGACTCTGTGGGACGCACACAGGGGCTGTAGCCCTTGGCCTTGAGAACCTCTGCGCCCCTGGGGGTGGGTGGCATGTGCCGCTTGCTCCTGAGTATGGGAGCAAAGATTATTTTAACCACATTGGCCAGCAGGTAACTTATGTCTGTCTGATAGCAGTGATTTTGTGTTATCTTAGAAGCACAAAGCCAAATCATTTTCGATGAGGGTTTCGCTTTACACTTCCAGTGAAGCATATATCTGTGTCTCCTAACCCCTCCTCCCCCTCCTCCTCCTCCCACTCCCCTCCCCACCAAACCCGAAAGAATGAAAGAGGAGGCACGAACACACCAGGACAGTAGGAAATGACAGAGAGAGGAAACACCAACCAAATGACGAAAGCTGGAGAGAGGATGGATGGGTAGCGACTGAACCGATTGCATAAACCTAAAAAGGTCTGTCTCTGGGGTGAGGAGGTGAAAATAAGATACAGGCGGACTTGAGTCACAAAAATTCCAGTCAAAAAACTGGAATTCAAGTGTGAAATGTACTTCTGAAGGTTAGCTACAGGTCTTCCTAAAGAGTAGTTAGGCTCCAGGGCCCTTCCCCCAAACCAGCAGAAGACAGGTGCTTTGTTCTCTGGAGAGGTAAAGCAGAAAGGGTCTGGACTTGGGGCATCTGGCACAGCTGAGGTTGGGGGTGAGGCTGTGTACTGAAAGAAGGGGGAATGAGTGAAAGGGGGGTCCTGGTGAAGAATAGTGAGGACCCCCTCCCCCTCACTGCCACCACCAACACGCATTCCATGGCTCAGCTCCTAGGATGTTGAGAGCAAGCAGGTTGATATCCTGCTCTCACCTCCACCCCCACCCCCACAAGAGATTAGAGGATTCTTTGGAGAAATTACCAACCCAAAGTAAGGACCTACAGGTAACCTGGTTGGGGCAGAGGGAGGAGTCCCTCAGTGAAATGATTCCCTGACTGAACCAGACAGTGAAACTCACCAGGCAACTGTCACCCCTCATACAGAGCTTCCAATTCTTTCTTTAGGGCCTCAGTCTTAAATATGGATTGGTAGCCAGTGATTCTTAAACATTCACAGAAAGCCTCTGGTGAACGAAAAAGTTTGAAATGAACAAAACAAACAGAGGGAATTAGGGAAAATGGAGACAGAGCAGGCACTAGGAAAAAAAACTGCAAAAAAAAATGAACTAATAATATTCTCAGAAAGAACAAAGAAATACTGCATCCATAAAATAAGTACCAAAAAAAAGGAATGAAATACCTCTTAGTAATTAAAAATATGATTGCAAAAGTGAAATTTTTCTATTCAAGGATTAAAATATAAAATTAAATAATTTTTCCAGAAGGTACAGCAAAAGGACAAAGCAAATGGAAAATAAAGGAAAATAAATAAAGTTAGAGGAAACATTTTGGAGACCCAATATCTGACTAATACGAGTTCCAGAAATAGAGAACAAAGGAAAAAGAAGGGAGGAAATTATCAAAGAAAATTTCCCAGAGCTGGAGGACATGAGTAAAGGGGAAGATCCCAGAAGTTTCTAAAGGGAAGACTGGATCACAGGCAAAGGATCAAGAACTAGAATGGGGTCTGATGTTCAACAGCAACTCTGAAGCAGGAATACAATGGAGCAAACAAGGAGAGATTATTTCCCAATCTAGAATTCTATGCCTATTCATACTGTCAGTCAAGGGTAAAGGAGAATAAAGTCATGTTCAGGACTGCAACATCCCAAAAGACTTCACTCCCCATATCCTTTTTTAGAACGTGTTCTGCTCTGAAATGGACAAGTAAACCAGAGAGGAAAACATGAGTTTCAGGAAATGGGCTCCAACACCATAAAAAAGAACAGGGAAATCCTAGAAGGGTAGCTATGTAGCAGGTATAAAAAACATCTATGGGGTGACTGGGTAGCTCAGTCAGTTAAGCATCTGACTGGATTTTGGCTCAGGTCATGATCTCATCGTTATGAGATCGAGCCCTGCATCAGGCTCTGCACTGGGTGGAGAGCATGCTTGAGATTCTCTGTCTCTTTCTTCCCCTCCCTTGCTTGCTTGCCCAGGAGCACTCTCTCAAAAACAAACAAACAAACAAACAAACAAACAAACCTAGTCCAAGGAGAAGCAGGAGAGCAGTGGACTCCAGGAGGCATGTCTCCAAGGAGGAAAAAAAGGGAAAAAAGAAACTAAGAGAATACCAGATGTATTTGAACATGCAGAGGAAAGATTTACACTTTGGTGAAGCATTCAGTAAAGCCAATGGGAAACCAGACAAAATAAAAAATGTGAAACAATTATTAACTTCAGGAAAACCCAAAAGTTGCGTAGGAAAGGAATTATAATCAGAATACAGTACTTGGTTTATAAGTCAATAAAGATAAATATATAATTTTTTTAAAGAATATACTACTTAGATCAGTTGTGAATCTTATATATGGATAATGTAAACACTAAATTTTAACTAAAACATACTCAATGGTAAAAGATTGAAAGTTTTTTCTCTAAGATCAGGAACAAAAGTGCCCTCTCTCACCACTCCTATTCAACATAGGACTGGAAGTCCTTGCCAGAGCAACAAAAAGAAATAAAAGATATCTAAATCAGAGAAAGAGGTAAAATTGTCTTTGTTTGCAGATGATATGGTCTTATATGGAGAAAAATTCTAAAAACTTCACTAAAAAACTGTTAGAACTAATCATTGGATTCACGAAAATTGCAAGATACAAAATCAACATTGCAGAAAACAGTTGTGTTTCAGTATTCTAACAACATATTGGAAAAACAAAACAATCTCATTCACAATAGCATTAAGAACAATAAGATACTTAGGAATAAGTTTACCGAGGAAGTAAACAATCTGTATCCTGAAAACCGTAAAATTTTGATGAAGGAAATTGAAGAATACACAAATAGACATTTCATGTTAAAATGTTCATACTGTCCAAAGCCATATATAGAGTCAATGCATTTCCTATCAAAATTCCAATGTCATTTTTCACAGGAAAAAGAAAGCAATTCTAAAACGTGTGTGGTATTAAAAGATCCTGAATAGCCAAAGCAGTCATGAGAAAGAAGAACAAACCTGGAGGCATCACACTTCTTGATTTCAAATTATGCTTCAAAGCTATAGTAATCAAAACAGTGTGGCACTGTCATGAAAATGACACATATAGATCAGTGGAACAGAATCAAGAGCCCAGAAAGGGAAAAGGATAGTCTCTTTAATAGGTGTTGGGAAAACTAGTAACTATAGACGAATGAAATTACACCCCTATCTTATATCACAAAAAATTAATTTGAAATGGTTTAAAGACTTAAACATAGGAACTGAAACCATAAAGCTCCTAAAGAAAACAGGGACAAAGCTCCTTGACATTGGCCTTAGCAATGTTTTTTTGAATATGACACAAAAGCATAGCAACAAAAGCAAAAACTACAAAAAAAAAAGTGAGACTACATCAAACTAAAAAACTCTGCACAGTGAAAAAAATAATAAAATGAAAAGGGAAAAAACATTTGCACATCAAATATTTCATGAGAAGTTACTATCCAAAATATATGAAGAACTCATATAATTCAATAATAACAACAACAACAAAAATCCGGTTAAAAACTGGACAAATGAACTGAATAGATATCTTTCCAAAGAAGACATATAAATGACAAACAAGTACATGAAAAGGTGTTCAGCATCACTAATCATCAGGGAAATGCAAATCCAAACCACAGGGAGATATCACCTCACACCTGTTAGAATGGCTGTCATCAAAAAGAGAAGAGATAAGAGTGTTGGCAAGGATGTGGAGAAAGGGAGCCCTTGTGCACTGTTGGTGGGAATGTAAATTGGTACAGCCACTATGGAAAAACCAGTATGGAGTTTCCTCAGAAATTAAAAATAGAACTACCATATGATCCTGCAATCCCACTTCTGGGTATATATCCAAAGGAAATGAAAATAGGATCTCAAAGAGATATTTGCACTCCCGTGTTTATTGCAGTTTTATTCACAATGCCAAGCTATGGAAACAACCCAGATGTTAATCAACAGATGAATGGATAAAGATGTGGTGTATACACACAATGGAATTTTATTCAGTCATGAGAAAGAAGAGAATCTTGCCATTTGTGAAAATATTGGCTCTTGAGGGCATCATGCTAATAAGTGAAATAAGTCAGAGAAAGACAAACACCATATGATCTCGTTTATGTGCAGAATCTTAAAAAGCGAAACGGAGAAACAGAAACAGAGTGGTGACTAACACGTGTTGGTACAGCTGGGGGAAATGGGCAGATGTTGATTAAAGGGCATAAACTTCAAGTTAGGATGAATAAGTTCTAGGGATCTAATGTCCAGCGTGGTAATAATAGTTAATAAGACTGTATCATATACTTGAAAATTGCTAAGAGGAGTGCCTGGGTGGCTCAGTCAGTTAAGTGTCAGACTTTGGCTCAGGGCATGATCTCACCACTTGTGAGTTCGAGCCCTGCATCAGGCTCTGTGCTGATAGCGCAGAGAAAATTGCTAAGAGAGTAGAACTTAAATGTTTTTACCACAATAAAGAATGTAATTATACGACATAATGGGGGTGTTAGCTACTGCTGTGTTGGTACTCATGTTGCTGTGTGTAAGTATAAGATCAAACACCGCACACCTTAAATTTGCACAATGTCATCTGTCAGTTATATCTCAATAAAGCTGGGGGGGAAAACCCTAAAAACTTCAATATAATTATATTGAGAAGGGGCAAATGGGAAGATGTTTAGGTTGTATAAGAGAAACAATCAACAAACATCTTTCAAAGTGAGAAGTCAGTAGACAATATAAGAGGCTGAAAAAATAAGACCTGGCAGGAAGAATGTAATTGGGAAGCATAAGGGGAGGGTTTCAGAAGAAATAGCTAGGATGTTACCTCTGGGGAAGAAAACTAGCAGTGGGGAAAGCAAATTGCTATCTTTCCTGCTTAGCCTCATGCTATTTCACTTAAGATAGTTCATGTATTACTCTGGGGCACCTGGGTGGCTCTGTCAGTTAAGTGTCTGACTCTTGATTTTGGCTCATGTCACGATCTCACAGTCATGAGGTCGAGCCCCATGTCTGTTGTAGAGCCTGCTTAAGATTCTCTCTCTACCTCTGCCCTTCCCCTGCACATGCTCGCTCTCTCGCTCTCTCAAAAAAAAATATTTGATATATTACTTTGATAAAAATAAAATGCATGCTGACTGATTTAAGCACTGTTTCTTTATTAAAGAGTTCCACTGTCTTTTTTGCTTTGTGTCTAATTTTGAAATAAGGTTTTTCTTTATCTCAAGGTTGCCAATATCTCATTTTAGCCTGCACTCAGGGTAAGGAGTAAATATAGCCAGAATGCATTCAGCTCTGTCATTCATTTAAGCAGTAAGAGAGCTGACGAGTTCATACAAGCACCATCAAGTATCAGGATATGGCAACCTGTAAAATTTCTCTTTTACAACCATTTGCTTGAAGAGGGGTCAAGGGAGAGCCATAAAGATGTGGCTGGAGATGTGATAGAAGGAACTAGGACCGTGCAATTTGGAGAAGGGACGCTTGAGGCATGACGTCTTCATCACTTTCAAATACACAAAAGATGGTTTCCAGCTGCTCTCGATTCACTGAGAAGGAAGTGAGGGAAATGGGCTAACAGATGAGCCTGTAGAATTTAGCTAGGAGACAGATTTCCTAATCCTAACAGGAGTTGATGAGGACAGCTACAGAATCCTGTTCTTCATAGTAAAGACAATTTCCTTTTTCCGTAGAATTGGAAACATGAGCCTTGCAGGGATGTTGCTGCAAGAAACATCAGGAAAAGAGGGTCTCTTCAGGGACCACACTGTGCTCCTTTGCTTGGGACCGATTTACATTGGAGGTCATCCCTCCCATTCATGTCTGTCCTTGTCCAGGAGCCTTGGCACAAAATTCATTTCCCATCCTATTGAAGAGTTCGCACCACGAGGCTGCATCTAAGTAGAGCTCAGACTTGCCTCTAGCGCCCCGAAGTTGCCGGCTTGGCCTTCTGCTCTGTTGTCCGCAGGACTGGTAGTTGCAGTACAGTGCTTGTGTATCATGACCCGAAGCTGCTACAGGACTTGGGTGGATGGGACCATTAGCCTCTGCCCAGCGACTTGAGTTGCTGCTGTGTGCTGGGGCTCTGGCTCCCTTGCATGGGGCCGGGCACCTTTCGCACTCAGGACAGCCACAAGTTTAAAAGAAGGGAGAAGCTGGGCTTGTGGGGCACATCCTGGAGTCCTCTACCCTCTCCTGCTACCCAGGTCTTTCTCATGCCACGCCCCCAGAATTGGGGTGGCGGGGGCTCCACACGGAGCAGGCTCTAAAGACGGAAGGTAGGCCTGACAGGAGGCCCCAGCTTCCTCATGGCTCACCGCTGGGTGGCCCAATACGCCCAGCACTGCATTGCCACCATTGCCATTCCACAAGCCAGTGCTCCAAATACAACGAAATTCAGAGATAAGTATTATTGTAAGTCCCACCAGATACACTCTGTTACTCCTTCTGGGGACGGGCTTTGCTGATTGTAAATGAGACAAAGGCCCCAGGCAGAAACACAGCAGGGAGGGATAACAGGGTGATGTTACCTTTGAACATGGAGAAAGGTCTAAGAAGAGAATGTGGGAGTCTCAAAGACACTCCACTCATTTAACCCTTTTCTGTAGGCTCGTTTCTAATTTGGGAGGGTGGGGGCAGGTCTTGAATGACTCCTGGCTCCACGAGCCGGCCTAAGTGTAAAGGGCCGCCTTTTAAAGTTGTCTCTCTCATCACATGATAACCCAGCTTCTGGAACTTCTGCATCTTCTTCCAACCAAGCTCCGGAGAGCCTGGCATGATAGCCAGGATGTGTCATGGACCACAGCAGTCACTCCGCCTGAAATGGTTAATCTCGTCCCCGCTAAACCTTCTCAGCAAGATGATGCTCAACCCCAGACTTCAAAACCTGGGGGACCAGACTCCAAAGCCTCCATTCACAGTGGCCTACACATCATTTGTTTCCCCACCAGATGGAAAGCAGGTGTTGTCCTCTTGTCACTGCACCCTCTCTTGAGCACGATAACGAGTTCTGAGGCACATAAATCTCCTAAATGGAAAAGTAAACATTCTTCCTTTAAAAAAAAAAAAAAAAAAAGCTGAGGAAAGGGAAAAAATGTGTCAGATTTTCCTGGCCTGTATTAGTCTCCTAGTTTATCAGATCAAAATGAATTCGTATCAGCAATAGCTTCCTTGGTATTTCCTATTTTCAGTAATATTGAATTGAAACACACATCACCCTTTTTGTGGGATGATTGGATTACAGTTCCTCCGCTCCCAGTATTACTTTGCACGTTCTCTTTTCCTTCCTGGATGATTTCAGTAACAGCAAAATACAGCCATTGCCAACACTTGAGACATTTCTGGCCGTATTCCTTTTCTCCCTCAAAACCTAGGCTGTTGTCAAAACCTTAATTCATCGTGACTTATTAGCAACCGGAGCAAGTTGTAGAATAATCCATTATGAAGAAACCAAGCTTCACTTGGAATCCGAGAGGTGGCTTCTCGGAAAGAGCCTCATTTTCTAGAACTGGCACCAGCGGGAATTCAGAGGGTCAGGGGAGGGGTTGCACCAGCCCTCCCTCCTTTGTTTTATCTTTCAGGTTTGGGGTAGAGTGAAGGCTGTGCCGTTCTGTTCGTTTTCAGTTTTTTCTCCCCCCGCCCCCGCCCCTGCCTGTGAAACTGACTTTTGCATTCTTGTTTGCTGTGTCATGACAAGTTCCACAAATGATTCACACTGAAGTGACCTTTAAAGAGCAGAGCAGAAATCAGCTGGATTTTAGGAGCCTAGAGCTGTGCAGAAGCCAGAATTTTCTATCCCTTAACATTAAGCTGGAGCTCACTGGTGTCTCTGTGGCTGCCTTTCCTGGTCATGTGATTCTGGTGGTGATTTTAATCACTAAGCTAATGCTGGCAGTATTTACACATGTAATTGAAACCTTGGAAATTATTATATCATCAAGCTTCTGAAAATGAGATTTATAGGGTGACTTAAAGAATTGGTGGAGGGGGAGGTGTTGTAAAGAGGGAAACGTTTATTTTAACTCATCAGTACTTTTTTTTTTTTTTTAATTTTCTGTTCTGTTTGTTTGTAGCATTGAGTGCCATGAAAAGGAGTCAGTCCAAGAAAGAATTTAACCTTAGCTACCAAGGAGTATAAAAGTTTTGCCAAATGCTTATTGCATTACTGCTTTATAAATGTTAGTACCATTGATGATTTGAACCAGAGAGAAGTTTTAAATGGTGTTTTTTAAATGTCGCCTTTTTTCCCCTGTTCCCAGAAATAAAAATGACCCTCCTGATCGCCCAATCCTTTGGTCTCTCTCCACTCTTTTCTGCTACCATCAAGGAACAGCCATAAAAGGGTCATTTTTAATCACTGTGGCAAGGATTCCAAGAACCATCCTCAAGTACATTTACAACACTCTGAAAGACAAGGTAAGGCAGCTCAGTCATGCATATTGCACGGGGTGTTTGACTTGCAGAAAAGTTAGTCACTGGAAAACTACAGCAGGTCCCTGGACAGGAATGTGAACCTGTGACAGTGGCCATTCAGCAGGCTCCAGTGTTCTTGAGCTCCCATCCCTTACCCAGCCCCTAGCAACCTTTTGGTTCCCAGCCTCTGTTTTGTTTATGGTTTTGTTTGTTGGGGTTTTTTTGCCAACAAACTGGCAGAGGTGGGGTGGGGAGGGAGTCCTGCCTTAGCTGGTTTTCCTTCTCACATAAATGCTGAACAAATGGGAGGAATTTTCACATGAAATTCACACACTTTTTTGTGGGCATGCTTTTTGTTTAAATATTAAATATTTGTATATATATTAGTATATATATATTAAATATATATTATATATTATTTAAATATATTTAAATATATTAAATATTAAACATACTAAACATATTATTTGAATACATTTAAATATATTAAATATTAAATATCATGCTTTTTGTTTGAATAAGAAAAAATACTACAAGATAGGAATAATATTTGTTTCTGTTTTAATGTAAAATATTCCTTACTCCTTTGTTTTTTAGAGGTGTCATGGGAAGTGACCTGTGTGTATATGAGGGACAGAGGGAGCTGTGTGTGTGTGTGTGTGTGTGTGTGTGAGAGAGGGAGCTGTGTGTGTGTGTGAGAGAGAGAGTTGTGAGAGAATGTGTGTAAGAGAGAATGTGTGAGAGCATGTGTGAGTGTGTCAGAGTGTGTAAGAGAGTTGTGAAAGAATATAAGAGAGAGGATATGTGTGTGAGAGAGTCTGTGTGTGAGAGAACACATGTGTGAGAATATGTGTGAGAGAATGTGTGTGGGAAAGAGTTGGGAGAGAATGTGTGTAAGAGTGTGTGAGAGTGCTTAAGAGAGTGTGTGAGAGAGCTGTGTGATTGTGTTAGAGTGTGTGTGAGAGAGTTGTGAGAGAATGTGTGTTAAGAGTGTGTGAGAGAGCTGTGTGTGGGAGAGAGAGAGGGAGAGAGAGAGAAAACGTCCTAAAGAATGAGAAATGGACAAGTTGACCTAAATCTCAGCTCAAAAGACCGAAAACTGTAGGGCTTTTGTGCCTGGGGGTTTTTCTCCTCCCTGGTTTTTATTTCCATGCACATTTGGTTATGAATGCCAGTGGAAACCAGAACACCAGGAAAACAGCTGTTCTCATGGTATTTCTGGCCTGCCAAACAAGGGAGGGTTGGACTTTTCCCAACTTTTCCGTTCTCACACAATGTTAATCTCTCCCCATCCCCACCTCCGTGCTTGTGACTTGGTCAGAGTTTCACAAGTTTACCTAATTCTAACCTTTTGGGTATAACTATGTGTCCTTGGTAAATTAGGGAGATTTTTTATTATATTTTAAATTGTTTGATATTTTTAAGTCCATAATCAAGACTTAAGATTAGCTTATCAATTAGGAATAATTGATTGAATTTCACATAAAATTATCTAGCTTCCTCATCATGAAGTGCACGTGAAGAAGCTGCCCTGATCATAGAGTATTTTCTTGTATTTCTATTGAAAGATTACATTGTAGATACTAATTATGTACCCAAATTAAAAAAGAATCAAGTCTGGGGTGCCTGGGTGGCTCAGTCGGTTGACTACCCGACTCTTGATTTTGGCTCAGGTCATGATCTCATGGTTAGTGGGTTGGAACCCCCGGTTGGGCTCTGTGCTGACAGCTCAGAGCCTGCTTGGGATTATCTTTCCCCCTCTCTCTCTGCCCCTGCCCCCCAACCTCAAAAATAAGTAAATAAACTTTAAAAAATAGAAAATAAGTGTAACTTTTTGGAAATCCTATAGTGAGGTTTTCAGGGCTAAATTTCAAGTGATAAAAATATATATGCGTTTTGGTCACTTGAAGAGGCATTCCACTTGCAAGCCAAATCTAACTACTCTGGTTCCTGCATTTTCCAATTGATCCTTCAATCTCAAGAAGGGTTTTTTTGAAGGACAAAATAGTTTTTTTTTTTAATTTTAAATATATTTATTGTATGCATCAGCAATAGATAATCACAAATTATTGAGCAGTAGGGGACCTTACCATCCTTCCTAGAGCTAGACACCTTAAACTCTGGGGCAGCAGCCTTCCCTAAATGTAAAAGAGAAGTCAGTGAATTGGTCACTTTGGCAAAGGTCCGAAGATTATCACTCCTGAGATCCCAAAAGGATCAATGGGCCAAACTCCCCTTCAGTGATGTCACTACTGTAGAAATGTGTCCTGTCTTAGGTTAAAAAGATACACTTTTCCTCAGCAGTACAGCTCCGTACCGTGTCTACAATTTAAACACTTCATACAGCCACTGTGTGATCTTCCCTACGTGAAATGGCTCATTCACAACCACAGCCAGGCTGAAAAGTATCCAGATAAAGTTTCATCCAATTGAAGTAACACTGGGACAAGAAAATGTCCATATAAGGTTGAGTGACTCCTGGGGTCCTCAGAGAGCACTATTTCAGGATTGTTTACAGGGATTTTTTTTTTTTTTTTAATCTGGGAAGTGGGTGGGACACATTGAATTACCCCTCCTCCATGAGTTTTATTAAATTATTCACTCTTGAGTTATACACATGTCCAAATTATATTTCAGAGGACTAATTTGTGCCTTGAAATTTAGCCCTGAAAGTCTCAGTATAGGATTTTTTTTTTTTTTTTTTGCAGAAAAACTTGATTCTTTTTCTTTCTTTTTTTTTTTTTTTTTAACGGGCACATAACTAGTATTTACAATGCATGGTTTTATTGTCTTTGGACATGAATTTTTCGTGAATACAAACTGGTTTGAAAAAGCAAAGTTTAATTGATGACACTCAGGGGAAGACGCAAAGAGATTTTTTTGTTTCTTACTAGAACCAGAAGGCTCAGTTTACCTTTGCTAGTAAATATAAACTAACCCATATCCATTTTTGCTGAGGTCAACAGCAATCACAACAAGGTAAGCCCACAGGAGAGACACTTCACTCATCAGTGATAATAATGGTAATAATTAGTAGCATATGTAGAATAGAAGGACTTCTCCCGCACTGAGAGAAAATTGCTACCGTGCTTCCCCAGGTGCATAAATCTCAAATAGAAACATACTGTGTGTCTGCAGAAACTGCCTGCTTGCTTCTTTCCTGTGTTTCTGACTGTTCATTTGGTTTTGATCCCGGTCCCACCAGCATAATGCATGGTCGACGCACATGTTCAGATGCTGCTTCTGCTGTTTCTGGTGTCTTGACAAATGCCTATGCCATCTCAACCAGGTACGCACCCTACCACATATCCCGGGGACACACAGAGGGGCCCTCGAGTGGACTCCATCTCTTAGGTCAGGGGTTAGCAAATTTTTCTGTAAAAGGCCAGACTGTATAAATATTTTAGGCTTTCGGGCCATTCAGTCTTGGTTGCCACTACTCAATTCTGCCGTGGTAGTAGGAAGGCAGCCGTAGACAATATGCAAATGAATGGGTATGACTGCGTTCCAAAAAACTTTATTCATGGACACTGAAATGTGAATTTCATGTAATTTTCACATGTCAAGAAATGTTATTCTTCTTTTGATTTTTTTTTCAACAGTTTTGAAAATATGAAAGTTATTCTTGAAAGCAGGCTGTCTGGTGGATCTGGTTCCTGGGCTGTAGATTATAGATCGTTACCTTAGAATCTTAGGTCATTAAAGCCATTCTTCACATTCTGAAAGAGATGTGTTTCTCTTCTCAGAAATAAAAAGGGGAGGAGCCTTTAGAAATTCCAACATAATGAGTATGTGTCAACTGAGAGCTAATTTTCAATGTCTTCTTCAAGAACTATAATTTTCCTAAAATAGGAAAAGAATTGCCTCTCTGATTTTTATATATTTCACCAGCTTTTCCCTTTCAAGCTATAAATATTCCTTTAAAAATCAGAAAAGTTATATACTGCAATTGTTTGAATTTCAACTTTTTTTCTCGAGTCTTTCAAATTGATAGAAATTTAAATATATGTTAAGTTTTTCTGTAGATAATTTAGGAAATTAATAGCCCTTAGATTTACACAAAGCAGTATTTTTCTAAGTCAGCAGACTGTTTTATAATTTAAAAGTCCACAGAAATCTCACTTAGCAAAGTATTCCTTAATATTGCCCCTCTTCCCAATAAATATAACAGCAGAACTAAAGGGACTAATTAATTAGACCATCCATGTTTAATGTCTTGTTACAAGTGGTATTGAGAATACCTTTCATTGTTCAGGGGAAAGTGTAATCTTCTTATAGTAAAGCTCTATTTTTAAGGCTGTTAAGAATTTTAGAGTTCATCTTAGATTGTATTTAGTTTTCATTTGGTTTGCTCTCAGCCAGCATGTATAAAACACAGTAAAATACGAAACAGCACCTTTCAGAATGGTGGGTTGTATAGCAAGTGAAACCAAATCCTGTGAATGTCTTGTCATGGATGTAATATTCTAGCCTCCCTCTTCCTAGAACTGTGTGCACATATCCCGACACCGACTTACTCTGCAAAGATTTTGAGATGTGTTATAAAAATATACCAATTGTAATAAAATATATACATGAAAATCCAGGCTAAGAAACACATAAACTAGAAAGACAAAAGCAATGGGACCATTGATATGCAGATATCTATGTTGTCCACATGGTCCTACAAGGCCTGTCACTATATATGTAAATTCATGTTCTTTCCCTGTCCCTCCTTCACTCATGGAAGCCTAGGGGCTCCTTGTGGATGCTGTAGGAACCAGCACTTCAGGAGAGGAGGGAAAGGGCTGAGGAGAAAGAAAGGTAGGCTCGGTCCCATACCTGCACCACCTTACCCTGCCTTCCAAACAGAACTTATCTGAGCCAGTAGTGGGATTCCACTGAAGGTTTCATTTGAGGACAGGGCTCTACTGCTAAGATACATTTGTGAACCACTGTCCTGTGTTATGTTTATGTTTATTTCCTCTGCCTTGTTATCCTAAGGGACATATGTTCTGCATTCTGAAATTTCACCACCTCATATTAACCCGATACCCTTTCCCTTGGGAGTTCAAAATGTTCCCAAGATCATAAGTAGCACTGGTGTTAGCCACACTATAGTTACCATTATGAAGGTGAGAGACCCTGTAACAGATGTACAATGACAGTGATTGTCTGAGTCACGAAAAAGCTCAACTAGCCTTGATCCCGTTCGTGGTGAATCAGTGTTGCAAACAAGGATAGATCCTTCAGATTCTGATCACGGTGCTGGTGCAGTAGGCCTTGGCCTAAGCCAGCTGTCAGAACATCGTTCACTTGGGGTGGCTCCTACGTGACCAGGCAGGTCCAGCTAACACAGTCATCGCTGGGAGGCCTGAGATTTAGGAGATGGAGAAAAAGGAGGCAGCATGGAGAAGGAAGAGGAAGAATTGATGTGAATACTGATAGGGAGGGAACAGTCACCTCTGGTCTGAATCAACTACCGAGGGGCGCCTGGGTGGCTCACTTGGTTAAGCATCCGACTCTTGATTTTGGCTCAAGTCATGATCTCATGGTTCATGAGACTGAGCCCTGACTCAGGCTCTGCATTGACAGGGCAGAGCCTGCTTGGGATTCTCTCTCTTTGTCTCTCTCTGCCCCTCTTCCACTTTCTCTCTCTCACTTTCTTTCTTTCTCTGCCTCTCCCCTACTCTCTCACTCTTGAAATAGATAAACTTTTAAAAAAACAAATCAACAACTAGAAAGCAGAGTAAAATAAAGATTTTAAGAATAAAGCTAGTTACTGTATAATGGTGGTCAGAGTTGTGATCTCCTTAGGCAGGAGACGAAGGAAAGGGAGGCTAAAGTGAGAAAGAATTTAGATTTGCCTTTTGAAAAATATCCTGGCACTGTCATGAGCTACCAGAATATTTCTCTGGAGAGCTGAGACCTATTTTATTTGCCTTGTTTTGTGCAGTCAGAGCTGGGAAAGGCTAAAAGAGAATGAGCCCCATTTGTTTGCATCAGAACCCAGATACTCTTCTTTACTTAACATCAAGGAGCTGGTTGTGTTCCACCGCTGCTGCTCAGAAGCCCAATCCATTTTCACCAGCCCCGGGAGGGTGGCAGGTGGTAGTTGCTGCATTTTATAGACACCCAGCCTGTGGCTGGGCGGTAATTCACTTGCACACTGGGAGATGAAACCCCACATCTCATCGTTTCTCATTACTTGTCTCTCTGTGTTGTAAATGCCAAATATGTGCATACCTGAAAAAATTACACGTGTGCGCTTCGCCCGTTTATTTATCCAACAACTTATTTGCTTGTTTGTGGTGTATTCGAACCACTTGAACCCCAGCATCAAGGGGAAGGGGACTGTGGTGAAAACCAATATACAGCAAAGCCAGGCCTCCCAGGAGCTGACAAGCTAGTTTGAGGGACGGGGAAACAGTACGAGGCATTTGCATGAGATCTTTACATAACTGTGCGGAGAAGTGCGTGTTGAAATGTTGGAATGGGGACAATGGAAGTTGAGGAAAGGAGAATCTCGGTGGTTAGGAGAGGTGTCTCAGAATACGTCGCGTTTGCCATAGAGCACAGAGCACCCGCTGGAGGTCAGCGGCTAGTAACAGCAGCAGGAGCAGTGGGCTTTTAGCACTCACTCTGCTGACAGCTGTAAGCTAAGTAATCTTCCTGCATTCATGTCCATTGTTGTTCGTTTTCACCACAGCCCTCTGAGATAGTACCTCCAATGTATAGATAAGGAAACTAAGGCTTGAGAGGGCATATAGCTAGTAGAACTAGGATTTAAATCCGTATCTATTTTGTCTCTGGGACCCAAGCCCTTAACCACCATGCATTTTTTTTAAGTTTATTTATTTATTTTGAGAAAGAGTGATAGAGGGAACAGGGGAGGGGCAGAGAGAGAGAGAGAGGGAGGGAGAGAGAGAGAATGAATCCCAAGCAGGCTCTGCATTGTCAACACAGAGCCCGGCGCGGGGCTCGAACTCATAAACCGTGAGGTCACAACCTGAGCCAAAACCAAGAGTTGGACACTTAACCAACTGAGCCACCCAGGTGCCCCGCCACTGTGCATTTTTAAACAAGAGGAGGGAGTCACAGCTCCTGTCTGTGGTAGATCTCTCCGGTGCCTGTCCAAGCCAGGGTCCAAACCAGTCAGTTTTCTGGCAGTTGAGCAGATCGTTTACAGGGCAGATTTTGGTGGAGGACAAGAAAAATTGAAAAGGGTGAAGGATGAATCATGCAATTATAGATCCAGAAAAGGCTTGTCAGGGCCCACCTCCTCCCCTCTGACAAGTCGAGTGTCAAAGTTTCTGAGAGGATGGACTGGCTGTTCTCAGAGATTTCCAGTGGAGCAGATCCTGTAGCCTCCCCCTCCCTTCCAGCACTTTCCAGGAGCCTGACTGAGAAGTTCCCCTGTGGGGCTCTGCAAGCTAACCCAATGGCAGACACACCTCTTATTTCTTATGGTGTCCACACAGTTCCTTATGGAAATGTGTCTCTGAGTGTACATCTCTTGTCCATTGATGACACGAATGTCTATCCCAGCGCTGATGGTAGTTTTAGATCAGTGTTCCTCTAAGTTTGAAACCTACTCGTAGGCCACAAGACTCTTCCTGATGTTTGCAACCAGACCTGCAACATTCCAGAATGTTCTGTCTTCAATTCTTGTAGGCAAATGGCAAAATTTCATGGGTTTTCCTTGTCACATACAACAAAGAGCTATTAACCAATCAGCCAAGTACATAGTGTGTTACTAAAGCTTTACTAAAGTGTGCTATTTATGAACTAAAATTGATGTTTTACTTCGTTTCCTGAGGACGCAAATTGATAATTCTGTCAAGACGTCAGGCTGCCAAAGCTGTGCCTGGCAACGCTGCCAAGCTTGTGAATGTGCTCGCACAGTTGGGCGTCAGCAAAGTGGGGAAAGAACACTTTGCGGTGGGTGTACCGCCAGAGTCACTCCGGGTTGGCTGTCCTGTTCAACTGTAGTTCTTCCTGCCTTAACTAACATTTTACTGTGTGGACTACTTGGCTCTTGTTTAACGTGTGTCTTTTTGTCACGTTGAGCATTGCATTCCTCTTTGATCCTTTGTTCTTCCAGCAGAAGTGGGAAAGGGGGTGCAGGAAGTGAGCTGTGGGCTCTGGGCAAACCATCTGAGGATGACTCTTCCCGCTCCGTGTCCTGGAAGGAGCTCCTGGGTAAAGCAACCCCTAGTCAGATGTCGCAGCAACTGCCTTCTGCCTACCTTGTGGCGCTGGGGTGAATCCCTCCACCTTCCTGAGCTTCCATGGAATGAGAGGCTCAGTTTAGGTGACCCCAAGGTGTTCATATCGCTTTCTGACCGTGTGGTGGTCACACCGCCCCATCGCAGAGTGGGGAAAATTTGAACCGCATGTTTCTCTGTCAGATTCCAAACGACAGGCTTGGTTTTTTTCACATTGTACTTTTCATCCATGGTGAGGACTTGCCCTGGGATCCCAAAGATCAGCGAGCCACAGTTTATGTGGCCCCGATCTCCAGCCTCAGGGTCTCGTGGAGTACACCGAACACGTGAGGGGGCCATGGGGCTGCATCCTCTCCTGGCAGTTCCCCTGGACCACTGCTACGCAGGGATAACAGCAAGTACGCAAAATGACTGGTGACAACATACTGATGAGACGCCAATCACCTCTGTCATTCTCACGAGTGGAGAGCACAGTACCGCCCGGCAGCTTTCACGTCCCTCCTTTCCTGCCGTGGGCCATCGTGCAGGTGGCTGGCTGACTGATGGAGATCTGCCGAATCTCCTGTTCGCCTTAATGCAGGCCATAAAGCCACAGCCTACTGTCCCTGGGCATCTGTCTAGATAGGAGAGACTAAGTTCATCAGAAATGCCTGTGGCTTCCTGTCTTCCCGAGTAACAGATATACCGGCCCGAAAAGCCCCAGATAATCCTGTCCAGTCCGGGGCAGAGAAAAACTTGCTGCTGCCCGGAAAACACACGCATCTCTCCCTTCCCTTCTTCATACCCCACCCCCGCACCCCACACTGCCTGCCAGTCCCTTTCTTTCAGTGTACATAATGTTGGTCTCTGTCTTCCAAGCCTTTGGCGGGCTTGATTTTGTAATATCTCCAAGCCTTCTCTCCCCACTGCTGACTTTCCCTGCATTAGCTTGGTTTCAATGACCCTCTTTCTCATAGTCCATCAATAGCAAAGGCACTCGGTGACCCGTCCATGTCAGGTTCTGGTTCATCCCAAGCCAACTGGCAGATCTCCAGTGACTCCTCTCCTCTCTCCCCAGGGCAGCATGTACATCTCATGGAAAAAAAAAACAGTGATGAATATTGTGCAATTTCTCTAGCTAAATTATGAAAATGATGTAAAAGGTCTTAAAAGGACACAGTGCTTTTGGTAGCGGACATTGCCATAATAGGTAGCATCATCCCAGAGCGTCCAGACAGCCATTCCCTCAGTGACAGCGGTTCTGGATCCTGCCACTCCCCAGCTATTCTGGGGCAGCCAGCTGATGGTGAGGGCCCTCAGAGGTGCCCCCAAGTGTGCGTGTTTTAGGAAGAAGCTAACATGTGTGTCAATATGATAGTTTACATTAAAGCCCATTTATAGACGATGGTAATCCTCACAGCCCAGCTGTTTGGTGGCAAATGCTGCTACCCTGGCTTTAGATAGAAAGGAATCGAGACACCTATTTGTCAGGGGCCCCAGACTGTCTGGGGGAAAACGAACTGTCTCCTCACGTTGCCTGGTGCATGGCTCTGAACCCGCTGTGCTTAGGGCCATGGCTGTATGTGCCTTCCTTGGGAACAGCCTCTCTGGAGCCCAGCTCCCACCTGCTGTGGGTGTGACAAGAGTCACAGCTCAGGAGGGTGAGGCCCCAAAGCCCTCTTCCCCAAGTGGGCCATAGCAGCTTCTCCTGTTTTGGGGGTAAGGCCCAGTGAACAGCTGCCATCTCAGGTTGGACTCTGAAGTCCTTCCTGACTTGAAATTCTTCTGTCTTCTCAGAGAGGCAATTAATATTTGTTGAGTGAATGCATCACCATGGGGTAGGGAGGGTAGGCTGTGCATGCAGCCCTCAGCTAATCAGAAAACCCTCCAGAGAGGCAACTGTTAGGCATTATTATCTTGGCTCTCCATGGGGTGTAACTCCTGGAGACAAGAATACCTCCACTTACTGGGCACTTGCATTGTGCCAAGCACTGTGCTAAATACATGTATTAACCATCTCCGTCTCACAAATAATCCTGTGAGGAAGGTATGATTATCCTTTTTTGTCTGTTTTTGTTTTAAATAGATGATGCAGTCAGGTTCGTACAAGTTAAGTAGCAGCCTGCTCTAGGACAGGAAGAAAGTAACAGAGCTGAGTGTTGAAGTTTTGGAGACCTAATAAATCCTTGTCCAAGTTCTGAACAACTGAGAGACAAAAGAGTTAAGCAGGTGAGGATTAAAAATATCACCTTGAGAGGCGCCTGGCTAGCTCAGTTGGTGGAGAGTGTGACTCTTGATCTCAGGGTTGTGAGTTTGAGCCCCTTGTTCGGTACAGAGATTTCTTTAAAAAAAAAAAAAAAGTCTTTTAAAAAATGCCTTAAAACATTAAAAAAAAATCACCTTGAGTACCTGAGAAGTGTGTCAGAAAATGTATTGTAGGAACAGTTTATTAATGTCTCATTCCTGAAACAGACCAACTCACCCTCTCCCTGGCCCAGCCAATGATGTAGACCTGCCTCTGGGTTCTCCTCTGTAAGCTTACCTCTGAGGAGCTAAGAAGGTGCTCTCTCAGTGACAGGTGGATCCCAAAGAGAAGAACAAAGGGCTGAGCCAGCCTGAGGTCTCCTCCTACCCCTCAAAATTACCTTAAGTCAGCCTCCCCTTCAGGGAGCACATGAGAGGTAATATCCTAAAGGAAGTCTCTGGCCATGGAAACACAAATACAAGGTTACCCCACACCAGGATTCAAACCCAGGTCTCCCGCAGTCTATTAGGGCATTTCTTCCACAGGGTAGGAATCCAGATCCTAGAATTCTAGAGATCATGGCACACCCTCACCTCATGATAGCAGAGTCTGGGGTCCAGTGGGCTTCAGAGCCTCAACCGGGGTCAGCTCTTTTTATCCTCTTCTCTACCTCGTATCATTTTCTCTCTCTGCCTCACAAACATCATTGAGACACTGGGGACAGACAGGTATGCCACATTACACAATGTGAGCTGCCCTAGCTTACCTTTTAAGCAGAACCATATGTAAATCTCCTCCATTCCTTGGGCACCATGGAAGTCAGTCTCATGCTCCTGAGCAAAACAGTGGGGAACATTTGGATCCTGAAATGGGTGGGATCTCCGTTCTTATTAATGGTTCCAAGCTCTCAGATTCCTTCTACAAGCCTCTTCTCTTCTCACACTTTAGTCCCTTTTTCTGGAAGACATTTATCCATATCTGATGAAAGCTCCTTCTTCCTCCCCCTCTTTCCCCCTCCCTGGGTCTGGACCATATACCCATTTCCCAGCAGTTTGATAAAGTAGAAAGAAGAAAGGCAGGTCTGGGCTCTTCCACTTATTGTGTGACATTGGACAGGTTGTTTAACTTTTCAGCCTCAGTTTTCCTACACATAAAGCAAAATTCTTAAAGAATTTTTTAAATTTTATTTTAGAGAGATCTAGGGGGTAGAGGGGCGGAGGGAGGGGGAGAGAGAGAGAGAGAGAGGTGGGGGGGGGATCCTAAGCAGACTCAATGCTCAGCGCAGAGCCTGACATGAGGCTTGATCCCACAACCCTGGGATCATGATCTGAGCCAAAACCAAGAGTCAGACACTCAACCAACTCAGCCACCCAGGCGACCCAAGCAAAATTCTTAAACCTATCTCATAGGCAGTGAGAAGGTCAGCCCAGCGAATACATATAAATGTGATAGCATGGTGTCTGGCTCAGTACATGCTCCATAAGTGTTAGTTTCTTTTGTGAGGGGAAGGGGGGGATTTGCTTACTTTCGTTGACTTATTCACTCATCAAATACTGGGAGTCTTCCATGTGCCAAATTGGATAGAACAATGCCTATCTCCCAGGATTATATATAAATAAATAATGTTTGCAACGCTCTTAGTTTTGTGCTTGACGTGTCGAGGCAGGTATTGACTACATGGAAGTCACTATCATGATTATCGGCCCACTAAGTGAAGAGCTCTGCTTCTGTCCTGTGCATTTAGAGTGGAGCTACTGGGGTTATTCATGAAGCC
Source organism: Puma concolor (assembly GCF_028749965.1). NCBI lineage: Eukaryota > Metazoa > Chordata > Mammalia > Carnivora > Felidae > Puma > Puma concolor. The sequence continues at coordinate 81,005,862 of NC_141674.1, forward strand.
TGCTCAGAATTGTATCAGCATCCATAGAGAATTCCTCAAAATACACCTTTCTCTTCCCCACCCACCCTCAGCCATAACCACTGCACTAATGACTTGCTGGAGGCAGTCGAAATAGGAGTGGTGCTGCCAGTCCCCACGGTCCAGAATAATGCCCAGGTTTCCCTCTCACGAAGGGTGACGGTGACGGAAATCAACATTCACATCCAAACCCATGATCAGACCACCAGAAAGGACTGTAGCCTGAAGTTAAGGACACATGCCCTGCACAGCAATGCATTTGGCCCCTCTTTTCCTTACCTAGAACTCATTTTCTGGCTCTTCACACCCATTTTCAGCAGTCCAGGGCCACTGTGTCACCTCCTACCAAGGGCAGCTGGGACTTTTTCCAACAACACTGGTTCAAAGGGCATCGGACCCAAGGAATTACCATGTGCTTCACTGTAAGTCTCTTTTCACAAGTCAGAGCAACCATGAAGCAACCCCTTAATGTCCTTCGTACCTTCTCATCATGGCATGCTCTAACCACACTCAGGAAATATGCTGAGGGAGATGGCCCATGTTTTTAACTTTGGTTTATGAAAATTACCTTTGAAGTTAGCAAAATGCAGTTTCCTCGTAAGTAAGCAGGTGACACATGAAAATACTGCTCTGAACAGCACCTGATATGGGGCTGTGGCAGCTTCAGACAGACTATGTTCTTCTCATCCACGAGCTTGTGTCTGCTGCGGGTGCCACGCTTGCTGGGCCACCGAGGCTGGGCCTGCCGTCATCTGTGATTCAGGGCCAGGAGTGGGGCTGAGTTGGGGAAGGCGGTTCAGAATGGAAGACGGAACTTAGTTCTCAGCATTACCCTAAGTGCTTAAGAAATGTAAACGTTATTTAACCCATCCTGTAGGTGACGGGGATTAAGGAGCACATTTGTTGTGATGAGCACCGGCTGTTCTAAGGAAGTGTAGAATCACTATATTGTACACCTGAAACTAATATTACATTGTATATTAACTGGGATTTAAATAAAAATTTTTAAAAATGTAAGATGATAGATTAAGTTTCAACATTTCCCAAATTCATTTAGCATGGGAAATGAAATTAATCCATGAAGTAGCTCCTACCCCAAATCTAATCTTCCTCATGATGGAAAGCAGGTTTCTTCATGTCATTTCTCTCTATCTGAGACTGCTTCTGGAACAGCTATTGTCAAAAGGCTCAGACCGCCCACCTCGGAATTTGTGCCTTCCCCTCCATACCCTTCTAAGCAAGACCGTGACTGTGAGGACATTCCTCTCCTGTCATCCCCCAGTCGTCTTTGTCTTCGACATTGAGACTAGTTTGGGAGGAAGGAGTGATTGGTGGCCAGGGACTAAAGGATGTATTTGCAGACAACAACCTGAAAGATGCACATCATAGTGGTTGAGGAAATAAAGGCCCCTTCGATGCCCCAGTCACTGATTCATGTTCTGCTGCAGGCTGGAATCTGACAGTGCTTTGGGCCCCCCGACTTCCATGTGTCATCCTTGCCTGACTTCATATGGGTGTGAATCTCAATCACAAAGTCAGGTGTGTAGAAAATACTGTATCGTGTCTCTTAACCTAATTTCTGACTTGAGCTCCATTATACTGGACTGGAAGTAAATTTCAGCTGTTACTCTTGGGCTATCCCCCCATGGGCTTTTAGGAGATTTCAGGTGTCCCCAAGTATTAGTACACATGGGTTGCCCTTAGACATCCACCCTTCCTCTTCATGACATCCCATCTTCAGGCTTTGTTTTGGGGAGCAGGAATCTTTTGCGAGTCTCCTCATGGTCCTGTCTGCCTGGATGCGTAGTGGTCAGATAACCAACCTTCCTGCTTTGTGTGAGACGGTTCAGGTTTTAGCCCTGAAAGCCTGTGTCTCTGGAAGTCCTTCGCTCCTGGCAAACGCAGACCCTAGGAGTGAGCACTTCCCGTTAGAGTCTTGCCTCTTCTTCATGCTCTGCTGAGAAAAGGGAGACCTAGTGTCCCGGGTCAGGACCCACAGATCTCTTTTCCCTCTTTCCTTCAGCCCAGGGGAGTCTCATCTTCTAATCTAGGGGTGGAAGAAGACCTACACGCTCACCTATGGCTCCGAGACGTTTAGTTCATATCGAGAATCCCCTTCCTTCACCTTCTCCACTGGTAGGTAAGAGCTAAAGAGCTTAAAATTTTGGAAAGCAAAAGCTAGTAAGAGTTGCCAACTGGGTGTCCTCATGCCCCCAGCCCTCAATTGCCCCCTAATCTCACGTAAGGGAATGAGTGCACAGCCTGAGTCCTCCTGGAGTGGGGGACGTGGAGAAGAGGAAAAGGAGAAAGTACACAGGGAAAAGAAACAGGCCAAGAGAGCAGAGGAAGAGGAAGCTGCCACACCTGTATTTGTGGTCGCTGGACACTCCTTCCATTTACAGTGTCATTTCTATAGATGGTTGAGGAGCAAGGTCTGAAACTAGAAGGGGAAACAAGGAGTCTGGGTTCAGTTTGCTTCCTTATCTAGGTGGGGCCAGACGGTTCCTAAAAGTTTTGGCAGGTGGATCCAGGCTTTGACAGTTCGTCAAGTGGGTTCCTCTTCACCCTCCTTTTGCCTTTTACAGAAAGCCTCAGTTGGCGTCGGGCTGGGGCAGGGCAGCGAGGAGCATTTGCTATACTTGCATTCATCCGGGCAGTGAGACAGCTGAGGCCAAATGCCTTCATCAGGACGCATCTCAGTGGGGGCAGGGAAAGGCAGTCGGGGTCTGTCTGCTGTGCCCGTGTCTTGCCTCCATCAAGGTGGCAACAAAGAAGCTTGGTGAGGTCCCAAGAACACGAGGCTGCTGACCTGGCTCAGTGCCCTGCCCCTAGCCCCGACCTTGTCTGTGGATGGAAGGGTGATTGAATACGAGGGTCTGAAGTTTCTCAGTACCAGCCCTGGCTTCATGCCGCCCTCACACAGCTTTTAGCATCTGCTAAGACTAGCAGGGAGGCAATAAAGAAAGCAGAAATTCCGGCTCAAAAGAGCTACCCTTTCTCGTTAGAGCTGCATTACTTTCTCGTTAGAGCTGCACTAACCAACACCTCAGGCGGACTTCCAGGGAAACTGCTTTCTGAGAAGTGACCATGGACAGAGGATGCTAATGTGGAAGGGCTGATAGTCTTTCGAAGCTTCAGAAGGAAAAGATCTGTAATTACAGTAAGCGTCTTTAAGCAAATGCATTTTTCTTAAGAGTTTTTGTGCTACAACCTGGGCCGAGCTATTGTACAAACCAGTAATCATTCTCTGCAAGCAGTGACCTTTCCATTGAGCACCAGGCTCTCTGTCACTAGGCCTTTCCATGCAGGTCAGTCTTTGCCTTAGCAGCCCCAAGCCCACCAAAAACGTGTTCGTGAAGGGACACTTGACTTAAAATTATCTGCCCAAACCGTGCAGTATATGAAAACATGTAAACATTCCCATTTCTGCACTCTGTGTCCTCTTGGCGTTTCCACGGTCGTGCGCTTCAGATCAGAGATGCGTGACATTCTTTTATGGTTCTAAAGAACCAGTCTTCTAAAGTCTATAGATAATAGCCATTTATTGAGTTTTTACAGTATGCCAGGCACCATGGTAGACATCCTACATGCAGTCTGACTTCATCCTCTCGGGGATGCTCCGTATCAGGTGGTGTTACCCTCTTTGTACAAACGAGAAAGCTGAGGCCTACCCAGAGGTTGAAGAGCTTATCTAGGGTGATGGCACTACGATGTGGTGATCCGTAGGACTGCAGTACTGTACCTTAGTGGTTTCATGGTGCTGCCTGGAGTTGCTTGTCAAGGAGAAGGGTAAAGGGGAGAGGAAACCAGTGGTCTCCACTAAAAGCGACAGCCCATCTATTTAATCTCTATCTAATAAAGCCCCAAGTCAAAAAAACAGAACAAGCATTTCCCATTTCATGGATCCACAAGTTGCATCTTGCCTTATGGAAGATCAAGCCTCCCTTCTGCCTTAGTCATTCCCTCCACTGAATATGCACGGGTCAAAGGAGATAAATGGACAGGAGAGCCCTTTGTGATGGTCAAGGGCATATTGGACCAAGGCAGCACTTCCTTCAAAGCTCTGTATCCTGGACACGCCTCATCAATTTTAATGAAATTGTTGTTCTGGTGGGTTTGCTTTGCAGAGTGCCAATGACAGGTCAGGTTCAGCAAGATGCGGGTGCCTGATTTGGCTTTTTCTGGATTTGTGGGAAGAAGGGGCATTGCCTGTGAAGACCTAATCCATGTTTGTCACCTATATCTGGTCACTTGACCTGTTGAGATTTCCATTTCCTCATCAGTAAAAGAAGAGGATGTTCCTGGGTGATGTCTAGGGTGCCTTTTAATCCTAACATTCTACCGAAAGAACAAAGGTAACAAAGATCTGAGTTTGGGTTTTGTGTGAGGAAATATTATTTAGAAAACATTCTTGGGTTGCCAAAAGCAAACCTTTATCATTCAACAAACGTTAGCTTCACAGAGAGAGTTGGGTCTCTGGAAGAGCATCTGAGCAGAAGGAACAGCATTAGAGGGATCGGGAGGGGCCCTGCAGACACTGTAAAGAATAACAATGAAACTCACTAAAATCAGGAGGTGGGACAAAGTGTGCAGGAGACTCTCATCTTCCTTTTTTTTTTTTTTTTTTTTTTTTTTTAGAAATTACTCTCTGGAGAGTCAGAATCTCCTTTAAACCTCTATCTTTATTCTTTTTTTTTTTTTTTAATTATTGAAGTCTGGTTGACACATGGTGTCATGTTAGTTTCAGGTGTACCCCATAGCGATTGCACAGCTCTGTGGTATCCTGTGCTCCCACAAGTACAATTACTTTCTGACACCACACACCCTATTAAAGTACCATTGACTCTATTCCCTATGCTGTGCCTTTCATCCCCATGACTTACTCATTCCCTAACTGAAGTCTGTGTCTCCCACTCCCCCTCACCCATTTTGCCCCCCTCCCCCTCTGGCAACCATCAGTTCTCTGTATTTTCGGGTCTGTTTCTGCTCTTTGTTTTGTTTTTTAGATTCCATATATAAGTGAAATCATATGCATTTCTTTGTTTGACTTATTTCACTCAGCATAATACCCTCTAGGTCCATCCATGTCACAAATGGAAAAGATTGCATTGTTTTTTTTTATAACTGAGTAACATTTCATGATGTATATATGCTACACCTCCTTTACCCATTTATCTGTTGATGAACACTTGGATTGCTTCCGTATCTTGGCTATTATAAATAATGCTGCAGTAAACATAGGGGCACATCGATCTCTCCAAATTAGTGTTTTCGTCTTCTTTAGGTGAATATGTAATAGTGGAATAACTGGATAATGTGGTATTTCTGTTTTTGATTTTTTGAGAAAACTCCATACTGTTTTCCACAGTGGCTGCACCAATTTATGTTCCTTCCCACCACCAGTACACAAGGGTTCTTTTTTCTTCACATCCTTGCCAATACTTATTTCTTGTCTTTTTGATTCCAGCCATTCTGACAGGGGTGAGGTGATACCTCATTGTGGTTTTGATTTGTATTTCCCTGATGATGAGTGTTGTTGAGCATCTTTTCACGTGTCTGTTGGCCATCTGGATGTCTTTGGAAAAATGTGTATTCAGGTCCTCTGCCCATTTTTTAATTGAGTGATTTGGTTTTTTGTGTGTGTTGACTTAGTATAAGTTCTTTATATATTTTGAAAAGTAACCCCCTACTAGATATAGCATTTGCACATATCTTCTCCCATTCAGTAGGTTTCCTTTTGTTGTTGATAGTTTCCTTTGCTGTGCAAAAGCTTTTTATTTTTCCTGTAGTCTCAATAGATTATGTTTGCTTTTTGTTTCCCTTACCTTCAGAGACATGTCTAGAAACATGTTGCCGAGGCCGATGTCAGAGATTACTGTCTCTTTCTGCTAGGAGTTTTATGGTTTCAGGTCTCACATTTAGGTCTTTAATCCATTTTGAGTTTAGCTTTGTGTGTAAGAAAATGCTACAGTTTCACTCTTTTGCACAGAACTCTCTAGTTTTCCCAGCACCATTTATTGAAGAGTCTGTCTTTTCCCAGTTAAATATTGTTGTCTCCTTTGTTGTAGATGAATTGACCATATAAGTGTGGGTTATTTCTGGGCTCTCTGTTCTATCCATGTGTCTATTTTGTGCTGTACCATACTGATTTTATTATTATAGCTTTGTAGTGTATATTGAAATCTAGAATTGTGATACCTCCAGCTTTGTTCTTTCTCAAGATTGCTTTGGCTATTTGGGGTCTCTTGTGGTTCCACAGACATTTTAGTATTATATGTTCTAGTTCTGTGAAAAATATTATTGGTATTTTAGTAGGGATTGTATTGAATTTGTAGATCGCTTTGGGCAGTATGGACATTTTAACAATATTGATTCTTCCATTCCATGGTTGTGGTATGTCTTTCCATTTGTTTCTGTGTCTACAGTTTTTTTCATCAGTGTTTTATAATTTTCTAAAATCAGGTCTTTCACTTCCTCACCTAAGTTTATTCTTAGATATTTTATTTATTTTGGTACAAGTGTAAATGGAATTGTTTTCTTAATTTCTCTTTCTGCTACTTTGTTATTAGTATATAGAAATGAAACATTTCTATATACTAATTTTGTATCCTGAAACTTTACTGAATTTATTTATTCTACTAGTTTTTTGGTGGAGTCTTAAAGGCTTTCTGTGTACAGTATTATGTCATCTGCAAATAGTGACAGTTTACTTCTTCCTTACTAATTTGGATGCCTTTTCTTTTTCTTGTCTGTTTGCTGTCGCTAGGACTTACTTCCAGTCCTTTGTGGTTTTTTCCCCAGTACTTTATTTGAAAGAAGTGGTAAGAGTGGACATCCCTGTCTTGTTCCTGATTTTAGAGGGGAAGCTGTCAGTTTTTCACCATCAAGTATGCTACTAGCTGTGGGTTTTCATATATGGCTTTTATTAGGTTGAGGTATATTCCCTGTAAACCCATTTTCTTTTTTGTTGTTGTTGTTTTAAATTTTTTAAAATTTTTTAATATGAAATTTATTGTCAAATTGGTTTCCATACAACACCCAGAGCTCATCTCAACAGGTGCCCTCCTCCATGCCCATCACCCACTTTCCCCTCCTTTCCACCCCCCCATCAACCCTCAGTCTATTCTCAGTTTTTAAGAGTCTCTTATGGTCTAAACCCATTTTATATATATATTTTTTTAACGTTTATTTATTTTTGGGACAGAGAGAGACAGAGCATGAACGGGGGAGGGGCAGAGAGAGAGTGAGACACAGAATCGGAAACAGGCTCCAGGCTCTGAGCCATCAGCCCAGAGCCCGACGCGGGGCTCGAACTTACGGACCGCGAGATCGTGACCTGGCTGAAGTCGGACGCTTAACCGACTGCGCCACCCAGGCGCCCCTCTAAACCCATTTTAGATGAGAGTTTTTATCATGAACAAATGTTGAATTTTGTCGAATACTTTTTCTGCATCTATTGAGATGATCATATTTTTTTTTTATCTTGATGTTGTTAATGTAGCGTATGATATTGATTGATTTGTGGATATTTGAACCATCCTTATAACCCTGGAATAAACCCCACTTGGTTGTGATAAATGATCCTTTTAAGTATTGTTGAATGCAGTTTGCTATTATTTTGTTGATCATTTTTTGTTCAACAGGGATCTTGGCCTGTGGTTTTCTTTTTGTGTGTGGTGTCTCTGTCTGGTTTTGGTATCAGGGTAATGCTGGCCTCATAGGACTTATCTGAGAGCTTTCCTTCCTCTTATTTTTTGGAACACTTTGAGAAGAATTGGTATTAACTCATCTTTAAATGTTTGGTGGAATCACCTGTGATTCCATCTGGTCCTGGATTTTTGTTTGTTGGTGGTTTTTGATTAGCAATTCAATTGTGTTACTATTAATTGATCTTTTCAGATCTTCTGGTTTTTTCCTGATTCACTTTTGGAAGATTGCATGTTTCTAGGAATTTATCCATTTCTTCTAGGTTGTCTAATTTGTTGGTTTGTAATTTTTCATAGTAGTCTCTTAAAACCCTTTGTATTTCTGTGGCGTCAGCTCTTTTATTTCTGATTTTATCTATTTGGGTCAACTTTTTCCATGATGAGTCTGGCTAAAAGTTTATCAATTTTGTTTATCTTTTCAAAGAACCAGCTCTTGGTTTCATTGATCTTTTCTATTTTTTTAAATCTCTATTTTATTTGATATGATGTTTATTATTTCCTTCCTTCTACTAACTTTGGGTTTTGTTCTTTTTCTAGTTCCTTTAGAACTAGAACCTGTAAGGTTTGGTTGGGGTTTTTTTGAGATTTTTCTTGTTTCTTGAGATCGGCCTATATCACTATGAACTTCCCTGTTAGAACTGTTACTGATGTATCCCAGAGATTTTGGACTGTTGTGTTTTCATTTTTATTTGTCTTTACATATTTTTAATGTTTTGGGGTGGGGTTTTTTGTTTTGTTTTTTGTTTTTGTTTTATTTTATTTTTTTGAGAGAAAGAGACAGAACCCAAGCTGCGGAGGGGCAGAGAGAGAGGGAGACAGAATCTGAAGCAGGCTCCAGGCTCTGAGGTGTTAGCACAGAAACTGACACAGGGCTCGAACTCCCAAACTGCTAGATTATAGCCTGAGCCGAAGTTGGACGCTTCACCAACTGAGCCACCCAGGCACTCCGTCTTAATATATTTTTAAATTTCCTCTTTGACTTCTTCATTGACTCACTGGTTGTTTAGTAGCATGTTGTTTAGCCTCCAAGTGTTTGTGTTTTTTCCAGTTTTTTCTTGTAATTGATTTCTAATTTCATACTGTTGTGGTCCAAAAAGATGCATGATATGATTTCAGTCTTTTTAAATCTGTTGAGATTGGTTTGGTGGCCTAACGTGTGATCTGTCCTGGAGAATGTTCCACGTATACTTGAAAAGAATATGTATTCTGTTGGTTTTGGATGGAATATTCTGTATATATCTCTTAAGTCCATCTGGTTTACTGTGTCAATCACAGTTTCCTTAATGATTTTCTGCCTGAATATCTATCCACTGATGTAAGTGGGGTGTTAAAGTCACTACTATTATCGTATTACTGTCAGTTTCTCCCTTTATGTCTATTAATATCTGCTTTGTATGTCTAGGTGCTCCGACATTGAATACATAGATAGTCATGATTGTTAAATCCTCCTGTTGGATTGATCCCTTTATCATCATGTAATGCCCTTTTTCATTTCTTGTTACAGCCCGTGTTTTAAAGTCTATTTTGTCTGATACAAGTATTGCTATCCTAGTTTGTTTGTTTTTTCCTCTTCCATTTGCATGGCAGATATTTTCCTATCCTTTCACTTTGAGTCTGTATATGTCTAGGTCTGAAGTGAGTCTCTTGTAGGCAGTATATAGATAAGTCTTAGTTTTTAATCCATTGTGCCACCCTATGACTTTTGATTAGAACAATTAGACCACTTACATTTAAACAATTTATTGACTTGTTGCCATTTTGTTGTTTTTGTAGTTCTCCTCTGTTTCTTTTTCTCTGACTCTCGTTATGATTGATGACTTTCATTAGTGTTACATGTGGTTTTCTTTCTCTTTATTTTGTGTGTATCTATTATAGGGTTTGTAGTTACCATGAAGTTCATATATAATATCCTAAGTATAAAGCAGTCTATACTAAGTTGATGGTCCCTTAAGTTCAAACACATTCTAAAAGAACTTTTTTTTTTTACTCCTCCCCAATATTTTATGTATATGTTGTCCTATTTTACATCTTTTTTTTAAAAAAAATTTTTTTTTCAACGTTTATTTATTTTTGGGACAGAGAGAGACAGAGCATGAACAGGGGAGGGGCAGAGAGAGAGGGAGACACAGAATCGGAAACAGGCTCCAGGCTCTGAGCCATCAGCCCAGAGCCCGACGCGGGGCTCGAACTCACGGACCGCGAGATCGTGACCTGGCTGAAGTCGGACGCTTAACCGACTGCGCCACCCAGGCGCCCCTACATCTTTTTGTTTTGTGAGTCCTCTTACTAATTTCTTTAGGTATAATTGATTTTACTACTTTTGTCTTATAACTTTAATGTTAGCTTTATAAATGATTGCTCTACTCCATTTACTATATGTTTGCTTTTTTAAAAAGTGTTCATTTCGAGAGAGAAAATACTGAGTGGGGGAAGGGCAGAGAGAGAGAGGGAGAGAGAATCCCAAGCAGGCTCCATACTCAGGGTAGAGCCAGACATGGGGCTTGATCTCACAATTGTAAGATCATGGGGGCACCTGGGTGGCTCAGTTGGTTGAGCTTCCGACTTTGGCTCAGGTCATGATCTCACAGCCTGTGAGTTCAAGCCCCGTGTCAGGCTTTGTGCTGACAGCTGAGAGCCTGGAGCCTGTTTCAGATTCTGTGTCTCCCTCTCTCTCTGACCTTCCCCCATTCGTGCTTTGTCTCTCTGTGTCTCAAAAATAAATAAACATTAAAAAAAATAAAAAACAAAAACCAATTGTAAGATCATGACCTGAGCTGAAACAAGAGTCAGACACTTAACCGACTGAGCCATCCAGATGCCCCTGTTTGTTTTTACCAGTGAAACTTTTTCCTTTTGCAACTGTCTTACTTCTAGCTATGGCCTTTTGTTCTCCACTTAAAGGAGTTCCTTCAATGTTTCTTGTAAGGCCAGTTGTGTGGTGATTAACTCATTTAACTTTTCTTTGTCTGGAAAACTCTCTATTTCTCCTTTACTTTTGAATGATAACCTTGCTGAGTAGAGTATTCTTGGTTGTAAGTTTTTTTCCTTCCAGCTCTTTGAATATATCATGCCACTCCCTTCTAGCATGCATAGTTTTTGCTAAACATCAATGGATAGTCTTATGGGTTTCTCTTGTGTGTTACTAATTGCTTCTCTATTGCTGTTTTTAAAATTCTCTCTTTATCCTTAACTTTTGACAATTATGTGTCATGGTGTGGATCTCCCTGGGTTCCTCTTGTTTGGAACTCTCTGTGCTTCCTGGATGTTTGTTTTCTACCCCAGGTTAGGGAAGTAGTCAGCCATTATATCTTCAAATAAGTTTTCTACCCCTTTCTATCTCTTGTCTCCTTCTGGGACCCTTATAATGTTTATTTACTTGAAGTTGTCCAAGAGATCCCTTAGTCTGTCCTCATTTTTAATATTCTTTTTCCTTTTTGCTATTCAGGTTGGACGCCTCCCACTCTAATCTGTCTTCCAGATCACTGACCATTCTTCCATATCTTCTAATCTACTGTTGATACCCTCTAGTGTGTTTTTTACTTCAGTTATCATATTTTTCAACTCTGATTGGTTCTTTTTTATGTTTTCCATCTTTTTGTTGAAGTTTTTACTGAGTTCTTCCACTCTTCTCTCCAGTCTGGTGAGTGTCTTTATGACCATTACTTTGAACTCTTTATCAGGTAGATTGATTATCTCCATTTTATTTAGTTCTTTTTCTGAGTTTTTTTTTTTTTTCCTTTCATTTGGAGCATGTTCGTCTGTCTCCTCAGTTTGCTTGACTTTCTATTTGTGTTTCTATGAATTAGACAGAACAGCTACTTCTCCTAAACTTGAAAGAATGGTCTTGTGTATGGTGATCCCCTGGGGTGAAAGACCACCCATCTTTCACCACCAGTGTTGCCTAAACTTAAGATACAGTGTTAAATAAACAAATAAAACCAGTAAGTGATCTTTTAACATTTTTTTTTCTTTTAACATTTTTAATGCTGAGTTTAGAAAGATTCTTTTAGAAACCTAAGGATAATTTATGAAGATACATTTGCCTAAAATTCAGATATTCCTTTACTTCCAGTTTAGTTTCATTTTCTTCTGGTGAAGTGAAATTAACATTAGTATTTTTATTTAAAATAACATAGGGAAGGGTGCCTGATTGGCTCAGTCAGTGGAGCATGTGACTCTTGATCTCAGGGTTGTGAGTTTGAACCCCATGTTGAGCATGGAGATTACTTAAAAATAAAATCTTTAGGGGTGCCTGGGTGGCTCAGTCAGTTAAGCATCTGATTTCAGCTCAGGTCATGATCTCACAGTTTATGGGTTCAAACCCTGCATCAGGTTCTGTGTTGACAGAACAGAGCCTGGAGCTTGCTTTGGATTCTTTGTCTCCTTCTTTGTCTGCCCCTCCGCTGCTCATTTGCTCTCTCTCGCTCTCTTGCTGTCTCTCTGTCTTTCTCGCTCTCTCAAATAAACATTAAAAAAAATTAAAATCTTTAAAAATATATAAACAAATAGAAATAAAATAACACATAGAGTGTTCCATTTTATAACATATGTTTGCCCATCCACTCTTCCTTCCTTTTGTCTGGTATACTTGCAGAGAAATGTTGGGGTACGGTCCACATGATGTTAGCAATGGTTATTTCTGAGGAGTGGGACCAGAGTGATTGCCTTGCTTTCTTTTAAAAAAAATTTTTTCTAATATTTATTTTTGAGAGAGAGACACACAGAGTGTGAGCAGGGAAGGGGCAGAGAGAGAGGGAGACACAGAATCCGAAGCAGGCTCCAGGCTCTGAGCTGTCAGCACAGAGTCTGACATGGGGCTCGAACCCACGAACCATGCGATCATGACCTGAACTGAAGTCGGACGCTTAACCGACTGAGCCACCCAGGCGCCCCTCCTTGCTTTGTCTCTCTGTTGCTTAATTTTTTAATAACGGGCATAGAATAATAAAGCCATTATTCTAAAAATGAGCAAAGAGCAAATAAATTTAAAGAGAACAAACCAGACAGCACTGCCATGGCTCTGCAGGCAGCACAGCTCTCAGCATAGGTACGGTCCTTTTTCCATCCACCTCCCACCTGGCCCCCACCCTGGAGGAGACTGGCAGATTTCCCCTGCTCACCATCTCATTGAGCTTTTGCAGCTAGTGACTACTGAACTCCTGAATGGCTCTGAAGGGTGGCTGCAAGGCCCTGGAAGGCCCAGAGGCTATTTGTGTGTACACCTCACTGGGCATGCGTTCCTGCCAAAAACAGAGCTCAAGATGAAACAGGCTTGGGATGCTTCCTGCAAGTTTTACTGTAATCCCAAGGAAGGATGCTTGGATGTATGGGGATGTATCTGGGCTCAGGTTTCGCTGTATTTCTTTTAGTTTTGAGCGAAGTGTGAATACCAGGGTTATTTATTCACCATCCAGTCTCTCAAGTTTGTTTTAGGAGTTCTTGTTGAATTTTGAGTTGATAAATATCAGAACTTTATGAGGAAGGCATGCCAGAAGTAAATCTGGCTATTCATGGCATGTTGTTTGCCACATGCCTTCCTGCCTATGCGGAGGGAAACTCTGTTTACCTTTTTGAAGAGTCAGTAGAACCTCAGGTTCACATCTTCTCCAGTAAAAGAAGGAACCACTTCAGTTTAGTGGGGGGACAAACGGCTGCCCTTAGCTGAGGAAGGACACAGGGCTGAACTGTGCTGGCTTCAGTTTTGACTTAAGGAGCAAAAATGTTCCTTCTGCCAAAGGTGCGATTAACGTTCTTGGACAACTCTCAGAGTCAATTACGGAGGTAACCCAGCTTTTCTGTCACCTAAAAGTATACTTCAGTCTCTTTCATTTTTCTTCAGTGATTAGCATTTTCTGTAAAAGGGGGATAATAGTACCCGTGGTGATGACTTCAGTGAATGGTCATAAACCGATGAGATTACATAACATGATAACAGGAGGGTGACTCGTCCACTACAAAGTAGAGGGCAAACATAAAGCATTTTTAACACAGAACTTAAGAGCAGGCAGACGCCTTTTACAAGCTGTGGAACAGGGCAACTGAGAAGTGACATTACTTGGTGGCGGCCACGCGGCCAGTCTTTGGAGGCAATGTGATTGGAACCCAGCCTCTTTCCACTGAGCCTTCCTGCCCCATCCTTACTCCGTCTTCACGATACATCTCATGAGAGCACCACTTTGTTATTTGGAGACTTCTGGAAGGAAAAGCACAAAGAACAGCTCACAGTAAATGTTTTCCTGAATGAGTCAGAGATCTACTACGTGGGAGTGATGCAACATGGGTTGCATGTGCAAGCCCCAGGGGCGTGCTACCTCACCTCTCTGTGCTGTAGTTTCCTCAACAACCTTATCATCCAGCTGGGGTTTTCAGACGAGTAAATGAGGTAATGCATTCAGGGGAATATAGAATAAGAACAGGGGTTGGCACATTGTGTTACTCCATGAATACTTGCCATTATTACTATTTATTATTATTATTAATTTGCACACAGAAGTTTCACTTGTGTGAAACTTTGCCTGCTGACAGCAAAAGAAAGAAAGAAAGAAAAAGACCGCAGAAACGAATTAGGAAACTGCCATCAGGACTATGGCAAACCATTTGGGATATATTGCTAAGGTGCGTCTTGATGTGGGGTGCAGGGGAGCCGAGAACCTTGGGAAGAATCCTACAAGTATTACGATTCCTAATGATCTTGTTTCCTCCCCAGAGAAGGGCTCCTTTTCACTGGGCCTGGCCCCTGGCTTGTGACTGCTAATGGCACCAGCGTGCTTAGTGGATGGATGATTGCACCGTATTTATGCATAATTTAAGCAGAGCCCAGTAGACACTGTGGAGGTGCTTAGGGCTCCCCAAAGTCTTAGGTGAGAGGAGGTACGGGGCTTGGTAGCTAAATAGGAGACAGTGATGAGGGGAGAGCTGCCCTGGGAGAGCTTCCAGAAGCACAGGCTGAAAATGACAGGACTCCTGAAACTTTCTGTCTCTCCCCTTGCTCCACAGGATGGCATTTCAGCCTCACTGAGGTCCAGCTCAGGACTCCTCCAGACCCATTTCCCAGCACAATCTCTTCTGGGCACTTCGGTCTCATTCACCGCCTCCTGCTGCTGCCTCAGCCCCTGCCTATCCCAGTTTTCTGCAGGGAACAGTCAACTTCACCAGCTATGCGCCACTTCTGTGAGCTCTTCCTCACTGCTCCCCTCCCGCCTGCTCCTTCCTCCCCGCCACCCCCAGCCTGTGCTTCTCCTCCATGTTACTTTCACATTCGTTCCTGAGTTAGAATTCATTGTTCGCCAGTCCTCACTGCCATGCAGGACCTTCCTTGTCTGTGTCCTTCCCCACACCCTCCCCACCTGCTTGTGACAGTCCTTGAAAGCTGGAAAGCTAATCACACCACATCTAGAGGGGTCTCTAATCCCAGGCAAGGGAGTGAGAAATGGAGATGTAATATTGAGGCGCTCCCATCGTCGAGTTGGAAATCTTTCTTTTCCGTTTGATTTCAAGACGCAGAAGTATCCACTTGTTTGGTGGCACTAAAGAAACGTGCACACTTAATGTTGTCTGGTAACAAATTAGGAGCCTGAAACCACTACCTCTTGTCTTGCTTAAAGATTAGCCTTCTGGGGTGCCTGGGTGGCTCAGTCGGTTAAGCGTCCGACTTCAGCTCAGGTCACGATCTCACGGTCCGTGAGTTCGAGCCCCGCGTCAGGCTCTGGGCTGATGGCTCAGAGCCTGGAGCCTGCTTCCGATTCTGTGTCTCCCTCTCTCTCTGCCCCTCACCCATTCATGCTCTGTCTCGAAAAGAAATAAACGCTAAAAAAAAAAATTACAATAAAGATTAGCCTTCAGGATCTCCTGATTAACACTCACAACCAACAAAACATGTTAACCCAGTCCTTATTATATCCAGTCCTTTCCACACATTGTTAGGGTCTGCAAATTGGCTTAGCTCGTTCACCCCAAGTTCCATCAGCCCAGGCAAATACAAATGCTCTGAGCGAGGACTCACCACCTCGAACATTTAGGGCAGTCCATCTTCCAGCTGCCTGACAAGGAAGCAGCATCTACTGAGAGTAAATATAAATTAATGCTGAAACTGCAGGAATTTTCAGTCCATATCCTGTGTCTCGAGTGATGCTTCCCTCCTCCAGCTATTCATTCAGACATTAATTCTAGGTCTCTCTGTTGCACTCAGGGTTGAACCTTGTGGTAAAATACTAGTGGTGTAGCAACTGCAGGAAGGCATATCTAATTTCCCCGTCAGAGTGGTTTTAATGCTCTCTTTCAGTGGGCATGAAACATGAAAGAAAAGATCAATGGTTATAGGCCCCCAAAAATCTGCAGAGTCAACACATGTGCGAGAAATTACCATTTTAACCTTGAATCATTTTAGCCAAGAAGCAGAATCTATTTTTACTTCTTATGACCAGTAGTGCTGAACTGACCATGGGATGTTGATCCGAAGGGAAAGGAAGGCCTCGTGAAAACTGTAGTCCCCAGTGTAAATTGGGAAGTACACGGAGAACCCCAGTTTAGAGGCCGGAAGTGGTGGGGTGGTGAGCTGGGGACAGAGCCTCACGGCAAAGAAAGACCTGGCTGGGCCCTGGAATGTGGTCTGGGAAGCCAGGCCTGCCCTTTCTGGATCTCTGAGAGTGTGAGGGATCAAAGCCCAGGGATAAAGAAACCCTGGGCCCTTTCCACACCTCCTCAGGGCTGAAAGAGAGGCCTGTGTTTCCCAGTTGTAAATGAGGTCATCCTTGGCGAGGTCTGGATGATAATAGCTCCCCTTTACTACGAGCTTTCTGTGCGCGCTAGGCGCTTTGCTGACTGCTTTATAGGGAATATGTTCTTTAATCCTCCCGACGCCCCCTTGCAGTAGGTGCTATAACTCACTTATAGATGAGGAAATGGAAGTCGGAGAGAGGTTAAATCACTTGCCCAAGACTGACAGCCGGTGGGTGGCAGAACTGGGATTTGAACCCAGAGACTGCCTGGCTTACCTTAACCACCATGCTTTTAAATAGCACTTTGTCCTAATGAAAACTGATTGTGTAATGTCCGGAAAGTTAGAATTAAAAAAAAAAAAAAAAAAAAACATTTACCAGGGGATCTGGAGAAATGCCCTTGATCTTGGTTTCTGGTCTCTAAAAGAAGAATTATGTTATTCTTTATCCACCTACCATACAAAAGTATTTTCAGGATAATGAGTTGGTCATCAGGGCTCATAGAATCTTAGATGACTGAAGATGCTAAGCAAAGAGCAAATGAGTTTCCACCTCCCTACTCAAGACTTAAGTCCCCAAACTGGGGCCGGCTTTAGTTTTGTTTTTTTTTTTAATATTTACTTATTTTGAGAGAGAGAGGGCATGCCTGTGCATGCATGTGTGCAAGGGCACAAGCAGGGGCATAAGTGGGGGAAGGGACAGAAAGAAAGGAGGAGAGAGAATCCCAAGCAGGCTCCACACTGTCAGCACAGAGCCTGGCATGGGGCTTGATGCCATAAACCATGAGATCATGACCTGAGCCGAAATCAGGAGTCAGACACAACCAACTGAGCCACCCAGGTGCCCCTGGGGCAGCTTTCTGCAACAACCAGTTTGGGATTTTAAAAGCAAATTTTATGTTCCATCCAAGTCAGAAACCAAAAGTTCTTTGTGGAACACCATTAAGGCATTTCTACAGGGAAGTCATCTGACATCTGACTGAAAATATCCCCTCTGAGGCAAGCAGGGTACCCTTTGGGGGGAGGTGGGTACCCAGCCTTTTGTCTTTGAAAACCAGACTTTGATCTCTAGTTGGCCTTGGTCAAGAGGGAGTTTGGTAAATTCTACCCCTTTATTCTCCGTGTCCTCTATCACTTACTCTGATTAAGAGCCGTATCACTGGGAGATGGGTTATTGCAATAGACTCCAAACTGGTTTCCCTACAGTGTTTTTGAATGGGTGTAGGAAAAGATTAATTTGTATATCAAGAGATAAAAAAAAAAAAAAAAAAAAACTTGCATCTTTTTCCTAAGCTGAAAGAAATGACAAAACCCCAACAGGTAGTATTACGGTATATTTTTCCAGAGAAGTTACAAATTCTGAGTTGTAAACTGCAGTGCAAATAGCATTTTTAAAGGTTTCAAGGGAAATATAAGAAATAGATGGTTTTGAAATTTTCATATGGTCATAAGAAGAAGGTATTTTGGAAAAAGATCCAGGAAATCTTCCCTTGTGAACATAAACACCACAAACACATACACTTGTCCTTTTTGATTCAGTTATCTCGTTTTTGAAATTTATCCTTAAGAAATTATCCAAAATCCATTGGGCGCCTGGGTGGTTCAGTTGGTTAAGCATCCCATTCAGTTGGTTGAGCTCGGGTCATGATCTCACAGTTTGTGAGTTCGAGCCCTGTGTTGGGCTCTATGCTGAGAGCTCAGAGCCTGGAGCCTGCTTCAGGTCTGTGTCTCCCTCTCCCTCTGCCCCTCCCCTGCTCACGCTGTCTCTCTCTCTCTCTCTCTCTGTCTCTTTCTCAAAAATACATAAACATTAAAAAAAATGATCCAAAATCCAGAAATTAAGATGTCCATTGCATAGTTTTTATAATAGCAAAATATTTAAAATAGTCTATATATGCCCTGTCTACACACACACACACACACACACACACACCTGACAGAATGTGTATTTATTAAAAATTAAAATTATAAAAGCCATGGAGCAACAAGAAAATGCTCATGATATAAATGAAGAAGATACGTAAAGTGATACTGTGCCACGAAAATTATATATTTTTTCATTCCTAGGATTTCTATTTGATTTGCTTTTGACTCTGTCTCTTCACTTTTCATACCAAGCTCTTCCTTCCTTATGGTCACTATTCTTTCCATTGTCTTAGCACCTTTATTTATTTTTTTTTTAAGATTTTATTTTTGGGGCGCCTGGGTGGCTTGGTCGGTTGGGCATCCAACTTCGGCTCAGGTCATGATCTCACGGCCCGTGAGTTCGAGCCCCGCGTCGGGCTCTGTGCTGACCGCTCAGAGCCTGCAGCCTGTTTCAGATTCTGTGTCTCCCTCTCTCTGACCCTCCCCTGCTCATGCTCTATCTCTCTCTGTCTCAAAAATAAATAAACGTTAAAAAAAAAATTAAAAAAAAAAAGATTTTATTTTTATTTATTTATTTTTTTAATGCTTTCTTTTTTTTTTTTTTTCAACGTTTATTTATTTTTGGGACAGAGAGAGACAGAGCATGAACGGGGGAGGGGCAGAGAGAGAGGGAGACACAGAATCGGAAACAGGCTCCAGGCTCCAAGCCATCAGCCCAGAGCCCGACGCGGGGCTCGAACTCACGGACCGCGAGATCGTGACCTGGCTGAAGTCGGACGCTTAACCGACTGCGCCACCCAGGCGCCCCGATTTTATTTTTAAAGTAGCCCTCTGGGTGGCTCAGTCAGTTAAGCATCTGACTGCGGCTCAAGTCATGATCTCACGGTTCGTGGGTTTGAGCCCCGCATCGGGCTCTGTGCTAACAGTTCAGAGCATGGAGCCTGTTTCTGATTCTGTGTCTCCCTCTCACTCCGCCCCTCCCCTGCTCACACTCTGTGTCTTTCTCTCTCTCTCTCTCTGTCAGAAAATAAACATAAAAAAAGGAAAAAAATATTTTGTTTTTAAAGTAATCTCTACACCAAACGTGGGGCCCAAATTTACAACTTCGAGATCAAGAATTGCATGCTCTCATGCTCTACCAACTGAGCCAGCCAGGTGCCCCCCAACCCCATTGTTTTAGCATCTTAAATGCACTTTCTTGAATATTTCAGATTTTTTTTCAGGGTACTGATTCTCTTGTTTGTTGTGGTGTTCTTTTCCTTGGGCCTGGGCCATCTGAAATTTTCCTATGAGCATTACTTCACTGTCTTCAAGGGTGGTTGTCTGTGGGACTCCATCATTCCCTGGCCTACGAGGATGTGGTTTTGCTTGGCCCCTGCCTAGACTCTAGTAATTTCAATGGCCCCAGGCAGATAGTGTATTTCTGTACCACTTTCCCGGGATAGTTGGTTGAGTCTGAATTTATGCTGAGAGTTCAGTTCCCTAACAAGGGCCTGAATATTGTCTTTTACCCCTAAGGGATTAAGTTTCCAGCCCCAACCTCTAAAGCCTTTACTGATTTCCTGCCCGTTGAGCCTGTGGGTTCATGTCTCATTAATTGCTAGGGTCTGCTTTGTTTCTAGCACCTAAACTTCCTTCTCTGCCCTCAAACTCTGCCGTTCATTAAAAAAGTTTCTGCTTTACCTATCATTTCCAGGCTTGTAGAACGATGTCCCATCCACACCGTATTGACCAGAAATACTTATTTTTCCATTTACTGCAACTATGTGAAAATATATGTGAATATAACCAGAGACCAGAAGGTGACTTTGAAACTGAAATGATTTATTATGGGTAGAGATGGTGGGTTTATAGCAACCATTTTTCTCTATTTTGCAACTATTCTGTATTGTCATGATATTGTCTCTAAAACAATATAAGAAGCATCATCTTTTTCACCATTGTCTTTTGTTTCAGAATGCGTACGCTGCAACTGCCATTAATGGGACAGATTTTTGTACATCAGCAAAAGATGCGCTCAAACTCTTATCCAAGAATTCAAGTCATTTCACATCTGTTAACTGCTTTGGAGACTTCATAATTTTTCTAGGAAAGGTGAGATGTCCTCACTAAAATAATAAATAGAGAAACTTGTGATCCAGACGTTAAGCCACAGAGCTAGACTTGAAAGAGAACGAACGTTTCTTGAGTGCTTGCTCTATAGTGGATGCTGTGCCTTATTCTCTCATTTAATCCTTAGTCCTGTGAGGTAACTTATTTTGCAGATGGGAAAACTAAGGCTTAATAACTTGTCCAGGATCGCACAATGGGTAGAGTCAGGATTTGCATCCTAACCCTTCTCTCTCGGCAATGCTCAGTTCTCTAGACCATTCTGGCTCCCACTTTTTCATAGCTAAAATGAAAATGCTACTAGCCTCATTAAATGGATATATTTTGGGGGGCTTCTGTCATAAAACATATGGAAATAGTACTGAAACCTAATGAAATGTCTGGATTATTTAAAGGCATTAAGTCCATAAATACAAAGGCAGGTTGTTAACGTCCCAAGTGGAGCCAGAGGTACATTTCCACTGTCATCTGAATAGCATTTTTCAAGGAATTGTGTGTAGTCTTATGTGCAGTGCAGTGAACGAGCATCTTAGAGCTCTATCTCACGTGTAAAGGACAAGGCCTGAACTTGGGGTCTTTAACAACTCCAGACCTCAGGCTGGACCAAAGATAACACGTGTCCTTTCTAGGTTAACTAAAATATGGATGCAACTGGTATGATAGCCTCTAACTGACCATGCTTCAAGCTGAAGGTTCTTTACACTGGACCACATGGTGTGTCCCTTTGCTTGTGATTGTCACCCATGGGGCCTAATTCTGCACACCTGTTTGCCTGATCCCACTTCCACTTGATTGCCTGCCCTTCGAATCCCTGACCCCAGACCTCCTGACCTTCCTGCCACGTCTGTGCTGTTCCAAGCTAGACATCCTGGCTCCTTCCAACCATTCCTTCTCAAGGACGTGAATGCTGAGGCCTTCAGTGGTGCCCCAAAGTGAACAAGATCTTGGTCTCCAGTTGTGACCCAGCCACAGCCAAATGTGAGGACTCCTGGCTCATTTAGCATTTTGTGCCTCCGTGGTGTTTGGTAAATGTCTCTGGTGTATTAAGTAACAAGTTATAACATGCACGGATTTCACAGGTGTGTGTGTTAGTTGCACATATATTTTAAGACTCAGATGGGCCCCCAGAGATTTTTCATGCAACGGTAGCTCAAACTGATTATGCCTTTCAAGACAGCCTAAATCATCTAAGTTGCAGTTGTTTTTAAATGGATAATATTGCCTATGTTAGTTTGGTAAGATGTTCTCTAATAACTGCTTCCAAAAATTTTAGAATGAGGTTTCATCTTTATAACAGAATTATCTTTTATTTTAGGTAATAATTCATTTTCCTATATTTCCCATAAGGAACATGTAATTGCTAATAAGCTTCTAGTGAGCATGTAACAACCAGTGATTTTTTGTTTTTGAACGAAGTCCCATTCGGACATTCATGTCCGTCTTTGTGGGTATCCGAGGGCAACGGGGATTCCAGATGGACTCCATACCCCATTTTATTTGTTTAAGAATTAGGTATAAAAATTTTTTTTAAAAATATAAAAAGGAACATCATGGTCCGTAATCATGTTGCTGGAAATATAATTACATATGGCAAAAGCCTGGATTAATCCTATTATCTCCCCACACCAGCACTGGAAAGCCCTTCCAGTAATCCCTAGGGTAAAAACAATCACATATTAAATTACAGTATACCCACCCAGTGGATTGTTGCACTGTTATTTAAAAATGGCACTTATTAAAAAGTATTAAATGAAGGCACGCCCGGGTGGCTTAGTTGGTTGAGCGTCCAACTCTTGATTTTGGTTCAGGTCATGATCTCACAGTTCGTGAGACTGAGCCCTGCATCAGGATTCTCTCTCCCTCTGTCTCTCTGCCTCTGACCAGCCTGTGTGCACACACACGCACGCACGCTCTCAAAATCAATCAACAACAACAACAAAAGTATTAAATGAAGATGCTTATGGGAGTGGCACGTGAAAAAACTAAAAATTTTCAGCTTTCATGACATCTATATAAATACAAAAGCTAGGCACAGATAAAAAATGTAAATACATCTACTCTCTTATCCTTACTCTGAATTAACTGGGTCGTCTTGTGGTATCATAGCTCCTTTTTTTCTTAATTTCATTGGACCACATTTTCTGACAAGCCTTCTTTACAACAGGGCACCCACACACGCATGTATATGAAACTACTACTTGTAAATGACAGAAAGCATTTCTCAAATACTCTGGCCAATTTATAAAGGTTCTCAGCGAAGTCTTGTTTTGCCAGGTGTTGGTGATGTGTCTCACTGTTTTTGGAGGACTGATGGCATTTAACTACAACCGTGCCCTCCAGGTGTGGGCAGTCCCTCTGCTGCTGGTTGCTTTTTTTGCCTACTTTGTAGCCCACAGTTTCTTATCTGTGTTTGAAACTGTGCTGGATGCACTCTTCCTGTGTTTTGCTGTTGATCTGGAAACAAATGATGGATCGTCAGAAAAGCCCTACTTTATGGACCAAGAGTTTTTGGTAAGCAGACGTCTCACTTCCTGCTGCAGTCTCTATCCTCAAAATCTCAAAAAGTGTTGAAGACTCACACGTAAAGGAGGCTTGTACCTAGCCTCGTTCGTTCTTCCAGAGGGCTCTGTGTGCTTCTGCCACTGGCCTGAAGGTCTAGAGTGAGATTTGGGTTCTGTTTTCTGAGCTGAACCCACTTCCCTTATTGGAGACTCTCCCTGGAGAGAAGTGAAGCTGAACAATTAATACGGACCAAATGACCTTGGGCAGGTGTTCTGGACAGAGCAGTCCAAGTCCCTTTGGTGCTGTTGGCTGGGTCCGGCTTTTTGGGTGGTCTGGAGGTTTAACGGTTGATCTTTCTCTAAAGCATTTTTGCCTCCTCAAGCGTCATAACAGACCCTTTGTGTTTTAGGGGGCACACACATCACCATCTGTGCCAGTATTGACAGATCTGAGGTTCTCAGGCCTTTTATTAACTGAGGCCCCACCGGTGCAGGAAAAGCCACACCCTGTCAAGTCCCTTACAGCTTCTATCTGGAAATAGCACGCAGCTGTTTCCAACACAGTCGTTGCCTATTTGTCTTATCAGGAGTAGACAGGGATATTTTAACAACTGAATGAAGTCTCTTGGTTGTCTGGGTCAAGTGAGTTTTAGTACTTTTATTCTGTTGTCATAAAACCTAGGTGTTAAAGCCCATTTGATATTTTTAAGATTTTATTTATTTTTAAACTATTTGGTGTTTATTTTTGGGGAGAGAGAGTGGAAGTAGGGGAAAGGCAGAGAGAGAGGGAGACACAGAATCTGAAGCAGGCTCCAGGCTCTGAGCTGTCAGCACAGACCCCGACATGGGGCTCGAACTCACAAACCGTGAGATCATGACCTGGGCTGAAGTTGGACGCTTAACCGACGGAGCCACCCAGCTGCCCCGTTAAGATTTTATTTTTAAGTACACTCTGTACCCAACATGGGCTCGAACCCACAACCCTGAGATCAAGAGTCTCATGCTCCACCGACTGAGCCAGCCAGGCGCCCCTAGCCCCTCTGCTTTTAAACAGCATTCAGAGCACTCCGTGGCTCAGCCAGGCAGTGAGGTTTAACAAGCACATCTATGGTTTTACAATCAAATAGATTCTCCCACCTCCTCCAGAGAAAACCTAAAAATACAATAGCACTTTATTTGTATCTAGCCTAAAGAAATTCTTCCCGATGATGGTAGGAAGCTAACCGAGGCTTCTTTCTCAGATTTATACTTTTCTGATTACAAATCCACTTGGGAATCTACCCCCTAAAAAACTTGAATTCAACAGGGAAAACCTTAAGGATTAAATTCCCCTAAATGATATGGTCAAATAAATAGTTGCGGTTGGTGCAGATAGCTAACACTGGTCTAACTCATTCTTTTATTTTTCAGAGTTTTGTAAAAAGGATCAACAAGTTAAAAGACACGAGGGCACAGGGGGAGGAGAACTCACTAAGGAACGAGGAGGGAACAGAACTCCAGCCCGTTGTGTGATAGGTGCCCATTAGAGTGTTGCCCCTGGAAAGTGTCCTTCTTCTAAGAGCCATTCACAGAATAAATGGTAAGGCCGATAGACCCTATTCTTCACTGTCTTTGTCCTTATTGTTTGGCCATTATAATACCAGAACCATAAAAGTATATCCTATTCCAGATTCAGCAGTTCCTTATTGATGTATATCCACCTTGGGGTATGAATATAAAATACTCCCACCCCGTCCCCACCAATGTTCCTGAAGATGATCTGAAGATTATTCCAAGTTGGATTTAAGGTGCTTTTGAGGCACGTGAGTCTCGATGGAGTAAGCGAGGGCCAAATAAGAGTCAAATACTAGTTTGAATCTTGGCTGTCCTTTTCTGTGTACGATGGGCAGGTCCCTACAGTTTCCCAAGCCTCAGTCTCCAGCATAGAGTGCATTGTTGTGTGGATTAAGTAAAGAAATGATAAAGTATCTTATAAGACCTGGGAAAGAGGACTTTTTAAACAAAATCTGCCTTCACCTATCTGGTAGCTAGCCAGAAAATAATCAGCCTGTGGCTCATACGAATGTTCAAAAAAAATATTTATTTATAAAAAATACAACGGGATAAGTTTATGCTGAGAAATGCAGCAATAAATACAGTTGAAGGGAACAGCAACTCTACATTGATACATTGGCACAAACAGGAAGAGCACACACACCACCCAGACCTAACTGTCTGCAGGCCGATTTTGTACACGCTCCTTTAGAAACACCACTCTGAAAAGATCTTGTCGGTTTAGGTAAGAGAATGAGTACACATATAATCACAAATGCACACGGATCAGGACTTTATTTAAAAGTTAGCAAACAATACTGTAGACATTGATATGTAAATTTCTAAAATGCTGCATCTTAAATTTAGTTGGCAAAGACCACATTTAGCTCTAAGCATGACTTTAGTCTTCCACATAGAAACCAGATAACTGTAAAAAAAAAAAAAAAAAGCTTCCTATTGTTTGAAAATCCCAGTCTAGTAAGTAGATTGTAAAAATGCATAGGTCTTTAATAAGAGAATTGGCTGTACAAGAGTACTCCCCTTTCACAGTATTCCTTTTTACTTCATATGTGAGTTATTGCTTCTGCTGTAGGATTTAACTGTTACAGCACTAAAAGGGAACTATTTAGGGAAGAGGCAGAAAAAGGAAAAGGGAATGTACGTAAGGCAATATTTCTTTTAGGTACAATAAGCATAATAGTGTTTTAGGAAGACAAGATAAAAATTACTCAAGGCTAGCTTGGTTCTCACTGAATAAAAACGGGCTAAATACTGAGCTCCTCTGTGTAAATCTAATAATCAATGCCTTGGTCGCCATATTGGTAATCTCTGGGGTAGTCATCTTGGTACTCTCCATGATATTCATCTGGGTATTCTGCCTGATAATCACTATCACTAATTTCAGACCCATTTGTTCCCGTTCCTTGGCTTCCATTGTGAATGACAGGTTCTGTGGGAGCGGCACAGTATTTCGGATCATATACTTGCCGCCCAAGCCCATACACACTCATTCCTTTCTGGGAAGCAACTTTGTTGGTTCCCATCTGTAGAGAAATTGTCGAGTTGTCCACCGGTTGTAATGTTAGCTTCTGATCGTAGATGTCTCTTCTGGTACCTGGTGCTAACATTCCCGCCTGGTATTAGAACATAGTATAAAAGTTAAAACAGCAGCTAAAATCTATTCTGCTGAACATTTTCTAAGTTATGAAATTCACATTGTGAACGCTAATGTAATAATAACTTCATTTCAGGGGTAAAGCTAGCTTACCAAATAGTCCTGATGCTGAATCTTTCTTAAGTACCAATACTCACTGGCTTTCAAACTAGGTCAGCCCTTCCTTTAAATCCTTGCTCTGCTATAAAACTGCTAGGTGGCCTCTAAACAAGCTAATACTTTTGGTTTTAGGTTTCTCATATGCAAAATGGAGAAAATACCACCTACTTTGGATTTAGGAGAGGATTCAACATAACCAATGTAAAAAGCACAGCGTAATGTGGGCACCCTGGAGAGTTACATGTGAGTACCTATTATGACCACATACACTCTCCAGGCCATCCATTTCAGAAGCTCATCACACATTCAGCAGAACTTATGCCGAGCAGTCCTTAAGGCCTGAAGTCTCAAAGAGCCAGCCACAAGTACAGTAACTCATTTCTCCATTTATGCCAAGCAGACAGTCCAGGTTTAACTGGTAAAAAAGGAAACTTGAATGGCTCCTATACAAGACAGTGCCACATGTGGCAGGACATCTCAACTTTAGGTCACAAGGAGAAAGCTTTTTCAAACCTTATCCCCCACTCCTGTTGGATGTGAGCCCTGCCTGCTCTCCAGTGGTTATGGGAACCTCCCTATGAGGGGCTGATCTATTTTTAACAAGGAAATACTTCCATCTTGCATGGTGTTAGAATGCTGGCATTCTCACCATGCTAGAGCCCCACCTAACTCCTCCTTAGAACACCAGATCATTTTACCTACCAAGTTTCAGAGGCATTAGAAGGAGCAATTTACTTGGATCTGGAGCAAGAAATAAACTTGCTATAATAAACGTATCTCTTTTCTTCTGGTTAGACGGAAAGACCAGCTGTTCTGACTGCCAACACACCATACTTGTGTTCCTATAGAAAGGTCCTCTGATTCTTTTGCTTTCTCAGCAAAACCAACTTTCCTGAAGGAATGTACTTTATACCATACAAAAAATATGTCCTTCGAACTTAGTTAAGTGTGGGATGCCTGGGTGGCTCAGTTGGTTAAGCATCCAACTTCAGCTTGGGTCATGATCTCACTGTTCCTGAGTTCAAGCCCCACATCAGGCTTCCTGCTGTCAGCACAGAGCCCTATGTCCCCCCCCGCCTTGCTCCCTCTCTAAAAATTAAACATTAAAAAGAGAGTAAGTTAAGTGCTAATTTAAATGATCCTTCTCTACTCTTTGCTCCAAGTATAAAAAGGTACTGCTTACCTGGCTGGCTCCTTTGTTGGTGCCCATCTGCAGACTAATTGTGGTCTGGTCAAAAGGTTTGTCAGTTTGCATTTTGGGATCATAAAGATGCCTCCTGGTCCCATAGGCCGTCATACCTGCCTGGCTGGCGCACTTGTTGGTTCCCATCTTTGAAGTTAAAATTAGCAATGATTATCACAGGTCACCACCATATATGACAAGCAAAACTTTGTGTTCTACTAAAAAGACAGAGGGGCACAATTGACAAGTCCCTCTTTGTGCTGAGGCTAGCTAGATACAAAATCTCCATGCTTTCACAACTTTCAAGGTGCTCACTTTATTATTTTAATTTTAACGTTTTTTTAATTTATTTTTTTTTGACGCAGAGAGAGATGGAGCATGAACGGGGGAGGGTCAGAGAGAGAGGGAGACACAGAATCCGAAGCAGGCTCTGAGCTGTCAGCACGGAGCCCAATGCGGGGCTCGAACTCACAGACCGTGGGATCATGACCTGAGCCGAAGTCGGACGCTCAACCGACTGAGCCACCCAGGCGCCCCCAAGGTGCTCACTTTAAAAAGAAAAATCTTGGGGCGCCTGGGTGGCGCAGTCGGTTAAGCGTCCGACTTCAGCCAGGTCACGATCTTGCGGTCCGTGAGTTCGAGCCCCGCGTCAGGCTCTGGGCTGATGGCTCGGAGCCTGTTTCCAATTCTGTGTCTCCCTCTCTCTCTGCCCCTCCCCCGTTCATGCTCTGTCTCTCTCTGTCCCAAAAATAAATAAAAAATGTTGAAAAAAAAAAAATTTTAAAAAAGAAAAATCTCAAACAAGGTTTTAGAGGGCAGAATTATGAATAATTACCCCTGCTCCTCTTCTCCCTACTGTCTATACAGCACAGATAACCAAATTAAGAGGTACTGCATCAGCCACTTAAAGGGACAGAGGCACTCTGACTAGGCAGCATGCTTTTCTACTCCAGGGGTTTGTATAAAAAGTGACAGCAAATGCCAGGTGTCTTCTCTGGCAGCTCAACAAGGGCTTCTTTAAAGTCTCATTGAGATCACCAGCATCTTCATGGGAAAAGGACCACATTTTATTCCTCCAACTCTCATGTCACCGGAGAGAAAGAGTGAGGAATGTGAACTCAACCAAATTCAGAGGAACAAGAATTCTTTTCTCCACTGAGAATATGGCTTTAAGGCCAACCGATATACCCAGTTCTATTAGCTGGGGACGCATTTCTGATGGGTCTTTTTCCTTAAAAAGGAAGGGAGGAAAAAAAAATCATTACAATCCTACCACCCAGATATTAGCTGTAAACCTTTGTGTGTGTCCTTCTAGGCTTTATCTTCTCTACCTGTGTATATATTTATCAATACACATGCATGTAAATACATGTACATTCAAAAATAGGCATGTGCATCTTTAAAGTAAAATCGTGATTGCACTGACCATTGTATTTTGTAACCTGATTTGTTTTCCTTAATCTTTGAATTCTTGTGTATCATTTTTACCTTACTCTGGTTCCTTCTGTGCGGTTATAATTTAACCAACTGACTACTGTTTGGAATTTCAGGTTTCCAGTTTCTTACCAGATACGATTTTGTAGTGTACAAAAATAAATCCACCTCACATGATGCAGTGGCCGCGAGGGCACACTTCTCAGTGGTGGTTTCGTGACATTCTCCAGGGGAACGATGTGAAGGGGAAAAATACCTGCACTAAGTACTTCCAGTAGTGCTTGGCTGCTGTATTGTGCAAATAAATGACTTCGGCATTGAGGTTTTATAAAATTGCCTCATTTGGTCAGTATCATTTAGGAATTTATAAAACACGTTTTCTTAAAAAAATAAAGACAATGTAATTAGGGAGGAAAAGTCATTTCCTAGAGAAACAATTGTCAAGTCTGATGGCATGCCTGAGGTTTCTTCTGAAACCATCATCAATGTCTCAGGGGCTTTGAATGGACGTAAATTATATAAACCACATATCCATCCCCAAAACCTACATTAGCATGGATCTCATCCATTCCTTACTTATGAGAGACACACTTTACATGGTGAGAACTGACAATACCGAATCAAGCAGTAACACGTTGCTTACCTGCAAACCAATTACACTCTGGCCAGCTTTTAATTTTCCTTCATCAAAACGTCTTGTTTGTTTTTCTGCATACTTAACTCCGATGTCAATGGTTGTATGGAATCCTTTTGTTTTAGCCTAGACAGAAATTTGCACACTAACTAAAAAGGAACACTGAAGTGGAGATTCTGCCAATAGTTTTTCACAGAAGGAACAACAAAGAAACGCTACTGTCCGTAGATGAAGGCTTCACTAGGTAATACTCAAACTGAGGGGTTGAAAAACATATTTAAGGCCAGTCAGTAATACCTGTGGCTCTGAAATGTTAAGTGTTCTGATTAAGCTCTCTTATATGAGGCAGCTGATGTCAGCAGCCTTTCCATAAAGCTAATAATTATGGAGGAGACAGAGGCTGCTCCCCGCCTAGCCAGAACTCCCATGGGAAAGAAAAGACATAATTCATCACCAACATGGTGGGACTTTTAAAAGCAGCCATTAAAGACATATACGTACCAGACCTGCCAGAGCCACCAGTGTAGTCTGAACCTGGGTCATGTTTCCATTCTCAAAAAGATCGTTCGCTTCAAATATGTCATGTGGCTTCATGCCATAAGCTTGAATAGCCTTAATAAAGTTGCCAATATTCTCCAACTATAAAGGAAAAGAGCCATATAACTTTGGGAGCTGAACACTGACATTCACATTATCTAAACATTATAAGCCTTCGTGACTACTGTAAGATGCCAGGCAGAAAGTTACTTGGCAAGGAGTCTTGACCAGATACATACTAAGCACAGCTCTGTCTGGAAACGGAAAGAGTAAATAGTATTTTACAGTAGGTCACATAATGGTCTTTTTATTTTTACGTAGTCATTTTTTTTTCAGTTCTTTGAAGGCAAGATCTTCCTTAGATAGTTTTAAGAATTCTGTGATTCTGTCTGAGCTATCCAGGGCTAAAATTCTGTCAAAAGGTACAGGATTACTCACCTTAATAATTTATTATCTCAAAATATATAGTCAAAATATCCAATTTTATGTAACCACACCCATTTGTGAACTAAGACTGCCTAATATGGTGTTCTACAATCAACCACTAGTTGTTAAACTCCTTGCTTTTTCCCTCGTTTATCAATATGGTCTAGATTGTATTTCTCTGTATAAGCTGTGTCAAATCCTCTCCAAGAGTTGACAGACTAAATACAACTTCTAAGCTAAGGATCTAATAATCACAGAACTAATTCTAAGTAATTATGGAAGCAGAGTAAAAAATAAAATATAGCCACGTGCATTAATTTCTGCTAAGATGTCTACTTTAATCAAACCTTCGCTGCATAAAGAATAACCAGAGGTTGCAGGTTCAGCTGTTTACCTGAGGCCAGTTTAACGAGGACTCATTAACCTTCTTCACTGAGCCCGGCTGTAGCTTGTTTATGAGTCTGAAAAGTAAAGTACAGGTGACATTTATTGTTCATACGAAAACAAGGACTGGAATGTAAAGTTGGCTCCTTTAACATCAGTAAGAAAGCATTAAAAACATTTCTGAAATGTTAAGGCTTGACACCCTGGATTGGGAAGGAGGACAGCACGGAAGCCTTGTGGAAAGGACCAGAAGAACAGAAACGGCCAAAACTTACTCGCAGAGGATTATGCCATCTTTTAAGCCCAGCTGAAAGTTGGTGCCAATGCTCATGCCTGTCACCTCTTCTATCCAGTTTCGAAGATCTTCTTCTGCCTGATGATCATACTTGGAAGCGATCTGAAATACAAGTTAACCAACTTTGGAAGAATTTTCATTAAAGCATCAAAAACTGCTGACTTCAGCTTGCTCTACTTTTCTTATCCATTAAGACCACAACTGTGACATGCAGTAAATTACACTCATTGGAATTCACTGGCAAACCTAACCAACTATTACAGCTTCAGTAACTAATAAAAAATTTTGGTTAAGGCGGTTCTTAGAGAAAATGTGAACAGTACAGGGAGAGAAGCTGGGATTGAGAAGGAGAAACTATGGATCAAAACAAGACAGATTTCCACTCATGACACACAGGAAGTGACAAGAGTTAATAGCATATTACAGTATGGCAGTCGTCATATTAAATTTCAAAGATTAAGTCATTAAACACCAAATTCCCAAAAAAGAGAATGGCAGGATTCTGACACATGCACCTGTTTTACACAGTGTCTTAACCTGCCAACGCATCTCGGCCAATAGTTTTGCTGCTTGCAGGGTTCTGGTGTTTCTACGCCTCTATTCAGCCAAATGCACACTATGTGCATGTGCACACACATGCACGCACTCCTTGGTACTGACCGTTGTACTGTAAGTACAACTTACACTAAGAAGCTCTGTTTATGTAGTCTATATCCTATAAACTCACAGGAGTCACTTCTAGACTCTTAGTGTACCTAGCATACTACCTGACTTCCAAACATTTAATACAACTAAAAGAAAAATTCCTTACTTAACAGAATTCTATGATAAAGGCAATTTACAAACATAGATCCTATACTATTATACACGCTAAAACCTACTACACACAGATTTTCAAAGATCTCTTCATAATAAGACCAGAAACCTCAATTTAAAAAAAAATAAAATTTACACAAAATATTACTAAAAACCAGTTCTCAAGCTATTCCTTGTCCTAGGAATATTAAAGAGGTCAGTCAACCAATTAAGAAGAACACAGCTGGAAAGAAGAGATTATGTGTCATTTTTCTTCTCACACAGGTGAAATGCCAGCAACACGCAGATCATGCCCAGGGGGATGGAGAGATGATGAGCTTGTAACTGACTGTTGCAGCATCTATGGAAACGGAAATGAACACAGAAACATTTGCTTCCATAAAACATGATTAGGTTTCATTACTGAAATGAATAGTTTGTTGTGGAGAGGGCCCTCAAGTTCTAGTTCCACAGGGAACCCTCTCCTGAACCCTCACCACCAAGCGGCCGGGCAGGGTTTCTGATTCACCGTCTTCACTGTGGAGGGCAGAATCATTGGATTCCACTCATTACTGTATCATTTAGAGAGAAGCAGTCCTTGATCTGCACATTTACTTAGCCAGAATTCTAAATGCAAATTCAATGAGTTTACATTTTCATGTTAAAATAACTAATGCTGTGCAAGGTGTCCTGGATCAAATTTTGGCCTGGAGGTTAGTTTATAAAAGACAGGTCAGGCACAATATAAAGCTAGTACACAATGTGTGTTAACTGCCTGCCCTCTGGTACTTCCATCCCCCCCCAAAAAAACGCCACATTTATTTGATTTCCTGCCAGTCTGGGTTACTGGATGTGGGAACAGGAAAGAAGGAGGCAGTGATGATGGAAGGTGTTGCCAACGGGACACATTCACCTCTGGTGAGCAGGAAGGAGGCATTACTCCTATTACACCTCAGATACGTATTCTTACATAATGAATGTATCTCCCCCAACATAGGGGACATATCTATTTAGATAAATGGCACCTTTAGAAAATGCAGTAAATAATTTGACAGAAAAAAATTTAAGATTTTCACACTAGATTTTGGTTCTAGGTGACTAGAAAAAAAAGCTAGAAATGTGGGCGGGGTGGGGTGTGTGTGCTATGGCTGGAAAGGGACCAGCAAAGAAGAAAAGGAAAAACCAGCACTCCGTAAGTGTTAGCTGTGGAAAACAATCTCCCAGTTGAATTTTTTTTCAAAAGCAAAACACTCAACTAGGAGTTGCATTTCAACGAATCTGAAGACAAACCTGGTAGGCTAGGGTGGGAGGGGTGCGGCCAGGGCTCTGAGCTGCCTCCACCCATCTTGCTATGGGCCCTAGTTCACAGTCAATCCATCTAGCTTCTGATCCATTTCCTGTCTACACAGAAAGAAGGCTGAATCCAATGAGCGCACTAGGTCTCTTTCCATTCTAAATTGTCTGCACAGTTTGGCCAACCAGCAAAAATTAGAGGGAAATTCATTCTCTTAATTTTTCCAAACGTAAAAATGTAAGTAACGCTGGAGGGGCTGGGGGTGTTTTGGAGGGGGGGATGAGCCCCAATGAGGCAAATTTTTATTCAACAACAAAAAAACTCCTAAAAGCATATTTATGTTTCCTTTATGCAAATGTGTCTGACAGATTCAATGCCATGCCCCAAACCACAAAGTGATTACAGATCTAACTTGAAATATCCTAGCAGAAAAGCCAGAGAGAAATTCATCTCCCCTGTGGACTGTTCTCATCAAGGGAGTGAGGAGAGAAAAATCAAGGACTGGAATTAGCTGGAATTAGTCAGGGTTCAAACCCTGACTCCACCACTGACGAGTTGCAAGCTGGAGCTCTCTGGACGGCCGACTCCGTCTCCAGACTTAATGTAATAGCACATGCACGATAAAAATTCATAAGCACATCCAGGCAAAGCTCAAGACCCCAAGTGCTAATCTAAAGATGAAAAGTAGGAATGCATCCCCATCCTGTAACTGTTGCTCCTGGCCTAGGATTTTACTGTAAGTAAAGGAGCAGCAAGGATTTTTCTACTCAAATACCACTTTTTTCAACGTTTATTTATTTTTGGGACAGAGAGAGACAGAGCATGAACGGGGGAGGGGCAGAGAGAGAGGGAGACACAGAATTGGAAACAGGCTCCAGGCTCTGAGCCATCAGCCCAGAGCCCGACGCGGGGCTCGAACTCACGGACCACGAGATCGTGACCTGGCTGAAGTCGGACGCTTAACCGACTGCGCCACCCAGGCGCCCCTCAAATACCACTTTTTTAAATAAGTGAGCTTTCTGCGGACAGCCCAGCTAAATAGAATTCAGAATTTCAGAATATGTACTTGTGAGTTTAAGAAGAAAAAAAAAATTTCCTGAAATCATCCAGGAAAAAAAAAATCTATTTCAAATTTTCTTTTAGCTCCCGGCCTGCAGCACTGTTCCACAGGACACAGAAATCGGAAGTGCTTCCTTTAAAAGTGTATCAGAACACAACCCAAGCAAATATGGTTATATTCTTTAATTACAGAGGATATTTTTTTTTAACTGTTTTATATACACAACCTGTAAAATCAAGGGACTGAGAGCAATTAAAAATAAAAAGGTCTGGCCAGTAACACTTATTCACTATTTCTATCTAAAAAAGCTTTAATTTCTGAACATCAGGCAGAAAATGCTGACAAGAAAACTAGCTTAAAAGATTACTTAATCTCACTTCATTAATACATTATGGAAATGTCACTCTGATTTGTTTAAAAATGACTCTTCTGGGGGGCCTGGGGAGCTCAGTCGGTTGAGCGTCTAACTCTTGATTCTGGCTCAGGTCATGATCCTAGGATCATGGGATTGAGCCTCGTGTTGGGCTTCACGCTGAGTGTGGAGCCTGCTGGAGATTGATATTCTCTCTCTCTCTCTCTGCCCCTCTCCCCTAGTTATGTTCTCTCTCTCTGAAATAATAAAATAATTTTAAAAAATCACTCTCCTGAGTTATTTATAAACATCATTTTCTTTACTCTTCTTCAAGATTTATTTGATTTGATCTTCCCAAGCTACTTTCACAGACCTTCTGCCTGGGTCCCTCAAGTGCACAGCAGCGTTTCCCAGAGCCCTGCCTCCTGACCCCTCTCCCGGGGAGGTGCACGTCCGGACAACTTTGGTACCATCACTGGAGAACCCCCGCTGCAGGCTCCTAACTAAAGCTCACCAACATTCCCCTTGCCAAACACAATCAAAGTTGAAGAAAATGAAGACAGAAAAGCCTCTGGGGCATCTGGGCTGGAGGTGAAGAGAAACCTCCTGCCAGTCATCCTCCTGGCCAGTCAGAGCTCTGCCAGTCCTGCTGCCACCCCCCTGGTATCTTCAGTTGCCCACCCCCGCTTCCTCTTGTGCTGGGGCTCCCGCTCAGGCCCAGGTGGCTTCAGCCTTCTGCCCTTCCCTGGGCTCGCTCCTCAGAGCTAAGAGCAACCAGTGTGGAGTCACCCTCTGGTTTAAGGGCAGCTCAATCCTTTCTAGCTGTATGACCTTTCTCCTGGATCTCTAAAATAACACTTGTTTAAAAAAAGAATAATAATAAATAAACAGTGCAGAAGCATGCAGAGTGTGCATTTTCAATGGGGTAACACGGCCCCGCAAAGGGATGACAGTGGGTTCTTGTGGTGGGAGTGAAAACAACCGTAGACCTTACGGTAACCTGTGACCCTCCCCAACAAACTCTGTCCCTTTGTATTAAATCTGGTGGGAGTCAAGAGGTAATTAGGAAAAACATCTAAAAACTTTCTTTGGGGAAGCAGTGATGGAAAAAAGGCTGAGGAGCATGGAGACAGTAAAAATGCACAGGTTTCTCTTCACCTCCCTCCCCTCCCCCTGCCAAATCCTCCTCCCTTCCCAGAGGTGAGCACCTGTCTGTCTGCCACTTCTGCCACGTGCACACATACATTAGGGCGAATCAAGTATAAAATAACACTACATCTCCCTTCACAAGAACAAGACCCAAGGGCCGACGCCTCAACAGTAAAGGGAGACAGACACAGATCAGACGAAAGCCTGCTCATTGCCAATAGCCAAGCCCTCCCAGCCAAGGAGTTCTGAGAAGTTCCCCGACAAAATCCCTAAAAGGGGATTCGGAGCAATGAGGGAAACGGAGCTTCAAAACCATCTCAACAAGTGACCCCAAAGTGCACTGTTTTATGCACTGTTTTATGGTGCTTCTCAGTGTAAGCAGGGAGCATTCAGCCAAAGTGCAATTTAGTAAGAAGCTGGGGGTGCACCCGTGTGAGGGGCAGTGATTATATATATAACAAGAACTGTCGGATGGCCCCGCTTACACCCAGGGATGTTCTAGAATCTTTGAAAGAATGAAGATGTGTCTTTCCCATGCACTCCTCACAATATATTCTTCTCACAGTGCTTGGTAAAACCTGGAGGTGGGCAATTCCAGATCACTAGGCTCCCTGTCTCACACCACCAAGGTAACCCAGCATTACCCCAAACCCTCTAAGTACGATCCTATTCAATGCAGCGTCCCTCTGTTTCAAGAGTTCCTGTGCCTCATGGATTCTTCCTCCAACGTCCTTCTCCATTACTCCTTCCTTCCGTCCATTATTCAAGTGGCTACTACATTCCAGTTAGGTTCAAAGGCAAAGTCTCCGCCTGAAAAGCTTACATTCTAGTGGAAAGAGACAAATACCTATTAAATACAGTGTTAACACCCTTCCAAAGAAAACTGTAATCAGAAAAGGGATGTTTAAAATAAAGAAAAGATGCCTGGCTGGCATATGCCTGAAGCATATGACTCTTAATCTCGGAGTTGTGGTTTTGAGCTCCATGTTGTGTGTAGAGGTTACTTAAAAATAAAACCTTAAAGAACAGAACCCCCTGGGACTACCAAATAGATTTCCACCTGAAATACCACGAGGCCTCTTCCCTTCTTTATCACCTGCTATATAAAAATATATTTCTTTCTTTTTATCTATCTATCTAGATATCTAGATATCCTTCATGCCCAGTGCAGACCCCAACACGGGGCTTGAGCTCATGACCCTGAGATCAAGACCTGAGCCGAGCTAACAATCTAATGCTTAATCCAATGAGCCACAGGCACCCCCAGCATCTGCCATTCTTGATACCTCATGAAGACAATGAAGAGGCTTTAACATTTTTTTTTTACCTACCTTAACCTTCCCCACCCTTGGCAAATTTTTAAAGTATTCACATTGTGGATACAACAAGCTAAAGATCACATGTCTTGAAATCAAACTTTTAAAACTTCCTAAAACTGTGTTCCCAATTCTAGTGCGACCTAAGTAAATAACTTAACCCTGGTGAGGGAGGTCGTCTTCCTCCCAGGACCATTGTGAGAATGAAGCCTGCTCCACAGGTAAAGAAGAGCCCATCTCAATGCCTGACACATCAGAGTTAATGCTCTCCTTTTTTAGCGGCTTGAGCACAGAAATTACAAACTATTAACTGAACCCCACTACAAACTGTTCGCTTTATTGTCTATGATTCAAAAAGTTCCACTGGGACTCATCTGGGATACTGCCCTTTGCCACTCATCAGCATGCCCACTCCTGCATGTCGTTGCATCCCCAATTCTCGTTCTTTTTCAGATTATTGCTGATGAAAAGGATAAAGTAACTACTTTTTGAAAAACAGATTTATATCTTTAAAAAAATTTTTTTAATGTTTATTTTTGAGAGAGACAGACAGAGCATGAGTAGGGGAGGGGCAGAGAGAGAGGGAGACACAAAATCTGAAACTGGCTCCAGGCTCTGAGCTGTCAGCACAGAGCCTGGTGCGGGGCTTGAACTCACAAACTGTGAGACCATGACCTGAGCTGAAGTTGGCTGCTCAACTGACCGAGCCATCCAGGCGCCCTAAAACAGATTTATATCTTAAGGGTGATAGAGGTGGGAATTCTAGAGAAAAAAATCACTTTTACGTTTGGGATAAGGTCAAGGTAGATTGCATGCCTTCCTCAAGGTCACTATAGAATCTGAGACTCCTTCCACAGTCTGAACTGTGCTAAAGATCTGATGGCAAATGAGTATATTCCAGGGCTATGGAAAACCAGATCTGCCTCAGGTAAACAAGAGGGACACCTAACTGCATTTTTTTTTAATCATATTTGTTTACGACAGAAACTCTGGGAACTCAAAGTGAACATCCTTGCCAGTGAGCTTCCGATAGATGACAGAGAAAGTTTCAACCCTGTGCTCCCCATTGTTCTGCTGTGCTTTAGCCAAATGAACCTTTATAACCTGGCTGCCATCCAGTTTCACGTGGATTCTCTTGCCCACAATTTTGCTTGGGAAAACCAAGTCCTCCAGGATCGCGTCGTGCACGCCTGTCAAAGTGCAGCTCCTGGGACACTTTTGCTTATTTTCTGTATGGCTTTTTTGAGTTGGCTGAGGCAGAATTCTCCTCTGAGCAATAAAGACAACATGCTTCCCACCGAACTTTTTCTCCAATTCACAGATGAGCCGGACTTGGATTTTCTGGAAAGATTTCAGTTGAGGAACGGGAATAAAGATGATAATAGCTTTTGGACCACCACCAACTCCAGTTTCCTTGGCTGCTGTTATATTCAGCTCCTTTAGCTGGGCTTTGAGGTCCGAGTTCATCCCCAGCTTGAGGAGAGCCTGGTATATGCCGGACATGAAGCTGTCCAGCTTCTTGTCATTGGGCCTCATGATCTTCATGCTCAAACTGAACATGGCCTTCTCCTTGGTGAGAGCGCTGGCCCAGGAAGAGCCTAAATGCATTGTAAAGCCGGGCCCTTTTCTCAGAGGTACAGCTGGACCTTCAGATCAACATGTCAGCATACGGCACCAGCACAACTTTTTCTCTCCGAATACATATAGTCAGATAAATGCAAAGATATTATGGCTCAATGTACCAATACTATGAAACTGACAAAGTTTTTAAAATGCCCTAAGAGGAGTTAGTCCAATGCATAAAGCAAACCGCATAACTAATGAATAAGAAAATGCAGAAAAAACAGAATGTCAACTTTGCCTTCTCTAACTAGAAAAAGACCTTCAGTTTAGAATATACAATTTAGAATATACATAGTTAAAAGTTGGACTTTGAAATTTCAATTAAACAAGGTGGGAGTGAGCACAGAGACTGGATTCCCAGAAGGATCCAGACTCAGAAAGAACGATGAACAAAGATGCATGGATTAAACAGCTCACTGATGTGAGATGCCCTGGCAAACAAAAGAACAGGAACCTGCATGAGGGCCCGCTGCTTCCTGACCCCCACCTGAAAGGCAAGGACCTCTCTACTATAGGCTGAAGAGCCTGGCTGTCATGCTAGAGTGGACTCCTGGAGAGAGAGTGTGCAGGTACCTGGGCAGAGGTGGGTAGAGAAAGTCATCCATTACCAGGAGCCAGCATACCTATGCAAGACACATCTAACATGCCTGTACTCTCCTTGGGGACAAGACAGGCTTTAGTCATTTTGTACCCCTAGAGCCCATGCCTAGCGCAAAGTAGGTATTCAACAAATGATTTTTCATCCATTGGTAGTAGTACCCAACTAGAGAAATGCCACAGATTTAAAGATCTATCTTGTTTCGGAAAGACATCTGCATTTGAATACTGCTGGTTTTTACAGGCGCCACATCTCCTTGATCTACCAATCTAGTAATCTTAGATGGACCACTAGGGACATATTTGTTTTACTTTCTCATAAAAGTCCCTATGTCCATGGCACTCCTTAGGTCCAGTTTAGTAACTCTAGAAGTAGGGCCTGGTCAGAAGCAACAACCATGCCCGCTGTGCTGATCTACGTCAAGGTAGGAGGAGCTTCCAGTGATATGTACCTTGAGGCTTAGATTTAGATCTGTTCTCTTCTGTCTTGGTAACAAATTAACAATTGGCAATCTGGAAACTATTGGACATACTTATCAAACGGATAGAAAATTAAATTAGGAATAGCTCAAAAGAAACACAGTTCAGATTCAGAACATCCTAGCTTAATAAATTATTCCAGGTATATGTAAAATCCTGCACCAAAGTTCTAGAACTCGTCATGCATACTCAATAAGCTAAACAACTCTGTCTAAAAACACTCTCTCGGTCTGCACAGGTATACAATTCTTTATAAAATACTATTGCCTGTGTTATTTGCTTGATAATAACAGCTCTATGAGGTAGCCAAGGAAAGGATTACTTAAATAAAACAGGTGTGAGAGGAGCATGTAAACTAGAAAACCTTATGCAATTATCATCGCCCTTACTTTATAAAGAGGGAAAACCAACTTGCCAAGCAAGGACTGGAATCCTTTGACATGGAGGTGCCTCGTCTACCTCATTACAGTGATCAAAACAGAATGACTCAGTGCTTTGTAGTCAAACAAAGGAGTTAGTTAATAATCCCACTGGACTTTGGTAGGTTAAACCATATCTGTGGCATTACCGTGATGAATTCTGAGTGCTGCAGCCTAGAAGGGGACACTGACAAATGGGCAACAGTTTCTAGAAGGGGCAAACTGAATGGGGACAAGATCAGAAAAATCATACACAGCCTATAATGAGAGACTGTTCGCCAGGAATGGCTATATATAACCTAGAAGGGACTTTGGGGGCAGGAGAAGAAACAGGCGGGAGAAGAAACAGGCTAGTACCATCTGAATATTTAGATGAAAGTCCTGTAGAAGAGGAAGTCAATCTGTTCTGAATGCCACACTGCAGGCAGACCCAAGACAAGTATGTGGCAATTCTAAGGAGACATACAATCAGCATGTAAGGATGGAGAGCACGTGAGTGCCAGCGAAGCACAGGGGGAAGGAGACCCCCAAGAAAACCTGCCGGAGAGCGTTCTCTTGCTTCGGAAGGAGGCTGGCTGGGTCTTGAATTTGATGTTGCTGTAGAAATCCTGCTGAAAGGGGACTGTCACAGAAGCCCCTCAGGTCAAAGAGATGAAAACAGAGATGCTCTTGAACACTCTGCTTCCTTCACCTCACCTCTAGGATAGTTGAGGGTCCGCCTCACTCATCACACTTGCAGCCATCTGCCATTTTTACTGCCATCTACATCTTCAGGTACTGGTGTCCTCAGTAGGCACCTAGGTGCCTCCTGAATAACTTGTGAGTCAGCCACATGGTCGGCACTGAAACGTTGTCCTTGGTTTCTCTCATTACAAGGGGCATCAAGGCAGCAAGTCTTCCTTCCATAGCTTTAGAATGTATACTCACTCCTCATCAACTATACAGCAAGTCTGCTTAGTAGGACGGGCCTTGTGACCTGAGGAGGCATGAAATCCACCTCCAAAGCCCTGAGTGTACATTGTATTTACACGGAACTCATCTCTACCAACCTGGGAAATGCTCCCTGCTCCCAGATCGCTGACCACATTCATCGAAGTGCTCCCAGCTGTCCACCCCAAAAGTGAGTCAAACACACACTGCCCCCTTCGTCTGAGCTACTGTTGGGCCATGGGCAGAACGAAGGCCAAGGAGGAGCAAGACCCCAGCCTTCTGGTCAGCCCTCAGTACATCAGGAGCTCCTGCTGGGGGCCCAGTTCTAGGTCTCAGATCTTGAATGCCTTTTCTAACCACAGCGGAGTCTGTCCCTTTGAGAGACCTGGCTTTACACAACCGGTGAAGAACAGAGTTGAAATACCTCACTTTAGACACAGGCTAGATGCTGCTAGTGAGGTTTCACAGGAGTCTTAAGGATATATTAACTGTGCAAGATACCAGGGCCTTTTTCTTCGCAGTGAAAATTAGGTATGAAATTTCCATTAAAAAAGCAGGATGGGATTTCACATTTTCTCTTTTTAAAAAATTGTATGACCTACATCATGAAATAGCATATGAAGATATAGGATACCCAACTTGTTGAGACACTAAGTAAAAAGGTTTTTGGTTTGATTTGCTTTAATGGGGAGTGTGAAAAAAGATGAAGTCAAAAATAAGGTTCCAACACCTTCATGACACCAAGTCCTACACAACTGCCACCAAAGACGGGACAGATGCAAACTATGGCCCAGGCTTCTTTTTTTTTTTTTTTTTTTTTTTTTTTTTTTGTTTTTTTTTTTTTTTTTTTTTTTTTTCAACGTTTATTTATTTTCGGGACAGAGAGAGACAGAGCATGAACGGGGGAGGGGCAGAGAGAGAGGGAGACACAGAATCGGAAACAGGCTCCAGGCTCTGAGCCATCAGCCCAGAGCCTGACGCGGGGCTCGAACTCACGGACCGCGAGATCGTGACCTGGCTGAAGTCGGACGCTTAACCGACTGCGCCACCCAGGCGCCCCGGCCCAGGCTTCTTATACACTGCAACAAAGAAGGAAAAAGTTACAAGACTGACAGAGTTCCTTAAAAAAATATGTTTCCACATGGCTCCCTTTTCCAGTCCTGAAGCCCAAGAAGACCCCGTGATGAGGTCACACGGCGCCCTCCACATCTCAACAATAAAGCCAACTGCACATTTTACCCAACCTAATGCTATCTGAGAGCAGGGAACAAGGGAAAATAAGTTCCTCTGGAAGCTCTGGATCCCCCCATCAGCGTGCTGTGCAAAAGTCTCTTGGAGAAAAAAAAAAAAAAAAAAAAAAGCCTCTTGGAGACTATGTAATAAAGGCTTGCTATAGACATCCAGGCACAAAAACAAAATAAACCCAACTTTGCATCCCTTCCAGATGAAGGGCCCAGGGAATGAGGACAGAGAGCAGTACACAGGCCGCAAAGGGGCCTCAGCAGGACTCAGCAGAGAGCGGCAGCTGAATCAACAGTATATTCCACAGGCAGGCGTCAGCCTGGCCGGTCCCCTCCCACTGCTGCTGCCTGCACCATCAGACCCCAGTGGCTCCGGGAAAACAAGGCCAGGAGCAAAGAACACCCTGATTTCACGTGAGGAGGGGAACACAACGGTGGTAAGGAGGAGGAGAGGTCTCACCCACCTCAGTTGTTTCCAGGTCCTCTTTCTTGCTCCTTCCCAGCTTTTCACAGTGAACCTTCTTCCTTCTATTGCTTTGGTCCCACTCAAAGTGCACACCAAGGCCTTCCCCTTATTTGGTCCATCAGTGGGCACACACCACCCCCTATGTTGTCTGAAAAGGTGCCTTTTCCCCCCCTTTTTTGAATGCAGTTGACACACAGTGTTACGTAGTTTCAGGTATACAGCACAGT
Organism: Puma concolor; assembly: GCF_028749965.1. Classification (NCBI taxonomy): domain Eukaryota; kingdom Metazoa; phylum Chordata; class Mammalia; order Carnivora; family Felidae; genus Puma; species Puma concolor. The sequence goes on from NC_141674.1 coordinate 81,048,927, forward strand.
GATCCTATTTCTCTATACATTATGCTATGCTCATCACGACAAGCACTCATCACTTTTTTTTTTTTTTGTTAAGTATTATCTCCATCCAATGAGGGGCTCGAACTAACAACCTCGAGATCAGTCTCCTGCTCTACCGACTAAGCCACCCAGGTGTCCCAATCTTTGATTAAACCTGCTGCCGGCTACAAACACCGTCCTGTTTTCTCTTTCATTTCATGACAAACCTCTCCATTTCCTCACTTAGTACTTCTTCCTAACATCTCTGGAAATTTCCTCTATGGAAGACCATCTCTCAGAAGGTCACCAGTGACCCCTCAGTAGCCAACTCCAGTGGCCTGTTTCTGCAGCACTCCGGAAAGCCCCTCCAATCCCCCTCCCTGTGGCCGCTTGTTAAAGAACTTCATCCTAGAGCTTCCCTCTCTGGTCTGCCTTCTCCTCTTCACCTTGAAAGATGCAAGTTCTCCCGAGTTCTGGCTTCTGATTAAAACAGTTAAGAGCATGGGCTCTGGCAACTAAATGCTCTGGTTGAAATCCCAGCTCTACTGTGCTGGGACCTCCTCACCTGTAGACCAGAGATCATTAATAGCACTTAACATCGGAGAGTTGTTGGGAAGAATCAAGGATTTAATTCACGTTAATCATGAAGAAGTCAATAAATGTCAACCCTTACCCTTCTATGTGTGCTTTGCTGGCCACTCCTGTCCAGATACCATCAAGATTTCCTCCTTCAAACTCAGAACATCATACGGAACAATCACTTGACACTATTTGATAGCCATTTTGCTAAGAAATCATCTTGATGCTGCCTAGACTTTCTATTTTAAAAACTACGTATCATCAAATAATTTGTAAAAGCGATGCCCCCACCTCACTCTGCTGCCAACTCACACCTGAGTGGTGGGGTGACTGAGACAGTAGGCGTCAACAGATGTCAGTGACCTGTGACTTGATAATAATGAACTAAAACAAGTGACTTGAATTTTGACAAGCCTGCTCTGATATCATTTTGGTTTACCACCAAGAGGAGAACCACCTTCTCTTTCCTACCTTTGGTGGGAAGGATAAACTAATTTTTTTTAGAGTGTCATCTGGTACTACCTATAACACTTTTATGTATTAGGTCAACAGTTATGCGCTTTTCTACACAAGTACTTTTTAAGGAAATATCCACCAGAAGGGAGGTAATGAATAAATAACCAGAATCTCTACAAAAGACTACAATTCAGTTCTAAAATGGTCGAATGATATCCAAAGTTGCACCAGTGGTTGGGTGGGGGGTAAGGGATACAGGATACTTTCACTACTTCACTGTCTGCACTCTTCACAACAAATATTTCAGTCACAAAATCAGAACAGAAAAAGAGAAGAGGTTCTCACAGGCAAGGAAGATGGCGCCCCAAGGTAGATGCACTGTGTCCATACAGAGATCACTTGTCCAAAAGTCATGGGCTCAGCGGTGATTTGGACCCAGGTCTGGCCCCAAAGCCTACGTCTTTTCCTCCACTAATGTTCTCCCACCCCCACCCCTCTGAACCAGCCCGACAGGAAGTTGTCTATGCTGCACACTGAGCCTTTGGCAGAGGGCTGTGCTGCCAGCCAGCCAGAGGAGGGTTAGGCAGCAGTCTGGGCCTCTGCAGCTTCACATGAAGTCCTTTCCACTCCCGGAGGAGGAGAGGGCATCCAGAAGCAACCTCTACCACCATCACCGCATCAGACTGATGCACCATGAACATGCTGCAGAGTTCGAGAAAATGTTGATTCAAACCAGCCCATGGGGAATCAGCAGTCTCAAAGGGCGTTGCCAGCGTGGTTCAAAAGTTCATAAGAAGATATTTGGCAGAGATGTCTCAGACGAGAAACACTTTAACTCCTCCACGGGCCCCTATAAAAAGGAACCTCCTACAACAGGCATGTTTTAGAAGGTGCTGTAAGACAGAATGCAGGAAAGGGTGTCAACAGAGCAGTCATGGAAAAGAAGAAAATTTAAAAATCAAGCCCAGAGGGGAAGAAAATTCAAAACGAAAGCCTGGCTGGCAAAGCACACGCCTGTGTGTATGTGTGGCCGAGATGAGGTGGGGCTGAGGGATTTCTACAACATACAGGTCTCTCAAGAAAGGTAAGGAAAAAGCAGAGACAAATGCCTCCCAGTCTTCAGAGCAGAGAATGGGCCCATTCAGGGGGAGGGATGTGGCCATACGTGAACTCTCGTGAACTCTCGAGCACGGCCCCAGAGTTCCGGCTTAGCTGCGAAGGCCAAGGACCCTGACAAGCTCACAATATGACGTTTAACCTAAGTATGATTTCTGTACTCAATCAGAACTATGATTGCTGTTGCTATTTTTGCATTCAAAGTAGAATCACATGTTTGAATTATGAGAGACTTACTACACATGGTATTGATTATTTTCTCTCCAATTTCCTCCCATGTGAAACAAAAGGAGGGAGGGAAAATTGCGATCATGAAGCACACACTCTCTCTCCCATTTGTGGAGCCTTGTGTAGCACGAAGCAGGCTGAAAGGCGGGGGATAATGAAGAAAGATCAATGCCCAAAAACTTGGGAAGGGGAGAGAAACAACGAAGTCCTGGCCAGCCCTGTCTAGCCACTCCACAGCCAGGATCCCCTGGAAACGTGTCAGCGAGGAGAGGAAAATGGCCATAAATGCTTAGGTTATGTCTCACCCGAAAGAGTCCTTCCACGCCCAAAGATCTCTTTTCCCTGCACTCCTGCCTCCAATCCCCTGGCCTGCCCACTGCAGGCCACCGATGGCACTCATACCCTGAAGCTTCCTGTTGGCAGAAGGAAGATGCTGAAGAAGTTCCCTCCCTTCCTTATGGGGGAAAACTAATACTACATCTTCTGGGACTTCCTTCACACAGGTCTATGCGAAGCCTTCCTAAGACCATTTGACACTGAAGGCCTCCAGTGCAACCAAGATTTAAACACAAAGGGGTAGGGGCAGGCTCAGGCGGTGGAGCATGTGACTCTTGATCTCCAGGTTGTGAGTTGAAGCCCACGCTGGGTGGAGAGATTACTTAAAAAATAAAATCTTAAAAATAAATGAATAAACACAAAGAGGTAAATATGTTCATCAGTGCACTATGGAGGAATATGAGCCCTATCTGAAAGCAAGAAATGAAAGAGGCATCTTATCTTGTTTAACAGAAATCTATGTCTTAAGAAGAAAGAGCCAAATAATAACATGGCCAGAAAGCAAAGCCTCGAGCTCTCCGAGAAGCACCTGGCTCTGGGGGCAATGTGGACACAATGAGAACAGGCTTCGAACCCTGGCATTTCACAGAGGGAGCACAGGCTACCAGGGGAAGGAGTCTTGGAGAAGGACTCTAGGGGCAGATCATATTCTGGACACAGAAGTGAAATCCAGAGGTATTGTTTGGCATTGTGGTCCCCTATCTGCCAGAAGCCTCATTCAGATACAAACAGATTCCTGAATGAATGTCCAAGTCTTGGAGATAATCTCAATATCTAGAAAACAAGAGAAGCTCAGTAGAACACAGGACCGAACGAAACCAGCAGAGAACCAGCCAGCAACGTGGAACAATGGCAAACATTTACATGATGTGTGCTTGTAGTTCCAGGCATGATTCTAAACACTTTACAAGGACTGTCTATTTTACTTCTCCCAACAACCCTATGAAGGCAGGTATTTCCATATCCTTATTTTGCAGATGAAACACAGGTTACTTGCCCAGAGTCGCAGAGTAAGGGGCAGAAACAAGATTCAAACGCAGTCTCCGTAGTCCACGGTCTTAGGCATGAGAATCTACTTTCTCACTAACAAGAATCAGGTATCTTCAAGTTCACAAGGATTCCCACGGTCGTATGTTTTTATAAAATCTGCCAGGTATTTTTGTATTTCTGGGAATGATTGACATGTTCCGCCCTCCCACACTGCATATGCTTCAGGCCCCACAACCAGGATCTACTCTGGGCTCAAGAAATCCTTAACAAAAACCTGAGCACAAGGATGTGTGAATAACAGCTAAAAGCCCAGTATGGCCAGGAATTTAGGGTTAGGAAGAAGCAACACACACAGAATATATGTTGTAGGAGGCTAATGCCTAGAATAAAATGAAACTTGCCAAAAACCTCTAAGGACGAGCCCTCTCCCACCACCTAGTCATACTGAGAGAGTAAGTTAAGCATTTTCTCATTCTGCTGGGTGTAATGGTATAATTGGCTAAAAAACCAAAGCCATCCAATTGTGCTTCATTTTCTTCTTTTTTTAATGTCACAGATAATAGTGATCGGTTCATAAAACACTTTTAGGTGAAAATACTCACTAACCCCCACGATCTGAACCTGGAAGGGAAACGGTACAGGGGGAAGGATGCACCTCTGGTTGATGACAGTACTTGTGACATCTTCCTCATCAAGCTTTTTTTTTTTTTAACGTAAACTCTACACCCAACATGGGGCTCCAACTCACAACCCTGAGATCAGTCAGGAGTCACATGTTCTACCACCAACTGAGCCAGCCAGGCACCCCATCAGGCTTATTTCTGAAATCTAAAGGAGTAGATAGAGACAAATAGTACAATTTCCACAAAGGAAAGAGTGTAAAAAGCTGTGGGTCACAGCACAGTGAACTTGATAATGATCTTCATTAAAATTCCAGAGTAAATATGTCTCAGCATTTTAGAGAAGAAAGCATGGTACCCCTTCTCAATTTAGCAAATGTATTTTCTTGAACTGTTTTGGTCAAGAGAGGGGGAGAAAAAAAGAGGGCAGGTAAACCACAATGGCATCTCCCACCCAGGAGGCCAGATCCGCTGAGTGACCACTTTGCAGGTGGTCTTTGGGAGATGCAGGTATCCCACAGAGCCTTACAGAGGGGCCTTCTACTGTTCCTCCCTAATCTGGGAGTCTAAGAAAGAGCCTCAGCAAAAGCACAAGAATTATCTTGCTAATAAGTTTTCCAGTGTAACATTAATAAAACAAACTGAAGAAAAGCAATCTGTGAAAATCACCTTGTCCTTCCAAATTATCACATTGCACTACAGAATTCTATTGCGAAGAATAATAGGGTTAACTTCCAATGTTTAAAGATGGTAAAATCTACTCCTGATGGATAAATTCATTAAATCAACAAATACTTATTAAGCATCAACTATATCCCAAGTTGTATTCTGAAATACAGATCTTGACGTAGCTCATCAATGAATAAGACTGGAACCCCTATGGCTGGTGGAAAGAGACCGTAAAGAAAAGCTTTGAATTAAAAGCCTATGTCTGGGGACGCCTGGCTGGCTCAGTCAATAGAGCATGCGACTCTTGATCTCAGGGTTGTGAGTTCAAGCCCTACGTTGGTTGTGGAACAACAACAAACTAAAGCTAGACCCAGCTACATTTTTACCATGATTCCGGTGCTCTACCAGGCAGACCACCTTAGGGTGCAATCTGCGGCTGGAGTCCACAATCACCTGGGGTTAATGTGATCAGGAACACTCTTAGAGCAACTGCTTGTCCAAAGGCAGGCTGGCTGGCAGGCCTCGCGGGACATTTGGTCCTATTTGTTACTATATGATTGTTTAACTTACTCTTCAGTGATTTACAATTTTAGTAGTAAGTCTTCCAACATGATTTTTAACCGTTGAGGGCTACCATTGTTGCAACCAAGAAGATTCCGCAAGAAGCTATGTTGCTCAAACCATACATTCCAGGTGAGAAAACTGTGAGAACGCTCATTCCAGTTCCCATTCTTCTTAATATTTCGGAGAGACGACCCCCCTCAAAGATACGGAGGTAATTTCAGCTCCACCCACTCCCTCCACAACTGATTTCCTCCACCTTCCCTGGGACCTATAAGCTCCCCACAGCATTTGCTGTGAGCCCAGGGAGGGTATGCTTCCCTGCATCCTCAACTTTACAAGGAGGTCTACTGGCTCCAACATCTTGTTCAGAGCCAAGCGTCAGGAAATGCTGTGCTTTCCTTAAGGACCCGTCATGTTTTCTCACAGCTTAAAAGGCACAAAACTGTTTTCCTTTTCATTTTGGTCCCCAAAATGCAGTGGGGGGTCTGGCTCAACCTTACTCCGTTCTTTCTTCCTATTTCTTTCTTTCTGTTTCTTTCTTTTCAGGACCTTACTACTTTATGAGTGTTTCCATATCCCACAGAATTATCTACACCAGCTTCTGTGTTATCTGTATTATCCCTGACCCTACTATTCTATTAAGATCTTTGCGGATTGCAAGTTATTGACCCTTTTGTTGTTTAAAGATGCAGTTCACGGTCCATGCTGGAAGATTCTGCTTTTTTAGGCTGTTTTCAAACTTTTGCCATTAAAAAAAAAAAAGTAAGTCTGATATGTTTTGCCATGTATTATCTATCATCTTGTCAAATAAATATCTTAAGTTTACAGATTTTTCCCCTGCACTTTTACTAATTAAAAGTATTTAAGATCAAAGATTTCCTCAATTCATTGACGAACTGCTTTCACAGCTGGAGTATAAAAAGACCAAAGGCTTATTTAATAGAAATGGAATACTTACAGAGTCAGTGACAAGTCTAAGAAATAGAATATCGATACTAATTTTCAATTACTAAGAACTAATAGCTACAACATAGTCACCGAGTACGTACTACAAGCAGACACATCTCACCGTAGTGTTTAGGGTTGGTAACTATTATTTCCCCCATTTTACTGATTAGGAAACTGGGACAGAGATATATCCATGAACTTGCCCAACATCATACAAGGCAGAGTGACAGAGGGAGAACTAGAACCCATGTCTGCTTGAATCCAAGGTCTGTTCCACACTGCTTCCTGAGGACGTTTGTATTTTTTCCACTTTGTTAAAGCTTTAAGAGGCGGGAAAAACACACATTACATTTAAGCAACATATCAGTTATGCAATACATAAAGAAAACAGAGGAAGAAATCAAAAAGTGTCCAAACCAAGCAGTGTCAAAGTTCATGTTCCATATACCCACCCCTCTGTTGGCACTGTGTCCACAGCTGAAATGCAGTATCTCATACAAAAGCCTTACCAAACATGGATATTTGATTTCCAAGCCCAGAGCAGATGAAAACAGCATTGGATGAGTAATTACAATGTCAAGAAGTGACAGGTGGACAGCAAAAGTGGGGGGGGGGGGGGGTGGGCAGACAACAGTGACTGGTAGTAGAATATCCCTAACTACTTCACTAAGATATCACTTTGAGAGTTTACATTCTTAGAATATTCCGACTCTCTTCTGTGACCTTGAGCAAATCACACCCTTTCTGAGCTTTGGCATCCTGACCTATAAATGATGTTGGATAGCCCCAGCAATCCCTCCCACCTCGAGGGGCTGCTGTGCTGTTAAGATCAAAAGACTTCCTATGAAAGGGTACTGTATGAAGGGCCCATATAAATGAATGGGGTAGTTAAAATATGCCTTTTGTGCTTAAAGGAATAAACCCGCAGTTATAGAAACTCGAAGCTATAACTTTCCAAAGGCTCTGAAAACTGAGGTTTTACTGTTTTTAAAAATGTACAATTACAGTGATCTAGCCAGTGTGTGCAATTCCTTCAGTCTGCTCAATAAAAAGGAGGAAAAGGGCAGAAGCTGCTTCATTAGTCAGCAAAAAGAAATTAATACGGATATGAACATCCAAGAAAAATAAGTCACTTGAAGGACTGCCAAAGTTATCAGGACCTCATTTACAATGCAAAAGGTAGAGACTCAACCGTTCAGCCGTCCCCAGCCAAGAATCACAAGGGCGAATTAAAATTAATGTGTACACGCCAGGCCAGGGTATCACATCCAACAGTTTGGACTTGCGGATTCCTCTGAAAGGATTCCTAAAGCTCCATTTGTAAACCCTGGAAAGAACCGAACAATCAGACACAAACCATTTCTCTGTCCTCTAAAAACAATGTTCAGGAAACTATTTTCGAATAAGGGCAACGCACTAGACAAAGTAAAGAACCCAAACGTTCCAATGTTGGATTCGTAGGTTAAAATCAACTCTTTGCCTCAAAGACTGTTCAGAATTTATTAACTGAATCAGGATGCGCAGGCTGTAACGGGGGGGAGAAGAGCTATAACTCTCCCTTGGGGTTTGACAACGGTGCGCTTCATTGCCTCTATATAATTCACTCCACACCGCGTGCACCCTCAACACTGGGATGTTGCAGCTTTGACAATGCCAGCGTATTCTACCAGCGGTCGGACGGTGCGGTGGCAATCCTGACATGCTTCGGCTCCCGGGAGGTTAATGGGAATTAAACCACAGCAGCCCTCCTTTGTGGCGCTTTGGCCAGAACAGCAGAAAGGAGACAATGAGCGTTCTGTGCGCAGTTCCGCGCCGATTGGCTGCTCTCTCCCCCCAGAAACCCCTGATGTCATGGGCTTGGAATGCAGGGAGGGAGGGAGGAAGGAAGGAGAGGATTTGGGGAGGGGGGACGCCTCTCATCTCTTTCCCAGACCAAAAGTCCCAAAGATAAGCCCAATGCATTCCTAATGCTAGGCAGTGGCAAAGCTGAGAGTTTCCAAACGCAAATCACTCCACACTACAACCCGCCTCGGCAAACATACCCAAAACAAAAGCAACCCACGAAAATATCCTTGATACCGTTGAAGTCTAATGTACTACAAACTTCGGTTTTACAAAAATCTCAACTCTACAGCAGATATCGCTTCCAAAGCGGCGCACTCAGGCTTTGTCTCCGTTTTCCGCAGCAGCAGCAGTTAATTTGCCTCAAGGCACCGCAATTCGGAAACTGTGAAGCGTCCGGGGGTCCCTGGGGTCGGTGGACCGCTCAACGGCCCCCCTCCCCGGGAAGAGGCAAGGAACAATGGGGGGCCCAGTTTGGCCACGTAACCGCCTGACTCTGCTTGTGGCTGAATTCGGCCGGGGGGTTGGGGTGAGGGAAGACGCACGGTCCGGCAGCAGCCCAGGCCCGGGAGGACGGCGGGGGCTGCTTGCCGGGTCCCCAGCCGCGCCGATGGGCCCCACCTAAGGGCGAATGACCAGGCAGGAGCGCCCCCTTCCCGGAGGGGCGCGTCCTGCAGCCACGGACCGGCTCCGGTAGCTGCAGGCCGGCGCTGCGGGATTCCAGGAGCCCGGGAACCCACCGCCCGCCGCCAGTCCTGGCTCGCGGCGCTGAACAAAGCCAGGAGAGCGCGCCTGGGAGACCGGCGCTTCGAGCCCGGGGCCAGGACCGAGACGCGCGGCCACTCTCGCGCCGCCCCGACGTCTCCTCCCCGCGTAGCCGGACAGCCACCGCGCGCAGAGAAGAGCGGCCCAGCGCCGCCGCAGTCCCAGGGACCCTCGGGCGGCATCTAGCCTCCCACCCCTCGCCCTGGGCGTGGCCGCCCCACCAGAGCCCGGGCGTACCTTGTTCTTGACCTCGGCAGAGAGCCCGTAGGAAGGGCCCTTGTTGAAGTGGGTCATGGTGGTTCGGGAGGCGGGAAGAGGCTGCGCTCGGGTCTGGGGGTTTCTAGTACTCGTCTTCCCCGCTCCTGGCCCCGAGGAGTGGCCGCAGCGCGAGATGCTCGGAGCTCGCTCCCCTGGGCGGCGCAGGAGACGCCCAGACGCGGCGGCGGAGCGCGGGCGGTGCCTCGGCGGCTCGGTCCGACTGGGTCCCGCAGAGCCTCCCGCTCCGCTCCCGAGTCCCCCACGAACTGCCCCCGCCTCCTGCCCCGGGCCTTCGGGGATTGGCCGACGGGCCGGACCAATGGAGAGCCGCCTCCTCCCGCCTCTCCGACGAGGGGGCGGGCCGGCCAACCGAAGGGCTAGGGGCGCTGCGCTGTCTCCCGCGCGGGTCTCGGGCCCCCGCCCTAGTCCTCACGCCACGGAGACCCGCGGCGAGGCGGCCCCTCCTCCCTGCCGGGCCGGGGCTGGGCGGCGAGGGCGGAGGCCGGCCGGCGGAGTGCAGCGGCCCTCGGGCGCCTAGGGGCTTCCCAGCGGCCCAGAATGCACGTCAACTTCCAGGCATCCGCCGCTGCGCTCGGGGCTGGCCCAGGGCGGGAAGCCCACCAGCGTCTCTTTCCCGGCCCGGGGCCCCAGATACCGGGCAGGGCTCCTCCGCCCGCTGCTGGGAGCACTGCGAGCAGCCTTGGAGCCCCTGTGCCAGAGAAAGGGGGGCGGGGGGACGGGCCCTCCTCTGACACCTGCTCCTTGCTCTCTACCTCGAAGCCTCCCACACCTGTTGGTCTGACCTCTACCCCGCGGCCGCCACGGGAACAGTCGAGGCTTTGGGCCAAATTTGAGCTCACTCTGTCTTTAAACCTCTAAATGCAGTGCGGAAAAAACTGGGGACTGTGCCATGGCAAAGCCTGGGGCATTTCAAATCTTTTTCTGGATTCGCACCAGCTCCTTTTTACAAGCATCTTTATCCGAAACGCAGTCCAAAAACCCAGGTGGCTGTTGCTCAACTTTTTTTTTTTTTTTTTTTTTTTTTTTTTTTTTTTTTTTTAAATCTAGCGGCTTCTTTGAATAGGAGACCTTTGTACAAGAGATAAATATCCTCCTTTGGGCAAGAAGCGGCCTCCATTCTTTCATGGTTCTGCTTCCTACCCACCACTTTCCCTCCTCTGATCTCAAAGTAACTTAATAAATAGGAAAAAGGGAACATAACTTTCGTCGTTCGCCTGAGCTCCTAGCACTGTACTAGACGTCTTCCAAACATGATCTCATTTACCCCCACAAACAGCTGGTAGGTAGACATCATATCCGTTGTAGAGATGAGAAAAATGAAACTCAGAGACCTAAGTATCCTGGCCAAGGTCTGCCCATCTCTAAAGCTTCACCTCCTCGCCATCACTTTCCTGAGCACACCTAGGACATGTTTCAACCCCTGAGATCCTAGTATAAGAGTTTTGTTTACCAAATACCAGCTACTGTGCCAAAAGAGATCATAGAATCAGGAGGAGACAACAAACATCTCACCACAGTTGAGCCATCCTTCCAGGAGGCACTTTTAAAAAAAAACCCACAGAAAACTGCTATGGACTTTCGAAAGACTGGGGGTAGGGAGTGGGAAGGTGAAGGAGGCTAATAGGGAGGAAAGTGAACGATTTGTGTATGATTTGCTAATTTAGACAGTAGGTAGTAATGATAATTAAGTCATTCTTCCCACACAAATGACACAATTGACCCACAATTAGCAAGACAAGCAGTTTGGGCTGTTTTTCCAGTAGTGTGATAGTGGCCATGTGTCATCGACAAGACCTCACCCACTTTTTTTTGGAGTGTGGGAAATGGCGGCCAGATTTGAGGTACAGTGGAGATGGAAAATATAAGATCACAATCATTTTATTCATTTATTTATTTATTTATTTATTTATTTATTTATTTAAAAGAGAGAGAGAGAGAGAGGAGGTACACGCACAAGCAGGGAAGGGGTAGAGAGAGGGAGAGAGAATCCCACACAGGCTCCACACTCTCAGCACAGAGCCTAACAGAGGGCCCGATCTTACAACCATGAGATCATGACCTGAGCAGAAATCAAGACTCAGAAGCTTAACCAACTGAGCCACCCAGGTGCCACATAATCATGTTAATCTACTTAAAAGTCATTCCTTAAGAGCCTAAATGTCCATCAACTGATGAATGGATAAAGAAATTGTGGTTTATATACACAATGGAGTACTACGTGGCAATGAGAAAGAATGAAATATGGCCCTTTGCAGCAACGTGGATGGAACTGGAGAGTGTGATGCTAAGTGAAATAAGCCATACAGAGAAAGACAGATACCATATGGTTTCACTCTTATGTGGATCCTGAGAAACTTAACAGAAACCCATGGGGGAGGGGAAGGAAGAAAAAAAAAAAAAAAGAGGTTAGAGTGGGAGAGAGCCAAAGCATAAGAGACTCTTAAAAACTGAGAACAATACTTGGGGCGCCTGGGTGGCGCAGTCGGTTAAGCGGCCGACTTCAGCCAGGTCACGATCTCGCAGTCCGGGAGTTCGAGCCCCGCGTCAGGCTCTGGGCTGATGGCTCAGAGCCTGGAGCCTGTTTCCGATTCTGTGTCTCCCTCTCTCTCTGACCCTCCCCCGTTCATGCTCTGTCTCTCTCTGTCCCAAAAATAAATAAACGTTGAAAAAAAAAATTAAAAAAAAAAACAAAACTGAGAACAAACTGAGGGTTGATGGGGGGTGGGAGGGAGGGGAGGGGAGGGGAGGGGAGGGGAGGGCGGGTGATGGGTATTGAGGAGGGCACCTTTTGGGATGAGCACTGGGTGTTGTATGGAAACCAATTTGACAATAAACTTCATATATTGAATAAATAAATAAATAAATAAATAAGTCATTCCTTGTAGAATGTTCAAGAATTATATTCAATTTTGTTATGAAAATCCTACAAAGGTGAGTTTTGTTTAATGGGAGTTATTGTTTAATGGGTATAGAATTTTCATTTGGAATGATGAAAAAGCTCTAGAAATGGACAGCAATGATAGTCACAAAACAATATAAGTATACTGGATGCCACTGTGTACCTAACAGTAGATCTTTTGTAACCCTTCCTCTTTCTCCTCTTTGCTACCCTACCTGACCAAGCAACCACTGACAGGCTTTCTGTTTCTCACATCAGTTTGTATTTCCTAGAATTTTATGTAAATAGAACCATACCTTGTGTATTCCATTTTAACTGGCTTCTTTCACTAAGCAAAATTACTCTGAGATTCAACCATGTGGTAGCATATATCAATAGTTCATTTCTTTGTATTGCTGAGTAGTATTGTATGGTAAGGATATATCACAGTGTACATATCCATTCCCTTGTTGAATATTTGGGTTTTTAGTTTTTGGCTATTGGAAGTAAAGCTGTATGAATATTCATGTGCAAGCCTTTTTATGGACATATGCTTTCATTTCTCACAGATAAATAAGAATAGAATGGGTGGGTTATATGAAAGGTATATGTTTAATTTTTTAAGAAATTGCTAAATTTTTCCGGAGTGATTGTAGCACCTTGCATTCCCATCAGCAAGATGGGGCACCTGGGTGGCTCAGTCAGTTAAGCCTCTGACTCTTGATGTCAGCTTAGATTATGATCTCACAGTTCGTGGGTTTGAGCCCCACGTCAGGCTTTGCTCTGGCAGCACGAAGAGCCTGCTTGGAATTCTCTTTCTCCTCTCTCTCTGCCCTCCCACCTGCTAGTGTATATGCGTGCACTTTATCTCCCTCTCTCAAAATAAATAAATAAACTTTTAAAAATTAAAAGAGAGAGAGAGAGAGAGGTTCCAGTTATTCTATATCCTCACCAACACTTGGTATGATCAATCTTTTTAAGTTTAGCCATTCTAATAGGTGGTATCTCACTATAGTTTTAATTTTAACTAAATTAAGTGAATTAAAAAAATTAACGTGCCTGTCATCTGTGTATCTTTCTCGTCAAGTGTTTGTTCAATGTTTTGCCCATATTTTGTGTTTTAACTTATCCCTCCCAGGATGGATTTAGAAAATCCCGACCGACTTCCAGCAATAGAATGTGTCAGCAAGGTTTAAGTAAAATTTCACATTACAAAATAACTTCCAGGGTGTGTCTCAGCAATCCTAAGCATTTTAGCTGGAACCACCTTTAATATGCAGAACACTTTGAACTGAAATAAATGCTCTTAAGTCAATGCAACCTTTCCAAATTCCCACGTTGAGCAGTTGGGGGGAAGTTGTAAGAAAAGATTCTTTCACAGATACAAATCTGTAGATCATATTGTCACGTATCGTGCCACCGGAACGATCGTAACAAATGTTTTGGAGAATACATCCTATACATCCACAATACAGAAGTACAAAGAACTATGAAGGCATCAGTCAGTTGTATGAAAGGCAGAGGGCTAGAAGGCTCAGAGGAGGCTAAGACTTCAGCACCTAGTATGTACTAATCAGTATTAGCAATGGATGATGGGCAGTGAAATCTTATAATTTATCACCCAAATAGGGACGCTTTTGAGAGTGAAATGTGGTACTACTAATATTTTTTGTCTCATCCAGTCCCGGTAAGTCTCCTTAGTAGCATTCCTTTTCACTCTCAAAAGTGTCCCTGTTTAGATGATAAATTATATGTGGTCAGCTCACTTACAGATATCACTCACAACAATTCTGTGGTGGCAAATATTATCTATTTACATTAACAATCAGAAATTAAGATTCAGGGAGAAAGGATATACAACTTGGCCAAAGTCAAACAGTGAATAGAGAGCAGAATTGGGGTTTGAAATCAGGCCTGCTTTCGGATTTCTCAAAAATCAACTTCCTAGATGCCGTAAGAATCTGAAATCACTCTTGCAAGGTATATCTGCTCTTTTTTTTTTTTTTTTTTGGCTACACTGTATGTCCTTTTGAGGAGTGCCCACCACTCACTCCTGTGATACTGTTAATCTATCAGTCACAAAGCTACCTCCTTCCACAGCAGACGCAGGCATGTGGCAGATCTGTCAAAGGGTTTACCCCCTAAGCACAGTTATGGGTTTGAAGGAGACCTAACCCAGGCTGGGTCCATCAGGTTTCTTTTTGGTGAATAGATATGGAAGTCGAATATTTTGGTTATTCAGACAGAAAACTAACTCAAACTGACTTAGACAAAAAATGGGCTTAGTGGGCTCATGTCTCAGAAAAGGTTGGAGAAGATGTACCTTCAGGCATGACTGGATTCAGGGACTCAGTCACAGGGTTCACAAGCCAGTATCTCCACATACTGCTTCTCTTCTGTTGACTCTCCCCCCTTGGGATCAAATACACCACCAGAAGGTTCAGGTTTGCATCCTAACCTCTCAGGAGCCACAACACAAAAGAAAGCATAACAAGAAAATGAACGGGGGACCTGGGTGGCTCAGTCGGTTGAGCGCAGAGCTTGCTTCGGATCCTCTGTCCCCCTCTCTCTCTGCCCCTCCCCTGCTCGTACTCTCAAAAATAAACATGAAAAACAAACAAATGAAAAAAACCAAAAACAAAAAAGAGAACAGTTTCCCAAAAGTCCCAACAAAAAGTCCTAGAACTGAGTCTTGTTGGCCTGGTTTGGGTCACCTACCCATCTTCGCCACAATCACTTGGCCACAGGAAGAAAAGCTCTGATGATCGGTCTAGAAGGGGTGTCTGAAATGGCGTGGGACGTGAGGAGGCAACGGCCTGCTCTCCCAAAAAGAGGAGCTGAGGGAGGGAAGGTGCACAAACCCAAAGGCAAACCAAAGGAAAGCGATGTTGGCAGACCACATAAACATGATGCCCACTGCACGTGTTCTTTTCAGCATATGTGAGAAGGGCCCCCTCACTTCCAAGGACACCTTTCAGAGCCCTGAACTTAAGTTTTTATTCATTGCATTTCATTCTTTTTCTCAAAGATGGCAGCTAAAATTATATAAGCTCCAGCTCCCCCAAATCGGGAGATACCCTATAAAGGAGTCAACCAGAGGGGCACCTGGGTGGCTCAGTCGGTTAAGCGGCCGACTTCGGCTCAGGTCATGATCTCGTGGTCCGTGAGTTCGAGCCCCGCGTCGGGCTCTGTGCTGACAGCTCAGAGCCTGGAGCCTGTTTCAGATTCTGTATCTCCCTCTCTCTCTGACCCTCCCCCGTTCATGCTCTGTCTCTCTCTGTCTCAAAAATAAATAAACGTTAAAAAAAAATTAAAAAAAAAAAAAAAGGAGTCAACCAGAATGCCACTTCCCCCTTCACTTACATTAAGCACCATGTTCTCATCAAATTCTTTTCCCTCCCTTCCCGAAAGCCTGAAATTGAGGTTCTTATCATCTGTGGCCAAGGAATGACATCCTGATGCCAGCCTTCTTCTCCCAGATTCATCTTCAAAATTGAGGCCTTAGAGCATGGATTTCCTTTAAGAAAATAAATAAAATTTAAATTTAAAATTACCAGGGGCACCTGGCAAGCTCAGCAGGAAAAGCATGTGACCCTTGATCTTGGGATTATGAATTTGAGCCCCACGTGAGGGGTGTAGAGATTACTTATATAAATCTAAAAAAACTTAAAAAAATAGAATTACCGTATGATGAAGGAATTCCACTCTTGAATATTTACCCCAAAAACTTGAAAGCAGGATCATGTAGACATATTTGTACACTCATGTTCACAGCAGCATTGTTTGCAATAGCCAGAAGGTAGCAACAACCCAAGTGTCCGTCAATGAATGGATGAACAAAATGTGACCTATACACTGAAGGGGTGAAAACATTTTGCCTTCCTCCTTTCCAGATTCTTTGGCTGGTCTAATAATTAAATTGATGTAAGACAGATTAGCAGAGAAAAGCAAAGTTAACTGCATACATATGGGAATCCCATAAAGATATGAAGACTCAAAGGGCAGCCAGGTAATATCTTCTGTATAATATAAATATAAGATCGTGGAGCTAAGGAAAAAGGTAAGGATCCGGAGAGACGAAGGGAAGATAGACCATTCACAGGAAGGCAGAGGAGATGTTTGAAAAACAAAGGTAACCCTGTTACAGAGGTAAGTTTCCTAGGTAAAAAGGTTATCTCTAGCAATAGTTCCTTTCCTGCTATAGACCCCCTTTATAATGGATATTTTGTCAGTTGAAGGGGAAGTAAAGAGCTTTTCCCTAAATTTGCTGGGTTTTGAATGGTTTTAGTTCAAAAATAATCCTTATGATGCAAAGAGACACATTTTGAGGTGGTAAAATCTGCTCCCCTTCAACATGTAATATGGAATATCATTCAGCCTTGAAAAGGAAGGAAATGCTGACATGTGCTACAACATGGACAAACCTTGAGGATATTATGCTAAGTAAAACAGACCAGTTGCAAAAGGACAAATACTACAGGATTCTGCGTTTTGAGGTTTCTAGAGTAGATAAAAATCACAGAAGCAGAAAGTAGAATGGTGTCTACCTCACTTAAAAATCTAGCCGCTTGGGGTGCCTGGCTGGCTTAGTCGGAGGAACATGTGACTCTTGATCCCAGGGTCATGAGTTCAAGCCCCACGCTGGGTAGAGAGATTACTTACTTACATTCATACATACATAAGAAAAAAAAAATTATAAGTCTAGAGGCTCCTCATTTGGCCACAGGGCCAAGCCCAACCTCTACTCACAGGGTTGCTATAAGGGAGATTTCAAGAAATCACGTATGCAACATTCTTACAAATAAGCACATTCTTACAAATATTATCCCATTTAATCATCACAAAAACAATTCCAGGGAGATATGACCGTCCTCAGTTTTTTCACATGGAAGAAATAGGCTCAGAGAGGTTAGTAACTTGTTCAAGGTTGCACAGCAGTGATGCTAGAACTACAGTTTAGTTTTTTCTGCTTCTTAAATCCATGTTTTTCTTATCACACTATGCTACATCATTATAGTTCACAATTTCCTCAGGGACGGTGTGTAAAGAAAACAGAAAGGTGAAGCTGAGCTCTAGGATGGCTCAGATTTGGAGGGAAAAAAGAGATGGAGGGGGAGAAACAAAAAAGTACAAAGAAAATCGCTAAAATGAACCTAGAAAACACCACAGAAGAGAGTTGTGGGGTTTTTTTTAACATTTTTTTTAAATTTACTGGTAATGTGGTTTCATTTGTTTATTTATTTTTAAAGTAATCTCTACACCCAATGTGGGGCTGGAACTCACAAGCCTGACATTAAGAGTTGCATGCTCTACCTCCTGAGCCAGCCGGGTGCCCCAAAGCAAATTTTTTTTTTTCCATAGAAGAGTGTTTTATGGGAAAAGGCAAGTAACTACCTAAAATGAAGCTTAAAAAAAGACCATTTAATTTTTCACTATGGTCCTTCTGGATGAGAAGCCTTGGGACCACAGGTTTGGTAGAAATCTAATTATTGGGTTAAAAAGGGAAGAACTGGTGAAGCCCTGGAGGCAGGAGGGGTAGAAACCTCATCCCTAGTGGAAGGAGGCAGAGAAGCAGGGCAGTCCTTAACCCCCAGCCAGCTGGGCAGAGAGAAGCAGAGAGGAGAATCCACAGGGGTACACAAAAGCCCAGGAGTCAGGAAAGCTGGCAAGATGAGAGTTCATGCAGTCACAGGGGCTCACAGTTGCTGAGGGAGTCAAGGGCTTCTTCTGGACTTCTGGAAGAGCCCGCCACCTCTCAGCATCACCCAGCTCCTGCCTCCGTGTCCCCTTCTCCATGTCTCTGTCTCCTTGTCACGCCTTCTGTCTTCTGCATCCTTTTATCCTTATCTTGCTTCATTCCCTACTTGAAGCAGTTGGTAATATCCTAGTAATTGTATCTACTGTTATTCAGATCAGAGAAATTGCTGACTGTTGGCAGTTCAGCGTTCAAAATAAAACCAGTGCTTAACCAGCTGCCATAGAACATGGCTGTCTGGAGAAGGAGAGTTTAGAAAGAGAGGAGAGGCCGGTCAGGTGTTCACAACCTTCCCAGGACTTTTATACAATAATTGTATGTATGTGCTCATGTACATTCTTCTGGGAAAGGATCGTACTCCTTTCATTAATTCTCAAGGGAAAAAGCGATCAAAGAGGTTCAGGATTGGGCACCTGGGCGGCTCAGTAGGTTAAGCCTCTGGCTCTTGATTTCAGTTCAGGTCATGATCTCATGGTTCATGGAATTGAGCCCTACATCAGGCCTCTGCGCTGATAGTGCAGAACCTGCTTGGGATTCTCTCTCTCTTTCCCTCTCTCTCTCTCTCTCTCTCTGTCTTCCTCCTCTCTTTCCCCACTCTCTATCTCTAAAAAAAATAAAAGTTCCGGATCTCACTGCCTTTCACCTCTATCAAATACAGCTGCTTAATTTTAGCTTTTTATTTTTTTAATTTTAGCTTCTTTATAATAATTTGTTCTCTTGATTTTGATAAGGATATAGTCTAAAAGCTTCTGCTTATAATGAATAGGATTAACATCAAGAAACTCAGCTCAGCGATCATTTTGAAGTACAAAATGACTCATATTCCAATGTCACATTCCAATCTTCCTGGTTGGTTATCAAAAATCATAGATAATTTAAGATGGTATCAAAATACTAATGCAGTTTAATTCCTTTGTAAACTTGTTTACTCCAAAATGTAAAGGCCAGTGTTCCTATTGAAATGCAATCCCTTTTCATTGAGGCAGCGGGAACCCATTTTTCTAATGATCTAATGGTCTAAATTTCAGCACACAGCACTGTTCTGACAAAGGAGAGTATTTCCAGATTATGCTGAAAGTTGCTCAGCACCTGTTTCTTGAAATAAATGTGTTTAGCTTTTGGCAAAGGAGACATCTGGAAAAGAAGCATTTTGCTCAATAATATTAAAAGCATTAATATAATAAACAGAAAACTAAACTAACTGAATTTTTCTTTTGGTTTTCATTAGATTAGAAACTCCAGAAGGGCAGGAACCAATCCCTTCAACACTGTATCCCCATATTTAATAGGCAGTAGCCATTCAATAAATAAGGAGATGAAAAATAACAAGCCCCTAACAGAATGGATTTTATAGAAAGCATTTTTTTCTTTTTCTCCTCCTTTTTTACAGCTTTATTGAGATGTAAGTGCTATATAACACTGTGTAAATTTAAAGTGTCCAATATGGGGATTTTTTCGATACATTTATCTATTGCAAAGTGTTTACCAAAATAAGGTTAGTTAATACAACCTTCACCTCACATAGTTCTCATTTTTGTTGGTGGTGGTGGTGAGAACATCTAAGTCCTACTCTCAGAGCAACTTTCAAGCATACAAGATGTATTATTAATTGTAGTCATCATGCTGTACATTAGATCCCTGGAACTTATTCATCCTATAACTGAAAGTTTATACCCTTTGACCAACATCTCACCATTTCCTCCACTTCCCTTAACCCCTGGTAACGATCAATCTATTCTCTGTTTCTGGAAGTTAAATTTTTTTAATTGCAGTATAGTTGACATACAATATCCTATTAATTTCAGGTGCACATCATGTGATTTGAGGTTTTTATACATTGGGAAATGATGCCCACAATAAGTCTAGTTACCATCTGTCACCGTACAAAGTTATTACAATATAATTGACTATATTTCCTGCGCTGTACATTACATCCCCGTGACTTATTTATTTTATAACTGGAAGTTCGTGCCTCCTAAGAATCTTTATCTATGTTGCCCGCCTCCCAGAGGCAAGGTATTGGAGGCTACGAGGCGTTTGGCCTTGAAGGAATAAAGTCCTTTACTCAGGAGTAAAGGTCCTGAAAAATCCTCCTGTGCTCGTCTTCTGAATTAAAGAAAGCTTAAAGTAAGCCCAGATAAGTTAAGTATTGAGGTGACTTAAAAATAAAAATTCTTGGGTGGTGTATCTGATAACCCATCCAAAACAAATGAAATTAAGTAGGTGGGCTCATTTTCCAGCCATTCTAGATAAATAAGCACCTATTATATATTATTATGTTTGTTCAAGTAAAATCCTTATTACTTAGGAGAGGAATGTGGTCAACACAGTAGGAAAAATTTTTCCACTCTTTTTTTTTGTGTGTTTAGAATTGGCGACTCTACTAGTTTCCATTTCTTTCTCCAACTTCGCATTTTAAAATGCTTGGATCATGATCATAGATTTGAAAAATTTTGTGGCCTCACCTAGTCTTTTTTCAAAAAGTTTTCAAGGAAACTGCTTTGTAAAGTGATGCAGGTGCACTTTACTTTCAGCTTAAAGAAGGTATGGTACGATTTATGGGCATTATTCCCAATACAAAAATAAATCCATTTCAGCTGTTAAAATTTGCCTTTGAGTTGTTTCATTTTACTGCTGTCTTGCCATAAGTTATGTCAGAAAAATAAAAACAAAACATATAGTTACATGGAATTTATTTTTTTATTTTTTTTTTTTTAAATTTTTTTTTTTCAACATTTATTTATTTTGGGGACAGAGAGAGACAGAGCATGAATGGGGGAGGGGCAGAGAGAGAGGGAGACACAGAATTGGAAACAGGCTCCAGGCTCTGAGCCATCAGCCCAGAGCCCGACGCGGGGCTCGAACTCACGGAGCGCGAGATCGTGACCTGGCTGAAGTCGGACGCTTAACCGACTGCGCCACCCAGGCGCCCCAGTTACATGGAATTTAAATGATAACACAGTTAACCTTGAACAATACAGGGGTTATTGGATCTTACCACCTTCTCCGTCCCTATGCTCAAAAATCCACATACAACTTTTGATTCCCCAGAAACGTAATTAGCCTGCTGTTGGCATAAACAGTTGATTAACACATTTTTTGTACATTGTGTTTTTTTTTAATTTATTTATTTTTGAGTAATCTCCACACCCAATATGGGGCTCGAACTTACGACCCCGAGATTAAGAGTTTGCCAGCTTTTCCTACTGCGTGAGATGCCCTTGTTAGGTTTTTACATACTATATTCTTACAATAAAATAAGCTAGAGAAAAGAAAATGTTACCAAGAAAATCCTAAGGAAGAGGAAATACATTTATAGTACTGTACTGTAAGAAATCTGCATATAACAGGGACGCCTGGGTGTCTCAGTCAGTTAAGTGCTGGACTTCGGCTCAGGTCATGATCTCATGGCTCGTGGGTTTGAGCCCCACTGTGGGCTCTGTGCTGACAGCTCAGAGCCTCAGATTCTGTGTCTTCATCTCTCTCTGCCCCTCCCCCACTCACACTCTTGTCTCCCTCTCTCTAAAAAATAAACATTTTTAAAAATTTTAATTTAAAAAATCTGCATATAAGAGACCCGCACAGTTCAGATCCGTGTTGTTCAAGAGTCAACTGCATAGTATTACATTTTAAACATATGTCCCCAAGGTGAAATTGCACTTTATTAAGACCTAACTCTCAATTATTTATCTTACACTCCATTTATTCACATATCCTTATATTGGTACATGTGTGTTAAACCCTTCATTATTATCACACAATCAGCCATGGTAGTGATCACCTTTCTATGATGCACGCTTAGGGGAGGAAAACACTTTTCTTCTAACCTCTTAGGTTTTGTAAATGATGACTGCAAATTACACCGACAAAAGACAGATTAACACAACAGATTTATCTGCATGCACATGGAAGCTTCTCAGAGAAGTGAAAACCCAAAGGACAGGGTTAGGCTTGAGAACTTCTATACTATTTTAGCATGGGGCAATAAATTGTGGAGAAGGGACAAAGTTAAAAGATTTTGGCTTCCAGGGGTATTAAATTGTGGGAAGGTAAATATACGGGGGGGGGGGGGGGGAAGAATGAGTAGAGAGAAGGGTTATTTTAGTAAGGTTTGTTATGCAAACTCAGCGATAAGATTCTCCAGTGATTAAGAATCCTTCTTCTCAAGGTGCCTGGGTGGCTCAGTCGGTTGAGCAACCGACTTCTGGAGCCTGCTTCGGATTCTGTGTCTCCCTCTCTCTCTGCCCCTGCCCCACTCATGCTCTGTCTCAGAAATAAATAAACATTTAAAAAAAAAATTTTTTTTTTTAAAGAATCCTTCTTCTCTTCCCGGTACAGAAGAGGGGAGGAGGGAGACCTTCACAACGGGCAATCTGTGCCTTGATTTTAGGCAGAATGGGGGAGGGCAGAGGGTTCCTCCTGGGTCTGCTGTTTCTTAATTGTCTCCACCTCAAAATACACCTTAAATCCATGGGAGGGGCTCATGTTATATATCTGCTCCTTACTGGTTCCTATCAGCATTCCAAGTGTGCAGCAAGTGGCCACAGTTACATTTATGAGTTAAAATTGTGGTGTAGCTGGGGCGCCTGGGTGACTCGGTTAAGTGTCCAACTCTTGATTTCAGCTCAGATCACAATCTCATGGTTCATGAGATGGAACCCTGTCTCGGGCTCTGCGCTGACAGCATGGAGCTGGGCTTGGGATTCTCTCTCCCTCTCTCTCTGCCCCTCCCCAGCTCTCTCTCTTTCTCAAAATAAATAAATAAACATTTAAAACTTTTTTAAAAATTGTGATGTAGTCAATTATACCTCAAAAGAAATTTCACTGTTACCTCCTCAGGACTGCAGAGTCATTTATATACCCATCCGAAAGACTGGTTAATAAATAACTTACTACTTTGTCAGCTCCTTCAGATGTAAACACAAGATACTGTTCTAGTCAGCATCAACCCCCAAAAGATAAATGAAGATTGGCAAATGTGCTCCTAAAACACTCATCTTTTCATCCAACTTATTTATTCATTCAACAAATGTCTGTTGAGTGTTTATTGTGTGCCAAGTTCCCTCCTAGACTTTGGAGCGACAGGAGTCAGCAAGACAAAGTCCATAAATTCAAAGTTGTGGCTTCCCCTGCTTGGATTTTGCTATCTGAACTGATTCAGGGCAAGTCAAGATATTTGTCCTTACATCTTTCATTTAACCCAAAGACACGTGCCCGAGGATAGAAGCACATCTAGTTATTTTTTCTAGTTACTGTAGGACTCACCTGTGCTTCTAGGATAAACTCCAAACCACTTGGAGTTTACAAAGCCCTTTTTACATAAAATGTCTAATAACTAGCCTGAAAACACACACACACACACACACACACACACACACACACACACACACATACACACACCCAACAACAACCAAAAAATGCTCTCTGAGCCTTCTGTGTCTCACCTTTGTATTCTGTGTTCTACGCAAGGGTCAGCTTTTAGTAATTTAGGAAACCAGCTGTGTCCAGAAAACAGAAAACATGTGCTTTTCCATATGTTCTCTTCTGCTTTACCTGGCTCGCTTCCACTAGGCTCATTAATCACCTCCTCTGGGAAGCCTTCCCTGCTCCTAGTCTCAGTCTGGTTAAGGACCCTTCTGGGTTCCTAGGACTTAATTTTTAACCTCCGTCCTAGAAATGATTGTACTATATTATACCGGTCTAGCCTCTCTTTTCACTAAACTGTGTGCTTCTTAAATTTAGACACTCGTTCTTTTACATCTATGATGACCATATTAAAAGAAGGGAAAAAAGAAAGAAGGGTGGATGTGTGTAGAAATTGGTAAGAATTCGCCTCAGAGCCCCCACTCTTTCTTTTTTTTAATGGAAGCAGACCCACCTGGTCCAAACCAGCACCAGTACTTGTCAGTTATGAGACTTTGGGCAAGTTATTTAACTCAGCTGGGCCTCTTACTCTTAATAATAAGTGCTTAATAAACATTTGCTTAATGAAAGAATAATAATGATTGTTAGAGGCTTAATTAATATGATAGTTAACATATACAGCACTTAGTCTGTGCCAGGTATTGTTTTGAGCACTTTCTATACATTATCTGTATTAATCCTCACAACCCTGTGACGCGGCACAGTATATTCCTTCTATAGACGAAAATGAAGACACTGTGGCCCCGCGATGGTGACCTGCCAAGTTACTGAGCGGGCTTCAGAGCCCATTCTCTGAATTATCACTCCCTCCTGCTGGTTGCTGGCTGCAAGAGAGGAGAGAATAGCGGAAGAGACAAGATGATGAACATAAGGATCCCCTGCCCTGCTCAAGAAAAGCATTCTTGGGGCGCCTGGGTGGCTCAGTTGGTTAAGCGTCAGACTTTGGCTCATGTCATGATATGGCGGTTCATGGGTTCAAGCCCCACTTCGGGCTCTGTGCTGACGGCTCGGAGCCTGGAGCCTGCTTCGGATTCTGTGTCTCCCTCTCTCTCTGTCCCTCCTCCACTCGCACTCTGTCTCTCTCTCTTTCTCAAACATAAAATAAAACATTTAAAAAATTTTTTTAAATCATCCTTTACTGCTATTATCGCATTTCCTGGGGATGACCCACCAAAATACTCAAAGTGCTGCTCTTCAATCTGACATTCCTAGCTTTTAGCTAAAATTCCCCCTACCTACCAAAAACATCTCATATTAATTATATGTGGTATGCGGGTCTAGAGGGACAACATAGCTCCTTGACTATGCTTGACTGAAGAGTCTTTCTTCTTAATTGGGACTGTCATCCTCTTTGGCAGAATAGGCAGCTACAGAAGGTCTTTGTGGGAAGATGAGGTCACCCCCTAGCTAGCCAGTCCACCTCACATCCACAGGAGACCTTATTAATTGGGAGAGGGATGTTGGTTTCCTTTCCAATTTCTGAGACTTCCTTCTCATTCACTAAACCACTTAATGTTTATACTTTACTTTTAACTATTATAAATTATTTATTTCTAAAATAACTCATACGTGTCTCTAGGAATTGTTAGTCTCAGGACAGAAGCCTGGGTCAATAAAGCAGACAACTGTCCTCTAAAGACCCCTCTCCCTTCACCTTGTCCACAGGGTGAGTTCCAGCAGTGAGGCTTGTATTTCTTTCTTTCTTTCTTTCTTTCTTTCTTTCTTTCTTTCTTTCTTTCTTTCTTTCTTTCTTTTATTTAAAAACATTAGAAAGAGAGAAAAAGAGAGCAGGGGAGGGGCAGAGAGAGAGGGGACCAAAGTGGGCTCTGTACTGACAGAAGACAGCCCGATATGGGGCTCGAACTCACAAACCATGAGATCATGACCTGAGCCAAAGCTGGACACTCAACCAACTGAGACACCCAGGCTCCTGGCGCTTGTATTTCTTGACTCTCCCGTGACAGCATAGCTGACTAGAAGACCAAGATAGGGCAATTGATTCTCTTGCCTGGGTATTTGATTCTTGGCTGGTCACTTCAACTTCCTATAAATTTAGAAGCTATAAGGTGGTCACCTTCCATTTTATATGTAGAAAAGCAAATAAAGCAGGTTTATTGGTCAGGTTCCAGATTCCAGCTTCTTTAATAAAGACGCAATATAACCCCAGCTTAAATGAGACAGAAGCATGTTTCCCTTTCACATAAGAGTCCAGGGCTAATATGACAGCTCCATGCATTTGGAGACCCAAGCTCCTACCTTATGGCTCCAACAACCTCTACCAGCAGCTTTCATCTCCAGGTCAAAGACGAAGGCTTCAGGTCCCACCATCTTTATCCATGTGCAGGCAGTAAGGAGAGAAAAGAAAGGAGAGGGGAGCTCATTTTTTTGCCACTTAAGAGCATACTCTGGAAGTTGTGCATATCACTTCTGTCTGTATTGCACTGACTGGAGCCTAATAAATGGCTACAATTAGCAGAAGGGAGGCTTGGAAGAGTGGCCTTTAGCTGGGTAGCCTTGCGTCTGGCTACAACTCTATCCTCATAGAAGGGGCAAGACAACAAGCAGCTTCAGCTGCTTTCAAGCTCACACAGCTGGTCAGCAAAGAGTCAACATGAAATAGAGACAATGAGAAAAAAGCAGCAATGAGAGACTTGGGACCTCTGAGGTGAGGAGAGCCACACTGCTTCCTTTTGGCACCCATTTCTTGGTTTCAGTCTCTTATTGATTACCAGCAGCTTGCTTTCTCTTGCTTATCATAAGTCCTTGGCTTTGCATAAGCCAGCCCAGGGAACCTCTGTTCCTTGACACCAAAAAGCCATGTCTAAGACAGTCAACCTGGTGATGTGCTCCTAGAAGGCAACAGTCATTTTGTTGTTGTTGTTCCTACTCAGGGTTTCCATAGTGCTGAAGTTCTGTACATAAATATTGATTGAACTTAATGTATCCTTTTGCAGCTGGGTGCATTTACTAGCTGTCTCCCTTATTTTTGCCAGCGATAGTTTGTAGACTTCCAAATTACTTCAAAGAACAGAAAGGGTGGGCCTACAAGAGGATCAGAGAATGTCTCAGTCTGAGACTGGAAGAGGAGAATACAGTTTTGGCACAGGCCCTTTCCTGAAATCTGTCAGCGCTCCGAGGGTGGGGTTGTGCTCTGCTGCACCAAGGCAGCGGCCATCTTCAGCCACGGTTATGTAAACCAGGAAGACTAGAAGGTCTCCCTCCCTCCTGTGCCTGGACAAATGTTTGTGATGTGTGCATTCAATATTGATGCCTCCAGCTCACCCTCAAATGAAAACGCTCTAGCCTCGACTTGGAGAAGAGTCTTACATGCAACTTTTCTCAGTGTTCTAAGTTTAACCAGCTGGAAAGAAGTACCATTCTATTAAATGCTTTTTAAATGAAGGATTTGCTTTTTTTAATGGAAAAATCTGCATTTCATCAAAGGGATGGAAAACAATACCCTTGACTAGTTCATTTGATACAAAGCCCAGCATAACAACATACCCAAACCCATGCTTTTGTTGATATTCTTGAAGAGAAAATAAAGCAAGGGATTTTGAGAGGCTTGCCTAACAAGGGCCTATAAGCCGTATTCTGAGGTATCATAATGAAAACAGCAGGATTCAAGTTATATCCAAGAACTTTACAAGTCTGCCCGGCATGTAGAAGGTATTCAATTAATTCTTGTTGAATAGGTATGTTTCAAACTGATGCTGAAACCATTAGTCTAGAAATCTCTATAACATGATACATTTAAACATTTCACTCTTAAAACACACAGGATTTGTGAATGAATATCAAAATCAGCTTCATTTATAGTGGGAATGAAATCAAGTCCGCTGGGGAGGAATAGTATGAGTGGAGCAGGAGGACTTGTAAAGCTCTGTGATCTAAAAATTGTAAATGGGGGTGCCTGGGTGGCTCAGTCAGTTGAGCATCTGACTCTTGACTTTGGCTCAGGTCATGATCTCAGGGTCATAGGATCGATCCCTGCGTCAGGCTCTGTGCTGAGCAAGGAGCCTGCTTAAGAGCCTCTCCTTCTCTCTCTCTCTCTCTGCCCCTTTCCCCCTCTCACACTCTTTCTCTCTCAAAAAATAAAAATAAAAAATAAAAATAAACATCGTAAATGATAGCACTGCCATTTTCTGCTTTACTCTAAACATTACAGTTAACTTTTACAGTGCTGAAAGATTCCTAACAGCTCCTAATTTTAGAGAACAGTCATTGAGGATAGAACGCTGCTTGGCAGCATTTGTATTCTTTACTTCTTCCGGGACATTTTTTCAGATGTTATGGTTCAGAGTCTTTTTATGAATGGTATGTTCATTTATTGACATTACGTTAGATAGTGCTGTGGTATTTTCCCAAAAACTGTTTTGTTCAGAGGCAACTAGTTTAGCACTCTGTTGGGAGGTCTCCAAGACCACGTCCAGGTTCGATGATTCATGAGATCTCACAGGACTCCGCTTCCCATGGTACTCATGGCTCTGCTTTATTACAACCAAAGGGCACCAACCAGTCAGCAAAAGAAGAAACACATGGGCAAAGTCTGGGGAAAACCAGGCATGAGCTTCCAAGGGTCCTTTCCATACAGGACATGCTAATCCTTCAGGCAACGAGTTCTACGGGGTGACGGCACATGTAAAATACTGCCAAGCAGGGAAGTTCATTAGAGACTCAGTGTCCAGAGTTTTGACTGGGGGCTGGTCATAGAGGCAGCCTCAGCCTGGCACACACACAAATGCCAGACTCTCAGAAGGAAAGCAGGTGTTCAGCATAAATCACGCTGTTTGTATACGTAATTTAGGCGCAGCAAGCCACCCTCATCAGTTAATTGTGGGAACCTTCTCAAAACCTAAGTTCTTAGACAACAGCCAAGGGCCGATCTTACAAGCAGGCCTCTTTGTGGATAACAACAGTTCAGGCCTGCTATGCTAGCTTTTTTCTGCACAAACGCCATCAGTAGAGTATGAATAATTGTGATAATGATGTTAATAAGTTTGATGGTTTTGGGGTGCCTGGGTGGCTCAGTCGGTGAAGCATCTGACTTTGGCTCAGGTCATGATCTCACAGTTCGTGGGTTCCAGCCCCTCATTGGGCTCAGCTCAGAGCCTAGAGGCTGCCTTGGATTCTGTGTCTCCCTCTCTCTCTGCCCCTCCCTCATTTGTGCTCTGTCTCTCTCTCTCTCTCTGTCTCTCTCTCAAAAATAAATAAACATTAAAAAAATTTTTTTAAATAAGTTTGATGTCTAGTTGCCTTATTTTATTTATTTATTTTTCTTAAAGATTTCATTTTTAAGTAATCTCTACACCCAACATAAGGCTCAAACTCACAACCCTGAGATCAAGAGTTGCACGTTCCATGGACTGAGCCAGCCAGGCACCCCTAGTCCCTTTCTTTAATCATTATGCATTATGCATTATGTAATTAATGTTTATGGAGCCCTTATCACATGCCAGACCATGGTGAAAGTCATTTAATTTTTATAGTATACTTAAAAAGCAGGTCATGTTTCTGTCCCCATTTTATAGATAAGAACATCAGATCCAATGCAGTTAAATACCTTGCTCCAGTCTTACAACTAATAATTGATAGTGCTAGGATTGGACTAGGAGGGGCTGACTTTAAAACATGGGCCCAGTGGGGAGATCTTAAAAATTTCACCCCACACTTTTTTTTTCTTTCTTTTTTTCCTTTCTTCTCACGTGGTCATCAAAAAATTTACACATACGCGTGCACACACATCTCTCTCTCTCCATGTTGTGTTGGTAGGACACAAACACAACCAAGTACAGAACCTAGTACAAGCTGGCTTTCAAATACATGTTGAAATGAATGAATGATTAAGCATAACAACTGAATATCTAGCATTTATGTATCGCATCTTTAGATACCAACATGTTAACCCTTGAAATTCAGTAGAAGGAGCCTAATGCAAGAAACCTGGGTCAGTCATACCACAAAGTACTGTATCTGTCCGTGTGGCCTTTTGTGAATTGTTGTAGTATTTTTCAAAGTTTAGAAAACTTAATACCTTATGGAATAATACACAGATTCATCATCCCTTTTTGAGTCTTACCAGTGTGCAGAGCACAGGATTACTGTTTTTTTTTTAAAAAAGCAAAAGCCATGAGCCATTGAAAGTATGCTTCAGTTTTGTCAAAAAGTCTCGGAGCCTCCCATGCCTTTGGAAAGAAGACTATCTGCCCTAGAGATGCTGCAAAGGGCGTAGAGGTCACGAAGCTGGGAATACCGTCAGGGCAAGGGGAGAAGCAAGTTTTGACAAAGCAGAAGCAGAGTTGAAAAGGATTTCAGAAAGTATGAAATTTAAGGGAGTGATGATTGCTTCTTTGGAATCCATTCTTTCGGGGCTCTGTCCCAAGGTGCTAACAGTACTTAACATTTGGATGGGGGGGCGCCTGGGTGGTGCAGTCGGTTGAGCGTCCGACTTCAGCCAGGTCACGATCTCGCGGTCCGGGAGTTCGAGCCCCGTGTCGGGCTCTGGGCTGATGGCTCAGAGCCTGGAGCCTGTTTCCGATTCTGTGTCTCCCTCTCTCTCTGCCCCTCGCCCGTTCATGCTCTGTCTCTCTCTGTCCCAAAAATAAATAAACGTTGAAAAAAAAAATTAACATTTGGATGGGGCTTTCCCATCCTTTCAAAGTGCTTTCACACATATCTTCCTACATTTTCCTCACAGCAGCCTAGAAGGGAGGACAGTCTGTATTATGCCCATTTTGCAGATGAGAAACTAAGGCAAGGATAAGGTAACTTTCCCAATACCTCAGGACTAGTGACTTGTGGTCTTTTAATCTTGGACGGTGCTTCTCAATCTTTAATGTGCAGATGAACCACCTAGGGATCAGTAGGCTTATTAGGTCTGAGGAAAGATCCAGATTCTTTATCTCTAACAAGTTGTCAAGTGATACAGTAAGAAATTAGAATACAAAATGTGTTACCTTTAAAATGATGGGTTTTCTTATCGTGAGATAAGACCTATATCCACACGGGGCACCTGGGTGGCTCAGTCGGTTGAAGGTCGACTTTAGCTCAGGTCATGATCTCGTGGTCTGTGAGTTCCAGCCCTGCATCAGGCTCTGTGCTGACAGCTCAAAACCTGGAGCCTGCTTCGGATTCTGTGTGTGTCTTTCTCTCTGCCCCTCCCCTGCTCATGCTCTGTCTCTCTCTCTATCTCTCTCTGTCAAAAATAAACAAACATTAAAAAAAAAAATTTAAACAAAACCTATATCCACAAAAGAGTATAAACATTACGTGACTACTTTAAAAAATTATTATGAAGCAAATGCCATGTGACCCCACTACCCAGATGAGACATAGAACATTACTGGAAGCCTTCTCTCTCCCTCTCTCCCTGATCATTAAGACTCTCCCTCCCCCTGGGAGGAAACACTATCTTGACTTTGGGGGTCATCATTTTCTTCCTTTTTTTTTTTTTTTTTTAGGAAAACTGAATATTTGAGGTGATATTTTTTCATTACTCTGGTTTCTGATACTTTGGAGTCACCAGTATTTCACACATGATAATGATACACAGGCCAAGGGATAGATCTTGTCTGTGGAAATCTTTAGTAGGAGAAAGTCCCTTAGAGGAGTCCACCTGGAGCCTGCTATGCAAAAGTGTGCAGGAACAGAGGCAAGCGCCACACTTTAGGAGTGGAGCGTACTAGAATAAATGAATTCTGGATCTTTGTTACTGTATCAAGTCAATATTTAACAGATCAGTTATAGCTGGTTAAAGTCTGTTACTGACAGATAAGAAAGGTCAGTATCCAGAAGAGACAATAAAACAAGAATAGTGTTATTAATGTTCTGCCTGCCTGTGGGTGGTCTTGCTCATGGCCGTTCTGATTCCCCTCACTTCATGAAGTCATCCCTCCTGATTTTCAACAAAACATATTTTCCTAAAACTACTGCTTATAAATATGGATCTCCACTTTGCTCAGTCCAATTAAAAGTTTGAGTGGGCAGCATATTCAAAGGGCCAAGGGCATCAAGAGCTGCCAATGTTTCTGTTCAGCACCAGGTGGCCAGGAAGTTTCGCTTCCTGCAAAAACGAAGATCAAAATTGCCCAGCTAGCTGGTGATAGGACAATGAAGCCTACAGGAAGGGAAGGCTAAAAAAGGCCCCACTTGTCTATTGAGCAGCTCTTTCCCCATGCAATCTGTACATTATGTGTAGTAGTTAGCTATTGCTGTATAACAAACCATCCCAAAACTTAGTGGCTTAATAAACAGTTTATGATTACTCATGACTCTTCGGTTTGGCTGAGAGGTTCTTGTGCTGGGTTTGCCTGGACACGCTTTGGCTGGAGAGTCAGTTGGGCTGGAAAGACCAACATAGTTTCCCACACATAGCCGACAGCTGATACTGGCTGTTGTCTGGGGCACCTCAGATTTCCTCCATGCAGCAACTTGTTCCTAAATGTTTGTCCCAGAGAAGCTAAGTATTCAGGATTTTGGTAAGTCAGTTGTTAAACCACTGGTAGCTTGAAATCAGCCATGGTGGAAGTGTTTATACTGAAAAAATGAGCAAATACTATAAATCAGGTGTTTTTGTTTTTGTTTTTTTTCTGGAGTGCTGATTTACCAGGATACCACTGCCTACATCTATGTGTGTCCTACAGAGCCCCACACAGTGTAGGTCCTCAGGATATGTTTGTTACATTGAATCTTTGGTTAAGAGGCAGGAAGTTGTAAACAGTGCTGCAGTCTCATAAAAAAAAATGTCGAAAAAATTGTGAAATGAGGGGACCAAATCCAAGATAGTGGAGTGTGTTTGGGGGATGTGATACGATTACTAAGCACACATTCACATACCCCACATATCATAAAGAGTATCAGTGGCTCTGTTAATTTAAACTGTTATGGTGGAGCTTTGGATGGAGAGTTTCTGACTCTGGCGTAAATGTGTAATGTATACTTACATATCCCGGAATCGAAGCGGAATAATCAAGTTTCCCACAGGACAGTATTTGTAAAGCTATATTGGTGTTGTGTCTGATAGAGATACAAAGTTTATGGAGAGGTAGGACAGTTCAAGAAACACACCTCTCTGCTATTTTCATGTATCTTTCATCCTGTTTCTGTGTTCTACAGATTTTGATCCATGTCCCTCTTTGACCACCTCTGCACACACCTCTGCCTCTTCCGGTATCGAGTAGACTGTCTAGTTTGTCTATATTTCTCTGAATTTGTTTGGGTTTTCCTCAGATCTCTGCCTGGGTAAAAGAAGGGTATGGGCAGCAAAGTTGGTTTAAAAAAATTTGTTTTTTTTTTTTGTTGTTTTTTCACACAGTCTGCCATGCCACTTAGCTAAGCATTTCACCTGTGCCCTGCCATGGGCTACATCTCACCGCTGACCTGCTGCGTTTCCAAGGGTGGTTTGCATCCTGAGAATGACCAATTAGGTCCTTGGGACAGCCTTACATTACCATCCCAGGTAGCTTCGTGGCTTCTTCTACTGCTTCTCTTTTTTTCCTTTTTGACCAACCTGAAAGAAGTAAAGAATAAAAGCAAAGCATAAAAACACTCTGTCCCTTTTTTTAACTGTGTTACAAAACTCTATCTCCTCTACTGCATTTCATTCCTCCACCCATCTTTATTTTTTTATTTTTTTAGTTTTTTTTGTTTGTTTGTTTGTTTGTTTTTTCAACGTTTATTTATTTGTGGGACAGAGAGAGACAGAGCATGAACGGGGGAGGGGCAGAGAGAGAGGGAGACACAGAATCGGAAACAGGCTCCAGGCTCTGAGCCATCAGCCCAGAGCCTGACGCGGGGCTCGAACTCACGGACCATCAGCCCAGAGCCTGACACGGGGCTCGAACTCACGGACCGCGAGATCGTGACTTGGCTGAAGTCGGCCGCTTAACCAACTGCGCCACCCAGGCGCCCCATCCTCCACCCATCTTTAAACGTCAGTGTTCCCCAAGGTTTTCTCTTCTGACCTTGGCTTCTGCCCCGTCTCACTCACTGGGTAATCCTGGGTGATTTCATCCACTCCCCGCTATTGAAACTCATGATGCAACCAGGCATCCCCAGATCCACGCACTCACTACCTGCTGGACAGCCCCACTGGAAAATCCCAAAGGCTCCCCATGCTCATTACCCCCTCATACGAACTCATTCTCTATTTCCCTAAACCTCAGTTAATGGGAGTCATTCTGGTCTTCTTCTCCCTCACCTTCAAACAAATCCTATTGATTCTATCTGTTTCAGTTATCCAATTTCCGCAAAACAAACTGCCCCGAGACTTAGTGGTTTAAAACAACAATGGTTTAGTATTTCTCGTGATACTACAGTTTGGCCCCGTATCTCGCTATTGTTTTTCTTGGGCTTATTAGAGAAGCTGCATACAGCCAGAGAATTAGCTGGCTGGGAGGTCCAAGACGACCTCACTCATAAGTCTGACAGTTGGTGTTGGGTGTTGGCTAGAAAGCCTCAGTTCTTCCCCACGTGGCTTCTTATACCCACTGGGACAGACGGGCTTCCTTACATCAGAGTCTCAGGGCAGTGCTCCAAACAAGCCAAGCCGAAGCTGCCAGGCCTGTTAGGCCTGAGCTTCAGAACGCTCATGTCACATCTGCTGCATTTCATTTGTCAAACCAAATCACAAGACCAGCCCAGATTCAAGGAGGCAGGGAAACAGGCTCCATGCCTCAACAAGAGAAGCTGTGAAGTCATGTGGCAAAGGAGTGTAATACAGGGAGGGGAGGAATTTATGTGCATTAAACAAATGACCACATCACCATAGTAAGGATTATGGAATTCTTTCTATGTCAAGGTCCATCACAATCAGACCTGCATTTTGGGAAGATGACTCTGGTGGCTTGTACATGATGACTTAGAGAGTTCAGAGATTAGAGGCAGGAAGCCCAGCAGGGAGTTTGTTTCAGGCCAAGCAAGAAGCAGGAGGGCATTATTCAGAGACAGAGCTGAGTGTTTACTATATGCTTTCACACTAGCACAGGTGCTGTAGGGAGATGAGATGTAAGAGATTAGTAAAACCTGATCCAGCCAAGGGAAAGGCACTCAAATGTTTGCTTGTTTAATGAAGAACTTAAAATATTATTTTTATTTTATTTTTAATTTTTTAATGTTTATTTATTTTTGAGAGAGAAGGACAGAGCATGAGCAGGGGAGGGGCAGAGAGACAGGGAGACACAGAATCCGAAGCAGGCTGCCGGCTCTGAGCTGTCAGCACAGAGCCCGACGTGGGGCTAGAACTCACAGACTCTGAGATCATGACCTGAGCTAAAGTCAGATGCTTAACCGACTGAGCCACCGAAATGCCCCTATAATAAATGCCTTTTTTTTTTTTTTTAAAGGAAAGCCTAATGCAAAAAAAGTGGAAGTTGTAGTGAACCACCCTCTTTTCCTTCTTCTGATAATAAATTATCTTTCTCATGGTAAACCCATTCTGATATCTCAGATGGGACAGGTTAGCCTCACCACACCCTGTGCAAAATACATTTATCCTCTCCCCCCGGAAGCACATGTCCCAGCACCTGCCAGAGGGGTCCACCCCTCTCCACAGGGTAGGCTCAAGCACATACGAGTCAAACCTGGACAAGAAGCAGCTGCCCTAGGACTTCCCTACAGACGCGATCTAGGCAGGCTGTCTCTTTCTGCCAGGCCTGCAGAGGCTGGGAGGGTGGGGCTGCCAATGCCGTGTTGTCCATCATACAGACAAGGGTTTCATCCAGAGTCAAGCGGCGCTGTGAGATGGGGAGACTGAACTCTAATGGTGTGCTTTTGCTCCTGGATTCCAGCCATGCCTAGAACGGATGCAGCCTAAATCACACTTTTATATAAACCAAGACGTTCTCTTTTTGCTTGAGCCTGATTAAGTTGTACTTCTTTCACACACAACTAAAACAGTTCTGACTTAACACAAAGACAATCACAAGATTGTATCATCAGGGGTCATGAAGGTTCTGGGCTCTGCCCCTGTGGGCTCCCCTCTAAAGCCATTCTGTATACTTCCACTATGTTATTCTTCGAAAATATTAATTTTTTCATGAAAATATCTTCCAAGGACCTCCAGTATTTACAGACTACTTTGATTCACTTGAAACAAAACCTAGGTTTAATTTGCACCCCTCCCCTCTTTTAAACTGGTATACTTCCTAGTATTCCCTCCAGTCAGATTGGCTTATTGACTTCTTCCAAAATTCCTTTTTCATGCCTGACTCTGTTTTCTTGCTCATGCCTCCTATTTACCCTCCTTGGAATGTTCTCCCCATTCCCTTGTGCCTATTGAAATCCCACTCATATGTCATGTCTCAGTTCAAGTACACTTCTTCCCTAAATGCTTTCTCAGAACATAACAACTCAAGAATTCTTTCCCTTTTCTGAACGCCCATTGTACTTACCATCTGTCCCGCTCCTGACACATACAATAATATAAACTGCCTTCTATTATTTTTTTAGCTTTATTTATGTATTGAGGGAGAGAGAGAAAAGAGAGAGCAGGGGAGGGGCGGAGAGAGCAGGAGAGGAGAATCCCAAGCAGGCTCCGCACTGTTGGTGCGGAGCCTGATGTGAGGCTCTAACTCACAACCCATGAGATCATGACCTGAGCTGAAATCAAGAGTGAGATGCTTACCCGACTGAGCCCACCCAGGCGCCCCATCTTTGCCTTCCTTATTAGATTTCAAATCTGTAAAGGCCTAATGATATGAGGTTAATCACGTAGAAAATTGACAAAAGAGGCTTTGTGTCATGTCAGAAGGAAGCAAATTCACCAAAGAAAACCCAAAAGGGATGACAGTTGAGGTGAAGTCCTAAATACACAGGTAAGAAAGTGAGTGTTCATGAAGAAGATTGTGGTAGTTACCAAATTCCTGCTTCTTTTTCTATGGTAGAAAGTTGTTGGCAGGTAGCTTCCTAGTCAAGGACCACATGTCCCAGCCCCATCATCCTTCTTGATGGGGAGTCACGTGACTCGTTTCCAGCAAGGGAAAGTGAGTGGAAATGTTGTGTGTCTCATCTGGCCAAAGTGGTTGAGAAGCACATGTGCCTCTCTACTCTTAATTTCCTTCCTGCTGGCTAGACAGAGAGGACTTGGGAGGGTCTGGAGGATAATGGCTCATAGGATAGAAGAAGCCTGGGTCTCTGAATCACCACAGGGTGAAAAACCAGCCCCTGACAAGGAACTCTGGCACTGGACTGCTCCTTGAGCAAGACATTAATTTGCGTCCAGTCACTGAAATGTGCAGGATTATTTGTTACAGCAGTGCATTAGGGTTCTCCAGAAAAAGAGAACCAATAGGATGTGTGTATCTATCTATTTACCTCCTTAATCTATTGAGAAATTTATTTTAAGGCACTGACTCATGTGATTTTGATAGATGGCAAGTCCCAGACCTGTAAGGTGGGCCAGCAGGCTAGAGATCCAGAAAGAGCTGATGTTGCAGTTCAAGTCCAAAAGCCATCTGCTGGTAGGATTCCCTCTTGCCCAGGGAAGTTCGGATTTCTACTCTATTCAGGTCTTCAGCTGACTGGATCCATCCACATCATGGAGAGTGATGTGCTTCACACAAAATCAACCAATTTAAATATTAATCTCATCCAAAATACCCTTACAGAAACATCCAAAATAATGTTTGACTACATATCTGTGCACCACAGCCCAGCCAAGGTGACACATAAAGTTAACCATCACAAGCAGATAGTACTTCCTTAATATACACCAAAATGTGTTGAGACTAGCCACCAACACCTGCATAAATGGCATATTTCTCATTCCCTTGTCTTCACCCAGAAGTGGTTCCTACTCTGATAAAGGAAGACATGTTCTTTTCTTTTCTTTTTTTAATGTTTATTTATTTTTGAGAGAGAAAGAGTGTGAGCGGAGGAGGGGCAGAGAGGGAGACACAGAATCTGAAGCAGGTTCCAGGCTCTGAGCTGTCAGCGGAGCCTGACACGGGGCCCGAACCCACGAACCGTGAGATCATGACCTGAGCCGAAGTCGAACACTTAACCAGCTGCGCCACCCAGGTGCCCCAAGAATACATGTTATTTTCAAAATATGCTGAACACATGAAACTTTCTACAGAGATACAATATTTGAAATGGCACTGGAGAATACACTATAGTCATTACACCATGATTTGTCACGTTTGCTTGAGGAAAGATACGGTCACCGGCGCTTTGCTGACCAATTGATCTCCCTGCCTAGAATCAGGCACAGTGAAGATTATCACCAAGGACACTGCCCTACACGTCCATCTTTGACAGCACCAAGGTTTTTTTCTTGCCATGAGAGGCTCTTAGAGGAAGATCACCTGACTCCTGTTGGGCACCATCTGGGCTTTTATGTCTTGGTTCTTATTAAGAAGCTTGTAAGCAGAGTAGAAAAACAGGACTGAAAATAGGACAGCTATACATATGGACCTCTGGAAACATCTTCCTTACCTTCAGTAGCAAAAAGATCAGTCAAAAACTAAGTGGTCTCCTTCCCCCCCCCCCCCCCCCCATCATGTCGCACAAGAAACAAAATATTGTTTCTGAATATTTACTGGCTGCTAGAGGCTTTGTAGTTCTCACGATAACACTGACAAATTTACCATAACCAACATTCTGGTCAATGCCCCATAATGATCTAGGTAACTTACTACCTTTTCCATGAACTCACTCTCAACCACCCCAGACTCTTTATTTCAACAGGCGTATATTCATTTATTCAACAATCAGCAGTTGAGAATCAACTATGGCTGTAACACTGTATCAGGTAATTGTAAATAATTCAGAGACGCACAGGGCGTGGTGTCACATATCTCCGTAAACTCTCTCTCTACACTGTGTGGATATGTGCATGCACATGCACTTAAAAAATAATGCTATCCTAGTTGAACCCTGTGTCTTTTCTGTACTTTCCTTGGCTGAAGTATCTAAACACTTTTTGCCTGTGACCAGTTACAAGGGGGCCGGATTTCTGGGTCTCCTCCCTTGAAAGCTACTGTGTGTCTCTGACTTTGAATTGTAATGGCATTACATGCTCACTACCAGGACAAGAGGGGACACAGATCTAATTTGAGGGGTTGAGGTGGGCATGCCCAGTAGCCTATGGCCCCTTATGCACTTCCTGAAGGTCCCACCCCAATTCTAGAAGATCTTGACAGGTGTGGTATAAGGAGGAAGTCTGCTCGTTTGTTGACTTGCAAAAGAGCTTAGCAAAGGGGCAGAGCCACTGCGCCCCCAGACCATAGGGAATCTTGCACATGACAAGCTCGTACCAGCTTGGCTGGTATACATATAACCGGAACTTCTGGAGACCAGATTCTGGGAAAGAAACACACCTGTCAGTTGCCTCCCTCCCCCTCATTTTTTTTTTTTTTTCCTGTGCCTGGTTCTTGAAGCTCAGTGGGGGTTGGAACCATGACTCTGGAGCAAATCTCCCTGCTTGACAGTGTTGGGGGGATATCTAGGCTTTCAGCCCACAGGACTGTCAGTCCTTCAGGCGCCTCTCGTGCCTCAGGGAGGAGGGGGGCAGTCAGGGGGAGACTTCCTACCTCACCATATGGTGCAGCTCTTGGTTTATTTATCAGACTGAAAAGTTTACGCTTAAGTTTAGGTATTTTTGTTGAATGGAAGCTTTAATTATTCCTCTGGCTAGGCTACAGTTCCAACATCTCAGTTTTCCAGCCCTCGCTCCCGAATTTAACTGCTGCTTTATTTTTCCCTGGCTGAGCCTCAAAAGGGCAGCCTGGAGAGGCTGCAGGAGGGTGGGATTTCCCCTCCTCTTGTCACATAAACAAGGAAGTGAAGGAGGCCTCTGTACTCTCAGAACTACAAGCATGAAGTGCTGCGAGTCTAAGCATTTATATCATTTGGCTGGGACAAGGCATGGAAAGCGCTCTTTTTTCATACCAATTAAACGTGAACCTCTGTGATGCGTTTTGGGACTTGGGGTTATCGTTGGGATTATACTTCGATTCCTGCACTGGGTGTTCTACAAAGCTTTAATAAACAACAACAATAACAGTAGCTACCATTTATAGCTATGCTCCAGGCA
This sequence comes from Puma concolor, assembly GCF_028749965.1. Taxonomy (NCBI): domain Eukaryota; kingdom Metazoa; phylum Chordata; class Mammalia; order Carnivora; family Felidae; genus Puma; species Puma concolor. Next base: position 81,088,406 of record NC_141674.1, read on the forward strand.
CTATCCCAGGGACTTTAATGTCGAACACTGAACATTTGTAATTATTCTCATTTCACAGTGGAAATGACGCAGACCCACAGTGGTAAAAGAGACAAATGAAAACCTGCCCAAGGCACACAATAGGTCAGAGTTAGAAGTTGAATTTGACCCAGGGCTACTGTTTAACTGAAGTGCTTTTTTTTTTTTTTTGAGTAGACTTCACACCCAGAGCAGAGCCTAATGGGGCTTAAACTCACCACCCTGAGATCAAGACCTGAGCTGAGATCAAGAGTCAGACGCTTAACTGACTGAGCCACCCAAGTGCCACTACCAAAGTGCTTTCAATTGACTCCACTGTTTCATAGGAAAAATGAAAATCAAATTATACTTTAAAGCTTTTTTGTTTTTAATGTTTATTTATTTTGAGAAAATGCGAATGAGCAAGGGAGAGACAGAGAGAGAGAGAGAGAGAGAGAATACCAAGCAGGCTCCGCACTGTCAGTCCACAGCCCCACATGGGACTCGATCTTGTGAGATCATGACCTGATCCAAAATCAAGAGTTGGATGCTTAACCGACTGAGCCACCCAGGCACCTCCTCAAATTATACCTTAAACCTATGGAGATTTGCTATATATGAGGATCTGGTGAATCCTCTCATTAAGTAAATAATATTTAGTCTGTGTGTCAATCCAGATATATACAGGTATAGAGATAGATTTATATTATAAATATACAATATATAATATTTCGGGTGTGTAATATATAATTTTGGACATGTTTAAGGTGACCTACAGTGTTTGGTCTTTTTATTTGGGACAGTAAAGATGGTTAAAAGAATAGTAAAGAGGGGCACCTGGGTGGCTCAGTTGGTTAAGCGTACCACTTCAGCTCAGGTCATGATCTCCCGGTTCGTGGGTTCGAGCCCCGCGTCGGGCTCTGTGCTGACAGCTCAGAGCCTGGAGCCTGCTTCCGATTCTGTGTCTCCCTCTCTCTCTGCCCCTCCCCCGTTCATGCTCTGTCTCTCTCTGTCTCAAAAATAAATAAACGTTAAAAAAAAAATTAAAAAAAAAAAAAAAGAATAGTAAAGAGACCTCTGTTCATTCCTCAGCAGGTATTTATCAAGTGTCCCTCCGTGGGAAGACGAAGGTAAGAAAAGCAGATGAGCTGTGTCCTCATGGACTGTGTGGTTCTTGGCTTTCTGGAGTGTCACTCCTTACTAGCGGACCACTTAGAAACAGAATGCCCACTTTCTTTGTGGTAATAAGTCAACAGCTGAAAAAATTTTATTTCCTTTTCTGCTTACCACGGTCATGCCTCTCACTGTAAAAATTTTAGAAAGCAACATTATAAGAATATATAACACAAAAAGTTACTCTCCAGGATTGCCGGTCCCAGAGAAACCATCAGAATTATAGAGGAAAACTGTAATATTGAAATCTCTTGCTCCCAAGGGGGAACTGAGGATCGAGGGTGCTAACTCCCTTCACCGGCTCCAGCGCGGCCCTGCAGGACTTGGGGGAGACTTTCCTACTCGGTGACTCCTAACTTAGGGCAAGCAGAAACACAGCTAAATGGAAATATGGAGCAAAATCCTGGCCAGAAGGTCTGACAAAGCCTCTTCTCCCCCTGCCTTGTTAATTTATTTCCATGAAAAGTCGCCAAAGACGTTTAAAATTAGGATTGTTCTGGAAAATCCAGACTAGATGGACACCAGATGTATATAGGGAAACAGGGCCTACCCCCAGGAAACAATAGATGTCTGTTCAATGAAGGAACGAAAACTCTGTACTGATATTTAGAAAATTAAACCAAAACAACCCCGAAATTTATCATGGCTGCCTTCATAGGTTTTATAGGTTTTCAATTTACCAACTTTTTTTTTTTTTTTTTTTTTTTTTAATACACAGCAAAGGGAAAAATAGCCAAGCATTTCTTGGCTGAATTTTTCTATTTTGCTTTCAGTTTCTGCCATTTCAGTTCCTGTTATCACGCTTTGAGGTCCACTGAAGTGCAGCAAACCCCGGGGGTATCCGAGGCCGCTGAAAAACTTGGGCAGGCAGCAGAAGACATTAATAATGTGATGTCAACACAGCGCGCACTCAGGAAACTCCAGGAAAAGGACACAGACATAACCCCGGTACGAAGCACTTTTTGGAAAGGCTTTAGTGCAAAAGGATGGTCAGGGTTTTTACAAGGGCTATGAAGAAACGTATTTAAGTTAATAAAGCTCTTTATTGAGTGTTTACTGTGTTTTACAATGTGCCTTACATCTATTAACTTGCTTTATCTTCAAAACGACCCCATAAAGAAGTCACAACTATAATCCCCACCTTACAAATGAAACAACTGAGGCACAAAGCAGCTCAGGAACTTGCCCAGGGTGAAGGTAACTGGCAGAGACAGAGTTAAGCCAGGCAGGGAAGGGGGTGCGTGGGAGGGGCTGAGTCGAGTTGTGGAAGGGAATTAAGAGGTACAAATTCTCAGTTATAAAATAATTAAGTCACAGGGATGAAAAGTACAGCACAATGAATCCAGCCAATAATGCTGTAATCACGTCGTGTGGTGACAGCTGGTGACTACACTTATCGTGGTGAGCATTTTGTAACGTCTATAAATGTCCAATTGCTATGTTGTACACCTGAAACTAATATAATATTATATGTCGACTATATTCCAATTAAAAAAAAAAATAAAGAAGAAGAAGTCAAAGCAGGCAGTCTGGCACCAGGGCCCTGGTGTTAAACCACTCTGCTACACTGCCTGTCAAGAGGACAGGGACACACGATTTATTCCTGGGTTGCTGAATGTTAGGTTATGTACATTGATCCCCACCCCTGCCCCCCAAATTAAGAGGTGAACAAAACATACTGGAAATGTTGGCAATAACAAGTTAAAAAGCTCTTATGCTTCGTTCTTACTAAATCTATCATTTATTCATTCATACATTTTCCAAAGCATTTATTGGTATCTGCTGTATACCTATATAGTAACGTGCTAGCACCTCTCAGCTACTCAAAGGTGCATAAAGCACAATCCTACCACCAGTGTTTCCAGTGAGTTTTGGAATCATACATAAACAGGTTTGAGTCTCAGTCTTGCCACCTACCAGCTGTAGGACTTAGACAAGTTTTTTCACCTCTTAGAGTTCAGTTTCCTCACTGAGACACGAGGGGTAGCAGCGGTTACCGTATCAGGTTGTCCTGAGGAGTAAATGTGCTAACGTATGTAGCATGTCCAGCAGAGTGCCTGAAACATTATACGCACACGGCAACTGTTAGCCAGGCTCTGATTCACACCCTTGCACCTTGTGAGGAAGAGGACACACAGAGACAAGCAGAATGCTGCCTCACCAGGGCTTACCCAAGGCAGGCCACACAAAACCAGAGGAAGCGAGCTGGATAACGTATGCCCAGGACTGCTCCCCTGCAGGAACACACTCCCTGTGGGCAATGGCAAGACCAGTGGCAGAGTACAGGCTTGGATGTGAGCGCTGGCAACCTTGTTTACTTCAGGGAGCCCCGTAGCCTCAGGAGGTCTGCTTCCTCAGGTCTAGTGAATTATAAGTTGGCCCAAGTGACACCAAAGTTTCTTCTGTTCTTTTTTTTTAAGTAGGCTCTATGCCCAACATGAGACTTGAACTCATGACCCTGAGATCAAGAGTCACATGCTATACAGACTGAGCCACCCAGACACCCCTATAAATTCTATTTTAATCACATTTTTGGTCTTTCTTCCTTCTAAGGCCAAAAGAAAGGAGGCATAATTACATTCCACCACAAAAAGGGTGAGGTTTTGTTTTTTTTTTTTCCTCTTCTTTTGAATTCCTTAGATGGGCTGAGCATTGAGAACAGTCAACTGCTAGCCACTATCAGATTTGTAGAACAGAACACCGGAGCCATAGTGCATCAAACAAAGACCTCAGGGTATAGGATTCTTTTTCTTTTTAGCTTCAATTATCCAAGAAACAGAAGATCACATGACCAGGGAGAAAATTCAGATACACAAAACTCCATACCTTCAAAAGTCCCCTAATTTTATCTTCTCCACAAGTACAACTTTAAATGCAGAAAATGATTTTAATAAAGTCAACTTAAAAAATGGCTTCTGCCCAAAGAACCAGAATGACAACATTAGACCTCGACTCTACTTTGTGTTCTCGTTATCAGTTATTCAGAGGTAGGCAGTGTTTCTTTTAGCTCTCACGGTTCATGTTGTTACCTGAGTTCTAGGTATCGTAAGTGTGTTTCATCTGTGTGCTCTTGAAGAGAACTCTATCATAAGTCAAGTGTCCTCACTTTCGTTCCTTGGGTGACATGCGGTGGAAAGTAAGCCTGGAGTGACAACATGTGGGTGTCAGTTAGAGCTTCTGTGACTCTACAGCTCTGGGTCTTGAAATGTCTTTTGTCCTGTGTCCTCACCTGTTAAAGAAAAATAATAAGGGGTGTCCTCACTTCCAACCCTTCGACCTCTAAATTCCATGCTTTCACATCTGAGTTATTAACTTCTCTGTATGGTACTCACAGAAGAAGGAAAATAAAATATCCAATTGAAATTATTTTTCTTTTGCTGACTACAAGCAGGGTTAGCTTACTCGTGTTTTGGCAAGCTTCTCCTCCTATCGTTCTGTCTTTTGTTTCAACCCCAAAATGGTTTATTTTATATCTCAGACTTATATTCAAATGATTACACTTGATTTATTTTGCATGTCAGTCTAACCACTGAGCATATGTCATCACATCACTTAATTTATACCAGAACAGAAATTTGCTGTGTCGGCTCTGTTAGCCAAAATAGAATCTAGTAATTTACAGTCATCCACAGAAGAATTTACAGGGAAGAGTACTAAATAACAATAGTAATCGTCAAGAAACTCAGGAGGAAAAGTAAAAAATAAATAAATAAATAAATAAAGGCAGATTTCTGTTAAAAAAAAGAAAATTTCTACCACCGTTTAAAAAAAGTTTTGTTTTCTTTTGTTTTGTTTTTCTGGGCCACCTGGGTGGCTCAATCAGTTAAGCGATGGACTCTTAATTTCAGCTCAGGTTCTGATCTCATGGTTCGTGAGTTCGAGCCCTACATTGGGCTCTGCACTGACAGCGTAGAGCCTGCTTGGGATCCTCTTTCTCTGCCCCTTCCCCTCTTACTCTCTCTCTCTTTCAAAATGAATAAATAAACATTAAGTTTTTTTTTTTTTTTTTTGCATCCTGCTGCCCTCAGAGAAAACTTTACAGATGCACCACCCCTCCCCCTCCCACCACATCATTCATTTTCAGATGTGCGGGGTGACCAAACAGGCATAAAGAGAAAGGAAGATTAGATTGTTTTTTCATTAAACTTCAACCCTCAGATTGAAAAAAAAAAAGGTAATAAAATAAATTTTAAGTGTAAGTTTTGTATCCTTTTGGGGGGGTGGGGGTGGGGAAAGGGTTACAGAGAATCTAATGACAGCTATAGACAATCCTTCCAGAAAATACATAGATAAATCCCCCAAATTTCAAACCTTTCTGTGGACTCCAGTTTAAGAATCCTTGGCTTGGTCACTGTGGAAAAAATATTTTAAAATATTGTATGTATAATTAGCAGGCACTTTATGTAGGTAATAATGGCAAGCCAGACCCTTAGTTTTTCAAACTATTTAATACATTATTTGTGTATGGTGTAGATTAACTCCCATTTACAATCCAGCGAATTTATGAAAAGTTAACAGATTTGGTTAAACAAATCTGAGTTTTAGACCATTGTACCCGTTGGAACAGTAGAGGAAAAAGTAAGGAAATCCTTCCATTGTGTAACTGACTTGTTTCCTTTTCATAACTGGAATATGCCTTTTAACACACACTGCCTTAAATCTATACATTCGGCATCCTATGTAAGCCAGGACTCTGGTGGCCCTTAGGTACTTTAATTATATGGACATTCACCTCTAAAATGTTGTTAGACAATGGAAGAAACAACAATTTCATAAAAACCCTGATGCTAAAGCAGAATTATCTCAATTAATATCAAGTTAGAAGTGCCAGATCCCTCTAGCCAATGCTGGTATGAAGAATGTGCTGGCAGCTCACCAAAGACATGTGGCCACTTACCCCATTGTTTTTAGGATAGAAATAAAAACTTATCCTGGCTCCTTATGGATCCCTCCAGGAGTTCTCACTGATCTCCAGAGAAAGGCAGTCTTCTAAGAAAACTTAAAAAAAAAAAAAAAAGGTCACAGACTGGAGATTGTAGTAATAATTTGAAACATGGAGTATCTAAAGAGAAAACCAGAAAGAAAGAGAAAAAGAGATTCCACATTAGAGATCTAGAGTGGCTTTATTAAGCCCATGACTTTAAAGCATGTTGAGAGGCAGACAAGTTACTTCTCTAAACAGCATCACGAATGGAGCTTTCTAAATCAAAAAAAAAAAAAAAAAAAAAAAGACCTTTGGGAGGTGATTAGGTCATGAGGGTGGAGCCCTCATGAATGGGATCAGTGCTCTTATAAAAGAGACCTCAGAGGGGCACCTGGGTGGCTCAGTCTGTTGAGCGGCTGACTTCAGCTCAGGTCGCCATCTCACGGTTCGAGATTTTAAGCCCCACCTTGGGCTCACTGCTGTCAGCCTGTTTGTGCAGAGCCTGCCTCCAAACTTCTGTCCTCCTCTCTCTGTCCCTCCCCTGCTTGCATTCTCTCTCTCGCAAAAAGAAAAAAAAAAAAATAATAATAATAATAATAAACATTTAAAAAAAGAGAGAGATACCTCAGAGAGCTGTCCTGTCCCTCCCTTCCTCCATGAGAAGATACAGCAAAATATGGCCATCTATGAACCAGAAAGTCATCTACACCAGACACCAAATCTGCCAGTTGGATTCCCAGACTCCAGAAGTGTGAGAAATAAATTTCTGTGGTTTATAAGCCATCCAGTCCATGGTATTTCTGTTATAGTAATTTGGAGACACTAACAAAGAAGACATGGCAAAAATGAAACAGGAAAATAGACTCTATAACCATGTCAGTAACAGGGCAGCTGGGTGGCTCAGTCAGTTGAGCATCCGACTTTGGATTTCAGCTCAGGTTATGACCCCAGGGTGCTGGGACCAAGCCCCACGTCAGGCTCCATGCTTGGGAGCCTGCTTGGGATTCTCTCTTTCCCTCTGCCCCTCGCCCCTGCCTGCAGGCTCTCTCTCCAAAATTAAAAAAAAAAAATTAAAACCATGTCAGTAGTCCCAGAAACCCCACACTTGGGGTGAGGAAGGAGCAGGAGTGGGGAAGTGGTACAGTAAAGCACAGAGGCTCAAAGCACGGCATCTCGACTCAGGCAGGTCTGGGCTGAATCCTGGAGCTGCTGCCCAGGGGCTGTCTGACTTTAGGCAAGTCACAAAAAGTCTCTAAACCTCATACCCTTGCTGAGGAAAGGAGTGTAATAATAGCACCTACAGTCCACTGGATTGTGAAAGTTCAAGGTAAGGTAATTAGTGCTAAGAAGCCCTGTGGGTGCCCAGTAAATATTTGCTATAATTATCAGTTATCTTCGAAGGAGATGCTATTGATGGGGTTCAGCGCAGGCCAGCCCAGGGTGTGTCATTCTGGCATGTTGATTATTTTGAATTAAGATTACTTGGGAAACAGCAAGTGCAAGAAGGGCACTCTGACCCTCCTCTGTGCCTCTGAAAGCAAGAAACAAAGTCCCTATGTGAGGGGTACCCTCCCCACACCTGGAGGGCAGAGGCATCCTTTGTCTTGTCAGTTCTTTATAAATGTATTCTTTGTCTGAAAGGTACAAAAGCTCTGCTCTGCTCCCTACTTTGGGTGTCATAACTTTGGGGCCCCTGTATGTACTAGATGAAATTAAACTTGTTGTTCTCCTATTCATCTCTTTTATTACAGTGTGTGTCTTGGCCAAGAAACTAGAAGGGTAGAGGGAAACTTATTTTTTCCCCTACAGATGTGGCAAGCCAACCAGGAGATTTCACCAGCTGGATACTGCTTGCTCCAGGGCTGCTGTAGCTAAGAGATCTTGGGACTTCTGACAAGCACTGGAAGAAGCTAGGAATTCTTACTGTGTCAGTCTCCTGGACTTCCGCCTGCGGGGTCTGTTGGAAATGAGTGGTGAAAGGCCTTTTTAAAAATTGAGACTGGGGGCGCCTGGGTGGCTCAGTCGGTTGAGCATCCGACTTCAGCCAGGTCACGATCTTGCGGTCCGTGAGTTCGAGCCCCGCGTCGGGCTCTGGGCTGATGGCTCAGAGCCTGGAGCCTGTTTCCGATTCTGTGTCTCCCTCTCTCTCTGCCCCTCCCCCATTCATGCTATGTCTCTCTCTGTCCCAAAAATAAATAAACGTTGAAAAAAAAAATTTTTTTTAATTGAGATTGGCAGGAGAAAATACCTGGGCAGCTATTTCTATAGCAACTCTGGTGAAGATTTGGTAATGAGAACGCTTGTTTTCTATCGATCCTCTTCGTCCCAGAGACGGTCATTATTTTCTCCTGTCTCTGTCTTTTGTGTCATTTGTCATAAAGGGAAACATCATGGGTCTTGTGAGGTTTTCCTTTGTCTTATTCTGTGTCCTGAGAGTTTGGCTTTATGACCACTAAGAATATTCCCTCGGCGTACCTGGCTGACTCAGTTGGTTAAGCGTCCGACTTTGGCTCAGGTCATGATGTAGCCGATCACAAGTTCGAGCCCCATGTTGGGTTCTGGGCTGACAGCTTGGAGCCTGGAGCCTGTTTCAGATTCTGTATCTCCCTCTCTCTCTCTCTGCCCCTCCCCTGCTTGAGCTCTGTCTCTCTCTCTCTCAAAAACAAATAAACACTAAAAAAAGTTTGTTTTTTTTTTTTAAAGAAAAATAAAAAAAAAAAAAAGAATATTCCCTCTGGCATGGGCCATCTGTAAGGTGTATATACCGGCATGCATCTGGTGGCCAGGTGAATAGACTGGGATTCTGAGACACGAAGTCAAGCAGTGCTCTCTTTGTAGACTGTGCCAGCAATCAGGGGAGTTTGTTACAAGGGGTTCCAGTACACAAGTGGCCTCTGTAATCTCAACCTTCATTGTCTTGTTAGTGCTGGAAAAGTCCCACTGCAGTAGTATGTGCCCCCGTGCCACAGGTTAGTTTTCGCATGAGAAACTTGGAGACACTATTTTCACTACACAATTCTCACCACCTAGGACAACAAAGGTCTTTGCTTCCTGGATCTTGTGAGGACTCTGTCTTTTGCACCCTCCTTTGGGGATGCATCTTATATCCTGATGAAGCCAAAAACAGGTTTGTTGGTTTGAGTGGCTATGGGGATTCATAGATCCAGTAGTCAATGGCCAGACAGTGCATCTTTTGAATTTGAAAAACTTCTGTATTTGAAAAAAAAAATTTTAGGAGCATTCATCCTAAACAATTGTTTCATTAGTACCTCTGGAAAGACCAAATTAAAAAGTGGATTCAAAGAAGTAGAATGGCTAGTCCTGGGGACTCCTTTAACTAGATGAAAGAGCAGAGATTAAACTTAGAACAAAATTAAAGTTCATATCCAGTGTAAATTCCCTCTCCTAAAACCTGGCTCTCTCTCCTCAGCAAGAAAACTAGCACCCCTAACTCCTCCACCTTCCCCAGAAAATCCCTTCAACACCAAGCTGCTTATTTTAACTTCCCTTTCCCTGCAAGATATACAGAGAACACTCCAGACTAATCTCTGGGCCCAGGGTCTGCAGGTTATTCATGTAAATGCTAAAAGCCAGGAGATAAATTCAGCAGAAGTGCCTGGGCTGGGCAATAAGGCTCATTTTGCTGGCCTCTATGATCAGGCCCTGCTGGCTTCAGGCCTTCCTATGCAATGCCCTTTATGGATATATTCTAGGCCCCCACCCAAAGAATTCATGTCTCCTGGACAACAAAACATCATTATCTTTTGATTCCCATATTAGTTGGAAATTTCCTCTCTGATATAAAAAGGCAAATTCAGGGGTGCCTGGGTGGCTCAGTCAGTTAAGTGTCCGACTTCGGCTCAGGTCATGATCTCACTGTCCGTGAGTTCGAGCCCCGCATCAGGCTCTGTGCTGACTGCTCAGAGCCTGGAGCCTGTTTCCGATTCTGTGTCTCCCTCTCTCTCTGACCCTCCCCCGTTCATGCTCTGTCTCTCTCTCTGTCTCAAAAATAAATAAACGTTAAGAAAAAAAAAGGCAAATTCAAAATAGTACGGTTGAGTAGGCAAATCAACCTCTAAGTGTTTTAATGAAAAAGGTTATGCAATTCTTTGAAGACAGCTTGCAGGAATGAAAATTTAAAAAAGAGTTAAAAGTCAATAATTCTTTTTTTTTTTTTTTAATTTTTATTTTTAAGTAATCTCTACACCCAACGTGGGGCTCGAACTCACAACCACAAGATCAAGACTGACACTCCAGGTGTCCCAATAATTCTTAATTTACAACTTAACTTTCAGAAAAACAAAAGCATAACTCTGAAAGCAACGCAAAATCCACTCAGACCCTTTCCTACCTGCCTTCAGACATGTATAGATGCCGCAGAAATCAGGGCACTGGAAGTACAATGGTCCTGCACTTAAGAAGAAGAAAAAGAGGGGCGTCTGGGTGGCGCAGTCAGTTAAGCGTCCGACTTCAGCCAGGTCACGATCTCGCGGTCCGTGAGTTCGAACCCTGCGTCAGGCTCTGGGCTGATGGCTCAGAGCCTGGAGCCTGTTTCCGATTCTGTGTCTCCCTCTCTCTCTGACCCTCCCCCGTTCATGCTCTGTCTCTCTCTGTCCCAAAAATAAATAAACGTTGAAAAAAAAATTTAAAAAAAAAAGAAGAAGAAAAAGAATTTAGATAGCAATTACCCTAGACTTCTGATAATGGAGAAATATATCCAAATTCCTAGAAGAAAACTTGCATTCTTTCTCTGTCCCTTGAAGACGTAAATCTTACCACGTCTTTGAAATGTAAACACCGAAGGAGGTAACTAAAACTCACTGGAGACTGGGAAATAAAGAGAAATAAGCCTTTTTAAAATACAGATGGATGGCTGTGAAGGCTCTCTTGCTTAAACTCTATAGACTACAGCCTCCTTAAGATTACTTCTCAAGGGCAAATACACATCTGAAAAGTCATCTTCACAAATAGTAAAAAGCTTTAGGCATCTGAATGAATAAACTTATTCCAGCTGTTATTTATAAACTAGTGAGTTTTTTATCGTCATATCTGATTCACGGCTAAAATTGTAAAATGTAAGGTATCTGTCTTTGGCTGTATGTATGTCTATGTGTGTGATTAGCAGTATGGCCATTTATCTACCTCCGAATGGCATTGCCAAAGTTAATTTGTAAAAGAGCTCTGTTTAACTGGCTTAAAAATAAGCGCTTTTAACTGAAGTATTTCTACATCTCAGAAAATAGTAGGAACTAACCCAAAGGTTTTTCAAACCCACATTATCTAGGATAATTTTTGGCAAATAAAAAGCAGTTTAAATTTGTTGGTTTAATTAATACAGACATGTATTATACTTTTAGAGTTCTCAGCAGTTAGTGTGATACTTTTATTCTACCTAGGTTTACTAAAAATCAAAAAAGCTCATGCTATCTGTTACAAAAATTTGTCAGCAAAGAAAAAAAATTAAGATGGTGGCTAACTAATGTTTCATGGAATCTTGAAGAGTAATCTAAGCATGATTGTTAAGAACAAATGAACTCAATACACATAAATGAGATGAGTCTTTAGGTACACTTTTCAGCAGTGATTATTGCTTAAATAGTTTTCCAGATCTTTTTGGTAACTTCCACCATCTAAATTAAATCAGATGATGGGAATTCAACGAATGTCTAGGGGCATTTCCAAATAAGATAACATATGGAAACACTAATTGCTAAACAAATCTAAGCTCACCTACTTTGACCTTTTATTACAGAGGAACTAAGGATATTGGGGCCAATTATTAAACATGTCTAATGCCACATTAAAAACTCTGCCATAAGGAAATTATGTTTCCAGAAATTATGAAATGTATTCATAAATTTGCCAATCTAAAGAGTGCTGGTATAACAGTTCACAATTGCTTACTTCTTAGTTTTCACTACAAATTAAGGTTTCTTAGGATTAAGACTTCTAATTAATATATGCAATTCAAGTTACTTGAAATAATAAGGGAAACATCTCCATATGCAAGAAATGTAGGATACGCGGGGTGTTTGTTTGTTTGTTTGTTTGTTTTTTGGTGAGAAAAGGTATGGAGAATGGAGATGCATCTTTTTGTTGAGGGAAAAGAAAGTAATTTTGTCCTAAAGTAAAGCTGATTATTTATGAGTGGGAAAGATGACAGGGGACAAACTAAAATGGACATAGAAAGTTGTAGAACGTTTCTGGGAAAAAAAAAAAAAAAAGACCTTGGAAAAGGAATTTTATGTGTGATCAACCCGAGTGAAACTGAATGGATTTGTTACAGGGTTTTAAACGTAAGCTTTATACCAATAGTGTACTTATGTAAAACTGAAACTTAATTTTCTTTCATGCACTAAAAGGACAAAGTTTGCTTGGATTCTTGGTCTGTTCCTGATAAGGGATTATAAAAGGTTTTCCCTTACCTTTTAAGTAATCTGCCTAGAAAGCAAATTTTGTGTTTTAATGTGTTCAGGCCTTTGATTACTTAAAACAAACATACACACAAAAACAACCCAACAACTGAGTCTTTTCTATTAAAAGTGCTCAGTTTTACTTACAACTACTTAACTTCTGGTATTTGCCTGCAAAGTCTTTAATTGTTACCATGGTTAAATGGGTAAGTATTGTTTCATAGTGACCTATGATCCTATCTGACCAAGTGTTTTAAAACTTCTTTGATATTTTTGACAAAATTCCCCCCAATCAGATTCTAAATGACGTCTCTTTGACCTCAAACAAACTTTGGGAATTTCCAGAGGGTTCCTGGGACAAGTTAAAGGATTTGTTCTCTCTCCTAATAAGAAGAGAGATGTTACACTAATTAGCCTTATTTGTTGTTTTAAATTACATGGGAAGCATTTGCCAAATAAATGGTGATAAACCTTCCTAGGTTACATTAAATGGGTGAATGTTATTAATATAAGTATACAGAAATTATATAAAATTTCTAAGAATCTGGTATGTCCTGGTATAATATTATCAGTCATACTTGTAGTTATTATCATAAATTTTGTATGGCATAAAAATAACCAAATTTCCTTGTCAGTTACATTATAATGAACTCTCATCAGATATTTAACTATGGGCATTTTTAAATCTTGGGTCATTTATAGACAGTTATTGTTTTCCTCTGATACTTTTGCAAATGTATTTCACCTTCAGAGAGATTCATGGAAAGGATTCTGACAAGTACTCTAGAACACAGTTTCTGATAACTTTGAGATCATCAAACGAAACTGATGGAATTTCCAGAACTAATGGAAACACTGGATTTAAGCAGAACAAGAACTATTAAATGGAACCGAATGCATTGAGTAGGATAATTATACTTATGACTTTGAAACACTGCTGATTTAAAAAATCTTTTGGGGCGCCTGGGTGGCGCAGTCGGTTAAGCGTCCGACTTCAGCCAGGTCACGATCTCGCGGTCCGTGAGTTCAAGCCCCGCGTCAGGCCCTGGGCTGATGGCTCGGAGCCTGGAGCCTGTTTCCGATTCTGTGTCTCCCTCTCTCTCTGCCCCTCCCCCGTTCATGCTCTGTCTCTCTCTGTCCCAAAAATAAATTAAAAACGTTGAAAAAAAAAATTAAAAAAAAAAATCTTTTGTTCTTTCAGATTTAAGGAAACCCTATTTTCTCTTTAACTATGACTTAGAGCAATTTAGTAAAATATGCCTTTGTGAACAAGTATGACCCATTTATCTTTTTCTCCCCACTTCATCCCCCTAGAATTTGGAAACTCTCAGTGAGTATTCTTATATCTGTATGCGTTCAATCAGAATTTGTTCTCCTTATAATAAGACACTGGAGGCGTTGGTTATATTACCAAGATGTTGACTGGAATGTCATGTTTGAGAGAGACATGCATAGACTCAGACACAATCAGGCAGCTTTAAGGAACTAAGGTTGACTTTATGGAGCCAATAAAGTCTCTTGGAAAAATTGGCCTGGTACTTTGTTTACACAGTTCCCAGCAGTCTTACCATGTGAGTAAGAAGGTTACTTCCTGGCAAGTCCAGGAGTCTCAGAATATTTTGGGGACCTTATGAAGTCAACAATTTACCCAAAACTATAGGTGTTACAGTGAAGTCTGATGACTGGTCCTTGGGTTGGCTTCTTAGCCTCGAGAGGCTTTTAAAAGTCCAATCTGAAATTCCTTATGAAAAGTTCCAGTAAAGCAGATTAAAGATTCTGTATGATCAAAAGGTATTCTTGCTGCACTTATACAAATAATCAAGCTCAATTTGTAAATAAATTGGTCTTACTGTGGTTATTGTTGACAGAAATGCGGTGATTGTAGACAGAAAAAACACATTTCAGTAAAAACTATAATATGCCCTTGTGGATATATTAGATTCTAGTTCTGTTAATTGTCTTTGAGGTTTCATTTTCTACCTGTAAACTGGACTAGATCTTGAATTCTTCTAGTTTCCTCCAATATCTGGCAACAACTCTCCAAACTAACATTCCAACTTTTCTCCCACCCTTTCGACTTAAAATCATTGAGGATTAAAGCTGCCCAGTTTCCAAAGCCACACAAGCTAAACCTGGACAACTTGATATGAACTACAGAAATCAACACAATAACATGAAAAGAAAAAAGAAAAGAAAAGAAAAGAAAAGAAAAGAAAAGAAAAGAAAAGAAAAGAAAAGAAAAGAAAAAAAGAAAAATCAACACAACAGCTCATGTTTGGACAATCTTCATGCCTATTGCTATATGGGCCACTCAGAGAGATCTCACTCAGACATTCAAACTGCATATCAGGGGAATCTGTCAGATTGCCCCTGCCTGCCCTCCCTTTGTCTAAAGAAAATTTGAGCCAGACATCTAGAAATCTTTGCAACTAACTGCCTCCAGAACTCAGAAACTAGAAGAGAGTCTGCTCTATTAACCACTGCTTTTTGTTTGTTTCTGATCACTAAATCACTAAACACCTGATTGTTTGTACCATACAGGACTAACTTCGGAAGCCTACCTGCAAGAACACCTACTGAAGTTATAGACACAGATATTTAACTGGACTGACCTATTCTCTGGGCTGAGAGAGAGTCAAGGAGACATGGATACCAACTCAGCATCTAAACTGTAAAACTTCCAGGGAAGTTTCAGAGGAGGGAACTAATGGGGCTCAGGACAGGCTGCCCCAGGGGGTGCCACTCTGGCATACTGATTATTTTGAATTTAAGTTACTTGGGCAACAGCCAGCATGAGAAGGATCCTCGACCCCCTCTGTCCCCCTGGAAGCAGGTAATAAATTCCCCATGTGAAGGGTACCCTCCCTTTTTTGGGGCCCCCGTATGTACTAAATTAAATTTATTTTATTCTTGTTAATCTCTCTTTACAGGGGGCGTCTCAGCTAAAAACCTAGAAGGGTAGAGGGATTCCGCCCCCGCGCCCCACAGCATTATGCATTTACTTCACTGGAGTCACAGAATTATTAAAAAAAAAAAAAAATAGAGCCAGGAGTTCCTTTAAGAACGATAAGTACTCGCCTCTTATTTTATATGTAATACTAAAAAACATGATTAGTAATTCAAGGACTCCCTATTCCCCCACAGGCTGCCTTTGGCTGGATGCACACTGAAGCTGAGACCAGGTTGGATTACTCTGTGCAAGAAAGGATGGACTGTAAAGTCCATTGCTGTATCCTCCAGCATCAAGAACAGTCCTGAGAAACGGCAGGCATGAAATAAATATGTTAAGTGCAAATAGAGTTGGAATAGGGAGAAATCATAAAGAGTGTGACTCGGAAAAAGAAGGGGCGAAAAGATTTTTGTTTTGTTTTTGTTTTAAAGGGAGAAAGAAATAGAAAAAGAATTTTGGCAGCTGGTCATGGAAGAGGGAATTGGCGGTGGGGGTGGGGGGTGGTGGGGGGAAGGAAGTATTTAAAGGAAACCTTAAGGGTGTTTTGCTGGTGATATGTGATGCAACCCCCCCCCCCCCCCCCCCCCATCCTCAGGAGAAATTAACATTGTCAGTCAAAGCTTCTGGAATCGTATTAGGGGATTTGGGCATGTGACAACGCAGGCAACTGACCTCCAGGACAGGCACTGGGCCTAAGAAGCTCGATTACATTTCTGTTGGATCTAGGTGAACAGAGAGGTCAAAGGATTTGCCCACAGACCTAATTAATGGCAGACTAGACTAGAACTCAGATCTCTAGATCCAATTTCACTGACCTTCCCATAAATTGGCATGAGGCTTAGTCGGCTGCCATACTTATTCAATTTCATGTTGAATAAGTCAGACTGTGGTCGGGACAACACATTTCTGGCTGCCCACACACTGGGCCTGTGTTCACAGATGCCTCATTGTGATTGAATGTCCCAAGACTCTAGCCCTGGCTTGACCACGTACCGTCTGTGGAGTCTTGGAAAAGCCACAACCCCTCAAAGTTTTATTTTCATCATCTGAAAAATGGGGGTTAAGACTCCTACCTCTCAGTGCCTTTGCAGGATCAAGTGAGATGTTGTGAAAGCTGCATGTAAGACACTAAGTGTCAGACACATGTTTATTAAGTAGTTACTTCTATTCGTAATTGTTACACTTGCCAGTATGGTATTTCTTTGGACATATTATGTTTTCCTTTTTTCTACTTCCTGAACTGATGCTTCCCAAGAAGACAGTCATTTTTGAAAATCTTATTTTCTTTCATTATGTTATATATAATCAAAATAGAATTTAAATAATTATGGGAGAAACTTGATACATAATTCCTCAACTCAGAGATATATCTTTAGCCCTTTAACAACTTTGCATATATTTAGAGTTTCAAACCGTGTTCATAATATACACTTTTTGCATCATTTTGAAAAATTTACTCAATATAACATCTTAAGCATTTTCTATGCCATTAATTATTCTTCAGCAATATGATTTTTAATGCCTGCACACTAGTCCATTGTCTGGACATACAACGTATAGAACATTTTTCAATTTAGATTGTGTCCAATTTTTTTTTCTATTATACATGATACCCTGATAAACGCCTTTGTGTATAGACTTAGTTCTAAGCTTACTAATCTGTCTCTTCACGTGGTTGTTGTGAGGGTCGAGCGAAGAGAGTACATGTAAAAGATGAAGAATTGTACCTGGCACACTGTAAGTACTCAATACTGCTAGCTACTATTCTTATCACTAACTTCAGATATTTGTGGTTAGTATCCAAACATACCTAGATCGAGTACTTGGTATTAAGTACACCAAATCATGCCTTCTAAAAATACTCTAAGATTATTTTTATAGTTTTGTTCAGAAATGTGCTTTTTCAAACGACCTCGAATTTGCTGGATGTTTCATTACGAATAGTAATTGAAAGTATGTTTGTTTAGATTTTATTTCTGTGCCTCAGGATGTCCTTGGAGGGAAGGTGGGGGTCTTAACATATTTGAAGTGATTTCCTGGTTTTAGAGTTTAAAGGAAGTCAACAAAGACCTACATATTGGATTGGTCAAACACTTGTCCGACAGGGTCAAAATCTAGTTAAGTTACCTTCTTGATATTCCGTGGCAGGACCCGCAGCTGTGGGTCAGAAGTTCGGAACAAAAAGTGAAATCCTAGGATTAACTGTCATACTCTTGTATCAAATACTTTGCTGTTGAATCGACTTTCCCATGGTAATTGCGTTTGGATGAGGCTTTGCCACCAGGGCCGTCTGCTGCATTCTCAGCTGGCACGGAGAACACAGCATGCAGGAGAAAAGCAGCCTCGACGGGTGGCGGACAGCTTTTCAGGACCGGCTCTGTGTCTCCTGAGAGCCCCTGGGATGGCCGATCCTGTGCTTTTGTTGGGTGACAGCATGAAAGGGAAGAGCCTGAATCCCAAGGTGGTAACCTGAGCCCCGCTCTGCCACTGACCAGCTGTGTGACCTTGGGCAAATGGCTCAAGCTTCTGCATCTCCGTTTTAGTCTCTGGAAAATAGATATAATAATAATAATAATAATAATAATAATAATAAGTAGCTCATTAGGCCCACCTCTAACACTTACAGGACCCCAGCCAAGAGTATAAATAAAACACCTCAGGCCCACAGCCCATCCCCCTTTTCTTTCTACCTGGTCCCTGTCTCACACTGTGAGGACCTTTCTGAAGTGTCCACACTCCCACCTGTAGGTCCATATCTTTCCACCCTGCCTCCTCCCCCACCCTTTCCAGGAAGCCAGACTTGGGAAAGCATACCTGGGGAAGAGGCCCATGCAAGCCCTACAAGGAGGCTTGGGCCACTGAAGCAGGTGATTCAGGGGTCCAAGGCAGCCAGGGTTTGGTCTAGAAAGGGAGTATGGGCCCAGGTGGTCACGCCATTCTGGCCTTGCAAGGAGGGAAGTGGCAAGTGTGGGGCCTCTATTGCCTGGATCTGAGGGTTAAATGGGTCGATACACGTACTGTGCTTTGTGCGGCACCTGGCATGTTGCTAGCGCTCGGTAGATTTAATGGCCACAATAACCATAGTAGCAGTTCTGTTCTCGGATGAGACTTCAAGTCCTTCATATTATGTGGTGAGGAAGCACAGAAATATTAAAATTCACCACTGTGAAGCACATACAGGACCTGAACCCAGGGCTCTTACCACGCAGTTGCCTTTCCTCTGCTCCACAAGGCGCTCTCTTCAGCAACATGAATACGTGGGGTCAGAATCACCTTTAATAGTCAAGGTCCACAAAGGTGACTTGTGCTATCGTGATTTTCTGAAAAGGGGGAGGGAGTGTGTCCGCCTTGCAGAAAGGGGCACCTTCAGTGGGGGTCAGCGCTCCGAGGCCTCCTGTGAGTAACTCCATGTTGATGTTGGAACATGACAAATATTTACCGAATGATGAGAAGTACACGGATAAAGAAGGTGACATTTTGTACTTGAAAGCAGTGTATTGAAAGGCCCAGGAGTGAATACTTTAAGTCAGAAAAACCTATGCTGGTTCAGGTATCAGATCTGTAGACTGACTGAATTTCTTTTTTGTGAGTTAAATATGAACTAAAAGTAATTTTGAAATTTCCTTTCTTGTTCTCATTGTAAACCCTGGTTTGTTTCATTTTATCTCTAATAATACCTTCTTTGACTTTTTAGCATCTGTAGATTTCTCACATGATATTTTATTTTATTTATTTATTTTATTTATTTATTTTTATTTTTATTTTATTTTGTAGGTTTCAAGCCCAGCAAGGAGCCCAACACAGGGCTTGAGCTCACGGCCCTGAGATCAAGACCTGAGCTGAGATCAAGAGTCACCCACTTAACTGACTGAGTCATCCAGATGCCCCCTCATGATTTATATTTTTAAAACTTTTCATTATGGAAATGTTTAAACACATAGGAAAGTAGAGGGAATAACATGATGAGTTTGGTGTATCATGCTCCATGCATCCACTGTCCCCAGTTTCTGCAGTAATTATGTACAGCTAATCCTGTTTTATCCATAAACTCTCCTTCTTTCCCTATCCTGGAGATGAGTTCTGAATCAAATCTCAGAGCTTCTATCATTTCAACCATAAATCCAGTAATTTGTTTTCTCTAAGATTTTTGGCGAACGTTATAAGCTCTCTCTTCATCTGGCCACTTCAGATTCAGCCTGTTCTGCAGGGGAGTCAACGGACCAAAGCTTGGGCCTTTCTAGAGGCCTTGCACGGTTACACATCCAGAGAATTCAGGCTTATCAGCTTGAAAATGTAGCCTCTTTTCATTGGGTTGCCTGGTGGGAACTGAATAAGGGACCATTTTGGATACTTTTTATTCCTTGCCGAATTTCTGCCAACTCTGTATATGGTATTACCATAAAAGTCTTGTTTTCTTTCCCTTTTATTTGAAGAATGAAACTGCTTTTCCCTTTTTTTCAGAGAGAAGATGGTCTCAGTTCCAGACTCCTTCATCCCCCCTGCTGCTGTTCAGCTTTCCTTCCATTTGGTTCCTGCACAAGTCTCAGTTTGCATATTCTGGGCTTTTGCAAATCCCTGGGTCTCCCTGGGCGGGGAGGGTGGCCCTAGTCAATGCCTTCGAAAGATTATTGCGCTTCAATCACTAGGGTTCAACTGAAAACTTAAAAAAAAGTTATCTGTGTAGGCACTGAATTTTAAATCATTACCCTAAAAAGACTCAGGGGTGGGGGGTGAGGGTGGGGGGAAGAATACCAAGTTAGAAAAAAGATTTCACATTTCCCTGCCAGAAACACTGTTCTTATTTTCGGTTGAATGGCTTGGCTATTAATTAAGTTTTTGTGCTCAGCAACTATCTCGTTTTCTACATTCTTGCTGTTAATCGTCATATATGTGACACATGACTTCTGTTTAAATGCTAAAGTTTATTAGAGTGGAAAAAAAAGGTATTCAGGGAAGGAAAAGAGATTAGGAACCAAGTCCAACCATTTGCTTATTCATCTGCATATGGTTAAAAGATTTAAAAGAATTCATTGGTTTCTGTTTCACTGCTACATGCAGGCCAAGGAGCAAGGGTTTTGAAAAAAAGCCTTTTCCTATCCATGGTGTAGAAATACATTTTCTTCCTTTTGCCTTGGGGGCAAGAAATCGTTTCCTCTCCTAATATTAAGCCAAAGTAACCAAACTTTGGAAGGACTGGCTCCTTCTGAGAGGTTATTGTTCCAATTACCTCTTGCTTTGTAACAAATCCTTCAAAATTTAGTGGCAGAAAACAGCAACCAGTTCATCTCGTTCATGGACTCTGTGGGTCAGAAATTCACAGGGCACAGCGGGGCCTCTTCTCTCTTCCAGTGTTTAAGCCTCAGCTGGGAGGACTAGAGAGTCATGGAGTGACGAAAATGGTGGGCTGGAATCATCTGGAGGCTTCTCTCCTCACACGTCTAGTACTTTGGATCAAGATGACTCCAAGTCTGTACTTGGAGGCGACTGGGAACCGGAACACTCCCACGTGGTCTCTGCGTGTGGCTTGGGCTTCTCGGAGCATGATGGCTGGATACCGAGAGGACATCCCAAGGTGGAGCATCCAGAGGGCAAGCATTTCAAGACCAAGTCAGAACATCACTTCCTACTCTTGCTGCATTCTAGTGGCTGAACAAATCACTCAGGCCAGTTTAGATTCAAAGGGAGCGCCACTGGACTCTACCTCTTGACGGGGAAGTCAAGGTCATTCTGCAGAAGAACACGTGGATGGCTGACTTTGACAACACAATTACTCAGTCATCTTGGCTCTTGGCTGGTTGTGAGGCTGTATAATGGGGCGTCTTTAGTGAGGAGGTTGGGGAAGGAGTTATTTCATGCTGAGACCATCTTCTTCCTCTGGGCCCCCTCACTATGCTATTTCATCCAGTCCTTACTCAGCTTTTCCCCAAAGCCATGCTTTGTCTCCAGCACCTTCAGTCTTTGTTTAGTCTCTGGCCGTGGGCAGAGCTGGAATCACAATAAACAAAAACACTCCCTGTGGCAGCTTCCTGGCTGCTGTGCTTACTTTTCTGTTTGGTCTTTTTTTATCTGCATGCACACCCACAAATATCTATATATATGGATAGATTCCTTGACTACTGACTGAAAAATAATGTTTTTTGAGAAATAATTCACATACCATAAAATTCACCCATTTAAAGTGTGCATATGATTCAGTACTTTTTGGTATAGTCACAGAGGTGTACAACCATAACCACTATCTACTTCTGGAACATTTTCATGACCCTAAAAAGAAATCCCATATCCATTAGGAGTTCCCTCCACTGCTCCCTTCCACAGCCCCTGACAACAATGAATTTGCTTTCCGTCTGTGGATTTGTCTACTTTGGACATTTCATGTAAAGGGAGTGGTAGGATATGTGGCCTTTTGTGGCTGCTTCTTTCACTGAGCATGTTTTCATGGTTCATTTATCCATGTTGTAGCAGGTTATGTATTAGTATTTCACTCCTTTTTGTGACCAAGTAATATTCCCTTGTATGGACATACCACATTTTGTTAATCTGTCATTGCTCAGGGGACCTTTGGGTTGTTTCTGCTTTTTTCCTATTACGTAATGCCAATATGAACATCTGTGTACAAGTTTTTGTGTGAATGTATATTTTCAATTCTCTGGCGGTATATACCTGGGTGTAGAACCGCTGGGTCATACAGCAACTTTATGTTTAACTTTTTTTAACTTTTTTAAAAATGTTTTTATTCATTTTTGAGACAGAGAGATACAGAGCATGAGCAGGGGAGGGCAGAGAGAGAGAGAGGGAGACACAGAATCTGAAGCAGGCCCCAGGCTCTGCTGTGAGCCCAGAGCCCAATGCAGGGCTCAAACTCAACGGACTGTGAGATCGTGACCTGAAGTCAGACACCCAACTGACTGAGCCACCCAGGTGCCCCTATGTTTAAGTTTTTAAGGAATGCCTAAACTGTTTTCCACAGCTGCTGAACCATCCTATATCCCCACCAACAACATACGAGGGTTTCAATTTCCCCACGTCCTTGGCGATCCTTGTTATTTTCTGCTTAAAACGTTTTTAATAGCCATCCTAGAGAGTGGGAAATGGTGGTTACACTTTGTTTAAGGACACCCTTCCTTCAGGCCACTTACGTACCATGGAAGTCACCTTGGTTACGTGGAGTTATTGAGGGCTTCTTGTGTGCCAGGCTCTGTGGTAAAGGCAGCACATGTACCACCTTAGTTTGGTGCACACAAGTCTGTAAGCAGGGACCATCATTATGCCTATCTGATGGCAAAACAAACCAAGGCACAAAATAAATTGCTAGAAAAGTGATGCAGTTTGGAAGACATGCATTTCCTGTGTTAAAAAAAAAAAAGAGAAAACATGGATACTAAGGTAGGAATTAAGTAGTTTAAGTGACAGGTTTGAAAAACATTTTTTCTTCCCAAAACAAAACAAAACAAAAAACCTCTGGCAGGCTGTGGTTGGCAGAATTCTCACACGGCTGCCAAAATTCCAGACCATGGCATCTACACCCTTATAATCCCCAAGTATGGGCGGGGTCTATGAATAATATCATGAGATATCGCTTCCCTGATTATGTTTCATTAACATGGCAAAAGGGACTCTACAGATGTAATTATGGTCCCTCAGCAGTTAATTTGGAGTTAATTACACGGGAGATTATCCTATGTGTGCCTGACCCAGTCACATGAGTCCTCCAAAGAGACCAGCAGCAATATAGACTCTCTCTCTGGTCTTTACGGAACAGGTCACCATGAGTCCTACAACTGCTAGGAAATGAACTCTGCCAGCAGCAACCTGAATGAGCTTGGAAGAAGGTCCAGAGCTCCAGATCAGAACTCTGCCCGGCTGTCTCCTTGACTAAAACCTCATGAGACTCTGAGTAGAGAAGAAGTTATGCCCTGCCTGGATTTCTAACCTACAGAACAGTGGGATAATGGGTGTTGTTTTAAGCCGCTAAATACAAGGCAATTTGTTACCCAGCAATAGAAAACTAGTACACTGGGGTGCCTGGGTAGCTCAGCTGGTTAAATGTCCGACTTCGGCTCAGGTCATGATCTCGTGGTTCACGGGTTTGAGCCCCGCATCGGGCTCTGTGCCAGAGCCTGGAGCCTGCTTTAGATTCTGTCTCCCTCTTTCTCTGTCCCTCCCTCCCCCACTTGCATTCTGTCTCTCTCTCAAAATAATAAACATTAAAAAAAATACTTAAAAAAAAACTAGTAACAGAGATGGATCATTGACTAAAGGCTGGTAGAGGAGATGGAAGTTATTGATAGGCCATTGTGTAGAGCAACCGTTCTTAAAATGTAGCCCAGAGACCCCCAGGGGGTCCTCAAGACCTTTTCAGGGGCCTGGGAGGTCAAAACTTTTTTCATAATAATACAAAGATGTCATTTTCCTTTTTCCTGCTCATTCTCTCCTGATTTTAGTTTTCTAGATGCTACACGATGTGTGAGGATATCATTGCTCTGATGGCTAACAGAATGTGTCCTTGTGTATTCTTGTGTTTAAAAAGTTTCCCTGGGGGCGCCTGGGTGGCTCAGTCGGTTGAGCGTCCGACTTCAGCTCAGGTCACGATCTCATGGTCCATGAGTTCGAGCCCCGCGTCGGGCTCTGGGCTGATGGCTCAGAGCCTGGAGCCTGCTTCTGATTCTGTGTCTCCCTCTCTCTCTGTTCATTCTCTGTCTCTCTGTCTCAAAAATAAATAAAAACGTTAAAAAAAAAAATTAAAAAAAATAAAAATAAAAAAATAAAAAGTTTCCCTGTCTTAATTTCTAATGCAGTAAATGGTGACAAATATATCCCCCATAAACAAAAGTTTGTTGGGGTCTTTAATAGTTTTCAAGGGTGTAATGATGTCCTGAGACCAAAAAGTTTGAGAATACTGGTCTAGAAGAGCTGTACTAAGTAGGTCTAGACCAAGTCTGTAGGTATGAGAATTTATGTTTGGTCAGTGCCTACATTTTGTCCAAAACTGTGGCACGTGTGACCAAGAGTGGAGCACGTTTCTAAGTACAAGGTATTGCAATATGATGGTTTGTAGCTCAGGGCTAGTCTTAGGCATGGGTGGCTATGTCACAGAGGTGTTTAGAGAACAAGTTGCTAAAACAAGGCTGTGGGAGGTGGGGAAAAGTTTGTGGGGAGTAAGTTGGGAGGGGAAGTGGAAGGAGGACAAGTATTCAAGGCTTATCCTTCAGATCTCAGCTAAAATGTGCTTCTTAGAGAGGCCTTCCCTGATATCCCTTGCTAGAGCACCCAATACCTTCTCCTCCATCACAGCACCCTATTCCTTTCCTTTCTAGCCTTTTTATTATTATTTTTAAGTTTATTTATTTTGAGGGGGCATGTGGGTGTGAGTGGGGGAGGGGCAGAGAGAGAGAGAAAGAGAGAGAGAAACCCAGGCGGGCTCCACACTCTCAGTGCAGAGCGTGATGCAGGACTCAAACTCACAAACCTTCTGTGAAATCATGACCTGAGGTGAAATCAAGAGTCAGATGACTTAACTGACTGAGCCACCCAGGCACTCCTAGCAATTTTTTTTTTTTTTTTTTTTTTTAAACCTAACCTAGCTGTTAAGGTAAGTTTGGCTGGAGCTAGAGCGCCTTGGTTCAAATCCCAGCTCTGCAACTTTCTAGGTATAAAATCTTGGATAAGGTACTTAATCTCTCCATGCCTCAGTTCCTCAACAAATGTGCTAATAAAATGAGGAATTTATGTTGAAGAGTTAGCTTAGGTTGTGACCATGGGACTGAAGAGGAAAGGGTGGATGTGAACTAGTCCAAAGGCAGATTAAATAGGTGAATTCAGATGACAAGGAGCCAAGAGGACAGAAAGACAAGGGAAAATTCTGGGGATATTAATAGAAAGCGGCGGGCGGGGGGAAGGGCAACCAGTTACATATGGATTAAGGAAAGAGAGTAGAAAACAAAAATGATTCCAAAGTTTGTTGCTTGAGAGATAGGGCGGAGGCTAGGATCCGTTAACCACTCTGGAGGGAAAAGGGAGAGCTATATCTAATCCACGTTGAAAGTGAGCTGGCAGCAAGGGGCACCTGGGTGGCTCAGTTGGTTCTGGCTCAGGTCATCTCATGAGATTGAGTCCCACCTCGGGCTCTGCACACAGTGCAGAATCTGCTTGGGATTCTCTCTCTCCCTCTCTCTGCCCCTCCCCTGCTCATACTCCCACATGCACACACACACACTCTCTCTCAAAATAAATAAATGTTAAAAAAAATAAAGTGAGTTGGCAGCAAGAACATAAGTGTAGATAATTTGTCTTTAGAGTGCTAGAGTGACAGGCTGAACAGAAGAAAGTTCAGGGCAGACAAGAAAATCTGGGTGTCTGCTCACTGCTGGACAGAGCTGAAAATCATGGGGAAGAAACTCCACCTGGCCCCAAATACTGAACTGTATGGACGAGGACAGTATTCTTTAACACTCACAAAGATGTTCTTATTGTGGATAAAAGAGGCTTAATACATTGCTGTCAAACTCCTTTTGGTGAGATGGGGCTTTTCAGAAGAAATAAAGCACTGATTCAATCTAAGGAACTGCACAGTAAGGGGGTAGTACATTTCCCAGTTTGAATCTATCTTTGGAAGGCCAAATAAACACCATGTTTTAAGTTGCTTTTATGAGGGAAAGCGAGGGTCATCTCCTTCCTAGCAGTCTTGCTCTTCAGTCTAAAATGGCACAACATTCCTCTTGTTGACACGGTTTCACAGCACTCTAAGTTCCTGGCTAAAGCTTTCTGTGATGACTTTTGGATGTCCTATTTGAAACAGTCAGACTTTCTGCCCTGGCAAACTGCTGAGACCCTTTAGGACAACTGAACTGTAGATAAAAATCTTCCAGGGAAGTAGGTGTGGGCAGGATGTGTGGTTTCCTTGTCTCTCATTTAAACACTGATGCAATTAATTTTTCATGAACAGTCTCTTCCAGTAAGAGGTACATTCCAGAGTGTTTCAAGAGAAATCAGAAAAGACAAGCTAGGTCCTGATCCTCAGTTTGAGTCGAGACTACAGCACTGTTTTTTAATGTCACAGAAAGACACAGCAAGGAAGCTGTGCCCCCACTATCATCTCAAACCAGGCCCCTTTGCAAACGTGACCTTGAGGACCTGAGTTAGCCATAACACCAACACAACACACACCAGACCATGTAATCTGGAGCCGAGCCAACCTCACTCTGAATGTGTCCACAGTAGTCAGAACCCAGGAAGATTTTCCTAAATTTTTAGTGATAACACACACACGAGATTCTTTCTCTGACATTCCAGGCTAACCACGGTCTAGGTTAAGGCTCTGCAAAACATCTGGGACATACAATGCTGGAAAAAATTATGGCATCTTTTCTACAACTCTCCATGGCCTGACGGGATTCTCTGCAGCAGGATTACCTGTGGGGACCCAGGGGAAGCTGCACTGGCACACTGACAGGCATTAACTGACCTGGAAACGGTCCAATTTCACTTATTTACCTAGGGCCACTTAAACAAAGTGCAGAAAAAAAATTCAAAGGTGAAGAAATATACATGCTATTATCCCTAAAAAGATCACTTTCTGTCTAGAAAAGTAGAGGCTTATTTCATCTGACATTCTAGGCCTTTCCATCAATGGAAGCAGGGACAGCACCTGAGATTTGATGAGTAAAGTCAAGGCACACAATGAACTACCACTAGGCTGACCTGTGGCAAAATACCATCCTTATTCTGAGAGTTTTCTCAGCCAAACACCTAGGAAAATGTCCTGATGACAGACGCTCCTACTTTACCCAGAGATGTTCCGAGAGAACAGTAAAGGCTGGATCAGCCTCAGCATTTTAATTTCATGGCATCTCAGGTACTCATGCCTATTTTCACTGACAGTCGATCTCTTCATTAATTTCCTTATTAGGTTTACATCATCCTTATTAAGCAGATTTAAAAGGGAAAAATAAAAACTCGAACACTACAAGAGCTCTTCTCACTGTCTGTTGCCTTGTTAAAGGCGAGAGCTTGAAGGGGGAATGGAATGTCTGTTCGCTGAGGAGCCACCAGGCCAGGCTCTGTGCTGCGTGTTGTCACAGATTCTCAAGCAGGACCAACTAAATAACTGGTGGTGTCCAGTGCAAAATAAAACATGGGTCCTTTGTCCCATATGCATTTGAGAGTGACAGCAGAGTACTAACCCAAGTGCAGGGCCCTCCTGAGTGTGGGTCCCTATGTGGCTGCACAGGCCACATGCTCATGAAACTGGCTTTGCTCTCAAGCTAGGCTGCCCTAGGCTTGAATCTGGTCATGTGATTTTACTTTATTTTATTTTTTTTAACGTTTATTCATTTTTGAGACAGAGAGAGACAGAGCATGAACGGGGGAGGGTCAGAGAGAGGGAGACACAGAATCTGAAACAGGCTCCAGGCTCTGAGCTGTCAGCACAGAGCCCGACGCAGGGCTCGAACTCACGGACCGCGAGATCATGACCTGAGCCGAAGTCGGACACCCAACCGACAGAGCCACCCAGGCGCCCCTCTGGTCATGTGATTTTAGACAAGTCACCTGTAAAAGGGGGATAGTAATAGTCCCTACCTCATTGAGTTGTTATTAGGATTAAATGAGTTAATATTTGACAAGTGCTTAGAAGAATACCTGGCCAGCAAGAACTTACCTAAATGCTTAGTAAAACTACACTCTGCCAAGGGGTGCCTGGGTGGCTTAGTCGGTTAAGCGTCCGACTTCAGCTCAGGTCATGGATTTGCGGTTTGTGAGTTTGAGCCCCGCGTCGGGCTCTGCAACAGCTCAGAGCCTGGAGCCTGCTTCAGATTCTGTGTCTCTCCATCTCTCGACCCCTCCCCTGCTCATGCTCTGTGTCTCTCAATAATAAATAAACGTTAAACAAAAAAATTTTTTTTAAATATACTCTGCCAAGCCTAAACATCCCAAAATGCCAGGGACGGTTACAGCCATGACAATGTGAGCTTACTAAAGCATTTTTTTTTTTTTTTTTTTTTTAAATTTTTTTTTTTTTTTTTTTTTCAACGTTTATTTATTTTTGGGACAGAGAGAGACAGAGCATGAACAGGGGAGGGGCAGAGAGAGAGGGAGACACAGAATCGGAAACAGGCTCCAGGCTCTGAGCCATCAGCCCAGAGCCCGACGCGGGGCTCGAACTCACGAACCGCGAGATCGTGACCTGGCTGAAGTCGGACGCTTAACCGACTGCGCCACCCAGGCGCCCCTTTTTTTTTTTTTTAAGTAGGCTCTATGCCCAGCATGTAGCCCAATGTGGGGCTTGAACTCACAACCCTGAAATCAAGACCTGAGCTGAGATCAAGAGTCAGACGCTTAACTAAGTGAGCCACCCAGGGGGTCCCAATTGAACATTAAAAAAAAAATTTTTTTTTTACATTTATTTATTTTTGATAGAGACAGAGCACAAGTGGGGGAGGGGCAGAAAGAGAGGGAGACACAGAATCCGAAGCAGGCTCCAGGCTCTGAGCTGTCAGCACAGAGCCTGACGCAGGGCTCGAACTCATGAACCGCGAGATCATGACCTGAGCCGAAGTCGGACGCTTAACCGACTGAGCCACCCAGGCACCCCTCCACTTGAACATTTGTAAAAATGTTTTTGAGTTTCAGGGGTTGGGTGGTTTAGTGTCCGACTCTTGATTTCGGCTCCAGTCATGATCTCACAGTTCATGAGTTCAAAACCCTTATTGGGCTCTGGGATGACGGTGTAAAGCTTGCTTTGGATTCTCTCATTCTCTACCCCCACCCCGCCCCTTCCCTACTCATGTGCTTGCACACACATTCTAAATAGATAAATAAACTTAACATAAACAAATACAAAATACAAAGGAAAAAAATGTTTTGAGTTTGGATTCCTGAAACATAGAATCATGTTTTTATTACTATGACAGTAGTCACCTTTTAATTTATTTTAACAATTAAACAAGACATTTCAAAAGATATTCTGGATTCAGGGCAACTACTCACAAAGCAAAACCAAAGAATAAAAAAAGGTACTGGTGTATGCTCACGGTTCTGGAAGCCTGTGGAATGCAAATTGTCATGAAGCCCATTTAATATAACTGCTTCCTTTATACTGAAAGGATTCACTAGGGACTTTACTGCTTCCATACAGGAAATAAAGCCTGTTGTATCTGAACAAAAACTAAGAAATATCTTTCTCTGCTACAATGCAGAATATTGTAAACAAAACAAAACAAAACAAAGAGCTGCAGAACAGGAAATGTTACTAATCATACTAATTCTATATTTAGTTGTAGGAAAAATATTACTAAGTCAAGTCAGCAGATAACTTGCAGGTAGTGACAGAAAAGAAAAGAAATTTGGTGCCCAGAAGCATAAATACTTAATGATTTATAAACGTTTGTTTTATAAGAGCACCCTCAGTTTCTTTACTGAGTTACACATTTTTTACTCCTCACCACCAATAATTCTCAGGACCTTCAGAAACCTTTATAATAAACATGTAGTTTTTCTCTCCCCCAATTATGATAAATATGTTTGACTGCAAAATTCTAGAGAAGAAAGTTGTCATTTGTCAGACAATTCGCCCGAGGTACACCGACTTGGGATACTTCTCCTTAAGAGCCGGCCACTGAACAATGAAGTAATCGGAGAGGTGAAACAGAATCTTTCCGGACAGGGATAAATGTTCTACTCGGCAGATGCTTTCAACATAGACAATGATCACTTTCTTTATTCCTAGTATCCCAAGGAGAAGGGCAGATACGCAGACAGGAACACACGTTCCTGGTCCATTACACAACACCTTAAAAAAAAAAAAAAAGTTGAAGGTCAAATTAACATACAGAATACTAATCTAAATGAGGCATTTAAAGTTAAAAACAGTCACATCTTAGAGGAGACTTTTTATTATTCTAAGCCTTGAATTATTCCTTATCAAGATCTAGTGTGCAGCAAACCCCATGCACATAGGAGTAGACAGGGCTCCGTGCTGGCTCTCCTGCTTACCAGCTGTGTGGCTCCAGGCAAACAACTTAACTTCTCTGCTACCACAGGGTGTCTAGCACAGTGCCTGATGCTCAGCCAGGATCCACTGTGTTGTGTTGCTCTTCTCCAATTGCTTGCGGGTCACACAAATACACAGAAGACAGATAAAGTCAGCTACGAGTCACTATTTTCTCATGTACCAACTTGTTCTTGTTGATTTTCTAAAATAATCTTTATAACGGTTGGAGCATTGACATGTAAGATGTAGAAGAAAATGTCTTTAAATGACTATGTAGGGTATTTTTGTGGGGTATATATAACCATTTTAGGAGTCCAGGCCAACAAAGGGGATATTTGAGAGAAGGCTACTAAA
The DNA here is from genome assembly GCF_028749965.1 of Puma concolor. Taxonomy (NCBI): domain Eukaryota; kingdom Metazoa; phylum Chordata; class Mammalia; order Carnivora; family Felidae; genus Puma; species Puma concolor. Next base: position 81,119,206 of record NC_141674.1, read on the forward strand.
TGAATGAGGTTTTTTTTCCCCCCACGAGAATTTAATCTGTGTTTGTGGTCCAGAGATTTTGATGCTTTTGAATTTTGCTAATTTTTATAAAAAGCCACCGGTTAAAAACAATTTAGAAATAACAATTGTTATTTGGCAAAAGTAACAAGAGAAACAGAAATCCAACTCCTAGAGCAACTGCAAAGACTTTTTAGAAGACTTTTAGGAAAATGAGAGGAAGCCTATTTCATGGAATTGTCAGTAAGATAATTTATTATTATTTTCTGAGAAAAATTGTTTTGCACAGCATTGTAATCATGTGCCCGTATTTACTTAGCAAAGCCTAATAAAGCATTTTTTTTTTACTCCACAAATCATAAAACAGGAGATTTGTGGCTGTCTACACGTGCCTGCTGGGCATTATCTACCATGTCACATGATCTTTCCAGCACATAGTCCACAAAACTTATCAGACATCAGAGAATCTTAGAGTTGAAAGTGTCTCCAGATATACTGTCTGACCATCTCGGCATTTCAGAGACTGTCCCGATAGACGATGGACTGGACGGACATTCTGCCAGGGCTGTAAGACTCGGTCAGGGCTCTCAGGGTTTGATAAGTTATCTGATCTAGGCTCCGCCCTTCCTGGAGGCAAGCCCACCTGACACACCATCCACAGGACTTTGGGAAGAGAGAAGGTAGCCTGTTTCAGGTGGGAACCAATCTTTTTTATGCCTTCCTTAAAGTGGCTACCTACCTATCCCCTGTCTTTATGAAGAGTTTTTGTTTAGTTTTTCTTGAATTACCAGCTACTAAGCTGCTCTCCAGACCAATCTTCTTTGATCCCTATTGAGTTGCCCTTATAACTTTTTCTTCACAGACCCTGAAGACACTGTAATAGGAAGAACATGGGACTGAGAGTCGGGAACAGGGTACAACCCTGTTCAACAGTGTTGAACTGAACAGGGTTCAATTACTGTCTCTTTACTGTTGGGACAGTAACGAGAATCACCACCTAGGCTCTCACTGCCACTCTTTATCAACAACTCACTGTGGCCAGGTACTGTACTAAACAGTCCACACACATTATTTTAATTACTCCTCACAGCAATCATTTGAGGCAAGTTTTATTGTCCCTTTTTGCAGAATAGGAAACTGAGGCACAGAGAGATTTGGCAAGTTGCCTGATCGCATGTTGAGGAGTGGAGGACGTCTACTGCTTCAGTCACTTTTTACCTGGGACTCGGTTACCATATGTACAGGGAGAGTGGACTCAATGACTTTCCCTGTCAGCTCCAGGATTCTTCTAATTCTATGACTCTAATTCGCCTCTAGTTTTGTCTTATGCCTAAATTACAAGATTGTTCTGAATCCTTTCAGAGTTCAGAATTCTAAAAATCCTATTGATGCAAGGTTTCTCAACAGTGGCATTACTGACATTTTGGACAGGATAATTTTTCATTGTGGTGGCCTGTCCTGCACATTGTAGGATGTTTAACAGCACCCCTGGCCTCTACCCACAAGATTCCAGTAGGCAAGACAATCAAGAATGTCTCCAGGCATTGCCAAATGTCTCTAGTTGAGAACCACTGCATTAATGTATTCCCTGATCCTTGGCTTATTTGTGTTGCATTTCTCAATCTTTTTTTCCATGGAACTGAACAAAATAAAACCTACAGCTAAAAAATAATGTAAAGATTGCTTGTTGGGTCTTCAATGTCACAAAAATATTTTCACGTTCGTTGCCTTTGAAACAAATGTACATATCCATGTGTGTTCATTTCACTACCTGAACATACAAACTGTGAATGTTCTGATGGAAATGTCTGTATACAGGCAGGGAAATGACTGGCCATTGGTGGGAGATGCATTAACAACCTGCTACAGATCAGAAATAGAGATTGTTAAGCTAAAAGTAGAAATTAAAGGTATTCATTTGTTTATCTCTGTGCTCTATTTCTATTTTGAGGCACCTTACTATCGAAGTCCTCGATACGATAAAACCACAAAACCATAAATCAAGTACTTAAAAAAATGGCATGGGGCACCTGGGTGGCTCAGTTGGTTAAGCATCCGACTTCGGCTCAGGTCATGAACTTGCGGTCTGTGAGTTCGAGCCCCGCATCAGTCTCTGTGCTGACAGCTCGGAGCCTGTAGCCTACTTTGGATTCTGTGTCTCCCTCTCTCTCTGCCCCTCCCCCACTCATGCTCTGTCTCTCTGTCTCAGAAATAAATAAACATTAAAAAAAAATTTTAAAAATGGCAAATTCATCTTGAGGAAAACTTTGGCGAAGGAAAGCTACTTTTAATTAAGCACAGGTTTTGACCCTGCATTTTACAGAAGCCTAGGCAAGACAATTAAAAAACTGTGGACTGTGGAGTTTCCACTGTTTAACGAAGCATATCAGAAAGACTTATTCCAAGCATTGAACAAAACAGAATTTTAAGTAAAAAAGATGTTAAACAATATAATGGTTGATCTTGTCTTTTTAAAAAAACACAGAAATACTCTTCATATTTCTATTTCTTAAAATGGACATTCTCAAGAAATATGGGGGCATTGCTTTTATTGTCTTTCCTCCTTTCTACTTTGTAAGCTCCTCATGGGCAACTTCTAGGACCATCTATGTTCTACACCTGGAACAACAAAAGGCACTCACTAAATTTTGCTCAAAGGAAGGAGTGAAGGGGTAAAGGAGGGGGGGAATCCTTTGCCCATTGTATATAGAGTGGAATGCTCCATTTGCTACACTCAACTCCATTTGTAACTCTATCATACACACTTACCATAAACATAAAGGCTGTAACTGACAGCTTTTTTTATATTAAATATAATTTATTGTCAAGTTGGTTTCCATACAACACTCAGTGTTCATCCCAACAGGTGCCCTCCTCAATGCCCATCACCCACTTTCCCCTCTCCCCCATCTCCCATCAACCCTCAGTTTGTTCTCAGTATTTAAGAGTCTCTTAAGGTTTGCCTCCTTCTCTCTCTGTAACTTTTTTTCCTCTCTTCCCCTCCCCCATTGTCTTCTGTTAAGTTTCTCAGGATCTACATATGAGTGAAAACATATGGTATCTGTCTTTCTCTGCTTGACTTATTTCACTTAGCATAATACCCTCCAGTTCCATCACGGTGCCGCAAATGGCCAGATTTCATTCTTTCTCATCGCCAAGTAGTATTCCATTGTATATATAAACCACACCTTCTTTATCCATTCATCTGTAACTGACAGCTTTTTAGAAAATCATCCCACATCCACTTGCCTTTTCTTCAGGGAACCATTGTACTGTATTTCTCTCTCTCTCTCTCAACTTAAGTGCTTGGGTAGACTCCATAACCAACTATAAGGAGAGGACATATGACTCCAGTCTGACCAGTCCTGGCATCAAATTCCCCTGACAGAAGTCACTTGTTCAGGGAAGAGCACCTAATCCAGTGAGAAAACCACAAGATGGAGCGGGACATTTGTTGGGGCTGCTGAGAGAGCAGTGACTTTTCTGCTATACGAAAACCTTGGAGGATGTAGGCCTGGCACTGTTAACACTTCTCTTGCTACCCTGAGAATGAAGCCATCACAAAGCAGAACAGAGCAGAACTGAGAGATGAAGACAGGCCAGGTCCCAAAGGTAGCATTTATGATCCATGAATCCAGCTGTGCCTGAAGGAAACCAGATCTATCTCTAGACTTGCCAGGTATGTGAGGGAATACATTCCATTTTTACTTAAGACAGCATGAATCAGGACTTCTGTCACTAGTAATAAAAAGTGTACTAATTGACGTAGCCCTTGATTTTGTCTAACTCCCTGACTAGCCTCTGACTAGTTGTAGTGCCAACTGTTAAGTGTTCAACATGTGCCTGCTAGATGAATTAACGAGCCAATAAATAAACTTTCTCTGAGAGCAGAAAATCCAAAAGATGTACTAAGGATAATACAAGTTATAGGTCAAGAAAACAGAAAGAGGTCAGGGCTAATATAAAGTCATGAGGGTAGATGAGCTGGATCAAGGATCAATGGTTACAAAAGGATTGTTGCTCTGTAGATGTGGGTCACCACAGGCCCAAGTCCTGTTGGCTGAAACTTAACACTGGCATGTATGAAGAAATATAGTTAATTTGGGGAGTCTGAACTCAACTCCTGGCCTAGTGGGAACTCCATACACACAATGTGGGCCAAGACCTTTGGGGTCTGGATTGTTTTGAAGGTAAGAGACCATGAAGCTGAGAGCGATCCAACAGGGAGCACGTGAAGGAGAGATTAAAAGCCAGATGGGGAGCCCAACTAGGGCTGCAAGTGCAGGGAATGGGCAGAAAAGCAGAGTCTGACTCTGAGGTACCTGCCTGAAAGCTAGGCTTTCAAACAGCTTCTTGCTGGTGGAGGTGGAGGCTGGAGACAGCTCGTGAATGGCAGGGACAGAGCTGCAGGGAAGGTTCTGCAGAGCTTCCAGGGTCATGGATAAAGCTGGAGAACTAGAGGCCACTGTCAAAGCTGAGCTGGCTTAAGCAGGTAGTCTCTGTGGAGGTCACAGGTTTCAAAATCAACAGTCCTGTTTATTAGGATACTGGTTTCACTTTGTAGACAGGTAAATGGAGAAGATGCGGGAGGGAGCAAACACGGAGGTGGAGGAATAGTCCAGAGACACAGGGAGAAAAACGTCATAGATATAAGGCTTAACAGGAAGCAAAGTCAGATAAAGTGCTTAAGAGAGCATCTTCTTATTTTAGAAAAATAAGAAACCCACAAGGTCACCTGACTTAGCCTATGACCCAAAGTGTGTCAAAGATAACGAATCAATGTTTCTTATAGCCAAGAAAGCTACAAAGATAAAGATCATCAGATTTGGCCAAGAGAAGAGTAATGGACACCTCAGGGATAGCTATTCCAGTGAATCTTTGGGCTAAAATACAGGGCAGGAGAAGAGGGAGCCCAAAGGGGAAGAGAGCTCCAGTAGGAGCTGGGTGAATGAAGCAGGCTGGGGAAAAGGTTTATAGAATGGAATGAATGATCTATATGTGAACATAAAGATCAGTGGAACTGGTGGTGAGGCAGGAACTTACTCTACAGAAAAGAGTGAGTTCTTTCAACACCAGGAGAAAAGAGTTAGAATTCTGAGTATTTTTGAGGTTGGTTTGGGAAAAATTGTATTTTTTGAGAACACGACAAAGGATAAGAATGATGCCACTGGAAGTTTGCTCCCAGTGGATTTTCTTTTAAATGCTAATAATTTTCAGCTCATTGTGTAAACCACGAAAAGCATAAAGAAAAAAAGTAACCTTTCCAATCTCATCAATCTGTTAAATTTTGGTGTATTCTCTTTCAGTGAATGTCTTTATATAAACATTTATATTTTACTAGAAAATAGGATCACATATGCACATACATAATTGTGAGAGCTTATATATAAATATTGTAGAATTCTGGTTAGCTATAGTTTTGTGTGTTATAAAAAGTCTTTAAAATTCCATAATTTTTTTTTCAACGTTTATTTTATTATTTTTGGGACAGAGAGAGACAGAGCATGAACAGGGGAGGGGCAGAGAGAGAGGGAGACACAGAATCGGAAACAGGCTCCAGGCTCTGAGCCATCAGCCCAGAGCCCGACGCGGGGCTCGAACTCACGGACCGCGAGATCGTGACCTGGCTGAAGTCGGACGCTTAACCGACTGCGCCACCCAGGCGCCCCAAAATTCCATAATTTTTAATGACTGCCTATGTCATTAAATTCTATGGCTAGCTCATAATTCAATTAACTCTTCCCTGTTAGAAATTTAGATTGACTCCTTTTCTTTCTGTTCTAAATCATGCTGTTTGATGCCTTTGTATAGATATCTGTGACCCCTAATGTTTTAATTTTGGATTGAACTACGTTCCAGAGTTCTTGCTGAGGGAGAGGTTAGAAGAAACAGCTTCAAGGACTTAAGGAAGTTGCAGAAAGTTTATTAAAACAACTGTCATGAATTGGGAATGGGCCATGTGGTGTTTTGGGTTTTGTTCCTGCCTAGAATCTGTTTGAACAATTTCTTACCGTATGAACTGTGGCAGCAAGCAGAGCCCAGCTCTCATGGCCTAAGTGAGACTCCTTTCTAGGTCCCCTCAGCAGCTCGTGGACGGGCCAGTGACTTGACCAGATGTTTCTGTCTAGATCTGACCAAAAGCCAGGGGTGTAGAAAAGCAACTCTGGAGAAGAAACGGTTTCTGTGACAAAGCTGCCATTGAAGAGACTCCTGTCCAGTACTCACAGTGGCAGGTACAGTGTTCACTCTCCAGTAGTAGTGGCAGAAGTGTCTTCCCAAACCAGGTCTGTGGCCATGGAATTTTGGCCATGGCCCTAACTGTTCTGCTCCCATCTTGTCCCTCCATGTTTTCTAGTCCGACCTCACTGGCTTTCTCAGTAATTCTGAGAGCTCTTCTTTTAAGGTTCCCAGACCCAATTCCAAAGTGTGTGTGTGTGTGTGTGTGTGTGTGTGTGTGTGTGTGTGTGTAGGGGGGAGGAGTGTGGATGGTGTCCCTACACACAGTACCAAGCAATTCTCGGATATCAGCAGCATGACTGAGAATTCAACTCAATTTTGACGTTATCTGGGGATAGTACCAGCATCCACAAGTTTAAGGACCAGTCCTAGGAGAATGCTCCTCACTCCCTACTTCAGACATCAGTCACAAGCCCCAGGCTATTAAACCTGTATTTCTGATTGACAGGCTATAGCCTGGAAGTTAGAATGACTTCCTCAGTAGGTTCTTTTAATTTCCTAGAGCAGCTCACAGAACTCAGGGAAACATTTATGTTTACCAATTTATTAAAGGACGTGAATAGTCAGAGGAAGGGGGAGGTATAGCACGCCACTGTCCCCAATCTCCAAGTATCCACCAACCCAGAAGTTCTCTGAACCCAGTCCTTTTGGGTGTTTATGGGGACTTTACTATATAGTCATGACTAAGTCACTGGCCATTGGCTGATTCAACCTCCAGCCCTTCTTCCCTCCCCCGAGATGGGGTTTGGGGGGAACTTGAAAGTTCCAACTTTCTAATCACAGGGTTGGTCCTCCTGGCAACTAGGACCCGAAAGTCACCTTCATTACTATAACACAAGACTCATTCATTGCCCTATCACAGGAAATTCCAAGGGTTTTAGGAGCCTTGAGCTGGAAATCTTGGACCAAGACTAAATACATATGAGAAATATATTCATTTCATTCATTCATTCAAATGACCAAATAATATATTTCTTATAAATCACATAATTTTAGCTTTCAATAGCCTTTCACTAAATTCTTTTCCTATTTCAATTAGCCAGAGTGGATTAAACAAATTTTTTTTTAAGTTTATTTATTTTGAGAGAGAGAGAGGCAGAAAGAGAGGAGACAGAAAATCCCAAGCAGGCTCTGCACCATCAGTGCAGAGCCTGATGTGGGGCTCGAACCCCTGAACTGTGAAATCATGACCTGAGCCGAAACCAAGTTTCAGATGCTTAACCGACTGAGCCACCCAGGTGCCCCAGCCAGAGTATATTTACCAAGAATCTGTACTGGTATGGGAAGAACAAAGACGCAGAGTAGCAAATGCAGAGTCAGACGAGGAATGGATCATGTCAGGGCAGAAACAACATTTGCGCTGGCAGGGCTAAGAGCACCGAAGCACAGGGAGCAGACACAGTGAGACATGGATGAGGGCAATGCCACAGGAAGGGCCAGGTGAGCAAGTACTCCAGTATGGGAAGGGGAGGTGAAAGACCTCAGCCACAGAGGAGGAGGGCAAGAGCGGTGAGGAAACAGCTCTGAAAACTGGAGGGAGAAGCATCTGTGAATAATCAAGGGAGGGAGGAAGAAAATGCAGTTGGAGAGCAGGTGGTCTGTAACATGTAGAGGTTAGTCAGGGGACCAGAAAGCTCGGGTGAAGCCTGAGGAAAGGCAGTGCTGAGTGTCCACGACCAGTGGAAGTGGACGGCAGGAAGGAAAAGGATGAGTAGCAGATGGGATGACATATTCCTTGGCTCACAATGTGGTACATTGCATTTCTTCTTTTTTATGGATATTTGATCATCTGAGTATTAACAGTTAAACAGAAACATCTAAATATCAAAAATAATGTGAAATAACCAAATGAATCCTAAACACTAGAATCAACAGCTATTTATGAACCTTAAGGTCTCTTACAATTCCACTGCTAACACACAGAATTTTCAGAGTTGTCATCATTGTGTATGTAGCATTCTGAGGTCTACTTTTCCAATTCCATCACTGCTTCCATTCCATGTGCCACACAGGCATTCACTGCTTTGCAGCATGAACGTGCTATAGTCTACCTGGATACTTCCTAGCTTCTCTTGACACAGGTATAGCTTTCATTTTCTTCTTTTTTTTTTGTGAGTGAAGAATGAAACCGAACTTATTAATGTAATGACATCATTTGTAATGATGCTTTAAGCAGTGTTCACAGAAAAATAGACCGCCAATTTACACATGCTGAGCAAGAGGTAATTGTGTTTACCACCAAAATACTTAGGTTAGATAAAGAATTGACACCATTGAGAGAGAGATACCGGCTTCCAGGTACGGAATGAGTAAGTCCTAGGGATACAAGGTACAGCCAATGGCATAGAGTCAATCCTATAGCAATACTGTTGTGTGCTTTCACATGATAGCTACACTTGTGGTTAAGTACAACTTAATTTATAGACATATGGAATGACTACGATGTATGCCTAAAACTAATACAACAAATGTATGAACAGTATTTCAATGAAAAATTGACATCCTTTACACTATCTTTAATTTCTCCTTCTTTGCCATTAAAAAATCATTCCTGGGGCACCTGGGTGGCTTAGTCGGCTAAGCGTCCGACTTCGACTCAGGTCATGATCTTGCTTTCATCTTCTTTTAAAAAGGTAAATTTAATAAATTGCTTTTTATCTAGGCTAATGTGCTCATGTTGTAAGGATACTGATTTTATTGCTGGCTCCTCAAATTATCAATTACTTGCACTTCGCTTGGTGACAACTCAAAAAAACTGTTCCTAATGTAAATTAGGTTCCTGGACCAAATTCCAACATGTGTGTGTTTTGTGTGTGTGTGTGTGTGTGTGTGTGTGTGTAGGCTTCCCCACACCAACAGTGATCTAGATACCAGCCGGGTGTCTTACAATTTAACTCAATTCTGACACTACCTACACAGAGACAGAATCAGATTCCAAAGGTAAAGGGCTCAGTCCTGTAAGTCCACCCTTCACTTCAGATACCAGTCACACACCCAGGATGGTATCTGTGCTTCTGGCTGACAGGCTACAAACTGGAGGCTCCAGCTACCTGCTCGAACTCAGGATACCACAAGCCCATGTTGTTACTGGTACTTCTGCCTGAATGGTTCTAAATCAGAGGTTCCCACAATCCCTTGCTTGAGTTCAATTAATTTGCTAGAATAGCTCACAGAACCCAGAAAAAGCCATTTACTCGCTAGATTACTGATTTATTACAAAGGATGTTAAGGGATATGAATCAACAGCCAGATGAGGAGATACACAGGGCAAGGTATGGGAAAAGGGCATGTGGAGCTTCCATGCCCTCTTGGAACTTGCCATTCTCCCCAAATCGCCATGTGTTCACTAACCTAGAAGCTCTCTGAACCCTGTCTTCTCGGGTTTTTGTGGAGGTTTCCTTACACAGTCATGATTGACTATATCATTGGCCACTGGTGACTGAATGTACCTCCAGCCTCTGTCCCCTCTCTGAAGGTTGGGAGGGGGGTTGGCACTTAAAGTGCTAACCCTCTAATCACACGGTTGGCTACACTGGCAACCAGCCCCCATCTTAAGGACTCTCCAAATAAAACCTTTACTGCTCTCATCACTTAGGAAATTCTAAGGGCTTTAGAGGAGCTTTGAGTCAGGAACTGTGGATTAAGACCAAATATATACGAGAAATATATTTTGGGTCACCTGAATGGCCATAAACATGCTTTTCTTCTAAATCACAATATCGCACATTGCAACAAAAAAACAACAGTAAATTTTCATCCTGTAGGATCTTCTCCAGTTAAGTTCCCTATATTGACACTGATTACTCCAGTTCAGTCAGAATATTCTTGTTTATGTTGCATTCACATAATCCATCAAGAGGCTGGACAATATGGTGCTTATGGGCCAGGGATTTACGATCACACAGACATGGGTTGGCTGTTTCACAGCAGTGTGACCAGGGACAAACTGCTTATCCATTCCATGGCTCAGTTTCCTCAATTATGGATTACTTCATTCAAGAAGTATTTATTGAGCAAAGATAACATGCCAGGTACTATTCTGGGTATTAGGAATGTACTGATGAACAAAAGTCCCTGACTTCACAAAGTGAACGTTCCAGTGGGTAGACAGAAAATAACAGATGCATGTGTGAACATACAACAGAGCAGGCTAAGGAAAGAGGAGATATGGAGGTCAAGTAAGAGCTGGGAGGAGGTGACTTGTAAGTAAATATGTGATGAAGTGGTGTGGTCTTCTGAGGAAAAGAGACACCAGAGCAAGAGGCAGGAAAGAAGAGGCAGATTTTGTGGATGACTGTAAGTTACTGAGGGCTAATGAAAGGGTTTGGGGGGTTAGGGAGGGGCAGGAGCTTGAGACAGATCATAATCTCACAGAGCTGTTATGTCCAGGTGAAACTCTATCTTCAGGGTTTGGCGTCTCGTGGTAAATACTGGAAACAAAGACACACAGGGCCAGATGACACTGGCATGATGGTGTCGTGGGGAGGCAAATGATAAGCTTTAATGCATTCTTCTTCTTGGGAGCTTGTAGTAGGTAGGGAGAGAATGTCAGGGGTGGGGAAGAGTCATTAACCAGAAACAAACCAGAACATGAGGAAAACAGCATCTACTTAATAGTGTTACTGTGGAGATTAAATAAGCTAATACGTGTAAAAGCATCTGATGTAGTGCTTGGCCCATTTTAAAAATTCAATAAATGGCAGTTATTATTATGATCCATCCAAAAGTCAAGGAGTGTAATTATGGCATTTTTCAAACTCTTGAGAGTGTTCCAAAGGCTCTTCCCTCACTCTGTCACAGGCATAGTGCTGACCTGGCGCGATTCATCTTATCTGTCAGAGGACACCTCATAAGAGTAACCCAACCATCCATTTTGTCTTTACCTTCCAGTCATGTTTTTTTGCTCCCCTACAAGTGACGCCGGTGCAAGAAAATGATGGAAGGAGCCTGATTACCAGCAGTGGTATTTTCCGGATTTCCACAGACAGTAGACAACTGAAGGATTCTTGAGCATCCCTGCTTTGGGCCTGCGGAGCCCCAGTAGTGTATCTCTCAGCCTGTGGCCAAATGGCCGTGAAAGTTGGTGGCTGCAACACGGTCAGCAAGCCTGATAACGTGATGAATAAGCTTCATCTTGTTCATTTCAAAACAGGAGAGGGCTATTTTATCCTTGCATGGGAAACTAGACTCCCAACCTTCTGGCGACCTTCCTGATTTGTCAGGTTTGGGTTCAGCAACAGGGGTGGCAGGTAAACAGGGAGCAGAGACATGCAGACATTGGGCTCCAGTGTCCCCTCCATAACTCAGGATGGTCAACTGTAGTTTCAGTACATGTCAGCAGGATCGTACAGACCAAGGCTTCACAGAGCTGGGCACTCTATACATGTTGACGGCCAATCCTCCCACTCTGAGTGTGGAGTAGGCGAAGGAACTCAGATCTTGTTGGGGACACACTGGGTTGGCGTTTCATTTCCTTGCCCTGATCTTCCATCATGAAAAAGTAAATACGTATGTAAAATTAACACTTAAATTTTTTTTTTGGTCTGGTTAAGCCATGCTTGCTCTGCATCAATATTAAAGATCATTGTCAGGCTAATCAAACATTGTTCTCCTAACCCTTCCTGGAAGCAGCTGAGGAAACTGAATTTTTTAGTTTTCCGGTTCTCAGGACCAAACGGTCAAGGTGACGTTCATTTCCTGCCTTCTTGGTGTTTGTTTGTTTTCACTGTATTTTCCATGGTCTGAAATGATTTCACAGAGATCTTTGAATCGTAGTAAGTCAGTATTTTTTCCTTTGTTTTCCCTGCACCCTATACTCACTTGCTCTCCCAGAAGCAGATGGCTAGCGCTAGATGCAGCCTCTGGGAGTCATTTAGCTCAGTCCTCTCCCTATTGCCTGAGAAAGAAGGGCAAGACCTCGACCTTTACAGGCACCTACTATTGCCAGGCACAGGACCTGTGTGACATTTTGCATAATTACCTCACTTAAACCTCACAATCGTTCTCTGGAGAGGATGCTGTTGCTCTCATGTTCTGGACAAGAAAACTAAAGCACAGAGAAATGAAATGACCTATGTAAGATCATACAGCTGAGACTCCAACCCAACTTCTAGAAGACGAGTCTCTCCTGTCCACCATCCCGGTCTGGCTCTGCCCTGCACCTGTTAACCAGATCCACCATTAGCTGGAAGTAGGCTTAAAGGCAAGGAGGGCTCCAGGGCAGATAGGACTCAGGGAGTTTAATTGAAGGTGAAATTCTGACAACTGTTACTAATATTTTATAGCTTTAATAGAGACATAAGTGGCAGACCAGAACATGCCACTGGACTCGGATGGATTAGGAAAGGCTTTCAGCAGATTAAATAGAAAAAAATGGTTAACATTTTTATAAGAAAAGGGAGTACCCTTTCTAAACAGGAAGAACTGGCTTGATCAGAGCAGTTATATAATTCCTGACTTCTGTCAAGGCCCTCTCTTAACTAGATAAGTGATAGTCTTCATGATCTAGTCAGCAGTTCTTCTTAGATAATTTATGCAGAGATTATTTTTGCACTACAGGCATATCTTGTTTTACTGCACTTTGCTTTATTATGTTCCGCAGATACAGTGGTTTTTGTTTTTGCTTTTGTTTTTAACAAACTGAAGGTCTGTGGCAGCCCTGCATCGAGCAAGTCCATCAGTGCTGTTTTTGCAACAGCATTTGCTCACTTCAGGTCTCCGGGTCACATCTTGGTAATTCTTGCACTATTTCAAATGTTTTCATTATTATTAGATTTATTATGGCAATCTGTGACAAATGATATTTGATGTTACTATTGTAATTGTCGTAAGGTGCCACAAACTGTACCCATATAAAACAGCAAACGTGACTGATAAATGTGTTATGTTCTGACTGCTCTACCAACCAGCCCTTCCCCTCATCTCTCTCCCTCTCCTCGGGCCTCTCTGGTTCCCTGAGACACAATGTGTTGAAATTAGGCCAATTAATAACCCTACCAAAGCCTCCAAGTGTTCAAGTGACAGGAAGAGGCACATGTCTCTCACTTTAAATCAAAAGCTAGAAATGACCTAAACTCAGTGAGGAAGGCATGATGAAAGCCGAGATAGGCCAAAAGTTGCCGAACAGTTAGCCAAGTTGTGAATGCAACGGAAAAGTTCTTGAAGGAAATTAAAGGTGCTACTCCAGGGAACACACCAATGATAAGAAAGCAAAACAATCCTATTGCTGATATGAATAAAGTTTTAGTGGTCTGGATAGAAGATCAAACCAGCCACAACATTCTCTTAATGCAAGGCCGAATCCAGAGCCAGACCCCAACTCTCTTCGATTCTAAGAAGGCTGAAGGCGACACTAATGACTCTTTCCTAAAATAGGAACACTGGTAGGAAATGAGAGAAGCAATTAATTCTAGCAGGAGTTGTTTCAAGGGATTTAAGGGAAGAAGCCATTTCAGTAAATAAAAGTGCAAGGTAATGCAGCAAGTGCTGATGTAGAAGCTGTAGCAGGGTATCCAGAAGACCTACCTAAGTCAAGTCATGAAGGGGGCTCCACTAAATGAGATTTTCAATGTAGACAAAGCATCCTTCTATCGGATGAAGATGCCATCTAAGACTTTCACTGCTAGAGATACCTGGCTTCAAATACTTGGCTTCAAAGCTTCAAAGGACAGGAGGACTCTCTAGGAGCTGATCCAGCTGGTGACTTTAAGCTGAAGCCAATGCGCACTTACTATTTTTTTTTAAATATGTTTTTTAGTGTTTACTTATTTATTTTGAGAGAGAGAGAAAGAAAGAGAGAGAGTGCACAAGTGGGGAAGAGGCAGAGAGAGAGGGAGAGAGACAGAATCTCAAGTAGGCTCAGCACTCTCAGCACAGAGCCAAACGTGGGGCTTGAGCTCATGAACCATGAGATCATGACCTGAGCTGAAATCAAGAGTCAGATACTTCACTGATGAGCCGCCCAGGCACCCTGCTCACTTATCATTCTGAAAGCCCTAGGCCTCTTAAGAATTTTGCTAAACCTACTCTGCTTGTGCTCTAGAAATGGAACCACAAAGCGTGGATTACAGCACATCTGTTCATAACATAATTTACTGAATATTTTAAGCCCACTGTTGAGAATTCCTGCTCAGAAAAAAGATTCTTTTCAAAATATTACTACTCACTGACATTGCACCTGGTCACCCAAGAGCCTGGAAGATGTAGAACAAGATTAATGTTGTTTCATGCCTAACACAACACATATAGATATAGATATATGGTTCCCCTGGTGGACCTGGGCAAAGTCCATTAAAAACCTTCTGGAAAGGATTCACCATTCTAGATGACATTAAGAACATTCATGATTCGTGGTCAAATTGTCAACATGATTTGGAGTTTGGAAGAAGTTGATTCCCACCCTCATGGATGGCTTGGAGGGGCTCAGGACTTCAGTGAGAGAAGTAACAGCAGGTGTGGTAGAAATAGCAAGAGAACTAGAATGGGAAGTGGAGCCTGAACATGAGACTGAATGGCTGTAATCATGATAAAACTTTCACGGATGAGGAATTGTTTATGAATGAGCATAGACAGTGGTTTCTTGAGATGAAATCTACTCCTGGTGAAGATGCTGTGAAGACTGTTGAAATGACAGCAAAGGATTGAGAATATGACATCAACTTACATGATAAAGCAGTGTCAGGGTTTGAGAGGATTGATTCCAATATTGAAAGGAGTTCTACTGTGGGTAAAATGCTTGCAAACAGCCTCATATGCTGCAGAGAAATCATTCATGAAAAGAAGATTCAATCAATGTGTCAAACTTCACTGTTGTCTTGTTTTAAGAAATTGCCTCCACAGCTATCACCCTGATCAGTGAGCAGCAGTCAACATCAAGGCAAAACCCCCCACCAGCAAAAAAATTACAATTCACTAAGAGCTCTGATGATGTAGCATCTTTTAGCAATAAAGTGTATTTATTTTTTTAAATGTTTGTTTTTGAGAGAGAGAGAGAGAGAGAGAGAGAGAAAGCGTGGAGGAGGGGCAGAGAGAGAGAGGAACAGAGGATCCCAAACAGGCTCCATGCTACCAGCAGACGGCCGATGTTGGGTTTGGGCTCATAAACCACAAGATCATGACCTGAGCCGAAGTTGGACGCTCAACCAACTGAACCACCCAGGTGCCCTGACAATAAAGTATATTTAAATAAAGGCATTTGTACTGTTTGTGTTTTAGATATAATGCTATCACACACTTAGCAGAATATTAGTAGAGTGTAAACAGAACTTTTATATGCACTGGGAAACCAACAAAATTCATTTGACTTGCTTTATTGTGATATTTGCTTTACTGCTGTGGCCTAGAACTAAACCCGCAATATCTTTAACCTATGTATAAAGAAATGTTTATGAATTTTTATAGGGGATTATCTGATTCTTTAATTCTGAGTCAAAAGGATACATAAAAGCACTTGTTTCCGATATTCTGGTTGTGTATTCGTGCGTGTGTGTGTGTGTGTGTATGTGTGTAAAAGAGAGAGAGACACTAAGACAATGAAACAGAGGCAAAATGATAATATTCAACAAACTTAGATGCATTAAGTAGTTGTACTTTGTTGTGGTTAAACACGGTACTCTGCAGCCAAGCCTGGACTCTACACCTTGAATAAGCTGTCAAGGTTTTCCAAAGAACATGTGCTTCACTCTGTTTTCAGGTATTCAAAAGTTATTTTCCTTTCATTGTCCATCACACATTTGTCAAAATCAGGGTGTTTTTTGAGGTTTTTATTGACTTCAATCTTTAGCTGAGTTTTGTTAATAAGTATGTTTCACTGCACTAATGACTCTCTCGTATTATAGACTCAGAAGACAGGTACCTTAGCAGGGGCTGAGAGAAGCAATGAGTTTATCCCAGTTCCATTCAGAGAGGACCCCTTTAAACCAGAAAGTAGAGGAAAAAAGACAGTCTCTTTAGCAAATGGTGCTGGGAGAACTGGACAGCAACATACAGAAGAATGAAACTAGATCACTTACACCATACACAAAAATAAACTGAAAATGTTTGAAAGACCTAAATGTGAGACAGGAAACCATCAAAAACCTAGAGGAAAGAGCAGGCAACAACCTCTTTGACCTCAGCCACAGCAATTCCTTGCTTGACATATCTCCAAAGGCAAGGGAACTAAGAGCAAAAATGAACTACTGGGACCTCATCAAGATTAAAAACTTCTGCACTGCAAAGGAAACAATCAACAAAACTAAAAGGCAACTGACAGAATGAGAAAAGATATTTGCAAATGACCTATCGGATAAAGGGTTAGCATCCAAAATCTATAAAGAGTTTACCAAACTCAACACCCGAAAAACAAATAATCCAGTGAAGAAATGGGCAGAAGACATGAATACATACTTTTCCAAAGAAGACATCCAGATGGCCAACAGACACATGAAAAGATATTCAATGTCACTTATCATCAAGGAAATACAAATCAAAGCCACACTGAGATACCACCTCATGCTGGTCAGAGTGGCTAAAATGAACAACTCAGGAAACTACAGATGCTGGTGAGGATGTGGAGAAATGGGAACTCTCTTGCACTGTTGGTGGGAATGCAAACTGGTGCAGCCACTCTGAAAACAGTGTGGAGGTTCCTCAAAAAGTTAGAAATAGAACTACCCCTATGACCCGGCAATAGCACTACGAGGAATTTATCCAAGGGATACAGGAGTGCTGATGCATAAGGGCACGTGTACCCCAATGTTTATAGCAGCACTTTCAACAATAGCCAAATTATGGAAAGAGCCTAAATGTCCATCATCAACTGATGAATGGATAAAGAAGATGTGATTTACATATACGATGGAATACTACTTGGCAATGAGAAAGAATGAAATCATGCCATTTGCAGCAATATGGATGGAACTGGAAGGTATTATGCTGAGTGAAATAAGTCAGTCAGAGAAGGACAGATATATGTTTCCACTCATATGTGGATCTTGAGAAACTTAACAGAAGACCATGGGGGAAGGGAAGGGGAAAAAATAGTTACAAACAGAGAGGGAGGGAGGCAAACCATAGGGACTCTTAAATACAGAGAAGAAACTGAGGGTGGATGGGGGTGGGGGAGAGGGAAATATGGGTGATGGCCATTGAGGAGGGCACTTGTTGGGATGAGCACTGGGGTTGTATGTAAGCCAATGTGACAATAAATTATATTTAAAAAAATAAACCAGCAAGTAGAGAGATGACTCTATGCTAGCATTTCTCAGGCCTCCGTATCACATTCACCCAGGGGCACTTGACCAAAATGTATTCTTTCTAAAGCAGAATCTCTGGGTCCAGAATCCTGGAATATGCATTTGAAACAAGCTCCCATGTGATTCTGGTGCAAACTATAGCTTGTAAACCTCTGTTCTATACTATAAGAAGGGGTTGGCACCCCAACTACATTTATTCCTGCAAAAGGGGTCTGTGTGTGCTAAGGGAGAAGGAGATGTGGCTACCTGTGATCCATCAAAGGCCATCCTCTCTCTCATCCTGCAAGACCATTTTGGGGGCAGGAGTGCAGCTGAACTCATCTGGAGGAGTTTTTTAGTGAGTCCGAGCTTCCTACTAGCAGAGAGAACTGCCAGAACTCTGTTGGCTAGACTCTTCAAAATCAAGTAGCCTAAGATAGGGAGGAGACCTATCTTAAAGGACTTGAAGTTAGCTCCTTAATTATCTGTTAATGCTTTACAAAGGATTAGTTAACAGCATTCTGAGAGTAAGGACAGGAGACAGAGAAGGCACCTGAGGACAGAAAGGGACATTAAATAGGGAGGTAGCAGGTGTCCAGGCAGCATCTCTTCTGTCACTCAAAGTCATCTTAGCTGCCAAGGGGCCCCATTTCACCTGGGCTAAAAGAGCATCTGTGCAGACGTGGGGAATGGTTTGCTGCTTGCTTTTTGGCATAACAACCTGGGTTGTTGGGAAGGAGGACCCGCTGGACAAGCGGGACCTCAGTAGCGGGGCTGTGCCAGAGTCATCTCAAGGGCAGGGGCGACAGGTTTTAATCTAGCAGGTAATCTGAGAAATATCCTGCCTGACCCAAAGCCAAATCTTGTTAAAGAAGAGATTCTCAACCACTCTGGAGAGAATACCAAACCTCTGGGTTTTCTAATTCAAATATGGAGCCCCTGTTTTTTGAAACAATAGTTTCTGTCTAATTGCGAACAAGATGGCATCTCTGAGCAGTTGACAGTTCAAGGAAAGGGCATGACTCGAGGTGAGAGCATGGATTCTGGAGCCACACTGCCTGGGAGTGAATCCTGGCTCTGCCACTTCCTACCTGTGTGAACTGGTGGGAACTATTTCACCTCTCTGTGCCTCAGTTTCATCATCTACAAAAGGGGGATTCAAGCAGTGCTTTCGACATAAGGACTAAGTGGGGTAAGGCCTACAAAGCACTTAGAACTCAGCAAGTCCCTTATGCCTATTTGCTATTTTTTTTCTTAGTCTCTCTGCCTAGGGTTGCCTCACAACAAATACCAAAAGATGGGTCTCAGAGCTGACGGGGGAAAAGAATCCTTGTGTCATCGGTACGGCTGATGTTCTTTCAAGATCAACAGTGGCTCTTTTGATTTCATTACAGTCTTCCCTCCTCCCCCAAACCCTGCGGAGGGCACTGCTGGGCCACGGTCCAGGCATCTTCTGTCGGGGCAGCAGGTTCTCAGGTCCCCTCTGAAGAGCCTTTTAAGGGAAAAGGACGTAGGCTGGCAGAAGAACAAACCCCTATTTTGTGTAGTTCAGCTACCAGGGCAAATATAATGCCCTCCAAATTATTTACTGGTAAAGCTTCCCAGGGCGAGACTGAAAATAAAATTCTGTTAGAAATCCACTCTAGGGTATGAAATAGAATTATCTCCACCAGGATTAAATCACACTTCCTGAGTCTGACAGAGCGTTTCCAGGGAGAGTGAGTGCCATGCAGCCTTTCAAGCCACATTGTCATTCCTGACTCCTGCCCCCACTGACTGTCAGCCCATTCAGCCTCGCCTGCCAGCTCTTTGCGGCTTGAGTCTTTGAAACAAGGAGCTGGGTCCAAAGACAAAACCGGGGTACTTTTGGTTGGGGGAAATGTTGGCAAGGGGAATTCTGGAGAAGAGCTGGAGCAAGGCACTCACTCACACACCTGACAGACGCGAACTTTAAATTTGATGTGAATTATAATCAAGTGTGTTAAAACCCACGTTGCAGTTCTAATAGCTACCACCAGCCAATCACTCTGGGCTTCTCAACCTGCTATGACTTTATTAAGAAATTTCTTCACGAATTCAACAGTTATGGCCTGAGCAGAATGGGAAGCACGGTGTAATGATTACAGTATGGATGCTGCAGTTTCAGACTATTTCGGTTTGAATCCTATCTCAGCCATTTAGTAGTCATCAAACTTTGGGCAAGTCAATTTTTTTCCTTATGCCCCTATTTTCTTAGCCACAGAATGGGGCTAAAAAAAACAAAAACAAAAACAAAAAAAAACGGCAGGTAACTAACTCATAGGGTCATTCTAAGGATTAAGTGAATTAACATGTATATGGAATTGGAATGATGCCTGGCATTTTTCTTGACACAGGGGCCTGGGAAGATGAGTGAACCACCAGGGAGCCTACAATCCATAAACACGGTACTGTATTCAGCTCCTATCATGTACTTTGCACAAAATGGGTGCACAGAAAAAGTCTTTGAGGGGTGGGGCGCCTGGGTGGCTCAGGTAGTAAAGTCCTACTCTTGGTTTCGGCTCAGGTCATGATATCATGGTTTGTGGGATCAAGCCCTGCATTGGGCTCTGTGCCGACAGCATGGAGCCTGCTTGGGATTCTGTCTCTATCCCCCCCTCACTCGCTCACGTATGCGCACATGACATATTTCTCTCTGTGTCAAATTAAATAAATAAACATTAAAAAAAGTCTCGGAGAGTTGGCAGAAATTGCTGATTCACGATTGGATCTCTAGTGGTGCTGGGCAGTTTAGCATCACAAAATACCTCAAACAACAACAACAACAACAACAACAACAACAACAACAATGCTTTGTACACTGCTACTATAAATAAGAACAAAAGCTTTGTAACATGTCATTAGTTAAAAACTATCCACTCCAATACTGAGTGTCTTTAAAAACTATGAAATGAACAGAAAAGTTTTAGTCTTTCAACAGAGGAAATAGTTTTTCACTGCCTTATATAATCACTTCTAAAATTTAAAGCATATGTTCACCATTGATATGCCAATAATGCTCTGCTACGAGGGACCAGAGCACTATGTTCAATCAAGAAAATCCTTTAGACAATATATAGATATAAAAGGGTGAGAAGAACATCATGGACTGTTCTAAAGCCATAAAATCATTCCCCTCTCCTTCCCCTTCCACTTTGCAAGAGTATTCACTGATCTTTTCTTATTCAGTTTTTAGATCTTTGTTTTTAAAATCTAATAGTTCTTGTAGCATCCTATAAAAACAGACTACAAGGAGAGAGCCTGTCGCAGGGACTGAATTCTTTCTAACCCAGGCAATTTAAGGCAAAAGAAGAATCCAATTAAAAAAACCCCAGAGATAAAGATACAGTCCACAATACAAATAACATCTAGCAACGTATCTAATGAAGTACTTTTGCTAGATCTGTGTTTGAAAAAAAAACAAAACAAAACTGGGTAGACATAATTATGCAAGAGTGAGGAGAGTTTATAACATCTTCACATTCTCGAAAGCATGTGGCCCCCAAATGTCCCTAACAGAGTGATTTCTTTTTCTGCCTTCCTTTCTCCTCTTCTCTCTTTGCAGTCAGTGCAGGCAAATCACTGTGTTATGCCAGACCCTGCAGCTCTGGCTGGGCAGGGGGTTCCTTCTCCAGCTCCCTCCTGGGGGAGTGGTCCACCCCTTTTATTGGCCAACTCCATCTTTCTTTTGGCTCCAACTGTCTTCCTAGGCTGGATCCCCCATTTTAACCCTCTAATCCTGCTGGGAAAGGGCCTCTGGTAGGACTACCATTTGAAATCCTGTAATTTTAAAAAACAGTCTTTTTATCTGATACAACTCTCTTTCCCCCTCTCACCCAAACCTTGCCAATTCTGTTCCTAAACCCTCTTCAATGTGGCCCTGCCCTTGATCTCCACTACCTGAGGTGAGCCTCTCACCTGACTCACTCAGAGCCTCCCACCTGTTTTCCCGGGCTCGCTTCCTCCTGCTCCTCCACTCCACTCTCTGAGTGCTGCTGCATGACTTCTTCCTAAAATACAAACCTGATCGTGTTGTCAGTTATCGTCAACAGACTCCTGCTTTATGTTCCTGCTGAACATAAAGTCCAAATGCCCTGAAAGATCTTTCCCGAAACTCCTTAGCTTCGTCATTGTGGTTTCAAGGCTCACCTCAATTATTTTCTATGGTAAAAGAGAAACACACGAGTATCATTGAAGTTAATATAACAACAATAAATGTGAGGAATCAAGACATATATTTCACAAATAATAATACCTGTTTGTGACTACATATTGTACTTTTTTTTAAAAAAAATTTTTTTTTTCAACGTTTTTATTTATTTATGGGACAGACAGAGACAGAGCATGAACGGGGGAGGGGCAGAGAGAGAGGGAGACACAGAATCGGAAACAGGCTCCAGGCTCTGAGCCATCAGCCCAGAGCCTGACGCGGGGCTCAAACTCACCGACCGTGAGATCGTGACCTGGCTGAAGTCGGACGCTTAACCGACTGCGCCACCCAGGCGCCCCTACATATTGTACTTTAGTGACCCTTCAGGTACAACCGGTTTTGTAGTTCTAAAGTAGACTTAATTGTTCTAAATGCTTTCTTTGTCCAAATTAATGAGTTTTTCTAAAACACATAAGCCAGGATTAGAAAAGATTTGGCCAGTGTGCGTATTGGAAATCAAAACTTTAGGACCGGTATTTCCACTTCCTATTTTTTTTTTTTTTTTTAACGGGGGATGAGGAGGGGAGAAATGACCAAATTAGGGCTCAGAAAGAGAAGAGAGAGAGGGCAACAAAGACGTATCTGATTCCTGAATGACCATTTGTACTCCAGGCTGGTCCTGACCAAAGCAGGACAGTTTACAGGGACTCATATTATTTGTAAATAGTATCTCATGTCATTCTAGTCCCCATGGCCACAGTAAGAGATGGGTATGATTGTCTGTATTCTACAGGTGAAGAAACACAGCAGCAATATTAATTTTGCTTACTATGGCAATCACTGATTAAGTGTAATGCTTACAGTTAAGAGGGAAAACTCACCCCTCCTGTTTCCCTGGATGGGAGAGTAAAGTGTCTTTTTCTCAGCCTTCTCACTCAACCCTTCCCTGGGGAGGAGGACTGCCAGGCTTGCCTGAGCAGTGAGTTTAGGAGAACAGACTAAGAATGCTCAGCCCTGCCAAGCCCATGGGCCTTTTCACTCTCTTCCTTCTAGCCCTTCTTCCACACCCACCCTCTACACTGGCTTGTGTGCTGGGTAGAGAAGAGAGGCAGGCCTGCAGTCTAATTCAGGGGAGAAGATTAGTAAACCTAGGGTGGCTGCACATCAAAGCCACACCCTCCAATCTGGCTTTCATCACTCGATAAAGCTAATATTTTCCTCTCTAGGTCTTATTTCTCAATTGGTTATGAACATAAAAGGGGAAGACAGAGGGCTATTAACTGGCTCCCTAAAAACTAAACAAGGTACATCATAGGTGCTCAATAAATATCTGTTAAATGCATGAATGAATTTGCCCAAGGCCACAAAAATAATAAGCGAAAGAACAGAAACTTCAATCTATGTCTGACAGAAAAGCCCATGGTTTCTTAAAATTCCACTTTAGTGCTTCTCATCGAATGTTCTATTTCCAGGTTCCGATTCATGCTTCTGCATGGCGGCCAGGAAACTGGAAGCCCTGGCATCCGCTGGCGTAAAAACACATGTATGCCTAACAATTTGGCGGGTAATCCATTCGTCTACAAGAGTGGTTACGGGTGGGTTCAGCATGTCTGCTTGTTCTCAGCTGTATCGTGGGCCACTACTGAGGGAGCCCTGTAGGTACATGAGATGGACCTAGAAGACACGGAGAAGTAGAGAAGGTGGCACCAGCAGTGTGGAACAGACAGGGACGGGAGAGACAGGCAGCCGGGCAAGAAGCAGCAAGTGCAAAAAAGGGGCAGGGCAAGGAACTGGGGACCAAGAGAGAACAAAGGCCCAACAGGGCTCTGGGGGTTTGCGGGAATGGGGAGGAGGCAGGCGAAGGAAGAAGGATCATGAAAATCCCAGCAGAACAAAAGGCCACAGACACAGGAGATAAAAATATGTCCAAACAAAGAACACGAAGGGGAGATGGATACAAGAACAGGAGTAAATCACAGGCTATGAAAATAGCCACAAACTGATTTTCCATTTCATGTCAAGATGATGAAAAGTGAGAGCTAATCTGTGTGCCAGTAGCCTTCAGGAACTAAGAAATAAAACACCCAGGTTGAAAATAGTTTGGGGAGCCAGAAGATGACAAGATTCCTCCTGCAGGCAAAAGTGAAATTAAAGTAATGACAGCATCCCCTACCCCTTTCCCCTACCTTCCCGTCCCCCTCCAGTCACAAAAGAGTGGGGAGCTGTCTGGCTGGCAACCATGTATGATCTCAGCGGGGACCCTGTTCAGGCTGAGCTAATATAGTTGCTTTTTAAGAGTATCTGGTAGAATTCAGGATTGTGTGTTCACAAACACCATATAAAAACAGGGTCGTCTTTGCCTTCCAAGCAGTTTTTTTCGCTCCGTTTAAAGGCCGGGCTGAGTCTTTTTTTCCCCTGGCTGGAGTGGCACACAAAGAATTCTCTGACACGCTGCACCCACTGCAGATGAAAGCGCTTAAGTGTGAGTGAAAGCAACAATGTTTAGAGTGACATTTACTAGCTGCAAACAGTGAAATCAGAGAGCTTCAGTTCTCGGAGATTAAATGTCAGGCTTTAAACATTTAGCAGAGTATTAGCTATGGAAGTTTTTAAAATTTAGGATTTAGCTTTAGACTGCAAGCAGGACTTGAGACAGAGAAAAGAAAGTCTTCTTAAAGCAAGGAAACAATTGAGCCATAAGCTGAATACGACTATGTATTTTTAACTGAAGGTGAGACAGCCGCAGGGCAGTTACTGAGTTCAGCTCACCAAACCAGTGGTGCTGGCTGTTCTTTACTGTTCCAGATTAGTATGAGGAAGTGGACGTTCCCTGCACTTCACATTTCGGAAGACATAAGCCAAAGGTCTAAAACACGGGAGTTTGTAGGCATATAGTTTTTCCACAGCAGATATGGACTTTACAAGCCCAGGAGTTTTCACATTACTGTTTCAGAATGAATGCTTTTTAATGCATCTAAAAAGGTTAGGAAAATAGATCACTTAAAAATATTTTTTTCCAAGGTTAACTTTATTGGTGACAAAATTGGCTATAACTGCCAAATAGAACATCCGCTTTTGTGACTAATAAAATCTCAAATTTGACAATAGTAGCAATTCTTTCTTTCCTTCATTCAAAATGGCTGATAAGCAATTTCTCTACGATGCTTATTTGGGGTGCTGGGCAGATACAAAGCCCATGATAATGGTTAACATTTCAAGCTTTATTTTAAACACTTTATAAGCATTACATTATCCCCACTTTACAGATAAGAAAACTGGGGCTTCGGGGCGCCTGGGTGGCGCAGTCGGTTAAGCGTCCGACTTCAGCCAGGTCACGATCTCGCGGTCCGTGAGTTCGAGCCCCGTGTCAGGCTCTGGGCTGATGGCTCGGAGCCTGGAGCCTGTTTCCGATTCTGTGTCTCCCTCTCTCTCTGCCCCTTCCCCGTTCATGCTCTGTCTCTCTCTGTCCCAAAAATAAATAAACGTTGAAAAAAAAAAAAAAGAAAAAAAAAGAAAACTGGGGCTTCAAGAGATTAACGACTTTGCCCAAGACCACAGGACTGCTAAATCAGGTGGCATTCAAACTCTAGCCACTGTCTCCCAAGCCTGAGCACTTAGCTTCCACCCCAGGAACTCTCAGTCTGGCAGAGACCACGGGCATGTGGACAAATAAAGTTTAATGCAAGAAAGCCACAACAAGATATGAACAGAGACACAGATTCTGTCTCAGGTCTGAGAGCTGAGGAGACACAGGACGTAGAGTTTTTCTAGGTGAAAAAGGTAACGTTGTTTCAGGCATAGGAAACTACGCTCCCAAAGCATGGAGGGCTTGGCATGTGTGTGGAGGCGCCAGAGTTCACCGTGTATTTGACCCGGCAAGTATGGGAATGGGAAACAAGGAGATTACAAGAGGCCGAGTGGAGACATAGAGGGAGGCTGGAGTGGGGGAAATAGAGGCCACCAGAGTTAGGAAGGGCAGAAGCAAAATGATCTGGCAACTGGCTGGATGTGCACAGGGAGAGAGAGGAATCTATAGTGGCTAGCATTTTAGACTGCTGTAAAGACTGACAACGATGGAGGTAAGACAGGTTGGGAGTGGGAGTAAAGAAGAGGAAGAGGACACTTCAGTTCAGTTTTAGAAAAGCTGAGTTACAGACACTTGAGGGATACCTGGGTATCTGCTCTACTGCAACTTTACAAACACTGAGCGCCTTTTGTACCAAGTACTAAGGAGGCCACAAGAGAACAAAACTGGGTCTTGCCTTCCCGGAGTTTTCGTACCATGTGGTCTTATTCTTAATGGTGGCAATGTGTCGGGCAACTAATAGGATAGTTTCTGGTTGTGATAGTGACCTGGGTGGGGGGGGGGGGTGGTGATACTATTTGTGCTTAGCAGACAAGTGCCACAGATACAGACATTCTGTGATATTTGGGACAAATATCTGGGATATTTGTTTAACAAAACAAAGCACTATCTTATATCCCACTGGATGTCCATATAGGTGATAAGTATTTGAGCTCATACCCTAATCGTCTTTCACATAGAAGGACAAAAAAAATTTTTTTTGCAAGTTTCATATACACATTGAATTTTCCCAACTAGAAGTACCATGAGAATTGAGCAAAGACTATATACATTGCTTTGTTTCCCAAGAGCTAGCTGTTCACTATTTAAGAAAATTACAACAAGAATTGGAGGAGTTGAAAAAGTTCTGGAGATGGAGAGCAGTGATAGTTGCACAATAACATGCATGTACTTAATTCCACAGAATTGTCTACTTGAAAATGGTTAAAATGGTCAATTTTATGTTATATATATTTTAAAAGAAAAAAGTTACAAGTTAAGAAAGAAAAAAGATAATTACACGGCAGGCAGCAAACCCACTGTTTTCGAGCTACCATATGATACATTGTATCAGTCTGCACTGCAGCTGCCCTAATCATGCAGACTCCACATTCTCATCTACCTCCTTGACTGCATCTCCTGGTGTGGTCATGCCTGGAGATACTATAAAACATGTAATGTGATGACAAATCGCTTGCTTTTTATTTCTCCTTTTTATTACAGCTAGGGCATTACATTGCATTTTTGGAATTCTGTGATACAGGAGAGGATTATATTAACTATGAATTTCAGTTCAGCATAGGAAGGGGCATGTTACAGAGTATGTGTTAGGTAAAGGATACATTATGTCGAAAGGTTGAGAACCCTATTGAGAGACAGACATATGTAAGTGCAACTAAAACACAAGGCAACCATGGAAATACCTCAGAGAGGAAAAAGTATAAAGGGAGAACAAGGGAAAGAGATGTTATTGGCCATGGGGGATCTGGAAAGATCCGTGGAGTAAGGAAAATGTGAGCAGGCACTGACGGATGTCCTCTGTTAGAAGAACTACACAGATGTGGGGCTTGGGACCTGATGCCTCCAATGATGACCATTCCTTTTGGCATGACTTTGATTTTTATCAAGTTCTTTTTGATGTTCTTCCTGTTTCTCCCCTGCAGTGGCCCTTGTTCTGGGAAGTTCTAGTAGGTAGAGAATGATAAATCTCTAGCCCATGTAGTATCTTTTCCAGAATCTAAAAACTGTGGTCTCTTTAATAGTCTCTGGTTAATCTCTTCTTCAAGCTAATCTCCTTACTTCCTCCAACTGTTTCTCTTATAACTTGGTTTCATATTCCCTCGCCATCTGGGTCATTTTCCTCTGAACATGTTCCCATTTGTCAGCGGCCCTTTAAAAGTGTGGTACCTAGCATTAAATGTGATTTCCAGAGCTGAAATATGGAACTGTATTTCCTAATATCCCAAAAAGGGGGAAGTGTTATCGCTCCACACAGTGAGATCAGGATGGAGAAGGGAGCAGGGGAGGACCTATCTTAATCATCACTGTACTGCCAATATTGAAAACTTTTTCTTTTTTGTTTAAGCAAGTTAAATCTGAATTTTTAAAAAAAAATTTATTTAGTTTTGAGAGGCAGAGAGAGACAGAGCACAAGTGGGGAAGGGGCAGAAAGAGAGGGAGACAAGGAATCTGAAGCAGGCTCCAGGCTCTGAGCTGTCAACACAGAGCCCGACGCGGGCTCGAACTCACAAACTGTGACATCATGACCCGAGCTGAAGTTGGACGCTTAACCGACTGAGCCACCCAGGTGCCCCTAAACTTGCAACTACAGTTCTGATTTCTGTGTCTTTTATTCATAGTTTTTGTTTTGAGGATTAAATGAAAATGTGGGTCTTATTAAAAGACACTAACAATTATTTTTTTTTAATGCTTATTTATTTTGAGAGGGAGGGAGGGAGGGAGAGTCTGAGTGTGCATGTGCAGGGGAGGGGCAGAGAGAGAGGGAGAGAGAGAATCCCAAGCAGGCTCTGTGCTGTCAGTGCTGAGCCTAACACAGGGCTCGATCCCACAAACCATGAGATCATGACCTGAGCCAACATCAAGTCACGTGCCTAACCAACTGAGCCACCCAGGTGCCCCAACACTAGCAATTATTTTTATTTGCTGCTAGGATGTGCATACTGCCATTGTATAGTAATTTCTTATCTGAAGACTTAACAGATTGGGCCCTGCCCACGTCCCAAGTCAATCTAACCAAGACTGGCAGGTACACCACCTTTTCTAGGGGGTTGGTCCATAAAGTGGAGTTAGTATTTCTGCCTTAAGGACGGATGTGATGTGTGTGTTGAAAGCCCCTGAATTCCTGTGTCCAGTGAACCTCTGCTTGAGCCCCACCATATGGATAATTTCACCTAGGCTCCTTATTTTTTCATCTCATTTTGGTCTGAGACTGAAACCCTGCAGTAACCTCACTGGCACCTGACAACAGGCTGTCCCCTGGGGCTGAAACAGTCCCAGTTCATCTCCCTATTCTGATGCTACAGACACTTGAACCACAGTGACACCATCCATTGGTCTGAAACTTTGGAAGCCATGTCTACAAAGACATCACTGAGGCATAAATACTAGCTTGCTATCCACCATGAATTCACTGCCCTCGAATGACTGACCAAGGAATAGGGGACAGATTAGCCTCAGAAGTCTAAGCACTCTATGTCATTTCTACTGGCCACCCAAGTTCCAACATGCTTTTGCAGCTGAACAAGACGAGCTTGAAGGTAAACCAGGAGAGCAGGTCTGTTAGCTGATGTATCCCACCCCCTTAGAACAGTGCTTAGCATGTAACAGATGCTTAGATATGGTAGACATCTATCTTTGTTTTGCCCAGCATTCCTTTTTTTGAGAACTGCTTTTTCCCTACTCCACATTATTCTGATGGGGCTCCCAATCATGAGACTGAACAAGGTAGGAAATCATGTCATAAATCTGGAGCTCATTAATCTCCATGTCCCTAGTCCCTAGATTCCCTGCAGTTAAGCAGATATCTGCACTCCTTACTTCTGGAGAATCTGAGTCATGATGTGAAGAGGGCTGATGAATGTAGGTGGGTACATTCTGCAAGTACATCATTCAGAGACTAAACTTTATATGAATGCTCATCATGAAACCCAAGCCAACAAGGTAATACCAGTACCAGAATTTATCTTATTCACATTCAAATAAATTGGAGATAAAACTTTTTCAAAGTTCTGATAGATGGAATACAGTTTTTATAATGTCAGCTTTTCTGTTTCCTCAGAAAAAATTTTAATCTGTGAAATATGAAAAAAATACATATTGGATTAAAATAATCCAACAAATTGGGGGGGCGACAGGAAAAGTTATGGTTTGCTTAAGGCTTTTTAAAAACTGTGGTAAAAATATATAACATAAAATTTACCCTCTTACCCATTTTTAAGTGCACAGTTCATTGGTGTTAAGTATATTTACAATGCTGTGCAACTATCACCACTACCTCCCTCCAGAACTTTTTTATCATACCCAACGAAAACTCTGTACTCAAAAATTCGCCTTTCCGCCGCTCTTCCTAGCTCCAGGTAACTGCTGTTCTTTCTGTCTCTATGAATTTGCCTATTCTAGGCAAATTAACTAGAATTATGACTGCATCACATTAGAATTATAAGTTATACAATATTTTCTCCTTTTGTCTGGCTTATGTCATTTAGCACACATTTTCAAGGTTTATCGATATTGTGGCATGTATTAGAATTTCATTCCTCTTTAGGGCTAAATAATACTCCATTATTTGTATGTACCACATTCTATTATCCACTTATCTGTTGACAGACACTTGGGTTGTTTTTATCTTTTGGCTATTGTGCTATGAACACTGGGGTACAAGTATCTGGTTGAGTCCCTGCTTTCAATTATCTTGGGTATACCTAGAAGTGAAATTGGGTGGATCATGCAGTAATTCTATGCTTAACATTTTGAGGAATCTCTATAAAGCTTTTCAAAATGACTTATGAAGTAAAAATTTATTAACTTAGGAACTATATAAGCAATAAGTTATTCTTCACCTAATAATTCACGTATCATTACTGGAGACAGAAAGAGTGCTGTATTAAATAGAACAGAAGATACATCATTTCCCTGTAGTAAAGGAGGGAACAGGAATTTCCAAGTAGCTACAAGTCCCCACAAAAGTAAGAAGTCACAATAACTGCAACTTGCTAAAATGTAAACACCAGGATCTTTACACACATGAAATATAGTCTTAATAAAACTTAAAACTTTTATTCCTAAATTGTGTAAGAATAAACCCCAGGATGTGATCATACAACTGGTCTCTTCTGTATGCAAAATAATTGATCAGTACCTATCTAAAGTGCAAAGGTTATGAAAGATAATGAAAGACTGAAGAAAGTAGGGAACTAAGGAGCTCTGATATTGGATCTGGAACAGAAAAAGGACAATGGTGAAAAAACTGGTAAAATCCAAATAAAGACTGTTAGCTAACAGTACTGTATACCAGTGTTAATATCGTCATTGTGATAACTATACTATGGTTACATAAGGTGCTAACCCTAGTGGAAGCTGGATGAATGATATATAGGAATTCTCTACCATTTCTGCAACTTTTGTGTGAATTTTAAGTGATTCCAAAATAAACACTAAAAAGAATTATAATCTCTGGACTTTAGTGGGCACCTGAAATTGTTAAGCCAAATAATCAGAAATAGCAATAATAAATTTGAAGTTGTAAGCCTCTTCCTTGAAAAGAGGCTTCAACATTCACGAAGAGGAGAAAAGACAGTAATTTTATAGCTAGTGCCTCCCATAACCAATTTTCTCTTGCACCCTATTGCCATCTTGGCCTTACATTTCTTCCTTCTAGATCCATCCTCCTAACCCTTTTAACTCAGACTTTATATAAGAAGGCTCTCCCAACATTTATATCTTCTTTAAAAAAATTTTTTTAACATTTATTTATTATTGAGAGACAGAGAGAGACAGAGCATAAGCATGGGGGGGCAGAGAGAGAGGAGGAGACACAGAATCCGAAACAGGCTCCAGGCTCTGAGCTGTCGGCACAGAGCCTGATGCGGGGCTCAAACCCAAAAACCGCAAGATCATGACCTGGGCCGAAGTCAGATGCTTAACTGACTGAGCCACCCAGGCGCCCCGAACATTTATATCTTCTTAACCATCCCTTTCAACTGTTGCCAAATCAATGTTTACAGTCCAGATTGTTCTCTGAGCTTTGACAGTACACCCACTGGCCTACTGGACATCCCCACTTCCAAAGGCCGCTGAAATTCATCATGTATCTAAAGCTAATCCTTCATTTCACTCACTTACCCAAGTCAGAAATGTAGGACTCAGCTTAGACTTGTCCTCAATCATCCGCATCCCTACTCCTATGAGCAGACAGACCATCCTACCATGGTCTATACTGTAGTATAACATTCAATATCTTCCATTCGCTCAAGTATAAAGTTGAAATCCAGCCATCTTTATCATTGATAGACACAGTGAATTTGTACCCAAAAAGCCAAAAGAGATTGTAGAAAGCAGTACTTATAAACTCAGAACATTTTCAATGTTGAAAACACATTTTTTTTTCTTGAAGGAGAAAGTACTTGCTTTGAAAGCACATATGCCCGAATTGGAATGATACAGAGATTAGCATGGCCCTTGTGTAAGAGTGACATGCAAATTTATGAAGTACACTTTTTTTTTTTTAATAAAAGAGAGAGTGAGCGCAAGTGATAGAGAGAGAGGCACTCTTAAGCAGGCTCCACGCTCAGAGCAGAGCCCAATGTGGGGCTCGATCCCATGACCCTGAGATCATGATCTGAGCCGAAATCAAGAGTTGGACACTTAACTGACTGAGACACCCAGATGTCCCTGAAGTATACCATATTTTTAAGAAATTATACCAATTTTCCACAATCTCTGTCAGAGGACAGAAATAGAAGGAATACTTCCTAACTTATTCTAGGACACCATAATTATCGTAATACTAAAACCAGACTACGACATTACAGGAAAAGAAAACTACAGACCAGTATCTCTCATGAAGATAGATGCAAAAATCCTCAATAAAAATATTAGCAAATCAAATCCAACAATGTTTAAAAATAATTATACACCATAATCGAGTGGGATTTATCCCATGTATGTAAGGTGGTTTCAACATTCGAAAATCAACTGATGTAATGTATCACATCAACAGGCTAAAGAAGAAATATCACATGATAATATCAATAGATGGAGAAAAAGCATTTGACAAAATCCAATACCCATTTGTGATAAAAGCTCTTAGTAAAGTAGGAAGAGATGTAAACTTCCTCAATTTGATAAAGAATATTTCTAGAAAACCTACAGCTAACATACTTAATGGTGAGAAGCTTTCCCACTAAGATTAGGAACAAAGCAGGGATGTCCCCTTTCATCACTCTATTTCAACATTGTACTAGAAGTCCTAGCCAACGTAATAAGATAAAGAAATAAAAGATGTACTGATTAAGAAGGAAGGAATAAAACTGTTTTTGTTTGTAGATGGCATGATCATCTATGTAGAATATCTGAAAGAACTGACCAAAAAATTCCCAGAATAAGTGATTATAGCAAGGTTATAGAATATAAAGTTAATACATAAAAAGTTAATCACTTTCCTACTAAACATTGACTTTAGAAGTTAAAAACATATTACCATTTACATTAGCACCCTAAACAATGAAATACTTAGGTAAAAATCTAACAAAATATGTTCAGATCTGTCTATATGAAGAAAACTATGAAACTCAGATGAAAAAAATCAAAGAACTAAATAAATAGAGAGATACTCTACGTTTGTGTATAGGAAAACTCAATATTGTCAAGATGTCAGTTCTTCTCAATTTGATCTACAGATTCAAAGTAATCCCACTCAAAATCTCAGCAAGTTATCTTATGGATTTCAACAAACTGATTTTAAAGTTTGAATAGAGAGGCAAAAGACAGAGACTAGCCAACACAACACTGAAGAAGAACAAAGTTGGAGGACTAACACTATTCAACTTCAAGACTAACTATAAAGCTACACAATCAAGACAGTGTGGTATTGGTGAAAGAAGAGATACATAGATTAAAAGAATAGAACAGACAGGGGTGCCTGGGTGGCTCAGTCAGTTGGGCAGCCAACTTTGGCTCAGGTCATGATCTCATGGTTCATGGGTTCGAGCTCCATGTTGGGCTCTGTGCTGACAGCTCAGAGCCTGGAACCTGCTTCGGATTCTGTGTCTCCCTCTCTCTCTGACCCTCCCCGCTAACGCTCTGTGTGTGTGTGTGTGTGTGTGTCTCTCTCTCAAAAATAAACATAAAAAAAAAAAGAATAGAACAGAGAGCCAGAAATACGATTAATTGACATTTGACAAAAGAACGAAGGCAACACAATGGAGCAAAGACAGCCTTTTCAACAACTGGATATCCTCGTGCAAAAAAGAACTTCGACACAGACCCTACACCTTTCACAAAAACTAACTCAAAATGTATTACAGACCTAAATGTAAAATGCAAAACTATGAAATTCCTAGAAGATAACATAGGAGAAAATCTAGATGACCTTCTTTTCAGAGATAACACCAAAGGCATGATCCATGAGAAAAATAATTGATATGCTGGCCTTCAATAAAATAAAAAATTTCTCTCCTTCAAAAGACATTGTCAAGAGAATGAAAGAACAAGCCACAGACTGGGAGAAAATATTTATAAAAGATGCGTCTAATAAAGGACTGGCACCCAAAATATACCAAAAAAAAAAAAAAAAGTTTTAAAACTTAACAGTAAGAAAATGAGCAACCCAATTAAGAAATAGACCAAAGATATTAACAGGTACTTCATCAAAGAAGATAGACAGATGGCAAACCAGCATATGACAAGATGCTCCACATCATATGTCATTATGGAAATGCAAACTAAAACAACAAAATACCCATAAGAATGGGTACACACCCATAAGAAGTATAAATAAGCAGAGCACAAAAGATGTTTAAGGCAGTAAAACTATCTTGTATGAAATTGCAATGCTAAATACATGTCATTATACATTTGTCAACACCTACAGAATATACAACACCAAGAGTGAAAGATAGTGTTAACTATGGACTGTGGGTGATAATGATGTGCCAGTGTAGGTTCATCGGTGGTAATAAATGTACCACTCTGGTGTGGGATGCCGACAATGGAAGAGGCTATGCGTATACAGTGGCAGAGGGCATATGGGAAATTTCTGTGCCTCCTGCTGAGTTCTGCTGTAAACTTAAAATTGCTCTAAAAAATAAATTAAAAAAGTGAGAGAAAGAAACAAACGAGTATACTAACATTTCTATTAGCCATGTGATCATCTATTTGTGTATTATGGATTAGAAAATACCACAAGGATGAGTTAGTTCTTTTTGCTATTCCTAAGTTCTACAAAGAAAAGAAATTTATCGTTGACTGGAAGGCAAAAAAAATATCAGAATATCATTCCACATTTAGTGAAAGGTTGTACAAATTTGGAAGATAGAATTCCAATTCCAACCAGGCCTAGCAGAAATAAAAACAAGCAAAGTTCTTCATTGTATAAACAATGAAATTGAATAAAGTCAGAGGAATTGTTCTGACCATATATTTAGAATACTTTGTGCTGATCTGGCCACACTATGATCAGAAAGCCAACTCAGAAAAGAATGAGGGATGGTGGGGGCATCTGAATTAGCCTAGAAACCTAAATACCCTAATTACTTCCATATAAAACAGGATTAAGATTCTTTACCATTCCTTATTACTGAAATTCACAAACTAAATTTGACTATTGCTTCAGTCGTCACTTTTAATGAATCAAAGTGATAGAAAGTAAAAATAATGAAAACATTTAACCAAACTTCATTTAATTATTGTTTTATCATATGAACTTTCATGTAAACGTGATTTAGATCTTTTGGTGAATGTCACTGTAATCCCAAATCTCTAGTTTAGGGAAATAATAACATCCAACTCAATCAGAAGTGGAGTTGGAACTAAACTTTTATGAACTATCTTATAGTCATTTTCTCTTATTAGAGTAAGCTACCATGTTGTTGTAGTAGAGCTCAGTAAGGTTTTGCTGCTCATTAAGTTAATAATTAGTTCTCCATATTGGTTACTAAGACATACAAATGCCAGATATGGTGGTCCCCAAGGGTGTGTTAGCAGAGTTAGGAAAAGTTCTGAGGTACCTCTAATCAGACAATATTCTACAAGTTAGTCACATACCACATCTTCATATACTGGCTTCCCCTCTTTAGAACATCTATGCTTCAGAGCCAACTGGGCCTGTTCCAAATAGCCCTGCTTTGGTGGACTTTCCTAGTACATCATTTTAGAATCAAGAATCAAAGACTCTTAAAGCTGGGAGGAAACTTAAAGATCAAAAATGATATCACAGGAAAAAGTATAATCTGGTAAGATGCTGTTCAACCCTTTCTTGTGTCTACCCTGTTGATTAAACAACAAAACAAAACAAAACAAAACAAATAATCCAGAAGAATCTTCCCCTTTTATTACAGATATCAGGGTTGCTTTATGTGTAAATATAGAATTGTCTCATTTTTCCAGTGCAGGATCAAAAGCAGCCTGTATCGGAACTTGACCAAAACCTATTGTTTATTCACAATTTATCCTAACCCTTCATTTCTTCTGATGGAAGTAATTTTCCCGTGCTTTATAATAAAAACACAGCAACCAGAACCTGGATGTTTACAGTGTTTTGCCAACAACTAAAGCAAACAATACCCCAAATCTGAACTGGCTATGTAGACAAAAGAAATCAAATGATTACTTCAGAGTTCCAAAACCAATTTATTGGTCTAATGAGGGCTAGACTCCAACTTGGACACTCAACTGTTTTCAGGTCCCTAGTGAGATAAATGTTTTAGCATGTATTTTTAGCCAGGAGTTATTTTTATTTTAATAGCACTGCTTTTAAATAAATTTTCCTTAAAAAAAACCCCAAAACCCAAAAACCAAATAAAAGACCCTCCAGCATTTCTAACTTTATGATTCTCTAATTGAATTATGCGATTCAACTATGAAGCAATGGTTAGTTTACTTTACCCAATTTTTATCTTTTTGCGTTTAGAATCATTCTCAGAAATCCAAATTGGCTGATTACTGAACAAGTTCTAATTACTCCCCAAAGTCCAGGGATCCTGGACTTTTAGGATTGTTCACTGTTTGGCTGGGAAACAGGCTTCTTCTTGTAGTGCCTGATCTGCTATGGATTTAAAAACTGTCTTAAATGGCTATTTGTTCTAGGTTCTTTGAAGTACATTTGCTGCTCCTGCCTTCTGGAACTATTCTGACAGACATGCTGAAGCCTCATGCCATATTCTTCACTATGTAGTTTGTGCAGCCGGGAAAAATGGGATAATGGCTCATAAACCTGCTCTCACCTCCAAAAGAGGGCTTGGGATTTAAAACACCTCCAAATAATCGCAATGATGTTTCTGTCTAGAACCCTGACGGAAGTCAGCCAGTTCAGTCCCGAGTCCGCATGATCCCTCCTTCCTAGCCTTGCTCTTGGGGCCATGCCTGCCTCCTACATTCTATACCCCTCTGGGCATAAATGCCCTCCATGTCTCGTTGTCATCTCGGTCATCCACGGTGCCCAGCTCACAGCAGTTATTTGATGAAAAATAGTAACACATTTGTGAATAATTTATTTGCAAATAATTATAACCAGCTGTAAATAATAGCAAGCTTATAAAATAGTAATTCAGAAATAAAGAACTTCAAAGGATAGACATTCAGATTATAATCAGTAAAATCTTGCTCTGATACCTAGGTCTTAACATCCAAGGAAATGGCATCAGAAAGCAATTCTACATCAGGGTGCCTGGGTAGCTCAGTCGTTAAGTGTCCAAGTCTTAATGTCGGCTCAGGTCATGATCTCATAGTTTGTGAGATTGAGCCCTCACAGAGCAGAACCTGCTTGGAATTCTCTCTCTCACACTCTCTCAAAATAAATAAATAAGCATTAAAAAAAAAAAAAAGAAAAAGAAAACAAGTCTACATTGATAGTTGCAGGTCCTTTCCAAAAATAAAAAATAATTCAATGAATAACATTTTCCTTAAGAATCAAGCAGCATTTTGGCAGAATGGCAATAAAGGAAGGCCTGAGTTCCTAAGGCTTGGTTATGTTTCCTAACCCTTTTCAATATGAAGAGAGCTCAGCCATTTTAAACTTGCCGTGGCACTCTGAGGAGAGGTGAGGTCCAAAATCCCACGCTTTTTGGTAAGTAGGAGGACATGGCACACCTGGCTAGTGGGGACGGAGAGAGTCCCAGTAAGCAGTGGATCACAATTCACTTCTCAGTGGAATCAAGAGGGACAAAAGGGGGGGTAGTAGAAGCAGAGATATTTAGCTGACCGACCAAGAAGGAAGACAGTGCTTTGGTGGGAGCTGAGATCAGGAGTGGCTAATTTCTATCACGGTGTGCTCCAGTTCCCTCCGTGTGAGTTATTAATGAAAGACCTCTCTAAGCACCTGACACATCACTAAACTCTGTAGGGGATAACGACGAAACCAGAAGACTTAGTTTTTGAACCTTAAAGTGCTCACAATCTAATCTGGGGAAGGAGAAAATTAACGGAGGTTAAGATGACTAGAAAACAATTACATGCTAACTTATAAGTTCAAGAGGAGTTCACAGAAGGGACAGATCTGGATAGAATGACAGTATAAGGCAAAGCTCAGAAGAAGCTTCCAGAAATGAGGGAATGAATTATGTAACTGAGAATCGGTCCCATGTTGATGAGCTCCTCCTTGATTCAGAAAGATGTCCTTGAATGGTGGCCCAGCAGAAGAAAGCTGAGATTCACTGGTAAATCCTGACAGACTGCTTTTGGAAGGGCTGGAGACTGTGATGAAAATACAACAAGAGAGCCAAAAAAGAAAGAACAGAGAAGCAAATAATCCTTGGTTGTTTTCATGCCTGAAGGGGCTCACTGTGGCATGAAAATCAACATGAAAACAGTTAGGCATACCACATCATCCAAGCTGGGCACTGTGCAGACATTCCTTGGCTTAAGTTAAAAAAAAAAAAAAAAATTAACTCCTTGTTAGCCTCTCGGTTTTTGGAAGAGAACATTTAACCTACTGACCAAGGGGGCAGAGGAGGACCTAGGAATTATCACGGAGGACCCTTATGTACATACTAGTTTTGTTCACATAAGACTGTGAAGTAGGTGTTATGGTCCCTGTTGTAAAGATGAAGAAAAGGAAGTTTATGGACATTAAACAGGTCACTTAAGCTTGCCTAAATATCAGAATGGCAGACCTAGATTCTGAACCCCAGTATGTGTGTTGCCCAAGTCCATTTCCTCTTTTCCATGTAAAGAATATATACTTGGTTACCCTTAGAGAGGAGAGAAATCTATGTTTCATTTGTAGTGTAGCCTAGAGCTGAGCCTGGAGCTGGGAGTGAGAAGAACTGGTTTTTCTTGTTCATGCTTTGCTATTAGTCCTAAGACTCTGGACAAGGCATCCCCCGCCCTCCCCCCCCAACTCTATTATCTAAGCTTTAAAAAGAGAGTGTGAGATTAAATCATTGCTAAGGTATTATCTGTACAAGTTTATGATTCTATGTGTACAAGTATCCCCACCAGGGAATAACTTACTGTGACTATTCTAACAAAAAGAAGGGAAATATGAAGAAACACATTGATCTTTGTATATAGAAATCCACCAAGATAATAATAATAAGCCATTTTACAAGTATTAACTCTTCTGTCACAGGCTCTAGGACTCTAAAGAGGAAGGGTTCAGGGACAGCAGATTTGTCTTGATACTGTGCATAATAAGCCTACTGCCCTCACTAACATGACCTGCGTCTAGTCCTTTATGATGTGTATGAGACCTACCAGTCACCCCTTTATACTGCTACCACCCTTTATGGTCCTCAAGACAGAGTGTGAAGGCTAGAAAGCAACACGGTCCACTCAGGGAGCCCACACATAAGTGAAACAGAGGTAAGAGACCACACAGACCACATATCCTGCATGGGGAAGTCACTAGTGAGCTCTGGCTAATTTTTGCACTGTGGTCACGTGCCCTTCCAATTTTTCAAAAATAGCCAGAAATGTGGGTTTTGTGCAATGTGAAATATGCTGATCAACTACATGGTCCAACTACTGACCAACTATATGAATAAGACAAAACATGTCTGTATCTGTATGTGGCCCAAAGAGCATCACTCTGCTTCAGAATTAGCTGATAAAAAAGAAGAGTCAGGAGGCCTGAGGAGTGCTTGTCTTAGAAATGAAAAAAAGAGCTTACTGAAGTAGACGAAGAATAGGCACTGGGAAAAACCTTATCCAATTCACATCTGGATGAAGTCCATCAGTGACCCATAAGCTCTTACACATCTATCTCATAATGCTTCGAGTTTTTGTCAACACCTATCTGCTTCCTACAGCCAACAGCAACAAAACCCTTTCAAACAAAGGTGAGTGCGCTGGGTTCAGGGACAGAAAAAAGGGACAGAACTGTTAAAAATTAAAACTAAGTTCTATTTCTCAATAGACCTGAGGTAACAGTATAGTTTCTGTAGCAGAAACTGATCAAGGCAGCTGCCCAAGATTGGAGGTTAACAGGCTAAACCCCAGGGTCTTTGTAAAGAAAGTAAGGTAGGAGAGGATGTCAAGGGGAAGATGAAAACTGGGGCTTCAACGTGGATCCCTCTGGGAGGTCAGAGGTGTGAATGAGAGAGAGGCAGAAAGAAAGAATGGTCAAAGCATGAAAAGAGACACAAGAGAGAAGGCTATTGGATAGGCAAGACGGCAGGTGCATAACCAAGCTTTTGAATGCATGTATGTGAGTGATAGGTGTTCCTTGAATAAACCGTGAGGAACCCCAGAAAGAATCTAAGAGCTAAGTCACCATCACAATTTCAAGAACACATTTTGGGCTTCCACTCTATCTATGACACTATGAGGTCCAGTACGTTCAAGGAGCATGAAGTCATTCCAGCAGGAGGTGAGGAGTTAGAAGTTTTGAGTGGTAGGCAATCACCTTCTCAGCAGAGAGAGTGGCCTGTTTAAAAGCAAGTGGATCTGACATTTGTGCTTCTTCGACTGTGGCCTTTTATCATTCCCATTTGATAGGGAGGAGAAATTAAGCTCAGAGAGGCCAGATGATTAGTTTCAAGTCACACACCTAATTATCGACAAAGCTGATTGTAAAACCCAAACCTCCTGATTCCCAGTATGGCACTTTTTCTCCCGTACCACAACTAAGATATAGCACATGGATGCAAACCAGAGAAAACAATACTATGGAAATTTAAAGAAAAAATGTTAAGCAAATACTCAGGGGGAATTCTTCATGAAGCCTGTAAAATAAAAAGGGGGAATTCTCCTATGACCCGAAGACTGGAAGTGTGCCACACAGAAGCCTCACCCAGTTCCCAGAGAGAGAAGGGAAATCCACACCTCCACGGACTCCCAGCCCCCACCCTGCCCCACTTCTGGCCTCCTTTGGCAGTGAACAGTGAGGAACTTTTTTCTCCCCATGTGACTGTACACAGGTGAATCACAGCTCCTTGAAAAGCTGAAACAGGACAGCTGGCTTAGGAATAATAAAAACAGCAACAGATCAAGTCCCTTGAGCTTCGGGTGCTGCCTCCACTAACAAGACTTATCTACAAAATCCGGTATCGTGTAAGCAAATCTTTAGAAAAACAGCATCTGGAGCTTTGAAGATGTGGACACAATTGATCTGAGCATGTGACACCTGTCTTTAGAGAAAAGCAATTATTTAGCCCATAAGAGCAAATGTGTTTTCACAAACTGTCAGCTATAAACACTTGTAAAAAATTGCTTTGTGAAAGATCTGTATAAATGGCTTAAAGGTGAAATCAGGAAGACCAAGAATGCAAAACGGTATTCTGGTAACAAATGGAATTTGCTGCCCTTTGCAACTCTACAGCTGATCCTGCCACAGATTTCATTCTTTATGATAGAATATGGAATTTGTGACATCATGATATATGAAACTTATAAACGTAGTATTCACACTTCTCAAAAGGAATGATCCACATGTTCTTCCTATAATTCAAAGGTCTTATCAGCAGGGAACTTCTTGCTGTTTGTTAAGTTTATTAATTTGTTTTGAGAGAGAGAGAAAGAAAGTGAAAGCAGGGAAGGGACAGAGAGAAGGAGAGACAGAATCCCAAGTAGGCCCTGCACTGACAGTGCCCAATGCGGGGCTCAAACTCACGAACTGTGAGATCATGACCTGATCAAGGTCGGATGCTTAACCAATTGAGCCACCCAGGCACCCGACTTCCTACTGTTTTTAAGAGTGTGCAATACCAGCTCAAGTTCTCTGGCCTATTTCTAATCCAACCCTTCCACTCCTTTAAACAAGAATGCTAAAGCATCTTTTTGTGTAAACCACAATAGTGTTTGAAATTTGCAAGGTGTTTACTCGTTCCCCTTAGCAAACCAAGGATAATCATAGTTATCAACGCTGACTGGAAAGTCTTTTTGAAGAATATTTTTATAATTATTTGCCAATGTGTCTTAGAGAAAATCAGAGTTTGTCCTTTTGACCCTGTGGAAAAGGCTCCATGGAAGGCGAGAAGCATGTGGCTGACATCTAATAAAATGCTG
This sequence comes from Puma concolor, assembly GCF_028749965.1. NCBI lineage: Eukaryota > Metazoa > Chordata > Mammalia > Carnivora > Felidae > Puma > Puma concolor. The sequence goes on from NC_141674.1 coordinate 81,160,847, forward strand.
TCCTGGTGTAAGGAGAATCTTAACACCCATACTCCACGTAGAGAAGTAGTAACTTTTCCACAGCTGATTTAACTTCATACATGTTTAACACTAGAAAAAGAAATTCATGACCAGGAAGCTTCACTGTATTCATGCTACAAAAAATAAGGATTATACCAGGAGGCCAGGAGAAAAATCACCAAAAAGCAGCTACCAAAGAGGAAATGCTAGCCTAAAAAGGTATGGTTTCACCCAATGACTTGTGGGGAGGGAAATAAGAAATCCAAAAGACAGACTATGAAGAAGATGGCATTTAGTCCCCAGAGACTGTTACAAAACACTGACTAGTGTTTGCATGTATACACTGTATGCATGTATACTTAGAGTGTGTGTGTGTGTGTGTGTGTGTGTGTGTGTGTGTGTATCTCTATCTCTATAGATATGTATCTAGATAAATCTCTATCGATATACACACATATCTATACATGGATATCTATATATTTATATCTATATCTATGTATTTTTTAAAATAAGGTAAAGCCCTAAGTTGTTCCAGGACACTCAGGCATTAAAGTAAAGCAACTGTTCATGAAAATGTTTTGGAGCCTAATACAGGAGGTGGCTGTACAACACTGTACATGTACGCACTGCCACTGAATCGTACACTTTAAAATGGTTAATTTTATGCTGTGTGAATTTCACCTCAATGAAGAAAATTAAGTAAAGCAACAGTATTCTGCTTAAGATGAATGTGAAACTTGCCACTTCCTTTTGCTTTCTTTGACAAAGGCAATATTTAAATGTTATCAAAAAATCCTTAGATGAATTCCAGGGATTAATTTAGCGGGGGCAAAAGTTAACCAAGGAGCAGTTATGCAGTGCTTTGACTCTTTCCTTCCTATATCCTTCCCTCGCCAACTTCTCTTTAACAGGTGCTGGGATTGCCAAGATGAGTAACACATCCCACCTTTCCTCAAGTTCAGAGACTGCATTTAATTTCTCAACTCTCCAGGCTGCTTCCATAGGAGCTCTGGTTCTAGACATCTCCAAATCTTTAATGAGGGCACTTGGCTAGGACTGCTCCCACCCCATACTCAATTATTTGTGTTTTCTGCGTTCCCTTCTTATCCTTTTGCCCTCACACCAGATGGAGGTTTTTAAAATGCTAAGCTAAAACGGGCGTTTATTGATTTTCAGATGCTATAAAAATAGAGCTATCCCCATTCATTTGAAACTTTAAAGAAGGCCCTTCAGAGGCTGTGAAACTAAGACTGATTCTAGGAATCACATATTTAACTGAAGATTGTTTCAAAGATTTTCTTTCTCTTCATCCCACCCTCTGTTCTCACTTAGCCAACCAGTGCCTCCCACCATTCTCTCCTGCAAGGCCAGAGCTCTCCCAGTTCCCTGCCTCTGACCACACGTGAGCCCTTTCTTTGGAAACAGCTTTGTTTTCATCGCGCTTCCCTTTCTCATCCTCTCGCCACTGAATTCCTTTTCCTTCGGCGTTCATTTTTGTTTTCACTGTAGCCACATTGTTATCCTTAGGAAAACATGCTAGCTTTCACCCTGAAAGGAAGAGGCCCCACCAGGCCCCGGAGCTCACAAGTGCCTGTGATGGACTGGCACAGTGACAAGTCAGAGAGTGACGCAGGCAGAGTGAAACGGGAGAGAAAACCGGTAGGCAAAGCCACGCTGGCTTCTGCAGAGAGGAAAAACGTCACGTTTGCCAAGTGGAAAAAGGATCAATTTAGAAAGGAAAGAAAAATCATTTTCAAGCTTTGGAGAGTCCCCCAAAATGAAGAAAAAGAAAAACAACTCAAAGCAATCTCTGATGATATACAGCCTAATTTTGACCCAGATTTTGTTCTGAGGTCACTCAAAATGTGAAACAGAAGTCATAACGTTTAAATTAAATACCTCATTTGTGGATGGAAGCAGCTACGGGTTGTCACCCAGCCAATGTGTCAGTGGCACAGCTGGTAATTTCACCATGCAGCTGGGAAAGGCAGTCTGTCAGTCATAAGAAACCAGATACGTGGGAGGATTTTCACATAAAATCACTTCTCACAGTGGACTCTGACCATTGTCAGACTTGCTAAATGCACGTATCACGATACTCAGTTTGTTCTTCCATACCTTTATTAAAGTTGTGAAGTTTACAATGCGTGTACTGAGGAGAAATACAAGCTGGGAAAAAGGAACACTGGCATCACTTTAAGGTGGTACAGAGGACTGGTTAACAGAGGTACAGGAACTGAATGAATTTAAACAAATGTCTCCCAAGTATGATTTCATTAATCGTAGACAACTGTGGTCTAATCGTTTCTTATTTGACTTGGCTGGAAAAGTCTTATTCTCACTTTACTCCATTTATAGATAGGCATCTTGGGTCAGCTGACCCTTTCTTTGTCTAGCTAAGTTTCCTTTGAACACGTTATAAAGGTTTTTGATCACCAAAAAATATAATACCAGATGAAGGTCATTATACAAAGAGAATGAAACTAACAGCAATCCAGCGGGAAAGGAAATTTACTGTAAGGATTCTGGCTTATCAACAAGAAGCTAATTGACTTCTTAATGTTTCAAACACATGTCAATCAACAGGCCAATAAAATTTTTATATACTATGCAAACAGTGGTAATTACAGTTTGTGGCTCACCACAGAAACTATCTAATGAAAAAAAAATCATGGTATGGACAATAACCCACTCTCCATGTCATCAACTTGCTACTGAACTTAGAAATTTCACTCCTCCAACTGGGTATGGAACACGGGAAAAACTAACTAAGTAAAATAATGGCCTTCTTTCATACAAAGCATGATCGTACATGTAATAAATACATCTAAATTTGTCATGGTGAATTAAACCAGCTTCAGCTTCAGGCAAAGAGGCAGAGTATTAGGCTGAAATGGGCCAATTCTTTCCAATTTGTTATACATGTAGAATCTGAAATTTATTGTTTACTTGATTTAAAAATTAAATCAGGTTTCATTTTTGTATGCAGAGTGCTTTCTTTGCATATTTCATTTAACAATAGCCAGGCTGGAATGAAGCCAGTAATCAAACACTGCAGACTTGGGAAACCCTTCTGGTTTTCCAAACTCTCAATAAAGCCTGAGAAGAGTACCAGTTTAGGGAGTGGGCGTCTTTGTTTTTGTGATGACTCACATCATCCAGTATTCATTCATTTATTTTGAAGTCATTCCACAAATATGTGGAAGGCACTTTTCTAGGAAGGGACCATGGGAAACACAACAACACACAGCCCTTGCCCTATAGAACTGTACAGATTTTCCCCCCAACATAAGCAGTCCTTTTACTGTAGTTTAATGATTAGCAACCTCACAAATTCAACTTTCTCTTCTCCTTGAAACAAACTAATTTTTCCTCAGGAGTATGTTTTCAAGAGAGTAGGAGATCAGTCTACTCACTCAAAGACTGACTCAAAGAGGCCTACCTTCAGGAGAAACTAAAGAAGACACAATAGTGAAGAAATATTTGGGTTTTAAGATGGAAACAATGAACTACAAGGAATACTGAAAATTCATATTACTGTGATATCAACATGTCTATTACACTAGGGGGGAAAGGGCTTAGAACAGATTATGAAGGGCCAAGATCAAGGGGACTATTTTAGCCATGGTTTTAGAAGGGTTAACAAAAACGTGTTCCATGTCTCTTGTGGCTATCAGTAGACCTGTTAAATAAAAAATCAGCAAAGACACAGAAGAACTCAACAACACTGTCCACCAACGCCATTTAACAGGAAATTCCAGAACACTCCACACAACAGCAGAATACACATTCTTTTCAAGCACCCGTGGAATATTCACCAAGATAGATTGTATCCTGGCTCATAAAACAGACCTCCACATATTTAAAAACAAAGCATGAGGGGCGCCTGGGTGACTCAGTCGGTTGAGCGTCTGACTTCGGCTCAGGTCATGATCTCGCGGTTTGTGAGTTCGAGCCCTGCGTCAGGCTCTAGCTCGGAGCCTGGAGCCTGCTTCAGATTCTATGTCTCCCTCTCTCTCTCTGCCCCTCCTCCGCTTGTGCTCTGTCTCTCTCTGTCTCTCAAAAATGAATAAATGTAAAAAATTAAAAAAAAAAAACAAAAAAAAAACCAAAGCATGTTTCCTGATCACAATGGGATCAAACGTGAAATCAATAACAGAAGTGTAATAGGAAAAAAAACTCTAAATAGTCAAAAATTAAGCAAAGCACTCTAAATAATCCATCGGTCAAAGAGGAAGTCTCAAAGGACATAAAAAAATACTCAGAACCAAATAAAAATGCAACATATCCACATTAGCAGGATGAAACTAAAACAGTGCTGAAAGAGAAATCTGTGGCACTAAATGCTTACATTAGAAAAGAGGAAAGGTCCTAAATCAATAACCTAAGCTTCTACCTTAAGAAACCAAAAAAAGTGATACCTGGGTGGTTCAGTCGGGTAAGTGTCTGACTCTTAATCTCAGTTCAGGTCTTGATCTCAGGGTCCTGGGTTTAAGCCCCACGTTGGGCTCCGTGCTGTGCATGGAGCCTACTTAAAAAACAGAAAACAATCCCCCCAAAAAGAAGAGCAAAATTATCCTAAAGCAAACAGGAGAAAAGAAATAATAAAGAACAGAGAAAAGAAATGAAACAAAAAGCTGATTCTTTACAAAGATCACTATTGTCAAGACTGACAAACATAAAAAGAGAAAAAAGGGAAGACAGACTTTGCCAATATCAAGAAACAGAGGGTATAATTACAGATCCTAAAGCTGTAAAAACAACAACAACAAGACAACAAAAGGACAATAAGGGAATAACACAAACAACTCTATGCATGTGAATGTGATAATATAGATGAAATGGAACAATTCCTTGAAAATCACAAACTACCAAAATTCACCCAAAATGAGACAGATAATCTGAATATTCTTATGACTGCTAAAAAGCTTCTGAAAAAGAAATCTTCAGGGCCCGATGGCTTAACTGGGGTATTTTACCAAACATTTAAAGGAAAATTAACATCAATTCTAAACAATCTCTTCCAGGAAACAAAGAGGGTGAAACACTTCCTAATCATTTTATAAGGCCAATATAATTTCATGACCAAAAGCAGACAAAGGCAGTTCAAAACACAAAGGTAAAGACCAATATCCCTCACAACTATAATCATAAAAATTCTCAACAAGTTACTGGCAAATCAAATCCATGTATATATAAAAAGAATTATATACCATGATCAGGTGAGATTTATTCCAGGAATGAAAGTATGTTTCAGTATCTGAAAATCAATCAATGTAATGCACCATATTAATAGGCTAAAGAAAGATCACATGATCCCATGTATTAACTGATGCAACAAAAATAAATGACAAGGGGCATCTGGCTGGTTCAGTAGGTTGAGCGTCCAACTCTTGGTTTTGGTTCAGGTCATTATCTCAGGGTCGGGGGACTGAGCCCTGCATCAGGCTCCACAGTGATTAAAACTCTCTCTCTCTTTCCTTCTGCCTCTCTGCCCTGCTCTCTCAAAAAAAAAACAAAAAAACAAAAAAACAAAAAAAAACAGTGACAAAACTCATTGCGTCATTAATGATATTATTTTTTTTTCATTTGCAGCAAATCATGAACAGAAGTTGTGATGATTAATATTATGTGTCAAGTTTGGCAATGGGGTGCCCAGACATTTGGTCAAACTTCATGCTGGGTATGTCTATGAGGGTATTTTGGGGTGAAATTAATAACTGAATTGGTAGAATGAGTAAAGCAGATTGTTCTCCCTACTAATGTGGATGGTCCTCATCCAATCAATTGAAGACCTGACTAGAACAAAAAGCCTGAGTAATATCCTATCTTATTGGCTCTGGTTCAGTTTTTCTGGAGAACGCTAACTAATACATAATGGAAACTTTCCCAACTTGACAAAGAGCATCTATAAAAAACCCACAGCTGACATCATCCTTAGTGGTGAAAGACTGAATGCACTGCCCTAAAATTTGGAACAAGAGAAAGATACATGCTTATTCAATATAGTACTAGAAGTACTAGTCAGTGTAATAAGGCAAGAAAAGGAAATAAATGATATACTGGTTGGAAGGGAAAAAATAAAACTTTCCCTTTTTGCAGAATACATGATTATCTAGAAAGTCCCAGGAAATCTATTTTTTTTTTCAACGTTTTTTATTTATTTTTGGGACAGAGAGAGACACAGCATGAACGGGGGAGGGGCAGAGAGAGAGGGAGACACAGAATCGGAAACAGGCTCCAGGCTCCGAGCCATCAGCCCAGAGCCTGACGCGGGGCTCGAACTCACGGACCGCAAGATCGTGACCTGGCTGAAGTCGGACGCTTAACCGACTGCGCCACCCAGGCGCCCCACTATTTTAAAACTCCTAGGATTTGTGCTGATTCATAGGGGCACATGTACCCCAATGTTTACAGCAGAGCTATCAATAATAGCCAAATTATGGAAAGAACCCAAATGTCTATCAACTGATGAATGGATAAAGAAAATGTGGCTTATATATACAATGGAATACTACTTGGCAATAAAAAAATGAAATCTTGCCATTTGTAACAACGTAGATGGAACTGGAGGGTATTATGCTAAGTGAAATAAGTTAGTCAGAGAAAGACAGACATCACCTGTTTCATGCATATGTGGATGTTGAGAAACTTAACAGAAGACTATGGGGGAAGGAAAGGGAAAAAAATAGTTTCAAACAGAGAGGGAGGCAAGTCATAAGAGACTCTTAAATACAGAGAACAAATTGAGGGTTGATGGGGGCATGGAGGGGAGGAGAAAAAGGGTGATGGGCACTGAGGAGGGCACTTGTTGGGATGAACATTGGGTGTTGTATGTAAGCAATGAATCACGGGAATCTACTCCTGAAACCAAGAGCATACTGTATACACCATATGTTAGCTAACCTGACAAATTATATTTAAAAAAATAGGAATAAATAGGGGCGCCTGGGTGGCTCAGTTGGTTAAGTGTCCAACTTTGGCCCAGGTTATGATCTCACAGCTTGTGAGTTTGAGCCCCACAATGGGCTCTGTGCTGAGAGCTCAGAACCTGGAGCCTGCTTTGGATTCTGTGTCTCCCTCTCTCTGCCCCTCCCCCCACCTCAAAAATAAATGGGCATTAAAAAAATGTTTTTTTTAAAATAAAAAATAAATACTCCTAGAATTTAATAAGTGAGTTCAGCAAGATCACAGGATATGAGATTTAAAAAAAAAAGGTCCATGGTATTTCTCTATGTTAGCAACAAACATACCAAAACCAAAATTAAAAACGCAATACCATTTAAAATTAACAATCATTCCAAAAAAAGTAAAATACCAACATATCAATTAAAAAAAAAAGCATGTATGTTGTGTGTGTGTATGCTGAAAATTATAAAATGATAATGAAAGAAATAAAAGAAGACCTAAATAAGTGCAGACACATCCATGGCCATGGATTGGAAGACTCAATATAGTAGAAATGCTGATTTCCCAAAAAATGATTTATACATATAATGCAATTCCTAACAAAATCCTGACAAAATTTTATTGTATATGTACACAAGCTTATTCTAAAATCTGATAGAAAGGCAAAGGAACTGGAATAGCTAAAACGATTTTGAAAAAGAATAAAGTGGGAGAAATCACACTGTTAACACTTCCTATACAGCTATAGCATTCATAATAGCGAACTGGCAGAGGGACAGACACAGAGATCAATGAAACAAAGAATCCAGGAATAGAGAACACAAACACACCAACCAAACTGATTTTTTTAAAAAATTTCCATCAGATTTTTGACAAAGAGGCAAAAACAATTCCATGGAGAAATGACAGCTTAAAAAAAAATGTTTATTGGGGCGCCTGGGTGGCTCAGTGGGTTGAGCGACCGACTTTGGCTCAGGTCATGATCTCACGGTTTGTGAGTTCGAGCCCCGCGTTGGGCTCTGTGCTGATGGCTTGGAGCCTGGAGCCTGCTTCAGATTCTGTGTCTCCCTCTCTCTCTGTCCCTCCCCTGCTCATGTTCTGTCTCTGTCTCAGAAATAAATAAATATTAAAAAAAAATTTTTAAATGTTTATTTAAACAGTGTGCATGTGTGCACAAGTGGTGAAGGGGAAGAGAGAGATTCCCAAGCAGGTTCTGAGCTGTCAGTGTTATGTCAGTGTTGTGTCTCATGAACCATGGATCATGACCTGAGCTGAGATCAAGAGTCAGACGCTTAACTGATTAAGCCACCCAGGCGCCCCAGGAAGGTTTAAAACAAATAGTACTCGACATCTATAGGAAAAATGAGGCTTCATCTAAGCACTATATTTTACACAAAAATTGATTCAAAATGATCTATGGATTCATGGGCACCCAGGTGATTCCATCAGCTAAGCATCTGACTTTGGCTCAGGTCATGATCTCACAGTTCATGGGTTTGAGCCCCGCATCTGGCTCTGTGCTGACAGCTCAGAGCCTAGAGCCTAGAGCCTGCTTCGGATTCTGTGTCTCTCTGACTCTCTGCCCCTCCCCCACTCACACTCTGTCTCTCTCTCAAAAATAAATAAACACTAAAAAAATTTTTCAAAATGATCTATGGATTCAAAAGTAAAACAAAACTATAAAACTTTTAGAAGAAAACATGAGGAAGTCTTTGGAATCTAGGACTACCTGGAATCTAGAACTCTTCACCTGAGTTCTTAGATGTGACAACCAAAATAAACAATTGATAAATTAGATTTCATCAAAATAAAAACTTTTGCCTGTGAAAAAACCTGTTAGATGAAAAGAGAAGTTATGACCTGGAAGAAAATATTTGTAAACCATAATACTGGACAAAAGCCTCATATCTAGAATATATATAAGAACTCTCAAAACCCAAAAGTAAAACAAACAATTCAGTTAGAAAATGGGCAAAAAGACATCAAGAAACCCCTCAATGAAGAAGGGATACGATGACAAGCACACAAAAAGATACTTACCATCATTAGCAACTAAGGAAATACAAAATAAAATCATGATGGCATATCACTACACACCTAAGAAAGAGAGATAACATCAAATGCTGGAGAGAATGGAGAGAAACTGGATCTCGCATACATTGCTAGTAAGATGTGAAGTGATTTGGCCACTATGGAAAATAGTTGGCAGTTTCTTGCCAAACTTAACTGGAATCTTCTATCAGACCCAGCAATCTCATTTGTAGGCATTTACCTACAGAAATGAAAACTTAACACCTATAGAAAAACCTGTACATAAATGTTCACAGTAGCTTTATTTATAGCAGCAAAAATCTGAAAACAATTCAAATGTCCTTCAATGCATGAATGGCTAAGCAAACTGTGGTACATCTATACAACGGAATTCTTTTCATCAATAAAAAGGAATTACTGATACATGCAAAAAACTGAAGAGATCTCAAGGGCATTATACTCAGTAAAAAAAGGTCAATCTCAGAAGGTTTCCAACTCTTTGATTCTATTTACAGAACATTAAAAAAAATTTTATTTAAATTCTAGTTAGGTAACATACTGTGCCATACTGGTTTCAGGAGTAGAATTCAGTGATTCATCATTTACATACAACACCCAGTGCTCATCACAAAAAGTGCCCTCCTTAATACCCATCTCCCATCTAGCCCATCTCCCACCCATCTCCCTCTATCAACCCTGTTTGTTCTCTATCATTAAGAGTCTTATGGCTTATTTCCCTCTCTTTTTTCCATTCTTCCTGTATGTTCGTCTGTTTTGTTTCTTAAATTCCACAAATGAGTGAAATCATATGATATTTGTCTTTCTCTGACTTATTTGGCTTAGCATAATACACTCTAGCTCCATCCACACCATTGCAAATGGCAAGATCTCATTGTGTTTGATGGCTGAATAATATTCCATTGTATATATATGCCACCTCTTCTTTATTCATTGGTCAATGGACATTTGGGCTCCTCTCTACAGTTTGGCTATTGTTGATAATGCTGCTATAAACATACAGGTGCATGTGCTCCTTCGAGTCTGTATTTTTGTATCCTTTGGGTTAATACCTAGTAGTGCAACTGCTGGATTGTAAGGTAGTTCTATTTTTAACTTTTTGAGGAACCTCCATACTGTTCTCAAGAGAGACTGCACCAGTTTGCATTTCTACCAATAATGCAGCAATAATGCAAGAGGGTTCCCATTTCTCCACATCCTCCTCAACACCTCCTATTTCTTGTGTTGTTGATTTTAGCCATTCTGACAGGTGTGAGGTGATATCTCATTATAGTTTTTATTTGTATTTCCATGATGATGACTGATGTTGAGCATCTTTTCATGAGTGTTGGCCATCTGGATGTCTTCTTTGGAGAAATGTCTATTCATGTCTTCTGCCCATTTTTTAAACTGGATTATTTTTTTGGGTGTTGAGTTTTACAAGTTCTTTATATATTTTGGATAGTAACCCTTTATCACATATGTCATTTGCAAATATCTTCTCCCATCCAAAGGCTGACTTTTAGTTCTGTTGACTGTTTCCTTTACTGTGCAGGTTTTTATCTTGATCAAGTCCCAATAGTTCATTTTTTCTTTTGTTTCCTTTGTCTCTGGTGACATGTCTAGTAAAAAAGTGCTATGGCCAAGGTCAAAGAGGTTGTTGCCTGTGTTCTCCTCTAGGGTTTGGATAGTTTCCTGTCACACATTTAGGTCTTTAATCCATTTTGATTTTATTTTTGTGTATGGTGTAAGAAAGTGGTCCACTTTCATTGTTCTGTGTATTGCTACCCAGTTTTCCCACTGTTTGTTGAAGAGACTGTTTTTTATGCCAGTACATAAAACTGTCTTGATGACTACAGTTTTGTAATATAGACTGAAATCCAGCATTGTGATGCCTCCAGCTTTGTTTTTCTTTTTCAGGATTGCTTTGGCTATTTGGGATCTTTTGAGGTTACACACAAATTTTAGGGTTGTTTCTTCTAGCTCGATGAAAGATGCTCGTGTTATTTTGGATGGGATTGCATTAAATGTATAGATTGCTTTGGATAGTATAGACATTTTAACAATGCTTGTTTTTTTAATCCATGAGCATGGGATGCTTTTCCATTTCTTTGTGTTCTCTTCAATTTCTTTCATAAGTGTTATAAAGTTTCAGAGTACAGATCTTTTACCTCTTTGGTTAGGTTTATTCCTAGGTATCATGGTTTTCAGTGCAATTATACATGGGACTGATTCTTTGATTTTTCTGCTGCTTCAATGCTGGTGTATAGAAATACAACAGACTTCTGTACATTGATTTTATATCTTGTAGGTTGCTGAATTCATGAGTTAGTGCTAGCAGATTTTGTAGAGTGTTTTGGGTTTTCTACATAGTGTATCATGTCGTCTGCAAGTAGTCCAACTTTGACTTCTTCCTTGCTGATCTGGATGCTTTTTACTTCTTTTTGTTGTCTGATTGTGGAGGCTAAGACTTCCAGGACTATGTTAAATAGTAATAGTGAGAGTGGACATCCTTGTCTTGTTGCTGACTGTAGGGGAAAGGCTCTCAGTTTTTTTCCAATAAGGATGATAGTAGTTGTGGGTTCTTTGTATACGGCCTTTATGATATTGAAGTATGTTCCATCTACCCCTACTTTGTTGAGGGTTGTTTTTTTTTCAATCAAGAATAGATGCTGTACTTTGTCAAATGTTTTTTCTGTATCTATTGGCAGGATCATATGTTTCTTATTCTTTCTTTTATTAATGTGGTATATCATATTGATTGGTTTCTGAACCAATACTGAACCAGCCCTGCAGTCCAGCAATAAATCCTGCTTGATCATGGTGAACAATTCTTTTAATGTACTGTTGAATTCGATTTGCTGGTATCTTGTTGAGAAATTGTGCATCCCTGTTCATCAAGAATACTGACCTTTAATTCTCCTTTTTAGTGAGGTCTTTGTCTGCTTTTGGAATCAAGGTAATGTTGGCCTCATAGAATGAGTTTGGAAGTTTTCCTTCCATTTCTATTTTTTGGAATGGTTTGAGAAAAATAGGTATTAATTCTTCTTTAAATGTCTGGTAAATTCCCCTGGGAAGCCTTCTGACCCTGAACTTTTGTTTGTTGGGAGATTTTCTATTACTGATTCAATTTCTTTGTTGGTCATGGTTCTGTTCAAATTTTCTATTTCTTCCTGTTTCAGTTTTGGTACTTTGTATGTTCCTAGGAATTTGTTAATTTCTTCCAGATTGTTCAGTGTGTTGGCATATAATTTTTCATAATATTTTCTTATAATTGTTTGCCTTTCTGTGGTGTTCATTGTGATCTCTCCTCTTTTGTTCATGATTTTATTTGGGTCCTTTCTCTTTTCTTTTTGATTAGTCTAGATAGGAATTTATCACTTTTATTAGTTCTTTCAAAGTACCAGCTCTTACTTTGTTGATCTGTTCTACTGTTTTGTTGGTTTGTTTGTTTCTATATCATTTATATCTGCTCCAATCTCTATTATGTCCATTCTTATACTGGCTTTTGGCTTTATTTGCTGTTCCTTTTCTAGCTCCTTTACGTGTAAGGTTAGGTTGTGTATTTGAGAGTTTTCTTGCTTCTTGAGGTAGGCCTGTATTGCAATATACTTCCCTCTTAGGACTGCCTTTGCTGCATCCCAAAGGTTTGGGACTGCTGTGTTTCATTTTCATTTGCTTCCATGTACTTTTTAATTTCCTCTTTAATTTCCTGGTTAACCCATTCATTTTTTAGTAGGATGTTCTGTTACCTCCATGTATTTTGGATCTTTCCAAATATTTTCTTGTGCTTGATTTCAAGTTTCATAGCATTATGGTATGAAAATATACATGGTATGATCTCAGTCTTTTTGTACCTGTTGAGGGCTGATTTGTGACCCAGTATGTGATCTATTCTGGAAAATGTTCCGTGTGCACTTGAAAAGAATGTATATTCTGCTGCTTTCGGATGAAATGTTCTGAATATATGTTAAGTTCATCCAGACTGTGTTATAGCTACTGTTTCCTTATTGATTTTCTCTTAGATGATCTGCCCATTGCTCAAGCAGGGGATTAAAGTTCCCTACTATTACTGTATTATTATCAATGAGATAGTTTGTATTTGTTATTGATTTATATATATGGGTACTTCCAAGTTGGGGGTATAAATATTTACAACTCTTAGATCTTCTTGGTGGACAGACCCCTTAATTTTGATACAATGCCCTTCTTCATCTCTCATTACAGTCTTTGTTTTAAAATCTAGTTTGTCTGGGGGCGCCTGGGTGGCGCAGTCGGTTGGGCGTCCGACTTCAGCCAGGTCACGATCTCGCGGTCCGTGAGTTCGAGCCCCGCGTCAGGCTCTGGGCTGATGGCTCGGAGCCTGGAGCCTGTTTCCGATTCTGTGTCTCCCTCTCTGTGCCCCTCCCCTGTTCATGCTCTGTCTCTCTCTGTCCCAAAAATAAATAAACGTTAAAATCTAGTTTGTCTGATATAAGTATGGCTGCTCTGGCTTTCTTTTGATGTCCATCAGTATGATAGATGTTTCTCCATCCCTTCACTTTCAATCTGCAGGTGTCTTTAGGTTTAAAAAGAGTCTCTTGTAGGCAGCATATAGATGGATCTTGTTTTTATTATCCATTCTAATACCCTATATATGTCTTTGATTGGAGCAATTAGTCCATTTACATTCAGAGTGATTATTGAAAGATATGAATTTAGTGCCATTGTGTTACCTGTAGAGTTGGTGTTTCTGGTGATGTTCTCTGGTCCTTTGTATTCTTTGTTGCTTTGGTCTTTTTTTTCTCCCCCCTCCACTCAAAAGAGGCCCCCTTAAAATTTCTTGTGGCGCTAGTTTAGTGGTCACAAACTCCTTTAGTTTTTGTTTGTCTGGGAAACACTTTATCTCTCCTTCTATTCTGGTTGACAGCCTTGATGGATAAAGTATTGTTGGCTGCATATTCTTCCCATTCAGCATGTTGAATATATCCTGTCATTCCCTTCTGGCCTGCCAAGTTTCTGTGGACAAATCTGCTGTGAACCTGCTTTGTCTTCCCTTGTAGGTTAAGGACTTCTTTCCCTTGCTGCTTTCAGGATTCTTTCCTTGTCTGTGTATTTTGTGAATTTGAGTATGATATGCCTTGGTAATGGCTGGCTTTTGTTGAATTTAATGAGAGCTCTCTGTTCACCTTGGATTTTGATGTCTGTGTTCTCCCCTAAATTAGGTAACTTTTAGCTATAATTTGCTCAAATACACCTTCTGCTCCTTTCTCTCTCTTCATCTTCTAAGTCTCCTATGATATAAATGTTATTACATTTTAATAAGTCATTGAGTTCCATAAGTCTACTTTTGTGATTCATTACTTTTGCTTCTCTCTTCCTTTCAGCTTCATTATTTTCCATAATTTTATCTTCTTTATCAGTGATTTGTTCCTCTGCTTCATCTATCCTTGTTTTTATGGCATACATTTGGATCTGCATCTTGGTTATAGCATTTTTAATTTCAGCCTGACTAGATTTTAGTTCTTTTATCTCTGCCGTAAGGATTCTCTAATGTCTTTTATACTTTTGTCAAGCCCAGCTAGTATCCTTATAACTGTTGTTTTAAATTCTAGTTCAGATGTCTTATTATATCTGTATTGATTAAATCCCTGGCCAACATTTCTTCCTGTTTTTTGGGGTTGGATTCTTCCATCTTGTCATTTTGGAGGTGAAAAATGAAGGAAGGAAGGAAGGAAGGAAGGAAGGAAGGAAGGAAGGAAGGAAGGGAGGAAGGAAGGAAGGTTGTAGATGTGTTTTGGGTTGATTGTTAAGAGAAGCTTGATAGAAAAAAATATATATAAAAACTTAAAAATAATTCAAAAAGTAAAGAAATTGCTCTTCTGTATAAAAAAAAAAAACCCAAAAAAAACAAAACAAAAACAAACAAACCCAAAGGAAGCTAGATCCTGTTTCCCCCAGAGCTGAAGCTTTGCAGCACTCTATGATCAGTAGACTTGGTACGTGCAAGGGGGTTATGCTGGTCTGGGAGAGGGGTCTACTGCTCTGATTCTCAGGTGGACTTACTCTAGTGGAAATACACCTGTAGGGTACAGTGAGGGCAGGGCTAGGTGTAAGTTGCTCAGGTCTTCATTTGGTGGCACTCTTTTTCTCTCAATGAGGTCGGTCACTGCTGGTGGGCAAGGGGTAAAAATGGTTCCACCCTGCTCTCTCCTTCTGGAACAGGGAGCTCATGCCCACCACTCCTCAGGAAGCCCTCACAGACAAACAATTGCCTCTCCAGGGGGTCCCTGTCTTTGAGCTGTCTGCCTGCCAGACAGCACAGAACACCTGTGTTTTATCTTAGGCACAGCTAGGTTTCAAACCCCACACATCAGAGACCCTTGTGGCAGAGACCCATGCTGATCCTCTGGGGGAGGGTCTCACTGCACTGTGTTGGATGCTGGCTTGTCCCAGAAAATAGTTACATGACTGCACAGAGGTTCAGAGTTTATGGTAAATTGTAATACATAGCCAGCACCAGGGTTGCTGTCCTCAGCTAGCATCTTTGTTCCTATGCTGGTGAATGGGGTAGCTCAATGGTGCCCGCAGGATCCCTTGCCTATGGAACTGCTGTATCACCTCTACCAAATGCTCTTCAAGCAGGGGAACCACTTCTCCCCGTGAACCACAGGGAATCCTCAGACTGCACTGCCCACTCCTGGGGCTCCTCCCTCGTCCCCCACTAAGCACAGCCATGCACAATCCTGGTAATGCTCTTGACCTCCAAAACTTCAGACACTGCACTCTGCTGTTTATAAAAAACTAGCGCTATTGAAATCCTCTCCTTGAGACAAAGCATAAGAGACTCTTAAAAACAGAGAACAAACTGAGGGTTGATGGGGGATGGGAGGGAGAGGAGGATAGGTGATGGGTATTGAAGAGGGCATCTTTTGGGATGAGCACTGGGTGTTGTATGGAAACCAATTTGACAATAAATTTCATATATTATAAAAAAAAAAAAAAAGAAAAAGAAAGAAATCCTCTCCTTTTTCCAGTCAATGGTTTTGGGGAAAAATTTTTTTGTGCAGTCCCCTGTGAATGTTTTCACCCTTTTTTTCCCACTCTTTCTCTCCTGTTCTCTCTCGCTCTTCTCTCTGTGATCAGGGCTCCTTCCTCACTGCTGCAATCGTGGCTCTTTTCTCCCCAAATCAACTCTCAGCATTTCCTCCCTTCCACGGGTCATTTTTTCTGCTTGTAGATGTGCAGCTTTGTTCTCCAAGACATCTGATCGATTTCTTGAGTGTTCAGAATGATTTGATATTTCTCTAGCTGTGCTTGAGGCAGGAGGCAAGCTTAGGGTTGCCCTACACTTCTGACATCTTAACCTTCTCCAGAACATTTTGAAATGACAAACTGTATAGAGGTAAAACTAATTAGTGGCTGCCAGGAGACAGGGATGGGGGGAGCACAGGGAAGCTCCTTTGCAGTGATGGAACAGTTTTGTATCTTGATTTTCATGGTGGTTACACAAATACACGAATAAAATAGCATAGAACTATACATATGCACACATACAACTGCACACGAATACATATAGAAAAACAGTGAAAACTGAGTAAGGTCTGTAGTCTGGTTAACAGTACAGTATCATACTAATATAAATCTTCTGGCTTTGACACTGTACTACAGTTATGTATGATGTCACCTTTAAGGAAAGCTGGGTGAAGAATATAGGAACATCTATGTATTATTTCTGCAACTTCTTGTGATAATTGTTTCAAATTTTTTAAAAAGCTAAAAAAATGATGTGTTCAAATGCTTTTTAAAAAGAATCTTGAGTAGCAGAACAAGCTGTTGCTGTAGAAATGGAAGAACAATTTCTGATTTCATTTTTTTCCAACAGAATTACTCTCTATTGCATGTCTACCTATCATTTCTTTACTCTATTTTTCTTGAAGCTAACTAAATAAAAGCTTCTCAAGGACATAGGCTCTATTCTAGTAACCCCTTTCAGTGCCTACTGCAATACAGATGTTAAAAATAAAATACTAGTTTTGAATTGAGCAAGTTAGCTAATTCTGGCAGAATCCGATACATTTATAAAGAGAACTAGAGTTAAGTTACACTGACTGGTTTTGCGATCTTGGTTACTTACACCTCTCTGGACTTTGGGCTCCTCATCTATGGAATGAATATAATGAGTATTATGTGAGAAGACTGTTAGGAAAATTAAGTGAGTTAATGTATGTAAAGTACTTAGAAGAGTACCAGACAAATCAGAATAGCTCAATGTTATTTTTCTAAAAGATTTTAAAAATATGACTTTTAGGTGGATCCATTCTGATGAATCAAAATGATAATGATAATCTTCACTCTTTTTTTTTTAATTTATTTTTGAGACAGAGAGAGAGAGAGCAGGGGAGATACAGAGAGGAAGGGGACAGAGGATCCAAAGTGGGCTCTGTGCTGACAGCAGCGAGCCTGATGCAGGGCTCAAACTCACAAACCGTGAAATCATGACCTAAGCCAAAGTTGGACTGCTTAACTGACTGAGCCACCCAAGTGCCCCTAATCTTGACTCTTCTTAAAATGACAGTTTTGTATTCTCTCTTACCCACCTTTGCTTAAATGTCATCTCTACTCGGAAGCCTTACCCCACTTCCCAGAGAGGATGTATCACACTACAACCATCTAGCTATAGGCAAGACTGCTCTACTGTGCTAACTTTTATAATCTCTTGCACACAGTATAAATCCTGGCACAGAGTAGGTCAACAAATATTTGTGAATGAACCAACCACTGACATATTCCCATGGCAATTTTTACTTGCTACCATTAAGGAACTTGGTATATTGAATTATAATTATTTTCCCATTTGTCTCCTCCATTAGAGTGTAACCTTTTTGAGGCCAGGGCCCATGTCTCACTCATGTTTGCACCCTCAGTAACTAGCACAGTGAGTGGAACATTTATTAAAGATATGTACTGAGAGGCTACCATGGGCCAGGTATCGTTTTCCAGCAGTGGACAAGGCAGTCACAGTTTCTTATGGAATGACAATAAAGGATAATAAAAAGGGTAATTTTTATTGGGACTAATACTATGAAGACAATAAAGCATAACAATGCGACAGAGGAATAAGGAGAAGTACTAGTAGTCAGGCCTTTGTAAGGAAATGATACTTGAGCTCAGAACAAAATGGAGCCGGTCATGTTTAGGTCAGGAGTAAAGAGTCCCAAGTACAGGGAACAGCAAGTACAAAGGCTCTGAGATAGGAATCAGTTGGGTTTGTTTAAAAAAAAAAAAAAAAAAAAAAAAAAAGGCAGGTGTGGCTGGCACATAGTAAACTAAGGAAAGAGAGGAGAAAAGGTCAAAGAAGCAGGTCAGGGCTGGAGCATGCAGGCTATCCTAAATTTAAACTCTATTCTAAGAGCACCACTGGAGGATTTTAAGCATGAAGTAACAGAATCTAGTTTACATTAAAAAAATTACATTGGCTGTTAAATGGTAAAGAAAAATTGTGGGGGATCATGAACTTCCTTCCACAGGCAGACAAGTTAGGAGACTATGCAGTGGGGTGGGGGGGCGGACGGCATGGAGGCAGTCAAGATGGACTGAAATAGACAGATGGGTGATAAATTTCAAAGACATGGCTGGCAGGACTTGCTACTGAACACGGGAAGTAGGGTGTGGGAAAGAAGAATCAAAGATGTCTCCTGGGGATCTGACTCGAACAAATTTACTAAAACGGGGAAAGAAGAGGAAATATCTACTATTCTGGACTAAGAAAGTTTCAGATGTCTATTAGATAACCAACTGGAAAAGTAGCACACAGCAGGCACTTGCTGCATACTTTTAAAAATTACCACTTTTGGGATAGACTCATCTACAAATCAAACATATAATACAGCATTCCAAATTTGGCTAACTCTATTTGCTGCTTCCAAGATAACAAAGATAAACAGAAAAGAGTAAGTGACTGAAAGGACCAGAGATCTCAGTTCATTTGATGAAATCTCATTTTTGCTATTATTGATGCTCCTCGACCCAGATTTTTAATATAAAGGTGCCAAATAACCTCCTGCGGCTTAGTGCCTCAGTTTCCTCAGCCATTAAACGAGAATAACAGTATCACCTATCTTGTATGGCAATCGCTTAGTGCCACATCTGGCATATATAAGTGCTCAATAAACATTACCTGTTATGTTCCAGACGGAATTTCCATTTAAAAAACATTAAAATGTTCTATTATTCAACACTCATTTTGGAACAACAGGAAAGTGTCTGTGTTTATATTTTATAGATGGCAAAGTGAGGTACAGAGACAGTTGAATGGAGCAGTACACTCAGGTGCATACAGTTAAAGTAGAGCAGACAGGCACCTGGCCATTCAGGCAACTCCAGTGATTTAAGGTACGATGCTGCTATCTCTTCTAAGAGTGGGTTTTTCTTTCACTTTTTTTTTTAAAGAAGTAAAAAAGGAATAGTGCTTTGTGACAAAAGTCATAAGAAAGTCAAGGATGAATGCAGAGAGATCTGCATGTTGTAAAAAAGGCCTCTTGACCCTTAACTTTTCTCTGTAAAGTGAAGGGAAATACATTAAGTGCAAATTCATTTTGTGAAGCCAACTGTATGGGAACAGCTGATCGGGTAACGCTCAGGTTTGAAATGATTTTCACTAACTCAGCTAAGAATGGAAATAAGTACTTCACATCCCCCAACCCCTTTTCACTCTTATTCCTTTAGAAACGTCATAATAGTTTTTTCCTTCCATTCTTTTACAAGCAAATTTATAGCATTCATAAAATTTTAGACTAAGTCAGAAGGAAACTGAGAGGATATCTAATATATTCTTTCATTTTAAGGTAAAGAATGAGGCCCAGAAGGGAACTGACGAAAATGAAATGAAAGCCAAAGTGGCCTGGGACCAAGTGTCCTAATGCCTCACGGGTTACTCTTCCCACTACAAGGGTATCAAATGCCGGGCCAGGCAGTCACCAGAGCTCCTCTGTGTCTATGACAGCCATCATCCATCATGTCACTACTTCCTTCTGAGCCTTAACCCTTTGGAGTCCTAAACCACACTTAAGCTAGCTGCTGCCAGTGATGGTGGCCACGCCTCTAGTGATCTAGTAAATATAAACACCAGATTTCCTGCTTAAAATATCAAGACCTTTTCTCCCTTCCATTCTGCCTTTTGAATTTTAGAAATAATTAAACTTTTCTGGGCAGTAATGTTTTTTTTAGGGAAATATCTAAATTCTACACACTGAAAATGTGGCTGGAGACTGTGAAATAAACTCACTTTGTCTAAAATTTAAAAATAAATATAAGCAAAAGTAATCTATGGTGACAAAAATCAGAAAGTGGTTGCTCAGGGCCAGGGAATGACTGGGAAGAAGCAGGAGAAAACTTTCTGGGGTGACAGAGATGTCCTCTATCTTGAGAAGGACACAGTCAGACTATACACAAGATCTGTGCATCTCACTGTTTGTAAACTGTATCTTTTAAAAACAATCTAAATACTCATGCAGAAAATTCAGATTTTAAAATTCTCATCCAAAGAAGGGACTTGAACTGCAGTTCAGCTGATGAAAGGCAATGACCAAACTCAGAGATCGTTCAAAGTCAAGCTACACATTTCTGTTCCAACTACTCATGAGAATAATACCCACTAGACCAGAACTTGTGTATATGGAGGGCAAGTGAAGAGCTTCCTTTCAGGATATGCTGATGAATGGATTCTGTCTTAAAATAGGAAAGAAAGTGTTATTTAAGAACTGTGTACACTCCTATGATAACATATCCACCACTCTCCATGGTCTACTAAAATGCATTTAGAATTTAATAACAGAACTTCATCCTAAAGACCACAGAGAACTTAAGATGATAAGGAAAGTAAGCTTGAACACAGTGCAGTAATTATGTTTTTAGATTTTTATTTTCTGTATTATTCTCCTATAAAACTTGGGTGTGTGTAACATTCTGCCCACTGCATTCCATATCTGGTAACACAGTCTTGACAAAAAACAAGAAGAGTACTGAAAAGGAATAAAAAATTGGCTCTCCTCTGGCTGATAAGCACATGATGTTGGCTCAGGAACCATAGGTGAGTAGGAAGACAAATTGGTTAAAGACACTGCTCTGTTAGGGCTTATCACAAGAGGAGGGGGGGAGAAGAGGGCAAATTTAGAGTTTAAGTTACAGCTAGAAAGGGAAGACAAATTTCTCACCTCTTTCAGCAAAGTGCATTGCATGATAAATTTTAGCATATGATCATAAAAAGGTCCAGTATAGAATCTGGCATACTGATAAAGGGTAGCTGTGTAAGAAAACACTATGTTCCATTACTAATGAAAGACCCACAGGAGACTGACTGTCCCTCTCCTTAGTGATGGTCATACATACCAAATCTGGCTTCACTCGGTGAGTCAGGGGAAAGGAGAGCCACATAGAGTACAAAGTGGTGAGCACTGTGGACAGCCAGGACTGCTGAACCTCCCGGCTTCTGGGAATGCGGTGAATAAAGTATTCGGGAAACTAGAAGGAAAATAGTAACAATCCAAGTCAACCGGGCCATTGATAACCAAGGTAAACACAGCAACAGTTAATGCTTGTAGACACAGGTCATGCTTTATTTAAAATTTTCATTCTAGGGGCGCCTGGGTGGCGCAGTCGGTTAAGCGTCCGACTTCAGCCAGGTCATGATCTCGCGGTCCGTCAGTTCGAGCCCCGCGTCGGGCTCTGGGCTGATGGCTCAGAGCCTGGGGCCTGTTTCCGATTCTGTGTCTCCCTCTCTCTCTGCCCCTCCCCCGTTCATGCTCTGTCTCTCTCTGTCCCAAAAATAAATAAACGTTGAAAAAAAAAAATTAAAAAAAAAAAATTTTCATTCTAACTACTTGTAAATTAAGTTACAAAGCCCTTCCCATGCTTTATATGACACACATCACCAGGTTATGACAGAAAAGTTCCTAAATATCATTAAAAATGTTAAAGTTGGTGTTGACAATAAGTTGGGATAAATTTTCTACAAAATATGTTTTAGGCAAAGAGGTTAACATGCTGATACACAAATTGTTCTTACAAACCAACATGTAAGGCAAATAATCTAATACCAAGATGGCCAAAGGAGATGGACAGAGAACCCCAAACAGAAGAAACTCAAACAGCCAATAAACACAAAAAGATGGTTAATAAGTAAACATAAAAGAAAGCAATAAATCATTTTTTACTTACCCAATTGTCAAAGACCATGGTTACCCAGTGTTTTTTGAGGGTGCTGGGAAATAGACACTTACATTCCCTGGTACAACTTTTGCTTACAGCTTTTTGTGAGGGCAATCCAAAAATATCTATCAGAATTTTAAGTGTGTCTACTTTTGATCCACATTTCTGTTTCCAGAAATATATCCCACAGATTCACCTACATGCTTATTCACTGTATCATGCATTGTATTTGTGGAAATCAGAGACAGCCCAAATATCCTCCAATAGGAAATGGAGATGTTCACAACAAAATATATGAAGATAAATTAACAAATGACAGATTTATATGAGCTTACATGGAAGATGTGCCAAGCTAAATTGTTAAAAAGAATATGCAAGTGGCAGGACAGTATGTTTAATACGGTCCAGGGTGTATTAACAAATAACAACACATGTGTGTTGGTATACACAGATGTACACATATTCGTATCTGCTCAGAGAAAATCTGGAACTATTCACCATAAACTGCAAAGAGGGGATATTTTTATTTTCCAGGTCATGTATGTCCACACTTAAAATTTGCAACAAGCATGTACTGTTACTTTCATAATAAAAGAAATGAACATTTCTCCTTGAATCAAAGTTCTTGGTATAGTTGTTATCTTTTGCTATGTAACAGATTACCTCCAAACCCAGTAGCTTGAAACAACAAATATTTTTGTTTCTAACTTTCTGGGGGGTCAGGAATCCAGAAGCGGTTTAGCAGGGTTATTATGGTTTGGAATCTCTCATGAAATTGAAGTCAAGTTGTTGGCTGGGGCTGCAGTCATCTGACGGCTTGACTGGGGCTGGAGGATCCACTTCTAAGGTGGCTCACTCACATGGCTGGCAATTTAGTGCTGGTTTTTAGCAGAAGATCTTACTTCTTTGCTACATGGACTTTTCCATAGGGCTACTTGGGTGTTCTCATTACACAGCAACTAGCTTCCCAAAAGCAAGTGATTCGAGAGAGGGAAAGGCAGACACCACAATGTCTTTTATGACCTAACCTCAGAAGTCACACTTTGTCATTTGCACAAAGTCCTACTGGTTACATAGGTCAACCCTATTTAATATGAAAGGGACTACACAGGGGGCTTGAAACCCTGGGGGTTTCTTGGAGCTTGGCTACACAGGTTAAGTCAGACAGTAAAGGACTAAGTATTTAATACACTCTTCTCCCCATCCCCCTATTGGCTTAGAGGTACAATATACTCCTTGAGAAAATAGAAAAGGCTTTTCCTAAACTAGTGGAAGACATACAATTATTGGTCCTGAGACTGTGTGTTTAGAAAAAGATATGAAATTGTGTCTGGAGGCTTTTGTTGAGCCTCCAGTATGAGCCTCCAGTATGAGCCTTCCTCATACTCCAGGAAGGCATGAGTATAGTTCTTATATATACTGCACAAAATGCAAATGTACTACACATGTGACTACTTTGTTTCACATGTGACTGTAAAGACTATTTCCTCCTCCTTTCATGTTACACCAGTGGAGAAGGAGAGATCTGGATTCAATATATTATTCACTATTTCTATTTATTCATCATTTATTAAACCAACACTGTTTTTCCTTCCAAAGGATTAAAGTACTAAATGTTGAACTAGAAAATAATACCGAATAGTTCCCAAACTACAGAGCAAACAGGGAGCAGTAAATAACCAAGTGGGGACAAACCTGTGAGGTGTTTTCTTTGAGATCTGTGCTTGCCTAATTTATGATTATTAATTGGAAAACACATAACTGGCAAAACCGTACTATGAGCCAAAATCCCTCATCAGAAAACTTTTGGGTCAGAAGTATTTTTAACAGGTAATATGGGGCATCCTTGGAAGTTTGGGGGAAGTAACCAAACATATTAATATCTCTGCAGCAAAACATGAATATTCACACTAACAAGGATAAATAAAGACTATAAGCCTTAGGCCAATTCAAATCAGGTTTTGCTGCCAAAGGTGTGACAAACTTCAGATCCCCTCCATCCCCCAGTTTTCATAACTTTTTGGTAATTTAGATATGGGATTGTGGAACTTGTACTGCAAAACACATTTGAATCCAATAAGATGTCATTGCTACTATTACAGCAAAAATAACCCAGTAGGGTCTCATTCTAAAGGTTTTTTGGATGTTACTTCCCAGTTTTGAGGCCTGATCTCCGTATCTATAAAAATTTCTTCAAAAATGCATGGGTGTTTATAATGTCCCTTGAATCTCTTAAAGCTGCAAGCATATAACTTTGTAAAGAAGCAATGTGCAATATTTCTGGATATTTTTAGTGTCTTGAGGGGCTGGAGGCAGTTTGACTAAGGCTCTAGCAGCCCAACTCCTCAGATTCCATCTGCGCTCCAGAGGGGCAAACACACAGGCCTGGTAGGGAGGGGTTTTTCAAGGGCGTCTGTCTGGGTCTGAAGACGGCAGTCTCAGACTAGGACATGGAAAAAGAGACTACATCTCATCCCAGAAAGCAGCTTGAAGAAGCAGAGAAGATGGGTTTAGGAAGTCTTGTCCATTCTCAGAGGAGGAACAGAAACTAGTAGTGGGATGTTCTGGGGTGGAGACTGAGGGACTTCCAAGACGGAAACTAGAAAACAGGCCTGAGGGTGAAAAACAAGGCTAGTGACCAGCATGATGGCCTCTGCTTCTGGAGGTGCATGCAAGAAGCCTGACCTCAGCCTCCAGATCAGATGCCAGGCTGAGGAGCGGAGTCCCAGTTCCACTTGTGGCTGGAGCTAACTGGGCCAATGATCACACACCTACAGTGGCCGATCACCCAGTTTGCAGAGGAGAGTCCCAGTATAATTATTAACAGTGCCTCTTCTGCTCTCAGAAATGTCCCAGTTGAAATGATAAACTATGTAGTGACCCATAGGGCAGGACAATGAGTAGGTTCTTCCAAGTCACAGGGAAAGAAATTTATTCAGAACAGCAGGAGGCAACATGATGGGAGAATCTGCATTACCATTAAGGATAAGAGTGTAAGTGGTAGCTGGGAAGAAAGCCAAGCTGAAAGTTCTGTCAGTGAGATAAACAGGAAAAGAGTCAGGTGATGATGAACTCGGGGAAGGACAGTGATGAGGAGCTAGACAAGGGATCAGAACCATGACCCTGACTGGCAGGGACAGGACAGTCCACAGAGTCCACAGCTCTATACTGGAGAGGCCCTCCAGCTCCAGATCCCATCCAAATCTTGCCTACATTATCATTTTTTTGATAAGAAGTTCAGATAATTGGAAATCCTACCCAAAAGATTTCTCTCTAAATCCAAGTCTCTCACCACCCATTCCCCCACTACAGCAGGCCAGTTCTCCTTAGACACACCTTCCCGACTAACCTTTCTAAGATACCCCCACCCCACGTGTACCCGGACTCTTCCTTCCCCCATGGACAGGCTTGCTCTACGTTTTTGTTTTTGTATTTTGGGCTTTTTTTTTTTGAGAGAGAGAGAGAGAGAGAGAGAGAGAGAAGCAGGGAGGAGGAAAGAGAATCTTAAGCAGGCTCCACTATCAGCAGGGAGCCTGACAGAGGGCTCCATCTCATGAACCGTGAGATCATGACCTGAGCCAAAATCAAGAGTCGGGTGCTTAACCAAATGAGTCACCCATGCCACTCTACTGGCATACTATATACTTATTTATTTACTACCTGTCTGCCCCATTAGAATATAACTTACCTGAGGATGCCAGGAAATTTAATCACTGCAATCTCAGCGCTTGTGAAGAGTACCTGGTTTACAGTTGATGCTCAGTATTTATTGAATGAGTGATTCAATGTTATTTATTGCATGTTAATAGATATTAATCCAATCTTCTTGTCACCTAGCTGAGGTATATTTAGACGGACGATATAAAAGGGCACAAAGACAGTGATTTCAGAGTGCACCTTTAGGGCCTTATTTGTAGGGGCCACTCAGTAAACAGATTAAAATGAATGGAATTCTTGGGGCTAGAGAAAAAACCTGAGCAAAGCGGGGGACTGGAAGTTTATAAAGAGCCAGAGCCAGGAGGCACCAAGTTCTAAGGGCTTGGGGAAACAGGAGGGAGAATGAGAATGAACCAAAGACCAATGCCCTCTTCCCTAACAATGTGTCCCAGGTAGAGAGCCTAGACTGCTCTCTATGAAACTGACCACTCACAAGGGCCTCAAGAAATGTCTCAACCTTTGTGGGTCCTCTCCCTAGAAAACAGATCCATGAGAGAAGAGTGTCCCCAGAGCTTTGAGGTCTGAGCATATAAGGGAAGGGAGCCTGTTAGGCTAGACAAGAACAGCAACCCATTCTGCACCTGACACTACTTGGAAAATTCTATGCCTTCAGTTTCGGTATTATACCTTCTACACGGGTGTGTATTGAAGTGGATGGGAACCTGGGCCATTTTGGTAAAAACAGGGCTCTCAGATTAACTATGCTTGACACACAGAAACTGGTGCTAGGGTATTTGATGTCCCATATTGCCTAAAGGAAACACTAAGGGTCAGGCCATGGAAAAATCTTGAGAGGTTTTTTTGTTTTTTGTTTTTTACATATAAAATAATCAAATACATGAAGAAATCAACAAGGAAAAATTATTAATAGAAAGATTGTATTTTGGTTTTAACAAAAGTTCCTTTGAAGACAAAAGAATGGGATGGAGTTTCAGAGAGCGACAGTTCAGGCCTGGCTATGACCTTTGGCCAGACATTCTCAGGGATTGGGGCATCTGGAGAAATCCAAATGAAGGCATCCTCACAGACATAACTATTTTTGTTAGTCTGTACCTTTGCCTTGAGGGAAATGTCCCTGACCCTCTTTTATGTCCTACTAATGGGATGCAGGACACAAAGGAAGCCTCATCCATCATTTTACCACCCCTACCCCTCACCTCTAGACCCAATATTTAGTTTAGGAGAGGCCACACAACCCAAGCAGGGTCAGTGTTCCCTGGATCCTGGACCCAAGAAAAGTAATTCCTTTGAAAGACACTGTGGGATGTTAAACTGGCTCTGAATCCATTCCACTGGGGACATGAAATGCATACTTCAGTGTTCCTCTATTCACTAGGCTTTTCTATAATGACTCAAAAGTATTATCATATTTGCCACCAAAACATGCTATTCCGCATTCCCAAGCCAGGAATCGACAAAGGAACAGCAAAATCTATCATAAATAAATTTCCTGGTTATATATGAAGATCATGAAAATATACACTGGCGTTGGCAGGGACGGAGGGTGGGGCACCTGCTCCTGTGGCTCCTTCTTCTAAAACCTCTACACACATTCCATATCTAGCTACTTATTCCCAACATCCCTGCTATTCTTGGTCCAAACTATGACCATCTCTCACCATGACTACAATAACCTCTCAACT
The DNA here is from genome assembly GCF_028749965.1 of Puma concolor. Taxonomy (NCBI): domain Eukaryota; kingdom Metazoa; phylum Chordata; class Mammalia; order Carnivora; family Felidae; genus Puma; species Puma concolor. The sequence goes on from NC_141674.1 coordinate 81,188,332, forward strand.
CATCTCTAACTCTCCTCTGGCTCCCCTACACTTTATTCTCTACAGAATCACCAGAGATTATAATGTATAGCAGATCTTTCCTTTCATTCTCCTGCTTAAAACCCTCCAAAGGCTTACCAATGCACTTGGGATAAAATCCAAATTTCTGACAACTGTCTCTGAGGTCCTGTGTAACCTGGGCTGCCTTATCTCTCTAATGGTTCCTTGTTCACTCACCAACCACATCAGCCTTCTTTCTTGTTGTGTGAATACGTCAAATACATTCCTTCCTGAGGGCCTTTTCGGTTCATTCTGAGTGGTCTACCGTGCTCCCTAGATTGGATCAATCCAGGTCTTGCTTGAACATTACCTCCTCAGAGAGGAGGCAGGCTCCCCACGTGCCCCTCCCCCGATACACGGTCACCCTCCACCACACTGTCTTATTTTGCCATCTTCACAGAATTACTCATACTTCCAATTAACTTGTTTGTTTGTGTGTTTGACTGGTGTCTGCCTCTCTCTTCAGAACACAAGCTCCATGAGAGGAAAGGATTTCATCTTGCTCACTGCTGTAACCCCACTGTGCAGAACGGTGTTTCATACATCATGGGTGCTCAGTCAATACCTGCTGAACAGATAAATGACTGTCACTACAGTTTCTAGAAGTCCAGTCTGTGGTCTATGCTGGATAGGATGCTGACTCTTTACCTTGTAACATCTCAGGATTGTAAGAGACCAACTAATCCAACCTCTCCACTTCACGGATGAGAAATCTGAAATCTCCCAAGGTGACACCGCCAGCAAGTGGTAGAACAGGTCTTCCATGTGCCCTGAAATATGCTCCTGACTCACCCTTCTAAAGGCCCTTCTTTGATCTCTGCACCTCAGTTCTGAGGAATACATAATGAGCTGAACCAACTTCCCATGGAGCCGTGTTCCCTGCCTTCTGTTGCTTCTATATATAGCCAGCTACCCATTCTGACCCATTTTCTTTTCCTTCTCTGTTCTTCAACTCACCTACCCTCTATATCTACAGCCTCCAACCCACAGAGCTTGCCTGCTTCCCTGGCTCTGTGGGGACTGAGCTCCCTGCGCCCTCCGGTCACCTTCTCCTTCATACCCTGTTCTGTGCTGTAGGTTTGGCATACCAGCCCCAACTACCACTGTTACCAAGGTGTCCTTCCCGGCCTCCAAGCCTTTTTGGTAAAAACAAACAAAAAACCCCCAAGAAAACAAACAAACAAACAAACAAAACAGAGTAAAAATACAGGGACTCAGAAATCCTCAGAGTTTTTGTTGAACCTTAGCAAGTCCTGTTGTTTTGCTATTGCTCCTGCCTGGTAGCCAACTGGGTTACATAGAAAGTATATTCTACTTGAGTCCTTTTTTTTTTTTTTTTTTAATGTTTATTTATTTTGAGAGAGAGAGAGACAGAGAGAGAACGTGAGCAGGGGAGGGGCAGACAGAGACGGAGAGAGAGAATCCCAAACAGTCTTTAAGCACTGTCAAGCTCAGAGCCCAGTGTGGGGCGTGATCTCACAAACTGCTAGATCATGACCTGAGCCAAAATCCAGAATCGGATGCTTAACTGACCCAGGCACCCCGAGTCCTTTCTTTCTGTGCAGTTCTATGTGTATATCCTGCAGTGTGTGCATTTCTTGCAACATGATTTGGTCTCTTTCACGCAACTGGCAGTAATATAAAAGACAAAGAAGTGAGATTCTCTCTCTCCCTTATTCTCTCTGCACCATATCTTAGAAAAAGACACATACTAGTTAGTGAAACCTCCTTTTCATCCATCTATCTAAACGTCCTAATTAAGAAGGGGCAGAGGCCACGTGCTATAGTACTGTATGTATACCCACAGAGCTTCCCAGTGTTTCCTACACAAGCTTGACTGGCGCCTAACTAGACATAGAGTGGCAAGACAGCCAAGAAAGGGAGAATGTTTACTAAAAAAAATAATAATAATAAAGTAGAGAAATGGATTTTTTTTTCCTCAGTCTCTAGTTTGTCTGAAATTATGTGAAACACTGAGTTAAATGCTAATAGTATATGACAACTTGTAACTTTCAAAGTATCTTCCAGAATTACATCACTGCTAAAACCCACAAACATATCTGGCTTTAGATCTGTGACAACCTAAATAGAAGTTTATAGTGATTTAGATGGAAATAATTCCACCAAGGAATCCAGATGGCATCATAAACCACAACAGAGCAGATTAAGTGGTCTATGAAGTCATTCTCTGCTGTTACCACACACTGAAATGTACAATATGTTTATTATTTAATGAATGCCACACTATTGCAGAATCTTGGAAACAAGACAAAACTAAAACGGTAAAATTTCATTCAACCAAAAAGGGTTTCAGCTTTCTTTTATAACCGTTTTCTTAACAATGCAAAGTATAATGTACATACTGAAAGAAAACTATGTTGGATGGCTCTATCATTCTGAAATCAAGATGACCATAATTCACTGTACACACAAAAATGTCCTTATGTGCATGTCCTTTAAGTACTTGGTAGGTGCTCACTTCATGGTAGCTGATGAAGGAGCGAAGGGGCCAAGGGTCCCAGACTGGGTCTTGCTGATAACCAGTTCTGTCACCTTGGGTAAGTCAACTTCTCTAGACCTCAGTCTTTCACAAGGAGGCCTTGCAAGATCAGGATCCTCAACTAGCCACCATGATTCTACAACTGGCCCTCAAGTCGAACTCATCAAAGACAAGCAAGGCTGATGCTCCCTGCTTGTCCCATGGCTTTCAAGCCACTCCTCACTTCACCTTTAGAAGCATTCCACTCCTGGAGGTCAGGGCAGCAAGGAAATAAAAAAAGTCATTTGTTCTTAAAACAATTATGGGACTCTGGCCACTCAAATTTTTAATGTCCTTTGTAATGAATATTAGTTGTCCTCTTCTCAGCCTCTTACTGCCCCCTTCTTTTGCCAACAATAACCAATTTTCTTTTGGGTAACTCACTCCTCTCACACTCTCAGGCACAGTTTTGGTGGGATGTTAGCCCCTGTCTCCTTCAGTTCCAAACCTCTAGTACCATGAGAAGGCCTGGAATGGCTTAAGCAACATGGGAATAACCCTCATCCCTGGCCACAATGACTGGCTGAAAGACAGGGCTATAATCCAGCTGAAGACCATGAGACTGGAGACATTAGGAATTTGCTAGAGTTTCTGGGAAAAAGCAGTTTCCTCTCTCTCTATCTTCTACACGTTGTAAGAGACCTTTTTCCCTGCAGGCTAGTGCAAAGATAGAAAGCCAGGAGGTACTACTGGGTTTTGCAACCCTGAGGGGAGAGCATAGCTGCTGGAGCCAGCACTGTGGGGAGCCTGATGGCGGTGAGGCTGCAGAAGATAGAGCAGACAGACATTGACCATCGCTAGTGAAATTGCTGGGCACGTGGACCAAGTCTCACCCAGAAATAAGACTGAATTTTTCCCCTTTGCAAGTAAACAAATTCCTCTTAGTGCTCAAGCCAGTTTTAAGTTTAGTTTTATGTCACTTGCAACTTAAACACCCTTCCTTTTAGCTTTAAAACGATATGAATGTTTAAAAAATTTAAAAAAAGGGGGGGGCGCCTGGGTGGCTCAGTCAGTTAAGCATCCAACTTTGGCTCATGATTCATGATTCATCATCGGCTCATGATTCATCCGATCTCACAGTTCATGAGTTCAAGCCCCGCATTGGGCTCTGTGCTAACAGCTCAGAGCCTGGAACCTGCTTCAGATTCTATGTCTCTCTTGCTCTCTGCCCCTCCCCTGCTCACACTCTGTTTCTCTCTAAAAAATAAATAAACATTTAAAATAAATAAATAAATAAATAAATAAATAAATAAATAAATAAATGTAAGACTATTTCCCTTTTTTACAAAAGAGAATATATCAATATCATAGATGAACACTGAATTGCAGTGCTGTGTTTTTCATTTCATTCATTAAATACCTACCAGGTGACAGGAACGGGGCTGGAAACACATGGGTGAGGAAGGCATTCATAAGGAATTCAGTAGAGAGTAGCAGAGCAACACAGAAAAACTAGCAATTGCAATCAAAGAGCGTAATACAAAAGGAGATATAAGTATTAAATATAATGTTAGCACCTAGTAAGAAATGATGCACTATACTTTGAGAAGCTAAATCAGGCTTTATGGAAGAGATACTTGATCTCACTTCTTGGCAGGATGTAAAATTTACCAGGGATAGCAGAGGGGGGAAAAAGGGTCTTCCAGACATGTTCAGAGCAGTGACACATGAAATTGCATGAAATTTGGGGGGAACTGTTTGGTATACAAGGAGCACAGGAGAGAACAGCAGAAAATGGAGCTAGGGAGGCAGGGCCTTCAAAGCCATGCTGAGGAGCATGTACACGAAGCTAAAGGCAATGAGGAATCCTTGGAGGATGATGAGAGCAATGTGACCACATCTGCATTCAGGAACCACCACTCTGGCAGAAGGGGTGGGGCTCCCCCAGAAGCAGATCCCTGAAATATATCAGGAGAACGATGTCCAAGGCCTAAAGGATACTTGCAGCACTGAGGTGAAGGAATGGAGAGGGCCAATGGTGGGAAGGAGGGACTTAGGGAGGCTGGAGAGTTTGGGGTGACTCTCAGGTTTTTAGGTGGGGTGAATGGTGAAAGGGGAAACAGGCTGAGAGCATATCATTATTCATTATGGTCTGGTTTTCAGCATAATTTTATGAGTCAGTAAAACAGTAAGTATAAAATGTATCAATGTTAGAAGATATTACAGATAATTTTTAGGTTGAAATGGGGCAGATGGGTTTGTACCTAAAATGGGGCAATGGGTTGACCTGGCAGGTACACAGAATAAGATAACCTACGAATCCATGAAAAGGGAGCACTCAGAAATGCAGGTTCTAGGCAGGCACCAGAGGGCCCTACCTGGAGCAGCAGCCTCATTTGTCTTTCGTAAGTCAGGCTTGAGAGCCAGTTGTGGGGATCACGGAGGCTTTCTGAGGACCCCCTGATCTCGTCCAGGCCTCTACTTCACAGTAAGAGAATGAGGTCTGGAGAAGCTACCTCCCCTGGTTATCAGCAGGACCCAGTCTGGAACCCATGGCTCCTCCACCCACAGGTCACTCGGTGGCACTTCCTCATCAGCTGCCATGAACTGAGCATCTATCTGGTCCTTGACAGACAAGTAGACATGCCTCTGCACTCATCACTTTCACTTCCCGACCATGATCTGCCCTTTGGTCAATCCTGAAACTGAAAGTACAATAGTCAACCTCATTAGTTGCGTGGCTTGGAATTATGTTATGCCTGGCATGATTCTAACTACCAGCTCCATAATTATTTCCTGGTGCCTAATGGCTAAAAGGCACGAAAGAACCTTCGTTTATGCAAAAGGAAGGACAAAGGGAAAGAGGCCACATCCTGATTTTATGACAACAACGATGACAAATTATTGTATGCTCGGGACCATAACATAAGTATACATTAAAAAAATATGCTTTATGTAAATGTTTACATGTAAACATTGGTTATTAGAATGTCTCTAATTCACTTCAAAATGGAAAGGAGCAGCACTGTATTCTACACTGCTACTGGCTCTGCATGTTGTAAGAACCCCACATATATTAAACTGGCACAGGCATTCTGGGCACATGATCAGAAAGTCGAACAACTGCAATGTTATTCATAGTTTCTTCAATTCCATCAATTCAGAATCTGATGCAGAGAAAGTTTAACCTGACTTGCCTTTGTTGTAGAGATGGAGAATGGGATAGTTAAGATTTAGGAAAGAATTTAAGAGACTCAGCTATTTAAAATACTTCAGAACCGGGGCGCCTGGGTGGCGCAGTCGGTTAAGCGTCCGACTTCAGCCAGGTCACGATCTCGCAGTCCGTGAGTTCGAGCCCCGCGTCAGGCTCTGGGCTGATGGCTCGGAGCCTGGAGCCTGTTTCCGATTCTGTGTCTCCCTCTCTCTCTGCCCCTCCCCCGTTCATGCTCTGTCTCTCTCTGTCCCAAAAATAAATAAAAACGTTGAAAAAAAAATTTTTTTTAAAAAAATAAAAAAAATAAAATACTTCAGAACCATGTATACATCTACCTGATAACAGCATTTTGAAAATACTCATCTATTCACTGAAACAGCCACATCAGGATCTCTGTTTGCAATAAACTACCAACATTTTATTTTGGTATTTCACTCATTTATAATGGCCTTCACCAAATTAGACGTATTCTTTATACCTATAATTGAATGCAGTCAAGATCCACTCTAAAGAGGAAAAGTGTTTATATAGATTAATCACACTCTAAAAATGAATACCACGAGTTTAACAGAATTCACAAACTGAAACGAAACTCACGATTGCAACTATATAATTTACAAAAGTATTTCTTTCAGGATTGCTTGGGAATTGTGAAAGAGAATGAGCAGATGCATTAGATTTAGAAGTTTCAGTACGTTATAGCCAACTTCAGCCCACTCTGTGAAGTCAGCACCCCACCTTGTGGAAAATAGTAGGTGTTGTTGAATGGAAGCACGCCATGTTAATTTCAGAGGCCATGCTTGATAAATCCTGCAACCACCAAATTGCCACTGAGTTATACACATACGTAGAATAAAAGATACAAAACAAAATATTTCTATTTATTAAAGTAGCAGAAAACTAACGTGTTTCCAAGATACAAGTATACCCGTCCCAAAAGACTGGTCCTTATGATATGTGTTTGGGTTATTTAGAAAATAAATATTTCCTATGCATAGATTACTATTTCCACAGGTGCTTTTACTACTTCTTAGTTTGTTTCAAAACATAACTTTAATTGTTTTCTAATTGTAACTTAGAAAATACAGAAAAATGTTCAAAGACAAAAGCAAACATCAACCATTATTCACAACCAATAGATGGTCCCTCTACCCTCTGCACAAACTTAAAAAAATATTGGGTCACTTAAATCCTTTCTGTAACTGAAAGCATTCTAAGATGACCTCAGGTTTCTAAAACTGAAATAATTTTTTATCTTTTAATTTCACCAACTTCTTTCCCAATCTCCTGTCATGGTTCAAAAACACACCCACCATTTGTCCGAATGTGTCCTGTGTTTTCCAATTTCCTAGCCCTGAGATCTCTCCTTCCCCTGTATTCAAAGCACTTACTTTTTTTTTTTAATCAAAGCTATATAAATAAATATATGTATACACACACACACACACACACACATATATTTGTATGTATGCATGTGTGCACACACACACGGTTTTGAAGTTTCCTATGAGACTCTCAGTTTGGTCAGACACCTGAGGTAATTCATCAACATTACTGGTTTCTTGGAAGCATCCTTTCTGGAGCTCTCTGTCCCCCTGCTCAACTTCCAACTCCCAACCAGTTGTTCTCTAGGCCTGCTGTATGTGGTGGTCTTCATATGGAAACTCCCTTCACTGCCATCCTGAAAATTTCCTTCATTTCTCTTCTGGGCTGGAACCTAGATTCTAGGACCACAGTCTTCCTCCTTCTTAGGTCCTCCTTGTTTTGGTGGAGCACATCCTCTATGAAACGTCGTATGGGAACTGGTGTGAGGATTGCTCTAATCATTATTCTGAATGCCACTTGGACTCCGAACGTGACTCATTTTCCTTCGCTTTTTGGAAATTTTATCTTTAGTTCTGAAATTGCATGATGATATATCTTCTGTGACTATAGTTTTACTGGGCTGGGGATATTCCTTTAGTTTGAAGGTCACATCCTTTAGTTGTAGGCATTTTTCTTGGGTGATTTTTTTTTTTTTAATGACACCTGCCTGTGTTATTGTTCTTTCTGGATAGTAGCCTTCCAACATCCAGTTTGATTATCTAATTTTATTATCTTTTCTCTGTTGGTTTTATCTTTTCGTTCCGCTTTATACCAGAATTCTTCAACATGATCTTCCAATATTTTCATTTTTTTATTCCTACATCAAAATTTTAATAGGCAAGGATCTTTCTAGCTATATGAGGTTTTTTTAAAAAATGGATATCATTCTTTATTTAAAGACACAATGTCCTTTCATTTCCCCGAAGATACTGTTTTCCTTTAAGCCCTTCCCCTATGCCCTGGCTCATGATTTGCCCTTTCCCCTGATTCCTTTTCGCAAAGTTGCTTCCTCAAATAGTTTTGCTTTTTTCTTATGTTGAGACTTCCCTCCAATGTCTGTAACTGTGGATGTCGGTTCATGCCAGTGATTCTCAGGATGGGGGTGGATTTCTCCCCCAGGGACATTCAAGCAAGGTCTAGTCTTCAAGACTGGCGGGGGCGGCTTGGGCGGGGGGGGGGGGGGGGGGGGTAGTGGTGAGGGGCTAGGAAGACAGGGATTCTACTGGCATCTAGTGGTTGAGGCCAGAGATGCTGCTTAATTAACATCCCACAATGCCTCCTCACACGATTTACCTGACCTCAAATGTCAATAGTGTCGAGGCTTGGAAACCCTGGTTCATACTAAAGAATGAGGCATTAAAAGGCAGACTCGAAGCTCTATGCCCTGGGTAGGGTTGTCAAGGGGAAGATAAAAATAGTCATAGTGAAATAGCCATTTCACTGGGGGAAATCCTAAATATCAGAATCTATACTTCTATTCTCCTGAGCAAATCAGTTTTCTGAAAGCTAATCTTCAATCTTGTGCCTGGGGGAAATAAATGTAGCATTCTGGGAGCTTATTGGAAAGGAGATCTAAGGGGTGCATATTGGGGGGACAAGGAGTAGTTAACTGTTCACTCTCCTTACATCTTCTGTTCACAGGGCAGTGTCTATCCAAAATATGGCTGGGTGTTCCCAGAGCCAAAACCTTTTTAGTTCAACCTCTCCAGGGGTAAATGTTGGGTTTTCTACCATGATAGGGTAGAGAGTCTACCTGGTCTATAGGCAGATTTCAACCAAGAGGCCTCGTTTCAGCCCCAATTTGTACTCCGGCCTCCAGAGGTAGCACTGCCCAGGGGTACTTTGATTAATTAACTAGCACTACCCAATGACACTTCACTTGTTAATTAATTCTGAAGGTTGCCAGTATTTGTGCTTACGCCTCTCTTACTGCACAAAACATTTCTTGAGGCAAAAGGGCACTTCCTTTCCTTATTTGAGTTCTTTGTAAAACTTGGTCCAAATTTTGCACATAGAAGCTAATCAACCAACATCCACTTTCGATTTTCAAGAAGGATTTTACCTTGGGGAAGCTGCAACTTCTAGGAGCTGTTCTGCCCATCTCAAACAAAGAAGAGCCTATTACACAAATGCCAGTACTGCAGCCTCAGCAAGGTGCTTGGTGAATCAAATCTTTAAATAAAAACACTCTCCAGGTGGAAAGACTGCTCTCAAGCCATATAAAGCCTTCTCAAGTCAGGAGAGGAAAATTATCCTTAGCAAGGATCTATGTTTCTAAATAAGAAATGAGACCGCTTCTCGTCACCCTCCCCACACGGATTAGTATGTGTTACAACATACTAGGAATGTCCCCTCTGGCAGCCATTCTGAAGATCGGCCCTCGGGCCTCCATGGAGCAGTGATGCAGGGTGCCACCACTCCATGTTCAGCGGTGCACTGCCACCTGGTGGGAGCAGGAGGGGTAACAGCGACACGGCTGAGGAGGCCGCACAGTACAAGGATGCAAGTCTTTCAACACCTGGAAGGGCTCTCGGGGACCATTTCTAAAGGCTGAAGGACCTTTTCGGTTGGGAGAGAGGGAGAGGAAAGAGAAAAAAAGGGACAGAGCGCAAGGGCGCAGGACTCAGGAAATAGTTTTGAATCAGTGCAGGGAGGGCCCGTGCAGTCCCTCTGACTCCCAGGGTGCCTGTAAGTTCTTCAGGGCAGAGGCTGTTGACTCTTTTAGGTGGTGCGAAATGTTGTTTACAAAGACACTGACACACAGGGATGCTCCACCTACAGAGTTCCCCAGGTCAGTGATGACAACTTAATTCTTAAAATTGCTCAGACCCAAAGTTTTGTAGTTCTGCTTGATTTCTCTCTTTTCTTCACATTTCTCTCTTTTCTTCATATCCAATCTGTCAGGAAATTCTATTAACTCTATTTTTAAAAAAATATCCAGAGTCCAACCATTTCCCCCATTCCTACCCCTTTCGGTGCAAGCCACACCACGTCTTTTGTGCACTGATTCAACCGCCTCCTCAGTGGTCTCCTTGCTTTCATCCTTTGCCCTTAGTCTATCTGTACAGAGTGATCGGTTTAAAACCGCTCCCCATTTCCCTCAAAGTAAGACAGAGAGTCCTTACAGTGGCTGATGAGGCCCTATATCATCTGGCCCCTGCACCAACCCCTCTTATCTCCTCTCTAGAGCCTCCCTCCTCTGACTCCCCTCCAGCTACCAGGATTCTCTGCTGTTTCCCCAACATCCAGGAATGCCCCACTCTATGGCTTTTCCAGAGACTATCCCTTCTGCCCAAAGCCCTTTTTTCCCAGGTATCCCCATCTTCTTTAAGGACCTACAAGCAACTTCAATTTTTTTCTTCCCTGTCAGAATTCCCAATCCCACTACCCCTGTGCAATCTTCCCACAGCACTGACCGCCTTCTAACAAGCTTTAAGATTTTTTTATTTACTATGTCCAGTGTTACTGTCTTTCTGATCCAGCTCACATTCAGTAAGCTCCATGATGGCAGGAATTTTTTTGGTATGTTTTGTTCATGGGTGTATCCCAACTGCCTATAATAATGCCTGGTCAATGGAAAGCAAATATTTATTGTTGAATAAACAAAGTTTAAAAAAAGAAGGAAAACATTAGAATTCTGACTACTATTGCATTATGAATTTTGTAAAACTGAAAATCTTTCCTTTAAAAAAAAGATTTCATTTTAAGTAATCTCTACACCCAAATTGGGGCTCAAACCCACAACTCTGAGATCAAGAGTCGCATGCTGTACCTACTGAGCCAACCAAGGGACCTGGAAAAGTGAACATCTTTGTAAAAGATTAAACATCAGAAACCTGTTTCTGTATTTATTCCTGTCATATTTAACATCTATGGATATGAATAGAGGGCATAACAGGTTTTACTTAGTGACCAGAACAACAACTGTTTGGGATATCTCTTCTATTTGTCTCTGCCCCACGTGATATTTATACTCTTTAATAAGTTTATTACATTTACTCTAAAACAAGAGTTCAATCAACAACCTAGCAGAATGCGAAGTGCGAAAGGGTTGATGTGCCCTTCAATGTCAGCAAGTTACTTAATTCGGGCTTTTTGTTAACTTTTTCCCTAATCAAGGTAAAACCCACATTTAGAATATTATAGAAACCCACGTTTACATACTAAAGACAATTTGGAAAGTTAAAAGAATACTTGCGCGCATGTGTGTGTGTAAGTACAAAAATGTTTACTGCAGTATTCAGCGAAAAATTGAAAAACTGCTGAAAACTGCAACAGGAAAATGGTACATCAATACCACAAACCACTATGCAATCATTAAAAAGTGTAAGGTAGACCTATATGTACCAACATGGACAGCCATCAAGGTATAGAGTTAAATGCAAAAACACTGAAAACAATAGATAGGTTTGATTTATGAACTAGCCATCCCCTGCCCCCAACCCATTTATGTAGCTATGTGTGTATGTGTACATGTAATTCATAGTATTTTCTTACAGTAAATGTACAAGAGAGAAAAAGTCATACCAGCAGGTATAACTCGAGCTTGCAGTGTTTATTTCTAGAGAGTGGGACTGGGGCAGGAACAGGGAGCTCCTACTTTTTATTTTACATAAAGTTAAGTAAAGAAGTTCTTTACTGTCCAAAGTTTTTAAATTAAGAAATTAAAAAATGGGGGGGGCGGTGCCTGGGTGGCTCAGTGGGTTAAGAATCCGACTTCGGCTCAGGTCATTATCTCGTCATTGGTGAGCTCGAGCCCTGCATCAGGCTCTGTGCTGACAGCTCAGAGCCTGGAGCCTACATCAGATTGTGGATTGTGTGTCTCCCTCTCTCTCTGCCCCTCCCCTGCTCTCACTCTCTCCCCCTTCTCTCTGTCTCAAAACTAAATAAACATTAAAAAAAAAGAAAACTATAGGAAAGAAAATTTGGAGAGAAAAGAGTAAAGAAACAGAAAATAATCACTTACAATCTTGCCTCGGTTGATTGTGGGGCAAATTTAATAAGGATTTGCTGAAATATACACATAAGTATAGTGTCTTATACAGAATGGGCACTCATTTAATATTTTTTGAATAAATGAACAAATAATCTTTCTTGGTAAAACAGTATAAGCTTATTTATAGAGCAGTGGGAAATCTTGTTAAATGACCCCAAAGTAAAGCTGGCTTCAAATCAGTTTTCAGCACCTTCTGTTATTGTATGTAAGAAAAATGCCTACTCTGTAATTTTTACATGTCGTTTTGAAAATGTTTTATTCAAGTGTTGCTGAGCTTTTTTCTTTAATGATATGATCTAAAAGGGCTAACTCATGCTCTAATAGAAGTTGCTCCGAGTAACGGTTGTCAAGAAAGGCAGTTAACAGATAAGGCTCAGACACAGAAGCAAACGGAAGGATGAACCAAAATCCACCGTGCAATGCCCTGAGCCTCGTTTCCTTCCACATCTCGCAGGGGTGGGCGTCCCTGGTGAAACAAAGGCCAGTGTGGGGACACTGTTGCTCTCCAGGAGGAAAGCTCTGGTTTGATTTTTCACCTCCCTTCATATAACACAGCTCTAGTAATTGGTTCTACTTGGGAAAGTTACCATCCAATCTTTCTGAAAGATATTACTTTAGCTACACTTTACTTTAGAACTAATCCCAGTGGAAATTACATTTCCTTTAGAAGGCTTTTTGAGATATTTTTTTCATAGAAGTCATTTCACAGCTAAACATTTGTTTCCTTGTTTGTTTGTTTGTTTTGGCTTAGCTTTTGCTCATCTTTCTAATCTCAGTTGCGTCATTCCAGTAGGATTGAGATGTTTCTCCCAAGGAAACCCCGTTTCTCTTTAAATGCCAACCATGCAGAGAAACATAAGCTATGAGTAGAGTTAAAAAGTACACCACAAGTAATTATTTCTCTTTACTCCTGTGTAATTATAAATACGGTGAATTGCAAGCCTTAAGATTTTAAATACCATTTTAAAAATTACACTCAATCAAAGGAATCAGGAGAAATTTGAATGAAGTTTCTGCAACAAAAATAGGTCATCCCTACCATTTCATTAGCAAAATTACATTAATTTAAAGTTTAGCTTAAAAATTCGCTGTATGATTAACAACTGGTAATCTGTATCTCCTGATTTCTGAGAAGGAAGGTCTATCTGTTTTTGGAAGAGCAGTCTTGTGTTGCAAATGTGGGCTTTGGCTTCTCACCAGAACCAAGTGTGAATCGATGCACTTTTATTCCTAAAGAGCTCTGAGCGATGTGAACGAGACACCTTGCCCAGGCACAGAGTGCAATTACTGTTAATGCTTTCAAATGGTGCAGATTTTCTGCTTCACTTAAAAATGCTGAAAATCAAACTATAAAGGGAGAGTCAAAGTCTTTAACCACAAGAATATTATCTGTAGCTAGGAAATTGCAGTTGGTACAGTTATATCAGAAAAAAAAAGCAAATTGGGTGAGCGGGGGTTGCTATTTATACAAACAGCCCAGAGCAGACATCAACACAGAGAACGCAATAAAACTCCAACTTTGATTAGAAAATTAATGTGGCTTTCGTTCTGGCAAGATGGCAATATAAACTAACCTGAAAACCCTCCTTCTGTAAGCAGATTAAAATGCTATAATAAATGTAACAAAATATGGTTTTATCTGAAGTAGAAAGAAGGGAAATCCCTACTTGCCAGACATAAGAAAAAAATGAGAAAGGAGAGGCAGCCTTTGACACAGAGGCCTGGGAGGAAGATATAACTATGCCAGTGACCCTGGGTTGGGCTCTGAGGACCCCCGTCCTGTGTTTGGGGGGAGAGGCCCAAAGAAACAACAAACTGAGAGCTGATACTTGTAGGGTAATAACAGCTTCCTATATTTGAAAGTTAGAGTACCCTGGGGCTCAGTTCTTAGTCTTCCACTAATTTCTAACTATACTCAATCCCTTGGTGATCTCATCCAGTTTCTTCTTTTAAGTACCATCATGTAAACACCGAAGAGTCCAAAATTCACATTCAGTCAGACCGGAGCTCTCTCCTGAACTTTGCGTTCACAGATCAAACTGCATAGTCAACATCTTTGCATGTATATTTAAAGACATAGCACACTTGGTCCTCCTGCTCCCTCATGCAATCCTCTTTGCTTTTTTCTGATAGCTTGGGCCAAAAATCTAGATGTCATCCTCTACTTATCTCTTCCCCACACCCACACACATCGTATCTGCCTTATAGACAAAATTTGTCTCTACCTTCAAAATTTATCCAGAATCTGACCACTTCGCATCACATCCATTTTTGCCATTCTTGTCCAAACCACACTGCTCTCTCACAGGATTACTGCTAAGGCCTCCAAACTCCTTTCCTTGCTTCTGCCCTTCTCCTCTTTAGTTTAGTCAGCAGCCAAAATGATCCTACTAAAATATAAATCAGGAGCGCCTAAACAACATGCTACAAACCACCAATGAGTCAACGAAGAAATCAAATAAATAAATAAATAAATAAATACATGGAGACAAATGAAACTGGAAACATAATGGTCCAGAAATCTTTGGAACACAGCAAAAGAAGCTCTGTGAGAAAAATTCATAGCAATACAGGCCTACCACAAGCCTATCTCAAGCAAGCAAACCTTACACCTAAAGGAATTAGGAAAAAAAAACAAACAAAACCCAAAGTTAATAAAAGGTAGGAAATAATAAAGATCTGAGTGGAAATAAGTGAAACAGAGACTTTAAAAAAGCAATAGAAAAGATCAATGAAACCAAGAGCTGGTTCTTGGCAAAGATAAGCAAAATTGATAAAACTGTAGCCAGACTCATCAAGAAAAAAAGAGAAAGGACCCAAGTAAATAAATCAGAAATGAAAGAGAAGTAACAACCAACACCACAGAAATATAAAGGATTGTAAGAGACTTCTCTGAAAAATTACATACCAACAAATTAGACAACCTAGAAGAAATGGATAAATTCTTAGAAAAAGATAATCTTCCAAAATTGAATCAGGACAAAATCTGAACAGAATGATTACTAGTAACAAAATTAAGTCAGTAATCCAAAAAACTCCCCCAAAACAAAAGTCCAGGACCAGATAGATATACAGAATTCCTCTTAAACTATTCCAAAATATAGAAGAGGAAGGAAAGCTTTCACATACATTCTTTAAGGCCAGCATTACCCTGACAAAGACACAAGGAAATAAAAAACCCACAGGCCAATATCTCTGATGAACATAGATGCAAAAATCCTCAACACAACGTCAGCAAACCACACTCAACAATATGTTAAAAGGATTATTCACCACCACCATGTGGGATTTATTCCAGGGGTGCAAGAATGGTTCAATATTCACAAATCAATCAATGTGATACACATATCAAACAAAATGAAGGATAAAAATCATGATCATTTCAGATGCAGAGAAAGCATTTGACAAAATTCAACATCCATTCGTGATAAAAACTCTCAACAAAGTGAGGTATAATAAAGGCCATATATGAAAACACAGCTGACACCATACTCAATGGTAAAAAACTGAGAGCTTTTCCCCTTATATCAGGAGCAAGACAAGCATATCCACTCTTACCACTTCTTGCAACATAGTACTGGAAGACCTAGTCACAGCAATCAGACAAGAAAAAGAAATAAAAGGCATACAAATTGGTAAGAAAGAAGTTAAACTGTCATTATTTACAGATGACATGATACTATATGCATAGAAGACTTTATAGACTCCACCCAAAAACTATCATAATAATTGGATTCAGTAAAGTTGCAGGGGATAGAATTAATATACAGAGATTGGATTGCATTCCTATACACTTAACAAAGTAGTAGAAAGAGAAATTAAGAAAACAATTCATTTACAACCGCACCAAAGGAAATAAAATGCCTATGAATAAACTTAGCCAAACAGGTGAAAGATCTGATCTCTGAAAATTATAAAGCACTGGTAAAAGAAACTGAAGACAACACAAACAAATGGAAAGACATGCCACAATCATGGATTGGAATAACATTCAAAGTAATCTATACATTCACTGCAACTCCTATCAAAATACCAACAGCACTGTTGACAGAACTGTAACAAATGATCCTAAAATTTGTACGAAACCACAGAAGACCCTGAACAGTCAAAGCAATCTTGAGAAAGAAGAACAAAGCTGGAAACATCACAGTTTCAGATTTCAAGATATACTACAAAGCTATAGTATAAAAAAAGTATGCTACTGGCACAAATACAGACTCATAGATTAATGTAACGGAATAGAGAATCCAGAAATAAACCTATGCTTATACGGTCAGTTAATCTATTGACAAGGGAGGAAAGAATATACAGTGAGGTGCTGGAAAATGGTGCTGGAAAAATTGAACAGCTATATGCAAAACAACGAAACTAGACCACTTTCTAACACCATACCTTAAAAATAAAAACCAAAAAACTTAAAATGAATTAAAGGTGAGACAGGAAACCATAATACTCCTAGAATAAAGCACCGACAATAATTTCTTGGATATCTGCCATAGAAACATTTTTCTAGATATGCTTCCTAAGGCAAGGGAAACAAAAGCAAGAATAAAATATTGGGATTACATAAAAATAACAAGTTTTTGCACAGCAAAGGAAACCATCAACAAAACAAAAGGCAACCAAATGAATGGGAGAAGATATATGCAAATGATATATTCAATGGAAGGTTAATATTTCCCATATATAAACAGCTTATACAACTCAACACCAAAAAAACAAATAACCTGATTAAAAATGGACAAAAGACCTGAACAGACGTTTTTCCAAATAAGACATGCAGATAGCCAATATATACATGAAAAGATGTTCAACATCACTAATTATCAGAGAAATGCAAATCAAAGCCACAATGAAATATCTCCTTATCCCTGTCAGAATGCCTTGAATCAAAAAGGTAAGGAATAACAATGGTTGGTGAAGATGTGGAGAAAAAGGAACTCTTGTGCACTGTTGGTGGGAATGTAAATTGGCACAGCAACTGTGGAAAACTATATGACGATTCCTCAAAATATTATAAATAGAAATACCATATGATTCAATGATTCCACTCTTGGGAATTTGCCCAAAGAAAACAAAAACACTAATTCAAAAAGATATACGCACCCCTACGTTTATCGCAGCATTATTTACAATAACCAAGATATGGAAGTAACCCAGTGTCCACTGACAGATTAATGGGTAAAGAAGATTTATACACATGGATTATCAACTATAAAAAGGAGGAGATCTTGCCATTTGTGGCAACATGCACGGACCTAGAGAGTATTATGCTAAGTGAAATGAGTTTCTTTTTCTTTTTTTTTTTTTTGAAGAGAGTCAATCTTTTATATATGTGTTTAATTTTAAGTGAGCAAAGATCTTTATAGCATTGGACAAAAAGGAAATTCAGTTCTTTACTAGAATGGCACTACAAACTCCCTTTTGCATCATAATAATCAAAGAATAGTTGCTTTTTTTTTTTTTAATTTTAATGTTTATTTATTTTTGACAGAGAGAGAGAGAGAGAGAGCATGAGCGGCGGAGGGGCAGAGAGAGAGGGAGACACAGAATCCGAAGCAGGCTCCAGGCTCTGAGCTGTCAGCACAGAGCCCGACGCAGGGCTCGAACTCACAGACCGTGAGATCATGACCCGAGATGAAGTCGGACACTCAACTGACTGAGCCACCCAGGCACCCCAAAGTGTGGTTGCTTTTTAAATTTTGTAGAACATGGGGCGCCTGGGTCGAAGCGGCCGACTTCGGCTCAGGTCATGATCTCACGGTCCATGAGTTCGAGCCCCGCCTCAGGCTCTGTGCTGACAGCTCAGAGCCTGGAGCCTGTTTCAGATTCTGTGTCTCCCTCTCTCTGACCCTCCCCCGTTCATGCTCTGTCTCTCTCTGTCTCAAAAATAAATAAACGTTAAAAAAAAAATTAAATTTTGTAGAACTTGTTTATAAAAATACCTAGCCCTGGTGTGTGGGGCTATGATTTCCCTTACATGTGGAATCTAAAGACAAAGGAATAAACAAAAAACAGAAACAAACCCATAAACAGAGAACAAACTGACGGTTGCCAGAGGGAGGGAACACAGCGGGGAGGATGGGCAAAATAGGTGAAAGCCAGTGGGAGATACAGGCTTTCAGTTATGGAATGAATAAGTCATGGGAATAAAAGGTACAGTATAGGGAATATAGTCAATAGTACTATAAAAACGTTTTATTGTAACAGATGGCAGCTACACTTGTGGTGAACGCAGCATAACATATAACCTTGTCAAATCACTATGCTGTACACCTGAAAGTAATGTAACAGTGTGTGTCAACTACACTTTAACTAAAGAAAAAGTAAAAATAATAACAATAAAAATAAAAATAAAAGATCACATCGCTCCTCTACCTAAAGCTTCCCAATTGCTCCCCATTTCACACACAGGGAAAAAAATTCTAAGACTAAAAATGGACAACATGGCCTTAAAAAAATCTGATCCCAACATGCCCACCTTGATGTCTATGGGCTCATAATCTGTTCAGCTCTTCCTCACTTACTTTGCTTTGGCCAATTTGACCTCTTTGTTATTTCAAGAACATGCCAGGCATAGCCCCACCTCAAGATCTTCTTTGCAGTTATTGTTTTCTCCAAGAATTCTCTTTCCCCAGATGGCTTTATACTTCACCTCCCTCAGGTCTTTGTTCAAATGCCACCTTTCATGGCTACTCTAACCTAAAATTGCAACCTCCCAAACCTAAAATTTAACCCCCCAATATTCCCTATTTCCTTGCCTTGCTTTATTTTTCTCCTTAGCATTTATCACTAACACATTACAAATTTTACTTGATTATCTTGTTTATTGTTTCCCCATTGGAATGCAGCCACCATGAGGGCAGAGATTCTTGCATGTTTTATTTACTACTATATCACTAGCACGCAGTAGGTGTTCAATAAGAATCTGTTAAATAAATGAATGAATACTAAATATATATTTATGAAGGAAAAAAATTCAACCTAGAATTCCAAATGCAGTATGCAATCAAAGGAAGATCAAAACCAAAATATATTCTCAGGAAAACAAAAAACACGGAAAGAATAAATCACTTAACAGACCTTCCATGAAAGAATTAATAAAAGATATACTCTGGAAAAAAGACATTTGATCCAAAAGGAAGGAGTAGAAAGAATAAGCAAAGAAAATGCTATATAAATCTAGATAAGCACTGACTGTATAAAATAATAGTAATAAGTAATTTGGGTGGTATAAAAACAAGGTAGAACCAAAACACTAAACAATAGTATGTAAGATGGGAAGGGGTGCTTACACTTAAAACATTCTAGGGGCGCCTCAGTCAGTTAAGCGTCTGATTTCGGCTCAGGTCATGATCTTGCTATCTGTGAGTTCGAGACCCACGTCAGGCTCTATGCTCACAGCTCAGAGCCTGGGGCCTGCTTTGGATTCTGTGTCTCCCTCTCTCTCTCTCTGCAACTCCCCCGCTCACACTCTGTCTCTCTCTCTCTCTCTCAAAAATAAACATTAAAAAAAATTTGTTTTAATTCTAAAAGCCTTGTTTTTCAGGAGGAGGATGGAGATATTAAGTTTTTGACTTTGAGTTAGGTATCCATGTAGACATTTAAGAATAATGTCTTGGGAGAATAGAATAATTTCCATTCCAGGGGAAGGAAAAAAGGGAATATAAAGAAAGCTAATTAATCCAAACAGAAGATAGGAAGGGAGGATGAAAAGAGTCAAAAATCTTTCGGTAAGTAGAAAGAATCAAATAAAATAGTAGAAATAAATTTAATACATTAATAATCACAATAAATATACAGGTACCAAACAAGCTACTTCAAAACCAAAAATCATTGTCTTTTAATTTTAAAAAGTGTTATATGTCATTTATAAAAGACACACCTAAAACACAACATATCAATAAGTAAAAATAAAGAGATGGATAAAGATATACCACGTGAACACTGTAGCACAGATTACAAAAGTGGCAGGAGAATATTATGAAAATAATTATGTTAACACATTTGTAAACTCATAAAAAATGGACATATTCCCAGAAAAATATCTTAGCAACATTGTCTTAAGAACAAACAGAAAGTCTGAGGAGTCTATAACTACAACAAAAAGAACACATCAGGGCTAGGTATTTTTATAGACAAGTTCTACAAAATTTAAAAAGCAACTGCGCTTTGATTATTATGATGCAAAAATGAGTTTGTGGTGCCATTCTAGTAAAGAACTGAATTCCTTTTTTGTTCAATGCTATAAAGAGCTTTGCTCGGGGCGCCTGGGTGGCTCAGTTGGTTAAGCGTCCGACTTCAGCTCAGGTCACGATCTTACAGTCTGTGAGTTCGAGCCCTGTGTCGGGCTCTGTGCTGACAGCTCAGAGCCTGGAGCCTGCTTCAGATTCTGTGTCTCCCTCTCTCTCTGCCCCTTCCCCATTCATGCTCTGTCTCTGTCTCAAAAATAAATAAAAACATTAAAAAAAAAAAAAAGATCTTTGCTCACTTAAAATAAGCAAATATATAAAAGATTGACTCTGTTCAAAAAAAAAAAAAAAAAAGAAAGAGCAACTGATATTTACCCAAATTTCTCCACAGAACAAAAAGCTGTATACTCACATAATGAGATTAGTTTAACCTTGATACTTAGGAACAGCACAAGAAAGGACAAGTACAGGGGAATCCTATTCATGAACATTAATGAAAAAACCCTACAAATATATTTGTAAACAAAATCCAGCAATGTGTTAAAATATAACTCGCTATGAACAAACTGGGTTTATTCCAAGAATACCACAATAGTTTATACCATGTAACTGCCCATGAAAACAGATAAAATGGTTAAAACAATATGATTATTTGAGACGAAGAAAAGACATTTGATAAAAATCAACTAAATATGATTTAAAATTAAACTCTTGGAAAATTTTTAAAATCAGAAAGAATATAAGGATGACCAGTACATTGCTTCTATTAGTTATTGTTCTGGAGAGTCTAACAACAAAATGAGAAAAAGAAAGAAAAGGTGTAAAGATTAGAAAGAATCACAATTGTTACTATTTGCAGATGATATTATTTTGATAACATAAAAGTGTACTTAACATAATAAGATATCTTGATAACATAAAAGTGTACAAATTATTGGAATTAATTAGAGTGTAGCAAGGTGGTTCTTACAAGATCACTATACTCCAATCAATTATATTTCTATATACTGAAACACAGGAAAGATCATTAAAAGGTATATCACTTACAATGATAATGAGACAATACAAGGTACGTAGAAATAAAAACAACAAAAAATATGCAAAACTCTAGTGATGAAAATTAAAAATGTTACTGAAAAGCATTAAAGGAAACCTAAATAATGGAGAGATGGATGATGTCCCGGGACAGGAAGATACCATCACGTAGATTTCAGTTCTCTTCAAACTGATGCATGGATTCAATTCAATTCATACAAAAATTTTAGTATGTTTCTTTGTGAACTTGCCAAAGCTAACTCAAAAACCCATGTGAAAAAGAAAGAACCCCTAAAATACTCCTGAAGAGTAAGACTACGGGAGCTTGATATTAGCAGCACACAAACCAGTTAACAAAGAAGAAAGCTCACACACAGATCTATACATATGCAGCAACTTGATATAACAGGGGTAGCACTGCACATTAGTGAAAAAAGGAGCATTCAGTAAATGGTGCTGAGCCAGTACTCGTAACTACTGTGCTAGACAGTGCAGATCTAGACTGTTCAATATTCTTGGCTAATAAGGGCTCTGCCAGCAAATGTATTGATCACTACTGATTTCTTCACCAAGACTCCCTCTTCCCAGTCTTGTGAGCCCCATGGAAGATACACAATGGATAGCTGTCTGTGGGGGAGGTGGGGGTTGCAAGTACATCCCCCCCCCCTTAATCTGTAGTGAAAACAAGAGAAGAGGAAGTGGATTCCTCCCCTTATCAAGTCTTGGTGGGAAGGTGTCTCTCCACCTGCCCTCTCCTCTAAGTGTGGCACATGGGGTGGCCAGCAGAAAGGACAACAGGCATGTTCATGCTATCACCCTCAGTGGCTCTCCTCTGCATTTTTGCAGAAACTCTTCCCAGCTTCAGATTCGTAAGTATAAAATCTTTTAGGAATGAGACAGTATTTCTTTTCTAAGGAGACTTGCATTGCCCCAGCAGTAAATTAACTGATGGAAGGAGGTAGTCTAACAGAAATGCTTAGTCCTACAGTGGTGGTACCACTTTGATAGTAAGAAAAAATAACGGCACTTTAAAAATTCAAAATCTTTGGCTTTTGTATTAAGGTGAATCAAATCTTGTTTGGACCTAGATGATATTATGTTAAGTAAAATAAGTCAGACAGAGAAAGACAAGTGCCATATGATTTCACTTAGAATGGAATCTAAAAAGCAAAAGAAACAAAGCAGAAACAGACCCATATAAACAGAGAACAAACTGGTGGCTGCCAGAGGTGAAAGGGCGAGGGAATGGGCAAAATGGGTGAAGGGGAGTGGAAAGTACAGGCTTCCAGTTATGGAATGAGTAAGTCACAGGGATGAAAGGCGCAGCATAGGGAATAGAGTCAGTGGTACTGTGACAGTTTTGCATGGTGACAGATGGCAGCTATACTTGTGGTGAGCACAGCATAACATATAGAGTTATCAAATCACTATGTTTACACCTGAAACTAACGTAACACTGTGTGTCGACTAGACTTAAATTAAAAAATAAATAAAATAAAGTGAATGACACCCAACTTATTGGGCTCTAAAGTGTCTACAACAACGTTCCAAATGTTTCATTAAACCATGAAATTCAGCAAATAAACAATCCATATGCTGATGGACCTGGAGGGAAATATTCAGTATATATACTGAATTAAAACTAGAGCCTCCAATTGGATGCAACTTTAGAAAGAAGAAAATAATACATACACTAATAATTGGGTAAAAAGCTACCTGTTCCTTATGTTGAAAACAAGAATTTGTAATTTTTTAAATTTTATATTTTTAAGTAAACTTTATCACTGCTGTAATATAATACTATATTCCTCTTGTGCAAAAAATCACCATCATATTCTCCAAATTCTCTACCAATTCTAACATACACTATGATTCAATGACATTTTTAAGTCTCTGATGCCGCGAATAAACCCTGAAGCATTCTTTTCTAACTTAGTTTTTTGGGTTGGAAAAGAGTACACAAAAGAGGCCTATGAAGAAAAAGTTTCAGAGAAGACACGTTTAGGTAAGCGACACGTATTAGGCAGGACCTTACTTCTACTTCTCGGTCTCACTTTTCTCATTTGTGAAATAAGGATCTCGTTATCTGTCTCACACATTACTAAGAGGGTCAATAACTAGCACACAGGGATGAGTAGTGTCCCCCCTCAAATTCCTGTCCAGCTGGGATCTGTCAACGTGACCTTATTTGGAAACAGGTCTTGTAGATGGATCAAGTTAAGATGAGGTCATAGCGAATTAGGGTGGGCCATACATCCAATGACTGGTGTCTTTATGAGAAGGGAATGTGAAGACAGAGACACAGAAATGGCCCTATGACAATGGAGGCAGAGATTAAAATGATGCTGCTACAAGCCAAGGAACACCAAGGACTGCTGGCAACCATGAGAAGTGAGGAAGATTCTCTCCCCTTCAGAGAGAACACGGCCCAGCAGACTCCTTGACTGCAGACTTGTAGCCTGAACACTCAGAATGTGGTACTCTGTTACAGCAGACCACAAGAAACAAATACAGCATTGATGCCTAAAACAGAAATGAAGCATTTGGCTCATCTCCCACATAGAAAAAACATACCATACGTTTTGTTAGGGCTCAATTCACAGCAGGCAGATTCTAATGTTGCTTGACATGGACTCTCCAAGAACACATTTCCATAGTGTTTTAGTTAGGGATCATGTTTACAAGTGACTAATACTCAACTGGAGTTTAAAAGGCCTGGGAATGGAGTGGAGTGGGGTGGGGAGGTGAGAGAGGGATTTGAGGGGGAGTGAGAGAGGGGTGATATTAGTGGATCCTGATTTTCCCATGCAGATGCAGCTGGGCGTCTGGAGTTACTAAAGGCAGGACTCACCATCTGGTTTCTTATTTTATTCTTCCTGTGCATTAATTTCCTTCTTTCCTCCAACTGTAGTCTGTCTTTACCCACCACATGAAAACATGACTGCCAGCAGCTCCCAAGTCTTAGCTTTCACAAAGTGTGCCCCCAAAGAAAGACTGTCTCCATTTTCTGGGTCCCCAAGTCCAAAATGCCCAGTGAAACACTTTGAGGGGCCTGAGCGGGGTCAGCTTCCACTCCTGAACCACCTGCTGCCACCCCATGGCTGGGAAGGCACCAGAGGAGGGATGGATGGAGACAATCTACACAAGCACTAGCTCCAGTTTCCTTCATGATAAAGCACAGTTTCACTTGGGTTCTTTTACCCCAAATTCTCACTAAAATGCTAAAGCGAGCAGCCAGAGGTACAGAAGTAATTGTAAAGGCAGATACAAAGACAATTTGAAGACAAAGAAGTTGTCAAAGATAAATCATCGAGAAATGCAGGACCTTGATAAAGAACTTTTAGTGAAGAGCCAATAAGCACATCAACTGGATGTCTTATGTAAGTTTAAATAAAACAATTTTCACAGTTGGACTTAACTGAAAAATAATTTCCTTCCTTTACAAGAATAAAAAAGAATATAACAAATTAAGCTACCACTTGAAGACACACTTTAAAGGAAGTCTTATCTTTTGGTAGTAGAGGAAATACATTTCATCAGCAATAAACATTTGACTGCCCTGTAAGGGCAGGGCACTGAGGTGCCACAAGATTGTTTCCAGAGATAAATAAACTCAATATATGACTTTTAACTTTCTTAGAAATAGAAATGATCACTTACCATGGTACTGGGGTCTCTATCAGCTCGATTTCGTTCAAAAGAATTTATTTTATGGGCACTCATTTCATCAGTATCAGCAATGATATAATGTCTGGGAGAGTAAGCATTGGACAGGTGCTCAAGCAGCCTCAGGATCTCAGTGGTGTGCCCACCTGGAAAAAATATTGAAAGGCCTAAGATTAAAAATCCCACAATGTGGGGGCACCTGGGTGGCTCAGTTAGTTTGGCTCAGGTCATGATCTCTCCGTTCATGGGTTCCAGCCCCGCATCGGGCTCTGTGTTGACAGCTCAGAGCCTGGAGCCTACTTCAGATTCTGTGTCTCCCCCTCTCTCTACCACTCCCCTGCTTGCACTCTGTCTCTCTGTGTCTCTCTCTCTTTCAAAAATAAATTTAAAAAATTTTTTAAAGAATTAAAAATGCCACAATGTGGTTATTAGAGGGGAGGCAGGTGGGGGGATGAATTAAATAGGTGATGGGGATTAAGCAGTGTACTTGTTGTGATGAGCACTGGATGTGCACTGGACGTGTTGAATGTACATTGTACTTTACACCTGAAACTGATATTACGCTGTGTTAACTAACTGGAATTGAAATAAACATTGAAAAGAAAAAAGAAATGCCCAACGGACATATCCATTTGGCTCTGCTATACTAATGTTATGTTTTATGTATTCCTCAAAAGACAAAAGCAACATCTGGAAATAATAATCAATGCCCTTGTATAAATACTACTTTTATATGGGGGAAGAGGATAATAAAAGTAAAACAATAAAATTGGCACTAGCAGTAGGTGCTAAGGAGGCACAAAGAAGTAGAAGACACAACTCCTGTTATCAAGAAGCCTGGTACAAGGGGAAAGAATGCACACAGACATGTAAAGAGTGATGCAAGACAGCATGAAAAATTTAAATGAGGGCAGAGGGGAGGCAAGCAAATGGTTATGATAACAACCTTGTAAGAGTAGGGGAGATCCCTGATAAAGCTGAAGCCGAAGCTAATGGACACAGAGCAGTAGGGAGGCCACTGGGTGGGATCATTAGGACATGAGATGGCAAAATCTGAGATGTGGGCTCAAGGAATGGGGGAAATACTGGGGAGAAGGACGAGAGTGAAAGAAGATCAGGAAAGTAGGTTGAAAAATGGAAAAACTGTCACTGAAGGTTTCTGGGCTGCGAAGTAATGTCAGGGGGGCATGAGCACTGACCCGCAGGGCTCGGGGATTCCTAAGGAAGACTTCTGTTCATCACTCTAACCCCAGCTCCTAAGAGAAGTCTCAGCACACTGCAGGCCATCAAATATTTACCAGTTTCACCAAACAATGGTTCAAAGTTTGAAACTGTACAATCTCCAACATTTTAATGCTTTAATTTCAAAACCATGAATTCAAAAATCGACTGTGTAAATTGAGGTTTCCTTCATGAAAAAAAAAAACACAAAAGCACATCAATCTATCGCATTAACTATGCAGCATTTTTAAGCAAAGCAATCAAACTCCTTCTCAACGAGCCCTCTCATACCCATTTAGTTTCATTTCACAATCTCTCAGCCTCAGCCAGGTTGATGTCCTTAACATTCTCTCTATTCATCTTGTTATCTCCTCCTTGTCTCTGGTCACACTGTTCCCCCCACCTACTAAACTCTCCTCCACTGCTACTGTTGCAAGAAAGTGCTTTTGATAGTGAAACAGTGAACATATAGAACAAATTAAGCATGTGGTTTCTCCCCATACACATATTTTATTATAGTAGAAAGGGAAGGATTACTCTCTACATTGCAGAAGGGACTAGATGTAGAAATAAAATTGGCATAGATTATGTGTGAGTTTCAGGAATTAGAATCATAATTTAGCTTTGTAACTTGTCACCCATCTTTGTGTCTGGGGCATGTAATTTACACATCTGATTTATGCTCATTTTTGTATTTTTGTTTTTAGCCTTGAGAAAGTATGGTGGTTTGCAAAGTAGGTACTTGCTTTCACAGCTGGACCAATTAAGGATAAAAAGGATAATTTCCACATTTTCCACTGCAATTAAAACTTCATTATACCTGCTTTAACAGTCTTTTCTTTTCTTAAAAGGAAACACTTACTGAATACATTCTTTGAAGATTTAACCTTGCCACCAACTGAAGTCGTTACAATGATGGGCCTTGTCTTCCATTTTACTCTTTTATTAAGATATATTCTTTGGGAACAAAATCTTCTCAGTTCTACCTTACATAATGCTCAATGTCACTCATCATCAGGGAAATAAAAATCAAAGCCACACTGAGATACCACCTCACACTGGTCAGAATGGCTAAAATGAACAAATCAGGAAACTACAGATGCTGGCAAGGATGTGGAGAAACGGGAACCCTCTTGCAGTGTTGGTGGGAATGCAAACTGGTGAAGCCACTCTGGAAAACAGTGTGGAGGTTCCTCAAAAAAATTAAAAATAGGGGCGCCTGGGTGGCGCAGTCGGTTAGGTGTCCGACTTCAGCCAGGTCACGATCTCGCGGTCCGTGAGTTCGAGCCCCGCGTCGGGCTCTGGGCTGATGGCTCAGAGCCTGGAGCCTGTTTCCGATTCTGTGTCTCCCTCTCTCTCTGCCCCTCCCCCGTTCATGCTCTGTCTCTCTCTGTCCCAAAAATAAATAAAAAACGTTGAAAAAAAAATTAAAAAAAAAAATTAAAAATAGATCTACCCTGTGACCCAGCAATAGCACTACTAGGAATTTACCCAAAGGGTACAGGAGTGCTGATGCATAGGGGCACATGTACTCCAATGTTTATAGCAGCACTTTCAACAATAGCCAAATTATGGAAAGAGCCCAAATGTCCATCAATTGACGAATGGATAAAGAAGATGTGGTTTATGTATATAATGGAATACTACCTGGCAATGAGAAAGAATGAAATCTGGCCATTTGCAGCAATATGGATGACACTAGAAGGTATTATGCTGAGTGAAATAAGTCAGAGAAGGACAGGTATCATATGTTTTCACTCATATGTGGATCTTAAGAAACTTAACAGAAGACCATGGGGGAAGGGAAGGGGAGAAAATAGTTACAGAGAGGGAGGGAGGCAAACCACAAGAGATTCTGAAATACAGAGAACAAACTGAGGGTGGACACGGGGGTGGGAGAGAGGGGAAAATGAGTGACGGGCATTGAGGAGGGCACTCGTTGGAATGAGCACTGGGTGTTGTATGTCAGCCAATTTGACAATAAATTGTATTTAAAAAAATACACCCAGAATCCAATCTCTTCTCTCCATCTCCTTTGCTCCTACCCAGCTCCAAGCCATATTACTCACATTGATTATGACCATAGCTTCCTGGTCTGCTCCCCCAGCTTCATTTGTCTATTCAAGTGTCTACGTCCATCTATTCTCAACACAGCATCCACTGTGACCCTATTAGAAAGAGTTGATCAAATGATTTACCTCCGCTCAAAACCCTCCTGTGGCTTCCCTTCTCACATGGAATAAAAGTCATCTTGTAATCTAACCCCTTAATTTGTTACCTTATGGGCCTCATCTGCTTCTACCCAGTTTTAAGTCTATTCCAGCCACTGTAGCCTCCCTGCTGTTGGACATCCTGTCATTCCCCCAAGGAGGCTTTCCCTTACAATTCTAAAATGCAATCCCCCTCCCTACCCCCTAGTATTTATCACCATATAATTTAATATGAAATCTATTTATTTATTTTGTTTTTGTCTCCCCCTACCCTTGCTCAACCATGACATGACGGCAGGGACTTCTGTTCATTTTATTACTACTGTATCTCCAGTGCTTAGAAAACAGGAGGCACTCCTATTATCGAATGAATGGGTAGATGAGCATTTGATATTAAATCTAAAATTTGGAGATCATATGTTGTTTCAAGTAAAAGTAGTAATTTCGATTGATGTTCTTTCAACGTTTATTTATTTTTGGGACAGAGAGAGACAGAGCATGAACGGGGGAGGGGCAGAGAGAGGGAGACACAGAATCGGAAACAGGCTCCAGGTTCTGAGCCATCAGCCCAGAGCCTGACGTGGGGCTCGAACTCACGGACTGCGAGATCGTGACCTGGCTGAAGTCGGACGCTTAACCGACTGCGCCACCCAGGCACCCCTCGATTGATGTTCTTTGAATGTAAGTGGTTGATTAATATCGTTTTATGGTATCTAAAGACTATTTTTTAGGTAGTCAAGGTAAACACTGAAAATGCCTTCCCCCTCCTCCAACATTTTGGGCATGAAGTGTTAAACTGTTCATCTGAATATAAGTCTTTCTTTGACTTGGATGATTCTTTGAGGGCCTTGACCTCTCCCTACCTTGAATGGTTTGAATGACAAGGACCATTTGCCAGAGTAATTATCAGTCTTAATTTTGGTTCTCAGTCCACCAAATCTAATACTGTCAAATGAATGGCAGTAACATCCATTCACCCATTTATTCAAGACAGACACCTGGACATCATTCCTGAACCTTTCCTTTCCTTACTTCCTACTTTTAAACCACAAGATCTGTGATTTTTTTATCTCCTAAATCTTATTTAAATGCATATACTTCTCTCCATCCCCAAACCCATCACCCTAGTTTGGCTGTCATCATTTGTCATCTGAATTATTCAAAATGTTCCTACTTGTCTCCCTACTTCAATCTTTGTCAAAACATTCCCTTGACAATGTAGGCTGAATGATCTATGTAAAAGCTTAGATTTAATTGGGTCACTCTCCACTCAAAAGTGTTTTAAAAGATCCTTTGCTACCAGGATTAACGACAGTCACCATAAATGGGATGCCTAGGTGGCTCAGTCGGTTAAGCATCTGACTCTTGATTTGGGCTCAGGTCATGATCTCACAGTCCTGAGATTGAGCTCTGACTCGGGCCCTGCGCTGAGCATGGAGGCTGCTTGAGATTCTCTTTCTCCCTCTGCCCTGCCCTGACATGCACGCTTGCTCTCTCTCTCTCTAAATTTTTTTTTAAATGCTTATTATATGCCAAGCACTTTGCTAAACCCTTTTAATACTTCCATACTTAATCTCTCTTCACCTCTTCTCATCCCATATTTTTTAAGGTGGAAACAGAAGGCTCAGTGAGGTTAAATAATTTGCCCAAGATCACCAAGTCAGTAGGTGGCAGAGATGTGACTCCACTCCAGGATTATGTCAATCTAGAACCTGTGTTCCTAACCCCTAAATGGAACGAAGCAGTGGAGTAGTGCTAATAGCTTTATAGAGCATGGGTTTACAATGCTCTTCAGGATCTGCGCCTCGTTTACCTCTCCACGTTGAACTCAAAGCAACAGTGCCCTCCCACCGCCAGCCCTTGCAAGTGCTATCAACTTCTTTTCACACCCTTCCAGTCCTCAAAGCCCCAGCTCCCCTTTCCTGGTCATCTCTCAAGTCTCAGTTTAGACAGCACTTCTTCCCAGAATTTTCCGGTCTCACATTCAGATAAAGCGGTGCCCTTCCTGAAGACTTCCATAGCAGTCTGTACGTCCTAGATTACAGCAATTACCTATTTTGTTTTTTTGTTTTAGTTTTATCTAATCTCCATTCCCTTCACTGCCGTACCCTTGCACCTTTCACACTGCTTGGGACACAGTCACTACTCCACCGTAAGTAGTAGTATTAGTTCTGTTATTTCCAGAGTTTAGCATAATGCTTGGTCTCTCCTAAATCTCCACATGATTAAGCGAATAAAGTAATGAATTCTACTTGAACATAGGTTTACAACATTTGCTCATACTAAAATTATTATTGTATCTGGATGCCATCTCCTAGCATTTCTAAATATACACAATATATGTGTCTCTGTCAGAACTAGACCATTTCAAATTGTAAGCGCCTACAGAGCTGGTAATCTCTGTTTTGACTGTATTACCCGATAGGACAGCTTGTTGTTCATACTGTGACACAATATTCTGAAACGTGTATTGTTCTATGGTCAGGAGATAGTTGTTTCTATCCTCATGGATTTTGTGTATTTATAAATGTGGCAATTCACTTTGCTTCATTCATCATGCAGTGTTCGTGATTTCTAAACGAAACACAACATGCCTAGATTAACAACGCAAAACAGCTTTTACTACTCAGGAAAATTGCAAGCTGGCATCATAAAGCTGCTGCGTCCCCTCCGTCCAATGTACATAATATAGTAATGTAATAATTTGTTAGAAAAATATACGCTACAGGGAAGCTCAATTATAGACAAGCGTAAGTTACTCATTTGTCATTAAAAGATGCCTGGGCCGCGTCAGCAAGTCAGTATTTCGCCCTGGCTGGGCTGACCGGTTCCGGTAACGCAGGGAAACTACAAATTGCAGCATGCAATGCTCCAAAAGTGCTAAGGAGACCAGAGGAGAGCGTCGCGGTGCACTCTGGGGTTTGTAGTCACCGACCCACGCCCCACTACTTACCGGACCCAGCCACCACCAAGAGACTGAGAGACTGACGGGGCACAAGGACCCGAGAATGGAGCACAACCCACAGCCGCAGTGCCAGAAGAAGCACGGCCACCGCAGCTCCCGCCGCGGCTAGAATAAGGACGCTAACCATGCGTAGCTACGACACATACGTACAGCCCCCACCCGTGCGGCCTCTGAGACGAGGTCAAAGTTCAACAAGTACGGGCGCTGTGGAGACTCAACCGGGGCGTGGCGACCCTCTTGATGGGCGGGGCTTGCCTACGCTGGGAGGAGTTCGGGGCGAGACGCGGAAGCCCCAGCCCCGAGGACTTTGATGGCTTGCCTCCCGGATTCTGCGCTGCTGCCGTCCAAGCACAAAGTGAAATTCGGCAAGTAAAGCGCAAAAGTGTGATTTCCCCCCGTGACGAAGTCAGGCCGCCTGTGCGCCCTAAAGGCCCCAGAGCTCCCAAGTTAGGAGGTGTTCCAGCGCCACTAACTGTGAATTCCACCTGAGGCCAATAGCATATACAGCCTTTTTTCTTCTCTTTTCTCTCCTCTCCCCTTTCCTTCTTCCTTTTTTTTTTTTTTTTTTTTTGTCTTCCTTGCTCTCTCCCTCTCTCTCTCTCTCTCTCTGCCAAAGAAAATGTTTCTGTTGCACATGCAGACATTACTGTGCTTGCCTATAAAAGGTACCTTGGTACAAAAAGTTGAATTGAGGGCCCTCATCTGAATCTCTTTCCGAACACTCGTGTATTTAACTTTTTCTAGGCATTTTCTCAGATCTCAGTGTGATCAGAGTGGCAGAGGGTGATCACCTCCAGTTATGCCATGGTCCTGAGAGGAGTGGAAGCTTAGTGGCTCAAGGTAGCAGGATAGAGAAGGCAGCGTCCTACAATTAGTATTCAGTTACTACAAAGCCAACACCTCCCCCAGCTCCAATTTTGCTCATTTTTGTTGTCTATTTAATCCACATGGCAGCAATATAAAAATACTGAGATTACAGAAGTCCCTTCACCCCAAGTGTAATTTGCCTTCAGTCCAGTACAGACCTATAGGTTAGATAGGACAAGTGTACAGATAAACAGGTCCTGAAAGATGAAACAGTCTGCTCGAGTGAAATAGTGGCAAATCTAGGCTTAGAAACCAGAAATCCTAACTCCTGCTTCATAGGAGTATTGCATTGTGTATTCCTTTGCTAAGCTCAGACTTGCTCGATTATCACATTTGCCTAGAGCCTAGCATGTGTCTTCCCTTTTTAAAATTTTTTAAAAAATGTTTATTTACTTATTTTGAGAGTGAGAGCAAATGAGCAAATGGGGAAAGGGCAGAGAGAGAGAATCCTTAGCAGCCTCCGTGCTGTCGGCACTCGATCATAGGAACCATGAGATCATAACGTGAGCCAAAATCAAGAGCCAGATGCATAACCAACTGAGCCACTCAGGCACCCCTAAAATGTGTCTTTTAATGTTTAGTTATTTTCGAGACAGAGGGAGATGGAGCATGAGCAGAGAAGGGGCAGAGAGAGAGGGAGACACCGAATCCAAAGCAGGCTCCAGGCTCTGAACTCTCAGCACAGAGCCTCATGTGGGGCTTGAACTCGTCAACCATGAGATCATAATCTGAGCTGAAGTCAGACACTCAACCAACTGAGCCGCTCAGGTGCCCCTAGAATGTGTCTTCTAAAATGCAGTCTTTTAAGAGAGGCCTGGGATCAGGTTATTTAACCAGTGTGTCAATTTCCCTTAGGCAAGTGTGGAAAACATTTAGGGATGTGAAAGCATCATTTTCTGGCTAATGGACCTCACAGCACGGAATATTCAGTCTTCCATCAAATCGTCTTAACCCT
The DNA here is from genome assembly GCF_028749965.1 of Puma concolor. Taxonomy (NCBI): domain Eukaryota; kingdom Metazoa; phylum Chordata; class Mammalia; order Carnivora; family Felidae; genus Puma; species Puma concolor. The sequence goes on from NC_141674.1 coordinate 81,221,536, forward strand.
ACATCCTTACAATAAGACCAAAAAGTGATTATTATTTCCCTCTTTACAGGTAAAGACGCGGATTCTATAACAATTAAATAGTTTGGGGCACGTGGGTGGCTCAGTCGGCCAAGTGTCTTGCTTTTGATTTCGGCTCAGGTCATGATCTCATGATTCCTGAGATTGAGACCTGCGTCAGGCTCTGTGCTCTTGGGATTCTCTCTCTCCCTCTCTCTCTTCCTCTCCCCAACTCGTGCTTTCTCTCTCTCAAAGTAAATTAATAAATAAACATTAAAAAAAAGTTAAATAGTTTGCCTAAGATTTCTCAGCTAGTAATAATTGTGGGCTTAGAATTCAGTGCATCAAATTTTGATGAATTCAGAATCCCTTGGGCTTATAAATACATAGTTCAAAGTCCAGAGGTAGGGCCTCTGGCACGGTATAAAAAACAACTTAAGTATATTACAAAGGATATAGTTTTCTTTCATCTGCCCACTCTACTATTCCCAACAAGCGTTTCAACCTAAGACTCTCCCCTCATACTTAAAAGAAGATGTTAAGGTCTTAGAAATTACATCCAGATGGGGAAATCTCTGGAGCCAAAAAAAAAGAGGTTATCTTGTCATTGGGTCTCTTTTTTAAGGGCGAGGAAACCTTTTCTGGAACCCCTCACAGCAGACTTTCTTTCACACTGTCTGGCCGTGTTTATATCACTTGATTATTCATAAAAGGAATGACACCTCAGAGCTGGCTGGGGTCGGGTGGAGGATGGCGTACAGTTACCTGTTGTATCTGGCTATTTGATGGAGGGTGGGTACTGAACACAATGGTCATTCTCTTGGAGAGAAGAAGTTGGAAGAGAGTAGAGGAGAGATGATTGTTGGTTAGGCAAATAATAGTGTTTGGATTGCTGTGAGACTGTTGTGTCCCAGACGGCTTTGTAACCCGACACAGGCAACGTAGATGTCAAGCATATTAATAATTACTAGACTGCAGGTCTCAGAAGACATCCATGCATTCTCCTTTACCCCATCTCCTCACTTTTGTAGTTACCTGTATCTGTAGGAAATATCAGCTTGACCACATTGGCATGCAGCTGGAATGAATGGAGATGATCAAGCATTTAGGGGCTGCCAATAAATGGAGCGAATGGAGGTAGAGTAGCAGACATTGTTTAGAGTTATTGGTTGAGTTATTCTGAATTAAGGCTAGGGTCAAACTGTTCAGTGTTCCTGACAAGAAAGCTGAGGAATGCAGAGAGGAGCTAGGTGGCAGGCAGGGACAGGAACAAAGTTGGGAACTCCTGAGCAAAATCAATGTCTATTGGGCTGTGACAGGCGCAAAATGTATAGATAATCACAAGGTCAAGGAGCTGTCCTGGATTAATCAGGAAAGGCAAGGCTTAGTGGCAAGAGGCAGTAACTAAAATTTCTCTTGGGCAGGTAAATTGCACTGACAATGCCAATTACAGATAGATGAAAGTAAATTGTATGCTGTGAAAGCACGAAAAATGTATTAATAATTGACAAAATGAATAATAATTTTGAGCCATAACTAATTTTAAGTAAAGTCTGTGGGAAGTGATTTTTATTATCTTCTTAACTCTATTTTCTTAAGTTTCTTTGGCAAATATCTATAATTCATGAATATTTTAAAAGTTAGGATTATTTTGCACTATTCAGTAGGATTATACTGAATACTCAGAACCTGCTATGTGCCAGATTTAGGTACAGAGGATCTCATATGAATAGGACAGGACAATAGCCCAAACAAGAAACTTAGATTAGAAAGATGACAGCGGAAATAGAAGAGGGTAGATTTGAGATACATTTTATGGATAGAGTCATTAAGACTTGTTGATGGATTAGATATTGGAGATCAAGATGGCTTCTAGAGTTTTCACCTCAAAACTGGTTGGATGGTATCATTTGCTAAGAATAGACAGCCAGGAAGAGAAACAAGCTTTTGTGGGTAGAGAAAGGGGAGGAGAGGATGAAAATGAAGTGTTCTGGTTTGGATGTTACTTTGAATAACCTGTTAGACATCCAAGTGGTTATGTCAAATAGGTAGTTTCATGTACAAATCAGAAGCTTGGGTCAGAGCTAGAGGTATAAATTTAGAACTCAGCATAAACATGGTGCTGAAAGCCATGGGAATGAGTGAGATCACCTAGGGAGGGAGTATAGGTCAGACCTGTGCAATAGAACTTTCTGCTTTCATGGAAAGGTTTTACATCCATGTTGTCCACTATCTACATGCACCTACTGAGCACTTGAAATGTGGTTAGTACAATTGAGGAACTGGATTTTAATTTTATTTCATTTAAATTATTTTAATTTTAAATAGACACATGTGGATAGGTGCTACTATATTGGACAGCTCAGGATTGAGAAGAGTATGGGGTCATCAACATTTTGAGGTCTAATAAAGGAGATTCAGCCAGCAAGGAAGATAGAGAAGGGAAATCCAGGGAGATAGAGGAAAATCAGGAAAGGGTGGTGTCCACAAAACCAAGAGAGGAAAATGATTCAAGAATGGGAATGCAGGGGCACCTGGGTGGCTCAGTCGGTTAAGTGTCTGACTTTCACTCAGGTCATGATCTCACGGTTTGTGCGTTTGAGCCCCGCTTTGGGCTCTGTGCTGACAGCTTGGAGCCTGGAGCCTGCTTTGGATTCTGTGTCTCCTTCTCTCTCTGTTCCTCCCCCACTTGTTTTCTGTCTCTCCCTGTCTCTCAAAAATAAATAAATTTTTAAAAATTTTATAAAAAAAAGAATGGGAATTCAGTCAGCTATGTCACATGCTGTTCATAGGTAGGACACAATGACTTGAAAACAAGCTAGTCACTGAGGATCTAAACAGGAGTAGCAGTTCCGTGAAATGGTGGTTATAGAAAGCAGTTGGAAATGGGCAGAAGAGTCAATGGAAGATGAAGAAAATCAATGTCTGTAGACAATTACTTCAAGTTTTTCTTTGAAAGGTAATGGATAAATTGGATGGGAAAAGAAAGAGAATTTGGAATTGAGGAAACTTATTTTTTTAAGATGGGAGTTACTGGACATACTCATTTGCTTTTTAAAATGATCCAGTGGAGGGGCGCCTGGGTGGCTCAGTAGGTTAAGCATCCGACTTCAGCTCAGATCATGATCTCACAGTTTGAGTGAGTTCGAGCCCTGAGTTGGGCTCTGTGCTGACAGCCTGGAGCCTGCTGCTGATTCTGTGTCTCCCTCTCTCTCTGTTCCTCCCCCACTTACACTCTGTCTCTGTCTCTCTCAAAAATAAATAAAGATTAAAAAAAATAAAATGATCCAGTGGAGGAAAGTTGATGCAGGAGAGAAAGGGAATGAGAATAGGAACAAAATTCTTCAAAAGATGAAAAGTGTTGGAATGTACAGCACAAGTGGAGGCGGTTGGGCTTTGATAGAAGGAGGGACCCTTGTCATATCCTGCAGGGACATAATGCAGGTACTGAGAGGTTTATAGAATTGGTGGTAAATAGATGAGGGTGTTGAGATGGGAGTACAGAGTATGAGAGGCTTGAGGAAAAGAAGATATGCAATAATTGTCTTGAAAAGTAATTGGCATATTCATTAGGATCAGCGTAGGATTTCTGGGCAGATTGGAATGTCCCTTTGAAGCTTGTGATAACAAATTTAGAGAGAAACCAGTCAGCCTAATTTTATGTCTTTTTCCCCCTACTGGAAAAGGCAGATTGTTGGCTTTAACCAAAGTTAGATTTTTGGCAGGTGAATATTTTAGCGAGATAAGTTTCTTCTCAAGGGGGTGAGGTCCATGGAACTTTCTCTGCATGTAGTGGGAAGTGAAGACAGGAGAATAAAGGTAGGAGAGTGGAGTAACAGTGGCAGACTGTAAGGTCAGGGGGTTGGAGGCCAAAAGAAGGTTGAAGATTGCAATGAAAGAACTAGAGCCAGTGAACTGTAGAGACAAGTGGTGGTGGTCAGAGAGTGGGATGCTTGAAGTCACTGTTGTGTTATTATTGGTAGTAGTTTTTAGGGTATGACTATAAAAATGGATGAAAAAGATATGGGGGGGCCACACACATGGATGCTCAAGTCACTAAGGGGTGGAGAGGATGATAATGAGCTCAAGTCTTCAAAAAGTAAGAGTTTGGAAGATGAGAGCAACCAAAAAGAACTTTGGGTATAAGCTGGATTATCTTCCATTTGTCCCTCAAGATTCACACTTCTCCACCCCACTCAGAGCCATGGGAGCTGAAACCTATGGATTCAATCAACAGTTTTCCTTGCTCTCTGGTTCTAGTTGGGTTTGGCCAATGGAGAGCCTCAGCAGATCTGATGCAGGGAGGCCGTGTCCCTCAATGGGAGATTTCTGCTCTTCAACATGACTTCTACACACCTCTCTCCTTCTGGGCCCCAGATCTTCCTTTCCTTGTTCCTTCAGGCCAAGGGGTGGTAAGAGTTCCACTGTTACCAGCCCTGAATCCCTGCACTATTCCTCGTGCTTTCTTTACCTCATTCACACCTCTGTAAATAGTCCCTTTGTTAAATCATCTTCAACTTAATACAAATGTACCATCTCTGTCCTGTTGGGGAAGTACAACTGCATGAGAAGAACTTCAGAGGAGCTAGAGCTTTTGAAGGAAGGAGACCGGTGGCTTGGAGGCAGCGATGTGAATTGAGTTTCCCCGCCTTCTGTGGAGGTGTGGGAAACAAATGGCCTCTATTTGAGAGACGTATTGAGGAAATGTGGGAGAGCAAGTCTTCATCTTCTGCCGGGAAGTGGAGAAGTCATTCAGAAAGAAGTTGAAGGTGTAGGAGGGGTTTGCAGGTTACAGATTAGGAGGTTTCAAAGAATTCGGTGAAAGGGTTTGAAGGGTGGTGAGGAATGCGAGTTGGTTCAGATTGGGGGAATTTACAAATAACCGTGGAGGTAAGAATCAGGATGATAATGGTTAATCTGGAAGGCTTCTGGGCATTGAAGTAAATAGGGATGAGGGCAGGCTCTCAATTCATTTCAGTTCAGTTCTACTAGTACCTAGTATGTGCAACTTGCTGGGGGTACAGTGGTAAGGCAGTAAGAGTTAATACCCAAGCAGTGACTTAACAATGAGCCTGACTATGTGAACTGCACACCTCTTGACAGGGCCTCCTAGAGAAAAGCCACCCAACCCATGCTTTCATGGACTGCTTGGAGTATGGGCCACTAGGGACCCTGGCAGGTAGGCCCCTTCCCACCAGAGTTCAACAATCTTCGATCCTAATGAGGGTAGTAAAGTGCGGGATAAAGAAGACTGAAGCTCTTCTGCAAGAGCCAGAAAGACCGCTTTGGTCAGCATTATGTTTGCCCATGACATGGTAGGGTAAAGCTGGAAGGGAGTTCTTAGTGTGGGCCACAGACAGAACTGTGAACACCAGGACTGATGGTAGTATGCCTTACCATTAAAGATGTTCTGCAAGGTTGGGTAGGATAGGTGATAGAAATTGTCCCCGTACAACCCAAATGATCTACATTATAGCCAAGTCCTTGTGAGATATACTAATATATGTTTACATTGCACTCTTTCCTGGATAAAGCCACTTGCTAGGATTCCTTGAATGCTAACCCTTGAAGGCTAAGGCAATTGTTAATACGTAATTGGCATTTATTGTGTGCTTACTGTATGCAGGCACTTGGAGCATGAATTAACTAATTCTCACAATAACCCTACAAGGTAGGCATTATAATGATACGATTTTACAAATGAAGACATTAAGGTATAGAGAGATCATTCGCTCTGGGTCACACAGCCAGGAATTGGCAGTCAGAATTCCAAAAGCCTCACACTCTTCCCTTCTACAGTATCATTAAAAGTATTCATCATATATTTACACCAGCTGTTGTGCTATATATACCAAAGGAAGGAAGATAGAAATATAATGCTATTTACTATGACTAACTTTTCCTTTATAAAATTAGAACTAAATAGCAGGCAAAGGATTTTTAAAATGTGGCTTTTTCAGGGGTACTTGGCAGATTCAGTTGGTGAAACTGAACTCTTGATCTAGGAGTTGTGAGTTCAAGATCCATGTCGGTTATAGAGCCTACCAAAAAAAATTTTTTTTCAGTGGCTCTTTCATATTCCAGTAAAGAGTTGCTTCTCTGTTTTCTAGATTTTTGTCCAACTGCATTCCAAAATGATAGCAGGTTAAATAGATATGTATCTGTCTGTCTGTCACTCTGTGTATAATCACTCTTGATTCATGCCTTTTTAAGATAAATTTGCAGTGGGGGCGCCTGGGTGGCTTAGTCGGTTAAGCGGCCGACTTCGGCTCAGGTCATGATCTCGCAGTCCGTGAGTTCGAGCCCCACGTCGGGCTCTGTGCTGACTGCTCAGAGCCTGGAGCCTGTTTCAGATTCTGTGTCTCCCTCTCTCTCTGACCCTCCCCCGTTCATGCTCTGTCTCTTTCTGTCTCAAAAATAAATAAACGTTAAAAAAAAAATAAAAAAAAAAAAAGATAAGTTTGCAGTGAAATTACTAGACACACTAATTTTATTGCCTTACCTTATGTTCACTTATCTCAGATACATCTTTCCAGATATCTTTATAAATTCCTTGCCCTAGCCCTATACACACAAAATGCCTTATCATTTCCAAATTTAACTCGACATTAAAATCTCATTTAAAAATACATTTCCAGACAATCGTGGTATCACACCATGTCGTACTGTTTATTAATGACAACCACAGCAGTAATAGCTCCTTTCAGTTACCATATTTCCAGTTTTAGACCCATAAGTAAAATCAGAAACAACTCTGTTTCTGTACTAAACACTGTTTGTCTTTGAAATCTTGCGAATTAGTTTTCTTCTCATCCAAACCCTCCTTCCCCGCAAAGCCTCTGCCTGGCACGTCTATCAAGTCTGTCTTGTCTTCTTCATTGTACATCTGCCCTTTTTACAATATCTTTCCCAAATTCTTTTTTTTAACTTTATTTACAGACCCTGAAACTTGATTGCCATATGCTTTTTTTCAATGTCTATTTGAGAGAGGGAAGAGAGAGTGCATGTGTGAGCATGAGTGGGGGAGGGGCAGAGAGAGGGAGCCCAAAAAGTTCAGGTCCCGTCTTGAACTCATGCACCATGAAATCATGACCTAGGCTGAAACCAAGAGTCGGATGCTTAACTGACTGAGCCACCCAGCACCGCCCCCCCCCCAAATTCTTTTTTTGCTGCAGCAGTGCTCTTTGTCCTTGTTAGAAACACACAAATTTATATCTTCTCTCTTATCTGACTATACATTATTCCTTAACTGTCTATGAAGAGAAAACATGGTCAACGTGTGAAATTCACATGTATGATAAAACATGCAGGCTACCATTTTGTAGGCATTTATGTACTTTCCCAACTACCCCTCATTACCTCCTATGAACTTAAGCACTGTTATTATCCCTATTTTGTAGGTGAGGAAGTTGAGGCTTTACCACGGTAAATCATCACTGCTGCTGCTTTGATTTGATTTCCTGTGGATATACTGTGGCCATCTAGTGGCTTCAGGAATATGGTGATGTTACCTAGGGAAGGGACTTAATGCAGAAAACATGTTACGTTAGAAGAAGGGGATAAGAAGAATGAAATATACAGATGTGCTTCTTAAAGGTTAGTGTTATTTTCTCTTGGAAGTGTTGTGTAAATAATATGTGAATACACTTTACAACAGCAGGTAAATAGCTCTTGCTGTGCTCTTTAACCTTGTTTGTTCCCAGCGTCTCCATGATTTATTTAATATCCTGTTCATATTTCCTCAACATTAGGTACCCTCTTCATTGGGAATCCCTTCTCAATTTGTTACAAACAGGCTTGTTAATTTACCAACAACAGCTTTTGATAGAAATCTCAGATGACTTAGCTGTTTCCCAAACTTAAGATTCCCTTCGCCACACTAGTACTCCCATGGGACTTTGCTGGTTGTATTTGTTTTGGAGTAAGTTAAAAGACAACTTAAATGAACCTGAGAAAGTCTTACGACTTTGTAATACTTAATTAGTATTTACCTAGGGAACTGTGGAATAACTGCATCTTAACTTGGAAATTTAAAAGAATCTTTAAATTTCCCTTTCTGAACAAATGCTATAAACTAAATAAAACCTTTTATGGTCAGTGTCCTCCATCAATTATGCCCTGTCTTTCCTGAATATGTAACCACTGACTCACTGTGTCTTTATCCTTAGCCTATAAAGCTCAAGTCTCTCCCATTAAAAAAATAAAAGCAAAATCAATAAAACCCTCCCTCAATCAGTCTGGCTCAGCATAACTCCTTGAAACTACCAGCCAGGCACAGCCCAACCACATGAAAATGGCACTCCAGTCTTTAACCACACCTTTTACACTTTTGCCAGAGTGTTTTTCCACTCCCAGTCTATTTCTGTGCAATTGGGCTATTTCATGGAACTGAAGCCTTCTGGTGAGCACAGAGCAGTTTTATTTCAGTTTTTGAGAGGCAGTCATCCTCATCATGTAGCCAGGCAGCCTATTCTGTGGACTCCTAGCATGTGGAGGGTTCCTCTCAGCATATGGAGGAAACATGGCCCTCTCAATGCTACAGAAATAGGTATTGATTGACACAGGCCTTGCCCTAGAATGACACTGTCCTATGCATAATGGATCCCTCTATGGTGTACTGACCCAAAGACTGTCTGAGTGTCTAAGAGCTTGGTTGAATTTGAGCAGACCTGATTTGCTCCTACAAAAAGAAACAGAGCCTTTCTCTGATAAAACTTTCAAATAAATGGGGTATGTCAGATTTGCCCTATCTTAGCCTGTGTTCCCTAGCAGCCGCCACCATATGGCTATGCCATAACTTTCTGAAAATACTTGACAAACCACCCAAGAAAGGGATTTTCAGATGCTTCCTCTCCATTTTTTTTTTACATTTCTTTCTTCTAAGTCTCTCATTCTGGTGGTCTCTCTCATCCTTCAGAAATATTCAACCAGTTTCCATCAAAGGAGGCTTTATTTCTTGGTTTCTTTTTCCATATCCCAATACCTCAGACTTTATCAGAATGAGCATTCTTTTTTTTTTTTCTTTTTAACTCAGTCATTTGGGGCTCCAGAGGATAATGGGCTTAAGTCTCATGACTGAGGGTGAAGGTGAATCTTCCGATAGTTGGTTAGTCTCCCACCAAAGTGATCTCTGTGTCTTCTGAAATGTAAGCACACATTGCAACAAGAAGCACTTCTTTTCCTCAGAGACAATACACTCTTCTCCTTTATTCATGAAATATTCTTTTTTTTTTTTTTAAAGAATTTTGGCCTTATAGTATAAGAACAAGAGATTGCTAGTTTCTCTTCCACTTTGCAGAAACAGCAGCAACTTTACGTAGAATTTGTTGATTCTGGGTCTCTTATGGGAGTTTGGGGTAGAAGTGAGTTATTTTTAGTTTGGTCTGCCAAACAAAAGTACCTAATGTTTATATTTTACTATTGCTGATTCATATTCCTCTGGTTCATTCATATCTATTGATTTATTGCCCCCCCTCCACTCCCCACAATTGATATTCTGAAGAGGAAGGGTTTTGCCCAAAGTCCACCTGTGGCTGAGATGTTTTGGGTCCTTCATTTCCACACGAGCTTAGATCCCTGATTGTCCAGGGAACAAGCCATCTATCTCATGCAGACATGGCAACTGAGAGTGGAGTAGATGGAGGCACTGTCTCTGGAGGCCCCAGGACCCCATTACTGTGGGATTCAACCACTGTATCCAAGAGTAGTTCTGAACTTGGGGAAAACTTTACCAGCCTAAGATGCAGAGCACTTTGCTTTCCAGCTGTTCAGGGCACACATTATGTATATGCTGGGCAGCTGGAACTGGAGGTCACCCTCATCTCCAGAACCCGATACCCCAATTGGTCCCTGGGGGCTGGTTCTCATCTTAGTCCACACGTAAGTGGAACTAGTCATAACTAGTTACCATTTTATCTCTCTCTCTCTCTCTTTTTTTTTTTTTTTGCCAAAAACTCAGTGTTTTTAAAAGAGACAAGTCCATGTTTGCTGCCTCATTTTTCTTTGTTCATTTTCATTCTGTATTTCGCAGCAATCCAGCTTCTGCCACAGTGATTCACCAGGAACCTCTAGATTTTTGAGTCCAGAAGAGCATTTCCTCTTCTAGCCTTTCTTCTCTTCTCTCAGGCAATTGCATTTTTTTCCCCCTCCCATTGACTTTCATTACTATATTTTCTTCTGATTCTCCTCACATCACTATTGTTCTATCTTGATATTCTTCTTTAGTTTTTCTTTTATCTACTTCCCTTAAAATAAGAAAAAAAACTTAAAAACATATTTGGAAGATACTAGAAATAATAAAATGGAAACTTGCGTAGCCACCAGATGGATTTTCCCTTTCTTTTATTCTTTTTCATGCTGCTGTTCTCTTTCCTTCTAAGAAATAAATTCCTACTTACCACATTTTGGTCTTTGAATTTCTAAGGATTCTTAACTTTGGGAATCCTTTCTTCTTCTGTGGCAGATGAATGGCTGCCACCATAACATCTCTTCTTTCTGGTGCATGTTCGCTTAGCTGGAGACTCCTTCTTGTCCTCTTTTACAAGTAAGTATGGTTTTGTGGGGACGTTCTTGCCAATGGACTATAACTAGAAGTGGAGAGTACAACTTTGTCCTTACCTTTTTGAAAGAAGGCGGCTTGCCTTGCATTGTTTGCTGTCTCCTCCATGGATGGGTCTACGACCAGTTGCACCCATCAAGATGAGGAAGACATCCTAGGAGAGACTGGAACAACAAGATAGAAGGAATCTGGGTCCTGAATGACCTCACAGAACAGAGTGCCCTTTCAGTCTAGGCCCAACTATTAGGTGAGAAGGGAAGAAATTATTTTCATTTTTCATTTCTTTACTTTCATTTTTCACTGCTTTCTGGGGTTTCTGTGACAGCAACTTAGCCTTTAATACAAAAACTGATACCTGGAAATGGGGGACCTCTAACAAAATCTTAAAACATATAGTATTACCTAAATGGTCAGAGAATTGTCAGTGAAGAAACAGATCTTACAAGCTGGAAAACTGGTGATTCTTGTAGTGCCATTGCAAAACATTTGGTAAAAATCTTACTCAATTTGGAAGACTGACCATGTTTCTCATATGGCTGCATTTTAGAGGAAGCATTTGGAAAGAACCAGAATACAAATGTGTAACTGTTGTTCCTTGGTTAGTTTAGGAAGGTTTTTCAAGAAAGAAATGAGCTCACATAGGAAATGATGGGTTTTCAAAGAGAGATGGAAGGAAATAGAGCATATAGAAAATTGGGGCCTCACAAGGTTGGAAAATCCAATTATTTCTATAGTCAAACAGGAGAAGACTGTTTTTTAGAGACTTTCTTAAAACCCACCCGTTAAGGGGCGCTTGGGTGGCGCAGTCGGTTAAGCATCCGACTTCAGCCAGGTCACAATCTCGCGGTCCAGGAGTTCGAGCCCCGCGTTGGGCTCTGGGCTGATGGCTCAGAGCCTGGAGCCTGTTTCCGATTCTGTGCCTCCCTCTCTCTCTGCCCCTCCCCCGTTCATGCTCTGTCTCTCTCTGTCCCAAAAATAAATAAACGCCCACCCGTTAAGATCCCTTAGCCAAAGAAATCTAGCCTTGCAGCAAAGGTCAGATTAGGGGTGTTACCCTCACTTATTTTTTTAAAGATTACCTCACAGTAGCCACCATTAAAACAATGAAAAGAAGAACAAATAAAGCATAGAAACTAGAGAATAAGCAAGTTTAAGAGCTCGGTCCAGAAAAGAACTTTGGGTATAGTTTCTGGCACATGTAACAGATTGGAGATGAATAGCATGGAAGCCTCCTAAGATCTTGAGGAATTGTATTGCCAAAGAAACCCAAAATCTGACGTGCAAAAGCCAATCATTGTGTCCTCAAGCCATCTCCAGGAAAGCATACTCTCCAAGATTCACTGAAATTTTGAACCTGGAGGATTACAGGCAAGGGAGAACCTCCCAGAGTATTGAACCCAGGGGCACTGTGGGCATAACCAAATGCATCCAGGTGGGTTAATCAGGGAACTCCTTCCATGGCCAGGGCAGGAATTTCTGTCTGCAAAAAAAACTATGAAGGACTACTGGTTGTTGCATGTTCCCATTCTGTCCTTTTTGAAATGGAAGTTTTGTTATAATTAATCTATTCCTGCTTCACCACTGCATATTGTGTTAAGAGTGGGAATCAAGTGGGGTGCCTGGGTGGCCCGGTCAGTTAAGCATCCGACTTCGGCTCAGGTCATGATCTCATGGTCAGTGAGTTTGAGCCCCGCATCGGGCTCTGTGCTGACAGCTCAGAGCCTGGAGCCTGCTTCGGATTCTGTGTCTCCCTCTCTCTCTGCCCCTGCCCTGCTCACACTCTGTCTCTCTCTCAGTCTCAAAAATAAATAAACATTAAAAAAATTAAAAAAAAAAGAGTGGGAATCAAGTAACTTCTTTTTAGTTTATAGATTGTTGGACTGTATGTAGCTACATCTACACATAACAGAGAAGGCTATACTTTTCCCAGAGATACTGCACTTTGAGCTGGCTACAGAAACTGGATAGGGCCACATACGGTCTCTCTTAGAGAGAGAGGTCAAGAGGTTTGGGAAGAAGAGTACACTCAGATATTTGAATGTCTGAAGGATCAAGTGAACTTCTTTGTTTACCTTTGCCTTAATTAATGCAATCTTTCTGGGGATTCTGATTTGCTTATTCAGAAACCTATCACCTACATGTTGACAACTCCCAAACCTGTATGTCACGCCAGGATTCCCTTTTATGTTCTAGATCTGTATTATCCAACTACATTTAACCCTTAACAACATGTACAGGTCCACTTATATGTGACTTTTTTTTTTTTTTTTACAGTACATGACTGTAAATATATTTTCCTTATAATTTTCTTGACATTTTCTTTTCTGTAGCTTACTTTATTGTAAGAATACAGTATACAATGTGTATAACATACAAAATGTGTTAATCGACTGTTTATGTTATCAGTAAGGTTTCCAGTCAACAGTAGGCTATTAGTAGTTCAATTTTTGTAGAATCAAAATTTATGTGCAGATTTTTGACTGCATGGGGGTCAGTGCCCCTAACCGCCATGTTGTTCAAGGGTCAGCTGTACCAAAGGTATCCAGGATACCTTTGCCTGGACTGACCGCAGGAGAGATCATAATCACAATATGGCCAAGACTAAAATTATTTTTGTTTAAACATGTACCTGCTCTGTGATAGATTACAATTAATGGTCACAAACTCATCCCCCCACTATATATGCCCCCTTGCACTGTGACTTTTCTGTTCTTCCTATCAAGAAGTAGATTCTGGATCTCCACCTCCTAATATCTGGGCTTGCTTTGTGACTTGCTTTGGTCAGTAAAATGCAGCAAAAGTAAGGAGGTGGGAATTGTGAGTCTAGAGTAAGAAGCCTTGCAAGCTTTGCTGTCACCCTCTTGGCAAGCTTCTATCATCAGGTGAAAAAATGTGGGCTGACTTCTTTGAAAATGAGAGGCTATGTGGTAAAAGATGCCCAGCTGGCATCCAGCATGAACCACCAGCATGACCGGTGACATAATTTGCAAGGCCCAGTAGCCTCTTTATTCTATAATTATTGAGAATCTCAAGACAGGAATAGCAGAACAATAAAGTCAGCACAAGTTGCATGCCCATGAAGCTGGCCTTGACCCTAGAGAAACCATCTTGGGCCATCAAAGCTCCTGCTAAGCTGCCATAGCTGACTGTCACTATGAGTGAGCCCAGGCAAAACCAGCAGAATTTCTCAGCCAAGTCCGGCCCAGATTGTTGACCCACAGAAGTGTTAGCTAATAAATGATTATTATTTTAAGCCATGAAATTTTGTGATTGTTTAGGCAGCAATAACTAACTAAGAAATCCTTGGTTGTAATCTCCTATCTGGGATGAGTAAAGCCTGAATCATTCACCCTCACCCATATATTGTCATATCATCTTATGAGGCCTGAAGAATCCTTTGTGCTTTTAATCTCCCTATGTATTCTCTTCTTGCCTAGGAATGTGGGTTGTGGAGTCAAGAGTGTCCAAGTGTAAATCCTAGGTCCTCCCATTACTAATTGTGTGACCTTGGACACCTGTTTTACCTCTTTGTGCCTCTATTTCCTTATCTGTAAAATAGGGCTAACCTTATCTTTCATTTTAGGGTCTGAGCAGGTTAAATGAGGGAACACTTACATAAACAGCACTTAGCACAGTGACCATGGTGTTACTATGATTGCCTTGTTTGCACGCTGTCTGTGAGATTTAGGATGAACTGTGTGGGAGCCCCACCAAAGCCCTCTGGGGCACACAGACAGGTAAGCAGACACAGTCCTAGAAGAACTGCAAAGTAGTATGAGGGTAGCAACTCGAGCTCTGGAGTCAGACTTGCATCCCTTCCATCTCAGCTCTGCCTTTGGTTCTGTTTCTTTTGCAAGTTATTCTCTCCCTTTAGGTCTTACTTTATGTGAACTGTAAAGTGGAAATAATAAGAGCAGATTTCTGATACCATTGTGAGGCTAGGAGGACTAAGTGATTAAGTGAGGCCTGGTGTATAGAGGAAGCCCATGAGCCTGGCCTGTAGAATATGCCTGCCACGTGATATCCGAAATTGAGTATTGGTCAGAAAGGCAGGCCAAGATCTCTCTGCGAGGGTAATTACCAAATATAAAGTACACTATATACAAGACTGTAAACAGGATGTGAGGTGAGAGATCAGGTGCCAAAGAGAGGGTGAACAGATTACATCTGGAGACCAAGGCAGAAGTGAAACCGTTCGGGACTGTGGTTGCTGCATCAGAAAGTCTGGACAATGTAGTGTATGTTTCCCAAACCTCTCAGTAAGCTACAATAGAAAGTAAAGTGCTCTAGAAGCTGATTTTGGATTAGAGGGAACAATTCAAACAAATCTCAGCTTGCCTTCCACCAATTAGCCTTTGAGGGCCCTCCCCCTTCATTTTTAGGTTGGTTCTTGTCTTTTCTTTCCTCATCAGTCAAGAATCCATTTATTCACCAATTATTTATTGAGTACTTTGGAATACAGTGGTGAGGGGCAAACCAGTTTCCTGTCCTCCTAGAGCTTCAAACTAGCAGGAGAATCAGACAATGAAACCAGCAATCTCAGCACTTTGTGAGAATTTAGGAATCAGGGAAACCTTCCTGGAGGAAGTTAGACTTAATGTGAAACTTGAAATTTAGATGAGAAAGGATCAACTAGTCAGAGGATTGGGGGAAGAGAAGAAGATTCCAGGCCAAAGAACAGCCTATGCAAATGCATGGAAGGAAGAGATAACCAGAACTTTGTGGGATTTAAAGCCGTTCAATAGTGCTGAAAAATTGAGTTCAGAGCCAGAAATGGCTAGAGAGGAGATAATGAGGTGAAATTTATTTACCCTGTTAAGGAATTTGGACTGTATCCTAAGACCAATGGGAAGCCAATCAAGTGTTTAAGCAGAGGAATCACATTTTGAAAGAGTACTCTGATTATAACGTGGAGAACAGAAGGAGCAGGATAGAAAGTCCACTACCTGATTTTGTAAATAAAGTTTTATTGGAACACAACCATACCCGTTCATTTACATACTGTCTTTAGCTGCTTCTATTCTGACTGTCCTGCCCTTTCAAGAAAATGTTTGCTGATCCCATGGTGACTGTTACAGTGACATGGGTAGGACAATGGTGGTCAGCTGTGGGAAAGGCAGTAGGAAAGTTGGAAAGGCATACCTATGGAGTTTGTACCAAATCATGAATGACTCTCAAGAAATCATGACCCGGATATCGGCTAAGATCATCTGTTTTGTTTTTTAACACGTTAAAATGGGTTCAGGCCCCTATTACACAACTCTTAAATGAGCACAGTACCTGCTGATTGTTTTGCCAATTTCCCAGACATGTATGATTTGAGCATTACCTTGGGCCCTGCTCCTACTATTGGGTTCAGTTATGGACTCTGTTCAGGGTTTGCTGTCTCCATTTTGCTCCTTTTCTCTTTTAGAGTGGACCTTGGTCCCATCATTTCTTCACTTACCCCACCTCCACCCCCACTCACATGGTGTATGTGTTTGTGGAGAGGGATGGGAGCTTAGGGATTATGGAAGGTTTACTAAAGATTTGGAAGACATGAGAGGAGTCAAAAAATGCAAAGAAGATAGAGTGTTATAAAAATATATACTATTTTATTACAAATATTATAAAAATATTTTAGGTGTGCTGTGAAGTTACTCTGTCTTCCATCTCTTTTCTCTCTTTCTCTTCTCTTTTCTAACTATTTCTTTCATACACCTAAGTGAGTGTCTGATGTGGAACAGTTTGGTCTCTTATGATCCTGTCTCTTGCTAAACCCAGCTCTTGATCATACCATCTACTCACAATAACTCATCTAGGTGCTTTCCTCTGAGAAGACTTCTAGGACCAACTGTTGAGAAAATTGGTTTAACTTGACCATAGTAACAAGGTGGCTCAGAACCAGGGTACTAAGGATAGGTTTGGATCAAATAGGTGTAATGTGATATGTCCAGCTGGAATAGCCAAGAAAGGAAGTAGTCCAAGGTGGAGGAGAAGGGCAGGTAGCCAAGTAGGGAAACCAAGATCGTTTCTGCAAGAGTAGTGTAAGAATAAGACCTTAGGGGAAGGTGAGGTTGTAAATAAGAGAGGAGGCCAAGATTCTCGGATAAGGCTGTTTTGCTATAAATCAATCTACTGTGTCTGAACAAATCAAACAACCCAGGTAAAAGAGTATTGTAATATGTTCTTCCTTCGAAAAAACCTAAACTAGGTCTCTGTGTATTTGTATCACAACAAAAGTAGCAATAAACAGCTGTTAGTACCACCACCGTCATGTAGTGAATGCCTATTAGATCTGAAGTACAGCAGCAGATGCTTACCTACCTTCTTTCATTTAAGCCTCATGATGACACTATTATTATATTCATTTTACAGATGACGAGAGGTTCTCCTCAAAGGGGTTCGCCTTACTTAGGTCATGATAAGTGGCAGGTTGTTTGACTTCAAAAGTCTTGATCTCAATAATACTAGTCTTTGCTGTCTCATAAGTGTTTGCCTTGCCCCCAATTTCTAAACCTTTGAACCCATTCCCTTGTTTAAAATCTGTCATTGCTTTCATACCCTCCTGAGCAGAGTCTGCAATAGTTAGTATGGCATAATTTGTTTTCTCACAGTCGTTGCCTACTTGACTGGTCTTATCTTTTATTGCTGTTTCCATAAATGCATGTTGAGTTCCAAACATTTCTGGTTCCTGGGACCATGCTAAGCTCCTCCATGCTTCTAGGGTTTTGCATGTTCTCCTTGTTTCTGCAGTATGTTTCCTTCCTATCTGCCTGGCCTTTAAAACCAAGGACACAATTTCTGATCAGTCTCTCTGGGAGATCTCATAATCTCTCTCGGTTTTGATTCTTCTATTAGTAAATTGAGATGATATTTCCTACACTTTGTAAAGAGTTATCTGGGATGCATTGTGGCTTTGCCACTCACTGGCAGTATCATCTTGGGAGAGTTACTTGATTTCTCTAAGCCTCAGGATTTTTTCTTCATAAAATAGGATAGTGATGGTTATTTAAAACAGCACCTGGCACAAAGTAAGTATTCAGTTAGAGTGAATAATACAGCTATTATTATATGGCTCTTCTGTGAATTAAATAAGATTAACAAGCATAATGATCTAGCACAGTAATTGTGAGCACACTGCGCTTTCTTAGTGATTTCCTGCTCACCCTTTAAGATTCAGCTCGAATTCCCCTTTATAATGCTTTTCTGTGAGCATTCTGTACATTGCACACATGGTTGGCCATTTTGTCAATTGTGCTCACATACCTTTATTTTCACTCATTATATCCCCTTATAATCATTTGCCTAAGTTCTCATCTCCTTTGCTAGCCCAGACTTCTTGATGACAAGGACTATTTTATTATCCACCCAAACCTCGCATGAATAGGTATTTCACACACATTGGTTGACTGACTGACTGAATACAGCCATTAATAAATGAGGATGAATCTCAAGGAACTTAGAGTCAGTGGTAAGACTACCACTAGTCCTAGCACCACTATGTAATGTTTCTCGAGTATCACGTGCTCGACATCAATCCTGGGTGCTTGGTGCTCATTAACTCATTTCATTCTCACAAGAGCAATATTAGTATTATCCCCATTAAAATGGTTTTTTTTAATTATGAAATCTTATTACCATTTTATAGATAAAGCAACTGAGGCTCAGAGAAGTTAAGTAACATACTCAAAGTCACACAGCTAGCAAGAGGTGTAGAAAAAATTTTATGTTTCAGTGGAGAACTGCATTGCCCAGAGGACATTTTCTAGACCCACCTGATTCACTGTCTTTGAGCTATTGCACATCTTTCTGGATTATCTGATGGTAGCCTTTTGTCATGTTCAAGCCATTTTATAGCCCTGTAAGTGTGTTTCTTTTGGATTCTGTTTCGACCAGGTTACAACATCTGCCTGGTTCCCTCATTGAATGAGTTAAGTGAAGTCTTTAACGTTTTTTTTTTCTTTGTACCAGAGTCATAGTTTTAGCTTTTTCTGAAAATTATCTTTTGACAGAGACATAACTGGAATACAACTCCCAGTCTGACTGACTTCCAGGCTCAGTTCTGCAACTCTGAGGTCTCCGGGATCACCACACACTGTCCTGGGGCGCTTTGCTCTTAGATTGTAGAGCTCTTACCTTGACCTCCTGAGACTCTGCTTCTGTAGCATTTCTATTTTCGTTTTTTTTTTTAATTTTTTATTTTTAACGTTTATTTATTTTTGAGACAGAGAGAGACACAGCATGAACGGGGGAGGGTCAGAGAGAGAGGGAGACACAGAATCTGAAACAGGCTCCGGGCTCTGAGCTGTCAGCACAGAGCCCGACGCAGGGCTCGAACTCATGGACCGCGAGATCATGACCTGAGCCGAAGTCGGATGCTTAACAG
The DNA here is from genome assembly GCF_028749965.1 of Puma concolor. NCBI lineage: Eukaryota > Metazoa > Chordata > Mammalia > Carnivora > Felidae > Puma > Puma concolor. The sequence goes on from NC_141674.1 coordinate 81,240,459, forward strand.
ACTGAGCCACCCAGGCGCCCCTATGTTTTCGTTTTTTTAACAAGGTTCCAGTTATTCTGTTCCAGGTGGCCTGAAAAACACTCTTTGAACAACTTTTTTTAGTAGAAGAAACAAAATGCCTGTACAAAGTGAGTTGTAAATTAAGTTTCAAAGAAGGAGAGAAGAGGAAGAGGGAGATTCTGTCTGGAGGAATCTGTAAGTTTTGTAAAGAAAGTGGCATTCTGTTAGGGTCTTAAACTAGGAATGCTTTTCGCGGGGAAAGAGGGGGAAGAAAAGACTTTCTGTGTTCCAGAACACAGCATGAACCAAAGCAAGGAGTCAGGAAAATGCATGGTGTTTTGGGGGAATGGCTAGTGGCTGGATTTAGCTAGACTGAGTAAAGAATGTGAGAGGGAGAATATGAACCATAAGCCTGGAAAGGATAGGTTCCAGCTGGAATGGAGGCCTTTCATGCCATTCATGTATTTGATAGGTAATAAAGAAAGCTGACTGAAAGGGAAAGAGTAAGATCATCAACAGCAAGTTACAAGAATCCTGAAGAAACATGAGGATGGAGAGACAGAGTCAATCTCTGAATGCCAAGGAATGGAAAGATGTGAGATCACAAGGATTTGATGTCTAACTAATGAATATTTACTAAGGGTTTGTTGTATGTGAAACGAAGTGCTAAGCACTAGAAGAACATGGGAATAGAAATTATTATCCTGATATACAAAAGCTCAAAAAGGGAAGATGCCAGAGAGACATCAGAGGTTGTCTGAGAAGGTATACAGGTCTAAATTTGGAAAGTCATGGAGGAAGGGTGGAGGAGGTAATTATACGGAAGGTGATTAGCAAGTAGAATTGACAGAATTTGTTGTCTACTTAGATGCGGAGGAGAGTGTGTAGGGAGAGTCTAGGAAAATTGAGGTTTCTTAGGTTTGATGATTAGAGGCCTGATGACCCCAGGTCATCTATTTTATTGCATTTAAAGAACATACTATGTAGTAGGATGTTGGGAATAAAGATCTGGAGCTCAAGAAAGAGAGTGTTAGGTATTGTATAAGTTGAGTGGGTACCAGATATACCTCAGTGTTTGGGAGAATAGAGAGGACAAAGATAAATACAAGCTGAGATCGGGTCCAAATTGGACGAAGCCATTTCCTGGAGTGGGTGGAGGTGAACTGAGTAAAAGGTTAATTGCAGACTTTGGAGCTCAGAATTAAGCAGAAAGGCCCATGTGGTATTGGGTGCAAGGAATCATCAAAGCTTGGAGATGAAAAGGTCAAGGGCTAGGAGTATGCAAGAGCTTATTAAGAAATGAGAGCAAAGAAGGGGGATCACACTAGAGAATGTGTTTCCCAGGACTGACTTTAGGGGTTACTGCTACATTTGTTTGGAAGAGCTACTTTCAGCGAGCAGTGAAGCTCCCAAGGAGTTTAAGCGACAGAAAATACTCCTTCAATTCCCACAGAGGGAAGAAAAGAGAGAAGTACACAGAGCTGACGGGAGCATTCAACTCTCCAGGAACTCCCTAATGTTAGGTGAAGTTGGGGAAAAATATTGAAATTCTTGGAGATAATCTTCTACAGAAACTAGGAAGGGCTGAATTCTGGGTTCAGGATGATTAGGTGATAACAGGTATGTCAGTGAGTTAACTCTGTATTTTTATATTGATTTCCAAATTCAAAGAATGGTTAGTTTTTCTTGTTGGAATGGTCATTACAAACCAAAGAAGGGCAGATCTGCAAAAAACAAACAAACAAACAAACAAACAAACAAAAAACAAACACACACATCTGCGGCTCCATTGTTTAGGAGACACGTGGTTTTGAACTTTAGCTCTATTTGTCCCCTCCACTTTCCAAATCAGTATAACAAATGTTCAAGGTAAATAGTTGTTTTTAACTGTTGGTTATAGTTACTTATTTCTAAGAATTTCTTACATGGCTAGCAATCAGAATTTACACAATTGTTTAAAAGTCTCCCAGGATGCTCTTAAAATGTGTATTCTTTGTTGAAAGAATTAATAATTTGGGTTAAGACAGGGTGAATTGAAATGGAATTCCTTTCACCTCTACATTGATACATTGGGGGGCTACTTTCCCTTTCCCTCCTAGTAGAATACTGTGTGCATAAAACTGTGTTAAAAGCCACATCCTGATAGTTTTTAAAATGTCATCTGGTACAGGACTTCCAGTGCAAACCAGTGGTCAGTTCCTCTGTAGGGGCTCTAAAAGGAAAGGCAAAGTAGTTCTTTAAATTACTTGATTTTTTCATCTTTTAATTTTTTTAATTTTTTTTATTTTTTGAGAGAGAGAGAGAGAGCGGAGGAGAGGCAGAGAGAGAGAGAGGGAGGCAGAGAGGCAGACAGAGTCCCAAGTAGGCTACCCGCTATCAGCACAGAGCCCCACGCGGGGCTCAGACTCACAAACTGTGAGATCATGACCTGAGTGGAAACTAAGAGTTCAGACGCTTAGCTGACTGAGCCAGCCAGGTGCCCCTTGATTGCCTTTTATTAACTTTAATTGCTCAGGATAAAAAAGGAGGAGAAATAAGTCATTCTTTTGCTCTTTTCCTCTGTAGGGTGTAGATTATGGTTAAGATTCTCCCTGAGCTGTAGAATTTTGGATTTCCAAAAGAATTCCTTGACAGGCCGGGAAAAGCGGGGAAAAGATGTGAGGGGAGAATCCATGCAGAGCACCCCGCTTGCAGGGTGCAGTATAAGGTGCAAAGATGTATAGACAGAAACTTTGTCCTTAGGCAGCTTAAAATACAGGTGTCTTTAGTGACTGATCTCCCAGAACACAGTTGTGAAACTCTCAATTGTGCTTTGGACTCTGATGGACCATAATGTTGCCTTTTCCTTCAGCGATGGGCCTTGATAACGGGGCACTTGTCCAGAACTCAGCTGGACTTTGGAGGAATATATGATCTAATTTATTTATAAATTCAGAAAATATTTATTATTTTCCTACTGATGATAACAGAGGTGAATTAGAAGTTGTACAAAGAGGGCTGGAGCCAAGGAGAGTAGTTTGGTGATGGTGGCTCTGAGGCACACAGGGGATGCTACTGTGGGGCAGTAGGGAGTCAGAGGTGACTCCGTGGTTGGTGGATCATGTAGCCTTGCAGAGAGATTGAGAACCACTGAAGATAGTGTTCCAAAGGTCCAAATCCTGGAGGCTTTAACTTGTGTCCGTAACTATTCAGGGGAAAAATGAGTTTCATATTTACATCAAAAGAAATAATTTCTATGCTTCAAAAAACTTGGACATTTTGTTTCAATTTGGTGTACATAATATTTTTTGTGAAATGTTTGATTTATATTTTAGGGGAAGAATTCAGTGATTAAGTTAAATATCCTGATGGTCTTTTCATTATTGATATTATAGTTTCTAATGCATTATGCATAGTTACTACTAATAACCTTTCCCGTACCCCACAATCAATTTCTTCCTACATTTTGGTTATTAAACATTATGTTAGCATTTTGGGATACTCCATGTGTTGTTATGAAACATATCTGAGAAAGATTGAAAATATTTCATTGTAACCATCTTTCAAAAACCTTTTTTTACCTCATATTTTGTAGCAATGTGAATTTTAAAATCTGCGACTAGAATCATACCTTTCCTTGTGGAAAATAAATTCCCACAAGGTGATTTCTTTTTAATTAAAACTATATTGGCTTCTTTTTGAAGTAAGAAAAATTTCTTAGTATATTGCAAAGTATAACAAAAGGATTTTGAAAAGAGATGGCAAAACATTTACTCGCTGGAGGGCAAAAAATTTTTTTTACCAAAATGCAAAGAATGCAGACCTCAAGATTAAGTGGGAGATCTGAATGCAGCATATACATTTTCTATGTAAATAATAATTATAACTTTTCATGTAGAGTGTCTAGAACAGGAACATATGTTGGTGATGACCACGATTTAGATGTATGGGCGTGGGTTTATTATAGTAATAGTATATTACATGAGCATTTGTTATAATGACACTGGGAAATCAATTTGATTGGGACATGTAAGGGAGAGAATATGTATATTAAATAAATACTGTTTTTTCTCTTTCCAGTTATTTTTAGGATAGTTCATATAAATAGTGCAAGTAAACATATAACCAGTGAAGTAGTAGATTTATATGACTACAAAGATTTGATTTGGAATTTAATATGCTTATGAGTGGATGTGGTGGGGCAGATGTTTATACTAAGGAATATTTCTAAATTCTAAAATTGCATTTAGCTGTAAGGTCTGTGAAAACTACTTAGGAATAATTCAACTATCAACTTTATTTTTAAAGAACATCTTTGTTCATAGAATAGGATAGGGAATAGATTCTGACTTCTATCATATGGTATATGGGTTTTTCATGCTTTAAAACATTAAGCATGAATTTTAATATGTTGATAAACAATAATACTCTACTCTTACCCAGTTAAATCCTATCTGCCTTCTTAGAGGTGTTTGGGATCTAGAACTTAAAAAAAAAAAGGTGGGGGGCATCTGGATGGCTCAGTCAGTTAGGTGTCCGACTCTGGCTCAGATCATGATCTCACAGTTCGTAGGTTCGAGCCCCATGTCGGGCTCTGTGCTGACAGCTCAGAGCCTGGAGCCTGCTTTGGATTCTGTCTCCCTCTCTCTCTGCCCCTCCCCCACTCATGTTCTGTCTCTCTCTGTCTCTCAAAAATGAACAAATGTTAAAAAAAATTTTTTTTGAAGATATAGCTTCATAAATTTCCCACTTTTTCCTAAAACGATGATAGAGCCAATCAGAAGAGAACATAGTGAGAAGTAAATGCTCCAGAGTCAGAGTAGTGGGAAAGTAGAATAACAATCTATTTCTGGGATGAAGTCGGTTAATTTTAATTTGTATGTCTTTTATGAATGAGGGCCACTTATAATGTGTACAGGTCATTTTTGTATTTCTTTTTCTGTCACCTGTCTGTTAATGCCCTTTATTTTTCTTTGGAGTGACAGGTCTTTTTCTTCTTGATTTCTAGAAGCCTGTTATATATGTTAAGGAGGGAGGCCTTCTTTATCTGTGATTTGAGTATCAAAATTTTTTTTCTTGGTTTGTAATTTGTGTTTCGACTTTGCATATGTTATTATTGTTTTTTTTTTTTAACCTCATAGTGGTTTTTGATTCTTTTTTTTTAATGTTTATTTATTTTTGAGAGAAAGACAGAGCGCAGTCAGGGGTGGGGCAGAGAGAAAGGTAGAAACAGAATCTGAAGCAGACTCTAGGCTCTGAACTGTGAGCATAGAGCCTGACACAGGGCTCCAACCCACAAACTGCAAGATCATGACCTGAGCCAAAGTTGGACACTTAACCAAGTAAGCCACCCAGGCGCCACTGGTTTTTGATTCTTAATTAGTTAGATTTATTAATATTTATGGCTTCTAGATTTTAAGTCCTAGTTAGAAAGACCTTCCCATTCCAAGGTAAGAAGAGAACTCACTCATATTTTCTTAAAGTACATTTGAGTGTTCATACTTTACATATTTGACCCATTTGGAATTTGTCTCATACAATGTGAGATATAGTTTTAACTTCATTTTTTCCAGATAATACACATTTATTAAAAAGTCCTTCTTATCTCACTGATTTGAGATGCCACTTATTTGGGTCTATTTCTGGGTTTTCTATTCATTTTCGTTAGTCTATTCCTATGATAATCCCTAATTTTTCATTTTTGAGGTTTTGTAGTATTGGCTATTCCTTTTCAAAAGTGTTTTGCTGGTCATTCTTGCTTGTTTACTTTTTCATATGAGCTTCAGAATCAGCTTGTCCTATTCTAAAAAAATAGCCTCTTGGTATTTTCATTGAGATCGCAATACATTTAAAAATTAAAATTAAGGGAGACTTGACACACATGAACTTTTCCTATCTAAGAACATGGTCTGTCTTTTCATTTATTCAGTCTACTTTTGTTTCCTGCAGGAGTGTTTTAAAGTTTTCCTCATATAAGCTTTGCATATTCCCTGTTAAGTTTATTCCTAGGAACTTTACATTTTTGCTATAATTGTAAGTGGAGTCTTTTCTTTCTTTTATTTTGTAAGGGGATATTGTGTAGGTGTATGTGTACAAATATACACATGTGCATATATATATTTATATGTACACACACATATATATCATAGACTTTCATAAATTTTATATCCTGCTTCCATACTTAATTTTCTGTTGTTTATATATTTTCTCAGTTGATTTTCTTGGGTCTCCTAGGTATATAATCATATAATTCACAAATAATGACAACTTTGTAATTTTTTCCCAATCGTTCCCAATTTCTCTTTCACTACCTTGACTGATACTTCAATTATCACTGTATTATCAGTGGGAGAGTGGGTATCCCCTTGTCCTCCTCTACCTAAGCAGGAACCCTCCAGTCTTTCTCCATCTAATCTAAACTGACTTTGAATCTTAGAATTAATTGCTAGTCAGACATTGCTATTTTGCTCTTCCTGGAAAACTGACAGTTTGGTCCAACAGTAAGGTCCATAAATGTCTGGCAGTAAGGGATTGCACATTATGGTGCATCTGGTGAATGGGATAGTCTGAACAATTACAAAATAATATGTATGTGTTAGTCCTTTTTGTTTAAAAAAATCAAAGTATACACAAATACGCATGGAAAAGTATCTGGGAGGATATTCAACAAACTAGTCTAAAAGTTATAAATATATTGTTGTAGCATTATTTATAGTAGCCAAAATATGGATGCAACCTAAGTGTCCATTAATGGATGAATGGATAAATAAGATGTGGAATATTACTTAGCCATAAAAAAGAATGAGATTTTGCCATTTGCGACAACATGGATGGAACGAGAGTGTATTATGCAGAGTGAAATAAGTCAGACAGAGAAAGACAAAAACTATATGATTTTACTTACATGTGAAATCTAAAAATCACAACAAACAAAGCAAAAACATCTATAAACAGAGAACAAACTGATGGTTGCCAGAGGGGAGGAGGATGGGTGATGTTTAAAATGAGTGAAATGGAGTGAAAGGGACAGACTTCCACTTATGGAATGAATAAGTCATGGCAATGAAAGGTATAGCTTAGAGAATATAATCAATGGTGCTGTAATAGTATTGCGTGTGACAGATGGCAACACACTTATGATGAGCATAGCATAATGTATAAAGTTGTTGAATCACTATGTTGTCTGTCTAAAACTAATGTAACATTGTGTGTCAACTATGCTTCAATAAAAAAGAAAGGAAAAGAAGAATAAATAAGTTTATAAAATGGAAAAAAGTTATGAATATAAACTGGTGATTGGTAACATCAATTTCAACTAATTTGAAAAATTTGTAAAAATTTTTAAAAGTTCTTGAAAATATTTTAGAACAATTAAAAACAAGTTAAAAACAGTTAAGAAAAATAGATTTGTGTTTTTCCCTTTTTCTGTTCTGTATCCCTTTCTGTTATTAAAAAATTTTTTTTTGTTTATCCTTATTCTTTGCAAAGTGGTACTAAAATGATAGTATAGAAAGGGGTTAACAGGATACAATCCACAAGGAAAAAGAAAAGAGGCGAAAAGTCTACAATAGATGAAAGATTTCAATAAATTCCAGAAGTTGGATGGAGTAGAGATAATTGACTTGACAAAGTGGAAGAGGGGTTTAACCAAAGTGCTTCAAAGAGACTTAGCACTTGGCCATCAGTGTACCACAAAGACAGAGGTGAGGCATGGAAAGCAGGAGTGAGGCACAGACCTGAAGAAGGAGAATTGCCCACAAGTTCTTTATGAAGTTCTTGGACACCACTGGGTCCCTTCTCCCCCTCCTTCAGCCATCCTGCATTCATGCACTTCAAACTGACTGTACTACCACCAAAGTCCCTCCATGAAGTAGGAAGTTTCTTTTCTGGGAGAAAGGAGTTTATCTTTTGATGGACAGTTCCCATAACAAAAGGACTGATTGGAGAATGGGAAATAAAAAGATGTTTGAAATGGAAACTTCAGTAGAAGGTTGGAAGTAATTCTCCTGGTCCAGGATTTCTCAATCTCGGCATGACAGACGTTTGTGATTGGGAATTCTTTGTTGTGGGAGGCTGTCCTGTGCATTGTAACGTGGTTAGCAGCCTCCCTGGCCTCTACTCACTAGATGCCCATGCATGCCAACCAAAAGTATCACCAGACATTGCCAAATGGCAATGAATCAACACCCCCTGCCCTTGCCCCAATTGAGAACCTCTATCTTAGACAATAAAGAATAAAAAATGAAAGATGCAGAGATCATCAGGGGAATAAAAGGACAACAAGTCTAGAGAATAATAAAGAAGTCCCAACATCCTGCTCACAACAGTTCACAAAGAGAGAAAATACAATATGAGGAAATTAGTGAAGAAATAATAAAAGAAAAAAATTTGCAGATAAGATTCAAAGCACCCCTGAGGGTCTAGCACAATCAAAGAAAAAAGACCCATTGTAAGGTACATCGTTGTGAAATTTGAGAGTATAAAGATAGTAGGAAGATTCTAGAAAGAAAAACAGGCCAGATACAGAGGAAGGGGAACTGGAAAGGCACTAGGCATGTATTTCACTGGCAACCACAGGAAGTAAAAGATGGTGAAACGGTGCTTTTAAAATGCTGAGGGAACATGATCTTCAACCTATCCAAATTATCAATCAAGGATGAGACTAGAATGTAGACATTTTCAGATATGCTAGCACTCTAAAAAATTTACCTTCCAGCACACCGTCTTAGTCAACTACCAAAATCTGCTTTAGCTTAAATCAGAGAGTGAACTTCCAATGTTTGGGCTTGGAAGATATTATTGATGGGCATTTGATAGATATGTTGAAGAATCTGAATAAAATTTGGGTTAGATACATTAAAAAAAGGTGAAAAAGCTGGGCAGTTATTAACTCCAGGGAGAACAGGAGATTGTCAAGAGAAGCATTATCATGGCACCTTACTTGATTCAGCAATGGACTGTATTTACACTGACAGGATGATATAAACACAAATTATTGATTTGAATAAAAGTTGTGATGTAGCTGTGTGAGAAGGAAGGGTGGAGGCAAAGTGGTGGTGGTGGTATGTGGAAAAGAGCTAAATCCTCAATACCATTGCAAGAAGTCAATGAATAATGTCTAACACTGAGAGTCAGAAAACATTGGCATAAGCATATCATTTAGGAAATGAACACCTAGCAGGGTCATGTGAAACGTGGGGTGATGCTATGTGGGGGAAAGTTGGGCAGGGGATTGATGTGACTTGGTGTTTTTGCTATAAGCCTTTCTGAACTATTTGAATTTTCACTTATATGTATTACTTTCATTAAAAATAAAAATACACACAAATTACTGCATACGTATAGGAAAGAAATCAAAGAAGATAAGCAAAAAGTACACAAAATACGTAAAGATCTCACCCACCCAGAGATAACCATTATATCCTGAAATAGTTTTTTCTTCAAAAATTCGGAAAAACAAATGAAAGGACTTTTAAATACTCAAAAAAAAAAAAAACCCTCACAATTTTTTATAATTAAAACTACCAATAATAATTATAAAAAGTAGTACCGGTTATTAATTTTTGACTAAATCAATGTTTCTGATCAAATGCTTGGTGTTATTTTGGTTATATCCTCACTAACAGAGCAGAGTGGATATTGCAGCAGTCTTCCAAAATATTTTTACTTTAATTATCTTGTTATTTTAGAGAGAAGCAACTTTTGGTCTCAGTTTGCTAAATAATTGTTTCTATTTAGTAGGTTAGGAATTTTTGGAAACAAATTCATCAGGAAAATTTGTCTTCAACAAGTAGTTCTGGGAAAACTGGACAGCAACTTGCAAAAGAATGAAATTGGACCACTTTCTTACAGCATACACAAAAATAAACTCAAAATGGATTAAAGAGCTGAATGTGAGACCTGAAACCATAAAAATCCTAGAAGAGAGCACAGGCAGTAATTTCTTTGATGTCAGCCCTAGCAACATTTTTCTAGATATGTCGTCGTCATCTTCTTCTTCTTTTTTTTTTTTTTTTTTTTTTTTTTTTTTGAGAGAGCACCTGTGTGCCTGTAGGGCCAGAGAGGGGCAAAAGGAGAGAGAGAGAAAGAGAGAGAGAGAATCTTAAGCAGGCTCCACACCCATCATGGAGCCTGACACAAGAGTCGATCTCAGAAATGTGAGATCTTGACCTGAACAGAAATCAAGAGTTGGGCTTTTAACCAACTGAGCCACCCAGGTGCCCCTCTAGATAGGTCTTCTAAGGCAAGGGGAGAAAAAGCAAAAAAAAAAAAAAAAAAAAAAAACAAAAAACAAAAAACTATTGGGACTACATAAAACAAAAACAAAAACAAACAAAAAACTTCTGCACGGCAAAGGAAGCAGTCAGTCAACAAAACTAAAAGGCAACCCACTGAATGGGAGAAAATACTTGCAAATGACATTCCTGATAAAGGGTTAGTATCCAAAATATATAAAGAACATATACAACTCAACACCAAAAAAACAAATAATCCAATTTTTAAATGGGCAGAAGATATGAACAGACATTTCTCCAAAGAAGACATACAGATAGATGGCCAACAGACGTGTTCAAAGATGCACAACATCACTCATCAGGGAAATGCAAATCAAAACTACGAGATATTTCCTCGCTCCTGTCAGAATGGTTAAAATCAAAACCACAAAAAACAGTAAGTGTTGGCAAGGACATGGAGAAAAAGGACCCCTCGTGCTCTGTTGGTGGGAATGCAAACTGTGGAAAACAGTATGTATGAAAAACAGTCGCTGTGGAAAACAGTATGGAGTTTTGTCTGAAAATCAAAAGTAGAATTACCATATGATCCAGTAACTCCTCTAGTGAGTATCTACCCAAAGAATCCCAAAAAACACTAATTTGAAAAGATATATGCATCCGTATGCTTATTTCAGCATCATTTACAATAGCCAAATTATGGAAACGGCCCAAGTGTCTGACAGGTGAATGTATAAAGTAGATATTGTGTGTGTATATACACGTGTGTGAGGATGGGTGAAATAGGTGAGGGGGATTAAATGTACACTTATGATGAGGACTGAGTAATGTATAAAATTATAGAATTGTTGAATCACTATATTGCTCACCTGAAACTAATATAATACTTTATGTTAATCATACTGGAATTAAAAAAACAAATTAAAAAAACAAATACAGAAAAGATACATAGAGAGGAACAGGTGTAATAAACCATATCTCTTGTCTAGAGACTATGAAAAAACATTTTATCAGAAAAATTTGCCTCAAGAATTTTTGTATTTTCCTCTATTTTTAAGCAAAGATAAATTTCATCTCTCTGAATTTCATTTCTCTGTTTCAATGAACAAAAGTACGAAAAGTACTGCTCAGCTTTGATAGTTCACAGTTAACAAGCAGACAAACTTCAGATAGTAAATATAGAATTGGGGGGAACTTTCCATGGAAATATTGGGAAAACAAAGTTAAGAATGATTAAAGACTTAAATGGGAATAATGAAATGACTATTTTTAAAGAAATTAAGCTGCATTACAGTTTTCATGAAAAATATGCAGTTGATACATTTTTCTACCTCCTAAGGTCATTTTGAGTTTTGACTAGTTTAAAATTTCAAAATTCACCTAATATTTACTGAATTCCTTTCCTTATCTCAGGCCTTGTCCTTGATGTATTCACTTACATGCTCTGTATAATCTCACAATAATCCTGCAGATTTGATGGTGCATTTGCAGAGGCCTAACATGAAGGAATATAGTGGGACATAGAGTGGATTTCTGTGCGTTTACTTGGCTTTGGCTGCTGCTGTGGGTGTTAGAAAATATGCATATTAAAGATAATGATGGTGCATTTATCAGGGAAAAAAAAGCAACTATCAGACACGAGACAGGCACAGGGGAGGATCTGGAGGAAGTGTCTTGAGGCAGAGTCCTGAGATGACACGTGCAGTCTATACACTTAGGGCTGACCCCACAGAAGTGTACACACAACCATCCTGCCCACGCAGATATGGGGCAAACCAAAGTTGTCAAGAACTGTGTGAAATAAATATGATGGGGCAGGTTGTGGTCAAACGGCACTGGTGCCCTGGTATGTCCCCAGAGTCTTGGGGAGAGAATGGAGAAATGCACTTGGAGGCCTACAGGATCTTCCTCCCTGCTTGACTGCAAGCAGGTTCCTGTTCCTATAGGGTAGAATAGGTTTTGTCTTTCTAGGTTAGTCTGAGGTACTTTAGCCAAGACTGGGTCTCCATAGGTAACTGTGAATTATTATCGCCATTTTATAGATGGAGAAATTGAGCCTCAGTGAAGTTCAGTTAGCTAACATGTATTTGTGTGCATGTAAATATTAGGCAAAACATATTAGCTCTATTGATAGGCATTTCTTTTCTTTTTTTCTTTTTAAATTTTTTTTAACGGTTATTTTTTCTTGAGACAGAGAGAGACAGCATGAACGGGGGAGGGTCAGAGAGAGGGAGACACAGAATCCGAAGCAGGCTCCAGGCTCTGAGCTGTCAGCACAGAGCCCCATGCGGGGCTCGAACTCACGGACCACGAGATCATGACCTGAGCCGAGGTCGGCCGCTCAACCGACTGAGCCACCCAGGCGCCCCTTGATAGGCATTTCTTACAAATAACTGCTCTACATTATTAATAGAGGTGCTTACTAATTAACATTAGAACTCACCTCTTTGTGAGAAAATATTTGTGATCACTTTTCACAAACTATAACAGCCTAAATGTACTTCTTCATTGTTTTGTTTTATTCAAAACAATTCCATCCTGTTGATCCAGAACATTTGAAGGTTTTTGAGGCTCTATTTAGTAGGTCAGAAGAGCTACTACTGAATGGCAAACTTTATGCGCTGGACAACTTGGAATTCTCTACCAGCACCAAAAATCAAATCCTACTTCCCCACCCTGACAGCAGAGGGGCTCCAGGTGTTGGGTGTAGGCGCCTTGCTAGTGCACTCTCTAGGGTTTTTCAGGGATTCCGGAGGGGGCTGCTTCGAGAGAACGTGCCTCTTCCACACGCCCCCTACCCAGTTTGGAGTGCACCTGCAGCCCCAAGCAAGAATAGGGCTGACTCGGATTTGGCCAAGTCAGACGTGGCATGAAAAATCAGCAGTTACTCTTCCATCTCCTTTCTGTTATAAATACAATATAAATTGATAATCTGAAAAGAATTTGGGTTACGTGGCGAGCCCGGATACTGACCGCTGCGGATGCGGACTGAGACCGTTCTCGTCACTTGCTAGTTTCGCTACTTGTTTTGGGAAACCGAGGCACCGCACGCCCTGTCCCTAGCGAGGTGGGTTTTTGCACGATCCCACCGCAGCCCGCCTTGGGTGTTCCCGTTTCCGAGCCCTTTCCGGGACCCAAGTCCCAGCTCCCGAAGGTCGGCCCCACAGCTGGCCGCGGGGCCCCGCCCCCTTTGGCCGCGGGTCGGAGCCGCCACGAGCCGGAGCGGGAGCTGGAGCCGGAGCCGGAGCCGCCGCGGCCCCTTTAAGAAGCCGCTCTGCGGTAACCCGAGCCCGCAGTCCGGGCGGGCGCGGCGGCCGCGGCGGTAGCTGTAGCCTCCGTGTGACTGCTCCTCCAAGCGGCCCGGGGCCCGCGGCTCCCCTGGCTCCCGCCGAGCATCTCGAGGGGCGGCTCTGGCCGGCGCCAGCCCTCGGGCCGGGCCGGCTGACCAGGCGCCCGTGACCACCCGCCGCCCTCCCCGGCCCGGTGCAGCCGCCGCCCGCGCGCTAGTCGCCCCGGGACCCGGCACAGGTGACGCTGTTTGGAGGGGGTTCGGGGAAAAGGGCGGGCTCGCTTTGCCCCGCGGCTCCCCCGCGCCGCCGAGCGCAGTCCCCGGGCAGGGGCGCCGCGGTTTCCCGCCCCCGGCCTAGCGCGGCCGCGGGCTCCGGCGCCCGGAGCTGGGTGGGCGTCCCGAGCGCGGGAGGCGGCCAGGGGCGCCCGGGCGGGCTGCAGCAGGTGTGTGCGGCCGCGCAGCATCTTCCCGGCCCCGCGGGCTCGGGCGCCGCTCGGGGCGCTGGCGGGTGTCCCGGGGCCCGCGGCCCCGCGCCGCCCGGGCGCTCCGCGTCCCGCCCCCGCCCCCGGTGTGCGCGATTCGTGCTGCGGGGTCTGCCCGGCGGTGCCTCTCGGCTCTTAGCTCAAAGGGATGGGTGCGTGGGGGCAGCCAGGGAAAGCTTTCTTGTTAGAGGCCGGTACATAGTCTGATGCATCAAGTGGGTAAGTCTCCCCCTTTCCCACCTCCCCTCTACTAAATAAAACAAGCTTTTATTCACCCTTGTAGTTCTCAAGTGGGTCCCATTTTTAGCCACCTCACGCAGTAGGGTCTAGTGGGAAAGGGGCTGGGTTCTTTTTACAGCTCTACCATTGTAACCCCCTCAAGTTTATTGAACTGAGAACCTCGGTTTACCCAGCCTTGAAATGGGATCCCTAATGCTAGCATTTTCCTACAGCCCAAGAGGGTGGGAAACCCTCTGTGAAAGTACTTTGAGTTGTCAAAGTTCATTAAAGAAAGGCTCACTGTTGCTAGCCAGTATTCTTTTTTTTTTTTTTTTTTTTTGAAGTACACATCTGAGTGTTAGTTTAGCTCACATTTTAATGTGAAATTATAAAATTGTTCTTAAAGAGTGATCTGTGACCAGATCACTGGTTGAAATGAATCTGATACCAGTTTGGGGACAAGATGGAAGAGTTTGTGTGGATGTTAGGAGTTGACATGTGAAGCAGGAAGAAACCGTCATTTTGGTGAAATCTTCGCTCAGTCGTAAGTGGAGTTGAGACAAATGGATCTTGGATTGTGTGTGTGTTAAGAAAGATACTGCCGTCTGGGCACATGGTATAGGCTAGAATGCAGCTTCATCTTTGTGGAGCCAGTGAAGGTAACATGACAGAATCCCAGTTTCCTTTTACGTGTGAAGTAGAGAATTTTTTCCCCGTGTTAATCTTTTCCTTAAATTGGAGGGATGAAACTGAATTAGACACGTGGCCCCCTGCTGTGCTAGAAAATTGGAAAGAATGGCGTGGGGAGAGGTGGACTTCGGATGACTTACCACCTCCCTGCTCCTGTGCCATCATCAGATGATCCGGAGAATGTATTTGGAGAGTGCTTCTTTTCTTCCTGCCCCTGCAATTCCTTTTGCTGCAATACCTCCCTCCAGCGTTGGGATCCTTGCTGTGTGATCTCCTATGAGTTTTACCTGCTGGAGCTGGGCACCTGGCATCCAGCCGCTCAGCGGTCATAATTGTTTACACTATGAGCTTTCTATGCCTACGCATTTCAGTCTAAGCCTTCTTGACCTTGTTGGAAAGAATAAAGGCTCTTTGCAGCTAAAGCTGTGTACACTTGGAGGTGCCTAGGAAGCTGAAGGTCAAGAAGCTGAAAGTAACCCAAAGAAGCTGGGTCTTCTCAAAGACCCTGGGGGTATGGTGCAAGAGTTGGCTTATCTTTTCCTTGCTTTTTTGAAACCTCCATGGAGAGAGGTTGATTTGATTACCAAGGGAGACGGAGGCCTTGGGAGCAGGGAGCTATCAGAAACGTAACTCCGAGCTACACTGGTTGAGAGCATTCCCAGCAACGGAGTTGGGAGGAGGAAGTGGCGACTTGGGAGGGGATGGAGGGCCATCCCAGCAACCAGAGAGGTAGTAAAGGGGCCCTGGAATCCCGACTGGGAAGTGGGAAAGGAGTCGGGCTACAGAAAGGGAGTAGTGGAGCTTCCAGGCAAATTCTAGAATGTGCCCTAGGTGTGACCTCTCCTTCTCTCCCTTACCCTCAGAGAGTGTTTCTTGCCATTCTGAGTCTAATGCAGCCCTCCCCTCCCCTGGTGCTCCAAAAGAGGCCCACCCAGCTCTTATGTTTCTCCCTCCAAGCTGGCCTTCCAAGTCTGAGAAGAAACTGAGCAGAAAACTTCAGACCTCCATGTCTCCCCACCCCCTTCTTCTCAGATCAGTGTCCCATATCCTACACATTAAGGCTCCTTTTAGCTTTGATATCTCTTGGAAGGTTAAAAAGTAGGGTAGTCGTTTTGGCAGAAAAAAGTAAACTGAACAGTGTACAGGAAGATACAGCAAACTAGTTTTTTCTGTGGAGGAAGATAATGAATTAATTGTCTGGGCGAGAATTGTGGGCGGTTGGACAAGGGAGGGCAGGAGGGGGTGGTGGAACTGTGCCGGACAGCTTGTGCTCTCGTCCTTGAGAGAGGAAAGGATGCCACCACACGCGTGGAGCCACCTTGCTGTGCTCTCCCTCCTTCCATTTGTCTTGTGAGTGGAAGAAGATAGCAATATGGAGGTGGAGTAACCATCTGTTCTCAAGGATGGGAACCAGACTTTAACTCACCACTCGAGATGAGCTATATTCACCTGCCATTGCTATCAGGCACTGAACGTATGACACCAGAGAATGCATTACATCAGGAAAGCAAGGTTCATTTTGTAAGAAAATCTGAGGTATTGTGAGAGTGACTTTGGTGGTGGTTTTTTCTTGTTGGAGATGAAAGGTAGCACACAAAGAAATGGAGTCCTACTGCTCTGAGGTTTGTTATTCATAGGGAGACAGTTGGATGTTCTGCAAGCAGATCCCAGACCTGAAAAGAAGGCAGGAATAGCAAAGGATTTTTTGTTTTTTTCTCAGAACATTGGTCTGTTCAAGGAGAAGGCAATCCTGTGGCTACATGAGAAGGAGCTTGTGAATCATTGTAAAAGGCCAAGGTTTGTGAAAACAGCGGGTAAAGAAGACAGCTGGAAGTCAGTTCAGAGCTTGAGCCAGCATGAGGAAGAGAGTTGCTGAGCAGTGGGACGGATAGCAAGGGGTGGGGTGGGGGGGGGGAGTCTGACTAGAGGAACAAAGGCTTGTCTATAGCAGTGTTTCAAACGTTTTTGGATTACAACACAGTACAGAATGGGTTTTGCACTGTGACCCAGGACAGAAGTAAGCATGTGTGAGTCTGAAACCAGTTTCATGAAACAATATGTACTCTCTTGTGTACCGCATTCTGGTTTCTGTTTCTATGCTTCTGTTCCTATTCAGTGTTCTGAAAAACTCATCATCTATTAGTGGATCAGAGTCCATTGTCAGGAAACCATTTGCCTAATGGATGGATAAACAGGTTGCATTTGGGTTGGAGATGCTGGAGGAGGTGGAGGGGAGCACAGAGTTGATCGGGAAATCTGGACCCCTGTTGGTCCACATGGGACAGGTGGGAGTGTGGGAGCCCATCTGGTATGCTCATTCATGCAGGACTTACATTAGTGAACGCACCTGGATGGACAGGTGCCAAAGGGGACTTCCTATCAATTGTATCCACTTCAAAGCAAAATGGTTTCGAGGGAAAAGGTAGCGTGGAAGGAGTAAACTTGAATTTGAAAACAGTGTCTTTAGAGCAGATTTTTCTCTGTAGGTGAAGAGGACAAATGGATCCAAAACAAATTGGCTGGTGGATTTAGGCCACGTCCACTTTCATCACCTGGATAGGGAGCAGAGGGGCTCATAGTGTGAAGTGTAGGCTCATAACTTTCCTCACAGCTTTGAGAAGTTCTTACAGAAGAAGTCAGTGCAGTGTGTTGTTTCAAAACTCCATGTGCTGATCAAACTCATTAGGAAATTAGCTGCTTGCCTCCCAGAGAAATGGAAAAGTACTCTCATTACCTTGTGTAAAAGGGTTAGGTTATCAAAGCTTCCTTAGACCTCTAGTTCAAGATCTACAATCAAACTGGAATCATCATCCATAGGCTTTGGGATTGCCAAAAAAGCTTCTTGGAGAAATAGGTGAGGCAGCATGCAGCATCCTTGAGCTAATTTCCAGGATCTGTGGCCTGGAGTTAATGAGGGGCAGTGTATCTGCACGCCTTTGATCGCCTTTTCAGAACACTTACCACCTGCCTCCTCCACCTGACACCATCACCAGTGGGCAAGCACAACAGAGCACAGAAGAAAACGTGCACGGGGGTCAGGGTTCACTCTGGTTGCCTCCTTATTTGCTTGTTTTCATCATCCATATTCTGACCTAGGTGGAGACTCCCTTTGACTCATCCTTGCTTTGTTTGATTTTCTTACCTCAGTTGATATGTTTTCAGTGTGTGGCTTTACTTCTCCTCAGCTGTCTGGTATATATATCTAATGCTTTCTCCGCTGTTACCTCTGAGCTCTGGACTTAGCGGTGTCCACCTGACTATTTGCATAGAGTCCCATGGTTGGATTCTGGCCTGTGTTGTGTTGGTCACCACCATATCCCATCATGGCCACCCTAGAAATAACTGTACATTGATGGGTTAATACATTGGTTTTGATTTAATTTTTACATTTTGGGGACATGGAGAATCTATCTTGGTCAAGTTAATTTAATTACCTTCTCCAAATGGGCTTAAAAATACCTTTCAAAATTACATTTTGAAGACAGAGAAAACTTCTATTTGGTATATATTTATTTGGTGCGATGGGGAAGAAGGAGTTTTCATTCAGGGAGAAATTTAGAACAATTAACCCCCCATCCTCCTTTACAAAGTGTTAACATTTTAGGGACACAATTCCCCAAACTGGTCTTGCTCAATTAACATGTTTTGCTCTAATACGTGCAAAAACATTGAGACAGTTAAGAATTTAAATGTTTTCTAATTTATTACCTGCTATTTTAAGGACTTGTAAAGACTTCGGCTATATGCTAATTGAGAAAGATTCGTTGCCTTTTCAAATTTTAAAACCGTGTGTGAATGTCAGGAAACCAATTTCCTACCTGCTTAGTGGAGGAACCCAGGGTGGGATGAAGGCTGTAAGGGGGGGGAACCAAGTTGCCCACCTGGGAGGCCTGGCTGCCTGGACTGAAGGGCAGCTGGTTGGGAGTATCCCAGTTTAGGATCTCCTAACCAAAACCTCGAGACGTTAGGCATCTTGAGGATTGGTGAATGCTTTAAAACCTCAAGTTGGCGGGGCGCCTGGGTGGCTCAGTCGGTTAAGCGGCCGACTTCGGCTCAGGTCACGATCTCACGGTTCGGGAGTTCAAGCCCCGCGTCGGTCTCCGTGCTGACAGCTCAGAGCCTAGAGCCTGTTTCAGATTCTGTGTCTCCCTCTCTCTGAACCTCCCCTGTTCATGCTCTGTCTCTCTCTGTCTCAAAAATAAACGTTAAAAAAAAAAAAATAAAAAAAAACCTCAAGTCGCTACATGTTTTCTGCAGTGTTCTTTATTTTTAAATGACAAAAGCGAAACTTGCTCGTTTAAAAAAGAAAGAAAAAGAAAAACCATTAAAACAGCCAACACTGAAGAGAATGACAGTTCACACTTTCCCCTTTCTCCACCTGCTGTCTCCTCTGGTTTGACTCCCAAACACAACCAGGTAGCAATTTGGGGGCACAGCCCTTCTTCTCTACAAATGCCAAAATAATCCAGTTAGGTATTTATGAAATATGTATTATTTCACAGCCTGCTTTTGTCCCCCCCCCCCCATAGTGAATGGTGAATGCCCTTCTGTATCATCTTGTGCATTTGAATGTCTGTGTAAGCTGTGATGGTGTGGCTGTGCCAGTATAATCATTTCCCCATCATTGGACCTTAGGGTTTCTTCGAATGCTGTATTAAACACCCTTGGACATGCATCCTTTCACACATCTGTGCATTTGTTTTGATGATAAAAGATGAAATCATCAGTGTACTGCTCATTTTATAATCTAGTTAACACAGTGCTATCAAAATTTACATATTCTACCATTTAGTTCCCCAAATATTCATTCAGCTGTAAAAGTAGAGTGCTAGACACATAGTGGGGCAATGCACAGCCCTTGCTTCCAGGAGCTCCCCATCTGAAGTGGGGGGGGGGGGCTAGGCATAAACACTGGTTATAATTCCTTTAGTTTTTTTTTAAATTTTTTTTTTACATTTTATTTATTTTTGATAGAGAGCACAAGTGGGGGAGGGGCAGAGAGAGAGAGAGAAGGAGACACAGAATCCGAAGCAGGCTCTAGGCTCTGAGTTGTCAGCACAGAGCCCGACGCGGGGCTCGAACTCACAAACCGCGAGATCATGACCTGAGCCGATGTTGGACGCTTAACCGAATGAGCCACCCAGGCACCCCATAATGCCTTTAGTTTTATTTATACCCTACCTTGTTCCAAAAGTGATCTGGGATGGCTTACAAAGATCCATACAATATGATAAGATACAGTAGATATAGGATGAGAAAGAAAAATAAGCCAAAAGAAAATAAGATGGAGTTATGAGTGAGGTTGTAAGGGTACCTTCAAGTTCTGGCTGTAGGCTTTAAAGCAGCCTAGGAGAAGAGACAAACAGCCCACAGCAAGGTTTAAGGTGTCCAGAAGAGAAACCAAATTGGAGAAATCCATCTATTCCTGATTCTGGGAGGTGAGAGAAACTTCTTTGGATTTTCAGCAAGAAAACACTGCATATGCAATGGCCAGCATTCTCAACAATGTCCCCAATGTTGTACAAACCCTAGTGACCTTGCTTCAAGATGCCATTTCATGTCCTGTTCCTCCTTGCTAGCGAGGGGTAACATACCTTGGCCCTTCTCAGTAAGAGTCATTAGGGTGAGGGGTAAGTTCATGGGTTTAATCCAGAGAGCTTTAGGAGTACCAATGAAAGTAGCAATCTGGTATTATTCTTAGACCATGTTTTCTACAAGGTAGAACAGGATATATAATCTTGGTGGAATTTCTGTGAGTAGAACCCACTTCCCTAAGATTACTAGCCTTGCAATTTACAAAGCAAGAAGTGAGGATATTTATTGTTACAGTTTTTTTAATTTTTTTTTAAAGTTTATTCATTATTGAGAGATAGAGACAGAGCATAAGTGGAGGAGGGGCAGAGAGAGGGGGAGACAGAGAATCCGAAGCAGGAGGCTCCAGGCTCTGAGCTGTCAGCACAGAGCCTGACATGGGGCTTGAACTCACAAACCATGAGATCAGGACCTGAACCGAAGTCGGATGCCCCACTGACTGAGCCACCCAGGCGCCCCCATTGTTAAAGTTTCTATTTAAATTCCAGTTGACATACAGTATAATGTTAGTTTCAGGTGTGCAATTTACTGATTCAGCGCTTCTGTACATCACCCAGTGCTCATCACGACAAGCGCGCTTCTCTATCCCCATCACCTATTTAACCCCTGCCCCTCACCCACCTCCCAGAAGTGAGGATTATGTTTAAATGGCATTAATGTATTGGGACTGTAACAATGAACAAAATATTTTCCTCTTAAAACACACATGCAGGGGCGCCTGGGTGGCGCAGTCGGTTAGGCGTCCGACTTCAGCCAGGTCACGATCTTGCGGTCCGGGAGTTCGAGCCCCGCGTCGGGCTCTGGGCTGATGGCTCGGAGCCTGGAGCCTGTTTCCGATTCCGTGTCTCCCTCTCTCTCTGCCCCTCCCCCGTTCATGCTCTGTCTCTCTCTGTCCCAAAAATAAACGTTGAAAAAAAAATTTAAAAAAAAATAAGGTCATTGTAGGGGCACCTGGGTGGCTCAGTCGGTTAAGCCTCTGACTTCAACTCAGGTCACGATCTCGCGGTCCGGGAGTTCGAGCCCCGCATCAGGCTCTGGGCTGATGGCTCAGAGCCTGGAGCCTGTTTCCGATTCTGTGTCTCCCTCTCTCTCTGCCCCTCCCCCGTTCATGCTCTGTCTCTCTCTGTCCCAAAAATAAATAAACGTTGAAAAAAAAATTAACAAACAAACAAACAAACACACATGCCCAAGTCTGCAGTTGGTCCATGCAGGAAGGATGGTATGTGTTGACACTGAGGAGCTCCGCAAGTGAGAAGGCCCAGAGCCATCATTCCAAGAAATCTTGAGAGCATCTCCAAGCTTTCAGTTATTACTAGGTGGTAGCATGGGAGAGTATTAGCAAGACTCAGAGGTCTACAGATTGGGGCAGTGTGACCCTGTTTTGTGAAGCTGGGAAAGTTCCACTCTCATGAGCCACCTGGGTCTGCGTTTCCATGACCACATCCACTTAAGTCTTGCCTCAGAACATCGTCCCAGGACAGTTCTTTGTTACCAAGTCTGTCGGTCAAGCTGAGGTACTTTAACAGGACTTACCCTAAATTTAAACGTGAGGTTTGTATGTTTGTCAGTGTTAACCTTGAGGTCACCCAGAGCAACGTGTGACTGATTTGCACATCACCTCTTAGCTTGTGAAGTGTTTCAGAGAAACGTGTCTGTGTGTTCAGATTTTTTTGGCTGCCTGATTAAGTGTCAAACCAGATACTGAATCAGGCTGCTAAGTGCCACATGTATTGGGAAACAGTGCATTTGGCAAAGGCAATCTATGGGAAGAGGTCAGAAGAGAAACCGCTCTCAAAGTACCTTAGTAAGGGTGTTAAGTGGCCCTTAGGGACCAGCATGAAAATTCACCTAGAAAATTTAGAAACTCCTTGGCTGTTTTCTCATTTAAGCCACTACACCGCCCAATCAGATTAGAGGTGAAGATAAGCTGCCGGGCTCCTAAGCCAAAGGTGAAAAAGGAGAGGGAAACGATGACACAGCTTCAGATACCAAATATCTATCCCGCTGTGACTTGGTAACATTTGAGAGATGGGTGTAACATTTCTTGGTTAGGAAAAGGTGGTGATAATAAGTGCTATCCTTTATTGAGTGGTGTTTTGATGTATTCCTGAATAACCACCCCCGGAACCTAGTGGTTTACAACAATGATTTCTTATTTGTCGTGACTCTGTGGGTGGCCAGGCAGTTACCCTGCCGCTTCTAGGCTCATTCGTATGGCAGTATTCAGCTGGAGGGTCCGCTGGGCTGGAAGGTGGAAACAGGCTTGCCAGCGGGGCTGGGAGCCCATACTGAGTGTTGTCTATCAGCTGGGTGTCTCGGTTCTCCAGGTGGTCTCATGCTCCAATAGACTAGACCGGTTTCTTCACATGGCAGGTTTAGAGCAGCGCTCAAGAGAGCAAAAGGCGGATGCTGCAAGGTCTTTTGAGGCCTACCTATGCTTCAGAAACCTCACAGCCTCTCTCCTACCGATTGCGTGTCAGCAGATGGCAAGGTCAGCCCAGATTCATGGGGGCAGAGACATAAATTCCACCTCTGGGTGACAGGGGTGGCAATGTCACACTACTGAGGAATTATCACAAGTAGCTACGTGTGCCGAGCACTGTGCCTGGTACATTGATTTCATCTCACGTAAGCCAGACAACCCTCTTGCACTGTAGGCGTTCTTACTCCCTTTCATCGGACTTGCAAGTTAGAAAGGTCATATTCTTCTTGCCCATGGCAACTTGATAAATCCTGGGACTAGGATTTGATTCTAGGTCTCTCTCTAGTTGAATGAAATGCATTTTAAGACTCAACAGGTGGGAGATTTGCTCAATTGTTCTTCAGCTCCTCTAACGCAGTTAATATTGTCTCTGATTCCTGTATAGAGCAGGCGAACAGAGAGAAACATAGAAGGCAGGCAGGCTTTGTTCTACCTCAGCCACTTCCCTGCATCCCAGAGACTCTCTCAGGGGGAATTGGATCAACAATTTGAAGGTGGGATGGACCTCCCTCTCTCCTTAGGTTCTGATTTCCCAGCTTGCTTGGCAGTGATTCCTTTAGAAAAGGAACAAAACATATTTTGAAAAATCTTGCTCTGTCCAGCTTTTCCTTGATTTCACAGTGTTGGCAGGAACCCAAGAGATATCCCAAGCCAAGAGGCTCCCTTCCAGAAAGGGAATTGCAGGGAAATCGGGACATCCAAAGTTGGGTAGAGGTTGGCTGCAGAACCTCATTCCTCTTCCTGAGTCCCCCAGGTGACATGACACCACCTGCTTCAGCTGTAGGGCTCCTCACATGCTAACCTCTTCTAAGACTAGGAGAGTGTGTTTGTTGTATTTGAAATGTTGATTTCCTTAAAGGTGACACCTCCAATTGTACACATTTTCAACCCCTTATTATTTGTGCCAAGTACTGTATTTGTGTGATCTTCCAATTACTGTTGTCTCTTGGTTTAAGACATTCTGGTTTAACCAAAAGCTAATGGCTACCATTGGAGCTCTTAGGTTTGAAAAACAAAAACTTCTTTACAATAAACTTTTAAGTGGGTTGAGATGCTAGGAAACATTTACCAAGTAAATAAAATGTGCCATCTGTGCTCTCAGGCTTAAGGTCCTAGAAAGTGAACTGAATTTCTAAGGGGAGAATTCTATGGTGGATTGGGGGCTGGGAACCAGCAGAGTAGAAGGGAAAGCTGGGGAAGGTGGCCTTTTTTCAATTGTCACTCCCTTATACTTCTTGTTAGGCATTAAAAAACAAATCCCATATCAGAGAGTAGGTGTAAAATGAAATTAAAAAATGTAAATAAGACAAAAACCTTAAAAAGTTGACACAACATAGATTAACTATATTAGATTTCATTTTATTTATTTTTAAGTTAGTAGCCAGAATATGTAAAAAGTATAAATGAGCATAAGTTAGGAAAATAAGAATAAATGTTTTATTAAAATCCTAATTGAAAATACCTGTAATAGGGGCACCTGGATTGTCCAGTTGGTTAAGCTTCTGACTCTTCTTTTTTTTTTTTTTTTTTTTAAATGCTTATTTATTTTTGAGAGAGACAGAGACAGAATGTGAGTGGGTTGGGGCAGAGAGAGAGGGAGGCACAGAATCTGAAGCAGACTCCAGGCTCTGAGCTGTCAGCACAGACCCTGACATGGGGCTCAGACTCACGAACTGTGAGATCACAACCTGAGCGAAAGTCAGTTGCTCAACCGACTGAGCCACCCAGGTGCCCCTAAGCTTCTGACTCTTGATCTCAGTTTAGGTCTTGATCTCAGGGCTGTGAGTTCAAGCCCCGCATTGGGCTCTGCGCTGGGCATGAAGCCTTCTTAAACAAAACAAAACAAACAAACAAACAAAACCTATAATAGAAGGGAGACCTAATCAAGTGCTGTGGGAAACAGAGGAGAGAAATTATTTCTTGAAAGAGCAGGAATTCTCAGGGAGGGGTTAAGGAGGAGATACCCACCCGTCCTTGCTGTGCCAGAATATCGTGGTGGGGACTCTGGGCTGAGTGAAAAAATACCAACCTCCCAACCCCCCAACAACAACCAAACTTTAAAAAGAAGACTACAGAATCTTCTTGACTGGTCTGCATAAGAATACATACAGAGAAAGTACTGTATGAGCACATGTGAGGGCAGGGAGAAGCTCTGGGATATGAAATTTTGAAAAACAATGAGAAGGGTCAGAGAAAGATCTAGAAGGCACTAGCATAAGGAGACAAAAGGGAAATCTTGGACTAAAGTGATTTGTAGCAATATGAATTAGCTATTACAACAGTTCTCCAAGTTGTTGCAAGATGGGGCCACCCCACAGCCCCTGAGTGTGGGGGTCTCTTACAGAGCCAGTTTGGGGAACAGAATTTTAGCCTCCCTCCTGCTTGTACATCCTGTGATTGTAATTATTACATAGGACGGTGGGAAAAATAAAGGTCAGGTAGAAAAGTATGAATATTTAACCTTAAATATTTAAAATTTTGGGGCGCCTGGGTGGCGCAGTCGGTTAAGCGTCCGACTTCAGCCAGGTCACGATCTCGCGGTCCGTGAGTTCGAGCCCTGCGTCGGGCTCTGGGCTGTTGGCTTAGAGCCTGGAGCCTGTTTCCGATTCTGTGTCTTCCTCTCTCTCTGCCCCTCCCCCGTTCATGCTCTGTCTCTCTCTGTCCCAAAAATAAATAAACGTTGAAAAAAAAATTTTTTAAAAAATAAAATTTTGTTATTAAGACAATCTATAAACCAAAAAAAAAAAAAAATTTCAGGGAGGTGTCCATTGCCAGGGTGTGTAACATGGAGAATTGAACAATTTCTCTTTGATTTGAATTCTGTTATATGCTCTTGGAAGAAAAAGGATTGAAGGAATGGGAAAAATATAAAGGATACCCTTATTCAAAGTTTAGTATCTTAAGTGACAGGGAAGAGCCATAGAGAATTCTTTTCTTATCCTCATGAGCAGTTCCTTGTTAAATCTTAAGTAACATCATATATCTGAGAAAGGGAGTGTAATTTAATCATTTTAATTTAGGGTTCCTTACTCCTTCCTGGTTTAGTCTTCATTTTCTTCCCATTGCTTCTGTTTAAAAAGCAGTACCATGAATGTTGGAGGATTTATGGAAGTTAGGTTGATTTCTTATGTAGCTGCCTTCTGGTAGACCTTCACACTAATGCTGATGGTACTTGATACTCAGGAAATGAAAGGAGGTGGAATGTTTCTGCACATAGTTTTCCTAACTTTTTTTCATATAGCTTTTGATGTAGAATGAAAATAACAGTAATGACAATAAAAAACAAAAAGTATAACTGTAGTTAGTTGAGATCTTTGTACATATTTGATTAGATGTTTAATGGTTTTTACAAGAATAAAAAGACAAAAGTGGGTAGTGTGCTAGTTATTTTTTTACTAAGGGGGGGGTGTTATTGTCTCCGTTAATTACTAACATTTCACAAGCACTTAGATAAGCATTTACCCATATGTAAATGCAAACAGAAACCAGAATGAATAGGTGAGGTGCTGGTATGGCTTTTTTGAAAGGGTTTTTGTTTGGTTTGGTAAATGTCTCATCTTCTGCAGTCATGCGTTCATTTAAAAATGGCTTATAGTTTGCAAGTAGAGACTTTTAAAACACTTTCACATGTTAGGCTTACTGACATGGTAGACAAATCAGTAAGTACTTCTGTAGTTGGTAAGAATATGAAAATACAGTGCAGATGATAATTATTATGAAACCTTTGAACACATACTATTTGTTATAAGGAATTTGGGGTAGACAAACTATATATGCTACTGCTATGACCTAAATGTTTGTTTTCCCTTCCCCACCCTGCAAATTCATATGTTGAAATCCTACCCCCAGGAGGTGGTAGTATGAGCCAGCAGGGTCTTTGGGAAGTGATTAGGTCATGAGGGTGGAGCCCTCATGAATGGGATCAGTGCTCTTGTAAGAGACCCCACTTGAGCCACCTTGCCCCTTCTGCCAGGTGAAGCCTGTGACCTGGAGGAGGGCCCTCACCAAACCATACTGGTACCCTGATCTCAAACTTCCAGCCTCCAGAACTGTAGGCAGTAATAAATTTCTGATGTTTATAAGCCACCCAGTCTGTGGTATTTTGTTACAGCTGTACAAATGGACTGAAGCACTTATTCAGGATTAGGTCACTTTAAAATATTGATGGGTACTTTTTGCTCTTGGACATTTGAAGTGATTTTCCTTTTGAAGGAAACATGTTCTCAGGTTTTCCCAGTGTTCTGACTACACTGTAAAATGAGGGACCTGTTGCTGATGAGATACTAGCAGAATGAAAAGCACATATAAGAATATGAGTATCTGTTATTGTCATTTTATTTAATAGACATTTATTGAGCACATGCTATATGGCAGGCCTGCGCTAGGCATAGGGATGCAGTGGTGAGGGAGAAAATGTTCATGTTTCCCACCTTTATGGGTCTCACATTTCTCTGGGGGAAGGAGACATTCATTGAAATTGCAGCTACATCTGACAGAGACAAATACCATATGATCTCACTCATGTGGAATCTAAAAAAAACCAGATTAATATACAAGCAAACAAATAGAATCAGACCTATAAATACAGAGACCAAACTGATGGTTGCTAGAGGGGAGGGTGGTGGGGAGTAGGCAAAATGGGGAAAGGGGAGAGGGAGACACAGGTTTCCAGTTAAGGAATAAGTCACGGGGATGGAGGGCACGGTGTAGGGAATACAGTCAGTGGTACTGCAGTAATGTCGTATGGTGACAGATGGTAGCTATGCCTGTGGTGAGCCTGCTGTAACATACAGAATTGTTGAATTGCTATGTTGTGCACATAAACTAATATAACATTGTGTGTCAACTATACTCAAGTTAAAAACAAATTTTTAAAAATAAATTGCAGCTGTAAAGGCGAGGGACTTGGCACTCTGAGAGCAGATGAGGGGAGGGGGGCTGATCTGGTGCTGGAGCTTGGAGAAGGCTTCTCTGAGGAAGTGAGGGTTGACCTGAGAGCTGAAGAAGTTTGAGAGTTAACTCGGGAGTAGCCAATAGAAAGATCAAGTTGCAGAGAATAAAGGGTAATGGGGAGCAGAAGACTCCCAAGGCAGCCAGAAAGGATGGATTCAAGTGGTGAAGGTGCAGGTAGTTTGTGTGCAGGTAGTGTTTTCATATGTTGGCTTCTATTTTTGTGTGTGTGTGTGAAGTCAGATGGGGGCTATCTGTTAAGAATGGGGGTGGATGGTTAGAGGTTTGAAAAGTAGAGATGATTTGGAAAATCATTTGTGGAGTGGGAAAGGATTGGTTGGCCTAGGCAGTGCGTGGGAGCACTGTGCAGCCTTGAGGGTTGTTTGATCCCACTGTCATTCCTCACTCACCAGCCTCAATCTCTGCGGGTATGTGACATTTCCCAACAGCGCTCTGATTGTTTAGGGCTCATCACTGAGTAAATAGTTGAGCAGCTCTGGGGTTGGAGTTTTGCCAGCTCTTGGCAGTGGAAAGGGAATGTGGGGTGTTAGTAAGAGTATTACTGAAATGATGGTCTCTAGGATCTAAGCTGATGAAAGAGGGAAATAAAACAGAGGAAAGGACTAATGCATTAGGAACAAGCAAAGAGGCCAAGTAGTCTTGAGAATGTTGTAATACTGAGCACACCTGAAGGAAAAGTCAACAGGGGAATACTTGAAATGCTGTTTCTGAGGCAGATAAACAATGAGTAAGGGACAATAAAGGTCCCTGATTGGTTGAGGTGGCATGGAAGAGGTGCCATTTCTGATAAAGAAGGACTGAGTTGTTAAGGAAATCTTGGCCTCCTACATAGTAAGAAGTCACTCAGATTGATATCAGGGCTGGAGGAGATCAGTGAACTGAGACCAAAGTCCCCGAATGGAAGGAAATGTTCAGGAGGTCGGAATATAACACTGAGGAGGGGGAGAGGAGGCATTACTGAATAGTAGGACCAAAACACTCTGGGTGTTTCCAGGGAGCAGGGGGATGGAGGAGTAGGGCCTGAAGGAGACCACAAGGAGCAAAGAGTATATAGGCTGGCCTCCTGACTCTGAAGTGTGGGAGACTAAGGCATCCGCTCCCTGAGAGGGGCTGCTGGGGAGGAGGAGTGTCTTCAGAGCACGTGGAGGAGAGGCAGGGGATATGGGTGGGGAGCAGCAGCCCCAGGGGGTTTAGTGGACAGGTTGGAGAGGTGGAGGGAGAGAGGGACTGGGTCAGGTGGCTGCCAGGAAGGAACTTTGGAGCATGACAGAGGTAGTCCCATGGTAGAGGATAGATTTCTGCAGTGGGGTCTGCCTGCATGGGTGTGTGTTGACTGATGTAAACAGGGATGAGTTAGGGGCCTAGGGCTAGTGGCCAGACACTGGTCTTGTTACCCTTGGCTGGAGTGGTAACAGACCCAGAAACTGCATGCCATCTTGCTGCCGGGGATGGATGACGGTGGAAGCAGAAACTTCGTGTCTGCCATATGCTGAGTACTGTTCTAAGTATCTAGCACACATGTGGTTTGTGCCTTAGGACAGCTGTACCAGGTTAGGACTGCTGTTACCTCCATTGTGCAGGAAACTGAGGGCCAGATAAGGCAAATTTAGAAATCTGTCCCGGGTCACACAGCAAGCAGTGGAATAAGGTTCAATCCCAAGACCACGACTGAGCCTGTGTTTGTCCCATCATGTTACGTGTACTTAATGTTTTCCTACAGATGTAGTTGTGATTTTTAAAAATCTAAATGATGGACTGTTAGAAGCTTATGTAGTATTTAATGCAAAATTGTCTTTTTAGATACCAAAGTTCAGTTCAGTCTTAGAATCCCAGAATCTTTGAGAGCTCTCTGAAGGCTAGACTTGGGCTCAACATCTCTCCCCCCACCCCCACCCCCACCCCATGTCCTTTTATCTCTTCCGTGATGGATGCCCAGGCACCTCTAAATTGTTAGAAGGTTCTTCCTTGAATTAAGCTGAACTCTCCTCTCCCTGTAATTTTTGCCCATTTGTGCCTTTTTGAGTAATGCAGAATAAGTTCCATCTTTTACTTTTTTACACGACAATGAAGATGTTTGAAGGATGCTCTTGAGTCCTTTCTAAGTAATCTTGTTCCCAATGGTTTGTGATTAATTCAGAGTAAAGTGGGACTGGTAAGTGTCTTGATCCAAAGGTACATTTTTATGCTAACTACCTGAGCCTGAAGTTTGTTTTTTGTTATTAGTATCTTCGTTACATTATCATCTCTCATAGGTTTGTGTATCTTCAACTGCTGAGGCTTCCACTGTGTGTGTGTGTGTGTGTGTGTCAGAGAGAGAGAGAGAGAGAGAGAGAGAGAGAGAGAGAGATGTAGCCAATATGTTAAGTCCTATACTTAGGCATTGCCTTTGGACAATTTATTCCTGTTATACTTTTTCTTTTTGATTGGGACTCACTATTTCCGCTTATGAAGAGAATTTAGGAAACTGATTCTGTTAACCCATTACATTAGCTATCCTTCCCAGCTCTGCATTATGTGCAGGTTGAGTATCATATAAATATTTGTAAAAATGTTACTAATACAAACCAAAAAGAGAGAACCTTATAGGATATTAGAATATATTTCTCAAGTTTATTTTAGCTCATTGATCCACAGGCTGCTTCTAGTTTTTCAGCTAGCTCTGGGTTTACCTAATTTTGTTTTCCAGCCACATTTCTTCATATTATTCATAAAGCTTTCAAGAGGAACTTTCAGAACTCTCCTGGAATCAAGTTATCCTTCATTTGGTGTTCTTCATTCTGCCAGGATTTGACAGTCAGTTAATTGTGGGAATAAGGGATAGGAAGGGGACCAGAGTGACTGAGCTATTCTAGATTGGAAGATGGGAAAGTGTGGTGGATAGCACCATTCTCTGAGCTGTGGTACTCTGGGAGAAGTACTGGTTTGGGATTAAGTTCAGCTTGAGTCATGTAGTGCCCATGGGGCCTCCAAGATGCCCCTAAGGAGCCATCCAGAGGGAAGGTGATCATCCAAGACTAGTATGCTGGGGGATGGTGAGGTTTGGTTGCACACAACAGAAGCTACGTTAAAGATTTGGGTCATATACCCAGGCAGAGCCTATAGAGTGCAAAGAAGAGGTTCTGGGTTGGGGCAGGGGAGGTAGACATTTCAACACTTGAGGGAGTTCATGCTCGACAGCCTCCACTTTTTGGTGAAATGCGAAGGAACCATATCTATTATAAGAGAGAGAGAACTGAAGATTTAAGTCCAGTGAGTGTTTGGAATCAATGTGGGAAATAGGAAAGGGAACTTAGGAAGGACGGGAAAAGGAATGCTAAACAAGGAAGCATTCTTCCCAGCTTCCCCCTTCCTTGCTGCCCTTAAAGACAACCACACAAGACCTTTTCCTCTTTAACATTTTTACTGCTGATCACTATAGCAGTGGTTCATGCTGTGTCAGAATGGGAAGGAGTGCAGTTCTGCATGTGTCTGGAAGTGGCATACTTCCTAGGGAAGCCCTTGTATTACAAGAGAATAACGAACATGGGAAGTGAGAGTAATCATTGTGTTTCCAGGTCGGTAGTTCTAGATTCAGCTGGCGGAACTGAGTCTTGCACTTCAGCCTTAAACAGTCTTGTTGGGACTTTAACAGAAGAGAAGATGTCCTGTTGGTTTGCACTAAATACCTTCCGATATTTCCTCACTGTTTACGTGTCCTCTCTGTTGGGTATTTATTTCACGGAAAGTGGGGAATACTCCCTTAGCACCCTGAGCTTGGCACTTTATGTGCTAGTGATCAGTTTCTTTGCTTCCCTACTGGCCTATAAGCGTGTCCCTTTTTGTATTCGAGACCTGGCACAGGAGTTGGCTGGTGGGCATGTGACAGATGTCCAATGAACTGTTGGCTGAAGTGAGGGCTGAGTCAGTTTGGCTGCGCTTTTTCCGGTGACCCTGCCTCTGGGAGTCCTGCTGGAGGGGGCTCGTATAAGCTGACGGCAAAGAGATGTACTTCAAACCTTCTCATGTTTTTCTTCTAAGAAACCAGCTTGAATGGAAGCTTATGGAAACCGTCTTGGGAGAAAATGTTCAAACATCATTGCATTCTGGAGGCTTCTGGAAGAGTTTCTCTGGTGTGAATCAAGATGGGCTAATTACATTGTAAAGTTCATGTCTAGACACTCCCCTTGTAAATTGCCACAGAAATATTTCCCACTTCCTGTTCTGGCTGTTCCTTCCTAGCCTAGAATCCCCACTTTCTACCAGCTCCTAGCCACATGTAGAGGTGTAGGAACCAGGTCTAATACTTTTCTCCTTTTACTGTGTATTCTACTCAATAATCTCCAAACTCTCAAAAGTTCTTAATCTATGTCAGTAATTAGTGTTGTTTGGCTTTGTCCATTTTCCTCCTTCTCTTGCCTGATTTGGTGAATGAACAGAGGTACTTGCTTTCTACCAGAAGCCTTGGTTTTCTGGGGGAAATTTATAAAAAAAATCACAAGATTTGTCCTTGATTTGGCATGACTAATGAAGCAAGCAGCTGCTTAATAAGAAGCAAAGCTGAGAGTAGAACAATTTAATTAGCTTCTGTCTGTTGAGCCTTTAATAGAAGCCACAACTGGACTATATGGAGCTCTTTAGTTTTAAATGAAATGTTTTTGTGAAGGGAGACTCTCGACATGTCCCTCAAAGACCCCAGTTCAGTGAAAGGAAATCTGTTAAAAATATAAAGTAGCCAGTATAACAAAGACTTAATAAAAACTAGCTGTTTTAGGAATGGGGGAATTTCTTAATGGTGAGTTGTTAGAGTGCTTTTGTTTTTTAATGTATTGATTACATCAACAGTTCATTAAATGGATAATGTGTAATACTATGTTTTGTAATACAAATTTTAGCAAACATTAATGAAATAAATGCTCAT
This sequence comes from Puma concolor, assembly GCF_028749965.1. Taxonomy (NCBI): domain Eukaryota; kingdom Metazoa; phylum Chordata; class Mammalia; order Carnivora; family Felidae; genus Puma; species Puma concolor. Next base: position 81,273,292 of record NC_141674.1, read on the forward strand.
TATATACGTTGAATTTTAACAAAAGTGAATGAGTAGCTCACATCCAGCACCCTCCAGGACTCGTAGGAAACGTGTAGAAAGAACCCTTCAGGGCAAACCATCCTCACATTTAAGATTAGACTGTCCACTCTTTTCTGGTTAGTGGCTTCATTTTCTTCATTTATCTGTCCACCTGGCCCCCATTTGCTTTAATCTTAGAAAACCATTTTGCCTTTTACATCTCACTTAGTGAATTATAATGATGTTTAATTTATGCACAAAACTTACTTTTATGTATTATTTGGTTAATAGGCTAAAAGATCACAAATGAAAAAGTTTAATACCCCAAAACACATGTTGAATTAAAAAAAAAAAGTAAATGAGCAATAAAGTTAATGGAACCTCCTGCAGAAGAATGGTATTATCAATATTTTCACTGAGCACACACACCAGAAAGAAAGAATGGGGAAAGAACTCATTACAGACACATGAGTTCTGTCAGAAGGGGCCCTGTGGGAGCCTGATTCTTATTACAAGGTCCTGGTTGGAAGGGAATGAAGTGGGGTTATTGCTAGTGCAGTCAATGACTTGGTTTTTCTCTAGTGAATTGGCTCCACGAGGTGACTTTATTTCTTCACATTAGGCAGCTGGGAATATGTATTGATTCATTTCCTTTTCATTTGAGGGTCAGCTCTATCAAAGATGGAGCCATTTCTAGAAATGCTATATTTGCTAGATATGAGTAAATGCTTTAGTGTCTTTCTTTTGGTCTGAATGTTCCTAAGATTTTTAGGAGACAAATAAAGTTCAGTTCAATGAGAAAGGAAACATACTTTGAATGTGTATATATGCATATTCTTTCTGCTAACTACTCTACCCTTAAAACCTGAAATGCTTTTATAAAAATCTTTTATTATAAAGATAAAAAGTCATGGAGGATTTTTGGTCCAAGGATGTGTGTGATTGCAGAATTATTTTTAAAAGTAAAATACTAATTTAAGTAGAAAAGAACCAGATGGTATTATTCTTCTTAAGATTTTAATTTTGGTTTAAATGTTTTTTGTCTCACTGTACAATTAGTTTTTATAACATAATTATTTTTTGTTTTGCTGTTGCAGATAATGTTAGTTTTATTGTGATTTTTGGCTTGTTTCCTAGAAATTATCTAATGAACTCATTTTATAGATGAGGAAATAGAGGCATAGAGAAATCAGGTGATTTGTCCTAAGTTTAATTAAAAATTAATATTACTAAAAGAATACCTTCAGTTATAGTACTTGAAATTTCCTCTTAATGTTAAACACTAAGACTTAGATAATTTTGAATATCATGCTATTAAATTTGCCACCTGAGATTTGTAAGAGTGAAATATTTAAGATAACCGATTTTTCCCCTTTTTTATTTTAATACAGATATAAGATACATGACAAATAGCTGGTAAAGACTTAAAAGTCTTTTAGTTTCTTTGTATTCTTAGATTTGTGCTAAATTAAAATAAATTACTAAAAATATAACCACATACTCTTTTAAAATTAAAAATTAATGTAGATTTATTATGAGCAATTTAAAGCAATTTATAGCCATCATTTCTCTTAACAGGTTGAAGAAATATGGATACCAACACCAAACTGATCTTCAGCACTGTTTTTACCAGCTTTTTCACCTTTCAGCTTCTTTTCTACTTTATAAGTTCCTGGTTTTCAGCAAAAGTTTCTCCAGGTTTTAATAGTCTCAGCTTTGAAAAGAAGATTGAATGGAACTCAAGGTAAAGCATATGAAAATGTAATTGATTTTAAAAAGTGAGTTTTATGAAATAAAATCATTTAAAATATTTCCAAAAAATCTTTCATTTAAGATCTAACAAAAGTTAAGGTCAGATTTTTTTTTAAGTTTATTTTTTATTTTGAGAGAGAGAGCACGCAGTTGAGTGGGAGAGGGGCAGAGAGGGAGGGTGAGAGAATCCCAAGCAGGCTTTGTGCTGCCGTAGAGCCCGACTTGGGCCTCAAACTCAGGAACTGTGAGTTGTAACCTTAGCCAATATCAGGAGTGGGACATTTAACTGACTGAGCCATTCAGGCACCCCTAAGGTCAGATTTTTTTTAATTTGACCTTGGGAATAAATAAAAGGAAAGTAAGTAGATAGATCTTGTATGAGAAAATTCTAAAAATTCTTATATTGAAAGATGTTGGGAAAAATTGAACTTTCTGGGGAAGTGTGGGAAGGTTAAGTAGGCTTCAGCTGATTGCAGAAGAGTCCTGTTTTACATTCTTCTCTGAAACATTTATGAGAACAAACACATGTCTTTGGAAATGATAACATAAACAAACGTTAGTTAGGGCTGTGAGTAGCCTATATATAGTGTTGGCTGGCTTAGCCAGACTGGGGGAAGTTATGCTACTCACCAAAGAACATGGTGTGTGGTTAGCACATCTGTATCTCTCTTTTAATGAACTTTTCATTATAATTCAGAGACCAGAATGGACTCTTTTGCTAAAATAAAAATTGCTTTTTAGATTTTTTTAAACAAAGAATAAAGGGAAAATGAGTAGTACATGTAAGTGATAGAAATCTGCAGGAGTTTTACTTCGTTGGCTTACAGTTTTTGTGTGAGTGCAACTCATTAATCTTTCACGATATGTCAAACACAAAATGACTCTGATGAGTGCTTCATGTGCTTTGGAGCATTTCGCCCCCAAACCACCGGGCATTTGCAAACTGCAGTGCATTGGAGCAACTATGGGTATATTCTTTTGTTGTTACTTACTTGAAGTTGATGCTAACTGTAAAATGAATTCAGCAGGTCTCTAAAATCGCTATAATGATTTCTCACTGAATTTTCCTTTTAGAATAACTTCTGCCAAAGTCGAAGTGTTTATTTGAGGATGGTCACATTTGACCAGAAATTCCCTGTCTTTGAGCCAAATTGTTTTGTAGGCATCCACTTTTATAACTCAGACTGGGAATAAGACTCGAGTTTCCTTCTGCACCTTACAGTGATTTTTCCAGTTCATACATGCTGTAGCTCTTTTTACCCCAAAAGTGAGAATTATTTCTCTCTGTATTTTTGAAAAATAAGAAGTAGGATTTTTGTTTTGTCTTAAGAATAGTGCGAAGCTGCTGTTAAAATGTGGGATGCAAAAGATACTAACCATTATTTTTAAAAACCCTTTCTAACCTGGAGATAGGTGGAGAATAGGGAAAGAGAAGGAAGGGGCCAGGGACTGGGTTAGGAGACCGATTTGCTGAGAGTCAGTTTTGAACTGTTTTTCATTTCCTTTTCACCATGGTTAGGGTAGGTAAGGGCATTTGAATCTTGGAGAGCAGCAGGCCAAAGAAATAGGGATGGTACAGAGAGAGAGGCAAAGATGAAAATGAAACGAAATTGAAAACTACTTTGCATTATTCAGTCTTACTGCTGCCATTCTATGATGCACGGAATCACCATTTGGGAAACCAAGTTCCTATTTGAAAAGGAGTCTAGGATTATAGAAGATTCATTACCCTACTCAAATGATGTTCTCTTCTCTCTCTTTATCATATTTACTCCTGTTCCCACTCCAGCTTGGTTTACATGAGACTTAAGCTGTGAGGTAGAGTGCAAAGAAAGAAAAAAAATTGGCTGCTTTTTGTGTAAAGTACATGTATATGTCTTGAAATTCAGCTTCTAGTCTTCAAACACCAAGATCAATATAGCTCACATAATTCTTACTAATAATCAGGAAAGTTTCTGAACAACTAGTTGTCTAAGCCGTACAGTAGCAAAAGGAGGGAAAAAACCCCAGAAAATTCACACCCGAGGGATAACAGTTTAATTAATTATAAGTGATAAATTGCTATAATTCATCGTTGCTTTTTTCTGGAAAAAAGCATACCTGTAGGTATTATTTATATCTTGTAATTAAAAAACATTTTCTTATATCCACTTGTTTTCCTATGGTATAGAAAGCCCAATTGTGTTGAATACTCCTAATTTTGAAATCTACTTCTCTAATTTTTAACTCTTATCTGTTTGAGCTAAATAATTTGGCAATATTCTTAATACTTGTGAATGATTAAGTCAGTAACTTTAAATTGCTGTTCTACGGTGGTCATTATTTCACTGCCTTTTCATTAGCATAAACATTTCTTTTTAACCTTCTTTGAAAAAAAAGTATGTTCGGGGCGCCTGGGTGGCGCAGTCGGTTAAGCGTCCGACTTCAGCCAGGTCACGATCTCACACTCCGCGAGTTCGAGCCCCGCGTCGGGCTCTGGGCTGATGGCTCAGAGCCTGGAGCCTGTTTCCGATTCTGTGTCTCCCTCTCTCTCTGCCCCTTCCCCGTTCATGCTCTGTCTCTCTCTGTCCCAAAAATAAATAAACGTTGAAAAAAAAAATTTAAAAAAAAAAAAAAAAAAGAAAAAAAAGTATGTTCTTTTGGGTAGAATCTTGGTGTTTCATTTTAGACAGTGAGGAATCTACATCTTGCTTTACCAGGAATCTGATTTTAAAGAATACACTGAAATGCTTATTAACAGAAGTTTCTGAATGAATAGATTTTTAATGCAGCCTGCAGTATGTAAGCACAGGGTTTTTTCTTTTTCTGCTCATTGTAGTGGGAGGTTGTTTGACCCAAGTTAAGTTTTAACTTTTCTCTCATGAATTATATGCCATTTCAATCAGCTAAGCCTTTTTAATCCTTCCCATTTACCATGTAACATTTCAACACAAAAGGGAATTTGAGGACTAAGTATCAGGAACAAAAAGTTGTCATTTTTCCAAGGGGAAACATTCTGATCTAAGTTTACTAAACACTAGAGCAAGTTAGTAAGAAGTTGTGGTTTCTCCTTCCGTAGAATTTTTGAATGGCAGTAGAATGCTGGTTGTATGATTATTTAAATGGAGTGTTTTATTTGACATAAAGGAACTTAAATCCTTAGACTGCTATGTTCAGTATATAGGTGTGTTTGGCGTGAAAATTCCAGACTTGTAAACCAGATAAACGGGGTTAATTATTCACACTTCAAAATGATCCTTTGGTATTACAAAGGATTCTTTGTTAGTGCCTTTAAATTAGTGAGGATTTTTGAGCATTTAAATATGATTTGATTTAACATGATATATCTATTTAGGACCACATCATTTATTAGATCGAGGATATTGATTTTTCAAGTTACAGTAAAATTTTCTAATATCAAGCTTTATGTTAGTTAATATATATTTTTATGTTTATATGTTTTATGTTTATGTTATATATTTTTATGTATTTTATGTTTATGTTATATATTTTAAGTTTATATATATTTTTTTTAATGTTTATTTTTGAGAGAGAGACAGAGACAGAGCTTGAGTGGAGGAGAGGCAGAGAGAGGGAGATAGAATCCGAAGCAGGTTCCAGGCTCTGAGCTGTCAGCCCAGAGTCCGATGCGGGGCTCAGACTCCCAAAATGAGAGATCATGACCTGAGCGGAAGTCGGATGCTTAACCGACGGAGCCATCCGGGGACCCCTATTAGTTGATATATTTCACTGTTAAAGAATTGGGGTCATATTTTAGACAGAAGTTTATTGTGCCCCATTAATTTCTAAAGAGAAAGTTTTGTCATTCCTTTGTCCTTTATTCTAACGAAGAGAAAAGAATCTTCATTACTTGTCAACATTTTCATTATGTGAATAAATATATTGCATCCTGTGTACAGTTCTTTAGCAAATCCGAGAGCTTGGGTGTTGGTTGAACCATTAAATTATTAGCAAGATTTCTTTGTAGAAACATGTTTTTCATCTAAACCTTTCTCCTTCTATACAAGAAAATTCAGCCTGGATTTCGTGAACATTTTGCTTCGCTTGAGCATGTCTTTTAAAAATAGATTTTCTGTATAAATTCATGGTCCTCAATTTTTCTGTTTAGAAGTGGTTTCATAATAATGACAAAAAGAGACTAATAATAGCTGCTCTAGCTTCCTCATGAATTGGTTACAGGAATCAAGTGCAGCAATGCATGTGAATGTGCATTTGACACTGAAATCTCCAAGGTAGTAAGTTTTCATTTCATGATCCATTCGAACCCTGATTCAAGGATATGGAATTGGTTAAGGCCAGTAGGTTTGGAAGTTATTCCTAACTGATTGGAACGGGAAACTAATGGCACAGCAGTGCTGTTAGTGATGGAGCTTGGAGTCAGGTGCCAGGTAGTGGGCTCACCAGTTGCCGTCTGTCTGCACAAAACTCTGTCAGCTGCATCATCAGATATGCTTCCACTTTGGAACTTTTAACGAATAAGTGATTCCACAGTCTTCTAGCAGGAAACTGTAGACCTGGGCAACCTTCTCGTTATTAATTCCAAAGTAAAGTTGTAGCCCTTGGATTTCCAAGTGACAATTTTGTTATGCTTTTAGAGCTACTCCATTCCTATACGTAAATGCTTCCAGATTTCACATCTTCAAATGTTAAATGTCTTTGCCAGAATTAAAGTTTATTGCAAAGAATCTAAAATCTTTGTATGTATTTTGTTTCTTTTCAGGGTAGTATCTACATGCCATTCTTTGGTGGCTGGGATTTTTGCCCTCTACATTTTCTTTTTTGATGAGGCTGCAAAAGCTGATCCACTTTGGTAAGCTGTTTCTTTCCAATATAGTCCATTTGATTCATGTTTTGATATTAATTATTAATAAGAACATTTCTTACTTTAAAACGGAAAATGTATTGATGGTGCATGGTTTATTAAAATGCTTGTGCTCAGACTTATTTTAGCGAGGTGCAATAAAATGATTTATTTTAGATTTGAATACAAATAATGAAGGCCACTTTGCACTAGCATTGCAATTGTTACCCAAGACGGAGAATGTGATGATAACGATGTAAACATTTATACTGACTTAGTGAGTAAAACCAAGTTGTTGTTACCACTGTTCTGAGCAAAAAATGAGTTCCTATTGAGATAGGATAGTCAACTTGGATAATATCTACTGAAGACTCAGTTTTGTGTTTAACCCATCATTTGATATCAAAGGTATAACAATGAGAATCATTCATATCCATGTGAGAGGACTTTAGTACCACACGAGAAGATTTGAAGCACTAATAATAACTGTGTTCAGCCATAATAGGATAATTTGTAAGGTGATTCTTTTTGGAAAAATTAAATGTTGTTGCAATGGCAGAGATACTGAAAACTGTTCCCTAGAATTATAGGAGAGGGCTTAATTCAGCTTGGTTTGAGAGGTGAGGTATGTTTTGAGCAAGCCCTGCATAGGGATGCAGTAGATGTGGGGCTCTGGGGAATGTGGGACGATATAACTTTTGACTATTTGTTTGACTGCAACGATGTCATTTTAATAAATATGGAATTATGCCCATCAGGATAGTACCAGTATTGGTAAATTTTCATCGGGAAGGTATTTTTCAGTGAATCAACTTAGTGAATTTAATTCCATGATGAGGTTTTTTATGTAATCTACCTAAACAGTTTCTAAGGTTTTTTTCATAATTTTATTAGAGTAATATGGTTGTCAACGGAACCAGTTCTTTTGGGAGATGAATTTTATGACAAAGGTTTGATTCATTGATCAATTTTTGTCCCTATCAAATGTTTACCTTGTGTAATTTTTGATATTTTCACATTTTCTTTGATGCTGTAATTTATTCCAGGTTCAATTTTCCTGGGCCATATTTGCAGATCAACATTTGTTAACAAGACAGGGCATCTAACCTTTACATTTGCATTTCAGTTTAATTTTGTCTTCATTTCACCAAGAGTTCACATTATAAATTGATGAAAAGACTGATAATTCGTATTTGTTTCTTGGAGTAAAGATGATTATTAAGGCAAATTGTAGGACCTTGATATGTATAGGTGTTGAAACAGCAGGATTAAGCTGTCTTGTTCCAACCATTTCCCAATAGTATATGGTCTCAAGATCAGGGGCAGGCTAGAAGATTTCTTGAAGTATTTGAGTCTCTGATTTAGAATAAGGAATCAAAAAACATCAGCATCTGGAATTCTGTTGGAATCCTTTCACAAACAAATCATATGAGAACACATTTATAACAAGTTATCTTTTGGTAAAATTGTTTATGTAAAACTTTTAGCTCATGTAAGAAATTATCATTCGTGCAGTTAGAAGTATATCACAGCTAACACAGTGCCTTGTGCAAATGACAATTCACCATTCAGGAATCTATAGAAAGCATTTTAATTATACTCTTCAGTAGAATAAATGTAGCTGTCATCTATAACGCATGTGCTAAAAAAAGAATTTTGTTTTTAAATATTTATAGGGGTGACTCATCGTTTGTGAAAGTGAATATCTCTATTTCTTCGGGCTACCTCATTTCTGGTATGTGATAAGTTGATCACTGTCTGTTTCTTTTTAAACTACTCATGGGATTTTGCAAAGAATACATAGTCTATTCTTTTGGTTTATATATTTGAGAAGTAGCTTGTAGGACTCATACACAGGAAAAAAAATATCTGCTGTGATGGTAGAGCATGAAACTTTTTTCCTGTTGGCTCTCTGGTTCTCTTTGAAGATAGAGCTGCAGAGTGGGGCCTCAGTTAGGCCTGGATATATATATATATATATATATATATATATATATATATGTGTGTGTGTGTGTGTATATATATATACACATATATACATATATATATATATATATATTTTTTTTTTTTTTGTACTAGCAATGGTCCATTTTTGGCTTAAAGAGTCTCTTAGGTGGAATTCCTGGAAAACTCACGAAGCTAAGCATCAAAGTCTCTCACTTGTAACGGCCCTTGAAACGTGTTCCTATGCTCATGGTTTGTAGTGTTTGGGTAAAGATTGCAAAGGGAAATAATCATAATCAGTTAAGATCAAGAATTCTTCCTACACCATGTTTCCTTCTGTCATATTTCCCCTTGTGTGAGATGGAGTTGGAATAGCCTTTTACATTATGAGACAAAGGGGGAAATTAAGTGACGGTATGCCATTTGAACTCTTTGCAAAGATGTTGTAGACCATCTCAATAAGCCAAAAGAAAGAACAGTTCCCTGATTTGGACATTTTATAGAGAGGCCTGTTTTATAATTTTCAAATTTAATAAATAGCTGACAGAGAATCTAAATAAAAATAAGGAGATATGAAACAGAAGTGATACGATGAGTGATGGGACTCAGTAGAAAATTTTCTGCCATCAAGAAGTGAATTGTAAGGAAAAAATTAGATTATTATACCCAAACACATTCATTATGAGGAAGAGATAAATTTTGAATTAAAATAATGAGTAAGCTGTTGAGTTATTTGATGGCCCAATTAAAAGAAGAGTGAATCATGTGAACACATTAGAAAAAGATTTGCTTGTTTGGCACAGAATGTGCTGTCATTGACAAAGATGACACAAAATTTATAATACGTTTGCCTCATGCACTGGTTGATGAGCGTTGTCAGTTCAGAGAGTAATCAGTACCCAAAAAGTCTTATATGAAGGAAACTTGATAAAGTTTTCTCCAAATAAGATAATAATCTGAAGCACTTATGAATTATGAACTGAAACAAACTTTTTTAAACCAAGCTAAATGAAAAGCGAACTCTCTATGGAAAATATTACAAGGTCATTATCATATAAATTGGTGAACAAAGACTATACAGCCAAAGTATATAGAGAAGATGTATCCAGAGAGGTATATCATGCAGTTAATTACTAATATGATTTGCACATTTGTGCTGTTTATTTTCCCTTTAAAATTTCCCTTTAAAATTTCTAATCTGATTTTTTCTTTTTATACATATTCACATCAGTAATTTTTATTTTTTGTGAAAAAAGGTTCCCATATTATATAAGCTTCAACCCATTAAACCTGAATCCTCCCCTGGTTTCCATCTATGATGGCCATTTCTTCCATGTCTAAATTTCACGTTTAACCATTTGGTAAAGAAAATAATTGCATTTACATTTTTGAGAAGTTTCTGTTTTGTTAAACATTGTTTTGTTAAAGGAAACCATTTTCTGAATCGTGGTGTTTAGGTTCAGGATCTTTTAAAGAGAAATTGCCTTGATGTCTTTCTTTGCATATCTTTTTAATAGTCATAGTTCTTGTTTTGTTTTTTCCTTTTTTTTAGCTGTTTTGAATTAATATTTAATCACATCCTTTAATTTTTAAAGGTTGTTTGTTGAATTTGTCTTATAAACGAGTTGGTCGTTATGTACCTTTTCTGCAACCAGCTTACCTGTTGGAATTGTTGTAGTAACAAACATCAGTAATTTAAGCTTACTTAAAAGTTGTTTTCATTCAATAGTATTTCCATTTTATTTAACCCCAGAAACAAGTTATTTATTTATACTTTCAACAAATATGTAACCTGTGAATATATTCAGCAAATAAGTATTAACTATATAGGCATTGTGTTAGACTCCCACGCTTGTTCTTCGTCCTGGAGCAGTCACAGTAGAGTGGGGGAAACAGCTGTACGGAAACAGATACTTTACAATAAAGTGGGTATTGGGACTGGTGCAATATGAACAAAGTGGGGTGGGCTCAGGGTGGACTGTGACCAGTTGTCAGGAAGACAGAGTTAAATACACTTGAGAAACAGGACAGCTTTCTTCCTATGTGATATCTCACTTATGTTTCCTTCTTTCAGATTTGTTGATTCTCATTTTGTATTGGAAAGTGATTGGTGACAAATATTTTATAATCCATCATTGTACAGCGCTGTATGCATACTCCATTGTACTGGTGAGTGCCAGGATCTGTGGTAGCCTGACAAGTAGACAAGATTGGGAGTAATGACTTACTGGTGAGCAGAAACCTAAACATCCAGTTCCCAGTGTATCAAGACCAACTCCAGATTCATTCAGGGCTCATGCTTGTGATAGGTTATCTTATTCATTAACAAAAATAATTACGTGTGTGTTTGTATTAGTGTGTCTGTTTGGATTCATAAAATTTAAGAAAGGCGGATGACCCCAATTTCACTTAATTTCACTTAATTTTTTCACTTAATTCAATTTCACTTGAATTTTCACTTAAAATTTTTACGATTGTGTAGCTGTTGGTATTTGCCCGTCTTTCTAGATGCGTTTATGACTTAACAGCCAGAGCTAGGGATAGATTCTTGTATAACTAGATTCAGTATTTCTTCTCTATTCAATTCCCGTACAATTACATGTACATATGTGATTACATTTAAGTAGACCAGAGCAGTGGAGGAGTCTTGCTCAGAGACTTCATCAGACTTCCAAGCCTGAGCTGATAGAGGATACTCACAGCAAATCTCAGGCAGTAATGCATAATAAATTTTAGATCTAAAATTATTTTTCTACATTACACATTTGTAAATTAGTGATTTTACATTCCTTTTACATTAGATAGGTTTCTTCACAATCAATTATTTTTTAGTCAATCTAGATATACCAACAAGCCCCAAATAGATATTTGGAAATAATAGATATACGTAAACCAGAATAGTATAAATTTTATGTAATAGTTATGGTATACCATTTCATGTTTTCTCCTTTTTTTTTTTTTTTTTTTCAACGTTTATTTATTTTTGGGACAGAGAGAGACAGAGCATGAACGGGGGAGGGGCAGAGAGAGAGGGAGACACAGAATCGGAAACAGGCCCCAGGCTCGGAGCCATCAGCCCAGAGCCCGACGCGGGGCTCGAACTCACGGACCGTGAGATCGTGACCTGGCTGAAGTCGGACGCTTAACCGACTGCGCCACCCAGGCACCCCTGTTTTCTCCTTTTTAAAACTTAAATATAGCCACTGGCTTTTTTTTTTTTTCTGACTTGGTATTGCTAAAGTCCTTATGTTACCAGATATCTGTGACTATTTGGAGGGCTTTAAAATATTAATGTGTATTAGTATTCTTCTATTTTTCTTTATATTGGCCTGCACAAAGATAGCTGGTGAATCAGATGTCAGTTTGGCATTATTTCTGCAAGAACCAGATATATCAAAATATCTCTCTGTATCACCCACTTGAAGTAATAAATCTAAAAAGTTAATACGAATATTTAAAAAACTATGCTGGTTTTAATGCTATCAATAAGTGCTTATGTATACCCAAAAGGTATCCTTAATCACTTTGTTTTTCTGAAGAAATCTGCTATTTTTAACTGGCATTTCCTACTGTTTGTCTTCTTTTTAGATTTTAATTGATTATAGGTAGTTGTGAAATATAGACTCTTACCTTTTACAGGTCTTAAATATCTGGTGTACAAGAGCTTATTTCCTAAACACTTGGTAAAAAGCATGAAAGCTGACTAACAAAACACTGGTTAAATCTGGGAAGAATGTGTGGGTGCCCATGTGAGTTTAATATCATGCTGCAGTGTAGAAGTAGGTTCTCTGAACATGAATCACAAATAACCATTGTGCTATGAAAAGAATATAAGCTGGTGAAAGATAACAGGTCACTTACGTGGATTTGTAAATGTGAATACTATGAGCTGCTATTGTGCTCGGCCACTGAATCACGGGCTTGGCAAACGGCTGGCTGTGCGTGCATTGGCAAGTTGAGTAATTATGTGGGATGGATACTGTTTCCTCTTTGGACTTTTATGCCTTTATTAAAAAAATCAATAAAGTGCATGCTGGATATTTAAAAAAAAATTAACTCTTCATTTAGTTAAGTTGATAAGAAAATCAACTGCAGTGTTTTCTAGAGGTGATTGCTTTTTTGATACCTTCCTGTGTTCTATTGTATGAAATGAATGATATGAAGTAAGTCTATCGAATTAAAGTGAATCTATTCATAGGGAAACAAGAAAATTAGAAAATAATAATTGTTCATAGATGTAGTGATCCTGTGTCATTTATAGATTTTACATTTCCTATTTGACTATAATGAATTCCCAGGTCACTTTGTGCTGTTTAAGGCTAACAAAATAACAACAGCTACTACTACTATTATTATTTTATATAAACTTTTATGAAGTTCTTCACTTATATGATGAGAACTGGTATTTGGAAAGTACTTTGACTTGATACATATGAGACTGTTTAAGCTGTTTGTAGCAGCTTCTTAAAAGATTTTTCTGATTGTAACTAAATAAAACTTAAAGTGGAAAATGGAGGCAAGTTATCCGTAGGTTTTAAACATATGCTGTACTGAATAGTTGAAAAGTAAGATTCTTCTAGATTTAGGTTATGAAATAAGTTGTATGTAGGTTATATAATGTCTTGATCACTAGTTTTGTACCTTTCTTTAGTGTATTTACTGGCATTTTAAGATTCTCTGGGGGGAATAAGTTAGAGCTTAAGGAATCTTCTGTATATAAAAAGGTAAAAATCCTACAGATTTTCCCCTAAAATTCAGCTTTTCCTCCCTTGGTCAGGATCCTAGTTGTCAGGGAAAATATGACAGGGTAATCTCTTATAAAGGGTGTGAACACATTTATGCTTTAAGGTCTCTTTCTAAGGATAAACCACTGTCTTTTGTACTCCCATTGTGATCTCTCTGGTAGCCTTAGTTTTCTTCTGTGTTTCCTATGAATCACCCTCTCTCCCCAAATCACACCTTTAGGTAACAAGTTATATAACACTGGAAAACATTTAAATTCGAAAAGAAAAGCACTCCTGTAACAGACTTTCCCCAACTCTTATGCATTGGTTACACTACCCTGGAATTTAATCATTACACCATTCAGCTGCAATCCAGGAAGAAAATTTGGTTTCAGAGGCTCTTGGTGCCTTTATTTAAGGGTATTTAAGGTGCAGTGTGAATACCTTGAAGGTGAGAACTTGTTTCTTGTTTAATGTTCTGCCCCAGTGTCCACATTTTAAAAACACTTTGCAAGGAGGTATGTAGGAAGTGGTGCTGAAAAATGAAAGGCTTGTTATGTCAGATATGGTAAAGTTGTAATTTATATCAGGAGACAAGAATTAGAAAAATATTAGTCTTAGGTTTAGTCTAAAGAATTTCCACAACACCATGCAACAAATGCCATGACTCACTAACAGTTTATCATTAACAGTGTTAAACTGTTTAAATGTTTTAAGATGGTTTGAATAGTGTTGCCTATTCTCAGTTACGCATAAATAATGTATTTCCTTCTTTTCCCCATTAAGATAGTCTTAAAGAAAAATTTTAAGTAACTATCATGGCTGTTACAACAACATTTTAAAAGTAATAAAATTTCAAAAATTAACATTTCTGTTGACTAGGCAAGTATTAAAATAGCCAGCTAATATAGCTTACTAAAGCAAGATTCAGTAGTAAGGTCTGTGTGATTTCTATTTCCCACTAAATTTTCATATGATATAACATGTTAGGGGCACCTGGGTGGTTCATTCAGTTAAGTGTCTAATTCTTGGTTTCAGCTCAGGTCATGATCTCATAATTAGTGGGATCCAGCCCCACTCGGGCTCCACACTAACAGCGAGGATCCTGCTTGGGATTCTTTCTCTCCCTCTTCTCTGTCCTTCCCCCACATGCACACTCTCAAATAAACTTAAAAACATATTAAATATTGGGGCTCCTGGGTGGCTCAGTCGGTTAATCGTCCAACTTCGGCTCATGTCATGAGCTCACACTCTGTGACTTCGAGCCCCGCGTCGGGTTCTGTGCTGACAGCTCAGAGCCTGGAGCCTGCTTCAGATTCTGTGTTTCCCTCTCTCTCTGCCCCTCCCCTGTTCATGCTTTGTTTTTCTGTCTCAAAAATAAATAAAAACATTAAAAAAAGTTTTTAAGTAAAAAAAAACATTAAATAGTTACATCAAAGAAAATATTTTAAAAACTGGAATAACATGTTAACCTTTTTTCCACTGAAATAAAAGATTATCAAAATATTGTCATCTTATACTGTAATGAGCAAAGACTAGCAGAAGTAAGTCTTGAAGTATTTTATTATTATTTATATAGCTTACTTATTCAAATCTGCATACAACTAGAATTATACAGTGAGCTTATAACTCTTTCTACTAATTGAGGGATTTAGTCGTGGTAAAAATGTTAAGTGGCCATTTAAAAAATAATATGTGTTATATACGTTTGTGCATCTATGTGAAGACATGTGATGTACATATGTAGGGGTGAAAAAAATGTGTTTGGGTTTTGGAATTTGTTTTAATATTTACTTTTTTAAATGTTTGTTTATTTTTTAAAGAGTGGGGGGATGGGCAGAGAGAGAAGGAGACAAGAGAATCCCAAGCAGGCTTCCTGCCATCAGTGCAGAGCCTGATGCAGAGAGAGAGAGAGAGAGAGAGAGAGAGAGAGAGAGAGAGACGGGCAGAGAGAGAGGGAGACAGAGAATCCCAAGTAGGCTCCCGCCCTAAGCACAGAGCCTGATGCAGGGCTTGATCTCACAAACCGTGAGATCATGATCTGAGCCAAAATCAAGAGTCAGACACAGAACTGACTGAGCCTCCTAGGTGCCCCTAATATTTACTTTTTCTTATAGAATATCTGAAGTGACCATTGCTGATATTTCATGAACATAACAAACCTCTTTAAGGCCTTCCTCCATTTTGTTTTAGGAAGAGTTCAAGGCTACCTCTTCTTTCCTTATACTGTGCTTAACACTTCACTCTTTTCTGTGTGGAAAAGCATCCCCTCAGATTTGCATAGTTGGATCATTTTAGCAGAACTGTCTCCCTTTCTTTCTCTAACCTGGCTTGGCTTTTGAAGCCTGTTTCCTTTCAATACCGGGAAAGGAAATAGTTCATATATTGGACTTATGTGTGAAGATAAAATAGATGTCAGCCAAGATGATTGCCATGTCTACCCAGGTCAATATTTTGTTCTTAATTAGATTTTTATTTTATTATTATTATTTTTTTTACAGTTTATGTGTGGTGAAGCTAGTGATTTTTTTTTCTTGATTAGATTAAAAAAACCCCAGTCTTATATGATTCTCCTTGTACGATGTGCTAGAACAGTTAAATCCTTGGACACAGAAAATAGGATAGTTACCAGGGGCTGGGTGGAGGGGGTATTGTAAAGTTACTGTTGAATGGAGGAGTTTCGTTTTGGGGATATGAAAAGTTCTAGAGACTTAAACATTTAAAAGTAGTTAAAAGAGTAAATTTTATGTTATGTATATTTTACCACAATAAAAAGATTTTTTTTTTAACAAGCTTATCAAATGACTGAAACAAGGTTAGGAAGGGGAACTAATAATATGCTGGATGATGTATTACATTTTTAAAAAGTTTCAAGCTGGAGCAGTAGGCTGAAACAAATAGATGGAACCTAATAATGATAAATGTTAGGTTTTGCGGTTAGGTATGACGATGTATATAGGTAGGGAGGAATGATCTGGAAGTGATAAATGACCACAACTTCAGTTGAGCCAATAGCATGTCACATCTGCTTAAAAAGAAAGCTGTTTTCAAATTTAGACTCTATTAGGGGAGGCACAGCATCCAATTCAAACAAAAATTACAGTTTTCCTTGTTAGACCACACCCAAGCTCATTATCTGGAGCCCTTGACCTTGAATATACGGGGGGGGGGGGGGGGGGGGGGGGAGGGGGGGAGGGGAAAGGGCTGCCAGATGACAGAGCAGAGATTAGAATAGGAAGCTATTGTCCTGAGACAAACAATTGAAGGACCCAGAGAGGTCAGCCCACAAAAGATAAGTTGTAGGACATGATGGTTTGGAAAGGTCCTGGGGAATGTGAGAGGATTATTAAGTAGAAGAGAATGGACTAATTCTGGATTAATTCAGGTGTTAGAACTAGGACCTTTGGGGACAGTAAAAGTGAGGCAGGTGAGACTTCTATTTTACAGAAGAGACACCACTGAATAAAAAGAAAATTATAACAATGGCCTTTTAAAGTAGTTCTTCCTACCATAAGGTATCTTCAATCAGATAGATATGAAAATAGATATAATAAGTAGAAACTTTGAGTAGGAGTTTGCACTAAAAAATCTTTGAAGTTTTATTTTAATGATGAAATTCTGTGATTCAGCTGTTTTGTTAAAATGATTTGATTTGGTTCTAATGCTCGGGGGGTAGGCAGTGGGCAAGTAAGAATAAGCTAAGCTATGTCACCAGGTTCCTAAGTAACCCTGGAAGGAAGGGGTGAAAGCAGCTGGCCTGCCAAACCATTTGTTTCTTGGGAGAAAGGGAGGGGAAGAAAGGAGGGCCGGTGACTCTAGTCTAACCTTGTCAGCAGGACCTTTGGGTAGACAGAGTACTGACACTTGCTGGGAGAAGAGACCTTAACTGTGGAATGCCTTTAGGATGTCCCTGGTTAAAGACAACCCATGGTAAAGAGAACAGAGGAATGTGAGGCCTGCCTCCTTGGAGAATGTCATGTGCACTGTACAGCTTTTGGAGAGTATAGAATGGACATGTTTTATAAGTTAAACTCTCACTGCTGTGTGGGAAACTTGGCGAACCTCGCTTAGTAGAGTGTTCATACCTTCTGGGCCGGAGTTGCCTGTTCAGCACAGGGAGGACCTGACTTACCAGCTGCCTTTGATATCCTGCACCTCTCTTTGTGTCCTCTGAATCATTTGATGGCCTGTATCCTTGGAACATTTACTAAAAGCTCAGTACCGGGAAAGATCACGGTTTCACATGAGTCTGATTTGGCAATCATCTGATCCTGTGTGTTCACTCAGACCTTCGATTGTCTTGTAAATAAATGATCAAAAACCTTTAATGATTAAAGTTTAGCGAAAAGTTATTAAATATAGGATGGGTTTTGTTCCCAAATGTCACTTTTAGATTGGTGGAACTCTGAAAGGGGTTTCCATGGAAATGTGTTAAGGCTCCGGGTCCGTGCAATAACCTATAAAGCACCTCACTATTGCTCCCATGGAACACAGTCACATTTTTACACGAGTGTCCGGTGTGGGATGCTCAGAATTTCTCTCCAGCCCTATGGTGGGAAAGGGTGGCCACCCCACTCCCACCCATCGATGGCAGCACAGTATGTAGCACCACGCCAACAGAAGTAGGTGCGTCATACTTTTAGTTCTCTTTCTCCCTTCCCTTTGAAGGCCCTGACCCTAGCTACTCTCAGCTGTTAGAAAATTAAATTTCCCATGGTAAGAAAATCCAGATTTTCATAATCACTGGCCAAAAGGAGAATTTTCTTTTAAGCTCCGGAAGGGATCAGACAAATCCTGTTTTGTTTTCCCTCACAGAATCACGTAGAGGCCAAGGCAAGTATGAGTTTTACTACAGGCAGAGAGCTCCTTAAAGGTAGATGGCAGAGGTGGAAAAGCCATATTGACCAGAAGTGAATTGTGAGTTTTGTCATAATTTGCTAACAGTAAAGTATCAAAATTTGTAATTTATTTGTCTAAAACTATAAGACTTGAGCCTGTTCCTTTAATCGCATCTATCTCATTTGTATTTCAGTAGGTTTTCTTGAGTAGGAGAGAAGGGGATACGGTGGTGAGGAATCACGCATAACCTAAAGCTTATCTCATGGTTGCCATGTCCCACCTAATGCTGTCACAGGTGTACTGGATTAAACAGGTGATGAGTCATTGATATACCGGAGCAGAAAATATAGAAGCAAGACTGAAGCATAGTCCTCCACCCCTGTGTGGTTTTGAACGAAGGAGCTCTGGGGGTACAGGGGACAAGGCATATGATGGAACCTGTGCAATTCCGTTAGGTAGCTAAGATTTGAGCGTAAGAAACTATCAAAAAATTCAAGGAACACATCGCCCACTGATAAGTCGGTAATGCCATTACAATTTAGGGAACGGAAAGATGACTGTGTTAACTTCTGTTAATTTTTTTAGTCTGAACATGGATATATGTAAAAAAAAATCTGAGACTGTTGAAATATAGGGCTTAGTAAGTCCAATGTTGTCTAGGTCTGATTCTTCAGAGATAACTACTGACCATACTTGATGTATATTCTTGTAGTGAATATGAGTTGTGCATAAATTTTCCTATATATATTTGTGCTTTTTTGAATTTTCTAAAAGAGCTTTTGAGGTAGATGGGACTTAACCTCATTCTCAAAAAAAAAATGTTTAGATTAGCAGGAAAAAGTGGGGAGGACTTCCTAGGTCAGAAGACATGAGGAAAATCCCTGAAGAGAAGAAGTCAGACCTTCGGAGGTGATAGTAAGGACTAGGGTGTCAGGGTGGATCTGTGTGCGCTCGGTAGTGGTTGTACGTTTGGATGAATAAGATGGAGTCACTTGATGGAGTCAACATCCCAGATCACCAGACTTGCATTTTCACTTTTCACAGAGTTGTTGTAGTCCCACTAGCCAAAAAAACCCCAAAAAAACAAAAAACAAAAAAACTTGATACAACTGGCATACTAGAAAGATAAGACTGATGGTGATATGTAGAAAAAAAATGCTACATGGGGGGAGGAAATGTTGTAGGAGGTTATTGGAATAATATGAGTGATAGATTATGAAGGAATTTAATTTTAGGGGTTATGGTGGTGGTCATGTTAATGAAGGGAAAAAAAAACCTAAAAGCCATTTTGTAGTCAACAGAGCAGGGTGACTAATTTGGATTTCACAGAATGAAGGGAAAGAAGAGGGCAAAAGGATCCAGAGCACTAAAGGGATGTGATACCATGGAAGGACATGGGAGACCGTTTGGGCAGTAAGAGACTTTGAGAGGCTGTGAGACCTTGTGGCAGTAGCACAGCTGTCCCAGGGGCAAGGGGCCCATATGCATTAGAAGTAAGGTTTGTCTTGTGGGGGCAGGGGCAGGAACCAGAAGAAGGATGATCCTCTAAAAGAGGCAGAGGAGAACTTCAGAGAGGTAGAAAGAGAACCACAAAAGTATACATTTGGGAAGACCGTGATTAAGGCCCCTTCTAGCAACACTGTGAATTGAAAAAGGGCACTGGGGAGGCTCATTTGGTTAAGTGACCCACTCTTGATTCCGGCTCAGGTCCTGATCTCGCAGTTCATGAGATAGAGTCCTGCATCCGGCTCTGCCCTGACAGTGTGGAGCCTACTTGGGATTCTCTCTTCCTCTCCCTCTGCCCCTTATATCTCTCTCTCTCTCTTTTCTCTCTCTCTCTCTCTCAAAAATAAATAAACATTTAAAAAAGCTATGAAAAATGTATAGGCAGAGGCCATTTGAAGAAATTAGACAGGTCATTAGTTTTTATTTGAGGATTAGAAAATATTGACAAGCAAAAAGAAAAAATAATTCCCAAATCCCACAACCCAGAGATGACTATATTTACTTAATTACCATTTACATTTAGGTATTTCCACTTTTTTCCAATGGGTGTATGCATAAGTCAAAAATAGCATTCTGTGTTTGATTATATATGACAAAAATGGGCTCAAAATTTAAAATTTATTTTCCACATTGAAGTATTGCATACAACAAAATAACTGGCAATCTTATGTCAGAAAGCAAGAAGCCTATCAAAGACTAATGGGGTTATGTCTAAAGGACATAAGAACTAACATGAAAGCTCTCTCATTGGCTAAAAATGTGACATTTTGATCATCAATTAGAATAACTATTGTAGCCATTGAAAACCATTGACTCATGAGTTCTTAATAATATAAAAAAAAAAAAAAGTGGGACAGTTCTTGCATGGGATCTCTCATGTGGGTGCTGTTAAGTAGCATTTGGGACTGGAGTCCTCTAAAGGCTCAACTGGGTTGAAAGAGGCTCATTCCAGCGTCTGGCAATTGGTGCTGGCTCTCTGCTGGGACCTCAGCAGGGCTGTCGCCTACAGTGCCTGTTTGTGGCCCCTCCTGCGGCCCCTCTGCAAAGCTTCTCATGACTGAGCTTCCGAAGACCCAGGATGTTACTTCCACTGCATTCTGGTGGTCACGTGAGTTTTCTAGGGCAGCCTAGATTCAAGGGGAGGAAAATAAGACCCCACCTCTTCATATGAGGAGCACTGTGCACATCTAGGAAGGGAAGGAAGTGATGGCAGCCATCTTTGGAGACTGTCACCGTCTTATTTGTCAATGTTGGATGACATTATCTTCTTGTTACGATAAGCATTTAACTCTCACATCTCTCTTTCCTTTCCCTTCTTCCTTTCAGTGTTGTTAAAGGAATTTTAGTTTCTAAGTTCCTCTGAAAACTTCCATTTCTAGTTCTGTAGCACCTCTTGATACTTTTTAAGGTGAGGGTATTAGTGCTCCTATGCTACTTTTTGTGTCTCTAACCACTACTTCACTTCTCAGTTTGTCATTTGTACTTGGTCGGGGGTGGGTTGTATTGTCAAGATTTTGAACCAAGTTTTCCTTTACATCTGTTTGATCCTACACAGAGAAAACCAATATGAAAATTATGACAATCAATTATGACAATCATATTAAAATAGTGGACTGCACAAACAAGATTACATTTCCTGTCTAGTTTTTGTTTAGAGTTTCCAATGCTTCCCTTTTTTCTTGCAACATGTTCTTGGCCTTTATCATATATTTGAGTTGTTCCATACTCTCAAGGATAGCATCACATCTCTGCGATCGTTTTTTCCCAGATACCTGCCCTTGGAACCCTCCATTCTCCACTTCAGTCTGAACAGACTGCTCTCTAGGTCTGCTGCCCAGTGTCCTGGGCTTCCTGCCATGACTTTCCTGGTTTGGGGCCACTGTTTTCCTGGATCCCATGTCTGTCTTTCTTGGTTCACTCACTCATTATGCTGCAGCATAACTTCAAATGATTTCTTAAGGAAGAGTGTGAAGGAGGTAAATTCTCTAAGTTTTTTGTAAGTTCTGAAAATGTGTTTTATTCTCAGGCCATCTGGTTGGATCATTAGCTCTATTGGCAGCATGTGGATATATAATCATATTTAACTAATTCCCTATTGTTATACGTTTGTTCTGAGTTTCACTATTGTATATAACTTGCGTGAACATCCTTATATCTTTTCATATTTGTGCCATACACAATTATTTTCAAAAAATAATTCTGTAGAGAGGAAATCCTGGGAAAGTGGGATGCATTTTTAAGTATATGGACATGTTCTTCTAAAATTCTCTTTGGAAAGGTTACCCTGCACCTTCAAAAAGATGTTTGTGCATGTTTGACTTTACTGGCTAATGTGTAGAGATTATTGTGTGTAAACATTTTTTTTTTTCACCAAGAGATTGGTTGGTTTTTGTTGTTTGTCCTCTTTGTTCTTGATGTCTGAAGACTGCCAGTTAATAAGGTTCAGGAACTCTGAAGGGGGTAGACCAGAATTTTCTGAGCAAATTGGAAATGGTACCTGGAAAGAAGATAGACATGAATGGTCTTTAAATATTTCAAGGGTTATCATGTGAAGAAGAGATTTTGGATTACCATGATCAGAAGTAGGACTGGTAGATGGAAGTCAGAGAGGGTGCATTAGAGTTCTGAAACTTATGAATAGCACTCCCAGGAAGGAGCAGACAGCTTTAGGAGATGCTACACTTCTCACCATGGAGTTGTGCAGGCTGAAGGGTAAATTGGAAGAGCTTTGGTAGATTTAAATCTACCAAATCTAGCTTTGGGATTTAAATATCAGTTGGTAATAGAACGAGGCCATCTTCAGAGTGCATTTCAACCCTACCACATTATGATGGTAAGAAACATAAAGTTGTCCTGAACAGAGTGAAATTTGAGCTGAGTGAAATATAGTTGTGAGGTGGAAAGTTGGTGTCACCTATTTGGTAGATAAAACTGTTCCCCCGTGGAAGTATTTATTTTCCTTTTCAAACTGGATGTTTTTTTCCTGCAACAATTAGAAAGTAAGATTGACGACTTTTTGAGAAGTGATGTGTGGACATAATTTATGTTTTATCTTGAAATAGCAATAGTGAACCAACATTTAGTCCTCACTAATTGTGATGGCGACCTGTCATTCTTATTATCATCCCTTTCTGCTCATCGTTTCAGGCTGGGCCCTTGGTCCTGTGAAGTCATTCAAATATCAGTGAGGTGGAGACTTCTACATAGACAGGATGGCATAGGCCCTTTTAGGACTTGTTCTTAAACTTAATCAGTCTTCTGTACAATCAGGATATGAAAAATTACTGGGTTCAGTTTCACCTTTAACTGCAAAATTTTTTCCACTATTTTACTTTTTATTTATTTTATTATTATTATTTTTTTTAGAGAGTGGGAGAGCAGGGGAAAGGGGCCGAGAGAGAGAGAATGTTAAGCAGGCTCCACACTCCGCATGGAGCGCAACATCGGGCTTCATCCCACAACCCTGGGGTCATAACCTGAGCTGAAATCAAGAGTCGAATGCTCAACTGACTGAGCCCCCGATATGCCCCTTTTTTCCACTTTTTGAGTGCCTTTTCTATTTTCATATTTTTCTTGGTTGCTATTAGTACATATCTTGTTCTCACATCAGTTCTGTCAAAAAAGATGGTATTATGCCCATTTTACAAATGGAGAAACTTAAATTTATTTATTAAAAAAAATTTTTTTTAACGTTTATTCATTTTTGAGAGACAGAAGAAGACACAGCACAAGCAGGGGAGGGGCAGAGAGAGAGGGAGACACAGAATCAGAAGCAGGCTCCAGGCTCTGAGCTGTCAGCACAGAGCCGACACGGGGCTCCAACTCACAAACCATGAGATCATGACCTGAGCTAATGTCGGATGCTTAACCAGATCTCGGTGCCCTGAGAAACTGAAATTTAGATCAGCTTGGCCAGAGGTCACCCAGGAGTGCTAGGGTTCAAATCCTGGCCTCCATGCCACAGGCTTGTGATCCTGTCCTAACATCCCTGCCTCCCCAGACTTACTTGCTTAATTATCATAATGAATTGCCCAAATAGAATAAGAGTTTGAAAGATTCTAGCAGTCAGCTGGCCAATAAATATTTATGGAAATTCTGCCATCAGCAGCAGGATATAGTGGTTCATAGACACTTCCATTTCTCAGTTAATTTTGTCATTCCACTGTTTCATAAAATGGGGAAGATGAGGATGGTGGGAGGGGCAGCCATACACTCCTAATAGCAGCTCTTTAAAAAAAATTCACCATATTTATAGAGAGATATGGAAATGGGGTTAGAGAAGTTCAGTAATAGTCACAAGTCATGCAGTTAAGAAAGGGCTTCTTAGTTTGCTGGCATGCTCATACATAACCAGCTTCTAGCCATTTTCCTTCTGATCCATAGCTGTCATGCAGGTCTCAAATTCTCCTACCTCTTTTTTTTTTTTTTTCAATTGAAGTATACTTAAACAATATCCTATTAGTTTCAGGCTTACATTATCATGATTTTATGTTTTTATACATTGCCAAGTGATCTCCATGTTAAGTCTAGTACCATCTATCACCATATAAAATTATTACAATATTGTTGACTATATTCTCCTTGCTGTACATTATATCTTTATGACCTACTTATAACTGGAAGTTTGTACCTCTTAACACCCTTCCCTTTCCATTCTGTTAGCCTTCTGACACCACCCCCCAACTAACACGCCTCTGCCAATCATTAGTTTGTTCTTTGTATCTAGAATCTGTTTCTTTTCCCTTTTGTTTATTCATTTGTTTTTTTAGATTCCACATGTAAGTGAAATCATATGGTATTTGCTTCTTTGTCTGACTTATTTAATGTAGCCTAAAACCCTCCAGGTCCAGTCCATCCTTGTTCTCAAATATGGCAAGATTTCATTCTTTTTGATGGCTAATATTCCATTGTATATACATACCACATCTTCTTTATCCATTCATCTATTGATGGGCACTTCAGTTGCTTCCACAGCTTAGCTGTTGTAAATAATGTGATGAATATAGGGGTGCATTGGTGTTCTTGTTTTTTTTTCAGGTAAATACTGAGAAGTGGAATTGCTGTATCATATGATAGTTTTATTCTTAATTTTTTGAGGACCCTCTATTGTTTTCCACAGTGGCGGCATCAGGTTATATTCCCACCGACAGTGCATGAGGGTCCCCTTTTCTCCATACCCTTGCCAGCACTTACTTTTTGTCTTTGATATTAGCCAATGTGATGGGTGTGAGGTGATCTTCCCCACCTCTTACTTGCCAACCCACTTTTTTCTGTCTTGTTTCACTAATCTAAATGTATCAAGTTTTGGAGATTAAATATCAAGACTTTTTTTATCATAACACATTTCTCATGACCTCTAATTCTTTTCTACTGATCTCTTTACAAAATTAAAATCTGGATATTTTTCTCCTTTTCTTTTACAATGGAACACTTACATTCTCATCAGAGTGCTCACCCACTCAGATATAGGTTTGCAGGACTCTTAGGAATTGGTTTTGGAGGTGATTCTCCTTGCTTCACACTGAGGAGTAGGCGAGGTTCAACTCAGGAAATATGCACCAGGCACTGTACTAGGCTTTAGGGATACAACAGTAAACGAGACACAAGGAATATAGATAATTTGCAAGGGTGTAAGTACTTTAACAGACAGGCAGAGAAATCTGTTGAAACACCTGACCTAGCTCAGGATTCAGGAGTCAGGAAAATATTTCTAGAGGGATGCAGCTGGTCTACCTTGATAATGCTATAGGATCTGATGGGGGGTTTGTAAATCTTCACTAATTACAATTTCAGAGAAGTATGGAACTAGTTTCCTGAGGGCTTAGAGATTCCTAGATCATCTGTAAGCTAGGATGGTAGTTCTCTAACTTTAGTCAATATTGGAATCACCTGGAGGGCCTATTAGAACTATATTGCTCATCTGACCTCCACGGTTACTAATTCAGTAAGTCTGTGATGGGGCCCAAGAAAATGTACATCTAGCAAATTTCCAGGTGTTGGTGATGCTGCTAGTCTGGGGACCACACTTGGAGAACGACTGTGTTAGATATGAGAGAACCATTTTCTTTGGGAAGAGGGAAGAGAAATTAGAAGAAAAGCCAGGATGCTATGCCCATTTCTTTTATAAACTCAAGAGGTTTTTTCAGTGTGGAGATACTGCATTTTGGCTAAATTTAGATGAAAGCAACATATCAAATTGACTATTTTTACTAGTAACTTTTAGTATTTAGAGACTATTATAGAGTCCGGTTTTATCTGATACTAATTTGACACTTTGGTTAATAGTTACTTTTAATTTTATAACCACTTGAAAGGAGTTCGAAGAAATCTTCTAAACTCTCAAAAAAGTCTTAGACATAGTATAGTTAATAAGTTTGTATTTTTAAAATTCACTAGAGAGGGGCGCCTGGGTGGCGCAGTCGGTTAAGCGTCCGACTTCAGCCAGGTCACGATCTCGCGGTCCGTGACTTCGAGCCCCGCATCAGGCTCTGGGCTGATGGCTCAGAGCCTGGAGCCTGTTTCCGATTCTGTGTCTCCCTCTCTCTCTGCCCCTCCCCCGTTCATGCTCTGTCTCTCTCTGTCCCAAAAATAAATAAACGTTGAAAAATAAATAAATAAATAAATAAAAATAAAATTCACTAGAGAGAACTGTTTACAATTGTTTCTTAAAATTTAAGAGTAAGGCGATTGCTACTATTTCAATATTTTGCATGACTTTGGACTGTCTGCTTAAAAATATTTTAGAAATCACAAACAAAAACTTAAAAAATTTCAGTATTGCATTTCATATTTGGATAAAATGATTTATTTGAAAGATATAGTAAATAATTTAGCAAGGCTTTGGCTGACCTTAGGAATATATTAACTCATATTTTATAGCAATTTGGTATGTCATATTCTCTAAACATTGGGTATAGTTACCTAGAATGCCACACATTTAAAAAAAAAAACTAAACAAAAGAAGATTGTTAGGAAAAGTAGATTGGAAAAAGAGCTACCTTTAACTGAGGGAGAAAGGCAATGTTATAGATGGGAAAATTTATCTTTAAAAACAAAAGTGAGTGTTAAGTACATGAAGTTATTATGATAGAGGATTATACTAATCGACTATTTCTGAAATTTTTCTGTCTGGTTCAAGTAAGAATCTCACTAAAGTAACTCTTTTCTTTGCATTTGTTGCCTCCCCAAGGGTCATGTTCTAGTTGTGCACTATTTTCAAAGCTCTTCTCCCTTCCCCTAGTCACTGAAGAATTTAAATATGGGAGAAGAGGAAAGCAGAACATTTCAGCTTTTTAATTTTACCAGGATGGTCTCCAACTAAACACAATTAATTATTTTTCTGACCTTTTCTTAACTGAAATATCCCAGTCACTTCCTTTGCAAACACTCACCTAAACTTTAAATAAATCACCAAAACTAAAAAATAAGTCCATAAAACATCCAGGAACTTGGAATATGAAAGGCAATTTGCTTCCTATTACTTGAAAGTGCTTCTTTGTGCTGGATGAGTTAGAGAGGTCAGACATTTACTCTTTATTCATTCCTCTTTCTCAGAGCTAGGAATGTGATTTTAATTATGTATTAAAATGAAAAAGTTTACCTACCATTTGGGATTCATTATAATAAAATTCATAATAAAGAAGGGAGTGGCCTGCCCAAGTCCATCCTGGTTTTACTGTTTTACTACTGAAAATCCTGTATCCTGTGAAGTCTTTCCCTTTGATGCAAAAAAATTGTGGCACCCACGATTTGCAGTTCATAATAATGGATCATTTATTGTCGCATTACACTGAATGATACCATGGAAGTGTGTTGTAATCATGAGCATTAACAGTCGTCTTTGCCCTTTGGAAGATCAGATGAGAATGAGAACACTAGGATACCAACACCAGAATGCCCCCAAAGTTCACCATTAAGAAGGTTATAGTTATTATATATGGAAATATGTATAATATATATTATTATATACTTTAGTATATAATGATGTTATTATGGGTGGATGGAAAGACACATGGGTTAGGGTATTAGATAACCAAAAGAGACTAGACTGTACAATATGCAGAAAAGAATTTAGGATTGGGCATTGTTACGGATTGAATTGTATCCTACCCCCAAATTCTTATGTTGAGGATCTGAGCCCTAGTACCACTGAATGTGACTTTATTTGCAAATAGGGTCATTACAGATGTTTTTGGTTAAGTGAACATGAGGTCATAGGTGAATAGGATGGGTCCTTTAATCCAACATGACTGGTATCCTTATAAAAAGGGGAAGTTTGGACACATACATGCACGTAGGGAAAATGCCATGTGAAGATTGGAGTTGGGATGCCTAGAAGCCAAGGAACTGCAAGAAACTAGGAGAGAGGCCTGGAGCAGATCCTTCCCTAGAACCTCCAGAAGGAGCATGGGCCTGCCAACACCTTGATCTCAGACTTCTAGCCTCCAGAACTGTTAAGACAATACGTTTCTGTTGTTTAAGCCACCCATACTGTGGTACTTTGTTATGGCACCCCCAGCAATCTAATACAAGCCTGCTAGAGATGGGGATGGAAAAGCGCCTAAAGAGACTGCGTCTCACAAGTCTGAAATGAGACAGACAAGTACATCTAAATGGAGCTGTACTTTTTTCATCTTCCAAAAAGACACTGACGCTCAGTTGAAATAATAGCAGGCATAAAACTTGGACATACCACATGGATATACACATTTTATTGTTCCCTTGACTGTTCTATGAAACCGAGTAAAGTTACATTTCCCGATTCAGAGGTTGCAACGAAAACATCCTGTCGGCGAAAAAGGGGTAAATTCTAATAACAGATGTGTTGGTTTCTCACAGTAGAGAGAGCTTATTCTGTTGGATATTCCCAATAATCATGCTTTCTTTCCTCTAGCAGATGTTGCATGGAATGACAGCAATAAAAACATGTTTCCCTAGCTCTTAGCTCCTGGGATTTGAAAAATGGAGTTTCAAGTTGAATTTTTGACTCCTATGAAGATTATAAAGAAACCACATGAAATAACAATTGTTGATGTGTTGTTCAAAGACAAATTAGATTTTGCTCAATACATCTGCACATTTGGCAGGCAGTGCAAATGTAAACGTGGCAAATTCCATTCGGTCTATACACTTCTCACCAAAGAAAATGAAAGATACTACCTGTGAAACACCTTCTACACCTCACATAGAAAAGTGCCACAAAGAGAAGAGATTTGCTTACCTCTGATGTTGAGGCTCTCATAATGAAAGTTCTTTCTCACCTTTAGCTTCCTCAAAACCTGAAGAACCAATGACAGTTTTGACTTCACAGAAATGGAGGGAGATGGCTTCCATAGACCTGTGCCTATAAGATAGCTACAATTATTGCCAGCATGAGTTGGCCAGCCGTAAAATCATATGTGTAGAGTGTGAGGTAAAGAGAATGTCCTTCTGTAATTTGGAAATAAATCGAGGATGAGAAAACAGAAAAGTATTACATTAAATAATCAGATATTCATGTACTGTTTCTTTAAAACTGATGACTGCTGAGGAACCCGTAAGCATCTACAAAAGGATGAACTATTAGCACCTCTGTTAGTTAATGTAGTCTGAGGGTTGTGACAAGCATACAATGGAAGAATGGCTCATTTGGGGAAATAAGACTGCTTCTGAACTCAAAAGCATTACCAGAAAATGGTAGCCACATTGAACAGGATTTTCTTCACTAGAACTGTAACTTATTTGGAATCCATTTTGTATGCTTTGCAGTATTGAAAAAGGATGGCTATTTTAGAAGTGGATAGTTTATATGATGAATTTGTACATGCAAAAGACCTTAGAGACAAATAGCTGGTCTATCAAAACAAGCCTATAGATACAAAGTGGATGGACCTTTTCAGAGAGCTGGGAACTTAATTCTTGTAACTCCAAAAAGCCTGCTGTTGCTAGTAAAAGTCTCAAGTATTTTATGCTCACACCTTTGTTAAGAAAATATTTAGGTTGAGGTCATCCTATTGGAGTGATACTGTAATGTGGATTCCTAAGAGCAGAGCTACAAGTCAAAGTAATTTTATGTTGGACTGTATTTCATTCTTGAAAAAAAAATATGTGTGTGTGCGTGTATATGTGTGTGTGTGTGTACTTGCTTGTGTACACGCACACACACACGCACACACACACACCAAAGGCTGTAGGCAGTTCAGAGAAGTAATACTGGAAAAAGAAAAAGAAAAATCTGTATTGTGGATAAGAAGATGTCACTATTATTTTTTATTAAATATAGGTAACAACTATTTAATTAGTCCCATTGTATTTACATTCTCCTTTTACAAAGTCTCAGATTTATGTCTGTGAAAAATATATAATAATGTAGCCTCCTAAATTTAAATATCCAAAAGAAAGTTAAAAGGGCAAAAGGAAACCTAAAAATATTACAGTTTCACGCATTTTATTTGTTAAATTAGTCCTATTTTTTTTTTAATTTTTTTTTTTCAACGTTTATTTATTTTTGGGACAGAGAGAGACAGAGCATGAACGGGGGAGGGGCAGAGAGAGAGGGAGACACAGAATCGGAAACAGGCTCCAGGCTCTGAGCCATCAGCCCAGAGCCCGACACGGGGCTCGAACTCACGGACCGCGAGATCGTGACCTGGCTGAAGTCGGACGCTTAACCGACTGCGCCACCCAGGCGCCCCAAATTAGTCCTATTTTTAATTACGACTAATTACCACTATTAACTAATCTTGTTTGTTTAAATAAAAGCTTTTATTGTAACAGAAAAGTAAATAATACAGAAAAATATATAATTTCAAATAAACACCGACTCTTCATATTTCCATGATAAAGTCGTGACACATGTACATAGTTATTTCTCCAATGTTGTCATGTGTGCTTGGACTGGTATGGCTATGCCTCTCTTGACTTGAGGTAAAGCCAGTCACCCCCTGTGCAGAGTACTCACCTTGCCCACTGCCTTTGCCCCTTTGTCCCTCCTCCTTCCGTTTCTCCTCATCACACGTTTCAGTTTCCCTAAGGCCAGTGAGTTTGAGATTATAAAAAGTTCTAGATTAGTCTGGAAAAGCTAATTCTTGAAACCAGCTCTGAATTTTTAATCTCTAAAATAATTTCCGTGGAGAAGAACTGAAAACCCTTCAAATAAAAAGGGTTTTTTTGTTTTTTGTTTTTGCTTTATATTCCCATTTGGAAGGCAGCATGTATATAGCTTTTAGGACTGAAGTTCCATGTATACCTAATGTTTTGGGGCAGGTAGGATTATTTCTTTTTATGTACAATCATAATTCTGATTTAACTGGAAGTGGTGGAATGACTCTATTTACCTAGTAACAGTTTTTAAATTACATGAATTTTTGGAATGTATACGTTTGGTGTTCTTTCTAATGCTTATTAACTCTGCTCTACTTTTCCTATTATTAAACTCATACAGTGTACCAGGTATTATGTTTCTAAATTCAGAAAGGTCCTGAAAGTATGGGTTTTAGCTGTAGGATCTTCCGATTGACAAATATTTTTTCAGGTCAAATGTGATAGATCAGTTTTAGCATGTGTTGTTACATTTGGCAGATAAGCATCGGCTCACAGGCTCACATGTTGTTAATTAGGATATGAAGTACACTTTTGAGATTTTAAGGTGCTTTCATTAATAGATATAAGAATGAGTTTCTATTAGGTATTTAATTGCTCTAAAATTCCTCAAGTGCTGAAATTCACACTACTTTGGTAATTATTTCTACAGCAATTTGAGGATGCCGTTACTGATGGCTATTTGCAGAATTCATTAATTCAACATGAGACAACAGCTTAAAATCTGTTTTTATAAATGAACATAAGTGTATACAATATGCTATCTTTTAAAAATAATGTAGAATTCTAGTGACATTTCTAATTTCTCATGAAGAAAATTAGGAGACTTGGTCTGTTTTGACATTGATTGTTATTTTATGCTGAGAAGTTATTGAATGTTCCTTTAATATTTGGAAATTTTGATAAGAATGGCCTCCCTGACATCATGTTTTATGTTTATCATCCAGAAGGATGGAGTACTGGCATACATTGGGAATTTTCGCCTGCTTGCAGAACTTTCCAGCCCCTTTGTGAATCAGCGGTAAGTTACTGATATCATTATTTTACACTTATGCGGTTTACCTTTAGTTTGGGAAAATTTTTTTCCAAGATCCTAAAGCTACTAAATAAAAATGAGAATATGTGATATGAACTGTTACCACCATTGTGCAAGTGAGGAAAGTAAACGTTGGAGGGGTTGGAGAAACTTGTCCAAGATCCCCTAGCTAGAAAGTGGTGGTCCTAGCGTTTGAACAGAGCTCTCTCAGAAAGGTGATGATGCTTTATTATACTTGGGTTCATCTTGGGTCCTGTTCATATTCTTTTTTTTTTTTTTTTAAGTTTATTTACTTTGAGAGAGAGCATGTGTGAGCACTTGTGTGCATGCGTGCGAGCAGGGGAGTGGCAGAGAGAGCGTGGGGGAGGGAGGGAGAAAGAGAGAATCCCAAGCAAGTCCAAACTGTCAGTGGGGAGCCCTATGTAGGGCTCAACGCAGGGTTCAAACTCGAGAACCATGAGATTATGACCTGAGCCCAAATCAAGAGTCAGATGCTTAACCGACTAAGTCACCCAGGTGCCTTTCCTGTTCATATTCTTGACACCAACTTACTCCTGTTCCCAAATTCTGATATTGACATTACCTGAGTTCCTCATTTAAGAAAAACAGTGTTCTAATTTTAGATTTACAGAAAAGTTGCAAAGATAGCACAGGAACTCTTATATCCTCCTCACCTAGTTTTTCCTATTGCTGATGTCTTCTATTACCCTGGGACATTTGTCAAAACTGAGAAACCGATATTGATACATCACTCTTAAGTGACCTACAGACTTTGTCGGATTACACCAGTTTTTCCATCAGTGTTTTCTTTTTTGTTCTAGGATTCAATCCAGACTGCCACACTGCATTTAGTTGTCATGTCTTCCTGGTCTCCTGTAGTCTGTAACAGTTCTGAGTCTTTCCCTGTTTTTCTGACTTTGACAGTGTTAAGAAGTACTGTCCAGTTATTCTATAAAGAGTCCCCCAGTCTGGATTTGTCTGTTTTTCTTATGACTAGATGGAGGTTATGGGGTTTGGGGAGGAATTCCATGGAGGCAGAGTGCTCTTGTCATCACATCGTATCAGGAGGTACATGCGTCCACATGACATCAGTGGGGATTTGAACTTTCATCACATGGTTGAGGTGGTATTTGCCAGGTTTCTCCACTGTGAAGTTTTTTCTTTTCCTTACTCTGTTCTTTAAGAGCAAGGTACAAAATGTAGCCCACTCTCAAGGGAGAGAGGGAATTAAGCTCCACCTCATGGAGGGAGGTAGTTACTCATATTTGCCAATGGATTTGTAATGAGGCTTTATTACCCTTATCCTGTCATTTAATGAGGTCTACTGATGTTTTTTTTCTGTGCAGTGTTGGCTGTTCCTTTCACTCCATATCCATGGTCCTAGTTGGGGACCTTCGGGATGTCCATGGTTCACTTACTGCCATAGCCTTCCAACTGACTTCCCTTGTTCCAGATTCACCCTCTCTTCAATCCTTTCCTCACAGTGCTGCCGACGTAGTGTTCCCTGTGTTCCATTTTCTATACCTTATTTTCTTCCAAAAACTGAATCCTGTTTAGACTCTTCTCTTTGACATTCATTGCAGCATGCTCCCTGTGTCTCCAGCCTTATTTCTTACTACTCATTAGAGTCAGGTTTGAACACTTACTGTCTCATGCACCTCTGGGTTATTCTGACGTTTCTTTCTTTATTCACATCATCCATTTACCCTCCATCTTTGAAAAATTTACCTATCTTTAAAATCTTAGGTCAAAGTCCCAAGCCAGGGGAGGCTCCCATGACTGCATGTAGCCTTTTGTGACGTAGTATAGAGATAACCCAGAGAATTGAAACTGTCAGATCAGACTCACGTGAGTTAGAGAATATATCCGGTATTAAACCTTACTAATAATCTCAAGGATCCTGATACATCAAAATGGCTCCCTGGGTCCTTTTTGCATTGGGCACACTCTGGAAGTTATCTATGAGGGCCATAAACAATATGCATAGTTCATATTGCGGACATAGAAGGACCTTTCTTGGTTATGACACATCTCCATATAATACTCAGATAATTACATAACTTATGTAACATTCCCCAGAGGGTCAGGCCCCATAAATCTGTATGTACATCCTAGGTTTGTTTGCCATAAGCAATCCTAGAGTAGGTTAAGTCCTAAAAGCATTCGTGGATGAGACTCTCCAGCAACACATACCATTAGTCTATTTATCGGGAGGCCTGTCATTAGTATGCTTACCAAGCAATTAGCCTGATCTTTTTTTCTTGCCAAAGGTGGTGGGGGAAGGGGGAGGAGTGGTCCTTCCACCCGCAAAACAGGAAAGAATGGGTTATAGATCTGCTGCTTAACCTTTTCTTTCCCAAGTGCTTATACACTATCTTATTTTGTATGCCACTGTTGCGGATGGTGTAATCTTTTTTTAACATTTACTTATTTTTGAGAGAGAGAGGGAACATGAGCAGGAGAGGGGCAGAGAGAGAGAGACACACACACAGAATCTGAAGCAGGCGCCAGGCTCTGAGCTGAGAGCACAGAGCCCGACGCGGGGCTCCAACCCATGAATCGTGAGATCGTGACCTGAGCCAAAGTTAGACGCTTAACCGACTGAGCCACCCAGGCACCCCTATGTAATCTTATTTTTTGAGGAAGATAATCAGTTCCTTGGGCTCTGCCATTTAATTTTTTAAAATAATAATTCTTCTGCAATCCTCAAAGACTGAAATCATGGAAGTATAGAGCAAAGAGCACGTTCTTTGAAGTCAAAAGACCCACATTCAGACCCAAGCTCTCCCACTTACCATTGGACATGAGTGGAAGACTATTTAATCTCTCTAAGCCTGGTTTCTTACCTATAAAACAGGGATAACGATGCCTATAGGCCTCACAGTTTGTTGTGAGATTCAATGAGATTTCATGCTTGCCGTTTGGTATATGTTCAATAAGTTCTAAATGACGTACATATTCAGTATGCTAAACTGGAAGTGCATAGTCTGTGCTTACTTTCTCTACTTTTTTGTATCTTTTTTGCTCTTTAACTCATTAAAGTTAGGCTTCCTCCTCTGTCATTCTGCTGGAACCGCTTCATTAGAGGCACCAGTGACTTCTAGTTGCAAAATCTAGTGAACACCCTTGGTGCCTGTCTTGTGTCTCTCTGTGGACTCGATGCTATTCCTCACCTCCTTCTAAGGCCCAACTCCCTTTGCTTTCATGACACTGCACTCATCTGGTCCTTGTATTTCTCTGACCATCCTCTCTCACTCTCCTTAGTAAGAGACAGTTCCGTACATGCTGGTGTTCCCTGAGGCTCTCTTCTGGGCCCACTGATCTTCCTCTGGGGTGGCCCAGTGCTTCTCCCTGGGGTGAGTTCTATTTTCAAGGCAGCAGCGATTACCTGTTTGCTCATTTCGGCATAATGAGCAATGTGTGAGTTTTAAAATCAGATACACTCAAGTTGCAATTCAACCTTGCCACTTACCTGCCCTGACCTTGGGTAAGTTATTTAACATCCCTGTACTACAGTTGTTTTCTCCTTAAAAAGAACATATTTAATACTACGCACTTCTTTGTGTCTTAGTCAAGTGTTTTCTCCTCCCAGGTGGCACATCAAATTCAACATGTCTAAAATAGAATGCAACATATTTCCCTCTGTAGTCTCATATCCTCTCGTTCAGCATGTGGCCCAGCCATTCTTGGTCACTCCCGCTCGATATGTGGGAATCACCTTTGACTGTTCTCCTTACCCACATTTGGTCCATCACCAGGTCTTACCAGAAAACCTCCTAAATATTTCTTGCCTTGGTCACTGACTCTCCATCTCTACCGTCAGTGCCCTCGATCATCATCTCTTGCCTAAGCTACTGTACCAGTACTCTAACCCTGTACTACCCAGTAGGGTAACCACAAGCCACATGTAACTATTTTAACATTTAAATTAAGTTAAAAATTCAGTTCTCAGTCTAACTTGTAACATTTCAAATGCTTCACAGCCCCATGTGGCTAGTGTCTACTGAATTGGGTAGCACATCCATAAACCATGTTCGTTACTGCAGAAAGCTTTTTAGGACAGTGCTGTTCTAGACTGCAGGTTGGCAAACTAAGGCTCGAGGGCCAAACCCATTGCTGTTCTTAAGCAAATGAAGTTTTATTGGGGCACAGCTCTGTTCACTTGTTTACATGACTGCTGATACACTGCAACAGCAAAGTTGATTGTGACAGAGACCATACAGCTTCCAAAACCTCTTACTTTATGTCTACTCTCTCTTTGTGGAAGAAGTTTTGCTGATCCCTGCTCTAGATCGTCTACCTGTCTCCGGTCCTGTTCCCCTTTTGTCTCTCTTCTCTATCAGTATCTTCCATGATGATCCCCCTAAAACCCAAAAACGAACATGCAGCTTCCCTGGTTGAATCCCCTCAGTGGCTCCTGCTGCATTACAGGATAAGATGTGGGCTCTTCAATGTGATACAAAATTTTCCAAGAATAGCTGTCTTCTCTCTTTCCACCACATTTTTCCCTCCAAAATCTCCTCTCATTCCAACTTGTCCATATGCTGAAAAGGTCTCCTGGCTCATCCTTCAAGACTCAGCCTGAGGATTATTTCCATCACTGAATCCCATCTCTTTTGGGTTGAGCTGGGTGTCCCTCACCTGTGCTTCCACAATAGTGACATACATTTACCCCATTAGGATTAGTGTATTTTATGATAATGTTCTCTCTTTCTCTCTCTCTCTCTCTCTCGCTCTCGCTCTCGCTCTCGCTCTCTCTCTGTTTCTTCTGGTTCATCTCTGTGTTCATTAGATCAAGGGTGCAATTTTGTTCAACTTTGCATGGTCCAGCACTCCAACATTGTCTGGCACATAGTAGCCATTTAATTGCTTTTTGAAAAAATGACCCCTGGGAAGTGATCAGTTAAACTTTAGCATCTCTTGAATGTGATTCAGATTATGAGACTTTGAAGCAGGAGAAAATTAACTGACGCTTAAAGGAACTTCAATTTGTTTTTGTTTGAAACTCTCTGAGAACTCATAAAATTAGAGATAGCTTAATTCTATACCTTTATCTAAAATCTTTGAGTCTTTAGTAAATTAAGAAAGGGAGAAGTGTGTTTGGAATGTGAACAAGAAATGGTATCACGGAAGAGCAAGCAGATAGTAACAAAATCAAGCGCAGCCACTTAAGCTCTCTTAGAGTTTTCTGTTGGTTAATTGTTTTCTTTAGAGTTTGTGGTATTTTTATGTTTTCTCTATTTTGGAGCTTTGTATAATTTAAGAAGACACATGGGATGCATGTGGTGGCTTCTAGAGGGAAGAGGACTAAAATAAAGCTTAGACACCTGGGCTTCAGTTAAATTTCTGCTGCTGAGTTATACCCGTGCATCAGGTTTCTTTTTATAAAAACTAATTCAGTGGTGGTAACTTCTTTCTTCCCTAAATGCAATGAACTGTCATGAGGACATATTTATGCATTGCATTGATATTAAAATTCAATATCTTATAAGAACTTTGTACATATGCTCCTTGATATGTGAATTCAGTACTTACTAAATACCTCCTCAGTACCCAAATGTCCCAGTCCCTGCCTTCCGGGACCTTCAAGTATGGTGTCTAGTGGTGTGTCTGTGTTTGAGAAAATAGGACTTAAAAATAGAAAATAATGAGCTAGTAAAACAAGACATTATGTGAAAACAAAAAAGTGCTGGTATTAATGGTGTAAAACAGCTGCTCTCAAACTTGTAGATCTCATAAATTATTGAGGACTTGAATGAACTTTTATTTCCTGTGGGCTTCTATCTATTGATATTTGCCAGATTGGAACTTCAGACTGCGACATTAAAAATATTTATTAATTCATTTAATAGCAACAATAATATTTTATGTCAACATAATGTGTTTTTTGTATGAAAAATAACTACATTGCCAAAATGAAAACAATCCTAGAGGGAACAGTGTCCCGGGTGTACATTTTTGCAGATCTTTCTGGTGTCTGGCATGATGGTATTTAGCCGGATTCTCAGGGCTGGCTCTGTTTTCAGTCTGTTGTGAAATGTTGTTTTGGTAGAAGCACATGAAAAAAACCAAAAAACAAAAAACAAAAAACCCTGGCCTCTCAGAGTTAATAACGTAGTAGGAAAAGGTAGAAACACTTTAGTAGCCTTTTCACATAATTGTGGATATTCTTCTTGAACATTACACCAAAATACACCAAGAGGTAGTTTCTTAAAGGTTAGTTAAATGTAGAATCTGAAACCATATCAACAAACTTTCTATACATAGTTACATTCAAGTCCATTGGTCTTTCTTGCGCTTTGAATCTTTTGCACATGCCTAATTATGTAACATCATGCCTTGGTCATTTGGCCGTTTGGGTCGCTGAGTTATGTAGGTCTTCCAAATGTTGGTACATTTATTAGTAATATTAAAAAACGTCACATTAGTATCACCACTGATCTCATTTAAAAAGTCTAAGTATTGGGAGGCTACCAAATTCATAGTGGCAGATAAAAATTTTCCAAAATTCTGATTTTCATTTG
Organism: Puma concolor; assembly: GCF_028749965.1. Taxonomy (NCBI): domain Eukaryota; kingdom Metazoa; phylum Chordata; class Mammalia; order Carnivora; family Felidae; genus Puma; species Puma concolor. Next base: position 81,311,497 of record NC_141674.1, read on the forward strand.
AAAGTTCAAATTCTGTTGTTGGCAACAAATACAAGCTTCTTCTCTCGATGTGACAAACTCACTTTTCATTTTTGAGAAAACGCCTGCCAAATACCCGAGTTGAGATAACCATAGTTTTTCAGGGTTTTTTTTTTTTTTCAAGTACAAATGATGGTCCATGGAAAAAGCATGTAGTTTAGCTCACAATTCAAATCATCATCCAAGGGTATTTCCACCAGACAACTATTATACTTTGTAGCAGACGTGTGTTGTATATACTTCCCATTTCATCACACAGAATATTAAAACGATATACTCAAAGGCCATGATTCAATGAAATTATTATTCTTCATTGGGGGCGTTCTTAAGTGAAACTGGCTTTATTCCCCCCCCCCTTTTTCTAACTTTCTTTTTCTTTTTCTTTTTTTTTTTTTTTTTTTACTCCCTTGTTTTGTTTTAAACTGCAAGAGTGTGGCAGGAGAGAATACAATGTCTACTAGTACCATTTTGTGCCATTGCCATGATTTGCACTAAGATGCCAGGTTTATCTACCAGTGCTTTGCACCATCGTTATAGAAGTCAGCCCAAGGAGCAAGGTGGATAATATTTTAATATTATTATGAAAATAGTTTTCCCCTGTACCCCCTCCAAAAAGCCTCAGAGGTCCAGGGACCACATTTTAAGATCTATCATTGATTGATATTTGCCATGCAAGTCTTCACCTGAGAAGGTGGGAGCTATCCTTAAAATGTTTTGGGATGATTTTAGAAGTGGGTGGGGAGGGGAGGCCCTCCATTCAAGCAGGAAGAAATGAACACGAGTTTTTAAAAAGTGACATAAACATGCCATGTGAAAGAGAAACCCAGACTTGTAGGATTAAAGAGTATGCCTTAGGGGCGCCTGGGTGGCGCAGTCGGTTAAGCGTCCGACTTCAGCCAGGTCACGATCTTGCCGTCCGCGAGTTCGAGCCCCGCGTCAGGCTCTGGGCTGATGGCTCAGAGCCTGGAGCCTGTTTCTGATTCTGTGTCTCCCTCTCTCTCTGCCCCTCCCCCGTTCATGCTCTGTCTCTCTCTGTCGCAAAAAATAAATAAACGTTGAAAAAAAAAAAATTTAAAAAAAAAAAAAAAAAAGAGTATGCCTTAGGAAGAGGGTGGATAGGCATAGAGGGTATTGAGTGTCAGAGAGAGCTGATTGAACTTGATCCAGTGGACAGTGAGAATGTAGTCTAGTAGAGGAAGACGTTCTGAAAATAGCCCTGAGTTAATTGTAGTTTTTGGTATTTGTAGGATAGATTGGAAGATTGGAGGCAAAATGTAGAGTTAGGAGGTTAGCAGACAGCTCTTAGTTTTGTGAATGAATGGTGTGATTTCATTAGTCCTGAAAATAAATAGGAGTCCAGATTAGGCTGTGGGTATAGAGAAAAGACAACGAAATAGAGATTTTCAGGGAAGAAAAGGGGATTTTGGCAATGGATGAGAAATTAGAGGTAGGTAAAAGGGATGAGTTTAAGATCACTTAACTATATACCTTTGAGGAATTGACCCACGAAAAGATACGGAGTATGAGGAAGACTGGGGGCGGGGAAGGTGGTGGATTTGGCCTGGAGATGTTAGATAAGAGGACAAACAGAGCGTCTGAGTGGAAATGTAGTGAGAGGTACAGAGAGGAATTTTGGGATGATCAGGTAGAGGTGACATTTGAAGCCATGAGAAAAGATGGCATTTAAGTGATAAAGTTGAGTGTCTAGAATTGAAGCATAAGATAAGGAAGACTACATACAATGAAGGGATAGTTTAGAAGGGGAAGGAGAGCCAAAATAATATTGGGGTGTGGGGCAACTTTTCTAAAATTAAGTTCCTGAACCCCTAAAATTTCAGGATTAATATTAAATACCAGTGTTTACATGCCTGAAAGAATTACATTTGCAACCAGGATATAACCAGGGTCAGCTCACTGCCCAGTCTCTGTGTAGAGTCCCAGAAACAGTACAGCATCCAAAACCTTTTTGGAGTTTTTCCAAGGATGTCAACAAAGATCGTTTGTTACTCACAGAAACACTTCTTAAAATTCTCTTCGCTCCTCTTGAACTCACAATATCTCCAAGACCCTGCAGTTTTCCCAAGGCTCATTCAAACTTCTGATCCTTAACTCCCAACTCCAGAAACTCCCGGAACCATTGCTGTGTGGAGGGATTGATTCTATGATCCCATCCTCTTTCCTCACGTTTTTTCTTTCTCTATCTGCAAAGAACCTTCCTGCTCTTTCCTGATGTGAGTTACACCAAATAATACCTTGTTTTTACATGATTTGTAGTTAGTACCACACTCTGCACAGTTAATTCCCAGGACTTAATTGAAAGATTCGATTTTCTTTAGAAGGGCAGTGGAGGAAGAAGTGCTAAATGACCAAAGACAGATTTTTCTCTGTGGGGTTGGGTGAAGATTATAAACACCTACAATTTTCTATCTTTCCTGTACACCTGTCTTAGTAATAACTGTGGATGGTGGGTACAAGAGTGTTTTCCCTCTGTTTCTTCTCACATGCATGTCTTCCTTCTTCTTCCTGCCTGTTTCCCTTTCAGCTTCAATACATATGTTCACAAACTGTTAGCCTTTATTTGATGGAATGAAAGTGTGTTCAAATTAGGGAAGATGTAGATGCCAACAAAATAAGTGGTCCTTATGACGTGAGAGAGGAAGATAAGAGTATATAAATATTATTTCACCTTGTATTAATATATGAGCTCTTCCCTTTAAAAGAGACTGACTTAAAGACCAGGCACTAGTCACATGGAAAAATTGGCAGACGATGAATATGGTTGGTGATTGCATAGTAAAGCCAAAGGACAAGTTCCATAAGTCTGGATTTTTACATAATCACCTTTCCACACAATCAAAAATTTGGAAAGTACACGAAGTGCTTGGAGAACAGGAAGTAGTCTGGACCAAATATAGGACTTATGAAAAGAGAAAAGACTAGAATCAAGGGAGACCAGTTAGGTCAATGTAGTCATCGAGGTAAGACATACTGAGGACCAAAAATTATAATGGCAGCAGCGGGAATGGAATGAATCAGGAAGGGATAAGGAAGACTTTTAGCAAATAAAATAGGGCTTGGTTACAGACTGTGGAAATAGTCTAGGGTGACTGCAAGTTTCTGATTTGGATGACTAAGTCATTGGTGACACCGTTGTTGAAGATTGTAAAGATCAGTAGGTATAAACTTCCAGTTATAAAATGAGTGGGGATGTAAGGTACAGTGTGGGGAATACAATCAATAATGTATCAGCTTTGTATGATGACAAACATTAACTAGACTTACTGTGGTGATCAATTCTGGTGTATACAAATGTGGAACCACTATGTTGTATACCTGAAACTAATATACTATGTTATGTCAACTATACTTCAGTTTCATCAATCAATAAAATCTACAAACCACACACACACACGCACACACGCACACACACACGCACGCGCATTTTTCACAGAAAGACCTGAATTTGAACAAAGAAAAAGCAGACATTGGGATGCTTGTGACACACGAACACACAAACTGTACTGAAAAGATGGCCCCTGCACTCTTTCTAGTCTTATCTGGCTGTCTGAAATATGGCCATTTAATTATACAAAACAATTTTGTATGGCTCAGTGTTATATGAAAGCTTGCTTGTGCAAATTCCTTAATTTGTATATTAGAATGGCATTTATTCATGAAAATAAAAATGTTTCCATGTGTCAAAAACAAACAAACAAACAAACAAACAAATGATTGGGAGGGTCAGAAGAGAAACAGGCGGTTTTTGTGGTGGTGGTAATGTAGAGGAGGGGTTGCCAGGCAGGGAGTAAGGTATTGATTCTTGGCATGTTGAGTTTTAGGCATATTTGAGAATTTGTGATTTGTAAATGTTCACCAAAAATTAGGTGAAAATGTTCAACAGTAACTTAGAAATATGCAACTACAAGTAGTCTGTGTGAGAGAACTTGAAGTCAAAGATTTGTGCTAGGGTGGTGAGCCTCTGAGAGTGGATGAAATGACCTTGGTAGCACATATAGAAGGGAATGGTGTTTGGGAGACACACATATTTAAAAAAAATTTTGTTTAATGTTTATACTTTGAGACAGGGAGAGACAGAGCACAAGCAGGGGAGGGGCAGAGAGAGAGGGAGACAGAATCCAAAGCAGGCTCCAGGCTCTGAGCTGTCAGCACAGAGCCCAGTATGGCTCTAACTCACGAACCATAAGATCATGACCTGAGCTGAAATCAGATGCTTAACTGACTGAGCCACCCATGCGCCCCTGGGGGCACACATATTTAAGGGACAGGCAGAAGAAGTGGAGACTGAGAAGTGTGATTATAGGGAATCAAGAGGAAATAGTATCATGGAAGTCAGGAGAGACAGAAGTGTGATGGTTGGCAGTGTCATATGCTATAGAAAGGCCACCTGAGATGAAGGCTAAGGTGAGCCCACTGTCTTGGGCCTGGGGAAGCCACTGGTGACCAGTTCCTTTGCAGGGGAATGTGATCATATTGTACTGGGCTGTGAAGTTTCACAAAAATGTCTGTGAATATACTGTTGACTTCTCTTTCAAAAAGTTGATAGGGAAGACAAGCGAGGAGAGACTTTTGGATTAGAATTGAGCATGTTGGTGAGAAAGAAGAAAGGATCGATCTAGATGGAACAGAGGAAGGGGAGAATTGATGGACTAAAGTCCCAGAAGGTGGAGTGGGGTCCTGAGCATGGCAAAGAAGTATACATCTGACTATAAAGGTAAAGGTGCCCGAAAAGAAGTTTCAAGACCCTGAGGTCAGAGTTTGGGGAATTCATGCTTGATGGAACCTTAATACCTCAGTAGTTAGAAGAGGCCAGTTCCTCTGCAGGGACTAAGAGGTAGAAAGGAATGAGGAAGAGAAGTGACTTGAGTGGTGACACAGAGGTTGGAAGCACTTTATGGAGAGTGTAGAGTTAAGTAAAGGGACTAAAGCAAACTTGAGAATTCAGCAGAAGCCCAGCTCTCTTTAAATTATAGTTGTGCCTGCCATTTCCCTTAATATCTGTATGGGTGAGGAGGGGCGCCTGGCTGGCTCAGTCAGTTAAATGTCCAACTTCGGCTCAGGTCATGATCTCACAGTTTGTGGGTCCGAGCCCTGCGTTCGGCTCTGTGCTGACAGCCCAGAGCCTGGAACCTGCTTCAGATTCTCTCTCAGCCCCTCCCCTGCTCATGCTCTGACCTTCCTTCTCTCAAAAATAAACATTTAAAAAAATATATGTGGGTGAGGAATAGTTATTTATTGAGTTCTTAATATGGCAGGGGGAGATTCTTACTGTGTGTCGTAACAGCTTCCTAGCAGAAAGGAGGTCCTGTCGTCGTCCCCAGGTTTGTAGAGCTAGACCTGAGGCATAGAGGTCAATAACAGGAAAGCCCATGCAGGTGTTAAGTGGCAGAGGCAGGCTCTGGAGCCCCGGCAGCCTGTCTGCAGAGCACAGCACCCACCTGCTGTGTATGTGACGTGCCTGGGAAGGCTGGTGTGATGAGCTTTTGGAGGTAGGCAACAAGGGTGGGATGGGTGAAGTGGCGAGAGACCTGAGGGCGCTGATAGGTCTTCTGAAGCCAACCAAGGTCAGGGAGGTAGGAACGGAAGTAATCAAAGTCTGAAGGCTGATACTGAGGGACTTGAGAGCCAGGAGGTCAAAGAATGGCTTTAGGTGGAAATGGGCAAAGTGAAACGTGGGATGCTAAGGGTTGTGATGACAGAGGTCATTTGAGTGATCCCAAGGCCACCGTATAGTCGAAGAGGTGAATGGCTGAGGGTAACGGGAAGTCCTTGGAGTAGAGGAGACTGTAGGATGGAAGATCTGGATTAGAACAAAAGATTTTGACTTGACTGCTTCAGTGACGCTTTTCCCATTTGTGATATTTTATTAATTTGACCATTGCTGCCTAAATAGTTTCTCTTTTAATTGCCTTGAATAATTGAGCTTCTCTCTTGTCACCCTACGTACACTTAGAAATTGTAACATACCTCTTATCCTACCAATTACTCCTACTTGATCTTTTGATCTCTCTTAGTAAAATATTTGAAGGTTTTCTTAACTGTTAAGCTTTAGCTACCGAGGCTGAGCAGTTTCTAGCTTAGTCATAACTAATTCAGCCAAGTTAAATATTAAGATACATGGACATATTTTACTATAGTTACAACCTAATCTCTAAAATAATGAGGTAAAATTAGGCAAGATCTTTTTTTTAAGGAGAAAAAAGCAGAATAGAGAAAGTACTGCAATTTTAAAAAGAAGCTTCATTTAAGAATAATTTTAGGGGTGCCTGGGTGGCTCATTTGGTTAAGCGTCCGACTTCAGCTCAGGTCGTGATCTCACGGTTCATGAGTTCGAGCTCCATGTCGGGCTCTGTGCTGACAACTCAGAGCCCTGGAGCCTGCTTCAGATTCTGTGTCTCCCCCTCTCTCTGCCCCTCCCCTGTTCGTGCTTGGTCTCTCAAAAATGAACAAACATTGAAAAAAATTAAAATAAAAAAATAATTTTAGACGTCTCCAAAAGTTGCAAGGAAGTTACAGAAGGTTCCCAAAGATTCCTCTCTGTTGTGATGGTTTCTCAGACTTTGGTTGTTTTTTGAGGAGTCCCGGTCAGGTGTTTTGCAGAGTAGTTCTCAATTTGGATTTGTCTCATGTTTTCCTCATCATTAGACTCAGGTTATGGGTTTTTGGAGGAAGACAGTGGAAGTAAAGTGCCATTCTCACGACAGCGTGCCAGGCCTGAACACTATAAACATGACTTACACTGTTGATGTTCACCTTGCTCACCTGGCTGAGGTAGAGTTTGTCACATTTCTGTTTTAAAGTTACTCTTACTACATCACCTGCCTTCTATACTGAACTCTGGAAGGGAGTCCCTGTGAATAGCAGTGGGGAGTTATGTTTCAACTCGTTGAGATTACAATATCTACGTAAATCATTTGTAATTATTCTGTACAGGATATTTATCTTTTCTCCTCCAATCATTAATTCCTTCATTTGTTTATATTACTATGGATCCATGAATATTTATTTTATACATCAGGTTTTTTTTTAAATCCAATACCACATTATTTATTCATTGTTTACTTTGTTCAGAATGTTACAGCTTTTGCCATTGAATTCTTTCACTTGGCTTCTGTGGCCCTTTGATATAACCTTATCATTTTGCTTTTGAGCACTTTCTTACTTTCTGGTAGTAAAAAATATTCTAGATCCATATTGTATGTATGTTTGCATTCATTTTTTTGTGTGGACATAAATCAGTTGGGAAAAGTACCTAAGAGTGTGATTGCTGGGTTGTATGCTATGAATATGTTTAGCATTGTAACTGCCATATTGTTTTCCGAAGTGGCTTTACCATTTTGTTCTCACCAGCAATGCTTGAGGGTTCCTGTTGTTCCATATCCTTGCCAGCAATCGGGATTTTCAGATTTTGGGATCTTAATTATGTTTATAAATATGCAGTAGTATCTCATTGTTTTAATTTACAGTTTTCTAATGACCAATGATGTTGAACATCTTATCATATTCTTATTTTCCTTTTGTGTATCTTCCCTGATGAGGTGTTTAAGGTCTTTGGCCCATGTTTTAATTGGGTTGTTGCCTTATGGTTGAGTTGTAAGTGTTCTTTTCATACATTGGGTATATTATCCTGTATGTATTTTGAAATATTCTCTTCCAGTGTGTTGGGTGTCTATTTTAACAGTGACTTTCACAGAGCAAGTTTTTAACTTTAGTAAAGTCCAACTTATCAACATTTTTTTTCTACGGTTTATGCTTTTGGTGTTATATCTAAAGTACTATCGCCAAACCTCAGATCATGCAGATTTTTTTCTGGGTTTTCTTCTAGAAGTTTCATAGTTTTTCATTTTACATTTATGTCTGTGGTTCATTTTGAGTTATTTTTTGTGCAAAGTGTGAGGTCTCTGTGTAGGTTCATCTTTCTGCATCTGAACATCCATTTGTTCCAGCCGTTTGTTGGAAAAATGATGCTTTCTCCATTGAATTACCTTTACACCATAGCCAAAAGTCAGCTCAGTATATTTCTGTGGGTCTATTTCCAAGCTAACACTGTTGATCTTTCACCAATGCCATGCTGTCTTGATAACTGTAGCTTTATATAGCAAGTCAATCTTGAAAGTGGGTAGTATGAGTCTGCCAACTTTCTTCCTTTTCGGTATTGTGTTGGCTATTCTAGGCCCTTTGCCTCTCCATAGAAATCTTAGGGGGGCTGTTCACTGAATTTTAAAAACTGGAAACTAAAATTAAAATGGTTAATCCTCAGCGATGCAGAGTAAATGTGATGCTTTTAAAAATTTTTTCCAGGTGGTTCTTTGAAGCTCTGAAGTATCCTAAGTTTTCCAAGGCTAACGTCATCAATGGAATTCTCATGACAGTGGTGTTCTTCATCGTGCGGATTGTCTCGATGCCTCCTTTTTATAGCTACATTTATTCTGTGTTAGGAACAGAAGCCTACATAAGGCTTGGATTTTTAACCCAATGCTCCTGGATCTCTACTTGTATTGTTTTGGATGTGATGAATGTCATGTGGATGATCAAAATTACAAAAGGTTGCGTCAAAGTCATCTCTCTCATCAGACAAGAGAAAGCCAAAAGTAGTCTTCAGAATGGAAAACTTGACTAAAAGTTGGCTATTGATAAGCATACTTTATTACTACCCGCATTATATCTACTGATAGGATGAATTCTCGGCATGTTCTTGTGCTTCTTATTAATTATACTTGTTATCGAGGGTTTCAGTGCTTTCTTTTTTTTTTAACCTTTAGAAAAGAGAAACTAAAACTTAGCTCTTAGTCCAAAATTTCGTTTCTGATTTTCTTCTGCATTATAAGCATGGATAAAATCTTAAAGGTTCAAATAAAAAAATTATAAATATAGTGGAGAATCGTTCCAGAAATCTGTTAACCCGCATTGGTATTTTTCTCTGTGAAAAGATGACTATTCTAATTTGATGTGCTTGTTTTGTGTCACCAGGTTTTCTGAAAGAATGGAAACTGCTTTTAAATTTGTAAATAGCTCTCAACCTTTCGTTGTACTGTGCTCATTTTGTGCTATGGCTGTCAATACCTGTGGAGGGTTTAATTTCTGAATTGTTGAGCTGTTCTTTTTCTTAGGCTGTTAGTAATAATGTATTTTTTTGTTTATATATTCTATCATCTATTAGTGGTGAAGTATTTTGCTTGCTTTGGGAATATTTAGTTAGTTCAGTCATGGAAAATACTTCTTTCATTTTTCGATTTTTCAGACCTCACTTTATTATTTCTATTTTTAACATTTTATCAAAGTACTGCTTTTTTATTTGTAGTAAGGCTTAAGACAGATCTTTCAGAGCTCCTTGAGAGATGAATTCCTCTTTCTAAAAATGCATGTTGTAGATGACTATTTAGGCTAATAAGAGGAATCATTAAGAAAAAAGCTTTAACACTGCTGTCTCGGTTTCCCTGGCACTTTTTCCATGAAAAAAAAAATATGATTTCTATTTGCAAAACCTCCCCTAAGTTCAGAACCCAACATCATCAGCACCAAAGTGTTATGCAGTATGTATATATCATGCTCCTAAGGTAGGCCTCTCCTTGATGAGGCCAAAACTCTAAAAAATCAGTATTCACATTTTACTCACAGTTCACACCCATGCTTGCTTAGTCAATATTTTGAGTGCTTTGACTTTCTATCTTTCCTAAAGTACAGGGAAAAAAAAATAGATAATTTAATCCAAGTATTCTGATCATCAATATTCTTGTCTTATGCGATAATACATGACTAGGGACTCTGGTTTTTTGATTTTTGGGTTTTGTGTGTGTGTGTGTGTGTGTGTGTGTGTGTGTGTGTGTGTGTGTGTGTAAGTATATGTTTGCTTTTTCTTTGATTCTTGCAACCCAAATATAGAATTATATAGTTATCTATTATTGCCTTTATTTTTCTCAAGTACTTGACTTTAATGATTGTTCTTACGTAAGAAAAAAAGAAATTTAACCAGTGACAGATACTTGAATTTAATTGAACCCAAACCAAAAGATCGAATCCACTCAGTTTCTCAGTTGATAGAAGAATGATTCTCTTTCATCGTTCATGTTATGATGAATCAACTTTGATTTAATTTGACTTGATTTGATTTGATGTGATCTGGCTGTCTAATGCAGATAGAGCCTGATAAGTTTTAGACCATGTAAAGAAGGTAATTGAAATCTCAGTCGGTGAGAAAATCAAATTGATCAGCTTATACTAGGCATACTTATTTTTGAATGACTTAAAGTAATGTAAAGTATAGGTATTTGCTTTTAAAGCTACTGATATTACATTGATAATTTGTTACCAAATCTTGTGCCTTCCACATCATAGGCACTTAAATGTGTATTGGTGGTTTAGAGAGGGTAGGAAAGCACATGGTTTTATCTTGTTCTTTTCTTGCTCTTTTGCAAGAAAACTGACTTTTTAAAAGGAACACATTTATATTAGAAAACTATTTTGGAAATCAATTCCTTTAGAAAGAAGCAAAACTTGAAATAAATATTTTTGACTCTTTGGATATTTCTATAGTTTCTGAACAGATTTTAAACCCACCACAAAATGAAGTCAGTATAAAGCAATATATTGCAATGTATTGTAATATAAAATTCACTGCTCAGTGAGTTTCCATATAGTAGTTTGGGTTTTTATGCTTGCTACTTCATGCTTAAAACTTCATTTTTACTTTCATTGACAGTACTTTTCATCAGTATAGCTGCTCAGTGAGCAAGTGTGTTTAAAATAGCAATGCTTTGAACTAAAGTTTGTCATTCCCTTGGTCAGCAATTCTTATTTTATGCTGCTGCATGACAGCTAATTCAACATCCAGATTCAATACCCAAAAGTAGAAGCTCCATGTTTCCTCTCACAACGCACATGAAATGGAAGAGACACTGCAAACTGCCGTGCTACTTTAAATCAGATTTTCATAGGAACTATACTTCGCTCTTCTAGGATTGTGTCCACCTACCTAAGATACAAGGCGTTAAAGACAGAACATATCATTTATTAAACGATGAATTTTTCATTTATTAAATGACAAACTTTTGCTAGACATTTTACATATTAAATATTTTGACTACATGGATTAATTTAAATGATTCTATTAGGTGTTCTGATATTTAACAACTCTATTAAAATATTTGTAGAACATAAAAGCAAATTGGTATAAATTTTTAAGCAACTCTATTTTTATAGAAAAAGATTAGTGACAACCTGTAACTATAAAGATGTTCTTTGAACATGTAGTAGTCTAAAAAAATAAACGATTCTTACAAAATTTTAGAAATGAATGAAAATCAGCATGCAAGATCATAGATTCTGCATCTGACATTTGGGAGAATTTAAAAATTATGAGTTTGAGTTCATAGAGTTTGCATTCTTGTGTCGAAAATCTTTCTAGTGAGTATTGTTTGCATTTATTTAAAACTCAAAATGGAGTTACCTATGAGTAAAAAAAAAATTAACTCCTGCATAAGTTGTGTCTTGATACCTTATAGTGAGTTAAGATGCAATTTTTATTCCACCTGTTTTATTCCACCTGTTTAGTTTTGTTGTTTCATGGGCTAGCACTGTGTTAAGAGAAATAATAATGTCTTCACCATTCCTAAGGGTGACTGATATACCGTGGATGCCCCAGTACTATTGTAAAGATCTAGTTTTAAAAACTGCCTAGTATATGGGTGTTTGAATCAAATCCTTTTCTAAATTTTAACCTACTTGATTCAATCTTTTGCTAAACTATCAGTTTTTAAATTGGATACTTTCTTTGAGGTGTATCCGGTGTTTGGAGAACCGTCCCTTCACTGGCATGAAGGGTCAGCTTTATGCGTTACACCATTTGTCATCCTGGGTTAGAAACAGTCTTATGGAGATGTCTAGGGGAGAGTTGTAATATTCATGTTCTGTTTTGCTTTTGAGGGAAATAAACATGTTCCAAAAGACACTATTAAAATAAACGTTTGAACAAATTTCTGTTTCTAGGTTACTCTTAACTCCAATACATAAATATACATATGAACTGGCTTATCAGTGGTTTACTCTGTTGCTTGAAATGGAAAAGTCCATGTCATTGTTGACATCATCACTTATATTCGTGGAAGACTATGCATTTATATGTTTTGAATTCCAGAAGAAGCAAACTCGTAGAATTTTATCAGAAATGTGGCACAGTGTTTCTCCGCAGTTATGAACCAGCACAGCAGTGAGACCCCTCCTGTGTCTGGAGACCGTGGGCACACGCACAAACCGCCCAGCCTTACCCACAGCTGGTTGACGACAGGCACACTAAAGCTACCGAAAGTGAGTTTTGACACGAAACATACGTAGTACGTGTGAGAACAGTGGGAAGCCAGCAGGACCTGGAGTTGTAGACACCACGACTGATTTTCCCTTAAAAGTCATGATGCTCCTCCATCATGTAGAAGTTTCTCTCTGAATCCTCCCAGCCCTTCCATCTCCTCCTCTTAACACCCTGACGATTTTATCGGCACCTCCATCTCTTATGCCAACACCTTTCAATGTCAACTCTAGAGACTTCCCCATGCCCTTAAGCTTCCCAGCCTATTGTGGCAAATTTCAAAGTATTCAAATATGTTCTTCCGGGGCGGGGGGGTGGGGGGTGGGGGGGAAGCATTACAGTAAGTTTAAGTGGGAATCAGACAAACCATAATTGCTAAGAGGCTTTGGGAAGCCATTTAGTACTTAATAACACTTGTTACAAGATGAGACAAGGCTAATGAGACTATAGTTTTATTGAGAAACATCTGTAGTCTCTTTCTTAAACTGGCTCAGCAGGAAGAGCTTTAGAATATGTTTCAGCTGGGGAGTCATTGCAGGCATGCACATTATCTAAATGCTCTTCCTTAGACCCTATGACTGGAAGAGGAGGAACTGAGGTGTCTGTGGCAGCGTTACTGAGTCCTGCTCTTTAGTTGACCAAATTTAGTTATGGTCGTGTATCCTTTAAAAACAAGCCGACCAGCAAGTGGATTACTCAGCATATTTTACAAGTGCAACACCCAAGGACTTGAGCCCTGTCCCTTTCCAGCCTAGACTTCCAACTGCCTCTATATAGCCTTGGTAGTAAGTTGTACCTTTATTTGAAGATATTTTGGATAACAATGAAGAACTGAAGGCTAGCTGCTAAAGATTGGGTTGTTTGCATTGAAAATGTTTACACTGATTCCCTTGAGCAGTAGACGGTTTTGATATCAGGCCCTATATATAAGACCAAAAACAATGAGAAATATTTCTAAATCTTAAAGATAGAAATACAATACCTCTGGCTAAAAACTCGTTAATTATCATCTGTATATGTTTTTCTTTGTATCTTTACATAATTCTTTCTGTAATTAAGCGCGCGTTAGGTGTTTGCTGCTTCTTGGTTAATAAAGCCTGAAAATATAACTGTAAATAAAATATGCTATATTTTTTCTGTTTCTTGCTTGGTTTGCTTCTAGTGTGGTCATATCTGCTTTTTACTTAAGGAATTTTTGCATAGATAATATTCTCTTACTGACTTGTAACTAGGATGGTTATGAGGTTTTTCTGGTAATTATTAGAATTTGTAAAAATAACCTTTAGACATAGATTTCATTTGAAAAAGTTACTCGAAAATTGCAGCAAATGTGATAGCTATAGTGATCTATACAATTTTTTTTTCTGGGAATATATACACATTACTACTTAATTGTTAGAACGATTTTGGAAGTCTTTCAAAATACATTTAACACTTTGAGAACACGCCTTCTAATTTATTTCCATAAGGCAGAATGAAGAACTTTGTTTTCTTTACAAAATGTGAGACTTGGTTATTTACACATCAGTGTTCATCAGATTTATCAGCATTTAAAATAGCAATTTAGTATTCTTTACTTTCGTCTCTGGTTGTGCTTAATTTGGAGGGGATTACTTAATATCTCTAGGTAATTCCCTTAACATTTTCAAATGTTTGTATACTTTATATGTGTGCCAATTTAAGGTATATGCAACTTCTAAGCAATAATCTGCATGTTATACAAGGTTGGCATTCCTTTATCATGACAATTTTATTTGATATGAATTTTAAGAATGTGTATAAAATCAATATCCTATATATAAATCATCCCACCTCCCAAGGAAAACCTTCAGATTTTCTTGTGTTAGAACACTAATGTGGTGCGAAGCTTTGTATTTTGTGAGAGAAAATTAATAAAACCACAGTTATTTAGTGCAAAAGTTCGAGTCTGCAAAGTGTACACTTTAATAGTAATTAATGAATGCATTGATGAGAAAAATTACTTTCCTCCAACCCAATCCTCTCTTCTAGCTCTTGAATCCTAAAGCTCCTATTTATTCTTCACGATGCTTATAGGACTTGTTCACCCTGCTCCCTCCCTTCTCTCCCTGAGGTCCCCGCCTTGGAACAACCCGGAAGGCCCAGCAGACAGCATAGTCATGCTTGTTGATGGAAGGAATGGCGCTATCTAATCAATAGGCTCTTTTAGATTAGGTAAAACTTTGACAGTTATGTTTTTAATCTCCCTCCCCGTGTCCTTTAGGCCTCTCATGCGGTCTCAAGTGTTTTTTGCCAAATGTCTTGGCTGAAATTCCTCCGTTCTCAAATTGCCCCTGGCCTTAATCTTGCATCTTGGTCCGAGAATATCCGGTAGATCAGGAAGCAGAGAGCTAATTGAATAGAATACTGAAGTGGTTTGGCCTTTGGAAAGAGTATCATGAGTCATGCTTCAGAACATGCCTAAAATGTTGTGTCAAGACTGGCAAAGGAACAGCTGAATTTCAAAATTAAAATAGCAGCCACAGCTGTTAGTGGAGATAGGCCACAGGTAAAATTACAAGGACTGAAAACCCCTCGAAGCAAGTGTAAATGGGTGCTCTCTCGCTCACACCTCAGGCGGTCTCAAAGATGAGCCACCCTTTATTTCCTGTTCCTTAGTCTTTACCAAAGTTAACTTACTGCTTTCCCTCCCTGTCATGGGTCTTGGACATGCACAAAATAAGCAAGTTGGCAACTTTGCAATTTCCCCCCATTCTAGTAACTGATAATCTGTTCCTAGATGCTCCTCACAAATCAGACTCTTCACAGCTGCTTGAGTAGCCCATGGCTGCTTACAGCACAGTGCTACTAGGCTTGGAGCCTGACTCCCACCTTGGCGAAATAGCCCCTTCCTCTGCTCATCTGCCTCCCGCTAAATTCTTCCACGTCTAGTCTTGTCTTCTTACCCAATTATACCACTCCAGAAATTACCCGGGCAGTACTTTCAAAGAGGACTTGTAGGGAGAAATGAAATGTAATATGGGTGATGGGCTGCATTTCTAGGGAGTATAAAGTTCAGGGATAGATGGAAATTTGGAAAGAATGACACAGAAAAGGCGAGGTAAACTTCAGGAAATAGGAAAAACAAAGTAATAAAATGCTATGCAGGTAAGCTTTGCATTTTGGGTGACATGAACTTCTCAAAAGTGACTACGGTGAAATTCGTGTACACGTTACAAGAATTTTTGTCTTGTCTTTATTAAATTGCAATATGAACATTCATTGTATATGCCTTTTTTCCTTCAAAATTTTATTTAAGTCCCAATTAGGTAACATGCAGTGTAATATTGGTTTCTGGTGTAGAATTTAGTGACTCATCACTTCCATACAACACCCAGTGCTCATCACAATTGCCCCCCCTCATCCCCATCACCTATTTCACCCATCCCCCCACCCACCTCCACTCCGGTAACCATCTGGTTTGTTTCTTAAATTCCATTTATGAGTGAAATCCTTTGGTATTTGTCTTTGTGTATGCATATACATGCAGGTATGGTGTGTGTGCATGAATCTATCATCTTTCTATCTTAGCAGTGTGTCACCCACTGCTGACAGATGTCTCTTTTTTTTTTAATTTTTTTTTGACATTTATTTATTTTTTTGAGAGACAGAGTCTGAGCGGTAGAGGGGCAGAGAGAGAGGGAGTCACAGATTTGAAAGCAGGCTCCAGGCTCTGAGCTGTCAGCACACAGCCCAACATGGGGCTCGAACTCACGAACGCGAGATCATGACCTGAGCTGAAGTCAGATGCTTAACTGACTGAGCCACCTGGGTGCCCCTGACGGATGTCTCCATGCAGAGGCAGGACTGAGCAGGCACCCCAGTGGAACAGTGATTCTGGTGGACTGCCTGAGCCCACAGCAGACGTCGAGTCCTGGTCTGTTGTAGTTACCAAAAAACCCAACTATGCCCAATGATTAAGCTTTGTGGAATGATTTGTGTTGTCAGGTTCATCATGAGAGGTTTTAGAAGATGAAATGAGCAGTTTCAAAAGTATACTGTGCTGTGGACAGAAAGGATGTCTGAATGGATGTGGCACAAGAGGGTAGGATTTTGTTTGAATTGTAAACTGGAAAAGAGCAATGTGCAAAGAGTGAGGTGCCCGAGAGCCTAAGGTACCGGTGAAGAAGTATCTTCATTTCTGAGAGTCTTAGTTTTGTGATCTGTAAAATCATGTTTCAAGTATCTCTGATGTTCCTTCCAACTCTCCCATCCTGTTAGTAAGAGCTTTAATTCGAAACAAAGCAATTAGAACGGAGCAACTGAGGGAGTTTCTCAGGTGGGAGTACAGAGAAATAGGCAGTAATGGAGAAATTGACTAAGCAACGGTGAAATGGTTAAGCCTGATGTGTGGCCTTGGACAAGGAAGAAAAACAAAAGGGCCAGATCTGGTAAATATTGCAAAGGGAGAACCAGAATGGTTTAGAAAAACTGAACGGAACTGACAGCTAAGGCTGTGGAGCGGGGAGGTGACAGATGCCATTGGATGTGATGTCAGAACGTGGGGAGCCGAGGACTCAGCTGGAGGTTGGAGAACGACTACTGTCGGCAGCTCTTAAGGGGACACTGTGGATGAGAGGAAAGAGGGAAGTCAGGGACTGAGGCATTTTTCTATAAATGAGGAAGGGCAAGGTACAGTAGCTGGAAGAGCAGAGTAGAGCCTGGGGTGGACTTCTAACATAATGGCAATGTGAAGAATTCTATCTGGGGGAAAGAAGAAGTCTCTCAAAATGCCTCACTGTTGTAGTTTCTATTGCTTTTCTCATTTCTGAACCATGGCCTTGCCTTGACCCCTCATATCTGTGTGTTCCGGGTTCCTGACTGTCACCCATAGTCTCCCCATGGTCCTTTCAGAGCTTGGGTATGGCCTAGAGATGATACCCAGGGGCCTTATTCTCTGGGTATCATCTCTAGACCGTACTAAGGCCCCTTCTGGAGAGTCTGGCTGCAGGTCTGGTAGTTGGGGGCTGCTGCAGATGGAGAGAGCTGCAGCCTGGGGGGGGGTGTTAACTGCCTAGGTGCGGTGGTCTTTGGATGGTGGGGGGGGGCAACGTTCGAAGCAGGGAGCAGAAGCCGATATAACCTGGAGCAGGCACAGGGAGGCTGCCGTGAATGTGTTAGGTCTCCAGTTTCTGTGTATGAATTGCCAGGAAGGCGACACGGAGAAGCACTCTAAAACGTTCCCTCTTGGACTGCCATACGGTCTCCTAATTGGTCTCTCCCACTACACACTCTCTTCCTGCCCATCTGTCACACACGCTACTGACTGACTCACTTTCAAACACATCCTCAATATGTGTCACAGCCCTGCTCTGAATTTCTGAATATTCTGAGAATACTCTCCTCCCAAGTCTAAACTCCTACAAGGAAATTTAAAGTTCTCCGTGATCTTGCCACACCCTATCCATCCAGGTTCCAGCACGCGGGTGCCACTATCTGCACCTGCTCGGCCAGCTGCACACACCCTTGCACACTTGCTGTGCCTGTAGCCTAGAGGGCCTTGACTCTCACAAATCTGTCACCTACGTATCCTCAAGACACATGCTAAGAGAATCCGTTCCTCTCTTCTCCACTAAAAACAAAACAAACACGTCCAGATAGAGTTAAGAGGAATACACTCATTAAATCATGTTAGTATTTATTAAGCACTGGCTAGATTGCCCAGTGAGTTCCTGGAACAACCCGGATAAATAAATTCATTCTTGACTGAGCCTGGATCTCAGAACTTTCTGTCCTGGCGAAGCTTCTACGGCCACAGCCAAGCTGTTATGTTTTCTGTCAGCCTAAAGATCAAAGACATTAGTTCACCACCCCCACCGGCTAGGGCAAGTAGTAGGAGCTCAGCCCTCGTCAGACTTCTGCACAGGCTTTCATATTTTGAGTAGCACGGTGGAAGGACTTCATCTGGGAGTCTGAAAACCTGGATTCCAGTTCCAGTTCACCACCTGCTAGTGACCAGTTTAGGCAAGTGTTTTCACCTTCTTGACATTTGGTTTTCATCTGTCAGGTGATGAGTTCGGCTGGGTGAATCGAAGGGCCCTTTTCTTTCAAATTCCAACATCCTATGATAATAGTAATTGGAATCGAGGTTGGGCAGCCTATGAGCATAATTCCCATCAGCCAGCAATTCTAGAATATTGGTTTCAGTTGCATAAGTTTTTGGAGGTGGCTTAAATTCAAGCTTTGATTGTGATGGTGTGCCCTTGAGTAAGGCCCCTTGTCTATGCCTCCTTCTTCCCCACTTGCAGGAGGAGATGGTATCACTTGCAATCGATGAACCTAGCCAAAAGAGGCTGAGTATAATATTTGCTGAGTGCTTCAAGATTCTTAGGGGAAAGAGATAAAGTTTTAATGATGTACTTTCCCACTATACTTGAAGCCAAGTTGATTTTTTAAATACTCTTCCCAGTGTTAACCTTTGAAAGATGTAAACATCTTGATCATGGTATCCAAAAATGGAACCCATTTTCTTTATTTCCCACAAGAAAATATAATCAGAAAGGAAAAGAGACAACTAATGAAAATGTAAATAGTAAGTTATTTTTTCCTGTCTCACCAAAACAAAAAATCTGAATCCTCCAATTATCTTGAGAAGTCAGTCTACCACTAATAGGTCAATTACCTTGGTTGACTCAGTACTGGGTAAACCAGACTTTCCATAAGATTTCTGTGTTCTTAGTGACTCTAAGCATCATGGCCTGCTAGGGCTATTTGATAGGCTCTGTGCAGAGTGAAGTCCAGGATCAACGAGGATGGGGAAATTATTTTAACAATGTTTATTGTCTGTGACTTAGTTGGGCGGTACACTTAGTTGTTTCCTGTAACTTTATTGGTCTTCAGCTGACTGGTAATGGAATAATCTATAGTAAAGATCCACTCCAGGTTTTTACACCCTAAGACACCATGTCATGAAGAAAAGTAATGAAATAAGTAAATCTCCATTGCTCTAGGGGAAGATGTGAATGATTCCTTAGCATTCTAATGAGTAAAAATAAATACTAATTAGGATTTATGTTCTAAAGAATGGAGTGAGAAAATGAATATGTCAGTATGTTAATTTTTTTCTTTAAAAATGACTAAAATACTTTTATTTATAACTTTGGACCATTCTTTTTAGTAAGGCGTCTAAGCTGTGTATTAAAAATGTGAGGCACCCTGGGGTGCCTAGGGGGCTCAGTTGGTTAAATGTCCGACTTTGGCTCAGATCATAATCTCACAGTTCGTTGAGTTCAAGCCCCACATTGGGCTGTCTGCTGTCAACACAGAGCCTGCTTTGGATCCTCTGTCTCCCTCTCTCTCTCTCTCTCTGCCCTTCCCCTGCTCGCTCTCTCTCTCTCTCTCAAAATTATTAAAAAAATATTAAAACTGCGAAGCCAGAAAGAAGTCTACACTCCACTGTCCATCCCTTTCGTGACTCCCCAGTCATTAGCTTCAACTCTTAAATATCCTTATCCCGGATCTAACCAAATGCCTACATTTTCTATGTTTGACTCGGGCTCCAGAGACCTGCTGGAAAGCCTGTGTAATTGGAGTCATCACAAGTTCATGGTCTCAGTCATTCACTTAAAAAACACTTACACATTAGGTACCAGGTACCATGCAAGGCAGAGGGTATAAACAGTGAACAAAACTGTCGGGTCCTTCTCCACAGGGAACAGAGGTAAGGAGCAGCAAAGCATATATATGTCAAGCGACTCCATGGGCCATGTCTCCTTTCCTCTTTCATCCCAGATCTAGCACAGTGTTTCACATAGAGTAGGTCACGCGATCAGAAAACATCTAGTCAGCACTTACTATGTGCCAGGCTCTATTTTAGGCTCTGGAGGACATCACTGAACAAGGTAGACAAGGAAGGCTCTGCCTGCTTAGAACTTACATTCTAGCCACTGGAGAACAGCAGTAAACAAGCCTGAAAAAAAGAAATTACAAGGTAATTTCAGGCAATGCTAGGTGCTGTGAAAGAAATAAAAGACAGTGGGGATTGGGAGGCATTTTAGAAAGGCCATTTTGTGGAAATGACCCTTGTACTAAGACCAAGTGTTGTGTTGAGCAGTCCGGGCAGAGGAAATAGCCAGTGCAAAGTCACTGAGGTGGGGATGCTTTGGTGTGTTTCATTAAAGGAAGTCGCTGTGACTGGAGTATGGTTAGTGAGGGGGAGGAGAGAGATAAGATGTGGTCTGAGAGGTAAGCACGCACCAGATCATACTGGGCCGTTAGGCCGTTGTAAGGTGTTTGGCTTCTCATCATGCTTAGACGAAGCATTCCAGGTTGGAAGCAGTCCAGGGGAGAAATATTGCGACTTACATGCAGGCTTTCGCACATTTGTTAGCACAATACCCAAGAAGACACATATTCTATGTTATGACTTTGTACGTGAACACATATGCATAAACAACAAGTTCATGAGACGGTCCCCTTACCATGAGTGATGTGCTCTGAGATTTTCTTTTCGATTTCACTGTAAAAGAAGAAATACTGGTTGTCATCCACTAAACTGATTTCATAACTCATCAATGGGTTGCAACTCACGATTTTTGTAAAATACTAGTTCAAACTAAAGTGCTGACAGTAGAGATGGAGAGAAATGAACAGATTCGGGGTATATTTTAGAAGTAGGGTTGACAGCGGTTATTGACAGACTTGTGGGGAGGTAAGGAAAAAAGCATGATAAATGATGATTCTCTATGATTTTGGCTTGAACAAATGGGAGGATGGCTCTATATCCTGAGATGGGGAAGACCAAGGAAGGAATATGTTTGAAGGGAGGGGTAGAGGGGAAATCAAGAAATCTTTAAACACTTTGAAAAATTCTGATTACAAATGTTCATATACATATAGAATATGTGTAACATTAATTGCGCAAATCACAAACCAACAATAAAAAATCTTTTCATGTAGACTTTTAAAAATGCTTCTAAAATGTTAATTTTATTTTCATGATAGAAGTAAAGCCTGGTTACTAAAATAAAAGAGAAAGAAATGGGATCCATGGTATGGCCGCATAAAAATGACCACGATTGGTTTTTTTAATGTAGGAAAGTTTGTTTTTTAAAAATGTTTATTTATTTATTTTTGAGAGAGAGAGAGCACACAGAGGCATGCCTACATGCTTGAGCAGAGGAGGGGGAGAGAGAGAATCCCAAGCAGGCTCCACACTGTCAAGGGCAGAGCCTGACACAGGGCTCCAGCCCACAAACCATAAGATCATGACCTGAGCCAAGATCAAGAGTCAGATGCTTCTAACCAATTGAGCCCCCCAGGCCTCCCCATGATGAATGTTTTAAATGTTTCCTTAATGTAACTTTTTCTATGCATTTTTTTTTGTCATCACCTAGGCTTTTATACAGATAATTGTTTAGGATTGGAATTATGTAAGTAGTTTAGAGCTAATCAGTGGATTTGGAAACAGTGAGGTTCATGGTCATTGATGCTTAATAAGTAGCTTTATTTTGTAATAATAGGTGATTTTAGTGGGAAACCCAGTTATTTAATCCACTCTTTCTCAAACTTTAAATATCTACACACATGATCACATCATATTTTCTCATCACTTTCATATATGTGCCCAGATTGGGACATATATACTCCATACACTCTCCAACATCCAGGATTTAAAATTTTCTTCAAATATAAAATAATAACTAAACATGCTTGTCCAAACTACATGTGTCATTTCTGGCCTCCTTCACTCTTCATTCTGATGCATCTCTTTAAAATCTCTATACTTTGAAACTTACTCCATGACCCCATTCCTTGATGACCAGGGCTTTCATCAAGCCCGATTGGTCTTTACATACAGCAAAGCTTATTTCATGGTTCTGATAACTGTTAGATACTGTGTCTATAGTAATCTCAAATCCACAAAAATACATACTCTTATATTTCATCACTTACTAGTCACTCTGTTGAAGCATTGTCTTGGGCTTTATATAAACAAATATGAGGAAGAACATGGTCCTTGCTTCAAGGAGTTTATAAATCCAGTCTCCTCATTAGACAACTTTTTTTAAAAATATAAAGTATATCTTTTTAAACCTTATTTACTTATTTTTTTGAGAGGGGGTGAGGAGAGGGACAGAGAGAGAGAGAGAGAATCCTAACCAGGCTCTTGCTGTCAGCACAGAGCCCAATGTGGGGCTTGATCTCATGAACCACAAGATTATGACCTGAAACAAAATCAAGAATCAGGCACTTAACCAACTGAGCCACCCAGGCAACCAACTGAGCCACCCAGGCACCCCATCAAATAACTTTTAAAAAATAAACTTTTATTTTAGAACAGTTTTAATTTATTGAAATATTGTGAAGATAGTACAGTGCCCACATATCCCAAACCCAGTTTCCCCTTTTATTATCATTTGTTACTATGGTACATAGTTTTACAGTCAGTTTGAATCATACCATTTATAGAATTTTGAATTCTCAACTTTTCACTTTACAGTAGATCATAAGTATTGTTTCCACTTAAAGTGAATATTAGTGCTAGCCAGGTACTCTAGATTTCCCCTGTGCCACTCACCTCATTCATCAGATGAGGAAGTGGAGGTTAAGACCAGAGTATGAAGTAAAACCACAGCTGAAGGCGCCCATCCCCAGGTCCATGAGTATAATATGGCTGCTTCTCACCTACCAGTGAGAAGATGTGAGGATGTAGGGAATAGTTCTTCATGCAGTCATTCAACCACCCAGTGCTCACTGAATGCCCCCTGTATATCAGAGATTATTCAGTTGGTACGGAAACAGCAATACAGCTGTTCACTCTCTCTTTTCCCTACTCTCCAGTAATTTATAAATGTTTTTGAGTTGAGATCACAGAATAAAAGGACATTGAGTTTCTGCTTTCCTTCGGTGAAGTGGGAAGGGCAAAATGTACTGGGTAAAGACAGCTGAACGTAATTTCAGAGGGTTGTTGTGGTAGGCTGATGATGGCCCTCCAAAGATGTCTATGTCCTAATCCCTGTAGTCTGTGAATGTTACTTTACATAGCGAAAGGGCTTTTGCGGATGTGATTAAGTTAAGGATCTTGATTATACAGGATTCTCCAGATGGGTCCAATGTAATCGCAAGAGTTCTTATAATACAGATGGTCCCTGACTCACAGTGGTTCAACTTCCAATGGTGTGAAAGCAATATGCATTCCGTAGAAACTGTGCTTTGAATTCTGAATTTTGATCTTTTCCCAGGCTAGCAAAATGCGGTATGATGCTCTCTTGAGAGGCGGGCAGCGGCAGCCCCAGTTCCCAGTCAGCCACGTGATCACGAGGGTAAACAACCAAAACCATTTTGTGCCCATTTGGTCATTCTGTTTCTCATTTTTATAGTAGTCGATAAATTACATGAGTATTCACAACTTTATTATAAAATAGGCTTTGTGTGAGATGACTTTACTCAACTGTAACGTTGGTGTTCTGAGCACATTGAGGGTAGGCCTGGCTGAGATACGACGTGCAGTAGGTTAGGAGTATTAAATGCATTTTTGTCTTATGTTATTTTCAATTTCTGATGGGTTTTTCAGGATGTAACTTCATCCTAAATTTAGGAAGATCTGTATAGGGAAGGAGGCAGAGGAGGTGACAAGAGGTGCCCATGACAGGGATGGGATTACCAGCTGGAGACTCTGAGACGGAGAACATGGGCAGCCTCTAGAGGCTGGAAAAGGCAAGAAACAGTTTTTCCTAGAGCCTCCAGAAGGAATGCAGCCTTGTCCGTGGTTTACTTTTAGTTCTTTAAGACCCATTCTGGACTTCTGACCTCCAGACCTATGAGGGAACAAATTTGTGTTGCCTTAAGCCACCAAATTGGTGGTAATTTGTTACAGCAGCAATAGAAACTAGTGCAGTTGGTAAGCTGACTACTTTTTAGAAAAAGAAAGTATTCCTAAGATATTATAGGATTATAGAATGTTTGCCTCTAAGGTTCAACACTGCTCTATCTAATCCAATAGCTTCGTTTTTTAGAAGAAAATAATGATGAAAAGGAAAGTATCGGACAAACTCTTCCCTATTCAAACTGATTATAATACTTGGGGTTTGAAACCATATATGTAGCAACATGATTCATAATAGCCCTGAACTGGAAACAACTCAAATTTCATCAATAATAGAATGGAAAACCCATTACTATCTATTCCCACAACGGAACACTACACGGCAACGACAAAGTATGAACACAATTACAAGGAATAATATGGATGAATCACATGAACTCATGTTATTGTTGAGTGAAAGAAAACAGATACAGAGTTAATACCATATAATTGCATTTACATAAATTTCAAAAACAGGCAAAACTAATCTATGATGTTAACAGTTACCTTGGAGAGGGATGGGGGCTGGGTAAATATAGGGAGGGGGCAGGATGGAGGCTTCTGGGATCTGGCCGTGTTCCGTCTCTTGATCTCAGTGCTGGATACATGAGTGAGTTCATTTGGTAAAATTCAGGTGATTTGTGCAAACTTCTGGATGCTATACAGCAATAAAAAGTTTACTTAAAATAAAACCATGTAAATGTGTGCTCCCCATGGTTGTTTTAACAGTTGTTTGATATAAAAGAATATGAGCCTTTAGGGGGAAAATAATGAGCAAAATCCCCTGCTGGAGCCTTCTTGGATTCATTGCCCAAAAAGGGAACCAACACCCCTCCTTGGCTTTAGAATATTGGATTTAAAAGTTTGTTCTAAAACACTTGAAACACTTACTTTATGCTGTAGGGAGAGCTTCTCTCTCCTTCTTCCCCCAGAACACAGTATTTTCAAGCTAATATTTTAAAATATTATTTAATTGTGGGGAAGTACTTTGGCTGGAAGGAAAGTCTTTAATAAGTTAGCGATAAATAGTGATTGTGTAATTATGGTTCTGTGGAAGAATGAGGCTTTCTGGTGTGCTTTCAATTGTATCTACCTGGGGTATCCTTTATTTTGAGCAGACTGCTGGTAGAAAGCTAAGGCTAGAGTCTGACTAAGGAGACCTTTCACACTAAATATTGAGGGAGGGTAATCTGTACAAGTCTGGTGGATTCATTTATAGAATGCTGAACAATTTAAATTTAAATACTAAATAATCTATTGATTAAATGGTTTCAATAACAAACATTTAAATAATAAATATCCTAAACAGATTCCATGGGGAAAAAAAATTTCCTATAACAAATATTATTTGTAAGCTGCGTGGTCCTCACATAACTTTTGATTTCCTGGAAATAAACAAAAAAATTATAGCTAATGGTTGACTATCTTGGGGGAACTTCTTGCTCTTCAGCAAACGTTGAGGAGAAGTGCAATTAAATTTAAGTAAAGCTTTACCCCGGCAGACTAGTGCTCTGTTTATTGTGCTCTTGAGGTCACTGGAGTGTGAGCACTTCCAACATTCTCTTATCTTTGCTGAGGAGGATGAGAGCCAGCACAGCACTTAGAATTCTCAAAGCACTTCTACAAACAGGATTACTTCAGCACAAGGTTCATTATCAAATGTCATTGTGACCTCCAGCATTTCTTTAATTTTACCAAAGCCCGAAAAAGTTTGAAGGGTGCTTGTAATTTTATTTCACAATGTTGAGGGAGCTGAAATTATAAAGTGAATATTGACTTAGTACAACTTTAGTTTTGGCACCTTACTTTCTACCAAAACAAAATGAATGAAAGTTGGTGCTCAACTCTGGTGGAGAATATTAACAACAACAACAACTATCAAAGGGACATAATATGTAAAAACTGCAGTGCTGATCAGGGTAGCTAAGAGAGTATAGATGCCCTTATTTTTTTAAGTCAAAGTTGGCAGCATTTCTGTGTCAAATTAAGTAAGCTATAGAAAAAGATGATTTCATGTATTACTTCATCCGTAATAGCACTTAAGTTAAAAAAATCAGTTGGGAGAAGTTTTGTAGCAACAATATGAGATCTTAGAGAACAAACAGAACAAAAAGCATATTATGGACTAGATAACATTTATGAATTTCAGTGAAAAATATTTTCCTTATTATCTCTCCATTTTTAAAGACCTCAATACTCATTTATTAATAGCCTAGCATAAGGGAAGATTGCCTTCCTTCCTTCTTTCTACTTTCTTTCCTTCCACAATGAGTGAGGTATAGTACCAAACTCAAAGCTCTTCTCATTGTGCTTACAAAGAATCAAGGGCTTTATTCAAATGCAGATTCTCATTCTGTGCAGGGTTGGTGCTGGGGTTGATTGGAATTCCTGTTTTTGGGGTTTTTTTTAGGACATTTTATTTTATTATTTTTTTAAATTTTATTATTTTTAATGTTTATTTATTTTTGAGAGAGAGAGAGTGTGTGTGAGCAGGGGAGGGGCAGAGAGAGAGAGGGAGACACAGAATCCAAGGCAGGCTCCAGGCTCCAAGCTGTCAGCACAGAGCCGGATGCGGGGCTTGAACCCACGAACCGTGAGATAGTGACCTGAGCCAACCAACTGAGTCACTCAGGCACCCCTTATTATTTTTTTAATATAATTTATTGTCAGGTTGGTTAACATAAAATGTGTGCAGTGTGCTCTTGGTTTTGGGGGTGGATTCCTGTGATTCATCGCTTACAATTCCTGTTTCTAATAAGCTTCTAGGTGATGCCAATGCTGTGGTACCTTAGACCACACTTTGAGTAGCAAGGATGGGGGAATGGTCCGTCCTCAAAAAGTCCATAGCATAGTGACAGCCATTTCCATTCTCCACTGTAGTTCAAAAAGTCTCAGCTTATTTTTCAGATTACATGTACAACCCAGATGTCAACAGAAAACTTCTCTTCCCTCTCAAGATCTAGATAAAATTAGATCAAAACACATCACTAATTCTGTAGCCTCTGAAAAACCAAAGATTTTCCCACAATTTATGGAATGAACTCAGAGGCGAGACCTGGCCTTTCTCTCATTTCCTCAAAAAATCCCCCTGAACAAAGATGTTGTCTGCAGGCTTTACCAAGAGGGGAGAAAACAAAGGAGTTGACATGACACAAGCACAAATACTCTGAAAGGAACTGTGGGCTCCTGCTTCCACAGGATGAGTCCAACATTGGAGTCTTGTCACTGTGCGAGGTGCTGTATCCGCCCTGTACTACATGGTATCAATGTCACCCATGAGCTCATGCTTCCTAAGGGAGGCAGGGAGCTGGTAGTTGAGCTACGTATGATCACACACCCATCTGGCACTCTCCTTTAAAACAAGCTGGCCAAAACTTTCTTTTGTCTGGATAGATCCAGGAAAATCCATCGTTTAGCAGCGCTCATGGCAGAAAGGAAGAATGCACACCATGGGGAGCTGTGGGGTGTCTCCACATGATAGGATTTGGGCTTATGCTAAGTGATTTGGGGAGAACTTGAGGAAGTAGGGCTGTGCTTAGGATTGGATGTTGTCAGGAAACAGGTAATTCTATGATTATTTTAATCAATCTTACCTAAAAGGAGAGAAGACTAGGGGTGACTGGGTGGCTCAGTCGGTTAAGTGTCTGACTCTTGATTTCAGTTCAGGTCATGATCTCATGGTTCATGGGATCGAGTCTGGCTTCAGGCTCTGCGCTGACAGTGTGGAGCCTGCTTGGGATTCTCTCTCTCCCTCTCTCTCTGCCCCTCCCCCGCTCTCTCTCTCTCTTTCCTGTATGCTCTCTCTCTCAAAGTAAATAAACATTAAAAAAATATTCTCTCTCTCCCCCTCTCTCTGCCCCTTTCCCACTCATATGCACGCACTCTCTCTCAAAATAAATAAATAAACATTAAAAAAAGAGAGAGAAGACTAGATGGAGGCTAGCCTATAATTGGTAAAGAAGCAGCAGTCATTCATATCAGGCAGGATAGAAGGCTGTTTAGTAATTTCTGTGGTTTGCACAATGTTTGTTGCAGACATGATTACGGAGTGGCCTTTTTTTATGGTCCTTCACGGTCATGGTCACAAAGTGGCCTTGCCTGATGTTGACGTTCTATGAAATTGTTGATGTGCAACAGGAGAGCCCCAAGGCCTAGCTGACAGTACCAGGCCAATTTCCGGAGGTCAAGAGCTGCTTTTCTCTTTCTCAATACATTTCAGAAGAAAAATATAATTACCTTTGTGTTTTTTCTCAGAGTCGTATAACATGGAGATAGTAAAGTGACAGACTGGACGAAATTTTCGAGATGAAGCACATAATCTTCCAAAATGGCAATATTTGTGGGTTAGGCAGAGAGAGCAAAACCCGTGTCGCTGGTGTGACCTTTACAAATTTACAAACGTGATCACGTTTCGTTTAATAAGTTGAGTCCATGTTAGCAAGGAGTTTCCATACTCGTCTTCCTCAAAAATGTCCAATAATGGCAAGTACAGATTCAACCCGAGCGCGGAGCTTTGTGGGTCCATCCTCTTCCAGGAATCAAGTGAACACTGGACTCTGATAAGTCGGTTGCCTCCGTTTGAGTCCACAGGTATCACCATTGAAGACCGGTTTTGCAGTTTGATGGACGATGTTGGGATGCCCTTGCTGGTCTGATCGATGGCTGTGTTGATCGCGGAAGTGCCATACACTGGGCACTAGGTTATAGCTGGTCTTGTTTTGTTTTGTTTTGTTTTTCAGCTTCTCGGTGTCTCTTTGCGGGGCTACAGTTCCCAGATGTGGGTTAGGCAGCCAGGGTGCCAGCAAGCTGGAGAGATGCCTGGCTGCAGAGTACTAGCTGAGACCTGAGACCCAAGAAGTGAATTCAGTGCCCGGGGTAGTGTCAGGACACGCCAGTTCTTTTTTCTTTTCCTTTTCCTGAGAGAAGAGATGTGGACTTCTGCATCAAGTAGCTTTGCTTTAATTTCCAGCATAGTAACATATGAGCTGTGTATCCTTAGATAAGTTAGTCTCTCTGAGCCTTTTCTCATCTGTTAAGACTAGGAGTAACAGTGGCCTTGCGCTTTCCGCTTCCTTTGTATATGGCATCTTCCTTCACATAGCAAGCCTCTCCTTTTCCTCCCCTTTCCACTTAATGGGAATCCTACCCATCCTTGAAGACCAAGTTCCAGTTGCTGTTTCCTCAGTGGCTCCAACCTACTGTGATCTCTGCTCCTTTTGAGCTTTTTATAGTAAACAGATACTCGACGTACTGCTCAGTTGGCACTTATCAGTCCCTTCCTTTGTAGAACATTATTCTTACGGAGAGAGAAAAGAGCCAAAGAGGTAGGTTTAGAATAAACTGTTTTGTTTATTTTTGCACCAACTTTCTGGTTCAGGTCTCCTCTTTCTGCATCCTTTTCTTTTTATTTTCTTAAGAGTTTATTTTTAAGAAATCTCTACCCCCAACGTGGGGCTCAAATTCATGACACCGAGACCAAGAGTCCACATACTCCTCTGACTGAGCCAGCCAGGCATAACCTCCTCCTGCATTCTTGATCTCTCAGCAGTAAAACATATTGCCCTGGTACTTCTTAGATATTCCACTGTGAGTTCTCATTGTAGTTTGAATGGGGGGGTGGGGGGGGAAGAGGCAAAAATGCCATTGGATGCTGCTTCTCCACCAGGGGTGTCAGGCTTCTCACTTTCCTGGCCATTCCCCTCACCTCCCACTAGATTAGGAGAGCTATACGCTTTCCCTCTAATGACTGAGATCAGCTCCACCATTGCTGCCAAATGACAAAACGTCAGGCGAATTTCTCGCCAGTTGTTGGAACCATCTGGCTAACACGGGACCCAAGCTAAACTTAAATCGTTTCACCCCTGCTGGTCTCCAGCAAGAACTTTCTCCAAATTGCTCCTGACGCTGCAACCAACGGTGTTTTCTTGCTCCCGAATCTTTGGCCAGGCCCTGCAGTGATCTAAAATGGTCATCTGGAAGCTCTACTCCATTTCAAAGCCGATCCCCAGCCTACAAAGAGCTTATTCACTCTGGCTCTGTGTCTGGCCCTACCCCACTTCTGTCTGGGATTGTGTCGTACCATTAGCTTGGAATAATTTTTTATTATTATTAAAAATGTTTTTCTACCTCTTGACCCCCTTCACCCCTTTCTCTCATCCCCCACCTCTCGCCTCTGCCAACCACCAGTCTGTTTTCTGTATCAGTGAGCTTGTTTTAGTTATTTAGTTTTTCAGATTCTACCTATAAGAAGGATCATATGGTATTTTTCTTTCTCTGCCTGACTTAACTTCACTTGGCATGATGCCCTTGAGGTTCATCCATATCATCACAAACGGCAAGATTTCATTCTTTTTTGTGGCTGAACAATATTCATTGTATGTGGATATATGCCCCAATTTCTTCATCCATTCATTCATCAGTGTACCCTTAGGTTACTTCCGTATCTTGGCTATTATAAGTAATCCTGCAGAGAACATGGTGGCGTGTATATCTTTTCAAGTTGGTGCTTTTATTTTCTTCAGATAAATACCTGAAGTGGAATTACTGGATCATATGACAGTTCTATTTTTAACTTTTTGAGAAACCTCCGTACTATGTTTCATAATGGCTGCACCAATTTACATCCCCACCGACAGTGCACAAGTGTTTCCTTTTCTCTACGTCTTTGCCAACACTTGTTATTTCTTGTCTTTTTGGTAATAGCTATTCTGACAAGTGTGAAGGGCCATCTCATTGTGGTTTTGACTTGTATTTCCTTGATGATTAATAATGTTGAGCATCTTTTCATGTACTTGTTGGTCATACATGTCTTCTCTGAAAAAGTTTATTCAGATCTTCTGCCCATTTTTAATTGGATTGTGGGGTGGTTCTTTTTTTGCTATTGTTTATGAGTTCTTTGTGTGTTTATCAAATATATAATATGCAAATATTTTCTCCCATTCAATAGGTTGTCTTTTAATTTTGTTGATGGTTTCCTTTGTTGTACAAAAGCTTTTTAATTGGATGTAGTCTCCAATTTTATTTAATTTTGTAGTCTCCAAATTTATTTTTGCTTTTGTTGCTTTTGCTTTTGGTGTCACATCCAAAAAAATTATTGCCAAGATCTATGTCAGGGAGTTTACTGCCTATGTTTTCTTCTGGGAGTTTATGGTTTTAGGTCTAAAGTTCAAGTCTTTTAATCGATTTTGAGTTGATTTTTGTGTGTGGTGTAAGAAAGTGGTCCAATTTTCCCAGAATCATTTATTGAAGACACTATCCTCTCCCCATTGTATATTCTTGGCTCCTTTGTCATAAGTTAATCAACCATATATGTATGGGTTTATTTCTGAGCTCTTAATTGTGTCTATTGATCTATGTATCTGTTTTTATGCCAATATGTTTTAATTGCTATAGCTTTGTAATATAGTTTGGAATCAAGGAGCATAATGCCTCCAGGTATGTTCTTCTTCTTTCCCAAGATTGTTTTGGCTATTCAGGGTCTTTTGGTTCCATACAAATTTCAAGATTATTTGTTCTATTTCCATGAACAATGCCACTGGAATTTTGATAGGGATTGCACTGAATATGTACATTGCTTTGATCGGTATGGACATTTTAACAATATTGATTCTTCCAATCCATGAGCACAGAATATCTTTCCATTTTTTTGTGTCTTCTTCAATTTCTTTCATTAGTGTCTTGTGGTTTCCAACATACAGGTCCTTCACCTTCCTGGTTGAATTTATTCCTAGGTATTTTATTCTTTTGATGCAATTGCAAATGGGATTGTTTTGTTAACTTTTCTTTTTAATAGCTCATTATTTGTGTATAGAAATGCAACAGATTTTTGTGTTATTGATTTTGTATCCTACAACTTTACTGAGTTTATTAGTTCTATCAATCTGCAAATCTATTCATCTGCAAATAATGATGGTTTTACTTCTGTTTTTCCAATTTGGATACCTTTTATTTCTTTTTCTTGCCTAACTGCTCTGACTAGGACTTCCCACACTATGTTAAAATGAGGAGAGGGGGCATCCTTGTCTTCTTTTTGATGTTAGAGGAAAAGCTTTAGGCTTTTCACCATTGAGTATGATATTAGCTGTGGGCTTATCATATATGGCCTTATTATGTTGAGGTACATTCCTTTTGTATTCACTTTGTTGAGAGTTTTTATCATAAGTGGATGTTGAATTTTGATAAAATTTTCTACACTTTTTCTACTTCCATTGAGATGATCATATGATTTTTATCTTTCATTTTGTTATTGTTATGTGTCACACTGATTTGCAGAAGATAAACCATTGTTACATCCTTGAGATAAATTACATTGATCAGGGTCGGGTGTGTGATCCTTTTAATGCAATGCATTGTTGAATTTGGTTAGCTAATATATTATTAAGAATTTTTGCATCTATATTCATGTTCTTGTGGCATCCTTGTCTGGTTCTGGTGTCGAGGTAATGCTGGCTTCATAAAATTAGTTTGGAAGTGTTCCCTCCTCTTCTATGGAATTGACTCCTGGTTCAGGTTCATTATGGCAACATAGGAAGATCCTGAACTGACCTCCACCCACAGACACACTACATACGGAACAACTCCTCTTTATTTATTTATTTATTTATTTATTTATTTATTTATTTATTTATTTTTTAATATATGAAATTTATTGTCAAATTGGTTTCCATACAACACCCAGTGCTCATCCCAAAAGGTGCCCTCCTCAATACCCATCACCCACCCTCCCCTCCCTCCCACCCCCCATCAACCCTCAGTTTGTTCTCAGTTTTTAACAGTCTCTTATGTTTTGGCTCTCTCCCACTCTAACCTCTTTTTTTTTTTTTTCCTTCCCTTCCCCCATGGGTTTCTGTTAAGTTTCTTAGGATCCACATAAGAGTGAAAACATATGGTATCTGTCTTTCTCTGTATGGCTTATTTCACTTAGCATCACACTCTCCAGTTCCATCCACGTTGCTACAAAAGGCCATATTTCATTCTTTCTCACTGCCACGTAGTATTCCATTGTGTATATAAACCACAATTTCTTTATCCATTCATCAGTTGATGGACATTTAGGCTCTTTCCATAATTTAGCTATTGTTGAGAGTGCTGCTATAAACATTGGGGTACAAGTGCCCCTATGCATCAGTACTCCTGTATCCCTTGGGTAAATTCCTAGCAGTGCTATTGCTGGGTCATAGGGTAGGTCTATTATTAATTTTCTGAGGAACCTCCACACTGCTTTCCAGAGCAGCTGCACCAATTTGCATTCCCATCAACAGTGCAAGAGGGTTCCCGTTTCTCCACATCCTCTCCAGCATCTATAGTCTCCTGATTTGTTCATTTTGGCCACTCTGACTGGCGTGAGGTGATATCTGAGTGTGGTTTTGATTTGTATTTCCCTGATAAGGAGCGACGTTGAACATCTTTTCATGTGCCTATTGGCCATCCATATGTCTTCTTTAGAGAAGTGTCTTTTCATGTTTTCTGCCCATTTCTTCACTGGGTTATTTGTTTTTCGGGTGTAGAGTTTGGTGAGCTCTTTATAGATTTTGGATACTAGCCCTTTGTCTGATATGTCATTTGCAAATATCTTTTCCCATTCTGTTGGTTGCCTTTTAGTTTTGTTGGTTGTTTCCTTTGCTGTGCAGAAGCTTTTTATTTTCATAAGGTCCCAGTAATTCACTTTTGCTTTTAATTCCCTTGCCTTTGGGGATGTGTCGAGTAAGAGATTGCTACGGCTGAAGTCAGAGAGGTCTTTTCCTGCTTTCTCCTCTAAGGTTTTGATGGTTTCCTGTCTCACATTCAGGTCCTTTATCCATTTTGAGTTTATTTTTGTGAATGGTGTGAGAAAGTGGTCTAGTTTCAACCTTCTGCATGTTGCTGTCCAGTTCTCCCAGCACCATTTGTTAAAGAGACTGTCTTTTTTGGGGCGCCTGGGTGGCGCAGTCAGTTAAGCGTCCGACTTCAGCCAGGTCACGATCTCGCGGTCCGTGAGTTCGAGCCCCGCGTCAGGCTCTGGGCTGATGACCCAGAGCCTGGAGCCTGTTTCCGATTCTGTGTCTCCCTCTCTCTCTGCCCCTCCCCCATTCATGCTCTGTCTCTCTCTGTCCCAAAAATAAATAAACGTTGAAAAAAAAAAAAAAAGAGACTGTCTTTTTTCCATTGGATGTTCTTTCCTGCTTTGTCAAAGATGAGTTGGCCATACGTTTGTGGGTCTAGTTCTGGGGTTTCTATTCTATTCCATTGGTCTATGTGTCTGTTTTTGTGCCAATACCATGCTGTCTTGATGATGACAGCTTTGTAGTAGAGGCTAAAGTCTGGGATTGTGATGCCTCCTGCTTTGGTCTTCTTCTTCAAAATTACTTTGGCTATTCGGGGCCTTTTGTGGTTCCATATGAATTTTAGGATGGCTTGTTCTAGTTTCGAGAAGAATGCTGGTGCAATTTTGATTGGGATTGCATTGAATGTGTAGATAGCTTTGGGTAGTATTGACATTTTGATAATATTTATTCTTCCAATCCATGAGCAGGGAATGTCTTTCCATTTCTTTAAATCTTCTTCAATTACCTTCATAAGCTTTCTATAGTTTTCAGCATACAGATCCTTTACATCTTTGGTTAGATTTATTCCTAGGTATTTTATGCTTCTTGGTGCAATTGTGAATGGGATCAGTTTCTTTATTTGTCTTTCTGTTGCTTCATTGTTAGTGTATAAGAATGCAACTGATTTCTGTACATTGATTTTGTATCCTGCAACTTTGCTGAATTCATGTATCAGTTCTAGCAGACTTTTGGTGGAGTCTATCGGATTTTCCATGTATAATATCATGTCATCTGCAAAAAGCGAAAGCTTGACTTCATCTTTGCCAATTTTGATGCCTTTGATTTCCTTTTGTTGTCTGATTGCTGATGCTAGCACTTCCAGCACTATGTTAAACAACAGCGGTGAGAGTGGGCATCCCTGTCGTGTTCCTGATCTCAGGGAAAAAGCTCTCAGTTTTTCCCCATTGAGGATGATGTTAGCTGTGGGCTTTTCATAAATGGCTTTTATGATCTTTAAGTATATTCCTTCTATCCCGACTTTCTCAAGGGTTTTTATTAAGAAAGGGTGCTGGGGGGCGCCTGGGTGGCGCAGTCGGTTAAGCGTCCGACTTCAGCCAGGTCACGATCTTGCGGTCTGTGAGTTCGAGCCCCGCGTCGGGCTCTGGGCTGATGGCTCAGAGCCTGGAGCCTGTTTCCGATTCTGTGTCTCCCTCTCTCTGCCCCTCCCCCGTTCATGTTCTGTCTCTCTCTGTCCCAAAAATAAATAAACGTTGAAAAAAAAAAATTAAAAAAAAAAAAAAAGAAAGGGTGCTGGATTTTGTCAAAGGCCTTTTCTGCATCAATTGACAGGATCATATGGTTCTTCTCTTTTTTTTTTGTTAATGTGATGTATCACGTCGATGGATTTGCGAATGTTGAACCAGCCCTGCATCCCAGGAATGAATCCCACTTGATCATGGTGAATAATTCTTTTTATATGCCGTTGAATTCGATTTGCTAGTATCTTATTGAGAATTTTTGCATCCCTATTCATCAGGGATATTGGCCTGTAGTTCTCTTTTTTTACTGGGTCTCTGTCTGGTTTAGGAATCAAAGTAATACTGGCTTCATAGAATGAGTCTGGAAGTTTTCCTTCCCTTTCTATTTCTTGGAATAGCTTGAGAAGGATAGGTATTATCTCTGCTTTAAACGTCTGGTAGAACTCCCCTGGGAAGCCATCTGGTCCTGGACTCTTATTTGTTGGGAGATTTTTGATAACCGATTCAATTTCTTCACTGGTTATGGGTCTGTTCAAGCTTTCTATTTCCTCCTGATTGAGTTTTGGAAGAGTGTGGGTGTTTAGGAATTTGTCCATTTCTTCCAGGTTGTCCCATTTGTTGGCATATAATTTTTCATAGTATTCCCTGATAATTGTTTGTATCTCTGAGGGATTGGTTGTAATAATTCCATTTTCATTCATGATTTTATCTATTTGGGTCATCTCCCTTTTCTTTTTGAGAAGCCTGGCTAGAGGTTTGTCAATTTTGTTTATTTTTTCAAAAAACCAACCCTTGGTTTCGTTGATCTGCTCTACAGCTTTTTTAGATTCTATATTGTTTATTTCTGCTCTGATCTTTATTATTTCTCTTCTTCTGCTGGGTTTAGGCTGCCTTTGCTGTTCTGCTTCTACTTCCTTTAGGTGTGCTGTTAGATTTTGTATTTGGGATTTTTCTTGTTTCTTGAGATAGGCCTGGATTGCAATGTATTTTCCTCTCAAGACTGCCTTCGCTGCGTCCTAAAGCGTTTGGATTGTTGTATTTTCATTTTTGTTTGTTTCCATATATTTTTTAATTTCTTCTCTAATTGCCTGGTTGACCCACTCATTCGTTAGTAGGGTGTTCTTTAACCTCCATGCTTTTGGAGGTTTTCCAGACTTTTTCCTGTGGTTGATTTCAAGCTTGTGTGTGCCTTTCATTGTGGTCTGAAAGTATGCATGGTATAATTTCTTTTTTTTTTTTTTTTTAATAAAATTTTTTTTTTCAACGTTTATTTATTTTTGGGACAGAGAGAGACAGAGCATGAACGGGCGAGGGGCAGAGAGAGAGGGAGACACAGAATCGGAAACAGGCTCCAGGCTCTGAGCCATCAGCCCAGAGCCCGACGCGGGGCTCGAACTCACGGACCGCGAGATCGCGACCTGGCTGAAGTCGGACGCTTAACCGACTGCGCCACCCAGGCGCCCCTGCATGGTATAATTTCAATTCTTGTAAACTTATGAAGGGTTGTTTTGTGACCCAGTATATGATCTATCTTGGAGAAGGTTCCATGTGCACTTGAGAAGAAAGTATATTCTGTTGCTTTGGGATGCAGAGTTCTAAATATATCTGTCAAGTCCATCTGATCCAATGTATCATTCAGGGCCCTTGTTTCTTTATTGACCGTGTGTCTAGATGATCTATCCATTTCTGTAAGTGGGGTGTTAAAGTCCCCTGCAATTACCACATTCTTATCAATAAGGTTCCTTATGTTTATGAGTAATTGTTTTATATATTTGGGGGCTCCGGTATTCGGCGCATAGACATTTATAATTGTTAGCTTTTCCTGATGGATAGACCCTGTAATTATTATATAATGCCCTTCTTCATCTCTTGTTACAGCCTTTAATTTAAAGTCTAGTTTGTCTGATATAAGTATGGCTACTCCAGCTTTCTTTTGGCTTCCAGTAGCATGATAAATAGTTCTCCATCCCCTCACTCTCAATCTAAAGGTGTCCTCAGATCTAAAATGAGTCTCTTGTAGACAGCAAATAGATGGGTCTTGTTTTTTTATCCATTCTGATACCCTATGTCTTTTGGTTGGCGCATTTAATCCATTTACATTCAGTGTTATTATAGAAAGATACGGGTTTAGAGTCATTGTGATGTCTGTATGTTTTATGCTTGTATTGATGTCTCTTGTACTTTGTCTCACAGGATCCCCCTTAGGATCTCTTGTAGGGCTGGTTTAGTGGTGACGAATTCCTTCAGTTTTTGTTTGTTTGGGAAGACCTTTATCTCTCCTTCTATTCTAAATGACAGACTTGCTGGATAAAGGATTCTCGGCTGCATATTTTTTCTGTCTAGCACACTGAAAATCTCGTGCCAATTCTTTCTGGCCTGCCAAGTTTCAAAAGAGAGATCAGTCACGAGTCTTATAGGTCTCCCTTTATATGTGAGGGCACGTTTACCCCTTGCTGCTTTCAGAATTTTCTCTTTATCCTTGTATTTTGCCAGTTTCACTATGATATGTTGTGCAGAAGATCGATTCAAGTTATGTCTGAAGGGAGTTCTCTGTGCCTCTTGGATTTCAATGCCTTTTTCCTTCCCCAGTTCCTGGAAGTTCTCAGCTAATTTCTTCAAGTACCCCTTCAGCACCTTTCCCTCTCTCTTCCTCCTCTGGGATACCAATTATGCGTATATTATTTCTTTTTAGTGTATCACTTAGTTCTCTAATTTTCCCCTCATACTCCTGGATTTTTTTATCTCTCTTTTTCTCAGCTTCCTCTTTTTCCATAACTTTATCTTCTAGTTCACCTATTCTCTCCTTTGCCTCTTCAATCCGAGCTGTCGTCGTTTCCATTTTGTTTTGCATTTCGTTTAAAGCGCTTTTCAGCTCCTCGTGACTGTTCCTTAGTCCCTTGATCTCTGTAGCAAGAGATTCTCTGCTGTCCTCTATACTGTTTTCAAGCCCAGCGATTAATTTTATGACTATTATTCTAAATTCACTTTCTGTTATATTATTTAAATCCTTTTTGATCAGTTCATTAGCTGTTGTTATTTCCTGGAGATTCTTCTGAGGGGAATTCTTCCGTTTGGTCATTTTGGATAGTCCCTGGCATGGTGAGGACCTGCAGGGCACTTCCCCTGTGCTGTGGTGTATAACTGGAGTTGGTGGGCGGAGCCGCAGTCAGTCCTGATGTCTGCCCCCAGCCCACCGCTGTGTCCACAGTCAGACTGGTGTGTGCCTTCTCTTCCCCTCTCCTAGGGGTGGGATTCACTGTGGGGTGGGGTGGCCTGTCTGGGCTACTTGCACACTGCCAGGCTTGTGGTGCTGGGGATCTGGCGTATTAGCTGGGGTGGGTAGGCAAGGCGCACGGGGACAGGAGGGGCAGGCTTAGCTCGCTTCTCCTTAGGTGATCCACTTCAGGAGGGGCCCTGTGGCAGCGGGAGGGAGTCAGATCCGCTGCGGGAGATTTGGCTCCACAGAAGCACAGAGTTGGGTGTTTGCGCGGAGCGAGCAAGTTCCCTGGCAGGAACCGGTTCCCTTTGGGATTTTGGCTGGGGGATGGGCGGGGGAGATGGCACTGGCGAGCGCCTTTGTTCCCCGCCAAGCTGAGCTCTGTCCTCCGGGGGCTCAGCAACTCTCCCTCCCTTTGTCCTCCAGCCTTCCCGCTTTCCGAGCAGAGCTGTTAACTTATGACCTCCCAGACGCTAAGTCGCGCTTACTGTCGGAACACACTCCGTCCAGCCCCTCCGCTTTTGCCAGCCAGACTCGGGGGCTCTGCTTGGCCGGCAGGCTGCCCCTCCACCCCGGCTCCCTCCCGCCAGTCCGTGGAGCGCGCACCACCTGGCCGCCCTTCCTACCCTCTTCCGTGGGCCTCTTGTCTGCGCTTGGCTCCGGAGACTCCGTTCTGCTAATCCTCTGGTG
Organism: Puma concolor; assembly: GCF_028749965.1. Lineage (NCBI taxonomy): Eukaryota > Metazoa > Chordata > Mammalia > Carnivora > Felidae > Puma > Puma concolor. The sequence goes on from NC_141674.1 coordinate 81,350,846, forward strand.
GTTTTCTGGGTTATTTAGGCAGGTGTAGGTGGAATCTAAGTGATCAGCAGGACGCGCAGTGAGCCCAGCATCCTCTTACGCCGCCATCTTCTTCCCCTCTGTCCGGAACAATTCCTCTTTAAAGAACCTAAAGTGTGACTGAGTGATGACTACATTTTGGGCAAATGAGAAGAAAACCACACTGAAGCAGATAAGAAAGGCTGGGACACAATCTCACCATAAATCCCTCCTCAGCATGTTGACCCACAACCAGGACAAAATTCAAAGCCTGGAAACCTCTTCACTCCAAAAAACAAGGGGTTTATACCCCATATCAGTCAATTTAACTTTTAAGATCTGCACAGGAGAAATGAGCCCCCAGAACATCTAACTTTGGAAACCAATGGGACTCATGTCTCAATGCCTACAAGACTGAAGTGATATAAGAAATAGCTCTTAAAGGGCCAGCCCCGCCCGGCCCAGCTCAGAGGCAGCTGATCGCACCCAGGCTTAAAACGAAGAAGGCTCATATGAAAGCATCTGCTTGAAGGTCAGTCACCTAACTTAACACACACATGTAGGAGCCTGCTGGAGCATCCTCTGGGATGGACTCTAGCAGGTACCACCTTTGCCCTATCCCTTTGCCATGCTCCAGAGCACTCGCATCTTCTGGAAGGGAGCTTTTTTGCGGCTGCAGCCTGGGGGATGCCTTGGCTACCTGGCTCTGGAAGTCAGCGGAGCTTGTGTTCTTGCTCCCATGGGATTATAATTATTGGTGTCACCCAGAAAGGAGCTCATACACCTTTCTGGTACCCCAATTTTTGCAGATGCCACCATGACACTTCTATATCACCTGGCTCTGGTGGCCTGGGGGGCTTGTGCTCACAGGTCCCACAGGACTGTAATAAAGGGAGAAAGGATTCTTAAACAGTACTACCCCCAGAGCACAGCAAGACTCAACAGACCCAGGAGCTTGGTCTTTCTGTGAAGGAGGCTTCTTAGCTAATCATCATGGCTGCAGCCTGTGGGGAAGGAGGCTTCTAATTAAACACCCATCTAGTGGCTGACTGTAATTCCTTCCAGAGACTTCAGAGGGTCAGCACTATCTTCACACTCTCCCTGTGCTGTGCTCCAGAGTGCAACTCTCTCCTGGAGGGGAGGGTTACATGCATCTGGTACCCTGGTTTTTGTCTGGTGCCCTGGTTCTTGTGACTGCTACCCAGGCGACACCACCTGATTGCCTGGCTTTCGTGGCTATGGGGGCTTGCATTCCCAGATCCCACAGAACTGTGGCAATCAGAGATAGTTCTTAGTAGGCTACCACCCCCAGGCCCCTGCAGAGAGCAGAGTCTTTGTGCTGACAAAAATCTCTTTTCCTGGTGCGTTCAGCTCTTGGAATCCTTGGTCAATTCTTCTTCTAGCCGACTTTGGTCACAATTCCTTGATGGACCCTTCACAGGTTTTTCTACACTTGAATCATGGAGATTGGAGTATGGGGCCCTGATATCTTCTCTGCAAGAAGGCCCTAGGTTTCTAACAGGGACTGAGTCATCTCCTCCCCAATGACCAGCTCAGCACACCAATGGGAGAGACAGGTTTTGTTAAGACCAAAAAAAAAAAAAAGTCCCTTATTCCAGAATGTTAGGTGTCCACTCACCCTATATTTGCATAACTAAGAGGGTTACTCAAGTGATCCTTCTCCAGATCCAGAAGCTGAAGTTCTATCAAGTTTAAAAAGGCAAAAATAAAAACAGTGGAGGATAGATATCCTGCTATATTAGCAAAGGAGAAGAAAAGTTTAAGAGGAGAACAAGAGAGACTGTGGTAAGGAAATCAGGAGTTTTATAGAGGTGAGTGATTAATAATTTCAGTCTTTATCAGGTTACATAAGTGGAGACTAAAAAGGATTTGGTCTTTGAGTCATTGTTGGGTGGACACATGATTGCACTGGTTTGAAAAATGAATGAGGGTGAAGAGATTAAGTCTGCACATTCCTTATAAGAACCTTGGCTGTGAAAAGGAAGTGAGAAGGGATGATTTTGTATGTATGTGTGTCTGTGGGGAGGTGATATTGGAGCTAGCCTTTCTCAGAATAAAGGCAGCTTCAAGGAATTCCAGCCTCACTTTTATTATCTGCTTCTTTAGAGATTTTGAGTTAACTAAGACCTGGTGTTTCTTGTTACAGGATCCCATTCAGGATACATAACATTTAGTCATCATATCCCTGTGGGCTCCTCTTGGCTCTGACAATGTCTCAGAGTTTCCTAGTTTTAGATGACCTTGACAGGTGGTTTGTTTTTTTTTTTTTTTAAACTAGGCTCCACACCCAACGTGGGGCTTGAATTTATGCCCTTGAGATCCAGAGTCTCATGTTCTACCGACTGAGCTAGCCAGGCACTCCATGACCTTGACAGTTTTGAGGAGTACTGCCCAGGTATTTTTTGTGGAATGTCCCTTGACTGGGTTTTGTCTGGTGCTTTTCTCCTAATTAGACTGGGGTTATGGGTCTCTGAGAGGAAGACCTCAGAATGTCATTTTAATCACATCATATCAAAGGTACATACCATCGACATGACTCATCACTAATGATGTTAAGCTTGATCACCTGGCCAAGGTAATATTTGTCACATTTCTCCACTGTAAAGTTACTTCCCTCCCTCCCCTTCCATACTGTCCTGTTTGGATGGAAGTCACTATGCAAAGCCCCCTCTTAAGGAGTCAGGGGCCAGGTTCCACTTCCTTGAGGGTGGAGTATTTACATAAATTATTGGGAGTTTTTCTGAATAAGAACTTTGTCTCTTCCCTCCCAGATAAGTCAATTCTTAGTCCCCCTGTGAAAGACTCGATGACTTCTTGCCTTCCTTACTGAGATTAAACTCGTAGGATAAAGTTCATCCAGGAAGTTAGCTATTTGATTCATATTTTTCAATACAGATTAACATACTGACATAGCAGAAATTGAGAGCTTTGAAGAAGAGCCTCACAAAAATAATACTGAAAGCGTCTTACTCACATATTTCTGCTAGCCGTTAACATTTCCACAGACCAAGAAAAAAAGTCATTTAATGGGACTGACTTAAAACTGAGTGATTTGAATAACATGAAGTTGAAATACTGTTATCAACGCTTCTGTCATTTAAAATTTTCTAGTTTCTGCATACACAAGACTGTTCAAAAAATTCAAGTTACCGAGTTTCATGTCCTGATAATTAGCATTGATAATGAAAGAGAAACTACAGAGTAAAACTGGTACAGTAAGCAGCCGTACTTCATCTAGACTCTACCACTTACCAGTTGTGACCCACTGCTTCTGTCAGCAAACCTCCATTTCCTCACCTATGAATTAGAAAAAGAAATAATCCCTACATAACAAAATTTTTGAGGATTAAGTTTCTGTCTCTGTGTGTGTGTGTGTGTATATATATATATATATATATATATATATGTGTGTGTGTGTGTGTGTATACATACACACATATATATGAAATATATATATATATTTAATTTTTTATTTAAATTCCAGTTAGTTAAGGGCACCTCTACCCCTCCTCTACTCGCACTCTCTCTCTCTCTTTCAAAAATAAGTAAACATTCCAAAAAAAATTAAAAAACAATAAATTCCAGTTAGTTAATATACAGTGTAATATTCGTTTCAGGTATATGATATGGTGATTCAACGCTTGCATACAACACTCAGTGCTCATTAAGAGAAGCGCACTCCTTAATGCCCATCACCTATTTCACCCATCCCCCAACCCACATCCCCTCTGGTAACCCTCAGTTTGCTCTCTATAGTTAGTCTGTTTCTTGGTTTGCTTCTCTTTCTCTTTTTCCCTTTTCTCATTTGTTTTGTTTCTTAAATTCCACAGATGACTGAATATATTTCAAGATGTATTTGTGACCTATATTTATATATATTTATGCCTCACGTTCATTAGATTGGTCAGGGCCCAGGCTGCATTAGTGTTAAGTATGTTGAACATCTCTGCTGTCAGCTACTGGGGAGACACGCAGAGTCAGCTTCCTGATGGCCCTCACAGCCATTAATTTATGTACTGTTGGAACTAGCAGTGTCATCTGGGCCTGCCCTCACTACATGTAAATAATTAAGACGCCTTGATTCCCGGGGATCCGGAGGTGTGGAGCCAGGGATTGGTTCACCGTGATGGATTTTGAAAGGGAAACCTTGCTCTTGCAGAAGGTATTCTTGCTTTGCCTAAATCAGCAAGGCATGCTGGGAAGCCCTTCCCAGTGTGAGCACAGACAGGTGGACACACATGCCTGTACTCACACCTGAGGTTCTGTCTGTTGGTGTGAACATTGCGGGCAGTGGACATAATGAGTATTCAGTAAAGATAGTTTTGTTCTTTTCCTTGATTTCCTTTTGTTAAAATGTTACCCCAAGCAATGAACACAGGAGGGAAACCAGTCCCTGAATAATTTCCCGAGTATAAGCAAGTTAGATATCATAGAAAGCCATGAAAAATTCCAAGCCATATTTAATACTGAGTTAGGAAATAGCTGCGCCAGGTGATTACAAGACATCACAGGGGCGTCTCCTCAAATACATTGTAAATTGAAGGCAGTTTATTGAATCAATTCCACTTCTGTTGAAAAAAATTTCCTAGTGCTTTTGGAAGAAATACTTAATAATATCAGAATTGTCCAATCACATTCCATGTTTTGTTTTTCCAAGTCAACATTTTGGCCAAAGCATTCAGTTTTTTATTTGTAAAACTGTATCGGTTACCTAAGATTGAATACACACATTTTAATAATTGTAAATCATTTACTAATATATGTTTTTAAAGGTCATCATTTTGGGGAAAAAAGTAATTATCTACTCTGTTTTGGTATTAAAATTTGAAATCAATAGTGCATATGGAAAAGCAAGGACAACTCAGCCTCCTTCTTATTGCCTGATGTTAAAGATCTGACTTCCGTTTCAAGGATGTATGCCACTATTCTGGGGTAGGAATGAGAAATCAGTGCACCATTCCAGAACTTGGCGGTTTTCCTTCCATGAGTCACGAGTCTTGTGGTAAAAAAAAGTATCTTCAGATAGTTCCTGGAGATAAGGTTTTTAACATCATTTTATTCTTCTATATCATCCATTAATATTTTATAGTTAAAAAAAAATTCTTACCACTGAGCGTAACTGTCTTAATTTAATCTTGTTAAGCATATCACTTGAAATATTGAATCTGAATTCTACTAAAAAAAAATACATATTATCAAAGAAATTGGGGGGTGGAACTGGCCATGAAAGCCACTGGATTTACTTACATATAGTGTGACTCATGCAATATCTGGATGTCTTTAATTGGTGCAGGAGCCAAGAATTTTAAAAACCAGAGAAGTTCTTAGAAATCATCTTGTAATTTGCATCTTTTTACAGTTGGGGAAATTGAGTTCTCAGAGTTAAGGAGCTTGTGGTGAAACAGAATGCTACTCTGAGAGAAACTGAGCCCTTTTGGGGTCCTGTGTTCTTTGAGCTGGATTTCCCTGCTCCCTCCTCCACCCCTCGCTGTGCTGATTAGGGCATACAGAGGTCCCCCATTATCTGCGGGCAGACACCTGAAAACGTGGGTAACACTGAACCCTGTATATACCATGTTTTTTCCCACACAGGCGTTTCTATGATAAAATTTAATTTAGGCCCATCAATTGCACTACTAGGCATTTATCCATGGGATACAGGTGTGCTGTTTTGAAGGGACACATGCACCCCTATGTTTATAGCAGCACTACCAATAATAGCCAAAGTATGGAAAGACCCCAAATGTCCATCGATGGATGAATGGATAAAGAAGATGTGGTATATATATATATATATATATATATATATATATATATACACAGTGGACTATTAGCAATCAATAAGAATGAAAGCTTGCCATTTGCAACTACGTGGATGGAACTGGAGGGTATTATGCTAAGTGAAATTAATCAGAGAAAGACAAAAATCATATGACTTCACTCATATGAGGACTTTAAGAGACAAAACAGATGAACATAAGGGAAGGGAAACAAAAATAATATAAAAACAGGGAGGGGGACAAAACAGAAGAGACTCATAAATATGGAGAATAAACTGAGGGTTACTGGAGGGGTTGTGGGAGGGGGGATGGGCTAAATGGGTAAGGGGCACTAAGGAATCCACTCCTGAAATCATTGTTGCACTATATGCTAACTAATTTGGATGTAAAATTTAAAAATAAAGAATAAAATTAAAAAAATTAATTTATAAATTAGGTACAAGAAGAGATTAAAAACAATAATGATATGGGGCATCTGAGTGGCTCAGTTAGTTAAGCTTTTGACTTCAGCTCAAGTCATGATCTCACAGTGCTTGAGTTTGAGCCCTGAGTCAGGCTCTGTGATCACAGCTCAGAGCCTGGAGCCTGTGATTTGGATTCTGTGTCTCCCTCTCTCTCTGCCCCTCCCCAGCTTGCTCGCTCTCTCTCTCTCTCTCTCTCTCTCTCTCTCTCTCACACACACACACACACACACACACTCTCTCTCTCTCAAAAATAAATAAACATTAAAAAAATTTAACAAGCCAATAATGCTAGAACAATTATAATGCTATAACTGTAATAAAAGTTATGTGAATGTGGTCTCTCACCCTCAAAATACCTTGCTGTGTGGAACTCACCCTTCCTGTGATGATGTGAGATGACCAGATGCCTGCGTGAGGACATGCGGTGAGATGAGTGACCTAGACGGGTGATGGGGTGACTACTGACCTCCTGATGATTCGTCAGAAGGAGGATCATCGCTTGTCCACAGCGGTTGACCCAAGTAAGTGAAACTGCGGGAAGCAAAACAGATAAGGGAGCGCTACTCTAGTTTAAGTCCAATAAGAATCAGGTGCCTCTGGGGTCTCAGGCTGTAACCGAAACATTCCTATGCGGGCTCAAGTAAGTCGGTAAGGCTCAGACTTTGGGTTGAAGGTGTGTTAGAAGGAATATTTTATTATCACTAGTAAAATGTGTAAATGTATTAAAACTGTGAATTGTTACAGTAGTGTGCTTTCTGTTGCAGGGGATACAATCCCAAAAAGAACCCGCTAAGGCAAAGAAAGGGTGTTAAGGATGTTAGGATTCTGGGGTATCTCACACAATCGAAGAAGAGCTGCATTGCCAAATCAGGATAAAGTTGTTTTCAAGAACAGCCTGAACAGAACTGAATGCTGCTAGACTCTCATTCTCTCTCTCTCTTCTTTAAGCTTCCACTTGGAACTTCTGGGAATGGTGGAGTAGAGGTGTTACTCTACAATTACAAACTGAACAGAGAACTGGTTCTGAACTCAGGTTTGGGTGCTTGTGGTTCCAAAATCAATACTTGAGAGAGAAGTGATGATGGAAAAGGAAAGATTGTTTTGTTCAGGAAGCTGGCAACTTGAGAAGATAGTGGACTTACGTTACCAAGACAATATTCCCAGTCTGGGGGAAGACAGAAGGCTTTTTTTTTTTTTTTTTTTAAGTTTTATTTATTTATTTTTGAGAAAGGGGAGAGAGGGAGCGAGGGTGGGGAGAGAGAGAGATAATATCCTAAGCAGGCTCCCCACTGTCAGTGCAGAGCCCAACGTGGGGCTCGAACTCATGAACTGAACCATGAGATCATGACCTGAGTTGAAATCAGGAGTCGGAGGCGCTTAACTGACTAAGCCACCCAAGCACCCCAGCCAGAGGGTTTTAAAGGGGGAAGGCATGGAAAAAGGGAGGGGGACTACTGGCAGGAGAAGCAGGTGCCCAGGCAGTGAGTTGTATGTTGACCTGACCCTGAACAGAGTTGGTGGCAGCCATGACAGCTGTCGTCAGACAAATGTAGTCAGACCTTATTTTCTGGCAAAGTCTGGTCCTTCACTCCTCAAGGCCAGTGGTCTGCAAATCTCAAGGAAGGGAAATTAGTTCCGCTATAGACCAAGGAGTGCAAGCAAGCAAGGAGTGCATAAACTTGAAGCAAGTTAACCCTTAAGACTAGTTGGAGTGCTGGGGCTCCTGGCCGGCTCAGTTGATAGAGCATGTGACTCTTGATCTCAGGGTTGTAGGTTGAGCCCCATGTTGGGTGTAGAGATTATTTTTATTAAAAAAAATTTTTTTGGGGCGCCTGGGTGGCGCAGTCGGTTAAGCATCCGACTTCAGCCAGGTCACGATCTCGCGGTCCGTGAGTTCGAGCTCCGCGTCGGGCTCTGGGCTGACGGCTCAGAGCCTGGAGCCTGTTTCCGATTCTGTGTCTCCCTTTCTCTCTCTGCCCCTCCCCTGTTCATGCTCTGTCTCTCTCTGTCCCAAAAAATAAATAAACGTTGAAAAAAAAATTAAAAAAAAATTTTTTTTAATGTTTATTTTTGACACAGAGAGAGAGACAGAGCATGAGCAGGGGAGGGGCAGAGAGAGAGGGAGACACAGAATCCGAAGCAGGCTCCAGGCTCTGAGCTGTCAGCACAAAGCCCAACGCGGGGCTCGAACTCACAGACAGAGAGATCATGACCTGAGCTGAAGTCGGACGCTCAACCGACTGAACCACCCAGGTGCTCCTGGGTGTAGAGATTACTTTTAAAAAATGACTAGTTGGAGTGCTGTTATGGGGGAGAGGTAGGCGAAGAAGTTACTATACAAAGATCAAGAGCTTTGGGGGTCAATCAAAACTAAGTTCAAATTCAGCTTTGCAAATTTACCTATTTAATGGCTCTGAACAGACAGAAGTCAGTTCAGCAATAACTCTCTCTCAGACTTTTTGGGGAGAATTACATATATTGATATACATACGGCACTTAGCGTAACACTGGCCTATAGTAGCTACTCAATAGGGGCGCCTGGGTGGCTCAGTCGGTTGAGCGTCCGACTTCGGCTCAGGTCACGATCTCACGGTCCGTGAGTTCGAGCCCCGCGTCGGGCTCTGGGCTGATGGCTGCTTCCGATTCTGTGTCTCCCTCTCTCTCTGACCCTCCCCCGTTCATGCTCTGTCTCTGTCTCAAAAATAAATAAACGTTAAAAAAAATTAAAAAAAATAAATAAATAAATAGTATTATTGTTATAGATTTAATATTCTTTCTTGCCTGCTCTTTCATCTCTCCCTGGCTGAAAAGCTAACATACAAAAGTTGCAAAGATCAGCTTTAATGGCATCTAAGATGCCATCACTTGTAAGATAAGCCATTATTTTATGCACCATTAAAAAATAAGATATGCTGCCAACTATACTACAGCTCACTTTCTAATCACTTAGAATTTTTCTTTATATACTTCTTGAGAAAGCTTTTTTAGACCTATTTAGACACATTATCAAATACCATTATTGTGCATACATAAAAAGGAAACTATAAGCAAAAAACCGGTTAAAATATTCCTGAAACTCCTTCACATTCTGTGTCTGATGACTGTGAATCAACATATCAAGTCAGAGGCATCCATGCTTGTGTTTTTCCACATGTATCATCCTTTATTCCATCAAGAGCATCAGTGAGATGCATTTCTTTTAAAGAAGTCACTTCCACTAACACTAGTGTTCTAGAGTTTTTCCAAATTGTTAATACCATCCTGCCATTCTGCAAGTTCTGAGACTGCTGCTTTCATGATCTCGTCAGAAATCGTGGGATCAAGGAAAACATCCAAATTAATGCATGTGCAAGCCATATCGATGTCGGCTGCCTGGCCAATAGCCAATGCAAAGTGCCATCAGTGGTATTAAAATTCTCATCTTCAGAGTTGTTAAAATGTGAAAAATATGTGCATCTAAGAATTGAGGTACAAATGGTAGATAGCCCATGTCATTACAGGTCCCTCACTTAGAAAAAAATGTCTCTATAAAATTATTTGAAATAGCTTGCTCCGCACATTAAAAAATATTTGAATAATTCCTCTTTAGTCCATATAAAATGAAGGGTACTTTTATCAATCACATTTTCTTTTTTGTACACCAACAGGGAATGATAGGCTGAATTTTAGGCTAAAAACAACTTGCCCTAAGTGCAGGAATGGTTTTCTTCAGTTCTATTAGCATCCTACTCATGGAGACAAGCTGGTGCCATTTGAAGACACTCAAAACCTGCAGCTTTTTCTTGTCATGATTTGTTCTTATAAAGATCAAGCAGCAGCAAGGCTTAAAGATTTTTAAAAGAACAACTTCGTTCGGTTTTCAAGTTGAGGGCATACTCAGCTCAAACTCAGGAAAAAAAAAAGAATCTTATAAAAGTATTATGAATTTACTAACCTGTCTTCTTCCCCCAGTACTCTTTTTTTTTTTTTAACTGAGATATACTATATATAAAATAAAATGCATAGGTCTAAAAAGGTACAGTTAAAAGGCATAAACTCATGTAACCAGCACCCCAATCAAGAAATAGAACATTTCTGGGGCACCTGGGTGGTTCGGTCGGTTGGGCGTCCTACTCTTGGTTTCAGCTCGGGTCATGATCTCACAGCTTTGTGGGTTTGAGCCCCACATTGGGTGCTGCGCTGCTTGGGATTCTCTCTCTCTTCCTCTCTCTGCCCCTCCTCCACTTGTGCTGTTTCTGTCTCTCTCAAAATAAATAAATAAACTTAAAAAAGAAAAAGAAAAAAAAAGAGAACATTTCTATTATGACAGAAAAGTTCCCTGGGCCCCTCCCCAATCATTAGCTCTGGTCCCCTTCAACGTAACATGGTCTTTTAACTTAACTCACGGTCAACAAAACCATCACGGTCAACAAAATCATGTCAACAAAATCATCACGGTCAACAAAATCATGGTCAACAAAATATTGTTGAAAAAGAAAAGAAAAGAAAAGAAAAGAAAAGAAAAGAAAAGAGAAAGAAGGAAAGAAGGAAGGAAGGAAGGAAGGAAGGAAGGAAGGAAGGAAGGAAAGGAAAGAAAGAAAGGAAAGAAAGAAAGAAAGAAAAGAAAGAAAGAAAGAAAGAAAAGAAAAGAAAAGAAAAGAAAAGAAAAGAAAAGAAAAGAAAAAAAGAAACTTCTTAAGTGATCATGAGTTATAGGGTAAAAAATCTGTTTAGTAACTTAATTTTAATTACTACATCTATGTTGTTATATACAACTAGCCTGTCTTCAAGTGACTTTGTTATTTTTTAAATGATTAATATTAACTGAGTAGTAAATAAAATACATACCCTATTCACACACATAGGTGGAAATATGATATATTTTTAGCCAGGCTGGATCAGGTACCATGTAGTGTCCCATTTCAGTTCAGGACATAAACACTATATAGTTTTACCTACCCTATGAATTCCAGACAGCCCAGCAGTCTCAAAGCTTTATATTGTATATTAGCTGTGATAATTACTTTAAAATTTATTTTTTCTTTGCATATGATAAAGTGAAGTGGCAACTGTGGGAAACTATTATTAAAACATAGAATTACTATAAAGGTGATAATATACTTCTCCCATTCACTTTCCTGTATGAAACTGTTGGGTATTAGTAGGAATAATCCACTCTTTATTGCCCGTTACCTCATCACTCTGAATGTAATCCCAGTAAAGACACAGGTAATAATCTGCTTGCCTAATTGTTGATGTGTATTTACATGTTCAAGGGCTAATAAAATCTGGTGGAAATCGGAGTAGAATAAGAAAAAATGAACTACAGTCTATTTACTTTGACACTCTAACTCTGGGTTCACTCATTCTTGGTTTATTCCACAAATATTGCATGCCTTTTAATGCCAGCCACTGTGCCAATGTTGGAGATACAACCAAAGATAGAATAGCCAGACCAGAACGAAAGACAATTTTGGACAGAGTCAGGGCTCCTAAGTTGTCCACCCAGCAAAGAGTTAATCACTGTCCAGAGAGCTAGGACAAGCACAGTGTCTATTACTCATCTCATGAAAGTCATTCTCTACTGGAGTTACAGACACGTGAGCAATTACAATGCAGTCTCGCAAGTGTGTAAATACGATAAGTGGTGGGCCCTCAACTCAGACTCAGAGGGAGGGGTGCAATTCAGATGTAAAGAATGGGTAAGAATTTACCAGGCAAAGAGGTGGGAAAGTATCTTATGAGAAAGAGAGAGGAGACAGGACGAAGTATTTGGTAATATGATCCCAATAGTAGGAACCCTGGCTATGCTTCTCCTTAAAGTATAAAGTTCCTTTTAAAACTAAAGAAGCTATCAGTGAAGAAATTACTGGCCAATTAAGGTTTCAAACAGCAATGAGAATCACATAGAGCAGGATTTTTATCTGAAACAATAGACCAAGTATTCCAGCTCAACCTTCCTATTCTAAGATCGTTTGTGTATTTCTAAGGGAGACCCTTAAAAGGGTCCCTTCCAAGTGATAAAGGTGCCACAAAGGAATTTTTTTTTTCCTGCTTTCTTGACTTGATTTGTCTCTCCATAGAAAATAGAACAAAACAGAAAAGTGAAAACAGTAGGGAAATACAGAAACCCTACCACAAAGGGACTATTGTCTTGATCCAGATTGTGTTAGAAACACTAGCAGGGGCGCCTGGGTGGCGCAGTCGGTTAAGCGCCCGACTTCAGCCAGGTCACGATCTCGCGGTCCGTGAGTTCGAGCCCCGCGTCGGGCTCTGGGCTGATGGCTCAGAGCCTGGAGCCTGTTTCCAATTCTGTGTCTCCCTCTCTCTCTGCCCCTCCCCCGTTCATGCTCTGTCTCTCTCTGTCCCAAAAATAAATAAACGTTGAAAAAAATTAAAAAAAAAAAAAAAAAAAAAAAAAGAAACACTAGCAAACCAATGCTTCTCTGTTCCAATTGCTGGGAAATACATCACTGTCATTATGAAATTCTTGAGATGCAGGCAGAGAATCTCACCTACTCCCATGATTTCAACAGACTGCAGATTACCAAATGACTTACCTCTCAAAACCTATCACCTGTACTCCACTACAACTTCTGAGAGGTCTGTGTCAAAAACCATTTCCGTGGGACCTGGCATAATACTAGGCACATCGTAATGAGCCCAATAAATGCTTACTGAATGAAAGTAAAGTTTTATCTTCCAGCCATTTTGTACTCCAACTTTCCTCCTTGTAGCCTATGTTGGAGAATGTCTAACATGATGGCCAAACCAGGACTCCTCGGACTTCTCTGAAAGTTCTCAGTTTACCTGGCAGGACGCTTATCGCCTGGTCCCAGGAAAGGTTGGTGCCTCTCCCAAACTGCATTTGGAGCTTCTGGAGGACAGTGACTGCGTCTTATTCAGTCAGGGAATGCCTGAGAGCTCCTAAAGTCACTAGCATATAGTAGGTGCTCCATAACTCTGTTGAATAAGAAATTGTATAAAGAGTTTATACACTTTGCAGTGAGCTTATTTGTATCACGAATACTCACTGAATTCCTAATTTGCTAGGCATTCTTTTAGGCATGGAGGGTACAGAGGTGAACAAGACTGATAAGGCCCCGAGCTTCATGAAATCAAAATTCTCATGGAGACAGACAATCAGCGGGTCGGACTCTGTTTTTGATGTCTGGCTGCTGACAGCTTTCAAGCCCCAGCCCTCCCTTTTCTCTTCTGTTCCACCTCCAGACAACTGGGTAAGAAAGTCTGGGCACTCCCTTCCCTGTTCAGGCCACAGAAACCCCAGGGAGGCACAGGAGAATTCTAACCCCAGACCCACCCCCTAACCACAGTGAACAGCAGAGCCATTTGTCCCTGCCTTCAGTTAGGCCATTTTGAATTGCCCTACTCTTCCCAGAAAGCCTCAGCATGTGAGCAATAAACCCTTTCAGACCCTCCTGGTGCATGTGTGTCCTCATCACTTTGTATATCTGAACCACTTTGGTGGTGCTGGTGGGGCACCGATCCTGTTTTCTGTGGAGCAACCACGAGACACGTGTAAACAAATAAACAAGTTGATTTCATATAATGGTAAATGTTATGGGAAAAATAAAACGAGACAATGAGACAGACAGTGAGGGGTGGTCGCGGTCAAGGGACGGAAAAAGGGTAAATTATGTGTGTGACGACTTAATCTCTTGACTAAAACTCCACTTGATGTGGTGGGGACTGCCAGCTGCCTCCCAATATTTTCCCTTTCTCCATAATAAGGAAGGAATAATAATAATAATGGTTCATTTCTTCCTCTACTTTTCGCCTGATACATGGCCTCTCAGTAAAAATGACATTTTCCAACCTCTCTTTTTGCTGGGAGTGGTCAGGGAACTAGATTCTAGTCAAATAGATTGGACAGAATCCTATTCTCCTGCCCAGATATAGACTTGGTGCTTGGAGTTCCGATGGCCGCCCTGCAGCACAGCACGGCATGCACAGGGGATCAAAGCTGTGCAGGGTAGGGCCACCGAAGGGAAAGACAGTAGGTCCCTACGCTGTGGGGTACCCCAGCGCAGCCTGCCTCCCTCCTCTTGAACCTTTAAGACAAAACCACTTGTCTCTTGTTAAGGGCACTGAAGTTTCAGGTTTTATGCTTTTTCTTAGGAATGAATCCTAAGCCACACATTTGTTGAACACATGTATGTGAACACACGTATGAACTTTAGAACCTGTTATCTTCTTTTCTTTTCCCTTCCCTCCCATTTCCTCCCTTTCTTTTCTGTTCTTTTTTTCCTTATGAGCAGTATGCAAAACTCAAATATCTGACGTATTTTCTATTGAATACATTTTAGAAATTAACTGTTATTGTAGAGAATATAAAATACACGAGAGTAGACAATAAAATACCGAATCCTTCTGCACCAAAACTCTGCCTCACCAATTATTAATCTATGGTCAACTCAGCCACATCCACACTCTAGCTTCTCCCCATCTTCCTACATTATTTTGAAGCAAATCTCAGATCTCATATTATTTCCAAATGAAGTTTTCAGGTCTCTCTGTTGCTTAAAAAGCAGATGAAGCAATATTCTTCTTTTAGAAATAAAGCCAAATTTTAACTCATGTTCTTCTTTACCTCATAAAAAATCATCCTTTCTGTATCATCTTCTGAAGTGTTCCTATTTCCCAGCTCTTTGCTCCTCCTCCACTCCTCTTTTTCTCCCTCATTCCCTTGTTCCCTCCCTCTCTCTGTATCTAATACATCTTTTGCCTATAGGTCCCCCACTTTAAAAAAAAAGGAAATCCAGGTCTAATTTTCCCATAGATGTGGTTCTTTGATCTACCTCCCTCTTTCAATTTTCAACCACAGAGAATCTATTTTGCCAAAATGGCAGAGTTTCCTCATTTATAGTCTCTTTATGAGTCTGAAAGGAAGGATTTTTAAAAAGTCACATAGTCTCCAAACTAACCCCCCCCTTTCCTCATAATAAAAACTGGCTACATTGTAGTACAATGTGAGAAAATATAATTAATAAGAGGAATCCAGTTACAGTAATTGCCAAAGTTAAGTATTGGATGTTATTTTAACTATACAAATTCTAAAACCCTAATGGTACTGAAGACTTGTTTTTATAAATTGATAAGGCATTGTGGACGTGGGCCATGTGGATGTTTTCCCACAAAGCAAGCTGGAACTGTTTTGCTATCACTCATGCATAAGAATCAAGCGTGTTTTTCTTTAAAAAAAATTTTTTTTTCAACGTTTATTTATTTTTGGGACAGAGAGAGACAGAGCATGAACGGGGGAGGGGCAGAGAGAGAGGGAGACATAGAATCGGAAACGGGCTCCAGGCTCTGAGCCATCAGCCCAGAGCCTGACGCGGGGCTCGAACTCACTGACCGCGAGATCGTGACCTGGCTGAAGTCGGACGCTTAACCGACTGCGCCACCCAGGCGCCCCTCAAGCGTGTTTTTCATAGGCAGAGTGTAACCAATCTTTTGGAGTTAAGTACAGATTATCTGGACATGGCAGAGGCAGATCTTGCCACAAAATGGTATAAGAGTCACGGTCAAATTCTCATGGATTTTATTTGCTCTTATTTTGTTATCTTGGTGAAAAATAAACTTGTTGACTTTCACACTGTAACAGAACGAAAAGAGCTATGACCAATCAACACAACTGACTTTGTGTACTTTTGGAAACCTATGGTGTTCCCAAGCGTTACAAACATATTTCTCCTCTGGGAACTTGTGGGAGGTACACCCATTGCTTTCACCTATTGATACTAAACTTTGCACCAATATGGAAAAGTGGTGAAAGAACCTGTAATTGTTGCTCATTGTGTTTACCCAGCTAACCGAAGACTTAAGTCTTTGAGAACAAGGTTCGTTGCTTTCATCTCTATATTTCAAAACACTCAGCTCGTAGGGCCAGACCAGTCAACAGTCCAGATGTGCCCAAGAACGTTTTGTGAAATAAGTAAATACAGAAAAATACAGAAATTCTTTAGACAAAACCAGTAGCACAACTTAACTGAAGTTCAGGTTCATTTAGCATGTTGGCATTTAATGCCTCTTTTGTTCTTTAAGTGTTTCTCTCTCTCTCTCTCTGTCTTTTTAAGTTTTTATTTTAATTCCAGTTAGTTCTTAACAGTGTTATATTAGTTTCAAGTGTACAATCCTCTGGGTGGTTCTTAAAAGCATTTTTACTTGTCTTATAGTTATGATCATTTTCCTTACCACGTCTCATTACTTCAGTATTTAGCTTTTTTGACATGATACTAACGTTTAACCAACCTTTCCTAATACTCTTTTTTTTTTTAATGTTTATTTTTGAGAGGTGGGGAGAGGCAGAGAGAGAGGGAGACAGGATCCAAGGCAGATTCCACAAGGACAGCAGAGGGACGGATGCAAAGCTCAAACTCACAAACCACAAGATCATGACTTGGGCCGAAGTTGGACGTTCAACTGACTGAACCGCCCAGGCGCCCCTCTCCTAATACTCTTAAAATTGTGTGTTCCACTTCTATGCCCAAGTGGGGTTTGACTTAAAATTTCAGATACAGAGTATTTAGATCTACACACTACTCACGATAAAGTGAGTAGAAGTGTTTTCCAAGAGAAGTTAAAGGAACTATCTCCTGGGCTGGTGGTTTTAACTGGAGATGAAAGATTGAAAACTTCTCCCCCTTATGGTCTTGGGAAAACAACTATTTAGAAAAGTTGTATGTATAAATAATATTCTAGCCACCCATACACTGTTTGAGGGAGAGGAAGTGGCAGAGAGAGAGGCAGAGAAAGAGACAGTGATCTAACTAGACATTCATCCACATATCTAGACATTCATTCCACATTTAAATATTTAGAATTTTCAGTAGCCTGTGAATACAAGAAAATTTATTACATTAAGGTAGGCTTTAGATATTTGACATGTAGCTGATATTTTCATAGTGTGAGAAATATCAAGCTGACATTATACTTTCTCTGTGATGATTACTTCCAAATGTCAGAGAGTAGAAACTTATTCATGGGATTTCAGGGCCTTAGGATAGTGTCAATTTAAAAGACATTCACATCGACTTCTTTTTTATTTAAACATGCTAAATGGAGGATGAAAAGCAGGTTAAGAAATCAACAGAGAAAGGAAGAGCAAAGAAGAAACCTATTGACAAGAAAATTTTGAATAGATTGATGTACTCTTACATAAATTTCATGGAATCCTAGCTGACAGCAGCCTTCCTGATTGTCTCCTAATATTTCTGACAACTGGAGTCTTGCTGTTCACATTACTTCACTCATATCACTTACGTTGAATTTGGGAAATTAAAAAAAAAAGATACGAACTATTTGATTTTTTATAGACCACTTTTAATAAGTCAAATAACTAATATTTGTATTTTAATACTGACATTAGACTTTAAAATTAAATAACTTAGTGATATTTTAAATTAACAATTTATTCTTTTGTTCACCAAACTCCTTAGAAACTAGTTATGAACCTACTGCACTGCTGCTATTTTGGAAATAACTCGAAATTTATTTTTAATTTTTTTTCAACGTTTTTTATTTATTTTTGGGACAGAGAGAGACAGAGCATGAACGGGGGAAGGGCAGAGAGAGAGGGAGACACAGAATCGGAAACAGGCTCCAGGCTCTGAGCCATCAGCCCAGAGCCCGACGCGGGGCTCGAACCCACGGACCGCGAGATCGTGACCTGGCTGAAGTAGGACGTTTAACCGACTGCGCCACCCAGGCGCCCCCAGAAATTTAAAGAATTATTATTAAACAAATTGGCCACCTCAGAGATAATTGTGAGTTTAAATAAATCTTTGTCTTTCCAACTATGCATGGCAGTGCTCTTAATTACTTGGGGTCACGGAAATCCCATGGCAGGGCATCCTGTGAAATGCATTTCTCCCGCAGTCTATCTGGTTAGATTTCCTTTCTGTTTTTGGAAGTCAGCATCTTTCCTTTTTAAAATCCCTCTTTAGCAACAGTGGTAATGATGTTGAGGATGGTAACATGGATTCAGAATCTTAAAACCAGTCCCTTTTGTTGTGACTTCTGTAGGTCAGTGACAGGAGTCACTGTGTAGCCATCTAAATTCTCTGATTTATCTTACAAAATGTTATTTCTGATACAAACAAAAATTGTGGAACTTCCAAGAGCTAGACCAGCTACCTCTTGGCGTTGCAAAATTTTAAATTGTTATTTGGAAAAACAAAAGGACAAACCAAACATGCTGACTGATAGAACTATCACAGAGGATCACTGTAATCTTCTTGTTCACTAAATCAAAACTGGAACAAAAGGGATTGATAATTCTAAAAGCCTATTGGTATTGCTCAAATTCTTAAACTGAGGTGCTGTTTTCAAGGATGATCATTACATTATTAAGCTTTAAGAATCACATGTTTTGTAAGCATCGAATATTACAAAATGAATAATACTGAAAAGCCAGCGATTGCTACATTTACACACTTGATTGTACCCCAAAGACCAAGGAGTCTGGGCTATCCCCTGTAAAGGCAGGAGACAAATGGGGAAGGTGAAGACGTTAAGAGGCCTATCCAGGACCACCCCAGTAACATCCGTAGAATGGCAGGACCGGCAGGTCCAGCCCTCTGCTTTTGCCGCGTTGAGAGAAAGAGGTCCCAGGAATCCAGCCCTGTTCCAGAGTCCCAGCGCCAGTACAGCTCAGCACCTGGGGTTGTTACTGCCCCGGGGCCTTTTCCGGGAGTCCCACGCTGCCAGGGTCACTGCAAGCTTCATCAGACAGAGTCTCACCTGCTCTGTTACCTCTCATGTCCCCAACACCTACTTCAATTCTGAGCCGGACGAGGGCTCACCTCCCGGCTGGTCACTTTCCTGCTTATTTTTGTCTCCCTAATCGCCAAAGTTCCTTTCGCCCAGACTGTTCTCTACCCAGGCAGCCTAAGGCCAAGTCTGGGAGGGAATGGTGGGCGTTCAAAGCTAGGGGCTAAAGCTGGGCTAAAGCTAGGGGATCTTGGGCTTTGCCGGGAGGCCTCCTCCCTCTGTCAGGAAAGCAACGGGTGAGCTGCACGATCGCCGCAGGCCTCCGGGAAAAGTACGCCCAGAACGACCGAGCCTCGCGTCGGGAGTCAACCAGCAGGAGCTTGTGGGCGGGACTCCTACCGCCGCCGTCCCCTCGCGGTCCAGCGCGCGGGAGAGGCGCGGGGCGCCCCCCAGTGGCTGCCCAGCCGCACCGCTCGGGGCCGATGGAGGGAGGGGCGGTGGCGGCGGCGGCGGCAGGGGAGGGGCGGCGGCGGCGGCGGCGGCAGCGGCTGCGGGGTGGCCATGGCGGAGTCGGCGCGGGAAGAGCTCTCGGCCCTGGCCGCGATTTTCTGCGGGCCCGGCGAGTGGGAAGTGCTGAGCCACTCAGGTGACTACCCCGCGCTGGAGGGGCCGGGCGCCCTTCCTCCCCACCACCGCGACTGGGCTCCCTGCCCCGGGGCCCGCCCTGGGGGACCCGGCTAGTTGAAGGACGGAACGACCCGCCTCGGGACCGGAGATGTGTGGGAGCTGGCGGGAGAGTGAGGAGCCCCCCGCCTCCGACGTGAACAGTGGCGCGAAGCGCTCGCCGGCCCGCCCCGCCCCACTGGCACCGGCCGAGCGCCGGGCCCTGCTCCCGGAGCGCGCTCCCCCGCGCTTCCCCGGCCGCGCGTATCGACTTTAGATCTCACCTTGGAAAGAGGCCTACCCTGACACCCTCTGCTTAAACCCAGCCGCCCCAAATTGCATTTTGTGCTTTGTAAGCTCTGCATTATTTCCTTCAGGGCATTCGCCATGGTTTTAACTCCATCTGGGCATTCAATGTCCCATCTTACGGGATGGCAGGCACCCTGTGTGTTACGTAATCACAAAACTCCACGGCCCCAGGACAGTGCCAGGCATACGGTAGTCAGTAAATGTGAAATGAATTTTTGAATTCGCCCAGTGCTCTATCCAAACGTTTTCTCGGTCGTGTTTCCAAGTTGATTGCTTTTTTGCTTTTTTCTAGTCCACTGAAAGGTGGCTGTCTGTTGCTCTTGGGGACTCGAACCATCAGCTCACGTGTGCTTATTCCCTGTAAACACTGACAAGGTTTCAAAGACACCGCCCGTGCCCTCTAGGAGCTTACAGTCTAGAAAGGTTCTTTTGGCTATTTTTTGATGATAGTTAAAGCTAATTCTGTCCCTGTCTGTGACTTCTGTTAAGTAAAAACCAAAACTGCAGATTATGAAAAAGTGCAGTGACGCAGATAATTTTCAGTTTTCATTTAGATTTTAAATACATTATGTACATTTTTTGGCATGGGATTCAGCCTTCTGTTATGTTTCAGCAACTATTAAAATTGCCTTTGTGGCCATAACTTGGTTGACCTTTAAGTAGGTAGTCTAAAAATGGTCTGGGTGTTGTGAGAAAGCCATCTAGGACTAAGGTTTCCTGGTATCGTCTGGTGGCCTCTTCACACAGGAAGCCAGAGCTGGGCCTTTTCGTTTATTCTTCCTTGCGTCACCTGTGTTCGTGTGACCACTGCTCTGTTCCAGACACTGTGAAGCAATTCGGATAATGGAGCTTTATAATCCATATGAAGGAATTTACTTGTAGTGTTTTCTTGTCATCCCATTTCTTATTGGATAGCATTCATAATTTCTCATCATCTTACTGTCTCCATGCCTCTTTTTATTGGTAATTACTTCTGTCTGAGGCAGGCTATTTGAGAGATCATCAGTTTTCCTAAGTTCCTTCATTATGACTCAGCTGGGAATAGCCTGGAAAAATGAACATACGGTTTCCCATCACACCTCCAAGAGGATGAAATGGTAGTGGGCTGAGCGTAAGATGCTGCCGACAGGTCAGAGAAAACCCAAAAAAGTCAGCATAGAAAGAAAGCAGTTTCTTAATAGAACACTGTGGGCCCTTTATCTGCTGTTAAATTGAGCATGACTTTCAAGCCATGCCTCCTAATTAATTTAATTCAGTGTTCTGGCATCAATAAGTAATTGAATTATAAAAGAATTCAGTGTAACAACTTAGGACATTTTGTTGCTGAAAGGTTCGTTGGAGAACAGAACAATTCAGTGACTCAAATAGGGATGTTTGATGTTCACAACTGGGAATTCAGGGTAAGGTAAGGACTTCTTTAACAGACCACAATGAACATACAGTGGGCTGCTGGCTGCCATTCTCATAGTCACTGTTAGCTTGGGTTGGAGGATATAAGCTTGATACCAGAATATTCTTAACACCATCACTTCCTTTCTGGCCTCCCCACAAATATGCTGCTTCTTGTTTGCCACTGGAATCAGGAGAACATCATGGGACATTGTGGGTGGGATTGTACTTCCTGTATGAGGTAGCCCAGGAAGGGTTAGGCTGTCAACCCGAGGGTCAACTAAAAGGCCTTGAGATTGAAGAGGCTGAATCACTGGAATCAGTTAAGTTGGCCTAATTTGTGCTGGGAATTTCAGGGAAGTTAAGCACATGGCCTCTTTACAAAGGTTATAGTAAGCTTATAGTAAGAGGCATCAGGTATAACTGTTTCCTTACGGGTACGAATTATGTAAACCCTCACACTCCTGTCTACTAGGCAGGGCTGTGGGTAGACCAAATCAGGAATATTCTGCCCTTCCCTGTACAGTGCAGTCGGGCCAGGTGCCAGATTTAATGGAGTCACCTACCATGTACCTGATACTTCAAGTGCATCGAGAAGTTCACAGATGCTCAGGCTGGTTAAGTAGCCACCTGGCACCAGAATGTATGGACCCTTGCACTGTATCATACTCCTTGATAGTAATGGGGCTGCTGCGTGAGGAAGATAATTCTTAGCAAGGATAACACTTGTGAAAGAGCAATAATGAGCACCCAGAGAAAAGAGATGGGTATGACCCAACTTTTGTTCAGAACGATTGTGAAGGGGAGTGTTGTGCATGTATATGCGTGCACACCGATCAGAGGAGAGTGATACTGTTATAAATCCTCATTTTCCTGATGAGATACTTGAGGGTCACAGATTGTATTGCTGTAGTCGGTGCTCATTATATGTGAAGTTGTATTTCTAGAAATTATCTTGCGGATCAAAAAGTTGTAAAATGGGAGGTATGTAAGACTCAATAGCATATAATATGCTTGCACGGTAGCTTCAGAGTGAATTTTTGTATTCTGCTAACACTCATGTTCAGATTGGATTGGGCCCTCTTGCAAAATGAATCATGACTGTCACCCACTGACCCCTCTAAATCTGCTCAGCTCTGTTTCCTGCTGTTTGTCAGTACTGAGCTCACCTCTGTAAAACCGATTCAGCCTTGAACTTTACTTCTAAAGGATGGGATTGCCACTTTTAGCTTCCCTTATTTTTAGTTTCCCCTTTTCCTTTTTTCTCTAACCACATTTTAAACACCTAAAAACCCAGCTGTAACATAAAAACAAGCACAAGGGGGACGCATGCTTGTGGTGAGCTGCCTGGGAGCAAGAGGAAAGAAAACCCTGTGCAGTGAAGTATCAGAGGATACTGGGGGCCTCTTATCGGTTTTCTGAACAAAGTCTTACTCTGAGGATGTTTAAAAATTGAAAAATAAAAAGCAAGTATAAGGAAAGCCAGTTGTATATGGTTTCTTAATGAGTCTAAATGAATCTTGAAGAACTTCTGTTAGATTGTTTACACTTTCCGATGTCTTCTGTTATTGGACAGCATTTATTAAGTTTCTCTTGTGTGACTGTGAAGTAGGGGAAAGCCTTAAAAGTAACATTGCTGTGGAATTTCGTGTTCAGTTTTTCTAGTTTGAATTTCTGTTGTTTGGAGTGTGGTTAGGTATATAATTTCTTTCATGTATTTGTAAGGAAGAATAAGGTTTGAAACCTATTTTAGTTTGTGTTTTACTTATGAAATTGATACACTTATTATAAGGCAGAGTGACTTATTTAAAAAAAAAAAAAAAAGGGGCGCCTGGGTGGCGCAGTCGGTTAAGCGTCCGACTTCAGCCAGGTCACGATCTCGCGGTCCGTGAGTTCGAGCCCCGCATCGGGCTCTGGGCTGATGGCTCAGAGCCTGGAGCCTGTTTCTGATTCTGTGTCTCCCTCTCTCTCTGCCCCTCCCCCGTTCATGCTCTGTCTCTCTCTGTCCCAAAAATAAATAAACGTTGAAAAAAAAAAAAAATTAAAAAAAAAAAAAAAAAGACTAGGGAATTTGTTAATTCTCAACCAGAGGCAAGACCTACATGTTTTGGTGGGTTCTTTAGATTAAAATCGTTTTGGGACTTAGGAAAATTTTGGTTTTCTAGGGCAAGCATAAGTTTTCTAGGGCATAGGTGTTTATTGACAATGATGAATTTGTGAGTTAAACTTAATAACGAGTTTTTTGAGGCCAGGGAATGGCAGAGCTTAGCATTAGATTTAGAGCAGGATTATTTTTCTGTTAATCGCTGTTTCTAAGCTGTTAATAATCTTAAAGCAGATAGAGACAACTTTGTTTTTTGAATCTCTTTTTTTAACGAAAAAATCAGATTGACAGTACATGTGGTTACATGAAAAATTCTGACTTGAGAGACACCCAGTTTAGTTGCATGTACAAACCAAGGCAGATATGAAATGGAGGGGTAATATGCATACTTCTAGAGTTTTGGGAAGAAAACGAGTTTTTAAAAGAATATGTACCTTTATTATATCAGCAGAGTGGTGTATGTTATTGGGCTTTTCGTTTTCCTGCAGCGATAATATCATTTTGTGTAATTTTAGTTTGCAGCCCCAGTGTGTGTGTGTGTGTGTGTGTGTGTGTGTGTGTGTGTGTGTGTGTTGGCAGGGGGGAATGGGCAGGGAGTCACTGTCACCAAGAAGACCAATTAGGAAGAATGTTAATCTTTCCAGTTTTTGAATGACTCAAAGCAATTTTCCTTCTAAACATACACCCAATAATTTTACAATTTTCTAAGACAAAAGTCAGGATTTCTCCCATTGCTTTTCTTTTTGCTGACTGGGACCAGCAGAAAATTACTAGGAGAGGAAAATGAAAATTGGTAAGGATTTGAATGGCCAGCTCAGTAGCCTTTTCATACTTTCTCCCTGGACTGCTTGTTTCTGTCAGTTGGTTATCTGCACTGGGGAGGAACAGGTGGGTACTTATATGACAGAGATTGGAGAACACTGTGGGTTTCAGAGTTTTGTCAGAAAGAGATCCTGGCTCGAACGGAAAAGCTTGCTTTGTGGGCACAGGTATAGTATTAGTTTCCTGTGGCAATTGTAACAAATTTCTGAAAATGTGCTGGCTTAAAACACATATTTGCTTTTATAGTCCCAGAGGTCAGAAGCCTGAAATCACTTTCACTGGGCTAAAATCAAGTGGTCAGCAGGGCTGTGTTCCCACTGGGGACTCTGAGGGTGAATCCATTTCTTTGCCTCTTCCAGCTTCTATAGCTGCATTTCTTGCACCCCTTGGCTCATGGTCCTCCTCTGTCTTCAAAGCTGACATCATGGCACCTGGCTTCAGTGACTATATTGCCTTCTGTGGTACAATCTCCCTCTTCCTTACTCTTATAAGGACACTTGTGTTATATTTTGCACCTGTCTCGGGGTCGTTAACCTAATCACATCTGCAAAGGCCCTTTTGCCATGTTCTGGGGATCAGAACACATGCATCGTTGGACCATTGTTCAGTCTCGCACAGGTAGCAGTGACTTCTGCACCTGTGAGACCCATGGTGACGAGCTAGCCACATAATGCTTACAGCTGTGTAACTGTAAAATGAAAAAGTTTCTTATAACTTGTAAAATTACTTCTTGGTTGTTGTCTAAAAAGAAAATTGAGATATTCCAGTGTGAAGAAAATAGTTCATTTGGTTCAACTGTAGTAATTCTGGTATGAGAGTACCACAAAATAAGTTCAAAGTACCATGGGAATCATAAGACAGATTTTAGGTGAATATTTGTTGACTGATGAATGTATGAAGATCTTCAAAAGTTAAGCTTCCCCTCGAGAGAAAAATTGGGCTCCCTAGAGGTTTTCTGGAGAGTTTATTCACCCTAATGGTTATACGTTGCCTGTAGGTGTATTTATAATGCCCATTTCACATAGTGAAGTGTACTGATCTGACATATACGGACCCTATTTAATAATAAAATATTTTAAAAATGAGGAACTGGCCGGAAGAAACAAGGGTTTTGAGAAATGTGATGGATCGTAGAGGAATGTACTAAAATTTAGAGAATTTTTCTTTATACAGTACACATTTTTCTTATGTCAACAAATTTTGGCTGTATCACTTTAATACGATCTTTATAATGGTTACCATTCGTGTTTCTGGGTGGTATCTTAAAATAGTAGTGCTTTGCAGCTGATACTGAAGAGTCTATTAAAAACAAAAAACAAAACACGACAAAAACCTCTGTGCAGCAGATATGTTTGGTCCTGTATGAATCAATGTCTGTCACAACAGCTTCTGTATTAATGGGATCAGATGGCTAGAAAGCCGTTTTAATGTTCCGTTTGGTTCTCTTAAGGGAGACACATTCAGGTTCCAGTTGTTGAGGCTGTGGGGCAGCAGTCCAGGTATGAAAATGAGAAAGGTTTGCCTGCCTCTCTTGTGAAGGAGAATGGAACGAGGGCGTGTGGAGAAAGAAGTAGGGGTAGAGAGAGGCAAGTCGGCTTCAAAGAGATCCGTCTGCACCCAGTTCTCTTCTACTCTGCTCTTCTGATCTGTGTGCTGCTTGCCCCCTGCAGAATGAATCAGCCTGACGTTTTATCAACTTTTTGAAAAGTGGGGTGAAGTGGTGTGGAACACATCAGAGGGGTGAAGTGGAGCAAATCTGAAAGAGAGCAGAGTGTTTCATCTCCTATCCTGTGTGTGCTTCCCCCCTCCTCCTTCTGGAGCCAGAAAGGGCTGAATTGATGTCCGCCCCATTTTAGTTCATCTTGCTACCTTCATGTTGCACTGATACTAATATATTTGAAGTAAGAAAAGAGCAGGGCCGGGCAGTTACTGTATATGCACAGTCATCGGTTTCTCTGCCCCTGCAACCACACAGCATCCCAGTGTTTGCTTTGACTTGAATTTGCCCCAAAGTGACCTTCCTTGAACGTACTGTATCACTTTTTAATTACTGATTTTATATATACACAATACTGTTTCTCTGAATGTTCATATGAGTTTATTACGAGTTTCCAGAATTATAACTAGGTCTGGGTGGGAAAAAAATTTGTGATGAGAAACCCTCTGGGAAATCTGAATAAAAATGGGGCAATAGCCGGTGTAAATGCCAGAGAAGTCCTGGGTGTTGGTATGCATGAATCCATGAGTATATATGTATGGCTGAAGGAGATCATCTGTAATTCACAGCTCGCTTGGTATTATGTGTCTCTTCGCAAAATAACTCAAGTTTTCTCATGAAAAATAAGTAGATCTGGAAACACAAATTTTGACTTCTTAGTGTTCCATTCAAATCACATTATGTATAGCTAATAATTATTTTTGGGTGCTTTCCAGAGACAGATGGGACCGTGTTCAGAATCCTCACAAAAGCTGAAGGACTTATGGGTGAGGATGTACCTTTAGAATTGCTGTTCCACTTACCGGTAAATTACCCGTCGTGTCTACCTGCCATCTCGGTTCACTCGGAACACTTGACCCGGGCCCAGTCCATGACTGTGAAAGAGAAGTTACTTAAGCAAGCAGAGAACCTTTTGTCGGAACCTATGGTTCATGAGCTGGTTCTCTGGATTCAGCACAATCTCAGGCACGTCCTCAACCAACCAGAAACTGGAAGTGGCCGTGAAAAGTGTACCTTTGCAACAGGCACGACTGTGGATGATGGACTGTGGATGACTCTTTTGCATTTAGATCACATGAGAGCAAAGACCAAATATGTCCAAACTGTTGAAAAGTGGGCTTCTGATTTACAACTGACAGGAAGACTGATGTTCATGGGTAAAATAATACTAATTTTACTACAAGGAGACCGAAGCAATATCAAGGTGCCAGAAATTTTAATGTTGAATATGAATTTGGCTATTTTCTGCCAAAATGGTGTTAATGGATCTCTATCTTCTTAGGAGTGTCTTTAACTTCTAATTATATCTACAAACTTGTAAAGCTTGAATAAGTAGATGATATTTGAAAAATCATTCCAGGGGCGCCTGGGTAGCTCAGTCAGTTAAGCGTCTGACTTTGGCTCTGGTCTTGATCTCACAGTTCCTGGGTTCAAGCCCTGCATCAGGCTGTCTGCTATCAGCACAGAGCCCGCTTTGGGTCCTCTGTCCCCCTTTATTTCTGCCCCTCTCCTACTCTCCCAAAAAAAATAAATAAACTTAAAAAAAATCATTCCGCATAACAAAAGTAAGGGGTTATAAAAAAGATCTCTGTGGTTCATGAATGTTTGTAATTAGCTTTGAGCCTTAACTTTATAAATGTGCACAAAAAGTTTGTGCGTGTTTGTATTTCATTCTTTGGCACAGCACGGTGTCTATTTGTGGGTAGTCTGTGAAAGGTTAAACTTTTTGGCAGTTAAAAACACATTCTGACACTTTAATTTGGCTCCTCTAATACCTGGAAAGAGGCGCTGGTCCTTCCTAAGGAGGATTTAGTGTTAGTGGAAGTAGAATCGTTAGGGCTGTCAGCTTGTCACCACCCACCTAACTTTTGCTTTCCACCTGACTTGTCTCAGCAGCTGCTTTCAAAATCATCATCTTCAGATTTTCCAAGTTCAAATTCTCAACTCATCTCACCTGTTTTATGTGGTACCAGACAAGGAAAGCTGCTTATTATATTTTATATCTTGAAAACGCTACAAATCACTTAATAGGTTTTGTGCTTTCAGATAGGTTGGGTCAAGAATACTTACAATTGAATTTATTCAAAACCGATTAAGCTTGCACAACCTATAATCTGAAAGATTTGTAAAATAACTACCTAGCTTTTTTTAGGGTGGGCGCTTATCACAATACGTAATTGGTATTTGGTTAACCGGATGAGTGCTGGGTTTATAGCATACAGATACCACAAATAATTAAAGCTTAATCTAAATCTTGGTTTGAGGTCTGACCAAAGAGCCAGGTGTTTTAAGGTGATTTATAGTATATCTACAAAACTTGATATTTCAAGTAAACTACTGACTGACAAAAATGAATACAAATTAATTTCCGTGTTCGTATTTCCCTGAAAGTCTCAGATTTTTCTTTAAGCCAGCTCAGGAACGTTAGTCTAAGCGCAGCTGTTCTGCAGATGTTCTGCAGATTGGATCCATCAATCAATTAGCAAGTATTTATTCATTTGACTCGAACTTTGCTAATGTAGAGAAATTACACTTTTTAAAGAGTTCTTCTTCTTCTTCTTCTTCTTCTTCTTCTTCTTCTTCTTCTTCTTCTTCTTAGCTTTCCCTAAAATGCCACTTGATGTAAATATCTCTGTTCAATTTTCTAAGATTGCGTATCAGGGTGGAGAATTACAGGTACATATTTATAGATGCCATGCCATTTGGAATGGCAAGTGCTGTGTGCCTGTTAACCTCCTCCAGACATGGGAGTAGTGACATTAATGGCAGTAGTTGGTACTATTAATTGTGCCATAGCTGTGTGTGGCAGCCTCTCTGAGTGCTTTGCATGTATTAACTCATTTAACCATCACAGCTTCCCATGAGGTAGGTGCTGTTATGAGTACCATGTCATGGAGCAGGCTCTGAGGCACAGAGGGGGTAGGCGGCCAGACTGGAATCTGATCTAGTAGGCTGCATGGTCCAGATTTAAACCTGTGTAGTTTGCATCCTTCCACCAGCATATTATGCTGCCTAGTGTAGAAAGACACCATAGCCCTCTTATTGCTTGATTCAGAAAGGGGGTACTCTTTACGTAGGAAAATAAGCCTGCAGATTTATGGCTCCTTTGAAACTAGGACTTTGAGATTCAGAGTAGCATCTGTTTTTAATGTACTGATTTATCATTTAGGAATACCTGATTCTTCAGAAAACCTCCAAAGTAGATGTGGACTCAAGTGGAAAGAAATGCAAAGAGAAAATGATTAGTGTACTGTTTGAAACAAAAGTACAGACAGAACACAAAAGGTATAATTTAGTACTATTGCAGAACGAAAAGTAACTGAATCGATAATTATACTCTGACAAATCTAGGCATATTCATGAGTTTCTCTTGTATAATGCAGGTTTCTGGCATTTGAAGTCAAAGAGTATTCATCGTTGGATGAGTTACAAAAGGAATTTGAAACTGCAGGACTTAAGAAGCTTTTCTCCGAATTTGTGCTTGGGCTGGTAAAATGAAATGGAAGACAGGAATCTTTTAGTAAGATAGCAATGGTTTTTTGTTTTGTTTTGTTTTGTGTTTCACATTGGGTTTTGGGAATGGCTAATTGAAATCCTCACAAGGGAACAATTTTAAAGTTTCTCTGAAGCAAAATGATAGCTACCATTCTAACTTCAGGAACAAAACCCAATTTTGTTTATGGAATATTAAACAGTAAAAACATCCATGTATTCTAATTTTTGCCAGCAAAGACTAGGTTCAATAGATGGAATGTTATTTGCAAGATAAATATAAGATGATGATGGTAAATGAGCCCTTGTGTTTGTATAGCAGATTTGTTTGGAACTGTGCAATTTTCTGGCTAATTTTCTTGTAATTAAATGAATTTTTTTAAAGGTTTGTTTTCGTGTTTACTTTTTTCATGTTTACATTTTTAGCATTTGATCACGATTTTCCCCTATTCAGCTTATTATATCTAATGTTTTAAGTTGAATGTTAAGAAAAATATAACACTGATTTCTTTGTGGAAGTGCATGAATTGTTAGCTTAAATAAAATCAAAGAGGTTCTGTAGAACTTGATTTATGATCGCTTCCTTTGAGGTACCAGATAGCACAGTACCTGCCAGTTACAGGACTACAGACTCTATTTAAATTAAAATTCTTTTTTGAAAAATTCACCTTCTGGTTTTACAAGGGGAAAACTGTTTCACACAAAATGAACTTGACTTGTTGGATGGAGGAAATGATATAGAGATACCACAAAAAAAATTTTTTTTAATGTTTATTCATTTTAGAGGGAGAGAGAGAGAATGTGAGCAGAGGAGGGGCAGAGAGAGAGGGAGACAGAGAATCTGAAGCAGGCTCCAAGCTCTGAGCTGTCAGCACAGAACCGTACCCGGGGCTTGAACTCACAAACAGCGAGATCATGACCTGAGCTGAAGTCAGACGCTTAACTGACTGAACCACCGACTGCGCCCCAAGATACCATTATTTTATTTCTTAAGAAATCTGTTAAAGTATGATAATCTTAAAATATATTTACTTTAGGGGCACCTGGGTGGCTCAGTCGGTTGGGCGGCCGACTTCGGCTCAGGTCATGATCTTGCGGTCCGTGAGTTCTAGCCCCACGTCGGGCTCTGTGCTGACAGCTCAGAGCCTGGAGCCTGCTTCATATTCTGTGTCTCCCTCTCTCTGACCCTCCCCTGTTCATGCTCTGTCTTTCCCTGTCTCAAAAATAAATAAATGTTAAAAAAAAAAATAAATAAAATATATTTACTATATAGTAAAGAAGAAGAGAAGACACCAGAAAATAAAAGCTTGCATTAAAATCTCTAACAAGTGTAAGGAGCCATTTACATTTCAGAAAGGATATTTGTGTTCACAAAGCCAACTGTACTTCTGAAATAAGGGGCCAAGTGATGGAGGAAAGGCCACACAAATCCCTCTCCCTGTGATCTATGAAGTACAGTGATGTAATTATAAAATCCTAACCGATGGGAGGCATAAGCGAGGGCACGTTCGAGCATGCCGGTAGTGTTTCTTCACAGCGTTGCTCTGGCATCATGGTGGTTCAGTCTGATTGTCTCACTTTTCAGGCACCCTTACAATTAAGTTATTCCTACCTAATGATCATTTTATGGGGTTCCAACGAGGGGGGATTTGCAGTTCATTTTATCTCATTCAAGGATATTTGTGATTTTTTTTCCTGGAGAACTGGTAAATGTTGTTAGGTTGTTCTATGGGAACGGTATGGCAAGGAGACACTAGGCTACTGATACGCTAAACTGAAAATAGGCTTGAAAATTTGAGACTGGACGTTATTACCACTTTCTTTGATTTACTAAATGAGGGGATTAAAAGTTACTGCCATCAAGGTTGTAGCAGTAGCAGTAGTAGGAGGCTGGGTCTGAATTTTATCACAAGAGAACTGCGAGTGCTTCATTTTGCCTTGACTCTTCTGTGCTCAAGTGTTTGCCACACCATGATTTAATTTATGGTTCTCCTTCAAACTCTCATCTTCAGATTTGACCTTCCACCCCTAGAGAAGAGCTTGAATCAGGCAAAATTGAATGTTGGTAATGACTTTCTCCAAATTAATTACATTTCTATTTGCTAAAATGTTTTAAAAGTATTGGTTTTGATTTTTTTTTTGTGGATGTTTACATCTAAGTCTTTCACAAATGTATACACGTTGGAATGCAAAACTAACCTTGACGGTGTTAGATATTTATATGAATTTAATTTGATGATCTCTGAATAAAAGAAAATTTAAAATCATGTGCAAAAAGTCTGTAAGAGTCTCTGGTATTTTATTAACTGGAGGAAGATATTTTTTTACCTTCTTATATTTTTATTTTCTTAACTAGAGGAAGATTTTACTAAAACCCTGATGCTTTCTTTTCAGCTTGAGGTACTTCTGAAAAGCTAATTAGGACTTCCAGAAGATAGAAGATGGGGGGCCAAGGGCTGGGACCCCTGAAGGATTGCACTGTAAGAGTAAGTACTAGTTGTCCTAGTACTATAGCTAAAGTTTGTGGATTCTGTTGGGTCCAGAATGTCTTAAGCTTTGAATTTGGATTAGGGTAGTCCATGATTCTAATACCCCATATCCTCTAAGTCTTCTTTGGAATAAGATAACATTATCCTAGGTGTCAAATTTATAAGTAATTTTAAAATTAAGTATTCAGCAAATAATCAGAGATAATTGGACTCATGAAGAGACAAGATACTATTAATGAGAAACAACAGAAATAATAGACAATAGAAATAGAACCACAGGGACTCTACATGCTAGAATTATTAGACATAGATCACGAAACAGGCTTAATATGTTCCAGGAGATAAAAGCCAAACTTGGAACTGGAATTAGAAAATGTAAAAGGTGACATGCTGACAAGGTGACATTTATATTTGAAAAACAACAAAACAAAAAACAAATAGAAATTCTAGAACTGAAAAATATTAAGAATTCAAGAATGGTTCATTAGGTAAAGTGCAGTTAGGAACCCAGAAACGAGCCTAGGTATTTCAAACAGTGAATCTAAAACAGGAATTGGTTAGAAGACCAAAAGAGCAAAAAGGAGAGGGAGTGGAGCTAGGTGACAGAGAAGAAAAAAAGAGGGGAGGGCGATCTACTCAGCGTTTAGAAATTATGAAACATTTACCTGCTGCTGCACTTTAAAGACTATTGTAGTTGGTCCCAGAGCTACTGCTGCTGATAGGTACTATCTCTGGTCTATTGGAGTTGCCACTTGCTGCCACTGCAGCAAATGCCAACAGCCGTCACAGTGCTGGAACCTGTACCACTTGCAGAGTTCCCAGCAGTGCCTCCTATTGAGCAAACTCAACAGGAATCCACCTGGTAAAGAAGTCTGGGAAATGTAGTTTGAATAACCCAACCCCAGGAGAACCACAAAATGTAGGAGGATGGATATGTGTGTGTGTGTGTGTGTGTGTGTGTGTGTGAAGTGAGAGGGGAGAAACCTGTGTGCCTATAGTAAGTAACCAGCACAACCTTGCCTTTTAGCTTTTAAGCATTCACACCTACTCCCTACCCATATTTAAATTTCTATACAAGTACAGGTTTATGCTTCTATCAGATTTAACTATTTTTTTCTGTACAAATGAAGACTTTTAACTTTCCCCCCAAAAGTGGAGAAATAAGGTCCCATCAGTTACTATTAGACTCACTGGTGTTAATTCTTTTTCTTTTTTTTTGAAGTTTAATTCTATATTTTGAGAGAGCATGGGGGAGGGGCAGAGGGAGAGAGATGTGGGGCTTGAACTCACAAACCGTGAGATCATGACTTGAGCCGAAGCCAGATGCTTAACCGACTGAGCCACCCAGGCGCCCCTGGTGTTAATTCTTGTTCAATCACAATCCCACCTGGATGTTCTGTAACCTGAAGATAAACTGTAAAGTTCACCACCACCAACCTTTCTTATATAACTTGAGAGAAGGAAAGGGAAAAAACTTGAGGGAAGTGGGAAGGAAAGACAGTTAATATATACAAAGATACACAGAACAAGCAATGAAGCAAATTTGTATGAGTACTTTGATACTTGTTTCTATAACTGATCTTGAAGCTGTAGCTGATACTTATAACTTCTCCTTCTACTCCATTTTTCTTTGCTCTTGGTCAGCACTTTCTCTAGTTAAGGCTCTCTATCTAGTAGGGTAGCCAAATCTTCATTTTGGAAGGATCTACGTTTTCAGGAGTTGGGTTTAAACTTTGACTATTGAACAAAAAATATTAAGAGGTATTCCCTGGGCTCTTGACATAGTTCTTGTCAACCCCATGGTGTAGCAGTAACCCAGTTTTCCCGTAGTAATCTGGATCAATCACCCCTGCCGTTTTGCGAACCTCTTTCTTTGCTTGTTCATTTAGTGTTCTAAGGAGCCTAATATATTCAGGTGTCAGTCTCACCTTCTAATTCGTTTGAGCCATTTTGTGTGGCTGGTAGAAACATTCCTTCCATGAGAACTAAGACTCCAAACCAGCATAGCCCAAGTTTACAGAGTTGGGAATAAAAATTTTGTGAGTGGATTATAAGTATAATACAGAAATCCATCTTATTTTAATTCCTTGATTTCTGGACCCATGTATTCTGGCAGTGGGAGAAATATCTTATATTGATCACGGATTCAAAGGATATCTTTATATTGTATGATAGCACGTCAACTTTCAGAGTCTTGTCTTCTAGCTAGCCAGATAACTGACTCTTTTGTAGGTCATTATATTATTCTATCAAGCTAGCCACTTCTGGACAATTTGGCACATGGAAGGCCTATACATTTCATAGTCATGAGCCCATTGCTACATTTCTTTTGTTGTGAAATGAATTTTTCACTTTGAAATTATATTGTGCTCTCACAATGTCTATAATATTGTGGTTGGTAGTATTATAGAAAGGAACTTCTGATTTATAAGTGAAATAAGTATTTCTCTGAGGACAAATTGCTGGCCCTTCCACTAGAGAAGAGATCCAATGTAATTAACTAGTCATGAGGCAGTAGTGTCTCCCAGGATATGAGGCCCTACTGGTGGCTCAGCATTGATCTCTGTTCATAGCAGGTTAGGCACTCAGCAGTGATAACAGCAAGATCAATATTGGGGAGAGAAATTTTATGTTGCTGAGCCCATGTATAACTTCTATCCCTGCTGCCATATTTGCTTTGTATTAGAGCCCACTGAGCAAGCATGGGGGTGCTAGGGAAAGAGGATGACTGAAGTCTGCAGAATGAGTTAGCCTGTCCATTTAATCAGTGAAGGCTTTCTCTGCAGTGGTTGCCCTTTTATAAACATCACATGGGACATAAATATTCTCATATTTTATGCTCATCCTGAGGGGTCCATTCACATATATCTGCCTCAGATCTCTGTCATTAGTCTTCTGATCTAGTTCTTTCAAAGTGACTGATTTCCCTGGCCAATCCATTAGCCACTGCCCATGATATACCATAGATCTACACCATGGACATTTCTTTTTTTATTTTTTTTTATTTTTTAATGTTTATTTATTTTTGAGAGAGAGAGAGAGAGAGAGAGAGGGGGAGAGAGAGAGAGAGAGGCAGGCTGAAAGCAGGGGGAGGAGCAGAGAGAGAGGAAGACACAGAATCAGAAGCAGGCTCCAGGCTCTGAGCTGTCAGCACAGATCCTGACGTGGGGCTCAAAACCACAAACTGTGAGATCATGACCTGATCCGAAGTCGGTCACTTAACCGACTGAGCCACCCAGGTGTCCCACCATGGACATTTCTTTACCTAGGTAAAGTATATAACCACAAGTACAACTCAGAGATTTACCCACTGAAAAGGTTTTTTTCTCTTCACTTTCACCTCTCCAAGACACTTTAGACTGGAATGGTAATGCTGAAGAACCATCCTCAGAAAGCCTGAGTTCATTCTTCCTCGGCTAACAAGTTATGGGTACTCCCCGTGACACTGGAGGCATGATCCTGGAAGAAGCAGCTATGTAGTAGTTTCTGTGGTCATCTGAGTCACTTGGTCATGCAGCTTGCCTGTGCCTTCAGGATCTGCTGGAGCCTGATCTTGGACACATCACTTCATTGTACATACCCATATTTATGACTTCATGGATGAAATAATATCCAGTTCATGACAGGTAGCTCAGGTCACATAGTCAGTTGGTGTCCCACAGTCAAGTGTTCAGTGTCAATGAAGAACCAGGAGCAAGCTAGGAGCTCTTTTTCAAGAGAAGGATAACTATATGTAAAAGAGCATGGCTTTGATATAAAACCTTAAGTTCTATTGTACTCTAACTACATTGGGCTCCATTGTGTCATCTGGGCTGCAAGGCCATGCAGCAAGACAGCTTATACTCAGTTAGGATCTGCAGCCTTTTCTTGCTCTGGGCCCCACTCAAAACAGGCAACTCCAAGGGTTAATCATCAAATGGGGCAGAAAATCACATTAAAATATAAAATATATTGCCTCCAGAATCCAAACATGCCTAGGAAGCATTGAATGTTAACGGTAGGAGTGTAAGGTGAAGCAACTTGGGATATTCTGGGATATGCCTCAGAACACTGGACCCCTAAAAACTTCACCATGCTGGTGAGCTTCTGAATTTTCATGGGCTTTTATCTCCCTCTTTTTGGTAAGGCATTTAGAGTACTTGCTACTTTCTGTTTGCCAGGTCCAATCAGCATCATGTTCAGAGGGATGTTAAA
The DNA here is from genome assembly GCF_028749965.1 of Puma concolor. NCBI lineage: Eukaryota > Metazoa > Chordata > Mammalia > Carnivora > Felidae > Puma > Puma concolor. The sequence continues at coordinate 81,386,998 of NC_141674.1, forward strand.
ATGAATGAAGAAGTCCTTGAATACTGAATTATGACACAGAGCCAGAGAGCTGACATAGTCCTAAAGTAAGATATAGTCCTGAAGTGAAAGTGTCAGGCTGTACTTGCCAGGCAAAAACCAACTACTTCTAGTGGTCTTTACAAATTGATATCAAGGAAAAGTATTTGCCAGATCCAGAGCTAGATACCACGTACCCAGGGCTATGTTGATTTGCTCAAGGATAAGACTACATCTGGAATAACAATTATAATTGGAGTCATTACCTACCCAAATTTGATATTCTGCAGCCATTCTCTGAGACCCATCTGCTTCCGCCAAGCCCAATTGTTGAGTTAAATGAGGATGTTATAGGAATCATGCTTGGAAAGGACAGAACAAGGTCCTGGAACAACTGAGTGTCTGCATTGGAAAAAAAAAATTAAATTTTGCCCCTACTTCACAACCAAGATGAATTCCAGATGTATTAGAGGCCAAAATGTGAAAGGCAAAAATACTTTAGAAGAAAATACAGTAGCATATTTTCTTCACCTTCAGATCCTGGTGTTAAACAGGACACAAAAGCAAAATCTTGACGGGAAAAATTAGTAAATTGGACTCCACTAAAATTAAAAACGTATGTTCATCAAAAGATACCATTAAAGATAATGGAAAGGCATGCCACAGAATGGGGAAAGGCATTTAACATTTTATTGATACAGGTCTCATTTCCAGAATGTTAATAACAAAATAGACAACCGGATAGAAAAATGGGCAAAGGAATCTCGAATAGGTACTTCACAACTGAAACTATCCAAATGGCCAAAAACAGTATGCAAAGGTACTCAATGCCATTGATAATCGGGGAGGGAATGCAAATAAAACCACGATGATACTACCGGCCACCCACTGGAAGAATTTATTTATTTGTTTCATATTGAAAGACTTTTAAAATGTGTTTTATTTATTTTGAGAGAGACAGAGAGGGAGAGGGAGAAAACCCAAGCAGGGGAGGGGCAGAGTGAGAGGGAGAGAGAGAAAATCCCAAGTAGGCTTCCCTGTGTCAGTGCAGAACCCATAGCAGGGCTCTATCCCACAAACTGTGAGATCATGACCTGAGCTGAAATCAAGAGTCTGCCACTTAACCGACGGAGCCACCCAGTTGCCCCCCACTAGAATAATTTACAAGATGATTAATAATAAGAGTTGACTAAGAAGTGGAGCAAGGTCCATACTGATGCATCCTTGGTGGGAGTATAAACCCACCCGGGTACTTTGAGCGAAGAGTTTGATCTAATCTAGAAAAACTGACAATTGCATATCCTATAACCCAGCATTTCTGCTGCTAGGCATGTACCGTCCAGAAACATGTGCATAAATGTGTGAGGTTACCTATACAAGAATGTCCATAACAGTATTATTTTTCATAGCCCAAATGTGGCAACCCAAAACCTCCACCAGCGCGGAACGGACAAGTAAATTGTGGTATAGTCATGCAATGGAATCCTATAAGCAAACTAAGTGACTGAAGTATGGCCACATAGAGCAACATGGATTCATCTTAAAAAGGCAATACTGAACAAATGAAGTGAACACAAAAGAATACGTACCATATGATTCTAAATGTTCAAAAGCAGGCACAGTGGCACTAAATTACAGATGCATTCTTGGCTTTTATTATATGGCTTACAGTTACCTGTGGGGGGAAAGGATGGGGTTGTGGTTGGTGTTGCACGTGGCGATTATTTTTGGGGGGTGGGGGTGGAGATGAGGGTGGAGGAGGGAGAGCAATGGCTATGCTCTACTTCCTGACCAGGTGCTGGTTTCTCAGACATTTCAGTTGTAGTAATTCATTAAGCTGGATATTTAATGTATTATTTCTACTTTTTTTTTTCTCTTGTGAAAGTAGGCCTGGCTTTTAAAAATGCCGGTTATTACAATATATTTCGTAAATAAGAAAAATATTGAAGGCGATTCTTAAATCTTTGTAATTAATGGCAACTTCTCCCATCATAAAGGCTCAGCCACATTCAAAAATTGGAAGGGAGGCACAGAAGAATAGGCTATTTTAAGTAGAGTGGTTAGGGAAATCTTCTCTAAGGGGGTGACATTTGAACCAGTGCCTGAATGAAAGAGACCAACCAGAGAAAAGTAGACAGCGGAGAGTTCCAGGCAGCAGGCCCTGTAAGTGTAGCAGACACGAACCTGAAGGAACATAGCCTGTTTGAAGTAGACTCAACTGGCTGAGGTTTCTGTGCCAGAAGCTGTACATCCACCTCTCTTAGCATGCCAAATGGTCTCCGTCTTCCCTCAGTGATGCTAGCTTTATGAGACTTTTGCTTGTCAGCACTATTTTTGACCCTCCAATTTGCTGTTTTCCACTTATTTTTATACCAATGGGAAAATGTAGCATTCAAATAATTGTACAAATACAACGATAGAAGATGAAGATGTTAACAGTTCTGGCATTGTCGCACAATAGCTTAATTTGTCTGTCAGTTGATGCACCCAAGTCTGAATTTGATAAATGAAAAACTACATTTAAAGTTTCACTACTATAGATTGCAGAGGGCACAAAAATGAGTTTGAAATAAGGAGACTAAAAACAGGGGCAATGCCCCCGTATTATGAAAAATAGACAAAAATGTCTGAGGATTGCAAACCTGCCATTGATGTATAAAAATTCTCAAGAGATGAGAAGAGCTGGGGAATGGAATCTTCTTCTCTGATCACTTTGTCATTTCAGCTACTCTAATGCCTCAGTTTGCTTTCCACCATTTGGTTTTTGACTAGATTTTTTTTTTCCCCAAACAAGCTGGACCATAGATTTCAATTGCTTCAGATCACCTGAAGTGATGTTGCTTTATTTTTTCTATACCCTCTTGTATTTATTAGTTAGGGTTCTCCAGAGAAACAGAACCAACAGGGTATATATTTATTTATTTTACGGAATTGGCTCAAGTGATTATGGAGGCTGGTAAACCAAACATTTACAGAGTGGGCCTGCAGGCTGGAGGTTCAGTAAGAGCCGATGTTGTAGTTTAGGTCCAAGGCTGCCTGTGTGGAGTCCCGGGGAAAAAGCCAGTGAAGGCGGTCAGTCTGCTGGTAGAATACCCTCTTGCTTGCGGGAGGTCAGGCTTTTGTTCTATTTGTGTTTTCAACGCATTCGGTGAGGTCCACCCACATTTTGGTGGGCAGACTGCTTTCTCAGGGCCCACCGATTAAAATGCAAACCTCACCCTGAAACACTCTCACAGGACCATCCAGAATGATGTTTGACCAAATATGTGGGCAAAGTGGCACAGCCAAGTTGACATACACAGTTAGCCCTCACACCTCTCAGGAAGTTGCCATCTGTAGCTTTGCTTTTAGAGGGGAGGAATGTGGCTTTCAGTTCCTAACTGCTTCACTCATTGCTGTCTCTTACTGTATCCGTGTCCGTTGGCTACAAAACATTAGATACTGATATGAATCTGTAGTCGTACTGGTAAGAAAGATACTGTTTACAAAACAAGTTAACAGCCTGACAAACTATAGTTTTCTTTGGCCTGACTGGCTCCTTTTGAGTCAGAACTGGCCACAATAATAAATTCCACAAAAAGTTGCACTTCTACTAGCCCAGGAGTATAAAAAACGTAGACTCAAAGACATGTATTGATTTTTTTTAAAAAAGTGAACTCACTTGCTTTGGGATAACTTTCTAGAGCTCTAAACTTGTGTTTGCTTAGTACATTGCTGGCAACAGACACCCTGAAGTGTTATTAGGAGAAAATTCCAGAATTGTGCTCCTTCTGTGTGAACTCCAGCCTAGTTCTTTTCTGATGTGTCTGACAATCCTGCTTCTCCATCACTGGGGGACAGTTAGTCTCTGCTAATCTTCAGCAGTAGACCTTTCATGCAACCAGGAAAGCTATGTTGTAAAGTGCTAGTGGTTTCCAAATTTCTATGCATGGAGTTTTTCACTTCTTTATTACTTGAGAATTTCATCCATTTGCAGAGCTTTCATTATCCCCTCCGTGTAGCCCAGGCTCAAGTTTACACCTCTCAGGTCCTGACCTCTTTCCTGAGCTCTACACACCCATTTCTAATTCTGCCTGACATTACAATCTAGATTTTGGATTGTACAATCTACACAACTGTACGCATCAAATCTAGTATGATTAAAACAAACGATTGCATTTTTCTTGTTGTTGATATTGTTACCGAAACTGTCACTGGGCTCCTAGGATTAACCTTGGATGTTTGCATTGACTTCTTCCTCACTTTCTTGCGTCCAGTTAGCTGTCACGTCTAGTTTCTACTGATTCTTATATTCTCCCATCTTTTCCATTCTCGTGGGCACACCGTATGCCAAGTTCTTATTTTTTTCTGGCCAGGACTATTGGAAGTCTCCAATCTAGTATTCTCATCTCTGTTCTCCCTCTGTCCCATCCTATCCATTGCTACAGTTAATATTCCCTCATATAAAGCTTGGGGTCAGATATGTTTCAGAACCACAGATTTTTCTTTTGGATTGTTGAAGTTTTAGAAAGGTAACACAGAGGGGCGTCTGGGTGGCTCAGTCGGTTAAGCATCCGACTTCGACTCAGGTCATGATCTTGCTGTTTGTGGGTTCGAGCCCTGCATAGGGCTCTGTGCTGACAGCTCAGAACCTGGGGTCTGCCTTGGATTCTGTGTCTCCCTCTCTCTCCCTCTCCCCTGCTCATGCTCTGTCTTTGTCTCAAAAATAAACAAACATTAATTTTTTTTAAAAAAAAGAAAGGTAATATAGAGAAGATACTTTATATTACAAAATCTCCCTAATGGAGTCTGGAGAAGCATCCTATAGTCAAACCTTGTTTTTCTGCAGTGAAATGTATGAGTATTCACTTTAAGGAAGATAAATAAAAAGTATCACTGGTTTTGTATTGTTCGTGTTAAACTTTAATGCCAAAGGAGTTTAGATAAGACTGGCTTTTGTCTCCAAGTAAACTAGCAAAACAGAACCAAAATAACATCCCATCATTTTGATCTTTAGGGCTTTTGGTTTTGGAACTGTGGGGAAGACGTGGTAGATCTGGACTAGGTAAATCTTCCTCATGTAACCATATCACTCCCATTTCCTGCTGGGTTCGTTGTAAACTCTACACTCTGCCATTTCAAATGCCTTCTCGATTTGACCACAAGCCATTATTTTCTGCTTTTATCTTCCACTCATCTTCTACATATTGTTTTGATCTACCTCAACTGGTTAAATACTTCTCATTTTTTCTTCTACATATACTCAGGTTCATCCTTTTTCCTGTAATGTCCTTGCCTCTTGTCCATTCTTCTGCCAACTCACTATCTATTGACATTTTTCTCTGTTTTCAGAATGTTTCCCTCCATAAACAGTTTGATCCCCATTCTGGGATCAATAATTGATCTTTGGTCTGAATTCTTGTAGCAAGCTTCAGTTTTCCTGTATGCAAAATGAGAATAATATCACTGTCTTACCTCTCAGACTTGTCACTGGATTAAATCCTGCACAAATGCACCTAGCACAGTGTGAGACCCATTGTAGAACTCAACTGGGGCTAGTCCTTTTTCTTCTCTTCCTCCTTCCTTGCTTTTACTAAGAATACTCTGTAGTTTATGTTATTGTTTTAAATATACGTTTAATTTCCCCACTACTAGATCAGAAGTTTTTTTTTCTTAAGTTCATTTATTTATTTTGAGAGAGATAGAGACAGAGTGTGTGGGGGAGGGTCAGAGAGAATGGGAGAGAGAGAAACCCGAGGAGGTTCCACACTGCCAGTGCAGAGCTCTGTGCGGGGCTTGAACCCATGAAACTGTGAGATCATGACCTAAGCTGAAACTAAGATCTGGATGCTTAACTACTGAGCCACCCAGGTGCCCCACTATATCAGAAGATTTTTGAGGGTAGAACTTTGCTTATTAGAAGCTCAGCACTTACTGAGTTATATGAAATGAATATGAATGGTGTTACTAGAGACATTTCAACTCCTCCTTTGGATTCTAGACAGCCTGATTTCTTTGCCTATGAATGTACATTCAAAAACTCAAAACCAAATCAAACCTATGATCGCAGGACCCATCTTGATGTTTAGTGTCATAATTTCTGTTTCGGTGGAATTCTGAATGTCCAGAGGCCTTATAATGGAGACTGCCCACCCAGGATCTTGGCAAGCCTCACGGCCTAGAGGGGCACATTCTTTCACGTACACTAATATCCTACCACTGGGCGGCCTTGCCAGAAACCAGTGGGTGGGGCGACTAACACAGGTCTTCCACATTGGTGAGATGTGGTGCTCACTTGCATGGGAGAACACAGATTCTGTTCCTGTGCCATTTTCTGGGGCTCCCTGGAGTAGCCCTGGGCCCCTTCTGGGAGCAGGAGGTCTGAACATGACCTTCGCTTTCGTGCACTGCTCCTTTCAGGTTGGTTCTTCTTATCTCCAGGCTCTGCTGTCTCTCTCCCAAAACACCTCCTCCAAAGCCCCTTTCATCCCTAGCCTCCAAGAGTAGTATATCCTCTGGAGAGAGAGAAAAGCTAGTGTTGGTAGAGATCACTAGGTGTTTTCCTAATTTCCATTCTAACCTTCTTTCTTAGTAAATTTTCTTAGTAATTTTCTAAGTAATTTCTTTCTTTTTTTAAATTCTAATGTTATTTTTTAAATTTACATCCAAATTAGTTAGCATATAGTGCAACAATGATTTCAGGAGTAGATTCCTTAATGCCCCTTACCCATTTAGCCCATCACCCCTCCCACAACCCCTCCAGTAACCCTCTGTTTGTTCTCCATATTTAAGAGTCTCTTATGTTTTGTCCCCCTCCCTGTTTTTATATTATTTTTGTTTCCCTTCCCTTTTGTTCATCTGTTCCAAGTCTTAACGCCCTCATATGAGTGAAGTCATATGATATTTGTCTTTCTCTGACTAATTTCATTTAGCATAATACCCTCTAGTTCCATCCACATAGTTGCAAATGGCAAGATTTCACTCTTTTTGATTGCTGAGTAATACTCCTTTGTATATACACCACACCTTCTTTATCCATTCATCCGTCGATGGACATTTGGGCTCTTTCCATACTTTAGCTATTGTTGATAGTGCTTCTATAAACATAGGGGTGCATGTGCCCCTTCAAAACAGCATACCTGTATCCCTTGGATAGATACCTAGTAGTGTAATTTCTGGGTCATAGGGTAGCTCTATTTTTAATTTTTTGAGGAACCTCAAACCATACTGTTTGCCAGAGTGGCTGCACCAGTTTGCATTCCCACCAGCAGTGCAAAAGAGATCCTCTTTCTCTGCATCCTCGCCAACATCTGTTGTTGCCTGAGTTGTTAATGTTAGCTATTCTGACAGGTGTAAGGTGGTATCTCATTGTGGTTTGGATTTGTATTTCCCTGATGATGAATGATGTTGAGCATTTTTTCCTTGTGTCAGTTTGCCATCTGGATGCCTTCTTTGGAGAAGTGTGTATTCATGCCTTTTGCCCATTTCTTCAGTGGATTATTTGTTTTTTGGGTGTTGCATTTGATAAGTTCTTTATAGGTTTTGGATACTAACCCTTTATCTGATATATCATTTGCAAATATCTTCTCCCATTCTGTCGGTTGCCTTTTAGTTTTGCTGAGTGTTTCCATCGCTGTGCAGAAGTTTTGTTTATCTCAATGAGGTCCCTGTAGTTCATTTTTGCTTTTGTTTCTCTTGCCTCTGGAGACATGTTGAGTAAGAAGTTGCTGTGGCCAAGATCAAAGAGGTTTTTGCCTGCTTTCTCCTCAAGGATTTTGATGGCTTCTTGTGTTAAGTTTAGGTCTTTCATCCATTTTGGGTTGATTTTTGTGTATGGTGTAAGAAAGGGGTCCAGGCTCATTCTTCTGCATGTCGCTGTCCAGTTTTTCCGGCACCACTTGCTGAAGAGACTGTCTTTATTCCATCGGATGGATATTCTTCCCTGCTTTGTCAAAGATTAGTTGGCCATAAGTTTGTGGGTCCATTTCTAGGTTCTGTATTCTGTTCCATTGATCTGAGTGTCTCTTTAAGTTGTGCCAGTACCATACTGTCTTGATGATTACAGCTTTGTAATACAGCTTGAAGTCTGGGATTGTGATGCCTACTGCTTTGGTTTTCTTTTTCAAGATTGCTTTGGCTATTCGGGGTCTTTTCTGGTTCCATACAAATTTTACGATTGTTTTTCCTAGTTCTGTGAAGACTGCTGGTGTTATTTTGATAGGAATTGCATTGAATATGTATATTGTTTTGGGTAGTATCAACATTTTAACAATATTAATTCTTCTAATTCGTAAGCATGGAACACTTTTCCATTTTTTGTGTGTCTTCTTCAATTTCTTTCATAAGCTTTCTATAGTTTTCAGTGTATAGATTTTTCACCTCCTTGGTTAGGTTTATTCCTAGGTATTTTATCATGTGTGGTGCAATCATAAATGGTGCAATTCCTTGATTTTTCTTTCTGTTGCTTCATTATTGGTGTATAGAAATGCAACCAATTTCTGTGTATCGATTTTATATCCTACCACATTGCTGAATTCATGGATCAGTTCTAGCAGTTTTTTGATGGAATTGTTTGGGTTTTCCATATAGGGTATCATGTCTTCCGCAAAGACTGAAAGTTTGACTTCCTCCTTGCCGATTTGGATGCCTTTTATTCCTTTGTGTTGTCTGATTGCTGAGGTTAGGACTTCCAGTACTATGTTGAAAACAGTGGCAAGAGTACAAATCCCTGTAGTGTTCCTGACCTTAGGGGGAAAGCTCTCAGTTTTTCCCAATTGAGGATGATATTAGCAGTGGGTCTCTCGTTTATGGCTTTTATGATCTTGAGGTATGATCCTTCTATCCCTACTTTCTTGAGGGTTTTTATCAAGAAAGGATGCTATATTTTGTCAAATGCTTACTCTGCATCTATTGAGAGGATCATGTGGTTCTTGTCCTTTCTTTTATTGATGTGATGTATCACATTGATGGTTTTGCAGGTATTGAACCAGCCCTGCATCCCAGGTATAAATCCCACTTGGTCGTGGTGAAGGATTCTTTTAATATATTGTTGGATCTGGTTGGCTAGTATCTTGTTGAGAATTGTTGCATTCATGTTCATCAGGGATATTGGTCTGTAGTTTTCTTTTTTAGTGGATTCTTTGTCTGGTTTTGGAATCAAGGTAATGCTGGCCTCATAAAATGAGTTGGAAGTTTTCCTTCAGTTTCTATTTTTTGAAACAGCTTTGAAAGAATAAGTGTTAACTCTTCCTTAAATATTTGGTAGAATACCCCTGGAAAGCCCTCTGGCCTTGGACTCTTGTTTTTTGGGGAGATTTTTTATTACAAATTCGATTTCTTTACTGGTTAAGGGTCTGTTCACATTTTCTATTTCTTCCTGTTTCAGTTTTGGCAATTTATATGTTTCTAGGAATTTGTCCATTTCTTCCAGACTTCCCATTTTATTGGCATATAGTTGCTCATAATATTCTCTTATCATTGTTTTTATTTCTGCTGTGTTGGTTGTGATCTCTCCACTTTCATTCTTGATTTTATTTATTTGAGTCCTTTCCTTTTTCTTTTTGATCAAACTGGATAGTGGTTTATCAATTTTGTTAATTCAAAGAACCAGCTTCTGGTTTTATTGATCTGTTCTCCTGGTTTTGTTTTCTTTTTGTTTTGTTTTGTTTTTTGGTTTCAGTAGCATTGATTTCTGCTATAATCTTTATTATTTTCTGTCTTCTGCTGGTTTGGGTTTTATTTGCTGTTTTTTGTTCAGTTCTTTAAGGTGTAAGGTTAGGTTGTGTATCTGAGACCTTTCTTCCTTCTTTAGGAAGGTCTGGATTGCTATATATTTCCCTGTTATGACTGCCTTTGCTGCGTCCCAGAAGTTTTAGGCTGTGGTATTATCATTTCATTGGCTTCCCTGTACTTTTTAATTTCCTCTTTAACTTCTTGGTTAGCCCATTCATTCTTTAGTAGGAAGGTCTTTAGTCTCCAAGTATTTGTTATCTTTCCACACTTTTTTCTTGTGGTTGATTTTGAGTTTCATAGCATTGTGGTCTGGAAATATGCATAATATGATTTTGACCTGTTTGTACTTGTTGAGGGCTGATTTGTGTCCCAGTATGTGATCTATTCTGGAGAACTTTCCATGTGCACTGGAGAAGAATGTGTATTCCGCTGCTTTGGGATGAAATGTTCTGAATATATCTGTTAAGCCCATTTGGTCCCATGTATCATTCATAGCCATTGTTTCCTTGTTGATTTTCTGTTTAGATGATCTGTCCATTGTTATAAGTGGGGTGTTGAAGTCCCCTACTATTATGGTATTATTATCAATGAGTTTCTTTATGTTTGAGATTGATTTATATATTTGGGTTTCTCCACATTTGGAGCATAAATATTTACAATTGTTAGGTCTTCTTGGTGGATAGACCCCTTAATTATGGTATAATGCCCTTCTTCATCTCTTACTACAGTCTTTATTTTAAAGTCTAGATTGTCTGATATAAGTATGGCTACTCTGGCTTTCTTATCTACCATTAGCATGATAGATGGTTCTCCATCCCCTTACCTTCAAAATGAAGGTGTCTTTAGGCCTAAAGTGGGTCTCTTGTAAACAGCATATAGATGGATCTTGTTTTCTTATCCATTCTGTTACCCTGTGTCTTTTGATTGGAGCATTTAGTCCATTGACATTTAGAGTGAGTATTGAAAGATATGAATTTGTTGCCATTATGTCGCCTGTAGAGTTGGAGTTTCTGGTGGTATTCTCTGGTCCTTTCTAGTCTTTGTTGCTTTTGGTCTTTTTTTTTCCCCCCATCTTTTCTCCCTTCAGAGAGTCCCCTTTAAAATTTGTTACAGGGGTGGTTTAGTGTTCATGAACTCCTTTAATTTGTGTTTGGGGAACTTTTAATCTCTCCTTCTATTTTGAATGACAGCACTGCTGGATAATGAATTCTTGGCTGCATATTTTTCTGATTCAGCATATTGAATATATCCTGCTACTCTTCCCTGGCCTGCCAAGTTGCTGTGGATAGGTCTGCTGCAAACCTGATCTATCTTCCCTTGTAGGTTAAGGACTTTTTTTCCCTTGCTGCTTTCATGATTCTTTCCTTTCCTGAGTATTTTGTGAATTTGACTATGATATGCCTTCTTGATGGTCAGTTTTTGTTGAATCTAATGGGAGTACTCTGTGCTGCCTGGAATTTGATGTCTGTATCTTTCCCCATGTTAGGACTAAGTTTTCCACTGTGATTTCCTCCCATAACCCTTCTTCTACTCCTTTTTCTCTCTCTTCATCTTCTGGGACCCCTATGATTCTGATGTTGTTCATTTTTAATGAGTCACTGATTTCTCTAATTCTTAAATCGTGCTCTTTTGCCTCAGTCTCCCTCTTTTTGTCCGCTTCATTATTCTTCATAAGTTTGACCTCTATATCACTGATTTGCTGCTCTGCCTTATCCATCCTTGTTGCTGTTGCATCCATTTGAGATTGCAGCTCAGTTATAGAATTTTTTTAATTCATCCTGACTGCTTTTACTTTTATCTCTGCAGAAAAGGATTCTAATCTATTTTCAACCCAGCTAGTATTCTTATTATCATGATTCTAAATTCTGGTTCAGATATCTTGCTTGTATCTGTGTTGATTAATTCCCTGGCTGTCATTTCCCCCTGCTCTTTCTTTTGGGGTGAATTCTTTTGTTTCCTCATTTTGAAGGAAGAAAATGAATTAGTAAGGTAAAAAAATAAAATTAAAAAATTAAAAACTACATATATACACAAAAAAATCAAAAGATGATGCTAGAGCCTAAGTGTGTTTTGGTCTGGTTGTTGAAAGGAGCTTGGTAGATCAGAGAAAAAAGATCTAGAAAAAAGATAAGAAAAGGAAAAAAGATCTAGAAAAAAGATAAGAAAAGGAAAAAAAAAGGAAAATGTTTGAAAATTTGAAAAAATGAATACAATGAAATAGAATAAAATGAAATGATGTAAGTAAAATAGCGTTTGAAAAATTTACAAAAAAAAAAATATAGTAGAAAAAACATTAAAGAAAACTGTTTGTAATAAAAATTGGAAATAAAAATATTTTTTTCTCATTCTATAATCAAGAAAAAGAAAAGAAAAAGAAAAAGAAAAAAAAATGAATAGATGGACCAGCAAACAAACTGAAATACAATTGAAATTATATCGGTTTCCCCTAGAAGTGAAACTATGAAGCACTTTATAGTTCATAAATTAAGCAGGCGGAGAGACTTGCGGTGTTCCTGAAGAGTGAGCTTGGCCCAGTTGGGCAGGGCTTAGTGTAACAGCTCTGTTCTCACTAGATGGTGCTGCTTAGCTTACTGGTGTCGATTGTTGTGGCACTTGTAGGTGCGTATGCGCATGTGCGGGAGGGGTAAAAATGGCATCACACAGCTACCCAGACTCTAGTAGCAGAATTCTGTCCTCCCTGACCAGCAATTGTGCACCCCTCCTTTGTCTTTGGCTTTTGTTCATTCCCCACTTTTACACTGTCCGTGACTAAGCAGTCAGGTTGCTGGGTGGCACTTCCCTCCTGTGTTTTATCTCAGATGCAGTTGTGTTTCCCAACCCCTCACTTCTGAGGGACTGCAGCTTTGGCCCGCCCAGATCCTCTGGGGGTGGGTCTCACTGAGCAATGGCTGGGTGCCCACCCACCCCCAGGGACATTCATGGGACCGGGCTGCTGCTGATGCCCAGAGACTGCAGCTAGGTGCCAGCCCACCCCAGAAAATATTCATGCAATCATGTAGTAGCAACGTTTCAGGGATTATAGTAAGTCACAACACACATCTGGCACCAGGCTTCCCCCTTAATGTCTTTGTTCTGGCACCAGTGAATGTGGTTGTTCTCCAGAGTCCACTGGGACCTTTGCCTGTGGGGTGACCACACAGCCTCTACCAAATGTCCTCCCAACAGGAAAACTGCCTCTCCTTGTTTGGCCCGAGGACCCCTCAGACCTTGCTCTCTGCTCCTGGGAATTTGCCTTCCCACCAGAGCACTGCCAGGTATTGAGCTGCGGAATTTCAGACTCTGCACTTCCCCTGTTTATAGAGTCATAATGGAATTTAAACCCTCTTCTTTCTCCTTTCTCCCTTTTTTTCCCCCAGTCCCTGAGGCTGTTTACACTTTTCCACTTTCTCTTCAGCTGCTTTTTGGGGGGTCCCATACTCTCCCCCTGTCTCCATCCTCTCTCTGCAAGTAAAAACAGCTCCCTGTCCTCCGCACCTTCTCTCTCTCCCAGTTCACCTCTCGTCACCGTGTACCTGCTGAGTTCTGTGGTTCAGGTTGTGCAGATTGTTGTGTTAATCCTCAAGTCAGTTTTCTAGGTGTGCAGGAAGGTTTAGTGTTGATCTTTCTGTATTTCATGGACAAGAGATACAAAGAAAACTTCCATGCTATTCCTCCATCTTGGCCTCTCCCCCTACAAAGATGGTTTAATCCAATTGCCCCCCCCCCACACACACACCTTTTTAAAAGCAGAATACTGAAGTAAGTAATTTATCTTAGAGCGTTCATGCATCTGGTAGCAAAACCAGGACTAAGACATAGATCTGTAAATCTTCATTTGGAAGAGAATTATATTAGCTCCTTAGTCCAATATATAATGCAAGGAGAACTCAAGGAGCCAAGGAAACAATTGTTGTCCAGTAACTACAGTCTCCAGGGAAATATCTGCTCCATTCTGTTCTGGCACTTTCGAGAGGAGAGAGAATCTCCTTTATTCTTGATTTGTAAAATTATCCCTAAGTGTATACTCATAGTTACTTCACAGAGTATCTTCACAAATGAAAGCTGTTTTCCTATGATTGCAATTGTTTATGTATGGATAGAACATATATGACCGAATGCCTGAAACTTGCTTCATACATACTGTATGTTTTAAACAGCTAAATGATTCTTTTTAGTCAGGGGTAAGCACTCTGAATATCACAGAGTCTTATACTTATTTTTTTAAAAACCTTAAAAACATCTTACACACAATAATGGGCATATAATAAAAATCTTTTACATTGAATTTGGGTATTTCACCTTCTCTAGAAAAGTAAATTCTGAGACTTGGACAGAAACGTAGAGTTTTAGTTCAACTCCCCACCCAGTGCAGGAATTTTTAAAAGTTGTAACTCTGACAGATATCCAACTTCTGCTTGAAAACCTCCAGAGACTGGTATCATCCTTAAGAGGCAGCTGTTATTGTTACTGGACGGCACAAGTGGATAAAAAGTTCCTTCTTGCATTGCATCAGAGTCTGCCTTCCTTAACTTCCAGCTTTTTATCCTAGTTCTGGCCTGTGGAGCAACACAGAATTAGTATACGATTCTCTCCATGACAGCCCTTCAAATATTTGAAAGCAGATATTATACCTTTTCTTATTCTTTCCTTCCCAAGTTGCTTGAATAATTTATCAAAAATTACAGCTTCTCCTATTCACCTGGACATTTGCCTTTCATTACATTCTAATTGGTCAAAGTCCCTCTTAAAATGTGGCACCCGGAATTGAATTCTATATTATAGATGTGGTTTAACTAGCTAGAAATCCAATAGAACTGTCATGGGTAGTGATCTGTGGGTAGTAATTTCTCATGGAAGCCTCCTAAGTTCCTTAAAGGAAGGTGGCTTGTATGAAAACACTTGGTAAACTGTAAAGTGCTTTATAAATGAAAAGCTTTGGTACATTCCATTTAAAAATACAAAAAATAATCAAGGAATTTTTCCCTGCCATTAACAACATTGATTTCAACCTTTGGGTCTATAGAGTTAGCAAAAAGGCTGGTATTTTTTCCTTGGCAAAAGTGTAAAAGCAATTTTAAAAACTCAGCCATTATGTTGTAGTACTGGTTAAACAAGTTTTAAATAATGAAGTCTTTTTGGAACATGTGATAAATGCATTAAAAGCGTATGATAGATGCCATTTTTAACCCATGCATACTTATTTAATAAGAAAAAAGCAGAATCTCCTATTGATGAGGCATTTAGTAAGCAGAACCATTTTCACATTTAAAGTACAGTTGCAAATATGTAATCTGTATTTCTTCCATTTTAAAATATAAATTTTAAACTTTAATTCTAAACATTTCTTATTTTAATTTTGAGTAAAGTGGGAATATGGTTTAATATTGTCATCTGACCATTCATTCTCAATTGCTTATTGAGTGTTGATTATGTGTTAAGGACTTGAAAAAGACATTAATAAATTGTTTATCCTTCTTTCTTCACTAACTCTACCAGAGTTTTGGAAAAATAACTTTTTACCTACAGTGCTTGGCATGAATTTATATCTTGAACATTCTGACCAAGGGTTTAATGTGCTGCTAAGTGGAATAATCTCAAAACTAGCTGGAGCAGTTACAGTTGGTACATATAAATGTGTATAAATGTAAATGCAAAATATAAATGTGAAACCCAAATGGGATAAAGGTATTGATGGGGGGCCCAACACACTTCCTGGCACATGCATTCTTAATCATTATTGGCCTCATGAATACTGACTATTAGGGAAGAATTACTCCTAATCTGGTAGTGAGCCTGGTGTGACAGCTGGAGGTTGAGTCCTGTAGATTGATGTCCCATCGCTCAAATGAGTGAGACACATTAGAGACTACACTGTATTTTAAGACCTCATATCTCTTTTGTAGGAACATTATTTCTTGGTTAAGAGAAATTACTACATTTTCTAAAACATGACAATGTTGTGGTGGTTATAGTTTGATTTGCAACATATGTCATGTACTCTAAAAAGAGCATAAATTATTTAAAACTACATAAATACTCAGATTAAAAATCCGTTACTCTGTACAGTCCAAACTGGAATGACATTTATTAAAGAAAATAACCCAGTAAATCACTTCCAAGGATTATAGTTTTCTGATGTTTATTTAGAAAAATAAGGGAGAAATCAGAATTCTGGAAAATCATCCATATGTTGGTACACTTTAAAAAAAATTGTATAAACTTCTTTTTTCTTGTGTCAAATCCTGGTTAGTGGGGCTATGTAAATTGGAGTGGGACTGCTTTGTAAACTTGGATTGGAGTCACATCATTTACATTTATATTACTAGGTCCATAATTTCTTTCTATTGGATTTTCTTTCTTTTTAATAATTAAAAAAACTATACAAATAGGTAAACCTTTGTAGAGAAAGATCGTGTTCTGTTTATATTTTGTACGCTTAGTGTTCCAAATCTAGGTATTATTTGGTTAAACATACAATTTATACCTATACATCGACTGAAGAAATATAAATATTCTAATAACATATAGTTATTATTGTTTTTGGCTATACTGATAAATGGGCTTTTATATTCAATATTAGTGTTATCTACACTTCATAGTATTTTCCTCCAGCAAAGAACTGTCACTTGGCTGAGAAGGAAAAAAAAAAAAGCTTGCTTATAAAATGAGGCCATTTTGCATATTAATTAGGAGGTCTTTGAACTTGAAGAATAAAATCCGTTAATGCTTTGGGTATGGAACAATTATGCATTCAAGGACTTTGATTTTATGCTAATAATGTGACAAGCTTTACATTTTTCTTTGTTTTGTTTGCATTTCCTAAAGATAATTTAATGCAAATAATCCAGCCATATACAGCACAGAGCGTGTCGGATGGTTTCCCTATAGTTAAGATTGTATCAGCACTCCCATTATAAATCTCTATTACCCATGGTTTATAATTTAATTGAAAAAACCCACTGCAGGCAGAAACTCAACACTTAGGGTTTCAGGCTAAAAGCAATATTTCTCTTTTAAAAATTGCCTCCTCTCTTTAATTTCATAGTTAATGGAAATGTAAGAAGGATCATCCTGGAGCTGATTTTGAACAAAGCCAAACAGATCATTGTCTCTAACTAAAATAATTTCTAAATAAAAGTGGTTGATATCTTATCATTTGCCTAATACTACAACATTTAACCAAACGAGAAAAGACAACAATGGAATCTGCTTATCCTTTCTCCATGCAAAAAATACACGCAAGGAGGGCAAAAAAATTCTGTAAGACCAGCTATCTATAAAAATATATGTTAGACAATACGGTGTGAGGCATTAACGTCTTTACCCGATTTTGGAGCATACACTTCACTCCTTTGAAGTGGATCGGGGTGAAGCCTTGTCGAGTCTGCTTTTTGTCAGACTGAGATCGGAAGAGGGCGCAGGGTGGAGAGACGCAAGAGCGCTGGTGCTCCGCAGTGCTTTACTTTGCCATGTAAACCTTATCTTAAGTTTACGCTTCAATTATCTTGACGGGATTCAGGGGTTAATTAACAGGCACAGCCGTTTCAACCTGCTTACACAGTAGAAATGAAAAGATCAGTTTTTAGACACATGGTGGTTTTGTCATCAGCTTTTGAACCCAAATCCCGTCATGTTGAAAGAAAGGTTAACCTGCCAGGTAATATGCAACCTCCAATCAAGACTTCACCATAGTTTTATCAACCCGATGAGACAAAGAAACTGTGATTAGTTAGAACAACATGTTCTCTATTTCCTGCAACCCATCAACTTTTTCCTATTGAATTCCTACTGGTAATGCTGCATGTGAAATATATGCCATGATTACTTAACCCTAAGCAGACATCAGAAACTTGCTTAAAGATAATCTGGCTCTGTCCAGGCAATGTATTGTGTTTCTAAATCAGTTGCATTTACGATCCTAAGGGTGATTATCAAGGACAGTAGTAGAAACTCACATCTTACAGTGCTTAGCAGTTCATAAAGGGCTTCGGTATACCTAATATACACAACTGCTCAGAAGTAGAGAAGGCAGACGCTAGGAGATTAAGTGGTGGTTAGCATTCACATTCTGTCTTGCCTACGACTCTCTTCTGTGGCCTAGTGGCTCGTTAGTTCTCTTAGGGGGACTCATGTTTTTCACTTTGAGAAATAGAGTCTAGTGATTCCATGATGAGAATCTCCTGTACTTACTTGATATCTATTGTCAGAGACCATAAGGGAATTCATACAGTTTCTTTTTTTTTAAAGTTTATTGATTTTTAGAGGGTGGGAGGAGGGAGAGGAAGAGAGAAAGAAGGAGAGAATCCCAAACAGGCTCCATGCTGTCAGCTCAGAGCCCAACGCAGGGCTCAAACTCCTCTCAGGTGAGATCATAACCTGAGCCAAAATCAAGAGTTGGACGCTTAGCTGACTGAGCCACCTAGGCACCCCAATACAATTTCTAAGTCCAATTCTTAAAACATTCTATATTAGCTTAGATTCATAAATTAAGAAACCCAGAGCCTAGATAAGATTCATATACATCTAAGCTACACAGTAAGTCAGTGATGAAATAAAAGGAAGTCATGGATTTACTGTCCCATGTCTCTGATTGAAATTATTCTTAATGTTGATATTTTGATTATATTAGAAACATAGCTTAAGTATAAAGGTTATGAGAAATTATTTTCTGAACACCAGTGATTGTATAGTCTTCAGAGATTTTTGAGAAAATAGTAGATAACTATTTTCCGAGGATGGTATAAATCTAGTACTGGTATAATGAAGCAGGGAATACACCTTAGGGCTGCTGTGAATCTGGCAGTCCATACTGCTTATGTATAGTGAAAGGCAGACTAGCAGACTAGCTTCTGATATTTATAAACTGATTCAAAGTTTTTTAGTTTCCATTTTAAGAATTTGAATAGGTCATTCTTTACTCCATGTCCTCCATTTTTTTTTTTTTTTTTTTTTTTTTTTTTTTGCTTTAGAATAGTTTTATAAACTTAAAATGTCATGCAGGATTTACTTCCAAATTTATTAATACCAAAAAAGTTTTCTGGAGTACCTTGCTGGCTCAGTTGGTTGAGTGCTCAACTTTGGCTTAGGTCATGATCTCACAGTGAGTTCAAGCCCCATGTAGGGCTCACTGCTGTTGGCACGTATCCTGCTTTGCATCCTCTGTCCCCCTCTCTCTCTGCCCTTCCCCACTCATGCTCTCTCTCTCAAAAAAATTTTTTTTCTGACCCTACTAGGTGTTGTGAATGATGTGTGATACTGTGTTCAGGAATTCAACTTAACATTTTATGTAAGTGAATGGTCACACCATGTGCCATAGGGAACCAATAACCTTGTTTCCTTCCCCTCCTCTGTCCTAAGCAGATGTCATTATTTGGTGCATTTTTTACCTCACCTCCCATACAAGTACTAACCAGGCCCAACCCTACATAGCTTCTGAGATCAGGTCAGTCAGGGTGGTATGGCAGCAGACATTTTTTACCTCCTTTGTTGTTCTCCATCCCTCAAGATGAACTTGGCAGATGCTCTCCTGTTTTCTTGCATTGAAATACCCTTGCTTGGGCCGCAAGAGACCTTCTAGCGGCATCATCCAATAAGTTTTAGACAGTATCTGGATAGGTAGTAAGAGGTCCTTGACAGACAATGTGTTTGGGATTTAGACCAGAGTTGGCCAACCTTTTTCTGTAAAGAACCAGATAGTGAATATTTTAGTCTTCTTGGGCCACATGATCACTCTCCCAACTCTACTCTGCCATCGTAGTGCCAAAGCAGCCACCAAGAAGATGTAAATCTATCTTCTCTGGCATAAACGGGCAGGATTGTGTTCCAATAAAACATTTCTGATGGACACTGAGATTTGAATTTCACATAATTTGTAGGTGTCATAAAGTGTTCTCTTCCTTTGTTTCCACAATTCAAAAGTGAAAAAACCATTCTTAGCTTGTGGGCAATAAAAAAACTGGGGGCAGGTGGGATTTCGCCCACAGGTTATAGTTTGCAGACCTTTTCTTTAGACAGATCTGAGTTTACACAGCAGTTTTATTAGCTGTTGGCTTTGTGTCCTTGGGTAAATTAGTTTAATTCTCTGAGTTTAAATTTTGTCAGTAAAATGGGGACTGCACCAATTTTATGAAGTCTTTGTGAGATTTAAATTTGATTAGGTATAGACAAGTAATTATTAGTAGTAGGTATTTTGTGAAGAGTCAATATAAAAGTAATACAAATTTTAAGTAATTAGTAATTAACTTAACCTGATAGCTCTTCCTGAATTAATGTTGTTGGCCTCTCCTTTTTTTCTCGAAATGGAAACAGATTTCTTATTCATGATTAAAAGCAAAATGTTCTTTTAAAACATGAAATAATATAGAAATACAGAGATAAAAAGAATAATAAGAAAATAAGAATAAGATGAACACCATCATCTCCTTTATTTTACATATGAGGAAACTGAGGGTCCGAGGTTGCCATTTATATAGTGTTTATTTGCTTTTCTAGTGTCTGGAAGAAAATTTCTCATTTAGGGAGATTGTGGTTCTTCTATCCCAAACATGTGGTTGTGGTGAAAGATAATCAAAATTCTCATGTCCTTTTTTTTTTTTAATTAATGTTTCCTTATTTACTTTGAGAGTGGGGGGACAGAAATAGAGAGGGAGAGAGAGCACAAGTGGGGAAGGAGCAGAGAGAGGGAGAGAGACAATCCCAGGCTCTACAATTATCATGGAACCTTTGGGCTGACCTCATGGCCGTGAGATCATGACCTGAGTCGAAATCAAGAGTCAGACATTTAAACTACTGAGCCAGCTAGGCACCCTAAAATTCTCATGTCCTTTAGTCACAGAGTGGGGCATTTGTTCCAGAAAGGGCCAGTCGCCATGCCCTCGTCCTGTGGCCTACCATATGATTCAGTCATGGTTGGCCATGTGATCTACGCTTGTCCACGCAGTGGCATTTTGTAGAAGAATCTCAACTGAAGTACCTGGGAAACTCTTTTCTCTCTAGCCTTGAGGCTTGAAGAATATACTTTTATCACTGCATTTGGCTATGGATTGAACTTGTGGGAACAGCTGACCTGAGAGAATGAAGCCAACTAGAGGGAGCAGAGCTGGTAGCCTATGGGAGGAAAGGGACAGTGGATGGAAGGCAGAGAGAGAGAGAAAAATTTGATAAGGTCTGAGTCCCTGGATCCAGGTATTTCTGAAGGCAGACCTATCCCGAGCTTCTCCATGGTTTGGCAGTGTGAGCCTTGATGAAGACTGAACTGTCTTCATCAGGTCAGTTTGATTTTCTGTCCTTTTTTGTGTAGTCAAAAAAAAAATACTAATTGAGCAGCTAGGCTCAGGATGCAAACGCAGATCTGTCTGACCCTGCAACCCTGAGCTTCCTTCCCAACCTTCCTCAGAGACAACCTCTTCTAATGGTTTGATATTTTTCTGTTTTTGTCATCTTTTTTTTTTAATGATTGCACAAATATTATGGTAAGTGTAAATGTTGCCAAACCGTCATTCAATTTGGCTTTCCTAATTTGTACTTTTCCTAACCCTTACATGCTAGATATCTTCTGTTGCACCTTGGGGTGTACCCTCTACCCTTTTCTATCCTGTATTGAGCTCTGAGAGGCTGATCTGGATGTGTAGGTCCCTAGCCTTTGGGCTTCTGGTTGGGCTGAGTTGTCTGGGATGGGGGCACTGGCAGGAGATGAGAAGGAAGGAGGAGAATTAGGAGGAACTACTTCTCCTGGCTCCTCCTGTGGGATTACTGGGGGCTGGCTGTCTTCTCAGACCTAAGGTCACAGTTTTCTCTGCTCAGCTCTGTTTTTCTCCTTCTAGCCCTAGAGACTGCCCTATTTCTTGTGGGTTCCCTCCACCCAGCCTGACACCCTTATGAATAAATAACCCTTTTATTAAATGCTCTTCAAATTACCCAATTTGAGTGTACTCTTAATTTCCTGTCAGGACTCTGAGTAATACCACTCACAGAAGGGTATGTTTTCCCTCCACATTTCATGTCAACATGGGGTATTGCCCACGTTTTTAATCATTTCAATGCTCATAAGGGGAAAATGGTATCTGGTTTTAATTTATATTTTTTGATTATTATTGAGTTTGAACATCTGTTCCTATGTTAATTGACTATTTGCATATTTCTCTTAATTGCTTGTTAATATTCTTTGCCCATTTTTCTTTTGGGTGATCTCTCTTTCTTTCTGTTAAATTCATATTATGAGTAAAATATTTTTTCCCATTATATTTTCCAACTGATTGTTAGTATAAGTGAAAATTATTGCTTTCATATCTTGTTATTCCTCTAAATTCTTTGTTAGTTTTAATAGATGTTAATTGATTCTCTCAGATTTTCTAATATCATTTGCAAAGAATGATAATGCTCTCTCTCCCATTCTAATGCATGCCACATTTCTTTAACCCATTTTACTAACCCATTTTACTGGCTAGATTCTCCAAAACAGTCTTGGACAACAGGGGTGTCCGTGGGAATCTTTATCTTATTACTGACTCTAACTCTGCTTTTCCCAGAGTATGTTTCACAGAATGCAAACACTGGCAGATACCCCTTGAGAAAAGTTCAGACTACATATTCTTAGACAGTCCCAATGCACATGAGCATGTTAAAAGCTCTAAGTTGTTGTTGTTGGGTTTTTGTTTGTTTGTTTTTTGGTCTTTGCCTAATATAGCTTTGGTACTGAATTTTATGTAGTACATTATCAGCTTGGTAATTTGAGTAGGTCCTAGAGGATCAAAATACAAACAAAATGTTTTGTACTAATATAGCACTGTGGTTTTATGCAAAAACTCTGAATTCTTCTAAGCCTTATTTAATTTATTTAAGGCTTCTCAATGCTTATTAGTGTAGAAACTATAAACCATTGTATTTTGATTTTTTTTTTTAACATTTATTTTTGAGACAGAGAGAGACAGAGCATGAAGGGGGGAGGGGCAGAGAGAGAAAGAGACACCGAATCGGAAGCAGGCGCCAGGCTCCGAGCCATCAGCCCAGAGCCCGACGCGGGGCTTGAACTCACGGACGGCAAGATCGTGACCTGAGCTGAAGTCGGACGCTTAACTGACTGCGCCACCCAGGCGCCCCAAAACCATTGTATTTTGAATGTAAGGAATCATATGCATCATTGGCCACTTTGGTACATTTTACTCTCAAAAGAAACTACCGAGATTAAAAAACTAACTTAAATGGAAAGATGGGTATCAGGAAATCACTCTGGCCTCTCTCCCTCTCTTCCTTCACTGTTTTATGCACACACACACACACACAGCCAACAAACCGAACAAATAAAACATTCCAACCAACAGACCATAAGTTACCGTTTTCTTTCATTACAGGCTTCCTTTTTTTTTTTTTTAAGTTTATTTATTTTGAGAGAGAGAGAGAGAGAGAGAGAGCGCATTCATGTGCATGGGCAAACAGAGGAGGAGCAGGGAGAGAGGAAGAGAGAGAATCCCAAGCATCCTTTGCAATGTCAGCACAGAGCCAAGTGTGGGACTTGGTCTCACGACCCTGAGATCATGACTTTTGCTGAAATCAAGAGTCAGACACTTAATGGACTGAGCCACCTAGGTTCTTCTGTACAGTTTTCCTTATTAACCCTGCGTCCCTTCTTTCTAATACTTTTCTGTTGTTCCTTCTTGCCTCCTTACCTTTGTCCCAACATGCGCGAGCATGTGTGTGTGTACATGTGTATGTGTGTGTGCTTGTGCATGAGCATGCGTGAGTCTCCAGGAAAACTTCCACCATCCCTCTTTTGCCATTGCAATTATCAGTTAAAAATTACTGTTATCATTGTTGATGAAAATCAAGTGAATATTAGAGATTACTTGCAACAAGAAAAGGGAGAAACACTTGTTTTTAAACTTACCTTTACCACGTAAAGTAATACATGTTATGTTTTCACATGAAATTAAGACTTAATACCGGATTGGTGACAATAACCTCCAAAGACCTTGAAAAAGCTCAGAAGTCCTGTTCAGAATTCTCATAAATGTCTCATCTACATTTGCTTTCTCTTCCAATTAAGTCTATTATTCCCAGAGCATTTAAGAATAATAAACTATCTTTTATTCAATTTAACTTTCCATTTGCTTTAATTACTAGTATTGAAACAGTTTTGCTTTCTGCTATATTTCATTGCAAGTCTTGCAGCTATGCTATAAAGCTAAATTAAGGCTTTTATAGATTTTTTTTAGGATGAAACTGATCCTTATTTATTGCTTCTAGGGTAATATTCATCTTAAGTTTTAAAAAACTGACATGTAAGTAAACTCTTAGAAAATAACTCACTCAAAAATTGGTGATTTTCTGTGTGGCAAATAAAAAAATAACAAAGGATGGATTTGTATTTTTACAGAATTTTTTTTACCTTGTTCAGTTAGGCCATTTTTGTGGGTATGAATTTATTTATTTATTTATTTATTCTTTTAAAAAAGTTTTTTCATGTTTATTTATTTTTAAGAGAGAGAGAGACAGACAGAGTGCAAGTGGGGGAGGGGAAGAGAGAGAGGGAGATACAGAATCTGAAGCAGGCTCCAGGCTCAGCACAGAGCCCAACATGGGGCTCAAACTCGACAAACTCCGAGATCATGACCTGAGCTGAAGTCAGACTCTGAACCAACTGAGCCACCTAGGCATCCCTGGGGTCATTTAAATCACATTTTTACAGAAATTCAGTGTTACCTTAGCTTAATTGTTATCCAATTATTTTAGTCATATATTTATTTTTCATTTTTAGTAAAATTTCTTTAATTTCTGGAGTTGGAATTCTAATGTTTAGAAGAATAGATCCCTGACTTTATGTTAAATGAAATGGTATACTGATTTTTTTTTTTTTTTTTTTTTTTTTTTTGGGACATGGTAGGGGGTGGTTTCTGGCAAAATGCCTTTTTCATTAAATAGATCTATGAGAAGAAAAATTCATTATTGCTAATGAATGCAGGGATTTTACTTACTGGAAGTAGTCAAATAGTCTGGTACAAAAATGCACATTGCATTATGAACCATAACATTGTGAGGTTTGTAATATAAGAGCTGCTAAATATATTTTAAATATCACAAAGTCTGTGCTTCTTCCCTGGAGCATGCTCTTTGTTATACCCTGCTTCTCATATTCTTATCTTTTTCATGAGGAGTGAATCTCAATAAAATATATGGATTGTGTTATGTTTAAAGGCTATTTACTGAACCAATATTTTCACAGATAAGATCAATAATATATGTGTAAACCTTTGAAATTTAGATTGGAGAGGAAGCTGCCTAATAAAACTCTGGTACCGAATTTTATACAACTTCTTACCAGCCTTTTTAATTTTATATTCGAGTCCCGAAGGATCAGAAGACAAACTGAACACTTGTGAAATTATCTGGATTTAGCCCGGATGGTTTTATGTAAAAACTCTGAATGCATTTAAGGTTTATGTATTGTGAAGGCGCTGTGTAATGGTTACTCATTTTATTTCTTTGTTAAGAACCTTTGTCTAATGTTAAAATTTTGAATGAAAGGCTTGATGTTTATATCTATTTAGTTGGACCATTAGTTCAAGATACAGACTAAGGAAGTGCTATAGTTCTAAAGCATGTTTCATCTGATGATTTTTTTTACAGAGTTGGTATCTAATGCGGGATTTGTAAGGCCATCAGTTATCAAACCACGTAAGTGTTAAATTCCTTTTGAAGCTTTCAAGAGGTATTTTAATTAAGTTTTCAAAATTGCTTTTGGATCATCTTCACAATTCTTTAGTGCTTTATTTCCATTAACAAAATAGTAATTAAAATTAAATTTTAAAGGAAATAACCACAGTAGGTCAGACTTTTATTAACTTGAGGTAGATAATGAATCTGTCCTATATAAAAACTGAGCTAAATCTGCTGAGAGGCTGGGGATAGTATATTTTAATTAAGGTAATCCTTGTTTGCATCTAACAAACAGCATTGCCACTTAGAAATTTAAGATCTTAGTGATGCATATTAGTACATTACCTCAACAATCTCATAGAGATTTAATACTTGTATTTGAAAGAGCAATTTGTCATAAATTAAGAGCATTTGCATAGTAAATTTCAAGGATGTTATTCTTTGCAGAGTTTTCTATAATTAAGGAATGCATTAAACATTAAAATTTTACAATTTTTGTAGTCCTAGGAAAGCTTGCTTTGTTATTAAACTGAGCCTTATTTTCAGCTACGCATAACCCTATGGAAAAGTCTGGCCTTAATAAAGACATAATGAATGTACTGTCACTAAGATTTTTTGCCCTCTTAAATCTTGAGCGAAGGTTTATGCATTTAAAGAATGTTTTATCATGCAAAATGCGGCTCTGAAGACATCTATTTACTTGGATGGAGAGTATTTAATCATTTAAAAAGTAGGCCAAAGAGACTTAACCCAACCATACCGCTAAGTAGTTATAAACTGCATCATATATAAATGAAGTGTTCTCTAATTGGGGGTATGGGTAGAGTCTTTCTTTAGTTAGCAAAGTGTTTCCAGTATTAATATCTACTTTAGTTAAAGGAATTAAAAAGCCCGTTTTAATTAAGAATGACAACGTTATTCTCAAGGTTCCTTTTATTTTGATGGTTAACAAGATAACTTCAGCATTTGCATTTTATTGATCCAGAGAGAATGATTTTATAAAATATAGTTTAGGATAAGGTTCAGCAGCCCAGTTCACCTGTGGTCATATGGATTTTTGACTTGTGGTGAAAGTCTCGGTCACTTAGACATTTTTGCCTGGAGATTACCTTAGGATATGAAAGGATATGTTCCTCGGAGAAGGATTTTATACCTTATTCTGTTTACCTTAGACTGCTGTGTATTCTTCCCTCTCGTTATCTTCTCTTGTGAACCACCTCACTTCCTTTTGTTTTTCCAACCAGGAGGAAAGGATGTAGAGGGTCTTTGTCACCAGTATCTACAGAGCTCATTGGCTCAAGCTTACAGTAATTTTTAAAAATTTCCTCTTGGCAGGGAATGCAAATGTTTATTCAGCATTCACTCAGTGAATGTCTTCTATCAAAGGACTAATTCAGGTTACGTGGGTGTGGACACTATGGCTCGTGATTTTTAACTCAGAACTGCATCAATTCTAACAATAATTATAAAATATTCAGATTCTTAGTTTTATTGTATATCAGAGCCAGTATGGAAGATGATGTTTCAAGCTGTTTTCATAATTTACAGATTTCTATGCTGTTCATATATATCATCATCATCATCATCATCATCATCATCATCATTATATAATTAGCTAAGAGAGTCTAATAGTGGTAATATGTTAAAATTAGTTATACCTAAGAAATAATAGCAATGAAAGAGGATGTTTGAATTCTTCCTTTCCTTAGAAGAGCAGGTTAAAGTTGTGGAAATAGGCACCTGAGGACAGTAGGCTGTGAGTTCAAATCTCAAAATTGTAATTACTGGCTGGGTGATCTTGGGTCTGAAGTTCTACGTTTGTACATTGGGATGTGCGAATTTTGTTCAGTTGCAGCTCCCACTTTCCTTAACTTTCAAAAGTTATATTGATTTGAAAGCTCTGGTGGTTTCATTGACAGCATTGTGGTGAAGATCCCTTCTAATTCCTGTTTGCACCACCACTTGCTCATCTCTACCCCTCAGTATTCACAAGTTGGAAAAATTAAAGCCCGGAAAGATGAAATGATTGAGGTAAAACACTAAATAATTTAAAAATGAAAATGAGTAGTGGATGCAGATAGACTTATCCAGGTCACTCAGTCCTCGGGTTGAACCAAATGTTCCCTCGGGGGATGGAGTGCTGAATTTTACCACTAGGACTTCAGAGGAATTGCCCAATTGTCCTTCATGGCAAAGAATCTACAGCCTGAGGTCTAACATTAAAACCACTTTCAGGCTATTTCGTTATCTAGGTTGCATTGTATTCAATGCTCAGTAAAGCCTAGTGATTGGAAGCTGGTTAGTGAAGATAGTGAATTGTGAGTGACCAAGTCTCCACTCTGTTGTAGCTGTTAAGAGCTGGAGATAGCATCTGACACCATTCAGCACTTTCTATGTCAGGCACAAAGCATTTCACATTTACTAACCTATTTAATTATCACTACAGCCTCATGAGGTTGGCATTATTTGCACTCCCATTTTATTTATGAGAAAAGTAAGGCACAATGAAGAAAAGAAAATTGTCCACACAAGGAAGTCAGAGGACTGGGAAGCTAATCTAGGCAATCTGATACCATAGTCCAACAGCTAAATACCTTGCTCTTCTGCCACTTATAATCTGTGGGTTATCTAGAATTGGTATAAAGCTATGTCTGAAGACCAGATCTTTCCTTCAGTGATTGTTTTAGGTTGGAAGTAGCTCTAGTGGAGGGCATACATGGGAAAGGGTCTGAGAGAAGAGCGGTGCAATAGAGTAGTTGTGTCATAGGACTTTGGAAGCAGGAGATGTGACTTTACACATTGGCTGTGCAACACCCTAGCTTGACCTCCGGATGAGCTGCTGAAGCTCTCAGAATTTCCTGCTTAGTGCTTAGTAAAGTAGTGATGCTAATGTCCACTTGATGGGCTTGTCGTTCCATGTCACCCACGCAACAGATGCCTGGTCCAGAGCAGGGGCTTTATCCACAGTAGCTGTTGTTAGAATTTACCCACTTATCACACCTTAGAGAAATAAGGGATCTCAGTTGTACCCTTTTGCCCAAAGTGTTCCTGTTCAAAAGTTAAGGTTGGCTTTATTTTTGTTAATCTTGGTGGCTTACGATGGCCCTTGTTTCTATGATATGGATTTTACAATTGTGTTTTCAAATAGATATAACTTTCTCTTTTGGTGCATCTATTTGACCGCATGACAGGGTAATAAGCATCTGCGTGAGACTGGAGGTTCAATGAAAAATTCCAAGATATTTATATGAGGCACTTACTGCAGTTAATCTCTAAGATAACACTTGGTGGGAATTAGTACTGTTTATGTTGATTTTGGAAGGACAGTCCTAACATAGTAGGTTTTCATTTGGAAAGAGGAGGGGAAGTATTGTTTTTTCATTTCAAGAAATATTTAGAGAATACCCACCATGTGCCAGATACTGTGTCTGGGTAGAGTGAATACATTTCTTTTTAAGAAGTCATTAAGCAATTGATGGAAGCTGTTTGCAGTGTAACACAATTACAGCTGTGTTGAGGTGGATTGTGATCCCTAGCAGACAGGAAAGAGTGCCAGGGGTTGAAGGAGGGGGATGACAGAATTGGCCTATGTATTTACTGCATATAATGTAACTACAACAATATGAGCAGAATCCCAACCCAAATCATGTTGTATTAGAATCTTCCTATATTGGGATGCATGGGTGGCTCCATCGGTTAAATGTCCACCTCTTGGTTTCAGTAAGGTCATGATGTCTCGGTTTCATGGGTTTGAGCCCCGACATTAGGCTCCATGCTGACTGTGGGGAGCCTGCTTGGGATTCTCTCTCCTCATCTCTGTCTGCCCACCCCCCACCTGCATAGTTCTGTCTCTCTCAAAATAAATAAACTTAAAAAAAAAAAGAATCTTCCTGTATTTATAAAGTGTTTTGAATGTGTTGACTATTTTGGACCTTTTTCTATTATACATAATTTGTATTATGCATATATTATATGGTCAGTGGTATATTTTGCCTCACCCATAGTGTCATTTTATACTAACTTGGTATGATCAGTGTATAGGAGCTTATCTTCAGAGAGACGTTATTAATTATTTTCACGTATATAACAAAGACATGGACACTTCTCTTGAGCAGTTTAGAGTTTAAACCAGACAGTAGTAAGACCAAAACACTCTATAAATATCAAACAGGTACCTACATTGAATAAAACATTTTGTATTTCCAGAAATGTCACTTACCTACTTTAATCAGCATGTGTGCTAGTAATTTTTGCTTCTGTTTCTGCAAAAACAGAAAGAACTAATGATTCAGTCCTAATGGGGAAAGAGCAAAGATGTCACAAAATCACACAGTTCTTTAGTTTTTTTTCATACTTCTTATTAGGATTATGCTCTTTATCCATGATTGCTGCTCTAAAATATTAACCTTTAAAAAAGTTCATTGCAAAGTCAGTTGTAGCTCTGTGTCCTGCCCAATTACAGCATTCTGAATGTTTATACATCTTTGGGAATCCCCAGCTGGTCTACCTAACTTCCCTGAAGGGAAAGAAAAATTCCAATCATTGTTCCCCCCTTCCTGCTTTTGTTCCCAGAGAGAACAGACCTGTTCATCAAGAGCAAACACATGGAGGTGAGAGATCAGTGAAATTGTAGGACAAAGCAGCCAAGTTCTGCTTTGTTGGTCATTATCAGAAGGAGTGAGCCCTACAGTTTCCAAGAGGTGTCTCGCTGTCTGCCGAAGATGTGTGTGAACTGTCAGTTGAAAGCATTGACAGTGTTCCATTAGTAATGAATTATGGGAGTAATTTCATTAATTTCTTTACCTCAGTCAGTACATGTTAGTGTAAGTTGCTCAACCAAACATCAAAATAACCAGTGCATTGTAACCTTTTAGTCTTTTACTGTGTAACCAGGAAGAGCAAAGAAATAAATTAGCGTAACGTTCCTTTAAAAAAAAAATGACTGGAGATAAGCAGTGGACATAATTTTTCCTGTTTTTAATTTAATAGCAGGTTTATGGTTTTATGCAAAACCATTCACATTACATTTGACCCTCTGGGAGCTGCCTGTTTTTTTTTTTTTTCCCTTCTTCTTCTGTGGGTATAATTTTGAGTCTTTAATAATCTGTTGTTAAATCCGGTCTGAGTTTGATTAATGAATTGTGATGAGCCAGTGCATTAATTTGCAGGTTTGGTCTAATGCCCTAAAAGGCTGCTTTGTTGTGAATGTTATTAATGCTAAACTCCTCAGGAGGAGCCATGGGATGGCAGTGTGCCCCAAATAATGGACAAGCTACATCTTTGGGAAATCCCAATGAGGGAATGATAGCTCTACAAGTGACTACAGAACTATGTTATTGAAGGAGAAAATCCTGACTGAGCTTCATGTCTTAGAACAGGGGGCTGCAGCCCAAGGGTTCCCTGGGTGGAATTTAGGAGAGCCTGTGGATTTAGATAGTAAAACAATTCTTAACTTTCCTTAAGCTCTAACTGAAATTTCACATTCTGTTCAATTATAAATGTAGGCACCAGACTGCAGAATTATTAATAGTGTCTGTGACTTTGTCATCAATAAACATCACAGATATTTTTATAACACAGGGTTACAAGTAGCTCAGCAGGCCATTTGTGCTCATCACTGCTTCAAAATGATAGTTGTTCTTGGGACAGCTGCTGGATCTGGTTATTTAATGTGTTAGGAAAGAAATACACATACCACAAATTGTAAAAATGATAACCATACTTCAGTGTAATTGGCTGCATTTGTACTCTTATGTTAGACATTTAAATACATGATTCTGAGAAGGGGTCTATGGCCTCCAAATGGTGATGAACTCCTCTTTCTAGAGTGGCTGTTGTCTTTGCTGCCATTTTTCTCTTTGGTAAATTGATACTTTACCTCTCCCCAGAGCTCTTTTCAGGAGCAGGTCCAAGGTCCGGATGTGTTACCCGTGTGGCCACATGGTAGCCATGAGTACATGGTGCTAACATTACCAACTTCTCAGTTATTCCCTTACTTTCCTCCTTCTGGGTTCCTGGAAGCTATGGACTGTTTGTCTTTATTCGCTGATGATTTCTCACACACATATTGTACTGTTTGATACATAGTAGGCACTTAGAAAATATTTAATGAATGAATGATAGTTTAGGTGGAAATCATTTTCCCCCCCATTGGAATGAATCTGGGTTTTCAAATCATTTTTTAAAATGAAATAAAAATCTGGCATCCACATTCTAAAGAATTTATTGCATTATAAAAGGTATTTATAAAGCATTAGGAATGCTTATAGGAACTAATATTAACCCGTTTATTGCCCAGCAACTCAGCTTATCAGGGAACTGTAGACTCTTGTAACTGATTTTTAAAAAGTATTGTTATCATTAAACAAAGAGAACTGGAATTCTTCAAAAGCAAATATAGCTGCAGAGAGATAAGAAAATTAGATTAAGGAAAGAGATTAGCATGTGTGTTGGGAGTGCGTATAAGTGTGTGGATGTGTCTTTTGTGTGTGTCTCTGTGTGTAAAGAGACCCAGTCCACATGAGAGTCTTTAGAGCTTTTTTTTTTTCAACGTTTATTTATTTTTGGGACAGAGAGACAGAGCATGAACGGGGGAGGAGCAGAGAGAGAGGGAGACACAGAATCGGAAACAGGCTCCAGGCTCTGAGCCATCAGCCCAGAGCCTGATGCGGGGCTCGAACTCACGGACCGCGAGATCGTGACCTGGCTGAAGTCGGACGCCTAACCGACTGCGCCACCCAGGCGCCCCGAGTCTTTAGAGCTTTAAGTTGCCTGGGAGATTATTTTTCAATTTAATTTAACAAGTATTGAAACTGAAGCACAAAGAGGTTAAATGATCAGTGACCTCCTAATTACTAAATCCAATAAAGCCTTTCCAGACCTTATCTTACTTGACCATGCTATTGCATTTATATTGTTTACCTTTTACTTTTTCTGGAAGTCTATGCATATGGTGTTTGCACCACCCAGAATACCTTCCTTTCCTGCTCCTTTCTATCTCTACCCCTTCTTCCAGAAGAACACATCTGTCACACCAACCTGGTTTCCATCCCTCAGGTAGAACTTTGCTCTACTTCCGTGTTTATCAATTTGTTTCTCATTCTTGCCATCCCTAAGTAGCCTTTTTAGATATTTTTAAAAGGTCTTCTCATCCTCTCTTCCCCTATCCTCTGGTGTAATTTTAGAATCACAGATATACTATAGATCTGTTTATGTACAATAGCCTTTTGCAGGGTAACATACCATTATAATATCTAAGATATTCCTACCTCCAAGAATTAATTTCACCTCTCTGGGAGTTGAATCGCTCCTGCTGAGAATGCATGCTCTTGTAGAACTCAAATGTTGCCAGATTGTGGATTCAGAAGAGATTACGAAGGGTACCAACCTCTGCCCATTTTGCTAACAGAAATTCCAGCCTTTTCTATGGGATTTCTTCCCTCCTCCAGATTTTCAGGAGTGTTTACCTGTTTTGTATGAAAGTAGGTTTTGTTCTGTCTGCCTGTTTCTACCTGTGGGGAAACTGGGAACACAGTTAGTCTCTCAAGGATAGACTGGAAAAGAATTGTCCTCCATTTTGTCCTTGGTCATGATGGTCAAGCCCAGTGAAATGCAGCTGGTGGGCAGTGAATGTCAGAGCCCTCTATTGTTGGGGGCCTGGGTGGCTCAGTCTGTTGAGCCTCCGACTCTTGATTTTGGCTCAGGCCATGATCTCAGCATCATGGGATTGAGCCTGGCATTGAGCTCTGTGCTGAGCATGAAGCCTGCTGATGATTCTCTCTTTCTCCCCCTCTACTCCTCTCTGACTTGCACTCTCTTTCTCTCTTTCAAATTAAAAAAAAAAAAAAAAAAAACCCTGTATTGTTGCTGCCACAACTGCTTGGTGGATGGGAAGATGGTCTCCCTTGCTGCTCTTGCTTCTGGTGGCAGGTGCCTGTGTTTGCTGGCCTTTGCCTAGGTCTCTGGTAGAGTAATTGCTCAGCCACGTGTGCTTCTTGGAGATGTTAACTCTTCCGATTCCCGTCTCACACAATTATGTTCTCTAGGTATATCTAAGACACCAGGTCAACCATGCAGCTTCACAAATGTCCCAAGGTCTCTTTGTCCTCTAAGCTTGACCTACATTATTCCATCTTCCTGGGATGCTTTTCCACTTTTCAACTAGATAACTCTACTCTCAGTTACAATATGCACAGTCTATGTGTGATACCCTTCCTGTATGCTCCCATGGTGTCCTGGATTCCTAAAGTTATTATATACAGACTGCTTATTTTTCTATATATCCCATTATTGTTTAGGTTCCTTATACTCAGAAAGCATAAGGGTTGTCAGATTTAGCAAATAAAAATACAGGATGCCCAGTTAAACTTATTTTCAGATAACTATTTCCCATAATTGAATTTTTGTCCATGGAGCATACATATTTGAATGTGGGCCATATATATACTAAGAATGATTCATTATTTATATGCCATTCAAATGTTGCCTTCCATCCTGTATTTTGTCTGGCAATCCTAAGAACATGTCATATGTTTTGATGCATTCCTAGGGCCTAGCGTAGTTCCAATCATACAGGAGGCACTCTATAAATGCTTATGTAGTAGATGAATTTATTCTAGAAGCTGGTGATAGAGCAGTGAACAAAACAAACAAAAGTCTTTGCCTTCTTGGAGATTATATTCTAGTGGGCAAATATAGATAATAAGTAAGTAAATAAAGTACATAGCATGTCAGTGTGGATAAAAACTATGGAAGATAATGAGGCAGAAAAGGGTTTATAACATGTCTAACATAGAGCTGTTTTTTTTTTCTCTTCAAACTTGCTCTATGTTCATTCTTTCTCATTTCAGCTGATAGCGACTCCATTCTTATAGTTGGTTGGATCAAACCCCTGGAAAGTTATCCTTCCTCTTTCTGTTACACTCCTCATCCAATCTTTTAGGAAATTTTACTTGTTCTACCTTCAGAGTACATCCAGAATTGACCACTTGTTATCATCTCTACTAAAAAATCAATGGGGCGCCTGGGTGGCGCAGTCGGTTAAGCGTCCGACTTCAGCCAGGTCACGATCTCGCGGTCCGTGAGTTCGAGCCCCGCGTCAGGCTCTGGGCTGATGGCTCGGAGCCTGGAGCCTGTTTCAGATTCTGTGTCTCCCTCTCTCTCTGCCCCTCCCCCGTTCATGCTCTGTCTCTCTCTGTCCCAAAAATAAATAAAAAAAACGTTGAAAAAAAAAAATTAAAAAAAAAAAATCATTGGTGCAAGCCACCATCAACTCTCACCTGGATTATTGCAATAGCATCCATGATGGTTTTCCTTCTTTCACACTTGTCCTTCTATGCCCCATTTTCAACACAACCATAAAAAGAGTTTTTTAAACATTCCACTGGCTCCCTGTTTTCCTCATTTATTTATTTATTAAAATTTTTTTAAACATTTTTATTTTTGAGAGAGAGAGAGAGTAAGCATGAGCAGGGAGGGGCAGAGAGAGGCAGAGAGACACAGACAGAGAGATAGAGAGACGGAGAAGCTGAAGTAGGCTCTGAGCTGTCAGTGCAAAGCCCAATATGGAGCTCAAGCCCATGAACTGTGAGGTTGTGACCTGAGCTGAAGTTGGACATTCAACCAACTGAGCCACCCAGGCACCCCTATTTATTTATTTTTTAAATTGTTTTTAAAATTTATTTTTATTTTTATTTATTTAGAGAGAGATAGAGAGAGCAAGTGGGGAAGGGGCAAAGAAAGAGGGAGACACAATCTCAAGCAGGGTCTGTGATGTCATCACAGAGCCCCACGCAGTGCTTGAACACACGAACTGCGAGATTGTGACCTAAGCCGAAATCAAAAGTCAGGTGCGTAACTGACTGAGCCACCCAGGCACCCCTAAATATCTATTTATTTATTTATTTTGAGAGAAAGAGAGAGAGTGTGTGAGCAGGAGAGGGTCAGAGAGAGAGGGAGAGAGAGAATCCCAAGCAGGCTCCGCACTGTCAGGAAAGAGCCCAGCACAGGGCTTGAACCCATGAACACAGAGATCATGATCTGAGCCAAAATCAAGAGTCATCTTAATCAGTCATCTGACTGAACCACCCACGTGCTGTGCTGTTTTCCTCATTTTAAAAATCAGGGTCCCTAAAATGACCCTCATAAATCTTCATGATCTAGCCCCATTACTTCTTTGACCTCACCTCTTTCAACTCTTTCTCTTTAGGGTGACCAACCAACCGTCTCAATTTGTCCTGGATGCCCTGAAAGTCACACATCTCAGGAAACTTCTGAGTTCCTGGCAGACTTGGATAGTTGCTCACCCTACCCACTGTTCTAACCATATGTGCCTTTTTACTGTCCTGCCAACATGCCAGGCACATTCCTACTTCAGGC
This sequence comes from Puma concolor, assembly GCF_028749965.1. NCBI lineage: Eukaryota > Metazoa > Chordata > Mammalia > Carnivora > Felidae > Puma > Puma concolor. The sequence goes on from NC_141674.1 coordinate 81,422,734, forward strand.
TTCTGCACTTACTCTCCATTTTCAACAATCTTCTCCCTATATCCATGTAGCTAATTCCCTTCTACTTCCAAAGTTTTGCTCAGATGTTATTGCTTTCAATAAAGCTTGCTCAGAACACCTTATTTATAATTTAAACTCCTTTCTCACCCCCTCTTAACAGTCTGAGAAACATTGCTTAACCTGTCCCAGTATTATTTCCAGAGTATTTATTTACCTTCAACTCACTGTATAATTGGTGTATCTATGTTTATTCCTTGTCTCCTCCTTCTTGAATGTAGGCCCCATGAAGGCAGGGATCTTTGTTTTGTTTACCTATTTGTCATGAGCACCTAAGTACCTGGCTTATATTGGCACTGGATAAATATCTGGTGAATTTAACTGAAAAGGGATTGGAAGTTGTTGTTTATGGGAAGAATTGCAATGATAATGGTCAGGGATGAAAGTTATATTTATACAGAGATCTGAAGAAGTAAGGGAATGAGCTGTGTGGATCCAGGTGAAGAAACATCCAGGCGAGATGGAGAAATGAGTACAAATCTCGCAGAGCAGGAATGTGCCTGGCAGTTGTGCAAAGAGTTGTGCAAAGAGTTGTGCAAAGCTGTGTGGATCTAGGTGAAGAAACATCCAGGCGAGATGGGGAAATGGGTACAAATCTCACAGAGTAGGAATGTGCCTGGCAGTTGTGCAAAGAGCAAAGAGGCAGTAAGGGTAGAACAGAATGGTCAAGATGTGGGGGTAGGAGATGAAGTAAGTGATGGGATGGCAGTTCAGAGGATGTAGGCACATAGTCGTGACAGATATTTGGCTTTTATTGTGAGTGAAATGAGAAGCCAATTGGACAATTTTGTGGAGAGTGGTAACGTATTTGATTCGGCTTTAACAGCTCACCCTAATGACTGTGTTGGTAAGTGGCAATAGGGAGCAAGGGCAGAAGCAGGAAGACTAGACATGAAATGGAGGTGAATCAAGAAAGAGATGATGTTGGTTTATACAAGATTAGCAGCTGGAGGTAGTGAGAAATGACCGGATTCTGGATAAATTTTGAATTGAAACTGACAGGAAATGTTGATGATCTGAATGTGAGGTGTGAGAAAAGGAAGAGTCAGGAATAATTTCTGATATTTTTAAAGTAAATCTTATTTTGCAGTATAATCATGCATACAGAAAAATGCCCAAATCATAAGTGTAGAGCATGGTGAATTTTTCTCAAAGGGACAACATTCATGTAATTACCTCCTCCAGCAAGACATAGAATATTACCAGGCTCTACTCTACTATTTCTCAGTCATCTTCCCTCCTCAAAGTAACCATTGTCACTGATTTTTCCCACTAAGTGAAGCTTATCCTGTGTTCCCAAGTTTTGATGTCATGTTTTCATAATCTCTTAGTTCAAAGTATTTTCTGACTTCTATTTTGACTTCTTCTTTGACTGATTTCCAAATATTTGAGCGATATTCTAGTTTCCATTTGGTTACTGATTTCTTGCTTAATTCCACTGAATCTGAGAATACATTAATGGTTTCAATATTTTGAAATATGGGGGGACTTGGGGACTCATTCTATGTCCCAGAATATGGTCAGTTTTGGTAAATGTCTCATGTTCCCTTATTAGATAATTTTACATATATCAATTAAGTCAATTAATACATCATTTAGTCTGATTGTTCAGTGAGTAATTTTTGAAAGTTTGTTGAAGTCTCCTACTATAATTGTGGACTTATCTCTTTCTATATTTAGTTCTGTTAATTTGAAAGACTATGAATTTAAAATGGTCACATCTTTCTAGTAGATTAAGTTTTTTTTACTATTTAAAGAGTTTTCTTATTGTCAGATAAATTATACACACAAAAGACAAATAATGTCTCAAATATATAGTTTAAAGAATAATAGAAAAATAAGAGTCTGTGAATCCACAACATGACTTAAAGATACCCTTGTTCTCCTCATTTATGTTCTTGCCTAGTTCTCTCTTATGCCACTGTCCTGAATTTTTTAATTGCCTGTGCTTTTAAAGAGTCTTATCAGTGGCCAACTGACACATGAAAAAATGCTCAACATAACTCATCATCAGGGAAATACAAATCAAAACCACAATGAGATACTACCTCGCACCTGGCAGAATGGCTAACAGTAACAACTCAGGCAACAACAGATGTTGGCAAGGATGCAGAGAGAGAAGCTCTCTTTTGCACTGCTGGTGGGAATGCAAACTGGTGCAGCCACTCTGGAAAACACTATGGAGTTTCCTCAAAAATTTAAAAATAGAACTACCCTATGATCCAGCAATTGCACTACTCTTTATCCAAGGGATGTGGGTATGCTGTTTCGAAGGGACACATGCACCCCTATGTTTATAGTAGCACTATCAACAATAGCCAAACTATGGAAAGAGCCCAAATGTCCATCGACGGATGAATGGATAAAGAAGGTGTGGTATATATATACAATGGGGTATTAGTCAGCAATCAAAAAGAATGAAATCTTGCCATTTGCAACTATGTGGATGGAACTAGCGGCTATTATGCTAAGCGAAATTAGTCAGAGAAGGACAAATATCATATGACTTCACTCATATGAGGACTTTAAGAGACAGAACAGATGAACACAAGGGAAGGGAAACAAAAATAATATAAAAACAGGGAGGGGGACAAAACATAAGAGACTCTTAAATATGGAAAACAAACAGAGGGTTACTGGAGGAGTTCTGGGAGGGGGATGGGCTAAATGGATAAGGGGCATTACCTGAAATCATTGTTGCAGTATATGCTAACTAATTTGGATGTAAATTAAAAAATTAAAGAGTCTTATCATAAGTATTAGTATCCCTAAATTATTGTTTAGTTTTATCATTTTTTCATCTTCATATCTGGCAGATTAGCTTTTAAATATTCTTATGAAATGCCCCTTTTTATGTTTAATGATAGTATTTACATATCTCTCCATTCTTTCTCTGTAATTTCGGAGTACTTATTTAGCAAGGTAGAGTTGAATTTTGATTTTTTAATTTATTTTAACAAACTTTATCATTCAGTTGAAGTATTTAGTCCATTTACATTTAATGTAATTAATGTAAGGATATATTTTGGAGTATATTTACTGGGTAAAACAACATGCATCCTTTACTTAATAGAGTCTAATATGAATTACCACTTCCCAGACAATGCTAAGATTTAATAACACATTAATTCCATTTATCCCCTTTGGCTATTAGAATTACTGCTGTCATGCATTTTAATCATGTATGTATTTTAAACTCCAAGGTATATTAATATTGCTTTGTAGCTAATAGTCACTTATATTTATACTCATATTTACCTTTCTGTTGCTCTTCATTTCTTCCTGCACTTCTGTCTTTCCATCTGGGGTCATTTTCCTCCTGTCTAAAAACCCCTTCAGTATTTCTTTTAATGTGGGTCTGCTGACAACAAGTGCTCTTATTTTTATTTATTTTTTTGATGGCTTTGTGTTTGAAGGATGTTTTTACTGTATATAGACTACTAAGTTGTCAAAATTTCTTTCAGCACTTCCAGATGTTATTTTGTTTTCTTCTGGCTTCCATGGTTTCTGTTCAGAACTTAGTTGTCATTGTTGTAGCTCCTTTGAAGGTAATATGCTTTTTCATCTGGCTGTTCTTATGGTTTACTCTTTGTCTTTGCCTTTTGGCAGTTTTACTATGATGTGAATAATACTCTATTTATCATACTTGGGGTTTGATATCTTCATGTATTTTAGAAAATTCTCAGACATTATGTCTTCAAACATTGATTTGGCCCCATTTCCTCTCTAATGTACTTCTGGAGCTCCAGTTGCACTTCTATTGCACTTTTGTCATCTCCCAAGTATCTCTTGCTCTTTTTTCTATATTTCCATTTTTTTTTCTTTCTTATTTGGTCTGAATATTTTCTATTGAGCTATCTTACAGTACTGATACTCATTTTACCTGTGTTTAATCTGCTCGTAAACCCTTCTGTTGACTTCTTAATTTTAATTATTGTACCTTTCACTTCTAGAATTTACACTTATTTTTTTTAATAGATTCCATTTCTCTAGCGAAGATATGTTGTCATCTACTTTTGAATGTATTTATCTGTATTTGATAACTTTAACATCTGAATTATCTGTGGCCCTGTTTCTATTTTCTTTCTTTTTCTTTTTTTCTGACTTTTTGGTATATCGGCTATTTTTTTTTTTTCAACGTTTTTTTTTTTTTATTTATTTTTGGGACAGAGAGAGACAGAGCATGAACGGGGGAGGGGCAGAGAGAGAGGGAGACACAGAATCGGAAACAGGCTCCAGGCTCCGAGCCATCAGCCCAGAGCCTGACGCGGGGCTCGAACTCCCGGACCGCGAGATCGTGACCTGGCTGAAGTCGGACGCTTAACCGACTGCGCCACCCAGGTGCCCCATCGGCTAATTTTTTATTGAATGCCAGACACTTAAAAAATTGTAAACGCTCTGGATGATGCTATTTTCCTCTAGAGGTGGTTAACTTTATACAATGGTAGGCAGCTGGAATAGGAGAAGAGCAACTCAATCCAATCAGGGTATGACTGAATAGAATCTGGGTTTCAGAATTTGAAAGGCTCTAGAGTCATCTGCCTGGGTTCAACTTGTAGGCTCGGTCGTCTTGGGCAAGTTATTTAATACTTCTATTCATCACTTTTTTCATTGATAGTACAGGGAAGATAGTAGTACTTTCCTCACAGGGTGGTTAAGAAAATTAAATGAGTTCATATGTGAAAAGTACTTAGATTAGTACCTGATACATAGTAAGTGGTCAATAAGTGTTTGCTAGTGTACCTATTAATTCTTGCCCTGATCAGACAGACATCTAAGGCCAAAATCTCTCTCCATTCCTGCATTTAACAAATATTAATTGGAGTGGCTACTGCTGCAGCTCAATATGTGGAGAAAGATTAGACCTTGTTAGAGGATAGGATCAGGAAATAGGGTGGAAATGTAAACCTCTTAAAAGCTTTTGCTATATTGACAAGTCAAAGATGTAATGTAAGCATCTCAGTGCTGGTCCTTTGTTATTCCAGGTAATTTCCTACATGTAATTCAGTTAGTTCTCATAATACTAAGTGGAGTTTCAAGGTGCAAGTCTTCCACTGTGGAGGTGATTTTAAAGACTGGTCAAGTCCTTCTCAGTATCCATGAAGTGGGACTGAAGGGTGGTTAGAGAAACAAGGCTCAGCAAAAAGGAGTAAATCGTTTCTAACATTCTCTCCATTCTATTACTTGGGCTTTGTTTTACTTCCTTTTGGAGTGCTGCATTCTTGATGTAGGCTCCAGGAAAGATGTTCTATCAAACCTTGAATTAGATATCATTTCATTAGAGAAGTTCCCAACTAATGTTTCTTCTTCATTTTTACAAGAATCATCCGAGTTGGATCATTCCAGTTTGATCGGATTCAAGGTACATGATTATGCCACAGACACTGTACATGAAGCAATCTGTGTTTTGACTGGTGATAAATTGATAATCACCTAGCCGGATAAGCCAGTCCACAGAGAGGCAGTTAATATTGTGAAACTTCAATAAAGTCGGCTGTCAATGCAATAGATATTACAGGTGAACTCCTTGATCTCTCATTGTAATCCTTTGAATCTCTGTTATCCATCACTCTATAATACATTTGTTTAGGAGGAAAATAAGCTTCTAAAATCTCACCATCAAAGTAAGTCTCCACAATAACATTTCTAAATCTGACATACAAGTCTCAACAACACTGTCAGAACACTATTTAGCTATCAAATTTAGTGTGGTGATGTAAATTTGCAAGAGGATAGCAAGAGATTGAAAAGTGCTCCCCTTTGTTTTCTTGGACAATAAAAAAGTATTAGAAGCATATCCTTTTCCACTCCCCTTACCAATCAGCCATATGAGTAACAGGTTTTGGTACTAAGCTTCTGAAATTTCCCTACTGCTACGTGTTAAGTGGTACAGAGTAAGAATTAGATTACAAAAGGTACAGCTTTATTTTTATGAATGGAAGCAAAACTCTGAAGAAGCAAATAATATTGACAGATTTTTTTTATTTAGGAAAAAGGATTAAGTTTTTTGTTTTAGTTATCTTGTACTTGGTTTCATTGTCAAAATGAGTTATCACCTCAGTAATTCTTCCTGGAGAACTTTAATCCCACAAAGGCCAAAACTCAAGAGTAAAACCAATCATGGCTCCACTTAGCATTTGTAGGGTGTTCTCTTTTAGGAAGAAGACATTTACTCTTCCCGTGGTATATTTTGAATTTATATGAAAATTATAATGAATGATCTTACTGTATGTAGTTTAGTCTCCAGAGGAAAGAATTTTCTCCTATTTAATCTCAGGAAATAGGATCAGCTCTGCCAAAGTATTATAAAGCCCAAGGAAATACTTCCTGTATTTAAATGAAGCATATTTAAAATTGCTTACAGGGGTCTACTAATTAGAATTCCAGTGGAGAAAGCTTGGGAAGGTTTCAGAATGGGGTAACTGAATCCACTTCTCTTCTACTCCGGGTGGGAATTTTGAAGGGATTTCATGTAGTTTCCCTAGGAGATCAATTACAGACCTATTTTCCCCAATAATTTTTGAATTCATTATTCTCAAATATCAAATGCACAAAGGAAAATATAGTCTTTAAGCTATGGTATGAGACGTAGTGATTGAATCAAATGCTTCTTATAGTTTAGAAAAAAAAATTGATTTTCCTCATCTTTATTCAGATTAGGCTGGAATCAAAATCTTCTGAGGAAATGGACTTCATAACAGTAGGCTCCTTGAGGACAGGGATATGTATGGTGTATCCTAACTTTTCTTGGAATACCATGCACAATATTTTGTGCAAAATTTATATTCAATAAATGTGTGATTAAATCTACTGATTTATATTGCTTGGAAAAATACTTATCACTTAGGTATTCTAGAGCAGCTGGATCATTTTGAAAGGGATGGATTGTTTCAAGATGTGTTGCAAGTACATCTTTAGAGTGTTTTACTTGTAGTTGACCTCTCATGCCAGTTGGACTTGCCTGGTGTCAGTAGAATATGGCTAACTAATAGGATGTTTGCTCTGGCTTTTGACCCCATCATAACCAAATTTAATAAAAGGGCTGGAAAGCAAGCAAGGCAAAAATAGGATTAAAAAATCTTTTTTTACATATAATACATTATTATTTCCAAAAAGAAAATTATATCTAACATTGTAATTAAAGCAAATTTTCACAGACTTGTTGGAGGCTTTGTGTAATACTTTTAATCATAGTAATAAGCAGTAAGTTGAAATGCTCAGAGAAGAAATAGTATTAATAGCTAAATTTGTGGAATACTTAGATGAACCATGTTCTTAACCTTTAGGAGTAGTGCCTTCCAGAGATGGGTCACATTTTCCTTTTTTTTAATTTAATAAGGTGGCCAACTGTATTTTAGGCCCCGCTTAATTTCTTTTAGTCCTAGGTATGTAAGGCTATGGTAATTTTCATAGTTATGTTAAAGGTTTTGAATCTTTTAATAGCATTTCATCAAATGCTTGTAAGGACCTGACAAAAAATTCTGTGCCCCATTTACCTTGTGTCTCTAAACCACATTCAGTTCTTCATTCTGGGACATCTTTAGTCATTGGACTCTGAGGAATTTGGAGAGCTCACCGAGGCACTTCATTTTGTGAAATGCTCCCAGTGAGCCTCCATGTGGTATGTGGAATTTCATTAATTAGGAACTCAATGTCATTGCATTCAGACAAGGCCAGTCTAGAGGGCAGGATTTCAGAGGAAGGATTTCACAGAAAGGAGGATACTAGAATACCCAAAGGAAAAACATAGAGGTAATATGCCAATATTGCTATTTACCACACAGAAGATGAGCTTCAAAGTATTTTCAAACCATTTTAAACCTATTAGTATAAAAAAGCTCATGGATAAATAAATTTATTGGATTTGGCGAAGACATGCGGCTCCTACATCGTGACACACAGTGACAAAGCTGTGGGCAGATAAACAAGAGAGCAGAAGTAGTCACTTCTCTCTCACTACTGTCTGAGGCTGGTGCATAGTAAGCGTCCAATTAACTTTAGGTGAGTGGATGAAAGAACTTGCTCTAAAGAAAGATTTTTTTAGGACATTAGAACAAAATACCAAAAACATGATCATCTCAAAAGAACATTAACTCTGGATTTACTTGTGCAAAGGAGAGGGACAGTGCCAGGGCAATGGGGACAAGTGATAAAAAATGCTTGCTCCCTCAAGAGTCAGTGTGCCCATTCACCAGCACACTTTACAGTGTAAAGGAGGCTGGTATAAATGGGGACCTGTGGAGCCAATTAAGCTTTTGTTTGAATTTTTAAACTGTTTTTGCTTATTTGCCTCCTACCTTCAACCGTACTACTATGTAAAAACAGTGGGGTGAGATAATCTTAGATGAGTCACTTGACTTTGGGTTTTTCATCTTTAAGGAAATGGGGTTGAACAGGTGAGACTTGAATTTTTTTTGATTTTTATCTTGGATTTTTTTTTCTTTCCCTTTCTATCTTACTTGCAACTTACCTCCAGTCACTTGGTTTTATTTTTTATTTATTAAAAAAATATTTTTTAATGTTTATTCATTTTTGAGAGACAGAAAGACAGAGCATTGGTGGGGGAGGGGCAGAGAGAGAGTGAGATACAGAATCTGAAGCAGGCTCCAGGCTCTGAGCTGTCAGCACAGAGCCGAAGTGGGGCTTGAACCCATGAACCATGAGATCATGACCTGAGCTGAAGTTGGACGCCCAACCGACTGAGCCACCCACGCGCCCCTATTTTTTATTTATATTTTAGAGGCTCACCCCCATATTGAAAATCTCCAGGAGAATATACTTATGCTTGTCTTTGCCGTTTACTATTTGAGTAGAGCCCAGGCACTGTGAGGTCACACCATTAACTTGTAAATTTCTGTCTGATGGAAAAAAATAATCTCAAAGATTTAATTAATTACCCTGAGGACATTAACCAGTTTTGTACCTAATGTGACAGTTTTACTCTATCATTCCTTTATCAGATTGCCTGTAAACCCCAATTCCTCAACTGCTCTTTGTTTTTATCTTTTATTCAAATATAATTAACATATAGTGTTATATTAGTTTCGGGTGTGCAATATAATGATTCAACAATTGTATACATTTTTCAGTGCTCATTAAGATAAGTGTACTCCAGGGGCGCCTGGGTGGCGCAGTCGGTTAAGCATCCGACTTCAGCCAGGTCACCATCTCCTGGTCCGTGAGTTCGAGCCCCGCATCGGGCTCTGGGCTGATGGCTCAGAGCCTGGAGCCTGTTTCCGATTCTGTGTCTCCCTCTCTCTCTGCCCCTCCCCCATTCATGCTCTGTCTCTCTCTGTCCCAAAAATAAATAAACGTTGAAAAAAAAAATTTTTTAATAAAAAAAAAAAAAAGAAAGATAAGTGTACTCTTAATGCCCTTTATGAACTAACTGGGTTGTCTGTATGTTGGTATACACAGAGTTTCTGGTTTTAAAAATTACCTGCAAATAGAGCACAGAAAGAAAATGAAGGATTGATTGGGGTGTGGTAGTGATGTACATAGGGACAGTTGAAGAAAGACCAATTCCCTGGTCCCTTCTTTTAAGGAATTTAAAAAGATGAAGAATGGGGGCACCTTGGTGGCTCAGTTGGTTAAGCATCTAACTTGGACTCAGGTCATGATCTCGTGGTTTGTGGGTTTGAGTCTCGCGTTGGCCTCTGTGCTGACAGCTTGGAGCCTGGAGCCTGCTTCATATTCTGTCTTGTCTTTCTGCCCCTCCCCTGCTCATGCTCTGTGTCTCTCTTTCAAATATAAAATAAAACATTAAAAAAAAATAAAAATATGACGAATGGATTCCCCAACAGGAGAGACAGAGCAATGGATTCCTTTCTGTAGTTCAGATGTTATATAATCTTTCTAGAAAGACCTGTGCGAATCTCAACTCTGGAAATTCTCAAGCAGGAGGTCTTCCCCCACCTGCGTCCTGTTTCCTACCCTCACTCACACACCTGACAGACAAGCAGCCTGCTCCTCCCTTCTAGGAATTTGGGACAAGATTCCCAAGATGGAATGGTCTCGAGATATCAATAGGCTACCATCGTCCCTCAGCTAACATGTGTCTCTATTTGTTTCTATAGGTTGAATAAGGATGTGCTTTTCCTTGTTTTAGGAACTACCTTATTGGGACAAGCAGCTGTTGAGTTATATGATGGGGAAGAAGGGTTATCAAGTTTTTTGGTCTGAATTCTCACTTTTTGAAAGCAATTTATCCTGTAATTACTTCAGATATCAGTTCTAAGTTTCATAAAGTTAAGCTTATTGAATGTTGGGGCATTATTTCCAGTGAGCCCTGGACTGTGTATGGAAAGATGAATGTGACATCTGAGAAGCAATTCCTTAAAAAAATTATGAATAGCACTTTATTGTATGTTAGGAGCTTCATGGATTTTTTAAAAAATGTATTTTGAAAAATTAAATTAAAAAAATATAAGTTAGCTATATCCCCCAGTGAATTAGGAAACTCATGCCTTTGATAATAATACTGTTTACTTGGGACTAAAATAGTCCCCAGTATCCCTAATCCTGGATCTTACTGTATCCGGTCATGGTGGAATATTAATGGGGCATCATTAGAAGTCTACCAAAGAGTCAACAACTACAGCCAGGGGTCCAAACAGAAACGCTCAGGTAGTCTCGGTAAAAGAGGTCTTGGCATGCAGAAGATGTTCAATAAACGTTTATTGAAAGAATAAACCCAAGGAAACTGCTCCCTGCATGGTGGAGATGAGGAGGTTTCTGCCCATTTTCTAAGACATAGCAAAAGTAAACAATTACTTCATGCAGGAAACCACAGCATAGCAGGATTGACATGGGTAAACTAGGTGCCCGAGGTGTAGCTCAGTGGTTTCCAAACTGTGGTTTTCCTTTTTCAAACCAAATCTTCTGAAGAATTCTAATATATACAATAGGAAGAGTAGACTCTCTTGGGTTGAATCAGGGAAGGCAGACTGTATCCCGGCCGGCTCTACCTCCCCCGTCACCCCCACGGTACACAGTTTGAAAGCAATTGGACTTCATCTGTGAGGTCCTCTCTGGCCATGGCATTTGTGGGCAGTGTTAATACCAGTGTTACAAGCAGCTGTCTGGAGGTCAGTAGAGAGTACTTGAGGACATATTTTGAGAAGTATTACTTTAGAGTGTCATCTTCTCCCCTCAAACCTATTCTGGCCCCTGTAGTCTCTAAGTCACTTGACGACGTCACAATCTACTTTGTCTCTTACACCCAAACCCTGGGAGTTATCCAAGACAGCCCCCTCGGTGCCCATAACCACTAAGTCACTAACTGCTCTCGGTTTTCACCTGTGACTATTTCTGAAACCTACCATTTCTTCTCCAACCCCGTTACCACCCCCAGGATTCAGGTCTCTATCCTCTTTCTCTTGGACAATCACAAAAAGCCCTGACCAGTCTTCCAACCTCCAGTCTCAGTCCGCTCTCAGAAGAGCAACTCCTTAAAAACTCTTTTCATTGCTTTCCATGGCCTAAAGGACAATCCCAATTCCCTTGGAAGGCACGCAGGCCCTTCATGACTGGCCTTACCCATTTCCCTACATTCTATTCCTATTTACCATCTTGTACTTGGTGTCCTAGCAGTATCAAACTGCCCGAAGTTCTTTAGATCTACTGTGTAGTTTTACACCCTTACCCTTGGGTCCTAGTGATTCTCCTCCTATCTTGCCCTCTACCTCTCTTTTCTGTAGCTCATTTATAATCTTTCTTTAAGAATTTGTGCAAGTGTCATCCCTACAGAAAGTAAGATAAAGGTCTCACTTTGTCTGTTAAGACTCTGCATGCTACTACCACATTATATTAAAATGATCTAGATAGATATAGTTCCTCCACTAGATTGTAATTCATTGGAGACTGGTATTATTTCTTTTTATACCTCTTATTCCCTAGTGTCAAATACAGTGCCCATGAGGTTCTCAGGAGGCAGCCTGTCATGGGATTATCTCTGGTCTCAACATATCAGCTCGCTGATTTGGTTTCACATGAGATTAATCAAGAGATGTAAGCGGCCTCAGGGGCAAGGGAAGGGCTAATGTAAAGTATAATGCTTTCAAAATTTAAAAACCACTCTTTAATAGGAATATTATTCTAGTATTTTTTTAAATTTTTTTTTTAAATTTTTTTTTTTTTTAACATTTTATTTATTTTTGAGACCGGGAGAGACAGAGCATGAACAGGGGAGGGTCAGAGAGAGGGAGACACAGAATCTGAAACAGGCTCCAGGCTCTGAGCTGTCAGCACAGAGCCCGATGTGGGGCTCAAACCCACGGACCGTGAGATCATGACCTGAGCCGAAGTCGGCCGCTTAACCTACTGAGCCACCCAGGCGCCCCTTAAATTTTTTTTAACATTTATTTATTTTTGAGACAGAGAGAGACAGAGCATGAATGGGGCAGGGTCAGAGAGAGGGAGACACAGAATCTGAAACAGGCTCCAGGGTCTGAGCTGTCAGCACAGAGCCTGACGCAGGGCTTGAACTCACGGACCGCGAGATCATGACCTGAGCCGAAGTCGGCCGCTTAACTGACTGAGCCACCCAGGCGCCCCTATTCTAGTATTTATCATAAAGCTATTGAAAGCTTTAGAAGTTCTCTTTGCGTTTCCTTTTAATAAACTGCATCATGTAAGAAGTGAAAAGTCGAAACACACAAGTGAAAGATGGTGAGTAAATTTACTCAAGTAAACCTTTGGGTATTTTGAGCAAATCACCCATTGTTCCTTTGTCCTCACACGAGCCTCATGGAGGTGAATGCCTACCGTGTCTCCCAACCCTGTTACACCTGAGAATCAGGAAAGTGAACTTTGTCAGTATATAATTCTCTTCTTTCCTTGTCTAGGACCAAGGCTACCTCTAGCCTATATGGCTCACACCTTTGTGTGAATGAGGAAAAGGCAACCTCTCTGCAGCTCCAAAGGCCCAGGGCTCAGCAACAGAACCATGACTTTGTGTTAAGACACAGGTGCCTGTCCTCTAGGCAGATGGCTCCCTAGGAAGGGAAGCTGGATTTGAGCGCCTCTACCAGGCAACTTTATGAAGTGCACAGACTTACCCTGCCTAAGGCAAAGAGCCATCTTCGTCCCCAAAGATGTTCCCATCTCCTCCTTGTCCCCAAATGATAATCCGTGGCTGCCAACTAAGCAGGAAAATGAATAGTCATGATCTTTCTGAAGAGCATTTTGGTGGGCTTTCTTCTAAGTCTAGCTTGCCATTTTGAGGGGGCCAGATAGTGGCATTCTGTGGTACTTTGGGAGCTGTGACCCAGAGAAATCCCTTCTTTGCATAGAATTGTCGTTTTGTATAGCTCATTTTGCTAAGTGACAAAGCTGATTCTGTCACAACATAAGCCAAACAAAATGGTGATCGCTGGCTCATGTGTGAGGGATCTCCTCGTTTCAGTGCACTCTGTGGTAAGCATTATTCACGAGCAGTTAATTATTGGTCTTCATGCATAAAATGAATGTGACATTTGAGACAGATGTTTATTGATTGTTACATATATATTTTTTTCAAAACTCCAGCTACTGAAATTGGCTACAATTACCATCACAAAGCACAGCTTTTGTACATTCAGGGTTTTATCCTGATCTCTGACCTGTAGGAACAGCATGCAGGTGTGGTGATAGGCACATGGACATACTTTTCTGTCTATTGACAGCAGGGATGGAGTTTCTTGAACAACTGTGCTCAGGCTGAAACAACTGCTGAGTTCCACCAGGGGCTGCTGTTGAACTTCTAAAAAAAAAAATCATATTTTGGAGAAGAAGGGGGGGTGGTGGTGGATGGGGAGGGAGGGATGGGAAGGGGGGAAGAGGAATAGAAGGAAAATCTTGGAAGAAAACCTGACATTTCTGTCTAAGGTGGAGCATGCTTTGCTGATGCCACACGTGGAGTGTTTCAGAAGTGTCAGTAATAAATACTTCTATCAGAAATCTTCCCATTCTATATCTCTGCATATTATACCCCAAGGAGAGTCATACAAAGACATAGCTGTCAGGGTCTAATTTTGGATCTGAAAACTATGGCGGTTGTCAGGCATCATTTCCCATGTGTGATATTTATCTCCTCTCACAAACAAACTGAGTGCAGAGTTTTTAATTAATTTCCAAGTGTCTCCCATGATAATTTCCCCCCTTAATATATTAATACGATGATTTAAACCTTCATTCAGAGGCAGACTTTTGGTTGGAAATCACTAAAGGCTTAGACAGTGTTTAGTATTATCAATAAGTTACACGTTCGTGGGTTTGCAGGGAATCAATAAAGTTGCCCTTTCCTCATTTTATTTTTAGAGGCATCAGTGGGATTGTATCTCTTTTAAGTATATTAAGGAAATCACGAGTGAGCTGATTTTGTTATTTTTCTTCTTGTGATTGGAGGCAGTTCTTAGGCTGCTCCTCTTATTGCTTGTGGTTAGAGTTACTTTAAGAAAAGTTCTTGATTTGATGATAAGGGAGTGAATTTTCTTCTGTAAAGTATTCCCTTCAGAGAAACTTTTTTTTTTTTTTTTAAATAAAGGAGCCAGAAATAGACCATGGAAAGGGGCATATCCCTGAAATGTACAAATCAATGGGGGACAGCAAGTATATTCACCTCTTCTTTCCCTGCCCAATCTCTCTCCTAACAGAAAATATGGAATAAAAAGCATAACATCATAAAAATTCTAAGGACAGGAGTAGGTTGGAGTTATAACGTATGTTTCTTAAATAGCATATTTTTAAAAAGAAATGAAAATAAAATTTATGTCTTCCAAAGGAAGAATTTTATTTATTTATTTTTGACAATGCTTATTTCTTTATTTATTATTATTATACTCTTAGCTAAAAGGTTGCTTCAAATTTCACAAAGATTTTTTTCTCAGTTCACCTTTAAGATATTTGATTACTGGGGTGATAGGGCAGTCCTTGAAGAAATATTTATCTTTCTCTGAAAAGGACATTCAAACACCATTGGAAAATCATGGCAATGAAAGGTAAACTCCTAAAGTCTTATATGAGGGTTCTAATTATCGGCAATCAAAATATTAAATTCTTGGAAATACACAAAACTCCTTCTTCTTACAGGACTGCAGCTTACATTTGTTACTTTTTTCCGTATGAGGATTTATTGCTTTCCTTCTCTCTCCCAACTCCCAGCATCTGCTGTACAAACGCTTCCCCTAGGTCCCTTAGGAAAATTTAATAACCAAATATCTATCTAGTGAGAAAGGAATTTTTTAAGGTTCAATTGCTCTGTTAATAATTTGTATTTTTTTCCTGTCTTGCAGTTTCTATGTAAGCGCCACAAAAATCAACCTTTTAAACACAGATTGATTCTGACAGTTTTTATTTTACGTGATTTCCAAGTATTGCTATAGAAATGCTTCTTAATTGAAATAGTTCTCCTTTTTGGCTTTTATTTTATTGTCCTTTACTTCTTGACATCTTGTACATTAAATCAGAGGCTGTTTTAGAGACATGAAATGACAGCTTTTTCAGAGCCCGATTCTGGATCCTGATAGATCTGCACTTCTCAAAGCAGACAGGCTGCTCTCCACAGCCTCCGAGAAGCTTCCTGCGTGATGGGCACGTCACCGGGAAACACAACCATAAACTGCAGGTTAATCACCAAGGACCGACTTGTGTCAATTCCCTACTGCCCTGCTCCCCATCTAAGAAGAATAAAGCCAAGAACTATTTTTTTTCTTTGCTATTTAATTTAACAGAAACTGGGCTCAACTTTAGTTTGAAATTATATTTCCTCTCCACCACGATGGAAAGGCTACTCACGTAATTTAGTGGTGTGTTGTAAAGAAAAATCAAAGCGTCCTCACGGAATATTTTCCCCTATTGTATCTTCCTGTGATGAAAGAACACATAAAGTGAATGAGATGTGACACAGGCATGAACAGAGAACCCATTTGTTACACTGAAATTCTGAGAAAAATGCTATTTATATTACTATGGTGTTTTGGAGTTAGAAAAGGGTTATTTGGGGGAAAAATATGTATTTATATCAGAGTCAGTAGGAATAACAATGAGACAGGATGCAAAAATATGATAGCATGGGAAAGAACAGCTCCACAGACCAGACCAGTTCTCCTTCAAGGTAGCAAGCAAACATTTCATAATGGGAACGCTAACAAGATGAGTGTTCTGGATTTGTTTTTCAGTTCCACCTAACTCTTTGTAACTTTACAATGTAAGATTCAGAAATTGGAGCCAATTACCATAATATGTGGTGGTTTGGTGGGAGCGTGTTCTACATCAGACAGTTAAAAGGTTTTATTGCTATTAGGAGCATGTTAATGCCCTTGATAATGTCTCTACTTGCTTTGTAATGTCTCTCGTTGAAGTATAGAATTCTTTTATCTTCTTATTACATTATGCAAAAACTTGAATTGAAAAGATATTTGCAGGAACATTTAAAGTAGTGCATCAATCAGCTTCAAAGAAGAGAAAATGTTCTCGGAATAGCTTATAAAAGGATAACTGTCAGTTTTATTTTGGATGAACAAAGGCGGCAACGTAAAAAGCACTTTATTGTAAAAGCATACTGTGCAATTCAATAAATATGCCATATAAATATAAAAGAGAAGAAAGTTCATAATTGTCTGATGACTTAAATGTAATTTAAGTAATACTTTTAAAATGCATCTACCAGTGAAGTACTCTTTTTCTTTTGGGTTCCCAGTTCTAGGCTCTAAGCCCCCATCAGGTGATAACTTAACTCTCCCTCTCTCTCTCTTTTCTCTCTGATAACGTAAGGACTTGAATGGATTAGTCATGGTCCTGTTTTTAATATATCTCAGAATGATACGGAAAGGAGTGTGTGTGTGTGTGTGTGTGTGTGGAAAGCATTAGCAAAAATTTTAACAGCCACTTACTGGTGCAAGCTTTTCAAAATGATTTGTTCTTATCTGCACTGTGTTCAGTGTTTCTCATCCTGTGCCATTGCAGCTATAAGACAATTTTTCATTTGAATGTGACTGTATTGTCACTTGAAATAGCATTTCTGAGTGTTTGGTGTTTGTTAGGTAAATTTAGTAGCATTGTAAGGTCTGGACTTTCTCAATCAGGGGTCTTTTTTTACTTTCTATATGAGGATCCTTGCACCCTTCCTTATATCTATATCTGTCTATCTACCTACCTACCTACCTACCTACCTACCTACCTACTTACCTATCTAAAATTGTAGAAAGTTGGCTTTTAACTATAAATGTTAACTATATAACCTTATTTTCAAATGTGTTTCCCAGGTAATAAACTTTAGCCTGACAAATCCTGCAGAGATTGCTCTTTTTGACAAGGTTTAAAACTCTACAGTGTGAACTGTCTATTAAAGAAAATGTTCAGATCCAGCACATGGAAAACATATGTAAATATTTAGAATCAGAAAAGAACCATCTACAGAACTCAATTTTTCTATAATTTGTGTTTCTACACGTATCTATGCACATCTAGGCACAGATAGTTAGCTCCCTGCATGTACAAAGCACGTGATAAATATTTGTTGATTAAGGTTAAAATATGAAAAGAAAAATATCCCACCCAGTAAAAATCTGTCTTCTGTTTTGTAACCTGACAAAGGGATGCTAATCTCTTATGAAAATAGGAATCTACATTTTTTCCCAGACTCAGGCCTTGAATGAAGATTCAAAAAAACTTCATTTGAAGTCAGGTAACCAGGCTAATTCACTCCCCCACACTGTTGTAGCTTATAAAATTATATTAATGTTTGTGACATTTCTAAGAAATAATCTCCGTTTATTTTAAAACTATAAATATGGCACCTTGTAATAAAAAATCAATTCATAACTTTATTTGTAACATCATTTTGCTAGCAACTTCTTTCTCATCACTATTGTACATGATGCCTAATTCATTAAAATAATGTTCTCATTTCAGTCAGTGGGTTCCATCCAGACTCCATAGGAAACAGTCCTCAGTCTGTTGTTACTCTCTGATATCCCCCATTTTCTCATCCCTTCTTTCTCTCAGCCTGTCTCGGAATGCTCTCATTTTGAAAGTACAAGGAAAATTGTCTCATAAAAGAAATTGAATAACAACAGAACTTCTGAGATTTCAAAAACGTAGAATTCTTAAGTTATTGAACTATGGGAAAAGCCGTAATTTATAACCAGCAAGTTAGTATGTTGTACACATCTGTGTACTGTTTCAGAAAATAAAGGTTGTTACTATAGCAACTGCCACATAATATGCAACATACGTTATTTGTGAGATGCCAGGCTTCCTGTTAAACACACACACACACACACACACACACACACACACACACACACAACTACCTCCTCATGGCTGCTCACTGATGTTTCAAGGATTTCCACCTTTTCCTTCACTATTGTAGGGGATTCTCATCTTTAATATTGTGTTGTTTTAAATCTTTTTCTTCTTTTAAGTTTCCTGTACTTTTGGAGTTTGTTGGCTAAATTACTAAGTTTGCATAGGACTGCTAGATTTGGTGACTACTACTGAGACATTTTTCTCAGTCTTACTTTGATTTAAAAAAAATTCTAATTAATGTTTTTGATATAGTGATAAATGCACAGGAAGGACACATATAGCACTGTGAATACACAGATGATATACACCTAGTAACATTTGAGTTGGCCCTTCCAGGGTTTTATAATTCTGTATTGTACAACCCTTCTGGCATTAAAACCTCTTTTTTGAAAAATAAAAATGTCACAAAGTATGCAACTACTTTATGGATATCATATGCCATTTGCAAATGTGTCTATCATACTTAATTTCATTTGAAACAGTTGTTTAGACAGTATGGATCATTTTATGATGAGAAAATTAACTCCTTGTGAAGGGTAGATTTCCAGTCTTTCTTGGTCATGGTGTGTCAGAGAATAAGAAAATTGACAAAAAATTCTGAAATTTCAATTTGGGGAGCGGTCCTTTTAGTTTTCTCGGCAGGATAATGAATCAATAAAAGAAACGAGATAATGATATAAAGTAGAGACTCCCTTTGATGTGGCTGGACAAAGCATCACAATGTCCAACTGTTTTGAAGCAAAAGTCTGAAAACAACCTGACACTAAGAACAATATTTTTTGACTCTTATTGGGTCTACTTTGTGGCTGAGATTTTTGATACGTAGATGGTGTCTGAGATGTGTGAATTTCTTGGGTATGGTGACTTTTTAGTCCAGATTTCATATATAATTACCATCATTGACATATTTTGTCGTGTTAGGGGTTCATGGGGAGCAGCATCTGAGTTTCCCTTTGCTCCAGAGTGGGCACTAGGTACTAGCTCTCCATAGAGACAACTACCTCTGTATCTGCAGAATGGTCTGTGCCATCAAAATATACCACCTCAACCCTGAAAACAAAACATGTCTGGTGAAAATGGCAGAATGAATAATACCTTTCCTTTTTTCAAAAAAACCAAAAATGCCTTGATAGTTTAATCAATAAATATTTATTAAACATCTACCATGTGCCAGGCACAGTTTGGGGGATATAAAGATGAATAAAAGCTTCCTGGTTTCCAGGGTACTTACAGGTCTAGTCAGGGAGAGAAGCGTGCCACACTACCCAGCACGGAGAGGCCCATGCTGGGACCCAGTGCTCCATGGGCCTCACCAGTCAACAACAATGACTCAACAAGAGAACAATAATGGCTAACATCCACTGAACACTTACTTTTTGACAGATACCTCAGGTGCGTTTGTAATTTAACCCACACAATAGTAGTCTGAGGGTTTTACTGACAAGAAACTGAGGCTGAAAGCGTTGGAGTAACTTGTGTGTGGTTATACAGCCGAGTTGGGATTCTCATGCTTGTTCTATACCTGAGCCAATACATCTTGACTACTAGTCCCCATCTGCACGGATAGCATCCTCATAACTGGCTTCCCTGCTGCCTCTTTGCCCCTGCAGTCCCTCTCTGTGCAGCTCCCACAGTGGAGAACGTGAATCAGATCACGTGTCTCCCTTGCTTGGACCCTTTCAGGAGCTTTCCATCATGTGTGGAATATAAGCTGACTTCTCTGCCATGGTCTGTAGTACCCTGCAGTTTGCTGCCTCCCGGCACTCCTTAAACTTCAGTTCCTACGGCTTTCACCCAACTTGTTCACTAGGCTTTAGTCCAGAGATTGGCACACATTGTGTAAAGGGCCAGGTATTAAATCTTACAGGTTTTGCAGGCCATTCAGCCTCTCTGGCAACTATTCATTTCTACTATTATAGCACTCAACTCTGCTATTATAGCACGAAAACAGCTAGAGACAACAAATGAGTGTGGGCTGTGTTCTAATAAAACTTTATTTACATAAACAGGTAGCCGGCTGGATTTGGCCCTCACACCGTAGTTTGCTGACCCTTGTTTTGGACTTACTATCCTTTTTTTTTTTTTTTTTTTAATTTTTTAATGTTTGTTACTTTTTGAGAGAGAGAGAGAGAGAGAACGAGTCAGGGAGAGATGGAGAGAGAGGGAGACCTAGAATCTGAAACAGGTTCCAGGCTCTGAGCTGTCAGCAACCGAGCCCCATGTGGGGCTCGAACTCAGGAGCAGTGAGATCATGACCTGAGCTAAAGTCAGATGCTTAACCGACTGAGCCACCCAGGCGCCCTCGGACTTACTATCCCTCTTTATGTTCCTCTAATATGCCAAGTCTCCCTATCTTAGGGTCCCACACTCTGTCCCCAGATCTTCCCTGAGCTGCCTCTTCCTGGCTATTAGCCCTCACTGTGATGGAGAGACTTTACTTGGCTGCCATATGTAAGCAGCTCTCTCCACCCAATCTGTACACCATATCATCTATTTTATTGCCTTCATGGCTCCTAAACAGGCAAGATCCCATTAATTTGTTTTCTTGTTATTTGTCTGTGTCCCCTCTCTAAGGTAGCTCTATGTGAGGAGGAATCCTATTTGCCTTGTTCACTGTGGTATTTCCACCGACCAGAGCAGAGCCTGGGGCATAGAATAGATACTTAGTAAATACTTTCAGTTGAAGCACAAGTCTGTCTGAAACCAAAGCTTGTGCTTTTAATGGTGTCTCAGTATTCCCTTTCTGTAAAAATAAAGCCACACCGATGATAATTTGAGGAATTGATCACATTGCACCCTAGAGGACCTCTGCACCCTGGCAAAAGCCCTCCTCCCAAGTATTTTTGGGTGACCCAGAAAATATTTCCATGTGGGTAAGTCTGATGTCTCACCTCGTGGGGTCCACGGAGTCCTGACCCTTCTTATGCTGCCATCCCTGTCTTTGTTGACAGTTGCCGTGTCCACTGGGTGGCTTCACTTGAACCAGGCTCCTCTATCACTTACATTGCTCTGCACTCACCCGACACCTTGGATGTCTTGCAACATCACCTCTGGGTATGACAAAGGCCACACAGTGATGGCCATTGCTCCTGATGGGCACTGCTTCTGTCTCTGCTGAGAATCGACCCCTCTGAGCACAGCTGCCCCTGTCAAGCATTGGAGCCCTCTATTTCCAGTCCCAATAGATGCCTCCACTTCAAAGCGCCATGCTGCTTCTGGCCAATGGTGGAGTTGGGAAGAACACCTATTTTTGTTTTCTTTCAACTTAGTGGTTCCAAGTTAGTGCTGCAGGTGCCCTAAGGCCTTATAGGATTTTCAGTTTTTTACTTAACTGTCATCTCTCTTCCTAAGTATAATAGGTGATGCTTATTATATGATGCTTATTGTGTGACAAGCACTGTTGGGGAGCTTTGTATTCATTAACTTGTATAATTCTCATGACAGAACCATGAGGCAGAAGCACTATTATTACCATCTCCCCTGAAGCTAGAGAGGTTAACTGACTCATTCAAGGCAACTAGTATGTAACAGAAGTGAAATTTGAATCCAGACACAGAGCTTTAGAATTCACACTCTCAATCCCAGTCTATATGACCCAGGCATATGTCTGTGGGGGTAGGCTAGGGACAGATACAGGAGACCAACACCACACTACTCCAATTCTCCCTTCCCCTGTCATCCTGGGGCTTGTTACCTACTCAGTTAGCCCTCTCAGTGCCCTATGCACACAATTCCTGCGTGCAAACCATTGTCTTCTAGATCTGTGCAGATGTATCTAACCATAAGCCGAGGGAGAACTGCCCTCCTGATACCCTTGATCAGATAAGTGCTAAAGTAGACGCTTGAAATGTGTCTGTAACACACAAAGGAGAAATCATGAGCTCTTTAGGGAAGGAAGTGTAATTTGAACTGGATTCTGAAAGATGAATATGATTTTGCCATTCAGAGACTTTGAATAAAAGGGTATAACTAGACCGAGTACAGACTGCATGATGTATAAGGGAACAGGTTAAGACATGGTGAGAGGTAAGCTGGGGAAAGGAGAATGGGGTGGATCTTAAAGGGCCTTGATGCCTGCTAAGAAATTTGGACGTTATTTTGTAGGCAAGTATGGGGTGGAAAGACGGGAGAAGTAGCAACAGCTTTAATGCCTGAGTGCTAGAGAAAAGAGCTCTCTAGTGTTCCTGTTGAGTAGAAGGTTTCAATTTATGGTTTAAAGTCTACTTGATCTGCTTGGTCTGTGGACTTTTATAATATTGGTTGAGACAAGAACGTATCTTCATGGTTCTAATGTTAACTGAATACTTACAATGCCTTTATCAAAATCAGTTCCATTTTGCTCATTCCTTGTGATAAAGTTTCCTCTCCCTGTGCCTGTTCCCACCCCACCCTCAGCAGAAGGTGAGGGCCATTCTACTAGAATGGCCCTAAGAAGTTCTAGAACTTCTGCTCCAGAGGACCTCAACCATGGGAATGATGTCATACCTGATTGTCTTCAATGGTTTCATCCAAGTTAACCAGTCTTCTGGAGACCTCTGCGGAATCTTCCAGCCTCCTCTGTGAAGGTTATGAAAGCACTGATTCTTAGTCTAAGAAACTGCCTTCCAAGTACAGTCATCTCTAACAACTTTGGAGACTCTTCAGTTTTTCATGGACACCTAATTAGGCATTTATTTACATTTCATTTTACTTACTCTCATGGCTCCCTTCTAAGTGGTGCACTAATGAAGTTCTTCTGTGACATCACAATGCTCCACCTGATGAAGTTTGTCTTCCCTTTGGGAATCAAATGCCCATTTGAAATTAATGAGTCTCTTGTAACCAAACTACTTTTGAATTTTGTCAACTCTGTCTGTAAGAAATATTTAGACTTGCCTGACTCTTGTCAGAACAGGTATCTTATTTCTTTGGCAAATTTACATAAAACGGTAGGGAGAATAACCCCATCAATCTAATCTATGTGTCCCTTCCACCCCACAAAGAGTAAGGGGTATGGAGAGTGGGAAATGATTTCTAAGGTCACAGAGGAGCAGGATCTAACTTAATGAGCCTTTGAGGAATTAAAAAGAAATGATCAGTCTGAAGAAACATTCACCATCCTTATAATTGGTTCTGTTTTTCCAGGGTCAATCCGGGAACATGAATTTTTCTATTCCCATGATTTTCCAAGTTTTAAAAACAGGGGCACCCTTTTATTTAAAAAAAAAAAAAAAAGGACCATTTTTTTTGATTCCCATCTATCAGACAGGTAACAGTGGAGTTACAGTGGTCAGAGGGGATAGTGCAGTCCCAAGAGCTTGTCAAATAGTGTCTTTCTCCTTACCCTACAGCTCCTCACCCCAGCCTCCAACTACTGCAGTGCTCTGAAGAATTTGATGGGAAAAGACCAGCTCTATCCCATCCATTCATTCTAACATTTACTCTAGGAGGTACAGCTCATATAGAAAACGGTGTAAAGAAACATTTTAAGAATGGTCTGTTTTCTCTTCATAGTGAATTACTCTAGATTTCCCTTGATTACCATTTGAAATGGCATGACTTCTTCAAATTACTACAAAGAACACCAAAATACAGCGGTTCTCAGAAGCATCCGTCTGAAGGTCTTTGTCTTCTTCCAGTCCATTAATTATTCTTATATTACATGTATACTCTTCCCACCAAGAGGAGGAAAAGGGTCCATTTGCTTCAGCTGTAATTATTGCTCTATTTTCAATGTTGGGGGTGCGAGGAGCACTGAATCATATAAAATATATATCCTGGAACCATTTATAAGTGGAAACCAACTTAGGACTATTTTTAGACTAATTCTAGTCTTTTTGGAGAACTGGAAATATAAAACTTTAAAGTCATCTACATTTAAAATTCAGAAGAAAAAATGAAAAACTTTATAGAAAGACAGTAAATAATGAAAGCTAGATTTCCATGCCCCCATTGTCATTTCAATTGATGAAAGACAGGAGAAGGGAGAGGGCTGGAGGGAAAGCATAAGATGTGGAGTGGCATGGAGCATGGGGAGAGAAGGATGGCTGGCAATTCAGGCACTTTCATTTGCTTCCGCCTCTGGGACTCCACCCAGGGTCTCCTTCATGGGTGGCATCACCCCAATCCTGCCCTGATGTCACCTGCTGAGCTACTAGGAATAACCTGTACCTTGTCTGCAACTTAGCCAACACTCTTTTTAAAAAAAATTTTTTTATTAGTTTTCTTTATTTTTGAGAGGCAGACAGAAACAGAGCGCGTGTAGGGGAGGGGCAGAGAGAGAGGAAAACACAGAATCGGAAGCAGGCTGCAGGCTCTGAGCTGTCAGCACAGAGCCCAGTGCTGGCCGAACTCAAGAACTGTGAGATCATGACCTGAGCCGAAGTCTGACGCTCAACCGACTGAGCCACCCAGGTGCCCCTCGCCAGCACTCTTTTTAATCCCTGCCTCTCTTGGCTTCTTGTGAGATGCCTTCTGGAAAAATTCCTGAATCTTCCTGAGAGTGCTTGCTCCCAATCTACTCTCCGTGTTCAAGGCAAATCACTATGCTGTAGTGGTTTTACTCTTTTTGAGAAGTGTTTTCCATGAATCCAGGAGAAAAGTAAACATTAAAATAGTTTATTCTTTCTTGAGGTGTTCATTTTCCTTGAAAATTTTTTTGAGAAATGCCCTTTTAATTTAAAAAAAAAATTAAGAATTCAGGGGCACCTGGGTGGCTCAGTCAGTTAAGAGTCCAACTGCAGTTCAGGTCATGATTTTGAGACTTGTGAGTTCAAGCCCCATGTTGAGCTCTGTGTTGACAGCTCGGAGCCTGGAGCCTCCTTCAGATTCTGTGTCTCCCTGTCTCTCTGCCTCTCCCCTGCTCATGCTCTCTCTTTCTCAAAAATAAATAAACATTAGTTTTTTTTTATAATTAAGAACTCAGCCCTGATAGAGAAGTGATTTTCTAGAATACTGTTTCTTAAACATAAGTCATTTCTATAACTCTTTCATGACTTTGCTATGCCTGCATACCATCTGTGATATTTTTCTCCACATTTTTCTTTAAATCAACTTAATTTTTTTAAATGTTTATTTATTTTTGAGAGAGAGAGAGAGAGAGACAGAGAGAGAGACAACGCACGAGCAGGAGAGGTCAGGGGAGAGAGAGGGAGACACAGAATCCAAAGCAGGCTCCAGGCTCCAAGCTGTCAGCAAAGAGCTTGACGTGGGGCTGGAACTCATGAATCATGAGATTATGATTTGAGCTGAAGTCGGGCTCTTAACCGATTTAGCCACCTAGGCACCCCATCTTCAAATCAATTTAAAAGGGAGCAATTCTAAGTAATAAAATTGGTGAAATCAAAAGTATAATGTGATGTTATATTTTTTTAAAAATAGGTAACAATGAAAATATTTGGATATGTGGCAACTAAAATTATCTCCCCAGCAGTAAATGTTCTACCATTTGGGAAATACCATTCATTATGGTAAATGGTCTGCTTCTGGCTTATGACTTTGGATATAAACTTAGGGTTTATGCACCAAGAAGAAAAGAAATGGGAAAGCTATTGGACTAGATTGCCAGGAGCCTACAGGTCCCAGTATAAAATTTATTAAAATCCTAGAATTTTTTTCAATATAAATAAAATATATGTGTAATCAACATAAATAAAATATATATGCATATGTATTTTTCATTTTGTACCCTAGTTTGGAGTGATAAAATTATTCCAAGTCTGGGGCACAGAAGATGATGATGCACCAGAACATCATTTAGGTAATTTGCTTGTTAGTTTCAGCCAGTCATTCCAAGTAGCGGCGCATTGTCCTGAAGGTGGTGTGGTGGCCCTCTCACTGTCCTGTATTTGTTATCCCATAAATAGACAGGGTTTCTGTGATTAAAAAAAAAAAATCATGCTACTTAACAATACTCTGAATCAACCCGGCGCCTTTGTGGTTTCTCAGGAAAAAGATAAAATAAGGTTATGTTATTACTTTATATTTTCCTTTTGCCATAGAATTTCTTTTTCAGTTTCCAGGGCAAATAGAACAAAGGATAGGTTTTTATAATTTGTTTTTTTCCAAGAGTATGTTCTGGTGTCTCATTATTTGGAAGATTGCTATGAAAAGAAGGATCAAAAACATAGAAAAGCATACTTAATTGTGTAATTCATAATAATAGCAATTTTTCCTGTTCATATGTCTTTTTGGATGCATTTTTTTTCCCTGAGAAAGACTGAATGGAATAATTTTCTCCTTTTTCTCTCGTTTTTCAAAACTATTGATGCGACACAATGCATGTTCCATAATAATCACGGTTATCATGACTTTGGGGACGCAGGATTTCAAGTGCACATGCTGTACAAAGTATTTTATGAAAATTTTGATTCTCACGTTTGAGGATAATAAAAGGATTCCTTTGCTTCTTAGAAAGAAACCCTGAAAACAAACGAACAGACGGACTCAGTGCACGGACACCTAGCCGAGTCTGCGTCTGGGAAGAATGACATGCCTTCAGCATGAAGTAGCTACAAGAAAAAGACATGTAATTAAGGAGGGGAGAAAATCAGAAACAGGAGCCATTAAAGAGACTGTGATATGAAGAACACATTGTACAGGAGATGTGACCACAGATTTCAGATCTGAGAGCTGAAAGGAAATGAAACTAGTTAAAATTCCACTGCTCATTCACTCCACAAGAGAAATAACATTCCTGTTCCATGCCACTTGCCACTTCTGTTTTAGAAACAATTAAAAGATGCAAATATTTGTGAATTGCTGCGTATGTTGCAATCCTGTTTTGAAAGCAAACAGTGCCCTGTACCTTAGGTTCTCACTGCTGGTTATGTTGGGATTCAGGGGTTAAAGCAAACCCTTCAGAATGAGTTCACCACTGCTACTCAGACAAAGGACACAACTCTGAGACTGTGTTCTGTTTGCCTGCAAGCTGTTGCCTATGCCAAATGAGCATTTTACAAACCATTCAAATTAAGTTGAAAATTTGTAATTATATTTTCCCTTTTAATTGTAACTTATGCAAATGTTATATTCCAGCTGTAGAAATAATTTTCGCTTCAGACTACAACATCCACATCAAATCTAGCATGTAACACCCCGATACAAGATTCTTCCCAAGCTGTAGTTGCAGATTTAGAAGGCTGGAGTTGGTGCTGTTAGTTATGGCTTCCATTGCTGTTACCCTGCAGTTAAGTATAGATTGCAAAGTGGCAATAGAGAAGAGAGACACCTTTGCTATAATTTGCTGGAGACAATTTATGAATAGAGCACGTAGAAAGAGAATAGAAGGCAAACAAACAAACAGGCACGAAGCCTAAGAAACCTGGATGTTTGGTAAAGTGAATATTGTATCCTTGCTGTAATTGATGAATCTGGCTTGCAGTGCATTAGATACAGGAAGAGGCTGCTTGTGACTCATTTGTTAATTGTCATGCATTTTAAACCATTTAGTGCAAACAGAAATTGAGTATTTTCCATTTTCAATGGAAATTTCACTTGGGGAAATCATGAATACCCTTAAAATTTTTAACCAAGAGTGAAAGAAGCATGGATTGTCTTAAACACACACACACACACACACACACACACACACACACACACACACACACGATGACACATGTGTGAGAAATAAAAAAGAAAAATCCCCCCAACTGCAGTATATTCTGATTACTGAAGTGCTTTCTTTACATAAATTTGGCAAAGTTTTCATATTCTTGCTAGGCAAACATGCGGGACCTTGATTTACTACAATCCAGTTGACCAAATAATTAGCTTTTTGTGTTGAACTGTTCTGGAAGCAATGGGAGAGATGGAAGAAGAAAGTTTACTTCACATCCTTAAATAATTCACCATCTTGTTGATAAACAAGGCACTATAATAAATGACACTTGGGTGTTTGTAGAACTAGCAGAGAGCTCAACACTTCATGTCTCAGTGGGGCAAATAGATCTAGTGTGGCCTAGTGATTTGTTCAAGGTCACACCTAATAGTGGTGAAAACATGTTTCAAACTTTGGAGGTCTAACTTCTTTTCCTCCTTTTCTTTCCGTCATTAAGGCATCTGTTAATTGAAAGTTGTACAACTAAAGAATCTATTTGCTAAATATGGGTCCTTCCTATACTTGCCCATAAAATGAACTTCAACTCAGTTAGAAATTGTATAGGTTTTAAAATACTTTCACAGGTCCTAGATAGAGATTGGAAGCTTTTGTTGATCTCTAATTAGCTCTGATTAGTTAAGATTGATTTTTAAACTGGGAAAATCCAAGATAAAGATCCCATGGCCCTGAAAAGGATGCTGTAAATCCATACGCTTTAGGTCAAAGAGCAAATGATTAAAAGTCCAGATTGATTCTTCTGTAAAAGGGCAGCGCAAGGAAATGCTAAAAAAGAATGTCCATGGACAAAAACCCTGGTGGTGTGTGTCATAGCCTGGGAATGCTAATGACCTAAGCCTCATTTATTACTGCTTTTGGCACAGTCTGTTACATAAGCAGCTCGGACAGTGACTATACTCATGTAGAGCTTAGGGGCCAATGTCTACAAATACAACTGGTGATAGTAGGGCTGGTGCTTTGGTCTGTGTGCCAGGATTTCCTACAGATAAGTATGGCTATGCTTAGTTCTTTATAAACCTATTCATTCATTTAGCAGTTCATGTATTTACTGATTCATTCATCATGAATTTATGGGGCATTTACTATGTGACAGGCAATATTATGTTTAACAGTGGGAATACAGGTTGGCAAAGTAAAAATTAAGTAATTTATTTAATGACTATCTACTAACTACATGTAAGTTAGCAGTCTGATGGACCCAGAAGTTCTTCATTTCCAGTCTCAGCTCTCATCCATAATGTCAGCTGTGCTGCCTATGTCCAAAGCTAGTTAGTGTCCCTAGATCTCTCAGCATCTCTCATCTAGCCAAAATGAATGTAGACCCAAAGATGGAGCCTCTTCCTCCTGTGTATCTTACCAGAAGGGCAATTTTCAAGCGTAACTCACTGAAGGGATCCAGCCTCAGTAGGATTGTGTAGGATCCAGCCTCTGTAGGATTGTGGGTAAAAGCATGGACTTTGGAGGTAGATTGTACGGCTGGCTCCACTAGTCACAAGATGAATGTCCTTACCACATATTTGGTTTTCTCCTCAGTAAAATGAGTGTACTCTGGAAAGTTTGCGGAGAGGATTAAATTTAAATAAATTAATGCGTGACACTTAATAAGGCCTGACAAATGGTGGCTAACGAGTACCATTTTGCTAAAATTTGTTCTTCTCTCAATACTCATTTCCATTTGCAAATGATGTCTCTTGCCTGCCATGTATTAGCTTCATGTGCTCATGACATTTTGCTGTGTGAGTAGTGACTTAGACATCTGGAGTTGGCGAGAATTTTTCTGGCTCCTTTTGGCTACTTTGATATACTGCTAATTGTTTAATTTTCTAGTGGTCACCTTGAGTGGGGCCACTGAGCTCATCTATGGATACTTTCTAGAGGGCGTCTGGAAGTGCAGCCTTGAAGGAGGCCGACCTATGCTGGCTTCCTTCCACAGGATGACTGTGATTTCTGGTGTGTAAATTGCTTCGGAGTTCCTTGATCTGTTCTTCTCCTCCCCTCCCCCACCTTTGCTTTCTACTTTCTTTCTTTTTCTTTTTTTTTTTTAATTTTTTAATGTTTATTTTTGAGAGGGAGAGCAAGAGCACGCAAGCAGGGGCAGGGGCAGAGTCTGCACTGACAGCAGAGAGCCCAATGTGACACTCGAACTCAAGAACCATGAGATCATGACCTGAGCCAAAATCAAAGTCGGAGGCTTAACCGCCTGAGCCATCCAGGTACCCTTCACTTTCTACTTTCATTTCTCTCTCTCTTCCTCCTCTTTCCATCTAGTCTCTGAGACATTTACAAACACACATTAGCTCCACAGTTCCTGACTAGGGTATTATCTTTATTAATGTTTGCAATCTGTGTGGATTATAGATCTTTCATGACCTCTGCAATGCCCCAGGATATGCCACTGCCGTTTATGTGTATAGTCTTCTACTTTGATGAAATGCAGATAAATTGAAAAATCTGCCAAGAATCGTTGTCCTCGGGATATTGGGAAACAAGCACTTTCATAGTTAATTGCGTGCGCGTTTTTAATCGTGGTCTAATAAATTGGCTTTTCCTTTTTATGCCTTTAAATTTGCTCTCAGAAATATCTCAGAATATTAACATTTTTGCTTCACATGTGGTCAAATGTTCATCCTCAGAGTACATGCTGAACTGGGCAGAGCAAACAAAATCAGGCAGAGTAGGCAGAGATTTTTTGTAAGTAGGAAGTAGGAGAAATTCCTTCAAGCCTTGAAATGCTATTAGGCATTGGGGTAAGGAAAATTCATATTTTCCCCATCTTGCTAACCTTTTTTTTTTCCCCTGAGCAAGAGGTCTCTATCCAGATCTTCTTAGTCTTTAGGGCACACAAGAATCACTCGGGTGGCTATTAAGATGCTGATTCCCAGGCACCACCATCCAGAGATTCTGAGTCACCGGATGACTTGGGTCCTGGCATCATGCACTTATCTTTTATTTTTTAAATGTTTATTTCTTTATTTTGAGAGAGAGTGAGAGAAAGTGAATGGGGGAGGGGCAGAGACAGAGGAAGACGGAGAATCCCAAGCAGGCTCTGCACTGTCAGCACAGAGCCTGACGCGGGGCTTGAACTCATGAACCATGAGATCATGACTTGAGCCGAAACCAAGAAATGCTTCACCAGCCGCCCCTGGTATCCTACATTTAAAACCACAATGATGCACGAGGACTGCTTTACTCTGTCCTTTGGTTTCTACTCTTGGCTCTGCACCTTTTTGCAGGCTTGGCTAAGAAAGCTGGTGCAAGAGGAGGTGCCTGGTGAAACAGATGCAGCCATGTCAGAGCTGTTTATTCAGAGCTCACAGCACTGCCTAATACTCAGTGCCATTGGGTTGTTGCTCAGGGAGACACCTAGGATTCTATTAATTATTTAGGGATCCAAAGTAGCCACCATTAATGAATTTGAATGTATTACAATGATCCTAATCAGAGTAACAGATGCAAAATGACAATATGATACACACAATTTTCCCCCAGCGAGTTACACACTATTAAGGTCTGTTGCAGTCAATGAATCCAGATGCTTCCACACTCTTACTGACCATGAAAGATCCTGGTTTCATTACATGAAAGAAAATAAGTTCATCCTGTCATCTTGCAGAGTTAAAGCGGGATCCAATTCAGCAGCTGGTAAGGCATCATAAGTTGGTTTGCAATAATCCTGCTTCCATTTCAGGATTGACTGAGTGGAAGAATTCTATTGCATCTGGGCTTATCATTCCCTTTACATTATTTTTATGCTTTCCCAGATGAGATGGTTTACTCTAGCTAAGAAAGCCTCTGATGGACTAAACAAGTTTTATACACACTGTGAGTGAGAAGAAAGTGAACTATTTTTATCGAGGGTAAATTCATTAAAATCAGAGTAACAAAACCAAAGTCAACCATGATAAAATGGGAAGCATAAAGCTTCTCAAGAGAAGAGTATATCCCTAATAATGTTGTCAGACTCCTGGTATGCATGAGGCTGCATGACAGCACTTCCCCCCTTCTTGTCTTAGGGATCATACAAAAGGAAAAGAAAGAAAAAAAAACAGAAAAGGAAGAGCCCCTGTCATTTTCAACCAGGAGACAAATATAAACCACAGACTCGGCAACACCTGTTAGAGCTGCCAAGAGAATCTGACACTGTGTAGTAGCTGTAGAGGAGGAAACAAAAAGAAGCAGCCCAGATGGTGAGACATCCCGGGGATGGTGGAACACAGGGGGTGCCAGCAAAAAGTACTCTTCCTGAAGGGGCAGGGCTCACTCGAAGTGCTAATGTTAACAAAATTGCACAGGAATTCAGGTTAGCAAGGCTGATGTGGGAGTGCTCCTCTCCTGCTTTGAGAAATACAGTAAAGGGCTTAATAAAGAATCTAAAGATGAGCTGTATTGGCAGGGAACAGCCTAATTCTAGGGCAGCAGTGAAGGAGAATGGAGCCTGGAAGGCTACCCTGGCCCCTCCCTAGTAAAAGAACTTCTTGAAAATGGCTGATTTGGGAAATTGTAACTCATTCACTGATGAAAAGTTGTTGTTGTTGTTGTTTTTTAATGCATTGCTAGAAAGATCCTGTGATGAAAAAATGTGGGAAAAAGCAACAAAACTAACCAGCAGATGGAGAACACTCCTAAGTAGATAAAAATCTTGTCCTCACAATTTTCCATGAATTAAAATAAAAATATACTCAATGAAGCAATTACCTTGATGAATGAAGACCGCAAAGCAGAAATAGAAGAACACAGAAGAGAGGTGGGAGTCAAAGGAAAATATGAAAGATGTACTGAAATGCAGAATAAGTTTGCTGAGTCCTCATGGGGAATAACTGACAAATTATTTTATTTAAAGCTGAGAGATAAAGTAATAAAAGTGAAAAGTTTATTTATCAGTACAAAGATAACAGAAAATTAATAATATACCAGTGGGTGATGAAGGGGAGAGAGAAATGAGTAGGGAGAGTAAGAAAACAGCACAGGTGACTTTGCTGCATAGTATCTGGGGCCTCATCTGAATGGCTGGGGGCTAGACACATCTGGGAGATTCTTCACTCACATGGTTGGTGCATGGACTGAGACGACTAAAGCCTGGGTTCAGCTGGAACTCAACCAGAGCCCCAAAGTGTGATATCTCCATATTGCCTGGGCTTCCTTGCAGCATGGTGGCTTCGGGATCACCAGACTTCTTACACTGGCAATCTAAGAGCAAGTGTTCCCAGAAAAAAGGAGAAAGCTGCATGGCCCTTTATGAAGTAGCCCTAGAGTCATGTAGCATCACTTCTGCTGTGGTCTACTGGCTGAAGTACCAGTCCACACAGACTCAAGGCAGGAAGCAGAGACACACCACTTCTCTAGAGGAAGGAGTGTCAAAGAATTTGTGCCCATGTTTCAAATCTGCCACAGTGTTAAAGGATTCAAATTTTAGTCTAATAGAGTCGTTATAAATATTTATCCCAATAATATAGGGATAGATGAATATTTTCTTAATGTGATAAAATGTATTTGGCTCAATGGAAATGCCAGAATCAAGTTGACTGGCAAAAACAGAGGCATTCCTTTTAAAGACAAGTAAAAGTTAAGGATGTCTGCTATTGCTAATATTACTTAACATTGCTTGAGAAGTACTAGCCAAAGCAGGTACCTGAAAAGAAGGAAATAAAAACACCATTATTTGTAGATAATATGTAATCTTTTACCTGAAATTCTCAAGAGAATTAGTTGAAAAAAATGCTACAAATAGAGAATTTGGTAATTAGTGGGAACAAAATTAGTACAAAGAAATTGATAGCTTTCATATACGAATAGAAGATAGGATGGGGAAAAATACCCTAGATATAGTAGTGACTCATAATATTAAATACCTAAGAATACATGTTTAAATGACCTATTTAAACAACAGTAAGAGTAACAACAAACTTTAAAACACTCCCTAGGAACACAAAAGAATTCTACTGGCAAACCTTG
Source organism: Puma concolor (assembly GCF_028749965.1). Classification (NCBI taxonomy): domain Eukaryota; kingdom Metazoa; phylum Chordata; class Mammalia; order Carnivora; family Felidae; genus Puma; species Puma concolor. Next base: position 81,456,626 of record NC_141674.1, read on the forward strand.
AACAAATCAATAGAAATGCTTAACATCATAAAGATGTCATTTTTTTTCTGAGCTAATTCTAATAAAAATAAGAATTCGGTTTTTTGAAACTAGGTAGTTCAATTACGAAATTTGCACTGGAAATTAAGAATAGCCAACAAAATGCTGAGAAGGAAGGGTATGGTGGTGGACCTGGTGGGAGGAAAACGAGACAGGTAATGCCATGTATCAAATCATATTTTAAAGCTTAAGTAGATGAAACCATGTGCCAGGTAAATGAATAGAAACCGATTAATGAAACAAAGTAGAGAATCTAGAAGTAGTCAAATATACACAAAAATAGACCTCAATATATATTGGAATTTAGTACATGGTGAAAGTAGATTATTCAAAAATTAGTGTTGGGCCAACTCTATAAACATCTGAAAAAAAAAAAAAGATCTTCTCAACCATTATGGTAGAATATATTCCAAATGGATCAAAGATTTAAGTTAAGGAACAAAGTCTTGACAGTACTGGGAGAAAACATGGAGGCGAAGGAAATTCCCTTAAGTCCTTAGAGTGGGAAATCTTTCTGACAATAATGTAAAATCTAAAAGAAGAGCATGATAAATACAACTACACTAAAAAAAAAAAAACAAAACACACACAAAAAAAAACTTTTGCACGTAAAAAACACCATAATCAAAGTCAAAAGACAATATAAACTGCAAACATTTTCAACTTCTTTTTTTTAATTTATTTTCAGAGAGAGAGAGAGAGAGAGAAAGAGAGGGAGTGAGGGAGAGGCAGAGAGAGGGAGAGAGATAGAGTCTCAAGCAGGCTCCACACTGTCAGCGCAGAACATGACCGGAGGCTCGATCTCAGGAACTGTGAGATCATGACCTGAGGTGAAATCAAGAGTCAGAGTTTTAACTGACTGAGCCACCCAGGCGTCCCCAAAATTTTCAACTTCTAAAGGGTTAATCACTCTAATATATACGGGTAAGAAATGGATAGGAAACAGGCCAATAATATAGCAGAAAATGGAAAAAAAGATACATGTAGATTACAGAAAAAGAAATCCCAGTGGCTTTTCAATGTATAAAAAAAATCCTAGACTTCATGCACAGAAAAATGCAAATTAAGTCTGCTCTGAGATGACACATTTTAACCTACAGGCTGGCAAAAATCCATATGTTTGATGACACACAGTGTTGAGGAAGTTGTAGGGAATCTCATCGATTGCTGGTGGAAGATGAATACAAACACTGTAACTTGTATTTGATTCTCATCTCAATGGCTAGGAAAAGAAGAAAATAAACTATATACCTTCCTCTTGATTTTTTTAGTATTTTAAAAGCGGTAGAATTCCAAAGTTTTTATTAGCTCTTCTGTATGATGATGAATTGCTAACTTAGTCATTGTACCAGAGTGGATGAAAGCCCTAGATAGTGGAGTAAATATTACCCTCGCAAATTACTTAACTACCCTGACCTCAGTGTTCTCATTCAGGAAATGGAAGTGGTAACTACTTCATAAATTTGTATTGACAATCAGCAAGAGTTTTGACACATGATAAGGATGAAATAAATGCTAGCTAATAATATTACTTCAAACTATATCTTCATAAAAGAGTGGAGTTTTTTGGAGGGAGGAGGGCAAGGTTGGAAACCTTACCAAAAATACCACTTAGAAAATCCTCTCATCAATATGGACGAGTCTTTTTTTAAAGTTATTATGTGAAAAAATTTTATGTGAAGTAATGGGTACATTTAAAGGGCAATGGCAGAAAAAAAAATGGAGTGATAAAAATACTCCTTTATCCCTCCTTAGCTGCTATTCTACCAATGGGGTTAGGTTGGGGTTGGGTAGACTAGAGGAAATGGATACTTTTCCTTTAGTTATCCTTTCTCTCTACCTTTTTCGATCTATCCTCTTCTCTCTTTCCACTTGGTCAAAAAAAAATCATAATGTTCATGTCTTCCTTACCTTGGACAACATCTTCCTTTGGTTTCGTCGTCTCATGGAACTTTCTCTCTGACCTCACTAGCAAATTTTTGGTGGAGGATGCTACCTTTGCTGCCACAGGACCATCCCCTTACTTCTTGCTGCCTGGGGTCGAGCTCCTCTTTTCACACTCCCACTGCATCTGTTGACTCTAAGGATACAACCACTCAATGACGAAGTCAAAAATTCTTGGGGGTGGTCTTCTTCCTGGACTGTACCTGCATTTAGCAGTTGATTATCTTTCTTTTGGTGCACACTTCATTCTCCTACTTCTCCCACTCTTCTGCCCATTTCTTTACTGTCTTTCTGTGACTTTGCTTTCTTTTCATTCCTTACTCATCAGTATATGCACATCCCAAAGTTTACTCTTTATCTTTCTGTTCTTTTTCACCATTTTCTCCCTTGGAGATTTTATGCAGTCTCACAATTTCAACTCCTGGAACACTATAAACTATTCTGTGTGAGGAATCAGGCTCTCTCTCTAAAACTATAAACCTTCTGGGGGGGTGGCTCAGTCATTTAAGCGTCCAACTTCAGCTCAGGTCATGATCTCACAGTGTGTGAGTTTGAGCCTTTCATCGGGCTCTCTGCTGACAGTGCAGAGCCTACTTCAGATTTTCTGTTCCCCTGTCTCTGCCCCTACCCACTTGTGTGCTCTCTCTCTCAAAAATAAATAAATTTATAAAAAACAAAATAAAACAAAAAGTATAAACCTTCCAAGTTAGAGGCAGGGAGAAGAACTCTAAAGGGCGACTTTCTTTTGAGGCAGGGTAGCTATATACATATCCCTGACACTTGTTCCTCTTTCCCCATTTTTCTTCTCTTAAGGTTTCTCTAAATGTTTTCTTCTTTAGTTGTGTCTTTACCTGGGTTTTTCCACAATAGGGAGAATTTTCAAGAAAAGATATTTGGAAAATTCCAAAAAGAAAAAAAATGAAAAGAAAAATAGAGAGGGAATAGAGAAGTAAGTGTGGATTTGTGAGATATTTATTGAAGGCAGGGCTGTGATTGATTTGCTATGCCAGTGAAGGTGAAGGAGGAGTTGAAGGTGACTCCAAGGTGACTCATTTGGGCAACTAAGTGAATAGTAGTGATATTAATCAAAATGGAAGCACAAAGGAACTCACTTTGTAAGGAGGATAATGAGTTTGATTTAGGACATCGTGAGTTTATTTATTTAAAAAAATTTTTTTAGGGGCGCCTGGGTGGCGCAGTCGGTTAAGCGTCCGACTTCAGCCAGGTCACGATCTCGCGGTCCGTGAGTTCGAGCCCCGCATCGGGCTCTGGGCTGACAGCTCAGAGCCTGGAGCCTGCTTCCGATTCTGTGTCTCCCTCTCTCTCTGCCCCTCGCCCGTTCAAGCTCTGTCTCTCTCTGTCCCAAAAATAAATAAACGTTGAAAAAAAAAAAATTTTTTTTAATGTTTTATTTATTTCTGACAGAGAGAGAGACAGAGCATGAGCAGGGGAGGGGCAGAGAGAGAGGGAGACACAGAATCGGAAGCAGGCTCCAGGCTCTGAGCTGTCAGCACAGAGCCCGAAGCGGGGCTCGAACTCACAGACCGCGAGATCATGACCTGAGCCAAAGTCGGATGCTCAACCGACTGAGCCACCCAGGAGCCCCAGGACATCGTGAGTTTAAGCTCCCAGTAGGTGCTTTGGAAATATGAGTATAGGGGTGATATTATTAAAATGTGTTTTATAATTTTCTTCCTCCCTGGGAGTAGAAGATCTCATTCATCCTCATAGCTTCACCTGTTGTCTACATGACTATGATTCCTATGGCAGTCATCAGTGTTGGTCATCTAGTATTTTGGGTTTCTGCTTCCCAGATATATGGCAGGATGTACTTGCTGCCCTTTTGAAATTAGCTGTGATGACAGGGCTTTGTTTGCTAATAAAATGCAAGAAGTGACATGTGTAATTTCAGTGTGGAAGCTTGAAACCCAATACCTTATTGCCACATTTCCTCCTCAGTCACAATGGGATTGTGAAAGTCCTTTTTTAGGCATAGCCTCCTTCAGCTAAAGGCCCTGGTGAGTATGACACAGAGCACCTGGGCATGTCATGATTTTGAGAAGCAAACCTTTGTGATTTTAAGCTAAGTGTTTGTTACCACACCATAACCTCCTATTCCAATGAATATAATTCCTAAATCTTTATCTCCACCCTCCTCCTCTACTGAGTGATCATAAATCCACAAATTTTTCAGAGCAGACCTCATTTTGGGTAATTTTATCCTTTCAAAAAGGGTCAATTACTAAATGTAAAAGTAGATTTGACTTGCTTCTTATATACCTTTATAAGATCTTAGAACAATGGCTTTAAAACTCTTTCAACCATGATATATAGTAAGAAATAATTTTACATTGGGACCTAGTAGGCACATCAATCAGAAATAAAAACTTCATGAAATAATACTTAGTGTGAAGCATGATAGTTTATTCTATTTTATTTCACTTAAAAACACTTATTGCAAACCCCTAAGTAGATGTTATGACCCAGTAATGGGTCTTAACCTATAGTTTGCAAAACCCCAACTTAGGATGTGAGCTTTGGGGTTGGAGTGTCTAAGTTCAGTCCTGGCTCCTCCATTTACTACTACTGTTGTGTAACATTCAGTAAGATGTATGTTACCAGTGAGGGGCACCTGGGTGGCTTACTCGGTTGAGCTCCTGACTATTGATTTTGGCTCTGGTCAGGATCCCAGGGATGTGGGATTGAGCCCTGCATCAGGCTCCATGCTGAGTGTGGAGCATGCTTAAGATTCTGTCTCCCTCTGCCCCGTCTCCCGCTCTTCTCTCTCTCTCTCTCTCAAAAAAAAAAAAAAAAAAAAAGGAAAAAAAAATGTATAACCAGTGAGTCTCAGTTATGTCTTCTATAAAATGAGATACTAATTTCTACCTAATTACTTATTTTGTAATTAAATTGGATTAAATGAGAACACATACAAATATATAAGCATTTGAATAGATATACAAATATACAAGTAAAATTATGTATATGTGTGTATATATATAAATTTAAATTGCTGGGCATATTTCCTGAAACATTTCAAGTGGTCATAAGACCCAAACCTTATTTTTGGTTGAGAAGATAAGTCCTGGCAAGACTAACAGATCTGATGATCCAACTTTTCAGGACTGTGGTGGGACAGACATATCCATTGCTGACATATCAAACCTCCCTGGTCTACCTGTTCCCACGGCCATTGACCTCCCCCATATATGCTCAGTTAACACATTCCTTCTATGCAAGTTCAGCTCATGCCAGCTCCCTATGGATGTGGGGCTTGTATACAGGGATCCCCCATGCATGTTGGGGACCAGAGTTTGCAGTGCCTGAGGATACTCTGCTCTTATGACCATATCATGTTGTTTTCTCAGCCTTCTTCCTGCCAGTCTCAGTGACTTTGTTAAAAAGAACACCTCCCTGGGGCACCTGGGTGGCTCAGTCGGTTAAGCACCCGACTCCAACTCAGGTCATGATCTCATGTTTTGTGGGTTCAAGCCCCACATCCGGCTCTGTGCTGACAGCTCAGAGCCTGGAGCCTTCTTCGGATTCTGTCTCTTTCTCTCTCTCTCTCTCTCTCTCTCTCTCTCTTTCTCTCTCGGATTCTCTTTCTCTCTCTCTCTGCCCCTCCTCTGTTCGCACTCTGTCTCACTCTCTCTCTCTCAAAAATAAATAAACACTAAAAAAAAAAAAAAAAAAAAAAAAAAAGAACACCTCCTTGCCTCGGACCCAGCTCAAATTATTAACCTGTATGAACCATGTGCTCATCTTTCTTGATGGTCTGGTGGCCTTATCTCCCCACATGATTATCAGCTCATAGAAGTTGCTCAGTAGGTGTTTACTGATGAGGTCTTCCTGTAATTGTCTTTACCTCCTTTTTGTTTTCCTAGACAATGCCTATTAATCTTTCAGTTCTCTGCTTAAAAACCACTTCCTCTGTGTGCTCCTATCTTGAGCTCCTAAGGTCCCCCTTCATTTTCTTATCTTTTAATACTTTCCAAGCAATTATGAAATTCCTTGTTTAATTGTCTGTCTTTCCTGCTGGAGTATGTTTTGAGAAGGTAAGGGCTATTGTGATTGGTTGTAACTTAGGACCAGTCACAGTACTTTTTACTAAAGAACATTTTGGTGTAGATCATTCTAGACCAAGTGTCACATACTTGAATGTTTGTATAGGTGCGACAGCTCATATATGTGAGTCAAGTCAGCAGGTGGGATTTGAGGAAAGTGGAGATTGGGGGCCTCTTTACATCAGCCTAAAGGGGCAGCTACTACTTTACATCAACAGAACATTACACAGAGGAAGTAGCCTCTCATTGCTAAAAGTTCTGATTTTTTTCTTAAATTTGAAATATCCTTGGGTTTTAAATGTTGGCAGCTAGTGTTATTTTTAATTTTTTTTAAGTTTATTTTTATTTGTTTTGAGAGAAAGAGACAGAGAGCAAACAGGGGAGGGGCAGAGAGAGAGGGAGACAGAATCCCACGCAGGCTTCCACCATCAGCACAAAGTCTGATGCAAGGCTGAACTCACAAATGCCAGATCGTGACCTGAGCCGAAGTTAAGACTCGTATGCTTAGCTGGCTGAGACACCCAGGTGCCCCTAATGTTTTTTTTAACTAAAAATAAATCCCTATAAAGTACTAGATAACAATCTTTACATTAGATATATGGAATATATGTATATATTTATAAATACATATTTATAACCTGATTTTTTAACCTTATTTGTGAGCATCTTTCTTAGTTTTACCTATAATTTTCAGTTCCCTTATTTGTCAGGTGGGGATAATAAGGTATTATTTCATAGGATTGTGTGAAGATTAAAGGAAATCGTGCGTGCAAAGCCCAGCGAGCAAAGCTAGGCCCACTGTAGGTGATCCACGAATGGGGTCCCTCTTCCTTCTCTTGTTGAGTCTTCACGTTAGAGAATCAGCAGCTCGAGAAGTGGCTAAAGAGAATGTGCTCCCTAGAATGCTCTGTAAGGTGTTCACAGATATTGAGGTGGAGGGGCTTCTATTGGCAAATAAACTCGGAGATTGTGACCTAAGCCAATTTAATCATATATCTTTACAACTTCTTAGAAACTTTAATATGCTAATGTGCCTCGTGACCCTTCAAAAAGAGAATAGAGATGCAATATTCCTGAAATTTAATTGACCTGAATGAGTGTCTTATGAAGCACACTGTGTAAAAAGCTGAATCCCAATGCCTGAATCCACTGAAGTCTGACTTCAAAGTTTCTTTGGACACGGTGGTCAGAGCCCAGGACACAAGCTTCCACCATGTGGGCCTGTGTTGCCCAGCTGCCTACCTTGCTAGCCTGCATGGGGTTGGCGCTAGTAATCCTACAGAGTAAGAAATCCAGGGCCCCCAAACAACTTCATTGATCCTGCAATGCTTTTGTAGCAAAGCCATAAACAAATGTGCCCACTGAACAGCAGTAAGTTGATGCTGGCTAACGAAGCCACCCCTCTTGCTAGCATTGATTTTTATCTTTAACTAGCTATTCTCCCAGAAGAACCAAAGGAGGTGATTTTATTTCTGTTGATTCCATTCTTAAGATCGTTATGTTGATTATGTGTATTCTCTTTTTTCGTGTAGATGTTTGAAATTTCCCTAGGAAACATTTTCTTCTGCCTAAGATTGCATAGAGCATCATTTTAACACGTAGTAAATGTTGCTGAGTAGAAAAATGCATGCATTACCACGTATTTTTGCAAAGTAAGAGGTTTATATCTTTGTAATTATTTTCAATGTGTGTTTATTGATTTTTATAATACAGGGATATTAACTTGAAAGGGAACAAATTACATACAACAAATTAAGCACTTGCATGGATTAGAAAATCGAGGTAGTGCACTCAAGGCATGACTAATATGAAGAGTGTTGCACGATAGAAGAACCGCGTGGTTTTACATCACATCTGGGAGAATTTCATCCAGCCACTTGTCTGAAAGGATCTTTAACTGAAATGCAGGTGCAGGATGGCATGCATTTATAGAATTGTAGTATTTGAGAACTGCAAGAGAACCGTAGCTAGGGAAACTGAGGACAAGATGAGTTAAGAACCATACACAAGGTCACAGAATATTGTTGGCATGGCCAGAACGAGAACCTAGGTTCATGGACACTGACCCTGTGCCAACTTCCCAGCCACTCATAGTGTCTCCCTATAACCATTTATCAGCTCTGTGTCCTTGGGCAAGTAACTCTTTCCTCATTCATAAAATAAGAACAATACCTAGGTGATGGAATAATGTACATGGACATGGCATTAGTTTAGTACATTCACAATGAGTAACGTTTCATTCATTTCTTTGAGATGTATATACTGAGTCTCTACTAAGTTTCAGGCATTAGATTTTCGGAGAACAGATTTTTCCTTCCAGTACAGATACTTACTATGAGTTTTAACATAATTTATATGGCGTATTTTTAAGTGTGTAGGCATAATACCTCACATTTGAATGGGAAAAAAAAACTACAAAGAGGGGGGAAAAAAAACTACAAAGAGGGTACATTTAATAAAGCAAAAATTCTAGAATCCAAGCACTTGTAATATGAATCTAGAACTCATTAGACTAAAGTTGCTATATAAACTACCTTATTAATGTCATTAACCTTACCATCTTCTCATGTCTTTTTAAAAAGGACAGTGATGAGTGATTCTCACCCTCTTAAATAATGGATCAAAAGTTCCAGGAAGGTGGAAGTGCAGGGGGGCTTTCAAATGATTTAGGTATCTCCTGTCTGTCCTATATCCAGGAGTTTCCCTTCAACTTGTTTTCTTCCCAGTTCAGTGATCTTGTTTGATTTATACTTGAGGTTTTTAGGAAAGAGGATTTCAAAATGGGAGACAAAAATTCATCAGAATCCTGGAAAGATTCAGTTCATGGTGCCCATGCCCTGGGTCTGCTTCTTTGGAGAGGTTGGAGTTGAACTTTGTAGAAATAGAAGACATGGTGGGTAGTGATCATGTAGGTCATGTAGCGTTTGTTGAACAATGCTGGGCACTTCCACCAAAGATAACCTTAGATCCGCTAGTTTTTTAGAAGTTGAAGGTGGGGTTGGAAGGAGTAGGGTGTGGAAACAGTAATAGATTTGAACATCCTCTTCATCGGGACCTGATATATATGACATATCTTGGCTAACTCTGGGCAGGGGAACTTCTGCTCACGACTATAAGAGATTGGAATTGCCTTACAGTTTCAGACTGAGAACTGGGGGATTCCGAGCAGATGACATCTACTCTTTAGGGGAAAGTCATCTCTAGATATCTCTGGTTGATTTCATTTTGGTTGATTGTTCTTCTTGGTTTCTAAATGCCACAGAAATACTGTTGGCTCTAGAACACTTTTTTTTTTTTTTTAAGTTGTTTGGAGCAAGTGCCAACTTTTCTAATAAGGTAGACAGATTTATTCTTCAATTCATATTTGGCAACCCTGGTATTGCAATAAAGTTTTCCACTTTCATAGATAATCAGTAATTATACATTGGTACTTGCTGTCATCTGATTCTTGGCTTTATCTTCCTCTGTTTCATTAAATTTGAAAATACATTTTTCTGAATGTTATTATATTGCCTCAAATCTTACATATTATGTTGGTAAATGGGATGTCATCTATGGGATAGTCTTCAATTTACCGATTATTTCTTCCCTACAAATTTATGTATTTATTTTTTAAATGCTTATTTGGAACTCTGAAAGCACTTTTCCCACATAAATATGGTGAGTTTTCCATACAACTCTTTTCATCTGTAATGCAGCTGAAATACCGTACATTTATATTGAAAAGTAGAGAAGAAAACAATTACTAAAATAGCAAATAAGACTAAAAATATAAAGATTGAAAGATAAATAAACCAATATTTATTTATATTAATTGCTACATATTGGGAAAAATGATTTTAAGTAGCAAAGAATTTTTAAACCTTTAGAAGAACACCTGAAAGGGGTTTTCAGGATCATTAAAAGGGTTTATTATATGGGCTCTTTAATATGTCAGCTTTTGTTTTTTGATCTTTTTATATGAGGGTACTAGCAGCATTATTCTTACATAGCCTCAGCTATGACCAGGTCAACTCTTCGGCTTTATATATAAATTTAAGAGATGAGGTATGATAGGTATCAGTAAAAGAATTCCTGTTAAGCCCTGAAGGTCCTGAAGAGGATGTACATCAAGAATTGGAAATAGGGCTGCTATGGACTCAATGTGTCCCCTGCCTTCCCCCGCCCCATCTGTATGTTGAAGCCCTAACCTCCAATATGATGGTATTTAGAGATAGGGCCTTTGGGCAATACTTAGGTTTAGATGAGGTCATGAGGCTTTACTGTGATATTCATATTTGGAATTTGAAGCTTTATGTTTTGTTTTTTATGAAAGTAAACCTATGGCTTTTCAATGTCTCTACTTTTTACATTAGAACACTATGAAATAGTTTTCAAGACCTCATAATAGGGCATTGTGTGATGTGCAGTTCTTTTGTTTAATGGTATTTTCTAAGCTTTGGTTCCTCTCCCTGAGTAATTTTCATATTTGGTGCTTAAATGAGGCATCACAGATTCTTGTGTGATTGTCTAATAAACTAGCCTTATTTAATTAATTTAATAAACTAGCTATTTGTACTACAAGGAGAAAAGTCAAAGTCATGAAATATTCATCGATGTCACACGTGAATATGTTGAATCCAGGGCAAGATGTTGCTGAAATATATCCTTCCCACACCTCCCTCCCAATTTTGAAGGGGAGTGGATGTGGATGGGTTTTCAGAATTTTTTCTCAACATTTTATAGATGTTTCCAAATGTCTTTTGCTGCTATAACACATGAATGCTTTTTTCCATTTGTCTCCTGAGGTTCTTTTAAGGATCAAGTGAGATACTGCTCATGTAAGCACCTTGTAAATGGTCAAGTTCTATGCATGTGTTAATTCTTCTCTGCCTTGCTACTTAGATACAATGGCTGTACTCAAACAAATGCACTGAGGGCAACTTCCAGGACCATGAGCTATAGCTCCGCACTCTTTCCTGCTACACTCCTGGGCTTACTTCTTAGTGAATGCTAAATGCATGTGGCAGGATCCTGACCCCAAATCATTACAATGGATAGACTGTGCGCGCAGAACTTAAACTATACGTGTGCTTGCTGCAACATGATGGATATAACTGCTTGCTGAGAATTTGATTTATTTTCCAATAGTTTAGCATCCCTCTGCTTTTATCTGATATGACTATTTTACAAGCGTGTGTACCAAGCATGGCTTCAAAATTGCAGGTTATGAAATACAGAAAATGGAACAATTGCCGTGCATAGCAGAAATCTTCCTGTTCAGTCTGTGTGCTGTATATTTTAAAGTAAGATGGACTGCTGAATGGTGATGGGGGCTTTCCTTGGGCTTCATCATTTTTCTCCCTATAGGTAAAAGGAAATGCAAGACTTTCTTCTTCATTTTCAACTTCATATTGTTAGTTGGTTTTTCACAGGTTGGTTTGTGATGATGGGTTTTTGCCTTATCATTTGTTGGCATAATAAAAATGACATGATGATGGGGAAGAGAGCAGTTCCCTTTTAGGATGGAACAGAGCAGCTGATACTAGCAATGAAAACGTAGCAGGCTGATGGGGATGCCTCCCCCTTCCCATTTCACCGCAACCCAAATCTCTATTTTTTAATAATACACTTGCTTGCCGAGAAATGCCCATCAGAAATGCACTGTTATTATGTATATGCATATGTTTGTGTGTAGAATAGGCTAGCTAGTTGGCAGTCTGTGTAGCTGATGGACCAGAATAGGGACATAGTGTCTACTAGGACAGCTTGCTTCGTTGGAAGCTGTATTTATTTCAGGGTTCTTCCCTCAAATATCCCTTCTTTCCCCCCTGGCCAAAATTGACTCTGAGTTGTGAGTAATTGGTGTCTAAGAACAGAGCAAATCGAGAGCTCATTTCGACTCTGATAATACCTCTACTCTGCTGGAGGTTTCCTTTAGGTCACCTGGGCAGAAGGGATTGCCGGGCAATGTGGGACTGTGATTGGCATCATTTGGAGCAGACTTAGGCAGAAGCCAAGCGTGACAGACCTGGGAGCTTGTGCTGGTGTGGCAGGGGGAAGGTATATTAATGGACAGTTACAGAGGCTGTACCTCTCTGATGAAGTGTGTACCTGCTCATTGGATGTATCTGCGATGTCGGTCATCTGGGACCTGGCCTGAGTCTTCACCTATGCATTACAATGCCTGCCGAAAATGCAGATTCAGACCTTGTGGATAAATACCCCACTTCCAGGTTAGGCAGCATCCTGTCAACTTACGTCCCATCTGTGCCTTGGCACTCCTGAGTTTTTCCATTTTGAAGACACTGCATTTGCATCTCCTTCCGTTGCTTCACTGTCATCTTGGATGATTGATTGCTTGATTATTTTAAGTAAGTTAAGGTTATCTAGAATTTAGTGGTTATTTGGGAGGAGCAGATGGTTTCCCATTTCTTTTTGATAATAGCTCCTTAAGTGGCTTTTCATATAAAATACATGCCCAAACTTTATTGAGCATTTACTATGTTTCAGACATCGTGCTGGGCTGAGCATTTTACGTGGTCCTCCTAGCACTCTTATAAAGTAGATGCGATAATTACGTCCATTTACAGAAAGGAAACTAAGCTGTAGAGAGGTTCAGTGACTTGTCTAAAGTCACATGGCTGTGAATGGTAGAGAGGGATTTAAATCCAAGCATTTCGATCTTGGGGTCCGGGCTCTTAAGCCCTACCTGATGTTCCTTGGCATGGCATCTGTCAGGCACAACAAGTATTTAGTGAATGCTTCCAGTATACTAGATTCTGATGTAGGTGCTAGAGTTGTACCTAAAATAGGTCGAATATCTCATGGAGCTTTCATTCTAGTGATACGGGGGAGGTCAGATGTCAAACAAACAAGTAAGATAATTTTAAATAGGAATAAGGAAGTATGAAAACCCAGGATCAGGTACTTGAGTGACTGGTGGAAAAGAGAAGGAGTAGACAGGGTAGTTAGAGGTCTCTCTTAGGAGATGGCACTTGAACTTGGACCTTAATGAGAAGGGGCCAGACATGCCTATTTTGTGGGAAGAAGGAGCTGATGGCAAAGGCGAAGGCCATGTGGTGGGAACACATGTGCTGTGTTTAAATGCCATGAAGCAGGTCACTGAGTGTACTGAATGGAGGGAAAGCAATGAGAAATGTGAGCCAGAGATGCTAAGGGACATATCTCTTTGTGGCATAAAAGTGACTTCAGGAATGAGTATCCCATCTCCCCAGGCTCCGTATGCAGTGCTTTGCACTTGACACAATGCTTAACTGCTTGTGATTCCCTAGACCCCATGCAGTTTCACTCCTCTGTGCCTTGACCTTTGCTTCTCTTGCCTGGAACATCTTTTCCCCACGTTTGTTCCTGGCCAACTTTCATTCTTACCTTGGCACTCAGCTCAGGGGTCATTGCCTCTGGTGGAGCTTCTCAAATTGGGCCTAATGTTTGCCCCTCCTCTGGATTTCCCCGGATTTCTGTCTGAATACTTAGAATGCTTTTATAATTCTTCATTTACATACTACTCTATAAGAATAAGAGCTACCTGAGGGCAAAGAGTATGTCTTGCTCATGCTTGTATCCCCAGTACCCAGCCTGCGTCTGACTTATGGAAGGTAATAAATGTGTGGTGAACTGACCTGAAGGCAAATTGAAGGGTCACAAGTGGAAGCACAGCAAATTCAGTGGCACTTAGAGTTCCTAGGGGTGGGTGTTAGATGTGTGTCATTCATCTATCCTTGCTCCATTCTAAGGGTTGGCCAGGGCTTCCTGGCTTCTTCATAACGAGGGATGATCTAGTCATTATGGCTAATAGAACATCTGCATTATCCCATTTAACTGTCTCAATAACCCATGAGAAGGGTACTCCTACTGTTCCATTTGACAGTTGAGGAAACTGAGGACAAAGGAGATTTGGCAATTTCCCCCAGGATGCACAGCCATTTAGAGGTGGGGCTGGGATTCAAGCGGAACTTTGACTCCCAAGTCATTCTGTTGACCGTGACACAATGGAGCCATTTTAGGCAAAGGCTGATTCAGCTAGCGTTTTCATCATGCGTGGCCTGATGGCTCTGGAAGCCCATAAGATCACCCAGAGAGTTTAGATGTAGGCAAAAATGCTCAACAGCATCCATCACTTTGAAGGGCAAAGGATTCTGGCCCCCTGGTCACCCCTTTCCTGAAGCCAGCTCACCATCCCCCTGCTTCCCCATATACTCTGTGTGCATTCCTGCCTCAGTGCTCCTGCTCAGAGTGCCTCCCTTCAATCACTTGGGGATTGAACTTCATGCGTCAGGGATAATAATAACAATCTAAAAAGAGCCAGCATTCATAGAGTTCTTACTACATGCCAGACATGATCTCATTTAATTCTGCAATACTTTGGGAAGTTGGTATTATGACTATGTTACAGAGGTGTAAAAAACACAGAGAGATGATATGCAGGAATAATGACTACAGTATGGTGGAGAGTTTGTTTTCTCCTCTCTTCTCTCCTCTGTCCCTTTTCTTTCTGCCCCTCCCTCCCTTTTCATTTTCTCCTTTTCTCCTCCCTTCTTCCCTTTCTCCTCTCTTTCTCTTTCTCCCTCCCTCCTCTTCTCTCTCTCTTCTTTGTCTACTAAGCACCATGGCCCTTTTCTGTAGCTAAATAGTTAGCTCCCTGATGGCATGCGGAATTACCTTCCCCACATTGGGTGCAGCCTTGGTGAAATAGTCAATCAGGGTGACTTCTACCCCTTCTCTGTACTGCCACCTGCTCTAGCCGGGCAATGATGTGTGACCCAATCTGGGCCAGTTTTTCTCTTGAGACACTAAACTATGGCAGAATGGTACCTGGATGGAAAAGCAGCTGGAGATGATTTATCCGAGCTGTACCCTGTCAGGATATCAATTTGCTGCTGCTGCCTTGATCCCTGGAGCAACCTTTACTTTTGCCCCTTCTGCATCCATTTTTAAGCTACTCTTTCAATTCTGTGAGCCACGCTGTAGCTTTGCGATAAATCCCCATTTTGGTTGAGCTAGCCAGAGTGAATTTCAATAGTTTGTAACCAATGGATCCTATCAGATATAACTAATAACACTGACATCCATCCCATATTGTGTGACAGAACTTCCTGGATCACCTTGAGCACCCCCAAAATATCTCTTCCTTCGTGACTGTCGAAGGTACCTGAAGCATTCACCGTAATTGCCAAATCTATTTTCTGTCAATCTAGGCTTTGGGTCTCTTAATAACTATTCAACAAGTATATAGTTGGAATTATATTTTGATTCTTTTTTACTGAGTAAGTGGTGGACATTGGGGCCGTCCCCCACAGAGTGTGGAACATGAAATCATCTATAAGGAGGCATAACATCTGGAGCAAACTGAAGTGTTTCTTTCTGCTTCCCCCAGTTGTATGCAGAGAGACTTCTGGCTTATCAGTTGAATTTTGATCTTTGCTCTGGTGGTGCTGTATTTAAGAATTTGTTTTGACATGACTGGTTTTGGATGTTTATTATAGGGTTCTGAGTTTAAAATTCAGTTAGCTATTGGTGTAGCTGAGCTTACCTGTGGTCTTGTTGGCCTACCATCAGTAAAGAGGGGATTTACATTAAAAGAATGTTAGATTTAGGTGATCATCAAGGACCACTTGGGAGGGAAAAGAAAGGAACAAAAAAAGGTCCTATTCTGCAGCCTTCGGGTGAGGAAGGTGGGCTGGAAGAGGAAGAATAGTCGTTCACTCAGTTTTCTAGGGATGGCGGTGGGCTTTGGTCCACGGTGTGTGATCATACCCCTCAACAAGGAAAATCCATCCTTTTCTAGCACAGTTGGTTAGCGTCCACTGTTTCCTTCCTCTCTTTACCATCTGATTGTGCAGATCCTCCAAAACACTGAGTGTGGGAAACTTGACAAATTCTAGGGTCAGCTGGAAATGAGTAAAATGCTTGTGGATGGGCTGAGGGTCCACCTTCGTTCATCTCCCTATAGGGAATTATTGTCTTTGTCCAGTGCTTGCTCGCTTTTTTTCTGCTAACAACACCTTGATCTCATTTGCGACCATTTCTCCCGTGACTCACAGTTTATGCGGTTCTGTCTATACCCTCACTGTCAGCTCCTGAGTGGGCTTGTGCTCTATCTATTTTACCCCCTAGGGTCATGGCAATGACGTACAATCCTAAGATTTGCTTGTGAGCTTCTTGGAGGAATCCCGCCTTCCAGTAGGCTTTACGGGACAATAGAAAATGGATGTGGAGCTGCTGGCAGCCTGCTTGCCATGCAGTGCAGGGGGATGGCATTTAAAGAGGCAGCTTTCTTTTCTTTCTTTCTTTTTCTTTTTGTTTAAAGTTTTTATTTCTTTCTTTTGAGGAGAGAGAGAGAGAGAGAGAGAGAGAGAGAGAGAGAGAGAGAGAATCCCAAGCAGGCTCCACGCTGTCAGTGCAGCACCCAATGGAGGGCTTGATCTCAAGAACCATGAGATTATGACCTGAGCTGAGATCAAGAGTTAGACACTTAACTGACTGAACCACTCAGGTGCCTCAAGAGGCTCCAGTTTTGGAGCACCTGAATTTAGCCTTGCCATTTCTTGTAGCTTTTGACCGACATGAACCCATACGTTTCCTTTTTGTCTCAAGGATTTTGGTTCCTAACAGATCCACCTACCAGGACGCCTGCTTAGCTTCAAGGTCATTGCATCTCACAGAATGGAAAGCTAGTAAATTTGGGAGACAGGAACTCTCTCAGCCTCCAAAGTGCTTCTTGTATCTTTCTCTATGCAGTTCCATTGAAGAATAGCCAGAGAAGGGATATAATAACTCCTCTGTCAACTTGAACTAAAGTAGAAAAGATCTGTGCAGGTGATCAAGGTGACAGCCCCTGCAGAAATGTCCCCAAGGTGTAGGTGGAGTTTCATGGGTTGGATTATTACAGCAGAGAAAT
Organism: Puma concolor; assembly: GCF_028749965.1. NCBI lineage: Eukaryota > Metazoa > Chordata > Mammalia > Carnivora > Felidae > Puma > Puma concolor. Next base: position 81,473,573 of record NC_141674.1, read on the forward strand.
ACCTGAATTGTCAAAAACAGTTGTATGAAAGGAAAGAAAAACATCTTTTTTTATCCTTGTCCAGTTACTCCCTTAAAAATTTTTGTTGTTGTAAATATGAACTGGGGAAGCTTACACCATCAAAAACAGATCCCCCCACCACGCCCCCAAAAAACAGGCATCAGAGTTTCTGGAAGATCTCATATTTTTATTTGAGTGGCTAGGAATAACCAGGAGCTAGCCTAGGAAGGAGAAGGGATGCCCCCTTTTCAGTTACCACTAATAGTGCCCCCTGTCTTTCTTTGGTGAAGTCTCCTCACTCCTGACAAGCTTCTCCAGGAACAGGGTCACAGTGTCCAGCAGAGTGACATGATATGATTTATCCTAAGAAATCAACTTGTCACAAACCTAAATTCTTGTTGGTTAATTAGAGCAACAAACTGTAGAATACTTCTCTGTAGCCACTTGATTTCCCCTGGAGTCACGACATCAAAGAAGCAGAGAAAAGTTTGTCTGATTGAAGGTTGAGTCACATAGAGAAGGGTCTAACGACTGCATGAAAATGAAGATGTAACCAAGAAAATGGAAATGCAGAGAAGGCTTGGTATGGAGGTGGGCAGAGCCAGATGTTCTGATTGTGAGTGAAATGGAAGATATCAGGATGTTATTGGTGAGAGAGGAAGATAATGGAAAAGGGGGAAATCTCCAGGGAAATAAGACTTGACGTGCTTTCAGAACTCCTCTGGTGCTGGAAGTTGATTGGCTAAGGTCAGTCTAACACCTCAGTGACTTTTAAAATAAGTTGCATTTGCAGGGGAGAGGAAAAGAGGAGAATATGCTGATCCTTTAGAGTTGTCTTAGGAAACTGCTTTATGTATTTAAAGTGGAATGATGTTTAGATTTAGGAATAAGGCAAAAGAAGCAAGTGAGGTGTTTCATATGCTACAATTTCCTTTTACGTATTAACTCTTCTGCACTTCTGTTATTTATTCAGATCTATGTGCACACATTTGCACAAATTTGCATTACCCAGGGTGCTGTGCTTAAAAATTAGTGTTTTTTGTTTTTGTTTTTGTTTTTGTTTTTTTTTTTGTCTTTGCTGCTCTACTTTAGGTGGAGGAGTGTGGTTCTAAAGTGGCAGCAAGGCACTGTATGGAAAGGACCCTCTGGTAGTCATCATTTCATGGAAGCAGGGGATATATGGAATTAGACAGGATTTGGAGGTTGGAATAAGCTGAATGTCATTACTGATTTCACCTAATTATTAGACACATGATAACTTGGACAAATGATGTTTCTTCAGGGTGTCAGTTTCCTCATCTCTAAGGCAGGGATAATAATGCCTTTCTTCCAGGAGTGTTGTGAAGATTAGAGGAGATGATGTATGATGTATGAGTGTCCCCAACAAGGCTGCCATCTTGGACGCAGACTGTGATGTGAATGATGCCCTCTAGAGGTGTGCAGTGAGATTCTAGTCCCCATAACCTCTAGTTATCTGAGACCTACCTTAACTTTAAGGTAAACACAAAATGACTTAAGCCACCATCTTTTTGGTTGAGGCAAGACCAACTCCTTTCTCACGTTTCCTAGGATTCTCTTGGGCGTGGTTACTGGGAGCTCACATTTGCCTGGTTGTCTCTGGCTTTCAACTCTGGTCCCTGCTAAGACTTTGGTTGCCATCTTGCTTTCCACAGTTGCTGTTGCAGATGTGGTCCTTTCTCCTTCTTCCCCTAAAGATAATACCACATGCCTTCAGATTTTACTGAAGGTTTAAATAATGGAGCAGAGCTAGAGCATGAGATAGGAAATATATTTAAAATGAAATATTTTTAAAAAGGAGGCCACCTGCATGGCTCAGTCTGTCGGGCATCTGACTTTGATTTTCGCTCAGGTCATGATCTCTTGGTTTGTGAGATTGAGCCCTATGTCAGGCTCTGCACTGACATCAAGAATCCTGCTTAGGGTTCTCTCTCCCTCTCTCTCTGCCCCTCCCCTGCTCCTTCTCTCTCTCCCTCTCTCAAAATAAATAAACATTTAAAAGAAATAAAATGAAATGTTTATTTTCACTGGTCTTAAACTCCCTGCCCATTCTGGCCCAGGGAATTCCCATTTGCTGTCTTGCCTCTTCAACTTTGGCAGCCCCTCCTCTCTTGGGATCCACTCCCACACTCCCTTCCACCTTTTTTCAGATGCTCATATTTCCAGGTCTCCTAATCCCCATCTCCACATCTGCCACTGGAAAGCAGAAGCATTTTCTCACTTGATTATGTAGTGCATTTAATATTGCCATTTCACATGAGGTTTCTGGAGTCCACTGTTGTTGAATCTAAAAATGCACCTAAGAATCCATGTATTCTGTAAGGAATGTCTGTCCCTCCTTTACTACATGAAAGTGCTGTAGTCCTTTCTTCTGTGAAACAATAATTGTTCCTCTACTCATTAAAACTGCAAAATATTAAGCCTGTGCAAGATGCAAATGAAAGCTAATGATAGAATGAAAACAATGATATTAACAATAAAAACAAGGTAGGCATGGAATTTATCTCTAGTCTATGGAGTATGTGATTCCTATGCTAACATTGAGGGAAGGTTGCTGGATCCTGGGGTTGACCGAAGAGGAGCTCATTCAACAACTGGGCACTGTCCCAGACACCCCAGTACACAACGTGTTCTCAGATAAGGTGCTCATGTGGCTTGAGTTTGTGCCTTTGTGTTACCCGTGGCATGGGTGGCACTTGGCTAACTGCCCCAAAAGTGATATAAGAGGGTAGAAATATTAACAAATAAGGAAAATTCTGCAAATATTCTGGATCACAGTTGTGTAACGACCAAGTATATCTGAAATTGTTATCAACAAGTTGGCAGGTGGACTTCATCCCCTCCTTTGCGTTTTGGTCAAATTGTCCTTCTTGCTGAGGAAGACTTCCCAGTCACCCTTTCTCTGGATTGTAACCCCCTCCCTTCAATGTTCCCTCTGCTCATTTTTCTTCTTTAGTTTTCTCTAATGCACTTACCACCATTTGACAAACTATATTTTTTTAATTTGTGGTGCCCTGTCTTCTCTCTGTTCCCATACTAGGATGTAAGTGCCACATGGGGTGTGATTTTATTCTGTCTTACTCATTGTGTCCTGGAGCCTAGCACAGATCCAGGCTTGTTCCGGTCTCAGTACATATTCATTGAATGTTTATCAACTTGCTGACTGGGAAACTGGATATGATAACAATGTCCTATTCTCCTAAGTGCTGCTTTATTTTTTACAGAGAAGTTTCATGCACGACATCCTGCTTAACCTCCCACCAACTTGGAGGGCAGAGAAGGAAGGCAGGCTAGCATGGTGATGTACGCTCTCGGGGTCATCTAGCTTATGCATAGTCAAACTGGGGGCTTGAGCCCTTCTCTTTGGACTCCAAATCCCAGGGTTTTCCCCACTGCATATACCAGCTCTCAGCAAACAAGTGTTGTTTGCATAAAACGTAACAAATACTTTGGGGTAGAGAGAGTGATGGAAGCATTTTGAGCTAAGCATCCCACAGCATCTCTGTCGTCCCATTATCCTAGTCTGAAATGCTTGGCTGAGTCGGTCTTGCCTGCCAAAATGAGGCCAGGTACCATATACATCATAATGGCACCACACCAGCTGCAGTCTCAAATGTTGAGGTTCCATGCCAAGTTGAACAAAACCAGGCCAGATTCACTGTAGGCCTTTCACACACACATCTTAACTAGCTCAACAACATGGGGATGGGGGCACAGGAAAGAGCAAACCCCTGAGGGCAGATGGGCTTGGGGGCTCATGTTCATAATAATAAAGACTCACATCTGTCAAAAGATTTGCAGTCACATTTCTTTAACATTCACCATCAAATTTGATTAAAAAACATTTAAAGGAAGTCTCTTGATTAAAGGGGAGGCAGACATGAATTTGTCTGCTTTACAGATGAGGAAGCTGAAGCCTGGACAGATTGTGCAATTAGTCTATTGTTAGATGATTCCTAAGGGACAGAATTGAATTTTCAGGAGTTTTGAAGCTAAGATTGGCGGGTTCTTCTTTTTATTGCAGAATGTTTCTCAAGGTTTAGAGGAAATGAGAATCACATGGAGAGTTCAAATACCCCCACAGATTTGATTCAGTAGATCTGGGTGACTTCCAAGAATTTGCATTTCTTTCTTTTTTTTAACATTTATTCATTTTTTGATAGAGGGAGATAGAGCGTGAGTGGGGGAGGGGCAGAGAGAGAGGGAGACACAGAATCCGAAGCAGGCTCCAGGCTCTGAACTGACAGCACAGAGCCCGATGCGGGGCTCGAACTCACGGACTGTGAGATCATGACCTGAGCTGAAGTCGGATGCTTATCCGACAGAGCCACCCAGGCGCCCCAAGAATTTGCATTTCTTATAAGCTTCCAGGTGAGGATGCTGTTGCTGATCTGCTGATCACACTTTGAGTTAGCATGGACATAGACATTAGAGCCAACTTTATAATTTCCTATCCACCTGGGCTTCCTTCTAGCCACCTCTCCCCATCCCTTGTATTACACATTTGATATTATTTCTTGCTACACACCCCTTGCTTACTGTACTCCAGCCATGCTGGCCTCCTCACCAGTTTTTGAGCACTCCATGCGTGATCCTACCTCAGGGACTTTGCACTTGCTTTCTCTTCTGCCTGCAATGTTTTGAACCCTAGATAGCCACCTGACTCACACCATCTCTTCCTTCAGCCTACTCAGATGTTACCTTTGTAGTGACACCTTCCTGACTACTCCCACTCCTAATCCTCTGTATCTATTACTTTCCATAGTATTTATCACTTTGTAAGGTACCAGGCAATTATTTCTTTAATTTCTTCATTGTCTGTCTACCCACTCTTTTATGAGTGTCAATGCTGAGGATGGATCTTCTTTTTTTCACCATTATATCCCCAGCATCTAGGACAGTGCCTGCCATAGAGCAAGCCCTTAAAAAAAGGTAGTTTCTGAAGGAATGGAAGGAAGGAGGGAAGGAAGGAACAAAATCAAGGACTCTGCCATCTTTTAAACCCAGATTTTCTGTTTTTCTTTTTTTTTTTAGCAATAAACCGAGATTTTCTTATAAAAAGAAGATTTGTTTTTGTTTATTTAAGTGAGAGAATAGGAATATATTTTCAAACCCTTAATATATTTACTTAGTTTTGAGAGATTAAAAAGTGGCAGAAAAGCACAAGGAAATCACCCAGGTATACCTCATACACAATTAGCAATTGTTGCCATTTTGTCAGATTTACTTCAATATTTAATACAGTAAATAAAATTACAAAGTTCACATGCCTGTTGTCTCATTCTTCTCTCCAGTTCCCCAGAGAAAACCTGTGTCATGAATGTTGAATATTCTCTTCCAGTCAGTGCCAATAGATTTATCGGTATGCAACATTATGCATCTCAAAAATCACAACTAGATGCAAAAGGAAAGTTGCCAGATGGATTTTTATAGTATGATGTACTTAATTGAGATACACACCTACCCACGAAAAAGCGCTATATTGTTCAGGCATTAAATTAAAACTTCTTTAAGTATAAGAGAGCACTTGGATAAAGTTTCAGAAAGGTCAGTGCTATTTAAGAATAACTCTTCATAAAGGAAATCTTTATAAAGGAGGGAAACAATGATCTAATACCATTTAAGATAATGTCATTTTCATTTTACATGTTGTGTTGAGCTTGTGAAGATTTTTTAAAACTTTATGGCGATAAGGTCTAGAGGAATACTAACATAGGTGGGTTTGATTTTATTCATTGATATAATTGTACAGTTCAAAGAAGTCCTGGGAATGAATTAGATGCATGATTGATTAATGATTAGCTTCATTCATTCTTGGTGTAAGGTACTTGGGGATAAAACTTTCCATACTGTGTTTGTTTGCAGAACTCTATTTAGCAAACCTTTGGTCTTGGTGACTATATAAATTGGCAATTACATGCACTTTAAACAGAGGAATATTGTGTTGAATTAAATTGTACAGTGGTTTGGCTTGAACTTGGTTCATGCTAGCAAGTCTTTTGCTTATTAAATCTGTGCAGCAGCTATAAAATCTTTATATTATCTGAAGAGTTTTACTCTTTTACAAAACAAGCACATTATCAGATGGTTTCTCAGAGTGTGAAAAGAATAAGACACCAAAACGTATTTGAATTGTGAATCACATTTGATAGCATATGTTCTTTTCTCTTTGCTTCGTTTACACATAGGGCTCAGTACTGGGCAGTGCATCTGAGGGCGGCTGTCAAAGTACCCCTCCTGTCAGAGGAAGGAGAAAGAGGGCTCAAGGGCGCTGAGGTTTTGCTCAATGCTGCCTCCTGCAGGGAGGAAATATTTCTTTGAATTTAAATTCAAAAAATTTCTTTTTCTTTTCTTTAAATTTCTTTTCTTTAAATTAAATTGCATTCAATTCTGAAATAGTTCCATTTAAAAGGTACATATATTTGGGGCGCCTGGGTGGCTCAGTCGGTTAAGCATCCAACTTCGGCTCAGGTCATGATCTCACCGTTCGTGGGTTCGAGCCCTGAGTAGGGCTCTGTGCTGATAGCTCAGAGCCTGGAGCCTGCTTTGCATTCTGTGTCTCCCTCTCTCTCTGCTCCTCCCCCACTGATGCTCTGTGTCTCTCTCAAAAATAAATAAACATTAAAAAAATAAAAAAAATAAAAGGTACATATATTTAAAATTATTAAAGTAGTTCACTTCTTTATCCCCAAATCCTGACGCAAAATGGATACTCCAAAGAAGATGACCCTGTTTACCCTGGCATTCTGTCATATTTCCCTGGGTTTGACGGGAATATTAGGGCGATAAACATGACTATAAAGTACTATGTTAAATTTGAGGACAAACTATATTGTCATTGTTTGTGATTTTCATTGCCTTACTATTGCTTAAAGTCATCTTACTGGCAATGGTTTTTTGGTGGTTTTGTTTTGTTTTTTTCCAAGCCAATTTTTTTCTCTCTCTGCCTTGGTTTGTCCATTTATAAAATGGAGTAAGAAAAATACTGAGTTCCTCAGATTAAGGTAACTGCACACAAAATTATATGACCAATAGCTAACATTCACTGCATGTTGATCATGCATCAGTCAGTGTTCAATGGTTCAATGTACTGCCTGTGGATTCGTTTCTTCTCACAGCTGTCCCGTGGGGCAGCCACTTTGATCATATTCATGTTTGGAGTAAGAGTCCACAGTGCTAGGAGGTCAGGAGATCACTTTACTAAAGTACAGAATTTTTCAGAAATTTTCACAATTATGATCGCATAAGTTTTGGAAATCCTGCTTATAATACTGGAGAGTCACAATGACAATATAGCATAAGCCCTGAAATGTGTTGCAGTGGAAAAAAACAAAAACAAAATGATGTTTCCTTAATTTTGTTTAATAAAAAACTTCCTAAACTGATTTGATCCCAGGGTCTTTTTCTCCTGTCTCCTCCTGCAGACCAGCATTACCACCTCCCAGAATTAGTGTCCTCAGAACGAACTTGGAGAATTAGCAGGCACAGCTCCACAGTTCTGGGAAGGGACACGGGGCTTATGTGATTGGGAACAAGAATTCTTAATTGTGATACTGCAAAAACTGAGGGAGCAGCTTGTTGGGTCGTGGACATTGCTCTTTGGAGAGAAAGACAGTTCATTCAACACAGATGAGAATCTATCCATAAATTAATGATAGCTGAGAATTAGTGAAGATTTTTCAATTTAATCAAATAAATGTCGGGTACTTCCCATGGGCCAGATGCTGTTCTAGATGTTTGGAATATAACAATGAGTAAAACAGACATGTATCCCTGCCCTTATGGAGGAGATAAGCAATAAACAAAATAATTAAGTAAATTACCTATTACATGAGAAAGAGAATTATCCGAAACCCAACTTTTTGGATTTCTGCTAAAATGCTTCCAGAATACTTTGTTAGATGAGAGCTGAGGCCTAGCAAGGGGAAGACAATGGGAATATCCACCCCAGTGCCAGCAAAAAGGGCTTGAGAGTAACAAAATAGTGATGAAACTGACACAAAGTTGGTCTTCTTGTAATTGTCACCATAGACTGGTACTTTTAAACAATGCCAGTAATAGAGTATTCTTCTTTGAGAAAACCTTTTGTTGATCTAATTTCTAAACAATTGTTATGGTTACTGTTCAATTTTAATATACATGTAAACACCAAGTAGCACATGTGCATTGCCTATTTAATAAATATTGCATTGTACAGGAAAATCCATGTAGATAATTCCTACAAATATAGTGTTCTCCCCTGCCCCTGGCAAAGTAAATGCAGTATTATTAGGGTTTGCTTCAGTACATGTCCTCTATCCCCAGCTTAGTATCCGTGTTTGCATGTAAATAGTAGATTTGATGTAAACAACAATTCTGTCATTCCTTATGACCACTTGAAGATTTTATCTGTGAATAGTGAAGTGGCATATTTTTGCTTGGTAAGTGAAAATTTCAGTTCATACATGAGATATTCTACTGCATTTGAATAATATCTTTAAAATAGAAATTTGTTTTTAGAAAATTCTTATTTTTCCCCCCCGTCTTTCATCTTTATTGTGTGGTGACCCAAAGTGTTGAGGGAAGAGTCCTGTGCTTTGGTCTTAGTCACTGACTGACGGAAAGCCCAGGTCAGTCCCCTGGCAGACATGCAGAAGGGGAGGGTTGATGGCCATGTTTCTCACCTGCAGATTGGCCATCACTGCATTCGGGGTGATTTCCAACACCTGTCTCATTCTTAGAAAATTATTATTTGTTATTAAACTGAAATGTATTCATTTCTGAGGCAAACATCATGTAGGCATACTATTTCTCTTTTTTTCCAAAAAAGAGAATAAATACGATGAAAATTATCAACCCATTGCTTTTATTCCTTTTTTGTACTGTGATATTTATTTTTTTTCTTTGTTCATTGTTAAATTTTATTACTGGCATGCATGTGTGTAGAAGGATCAATGATAGAAAATGTCCACAGTTTCTGATTCTCCTCTGGCCATTATTACTGCTAATTTCATGATTATTCCTAAAACGAATTCTACTGTAAGGAGGACAGAGAAAAAATGGTCTGCTCTGAGTGTTAAATATGCTACTTATGTCACTACACTTGAATGAGATTAAGGTTCCCTTTTGGGAAGTTAGATTTTTCAGCTCAGCTAATCATCTGTCTTGTGACAGTCCTAATAACTTTTAACCAGACATCTTTTGTTGTACCTAGTCTAACAATATTATCTAACCACTTTCCCCATGCTAGAAACGTGTCTAACAAGAAAAAAATCTGGGAATTGGCTTTCTCAGGAGTCTTTTCCCTGTGGTGAGTTGAAATAAAACTTGGGCCCGAGTTTACAATTAGTCAGTTTAAAAAGTTGCTTTAGCGTATGCCTAATAAGACCTATCATTAAAAAAAAAAAAAAAGACAAATCGAAGCAGGGAAGGATAAAAGCATTGGTAGCAGGGGTGGGGTATGGTGGGTTTCAGTTTAGAGCAGAGTGGTTAGAGAAGTAACACTGAAGCAAAGATGTGAAGGAAGTGAGGAAGTTCACCAGTCAAGTATCTGCAGGAAGAACACTCCAAACAGAAGGAATTATAGGCGCAAATGCCCTGAGGTAGAGAATTGCTGGTGAGCTTGAGAGAAAAGTGAGAGGTCAGTATGGCTGGTGTGAAGGGAGTGAGGGGCTTGTAGGAGATATGGTTGGGGGCCTTGGGAGCCCAGTAAAGACTGCAGAGGTCCTGTCTCTTCTTGGATGTCATTCCTTGTTTAAGATCCTGTTTAAAGCCTCATGTTTTTCCTTTCCTCCTGGAATGGTTTCTTCTTTAAAAAAATTTTTTTAATGTTTATTTATCTTTGAGAGATAGAGCATGAGTGAGGGAGGGGCAGCAAGATAGGGAGAAACAGAATCCAAAGCAGGCTCCAGGTTCTGAGCTGTCAGCACAGAGCCTGACGTGGAGCTCGTACTCACTAACTGTGAGGTCATGACCTGAGTCAGTCGGATGCTTTACTGACTGAGCCACCCAGGTGCCCGTCTTCTTTTAAATTCATATAGAGTTTTAATTGCACCTTTTAATATTCTGCTTTGTCCTAAATCTTTGGTTTCTAGTCTTGTCCACCTTTCTAGGTTTTGAGCAGTTTACGGGCATAACTGTAATTTATCTCCCTTTGTAATTCCATTCATTCACTTATCCATTAGACATTTACTGAGCACTTACTATGTGCCAGGAATTGTGCTAGGCCCCTGTTAAAGACATAACATAACCTTGAAGGTTATGTTACCACAAAATATGCCACTCCAAAATATGTTACTTTGGCATATCGATTATGTATGTTAAGCTGTAGGTACTTGAAAAGTGGCAAATGCAGGAAGGGACTTTCTATGAACATCCCTTATCTGCCCCAAGACAGATCCTCCAAAAAAGAACTCAGTTGTCATACATACCCTCTTAAGAGTTTTATCAACCAGGGAAGATTGTCTCTTATCACAGGAGAGGAGAGTGGAAATGAACACCGCAGCCAGACAAACTTTGTCACAAACTATCACACCTCCTATCTACTTTTCTGAGGGCCCATTCATCTTTCCTAAAAACCATTCACTCTCCTCTAAGTTGCCTATATATACCCTCTCCCCGTTTCTTATTTTTTAAAATGTTTATTTATTTTTGAGAGAGAGAGTGGGGGAGAGAGTGGGGGAGGGGGAGGGGCAGAGAGAGAGAGAGAGAGAGAGAGAGAGAGAGAGAGAGACAGGATCCGAAGCGGGCTCTGTGCTGACAACAGAGAGCCTGATGCAGGGTTTGAACACATGAATCATGAGATCATGACCTGAACTGAAGTCAGATGTTTAACCAACTGAGCCACCCAGGTGCCCCTCCCCTTTTCTTATTAAGATTTTTTTTTTAAGCTTGAACTCTAAGCCTCCCCTTTGAGTTACTCATTTTTCCCTATGTGTATCTGTCATGTAAATATGGGATATACATTTTAATCAATGTCTATTTGTTTTCTGTTATTAATCTTCTCTTAAGTTTATTTATTTATTTTGAAAGAGAGAGAAAGAAATAGTTGGGAGAGGAGCAGAGAGAGAGGGAGAGAGAGAGAATCCCAAGAAGGCTCTACCCTGTCAGCATGGGACCTGTTGTGAGACTTAATCCCACAGACTTTGAGATCATGACCTGAGCCAAAATCAAGAATTGGACACTCAACTGACTGAGCCACCCTGGTGCCCCATTAACCTGTTTTTTTATTGGAAGAGTTTCAGACAAAAAACTCAGAGAGGTAGAGGGAGAATTATTTTTCCTTCCCTATAACTTCTACCCTCAAGGAACACATGGTTTACAGGAAGACATAGGAGTAGGGCAGTATTTACAGTGCAATATAAAAGGTCTCACTGGATCATAGACAGGGGCATCTAATGGGGGAACTAGAGAAGGGACAGTTGTGATCAGAGAAGACTCTCAGGAGGAGGTGATGATTGATCTACACCTATAGCCCTCTGGAGGAACTTTCTGGTATTGAGGAGATTGTGTTTTGAAGTAACTCTCCTGTAGAGTAGAAGGGGTGGGGGAGGGAAGGTGCAGCCTATTTGCTTTTGAATAAGGCTACTTAAAACTGTCTGATGCCCAGGCTGCTGCAGCCCTGGATCCCATCACTGGAAGGGACACAGTCACCAGCTTCAGCCTTTTCTTGGTTCAGTTCCTTCTCTCTTGGTTGGAATGTCCTTTCTGATCCACCAATGTTCTTCAGCAGTCTCACTCTGATAACTCAGGGCGAGTTATTTCAGGAGACATGACATCCCTCTGTTTTTGGAATGTCTTTGATTCACAGTGAGATTTTTCCTCTAAGAGTAAGAAAGAATTTTGAGGCACATCCCATGAATATTCACAACCTTCCTGTGAAGCTAATGGCCAACACAAAATCATTTGAATGCATTGTTTTACTTTTATAGATGGGAAAATGCAGACACGGGTTGGATGAATGCCTTTGTTAGTGTCCCATGGTAAGCTGATGACTGAAGTGGAAGCAGGTCTGCAGATTAATAACTTGGGGGCCATTGTCCATCAGCTGCTAGCTGGCCTGGAGCCAGAGACCTTGACGTATAATAACTGCAAGTTTCTAGACTTTTGTGTTTAAAATGCAGAAAAATAATGATGCATTAACTTTGCATTACATGGATTTTTTTTTTTAATTCACTCATTTATTTTGAGAGAGAAAAAGAGCACATGCACACAAGTGGGGGAGGGGCAGAGAAGGGGGGGCGGAGAGAGAGAGAATCCCAAGCAGGCTCTGAACTGTCAATGCAGAGCCTGATGTTGGGCTGGAACCCACAGACCTTGAGATCATCACTGATGAGGGAGTGTGAGGCATACTGAGGGAAAGTACAGGCTAACAGCACCCCCCACCCCCATCCCAGGTGGGACATGTATGGTATTCCTTGGACACTCCTGGCTACCCCAAAACAGGAGAGGACAAAAAACAAGTAAGAGTCTCACCCATTTTACAGGAAAAAGGCAATTCCATCAATGGCCTAAAGTCCAAGAATTCTCTACTGTTTTAATGTTAACACTTTGCTAGAGGGAAAAACAACCTCAATGTGACAATAGCTAGGCCTCCAGTAAGTCTCTAGCTTGTGAAAGTGTCTTTGGAAACTCCCTCTTGACTTTATTTCTCCTAACTCCATAAAATGGTCACCCCCTACACTTGCCGTGCAGCTCTTCCTGCCCAAGGGTGCTGTCCCTGTGCTTTAATAAAATCACCTTTTTGCACCAAAGACGTCTTCAAGAATTCTTTTTCGGCTGTCGGCTCCAGACCCCATGAACCCCAGCATCCCCCCAAAACTTTATCAATGACCTAAGCTGAAGTCGGATGCTGAACGAATTGAGCCACCCAGGTGCCCCACGTATTACATGATTTTGTTGTTGCTTTTATATGTATGTGCATGGGTGAGAGCATTTTTGTTCTCTTTTTTTGGGAGTGAAAAAAGAGGTCTGTGTGCATGTAATCTGCTTGACTTTGGAGACTCTACACTGAGGGCATTCATTTGAATGACTGCATGGTTATTCACCATGTTAAGTGCTTTGAGGTATTTATTTTGTTTTAATATTCAAGCACCCATGACACCTTCCAGCCAACAATAGGAGGTCAGTTACCCTGTCGTATATTTTAAAGTACTTAGAAAGTATTAACTTATTCTTCACTCAACTTTTAGGAAGCTGACGGTATTGCTTGTTTTCTTCTGTTCAGGGGAGCAAGCCTATGTAAATGAAACAGCCTGCCCTAGGTGCTCAGTGAAGAGCCTGGCTAGTGCTTTGTAAGACGGAGGATGGAGTCCCCTCTGATAAAAACATGGCACGGTAGAGTTCTCCAGCTTGTTGTAACTGAAAGGCTGTAACTTGAAGGAACCAGGGGAAGACAAGAGTAGAGAATCATGCCGACAGTCCTCGCCTGCTGGAGCTTGAATGGTCTCGGGCTGAATTGAAACTCCTCTATCCCCTGCAGGAACAAGATCTTGTCTGGGTCAACCTTTAAACAAAATGCAACTTTTGTGGGGAGAGAAGGTTTTATCTAGAAGGCCTCAAAGTGTTGTTGAGCAGGGTAAGTTGCTCGGAGAGGAAAAGCTCTCCCAGCCAAGGGGCACCATTATTTAAATTCCATCTGGGAGCTACACTCTTTAAATTTGAATTCAGCTTCTCTTGAGCTCCCTGACTTGCGTACTCAAGAAATATCTGTAGATTTATTCATTTCTTTGGGTTAAGTGATTGCCCTCTCGATTTGGCCTCTTTAAAATGCAGGCTCCCTGGAGAGAGAGCACATTAAGCTGTTAATATTTACACCTTAGCAGCAGTAGATTTATAACATTCTTTTTCTTCTCTGATGAGGGACCATTCAAGCAGCAAAGGAGGATTGAATTGATGCTTTGCAGTGAGAGGTATTGCAAATCGGGAAAACATTTAGTCCCTCCCCCATTTGGGGGCCCAGGAGTAGTGGTGTGGGTGGGATGGGTGCATTGCCCAGGTGCGCTGATGCTGAAGTTGGGTGCTGGGACCCTGAGTGCTGGAACCTGAGACCGGAAGGCAAGAGAAAGAACTAGAACTAAATAAGAGATGCTGTTTAGTCTGGGTCCTCTAAGGAGCAGATGTCAGGCTGGGTTGGACAAATTAGAGATTGATGAGAAGAAATATTTATGGGGGGACATGAGGGGACACATTCTATTGTAGGATGCAGTGTCATGAGTGGATAGAATGCCAGAGCATTATAATTGGTCCAACTTTTAGCTCTGCTGCTTACTGGCTGCATGGTCTTGAGAAAGATACTATAGATCTCTGAATCTCAGTTTCCCCATCAGTAAAGTGGGGATAATAATACTTATCTCAGAGGAGACTGTGAGGATAAAATGAGATGATGTCTGTACTATGTACATTCCATAAGGGGGCAGTGCTTGTGATTCTGTTTTAGGGTTGACTTAGATTTTCTGTTTGCTCAATGGTGTCTGTTTTAAAATGTGCTTAAGACCAATTTGACAATAAATTTCATATATTGAAAAAAAAATAAAATGTGCTTAAGAGTGCTTTTGAGATAACAAAAGCATGCTTGTAGACCCCTCAATTGTCATATTTTGGCAGATGACTCCAACTTGTATGCATCTGTGTGGTCAGGCTGGCTGAGAACTCTAACATGTGACCAGGTTCATTTAATTTAATTTAATTTTTTTTAATTTATTTTATTTTATTTTTTTTGTAGAGAGAGACAGAGAGGGAAAGAGAATAAGGGCATGCAAGCTAGGGGTAGGGGGAGAATCTTAAGCAGGCTCCAAACTCAGTGCGGAGCCCAACAAGGGGCTCGACTCCCCAACCCTGGATTCATGATCTGAGCTGAAATCATCAGTCGGTCCTGATGAGTTTTTTTGGGGGGTGATAATGGGGTTCGTGGGGTCCAGAGCTGACAGCCAAGAAATAATTCTTTTTTTTTTTTAGCCTTCCTCACTTTATTTTTTTAAATATAATTTATTGTCAAATTGGCTTACATACAACACCCAGTGCTCATCACAACAAGTGCCCTCCTCAATGCCCATCACCCACTAAGAAAGAATTCTTGAATACATCTTTGGTGCAAAAAGGTGATTTTATTGAAGCATGGGGACAGGACCTGTGGGCAGGAAGAGCTGCCCCAGGACCATGAGGAGAGACTGAATACAAACCATGGAGTTGGGGGAGGTAAAGTCCAAGGGAAGTTTCCAGTGAGATTTTCATATGCTAAAGACTTACAGGACACTAGAGGCCTGGCTATTGTCAAGCTAAGGTTGTTTTTCCCTCCAGCAAAAGCATTAGCATTAAGACAGTAGGGAGTTCCTGGAGAGACATTTTACTCTGCCTGCCTCAAGTTTGTCAATGGGCTGCAGGGTATAAGGAAACTTAGTTCTATCTGCCATTTCCTTCTGCCTTGTTTCCCCACATCTCTATGGAGGGGTGATGGAGACTTAGGTCCTGCAGGACTCTGATCTCTATCAGTTTACCATTTGTTTTCCCCCTTTCCTTTGTGGGCAGCCAGGAGTGCCTGAGGACTATCACGCATATCCTACCTGGGAGGGGCTGGGGTTTGCGGCCTGTCAGCTTGCCTTATGCTCCCTCAACAGGACACTTAACTGATTGAGCCACCCAGGCATCCCCTAAATTCATTTTCTGTATCAGGACGTCTTAAGGCTGATTTGGCTTGGGATCACATGGAAATTTAGCAAAGGCTATTCTGTTTGTTGACTACTTTTTTTTGACACATATTCATGATGTTTTTTAACACATCAGAATGACCAAGTTGTCCCTGATGAGAGGAGTGGCATGGGGTAGCAATAAAGAACAGTAATCAAAAGATAATGACAAGTCATGTATGTAAAAGGACTTCACAGTTTTTAAGGTACTTTTGCAAAAACTGGGCTTCAAGGTATGATAGGTAATAGCATTCCATGCCACAGATATGGAAAACTGAAGTACATAAGTCTCACTATGCATAAGAATGTGTTGTGCGTGTCTTCAGGAGCACATGAGGAAATCAGGCCCCTGTTATGTACATGGTCCTGGAAGGGAGTCAGTGTACTTTACAACACTTCAAGAGAATGTGTTATGGGCTTGAGTCTTGGTGGGTGTGGGGGTGGAAGACAATATTCTTTAAGGATAGTCACTGGACCTGACCCTGGGGGTTGGTGTATTCCCAAAATTTGCTTAGGAGGAAGCTAAAAAAAGGTAACAGAATGGAATACTACCTAATGCAGTTTTAAGCAAATATGAAATGCTTTTAAAGAGCTATTTCTTGGCAAATAAGGATAATGGCTATGCCAATCATTTGCCCATTTACTTTCAACTTTATTCCCTACCTTTATAAACCCTGACCTATATTGGAGGAAACTATAATTTCCTGACTCCTGTGCCTTTTAGCTTGTAAAGAGGTTTTGATGTAGGCGGGCCAGGTCCAAGGACCCAGAGGGGGTCCTGCAGGACCAGCCAAGAGGGTCCTTGACTTCACACAGGATGGAAATCAAACGTGAGCCAGCAGGAGGTGAAAGCAGTTTATTAAAGAGAGAGAGAGAAAGCAGATATAGATGAACCATCCAGGAGACTTGGAAAGGAAAGGAGCGTGGGTCTCGTATTTGTTCTGGGTCTGGGGGTTTTTATTGAGGACTGTGGTCTGGTGCTTATGTCCTTTTGGACGAGTCCATCATAAGTCACTTACTTCCTGAAACCAGGGATCTTGGCATTAAGATGTTTAGCACCAGTGGTATAGAATATGCCTATGGTACCTTCACCAGGTCATTCTCACCTGGTCCTTACTCAGATGTTATCTATTCTAGAGAAACCATTAAGTCTTTGTCCCTTTGTCCGAAGGAAGACATACACAGGGCACCTGGGTGGCTCATGTGGTTAAGCATCCAATCCTTTTATTAAAAATTCATTCATCCATTCATTCATCCATCCATCCATTCATTCATTTTTTACTTTACATCCAAGTTAGTTAGCATATAGTGCAACAATGATTTCAGGAGTAGATTCCAGTGATTCATCCCCTATGTATAACACCCAGTGCTCATCCCAACAAGTATCTTCATTAATGTTCCTTACCCGTTTAGCCCATCCCTCCTCCCACAACCCCTTCAGCAACCCTCTGTTTGTTTCTATATTTAGGAGTCTCTTATGTTTTTTCCCCCTCCCTGTTTTATATTCTTTTTGCTTCCCTTCCCTTATGTTCATTTGTTTTGTATCTTAAGTTCCTCATAGGAGTGAAGTCATATGATATTTGTCTTTCTCTGACTAATTTCATTTAAGCATCCAATTCTTAATCTCAGCTCACATTATCAGTCTCAGTGTCCCAAGTTCAAGTTCTGGGTCAACGCCTAGCATGGAGCCTACTGAAAGAAACAAAAACAAAAACAAGAAGGACATACAGTGTTTGCATTCTGAGGCGTATATAGAGTGGAGTGGGGGCGGGGGTGCAGGTCCTAGTAAGAAGAGAAGCCGGATAAGAAGCAAAGGGAAAAAAACCCCAAACCCAACCTTTATTCTCACGAGGTACCTTCGGTTTCCCTGTCTCATAGATATTACAATTATTTGTCTGATTGTTCCGGGGTGAACTGGGCAGATGCCTGGCCCTGGAGTCTAGACCCAGCCAGACCCGAAGGAGCCAGGGAAGGTTCTTGGTCTTGTTAGGAGAATGAATACAAGGACAGACACGCATCACACTGGACAAATGACACTAGCGGGAAAGTTTATTAAAGCGAATAGCACACAGGGCAGGTGAGCTCCAGAGAGCCCCGCGCCTTGGGGGTTGGGTTTCTTTCCTTTACTGACAGTTGCTAACTACTGGGCAGAAGATTCATTACTTGGGCGGGAAGCAGGGTTTCCGCGCTTTTTCTTCCTAATTTGGTCAGGGGTTTCAGGTCATGGTATCCACCATCTTGGTCCGGTCTGGTTTGATCCAGGCTTCTCATAGACTGCTGCCAGGACAGACCTCTGACCTTCCTGAATGCTGGCCATGACTTCCTGGTTGCCCACCTCCAGGTATGCTGTTAGAACCTAACTAACTGCCTAGTCTAATAGATTTACAGATGAGCAATGAGAAACGCGAAGCACTGAGGTATGATGCAGTGAGCCCAAGGTCAAACAAGTATCCAGCCAGGAGCTGTGCTAGGGTTTAAACCCAGGCGCTCCGGTGGAGCGAGTATCACACCACCTCTGTACGACAGCCTCAAGGAGCTCCCTATCTGCCTCTAGAGGTAACATGGGCAAACTTGGAACTGGACATTTCCTTCATAGGTTTTAACTTTATTTTTCATTTATGATAAAAAAAAAAAAAAAGCAATCTGGAACTCCAGGCAGAGATTGCAGAAATAATAGAAAATAGAAGTAGAAAAAAAAATCACACATAATAATACCTTCATCTAGCAATCATTATTAATATCTGGGCAATTTTTTTTTCTTCCAATCCTTTTTCCTATGGAACTAAATGCCATTCACACTGTTTTTGTGTAATTTGGGGGAGAAGTCGACTATGATCAGGGATTATGTCTTGCAAATGCGAGCATGTGAAAAGAGAAACTAATATATAATAAAAATGTTGTGCTCTATTGACTACATTGCCCTGAAAGTTTGCTCGCATGAGGCACTATAGATATTTGGCCAGGTAGACCTAAGGTTAAAGAGGAAGTGTAAAATCAGCAAAACACGGGCTCTGTGCATACCCTGGAAATGTGCCTACTAAATCTTATTCAGTGTGTGTCAGACTCCTTACATTTCGGTTTTCCCAGAAGATGACTTTGGGATGAAATATTGGAGCTCTTTCAACTGGAACAAAACATTCTCTATTTGTTATACCAATAATGCTTTAACTTCTTGCATTTTACTAGTGTTCTCCACCTGAATTCTCCCTGTCCACCTGAAAAAGCAAAACCCAGCAATAATTCAAACCCCGGAGGTACATTATGAAAAACACGTGCAGCAGAATGACTGCATGCTAAGGTAGGCTCCAGGGATGAAATCCTGAGTTTTATTTCCCGAACTATCTCTGCTACTCTGTTATGTGGTGGGTGGTTCACTCTGCTTTTTACCATGCTTTGATGTTTCCAATCGAAGAGAGGCAAGTGGATGACATATTGGGCAGGGTCTTTTGTAAAGGCATTGTGGGAATGTGGGTGATTTGGGGAGGAACACTGTGTGATGCGTATTGGGTCCTATTTCAGGTTGGACTTAAGTCCTGAGTCCTAAAAATGAACTGTGACTCAGAGGCAGTCATTTAGGATGCTTTTGTGAATGTAAAGGTTTGACTTGAGCTTCTCCCTAAATTACAAATGTTTGTACCCATTCACCAGTCTTGGAGGCTTCTTTGGAGCTGTCATTGTGCATAGGTAGATTTTCTTTCCGTCCTGCAGTTTTTAGCTTCTTCCAAGATTGCCGTGTGTGCTCTGCCCCCTCCCTAAGGACTGTCCCAGCAATCACTTTGGCATAAGGTATAAGAGAAAACAAGGAGACAAGGGCGGCCGGAGGCACCTGCCTGGATGGGGTATGGAGGCATTCTCACCAGTGACATAGGGAAATGATAGAGCTGGTGGATGTTCTGTTAGGAGGGAGAGAAGGAAAAGAGGAACATGTAGGAGAGCAGGGCCCAAAGGCGTCATAGGAAAGTGCAGGTGAGAGTCTGAGGCAGCTCTTTGACCTGGAGATAAGTAAAAGAGACTGATAAGGACTGCAGTATGCTTGTGTTCCAAAAGGCTGCTTAATTGAAATGATGAGGTCAGGGCCGGAAAAAGGAAGGAATCAGCTGCGGTCTCTTTGTGGCAAATAAAGATCCTGTGAGGAAATGCAGTTAAGCCTGGGATCAAGGAATTGGAACAAGGAAAGGTCTTGATTCCAGCTTTTACTGTGTTAGCTCATTGCAATCTCTGGCACTAATAAAGATCTCTGGTGGGGACAGCTATACAAATAAAATGACTTTATCATTTTCTGGGGCAGTGGAGGAGAAAACAAAAACCTGGTACTTCGTAAGACCATCATGTAGTCAAACAAGAGTATTGCTCAGGATGGTGCATCTGAACATATGAGACGTTTTCTTAAGATCCCCATTTTTCTTATTTTTCTTGTTTTTTTTCATAAGTTAGTGTTCAGTTTTGTTGATTATTTGTATCTTTTTTTTATCTGTTTGTAGTTTTTTCATAAATAACTGTTCCTTGGTGACTGTGTCACACACTGATGTATTATGTCCAGCACAATGGACACCTATTGTTTGAGAGATCAGGAATGCCCTTTCCTTGATTCCCTTCACGAGGGAACAGTACACCTCTTATAGTAGACACCGGATGATTTCACCAAAACCCATTGCATCTTCCTCCTCGGCACCCTGTGGAGAAGAGTCATCTGACCAGAACTATGCCATGAGCAAGAAATAAACTTTCATCATGTGAAACCACAGAGACATAGGGGCTTACCGATCACCAGTAATTAGTATTACCCCGGCTCAAACATCTTCTTTTTGTGGAAGTGCTTTTCTTCTCCATGCATGTAGGCAAAGCCACGTTCTTAAAGTCCACAGCTCAGCCCCATCCCCAGATACACTTTATTGATTCAAAGGTGGCATCTGATCCAAACTGAGCCAACTAGTATCCTATCTCAGGATTTAAGAACTCATACCAAGAAAGAGAGTCAGGCCTTCTCCAGTGGTGAAAGATGTAAGATGTGAAAAAAACCATCAGAAGTAACTGTGAGGGAAAATGAACACAGAGAAAGCCAGAGAGAAGGAGAGAGGGTGTGGGAGAGATGGACAGAGAGGGAGGTGGAGAGAAAAAGAGAGAGACTTCTTTTTGAATCTGTGAGCCCCCTTGATCTTTGTCCACCTTACACCTCTGTCCTTTCCATAACTTAGATGTGGTATTCTCTGATATTTTTCCAATACATTCTCATTTCTTGCCTAAGCGAGTTTAGGTTGGTTTCTGCAATTTGTGACCAAAACTATAGTGGCCAATACATGTCATAGATGGTTGCTTCTTGAACTGTAATAAAGTGTTAAAGTTTATTATAATAGATGCCCAAAGAATCAATCTCCAATGAGTATTTAAGTACCTAATGTGACACTAAAGGAAATACAGAAGCAAGAAAATAAAAACAGGTTTTGATGTTTAAAAGCGTGTAATCTAGCTTGGGAATTAGATACTGTATAAACCAATGCCAGACTCCATGGCACAGAGAAGTAGGAAAAGACTACAGAGAAATGGTTAGGTATCTGGCATGGAGAATACTGATGAAAATCACTCTCACTAGAAGGGACCGAGGTCCTGCTAGAGTTGATGGAAAATGCTAGAGAAGAAAGGTTTGATTGGAGTATTTCTTTCTTTTCTTCTGAGACATTGACCAGTTGATAATGTTTTAACATGGGGGAAAAAGGACTCATCAAATCTACTTTTAAAAAGGTGGGAAATACATAAAAATATTTTTAGTTCATTTAACCAATAAGCAACAATTTACACGCGTTATGTCTAGGAGTACTCATCAGCTACCAAAAAAAAAAAAAAAAAAAAAAAAACCATTTACACCATTCTCTTGTTTTTTAAGTTTCAGGAATACTGAGCCCCTGAGAGTTCCCTTTGCCTAGACACAATTAGTTTGCCTACTTCCTCCACTTGGAGGTGACTTCCACCCCACTTAGGGCCTGAAGAAATAGATCTAAGCAGCCACCTTCACAGGAGAACACACCAGCCACAGTCGATTGGACTGGGGGTGATTACCTGACCCAAGCTGGACCAATCAGATTACTTTTCTGTATATGGTTTGAACAGTGAGATGTTGAAGCTTTGAGGCCTTTGGAATTAAGGCTAATGTTCCCAGGCACCCCTTCCCATACAGATACCAAAATTAGGAGAATAGGCATAAAATAGGAGGCAGAGGGAGCTGATTGCCAGAGAGGAGAATGGGTCAGATGTTCGGGTTAAAGTGGAGAGAAGAGGTTGTGTGGCACTAGTTCTTGGCATTACTGCCTGAAATTGGTTTCCTTACTCTTCCTTTAAGTCCTAATAATAACCTTCCTTTTTATTTGACCTTGAAGCAGAGTTGGTGTCTGCTTTTTATAGGCTAATAATCCCTGATCATGATATCCCCAAACACGTTTCATTCTCGGGCATGTATTTCTCCCACCTGCAGTGCTCTGCATGTTACGGTGCTTTGAAAACCCAGCTCAGCAGCCAGTCCCCTTCTTGGGGAGGGTTTTAAGCTGTTACTGAGAAGTAGATAGGTGATAGGAGGGAGAACAGAGACTTTCAGGAGCCCATTGACAGAGAAGACGTTGGGGCAAAGGAATAGAGTAGTGAGGACCAGGATCAAAGCAGAGATTTTGCTGTGTTGGAGAATAGAGGGAGGAACAACCTTCGAGTATTTCTGCGAGGCACATATTTGTGATTTTGGCGCCATTTTGTCTGAAGGCAAAGGGCTCACAACATGCTGGATGCCAGGGAGGGGTCACACTGTAATTTATCCCAGCAAAGAGAAAAGCTATAGCTATTCTTAGGTATCCATAATAACCCATTTCTGTAGCACGGGGAGGTTCAGTTCAGGACAGGGGGCCACTCAGATATACCTCAACTGTTTCTGCTAGAATTCAAATAATCACATTTGAAGACACTATACTGCTTCCCATCAGGGGTGAGAAGTGTATGTGCAAAATAGTGTAAGCTCTGAAGGGCTGGGAGGAGCAGTTCCCTGGCATTGCTGAGGAAGGCCATAATGAGGAGTGTCTTCCTGCTGAGAAGCACCAGGATGCGTTTATTGATTGGAGGTGAATGCAGTGAATGTAAAGTTGGGGAGTTTTGCAGTTTAATCTGACATCTGTCATTCCTGGAAGAATGAACAGTTCAAAGTAAAACCTTATCCATATTGATGTGTACGAAGAACTCCAGGTTAGGAAAAATGGGGCCCACGAGATCAGCACTTGGAAAGCTAAGACAGAGCAAACGTCTTCCCAGTAGCTGTTCACAACACGTGGACCAAGCGAATTGCCTTGTTGGAAGAATTAAGACAATGCTGTACCGAAAGCAGCTAATACAATGCCTAGCTCAAAATGGAGATTCAGAAAACGTTCTCTTCTCCTTTCAAAGAGTAGGGGGAGCTTTAGAAGCAGACTCCCTGACTTCTAGAGAGGAAAAATGGATTGGGAAAACACAGATCTGTTGTTCTGGTGTGCAGAGAAGTTGAATTTTTCCATTCTGGGGAGGAATTTTGCCCCGGGGGTGGGGGGGTGGGGGTGGGGAGGAAGCAAAGACAGACAGGGTGCATTTTTTTCTTCTTTAGCTGTCCTCTTTGCAGGAGGTAGAGAGGCTACCCAGACCCAGGCTCCCCTGATCTCCCTGTGCCTCCATGGTTTTCGGCAGTGTTGCTATTTGGCCAGGCAGCCCGAATCACATGCCCAGGCATCCCAGCTCTGTAAGGTGCAGCTGGTCTCGGGCCCTGTCTCAGGTAAGTAATGGACACTTTGGGCTGCAATTTCTATTCCTGAATAGGCCTCCTATCTCAGAGTCATGCTTCAACAAACACTCAATTAAAAGGAAAAAACCTCTGGGTGATGGAAGGCACCCTATTACTGAGAAGCAGGGGATGTTTACTGAAGAGAGCGACTTCTCCCTAGTTACTAGTAGCCTAGCGAAGATTTATGAGCCAGTCTGTCCCACAGCAATCAAACTTGAAATGTGAAGTTTAAACCGGTGCGTTTTTTTTAATCAACAAAACAAACTAGGTCGTGAGAGTTGCTTAGAATTGGGAATTAGGCAAAGCAATGGAGTGTTAAGGCCACGGCTAAGAAGGAGCTAGGCCTGGGGTGGTTCTGGTAGCAAAATACACTAATTTTAGCATCAGACACCTACAAATGAGAAGTCGGTATTATTTTTTCTTAAATGCTCGCTCACAACTCATGACCGTCTGAAAAAAATACATTTTCTCTCTGGAATACAGGAGTCATCAGAATTTATTCACGAGGGCTGACTCAGAGTTTTGACGTCCAAGGGCAATCCTGTCTGATTGATACCGCTCAAATGGCAATATTGTTTGAAGACATGTAGTTAGAGAGATGGCAATTTAAAGGCTGTGAGAAGTTACAGGCAAAACGAGTGTAACATTCCACACTGATTTCTGACACGCGATACTACACGGTACTGAGTTATCAGTAAGTTGTACGTTTGGCCTTCCAGAGATGGAGTATCCGAAAGGAAAGGGAGGAGGAAATGTGGTTTTCAGGTGTGTTAAATACACCACAGTTAACTAGTTTTTCCCCTGGAGCACTCTTTGTGGTAAATGAAAGCTCTCGTATCTAATGTTAATAAACAATGGTCATTTCTCCCACGTGGGTTACTTTGAAAAACAGTTGTTTTCCCTCAGACAGGATTTTGTGAATAGGGACTTTAGAGCCATCGTCTCTCCTTAGCCCCAAAGAGGTTCTCCAAACAGAAAATGGCATGCGTGTCACCATGCATGTTTCTGAGCAAGACCTTGCTGTTCACCACTCTGTCCCAAAAAGTCCAGCATTGCCTGTGGCATGCCCTCTGAAAAAGCCTTAGGGGTTAAGAAATTCCAAACAGGGAGGGAGAGGGGAGGGGAAACTGAATTAAAACTCGTTTGGTCGCTTTAAAATTCTCAACAACATTTATTTTCTCATTGGTCAAAACCAAAGTGACCGGCCTGTGGCTGTGCTAAAGATAAGGGGCCCAGACATCACGTCCCTTAAGCACACAGGTAGTGCCGCGGGAGATTTCTGCAGGGTAACGCCCGGGAGACTGAGGGAAGGGGTTGCGGAGGAGTTGAAAGCGGCACAACTTTCAGTGAGCTAGAGGTGAAGAGATGCCAGATGAAACTGCCGTTGAAAACAGTCTTTGCAGGAGGCCTGGATTGGGGGCCGCGGCTGTGAAGTGACTGCAGAAATGGAGAAGCCATCAGCCTCGTCCTTGTCTCTCCCCCCGACCTTGGATCACCCAGTAGCACCACACTGGGTGCTGGTTCCAGAAATAAAATGGGGAACAACACACCCCAGTTCCTCTCCTTAGGGGGCTTATAGTCCAAGGGAGAAGAGAGAGAAGCTCAAGGAAATAGCACCCCAAATGATTCCAAAGTGGAATTAAGTGCTATGGAGGAAACAATCAAAATTCTGAGTTAGGGGATCCCATGAGGGTACAGAGCTTTCATAGAGTGGGTAGGCTGTGCTTTTGGAGAGACTGACCTACAAACAGTTGTGCTGTGAGGAGGAGGGAGGATTGCAAAGTTTGCAGGGGGGAGAGGTTGGTGAAGTGTTGAAAGAAGGGTGTGGTTGGAGAACAGTATGCCTCTGGAACAATAAAACAAAATGGAACCAAAAGGAAAGGAAAAATCAGCCGTGGCCACAAGTTCCATTTTGGTCACGCGCCTTCTATTATCATAGTACCCTTCATGCTCCCCAGGCTTCCATTAGAAAGCCCTTTTAAGGAACCTGGATTCTTTTTTTTTTTTTTTAATTTTTTTTTTTTTTCAACGTTTTTATTTATTTTTGGGACAGAGAGAGACAGAGCATGAACGGGGGAGGGGCAGAGAGAGAGGGAGACACAGAATCGGAAACAGGCTCCAGGCTCTGAGCCATCAGCCCAGAGCCTGATGCGGGGCTCGAACTCACGGACCGCAAAGATCGTGACCTGGCTGAAGTCGGACGCTTAACCGACTGCGCCACCCAGGCGCCCCAAGGAACCTGGATTCTTTAAATTACAAGTGACAGAAACCCAACCCAAACTAACAGGGGCAGTGAAGGGAAGTTACTAAATTGTTAGCCAGTCAGGGTGCAGCTGACTGCATGGATAGCTGGAACCGGGGGTAAGGGTCATTGAGGCTTTTTCTTCTCTCACTTGACTCTCCTTCATTTCTCTCTAGCAGACAGGCTTATCCCACAGATGTCTGGGAAATAGTGTTTCCAGTTGCAGCCTGGTGCACATCTTCCCAAATTTGCCACCAGAGTGGGAGGGGGCCATCTCCCCTTAGTTCCAGTCTGACTCACCCTTGCCAAAAGTTCTGCTTTCCTTGGCTTAGGTCACATTCCTCCAAGGAGACAGGGTGCCCTGAGAGGCAGAGTGGGAGAAAGAGCATCTCCCCTACCGATGTGAGGGGTGTGTGTGTGTGTGTGTGTGTGTATGTGTGTGTGTGTGTGTGTGTGTGTGATGCTCCCATGTGTGTATGAGTAGTGTGACAAAGTATAATCTGGATGTGTAAGTGTATTTTGAGAATATGTGGGTGTGTGTATGAGTATGTGGGAGAGTTTGCTCCCCAGGAGCAATTCATATGCTTGGATGTATGTGAGGGTCTGTGAATGAGTCTACGTGTGAATGGGAATGTGTGTATGTGCGATTGTGTAGGTGTATGGGAGTACATGTATATATGTATTTGTGAGTATATATGTATGTGTGAGTGTTCTGGGATGAATTTTGCCCCCCCACCCCCTCGAACCCCCTCAAATTCATATGTTGAAGTCCTAACTCCCAGTACCTGAGAATGTGACCATATTTGGAGACAGGGTCTTTACAGAGATCATCAAATTAAAATGAGGTCATTAGGGTGGGCCCTAATCCAATATGACCAGTATCCTTATAAAATGAAACCTTTTGACACAGTGACACTCAAAGAAGGAAGATAACGTGAAGAGATCCAAGGGGAAGATGGCCATCTCCAGTCCAGGAGCAGATTCTTCCTCATAGACCTCAGAAAGAACCAACTCTTCCCGTGTCTTGATTTCCAACTTCTAGCTTCCAGAACTTTGAGACAATATGCTTCTGTTGGTTAAGCCACCCAACCTGTGGTACTTTGTTATGGCAGCCCTAGCACACGGATATAATGAGTATGTATATGACTATGGGCACCTGAGTGTCAGTGTGTGTGTGTCTGAGCGCCTGTGTAGAGACTGAGAGTTGTCCCCAGTCACAAATTACAAGGTGTGCATAATGCCTCCTCCTATTCTTTGCTTATATAATGCTACCCATGTTTGACAGCCCATCACAAATCCCCCTCCTCCTTGACATCTCTTACAGGTTCTCTCAGTTCTCCAGGAGCAGTTCATGCTGCCCACCTACTAATCATGTGATTCACAATAACCTTGAGGGAAAGAACCTCCTTCATTAATCGTTGCATCCCCAATATCTGTCATATGACTGCACACAGTAGGTACTCAAATAATACTGATTTTGTGACTTACCCTTTTATTTGAAACTTTTACTGTGAAATAAAATGAATACAGAAAAATGTACAAAAGAAGGCTTTAAAGCCCAGTGTGTGATCACAAAGTGAGCACTGTGTCCCTACGGCACAGGGCAAAAACTATGGTACCGGCAGCATTTTGAAGGCCCCTGCCCCACTTCCATTGCTCTCAAGGGTAACCATTGCTCTGATTTTTATGATCATCGCTCCATTCGTTTTCTTTCTAGTTTAACCATCTGAGCTTGCATCCCTAAATACCAGAGTTTAGTTTGCTTGGCCTGTAGTGAAAAGGGGTTGAACCTGACTAGGAATCAAGAAGACGCGAATTAAAAACATGATATCATAACACTACCCCCACAGCAGAATGATGAAAATTAACATGACTGGTAGTGGAGACAGGTTGGTTTAAGACAGGAAATTGAAACATAGCCAAGGAAATTAAACAGAAGTGTATAAACACTTTTGAAAAGTTTGGCTTTGGGGTGCCTGCGTGGCTCAGCTGGTTAAGCATCTGACTTCGGCTCAGGTCATGGCCTCACTGCTTGTGAATTGGAGCCCTGTGTAGAGCTCTGTGCTGACAGCTCAGAGCCCGGAGCCTGCTTCAGATTCTGTGTCTCTCTCTCCCTCTGCCCCTCCCCCACTCACACTCTGTCTCTCTCTCCTTCAAAAGTAAATAAACATTAAAATTTTTTTTTAATAAAAAAAAGAGAAACATTTGACTTTATCTTGAGTTGAACTTCTGCAAGCCCTTAGGACCCAACAGAACTGCATTCCCAACAGAATTGCATGTGCATGTGCACTGATGACCTGCACATGAATATTTGTGGCAGCATAATTGGTAATAATGATGCGATGGGAAAAACGCATTTTGCTTTTTGTTTGCCACATCTTGATTACTAGTGAAGCTAAGCACCTCGTGGTTATTGGTCATCAGTGGCGTGGATTCTTTGACTGTTCTGAAGTACACCTGCAGAGATTCCTGCTAGACATCTAAGTGGTGATGTCACGTAGACAGTTGGATATATGTGGAGTTTATGGGAGAAGCCAGAGGAGGCAGATGTGAATTTGGGGCTGTAGCACATAGGTAGAACTGAAAGCAATGGAAGAGATCAAATCATTTGAGGGATATGAGTGTTGATAGAGAAGAAATCTGAGGATTGAGCCTCAGGTAGGAATGAGGAATCCAGTAAATAAAAGTGGGAAGTAACAGACATCAAGGTAAGAAATAAACTAGAAACACAACATGTTCCAAGTTTAAGGGAAAAAAGTGTTCCAAAAAAGAGGGAGTGATAAATTATCAAATGATACTGGAAAGCCAAATTAGGTGAAGTCTAAGAAAAGATTTTCAAGTTTGACAACACACAGCTCATTAGAGACTTTAAAAGGAGTGGCTTTAGTGACACGGAGGGGATATTAAACCGAATGGAAGGGGTTCAAGAAAGAATAGGAAGTGAGACATTGGGTATAGAGAGCATACACACTCTTTTAAATAGTTTTGCTGTGAATGGGAGCCAAGAAATGGAGAGTGGCCTTAACAGAGCCTGGAGGAAGATGCGGGGCCAAGGGAGGGCTTGGTTTTATCAAAACGAAAATATTACAATATGTTTGCTGATGTGTGTGACCTGGTAGGCAGCCAAACATGCTTACTCAGGAGAGACTGGAGATAATTGCCGTGCCAAAGTTCTTGAGCCAGCGAGAGGGGATGGATTCACTACATAAGGGGAGGGGGAGGCCTCCGAAAGGACATATGGTTCCATCACTGTTATAGGAAGGACAGGTGAAATGTGGGCACAGCAGGAGATAGGATGTAAAATTGCCTGCAGGATGAGAATGTTCTCTTCTGAGTGTTTTGTTTTTCTTAGTAAAATAAGAAATGAAGTTATCACCTGAGAGAAGAATGTATAGGATGGGTTGGAGTTCTAAGTGAAGAAAGGAGTGGGAAATATACTTGTTTCCGAGGGTAGGAGAATGAATTGACTAGGACAGTACACTGCCATTCCTGGTGACTCTTGAGGGCAGAGTCAACATTTGTGGTCATGGACTTAAAGTGGAATTATTTAGAAGGGTTGTAGATTTGTCTCTGACACTTTGTGTTAGTTTGGGTGTAGGCATGGGGTAGGCAGAAAGCCGAATTTAGCCAGGATTGCAGTATTGACAGCTGAGTACCTGGGAGGAGAGATGAGCAGGAGAACCAGGAATGGATATGAGGCAGTGATTTTAGACATGGACCATGGAATTTAAGCTGTTGCATGGGGGAAGTGAGAGCCTGATGGACAGAAGAGTGGTAAAGCCAATGATTTGGATATCCTAAGGGAGCCAAAGCATTTTTAGAGTTGAAATAAAAAGAGAAATGAGTTAAAAAGATCATGGGAGGGGCGCCTGGGTGGCGCAGTCGGTTAAGCGTCCGACTTCAGCCAGGTCACGATCTCGCGGTCCGTGAGTTCGAGCCCCGCGTCAGGCTCTGGGCTGATGGCTCAGAGCCTGGAGCCTGTTTCCGACTCTCTGTCTCCCTCTCTCTCTGCCCCTCGCCCGTTCATGCTCTGTCTCTCCCTGTCCCAAAAATAAATAAACGTTGAAAAAAAAATTAAAAAAAAAAAAAAGATCATGGGTTATGATAATTAGAGAAAGGGATACTTGAAACTGAAAATTTGAAGTGACATTATTGGTGATGAAAAGAGAGAGGGTGTGATCATGAAAGCAAGTGGCTGAGATGGGATACAGGATGATTCCAATGGCAGGTGAAAAAAATCAAGGATTCTTGTGGCTGTTGAACCCACCAAAAAATATTACAGGAATACAAGTGGAAAGAAAGAGAGTGAGCAAGGGGAAAATTCTTTCAGTTGGCAGAGAGGAAAGTAGATCATTGCACTGAAAAGTGTAGGTGGTAAAGATGAGGTTTGCAGGGCAGAATCAGGAGTATTCATCTGGATGTGGCAATGAGAAATGAGATCTACCCCTTCGATTGAGACAGATGGGATCAGAGAACAGATAACCACCACTTGAGGGAGCTGCAGAGAAAGCAGTACCTGTAGGATCTAGTTGAGCTATCCGCTGGAGTGAGAAAGTAACGTATGTATTCAGAGAAGTTGAATATATGGGTGTTTTTAGTCCTGACAGACCATGAGTTCTAGAAGACCCAAGGGAAGGGTCTGGAGGATGGTGAGGGGAAAGGAGAGTGGGTTATATGGAGGGATAGAGACTACTATTTGGTGACCAGAAGGTGACAGAGATAAAAAACAAAACAAAACATTGAAATTCATTCCCAAATCTTCTAAGGAAAGGGTGGATAATTTTAAGCAGAGTGTTCTTTTTTTAAAAATTTTGTTTAAATGTTTATTTATTTTGGGGAGACAGAGAGACAGAGTGCAAGCAGGGGAGGGGCAGAGAGAGAGGGAGACACAGAATCCAAAGCAGCCTTCAGGCTCCGAGCTGTCAGCACAGAGCCCAACATGGGGCTCAAACTACAAAGAGCAGGATCGTGACCTGGGCTGAAGTCAGATGCTTAACCGACTGAGCCACCCAGGTGCCCCTAAGCAGAGTGTTCGTGAACTGGCCTGCCAGTGAGCAGTGATCTGGAGAAGTGGTGCATGAATGTGCCACCAGTACTCACTTCAATCCTGCTGTAAGTGGGTCCAGGCCAGGGGAGGGGAATTTTAACTCTTCAGTCTTGCTAGTAAGATGTCAAGGCTAGTGGAGGGGCCAGTCTTCCCAGTACGAAGTAATCTTATTGACACAATTAGGGAGAAATAAGATCATTTAGGTGAAGAAAGCTCTGGGTTAGCATATTTACTGACTTTCGTTTGCTGATCTCAGAAGAAAATACTAGGACATGGTCTTCTGTTGAAAAAAAATTGTTTAACTCATAAGCAGATAAAAATGCTTTGATACTCAAAGAATATTCTTGTCTTAGATGTTTTTAGCAGCTTATATTTAACCAGCTATAATTCTTTTTAAGCACCATTTTGTTCAATCTTTTGAAACTGAAGATTAGTCTTTCAATGAGAAATCTGCATTTCATTGTAAAGATGGAACACAATGCCTTTGGCTCACTTAGTCTGTGGAGAAGCAAGCTTATTTTGGTAATATATCTTTAGCATATTGTAAAACAGTGATTGTAGGAAATTTATTTCAGGCAAGACAGACTGAGACATGCACATGTATAGCTCAAAGGGCCGTGAGAGCTATAACCTTCACTTTCCATACTTCAAGTAATAAAATCTCAGAAGTGACGTCAGTTATCTTTCATTCAAGTTGGGTGTCTTTGATGAAAGAACCATTGGGGTGGGGAGGGGAAGCAATTTCAGAATGAGAGATTATTGTAGTTAGAATCAGCAGCAGATCTCTGTGGTATGGAGATGATTCTTTACTTCCTACTTCCTTTGAGGAAATACAAAATCTTGAGAATTTTTCCCATTAGCTCAGACCAGTGGTCATTTCTGCCTCAGATTCTAAATATTGTACCTTAGTAGAAATTGTATGGGATCTTTCATGTCCTTTCCATGGCCTTAGCCTCATTCCTAATCAATTTTCTGGCAAAGAAGCATCCATAATTTTATCCGCCATCAGCCATGTAGCCATGACCATTTGACCACCATTATGGATTTTGAATCTATTTTCTTTGTGGATTCTTGCTACCAGTGTCCTAACTCAGGCCCTCAGTGTCTTTCAGTTGTCTAATTACTGTAACTGGGAACAAGGTGGGTATGATGACTTCAGTCTGGATCAGTTGTAAGTGAAGGCTTTTGTGAGGTGGGGATTTGAATTAGTATTCAGGAATAGTTAGAATTTTGAAGGATACTCTAGGTGGGGCAGATGTTTTGAGTGAAGGAATCATGATGAGGAAAATAGGGCCCATTTGGAAGGTGCTGAGCTGAGCAGCTGACCAGAATTTCCTGTTAATGGAGATGAAGTAGAAAGCTGGGTTAGGGCATGATTTAGTTGAACCCTGGTTGCTCAGTGGAAGAGACGGGCTGGATTTAGAGGAGTTGAGTAGCACTCCCCTCCTTTGTTTTTGGTAAGAAGGAGCTAATTTTTAGTTTTTGGATGTTTTAGATCACTGTGAGGAAGGAAGTGGGGCAAGGTTTATAGAGGATGGTAGTTACAGCAAAACCCTCTCCTGGAAGAGAGTCCTGCAAATAGTAATGGTGGGGAGAGGGCACAACAGTTAACAAAAGCTGCCACAGAGACCTACCAGCTAATGTGGCTCTTACTGCCAGTGGGAAAACACTTAGAAGTCAATAGAACACTGCCTGTGTTCGCCATCAGCAGGTCTTTGGAATATTTTTTGAGTTATAATGAACTTTTTTGTTGTAATTGTAATTGCTGTAGAAGGATCTGGCCTGAGGACTCAATTTTGCTGCAATAAAATGTCATAATTTTTAAAACCCTAAGTCTGATAGAAGGCTAAGCGGAAATGCAGACTCTAACAGAAGTTGTAATTTTGCCCAGAAATAGGACAGCAAAGCAATCTCTACAAAAAAGCCTTTTTTGCTAATGAAGGAGATTGTTCCCTGGGGTGAAGATGGCCAGTGGCACATTCAAAATGCTAAAATAGGGCATCTGGGTGGCTCAGTTGGTTTAGTGTCTGACTCTTGACTTCGGCTCAGGTCATGATCCCAAGATCAAGCCCCACATTAGGCTCTGTGTTGAGCTTAGAGCCTGCTTAAGATTCTCTCTCCCTTTCTTTTTCTTGCTTTGCCTCTCTCCCCTGCTAACATGCTCTTGCTCTCTCTTTCTCTCTCTCTCTCAAAAAAATGCTAAAATATAAAAATGCACCATCCACTTTGCTATTTCCTGTATTGTGCCTAGTACCAAGCCTGACAGAACATAAGTGCTCGAGGAATGACTTTTGAATGAATGAATGTGAAACGTTATGGGCTCGGGAAGTGGTACTTGCAATATTCACTTGGCTTAAAATTATTTTCCAGTAGTCATGTACAAAGACTATGCAGTAAAAACAAAGCAAAAAAAAATACCCACCATGTCCTCCAAATTGTTAAGGTTCGCCAGACCAAGATGAGAAATGATTTGACTGAAGAATCCATAAAGCAAATAGATTCTGGACACTTGATTCTGGCAGACTTATCATAAATTTGTTGAAGCCGTCATAACAAGAGACAAAGGCAAGATATTAACTGATAACTGAACATTTTGAGTGCATTGGAGAGTGTGGATTCTGGTTACCAGATAGCTCGATTTGATTTCAAAAATGCAAAAATTACAGCAGAGTGATTTGTACCTCACTGTTGGCCTTTTCTGGAACCTGTATTACCTTTCCGAGTTTCAAAGCCTTTTCGCTGCTGACAATGTTAGTAGGATATGTAAGGTCCCGCCCTAGATCAATTGTTTGGCGGTGGATCAGGCCTGAATGAGGGTAGAATTATATATATTAGCAGCTACAGGAATTTGGGGTTTAAGGGTCTCACCCTAAAGTCACAATCCACACATGAAGAAATGGGGTTTGGGATAAGGAATGAGATGCAGATGGCTCTTGGGCCGTAAATACTGCGTTTCTTGCAGGGTCTGCAGTATTTATGACAACATCCAGCAAAGCCAAAGGGCTGAACATAAAGGTCTGGTTTGACAGGGGAGTGAACAGAGATTCCTCTTTAGCAGGCTCAACTTGAACCCGCTAAAGTCTTATTGAAAGAGAAAAGGCAATAGGGCTAAGGTGGGAGAATTTTCTCCCTTCATGCTTGGGAGAAAAAAACTACTCGTGCCCTCCAGCACACTGGAGAATGGAATTGTTTTTTTTTTTTTTTTTTTTTTTTTAACTGAATTTGTAGTTGTTATAAAAAGAAGTTGAAAATATATTGTCATAGAAGGTACACTGGGATTCTTCTTCTGGGAGAGAATGCACCTACTTAGGTGAGGGGTGTACCTGGGATTACAGGTTGAAGGTGCAAAATGAGAAGAAACCTTTATCTGGTGGTTTCTTTATGTCTCCTCCAGTGAATTCTGGCTTTCGATCAGAAAGAGAGGATGGATTTTCTTGCCTTACAGCTTCCGGGGAGACATGCTGTGGGAGTCTCTCTGCTTCGAAATAATTCGTGGATGTTTTGTGAAACCTTTTGACCTGGCTGGGAGCCTGGGGCTTTTGAGCATTCAAGAATAATAGGCAGCATTGAAAAGGAGTGGATAGAATGTTTTATTAACTGTAGCTATTTTTATTAACTGGAGTCAGGGGAATATCAGAAAGGATCAAAATTTAGGAATTCTTTGAAAAGCCTTTATTTTACATTGGTTTTATTTTACATTGCTTCGATGCTTTACTCCATGGTATAACAGACGCTGCATTTTCTGCCCTAACAAATGAGAGGGCCAGGATGAAGCTTTGAAATTTTTATTTGTTGTTGAAAGTGGGCGGGGGGGGGGGGGGCGGTGTGGAGTGGAAGCAAGATAGAGGGAGAGAGAGGCAAAGAGGTAACAGTGACTTTTTTGAGAGCTGTTTCTTTCCAAAAGGTCTACTGTTCACAATGTTTTAGCACCATTTATTCCTCTCTCTCCTAGTCATATTCTCCTAGTAAGTTTTATCTGTGCTTCAATTCAATAAATATATCTTGAGTGTCAGCTCTGCATAAGGTGTGTGCTAAATGTGTAAGGATTTAGACACAAGTAATATAGGGGCACCTGGGGTGACTCAGTCGGTTAAGCGTCTGACTTTGGCCCAGGTCATGATCTCATGGTTCGTGGGTTTGAGCCCCATATCGGGCTCTGTGCTGACAGTTCAGAGCCTGGAGCCTGTTTCAGATTCTGTGTCTCCCTCTCTCTCTGCCTTTCCCTTGCTCATGCTTTCTCTCTCTCTCTCTCTCTCTCTCTCTCTCTCTCATATAAATAAGCATTAAAAATTTTAGATATAAGTAATATAGAGTCTGGGCTCATGGTCTCTTGGTTGGGTGTGGCTACCTGACAATTGTAGGTTTATTACCCTCCTTACCCTCTGTCTCCTGATCCCAAGACTTCCAGGCTTGATCTTTGTTCTCACTACAGGAAACTGTTAGGAATTTTTGGTTATAAGCAATAGAAACAAATGCTGGCTAATTTATGCAAAAGAGATATTTATCAAAAGCTTTGGAAGTTGCTCATGAGATCAAAGAACTGGGTTTGGAATACACAGGAAATATGCATCTCCAGAAGTTCTACCCAACTGTCTTGTCAGGGTGGAGGGCTGCCCTAGCAATAAAAGAGTTCTATTTTACTGTTATTCTCATGATTCAAATTCTAGGAAGGGAGCACTTGATTGGTCAGTTAGGGTCATATGGCTGCCCCTTTGGCTGGGGATGATGGGGTCTCTTGGTTATTAGACATACAGGGAGAGAAGTAGCTTGTCAAAAATTGGGATCTATTACTAAATTAAAATGGAATAGATGCTGAACAGTCAGAAAACTAACAAAAATACTTTACATTAGAATAAGGTGGAGCAGAGATTCTCTCCACTGACTCCCACCTGTGTTAGGTTCTGATCACAGGGTCACAGAATGTATAGGACCTTGGAAAAGGATGATGGTGAGTTGAGGAGTGGGGGGAAAGCTGAACCTATCTCTTCTACTCCCTCACCCCTATCCCCATGAGAGACCATATCCATCCAGAAGAAGAGGGATTATCTCAGCAATTGGAAGAGGGGACTCCTTGGTGGAGAGTTAGATCATCTCTGACACTGGAATGCATACTCTCAGTTTGAGGCACCCTTTGTGAAGTGGCTGTATAGTAGAGAGCCAACAAGCCAGGTGTTTGGGGACTGATCCCAGATCAAAGGGATTTCCACTATTCGAAAGTCAGACAGGTACACTTCAGAACAGTCCATAGTGCTGACCAAAGGACAGCACACCCTACATCTGTCCTTCTGGAGCATGTCTGGCTTCCATACTCAGGATCCAGACAGATCATTCTGTGGCGATAGCTACCCATATGACCCAGTTTTTTTTCCCCAAAGGTTCAAAGAGTTTTACTGTATAAACTGTTGTTTCCTGCTTCCTATTGAGAAGTTGATGGGTCTTTCCAGAAGTTACTTGGAATGAACAATAAAGCTCTTTATGAGAGTCTTCTGGGAGAGTAAGGTTGTACTGATGAAGGCAGCCCAGTAGTGATGTCCCCCTAGTGTAGACACTGAGCTGTGAATGCACAGCTGGATGGCCCATCGTACCTAGGGCCAGCCCATGTGGTTTGAGTGTCGCCTGAGGCTGGTCCTTTCAGCATCTGCTAGCCGATAGCATGTGGGATCTCCCATTTTTCTGGGCCTCCTGGGTAAAGAATCCACGGTGTGTCGTTGCACTGTGCATTGGCACTGCATTTCCCTCAGCGTACAGGGGGAACAAAGTCACACATCTTCAGTCAATAGGCCTTCATGCTGATTTACAAATTCCATGAATAGAGAGTAGCAGGCCTGTGTCCTGCTCCCTGGGTACCTGTGCCTGTCTCCCTAGGTGAAGTCGCTTCCTTTGGGGAAGGTCCTCTTCTCTCCAACTGGTCCCTGAGGTGACTGTGACCTGTGCTCCCAAGCCTGTCTCACTGGGGTGGACATCCCCCACCTTCCCCCACCACTGTTGATAAGCCTGACTACCTTGTGGAAATCAAGACAGAGACAGAAAGAAAATTTTGGATGTTTACACTGTCTTAGCATTAAAAAATTCACTGATGGAGTGATTCTAGGCTTCAAAAGCCAAGTTTTCTAGGAACAAAGCTAGTGCCTGCTTGATCTTTCTGTAACTGGATCTAGACTCCTTAGGGACTGAATTTCCTGTTTGTAATCTCCAGATTTTTATGGGGGTCTACGAAGACTCTCCAGTAGATATAATCCACTTGATTTGTTCAGTTGATTGAATTTATTATATATATATTGAATGTGCATGTATAATGGATACACCCTGAGCTGAGCACCACAGGGATACAGAGTTAAGGGTCATGGGAAACAGGGAGTAAGGATGGGCAGTCAGGCTTGTAGCCCAGCTTCCATGCCCTCTTTAAGGGAAAATGGTGGCATAAAATGAGTAAGGTACATGTATATGTGATATGTAGATCTTAAGTGATAAGCCATGCTGTGCTGGGATGAACTGTGAATATGACATTGTATAAATAATACAAATATTGGGGTTTGCCAACGGTGCTTATATCAGATAAGGTTTGGCTAGAGATAGGATGAATGGGCTGTTTTTGAAGCAGCATAGGAGAAACTATGGTGTTTTAAAAATATTTTTTTGACTATGGCTCACAGTAAGAAATACATTTTACACTGGGATACATATACCTCTCCACACCCACATACTCTAAGAACAAAAGTTTTAGAAGAATAATACTTATTCTTTCTACATGTGATACACTCTGGTATTTTTCTATTCTATTCAATCATACTCTATTCTATACTGGCCCACTCAATTTCCTAAAAAAAAAATGGCTGATTATGAACCATTAGACTGAATTCAGGGCCAACTAAAGGATCACATATAGTGTGATAAATATTGCAGAACAGCTGAGTAAAAGTTTTGGAATCTGTTCACCCAGGTTCAAAGCCTGATTCTTGAATTTCCTAATTGCCCTGAGTAACTTGATGTATTGTCAATTCAGGCTGCGATAGACCAGGTTAACAATAGAAACAATAGAAATTTAAACAATAGAAATTTATTTTCTCAAAAGAAGAAAGAAAGAAAGAAAGAAAGAAAGAAAGAAAGAAAGAAAAAGAAAAGGAAAAGGAAAAAAAAGAAAAAGAAAAAAAAAAAAGAGGTGGGAGGCACCTGCGTGGCTCAGTCCATTAAGTGTCTGACTTTGGCTCAGATCATGATCTCGCAGTTCATGAGTTTGAGCCCTGTGTTGGGCTCTGTGCTGTCAGTGAATAGCCTGCTTTGGATCCTCTATCCCCCCTTCTCTCTGCCCTTCCCCTTTTCTTTCTCTCTCTTTCTCTCTCTCTCTCTCTTTCTCAAAAGTGAATAAGCATTAAAAAAATTATTTTCTCAACTTTCTGGGGGAAATCTGAGATCAGGGCACTAGTATGGTTGAGTTCTGGTGGGGACTCTCTTCCTGGCTTACAAATGGCTGCTTTATTGCTGAATTGTTACATGGCCTTTTCTTGTGCATGTGCATGGAGAGAGAGATCTTTCTCTCTCCACCCCTCTTTTTATAAGGCCACTAATCCTATTGGACTCTTATGACCTCATTTAACCTTAATAACCTCCTAAGAGCCCTATCTTCAAATTCAGTCATATTAGATGTTAGGGCTTCAATATATGAATTTTAGAGAACTATAATTCAGTCTATAACTCTTAAATAAGTTATTTAACTTTTCTACATCTCAATTTATCAGTAAAATGAGGGTAATAATGCAGTGTGTATACCATTCATTTATTAACAATATTGATTGTGTACCCAACATGTGCCAAATCCTAGAGTGGAGACTCAAAAAAGCAGAGTAAAATCCTTATCCTATAGAACTGTTGTGAATAACAAATCAAATAAAGTGCTTAGCAAAATGCAGTGCTCAACAAACATTAGTTGTTGTCATTACTAATTGGTACAAGACACACCTGGTTGAACTTGAGTCCAACTCCTGGATGTAGAGGAGGTATCTGCTCTGTCACATTATGAGCAAGATGCTGGATTCTATTGTTAATGTGGTTTCATAAGCCTATCCACATGCTTGAATATGCCCTTCTGTGTATTCTTCCCTCCACCCGGAGAGTCAGGCCCAGCTCTGTGGGGAATGAGGCTGCATCAAGATAAATGGCATGATTTTCCATAACTGAGATGGATAGGAATCATAGGGCCTCATAATCGAGATGGATAGATAGACATAAACACAGCTCTAATGCATCAGATCAGGGCTATAATAAAGTTATGAACAAAGAGCTGTGGGAGCACAGGAAAAAGAGACCAGCTCTGCTTCAGGGTGGGAAAGACTTCTCAGAAAAGTAAGATTGGAGCTTTTCCCTCTTAATTTTCAAGTAAAAATTTAAGGGGATGGCGAGGATGTTTTCAGCAGAGGGAGAAGTGCGGGCAAAGATGAATGCCCATGCCCGGGGAAGGACAAGGACCCAGGGTGGCTGGAGCAAGGTCTGAATTCTGTCTTAGGAGATACAGAAAACAAATCCTCAGGGATTTTAAGCAGGAAAGTGTCCAGCAGCTTGGAGGAAGGTGGGAAGCCTTCCAGCTAAGAGGCTGTTTAATTCAGGTGAGAGATGATGAGGGCTTTCGTTGCAGGCAGCAGGGGAGGCAAGTGGGCACCTGAGCAAGATGTCTAGGAAGTTGCAGTTATGGGTCTCGGTGACTTACTGGATGTGGCAGATGAGAAAGTTGGAGTCAAGATGACTTGAAGGTCTTTCACTTTGGCATTCAGTGGGACCATAATCTGAGCAGGAAATACAGAAGGAAGAGTGAGTTTGGGGAATAGAAGGAGGTCGTGCTGGCCATGTTGAATTTGCATTATCTGCATGGTTTGTGTAAGCAAGAACTTTAAGAGAAGTAACCAGACTGATTAATGAGAGGGTGTTCAGCTTCAATTAGCTGCTGATAAACTTGTTAATCTAACTCCCCACCCCTCCCAAAAAAAAACCATATCTGCAAGGCTGAGTTTGAAAACTACTTTGAATGTCTAGCTGTGACTGCATTGACAACAAGTGGGGAGGATGGGGCCTGACATGTTGCCTGTTTCTGATAGTGCATTCCCTGTTTCTTTATTTAGAACCTCTTACCAGTATCAATTAAACCCCAGTTAAATTTGACATTCCTTAACCTTGCATTGGATCAAATTCATTGCTACAGCAGAACCCATATGGCACAGAGACAGTTGTAGGCATCAGTTCATTGCTTATGTAGAGATACTGGCCCAGTGCCAACCAGTAATCACTGCTTTTTGTTAATAGACATGTTTGCTTTGCAGTCATTTCTATACACAGGGCTCTGGATTAATTAGATTGAAATCTGTCATCCATCTAAGAAACCACAAGAACTCATTCTCTGTGCTTCCAAGGGAAAGAGAACAGCAGATTTTGGCAAATTAAAAAAAAAATGTGTTTGCTTGTTGCCATAAGAACTTAGCAGACTATCCAGATAACCAGGGCATATGAAATTTTTGATAATTAATAAGGAGCATAGAGTGAGTTGGGGAGTTTAAGAGATGAGCCCTCAAAGGAATCAAGGTGAGATTCTTCTCAAGATATGAATTAGTCGAGTCTTTAAAAAGCACATTTTGTTTTTGTATTTGCTTCCCTGAAAGTTGACAGATTTTGTTTGGGTGTGAAGATTTACAAAGAGAGCCCCCCTTAGCCATCAGGTCAGAGGTCTGTTCAAGTTGAAGAAGTAAATAGCCACCAGGTTTCTTTGCACTCAAGTTTGGTAGGAAGAGAGGCGACCTTCCAGGTGATTCTGCAGCAGAGTCCTGCTGTAACACTGCCTTTGGGGTGTATATCACCGAGCTGCCCCAGGCCGAGATCCCTTCAGCTTGGGTACCTTCTGCTCCACCACTAATGAAATCCCCTTAGACATGCCTTATGCTAAATTCTTTTCTGAAGTCAGTATTTCCAGACCTAGTCTCTCTAACAGATATTGTTTATTGTTTCTTATATGGAAGAGACAAAGATTCAAGTAGTATCCTAGAATTTCCACTCTACACATAGGAGTAATGTAGCCTTAATTCCCGATACATGTTTGTTGAATGAATGGAAGATGGAGGTAGAAAGTGTCTTTCTATGATGTTTCTATACATCTGCATTAGAAAAAGTCCCAATTGGCTATGTATCTTTAGCCTCTTAATTAAAAAAAAAAAAATCTATGCCATGCAGGGTTTGGAAAAAAAAAGAGAGAGATTGGTTAGCCTGTTATTTAAATCATCTAGGTTGTTGCAAATATGAATGTTGCATTTTTAGCAATTTCCTATTTCATTTTTTTCAACTACCACTTTATATTTGTTGACCACTCATTAATTGGGTCACCATCTAGCTCTAGTGGGTGTGCAGAGACTGGCAGGTTGAGGTTGATGGATCTTTTCCTGCTTTCCATAGCAGTTTCCTCAAACAGTTGCATAGTGATCACACAGTAAACAGTCCCAGGCCAGCAGTGTTAGGGAGTGCTTCTAGGAACCTCCGTCTCTTTACCTACCCTGATCCCTGCTTCCCAACTTCCCCATGGAGAGAGGAGGATCTCCATTTCTTTACTTAATACTAAATGAGATCTTAGTTGTAGTGTAAAGTTACCAGTGACATTGGCCAGGGGAGAAGAGCCGTGGACAAGGGACAGACTAGGCAGAGGCAGAACAGATGGAGGAAAAGTGGTCAAAGACTTGATGCTTAAGATAAGGCGGAACAAAAATGACATCAGTGCTTATCCCCAAGAGGATCTCAAGGGCTGTGGATGCCTGCAGTGTGTCAGGGAAGGTAAGTTACAGGCAGGAGAGCAGGATCCATATGGTTGGATATCTGTTGCTGTATCTTATTCCTAGTTAGCTGGTTGTCGTATACACAAGGGCAAATAGCCAAGCAGTGTTCACACAGAGACTTTTGGAGCAGTGTTCGTTGGGGAAACATTCTGAGCTGGAACAGCAATGGTGTGAGGTCTGCCACTGTCCATTGCATTCCAGGGCAACACATGGTGGTCTGGCAGGGCCACATGAGCCTGGGAGATGTACCAGCTGCTTGGGTAGGGAAGCACTGGGCCCTCCTTTGACAAAATCAGTGGTGTGGATATAACAGTAATATGACGTGGCAGAGCCTTGGCTCCAGCCCTCTCTTGCCAGCTCAGCGTTAGTGGTAAAGGGAGAACCAGGCCCTCACCTGTGGGATTAGGGAACAGAGCTCTAAGCCTCGCAGTTGAAAATGTCTATCAGGGCAATCTAGGGGAAGGGTTCACCACATCCATTTCTCTGGTACTAGCTTCTCCCTTGGCATGTTGTGTGTGGCATCCAAGCTTGGGGTTGACCAGGATTGGTCATCCTAAGCACTAGGCCATAGGTCGCCTCCATGGAATTGCAGGAGCCAGAATCCTAGGAGGCCAGAAAGAAGGGGATTATTCATGAGCAATTTAATACTTACCTCTGACCAGCTGACCAAGGCCTTGTCTTCATAACTTACCAGCATGTTCTGGGAAAGACCTAGAGATGAAGAAATAATAGAAACTACCATTTATTGAATGCTTACCATGTGCCAGACACTGTGTTAAACATTTCATTTGTTTATGAATTATGTCAGTAATTGATTACACCACATAAAGTTCAATAGCATTAAAGGTAAGGAGACTGAGACAATCAGAGATTAAGTCTTTGGCTCAAGATCATTTGAGTCATCAATGACAGAGCTGGGATTTCTACTCAGGAGGTCAAACTTGTATGCACTGTGCTTTCCTGCCTCATTGCCTCCAGTGGATTCTGTCCCAAGACTATGGAATCCAACTGTGTGTCCTAGTGGTTCTGTTTCTGGGGAGAATCCTTATATTGAGTTATGAAGCTCAATAATAGATATACCATCACATTAAAAAGTACTGGTGCACATGCTATGTGAAATATAGAAAACATGCAAGTTATTTATTTAGCCATTTTAGCAAGCACCTTCTCTGTGTTGGTTCTGTGCTAAACAGAATTTCTGCTTGCTTATCCCTTTGGTAGTTATTTTTAGATTTTAATGTGAAGCCTTGCCTTAAAAATTCAAAATTGATCATCTTGTGAGCCTCCTGAAGAGCATATGGACGGACTTAAAACAATTTACTGATTGACTTTATTAAGCCCTCCTTGTTTCCATGTGATTGTTACTTAGTATTTTAATTCTATCATGTTTTTAACTGACCAATATTAGTCATTGTTTTGCCTTTTTAATTTTATTTCAGTCAATGGTTATTTAGAATTCCTGAAACATTGGCCCATTCCTTTGCTCACCCTTGTTTCTTGCAACATACTCATTTCCCCCAGGTTTGGTTTCCTTCTTATGGAAGGACAT
The DNA here is from genome assembly GCF_028749965.1 of Puma concolor. Taxonomy (NCBI): domain Eukaryota; kingdom Metazoa; phylum Chordata; class Mammalia; order Carnivora; family Felidae; genus Puma; species Puma concolor. Next base: position 81,516,676 of record NC_141674.1, read on the forward strand.
CTGTTCGCCATTCTTTCACCCAAAACCCTTTCTTGATCTTGGTCTGAAATGCTTCCTTTGATCTTAATTTGTAATGATTGTTTAGCTGGTTATAAATTTTCTAAATTGATAGTCATTTTTCTCTCAGTACTTTTTCCCCCCATCTTTATGGAGATATAATTGCCATATAACATTGTACAAGTTTAAAAAATTTTTTTAACGTTTATTTATTTTTGAGAGACAGAGCACAAGTGGAGGAGGGGCAGAGAGAGAGAGAGAGAGAGAGAGAGAGAGAGAGAGAGAGACAGAATCCAAAGCAGGCTCCAGGCTGTAGGCTGACAGCACAGAGCCTGACTCAGGGCTCCAACTCACTACCTGTGAGACCATGACCTGAGCCTAAGTCAGATGCTTAACTGACTGAGCTACCCAGGTGCCCCTAACATTGTGTAAGTTTAAGGTGTATGAAGTGATGCTTCAATATACATATATACTGTGAAACCATTACCACAATTAAATTAGTTAACACACCTATTGCTCATGTAGGTACAATTGGGTGTGTGTGTGTGTGTGTGTGTGGTGAGGAAGTTTAAAATGTACTTTCTTAGCAACTTCCATATATAAAATATAGTATGGCTAACTATAGTCACCATGCCATATATTACACCCTCCTAACTTATCTCCCCGCGCTGCCCCGCCACCAACCCAAGGCAAGAGAGATTGAGAGAGAGAAAGAGAGCATGAGCTGGGGAGGGGCAGACAGAGAGGGAGAAGCTGGCTCCCTCTGAAGCAGGCTCCAGGCTCTGAGCTGTCAGCACAGATCCTGACACGGGGCTTGAACCCATGAACCATGAAATTATGACTTGAGCCGAAGTTTGACACTTAACTGACTGAGCCACCCAGGAGCCTCATTAATCTCTTTTTATAGTCTACTGGTTTCTGTTGCTCTGGAGAATCCTAACTAGAACAAATGTAGATACTACAATTTATTTATCCATTCACCTGTTGATGAACATCTATGCTGTTTCCAATTTTTGGCTGTTACAAACAAAACTGCTATGGCATTCATGTGGTAGTCTTTATATGGAAATATGATTGCATTTCCCTGCGAATGGAATTTGTGAGTTATATGGTAGGTGTGTTTAATATTTTAAGAAACTGCTTAGTTATTTTCCAACTAAAGGAAAAGTACCACTTTTCTTACCAACCAGAAGTGTATGATGGTTCCAGTTCTTCAAAATTCTCACCAGCACTTAACTGTGTATTGGAGGTAGGTCATTTTAATTTTGGACATTCTAATAGATATGTAGTGGTACCTCACTGGGTTTTAATTTGCATTTTCTTAACAACTAATGACGATAAACATTTTTTCATGTGCTTATTGGCTGTTGTTATTTCTCTGGTGAGATGTCTAATCAGACTTTTGTCCATTTTTAAAATGTTTGTTTATTTTCTTATTATTTCTTTAAAGGGTTCTTTATGTATTCTGGACACAAGTACTTTAACATGTATGCTTTGCAAATATTTTCTCCCTGTCTTTGTCTTGTGTTTTCATTCATTTAGCAGTGTCTTTTGAAAAGCAGATGTTCTTAATTTTGATGAAATCAATTTATTAACATATTCTTTTATGGATCATTCTCTTTGTGTCCTATCAATGCAATCTTTGCCTAACTTAAGATTACAAATATGTGTTGTCTTCTAGAAATTTTATGGTTTGGGGTTTACATTTAGATATATAATTCATTTTGAATGAACTTTTGCATATTATATACGTTGAAATTATTTTCCATTATTTGGAATGTTAATGCAAAAAAATGGAATGTTAATTCCAACAACATTTATTAAAAAGACTTATTTTTCTTTTGCTTTTGTTCCTTTGTCAAAAATAAATTGATCCTACCTGGAACAACATGGATGGATTTTAAGGAAAATTTTTGCTCAGTGAAAAAAGCTCACAATCTTGTACACTGCATGATTACATTTGTATAACATCTTTGAAATAAAAGTATTATAGAAATGGAGGAAACATTAGCGGTTCCCAGAGGTTAGAAAGTAAAAGGTGGAGAGAGTGGGTGTGGCTACAAAGGGGTAGCAAGAGGGAGCCTTGCTGATAGAACAGAGCTGTCACTTGATTGTGGTGTGATTTCGTGAAGATACGCATGTGACCAGATTGCATAGAACTATATACACACACGGATGAGATGGTAAAACTAACCGTATCTGAGGATGTCAGTTTCCGGGTTGTGATATTGTACTATACGTAGTATGCAAGTTGTTACCATAGCAGGAGGCTGGGTGAAAGGTTTATAGGATCTCCCTGTACATTTTGTTCAACTTTCTGGGAACCATAATAATTTAATAATTTCAAAATAAAATTTTTGAAAGCCTCAAGTGGCCATATGCATGTGGGTTTATTTCTGGACTCTCAATTCTGTCCTATCAATTTATTTGTCGTCTTGATGCCAGTGCCAGACTGTCTTGATTACTACAGTTTTATAAAAGGTTTTGGAGTCACTTAGTGTAAGTCTTCCAGTTTTATTATTTATTTTCAGAATTGTTTGGTATTATATTTCCTTCTCATTTCCACATGAATTTTAGATTTAGCTCTTTAGTTTCTAAAAAAAAATCTTGCTTAAGTTTATTGAGTTTATACTGAATCTCTAGATCAGTTTTGGGGAAATTGACATTTAACAATATTTAGTTATATGACCCATGAACATGACCTATCTCTCCATTTATTAGATCTTTAATTTCTCTAAGCAATGTTCTAATGTTTTCAGTGTACAGATTTTACATATCTTTTGTCCCATTTATTCCTAAGTATTTTATTTTTTGAGGGCTTTAAATTATATTACTTTAAAATATTAATTTTTGATAGTTCATCATTAATATATATATAAATACAAATGATTTTTTAAAATTGATCTTGTACCCTACAACCTTATAAAATTCCATTATTAGTTTTAATAGCTTTTTAAATAGTGCTTTGGATTTTCTACATAGACAATCATGTTCTCTAAGAGTAGAGACAGTTTTACTTTTTCCGTTTCACTCTCAATGTCTTTTTTCCCCTTGCCTTTTTGAAGTTCTTATAACCTTTAGTACTATGTTGAACAGAAGTGGTAAGAAAGGACGTCCCTGCTTTGCTCCTGATCTTAGGAGGAAAGCATTTGGTCTTTCACTATGAAGTATGATGTGCATTACTTTTTTCATAGATACCCCTTTATTAGGTTGAGGAAGTCCCTTTTCTTCCTAATTTATTGGGAGATAAAAACGAATTAGAAATGACTGTTGGATTTTGTCAAATGCGTTTTCTGTATCTTTTTGGATAAACATACGCTTTTTTTCTTTAGTCTGTTGACACGACAAATTACATTGATTGATTTTCCCATGTTAACCACCCTTGCATGCCCAGGATAAATCCCATTGGTCACCACATATTACCCTTTAAATATATTATTAGGTTGGCTTTTATAAAGTTTTGTTAAGAATTGCATCTATATTCGTGAGTGAATGAGCAGGTTTTTTTCTTCTTCTTTTCATAGTACTTTTATCTGGTTTATTACCAGGATTATGCTGATAAAATGAAGTAGGAAGTATTGTCTCGTCTTCAATTTTCTGGATGAGTATGTATAGAATTGGTATTATGTCCTCCTTAAATGCTTGGTATAATTTACCAATGAAGCCTTCTGGGCCTGGAGTTTTCACTGTGGGAAGGTTTTTAACTACAAATTAAATCTCTTTAGGGGTGTCTGGATGACTCCATCAGTTAAGCGACTGACTCTTGATTTCAGCTTTAGGTCATGATCTCACAGTTCCTGAGATCGAACCCTGTGTCAGGCTCTGGGCTGACAGTGCAGAGCCTGCTTGGGATTCTTTCTCTTTCCCTCTCTCTCTCTGCCCTTTCCTCCCTTAAAATAAATAAATAAACTTAAAAATAAATAAATACATATCTTTACCAGATATAAGGTTGTTCAGATTATCCATTTTTTTTCTTGAATAAATTTTGGTAGTCTGTATCTCTTCAGAAATATATGCATTTTATCTAAGCTGTCAGTTTTATTGGCATAAAAAAACATGCTTAGAGTTGCAACTTTTTATTTTTTTTTAAGTGGTCAATTTAGTGTTTATACTGTCCACCTTTAACTTATCATAGTCTACCTTCAGGGATATGCTAATCACGTATAACCTAAGAAGTTTACAGCAGTAGACTTCCATTTCTTCCCTCCCAGACATTGTGCTTTTGTTGTCATAATTTTACTTCTGCATGGAGGGGTTAACTCTTGCTTACTGCTCTTTTTCTCTTCAACATCTCAGTTTTTCTTATGCACCTAGAGTTGTTTGTGTGTGTGTGTTAGAATAGATATTTAAAATTTAATCTAGCAGTTCTGTAGTTTCTAGTCAGTGGGGAACGACAGTCTCAAGAGCTTAGACTCTAATGGGAGAAACAAATAATAAATATAATTATAGTTATTGAATACAATTATGATGTATACCATGGAGATATTATGGCAGGAGAGTTTCCTAATCTAGGCTTGGAAGTCTCTAAAGAGAGGACTTTTAAGAGGAGACCCAAAGGGTGAATAGCAGTTGGACAGAAGAAATGACCTTGGAGTAGAGAAATTGTGTTTCAGGTGTAGAAGACAATGTATACAAACGTGTGTTAAGGGAGTTGATAGAAAACCAACATGACTAAAACGTGTTGATCAAGAGATAGACAAGTGAGAAAGGGAATTTTAAGAATTTTGAAAATTTCAATTGTTAAATGTTAGTGGATGAGGGTGGGGACTTGGGGGAAAAATTCAGGAAGAAAGAATGAAATGTGAAGTGCAAAGAGAAATGTGCTCACCAGCAGTGGAAGCTGTTAACCCTGACAGGTGTACTATAGCTAAGATAGCCAGCTATTCATTTACTTTATGTATTTTTTCCCGCTTAACATTTATTATGTGTCTACCCAAGAGGAACTGTGCTTTCGATATCATCTAAGAACAGACATATAATTAAATTTTTTTTTCAACATTTATTTATTTTTGGGACAGAGAGAGACAGAGCATGAACGGGGGGAGGGGCAGAGAGAGAGGGAGACACAGAATCGGAAACAGGCTCCAGGCTCCGAGCCATCAGCCCAGAGCCTGACGCGGGGCTCGAACTCATGGACTGCGAGATCGTGACCTGGCTGAAGTCAGACGCTTAACCGACTGCGCCACCCAGGCGCCCCAGAACAGACATATAATTAAATGGTAAAAATATGTTTGATAAAGAGAAAGATAATTTATTAATTTAAGTGTTAAGTAAAGCTGGCATTTTTTAATTACTTTTTAATTTTTAGATTTTGGACTTAAAGGCAGATGAGTGTGGGAGCTTACAGTATTGGAGACACATTTGAGACAGTCCAGCTGTCAGTCCCACAGAGTGGAGGTTGGAAGGAGACAGTGCAGAGACTCGTGTTCACGTTTAGGAGCTGTGGAGCTTGGGACTAAGCAAATTGTATTTCCATCACCCTCCTACCTTTTAATGGAAGAGAAATTTGGGTTGAAATGAGCACAAAGGTCATTCTTGATCAACAGGTGTAAGAGGATCAAGGAAAGCACTTGGTGGGTCCCCAGGGGCCAGGAATAGGTCTTCTTTAAAATGGAAGACAGTGAGAGTTAGGTTCTTTTTTCATGCTGAAACCTGACCTACCAGACATCAGTTCTTCATCTCTATCTCTTTCTGCTGTGGCTATGAATCCCTTCAAAATGTAGGACCTGGGGAATCACACCATTGTACCAGCTCTCAGTGATAGCTCTGCATAAGGTAGTGAGTGTGAGAAGGGAAGCACAGAGGTAGGGTTTGGGCTTGGCAATGGGATGTGGTCTTTGAGATTAGTGTGGTTAAGGAATACACATTGAGGACACATATCACTCTTTCTTTAAATTTGTTCAAATGACTCCTCCATATGACATCATGAAACAGACTCACTGAGATGGCTAAAACATCGTATGCTTTAGTGATCCCACTGAGATCCCTCTATTCATTTGGAATTTGTGCTTTATTTACTATTTTCTTAGAGTCCCGTTGCCATAAAACTGAAGAGAAGTTCTCGGTATATTTTACTAATGTGAAAAAATATGTATCCCTCCTTCCAAGTAAGTGGTGTGTGCATGTGTGTGTGTGCGTGTGCACTTGCCTCGTCTTATCATCGTAGAAGGACAAAGCATTGTGTTTTGCAGAACCAGATGGGGAAACTGGGCCAATTGTGTGTCTGGATACTTGTGTCTAGAATCCACAAGCCAGAACAGTTGTGGTTGCTGTGACAGGAGCAAGTTTTACGGCCACACAGCTAAGAGAAAACTTGCAGGTACAAGCACGCTTGCTGGGAAACTGTGTTTGTGTGTGCACAGAGTATTTTTGTGGGGTGCTCACTATAGAGAACAGCGTCTCCTATCAACATTTTAAGACTGAACATTTCTCAAATACAACCTGACTTGCTGCTTGTCTTACAAAAGACTGGAGGCCTAAAGAGTCCCATAGATTATGTTCGTGGCCTGCCCTGGTGATACATGTGTAAATTACTATGCTCCAAACTCATTTTCTGGCCTGTTGTTGTCCTATAGAGGTTTTTAGTTTCTGCCACAAATAAAGGATGGATGGCTCCTACAGCGTGCAGTGTTGCTGAGAGTGAGAAGCTATGGTTGGCCAACGGTATCCAATGTATGCAAATATGTTCTAAGGGGTCCTACCATGACACTGGATATAAAAATATTTTTGTAAGGACAAGGTTTAATAACAATTTCAGACTCCACTTAAAGGCCACAAGGGAATTTGGCTTTAATGGGGCTGAATGTGTGTGACTAATGTGCTCAGACACTGTGGCCAAGAACTCAGGTGTTTAGAGCACAAGAGTAACTAGCTTAAGACTGTATATGTTTAATCATCAAGTGTTCCAGTTAATCCTACTGGCTAGTTAACTGCTCACAAATGCATAGGGTTGGTAAGTATGACAGGAACAGCACAAACCCCTCAGCAGGTCTGGGAGAAATGATGGGACATGTGCACATACGTATGTATGCATGCAGGTGTGTATGTAAGTATACATGGAGGTAGGCAGGGGTGGGAGGAAGAGATGCCAGTGGATTTAAAAATTGTGAGGATATTCTCTGGCTAGGAATAGCAAAGCCTATCATTATGTATGGACATAAGATTAAGGTCCAACCAGGCGCCTGGGTGGCTCAGTTGGTTAAGAATCTGACTCTTGGGGCGCCTGGGTGGCTCAGTCGGTTGGGCATCCGACTTCTGCTCAGGTCATGATCTCGCGGTCCATGAGTTCGAGCCCCGCGTCGGGCTCTGTGCTGACAGCTCAGAGCCTGGAGCCTGTTTCGGATTCTGTGTCTCCCTCTCTTTGACCCTCCCCTGTTCATGCTCTGTCTCTCCCTGTCTCAAAAATAAATAAAACGTTAAAAAAAAATTCGACTCTTGATTTTGGCTCAGATCATGATGAGCCATGATTTTGGCTCAGATCATGATGTCACAGTTTGTGAATTCAAGCCCCACATCAGGCTCTGTGCTGACAGCATGGAGCCTGCTTGGGATTCTCCCTCCCTCTCTCTCTCTCCGTCTCCTTCTCTGCCCCTCCCCCCACTCACACTCTCTTTCTCTCTCTCCAAATAAATAAATAAACTTTTTTTTTAAAGGGAAAATAGATGATTCAACGGAAAGAAAGAGGTATTTGAAGTTTGAATACAGTAAACACTAGAGCTGCTTTTTCTTGCTCAGAACAACAGAGCAAGATAAGCAGCTAAGAGATCAGAGCCCAAGATCTGCACTATGTGGGAGACCTTGAAGAGGGTATGGACTCCTGGTTCCATAGTTGGTATGAGGCTAGTGCTGGCCTGAGGTGGGTCTGCACATAGGGACAAGAGTGACTGGAGAAGTCAGTAAGGACCGAAAGGCATATGTGACCAGGGGAGATGTGGCCAACATGGTGTTCTTTAAAACCATATGTTAGAGGGCCAATTTCAAAATAATCACCTGCTATATGACTCTCCCTTGACCATCTTTCCAGTGATTACGGTTGTAATGCATTTCTTTCCTCTGTCTTCTTTTCATTTCAGGTCTGAGATATAGAATGCTGAGATTTCAGTCATCAGCAGTAGAATTCCAGTCAGGAAACATTGCCTAGAGGGCTTGGAGACATAAGGCTAAATGACTAAAGAGAAAAGTTCTCTTAGAGCGAATGTGCTTCCTGATTTCCTAGGAAACTCCCTTTATCAACCTCCATGGTTAGCAGCTGTCACCTTGACTATCTTCCCCAAACCTCCACCTCATCCATGCCCTGTTTCCATTAATAGTTGACACAAGTTTGTGGAGAAAATAGAAGCCATCAGGTATAAACTCCCATAGTTTCTTTGTTCTTTGTTCTGACTCTGTTCATCTTCATCTTCCCTCTTGACTCGGGTTGGAAAGACTAAAGCCACCCTACCCATGTCCTCTTGATCTGCTCTCCCTTCGGTCCTCAAACTACAACATCCACTCTCCTGAAACTGACTAGCCACTGTCACCACTGATCTTAAAGTTGCAAAAGCCAATGGCTATTCTTTAGATCTTTTATTTTTGTAACTTTTCACATGATTGATCGTATTCTCATTTTCAGAAGGTCTCTTTTGTGTTGGATTTCATGGAACTATTTTCTTCGAATTCACTTACCTATTACTTTTGATTAATCCTTTTTCATTTTTTTTCTTCCTTGGACTGACTTTAAATCTCAGTATATTCAGCAATTTATTAATTATAAGGGAGAATGAATAACTTCAGTGGAGAAGCCTAGCAGATACCAACTTAATTAAGTGATCAAAGTGAACATAAGTAATGAGACAAATCAAGATTCTGTTCCCCTTGAGAGGAAACAATGAGAAGAACACAGCATCTCCTGTGACATTCATGTCAAAGATGTATAACCCGTTTCATGAGAAACATCAGAAAAATCTAAATTGAGGGTTGTTTACGAAATAAATGGCTTATAATCTTCAGAAATGTTGAGGTCCTAAGAGTCAAGGAAAGACTGAGTAACTTTTCCAGACTGAAAGAGATAGGTGAGACATGACAGCTAAATGCCCTGTGTGATTCTGAACTGTATTCATCTGATCTATAGGACATTATGAGGACTGTTGGCAGAACTTGAAGGGGATTCTGAGGATTATTAGTGATGTATCAGTGTTGATGTCCCGATTTTTTCTGGTTATACAGGGGAATGTGTTTGTCAGATACACATAGTAAGGTTTTCTGGGATGATGGAGCATCAGGCCCGCAACTTACTCTAAAATCTTTCAAGGCAAAAGTTCTTTATATTTGCAACGTCTCTATAAGTTTCTGGGCTTTTTCCAAATTAAAAATAATTATATAAAAATTATAACCTGTGGTTTGGATCAGGGCATCTAGGTCTAAAAACAGAGTAGAAGAGGTTGATGAGTACTGTGGGGCATATAGGATGGGGCAAGGTTGCTTAAACGGACTGTAATCTCGGATGGATCCCAAGTCCTTGAGTTGTAATAATTATACACTGAGAAAAATACTGAAGGAATCTTAGTGACCTTACACCCAACCATTGAGAATCAACAGAAAATCAAAGAGAAAGAAAAGAAAGAAACTCAGACAAAGCATGATCACACAAGAATGCCAGAAATGAGAATTTATTTTTCACTGGCAATGACTAGAAATGGGCATCTCTATCTCTGTCTCCTCTCTGTATCTATCCCTATCTCTCTCTGTCTATCTATTTCTTTTCCCCCAGCTTGTTATTATTTGATGAAATCTGATGTTAAAAAGACTCTTTAGTGGGTATGTAAAACCACATTCTTGAACTTGAAGATTTGGCTGGTCATCCAGTTACAGTTTAGGCGTCTAAGAGGATATTCTTCTTTTTGGATTTTAGCAGGTCATGAGTCACTTAAACATGTCCCCTAAGGGGGCCCCAAAAAAGACAGTCTCCCATCTGACCTTGTCCACCATAGCAAGTCTTTCAAAATGGCACCTCCCCAGGGACTGCTCCTGTTCTCATCCGTCATGCAGGACTTACCCTTGTTTTATAGAGGGTGGCCTGTAGCCTCCTTGCCTTCTCAAGACAACTTTTTACTTAAAAATAGAGTGCAGCCTTCTTGTATCATATACGGCCTTAGGTCATGTTGGCGCATTTCTGCTGAATGGATGTCTGCACGTGCACATTTATGTGTATTCAGCTATCGTGTATCTATGTATTTAAATTTCCCAACTGAAAAATGGTCATAATAAAAAAAAATTTAATGGAAAGCAACAGACAAAAATAAAACAACCAAATCATTTGAAATCCCATCCAGAGAAAACCATTGTGGCACTTTGTTGTGCATTCTTGAAGACTTTTTTCCTGGGCAAATATATATGTACATATATATGTATGTGTGTATATGTATATTTATGTGTTAACAAAATAAGATCATACCAAAGTACTCCTCTGTCACCTGCCTTTTTTTCACTGAATAATCTTTTGCAATTATCTTCCCATTTCGATAATTATAGACCTATAAATTTTTTTGTTTCCCTAGTATTTCATTGTGCAACATTCCACACCATTAAATACTTATAGTATTCTCAGTTTTTGTTATTGTAAACTTCAGTTCAGTAGATATCCTTATACATATACATTTGTGCATTTGTTTAATTATTTTCTTTGGATAAATTCCTACAAGTGGGCTTTCTGAGTCAATGGTTTGGGGATGCTTTTGATATTTATTAACAGACAGCATTCCAGAAAGGTTGTACCAATGTACATGCCTGCCAGCAGTGTTATGACAATTGTTTTGAGGCATAATTTATACAGAGTAAAGTGCACAGACCTGAAATGTATTGCTCAATGGATTTTTACAAATGTATGTATTTGTGTTAACTAACATTCAGACCAAGATGTAGAACATCCCCATTACCCTAGAAAGTTCCCCCTTGAAATAATCACTATTCTGAGTTTTGCTATCCTAGTTAGCTTTGTTCTTGAACTTGATATAAATGGAATTCTATAATACATACTTTTGTGTATCTGGATTCTTTTGCTAAACATAATATTTTGGAGATTTATTTCTATTTTTGTTTATATCAGTGTAGTAGCACCCTTTATTCATAGGAGACTTTTAGTGGATGCCTGAAACCACAGGTAGTACTAAACCCCTATATATTCTGTGTTTTTTCTTATATATACATACATATGATAAAGTTTAATTTCTAAATTAGGTACTGTAAGAGATTATCAACAAGAACCAATAACATAATAGAACAATTATAATAACATACTATAATAAAAGTTATGTGAATGTGGTCTGCTTCAAGATATCTTATTGTATAGTATTTACTCTTCTTGTGATGATCTGAGATGATAAAATGCCTGCAAGATGAAGTGAGGTGAATTGTGCAGGCTTTGTGACTCCCTGTTAGGCTACTATTGACCTTCTGAAAATATGTCAGGAGGAACATCATCTGCTTCCAGACCATGGTTTACCCAGCATAACTGAAACTGTGGAAAGTAAAACTTAGGATAAGGGGGATTCTTGCATTCCCTCTTTTAAAAAAAATTCTAGGTATATTTCACTATATAATGGTACTGTACACATTTTTAATCCATTCTCCTGCTGATGGGTATTTGTGTTGTTTCAAGTTTGAGGCTATTTTGAGAAGTTGTGGTGAATATGCTTTACATATCTTTTTTGTGAATATATTCATTCATTTCTACTGGGTGTATATTAAATAGTGGAATTGCTGGGCCATCAGATTGGGATATATTTAGCTTTATTAGAGCTACTGCTAAACAGTTTTTTATAGTTATTGAGGCAATTTACATTCTCATCAGCAGTGTATTAAACGTTCTAGTTGCTCTCCATCCTCCTCAGTACCTGAAAGTCCTTTTCTGGTCTTCTCTGGCCATCGCCGTTAAATATATGATGAGAAGCATTTATCTCCTCTCTATCTTGGTTTATACGCTTAACCCAGCTCTTAACTAAACTCATTCATTCATTAATTCTTATATTTAGCTAATAAATATTTATGAAGCAATTTTTATATGTCTGGTACTGTATTAAGCCTTGTGGATACAACAAGTAAGAATAAGCTCTTAAGAAATGTATAGCCTAACAGAAAAGACAGATATAAGCACCTAATTAAATAGATGATGAATGGCATAGCATAAGCATGTACTTGCACAGAAGCACGTGGTCACGCAGAGAAAGATTAACTAATATCAAGGAGTGAGAGAGAGGGGATGGCAAATGAGAGCCTGAGGTTCCAGAAAAGAAAGGCTAGTCATAGCTGTTATTGAACACGCAGTATTCTAGATACTGTGCCACGTGCTTTCTGTGTCTTCCCCTAGTTAGTCTCCGGGGTAGGTTATATTCTTACTATGCTCCTTCTAGGAGTCCACTGTGGCATGGGGAAGTTAAGTAACGTGTCCACAGCCACACAACTACCAAGTGAGGAAGCTGGGATTTGAACCCAGGAAGACCGACTCTAGAGCAAACTCTAGACCCCTGCCTAGGAGGTGTGTAGCGGGAGGGTCTTGGGAAGGCATTCTAGGCAGTGAACGCAGCTGTACACAGGCAGGAAGATAGGATACAGTCTAGCAAATTTGGGAAACCTCCAGCAAGAGGCCCGAGGGTACATGGTAATCGGAGCAAGAAGAGATTGGAGAGGAAAGCTGGCAGGGGCCAGATCTGGGGAGAAGGGAAGCTAGCATTTGTGCGATGGCTTTTCACTGGGGGTCGCCTCTCCCTCCGCCCCGTCACCAAACTCCAAACAATACTTAAAATGTTTCATCACGTCGTCGAATGAGACATTTGGGCACACTTGCCAAACAACTGAGCATTCCAGTTTCCTCGAATGGAGTGGAAAGAATTACTTGAAAGTGTGCGAGCAGACCCTGGTTTCACGCGCCGGCACCCTTGCCCGGTGCATTCTGTTTAATGCACCCATCTGCTGGTGAGGCGGTGGCTTTCAGATGAGCTGAGGTCAGTGTTCCTGAGCCCTCGGAAAGGGACCAGTCATGAAAGGATAAAGCCCACGCAAAGGCTCGGATGTGTAGTGCAGTGGGCGACGCCAGATTCTGCTAAAATAGGAATAAGTTAAAACACGCACACTGTGAAGCATTTGTCTGGTTAAATAATTTAACAGGTCTCGCCTTCCTGCTTCAGTCAGTTTGAACAGAAATGCTTCTCTTGGGGCTTCTCCTTGTGAACATCATCAGACTAATCATGTGGAAGCCTGCCTGGTGCCAGTTGGATTGGGGGAGAGAGAGTGGGTGCCTGGTGGTCCTGGTGATGATGGGAAAGGAGGCAAGGCAAAGTATACCTTTGGGGAAAATGCAAACTTTTCTTGCCCGCGGAGTGTGTGTGTTAGTATTCAGAGACTGTTGGCCCATTGTTTGCGACTCCAGCTTTCTCAGCAGAATGCGTGGCAGATGGCTTACATTTGCATTAGCCTTCTGGAGAAGGAATTCGCTACCAACAACAGAAGCTGCAGCTTTTCTTTTCAGAATTTACAACAAATTGGCCAGAATGGCAATTTAAAAAAAAACATTAGCATCACTATTTCCACATTCCCTTTCTGAATAGGGTAAATGATTCCCTCTCCAACTGTGTCATTTGCACTCCCCCCCCCAAATGTTTATTAAAATGATTTAGGTATTTCATTATGCAAAATGACTTTTATAAAAAGACCTTTCTTTTTGCCCCACAGTCACACATAATTTCTTTTGTCACTTGTTATAGAGTGGAGTTATGTGAAGCTAGGACATATTATTTGTTCTAGTCTGTATTGGATAATTTATTACATTAAGAAACCAATAATTTTCAAATATAATCAGATTTAAGTTTTTAATAAGATTCATCTTCCCATTCACACTTGCTTAATTTAAGGATATTAAATCTGCTCAGGAACGAGCTGCCTCTCAAAGCCTTGTGTGCCCATTAAAGGGCTTTATTCCTGATGTGTTAATAGGATTTAATTACATTACCGTCTTCATGCAGAGTCACAGTGCAATAGTTAACCGTGATAAGCCAAGCAAACAACCGCCTGAAAAGGAAGTGGTGCATGGTGGTTGGTTTATCGGCTTAGAAAATCAAGACGATTATTATTTTAAAATTGATGGTTGCATGCATTTGCATCATGTTTGGTTCAAATGGTGGAGAGAACAAACTTTCTTTTCCTTTAAAAAGAAAATCACTTAAAAGGCCACCCACATAAAAGGTGAACAATAAACACTTAACAGAAACTACTTAATTGCCATTTATCTTTTGAATTGCAATGAGATTTTTACTATCTACTATAAAGAGATTGGTTTCAACAGTTTATCCTGCTATTCTTTTGTCTTTTTGACAATCACATCCATGATTTGGGGTTCAGAATAATAGCTGTGTTCATTGTTAAAAAGTAATGATTTTAAAATTGCTCTTTTATCCTGTCCTAAACTTTTTTTTTTTTTCTGTTCCTGACCTTGCCCCAGCACCAATTCCTGGGTCCCCCAGTTAGTTTAATGACAGATCACAGAGCTTGGGGATTCTATGGCCTGACAAGAGAAGGCGCCTGGATACATCCCTCAGTAAATCTTGTCAATTTCTCCATCAAGATCATTTGCATTGATTGGAAGTGTTGACTTCTGTGAATTTCCGTTTCGTGTGAACTTGACAGAACTCAGTACTTTTTGCTCGTCACAGATGCCTGTGAAATAGAAGAATGATTTTTAGAGCATTCCAATGAATGAAAAAGAAAAAAAAAGAGAAAGAACCTGGCAATATGTTATCTGGTTGAACTTTTCACTTCCAAAGTGATTGACAATTTCTGCACATTTTCATGAGACATCACAGACCTGGCAAACAAAATTTGAGATGGTATACAGTCTTGTTTTACTCTATTAAAAGTTGTTATGGAGATAGGGGGGAAAAGTATGAAAAGGCACCAGAGCTAATTTCTTTTTTAAGTTTATTCATTCTTGAGAGCAAGAGAGACAGAGTGGGGGGGGGGGGGCAGAGAGAGAGGAAGACACAGAATCCGAAGCAGGCTCCAGGCTCTGAGCTGTGGGCACAGAGCCCGACACGTGGCTCAAACTTAGGAACCATGAGATCATGACCTGAGCCGAAATCGGACGCTTACCCAACTGAGCCACTCAGGCACCCCTGCACCAGAGCTAATGTTTTTTAAAAGTCACTTTCTACCTTGGTCTGTCAGGATGATATTTCTGATGCCACTTTTTTCCTGAGCTATGTTGGTGGGAGGTGGAGAGAATGGGAAGAGAGCTCTGCCCACGCCATTGTTCAGCTTCTCTCCGAGCCATCCACTTTGATCTCTTCCATGTATCGGGATTTTGTATACATTTTTAAAGAAGCTCCACTTTTCAAAAAAAAGTTTGAAAATCAAAGAACACTACTTTCTGTTCATCCCTCAGCTCACTTATTTAACGTTCCTTAAATTGTCAATTACTGCATGTTCCTGCCATGTTCTTCTCAGACATTGTGGTCCACCGTGGGAATACAACAGTGAGTGAGAAATCTCCTTATCTTCAAATATATCTAACTACATTATAACCAAGCTGGAGAGATAGCAAATATGAATGCAGAATACTGTAATATTCCTAACTAAACGAACTATAGTTTCTGCCATTCTAGCAGATCTTAATAGTACTTCATAAAATATTAATGTACTTTATTTACATAGTTAATTATATACACAGTTAATATTATCTCAGAGTTCACACTTAATGAATCTAACTTGAATGAATCCATAAGAGGACAATGAACAGCTGTGCACACTCCTATAGCTTTCGGAAACCATAAGCAGATACTGCCAAAAGGCTCTGTGACTTGGTGGTTACTGAGAGGCAACCAAATAGAAGACTATGTTAATCATAATTACGATTTTAAAAATTAGGCCACACAGAACAAAGGGCATGTGGAGTAGGAGGCCGGCGTACAAGTTCAGGGCTGAGCAGCACCTTTTTCCTTCGCTGTGTTCCTCCATGTTGATTACAGCCCTACAGTTATTAACATCTCATGTATCTGAATGCTTACCCTCCAGCGTCTTGCCCCAAGCTTTCAATCATTGTTTTCTTTCTTCTGTTCATCTTCATCTCCCTGGAGCTTCCTTTTAGTGTTGTAGTTCCCCCCGCTACTCCTCTAACGTTCAAGTAGCGTCTCTTCTGAGATTCTCGTAGAGCACACATGCGCATGCGCTCTCTCACACACATACGTAGTTGCACAACGGTAAAGAGGTAAAGAGAGGCCGCGTCCTATGTGGCCAGTGAAAAGTTGTTTGGTGTGGTTGAAGTGCAGGCGCAGTAGGGGGAGAAAAGGGTGGGGGATTGCCAGGGGCTAGCGCTGGTGGTGGTGACACAGGTGCACTGGCCTGCAGGTGGAAGAGAATTCTGGATTCAGAGTTTGGCAACAGGAGCTACAGCTGTACCTTGATTTTCAGAATAGTCATAGCTCTGGAAAAGTAAAGTGAATTTCTAAATCTCTTTAAATTGTTTTCGTATTAAAATTATTAGAGTCCTTTCTTTGGAGAAAAATTTGGTCTTAATGTATTGTAAAATGATACTTAAAGCCTATTGATGTCTACTTGTCCTTTTCTTCTTTAAGGCCCAGTTCTATGTGAATCTCCACATTTTCCCAGTGTGTTTTACTTCCTCTGAAGTTTTGTGGTACTAGTCAGATGCCACCTTTGTAATCTATTTTTTAAAATACTATTGAAAAAGTTATCAAAAACCTGTATATTAGACTATAAGGATAACCACATGTCCTCTCTCGGTTTATTTCCTTTTCTGGGAGAGGGTACTGTTCATTGACTTTGTTGTCTATCAATAATTAAGGGCTCGAACTATGTGAAGTTATACATTGACTTGTGGGTTTGTAGGTAGATGGTTTGCTAGAAATCATCTTTGTTAAGCAGATAAGGTAACCGTAAAGGTTTTGGTTTGGTGCCTTACAGGGCACTAACCAGTTCCGTATCTCATTAACAAACTGTTTTAACAGACTTTTATTAAATTTCCAATGCTCTTTGAGTCAGTTTACCAACTTACTGTTTTCCTCATTCACTCATGAGCTCGTTACATCCTTTCACGTGCATTCATTCTGTTTTGTAGGAGAGTCATGTTTTCAGCTTTTTGGGCGAATAGTATACTTTGATAATATAATCATAAATACTTTATAGGCTTTAAAAGACTAAAATACCAGAACTTGTATATTGTCAATGCCATCAGAGCTGGTTTACGAGTCATTTCACATGACAGCTTTGACTCATTTCAGTCTAAAATCATACTTTATGGCTGGATCGTCCTCCTTGGTTAGTAGATATCTTTGTATAGTATTCGTTTGTTTTTTTTTACCTCTTAAATCCAAACCTTTCAAAAGGATGGGTGGGAATTTGTTATCACTGAGGATACATGGGAAAACAGCAGTGATATAGGATCTGCTGGAAGTTATAAAATAGGACTATCTTAAATGCTTTTCTTTAAAGGTGGCATTTGGGAATACATCTACAGCTTTCCAGCCAACTACTCAGGGTTTAGTTCAATTCAACTAACTTTTATTGGGCATTTACTCTGGACCAGGCACTGTGAATGGGCCCTGGGGTATAAAGATGAATGGGTTGTAGCTGTGGGCTTCACATATTTATAGCAGAACGTGATGAGAACAACAGTGTATATATATATCCAAGTTCCATTACAGAGGAGAGAATTGGTTCCATCTCTAGGTATTAAGGAGTGACATTTGGATTTCTTTCCAGGATAAACTGGTGTTCCTCCAGCTGACATGTTTGGGGGAAGCAAATGTTCAAGTACAGTATTAAGGAGCTTGGCATTTTTGGAATTGGATGTGGTTTAGCATGACCGGAGCTTCAAGTTCAGTGTGGAGAGATGAGAGAGAAGAGGCATGGAGTGAGAAGGAGTTGGCCCACTGAGGACCTGTGGAGGTCTTTAAACAATGTATTGTCCCCTGTTGTTGCTCTAACAAATCTCCATGAATTTAGTGGCTTAAAGCACTAAATATATTCTCTTACAGCCTGGGGGTAAGAACTCTAAACTCTGCTGGCAGACCACCTCATTCCTTCTGGAGGCTCGAGGGAAGAATCTGTCTCCTTGCCTTTTCCAGCTTCTAGAGGCTGCCTGCATCCCTGGGCTGGTGTGCTACCCTCCACCCCCATCATTCCAATGCCTGGTTCTGTTGTCAAGTTACCTTCTCTGACTCTGACCCTCCTGCTTCCCTCTTCTAATAACCCTTGTGATTACCTTGGGCCCAACTGGGTAATTCAGGATAATAATCTTCCCATCTCAAGATCCTTAACTTAATCACATCTGTAAAGTCCCTTTTGACTTGTGAAGTTACTATTCACAGGTTTCAGAGATTGGGATGCAGACATCTTTGTGAGGTCACTACTCAGCCTGCCACGAGCATTGTATCATTTTGGGAAAACCATTTGAAGATTATGAACAGATGATGTACTGATAGAAGTGGTTCTCAAATTTTAGCGTGCAGGAGAATCAACTGGGGTGTTTATTAAAAGTGCAGGTGGTTCTCATTCAGTATCTCTGGGGTGAGTCTGGGAGCTGCAGTCTGAACAGGCATCCAGATGATTCTGATGCAAATGGTTTCAGAATTACTCCTTGGGAGATGCTATTCTGATGTATGGACAGATAACAGACTAGAGAGGAAAAGGACAGCAAGACCTGTGGATAGACTAATGCAGTAGCACACAGTAGAGGGTGAATACATTGTTAATGATTAACAAAAACCTTTCCAAACAAACCTCTGGGACACAGTATAGTATGTCCATTAGGTGCAAATGCAATGATGGACTTAGATCTAGTTCTATCACACCTGTCACTGTGGCAAGTTACTTCATTTTTTAAGTCTCAATTTCTTTACCTGAAAATGGAAATAATAACTCTTATATGGTGGATTTGAGGATTAAATATGTGTCAGAAAAGCACTTGGCTCAGTGCCTGGCAAATAGTAAGCACTCATGAATAATGACTATTGTTGGAAGTATCATTATATCTAAAGGATGGATGTTATTTCTTAGTAAAATGCTCAATTTAATTCTAAAATGAATGCAGACTATCTGTGGGTTATTCGTCTGTTACAACCTTATCCAAAGTTCTATGGAAAACAACAACAACAACAACAACAACAACAACAACAAAACCAGGAAGAGGCCCTTCTGAACACAGAGTCAGCCCATCTTGCTTTTAAATTTATGAGCCATTCCTCAGGACATGTTCCTCTTTGGTTCTACAGATGCTGTTTTCTAGCACTTTGTGGGCCCGGAGGTAATGATCAGTCTAAAGCAGAGGATGTAGAAACAGCAGAGGCAAAACATCAAATGCAACAGAGATTGAGGAGCCCTTAGGAGAGACCACTTGTTAGAACACACATGTGGAAATAATGGAAAATTCCACCTGTCAAAATATTGGAAGCAAGGAAATTTGATAAAATAGGACTCTGGGTTCAGAAACTCCTCTACTTATAAACTTGTAGAGAATGTTAGGACCTTTCGGAGAAGTGAAAACACAATTTATCTCAGAAGGAAAGATGGCCAGCTTTGCCAGCCAGGTGATTTTACCAGTCACACATAGGCACTACAAAGATGGGAAGCAGAGTGTTCCTCTGTGTTTATGAATACGTGGATTTAGGAATAAGATTTTCAGCACTAACCTGTGACCAGGTAGAGGAGCTTCTGTTTCTTGATTCCAACGGAGTCCCCGTTTTATTAATTTAGTGATGAAAAATTCCCCTGAAGAGAGTTTCTGTATAATGAAGTAAATACATGTGCCTGCTGAAGAAGGGTGGGGAGCTCAGATTGTGTCGGGGGATGGGAGCAAAGTGAAACCCCTGGCGGCAGATGGTATCCCCCCCCCCACCCCTTCTCTTCATTCCTGCAGTCAACCCTACAGATGATGAATACTGGACATCACTGTGGCAGAATGGATAAGAATGGAAAAGTGCAAGAAAACCGTATAGGTGTGTGCACTCAGATTAGGCTAATGTTGGTAGAACATTATTTGTTAGAAGAGCAAAGCCATCACCTACACGGAAGTCCAAGGGACTGTTTAACTTATTTAACATAAGAAATTGCTTTCAGGTGTGAACCACCTGTTAACATTTGAATAATCGCTATACAATGACTATTGACAATTATGCTTAGCTCTTTAAAGTTAGTCCTTAAAGGGCCAGTACTTGCCAATTTTTGTTAATGTAGTTACAAGACTGCATTTTGAACTATATTAAAACCGTATGTTTGGGAAAATATTCACACAGTTCCATTTGAAATAGTGTGGTTGTACTGAATTATCCCATTTTACAGGTGAAGAAATTGAAGAACTGATAATTAGCCTGCTCAAGATCCTATTGTAAGTTTGAGACTAGTAGAACCCTAGACAGGGAAAGGGAGACAATCCAAATACCATTTTCTAACAGTGAGCACATCAGAACTTTAGCAGTGAATATCCATGAGTTAGCATCTTTAAACCATAGCAGAAAAGTGGCTTTACCTGTCTTTTTTAATTAAAAAAAAATTTTTTTTAACGTTTATTTTTGAGAGAGAGAGAGAGAGACAGAGCGTGAGCAGGACAGGGGCAGAGAGAGAGAGAGGGAGACACAGAATCCGAAGCAGGCTCCAGGCTCTGAGCTGTCAGCACAGAGCCCGATGCGGGGCTGGAACCCATGAACCATGAGATCATGACCTGACCCGAAGTCGGACACTTAATCAGCTGAGCCACCCAGGCGCCCTACCTGTCTTTAGTTAACCAGTAAATGCTCCTGAAAGACTTTAAGATACATTTATGGTATTGAGCTTAGGCAAGAAATCCAGAAAGAGAACATTCAGCAAGATGTATCCTCAGTGAAAGGAGGGCACATGTCAGTTTGGCAAATTTTGAACAGCTGGTTCATTGAGATTTCTGTTTCTGGTGAACGGAATATCTCCTCTCTCTTCTTTCTCTTTAACCAACCTCCTCTCTCTACTGCTGATGTTGCTTTTTGATATTTCTCTGTTCATTTACACCTCACCACAGGGCAGAGAGGGAAGATAGGTGGGAATCAGTATGGGTCATGGGTTAAACCTCTAATTACAGTTCTTAAGGGGACTGGAGGAAGGAGGGTAAAACAAGGCGTGGGAGTTATTTGTTGTTCTGTGTCCCTCCTCCCGTCCCTGGTGCCATCCATCAAGTTGTTCAGACAAGGCCTCTGGAAGTGTAGCAGAGCTGAGTTGAAATGTAAGTCAGACAAAGATGAGGTGTCTCTTTTCTGCTTAAAAATATTTTCCACTGGAACACTGAATTCACATTGCAAAGAAAAAAGCAAAATGTTTTAAACAGACATAGTAATATTGTTTTATCTTGGCAAATGTTCTAGTGCGTGTATATGCACACACTTGTAACATGTTCTCTGAATATATTTTTGGTGATTTATGGGAACAGATGGAGATGTGATCCATGTCGTGTTTTGTTTGGATAAATTGGTGTTAAGACTTCAGTTTTGGCCATCACTGCCCAGCACTGCTTTTCTCCCTAATTAAAACTTAGACGGCAGTCAAGAATTAGATGAACGATATTTTTCCTTGTAGAACTGGAGATACCTGCTGATCTTGACTTCGGTGAAGTCTTGCCTGCTTTTATCATTTTCCATGGACAGATGATGCCGAACGAAGTTAGTTAACCGTTTTAGTTGTTTGACAATACTGTTTGGAGGAGTTTGATGAGAAAAACAACAAATTCCTGATTGTCTAAAATGCCTAGAAAATAGCTCTGTCTTCTTCCCATCCTCTGTCCCCTCCCTCCTTCCATTCCTTCTTTCCACAGACATTTGTTAAGTACCTACTAAATGCCAAGCATATGTACTATGCACTGCTGATGCAGTCATAAATAAGATAAATACGGTTTCTGCCACCCTGGCATTTGCAGAAATTAATTATTTTAAGTGCATAAGTAATTAGTTGAATGGAATTATGATACATGTTATCAGGAAAGTTTGGGGTGCTGGGGGGAATATAAGACAGCAGAGCAGGGGCCTCCTCTCTGGTCTTGGGGAGTCCTGAGAGATTTATGATGTCACAAAGGAAGTGACATTTAATCCGGGCCTTAGGGGAACCCGGGTGAGGGGCTGGGCCGGGTGGCCTGACAGGTTGTGTGCAAAGAAGAGCGGTCCAGGGATAAAGGATGGCTGGCGTACTCAGTCTCTGAGGTGGGGGAAAGCTTGGCTCGTCCAAGGACTGGCAATGGCATGAAGACAGCGAGCGGGAGAGGAGTGGCTGTTTGGACCGGGTGGTCGGATGGCCCCCATCACGGCGGCTCTCTGCCCCAGTGCTGTGCAGGCCTAGAGGATCTCAGGAGCGCTGGGGAGTCTCATGCAACAGTGACGGCACCAGCATGCTGCTCTTCAGGGCTGGACCTGCTTCCGTGTGGAGAATGAATTAGGGGACGGGCAGGAGAAGATTTAGGGTACCAGACAGGAGGCTCTTTAACTGCAGAGGGTGAGAGGTAACTGGCCGAGACAGGCAGTGGTGGAGGTGGATAAAAAGTGGGTGACTGTATTCAAAATCCGGCTGGGCCCTGTGATTGCTCAGGTGGGTGGGTGAGGCCAAGTGGCCGCCCAGGATGACTCCAGCCTTTGTCCAGCGTCCTGTCTTTGGACCGGAATGAGCGCAGCGAACATCCCTTTCATCGTCTTAGGTTTTACCTGCCTTCCTCTTTGTGGAAGTAAGGAGTGGGGTGCCTTGCAGGTCTTCAGACAACTCTCTGTCCTGGCCACCTTCCTTGCTTTCACGGAGAGGGGACAGATGCCATCACGGCCTCTTCATCTGGGGTTTCAAGTCATCACTGGTCAGCTTCCTTGGCATCAGCTCCTCTGTCACTTCCTTTCTCCTCTACCAGCCTTTTCCTTCTATGTCCCCGTCTTCAGCCTGGAGGCATCTGTTACTTAGCTCCTTAATTTGGGTCATTTAAGTTATGAATCTTCCAGGGGTCACACATGCGTCTTTGAGTCAGGCCCTTAGATTTCCTTCCTCCCCTTTGTCTATGTCCTCCCCACAGGGACACGTCTTGCCTCCAAAAGAGCGTATGCCTGTATCTCACATCAGGCCACAGTCATGGCCTTTCTCTGCAAAGTAGTGTGCAAAACACTCTTGTCAATCAAATCTTTTAGAAATATATGTTTCTGAGGTATCCTTGTAAGGAATCATTTTGTAAAACGAATAATCCTTCTGTCCTAATCGCTGGATTTCCCACTCTGCCCTGCCTCTTCCTCCGTCTTGAGTGTGAAGGCTCTGTGCTCCACGCTGGGCTGTGTGGAAGAAACGTTCACGGTCTGTGTCCACAAGAAGCTGAGGGTCTCATGCTGGCTTCTGCAGGGCAGTCCCTCCATATCCTGCACACCTGCATCAGTAAGCTTGGCCCAGCGTCAGACGCATCAGGACAGGCACCGTCGCCGGCAGCTGACGGTGGCATGCTTGAGAGCTTGGGGTTGGCAGAGAATAAAGATGGTGACGGAATGAGAAAGGAGGGAAAGAGTGGATGGCAGACTTTAAGACACACGTGAGACGCCTGCAGGGAAGTCCCAGAACTATCTGGGGGGACTTTGAGGAGTAAGTAAGAGTGGGCGGGGGCCAAGTCAGAGGGATACTGTTTGCTGACTGCTACCACCCAATTGTATCGCCTGGCTGATGAGTCCAGGGAACATGGTTTGTGGAAGGTGAAATTACCAATGGAAGAATAGTAAGCGCAGGTTACATTATTGACTTGAATCTTTTCAGGGCGGTGCCCTGCAAGTGGGATTCTGAGTTAAATGTGGATTCTGACTCAGTAGAGCTGGTATTGTTTGGGGCCGGGGTATTATAATGCTGCATCTGATGAGCTGCTGGTCCTGGGGCCTCACTTTGAGTAGCAAGGCTCTCTAAGTTAAAGAATATAAATTGTGGGGCGCCTGGGTGGCGCAGTCGGTTAAGCGTCCGGCTTCAGCCAGGTCACAATCTCACGGTCCGTGAGTTCGAGCCCCGCGTCAGGCTCTGGGCTGATGGCTCGGAGCCTGGAGCCTATTTCCGATTCTGTGTCTCCCTCTCTCTCTGTCCCTCCCCCGTTCATGCTCTGTCTCTCTCTGTCCCAAAAATAAATAAAAACGTTGAAAAAAAAAATTAAAAAAAAAAAATAAAAAAAAAATTAAAAAAAAAGAATATAAATTGTATGTAGGGAGACTTGGTGGAAATCTTTGATCAGAAGCCTGGGATGGCAGAAACGTCCAAGAGATTGTTTCTCAACTTGTAGTGCTCTAGGATACCAGAAGTGTGTAGCTTGGGAGTCAGTCTGGTCTGAACTTTAGCACTGGCATTCAGTACTGTGTGACCTTTGTGAGTTATCTAACCTTGTATGGTCTTGGTCCCATCATCTGTAAAATAGAAACCTCATAATGGTGCTTATTTCATAGGGGTTGTTGGTTACATTACTTAGTTGGAAGAATCTGGGTTAAATAAAGTAAAGCTGGTATCCTTACTGCAGGACTTATCAGAACCTTTAATGTGCAAAAGTGATGCTCCAAGAAGGAGATATAAGTGGTGTTTCCCAAACTGGCTTGACCATTGAACTTCTGATTTCCTTGGAGCCTTTCGTGGGCCTCTGGAACTTCTCTTTTAGGAGAATTGATCTGGTGGCAGACAGAAAGATGAGTTCATTTGGGAAAGACTGTGGCTGGGGAATTCTCCAGGACCTGAGTCTGGCAAGAAGGGGGGCAGCAGAATGTCCAGGTGTTGAGTCACTGAGGCAGTGGTGTGGGGTAGAGAGGAAGGAGTGGTCAGAAAAAAACACTCTGAGGTTGACTCAGGCTGGAGACTTGTTAGACATGAGGCTTAGAGGGAAGGAGAAGTCATGTAAGATTCTTTCCCACCTAGAGAGAAACAGAAGGCCAGGGGAGAGTGCCATGTGTTTAATTTTCCATCCTGATTTAAATTCTGCTGCTTCTTGCCCACAAACTAACAGCATGCCTCTTGAGTCTCTAGGGCATTTTACAGTAAAGCCACATATTTTCTGAAGCTGGGTCAAGATTGAGCATATGAAATTCCTCAAGTGTGAAATTCTACTTAACCCCATTAATGCTTATAACCCTGAGTAGGTATTGTTTATAATTCACTTCTAGTTAACCAGTGGGTATTTACGTTTGCCAAATCTTTGCAGTTTCATCTCAAACTGCTTTATTTTAGGGGAGGAGATTTGCCTTCCTGTCAAAAAGCTGAGAAGAACCAGCCTCCCCCTCCTACTCCTACGGTTTGCACATTTGTCTATAACTCGTGTGTGTGTGTGTGTGCACTTGCGAGCATGTGTGTGTGTGTGTGTGTGTAATAGTACTCTGAATTTCATAATACTTAGGATAGTCACACCTTCATTGATAAGAGCCTCTACAGTTTACCAAAGGTTTTGACATAACGATCTCATTTTATTCTGACAAACCATGAAATGGGTATTATTTAGCATATCTGTTATTTTCCCTTACGAGGTGAAGGAAAGTGGGAATGGTATACAGTTTCATAGGCCGATCTATAGATACTTTCCTTCCCCTGGGAATTTTCTCCAGCTTTTATATAGAGCTTTCATACACGGTTGGTACTGAAAATACTAAAGCAATTACTTGAATTACAAGGATAAACCCATTTACGTGTAAGTGCAGTTACTGAACCGTGCTCCCAGTGTAAAGAGCCTGGTTGAAATGCAGCTGGAATCACGTTAGCTCCCTCGTTCCTGCTCCCCAGTAAACCTGCTACCGTGGCTTCATTGAAACACACCCCCCACCACACATACGAACACATGCTGATAATAAACTCACATGAGTCAGTGTTCACTTTAGGTTTAAAAATTTTTCAATGGCCTTTGACTTTCTCTAAAGTAATAACTGTAGTTAATATTTTAGAATCACTTGATAAAAGTCCAAGATATAAATCTTTTTGAGTGGCCATTCAAGAGCACTCCAGGATGAATGTGAAGCTCTGCATTTTCTGCAGATGGAGAACTCTGTTTTGGCCACCACCTAGATTTTAATTAGTGAAAGTCTCTCATCGCACTTTCAACACTGATTTAGAAATCAAGCTTTCAGATTCTGTTCAGCATTGATCAGTAAAAGCCACTGCTCGTGGCACATTTATTTTACTTTGTGTTGAATTCTCTGAACTCTTCTGTGAGGCTAGGATTTGTGCCTCGTTTTCAGAAAAAGAAACTGCGGCTCGGAGAGATGAAGCAACCAAGGAGGAGTGCATTTGCACCAACCCCACAGCCTGCATCTCCCACTAGCTGGTGGGGCTGACAAATGCTGTTTGAGATTTTTGTCTAGAGAGTTTAGGTTACCTAGAAACTCGGAAATATTGCAAAACATCCGATTTAACTTTTACTCTTTGTAGTCTGTCACTTCTTTTTGTCTTCTACAAAAGGGAAGGAGAAAACAAATCAAGGGTTGAATTGCTGATGATAATTTAATCTTTTAGTTTTAATGAAGAGCTTGGCTGTGGCTTTTGATCTGTAAACATAGTGGACAAATATACACATATAACAGCCAGGATGTGGAATTGAAAGAGACCGTGCCGGTTGAGCGGTCTAGGCGACTGCTGAGGTGCCCTGTCGAGGTCCCCCTTGAGGCTGATGAGCCCATCCCCCACTTTTCAGAATGGGCCTCTAATGCTTACAATGTTCCCTCCTCAGGAGAAGGGATGTGTCTGCCTCACCTGGATGTCTCTCCCTTCTCTCCAGGTTGGGGCCAATACCGAGTGTCTCACAAGCGACTAAAATCCTGGTTTGCCCAGGACTGTCGTAGTTTTAATGCTGACTGTCCCATGTTCCTGGAAACCCCGCAGTCCAAGGCAAACCAGGGTGACTGGTCAACCCCTTGTCCCAGAGGGCCCCCAAACTCTGTGGTGCGGTGAGTGGGCCAGAACTCCCGGTGGGACCAGGCTGAAGCTGATCTCTAGGCAAGACCCATCCTTATAAGAGTTTGCAGAACTTCTTCACCCTTAAGCCATGTGAGGTCACAGCGAGAAGATGGCAATCTATGAACCAGGAAGTGGCTTCCCACCAGATATTGAATCTGCTGGTGTCTTGACTTTCTGGCCTCCAGACATGTGAGATATAAATCTCGGGGTGCCTGGGTGGCTCGGTCTTAAGCGTCCAACTTGAGCTCAGGTCATGATCTCCCAGTTTGTGAGTTTGAGCCTTGCATTGGGCTCTGTGCTGACAGCTCAGAGCCTGGAGCCTGCTTCAGAATCTGTGTCTTCCCCTGTCTCTACCCGTCCCCCACTCGCACTCTCTCTTTTTCTTTCAAAAATAAATAAACAGTAAAAAAAATTTAAGGGGCGCCTGGGTGGCTCAGTCGGTTAAGTGTCCGACTTCAGCTCAG
This sequence comes from Puma concolor, assembly GCF_028749965.1. Lineage (NCBI taxonomy): Eukaryota > Metazoa > Chordata > Mammalia > Carnivora > Felidae > Puma > Puma concolor. The sequence goes on from NC_141674.1 coordinate 81,544,053, forward strand.
GTCATGATCTCACAGTCTGTGAGTTCGAACCCTGTGTCAGGCTCTGTGCTGACAGCTCACAGCCTGGAGCCTGCTTCCGATTCTGTGTCTCCCTCTCTCTCTGCCCCTTCCCTACTCATGCTCTGTCTCTCTCTGTCTCAAAAATAAATTTTAAAAAAAATTAAAAGAAATTAAAAAAAAAAAGAAATAAATGTCTGTTGTTTATAAGCCCCTAGTTTATGATATTTTTGTTATAGCAGCCCAAATAAGCTAAGACATATGTCAAACCAGTAACATTTTTATTTTAATTCTTCTCTGCTGATGCTCCGGTGTGAAGTGAGAGCTGAATGTATGTCTGTGTATATTTCCAAATCTGGCTCAGCTTTAAAATAATGTCTTTAAACCACAGTTCATGTTGAGGAGTGTTTCTGACTTGCAGAACGTAATGTGAAATCTCTGCATGTATGTGAGGGTGTGGTGTGCGTCTGTGTGTGTGCTCACACAGTGAGGCTCCTTTTGTCCTCCAAGTCCTGAAGATGAGCAGGGTAATTCTTAGCTCCAGAGAACAGAGGGCCTGCAAGCTAACACCATGCATTCAGACTCAGATCCTGGCCCTGCTGCATGATCCAGAGCTGCATGATCTTGGGGGAAGTTGCTTAACTTTTGGAACCTGTTGGCTCATCTGTGGAGCGGAACAGAATGTAGTTTTCGGGTTTGTTGGGAGGAATAAATATACTAACGCACAGTGCCTTGTTGACAGTGAGTACTCCATACATTGCTATTATCATTTTTCTCCTGGTATGATAGGTGACTCAATTAGTTTTAAGCCCGATTTTGGAGTATTTTACATAGATAACTTTAACAAGCACACGACTCCTTTTTCCACCTTATACTTACATAGGGCTTTTGTTTCTCAACAGGCCTTAAATGAGGTATCTCATCTGAAGTTGACGGCCACTCTGTAAGGTCAGCGGAAAGGCATTTCAATCCCCTTGGTCAAGGCTACAGAGGTGAGTCTGGAGTCCACATCTCCCACTCACTGGTATTGCTTCCTAACATAACACGGGCTTGTCTAAAACAAGGGATATTTCTTTTTCATCTGAGGACAACGAGTACAGCAATTTCTCAAGTTTTTCAGAACCTTCTGAACCCACATTAATCCACACTGTTCCTCTGAAAGGAACACAGGCAAAGAATACAGCCTCTCTTGTTCACAAGAATTGCCAGTGCTCTTTTTTTTTTTTTTAATTAAATGAGGGTGGATACCGTCAGTCACCCACCCTCTTTTTAATTTCCTATGTTCAATTTGATTAAGATGTGTTTCTTGAAGATATGTGCTATCTGGTTCTTGTTGTATAAAAAGTTTAATATCTTTCCCCCTTTTATTGGACTAGTAAGGCATTTGACATTAAAAATAATAGCTTTGAATTTTCCTGTTGCTGTCTGCATTCAGTAGGGGGAATATTAAGAATAGATGGGAAAATTCATTTAGTTCTTTCTCTGAAGGGTCCTTTCAAAGCATGATACTTAACATGATCTACTCTATAATCCACAGATGCACAGAATAAATAAAATAGAGTGATAACGTAAGTTCCTTAGTGTCTAATCCAGGAAATGAATGTCTGTTAAAGAAATATGGCTAGCAATCTTTTAAAAAGTCACTGGAAACTTATTTCTTCCCTGTGTGTTTAGCTGAAGTGAGCATGTGAATTTATTTTCGAGGAGGGGAATTGCAAGAGAACTTAAAACCGCATTCTGTTTTACAATTTAAACCTGTCAAATTACTAAAACCTCTGAGTTGTGTCCTATGCCCGATCCCAAGTCTTTGTTTTTGGATGAAGACTTTGTTTGGGACAGAACTTCTAATATCTCACTGTGGGGGGGAAGGAAGAATAAGCGAACAGGCTGAGGGTCCTGCACTAAAGTATGCCGGGTGCTGATAAGACGTCAGCCATGCTGGAGTCAAATGGAGCGGAAACTCTCAGGTTGGAGCCAATATGGGGTGGCTTTCAAATAAGAAGGGGGTCTGCTAAGTCTGCATGTTGTCCTCCAGATTGGCTCCATAATAGCTCAGTGGTTCTAAGGACTTAGGGCTCCAAATAGAGTAACGACCTCTGGGTGTAAATCTTGATTTCTCTAGTACAGCCTTTACACTTTGTGCATCAATTTGGTGATAGCCAGCTTCCAACTAGATTTATGACCCTCAAAAACTGTATGAAATAATACATTTGCTGTTTTTAAGTTTGCTGTGTTTTGGGAATAATTTGTTATGCGCTAGTAGATAACTAATACAATTTTCTTACTGGCAAAGTGAGAATAATAGCAGTATTAGTACCTGCCAACGTACTAAGTGACATAGTATATATAAATGGCACAGAGTTAAATATTCAATGAATAAGGGTTGCTATTGTTATTGTACTTAACACTCTTGACTTGGCCAGTTGACTCTTCTCTCAGATCTAGAAATAGCTTTCATTACTGTGTAGTGCTGGGACTTCTGCTAGTGTCATTGTTTGGATCTCCATTTAGCAAATACTCTTCCCTTCTCTCATTTAACCAGCGCTGTCCTGCCTCCTCACTGCTTCTTGTGGAGGGATGGGGAGTCAGCTAATTTACCAAATAGCGTTTGTTGAGTCTCTGCCTTGGTGTCCTAGACACTGGGTCAATCAGCCTGGAACATCAGTCCATGAGAACAAGAAGGATGCTTTGGAGTGAGACTTTTGTAATTAATTTTTCTTTTTTGACAAATTTTTCCATTTTGAGAGAAGATGAAGAATAAGTTGGACGATGGAAAGGATAAGAGTGTTGAATGGAGTGATTTAGAGTGATTCTAAATTTATTTTTTAGTAAAAATGGAAGAAAGCTCTTTGACCCCTTTATACTTTTTATTTTAATTTGTTTTAGTGTGAGATATCAGTATGTATTTGTGACACACAGTGGTTATATAGAATTGATTTTCTTCTCCTAGAGAAGGAAAATGCAGCTACTCTCAAATATTTATCAGAGAGGCACTCCTGCTCTTTTGGGAAAGTCTTCCTGGTTCTAACTTCTAGCTCCAGGAATTGTATGAGAGGAAAGGAGCACCTACCTAGTTGGCCAGAATAAGGGAATCGACCTTGGCAATCAGTACGAGAAACAGATGTCACATATGGATATCACAGACTGTTCTCACAGCCTGGTTCTTTTAGCATTCACAGCTGTGTATGCCATGGATGGGTCAATACCCTTTGATAAATGTGTTATTTTCCTCCATAGTTAAAGATTTTGGTCAAAAAATGGCCTTTTCTATGAGGGGCATAGAAGATAAACAAAATAATGTCTTTCACAGTGGGGTAAACTGACAAACTGAACAATTATGTTATTTATCTCAAGATAGATAAAACCAAAAGCCAGGTACTTAACTTGCACAGTAATCTGCAAATTGATACTGTTTCATTGTTATCAGTGCTGTTATTTTTAAATCAATGCAGCAAGCACACAACAAATGCCATGGATTATGTAGATGGTAGGTTTGTTTTTGTGAAAGTGATACCATTTTTAATTGATTTACTTCAATTAAATATATTCAGATGAATCACTTAGATGTCTATGAATCTTTAAATCCCCTTTGGTCACCAAATCTTTGGATACCAAAGATACTCTGGAATAGTCTGTGGGTAAAAGAAAGCAGCAGATATATCAAGAATAGACCTAGAGAAAAGAGATGTAAAATAGTAACCTAAGGAGTCAGGATGGTTCTCTAACATTTATGTGAAGCTGTTGGTGTACCTGGGGCTTGATTGCTTGTCCTTGGAACAGTCTCAGCTATGTTTTAGTACAGCCTGAAGGCTCCTGTTTCCTTTCTCTTTTTCTGAGTCAGTGCCCAGTTATTAGCAGAGATGTTTGCCCTGGGGCCTAGGGCAAACAGGGATGAGTAATGAGAACCTTTCATTTGTGTTTAGCAGAGTACTATAAATTTAATTGTTCTAAATCATGCTGTGCTATAGCATATTGATTTGCTAACTATAAGTTGAATGTTACTTGAGAAATGGTTCTTGTTCTATTTCTATCAATAAATTTCCAGGTTATTTTAATTAACAAATTCTTACATTTAATGGAGTGGGCCTCACTTGTTGAAGCATATTTGCATGTAATGCTTGACCGAATCTCACATAACATCTCTGTCCATATAGCTGTGCATGTACCTGAGGGCATTTCTGAAAAGTTCTCTGTCATTGTGATGATACATTTAAATTTCTTGTTCAGGGACTTTCACGTGAAATGATCTGGCAAACAGGCTTGTACTCTTGAATAAATTACCAAGACTGCTGCCCAAGTGGTTCCTAGACAGGGAAGCTATAGGGCAAATGTGTTTTATAGAATAACTAGCAACTTCTAGAAATAATTGATGAAATAACTAAAATAAAATCAGAAATGAGAGATGACATGGCATCCGGTACAACAGAAATACAAAGGATTGTGAGAGGCTACCACGAGTAGTTATACACCAACAAACTGGGCAGCCTATAATAAATGGATAGATTCCTAGAAACACAACCTACCAAGACTGAATTACGAATAAATACAAAATCTGAACAAACCAACTACTTGGAAGGAGATTAAATGATAATCCAAACTGTTCCGACAAAGTCCGGGACCAGATGGCTTCACTGGTTAATCTTATAAAACATTTAAAGAATTAATTGCAATACTTCTCAAACTCTTGAAAAATAGAGGGAGGGAACACTCCCAAACTCAATTTATAAGGCCAGCACTACCTTAATATCAAAACCAGACAAGGGCACTACAAAAACAAAACAAAACGAACAAAAAAACAAACAAAAAATGAAAAACAAAAGACAAAAAAAACAAAACCAAAACAAAACAAAAAAACAGGGAAATATCCCTGATGAACGTGGATGCAGAATCCTCAACAAGATATTAGCAAACTGAACTCAACAATACATTAAAAGCATCACGCATTATGATACGTGGAATTTATTCCAGGGCTGGAAAGATGGTCCAATATCCACAAATCAGTTGCTCTAATAAACATTAGTAAAATGAGGCACAAAAATCATATGATCATCTCAATACATGAAGAAAAAGCATTGGACAAAATCCAACACCCTTTCATGATAAAAATTCTCATCTTGATAAAACCTCTCAACAGAGTGGGTTTAAAGAGATCATACTTCAACATAATAAAGGCCGTATATGACAAGCCCACAGCTAACATCATACTCAGTGGTGAAAAATTGAAAGCTTTTCTTCTAAGATCAGGAACAAGATAAAGATGTCAACTCTTGCCACTTTTATTTAACATAGAATTGAAAATGCTAACCAGAGCTATTAGACAAGAAATAGAGAATCCAAGTTGGAAAGGAAGAAGTAAAGTTAACTGTATTTGCAGATGGCACAATATTAAATATAGAAAACCTGAAGGACTCCACCCAAAAAAGTATAAGAATAAACAAATGCAGTACAGTTGAAGGATACAAAATCAGTATATAAAAATCAGTTGCATTTCCATACACTAATAACAAACTATCAAAAAGAGAAATTAAGTAAACTCATTTACAATTGTGTCAAAAAGAATAAAATACCTAGGAATAAATTTAACCAAGAAGTGAAAAACCTGTATAGTGAAAACTGTAAGACACTGATGAACGAAATTGAAGAAGACATGAATAAATGGAAAGATAATGTATGCTTATGGATTGGAATAATTAATATTGGTAAAATGTCCATACTACTTAAAACAATCCACAGATTCAACACAATCCCTATTAAAATTCCAATGGCATTTTTCACAGAGATAGAATAAGCAACTCTAAAATCTTTGTGGAACCACAGAAGACCCCACATAGCCAAAGCAATCTCGAGAATGAACAAAGCTAGAGGCATCCCGTTTCCGGATTTCAAAGTATATTACAAAATTTTAGTCATCAAAACAGTATGGTACTGGCATAAAAATAGACACTTAGATCAATCGAACAGAATAGAGAACCCAGAAGTAAACCCACATGTGTACGGTCAATTAATTTATGACCAAGGGGCCAAGAATATACAATGGGAAAGGGATAGTCTTTTCAATAAGTGGTGTTGGGAAAACTGGACACTCACATGCAAAAGTATGAAACTGGACCGCTATCTTATACCATGTACAAAAATCAACTCAAAATTGTTTAAAGATTTGAATATAAGACCCGAAACAATAGATCTCCTAAAGAAAACATAGGAGTTAAGCTTCTTAGCATTGTCTCATTAAAAAAAAAAATTGATTGGGGCGCCTGGGTGGCGCAGTCGGTTAAGCGTCCGACTTCAGCCAGGTCACGATCTCGCGGTCCGTGAGTTCGAGCCCCGCGTCGGGCTCTGGGCTGATGGCTCGGAGCCTGGAGCCTGTTTCCGATTCTGTGTCTCCCTCTCTCTCTGCCCCTCCCCCGTTCATGCTCTGTCTCTCTCTGTCCCAAAAATAAATAAACGTTGAAAAAAAAAAAATTAAAAAAAAAAAAAAATTGAGTAATAGAATCTCTTTGACTACTGTGGATATGAAGCTTTTTTGGTTACATGTGTTGCAAAATCTTCTATTTGTTACTTACCTATTTACATTTGTGATGGTGTATTTGATAAAGAGTTCTTAATTTTAATGTGAAATTTATGAACATTTCTTATGGTTAATGCCTTTTGTATCCCGCTAAAGGAGTATTTTTATCTACCTGCAGGTCATGGAGATATTCTTTACTTTTTCCTTCTGGAAGGTTTATTAATTTGCCTTTCATATTTTCATCTATGATAAATCTAGAATTAATTTTTTTGTGTATGGTATGTAGTGAGCGTTAAGGTTTTTGTTGTTTTTTGTTTTTTGTTTTTTGTTTTTTTAGTGGATATTTAGTTGACCCAGTGTCATTTCTTAAAAAGAATTATCCTTATCCTACTGTGATTGTGGTGCCAAACTTGGTTGTAAATTAGGTGTCCCTATATATATGGTTATATTCCTGGGCTCTTTATTCTGTTCCATAGTCTGTTTTTCTATTTTTGCCCCACTACCACACTGTCATAATGGAGCCTAAAGAATAAGTCTTGTTATCTGGGAGAACAGGTACTCCTAACTTTTCTTCTCTTTCTCTGATTGTCTTTGCTGGTCTTGGTCCATTGAGCTTGGTCCATTCATGTAAAAGTTGAAATTCTCTGTCAATTTCCACAAAATATATCTTTTGGTAATTCTATTGAATTTGCATTGAATCCATACATCAATTTGAGGAGAATTATTATCATAATGTTAGGTTCATTAGTTCATCAACATGGTAAATGGTTCCATTTGTTTAGGTTTTCTTAAAATTTTCTGAGTTATGTTTTATAATTTTCTGTGTAGTAGTCTTACAGATCTTTTGTTAGATTTACTTATATTTATCAAATTTTTATAGTATTATAAGTCATTTTAATATGCCTTTTCAAACTGTTTGTGACTAACATATATAAATAAAATTGATTTTAAAATATTAAACCTTATCCAGAAAACCTGATACATCCATTTATTAATTTTAATAATTTACTTGCATTTTTTTAAAACACAAAAAATAATAGCATCTGCAAGACAGTGAGAATTTTATTTTTTTTCCAATCCTGGTATATTTTATTTCTGTTTTTTGCCTTAATGGACTGTATAGGCCTCCAATCAATTAGAATAGAAATAATGTTAGAGGTTTTCATATCTTATTCCTAATATCAGGGAGAAATTTTTCAACATTTAATATTTAAGTATCATGCTTGGTATTTGTTCACTGTGAAATTTTATAAGATTAAGGAAGTTCCCTTCTTAGTTTATCTAAAAACTTATAAATTAATTAATTTTTTAAAATTTACATCCAAGGTAATTAGTATAGTGCAACAATGATCTCAGGAGTAAATTCCTTAATTCCCCTTACCCACTTAGCCCATCCCCCCATCCACAACCCTTCCAGCAACCCTCTGCTTGTTCTCCATATTTAAGAGTCTCTTATGTTTTGTCCCCCTCCCTGTTTTTATATTATTTTTGCTTTCCTTCCCTTGTGTTCATTTGTTTTGAGTCTTAAAGTCCTCATATGAGTGAAGTCATATGATATTTGTCTTTCTCTGACTAATTTCGCTTAGCATAATACCCTCTAGTGCCATCCACATAGTTGCACATGGCAAGATTTCATTCTTTGTGATTGCTGACTAATACTCCATTGTATATATATACCACACCTTCTTTATCCATTCATCCGTCGATGGACATTTGGGCTCTTTCCATACTTTGGCTATTGTTGATAGTGCTGCTATAAACATAGGGGTGCATGTGCCCCTTCAAAACAGCATACCTGTATCCCTTGGATAAATACCTAGTAGTGCAATTTCTGGGTCATAGGGTAGTTCTATTTTTAATTTTTTGAGGAACCTCCATAGTGTTTTCTAGAGTGGCTGCACCAGTTTGCATTCCCACCAGCAGTGCAAAAGAGAGCCTCTTTCTCTGCATCCTCGCCAACACCTGTTGTTGCCTGAGTTGTTAATGTTAGCCATTCTGACAGGTGTGAGGTGGTATCTCATTATGGTTTTGATTTGTATTTCCCTGGTGATGAGTGATGATGAGAATTTTTCAATGTGTCTGTTAGCCATCTGGGTGTCTTCTTTGGAGAAGTGTCTATTCATGTCTTTTGCCCATTTCTTCACTGGATTCTTTGTTTTTTGGGTGTTGAGTTTGATAAGTTCTTCATAGATTTTGGATACTAACCCTTTATCTGATGTGTCATTTGCAAATATCTTCTCCCATTCTGTCGGTTGCCTTTTGGTTTTGCTGATTGTTTCCTTCGCTGTGCAGAAGGTTTTTATTTCGATGAGGTCCCAATAGTTCATTTTTTGTCTAAAAACTTTTAAAAATAATTGTGAATGGATGTTGAATTTTATCAAATATTTTCTCTGTATCTATCAAGTAATCTTATGATTTTCTCCTTTATTTCATTAATTTGATTAATTACATTTTATATATCTGTTATAAATAGCATATACTTGAAAAAAAAGTGTAGTCTGATCACTTTTGTTCTTCAATTGGAACATTTAGTCCCTTAACATATGATGTAATTTCTAATATACTAAATTTAAATCAATCATGCAAAATTTTTTTGTCTTCCTCTTCTATATATTTTTTTCTTGTCTTATCTTCCTTTGTTTTGTTTGTTTTTGTTGTTGTTTTCTTCCTTCTTTTGGATTTATTTTTATTATTCCTTTTCTCTCTCTACTCACTTGATAGTAATATTAATACATTCCTTTCTTAGTCTTTTATTGGTTACTCTAGAGATTGCAAGGGTGCATTGTGTGAAATATATCTACTATCAAATATTTCCTGTCTTGCACCCCATCATCCTGTGTCATTCTTCTCTTGTGCTTAAAACTCCAAAAATTTTCACCAAAATGGTAAAAAAGAATGGTGATATTGATAACACAGTAAAAATCTAAAACAGGCATGGAGCTCATGAGAGGCAGTTCTGCCCTCTCAGTGCATGCCGGAATGTTCTCAGCCTACTTCTCCTCAATGCTGAGCAGCAGGGGAGAAAATATGAAGGCCATTGGCACTATCACCATCACCACCACTGTGGGGCCCCCTGTCTCAATTATGATACCTGGTCCTCCTGGTCTCTGCTGTCCTAGCCTATCCTTCACTGTTAAGGTACTATTTTTAATAAAGGCAAACTGAATTATTATTGTTATGACTTTCTTTTGTCTTTACAACTTCTGACAAAGATTTCATTCTTCTGACTTATTCTCACAAGATTTTCATTGGTATAGCTCTGCATCTTTGACCTTCACTTTTGAAAATGGTAATTTTTAATGTTTTAAATGTTTCCAAAAGATATAAAATGTTCTCAGGTGTTGAATTGAACTCTTAGGAAAGGAGTCAAAACAGTCTCCTTAGGCAGTTTGGTCACAGGCATATTTTATTTGGCCCACAGAGTATTTTTAAACATTATTTGAATTTTCATATCTTTCGGTGAACCACATAATCTCCATCCTCTCTCCTGTCTTAATGCCCAAACTCCCACACTAGTGTTACCCCTTTCTGGCCCCCAATATTTGGCAAGGGGCCTTATAAGAAATTGGCCCTGCTTTTGCAGTCAGAGATTTGTCTCTTCAGCAAGACTAGAACTGAAAACATTCTGAAAGGGACAATTTGATTCTCTTTTGTATTTTCTTAAAGAGAACTTGAAGATAGATTACTGAAACACTGCATCTCTCTCTATCCCTTTGTCTTCCTCCCTCACTCCCTCCCTCCCTTTCTCTCTGTCCCCACTTGAGCGATGTTCATCTTTGCTCACAAAGATCTAGGGTAAGTCTACTGGAGTGGGGACCCTAACAGAGCTGCTAATGTCACCTCTTTAGAGCGGTCTTTTCTAATTATGTCCTGCAGAGTAGTTTTCCTTATTATTCTGTTTCTCACCTCCCAGTTTCTTGCCTTCAAGCTGTTTATGAGTTAGTAGTTATTTTACTTCATTATTTGCTTACTTGTTCGTCTGTCACTCCTTCTGGACCTGACACTCCCCAAAGGTGGACACTATTGTATTCTTGGCATATAGCACAGTGCTTTGCAAGAGGAGAGACTGAATAATGTTTGGTTTAAGTAATGAAAGAGAGAGGAGTCATGGTCATGCAAACTCTGTGTACGGTTTCCTCCCTGTGACCTTGCTCATCCCCTGTAGAAGCTGCAGCCTACAGAGGCAGGGAGTTCATGTAGGCACCATTGCTGGTGGTCAGCCCCATGGTAATTTTCCCACTGGGAGCCTGAGAAAGCAGTGAAAAATCTCTTAAAATGGAATCTCGATATCTCTCCTGGGGAAAATATGTGTGTACGTGGCATGTGGTCTAAACAATGAGAAAATTGATTAGGTCATACACCTGGAAGGGGAAAGGTGGGGGATTTCAATGTTATTAATCCATGACCTGATAAAAGCCCAGATTCTCTCTGCATCTCTGTTCTGTTGTCCTGGGCTGGCTTCACACTGGGGCAGGAACTCCTTGTGGTTGTAACATGCAGTACTGGTGCTACATCCTTCGTCTTTCACATCTGACTGTGTGTGTGTGTGTGTGTGTGTGTGTGTGTGTGTGTGTGTGAGAGAGAGAGAGAGAGAGAGAGAGAGAGAGAGAGAGAGAGAGAGAGAAAGAGAGAGAACCTCTTCCCCAGCCACTTAACAAAAGACTTTTTCTTTCCTTTTGGGTGGATTGGACCAAATTGGGTCACATGCCTATGTCTGAACCAATAATTCCCTCCAAGCTTTATTCAGAAATCACCTCCTGGGGCACCTATGTGGCTCAGTTGGTCAAGAGTCCAACTCCGCCTCAGGTCATGATCTCGCAGTTCTTGAGTTTGAGCCCCACATTGTGTTCGCTCCTGTCAGTACAGATCCTCTGTCCCCCTTCTCTCTGTCCCTCTCCAACTTGCACTTTCTCTTTCTCTCTCTCTCAAAAATAAACAAACATTAAAAAAAAAAAAAAAAGAAATCATCTCCTTCAGTCCTTCCCTGACCATTCACTCTAAAATCACAACCCAACTTTGCACTTCATTTCTGTCTAATTCACTTACTATCATCTAACTAGCTATACCTTTTACTTAGCTTTTCCTTTGTTTGCTTATTGTTCGTAGTCTCCATAAGGGTAGAGATTTTATAAGTGCTATTACCTGTGGTATCTTCTTTGTCTAGAACAGTACATGACTTAGAAGCCATCTAATAAATATTTATTGATTGAATTAGTGAATGAATGTGGCCAGGGATTTCATGGGACTGTTGGCTTTGGCCTTTTTTTATTTTTAACAGCTTTATTGAAATACGATTCCCACACCATACAATTCGGTCATCTGAAGTGTACAATTCAATGGTTTAGTACATTCACATAGTTGTGTCTCTGCTACCACAATCACTTTAGAACATTTTCATTACCCCCCAAAGAAACTCCCCATCATTTAAACATTATACCTCATCTCTTGCATTCCTCTCAACCCTGGGTAACCACTAATCTACCCTCTGTCCCTATAGATTTGCTTTTTCTGGATGTTTCATAGAAGTGGAATCAGACAATACTTCTTTCACTTAGCATGTTTTCAAGTTTCACCCATGTTGTAGCACGTATTGGTATTTCATTTCTGTTTGTTGCTGAATGGCATTCTGGAGTATGGATACATTGTGTTTTATTTATTCGTCTATCCACTGATGGACTAGCTTTGGTTTCTAAACCAGTCACTATTAAGGGCGATGAGTGTGCCGTGATTGGTTTGTGATACTCCTGGCCCCTCTTCTTCTCAGTTCCTCCAACTGTCCCACATAAAGGGAGGGACATAGTGGATCTTAGCGGACAACCATCAGCAGATCAGTATTGTGTTTCTTCTTTTTTCTTTCTATCTTTGTATTGTAATATTTTCCTCCTTCCAGTCATTATTATTTTTTTTTATATTGGAGGGTCAATGGCTTGTGGCGTCAAAACCACAGTAAGACAGAAGGTAAGCCAGCAACACAGGGAATCATATTAGCTCTGTCTTCAGTTTAATTTCTTCATAAAAAAATCTCTCATTTTTCAATGGACACTGAGGTGTTACTCTGGAGGACTGCAATAAGAAATATCACCATTCACCTAGGATGTAAAATATTTTCCCAAGGCAGTCTCTTCTTAATTTCCTGTGTTCTGTCTGTCGGAAGGCTCGCTGGTGCAAAGCCAATATGAGCTATGCTATATTTCAAACAAATGCCTTTTTGTTCTGGAGGACTGGGTATTCTTTTTTCTTTTCCAAGTAATTAACCCAGTCAGGGAAAAATATCAAAAGTCATTTTCCCCGGTTTTGTTTCCCTTTTCCTCTCTGGTCAAGGTTGGAACATTCTTCTCATCAAGAGTATTTCCAAAGACAACTTTGTATAGCCAGTGAGGACATTGTCCACACTTTTTAATTCAGTGGCAGAGACTTTGGGAAAGCAGCATGCTACTTGTAGTCCAAGCAAAAAGGTGTAAATGGCTTTCTTGAAAATCAATATGCTCTTGTGAAGTGCTGCTCATTTCTGAGTTCTTCACCTCACCGATGAGAGTTGGAAGAAGGTTTACAGCTATGGGTCTCTGAGTTTGAGGTTTTATTTTTTTCCCGTGTTTTCTACCGTGAGCATAAGGTTAAGGGATCATTTGGTGTTTTATTTGTTTACTCTTTGGAAGAAGAGAAGTGTGGCATTTTCCCCCCTCTCTGATAACCAGAGTTGAACTCCCACTAAGGGGTATAGCTGTCATTCACAATGTGGTCTCCTAAGTGAGGTCAGATTTGGGCAGACTTTGGAAAGGTGTTTGGAGTTTGAAAGTTCCCTCAGGAGACTGTGGAAACCCTCCTTAAGCCCAGAGAGTGAAGTTGAGGCACTGGAGTGTTGAGTTCTGTCAGTGTAGGAAGGCCAGTGTCTTCATACTCTATAAAGAGTGCTCAGGTGCCTAAATTAGGTCTAGTTCTGACCATTATTGTGAGAACACAGACTGGTTTTAATTGGTCGCAGTTTTGGTGAAAGATGAGCTGTGAGATTGGATTTATCAAAATTTATGTGCTAGTTGCTGTTAATATGGCAGCATTTGAGGAAGATCAGGGTCATTTGTAATGACTTCATTTGATTTGTACAGATTTCGATGAATTACAACATTTTTCCTGTTGTAATTTACAACATTTTTCCTGAGAAACTAGATACTTCCTCATAAATTTCCAGCGACCCTTTAAAAAGTTTAACCTTCATTTTAAGCCTAGAGATGACATAAATCTGGACAGTGAGGTATGGGTGATGGTAGCTGTGTCACAGCAAGGTCTTAATGAAATAGAGCCTAAGAGGGGGCCAGAGAAGAGAGAAGACTGGAAAGTATGCCCTTGGACAATTTCTTAATGAATCAACGTCGAAGGGTCACTTTATTTATTTATTTATTTATGTATGTATGTATTTATTTATTTATCAGTGCCTTGCAAATACATGGTATTCAGTGCATTTAGTTGACCTGAACTGAATGCGACCTATAGAGACATGACCCCAAATAATTTTAACTCCTGCTTGCAAACAAAGTGTTTTACTTTTTGGTGTTTTGGGTTAGGAAGGAGGTGAGGACCAGCCCAGGAGTAAATAGTCTTATTTCTTAGCTTCACATTTTTTTTCCTACAAAATTCCTGCCTACATCAAAGCAAATAATATTTATCTTTGGCCTCATTTGCTACATCCTTTACCCAGACTGGTGCTTTCATTTCTTTTCAGTAACTTTGGATCCTGTTGTGAGAACTTTGAGCAAGCCCAACAAGGCTTGCTAAGTCCCTAGAGAGGGGCTCTTACTACAAAGTATTACTAATATTCCATACTGTAACTTAAACATTGCCTACTGTACAATTTGATTACCAGTTAATTAGAATTCTGTTTAATTTGATCAGAACCTCTGGAATTAAATCATTTTATATTAAAAAAATTATAAAACTTGATTGTTCCAAGAAAAGATTATTAGAATGCCAATCAGGTGGTTAGAAAAAATTGTCATCAAATAATAAGACTAATCTTATAAACGAATTGGAAAACAGCCAGAAAAGCCAGCCTAAGCTTGTTTTCAAAGTGTGCCTCCAGGGAACTGAGAGCTGTTGAAAATCTTCCTAACAGTTCTATGGGCTGACCTCTTGTGGCTCAGATGGTTTTAATAAGACAGTGGCTACAAGTTTATCATTGCATGGATTGAAAATTTATTCGTGATATTTAGTAAAATAAAGTCTAGGCGTAACCACCATTGTTTTGACTCATTCGGTGATATTATTCACTTACTTACGTGTGTGTACATACCTTTATTTATTTGGGGTGATTCTTCAGGTGAGATAAACAGTATCATACCTGAAAGGTTTTCTGGAACATAATCTATTATGCAAAATTGAATCATTTATCTGGTAATATTTGGGCAACCCGATCATCCGTTTCTTTCCTTCTTGTGTGGGTGCTACCATACATCAGATTGTAGGTTAGGGTCGATGCCATTTATTTATTTATTTATTTATTTATTTATTTATTTATTTAAAAAAATTTTTTCTTAATGTTTATTTTTGAGACAGAGAGAGACAGAGCATGAACGGGGGAGGGGCAGAGAGAGAGGGAGACACAGAATCGGGAACAGGCTCCAGGCTCCGAGCCATCAGCCCAGAGCCTGACGCGGGGATTGAACTCCCGGACCGCGAGATCTTGACCTGGCTGAAGTCGGACGCTCAACCGACTGAGCCACCCAGGCGCCCCGATGCCATTTATTTAAAGTGTGTTGAGAGGAAATGGCATTGCAGGCATCTGTTAGGAAGATTTAAAATAGTTTCCTGACACATTTGACTCACCTTGGTCTGACTTGACCAGGTGAGAAAAGGCAAAAAGATGGCAGCTAGCACTGGCCAGCAGGTTTGGTTGCCTTAGTCACTTATAACTGGACATCTCCATGTTGAAGTGACATGATTGTGAATTTACCTTTTCACAAAATATGACTAATTTGGGGACATTTAAGTACATAATACATGTTACTAAGTAAAAGAAGAATACCATATGGAGTTTTAAAAAAAATAATGAAGAAACTTCTAACTACGAATAGTTCATTTGAGCACTTGATCTAATATGCTATGTTCAGTATCCTTACAGAATTTCACAGAGTTAGCCAATTTTGCTTATTCTCTATTGTGTTTCTGTTTGTTTGATTGATTAGTTGTTTGCATAAACAAACATTTTATCTCAGATAAAGAGCCCTATTAATCTAACGTTCAGAGAGATATTTTTCTATTGCCTCAATTCTCTCTTGGCAAAACCTGAAGGTTTCCTTCACCTCTCAAAAACCATGTTTTGTTTCTTTTGTTATTTTTTGCCATAATATCTCTTAAGGAGAAGACAACGAAGTAGATATTTTTTCACAGATGTAAAATGAAATTTTGGAAATTTTATAAATTATTATTCTTAAGAAATTGGTATTATTAATATCATTACTAGAATGTGTAATATTATGGCTTTTTCCTTTTTTTAAATTTTTTTTAACGTTTATTTATTTTTGAGACAGAGAGAGACAGAGCATGAACGGGGGAGGGTCAGAGAGAGAGAGGGAGACACAGAATCTGAAACAGGTTCCAGGCTCTGAGCAGTCAGCACAGAGCCCGACGCGGGGCTCGAACTCACGGACCGTGAGATCGTGACCTGAGCCGAAGTCGGATGCTTAACTGACTGAGCCACCCAGGCGCCCCTTATGGCTTTTTCAGAGAGTGTATCTGTCCCACTGGTCAGATTTTGGAGATTACAAGGAAAACACTCAATTATTTCCTCAATAGAGGAGGATTCCTGGAAGGATATATCAATAACTTGAGTCTAAAAGAAAGTTCTTTCATCAATTTTCAATTTTCCTGGACTCTGTAATATTCAGTAAGTTTCTTTTTTTTTTTTAATTTTTTTTTAATGTTTATTTATTTTCGACAGAGAGAGAGACAGAGCATGAGCGGGGGAGGGGCAGAGAGAGTGGGAGACACAGAATCCGAAGCAGGCTCTAGGCTCTGAGCTGTCAGCACAGAGCCCGACATGGGGCTCAAACTCACAGACTGTGAGATCATGACCTGAGCCGAAGTCGGATGCTCAACGGACTGAGCCACCCAGGTGCCCCTCAGTAAGTTTCTTAAATACTACTATCAATAACAATGATAAAATGTTAATAGGTAACATTTATTGAGAAGTTCCTAGGTGGTACACATGATACAGGGATTATGTAATCAAGCCTTCAAAGTGGCTCTATAAATTAGGTATATTACCTTCATTTTATAGATGAAATGGTGACTTGGTGAAGTTAAATAATTGTCCACGGTCACACTATTTTTAAGTGGGGATTGGACTCCAGATAGATTGAATCCAGACCTTGGACCATGTTGTGTGTTGGATTCATATAGATTTTTAAATGATTAAAATTGTATTCACTGGCTCAAAAACCTGAACGTGAAGATCATTTTTCCATCCTTTATCTATCTGCCACTCCCAACCCCTCCAAACCATTTAAGTCCTCTTACTAGTTTCTTTCTAATCACTTGGAGTTTTCTTAATGCACGTATGAACAGCTATGAGTATATATTCCCTCATGTTATAAAATATAAATTGAAGCATTTACGTACACTAGACTGTGCATGCTTGTCTGTATCTTGTAGAGCCTGACCCTTAACTCCCTACTCACTCCACCTTTCATGACCGTCTTTGAACTGTTAAACTCTATAGACCAGCCACCTTGGTTGGGTGGCTTAAGCACATTCAAAAATGGAAAGAGTTAATGCCAACCTTCTAGAAAGTGGCTGCTCCTCCTAATGTCCAGTCCACATAGGATTATCTTACAACGCAGAAACTGGTTCCTCCAAGGAGGCTAAGACTACCTCCATCTAGCATGGGTGAGGAACAATGAGTTGGAAATGCTCTGCTCAGAAATTAAATGTAAATGAGATAGGTACGGACTTTCTTGGTTTCTCTGTATGTCCGTGTATTATAGTAAGATAGATAGTTGATATATCTATAGTAAAATATATACATATATATGTATATATGTATATTTATGTATATATACACACATACACACATGTTATATATATAAAGTATATGTATAAAAGGTATATATATTATAATAAGATATATATATATAAGGTGTGTATGTGTGTGTATATACATATATATGTATATATATAAGACTCTCTCTATATATATAAATCTATTTTTTAGAGAAGTTTTAGTTTCATAGAAAACATTGAGCAGAATGTATAGAGAGTTTCTATAGACCCTCTTTCCCCACATATGCATAACCCCCACTCTCAATATCCCACACCACCGTGGTACATTCTTACGTTAAATTATACTGTCTTGTTTGCTTTTGTAATATGCTAACTCCAAAACAAGACTTACATTTAGTTGACAGTATATTGAGGGCATCTAGTTTGCTCAGGGCTCCATGTAGTCTTGGAGCAGTAGTGAGTGAGGAGAGGGTGAACAGAGGTCCTAAAGGAAAAAAAAATATATAGTGGTGCGTGCTTTCAGAAATTTGGGAAATCGGACCACATACATAAACTGACCAGAGAATTCATTTCCTGAGAAATAATACACTAACAAGTGCAAAGTAATACCCCCATGAAAGACACAATTACTACTTAAGCAATATAGACCTTGAGATCATGTGAGCATGGTTTGGGTTGAAATTTACCTTCTATACCACTTCAGGTAAAAGGTAGCACCGAGGGTGTAAATCAGTTTATGGAGGTCACACTGAGTCTGTTTAAGGCAGTGAATCATTTTCTAGTATTTACCAAGCCACTTAAATGGCAACCATGTGTTAGTCATTACTATAAATGGTTCTTAGTCATTTATTAAAACAGGTCCAATGAGAGCTTTACTTGACAATATTTGGTCTTTATTCAACATTTTTTGAGCCACTCTCTGTGACCACAAGAGGCAACATGATACTGTGAAAAGAACGTAGACTTGGGTGCCAGAGACTGGCATTTTCTTTCTTTTTTTGTACCTTAACCACTTACTAGCCTGTGACCCTGATCCCATGGCTTCACTTTTTAACGCTTCAGCACTTTATAAGGTTGATATGAGGATGGATGAGACAATTCCTATCGAGTGTCCCACGTGGTGACCAGCACATGGTAGTTTCAGCATAAATATATAACCTATTTGTTCAAAAAGTTGGAGAAACCAGATCTCTTTAATAGAGCAAGACTGCTGAATTTTAACCAACAGGGAACATAACAAAATGATTTTAAACATATACATATTATAATTGAAGTCGGCCTACCCTTAAGCTCTTCTGAGAAGTGAGAGTTCACTATGGAGCTGACTTCAGTGCAGTGGATAAGAAGAGCAATTAACTGGAGAGGACAGCACCTGGCAGCATTGCGGGGTATGTGGCCACTGAGGAAAGACCTTGGGCATTTAGGTAGAAAGGCCTTCGGAATTTGCCACAGTTTGAAGGTCTCAGATGACTCAGATGACTTCGTGTTCCCCAGGCTGAGCTATTGTCAACATCTTAGGTGCTGAGAGGCCGCCCCCTAGCAGGTCCCAGTCGGGATGTCGCCTGTGGATCACAGGATTCTTGGATGGTGTGGTTGCCTTTCAGCAAATAGGCGGTGGGGTCAGTCATTGATTACCCCCAGTGAAAGCAAGATACTTGTCCAGGATGCAGCTGCCAGATTGCCAGACAAGCTTCTCTGTACCTGGAACATTTTATCCACACGCTGCTTCCAAGGTAGCCTGTCTTCTAAAGGGGTTTCTGTCATTAGTTTTGGAGAGAGGATTTCAGTCTACCCTGCAGTCCCATTTTTTGACTGGTGGCCTTACGAGGGTTATTACTTTGTTGGCTAAAGAGCACTAAAATTTTATGGCATGCCATATGGAACTAAAGAATTAAGGAGGTGACCTCCTTTGTATGGAATTATTAATTCTAATTATCACCCACCTCCTGCCTTCAGCCATTTCTCTGGCCCCTGGATGAGGTCTGTACCAGTGGTCTGAAAGGGTATTGTTTTGGCTTCTGAAAGCTGTAATTTTCCTGAGGTGGCAGTTGTGGTAGAGGACTTTTTCTCTTTCCAATTTCCCGGATACATCCACACATGGAATTGAAATGGCCTCTCTCTACCTGCTGTGTGCATAGGACCTCTACACCTGTTCAGTCATGAAACCACTAATGAGGCCTCTCCTGTCCTATTCAGGATTTTGACGGAATATGAAATCTCATTACCAGAGTCAATGAATGACATCTGTTCCCCATCCCCCTCCTGAAGCCATCATTTCAAGCTGCTCAGTGCTGTGAAAAAGATGCGCCACGCAGAGAGAGAATTAGAGTCCAGAGGAGAAGGTGTCCCTCCCTTGTCCAGCAAGAGGGCAGATAGAGCTGTCTAGTATTTTGGTTCCTATTTAGACCTTTGCCCTAAAAGAATTAGCATAAAAGGAAATTTCAGTATTACAGGCTTAAAAAAAAATTCTGACTATTTGCTTCTGAAACAAATTGAAACCTGGCAATACAGGGTTTTCTTGCTAAGGAAGATATGGAAAATCTTAACCTGAAAACATCCAGCTAAATGGGTAAGTGATCAAATTGATTAAATGTTAAGTTGATTTAAAACGGGTATGAATAAAAAGGTTATTTATTTAGTTTGGCCTCTCTCAAATCTTCTTTTGGGAAGAGGAGGGCTATAAATAAATATACATGAATATAAAAAGTAAATATATATCATAAAAATTTTTATCTGGGGACTATTCATGCCTAGTAACATATATGTAATACAAAATCAATATAAAATGCCACACAATTAATTTATCCAAAATATTTCATTGTTTCCATTCATCATTCATTTATGGAAGTGGTCACTAAATCAGCATTTGTTGAACATCTGTTATGTGCCAGGCATTTTAATTGCTGCTGTGGATACAAAGATGAATAAAATCTCAATGTTTAGAGAAGGAGACATGATAGGGGCCACCTGGGTGGCTTAGTTGGCTGAGCATCTGACTCTTGATTTTGGCTCAGATCATGACCTCACAGTTCGTGGTGTCGAGCCCTGCGTTAGTGCGGAACCTGCTTGGGATTCTCTCTCTGTCCCTCCCTCTCTGCCCATCCCCTCACTTGTGCTTTTTCGTGCTCTCTCTAAATAAATAAATGAACATTAAAAAAGAAAAGAAAGGGCGCCTGGGTGGCTCAGTCAGTTGAGCGTCTGACTTCGGCTCAGGTCATGATCTCACAGTTTGTGAGTTGGAGCCCGCGTTAGGCTCTGTGCTGACAGCCTGGAGCCTGCTTCAGATACTGTTGTCCCTGTCTCTCTGTTCCTCCCCCACTCGTACTCTGTCTCTCTCTCTCTCAAAAATAAATCAAAATTAAAAAAAAAAAACTTTAAAAAAAAAAAAAGAAAAGGAGGCATGATAAAGTAAATCATTGTAGGCTTTGTGGGAAGTCCTATAGCTGATGGATTGGAGAAGCAGGATCACTCCTTCCTGAGGGGTGAAGGCCTGACAAGGATGGAATTGCTAGCTAGGGTCTTGGGGTGGCCAGAAAGACACAGGCAGGAAGTCATTCAAGGTAGAGGGAGTGTGTATGTATGAAGGTGATTAGGAAGGAAAAGGCATCTCAGGTTTGGAGTCTTACCAGTACCTTGATGCAGGGGGAGAAGATGCTCTGAGAACAGAAATGATGTTGGATAGGTTCTTTGGGTCACATCACACGGGGCCTTTTATGCAAGTAGAAAGTTTGGGCTTTTTGCTGCAAGAGGAATTTTATTCTTCTTTGTCAGGAATAGACTCTCAATAAAAGTTTATTGAGCAAAGCTGAATTGCACTGAAGATTTTTAAAATTTTTATTTGTCTTGCAAAACTGTTATGTGCACATGGTAACAACTGAACTATAGTTGATTGTTTTATCGTGAAAACAAGCCTGCAATTCTATTCCTTCCTACCCCTATAAGGCATCACTCTCCAGAGGCAAACTCTTCCTCTTCTCCTCATCCTCCCCTTCCTCTTCCTCCTCCTCCCCGTGCGTGGTTTTTGCCATATTTTAGATAAGGCCTTTCGCTTTTATTTCTTGTTTGGTCAATTTTAGGTGACACCTAGTGATGTCAGAAGTAAAGGATGATGATTTAATTCACTTTTTTTCTGCCCCTTACTCCTTCTCTTCTGTTCTCAGAGTTAGATTCTCAATGTGGTCGTTATTTTTATTTCTTCCACTAATTACCATCATAACTGTTAACAACATGCTTACACCTTCAGCTCCTGTTCAGTCAGATTTGGTAGTGGCTTTTGATTCGCCACTTCATACAACAGATAACCTTTCCCTTGTGCTTTCTTCCCCGCTTCTTCCCCTCCCCAGCCCTGCTCAGTCCACCTTTGTTAGCTGCTCCTCTTTTAAGTTTGCTTTGTCAAGGTAGTCAAGGTTTACATCTTGTACTGTGAATACATGTGAATGTTGGTCAGCATTAGTCAACGATGACAGGTCACTGTGTGCTAGGATAATACTTTGATCTCTGTGAGCCCAGTGTTGTAGTCCAAGCCATGCAATGCAGACTCTTCATAGCTTTAAGATCAAAGGCAAATGGATTCTTCTTTCTTTCATTCCATGAATTGCTCAAAAATGATTCATTTTACTTTGTAGTTGGAGCCTCACTTCCGTGTGCACCTTCTGTTGTTTTCCTAGAGTTCTATTGCCTTTCTGTTGTTCTTGCATGGTTTTTCTCTTAAGATAGCTTTAGTTTCTTTTTTAAATTATTAATGCTGCCTTCAATCCTATTGAGGGCTCATTCTAATTTTTCTGGAATCCTCCCTCCTGCCACCCTCTGTTCTTCTACTGGAGTCTGAATGGTAGCTTCCTGGGTTTGCTGCACGGCCGCCATCTTGGGAGCCGTAGATACTGTTCTCTTGCATTGTCCAGTTGTTTCCTGGTTCCTAGTCATCTGTTCTTTTTGTTTCCTTGTTTCACTGGAGCCTCTCCTTAAGGAAATTCTCCCCCAAATAATCTTTCTCTTGTTTTTCACATCCCTTCAATCTTTATCTCCAATCCCTTTGCACTTCCCTTCTACTCAGGCAACAATTTTAATGTGCTCAATGTGCATGTTTTTGCATGTATGTGTTCTTGCAAAAATGTGTGTTTTTTTGTTTGCGTACTTTTTTTTTCCCATTTAAGTAAATGTCATTGTATTACTGTGCTGGTCATTTGTCTGTTTCCCTTCAGATCCATTTCCTGATTTTTCTTGCTGGGTTCTATATCACACACCAGGGCATGATCCCTGCAACGTGCATTTCCCAGACGTCACTGGCTTCTGGCTGGGTTTGACTAATGGAAGGCACCGGTGTGAGATTAGAAGAAAGGAGGAAGGGACAGGGAGGGAATATACCACCCTGGCCTCATGGCCTCGGCCTCATGGTGACTTGGACAGTGGCTGTATCACCGCTGCGCTGCCAGCACCAACCAGGTGACCCCGGCTTCTAAGCTCCAGTAACATCTTTTCCCTTTATTCCTCTAACACATGCATCTCAGTGGGGGAAATTTTGCCTCCATGGAAGCTACAGTGGTTCTTGGCAGAGGGGAATCTCACTTTTTTACGTGTCGTGCACAAAGAGATGCATGGTGCATCACGGTAGGGGATGATTAGGGAAAATCTATCTAAAAAGTCTCAGAGGAATGATAATGAAAAAAACACACACCAGCAGTTGTTGATTTGTGCTTTGCCTTAATGCTCCTCTGTCTTTTCTTTCAGCTCTTCTAAAATATTCTTAATTTTCCGTAGTCTTAATTTTCCTCTATTTAAATACTTGGCCTAAGTACTACTTTCTGGGAAGATCCTTACTGACATAATTATATATTTAATTTTGTTCCTTACATTTCCCCCCACTAAGCATTATATTTGGTAGAGCAATCTTTGTTGCTATGTATATCTAACCCATTGCTTCTGGCTGCTGTACGGTATTTTGTTTTGTACTTTTGGCATAGTTAACATAAAACCTCTCTCTCGTTATAGATAGTTAGATTGCCTCCAGTTTCTTACTCTACAGAAAATCTACATCCAGCATCCTCCTATATGAACCCCTGATGACCAGTGAGAATTGCTTGGAGATATAGATGCAGGAGGGGAATTGCTGAGTCAGGTGTAACATCATTTTGACTCCCAGCTTGTATGCCAGAAAGTCGGCATCATTTTACATTCTCACCAACTTCATAATTTTTGTCAGCCTGATAGAAATGATATCTCCTATATACTTTAATTTGAATTTCTCTGTTTACTGTTTTTTAAAAAATAACTCTTCATATATTTGTTGGTCTTTTGGGTTTCCCCTTTTGCAAGTTGCCTATTCTTATATTCCCATTTTGCTTAGTGAGGTTGTTGTTCTTTTTCTTGTTATTTTGCAGATGTTCCTTAAATATTCTAAATAGTGACTGGTTTAGACATAGATATATCTCAGTCTTACATGTGTCTGTTGATTTCATCAATGGTTTCAAATGGTAAGTGGAGCTTAAATTTAAAATTTGAATGTAACAAATTATGAATTTCTTTTTAGTTTGGTAGTTTATGCTTTAGTTTTTTTTTTAGTCTTTTTTAATGTTTATTTTAGAGAGAGAGAGAGCAAGCGTGTAAGTGGGGGAGGGGCAGAGAAAGAAGGAGGACAGAGGATATAAAGCAGGCTCTGTCCTGACAGCAGTGAACCTGATGTGGGGCTTGAACTCGTGAACTGTGAGATCATGACCTGAGCTGAAGTCAGATGCTCAACTGACTGAGCCACCCAGGGGCCCTAGTTTATGCTTTAGTTTTAAATAAAACTCCCAAAAATTCCTTTCTAGTCTTTAAACAGTGAAGATATTCTCCCACATTTTTACCTTAAAAGTTTACAGTTTATTCTTTCATTTTTAAGCCTTTAATTCATCTGGAGCATATTTTTGTATGGAGTTTTCAGTAGGGATCAACAATTGTTTTCTGTATAATGAAGTAATTGCCCTAGCATCATCTAATGAAGGCAATAGATGTCTCCATGCTTTCTGTTCTGTTCAATTCACTTATTAGTCTCTTCTTGCATGAATACAACATGATTTTGATTACTATGGCTTCATAGTTTCCCTTAGGGAAACTCTCACCTCCTCTTATCTCCTTTTGTTAAGGCCGACTTAGTTATTCATGGATGTGTATTCTTTCTTATAAAATGTTAGAGTGTATCTATCAAGTTCCTCATAAAAACCCAAACTGACATTTTGAGGTGAAATTATATTGAAGAAAGATAAAATTTTGAGTCTTTACATGACTAAAATATCTTCACTTGCCCTCAAACTTAATTGATAATTTGGCTAGGTCCAGAACTCTCAGTCTAAGATGATTTTCCCTGAGAATCTTGAAAGCATTGGTCTATTGGCTTCTAGTATCTGCTGTGTTGATGAAAAGGCATCCTGGGTAACTTGCAGGTAACTTGTTTTTCTCTGTAGAAGCTTTTAAAGTCTTTTTGTTATATTCAGGGTTTTGATATTTCACAATGATGTGTTTAGATAGAGGTTTCTTCCCCCCCCCCCCTTTTCTTTTCTTTAATTCATCATGCTAGGCATTTTGTTTGTACTTTTAATCTAGAGACACATGTCTTTCTTTAGCACTGGGAAATTTTTTTATATTATTTCTTCATTAATTTCTTACCTTTTAATTTTTTCATTTTCTCTTTATGGAATGTTTATTAATTGGATGTTGGTACTCTGAACTTTCTGAGAAATATTTTTTGTGTCTTTGTCTATTGCTTCAAGTTTAGGAAATTTGACTTTATTTTTTAGTTTCCTCCTAATAATTTTATTTTGGGAATGATTTTAAATGTCCAGTATCTTAATATGTAATTTGCACTACTTATTCCCTTGTCATAGCACCCTGATTTTGTTTTATGGGTGTGATAGCTTTTTTACTCTTTTTGTCTACATGAATTAGACTTTTAAAAATTGCTTCTCCTCCCTGACTTACTTTTGAAGTCAGTTTTTCTATTTCTCCTTCATAATTCTGGTTCTCCTCAGGTTCTGGTCATCAATGGCTATCCCTTCATGTATAAGAAAGTAGGATTAGGGGCGCCTGGGTGGCTCAGTCGGTTAAGCGGCCGACTTCGGCTCAGGTCATGATCTCGCAGTCCGTGAGTTCGAGCCCTGCGTCGGGCTCTGTGCTGACAGCTCAGAGCCTGGAGCCTGTTTCAGATTCTGTGTCTCCCTCTCTCTGACCCTCCCCTGTTCATGCTCTGTCTCTCCCTGTCTCAAAAATAAATAAAAACGTTAAAAAAAATTAAAAAAAAAAAAAGAAAGTAGGATTGGATTTCTTCTCCCATTATAGCAGTAGGAATGTTTTCCTTGAAGTCTCTTCTCTGGATGAGAATTCTCAGGGGAACCCAGCATGGCAGGGCATGTCAGTATTTACTTTATGATGGGCCAGAGGGAAGCACCTCACAGCCCCTGGCTTCAGAATGCCAGATAAGAAGGTCTTTTCTCAGAAAAGAAAATCAGAAAACATGGTGTGAGTATTTGCTATTCCCATCTGTTCAGTTTCTTTAGAGAAGATCTAGTGGCTTTTGATCCAGGAGTAAATGGTCTCTGCCTTGGCCGGGGAGGGGATAACTTGCATTTTTATGGATAGAATTTGTCTTGTACATGGTTTTAGAAGCTCCCCAATCAACACAATGTGTTTGTCCGTGTTCATGGGAAACAGATAGCACCTTCAGTATGAAATAATTAAAGGAGGTTTACTTACCAAGGGATTTTTATACAATGATATGGGTTTGAAGAAACCATAAGAAATGGTGTAATAACTCCGTATCTTGGCAGCATCTGAGCTGTTACAATGCTGAGACCCAAAGGTACCAAGAAGGGAGGGAAGTTTTGGTAGTCAGCCGCCTAGAATGGTGGACAGACAAAACCATCCGTCAGAGACTCCTTCGGGAAAAAGCCACCACTCTCCTCCTTTCCATCTCTTACAAGTGCTCCACATTAGCTCAACCAGGGTGCAAGCCACAGGGCATGGGAACCAGCTGATGTGGTCTATCCACATGATCTCCCAGGGCAGAGACTAGGCTGAAGAAGGGCAGAGAGGGGTCTGGCAGGGCAAATGAAAAATAAATAGCACAGTAGTTCTATATTGTTGAAGCTCATCTGTGATTCCTTGACATCTGGAGCTACTTTTGTTTGTGTACTGGAGATAGACATGAATCAAGGGACCTTCTAGCTTTGGGTGAATTTGGTGCCACTATTTATTAATATGCCACAGAGGTGATCTTAGCAAGGGTATATAGGTTATTTTTTTTCTAGAAAATTATGCATTATGTGAAATTGGGAAAAATAGTCTGTTCTGATTCTTCAAATTGTCTTTGGATCTGAGATATTTTTCTTCTTTTATTTCTTACTATGTATATTTATTTGCTTTTACTCTGTTTTATTAGAATTCATAATGGTTTGTCTGATTTTGGTGTTTTTAACCAGTAAAAAATTTTTTTCTCTTTAGGGGCACCTGGGTGGCTCAGTTGGTTAAGCGTCCAACTTTGGCTCAGGTCATGATCTCATGGTTTGTGAGTTTGAGCCCCACATTGGGCTCTGTGCTGACGGCTGGGAGCCTGGAACTGCTTCGGGTTCTGTGTCTCCCTCTCTCTCTGCCCCTCCCCTGCTCACGCTCTGTCTGTCTCTCTCTCTCTCAAAAAATAAGTAAACAGAGACAGAGAGAGGCAAAGCGTGAGCAGAGGAGGGGCAGAGAGAGAGAGGGAGACACAGAATCCGAAGCAGGCTTCAGGCTGTGAGCCGTCAGCACAGAGCCTGTCGCGGGACTCGAACTTACAAATCACGGGATCATGACCTGAGCCGAAGTTGGACATTTAACCGGCTGAGCCACCTAGGCCCCCTAAAAAAATTTTTTTAAGTACAAAGAATTAAATTTTTTTCTCTTTAAATGTGTTCATTTTCCTTGTTTTTATTATTTGCATTGTTCTGCTTTTAAAAGGCTTAAATTGTATTTTTAAAGTTGAATGCATAATTTTCACATTTCCCTTTTTCCTTTTTGTCTTCAGTGAAGTATTTGAGGCTATTATTTTCCCTCCGAATTCCGTTTTAGCTATTTTCCGTAGATTACCATGTGTTGTATTTTTATTGTAATTATTTTCTAGATTTTCTTGAGTTTCTGTTTGGATTTCCCCTTGCATCGTTAAGGATACTTTATTAAAAGATTGGGAAAGGCAACATAAGGGAATTGTTTTAACTGATAATATTCTAAGTCATTGAACTTATGAAAATTAAGTTCTTAGTGATGAGAGTCTATGAAAATGTGTGAAAGAGTTGAAGTGATTTCTCTACACCAGTAGAAAACTGCCTTTATGTGTGGACTTAGAGCCAGCTAAGGCTGGAAGAATTGACCGAGAAAATTAAAGGAAGAAGTAGAGGGCAAGTTTAGTGAAAACTAAAAAGCAAAACCTGGCTGATGAGTCAGCATTTGAAGCACCTTCATGAAAGAGCACTTATCCCATTTCCTTAAGCCCTTAGTGATTTCTTAATGTCCCACTGACCCACACAGTGCAGCTCTTGACTACATCTTGGGCTGGATTGTCACTGCTCATGCATTACCCTGCAAATTCCTTGAGGCCAGAGACTATCCATTGCAGTAATAATCCCTGCTGTTCACTTGACTTCATTGTGCTGTGGCTGATCATGGCTGGTGAGACCAAAGTTTCACGAAACCATTGAAATACCATTAAGTGTATTTTAAAAGTAAATAAAACCTTGGGAATGCAAGCTGGTGCAGCCACTCTGGAAAACAGTATGGAGTTTCCTCAAAAAACTAAAAATAGAACTACCCTATGACCCAGCAATTGCACTACTAGGTATTTATCCAAGGTATACAGGTGTGCTCTTTCAAAGGGGCACATGCACCCCAGTGTTTATAGCAGCACTATTGACAATAGCCAAAGTATGGAAAGAGCCCAAATGTCCATAAATAGATGAATGGATAAAGAAGATGTGGTGTGTGTGTGTGTGTGTATATATATATACACACACACAATGGAGTATTACTAACCAATCAAAAAGAATGAAATCGGGGCGCCTGGGTGGCTCAGTCGGTTAAGCCTCCGACTTCAGCTCAGGTCACAATCTCACGGTCTGTGAGTTCGAGCCCCGCATCGGGCCCTGGGCTGATGGCTCAGAGCCTGGAGCCTGCTGCCGATTCTGTGTCTCCCTCTCTCTCTGCCCCTCCCCTGTTCATGCTCTGTCTCTCTCTGTCTCAAAAATAAATAAACGTTAAAAAAAAATTAAAAAAAATAAAAGAATGAAATCTTGCCATTTGCAACTACATGGATAGAACTGGAGGGTATTATGCTAAGTGAAATTAGTCAGAGAAAGACAAATATCATGACTTCACTCATATGAGGACTTTAAGAGACAAAACAGATGAACATAAGGGAAGGGAAACAAAAATAATATAAAAATAGGGAGGGGGACAAAACAGAAGAGACTCATAAATATGGAGAACAAACTAAGGGTTACAGGAGGGATTCTGGGAGGGGGGATGGGCTAAATGGGTAAGGGGCACTAAGGAATCCACTCCTGAAATCATTGTTGCACTATATGCTAACTAATTTGGATGTAATTAAAAAAAATAAAAAATAAAATTAAAAAACATTAAAAAAATAAATAAAACTTGTAGAAGGCATCTGTTTCTAATGTAACTTAGATGAGTTGGCATATAAATCTGTTTTCGATCAATCACCCGTTTGAACTGTTTGGGAAATATTGCTGCCCTGTTATATATATGCTGATGCAGACTTTCTGAAAGTGAGTCTTTAAAGTTTTCAAAGTGTCCCTTACTTTGAAATTATATGCCTCTTGCACTTGTATATTCCTTTGTTTGGCTTTCTCTGGTCTCAGCAAAATGTTTGTGTCTGGCCTTTTCACAAATTATGGAAGTACTTAACGGTGTACTTTTCTGGGCTTGGTCTTCTCTCAGTGCATAGATATCTGTATCACATTCAGAGTGCTTCCCGGATCTGCCTGCTTGGGCTACAGAAGTAGGGGCAGTCATTGCTCTGGGTGTTTACAATGTACCAAGTGCAGAGTGAATACACTACAAGTACATAAAAAGATAATTTATTGCAAGTTTGTTTATATGAAGATACAGCATGATATTTAAAAATACATAGTGGGGGCACCTGAGTGGCTCCATTGATTAAGTGTCCAACTCTTGTTATTGGCTCGGGTCGTGATCTCACGGTCTGAGTTTGAGCCCACTATTGGGCTTGGCACTGGCAGTGTGTAGGCCTGCTTGGGATTCTCTCTTCCTCTCTTTCTGATCCTCCCCTGCTCTTGTGTGTGCTCTCTTTCTGTCTCTCAAAATAAATAAAAATAAACTTTAAAAAATCCATAGTGGGTGAAACCATTGTGTTTAGTGATTATTGCATCTTTTTTCATTAATAATAATAATAATAATTTATAATAGCAACAACACAACAATAACAACAAAATAGTAGTTATTATTTATCAAGTACTTACTCTGCATCAGATACTGTTCTTAGCCCTTTCCATGGACTGAGTCATTAAATCTTCACAGCCATTGTATGACAGAGTAACTATTACCTTCCCCATTTTGCAGATAAGAGAACTAATACACAGAGATCAAATTTCCCAGATTTCTGAACTAGTAAGCGACAACTGTGGAATTCAGATCCCAAGCAGTACACCTTTGTAGTCCTCAAATGTTGCTATTACATACTGCTTTTTTTCTGTATCTCAGAGAAAACTATTAATTTAATTTAATTTTATTCCACTATAGTTGACATACAGTGTTATATTAGCTTCAGGTATACAATATAGTGATTAAACAATTCTATGGGTGCCTGGGGGGCTCAGTTGGTTCAGTGCCTGACGTCGGCTCAGGTCATGATCTCACAATTCACGAGTTCGAGCCCGGCATCAGGCTCTGTGCTGACAGCTCAGAGTCTGGAGCCTGCTTTGGATTCTGTGTCTCCCTCTTTCTCTGCCCTTCCCCCACTCACGCTCTGGTCTCTCTTTCTCTCTCTCTCAAAAATAAATAAACATTAAAAAAATCTTAAACAATTCTATATATTACTCAATGCTCATCACGAGTGTATTCTTAATCCTCCTCACCTATTTCACCCATTCCCCACCCACCTCCCCTCTGATAACCATCAGTTTGTTCTCTGTAGTTAAGAGTCTGTTTTTGGTTTGTTTATGTTTTTTTCTTTGTTCATTTGCTTTGTTTCTTAAATTCCACATATGAGTGAAATCATATGGTATTTGTCTTTTCTGATGGACATTTCACATAACACTATGCCCTCTAGATCTATTTATGTTGTTGCAAATGTCAAGATTTCATTATTTTTTTCTGGCAAACTAACATTCCTCTATCTATCTATCTATCTATCTATCTATCTATCTATCTATCTATCTCACCTCTTCTCTATCCATGAGTCTATTGATGGACACTTGGGCTGCTTCCATATCTTGGGTATTGTAAATAATGCTGTAGTAAACATAGGGATGCATATATCTTCTTGAATTAGTGTTTTTGTTTTCTTTGGGTATATACTCATTAGTGGAATTACTGGATCATATGGTAGTTCTATAATTTTTTGAAGAATCTCCATACTGTTTTTCAGAGAGGCTGCACTAGTTTGCATTCCCACCAACAGTGCACAGGGTTCCTTTTTCTTCACATCCTCATCAACACTGGTTTTCTTGTCTTTTTGATTTTGGCCATTCTGACAGGTGTGAGGTGGTATCTGATTGTGGTTTTGATTCGCATTTTCTTGATGTTAGTGATGTTGAGTATCTTTTTATGTGTGTGTTAGCCATCTGAATGTCTTCTTTAAAGAAATGTCTGTTCATGTCTTCTGCCCATTTTTTAATTGGATTATTTGTTATCTTGGTGTTGAGTTGTATAACTTCTTTATATATTTCGGATACTAACCCTTTATTGGATATGTCATTTGCAAATGTCTTCTCCTATTCAGTCGGCTATCATTTAGTTTTATTGATTGTTTCCTTTGCTGTGCAGAAGCTTTTTTATTTTGATGTAGTCCCAATAGTTTATTTTTGCTTTTGTGTCCTTTGTCTCAGAAGACATATCTAGAAAAATGTTGCTATGATTGATGTCAGAGAAATTATTACCTATTCTTTTTTGGGTATTTTTATGGTTTCAGGTCTTACATTTAGGTCTTTAATCTATTTCAGGTTTGTTTTTATGTAGTGTATAAGAAAGTGGTTCAGTTTCATTCTTTTACATGTAGCTGACCAGTTTTACCAACACCATTAGTTAAAGAGACTATCTTTTTCCCATTGCATATTCTTGCCTCCCTTGTCAAAGATTAATTGAGCATATAAGCATGGGTTCATTTCTGGGTTTTCTATTCGATTTCATTGATCTTTGTGTTTATTTTTGGGCCAGTACCATACTGTTCTGATTACTACAGCTTTGTAGTATATCTTGAGATCTGGGATGATGATACCTACAGTTTTGTTTTTCTTTTTTAAGGTTGCTTTGGCCATTTGGGGTGTTTTGTGGTTCTATACAAATTTTAGGGTCATTTGTTCTAGTTCTGTGAAAAATGCTGGTGGTATTTTGATAGGGATTGGATTAAATCTATAGATTGCTTGGGTAGTATGGACATTTTAACAATATTAGTTCTCCCAATCTGTGAACATAGAATATCTTTCCATTTGTTTATGTCATCTTCAATTTCTTTCATTAATATTTTATAATTTTCAGAGTATAGGTCTTTCACCTCCTTGGATAAGTTTATTCCTATGTGTTTTATTATTTTGGGTGCAGTTATAGTGAGATCATTTTGTTAATTTCTCTTTCTGCCTCTTCGTTGTTGGTGTATAGAAATGCAACAGATTTCTGTATTTTGATTTTGTATCCTGTGAACTTACTGAAGTAATTTATTGGTTCTAGAATTTTTTGGTCACATCTTTAGGGTTTTCTGTATTTAGTATCATGTCATCCGCAAATAATGTAAGTTTTACTTCTTCCTTACCAATTTGGATGCATTTTTACTTCTTTTTCTTGTCTGATTGCTGTGGCTAGGACTTCCTGTACTATGTTGAATAAAATTTATGAGAGTGGATACTCTTGTCTTGTTCTTAACTTTAGGAGAAAAGTTTTTCCCATTGATTATGATGTTAGCTGTGGGATTTTCATAAATGAAAAACTATGTTGAGATATAGTCCCTCTAAACCTAATTGTTGAGCTTTTTATCATGAATGGATGTTGGAGTTGTCAAATGCTTTTTCTGCATTTCTATCAAGATGATTATATGTTTTTTTATCCTTCTCTTATTGATGTGGTGTATCACATTGATTGATTTGCAAATATTTAACCACCCTTGCATATCAGGGATAAATCCCACTCGATCATGGTAAATGATTTTTTTAATGTATTGTTGGATTTGGTTTGCTAATATTTTGTTGAGGATTTTTGCATCTATATCATCTATATATTGCTGCTTTTAACACAAAAGTGTTGGACTTTAAGTTAATACCTCTTCAGTGGCTCAGACATTACTAATAACAACCTCCAGGAAAATAAAACAATAGGGGCCAATTATCTAGTCCAATATCTTCGGTTTTAAGATGACAAATTGGAGGCCCAGAGAGTCGGAAGAGCAGAATCACAGAAGTAGAAATGGATAGAGACAGGTGGTGAATTCAGGTCTTTTGCCTCCCAGGGAAAATTGTCTTTTCAATGATGTCATGTTGTCTTTTCTTGGTTTTTATCACACATTACCTTGTATAGAAAGTGGGAAATTAAGGGGTGCCTGGGTGGCGCAGTCGGTTAAGCGTCCGACTTCAGCCAGGTCATGATCTCACGGTCCGTGAGTTCAAGCCCCGCGTCAGGCTCTGGGCTGATGGCTCAGAGCCTGGAGCCTGTTTCCGATTCTGTGTCTCCCTCTCTCTCTGCCCCTCCCCCGTTCATGCTCTGTCTCTCTCTGTCCCAAAAATAAATAAACGTTGGAAAAAAAAAAATTAAAAAAAAAAAAAGTGGGAAATTTGGCTATTCTATTTTTAGTCTCTAATTGTGGAAAAAAAGGGATTAGGGACATAATATTTGTTGAGCATCTGTTATATACTGGCTCTGTAATAATTCTGGGATGCAGATACTATCCTCTTCGTCCAACTGAGGAAGCTGAGCCTCAGTGATGTTAAAAAAACTTGCCCCAAATCCTAGAAGCCTATTTTGAATTCTTATTCATCTGGCTCTGAAACTGACAGTCTTTGTTCTCACTAGGCTGCCCCCTGGCTAAGGACTTCAGAGCACAGAGACTTCATCAAGTATGTATTTTTAGCTCTAGCTATTTATCCCCTTTTTCCTATTGCAACGATCCTTGCGGCTTTGGAGATGTGCGCTCATCCAATTTTGCAAATATGCCTGCTTCGGCTATCAATGATGTGCTGAAAGAAGAGGTTTATACATCTCTCTGCTTTTTGGTGAAAAACATTCTGATTGATGTGCCTCCTGAAAAAAAATTTTCCACTAGTGAGAAACCCTTTTATTTGTAATTGCTTCTTAGGTAAGACCATCAGAGATCTCTCCCTAGCTGCAATATCTGGTTCGTAAATGGTCTGCACTTTGTCTTGTTGGGATTTTGTGGTTTAATTCTTCCATGCCACTTGCAGAGGGCTACATTTATAGGCACAAAGAGAAGCTGACTAATGTGTAGCTGTCTTGCACCAGCTTGCACTCTGGATTATCTAGTATCCCAGAAAAAGGGTTTGTATCCAAGATAATCCTTCCTCTGGACTTGTTTCCTTTCTGTGTTTTGCCCTCCCCAGAAGCAAAAGACAGTCACCTTGCATCTCAGAAAAAGCAGAGAAGGAAAAGGATTTTTGAAGTACCAGGTAGGATCGGGTCTCTTGCTCAACATTTTTCCCATTCTGCACAAGAAATCCTCTCACTACAGTTTTTGTTGGTGGATCACAGACTTCAAATGCATGGGATCTCTCTCAAAGTAAATCTAGCGCTTTAAATAGTGTAGTAAAAATGAGGTAGAGGGGCTGTGAAATGTCTGTAAACATTTGGTGAGAAGTTGTGTTCTTTTTGTTGTGGTGGTTGTTGCTCCAGCTATTAAAATTCCTTTTTGGGCCAATAGTGTTTGTTTTTCATCTTTATCCATACTATCTCTTTGGCTCTTTATGAAATCTGTTTCAGAAATCTGATACAAAGGCACACAAGGACCCCCTTTTTCACTCCAGCAATTGTTGTGACAGCGGTGAGTTTGAGTAGAGAAGACTTAAATGATGAGGCAAAGGGTGAAAGCTCAGACCTAAGCCATTGATTTCCTTGTTTCTCCCATTTGTCTGTTATTCATAAGGCCAGTGGTAGTCAATCAAGCAACAAGAAGGGGTCCCAGTTACTTTTCTTGCCTTCCTCATAAAAGCAGTCACAGGAGATGGGTAAGTAGCAGAGCTTACATGTTGTCCACGCCTTCTACACGTCCCGCTAGCCTCAGCACTGAAAGGCCATTTCCACCTGGAGGACCCAAGCAGTTCTTTACAACATACCATTATAGCAGCACTGCTTCCCTACTGCATGACAACCCCGGTTAGCATAATTGTATCCTAATGGAGCACGCCACTTTCAACTTGCCAAATATATTTAAAGTACATTTCTCAACAGCACTGTCATACCCAGTCAATCAAGTAATCCATTTACCCAGTCAGTCCTGGCTGAAGGAAAGGTCGTATGTCTGTCTTGTAAAGCAAAAGAGAATTGTTACAGGTTGAGGCCAATTGTAGTGTGTTTCAAATGCCTTTGGCTACTCGAGCAGCCTAAACTTGACTAATCTCATGGTAGGGGTGAGACCTACAGAGCCAATTCTAATAACAAAATAAACAAACAGACAAAGCAAATACAAAACCTTTCCCCCCTTTGATGCAGGGCATTACTTCAGCTTTTGTTTAGAAAAGGATGACTGTTATTCAGATTCAGGAAGTCTCTGTGCCTTGCCAAATGTGACATGGCAATAATCAAGAATGCCACATGAAGGAATATTGGAAAAGTAATTAGATTTTCCTCAGTTCATTGTCTAATTAGAGGGCAGGTTAAAGTCCAAAGTAATGAAATTAAAATCTAACCGCGGTTAAGACAGTGATGTTTTTTGCTGAGTGCCACCAGAGTACTTGGCACCATAGGGGATGTGTGAGGACTCAGAGGCCCTGAGGCTGAGGAGTGTAGACAGCTTTAGGTAGAATTTGACAGCATTTGATTTGAAACAGGGAGGCTGAGAACAGACCTGCAAGATGCCAGAACATAAGTATAAATCCTTTGTAGAACAAAGAATAGTATTAATGTACAGAAGTCTCCATTTGTTTACCTTCCAGGTTTTTCAAATCATGCTAATAGGACTAATGAATGGGTACTTTCCCTTTGTTAATATACTTTTATGGGAGATGGGCCCATTCATGAGAAATATGAACTTGTTAGTCACAGCAGTAGCTATGGCACCATTGGCAAATAATGAAATTATTTGAGAAAACCACATTAGAGAAAACCCAGGGTCAGCATGACAACCCTCAGAAGTCCCTGGACTCAGTCCATTACATTCTTAACAGGAGAAGAACAAACAACAGAAGAAATACTCTATCACACGCACACATGCACAGGCATGAACATACCATAGCATGGAGAGCCATAAATTATTGGCTTCCTTCCTGCCTGGATACAAAGAAAAGGCGCATTTAAAAAGCAAAGCCTCCTCAGGCAACCTTCCCACTCTCCCCTGGGTGGGCTCGTTGATCTGGCAGTGGCCAGCCAATGCTGGAGGCCTGAGTGGGCTTTTGTCTCCCTGGGAAGAAGTGGGTTTCAATACTTGGCTTCTTACCAGAGAAGAACTATATACAAAAGGAATAGCTACATTGGCCTGAGGGGGCCAAAGTGGACAGCACATAGAATTTTAGGTTTCCAACATGGTCAGGGGTTCTGTTACTTGAGAGTCCACTTGTCCTTCCCCCGTAGAGTTCCCTCCTATGAAGACAGAGGAAGGAAGAGGGGCCATTTCATACCTGCTGCCACATTGCCCACCCTATCACCATGTACTCCTTCCATTCCCCGCACGTCTCCAAGCCCTCCCACCCCTGCAGTCGCCCCTGCCTGAAATCCCTGCTCCTAGCGTCTCCACTGTACCTCCCTCCGCAGGAAGCAGCTCCCTTGGTGCAGCCACAGAGGAGTGAGAATGTGGCCTACCAAGCTTCCTTTGCCTGCCCATCTCTTGTTTCTGCAGGACTGTCTCACAGGGTTGCCAGGTATATGATTAACTACAAGGATGTTTAAAGCTGTGCCTATATACGACCTTTCCCATACCGTATTTCATGGCAGACCCATCTTTAGATGGGAATTCTCTTGTCAATTCCCTAGTTATTAATTTTGCACTGTTTCTAAGTCAGGCTTTTCAGCAGGAGTGTGTCCTTTTTTCTAATCTTCACCACATGACTCTCTATGCACCTGCCATCCACAGAGGATCTTAATCCCCATCCCCAGTTCTTAAATGTGAGTAACTCAGTCTGGACTAATAGCTCCCCCCTGTAGCCTCATATATACAAAACTCTGAGTCTGTGTAGACAGTCCAGAGTCTACCTGAACGCCCAACCTGGTCACCGAGGAGGTTGTCCAATGGGTAGAGATGGAAACATACTTCTTTATTTTTCTCAAAATTCAAGCTGTTGGAACATGCATATATACAGACAGAAAGACAGACAGATACACACACATGCACACTTCTCAAGGTCAACTGTTAATTCTCTGAGACAGTATGGTTGCAACTCAGCAAGAAACACTTTCGTACCTGCCCCACTTGTTTGTATCCAGCAGTTGAGGTGTTCGGATGATAGTACCCCTCACTGTTTTATGTAGCATAAGAGGAGTTTAACTCATCTTCCTTCTTCTCTTCTCCCACATTTAAATTCTTTTTAAAAATATTTTTTAATTATTTTTAAATGTTTGAGAGAGAGAGAGACAGAGTGTGAGCAGGGGAGGGGCAGAGAGAGAGGGAGACACAGAATTTGAAGCAGGCTCCAGGCTCTGAGCTGTCAGCACAGAGCCCGACGCGGGGCTCGAACTCACGGACCGCGAGATCATGACCTGAGCCGAAGTCGGCTGCTTAACTGACTGAGCCACCCAGGCGCCCCTTTAATTTTTTTTTTTTTTTTAAATCTTTGAGAGAGAGAGAGAGAGACAGAGCATGAGCAGGGGAGGGGCCGCGAGATGGAGACACAGAATCTGAAGCAGGCTCCAGGCTCTGAGCTGTCAGCACAGAGCCCGACACGGGGGTTGAACTCACAAGCTGTGAGATCATGACCTGAGCCGAAGTCGGATACTCAACCGACTGAGCCGCCCAGGTGCCCCTAAATTGTGTTTCTTTTGGTCCAAAAGGAATAGAAAAAGAGCTACCCCTGAGCCACATATGTCATGTAGATGCTCACC
This sequence comes from Puma concolor, assembly GCF_028749965.1. Lineage (NCBI taxonomy): Eukaryota > Metazoa > Chordata > Mammalia > Carnivora > Felidae > Puma > Puma concolor. The sequence goes on from NC_141674.1 coordinate 81,581,995, forward strand.
TAGCTGCAGGTAGAGCAAAGGCCCATCAGGAGCCTCCTAACGGCTCATTAAATGCTTAGCCCAAGTCATTTCCCATCTCAGCCTCTTCCTGGGGGTGGAGGAGGGGTTTGCGCACATGGAGGTTTGTTCTTCCAGCTTCTTAAGTAAATGTTGATATCATTTCTTAAAATATGACACAAAGCATATCACATTTTAACCTCTGTCAGATCACGTTCCATTTAAGGCACATTTTACAAGATCGGTGGCAAATCTGCTCTTTTACTTGATTTTAAAAATCCCCCTCTTGCTATGGCTGGCTTGCTCCTTCCCACGCTTACTCAGAAATGTCACCTTTTCTGAGAGATCTTCTCTGGCTACACACCTAAAAGTGGTCCTGTGCGTACCTTCCACCATACCACCCTGTTTATTTCTTGCATTGCTCTTGTATTTATGTATTTACATGTTTGTTATTTGGTTTTCCTTCCTAGAATGTAAATTCCTTGAGGACAGGGCTGTATCTGGCTTACCATTGTTGAATATACAACATAAGGTACATAGTAGACAGCCAACAAAATGTTTGCTAATTTGAGAGGGCAGACCAGGATGGAGGTAAAGAGAGTGCCTCCAGAGACATGTTGCCTGGGTATGAATCCTGGCTCTTCTCCTTCCTAGCTGTGTTCTGTTCCTTCTGGAAGCTCAATGTCTAGTGGAGCTTCCAATACACAGATCCTGTTTTCAGGGTACTTGTCTGTGCCTCAATTTCCCCATTCATACAGATAATAATAGTGCCTACATCAATCACAGAGCTATTGTAAACATTCAGTGAAACATTAAAGTACATAAGTGAAACACATTAAATACTATATGAGTTAGCCAGTATTTTAAAATGATTTTATTTACATTGATCAAAAAGTGTATTGAATGTCCTGTGTGGCCGGCCCTATGTTAGCATAACCAATATGCTGAACAAGCATGACTTATGAGATGTAATCGGTAGGCACCTCTAGGTTTCCTACTATTGTTCCTTGAAATTTTTTAGATATGGATGTTGTTTTCCTGCACAGAATAAGAACTCTGGCAAACTCCATGACTTTTGTAATCTTAGTTTCATAACTAGAATGCTTGGTCCAATATAAAACCTAACTTGACTTCAAATTCAACATTCTCCTTTCCCCAAGCTTCTGGTGGGTATTGACCTGCCTTGTTAAGAGCTACAGTATACTTCCTTCTTTTTCTTTTGTGCTTTCTTTCCTAGGTTGCTAGTTGTAGGTTCTGGCCACTTACTCTTGGAGCACAAAGGGGCAGGTGGGAAAAGTGAGAATGGAAAGTTCTCACTTGACTGGTACTATCATAAGATAGTTTTGCATTTTCGGGGCTCATTTTCTGACTCATCAAAGCTGAGTTCCTTGCACTGGTTTCCATGGATTCTTAGGAGCCTCTTTGCTGGGACCCTGGAATTAAAAGCTGGAGGAGTACATTTTCTCCTGGTAGCCAATATCTCCTTTAGCCCCTAGCTTTCCAGGGGTTCAATGTAGATACTACTCTCTCTGTTGGCATTCTTTACCCTTCCATGTGGTCCTCTTGGGCAGCACATAAACTAGCTCTGGGCTGTATTCCCCCCATGTGGGAAACATTTATGTATTCTTTGCCCTGATGCTGGTGAGGGTACAGTTACTTCTCAAAGAAAGCCCTCTATAATACCTTAGCACCACCTCAGGCTGATGAGCACAACCTCTCATTTCCAGATTCTTCAGATATGCATCAAGACAATTCTCCTGGAGGGGCACCTGGGTGGGTCAGTCAGTTAAGTGTCCAACTTCAGCTCAGGTCATGATTTCAGAGTTCGTGCGTTCTAGCCCCACATCGGGCTCTGTGCTGATAGCTTGGAGCCTGAAGCCTGTTTCAGATTCTGTGTCTTCCTGTCTTTCTTTCCCTCCCCTGCTTGCACTCCATGTCTCTCTCTCTCTCTCTTTCTCTCTCTCAAAAATAAATAAACATTTTTAAAAATTAAAAAAAGACCATTCTCCTAGGCTTTGCACCAGAAATATAGGGGAAACAGGGGTGCCTGGGTGGCTCAGTAGCTTAAATATCCTACTCTTGATTTCAGCTCAGATCATTATCTCCTGGTTGTGGGATCAAGCCCTGCATCAGGCTCAGTGCTGAGCTGGATGTGGAGCCTGCTTAAGATTCTCCTTCTCCTTCTGCCCCTCCCCTGCACACATGTGCCCATGCGGTGTGCACAGACACACTGACACACACACACACATGCACACACACACATGCCTTCTCTCTCTCTCTCTCTCTTAGAAAAATTATTTTTTAATTTGAAATATAGGGTATACACAAGGCCTCCATCTTTCTTTATTTTAATTTTTTTAATGTTTATTTATTTTTGAGAGACAGAGAGAGACAGAGCATTAATGGGGGAGGGCCAGAGAGAGGAGACACAGAATCCGAAGCGGGCTCCAGGCTCTGAGCTGTCAGCACAGAGCCCAGTGCGGGGCTTGAACCCACGAACAGCGAGATCATGACTTGAGCCGAAGTCAGATGCTCTGAATGAGGTACCTAAGCACCCCACCTCCATCTTTCAATGGTCAAGTTGAAGCCCCTCCTGCTAGGCTTGAGCTGAGAGTTCAGGCAGCTCCTCTACCACCCTTGGAGGCAGAGAGTATATCATCTCCAGAGTTTTCCCAAAGAAGACTGTCTCATACATCTTTTTATCTCCATTTTCTTAATGCATCGATTTTCTCCTTGAGAGTTTTAGAGCTATCTAACTGGTTCTTGGTGCCTGTTGTGGACTGAACTGTGTCCTCCCCCTGTCCCAAATTCATGTTGAATGTGACTCTTTCCTCATGCACACAGGGAAAAGGCTTTGTGAGGACACAGTGAGAAGGTGCCCATCTCCAAGACAGGAGGAGAGGTCTCACCAGAAACTAACACTAATAGCACCTTGATCTTGAACCTCTATCCCCAGAACTGTGAGAAAATAAATTCCTGTTGTTCAAATATGCAGTCTGTGATATTTTGTTATGGCAGCTTGAGCTGATTAATATAGCACCACTTTGAAATTTCTGTGAGTTGTTATCTCAGTTTGGAATTTTCCATCATATCATGGAACCTCAGTGACAACTTCCAACTTAATAATCAGGTACACTAGGAACTGGGAATACAAAGTAAGCTTCAGTCCATGCCTTTGGAATGCTCCAAGTTGAGTGGAACTTCCAACTCATACCCAATTTCTGTCTGACTCTTATCAGACTTTATGGTCTCCCCAGCCTCTGTCTTTGATTACTGACTCACTTTCATTTTGCTTTCCCTTACATCTTTTTCTCTGTGCTATTCTTGTTTTCTCCTTTCTTTTGTCTTTCATTTTATTTTCCATCCTTTTCTTTCTCCCTGCCTTTTCTCCTCTTTTCTTGCCTTTCCTTCTTTCATACCTGTCCAGTTTATGTCATTACCAAGCTCAAAAATACCTCTGTTATTTTTATTATATTTTTCCTTCTTAATTCTTCCTTTTCAGTTTCTAAACAGATGGGTTACTTTGTTCCTACAACAATTTTATTTTCTATAATAATTATCTCGATTATTCCAGGCTGACTTTCATCCTCCACATTCTTTGAAAGCTGCCTACTTTTTCAGTTTTGTAGATACCCACAGATAGTGATTGATGTCACAAAAACCAAGATCTATACACTTTCCTTCTAGTTTATCTACTTCCTGTGGCTCTTCTTTGGTAGTTCTTGATGAATTTGGTTTTGGGGATGCTCCTTCTCAAAGGCAGAGGAACATTTGCTTATTGTTGTATCCAGCTTGGACATCACAACAAAGCACCTGATAAATATTTGGAATGGTTGAATAAATGGAAGCAAAGCTTACATTTGCACTGTCTTTGGTATTCATTTATTTGTTAACTCTTCTCACATTTTATTGGGTTCTTACTATGTGCCAAATATTCTTCTGTGTAGTAGGGATCCAGAATGGCTATGGTTCTTGTTTTCATGGAGTGTATATTCTAATGGGGGTGGGGTAGAAAATAGACAATTTCTAAAAATAGTGATTTCAGACAGTTGTAAGTGTTATGGAGGAATAAAGTAGGAGGTTTTTATAGAGTGACAAAAGGAGATAGGATCGGTGGACTATTTAGGTATGTGGTCAAAGAAGTTAATCTGGAGTGATTCCATTTAACCCAAGATCTATTATGACCAGAAGAAACCAGCCATGGCAGATTCAGAGGAAGAAGCTTCTAGGTAGAGTACATTATTTGTGCAAACATTTGAAGTGAGATAAAGCTCAGTATGTTCAAGGATTAGAAAAAGAGCCAGCATGCCTGGATTGCAATGAGTGAGAGAGAGATAAGCTCATTCAAGTCAGGGGCCAAATCATACAGGGCATTGAAGGCAGCATAAGAAGTTTGGATATTTCTCTAAGAAGGATAGAGAACCACTGGAAAATTTTAGACAAGGGAGAAACATGAACTGATTAATATTTTAAAAGTTTTTTTAATGTTTATTTTTTTGAGAGAGAGAGAGAGACAGAGACAGAGTGCAAGCAGAGGAGGAGCAGAGAGAGAGGGAGACACAGAATCCAAAGCAGGCTCCAGGCTCCAAGCTGTGAGCACAGAGCCTGATGCGGGGCTCAAACTCATAAACCGCGAGATCATGACCTGCACTGAAGTCGGACACTTAACCGACTGAGCCACCCAGACACCCCAATCTGATTAATATTTTAAAAGATTTCCTTGGTAGCCAGAGAGAACAATTAGGAGGCTATTGCATAAGGTCAGGTGAGGGAAATAAATTGTGTCTTGGGCTAGGATAGAGGGAGGGGTAATGAAGATAAATGGATGCATTTGAGATATTTTATGGAGTTAGATTATTGGACTTGATATAAGGGGTGATGAGGGAAAGAGGTTAAGGATGGTTGTAGGTTTTGGCTTACAGACTGGGTTCATGATAAAGACATTACTGAAACAGGGAAGTCTGGAAGAGGAGCAGGTTTGGGGGAGAAAATTAGGAGTTTTGCTAAGTTTGAGACCTCTACACATTAAGTTTGAGATCTCTACTAGGCATTGATGTGGAAATGTCACCTAGACGTTTGAATATCTGGCTAGAGTTTAAGGGAGATACTTGTAAAGGGATCTCTCATGGAAGTCATCAATATATGGGTGGTATTTGAAGCCATAGGGCTGGATGAGATCCCAAGGGGGTAAGGGAAGATAGAAAAGAGAGGCCTTGCCCCAGTGTTGGACATGTGAGGGTTCAGAGGGAAGCGAAGGATGATGAATGGCAACTGAGACCAAGAAGGAGACACCTGTGTTTAGTAGGAAAACAAAGATACCATAATGTCATAACTGAGAAAAGAAGAGAATTTTACACTGAGGTGGTGGTTGGGAAGTTGAGTTGAATAAGATCAGAAAAATGACCATTATATTTGGTAATGTAAAGTTCACTGGTAACTTGAAAAAAAGCAGTTACTGTGCCATGATGGGAACAGAAGTCTGATTAGAATGGGATGAAGAGAGATTGGGGGTAAGGAAGTAAAAGATGGTGACTATTAATAGCTTTCTGGATGTTTTTCTTTGAAATGGTTGTAACAGGTGAACAGACACATGGAATCAATAGGAAATTTTTGTTATTCAGTATAGAAGATTTGCAGTGTTCCTGGTAAAATTTGTATGCTTTTTGGAACAAGAGATAAATTGGTGGTAAGAGAAAAGTAGTTGTGATGACTCCTGATCTATTTATTTTTCTTCTAGATATTTCTTACACCTTGTAAATAGTTACCTATTTTACAAAGATAACTATGACACATGTTTCTTCTCTTTTTACAAATCCTTAGGACTTTTTCTGCTTCTCATGACAAGCCACAAGACTTTTCAAGGAAATATTTTCCTGCACTGTTGGCTCATTTCTTCATAGTCAGCTCTGGGGCCATGGAGCTTTGGGCAGAAAGATGTGATTCTGTGTCCTGTTGGGACTGAGCTTACATTCGAGGCTGGAAGAATATTTTGACAGTTGGTTCCTGTCCATAAAATCCTGTTGGGCTAGTAGTTGCTGTGCTCTGCAACTCTGGGTTTCAAAAGGGGAGACGGTTTTGTGATTTTTTTTTTTAAATATAGGGATGTGCAAAGAATGAAATGCAATATTGCAATTTTCACAGCATCATGGCTTGAGTAAGAGGAAAGTCTGTTTTTAAAAGAGGAACCTATTTTTAAGAGGACTTAGAGTTGGTGAGCTTTTCTTATGTTTGGAATAAGAGAAATATACTTCTGGACTGGTGGGTAGTACTGTGGTTTATCCTGAACAAGCCAAGGTGAACAGGGACTAATGTATTCTCTGAAGAGCTGGGTTTTGTGCAGCAAATTGGAATTACCCAAGTTCCTCTATACAGTCTGTGCAACATGAAAAGTCAGTATAGAAAATCCTTATTGACTTGATGATATGGCTGTGTGATGAAAGCAGTAATCATGTTTAGACCAGCTATGAAACAAAATGCAATCCTCACGCTCGCTCACTGCCCGTGATAGGATTATATTCTGATTGACTGAAAATGTGGTCAGCAGGAGGATCATTTGGCAGCAGAAGAGGCCGATTTTTCTGATGATCCAGAAATCAGATTTTGATTCTGATGATTAGATATTTGGCTTATAGTCTTCGCACTTCTAAAGAATGCCGCCAAGGTCAGTCTGCCTTATATACTTTGGAGAATGAATGAATAATGGTTTATTATAACAACAAATAAGTCAACTTAAGCCTTATGACTCACTGCTATTATCCTTCACCAAGCAAATTCAGCCCTCCTGTCTGGATGGGTAGTGTGAGATTTACAGATGCTAGAGAGCTGCCATTTGGTTTTATTATTTGAGGAAAGAGTATAGACATTTATTTTGAGGGGAATTTAACTTGATAATATGACAAATACTGAAATACTCATGGAACAGTCTTTTAAAATCAATTTCTGATAGGATTCTTTAACTTTAAATTTAAATTGAGAAGTTTTTATTGTAGAGGTAATATGTTTGAATTGAAGAAAATCAAGCAGAATAGAAAAGTATAAAATAAAAGTCTCATGCAAACTCTAAGCTCAGCCACACTTCCCAGAGAGAACCGCTGTGAGTAGTTTCTTGTGCAGGGTGCTAACTATATGTTCAGCACGGTGCTAAATTATTTACATGGCTATTTCGTATAGGCCTCACAACAACCCTTAAAGCGCATAGTGTTATTCCCATTTTAAATATACGGACCATGCGGCACAGTGTGGTTGAGTAGTTCCTTTAAGGTCATTGAGTTCATTAGTAGGAGACCTGGTTGCAAAGTAGGCAGTCTATTTTCGGATGTCATGCCTTTAATCAAGGGTGTCACTACGTATCCCGCTCTGAAATGAACTGCCTCTGACCATTCAGCCAGTATTTCTTCGTCATCCTTCCACAGAGGTAGACTTAGATACACCCTGTTTTTTCTCATATTTGCATGAAAGTCTATGGTATAGATGTACTATCATGCATTTATCAAATTCTCTGTTGAAGGTTGTTTTTAGTTTTTTGCTATTACAAATATCCTACAGATAATTTTACACATATATCAACTATTTTTGTAGGATAAATCCCTACAGGTGAAATTCATTGGTCAAAGAGTATAGCATTTCCAACTTGGATTAATATTGCCATAGTGCCCCCTCCCCAAAATTGGTACTAATTTATAATCTTGCCAATGATGTATGAGATTCAAGATTAAGTATTAGAAAACTATGAAAATCATTGGTAGTCTGTAAAATATGGTATCTCATTTTTGTTTTAATTTGCATTTATTAATTATGAGTGATATGTTTTTTTTTAAATGTAATGTTTTTTAATGAAATTTATTGTCAAATTGGTTTCCATACAACACCCAGTGCTCATCCCAAAAGGTGCCCTCCTCAATACCCATCACTCACCCTCCCCTACCTCCCACACCCCATCAACCCTCAATTTGTTCTGTTTTTAAGAGTCTCTTATGCTTTGGCTGTCTTCCACTCTAACCTCTTTTTTTTTTTTTCCTTCCCGTCCCCCATGGGTTTCTGTTAACTTTCTCAGGATCCACAGTTATGAGTGATATTGAATATCTTTTCATATATTTACTGACCATTTATATTTCTTTTAATATAAGTGGCTGGTTTATGTGTTTTCCCAATTTTTCTGTTAGATTATTTTGTTTTTCATATAATTAGTCTCTTGTATGTTTTGTAATTTTTTTATAAGTTTACAGTTTTTATTTTGACTTTTGTCAAAAAGAACTTTTTAGGATTTATGCATTTAAATTTAGCAATTTCTTTATGGCTTTTCCCATTCTTGAGTAATAATAAAGATTATTCATCTAGGTGTTATATTAGTATTTTTGTGCTTTCTTATTTATATATTTGAATTTTTGTTCCGTTTGCAATTTATTATTTTAAAATTTTATTTATTTATTTATTTATTTATTTATTTATTTATAATTTACATCCAAGTAAGTTAACATATAGTCCAACGATGATTTCAGGAGTAGATTCCTTACTACCCCTTACCCATTTAGTCCACCCCCCTCCCACAATCCCTCCAGCAACCCTCTGTTTGCTCTCTATATTAAAGAGTTTCCTTCCTTTGCCTTATGTTCATCTGTTTTGTTTCTTAAATTCCTCATAGGAGTAAAGTCATATGATATTTATCTTTCTCTGATGGTCTAATTTTGCATAGCATAATACTTGCTAGTTCTATCCACATAGTTGCAAATGGCAAGATTTCATTCTTTTTGTTCGCTGGGTAATACTACATTACATATATGTGTGTGTGTGTGTGTGTGTGTGTGTGTGTGTGTGTGTGTGTGTTTGTATGTATATATATGTGTATATATGTGTATATATGTGTGTATATATATACACACACCGCACCTTCTTTATCCATTCATCTGTTGATGATCATTTGGGCTCTTTCCATACTTTGGCTATTGTCAATAGCACTGCTATAAACATTGGGGTGCATGTGCCCCTTCGAGATAGCACATCTGTATCCTTTGGATAAATACCTAGTAGTGCAGTTGCTGGGTTGTGGGGTAGTTCTATTTTTAGTTTTTTGAGGAACCTCCATAGTGTTCTCCAGAGTGGCTGCACCAGTTTGCATTCCTACCAGCAGTGCAAAAGAGATGCTCTTTCTCTGCATCCTCGCTAACACCTGTTGTTGCCTGAGTTGTTCACGTTAGCCATTCTGACAAGTGTGAGGTGGTATCTCATTGTGTTTTGTATTTCCCTGATGATGAGTGATGTTGAGCATTTTTTCATGTGTCTGTTAGTCATCTGCATATCTTCTTTGGAGAAGGGTCTATTCATGTCTTTTGCCCATTTCTTCACTGGGTTATTTGTTTTTTTGGGTGTTGCGTTTGATCAGTTCTTTATAGATTTTGGATACTAACCCTTTGTCTGATATGTCATTTGCAAATATCTTTCCCCATTCCATTGGTTGCCTTTTAGTTTTGCTGATTGTTTCCTTCATTGTGCAGAAGCTTTTTATTTTGATAAGGTCCCAATAGTTCATTTTTGCTTTTGTTTCCCTTGCCTCTGGAGAGGAGTTGAGTAAGAAGTTGCTGCGGCCGAGGCCAAAGAGGTTTTTGCTTGCTTTTTCCTCTAGGGTTTTGATGACTTCCTGACTCATGTTTAGGTGTTTCATCCATTTTGAGTTTATTTTTATGTATGGTTGGTGTAAGAAAGTAGTCCAGGGTCATTTTTCTGCATATTGCTGTCTAGTTTTCCCAGCACCACTTGCTGAAGAGACTGTCTTTATTCCTTTGGGTATTCTTTCCTGCTTTGTCAAAGATTAGTTGACCATTAAATTTTTTTAATGTTTGTTTATTTTTGAGAGAGAAAGAGTGAGTGGGGGAGGGGCAGAGGGAGAGGGGGACAGAGGATCCAAAGTGGGCTCTGTGACATCAGTGAGCCTGATGTAAGGCTCGAATTCACAGAACCATGAGATCATCACCTGAGCCGAATTCAGACAGTCAGCTGACTGAGCCACCTAGAGGCCCCTGCAATTTATTTTTGTATAAGCAGCAGTTTAATTTTGCAAATGGCTAGTCAACTGGCTCAATATTATTAAATAATTCCACAATTTTTATTAAATTTATTCAATAAATATACTATATTACATTATTACTTACCTTATAATATACCGAATATCTACATTTGTTAGGTCTGATTATACTAGTGTCAATGGCAAACTTTCTAATTAGCATAGCTTTCTAATGTATTTTCATATTTGATAAAGCTATAACTCATTTTCCTCTGACTGTTCTTACAATGTTTATTTTTGCACATGAACTTCTGTCACTTTGTCAACTTGAAAAAAATATTTCTAGGTTAATTTAAGGAGTACTGGTTAGTTTATAATACCCTTTTCCAATCCAAGAATAATATATACTTTCTATTTATTCAAATATTCTTTTAAGTTTCTCAGGACTGTTTTAAGTTGCTTCAAATAGGTCCTGTTTATTTCATATCACGTGAATTCTAATTCTTAATGACAGTCATGATATGGATCTTGTGGCAACGATCCATTTTGTTTCCCTTCTCTCCCCTGTGTTCTCCACTTGGTTGCCTCTCCGGTGTTCCACTTTCCGCACACTTCTGGCTCCCTGTTTTTTGGTCTTCCCACCTCCTCTTTCTATTGCTTGTTTAGCTCAGAAGGAGGATATATGCAACGGACAGAAATAGACTTTGATAGTTTGTTTTTCTTTGACCATTGGCTACTTATGAAAGAATGAAAATGTTCCTTTCTGTATTTCCTTTCCTTACTCCTTCCTTACTCCTTTCCTTACTCCTTCAAATATGTTGAAAGAATAAGAAATCATTTTAACCAGTATGAAGGGAAATTTGGGATATGGTATTTTGCAAAGTATGGTCCAGGAAAATCCAGAAAAAAACTTACCAGAGATACTTAATAAAATATAGATCCCTGAGCCCATCCTCAGACCTGCAGAATCAGAATTTTCAGATGCAATGCCTAGAAATCTGCATCTTCAATAAATACCTCAAGTCAGTGCTTCTTTGTCTGTACTGTGCATGTGAATCACATGGGCCTTGTGTTACAATGCAGATGCTGAGTCAGCAGGGTTGGGGGAGAGCTGTGATTCTGCATTTCTAACCAGCTCTCCGCTGGCAGTGATGCAGCTGTTCTGGCAACACCTTGAGTAGCAAGGCTATAGGTACTTTTTTGCTCCCTAAATGTGAGAACCACTGAACTACCTGGAGTGGGGCGCTAAAGATAGAAAGAAGGCTTTCTCTGTGAACAAAGGCCTTAAGAATGTTCATTCCCCTGTGTTGAATGTGGAACCATGCCCCTGCTCCTCTTTTTTTCTGCTTCATCAACTTTAACCTATTCAGCTTAAACCTATTCATTGTGGTTTAGTTCACCCTGATTCCTGAGCAAGTTTTGACAAGGGCAAGGGCTGTAGGAGTAGCCTCTTCCAAGCCCTTCCTGGGACCCAGCCATGACTCCTGGTGTGATGGACTTCGCCAAAGCTCTTTTATTGATGTGTAATCTGAGGCTTGCAAAATACAAAAGACTTCTTCATAGGATATCTGTGAATATCTATGGTGGAAGTTCTGGTGCCCATGTCCTTTTCTTCTGGACAGACTGAGCTGGTATGGTAAGTACAGTGTGGTTAGAGGGCCCCTGCCATTGGGATTTGACTAAAGTATTGTACAGATGACTTCTAATAAGCAGAATTACTGAATGAAGACTAAGTTTCCCTTTTCACCTTCACTTCTGACCACAAGAATGAGAACCTGAATGACCCATGAAACTCTCTGCTGTGGCCTCTTCCAGCCCACAACGTCCTTCATTCTCCCACAGGCCTTGCCAGCACTGTTTTCCTACTGGCACCCCACATTTGATATGGCTTAGTAAGTCTATAGTTGTGGAATATAAGTTTCTGTTCTTATACAGCACATTGGTTTGTTTGTAGGCCATATCCGCCATTTGCTCTCCATAAACTGTATGCTAACGTTGGTAAGTAAACAAGCCAGTCATGCTCTCTTTAGAATAAAAAAAAAATCCATACTGTGTATCAGTAGGGCTGCTGAATATGACTATGTGTTGTGAAACTCCAGAGGATGTGATTCACATTTGCAAATGGCCCTCCTGAGGTTCTGCAACGTGGTGGCCCTAATACTAATATACTTGCAAAAATCATGAAATTGGGAGGCTAGTCTGTGTAGTAGGGGGATATTGGTTACAGGAAACAACATGGGAAAGAAAAGAAACATATTGAGGCTACTCAAGTTTTTGTGCAAAAGAAAGTGTGTTTTCCCTTACAAATGACCAAAAATTTGAAAATAAGTGATAAGATTGTATTAGGACTCTTAGACAGAATAACAGAAACTTAAATCAAGCCAATGAAATAAAAGGGGAGTTTACTGGCCTATGTAATCCAAGAAAGGATTGATCAGTGAAATGTGGAGAGAAGAGTGATACAGTTAGAACCAGGAACTACTGTAACTAGAGATTCAAATGCTTTTAGAATTTTTTTTTTTTTTTGTCTCTGAATGTCAGCTTCATTCTCTCTGCAGGTGCCTTCCTCTGTGTGGTAGAAAACATGGCCCACTGATAGTTCCCAAGTTTTACATTTTAAGTCTTTCATTCCTAGACACTGATTCTCTGTCTTGGGTCCAATGTGCAGAATCCCAAGGGAAGGCTCTGGTTGGCCTGGCTTGGGCCAACTGGCTGTGGCCAGGTAGGCAAGGTCTTGGAGAAAAATGGCAGTTCTTCTATAGGAATCACACAGTTAAAATGGAGTTAAGTTTGGAAAAATTCCCAGAAGGAAAGTCTCCTGGGCAGGCCACATAGTAAATGTCCACTATGAAGCTCATTCGTCCTTCTAGATACACTGTAATCTCAGGGGATTGCTATAGACCACATGAAATCCCATCCGTATTCAGCAAAAATGCAGCTCTCTTCTGGCCTGTGGTTTCACTAAAGGCTTTACCCTAATGTTGTTAGAAGGGGCAGCTGTATCACAGCAATAGTTGCTTATTTATTCACTGTAGTGACAGTTACATTTCATGGAGCAGCTGCTGAAGCCAAAAATGTTCAGCAAGGGCAAAATGTGATAAAAGCTCAATGCAATTTGCTTGTGCATTATTAAGTTTTAATTTTTGGTTCAGGAATAAATTTTGTTTTCTGTAGCTATTTTCAACTTGTTGCTACAGTTGAAAAAGAAATGAATTACTCCCACTCTACCAATTAAACTGGCTGGAAAACCCTCTTGGATTTAAGACCTGAATTAACTTTGAGTAGAAACACAGGCAAAGTAGAGTTTATTTGGGGGTGGAAGTAGGGTCCCACTTGTGCTAGGGAATGAATTTACAATGGAGTTCACTTTTCTGCATCACTGTTTCTTTACCTGTAAAGTGAGAATAGAATTAACACCTTGCTGTGTGGATCAAGTGAATTAATGAATGGACGGCACTTTGAATGTATAGCACTAAATGTTAGCTAGTGTTACTATATTGTTAATGCAATATTTTGTGTTAAATGAGCAATTTTTTAGTCAATAATCTTATTTACAAATTTAAAAAGTAGAGTTTATTATAAAGCTACATTAGACGTTGTCATGGGAAAAAGGTTAAGTATAGGGATTAAGTATAGGAAAACCCCAAATAGACAGGAGTCAGGAATGGATATAATCTCTCTTTCCCCGAGGCTATGTGGTTTCTTACCCCTCATTCTCTAGGTGGCTTTTCCATTCTCTTCTCAGATCAGCTTCTTCTCTATTCTTGCTTGCTGCTCTCATGGCCCATGCTAGAACCTACTCATGGCTTTGGTTTTGCCCTCAGACCTACGTAGTTCTTAGTTCCAGAGCCCATCACAATTTGGTACATTCTCAGTGTCAGTTAGAGTCTTGTTAGAGAACAGCTGACCAGCCCTTGGCTTTGGATAAAATGTTCCATTCTGGGATATCCCAGAGCTATGGGAGCCATAGCTCCCATGAGCTATGATCAAAGAGCAGAGGTGTTGAATAAAACCACCTGGGCCTGTCCCTTCAGCGAGGGCTAAGGTCCAGGCAATTGCCAGAGAGAGGACTGTGGGCAAGAAAGATGTCTGAGACCATGTATACTACAAATGGTTATGAGTGAAATGAAGGTCCTTCCTGTTGTAAATCCCGAGGATGGGAATGTTTAGTGCTCCGGGGTTACCATGCTGGTGGAGGTGCCAAACATGGTGTTCTAGAGGTTGATACCAAGCCACTCTCTAGACGTAAACATGTCAGCGGGGTTACATCAAAAGATGATCATTCAGGAGAACAGCTCTTTAACATGTGTGAGCCTCAGTTTCATCTCTAAGAGTGTCTACCTCACAGGGTATTCGGATTAGGTGAGGACAAGCATCATATATCTGAACAAGACACTTGGCACCCAGTAGGTGCTCAGTAAATGTTATCGCCTTCTCTTTTCTTTTCCTCCTGCTTATGCATTGCCCACTGTGGAAATATATCCATCTAAAACAGGCAATTGAAATGATTTTCCTATTTTGTTGTACTTGAAAATAAATTTAATTATTTGTAAGTCATTGATTTAAATAATGTCTATCCAAACACCTTACTAGATTTTTCCTGTTTCTGATAGTAAAAGGAAAATCAGAACCACTTAATACTTTTTACTGATTTCTTGAGATAAATGCTGGTGTGACTTTGCAAGTGTCGTTTGTATATTGAATTTGTAATAACAGACTACTTCAGGATTCTCTCCTAGTATGCAGCTGTCTCTGTAAGATGGTGGTGTTGTCTCTCAGACGCAGCCACCTGGAGAGGCAAGCATTTCCTAGGCTGCTTCCTGATCTCCTTCAGTATTCAGATAAGAGCACCTGGCTCTTTTACCTTCTTAGCCCCCCGACGACACGCTGTCTTCTGGGTGAAGCATTCTTACTCATCTCAAGACTCATGTGTGCAACTCTGTTCTTAATCCTCTCTTCTCTTTCCTCTGTGCCCTTTCCTCTTCTGCAGTTTTCACCTCTCCCTTAGGCCACGAAGCACTGACATTTGCCCTCATCTTAGGAAAGTCCTTGCAAACCTGCTGCCTTTTCCAGCTACCCCTATTTCTCTTCCTCTGCCGAATTTCCACAAAGCGCGGTATGGGTTGATTTTCCCTGCTTTCTCATGCCTCCGTCACTCTCAAACCGATTGACCATGATGTTTCAGCCCATCCACTCTACAGTTCTGCTCTCCAAAGCCATTATGGTCATCTAACGTTAAATCATATAACCTCCTAACGTCTGATATTGGTTACCATCTCTTTCTTGCTGAGATTTGCTACTTCCTTGGATTCTATGATGCAAGGCTTCGCTGCTTACTTCCCTGCCTCTATGTGGACCTCCTATCCTCCTTGCCACCTCATATTCTATTGGTTTCTTTTGTAGGACTTGACATCATTTATTAACTTACTTGTGTAGTGTGTGTCTGCACTAGACCATAAGCTGCAGGAAGGCAAGGCCATGTGCATCTTGTTCACCACTGCAACCCACTGATACTACCTTTCTCTTTGTCTCTGAGAATGCATTTGTCTCCTCTCCCTCACCCTCTCATCTAACGAGGCATGGAGGCCAATTCTACCTCCAAGTTATCTCTCAACTTGATCTGTACATTCCCATTTGCACTGCACAGCTTGAAGGTCTCATGATGGCTCAGCAGAGTTGGCTGGGGGATGAGTTGACAAATTGGTATCCCTGCTTCCAGCCTATCCCCATGCCACTCTGTCCCTTGCACTGCTATCAAGCTGACCTTCCTAAAACACAGCTTGGGTCACCTCACACCCTGCTGTGGACTTCAAATTCATCATAATAGGTTACTGAATCAAGTCTGTATTCCTTTCCCTTCATATGCTGCTCTCAGTTTACCTTTGATGCTTCTCTCCTGCTGCTCCCTATCCTGCTGACTTGTGTGCGTATGAGAAACTGGGCTGCCGTAAGCCTGCAAGGGAGGGGCGATGGGTCTACCTTATATTTCTCCACACTAGTGTCCATGCCACTCTAGAGGCCCAGGTTGCACCTACTTAATTGGGAAGGTGAGACAAACTTAAAAAATAGTATCTGTAGGACAGACTAGAGAAACACAATAGCTAAACTCATGCAATATACTCAAAATACTGTTTTATTCAACTTGGAATGGATATATGTGACACTGGTGGCAGGATTAAAATAAATGTCTCATGATTGAAATAGACAGTAAAGAACAGTGGTTGAGCACATGGACTCTGAAACTAAACTGACCGGATTTGAGAAGCAGTTCTACCATTTACTAGCCATGTAACTCTGAGCAAGCCACTTAAACCCTCTGTGACTCAGTTTTCCTCATCCGTTAAATGGGGATGATGGAGTTGTGAAAATTACATAAGCGAATACATACAAGATGTTTAAAAGAGGGTCTGGCACGTAGTAAACCCTATATAACTTTTAGGTATTAGTGGTATTGAATCAACAAATATTCATCAAATATATACAATGGGCAAGGCATTATATAACCTTATCGGATAAGGTATGAGGAAGAAAAGGGGGAAGGAGAAGGTGAAAGTGGGAAAAAATGTCTAGGATAATTCTCATTTTTCTGGCTTGCACAAACACTCAATGAAATGGATACTGTTCACTAGGGAAACACAGAAAGAATAGCAGGGAGTAGAACCCTATGTGCTCGAGCTTTATTTATAATTTCCATTGGTTTATTCTTAGGCCTTTTCAACTAGCCATTACTTCTCAAAGTGGGGAACACACAAATGTATATATTATTTTGAAATAACTTTAAGGACCAGGAAGCGCATATCTTTAGGTAGGTTCAAAAAAGATTTCAGAAATAGGAAGAAGTAAAGGTTTAAGGCCCATATTCCTATTCTAAACAGTCCCCAAGAGAAACCATTGGTGAAATGAGAAAATGCACCAGATGAGGATAGGATAATGGTGGGCTCGCTCTACTTCCTAGAAGTGAGGTATGACGTCAGCACCTGCTTTCCCCATTTCTCCCCATTTCCCCATTTCTCCATGGGCCCAGCCAGGGTCATGATCTAGGTCTGAGCTGCCTAGTCTCTGTTTTTCTAAGTTAAAGCAGCCAGTGTTTAGAGATAACTGATAGAACAGTAGTGACAGATATGGGGAGTTTGTATTGTTATGAATAATGATTAACTATCACTTCCTCAGCACTCGTGCGCAAGATATCATATTAAGTATGCTAAGTAAGTGAATATCAGTGCAAGATGGGGCTTACCCCCTCACTGTACAAATGAGCGAAGTGGGGTCACGGAGATTTCACAGAATGCATAAGATCTCACAGCCTGTTATTGTTACTAACAAGCTGGCAGTGCAACAAGGCTGACCAGGAACCAACTGGACACTATGACGTCATTCCGATTCCTCAATCTTTTTTCAGATATTGATAAAATCAAGTGATTTCTACACCTTGTGTCTTCTCACAATTTAACTAACTCTGTACCTGACAATCTTTAAAAAGACAAAGTATAATTTTCAGAGACAGTAGTGTGTCCTTTTGAACCCAACCCACTCAGGTTTTTGAAAACCATGAACATTGCATTGAGCTGAATTATTTCTTTTTTTCCCCCTATCTTGATCCTCATGTATATCTCTTTTTAATACCCCATTTAAAATAATGTAGATAGAAAAATGGTGATGGCATCTTGTCTCTGTGTGTGTGTGTGTATTTGTGTGTAGTGAAGAAAGAAATCTACCTAAAATTTCCACCCTCACGGTGGTTTGTGAACCCACACCTTTTCTTCCCACCGAGGTTAAAGAAAGAATAATCACACAAGTCTGGGGGGTTATTCTCCCGCTGGCTAAAATGGCCTGGTAAATACCCTGAACAATCTCTCCCCTCTGTTATCTCTGAATCCTCTCACATGCTCCGCGTTCTGCTTCTGGAAAACCCAGATGCTCTGGGCTCTGGCTTCGTCTCTGCCTAACATCTGATTTGAAACACTGCACTGAAGCCATCTGCTGTATTTGGGGAATAAAGGCGTGGGGGTGAGCAATGCTTTTACAAATGTGTCCAAATAGGGCAATCGAGAGAAGGATAATAAGACGGGGTTGCCTGTTTGGTGCCGAGCCCTCCGATCGGCTACCCGGCGACTTCTCAGGGTATTTGCGTTCTCTGCCTCACGCCAAGCTTGCCTCGGCTTGTGCATCTCACTGTTCCTTGGCAGTACGATATCTGGAATATCCTCTGACTAAACTGAACATTTTTAATGGCGAAATGAGAATTCTGAAGTTCAGAAACAGACTGTGATGGATTGAAAAGTTGCTATTCTTGAAGGATGCGCTTGAGTTCCTCAGCATCCTTTGTGACATGCATATCTGGAACAGCTATGATTCTTGTTTCCTTCCCTCACCGTGGACCCATTTCCAACCGAGCTGGATGTGTGCCCTTCCCAGCTCTGCGCGGGGATTTTGGTGGGCTGTTTGCAGGTTTTATTGAACATCTGTAAATCCTCAGCTTGGGTATGCTTCCAGCTACTACTTTAATCTGTTCCTGGGATGCAGCGCTCTAGGTTTTTAGCAGAGGGGGCTGGGGAGACATCTGTTCGCTGCTGCAAGTGGAAAATCGAATGGTGAACTCAAGTTTCCCATGCGCGAGGGAGCATGATGAGGAGCCCCTGTGGGACCTCAGTTACCTTCCTTAGCACACTACGCTCTCTTTTTCCAGAGAAGTGAAGTCTCTGAGAATCATGTTTTTCAAATTATCGTACATGAAGCATACAGGGCTGCATGGGGCAGGGAAATCATACATAAATTTTTTTTTTCAAACATTCTTTCTGCAAGAGGAGTCTGAGAGTAGGGAGGCGTCTGTGGGGCTCACGGAGACACCTCATGGAGACAGGGTGAGTGAGCGGGGAGAGGATGGGAAGGCGGCTGGCATCACCTGGGGCGGAGGAGGGTGCCGAAGGATCGGGCGGGTGGGCACAATGGGAAACCACGCCAACCAACATCTGTGCTGTGTCTCTGTGCCAGCTCTTGGTGCTTGACTCCTCGTGGAGGCTGGATCTGTGCGCAGCCAAAACCTGTTGCATTGCTGGCTTGTGTGTGAATTTTCCAAGGCTTTGGCTCACGTACTCTGCAGCCTGTCCACAAAGCACGCTGGTTCCACCCACGAGAAAAGCGACTCACTCAGAACCCGCTGCTGTCCCAGCGTTTCTCCTGGAAGCTGTGTTTGTCTCTGGATGGTGCCGGGTGTGTTGATTTCCACCCGACTTTTCAGCATGTTTCTGTCAGTCTCTCAGGAGTGAGTGTTTGCTGAGATTTTTTTTTTTTAATCATTCTACAGACATGTGAAATACTCCCACAGTTTTTCACACAATCTGGGAAGTTCAAATATTCTTCTCTAATCTTTGAAGACACTGATAGTCAATTTAGAACTTGAAAATCCCAAAATCTCAAGTCAAGAAAAAAGTTTTTCTTCTAAAAACAACAACACACCATTAATCAAACCCGCTGGACATTTAGGCCTCCCCACTTCCCTCCACCCCTTAAGAAAGGACACTGCAAGAGTAAACTGAAGCTACTTTGTGCTGACCCTGGCGTTTTCTTGCTATCATCTGAATACTTAAAAAATGCGTATGTTAATGGGTTTGCATTGATAACCTCCTGTCCTGGCAGGAGTGCCCAAGGAACTGTCCTTTTTTTTTTTTTTTTTAATTATTATATAAGTGGGAAAACTTCGTTTCTTTCAAACCCAGAAAGAAGACCCCCAGACTGACAGTTTCAACTTAATATATGAAAATAATAACACTAATGAATGTCATTAACTGACCACTCTTCTGGGCCAGACCCTTTATGAATGCTGCCTTCAATCCCACAACATCCCTTCAAATCATTATTGTCATCCCCATTTTTGAAAAATAGAAAAATCAAGGCTCCAGGTTACATGAATTGATGAAGTTCACGTAGCTGCTGAGTGATGGCGTTGGAATTTGAACTTGGCTCTCTCTGAATCCCAGTCTCATGATCTTTACTGATGTCTTTCTCCAGCATGAATTGCATTCTCTGAGAGGACTAAGAATGTCAAGCAAATTGTACTTGAGAGACATTGGTAATTAGGGCAGCAGAGGTAGTAATCACAGCATTTGCTTATTAATTACAGAGCAGTGGCCCACGAAGCGCAGGAACCGTTACATGCATTATCTTACTGAGTTCTCCCAACTATAGAGCCTGTCTTCCTCGACCTTTAAGTTGCCCTGACACAGTGATACGCCTTGGAGTCCTTGGTAAGTGCCAAGACACGGCACAGTCATCTACTGCCATTGCCCAAGACCTGGGTTCCAGGATACTCCTCCTTCATGCCTGCCCTGCTTCTGTTTGGTTCTAGTCCCCAAGTCTCAGCTCCAAAGAATATCCCTTTTCACTTTCAACCCTGCTTTCGTCTTTTTGATATATTAGCTGCTATTGTTTGTCTCTGCTGGACCCCCAACACCAAAGACTTTGGTTGCCACTCACTCTGGTATTATTTGACTGATCTGGTAGGACAGCCCACCCAGAATCAAATTAAATTGGAAGGTCAGGTCAGCTGGGAAGCTGTCAGGGAGGAAGCCCTACCCAGACTCAGCTTAAATTGGGAGGTCAGCTGGGTCATTTCCTAGGGTGTCAGTAATTCAGAGCACTAGAATATTCCTGGGCTCTAAACTATCCGTGGAAATATGAAAAGATAGAGAAAAATGATATTTCTGGAACTCCTCTCAGGGTTAGGAAACCACAGAGAAGCTGCTTTGGAGGGAAGGTGATGAGACACTGAAGGTAAATTCTTGAGTAGTTTAGCAAGAGCCCAACTGCTAAGAAAAAAGGGGAGATAGAATTTGATAGACAGCAGTTGTTCTTTCTCATCTCAGCCCTCAACATCTTCCATAGATAGTGTCAAACAGCTATTTTTTAAAAAATAATACCCGATTAAGGACCACCAAATTGTTAGCTTGCTAGGCATCCAGTACATCTCGGTCTAATGCTAACTCCAACAGTTCCAGAATCTAGGTGTTAGAATTAGGTTCCTTGGCTAGTACTCAAGTACCAGTTCCTCCTCCTGTGAAGCATATTTAGACTAGTTACAGACATCACCATCATCATCGTCATCATCACATTTTCAGATGAGGAATTCTGAAAGTATTTTACCTATAAAATACTCAAGGTTTTTCATCCAGGAAAAAGTGATGGCTTCTAAAACTGCACCTTGAAAGGGAAACTAACACTATTCCAAAAATCTAACAGTGGTCATAGAAGACTAGAACTGGTCTTCCATATTTCCTGTGAAATGAACTGTCTCTGTGTCTCTTCCTAGTATGTTTGGAATGCTTATTTCTCTCTTTTGTTTCCCATTGTTTTAAAGTAGGCTCCATGCCCAATGTGGAGCCCAGCATGAGGCTTGAACACATGACCCTAAGATCCAGACCTGAGCTGAGATCAAGAGTTGGACGCTTAACCGACTAAGCCACCGAGGCACCCCTTGGAATGCTTATTTCTTAAAAGCATCCTAACTTATGCTGAGAGAAAGTGAGTTATATTACTGCTTGTTCTAGAATATGTTCTCGATGAATAATAATAAGCACATATGTATCTATAGTGATGACACTTAAAGGACATTTTTATATTCTTTCTCAATTGCTTCCATCTGACCAAGAGTAACGTTGGGTTCCCTTGGTTGAGGAGCATTTCCATTAAAGTGTCTGGAGGGTTCTTTTGTTTAGGGCTAAATAACTGAGGGGGAAGGAACTCAAGATGACCTAAGAAGTAAACGCTACACATTACATCAAGAGTGAACTCAAATTTAAATATATTTTAAAAATTCAAACCATATACAGGCATCCCTGTGGTATGAGAGTTCTGATGCATTCTGGGAGCTCTAGATTGGAGGTGGTTTGGGGTTGGTGATGCCCTTCTTAGCCACTTTTTAATCTCTCCTCCGTGGCTGTGTCTCATTCACAACAGACTCCATGGCTGCCGGGGCTGGAGGCAGCGTCCTGGGGACGTCCTCTAGGAGTGCTGGTCCTGGCTGTTAGCTGAGTTCTGCCCACTGGATTGTTAAGAGAGAAGTCCGGGGTCCACGTGGACTGCAGGGCTGGTTGCAAAGTCACGGACCCACTGAGGCAATGTAACACATAGCTCGTCTTTCTTTACCCGGAGAGTAAAGCATGTTTCTCTCTTTGTTCTACCTGTTGAAAATTAGCAAAGAACAATAATCTAGGGAAGACCCTTGAAAACAAAAAGAAAGAAAAAGAAAAAAAAAAGAAGAACTAGGAAGGAAAGAAGAAAAAAAGTGAGGCGGAGCCTAAGAAAGCAGACCCAGACCTTTGACCCTTGCTTCAGCCACCCGTGCTCTGTCATTATCTCGTTTCCTGTACTGAAGTTCTTCTGAATCAGATTTTAATTGAAAAAGGAGTCTACGACAAAGATGAAAAAAATTAAAAACGATTTATCTTGTTCAGTCCCTTCATTACACACATGAGTAAAACGTGCTCTAAGCAGGCTTTAATAGCTAGGAATATCAGAAATACCATGTATTGTCTTCTCTGTTTGGGGCTTAGTAAAATATATTGTGCATTATAATGATGACCTGTTATGACTAGCTACATGGAAGTTAGATATCATCTGTATTCACACAGTCTTTCCAGAAAATATTACTCCCATCCTGTGGCAGGAGTGCTCCATTCCCTTGTGCGGGTGAGAAAAATTCCTTGGGAATAATAATATCTTCTCCCTTAGAAGTGCTTCCTGTATTGCAAAGTTGCTGCCATATGGTTCCTGTAAAGGTTCTGCCAAAATCCCTGTGGTTCTCGCAAGAGCCTCTACCTCCTCTGTTCTTTTAATCTCCTGCTGTGGCGGCAGACATGGGAGAGACAGACAAGCTGCAAAGGGAAGTCGATGAAATGAAATTAAAGCCCTACAACTGTGTTTGTGTCAATGTAGATGGGGGTCCCCCCTCCTCGGTTTGCTCGCAGAGGTGGGTGTGAGAACCTATAGGAGTGTCTGGAAGAGATCCTGCGGAAGTCATTTTGCCCAGAGCTGGAGGAGAAGCAAAAGGCAAGTATCAAGTCTCTGGAAGGCCCTGGTGGGGAGATAGCGGAGGGGGGTGGGGGCTGGGGGTGGCATTTCAAGGGGGACAAGCTTTGTGGAATTTTTACTTTCTAGAGGGAAGAGAACGGTAGCTGGAGACTGGTCTGCATTTGTAAAACAACATAGCAAGACTACCATTCCTGACTCTGTTCTGGCAGACGGGGGAGAAACAGGCTTGGTGCCCATGTGGGGACTGTTTTTTTTTTTTCTCCTTTCATGATGGCTTTGAGTCCCTTCTGTTTCTTGGTGAGCTGTGTTTTGGTTGCTAAGTTGGGTGTGGATTTGTTTTGTATACCTGCACGTGCATAGTTTTTTTTTTTTTTTTAATCTTTAATAATAACTTATGTGGATCATCTGTTTCTATTTTGCTATCGCTGTTCAAATTAGATAAGATGAAAACAGAATTTTGGTATCTGCAACTCATTCCGAAAATTGTACTGAAGAAATAAAATTCCTAGCCTGGGCTTGCTGAGACTGACAAGCCCATTGGGGTTTATGTTTCTGACCTAATATCACTTCCTTCCCAGCTGTCGAGATGTGGACCCATCAGAAGTTTTGCCACACGTGTTGGGGAGCAGAGAGGTGAGACAAAGGTCGCCTGGGATAGCACGCATACCGGTCTTCATGCTAGCCAGAGGTCCGTGCGTGTAAGTTCTGTGGGTGATCTTCCTCCGCCTTGGCAAGTGATTGCCACTGCGCGCTTCTCCACGGATCCTTCTCCTGCGCCGGCTTGGGGATGTTGTACCTCTGATGTCGCTGGTGGGCCCGGGGCTTCCGCCGGGTTTGACTGAGACAGTTGAACGGCTCTCACTCCCCCCCCCCCCTTCTCTCTCCCCTATTTGAATTGTCTGTGTGTGCTTGAAGATGAGGTAATTAAATACATCCTTGAAGGATACAGAAAGCAATAACACTCCTCTCCTTGACTGATTCTGGGGGAGCACAGTTCCTTAAACTACCAGGTTGGCTTGTCAAATGAGGTATTGTTTTTCAAAATATAGCCTGAACGGCATCCGTTATAATTAAGGCTTCTGGCTTTCGGTTTAAAGTGATATTTGCCAGTAAAAGCCTGCCAAAAAATAAATAAATAAAAGCGGGCTTACCGTTAAATATTGATTTAAGCTTGGAAACTGGCTCCAAATTTTGTTATACCAGTCTTGATCTCTGTGGCCTCTGGGCATCTGTTTCAATTTGGTCAAATTGAAATGGGGAGGGACAGTGCCAGGCTAACAGCAAGGTGATCCAATATAGTACGATGAGTTGTATTTGATGAAAAAGAGCCAGGCAGAGTCATCTACAGATCCCGGGGACAGGTGAACTGGGCTCAGCTACAATAAGAGCTGATGGGCATCTTAACTCATCTTATGGGCTGACCTGAGCCGATGATGGGTTTTCTGTAATGTAAACAATGTTGAGTAATCTTTTGGGGGCAGTATGGGATTTTTGTTTTGTGTTGTTTCTGCCTTTCTGCATATCCTGCTAGGTGCAGGCTTCTCCTCCAGCTGGCCACTTTCCTCAGGATCCTTTCATGTCACTGGCAGGGATACTAAACAGCCCAGATCGAAAACTTTTTCCTGTGAACTGAATTTCTCGCTCCCTAACTGGAGGTTTTCTCCTATCCAGGAGAAAAGGGAAGGTCCTCAGGAGAATTTTCTCCCCCGGAATGTATTTACTTGAGGCTTGTTATTATCCACCTCTGTCTCTGACAAGAGAAGGCAAACAGGAAGAGGAGGGTTAAAAGTTCCTGAAAAAAGGGCTCTTGATGAGACTGAGCTCCACGGGTGCAGAGTGCCTGAGATCCATTCATTTCGACAACCTCAGTTATTCCGGTGCCTCTCATCATCTGTAAAGTTAACAAGGGCTGATAAGACATGATGAGGCAGGGTACTGGTTTGTATTTCCAGCCTCATAAATATTTCACAATACCATTTTCTTACAATCAGATACATTAGTTTGCCAAGTGTGGATGCTGCTGGATGTTCGCTCGGTGCTGGTGTTTCACAAAAGCCCTGCTTTTAAACCGGCACATTTAGGGCCTTGAGGTGCACATCACTTGCCACTGTACCTTGCTTTCAAATGCATGTTCTAATTCGGGTGAGAGAGTTGCTGTCTGACCTCTAGAAACTGCTGCTGTCTACCTTGAAAAATATATTGTTATGCTCTACAGGCAAAAAAGCATCCCTCTTAGCCACATTCTCATATTCTTTTTCGTTTTCCAGCCCTGCTATGCCCTTGTGTTTCTTTGTACTTCACACTGTGGACAGTAGAATCAGGAGCCAGAGGGTGAATTTAATTTGGAACAGACCCCCCTGTCTTGATAGAACTGCCTTTACTCAGGCTCAAACACAGCAACCTGCAATTTCCTGAGGCCGTAACTCAGCCGGGGCTCTCACAGGCTCTAAAAATGAAGTCCAGACTCAGCACCTCTCAGAGCTCACCCAGCTCCTACCAACAACACAGAGTGGTGCGGACGCCCGAGTCAGTCGAGTAGCAATGGTTTTCTCCCTGATGTAATCAAACGGAGTGCACGGATATCACTTGATTAACAGCTGCGGTATTAATTTCCCTTTTTGGTTGCTTGACTCACAGCAAGAATCATGTCAAGGCAGCAGAGAAGCAATTAAATTGATTTTAATCTTTGTCAGAGAAGATAACATGCCTCTTTCTCTTCTCATTTAAATAATTAAAGTTTCAGTAGGTATTATTTCTGGCTTTAAAGAAATTGGTATCTTAATGTAATAGAATCCTTGTAATTATATACTTAATGGTTCTTAATAAGTTAATCATGGTTTTTCATTTAAAATGTATTTTTTACTTATTAAATTTTTTTGTTATAGTATCTTTGCTTTTAAGGAGAAGGGGGGAAACACAAAGAAATAGATATAAAACAGTTCTGTCATTTCTCATTATTAATCCTTTCAACAGCTATCTCCTCCTCCTTTTGTGGTGCGTTGGACTTAAGTTTGAAGTAATATTTTTACATTTCAGTGCATTTACAAGAAGCCCACTTCTTTTAATGACAACATATTTAATTTTAATGATGATGGAGTTTTTGGCTTCTATGAAAATTTCCTTAAAGAACATCATGTGTATTTCAATTGCGTAGAGCGCCTTTAAACTTCACATTTCATTAAGGTCTTAGAGAAATATTGAAAAAATATGGAAAATGGTTTCATTCCTCTTTGGTACTCAGTCAGACACTCTACAGTTATTTTACTCCTCACCCCAATATTGTGAAATGCCTTGTAAACATTTCAGAGCAAAGACAACAGGGGTAGAATGCACAGATTGAGTGGCCCTCCTCATTAGAGGTACATTTTCACTGTAATGCATGTGTAGCCCCCAGGATATTGAGCATCACATAATTTAACTGTCATCAACCCCCGTCGCTACCACTGGGATGAATGACTTCTGAAAGAGGGGATGTGTTATCCCAGAGAGAGACTAGTTCGCAGTTCAGATCCCGATCAAGAAATGAACATTTCACCAAAAGGCTTCAAAATGCCTCCTCCTCTTTCAGGATGGTGAACATGGATCAAGAGGAGAGAGACCACAGGCCCTGGACCAGAACCATCAAGGTTAAGGAGAGGCAGCATCCTGGAGCTGTCCCCTTTACCCAGAGTTTTGGAGGGATGCAGTCTTCTGTAGAAATTAATTGATAAAGACTGACTTGTTCGCTTGGTATTTTGAAAGAGAGCTTCTGCAAGCTTATATATGCTATAAATCACCAAATGTTGATGCCTGTTGGTGGATAGATTGGAAAAGACACCTCTTCCTCCTGGCATGGCTAGCACGGGACAGGCTGGATTTTAGCCCCTACTCCTACCACTCCCGCACACCCACCAAGTGGGTGCTTCTTTGCAGTGCACAATCTGCACAACTGTACATGGCTTGAAAACATGCATAAGCTAAAGCTAAGAACTCCTGAAACAAATTCTGAAGCAAGGAGTGAATATATTAATGCCAGTGGCAAAGAAGGTGAGCGGTATGGGCAGACGGAAGCATCACAGAGACTGCAAAAAGAATGCTGTAGACCAGCTCATAGTAGACACTTCTTGGCCATGCTGGTTAAGAATTATCACCAGTTTCTTAGGACTTGGAAACTTGGAAATACACTGAATGTCCTTTCTAGTTTGTTATAGCGTATGTATGTGTGGTTCCCGTTACAGAGTATATCTTTGGTCATTCCTATTTAATCTTGAAGCTGTTAATCCCCATATGACTGTTACATTGAAGATTCTGAAGCCCAGAATATTCAAAACCAGCATTCCTTACTGGGAAAGGATGTTTATACAAACACTGAGGCATGGAAGGGAGTTAGGGGGAAAAGGGAAAGCAAATGTCATTCCAGGCAGAGGAAATGAGCTAGGCAAGGGTGTGGAGGTGCATTAAGAGGATGGAGTCTTTTAGGAAGTGTTTTTGCACCTGATTAAATCTGGGTGTCCCTGGAGATACTGAGTTGATTATAGCACATTCCCTGCCCCGGAGGAGCTAGAAGTATTTTGACATCTACCCTATTTGATCTTCACACAAATTCCATAAATTAAGTAGCAAAGATCTTATCAACTGAAAAATCACTGGGGAGGAAATTGGAGCCTAAAAAAGTACACAACACTTAAGGTTACACAGCTAATTCTAGGTAAGCTGGGACTGAAACCCAGCCCCCCAGTGGCCAGCCTGCGTCTTCCAACTAGATCAGAAGAGGAGGGTAGCTTTTTCCTCCCTCCTTAGGATAGGGCAGCAAACTTTCTACAAAGCATTGTTATGATTATGATTACGATTTATCAGTCAGTAGATATGGAGAAAGAGAGTATAATCAGGTCCATTCACTTCTCTTGGCTACTAGTGAAAATATAAAAATTTTTGCAGGGTGAGTTAGCAGGAGTGAAATGCAATGAAAAGTGTATTTGTGAAGAGAATAAAGTTGATTGAAGGAGTGCTGAGTATTCATATCTTTAAGTTTATTTACAAATAAAGAGTTAAAAAATAACTGTACACTTATCCTGGTGAGCACTGAGTAATGTAGAGAATTGTTGAATCACTACATTGTACACCTGAAACTAATACAACACTGTATGTTACCTACACTGGAATTAAAATTAAAAACTTAATAAAAAAATGAATTCATCCTGCCAATGAATTTCCTGTAAACAAACAAACATTCTCCTCTAAGAACACTGATCACAAGGCATGTTTCTAATGGGACACTACCCATGTTCAGGGATCTGTCTTATTTACTCTTTTGCCACTAGTCCCTAGCATAATGTCTGGGCTAGAGGATTCATTCATTCATTCAACAAATATTTATTGAGCACCTACTAAGTGGTGGACATTATTCTGGGAACTTAGGATACAGCAGTGAACAAAATGGATAACCTAAAAGATACACTCATAGAGCTTATATTCTGGTGGAATAATTTAGTATTTATACAAGTAAATAAACAACCAAGATGTGTTATGAGTAAAATCAAACAGGGATTGTGATAATGACTAGACGTGATTCAGATGGGTGGCAGGGGGTCCTCTTTGAGGAAATAATATTTGAACTGATATGTGAATGTGAAGATTTAAATGTAGGAAAAAGCTTGGTGTGTATCAAAGATGGAAGGAAGGCAGTGTGGCTTGAGGCTGAATGCACAAGAAGAGAGAAGGGATGTGAGGATGAATGGGAGGGGTTTAGAGGTGGTCGTGTCAAAGAGTGGGGTGAGAGTTAGGTGACATCAAAAGCTGATCCATGCTGCTGGAGTGTTGAAAACACCATGCTACAGAATTTCTTTAAAATTTCATCAAAATTAAAAATGTTTGTGCTCCAAAGGACACCATCAAGAAAGTGAAGAGATAGGCCAATTGGAAAAAATATTGGCAAATCAGATATCCGAAAAGGGACTTATGTCCAGAATATATAAAGAACTCTCATAACTTAATAATAAAAAGACAAATAATCCAATTAAAAATAGGCAAAGAATCTGAATAGGCATTTCTCCAAGGAAAAGATACAAATGACTAATAAGCAAATGAAAAGATGGTTGGCATCATTAATTGTCTGGGAAATGCAAATCAGAATCATGAAATAGCCCTTCATACCTATTAGGATGGCTATAATAAAAAAGATGATAACAAGTGTTGGCAAAAATATGGAGAAATCAGAATCTTCATAAACTGGGAATGTAAATGGGAACATTAAGTGGTACAGCCACTTTAGGAAACAGTCTGGCAGTTCCTCTAATGATGAAACATGGAGTTACCACATATCCTAACAATTTTATTCCTAGGTATGTGTTCAAAAGAAATGAAAGCCTCTGGACACATGAAAACTCGTACAGCCAAATGTTTATAGTGGCATTATTCATAGTAGCCAATAGGTAGAAACAATTCAAATGTCCAGTTTGTCCAACTGAAAAATGAATAAACAACATCTGGTATATTGGATGGGGTTTTGGGGTTATGGTGGGGTTCGGAGCCAATGGCCAAGAAAGAATTCTTGAAGATGTCTTGAAGACTAAAGCATGGGGACACGACCTATGGGCAAAAGAGCTGTACTGGGGTTGTGAAGAGTGACTCATATGCTATGGGGCTGGGGGAGGTAAAATCAAGAGGAGGTTTCTTAAAGGGATTTTCCATATGCTAAAGACTGGATTACTGGAGGCCTAGGTGTTGTCAAGCTAAAGTTGTTTTTCCCTCTGGCAAAGCATTAATGTTAAGACAGTAAGGAGTTCCTGGAAAAGCTTTCTACTCTTCCTGCCTCAAGTATTTGTCAATGGGCTGCGGGGTATAAGGAAAGTCAATTTTATCTGCCATTTCCTTCTTTTCTTTGTTCCCCACATCACTCTGGAAGGAAGGGTGATGTTGGGGCTCCAGGAAACTGAGTCTATAGGTTTCTGGAGATTAGGCTATTGATAAGATTGCCTTTTTCTTTGTAATTGTACTAAGATAGTTGTAAACTGATGGAGATTCTTAACAGTTTAACCATCTGCTTTCTGTCCTTTCCTTTGTTCTTGGGCAGCCTGGAGAGCCTGAGGAATATCACACATATCCCACTTGGGGAGGGAGTTGTGCTGGCTTGTGCTTTGCCCTCAGCTTGCCTTATGGTCCCTCATCATATTCATATAATGGAATTTTATTTCGCCATAGAAAAGAATGAAGCACTGATACATGCCATAACATGGATGAATCTTGAAATTATGCTAAGTGAGAGAAGACAGTCACAAAAGACCACATAGTATATGGTCCCATTCATATGAAATTTCCAGAATGGAGAAATCTGTAGAGACAGAAAACGTATTAGTTGCTTAGAGGATGAGATCATGGGAAGATAGAGGAGTGATAGCTGAAGGGTATAGGGTTTCTTTCTGAGGTGATGAAAATGTTCTAAAACTGACTGTGGAGATGGTTGCACTTAATCTGTGAAGATACTAAAAACCATCAAATTATGTACACTTGAAATGGGTGAATTGTATGGTTTATGAATTACATCTCAATAAAGCTGTTAAAAACCACTAAAAAAAAAAACCCAAACACACCCCAAAGCCTGAAGGTAGGCCTCACACTCACTAAGATTTTCAGGCTTTTCAGATAAAATTTACTAGTCCCATCAGAATATCTTTGTGCCCAAGGGAGAATCATCAATGAAACTATTCTTAGAACACAAAGCTTTCCTTCCTAAAATACTGGAAAGGAGCAACACCTTGAACACCACAGGAAACCCATAAATATCTAATTTGCACCACTGCATGATAAAAGCAGCTTGCTTCTTCCACTCATTAGCAACACTCAAAAATATATTCTAGCTTCTTGCCTGCTAAAAGGATATTTACATTTCCTCTTTGCACCAACCACAGAAGCCCTGGTTATTCCCACAGTTTCTCTGCAGTTTTGGTCCACTTGAACTGTATTTGGAAAGCAGGCAGAGAGCCATTCTGGGACAAACGCAGTGGTGAAAAGTGCGTGCGCTACATGAGAATTCATTTAAATTAATGCGTTTGGAATCATGGATTTCTAAGTGAATTGAATTTGGAAACTATTTCAGTTTCACATGACAGGAAGCCAGCCATTGTATTCCACTACAAGTAACATGCTCTTTATCCTGTAGATGACAATCACTGCTTGCACAGGCAAATTTGAAGTCCTTTACGATAGGAGAAAATCTTAATCATCTTTGTACTCTCTACAAGTTAGGGCTTTTGTACATAATACATACAAAAAATTTTAATTGAATTTGGAT
The DNA here is from genome assembly GCF_028749965.1 of Puma concolor. NCBI lineage: Eukaryota > Metazoa > Chordata > Mammalia > Carnivora > Felidae > Puma > Puma concolor. The sequence continues at coordinate 81,613,284 of NC_141674.1, forward strand.
TAACAGGTCATGAGGGTTTGAGAATAAGATCAAGAAAATTTTTCAGTGATTGAACATATGACATATGTTGACGTAAGAAGGAAATGGAAGGTAAGACTTTCCCAGTAATTTTTAGCCCGGGAAAGTCAAGCACTGTATCTGGTAGACACAAGCATTCAGTTCAATGGATGGGGACTCTCTGTGGCAGAATAGTTCACCAGGCTTTGCCACAGTTTACATGAGATATCTAATTTTCTTTCATTATGAGACTCTCAAGAGCTGGAGTATATGGGGTTTTGTATTTGCCAGTCATAGGAATCAAACTTGCCTCTTCCCTTTCTCTTGCCTCAATGTTCACAATAATGAGGCACTACCCTTGTGTGTGAAGCTTAGTCTGAAAAAGCCTATTGGCTTCCCTTTTGGAAAAAAAAAATTAACAGTGATTTCCATCAGTGTCTCCCTAACCTTTTCTCTTTCCTCCATCTAGTAGAGCAGAGCCTATTTTCTCATCTTCTCTGTGTCCATTCAGGTTACATGGATGAACCTGAAATGTCCCAGTCTCCTAAATGCATTTCTGAATGTTGGAGATATGTTTCGAAATCCTAGGTATAGGGTACTAATGCCATCTTTACCACACATATGGCTCTTAGCACTTTACAGCTCAATTTTCTGCTTAAAAGGGTGCCTCTTATAAACCAGCAAATACAGCAAGTGACTAATTAGCCAAATTAATGAGGGCTTGTTTACTTGAAGTCCCCAGTGCCCTTGGAACTTGGGATGTTTCATTATTACAATCTGCAAGTGGTTTCCTCCAATTAATTTTTAACATACGGCTCTTGCCTCTTCTCAGTAATATGTAATATCCTAATACTTCAGAGGGGCTTGCGAGCATTAACTCATTATTCCTCATAGGGGACTACTGGAAGGCTGAAACAAAAAGGAATCATAGTGCTTTTTTGTCAACACTGATTTTTTGCATACCTTATTACAAATCCTACTCTATAGGTCAAAAGCAAAACTAGTAAAGAGCAACCATTAAAGCCCATTCTGAGAAAAAGATAGAAAGGAATAAATATATGTAAATATGAAAGAAATTTCTCTTTGCCACATAATAAATGATAAATAAGCTAAGAAAAGTCATTCCCCTTATAGCCCTTTGTCTTCTAATTGGAGATAAACTCAAATCTAATTGGGCACAGGGAAGCAAGTATCTAGATGCACATTCAAAAGTGATGTGTGCATCTAGAATATATACAGAAAGAAGTGAGGTGCACATGTAGAGTACATTCAGAAGTAAGGAGTGCATCTAGAACATTTACAGAAGTGAGATCTGCATGTAGACCACATTCAGAGTGATATGCATGAGTGATGTCTCAGAAACGATGAAGTCGGAAGCTCTAAGAACTGGTTCTTCCAGTGAGGTAGCCATTAAACCAGTAAAAACAGATAGACTCATGTTTTTCAGAACTCTAGAATCTAATTAAAAAAAAAAACCTTAAGATAATGGAGAGAGAGATTAATGAAGAAAGTGATTGCTAAATTTCAGCATTTAGGGAAATCTCTGTCAGGTCATTGAGTGTCTGCTGAGATTGAAGCAGACCTTAGGGATCACACATAACAAAGAATACAGTCTGCAAAAAATAGTTGGAAAAAGTCACTTAACAAATGGATGACTGAAGCCCTCAACAAACAATAACAGCAAACCATGGAGGAAGAGAGACTCTGATTTTCAGAGTTACCACATTTTAATGTCAAACGTCAACAAAATTTTCAACGAAAATTATAAGGCATACAAAGACACAGGATAGTATGGCTATTCACAGGAAAAAGTAATTGACAGAAATGAGTCCTGAGCCAGCTCAGACATTAGGTTTACTAGAAAAAGACTTTAAATCTAAAGATCTAAATGAAACTGTTGGATAAAGAACTAAAGGAAACCAGCAGAACAAATGAATGAATAAATAAAGAACATCGATGAAGCCATAGATATTATAAGAAAAAAATGAACTAGAAATTTTGAAGGTGAAAAGTACAATAGCTGAAATGAAAAATTTGCAGTAAATTTGAGAAGGCAAAATAAAGAAACAGTAAACTTAAGGACAGGAATATTGAAATTGAGTCTAGGAGCAGAAAGAGAAAAAAAGAATGGAGAAAAAAGAAAAAAACCTAAAGGATTTGTGGGACTCTATCAGCTATACCAACATATAATTATGAGAATTGCAGAAGGTGAAGAGAGAAAAGGGAAAGAAGTCATATTGAAGAAATAATGGCTGAGAATTTCCCAAAACAGATGAAAGACATGAATCTACACATCCAAGAAGTGCAACAAACCTTAAATAGGGTAAACTCCAAAGAAACCCACAGGAAGACATCTTATTATCCAACTACTAAAACCTAAATACAGAGAATATTGAGAACAGCAGTTAAAAGCAATTCATCACTGACAAGTGATTCTTAATAAAGTTAACAACTGACTTCACAGCAGAAAGCATGGAGGGCAGAAGGCAGTGAGTGACATGTTGAAAGCGCTGATAGCAAAAAAACAAAACAAAACAAAACAAAACACAAAAAACCCAACTCAAAATTCTACATCTAGAAAAACTACTTTTCAAAAATGAAAGAGAAATTAAGACATTTCTCAATAAACAAAAGCTGAAAGAGCTCATTGCTAATAGATATGCTCTGCAAGAAATGCTAGTCTTTCAAGTTGAAATGAAAGGAAACTAGATAGTGACTTGAAGCCATATGAAGAAATGAAGAACTTTGGTATAAGTAACTTACATAGGTAAATATAAAAGCCATATTATTGTATTTTTGGTTTGTAACTTTTGATTTTCTTGTATGGTTTAAAAGACATGAATAAGATTAATTATAATTCTAAGTTAATGGGCACACAGTATATACATATCTAATTTGTGATGATACGGGCATACGGGGAGAGAGAAGTACAGGAGCACAGATTTTGTGTGCTATTAAAGCTTAGTTGGTATCAATTTAGATTGTTAGAGACATAGTATGTTAATTGTAATCTCCATGATAATCACTAACAAAAGTAACTGAAGAAATATACAGGAAAGGAAATGAATAGGGAATCTAAATAGTACACTAGAAAAAATGAAAACAAGAGAAGGCAGTGTCAGAGGAATTGAACAAAAAGATATAATACATAAAGAAAACAAATGGCAAAATGGCAGAAGTAGGCCTTTCTTCTCAGTAATTATGTTAATGTAAATGGTTTAAATGTACCAATTAAAAAACAGACCACCAAAATAGATTAAGAAGTTGTTCATCTATATTCTGCCTACAACAAAAGGTAGTAGTGAGGTGTGCATCTAGAGCACATTCAGAAGTGAGCTGCACATGTAGAACATGTATAGAAGGTCCATCTCTAGAGCATCTCCAGCCTGTTCAGAAGGGAGATATTGGTGTCAATGATTACATTGTAATTTATTCAAGATTATCACTTACATCTTTATTTAAAACTAAAAAAATTAATAATTCTATCTTTGTATTTTGACAAATGGCTATCTCATATATTTGGGCACTGAATTTGGAATGAGTTTTTTCAAAAGAAAGGTGAGAACCTGGGTGGCTCAGTTGGTTGAGAATCTGGCTCTTAATTTCAGCTTAGTTCATGTTCCCAGAGTCATGGGATTGAGCCCTGCTTGGGATACTCTCTCCCTCTTCCTCTTCTCTGGCTTGCTCTTTCACACTCTCTCTATTTAATAATAATAATAATAATAATAATAATAATAAATAAATAAATAAAAAGAAGAGGGAAAAGAGGGTTTTTTTTTTTTTTTACCACCAACTACCAACGAGTAGTTCCAAAACATGGCAACAACAAGGTTAGGATTTGCATCTGAGTCAATGGAGATTTCGTGAAAAGGAATATTTGGCATTTTGAAATTTATAGAAACATTAAGAAGAAAGAAAGAATTTAGCATCTGTGCATACCAGTTATTCACTTAGAATGTAGGGAGAATGGGTTTTGAGGTTGTATTTGATGAAAGAGAGCCTGGTTTGTTGACTTGGTGGGGAGGAAAAAAATATTCCAGGTTCAGGGAGGAGGCAAAGTAAGTGTTGAATAGAGAATGGCTTTGGAGGCTAGGGAAACAAAGGAAACAATAGAGTCCAGCCCTTTCTTGTAGCTAATGGTAAATGCAGGTTCTTGGGAAAAGAAACAATAATCTTACCCTTAAATATGTGGAATTATGCTTGACACTGAGAAAGATAATAATGGACTGTTAGTGGCCTCGTAACTTTCTCTCCTCCAACCATTTGATGTATTATTTTCTTAAGATGTTCTCAAAACCTTTTGATGACTGACTTTCCATTGACAGGAGTGTAAAATTCAAGCTTCCTGGCTTGGATTCAAGGCCTCCCACAATCTGGTTCTTACCTGCCTTTCCACCCCTGTATTTTTTAGTCTTCCAACTTCTCAGATGATAGAGAAGACTATCAGGCTAGAAGACACAGGTTATACATATTTTTGATACATCCACTGTTTTTTAAAAAACTAGGTATTTGAATACAGAGATAACCTAAGAATATTCTGAGCCTTTCTCTTTCCCTCGTCTGCAAAAAAGTGTTTTGGCTTTACCTGCAGTTTCTTTGCCTTTCTTACCTCCTGAAGAGTGTTCTGCTATTGCCAGGCCAGATTTTGGAGGATTCGTGATGCAAGATGAGAAAGATAGGTGGAAAAGGTAGAACAATCAGAGTGTTCAGACTAGATGTGGAGGAGGAGGTATTTTTAGAGAGTCTTGAGGGGAGTGGCATGAGAGGTGTTCCAGGGTATGAAAAAAATATATGGGAGAAGAAGTTAAAGTTTTAAAAAACATACAGCTGTGAAATGTAATTCTTCAAATGTAATCCAAAGGGGTTGAGTGATTTCAGAATTACTCTGTTGCTGAACAGTGTTTTGCTGAATGTGCACTGTTGAGACTGAATCACATGGCTCCTGTCTTCAATAGGCGTACATGAATGATAGTGACGTTCTGGAAACTAAGTGGACATTAGGTGGAATTTGGATTAAAAGCACTAGTCCTTTTCGATTCCTATTTCTGAGACTCAAAGTTGTGTTTTATTTACAGTTGTTTCAAAGCCATCTTTCAAGACTTAGCTCGAACATGACCTTCTTTGTGAAAGCGTTTCCTGGTACTCATTTCCCTAATGGAGTTGACTCTCCTATGGGTCTCACTTCTTCTTTGGATATAATTCTCTCATTTCATCTATGACACTAAATTTCTTTGTCTGTCTCTCCACTGACTGTGACTTTTTTGAGGGTGGAAACTCTCTTTGTATCTTTGGAGCCTAGCACTGCACCTGGTACACAGTAGGCATTTAGTGCACACTTGTTGAATAAACAACTTATTAGCCATTGTTCCTGCTTATCGTCTCTCCCCATTTCCATGCCCCCATACCACTGCCTGGGGAATATTCCTAAAGAAGAAGAACAACAAAAATACACAGTGGCTCCACACTGTGTATTAAAATGAGAGTCCAAATTCATCAGCATAGCATTCAGGATTCCTGATAATGTGACTTTAAATTATTTTTTAGATCTCCTCTTACTTTAAAACACTTTTGTTCTACCCAAATTGGATAGCTTGAGTAGTTTTTCTTTTTCTTTTTTTTCGTAATGGTTCTTTTCAGTGCAAAGGAAGAACTTTATAAAATATCCCAGCACATTCCCTGCCAGCTTCAGAATTAGCCCTTGCAGTTGTTATAGTAAAAGGAGGTGGGACAAAGGGATAGGAAAACAAAAGATCACACAGGAGAATGTAAGTCATTGTGAATGTTCCAATTTCTGTGTTAGGCAATGGGAATCACTGGTGTTTATTGTGTTTTAAATAAGCAAGCAAAATGAACAAATAAATAAGCAAAGCTGCATAGACCAATGATGAAAGTGTGCCATAAGTATCAAGGGTATGATGAATCTAATTCCATGAACTTGAAATAAACAGAAGGGTAGCTGCTATTTGCAGAGTAATGGGGAAGAAGTCTGTAAGTAACATACCTAAAGCCTCTTATTCCCTCTCCTGCATGTCTGAGACTCTTTCTGCTTTCTCTCTGCCACCTTCACTTGTGAAACAGTCACAAATAATAGAAGATAATATATTTTCTTAAATTTTTATGTGTAGGTATGTACGTAGAAAAGATATTCAAGGGGACGCCTCACTGGCTCAGTTGGTAGAGCGTGAGACTCTTGTTGTCAGAGTCTTGAGTTCAAGTTCCATGTTGAGTGTAGAGATTACTTAAAAATAAAATCTTTAAAGAAAAAGTAAAGATATTTAAGTTTTATGTTGAGGATTTGTCAAAATGGCTTTTTGTGGGTAGTCCTCAAGTTTTAGTGTGCCTAAGAAAAACCTCGGACTTTGTTGTTAATTTAACATTTTAAATTTCTGCACTGGCCTCCTAGAGGTTCTGATTCATTAGGGCATTTTGATGTAGGTGATCTGAGAAAACTATGTCATTATATGACTTTGGTGAGGCTTTTTTTTTTTTTTTTTTTGAATATCAGATTGAGCCACAGAGTTCTCAGTGGTATAGAAATATACAAAGATACTGAAGACAGTCAAGAAGAACATCAGAAATGGTTAGAGTACTGGAAGGATTGATTTGAGGCATTTACCAGGTTTAAAGGGTCTAAATGTGTCTAATCCTTAAAGCCTAGCTCAGCAACAACTAATGGGAGATGTGATAATGCTCTACAAATATTTGAATGGCATAAATATCAAAGATGGAGAGAAATTACTTAGCTTGTTAGAAGACAGTATGGTTAAGAGTAACTAAAAATGACCTCTGGGCTGAATCTAGGATTAGCTTTATGGAAGCAAAGTGATTAGCTTTTAGGGCAGACACTTAACAGAAGTGATAAATCAATAGAGATAAATGTGAAGAAAAATTGATCTGCAAATGAGTTGATCTCACTTTTATTTGAAAGTTGGGAACGAGAGCTCCCACATTTCCTCTAGTGTCCATTTCTTTCTTTAGTACTTACCTGGCCCTTTCTCCCATCTGCTCTCATGCTTGGCCTTGGCAAATTTTCAGTTGTCCTTTGTCATATCTTTGGGGATGTCAAATGACAGGCAGCCTTGATTTTCCAAACCCACAGTTGCTGGTGTCCTTTTCTTCCTTCCTTCAATAAATACTTATTAAGCATTTATTGTAAGTCCAGACACTAGGTAACAAGAAAGAGGCTCTGTCTTGAGAGAGCTTGTATCCTAGAGGATTACTGGTTATTATGGACTGAATGTTTTTGTCTCCCCAAAATGCATATGTTAAAATCCTAATCCCCAAAGTGATGATATTAAGGCATGGGGCCTTTAGGATGAGGTCATAAGGACAGAGCCCTCATGAATGGGATTAGTGCCCTTATGTAAAAGATTCCAGGTTGGGGCGCCTGGGTGGCTCAGTTGGTTGAGTAGTCCGATTTCAGCTCAGGTCATGATCTCATGGTTTGTGAGTTTGAGCCCTGTGTCAGGCTCATTGCTGTCAGCCCAGAGCCTGCTTCAAATCCTCTGTCTTCCTCTCTCTCTGCCACTCCCCCTGCTCATGCTCTCTCTCTCAAAAATTAATGAACATTAAAAAATAAAGACCTTGGACAGTTCTCCAGCCCTCTTTATGCCTGCCATATGAGGACACAGTGAGAAATTGGCAGTCTTCATCCAGGAGGCAGGCTTTCACCAAATACCAAATCTACTGGTGCATTGATCTTGGACTTCCAGCCTCCAGCATAGTAAGAACTATGTTTTTTGAGGTGTCCAGGCCATGAGATTTTTGCTATAGCTGCCTCACCTAAGACATTGATGATATTCCACTTGCCATGTTTCTAGCTGGAAGTGGTTGAATTTTTTTTTCTCCATCTCTTTTACATGGAGAGAGCACAATAGCTCTTGGCTGTGAGCAAACCCTACAAAGACAGGTGGCAGGGAGAAACACCACTATGATACAATGATATATGAGCCTTGGCCCAAACTTCCTTTCTTTCTTTCTATTTCTTTTTTTTAAGAATTCAATTTATTTAAACAAAACAACAACAATAACAAAAACAAATCTGTTTACACATTTGTATCTCCCCTCACCCCCCACCTATTGCAGCCACCAACCTATTCTCTGTATGTATTAGCTCGAATTTTCTTTTTAAGAGTTCACATATAGTAGAAATCAAATGGTATTTGTCTTTCTTTATCTGGCTTATTTCACTTAGCATAATGCCCTTGAGGTCCATCCATGTTGCTGCAAATAGTAAGATTTCATCCCTTTTATGGATGAATAATATTCCAATGTATATATACTACAATTTCTTTATCCATTCATCCATCCATAGACACTTAGGCTGGTTCCATATCTTGGCTATCATAAATAATGCTGCAATGAACATGGGGATGCATACATCTCTCTGAATTAGTGTTTTTGTTTTTACTAGGTAAATACCCAGAAGTGAAATTTCTGGATCATAGAGTAGTTTTATTTTTTATTTCCACAGTGGTTGCACCAATTTACATTACCAACTATAGTGCATAGGATTCCCTTTTCTCCACATTCTTGCCAGCACTTGTTATTTCTTGTCTTTTTGATGCTAGCTAATCCAACAGGTGTGAGGTGGTTTTGATTTATATTTCCTTGAAGATTAAAGATGTTTAGCATCTTTTCATGTACTTGTTGGCCATCTGTATGTCTTCTTCAGAAAAATTTCTGTTCAGATCTCTTATGTTTTAATTGAATTATTTGGGTTTTTTTTTTTGCTATTAAGTTGTATGAGTTCTTTGTATATTTTGAATATAAGCCCCTTACCAGATGTATGATTTGCAGTTATTTTCTCCCATTTAGTAGGTTCCCTTTTCATTTTGTTCCTGGTGTCCTTTGCTGTGCAGAAACTTTTTAGTTTGATAGAGTCCCATTTGCTTGCTTTTGCTGGTTTTGGTTTCGATGTCAGAATAAAAAAATCATCACCAAGACCTATGTCAAGGAGTTCACTGCCTATGTTATCTTCTAGGAGTTTTATGTTTTCAGGTATTATGCTCAGGTCTTTAATCCCTTTTGAGTTAATTTTTGTGTCTGTTGTAAGATAGTGGTCCAGTTTTGTTCTTTTGCATGTGGCTGTCCAGTTTTCCCAGCACTGTTTATTAATGAAACTGTCCTTTCACCATTGTATATTCTTGGTTTCTTTGTCACAAATTAATTGACTGCATGCGTTTGGGTTTATTTCTGGGCTCTCTATTCTGTTCCATTAATCTATGTGTCTGTGTTTATACCAATACCATACAGTTTTGATTACGATAGCTTTGTAATATAGTTTGAAATCAGGGAGTGTAATGCCTCCAGCTTTGTTCTTCTTTCTCAAGATCACTTTGACTATTCAGGGTCTTTTGTGACTCCATACAAATTTTAGGATTGTTTGTTCTATTTCTGTGAGAAAAAAATGCCATTGAAATTTTGATAGGGATTGCATTGAATCTGTATATTGCTTTGAATAGTACAGACATTTTAACAATATTATTTCTTCAAATCCATGAGTTCAGAATATCTTTTAATTTAATTATGCCTTCTTTGATTTCTTTCATTAATGTCTTATGGTTTCCAAAATATAGTGTTTCACCTCCTGGACTAAATTTTTTTAGGTATTTTATTCTTCTTGCAGTTGTAAATGGGACTGGTTTCTTAATTTCTCTTTCTGTAGATTCCTATTTGTGTATAGAAATGCAACAGATTTTTGTGTATTGAGTTTGTGTCCTGTAACTTTACTGAATTCATTTATTAGTTGTAACAGTGTTTTGATGGAGTCTTCAGGGTTTTTTATTTTATTTTATTTTTTTCAGGGTTTTTTTACATGATGTCGTGTTATCTACAAATAGTGACAGTTTTACTTCTTCCTTTCCAATTTGGATGCCTTTTATTTCTTTTTCTTGTTTAATTGCTCTGGCTAGACATGGAGTAAGAGATGACTTTAAGGTAAAGTAAAAAGAAAAAAACACACCCACACAATTGGTGAACTTAGGTACCATCTCCTGCCCCCCTGCCCCCAAAAGGGACTATTCTTTCCTTTTCCATACTACTTCTCCTTCCATCTTAGACTGCAAGTTTCTCTTTTGTGATTTCTCTCTCAAGGCTGGTATTCATGTAAAACCAAAACACAAACATATACTTAAATTTATCTACTTGCCAATGTTCTGGGGGGAGGGGTAGGACAGACAGATTAGGAGTTCTTGCAGGGGTTGGTTGTGAACTACACCACACATATCCACACTCAGAAACAGCCTGTGATTTCACCCATGCACAACCACTCCCTTGCATTCCATTTACGTTCCTCCAGCATCATGTCTTCTGTCTTGTTATTCTGGACCCAGTGAGACCTAGAACTTTGGGGCAGAGGCAGAGCCTTCTCTTTCTTTAGTAATTCCTTGTTAGGCCAATATTTGCCGGCCCTGATGCTTTTCACACATTAGTTCCTTTAATTTTCACTACAACTCCATGCAGCACCTGCCTCCCACAGCTGGGTGAGAACATGGACTACTTTAGCTTTGTCACTATGGTCTCTGGGTTTTCTTCCTTCTTACTGTCAGATATAGTAACTCAGGTTTAGTTATTGGACCCCAGGATTTTTAAAGAAGTTTTTTAAAAAATATGTTTTCTGGGTTGAATTTAGAACTGTGTTCATCTTGATTGAATGAAAGTACTCAGCTGCCCTCTGTGAAGAGGACACATGCAGATATTTCCAAGTGATTAATGAATCATGGAGAGCCTTCCCAGGGTCATCTTCTCTGAATATTTTTATAAGCTGCTAGCAGAGGTTAACTAGAGTCCTAAACGTAAGCAAGGGAAAAGTCTAGAAATGTGCTATTGATTATGGTAACCACTAGCCATATGTGGCTATTGAGTACTTGAAATTTTTCTAGTCTGAATTGAGATGTACACTAAGTATGAAATACCAGATATAGAAAGTGAATGTAAGATATTTCATTAATAAATTCTTATATTAATTTCATGTTGAAATGATATTTTGGATACATTGGGTTGAAATAGATTATTAAAATTAAACCTGCTTGTTTCTTTTTACTGTTTTAAAAATGTGGCCCCCAGAAAATTTAAAATTACCTATGTGCTTGCATATATTTCTATTGGACAGTTCTGGTCTAGAAGAAAGATATCTAGAAATATGTGCTTCTAATTAAGCATGACACTCTTTTTTTCCCCACTGGGACTGCTTGTATCTACCATTTAAACTAGCTTAGAATTAAACTGCCACCTTTGCTTTAAAAACATCTGGCATATAACACCCAGGCACAATTATTTTTCTGCTGGAGCCATGTTGCCATAGGAGCAAAGTTATGGTGTAATAAAGAACAACTTGAGCTAATAACTTGTATATGAAAATAGTTACATCTTCATTGTGGGAACCACGAAGCACCCATACTGTTTCATTGCACACACAAATCCCGTTTATAATGATGCTTTTTCATTCATTTGGCATGCTTTTATTATTATTAATACAACAGTGAAAACTCTCTATACATCAGGCTAAAAGCATCTATTTTGGATAATCAAACCTATAAATCTTGTGGCTGCTCAGATATAGCCAATTAACTCCCCTTCCTCAGAACTGCAGTATACCAGATGGTGCAAAAAGGGTGGCCACAGACTTTTTGCAGTGCGTTTGACTGAGTGACATAGTCGCAAAAGCCATGGAAACTAGTAGGGAGGGACATGTTTGTCAGTTGCTAACAGCACTCATTTTAAACTCTGATAAGAAATGTTTCTATTTCTTAAAACGTTGGCATCTTCGTTAACTAAGTACATTAACAGAATCCTTCATGGTACCCTAGCAGGGCCTTTCTTTATACTTCTGATACCCTACTGTTTGATGACAGATTTTTTTTAAATAAATAAACCAGGGGCAAAACTTTATAAAGAATTCTAGTCACATTTCGTACCTATTCTCTGATACTGCTTTATTTCTTTGCCTATAGCACTAAGTGATGTTGTGTGTATGGGGGTGGTGAGAAAGAGGTAGTTCGTATATAAAATGTAGTGCAGCCAGTAGTCAAAGTGGAATTAACATTGGTGATGATCTTTCATTTTCATGTACTGTTTTTTTCATGTTTATGTAAAAATCCCTGGTTACTATGTTTAAATGGTTTGATCGATGCTCCCTAAATATTTATTGAATTAACTAGTTGTATCACCAAAATACACACTTTGAAATTTCAAAGATCAGGAAATCACACTTCATGGTCACATGGATTTTGACTTACGTGTGTGTGTGTGTGTGTGTGTGTGTGTGCATGTGTGCATGCGTGCATGCGTGTGTGCCTGCATGTGTGTGTGTCCCCTCAGTGCAATCTCTTGAGGACATCTGGGATCCTGGTTTTACTGGATTAAAATTTGCCCCATGATTCCAATGTCGTTTTCTTCTTAAGCTGTGTTTTTAGATAGTGGTTGCTCTGAATTCCTCCGAGCTTATAATGGCAGACTTTTGAAGGGCTTAGATACGGTTTAAAAAACTGAATAAAAATAAACTGAGAAAACTTTCATATTTGTACACTTCTCATTCAATATTGTTTCTTGCCTCCCAGTCTCCTCCAAAAAGTCTTTCAGATTTCAATTTCTGTTTGAGTTGTTCATCATTCCTACAAACTACATAGCTGACCTTTTCATAAATTTGATTTTGGATAAAAATGACGACTTAGGAGATATTTCACCAAGGAAAACCCTGCCAAAACCTGATAAGTGGGGTTCAAAAAATCCAATCCTATAAAATGAAGGTTCAAGATATTGTGAGGTTAATGAAATGAGGGGGGCGAGCCTGTTCAGCTGGCTGCCAGGAAGTTCTTGGGGCTTTGGGCCGCGGAATTCAAATCTGTCTGCGTCCCAGTGGCAGTGTCATCCCACCTAGCAATGGCTGTCCTCTGACTTAAGTATCATTGGCACTGATCCAGCATCCTGGAATACTAGAACAGCAGCGGCGATTCCAGGAATCTCATGGTTAAGTTGTGCTCGTATCATTGGCCTCATCTGTGGAGGCTGAGCCAGGAGAAGCCGGGACCAGGGACCCACCCTCGTCTTCCCAACCTCCCGAGAAGAGGCTGCCTGCCACTGTCGACAAACTTCCCCTTCCTCTTTACATTCCTGCTCCATCTTTCCCTGTAGCACAGGGCACCTGGATGGCTCAGTCAGTTGAGTGTCTGACTGAACCTCAGGTCATGATCTCGTGGTCCATGAGTTCGAGCCCCATGTCGGGCTCTGTGCTGACAGCTCAGAGCCTGGACCCTGCTTCAGATTCTGTGTCTCTCTCTCGCTCTGCTCCTCCCCCACTCATGCTCTCTCTCTCTCTCTCTCTCTCTCTCTCTCAAGAATAAATAAAACATTTAAAAAAAACCATAGCCCACTAGATCTGAGGATAGGATTAGGCAGAGAGGAGTCAATTATCCACATTTTTGTTATTGCTGAGCCTGTTCATGTGGGGTTTTGCTGCAATTTTGTTATTCTCAATGGAGTATCATCAGGAATGAGCTTAACAAAAACTGCACCCTACACCTACATGAGCAGTTCTAGATTTTAGTTCCCATATATTTTCAGCTCCTGCCTATGGATGATTATTAAATGTGTTGATTTTACTTATTTTTATATTTTGGTTATTTCTTTAGCTGAGGAATGTTACCTTCATTAGGACACGCAGTTGGTATTTTATCAAATTTTTGTTTGGTCCCCAGAATTAACTGTTTGAAACACCCCCCTCCAGCTTTGATTGGTAAGAAAGGGAATTAAGGTCAATTCATTTGATGACCACAGATGAAATAATATCTACTTTTTAAATGTAAGGTAAATCTCATGTGAAGGAGCCCTTCTCCTTTTCTAGATACCTATAGCGTTTGATTTGAAACGATTATACTGTGTTTGAGTCTTATCTCCCCTACTGAAATATAAAAAATCATCGATAATGGCAGATCCCATTCATCTTTACATACCTCACAGTGCACACAGTAGGCCTTTATTAATATTTTAAAAAGCAAAGAACATGCACTCACGCATGTACTTGTAAAGTTCTGCAGAAAACAAACACAAAAGACAAGGTGCTAGCCCTAATCATAGCTTTTCAATGTCCTTCACCTGGAGTGTATGAGTAACTGTGAATGTAGGTTGCTAAAACATTATGTAATCGTGCATAGCACACTTGCTTCACAGAGCCAAAATGCTTTTCAATCTCCTTTGTCACTTAGCTTATTTGAATATCTGATCTAGGCATTAGAGATTGAAATCAGCTGATTTCTTAGTGCTGTAAAAGAAATTGAGCTGTAGCCACAGCCTTAATAAGCTTTCATTCCAGCTGAATGATCCTATCCAGAGAGACAGCTTTTTTTGAAGGCATGTTTACCCAGTTCTCAGTAATTAAAACCTCCTATACTCCAACCAGAACTTTGGAAAGTTCTCAAAAGAAATTCAAACACCTTGAGGTGCTGTGAGAAGGTCACCTTCTATAGCAAGTCGTTTAAGGTATGTGGGTTCTTTTTGCGCAGTGAGAAACAGAAAGGCAATAGGTGGTGATTTTTGCTTAGTATCCTCTTCCAAGAAGATTTAGGATTCAGTCACACAGTGCTCAACAAGGCAGAGTCTTTTCTTAGAGCTAATGAAATTGTCTTTCCAAGTCCCAGTTGTATAATAGTCATGAATTTAATTTTATGCCTGGATCTTTAGCTTGAGAGTAATGGAGAAAATATACTATGGGTTGGGAGGAGGATGCTTTAGGCATTGAAATGGAAATGTGGACTCTCAGCTGGGTCTGGAGACGGACTTCAGGTGAACATTGAATCCATCTATAGCTTATGCAGAGTTATTTGTGGATGTGCACATATAATTTTTTTTAGGTGGATGCATGGTTTTTATCAGATTCTCAAAGAGAATGCTCCCCAAAGAATTAGAACTGCTAATTCAAGGGACTCAGCTTGGTGGAGACATTCTAGTGGTTTGACAAGTCTCAGAAGTAATGTTCCTAGGGTTCCTTATGGATAATTGTAACACACTCCATGTGGATATTTTGATTAATCTGGAAAATAGGTAATATCACGGCCTTTGTGTATAGTCATACTCAGAGTGGTGCTGAGATCATGACTGTCACGAACATAGTCTTAAAGGGACAGACATTCAGGGGAGCAAAGTTAGGTAGGAAGACAGAAAATTCATGTGGAAGGTCAGCAAAATGGAATCCAGTCAGAGAATAACAATTAGGGTGGTAGAGGGTCTAGAAATTATAGAACAGGATAAACACAACAGAGCAGAGAACATTTAGAGACCAGAAAGCTTTGCCTGAGAGAGGGGAAACGTGATAGCCATCTTCAAATGTCTTTCGGAAGAGGAGCTGGACTGTTTTTATTCTGGGGGTCTGAGAGGGGCAGAATCCAGGCAAGAGTGGGATTTGTAGGTTTGACATGAGCATAAGAAAGCGCTCCTGGTAGAACCATTTAACTGAGATGCCCTGTGGGAGTGAGTGTGCACGACCAGCCTGGGCAGTTATCCTCAGGGAATGTGTTAGAAGGGACTCTTGCATTCAGAAGACTTGGACTGGATGATTTCCAGATTCATTAGTTCACTGTCAAGTCATCATCTCTACCTGGATGTCCAGAAGTCACCTTAAGTTCATTATATTGACATCAAACTCATGCATTTCCTCTTCAAACCTGACCTTCTCTAGTTCTCTCCTTTTTTCATTTTATGAAGATATTTTTGTTGCATTTTTGTTTTTTTTTAATTTTAAAAATTTAAATTGTAGTTAATTCCAGATAGTTAACATACAGTGTTATTATATTATTTTCAGGTGTACAATATAGTGATTAAACAATTGTATACATAATTCAGTGCTCATCACGATAAAGGTACTCTTAATCCCCTTCATCTCTTTCACCCATGCCCCCTAACCACCTCCCCTCTGGCAATGATCAGTTTGTTTTCTATAGTTAAGAGTCTTTTATTGCTTTGTCTCTTTTTTTCTTTGTTCATTTGTTTGGTTTCCTAAATTCCACATATGAGTGAAATCTTATGGTATTTGTTTTTCCCTGACTGGTGCAAATGCAAGATTTCATTCTTTTTTACAGCTGAATAATATTCCATGCTCAAAGGTATATAGATCTATATCTGTGTCAATATCTATCTATCTATCTATCTATATCACATCTTCTGTATCCATTAATCTATCAATAGACTCTTGGGCTGTTTCCATATCATGACTATTGTAAATAATGCAGCAGTAAACATAGGAGTGCATATATCTTTTGAAATTAGTGTTTTCATATTCTTTGGGTAAATATTCAGCAATGAAATTAGTGGATCCTGTGGTAATTCTATTTTCAACTTTTTGAGGAAGCTCCGTACTGTTTTCCGCAGTGGCTGCACCAGTTTGCATTCCCACCAACAGTGCACGAGGGTTCCTTTTTCTCCACATCCTTGCCAACACCTGTTATTTCCTGTGTTGTTGATTTTAGCCATTCTGACTGCCATGAGGTGATATCTCATTGTGGTTTTGATTTGAATTTCCCTGATGATGAGTGATGTTGAGCATCTTTTCATTCTAGTTTTTTGTCTTAATGCATGGCACCACTATCCACTCAGTTATGTATGCCAGCAACCTGTCTATTGTCTCTCCTCCAATCCTCATTTCTGACCCATCACCAAGTCCCATTGATTTACCTCCTTAATCTATCCCAGAATGTCGACCTCAAAGGGCCATGGACCTGGGGCGGCTAAGGAACTGAGAAAAAGAGGACGGTGAAGTGAGTCACAGGGGACCCCGAGCCAACAGCCCGAGGCACCGAGGTTTATTGTACATCTTCTTATATACATTTTCAGGAAAAACGGATCAGCAATGATTAACAACAGAAGCTTAGCAAAGCATGTCAACAATGTACATCTGATTCAGCTATGTACGTATCTTGTGTACGAGAGCAGTCTTGCAGATACATATGTTCTGATAAGAATCTTTACAATAGAAGCAAAGACAAAGAAGGGAGTGAATGCACTGTGCTATATACAGCTGGCTTCCTTTAAGCAAAACATCCCTATCTGCGTACTAAAGAACAGACCACATTTTCCAAGGGCCATTCACTCAAGTCCTTTCAGGTTATTTTTAACCTTACGATCTCATTTTCTCGGAGATCTTGGAGCCTGAATGAGTATGCACCTATGGTCATTGTGGTGTTCTGTTTCCCACAGTTCCCTCTTTCTTGTTTCCCACATCAGAAGTGATCCTTTTGCTCTGTTCCTATTGTTACTCCTATATCTTGCCACTAACATCTCTTCCAGGCCACTGCAGTAGCCTGCCCATTGTTTGTCTGCATCCACCCTTGCTCTTTTGAGCCATTTTTCATACTTAGCCAGCATGGTCCTATAAACACAGATCTGATTAGGTTCCTTCTCCATCCAACTCTCTCCTATGTCTGGTTACTTCTTAAAACTTTGGTGACTTCCCACCACTCTCTTTCTAGCCGTAGGACCTTGGTACATGTAGTTTCCCCTGCCTGGGATGCTCTTCTCACCCTGATGTCCCATCCTGCCACTACCCCTTTACTGCTTAATATCTACTTTTCTTTTAGAATTCAGTTCACCTATCACCTGTCCAGTTCATTTTCTGACCTTTCTGTTAAGCAGTTATCCCTCATGTATCCCTCATGACATCCCACTGTATCCCTCATGACATCCCACTGTATCCCTCATGACAGTGTGCTTTTCACAACGTGTCCCACAGGTGCCATGTAACATTTATTAGTGTGAGCCTTTGATTGATGTCATCTTTCCCAATAGACAGAAGTTTTATGGAGTCAGGGACTGTATATTTTAGTTGAAACGGAGCTTCATAGGTTCCTAGTAAATAACTGAAGTTTTATAATCCTAATCCAGGAGCTTGGGAATAGGGCTGAGGTACAGGGGCACTGAGTGAGCCAAGACTTGAGGAAGGGGCCTTGGACAAGAATAGTTGTGGAAGCTGAGGACAAAACTCACCCAATTCCCAGACTCACAGGAGATCCTCGTTAATGGCAGCCTCAGAATGGTTATGATTCTAGTAATTCCCAAGTCTACTGTTTGGTCCCTGCTCCCATCAGGGGTTTAGTGAGATGGAAGATAAGATCTTTCCTGTTTCTAAGACAGAAAATGAAGCTGGGAAGAGGGTACCTCCACTCTCAACCTGATTAATGTGCAGTGCAGCCCGGTATGGCCCCCTTAAGTTCTCCCAGACCCCTAGAATAGAGGTTCTATTGGCTGCCCTGGGTCTAGTTCCCGAATTGCCCCCCTCCCCGACCCCATTGTACACCTCTGCTCCTTGTTTTGGCTGCTCGCCCTGGTGCCTCTGCTCCTGCCACACATCCTCTTAGACTCTTACATTTCCTGCAGGCAGAACTTCCAGCCAGTGGTCTAGCCTGGCGGTCAGGACCCTGAAACATCCCACCTGAGTCTAGCACCAGTCTATCTCCATTTCACTACATACCTTCGTCAGACAAAGACCCGTGGCCATCCATTCAATTCATCTCCTGTAACATGCTTATTCTGAGAAACTTTCCATTTGGATTTTACTAATAAAGAAACAGGGACCTGAATGGGAAACTGGACTGCTGGAGGCCACTGGGGGTGATGAGGTGTACTGAGTTCCATTTGTTTTTTGAGTGTTGCTGTAGCATAGTCACAGAGTTATGGTAAACCGCAGGCCCATCATTCATATCCTATATTCAGGTGTAAAGTGACTCTTTTCCCAGATTTCACAATGCAGTGAAATCTAGTGCGGCACACCGTAAGTCAGCCGGTAGCATCTGTGGCTCACATCGGAGTGTAGTGAAGTTCGGATTATATCCCTCAGGAGTGAAATGGCAGCCCGAGGACAAGGGTCCAAAGGCACTGCTCTCTAGGAGGAGACTTTGGAGGTGTTCACTCTGCCCCTGCTGGCTGCAGCTCCCCGTGTCTGGTCTGGTGGAACAACTGGTTTGTCCTGGGGGAAGTAGCAACGTGATTAATAAAGGAGCATCTTTTGCTTCTCTGGGACATCAGAGATGATTCTTTGGGGTCAGAAGAAGCTCTGGTTTGGGTAGGGCATAGCCATAATGCCATGGCTCTTGGATGGTGTTCCCCTAAATGCAGATGATGGAGACGATGGTTTAAGTCAAGTATTTCATTTCGGAGGTAATCCTAGGACATGCTATGAGGCAAGACAGAAAAGTGAAGAAAGAGTTATTACTGTGGATGTAGGGCTCAGTCCCACGGGAGAGCCCTGAGAGAATGTAGAGTGTCCTGCGGAGCAACATGGAAACCCAGGAGGTTATCCTCTGACTCCTACCCCTTGGCAGCAGAACCTCTACCAGGCTGGCACACCCGTGCTCACTTGTCTTCTGCTTCTTTGCATCTACACAGGGCAGGAGAACTGGCACACTGCAGCTAACACGGCTGGGATGCGTCACTGGGGTGTGGTAAAGTGGGCCCGTGTTTGGATCTCGGACTCTGCAACGGGGGCAGGAACTGAAGGAGCAGAAGGTGGGAGGAGAGACTGGATTGAGATGATGCTCTCAGGCAATGCTAAAGCAAAGGCCACGAGTGGAGATAGAGGTGTCTTTCCAGCTAACGACGACCATACTGCTCCCAGGCTCCAGTAAGGGGCTGGGGGCCTGGGGCTGACTCCCTGTTAATGGCACCCTCTTCAACACGTCCCCCTCAGGTTGTGCTTTTTTGTGACATTGCTCTTTATGGCCACCATGTTCCCTTTAACTAGATTCCCAGAAATACCAGGGAGAGAGGGAACAAAGAATGGGTGATAAGGGTAGAAGCTGTTTTGTGCTTTGCCACAGGCCTGCATCAGCCCTGCTGGGCACGGTCCTGCCTGTGCTGTGCTCTCAGAGTTGACCTAATTGAATTTTATCCGGGGAGTTCCAGGCAAGAAAACAGGCGTCCGCTCAGCTGGATTCTCGCTTATCCACGTAGCAGGTCAGCTAATGGAATTTATTCAAGCTCTTTAATAAATTTGTACTAACAACGACTGCCCCCTAAAACTCGGCCGAGGAATCAAACCAGGTTAAAGTGGGCCTTGTCAGCAGTGTTCATTTTTCTTGTGGTTTTGGGATAAATATTCAAGGTGAATCAAGAAAATGGAACTAGCAGTGCTCACTTTTCATCAGGACTGCCATGTATACTTTTCCCCCTGCCCCACTCATGCCATGCCTCTCTCTTCCTGTGCCTCCTTTCATTCCATTCTTCACTGAGCGACCATTTCAGAGAAGATATTTCAAAAACGTGCTGACACAGAAACCGGAATCCCATGTTGCTTCTCTCCCCCAACCAAAAATTAGACTGCTCACTCCATTTAAAATGTCACTAATAGCAATGCAAGCCTGAGACAGAAGAATATAAAAATATTTCTCGACCCAACTTTTATTCAGGTGCGTAGCATACAGTGGAATGTTCTGGAAACTAGACAAAAATTCGAGTCATAAAAGCCTACCGTGACTTTTCTTGTGTATTATGCCTTCTAAATTTCAGGCCTCCTGACTGGCTTCATTTTAAGTAGCTGAGGAAATATAATCTGCCAAAGATGGTTTCCAGTGTTCAAAGTCAACTGAGACTGAGCTGGTGTTCAGTAATTACAACCTTGCAATTTCTACGAGATTCTGTCCCCACCAGACCTGCCATCTCCTGTCCCCATTTGTAACATTGTTCATTATATTCAACCTGCTGCCATCACTCTAGAGCTTTCAAAGGTATTCTGGGGGCTATCTTGCTGTAGGACACGGATAATGAAATAGTTAGATGTGACTTGTATTATAATCGCCTCACCTAACCCCCATTTAGGTTGAAAAGTAGACTTAATAAAAGCAGGAGTGAAAGGCACTTTATGTTTTTAATAAGGAGTCTCATATGGTATTACCTGCTGTTTTTCATTGTGTGTCTCGTCACATGGTTTTCCTTTGAGATACATGACAGAAGAAAGCCAAGCACATCTCTTAATCTTAAAGCACTTTAAGAATCTATTGCAGTAATCTACCAAAATTGATCAATAACTTCCAGCTAACAGGGCTGATTTCTAAAGTACATATGTGTACTTACAGAGACAGGCACATTCGTTCACTAGCAAGTAAAGGCCATCTTATGTCCAAGAAACTAGAGGATTCCACTGTATAATAATTTAATGTTCTGTTTGCAAAAGGTAATTATAAAACTCTCATTCCATCTCCTGCTCTGATGGGCTCAGGATGAATTTAAAATGGATTAAGAGGAAATGGATAAGACGTTCTGTATTGCTGAACTCTGCCCGGTGTCATGATATGCAAACAGTGAGCAGAGCGCGGAAACTACTAAATACACACTGAAGAGATGACAGGCTCAAATGCGAGAACGCCCGGATCTGCCAGAGAAAAGGCCTCCTAAAAATAGTGCTAACAATTTACAGAAGAGAAAAATCTAACTGTGGTGTAAAAATCTTTGAAGGCAGAGCTGCTTGGAGCTGGATGCTATAAACATATTCATGATGTGGTGTTTGGAGAGGCATCTATTTTCTATGCATTAATCTCAGATGAGAAAGGGTAATAGCATCTATGGACCTGTAATATGTGAAGGGTAAAGAATCGGGCTGATGGCACAAGGCTTTATTTCCAGATGAGTCTTTCCCACTAATGAGTTCTGTGACATTCAGCAGGGCACAATACCTCGTTAGGCCTTACCTATAAAATGGGTCTGTTAAACTGATCCATGTGCTAAAACATGTAGGCAGACTGGATATTCAGGAGTTTCCCTAGGTCTAGTCTAATTATGAAACAAAATTGTTTGTCAATGTTTAGGGATCACATTTCTCTAAATATGTTTGGCACCTCCCTTTTTTTGGTCATTAGGTGTTTTTAAAATAAAGAAATGCAGTCTCATTGTAACACATCGATAATATAGAGACACAGAAAGCGAAGGGCTCAACCTTAAGTGTCCCTCCCAAACCTTTCTTTAGAACCACCCTCTTTCACCCCACTTAAGGTCCTCAGTGATAGCAGCTTAATATATATTATACCATTATTTTCACCATCCTTTAATATATGCTTATATATAGGTTGGTCTTTAAGTAATTTCTTTGATTAAAATGACATCACTTTTCTTTTCATAGTTCGTCATGGACGTTCTTCCAGGTCAAGGGTAGGCAAACTATCTGGCCATACTAAATGGATTGTCCGTGGTGTTTTCGCACTACAAAGGCAGAATCGAGAAGCCGTGGTGGAGACCACCTAAAGCGGCAGAGCCAAAACTATTTACTGTTTATCCCTTTAAAGAAAAAGTTGGCCAACTCTTTTCAATATGGGTAGTTCCATCTCCTTGCTTTTAGAAAGTTGCATAATATTCCATAGAATGGATATGCATCATCTATTCAATCTGATTGGCCCAGGTAGTTGAAAAGTGCAAAGGAATATAGGCTTCGGTACTGTTAGATCCAGGGACTGAAATGATGTATTCAGGACTCTGTCTCCCTCTGGTTCTTATTTCAGCTTTCTTCTCTGTAAGCGCAATGCTCAATCTTTCCTCTTTTAGTTTTGACAAAATGGACTTCATCACTTCCAATCTTAAATCTCATTCTGCGGTGCTAAGAGAGCTTTTCTTTCTCAGTAGTTTTATGCAAAATCCTGGGTAGGACGTTCACTGGCCAGGTTGCTCAGCCCTGAACCAGCCTCTATGGCTGGGGCCAGTATTCTATTGGCCAGGCATAGAACACATGCTTTCCTCTAGGTCTTGGAGTGTGAGACCAGCCTTACCAAAACATATGGAGTGAAAATAACAGAAGTATGGTTACCCAAAGATTAACTGGGGTGCAGTTGTTGAAGAAAGGGAACGAATACCAAGAGCTTGAGACGACCAACTACAAGCAAGGATTTCCCAAAGTACGTTGCTCAGTTGGATATCTGTACTTTTAAAATTTCAGTCAACATCGCTAAAGTAGTTTCCAGAAAGTTTGTTGTGGTTAATCATATTCTGGCCAGCGATCCCTAGAGTGTTGAGTTTTCTGTATTTCCACTTGTACTGTTAGTACAACAAAAACATTTTTTTACTGATGTTTGGAAATGGCATCTCCTCCTTTTAAGTTTGCATTCCACTGACTACCAGTGAGATTGGGTATCTTTTTATAGCTATATTATCGGTAATATGTGTTTATTTTTATATGTCATATTAGTTTTACATCCTTTGCCCATTTTTCTATTGTTGCTTAACTTCTTAACGTATAGTAGAGGCTCTGAGTATATTAGGGATACAAATCTTCTGTTCACCATATATGTTGGAGAAATTTTTTCCATCAGTTATGTCTTGACCTACCTATGACATCATTTACTACATGTTATGTAGTATGTTATATGTATGCTAAGTCCTGTGAAGGAGTCTTTCCAAATGTAGAAATCAATTCAGTCTCCCTGGCCTGAGAGAATTGAAAGTATTATTCAAAGTTATGTTCATCTCTGTAAATATATTTAAAATGCCCATCTTCAGAAGTTACACGATTTACGGTGTGGAAATACAGCGTCATCCAGATTGTTCTATTGCTATGTGATGTTCAGAAAGAGATCTGGGCTCAGACACTCAGTCCCCTTCATTCCCAAGGGCTCATCTGTGCCTGGCCTGGCTCATCTCTACCACTTTTGTCAACTAACAGAAGCCAAGGAATGTTTTTGCTTAAAAGTAAAGACCCTGAATATATCACCTGTCATTCAGATCTTCAGTCTAAAGAAATTACTTCCAATTATGTAACATCTTTGCTTAATCATCCTACAAGACACCTTTCTTAAAGCTTTTTTTTCCATTTAATTCTGAATAAAAATTATAATAGAAAAGAGTGTGTTAAAAGTAGAACAGTTTTGAGTCATTACTGTAAAGGTACAAGTACAGCATTTCTGTGTTCAGAGTAGATGTGCAATAATATACATTTACTTTAATTCTGGATTGGACGGGGCGCCTGGGTGGCTCAGTCGGTTAAGCGTCAGACTTCAGCTCAGGTCATGATCTTGTGGTTTGTGGGTTTGAGGCCCCCGTCTGGCTCTGCTTTGACAGCTCAAGCCTGGAGCCTGCTTTGGATTCTGTGTCTCCCTCTCTCTCTGCCCTTCCCCCATTTGCATTCTGTCTCTCTTATAAATAAATAAACAGTAAAAAAAAAAAAATTCTGGACTGAACAATTGACATCATTGCACAGGAAACTGATAGACAAAAGGGATGTGGATCGTTGTTTTTTTTTTTTTTCTATTCTTAATGACCTAAATTTCAAGAGTCTTAAAATAGTTTTAATTATCCAACATAGTTGTACTATTTCATTTTAGATTATGATCTTGTAGTGTTGACACAAGAACTTAGTGAAGAATTTTTTTCCGAAGCAGTGCTCATCCATAGCGTATAAATAGATACATTAAAAGATTTAGTTTCCCCGAAATAGATGAAGCTCACTTTTATATTGGATGTTGTTTTCCTTGACTGATTTTTTCAGCTCATTAAACAACCTGGTCGAAATTGTGGGTGGGATTTCCTCTACTGAAAGAGACAAGTGCTTTGCTATTAATCACAAACCAACACAGGGTAGTTGGCCAAAGGCCAACTCTATCTGTAGGCAGTCACTGGTTAACTTATTAATTAAGTGATGCATATTATGTATTAAGTGATCTCTATTATGTATTATGACCACAAATTAATGTTCTAGTCAATAGAATATCATATAAAGAAAGAATTATTGTAAAAGATAAACATAGGTCCCCAATCAGAAAGAATTAGATGACTGAATTGGAAAAAGTGATAAATGTGAATACGTTTTGCCTGATTTGTACCTGAGGGGCTCATGGTGTCTATCTCAGAGACATCATCAGCATAGACATCTGCATTTGGTGCACTTGCTCCAAGTGATGGTGAAGGGAGAATTCTGAATATTAGGATGTTGAAGCAAAATACGTCAGTCCTCAATCAAATTACATTCCTCCAATGCACATGCCTTCTGATTGAGGAATAGTAATAATAACAAATGTGTGAGCACACACACACACACAATTAAACTCATTAATCCTCTCAATAACTCCATAAGACAAACACTGAGGTTTCCCCCTTTTTACAGACGAGGAAGTAGAAGAGCAGACAGGGGAAGTGCCTTGTCTAAGGACACCACACCAGTAGGGAAGAGCCAGGATTCAAACCCAGGCAGCCCTAGCTCCAGACACATTTAATTTATACACATCAGGATTGCCACACAAGTCATCGTAATGGTCTGGGTGGGATGCAGACTTATGCTCAGTGCTTTTAGGAATACTCTCTCCCTCCTTCCAACACATGGTCATTTGTTTTAGCTTCTGGTGGCGATGACTCATTTACCTCGACCATTGCCCTACTTTACGGATTGTGTGGATTGAAATATCACAACTGGTTGCTATACACACTGCTGCTCCTGACTTGCTAAGCTGTTGGCAGCCTTAATCTTCATATTTAGTTCCACCTGTTTTCTCTTATTCTGTGCACAGGAGGAATGAAAAGCAGCCGAGTTTCTATTTTTGTCAATTAATCAGCTCCACTACTTGGAAGCCATTTTTAAATAGACCGCCCTCCTTTTCCAAGTTCAGCAATCTGTTCATTGTTGTCCTTGTCCAACTCTTTAACCATCATCAGGGCTCACCTTCCAACCCCCTCCGACATCTCTTTATTCCTATGGAGCCCAGGATGGAATGAATATTCCAATAAGGCCTGACCACAGAGAATGGGACAGCACTTGTGGCCCTCACGAACTATGTAATTCTTTGTAGTTTCCAGGTTTCCAGTTGACATTCCTCCCCTGCCTCTGTCTTCTGCATCTGTGGCGTTCTTATTCAGCAGCAGCCCTTTAACAATGAAATTATGCAAGATTCGCTGCATGGGAGAGAAGTTGCTCTGTTCCTCAACTCCCTACACATACCAGATGCAAACGGTGCCTGCATTGTATTTTGAATTTTGCTAAAGGGGTTATCAGCAGAACACATTTCAAAACAATAATTGGAACCACAACTATTCTAATGTTCCAACTGGGGGGTGTTCATGAATTCAGAGTCTCAGCTAGGATTTTTTAAGATTTTTAAATTTGAAATAGTTAATTTGGAAAAAAAAAGTGGCCAAATACATGTGATTTATTTTTGCATAAGTTATTTAGTTTGATGGCCAATAGTTATTTAAAAGGACTAAAGTTTAAACTTTGTGTGTGTGTGTGTGTGTGATTATGAGATTTTGCTATTATTACTTAAGTTTTTGGGTTTTGGCGGGGAGGGTGGTTCATCATTTGGTGAAATTGATAAAACACTAAAATCTATCTTTGTATAATCTAAGACAAAATAATTAGCTTCAAATCTTGCCAGAAAATTGTTCAATGTAAATAAAGAGCTACTTGTCTTAATGAAGGAGTTTTTTAATACCAGAGGAAGTTGAGTAGAGTATTAAATATTTAAGAGACAGTGGGTAAAATTCTATGCTACAAGCTGGGTCTACATCTATAGGTAGCAAAATCTTTAGTATAGAACTAAAGAGACTGAACAGAGTAAGGGGTGATCATCAATCCAGATAATTTAATATGATTCCCCATTTATTGTCACTAATTTTTATGAATTGTCCTATATTTCATTTGAGAAATGAGAATATATATTTTCCTTCTCCTTACATTTACATCATTCTTTGTTGAAGGATCTGGAATTTACAACATCAGGTACTTAGAGATTAACGAGCAGTGCAAGATATATGGATCCTTTAAAATATCAAAGATAATCTCTTGATAATTATGTTGGTTATTTGGCAGCTATGTTATAGATGACAGACTAGATTATAAATTTTTACAGAGTAAAATAAGTCAGCATTAAGTACAACTATTATGTTTCATGTCTTTAAAACACTGTTTATTTTGAAAAATTTGCCCATACCGTATAAAGATACAATTAAATTAATCAGTTGCGTTAGCTTATCTGTGTTAGTTTAGTTTAAAAATAGTTCATTGAGGGGCGCCTGGGTGGCTCAGTTAAGTGTCAGACTCTTGATTTCGGCTCAGATCTTGGTCTCTCAGTTCTGTGGGATGAGGCCCCCGTGTGGGACTGTGCTGACAGCACAGAGCCTGCTTGGGATTTTCTCTCCCCTCCTCTCTGCCTCTTCCCTACTTGTGCACACATGAGCTCTCTCTCTATCCATATCCTTCAACAAAGATTGATGTGAATGTAAGGAGATGGAAAATATATATTCTCATTTCTCAAATGAAATATAGGACAATTCATAAAAATTAGTGACAATTAATTAAAAAAATAAAAATAAAAATCATTCACTGAAACAAAATAAAATAACACATAGGTATAATTTTTTTAAACGTTTTTATTTATTTTTGAGACAGAGACAGAGCGTGAGCGGGGGAGGAGCAGAGACAGAGGGAGACACAGAATCCGAAGCAGGCTCCAGGCTCTGAGCTGTCAGCACAGAGCCTGACACGGGGATCAAACCCACAGACTGTGAGATCATGACCTGAGCTGAAGTCGGACGCTTAACTGACTGAGCCACCCAGGTGCCCCGTCACATAGGTATAATTAAGTAAAAAAAGAAATTGCCCCCTTACCCTTTTAATTTTAATTATCAAAATGAAAAACCCACAAAAAGCAGGTTGATAACATCCACTGTAGAAGATACATAGGAAAGGACTGTGCTGTTGGTGGGTATGTAAATTGATGAAAATTTTCTGGAGATGAAAAATCAAAACTTTAAACGTATGTGTTGTTTGATCCAGAAATTTCACCTTAGTAATATACCCTATAGAAAATTTCAAGGATGTTCATTACAGTATTATTTGTGATAGAAAAAAAAAAAAACAGGGATAGCTGAAATATCTATCATAGTGGAGATGTTACATGAATTGTAATACATTCTTACTAAGAGATACGGCTTTAAAATATGTGGTAGGTCTCCATGTACATATGTGATGAATTATCAAGAGAAAAAACAGTACCTCATTCACGTAGTATGCCATAATTATTTTTCCTTTCTTGCACAACTTTTTGTTTTTCTTTTGGATTAATAATTGTCTTTTTTGTGTTCTTGATCTTCTGTGTACTTAGCCCTTGTTCACCTTCAATTACTCCCTCAATTGTTTCAGTCTCCTCTGATGAAACACATTGGATCATGTAAGCACATCTTTCCTGACCTCTCCAACTCTCAGCTGGCTGCTGTCTGGTTATCATCTTATCTCCATCTACCATCATCCCAAGAGGAGCCCTTCACCTTTCTCTAGAGTCGCATCCTCTGTTTCCTGCATTTTGATGAAGCATCTGCTTTTTATAACTTGGTGACTGTAGCAAATATTGTGGGTGCCCTCCCCAGATTCCTTTGATATTTGAAATTTTGTATCCATTGTTGGATAGACAGGCACCTCTGAGGGGTTTTCTTGGTCTATTCACCAGAGAAGCCCTCTCAGCCAGTGAGGGCAATTTTGGTGCCTGTTTTGTCTCTTGCAGTTTCTCAAAAGGATTGAGTCCCAGTTGTCCATTGAGGTGACCTATCCAATAAAGCATTCTTGTTTTGTTTCTTTCTCTTCTTTGTCTTAGTCTACTATTCCCCTAACAGTGCTCCCTAGGATCACCTCCCAAATAAACTATTTGTACTAAAATCCTTGTCTCAGAGGTTGTTTCTGAGGGAACCCAAATTAGAGATATTTTGCATGTTTGGGAAAAGTCTTTAGTATTGATATAGTTGGATATAGAATTCTAGGTTGTAAGTCATCTTATGAAAGTTGAAGTCATTACTCCCTTATATATCAGCTTCTATTATTTTTGAAAAACTGAACACTGTTCTGATTCTTGATCCTTTGCAATATAACTTGATTTTTTTCTTTCTGGAAATTTTAGATCTTTCTCTTTGTTTCAAGTGTTCCAAAATTTCATGATACTATGCTATGATGTAAGTCCATTTTCTTTTTTTATTGTGATAGGTACTGGGTGAACTCTCAATTCTTGAAACTCCTACCTTACAAGTCTGGGATATTTGTCTGATTTATTTATTTATTTTATTGATAACATTCCTCATTCCATTTTCTCTGTGATGTCTATCTGGAACTTTTATTATCTGATGTTGAAGTTCCTGATCTACCCTTAATTTTCTTCATATTTTCTACTTCTTTTTCATCTCTCTTCCTCTCTCTCTCTCTGTGTCTCATTTTTTGCTTTACCTTTTTGGAGAAATTTTTTGAACTCTAATTTTTTTCCTTGAAAAATTATGAAATAATATTTGTTCTTATTTAGTGGATGCTATTATCTTTCGATATCTCTCTAAGGTTATAAATGATAGCTTTTTATCTGAGGCTTTCCTTTTTCATAGTGTCTTTCCTCCAATCAGTTCCCCCCCCCCCTTTTTGTTTTGAGTTATGCATTCTATGTTAAAGCATTTTCTCAGCTATCTGATAATCCTTGGTTGTCTTTTTAGGGACACTCACAAGTTGATTGAAGGCTCTGTGTGCATGAATGAAGTTGTCACCTGTGTGTTTTGCTCTAGTATCCCATGGTCAGGCCACTATATAATCTTTGTGTTTGCTACTTGTGATAACTGAAAAATCTTTCATAGAGTAAATATAACATAATTGATTGATATTGAGCTACTGACTGATACTGAGTATGCATTTAAAGTTGTTACTAGAGGGGCGCCTGGGTGGCTCAGTTGGCTAAGCGTCCGACTTCGGCTCAGGTCACGATCTCACAGCCCGTGAGTTTGAGCCCCGCGTCAGGCTCTGGGCTGATGGCTCAGAGCCTGGAGCCTGCTTCCGATTCTGTGTCTCCCTCTCTCTCTGCCCCTCCCCCGTTCATGCTCTGTCTCTCTCTGTCTCAAAAATAAATAAACGTTAAAAAAAAATTAAAAAAAAAATAAAGTTGTTACTAGAAATAATTCTCAGATGGACATCTTTTTTACACGTATTGGATTATTTCCTTGGAAAAGAGTTTATTTTCTGAGTCTGTCATCTTCATGAAGATGCCACAGAGCAGAAAAGGGTCCACTGGCCTGCCATTGGGCCGCTATGATGGCAACATTGTGGTAAGGTTGTTGTCTGTCTTCAGAGTAAACATCCCTGTGGGCCCAGGTCAGTGGGGGAATGAGTCCAAGTGTCTTCAGACTTTTTTAGATGCAAAGCCCAAATTCATCTTGATTTGATGCATTGCAGTATCATCCTCTTGTTCAGCTTTAGAGAGAAAGATATTTTGCTACTTTTTTAGAATGCCTAGGAATGTCAGTGATAGAGAAAATTTAATGTAGAATTCAGTAGTTTCACATTATTAGAACTTAAACATTTTGTGAGTTGTAATGGTCATAAATGACATAGCATGTGGTGTTATTTTCCCTAGTCGGCTTTACTGAGGCAATAATGGGGTTCATCTACAGGAAAATTACCTGTTAATATTTTTGTCCTTAAGGAACTGGACTGACATTACCAATTCACTCCTCTTAGCTACTGAACTCCGTGGTAATGTATCTCTGATTTGTCTGTTTTACCTTGTTACCTGGGGAGAGTGGATAGCAGATAGCAGGTAAATGGATGGACTTGACGCCATTCATTTTCTCTCCCCCAAAAGATTATTCTAACCATTGTTATGGATTGAATTATGTCTCCCAAAAAAGAAATGCTAGAGTCCTAACCCATGGTACCTTAATATGTGACCTTATTTGGAGATAAGGTCTTTACACAAGTGATCAAGTTATAATGAGTCACTAGGTGGGCCTTAATCTAATGTGAATGGTGTCTTTATAAATTGGGGAAATTTGGAGCCAGACATTCATACAGAGAAGATGGTGTGGAGAGACACAGGGAGAGATGCTCATCTATAGGCAAGGAGAGAAGACCTCAGAAGGAGCCAACCTCGGTGACATCTTGACTTTGGACTACTAGCTCCCATAGCTACAAAACGATAAATTTCTGTTGTTTAACCCACCTTGTTTGTGGTGTTGTGTTATAGCAGCCCTAGCAAACTAAAACAATCATTTATTCCATCCCAGTTTATTAATCCAGCTCTTTGTGCCATAGCCTCTGAGCACCTTTCCACGGAAGAAAATCTTAGCTTTAGGAGAATGTCAGGTTCATTTATGCTAAACAGACAATAATTTTCTAACCTCCTAATGGTAAGTATTAAGAGATTTTAAAACATAACTGTTGCTTTTTTTCTCCCCTTATTTCTGAATTTAGAAAAAATAATCTCATTCAAAATGTCGTTTTCATATATGTTAGCAAGCCAATTAAAATATAGGCTTCTGGGTTTTGCCTGGATTGTCGTGATAAAGCTAATTATGAACCCAACACCCCGACTTTCTAAGTTTCCTCTTCTCAAATCAAGCTGGCAGTTCTGTGAGTGTAAAAGCACCGAATGGTCATTACCAGTGTGTGATGAAATCATCGATGAAGAGTTGACAGTTCGTAAGGCAGAGTAATGGTACTCAGATGTTTTGTTTTCTCATTGTGACATGAGCAAGATCATAACTACAGCATATTTCAAATCATTGCTTACAAGGAAATGACTCACTCCATTATACAGTACTTCGTTGGGGCCCCAGCCATGGATAGAGACAAATATCTTCCTGTCCATGGTTTTCTCCGAGACAGGTGAAAGACAAACAGAGGCTTATGTTTGGAAATTTTACAGTGTATTTTTCCTTTTAATGAGATGCCTGGTAAAATTCAAAACTAATATTTTGCACTGACACTTGGTAAGCAGTGACACATCATCATGTCACACACGTGCTAGCCAGGACTTAGAAAACACAACTCCAGAGTGGTCCCGGAGTCTCCAGATAGCTATGGAATGAGCATTATGCATGAGTAGGTGGAGCCTCTTTGCTTGTGCTCTTGCCATTTTTTACTGACCTTGTTTGGAGCTGAACACTGCTGCAGGCACCCTTAAATTGGTGCCTCATGACAGATTCTCAGTTGAGTAGTCATACAGCCAAATTTACTGTAAGTTCTTTTTCTATTCTTTCTGGACCATTTGCCCAACTAATAATAGTTACTGTTATTCTTTGACTCGACTAGTAACTGAACAGTCACTTTTTATCTAGTTTTTTTTATTCGATAAAAATTCAATAAGAAACTGCCCACTTTATGGGAAAACTGATTGCATGAAGAAAGGAACTAAAATTTGATATTTTTATTATTCATTATGGTCAAAGACCTATTGCCATTTATATCCTCATTACATGTTATTTATGATGGCGTTGAAATTTACCATTCTCTGGGGCTGGTCTGTTGTTAGTTTTTACATTGGTCTCCCTTCCACCAGCTTCTCGCTGTTCAATCCTTCTATCATGTAGATACCTGTCAAGCATCCTGAAATCTTTTTGTCTTTCAGTGGGTCTCCAGCGTCAGAGGCTACAGTGGCTCCAATCGCAATCATCCACCTGCATCCAGCAACTCCTTAGACATTAGAGTTCCCCAAGGTGTCTTCCTTCTCTTCTTGTCTTTCCATTTGTTCCTGCTGGGCAATTACCACCCATTCCCTGGGCTCCAACAGATATTGATGATTCCCACAACTGCATCTCCTATTCCCAACTGCCTCCTCAACTCCAGACCTATCTCACGATTACAAAAAACGTTACTGTCTGCTTTCTGTGTCCCACAGGTATGTCAAACTTAACACGTCCACACCAAATATGTCATGTTTTCTCTGAAACTCCTCCTCTTCTCAAAGAGCAACCCTCCGTGAATGGAATCTCCTCTTCTCTAGTCTCCTGAACTAGAATATCCAGCTCATCTTCAGCACCTCTCTTTGCCTATTCCCCTCATGTGCAGTTATCATCAAAATCTATTGATTCTTTCCCCTAAGTCTCAATTCTGTTCCTTCCTCTGGAACCCCACTAGGCAATAAGCTTGCCTGGACAATTGAATTAATCTATTGTTTCATTGTTAGCCATTTTCTCTTTCAGTCTTCCTTCCACACTGTCTCCAGAGTTATCTTTTTACTTGAAATCAAATCATTTCAATCTCCTGGTCTGAATCTGGCAGATTCTGCCTTTCAATCCACTGCCTTCACATAGACATTGAAAGGCATGTGCAATCGTAGCTGAAAACCAAATATCAAGTTTCACCTGCCTCCAGGTAGAGCTCCATTTCTTACTGTGTTGAGGGAATCTGGTTCTCTGCATATGTGATTCTTTTTTATTTTCACTGACTTGCAAATCCTGTGTCCCTATCTCACTGAATGGCACTGCTACATGTCCACTGGTCAAAATTTGAAAACAAAACTTCACAGTGATCCTCAGCTTTTCTCTATCTCTTCATACATAGCTCCAAATAAAATTACATCACTACTCTCAGTACTTCTCAAATATGCCCACGACTTTCTACCTCTACCGTTGTCTTTCTCCTGGATCCCTACAAAAGCCTCTGACCTAATCTCCCTATCTCTGGGTATGCTTCTTTGCCATTCTCCTGTCTGCCACACAAGATGTCTTCTAGAATGCACAGTTCATCATGCCCTCCTTTAAAAAATATTTCAGAGGCTCTCGGCAGAGTTTAGGATAAAAACTGCACTGCAGTTGGCTCCTGCCCTTTCCCCAGGTGCATGGTCCTCTACTGTCCTCCCCCCCTTTAGCCACACTGGGCTTCTCGTTTCTTTAGCATCGTATACTTTGCCTTATTTCCAAGTCTTCATGTAGGTGGGTCCTTTTCCCTGGAACTATCTTCCCTTTCCTTGTCACCTGGCTAGCTCCTATTGAGCTTTTAGATCTCAGCTCAAGGCAACTCCCTCTGGCAGTATTCCTCCTCGCCCTTTGACTTCATTAGGTGCCCTTGCTATGTTCTGGCATAGCTTTCCACTGTCAGAACACATGTCACAAATGAGTGCAATTACTTGTTTAATCAATTATCTCCTGTTTCCCAGGTGGAATGTGAAGCGAGGAAGGATATCCAAGTATCCTGAGCCAAACACAGTACCTGGCAGGTAGTAGGTGTTTGATAAATACCTACTAGCCTTGTAGTGAGACAAACACACAGGGCACTTTAAGAAAATGCCTACATAAAACTGATGTTGAAACAATGAGTAATGAATTGATATTCTTCACCTTGAAATATCTTTCCTTCCCTTATCTGTGTGCTAAATAATCCTTGAAGAATCTGTTCAAAAGTCATGTTTTATTTTGAAGCCTTACCAGATCCCATCATCTTCTCCTCATTTACACCCTTCCCTATGTGTAAATCAACTCCTTCCTGGCTTGGATGTTTCTGGTAGCATAAACGTTTATAATAAATTATAAGCTTACCATATTGGGATCATTTGTTTATGTGAACCCTACAAAATGATGAGATCTAAATTAGTGATCATAATTTATTTCTTTTTGGTTTCCAAGCATCTGACTAGCAGAGATCCTAGCTCATAATACTTACTGAATACATGAATGAATGACTGAACGAATGAGTGAGTAAAGAGGGATGGATGAGTAAGTTAATATCAATGCCTGAGCTCCCTTGTCTGATTTTTGCATCCCCCTTTCAATTGCCTTTTCTTCCCCCCTCAAGTAATTCTGTTGTTAGTTCTTTGCCTCAACAAACAAATGTGGCTTTGCCACATTTCAAATGTGGCTTTGCTCATGTGACTTGTTTATTTCCTCCTTTGCACCTTTACACAAACCATTTCACACCTCCTCTTATTCCCTGTGCCTCCTGGATGCCTCACATTGAAATTGCTCCCCGTGTTTAACTGCCAACTATTATGATTATTCATTTAGCTACTGCTTTGCTCTTTTATCTTATGTTTACATAATTTCAATTTTCCATTTTTATTTAGTACTTTTTAAACTATTTTTTTTCCCTTGGTGTGTTTTTAAAATTTTAAAAATCTCTTCAGAGACTTAACGGGTCAGAGAAAGTCGTATCAGTCAGGATACAATTCCCAAGACTCAGTGGCTTAAAGCAACAGATAGTTTTTGGTTTTGTTTTTAATGATTCATACAGTCTCCCTGTTATAGGTCATTTAGGACTTTTTCCCACTTGGTCTTACTTTAAGACCCAAGCTGACAGAACACAGCAGAAAGAGAGCACTGCAAATCTCATACTGGCTCTTCAAATGTTACCTGGAAGTGACGCTGCTTATTTGCGAAGCAAGCCATTTTACCACGCCTAACTCTGAGGGGTAGAGAAATGCAACGTCACTGTACACGTGGAAAGAGTAGAAGTCTTTGATGAACAGCACATAACGATCACATAAGACTTCTTTCTATTCCTTTTGAAGGTTTGTGTAGGTTCTAGTATAGAACAGTAAATGCTAACTCTTTGCTGGACCTAAAGGATGTTCATTCCACAGCTCTGCCTTGACTTGATTTTGAGTGGTGGTTCTCCTGGAGATGAAAGTTCTGCAAAAGCCAGAAAATGAACTGCACCCAAAATACAAAGGCAAAAGAAAACCCGTTTTAAATGCTTTAGCACTTTCTGAACCTGGCAGTGATAAAGACCTCACTAATAGTGTAGATGAACTTGATATTGTGGCCCTATTTAAAAGCACTAAATCCTCCCAGCTGGAGATAATTGATGAAATGGCTATATCTCCAAGTTTCTCTGGCCGCCACTAACAATGTTAAATTAGATACCTAGTAGCAGCATTTTGAGGAGACGGGAAGCCATCTGATACCAGAGAATAGAAAATAGAAACAGATAAAAGCATCAGAATCCTGAAAGCTATTGTGTGAATTTTCTGAAGTTCAAGCTGTACTACCTTAAGAAGTTGAGTTGTAAAGATAATGAACATGGAAAAGGTGATATATATTGTATAGTTCTTTAATTGTGCTCCATGTGGGGGGATAAACATGATGTGAATAGAAATCTCCAAAGATGTCTTCCCTGTCTCGTCCTCTGATATGTCCATTAGTAGCCAGTAAGTCGTGGTGAGAAAAACTGGGGCAGTTGTGAACAATATAGTGTACTGTAGGGTTAAAACCCTCAATTCGATCATTTGTAAAATGGAAAATGTACTTTGGGAAGAGTACCTACCTCCTAGGTTTGCTGTGATGATTTAGTAAGATAAGGAATGCAAAGCATTTAGCTCCATGCCCAGCACAGTAAATGTTAGCTGTTAGGATTACTGTACAGGTATTTTCTTATGCTGGTTATTGATTTGTTTTAAGATAGTGGCATTTGCTCTATTTCAGAAACAGGAGAAATAAACATTTTACCTTTGATAGGAAAAAGAAAAAGAACAAGGCAATTCCATATCACCACACATAGATCAGCGTTTTTCCAACTGTCATTTGACCGGTTAGTGGGTCATGAAGTTAGTTTAGTAAGTCATGGCCAGTATTTAAAATAGGAAATAGGGGTTCTGGGTAGCTCAGTGAGTTGAATATCCAGCTCTTGATTTTGGCTAAGGTCATTATCTCTCAGTTCATGGGATTGACCCCTGCGTCGGGCTCTGAGCTGACAGCACAGAGACTGCTTGGGACTCTCTCTCCCCTTCTCTCTGCCCCCACTCTCAAAATAAATAAGTAAACTTTAAAAAGTAAAATAGGAAATAGAGTACAAACTCAAGGGAGTATTTGACATCCATGAACAGATACTTTTTCATGAAAATGTTATTTCACGTGTGGAGCATGTGGCTTTGTTAATGTGTACTTACACTGAGTTAAAATGTAAAATGTATTTCTAATCCTGGGCTGTGGTCAGAAAGCCCCAGAGTCATAATTCTAAATAAATGTACATGGCTTCCAGCTTAGGAAAGACCCCACATCCCAAGGATAATTTTCTAAAAATGTTCTTATAAACCACATTTGACTTGTATAAGTATAAAATACTAAATATGATGACAACTAGTTTTATAGGGTTTCTGGGGTCAAAAAAACAGTTGAGGAATTTTCTCCCTGTCTCCTTTCATACTCCCCAGTCCGGTGAGATTTCTTTTATAATAATGTAAACTATAACACATTTCAAATATAAGAGTGTGAGTGCCATTCTGAAATCCTGATGAAATCTGCCTGGCTTAAACCCTTGGCCTAGCCACCCGGTAAGCATGCTAATCTGGTCAGCTCTCATCATCAGATGGCCTAGTCACTACCTGGGACCCAAGCTTCCATTTTTTCTTTTTATAAGTTTTTTTTTATATTAACATTTAAAAAAATGTTTTATTTATTTTTGAGACAGAGAGAGAGACAGAGCATGAGTGGGGATGGGGCAGAGAGAGAGGGAGACACAGAATCTGAAGCAGGCTCCAGGCTCTGAGCTGTCAGCACAGAACCTGTCACGGGGCTCGAACTCACCAACCGTGAGATCATGACCTGAGCCGAATTCGGACGTTCACCTGACTGAGCCACGCAGGTGCCCCATCTTTTTCTAAATTTTTAAAAAATGTTTATTTCTATTGGAGAAAGAGAGAGAGAGAGACAGTGTGCAAGTGGGGGAGAGGCAGAGAGGCAAAGACAGAATCTGAAGCAGGCTCCAGGCTCCGAACTGTCAGCACAGAGCCCGACATGGGGCTTGAACTCACGAGCCGTGAGCCCATGACCTGAGCCGAAGTCTGACGCTCAACCGACTGAACCACCCAGGTGCCCCCCAAGCTTCCATTTTAACAAGCACTTCCCAAATATAAAACAAAAGCAAATGAAATTTGAAAAAAAAAAAAAAAAAAAAAAAGGTGATGTATCAGAATGGCCCCTGAATTGCCAAGATTGTTCACTAGCCTTGCAAGACTGGACATTCAGGCCTCAAATTTTCCTTGGCTCCTCTTTCTCAGAGTATGAAGAGTGTGAGAAAAGGAGTCTCAAATGGTTTTGCAGTCTTTTAGCACGTTTGAATGCACTGCTTAGTCATGGAAAGCATCGTGAAGCACCATTTAGCAAAGGCATCCCGCCAACTCCTGAAAGGCTATTCATGCAGAGAGAACACAATAGTCCGTCATTAACAAAATCTGCCATATTTTCCTGGTTTTCCCCTGAAGATGCTGCTCCCTCTGCAGCTCTATCATTTGGTGTCTGTTTTCTCTCACACACGTTTCCTCCCTCCTTGTATTTTCATTGATGTTTGCAAACCATTCTTAGCCCTCTAGGAAAAGCAAGCTTTGAATCTCATGTCCTCAGACTCTACCCACTACCCCCACGTCTCCGTGGCTGGTTATCTCCTGAGCCCTGGGTTCCTGTGTCTTTAGTTCCTGACTCCCTGTCAGTTAGCCAGCACCAGCTCTGCCTTCCTTCCTCACGAGTGGATTATTTGCAATATAGTCTTCCCAGTCAACTGGCCTCTTAGTTGTTGGCCTGCTTTTCTCCAACCGTCTGGTCCTCGGTGCTGTCCTGGCCACTCACCCCATGACCACATCCTGGACCTTGTCTTTACTGTGACCTTCCATCAGACCCCTCACCTCAGCTTTACTGACACATAACTGACACGCAGAAATTGTGTATATTTAAAGTGCACGGTAAGACAGTTTGATGTACGTATACTTTGTGAAATGATTACCACAGTCAATTTGTTAACACGTCAATCACCTCACACAGTTGCCTTGTTTTGTTTTGTTTTGTTTGTTTTTGGTGCGTGTGGTGAGAACACTTGAGATCTGCTCTCTCAGCAAGTTCCACCATCACGGTTTTAAACAGCCCACTCGCGGATTCGCACTTTCTCTATCTGCCTCATGATACTGCTGTTAATCACAGTTTGATAAAGGGTGTTTGCTTCACATAGCTCTCAAACATCATTTTTTGTACTTATGTACCTCTACCCACAATCAATCCTTTTCTCTTACTCTTTGGTTGCGTTTAACAGGTGTAATATCTCATATTTAAACTACAGAAGGCAATGAACGACGTTTGGAATCTCTTTTTCATTCTTTCTCCAGACCACTGCTCGTTTGGTTTGCGGATTCACAAACCATGCCCCTTGTATAATTTTTTAATCCATATATCTGAAGTTTCACCTCCTAAATTGGAGATTGAGGTGCCCCTGTAGCAGTTGCTATGTTTGAAGATTTATCTGTTTGGTTGATTTATGGGATTTGGATTTATTACATTAATGGTTTGCTGCAGCATACGTGCATAAACCTCACCTGATAAATGCTGCTTCTTTTGAGGCAAATTAGGAAATTAACAATTCATTGTATCATTAAAAATTTCCTGCATGTTTCTATTCTCTTAAGAAAAATGAGAGAATGCTTGTGTTTTGCAGTCTTTACCATTGCTTTTGCATTCAATAATAAAACAAATATTGAAATTCACTAACTCAGCTATTATTCGGAGTAACCAATTATGGGTTCATTGTATTGTAGTTATTTTAATAAAAATATAATCAGTTCAAAAATACTTGGCTTGATCTTTTCATTGAGGAAAGAGGTTATTTTTCACTCTGGTAGCTGCATTAATTTGCCTTTGCGACTAGAATATAATTAAGTAAATTAATTCCTTCAAGTTTTTTCTCCAACACCTCGTGTGCAAGTGAAGGAACTAAGAAAGCAAAGATATTTAAGCCATGTTTCCTGTCCCACAGCTACTTGTGGGCTAAATGATGAGATAGAGCTGAGCCAGTGGTTGACCACACTGCAAGTGTTTCACATTTTTGTCCTTAAAAAAACTTTAAATAGCACTCTCGGGGCAGCTGGCTGGCTCAGTCAGTTAAGCGTCCTACTCTTCGATTTCAGCTCGGGTCATGATCTCGTGGTTCGTGAGATCAGGCCCCACATGGGACTCTGCGCTGACAGTGTGGAGCCTGCTTGGGATTCTCTCTCTCTCTCTCTCTCTCTCTCTCTCTCTCTCTCTCTCTCTGAAAATAAACATTTACTAAAAACCCTTTAAGTAACACTCTAAATTGTGGCAAACTGGCTAGCTGTCCACCAAACCAGTTTTCCCTACCCTCCTTGGCAATTTGCTAGACTGTATTTTCCAGATTCCCTTGATAATAAATGTGAATATATGACTATGTGAAGGCCAATGGAATGTAGATAGAAGTGATGAGGGGCAGCTGGGTTGCTCCGTTGGTTGAGCAGCACACTCTCGATTTTGGCTCAGATCATGATCCCAGGGTTGTGGGGTTATGGGATAGAGCCCCCGCATTGTGGTCAGTGCTGAGCGTGGAACCTGCTTGAGATTTTCTCCCTCTCCCCCTCTCCCCTGCTTGCACTCTCTTTCTGTCTGTCTAAAATAAATTAAAAAAAAAAAAAAAGAAGTGATGAATCCCACTTTTTTTATCTGTCCCGTAAGACCCCCACACAACCCTTTATTCTCTCTTACGCAATCTGCTGGCCGGATGTCCACACCTGCCACTACCTGAAAGTCAAGTATTGAATGAAGATAGTAGAACCTGTTAGCGTAGGTCCCTAAATGAAGCTGAACTTTCTACGTCACCACTCCCTGCTGAGCAAGCGATAAATCCATATGTGTTAGGCTGATGAGATTATAGGATTTATGTATTGTATATTCTAGGGTACAATAACTAATATGCTAAGGAACTTAAAGAGGTGATCCTGCTCATCAGAGTCAAGAGTGTACTTTTATCTTGTGAGAAAATGAGGCTCATAATATATTTGAGATACATCATTATGGAAGCTAAGTATGGACTCGGTTGTACAATTGAAGACTGCCATGAAATCTAGGAATCATAGATTATTTGTTATTGTGTGCTAGAGACTATGAGAAAAAGGAAAACAGTGAAGTCACAGAAAAGTAAGGAGCGAATGGGAACATTAGAGGTGTAGTAAATTATTTCTGTAATGATGTTTCTGTATGTTCAAATACCCATAGTTGGGGCTCCCTGGTGGCTTGGATATACTCTTGGCTGTCCTTATTCATTGCAAGAGAGGGTGGAATTAATGAGCTTTAAAACCTTTAAATCAATAATTCAAAGGATGCTTAATTAAATAAATGTCATTGCCAGGCCCCAGCTGACTCTATTTCCCAGTTGTGATATTCGGACTTCTGTATTACTTTTATATTAGTAATATTACTTAAATATTATAAAATTTCAAAACATTTAACTTCTGGTCTGTAACTATAATTAAATTTTCTGTGTGCTATATGTAAGTCGATTTGAAAAGCTGAATACTCTTTAAATAGCATTTGCAATTGTATTATGATATACGTATTATTCACTGAAGAGCTAAGTAGTTTGATGGTATCCCAAAAGAAGGAAATGTAATCCTATGTCATTATATATGT
Organism: Puma concolor; assembly: GCF_028749965.1. NCBI lineage: Eukaryota > Metazoa > Chordata > Mammalia > Carnivora > Felidae > Puma > Puma concolor. Next base: position 81,654,363 of record NC_141674.1, read on the forward strand.
GCATTTAATGGCACATGCTCCAAGCATCAAGGAAAAGTGGCATCTCTTGTCTTGAACTCAAAATCATTGCCACATTATAATTTTACTCATACTTGAATGACTTTTAGATAAAGCATTTTGTTTCCCTTTCTGAGTTCCTAACTATTCAATTTTTTTTTTTTTTTTTTTTTTTTTTTTTGGTTATTGACAGAACAGGCATATGCTTTTAGCATGGCATATCTTTACAGAAATACATGTGCAAATAATTTGTTTTTAAAGAGTATATGTGGGTGGTAAACTTTTTAACTTCTTGCCTGTCAGAAAATGTCTTGGTTTTGCCATTACACTTTGTTGATAATTAACTAGTTATAGAAATATAGGTTCAAAATAATTTTCCCTAGGAATCTCAAAGGAATTGTGACACTGTTTTAAACATTCAGAGTTCATATGTGAAGAAAGCTGATCCCACCCTGATTTCCAAATTTTAGATTTTCTTTTTATATTTGGATTTATGAAACCTTATCAGAGTATTTCTAAGTATGTATCTTTACTCTGTGCTTGGCACTCAGATGACATTTCAATATGGAAACTTAGAGAGAGAGACAGAGAGAGAGACAGAGACAGAGAGAGAGAGAGAGAGAGAGAGAGTGTGTGTGTGTGTGTGTGTGTGTGTGTGTGTGTGTGTTTGCACGCATGCATATGCGTGTGTTTAAGCTCAGGGAAATGACCTCATTTCAATGCTTTTTTTCCTCCCTGGTCATTTATTGCTTTGGTTTCCTCTTTTTGTAATTGCTCTTAAATAGTTCTTGGATTTTTCTGGGTTTGTTGTCTATATTTCTTTAAAAATTTTTTTTTTCGTTTTATTTATTTGAGAGTGGTGAGAGTAGAGGAGAGGGAGAGGGAGAGAGAGACAGAGAGAGACAGAGACAGAGAGAGACAGGGAATGAGAATCTTAAGCAGGCTCCACGCTCAGTGCAGAGCCCAATGCCGGTCTTGATCCCACATTCCTGGGATCATGACTAGCTGAAATCAAGAGGTGGATGCTCAACCTACTGAGCCACCCAGGAACCTGAGTATTTCTTACCATATTTTTTCATCTTTTCTTTTTGCTTAATGTTCTGGGAGATCTTCTTGTCTTTATCTGCTGTCATTCATAATGATTCTATCTATTAAGACTTTCTATTTTAGTTTTTAATTTCAGCAAACCTAACTAATGTCTAAACCCTCTTTCTTGTCTTTGGATTGCTCCTTTTTCATAGTAGCCTATTCTTGTTTTATTAATGCCGGATCCTCTTGAATGTCTCTGAAATTAAAATGATCCTAAAATTTTCTCCTGTTATTATATCATTTTTGTTTCATAAGGGCCAGTCATTATGTTTATTTGGCTTGAATTTTTTTTTTCATGCTTTTTGTTTTCTACAAAAACTAGCATTTTCGGTTCCCTTGTTATATGTATAAAGGGCTGTGCTGACTTTAATAAAGGTATTTGACATGTGCTTCCTGTGCTCGGTGTTAGTCCATTAGATTAAAGTCCTCTTTTGTGAGTGGAAGGACTGCCTGCAGACTCTGTATAGGTGGGTGGAGTGAGTCAGAAGATTGTAGAGGATGCAGAATATGTTGAAAGTCCCATAATAGCTAAAGGAAGACTTCATTCTGGGACGAAGTGCTTTCATGCATTTCAGTCCTGTGTAGTGTGGCCATACTTCTCAATTTATGCCCATTGTTATATCATAATTACTCATAGTGCCCCCCTTCTAAAGAAGATTGATTCGGGTGATAGCTTACACAGTCACCCTCTCCTTAAGTGGAATGGTCTTTTTCCCTGTTCCAAGTCTCTGGTGGGGTCTGGAGTTACCACAGGCTCTGCTGCTGTGTATCTTTCCCTATTTCTAGCACATCATCTTGGGTCCTTTCTAAACAAAATCCCACTTTATTAAAAAACTATTTCTGAGGGTTTAGCTGGGCAAAATGCTGCTACTAGCTGTCTTATGTATACCAAGGAAGGGGAGGGAATCCCTGGCCCAGCGTTTCCACAGCCATTTCTCTATCATTGCTCCTGATTGCAGCCCCACAGCTCTCTCCTGTTCTATATTATCTATTGATTGCAAATTTGGAGCCTCTTTGAGACTTTTCCAAAGCCACCATTTCCTGTCTCTTTACAGCCATCTTCAGTGCTTGTTCTGGGTCTTGGCTGTCATTATTCATTTTTTTTTTTTTTATCAATATCATCTACCCCAGGCTGTGTTCTTGTATTAGCTTTCTGTTGCCACATGGCAAATTACCACAATGTTAACATGTTAAAATAATATCCACTTAATATGTCAGTTTTTGTGGATCCAAAGTCTGGACTCTGGACTAAAATCAAGAGTAGGGGTGCCCAGGTGACTCAGTCAAGTTAAGTCTGACTCTTGGTTTCAGCTCAGGTCATGATCTCATGGTTTGTGAGTTTGAGCCCCACATCAGGCTCAGCATTGACAGTGTAGAGCTTGCTTAGGATTTTCTTTCTCCCCCCTCTTTCTGTCCCTACCCTGCTTGTACACTCTCTCTCAAAATAAATAAATAAAAAATAAAATCAAGAGTAAAGTATGGTCTTATTTGGGTTGTATTCACCCTGGAAGTGTGATTAAGGAGGAGTCTGTTTCTTTTTTTTTTTTTTAATGATTATTTACTTTTGAGTAATAAATCTGGGGGGAGGGGCACAGAGAGAGGGAGACACAGAATCCTAAGCAGGCTCCAGACTCTGAGCTTTCAGCACAGAGCCCAACATGGGGCTCTAACTCACTGACTGTGAGATTATTACCTGAGCCTGAGTCAGATTCTTAACTGACTGAGCCACCCAGGTGCCCCAGGAGGAATCTATTGTTGAGCTCATTTAGGTTGTTAGCAGAATTCAATTCCTAGTGGCTAAAGGACAAAGAAACCTGTTTCTTCCTGGCTGTTGACTGAGAGTTGCTCTTGGCTTGAGGCTGCCTTCAGATCTTAGCCACATGGCTCTGCCACAGCATGGCAGCTCTCTTCTTCAAAGCCAGCATGAGGACATCTCTATCAAGGACTCACCTGATTAGGTCAGACCCACCTGAGGTAATCTCCCTTCTTATTAATTTAGAGTGAATTGATTAGTGGTCTAATTACATCTGAAAAACTCCTTTACTGTTGCCATATAGTATAACCTACTCAGGACAGTGACATCCCATCACATTTCACAAGTTCTTTCAGCATTCAGTGGGAGGGGGTTATACCAGGTATGTATGCCAGGTGGCAGAAATCCTAGGGAGGACATCTTAGAATTCTGCCTACCACAGATCCCTACAGAGTAGACTCTGGGACAGACATTTCCATGCAGGAAGTTCACTTCTGAGTGCTTCAAAGATGACCGGTTGTGGAGTAGCATTGAGTAACCTGAGAAGTTAGCTATGTTATTGTCATAAGGCCTTGGCCAACAGCATGGGAGCTTCAGAAGCTGGGATGGCCCTTTAGATTTGTACTGAGTTGGGGGAGAGGCTGTGTTTTTATACCCTGTACTTGGCTAGTCATTGGATACAAGCTGTCCTGAGAGCTGACCTTGTAAGTTGAGAGTGGAGTCTACAACCTTCACAACAGCTGGGGGAATAAGGTTTCAGTCCTAATAGGGTGCTATGGTCTGAATGTGGCCCTCAAAGTTTATATGTTGAAATCCTCAAGCCCAATGTGACAGTTTTAGGAAGTGGGGCCTTTGGGAGGTGATTAGGTCATGAAGGCATTAAACAAAATTAAAAAAATTTTTTTTAATGTTTATTTATTTTTGAGAGAGAGAGAGACAGACTGCAAGCAGGGGAGGGGCAGAGAGAGAGGGAGATGGGATATGAAGTAGGCTCCAGCCTCTGAGCTGTCAGCGTGACCCAAGGTGGGGCTCAAACTCACAAACCACAAGATCATGACCTGAGCTGAAGTCATATGCTTAACCGACTGAGATATGCAGGCGCCCTGGCATTAAATAAAATTAATGCCCTTATAGAAAAGGTCCAAGAGAGCTCCCTTGGCCCTTATGCCATGTGAGAATATGAGAAGTTTGCATGCTTGGAGAGGCCCTTATCTGACCATCCTGGCACAGTGATCTTGGACTTCGAGCCCCAGAACTATGAGAATAAAATTCCGTTGCTTATAAGCTATCTAGTCTGTAGAATTTTGTTCTAGCATACTGAATGTAGTCCATTCAGATACAGGGTGATCTGGGGTGTGCAGTACAGCATCTATAGCTTAATTTCTCTTGTTTTACTGTCTTCAGGGCAATTATCACCTATGATCTTATTCACCTATTTACTTCTTTATTTAATTCCTACCGCCTTCACTAATTATAACCTTTATGAGCACAAGGTTGTTCTCTGTTTTATACTGCTCAAACCTCACATCCTACAATAGAGGTTGGCACTTAGTAGATGTTCAATAAATATTTGTTGATTCCACAAATGAATTGGCTTTCTATAGTTCAATCCAGAATGTATTACAAAATCTCTGGTCTTTGGTGTTTGGTTTTTTTGTTTTTGTTTTTTTTTTTTTTCATTTAACGTATCTTTTCTTTCATTTCATGGAGTACGAGATTATAGAAAAATATTGAGTCAGCTATCTGGTACCTCTTTCCAGATCTCTGTGATGCTGCCATCAGCCTACAGCCTATTCATCATCTCTGACCTCCATGGACTGGTTTCCTCTTATCTCCCATCACCGGTAGCTAAGTCCAACCCCAAGAACTGGATTCTCCCCAGCGTGCTCATTTAGTTTATAGACCCAGGATCCTCTTAATCATTCCTGTTTAGATTTTATCACAAAATACAATTTTCTACCCCAATTTCTAGAAATTAATCCTTTTTTTCTTCCCCCCCCCCCTTTTTTTTTTTTGGACTGGGCTTAAACAGTTGTTTGGAAAAGTTGGCCCAAGTTCCAAAATACTGAATAGTATGGAAATGCTTGTTATCACTTATTGAGAGGTATCTATAGAAGTGACATTGTTGTAAGTTGTTCCATAAATCATTTTTAGTTTTTCAACAACCTTTCAAAGAAGAGCTCATCATTCCTATATTATAGATGAGGAAACTGAGGCTTGGGAGCTTTTTGTAGCATTAATATGTAGCGTAAAAAGTGTTGATGCTTCAAAATCTCAGTGTAACAGACTCCAATATCAATGGTCTTAACAACGCTGTTTCTGTTGCATGCCTCTCCCAGTCTGGAAGTCTGCTGCTTATTACCTTCCATGAAACAGGTTCTTACAATTTCATGCTCATCAGTGATCAGATGCTCAGATATAGCTTAGCACTGTTCTTCCTCTGTGAAGGAAGAAAGACGTGGACCTGGTTGATGATACCGAACCCCTCCAGCCCCATGCAAGAACTGTTCTTTATGAATATCATCATTATGAAATGAGCTAAAGTTCCTTTTTGAGGGATCATAAGTGGCTGAAAGCTCAGGAACATTCTCTCTCTCTCTCTCTCTCTCTCTCTCTCTCTCCCTCTCTCTCCCTATATGTCTATGTCTATGTCTATGTCTATGTCTATGTCTATGTCTATGTCTATGTCTATGTCTGTCTATGTCAATGTCTCTATCTATCTATCTATCTATCTATCTATCTACTTTCACTGAGCCCGTATCACAACCTTCTAATACCTAACATATGAGTGTATCATGCTACTTTGCATCCATGTGCCTGTTTTGCAGTGTAAATCCAAGATCTCAAACATTTGATAGAAGCTTCACCAATTATTCAGCTGAAACAAATAGTAGAGTATCTCAGCAATAGATGTTATTAGGACTTTTTATGAGAGCAGAGGTTTAACATATAAATCGTACCATGGAAAATTAATCGTTTAGATAATAAAGACAAATGGAGACTAATTTCTAAATAGCTTCCCTTCCTTGCTCCACCCCCACATCATAGAAACACACATTAGGAAGAGCATCTATTTGTCGGATTTGCTTGGTGTGTTGCTTCAGAGCTTACAACAGTATTACCAACTTTCTGAAGGAGCTCATCGATCTAAATTGGTTTAATCTCGAGGTTTTCTTTATCATAAATAGCTCTAAAGCAGTGACATTGTACTTTCCTCAGCTGAGGGATAGCTGAGTAAATTCTATAGAATCAGGAGTCAGTGGATTTATTTGTTTGTTTGTTTGTTTATGTATTTAGAGCATGCAGGGGAGGGGCTGAGAGACAGGGAGACAAAATCCCAAGCCTGATGCAGGGCTCACACCCTTGAACCACGAGATCATGACTTGAGCCGAAGTCAAGAGTTGGATGTTTAAAAGCCACCCAGGCGTGCCAGGAGTCAGTGGATTTAATGTGATCCAATCATTATTTTATTTATGAAAATATCAGCTATTTTATTTTTTTTTATTTATTTTTTTTTTTTAATTTTTTTTTTCAACGTTTATTTATTTTATTTTTGGGACAGAGAGAGACAGAGCATGAACGGGGGAGGGGCAGAGAGAGAGGGAGACACAGAATCGGAAACAGGCTCCAGGCTCTGAGCCATCAGCCCAGAGCCCGACGCGGGGCTCGAACTCCCGGACCGCGAGATCATGACCTGGCTGAAGTCGGCCGCTTAACCGACTGCGCCACCCAGGCGCCCCAATATCAGCTATTTTAAATATTAGCATTGCTTTCTTCAAAAGTTACATATTCTATGAGAGGTTTTGAAAAATGTAATGTAAAACATTCAATGCAATTGAATGATGATTTCCTTTTTAGCATACTTTCACATTTGTACTAAGCATTTGATAGAAGGAATGGCTATCATAAACTGAAAGACATTTTAAGGGGGTACTTTTGATTCTACAGTAAATTAATGTGATAGCTATGGGAAAATGGCCAATGTCCCTCTGTGTAGTTTTACATCAAAAAATGATTAAGCGGACACTGAACTTGTAAGTAAATATGGTCAGCTATTCAGATGCCAGCAGCCTTTATTCCTAGGATGCTTCTCACAATGTGGAACATGACATGCAATGTTTTATTCTTGAGAATGCAAGCCTTCTCTTACCTATTTATCTAACATCATTACATACAGAGTAATCATCATGAAATAGAAACTTATGTTGGAAGCAAATACAAAATAAAAGGATCTGAAAAAGTATTAGCAATTAGCCAGAAAATGTAAGATGTAAATGAGTTAGTGCATGGAATGTTGAAGTTGGTGGTAGCTTGATCTGTGCTCTGAGCCATCTTAGAAGATGAAAACAGTGATTCATGATGCAGTTTGGGCAAGTATTCAAGCTGATACAAACTGCTCCAAAATGTAGTAAAAGTCGAAAAGGCAGTTTGAGGAAGTACACAGGAAACCTGGAATTCTCTATTGGCAGTGTGATCTGGAAAAACTCCAGGAACCTGAGTACCCATTTCCACATTCTTGGATTAGGAATTGAAGGTGTTCAGCATGGCTCTTTCAAATGTTGGGCTTGCATTGTACTTGGCTGTCTAGTCTCGCTCTATGTCCACATCAGTCAATAAATAAAAACCTCCAATTTTTCTTTAAAAAATTTTCTAAAGAATACAATAGTTACTGTGTTCTCTTTGGTTTCTGGGCATTCAGATTTTCATTATATGCCCAGCTAATTTCTTTGGATAGCACGCAAGTATGTGACAGCCTATGATGAATGTCATAATAAGACTGTGCAGCACCTGTGACCCGGAAGTGAAATGTGCAAATCATAACTGCTTGAGCAGCCACAGGGGGGAGGACATTTTACAGTGGCTCTCACATTTATTTCAATTAAGGTTTTTATAGAATGTTTATTGTGTAATTTAGTGATTCCAATTTCTTCCCAAACTTACTTACAAACCTATAAACTATATGAACTTGCTACCCAATTTGGACTTACTAGGGAGGTCTGTTCTTGTGGTTCTCCATGTGAACCCTGGGGTGGGAAACAGGTCAATGATTCCTCTAAGAAAGTATCAGCCCAAATGGCCGACCTCCCCCTATCTCAGGGGGTCCAGAAAGCAGTAGTTTGTGACAACCATATATGAATTTATGCCAGAGTGGACCTCCCACATCTGTGACCAACTTTCTACTGTTTCCTAGTGTGATGTTTCCTAGTCACAACTATTTCTGTCAATATAACTTACCATTTAACTGACACCTGCATGTTGGTGGTTCACCCACCAAGGTGTGACTATAGGAAGCACATCCTCTGTTTCCCTACAGGATTGAGGTGGGCCATGCTGAGCCACAGCCCATGGGGAGAGAGTAAGCCTGGCAGATATGATGACTGCTAATGCTTGGTCTTCTGCCAGCGGCTTTGTTTTTCATTAATGATCGCTTTGATGTAGGTTGAAGGACCCCCAGTGTCTCCTGGGATGTATCTCACTCTCAGAAGGTAAATCGAAGCAATATGCTCACTTGGAAGTTTGACTTGTATTTGTGCAACACATCTATTGTTCTTGTGAAGAAATAACCCTTAAAAGTTTTTTTAAGGTAACAGAGTAAAATCTGATTTCTAAATCTATGTTGCTGGCTCAGACTTTGTTGACAAGTAAAATTATTTTTTTTGAGGACAAAGTAGCTAAAAGACTCTATTTGTGATTATTAAAAATTAAATTATATATGAAGTGATTCACCTTGGAATCAAACTTTATTCCCAGGTCATCCAAACAACTCTCTAAAATTGCCAAAGGAACACGATAATACAAGTTCTTGGAGAGTGTCATTTGGCAAGGTGACCAATAAATGAAATGAAATGTCAGGAGTTTAGAGCAGTAATAGGGATATCAATATACTTCAGGTTGTATAAAATCTCACCAGGAACTTTCACTGGACAGAAGCCAAAGCTAAGAAAGAACCCTGATATCAGGCAGTCTTATAAAGACTGACTGACAAGAAATCAAGACCTATAGGAAGAAGTTTCAAGTGTCCTCCAAGAACCTCAAAAACTTTAATATAGAGTATTTTCAGGATTTAAGGTCTGTAAAGCATTCTTTTATGACTTCTTATCGGACACTGAGTTCTGTACCAATTACACTTTCACTTGTTCACTTATTTCTTCATTTATTAAATTCTTTATTATGTTTTGGAGACTGTGACAGGCTTTAGTGATACATAGTTCCGGCATTCGAGGTTCACAATGCTGGGTAGGAGACATATGAATCACATTTTTGTAATTTTTGAAGTATAATTTGCATAAGATGAAATTTGCCTTTTTTTAAATTTGAGTATAGTTGATACTAATGTTACATTATTTTCAGGAGTACAACTTAGTGATTTAACAAGTTTATACATTATGCTATTCTCACCATAGGTGTAGCTCCCATCTGTCCCCATACATGAATTCACCAATTTTAAGTGTACAATAGAAGTTAGCAATGTATACAGCTGCGTAACTGTACAATCATGACATTAGTCACATTTTTTATCACCCCAAAGTCTCTAGTTCCTCCTTATAGTCAATCTACCCTATGTCCATGGCAATCACTAATCAGTTTTTTCTCACAAGAGTTTTGATTTTTTCTAGAACTTTATGTAAAGGGAATCATATAATACATAGTCTTCTGTGTCTAGCCTTTTGCATTTAGCATAATGTTTTTGAGATTCATCCATTTTATTGAAAATATCCATAGATTTTTTTTTCTTTTATGAGCAGCATTACTTACATGGCGATGCCAAAATTTTTGTAGTAATTCATCAGTTGATAGATTAGTAAGGTTGTTTTCAGTTTTGGGCTGTTATGAATAAACTTGTTACAAATCTTTGTGTATGGGTCTTTGTATGAGTATTTGTTTTCATTTCTTTTGGGTAAATACCTAGGAGTAATAAATTCTGGGTATTATTTTCTTATGAGGTTGTTGGCATTTATTATGCTGTCCCCAGAGTTTGATTTAATCCCCATTTAATCTCCCTGTTTTACACTCAACCTTCCTTATACATGCCATGTTTGTGCGTTAGGCCTCTCTAGACCTCGGCAGGGTAGGTCAGGTCCCCACCTACCTGTAATTACCTCTGTGCCTACACTGTAATGTGACTTCCTTGGTCCTTTTTTCTCAGTAATCACTTCTCTGTACTCTTTCCATATTGATAGCCAGGAATTAGTTGAAATATTTTGGCTATCGACAGTTCCTTTCCCATGCTCATGAAAGACGGAACTCAAATAGCCTTCTCTGACTACCCTAGCCTTTATTAAACTTTCCTAGTCATTGACATGTTTTACATCTCTTAAGATCCGGGTTAACTGTTGATACGATGTTTAAAACATTTTTTTTTAATATTTATTTATTTTTGAGAAAGAGAGAGAGAGAGACAGAGTGCAAGCAGGGGAGGGGTAGAGAGAGAGAATCCGAAGCAGGCTCGAGGCTCTGAGCTGTTAACACAGAGCCTGACATGGGACTCAAACCCATGAACCACAAGATCATGACCTGAGCTGACACTGGATGTTTAACCAACTGAGCCACCCAGGCGTCCCTCGTGAGAGGGTTTTATTTGTTCATGTGTTTCTTATCTATCTCTCCTACCAGAATGTGAGCTTCATGAAGGCAGGGAATTTATCGCATTCACTTTCTTTCTATTTTTTTTTTTAATTAAAAAAAATGCTTATTTATTTTTGAGAGAGAGACAGACATAGCCTGATGTGGGGTTCGAACACATGAGCAGCAAGATCACAACCTGAGTCAAAGTTGGACACTTAGCAGACTGAGCCACTCAGGTGCTCCTATTGTGTTCACTTTCTGATCCCAGCACTTAGCACTGTTCTTGGCATATAGTAAACACTGCATAGATATTTCTGATGAATCAGAGATGCATGAATCCTCATCCTGACAGTAAGAATATATCATAATCAGGTGTCCCTTAATTTCTTTAATGTGAATCTCTGGATCTCCTCAAGCTTATACTCTTATTGGATTTTACCATGAATCATGATTTCAAAACTTGTATATGCTCTTTGCTTTTCTTTTTTTTTTTTTATTTATATATGAAATTTATTGTCAAATTGGTTTCCATACAACACCCAGTGCTCATCCCAAAAGGTGCCCTCCTCAATACCCATCACCCACCCTCTCCTCCCTCCCACCCCCCATCAACCCTCAGTTTGCTCTCAGTTCTCAACAGTCTCTTATGCTTTGGCTCTCTCCCACTCTCACCTCTTTTTTTTTTTTTTTTCCTTCCCCTCCCCCATGGGTTCCTGTTAAGTTTCTCAGGATCCACATAAGAGTGAAAACTATGGTATCTGTCTTTCTCTGTATGGCTTATTTCACTTAGCATCACACTCTCCAGTTCCATCCACGTTGCTACAAAAGGCCATATTTCATTTTTTCTCATTGCCACGTAGTATTCCATCGTGTATATAAACCACAATTTCTTTATCCATTCATCAGTTGATGGACATTTAGGCTCTTTCCATAATTTGGCTATTGTTGAGAGTGCTGCTATGAACATTGGGGTACAAGTGCCCCTATGCATCAGTACTCCTGTGTCCCTTGGATAAATTCCTAGCAGTGCTATTGCTGGGTTATAGGGTAGGTCTATTTTTAATTTTCTGAGGAACCTCCACACTGCTTTCCAGAGCGGCTACACCAGTTTGCATTCCCACCAACAGTGCAAGAGGGTTCCCGTTTCTCCACATCCTCTCCAGCATCTATGGTCTCCTGATTTGTTCATTTTGGCCACTCTGACTGGCGTGAGGTGATACCTGAGTGTGGTTTTGATTTGTATTTCCCTGATAAGGAGCGACGTTGAGCATCTTTTCATGTGCCTGTTGGCCATCCGGATGTCTTCTTTAGAGAAGTGTCTATTCATGTTTTCTGCCCATTTCTTCACTGGGTTATTTGCTTTTCGGGTGTGGAGTTTGGTGAGCTCTTTATAGATTTTGGATACTAGCCCTTTGTCCGATATGTCATTTGCAAATATCTTTTCCCATTCCGTTGGTTGCCTTTTAGTTTTGTTGGTTGTTTCCTTTGCTGTGCAGAAGCTTTTTATCTTCATAAGGTCCCAGTAATTCACTTTTGCTTTTAATTCCCTTGCCTTTGGGGATGTGTCGAGTAAGAGATTGCTACGGCTGAGGTCAGAGAGGTCTTTTCCTGCTTTCTCCTCTAAGGTTTTGATGGTTTCCTGTCTCACATTCAGGTCCTTTATCCATTTGGAGTTTATTTTTGTGAATGGTGTGAGAAAGTGGTCTAGTTTCAACCTTCTGCATGTTGCTGTCCAGTTCTCCCAGCACCATTTGTTAAAGAGACTGTCTTTTTTCCATTGGATGTTCTTTCGTGCTTTGTCAAAGATGAGTTGGCCATACGTTTGTGGGTCTAGTTCTGGGGTTTCTATTCTATTCCATTGGTCTATGTGTCTGTTTTTGTGCCAATACCATGCTGTCTTGATGATGACAGCTTTGTAGTAGAGGCTAAAGTCTGGGATTGTGATGCCTCCTGCTTTGGTCTTCTTCTTCAAAATTCCTTTGGCTATTCGGGGCCTTTTGTGGTTCCATATGAATTTTAGGATTGCTTGTTCTAGTTTCGAGAAGAATGCTGGTGCAATTTTGATTGGGATTGCATTGAATGTGTAGATAGCTTTGGGTAGTACTGACATTTTGACAATATTTATTCTTCCAATCCATGAGCAGGGAATGTCTTTCCATTTCTTTAAATCTTCTTCAATTACCTTCATAAGCTTTCTATAGTTTTCAGCATACAGATCCTTTACATCTTTGGTTAGATTTATTCCTAGGTATTTTATGCTTCTTGGTGCAATTGTGAATGGGATCAGTTTCTTTATTTGTCTTTCTGTTGCTTCATTGTTAGTGTATAAGAATGCAACTGATTTCTGTACATTGATTTTGTATCCTGCAACTTTGCTGAATTCATGTATCAGTTCTAGCAGACTTTTGGTGGAGTCTATCGGATTTTCCACGTATAATATCATGTCATCTGCAAAAAGCGAAAGCTTGACTTCATCTTTGCCAATTTTGATGCCTTTGATTTCCTTTTGTTGTCTGATTGCTGATGCTAGCACTTCCAGCACTATGTTAAACAACAGCGGTGAGAGTGGGCATCCCTGTCGTGTTCCTGATCTCAGGGAAAAAGCTCTCAGTTTTTCCCCGTTGAGGATGATGTTAGCTGTGGGCTTTTCATAAATGGATTTTATGATCTTTAAGTATGTTCCTTCTATCCCGACTTCTCAAGGGTTTTTATTAAGAAAGGGTGCTGGATTTTGTCAAAGGCCTTTTCTGCATCGATTGACAGGATCATATGGTTTTTCTCTTTTTTTTTTGTTAATGTGATGTATCACGTTGATTGATTTGCAAATGTTGAACCAGCCCTGCATCCCAGGAATGAATCCCACTTGATCATGGTGAATAATTCTTTTTATATGCCGTTGAATTCGATTTGCTAGTATCTTATTGAGAATTTTTGCATCCATATTCATCAGGGATATTGGCCTGTAGTTCTCTTTTTTACTGGGTCTCTGTCTGGTTTAGGAATCAAAGTAATACTGGCTTCATAGAATGAGTCTGGAAGTTTTCCTTCCCTTTCTATTTCTTGGAATAGCTTGAGAAGGATAGGTATTATCTCTGCTTTAAACGTCTGGTAGAACTCCCCTGGGAAGCCATCTGGTCCTGGACTCTTATTTGTTGGGAGATTTTTGATAATCGATTCAATTTCTTCGCTGGTGATGGGTCTGTTCAAGCTTTCTATTTCCTCCTGATTGAGTTTTGGAAGAGTGTGGGTGTTCAGGAATTTGTCCATTTCTTCCAGGTTGTCCAATTTGTTGGCATATAATTTTTCATAGTATTCCCTGATAATTGTTTGTATCTCTGAGGGATTGGTTGTAATAATTCCATTTTCATTCATGATTTTATCTATTTGGGTCATCTCCCTTTTCTTTTTGAGAAGCCTGGCTAGAGGTTTGTCAATTTTGTTTATTTTTTCAAAAAACCAACTCTTAGTTTCGTTGATCTGTTCTACAGTTTTTTTAGATTCTATATTGTTTATTTCTGCTCTGATCTTTATTATTTCTCTTCTTCTGCTGGGTTTAGGCTGCCTTTGCTGTTCTGCTTCTATTTCCTTTAGGTGTGCTGTTAGATTTTGTATTTGGGACTTTTCTTGTTTCTTGAGATAGGCCTGGATTGCAATGTATTTTCCTCTCAGGACTGCCTTCGCTGCGTCCCAAAGCGTTTGGATTGTTGTATTTTCATTTTCGTTTGTTTCCATATATTTTTTAATTTCTTCTCTAATTGCCTGGTTGACCCACTCATTCGTTAGTAGGGTGTTCTTTAACCTCCATGCTTTTGGAGGTTTTCCAGACTTTTTCTGTCGTTGATTTCAAGCTTCATAGCATTGTGGTCTGAAAGTATGCATGGTATGATTTCAATTCTTGTAAACTTATGAAGGGCTGTTTTGTGACCCAGTATATGATCTATCTTGGAGAATGTTCCATGTGCACTCGAGAAGAAAGTATATTCTGTTGCTTTGGGATGCAGAGTTCTAAATATATCTGTCAAGTCCATCTGATCCAATGTCTCATTCAGGGCCCTTGTTTCTTTATTGACCGTGTGTCTAGATGATCTATCCATTTCTGTAAGTGGGGTGTTAAAGTCCCCTGCAATTACCACATTCTTATCAATAAGGTTGCTTATGTTTATGAGTAATTGTTTTATATATTTGGGCGCTCTGGTATTCGGCGCATAGACATTTATAATTGTTAGGTCTTCCTGATGGATAGACCCTGTCACTATTATATAATGTCCTTCTTCATCTCTTGTTACAGCCTTTAATTTAAAGTCTAGTTTGTCTGATAGAAGTATGGCTACTCCAGCTTTCTTTTGGCTTCCAGTCGCATGATAAATAGTTCTCCATCCCCTCACTCTCAATCTAAAGGTGTCCTCAGGTCTAAAATGAGTCTCTTGTAGACAGCAAATGGATGGGTCTTGTTTTTTTATCCATTCTGATACCCTATGTCTTTTGGTTGGCGCATTTAGTCCATTTACATTCAGTGTTATTATAGAAAGATACGGGTTTAGAGTCATTGTGATGTCTGTATGTTTTATGCTTGTAGTGATGTCTCTGGTACTTTGTCTCACAGGGTCCCCCTTAGGATCTCTTGTAGGGCTGGTTTAGTGGTGACAAATTCCTTCAGTTTTTGTTTGTTTGGGAAGACCTTTATCTCTCCTTCTATTCTAAATGACAGACTTGCTGGATAAAGGGTTCTCGGCTGCATATTTTTTCTGTCTAGCACACTGAAAATCTCGTGCCAATTCTTTCTGGCCTGCCAAGTTTCAAAAGAGAGATCAGTCACGAGTCTTCTGGTCTCCCTTTATATGTGAGGGCACGTTTACCCCTTGCTGCTTTCAGAATTTTCTCTTTATCCTTGTATTTTGCCAGTTTCACTATGATATGTCGTGCAGAAGATCGATTCAAGTTACGTCTGAAGGGAGTTCTCTGTGCCTCTTGGATTTCAATGCCTTTTTCCTTCCCCAGTTCAGGGAAGTTCTCAGCTATTATTTCTTCAAGTACCCCTTCAGCACCTTTCCCTCTCTCTTCCTCCTCTGGGATACCAATTATGCGTAGATTATTTCTTTTTAGTGTATCACTTAGTTCTCTAATTTTCCCCTCATACTCCTGGATTTTTTTATCTCTCTTTTTCTCAGCTTCCTCTTTTTCCATAACTTTATCTTCTAGTTCACCTATTCTCTCCTCTGCCTCTTCAATCCGAGCCGTGGTGGTTTCCATTTTCTTATGCATTTCGTTTAAAGCGTTTTTCAGCTCCTCGTGACTGTTCCTTAGTCCCTTGATCTCTGTAGCAAGAGATTCTCTGCTGTCAGCTATACTGTTTTCAAGCCCAGAGATTAATTTTATGACTATTATTCTAAATTCACTTTCTGTTATATTATTTAAATCCTTTTTGATCAGTTCATTAGCTGTTGTTATTTCCTGGAGATTCTTCTGAGGGGAATTCTTCCGTTTGGTCATTTTGGATAGTCCCTGGTGTGGTGAGGACCTGCAGGGCACTTCCCCTGTGCTGTGGTGTATAACTGGAGTTGGTGGGCGGAGCCGCAGTCAGTCCTGATGTCTGCCCCCAGCCCACCGCTGTGTCCACAGTCAGACTGGTGTGTGCCTTCTCTTCCCCTCTCCTAGGGGCAGGATTCACTGTGGGGTGGGGTGGCCTGTCTGGGCTACTTGCACACTGCCAGGCTTGTGATGCTGGGGATCTGGCGTCTTAGCTGGGGTGGGTAGGCAAGGTGCACAGGGGCAGGAGGGGCAGGCTTAGCTTGCTTCTCCTTAGGTGATCCACTTCAGGAGGGGCCCTGTGGCAGCAGGAGGGAGTCAGATCCGCTGCCGGAGGTTTGGCTCCGCAGAAGCGCAGAGTTGGGTGTTTGCGCGGAGCGAGCAAGTTCCCTGGCAGGAACTGGTTCTCTTTGGGATTTTGGCTGGGGGATGGGCAGGGGAGATGGCGCTGGCGAACGCCTTTGTTCCCCACCAAACTGAGCTCTGTCGTCAGGGGGCTCAGCAGCTCTCCTTCCCTTTGTCCTCCAGCCTTCCCGCTTTCTGAGCAGAGCTGTTAACTTATGACCTCCCAGCCGCTAAGTCGCGCTTGCTGTGGGAACACAGTCCGTCAGGCCCCTCCGCTTTTTGCAAGCCAGACTCGGGGGCTCTGCTTGGCCGGCGAGCCGCCCCTCCGCCCCGGCTCCCTCCCGCCAGTCCGTGGAGCGCGCACCGCCTGGCCGCCCTTCCTACCCTCTTCCGTGGGCCTCTCGTCTGTGCTTGGCTCCAGCGACTCCATTCTGCTAATCCTCTGGCGGTTTTCTGGGTTATTTAGGCATGTGTAGGTGGAATCTAAGTGATCAGCAGGACGCGCGGTGAGCCCATCGTCCTCCTACGCCGCCATCTTCCCTCTCTGCTTTTCTTTTTCTGTACTGAAATTATACTTATCCTTCAAGGCCTGATTCAAGTCTTCTCCACAAAGTTTTCCATGAAGATAACATTGCTTTTATTCCTCCTGTGAACATTGACTGTATAGATGGTCTAAGTAACTATTTCATCGTTTCATTATATTTCTTTATTCTCTAATTATGTCATGGGTTAGTTTTGTCTCCCTGACAGAACTATAAGCTCCTCATAGCCAGAATCCCCTTTTATATCTGCTAAGAAGTGTTGGTCTGTATATTAGCTTTTAAGCAAATTTATGGTGCTCATATTTATGTAGATATATGAGGATTATAGATTACATAGAAGGCTACTAACAGTATCATCCATCCATCCGTCTATTCATTCCATAAATATTTATTCAGTGTTTTTTATGTGCCAGGTAGTGCTTTATATTTTTTGGATACATAAGTGAATAAAACAGCAATAGAGACAAAAAATCTCTGAACTTTTTGAACCTATGTGTTTTGGGTTGACAGCAAAGACAATTTAATAAAAAAAATACATTATATGTTAAGTAGCCATATATAAAATAAGATCTTCAAATTTGAGGGAGAACAGGAACTCAATAATTGAATTAAAATATAATCATCAGGCCTTCAACAGCTTATAAAAGACATTTAACCTTATCTTCTATTTAGAAATGGAGTCTCTGGTTTGAGGAGAGGCAAAGAAGGCAGAGCAACATGGACATTTGCTGCTTCTCTGATCCCTGAAATGCATCCAGGTCAGCACCAGACCATTTTGCACAAATAGAAAATTGATCTGAGGACTCACACAACAATCTACATAACTTGGGCCACAGAACTTGACAGGTACACAGCACAAAGAGGTGAACTGGGGGAGAAAAGCTGCAGAGGGTGCAGAGCTGTTTTTGTTTGCGAAGAGAGGATGGAGACGGGGTGGGGAGGGGGTGAGGAGAGTACAGGAAAAGTACTCTCCGTGAAAGCAGCTAGAATTAAAGAGTAGAAACGCCCACAAGGAACTTAACAAGAAAGGGACAAAGGAGAAAGGAAAGGGTTTCAATACTATTAAGACTCTATAAACAGGGGAGCACAGAGTCAGAAACTCTGCAACTCACTATCTGGCAGAGCTCTGGTGGTAAGGGCAAATCCCCAGGAGCAGACAGCGGGGTCCTCAGGGTCCTTGGGCCACACGGGGAGAGGTGGCTCCTCTGCTGGGAGGACATTTGGTAGAAGCCATGAAGTCTCCCCACAAAGGTCCCAGCGAACCCCAGATTATAGCCACATTTTCTGGTGTTGGAACAAGGATGCTAGGGTGTGGTGAAGACTGGTGCCAGATGTGTGTTGTGATTTACCATAGTCCCTAAACTGCTGCTGCTATAGGATCATGAGAAATTTTTCTGGAGTGGGCTGGCACTCAGCCACAGTCTCTGGGCCTCTAAAGTGGCATAGTCACATGAGTGTTCCTGGGGACGGCTGGCACCCAGCCATTTTTTGGTGAGACCCTCCCCCAGAGAGTCAGAGCAGGTCAAAGCTTCAGGGAACCTCAGAAGTGAGGGGTTTGGAAAGAGCCCCATCTGAGATAAAATTATGGAGGGAGGTACTGCTTGGCAGGCTGACTGCTTGGACATGGACAGTATAGAAGCAGGGAATGGATAGAAGCCTGAGACAAAGGAGGGGTGCATGATGGCTGGCTGGTAAGAGCACAGAGTTCTAATGCTAGAGACTGGGAAGCTGTGTGATGCCGTTTTTCACCTCTCCTCTGCATCCTTACACATGTACCTGTGACCCTCACTGATCCACCACAGTAAGCTAAGCAGCGCCACCTCGTGGAGAATGGAGCAGTTATACGAAGCCTTGTCCAACTGCGCCAACCAAGCCCTAGAGGATCACCACAAGTCTCTGTACCTGCTTACTTTATGGACTATAAAGTGCTTCATAGTTTTACTTCTAAAGGAAACTGGATGTAATTTCATGTAGATTTCATTCTGTTCGCTGGTCCATCTATTCATTTTTTTGTTTAGTTTCTTATGCTTCGACACAGAAAGAGAAAAAAAATTTATTTTTCGTTAAAATTTTCTACTATATTTTAAATTTTTTTATAAAAATTTTTAGTCTATTTTACCTTCTTCATCTCATTTTATTCTATTTTATTGTATACATCTTTTTCAAATTTTAAATTTTTTCCTACTGTTTTTCCTTTTTAAAATTTTCATTTGTTTTCCCTTATTTCTCTACTCTATCAAGCTTCCTTCAACAATCAGACCAAAACACACTTAGAATATAGCTTTCTTTATTTGATTTTTTGTGTGTTGCTTTAAATTTTTTAAATTCTATTTTTAATTTTATTATTTTCTTCCTCCAAAATGATGAAATGAAGCAACTCACCCCAAAAGAAAGAACAGGAAGAGATAATAGCCAGGGACTTAATCAATGCAGATATAAGCAAGATGGCTGAACTAGAATTTAGAATCACGATAATAAGAATACTAGTGGGGGTCGAAAAAAAGCATAGAATCTCTTTCTGTGGAGATAAAAGAAATAAAATCTAGTCAGGATGAAATTAAAAATGTTATAACTGAGTTGAAATCTCAGATGGATGCCATGGTGGCAAAGATGGATGAAGGAGAGCAGCAAATATAGAGGACAAGTATATGGAGAATAATGAAGAAGAAAAAAAAGAGGGAAAATAAGGCAAAAGAGCACAAAGAAGAATTAGAGAACTCAGTGACTCATTAAAAAGGAATAACATCCGAATCATAGGGGTACCAGAAGATGAAGAGAGAGCAAAAGGGATAGAAGATTTATATGAGCAAATCATAGCAGAAAACTCCTGACCTGGGGAAAGACACAGACATCAAAATCCAGGAAGTATAAAGAAGTCTCACTAGATTCAACAAAACTGACCATCAACAAGGCATATCATAGTCAAAGTCACAAAATACACAGACAAGGAAAGAATTATGAAAGGAGCAAAGGAAAACAGGTCCTTAACCTATAAGGGAGACAGATCAGGTTTGCAGCAGTCTTATCCACAGAAACTTGGTAGGCCAGAAAGGAGTGGCAGGATATATACAACATGATGAAACGGAAAAATATGCAGCCAAAACTTTATCCAGCAAAGCTGTCATTCAAAATAGAGGGAGAGATAAATAGTTTCCCAGACAAACAAAAACTAAAAAATTTTGTAACCACTAAACCAGCCCTGCAAGAAATTTTAAGGGGGACACTCTGAGGGGAGATAGATAAAACAAAACAAAAAAGACCAAAAACACAAAGACTAGAAAGGACCAGAGAACACCACCAGAACCTCCTACTCTTCAGGCAACACAATGGCAATTAAGTTCATATCTTTCAGTACTCACTTTAAATGTCAATGGATTAAATGCTCCAATCAAAAGACATAAGGTAACAGAATGGATAAGAAAACAATATCCGTCTATATGTTGTTTACAAGAGACCCATTTTAGACCTAAAGACACCTTCAGATTGAAAGTAAGGGGATGGAAAACCATCTATCATGCTAATGGTCACCAAAAGAAAGCTGGAGTAGCCATACTTATATCAGAAAATCTAGACTTTAAATGAAGACTGTAACAAGAGATGAAGAAGGACATTACATCATAATTAAGGGGTCTTTCCACCAAGAAGTTCTAACAGTTGAAAACATTTATGCTCCAAATGTGGAGAAACCCAAATATATAAATCAATTAATCTCAAACATAAAGAAACTCATTGATAATAGTGCCATAAAGGTAGGGGACTTCAACATCCCACTTACAACAATGGACAGATAATCTAAGCAGAAAATCAAGGAAACGATAGCTTTGAACGACACACCAGACTGGATAGACTTAACAGATATATTCAGAACATTTCATCCTAAAGCAGCGGAATACACATTCTTCTTGAGTGCACATGGAAAATTGTCCAGAATAGATCACATACTGGGACACAAATCAGCCCTCAACAAGTACAAAAAGATCAAGATCATACTGTGCATATTTTTAGACCACAATGGTATAAAACTTGAAATCCACCACAAGAAAAAATTTGGAAAGGTAACAAATACTTGGAGACTAAAGACCATCCTACTAAAGAATTAATGGGTTAACCAAGAAGTTAGAGAGGAAATTAAAAAGTACATGGAAGCCAATGAAAATGATAACACCACAGCCCCAAACCTCTGGGATATAGCAAAAGCAGTCATAAGATGGAGGTATATAGCAATCCAGGCCTTCCTAATGAAGGAAGAAAAGTCTCAGATACACAACCTGACCTTACAACTCAAAAAGGTGCTGGACGATCTCGCGGTCCGTGAGTTCGAGCCCCGCGTCAGGCTCTGGGCTGATGGCTCGGAGCCTGGAGCCTGTTTCCGATTCTGTGTCTCCCTCTCTCTCTGCCCCTCCCCCGTTCATGCTCTGTCTCTCTCTGTCCCAAAATAAAAAAAAAAAAAAAAAAAAAGTTGAAAAAAAACAAAAAGGTGCTGGAAAAAGAACAGCAAATAAAACCCCAAAACAGCAGAAGATAGGAAATAATAAAGATTAGAGCATAAATCAGTGCTATTGAAATGAAAAAACAAAAACAAAAACAGTAGAACAAATTAATGAAACCAGGAACTGGTTCTTTGAAAGAACTAACAAAATTGATAAATCCCTAGCCAGTTTAATCAAAAAGAAAAAGGATAAATAAATAAATAAATAAAATCAATCAATAAATAAAATCAAGAATGAAAGAAGAGAGATGACAACCAACACTGCAGAAATACAAACAATAATAAGAGAATGTTATGAGCAATTATATGCCAATAAATTGGGAAGAAATTCCTAGAAACATATACACTACCAAAACTGAAACAGGAAGAAATAGAAAATGTGAACAGACCCATAACCAGTAAAGAAATCGAATTAGTACTCAAAAATCTCCCAAAAAACCAAGAATCCAAGGCCAGATGCTTTCCAGGGGAATTCTACCAAACATTTAAAGAAGAGTTAACACTTACTGTTTTGAAGCTGTTTCAAAAAATAGAAATTGAAGGAAAACTTCCAACTCATTTTATGAGGCCAGCATTACCTTGATTCCAAAACCAGACAAAGAACCCACTAAAAAGGAGAACTACAGACGAATATCCCTGATGAACATGAATGCAACAATTCTCAATAAGATACTAGCCAACCAGATCCAACAATATATTAAAAGAATCCTTCACCATGACCAAGTGGGATTTATACCTGGGATGCAGGGCTGGTTCAATACCCACGAAACAATCAATGTGATACATCACATCAATAAAAGAAAGGACAAGAACCACATAATCCTCTCAATAGATGCAGAGTAAGCATTTGACAAAATATAGCATCCTTCTTGATAAAAACCCTCAAGAAAGTAGGGATAGAAGGATCATACCTCAAGATCATAAAAGCCATAAATTAGAGACCCACTGCTAATATCATCCTCAATTGGGAAAAACTGAGAGCTTTCCCCCTAAGGTCAGGAACACTACAGGGATTTGCACTCTTGCCACTGTTTTCAACATAGTACTGGAAGTCCTAACCTCAGCAATCAGACAACACAAAGGAATAAAAGGCATCCAAATCGGCAAGGAGGAAGTCAAACTTTCACTCTTTGCAGACAACATGATACCCTATATGGAAAACCCCAAAAATTCCACCAAAAAACTGCTAGAACTTATCCATGAATTCAGCAACATTGCAGGATATAAAATCAATGCAGAGAAATCAGTTGCACTTCATACACCAATAATGAAGCAACAGAAAGAAAAATCAAGGAATTGCACTATTTATGATTGCACCAAAATGATAAAATACCTAGGATTAAACCTAACCAAGGAGGTGAAAAATCTATACACTGAAAACTATAGAAAGCTTATGAAAGAAATTGAAGAAGTGACACAAAAAATGGAAAAGTATTCCATGCTTATTAATTGGAAGAATAAATATTGTTAAAATGCTGATACTACCCAAAGCAATTTCCATATTGAATGCAATACCTATCAAAATAACACCAGCATTCTTCACAGAGCTAGAACAAGCAATCCTAAAATTTGTATGGAACCAAAAAAGACCCTGATAACCAAAGCAATCTTGAAAAAGAAAACCAAAGCAGTAGGCATCACAATCCCAGACTTCAAGCTGTATTACAAAGCTGTAATCATCAAGACAGTATGGTACTGGCACAAAAACACAGATCAAGGGAACAGAATAGAGAACCCAGAAATGGACCCACAAATGTATGGCAAACTAATCATTGACAAAGCAGGAAAGAATATCCTATGGAATTAAGACAATCTCTTCAGCAAGTGGTGCTGGGAAAATTGGACGGCAATGTGTAGAAGAATGAACCTAGACCACTTTCTTACACCACACACAAAAATAAACTCAAAATGGATGCAAGACCTAAACAGAGGACAGGAAGCCATCAAAATCCTCGAGGAGAAAGCAGGCAAAAACCTTTGTGACCTCAGCCACAGCAACTTTTTACTCAACATGTCTCCAGAGGCAAGGGAAACAAAAGCAAAAATGAACTATTGGGACCTCATCGAGATAAAACAAACAAACAAACAAACAAACAAACAAACAAACACCTTCTGCACAGTGAAGGAAACAATCAGTAAAACTAAAAGGCAACTGATGGAATGGGAGATGATATTTGCAAATGACATATCAGATAAAGGGTTAGTATCCAAAATATATAAGAACCTATCAAACTCAACACCCAAAAAACAAATAATCTAGCGAAGCAAAGAACAAAAGACATGAACAGACACTTCTCCAACGAAGACATCCAGATGGCCAACCGACACATGAAAAGATGCTCAACATCACTCATCATCAGGGAAATACAAATCAAAACCACACTGAGATACCACCTCACCCCTGTCAGAATGGATAACATGAACAACTCAGACAAAAACAGATGTTGGCAAGGATGCAGAGAAAGAGGATCTCTTTTGCATTGTTGGGAATGCAAGCTGGTGCAGCCACTCCGGAAAACAGTATGGAGGTTCCTCAAAAAATTAAAAATAGAACTACCCTACAACCCAGCAATTGCACTACTAGGTATTTATCCAAAGGATACAGGTGTGCTGTTTCGAAAGGGCACATGCATCCTGATGTTTATAGCAGCACTATTGACAATAGCCAAAGTATGGGAAGAACCCAAATGTCCATTGACAGATGAATGGATAAAGTTGTGGTATATACATACAATGGAATACCACTTGGCAATCAAAAAGAATGATATCTTGCCATTTGCAACAACGTGGATGGAACTAGAGGGTATAATGCTAAGTGAAATTAGTCAGAGAAAGATAAATATCATATGACCTCACTCGTGGAATTTAAGATACAAAACAGATGAACATAAGGGAGAGGAAGCAGAAATAACATGCAAACAGGCAGGGGGACAGAACATAAAAGCCTTAAATATAGAGAACAAACTGAGCTGGAGAGGTTGTGGGTTGGGGGTGGCTAAATGGGCTGAGGGGATTTAAGGAAGACACTTGTTGGTATGAATACTTGGTGTTATACGTAGGGAATGAATCACTGGATTCTACTCCTGAAATCGTCATTGCACTATATGCTAACTAACTTGGGTGTAAATTTTTAAAAATAATAAATAATTTAATTAAAAAAATAAACCTCAAAAAATGCTTCTCTGTTCTATTTTAAAACAATGAAAAATAACTATGTGGGGTCAAAAAGGGAAAAATATTATTGCATTTGCTTCAATGGGGAGTAGTTTGCAAACAATGAGTATGGTCTTCTAACGTGATCCGAATAATCTCTGCTTCATTGTGAGCCACAAAAGTTGATTTAATGTAACTCTGAAAACTGCTAAAGTTGAAATTTCATTCCTGACTCTAAATCAACACATCATCAGGAGAGAAGGTTTGTACCTTGAATTGCTTGGGGCATGTTGGTTGCAGTCATTGCTTTCTGTATCCCTAGGCCATTCTCTCCTAAATCCCCTAAATCTAAAATCTCAAAATAATCCTCTTACTGTCTTCTTTTCCAAAAATCCACTCAGAGTGGATCACATGAGTGGACTTCCTTGTGGAATTCTATCTCAATCTCTTCTCGGGACCTCTGTCCATTAAGAACCCTTAACAGGCATGTCAACAGTAGGTTTATAGCTAAAAGTTTTGGTCCAGCGGCAATGTTTACACAATTGCATATTTTGGGTCATTCACATTGTGTAAATATTGTCAGGCTTTGCTATTCAACAGCTTGCCTGTATTTTGTAGAGTATATGGTTTACTTTCAGAAAGTAGCCCTTGGAGGAAAGTTAAAAATTGAGTATTAAAATTTTTTAATAGTACTGGCAAAGAATGAAAAAGAGTATTATTAGATTAGCAAATATATTGGTCAGAAATATTAATGACTATCAAAAGTAAATATCCATTGATATAAAAATTCTACAGTGGGAAGCAGTAATGGATTTTAAAGCTAAAACTTATATGAACTTTTAAAATGTGTGATGTAAATATACTCCAATAGGAGTATAGGAATATAGAATTCATATTTTAAAGATGGGATTAATTTCTATTTGTTTTTAATTTTTATAAATGTCAAAGTATAATGTGTTATGAACAATGCAGAGAATAGAATTTTTGAAATTTCCTAGAGCATTCATAATTTATCAGTGCTGGCTGTCTTCTCCCCAAACACCTTGGTATTTTTGAAATAAAATTATAAAACAGAGTGTATTCAAGATCTGGATAAAAGGTTTCCTGGGATAAGGAGGAAAGAGAAAAGATTTGAAGGCTATACACTGTATCTTCCTGACATTTTTCATTTCACATTTTTAACTTGATTGCATGTCCATTTATTCATTCAACAGATATTTATTGATCTGTTATTTGCTTGGCACCATTCTAAAGGATGAAGATATAGTAATGAAAAAATATTCTTGTCTTCACAGAGTTCTTTGTGCGGCAGGGGAGATCTACAATGGAATAAAAAGGTAAAAAAAAAATGTAGGATACGTTAGATGGCAATATGTACTGAGGTTATAAGACGAATAAAGGAGGGAAGTGGGTTGAACTTTTAGTTAGGCTGCCCAGGGAGGGTTTCACTGGGAAAGTGACTTGAAATACTTGAAGGAGTTAGAGAGCACGTATCTGGGGAAAGAGTGTTCATGGCAAGGAAACAGCAAATGTAAAAATCTTAGGTGGGAACAGGTTTGGGATGTGGACAAAAGGAGGTCAGCATGACCGGAAAAGAGTGATTGTGCCAGTGAAGCCACTGATACTCTTCTCTGCCTGTATAACTGTAAGAATACGGATAGTCTAACAGGTACTCTTTTCCTACTATTCATTAGTGGTTCCAGATCTATGTCAACTGAAAACAGTGCCCTATTTCAGGCCAGTGCTTACTTTCTATGTTTTTGTTTTTTTAAAGACTTAATTTTTTAGATTAGTTTTAGGTTTAAAATCTCATTACAAGGGAAGTTGAGGGATTTTTCATTTACCCCATCCCTGCATAGCTTCCTCTGTTATCAACATCATGCACCAGAACGGATTTTATTAAGTTTTTTAACCAAGGATGAACCTACATTGACACGTCATAAACACTCAAATTCCATATATACCTTAGGGTTCTTTCTTGGTATTGTATATTCTATGAGTTTAGACCAATGTGTAGTAACCTACATCCATCATTGCAATATCATACAGAGTATTTTCACTGCCCTAAAAATCTTCTGTGCTCCATTTATTTGTCTCCCCTCTTCGGTACTGCACACATTGATTTATTTACTACCTCCTCAGTTTTTCCTTTTCCTAGATGTCATACAGGCAGAATCAAACAGCATTTAGCCTTTTTAGACTGGCTTCTTTCACTTACTAACATGCATTTAAGGTTCCTCCATGTCCTTTTATGTCTTGATAGCTCATTTATTTTTAGTGCTGAATAATATTCCCTTGTCTGGATGTACCACAGTTTATTTATCCATTCACCTACTGAAGGACATCTTGGTTGTTTCCACGTTTTGGCAATTATGAGGAAAGCTGCTATAAACACCCTTGTGCAGGTTTTTGTGTGAACATAAATTTTCAACTCTTGTGGGTAAATACCAAAGAGTGTGATTGCTGGATCATATGGTAAGAATATGTTTAGTTTTCTAAGAACCCGCCAAACTGTCTTCCAAAGTGGCTGTACCATTTTACAATTCCACCAGCAACGTATGAGAGTTCCTATTGCTCCACATCCTTGCCAGCGTTTGGTGTTGCTTACTTACTTTTCATTTCTAAGAGAAGTGTTGCTTCTGACATGAATTAGAATAGAATTAATTTGTCAGTCCATTCCTTGCTTTGATCAAAGAAAGGATTTGGGGAAATGAAAAGCTCTAATGTCTTTGTTAAATTAATTGAAATATGTAAAAATTTAAAAAGCAAAACTGAAAAAAATTAATTGACATTTTGCCAACGCCAATTTAATTCAACACACATTTTATTGAGATCCTCTAATGTAAAAAGTTTGCTGCTTGTTCCTTTGGGGGATATGGTTAGCAAAGAGCCATGGACTACAACTTTCTCAGTTCCAACCTTCTCAGGGCTCTTTAACAGAAGAACCCAATAATCTGTTCTAATAATACTGTCCCATTTATCTGTTGCTTTGGTCTGAGTGTCTTGCTTAATTTGCTTGCGAGCTGTGTTTTCTTAATACAGAAATTTATTATGCCTCAGTGAAGTAGATATTAAATACTACTCTCATTTTTTTTCAGAATAGTAGAAAGATTTCCAGTGTTTGTCCTCAGATGCCTGTGAGATCCTTGTTATTCTGTGTCTGGTGCAGATGCTTCTAGGCGTCCACTTTGCACCTGCAGAAATGGGCAAACCGATGCCTAACTCCCACATAACTTCAGAACATGGCTCCTCTTCAGAACATGGTTCCTCTATCCCGGAAGTACTTCAGTGTTAAACAGATGAGTTTTCTTCAAAAAGAATTTTCTGTGTATCCATTGTCAGAGCTAACATATCTGTGATAGTTCTTTCCCTGACTACACTGGATACTGTGGGTCTTTTCCTTTTTATTTTACTAAGGTTTATATAGATTTTACCCTTCACTTTTCTCCCTCTTCCTCTCATTTGGTTTTTGTGATTTCCATCCAATATGCTTGCACCTGGATTCCCTCTATTTTGAAAGAAAGTTTTATTTCTCACAATGCGTTGGTGAATATTATTTGCTACACTGTGTTTGGAAGGATTCTGTGACTGAGTCCAGGTTCAGGAGGAGAGAGTGTTGGGATTAATTAGTAATGAGAGAGTGTCAGGAAATAGTAGTTGTTGCAGAACCTCACTGTCTGTACTGTTGGCTAGCACGGATGGTGTAATCCCCTTGTACCAAGCCTACCATTCTTCTTGTTTTTATGGTTTATTTATTTTGAGAGAGAGAGAGAGAGAGAGAGAGAGAGAGAGAGAGAGAGAGAGAGAACACAACTGGGGGAGGGGCAGAGGGTGGGGAGAGAGAGTCCCAAGCAGGCTCCGCACTCATCATGGAGCCCAATGCAGGCTCAATCTCACAACAATGAGATCATGACCTGAGCCAAAATCAAGAGTCGGACACTTAACCAACTGATCTACCCAGGTGCTCCCCAAACCTAATCCTAGAGACTGCAGCATGAGGTCATGTCATGCACAGTTCAGGTCCTTGAACTACTATATCTCAGCAAATGTTCGATATTTGGAAGGAACTACTTGCTCACTTTGGATACAGAATATACTCAAGATATGCAAATTTGTCATATATGATTTTTAATGGGATGAAGCCTTTAATAGTTGATATCACTTGGGATCATCTATTTCAGACTTTCTGTTTAGTAGACTATCTATGGTCAATGGTATTAGCAAGTGGGCTGGGTATCTGAAAGACTCATTAAGTTTCAGATTCCTGAAAACTTGAGGGATTTATTTCCCACTTTCTGGAATGCATGCTACTAAGGCATTTAAAGTGCCTGCTAGTTCCTGTTCATAAGGCTCAATAACATGATGTCATCAAGGTAGTTAACGTGATATTGTGTAAAATTCCAAGACGATCAACATCTTTGAGTGCTAGATCATGTCAGACAATGGGAAAGTTGGTATAGTTGTGATGCAAGAGTGTGAAGGTGAGTTGCTGTCCTTGCTAAGTGAGAACAAACTGTTTCTGGTGGGACCTGCAATTTGGTATAGACAAAAAGTCATTTTCTGGATCAATAGCTGCTTACCAGGATCCAGAGGTTGTATTTATTTACCCCTTGAAAAATGAAATACTGTATCTGAAGTAGCTGCCGCATTTGGAATAATGACCTGCCTGACATTATAATAACCCACTATCCACCTGCATTTTGCATAGGAAAAAAAGGAGAATTACATTGGAATGTGATATGAGTTATCATGCTTTCACCTTTCAGATTTTTGGTGAACTCCATGCTCTCTGTAATTCCATCGTGTTCAGTTGTGGCTTACTGCTCTGGTTGAGAGAGAATGTTTCAGAGGCCACTACCTCATCATCATACCATAACAGCCCTACCTCCAGAGGTAAGAGAGGTCACATGCTGATTCTGTTATAAACATGACTATTCAATTTATATATGCAAGGTCTGGGGATACAAATACAGGCCCCCAAATCCACTTTATCAGTTGACCTCCATAAGCCCCACATTGACCAGTGGACCACAGTGGCAGTATAAATCAAGAGAGCTAGAATCTAGTAATCTTGAGATAGGACCGGATGTTTTCCTTTTCCCAGAGCGTGATCACCCTATATATAAGCACCTTTTGGAAGGCTTAGAAAATATTTCAGAATATAATTATGGTGATTCTGGATAAAGCCCCTGTACTCTGAGCTTATGAACTCGGTTAGGGCTGCACTGGGGGAGAAGAGGTGCTTCACCATTGTGGTGATCCCAGATAGATTTCTGCTCACTTGGGCTAGAATTTTTATACTTGATCTTAGCCAAAAGGCCGAGAAGCGATGGGCTAGAATTTTTAATTATAATTATGATATAGTATATACTTAATATAGATATATTAATATAGATGTAATACAGATATATATAATTATTTAGTGGGCTACCTATTTGTCTTATTGAAACATTGTGATCAATAAGCCTTACTGCAGATACCTGCAGGTCAAATATAATTGTTTATTATGGTAATTATGCAAACCTTGCCTTTAGAGGTTAAGTTGGCCCCTAACATTCCAGAATTTCACTATCCACTTTAAAATCAGAAAGCCCATTTCAGTTGTGGCTTTTCTCACCATTATCCCTAGCTTATGAAAGACAGCCATCCACCATAAAGCTCTTCTAAGCATCATTAATGCATTTCTCAACACTTAAGGGAAGAGGGAGTACTCTGCACTCTCAAGGGACATGTTTGTGTGGATATTCAGGTTTACTCCAGGGTCCCTATCTTTCTAAGCCTTTTGGTCTTTTCTTCTATTCTATGCCAAGGAAGTTCTGGCATCTCATCCTGATTGAATTAGGTCCATGTTTCAGTAATCATCCAAGCCAACTGTTGAAACTCCTCACATTTGCCTCATTCTCTGTTAAGTTAAACCATAATAATATACTTGACTTCATCCAATATTATGTTTTACCCTTCTTGGTCTAATATGTATAGAATCTACTCCCATAGTCACCCTCTAAGTTTCTGCCAATGTCTATTTGCAAAAATCTTGCCATTATTTTGGAATATGAACTCTCTTCTCCCACATGTGACTTGGCACTTGCCTCCATGGACTGCGTTGAGATACAACTCTAGTTGCAGGTCTTGAGGCAGCGAGAGATGATGAGGAGAATACACATCCTCTTTGAAGGCATCAGCCACAGAGGAGCTTATAGAGTCTTCAGGAAAGGTAAGGCTATGCACCTCAGAACCTAAGGAGCTGCTTCTGATGGCAAGTGAGGCTCAGAGATATCAGATTAAAAGTACTCAACTTTGTCTAAGTTGAACAAAATTTCCTCCTTCCAAGTTCAGGCATTCCTTCCTTCTAAACAATTCCTAAATTTTTACATAAGAAACTCTGTCTGTTAATTCATCTCATATTGTAATTATGTAACTCGCAAAATTATATTTTGACTAGTCATACCTGCCTTATGAATCCAAGAAATAAGAGGTTCTTTCATGGCTACTAAAGACACTTCCTTGTCTTCTGTGACTTGATGGCAGAGAGAAAGCTCGTTCCCAGTTCTTATAATTACATTTACTACTGTAACTGTCAAGGACTTCAGCTACTTTGTTACTCAAAGACTTGCCTTCCATAGGAAATTCATCCCAAGAAGCCACAGCCATAATTTAAGTCATTTTGCTATTGTTGCCTGTTACAGATTACCAGCATCCCATTTGTCATTGGCAACGAGATTTCACGCTACATTGTAAAGCTAAAGAGGTAAATAACCCAATTATAGAATCCTATCTTTGAGGGTCAGCTTCCTGGGTCCACTCATGCTACCAAGTCTTCTATCAATCAAGAGCCAACAACAGATACTTCAAATGGAGAACTTTAATATAAGGAATTGGTTACTTGGTATTTTAATTATGTGTTGTAACCAATAAACCAGTTACCTCAAAATTTAATAACTTGAAACAGCAATAATACAGTTATTATCTCACATAGCTTCTGAGGTTCAGGAATCCAGGAGAAACCTAGGATCCCTTATGAGATTGCAGTCGAACTGTGAGATGGCATTGCAGTTATCTGAAGGCTTGGCTGAAGGTGGAGGATCTGCTTCCAAGATGGCGCACTCATGTAGCTATTGGCAGGAAGACCTCCGCTTCTTGCTGGCAGTTGGCAAAAAGTTTCAGTTTCTCACCACGTGGGCCTCCCCACAAGGCTGCTTGAGTGTCCTCATGACAGAGCAGTTGGCTTCTCTCAGGCAGTGATCTAAGAGAGAGAGCAGGATGAAGCTGTGATACCTTTGATGACCTAGCCATACACCATCGTGTCTGTCACAGTGTACTCATCTGAAGCAAGTCGCTAAGTCCAGCCCACAATCAAGGGGAGGGGAATTAGGGTCCACCCTTTAGAGACAACAGTGTTGAAAAATTTGTGACATATTTTAAAACCACCACTCACCAGTATTAGAAGCCTTAAAGAGCAGAAAAGGAATGTGAAGGTTAAGTCCAATATTAGTATGTGTGAAAGTAGCTACTACTCTTGGTGTTGAAGGAACAAAAGGGCGCTGGTATACGTAGTGGCTCAGAGGACTGGTCTGTGTGGCTGGCGCTTTGAGTGATGAATACCATGCGGCTGCTGTATGGATCTCTAAGGAGGCTACCCTGTGACTATTGTTCAGCTCTCTGGGGGAGAGACTCATGCTTTCTGAAAAGTGCATGGTGTCGCTGGTACTCTGTCGCTGAAGGGGCACAGCCAGCCCTGAGGGGATGAAGCAATGTTGGTATGGTATTTGTTTTCTGCTGCTAGAGGAAAACTTATAGGAACTGTAAATAGAAAAAGAGTTCATTCTTCCCTCCTCCTGTCTTTCAATTTCACACTAGTCTCTTTCACTGACAGAAACTAACAGGAATCCATCTGGCAAGGGAATATTGAAAATATAGTGCAAAGAAGCAGAGAGGATGGGTTGACTTGGCACTGAGAGATAATAGGTAACTAACTGGCATAGCCTGATTTTGGCTTATGTTTTTCTTGTAGGTACTATGTCTCAAATCGCCGTTCTTAATTCTTCACAATGAACTATGAAAACCATCATATCTGGTCCAGATCCCTGCATAACCTCTTCCCAGTAAGTGGCTGGTGGCTGTATGAATTGGGTACTCTGTATTTTTTTTTGATACTCTGTATTTTAAAAGTACTTAAGCAGATTTGTGGTAGATGGCTTTTAATAGGATAAAAGCTTGAAAAGTGGAAATCATTTGAGATCGTCATCAATTTCAGAACCCCAGTAGCCATTTGCAAATTGACGGTATACATAGGTTGGATATCTAGACGTCTCCATCATGTCACCAATAATGGTCCAACTTGTCTTTCTTCCCCTTTTGTGTGTTCTGCTGGCAAATATGGTAAATATTCCCCAGTTTATAGTTGTCCTGTAAGGTTTTTTCCAGGCCAGAGCTGAACCAAATGACCCCTTGAAAGTTCACAGCTCTAGATAAGATTATGAATTGGGCACTGTTTTAGATCTCTGCAAAAGAATATTGTCATTGCATGAGTAGTTCAGAATCTTGCCCCTTCCCAAATATTTTTTGAACAATTAACCCGAAATGTGAAAGTTCTTCCTGTTCACTTTGCCCAACACCATATCATACATATCCCAGTTGTTTCATATCCTGAACAGGTTTTGTTCCCAATCTAAATTCTAGGAGCTGCCACCAGGGACGCTAAGTTGCTCTGGCATTTGATATGCAAGAAGTGTCTGCAGTCCATGTGGGTAAAAGAGTTCAAATAGATTTCTGCCATCTTCACTTATACCATTCTCCCTTTACATTCTCATTGCACAACCCTTAAAGAATGTTCCATGTTAAAATAAATTTAGTAGACACAATCAGGAACTTAATGGGAAAATGCACAGTAGAAACTAGCAATTGAATGACATTTTGCAGTTTCGCTCATGGTTTATGAGGCTTCAGTTTGGTCTGGCCACTCACTTCCTGGCCAAACAATGAGGAAGGCAGAATCTGTCATTGTCTCAGTCTTTCTTTTCCCTTTAGAGTTCTATTTCTTCCCTCCAGGGTGCGATTTTATGTCCCACTCTGATGGTGCCTTTGTGATTGGATGACCTGATATAATTCACAGCTTCCCTGTTTATACATTTTCTCATTTAAATAATCAACTCCTCTCTTTGGATGTCCACTAGGTACTTCTCACTTAAAATGCCCCGACTAGCTCCTGATCATTGCACTCCCTTCCCCAAAACACACACTACCCTCAATCTTTCCACTTCAGTTCATGAAAACACCATCCTCCCAGTTGCTCAGGCCAGAAACCTGAGCTTTTCGTTTTTTCTAATGTTTATTTTTGAGAGTGGGGGGGAGGAGAAGGGACAGAGAGAAATGGAGACCCAGAATCTGAAAAAGACTCCCAGCTCTGAGCTGTTAGCACAGAACCCGACACAGGGCTCCAACTCGTGAGCCGTGAGATCAGGACCTGAGCTGAAGTCAGACACTTAACCAGCTGAGCCACCCAGGTGCCCCTAAATCAGAGCTATTCTTGTCATTTTTCTTTCTTGCAATCCTCATAATCAATATGTTAGCCAATCCTATTGGCTCCACTATCAAAATGTATCCAGAGTCTGTCTACGTCTCACCATCCACTACCACTACCACTCATCCACACTGCTGTCTCCTCTCACCTTAATCAGTGCAACAGACTCCTGCATGGTTTATCTGCTTCTGTCTTTGCCCCAGTTCAGTCTCTTCTCAACATAGCAGCAGCATGGTCCTTTACATGTACAGTCATTCCAAGCATGGCACTCTTCTGCTCAAACCCTCCAATTGCTTCTCATCTCACTCAGCCTATTTTTCTTAATGTTTATTTATTTTTAAGAGGGAGAGAGAGAGAGAGATACGGAGCACAAGTGAGGGAAGAGCAGACAGAGAGGGTGACAGAATCCAAAGCAGGCTCCAGGCTCTGAGCTGTCAGCACTGAGCCTGATGCGGAGCTCAAACCCACAAACCGTGAGATCATGACTTGAGCCGAAGTTGGACGCTTACCCGACTGAGCCACCCAGGAGCCCCAGCCTAAACCTATCTTGAAAGTGTCCCCCAGGGTTCTGTGATGACTGGACTCCCTCACTCATCCTATGATCTCATCTTCTACTTCTCTTCCCTTTGTTCTCTCGAGACGAAACACACTGTTCTCTTTGTTCTTTTCTTTTAACAAATCATATGAATTCCTCTCTCATGATATTTGGATTAGCTTTTCCTTCTACCTGGAAAACCCCTCTTGCTCTGGTATTTGCAATCTTTGCTCCAACCCACCACCAGCCTTCTCTCAAATGTTACCCTCTCAGTGATGACCTCCTGATCGCTGAAATTAAATTGGAAGCCACCTTCACTTTCTGCCTCACATGTTCTCTCCCTCTTCCCAATTTTATTTTTATTCATTAATCACTATTTGGCAAACCTGAGAAGCCAAGAAAAAATACATTTTACTGATAATTGTTGATTGTCTATCTCTCCCCAATATAATGCAAGCTATATGAGGTCTTGGATTTTTGTCTGTTTTGTTCATTCCTGTGTCTCGAGTTCCTTGAGAAGTGCTTGGCACATAGTAGGCCTTCGGCAAAGATTGGCTGAATGAAAAAATGTGTAAGTACATGCATGAAAAAATCAATCTCTTAAACATAATATGGGGGGGACTAGATGATCTATAAAGCCCTTTCAATCTGAATCTAGGAAAATGAGGCTCAGGGTGGGATTCCTTCCTGGCTGCAGTATAGGCAATATATTTAACATCTGGTAATTTACTAGCACTGAATAATAAAAACCATTGGCAGTCACAAACAACCACCCTCTCCTTATTGATCATGTATACAGGCTACCTACCAACCCTGCTTCTACCCAGGAGTATCTACATTTTAAAAGGTTCTGTTAAAGATCCAGAAGCCAAAGGTTATCATTTTGTAATAGAAATTTCAGCATTCTAGTGTGCCAGTAGTAGTAAATATTTGACAATTCATCACACCTCTAGAAAGTATGTCTTTTCTGTACACTCATAAGGTTAACCCTGAATTTTTATATAAATCTCAGAGATCTAAACATACTAAAAGTAGAATTTGTATGATGTTTTCTCCCTGGGGTACTATAATTTTTCCTGCTCTGGTTTGGTTGTTGTTTAGCAGTTGAGTGGAGAAACAAAGCAGTTTGGTGGGTTTTTGTTTTTTGGGGGGGTTTTTTGTTTGTTTTTTTTGAGTCCTTAGGAATATATTTGAGGAGGTTGACACTAAGAAGGAAGCCCTCAAGGAGCTCTCAGTAATGAAATAATTAGCCAGCAAGGTCATCTCCAATCTATGTCGGCATTTGATAGTGGCATAATACACCCTGCTTTAGCCTACTTTGCGCATCGTTATTTTAGACAAAGAATATATATGGAGAAGGACTACATAAAAGACAGTGACCAGATCTCCAGTTCAATGGCAAAATATGAAAGGATTCGTTCATTCATTCATTCAACAAATATTTATTGACTGCTTACTATATGCAAGTCACTTTTTTAGGCTTTTGTGACCTTTTTCACAGAACGGGTTGCACATTTTATTCGTTCATTCACACAACATCAGTTGAGTGCCAAACATGTCAGATACTGTGCCAGGTACTGGCTATACAAAATTAACTGATTATGGACCTTGTCACTGGGAGTTTTATTTCCAGGAGGAGGGAGACATGTTTTTGATATCTGGGCAAAGTGCAGGGGGAGGGCCTAAAGGAAGGGGTGGTCAATTCTATCTCAAAGTTCTGGTAAGATAAATAAAGAATTCCTAGAGAAGAGGGTAACCGAATGAGTCTTGGCAAATGAGTAGGTGTTTGGACAGGAGGTTGAAGACAGGAGGCAGACTTCTCAGGCAAAGGGATTCAGTAAGAGCAAAGGCAGGGAGTTATGAAACCACATAGAAGAGTCAGAGTTGTAAGAATTGTGAGGTCAAGACAACTGTGAGGACAGATAATTTAGGGTCTTCTATGTCATTTTAAGAATTTTGCTCTTTGTTCTGTAAACTATGGAGAGCCTTTGAAGGATTTTAAGAAAGAGGGATACATGGTCTTTCTTAGCTTTTAAAGATCACTATCACTTTGGTAGCATTTGGAGAATGAATTACAGGAAGTGAGGTTAGACACGGGGAGACAGTTAGGGGGCTATTTCCAAACTGAGATAAAGGTGACGCAGCTGAACTCTGGCAATCAAAGGGGGAAGGAGAGGATGGTATAGGTAAGAAAAATGGTAAGGACACAGGGTTGACACAGTTAGCCGAGGGAGGTGAGATGAAGAGAGAAGAAAAGAAGAAATTCTTGCTTTCTTGCTTGAGTAAAGGAGAAAGTGGTGGTATCTTCTACAGAGACAAGAAACTTAGGAGGAGAGCAGTTGTCAGTCTTGACAGGAAGTCTGGTTTTGGAGTTGTCTGTGTGGTCCAGCTAGAGATCCATACATAGCATCCGCCAGTGGGCACTGGCAATCTCAGTCAGAAGGTGTTTGTGGAGGAGACAAGTTTGGGGATCGGTAGCAACACGAGGGTGGGCTGGGGAAGAGTCTGCTCAACACTGTCCCCGCAGGACTTCCCAAACCTCTAAACCAGAAATAGGTTCATCATCTAAAGTAGACTTTTTGCAGTTAATGTATTTGAATCAAGATCCAAAAAATGCAGCTGAATAAATGGTATAAAATGACTTAAGGTGGTTCTAACCATTCACTTCCATGGTTACAAGCAGGGAGTCTACCTTAACTGCAGTGATCATGTCCATGTGACTTGGAGGCCGTGAGCAGGAGCTGACTAGGCCCTGGTGGTCCTTTTCCACCTCCTCTGATTGCGGGTTAAGACTCAATATTGAAGTATTAGAATTCTATTTCTTGAGTTTCAGACTAACTAGAGTTAAAATCTATTCTGCCCTGTTAAGTGGTAGGGCTTAACATTTGCCTATTATGTATATGCACTATAATAATAAAGTTTTGGGGCGCTTGGGTGGCTCAGTCTGCTGAGCCTGCTTTGAATCCTTTGAATCCTTTGTCACCTCTCTCTGTTCCTCCCCTTCTTGTGTTCTCTCTCTCTCTCTCAAAAATAAACATTAAATAAATAATAACAAAGTTTCCATGACTTGCCTCCAAAATATTTAGTTGCTTCCATACCTGTGGCTCCATAACACTTCTTAATACTCTATTATGGTTCCAATCTTATGCTATTCAAAGTATGCTTTCCATGACATTCTCTGTTAGACTCTGTCTCCAAGCACAGGGTACCCACCATATTCATCACTGTATCCAGTCTTAAATATAGTAGGGATTCAGTTATATTTTTGAGTGAATGAACAACGTTTTGTGGAAATAGCACCTGATTGGCCCCTGAAGTTTCAAAATACTTCAATTTGTTTTTTTGTAACTGCAGCATGTATACCCTCCTTGGGAAGTAAGTGATTTTATTATCCCTATTTTACAACCGAGGAATGGCTCTGAAGAGGTTAAGTGGCTTGGACAAGGTTATGCAGCCAGCGAGAGATGGGACCCGAACCTGGGTTTTCTCATCCCAACTCCTTCCCTTTGCTCTCTGCATTGCTGTGCCTGCCTAAGAAGAGGTTTTAAAAGAGCACTGGGCCCTTCAGAGAAGTATGGGGTAAATGAGATTTTGTCTCAGAACATGGACGCTGGGAATAGAGGTGAAACACTACATCCACTGCCAATTTTGTCTAGAGTAGCCTTGAAAGCTAACATGTTATAAAGACACCACTGAGCTCAGATTTCCACAGAGGGCAGGTCAGCAGTAATCCTGGCATGATGTGCTCTCAGGCCTGTGACCACAACATAATGCTAAGGAAAGAAGTCTTACAGTCAGTTTGGGGACTCCATTTGAAAGAGCAGGTGTGGTTGTAAAGAGCCAGGAATACAGGGAGTGTGAGTTACAGGGCAGATGTTAAATATTCATCTCCAGAAAGGATCATTGAGGTTTATAATAGTATTGACTGCACTCTAGTTTTTTCTTCTTGGTTCAGAAAAAGGCTTCTGTTGCTGTAGACTCCAAGTGCAAGATTTAAGAATTCTGTGTTAAAGGCAAATAAACATTATTCGTGGTGGCAGAATTGAGGACACTTAAATGAAACGCTGAGATGGTTAAATTAGTCTAAAAGGGGATGTGCCCTCTACCATTTTTAGGGCAAGAGCTCTTTCACTTAGGCTCTGTGGGGTGGTGCATAATGGTCAGATTTTAAAAAAGAAGGAAGGCAGGAAGGAAGGAAGAAAGGAAGGGAAGGGAGAATATGGTGGGAACAAGGTTTCTTGTTCCCCTTCTGGTCCTATTGTGGGCTGGTGTACATTGTATATTACAGGAAGAGTTTAAAGATGGCAGCGAGTAAATGTTAAAGCCTTGTTTTCTTGCAACTTCTAAAGAATTGGAATTTGCCATTCTGCTTCCTAGTGTTTACGTGTGCATGGGGGTCTCCAGCAGGGTCTCTGTGATTTCTCTTTTTGTATGTATAGCAATTTGTTGCAAAGCCTTACATTCAGTTCTTTAGTTACATCTCCCAGTACAGACACTTTTTTCAAAGATCTTTGGGAAAGGGAATGCCACTATGTGCAGTCATTATCCTCATAAAAGAAGTCACCAAATGGTGTCACCTCATTTCTTCTTCCTGCTTCCCTTGCTTCATCTCCCTGACGACAGTTTCTAAGCACGTACCTCGGCTCTGTTCTTTCTTTTACTGCGTTTCCCTTCATCACTCAGTCGCTCATCAGCAAGAAACAACAACAGCAACAATAACAAACCTGCATGTTTGGCCAAATGACCTTTCCACTGTCTTACCGGTTTTTGTCTGGTTCCACTTTGCGATGACAGAATGGAAAATCCTTGAAGGCAGGTGCCATACTTACCCATAATTTAGCATCAAAACCAGGCATCTTTTGAGTACTTATTAAATTTTATATACAAAGCATTATACAACTTTGATGGAATGACCCCAGACATACTTTATTCTTTCTTTTTATTTTATTACTGTTTTTCTTTTTTAGTGGCTGCTGAAAATAGGAAAAGGTGGGGGTAGGCATTTAGATGGGCAAAGACATTTCTCTAAATGTCAATACTTATGAAACGCCATTTTAAACCTTTATAAATGATTATCTTCCTCAGTACTGATGAGGCTGTTTCACATTGCTGCTCAATTTATTTACTCAGGAGACCAATTTATTCCACTACCTCTGTACTAACTGTTTGCACTGACATCTAGGTCTGCTTTGAGCAAGCAACTGTGACAAGTTGTTTATTGAACTGTAAACAGGTATTGTCTGAATCTAAACAATGGCTTTATCTAATTAGGAGACCCTGGGCATCATCTTAGCCCCATGTGGCTATTCTAACCCAGTCTAGCATCTCCTGCAGATTCCCCATGCCTTTTCAAATCCTCACGCTCACATTAAAACCCTTCATCACAAAGTGAAGAATAATCCTTATTTTGTCCTATAACTTTACATACTGGTGCTTTGTGCGAAAGGGCCTGACTATAATAAGCCAAACAAGGATGGCCCAATTTAGAATGGTTGAATAAGAAAAGGAAGACATGAATGAGACATAAAAAGAAAAGAAGGATGAATAAAGATGAACTGGGTCTGTTACTTAGGCTGTAAAAATATCTTGTATAAATTAAAAAACATTTTCTTTACCAAAAGGGGTCTCGCTGAAACGATGGCTATCTGAATGTTCAGACAAAAATACAGGTATGATTCTGGGAAGCCTGGTGGGAGAGCTGAGGGGGAAAAGTTAATTTCCCCGGGCTCCGATTGAAATAGAACACGTTCAAAAGCGCTCGGGGACCCTCATCTTACCCGCCATTGCTTTGTGTCTGAAGATGCTAATTGGGTGCAGCAATCAATGTCTTTTGTTTTCAGCTGTCAGCACTTTTCTGAAAGGCTTTGCCCAATAGCGGAGAGAGGAAGCTCTTAACGAAGCTTCCCTTTTTGGTTGCTATTATTATTACAGTTTCCTCTCGGAAGGGGAGAATTAATTGCAATTTTGAAAAAAAAAAATGTCACTGCGGTGAAGTTTTCAAATGTGAGGCCAAACATAGATATCTTTCTAAAAAAAAAAAAAAAAAAATTGACAGGGGGATGCCCCGCTGGCATGCATTAAAAAGAAAAAGCTGTATCAAAGCGAGCAGGGAGATGAGATTTCTTTTCCAGTCACTGTATAGATACTCTGTGTATTTTATCATAAAGCCAGACTTTCACGTTCTTTTTGTCTCCTCCCAGGCATCGAAGAGTTGCTTTCTTGGTCGCTTCCTTAACGATTTGTGTAATTGGTTTCACTCACTGAGGCCCAATTGGTGGGCTCATCGTGAGTGCCTCATGAAATATGAATCTATTTAAAAATTAATCGTAAATCAATATTAATTCAATAAAATATTTTAATCTGAGGCATGAATATTTTATGCCTTCCCCCAGACATGCAGATTTCAAAAGCCGTTTTCATGTTTCTGACAGGCCGTCCGGTTTTGCCAGGACGACGTTGAAACCTCCCTCCTGGCGGGGGCGCGGGCCACGTTCTTGGCGCCAGAGCCGCCGGGTCAGCGCTGGTGTTTATTCAGATGCAAATGAGCCGGCGGCGGCGGCGGCGGCGGCGGCAGCGGTGGCGGGACGCACGGGCAAGTTTACCCGGTTTCAGTTCCTTGTGTCTCCGCCCCGCGGCGCGCGGAAAGGGAGTCTGGCGCAGCCCTCCGGGCTAATCCTTGTTCACACCAGGTTGGACTCCCGTCAGACCTGGCGGGCCGAGGCACCTGAAGGCTGTCCCTGACAAGGGGCTGTACAGAGATGGACTGCCACCGATCTGGGCGAAATGAGCCAGTTGCACCCAGCTGATAAAACCTGAGATTTACTGGAGCAGACAGGCCGGGGCTTACACAGGCTTCTCTCTCTATTGAAACCCTGTCTGTCACCTGCCTCAGTCATCTGCCCTGTCAGGCATCATCAGCTAAAACAATGGAGTGGTGTCTGAGTTTAGCTGAAAAGAGGGCGATGTCAGATTACAGACAGGAATGTGTTATTCTGATCAGTGGGGTTGGGTCCGCCTGTGTTTCCCTGTCTGATTTTGCAGAGGGTGGTTGCTCCTCCGGGTGCAGAAGAAAGGCGTGAAGACCTTAGGGCTGAGGTAATGATAATGAATCAGGAGGGGGGGGGGGGGTTCCCCGTACTGATGCAGTACAAGAAATGGTAGGTAGGTAATGGCTACAATAATTTTCTTCCTGTCGGTCTTTCCCTCTTCATTTGTCTTTAATACGTCTCTGCGGTTACCTGATGCCCAAGCTATGCTGGTGGACAAAAATAAGCTCCCAAAGAAGAAAATGTAAGCTGGATGCATTAAAAATTCGTTGGCTATGGCTCTTCTTAGGGGAGCCATGGTAAGTGAGGCAATTGAATTACTGAATGTTTTCTGTGCACGGCCCAAGCCCTGGAGAACAAGTCTATATAGGTTAGAATAGCCCCAAACTAGGAAGTGGAGATTATGAACACGGTGGAGGATTTAAATAAGATGCCTGACAGAAAAGAGCGGAGTCCTTCGCATCCCTGTGGGTCCCCAGAGCCTGCGAGGTGTGTAGTAGGCCCTCAGCAGACGTTGCTGAAGGAATGAATATGTATATATTCGTCTTTGACAGTTATTGAATTTGCCTTTGCAGCGTACTCTGGACACAAAACTGAGCCCTAGAATGATATATACGCTTAAGTGTTCAGTAATTTACTATTGTATTTTCCTTCTCGAGGAGAAGGTTGTAGCTTCGTAAAAACGTATTGCTGCTGTATATTGAAGCTCAGGGAATGTCAGCACATCAATCAGTTCCCATGACAGGGCTCTCTCTTCTGTGTGTGGGAGGGCACTGGCAATAAATGTTCCTTCTGAGGTGTTCCCTGGCACCCAGATTACCCGCCTCTTCCATTTCCCTCTTATTTGATTGGTTGGTTTGTTTCTGAGTGTGCCTGCGTAGGGTCCCTTGTCGCCTTTCCTAAGCCTATTGAATGGGAGGTGTGGATCAGTGCCCCCAGAAGACCTGGGTCCGCTGTGAAATCTAGAGACGACCGTGTCAGGTTAACCAACTGTTTGGTTTTGCCCAAGAGGGTCCCAGTTTTTTTTTTTAATTTTTTTTAATGTTTATTTTTTTTTGAGATAGAGAGAGACAGAGCATGAATGGGGGAGGGTCAGAGAGAGAGGGAGACACAGAATCTGAAACAGGCTCCAGGCTCTGAGCTGTCAGCACAGAGCCGGACGCAGGGCTCGAACTCACGGACCGCGAGATCATGACCTGAGCCGAAGTCGGACGCTTAACCGACTGAGCCACCCAGGCGCCCCAAGAGGGTCCCAGTTTTAGCACTGATGTTCCCACATCCTGGGAAGCCTCTTGGTCCCAGGCAGAAAGAGACGGTTGGTCACACTAGCCTTATAAGTTTATGACCTTTATGTTGTTCAGGGTTTTGGGTAAATGCTGAACTTTTGGAAGTTACATGGGTTTGAAGACTGAGAAAGACTGTGATACACATTATGATTTTGCTACTGATAATATATAAAATAACAGTCATGTAGCTAGAAATCACCCACATGGTGATCTTCTTGACCTCCATTCAGACCCCCTCACCATGATCATCTTGACCACCATTCAGACCCCCTAATTGTATTAAGAGTCAGTTTACAAGGAGTACCAAGTGTAGGAACCATAGCTTGGTAGCAGAGTGGGGCCAGCAGTAGTCTCCACTGGTAGAGCTGGCTTTCAAACCCAACCTCCTTGCTTCCAACCACTCTGCTGAGGGCACTCTGTGGTTAACAGGGACTAAAGATATTAATTGTAGTGTGCATGCTTCCGGTAGAATTATTTATTGGTGTTTTCCCACTAGATCATGACTTCCTTAGTGGCAAGGATCTGGCCTTATTCAGCCTTATGGACTCCCCCCAGACCTTGTGAGCTTTGTGGGGTGGGGCA
Organism: Puma concolor; assembly: GCF_028749965.1. NCBI lineage: Eukaryota > Metazoa > Chordata > Mammalia > Carnivora > Felidae > Puma > Puma concolor. Next base: position 81,697,792 of record NC_141674.1, read on the forward strand.
GTGCTGGGTTCTTCAGGAAGCTGCACCTGGCAGTGGGTTGGTTTATAAGAGCTCACATTTGAAGTGCTTCCCCCTCCCCTTGCCCCTCTGCTTCGTCATTTCCCACCTACCACCGCCATTGCGGTTCACTTTGGCTCTCGCCCGTGGTAAGTGGGTGGGGGAAACCTCAGTCATTCTTGTAAGGATGAAAAATCAGGTCTTCTTGATTCTTGTTGTGTGCATAGGTGTTTATGTGTATATGTGTGTGGGTGTGTGTGTTTATGTTTGTACATAGATGAGAAGAGAGACACATGGCGGTCCTATTCATATTCATATATCTTTGCATACAGACAGATTTTAATACCCAGACATTTGTCTGTTTCTCCAAAACCCTTCAGATTTACTGGGAGTAAAAAAAATAGATCATCATTCTGTTGCCTGAAAGCAACTGTTCCAGCTGTGTGGAGAAAGGGCATATGTAAATATCCCAAAGGTATGACACTTTAAAGGATGACGCTTTATTTAATAGTTAATGTTTTCATTTCCAAGAATTTAATTTCTTTGTTGTTGGAGGCGGTGTGGCATATTAGGGAAAACCACAGTGGGTGCAAACACTTGCTTTGTTGTGATCTTAGGCAGGTAAATGAAATTTTCTGAGCTTTATTTTTCGCAACTAGAAGTGGGATAATGTCTACCTTGTAGGGTTTCTGTGAGGTTTAGTTAGAAGTACTGCATGAAATAACAATCTTTGGCACATCACGATGACTCTATAAATGATAGCTATTAAAAGTAAGAGAGAGAATTTAGTTCAGCCTAAGAAAGTGCTTTCAAATATTAACACTGTCTAGCAATGAAATGGCTGGCTTGGGAGCTGGCGAGCTCCACATCATTGGAGGCACTGAAAACAAGCCTGGATGATTATCTTTCTGGGATGTAATAAAGGAAATGTCTATGCAATGTAGATTTCTATTGTTTAGTAAACCATATTAAGAGTTTGGTCATTCTTACTTGAAGTTCTTTTAATAAAAACACTGGAATTAAAAGAAACACTTTCTGATAGTTCTCAGTGTAAATGTATGAAGTTGGTAGACTCAGCAGACAAGAGCCTGTTTCCCAGTGGGGAGACCAGACAAGCAGTGCTCTTCGTAAAATTGCATTTTGTGTCCCACCTATCTGTGCTATATTAGGGGGAAGTGGAGAACAGAAGATCAGGAACTTGGATGGCTTACTTCCATTTTGTCCCCACAGCGTCCTGCCTTCTTCAAGTCTATCCCTAGGATTACCTCTGCTGTCAGAGGTCTAGTAAAGGACTTTCAGAAAGGAAATCTCTAAGGACTATGTGGTCATTTAGCCATAGAGCCCAGGAAGCACATGGTGAAGTGGCTGGTTATTCCAGAAGGGCTGAGAGAAAGCTTTAGCGAGAATGAGTATTAACTTCCAATGCTTATGTCACTGTGAGCTCCTATGAGATACCTCTGCTCTTGAAGTGTCCAAGGGACTTCCAGTCATAGCCTTCTTTTTTTTAGTGTTTTTATTTATTTTTGAGAGAGCTAGCACAAGAGAGGGAGGGGCACAGAGAGAGGTGGGGACAGAGGATCTGAAGCGGGTTCCACGCTGACAGCAGTGAGCCTGATGTGAGGCTTGAACTCACCAACCTCGAGATCACGACCTGAGTCAGACGCTCAACCGACTGAGCCTCCCAGGGACCCCCCCCCCCCCCCCAGTCATAGCCTTCTTATAGGGAGCTTAAGATAATTCCATCTTTGATGACTTTTGAGTGTTTGTATATGATGTGGGGTAAAAAGTGACAGTTTTACTGAATTTTAAAGAGCAATGTTTTGCTAATTTTAGGGTTCTGCATCCCCTGGACTGTAAAGCTATTGGGCTGTTGGCTTCATGTCAGCAGCAATGTTCTTTCTGTTTTTAAAATCAATTTATATAAAATATAACTTCCTTTTAAATGATGATGGTTTAAAGACTGTCAAGGAACTTAAGACCTCAAGTTATCTACAGAATGGATTGAATTTTTTCTTACTAAGGCATCATTAACATACATATGGTATATTAGTTCTAGGTGTACAACATAATGATTCAATATTTTTATATATTTAGATTAAATTTTTTAACATAAAAATTTGAAGCATACAGGGATTTTCTTTAAAACATCTAGATTCTTTAAATTGTTTTAGAATAGTTGACACACAATGTTACATTAGTTTCAGGTGTTCAACATCGTGATTTGACATCTTTACAGATTATGTTATGCTCACCGTAAGTGTAGCTACCATCTGTCACCATACAACACTACTGTAATACCCCTGACTATATTCCCTCCACTGTACCTTTCATCCCCATGACTTATACACTCCATAACTGAAAACCTGTATCTCCCACTCCCCTTTACCCATTTTGCCCATTCACCCACCCTTGCCCCCCCCCACCTCCACAGCAATCATCAGTTTGTTCTCCATATTTATAGGTCTGATTCTGCTTTTTTAAAAACATTTTTTTAATATGTATTTATTTATTTATTTTTTTATTAAATTTTTTTTTCAACGTTTATTTATTTTTGGGACAGAGAGAGACAGAGCATGAACGGGGGAGGGGCAGAGAGAGAGGGAGACACAGAATCGGAAACAGGCTCCAGGCTCTGAGCCATCAGCCCAGAGCCTGACGCGGGGCTCGAACTCACGGACCGCGAGATCGTGACCTGGCTGAAGTTGGATGCTTAACCGACTGCGCCACCCAGGCGCCCTAATATGTATTTATTTTTAAGAGAGAGAGAGAGAGAGAGAGAGAGAGAGAGAGAGAGACAGAGTGTGAGTGGGGGAGGGGCAGAGAGAGAGGGAGACACAGAATCTGAAACAGGCTCCAGGCTCTGAACTGTCAGCACATAGCCCGTTACCGGGCTCAAACCCACGAACCTGAGATCATGACCTGAGCCAAAGTCGGATGCTTAACCGACTGAGCCACCCGGGTGCCCTGGTCTGATTCTGCTTTTTGTTTGTTTATTCATTTGCCTTGTAAAACATCTAGATGCTTAAATATTCAGAAAATTTTGGAAAGACGGAAGTTTTTTTGCCACTTCACCGAGTCCAAGTTATTTGAAATTTGCTCAGGACCATTTGGTCAACGTCTAGTAACTTTCTACCTGAAATAATGTCTTAGGTTCTCCAATACAAGATGTGATAGTCTTAGGTCTGGGCTTTCCAGTTTGCCCTCAGACTCTCCTTCCTACTTATCCTGTGACTTCCATTTTAAGATTTCAATTTGTAATGGGATTTTTATTAAAATATGAACCAGAACTATTATTCTTTCACATTTTTAACTAAAAAAGCACAAAATGGAATTCCAAATAAATACCGCAGGTTGAGGGGGTAGAAGACAAATATTATCAATGATTTATAGTTATTTTACATCAAGGATTTAAGATATTTAAAATATTATTTACTTTAAAAGATTTATTTGTTGAACATTTTGGATTTTTCCAGATATGAATAAGTAGGGTCCAGTCAGGGAAACATAAGGCTCTCTAACTGTTTCAACAGAGAGTTTAATATTGAAAATTGCTTCCACAGGGGGCGCCTGGGTGGCGCAGTCGGTTAAGCGTCCGACTTCAGCCAGGTCACGATCTCGCGTGTCCGTGAGTTCGAGCCCCGCGTCAGGCTCTGGGCTGATGGCTCGGAGCCTGGAGCCTGTTTCCGATTCTGTGTCTCCCTCTCTCTCTGCCCCTCCCCCGTTCATGCTCTGTCTCTCTCTGTCCCAAAAATAAATAAAAAAACGTTAAAAAAAATTTTTTTAAAAAAAGAAAATTGCTTCCACAGATGATGGCTTTCCACAAAAGCTACCTAGGGGTTGGTGTAGCATCCCAGACAGTAAGAAGAACAGGAAACCACTACCATCCCTAGGGCTGAAATAATCAAAGAAGTTGATGTTGTCAAAATTTAGAAGGTGGGCTGTGTGGTGGGAGATGGAACTCCCAGCAGCAGAAAAAAAGGACTCTCTGGTCAAATCTAGTTTCTCTGGAGCTACGGGGAGGACTTATCCCTGACACCATTCAAAGGAATCTGGGAAATATGATTTATTGGGATTCAGAGCAGAGCAGGAGCACAGTGGTGAATTTATCTCAGAACAGACAGGCTAATGGCCAGGACAATGCGAACCAGGGTAGATGTTGTCTGATACATGAAGCTATGTGACGTTTTTGGTACCAGAGATGAGACAGCAGGCCTATCATCGCCTCGCATCTCGGAGAGCATCTCCAGAATGGTGGCTGATTTGCACTGATTACCCCTTCCTCACTCCTTATTTTGTAAAGGTGCAACAAAACCCATCCATAATGGGCATGACATAATTAAATAGTTTAAGCCCATGTGGCTGTAGCCAAGTGCGAAACAAAGTGTAAAAGTGTGAGATGCCAAGTATTGTGCTCATTCTAGATAATACTCTTTGCATCCCAATGATGTGAATCCTGAAAAATCCACTGACTGACAAGCATATCTATTCCTTTAAGATACAGGCCACATAGACTCAACAGAGAGGTGTGGCTCAGGGAAATGGACAAACTCCATTTGTAGCTGAAGAGGTAACAGGCATCTGAAGAGAGACAGAAGGAGAGGAAGTCTCATATTTCAGCACTTGTGTGGGTCTGAACAATAGCTGGTAGGAACAGGATGTGCCAAATCTACAGAGATACAGTTATTAAAGACCTGACACTTCAAGTGTAAACGTTGAGCAATTGCTGACAGAGAGGCTCAGAAGTCTTTACAGTTGTAATAAAAGCTCTCATGAAAGAAAACAGCAATTCCAGTTTTGGATAGTATAGGATGCAGAAGAGGATCTGTGGATAATTTGGAAAAATAATGAAAGGTAAAGGATCCAAACAGAATCGGAACATTAACATTTTCTGTCAAGATTCATCAGGTCCCTGGTGGCAAAGAATAGGAAGGAAAGGCCTGGACAATGCCATACATTTTGTTTATATTTTTAAAGATGAGTTAACTTTTAGTTCATTTATGCATTCAACAACTATTAAATGCCCATTATGTGCCAGAAGATAATGAGAAACTGGATTAAACACGTTCTACGTCCTCTGGGGGTTTGTAATCTAGAGGAAGATACTAACTAGTAAGCAGAAAGCTCCAGAAAACCTTAAGAAGTGTCCTTAAGTGAGTGTCTTGGCAAAGAACCTCAGAGGAGCACTTAATTGAGGTGGGAAAGAAGGGAGGGCAGGGAAAGGTGGGGAGAGGAAGCCAACAAAATTGAGCTCTCAAGGATGAGTGGGACGTGTTCTGGAGAAAGGTAATTGGGGAGTTAGCATATGTTATAAATGAAATAACTCAAAGTGACTGGTAGGTACATGGTTTTGTACTAAGTGGCAAGATGAGATACCGGAAAGGTAAGCAGGCTTCAGGTCCTTATACGTCATATTGAGGGATTTAGATTTGACCCATTCATTCATTCATCTAACTAAATAGTAACTAAGTAGTTTTTAGTTACTCTTATGGGACCTATATGCTAGGGGCTTGGGAAAATGTAAAGGTAAACATGTCTTCTACACTCACAGAACCTAATAGTCTATCAGGGAAATACTGAAAAAAAGTAATTTCAATCAGGCATGAATAGTTCTATGATGAGGCAACTATGTTCACATGTAGGGTTGCCATGCAAACACGCAGCAGAGGCGCTCAATCTGATTTTGTTGGTGGATGTGGTGGTGGGGGGTAGTGGCAGGGGAGATAAAGATGTTCCAGAAGAAATGATGTTTAACCTAAAACCTAAAGAATTATTAGGAGTGAGGGAGAAAGGGATACAGGAGTACTGATGCACAGGGGCACTTGTACCCCAATGTTCATAGCAGCACTCTCAACAATAGCCAAATTGTGGAAAGAGCCTAAATGTCCATCAACTGATGAATGGATAAAGAAATTGTGGTTTATATACACAATGGAGTACTACGTGGCAATGAGAAAGAATGAAATATGGCCCTTTGTAGCAATGTGGATGAAACTAGAGAGTGTGATGCTGAGTGAAATAAGCCATACAGAGAAAGACAGATACCATATATTTTCACTCTTATGTGGATCCTGAGAAACTTAACAAGAACCCATGGGGGAGGGGAAGGGGAAAAAAAAAAGAGAGGTTAGAGCGGGAGAGAGCCAAAGCATAAGAGACTCTTAAAAACTGAGAACAAACTGAGGGTTGATGGGAGGGAGGGGAGGGTAGTTGATGGGCATTGAAGAGGGCATCTTTTGGGATGAGCACTGGGTGTTGTATGGAAACCAATTTGACAATAAATTTCATATATTAAAAAAATAAAAAAGGGAGTGAGGGAGAGAAGATGGAGGTAGCAGTGTTCTAAGCAGAGGGAAGAGCCAGTGTAAAGAACTCAAAGGAAGCAGAACAGAAAAGGCAGAACATGCCTTTTCTGAAGACGTGGGAGAATTTCTAAAGAATTTCTAAAGTTATTCTAAAGAATAACTGGTTTGAAAGCGTGTTGAGTTTGGATATATCCTAGAGGCATTGGCAAGAAACATTTGGAGCATTCAATAAAATAACTGGATATACATTTGAAGAAATCAATAGATATCCTATATATTAGCAATAATCATTTAAAAATGTAATTGAGAAAAAAATGTCAACAATAATATTGCTGGTAATAGCAAATACATATGAAATCCAATTACTGGTATGACTGGTTCCAAAGCCTCTACTGTGAAACACTCTACAGAATATAAATCTCCTACTCCAGTGCCCTTCACTGCACTACACTGTTTCTAGCAACTTCACTGTGTAATTCATATCTGCATTGGAAAGTTTTCTCTCCCAGATGACTTCTCAGTCCACCCTCCTTTCATTTACTGTAGGGGCACAGGCATTTAGCTCTGCCCTTGCCTAGAGGCAGCCCCGTGACATGCGGTCAGCAGCATCTCTGAGCGCAGTTCCTCGGGTTAGGGCCTGGGTCCTGTCCTAATGCCCTGTCCTGAATCTTGCTGGCTTCCTTTCCAGCGTCTTCTACCTGCTCTCATCGCTACTTTTTACACTTCTCCCCTGACTTAAAGCCTCTATTGCTTCCCTGCACTCCTGGATCATTTCCATTCTGCACGTACTATGTTGGCTAACATACTGACATTTTAAAATGCAATTTTATGATTCTATGGACATGCACATAAGTTTCCCGGCATGCTGGCCTCAATGAACACATTTCCAACAGTAAAGGCAAGGTGCATGGACAGCCCAGATGTCAGCTAGTTTAAGAAACTCTCTAGGGGCGCCTGGGTGGCTCAGTTGGCTAAGCGTCCGACTTCGGCTCAGGTCACGATCTCACAGCCCGTGAGTTCGAGCCCCGCGTCAGGCTCTGGGCTGATGGCTAAGAGCCTGGAGCCTGCTTCCGATTCTGTGTCTCCCTCTCTCTCTGCCCCTCCCCCGTTCATGCTCTGTCTCTCTCTGTCTCAAAAATAAATAAACGTTAAAAAAAAAAAATTAAAAAAAAAAAAAAAAAGAAACTCTCTAAACCTTAGTTAAATGACCTAACATGCCACTTTGGAATTACCATGATGCCTTTGGGAAAGACATTTATCTGGCTATGTTTAATTTTCTAAGGCAATAGCTTCAAGTAAAAAAAACAACAACCCAGGGAGGATTTATTTGCGCAATTCTTTCTGTGGTGATATTTTTATTTTGTATTAAACATACGCACTATATAAATTCAGTGCTTCCACGTTTTATCATAGTTTAGGTATATTTAAAATATCACATGCTATCAGCATAAGCGTGAAACTTGTTTACTGAATTTCTTCCTGAGCTGAGTCCAGACACTCCTTAACTTAGAACAAATCACACATACAAAATGAAGATAAAATGCCAACATCCAGAGCAAGGCGAGTAAATATTGTCACGAACACTGCTTGAATAGAGGAAAGAGCACTGGGCTTGGAGTAAGAAAAACTGGGTTTGCTACTCAGCTTTTCTCATTAGTAGCAGTGGGACCTCAGATAAAACTCACTTTTCTCATACAAGATTAGGACAGTGGATCTTGCCTTACTTCCTTTTATTTGTTCACTTATGAATTTATTACTCATGAAACCAACATTTACTGAATGCCTACTATGAGGCAGGCATTTTGGTAGGTAAACACAGTCCCTGTCCTCACAGGTTGTTATAAAAGTCAAATGTGATAATAGTAGCAGGTGCTACCATTCATCAAGGGCCATGGGCCTTATATTATTATCTCTATTGTACCACCTTCCAGGGACTTAGCTGTCATCCTCCCTTAAACCTTTGATGGTAGTTCTTACCCTGTTTACACGGGAGGTAACTGACACTCACTTGAGAAATTTGTCCAAAGTTGGATACCCATAAGGAGTCTGACTGGGATTTGAACCAAGGTGGATCTCATTGAAGTGATCCTGATTTTCAAATAAAGCCTATCAGTAAGAAAGTTCTTTACAAACAAAGCACCAAATAAAAAGAAATATTTACTTTATTGTTATTCATACCCTTGTGTGATTCATCAAAACCAGAACAGGAAGTGATTTAGTCATGTTACTATGGGAATTCTCATTATAATGATTTCGATTCCTGGTTTTACAGTTGCAAATTTCCATTCTTTTTGCCCCTGTGGGCACACATTGCTGCCATTCCTTTTTCTGTCGACAGATCATGGCAGGGCTTTTGGTAAGCATGGTATTTTTAAAAAATTGAATAGTTTTGCTGGAGAATCACTGTGTCAAGAAGGTTGTGTACCTCCTTGATGATGAAAATGCCAATTTCTCATAAAAAGGCAAAACTCTCATTTCAAAAGGTTGAATATAATGTTACTTAACTAATTTCAAATGACTACTTTTAGGTCACTGAAAAAGTCTAAATATAAGAATAATCTCTGGGGTCTGTAACATTTTCATTTGATTCTAGAGTAGATAAATTTTAATTCATTTTAACCTCTTGCCTTTTGGTATTTGGCTCTTCTGACAGGAAGCATCTGTCTACTGTGAAGTTTGTCTCAGTACGATAGCCTGCCTTAACCAGGAGTCTGTTTTTATATATCCTTGAAAGCTAAATAAGGTCCCAAGCTTTCTGACACAAAGTACATATGCTATTTCAATAGCTATATTGAAACTTTAATTGAAATACAACATACATAGAAAATTACAAAAATTGTAATTGTATTTTTACAAAATAGAACATTACGAGTACCTCAAAAGCCAAACGCATGCCATCTTTCAAGTATAGTTTGCCCCAAGGTAACCACTATTCGGATTTCTATTACAGGAGATTAGTCGTTTCTGTTTTTCAACTGTATGTGAAGGACAATAGAATCCTATAATATATACCTTTTTGTCTCTCATTTCACTCACTCAACATATTTTGTAGGATTCATCCATATTGTTCTATGTAGTAGAAGTTTGTTCAGATTTCCTGCTGAATAACAGTCTATTGTGTGAATACACTATAACTTATTTCTCTGTATGTAGACATTTTAGTAGTTTCTAGTTGGTGACTAGTAAAATTACTGCTGCTTTGAATATGCATCTATATGTCATTTTCTGCATATATGTATTTACTTCTCAAGAGCATAGACATAGAAATGAAATTGCTGGGTATTAGAGTATTAATATTTTATGTTCTAGTTTTCCAAAGTGGTTGCATTAATTTAAAAAATTTCACCAGTGGGGCACCTGGGTGGCTCAGTCCCTTAAGCGTCTGACTTCACTCTGGTCATGATCTTGTCGTTTGTGGGTTCGATCCCTGAATTGAGCTCTCTGCTGTTGGCACAGAGCCTGCTTTGGATCCTCTGTCTCCCTCTCTCTCTCAAAATTAAATCAACATTAAAAAAAAAATCTTACCAGCAACATACAAGAATTTCGATTGTTCTACATCTCTACAGACTTTTTAATATTAGCCATTCTTGAGGGGTATAGTGGTATATTATTGTGACTTTAATCTCCGTTTTCTGAATGACTAACGAAGTTGAACACCTTTTCACATTTCTATTGGCTATTTCTATGTTTTTTTTTGTATGTGTTTTGTAGTAGGTAGAAAATGTCTCCCTAAAGATCTATATCCTGTAATTAGGGTATGTGTATATGTCTATATCCTAATTCCTGGAACCTGTAAATAGGTTGCATGGTAAGAGGGACTTAAGGCTGCAGATAGAATGAAGTTTGCTAATCAGCTGGTCTTAAATCAGGAAGATTACCCTGGAACATCTAGATTAGCCCAGTGTAATCACAAGAACCCTTAAAAGTGGAAGATGGAATCAAAAGAGAGAACCAGAGATAGCACTGTAAGAAGGACTGGCCTCAATGTTACTGGCTTTGAAGATGTGGGAATGGGGCCATGGACCCAAGAATACAGGCCCCCTTTAGACGCTAGAAAAAGCAAGGAAATGGATTCTGTCCTAGAACATTCAGAAGGAATGCAGTCCTGCTAACACCTTTATTTTAGCATGGTGAGACCCATTTCTTACTTCCAAACTATATAACTGTAAGATAATAAATTGTATTATTTTTATCCACTAATTTGGTGTCAATTTGTTACAGCATAAGTAGAAAATTAAATCATGTGTTGAAGTCTTTTGCCTATATTTCTGTTGGGCCTGTCGTTGATTTGTAGAGGTTATTGATATATTATATATATGAGTGCTTTGGTTTGTTTAGTATTTCTTACCTATGTTTTTAAGAGAGAGTCACATAATTTTCTTTTCTTGCAATGTCCTCATCAAGTTTTAGTAACAAGGTTTTCCTGGCAAAATTAAAATCACTTTCAGATGTGGTCTCTCTTTTCTCATTCTCTCATAGAATAAGTGTAAGATTACTGTTCTGTATTTCTTAAATGGTGGAACTAATCAATGAAGCCATAGGAGACTGGAGTTTTCTTTCTGGCAAGATTTTTTAATTAAAGGATTCTATATGATTGGTAGATATAAGATTATTCATATTTTCTATTCTCTTCTTATTTTAGCTTTGATTCAAGGAAAATCTCTTCTAAATTTTCAAATTTACTTGCATGAAGTTGTTCATAATATCTTCTTTTTTAAATGTTTGTAGGATCTGTACTGATGCCCCCTTTTCATTCTTGAATTTGGTAGTGCTTGCCTTCTCTCTCTCTCTCTCATCTTGATAAGTCTTGGTAGGAATTTATTAATTTTAACTTTTCAGGAGGATAGACTTTTGGCTTTGTCGATTTTCTCTGCTGTATGTGAATTTTCTATTTTTTAAATTTCTGTCATCTTTAATATTTCCTTTATTCTAATTTCTCTGCATTTAACTTGCTGTTTTTTAAAGTTTACTTAAATCACTTAGTATTTTAGTCTTTACTTATTATCTAATATATATGAATTTTAATGCTAAACATATCTATCTAATCACATCTGCTGCAAATCACAAGTTTTGATATTTTTGTTTCACTCAGTTAAAAATTTTTCTAATTTCCTTACTGACTACTTTCACCCATGGATCAATTAGAAGTAAAACAGTTAATTTTCGAGTATTTGGTAAATTTCTAGTTATCATTTGTTAATTGATTTCTTTTTTTTTTTTTTAAGTTTATTTTGAGGGAGAGAGAGACTGTGCATGTGAGTGGGGGAAGGGCAGAGAGAGGTAGAGGGAGAATCCCAAGCAGGCTCTGTCCTGTTAGCATGGAGCCCTACATGGGGCTTTATCTCACAAACCTTGAGATCATGACCTGAGCCAAAATCAAGAGTTAGACACTTTTGTTATTGATTTCTAAATTAATTCCACTGTAGTCAGAGCATAGATTCTCTTTGATTTCAGTTCTTTGAAATGTGTTGGGATACGCTTTGTAGCGAAACTTATTGGCTTGACTTATTATTGGTGAATGTTTATTTTACATCTAAAAGATATGCATTTTATAGTTATTATGAACAGTGTTCTATATATGTCAAAAAGGGCTAGCTTGTTAATCATGTTGTTCAAATAGTCTGTGTCTCTATAATATTTCAACATCTACTTATTCAGATATTGAAAGAGGTGTGTTAAAATCTACTATGAAAACATATTTATCTAGTTCTTGTCATCCTGTCAGTTTTAGCTTTTTGAGACGATTAAGTATGTACAATTATAGAATTATATTATTTCCTTGGGGTTTGACCTTTTTAACATTACCAAATGTCCCTCTTTATACTTAGTAATCCTTCTTACCTTAAATCTACTGTGTCTGGTATTAGTTTCACTATGGTAGCTTTCTTTGCTTAGTGTTTGCTTGGTATATTGGGCACTCCTTGTGCATGGCCTCACATTCTCTTGGCCATATGTCTGATTCCAGAAGTAACTGTACAGAAATAAAATTTTTAAAATTCTTTCTAATGTAAAGATTTGAATCAGATCAACTGGTCCCATGTACTAGGAAAACATTGTTAGAGTAATTAATACTAGTATATATCTTAGTGAAGTTATTGAACCTGAAGACTAAAGAAAATAATAAATTGGGCATCGGCATCAAGACAAAATTCAAGTCATGTACAAAGGGGAAAATAGCAGATTTATATTAGATTTTTTTCCCCTTTATAATCAATGCTAGAAAACAGTATGTTGCATTCTGGGGGAATGCGTACTCCCAAAATTTTCATATGAGCAAGTTGTCCTTTGTTTGAAGCATAATGAACAAACATTTTTGTGTTCATGAACTGTAGGAATCCAGAATTTGCAAAACAAATAACCCAAATGTAACTGGTTTGACATAATCCAAAAATTTAAGTTTTGAAATGATGAAAATATAATTAAAAAATACTGGTGATCAGCATTTAATCCAACTAAATACAGAACTAAAATTTGAAATCTACTTCATTTAATGGAATGTGAATGCTATAAACCTGAACAACATACAAACAAAATGATCAGAAGGGGGAAGAAGTTTAAGTGTGTCAATCCCATGCTACCATTTGGGGATGGTATGTTTTTGATGATTTAATTTTTTTTTCATCATTCTTTACCTTATCACTTGATTTTTCCTTTTTATGTAATGAACATGTACCATTTTTTCAAAATCTATAAAGTCATTTTTCTAAAAAAAACTAAAGGGAAATAGCAATAGAGCCATCTTTAGCTAGATGAATTTTTCCCACCTTTTTCTAAATTACTTTTAGGAAGAAACTTCATATTTTATCTTAAAAGACACTACAGAGTGAATTATTCTTTGTTATGGTGGACCTAATGCGATCAATTTTTATTTGGGTATCACTAATGAAGAGTGAATCCTTTTTCTCTGCCATTCCAGCATTCTCTATCATTCAGGATAACCTTTCATATCCCAGTCTTCCCTGTTTTAAGTCAAGTCTGTCATCTCTTCTTAGATCTATGAACAGACAGCGTCACCCAAAAGGACACTCTCTGAGGAGCAGGATGGTGGTGGGGTGCTACTGGTTTGAAAGCTCGTCAGATTGACGGCCGTTCTGCTGTGTTCTACGATAGAGTCAAAAAATTAAAATGCAGAGTGTCCTATTTTAGGATCAAGGATGAAGAGGACAGGAAAGATTGGCTCACAATTATTGAACACCTGATGTATGCTGGGATAGCCAGAGTAAGCCTGTGAGTTAGGTGTTCCCAGTCTCCTTGTATACAGGAAGTAACAAAGTTGGGGAGGCTAGATGAATTGCCTGTGGTCACGTAGTTATCAGAGAAAACCTGTGTTCCACCGTGCCCTTCATTCTCTTTCTATTGCTGTGGTGGAAATGCTCCCATTTGCTTTTTAAACATTTTACAATTTTGTTTAATCTTTTTTTATACATTTATTTATTTTTGAGAGACAGAGCACAAGTGGGGGAGAGAGAGACAAAGGCACAGAAACGAAGCAGGCTCCAGGCTCCAAGCTGACAGCACAGAGCCCAATGCAGGGCTCGAACTCACAAACTCAGGTGAGATTATGACCTGAGCCGAAGTCAGACACTCAACCGACTGAGCCACCCAGGTGCCCCTATAATTTTGTTTACTACACTTAAAAAAGTCTCAAAGTTTTGGGGCGCCTGGATGGCTCAGTCGGTTAAGCGTCCGACGTGGGCTCAGGTCATGATTTCACCGTCCGTGAGTTGGAGCCCCGCGTCGGGCTCTGTGGTGACAGCTCAGAGCCTGGAGCCTGTTTCAGATTCTGTGCCTCCTTCTCTCTCTGACCCTCCCCTGTAAATGCTCTGCCTGTCTCTGTCTCAAAAATAAATAAACGTTAAAAAAAAAAGTCAAAGTTTTACGTCTGATACAGATAGTAAATTTTTGCTCCAAATTGTTTTTACTTAAACAATTTCTGCAAAGACAACAGGAAAAGATGATTCCAGCCAGAATCAAAATTTCGTGGTGAAACAAGATCAAGTCCACAAAGAGTTAATTGTTCTAGCTCTAATTAAGTGTAGTCTTCTAAAAAAAAAAAAAAAAAAGAAAAAGAAAAAAAGCCTGCTTTATCCTGGCAAGAAGCCTGTAAAAAAGGGACGATCTGTCACAGACTCACAGAACACAGTAATTAAGGGCTGAAACGCTTCCCAATCAAAGAACAGGAAGAGTTCACTCAGAGTTAACTGTTTAAACAGCATCCCTTGTGAAATGGCATTGCCACTGTATGTTTTTAGACTGAATTGATTTAATTTCTGGCTGTTTGCTTCTACGTAGGAATTAGCGCCTCCATTAGGAATCGCTAGCGGTGCTCATTCTGCACTGTCTTAGCCCAGGACAGAAGAGAGAAGGACTGAAATGCAGCGTGTGTGTTATGTATGCGGCAGCCAGAGCCCAGTCACAGGGCTAATGTTTGCAGCAGGCAGGAATAATGAACAATTAATGAACCCACATTGTGTTTACAGGTCTCATTTTGAAACCAATCATTTATATGCTCTAAGTAAGATGTTATGCTTTCACAAAAGCATTAAAATTCACAAGTGAATGAAAATGTGTGTATTGTTCCAAAAGTATGCTTAAATTTCAAATGTTTCATTTCACAGCAGAGCCCTAGTCAGTCAACACATTCATGTAGTGACACCTGTAACTCACACATGGTGGTTTAATTGAGTAACAGTTGATTTCCTTTCATAATAAAACAATCACCTGAACCCTGCTACATGTATTGGTCCATTGTTCTTCCTTGCTGTCACCATTAACATGTATTTAGGCTTCACCCAGGACATCTACTCCACTTATAAAGTATAGCAAATGAGCAAAAATGTTGAAATTGTCATTATCCTCTAAGAACCGAGGATACGAGGGTTGCCATTTTTCTCCACTCACTGGGAATTTGTTTTTATATGCACATCACACGATCATTTGTGGTTTGTATTAAGGGACAGATTTGGTAAATCCAATTTAGGTCTAATGTGGCTTGTGAACAAAAATATGTTACTCACTTTTTAAAAGCAATTAACTATTTCAGCTACTTGATAAAAATAATAGCTAATACTTGTTGAGATTCTATTTTTAATCAGGTGCTCAGACCTTTTGTGCATTGCTTTTTAAAAATATTTTCGGGGCGCCTCAGTGGCTCAGTTGGTTGAGCATCCGACTTCAGCTCAGGTCATGATCTCGCAGTTAGTGAGTTCGAGCCCTGCGTCGGGCTCTGTCCTGACAGCTCGAAGTCTGGAGCCTCCTTTGGATTCTGTGTCTCTGTCTCTCTGCCCTTCCCCTGCTCACACTCTTTCAGTCTCTCTCTCAAACATGAATAAACTTAAAAAATTTTTAAAAATATTTTCAATAACCCTATGAAGGAAGTCTTATAACTATTCCTGTTTTACATGTGGGGAATCTGAGATTGGGTTGAATAACCTGCCCAAGGTCACGTAGGCCAGGGTTTCTCACCTAATAGCTTAACCACGAAGGCTTGATGGCAGTACCTTGTGTCCTCTTCAGAGATACGAATGGCAGATGCTCTTAGTTTGTGCACCAGAAGACTATTTAATGATTAGAAAGGAGAGGAGAATCCTTTAAGAGTTTAACATTATGTCCTGATAGTGGCAGATTAACTAGGAGGATATGTCTCACGTCTATGCAAGCAAAATTCTGAATCATTTAAATCAGTGAAATGAGAGAAAGATGCTTTGGGTTTTCCAATTCTTACCCTTCTCATTTCCAACTACCGGAATGTTTTGTACAAGCAGAGCAAATGGAAGGGTCAACCATTTATGAGACCAGATGGATATCCTCTTCCTCCATTTCATTCCCTCTTTGTTTTGCTACCCTTTTAAAAGTTAGTTAAAAATCTCACCACCTAACTATGGGTTTACTAACTCATGCAATCCATTTTCCATTTAAAAAAAAAGTATCTTACACTGGAGAAATTGTGACAGTCAATGGACCAAGACCATGAACCATTTTATATTTCTTAGTATGATCCAAACAAACTCTTTGGAGAAACTCTGGCCTCTGGCACAATATTTTCACAGCCATAAGAGTTTAGATTCCTGTGATCTCAGTGGTATTTAACAATAAATCCTGGACTACATGGTTAGCAAAAGCAAAGGGAAAATGGATGTCGAGTCCATTAATCACAGATGAAAAAAATTTTCTGGGTTGGAATGTCAACCAGGCATTAGCTGTGCTTTGCACTATAAAATCTATTCAAATGACCTCCTGATTAGGTCAGCTTGTCCTTTTGCCCTGAGATATTTTAAAAACAGAAACTGGCAGTTAGGGCTATAATCCTCATGATACTTCAGGCTGTACAGAGTAGATATTTGGTCATAAGGACAACCATAAGCAACTCCTCTGTAGCATTTTGCTCATAGCTGTCAGCTTGACCAAATCGCATACAAAATCGATAGCAAACTGCATGTTCTGTAAAGTAAATATGTCCATTAGATGAGAAGTGTTTCAAGGTAATTCAAAATAGTCTGAAAATACACATTTGTAACTGAAGGATTTATTTAAGATTGATTTTGGGAAAAGTAAAAGTAAGCAAAACGATGTTTACTTCGTACCTCCTAGATAAAAGGAAGCACTAAGAAAAAAAATCTGAATTATACCTATCAACACTGATATGGTAGAGAATCTGATGTTGGCATTTGTGACTGTATTAGGGAGTGATATTAACCGCTAGCCATTTGTAAGTTGCAAATGCCCATTTATAAACTCCTGGTGTAAATGTACAGCCACACAATCAAGTGAGTGCATTTACAACCTGTGAATCACTAAAGACTTGGGAGGCAGCCCCTCGTCCCTGGCAGATGCTATCCACATTCCTCAGCTCTCCTGGTGGCGTTCAGAAACACAGGCTGCTTCTGAAGAAAACGAGAATAACGACTCCAAAAGGCTTAGATTAGAGCAGCTTTGAAATGGAATGCATTTTAAAAATGTGCTTTAGTGCTGCTGTAAAATGATGCTATTGTTGTGTTTGTCATACTTCTGTTAAAAATGAGGCCATTTATACAGCGTTAGGCTCCGTGAGGTAGGAGGGAGAATTGGGAGATGCTGGAATGTTTGATGATATTCTTTTCCTTTCTGGGCATCGGAAATTCCGCAGTTGTCATTCACATTAGCAGAATGTAGAACATTAGCTGAGCAAAGCCAAGATGCCCTCGTGGGGGGAATGAAAGCCACTTTGCCCATCATGTTAACCTCTTGAGTACCACATTGCTAAAGGATTTAGTGTGCATGGAGTTAGGAGTTTGGTGGGAAATATGATTCTACAAAACAAGATGGGTAAATCCAAAGGATAGGAATATCATAATGTTGGGGGACAGTCTCTGTGGTCCAGAAATTCTGGTACTCACAGGGGCATCCATTTTACTTCCTGCTTTGTATATTCCATTGCAAAAATGAGCCTGCCCACCTCCCCACCATTCCCAACCTTCTCATCCTCCTCCATACTCCTCTACATGCTCTCTTGGAA
This sequence comes from Puma concolor, assembly GCF_028749965.1. Classification (NCBI taxonomy): domain Eukaryota; kingdom Metazoa; phylum Chordata; class Mammalia; order Carnivora; family Felidae; genus Puma; species Puma concolor. The sequence continues at coordinate 81,715,585 of NC_141674.1, forward strand.
GAAAACTTCAGGAGACAGAGATCGCCACAGCCAACCTATTCTGATTCGTGCACCCAGTGAATGTAGTTTCACTGTTCACCTTAAGACCCATTTCTTTCAGAAAGTTTTTTTTTAACTCTTAGATTTATCTGATCCATGTCCTTGAACTCTAAGTTTGAAAATGGGTATAGCATGTATGAGTTTATTTGGGGGGACAAATGATTTGCTTGTACTTAAAATATCAGGCATCTCCAGTGAACCAAGAGCTTTGTGTGGGGTGCAGCATGAACAAAGTACGATTTCTGCCCTCCAATGTCTTACACTGCAGCATCACAGTTAGCATATTTGTTTGCATATCGATACATACAATTCTTCCTTCCCTTTCCCCCCAAGTTAGCAGAAAGATATATAGAACACTCCATTCTCCAGCCCAAGGATCATACATAGAAGTATGTAAAAAAAGACATTTTGATTAGGAATTGAGAACAGAAAGTCCTTTCTGCAAAAAATAGCTCATGATTGAACAAAGTCTTATTCTGTTTATCTTAAGAGAAAATTCATATTTAAAGAATCCAGCCTCCTCACCTTATGCATTCTTTCTGCTTTGTTAATTTCCAACTGTTCAGCTCATAGGTATATTCACTAATTTATCAAGTTTTCTTGATTTTTTTGTTGTTCCCCAAATCAAGAACCCCACTGTCTAGTGGAGGAGAAAGGTATCAATGGAAATTAACTAGTTTCTATCAGAGAATTAGGAAGAAAGTGCAGTAGGGGCAAAGAACAGCCACAAACTAACATGGCTTGGTGAGGAAGTGAGCTGTATCTTTTCGGAGGAGATGATATGAATTTTCCAAGTGTAGAAGCAAGGGAAGTGTAACCTAGGCAACAGGAACAGCATATACAAAGACACAGAAGTGAGAACAATCTTCCAAGGTTGGGGAAATGTGGTTTATCAGAGGCTTCTTGAGAATCAGGCTACAATGAGGTAAAATAGGTGGGAGGTAGGTAGGAGTGTGAACTAAAGAGTCTTAAAAGGCAGATAAATGAATCTGGATGGTCCTTTTGGCAAGAGAGAGTTATGGCAGGATTTTGAGCAGGAGCATGGCAGGATCAGTGTAACATTACGAAGATCATTTTATAAAAAGAAAGACATTAAAGCGAAACAAAAAGATGCCATCGTTGTGATGTCTGGCAAGTGATGGATGACCAGCTGTGACTCCATGAGGATAACCCAAAGAAGAGATGCCCAGATCCTAAACAGGACAGTGGTGGTGAGGCTGCTGAAGAGGAAATACATTGGAGAGGCTGTCAGTAAATACACTAAACAGGAAAAGTGGTGACTAATTTGGTATGAGATGAGGTAGAGAGAGAAGACATGAATGACTCTAGATTTATCAGATTACTCAACTGATGGTTGGTGGCAAAAGAAGAAAACAAAACAGACAAAAAAACCCACAACTGTTACAAGGAGCGTCTGGTGGGGACAAGGCAATGAGCTTGGTTTGGGATATGTTGGGTTCTGCCTGTCTGTTGGGATCTGTAAACATCTGCCTAAACTAAACTTGAATGTTTATTTATTTATTATTTTGAGAGAGAGAGAGCATGAGCAGGGGAGGGGCAGAGAGAGAGGGAGAGAGAGAATTCCAAGCAGTCTCCATGCTCAGCACAGAGCCTGATGCAGGGTTTGATCTCACGAACCTTGAGATCATGACTTCAGCTGAAACCAAGAGTCGGACGCTTAACCAACTGAGCCACCCAGGTGCCCCTGACTAAACTTTAAACAGAGAGCCTGTCACTACATGCCGACACACAATGCCAGTCAGTTTGGAGCTCTCCTGCTTTCTGCATGCTTCTCTGTGGACCGGGTAGCAACATAATGGAGAAGTAGAAGCACCACCTGAAGGAAGAGAGAAGAGGCTGACCACGGCTTCTTTTTGCTTTCAGACTGCACTCTCAGGGAAGAGAGGTGAAAAACCAAAAGTCCAAACTGAGCTTAAAGCATCCAATAGCAGACAATATGAGACAAGTTAATTACCGATATGGCTGAGTTTTTCTATTTCATTAACTTTGGGACTTTTTGTTGGCTAAGCGTAACAAGAGAATAACTGGAAAGTCAACCAATGGCAGGAAAAGAACTAGTGACACAGAGGAAAGTTGAAGGGACAGTGGGTGAAAAAAATAAAGTGCATTGTAATCCCCATCCCCATCAGGAGTCGACACAGAGGAAGAAGAGAAGGTCTGACACTGAAGCTTGAGTAACACCAACATCGAAAGAGCTGGCAGAAAAACAGCCACCTTCGGAGGAGAGATTGCTGGCATATTCCCACTTTGTTATGGATTGAAACCTCATAACAATGGCTTTTATTACCCATCATCTTTTCAGATAAGTAAACTGAAACTTATAGAGGGAAATATTAGCCTTGAGGCCACATCACTAGTAGATGGCAGAGCTAGGACCCAGAGCCTGATGTGATTGATCTCAAAGCCACCGTGCTATCTATTCCCTAAATCTTCAAAATATCACCACTTTAGAATTACAAGGAAAATATAAGTAAAGAACTGAGTGATACTAGAACCAATAACATAATGTTGAACCTTTGAAAGACAGGGATGGTAAGAATGTGATGCTGAGTCAAAGTATTGGAAATGAAATTGGCATATGATTCAAGACACTGTAAATCTTCAATACCAAACTGTAAACCCTAATAACAAATATGTCTTCTCTCTGATGTTTCCTACAAGGTAGGCTGACATTCAACTTATTTCAGCCATTGAGGTCAGCTGGAGATCCTGACCAGCGTTAGTGACCTGCTGTCCCTGCTGTGGCCCTGTGTCTGCAGGTGATCCAAGGAGACCCCGTTCATCATTTCTCTCTGCACCTACACCTCATTCGTAGGTTTTTAATTTAATTTAATTTTTTATTTTTATTTTTTTCTATCTGTGACCCATCATTATAGAAAACCGTCATAAAAATAATTTCACATTTGGGCTTCAATTATGTACTGAATGAAGATCTTTAGTGATGTATTTATTTAAACAAAACAAAACAAAACAACCCACAAAAAACCAAACTGGTTTTTATGGGTTAATTCACCTATTTGAAAACATGTTTATAAGTGAAGCCCTAAACTGATTTGAGAAGCATAAGCTTCACTTATCATTTTAGTTTTCACGAATAATAATACATAATAAGAATGAGGACAGGAGCGCCTGGGTGGCTCAGTCGGCTGAGCGTCCAACTTTGGCTCAGGTCATGATCTCACGGTTTGTGAGTTTGAGCCCCGCGTCGGGCTCTGTGCTGACAGCTCAGAGCCTAGAGCCTGCTTGGATTCTGTGTCTCGCTCTCTCTCTGCCCCTCCCCTGCTCACACTCTGTCTCTCTCTGTCTCAAAAATGAATAAAACATTAAAAAAACTTATAAAGAAAAAAGAATGAGGAGACACTCCTAACTGAAAATGAGCACTAGTGAGCTAGATTATGGTTTGGGAACAGGAGAACCCAGCAAACACTCAGCAGTGGGAGCGAGCCATTGTTAGCGAAGGCTGTCATGCAGTTAGTGGTGATTTTTTTCCCCTTCTTAAAGACTTTCTTTCTGCTTGACCTGGTCTTCATTTACGTTTTAATTTTGGAATTTTTTTTCTGATAGAAACATCATATAGAACAATAAAAATAGGGTTAACTTGTCCTTTTTGAAGGAAGGCAGATTACTGAAGTGAGAGAGCCCAGCCACATCCCCAAACTGCAAAATTTGTACTGTCCAACTAGAAATAAAAGTCTGTGGCATCCTGTTCTCCAGTATTACATGTCCATATTTTCTGCTCTTGCAACCTTGCAATTGTCATCTTATTCCAAAGAGTGCCTTACTGGGGCTCCTGGGTGCCTCAGGCGGTTGAGCGTCCAACTGCTGATTTTGGCTCACGTCATAGTCCCAGGGTCGTGGGAGTGAGTGTGGAGCCTGCTTGAGATTCTCTCTCTGTCTCTGTCTCTCTCTGTCTCTGTCTCACCCCCTATCCCCTGCTCTCTTTCTCTCTGTCTCAAACAAAAATAAAATAAAATAAAAAAATTAAGAGTGATGTATTGATAGTGCAATTTTCTGGTAAACTGAAATCTTCCCTCTCTCTTTCAATCTTTTCTTTCTCTGCCCCCGCTCTTTCTTTCTCTCCTTCTCTCTTCTCTCAAACACACACCAACACGCACACACAGACACACACAACTGTATTACTAGTATAGTAAGGCTGCTTTGCCTGCCATTTGCCCTGGGTATGGACCTGACCACTGAAGGAAGACTCTGTCCTGACCCTAGTGATACTTGTTATTTGATTTCTTAAATTAATTTTTTATTTGTAATCTCAGGTTTTGTTGACCTTGGAGAACTCTCTGAAAGAGCAATCTGAGAACCGATTTCAGTGTGTAGACAGGCCTATGGAGAATACGAAATAATAGTGTAGTCTGATAGGTCAAATTTTGGATTCATATTTCAAAGGTCAGAAGTGCAAATTCCATTAAGGTTGTACTTATGATAAAATTTCCTTTAAATCATTTTTTTTATCTTTAGTTTGGAAATCTAGAAGATGATCTATGATCCACAATATTTCCTATGTTGGGAAAAAAAGCTGAGTTGTAAAAATAAATATAATGATTAGGGCTAAAAATAAGATCTTATTACACCGAAATTTCGTTGAGTTCAATACGAAACAAGGGTTCAGAGGTGAATGGACAGATTTGCAATTGAAAATGCTCCTTTGGAAAAAATTAGAACCCTAATGTCACCAACAGAATTTCTGCTACACTCTTGATGTGACAGACTGGCCCGGTTTCACACAAGCTCTGGGATGTGGGTATGAGTTGGCTCAGGAAGCCTTGGGTGTGGGATGGTAGCTATGTTAGTTTCTAACAATTCAGTCCATAGCATTGTGCGGTTGCCCCCCCCCCCCCCACCGCCAAATCCTTGTCCTTCTCACATACAAAATACATTCATTCCCTCCCAACAGCCCCCAGTGTTGAAACTTAATCCAGCATCAACTTGAAAGTCTAAAGTCCACTGTCTCGTGTAAATATCATCTAAGACAGATATGGCTGAGACGTGTGGTATGATTCATCCTGAGGCAGAATTCCTCTCCAGCTGTGAGCCTGTGAAATCAGACAAGTTGTGTGCTTCCAAAATACAACGGTGGGACAAGCAGAAAATATATATTGCTGTTCCAAAGGGAGACGCTGGAAAGAAGAAAGGGGTGACAGGTCCCAAGCAAGTCCAAGATCCAGCAAGGCAAATTCCAATGGATCTTATGGCTTGCGAATAATCCGCGTTGGCTCGATGTCTCATTTTCTGGGCCTACTGTGGAGGCAACTTCACTCCCACATCTCAGTCCTCCCTGCCCTTCAACTTTGTGAGGTACCACCCTTGGGGGACTGGATTGGGAGAACTCTGGCCTCAGAAACAGAAGAGGCCCCCTACTTTTGGAAACCCAGGAGGAACCAGCCCTAGTCCCTGGGACCGTGGTGGGAGAAGCAATGTTACAACGTCTGAATCCCTTTCAGGGTTCCTTCTTCCCTTCCTTAAGGAATAGTGCACATTCACAGCTGAATAGTTTTATGGGCCGGTCTTGTCAAATCCAGCAAGTCTGGCGGCCTTCCTTCCTTCTGTCCTGCTGTCTCCCTTTGTTCAAAATGGCAGTGTCTTTGCTGGTGTAATCCTATTTTCTTTTTATTGAGCCAGGCTGTTGGTGTTATGTTCTGAACATGCATTCTTTCTTTCTTTTTTTTTTTTTTTTGCTATATAGACAGGCTGAGAATTTTCCAAACCTTTAAGTTCTTTTCTGCTTAACACTTCCTTCTTCACTTCCTCTTCATTTCTCTCTTCTCACATTTTGCTTTAAGCAGTCAAGAGGCTCCAAGTTGCTCCTTCAACACTCTGCTTAGAAATCTCCAAAGCTAAATATCCAGTTTCACTGCTTGCAAGTTCTACCCTCTGCAAACCAGTAGAATACACTTTATAACAAAGACTGTCTTTCCTCCAGTTTCCAATAACACGTCCCACATTTCCAGCTGAGACCTCACCAAAATTGCCCTTAATTGTCCATATCTCTGGCAAGCCGTTACCCAGTTCCGAAGCTGCCCCCATGTGCCTTGGCGTTTCTTACAACAGCACGCCGTTTCCTGGCACCACATCTATTTCAACCTCATCTAAACCTAATTACCTTTCAAAGAATCATCTCCAAATATATCAAATTAGGGGAGTAGGACTTCAACACATGAACTGGAGGTGGGGGTGGGGGTGGGGGTATCTGATTCAGTCCCGAGCAATAGAGAAAAGGAAGGGAAAGAAATACTTTTTCCTTTGGCTGCGACTTCCCTGCCTCAGCTCTAGTTGACTCACATTATCTGTGGATGAGGAAGAGCTTGGGAGATTCCTGTGTTCACCTGTCTCCGCTCCTAGTTCCACAAACACATGCTTTGTTAATTCTATCATGCTGTGGTCTTGAACAAATTCTCGAATAGTCCGGAAGCACGGTTTTCAGGTTTTCTTGCGGCTGAGTGAATAATGTCAAAGGCCGTGCAGATGATAAAATGTGGATAGAGCTACACCATAAAGGTTTCTGGCAAACCAATAGTGCATGCCCCAAGTAAGCCTATGCAAGTGGTGTCAGTTCATTTTAAATGTCAGAGGCCAAATCGAACATGCTAGACAAGAATTGGCCACACCTGGACTAGATGTTCTCTAAATTATCTTCAAGACTGAACTGTGTGAATTAGCTGTAGATACCAACTGTATTTCCTCCTACTCTTCCCATTCTCTGAGACTCAGTGAGGATCAGGAAGCCTGTCCCATCCTTCATCACTTAAAAATATTTATTTAAGATTCTCTGCAGTTGTGGTCAATGAGATTGGATCCTTTTTTCCCCATAGAATCTTCCTTGAGATAGTAAGACCATGATGAGGCAGGTCAGATTTAGGAAGATGGTAAGTCAAAAGCACCCACCATGGGGTGCTGGGTGGCTCAGTCGGTTAAGCGTCCGACTCTTGATTTTGGCCTAGGCCGTGATCACACAGTTCGTGAGTTCGAGTCCCACATTCCTGCTGCACTGACAGCAAGGAGCCTGCTTGGGATTCTCTCTCTCTGCCCCTCCCCCCCACACTCTCTGTCTCAAAAATAAATGAACATTTTTAAAAAAACACCCACTGAGATATTCAACTCTAATGAAGTCTTGACATTTAAAAAATCTGTTATTACAGTTAACTAGCTGGCTCGATGTCTTCTGGAATACTATCTTTTCTCATCCTCGTTTCTCAAGAAATGGTAATCACTTTTGCTATTGTCATTTTTTTCCTTTGTAGGAGAATCTTCATGTGGGGTAGAGAGGGAAATCATCTGAAGGTCATGCAGTATTCCAAACTGTCAGATATTATTGAAGATCAAAGGGCAAGATTATTGATGTCCAAATTGATTGGCTTTCTTGGCATCATGATTCCAGAGCCACTAAACTGATAAAATCAAAAGGGTATTTAATATTGCATATGAACATTTTATACAGAATCAGATGATGGCATGAAATGTAGGCTCATCGTCTCTTTAAAAGGTTGTAAGATTATTTCATAAGATTCAAATCATCTTTAGGGATTTTATCTGTAGCTAAGTCTGTTGTTTGGGTATTTATGCCACATACAAACCTAAAACCTGGAGTAATTTGGTTTCAAATGAGTGGTGTGGTGGTGGAGGGTGTGTGAGGGTGACTGGATCCAACAAGAAATTCTCCTGTTGGCATCTCGACTGTGACCTCCTGGGGGCAGGAGTGTGCTTCTCACTCCTTTGGTTCCTTTGGATTTGGTGATAATTTAGGGATGGCCCTACTGTTTTTTGTTTTCATTTTTGTTTTTTGTTGTTGTTGGTGGTGTTTTTTTTCTGGGTTATAGCAGAACCCAACAGGAAGGATACACTTAAGCAAAGGGGATCCAGATCTTAGGCTCTGAATCATATTCCTTCACCAGGGACTTGCTGGACCTCAGCTCCATGTGTCCCTGGGGAGTTCTTATGAGGACTGGGTGACCATTATTGTTATATTTGCTACTTCCTCTCTTCACTGCTCCCCTCTGGCACACCAGCCCCTCATTCTGTGGCTTGCCAGCTATCACAAGGCCCTTAGCCTCTGGCTGTGGCTGTGAATCCCCTGTGGCTTTGTGAAGTCCCTGACTACCAGGGGTTTACTACTTTTGATTCTGATGATTACCTCCTGAAGGGAGAAAAGGCTCATTTTCCCTTTAGTGTTTATCATTTCTTAGGCCACAGTACAGACAGGCATTGCTTACTGAGTTCTATTCACTGGCCTTAACGGAGTATTATTTCATTTTATCTGAACTTTGGCACAATTTCCCTTCACTGAATTTGGGAGAAAAATAAAGGGGTTTTGTATAGTACCATACACAAATCATTCCCCCCAACCAGGGTCCGTACACTGGTCTTTGATGGAGTGAAGAACCCCTCGATCTTTCCTCCCTCAAGTTGATTTATGGTGCTATCCAGCACCCCATCCCCCTTTCCCTCTTCCCTTTCCTTCCTTGCTTCCTTCCTCCCTTCTCTCCTTCCTTCTTGATTGCTAATGGATGTGTGGAGGCCAGACCTTGAGGAAAAGATTGAGAACTGGCTCCTGGTTCTGGGGAAAGATGAGGTGAGCAAAGACCAGGAAGCTGCGAGAAGCGTTTGCAGACATTTACTTCTCCAGGCTGCCTCTGGAGAGTGAGCGGCTCACTAATCTCCCCAAGGCGGGGCCACTAAGCATTTGGCTGCATCCCTTGCTGCCCCAGAGACAGGGGCTTGGACTTAGTGTTCAGACTGCCAGACACGGTACTTTAGGAGCATCAACTTGAGGGGAGAGGCATCAGTAAGAGAGGGGGCTGGGGTAAGAACTGTTTTGACGATGACTATTTTTTTCAACTGCAAATAACCCAGAATGGGATCTGTAATATAAGATGAAGAACTAAGGACAAAATGTAAGCCCCGTTTAATTTACCTGTTTGTCTTTGTGGGTTTACGTTAACCCTTATTATTGAGTCCCCGTAGTACTATTTTCTAATTAAAACATATATGTCTAAAGAGTTTTCAGAATAACAAAGCATTTATAATACTCTAATGAAGGGCATTCTTTTCATCTTTATTTACTTAGCAGCATAATCAAGACCAACTTAGAAAGGTTAGCTGTGGTCAGAAGAAATTTATGAAGAGTGGCTATTAAGACAGAGAGCACATGTATGCAGACTGTGTTTAATAATGGTAAGTAGGACGTGTTTATTAAAATGATGCAGGGATTTTATCCCTTCATTCTTGATGTCTCTTAGTACCTGACATTATACTGCTACGGTTTCCATGGAAACAGCACACACTCTTCCTTTCAGCTGTCCTGAAGTTCAAGCCCTGCTGTTGCAATAGAAATTCTCAGGAACACCTCCACTTTTATTAAAAACAAAAATACCAAGTCTATGCAAAAAGTAAAAGCAAAAAAAAAAAAAAAAAAAGAGGGCAAAAAAAAAATCCATCGACTGTATTGCAGAGAAGAAACGAGGATGTGCAATATTTTCATTAAGAGGGAATCAAGAAACAATTTACTATGCTGGAGGTTGAGAGCATCTGTCATTTCCTTCCCCTAAATTACCTTAGAATTGATCCTCTGGAGCCTGCCTTAACATCTGCACCTTTCATTTCTAATTCAATATATTCTATTTTTAGTTTTCTGGAAATATCTCTTTTACTGATTTAAGAAGTCGTTTCTCTGTGACTCCCCCCAAAAATGTTGATTTCTGTCTATAAGTTGTGACTTTAATAAAGAGAGTTTACATTTAGGATACGATTGTTGGAATAAGACATTTCACATATGTTCGCCATGAGGTGGGTCTCCTGTCCATAGTAGCCTTTTGTTTGGTATATTAGCTAAGATGCTTTGGGTTGCAAGTAACAAAACACTTAACGTCAATTGTTCTGTATAGGAAAGTGGATTTGTTGGCTTGCATTACCAAAGCGTCCAGAGGCATGATTTGATCTAGGCTCTGGGTCTGGTCCTCCGAGTGCCAATACAGTCCTCAGGCTGGCTGCTTCACTGTGACAAAATGCCTGACGCAGTTACGCAGATTACACCAGCCTGCCATACAAGAGCCAGAAAATGAGGACATCCTTTTTAGGATCACCTATGAAATAGCTTCTTTAGATCTGTAATTCTGATGGTGTCAAAGGCACGCCCTTGAGTCAATAACTGGGTAGGACAGAGGGTTATGTTGACTGTCCTTGGGCAAGAGACACGTGTTCCATTGCTGGGTCATAAGGGCTGCATGGCAGAGGTATGGATATCAATGTAAAACTTGTGGAGATTACTGAGAGAAGAATGGATAGAGGCTGGAGAAACAGACGCTTTCCACATTTTGGAAGAGAGATGTTGCTTAGATGCAATCTCACCTTCTTTCCTATCCCTGATTTAACCTTCCCTGTTTATTCTGATTTAATATTGCAGCCTGCCCTCCCAATCACATTATCTTGTATCACTCTACGTTCTGTTTTCTTGCACAGTACTTAAGACTTTTACCATACTATAAAATTAATGTTTATGGTGCTTACTGTTACCATGTTTGTTGGTTATTCTGTTCAATGGTGCATTCGAAGCACTTAGTGAATGTCTGGCTTTATAGATATTTGTTGAATAAATGAATGAACTGGATAAATGAATAATTGAATCTGGCAGATACTTTCTGGCCATTTATTAAGCCAATCTGATTGTTCAGATTTTTGACAATTAGAGATAGTGTCCAAAACCCTATTTCTAAGAGATCATTCCCCAGAGATTTTTGTTGCTGCATGTTGTTGGTTGTTGTGCTTCTGTAAGCAGGTGGCAGAAACACCAGCCTGTCTTGGACATTCTGAGAGAGATTTGTTTCAAAAACCCCTTGACTTGGTTGGGAATCAGAATGGTGGGATATATGAAAGGCTTGGTTCTATTGTAAGGACTGTATCTCTCTGCTTTATGCAGCCAAGTTCATTCTGGGCTTGAAGGAATTAACTGTGCCTTAGAGGAGTTGTCACCTGGCCGCTTAAGGTGCCAGTGGAGAGGATCTGGTAGCACTTGCCTACAAGCCTCTTTGGACAATTTGAAGTTTTTCTGAGAGAGAGAGAGAGAGAGAGAGAGAGAGAGAGAGAGAGAGAAAGCATGAGCCTGTGAGAGCAGGGGGGGACAGAGAGAGAGGGAGAGGCAGAATCTCAAGCAGGCTCCACGCCCAGCACAGAGCCCAATGCGGGGCTTGATCCCATGACCCTGGGATCGTGACATGGGCCAAAACCAAGACTGAGCCACCCAGGTGCCCCTGGACAATTTGAAGTTTAATGTCAACCTGAAAGCAAGATGTTGTCCTCATTTGAGGGTAAAACCCATCTCTTTCTCTACAGTGGCTATTCAGCCCGCGTTCATGTGACTCACGAGTGACCTAAGCAGTTTCTTCACAAAGCACACATGGAGAGCACAGACACAGAGGCAAGTTGAGGGAGAGCCCTGGCAGGTAAATTTTCTGCGCTCAGTGACCTGGGAACAGGAATGAAAAATCCTACTGCTCTTTTGGGAGAAAGGCTAAAATTCACAGGTGGCAATCCTTGCTCAGGACATTTTGATTGCTGAGGGCACGTTCTAACTTTCGGTTCAGCTCTGTCTATTGGCCTGTCAAGCATACCTCAGGTGTCATACAATGGGTTCCACTTCAGTACAGTGACCCCATTCTCTACCACTGGGGTGTGAGAGTACAGGATTTAGGATACCACTCACTGGAGACTATGTCCCCAGCTCCAGACATAACTTCATCTAATTATTCCAAACGAATGCCTGTTCTGTGGGCTCTCTTGCCTTACACATCAAGTCCCAGTGACTTCCAGAGATGGTAACCACACGAATCAATATTGCCATTGTGTTAGATGTAGCACTCCCTGCCAGAAATCCGTCTCACTGTGATGATTACATAAAAGGTTCTTTGGGGCGCCTGGGTGGCGCAGTCGGTTAAGCGTCCGACTTCAGCCAGGTCACGATCTCGCGCTCCGTGAGTTCGAGCCCCGCGTCGGGCTCTGGGCTGATGGCTAAGAGCCTGGAGCCTGTTTCCGATTCTGTGTCTCCCTCTCTCTCTGCCCCTCCCCCGTTCATGCTCTGTCTCTCTCTGTCCCAAAAAATAAATAAACGTTGAAAAAAAAAAAATTAAAAAAAAAAAAAAAAAAAGGTTCTTAGATGGTTTTCTCACCACAATCCTTGACTCTAGGGTTAGATAAAGTTACCTGAAAAGGTCACCTTATTCAGGTGACTATATGCAAGAATCATCTGAGGCCAGTGTAGTATGAAACATGTTTAATGCCCTATACAGCATGGGCACCAGGCAATCCAAATGGAGGCTGGCCAATGAGCCGAATGTATCAGCCCTGCCAAAGAACTACCTACGTGAGCGGTGATCTCAGCCTCCAGTTCCCCTCACGATCTTTAGATTAAATGATCATTTTTCAGAGTTTTTGTGTGTCATCTCATCTATTTCAACAGGTTACCTCCCTTTTTTCTAAGGGAGGTAAGTGACATGCTTAAGGTCAGAGGTAATCCAAATAAATTCTGGAACCCCATGTGCTCCAATCTGGATATGTTGTCTCAGGCATAGAAACACAACCTAGAAAACCAAAAGTAACCGTACATCTTTCAAACCTTTTATCAGTTCTTCCAGGAAATGACAAAGAGGAACGCGTGTTCTTAATAAACAGCTAAAGTTATCATCTTTTCTCTCCACTGCTTCCTTCCTTAGCACATTTCACATAGACTGCAGCTGCTCCTTTACCAGCCTCTCTATTTTCCTCCTGTCACTCTCTCTGAAGGTCTTCCACATGTGTGGGCTCAACGATCCCCCTTCCACTGCTTAAGGGAGCGCAGTGAGGTCTTACCCAGCAGCCATCTTGGCCATGCTGCGGGAGGAGCCGGGGAACCGGAAGCCATATTCCCCGTGTCCCCAGCAACCTAGACCTTCTTATTTGTTAGGGAGAGAAGCACCCAGAGCCCACCGAGAAATGCGGTTCCTGCGGTCTGACAGATCTTGTGACAAATCATTTTTGGAAATTTCTGTAGAACAAAATTCTGAACCTCTTTGCATGTATACCTGCAAAAGCTAGAGTCCAGACCAAACCCTAGAGTTTCTGGGGTCTGTGCAAATGGAGAGAGAATATGTCTCATTTACTGCCGGCACATAGTTAGGACACAGTAAATATGTATTAAACCCAGGGTAAATTGAGAAATAATTTAGGAAGAAAATGACATTAGGAGGGACCAGGTATTGGATAGTTTTTGACTGTCTGCCTGCCAGCCTGCCTGCCTTTTTTTTTTGTCCCTACCAGAATGATTTGAATTGACCATCTACATTGAAAAACTTCATTGATTGATGGTTTCATTCTTCCATTCGCTTTGTGCAGACCCTTTGTAATTTACTTTTATGTTCGGCCTCTGTTTTCTCTTCCTGTCACTTTGCCCCTCTCTTTTTCACTGCTTGCCTGAGAGTAATTTTCCATCATATTGTTATAGCCAGAGGTCTCTGACAGGGTGGCAGTAAAATGACCCAGCTAAGTGACACAGATTTTAATGACGTAATGCCATAATAATTTCTAACAGAAACATAAGTAGAGACAGGGGTGATGTTTTAAAAGACATAAAAATGGGAAGTGGACCATGGACAAGTTGTGCCTGAGACAGAACCGTGGCAGAAATGGGAGTGAGACAGCTGTGCACAAAGTTGGTAGAGGCAGGCCCATAAAACAGATGCTGTTAGTAAAGGGGGAAAAGTCACAGAAGAGAAAAATATAGCATTTTGAAAGTATTCGAGAAAGAAAAAAAAGATGACAAAAAGAAAATGTGGACTGGCTTCTTAACAGAGAAAAAGAGAAAATAGGAAATTACAGAAAAAGGACAGAAGGCTTGGCCTGTCTTATGAGCCAGCCAGGCTTGGTGACAAAGGTAACATCCAGAAGAATACTTAAGGTAATAATAGTCAATGAGGAAAGAGCACGGAGAAGCAATGCGCCTCAGAATGCCCAGGGTAGGAAAATCGCTGCAGACCACAAAAGGAGAGAACAGAGGAGTGCAGGCCAGCTGGCAATTATTTCTGAAACCTCGTGGAGGATTATTAGGTTCCTAGGAATTTGAAAAGGGAAAGATACCAAATTGTTATTTTGACAGTGTGATGAAAATGTGTTAAAGTAGGTCACAGAGAATCTGTGGAATTGGTGGGCTTCCTTGGCACCAAGGTAAACTCTTGGTAAAATGAAAAAAGTGGCTAAAAGATAAATGCATAGCTAACTTGCCCACGGGCTCACGTGTGGGTCTCTAAGGGCCGTGGGTCAGACGTCCGCCTCTTTCCATCCCCGCCCCCATTGCGTGAAAGCTCACTGTTTGTTCCTCTGAAGCTGGCTACGAATCCACCTGTGGTAGACCTAAGCGCCTCTCACCGGGGGTTCTGGTTCTCTTCCCTTCTGCGCATGCACGGAAGGACCATACCTCCTCACCCCAGGGCAGATGGGCATGAACTTGTCTGGATGGACGCATTCAAGGGTAAGTTGTGTTTCTCCATATTCTTTCTTCCCCTGTGTTTTAAAATACAGTGTATTAACAGAACATTTGAGGTATACTAAGGCCAACAGATAGGGAAGTGATCACCACTGTAAAGACAATTTACTTACTCCTGGTTCTCCTGAGAAGGAGGCACATGTGCCTTGCAGGTTCACACAGGGGGCCCCAGGGTGTGCCACAAAGCAGAGGAAGATGAAGGAGCTATGGACCAGGGCTTTTATTGTGGTTCCTGCAAGAAGGAATGAGCAAGGTAGGGTAGGCAGGCCTGGAATTGGCCAGTTTGAATTATTTCAGCAGATCCCAGGGCATAGAAGCTGTCCCTAGTTTTCTGCTCCCTGGACCTGGAGTGATTAGGGCAAGGGGATAGTGGTCCTGGGTGTGAGTGCCTGATAGAAGAGGTGGTTGTGGTGGTGTTTGGTTGGTTTTTATTTATTTTTTTTATTTGAGAGAGAGAGAGATTGGGGGAGGGGCAGAGGATGAGAGAGAAGCCTCTCCCGGTGGAGAGGCCAATGCAGGGCTTGATCTCACCACCCTGGGATCATGACCTGAGCCGAAATCAAGAGTCAGATGGCTTAACTGACTGAGCTACCCAGGTGCCCTGTTTGGTTGATTTTTAATTGAGAGTGCACCCTAGGGAGAAGGACTCTTCCAGAGGGGTAGGAGGGTGATAAGAGAGGCAGGCGGCCAAAGCCAGGTGACTCAGGCATATTGCTGGGTTGCCCAGAACAAGGCATGTCCAGCATATGCATGTAGGGCAGGTGTTAAAACATCAAGCCGACAGAAGCTAGAAGCATGGTTACTATGTCCTGCCTCAGTGACCATGGTTGCATGTTCCTAAATAATCAAAGCAGCTTGGAGCACTGCCGCTAGGAGCTTATACCCGTTGCATGATTTTGCGTGAGAAATAAACTTTTGTAGTTATGAAGCCACTGAGATTTGAGAGTTATTTATACCACAGCATAACCTAAATTATCCAGACTAATCACTGCCACGCCACTTGCAGTGGGAATGAAGTGAGGTAATCCAAGTAAAATACTTCCTGACACATGATACAGTCTCAACAGTGTTAGCTATTATTATCATCCTTTGCTAATATTCTTCTGCTGCTTAGTCTGCTCTCTTACTTTTTCCCTGGCACTGGATAAATTAGTATTTATCTCAAATAAGATCAGTTGGCTTGTTGTAATATGTAGCTATAAGCTATACATTCCTGTTCATATTTATCCTCAGAACAAAGGGTAAGGTAGTTATTCATAGAATAATGAATAATAATAACTGCAATAATGTTATTGTTGTTATTTTTACATTTTAAAGATGAGGAAACTGAAGATCAGAGAAGGCATATAACTTGTCCAAGGCCACACAGCTCGTAAGTGGCTGAGATAGGATTTGCTCCTGTCTGTCAGATTCTAATACCTAGCCCTGACCACAGTATTATGCCACCTCACATGTCCAGGATACCTTACAGATTGGAGAGATTCGATGTAGTGAGATATTTAGCTGAAAACTCTGCAAAAGTATAGAATCTTCTTGGCACAGAAGCAGCCTCCCAGCGGCACCAGGGTGGCTTAGTCAGTTAAACTTCCAACTCTTAGTTTCGGCTCAAGTCATGATCTCAGATTTTGTGAGTTCAAGCCCTGAGTCAGGCTCTGCACTGACAGTGTGGAGCTTGCTTGGGATTCTTTCTCTCCCTCACTCTCTGCCCCTCCCCAGCTCATGCTGTCTCTGTCTTTCACAGAATAAATAAATAAACTTAGGGGCGCCTGGGTGGCGCAGTCGGTTAAGCGTCCGACTTCAGCCAGGTCACGATCTCGCGGTCCGTGAGTTCGAGCCCCGCGTCGGGCTCTGGGCTGATGGCTCGGAGCCTGGAGCCTGTTTCCGATTCTGTGTCTCCCTCTCTCTCTGCCCCTCCCCCGTTCATGCTCTGTCTCTCTCTGTCCCAAAAAAAATAAATAAACGTTGAAAAAAAAAATTAAAAAAAAAAAAATAAACTTAAAAAAAAATTAAGAAACAACTTTCCATCAGCTTCACTGCCCAATTTGCATTTAAAGGTCCTCCCTAAGCAGCCTACTCTCTAGTCCCTAACGTTGGGAGAAATCGAATGTTGATCCTGAGGCTGGGACCAGATTGTAAAGTTATCCTGCCCAACACACTGCCTTGTTTCAATATGGCTGCTTCAACCTCTTTTACATTCTGCATTCTCTCTCCCACCCGCCTTCGGTCCTTCCCCTGCATACTGCTGATTGACTACTTCCTTCTGCCATTCCCACCTCTGCGACAGAGGAGGGAAGGTCAGCAACCACTTGCTCAATCTCCCTGACAGCTAGGTGGCCACAGGAAACGGCACTGGCCCATGGGACATGAATGGGGTCTTCTAGGAAAGTTATTTCACTTCCTGATGAAAGAGACGAGAGTAAGAGGAGACGTTTCTGATCCCGCCATTTTTCCCTTGTCCCTGCACTGAAAACAGATGTGATACTTGAAGCCACAGAAGTTATCTTACTACTATGAGGCAAGAAGCATAAGGATAAAAAGCCAAGGCTTGTCAGTGACACACTGAACCAGTCACAAGAGCCTGAGTTCTGATGTTATCAATGAGCAGCTACATTAAAAACAGCAACCACCAGCCCCCTGCCTCTAGTTATGTAAGAAGAACAAACCTCTTTTTGTTAAAGCTACTGTTGGTCAGGTTTTTTCTGTTATTGGCAGCTAAATGTGTTCCTAAATTATATACCATGCCATCATAAATCTTCACATACATCATAAAATACCATACTTGGAATTTATCCTAATTTGTGTATCTAGTTCTCAATTTTGGAGAATTTAGATTACACCATTTTAACTACTTTAAATAATCCCATGTTGAACATCTTTGTATATAAAGCCTTTTCCATATTTATGGTTACTTTCTTTACTCAGGATAGAACTTCCTGGAGTAACTTCAGACTCTTGACACATATTAACAAAAATCTTTACAAAAAAGTGCACCAAATCTCAACATTTTGCCTCTTGTAAGATACCATATTATATGGATTCTATATTTGTTACACAAATTTAAAAAGTGGACAATCTAAGCAAATCAGAATGAAACTCTACATTCTAAATTGTGTGCATTTTCCTCCTAGGGGGAAAAAAAACTGCCTTCATGTGTGTTTCAACTTGTTTAAAAAGTATAAAACAATCTTTCTATAAAATAAAGCATTAATATTATGTAATGGTTGTCTATGAATGGGTTTTTCTTATATTTACCAAGGTGGATGCCCTGGTGAGGCGTTGCAGATGCATTAATTTGGGTAAAAGACTAGACTGAAATCTCACAGGTTTTGTATGGGCTCAAAGGTTGGCATGCTATTTGAAGCATGCAGGTAGGGAGCAGGCGAAATGGGTAGGGTTGGGAGACATTGGCCTGGTGCGTGTACCTTCCAGACTTCCTCTCATGTATTATCTCACTGTAGTGTTTAAATGATCTCATTACTGATTCCATTTTACACATAAAGAAATGGTAGCCTGGCAATTTAAATCCCTTGCCAAGCTCACAGAAATGGTAGCATTGCTGGGATTGAGCATAGGTCTGTCTGATTCTCATGTTTCTGTACTTCCTATGCCTCCTCATCTATAAAAATGGGGGAAAACAGTGGATGGAGAGGCTAACATGACTTTCCTCACACAGAGATGGTCTAGAACCCAGTATGCCATGCACTTTACATTCTAAGCTTTGACCTCTCAAGGGAAGTGGTGAAAACATAGGGAATGAGATTTAGCAAAGGCACAGCCATTACTGGTGTTGTGATTTTCCAAGTGACATTGATGCTGTTGGATTGTAGTGGTTAAGCCACATGTCTCTTACACAGTTTGGGGGATAAAGTTAACCTGATGAAATACCATTTATGATGATGAAGGATTTTCTCAAGGAAGAGATATCTGAGGGAGACAGTACTGTGAGGCTGAGTGGTTAAAATTGCTGTCTCAAGTTTAACAGATCTGGATTCAAGTCCTAGCTTCATCCTGTGTTAGCCATAGGACCCTGGACAAGTTATTTAAATCTCTCCGTGTCTCAATTTTTACAGCTTAAAAATTGGCATAAATAATGGCATAACATAGAAAGTTTTTGTGAGGATTAAATGAGACAAGAAAGTGAAACAGTGGTCTGTACATACTAAGTGCTCACTAAATCAGACAAGTCCTGGATTGTAATGATTCTATAACTGGAATCCATTCCCCTCTTTATTTTCTTATCAAGCTTTATCTCTATGCTGAAAGTGTATTTAACTTCCCTGGTCACTGTCTGGCTGAATGCCTTGAATCTAGTTTCTGTTTGGCAGACTGAATGAAACTTAAGATGCTCTGATTCCAAATGTTCTATTTGGAGAAGGGTGTTTCACACAGAAGTTTTAAAGTAGATCAGTATGGTTGACTTATAGCTTGCCAGCCTCCCTTGCAGTAGGTTGGGGTCATTTCTACCTTAAAGATACAATGCAAGGGGCACCCAGGTGGCTCAGTTGGTTAAGGAACTTCGGCTCAGGTCATGATTTTGTGGTTCATGAGTTCAAGCCCCGCGTCAGGCTCAGTGCCTGGAGTCTCTTCAGATTTCTGCGTGTGTCTCTCTCTCTGCCCCTGCCCTGCTTGCACTCTCTCTCTCTCTCTCTCTCTCTCTCTGTCTCTTAAAAATAAACATTTAAAACAAAAGGATACAATGCAAGATTTCAGCAGAGACTTGTGGCTCATTACTCTTTCTTCAGACTCAATTCAAATATCTTTGGTGGTTTCTAATTGCCTAAAACCACTTAAGGTTCTTCTTTGTACATCCAGTCACCAAATATTTATGTGGTTACTTCTGGCAAATGAACTGTGTGTAGAAATGACATGTGTGCTTCTGGGTCAGAACAGCTAGAAGCTAGCTAGGTGCCTCTCCCCTTGTTGAGATGAAGCCACATGTTCCAGATGGTGTAGCTGCAAGATGCACAAGACCTGTCCGGGCCACAATGGGCTTTATGTGAGCAAAATATAAATATTCATTGAGTTAAGTCATCGAGACTTTGGGATTTATTTGTTACTAAATGAAGATTAGGTAAGTGGTTCTCAAAGCGTGGTTCAGGAACCCCTAGGTATCTCTAAGTCCCTTTCAGAGGGTTTGGCAAGTGAAAACAATTTTCATAATAATGTTGAGGTATCATTTGCCTTTTTCACACTCACACTTTCCTGACCGTCAAGCAGAGCTTTCCACATGCTATATAATGTGTGATGATGTCATTGCTCTGATGTCTAATGGAATGTGTCTTTGTGTATTCCTGTGTTAAAAAATGTTTCTCTTTTCATTTCTAATATGCCAAATATTGATAGTTGTAACCCTCATAAACCAAAGCTCTTTGGGAGTCCTTAACAATCTTTAAGAATGTAAAGGGGTCTTGAGACCAAAGAGTCTGAGAACCACTGGATTAGTCTACCTTGCATAATACAGAAATCATATGGGCAGTTTGAAGTGGGATGTGGTGATCCCAACCTATTTTGTTCTTAAATTTTTTTTAATGTTTATTATTTATTTTTGAAGGAGAGAGAAAGACAGAGCATGAGCAGGGAAGGAGCAGACAGAGAGGGAGACATAGAATTCGAAGCAGGCTCCAGGTTCTAAGCTGTCAGCACAGAGCCCGATGCAGGGCTCAAACTCAAAAACTGTGAGATCATGACCTGAGCCGAAGTCGGACGCTTAATAGACTGAACCACCCAGGTGCCCCATCTTTTGTTCTTATATTTAATTTTCAAAGCTTTCTTTATGAAGGAAATACACAATCAAAAAAAGCTAATGTACTTTTAACTCAATCAAATACTTGATAAAATAGTTGTTTCTTTTCCAGTGGACTGAAAGAGATTGGGAGTTGATTGGATAGTCAGAGATGGGTGCAGAATTTAAACTCCTGGATCATAGAAAAATTAATGAAATAGCAGAAAGAATCGTATAGCGGGCACATTTTGTTGATGAACATGTTAGTCAAATGTTGGTTGATAATTTCTGCCTACAACGTTAGCAAGAATTTTGGTGAATGGACTATGAAAAGATGGGCAGGTAAGTTTAAAAGACTGGCTGTACTGTAATTAATTGTTAAATCAAAGGAACTAGGAATTTATAAAAACCTACTATCTGCTAGATCTTTTATATACATTAATAATAATGATTAATCCTTATAACCCATGAGAAAAGATTTTGATTATAACCTCCACTTTATAGATGAAATCAACACTGTTAGAATCAGAAATTTAACTTTGGTATATTTTTTACTCCAATCCTTACTTTTTCCATAATTCCAAGCTGGCTTGATAACATTATCAAGTCGGAGATAAACAGAGATGCATTTATGATGGGATAGGGGAAGAAGTCATGGCTTTTTTCTGATATTTTGTTTTTGGATAGTTGCCCCTGAAATGCAATTTCTACCCCAAAGATGCAATGCAAGATTTTGGCAAAGACTTGTTTCTCATTTCTCTCTCTTCGGACTCAGTTCAGACATCTACAGTGGTTTCTCATTGCCTGAAACCACTTAAGGTTCTTCTTTGTACATTCAGTCACCCAATGTTTATTGAGTTCCTATTATGTAGAGACACTATCCGGGATGCTGGAGATACAGCAGTGAACAAAACCCACACACCCCTCTGCCCCCTGGGAGCTTCCATCAAAGAGGGAGGTGGAGAATAAACAAGGTAAATACATAAAATACCTATGATTGACAGTGATAAGTGCAAAAAAGAAAAATAAATAAAAAAGGGTGCCATTCTTGACAAGGTGGCTGGAGTAGGTGACCTGTGGCAAGGTGGCCTGTAAGCAAAAGGCGTGAGGACGTGAGGGCTCTGTGGATGTCCAGAGGAAGAGTTTCCAAGGCAGACTGAATGATCAGACAAAGGCCGTGAGGTGGGAATTGTAAGAGCAGCAAAGAGGCTATGTCGGCTGAGGTTGAGGGAATGAAAACTTGCACAGACTTTGGAAGAGTTTGGGGCTCTCCTGTGAGCAAGAGAAGGGCATTTTCAGTCTTGTGAGTTGAAGCAAGACATGGTCTGCCTTGCATTTAAATGGAATCACTGTGGTGCCTGCACTTAGAATCCTGTGGGTACAGGAGGGGAAGGTCTAGGTCTGTTAGGAGGATGTTGAAATCCAGGTGAGTGAGGATGTGGCTCAGTCTAGAGTGTGGCAGAGAAGGGGAGGAGGAGTGGTCAAACTCTGGTTGCATTTTGAAAGTAGAGTCAACAGGATTTTCTAATAATTGTTTGTGGTTGTGAGCAAAGGAGGAGTTGAGGTGATGACCCCAAGATTTTTGGCCTGAGAATCTGGAAGGCAATCAACCAGAAGGGGAGAGTTGGAGGAAGAGTAGACCTGGAAAAGAACACCAGGCAGTTTTAGGACTCATAATATTCTGATGTTTGTTAGACTTTTTGGTAGAGATGGTCTACGGGCAACTGAATGTCCCAGTCTGGACACTTCAGGACATGCACTGAAGACAGAAACTAGGGAGTCATCAGAATAAGGGTGGTGCTCTCAGACCTCAGCCGTAGCAGTCTCTTACTCGACACATCCCCAAAGGCAAGGGAATTAAAAGCAAAAATGAATTACTGGGACCTTATGAAGATAAAAAGCTTCTGCACAGCAAAGGAAACAACCAACAAAACTAAAAGGCAACCAACGGAATGGGAAAAGATATTTGCAAATGACATATCGGACAAAGGGCTAGTATCCAAAATCTATAAAGAGCTCACCAAACTCCACACCCGAAAAACAAATAACCTAGTGAAGAAATGGGCAGAAAACATGAATAGACACTTCTCTAAAGAAGACATCCGGATGGCCAACAGGCACATGAAAAGATGCTCAACGTCGCTCCTTATCAGGGAAATACAAATCAAAACCACACTCAGATATCACCTCACGCCAGTCAGAGTGGCCAAAATGAACAAATCAGGAGACTATAGATGCTGGCGAGGATGTGGAGAAACGGGAACCCTCTTGCACTGTTGGTGGGAATGCAAATTGGTGCAGCCGCTCTGGAAAACAGTGTGGAAGTTCCTCAGAAAATTAAAAATAGACCTACCCTATGACCCAGCAATAGCACTGCTAGGAATTTACCCAAGGGATACAGGAGTACTGATGCATAGGGGCACTCGTACCCCAATGTTTATAGCAGCACTCTCAACAATAGCCAAATTATGGAAAGAGCCTAAATGCCCATCAACTGATGAATGGATAAAGAAATTGTGGTTTATATACACAATGGAGTACTACGTGGCAGTGAGAAAGAATGAAATATGGCCCTTTGTAGCAACATGGATGGAACTGGAAAGTGTGATGCTAAGTGAAATAAGCCATACAGAGAAAGACAGATACCATATGTTTTCACTCTTATGTGGATCCTGAGAAACTTAACAGAAACCCATGGGGGAGGGGAAGAAAAAAAAAAAAGGTTAGAGTGGGAGAGAGCCAAAGCATAGGAGACTCTTAAAAACTGAGAACAAACTAAGGGTTGATGGGGGGTGGGAGGGAGGGGAGGGTGGGTGATGGGTATTGAGGAGGGCACCTTTTGGGATGAGCACTGGGTGTTGTATGGAAACAAATTTGACAATAAATTTCATATATTGAAAAAAAAAAAAAAGAATAAGGGTGGTGCTTAAAGCCATGAGAGTGGGTAAGCTCATAAAAGATATGAGTAGAAAATGGAAGGGGTCCAAGTACTGAGCCCTGGGCTCCATTATTTGAGGTGAGGGCAGGAGACAAAGAAAGAAAGCAAAGGAGTGTGAGGTGGAGCAGCCAGTAAGGAAAGAGCTCAGCCCACCTTTCTCAGAATCTCATCAGCCCACCTCTCCACAGACTCCCTGTGATCTGGCTACATGCTGTAAACTGCTCACAGTGGTTCCTGCCTCCACGCCTCATGAACATGGTTCCTGTGTGTAGCCCAATGCCAACCAGTTCTTTCCTGACATGACTTTGTCCTGGGACACCTGTAAGGACCATTTTAAATGCCTTTCCTATATCCCCAAATCTCTCCCTTTTATTTGTACGAATGACCACATTTTAAAAACAACTTATGCAGCAATTTCATATTCCTCTTATTACAGTCCTTTGTGTATGTGTATGTTACTTCTCCAAACCATGAGCTTTTTGTAGGTAAGGGCCATGCTTTCCCCGAGACTGAGGAAGACTGAGCAGGATTGCATTTCACTGGACAATTACTGGGGGGGGGGGGGGGGGGGGGGAGGTGCGGTATAGACAGGAGGAAAATGCAAAGAAGCGTTGGGTGTTTTAGACTAAATAATACCCTCATTTGTTATTCTGTGCTGCTGTGGGAACAGACAGGCTACACTTCTGTAATAATAAGAAACAGAAGTAGTGGCTCATATGCTTTTGGTATAGGATGGACCTTACTGCTGCGGTGCCTTTTGACTTAAAAATCCTCCTTGATAGCCTGTAATCAAAAGAGAATTTTGAAAATCCTCCCAAAATAGACATAACCCTGAAATATAATAATTTTAATAAAATGGGAGACACAATTCAGTTTTCCATAGATAAATACTTCTTTAAAATAGCTCTGGAATGATATCATAAACTGGTGACCTGTGATCCAAAATTCAGCTTGCAGACATGCATTTGCTTTGTGTGCAGTGTTCTGTGCCCTCCAGTTCATGACAGGCCCCTCTGCTTCATACTGTTGTGTCTAGGGCTGCTCTGCACATTGACCTTACCTGCTGTGTAGCACCACTGGGTGTCCCAACTCCACACAGTTATTAATCCCAGCCGCCCACTAACATGGAACGCAGCATTGAGTGAATGGGGCCTTGTAGTTGTGCAATTGCAATAGGCTGTTTGGCTCCTGAAGGCATTTAAGTGGGTGACCTTTAAGTTAGTAAATAACATATAACTATTTAAAAAAAATTTTTTAAATCAAGTCTTACCATTGCCTGGTAAATAATGTATCTTTGTTGTTAGCTGGGCTGGAGAAACCACTAGAAATGAACAAGAAGATTCCGACCAGATGTAAATAGACTCAAAACAAATAAATAAAAAAAGGACAAATATAAAACTTGAGAAAACAAGGGGCACCTGGGTGGCTCAGTCGGTTAAGCACCCGACTTCGGCTCAGGTCATCATCTCACCGTTCATGAGTTTGAGCCCCGCATCAGGCTCTGTGCCGACAGCTCAGAGGCCAGAGCCTGCTTTGGATTCTGTCTCCCTCTCTCTCTGCCCCTCCCCAACTAGTGCTCTGTCTCTCAGAAATAAACATTAAAAATAAAAAAATTTAAAAATTTTTGACAAAAGTCTTATTCAGGAATGAAGTTTTTAGTTTTGATCTTCATTACTGACTGGCTTGATTTTCTTATTTCTACTTTAGGCTCTTTCTTGCCCTGGAGACTCAATGATTTTATGTCTGGAGGTTGATAAGTCACAAGATATCTGGAATTAGGTGGTAAGTCTTTTTCTTCCTTTAGTGTGAACTTATAAGACCTCAGCAGTTTGTATTTTAAAGCAATCAAAATTAAATGGAGTCTTGCATAATTGGCTCTCTCTTTCTAATGTTTCCATAAAAACAAAATACTATAGACAACCCCTGAAAATGTAGAGACCTGTTTCTTCCTGAAAGTAAACAGAATGAAAATTATGTTAGGAACACTCTCCTTACTTTGATACACACACACACACACACACACACACACACACACACACAAATAGATGGATACATTATACATATAACATATATATAATGTACATATGTATACATTATGTATATAATGTGTATATGTATATAATATATATATAATGTATGTATCTATCTATATGTGCACAAAGCCAAAAGTGATGAAATACACACACACACACACACACACACACACACACAAATAGATGGATACATTATATATACAACATATATTTAATGTACATATGTATACATTATGTATATAATGTGTATATGTATATAATATATATATAATGTATGTATCTATCTATATGTGCACAAAGCCAAAAGTGATGAAATACACACACACACACACACACACACACACACACACAAATAGATGGATACATTATATATATAACATATCTATAATGTATATGTATATACACATTATGTATATAATGTGTATGTGTGTGTGTGTGTGTATATATATATATAATATATATAATGTATGTATCTATATGTGCACAAAGCCAAAAGTGATGAAATACACACACACACACACACACAAATAGATGGATACATTATATATATAACATATCTATAATGTATATGTATATACACATTATGTATATAATGTGTGTGTGTGTGTGTATATATATATATATATATATATATATATATATATATAATATATATAATGTATGTATCTATATGTGCACAAAGCCAAAAGTGATGAAATACACACACACACACACACAAACATATGACAAATATCACTTTTGGCTTTGTGCACATACTATAGAGCGATCAGAAATTTGGAGAATAATTGGAGTAATTACTCTTCTTAAAGATGAAATGCCAATAGGGGCACCTGGGTGGTTCAGTTGGTTAAGTGTCCGACTTTGGCTCAGATCATGATCTCACGATTTGTTGAGTTCAAGCCTCACGTCCAGCTCTGTGCTGACAGCTCAGAGCCTGGAACCTGCTTCAGATTCTGTGTCTCCCTTTCTCTCTGCCCCTCCCTGGCTCACTCTCTCTCTCTCTCTCAAAAATAAAATAAACATTAAAATTTTTTTTTAAAAAGATGAAATGCCAATAGAAAACTTTTGAATAGCTTGAGCTTAGAGCACAAAATGATGATGGATCATTATTATTGTGTGAACTCCCTTCGAAATCTCTCTAAAAATAAAAGGGATCAGAGATAAGACCAGTGAAGCCTCAGAACTTTTATTAAATCGCCCATCTTTTCATTTTTATATCTTAAGAGTAGTCAGCTCTTTTGCTGTTAGCACAAAATGACCCATATGATATGTGCAATGGATTTTCTTAACCTTTTATTATAAGAAATATCTATCCTTGCTTTTCACCTTCTGGGGGCTTTTGGTCCTAGAACTTCTAGAAAACCAGAAAGAAATGCCTGAAGGAACAATGGAAGCTGACTTGGAAGATCTGGCCATGGTTTGGGTGATAGGCTCTGACACTGAGTTCAGGATTTTTATTGTGATGGGAGATACTATTTTTAGAATCAAACATGCTACTTTATGGAAACATACAGTGTCTTTCTTCTAAAGTGCTGGCACTTTGATTGGGCCAGAACAGCATTCACGGGAGGGGCCTGGGGAACACGGCTGACAGGAAAAATCGGTAGACACGGCTCCCAGCAGAAGTGGGCTTCCGGGAGCTAGTTGAAGATTAAGATAGAAGGTATCAGGGTAGGAGATTATTCTGAACGTAGGAAGGCAGCCCGAAGTAAGGCACAGAGTGCAGACCTGGGGAGCCCAAAAGAAGTTGCTGCTGGGAAATAAAAATGACAGAGGAAGGTCAGGTGTAACAATGTATAAAATAAATAAAGAGCAAGGGGAAAATGGGGAAGAATTTAAAGAGACTTACACTTGGAGGAGAGGGCCAAACAGAATTAAATGACCTGGGAAAATAACTGACATATCCTAATGGAACGGCTACTGCGTGATGTGTCATGTCTGTATTTTCTAGAATTTTCTTCTGTCAAAATAACTCAGAAGTCTTTACTGCAGGTGGAGTGACTGGGCCAGAGGGCATTAAGGTTGTCTTCTACGGTACAAATTCTACATTATAAAGACTAGGAGGAGGATTCTTGTGGAAATGACTAGAATGTGAAAATAAACCCAATTAATTTATGGCTTAAATATCTGGAATACATACAAGGGAGCAAAAAATTATTTATAAACTTACCAAAGTAATAATATTTTCAAAAGTAATTGTTACTAGTACCTGAGAAAGGCCAAGAAGAGGCTAACAATAAAACAAGGGAAGAGAAAGTGTGATTTTAAGTCTAATTGGTACATTTATGATTTGGCTGTTAGGAGAGAAATTGATAAAACTCAATCATCTGTCTATAACAGAAATAATAATGCAAATAGGACTTAATTGGCTTCATTTAAAGGGTTCAAATGGACACAGCATAATTGTGGAACACTTTCTGAAGTGAACAAATTTACCACAATTTCATACATAAAGCAGAAGAATTTAAAACTAATGAAGATGTGCCTTATAAAGCCGCCAGATCACAGTATTCCATTTGCTTATTGTAATTGCTAGAAATACTACTACCTGTCTAAAAACAGTGGATGGGGCTAGAAGATATAAGGAGCCAACAGGTGGCATTTTAACTGCATAATGTCCACTTGAAAACGTAAGACCACCTGTATTTGCAATGTGTTGAAACAACTCTGTATTATATCTGCAAAGCCCTTGGCATTGTGTAGAATTTTTCCTTTCCCCTTAATTTTAGGAATGTTTCCAGCAAAGTTTCAGGTTAAAGAGATAGAATTTAATACCAAAAATTTCAAATGAAAGCTTTGCATTTAAGCTGATAAATATTTAATGTCTTGATGCTATTCACATTGATAGATTGAAAGGTGGGAGAAAACATCCACTCGATACTTCCGAACAAAACAGAAAAGTTTAATGACAGCACCGACCAGAAAACATTTGAAGTTTTCAACATCATTGACTTTTAGGTGAATAAATATTTTTAAATTAATACCAATAATTATTGGCCTCTCTTCTAAACAGTTTTTTCATTAAATTGTGACCTTTTGTCCCGAAGGGACTGTGGGCTCCATGATGTTCACTGGAAACCCTATTGAAAAGTCAAACATTTTGTCTCCCCAGTATCTCCAAGACAACTCTGGCCATGTCCAGAGCTGACACATGCCCTTCTCTTAAGTCCTTGACTTCTTCTGCCCCTGCCATCCAAAGCTGGAAGCTATCCAGCTAGTACTTCAGACAACCAGCGACGAAACCACCTTGGAGAGAATAAAAGATGAAGTCAGCTTGAATCCTGGAAGAGTATCAGAGCAGAAAGGCAAAGACTGATGAGGAAGAATGAAGTGCAGTAATTAGTGAGTTTCCTGTCCCGCTAATCCCTGCCCTTTCCACACTGTGTAAAGATGTGGCTCGTGTCCCTATACTCGCTCCCCTTGTCTTCCTTGCGCTTACCTCCACTGGTCACTATATATACATCTGTCTTTTCCTGCACAAGACTTATCTTGTTCAGTGCCCTATTGGACAGCCTAAAGCATTGCCTGGCAATTAGTACGTACTCAATAAATTTTTTTTTGATAGACAAATGAGTGAATGAATTAGACAGCAGATATCAGATCTTGGCGTGGAATAAAGGCATCCATGCTTTTAGGTTAGCGTCTTAAATATCTCCTCGGGGAGAAGATTAAAACCTTGTTTCAAATATACAGAGCCTCTGTATTTGATGACAACGAATTTTAACCAGACTTATTGTGGTGCTAATTTCACAATATCTAAATACCTTGAATCATTATGTTGTATACCTGACACTAATATAATGTGATATGTCATTTATGTCATTTTTTAAATGTTAAGTTAAAAGAATAAAGTAAAATTTGGCAAAAAAAAAATACACAGCATCCCTTTTTTCTGCCTGGCAAAGTATCTCATAGTATTATATACTATTAAATAATACATGTTCAAACATATTAATGTGTTTGAGTGAATTTATTGAAGATGAAGAAATGAAAGGAGGAATAAAAGGTGCTCAGGAGGGATACCAGAAGAAAGGAAAATGATGATGTATATAAAGCTGAGGGAACCAGGGCTGGGGGAGAACTGAGGAGAGGAGCAGGTAGCAGGGATTGTGATACATTGCTCCCTCCAGGTGGGTTAGGCTGAGACTGTCCCAGGTAGCAAATATTTAGCACATCTTCAAATAAAAGTATTTATTTATTTATTTATCTATTTATTTACTTAACATATTTTTAAGTTTATTTATTTTAAGAGAGACAGAGATCGTAAGGGAGGGGCAGAGAGAGGGAGAGAGAGAGAGAACCTCAAGCAGGCTCTGCACCGTCAGTGCAGGGGTTGACCCCATGAACTGTGAGATCATGAGCTGAGCCCAAACCAAGAGTCGGACGCTTAACCGACTGAGCCACCCAGGTGCCCCTCAAAGCAAAATTTTAAACTGTGTGTGTGGTGTCTATTTAGAAGCTAGGATGACTCATGGCGAAAGGACCGAGAAGCAGGTATGCCCTTGGTGGCAGCCTTCAGGTGTCCTCTACTGCCCAGCTTGGGCCCTAGACTTGTATCCCCACAAAACATGGGCTCTGGAGACCCACCCACATGTGGAGGCAGCTTAGCCAGGCCACTTGGTCTTCTTACCTCCTCCTCATGTCTCCGTATCTCTCATCCCAAGTAGCTTGTCAAAACATCCGCCAACCAATACTCTGTCCATCTCATCATCCCTCCAGAGATGTTTAAGGTCCACTCTCAGTTGCATTACCAAGCCGCTGCCTGGCTTCCATCCATCCTCACTCTTGAACCTAGCATTGCCTTTGGTGAAGAGTTCGCTGGAAAATGAGTTAACTACAAATATTTAGGGGTAGATTCCAGGAACATTAGTAAAAAATGTTACTAAGTGTGGTTATATGCAAGGTAATAAATAGTTGACACAAAAGGAAATCGTATCATTAGACCCTAACCATGTATCACTCATTGGGCTTAGCACCTGACACATTATTATCTCAGTTCACCCTCATAGCCACCTGATGTAGGAACAGATATCCATGTTATACAGGAGGCAGCTGAGGTTTAGAGAGGATAAAGAACTTTCTCAAAATTATAGTGCTGCTTAGTGAAGGAGTCAAGCCTTAAACTGAGATCCATGCTGTACCCACTGCCTAGCCTGCCACAGTGGGAATTTATTCTCAGCTAGAGGAAGCATTGATATGGATGGACATCAAAGAAGTAAGCGTATCATTGAGGAATCAGTACAGGCTGGTGCTATTAATTACAGAAATGGGGTAAAGAATTGCATGACAGGGACGTATCTCTGTCTCGTTTCTGCCAGTAGTTTCCATGCTACACCCTAGAATTATTGAAATGTTTTCAAATATTAGTGCCTATTATGAACCAGGTGTCATATCTGAACTTGGGACACAGTGGTGAAGAAAACAGAGCTGCTGGGATTATTCATACAACCTCAGCCTTGTTACCCTTTTGGGAAACAGAGCTCTTCATGTGGTCCTACAAACCCAACCTTACCACCCTCTTGGCCTTATGAACACACCCCAATCTATCCCTCTCCCCTATGCAACCTGCCTTTCTTTCTTCTTTCCTCTGACACCCAACTGGCTCCTGCCACTCACTAAGGCAGCTTACTCGCCATGTGGTCCTATGGGAAGGGTCTCAGCAGGGCCACATAATCAATTCATAAGTTCTAGATGCTTTTGCCTTTGTGGGCCCTTTGCTTCATTAAAAATAAAAGTAAAAACTGTATTTTATGGCTGCCATAGTATCTAGACGAATGTAATAATACTATATATTAAAACGTTTTCTTTGACTAGAAGTTCATTTTTTTTTCTTATGCTTCTAAAGTAAATGAAAACATTCTCATACGCCCTTGAAACTACTGCAGTCCTTGGTCCTGTGCCCAGTGTACCTAATGCATATCTTGAGTGTGGGTCTAAGCACCATTTGCTAAAAAGCTATTGCTTACCTATTGCTGACCAGGATGTCAGACAAAATCAGGCAAGAAATATCCTCTTTGGTTTATTGTGGTCTGACTGGGAGTGACTTCTCTGGGAGTTTAAGACTTGCCCTTTTGCTTTGATGCTATAATCATCCCTCAGTTGTCACTTGGTAATTGCCTAATTATATTATTTGGTGATAAGTGAAGTTTTTCAGCCAAAAATCCTTCCGAACAGCTGTGATTGGATTCGCTTTTGATATTTTATTTAATGTACAATTGCATTTATAAAATCATAATTAATCTAATTTATTTAATGACCCCCCCCAACACAGGCTGTAGAACATTTTCCAAGGGTGTTTTAATTACACATGAATCAACACCATGATTTTAGGAGAGCTTGAGTGAACTGAACACACATAATTCTCACCATTGGTGAATTTTCCCCCACAGTAAAAAGGTTCTTAATGAATATAAAATGCTTTTCCAAAAGGTTGAATTCTCTTAGTAATTTAGAGATGTATCTTTTTCTTTTAAAGTTTTGGAATCTCGTACCTGACCTTTTCTATTCTGCACCCAGGATAAATATATTTTCTTTGGATAAAGTTAATGATGTTATAACTGATCCTGAACAAAAGGTTAAGTTCTTATAAGAACCGCAATTGAATTTTTGGTTTATCTGTTAAAAGTGGTTTCCTCTGCATTTTTGTTTTTCCTCTAAATGTAGGTGTATCTCTTAATTAGCTTTACTTTAGAGCGAATTTGTGTCATTTCTTGCTTTTAGGGAGACCATGCTGGTGACATTTGGAAGAACCTGGCTGGGGAAGAATGAAGCTCAATTATTTTTGTCTACTTTGCTAACAATTCAGAGTTCTGAAAAGTCTGGATTGCACTATGAGAAGTTTGTGTGCTTAGTGAAATGTTGTCCAATTGGCCAATCCACTTGGTCTTGGGAAATGTCCTAGAAGCTTGGCAAGAAAATGTTCTCAAGAGAGCACAAATGCTGCCAATTTCCAATTGGCCAAGACACATTACAAGGACAACCTTCTCTCCGAGCAACCTGGCATTTCCACTCCAATTGGAATCTGCAACACAAAGATGCACGCGGGGGAAAGACTAAGTAAACAAACCTTTCAGATTTCCGCTCCAGGTGAGTCTTTCATTCTGGTCTATCTGGTGAATCTTTCATTTTACATCTGGTCAGCTCCAATCTTCTTTTGATCACTGACCATTGCAAATATGAGGGAACAGTGGGTGCCTATTACAGGTTAGTTTTAGACGTGAGAAACAGCCAAGGTGAATGCAGGAAGAGTGAACGGATCTATTTTTACACATACACACAAGACATTGAACCTGCCTGAACAGTCCAAATTGTTGCTAATAAAATTTTAGATTTGCTATGTGAGAAAACCTGCCTGTCATATTGGCCCTTGCTCAAGTAGCTCCCAAGCCCCCGGTGCCTGTGTGGAAAATGATGACAGCTGTGCTCTTTGCCTGGCTGCTTCCATTTATGAAAACATGGGGGTAAATGGCAGCCACCCCCACAGGCCCATTTACTGTGAATCTTCTTTTGTAGCCACAGCCAAGAGTAAAGGGCCCCAACAGAATTGAATAACATTCAGGCCCTACCTCAAATAGGTTTAATTTGCTTTTTTACAAAAAAAGACCTTAGGAAACTGGAAAAAAAAAAAAAAGATATTTACCTATTTGGAATTTCTGAAAAAATTTTTTTCTTATAAAACAGCACTCATTTTATGCTATTTTAACCAACCACTTGTGACAGTTTAGGTAAGCAAGACAAAAATATCCGATTATGCCAAATAAAATTTTCCTCCTACAGTTTATTTTTGGGTGTGGCTGAGGAGGGATTAGAAGGCTTGGAAGCCTACACATGTCCCTTGGCAAATCTGGCCTTATTCTGCCTGTAAGCACTGTCAATGATGTCACCTCTGCAAACAGAGCCTAGTAGCCGATTAGTTGAGATGGTTCCTTGAGTGGATTTATTTTTTCTTGTCTCTAAGAATTCCAGTTTCCTTCATTGCCACACCTCTCAGTCCTGTGCTTCTGGGATTGTGATCATGCCCTGTAGCTCTATCTGCCTGACCATCAGAGCAGCGCAGTGTGGTCCCTGCCCTGCCTTGTGCAGACAGCCCAGAAGGGGAGCTGAGGGCACCTAGGAGCAAGCCCAGCCCCATCCCCTGTGTACTCCTCTTGACCCATGCTCCTGGAACCCGAAAGCCATTCTCAGAAAACCTCCTCCACACTAGCCTCTTTTATTTCTATTATAGCCACATTACTGTAAATCCCTTGGCCACCATAGAAATCCCAGTCTAGAAGGGCTTTAGCTGGTGAAGGTCTCTATCAGATGACTGGCAATCAGTAGAGATTTTGTCTTTCGCTCCTGTTTGGTGTCATCGTTCTGTACCAGAGATGTGATTCCATCCTCTGTATGGAATGCCTGGGGCAAAGCTCTCCTCACACATTAGTTATAAATGATGAGTAAATGAGTGGAAGGATAATCCCAAGGGACACACACCTATCAGCTTTCATGTCTTCGATGAATGCTGGGAGACCTTCCCAGATTGTTCCACAGGTTTTCATTCCAGTGTTTTAGCACTCGATTTGCTATCAATACATATTTTTCACCCCTCTTTGGTGCCAGGCATTGTTAAAAGTCCGATAATTCAGTGTCTTGGGCACCAGCCATCAAGTTGAAGGGATGTCAACTCAGCAGACAATCTAAAGCAGGTGGAAGGTGCTTTGACAGGGACATGCACAGGTGTGGCGGGAGTCTGGAAGGAGCACCCAACCCCGACTAAAGGAGTTAGGGAAGTCTGCCTGGAAGAGATGCCACCTCAAATTAAAAAAAATAGTTGGCATTAGTGTAGTAAAGAAGAGGTAGGAGAAGGAAGAGAAAGATTGACTTTTTGAAGGCATGCAGGCCTAAAGCTTACTGAATTAAAAGTAAATTCACAAGTTCTTTATTGTATCCAAATCACGTCTGCTGTCTTCTTATAGTCCATTTCCTTTTGTTGGACTAGCTTTGCAGGTGGGAGGCTCATCATCCAGCATTTCCCACATAGTCATCTTCACATTTTTTGTGATAAATTCTGTATCCTCTATCTTAAGAGGGAGGTGGGGGACAGTGGCGTTTGCTCAGAAAACAACAACAACAACAACAACAATGTTGTGAGAGAACTTAAAAGTTGGGACATGAAATAAATTTCTGAAGGAGCTGGTGTTGTTCTGCCTGAAGAAATACAACTCAAAGGGCTCCAAATTTTTGAAGGATTATAGTTTAGAAGATGGATTCATCCAGCCTTGACAATTCTTCATGGCGCCACTGGGTTTCCTGTCAGATATCAAGAATTAACCCAACCCCATGACTGTGGTGCCAACAGCAGTCATTACTATATATGCAGTGCTCTGGATGAACTTTCCTCACTATTCTGAGGTTGGACATTGTCAGGGTGCTGCTGAGGGTTCAACTGAGACCAGTGGGTAAAAGACAGGGATTCAACTTTAGAAACGGTCAGAGGTGCTCAATGATGGAATAAGTTGCTCCTAGATGTGGAAGTCTCCTAACAGGAGAAGTTTTCAGAGGCATGTTTTGAGGAAAATGTCAAACTACCAAGTCTCCTGAAGGCTCTACCCTCCCACACCCAGCCGTATGGTGAAAGAGGCAAAAGAGAAGCTGTCTCTGAGAAGCAGCAAAGTCAGAGATCAGGTCAGGGATGAGGGGGGTGTTCTTTGCATCACAAGGGCTTTGAGCTCCACAGGGGAAGATGCTCCAAGGAAGGCTGGACCCCACACAAGGTGCTTCCAGTCCTACCACAGTATTCATGTAGGGCAGATAAGAGCATCAGTCCTGCAGGGACTACTAGTGGCTTGGAAATTTGGGATCTTAGGGGCAAACGTGACAAGCTAGAGAGTGGTGGCTTCCACCCCTGAAGCCTCCCGAATTCTAAAGTGTCTCTGAGAGAGGAGAGGGACTTCAGTAATGGTGACATAGACTTGCATCTGCTCACATCACTCTAGACAGGCGCTCTCTGGGTGTCCATTTCTCACAATTTGTAAAGGTCTCTCTGGACACTTGCCTGCGGAACTATTTGCCACACAGAAACAACAGAACTCTATTTTAGCCAACCTTGGGTTTACTTAGATCCACTCCCACCACCCAGGTTTTGGGTATTCTGCCCCCAAACCTGACAAATCCGATGAATACTTACTTGACGGGTCACAGCCAACAACTCCGAGTTAATAGGGTACCACCAACCTGTGAGGAGGGGCTGGTCCTGTTCTGCAGTATCTGGGATACGAAGGGCCTTTGTTGTGCTTAAAAAAAAAAAAAAAAGAATAGGTTTTCTTATCAGTTTCTAAAGGTTGCTTTGGCAAGCAACTAGGGAGTAGGCTTGTAATATTTCTTACATACTATGCTCGAAATCGCTAATGCAAAATCAATTATCCCACCATCATTTTAGACACTGTGTGAAAAGTACAAGAGTTATACTAATGATTCAGAGAATACAATTTGCCCCCATGGAGGTTGTGCTGCTTTATCACCAATAGTCCCCACCCTGTGCTTAACCTTGAACGATTTTCCTTTTCCAGCCAGTTGCCTGGTACCATGATGTCACCTACTACTGTTTAGTTTCCATCCACCAGGTCTACACTAGTGAATGCTCCAGGACCAGTAAAGTCACTTGTTTGCCAGCAGCAGCAGTTATTTTTGCATTGACCAAGCTGGTACTTTGCTCATCATCAAACCCAGTCCAAGGTAAGCCTTAGAAAAGGTCCAGGTGTTGTCCATCATTGCAAGACACAAAGACTATTTCCCAAGGCCAGGTGTTTTTCCAGAGCTAATCAGACTGCTGTTACAGAAAAGTCCTAGGACAATGTCACAGTGAGGAAAATGTCCTCGATAAGCACTGAGAATTAAAACTTGGTTGCACTTTTTTTCCCCAAAAGGTAGTACAGCACAAAATGACTGCTAGCCTTCAGGGCTTTTACTAATGTTATTTATTATGGTGGCTAACATATATTGAGGACTTTCTATGTGCCAGGCTCTGTGATATGGAATTTGTTGGGTCATGTTATTAAATCCTCATCACCTGATGAGGCATCAATAATATTTTCCCCATTATACGAATGTGACACAGAGTGCTTAAGAAATTCGCCAGAGTCATAAAGTCAGTTCACTTTGGAAAGGGTGGAGGAAAGGTCAGAAAAGATTTGGTGGGCTCTGACTTCCAGCATCACTTAACTGTCTCCAGTTTTGGACCAAGTGCAAGACAACCTGTACTTGAATCCTGGTTCCACAGCTCACTTAGACTGTCTCAACTCAGCTTCTTTGTTGACCGAATAAATCTAATGACAGTATCAACAGCAAAGGGTTGCAAAGATTAAAGGGGCAATAATAATATTAATTAACACTTATAGATGCTTATCATGTGCCAGGCACTGTTAATAAGTTCGTCGAACATGTCTGCTTATTTATTTCTGACCACAAATCTGTGAAGTTGATATAATACTATCTGCTTTCAGAGATGGGGACATTGACACACACAGAAGTTAAGTTACTTTCCCAAGGTTGCATAAAAAGTCAATGGTAGAGCTGGGATAGGAGCCCAGGCAGTCTGTGCTTGGAACCACCACACTCTGTTACCTTCCATAACGTAGCCAGAGCCCTTAGCACAGTGCCCACCCACCACATGGTAACTGATCAATAAACGTTCATCATTTAAGAACATAATTCTGTGCCAGATGCTATGATAGCACTTTATGTAAGTTATTTCAAATAATTCTCATGACCATCTAATAAGGTAGAAATGAACCCACTTTTGCATATTTGGACACTAAGTTGCATATGAAGTACTTTGCCCAAGATTACATCTCTTTCTAATATCACATGAGGGTGACTCCAGTGGGAAAAAGACCTTTTGTGTCTTGAGTCACAAAATACATGGTTTTGACCAAAGCCAAGTAGCCAGACCATTGCTACTGGCTTTAGGAATAACAACCAGAGAGTAACATATTTTTATGCAAGCCTTTTACTTACATTTTTTGTATCTCTCAAATGGCTCCCACATAAACTTTTTGAAGCTTACTTAGGTTTGGCTTCTGGAGTCATGAAACTGATCATGGTTTACTACAGTGTGTTTTTTTTTTCTTTCTCCCCTCTGCTCTGACATACAAAGTCTCCACATTTAGTGAAGCTTTGGCACTGCACGATCCATTTCACATTCTAGGGCTCTGCTGCTCCTCACTTTGGGGTGATATATCAGACAATCAGTCACAGCAAGACGCTAAATGCCAGATGTTGCTTTGTCAGCTAGGATCATCCTTTGAACATCTGTCTCCAGTCCTGAGAGGGGAAATGCCCTAATGTGCCGAAAACATAGCTATTTATAAGGAAGAGTCTAGCTGCTAAGTAGGCATCAGGAATGATCTGAAGAAGTAAAGTTACTGGAAAGGAAACTGGTCACATTCTGTAAACTCTGATATTCTCAGTGGGTGAGGATTGTAGGGATATTGGCATACTCTAGGGAAGAACTTATTCAGGACCCTTTTCTTGCCTTCTTTCAATCCCAGTGGCTATGTGGTCTTCCTAGGAACTTTGTGTGTGTGTGTTTAATTTTTTAAATTTCTACAAATTTTTAAACATTCACTTATTTATTCTGAGAGAGAGAGAGAAAGAGAGAGAAAATGGGGGAGGGGCAGAGAGACAGGGAGAGAGAGAGAGAATCCCAAGTAGGCTCCACATAAACCCAATGTGGGGCTCGGTCCCATGAACTGTGAGATCACGACCTGAGTGGAAATCAAGACTGGGACACTTAACCCACTGAGCTACCCATGCGCCCGGGACCTTCTTTGTTTTTGATTAATCAAGTAAAGGAATGTTTAGAGAAGGCTCATATTTAGGGAAGCCACTGTGCTATCTATGTATTGGAGAAGCTGTTATTATAAGCTCTTTGCCCTTTCAGAATTACTGTTAAACACAATTTGGTCAGTGTGTCTTTGTAGAATTAAAACTATTTCGATTCACTTGTTTATCCATTCATTTAAAAGTTTGGTTCTGAATACCTAGTATATCTTTAAAATTAATTAGAACCATGACAATACTAAAATAATTGTTTGGTTTTTAAACATTTTTTTTAGCTTTGTCTTTAGTAAAACAAGTTTAGGGGTTAACCAGGAAAATTTTTATCTTGTATTAGTTTCCTACTGCTGCTATAACAAATTGCCATACACATAATGGCTTAAAACAGCAAGAATTTATAATCTTACTTTTCTGGAGGGCAGTCCAAAATGATTTTCACCAAGGTGCTAGCCAGGCTATGAAATCTTTATAGACTCCTCCCCCCACCTTTTTATAAGTTTTTTTTTTAAAGTTTTTTTGTTTGTTTGTTTGAGAGAGAGAGTGCATGCACGAGCAGGAGAAGGGCAGAGGGACAGACAGAAAGGATCTCACGCAGGCTCCATGCTCAGCGTGGAGCCTAACACAGTGCTCGATCCCGTGACTCTGGGATCATGACCTGAGCTGAAATCAAGAGTCAGACGTTCAACCAAATGAGCTACCCAGGTGCCCCCAAACCTTCATAGGCTCTAGATGGCAGTCTGTTTCTTTGTCTTTTTCAGCTTCGAGGGACCTGCTGCATCCCTTGGTTTATGGTCTTTTCCTCTATCTTTCAAGCTGGTACCATATCATCTTAAAATCTCTGACAAATCTCTTTTTGACTCTGGCCCTCTGCTTCCATTGTCATACATCTCCTTCCTTTTATGACTCAGATTCTCCTCTCATATCTCACATCTCAAAATATCCCCCTCATAATGGCCCTTAGGACACTTGTAATGACACTGAGCTCACCCAGATAATCTAAGATAATCTTCCCACCTCAAGAATCTTAATCACATTTGCAAAGTAACTTTTACCACGTGTACTAGTTTCTTTAGGCTGCTCTAAAAAAGTAACACAAACTTGGTGGCTTAAAACAGCAGAAACTTATTGTTCTAGATGCTAGAAATTCCAAATCAAAGGGTCAACAAGGCCATGCTCCTCCTGAGACTCTCCATAGAAGTCGTCCTTGCCTCTTCCTAGCTCTTGGAGGTGGCTATAACTCTTGGCATTCCTTGGTTTGTGGCTACATCACTCCATTGTCTGCTATTCTGGTCACATGGTTCTCCCTGTGTTTGTCTTCTCCTGGCATTTTCTTCTTCTTATGTAGACACTAGTCATATCAGATTAGGGCGCACTCTAATGACCTAATCTTAATTTGGTTACATCTGCAAAGATCCTATTTCCAAATTCGGTCATGTTCATAGGCACAGGGGTGTTAGGACATCAACATGTCTTTTTTGGAGGATGCAATTTAACCCATAATACCATGTAAGATAATCATATGCCCTATATCCCTAGGTTACAGATAATAAAATTAAGAACCTCCGAGCATAAAGGGCTTGCTTGGGTTCCCAGTGAGGGTCTGAGCTGAGTCTAAAATCCAGATCTGTGGACCTTCTGGACTATGCAACTTCTTCCTGGGTAGGTAAATGCTTACTCTAGCGTCACGTTAGAGTCCTTGGAACAGAAATTGTATTCAAATCATTGACAAGGACAAAGATTTAGAAGTTTTGATGGCTATTTTTAGGGAATGTAATGGTCTGGCTTTATGGCCTTGAGGAAATCACCTTTTAAATTTGACCTTAGTTAGTTAAACTTTGAAACCGGATTATCATACAAATTTAAAATAAAATTGACTGGTGACTAATTAAAGGATCCTAACGAACCCAATGAGCAGGGAGAGCCACAGAATGAGGGAGCAGTACTTTATGTTAAAAGCCTGCAGGCAGGGCATAGGCATGGGTGTGGGATCAAACACACGAGCAGGACAAAGTTCTTGCCGGCTGGTCCCTGAACCCTTCCTCTGCATGTCAAAACACTTAGAAGCTACCTTCTTGCTTTCAGTGATAGCGTTTAAAATCTAAAGCCCATATTCCTTCTTTAGCACCAATTATTAAAAAGAAAAAAATAGAACATTTCAGCTATTTTAGCCCTTCCTGAATTTCCTCCACTTTTCATTTGTTCTTAAAACTCTCAAGACTCTAAGATGAAAATTTTTCCTTTAATTAATAAAGACGGTAGGAAATACTTCACACGCCCCATTGTCAAACCCATGGTTTAAACTTGGAAAAATGAAAAAAGTGAGAGTTGGAATCTCCCCAAACCCCAATTAGGTCAAGTGGAGCTACATTTTAGAGAAAGAATGAGGAAAGCCTCCCTCGCGGATCTGTATCTCTAAATAGGCTGGGGATTTGCCAACGCTCTGGGTTAATCATGATGAGAAGGGAAACGGCTGGCTTTGCTGTCACTTAATACACAGGGAGCAGGAAGAGTCTGGAAATGTGAACTTGATCTTTTCCTCTTGGTATGTCATGTATATGTGATATAAGGGGCACACTTTTACAGAGGAGCCCACGGTTTCTTTTGAAAATGTTCTCTGTGCAAAGTGGGAGATAATATTGGACAGATCCATGCACGGAGACCCTGATGAGCAGGTGCACTCCCACCCAGCTCTGCCCTCCCCACTCCACTTCCTGGTGACTTGGGGAATCAGTTGGCCTCTCTTGCCATTAGATCCCATACCTATAAATAAAGGATCGGATAAATCTTAAAGGATTCTATAATTCTATATGACGTTCAAAGAATAATCTCTTCATCATTATCTCTTCATTATTACCAAAGACATGTGTGGAAAGCATCACCTCCTCACACAGTGGTTCACTGTAGATTTGCACGGCCTCATGGTCCATACTGAGAAATATATTGTATGAGAAATGTTGCAGGAAGGAAGTCCAAATCCTTTGAATGGTATGGTAGGTGGACTCTCCCTTCTAAATGCCTCATGAAAGTAGGGAGCTTGATGATGAGCCTCCTTCAGAATTTCCCAAAGTATTCTCCCTGCAAGATGAATTCCAGAGGACCTATCAGTTATGACGGTATTCTGCTGCAAAGAATAGAAATTACCTTGCTACTCAACGTGTGATTCGCAGACAAGCCTCTGCATCACCTGGGAGGTGGGGAAGGTCCCCACACCACATCTACTGAATCAGAATTTGCATTGAAACAAATCCCCTGGTGATTTGCACACATATTAAAGCCTGAGAAGTACTTCCCTACACTGCCATAAACAGAAAGTGTTTATTTATTCGATGTGGTATGAAGTCCAGGAGTAGGCAGCTCTGGCTTAGAGCAGTATTTCAGTGATGCAGTCGAGGACCTAGGCTTTTGCCATCTTTGTGCTCCAACGTTCTCTAAAATGTAAGGTTTTGCCTTCATTCACTGGCCCTAGAAGCACATGGTGGCTGCTTCCGCTGCTAACTTCTGGACGAGAGGGGGAGGGCAAAGGCAGCCAGGAAAGAATAAAGGTGAGGCCTCCCTTGTTGATTTTGGAAGGGTGCCTGTCTCTAGTGGCT
The DNA here is from genome assembly GCF_028749965.1 of Puma concolor. Classification (NCBI taxonomy): domain Eukaryota; kingdom Metazoa; phylum Chordata; class Mammalia; order Carnivora; family Felidae; genus Puma; species Puma concolor. Next base: position 81,757,262 of record NC_141674.1, read on the forward strand.
CCCCATCTTACCATAGCTATGGAACACTGCCAAGGATAGGCACAAGGCAGGCTGAACTATAAGTATTTAATGTTGTGGCCTCTGTGCTGCAGAAGGCACAGAAGTGGGCTCTGAGTTGCTCTTCGGTGGCCAATCCACCTCATTTACTAGATTTGTTAATATATTTTCATAGAGAAAAACATAACCCATTCAGTTTGGGAAATGAATCTAAATAGGTTTCTTTTATACAGGACTTCTTAAAGTTTTTCATATGCCAAAGTACATTTTTAATCTCCCCGAGGGGAATACAATATGTAGTGTTTTCCATTTATCTGATCACAGAACTTTTCCTAGGAATCGGTTTTCTGCCAAAAAAACACAAATGTCAAAAAAAAAAAAAAAAAAGGAAAGGTAGGTTGATATCATGTGATTCTTTTAAAAGGCTCATCAAACTTTTCCGTAAAGGTCCAGACAGTAAATATTTTTGGCTTTACAAGCCATATTTTCCCTGTCCAGCTACAGAACCTACCATTATAGCATAAAAGCCTTGGACAATACATAAATGGCTGTGGCCCTCTGTGGTCCAGATTTTGCCAATGGGCCATAATTTGTTGACCTCTGTTTTAGAGTTAACTACCACGAAAACAGGATTAAAAGCAATAGAGCCACAATAGCATCTACTAATACTGTAATGGTGCCCTAGATTCTACAAAATATTTTAATATAAATTTATATTTATATTTTTATATTTAATGTAAATATATATGTATATATATAAATTTATATATATAAATATATAAATATGTTATATATATGTATACACACACACTCACACACAGGCACACACAATCTCTTCTGATTCTAACAAACCTGTGAAAGAGATTATCACCATCGTGTGGTTTCCTGAAAAAAATTAGAGGGTCAATTTCCCTAAAACACGGAAGCATTCACCAGGGCTCTTGATGTCGTATTTAGTTAATTGTATAACCGCTATAACGTTTTGAATTTATATATTTTTCCCTCAGTATGATCAGGGAATTTCTTCAATCCAATCTTCATATTTTTTCTTTGAGGGAGTTCAGAATCCATCCCTTTACTCACATGGGCCTTTGAAAGTATTACATGTGCTTTGGATTTACTATCGGGCTCTTAAATTTCCAGACCATAAATGCTTCCCTCACCTCTCGTTCCAACCATACTGGATGTTTAAAGGCAGTTCAGCTCCATTGTTATTATGTGCTACTATTATACTATGTATGTGGGTCTATCACAGTGGTGTCTCTGGTGTTTTAGTGCATTTGCTCATGTGAATGCCTATGTGTTTTCCCTGGAGAAACAATAAGCCACTTGAGGGCCAGGCCTGTGTGTGTTTGTTCTGTTTGCCTCTGTGCCCTCAGCGCTGAGCAGAGAACATGGTAAATGAATGTTGCCGAGTGAAGTGTTCCATGTTAACAGCAGGGGTGGGGTAGTGCGGGTGCAGCTGGAGCTGCTGGGCTGCCCCTGGGGTTTCAGAGCCAATGTCTTCTGCACTCACTGATGCTGTCTTCACCAGTGCAGTCGGCCATCCATTCTGACTCTGCTGGTATTTTCTGTCACGTTGCAGCAATGAGAACAGATCCCAAGGCGACCACAGCAATGTACCTGTGGATTGAGTTCAGGCCATTAAATTGCCATCATGCGACCTATCTAATGTCATTATGGTCCAGTTCCAGCAAAGCAGAGAAATAGAGGGGAAAAAAAATGACACAATTACCAATGGACGTGTTCTCAGACTTTTAAACGAGCCTAAAGGAAGAAGTGTCTGTAATAGATAGAATGGTACCTACCCACACCCACCCACACACGCGCACACACAAACACACCCACACACAGCCGCCCCTTTGGAGGGGAAGTCTGTAAACCATAGGAGGAAGAGAATTACTAAACTAAGGCTTTCGTTTGCTTGTGAGCCCAGTGCACTCCCTCTGGAAACCTCCACAGCCAAGTCTGTTTTCCAGGGGCTTATGGAGGAAATGTTGCAAATTCAAACGGGGGAGTTTTGAAAAGCTGAGGCTCTTAAATCATGCTAGGTATTTACCTGGTGATATAGGTTGCCTTGCATTTTACTTTGAGGTTAAAAGGAGACCAAACAGCATTGCTGAACCATGAAATGGGTTCAATAGCGTATAATAGGGCCCTATGTAATTTTATATTGAACATCCTGCAGCTTGGATTTGCTAACTACAAAGTGACTCTTAGAGATGCTGTTATGGTAGTTTGGGTTTGGAATTTTTCCCCTGAAAAAGTGCATTAGGGACTTTCAGGTAGTTTCTTGCTTTAGCAGGTTTCCCAAGTAACATCTTGCACAGTGCATTGTGAGGCTCTCCTGTCTCTGTGTTCATACGCTTTCTTTCCTTTGTTTTGCTGTTGTTGTATTTGGCTCATTTCTTAGGGAAAGTGTTGTGCAAAATGTCTGCTCCTCTTGGCTTCTTCCGCTTTTCCTATCAGTCTCTCTCTTGTCACCTGGTCTTGCAAACAGGCCTGGGAACTTTGGGCGTCCTTGTGCTTTAATATCATTTTAAAAAATGCTTCCCACCTCCTCTCTAATTAACTGTAATCAGGAAGGCTAGTTGGTGGACACATGGTGTCGTAGCTCTGTGAAATGCTGCCTGATGGCTATAAACACGGCCATATGTTCTCGGTGAAAGATGGCTGTAATCACCAGCAACAGGGACAGCCGATGGAAGACGAAGGCTCAGCTCTTCACTTCCTCCTGCTTTATTCTCAAAACCTGCGAGGCACTTTGCAGATCAGCTTAATATTTTCTCTTAGCCATCACTGCCTCTGCTAAATTTCCTTTATATTTCAGCTTCAGTTCTTTCCTACATATACTGGAGCTTGAAATTGCAGTTATCAAAGGAATATGTTTAGCACCTTCCGGTTTAACATCACAACACTTTAATTAGGATGGCCTCTCTTTAAATCCTGCACTACACACATTACACAGGTTTCTAAAACTAAGTGGTTATCAAGAAAGAGGATAAAACCATCAAAATTTTCACAGTGAATGAACAAGAATTTCTCAGCAAAGTTCAATAGATTTGCCCTGAACTGGTGCAGCTTATAAAACCCTTGAGCCTAATTGCTTTCCTGCATTTTGGCAAGAAAAATAGCTGACTTGCAATGGAGTAGAAAGAGAGGTTTGGAAGAAAGTGTCTTTTAAGAAAAGCTTCCAATGAAAATTTCAATCAATATTTTTAATCCCAGAAGACTAGATAAAATATGATATTATGTTGCTTGCACTAAGAGATTGTGGATAGGGTTGTTCTTCAGTGTCGGAAGGAGAGCGGTTTCAGAAGCAAAGCCGCACAGTATCCCTTCACTCTGCAATGTGGACAGTGAGCTACACACTGGCATTTTAGCAATGCCTTGTGTCTCAGGTCAAAGACGGTGGCCCTTGGATGCCACGTCCTCATTGAACCCGGGTGGACTCCTGGTTTCGTGGCTGGCTGCGAGGCACAAATGTCTGGTTCTCCCGTGGAAGCAAGGGAGAGGAGCCGTGTATGAGACGCATAACGTACTCACGTCTCTCCACTTAGCATCGTTTGGCTGCATATTAAAGTAACCAGACAAAATTGAGTGCAGAGTAGACACAATGATTGCTTTTGAGCCTTCACTTTCCCATTTAGAAATGTTTTAGATTACTAAGTTTGATAATCAAGTTTTTTACCTTTAAGATTGCATATATATGTGTAGGTATAGAGATAGAGATATATCTTGAAAGTTTATTTTATTGCCTCTCGAATGCTTTTGGGGCTTTGTGAAAACAGGGCTCTCACCCCTTACCCTTTTTTGCTTTTTTTCCTTTTACCTTGTATGTACTGCACAGGCTATTAAACTGTGTGCAGGTGATTGATCTCTTTAATAAAAGCAAGTTCTTTAGTAAGCAAAGAGTGATAAAGATAAACAAATGTACTGGTTTGTCCAGTGCTTTGGAGATTATGGTAACACGAGGGCATCAAGAAAGCCTATTAACAGATAAGTTAGATGAAACACATCAATTCTGATCTCAGTAAGTCGGGAAACCATTCCCTTTAAGTTAATTTTATCCATGTTTTCTCTTCATTTGTAATACTTTGTGGGTTTTAACAGGAAATATTTAATAGTGTGAAGTGCAGTCCGTAGATAAACGATGTTGGCAATTTCTCCACCCAACTGCTTGTCAGGCCCTTTAGCAAGGTACACAACGCCCTGCAGTTTATCATCTCGCTTTCTAGATTGTTTTGGAAGATCATTGTGAGGGCTGAGACTCCCCAGAGGACTGTGCTCTAATCCTGTCATATTTTTTAAAATGCTGGAAGGTATAAGGTTACATGGTAAGTTGGTTTTACGTAGGCATTTCTTCAGCCCGTCGCCATGGCACATTCTTTCCATGGTAACCACTGTTTCCATGGCACGTACTGTGAGCTCCTCCCGAGGAGCTGAGGGGTTTATGAAGATGCTCAGCCACCCACAAGTGCGCACACACACTTGCCTTCTTTCTCTCCTATCGGCACAGATTCAGCCCACCATTTATGTGAATTTAGGCACCTTTTCTAGCGAATTCGCGAAATGGAGCAAGGCTGATTTTAAAATAAAACCTGCTTTTCTCTCTAACATGTGAGGAGACGAATAACTGACTTGGCCTTTTCAAATGATGTGAAGATATAACAAAAGACTGGCGTTGTCCTCAATGATATGGAGTAACGGGATACAATCTTGGGAGGCAAAATTTGACAGAAAAGACAGTCATCCCTGGACCAGATTTTCTAAATTTATCTCCATTTTTTAGACCCTGAGCTAAGTCTATACTCAGCATCTTGTTAGACGCTGTAGAGGATAAGAGAAATTTATGTCCACGGGGACTTTGCATTTTCTGCAGGCTTGGGGGAATGAGATTTAGACACATGTAATAATTAGAAAACAATATAGCACTGTAAATAACAACAATACATTTTTCACGTAGGATAACGTCAACATTTTTAGGTTTGGGGACAAACAACATGGCTGTTATTTATTTTTAAATTCCCATCACTTTTATTCTTAGAACTGGGGTAACCAAAACATTTTAGGAAAATACACTGGCTTACGTGGATATAATGGTAAATGACTTTTTTGAGGTGCTGATTAGTTTTCAAGAATACATAACAGTTCTGTTCTCTTGTCACTGACTTCATAATTGGCATCTTATCCTGTCTCAGTATAGGTGGCTGCTTCTGGAATTAACTTCCAAACGCTGGATGGAAGTCAGGTGTGTTTTCATCGGGTCCGTGCAAATCTAGGTAAGATGAATTCTCATCCTATTGACTATTCTTATATTATCCTTTTGTTTTGAAAAGCAGAACATAGCTTTGGGGTTAAACAATTGCATTTGAATTCTGGATCTTTTGCTTAATTACTTGTGTGGCCTTGGCCACATTAACTGACCTCTCTGAACTAGGACAGCAAGATGTTACTGATACAAGGGTGGGTATATATGTTCCTCTTAAGGCAAGTGTGAGGATTAAATGAGATATTGGTATGTTCAATAAATGGCAGCTCATGTGTTCACACTGTTCAACGAATATGCATTAATGTTCCACTGTGTTGCAGGCATTGAGTTGATGTTGTGGATATAACAGGATTGATTTCTGGCCTTTGGGGAGCCAGCACACAGACAATGAAGCAGGAAAACATGGTGACCTATGATCCACCAGAATGGAAGCTCCATGAATGCAGGATGGTGCTTTTTTCTGCTTTTGCTCACTACTGTATCACAAGCCCTTAGGGCATTGCCTGCAAGCAGTAGGTACTCAACAAGTATTTGTTGAAAGGTTGAATATGATGAGAGAAAAGTAGAAAGGTGACCAAACGTGGGATAGAAAGGAATGTTAACCAGAAAGTGACATATAACAACCCCCTAAAGCATAAGTGAGTTAGCCTGGAAAAGTAGGGAGATCATGATTTTTTGCTTTTCACTTGCTTTGTATTTGGGGTCTGTACTGCTTCCTGTGATGTCTCCATAGCTAAATTCTTTTATTTTTATTTAGTTTCTGACAAACTGACATGCAGTAAGTATGGATCTTTATTTAGCATTTGCAATGTCCAAAGTGGAATTCTTTTTTTTAAATTTTTTTTTTCAACGTTTATTTACTTTTGGGACAGAGAGAGACAGAGCATGAACGGGGGAGGGGTAGAGAGAGAGGGAGACACAGAATCGGAAACAGGCTCCAGGCTCTGAGCCATCAGCCCAGAGCCTGACGCGGGGCTCGAACTCACAGACCGCGAGATCGTGACCTGGCTGAAGCCGGACGCTTAACCGACTGCACCACCCAGGCGCCCCCCAAAGTGGAATTCTTAACCGAAGCTACTACTAGCTTCTGACTATTTAGGTCTCCTGAGATCGCTGAGGCCAGGTCCTGCGTGCTTAATTGAATACGTCACTTATGTATGCATTCACGTATTCATTCATTATACACATGTTTGTTCAGCACCCACCATATGCAAGATAGTAGCTATGTACTAAGGTGCCAGCAGAGACTGATCAAGGAATTGACAGTTCCCCAGATTTGAGAGTTTATGGGGGAAATTGATGATAGAAGAATAAGGTTTTGCACCCCCCCCGCCTCAAAAATTATCTCTTAAAGTGAGCCCTACCTGAGTATGGTGCTTGGAAAGTGTTCTTGGTAAAGAAAAGTCTAAGTAGTCATACCCAATTCATTACTTTTTTCAAGGAACATTTATTTATTTCCCAAGTGTGTCTAACACTTTCCATAAAGAGTTTTCTTTTTTCTCGGCAAGAAAAATAAGATAACTGTGTGAAGCAACTAAGGAACAACTGAAGCCTAGAGGCCCCTTGGAGATTCAGAATACAATAGAAATTGTGAATTGACGTGAGTCTAAGATAATGTTATAAAAGTGCTGTTTCTCTAATTGTACCTCAAAGCAGCAGCAGCAGCAGCAGCAGCAACAATGAAGGATGTGGGTGGGTAGAGAGGAAGGGGAAAGGTGTGATACGGAACCTACGAAGGATGAAGGCAGGAATGAACCTGGTATACTATGTTAAGTGAAAGAAGCCAAACACAAAATTCCAAGTAGTTTATAACTCCACTTATATCAAATGTCTGGAGAAGGCAAATCTATAGAGACAGAAGATGGGGCTGCAGATGAGAATGGGATTAACTATAAATGAGCACGATGTATCTTCTTGGGGTGACAGAAGTAGCCTAAGACTAGGTTACGGTGATGGCTGTATGACTTGGTAGACTTACTAGAAATCAGTGAATCACAAACCTAAAGTAGGTGAATTTTATATTACGTAAATTAGGCCTTAAAAATGCTTTTTAAAAAAAATATAGCAGGAAGGGGCACCGGGGTGGCTCAGTCAGTTAAGTATCTGACTTTGGCTCAGGTCATGATTTCATGGGCCAGGAGTTTGAGCCCTACATCAGCTTCTGTGCTGACAGCTCAGAGCCTGGAGTCTGCCTGGATTCTGTGTCTCGCTCTCTCTGTCCCTCTCCCAGCTCGTGCTCAGTCTCTCTTTTTCAAAAAAAAAAAAAAAAAAAAGATTAAAAAACTGAAATAAAAAATATAGCAGGAGGAAATGAGTGTAGGATGAGTAAGGGATGGTAAAGAAATTGACATGGTTGCAGTAGGGGCATCAGAGTCTCAGAGCAGAGACATAAGTTGACCAAAGTCACATAGCTGGTAAGAGATAGATCTTGGTAAGTGGTAGAACCATCTGGTTCTATGATAAGTTTGGATAAGTGAAGTGGTGCCAATTGAGGTACAATATTGGATTAATTGGGAAAAAAGATGGGTTTTTTTTTTTTTTTGAAAAGTTATCTGGGATATTTTTGACTCTTCACTAGAAAAGAGGCATGCCAAGAGTGGCATTTTAGGAAGCTTAATTTAGTGACAAGATTCATAGATGGAATATATTTTAATGAGTGCAATTACCCAGGTGAGATGAACCTAGGTAAGAGCTATAGGAAAGAAAAGGGGGAGGGATATTTGAAAAAAGAAGAGTCTAGTTATGGTGACTGATCCCATAGGATTAATTGCATATGAAAGGGCTTTGTAAACCATCAAGTGTTTAAAAATGTAAATAATGAATCTTTGCTATCGGGCACACTGAAAGCAGTAACAAAATATGCAGAGAAACTCAAGATGTTGGAGAGGAAAGTGATAAGTGTGGGAATAATATCCTTGAGGGCATTATGGGTAAAGAGGGAGATGTTCTTCAAAGAAAGCAGCAGAGGAATTAAAGCAGCATATCATGCACATATAATACTGTGTGTGTAAAGCACCGTGCTGGATACTGCAGATGTTTCTTAATCAGAGGTTTTGGTTGCATTTGACAGAAACCCAATTCAAACTAACAGAAGAAAAGCCGACCATGTATTCTCATAATACTAGGAAGTCCAGGAATTGGATGCTTAAGCAGTGCGAGAATTCTCCCTATTTAAATCTCTCAGCTCTGCTTTCCTCTGTTTTAACTCCATTCTTAGGCTGGCTCTCCCTTTTTTTTTTTTTTTTGCAAAAATAGCCACTAACAGCTCTAGATTTGCATGCTCCTTGTAGTTAGCAATCCCAGAAATTATAAGACGTTTCTGTCGCAGTCATCATCAGATGAGTCACTAGGTAGACTCTGATTGCCCCACTTGGGTTATATCCATGAGCCAACTCCTGTGCTTAAAGGTGTTGCTTCTCTAATTGGCCAGGACAGGGCCTTTTATCGCATCCCATGGAGACAATCAGCTTCATTCAAGCCAAAAGGAGAGTGTGGTTTTATTACTGGAGATGGAAAAAGGACCAGGCAAAACCCCCAAAATGTGCCCACATTGTGTTGGAGTCTCGTAAACTGTCCACAATAGGCTTTGTTCTTTCCATTTTAAAGTTGTGGAGACCAGACCTGGGAAAAATCTAAGAGATTTGCCTGAGGGTGTATAGTTACAAATAAAATTGTAAAGCTGAGATTTGAATTCAGTTCCCTTTGTTCCAAAGCCCAGCCCTTTTGAAGAGAATAGTTGATGTAGAACAGGTATATGTGGAGATGAAAAGGGGCAGGGAGGAGTCTCTCCTCTGACGTATTAAACACAAGTACAAATCAACTTGAATCAGTAGGCAATGTTGAGGAAGGGAGAAGTGGGAAAATCCGGGGGCTGGGAAGAGAGAGTTGTTAGTTTAGCTGTTCGTTGTTAGAGAAGAAGGTTCGGAATACCCACTTCAGAATACAAACCAGAATTTCAGTGACAGGTGGTAGTAGACTTGCCAAGTGGTGGAAAAGCCAAATTGTAGTTGGAGCTGGTTATTTAAGTTATGGGGTTATTTCAGGAAGCACCCTCTCGCCTAGAGACAACACAAAAGTAGAAACAGTGGACATTTTAAATGCCCAAGTCATGGTACTTTTTCACAGGGAAAGCGCCATGGGCTTGGCTCTGTGTTTGACTCTAATCCTGGCAGATGAAATGGCAGGTCAACACTGTGGGAGGCAGCAGTGAGTGTTTTGATGCCAGGCCTAATGCAGGCTGGCTGTAGATACATGCTGGAGGGGGTGGAACTGAAGAGGCTGAGCAGAAGGTGGCTGCTAATAGCAAGAAAGTTTGAATATTTAAGAGAGGTATAAATACTTTGAGTAAGTGACTGGAGTTCAAAGAGCTGCTGAGGAAGGAGAGAGGAAGGAAATGGAAGCAAAGTGAAAGACAACTCATACCCATCTGAGTGAGTTAGGGTAAAACACAGTGAGAGATGTCAGATAATCTAACACAAGCCAGGTTTTTTTCCAGGTAAGGATATAGAAAAGCTTCTGATGGATCGAGGTGTGTTTTGACCTGCTGATCATGTGGGCAACTACAAAGAACATGGACTTTGGAGTCAGCTAGACCTTGGACTGAACTCTGCTCTGTTACTTGCTACTTGAGTAACCATTGGCAAGGTATTGATCGTGAGTTTCCTCATCTACACAATGGAGATAAGTATATAAGTATGTATATGAGAGAGAGAGCCTAACATTCACAGATAGGAAATAAGTGGCAGCTTGTCATAATAATAGCACATTTTAGGATGCTTTGCCCTTAAAAACTTTGTTTTTCTCTGAGGTAAGTAAAGAATAAATGCTGAGTTCTGGTTTGGCTTGAGAAGTCAAAAGCGGACCGATCTCAGGGCACCTGTGTGATTCAGTCCGTTGAGCGGCCAACTCTTGATTTCGGCTCAGGTCATGGGCTGACAGCATGAAGCCTGCTCGGGCTTCTCTCTCTCTCTCCCTCTCTCCCTCTCTCCCTCTCTGTGCCCCTCCCCTGCTCACATCCTCAAACAATGTTAACTAGCCTATTTTATCCCTTCTTCAAATAACCTAAGTTTTATGTCACATATTTTTAACATAAAAATCATCCACATTCCTTTTAAATTGTGGAACGCAGTATTAGATGTGCTGGCAGATCTGCTGGATAGTTTATCTTGGGTCGTCTTGAATTGCCTGGGTCTCCATCTTTGGGTCTAAGCCATCCTTGGCTTTGCTTGTGGGAATGGCTACTGTTGCATACGCAGTTGACTGATTGTGTTCCATGGGTATCCAACCTTTATTTTTTTCCTCCTTGACCTTATGCATATCTGATTCCTATGCTTAAGAAGCATGAGCCGTATCTTCTTGCTCCAAATCTCCTGGTAGGCTACATCCAGTCTGTGTTTTTATAGGGGGACTGATGTAGATACAAAGAGAAAAACAAGTATTGAGATTCATTTATTAATTGTTCATTCACTCACTCAACAAAACTTTATTTGAAACTTTCTATATGCAAAGCATGACGAGGTGCTATAAGAAATATACATGACAAGAATACATGTTCCAAGGCCTCAAGGACCCCACAGTCGAGACAGCATACTGCCTGTGAGATATTAGGCCTTATATAGAAATGGGAGAAATATGTCTCCCTTCAACTGGACCCTGCAGAGTATGTGGAACAATCTAAATAGTTCTTTTCTTAATCAGCTTGAGAGGAGAAAAGTCAGCTGGGCCTTTCCCTTCTTTGATATTTGAGATATTCTTGGAATGGTATTTCATTGCCCTTTGGTAGAATAGCTCACAAAAGCCAAATAATACTTTGTGTAAACTATAGACTTCCCTGAAAGAGTGTGTTGGAAATTTTTGACTCAGCTAACTTTCTGTCAAGTTAAACACCCAACATCAAGAAGAAATTTGAGCATTTGTACAAAAGTCTAACAAATTCTTATAAATTAGGATAGAATTAAAGAAAATTCATTATGGTCAACAAGCTTGTGGAAGCTTTATTTTATTCAGTGTATCCCCAAAACTGATTTTTTTTTCTGGTTTTATTGAGATATAATTGACAAGCAACACTGTATAAGTTTAAGGTGTGCAGCATAATGAAAAAAGACATCTAGGGGCGCCTGGGTGGCGCAGTCGGTTAAGCGTCCGACTTCAGCCAGGTCACGATCTCACGGTCCGTGAGTTCGAGCCCCGCATCGGGCTCTGGGCTGATGGCTCAGAGCCTGGAGCCTGTTTCCGATTCTGTGTCTCCCTCTCTCTCTGCCCCTCCCCCGTTCATGCTCTGTCTCTCTCTGTCCCAAAAATAAATAAACGTTGAAAAAAAAATTTAAAAAAAAAAAAAAAAAAAAAAGACATCTATATTATGCAATAATTGCCACAGTAAGTTTAGTTAACATCCATCACCTCACATAGTTGTGAATTTTTTCCCCTTGTGATCAGAACATTTGCATTTTACTTTCTTGGCCACTTTCAAATATACCATACAACATTGTTAACTATAGTCATCACGTTGTACATCACATCCCCAATCCTTACTTATCTTATAACTAGAAGTTTGTACTTTTTAACCACCTTCAGTCAATTCCCCCACCTCTCACCTCCTGCTTCTTGAAATCACAAATCTGATCTTTTTTTTTTCTATGAGTTTGTTTGTTTGTTTTTGATTGCACATATAAGTGAGATCATACAGTATTTGTCTTTTTCCATCTGACTTATTTTACTTAGCATAATGCCCTCAAGATACATCCACGTTGTTGCAAATGTCAGGATATCCTTTTTTTCATGGCTAAACAGTATTCCATGTAAATGGGATTATTGAACACTTAGGTTGTTTCTATGTCTTGGCTATTGTAAATAGTGCTTCAGTGAACATGAGGGTACAGATATCTCTTTGACAGAGTAACTTTGTTTCTTTCAAATATATACTCAGCAATGGAATTGTTGGATCATATAGTAGTTCTATTTTTAATTTTTTGAGGAACTTCCATACTGGTTTCTAGGATGGTTGTACCAATTTATACTTCTACCAACAGCGTACAAGGGTTCCGTTTTCCACACATTTTTACCAGTATTTATCTCTTGTCATTTTTTAAATGTTTATTTTTGAAAGAGAGAGAGAGAGAGAACAAGTGGGGGAGGGACAGAGAGAGAGGGAGACAGAGGGTCCGAAACAGGCTCTGTGCTGACAGCAGAGAGCCTGACATGGGCTCGAATCCACAAACTGCGAGAGCATGACCTGAGCTGAAGTGGGCTCATGGTGAGAGCATGACCTGAGCTCAACCGACTGGGTCACCAGGGACCCTTATCTCTTGTCTTTTTGATGATAGACATTCTAACAGCCCTGAGGTGATAATCTCATTGTAGTTTTGATTTGCATTTTCCTATTGATTAGTGATGTGCAGCTTTTCATATACCCGTTGGCCATGTGAATATCTTCTTTGGAAAAATGTCTATTCAGGCCCTTTTTTAATTTTTAAATTGGATTAATTTTTTTGGCTTTTTCATGTTTTGGTTTTTTGCTATTGAGTTGTATGAAATCTTTATATATATCATGGGTATCCAAACTGAGTTTTAAATTATTATTGATTTGGATTACATCGTGCTCACCCCAATTTCGCATTTCTGGCTACCTACATACTATGGAGCCGGATTGGGAGTAGGCCTCTTTCATAAGTTCTCTCAAATCAGCTTGAAGGGTTTATTTTAAGCATAATGTTCAAATGCACTAAGTACTGTACCTCATTATTCAGTGGAGGAAGTTGAGGCTTGGAATAGTCCAGAAACCAGACTGCAACAGTTTAAATGGTAGTGATACCAAGATTTGAAACTCGCTCTAGACTCATTTTTAGTGGACATTTTTGATCATTTGTTTTTAATTTCCTAGCAATTTATAGTTTCTTTGGCAAACCATTCCGTCCCCAGTACTAAGACTAGAATTCTATTGTTCCCATTCTCCTATTTGCCCACCAGTCACTCTTCAAATATACATGAATTTTGAAAATGTATTTCTAAAAGGTTAGCTTTTCAGTTTCACCAAATTTCCACTAACTCCCTATGGTTCTTCCTGAGGAGTCAGAATATTGTAAAGATTCAGAGCAGGAGTCAAAAAAACACTGGGTTTTGGTTCTAGTTCTACAATTTATTAGTGACCAGAGCAAGCTATTTGGTAATGTGGTAGACTGCATTGATGCTCTGTAGGACTTCACTTTCTTCCACTTCTTCCATGGGGTCTATGTTTTTCCACACAAATGATGTCAGTTTTGGCTGTATCATTTACTTTGTTCAGATAGGTTATCAAGAAGAAGCTTTGATCAAATGTTGCCGATATAGAGTATCATAAACGTACTTGCTGATTTGGTTTGGTCTCTTGTACTCCTGCCATCAGACACGGGAAGAGCATGCTCTGAGTGGCTGTTGGTCCCAGAAGAGAGAAGTCTCGAGCAGATTTAAAACCAAACTGCAGCTTGTAGCCTGGGGCCTCTCCCGCTATTCTCAGTTTAGGCCACAAAGCCATCCTCGTTAACCCATAAACTTATTAGTAAGAAAACTAAATATTTGTTTTTGCAAGTCAGTGACATTCTTGGGTTGTCATGCAGCATTATCATAGTAATAGCTGACTAATACAATTTCTCTGTGTCTCAAATTTCTGGTCTATAACGTGGGGTAATATTTATACCATACTTAATTCCTTCATGTTTGAAGATTCATTGAGATGATACATACATTATGTTTAGAACATTGTCACACTTTAGAAATACCATCCATTATTATACATTATTTAGTGAACTATGCGCTCCCCCAAGTAATTACATCAACAAATATATGTTAGTATGCTTATATCACCTTGATATAACTGAGTAATACCTTCCAATAGAGGAAGAGGACAAGGAAACACTATGAGAGACCTGAACTCATCAGGATTAGTTATACCTCTCTCCCAACTGCCCAAGTCCTTGCTTGGATAAGGGGCAACAGGAGCCCATTGATGGGTAGTAGGGCTCTTCTTTCTACAGAATACCTTAGTACTTCTGCCTGTGTCTGCTACCTCCAGAGCATATTAAGAACGTAACAGAGGCTGAAGCAGGTACTCTTGACACCCAGCTGACATTCCTTAGGCCCATGTCTGAGTTGCATACACATTGAAAGCTTTTCTATCTCAGACACTTGTATATCTTTACTTCTCAGCCTAAGAGCTTTCTCTAGTGCATGGAAGCTTGTTTAGCAGGGTAGCCAAGAAGTGTCTATGGGGCAGTCTTTAAGCCATGAAAAATGGTTGATTAGTTCTCTAGTTTTCCTGTCCCTCTATAAGACATTTTGAGTAATATTTTATTAGATTCCAGCAGAATTGAGCCCCAGTTTCCAAAAATGGTAACCCTGGCATACCATTTACTGGGTTTTCTCCCTTTTCTGTCTCACTGCCCTCCTCCCTCACTTGTACTTTCTTGGATCACATCCCCCCAGAACTGCCTGAACTCAAGTCTCTTCTCAGAACATGCTTTTATGGGTAACATATTCATATAGTGAATTAACCCATCTTTCCTCTTTTTATTTATCCTGTTTGTGAGCCAGAAGGACCATGGCAGACATCCACACTTATGCTGATAAATTAGTAATCAATCTTAAATATGTTTTCTGTAACTCTGTAGCTAATGGAAACCAGTGCTTTTATTTGAATAGGCTTGTTACCTCAGTGGAAGGAAGATGCTTTACTCAAGGTTATGTGCCCTTCCTAGGGGCAGTCCATATCAAATAACTGCTGATATAGGGGTTCAAAGCTTAGCCCTCCCTTGTCTCAATTTGATACACTTCTGAAGGGGATTCCTTTCTTCCTAGCCACCTGTAGAGCTGAGGTGGTTAGGACCTGTAACAATTGTATTTCTTCCTCTTTTTTTTTAAAATGTTTATTTTTGAGAGGGGGGGAGGGGAAGAGAGAGAGAGGGACAGAGGATTGGAAGTGGGTTCTGTGCTGACAGCAGACAGCCTGTTGCGGGGCTCAAACTCATGAACACTGAGATCATGACCTGAGCCAAAGTCAGATGCTTAACTGACTGAGCTACCCAGGGACCCCACGGTAGCAGTTCTTTTTTTTTTTTTTCCTTTTTATTATTAAACTTTATTTTTTAGAACAG
Source organism: Puma concolor (assembly GCF_028749965.1). Lineage (NCBI taxonomy): Eukaryota > Metazoa > Chordata > Mammalia > Carnivora > Felidae > Puma > Puma concolor. The sequence continues at coordinate 81,772,655 of NC_141674.1, forward strand.
TTTTAGATTCACAGCAAAACTGAATGGCAAGTACAGAGTTCCCTTATAACCCCTGCCCTAACATATGCACAACCTTCCCCGCTATCAACAACCTGCACTAGAGTGGTACATTTGTTGAACCTACGCTAACACATCATTGTTGCCTGAAGTCCACAGTTTACATTAGGGATCATGCTTGATGTTATATATTCTATGGGTTTAGACAAATGTATAATGACATGCATCTACCATTGCAGTATCATACAAAGTAGTTTAGAATATCCTCTGTGTTCTGCCTTTTTATCCTCCCTCGCCTCAAGCCCTGGCAGCCACTGATCTTTTTACTGTTTCCATAGTTTTGTCTTTCCATGAATACCATATAGCTGGAACAATACAATATGTAGCCTTTTTCAGATTGGCTTCTTTCACTTAGTAATATGCATTTAAGTTTCCTCCATGTCTTTCCATGGCTCCATAGCTCATTTCTTTTTAATGCTGAACAGTATTCCATTGTTTGGATGCCCCACGGTTGGTTTATCCATTCACCTACTGAGGACTATCGTGGTTGCTTCCAATTTGGAACTATTATGAATAAAGCTGCTATAAACATCTGCATGCAAATTTTTGTGTGGACGTAAGTTTTTAATTAATTTGGGTAAATACCAAAGGGTGTAATTGCTGGATTGTATGGTAAGGATAGTTTCAGAAGAAACTGTCAATCTGTCTTCCAAAGTGGCTGCACCATTTTTCACTCCCACCAGCAACGAATTAGAGTTCCCGTTGCCCCACACTGTTGCCAGCATTTGGTGGTGTCAGTGTTTTGGATTTTGGCCATTCCAATAGGTGTGTTGTGGTATCTTGCTTTAATTTGCATTTATGTGATGACTGTACAGAATGGTTTCATAAGCCTTTTTTTTTTTTTTTTTTTTTGGCCATCTACGTATCTTCTTTGGGAAGGTCTGTTAAGATCTTTTGCCAGTTTTTTAAAAAACCAAGTAGTTTGTTTTCTTATTGTTGAGTGTTAGAGTTCTTTGAGTAGTAGTCCCTTATCAAAAGGGTCTTTTGTTTTTGTTCTTTAATGTATTTATTTAAATTCAAGTTAGTTAACATACAGTGTAGTATTGGTTTCAGGAGTAGAACCCAGTGATTCATCACTTACATACACACCCAGTGCTCATCCCAACAAGTGCCCTCCTCAATGTCCATCACCTGTTGTAGCCCATCCCCCCACCTGCCTCCCCTCCAGCAACAAGAGAGGAAAACCACAGAGACTCCTAAATACAGAGAATAGCGTTTTCAACTTCTCATTCTGTTCATTCCTGATTCTCTTTCTTTCCCACAGCTGTTATCCCCAAGAGCACTTTCCAATAAACCTCCTGCTTGCCAATCTCTGTTTCAATATCCACTTGGTGCCAGGAATGGTCCTCGGAAGTAGACTTTAAAATGGGATTTTGTAGCTGGAGCATCCACTGGCCAGCTGACAGTGAGGACTCCACCACAGATAGGAAGTGGGGTACTGATTGCCCTTGGCTTGCTGTTGTGGTGCAGTTGTAAGAGGAATGAACTGTGATGTGACACCAGTGGAAGAGAATGCCTTGGCTTGGCTCATGCAGTATCTGGGGGATTTGAGGGGTCTCAGGGAAGTGGTCATTGCAGACTATGGAGTCAACTGTTGCTTTGAACTGTTCCTGATTTAATGAATGGAACAGAACACAGATGCCAGAAATAAACCTACATTTATAAGTCAATAGATTTTCAATAAAGGTGCCAAAGCAACCCATAAAAAAATTTGTTAAAACAGCAACTTCTGGAACACCTGGATCCCAGGTGGATAACTTAACACTTTTGCCCTATTTCATAACACTCACAAAATTAATCCAACATGAATCTTAGACTTCAGTGTAAAATCTAAAACTACAAAGCTTCTAGAAGATAATACTGAAGAATAACAGGGTAGGCAAAGATTTTGTAAACAGGATAAACAGCAATTGTAAGTTTTGTTTTGTCTTTCTTTTGAGAGAGAGAGAGTGCATGAGTGGGGAGAGGGGCAGAAGGAGAAAGAGAATCCTAAGCAGACTCCATGCTCAGTGTGGAGTGGAGCCTGATGCAGGGCTTGATCTCATGACCCTGGGATTATAGCCTGAGCCGCAGTTGAGAGTCTGATGCTCAACCGATGGAGCCACCCAGGCACCCCAGAAATAATAATTTTTAAAAATGGCAAATTGTATTTCATTAAAATGAAAAACTTCTGCTGATAAAAAGACACCAGTAAGAAAATTATTAGACAAGCCATAGACTATAGTCAAATATTGTATAGTACACATCAAGATGTGTACTATATACTAAATACTTAGTCTAATGAAAAAGTATCATAAAATAAAGTCCTCAAATACAGATACACAAAAAAATTCCTTCCACTCAATAATAAAACAATTGGGAAAAGATTTGACGGCTCAGATACTTTACAAGGAAACATGGTCAATAAGTATCTAAAAAACTGCTTGACCTTCTTAGTCACAAGGCAAACATAGTTGGGATTAGTTACCACTTCATACCCACTCAAGCAGCTAAAGTGAAAAAGACTCTGAACACTAGATGCTGGTGAGGAGCTAGAGCATCTGAAACTCGCAGACGTTGCTAGAGGGAGTGTTAAGTGGTACAGCCACTGGGAATGTAGCTTGGCAGTTTCTTATGAAGTTAACCATAACTTGCCCTATGACTCAGAAATTATATTCCTAAGAATTTACCCAAGAAAAATGAAATAGCATGTCTGAAAAGACTCAACTGGAATTTCACAGCAGCTTTATTTACAAAAGTCAAAAACTAGAAACAACCGAAGTTTCTACCAATAAATAGAATGGGTAGACCAATTTTAGTATATTCATGCAGTGCTACTCAACAGTCAAAAGGAGTTAAATACTGATATGCTGCCACATGAACGAGTCTCGACAACATGAAGCTGAAGGAAAGAAGCAAGACACAAGAGGAGACATTGTGTATGAACATCTAGTATACGCAAAACTGACCTATAGTTGGAGAGACCACATTAGTAACTTCTGAGCATGGAGGCTGACTGAGAAAGGGGCCATTAGGAACTTTCTAGGGTGATATAAATATTCTATATATTGATAGGAGCATGGTTTACAGGTATATTCACTTGTCAAGACTCATCAAACTATAACACTTAAAACCAGAGCATTTCCCTGTATGTAGAATATACTTGAATTAAAGAAGGGGATAAAAAGATAAAAGCAAGTACACTGAGGATTTTACCAACACTTTGGATACAGGCTTTTTTGAGCTTGATTAGGTTTCATATTCTCTTCCTGTACATTGTTTGTTGAAGGAATGATCTTTTGGAGAGTGTTTTTACATAAATAAATTGCTGTCACAAATTCCTAATCTAGAAATCCTTTCTGGGAATACAATTAGAGGAATATGGACCAGAATGTAAACATAAAGTTGTTTATTGAGGTGTTTGATGTCATATTTAAAGATAAAATATTTAATGAAACCAAAATGGTCAAAAAATTATGGCATATTTGTATGATGAATTATTTCAGAGCTGGAAATATTAAATACAGGTATTCCCTGCTTTTTGAAAGTTCACGTTACAATGCTTCACTTTTACCAAAGATCCACATTAGTACTTTTCTCTAACCAAAAGATAGCCAAAAGAGGATTTTTACTTTTACAAAAAAAAGGAAGAAGAAGAAGAAGAAGAAGCAGCAGCCAAAAGGCAAAGGAGCATTCCCGAGTCATTCTGCAGTGAACTCTTACAGAGGCAGTGAGCACCCCAGCAGTGCAGTGGCCCGGCCCAGCTCCCTCCCAGGGAACTACGCCCAGCATCTCCGCATCAAGCTGCCAGAGCTTGGAACTGTGTCTGTGAGCATCTGTGCTTTCTCTCGATTTATTTTCTGCCTCTGTTAGCAAGATGTGTCCTAAGGCATCAGAAAAGCCTAAGAGAGGTTATTTTTGGGGTCTGGGAACTCTCAAAAATGTTTCCGTATAAATGAATGGTAATTGCTTTTTTTTTTGCTTTACACCATTTCAGCTTACAAAAGTTTTCACAGGAATGCTCTACTTTCAGATAGCGGGTGGGGGTGGGGGGACCTCTAACTGTTATATAATGAGGAGGTGATAGTGAATTATCGGTGAACAATATAGAACGTGGAACTGAATAGATAGCATGATTTCACCCAGACAAATAACATGTGAACGGAAAATCCTGAACAAACATGCACCAGATTATTAATAATGGTTATTCTGGGATTGTGGATGACTTTTATTTTATTCTTTTAAAACTTTACTGTCTGCATTTCTACTTACTCTTCTCCAATCTGCCATGAATCACAAGAGTTATAAAGTTTTAACAGTGAAACAAAAGTAAAACCTAATAAAGCCCAGAGTGTTTTTGCTTTGGTCTTCCGCAGCCACTCGGTAACGGGTAAATCATCTATGGAAGCACATGGGAAACCCACCATGCTTTCTCAGAAACCAGCTGCTCGGTTCTTGCATAAAGAGGATACTGAATTAGATTTTTTTTAACCTTCCTGCTGAAACCAGCTTTCCTCTCTCCTCTGGCTCTCTCCCTCATCTCTCCTCTCCATTCGACTCCAATTCTGCTAGTCTCTGGACCATGAAGAGCAGTGATGCTCTTTAGGAGATCCCAGCAAACACTGATATCACCAACTACCATGCCATTCTAGAAATACATTTAATTTGGCTCCATTTCCTAGTCTGCAAACTTGTTTTAATCAAAATTGGAATCAGTGCGATAAGAAGTCATGTACATCTCAGCCCCACTGTTTGGTATTTTGCTGAAATTAAGTAAGCTCAGGATTCTGTAAGGGATCGTCCTGCACGAGAAGGGTTTGTACAAGCTTGCAGACATTGGGCACAGTGATTACTGTAAAAGACAATTTTCAACAACGAATCAGTTCATTAAAACCAAGGCAGTGAATAATCGCATATAAGAGGAGGTGAAAAGGGACTGAGGAAAGAAGAAGGAATATCAAAAATCTCTCCACGAGGTTTTATTTTGTTTATCCAAAGGTTGCTACAGGACAGTGCTCATAAAACAGGTCTGCAGAGAGAATCTCCTACAAAAAATGCTGCCTCGCCTGCTTCACTGGCAGTTGAGTTCACAGTAGAAATACATTCAATTCCACATAGTAATAGTGCTTTAATAACAGATGAAAATATGTTTTATGGTGTGTGTTGATAACTAAATGCTTATCCTATATATAGAAATTCAAATAATTGGAATTTCTCATAGCCAGCATCCAGTTGAGACCACTGGAGAATACCTTGATATAGAAGGTTAAAATCAATAGACTGTGTTTTGGTTATTTTTCAGAAGATGTCTGCTGTATGTTTAATATACTATATTTGTATTATGGGCTCTGGTTCCTGTAAATCTGAGGTCTCTCTTTCTTGAATGAATGAGGAGATAAGCAATTGAATTTGAAAGATACTTTATGCAACAGAAAAGCAATTTTGTTCCTGGTTATCAGAGGGCAAGAAGTGAACCAGCAATTGAATGCTAAATATTTTTAACCCTTGGGATTCCGATTTACTGTGGGTTCAATCTATCTCCGCTCTAATGTTCCTTATAATGGAGGAGAATTTTGTTGAAAGTTTAATCAATTTCAATTAATTATCTTTTTCTGTTAACGGATATGGATTTATCTTAAAGAATCTCAAATTTCCATTTTTGGAAAGGAGGGAGATTTGCATTTCTTCCAACGAGGATGCACAAGCAGAGAATACTGTTTGCTCTGCTTTGTGATGGACTGGTGTTGGTTTTAACCATCGTTTGTAATGGTCTCTAAAGTTCTTGGTGCTCTCATGGTGAAATAAATGAGGCTGGCAGTTTCCCGCCACACTTTATGGTGAAAACCTCCTTGTCCAGCTCCTCAAATAATTTTTTAAGAAGTTTTAAATTCTTTACTCCTGAATCTTAGATAATAATGGCACTATATTGGTTATTTAGAGATATATCTGATGCTATTTTTTTTTTCCTCAGTGTTTCCGAAAATTATATCAGGTCACAAGGTGATGTTGTTTGGGTTGTCCATGTAGATCACACGTGTAGTAACCAGCCTCCAAGATGGACCCCAGTGGTCTTCCCTTCCTGGTATTGATGTCTGTGTAGCCCTCACCATTGCATTAGGTCTGGCCTTTGTGATCGATAGTATGCAGCAGAAGTGTCAGTGTGTGTCTTCTGAAGCCAGAACATATAGCACATTGCCACTTTTGCCTTCTTCTCTTGGATCGCCTACCATGTCATGAGGACACTTAGTATCTCAGTGGGAAGTTTGGTGTGACAATGAACTGAGTACAACAACCAGCCTCTTACAACAACCAGCACCAATGCACCTGCCATGGGAGTGAGGCATCTTAGAAGTGGATCCTCCAGCTCCAGTCAAACCCTCTGATAACTGCTGCCTTGGCCAACATCATAACTAACCTCCTGAAAGACCTGGACCCAGGAACACTCAGCCAAGGCACACTCAGATTCTGGTACCATAGAAACTTTGAGAGATAAAAATATATATTCTTTTGTTCTACCCTGCTAATTGTTGGGGGGTAATTTGCAAATGTACTCGTTGCTTTTAGTACATTGGTTGCTAGGGTCAAAATCCTCCACGGGTCTGCTGACATGAAACTGCCACTTAGTTTATGCAAGTATATTTGCCTCAACATTTTCACAAGTATCAGAGTGTGACGGGGGCTCCAGCAGTCATTAAAGAGACAACAGAAGTGTTGAATTCTGTGGTGAATTCCTTCTGACATGTGAGTTAGAGAAAGAAGAACCGCAAATGACAGACTTTCAAGAATTGTGATACAGGGAGGGTAGGATGTGGTGAGTAGTGTCTGCTTCCCAAATTCAACTCTCCTCACACAGACAAAAGCTTTTCCTGCCTGGATCAGGTTGACCTGTCAATCTTAGAATAAATAGAAAATCAAGAAGCAACACACACACACACACACACACACCCCCAGAAATAACATGTGTGTCTCAATAGCTCAGTTGAGTAAATATTTATTGAGCCCTTGCTGTATGCAATTCACTCTGCTGTGAATTCCAATTAATAGAAGATGCAGAATCTGCTTCCTGGACCATTCTGTTCCATGACCTAAATGATTATCATAAGCAATCCTGGATGGAAGTCCTACAATCCCTCCTACCCTAACCGTCTGTCATTCAATGTAATCTTAGATTTCTGAGTTCTTCCCACTTAGGTCAGAAGCCATCTGTTTGGAGATTTGATGTAAGCATTTATTAGTTGTCCTGCCACAGGATTACATTTTTTGTTTCCAAAATTTCTCACCCTCAGTCACTTAGGGCTATCTTCCCAGTATTTACTATTGGCATACTCACTATTTACTCTGGTTTCTTAATTACTGGTTGACTTCTTCCTTCTAAATTCTCTTATTTCTGCTTTAATTTATTGAAATACATTCTATTAATATGACAAGGTCTCTACCTTTAAGAAACTTATAATTAAGTAGATAAAGTACCAGATGTGACAGAGGAATGCACAAACTCTCTATTTTGATCCCTATTCCTTGTAGATACCAATTGTCCGCGAATCCACTCCATTTTCTACTCCTCTGCACTAGGAGAGAAATTCTGACTAATACAGTCAACCAAACATAACCTATCAGGCCCACTTTGTTCAAAATTAACTGCTCAGGTTCTCATACCTGATTTCATGAGAATTATAGTTTAGTTAAGGAGGCAAGACCTAGTGGGGAAAAATTAAATACTAGGAGATTTCAAAACCACAGTAATAGAATGGATCTAATGAGACACAGAACATGGTTATTATTGACTGACAAGCATGGACATTGTCATAACGTACAGAGGAAGGTAAGATTCCTCCAGATGGGTCACCAAGGAAGGCTTTTCAGGGGAGGTGATATTTTGAGTCTGGTCTTAGATGCCAAATAAGATTTGGGTATGCCAACTTAAGGAGGAAATTTGAACTGTATAAAGATGTGGATCACAGCAAACATTTCAAAGACAGGAGTACGCAGGGTCTGGCAAGGACCCTGAGCTGGGTAGAGGAAGAGTTGGAGAGAAGGCTGCAAAGGCAGTTTGGAGCATACTGGGTTCAGCAAATGAGGTAATATATGGGAAAGAGCTTTGTAAACTTCAAGGCACCATGGAAATGTGAGAAAGTATTATTACAATAGCAGAAAATGTAGTGGTTGCCAGTAAAATAATATTTGACTTAGGGCTTTGTTATTTCTTTCAAAGAAAATGTTTTTGAAGATCATTGCTTTGAATAGCTCTTCTCCATGTTCCATTGCCTGTAGCTATCTTTCTCTCTTATTGACTTCTTTTCAGCCACCTTTAGTACAAATGGTAAAACTGTAGAAAAACTACAAGGCTTTGCTCTCTACTTCCTTTAAAGGTTCTTCATCTCTTTAAGAGTTTAGGCTCCTTTTTATAACTGTGGCAGCTGCAACTCCCAGAGGTCCTGCCTGGCCCTGAGGTTTGTTTACCACTCAGCAGGGATTTGTTTACCACCTGGTAGGAGAAGAGTCAAGAAGATAAAAGCCAATCAGGGAAGTAGAAAGATAGAACCAGGCAGAAAATACCAAGAAAATAAGATTAGAAACACCAGACTCAAGTAGAGTTGACTTTAGCAAGATGGTGACCCTGGGAAGGCTATTGACTACACATGTTAAATCACTTTATTGTGTAGGTTGTTAGAGATATAGTGCATCTTCTAAAATCACTTTGTGCCTGTGAACATGCACCACCATTTTAATTTTTTATGTTGAAAAAAAATCCCCAATCACTTCATTTTCTTTTAAGTTCCCAAATATGCATATTTCTGGCTCTCAAATTTTAGCCTGGCTGCTCAGATTGTATTTGGGGAAAAGTCTTCCTTGGTCTAATAAATAGTTGATAAAATATCATTCATCCTGAAATACTAAGACAACAAGGTTTTTCTTTTATACAATTCTTCAGTAACTAAAGTTCACCTTGACAGATTTGAGGTACCATGATATCCTAAAGCAAAATCTGAATTCACAAATAAAATTATTTTAAGAGTAAGTGTATTTTATTCTCTTTCTTTGAAAATCTAGTGTGGTTATGGTTATGACCACTGGTTATAGGGTGGGTATAGTTTTTTTTTCCCATTAATTAGAATAGCCAATGAACTAGAAATTCTGGCTCTTAAAGTGTTTAGAAATGTAAGGTTTTAGGGTAGGAATATTTTATAAGTTAATGCATATTTGGTGATGATAAAGATTATTGAATTATTTTGTTCATAAAATCATTTAATATATACATTTTAATAATCTATTTTTAGCCAACTAGAGACTCTATATTTGATACTTCTGTTCTTGCTAATTCACTTGACTATGGAGTAAGATAAATGATTTTTGAGTATTTAAAAAATAGAATTTAAAATCATTGATTGAACTGGTTTATTACAGCTGGAAGCAATTGTTTCTTAGAGGTTCAGTATTTATTGTATATGAATTATTTTAAGAATAATTAGGGTGTGTAATTCAGAATACTTTAAACTGAAATTTGAGACCATCCAACACCATTAAAACATATTAATGAATCATTTATTCAACAGACATTTATTGAGCACCTACAAGTTTTTAAAAACTATGTTAGCCAGAGGTGTTTTGCAAATGTCAACGTCTAGAAATTAGGTAAAGAACGATGAACTCATTGCTACAAATTGAGCAGCAGGTAGGTAATTATCTTCCAAGAAAAGTAATGCAATATTATTTGTGTTGATGGGGGAAGCATCTCTATTTACTGGGAGTTCCCGATAAATATCATTCTGATGGTGAGTCAAGAGTAGTCTGGGACAAATCATGGAGAAAGGAGACCCACCTTGAAAGCAAAGAGGAGGCTCACACTTAGTAACTTGTTCTTAGACTATTTTATAAGCCATTACTACACTTCAAAACCTGATGGCCCATGGGCAAACTGTGGATATTTCAGAGATTCCAGATAGAACCAGCAGAAAGGTAATTGTATCCTGTGAAGCTTGTGGGAGGAGGTAGGAAGGGTTATCAGAGTTTATTAATCATCCTAAGGGATTTCCTACACACCTTTCTTAAGGACTCTGAATTTTGTCTTTTACTCCTCACTGACCCCTTTAACCTTTAGCCTTTTCTTTCTTCCAATTAATTTTAAATGTTTCTACAAGAAATCATATTACCAAGCTTCTACATTGACTAAAATACTGAAATGACTTCCCAATATACTGTGGATTTGACCCTAGGCATCTGAGTTTTCTCCAACCAATTTTCATTATTTGCTAGTAATTTCTACCGTCAAGTAGACAGGGCATATCTGTCTCCTACCTGGAGAGTCATTCATTCATTCTACATAAGTTTGTGGCTACCTACCTTTTGTATTATACTAGGTGCTAGTGGTACCGAAAAATTGATTTCGATTCCATCAGTCTCAAAAAGGAGCCCATGGCTTAAAGAGAACATAGGCACATGAATAATTACAAGAGCAAAAGTATGTACTGCCATACTCTGGTGATGAACAAAGACATGGGAGCACAGGAGAGGGAGTTACTAATTCCTTCTGAGGGATCCCAGAAAGGCTTCACAGGAAGGATGATGCTCCAACAGTATTGTGAAAAGTGAACATATATTTTCCATGTGAAAATAATAGGGAAATAAAAAGTAAATAAATAAAAGCATAAATTGGGAAATAGCAAATAACTAAGTATAGTTAGAGAGCTTGTGGTGAGAAATAAGGCAGAGGAAAGTAAATAATCAAAGCACATTTAGGCACATTTTGAAGTAGAAATATATTTAGAGAGTCTCTTCAAAAGGGCAGAACAAGCTGATGCATGGGAAGTTCCCAGTCCAAGCTAAATAAATGAAGTGTTTGTAAGAGTGCCAGGGGTGAAAACGGACCCCACAGTGGTGAAGGCGACGTGAAGTGCCATGATGTGTAGAGGTGCCTCATCTTAAGGGCTAAAGTTGGAACCCAAGTTATTTTTATGTCAAAGAAACACACACACCGAGCTCCAGCATTAAGTCGGAAGAAATTGCACATACTGATGTTAGGATAAGGCACAGCAACACCCCATAGATGTTGCCATGTACTGCTATCATTTCATTGCCTTCTAAATATATTTTGGTTTTTATTTCCTCTTGAACCGATGATTTATTTAGGAAAAGAGTTGCCATGCTGCCTGGTAGGATTTCCTGTGGGGTGCGATGGGAATTTGTTTTTTGGGTGCAGGGGCACCCTGATTCTTCCTCATGATTGCCATAATGGGGACACTGATTTCCAGTCACAGAACATTCTCTGACAGTCTTTGGTGGCAGAGGTCTTACTTTGGAAAACTGAACAAGATCTGATGTTCTGAGAATTGGTGAGGGCGAGGGCAGGATTGTTCTACCCTTTCGATAGAGCCACCAGATATAATTACTCCTCTGCTCATTCTAGAGGGATTCTTTGAAATATTCACATGGTTCTCTAGCTGCCTTTTATCATCCTTTCTTTCTATGTTGTTTCTATTGTCAGTTTGTTCCCATTTATTTTATTTCTTATATCTTCTACGGATCCCTCACTATTTGTATTTCTGGCAGCTTTACTCCCTCCACTCCACTTATTCCTTAGCTGTCCAGTGCTGTTTTGGATTTTATTTTCATATCTATTCTGTGATTTCACTGGAATTTTGCAAGGGGGAAGGGGTAAACTGTGTGTTTGGCTGGCTTTCATGAGGAAGATAACTGTCTATTCTACCTGCTGTCTAGTTTGTATCCCTGATTCTTTAAAACCCAAGGAAACTATATTATTTATTAAGATTGTTCCACAGCCACCGAAGAAAAGTAAAATTACTTTAATACTGTAGAATAAGAAACTGTTGTTTTCCACACTTGATATTTCAGGATAGCACTAGTCCCTCAGGAGAAAACTCTAGAATATCATTGTGTCCCTTTGTCTTAGAGATTCCATCTGCTGCATTGCTATGTCCTCTCACACCTGTCGTCTTAGTGAGGTACTTCAAGGATGGCTTCACTGACCGTGACTTAAAGGTAATTTTGTCAGTTTAGCAAAGGGAGGGCTTTTGTAGTAGCCTAGAAGCCAACTTCGATTTGTATGGCTGTGTAACACTGTGGTTAAATATCCCTTTTTCTGTCTAAGTCCGGAGTGAAAAAAAAAAAAAAAAAAAAAAAAAAAAGAATTCAAAGACATTACTTAGAGAGCTTTATAAGTGGTTCTTAGAATCAGGGAGCCTGGTATATTTGATTCAAACCTGAAAAAAAATCTATAGATTGGAGACCAGCTAAAGTGACCTCTGGCAGCAGAGCAGGGGGCTACGTTTGAGAAGGGACCGCTTTCCCCTGACAGGTCATGAGTTTCTGTTTCCCAGGGACCAGATAAGTAATCTGTAGCAAAAATGTCTGTTTAGGGGCATTTAAAAATGAAGCCCGAGAGTGCTTCTGCAAGGATTGAAGGAACCTCAGCCAACACAGGCTGCTATGTTCTGTTCAGGTGCAGAGGCTGAGGGGTGGTCATGGGCAGAGGGCCAAAGCGGGGGGATGCTTCCCACATCACGTGTTCCACCTGAGTATGCCGGAGAGAGGACTTCAAATCCGCAAGGGTCCAAGGAAACCAACACAGATTACACTCATGTCAGTGAAGTGAGATTTCCTCCACAGCATCTTTTCTCCTTCCTCCATGACCTGGGGGTGCCACTGGCCACCCACCAAGTGGGAGAAGAGGAATAGAACGTTAGATGGAGAAATAGAGTGCCCCCCTCCTCCACTATAGGTTTCCAATGTGAAACAGACGTGAGCTGGGGAAATGGGAGAAGCTTGAAATCGAAATGCAGTACAGAGCATGGAATATTACACGGAACTTGGTAATTTAATTATCAGTAGACATCCTGGAGATTCATGTGTCCAGAGGACATCTTCATGGTCAAGAATGTCCAGAGAATCTTTGGGACCTGACTGAAATCTCCTCGAGGCAAAGAGAATAAAATGACCACAGGTTGCTTTCTGAGTGCACCTTTCTTGTTATCTCACTGTCTTACATGTGCAAAGCATCATTTTTATAGATGCAAGCCCCACCCTGCCCCAGAGTTAGGGTTACACTGCTTTGAGCCCCTATGATCTCTCTTTGGCAGAATTTTCTTGGACAGAGTTGAGGGCCCCAGAGTGATAATCTGGGGTCCTAGTCCCACTGTGTACTGTTGTCACAGCTCTGGGTTTTTGTTCCATTAACTGGTGCCTTATCATTCTCATTGGTTCAGGAATCTGAGCTAGTTTGTCATTTTCCTAACATTAAACCCTAGGTATGAGGGAAGAAAAAGGGGGACCTTCAGTGGTTTTTATTTTTTATTTTATTTATTTATTTTTTTTTTAAAGAGATTTTATTTTTTTAAATTTTTTTTTTCAACGTTTATTTATTTTTGGGACAGAGAGAGACAGAGCATGAACGGGGGAGGGGCAGAGAGAGAGGGAGACACAGAATCGGAAACAGGCTCCAGGCTCTGAGCCATCAGGCCAGAGCCCGACGCAGGGCTCGAACTCGCGGACCGCGAGATCGTGACCTGGCTGAAGTCAGCCGCTTAACCGACTGCGCCACCCAGGCGCCCCCCTTCAGTGGTTTTTAAACTAAGTTCCCTGGGCCAGCAGCCTTAGCATTACCTGGGAACTTGTTATAAATGGAAATTCTGTGATTTACTGAATCAGAAAAGCCATGCCTGAGATCCAGCAATCTGTATTTTAACAAGCCCATTAGGTGGTTCCTCTAACACACTAAAGTTTGAGTGGCATGCATAACAGAACCGCATTTTATTAAACTGTATTGAAATGTCAGTGTTTCTAAAAATTTCTTGCACTTTTAAAACACAGAGGGCCATTGTTTGGCATGGTATAAACCATTTGGGAAAACTCTGTCATATATGATTCCTTTCTCATTTGGGACGAGGTTATTAAAAGACTGCTTGGGTTCCTTGAGTACAGAATTTCCGAAATGTGTTGCTTGAGCCGAGGTGAGTCTCTGGGAGTCTGAATTCTAGCTGAAGTATCTCCCAGTGATTAAGCTGGAGCCCAGCAACAGTGAGACCTGGTTTTGAGTCCTGTTATTTGCCTTCTACTGGTTGTATGACCTTGAGTAAATTATTCAAAATTTTTAAGCCTTGGCTTCATAAATGTTGACACTGGGATGCCAATAAAAGTACTAACCTTATAGCAACTGCTGAAAGGATTAAATGCTATGCTGCATATTTAATGTGGGCAAAGCACTGAATTCAGTGCCTGATGCAGGATAGGCTTTGAATGGATGGTAATAGTTATTACTGTAGCTGGGATGTCCTCTACCCAGCTCGGGCTGCACATCGGGTGTCCTAGTCTATCTCCAGGAAACTGTGAATGTGTGTGTGTGTGTGTGTGTGTGTGTGTGTGTGTCAGAGAGAGAGAGAGAGAGAGAGAGCGAGAAGGAAAAGAGAGAGGAAGCCAGCCTCAGTGAGATGTCTGAAAATGGAAATTGAACAACTTTCTTGCCCTTCCCAGCAGCCATGAATGTTAGACTTTCAGGACAGGCCATCCTTACATGACTAGTTTTCTAACAATAAGTATTACCAAACAAAACACTTAGTTTCTTGGTCTAAGAGTACCCATGTTCTAGTTAATTGTTACAGAGTTTTCTCCTGGAATAAGTATGAATTGCATTATATTCATATATATATATATATATATATATATATATAGGTTACTAAATCGGACTTTTAAGTGGTTTTCTCAGGACAAAGAAAGTATTCTTTGTAAGAAAAAAAAATGCCTCCAACTTTAAAATGAGTTTTTCTGGTTTCTACCAGTCCCATCAAAGTTAAGAAATTTAACAAGCTCGTAGAGTAATTCAAAACAGTGGGTTGAAAACCTCTGTCCACAAATCCCAGTTTTGTCTCCTGCAACTTGTGTGGCATGGGAAACTCTCTGAATGTCCACTGCATCATCTATAAAGAGAGCGCCAAGGGCATCTCCTTCATTGTCGTCAAGAGGGTTATATGAGAAATCAAAATAAAGCACGTAGCTTGATGTCTGGTGCATGGAAAGACTCCGAAGTTTTCGTTGTTGTGTTAGGTCTTCTGAGAAGCTGACACCAAGAGGGGATTAGACGAACAAGAGAGTAATTGGGGAGTATCCCTGTGAGGGTTGGAGGGGAGGAAGCCGGGGAAGGCAGGGAGAGCTCCTCTGAGGCCTGAAGAAGGAGGGGAGGGAAGGACTGGGCAGGGGAATCTCAGACTACCGCACAGGTGTAAGGGAGTTTGGCCAGGCTAAAGGCAAGTCTTCAAACCAAACCTATCCTTCGGAGGGGTACCACCTCCTACAGGAATCTTTGGGGACCTTTTGGGGACCTTTGGGGATCTTTTGGGGACCTTTGTCTCACTCACACCCAGGTGCATCTGGCCAAGACACTTCATGCCACATTGTAACATAGGACCCGTGAGGATAATAGTTCTATGTGTGTGTGCATCCGTGCGCATCAAGTATCGAATAGAAGTGGGGCACGCTGACGAGAATCCATCGGGAGCTGGCACTGTAAAGTAGGAAGCCATTAGCATAGTGTTAGCTTACTCTCTGGAGGAAGGGGCAGGGTCTGGAGGATCCCTTCCAACCCAAAATGTGAGTTTTGGTAATTAATCATTTGAATATAAGAGTGTCTCTTCTATTGAAAGCAATCAGACTCATCACCTAGTGAAAGGGGTCAAGTTCTAAAGACTTGATTTATCTCAGTTCCTTTGTACTCAGCAGTGTCTGCACAAATTGCTTATAAAGTGAAAAGCATGGGGGAAAAGGCACGTGGAAGGTTTCTGAGGAAAGCTTTGTTTTAACTCTAGGCATTTTCTCCATTTATTATCAGAGGAAACTACATCAAATATTTCTGAGCTGGAAACAATGATTAAAAGCACCCTTTTCATTTGATTCTAAAAACAAAAGAATGTAAGCTGTTCCAAAAAGAAAAAAAAAAAATCAACCAGTGCCAGGCCTCCCAGCCCTGAAAAAATGAATGGCATAGTATATGACAGCGTGACTCAGGGTGTGCTTTTTTGTGCCCTAGACACCTGGAGCAGGTTTATCTGTGATGTGTCCACACCACGGCGATGAATTAGTTAACCGTCTACATAATCTTCATGTGCTGCAGCTAAGATTTCAGGTATTTTAAATCTAAATGAAGGCACTTTGCTTATCCTGTGTAAATGGAACTTACAAACAGAACTGCAATTTCATTTAATAGCTATAAACCATTACTCTAATGGTTTGACAAATACCTATGAGGATAGACTGCAATATTTCATCCAAGAAAGAACTGAATATTAAATAAATGTAACCTCCCAATGGGTTCTACTTTAACCCCCTACTAATTTTGGAGGGTGGATTTAAAAGCTGAAAGCATTTCAGAGTAAATGTTAGGGATGGCTGCAGCAGGTTCTGTGGTACAGATTAGCACTTTATCCCGGTAATCACAAAGCCTCTTTTCATCTCCCGTTATCACTTCAAACTCATCATTGGAAAGTGCAGAACTTAACTCCGAAGTTGGAAACACCATTGCTTCATGTCTAACATCCTGCTGGGGGATTTAAGCAATTAACTGATTTCTCTGCTCATGCTTATTATTTTTCTGGGGACAAAAAAAAAAATCTAACAGTACATTTACAGACCTCACCCAGGTTGATATCAATGGAGTCAAAAGTGCATGCCTCCATAAAATGGAAAGATGAGTCTCCCCTTCATAGTCAGGGAATATATCAAAGGCACCATCTCTGGACTCAAATAATAAAGTGTCATTGGGGGACTTTCAAATTAGAGCCCTCATAAGTTGGAAAATGTGAATGGTGTCTAGAACCAGAAAAAAAAATAGTTTCTATAATTATCTGCTGTAATTAAAGATACGTTTGATGTTGGCTGATCGGAGAGTGAGAGAAAATAGGACAATGCCCCAAGGACAGATGTGTTCAAGGAGAGATTTGATAAGGAAAGGGAGAGTTTTCATGCTGAGCACAATACAGATTGAGTTTCATTTGATTCATAGACTTTTTTTCTTCTGAAGACCTATCACTTAGAGGTACCACAAATGAACTTTTATCCTGACAATCAGGAAAAAAATCTGGGGGACCCATAAAATTGACCATGTTGGTA
Source organism: Puma concolor (assembly GCF_028749965.1). Taxonomy (NCBI): domain Eukaryota; kingdom Metazoa; phylum Chordata; class Mammalia; order Carnivora; family Felidae; genus Puma; species Puma concolor. Next base: position 81,789,803 of record NC_141674.1, read on the forward strand.
ATGACCCGAGCAAAATAACAGCAGCTACAAACCCTTTAATTATAACTGGCTTTAGGAAAACCTGAAGCTGCTTGTAATGGCTGCTTTCATTCTGTAGTTTTGTTTTGTGTTTGACAAGAGGAAAAAATGTGCTGAAAGCCTCCGATTACCTAATGACAATTACCAGAAAACCAATCAAAAGGCAATTGGATTTTTAGAAAAGTGTGACTTATCAATTTATCCAATAGAGTTTTTCTTTTCTTTTTTTTCTTCTTAAACTAATTGGATGGTGGTTCAAAATTTTTTCGTTTCACAGGAACACATATTTCTACTAATAGAATAGACCAATAAGTCAGACCTGAGACACATCTCACTGTGGGAGAGATCATCCCTATCACTACGCCTATCCACTTCCTGACTCTTCTTGCTTTCCAGATTTTCTAATATTTGGCCACTGCACCTGCCGCAGATCCAGAAGCTGCTGTGAGGAGACCCTGTTTTCAACAACAAAGCAGGCGTGGGGTGCAGCATTGAGCTCCGATGAAAACAGAACATCACCATGAATTTTCTAAATTGCATAATGTTTCTTCAAATGACAGGAAAAGTATACAAATACTTATAAGAACTGATTTGAAGCATGGCCCCCTTCGTAGCATGATGGTGCTTCAAAAAAAAAAATATACGAAGCAGGAACCTCTGTCTTCTCTTAGCCCTCTTTCCCCCACTGCCATCCACCTAAGCTCGACACTACATCCCATTTGTCTGTGAATGGAACAGCAGCGGCCCCCCAGAACCCCCTAGTACGTGGTGTATGTATGCATAGGTTAAGATTAAGTGTTTCTTTCCGATTTGGGCTGTAGACAAATCCCCCCTTTATAAAATCACTGTATTCACAGGTATAATTCCTAATGGCGAGCTTTTCAAGAGAGGTTCGTGTGATACCTGAAAGTTGAACTAGCTCCACGTTAAGAGGAAAACAGAAAGAAAAAGCAGCCTCTGCTCTACTGAAACTTGCTTTTCAATGGAAAGATGCTGAAGGCAGAAGTGTACAATTGCTTGCCTTTCAATATTCCATTTGCAAGAACATCTTTTCATTGATCTCTGTCTATATGTCCTGAAAGCGTGTGGTGTTAATTTGTTTTTTGAGATATAGATCACATAGTGTTACCAACACTTACGCCTCCCATTAAGGTTCTTGTAACATGGTCTATTTTGACTTCTGCAGCAAACTCACATCTACTATTGTAGACAGAACTCTATACAAATCCAAACAAAACAACAAAACAAAACAACCCAGTTCCTATGAAGGCTGAGGTCCAAGTACCTCTGATGGCAGTTTATTTCAGAGTGGAAATGTTTTGTCGTGACGTGTATGGATGCTTTAGTAATCACTGAAAGTTTTATAGACAACTTCCTGATGAGAAATTTGTTTCTCATTCATTGAACTCAAAAGAAAAACGGAATTTTCACATTGATGTGTTTTGCTAAATTTTAAAATGTGAGGGGATTGTTAAAATTAAAATTCCACTGCCCCATCTATTCAAGTATAACAAGTTTTAATGGATGAAAAGGTCTTTTCAAATTAATTTGTTAATGCTACTGTTTTTGAGTACTTCCAACATGCTGTCAGCCCTTGTGTCAAGAAATGTATTAACATTGTTGCATCTCACCCTCTCAACAAACCACCCAAATGTGCATTTCTCCCATTTCATATTGATGTTGAAACTACAGCTCAGAGGCGTGCCTGGGTGGCTCAGTCAGTTAAATGTCTGACTATAGTTCAGGCCATGATCTCATGGTTCCTGAGTTCGAGCCCCACATCAGGCTCCTGGCCGTGGAGCCTGCTTTTGATTCTGTCTCTCTCTCTCTCTCTCTCTCAGAAAATGAATAAAACATTTAAAAATTTTTTTAAAAAAATGTAAGGCTCACAGAATTAAGGTGGTTCACCCATTGTCAGGACAGATTACAGAGCCAGCCCACTGGCTCAGTATGCCAAAGAATTCTGAATGCTTCAGGTAAAAGAAGGTCATGATTTTAAATCTCACTGGGCTGATAAAACAGGCATTACACTGAGGGTTTATATTACTATTTCCATGGCACTAGAACTTCATATGCATAAAGTGTTATTTTCTGACATTATGTAGCTTGATTTATTTTTATGGTAAGTCCATTGTAGGGTTTGATACATATTTAAACAAGAAAAAGGAAATTAAATCTTAAAAGATCATTTATATAAGATTAGAGAGGCTATCCTAAATACACACATGTGGATAAGGGAAATGTTAACTAAACTGCATTTCATATCTGAGTCGTATTCTCTTCCTGATCTCCTCTGTCTGAATGAAAAGTTTTTCAATCACTGGGGCGCCTGGGTGGCGCAGTCGGTTAAGCGTCCGACTTCAGCCAGGTCACCATCTCGCGGTCCGTGAGTTCGAGCCCCGCGTCGGGCTCTGGGCTGATGGCTCGGAGCCTGGAACCTGTTTCCGATTCTGTGTCTCCCTCTCTCTCTGCCCCTCCCCCGTTCATGCTCTGTCTCTGTCCCAAAAAAATAATAAAAATAAAAAAAAAAAAGTTTTTCAATCACTATGTTTTTACTGAGGGAAAAAGGCATTGGGATCATCCTTTTCAGTAGGCCCTGAAATACTGGTGACGTTAAACAATGTGAACAACAGTTAATTTATTAAAAGATATCCAAGGAAGGTCTTGATGTATAAGAGCTTTAGAGGTACCTGACGGATACGGGCACTTTTCAAAAACTTTTTTTTCTTTTTGTCAAATCAAGCATGTCTCAGACTTTCAGAGCAAGATCCACAGAGCAAGTGATTCTCTTTTTGGTTTTCTATACCTCCTGCACCCCCACTTTTGGCTATTCTCAGTCCTGCCCCAATGTCCTGAGGACTCCTGTGATCTCAGCACACATATGATGCATTAGCTCTGGTCCTTCCAGACTGGCTGGGAACTCTGGCTCTGTTTGATAAGCAGGACTGATTTTCCAGAGTTCTTGCCAGGGAGTCTACATGATAGCTTGCCCCTTGAGAACATGTACTGCCTGACTCTCATTGGACCCTTGGTCTACAGTTTACTGAACAATGAAATTTATTTTACCATCTCAACTTTTTAGCCATGCTATGGGCCTACATGGAACAATTCTAGAGAAGAAACCAGCAATAGTGGGAGAAACTTCATTCCTGATTTTTTTAAGTACTTGGGATTAAAAAAATTTTTTTATGTTTTATTTTATATTTGAGAGAGAGAGATAGAGAGACTGAGCACAAGCAGGGGAGGGGCAGAGAGATGGAGAGAGAATCTGAAGCAGGCTCCAGGCTCTGAGCTGTCAGCACAGAGCCTGACGTGGGGCTCGAACCCACGAACCATGCAGGAGATCATGACCTGATCCGAAGTCAGATGCTTAACTGACTGAGCTACCCAGGTGCCCCAGTATTTGGGATTTTTACTTATATTTGCAGTAAGGGGTCATGGATTGGTGTAGTAGAATTGTGGCAGAAAAGTTAGAATAATGAAGTTGGAAATAGTATTTTTATTTTTTCTTTCTTTGCCTTTGCTCTTTAGGGACTATTTCAGTGATCAAAAATAAAATAATTTTTTTCTGATGTTAGTGGTGTATCCCCATGACAGCCCCAAACATAGTGGCCCTTGAAAAATAGTGGTTAAGATGACAAATGTCCTAGATGCCCCCTCATCAGCTCAGACGTGACATGCAAAAAAGGCCACATTGTGCCTCCTCATAAATCATCACAGGCTCTCACATCCTGCATTCCCAGGGCATCACCATTCTCTCAGGGTCAAAGGGTCACACATTAAAGTCTTGCTGGACTTTCCTCCTATCCTTCCTATCCCATCAGCCACTGAATCTATTCATCATTCCTTTCTATTCTGCCACGACTCAGCCCATTCCTCATCACCTCCTGACCTAATGTCCTAGTTTATCTTTTCCAGTTATGCATTTAATACCCTTACATACATATGCCTCATACTCAGTTTGATACTCAAGGATCCCCAACATCTACTTCCTTTTTACCTTGCTGGCCTCATCTCCCCATGGCCTGTCTGTCGGTCACCTGACTGCCTCCCCATCTCACTTTTTCTTAATACATACTGTGGTCAATCCTTATTATTATTGATAATATTTCCTATACATAGAAGCCATTCACTCATACAACCAACATTTATGAGATGCCTACGACCTTTAGAAAGTATGCTAAAAGCTGGGGACATACAGTGAGCCAGACAGACACAATTTTTGCACGCAAGGAGCTTGTTACCTGTTCTCTTCCCTCTCCTGGACTCAATCCCATTCACACTATTTACCTATACAAGGCCTTCACTACCTTCCTTCCCTCCAGCCATGGCAAACAACCTTTCTTTGAATTTCCTCAGCATTTACTGTTCTTCTCTCATATTTTGACAATTGGTCCGTTCAGTCAACAAACTTTGTTTAAAGCACTCACTTCATGCCAGAGACTTTGCCATTTTCCATGGAGAACATAACATTGTAAAATACACAATCTCTTACTTTGAGCCACTTAACAATATTTACATAACTGACAATAGTAACAAATGGTGGCCATACAACAGGGCCAAAGAGTGCATGTTACTACGTTGCTTGTGCACTGAGAGTTCTCCCTACGTGGATATCATTTCTGTACCACCTAAGGACTCACAGTAGGCAGCAGAGCTAAGATTTGAACTCTGTCCACCTCACTACAAAGTCTGACCTCCTCTTCAACGTATTCAGAGACAGCCAGGGTCTGTATCATCTCTCTGTATTCCTCTGAGTGCCTAAAACTTATTGGCATTTGAGAAATATTTGTGGAATAAAAGAATTTAGTCTTGTCTTCATAATATCTTGGTCCAAACATCAAATAAGCCCTCTCTATGGGAGCAGAGGAGGCAACCAGTCTCCAGGAGGTACAGTGGCCTCTGGGTTACCAAGCAGAGATTTGTTGGGGCAGGAATGTCTTATCTGTTCAATAAAGGGACATGGCAAAGAGACAGTTAGAAAATACCATATTCAGTTCCAATTGTAGACCATCTGAGCTGGTGAGAGCTTGCTATAAAATGATAATAAATTTAGAGATCCTTCTGGGCTGAGGCTTGCTTAAAAGGGTAGAGTCAAGAGGTGATACTCAAACAATCTGAGTGTTGAAAAAGCTTTTTTTGGTTGCCGAGGATGTAAAATTTCACAAAGATCATTTTATTCAATAAAACAGACATATAAAGAGCACCTACTTAAAATACACACACACACACACACACACACACACACACCCCTTTGGGCATAGTCAGAGGGTCAAAAAAAATAATGAAATATTCACTAGTATTACAGAGTAGCATCTATAAACAAAAATAATAGTATAAAGTACTCTAATGAAAGTATAAAGGTGTATTGTAGAGTGAGAAATTAATTCCAGCTGAGGAAGTTTAGATGACTTAATAGCCAGGGTGGGTTTTAGGTGAGCATAAAATACAGCTAACCACTGATGGCTAACATTTCTTGAAAAGGTGTGTCAGGTAGAGAAAATAGCCAGGACAAAAGCCAGAGCAACAGGGTTCAGGAAAGAAGCAAAGTACACAGGAAAACACACCTACAAGGGTCAATAAAAGGTCCACCAGGGAAGACATTGCATCCCAGGGCCAAGAAAGGGATAGTATCTTCTATGTTAGTGGGGAATGAAGGAGTCATTTCAGATTTGAGGGCCCATGGGGCACCTGGGTGGCTCAGCTGGTTGAGCATCCAACTCCAGCTCGGGCATGATCTCCTAGTTCGTGAGTTCGAGCCCCGTGTTGGGCTCACTGCTGTCAGCACAGACCCTCTTCAGACCCTCTGTCCCCCTCTCTCTCTGCCCCTCCCCCACTCATGCCCTCTCTCTCAAAAAAGAATAAAAACATTTTAAAAAATTTAAAAAAATGTGAGGGCCCCAGACCAAAATGATGTCAGATGGGATAACACTAATGAGCGATCAAGACAGTGTCCTTGCAGTTAGGGGGTGGAAAAATGTCAAAACCTCCATATTGGCAAGGTCACAGCACAGATGGCCCGTTCCTAGGATGACGTCATGCTCCCAGCTCACTATATCATTATCGTTGTTAGAATTAAAATAAGTCAAGCATTTTCCAAGATAATTTTATCAGATCCTCTCAACTTAAACTTTTCCATTATTTTTTTTACATTTCCTCCTAGCACTCCTAACATGTGAAAGATGGGCTTTATTGTGATTAGTTCGTCTTTTAATTGCATTTTACACTTCCTAAATGATTTGCAACCACTAAAAGTTTGTGATGACTACGCAGTCATTTGTAACCACTATTTATTTTTAGCATTACAAAATCAGAGCACAGAGATATTTTTGCATTGAACTGAAAGGTTTCTATACATGGAAACAATAAGATTCCAGAGTCAAAACCAAGATATCTTTTATATAAAAAGTTAGGGAGATGACATTATGCCCAGCTGTCTCTTCCACTAGCTTACTATTTGACTAGGGAATGTTTGGTTTGTGTTTTTATAATTTGCAAAGATGACAAGAATTGGTCTTACTGCTCTCTATGGCCCCATCTACCGCTAAAACGTGTGTTGGGAATTCAACTTTTCTTCACAGAGGTAATGCCTCATATGTTCTCCCTTCATCTAATATTTTTGAATAAAGTCTTACATTAACTATATTGAAAGATGCTTACAAAACATGATATCAAATCACCTTGGACTTTAAGACAGAGGAATATTCAGGGTATAACTTTACAGCATAAACTTGAATTAAAACACCTTATGGGGGACCTGGGTTTGCTCAGTCGGTTGAATGTCCGAATCTTGATTTCGGCTCTAGTCATGGTCTCATGGTTGTGGGATCGAGACCCACATCAGGCCAGGTGCAGAGTGTGGAGCCTCCCTCTGTCCCTCTCCCTGACTCCCCACTCACTCTCTTCCTTTCTCTCTCTCAAAACAAAAACAGAAAAATTCCTTACAATAATGTGAGGGTGTTGAATCGGTCAGACCTGAATTTGTGTCTCTAATCTGTCACTTAACTAGCTTTGCAACATGGAGTGAGATATTCGACCTCCCCAAATCACAGTTTTTTTTCATATACAAAATGGACATAATAATCAGGTTGTGTAAAGATTTATTAAGTTAATTGAAATAAAACATGCAGAGTCATAGCACAGTGTTTTCATATGTAACAAGCACTCTAACATTACCTGCTATTCTAATAATTACCTGACAATGCTGTAAAAATGTATTAGGCAGGCATGGTCCCAGCCCTTAAGAAAACAAGCTTGGACAGGAAGATGAGGCACATTAACAACACTGTTATGCAGGAAAGGAAAGTGCTATTGTCGTGATAACAGCACAGACAGAAGACTAGGAAGTCAGAAGTGGTATCTGCATGCTTCCTATTTAGTATTTATACCAATGACCTTTAGCCAGTGGTTGAATAGCTTACTTTCCAGCAGCTTTGTACTGTTTCTTACTCCTTGCTTGCAAGACGCACAGGAGAGGATTCTCCCCAGAGCATGCGTGAGGGCTGGGAGCAAAAGCAACTCTTGCTGGAAGTTCTCCGACAGCGTCAGCATGCTGTAGGCAGGTGGTAGGGCAGTGGGATTTGGAAGATCTCAGGCTAGATCCTCCCAGCTGTTACAAGGTCCAAGGACTCCACTGTTAAAACAGATAGTTCTTTGGAATAAAACTTGGCACCTCTGAGAAGCTTTCCTCCACTCATAAAAATACACCCTCTATTTCCTTGATTCTAACATACAGAAGGCATACCACCATTTTAATAACAGTCTGTGCATGGAAGGGAGGGAGCTAGAGAACCTGTTACATTAAAGTATATATCCCTTTGTCAAAAACATCCTAATTTCAAAAATGTTAAGGTGTATAACCTGACGATACATCTAAGAGTTGAAGAAGTGTAATGTTACTGAGAAGCCAGTAAGATGCACCATGTTTAAGGACCAAGTCTAAAGTTCCTTCATTCACACATCCCTTCATTCAACCACTGTTCATTGAGCATTTGATATTCAATCTTCAGGACCATGAATGAGGTTAAGACATAGTTCATACAAGCAGGAGCTCTGAATTTAGACAGGTATGTCCAATCACAATGTAGTGAAGTAAGTGCTGATACAGAGAGTTACAAAGGGATGCTCCAACACCAAGGATGCAGTAACTAATTGCCTGGGCCACAGGACCAGGGAGGGCTTTGGGAATCTTTGGAGAGGATGTAACTACTGAAAGATGACAGGGTCTGTTTGTCGTGCCTCCATACATTTAGAGTGAAACCAAACAAGGGCTAGGACCACAACTGTGCTGTGAAAGCCAAGTGTGATGTCTCCATTTCCAGAATCTGGCTGGACCAATGATCATTCTAATCATTCTAATCTGCAAATCTTTTTTCTTGTCTCCATGATCCTCTTCTGCCAGTACAGCTCTCAATGCTCATCTCAGACTCTCCTTTTCAGACACCATCTGGGAACCATAGATTCTTGCTCCAATTCCAGCTTTTCCCCCTGGCTACGTTTATTCTCTTACTGCACTCCCCATGTCTACAGGTAAAACACATATACACTTCCTGCCATATACCAATGTGACCTAGTATCACTCTTCTCTCTTATGTTAAGGGAGAGTAGAAAATCTGACACCTTCAATTTGGGAGGATGGGTGAAGAAGGGAGGGGAGGAAAGAATTCTGAGCAAATAAAGGAGCAATGGGGAAGAGTTATAGGACTTTATACTTTCTTTGATCTATAACAATAAGATGATTATACCTCACTTAAAAGGCATAGTGAGATGGAAATAAATAAAGGAGAGTATATACATATGTCCAGGGCATTGGTGGCACATAATAAATATTCAATAAATGTACCTCTTCTTCCCAAGCCTATGCAATAGGCAGCTTCTGTTAGAGAAGTTCTGTTGTCTCCAGTAGAAGCCACAGGAGACTCCTTCTACAGGTTTGTTCAGATCTGGCCTCCCGAATGTCATCTGGATAACTGGCCCAATGGTAACTGAAAATTTCTTCATAATTTCATGAGTACCTGACTTAACTGTCCCCTCTTACTTCTCCTAACAAGTGCCTGGGCAAAGGTCAATCATGAGGCTTGTTTTGAGAATCTCCTGTTACATGGAGAGCTGTTGTATTCTCTAGCTAATCAAATCTTTTGGGACTGAGAATTCTTACTAGATAATGTGTGTGTGTGTGTGTGTGTGTGTGTGTGTGAGTGCACACACGTGCGTGTATGTGTGTAGAATATTTGGATAAAGGGAAGCCAGAAAGAGAGAGGAAGATAAAGAATGATGATGACCATCATCAGAATTTCCATAGGTGTACATCAGAGCTTAATAGAATATATGCTATTTGAAAGATTATTTTTATTTTAAAATTGTCTTTATATCTATTAAACATATTATTGTTAAAATGCATTTTGCATAAAGTAGAGTATATAAGTTTTTATGTTGATGTCCAGTTCACGGGTCTAGAAGAAGCACTGGCCTTGTACAAACTGTAGTGAGGTTAATTCCTGGCCACTAGAATGGATTCATTGGTATATTTACCCAAGGAAGCCAGCAGAAGACATACTTCAGGGAGTGAGCTCATGCTGTCACCAAGAGTGGAAGCTAAGGTTAATATCAAGGAACAAGCACTAGGTGTCAGGACCAATAGCATGCACAAACAGTAAAGAGTGGACGAAAGGCGAGAAGCCAAGAGCTGAGGACATCAGAGACAGTTTGAAAAGTAGTCATCAGGTATGATTTTATTATTTCAAGCAAGTGTCAGGCACATACCAAGGCATATAGTTCTTAATTAACTATAGTTTCAGAATGTCTTCTCTGGGATTTTGGAAATGGCACAAGTACTTTGCTTGATTTATTTTGAATTTTGATTGATTTATTTTGATTTATTTTGAATCAAAGAATAACTGAATCATAGATCTCCAGGGTTTGAAGAAGGGGCATTTGAATTCAATTAACAGAACCATCGCTGATGTTCAATCCATTCCTGAGTACCCAAACAATTGACTGATTTGTACAACAGGAAACTTATTTCTTCTTGAAATAAACTATTACACCTGCCTAAGATTCTGAGGGAAAGTGAGACTATCCCATTTCATATGGCATCTTATTCCATTGATTTCATGTTTCCATCCATTTATCCTAGATTTCCTAAGTCATGAGAACGAATCTTGTTATCTTGTATGGAAGCCATGCAATATATTATGTGTCAGCTAATTTCATTATGTTTACTTCTTATCAACCTATTTCAAGTAGAGCTTTGGGGATGAGGTAGGGGAAATTTAGTGAAAACTCAAAGTTCACTCACCTATCACAACATATGCAATATGCCTATAATAGATGAAGGATATTGGCCAATTATAAAATTAGTCCCATTGGTTTAGCATATAGACATCATAGGACAAGTTTGCATGGGAAAGGACAACTGTCCCCTTGATGAAACCATTGTGAAAGATTCAAATCAAAATTATCGATCATTTCTGAGCCATTGAATTCAGAGAATTTCCAAGTTGAGTTGACTTCTTTGGATTATAGATTCCATAAGGCCAGATTCATGATTGCCCTGCCCTAAATTTGGAAGTAGCTAATTGTGATTGGATTGACTGTGGACGTCCATTTTGAATGCCTTCATCTACAAATCTCTGTGACGGGCTGGGTGCGTTTCCTAAGTAATTCCCTATGCAGAGGTATGTATTAAAAACAGCTTGTCAAATTGACTAAGAGGGAAACTCGATGTTGCCCAGTCCCTCTTCCTACACAGACACATTTTGACACAGTGTATTTGAGTGCTAATAATGACATTAGAAGATGTTGGAAAGAGATCTAATTCAGCATGCAGAAGTGACTTTGCTGTCATCTCCTATTTTCTGCGCAATTGACAGCAGATACTTGGGGCTGAATTTTTATTTCAGGTCAAATTTCCAAGGCATGAGGCTGTCTGTTAGAAACAGATAAGACCAAAACCAATACGAAAGCACTTGTTGGAAGTGTCAGTGGTGCTGAGAATTTGAAAGGGATGCTTCAGTTTTCTGTTTAGGACATGACACAACAACATATGTTTTAGCATCAAGAAAAACCAACCAGCAGCTCCCTGTCATTTCTCCATGGTTCCTACTGGGAAGGTTTCAGAAGAGAAGTCTGATTTCTTTGGGAGATGAGATGACTTTTTTAAAACACAGCCTCTTTTGCCATTTTATTTTCTCCTAGCCAATATTTTCCAGAATATTTCAAGCAAATCAAACTGACCAGCATTTTTTTTTAACAGAAAGATCAATAAGGCATAATTTAAGACTTCTCTAATCAAACAGAAATAGTGTTTGCATAACTGTCTGTATCTAAGGTAGGCGATCAAGGAAGTTGAAGGTTTATACAATCATTCAGATGTGCTGCCTCACTGAATTAAATGTTAAAATGCAGGTGTGTTTTAAAAGTTACTTTGTACACGCTCTGGGTTAGTCTCTGCATAATTCACATCCCCCTGTCTGGCAAACGTCCTCATGCTTCCCTGAGCTTGAACAGGCTAAGTTAACATTCATCCAGCCAAGCTATAGCTAACACCACCATTTTGTTGCTAAGAGCTATTGATGCCTCGGTAACATTTTGCCACTTTAAGTTTAAATTTGAACTACTTCCACAAAAGTCGAGAGTTTGTTTTATCGTTGGGACGGAAGCTTCAACATCAAAATCGAAATCTGAACATGATCACAATCCTAAATTGACAAAATTGTCTCTTTCCCGAACAGAATTCCCAGTACCCAGGAACATCCTGTATTTCTTACACACACCCCAAACCAGAATGCAGGTGTGTGTTTCTCTTTTCCCTTTTTGTGCCTGCTTTATTTCTATTAGTATTGCTACTTAAACATTTCCTGTGGCATTGCATTAAAATTTGTCATTTTGTTTTTCTCCTCAAGAAAGAGTGATTTAAAACCCAACCATGCACATAAAGATATGATTTGATGTAGTGCCCTCAACCATTTGTCATCATAGACGGTTTGTTCTTTGGAATAGAAGCCTTGGGGAACCCTAAACTGCAAACCTGAAACTACCTCGCAGGAGGCCCGATTTGCAATTTGTAACAAAAGTGAACCCTCCTGGACTCATTAATCTCAGGAGACTCATGTCTCATATTGCTCCCATTCCCCAGCAGCTTTGCCTCAGGGACAAGCACTTTCCTTCTTTTTGCATTTCTTTTGTGTAGCTGGATTTCTTTGCAAGGCTCTACACAAACAATAGATTTTGCAACATCATTGCCACAAGGTCTTTCTATGAGCAGATCTCTTTCCCGAGTCTGCGAAACTGTCATCGCTTTGGTCTGTATTTATGTAACTTGTAGAAGGTAAAGCCATAAAGCTATAGTCCTTTTTACTTTTAAATAGGCAGCGTTTTTTCCTACAACTGAATGTTGTCTTTCAAAAATAATCTCTTTTGGAGGCTATGCACCAATGCCAGCAAATCCGCCATTGTTTAAACTTTTCCAGAAACTTCTCTATTTGAGTTTCCTTTGGAGTCAGTGTACAATTTCTAAGAAAATGTTTCATTGTTGTTTAAATTATCCACTCATAATTTAGTTTTTTTAACCATTAGTTGCCAATAACATATTACCTTTTCTTATTAATTATGTGGTCATAAGAATTGACTGCACCATTGACTGACCATTTCAAAACAATAAAACCTGCCATCAAAGGAAGAGTAATGACACTGTGGTAGACAGTTGAAAGAACGAATCCCTGTCTCTAGAGACGGTTCTGAAAAAGGAGATGCAAAATTATTTTAACCTATGGTATCACCAGAATAAGTGGATTACCTCTCATGATCCTTGGTGGGTCCAAAATTCTGTAAGTTATTCAGATAAACTTTGTACATTTGTCTATAATGTACTACATTATATTGTCTACTATAATGCAGACAATAATATGACTACATTTAGTCTCAGTGTAACATTTTTTCCTACGTTGACCATTTTAATGTTTGACCTGCCAGTGAACACGCAGAGCAGTTAGGTTTTCTTGGTTTTCTCAGTTCCGTGGGGGAAGCTTTGCAAGAACCAGTTACTCCCTATCTACGTCCAGATGAAAACACATGCACGTACATGTGCACACGCATGCATGCATCTAAAAAAAACATTCCTTTCATCAAGAAATTCTTTAATGCCTTTGAAGTCAGTTTCTGTATATTCATGTAACTGGCACCTAGTGTCTTCCATTTAACATGGTTCTTTCCCTGGAGCTCCCCCATCACTGAATTGTGGCAGGCCACCTCTATGTTTGCACAGAAAGCAGAAATCTGACAGGGGATGTTTATCACTGGAGGGTTTCTTTTGCTCCAGAAGCTTCGTGTAAGCGTTTGCACCATGATTCTCTATTATTTAAGTCATTCCATGGGTCCCTTTAAAATATCATATCTTGAAGACAAGATACTCCTTTTTTGGAGAAGAGCGAGATGGAACGAGCTTTACTGTGTGAGGTGATGGTTTACAAAGCATTCTCCAAACAGTTATCGTAGGATGTTCCAGCTCCTACATAGAGTGACTTTCTTCCATTTTGTCCCCTCTGGATGTCTTAAACACTTCTGAGCCAGGGATTAAGTCAGGAGGGATTTCTGTGGCTCAGATTCAGTACTTGTAGGCACAGAAGGGATAAGCCCAGCGATAAGAGAAGTGTAGCCATGTAGAGACAGGTCAAACATCCCTGGACGAAGCCCTTCTGTACCACACACTGTCGGTGCTACTAAGAAATTCCTTTGTATTGAGTAGAGTATCTGCTACCTTTACCCCAATATTAAATCTATGAGAAAATCTGATTTCCTTCAAGAAACTCTCCTGTCCATGGAGACACTGTGAAAGCATAAACCTTAAACAACTGATGCCATTTGTGATTTTTTTAACCAGCTAGAGTGGTTTCTTTCAAAAGTTAATATTTATCTTGCCATAATATTTACCTTCACACAGTAAGTGCTATTTTCCCATGACTGCAATGAAGAATTGTGGTAAGATAAACTCACCTCTATAAGATAAATGTCAGATATTTAATGAAAATCACTGGATGAGCATCTCCGGTTTACTTTGAATTTGCTGAGGTTCTGGACTCCCAGTAAAATTTAGCTCACAAAATTCTCCAAATATGAGTCCTTGTGATCAAAACTGGGGGTTGCGAGAAATGAATTCTGAGAAGTCATGGGCTTAGCAAACAGAAGGCTGGTCCGGGAAGGCAGAGAGGTGAATTCTCTTCCCTGTTCAGATACTGATTGGTTGAGAGATTCTCTCGGCCTTACTTTCTTCTGTGAAATGAGTGGATTTAATCGGGTGATCTCCAAGATCCTATCCTATTCTAACATTCTGTGATTCTATGTTAATATATGATCAGGGTGAAGTTCATTATCCATCATAAATTTCACACTCTAATATTTCAGGGATAAGACATTAGAAATTATTTTAAAGATAAAAGAAATATGGGGCACCTGGGTGGCTCAGTCGGTTAAGCGTCCGACTTTGGTTCAGGTCATGATCTTACGGTTCAAGGGTTCCAGCCCCACGTCAGGCTCTGGGCTGACAGCACAGAGCCTGGAGCCTGCTTCACATTCTGTGTCACCCCCTCTCTCTCTCTGCCCCTCTCCCACTCATGCTCCGTCTCTCTCTTTCTTAAGAATAAATAAACGTTAAAAAAGAGAGAGAGAGAGAGAGAGAGATCTGAGGTGTGTCATCTACTGACCAGAAATCACAACATATTTGACAGAAAGGGACAGACACATTAAGGGCTAAGTAACACTGTACCTTTTGTTAAACTTAGGTATTTTCCTGGGAGAAACTGAAAATAAAGTGCTTGGTTGGTGCTGGATCATTTGATTTATGATTACAAATATTTAGGGCTGTTTTCCATAAAGTGCTTTGATGGCCCTCTTGTGACTCTTCTTGAAGAGGCAGTGTGCAGTTCAAGTCCTGGAGTGAAGAGCCTCTCACCTCAGCTTGAAGGAGAACTACTCCATTTTTACCTGTTTAATGTATGGGCTTCTTTGTCAAATCTAATATGAAGTTAAGAGTCTACTTCTCTAAAAAGTTTGAGAGCCTTTGGTCTAGTCCATCCAATTTCTTATGGTATTAAACACATCTCAACTAGCACCTCACCTTCCACTTAATCAAGATCTTTCCTCCCTTTATTGCAAACTCCCATAAAGCATGCTTCTTGTAGAACTGCTATGGACCAAACTGTATTCTCCCCAAATTCATGTGTTGAAACCCAATGTTCACAGTCTCAACGTAAGTGAATTTGGAGATAGAGTTTTTATGAGGTAATTAAGATTAAATGAGGTCGTAAGTGTAAGGCCCTGATTCAACAGGATTTGCGTCCTCATAAGAAGAGATACTAGAGAGCGGGCTCGCTCTCTTTCCCCAGGAGCACACATTCAAAAGGGCTAGTGGGGACACAGCAAGAGGCAGCTGTTTACAAGCCAGGAAGAGAGTTCTCACCAGAAACAGAATCAGCTGGATCTTGAACTTCTAGCCTCCAGAACTGTGAGAAAATAAACTGTTGTTTAAGCCACCCACCGTATATATTTGGTTATGGCAGTCTGTGCAGGCTAAGACAAGAATGCTAACCTGGGCCACATGAGGGACAGAAGTTTCTCTTTCAGTCACTTTCTAGGCATAGGTTTTTCCCTAGAGCAACTAGTTCAATATGAAGAACTGGAGTAAAAACAAAATGCAGTGCATAACTAACTTTTAGCAACCACTGTTGTGTGTTTACGTACTCTTTATATGCTGTTGTGCTCAAGACTGAGTTGTTAGGAGGTGGCTGTGGGGATACAAACTCTGTAGATGTAAATAGCCACACAAAAACTACGATGTATGTGCCCTGTGCGTATTAGCTCACCTCTGAACTTAAACTCTGGAGAGCAGTATTGTGCACTCACCAGCACATTATGGGAATGCAAGGGAAAAAAAAGTCAGAAATAACAAAATCACTAAGAGGTAGGTAGCCAAATGTTATTATTATCATTTTATAGAGGAGTAGCCAAAAGGTCAAGTATCTTGTTCAAAGTGACACAGAATAGTAGAGTTGAGCCCCGGAATTATTAACTTCTGTTTTCTAATCTAGTGAACCTGAGGTTATAGAATCCGACTAGGAAGGTCAAAGCTATCAGTTTTATGTCACACAGTAGTTATGAGGTGCTACATGCGTTGCTCCTGTTCTTTTGTCCCCTCACTGGGGAGCCGCTTGATGACTGGAGCCTCAGCAACTTCCCCCATCCTGGGAAACCTGAACCTGAAACCAGAGACTATATTAAAAGTCAGTACCTCTGACTGCCTGTGAATTTCAGATCTCCTGCTCTCTAGGCTGTTCAATAGCGGTATCTAATCAGAATCCCTTTTGCTCAATCTGTGTTTCCTTTGTTGGGAAATGGCCTGGTGATCTCTTGAGAAGAGTCCAGGGGCTTCTGGTGGTGAACACCTGCGAAACCTGTTCCAAGACTAAATATTAGAAGTGGTCAGCCTGGCGACTGAAGGTAGGATTGGTTCCCTACACTTGGCAGTCAGTCCACAACTTCTTAAATATTATGTTAATGTTTAGATCTCCATTTGAAAAAGAGACTTGATAAAATGACACTTCCTGAAAAAGGGCTTTGTAATAATTAATCAGTGGGCACCTTCTTTTGCCTCCCCAAGGTTTAGGCACTGTTGATCATGCCTTCCCTCAAACTCTCATTCTCTCTCTCTCTCTCTCTTTTTTTTTTTTTTTTTTTGGCGCAGGGACAATTGGCTGACTTCTACAATAGCTTCTACAATAGCCATTCCCTTCCTTCATTCACTTCTGTTTGATAGCCCCCTCCCTGAATGTGGAAGAGATTCTCAAATTCAGGGCTCTATGAAAATTACAGGACGATGCTGAGGACAACAGGGCTCACATCCTGAAATCAGAACTGCATGCCATGCTGCTATCAAGTTAAATCAGGCATAATATATACAACAAAATGAAAAGGGCATGTAGTACAGTTCTGGTTTCAACTTTCAGCTCCTTCTCACTGGAAATCCGTTAAGAAACTTTTATCTTTTGAGACTAAGGGAGTAAGTGGTGTTTGTTCTGGTTCAGTTTGTGATTATTATCCTAGATGTTGATAATCCTTTCTGTGTGCACCTTTATGCATGTTGCTGAATTTGTTACCTCTTTGCTTCAGTGTTTTTATTACTATTTCTGGATTAACCTCAAATTCTGTAGTAGGTGATTATCAAGAGTTTAGAACTGGATCCATGTCTGTTGTTTTCCTACATCAATTCTCTGATACCAATGGGAAGTCCCACAATTCACTTAAATTCAGAAACTAACTTAACCTAACTACTAACAAGTTAGCACAGACCCCACAGGTTTAGGGGCTTAGTATCACAAGACTGCCCGCATTTCAGCTGCTATCTGTAAGACCCTGGTGTCCTCAAGGCATCCATACTTCTATTCAGTCAACTGTAAATTTGGGGGCTCCCATAATCTTCTTTCAGATTTGAAAATTCACTAGAATGACTCACAGAACTCAACAAAATGCTATGTTAACAATGAAAGTGTTATTAGAAAGGATACAACTCAGGAATAGCCAAATGCAAGAGATGCACCATGGGTCAAGGAATAGAGGGGGTGGAGCACAGAGCTTCTGTGCCTTCTCGGGGCATGCCACTCTCCTAGCATATCAGTGTGTCCACCAACCCAGAAACTCCCCAAACTCATTGTGCAAGAGCTTCTATGGAGGCTTTATCACTCAGGATTGATTAAATCATTGGCCATTGGTGAGTGAACCCAGTCTCTAGCCCACTTCCCCTCCCCAGACGCTCTCTGGGGGCCTCGCCAAGAGTCGCCTCATTAGTATAACAAAGACATTCTTATCATTCAGAAAATACCACGGGGTTTTGAAGCTCTTGTGCCAGGAATGGGTACAAAGACCAAAGGTGTATTTTATTATACTACACTATTAATTGTTTTTCTTCCCTCTTATGTGCTCAGGACACTGCGAGCTCATTGTTCCAATCTATTGAGTTTTTTTAGTGAGCTAAGCAGAATTCTAAGATGGCCCTCAATATTCCTTCTCCCTGATGTACTCTTCTTCTATGAACACCTCTCCTGAGTCGGGGCAGGACCTTTGAACATGACGGGATTTCACTCTGATGATGAGGTTATGTTTTATAGCAAAGGTAAAGGGATTTTGCAGATGTAAATGAGATCCCTCATCAGTTGACTTTGAGTTAATCAAAAAGGGACATTATCCTAAATGGGCCTGACAGGACCAGGTATGCCCTCAAAAGAGGGTCTAGAGGATAGAGGCCCTCCTACTGGACTTGAAGGGGCAAGATGACCCATGTTTTATAGCTGAAAGTAAATAAATTCTGCCAATGACCGCATGAGCTTGAAAGAGGATCCCAGCAGCCCCAGATGACAATGTATCAGGGCTGAGACTTGAGTCCTATGACAAGTTGAGATCCCCTTTAGTATCTTTGCTTTAGTATCTTGACTTGCAATCATGTCTCAACCTTACCAGGGTCTTTCATGAATTGACCTTATGGCCTTTTTAAGGAAGACTTGTACCAAGACTACTTGGTGATCTGGGTGAGAGATAATGGCGATTTAAACTAGGGTGAAAGAAGGAGTGATCACATTCAGGGTGCATCTGGATGGATGGGCAAAGCATTTCCTGACATGGAGTTTGAAGAAAAAAGTAAAGTCAAGATTTCAGGACTAAGAGATCTGAAGGACAGAGTTGCCAGCAACTGGATTAGGAAAAGCTGTGCTCGGAGAAGTTTAGGGGGTGGGAGGATGGTCAGAGTTCAGTTTTGGATATTGAATCTGAGATGCCTAACAATATCCAAGTTGAGTTTGTTAGTTGGATGTACAAATCTGGAAGTCAAGAGAGGTTTGGGCTAGTAGACATAATTTTGAAACTTGATGGCAAGTAAACTTTACTTAAAGCTAGATGAAATCACCAGGGAAGTGAATATACAAGAAAGAAAAAAGAGGTCCAGAGATTTCACCCTGAGACAATGCAACATTTAAGAGGTCAAGGAGAAGAGACACTGACAAGCAATGGCTAGTGGGGTAGAAGGAAAATCAGAGAGATTCTGATCTCCAGTCAAGTGAAGAGAATGTATCATGAAGGAGTGGCCATCTCTTCCAAATGTTGTTTAGCAGGTCCAGTAAATATGAACCAGAATTAACCACTTGATGAAAGAATATGGATGGTATTGGTGACCATTACAAAAGCAATTTTGGTGGAGTGGTGGTGGTAAAAGCTGGTTGGAATGACTTTAACAAAGAAAGAGTGGAAAATTAGAGAAAGGTATATACGGTTGTTCCAAGGAATTTTGCTTATGGAGCAGGAGCTGTTAGAGAAAGTGGAGTAAAGAAAGGTTTATTTTTTTTTAATAAGAAAAAAATGGCATATTTGTAAGCTGGTGGAATTAATCCTATTGAGAAGGAAATAGGTTGATGTAGGAGATCATGGGGAAAATTGCTGCAGCATTGTGCTTGGGTCGTGAGAGTGGATGGATTGTAATACACAAATAGAAGTATTGCTTAAGTTAGGAACATGGGAGTTCATCACAGTGGGAAGGCAGATTCTGGTAGGTGGGAAAATGTGATGGTGGGAATCTGCAGAACTTCCATTTCTCATTGCTTTTATTTTTTAGTAAAGTAGAAAGCAGGTGTCAATAGTAAAGAATGAGAATAGTGAAGGAGACATTGGGGTTTCCAGATAAAAGAGAAAGTATGAAATATGTAGACGAGTAGATGAGTGAATGCACTAGGGATATACAATATGATTGAGGTATACGCTTATAAAATATAATCTATGATGTGATGATATATATTGTGATATATAATATAATCATGTATAATAATATGATTGCCTAGCAGCATTAAGCAGCCACTTGAAACTGGTAAGTTAGTAGTGAGACCCATCGAGGTGGTTGCATATTTTGTCCCAGCCACATTCCACTGCATGAGTATAGGGGTAGAGCAGGTGGTGCCATTTTGTTAGGGGAGTAAATCAAAGCAAGGAGTGAGAAGTAAAGGAGTGCAAGCAATTTACAAGAGTAGTGGGTGAGGGAGTTCAAAGCTGATGAGGGAAGTGAAGACATTTAAAGGTGAAAATCATTGAAAGGGTGTAAGGTCATCATCATTAGAGGTCGTGATGGAATCAAAACATTGTTGGGGTTGGGATACTAAAAGGAATGAACTGGAAAAATCGGGATGGTCAGTAGAGCGAGGAGCATGAAGCAGGAATAACGGAAAGATTTTAGTGTTGGTGATGACAGGGCCTCCCGTGTGACCCTAGGGAGAGTGGAGAACCAGATGAGTGGAGGAGAGAAACCCAAAGTACTAAGAGGCGGAGGTGTTACAGGGGTCATTTACATAATCACCAAAAAGAAAAGCAGGTAAGTACCAGAGTGAGTGACTATGAGCCTGGAAAAGAAATGAGGAGAAATGCCCTGGGTATGTGTGGTGGGCATAGGGGAAGTTGTCATTGGATGACAGCAATAATGAAGGGCAGGTGACAGTCAGCTGAGATTCAAAGCCAGGGGTTTTTCTAAGAAGAAGAGAGAATGACAAGAATGCCCAGAGAATAACTTCTGATTCTAATTGGACTTCCTAGTGACCTTCTTTGTAGTATGCAAGGAGAAGGGCCAGCACAACCTATGCATTTAGAAGGCTATCATCCCAAAAATTGTTTATTTCATTTGCTATTTTGTTTGTATCCATAATATTAGATGCAAAAAAAGATTTTTCCTTGGACATTTTCTTCTGACACATTGCAACTGAAATGGGCCATGGAAATGGTGTTTATGTAGCTAAGATTTTGACTGTGCAAATGATCTTTAACTACTTAATTGGTTTTGATAGATCAAAAGTAGGAAAAGCAATCTGCATGCTGGGCTGTGACTTTATAGGCTTATATATTTGGGACGTGTTAGTAGGGTAGAAAACTAAAGCTTGTAGATTCCTTATTATTATCAAGGTAAGAAATAGAAATTGTGAAGGAGTAATGATCTTGTAAACCTACGAGTTTCCTGAGTGGTTACAAGTAGTTTAAAAACACAAACAAAAGGAAAGCCTAGCCTTGTAAATTGTATTTGTTTATTTTGTTAATTTCTTTGTGTAATAAAATGCCTTTCATTTGGTCAGCCAGTATTTAAAGTTTTAGCTTTCTTCCAATTGATATGCCATGGGCAATAAATTATGCACAGTGCTATTAAAAACAATCCAGTGTAAAGAAAAAAAAAGAAGCAATAATTACCAAAGACCAGAATTACAGTCAACATTAAAACAGATAATGTTGGCCCACAGCTCTTCCCCTGCCTCTGTTACTACCACAATGGCAATTGGTATTTATAAGCTACAAAACATGCCCCCAAATTATTGGCTTTAATGTGCCAAGAACCTTGAAGAAAGTACAATGTTGGAATAAACCATACTACTCCCTCACCCCTTCCCATCCCTACAATCCAGGTTTCTGATTGTCCTATGCCTGATTTCTATCTTCTTTCTCCAATTTCCACACATCCGTCTGTCACCTTTAACTGGAATATGCCTAACTCCATTTTCCAAATTCCATGAAATGGTAATTTCCCCAAAGCTCTTTCTTCCTATTTTTTTTTTCTTTATTTTGTTTGAGAAGTTCTAAATCAGGAATATGAAAGTGAAGTTGAGGAGAATTATAAGAGGGATACCAGAGGGCTCTGGATAGCCTGGACTTGACCCAGTGATTATTTTGCAGTCTGGTCTTTTTTGTGCCCCTGGGTGGAAGGTGGGCAATAACACTTTCTCTCACATTCAGCATTTACTTATAAGGAGCCAGCTGGTATGGTCTCCACTTCTCTTGTCTCTGTACTTTTATGGGCTCCATTGTGATTAGAGTATAGTCGGCTAGTTAGAGATGAGGTTCTTTGACTTACACTATTTGCTAAATGGATAGAGAAGTTTTTGGTCATCTGATTCTACCAGGTATAAACACATACAGGTATAAGTGGTATTCTTGTCACCCAGTACTTGAGAGAACTTGTATCCATTTGGAAATATTTCTAGGGAAATACTGTGATGCCAGTTGCCCACAAAAAGAATATATTAATCCCTATGAAGAGAATTACCAAGTTCTCCCTTCTCCCGTCCCTCACTTTCTCTCTCTTGCACTGGTGAGGGAATTAAGGTAATATTATGCTGGGAGGGAAGGGTCTTTGCTGTTCTGTAGCTCAAGACAATTTCCTTTGGTAAGCAGGGCTCGAAATGTTACAGTGTTTGCCTTAATGGTTGCAGCGGAACTGTGAGGTAGTAAAAGGTTCCTAAATGATTTTGGTCTCCATTCAACAAACAATTTCGGGTATGTCCATTACGTTCTCCTGACATCATAGGGAAATTAAAATAAGTAATGTAGAAGTTATGGTAACACATTGTAGACTAAACAATAATAATTGTACACCGAAACTACTTCTGAGGTTAGCTACAAGGGCTCACTTCAGAAAAAAACTAAACTGAAGCCTTTAAATATAAAAGCATGGACTACCTAATCTCTAGAAGGATCTGAAACCCAACTTGGGGGACCTTTTGATGGAAAACCTGAAATAAATAGAATGCCCAGGGAATAAGCGTATTCCAATCAATTTAACTGGAATGAGTCCATTTTCACTACCATTTCAAACATACAATAGTTGGCCTGAATTCCTTAGTGACTTTAGTATCTACAAGAGAATCTTTACTTGATGATTAATTGCGGCCAAAGTCTCAAAGTCATCATGCTGAACATCATTCTTCGCTGAGGATGTAGTTCTTCACTGTAGAGGTGTAGTTTCTAAGGCTTTCAAATAGAATTCATATCTTCTGCCTCATTTGATTGTCACTGAGGTTAGGACAGCTTTTTGTAATCCAATAGTAGATGTAAACTTTGTAGGCAATTGTACTGAATATATTCTCCTCTCTAGCTTCCTCTTTTCCATCTCTCTCTGTTTTAAAAACCATTGTTAGCAACTCATTTTCTCATAAAGGACAGCAAGCACATGAGTATCTACACTTCGGTTTACAATTACTCCAGCTTTTGATGTACATGTCTATAATGATTTTCATAGTGATAAGAGGAGAGCAGATTCAGCCTCAGATGAAGCCCTAAGAAAGGAAGAATCTAGTAAATTAATGTTTGTTAATGTAACTTTACATGACTTCTCATATAGAAAGTCAAGTAGGACATCATGAAGTTTTAGCAAGTTCCTTCAGTTCTCCAAAGATTACTTGGGGATGGCGACCTACAAAGTATGTAAATGAACTAAGCAGCATGATTAAGGCATTCTGTTTTCCATTTGCTTTTATTGGTAGGTTTAATTCACCATCTTGTAAAACATTATGAACCCAGACTAAAATTTAATACATGTAAGAATCGATATGGAAAATGGTGGAACCACTTGACTTCATAAAGAATAAATTTTAAGTTGTAGAGTAATTTATTCAATGTCTTTAGGTGTCTACTTCTATTATAGGTACTATGAGACTTATACAAGAAATGCAAACTGTGACCTTTACTTCAAAATACATCTTGTTGAGATGTAACACGTATACATGAACCAGATGACCTAAGGCTACAGATGCTAAAGGTATTGAAATTAGTGGTATGTACCATTAGTTGGTCATGGAAAAGGCCCAAGCTTCTGCATTTTTAATGAGATGCCAGGTCAAACAATTCTGGCCTGTGGACCACACTTCGAGTTGAAAGGATATAGATTAGCACTCTCTAATAGAAATACAATTTAAGCTAGAAATGTGAGAAATACAATTTAAGCTAGAATTGATGAACTTATATGTGTAAAGATATTGATATATTTTACATTCATTTTTTCACTTTAATTCCTCAAAATCCAGTGTTTGGTTTACACTTACGGAGCATCTCAATTCAAACTAACCATATCGGAGATGCTGAAAGCACATGTGGCTGGTGGCTGTGGACTGGACAGAACAGATATAATATGTGCCATGGGACTACAGACAGGACAAAGGAAAATCAATGATCATAGAGGAAGAAATGGCAGGAAACTTGACAGTGAAGGCTAGATACAATTTGCAAAAAAAAAGGCTGGTGGGATTCAGAGTAGAAAAGCTTCAAACGAGAAAGTATCTGATATATTTAGTTCATTCAGAAGTTTAGTGATGCCCAGACTTCACAGTTTTAAAGGGAAGTGAACTAGATTTATGTTCTAGCCAAAACCCCACTGGGACAGATAAGTTCTCACTTTCTGCCCTGAACTGTGGACAAGGTATCTCAAAGCAGTGGTATTGGCATATGAGGAATGGAAACAATTTATGATGTTGACTCTTAATATGCAAATGGAAGGTCCATGCAGCTCTGTGCCTGTATAGAATGATCCAATGTCCTAGAGATGTCACTGAGATCTTCTTGTGTTGCATTAGGCTGTTTAGGTCTCCATCAGCTCTATCAAATTCCCTTGCCCTTTTCAGAGCATGTGTTTTTAGAAGGAAGTTTGCCAGAAAGGGGAATTCTGTGGCTATCAATGAAGGCGATGTCCTTAACACTGAGGTTCCTTAAATAAATATATGAGGAATAAAGGGCCTAGCATGTAACAGATAACCCATAGGTGATTGATGCTATGACTTTGACCACTCTTATCAGTATCATTATCATTGTGTTACCGTTCTTTAGACCCCACTTGCATTAAATGGCACAGTGCCTGGGTGGAAGGTATACACTCAAAGGTACACTTAAAATGAGAAAAAAATGATTTCACAGAGTTTGCATACAGATACAAAGATATGATGGCTTCAGAGTCCCCATCACAGGGCCAAAGAGCATGTTGGGAAAATGTCAGTCATTCCCAACCTTGTTCCAGCCCTTCCTGCTCCTTTTGGGCTGTGAGAATCCCACAGTGCCTGCAAAGCCCTGCTCCACGAGACCTCAGTCTCTTTCCTGGGATGGACTATGAAGCAGCTAATGAGGTTCTCACCCTTCAGTGAACAGAGTCTAATGGGGGAGAAACATAAGGAAATTACAGTAATTAGAGTAAAATAAATACAGAAGGACAAGGAAGCACCTAACCCAGATATGGAGCCCAGGGAATATCTCAGAAATGCTCTAGGAATTAGTAAGAATTAGCATGGCATGAGAATTTTTGTAAATGTCAGCTGCCTGGATTCCAGTCCTGCCTCTTAACCATCCGTACAACTCTGGGTAAGTCCCTTCACCTCTTTTAACCTCTGTGTCCTCATTTATGGTTTTTTTTTTTTTTAACATTTATTTATTTTTGAGACAGAGAGAGACAGAGCATGAACGGGGGAGGGTCAGAGAGAGAGGGAGACACAGAATCTGAAACAGGCTCCAGGCTCTGAGCAGTCAGCACAGAGCCCAATGCGGGGCTCGAACTCACATACCGCGAGATCGTGACCTGAGCCGAAGTCGGACGCTTAACCGACTGAGCCACCCAGGCGCCCCCTCATTTATGGTTTTGAGGAATAAATATAAAATCCTTAGGACAGAATCTGACATACAGTAAATAATAAATGTTAGTGTTTATGTCTTTCTTATTAGTTATTATTATTGTTAAAGGTCTAATTTCATTGAAGATCAAATCCTTGTTGCTTCTTTGATGTAGCACAATTTTGTTGGCAGCTTTTTATTTAATAAGCTTTTGAGTTAAATTTTATGAAGAATGTTCCAAGGAGTCAGAATTTGCAACAATCATTACTCAATTTTGTGATGAATTGCATTTCAAGTGAAATTTCAAAGGCCATGAATTCTGACAATAGAGATAGTGGGAGAGAAATATGCCTTCTTCCATTAAGAATGTATTAACAGGTTTACATGAAGACTTGGAGAAAAATTCAGACAGTAGCTAGCTGCAGGGGTAAGGAACTGAGTCAGGGCCCATGTCTTGCTTTCTTCACAATTGAATTTTTGCATACGTATTGGTGGGACTATTCAGCTGGCTTCATCATCTTGTCTGTAACAATTTGAGCACCGGCCTCCCCTAATCCTTGATTTGACTTAATGAGATGTGTTTGGGATTTTTGTGCTTGCTCTTGGAGCTATGTGTAGCACATCAATACAAACCAGGTAAGTAGAAAAGTCTCAGTTCAAAACTCAGCCTTTACTGAACGTAACTATCTATAAGGGACTACTGTAGTTTCAGGTGAATTTTTCCTTTGCTTTAATATATTAAAAACTGTTACCACACTAATTGGTGAAACCTCTTGGATTTGGTGTAATTAAAAGATTACAGGACTGAGACCCAGAAGACATTTCCTCTTATTCCTAACACTGAACAGCAGTAAAATATCCTCACCTTTCTAGGTCTCAGTTTTCTCATATATAAAATGGGCAACATGAACAGGATTAGGGGTCAGCAAACTATAGCCTGTGGGCCAAATCCAGACCACACCCATTTTGTACATACTGCAACACAGCCCATTTGTGTAGGTCGTATCTATGGCTCCTTTTCTGATGCAATAGCAGAGTTGAGCAGTTGCAATACAAAGCCTGAGATATTTATGATATGGTTCTTTACAGAAAAAGTTTGCTGGGCCCTGAATTTGATTATCTCTAAGATCATTTCAAGCTCTAAGTTAAAAACACACCTCTACTGTTTACCAGTGGGGTGACCTTGAGCATGTTGCTTACCCTTTCTGGGTCTCTGTTTCTTCATCTGTAACACAGGAAGGATAATAAAAGAAACAACTTCATAGGCTCATTGGTTAGACTAATTGAGGTAAGTCATGTAAAGAGCATAGTGCAATCCAAGGACATCATAAAGGCATAGCAAAACTTAGCCATCATCACCAGCTTCATCCTTATTAATAATAGTGCTATAATTTCCTACTTTATTAAAAAATAACAATATACTTAACATTATATATAATCTGTAGAGTTTTATATTAATATTTTTTTTAGGCTTGCATCCCATGGCAGATTTAAGGCTATGACCAGGAATGTCTGGAACCGGCTGTGGTAATGTCATTCCAGCATGCTGGGCCCTCCTCCCACTGACAATTCTGGGGGCACCTCCAATCTGTACACAATGGCTAGAAAGAGTATCTGTAATCTAGGAAAACGGAGACCTCTGTGTATTTTGCATAGCTAAATAAAACCACCATTCTATGGGTTTGAGCAGGGAAATGGCATAATCACAAACCTTCTACACTGATATTAAATCCATAACTCCCCATGTGATAGATAAGGGAGGATGTTACTTAAATAGTTTAGTCATCTCTGGGTTTATTCTTGGGTGCAACAACTCTCATTGTCCTTCATAGTTAAAGTTCATTTTCCCCAAGCACAAAAAAGTGCATAGAGACACTTCTTCGTTCTCTATTTTAGCTTCTTTGACCAAACACAATCTCTGGGGGTGGTTTTGGTTTGCTGAGTCAAGAACCCATGTATCTGGTAGCTCCAATATTTTCCTCTGTGCACCCAGGGTCTGGAGAGAGACTAACCACTCCAGGAGCACCCCAGGGAAAAAGTCCTCTACTTCCACAGAAGGAAGCAAAATCCTCCTCTGAATCCTTCCATGACTGTGTCAGCTGCTGAATGCCATTCCGTGCTCATCTCTAGAGCTGTGTTACATCTGCCTCAATAGATGGAGCTACTGTTTGCATCAGAATAGATGTTAAAACCCTTTCGAAAAGAGCAAAATGATAATGAGCTCAGATATAAATGAAGTGTAATATCCAACACATGATTTTATGTCAGTGTTACTCAGTTATGAGGCTGTAAAAAATGAATTCTGTTGTGGTGAATGTCAATACTTTACACTGAAGGTTCAAAAACCCACAGTTTTTGAAGTGTTTCAAACCATAGGGAATAAAAATGGAAGTTTCCAGTAGCTTGTCTTTGCAAAGAGAAAGTGGAAATTGAAATAAAGAGGGCAGGCAATTGGGACTCCTGAAGCAACCAGGCTTATGTTCCTCATTTTCAGTGCCTTATTCAATTTTAATCAGACAAAACAAGTTCTTCAAATGTGAGTCAATAGCATTAGCTTCTTAATTGCTTCTAAATTATTTTTCTTTTTTCTCCTAGACACTCTTATTTGATGTCATGTTGAGCCATGGTTTTGTTTTTTAGAAATCTATTTATGCAGACAGCTCACCATGGTGGTACAAATGTTGCTGTGAGTACAAACTGCATCTCTGGATGTACACATACATAAAATGTCCTCATGTAGAATTTGATCTCCTGCTGGATGAGCAAGCTCTGTGACATTTGGCCAGATGAAGGGACGCTAGAGATGATTCACATTTGAATGAAGCAAGTGAGATCTCTTTACCTTTTGGTTTAGTCCCTGATCTGCAACAGATGCTCCCTCCAATGCCTTTTGCCCTTTTCTCTTCTATGGTTGTGGTCAATTTACATGACAGTGAGTGGTCAGAAGCTAGAACTTGATGTAGGATAGAAAGAACAAAACACAACAGATACACAAAGAAAAAAATGGATGATATCATTTAATACCCACCCGGTTAGAGAATAGTTTCCTTTTTGTTATTTCTGATGATAATCAGATATCTGATTATTGGATACTTAATTTGGTCATTTACCCACTCAGTAAAATTTCACAATGGCTTATTTTAGTTCTACATTATTGTAATCATTGGGGATACACAGACTATGTGAGAGGTCCATTTCCCTGTTCTCACAGATTTTACGGGTCAGGGATGAAAGTAGACATAGAGACAGACACTTAGTGAAGAGAGTAAAGAAATAAGCTGACTGAAATAAGCTTTTTCTGCAATTATTTTTCAAAAGATAAAGTATTATATGATGGGATCTCAGTGCTCCCTCCCTCTGTCCCTTACCTTCACCACTACATACATGGAAATTCTGTTATTGTTTTTCAACACCTGAGTCTCCCACAAACGTTTTATTATGGTAGCTTCTACCATAAAAGTTTGATTGCTTTGGCTTATAGCTTTACCTATACAAATGCCGTCTATTTGAGTGCATGTATATATGAAAGAGAGAGAGTCTCCTTAGGTTGTTATATGACTTTTAATTATAAGTGAGATCCAACTCCTTTCTCAGAGGATTAGATTAAGAAATAGGAAAGAGAGCAATGATATGTGCCATCTGTAGGGAAGAGCTGGTGAATAAAGAGTATAGAACACTTCTGCAGAAACTGGCCTGGGGATTTCTGCACCCTATACACTCCACCCTTTACATGTCTACTCTCAGGATCTTCTCTTGAACTACTGAGGTTTCAAAAGAAATCTTCCTTCATATCTTTAAAGTTCCATTCCCAGCCTAGGATCCACATTGTAGAATGACTAGCTTTTTATCCTAACCACATTAGCCTCTAGAGCTTCTTTCTATTCCAGAATTACAAAGCCCTGAGCCTCACTCCATAGACTTCATTTATTTCAGCCCCCTTCTCTTTCAGCTTAAGTGTCAAGGGCAAACGGCAACTTGAGTGCCATTCTTACAGGTGCGCAAAACAAAGAAGTTTTGCAGTAAGCCATGTTGCTCTTCCATGCTATGAAGCTGGCTTTGCAATGTTGGGTCCAAACTGGTCCAAGTCAAACTTTCGTTGTGGGCTAATGTCAGTTTCTTAGACTGTATCCTACTTTCTAGGGTGGGTTCACCAAATCGTTTCCTGCACACAACCATATTCAGAAGACCAGGCCTTGATATTCTAGGACGTGGTTGATGACTCATTTTTTCCTAATAGTCTTGTGAGCAATTCTAGAGGAAGAGTACCAGTAAGCAATTGCCTCAGTTATACCCAAGTTAACTGTGTATATTAGACTTATAGCAATATACTGTGGTCTGAAGAAATTACTCCTAACAGGTGTTCTGGAATGTATACTATCATTTTGAAGTATTTACTCAGAGTCACAAAAGTGTTTTATTTTGTTTTGTTTTGGAGAAGTCTTCAATTGGGATGGAGGTGACTAGTAGTTTTGCCATCATAATACAAAGAAGAAATCACAAGCGTCTTTTGAGAGTGGACTTGTCCTCACTGTATGCACACCACAGTGACCATTTCACCTCTTCATGACCTCTGGAAGCTGTTATTAGAAAGTGGCTAGTTCTGCCAGTCATTTTTGTGTGTTATTTCTAAGGAAAAATACAATGGAATAATTTTTTACTTCTTTGGACTGTGACCATTAATACCTGGAGTAAATATTACCTTATGCCCTGAGTCAATCACATTCTGAACATGGTACTTGTTCAAGTTCAAGGTCCTTGAACTTCTTCAAAACAATGCATAGCCCCAGGGCCTCAGGTCAGGAGGTCAACAGAGGAAACAAGGATATAATTAATCTTGAAATACCTAGGGCTTCTGATATAGGTATTTTTAATGTCTGAAAAGTCTGTTACTAGTTGCAATCTTGCTGAATACACCCCAAAAATGTACTTGACTTGGATGGATGATTGAAATAAGAAACATGGCAATTCATTTCAAAAACTGAAGTCACAGGAAGAATGAGAAAGAAATCCAAAAGCTATAGTAAATAATGCTAAAATAAGTACTATATTAAAAAGTTGTTAGACTTCCGTAAGATTTAAATATCTCAAACCACAACAAAAAAAGTCAGTGACTTTATCCTTTTAATGACATGTAAATCACCAGATTTCCACTAAGTAGAAAGTTACTATTAATGGTAAGAACAAAATACCCCATACAAAAAGGAGCTAATGTAGCTTAATTTTTCCTTAAAAGTATGAGTCAAAAAGCTACAGCAAGAAGTACAACAGATATTTCAACAACCTGCACATGTACTAAATAAAAACAGGAGCAAATGAGACTCTCCTTCATAAAGGTATCTCAGGACAATTATTTGCAAATCAATTTGTGAAGGACATAGAAATAGTGCTTTCTGGTTTGGGTCTTTCTGGAAGCAGCATTTTTGTTAGTAATTTTGAGTAATTGTGAAGATTGCTTCATAATATCTAGTTTAGTGTGGCAGCTTCTAAGAGCCCACCACAGGTACACAAGCTGGGCTCTGCATAGAAGGGGGCTAGTTCCTCTCTCAAGACCAAGCTTGGCCAAATTAGTGTATTCTCCATACCACGTGCATTTTATATTTG
Organism: Puma concolor; assembly: GCF_028749965.1. Classification (NCBI taxonomy): domain Eukaryota; kingdom Metazoa; phylum Chordata; class Mammalia; order Carnivora; family Felidae; genus Puma; species Puma concolor. The sequence goes on from NC_141674.1 coordinate 81,820,850, forward strand.
GCTCCCTTTCATTTATCTCAATCCATGATTACCAACCTTACTACTAGTTCAACTACCATTGTCACTTTTGGCTGCCCCAATTTACGATCACAACTTTCTGATAAGCAGCACCTGTTCTGCCTTCCTCCTCCCCCAAAACATTTAGTCTTGACACCTTCCCAGAGGTGACACACACTGAAGTAGAATTACAGGTAAAGGCATGGGTAGGAGAGAACTAGGTTCAATTCTCAGCCCTGAAACTTGCTATTAATATGACTTTGAAGAGTCTGTGCTATTTCTTCATTTATAACAGAGAGATAAAAAAATTTTCCCTAGGGATTGTGAAGATTTTAAATGATACAATAAAGGCACATAAAGGACTTGACGCTATGCCTGGAAAAGAATTGGAACTTGATAAACAGGAGTGAGACTAGATATTTTCATTGCTCTAGCTGTTATCATAGACTACCTGAGGTCCAAGGCCTTCCTTTTCATGTCCTTTCCCTTGTTGTACCCAAGTCTAGGTACTGTCACCTTATCAGAGCCTCTAAATCCACGGTCCCTAGGATATCCCAGCCTAGCAACAGGGAGATAGTTCAGAGCCACTTTGAAGTTACCGACTTGGTAAAAATCCACCTTCAGAAGGAAAGCCCTGGAGTGCCTGGGTGGCTCAGTTGGTTAAACTTCTGACCTTGGCTCCGGTCATGATCTCGTGGTTCATGAGTTCGAGCCCTGTGTCAGGCTCTTTGCTGACAGCTCAGAGCCTGCAGCCTGCTTTGGATTCTGTGTCTCCCTTTCTCTCTCTCTCTCTCTCTCTGCCTCTCCCTCCCTCTCTCTCTCTCAAAAATAAACATTAAAAATTAAAAAAAAAAAAAAAGAGAGAGAGAAGGAAAACCCCAGGGCACAATCAAGTCAGGGAGGTAAATGTCAGGGTGTTGAATCTTGGGGTAACAAATCTTGCATCCCTATTTTGAACACCCGTTCCGAGGTTGTGGTTGGCTTACCTAGGTCTGAATGCTTTCTTGATTACCTAAGCAATTGAGAAACTGCCCCCCACTCTCTTTTCTGATACTCATACTCTCACACTGAAAACGTGACACCACAGGCCCTATCTTCAGATCTAGGACTTGAGCACTGGGTATATTCTGGAGGAAAGCCTGGTTCTAGCATCAGAGGGTGGGAGCCTGGGGATGAGGCTGGGAAAGCCCTTTCCTACAGTTTAGGTGTGAGATAGTCAAATGAAAAATGGTAGCACCCTTTCACTAATTTATTTGTAAATCTTCTGGTCTCACTTTCTTCCACCATTTTTTCTCATTAGCTCTAATAAAGTCAATATATTGTCTAATTCTTTTAAAGACTCCACCTTTTGAGTGTGTTGAGAGAGAGGGATTATTACCCCTGATTCCTACTAGCTAAGTTTGGAAGCCCCCTTAGAATTTAAGGGGAGCCCTCTGAAAAGAACTTCAACAAAGCTATCACCTCTTCCAGGGGGCTTCAGAATGAGGGCAAAGAAAGAAACAGCAGCTGGTAAGCTATAAGCTATGGCTTTTCTTGATCCATCCTGTGTAATTCTCTCTATTCAGACCTAGGAGACACAGGACAACCCTTCATTCTCTGTTCTCCACTGACGCCTAGATCCCACTGTCTTGGTTTTGTAAGTGGAAACCTAACACTTATCATACTTACCATCATATCCAGGGCCCACACCAGGTAGGTTTGTTAGAATCTTATTGGAGATTTCCAGAGTTTTCCCAGCAGGGTCTCCCTTCCACAAAATTCGGAGGAGAGGAGCTGCTTCTGATTTTCTAGTTAGCAGAGGTTTTAAAATCCAGCAAGGCATTCATAGGGGAAGAAGAGGTAGATTTATCACAGTCACATTCCAGAGTTGAGTGTCGCCAGGGGACCCTCTGTCCTGGATTGGACACCAGCACATTTGCAAAGGGCTTGTGGTATGGAAAGGCAGGATATACAGCGGTGTAGGCTTGCACTAGCACAAGCTCATAAGTAAAGACCCTGGGCCACTGTGGGCCCTGGATTCATTGAGGGCTGGTAATCTCATGCATAGTTTATACTTTCTTTGAATCACAGGATCAATTGCAGTAGACAAAATATACAATGTTAATTCAAACTCTTGAATGGAGCTATAGCTACCATAGATGTTTACTGTTACTTTCATTAACTTAAATTGTCAACATGGTTTAAAATAATAAGAATTTTCCCCCTCCTAATGCTGTTTCTTATCATAGACAATGGCTTGAAATAAAATATCATGGCTACTATTTGACCTGAATCTACTTTTAAACAGTCTTACTGAATTCCTAAAAATACAAACTGAGGTGCCTCCCAGATTTAGCTTTCACTATTGAATTGGGAACAGCATGACTTTGCCATTGCTAATAATACACACACACACACACACACACACACACAGACACACACCCCTATGTATACATATATATTTATGAATGATATTATATATTGCTTTAAGATCTTATCTAAGAAATTGGAAATCCTTTGTAACTTGCTCCTTTTCTTTTTTGGCATTCTGACATTTTTGCAGATGAACAATTGCTCAATATGTAAAGTTTAAATGGCTCTCTTTATTCAATAAAGTATTGTATTATTGAATGAATTACAAAGAGGCAGTATCCTTTGCACATTAACTTTGAATCTGCTGCTTAGAGCAAAATCCTAGTTTTCTTTCAGATGCTAATAACATACTGTCCAGGCAAAGAAAAGTTATTCTCTAAAAGGATTTGGTAAGACTTGGTTTTCTTTCATTATTTATTTTGCTTAATAATGATTTCTTAACAATAACAGAGCAACTTTTCCCCTTACTGTCCATTATGGTAATTTCAACTCCGTTGATGCTTTTCTGCCTTGGGTAAGTTAAAATATTATTGAATATTAAATAATTCAATGAAGAATATAATCCTCTTCTGACGGTTCCTGTTGATGGATATTTTATTTTATAAAGAGAATGAAATGAGTTAGTCCTTTCTTTGTACCTTACTTAACTATGGTGACTGTAGTAGGTTTTGGAAGATGAAGTTTGAAGAAATCTGAATCTATTAGTCATGAATGTTAATAGGTTAGAATAATGAATACTATGAGTGCAAATGAAAGGGAGTCTGATCATCATCCTTTATGAATCTTCTGGAATTAGTAGTAGAAATATCCATTCATTCTTCTCTATTGAAACTGTTGATCGTGGTGAAAACTAGCTGATAAGTGAAGATAAATCACACATGGATATATCAGCAAAAGCCAAATCTTGAAAACTGAAACCACAGTAGGTATTTCAAGAGTGGGAATTTAATGCAGGGAGGTGGCTACACAAGTGTTAAAGGCATAAAACGGAAGAATATGACATGAGAAAATACAAGGACAACTGCAGAAAGCATCACCTCCTGGACTGAGGCAACAAAGGGAAAAGGACAGAATTCCAGAGCTGGCAGCTTTGAAGAACTGGAGCTCAGACTTCGGAATAGCAAATGTGCACAGGAGCTGGGAGTACCTCAGAGACAGCAATGGAAGACCAGTTCTGAGACTGTCACAAGAACCTAGAGGTTGAACCAATTGCTGCTTCTGGAATCAAGTATATTGCTGAGAGAATGCTGATAGGAATAGCAAGAAAACAAGGAAAAAGAAATCCCTGTACTCTTCTTTAAGGCTTCCAATCTCTGTTTAGTGCTGTCTATTGGTGGACCCCTAGCGAAAGTACAGGCAAAGGGAAAATGTTGTTTGTAGAGCCCCAAATCCCGGCATCATGAGAGTCTGCAAGGGAGGATCTGGAGTTGAGAGACAGTAGCTTCATGACTCGTCCACATGGTTTTATAGAGACTTGTGCATAGTCTCAGGCCTATGGTCATAAATAGTGTGTCCCTGATGGGGAAGAAGGAAGAATGGCAGAGTGACTGGAGCTACGCATCTTTTCCTTATTGTGGCAGTGATAATAACTTCCCACACAATGTGCCCAATCAAATGTGATTTAGTCTTGAAGCTCCAAATACTTAAAAGAACATGTAAGTCCCCATCCCCTGAGTTTCCACTTCATTTTAGTCTCTGATGTCCTTGTATTCTGAATCTCTCAGAAGATTGTAGAAAATGAAAGAGGAGTAAGACATAAATTTAGAAAGTCACTTTAAGTTGGTCTTCCACTTGCCTGAAGCTTTGTGCCATGGCTTGATGTTGATGTATCTTAAAATAAAAGAATTTCAGAATAGAAGTGACCTTAAGTTTTAGACCAGACATTTTTACAGATAGGAAACTGAGGGCTAAAAAGTTAAATCACTTGTCCAAGAGCATATTTAGTAGCAAAGTCGATATTGGTTTCTGGGATTCCTCATTCTCGGGGTCATTCCACACTGCCAGCTAGGATTTGTTATTTCATGCATGTTTGTTATCAGTACATATATTCGTTGACCTTAGACATTCCTATGAAATCACAAACAACTTCATTGTGATTATGTGCGTGTTGCTGTCATTTCCAAAGAAGATATGGAACCTAGACCCATGTCTCTTTGTCATGTCATTGTACCACTACTTTTGGCCATGATTTTTATCAAAATCCAGGGTTCTCTTAGTAGTAAAATGATATGTTATGTCTCACTGGCTGAGAAAACAATTTTCATTGTTATGAGAGCTTAATATGAAATAGAATTTTGTTAATCTATAGCCAGTTGGACAAATCAATTCTGCTGCTGTCCTAAATATTACAAAGATTTGGGCTGGATATTTTTACACTTAAAAAATTGTTGTCTGAAATGTTTTTTATGTATATCTATTTTGCTAGCAGCCTTTTTGAAGTGTATAAAATAATTTTTTGTTCTTCCTCCTAATATACATGGTTTGAAAAACTGTAGCAGAAACCTTTATAAATCCAGTAAGTTAGAGTATAAAAATTAATTGCATTTAAAAAATATTAGCATTTGATTGGGTTCCTAGCCCTTCAATTTCCTATAATTCAATTCAATTCAATAAATTCTTATTAATTACTTACTTTATTAGTAGACTCTAATCACTATTATCAAAAGCAATGGTAAAATATGAGCAAAATTATCTTTGTCTTTCCATATACAATAGTTTCACAAGGTTGTTCACACTCAATTTCTATTTTTTGTGTAAGAACTCCTCCACATCCTGTGACTGGCTAAAACTTTTCCTCCTCAACACTTCTTCACTACCCTGAACATAAAGAGTATAATGATTCACTTTAGGAAAGTTTTCATAGAAAAGATGGCCTTTGAATCATGTATTGAAACAATAGAGGGAAGCATCTGTAGCAGAGGAATCAGCAGGTACAAGGCTTAGAAAGGTGAAATAGCATTGAATTTAGGGAACTGCATTGGTAGGGTGGAGATCCTGGCAGAGAGGTCTATAGGCAATTGGATACACACACCTGAAGCACATGACAGAGATCCAGGCTCTGGATCTCAGGGAGTAGATTCAATCGCCAAAGGAAGAATGCAAGGAAAAGAGACCAAAGATAGAAGCCTGAAGACCACCACCATACTGGGTGACAAGAGGAAGAGAAGCCAGCCAAAGGACCTGTGAAGAATGGTTGCAGGAGAAGGACCAAGCTGGCATATCCCTGGTAGAACTGGGAAGGTGGCCATTATTGTATGGCATGGCACATCTGGAATGCTATCTCCTACCAATCTAGAGAGAAAAGGGAGACCAAGATTCTCACCAAGGCAAGGAGAAAACAGGGAAAACTGACTTAGCTATCAAAGATAGTTCTGGAAGGATGGCAACATGTATGAAACATAACATATGAAGAATACAATATTCTCTTTGTTAATTCTGGAAATGGTGTAACCTATGGAAGTGGCTAAGGCTGAACAACATCCTGCCATCAGTCAATATTTGGAAGACAAGTGACCTAGTAACTATTCTTAAGAATTTTATCCACATGTGACAAAACCCTAGCAGGGAACCAAGGATACAGGAACAGGTTATATCTCTTGGGAACTTGGCAAAAACTAGGCGGGAACCCAGCACATCAACCAATAAGCTAGGGTTCCTGAAAGGGATGCAGCTGTGGAGAAGAGAGTGTCATAGAAGAGAATATCATAGAACAACTGACCAGCATTAAGAAATGGGAGATAGTGTCTAAAGTCCAGTCTAATAACCAGGCATGCGTGGGAAAAGAAAGACTAACATTTTGCTCTCTGGATGTTCAGTGGGACACCATGAACATTTGTTTAATGTAAACTCCACCAATAAGCTTTAAAAAATGAATTTAATGCAATCCATTTAATTATATTGGTAACACAGTGCTTTACTACTACCAAATTTGCAGAAGTATGATGTTTATACTCCTCCTTTAGTTCAAAAATGACTTTCTTTAAAAGAAACACATGTAAAGGAAGTAAGCTGGAGCCCTTAAATAAAATGATTGGATCCACGAAGGTAAAAAGTTATACAGGTTACCTTTTTTTAGGTATAATTTTCTTAATTATCCTTGGAGATACCAGTTTATACTCAGGGGGAAAAAGGGTTTAGTGTTAGTGAAAAGATGAAGTTGTGAAGAAGAAAGAGAAGAAGAAGAAAGAAGAAGAAGGAGAAGAAGAAGAAGAAGAAGGAGAAGAAGAAGAAGGAGAAGAAGGAGAAGAAGGAGAAGAAGAAGAAGAAGAAGAAGAAGAAGAAGAAGAAGAAAAAGGAGGAGGAGGAGAAGGAAAGGGGAAGGGGAGGAGAAGGAGGAGAAGAAGAGGAGAAAAATACAACTTATTTGAATATATTCAAGCAGAATAGGTATGTTAGTTTAAGGCCAACCATTTTGATTAAAAATTTTGAGACTAAAGTCAGGTAAATTGGCACAGGGAGGAAAAGACCTTTTTAAAAAGCCAGATAAACATGAGTTTACTCTTTGAACAAAAACCTGTCAGGTAGAAAAGAGACATTTTGAGCCAACCTGTTTACATCAGAAGTGTTGACCAAGTTTGTCCTAGAAGGTAAAGGAAAAATTGCTAATTTTATCTTCCCTGCTACACCCCCACCTAATACAAATATTATCATCCAGTTTCTTAAGTGGACTAAGAAAACTATGAGTGTGTATTTAAATTCCAAAAAAGAATTTAGTCTCACTCCCTCAAATAGCCAGTTCTTTGACCTCATAAAGTTAAACAAAGGGTACATGAGAAGAGACACCAATAGTTACAACAATGGAAATTGTGAAAACAATGTGTGGAATGTTGACATATGTGTTTGTTTGTAAAGACTTTTTTATTTTCTAGAACTGAAAATGCCCCTATAAGTCTAATTTTTTGAGGTAAAAAAAGCAAGTCTGTGAAGCAAAGATACCTCCCTTGACTGTTATGTGTCTGTGTGCTTTCTGTCCTCTTGTACTCATGTCTGCTACATACTCATGGGGAAAAAATACACCTTTTACCTCATATTCCAGGTTCAGAATAAGGGGAAGAAGTTATCAGCATCTGACTAGACAAGGAAGAACCGTATTGTTTTATTGAAGCAAAGCTCATTTGGGTCCTAATGGTTCGAGTACCAGTAGTGTTTCCACTAGACAGTTCTGTATTTTTTGGTAAGTGTTGAACTCAGCAGTGGCACTTTGCTTCACCTTTATTCAGAATTTAAAACCTAACAACCACCCAAGTGACATCCTTAAATGTCGAAATATAACATTTCTTTTAAATAATTTTGTAGTGATACGAGATTTAAAACAAATCTGTCCAGGCACCTGAGTGGCTCAGTTGGTTAAAAGTCTGACTTCGGCACAGGTCATCTCATGGTTCATGGGTTCAAGCCTCATGAACTGTGCTGACAGTTCAGAGCATGGAGCCTGCTTCAGATTCTGTCTCCCTCTCTCTCTGCCCCTCCCCTACTCATACTCTATCTCTCTCTGTCTCTCAAAAGTAAATAAGAGCTAAAAACAAAACATAAATCTGTCCATTTATGGTACTATAATGAGAATTAAAAATGCAATATCATCCTATATTTTTGGCAATATCTTCACTCACTTAATTAATTAGCTAATTAATTAATTAATGTGTACAGTGAACCACTCTTCAAGGTGCCAAGGACAGACACAGCAGTGAATAAAACAGAAAAGAAAAAAAAATCCTTGCAATAAATTTACATTTTAAAAGGAGAGATGAATAATAAAAATAAAATGAGCAAATTGAAAAATGTATTAGAAAGTGATAAATGCTTTGGAAAGAATTAAAATGGGAGCAGAAGAGACAGCTTTCAGGAATTGTAAGAGCCCAGGGTCTGGCTCCAATTTTAAATAGACTTCAGGAAAGGACTGACTGAGAAGATTTGATTCAAGAAGGAGATAAGGGAACAAACCATGCAGATACCTGAAGGAAGAGCAAATCTGACATAAGTGTTCCTGATGTGTTTGAAAAATAGCTAGTCGGGCAGCGTGACTGGAATGGAGTTTTGGAAGAATAAGAGACCAGGTCAGAGAAGTAAGACAGACCATGTACGTTTTTACTCTGAGTGCATTAATAACAGATTGGGGGGGTAGTAGTGAAAGAAGGAGAGCTAGTTAGGAGGCTCTTGTAACAATCTGGGTGACAGATGATGGTGCTAGCAAGGGAGGTGGTGAGAAGTTGTTGGATAACGAATCTATTTGACAGTAGAGCCAACAGGATTTCCTGACCGAGAAGATGAGTAACTGGCAGAACGAAGTTACCACTAACATGAGGAAAACTGTGAATGGAGCAGTTTGGAAAGGTGAGAGACACTTGGAATTAATTCTCTTTTGGGGCATGGTAAGTTTGAAATCTCTACGAAATACAAACAGAGATTGTGGCATATTCATTTGGGTATATGCCCTTGGGACTCAAGGGTGAGATCTAGGCTGCACATGTACATTGGAAGTTATCAATGTTTGGATGATATTTCAAGTAATAATACTGGATGAGACAATCAAAGATGTGGATTTAGATATAGAGAGGAGGTCTAAGAACCAGGGCACTCCACCATTTAGATATTGAGTTGACAGAAGCAAAAAAAGGCAAGGAAAAGTGGCCAGTGAAGCAGAGGGAAATACAGAAGCCACGTGAAGATAACTTTTCCAGAAGAGGGAGTGACCAATTTGCCAAGGACTGCCAAGAGCTCATGTAAGTTGAGAGTGGAGAACTGACTACAGAGCTGAGCAACATGTAGTAGAAATTTCCAGGTGACAATGATCGCTTCAGATCTTGAAAACCGGATGCTATGATTAGATAACCCCGGTCAGCCACTTCCAGATTGCCATGACATTAGAATGTTGTGGTGATATATTTTAGGATTAGAGTTTTTCCAGTTGTACATGGGAAGAACATATTTCCTCGAGGTTAACTACTTCATTGTAAATTGTCTCTTTTTATTTTGTTATGGCTTTATGGGGTATAACTGATGCAAAATAAACTGCATATATAGAGTGCACAATGTGATAGGTTTTGACATATACCTACACATACCTGTGGAACTATCACCACAATTAAGACAATAAACATATCTATTTGTCTCCAAAGTTTTCCTGTTTGTAGTCTATTCCCACCCCATGCCCAGCAACCAGTGGATCTGATTCCTGACATTTTAATGTTTACCCAAGTATTTTTTCCAGCTTTATTGAGATATGATTGACAAAAATCATATATAGTTAGGTTGTACAATGTGATTTTTAAAAGTCTACAACATGATGATTTAATATATATTAAATATTTATTAAATATATTTATTAAATATAAATATATATTAAATATATATATGTATTTGGTGAAATGATTTTCACAATCAAGTTAATTAGCACATTCATTACCTTACATAATTACCATATTTTTCTTTGCTGGTGAGAACACTTGAGATCTACTCTCTTAGCAAATTTCAAGTACAAAACACAGTGTTATTAACTATAATCACTATGCTCTACTCTCCAGAGCTTATTTATCTTATAACTGAAAGTTTGTACCCTCTGATCACTATCTCCCCATCCCCCGCCCCCCACCCCACTTTTAGCCTTGGAAGCCATTCTACTCTCTGGTTCTTATGAGTTCAATTTTTTCAATTCCACATATAAATGGGATCACTCAATATTTGTCATTTTTTGTCTGGTTTATTTCCACTCAGCACAATGTGTTCCAGGTTTATCCATGTTGCCAATGACAGGATTTCTGGATTTATTATATATTATTTATTATAGATAACAATATAATAAATATTCAGCTATACATAATATATATTATATATTTTAAATATCTCTCTCTCACACTTTCTTTATTCATCTATTGACAGACACAGTTAGGTTGTTTCCTATTGGAAACATGTTGGCTATTATGAATAATACTGCAGCAATGAACATGGGGGTGTAAACATCTCTTTGAGATACTGATCTCATTCCTTTGGATATACACTCAGAAGAGGGATTTCTGGATAATATGGTAGTTCTTTTTAAAAATATTTTGAGGAAGATCTACACTGTTTTCCATAGTCATTATACCAATTACATTCCTAACAATAGTGTACAAGTGCTCCCTTTTCTCCACATCCTTGCTAACCTTTGTTATCTCTTGTTTCTATGATAGCTATACTAACAGGTGTGAGGTGATATCTCATTGTGGTTTTGATTTGTATTTCCCTGATGATTAGTGATGCTGAGCACTTTTTCATGCACCTATTGACTATTTATATACTGTATACCACACTGTTATATGTATATATCATGCAGGATATATATATATGCACACATATATGTACATACCATATGGTGTGTGCATGTATGTGTGTGTGTGTGTGTGTGTATATATATATATATATCTATATATCTATATAGATATCTATACACACATACTTATATATATCTACATGTATTCCATCAAAGGTACCCAGAACTCTGTTTGAATGTAGAACTAATGTAATAATCAAAATATCATTCCTCACTAAGATGTAAGAGCCTCTAAAATTGTTATGCAGCATATTACTCACCCCCTTGGAAACCATGTGCTCCAAAAATTTACAAGGAAGATTCAGGAAGCTGATCATAATGGCCTATGTGAAATTAGTCCAGGGCACTGAGACTCATTCTCAGTAAATGTGCAGTGGGGCTTTTACATGCCAATAATGAAAGAGACAAAGGCAGCCTTGTTTCATAAAATCATAACTTGTTGACACTTGAGTTCTAGGAATTAAGGGCAAGATATCTATAATCACAGTGATCTTAAGTAATTTAAGAAACTTAAGCCATAAAATATATTATCATGAATTAATATAAAGATTGCCAAAGTAGAAGCATTTCTTTTTTAAGTGATTTTGCTTGTACATTTTATCAGCTTCTAATGATAACAAGCTTTACCTGTAAGCTGAAAATTGCCTTGCAGAAACCTACAACCCGGTGAGTTAAATGTATTTCATTTATAACTGCTCAGTGAGCAAGGAAAGACCCAGGGGCATTTAGGAGTCAGAAAACCTGCCTTTTCCTCGATGTCGTAATTGTAACTACAGTACAAAGAATAAATGATAAATGAGACAATGATAGATGAGTATGGTATGAATTATATTTAGAAACTCAAATATAAACACATCATATTATTTTGTGCCAGAATTTTTTTTCCAGCCCAGAGAAGTGATCCTATTCTCATAAAGCAAATTGAAGAAGAAAAATTGAAGACACTAACAAATGAAAAAAAAATGCATGTGGAATTCAAATATGCAAATGGTAAGTATTCCTTTTGTACATGCTGTCCATGGAAGAACAGAGTACATGATCACAGCTGGAATTCACGCTGGGATCTTATACAATGTAATATTAGCAGCCACCTTCAGATCAGGCACACCCCAGCTGTTCACTTTACAGAACTTGCCTCCTCCTTTTCCTTTCCTGTCCCCTCCAGTAACCCTTCACACTAGCTTTCCTCATTTTTTTAAAAGGCAGAAATGAAGCTAAAACCTTTTGTGTAAAGAAAAAACACTATAAAGCAGAATAACTTGCAGTTATTTAAATAACTAAATAACTAACCAGTTATTTAAAAAAAAAAGATTTTGCTTTAGTAATTAGAAATTCTTTCCCTCCAAACCAGTACCATTTCAAAACTCTTGTTCTGCATTTCAAGGACAGCCATTGTCTTCTGTGCATGCTGGAGCAGCTGATATGACCCTAATGCTTTAGTGGATGAGTATCAGGATAAAAATTTTTGCATTGTTTAATCTCCACTCTCTTGTGCTTGATTTTTTGCATTTTGTTTGAATAAATGTATATCTAGTTATGCTGTCACGTGAGTATCATGTTCTGCATAATTTACAGAAATATCTACTATGAAAAAATACTTCCACTTTCTAATATATAATTGATTTGTGACCATGAGCAAAATTATTTTTTCCCATGGTGTAGTGAGGTGAACAGCGTCCTCCAGAAAGATACGTCCAGGTGCTAATCTCTGGATTTGTGAATATTACCTTATTGGCAATTGACATGATTAAATTAAGGGTTTTGAGAGGAAGAGTTTGTCCTGGATTGTGCAGGTGGGTTTGTCCTGGATTGCGAAATCATATGTATCTTTATAACAAAGAGGCATAGGGGGCGCCTGGGTGGCTCAGTCGGTTAAGCGTCTGCCTTCGGCTCAGGTCATGATCTCACAGTTTGTGAGTTCGAGCCCCGCGTAGGGTTCTGTGCTGACAGCTCAGAGCCTGAAGCCTGCTTCGGATTCTGCGTCTCCCTCTCTCTCTGTCCCTCCCCTGTTCGCACTCTGTCTCTCTCAAAAAAAATGAATAAATGTTAAAAAAGAAAAGAAAGAGGCGTAGGGATTTTTGGAGGAAAGGAGGTAATGTGACTACAGAGGCAAAACTCAGAGTGATGTGGCTATAAACCAAGGGACTCCTGAAGCCACAAGAAGCTGGAAGACACAAGAAAGAGATTCTCCCATGGAATCTTCAGGAAGAGTGTAAACCTGCTAACACATTGATTTCTGGATTTCTGGCCTTCAGAGCTCTTAGGGGGATAAATTTCTGTTGTTTTGAGATGCGCAGTTTATAGTAATTTGTTAAAGCATCCCATTTGGATCCCTAAAAATAATGTTATTAGTTACGAGTTTGTGTGTCAGCCTGGATTCTGTAGAAAATGGACCAGAGGATAAGGTTTGAAGTGCAGATGCTTATGGAAAGCACACAAGCAGCGTAAAGAAAAAAGAAAGTGAAGCATGATGGAATGTGAAGCAATGTAATGTGAGCTGTTACCATACTGGCTACTGCTTATGACTAACTGCTAGGAAATACAATATGTTGCTCAAGAAGTGTATCAGATCAACATTTGGATTTCTCTGCAAAGCTACAAGGAAGAACCTGGTAGAGTTCAGGGAAAGGTCAAAGGAATGAACATTTATCTGCTTGGCTCTATCTGAGTTCCTGTTTCCTATGGTCAAGATTCACTGATAACAACTCAGTTCTGAGTGGAGCCATCCAGCCCTTTGGTGGTGACTCAGGAAACCAGATCCTATACTATGTGGTGTGGTACTGCACACCTGCCCAGAAGTGTATATAGGCTTAGCATGTGGGGCACAAAAGCTATCCAGGCTGAGGCTTTAATTTAGCAGGATGGTGGCCATGTAGGTGGCAGATGACTCTGGTGGTCTGGGTCTGAGAGACAGAGGAAGAAATCTGAGGAGGATACAAGGTTTGTGCCTGGTACTCTCTCTGACACCTGGGGCAAAATGCTGGGACTCATGATCATGATAGAAAATATAAGCAGTTGTAATATATTTGACACTTAGATTGAAGTCTGAGAAAGGTGTATTTCAGGAAGCTTTCCAGCATGATAAAGCATTAAATAAAAATAAAATCATTAATTGATGGAGGTTATCACTCAACGCACATTGTTTTTGTTTATTTTTTCTGTTTCCATGTTTTTATTACTAAATGATGGTGGCGTGATGGTAAGTGTTTAACAACTAGCTCTTTTCTAAAATGTATTATCTATACACATATGACTTCTCATAAAATTTACTGATATAAGGAATGCATCACACATAATTTACAAGTAACAACTGCATACACTTTTTACTAATAACTCCAGATAGATGATTGATTCCAAGAGAATGCTTTCTTTGATTTTTGCCAACTCTTGTAGGGTAGCTGATGTATGGCTGCCTTTGATGAATGAGCGTAGCTCTGACACGAAATGTTAGCTGATATTTTCATTTGTGTCAATGAGTAAGACAAAAATGAAACAATGAAGACATATGTTGGAACTTCACTCATTCATCAATGACCAGTGACTTCTTCACTGAAGAAGCTTTCAAGTACTGGAAGAGTCCGTCCTCCATTTTTTGTGCCATTCACAGCGTAATGGCTATAGACCTGCCACATATTTAAGTGTAATCTTTATTATTAACATTTTCCCCATCACTGTCTTCAGTCTAGTCAATCAACACAGCGCTAAATCAAGCCATGCTCTTTAGTGTTTCCCAATTTTCCTGGTGGAAATACTCTCATCATGGCTGATTTCAAGCCACCCATGTGATGCCTCTGAATGCAAAGCTGACATACAGCACGACATTGTACAGCATTTCCACCCCAGACACTCGATAGGCATACATTAACTCGAGAGCATAGATAATGGTAAAATGCAATAAAATAATTAGAATTACGATTTTTGAATACTTATAACCATCTTAATATAATTTATTTATTTCTAAGTTACCCATACAATTGATATGATTTAGTCTTTAATATTATCTGTGCTTAAAAACCAGCTTGTAAAATTCCAAAAAGAAATTCACTGTTGTCTCTAGCCAGATGAGCTGGTTCTAGTAGACTACTGGGGATACCACTGAATTAAAGGAAAACTGCTAATGGCACCTCCCTGGGTGGTTGTGAGAATCAGTAAAGATATTTTAAATGAAAATATTTTGACACATATAAAGGTGCTAAATAAATGCAATATATACTCACTGAGAATAATTATCAAAAGGCCCAATTCAAGTATGTTAAGAAGTAAATATTTGGTTTTGGCCCTTTGGGGAAAAAAGTATGGATCAAATGGAAACAAAAATTTGAATTCTACTTGCTCCATACATACAGAGAAAATTTGATACTTAGAATTTCCCTTATCTACTGAAAAGCACAACGTTAGACACTTTCAATTTTTTTTAAAAAAAAATTTTAATGTTTATTTATTTTTGAGACAGATAGAGTGTGAGTGGGGGAGGGGCAGAGAGAGAGAGGGAGACACAGAATCTGAAGCAGGCTCCAGGCCCCGACCTGTTAGCACAGAGCCCGATGTGGGGCTGGAACTCACGAACCACAAGATCATGACCTGAGCCAAAGATCGAAGCTTAACCAACTGAGCCACTTAGCAGTCCCTGACATTTTCAACTTTCTTGAAAGTAATTGTAACTTTTTGTTCCACTGAGTTTACTAGAAGTTGTTATTTAGTATAGAATGGACAGAAAAGGGTGGGAAGATAAAATCACAGATTTAGTTTTGGTGACCTAAGTATGAACTACCTGGCTGTATCATCTTTTTGCTTTTTTTCAGGATCTATTTATTATTATTTTCATTAACACTTGTAATAACTGCTCATATTTCTATATCCTTCTAACATATTAAAACACCTTATTTACATAACAGATATTGGTTAAATAGTTTTTAAGTAAAATACACCACTTCACTTAGGAATCACAATAACTTTTGTGGAATAGGCAGAAATTGTTCACATTGTTAACAGTTGAGAAAACCAAGACTCATAGTGGCTAAGTGATTTTCTCCAAAGTCAGAGCAAAACTTAAAAAGAACTCTGGTCACTTTTGTCTCCTAATCCTGTAATTCTTTCCTCCCTCCCTTCCTTCCTTTCTTTTTTTAGAGAGAGAGAGAGAGAGAGAGAGAGAGAGAGAGAAAGAGAAAGAGAGAGAGAGAGAGAGAGAGAGAGAGAGAGAATCCCAAGCAGGCTCCATGCTGTTAGCACAGAGCCCAATGCAGGGCTCAATCTCAGGTATTGTGAGATCATGACCTGAGCCAAAATCAAAAGTTGGATGCTTAACTGACTGAGCCACCCAAGTGCCCCCTAATCCTTTCATTATAATGGCTTCCATGTTATGACTGAAATTTAGTATTATATTAAGGTATGTTGTGAATTGCAGAGAGCTTTTAACGCCAATGTGAAAATTTTATTAACTTTAATTAGCTTATCTTTCTGATTAGAAAAGCATACCATATGCCCTGGTTAAAAAAAAAAATCTATCATCTATCTATCATCTATCTATCTATCTATCTATCTATCATCTATCTATGAAAGCACTAACAGCAACCACAACCATAAATCTTTTTTACCCTAATACCTATGTTATTCATCGCTAACATTTGAATGTGTTTCCTTTCACACACACAACACAAACACACAAATATGCATACATGTTATGCAATTGGCATTATTGTACTTATTATTTATGTACTACTTTTTATATAATCAATATAAAACAAATTGTGTTGCCCTATATGCTTCAAAAACACTGTTTTTATACTTGCATAATTCATTGTGTAACTGTAACATAAATGAAATTAGCTGGACATTACATTATTTCCAATGTTTCATTATTGTAAGTAACAACAGAATGAAAATCTGTATTAAATCTTTGTCAAAACTTTCTATTATTTCCTCATGCTATTCCTGGGAAAGAGATTTTAAGTCCACAGGGTATGAAATTTTAAAGGGCTCTTGGTACTTGGTAACTATTTCCAGTTTTTGTTTTTTTCTGAGAGCTTGAACCAAACTGCCCTCCCAGCAGTCCTGTGTAGGAGTGTGTGTTTACTTGCATTCTTGCCAACACGGAATTAAAAATAAAAATTTAAATCTTGCTACTTGCATTAGTTCAAAAATAGACCTTGGATTTGATTGATATTCTTTGATTACTAATAAGCTTGATTTTTATATGATTATTTGTCATCTCTATGTGTTTTCCAGTCATTATTTCATAATTTATTCATTTTCTTTCTTTTGAGGGGCTGTTGAGATATTTCCGTTCTTCTCCCCTATTCTGAGACCTATAGAAAAATTTTGAGCAGGGAGGTGATATATGATCAGATCTGTTTTCTTTTTCTACTGAACAGTGTAAAACATTTTGAACAAAACATATGGGGATAGATTTAAGCATATTTACATAGTACTAATCTCACATGTACTGCATTTCTCCCTTTTTAAATTAAATTAAATTAAAATTTTAAGCTGCCAAGTGGCACAGACTGGCAATATACATACTCCTTAAGTTACACAACAGTCAAGCAGCTAAAGTCACGATTTATGTATGTGTGCCCAATTAGAAAAGAGGCTAGTGCCAAGATAATCACAAATTTGCCATAAACTAAAGTTTATTACCGTTACACAAGAAGAGATATTGGAAGAAGCTCTTTTGTTTGTTCCAGTTGTTCTGAAAAAAGAAAAAGATTATGCGAAACACATTTCAGATAAAGGTACTAGTAACATTTATTGAATGTTGACCAGGCATGTAAGCACTTCCACACGTTTCTCATGTATTAAGTTATTTAATTGTTATAACAACCTATGAGATAGCCCTTGTTTTCGGCCCCAATTTATGGATTAGGGAACTGAGGCATACATGCAAGTGACTTTCCCAAGACAATTGAGTAAGTAAGAGATTTGATCCCAGGCAGTCAGGCCCAAGAGGTTATGTACATAACCTTCCCTATTAGAAGTGGAAGAAATGTTTCAATTCCACGTAATTATATTTATTTAGCACCTGTCATATACTAAACACTGTACTCCATTTATGCAGATAAAAGATAAATAAGGTATGGTTCCTAAATTCTAAAAGTACACAGGTAAATGAAGATACATGCCCATAAAGAGTGATAACCACTGGGAAAGGCAGAGAATTCTATGGAAGCACAAGGGAGTATTGTCTTCTGGAGATAAAATCTGAGCTGAGGCTTGAAGAATCAGGAGAGGTTAACCAGGTGAGGAAAGAGGGAAAACAATCTGGGTAGATGGAACAGCTCACGCAAAAACACAGAGGCATAAAATAGCTTCAGCTATTCCTGTGAGGTTTTGCTGAAACTGTGAGATGTTTGGTTTTATTGGTATGTGAGATAGCAGGTGTACATGCTTGTAAATGAGCCCATGGAGGTAGGTAACTAACAATACTAGTCAGCACCTCTCATGAGTTAGCATTGTACTGAAAGCTGAGAACATCACCAAACAAATCAGAAGTGCACCACAGAGGAATGTATCAGTCATACAGTAAGTAAGAAATGAACAAAATAGAGGTTGTGAAAGATACTGTGAATGAAGCAAATGGGGAAATAGGGCATTGGGAGAGAAAACAACTGGGAATGTGTTTCAAGTGGGGCTTTCAGGGAAACACTGGGCACCAGTCATGTGAAGATTAGAAGAGCTTTCCAGGTAGAAGAAAGAGCAAATATAAAAGCCCTGAGGTCGGAAGGAACTTAACTTGTTTTAGAAGATTAGTGAAAGCCAAAGAGGCTACATCATAGTGAGCAAGAAGGAAGATGGCAGACAATAAGTCTGAGATGTAGGCAAAGCCAAATCTTGCAGCCTCTTGTAGTTCAGGGCAAGAAGATTATATTCTAACCTATGGGTAATAGAAAGTTATTAATAGGCTTCTAAGTCATGGCTCTGGCATTGTCTCATTTCTCACTCAGGCTGTTGTGGGGAGAATGGCTGAAGCAGGACACAAGAAGAAGTAGGGAGATCCTCAAGGAGGCTCTGGTTAGTGGTGCAGCTGAGAGATGAGGAGGAATGAGATGTCACTGCAGAGACGTTGGGCTTTCTCTCGCAAGTGATAGACTCTTTGAAGAGTGTTTTTGCTGAAGAGTCATGTGCTGAAATTTGGGGTTTAGACATATCACTTTACTAAGGTTAGGGAAAACAGGGAAACAAAGTTGCTTGTCAGGAAATGTTTTCCAACATGTGTGTAAAAGGAACTACAAATCTATATATGTGATTATAAATATGTATATGCTTTTCCCAAATGTAAATTCTTCCTGGAAATACAGAAGACTCCCAAAAGACTTTATAAACTGTTTGAAACTTTGACTTCTTTCTCCCTTTCCTGAGGGCTTAGGGCTCCGTGGAGTACTTCCAAAATAGATTTCGATCATCTCTAGAATGGATTATCTAAATTTCTACTTGAGAAAGGAGCTGATTTTAGCCCATAGGAGGAAAAACAGTGAAGGGGAGATGTTCTGCATTTGTTGTCTGAGTAGTGGGTGATTGGCAATGACCCTCCCTAGCATGGCTCATGAGGCTCTTAACAATCCTCACCGTTATCTTTCCTTTGGCGATGTGATTCCTAGAGTTGCCCTATTACCCTTGACCCCTGTCCTGGACCTCTTTGTAGAGGGCCCCACACGTGAGACTTGTCAGATCATTCCTTGCAGATAGCACGAATCCAATAGATTTTTTCATGATAAAGTACTGTCTTCCAGGATTTCTGAGCATTGTTTTCCTGCTTCTCTTTGTGTTCCAGATTGTAATTCTGGGACACTCGCAGAAAACAGTGCTGTGTTCACCACAGTTGTATATAGCAGTAGAGGAACATTTTATGTTCAACAAGTCACATTTGTGTGACTATTTGTTATCTATAGATTCAGGTGTAGGATGATACCAATGTTTTGTGTTAATAAATACATGGAAATGGGACCAGAGTTGTCAATAGTTTCACTTTTGTGAAAATTTTCAATAAGATTTATTATTAAAATTTAAAATTATTTTTAAAGTTAAAATTATTAATTTTAATTAAAGTGGTAATTTGAATAACATTTTAATTTGGATTGAATATCTTTAATGAAAATAATTTTTAAATCAAATAAAATTTTCAGCTTTATTTAAATATTTTGAGTAAAAATCTAATGTTCCCTAATAATGATTTTTCTTTTTTCTCAAGTTTATTAATTTATTTTAGAAATAGGGAGAAAGACAGGGAGGGAGGGACAGAGAGACAGGGAGAGAGAGAATCCCAAGCAGACTCTGCACTGTCAGCATGGAGTCCGATGAGGGGCTCGAACTCACAAACCGTGAGATTATGACCTGAGCCGAAAACAAGAGGTGGACATTTACCAGACCGAGCCATCCAGTGCCCTTCTTTTCTTTTTTAATTTGAGAGAGAGAGAGAGAAAGAGAGAGAGCGAGCATGAGTGGGGAAGAGGGGCAGAAGGAGAGAGAGAGTCTTAAGTTTAATAAATGATTTTTAGTATTTTAGAAATAATTTGGAAAAATTTGTTAATAATTTTAATTTTTTACATTGGCTGCATTTTTTATGAGAATACATTTAATTTTTTATACTTAGAGTACAAATGTATATAATTTTTTACTTTTAAAGTTATTAATGCAATGAATGCAAATATGTACAAATCTTGTTCACAACAACAGGGTGATTTTGCTGCACTGGAAGCAAGAAAATATCATGAAATAAATACAAGATAATTTATGAACTCTTCGTCTTTAGTTTTTTACTATTGCTTTTATTTTTATTTTAGTTCATCTCCAGAAATGTATATTTCAATTTTATTGTCATTAAGATATGTTTTCAGGGTAGGACTTAGAATTTTTGTATTTCCCAGTTTTCAAGCTTGATTTATAATTTTTCAATATTTAGACATATGATCTAGGGGCCTCCTTCTGTACCCTTGCCCTAGGCCCTGCAAATGCTGGAGGAGGGGCAGTCAATCCGCACACAATCCCTGCCGTGGAGAGCCTTGGTAGCTGCCTGTACACTCTGCTCTCCCCTGCTTGGCTCTCTCCTCATCCTTCCAGACACCCCAGTGACGGTGTTCTGTGATCCCTCTCTCTGGGCCTACTCACCACTCCCTCTCAGGCTGCCCACTATACTTTGCATGTTTTCTCATGATTATCCATTTATATGGATCCATCTCCTCCTTACTGCGAGCTCACTGAGACCAGAGATTGCCCAGTCATCTCAGGATTATTAATGTTTATCACAGAACCTGGCCTGTTTGATGAGAAAACAAACACTCACCCTGCTCTCCACCTGCAGGGCAGTGCTTATGTTCACAAATTGCATTTTCTTGTTTGTGATAGGACACAGAGGCACATGCCCCAAAACCCACTCTCTCCCACACATACAGTGTTTTTGGAGTCTGCTTCCCAAGCCAAACAATATGTCTGTGCTATACAGATATTTTTAAAATTGTGATCTTATTTCCTTTGTAAGGCAAGTTCAAACCTTCCTCTTCCTACTTTTGGAATGGCAGATATAAAGTTGGCATGATCACCTGTTCTTAAGGTTAAGAGCACTTGCCTTTATTTTTTGCAACTTTTGTTATTCTTATTAACAGCTTAAACTTCTTTTTTGTTTGCAACTTAGCTTGTTAACACTATAAAATACAAATTTTAAAAGAAAGAGTTTGAAGTTTTGGTTAGATTTAATTCAAAGACATTTGTTTAGAAAGAATCTTCGGGGCGCCTGAGTGACTCAATCAGTTGGTTAAGGGTCCAGCTTTGGCTTAGGTCATGATCTCACGTGAGTTCGAGACCTGTGCTGACAGCTCAGAGCCTGGAACCTGCTTCGGATTCTGTGTCTCCTTCTCTCTCTGCCCCTCCCCTGCTCGCACTCTGTCTCTCTCTCTCTTTCAAAAATAAATAAACATTAAGAAAAAAATTTTAAAGGAATCTTCAAATGTGAATATTTCAGAACTTTTCTCTATACCAGTGAATACGAAGACCAAACCTACCTTGCCTCCCTGTGCTAAACAATTCTTCGACCAAGCTTACTTTCTTATTTCCATGCCAAACAATACTGGGGCCAGGCAGAAATAATTTAGCTACTTGCTCCAGGAAATACCTGCTAGTGCAAGATAAGACTTGAACCAACTAAAGAGATTACTTATCAAGACTAACAGCTTGCTCATCAGGACCTGTTTCAAAACTTTTACCTCACTGTGCCCACCAATCCAAATCTATTATATCATAAAATCTTCAGAGTCCCAACTAATATGCCTCTTTGCAAGACCTCCCTTAAAATCACCCCCATAAACCTTATAAATATCT
Organism: Puma concolor; assembly: GCF_028749965.1. NCBI lineage: Eukaryota > Metazoa > Chordata > Mammalia > Carnivora > Felidae > Puma > Puma concolor. The sequence continues at coordinate 81,842,811 of NC_141674.1, forward strand.
TTCTCTGACACCCTCCTTCTCAGTTCAGACACTACTAAGACTCTATCAGGGGATGGTCTTTACTGTTACATCAACAGGCTTTTGGGGCGATCTTTTGGGGATTCAACAATAAAAATATATACCAAATATGGGTCTCAAGATTCTAGAATTAGAATAGCACACTTCTAGGAGAACCCTTCAGCTTTCTGTATGTGGTCTCTCTGCGATGGATAACATATTCCTCAGTGGGTTGGAGCTATGATTTCATTATTTTCAGCTTCCAAATCTCTCCCAGGAATAAGAAATCCTTGTTTAGGAATCCTTTGCTTATCTGCTCAGATTGAAGTCTTTTCCTTATAAAAAGCCATCCTGTGACTAGGAAACACTACTGTGTGTCTTTCTGTCCTCATCACTTTCTGTTGAAAGTATCTTTTTTTTTTAAAGTTTTCTTCTAATGTTTATTTATTTCTGAGACAGAGAGAGACAGAGCGTGAGTGGGGAGGGGCAGAGAGAGAGGGAGACACAGAATCAGAAGCAGGCTCCAGGCTCTGAGGTGCCAGCACAGAGCCCGACGCGGGGCTCAAACTCACAAACTGTGAGATCATGACCTGAGCCGAAGTCGGTTGCTCAACTTCAGTCGGTTGACTGAGCCACCCAGGCACCCTTCTGTTGAAAGTATGTTAAGAAGATGATCAAAGGAGGAATATGGGTGTAGGCCTGATACATCCATCCCTGGAGGAGTTCATACCAGGCTCCTTATAAGGCTAACTTGAGCTGTGAAAGTGTGGGATCTTGACTCAACCTTGTCTTGATTTATCCATGAAAATCCGTTTCAAGGCAAGTTCTTTATTCCAAACCTCTATCTGCATTTGAGATGGCTAATGAATAGGTTAGGGGCTGCAATGGACTAAATGTGTCACCCCAAACTTCATATGTTGAAGTCCTAATGCCCAATGTGTCTATATTTGGAGATAACAGCTTTTTTTGGAAGTATTTAAGGTTAAATGAGGTCATAAGGGTAGATCCCTGATCCAATAGGATTTGTGTCCTTATAAGAAGAGACAGGAGAGTGTTTGCTCTCTCTCTCTCTCTCTGCATGTGAAGACATCATGAGAAGATGGCCATCTGCAAAAAAGGAAGAGAGCTGTCATCAGGATTCAAATTGGTTGGCACCTTGATTTTGGACTTCCAAGCTTCCAGAACTGTGAGAAAATAATTTTTTGTTGTTTAAGCCACCAAGTGTATGATATTTTGTTATGGTAGCCTGAGCTGATTATTACAAGAAGACTAGCATACAAAGCGTACAAGCAACAAATTCAGAAGACCATTGTTTTCATAGTGGTGTCTTAGTCTCATTTCCTGCCGTATCATAGAGAGACCTGAGAGTGACAGGTTCCAGGGACCTCTGGGAGAATGTTATTTGAAGTCAAGGTCTTTGAGCTCCTGGATCTCAGAAGAACTTTGGGAATTTTGTTTCTAAAATGTATTTTCACTATAATTCATTTATTTATCCATTTAGGTGGCATAATTTTTCCAAAGACAATTTAGAATTACAGTGGTTATTTTGGCCAACTTCCATTTGAAATAAAAAAAAACTGCTCATTTGAGAAATACTTTAGAAGGAAAATGGTCTTCATTTTTCCTTAGTATACAAACACTTCCAAAGGAAATCTAGTTTCCAAAATGAATACTTTCAAAAGATTCTTTAGCCAAGGTAAATAAGAAGTATAAAGAATTTAACATCATTTCTCTTAGATCATTCTGAACTGGAATCTGAATATAACTGCCTTGATTCCTTTATTCTTCCTCTTCCCTCCTAGGCTCCTACATTACCCATATTACTACTGCCTTTCTTCATCTCCTTTCCCTTCTAGTCAACAAGAAACTCACAAATTTCAACTGTTCCTTAATGCTAAATTCACATCAGAATGTAATCAAGTTCTGTTATGGTTGATTTGAAACCCTGGCCTTTGAACTGGGAGCCACTGTTAAGCATTTTCTAAAACTTACACGCACAAAATAGAGACAGAACTTTACAAAGAAATTTAGATTTGTTCTAAAAACAGATAATTTGGGAATCCCAGATTGAAATCAGTTTTTTCATATGTTAACAAGAACCTCAGATGCCAAAAATTGGATGAAAAAGAGTTGAAAGTCAGATTCTGAGAATGACCTAATGGACCCTGACTTGCAGAGATTAGAAAAGCTACAGATGTTGGGTAAGAGCTGTAAGAGGCCATCCTCAAAGTCTGTTCTGTGAAAATAGATTGCACTGTAATCTTGTCCTGCAAGCAAAGAAAGGATGAGTCTATCGGTGACTTCGGGAACAGGCTCTTTAACACAGTTAGACAGCACTCAGGAATAGATCCTGAAGCAGATGTGACCCCCAACTCTCACTTTCTTTGAACAGCCTTCAGCCAGAACCAGGGGATATCACACGAAAGCAAAAACAGGAATGAGAAACAGCTCTGTTGCCAGATCTCCAGCTATTCTAAAGATCTTGACATAGCCTTAAAACAAAATCAGAATGAAGTCTAGAATAAATTAGTGATCTTCCAGATAAAGCAATTGGATGTTCCCACCCCAATCATGAGAGCCTGAGTAAGGAATTTATTGATGAAGACACTCATAAGTAATAGAAGCAGAAAGAACAATGAAAAATTAATTAAACTGTGCTAATTAAGAAACTAGGGACAAAATTAAAGTGAGTGGACAATGACAATGCTCCTAAAGGGCAATCTAGTATTCATTTTCCCATTTTTACCCTCAAATTCACATGGAGAAATCTCTGCAAATACTAAAGGACAGTCTGCCAAATTGTTAATTGATACCACAAACTCTGTTGCCATCACACACCATACGTTTTAGAGTTAAGAAACTACTAATCCTGGGGGAGCCTGGGTGGCTCAATTAATTAGCACTGGACTCAGGTCAGACTCAGGTCATGATCTCACGGTTTGTGGGATCGAGCCCCACACTGGGCTCTGCATTGACTATGTGGAACCTGCTGGGGATTCTCTCTCTCCCTCTCTCTCAGCCCCTCCTGCACTCGTATGCTCTCTCTCTCAAAATAAATAAACATTAAAAATAGAAACTATTGATTTCTAGATATTTCTTTACCTCAGTCTATAACCATCACTCTTGACTTTTAACCAAAGAACATTTTTTTCCTCCTCTGTCATATCATGTCAACTTAATAAGGAAGGATCTTGTGGGAAGATGGAATTTTTAGATTAAATGTTCTATTGTTTGTCTATTTCTTAAAATGCTGAGGACTCTCCACTTATAATCATAATAGATAATTTGAATATTAATATCTGGCATTTTTGATTTTGAGTAAAGTCCTAATTGAAAATCTTCTCAAGATATAGGACCACTTGTGGTTAAAAAAAAAAAAAAAATTCTACTCACGTTGGCAAAATTACTGGGCCAAACTCATCAGTTCAGATTGAGCCATATAAATCTCTATCCAAGTTTACACAATACTGTTTAAAATGAGAAACTAAGTGGGGTGCCTGGGTGGCTCAGTTGGTTAAGCATCTGACTTCAGCTCAGGTCATGATCTCATAGTTCGTGAGTTCAAGCCCTACGTCGGGCTCTGTGCTGACAGCTCAGAGCCTGGAGCCTGATTCAGATTCTGTGTCTCCCTCTCTCTCTGTCCCTCCCCCACTCGTACTCTCTCTGTCTCTATCTCTCTCTCAAAAATAAACAACAAAAAAATTAAAAAAAATGAGAAGCTAGGCAAGACTAAAATCAGTAGTTGAAAGACTACTAGAGAAAGGACTCATCATACCTAGCGCCAATCCTTATAATTCTCCTAAACTTCCAGACAATAAACCCAATAGGAAAGGATGCAGATTCATTCAGGACTTCAAGACCATAAATACAGTAATCCTTCCCTCTTCTCTTCTTTGTGGTATCAAACCCATTTATTTTGTCTTTGGTATCCCTTAGGGTGACAGGGTTTTTCTTGTTTTGTTGTTTTTTTTTTTTTTAATTTACTTTTATAGTTGTAGATCTGTGTTTTGCTTTCTTTCTAGATTGTCTTTAGCTCAAGATAGTTAATACCTATTTGCCTCTTCCTGGAGAGTCAAAAATACACACAGACTTTTCAATTCTAGTAAAGATGGAATAGCCCCACGCCTCCCAGGTCCTCCTTACAACTAAAAAACAGATATTACAAAACAAACAAATGTTGAAAGACTAAAAGGTGGACAGAAGGTGGACTGTTTAGGAATTTCTCTTTTTTTAAAAGTTTATTTTGAGAGAAAGAGAGATAGAGCATGAGCAGGGGAGGGGCAGAGAGAGAGGGAGAGAGGGATCCCAAGCAGGTTCCACACAGTCAGTGCAGAGCTCGACGTGGGTCTCAATCTCTTGAACCCTGAGATCATGACCCAAGCCAAAATCAAAAGTCAGACACTTAACCAACTGAGCTACCCAGAAGCTCCAGGGACATCTCTACTAGAGGAAGGACACGATGGCTAGTCACCTGGATTTCCATATTACCTCCTATATATTTCATATGGGAAGTTCCAAAAACCTCCAATCCAGAACCATTAACAAGCACACACAAAGCAATTCCAAGGAAAAACTGTTGCCCCTAGCCCAAGGATCAGGAAAAAGGTAGCTTAACAACAAAAAAAACTTTTTTGGTAATTCCTGCCCTACAGCAGACAACCAACAAAAAGTCACATTCTTCCACTGCAGTTTCAGCAGGACTGAGCAGAGAGTGGATTCTCCATGCCACCCTCCAACCCAGAAGGAACAAATGGTGATATTCAGATTCCCTTGCTGGAGGTGTCAGCAGACCGTGGTGTATCTAATCTATCCCTTTCCCAGTGGATGTAAATGGTGGTGCTCCAATTCCCCTTCTGGGGTAGTAGGTATCAAAGGGACTGAGGGGGGACCTGATCTGCCATCTTCTGTCTGGCAGAGGTAGGCAGCACTTTGATTTCCCCTCTAAGCAGTGCCAGTGGGGCCCAGTGGCAAGCTGAGACCTAATGAGAAGATGCAATACAGGGCTAGTCACCCTTTGCTTCCATACACCCCCAGCGTCATTGGGTCCCAGCCAGGAGCTGAGCTTCCCCCTGCTCCTGGCGTCCACAAGGCTGAGAAAAGTGTTGCGAATGGGGCTAATCCCCACAGCACTCCACTTTCGTCCCACCTCTGGTGTTAGTGGGTCCTGGTGGGGCTCTGTCTACACCCACCTGGAGGCAATGAGACTGAGAGGGGTGGAGTAAAGCAGGGCTAATGAGTCACCCTACCCTTAGTGTCTGTGGGTCCCAGTGGGAGCTGAACCTCCACCTCCATCTGGCATCAAAGAGACTCAAGGAAGTAGTGTACATGAAGTGGGGTGTCAGTACTCCCCCTTCCCACCCTGCACAGAGCGGAGCATCCACAGCCACCTTGATCAAGGCCGAGTGAGGTGGTAGGAGGTGGGGCTAGTTGGCATATAAATGGATCTGGTTTTGTGCCAGTAACTTTTGGAGTGGTTTATTAAATAGCAGCAGATAACTGAAATAGAATTTGGGTACTGGAAGAAGAGCGTGCTATAATAAATTCTAAACTATACGGCATTGATTTTGCGAGCAGGTATCAGGCAGAAGCCTGGCAATATTCAAGAAGGTTGCCAGTGAGGGCGTGAAGGTATGAAGAAGGTATTGGCAGAAACTGTCGCCTGCAGTAACATGGAAAGTAGGAAATACACCTAATGAACTCCATGGCATCGGTAAGGAGATTTCTAGGCAGTGTTGAAGGTACTGTGTGGTTTCTTCTAGTTGCTTATAATAAAATGTGAGAGGAGAGAAATGAATGAACTGTTCAGTTTTAAAGTAAGATTTAGAGGAAATATGGAGGCTCCAGATATTCTTTATAGCCCGCAGGTTCTCAAAGTAAGAAATAGCCTATGGCAAAGATAAATTTCAGGATGCCATCAGGAAAAAATAAAGCCAATAATATGACTAGTAAAACCCCTTGTTAAGACCTCAGAAATATTTAAGTCAGAACAGCAAAGACCTTTTTCATTAGATAAAATGTCTTCCAACGGTCTTAAGTATAGGCCTTGCACATCCTCTCCATTAAACAATAGGATTTCTAAGTATCTCAAGGGCGTTGTTCTATAGTTTCAAAGACGACTTGGGAAGAAAAGGGCCTATTCTGAAAAGACTTGCGGGTATACTTTTGTCTAATGGTGTGGATTATAAATTGATATGTAAGAAACCCACAGTTTTTAAAATAATACAACAGTGAACAGGCTGGCCTCAGGTTGCCTATAGAAGCTTCCATGGGTCTGCCCACCTCTATCTCTAAGGTCCACATCATCCACACCATCCCCATGCCTGTGGCTGAGGGTCAGAGGCTCAGTGGAAATACCCTAGTGCTCCTCAAAGGGGTGCAGCTTCCTTACTTTTATTATTAAAAAAACCAAAAAGATAATAAACATTCAGCTCTCTACTTGTGTGCAGTGACTGACTCTCATTTAGCTTGATTTTCCCAATTTATTCATATCAATTAATTGGATAATGAGTCACCAGCAGTCTTTAGGTTTTGCAGAACCATTATCCTCATTTCCTAATTTACTTCGAGGGAAATGATGTATGTAAACATTTTCTGAAATATTAGGAGAGTATATCCATTTTTCGACACACATAAATTATTTTTTTTCACTTCAACTCCCATCTCAAAATATGCAAAAGTGTTTTGTAAAATCCTTTTAGGACTTTTGTCTATTTATAGCTCCCCTTCCGCCATCCTTAACACTGTTTTGATGTGCTCTTTCTAAGATGCAAATCTGATTCCCTCATCTTTACTTCCTGGCTTAAAAGCCTTCGCTGGCTTCCCATTACCTTCAGGATAAGGATTCTAAATGTCTTCCCTCCTCTGTGCCCTGCCCAGGTCTGTCCAGCACTTAATACCCAATTCCAAACTTCTGGCATTTTTCCCACCTGCATTTTCTCTCCTGTCTCCCTATGTGTTACACAAGTAGGTACCATTTTTTGGATAGCTTTTTGCCATGTGTTGTGGCTCAGCCTTCTCTTGAGCCTAACTTCTTACCAGTTCCTGATACTTCTTCTTCTACCTTTCACAGTAGTCTAGGTATCCCTCTTGTGAGATCCTCTCTCAGAATTGGCTCTCACTCGTCCCATCTGTCCCATTTAACAGGGAAGGCTTTGAGGACAGGGACTGCCTTTCATTTGTAAACGCTCAAAGCTCCAAGGATTGCCAGGCATATATGAGGCTCTCAGCATCTTTTCTGAATGAATAGAAGGAACATATGAATTGTTCTAAAGAAGTGTGTAGATGTTCACAAGTGAAAAGACATTCATCTTTTAGAGAGGGGAGGGAACTGTCTGTTTCCTTACTTTAGGAGAAATCTTCAAGTCATCAAGCTTCCAATAGTTCAGTGTAAGAGCTTTTAGGAGGAAACCTCCTATTGGAGCCCAGAAAGCTGCAAATGGTGATAGGGCTGCAAGAGAAAGATTGTCTTTTCAGATGATCATATGGGATGACCACTGCTCCTGGTAGAGGGGCACAAAATTACTGTCACTTTGATTCTTTTTCAGAGAAAATTCATTAGTCTAATATATAATATTTTATATTTAAAATTTTTTTAAACATTTATTCATTTTTGAGAGATGGAGAGACAGAGCACGAGCAGGGAAGGGGCAGAGAGGCAGAGGAAGACACAGAATCCGAAGCAGGCTCCAGGCTCTGAGCTGTCAGCACAGAGCCTGATGCAGGGCTCGAACCCACGGACCGTGAGATCATGACCTGAGCCAAAGTCAGACACTTAACAGACTGAGCCCACCCAGGAGCCCCAACATATAATTTTCTGAGCACTGACTATGTGCTTGGCACCAGGGATTCGAGAATGAACAAGATATGTGTGATCTATTCTCACCAAATTAAAATGGGTCATAGGAGACAAACATAAACAAATCCACAAACAGGTGACGACTAAATCCCAGTCAGCTGAGCTAAAGACCATGAAGGGGACGCAGAGTGCTTTATGAGGCTGCACATTTTAGATTTTGTGGAAACATTAGCTACATTTGTTCATTCAAGGAAATGTTCGATGCAATTTAACTTGATCTGTGGAGGCAGTAAAAGCTTCCCCAGGAAGTCTAAGAGTTTAGGGATAGTGGGTAGGCAAAATGAATTCAGTAACTGCATGCACAGAAGCCTTGCAAGAGAGAAAAATGGAAAGAAGGCGATTATCGTCAGTCTGCGGTGAACAAGGAGTACTAGTAGCCGGAGGAGAGGGGGGCATGGTCTGGATGACACTCCTTGTAACCCCTTGCTGAACGAGTTCTGCTCTTTTGAACTTTTGTTGTCTTTGCAACAAAGTCTTACAAATTTAATCCATAGAGGAAATAGAAAGCCTCTGAACATACCAGACAGGTGAGTTTGAAGTTCATATTTATGTTCATTTAGTAGTATCATTCTGTTGTGTGGAGAATAGTTTGAAATGGAGAAGCTGTGAATATGGGTAAGTCATGAGAGAAAATTTATCTAGGCAAAACCTGTGAACATCGCCATGGGCAAACAATGACAAACTTTCTGTCCCGGCTTCCTCAGTGATTTTCTGTATGGTTCTTACACTAGAGGCAATTCAATAGCTGGGTGCCAAACACCAGAGCCCTGTGGGGGCAGGTGGATACATCTTACAGTTGGGTTTTTTGGCTACATCCTTTATCTGCCAGGCCCTTGTATTGTTCAGAAGGGAGGATATCACAGGAACAAGGGCCATGTCAGTGAGCTGACTCAGCCGCACATAAACAGCCATTTGGAGATTCCTGAATTGATGGTATCTACAAATAAAAAGGTGTTAATAATCAAGTCAAATTCTACCTTGGACAATTAGATTGCGAGACAGGGAAACCAAAGGCACCCCATGAAATAAAAACATGTAAGGAGTGATTGGGCAGGGCTGTCATGAATGTTCTCCAAGACCACTGACTCCAAACACGTTAATGCCAAGCCCCTCATTCCAGGACACGAGTGACTTATGGAGGACACTGAGTGCTCGTCCTTGTTCAGCCAGTTCCTGATGCCTGAGAGGACATGGACAGCGGATCATCATCCTCAATTAAAACTCCAGATCCCAAGCAAAGATGAGACCCATGCTCCTTTTCCTTTCCAAGTCTCCCAGATGCTCTGTCTATGCCTGTTATCTCTAGTCTTCAATAAACTCTGTTCTCACTTCCTCCTGGCTCGCATTTGATTTACTTCCTGTGCAAAGCTAAGGGCCCTCCTGGCTGGTCCTGTGGGATCCCCTCTGGGTCCTCGGTCCCGGCCTGCCTACGGCAGTTTGACTTAAATAGCTCTCCTTACATTTAAGTGGCTGTCCCATCCTGCTAAAACCTTGGCAACTGAGTGGAAAGGAGTATCACTGAATGACCCCTGCTCATTGCAAACATCTAAGAGAGGAGTATAAGCTTTTTAATTTCCTGAATGACAGGGTCCTTATTCATCTTGGTGTTCCCAGCACCTAGAAATGCCTGGCACTTAGTAAGTCCTTAATAAATAGAAAGCCTTATGACATAGTTAAGAGCTTGGGTTTTACAGTCAAATGAGGGTTCAAGTCCTGAATCCACTGCTTCTCAGTAGTTTCTGGGGCAGGTTAATTAACCTTTCCAAACCTCAAATTTGTATCAGCAAGATAATAATTGAATGTTATATTCTTAGCTCATCACCTAGCAAATATGAAGGACCTAATATCTATTAGCTCTTGTTATTAATGTTTATTGAATGTAGGAATGAATTCATGATGAAACAATTAAACCATTCATGAACCTGATGATGGAAAGAGCAAAACGTGCTAAACTCAGGGGCTGACCATATTTACTAGGTTTTTCAATGTCCGCAGTTGTTCTGTTTCTGGAATAATATTTGATGTTTTTAACACATTAATTTATATAATAATATATTTTTTGTGGGCATCAGGATAGAGCATGGAAGGAAACTCAAGCATGTGTCTACAGCCTTCTATAGTCTGGTTGAGGAGCCAAACTTCTGCTGCTTCAATCCAGATATGGGTTACTGGTGCAGCCCTGGCTTTGAGGCAATGGAGTGAGACCTAACCTGGTCTTGGTGGTCCAATCAGGTAGGAAAGGCATTCAGCCAGCATAAATTATGAATTGGGAGAGACACTGATGATGGGTCTGAGTGCACGTCTACCAGAAATGAAAGTATTTCAAAATTACATACAAATAGACTTATGTAACCTGGGTTATTTTCTACTTTGCAGAGAAGCAATTAAAGCTTAGAGTTCCTAAGAGATGAGCAAGCATTAAGTTAGAGATTATTACAAAATTTTTTACATCTAAATAGTTTCCAAGGATGGATTTTAGAGCACCTGTGTACATTGCATTATATTTTGCGTCTGATTTTCCATAGGTTTCTAAAACTGTACATTTTTAACAGACTAATGTAAATAAAATAAAGTGACCCATAATCCCATCATTTTAACATAACCTTGGCCAATATTGGCATTTTGGTATATTTCTCTTTTAAGTTTGTTTTCTAGCTACTCTTTTTATTTACTTGTAGGCAAGGCACATATAAATGTTTATACCCTATCTTTCTACTTAGCATTTATTACAAAGATTTTTCACGCTATTTCATAGTAATAAGCATCATTTGATTTTGATTTTTATAAAAACTATTCCCACTAAAAATGTATATGGTGTCAAATAATTTTATTTATTTTTTCATTTTACTTATTTATTTTAGAGAGAGCGTGTGTAAGGAAGAGAGGCAGAAGGAAAGAGAGAGAGAGTCCCAAGCAGGCTCCGCACTGTCAGCACAGAGCCCAATGTGGGGCTTGATCCCATGACCCTGGGATCATGACCTGAGCTGAAATCAAGGGTCCGATCCTCAACCAACTGAGCCACCCAGGGGCCCTCCAAGTATTTTTTAATTAGATTTATAGCTTACACAAGTTTAAGTTCTAAAGCCAGTATACAAATAAAAAACTACGTTTAGATGAATTATTCTTGGAACTTACCTACAGGACTTCAAAGTGAGCATACTAAACACTAACTCTTCCTCAGTCAATACTTTTCAACAACCCTCAATTAATTCTTCAATTTCTTCCCCAAGGATGTTGACAAAATCACACTTCTTATGTATCTAATCATGGAAATATTTTAAGTTATATTCACAGGGAAAATCTTAAAAACATGCACATGTATTTTCCATAAGTTTCCATGCAACAACATTGATTATTTCAGGTGTGATTACATATATCGCCAGAAGCAAAGGATCACTGAGAGAAATGGCTGGTAAAACTTCCAGTGTTATTCAAATATCTTTGCCCTACCCCCTGCCCCTGGAAAGTTGCAGTCGATTTTATGTGACTTAAACAGAAGTAACTATGCAACTCCGTCATGGAAAATACTGCCTACCTTGCCACCTCCTCTCCCTATCCAAATCCCAGTAGTGACCTTCACTGAATCTTTTTTAATGCGTAGGCCTGTTATTTAAGGCCCCAACATTCATTTAATAGATATTCAAGGGTCTAACAACGAATTGAACAATTCAGTATGCCTTTCACATAGCATTTTCTGTACATGCAATGAATGGCTTCCATAATGAATAATAATAATGACTATAATAATAACACAAAACTCCTGAGGCATTATTCTGCATCAGGTTCTGGATTGATCACTTTACATGCATTATTTTCCACCTTCTTCACCATGACCATGTGAGGTAAATACTATTATGAGAGGTTAGTAACTTGTTAAGTCAATACCATGGAGCTAACAGCTGATAGAGATGAGTTGATAATTCTGGGTCTGTATAACTTCCAAGAGCAGTATGCTGACCATTGTTATTAATATCACTTTACACTTTGATAATATGCTAATACTTCTAGCTCTTTTTAAAATCTTTTTTATTTTTTAGTGAGATATAATTGACATGTAATATAGTATTAATTTTAGTTGTACGATGTAATGATTGGACATATGTATATATTGTGAAATAATCACACAAGTTTAGTTAACATCCATAACCAAACCTAATTACAATTGTTTTCAGTTTTTTCCATGTGATGGGAACTTTTAAGATCTACTCTCTCAGCAACTTTCAAATATACAGTACAGTATTTTAACTCTAGTCCTCATTCTGCACATGATATCTCCAGGACTTCTTTGTCTTGTAACTGGAAGTTTGTACTTTTGACCACCTTCGCCCTTTTGCCCACCCATCTGGCGCCCACCTTTGGCAACCAACAATTTGCTCTACGTATGTATGAGTTCGTTTTTTTTTTAGATTCCACATATAAATGAGCTCACACAGTATTTGTCCTTCTCTGACTTATTTCACTTAGCATGACTGATCCATCCAATAGATACCTCCATTTCTTGATTCATTTTTTGTCTTTTTTTTTTTGGTATGGGCTCCTTGCTATTGAATCTGAAAAATTTAACTTGTTTATATTTCTAGGGTACCCAGCTTGCCCAGGTTTGTCTGGGACTTTTTCATCATTCCAGGAAACTCATCAGTCCAGGGCAAACTGCCTCTTGGAATTATCTGGTCCACACTCTAAGTTATTTGAATGGTTCTTCTAATTGTAAAGTTCTGGTTATTAATCATTAACTAATAATTGTTTGGGTAAGAACTTAAAATATGCTTACCACCCTATTTTTCCATAAACATCAGACTGCACTTCTTGCTTTCTATGCAACATGAAAAAATGAGTACTCCTGCATTCCCCTCCTCTTTTCTTCTTCCCATCCATTTCCAGATTGCTGCCAGCTGTGTGGCATGTACTTTCTGTACCAGAGACCTGAAATTCAGTATATGTTCTTCGTCCAGAAATTGAGTCAAAAAATTCAAAACTATGGGGCGCCTGGGTGGCGCAATCGGTTAAGCGTCCGACTTCAGCCAGGTCACGATCTCGCGGTCCGTGAGTTCGAGCCCCGCGTCGGGCTCTGGGCTGATGGCTCGGAGCCTGGAGCCTGCTTCCGATTCTGTGTCTCCCTCTCTCTCTGCCCCTCCCCCGTTCATGCTCTGTCTCTCTCTGTCCCAAAAATAAATAAACGTTGAAAAAAAAAATTAAAAAAAAAAATTCAAAACTTGTAAAATGGCATTCGAGACCTTATGATTAAGTAAATAACACTCATTTTTATTCAAGTAGGTCATTGGACACCTAGAAAAGGAAATACCACTACTGCTAAGTCTGTGTCATAACTGCTAAGTTATGGGAGTTTTTCCTTAAAGTGGTTTGTTTCTTGAAGCATCAAAATCAAGTGAAAAGGCATCTTCTCTGTGCGTCAATTTCTCAGTTTGAGCTACATCTCCATTTGTTTCATTTGGAAAATTATTTTATTGCTCAAAGTTTTGTTTTCGTTTTGTGTGGAATTCCTACACGTCTTTCTTGTTCTTTATTGGAAAAAGAAGCACACACCTTTGTCTGGTTATCGCTAGTATCTTGCAGCTTCTCAAACAATCCGTCTGCTGAACTGAATCCATCCTGTTCTTCCTTCCTGCGGGATCCTGCCCCCCCCCCCCCCACCTCCTTCCTGTTCCCGTTGTGTCGGTTGTGCCCCTGGTGTGCCGTTAGCTTCCTGGAAGCGTGTTTTGAAGTTCTTCTGGATTGGTTCCCACTGTTTGTTTCTTTACTTTGCATTTTGTCTGTACAATTTCATCTTTCATTTTGCTAAACTTTATCTTTAGGTAACATTTCAGAACATGTACACAGAGGTAAAAATCTCTCATTTCTTGACTAGCTTCAATTGTTTATTTTCACCCCTCCCTGTACTTGACAGTTTGAATAAGAATGAAATCTAAATTCAAAAACATTTTCCCCTAGATCTTCAAAGACTGTACTTCATCACTGCTGATATCATCAATATAATCATTCCTTTTAGAAGAGCTTTGTTTCTGCTGCCTTCTCACCCCGCCACCTGATCTTATTTTCATCTAATGTAATTTTCCTGTTTTATCTCACGATGTTTATGTTTTTTAATCTTTTTAAATGTCTCTTTGCTTAAAGAGCTTGAAGAGGATATACATACACATAGACATGCACACATGCTCACACATGTATGATTTCTTTCTGTTAACTAGGATAAAATGTTCGGTGAAGTTTTCCTTTAGCGAGATCTGGTTTCAGAAGACTATTCTCATGCATGGCTTCAGACAGTGTTCTAAATTTAATCTATGCCTCCATCTTCTATTCTCTCATCTATGCACCCTGTGGGTTTATCATATACTCGTATTTCAACACATATTTTATGACTGTAACACTACAACTGGCAAGGTGCTCTATTTTTCTTCCCTTTATGTACCATACTTTTTAAAAGCATTTGGAAGGATACTAATCATTCAACTTCTCATGACATTTTTGATGAGTGATATAAAGCAAGTAAAAAGAGATGTCTTTCAAATGGAGAGGTAGGAGATGTGTGTGTGTGTGTGTGTGTGTGTGTGTGTGTGTGTGAATGTTTTAATACGATTTCTCCCACACCCTTCCCCACAGCCTCACAATTTTCCTAGAGTAATGACATGGATATAAAGGCTCTCCTAGATGTAGCAATTTTAAGAGAATACTTACATTGTGAGATTGGAATGGCCTGGAGCAATGCCTTTATTTCCTTGTCAAATCTCATAAACTGAAAAGGTATTAAAGAAATGGTGTTGGGGACTTTGAGAGAAGAGTGTCTTCTTTTTTGATTCTCTTTCTTCCTATTCCCACAACGCTGTCCTGGTGGGCATGAGACTGCCAAAGGGATTGGTCTTTGAAGAGCCAAATAAGTGATATTCCCCTTGCAAAGACACGCTTGAGGTAGATGCTCTGAGAGAGTACACGGCTTTCTCACGGTCAGGAGGCTTGGCCATTCTGCTCTCTTAGAATTCAGGGTTAGCACAAAATTTCTCTGAGAGAATGGGATAGAAAATGTGGCGGTAGCTCTCCTGATGTGAGGAGAAATCTGATACATTAAACAATGATAATAATAATAATAACTAATAGAAATAATAATAGTAATAATAATAATCCTTAACTCCATGGAACACTTCCTGTGTGCTAGAAACAATGCTAAGTACTTCACAGCTATCATTTTACATAACTTTTATAAGAATATTATGGGGTTAATGGCTATTATGGTCCCCACAAAAAAAATGTAGTTTAGAGACGTCAACTACTTGCCCAGGGCCACAGATAGCAAGTAAGGTAGCAGTGATTCAAATGGAGTCACTGAACCACAGAACCTGAGCTCATAAGCCTACTGTGTCATTCACAAATACTTACTACTAATTATCCAATTAGTTCACAGGACACTTATGTTAGAAAAATATTTTTAATAAAAAGATTTACGCCAGGAATTAGAGGCCCAAGTCATAAGATTATGATCACTACTTTCCTCAGAAAGCCAACAAAACAAAACTTTCCTCAGAGTCATTTTGATGTAAAATCTAGCAATATCTGTTACTCCTCCAACCTTTGAATATCTTAACAAGCAAGAGTGCTTTTAGGCATTTTTACTTTTGGAGATCTCCCCCCCCCCCAATCATATTAAATGTATTCTAATGTATTCACATCCTAGGCTCAATTTAACTTCTATATAAAAAATAAGAAGTGAATCAAGGAAAAGTTGAACAACAAGCTGAGTAGTTGACATGTTACATTTCATAGACATTTAATTAATTTTCATTTTCTTCAGAGGGTTGTTTGGTTTTGTTTTTTTTAGCTATAATTTCCAACCAGTACATGGGTTTTTTTTGGATGCAAATACTTTTAGACACCTTTGCATAGCTCACAGGATTGAATCAATGAGAAGAGGCAAAAGCAAGCACTTTTATTGGGGGGGGGGCAGGGTTTGGGACTGAGCGGGACAGGTGATAGTCTGCTATCCTTACAAGGGCACCAGGCCTGTCCATTCCTAGCTAGAGCTTTAAGAAAGTGAACTTAATCTCTTAGGGGCTCAGTTCCTGTGCTTAAAGAAAAAGGCAGATACAGCACTCAGATTATTACAATGATAGTTACATTGATAATGTAAAAGTATTTTTCTATGCAAAAAAGTATGTAATGAGAGCTTATTATAACGCATCAGGTGCTGCTCTAATGTTGGGATGCACCAGCTCTCCATGGTGGCGAGTGGATGAGGACTACAAAGAGCCTGCCCTCTTGGACATTATCTTTGAGGGGAGGAAACATCAGTCAGCACTGTATGCACACTCAGGCGGTAATAAGGCTGAGGAATAAAAGTGAAGTCAATGAAAGGGACAGAGAATGAATGAATGAAGTCTTTCTTTCAGAGAGATGGTCATAGAAGTCTTCTTTAAGAAGGTGACATTTGAGTAGAGAATAGTTCGTCAAACCATGTGTGCCTGACATTTCCTAGAGGACAGGGAAGGACATTAAGATTGGAAGTAGTAAGAGGGGTATTGTGGCAGCATGACACAGACATGACACAGATGTTTCTAGAACTTCATGCCATTTTTCTAACTCCCCAGGCTGGCTCTGTTCTGAGTGCTTAGGAACTAAAATAGCACAGAATCCCATTTGGTGTCCATATTCTCCTCAAGAAATGTGTTAGAAAATTACAGAATTACAGTCCTGTGCAAAAGAGTTTTTTTTTTTTTAAAAGTTTACCTGATGCAAATTCAAGTCTGTGAATTTACAGTAAATGCCAATCTAAGTTTGCAGTAAATTATTACGGAAGCCATAAAGTAGCACATAATAAGACTAAAAAAAGACACGAAGCGATGATTTAATTTACCTCTACCATACAGTGGTGTCGTAGATAAGTGTCACCAACCCTATTTCATGGATGACGCCCAAGGCCACATGGATATTAACTGAAAGACACTGAGTTGTGATCTTGGCCCTACCCCAGCACAGAGTGTTCAACCTTGTACCTTAACCGCTTTTCAAAGCATACACTTTGGTTTTATATGCAGACTTTTAAAAAATTGAACACCATTATGAGTGTGGGTCACTTATCCCTAGAGGCAACCAGGATAAGGTTCATTCACTCTAGCCAGTGAATGAACAGAGGGGCCAGAGATACAGGAAGAAAGGGCCTAGGTCCTTAAGGAGCCAAGAGAAGATGGAAAATCCAGCAACAACAAAAAGTCACACATGAATAAATATCCAGAGGATTTCTCTTCTCATGCCCCTTAGGGAAATTCTAGCTTTAACTCCTGAACTTTATCATGAGCTTTGGCACGGAAAGAAAAAGAGAAGCTAGATGGTTTACCCTGGAGAGAGGAGGGGAAGGGATAACCCGTGGTTCTTAACCCATGAGAATTACCCCGGGAACTGTGAAGGATCCTGATGTTCCTGCAACACTGTAGGCACGTCAGGACATCTGTGTGGGTCTAAGGAACCCGTATTTTTAAAGTACCTCCATATATTTCCAATTTGCAGCTATGTTGGGGAAAAACTGGGCAAACAAAAGAAAAACAAACAGTATAAGAAAAGGGAAAGAGGGCAGACAGGTAGAGTGAAAGACCTTGTGGGTTAGGCTTAGGAAATTTTAAGGATTCAGCAAATACAGTGACCAAAAGAAAGAATTTAGGAAAGCATGTGTCATCTGTAAGGATGATCTTGAGAATTGCAGAGCTAGAGAGGAAGGAATTCGGAGATGTTTGGCTCTTCAGTAATAACATATTCCCTCTCCTGAATCCAAAACCTCCAGTAGTTTTTCAAGAATCTAAGTAAAATTCAAAATGGTTTTCAAGGTTTTTTTTTCCCTAACAGATTGCTTTTTTTTTTCATACCATGCAGAGAATACATGATGCCTCACTTATTTGGGGGTCTCAGTAGTTTGAGGGGGTGAATAACAATGCACTAAAAATAGTTATGTAGAGGTCCATTTGCCTCTGATTATATGAATATAAATGATTAAGAAGAAGAAGAATGATAATCACAGATAGAATGATTGAGCAGTAAGCTTGCCAATATTCTTCTATTAAACGTATTAAGTAATATGTCCCGATAATGATATTATTTCTGCTTTCAAATGAGAAAATGAAGCAGAGAGAGATTAAAAAAAAATCTCCAGGTTATACAATTAGAAAGCAGTAGAGCCTAAATTCAAGTCCAGACAGTTTTATTCCCAGGAACTGCTTTTAAACACCAAGCTCTCTGCCATGAAAGAAAGAGAACCATGGTAACTCAGGAAGAGAGCATTATTGAGGGTGGACAGGAGCCATTTAAAAAAAACAAAGTTAAGAGGCCTGCAAGGGAATGGGTTTGAAGAGTAGGAGAATCAGGAGCTAGGAGGCAGCAAGGATCAGCAGAACAGAGAAGGGCAATACAATGGAAGGCTACATGCAGTGGCTGGGTCTCAGTCGTTTATAAATCAGGAGGAATTCATACACCAAACAAAGAAATTGAAAGTTGCTTTGCCACTATCATGAGTCATTCATTCCATCAATTTCTGATAATGAAATAGTGACCTCGGATCCAAGGAGTTTAGTAATTTAAAAAGAGAACATGGGAGGCCCCTGGGTGGCTCAGTCGGTTGAGCTCCTGACTCTTGATTTCGGCTCAGGTCATGATCTCACGGTTTGTGAGTTTGAGCCCCGTGTCCGACTCTGCCCTGACAGTTTGGGTCCTGCTTCGTTTTCTCTCTCTTCCTCTCTCTGTGCCCCTCTCTTGATCATGTTCTCTCCCTCTCTCTCAAAAGAAATAAACAAAACAAAAATAAATGAAAAAAAAGAGAACATGAACTATAACATACTATAGAAATGAAGTGAGAGAGAAGTTTAGAGAATGCTGCTCAGGCTTCTTTAGTAAAATGAACACAGCAGATAAAACCAGATGTGCCATATTATATTATCAGTAACACTCTTAGTTTATTAAAAAAGAAGATAAATGCTTTATTACAATCTTGAAATTATTTATAGGATAATTAAAAGTGTGCATTACATTGAGTTCCTTTTGAAATTAACTTAGGTATCATCTTATTTCCAAGTGGGTTAAGTCTCCAAATAAAATGAATCAAAAAATCTATATTCATGTATATAATGAGCAATGAAAAATGAATAATGAAGTAAATTCTGACTCACGACATCAGTTACCGTGTTTGTAAAATCATGTGGCTGATAGTTCTTTTTCTGCTCTCAAATGCTATTAGTTTATGTTTGTTTTATCAGTATCTTTTCTCTTCATTATATACAACTTGAAATATCATGAGCCACAGATAAACAAAACATGAGCCAATAAGCAATCAGATGCCTTTTTATTTTAAGGAGGGAATGTTTGATTTCCAAATTTTATTCCAGGTGCTTCTGAGGTTTTGCACATTTTATATTTCATTTTCATTGTTTTAACACATAAGTACAAAATGCAATGAATAGCAACATGTGTACTTCAATGGCAACAAACTAACTTGCTCACCAGGTTAACCAGACAGTCGGCTGTCCTTGGCTAAATTGCCTCACCGCATTCTTGCACATGTATTTGAACTATTTGTTGAGTCACCGGTAGGCTGCTTACACTTCTGCCGGCCTCTGTCTCCTCAGGTAACGCTGTCCACAGGAGGGCGCCATTCAGCACTGTTCATCCCTGCTCTCGGAAATGCTCACGGGGCTCAGGTGCTTGGCCTCCATGCTGGTGCCTCCCCTCGCATGTGGCCTGGGCACAGTAAAAGTGAGAGCGCTGACCACCACAACACCACAATGCTGCCCTGTGGAGAGTTTCAGCACTTGTTCTTGTTTTAAGGGCTTCCTGTATGATTTTTATTGTACTAAACACAGGAGTCCATAAAGAATATTTGTTGTGACTGGGCGTTAGGAGCAGCGAGACCTGTAATTGAATTCCCACCTTCCTACAAATAGATTCTGTGACCTTGGGGAGCTTACATAACCTCTTCTGCACAACAGGGAGAACAGCAATGTTTCAATATTTCCAAAGGCAGTTAAAGTACCTAGCACAGGGCTTGGCACATAGGGGGCATTGGAGAAATGCAGTAAACAGCTGCATGTACTATTATTATGACTTAGGAGTTTAAATGGAGAGGTGAAAAATTAGGTATGATATCCTCATTATCCCCAAATCGAGTCAGAGGTGGCATTAGCTTCTAATGGTTGAGGAAGCTGTAAGATCAAGACTGTTTCCTTCTATGAGAAGGTACGACCATAAGGAGCCTCTTCTGTGATCAGCATTCATCAGGTTTTTATGGGAGCACAGGGTCCAATTTAAGGCCCTTTGTTGCAGGCAGGATGGAGAAAATTTGGGGAGAGCTCAAAAGAGAGTGACTAAAAATGATTAGTTTAGAAAATGGGTCCTTTGAGGAAAAGCTAAAGAGATTTTGGTTATTTCTCATGAAGAAAAGTATCAGTGGGAGGTGGGGAGAGGGGTGGGGAAAATATGAACACAGTGAATTTTATTTAAATTTTTATTTAAATCATTAGGCACAAAAACTGCACTTTAAAATGTAGTTCTTATGAAAAGCCAACTCCTGTAAACTCATGTTGTTTACAACGCAGAGAGATGCCTAAATGCCGAGTTTTTTTCTCAGAAGATATGCGTTATACATTTTAAAGCAGTAATTTTTTTTCACATTCCTCTTGCAGTTACAAAGAAAATGGGGTGGGTTTTTTTTTCTTTTTTGAGAAATTATTAAAATCAACTGAAACAGAGACTTTTAAATTCTTTGGGAGGAAAGGCAAGTTATGTCTTAATTCAGAGGTAGTTTTCCCCTGGTGTATTAAGATGTATTAACAGCCGTCTCCCAAAATAAGGCATCCAAAATATTTACTTAACCAAAAACAACAAGCTTTATATATTAGGTGTACATTTGTTTTTGTCAGCAAATGACTTCTTTAATTACTTCTTAGCAAAATAAGTTATGTATATTTATTATTTAAGTCACACTTGGGAATTATGCTTTTTAAGAAACAAAATAAAATAGACATCATTTAGTCAGGTCAGTGGAGAAAAAGTTGAAATATTCAGCGGCATGTTGTATTCTTGATCTCCTTTTTCTTTTTATTCCTGTCCTGGGAAAACAGGAGCCTCTTTGTTTTTTTAGTTCCTAAATGTTTTCTCAATTTAGAACAAATTAGTTCAATGAAAGTAAACATTCTTCCTACACCTGTGAAAGAGCTACTGCTGCTAAAAATTAGATCATTGCTTTAAAGATCTGGATTGAATTCAGGTGTTTAAACACCTTTTCCTAGTCGACTGTACAAGTTCCTTTCAAATCTGATCAACAAATGCTCGTCTCAAATGGTTCATTCTCAGTCGTGAGGCGCATTCTTCTTGATTTCGGAGACGTGTGTTCCATTTTCCTCTCCCAGTCAGTTCTGCTCACAAGGGAGCGTTAGCAAGAAAGAAAGGAGCTGGGGGTAGTGGGAGGCGCCTGAATACATATTAGAGTATTTTTCGTAAAAGGTATATAAATAAATGATACTTTGTAATTCCAGGTCGAAGAGAATAATCTGTTTTGACTCCTCTTAGATAGAAACTGGTTTTGCATGGGTCTCAGTTATTTTTAAAGAAGAAAAATGGGGCACCTGGGTGGCTCAGTCAGTTAAGTGTCCCACTTTGGCTCCGGTCATGATTTCGCGGTTCATGAGTTGGAGCCCCGTGTCGGGCTCTGTGCTAACACTTCAGAGCCTGGAGTCTGCTTAGGATTCTGTGTTTCCCTCTCTCTCTGCCCCTCCCCATCTACTGCTCTCTTTCTCAAAAGTAAATAAACATGAAAAAAATTTAAGAAACTAACAAGAAAAATCGACACAATCTCAAATCATTATATGATTTTTTAAAATCAACATTTTAATTCACCCCAAGCTTTAACAATATGATAGTAAGTTTTTGTTGAGTGGATTCCAGTGAAAATAAGAAAAATGGAAACTTACAATCAAAAGCTTAACTAGATCTTAGAGTCATCTTTTCATACCCTATAACATGTTACGAGGGAGGGACTGCCCTAAGCTCTCTGTGAGCAAGTGATCTGGCAAAGGTAAGGGTTCACAGTCTGTTGCAGCTACTTAGTGGGCAGGGCAGGTGTGATAGCTCAGAGTGGTGGCAATTCACTGAGCGTTATTATTCCTACACCCAACACCGTTGCCCCGGAACAGACTGCAAGTTGTGTAATCATTTTCTCATTAGATTTGAAAGAAAATAAGGGATGCACTACCTTGTCTGCGACACCGGTAATGAATTTTTGTGGTTGACCAAAGGAGGCTTATACAAGCCCCTTGGTATTAACTTCTAAAAAGCTTAGGTGGTACTTTCTCCCAGAGACCCAAGATAGGGTCTAATTTGGGCCTGAATGTTCTGGTACTTTCGTCTCATCTCTGTGTTGGGGAGCTGAAAATGCTCTTTGAAGAACAAGCCTTAACTTCTTGTTAATGCTGCAAATGCCCATGGAGCTTTAAAACCACCTGCCACTGTAGAGGCTTTTAGCAATTGAGTCAGGTGTTAAAAAAAAAAAGCAATTGAAGTCTGCCATTTCTGGTATCTACCCACACAGTGGAAGCTATTATAAATTCATAGAAACATAAATAAAACCATCCCCTTGAAGTAAATAATTAAAGGTGGATTATGATTTGAAACCTCCTAAACCATACAGGTGGCACATTTGCAAATTAATATATTGGGCTGACTTTGGTAAATTCCACAAAATAAATGAGAACCAGATTTTCAATGAGGCGAGGCTGTGTAGTGTATTAGTTGGGGTTCCCCAGAGAAACAGAACCAGTAGGAGATTATAGATATAGATAGATATGGATATAGATAGATAGATACATGACATAGATTAGATATGTAGATATATAGATATAGACAGATATAGATATAGGTTAGATATAGATACAGTTATAGGTACATGTAGATATGGATAGATATAGGTATAGATATATAGATAGAGATAGAGATAGAGATATAGAAAGAGAATTATGAGGAATTGGCTCAAACAATCATGGGGATTGAGAAGTCCTACAATCTGCCATCTGCATGCTGGAGACCTAGGAAAGCAAGTGATGTCATTTAGTCCAAATTCAGAGGCCTGAGAACTAAGGAGACCAATGGTATGCATCCCAGTATAAGGACAAGAGACAGATGCCCCAGCTCGACAGGCAGAGAGGAAGCGAAAGGAGTAAATTCTTCCTTTCTCTGCTTTTTTGTTCTAGTGAAGCCCTTGGCAGATTGGAATATGCCCACCCACACTGGGGGGGACAATCTACTTCACTGAGCCCACTTGTTCAAATGCTAATCTCATCAGGCAACACTGTCACAGACACACCCAGAAATAATGTTTACTATGGGCACCCGTTGGCTCAGTTGAGTTGACACCCCATATAGTAGGAAAATTAGTCACCTCATGTAGTAGGAAAACCGATGTTAAGGATGGAATCTTCAACAGGAGAGAAAAGAAGATTCCTACCTTAGTGTTTACAAGTGTTTCATAAAAAATGCAGAGAATCTTCAAGGCAACTGAGTAAAGTCTCTAAGTGCAATGAGTGTTAATTATATTTTTTGCCATGTTAAATGCTGTTACATTTAAAATTAGAGTATTTATTATTAGGATAATTTATTATTAGCCTTATTTGATTTTACTGTCAGCCCTTCCCTTCCCCTAATTTCTCTCCTCACATGTACTATCCAATCAACGAACCTGTATTTACTGAATACTTGTACCTCTGCACATAAGGAATTTCTCATTTAAGTATTTGACGTTTAAGTCCATAAAAAGACCATTAAAAGTTCACCAATATTGTGATGTATTTGTGAGGCATATATTGTGGAGCACTTATCAGTAGTACATACATGTTTCCTCTAATTTCTCACAAATGAGTTATCATAGCCACGCAAAAGGAAGAAGATTCTTGAGTGTAAGGTTTTAGAAACTTTATCCTTTCCCAATGTTAATGAAGAAGACTGCTCTATACGACAGGATCAAAATATGACAAATTTCTATTAGATTTTTATTTTAAAATTCTTTATATTTTTATTATACTTCAGATGATTTGAAAGAAATATTCCCCTTTCATACTTTTGTTTTCTTATTTGACGTTAAAGAATTTTTTCATCATTGATTCTATTGTTTCAAGCCTGGAGCCATTTAAATTAATTTTTATATACTGTACTCAGTTTAGTAAAATATTTAGTGTTTTTATAATGATGTAAACCATTAGGCTGTAATTACACTAACCTGGTACAGAGACTAATAGTTCCGTTGGAATACAACAGTGATGCATGATGGCCTTATTAATATAATAGTCCTGAAACACTAAGAATATTAAAAAAATTAATCATTGTTACAGTCTGTATTTAGTTACAGCTTATAAAGAAAACTACTTAGAATTTTACTGCTGTTCTTACAGCCTCTTGCAGAGGCCCTAAACAATTTCAGTAAAGGTTCAGAAAGTTTTGAGCATGGCTTCAAAACACCTTGATGATCGGGCTGCAATTTAGTGAATTTTAAAGCATCAGTAATGTTACAAATAGGAGCCAGGCTACTTGAGAAATGACTTAGTGTTGATCTATTCATTCAAATATATCACCTCACGGCTGCTAGATGCCTATAATAAGGCAGATGGATATCAGTAGGAGCTGAAATCTACACCCTACCTTGTTCACTATCTCCCATTAGATTCTAAGCTTTGATGAGGTCAGGCTACTTTCTATGTCTCCCTTACCGGGAGCATGAAATACATGGAAGGGGCTTAATGAAACACGGGTTATATGAATAAATGTTCAGAATCCAATACATTAATCAGGCCATGCTTTTAGTATGAACACTGTATACTCACTGTCTTCCACTCCCTTTCTTGCTTCCTACCTCTTTGGCTCTGCTGACCCAGACACCTTAATTTTCCCCTTTCTCTTGACATCTTCCAAGCCAGAGGGTGAAAATGGTAAAACTCTGAGACTTACATTTTGGATATTGAGGGAGGTATGCACATCCATTTTACTTTATTAGAACTCTGTGCTGGAGTGCTAACATTCTTGAAGCTATTAATAAAGTGGAACTTTGGTTCTTAGTAGTAATTTTAAGTAGTTTTTGCAGGTGGCCAAATTCGACTCACTAGATAGCCTGCTATCTTGCTAAACTATCTGTCAATCGCATAGTTTTGGACTTGTTAGCACCAACACCTCAGTGCAGATGACCCACCTGCTTCTCTCAAAGTCTCCTTCTTCTTATCTAACCCTCTTGTCCTGCCTTCCTATTTGTGACTGAACTATGTTTTAGTTTTGACAATTTTAGCCCACAGGATTAGGGAGGATCTATTTTTCTTATTTCTCCCCTTTGCACTATTGTATACAGCAACTAGTGCCTTTTCTGATTTTAGCTCTTAGTGCTCAAAAATGTTGACTGACTGCGTCTCTGAGTTTTGACTAGGGTTCTAAATGGGAAAATTAGACCTTGAGGATTTGGAGTTTAAATAGCCTGGATCCACCAGCTATTGCATTGAGCATCTATCTAAATTTACTTCTCTAGTATCACTATATAAAATCCATCTAGTAACTACTTGTAGCAAACAATAAATGTAAAATAAAACACCATAAGATAGCAAAAGCCTCATTATTACCTCAAAGACACCTGATAGGAGGGCGTTATTGGCAAGGATAGGTAGGCTGGATGATTTACTGGAGAATAGCCTGCTCATAGGTATATGAGAAACCTATGTTTAATTATTCAAACGCAGACTATTGAGTCACTGCTGTGAATAAGATGCAAATTTGCTGGTGATTAAAGATACATAATGATGAATCTGACAGTGATCTCATCATCAAGGACCCTCCATCTAGAGGAGGGAGGGGGTATATTCATTAGTATAAAAATGTGTACGGTGTGAGAAGTGAAGCCCACTAAATGATAGCAGTTGCCTTGAGGTAAAACAGAAATTCGGGACTGGACAGAATTTAAAATCTCCCCTTAACCTCCCCATCATGTGGCTATCCAGCCTTGACTTAAAAATCACAGGAGATAGGAAGTACGCTGCCTCCCCCAAGGCAGCCTCTTCCAATTTTAGGTCTTAGCGTTCATATCTGTCTTCCTACGATTTCCACTCTGGATCCTACTTTAATTTACAGGATCCATCCAAGGTTAAATCTAACTTACTCTTCTGACAGTTCCCAAAATGTCTGACAACAGTGATGATAATATGGCTAATATTGATTGAGCAAAGAAAACAAAGACATTGTTTAAAGCCTTTCTGTCTTCATTCATATAAGTTTCACAATAACTCATGAAATAAAAATCATTTTTACTGCCATTTCACAGATGAAGACATGGAGACACAAGGAGCTGTAAGTGACTTGCCCAGTATTGCCCCCCCCCCCCCCACCTCCAGTGAGTTCTGGGGCAGAGATTTGAAGCCAGGCATGTGGCTTCAGAGCTTACATTGCTTCCCTTCCTTCCAAGTTATTTTTCAAAAGAAATCTCCCTCATTTTTCTATGGCATGTTTTTAATTCCTGCATTATGCTATTCCCATTAACAAAGGTGTTTTTTTCCCCTATGTAATTTTAACTTTAAAGGTGTAGTTTAAAATTTAAAGACTAATCTTTACATAAGTTGCTTCAGAAAGTTCCACAATGTGTTTAAAATACAAAAGTTTCTCTTTGAAGCTATGATTAACTACATACCATACTTTTGGATGAAGCCAGGGTGCTGATCAATATTTAATAATGATTTCATGGTAAATGGGTGGGTATGCTCATTAGAACAGTGAGAAAAAGATGCATTTTAATGGCGAATTAACAAATGGAGCTGGAGGGCAGGGGATATTTGCTTTAGAGATTTGCTGAAATTTAAAATAAGGTGTCTTAAATATAGCATTCCATGCATTTCTTTTAAATGACAAATTGTGTCCTAGATCTAAAAGTGTTAACCATTATTATGATGGATGTGATCTGAGATGAGGGCTGAACAGCTTAAATAAATTAACATTGTGAAAACATGGCTCAAAACAATTTGGAATGGCTTCAGCTTTTAATTCATTCAGAAACAAGATGTATTTCCTATGTTCTTAAATTCAGTAGCATAATTAAAAGTCTAGAATTTTAAGTAAAACTTTTGGTAAGTCCTCTACTCTTTTTTTTCTCCTTTCTTTTCCATGGAATAAAGTTAGATCTCCTTCAAGATCTCCTTCCCCTTGGCTACAAATTCAACCTTGAAAAAATCTCCTTAGATCTAAAGAAGATCTCCATTGGTCAAAAAAAAAAAAAAAAAAAAAAAAGTAACTACTGTAATACTGTGGCAAACCGAAAAGTGCACGCTTGATCGGCCATCACTATACAGTACAGTAGCATGTGCTAATTAAACAACAGTTGATCTGAAAACAAAATTCACATTCCATGTTAAACCACAAAGACAGGGAAAGGAGAGTTTCGAAGTTTACAGACCACTGAGAGCCTGAATTAGCATCTATTAATTTGCAGATAAGTACGACCTCATTAGAATAGAGAACTCTGAAGACAAAAGGAATCTAACTGGCCCTGAGCTGCAACCAGAAAGAAAATAGATCTTCACCCCAAGATCATATTTCTATTTTTAAATGCTGAAGTTTTATAATAGATGTGAAATGAAAGACGATTTACTTTATCTTCATTTTGTTCTAAGTGAAATAAAGTGAATAAATTACTTTCATGTGCTATATTTGTTGTGTCAAAACAAAAAATTAAAACATAAGAGATTAACTTTCTAATAGCAAGTCATTCTAGAGATCACTTTTTAAAGTTTATGTTTTATTTTTGAGACAGAGAGAGAAGGAGAGGGAGGGGCAGATAGGGAGAGAGAGAATCCCAAGCAGGCTCCACACTGTCAGCACAGAGCCTGATGTGGCATTTGAACTCATGAACCTTGAGATCATGACTTTAGCAGAAATTGAGAGTTGGAAACTTAATGGACTGAGCCACCGAGAAGCCCCTAGGGATCGTTTTTTTTAAATCTAAGCATATATATCTACCAAGATCTTATAATCTGTTATTTTTAGTTATTTTATTTGTGCCAAGTTTATTTTATTTAAAGTACAATTATGGTTATTTTGTTTACAGTCAAATAAGTTTAGAAAGAACTACATGGCGGTTAGTATAATTCAATACAAAGGTTTAAGGACTTTCTGGGTGTCAAGGAAGTATGACATGTCAGAAAGAGTTCAGGGATTATGTGGACTGTGGTTCAAATAATACACTCATGAGTGTGCAGTCGTGGAAAGCCACAATCCTCTGAAGCCTCAGTTTCCTTGTCTGTAAAATAGGGAAAATCACATTAGCATAACATAGCTGTTGGAATAAATGTAAGATGATTCGTCACCTGGTGTTACCAATTTTACATGGTAACTATGCCAGAGGCTGGAATAGAAAAAATAGGTGAAGATCTTATTTCATTTATATGGGAAGAAGAGTGAGAGGAGTGAAGAAACATCTTGGCCAAGGAAAATAAGTTGCAACTTCTCTCAGGCCGGAGAAGGTCACCAGTTCTTTCTCACCTCCCTAGCCTCTAACCATGATAGTGTGGAGGAAGAGGAATGGCAGACTTTTGCAGTGAGGGAGCAGGCTCTGGGATAAACCTTCCCTCCAGGCTTCTGGGAAGAAAAGAGGTCAAAGATTGATGAATCCCACTTGGACTCTGTTATGGGCTGATCATATCCCTTCAAAATTTGTATGTTGAAGCCCTAATTTCTAGTATCTTAGAATGTAACTGTATTTGGAGAGAGGGCCTTTAATAAGTGATTTCAGTTAAAATTGGGGTGGCCCTAACCTAATCTGATTGGTGTCCTGTTAGGACAAGGAAATAAAGACTCACAGTGACACCATGGGTGCATGTGCACAGAAGAAAGACCAGATGAGGACACAGTGGGAAGGCAGCCATCTGTAAGCTAAGGAAAGAAGCCTGGGAACCTCAGAACCAAGCTTTCCAACACTTTGATAGCAGACATCTAGCCTCTAGAACTGTGAAAAAACAATTTCTGTTGTTCAAGCCACGTAGTGTGTAGTGTAATGTTATGGCAGCCTGCCAAACAAAGACTCCAAGTATTGCTACCTCTGTTCAGCACACTTGAAACTTCACCCACTAGCATAATGCAATGCAAAATAAATTTGATCCTTGACTCTGACCAATGCATGAGGAAGAGTGGAATGAGAGGGAATGGAGAAACGAAGAAACTGCCTACTAACCTAGGAAGTAAGGGAAGGTCTTCTGGAGGAAATCATGCCTCAATTAAGTCGTGATGGAAGAGTAAGTTTTAGCCCCATCAGTAACTATGGGAATGTCTTTATAGACAGAGGTACCTGAATGAACTCAGAAATAAAGGCAAGAAAAACATGATATTTGACTAACAAAACTATCTGTAATTTGATATTAATAGAGAGTATAGCATGAGACAGGAATGACAGGAGAGCCTGGAAAAAAGTAGAGGCAGTTGCTGTAGGGTTTTCTTCTAAGCTACAGGAGGCTGTATCTGCGTTTTCAGCCAGAGACACAAGTGGTCCAGGTGTCTTAGAGCTCTCTGGCTGCCATATTAGAATGGATTCAGAGTGGGCATGGTTAGAAGAGGATGAGTTAGGCATTCATTGCAATCAGGCGCACTAATGAGGCCTCAGTTGGGCAGTGATGACACGTGTGGACTGGAGGTCATGGATTTCAGCCATGTTTCCAGAGGAGACTGGAGAACCTGCTGATTCACTGGATGTAGTTCAGGAGCTGTGAGGCTAGATCCTGCCACTGACAGAAGAAAATGTTAAAAGGAGAAGTTGCTTCTTATTTTTGGAGCCAATACGCTGAGTTCTCCATTTCTTTCTTTCTTTTCATTTTGTTAAATTAGGTATGTTTTTTCCAGATATTTAAAACTTTATTCTGTCATGTAATATATCCAAATTTCCTTAAACTTTGTCATCTACAAACTTGATAAGCATGCTTTCTAGGTCTTCATTCAAATTATTGAGTGAGAGAAGGCTGCATACACACTGATCTGTTTCATATTGCCTTAGCCCTTTGGAGTTGATACTGATTCAATAGTATAAACTTTTTGGATATAAACCAATTAACTATAGTATTTTCCAGCCCATATTTTCCTTTCCTATCAATGTCTTGATGAAATCCAGGTAACTGTGCCTTTGGTAATCCTCTCTTCACCCCTCCAACTCCCACCATTCCTGAAAAACCTTAGTAATCTGATGATCTTATTTACAAAAGAAATTGTTCATATACTGTACTATATCTTATAAACAACTGTGAAAAACATATTTATGTCTAGTCTATATGTGAAAAGATTGTTAGGAATCATGTCCATTTAAGTAACTATAAACTGATGGAAAGGTATTTATATCTTTATGATTAGCGTTTAAACACACAGGGCAAGAGTTCCATTTGAAAAAATATCACAACTATCTCTATATGATTAATTCTGTAATTATGTGTGAAGTAGGTTTTCCATTGAATAGGTCAGGACTTCTTAAAAAACGGTCTAGTCTTGTGAACCAATAAAGTACAAAAGTTATTATGCCTTCATTTAGAATGTAATTTTTCTAAAAACCAAATGGCTTATAAATTTATAAAGTAGCAGAAACTAAAACAAGCCTACTAATTTCATGTTTTTATTTCAAATTTGTGTACCTTCTAGTAGAAGAACCTACTAGATTCTTCATCACATATGAGAAGATACGTCTTCTTGGGCAAAGAGGTCACTTTAGAACAGTGATTTCCCTTCCATGGGACGTCTCGTAAGGTCTGGAGACATTTTGGTTGTCATGACTGGGTGGAGGTGGTACCTGGTGGATAAAGCCTAGGGATGTTGCCTAACATCCTGTGATGCATACAATACCTTCCAACAATAAAGAACTACCTGACCTACAATGTCAATCTTGTGGATATTGAGAAACCCCACTTTAGAGGTGCCTGATTATTGTGCACTGCTTTCTGGGGTGTAGCACTAATAATCACATCTATGCTACCATAATATAAGTTTTCTTAAAAATAAGTTACTAGAGGTGCCTGGGTGGCTCAGTCAGTTAAGAGTCTGACTGCAGCTCAGGTCATGTTCTTGCGGTTCATGGGTTTGAGCCCTGCATGGGGCTCTGTGCTGACAGCTAGGATCATGGAGCCTGCTTCAGATTCTGTGTCTCCCTCTCTCTCTGCCCCTCCCCCACTCATGCTCTCTCTCTCTCTCTCTCTCTCTCTTTCTCTCTTTCTCTCTCTCTGTCTCTCTCTCTCTCTCTGTCTCTCTCTCATAAACATTAAAAAAAAAGTTACTGACCTATAGCCCAAAATACCTGCTACCCGATTGCTTTCCAATGGGAATGCCTATTAAATTAACGGCTGTACTATAGTTTTCTACTAAGCCTTTTTAATTCAGTCTTACAATCATTTTTCTTAAAAATGCTTTAGTATCAATTCGATAAATTCCTCCATCCATTAGTTCTTCTTCAATTGATAATTTAAATTTTCCATTATTATTGTATTGTTAGAACTAACAAAACCCAACTGCTCTAATCCCACCCCAATCTGTGCTTTTTTTTTTTTTTTTTTGGTTGTTGTTGTTTTTGTCCAAACTTAGTCCTAAATCAGGTTTCCCAGAAGCAACCCATGGAATGCAGATTCCTGTGCAAATGATTTATTGAGGAAGTGCTCTTTGGAGAAACTAGCAAAGTAGGTGTTGGACAAGAACAGGGGAAAAGGGAAGTAGCCCAGAAAAGAGGCAATTTCAGGACAAGTGCTGCAGAGGGTTGCTTCTGTGTCTTCTGGTAGTGGCATCTCTGAAGTGGAAGCTATGCATTGGTCACCCTAGTGCAATGGCAGAGAGCTGGGCTCTCATCTGCCCTCACAGATTGGTCATTAGCTAAGAGCCTCCTTCGTGGTTATGAATTCCCAGCACTCCCGCTCTCTGTGCCTGTGGGCAATGCCAATCCCTTGGCATGAGAAGTCCCCTAAAAGAAGAAAGGGAAAACACAGGGAAGGTAGGAGGGAGGTTTCTAAAAATTGTAAGAAGGTACAGGGGAGATCTGGGAGGGCCACTGACAGTGCTTCCTCCATCCTGAAGTAACCATATGGTGATAAGGCTGAGCAACATGGGGGTGTCGAGTACTTTCCCTGTGGGACAGATATCTCTATAAAGGTTCAGACTCACAAGGGTAATAGTTTCCTAGAAAAGTTAGCTTAAATTTTACTGCATGACTCACTGTCACTTTATAATAATTGCATTTTGTATCCTAGTTTTAATATGAATGTCACATTTCCCATTTCTCTTCTTATATGTTCTTAATCACAATAACCATAACTTCTGTACTTCAGTGGGATTAGCATTCCCCCATGAACTAGAACTATTAAATCGTTAACAGTCCCTCTATGATTTTTCTACTTGACTTGTTATGACATGTTAGTAATTTCATCAGAGTTTAGGTATTGTGAAATGTTATAATTTATACTGCTGGGCTTCAAACACAATGCATCGATAAAACAAACTGTCCACCGAAAATAAAATATTATAAGTTAATACCACATGAATTATTCTATATTACTTATTTTTTCATTAAAAATTTTCCTTTTATTGATTGTATAGAAATCATGAAGATATCCTAGATGCTTTTCGTAAGATATATTTCTGATTTTTATGTAAACGCTTCCTTATTGCTCTGACCAGTACTTGCTTCAAATATTACATAAGTCAAAAATTAACTTACAAGCCATGTACATTTCAACTTTGATTCTATCACTTGTAAGAGCTTACATCTGGGAAACATAAAGTGATTGGTTTTTGTAATCATGCAAAGCTCCAAATGGCTAGATTCCAAGTCCACTTCTATTTGAGGCCATAGACAAAAAAGGGTTTTTCTTTTTTACCCAGAGTTCTCTTCTTCTCCATCTCTCCTTGGAGACTGAATTGTTCTATCCTGGATTTATCTCTCTTTTATAGAACTTTGCTGAGAGTGAGGAAAAAGAGTAACCGCCACCATTTTGAATTTTCCCTACATTTATTCTTTTTGTTACTTCCTTAAGGATACTCTCTGCCTTCTAGGATACCACTGGCTGAGGTTGAAACAATTTTTTTAACAGCAAAAGATTCATCATTTTCTAAGTTCTGATATTTGAGACCTTCTGATCACCTTATATTCTAGGGTTTATTATGAGAGCTATCCCAGTACAGGTATCAAATTCTATAATAGGATATAGATTTGGCAGAAAATAGATATCCCAAATCACTGTAGTGTGGACAATAAAGAACTGTTTCTTTTTCCTGTCTCTCTCTTTCTCTCTCCCTGATAACAGTCTGGAGGTAGGAAGTCTAGGACTAATATGATAGCTTTGTTCCACAAGAATGTACAAGGATCCAACCTCCTCCCATCTTGTTACTCTACTTTATGCTCAAACAATAGTATGTTAGAAAGGAGGAAATGAGGATATATTTTCTCTTTAAAGATAAAAGGGGCAGTTATGTTCACTTACATTCACACCCATTTGTCAATACTTTATCAAACGGCCACACCTAAATTGAAAAGAGGCTGGGAAATGCATTTTTTATTCTGGGCCATACCCCAAATTAAACATTCTTTTACTGTGTTAGAAATGGTTCCACATTATGGTTCTTAGAGGATCTTTGTAAGTCGCCACCATGCTATAGCTATAATGATATATAGTTCAATTAAACAGGAATATATAATAATTATAAACTATGCAATTAATCACATGGCTTCTAAATATATAATACAAAATTTAAGAGAACTCCAAGAATAGATAAATGAATACATCTTCATAATGGGAACAAATACAACCTCATAATGGGAATTGTTTTATTAACTGTTTTACTAAGGATTAACTTATACACAACAAATTGCACGTTTAAAGTGTACAATTTGATGTTTTGATACATATATATTACATGAAATCATCATCACTTTCAAGATAATAACATATCCATTGTCCCCTGAGTTTTCTTTACGCCCCTTACTGCCACCCCCTCCTAGCCATTAGCCACCTAACTCTGTCCAGGCAGTCACTGATCTGCTTTCATTTACTAGAGTTTTATATGAACGAAAACATACAACATGCATTTTTAGAAATCTGACTCCTTATATTCAATGTGATTATTTTGAGTTTCATCTATATTGTTGCTTACATCAATGAGTTAATTTCACTTTATTGCTGAATAGCTTTTACCTTGGTGTGTTTACCCATTCATCTGTTGCTGGGACTTTGAGTTGTTTTAGTTCTTGGCTATTACAAGTAAAGCTGTTACAAACATTTGCAAACAAGTCTTTGTATGGACATATGCTTTTTTTTCTCTTTAGTAAGTATCTAAAAAATAGAACAGGTGGCTATGTGGTAGGATATATGTTTAACTCTATAAGAAACTAAACAAACAAACAAACAAATGTTTTTCAATTTTACATTCTCACCAGCAAGGTAAGAGAGTTCCAGTTCCTCCATATCTTCACTAGTACTTGGTATGGTCAGCCTTTTTACTTTTAGTCATTCTAATGAGAGTGTAGTGGGATTTCACTGTGGTTTTAATTTAAATTTCTCCAATGACAAATGATGAATGTTTTTTCAAGTGCTTAGTAGCTAACATATCTCTTCCTTATTGAAGTGCCTGTCCACATTTTTATCCCAATTTTTTTAAGTTGTTTCTTTCTTCATGGGTTTTGGTATGCATCTAAGAAATCATCTACTCTGAAATCACAAAGATTGTCTCGATTTTTTTCTAGAAAGCTTACAGTTTTAGTTTTTACATTTATGTCTAAAATCCATTTTGAGTTCTTTTTTTATATATGATGTGAGGTATAGATTGAACTTCTGCTCCTTCTTCTTGCGTATATATTATTCAATATTTCCAGGACCATTTATTGAAAAAACAATTATTTTTTCAACTGAATTGCCTTTCACTGTTGTAAAAAATCAATTGGCTTGATTGTGATTCTATTTCTGGATTCTATTTTGTTTTATCAGTCTGTTTGTCTGTCTTGACCCCATCACCATGCTGTCTTTACTAATGTTTGTAGCTTTATAAGTAAATAAACCAGTAAATAAGCTTTATAAATACATAAGCTTCAAGATTTTGGATGAGTCTTGTAGTAAATTAGTATAAGTCCTCTAACTTTCTTGTTTTTCAATGTAGTTTTTGTCCTTTGCTTTTCCATGGAATTTTAAAAATCAGCTTGTCAATTTCTACCAAAAATTCTAGGTTTTTGATTGGGATTGCATTTAATCTATAGATAAATTTAGAGAAAACTAATATCTTAATACTAAATCTTTCAATCCATGAAAATAATGTATCTTTTATTCTAGGTCTTTAATATTGCCTAGCAATGTTTTTTTTTAAATGTTTTTTTATTTTTGAGAGAGACAGACAGACAGAGTGCGAGCAGGGGAGGGTCAGAGAAAGAGAGAAACACAGAATCCAAAGTAGGCTCCAAGCTGTCAGCACAAAGCCCAGTGAGGGGCTTGAACTCATGAACCACGAGATCATGACCTGAGCTGAAGTCAGATGCTTGACCGACTGAGCCACCAAGGTGCCCCTCTTAGCAAAGTTTCATAATTCTTGTTGAACTTGTCTTTTATAATTTTACACTTAACCCTAAGTATTTAGTTTTTAAAAAATCCAAAATGGATATAAATTTTGTCAAGTACATTTTCTGCATCTATTGAGATAGTTGGATCAATTTTCCCTTTTAGTTTGCTAATACGGTAAATTACATCGATTGATTTTCAAATGTTAAACGAACTTCTTATTCCTGGGAGTAATCCAACTTGGTCATGATGTAATATACTTTTTATGGATTGTTGGATTCAATATGCTAAAATTTTGTAAGAATGTATCTATAGTCATGAGAGATAATTAGTCTTGTTTCTTTCTGTTGTCTTTGTCTGGTTTTGGTATGGGAGTAACGCTGGCCCTTGCAGAATGAGTTGAGAAGTGTTACCTCCTCTTTGATGGTCTTTCAGAGTTTTTGTAGAATTTGTATTATTTCTTCTTTATGTTTGGTAGGATTTACCAGTAAAGACATCTTCAGTTTTCTTTGACAGAAAATTTTTACTAAAAATTCACTTAAAAAATATGTACAGGGTTATTAAATGATTTATTCCTTCTTGAGTGAGTTTGGTAGTTTGTCTCTTTCAAGGAATTTGTCCATTTTGTCTAAGTTGTTGAATTTACTGGCACAAACCTGTTTGTAATATTCTCTCACTAGCCTTTTAACATCTGTAATGATATCATTTCTCATTTATGATACTGGTAATTTTTGTCTTTTCTCTTTTTTCCTAATCATCTTGAGAAGAAATGTATTAATTTTATTGATTTTATTAAAAAAAAAAACTACCAGTTTTTGGTTTCATTTATTTTCTCTATTGTCTTTTTTCTTCTGTTTTATTAATTTGTGCTCTGATCTTTACACTGTCTTCAGCTTACCACGGGGCTCATTTGACCCCTTTTTTAGTCTTTTAAGGTGGAACTGAGGTCATTGCTTTTAGACCTTCCTTTTTGCTTAATATAGGCTTATAGTGCTAGAAGTTTCCCTCTTGGTATTACTTTAGCTGTATCTTACAAATTTTGATTTGTTGTTTTTTCATTTTCATTCATTAAAGATATAAGAGTAAAAAGAAAGCAAGGGAGCAATGATAATAGGATTGAGATTAATGATTACTTTGGGGTAATGAGAGGCAAGGTATGAGATAAGGGGACTATTTTCTTTACATATAGGTATTGTAAGGAACTATCTTAAATTAACCAAATACAAGCAGGGAGGCATGAACAAATCATAATGATGACAGTGTATCATCCAAGGATGTGATTAATCACATTCTATAAAATATAGGTGGAGCCAAGAACTTCACTGTTAAGCATATATTTTAAAGAAATTCTTGAGTATAAAAAAGAAAGTAAATAGAAGAATGTTCAGAGCACTATTATTCATAATAGCAAGAAAATAGAAACAACTTAAATATCGATAAACGATAGGTATAATATGCTATGTTTACATATGAGAATACTTTATACTAATGAATATACATTGCAGTTATAGAATCCACAATTATGATCCTGGAAAAACTGGTAGCTTAAGAATATATGACACCAAGAAGAGTATGACACCATTGATGTAAAGTACAAAACTTTGCAAAAAATTGTCTATATTTTTGAGCAATTAACTTGTATACAGTCAAAGGAAAATAAATTAATGTAAATGATAAACACCGTAATTCAGAAGGGTGGTTATCTAGAAGAGAGAGAGAAATGAGAAGAGAAAGGAAAGTCAGAAGGCTTGAACTATATTAATAATAATTTATTTCTTTTTTTTTAAATTTTTTTTCAACGTTTATTTATTTTTGGGACAGAGAGAGACAGAGCATGAACGGGCGAGGGGCAGAGAGAGAGGGAGACACAGAATCGGAAACAGGCTCCAGGCTCTGAGCCATCAGCCCAGAGCCTGACGCGGGGCTCGAACTCACGGACCGCGAGATCGTGACCTGGCTGAAGTAGGACGCTTAACCCGACTGCACCACCCAGGCGCCCCAATAATTTATTTCTTAAACTTGCTGGTGTTTGCTCTGTATCAATGGAAGGGCTAGAAGATTATTCCTAAAACCACTTTATCTTTCTACCACTGCCCATTCAAACCTGCACAGGAGAGTTCATTTTTTTTGTGATCTTAGGTTAAAATCTAAAGTGAATGGAATGACTTTTTTGGTAACAGATAAAAAATTTTCCAGTTACTTCTAGTCACTAAAAAAGCCTCCCTTTATTAATTGGTATATCTAGGTCAGTGCAGTAATAGAACACTGACTTTATGTGGAGATAAAGTATCTTTCCTCCCCTACCTGGGGCCTGCTTCAGGTTAGCATTTCTGCATGGAGTGAGTGAGATGAGCTGTACTTCTCATTGCCTAAAAAGGTACAGGTTCCCTTCTTCCAGAGACCTAGTTGCTTCTGGATTCTGTAGGGTTGAATTGTTCTTGTGGATGGGAAGGGGGGGGGGGGGAAGCAATAACTCACTGGAGTAAGACAGTTGCTATGATCTAATGTTGGAATTCCTTGGGCTTGAACTGTGATTGAAGGCCCTGACTTTCTTGAGGTCTTTTTGTGTTTCTGTTGGTTGGAGAGACTGCTCTTCAGTTCCACTACTGGGAATCTTTGACTTTCAATTACCCTGTGTAAAGGAATTCTCTTATCCCCTAGGCATCCGGTGGTACACACCCAGCCTCTTTCAATCCTGCTGTCATGGGTTTTGGTCAGGCTCTCAGGGTCTCTCAACTTCCCAGCTGGTCTCTCTGCCTTCACCTTGTCCAGGCTCCAATAATTCCTCCATATTTCCATCAGTGTTAGTGATTGTGCCATTTTTCTATTTCAAATTTGAAGGCCACTTCTTGCTATACAATATTGCCTATACTTTCTAGTATAACATACAGTAACATTCACAACCTACAAAGAATTTAACCTTTCCAATTTTATTTCTTACCCCTCTGTGCCATATACACTCCACTCTAGCCACACCAGCTTCTTACACATTTACTTTCATGAATGCATATGCTTATACATGCTGGGATTTAGTTGTCTTCTATCTTCTGTATTTCACACTTGAACTGCTGCCCTATATAACACACATTCATTAGTGTGCTCCTTACCTCAGAAATATATATTCATGCTTCTACATTCTTTGTATCTATCTATCTATCTATCTATCTATCTATCTATCTATCTAATGTATTAATATGATTGATGGTTAGTCTAGGCTCTTACCCAGTGAGCAATAAGGAGTGTTTCACAAGATGAATAAAAGTGGTACCACTCGAGGTACAGCAAATTTGCCAAGAAACTATACCATGAGGTCTTATATATTTTATGGCACACTCAAAGTAATAGTCAACTAATGAGAAAGCAAAGATCGGCAAAAAGTTAAAGATGAGGAGAAGTACTTTCACCTTATAAAAGGCATCATACAGATCCCTACAGCTTGGGAGGATTTCTCTACTACTGTATGAACAGCATGTGAATAAAATTATGGCTTGAAATTTGTCATGTTTGAGGGCATTTAAAGAGAATTCCACAGCCGGTTTGTGTATGATGCTTGGTATGTCTTTCCATAGGGACCTTACCACAAAGACAGCTCATATTGCTTAATCATTCGTTAGTTCATTCATTTTTTAGAAACATGTACCCTGCACTAAACAGAGGTATACCCGTGTTATCTTACCAATTCTTTAAGGCCCCATTAAAAGCATACAAAGGTCTCTGCAACCTTTGTTCCTGACTAGCCTAGGCAAAGCCAACAATTGCATCTTTTCTATTACCATATCATCTATATATACCTTTCCTATAGCACTTACCATATTGAAATGTGTATTTGTGTCTCCCTAAATATATTTTGAGCCCCTTTGAGGCAGGGATCGTGGCTTATTCATCTTGTGTCTCTAACACCTAGCATAGAGCTTGACACATAGCAGATGCTTGATAAATATTTGTTGAAACAAAATAAAATATTTACTATCGTTCTTCATTGAAACTCATAAAATTTGCACTCCCTTCCTCCCCAGACACTTAACCATCAATGTGAAGGGTAAACTTGATTCAGAATAATGAATAGGCAATATTATACTATGTAAAGCTGGCCCTGAAATAAAAGCTTTCTGGCTTCCACTTTTTTCACTCCTCTCAATGGCTGTCATCAGAATCACCTAGGACCTAAATTCTGAATATAATGATAAAGATTTTTCAGCCCTGGTCTTACCTTCCCACTCTGCCATATTGACACAGTTAACTGCTTGTTCTTGCACTCTCTGTCTTGGGAAATTCTTTCCTGTCATGATTTCCTTAATGTTGTTCTGCTCTTTTTTTTCCCCCCTAACTCTCTCACTGCTCGTTCCTAGTTTCTTAGTACCTGTCTTCTTACTGTCCTTCATTCTTTGACATTCTTATCTTCCCATCTATACATGCTTTTCTGGGAAATCATTCCGACTTGGGTTTTAATTATCATGCATATATTGATCACTCCCAAATCCCTTTCTGTAGCCTAAATCTCTCTATTGAATTCAGAATTATATAATTACCACTTATCTGTACTTTCAACGAGAACTCCTTCTCCAAGTATAACACTTTCCCCAAGAAACAGACAAACTTCCTATAGTATTTTCTATTACTATTAGAGTTCTACCAAGGCAGAAATCTGGGAGGCAATGATGAATCCTTGCATCTCCCAAATAGGGTCATTCTTACTTGGAAAACCCCCCTCTCTCTACCTTCACATCCATTGCCTCTGTGTGCCATAACTTCACTCTCTCCAAGCCCCGGCTCCACCATCTTGCCAGAACAACCCCTCCAAAATGTGAGCTGATGACATCACTCTCCTGTTTGCAGTCTGTTCATGGATCCTTGCTGCAATCATAAAGAAATCCAAATTTCTTGGTACAACATAAAGATTCTTCGTAATTCAGGCAATTTCCTGTCCAGCCTTACCTCTAAGCTTCCTCATATCTTGCTCTAAGTCCCTTCGAAGCTGAAACACTGGTGACTCCTTAAAGTGCTCCCCTCATCTTCTGCCTTTCCAGATGCTGCCTGTCCACTTGGAACATCCTTATCCTACTTGTGTTTCACTTGGCTAAAGTGCCCTTCTAAAGTTCATCAATCATTAACATTTATGCAACACAGATTCATCATGTGTTTGAGACACTGAGCTCCAGAGACAACTGCTGAACAGATTTAGTTTCTTCTCTCATGAAGCTTACGTTTTAACAGGGGAGACAGCAATTAAAAAGATAATTATACTATAAATATGTAATTACAAACTTAGGTGAAGGTCATAAAGAAAAGCAAAGAGAAAAATGGCCACAGTAGAATTTTCTTTTCCACAATAGTTATCACATTGTATTGAAACTGTTTGTCAAGCTCCCTAACTAGGCTATGAGCTCCTTGAGTGCAGGATTTCATTATTATTTCTCTTTATATTTGCACTGCTCAAAAAGGATTTGGGATTTGGGTCCCAGAAGGTGATGTGTAGCTAGCTATTTCTCAAACTAATGAAACCATACTTGTACCTGTTGAAATAAAAGTTGGCAGGGAGTTGGCTGTCTCTGGAAGTGTCATGAATTGTGGCATAGGTGGACAGTCTGTTGCTTATGATTCAATGAGATCAATTCCCATATTTTGGAAGACATGAATGACTTGATCTCTAAGATCTCTTCCAAATATCATGATAAGGTAACGACCCATGGGATTAAATAACTTATAGAAAGGAACTTCTCTTGTATATTTTACTGATACGATGTCTAGGGAAATGCTTCTATTGAGCAAAGCTTTACTCTGTAGGATATGAGATTACTGATGCCTGGTTTTTTAAGCTCCATTTTTAACTTGAGAATAATCCAGAATAGGAGGAGATAGTCCACAGATAGACTCAGGGGTGATGTCTTGGCAAGCTAAATAATAGCTGCAGGGCTTAGCAACTATTATTATTTTCAATGTAATATTTTCTCTGTTAATTATATTACTCAGTTCCTGGGTCTCAACCGTGCTTTTACATGATATGAAATATTAGAGCAAAAAAGAGGCAAATTGAAATTTTCTGGGCATACACTGAAGTGCAAAACTAGGTGACATTTAATAAGCCAACTCGTTTTTCTTCCTTTTCTGCTTCCTTCACCATGGAAGCACAGGCCTGCTTTCTGAAACTGACAAGAATTGAACACCCTTTGTTACAGCATGAGATGCCTGATCCTATTCCAAGATTTTCTGTCTTGATGCCATAATACCCACCCCTCTTTTCTTTGAATGGCACTTAACACAATGCATTTGTGACTTGCCATGTTCAGGCATGGAAATGACTATTGCCTGGTGGAGGAAAAAATTACTTTTCAGTGGTTTTTGTTTTTACTTGTTATGGCTCTGAATTTTTCCTGCTTTGCCATGACGGCTAAAATGTGCACAGCATTTCTGTGCCATCCGCAAACATATTTTCAGCATGCCTGTTTTCATGAAGAAAGTGAAGGAAGCATAAGCTTGGCACGACACTAAGTATGGGGTGTGTACATGGGGACCATCTGTTCCACATACACTCTGCTCTGCTCTGACATGCAGTAGAAAAGATATCTGTGAAATAGGAAGGTGGATTTTTTAAGGTGTTAACCACCAAATAACTTGGGTAATGGGTTTGGGGGGCACCGCCCTTGCTATTTATCGGGAGCTCTTCCTCCCTGTCAACTTCAACCCCACGTCAGTTAGTCACGGTCAGACCAATATTCACTTATTAGGTCAATACTTCATAAGACAAAAGCTGTCATTATTTTTATGTTGCAATTGGAAGAGGGAGGGATGCAGAGTGCTAGTTAATAACATATTTGTGTTAAAAAAAAATGTGTCAGTTAGCCATTAGAGAGAGGTGTGGCTGCTTTTGCTATTCCTTTCCTGGGGCTAGATGCATATACCTGAGACTCTGGAACCCACCATGCTGCAGAGGCAACGCGATCAGTTTCTTTTTGGGGACCAGAATTCTGGGGCAGCTGCCAGATGCCACCAGAAGTGACCACTTCTTCTCACTGATTTCTTCCTATGGAAAATCCAGACTCATTCCGCAAAACTACAGTACTGGCCTCAGCCGGGTTAATGAAGATTTGTGTCCTACTTATCAATAGGAAACATGGTGAGGAGCCAACCCCAGGTATTCCCGAAACTGGTTTCTCTAAGCATTGGCTTAATATTAGTAGTCCCAACTTAATATTTTTGACTCAAATGAGCATCCTCATTCTCCTGGGCTACTTCTTGATCCTGATATAAAAATAGAACTGATGCTCAATGAAAGAAAGAGAGAAAATTGCACCCCCATGAGGATCCTGTGTGATGTGAATGGAGGCATAACGAAAACCTTTTTCCTTTTGTCTTTTGCAGAAAAGGAAATAGTGGGGCCAAAATCAAGCTGACTCTTACCAGGTTCCTTGATCACAGAAATGATGATCTGGTGACTGCATCAGTTTCCCTAGAGAGTCAGTGTTTAGGAAATGAGTAACTGGTGGATTTGCATGAAACAACCCTGAAGCAAGCAAACGTTTGGGCTGTCTTCTGTGGACAGTCAGATCCACTGGGCTGGACTTGACATTGCAGAACAGCGAATGATGTCTTAACATCTCTGTGAAATAACAGGGCCACTCCCCTGAGATGCCTGGACAGTGTTCTCTTGCCTCATTTGGCAGCTTCCTTTTCTGACTGAGCTGGATTTTTGTTGCATTCCTGAGCCCAACCCACAGCTCTTTTATTGAGGAAAAATATGACTTAAATACAAATAGACAAACAGATAAGTTAGGGTCTGTCCCCAACAACCCATCATCTGGAAAACTGTACTAAACTATTATTATCAAAATCTATTTCTACAATCCTAATGCACATGGAGAACTCACCAAGTAAACGTCAGGGGTGAAGAATGGGCTCTATCAATTGGATTTAATCAACAAGCATTTTTTTTCCTTTGGCTAAGAAGGGAACTGGTATGAAATATAACATAAAAAGAGCAAAAAAGCAACTCTTAGCTCAACTAAAAAAATGTATGTTTTGGAGCAACCTATTATGTATTGGCTGTTAAGGAAAAAAATGAAAAATTAAGTTCTTATCTTTAAGTTACCAT
Source organism: Puma concolor (assembly GCF_028749965.1). Taxonomy (NCBI): domain Eukaryota; kingdom Metazoa; phylum Chordata; class Mammalia; order Carnivora; family Felidae; genus Puma; species Puma concolor. The sequence continues at coordinate 81,886,297 of NC_141674.1, forward strand.
CTTTTGAATAATCATCTAGTAAGCCAATTAGTGGGATGGCTGAAATGAATGCATTCTCAAGACACTGAGGAAGCAGAGAGGAAAGAACACTGAAGTCTGCCTGGATGAGGGAAGTTTCCGGAGGAAAGAGTGCTGGGTCATGTCAGAAAACCAGAAGTTTGGAGTGGCAGTGTGGTGGGTGAGAGGTAGGTTTTCTTAGGGACCAGTAAATGCCCACCACAGAAAAGATCCAGTGGACTTCAGAGGAAAGCAGGGTTTGGTATGTCTGAAACTCTGGAGGCTGATGATGGGGAGAAAAATGCAACTGACAAGAGATATCCAGTGGCCACACTATACTGGCCTCTCATGACTAGTGAAGGCTCATATTCTCCTTACAAACGGAAATAACAAAGGTATGTCTCCATGAGGGGATGCTAGTCTGCCTGACTATGTACTCCGTGAGCCCATGGCTTTTCTCTTCATTCAAAGATCTTGGACTGTTGCAAAAAAGCAGAAAGAATAGGAGAACTATGCCCCAATTCCTGTTTCCTCCTCTTCTGACTGCTCCCCCTTGGGAACTAATCCTGAATGGCATTTCAATACTCTGAATTTTACATCAGAGCTTTGTTAAAAAACAAAATTCAGCTGAGTAAATTTGAAAATCTAATTGGCTTTATTCAAAGATTCATGAATCAGGCAGGATCTCATCTAGTAGGTAGAAAGAAGCTCTGAGGAGCTGAACAAAATGGAAGGCTTTTACAGGGAGAAGGGGGGAAAGAGTGGATTGTTTCAGGCATGGTCACCTTTCTTTAGGGGATGAAAGAAGTGTAGAAAGTGGATTACCTCACTGGCACTGACCAGGAAATTCGAGACTGATCAGTAAAGATTACATTCCTGGAGGAGCCTGAAACTTCAATTAGGTTAGGAAGTAAGTCTTGGTTTGGTGACATGGGCTTAGCATGAACGACTCCATTTTGGGCCTGTTGTATTTTTTTAACAGTTTCAATATACAGCAACTGTTATTGGGGAGAAGGAGAGATTGCATCTCTTGAGCAAATATCCTTAAGAATGTGAACCCACAGAAAGGGACATCCTAAAGGGTATATTTTAGGTCTGGCTACCAGGAATAATACAGTAATAATAGCTTTCCACAATCAATGCATAACAGCCTGAGATATTCTCTATCCCTCTTATTAATACCTCTATCTCCTACTATCTACATTAGTGTTTCATCATTTGAGGATTTAGTGAAGGGCACAGATTCAAGACAAAATAAGTTTTTGCATTTCATTTTCCCAGTTGTCTGACTGACATCCGGGATGCAGATCAAGTAAGAGCGAGGGCCTCTCTTTCCCCCTCCTTCCTCTCTGTCAGCCTGCAATCCTATTATCTTTAAAGGAAAAGAAATGATTTCTTTGCCTAGGTACTCATCCCGTATCTCTCCCACATGGGAGAAGTAGACCTTCTATTTTCTAGCAGATTAATGAAGAGGAAGCATCTTGTTCAGCAGGCGTCCATGATTGGAGGTTGGTTGCTGAATGTGCTTATTCACATTTTCACTGTGCTGGCTGGGCTGCCTGCTGTCCCACATTCTGTTTCTATCACTAGTTGCCTTTTGCCTTTAGCTCCTTCATTTGGCTTTATCTGTCTGTTTTAGCTGCTATCTATTTCTCCCGTATATTCAGTATACAGACTGCAAATTGTATTTGTGATGAAGGGAGTTTTCATTTTGATGGTTTTGATTTTATTTCACAACAGAACTAAAGCAAAATAGCCTTTTCTGCACCCCCCCTTCCTTTTTGGATTATTGATTCAAACTAATTTCAAAAGTAACCTGTTTGGTGTGATCTAGCCACATCACACATTCTAGCTTATCAGAATTCAAGTCTCATGACTAAATGCAATAAAAATGCTCAAATATATCCAAACAAGATAGGTTTCGAATTTAGATGAAAACCTTATGGTGTCAATCAAATATACATGACACATGTAACTTAAATTCTTAGCTATTGCAGTGACTCAGAGAAAAGAAATCAAGGACCAAGTTGGTTTCTCCTGACCTCTTCCTGGAGTGAGGTTTCTAAGCCCTATAATTGTATCACTCATGTCTCTATCATGAAATGGAAGAACATAATTTTAATATTCGAACAAAGGCATTGGATCTATGATCTGGAATTATTTAGTAGGTTTCAACAGTCACAGAATATTGCCAGGGTTTCACATGGTTTCACACCATTTCTCTTGATGTGTGAGGTGGGGTTAATCATGTGTTAATATTCAATGAAAATTCACCGGTGGAAAGAAATCTTTACCAATTAATGACTAAGCTAACGATTTCCTAATCTCTACTGCGAATACAAGAAAGCCATGGAAAGAGTGCACAATTAGGCTTACAGGAGAACCTGTAATACTCCAAAGACAAGTTAATTGTATCTTACAGTATGTCTAAATTTTACTGACTATTTGATATTGATGTTTTAAGCTTTTGATATATGGATAACCTTTTCAGAAGCATTTCATCTTTATCACTCTAGACAATTTTCTTTTGTTCATTCACCAAAGGTATAGACTGTAATCTTAAAGCATCTTTTGTTTCTTTGAATACAGTAAAAACTTAGACATTCACAATTTAGTTCAAGTATTAATGCTTTTATTTTCAAGTAATAAAAGTATTGGAGGATTTGATAGTGACAGATATTATATACTGATGATTTTGGTTACTGAGAATAACTAGACTATAATGAGCTTAACCCGGGGACTCTGTGCCATGGTATATCTTGATTTTCTTTTTGCCTGCTATAAAGTGCAATAGAGAAGCTTCTAAAAACTGTAGGTAACAGGGGACTGACTTAAGGAGGGGGTTATTTTTCAGACATAATTAGGAGCCTGGAAAGCACGGTGCAGCTGGCATTGGTTGAGGGGTTTGATGATGGTAGAGCCACTGCCTCTGTATATCTCTTGGCCTTCTCCTAATGTGTCAACTCATGGTCACAAAAAAGGGCTGCTGCACTTCTGCTGATCATAATGGTATTTACATTCCATGCAGGGAGGATGGGTGTGGCTGCAGGGCATCTGACTCGGGAGAAGGACTAGGATAAGTGACCAATAGCATCTCTCACAGAATGTGCTCAGCATAATTACAGTGCTAGGTTTTATTTACTCATTTTTAATAATGCCTTAAACCACAGTTTTATGATAGACAAAGGAAGTGGGAGCCATGTAGCTGGTCTTTCATATGTCCCCCTTCTGTGTGCTATATTTGTCAGCGTCTCCTATGATGGTTCTTTGGTATCTGGGTTGAGTTTAACTAAACATTCACTAAATTAAGTATAGAAACCAGCACAAGGTGTGCTACGTCGTGCAGCGTGACATGCTGTGACTATTGTCAACTACTGCTGCATGCCACAAACTTCCAAAAGTCAGCAGATTAAGACCAGAAACACTTATTCTCAAGTGTTCAGGGGCAGCTGATTAGCCTGGGTTACCTTGGGAGCTCTGCCATGCCCCAGCCTCTCTCAGCCTCCTGCTGGGACCGGCCAGCAATCCCAGCCATATTCTTCCAGGGTGAGAGCTAGGCTCAAGCACCGAGTCCATCACAAAAGCACCCTCAGAACCTCTGCTTGCACCCTGCTTCCTAACATCTACCTGGCTGAAGCAAGCCCCACAGCCAGTACAGAATTAAGGAGGTTGAGAAATAAATTTACCCACAGAGTGAACGTTTTTGAAAACTAACCTTATCTGCCACCACCTTCAGGCACAATGACTGAAAACTAGTGATTGCTCTGGCATGTCCAGAACAACATAGGCCTGTTTTCACCAAGTGTTTGAAAAACAATAAGGATTGCTTCATATTCTAACCTTCTATTCTTAATAAATATATATTTTAAACACTGAGGGTGATAACACCTGCTCTCCTGCCCAGAGTCACTATCAGTGTTAATGGAGGGGCACCTGGGTGGCTCAGTCGGTTAAGCATCTGACTCTTGATCTCAGCCCAGGTTCTGATCTCAGGATCATGGGATCGAGCCCCTACCATCTGGCTCTGGGCTGATGGTGCGGAGCCTGCTTGGGATTCTCTCTCTCTGCTCCTTCCCCGTTTGTTTTCTCTCTTTTTCTCCCTCCCTCCCTCCCTCCCTCTCTCTCTCTCAAAAATAAATAAACATTTAAAAAATAGAAATAAATAAAATTCTTACTCTCCTATAATCATCAATCTCTTACACAGCCCACACCCCATTATTGCAGTTACGATGACCTGGATCTTTCTAGATCCTTCTTATTGTTTCCTCCTGCAAAGCAGGTCCACTATGCTTGGTAACACATTTCAGGATGTACAGCAACTGAGTGATAATAGTAAGAATAAAACTAATAGATAACAATTATGCAACATTTCAGACATGTACTACATGGGATAAATGATATTGTTTCCCCCTTGTAATAGGTAAAGGAATGACCACTGTGTACATTTAAGCAACTTGCCTAAGGCCAGTTGGTGGGTTTTATTTACTTAAAACCTAAAGAGTCTATAGTTTTTAAGTTCAAGCTAGAAATAAAAGATAATTAATATGTTTTACTGTATATTGAATAAAAAATATTAGCATTGAGGATGATGGACATGTTCTTTATTATGAATAGATTAACTACATCTGGTACACAATACCATCTACCTGACATAAATAAAGGAAAAAATTATCATTGACCTTTGTTGTGCTTCATGAGAAACAGAAATGCCAGTGATGAGGTCTTCAATGTGATCTTGAAAGAAGATGAACAATTTTAGAAAGGAAATATAGCCCAGAAATACTTTCAAAACACTGCAATGCAAATCACAGCACTGGTTCATGCACTCATTTGAGGAGGAGGTGGTCTCTGAAAGATGATGGGATTGACCCGAAGAATTATGATAGAAAGAGTTCACAGCATTAAACTACTTTTGTAAGTGGAGGAGAGACAGAACTCCATTTTCTGGAGAATTGATGTGCACAGTGAGCAGAGTGAATATCATCCATAAAGTCAAGAGGAGCTGAGCTGGTTGAACGGATAGGGCACATATTAAATTGATAGTGATTAATTAGTTTTATGTCACTTTGGCGCTTTTAGACTTGTTCATGGTGTGGTTTTCAATTATTTTAGTATTATTGGAAGAGCCAAGATTAGACCATAGTTATTAGAATTAGATGAGTTACCTTATTTGCAGAGTAGGATAACCTTTGCTATTTTTCTTTCACGTGATCAGTGCCATTTGCAAAGAAAAAAAAGGAGGTGGTGTGAACATATACAAAGGCTTAACAGTGGGCTACATTTTTTTTTTTAAACACGATCACATAAACCATGTGCTTAAGATTCAAAAGGATATTTAAGATAGTTGTTTAAATTCTCATTGTCACTTGCTGTCATTTGTAAGTTAGTCATATAAGATGCAAAAAGACAAACGGGAATTGGACATCTAAATTTTTGAGAAACAATTAGAAAATGAAAACATTTTGAAATCCTCACATTCAATTCAGACAATATTTTCCCTGTGAAGTCACACAAGAGACTATGCTTGCAGATCAATCTCTATCTCTATCTACCTATCTATCTATCTATCTATCCATCCATCCATCCATCCATCTAAGAGGCTCTTAATGAGACTCTCTGAATTACCACAGGGATCGAATGGAGTATAAAGCTGGAAGCCTTGTTTCTTACCAAGCTTTATTCTATTACATTGTCTGTTGAGGAGTGAGATCAAAAAGGTCAATAATCCTCTGGATGTTATTAGAAAATGTGACAAATAGTATCATGCTCCACATGGACAGAAGGTCCAAGAGACTGTGCATATGTGTGGGGGGGGGTGGGAGGGGGAGGCAGGAAGAGAGGGAAGGAGAGGGAGGTCCAGCAAGTAACTAGTATGGAAATTCTTCTTTCATAGTAAACTCCTGGTGAAGGACAATTCAATCTCCTGATATGAATTCTATTCCCTGTCACTTCTTCTGAACTCTCATTCCAGTAATTGACCTATTGTCTTCTGTATAGTGAAACTTGTTCCCCTTAACATACAAATAATCTCTCTTATTTTAAAGCAAAATAAAGGCCTGCTGTTGATCTCACGACATATTTTCCTTCTTTTCAGAAACACTTTTCTGGAAAGAGTATTCTCTGCTTCCATGTTTTCATCCAGTGAAAAATGGCTATATGTTTTAGTCATGATGCTTGTTGGTTTCTAAATCCATCTTTTAACATCCTATATAACGTATTTACTATTTTTATTATCTGCCTTTCTCCCATTAGAATGTTAAGCTCCAAGAGGGCAAGTACCTTTATTTGTTTTTCTTACTCTTGTATCTGCAGATTATAGAATGGTGCCTGGTGCATAGGATGCTCAAACCAAATCTACTGAATAAGTGATTAAATTAATGAGACGGGAGCTGTAGCCTGTAAGTTGTTATTGCCATTACTGTCTCTCTTTCCCATCTGATGTCCTCTGAGTGGCAAATACCCAATGGCTGGGTTTTTCTCTCATGGGGTGCTTTTGTATGTTCTTTACAGACCCCATTAGAACCCTCTATACTTCACCGACTGCAGATGTGGATGATGCATTGTCTGGGGAACTGGGCACAATCCTTTATGACAGCTCTAATCTGCCTTCTTCTTAGACATGGGAGTTCATAAACCCTTGCATCTCTCATTCAAGTCAATAAAGGAAAAATAGAATTTTGCTAGAATAAAGACTACTCGGAAAGAAAACTGATGATTAAAAAGAACTGAGAAGTTGTGAGACTAAGTTTATCTTCTAAATATTCAGCTTTAAAACCTACGTGAGTCAGAGTAGAGATAAGCACTCACCTAACTCACAGGCCAGGGAATGAAGGTATTAACATATCTGAAAAAATAATAGGCTACAGAGTTATAGGAATGGAAATACAGGAAAAGTCACATGCAAAATTTGGCAATAAACATTCAAGAGTGAGCAATTTTATTTTCTTCCTTGATCAATGAACATTTTCTACTGAAAGCTTAGTGCCTTTGAAATAAGAATAATACAGTGTAATTTCCTTTTAAGAAGTCAAAGAGCTTAAAACAAGAGGCATTTCTATGAACATCAGAAACAAACAAGGATAGATTGTGTGGCAGATCAATGAAAGTAAATGGAAATCACATGTGTCATTTGAGGTCTAACAATCCTCCCTTGGTCTTGTCTACTTTTTCTCTCTCTTCCCTCATCTGCCTCACCAGAAGAGGGCTCTGAAATACTGGGAAAGGTAAAAACTTCAGTCTTTGAGTCATACCTTGGAAGCAAGCTAACTGTCCACAAACAGCCACGTTACACCCTTTGCTATTGTGGTAAGCCACTTAAATTTTAGAGTTTTTCTTACAGCCCTTAGACAAACCTGGACACAGAAACTGTGACCCTGAAGTGGGGTATTAATGTAACTTAAGATTTGTAACACTGACAGCACTAGTCAGCAAAAAATAGTTGGAAAAGTTGAAAAGAGGGAAACTCACGTTATGCAATGTTGGAACATTTCATACTATCACCTATAATAAGTCAGAAGGCAGACCCTGTACTTTCTACACCTGTAACGTGAGATCAGGATTTCTCAAGAGCAGCACAACTGACATTTTAGGCTAGGGAATTCTTTGCTGTGTGGTGGCTGTCCTGTTAATTGTGGGATGTTTAGCAGCATCTCTGTTGTCTACCACTAGATGCCATCACGTCTTCCTAGTCCTGATATTGCCAAATGCCCCCTGGAGGAGTAAATTGCCTCGGATTGACAACCACTGCTTTAGAAGAAGTGACTGGAAATAATAAAGATTGTTTATATTGGCCCCTTCCCCTTTGGTGAAGTATTAAAATAGATCAGCTCAAGGAAGAACTGACTGGTTTATAAGCAGAAATAAGAGGGAATACAGAGACTATACATTTGGAGTTTCCAAGGCTAGGAAAGGTGAATTGTTCCTGGACTTCAGACAGTAAGAGATAAGTTTGAAAAATACTTTGAGCATCAAAGTCTCAGTAAAACTTCTCAGAGAACAAAGAGAGTTAGTCCTACAAAAGAGATCAGATAGAGTATGATCTTTCCACCTTTTATTTCAGATGGCCTAAAGGTATTCATCATTATACTAAAAGAGAGAGGCAGGGAGGCTAGAAGAAAATAAATCAATTTGGTTTCAGAATTATGTCTAAGAATAAACTTTGAGTGTGCTTCCTGGCACACGAAATTGACTGAAAGCAAATAGATCAGATACCTGCTGAGGTTTTTTTTCAGGCTTTATGAAGATTATATTCTAGGAAGAAAAAAGATAATAGGTTATCAAATAATAAATAAATAATAAAACATCACCAAAATTAAATACTATTTTATGCTTCCTTGCTTGGCAAAAATTAAGGAGTCTTATGATACCATTAGAGATGGTGTGGCCTGAAAGATTATCTTAAATATCGCTTCTTTGAGTGTAAATTGGAAGACAATTTGTGTTTGCTTTGTAAAGTTGAACATAACCTAAATCCCAGCAATTCTATTCCTACATACAGACTCAAGAGAAACTCTTGCATATTTGTACCGGGAAATGTATACAGAAATGTGCACAACAATACTGTTAACAATAGCAGAAAGTTAGAATTTACCATAGAAAAGAGGGTAAAATTGGTATACTGACCCTATGAAATATTACACAGTATATGAAACATAACTACAGATACCTGTAACAACATGATTAGGTTGTACTTGAGTACCAGAAGTGGGCCACAGATTACATTTGGCATGAAGACCTTTTATAAAATTAAAAACAATTTCCATTAAAAAATCATTGTTCAAGCAGGTGTGTGTGTGTGTATTTAGATAAGAAAGGGATAAACACAGAATTGAGGATAATGGCTAGCTGCCTCTGAGGAAAGCAGGAAGATGGAATGAGAAAGAGCATATTAGTGGAACTTCATTTTAATGTTTTAGATCTAGGGGTTGGATGTTAGGTTTGGGGGTGTTCTTTATATCTGGAGAAAGAAAGAAAGAAAGAAAGAAAGAAAGAAAGAAAGAAAGAAAGAAAGAAAGAAAGAGAAAGAGAGAGAGAAAGAAAGAAAAAAAGAAAGAAAGAAAGAAAGAAAGAAAGAAAGAAAGAAAGAAAGAAGAAAGAAGGAAGGAAGGAGGGAGGGAAGGGAGAAAGGGAGAAGGGAAGGGAGAAAGGAAGGAGGGAGGGAGGAAAGGGAGGAAGGAAGAGAGAGAGGGAGGGAGGGAGAAAGAAAGAAAGAGAGACAGAGAGAGGGAGGGAAGGAAGGAGGGAGGGAGGGAGGGAGGGAGGGAGGGAGGGAGGGAGGAAGGAAGGAAGGAAAGAAAAGAAACGTACTAAGTTTTGATTGAATTGTATTGCAAAAAAACCCAAGTCCAGACTAAACAATCTGCTGGCTCTCAAGCTTGCTCCAGCAGAAAGCAGGCTGTATAAACTATTCTGTCCCCAGAGCAGAAATGCTCCCCAACATTCACTTCAGATGTAACAGAGGAGAATGACAGAGAAGGAAAGATAATAATAATGATAATCAAAGAAGAAGCTACAGCCAGGAACCATGAAGAATAATGGACAAGAACATCTAGATAGAGAAATCAGGGTTTAACCGAGAAGGTAATTCTTGTTCCACTTTTATATGAAAAACATTCCATTTCATATAAAAAATATACATACATATGTGAGACACATACACATACATGTGAACATACACACTCATTCATGCACTTCCATACCTATAAAATTTAAATTTAGCAAATTAAAAAGATAATAACTTTCAAAGATAATAACCATGATTCTTAAGAGTACTGATGTATCAGCCCTGCATGGATGACTTCAGCGGTCATGTATTGTCACTGTAAGTTCAGTCACGGTGCCATTTATTAGCATTACAGAATGTTTGTTCTGTTTGAAGCAGTTTTATTGTCAATTTGATTTTGATCAAAAGAAGAAAATTAACATGAAATATTTTTGAAAAAAACTTAGAATAGAAAGAAATGAGACAAATCAAAAGCACTGTCATCAAAATTTATGGTTCTTGTGAAATTTAATTTTATATGCATGTTTATACATTTGCATTTTGTACAATACCACTTTATTTCAGTGTATATTCATAAACACAAAACTGATATATGCACATTGAAACAAATGAAATGATATGAATAAATAAAAAGTTAAGATATTTCCCTCCCCAACCCCTCTTACATTCCAGTGTTTCTTGCTTAAATCAATGCCAATAATTTTCTAGTTTTCTAGTCATTTCTTCAGGTTCATAAAAGCATATTAATACAGATAAAACAGATGAGAGAGAGAGCATGCGTGAGAGAGATTTCTGTGTTTGGTTTGCTTTGCTACGCTTTTGCTTTCTCTGTGTTACTTTTGTGTGTTGGTGTTGGACAGAGTGGTATCTGGGCGGATGATTTTACACTTGTCCCCATGCCTCTCACACATTCTTTCCCTTCTGTCCTCAGAGGCCTGGGAGGCTGTTCTGTGCAGATTGCACTGATTCCTTACCTAGGGTTTGGTTTGTGAGAAGTGCTGGAAGACTATCAGAAGAAGGGAGGAGAACTGATGCCCCTTTGTTCCCCTTCTGACCACAGTCCCTTCCTCCACTGCTGCCAGGCTGGCTGAGGCTGTGTTCCTTGCCTTTTCCCTGTCACCCAGTGAGGCGGCAGAGACTTTCTGCTGTTGCTACCCCACCGGCTCCATCATCCTTTGTTGACTTCCTTCCTTACCCTTGTTCCCCCTAGGTAAATAGCCCCTCATCATGTGCTCATCAGTTAAACCCTACCATTGTGTTATTTCTTGAGTCTTTCTGACTCAGACACATATCCACAATATGCTATGTACTGGGTCACTTTTTTCCCCACTTAATCTAGCATGGTCATCTTTCCAAGTCAGTATTTGTATGTTCCGTTCATTGTTTATAACAGCTTTATTTTGTTAACACTTGTCTGTTATGTCTTACTCTGACTCCTCCTTTAAATGTTTCTGAAGCTTTTGGTTTTGGAAATGTCATTTTTAAATGACATGTAATGGATGTTTAAAACTTAATCTGACAATCTTTGGTTTTCCATTGGAGTATTTAGTGTGTTTACATTTATTTAATTTTTGGAAACACCTTGATTAAGGTATAATTTATAAGCAATACAATGCACATATTTTAAGTATACAGTTCAACAAAAGCAGACACCTATTTAACTACCACCACAATCACGATATAAATCAGTTCCATCACCCCAAAAGATTCCTCTGTGTCCCTGCTTAGTCAATCTCCACCCCCACCCCAGCTCAAACTCAGAAACCACTGATCTGCTTTCTGTCACTGTATATTAGATTTCCCTTTGTTAGTATTTTATAGAAATGAAAATCATTATATTACGCACTCTTTTGTGTCTGGCTTATTTTGCTCAGCATAGTGTTTTTGAGATTCATTCATGGTTTTGGATGTATGAGCAACTTATCCTTTTTACGGTGAGTAAGACTCCGTTTTATAGATAAACTACAATTTATTTTTCTTTTCAAAGAAAAGAAAGTTGGATCATTTCCACTTTGGGCTAACATGAATAAATCTCCTGTCGAGCAGGAAGATCTAGCTACCCATCCCAAATGGGGATTCCCACGGTGTGGATGATGGCAGAGACTGTACCATGGCCCATCACCAGAAGTGGGCATCCATAGACCTAATCCAATGCATCTTCTATGCATTGGGAGTCACCAGGAAGGACTCACACACCAAGCACTGATTGTAACACAGTGTATTCACAGAAAGAAGAAACATGGTAATATTAGTGTCTGTAGGGTGCACTGGACTCCCATGGCCAACGAGTCCTTTCCAACAGCTGATGCAGGCAAAGACCTGGTTTCCTCCTGCAGGTGACAAATACACTGGTGGGAATGGGCAGGTGCCAGGTGACGCACATGCTTAAACAGTGCATGGAAGTTCACAGCATACCCAGAACAGAGAAAAGCTTTCTCCTAATAAAGAAGAATATGGGACCAAGCAACACCTTGCACATAGCTTCCATATAGATGACTGTTCCAAGCCCAGGGCAATGATGACCAGTCCCAAAGAAGGGTGACTGGTCCCACAATGGCTTCTTCCCCAACACCTCCCATGGACATTCTTGTACAAGTCTTCGTGTCCACAAAGATTTTTTTTTATATTATTTATTTTTTAGAGACAGAGTGAGACAAAGTGAGAGTGGGGGAGGGGCAGAGAGAGAGGAGACACAGGATTGGAAACAGGCTCCAGGTTCTGAGCTGTCAGCACAGAGCCTGATGCGGGGCTCAAACCCACAGACTGTCAGATCATGACCTGAGCTGAAGTCGGATGCTCAACCGACTGAGCCACCCAGGCGCCCCCACAAAGATTTTTAATTTGCAGGGTCATATGTTAAGTGCATATTTAACACCTTAATAAACTGCCAAACGGTTTTCCAAAGTAGTTGTGCTATGTACATTTCTCCCAAGATATGAGAATTCCCATTGTTCCACATCCTCACTGACAATGGTATAATCATTGTTCTACTTTTAGTCTTTTCTGTGTGTGTGGTTGTAGTTGTATCACATTGCAGTTTTAATTTGCATTGACCTAATGGTCAATGATGCTGATCATCTTTCCCAGTTTTTACTGACCTTTCATATATCTTATTTTGTGCAGTGTCTGTTCAAATTTTCTGTTCATTTTTTAGGTTGAAATACTCAGTTTTTAAGTTGTAAGAAATATATACTTAGAACCTATATCTTAGAACACACATACACACATGCGCGAACGTGTGTGTGCGCGCGCGCACACACACACACACACATATATGTATTGCTAATATTTTCTCCTTGACTGGCCCTTGCCTTTTCATTTCCTTCATGTAGTCTTTCAAAGAGCAGAAATTTTAAATTCAATGATTCCATTTTAAACTTTTTTCTTTTATAGATCATACTTTTAAAATATCTTATTTAAGAAAATTAGTCTTTCACTATGATGGCATATAGTTTATCTTATATTTTCTTTTAGTTTATAAGAAGTATTGCAGTTTATCTTTTACATTTAGGTCAATGGTCCATTTTGAATTAATTTTTGTGAACGGCATGAAGGTTCATAAAAATTAAGGTTCATAAGGTTAAAAATTATACGTTCATTTTTCTCCCTGTGGATATCCAATCGATACAGCTTCATATGTTTTCCTCATGGAATTACCTTAGCCTCTTGTCAAAAATTCTCTCCTGGTTGAGCCCCGAAATGCCTGCAGACCTGGCTAACATCTTGCTTACAATTTTACAAGAGACTCTTGGAAGCCAGAAATACCCAGCTAAACTTTTCTTGAATTCCTGATTCACAGAAACTGTGAAATAATCACTATTTCTCCAGCCATTAAACTTCAGGGAAACTTGTTACGCAGCAACAGATACCTCATATACTGACCTCATAAAATGAATAGATAAGTATTCCCTTGATCTATTTTCTAAAAGAGTTTGTATAGGATTAAATGATAGAATTCACTAGTGAAGTCAATGAGCCTAGAGTTTCCTTAATGTAAAGATTTTTAATTGAAAATTCAATTTTTTTTTTTTTAATTTTTTTTTCAACGTTTATTTATTTTTGGGACAGAGAGAGACAGAGCATGAACGGGGGAGGGGCAGAGAGAGAGGGACATACAGAATCGGAAACAGGCTCCAGGCTCTGAGCCATCAGCCCAGAGCCCGACGCGGGGCTCGAACTCCCGGACCGCGAGATCGTGACCTGGCTGAAGTCGGACACTTAACCAACTGCGCCACCCAGGCGCCCCGAAAATTCAATATTTTTAATAAATATAGCATTAGTTGGGTTTTCTATTTTTCTATTGTAGATTTAGCAATTTATATCAGTCAAAAATGTGTGTACTTTGTCTGAAATCCCCAATCTATTAACATACAGTTATTCATAATATCACTCTATTATTCTTTTAATGGTTATAGTTTCCGTAGTGATGATCCCTTGATGACCCCTATTGGAGCTATCGACTGAATTATTTTCCTCCAAAATTCATATCTAAAATCCCTAACTCCTAATGTGGTGATACTTAGAGATAGGGATTTGGGGAGGCATTTAGGTTTATTTAGATGATGTGATGGAGGTGGGGCCCTCATGATGAGATTAGTGCCCTAATAAGAAGAGACAGCAAAGAGCTTGATTACATTCTTTCTCTCCTCAATGTGGGGACATAGTGAGGAAGCAGCTGTCTGCAATCCAGGAAAAGGGTTCTCACCAGGAACTGACAATGACTATGCTGATACCCTGATCTTGGACTTTTCAGCCTCTGGAATGATGAAAAATAAATTCCTGTTGCTTAAACTATCCAGAGTATGATACAGGAGATGCCTTAGAGTGTGCATTAGTATTACCATGCTCTGTGGTTAAGGTCCATGGAAAACTACAAGAACCCAATTCAAATAGAGCTACTAATGGCCCAGACGTTTCAGGAATGAAGTTTTGGATCACTCCACTGGGTCCTTACCAGCCACAACCTGTTGATGTCCTTGCTGAAGGCAAAGAGAATACAGAACAAGTAAAGGAAGAAGGTAGTTATAAATATGGGACCATTTACAGAAACGAAGACTGTAATTTTTATGAATATCTCCTCCCTGTTTTGTTATGTTGGCTCATATGGCAAGAGCGAGTTCAGTTTCGTAAGACACTGCCATATATGGGTGTGTGTGTGTGTGTATCAGAAACTTTAATAATATTCAACATAAGTAAAAGGAAAGAATACAACAATTATAGGCTTTCTTGGCTCCTCATCCTAGGATCATGCCTTATGAAGGATATTTTATTTTGTTAGGAATTTATTGATCAAACTCACCTCTTATATTGAAGTCAACAATGTGTGCATGTGTTAATTGTGCAATTCTGGGTTAATAATATAATGTTTAATTAAGTTTATGGCCCTATCTTTTTACAGGGCAATGGGCTTTGATACTTTAGCGATTTTGTTTGTTTGCTTTTTTTTTTTTAAGCATAGAGAATTTAGGAGGACAGTGTCTTTCTTCTCTCTCTTACAGGCAGAAACACATAATGATGTGATGGTAAGGTGCACTGTCAAAGAAAGGGGCTCAGCTTGCCTTTGATGTAAGCACAGCTCTTTTTGGAAGGTATTAGTCCCCTTAATACATAGAAAAAGAGAGCATGAAGAAGCAAAGTTTCATTTCTGGAGTAGAGTATAGTGAATTTAAGTTTCAAAGGGGAAATCTTAAACTCAGATGAGAAGAGGAAAGGCAGCAGGGAAGGCAAGTGGGGCCCGAGTACTTAGATATGACAGTAGTCAGGGATAAATAGTTCAATGCTCTGAGAATTTTTCCCTTATGGTTTTTCTATATATAAACGTTCAAACCACAGTCAGCAGTGTCTGATAGAAAACCCACTGGACTTTAAGTTAGAAGACAGAATTCTAAGAGTGGATCTATGACAAATTGTGTGATATGAAGGAAGTCAATTAGCTCGAATGTGTCTCTAAAACAGAGATACTGCCAATTGTCCCATCGCTGCCCCACCAGGTAGAGGAGAGTCTAAGAAGCAATGCTGCGAGTTGCTTCGAAAAAGTCAATATAGATGGCATTACTGTTCAATATTAGACTTTTCAATGGAACAATCATTTGAATTGTACCAAACAAAGGTTTCTTCTGACTGAAACGTGACCATTATTTAAGGCTTTGAGAGCCTTGAGGAGTAAAGCGATGTCTGCTAAGCAATTTATTACTGGAAATTTATTAACCAAGAAACAATTTGTTACACTGGACTGCCAGGAAAACCTTAAGACTAAATATTACCAAGCCAATTCTGGCCTTTTGTAAGACCAGGGAAGCTGTCGAAAAAAGTTACTGAGGAGAAATATTATATTAAGACAGTATCTAGTCTGAATATTACCCTCTCAAAAATTCTATTTTCTCTCTTTGGATCTTAGATTTCACTTTGCTTTACTTGTTTATTGATTTCCTTTCTTCTGGTATCTGGATCATCTTTTCTTCTACGTTACAACCTATACAAAAAGTGTTGCAGTAAGTTTAGTAGAATTCGAACGGGAGATAGAATTTTGTGACAGCTTTGCAAAATGTACATTTATCCCACATAATGGTAAGGCTTATCATAGCAAATCTTTCATAGACCAATTTACTTATCTTTAATGTTGCAAAATGTAAGTAAGGCAGAAGTTAACTTCTTTTGTATGCCTCCACACCCTGTCCTCCCATTACACACATCTAAGCCCTAGCTATATGGTAAGTTCCACCTCAAGATCAACCTCTTTCTCTAAGCTTTCCCTGATCCCTCCCTGGCCAGGCTGATCCCTAACCCCCAGGACGCTAACTGCAAATATGGCCTTTACCATTTTCTAAGTTGTATTTTGTTTATGTCACCCTTCCCTATCCAATCTTACAGGAAACACCACATTTTATCACTTTTTTCCATTTTCCGCCCCTAAATTTAGTGTTTGGCATATAGTGGGTGAGTGTTCACTAAATGATTTTTGAATAAATTAATATTTAATCCATCTATCATTTGAATTTATTGATACTTTTTTCTAAATAAAAAAAAACACTTCTCATCAACAACAAGTATTAGTTGAACATCTACTTTGGAATATAAGTTACTATCATAAATATTTGCTAACTGCCTAATAGTGTTTTCCTATTTATTTATTTATTTATTTATTTATTGAGAGACAGACATTGAGAGAGAGAGAGAGAGAGAGAGAGAGAGAATGTAAGAGAGAGAGAGAATGTAAGAGAGAGAGAGGGAGAGAGAGAGAGAGAGAGAGAGAGCATGCATGTGTGCACGGGGAGGGGCAGTGGGAGACACAGAATATCTTAAGCAGGTTCCATGCCCAGCGTGGAGCTGGATGCGAGGCTCAATCTCATGATCTTAAGATTATGACCTGAGCCGAAATCAAGAGTCGGACACTTAACTGACTGTGCCACCCAGGCGCCCCAATAATGTTTTCCTTTAAAAAAAAACAACTTTATTGGTAATATAATTCATGTCATAAAATTTACTCATTTACAGTGTACAATTCAAAGGTTTTGGTATATTCAGAGTTGTGTAATCACCACTATTTCAGTTTAAAATTTTTTTATCATCCCCAAAATCAGTACTCATTAGTTACTCTCCATTCTCCCCACACCCCTGCACACCCTCATGCCCCAAGCCCTAGTCAACCATTAATCTACTTTCTTTCTCCATAGATATGCCTGTTCTTGACATTTCATATAAATGAAATAAAAAATATATGTGGTTTTTGTAACTGGTTTCTTTCCATTAGCATAATGCTTTCATGGTTCATCTGTGTATCAGTGCTTCATTGTTTTATGGTTGAATAATATTCCTCTGTATGGACATATCACATTTTATGTATCGCTTTCTCAGTTGATAAATATTTGTTTTGTTGTCAATTTAGGGCTTTGATAAATAATGCTGTTATGAACATTCATACAAGTTTCTGTGTAGGTGTATATTTTCATTTTTCTTAGGAATGGAAATGCTAGGTCATACGGGAGCTTTAGATTTTCACATTTGAGGAGCTGCTGACCTATTTTCTGAAACATTTGTACAGTTTTACATTCTCACCAGGAGTGTATGAGGATTCCAATTTTTCTACATCCTCATCGACATTTGTTATTATCTTTTTTTAAATTTTATTTTAAATTTTTAAAAATTTACATCCAAATTAGTTAGCATATAGTGCAACAATTATTTCAGGAGTGGATTCCTTAGTGCCCCTTACCCATTTAGCCCATTCCCCACCCCCCCACAACCTCTCCTGTAACCCTCAGTTTGTTCTCCATATATTTATGAGTCTTCTGTTTTGTCTCCCTCCCTGTTTTTATATTATTTTTGCTTCCTTTCCCTATGTTCATCTGTTTTGTCTCTTAAAGTCCTCACATGAGTGAAGTCATGATTTTTGTCTTTCTCTGACTAATTTCACTTAGCATAATACCCTCCAGTTCCATCCACATATGTTATTATCTTTTTTATTTTAGCTATCTTAGTGGGTGTGAAGTGGTATCTCATGTCATTCTGATTTGCATTTCTTCAATGGCTAATGATGTTCAGCATTTTTCATATACTTATTGGCCATGTGTGTATCTGTTTTTGGAAAATGTCTATTCAAATCCTTTGCCCATTTTTAAAAATAGCTTTACTGAGGTATAATTGATAATACAAAAAAAGCTGTATTATGTTTAATGTATACAATTTGATGAGTTTGGATATATGCATACATCTGTGACATATCATCATGATCAGTGGATAATAAACATATCCATCACCTTTGACAGTTTCATTGTATCTCCTTTTTCCTTGTATCTCCCATGGTAAGACTCTGAGGTCTACCCTCTCAACACATTTGTTAAGTGCACAATACTGTGTTGTTAATTGTAGGTCTTGTGTTGTACAGCATCTCTAGAATGCATTCATCTTGTATAACAGAAGATTTATACCTATTGGACAATAGCTCCCCATTTTCTCCTGTCTAGCCCTTGGTAACCACCATCCTATTCTCTACTCCTATGAGTTTGAATATTTCAGATACCTCATAAATGTGGATCATACAATATTTGTCTTTCTGAAACTGGTTTATTTTACTTAGCATAATGTCCTCCAGATTCATCCATTTTGCCATAAGTGGTAGGATTCTTTTCTTTTTAAGGCTGAATAATATTTCATTGTATGTATATACCACACTGTCTTTATCCTTATATCTACTGATAAACATTTAGATTGTTTCTATATCTTGGTATTGCGAATAAGGCTGCAATGAACATAGAAGTGCAGATATTTCTTTAAGATCCTGATTTCAATTCTATTGGTTACATATCCAAAAGTGGAATTCCTGGATCTTATGGTAGTAGCACTGTTAATTTTTTGAGGAACCAACATACTGTTTTCCATAGCAGCTGTACCATTTTACATTCTCACCAACGGTGTTTAAGGGTTCCAATCTCTCCTCATTCTCACCAATGTTTATCTTTATATATATCTATATATCTCTCTCTATATATATATCTTATATATATACACATGTGTATATATATGAGATATATATATATAAATATAGATATATATACATATACATATATATATGCATACACACACACACACATATACACATATGTAGTAGCCATCCTGACAAGTGTAAAGTGGTATTACATTGTGGCTTTGGTTTGCATTTCCCTAATAGTAAGTAAAGCCGAGGACCTTTTCCTATACCTGGAGGTGTGTTTTCTTTGGAAAAATGTTTATTCAGGTCCTTTGCCTATTTAAAAAAATTTTTTTTAATCTTTATTTATTTTTGAGAGAGAGATAGCATGTGATCAGGGGAAGAGCAGAGAGAGAGACACACACAGAATCCGAAGCAGGTTCCAGGCTCTGAGCTGTCAGTACAGAGCCCAACATGGGGCTTGAACTCACAAATTGTGACATCATGACCTGAGCTGAAATCGGACGCTCAAGCGACTGAGCCACCCAGGTGCCCCCCTTTGCCTATTTTTAAATTGGTTACTTGTTTTGTCCTACTGGGTTGTAGTAGTTTCTTATGTATTTGGGATATTAACCTTTTATAAGACAGATGTTTTGCAAACATTTTCTCCCATTCCATAGGTTTCCTTTTCACTGTTTTCCCTTTGCTGTGCAAAACATTTTTTTGTGTTTATTTATTTTTGAGAAAGAGTGCACACACGAGCAGGGGAGGAGCAGAGGGAGAGAGAGAGAGGGAGACAGAGGATTCGAGGCCAGCTTTACACATGTACAACAGGTCCAAAAAGAATAAAATACTTAGGGACAGACCTAACCAAGGAGGTGAAAGACTGTACACTGAAGATTACAAAACATTTGATGAAAGAAATTAAAGAAGATGTAAAGAAATGGAATGATATCCAGTGTTCATGAATTGGAAGACTTACTATTAACATGTTCATCCTTTCCCAAGAGATCTACAGATTCAATACTATCCCCATGAAATCCTAATGGTATGATTTAGAGATATAGAAAAAACAAACCTAAAATTAATATGGAACCTTAAAAGACCCAGAATAGCCAAAGTGACCTTGAGAAAAAAGAATAAAGCTAGAAGAATCACACTTGCTGATTTCAAATTATATTACAAATGTACAGTAATTAAAATAGTATGGTACTGTCATTAAGACTGACATACAGACCAGTGATACAAAATAGCCCAGAAATAAACCCACACATATGTGGTCAACTAATCTTCAACATAGGTGCCAAGAACACACATGGGGAAAGGTCAATCTCTTCAACAGTGGTATTGGGAAAACTGGATATTCTTGGCGAGTTTTAATTGGATTATTTGTCTTCTTATTGAATTGTGTGCTTATATGTTCTGAATACCAATCCTTTATGAGATATAAGAGATACATGAATAGTGCCTGTATGTAAGTAAGAATTATTTGCAGATATTTTCTTCCATTTTGTGGGTTGTACCATTTGCAGCAATTATGATTTTCTCAAACTACATTGAGACTGCTGTTCAGAAGATAATCAAGTTTTGATTGCATCCAACAAATATTTTTTTTTTCAATTTTTTTTTTTTTTAATTTATTTTTGGGACAGAGAGAGACAGAGCATGAACGGGGGAGGGGCAGAGAGAGAGGGAGACACAGAATCGGAAACAGGCTCCAGGCTCCGAGCCATCAGCCCAGAGCCTGACGCGGGGCTCGAACTCACGGACCGCGAGATCGTGACCTGGCTGAAGTCGGACGCCCAACCGACTGCGCCACCCAGGCGCCCCCAACAAATATTTTTTAATTTACATTACTGACTTACAACATAAAGCAAGACAGAAAAAGTCCTTACTTCCCAGAGTTTTCAATCTGAGGGAAAATCAGAAAATTACTTTTAGTAAATTTTTATTTAATAATAAGAGAATTTTAGGCTATAAATTTGTATTGGAATATGGCATTGTCAATATTATACTTACTAGTCTGTTTATTTGAAATGTAGTTTTAATTTCCCCAAAATAGCAGAAAGAATTAAATTAGGGGAATTTTTTGTCAAGTGTAAGAAAAGAAAGAAAGAATGTGCAAATTGTAAAAAAGGAGGAAATAATTATGTTGATTTATTTGGAAAACTCAAAGATTAAACAAAAATTATTACCAAAAAAATGAATGTGATAAATACTTGGGTACAAACTGAATAAGCAATAATTAGTAGCCTCTATATGTATCAACACCAAGCAGTGAAAAGATTAGATGGAAAAATGAGTATGTTTACAATAGCAACGGGAAACCATAAAACATCTCTGATAAATTTAACCTGAAATGTACAAGCTATACGAAGAAACTATAAAACTGCCCTAAGTAGCACAAAAGAACATAACTTTTTTTCAGAAAGGACAACTTACACCATAATGATGTCGGATTTATTGAAGCTAATTTATAAATTTAGCATGATGCCAGTAAAAATATAAGCAGAATTTTTAGAAAACAGACATATGTACAGTTCATAGATAAAAACAAAAAACCTATAAAATCCAGAGAAGTAAAGAACAGTTAGAAAGGAAAAGCATTATGAAGTATTCAAATACATTATAAAGCTATATTAAAACATACTCAGAAACTTCCAAGTAAAAAGTACTGAAAGTTCAGATCACACTGAAATAGTTTATTTGATGATGATGACATTTCAAGTCAGCAAAGGAAAGATGAAATCATTCAAAAAAAGGGGTGTTGGACCAACTGGACAGTCATTTGAGAATAAAGTTATATTCCATTTTATATATCTTACTAAACGAAATTTTAGGTGTATCAAATAAATAAGTGGCAAAAAAACCCTGAAAATCTAAAGTCCTAGAAGCAACCATGGGAAATATTTTTAAAATCTCAGCGTAGGAAAAGCTCTTCTAAGAAGTATACCACAACCTGAAGTCATACCATTAAAGATGGATAAATTCCATTACATAAAAATATCTTGATTGTAAACACCATCAGAATCTAAATCAAAAGATGAATGGCCAGTATAAAAACATATGCAACACATTTCAGGAAAAGACATAAATAACTTGATACATAAATAGAACTTATACTTAAGTAAGGATAAAGTGAAGAATGCAACAAAAATAGGTCCAAATAATTTGAACAGTTTTTTCAAGGATTCAAGAAAGCAAGTTCTCAAACTCCAAGATGACCAAACTTACTCATATTAGGAGTAATACAGGTTAAAATTAAGAGATATGTTTTGTCACTTAGATTGGCAAAGATCCAAAGTTTATGTTAGCCATAGAGTGGGAAAACAGGCAAATTCTAAATATAGGAGAGAATGAAAATTATTTCCAGCTGTATGAAAAGCACATTGGAAATACTTATCAAAATTTAAATGCACATACCATTTTATCCAGCAACTGCATAGCTGGTTTTATATATTTTTGGTTAAGTTTATTTTTAGATACTTTAACTTTTTCCTTGCTACTTGAAAAAGTGACTTTTTCTATTGCATAATCTAACTCTTGATTTTATATAAGAGGGTGTATTTAAATCACTGGATACTTATCCATGTGAAATTATCCAATTATTTGTAATGGCAAAGTATTGGATACAAACTATATTTTCATAGTAGCAGATATTAATTATACATATTAGTAACCAACCACTAAAAAAGTGAAATATTTTTTCATATACAGAACTAACATAAAGCAACCTCTAAAATATATTTTTTGTTAAAAATAAAGATGCAAAAGAGTAGTTACAAACTAGTAGCCACAGAATATTTCCGGAAAATTATCCCTCCCTAAAATGCTAAGAGATGTTCCTTCTGGGGTTACCACAAAATTCTGCACGTGTTCTGCCATATTTTAATCAATGTGTAAAGTTTACTTTTGTTACAACTGAATATGTATCCTGTTACAGAAACAAAAGTCAGTGTAGGGAGGTGATAGAGTGATAAGGATGTAGGTTTAAGATTATCTAGATTCAAATACTGCTTTGCCACTAACTAGCTATGTGTCTTAGACTGTTGTGCAATAGTATTGTCATAACTAACATGAGAGAAAAAAGAACAAAACTCGTTGAATTCTAGTGAGAATACCTACAAAATTCCTTGGTAACTGACACACAGTAGGCATTCAGTATATGCTGTTAGCTTTTATCATACTAGAAAACTGAACTGAGCAGATTAGACAGAGTAATAGACCATAGGTACAATTTGCTATGAATAAAGGTGATTTGGGGTTTGCTGGGATAGATAAAATTTTAATGTATGAGTATTAGAGAACACAGTGCTAATCAAAATGACACCAAGCTAAAGAGCAACAAAGTAAATTATGTGATGAAATGGCTGTTCCTACACACTGAGCTATAATTAGCCTTAGTTGCCTAAATATAAATGTAGTATGGTTTGGAGACCCATCTTTTTTAGTCTCCAGTTTTGCAACAAATTCTAGTTTCAAACTGTGTATCTTGTGATACACAGTGGTGAAGGATTCTGACATAGAACTGATCCTTTTAATCCCATTCAACGATTTTTGCCTTCAATTCCTAATTTCATATTATTATTATAATCATAGCATTGTTCCCCATCTCATTTCCTCCTCCTTTTTCATGTTTTTTTCCTTCATTGATTTGTGTTTGTTTGATATATGTTTTCCCATATTTTCCTTTTATGTTTCTGTTTTATGCATTATTTTTACAGGACAGAGTAGTAGGATTTGGACTTTGCCTTTACCAAGTTAAACAACTTATATTTATTGCTTTTGCTCATTTATTTCTTTTTTTTTGTAATTTAATGTTTTCTAAAAAAATATTTCCTTGCCATATTCTGTTTTTCAAAATCTCCTGCAATGTGTGCTTATTTTTACTTGTTATTTATCTTGTTTTTAATTTTTTATGCTCTCATTTCATTTTTTAAAACATTTCCGTTTGGAAAAGGCAACCTACAGAATGGGAGAAGATATTTTCAAATGCCATATCTGATAAAGGGTTAGTATTCAAAACATATAAAGAACTTATCAAGCTCAACACCCCTCCCCCAAAATGAACAATCCAATTAAACAATGGGCAGAAGACATGAATAGACAATTCTCCAAAGAAGCCATCCACATGGCCAACAGACACATGAAAGATGTTCAACATCAATGATCATCAGGGAAATGCAAATCAAAACTACAATGAGATTTGACTTCACACTTGTCAGAATGGCTAAAATAAACAACACAAAGAACAACTGGTATTGGCGAGCCCTCTTGCACTCTTGGTGGGAATGCAAACTGGTGCAGCCACTCCACTGTAAAAACAGTATGGAATTTCCTCAAAAAGTTAAAAAAAGAACCACCCTATGATCCAGCAATCACACTACTAAGTATTTACCCAAAGAATACCAAAACTACTAATTAAAAGGATCCATGTTCCTGGATGTTTATAGCAGCATTATATACAATAGCCAAATTATAGAAATAGCCCAAGAGTCCATCAATTGATGAATGGATAAAGAAGATGCGGTATATGTAGACAATGGAATATCATTCATCCATAAAAAATTAATGAAATCTTGCCATTTGCAACGAATGACATGGATGGAGCTAGAGAGTACTGTGCTGTCAGAGAAACATCATATCATTTCACTCATATGTGGAATTTAAGAAACAAAACAGATAAGCAATGGGAAAAAAAGAGAAGCAAACCAAGAAAAAGACTCTTAACTCAGAACAAGCTGATGGTTACCAGAAGGGAGGTGGGTGGGAGGAGGAGTTAAATACTACGTGAAGGGGATTAAGGAGTGTGCTTGTGACAAGCACCAGGTAATGTTAACAAAGTGATGAATCACTCATTATACTATACACCTGAAACAAATACCATACTGTGTATTAACCGGAATTTAAATGAAAACTTTAAAAAGTATAAAAAACAAATACAAAATTAATAGAATAACCATAAAAAGCCTATTTTAGTTTGTACTTCCTTAATTATCACCATCAATAAAATAGCATATAAATATAAAATATATGCTAATATATATAATATAAAATAGCATATTTTTAGTCTCTTGGTGCTCCACACCCATACTTGATCCCACTATTTACATATTTAATTTACAAATTAGACCCATTAGCTTCTTCATTAAAATGCATATGAGATTTATTATTATTATTAATTTTGTATTTTTTCAATTTAATTTAGACATTTGCATTCTTTGATTAAAGATTTTTTAGGGTTAACTATATTTAAATTACTGCAAAATGAGAGACCATTATCATCCTGTGATTTTTCTTTTTTTGATTTATTTATTTTGATTATTCCCTTGGTTGGCTAGGGCATGTTTTCAAGGAATTTATCTTTCTTTTTTCCCAGACAAAGCACAGCGGTGATAATTTCTCCATATCTAAGAATATCATTCTGTTGTCTTTATACATGAGGATAACTTGTATTTAATCTTAATTTGTTACTACCTTTTTTAATGCAAAGATTTGCAGATATTTTCCTTTGTGTTCTGGCCACCAACATATGGACTATGGAGTACACAGAATTTCTCTAAGTGATTTGGCACTAACATAGTATCTTTGTGGAATACACTTTAGAAACATTGATCTAATTAATTCAATCCACTCTAGTCACAACTACATTTGAATCATCTGCAGTTTATGTGCGAACCAAGCTGGTTTAAGGACCATTATGGTTGATTCAGTCAAATAGTCATAATTATAAGTTTTAGACTGACTTGAATTGTTTTGTGTCTAATTCTTTAAGATAACTGAACAAACTGCAGAAGCATTTTCTAGTATTATTTTTTTTTTCTTTTTGAGGAGTTAGAGACTGGCTACATGTATAATAATGGAGAAATAAGAGCATCCAAATTAGAAGTAACTTGTGGATTAAGATGTGTATATGCTCACACATATGTACATATGTTTGTGTGTGTGTTTGTGTGTGTGTGTATCAACTTGTAATGCTCTCTTAATGAGATTTTAGAAATATCTGCCTTCATGTCTAGAAACATTAGCAGCCACTACCAAGAATATAATGTCTGTGAAATGTCTGTTCCAGACATGTCCCTGTGTGTGACTATGACTAGAAATGTTTATAGGATATTAAAACCAAGAAAGAAATGGAAGAATTGATATTATCTTAATGAAGTTTATTTATAGGAATTCTCTTGTTTTCCACTCTTAATTCTTTTTTTTTTCTGTGTTGATAATGCATATTGGTTTATAAGTTAAAAATCTCAGAGTCCTGTCTTTGCTTTATTTCCCCCCACCCCCCTTATTCTTGCTAAGACACAGCACAGAATCAGTCCTTATCAAGCACTCACCCAGTCTGGTAGTAAATGGCATAGAATTTGTTGGTTTAATTATTTGGTTATTTGTTTTCCTTTTGGAAGGTATAAACAGATGGTAGCTGCATATTATATATGACATGCTTATTATGCAAAAGATATTTCTAAATTTAGAGAAATGAAACATCACTCTAGGACAAAATACCTTTTATTCATTCTTCTTTGCAATTCTTTTCATTTTTTTCCAGCTTGCTTTTATTTATTTATTTATTTATTTATTTATTTATTTATTTACTCACTCACTCTCCCCGCGCCCATAGCTTTTCTGCTTCCTTCTCCTTCCCTTTCTTACTTTTATCCCTTCTATTCTCCCAACCAGTTTCCCCTCCCTCTGGCATTTTTTTGCAATTGTTTTCTAAGTATGAAATAAGGTCTCTCTCCTGCTGCACCTGCTACTCCATCCCCTGCTGCACTAAATTGACACTTGGGCAAAGCAATGGCTCTCGTCGTCAGTCACTCTGAAGCTGCTACTTCCAGAAGTGTCGATTTAGTACAGCGGGGGCTGAGGTGCCAGCTGCAGAAGTAGGGCACAGAAAAACTCAACAAAGAGCTCTGCCTTCCCTTACTGTATGTGATATTTAATATGAGGAAGAGGAGGAAAAGACCATCATTATCAGAGATTAAAAACTGGAATAATAATAAGGCACCAGAATAAACACCGGAATTAAAAACTGAGCAGCTTTGTAACCGTAGCTGATTTATGGAAGAAGGCAAAGACAAATCTAAATTGAGGTTAACTTCCTTTCACTGGGTTTTAAAACTAGCTGAAAATACTGAAAAATCTGAATGTCTGATCCTTTGTAGATGGCATGTATTCATTGGTCATGGTGATTTCCTTACACATCCCCAAAAGTAAACAAATACCCTATTGACTTGGTTGAGAAATGAACAGTTTGCAAAGGGAAACATGTGAAAGCTCTTAACTTTCTTGGCAAGTCTTGCTTTTCATTTCCTGTTGATATAAATACCTACTCTGCTTAATTAAAAGTCCTCTGTGAGCATTAACACTCCTGGCATCTCAGTTAACTGCAAGCTCCATAGGTAACCCTTCTACCACCTATAGTAAAAGTGTAGTTATATGTAAGTATACATATTCTAAAGACAGAGAAAGAGGCTCATCTTTCAGGAATATCCCCCCTCTGTTTGTTCAGATAATTTTTTCTATTTGTGTGAATATAGTAGCTGCCCTACCATGACCAAAGATAGAATATAGAGGATGAATTCCAAAATGCTATGTGAAAGGTATTTTTATTGCATACACTGGGATTTTTTAAAGTAACCATTTTAAAGAAAGGCTTGTTTCAAAAGTGACACCATAGAAGCAAAAAATGCATGTGTTACTTGCACTGGATTCTGACCATTGTATTCATTATGCACTCTTTGAGGTCAATTGCTATGGTAATTTGCTTTTTCTATGACATGTAAGATGGAAGTGTTTTTTCTGTCATGGAGTTCTGATATAGCTCCTTTGGAAGGACCTCGTATCTAGGTCAGTTGGGTTTCTTAAACCTGAAATAAATGAGATCTTTGATAGTGTAGTATCACAACAGCAGGACATAGATTAAAAAAGAAAGGGACTTTTGCTGAGACAATTGGAAAAAAATTTTCTATAATGACTTATTTTTATCTTCTCATATTAGGAAAGATCCAGGATGATTTTATTGAGGTGCTCCTTTTCCTCTATTACCCCTTTATTTGTAAAATACATTTAAAATATATTTAAGTGGACATATATTAAGGGTCTATTTAAATAGACACAATCTCTCTTTACTACATACTAATAGAGAATATAAAAGAAAGTAGTGACAGATTTATTCACCAGTTTGGGAATGTATTAAGTGCATGATAAGTGAAGGGATAGGGTTAATTAGGAAATACTTTTTGGAACAGGTGGACTCTAGAGAATGCTTTAGACTTAAAAGAGCAGGGACGCCTGAGGCATTCAGACGCCCCTGCTCTTTTAAGAAATTCTTTTATTTCTTGACTGCAGCTCAAATCAGGACCTCACAGATTGTGATATTGAGCCCCACTTCGGGTTCTGCACTGACAGTGTGAAGCCTGCTTGGGATTCTCTCTCTTCCTCTCTCTCTGCCCCTTCCTTGTGCTCTTTCTCTCTCAAAATAAATAAACACTAAAAAAAATAGACTTAAAAGAGCAACAAGAGTTGGCCTATGGGGGGAAAAATGCAGACTGTGGAAATGTTCAAAATCTAATGTCAGGGGACTGGCAAACTGTTTCACTTCCCAGAAGAGGAGAGACAGGAAAGATAAATATCTGGCTGACGTGAGGATAAGAAAAGACAGCTATACTGATACGGTCCCTAAAACTAGGCTATAGAGTTAATCGGCTATATTAGGTGGTGGGGAACTCTACTCAATAGGAGAGATGTGTATGAAATGGATGGAAATCCTAATCTAGGAGGATTTTCTCAATTTTTCTACCTACTCATTATTATTGGGCTTCTTTAGGGATTCCTTTCTTGGTCTTCTTTTCTTCTTACTTGACATCAAAAGCACTTGCCTTCCACAGATGGATCCCAAAGGATCTATCAGCCTCTTGAATTGCCCTTGAATTTTATAATGAGTTTTCTTAGGAAAGAAAGTGAATGGCCTCCTTCAAATGCTCGAAGGGGTCTGTGATCCCTAAATTTAATGATAGTATTTAACATGTGTTAAAAGCTTATTACATGCTAGGCAAAGTTCTAAGTGATATGTAGTATTAACTCACTGAATCCTAAGAATGGTATATATGAGGCACTATTATTATTTCCATTTATAGACAAGACTACTAAGGCAAACATAGGTTACTTATGTCTGAAGTCAGAAGCTAATAACAGGTTGAGTTAGAATTTGAACCCAAACACTATGGGTTCAGAGCCACACTGGATCATACCATATCATTTTGGTTTTACATGATTTAGTTGCGTTTACATTTCTCCATAAGTATGTATCACATTTATTTTAGGACCCTCTTCTCTAAACAGGCTTTCTAGACAATCTTATTCAGAATTAAAGTTTCAGTTACCACCACTTCCAGTCATTCTCACATTCATAACATCAAACTCATGTTTGTTTATTAACTTCAGAACATTAGTTCCAAAGTCTTACTGGACAGTCCTACCTAGCCATCCTATAGGTACGCCAAACTCAATCTGTTTAACATTAACCTGATTGTTCTCTTACCTTCTTCATAAAAAACAAAACAAAAAACAAAACAACTCTTTCTGTCTTCTTGAGATTCTGAATTAATGGCAACAACACATGGACCAATAATCTGAGTTAAAAGTTCTTTTCTCTCTTAGCACTCATATCCAAACAGTCATTGAATCCTGTTGAATCCATTTATTTAATAACTCCTCTCCATTCTCTTTTCCACTGTCAATACTGGTTTTTAGATCTTTCTTTCTTCCTTCCCTTTGTCCTTCCTTCCTTCCTTCTCTCTTTTCTCTTTTCTCCCTTTCTTCCTCCCTTCCTTACTCAATGTACTCTCATTGTTCTTATTACACTAACCTTCTGTCTTGCATCAACCAACACATCTCCTAATGTGTTATCCAAACTATCCCCGGGGTGATCCATCCCTACTTCCTTCTTTTCCTTCCTTTTTTTTCCCCTCCTCCATTTTCTTCCTTCCTCTTTTCCATTGTCCCTCCTTGCCTCCCTTCCTCCTCTCTCTTTCATTCTGTCACTTCTTGAAATTTGAAAATTATAAAATAATCCAAAGGAAAATAGCAATAACCCATACTTTCACCCCAGAATGAATTATTGTTAATATTTAGACATATGTGCTTTTATTTCTTCTTTTCTTTTTTTGCACAGACATAGCCTCCACTCGACTACTTCCTGCCATTCTGGCTATCTTCAGCCTTTCTCCAAACTTTGCCTGCTTTTATAATTTCCTTTTAAAAAATCCTCTTATTAACACATTAGTTTTTGTAACAGAATATTTTAGAACTTCCAAATGCATGAAGATTTGGCTAGCAGCTTAAAATGACACACATTTATTAGTTCACCATTTATATGGGTCATGAGTTGAGGCATGGCTTAGCAGGTCCTCTGCAAGATCACAAACTGAGGCTTGACTAGGAAGGAATGCCCTTCCAAACTGTTGTTGGCATCATTCAGTTCTCTGCAGGCTGTAGGACTGAGGGACTTAGTCCCTTGCTCGCTGTCAGCTGGAGGTCCCTTCAGTATCTGTCATATGGCTCTCTCCATACGGCAGTTTAAAATATGGCAGCTTGCTTCTTCAAAGCCAACAAGCGGGAGAGACTCAGTGTAAGGCCCTGGTTACAATCTTATGTAACATAATCATGTACAGCTTGTCATGCTTGCCATACTTTATTGGCCAGAAGCAAATCATTAAGTCTTACCCCCACTCAAGAGAAGGACACCACCAAGGGTATGCAGGAATCATGTGGGAGCACGTTAGAGTCCACTACACCATTTATATATTTATGCAAATAACAATACCTGTAAGCAAAACCTCCTCAGAATTTCTCTTCCCCTTCTTGCTTAAGAGAAACCTGACTTTCCTCTGGGACACTGCTTCCCCTTCCCCCACCCAAGTAGTGGCAAATGTGTTTTCAACCATAAGCTTCTTACACTGTGCCTGAAGGTGAGGTAAGTGCCCTCCCTACTCAACAGACCATTCTCCTCTCTCCCTACCAACCTGTGTCTTTTAAATCTTGTTATCCAGTACCCCTCATTGTTGCTCTTATTCCCCTTCATTTTTTTCACCATTTGCTCTTGTCAGTCACTCTAATACCACTTCTGTCTTAATCCTAGGTGCTTGCAATGCACATGTAGATGATCTTCCTAATACCCTGACCTCTCAGCTCCCTGACTTTGTCTCCAAGGATGTGGTCCTACCCGAACTCAACCACTAGCTCCCACGGGCATAATCACTGGAGACACATCAAACTTTTCAATGCATCATAATTAACAATATCAAACATCTCACACTCTGAACACCACCTCTTATTTCCCTATTTCCTTTTAGGACTCTGACTCCAGCAATTATTAACCTACATATCTGCTCTCCCCCGTTCTTACCCAGCTTAAACCCCTGGCCAATCGTTATAATCACTGCCTGCACACACCTCAACTCCCGTACTCTCCTCCTCCTTTGTTGTACTTGCTGGGCAGAACAACAATCCTAATTCAGGCAAGCTGTCTACCTATTGCACACCAGCACCCACGTACCTGAATGTGGGTAGGGGAAACACAGTCGTGCTGCTCAGTTTCAATTTAATTTCACAACTGTGAACCTCCACCGGGCCCGTAGTGCTGCCCAGGAATCCCATTTCCCTCCTCCTTACGGTTTCAGGTCACACATTTTCATCTTTAATCCATTTTTGAGTGTATTTTGTGTATAGTATAAGAAAGTGCTCCAGTTTCGTTCTTTTGTATGTATTGTCTAGTTTTCCTAGTATCATTTGTTAAAGAGACTGTTTTTTTCCCTTGCATATTCTTGCCTTCTTTGTTGAAGATTGATAATATATTCATGGATTTATTTATGAGTTCTCCATTCTGTTCTATTGATCTATGTGTCTATTTTGTGCTAGGTCTATACTGTTTTGACTACTACAGCTTTGTAGTATATCTTAGAATCTGGGATTGTGATACCTACGGTTTTGTTCTTCCTTTTCAGGATTGCTTTGCTATTTGGGCTCTTCTGTGGTTCCATACAAATTTTAGGATTTCTAAATTTAGTATTTCTTCTAGTTCTGTGAAATATACTGTTGGTATTTTGATAGGGATTGTACTGAATCTATAGATTGCTTTGGGAATACGGACATTTTAACAATATTTGTTCTAATAATCCATGAGCATGGAATATCTTATCATTTGTTTGTTTCCAATTTCTTTCATCAATGTTTTATAGTTTTCAGAGTAGAGGTCTTTTACCTCCTTGGTTAAGTTTATTCCTAGGTATATTATTATTGTGCAATTGTAAATGAGACAATTTTCTTAATTTCTCTTTCTGATACATCATTATTAGTGTATAGAAATGGAATGGGCTTCTGTATATTTTGTATCCTGTAAACTTAGAGAATTCATTTATCGGTTCTAATACTTTTTGGTGTAATCTATATAGTGTAATGTCATCTGCAAATAGTGAAAGTTTGACTTTTTCCTCACCAATTTGGATGCATTTTATTTCTTTTTAAATCCAATTGCTATGCCTAGGACTTCCAGTACTATGTTGAACAAAAGTGGTAAGAGTGGACACCCTTGTCTTGTTCCTGATCTTAGGGGAAATGCTCTCAGTTTTTCCCCTTTGTGATGTTAGCTGTGGGTTTTTCATACACGGTCTTTATTATGTTGTGGTATGTTCTCTCCAAACCTACTTTGCTGAGGTTGATTTTTCTTTTTCTCTTCTTTTCTAATCATGAATGGATGTTGTACTCTGTCAAATGCTTTTTATGCATCTATTGAAAAGATCCTATGGCTCTTATCTTTTCTCTTTTTGATGTGATGTATCATGTTGACTGCTTTGCAAATATTGAACCACCCATGCATTCCAGGAATAAATTCCACTTGACCATGGTGAATGATGTTTTTAATGTATTGTTGAACTTAGTTTGTTAATATTTTGTTGAGGACTTTGCATCTACATTTATCAGAGATAGTGTCCTGATGCATGATATGACTTTAATCTCTTTTTATTGTGGTGTTTTTATATTTTGGGTATCAGGTAATGCTGGACTCATAGGATGAAATTGGAAGGGTTCTTTCCTCTTCTATTTTTTGGAATAGTTTGAGAAGAATCAGTATTGACTCTTCTTTAAATGTTTGGTAGAATCCCTCTGTGAAACCCTCTGGTCCTGGACTTTTGTTTTGGGGTGTTTTTTTTTTAATTACTGATTCAATTTCATTGCTGGTAATCAGTCTGTTGAAATGTTCTATTTCTTCCTGATTCAGTTTTGGAAAGCTATATGTTGCTAGGAATTTATCCATTTATTCAAGGTTGTCTAACTCATTGACATATAATTTTTCATAATATTCTTTTATAATCCTTTTTATTTCTGTGGTGTTAGTTGTCATTTTTCCTCTTTCTGATTTTGTCTATTTGAGTCCTCTCTTTATTTTTGATGAGTTTGGCTAAAAGTTTATTAATTTTGTTGATCTTCTCAAAGAACCAGTTCCCAGTTTTCTTGATCTGTTCTATTGTTATTTTAGTTTGTATTTTGTTTATTTCTCTGCTAATCTTTATTATTTCCTTCCTTTTACTGGTTTGGGGCTTTGTTTGTCCATCCTTTTCTAGTGCTTGCCTTGTAGTCAGAAAAGATGCATGATATGACTTTAATCTGTTTGAATTTATTAAGGCTTGTTTTGTGGCCTGACATGTGGTGTATTCTGGGGAATGTCCCATGTGCATTTGAAAAGAATGTATATTCTGCTGTTTTAGGATGTAATCTCCTGAATGTATCTGTTAGATCCATCTGTCTAATATGTCATTCAAAGCCATTGTTTCCTTGTTGATTTTCTGTTTGGATGGTCTTATCCGTTGTTGTAAATGGGTGTTAAAGTTCCCTACTATTGTTGTATTGCTATTGATTACTTCCTTTATGTTAGTTATCAGCTGCTTTATGTATTTGGGTGCTCCCATGTTGGTTGCGTAAATATTTAGAATAGTTATATTTTGTTGTTGGACTGTCCCCTTAACGACACACTATATGTGTCCTTCTTTGTCTGTTGTTACAGTCTTTAATGGTTTATTTTGTCCTATGCAAGTATTGCTACCATGGGTTTTTTTTTTTTTTTCACTGCCAGTTGCATGATAAATACTTTTCCATCCCTTTACTTTCAATCTGAAATGAGTCTCTTGTAGACAGCATATAGATGGGTCCTGTTTTTTCACCTATTCCATTACCCTATGTCTTTTGATCAGAGCAGTCAGTCCATTTACATTCAAAGTAATTATGGATAGGTATGTATGGATAGGTATGTCATTTTGTTACTTGTTTTATGGGCTTTTTTTTTTTTTTTTTAGTTCTTCTCTGTTCTTTTTTGCTCTGGCTCTCTTCTCTCATGGCTTGCTGGCTTTCTTTAGTGATATACTTGGATTCCTTTCTCTTTATTTTTTGCATTCTATTGCCAGTTTTTGATTTGTGGTTACCATTAGATTTATATATATGTAACATCTTCTCCATATAGCAGTCTATATTAAATTGATGGTCACTTAAGTTTGAACTAATTTAGTATAAAAGCACTAAATTTTTATTCTTCCTACCACCTTTTAGGTATATTGTGTCCTACTTTATATCGCTTAATTTTCTGAATCCCTTGACTTATTTTTAT
This sequence comes from Puma concolor, assembly GCF_028749965.1. Classification (NCBI taxonomy): domain Eukaryota; kingdom Metazoa; phylum Chordata; class Mammalia; order Carnivora; family Felidae; genus Puma; species Puma concolor. The sequence continues at coordinate 81,920,863 of NC_141674.1, forward strand.
AGATATACTTATATTTACTGCTTTTATGCTTCCTACTTTTTTTTTTTACTCCTGTTTATGTTCTTCCCTTTCCACTAAAGGGTCCCCTTTAACATTTCTTATAGGACTAGTTTACTGGTCATGAATTCCTTTAATTTTTGCTTAGGAAACTCTTTATCTCTCCTCTATTCTGAATGATAGCCCTGATGGATAAAATATTCCTGGTTGCAATTTTTTCTTTTCTCTTTTTCCAGTACTTTGAATATATTATACCACTCCCTTCTTGCCTGCAAAGTTTCTGCTGAAAAATCAGCTGATAGCTCTATGGGGTTTCCCTTGTGTATAAGTATTTTCTTTTCTCTGCTGCCCTTAATATTCTCTCTTTATCACTACTTTTTGCCATTTGAATTACTATCTGCCTTGGTACCTCCTTGGTTTAATAATGTTGGGGGGAGGAGGGATTTCATGCCTCCTACATCTAGATTTCAGTTTCCTTTCCCAGATTTAGGAAGTCTTCAGCTATTATTTTTTCAAATAAATTGTATGCCCCCTTTCTCTCTCTTCTACCTTTAGGGTCCTTATAATGTGTATGTTATTATGATTGATGGTGTCATGAGTTTCTTAAGTCTATTTTCATATTTATTTATTTATTTATTTATTTATTTATTTATTTATTTATTTTCTCTTTCAGTTTGATGACTTTCCACACTTTGTCCTCCAGGTCACTGATTCATTCTTCTTGCTTCCTCTAGCCTACTATTTATGCCTTCTAGTGTATTTAAAAAAATATTCTTTTCAATGTTTATTTTTGAGAGAGAGCCAGAGAGCACAAGTGGGGGAGGGGCAGAGAGAGAGAGAGAGATAGGGAGACTCGGAATCTGAAGGAGGCTCCAAGCTCTGAGCTGTCAGCACAGCACTTGACACAGGGCTGGAACCCATGAACTGTGAGATCATGACCTGAGCCAAAGTCAGATGCTTAACTGACTGAGCCACCCCGGTGCCCCTTCTTTTAAGATTTTTATTTTATTTATTTTTTTAATTTTGATGTCATTATTAAGTTCTTCATCTCTGATTCTTTTTTGTGTTTTCTATCTCTTTTGTGGAGGTCCTTCACTCTTTTCTCTAATCCAATGAATATCTTTATAACCATTGCTTTAAACTCTCTATCAGACATATTAGTTATCTCCATTTCATTTAGCTCTCTTGCTTTGATTTTGTTTTATCTTTATGAGTACTAATTGATATTATATTCATAATGGAAATTGTAGGTCACATGATGAAGATAATAATTATAATAGACTTACCATAAGTAGTGAGACATAAAAGAGAGAGAAATTAAAAAAATTACATAATGTATGGAGTTGGGGTGATCTCTGTGATAATTGTGGGGAAGATGAAAGAAACATCCATTAAATTCAGAAGGAAAATAAGAATGAGGAGTTGTTAATTTAAGTCTTACCTCTCCATACAATGGTGGCTGACTGGTAGAATATTTGAGAAATGTGAATAATTAGGACCAAAGTGTAAAGAAAGTTAAAGATATTAAAGATGAGGTGTTGACGTATTTACTAGATATGAATACAAAATAATGCAATAGGTTTTAAACAAACATAAACATTTACATAGGCAAGCATAATTTTCTGTCCACACTGTTGAGTTGTAATTTATCTTTTTCCAAATGTTTGATTTTTCCACTCAACTGAGTTTTTCAATTCCTGGAGTAATATCGAACTTTTCTCTTCAGTACTAAACTAATGCTCAAATATTTACTGAATGAAGATAGAAGAGAGAGAAACTAAGGGAGAGAGGGAAGGAAAAAGGAGGAAATTCGGATAATGCTATATAAAGTAGTTATACTGCAGGATTATGTAATCTTTTGAATGATGCTGCATTGTTCAGAACATTTTGGTAACTTTCTTTTGGGGACTGCCTTAAAAACTTAAGGATTTTTAAAAAGTTCTCAGTGGCAGAACAACTTGATCTTTCAAAACTGAATTTGCTTTTGGTAATACTGAGAATTTAGCTGCAGCCACGTCTATGGAAAAAGTAGGATCATCCTTTTCAATAATAGCATGTGGGATTAGGATATTAGGTGTGACTAAAAGATAAAAACACTGATTTTCTTCTGTGGTTTATAAACTGTTTCCCAGAAGGCAATACTAAACAAGTATCCACAGATATATTTAATATTTTTTTTTTTTTTTTTTTTTAGCAAATGACATACAATTGGATTAAGTGCATAGATTCCCAGGGTCATTGTTTCAGAGATAAATATTCATTTATAGATATGAATTTGAGTATGCTAGTAAGTCATCCTTCTTATTTGTTTTCAGCATTTTATTATGAAAAACTTCAAGCATATAGAACATGTGAAAAAATTTTACATTGAATATATACCCACCACCTAGATTTTACCATTATTTATTTTGTCTGCTCATCACATATCTGTTCATATAAATATCCATATAACTATTTATAAATCCACTTTATTTTGTGACACATTTCACAGTAAATTTCAGATATCAGTATATGTCCTCCTAAATACTTCAACATACATGTGATTCATTAGAAGTCAGTATTAGCAATTTTTTCTTTTGGTGTAAAATTTATGAACAATAAAATACACAAATAGTGTATACCAAAAAGTGTAAAGCCACTGCATTTTGACAAATGTATACACTTGTGTGAACCAAATCCCTCTCAAGAACACTACCATAATCCTGTTTGTTCCCAGTCCATCTGCACACTCAATCCCAGTCCCTGCATCAGAAGCACTTCTGAATTTTTCCCATCATAGATTAATTTAACTTGTTTTATAATTTCAGGTAAGTGAAATAATATGGTTTGTATTTTTTGTGTAAGTTTTCTTTCCCTTACCATAACATTTTTGAGATTCGTGCTATGGGTTGTGTGTATAGTAACTTTTCTTTTATATCGCTGTTTCATTCCATTCTATATTTATGTCACAGCCTGTTGACCCATTCTTCTGTTGATAGACACCTGTCTCTTTTCCTATTTGCCTATCATGAACATAGCTGCTACACAAATTTTTGTATCTCTCGACCAAATACCTAGGAGTGGAACTGTTGGGGCACTGCTTAAATGTACGCTGAGTTTTATTATAGCCAGACCTTTTTGTGCCATTTTACATTGCCACTAAAATGTATGAATTCTAGTTACTCTATTACCTCACCATTATGTGTTGTGGTCTGTTTTTTCAATTTCTGTTATTTTGATTGTGTCTTGTAGTGATTTTTCATTACAGTTTTACTTTGTTTTTCCCCTGATGACTAATGTAGTTGAGCATACTATCATGTGCTTATTGTCCATTCAGATACAGTCAGTTCTTTTTATCTATGGTAGTTATGTTCAATAAAGTCATTGCAAACACTGAATTAGTTCCTGCCCCTAGGTAAAAGAAAGTGTTAGGTTCCTATAAACCTCTGGCCACATCACTTTCATCATCCAATCACTACATTATTTAATATGTATTGCTGCCTTGTAAACATTGAGATCTGCCAACAGCACTATAGCTCATGTCTGAATGAAGTATCTCTAATGTATGTATTTTCTCCATAAGACACCATGATCAACACCAAATGAATACACACACCATGTGCAATTGTAAATAAATAATTTGCATTCTCTGGTTGGAAGTTATAGTGTTCCATAAATATCAGTTAAATCAGGCTGGCTGATGTTTTTCAGATTATTTACACCTTTTAAAAATTGTTTAATCGTTCACTTAATTGCCAAGAGAGGAATGTTCGAATATTGACTTATAATATTGGCATTGTCCATTTTTCTCTTTATATCTTTCCATTTTTGATTTACATATTTGGATTTATAATAGTCTGTCTTCCTGATAAATTAGATTTTTATCAATTTGAAATGATTATCATCCCTGATAATATTCTTCATGTTTAAGGCTATTTTGTCTGATGTTAATATAGCCATTCTAGCTATGTTATTACTACAATTTGCACGGTGTATCTTTTTCATAACTTTTCCATCTCACCTGTGTCTTTATATATTAAGTACATCACCTTTAGACAGTATTCACTTGAGATTTTGCATTTTCACTCGTTCTGACAATTTCCGCATTCTAACGGAATTTGTATTTCAATAACGTTACTGTAATTTATATTACAAGCCAATTTATATTTATATAATTCACATTACTATCCTATTTACATTATTGTATTGTTATTTATGTATATTCATATATTGTTCTTTAGCAATCACAAAATTTGTTTTAGTAGGATGTACATATATAATCTGCATACAATGCTTTCTAGTCCCCCCCACCTTTTTTTTTCTTTCTAGTTTCTTTAAAACCCAACTCAGGTGTCACTCTCTCCAAGATTTCCTTTCCTACTCCATTACCTCTGGCTCTGCTCCTATTAAACATTGTAAGTACATCTCTTAGTATACGCCCTCATTTATATATGAGTATATTTATTCATTTACCACAGTGTGTTACAATGATAAATTTATGCATCATTTTTTCTACTAGTCTAAAAAGTCCTTAAGGAAGAGAGCTATGTCCATATTGCCAGGGTAATGCCAGGCATAATGACTGCATGTTGGATTGAGCTTCACAGCTTAAATGGCATCTGTTGTCTTTCCCCAGAAACGCTCTGAACGTGCAGGGTGCATGTTATCATCCTTATTTACAGATGAGGAAAATGAGACTCTGGGCCATTTGAGGACTTGCTCAAGGTCATACAGCAACAAAGTGGCGGAGCCAAGTCTTTGTGTTTTGTGCTGAGAGGGAATAAGTAGATTGTATTTAACTAAAAGGAATTTCTGAGCAAGTGTAATTACTACTAATCTCTACCACATGCATGTTATTTTAATTGATCTAAATATAGTATTTGCTTTAAGTAAAAACAAATGCATGATATGTACTTTTCAAACACTTGATTAGTCTTCTGAAATTTTGTTGGGTGAAACACATGGTTCAGGACTAAACAAATGTGTTATAGCAATGTTATAGACTGCATGTATAGCATCTAATTTTTCTGGGGATTTCATTCTTTCTGCTGTTAAATACTCAAAGTCCAGGTTTTCATTGCTAGTGAGACTGGAGAGAATCTAGTCCACCTAGGAACACTATGTCCATCTGTTCCTAGCACGCATTATTAAATTGAAGGCAACTAGAAGGTAGGTGAACACTTGCCAGATGCAAACTAAATTCTCCAGAGCCCTCGTAGAGTCCATACATTTCCTCGGGTTCATTGCCAGTTTCTGACTGTAGGGAATTTTAGTCTTGGGATATTTGTACGTTGACAAGTTGCATCGAAATTCACTACTGTTTCATTATCCTCAATTTGTAATCTTTGGATACAGTTTCCTAAGTCCCTGGAGTCTTTTAAACCGCATGGTTTGGTTTTTTTGTTGTTGGTTTTTTGTTTTGTTTTGGTTTTGGGTTTTTTTTTTTTTGTATCAGTCTTTCTAGTTCTACTTGTTTTTTGAGAAACAAATAAGCCACATTACCTGTGAACAGGAGAATGGGGTCCTGATAAGCACCCTATCCATGTATTTTTGGAACTCACAGGAATTAGTTTGACTATTTACAGATTATAACAGTTGGTAGTTGAATGTTTTATTTTCATTCCCAGTTGGTGCAATATGTTCACAGCTGATGCAATGGCTGGCCCATTTGATTTCACATATGGTCCACTATTCGGGGCCCTCGAAGGCTTTCTTTTGTAGTTAGTCTTCTCTAACACTATCATGTTATTTAGCTTTGCTTTTGTCTGCTGGTCAAATAAAGAAAAAAAAAAAAAAAAGAAACCTCAGAACCTTGGCAGCTGTAGAGGAAATCAGCAACTCAGTTGATGAAGATTCAAAGAACTGGGTCAAAATGTCCCAGGAAGAAGATTTTCCTTAACCGATGCAAACAAACAAAACGCTTCTCTACGTTGCATGAGACTGAGAGCACACACACAGACGCAGTCTTCTCTTTTGTTTTTCTTTCACTTTGAAGCTGTGCCTAAGCTGTTCTTAAGTGTTTTCAGCACAGTTAAGTGTCAGAGAGACCATGCTGTCCTAGGCATCCATTTACATTGGAAAACCTCGTGCCACAAGCCCTTTAGAAAATACTGCCTTTTGGGCAGTTTTTACAAACTTAATTTCTTTGCTGCTAAAATTCACTAAGAAGGATAGTATCAGAAGTGAGCCAGAGTCACTTTGGAAAGACTGATTCCACAAAGCATATTAGACACGAGGAGTAGAACTGCAAAATTAATAACACTGAAAACCCAAACGCAAGCACCCTCCAGCAGTCATTATAATGCGATACATAATCAGTGTTTATCCTGACTCTAAACTATAACTGATAAAGCCACAATCTCATAAAAAGATTATTGTCAAGACTATTGCATTACCCTCTGAGAGCTAAAATACTCATTTATTCATAGTAGCAGATTGTAATAGCTCTAACTCCCTGAGAAGTGGGCATTGTGTGATAATTGAGTGGGCTGGGATGTTAATTGTCCTCCACTTCACCTCTAGATGTTTAACTGCTTATCTCTTCAACCAGCAAACAATAATGCACTCTTACTTGCGCCTTCCTGTTCAGATAATTTTGTGAGCTGAGTAATTTATTTGTAATAAAGAGGAAAAAGTATCTGTGCAGGGGCAATGTTTAAATTGTGCCATGTTACATATTAAAACCAATTGGAAGTAGTGTTGTGTACTTAGGGAGCTTTCCAACAGAGATGCTCTTGCAGGACCTGGGGAGTAGTTGGAAATGCAGGAATATGACCAAAACACAGAATGACATTAACAGGCATCACTAAATCAATAATGCTTGGTTACTTTCCTACACTCTTTTCTATTAGGAGCAACTTGTCTCAAACTCACATGACAAAAGTAGCCTTTTACGGTTCAGGGAGCTATACTGGTGTTCCATGTTGCTTCTTGTCAAACATTGCAAAGTGGAAGATGGTAAACTATCCAGACTTGTTACCATTGCTGCTGTTTTCACAGCAGCTTCCTTTTGGAACTTTGTAATCATACAAGGGAGTTGGTGGAGAAAACCCAGTAGCAGACACTTCCTATCACGTGTTGAACCTTTACTGTGCACCAAGCATTAAGTTGCCCTTACTTTGCATATTATTTCTTGGATTTTACCATAATCACATTTTGTAGAGAAATATAAGAAAAATCATCAAAACTTGGAACTGTGGAAGAAAAAAACTTATCCTCTTCCTCGTTAAATTCAGGGCCTGGAGGCCTCAGAACTGAAGTGACAAAAAACAGATTAACGGGAAAAAAGGCATACCGTTTTTATTGATGTTAGTATCTTTCTGTGCATGGCAGCTTCACAGAAAAGAAGTGAAAACTCAGATTGGTTAGACTTGGGGCTTATACAGCATTTTAACAAAGAGCACTAAATTGTGGAGAAGTAACTAGACAAAAGGAGGAGGAGTTTGGGCTCTAGGGAAGGTAAACTGTGTGGCAGTGACTAGGAACTATATGGGGGAACTGATGGAATAGAAGGGTTATTTTTTCATAAGGTCCAATTATGCACACTCACTTCTGCATCAAGTCCCCCTCTCTGGTTCTGAGATTCAGTCTTTTTTTTTTCCTGGTGCAAGGTGCCCCCTTCTCATGAGAAATTTATGCTCTGCCTCCAGGAAGATACGGGGAGGGCAAGTGCTCTCTCTCTGCCATTTGTCAGGTGCCTTCAGCTTAAAATAACGCTTATTCCATTCATTTCTATATCAAATTTCAATAGTTGCCTTAATTACCAAAGGATCCTATGCTAAGATTAAGAAAACCAAAGTCTTACCTCTTATAATCATTGGTTTTGAAATAGTATCTCCACAATTGTTGAAATAAATAAAAATAATAGATCAGCTGATCTTCGAGCTGATTTCTTGAATCCCTCAAACTTTTGGGTTTATGGTTTTATGACATTATTCCTTAGCATTCTTGCTGATAACGACATTACAGCACTCAAAGAACATAAAAAAGTTGATCAAAATACTGATTAAGTGCCTACCGCTGGGTCTCAGTTTCCTTTTGAGCATAATGAGGATAAAAATACCATCCCTCAGGGTTGTTATAACAATCAAGTGTGATGATGTACTTAAGCATCCAAGGATGTGTCCAGTGTGCAGAGTTTGTATTTGTTGGAAAAGTTTGTGAAGTCCTCTCTGTGTCCAGAGCTCCGGAAACAAAGCATTTTTCCATTACCTTAAACTGTTGAGTCTCAGTTGCAGAAGACTTGTCACCACCATGAGCTTTCAATGTCGTGTTGGCTCTTGGAAACCTGTGGTGAACAGGCTGGCACCAGTCAGCAATGGGCAAGACAAAGACATGGATCCTAGAAAAATCTGCACTGGGAAGAAAGCAGTGATTCTCTGGGCCTTGTCCTTCTATATATAAATCCGAAGCAGTAGCTATGTGAGCCCTCAGAAAACTCCCCAACTAGAAAAGCAAACCAGGATGTGGATTTGGAAGCCATTTGCATCCAAATGAACATTGAGAGGATGGAGAATTTCTCTGAGTTGGAATCACAAATGGAGCCCTCAAGAGTTACTAAGTTTAATAATTTTTTAATGTTTTATTTATTTATTTTTGAGAGAGAGAGAGAGAAAGAGAGAAATCATGTGTGCATACAGGGGAGAGGCAGAAAGACAGGGGGACAGGGTATCTGAAGTGGGCTCTGTGCTGACAGCAGAGAACCTGATGTGGGGCTGGAACTCACAAACCACGAGACCAAGACATGAGCCGAAGTCAGAAGCTTAACCAACTGAGCCATCCAGGTGCCCCAAGAGTTGCTCAGTTTAAACCTACCCTCCAAAGTCCTTGAAGTATCTTGACTCTGGATTCTTGATCACAGTTTTTTGACCCGCCTCCTAATCCCTGAATGTGGACCCTGGTTTTTGGATCAGAACACATCTGGGAAGAATTCAGTAATCTTCGGGCTGACTCTCCACCCCTAGGAGAGGCCTCATGATCTTAACCCAGCTTCCTGATATCACTGCCTGGCTAGATCTGAGTATTGGCCTTGTTGGTTCAGAGTAACTCCACCTGTGTTCCCAGGTCAAAGTTTTACTCAAGGAGATAGGGAGCCTGAATTGGTAATGGATGCAATACCAGGCATCCTGTCTGGTATAGCCTGAAGACCATCAGTTTCTGGGTTCTGACTCACAAGCCAAAGTCTGGTTCAACTCTTTTATTTTGTTAATTCTGTGCCCATTGGCTTCAGTCCTTCCTGTCTGATTCTTGACTGCAATGTTACTTTGGTTGTAAAGATTCTTGGACTTGCAATCAACTCATTTCCTCACATCTGCTTTCCAGAAATGGCAGTAGCAAAATGGTATCATAAGAAAATTGACACTGAAGCAATTTAAGACACTCCCTATCCCCAACAGGAGGAGGAGAAGGAGAAGGAGGAGGAGGAGAGGAAGAAGAAGGAAAGGAAGAAGAAGATGAGGAAGAAGGAGAAGAGGAAGAGTTTAACATTCCCTGACTCTGGGTAATGTGATCATAAATTTCTTTGGCTTCCAGCCTCACAATGATGTTGTCCACTACTTTTTTTAAAAAAAGGTTGTCATATCCTGAATCCACAAATTTAGTCACTTTTCCATAGTCTCATCATGCATGAAACATGTTACTCTAGTACTTTCTGGAGCTGCCTTCCCTCATATACAGGTAGATGGATTTGGATATATTATATTGGTAACTCATTAACATTGAACTCATGGCCAAGAGCACCGTAAGTCATATCTGGATGAAGGCTATCTAACATATGTATACTATCTGTAAGGCACATCACAACTATCTTCCACTTAGGAAAACCATGCAGCATTTAGCACTACACTTGGAAGTCATTTTAAACATCAAAATCACCAACAAAAAACACAAAATGTGAAAAACATGACACTAATAGACCAGAAAAAGGTCTTGTTTACATTATGAAAACTGAAACAAGGCAGAGTATTGCTTTGTTCCACTTCAGCTGGGACATGTGTGTCGATGACTCAAACTTTTTGCGACTCTCTGCATATCCACAAATGGCTATGACAGTGAAGTGACCATTGATTTGGGGGTTACACATACATTTTAGTTGAGTAGGTGAATTTACAAAAATGGAACCCACAAATAATGAGGAGTTACTGTCCTGTGTCATTTCTTCAATGTAAAGGTGTTAAAAAGAAGAGGAAGAATTAAAGAAAAGTCTGAAGTTTCTAGAAAAAAAAACCATGCAGTTATCAGAAAATGGGGCAATAGATTTGGGATAAACAAAAGTATCATTCTATTAAAGAGTGTTTCTCAAATTTTAATGAGTAAAATTACCAAGACATCCTGCTGCAAACACGAATTCTGCTTCAGTAGGTTTCAGTAGGTTTGAATTATGAATTTCTCATCAACTGCCAAATGACACCAAGGCTGCTTAGATAATCTGTGGGGACACTGTGAGTAGCAAGACTCAATAGCTCTTTTTTAAAAATGTTTACTTATTTATTTTGAGAGAGACAGACAGCATGAATGGGGAAGGGGTAGAGAGGGAGAAAGAGAATTCAAAGCAGGCTCTGTGCTCTCACCAAGGATACTGACCCAGTCTTTATTCCATGAACCATGAGATCATGACCTGAGTCAAAATCAAGAGCTGGAGGCTTAACTGACTGAGCCACTCAGGTGCCCCTCAATAGCTATTTACAAGATTCCTGACCTTGGGCAATATACTTAGTATCTACACTAGTTTATGGTAGGATTAAATAAAACAATGCATGTAAAGCTCTTAAAACTGTGTATGCTACATAGTAAGTCCTTAATAAAGGTTATTGATGATAATGACAGTGAAGAAATATGCTCCCATTCCTCACATTCTAAAAACAACAAGCATACATACATAACAATAAAATATTCATATTTAATTTTGCTTTCTTTTCCTTTAATATCCAAACTTAAGAGAGTAGGTTGTTACCATTCTCTCAATTTCTTCAGCTGCTCTTCATTCCTTAGCTTCTGCCCCTACCAGTCTCTAAGATATGCTCCCACTGGCATTGCCAGAAATAATTTTTGTAGATCAATAAGATGGAGTCTGCTCAGTCTTATGCTATTATATTGTTAGACACTTTGTAATAACTGGCCCTGCTGATCTTCTCCTCCTTGACACTATTTCCTTGAAGTGGTAGATTAGATAACTGCTCCTAATTCTTCCCTCCTTCTTTGAATTAAAAGTATGTATCTGAGCCCTCTACCATGTGACTCTGCAGAACCTCTTTCTAAGGTGGGTAACATATACATCCTACTACATTGATATTGGGCTAAACCACCTGACTTGCTGTGGCTGATGAAATGTTGGCAAAATGAGAATGTATCAGTTCTAAGGCACAGTCATAAAAGGCAATGTGTGTTTTTACTCAGAGCCTTGAGTTCCTGTGATCTACCATTACAAAAACATTCCAGAGGCAGCAGCTAACCCTTCAGCCTGGGCCCCAGAATGAAGATATATGGGTAGATCTGAAACTACCAAGAGGCTTGGGGTCCAGCCTAGTGTAGCTCAGCACTGCTTAGACAAACTGCAGCCGGCCTGCAGACCCATAAGCATAAAAATAAATTGGTTTTGTTGTAAGCTTTTGCAATTCTTACACAGGAAAACAACGTCAACAACAAAAACAATGATAAATACACTCGACTTCTGTTACTTCACCCTTAGTTCTTAGATTTTCTTCTCAGTCTCTTTTTTTGGGTGTGCTTCCCTCTAAAAAAACCTAAAAACATCTGTGACCTTTAGGATTTGTTCTTAGGACAACATCTCTTTTCATTCTGTAAATTATCCTGGACATCTCAGTCACTCATGTTCAAAACTGCCACTTATAGGGTGGTGAGTCAAAGTTTTTATCTCTAGCTCGACCTGTGCCTCTCCTCAGGGACTTCAGACTCCTGCTTGGTGTTGTTAGCTCAGTATCTCCCCCTGGATATCTTACAGACATCTCAAATTAAAGGTTTCCACAACCAAACACATATTTCCCCCCACTCCCTTAACCATGTTTCTTTTCAGAAATGAATTCCAAGCTCCGTCTTGCCTTGAGGACTTTTTGTCATCACTATTCCTTCTGCTGAGAGAACACATCTGCCTTAGGCAGCTCATTCTCGTCCACTGGGTTTCAGCCCAGGTATCTCTTTAAAAGGGTCCTTCACTGACTGCCCTGTATGAAGGAGCCCTTTCTACTTATTAGCTACTTTAAAAATTACATCTGTGGGGTACCTGGATGGTTCAGTTGGCTAAGCATCTGACTTTTGATTTCGGCTCAGGTCATGATCTCATGGTTCTTGGGATAGAGCCCCACACTGGGCTCTGCGCTGACAGTGTGGAGCCTACTTAAAATTCTGTCTCCCTCTCTCTGCCTCTCTCCCTCTCTTTCTCTCCTCTCTCTTTCTCTGTCTCAAAAATAAATAAACATTTAAAAAAATAAAAATTACATCTTTGTTTATTTGCTTCATAGTACTTAAAGCACTCATACTTACTTCTTTATTTACATATGCGATCATCTCTCCAAACACAGTATAAAGTCCACAAGGGCAGCAAATTTTTTGACCTATTGACCATATACTCAGTGCCTAGCCTAGAGCTGGCAAGGAATTATTTCCCAAAATATTCCAGAAAGAATAAATAAATTTGTTGTCTATTTCACATTTGCATGGATGGCTCTATCATGTATCTAATTATCATTCCAGAAATTTAAAAGCCATCGCTAAATTGTTATTCTTTCTCATCACTACCCCACCACCAACTGTCAAATCTAGACTTTAATTCTAAAATATTTCTTATCTCCACCTCCATCCTCTTTGTCCTCATCTTTACTATCACTGCTGTATTCAAGCCTTGATCATCTTTCTCCCAGGATACAGATGCAACCTTTGGAGTAATCTTCCTGTATTTGTTTGTTCCTCCCTGTATTACTCTGATTTCACTTGTGATAATGCTGGGTAACAACTAACCCCTAACTCTTAATGATTTAAGTAACAAATAGGTATGGCATGCTCATTAATTTGTAGATCTACTGCAGTTTGGCCAAGTTCAGCTGAGCTTGGGTTGGTTCCAGGCTTTGGATCAGGCTCATCCATCTGGAACTCAGATTTAAAGAATGGCTAACTGGTACCTGTTCTTTTCATGGCAGGGGAAGAAATCTGAAGAGGGCAGGAGAAAACTCACAGTGCCTCATGGAGCTTTGGGAACTGAAACACTAATTCTTGCTCATATTCTGGAAATTGGGCAAACCCAAGCCAAACCTCAATGGGGTAGGAAGATTAGACTCCAGTAGGAGGTACTACAATTCACATAGCAAAAGATATGAGCATCTAATTTTATTATGAATGAAGAACTGAGAATGATAATATAATATAGTCAATCACACTCAATATCTTTTCTTCACCTGAGTCCCAAAGAGATCTTGGTGAAAAGCAAAACTTCATGTCACTTCCTTTAATTATGTCCTACAAGATAAAACTCAAACCATTCCTACCTACTGCTCAGGCCTTCTCTCCTTTTCACATTTTATGCTCCAGCAACAGCAAACTGCTTGTAGTTCCCGGCTGTTCACACCAAGCTGTTTCATGCCTCTTTGCCTTTGCTCACGACATTTCTGCATGGAAATGCTTTTCTCACTCTCCATTCCATTTCCTACTGGCTAATTCCTATTCATTCTTCAAGATTCAGCTCATGCATGACCTACTGGATGAGACTTCCCTGACCCTTCTCTCAGTTCTGTATATCCGCAATGCCTTGTGCATTTTCCTATCATGGCATTTATCAGGTTGGATGGAAATTATTCATTTGTGTATATTTGGGTACGTCTTCTTTTGGACCATAATTTTTCTAAGCGCAGAACCAACTTTCTAATAATTAAAAAAATTGTATTTATGCTTCTAGCATCTAGAACAATATGTGGCATGTAGTAGGCACTCTATAAGTTTTGTAGAGTGGGACCACAGTAATTCTTATTTTATTGCACCTAAGTTTATTATTCTAAGCCTTAAAAAATTCTACTTTCTGTTGAACAAACCTTTGTTCACCCAGTTCATACACTGTAATTTTAGAAAATTAAACTATATTTTCTCTTGGCTTATAAACCCCCCCCCCAACACGCTCTCTAAAGAAATTCACCAATACAAGGCATACCAGTCAATATGTTCTAGGTCCTAGAATATTACATTTATTTCAGTGAGTTATAGCATGTACCTTTTTGCTTGGTCTTTTTTTTCTTTAATTTTTTCTAATGTTTATGTATTATTTTGAGGGACAGAGACAGAGTGTGAGCAGGGGAAGGGCAGAGAGAGAGAGGGAGACACAGAATCCAAAACAGGCTCCAGGCTCTGAGCTGTTAACACAGAGCCCGATGCAGGGCTCGAACTCATGGACCGTGAGATCATGACCTGAGTCAAAGTTGGACACTTAACTGACTGAGCCAGCCAGGCGCCCCTGGCTTGGTCTTCTTCTTCTTTTTTTCTTTCTTTTTTTTTTTTTTTTTTTTGTTGCACTTCTAGGGTTCTTATCCAGACTGCTGTAAGAGATGTGATGCTCCACCCGCTTATGAAAGGGTAAAGGGTCAACTAGACAATGCAAATGTGATTTTAGGGTAAAGAGTGAAGTGAGAAATAATGAAAAAGAAGGAAAATCCTTTTGTCTCTAGGAGCCATTGATTATGTTGCAACAATCAAAGGATAAAAAGAGCCTGTCTTTTGTTTTGTTTTCTTCTGGAATGAGAAGTGGCAGGCAGAATTTAAACTAAAGACTCTAATGGCATGATGACTTCAGGTAATCATTGGAGAGATAGCATTGAGGAAAAGTCTAATCATTTTATGGGCAAGAGTCCTGAATGAGAATAACAAACTCTTCCTTAATTGACATCATTACATTACCTACCACCCTAAGGCAATAGGTAAGCAAGCCTTAAATTGTCAGGTGCTTTCATTTCTTTCATTTGCCTTTGTTAATTTCTTTGGTTCATAACTCACCCAGTGGCAGTAAAGAGAATAATTTTTAAAATTTGGTTTTCTTCTGTTCAAGTGGCAGAACCCAGAACTGACACTTTGTAATGAAGGCTACTAGAAGAGCCACTGTATTCTTATTTGTGTTTGAATTTTCTTGTTAAGGCTGGGAAAAGTAGGGGCTTGCTCCTGTGTTTTCCTTTGCTTTATGAAGTGATATGTATTTTTGAATTTCTTTTTTTTTAATGTTTATTCATTTTTGAGAGAGAGAGAGAGAGAGAGAGAGACAGAGACAGAGAATGAGCGGGGGAGGGGCAGAGAGAGAAGGGGACAGAGGATTCGAAGTGAGCTTTGCACTGACAGCAGAGAACCTGATGTTGGGCTCGAACCCACCAACTGCGAGATCATGACCTGAGCCAAAGTCAGATGCTTAACTGACTGAGCCACCCAGGCACCTCTATTTTTGAATTTCTTAAAAGCTATTAACTTTAGGTAGTAATGCTGGTTTTCTAGAACTGTGAAGTGTATGATAGGTATGTTACTCTTTTTAAGGTATTGTTTCCCTATTTATTCATCAATCCCTGTTTTGTTTTTTTTTTTTTTTTTTTTTTTTGTTTGTTTGTTTGTTTTAAATATCCCACATTGCTACCTTTGTCACTGGTCTGTGGGGAGTTTTCATTCTAATGTAAGCTGGTGTTCAGGTCACTTCAGGTTTATACAATTTTTCTTATATTTTTCCAAACCCAGCCCTTCCCTAATCCATTATGCTCAACACCTCTTATTTCTGAGACGTTTTCTTAACATTCTTCTACCTTCCCTAGTGATAGTCAAAGCATATTTCCGTAAAGTCACTAGAAACATTCAGTTCTTGTGTCTGCCACCCTACCCTTATCCTCACCTCTCCTCACTTGCCACATTCTCCAGACACCTCTATTGTTACCTGACGTCCTATTTGGATCTCACTCTTTGCCACTTCAGTTGGCAAGTACTCTTACCCTTGGTAAGTACTCTTCTTGTTCTTCTCCAAATATCTCCTGAAATCTACTTCCTCCTGGCACTGGGGCTTCATCATTTTCAAAAGCAGCACCTCTGTGATTCATGCCTTTTGAACTTTTCTATATGGTAATCTATGACAGTGCAACAAGATACTGCAGAACACAAATAATAGAGATAAATATTTATTAAGCCTTTATTATGTGTTAGGTGGTGATCTCAGTGCATTATCTCAATTAATCTCCATAACAATCTTGTGCAGTGGGTATTGTACTATTTCCATTTGTCTAATGAATGAAAACCTGAGTCATAATGAAGTAACTCTTCCAATGATTCCAATAAAGGGTGGAGCCCAAAGAACAACTTTACTAAAGAAAAAAAAAAGCTTAGTTATAATTACTGTGAAAATTGAAAAATCAATTTTTTAAGATATTTGAACTCTAGGGTATTTTTGCAGGAGATGGCAAGGGAAATGTAGGACTTTCAGTTTAGAGATGAGTGAGAAAATATGCCAACTTCTAGGGTAAACTTGACTTAACTGCACAAACAAATCTGAACAGAACTTCAAAAACGGTGGAGTAGAGTCTGATCATGACATGACATCCAAACACTGCTAAGACACGTATTTTAGTCTGCACAATGGCTATAACAGAAAGATCACAGACTTAGTGCCTTACACACAGCAAACATTTATTTCTCACAGTTCTGGAGCCTGAGAAGTCCAAGATCAAGGTGCTGGAAGATTCAGCATCTGGTAAGGACCCACTTCCTAGCTCATAGATGACTGTCTTTTCACTATAAACTTACCTGGCAGAAGAGTTGAGGGAGCTCTCTGGGGTCTCTTTTTTTAAGGGCATTAATCCCATTCACGAACATTCTGCCCTCATCACCTAATCACCTCCAAACACCATCACTTTAGGGAGTAGGTTTCAACTAATGAACTTGAGAGGCACATAAACAGTCTATAGCAATACTCCTGGGATCAGGACTCAGATTGAGATAGTTATGGAACCTAAACACTGTAAAGGTTACTGTACCCATCTAGTAATGTGATTATTATTTCCAAACAATAGTTCTGAAATAAATCTAATAAATTTAACAGAATTCTCATTTTGTTATGATGACTCTTTGCATCTTTCTAGGGAATACCTTATTCTTGTAAAAAAAAAAATCTATTGTTGATGCCCCTTTGTTAGATAATGCCTTCAACATATGCTTAATCAGACTACTAAATAGCCTGTTACTTTATGAACAGATGAAAAGAAACAATGAGAGGCAATGGTGCTATTACTAGTAAGTCACCTCCAAAAAAATATGGTTTCCTGGAGAGCTTTAAGTCACAGACTTTTAGCTCAGATTGAAGGCAGTTCCAGAAGATAGGTGATCTATCTTTCTTTTGGATCCCATTCTGTTCCACTGCCTTTCCTAGAGCAAGGAGATCCTCAAAATTAGGAGCAGTTGCTTGTTCCTTTACAGGACCAACCACCACATGTTTTCATAAAGACAGTACAGAAAAGAATGTGGTCTAGGAGATACCAAGGAGCAGACTTGAAAGACACTCGTTAATATAAACTCACAAAAGCTCTCAAATATATCCCCTGCCATGTGAAGGTTTTGGTTCATATAAGTTCATACTAGTGTCTTGACCTTGACATTCACCCTGACCCACATCAATATTCTTCTTCTTCAGAGGTGGAACAAGTCCAATAAGATAGTTTTGAGCTTCCTTTGAGTAAAATTTGGTTTGTGTGCTGTGTGTGTGTGTGTGTGTGTGTGTGTGTGTGTGTGTACATATAACTTTCTCAAAAGGAATGAGTTTCAAACCCAAAAAGCATTTTGAGCCATTGTCCTGTTTTTCAGCCATTCGCCCAAAAAATATAATTAGTTGCACTGGGCTAAAGAAAAAATGTTCCGTTTTACTTTAATTTAGCTGGTAAGATAGATTTCAGTAATTCTGTGTCTTATCTCTTATTCAGAATCTGTCCTAGAGGCTCAAAACAGAGTCAGGACTTCTGCATGGTGCACTTTACCAGATGCATTTTAATAAGAAAAAACTGTTTTAGAGGCTTTTCAAGATGGCAGCATAGGAAAGTCCTGAACTTACTTCCTCCCATTAACACAATAAAATCTACAGTTACATATAGAACAATTCTCTCTGAAAAAGACCTGAAAACTAGCTGAATGGCTTCTCCACAACAATGGATAAAAGGGCCACATCTAGGGGCACCTGGGTGCCTCAGTTGATTCAGCAGCAGACTCTTGATTTCTGCTCAGGTCGTGATTTCATTATTTGTGAGATCGAGCCCTGTGTTGGGCTATGTGCTGACAGCGCTGAGTCAGCTTGGGATTTTCTGTCTCCTTCTGTCTGCCCTCCCCTGCTCGCACTCTGTCTTAAAATAAAATAAATACGCTTTGAAAAAAGAATCTTAAGTAGGCTCAATGCTCAGCATGGAGCCCAATGTGGGGCTCGATCTCACAACTATGAAATTATGATCTGAGCCAAAATCAAGAGCCGGACGTTTAACCAACTGAGCCACCCAGGTGCTCCAAATACCATCTTTTTAATAAAATACTTTCTGATCTTTTCCTTGATCCCAGATGGGGTATCTTTTTTATTAACTTTAGGTAATTTATATTTTCTTTCTTTAAAAGAATCATTCATTATAAGACATTTTAGTCAAACAAAAGGTTTGAAGAATAATATAATGAACATCTGTGTACTCACCGCCTACCTCAAGATACAAAACATTATTGGATTATACTATGAATCATCCATGCAAGAACATGTAGCTCTACTTAATTTACTCCTTATTGAATAATGCCCCTTCATATGATTATATCATAATTTATTTATCTGCTCTCTGATTTATGTATAATTTCCATTTTTGGTAACTTTCTGTAATTATAAACAACAGTTTTTATGAACATATTTACACATATGTCTTTGTGAACATGAGTAATAATTATCTGACATATATTCCTAAGAGTGTATTAATGCCCAATTGTTCTCCATAATGACTTCATAAATTTACACTCTTGCTGACAGTTTCTTCTTCATAGACATTTGATACTGTCAAACATATAAATTTTTGCCAATCTGATGGGCATAAAGTGGTAATATAACCTCATAGTGTTTAATTTGTCTAATTAGCGGTGGGTTTGACATATTTTCACATATATATTTTGTCCAACCGAATTCTCTTTTCCTAAATTGACTTTTATTTTTTTCAACTAAAAAAATTTTTACTGTCTATTCTTTGAGAGAGTGAGAAAGAGAGGGAGACAGAGCATGAGTCGGGAAGGGGCAGAGAGAGAGGGAGACACAGAATCGGAAACAAGTTCCAGGCTCGAACTGTCAGCATAGAACCTAACTAAGGTGGGGCTCAAATCCATGAGCTGTGAGATCATGACCTGAGTCGAAGTCAGATGCTCAACTGACTGAGCAGCCCAGGTGCCCCCTGAATTGCCTTTTATAGATTTTTGTTCAATTTTCTCTGGTCCCGCTTTGTTTTTCTCTTATCTATTTATAGAAGTTCTTTATATATTCCAGATGCTAACATTTTATTGAGTATATGCATCTCAAAGAACTTGTTCCAGCTGTTGGATTTGGCTTTTCACTTTTAAGTTTATTTATTTATTGAGAGAGAGAAAGAGAGAGAGAGAGAGGCAGAGAGAGAGACAGAGAGACAGAGAGACAGAGACAGCAGGGAAGGGGCAGAGAGAGGAAGAGAGGGAATCCCAAGGAGGCTCCGTGCTGTCAAGTGCAGAGCCTAACACAGGGCTCGATCCCATGAACGATAAGATAATGACCTGGGCCTAAATCAAGAATTGGACACTCAACTTACCGAGTCACCCAGGCGCCATGCTTTTCACTTTTTAAATGGTTACTCTAAATGCGCCAGAAAATTTTAACATATACATACTTGACCATCTCCTCTTCATGTATTAGCTAATTTGTCTTGTCTAAGAAAGGTCTCCTCACCTTAAGATTATAACATTATTTCCTGCTTTCTTTAAAAACATTTTTTACCTTGTTTCTAATTATCCTAAATGTATTTTGTTAATATTGTTAGATTGAGAGTCATTTTTTTTTAAACTACAGGGATAGCCCGTTGTGTTGGGTTGGATTCTCCAAGAAATAAACTCTGAGATGGAGATTTGTACCCATGTAGTTTACTGAGGAGATGCAAATTTTAAAAATATAGAGTAGAAAGGAAAGAAAAATACGATACCACAGATATTTTTAAAACCATATAATAAATAAGTACATTTGAACATTTAGATTAAGTGGAGTAATATTTGGAAAATTAGAAAATGCCAAAATCATCACAAGGAGAAAATCTGACCACATCAAAACCTACTAGAGAAAATAAAATGTTTATCTAAAAGCTTTCCTCTAAAAGTCTCCTGACTCAGACTCCTTTAAAAGTAAGTTGTAAACAAAATTTTCACAGAACAGATAATGTTCTCTTCCACAATTTTTTCCAAAATGTAGAAAAATAAATGCTGTCTAATTCATCTTGAGGCTACTACAGCACTGATTACATAGCAAGGTAGAAAAATTTAAATAGAGAAAATTTCCATTTCACAGAAAAGCCATTGATCTAAAAATCCTCAATAAAGCATTAGCTAAGCAAATGCAACAGTGCGTTACCTAAGACTGCATAAGACATCCATGAACCCTGATGGAGTGAATGGTACTCACATTACAATTTCATCATGAGCAAGAAAACCAAGGGGAAAAAAATGAAACAGCACTCTTTTCAGATTTAGCAACAGACAACACAGCATATGATCCCTGAGAGAAGGTAAAAAAAAAAAAAAAATGAAGCAACCTCACAATCTTTCCTGCTTTCTTCCTGGAGGCACTTTCCAAACTCTGATGCAAGGAGGATAAATCCAAGCAGAAGACAGGATTCTTTGAATTCAGGAGAAAGATCAGAGTTTAAGGAGACGGCGACAAATGGAAAAGGTATGTATCTCTATATATCTAAGATTTTTGCTTCTCTTAATGATTGGGGAACAGGATTTAATTTATACGGTGTCCTAAATAACAAAAAAACTGAGCAAAGTATATGAAAAAGACTTTCAGAGTTTCACAGACAGAGAACTCGTGAGATCTGCAGAGAGGTCTTTTCAAGTGTTGGACTGAGTACTGATAGCACATGTGCGGGATGAACACAATGCTGGGGAAAGAAACACTGGAAAGCAAACAACTATCAGAGCTCACACAGGGCTGAGAATGCTTTTGCTTCCATAGGCAAAGTGTCTCAGTAAACATGGAAAATTAGGTAGTTTTTGTTTGTTTGTTTGTTTTTTAGTAATGGAGCTAAATTAGCCCTACAGCTACTTTGGACTGACTCAAACTAACTTGAAAGTAAGACTGTAAACATTAAACTGATTGCCACTAAACTAAGTGCATCCAGAACATTTCCCAACACTCTTTTAAAAAAAGCAGTTGTTAACAATGTAAAATTAACCATGTTTAGCATCTACAAAATGCTATCGGTCATGCAAAAAAGTAAGAAACTATGACCCACAAGAAGGAGAAACACCAATCAATGACAGAAATATTACAATTAGCAGGAAAGGATATTAAAACAGCTATTTTAATGTGCTCCATATACTCAAAAATGTAGTGAAAAGATAATAGGAGAAAAACAGAAGATATGAAAAAGATCTGATAGAATTTCTAAAGATGAAAAATACATTTTAGGTGAAATATATGTACAAATTTTGCTGGATTCATAAAATGAAATCGTATTCAACAATAAAAAAGAACGTATTACCTATATTCTCAGCATCAATGAAATTAAAAACATGCTCATAAAAAGAAGCACACACCAAAGTGAGCATACTGTATGACCTCATTGATATGAAACACTGAAAGTACAAAACGAATCTATCCTAACACAAGGCAGATTATTTATTTCCTGATTTTAGAGATTGGGGTAAAATGACTGCAAAGGTATAAATACAATTTTTTTTTTTTTTTTTTTTGGTGATGGAAATGACGCATGTCTTGACTGGGATGGTAGTTTCAAGGCTACATGCATTTGCCAGAACTCACTGCACTGTACTTAAAGTGGATTTACTCTGTGGTGTACAATTTTTAAAAAATGTCTGTTTATTTTGAGAAAGAAAGAGAGCATGTGCAAATGAGCAGGGGAGGGGCAGAGAGGAGAAGGAGAGAGAATCCCAAGCAGGCTGTCCACGCAGAGCCTGACGTGGAGCTCTATCCCACCAACTATGAGATTGTGCCCTGAGCCGAGATCAAGAGTGGGATGCTTAACCGACTGAGCCACCCAGGCTCCCCCCATGGTATATAATTTTTACATCAAAAAAGTTGATGAACTGCCTTTATTTACAAATAATATGTTTATCAATATTAAAAAAAAAAAAAAACCTCTGCATACAATCAATGATCCAATTATTCTAGAGAGTTCAGCAAATTTGCTGCATAAGCAAATTAATACTGTTCCTCTGTAGCAAGGGGTTGACAAACTATTGCCTGCTGGACAAATCTGGCCATCACCTGTTTTGTAATTAAACTTTTGTTGGAACATAACCATGCCCATTTGTTTATATACTGTCTAGGGTTTCTTTCTTGGTACTACGTCAGAGTTGAATGCTAGAATGGGAATTGGCCGACAAAGCCTAAATTATTTAGTTTCTGGTATTTTACAAAAAAAGTTTGCTAACCCCCACTCTGAAGCAACAATAATTAAATAGAAAATATGATACAAAAATAAGATGCAATTTACAAAAGTAACAAAAATTGTTATATATGTATAAATTAGCCTAACTAAGAGTGAACACTGCCTTTATGAAGATAATTAATGCTTTTATTAAAGACTTAAAAGCAGATCTATCTAAATGGGAAAATATTCTGTATTTACGGATGGGGCAACTTATCATTATAAGATACAAATTTCCCTTACATTAATCTGTAAACTCAAGGCAACCCCAAGAAAAACTACAGATGGATCTTTTAGGAACTCAGCAAACTCCTTTTAATCTTTACATGGGAGAATAAAGATCCATAAAAAGAAGAGTGAAGAGAGATAGTTTCCCTTCCAGATATTTAGATAAACCTCAAAACGATTTAGTGAAAATGATATGGTGTTCACGAAGAAATGAATATTCCAAAGGAACAGACCTTGGAGATCTATTTATATATGGAAAAAATGATAAATACAGCACCACAAATGCATGTATGTAGTATTTAGAAAAGTGTGTTTGGAAACTTCATACTACTTGTTAAGAAATAAATAAACCCAGATCACTAACTTACACTGTATAGAAGAGTACGATTCTGATATAATATGTATCTAAATGTAAAAGGTAAACTATAAAACTACTGGAAGAAAAGGAGGAAAATTACCTTGTTACTTGGAGCATGGTGAGTTAAGTCTTCAACAAAATTCCCAAAAGTAAAACTCATGGTACAAAAAATGGAACGGATGTTGTTATATGTAGTTAACTACTGTTACCGAGTGAAGGACGCTGTAGCATACAGTACATGGTACATACTGTACAAATTATATAATATATAATATATTATACTCATACATAATATATAATAATACATATATGAAAGGAATTCCTGAAATCACACAAAAAATGACAAAACAATCAATTCAAAAGTACAAAGGTTTTATATTTATAATTCATAGAAAGGTAAGGCCAAACTGATCACAAGTATCTTAAAACTCATTAGTAATAGGATAAACACAACAAAAATGAAATAATAATTTGTATTTATGAGATAAGCAAAAAATTATGAATAAAGCAACATCTGTAGGGAATATGAGAAAATGGGGACACCGGCACCACTGGTAAAACCACAGCTATTTTAAACAACAATCTGCAGCACGTGTCCTCAAAGTTAGAGGTAATCTGTACTGGGTGTAGGTACATCCTCAGTATACCTTCATTATGTGGACATCTTGATTATGGAGTTTATGTTTAGCCCCACCCACTCTGAGCACATCCTTAATGAGTCTGTCTTCATCTTTCGTGAGAATGTGCATACCCCTGTAACCTCGCCACGTATGTAAACATGGTTTGAGCACGGATTCATCATAATGCCATGTGTTCATCTTTGCTGAGTATGTGTGCATGCTCTACGAGTGGGACTCAGGAAACCCACTCCTGTAACATAGCCTAGAGAAATTTTTTCACAGGCTCAGAAGGGGACATATGAGAATCTTCATCATCTAGCATAGCAGAGAGTTGGAGGTGCTCTACTTGGGGAACAGTTAAGTAAATGTGGAAGATGCACACTTTAGAACACAGCGCTGCAGTGGAGAGCACAAACGAATGGTATCAGAGATAAATGGATACATATAAAAATTGTATTGAAGGACTAAATTACGAAAAAGTATTATTTATGTAAGTGCAAAACAGAAAACACTATATTTTAAAAGGATACATATACAAAGATATAACTAAATACATTAAAATAAGTACTTAGTGGGGTACAGGAAGATGAATGGGAATCAGGATCTAGGATGAAGAAGGAGGGAAATGATAAAATAATGCACAATAATGCACAATGGCTTATGCATATATATGCAAGTGCTGTGCATATGCAGTAAGGTGAATGCACCCACTAAGTTTATGAAGTGTTACAGCCCTGATGATGAGGAATACAACTAAGTCAACTTTTTGTAATTTACCTAAAGAGAACATTGAAATCAAAGATGAACGAGAGAACTGAATTTATAAAGCATGGACATTCACAAGTAGCATATATTCAGCATATCTGAAAATATATTATAAAGCTTTCTGAAGGTATTTCAGCACATCTTTACCCAAAATTCAATGAGATAATTCAGTCTATCCTGACTAAATACTTTATTTTGTTTGTATTTAGTTAGAATGATCTCATCATAATTTCTAATCCAATTTAAATATATTTTTTCCAAATTGCAGTAAATATACTTTGCAAAGTCATTGTTCCTAGATGGAATTAAATTACTTACCTTGGTAATGGAGAGTTACCAGAAGGATGTAAATGAGTTGTTAACATGGCACTTCATTGCCACAATAATTTAGAGCCACTAGCTAGCTTGATGTGTCTGCAATAAATGTTTTATTATTTAGGAAAAATACACTATACAAGTTGCAATGTGCCATGCTCATTCATGCTGTAAATCAACAAAGATCAGCAGACTGAATAGAAAAATGAAAAGCTTATTTAGAAACTGACATAAGCTTTCAGATGAGCAGGGATGGTTGAAGTTAACTGCATTCATTTTTCTTTGCTTGTCATAGTTGCCACTTGAATTTCACTGCTAAAGATAGAAGATAGTTTTGCTTTATGAAATTATATCCACAGAAACAGTGTTTGCATTTATATAGATATAGTCATAATAAAGTGGAATATAAAGAAGCCACACTAAAGTAGTAGTAGCCCCAAATTTATGAAGTGTGGGATGGAATTTGTTACCCCACACCTCTACACTCAGTCAAATCGTTCTATGAAGATCAAGGCTCATGTTAGAAACCATGGTATGACTTTATGCCCCGGGACTATATTGTAATTGCCAGACAATAGAGTATAAAACACCATACGTTTAGCATTGTAAAGCACCTGGCAATTTTTTCCTTATTTGCTTTGTCCTTATTTTGACAAGCTCAAAACCCCAGAAAAATCATCGCTCTGCTTGCAAACCACATAGTGCCAGCCACGGTGTGAAGAGACAGGCATCAATTTCTGAAGCCTGGTCCTCACCCTGATAACTCCTCCACCTTCACTGAAGGAACCTAGAAATTGCCACAGCTAACCACAGATGATGTTCTCAGTATTGAAACCGTGAAGAGCCAACTCCTAACTGTTACCTCCCTTTCTGCCATGAGAAGACAGTGTCCCAGACTACCAAATGCCACATTCTTTTGTGTGGAAGAGCCACAGATAAAGGACATCCACCTGTCTTAGAGTTACCTTCATAATATCATTAGTCATTAGTTAAGTCCATCTTTCTCACATGTTACTTTACAACACAATAGTGACCCTTCTCTCTGTAAAATTTGTCAGGGGATTGGTAACCTGCTAGCTACCATTTTAAAATTAACTCCTTTTGGAGGTAGACTTGCCACAGATTTTGGGAACTAAAGCCTAAGTTGAAAAAAAAAAAGTTCTCGTATTAATTTATTTATGATGGTGAAAAGAAATCAGAATCCTAGAAAGAGATCATTTAAGTAATAAGGGAAACATAGCTAGATGAAAAAGACCTATCAGCAGTAGAGAGCTGTGTGAGTTCACATGAGGGTCGTCTTGTGGCAACCCAGGGAAAGGCTGCAGAGGACACGCAAGGCATGAGAGGCTATCAAGGACATTCTAGTGATAAGAGAATGCAGAAGCAGACTGAAGCTATATTTCTGGGGGCAGACAGGGTATAATTTACAAATGGTAAAATGCACAGGTCTTAAAAGTATATACACTAGTCCCTACTTATCTGCAGGAGATGTATTCCAGGACCCCTGGTGGTGCCTGAAACTGTGGACAGTACCAAACACTATTTATACTGTGTTTTCTTCTATACGTATATACCTAAAATAAAGCTTAATTTATAAATTATGCACAGTAAGAAATCAATAAGAACTAATAATGAAATAGAACAATTTTACCAATATACTGTAAAATGTTATGTATAGATGGTCCCTCACTCAAAACATCTTGTACTAGGGGCGCCTGGGTGGCGCAGTCGGTTAAGCGTCCGACTTCAGCCAGGTCACGATCTCGCGTTCCGTGAGTTCGAGCCCCGCGTCGGGCTCTGGGCTGATGGCTCAGAGCCTGGAGCCTGTTTCCGATTCTGTGTCTCCCTCGCTCTCTGCCCCTCCCCCGTTCATGCTCTGTCTCTCTCTGTCCCAAATAAATAAACGTTGAAAAAAAAAAAAAAATTTAAAAAAAAAAAAAAAAAAACATCTTGTACTATATTCACCCTTCTCCTTGTGATGATGTGAGATGATAAAATGCCTATGCGATGAAGATAAAGTGAGGTGAAGGATGTTAGGCTGCTATGGGCTTCTTTCAGATAATTCATTAGAGGAGACCGTAGTTGACTGAGGTTAACTGAAACTGCAGAAAGCCAAACTGAAGATAAAGGGGGGACTACTGTAGTTCCATAAATGTAGGCAAATGTACACATCCATCTAACTCATAGCCCTAACAAAAGCTAGAACATGTCCATTACTCTAGGAAGTTCCCTGTACCTCTTTCCCAATAAAATCACCCTTTACCATAGGCAACCAATATTTTACTTTTTATCACCCAAGATAACTTTTACATGTTTCTGAACTTTATATCAACAGAAACATAGACTATGCACGCTCATGTCTGACTTCTTTCATTCAAGTTAGTATTTTTAAGGTTCACCTCTGCTATTGGCAGTACAACTAATCCATTCCTTTATATTCTGGAGAAGTATTGTATTGTGTATAGACATCACAATTTGTTTACTCTTTTCTCCAAAAATTAATGAATACTGGAGTTGATTCCATTTTTTGGCTGGTATGAATAAAGTTTCTAAAAGCATTCTTACACAATTGTTTAGGTGGGCATATGTTTTTATTTCTTTTGAGTAAATACTTAAGAGTGGAATTGATGGACATGTATATGTTTAACTGCCCAACTATGTTCCTAAATGTCCCCACCAGCAATGTATGAGAGTTCTGGTTGCTTCACACCCTCACCAACACTTGGTATTGTCAGTTACAAATACAGATTTTAACTTAAAACCAATGGAGACAGAAGAAATTCAACATTTTAAATTATGCACAAATATTCACATCATACTGGTAGGACTCAAATCACTATTCTAAGCTATAAATATCAAGGTATGCTCTACAAAATTAGTATTCATAATACAGTGAAATGAATTTCATTGGCATTCATCCTTACCTTCCTTTGATAAGTCAGTGTATATATTCCCATTACTTCAATGAAATATCATGAATTGATATTAACTTGCTAAGATGAATACCAACATCTTTAAGATGCTGAACTATAAGCGTATTTAGAATCAGTATAGAGCCTGGAAAAAAAAAACCTATCTTTGTCTAATATTTGTTGCACTCTATGTGTTAGATCTTGCAAGAACTCTGGAGAGAAAAGAAACTCTTCCATGTGGAATAATCGTGAAAAAATTTATCCGTCCTGGATTCTAGTTTTCCTTTTTGAAACTAGAAATGATGTTAAAGAGAGGATGAGGGAGAGAGAGAGAGAAAGATGGAGAGGGAGAAAAGAAGGGGGAGGGGGAGAGATTAATCTGGGATTCCTGGCACTCTAGGGAGTCTATATAGGGCAACATAAAGTCTGTGATCATTCTAAAATATTATGCACAGCGGCTGGGTGGCTCAGTCAGTTAAGTGACAGACTTTAGCTCAGGTCAAGATCTCACAGTTCATGGGTTCAAGCTCCGCACTGGGATCTCTGCTGACAACTCAGAGCCTGGAGTCTGCTTTGGATTCTGTGTCTCCCTCTTTCTCTGCCCCTCCCCCAGTTGTGCTCTGTCTCTCAAAAATAAATAAATGTTAAAAAAATTTTTTTAAATATATTATGCAATATTTAGGGTGTATGGTGCATCAGAATCTATAGGGCAGGGAGAAGAATGTGTGCTCAAAAAAAGTTCATGAGCCAATGACTTTAAATCACTTTCTTCCATCTTGGTACTTTCTAGATGATTCTGCTAAGAGAGGCTCTGCCTGTCCTCTGCAATTAACTTCTTTAGCTGAGGGAGACTAGTTGCTGTGAGACTATGCTACTAGAAACAGCTCTTGAGTATATAACCAGCAGGCATTACTTTAGTACTTCGTGTGATTTTGGTAAAAAATTTTTGAAAATCATTCCTTATGAACACAGTAGACTTAACTCTGGCAGTCCAAAGTGGATGAAGCTGTTGATACTCATTAGAAAGAAGAAAAAGTATTGTGTTTTATTTGCACTTAGATAACAAAAGACAGTCTTCCTGCCACAACTATTTTGTGAAAATAAAGTTGAATGCCTAAACACATCAGAGAACACTTTCAGGTAAGGTTTATGAACCATGACTAACCTTGTCTCTGTGCATTTTAGCACATCTTCCCAAGATGACCCAATGTGCATGCTGCCCCAGTTTAATCTGAAATTAACCTTCATGATGCCATTTCCTGTGTGGCACCTGCCTTTGAGTGGTGTCGTTGTCACACAGTGATTTGGTTCACTAGTTCATGGTGTTCATTTGGACAAGTTACCACTAATGTGTCTATGCTTCAGTATCCTCGACTGTGAAGGAGAAATGACCCTGTTAACAGTATGCTTCCCTGAGGTGCTGTGATGGACAGCCAATACAATTATTGTGGAACATTTTACCTGATGCAAAAAAAGGAGTTTTTATGGGAAAGTTATACGACCTTCTCCCTAGCATTACATAATGGTTCAGAGAGCCTGGTTATTGCTTTATTAAAACATTTATTTAGAAAATGCCTTGACAACCTTAAACAACCAGTGTTTTATAGTATAAAATATTAAGACTATTACTTTTTCTGCCATCAATTATTATTGTTTTTATTACCTCTGGAAAAATGTGAAAAAAGACCCACAACTGTGGACAGAGTAGGATGTTCAAAAGTATAATGAACCAGATGAGCCATAATATAATACATTATTACAGCCCTCCTATTAGCTCAACCATCCTGAAATCTCCACAGGTGCTTAAGATAGATGTGGGAATAATATCTAAGAATCTCCTTAACCACCCAAGAATAAAAGACAATTAAGTGAAAGCTATGAATTTGATTTCAGCCTAAGATACATTAGATACCTGGATTAGAGTCCGATACCCTACTGAAAGAGTAATGTGATGCTACTGTCCAAAGTGTAATGAATTTGATTAATTAAAAAACAACTAAAATTGAAACTTCAATTAACTAGACTTCTCCAACCCCCTTTTAGGGAAGAAGTGCATTAAAAAAGTAATATCTATAATTTTGGGGAAAGTTAAATAAATAAAAGTTCTAGAGGTCCTAGAAAGAAAGTCACATGATGATGGTGGTGGTGGTGGTGATAGATTGATGATAAACTGAATTCTGGGGCATTTACCTTCTTTAGACACTGTGTTAGATGCTTTATAGACCTGATCTCTAATTCTTATTAGAACACTTTTATAGTATAATGCTGACTCTACAGGTGAGAATACTGAGAATCAAAGGGATTAAACCTTATACATGGTCATTGTTAAGTCACCAAGTCAGGATTCAAAGCCAATTCTGTCAGCCCCATAGTTTATGGGCCTTTCCACAACAGCAACAGCATGCCTCATTGGAATTCCAGTTCTTAGGAAGTTGACATAAATAAATTACAAAAGTAATAACTTCTCTACTCAGATAAACAGAATCAATGATTTTTTGTAATTGTTCTTTTTGGTAGGATACTTCAGAAATTTTAAAAATATGCCCCAATGACATTATAAGAGACGGCTATAATAGGCAATATTATCCAAACATGACTAACTATGGAACACTTATGTAGAGAAAAGAGAGGGGAGAGATGTTGCAGGATAAGCATTCTATGGAACCCAACTGAGAAATATTTCACTACTTCCATCTCTACCTGCATCTGCAAATTCATGCTCAAAGTGATGAACTGGAGCAGTAGAAGATTCAGTATTAATAAAAATAAAATTTAAATACACTCACTGTGTTGTATTTGGTAAAGAAGGAAAGGCTCTTACGTGTCTAAGGAAGATTTTTTCTAAAACTAAACCAAATGCTTTTCTAGCTAACCAGAAAATACAGTTAACTAGAATGCATCACGCCTTGATTATGCTGACAAGTTAGGTTGCTCTGAGCAAACTTGATAGCCCCACTGTATTAAGAATTATTCTGTTTGGAGCCTTTGGGTGGCTTAGTTGGTTAAGTGTGTGACTCTTGATTTTTGGCTCAGGTCATGATCTCATGGCCTGTGAGCTGCCAGCACAGAGCCTGCTTGAGATTCTCTCTCTCTTTCTCTCTCGGGCCCTCCCCTGCTCTCTCACTCTCACCCAAAATAAATAAATAAAATTAGAAAAAAGAATTATTTTGTTTTATCTTCACAAGATATCTGAGACAGCGGCAGCTACTGTTGATCAGATAACTCAGTAGCTATTCCCAATTCTGTTTGGCCTCGCCCCTTTCACCCACAGAGTGGGAAAGAATTCTGCTTTTCCTGTTCACTTTCCTAGTCTTCATTGAGACTAAAGATGCCTACAGAGTACACACTGGGCATTGAAGCATAACTGCAAAGCTTGAAAATGAATTCTGTGGAGGACTGAAAATACATAAACAGTAGCCTAAAGAATGTTCTGTTTTAGACATATGGTCAGCTTTTTAAAATAAAATTTAGTAGGGGGTGCCTGGTGGCCCAGTTGGGTAAGTGTCTGACTCTCGGACTCTTGATTTTGGCTCAGGTCACCATCTTGCAGTTCCCGAGATCAAGGCCAGAATCAGACCCTGTGCTAGCAGTAGAGCATGCTTGGGATTCTCCCTCCCTCTCTTGCTGTCCCTCCCCTGCTGGCATGTGTGCACACTCTCTCTCTCAAAATAAATAAACTTAAAAAATAAAATGTATTAGGATATGATTAATGTACAATATGTTTCATCAATTTAGGTGCACAACTGGATGAATGTTTAAAAAATGTACATACTCATATGACCACTGCCACACGTAAGGTAGAACATATGCACCTTTCCCTTAAGCAGAAAAACCTCTTTCCTCATCTTTTGCCATTGCCAAACACTGATCTGCAATCCTTCATTGTACTTTTGCCTTTTCTAGAATTTCATAACAATGGAATCATAGAGTATATAGTCTTTGGTCTAGGTTCTTACCCTTAACATAATGTTTTTGAGATTCACCCATATTTTATTGTGTACTCATAGTTCTTTTCTTTCTTTCTTTATGTGGATATACCACAATTAATTCATCCATTCACCAGTTGATGGACACTGGATTGTTTGGCTATTAAGAATAAAACTGCTGGAGTGCCTGGGTGTCTCAGTTGGTTGAGCATCCAACTTCAGCTCAGGTCATGATCTCACAGCTCGTGAGTTCGAGCCCTGCATCGGGCTCTGTGCTGAGCTTAGAGCCTGGAGCCTGTTTTGGATTCTCTCTCTCTTTCTCTCTCTCTCTCTCTCTCTCTCTCTCTCTCTCTGCCCCTCCCCTTCTCACCTCTGTCTCTATCTCTCTCAAAAATAAACAGAAAAAAAAGAAAAAGAAAAAAAAGAATAAAACTGCTGTGACCATTCAAGCATGCATCTTTGTGTGAATGTGTGTTTTTACTTATTTTCAGTGAAATATCTAGGAACTGGATTATTTGGGATCATTTTGACACTTTAAACAATACTTTCAAACCCATATCATGCTGAAGACTCTACCCAGTGCCCTCATGTTCACAAAGTCTCTCTCTTCTGGCTGGTAGGGCTACAAACTATTTCCAGTTTTCAGTGAACTCTAGATATATCATGAAGTACTACTTTCTGGTATTGTTTTTTCTCAGCCTTATGGAAGTTTCCTCCTACTGCACAGATCCTTACAGCTAAAGGTTGAAGGGGACTTCTATGTGGTTCTCTAGAGCAAACCTCTATGTATGGCTCCCTCCTTGCTCATATTCTGGCCTGCCAATCTAACTGACTCTGTGTTTATGAACTCTGTATTCTGAACTCACTGAAATTGCCAGGTTCTGTGTGAGTCCCCTCACTCTGTGCTGTGGCCTTCAAACTGCTTCTGGGCAGTAAATTGGTTCAGTTATGGGGCCCATTTTGTTTACTTTCTCTCAGGATCACAGCCCTGTGTTTCCTGTTGTCTGATGCCTTGCTGGTTATGATGAGAGGATAATTCCCTTGATAGTTAAGCCTTCATTGCAGAAGTGTAAGTTCACGTGTCAGTTTTTAATTAACTACAATGATGGGGTAGAGAGATGACTTGGATAATAAAAATGTTTATGAAATATATGCAAGAAATAGGCAACAGCATTGTATTCACTTCTTAATAATAATGTGGAATGATGAGTGATATGTAGGGAGAAGTGCTTCAAAAGCGTTCTGGGTAAGAGTGAAATCAAAGTGTCATAATTAATTTAAAAATTGATGATTTATAAACTTAATAGGAGTCTATAATATGTATAACAATAGCACCATATATTTTATATTTTATAGAGGATATGTGATCCTCTTCACAATGTAGCCTCATCACAATCTTGATCTCCATTTTGCAGATGTGGAGAGTGAGATTCAATGATAGGTACTGACCCAGGATCACAAGACAGCAGATAGAGGAAACAGTTTACTTAATCCATTAATTCAAGCATCTAGTCTGTGCCAGACATTAGGTTGAGTTGACTATGTAAAGTTTCATAAAATAATTTCTACCCTCAAGAAATCAATATCTTGCAAAGAAACGTTCAAAACAACACAGGATGCTAGTTGGTTCCTAGAGGACAGATATCTAACACAGACCTAGAGAAGAGGTTAAGAGGAAGTAGCATCTACATAATTTAAGGAAACGAGGAGACTCAGATTTTAAAAAGAGGAAAGAGAAAAAGCACTCCAACCTAAAAATATCCCATGTCATGGTTCCTCTTTAGCCCTTTCCAATGGAGCTTCAAAGTTGTTTCTCACCTTTTTTCCTTACTATAGAGAATGAGAAATTCTCCTTGTTCTAATGACCTCCAATACTGGACTAATAATAAAAGAATTTGGTTCTTTATCCCTTCCCCCCCTGTTTTTTTAAAAAAAGAATAGTTTTCATTTTACTTGCATTTTAATACTTAAATGATGGTATGTCATTATACTTTGCTGTTAATTCTTCTTTCCTAGAAATAATGTTATGCTTTTTTTCCAAGTCCCTGTCCATGTTTAGCAATCTTTATGATCCAATTTCATAAACATTCTTGAGTTCTCTTTTGATACTAGATATTGTGCTAAGTGCTTCAGGGGATACAAATATGATTAAAATACATTTCCTCTCCATAAAGTAGTAATAATCCAGAAGGTGACTTAAATAAGTACATGACTGGTTATACTGACGGTGAGTCTGTCAAGAAAAACACCATGGTTAAAGGGAGTTCAAAGGAAGGAGGTATTAAAATTCTTCAGGAATGATCTGAAAAATATTTACAGAGGGAAGAGGCTTCATTGAGCTTTGAAGAATGGGCAATCTTGACAGGGAGAAAGAGGGGGAGAACATTCCAACTATGACAAAGTATGTATATGGGGCACAGATTATGGACTGAATGTGTCCTCCCTAAATTCATATGTTGAAGTCCTAAGCCCCAGTGTGATGATACTTGGAGGTGGGGCCTTGGGTAATTAGGTTTAGGTGAGTTCATGAGGATCAGGACCCCATGATGAGACAAGGGTCCTTATAAGAAGAGTAAAAGAGCAAAATGGTAGAGATAAGACCAGAACCTTGAAACCCGGATGAAGGACTTAGTATGCATTTTTGTAGACAGCAGAGAAACACAGAAGATTTTCAAGAAGTGATGTGAAGAGAGTGGATCTCAGGAAGGTAACCTGGCTATAGGATGAATGATATATTGGAATTGGGAAACATATTTAGAATATGATGAGAGGTGCAAGGCCAAGTAAGTTAATATAACGTCCTAAATGAAAAATAAAAAAAGATACTGTATAAGGATTGTTGGTGTAAGGATGAGAAGGAGGGCCAGGTTAGCTATGAAAGGCGTTTCCAACCAAATGGATGTTTGACAACCAAACAGATAATTACAGATTATAATGCATAAAGAGAAAGAAGAAAAGAACAGAACTGAGATAGTTGTACTGAATGAATGATGATTCCATTTACAGGTATAAGGAAGTCTAGAGAAACTGGGCATTTAGGGGCATAAAGAGTTGGTAGGGCATTCAGGTCAAGACGTATAACAAGCAGTTGGAAATGTGGCATTGGAACTTTGGAGAAACACTGGGCCTTGTGAAGAAAACATATGAAGTTCTTAGAGGTGAGGACTGAGAGAAATGGAAAGATCTAAAAAGTACCGAATGACTGTTTCATTGACAATGTCTAACATTTTAGAATTTCTCAGCTTTATGTAATATAAAGCAAACATCTTTTTTTACTAGTGACAAAAAATATAAATGTAAACTTGCAGTCGTTTATTTTAACTGATTGTTACCTTTCTACATTAAAACTTTTATTTGATATTAGCCTAATGGGAAAAGTTAAAAAGGCTTTGATTCAGTCTTTATGAAGTTGTAAAGGTTTTGAGCCTCATAAGCCCTACTTTTCATCTGTCAAATGGAGTGCTATACCCAGCATTTTTAGGATGATTAAATGAGATAATGGTTGTAAACAACTTAGCACATCGCCTGTGGCATGGCAAGGGTTAGATAATTATAGTATTATTGGCAGTTGCATAGTAGTGTGTACTGTAAGATGGTAAATACATATCCTTGATTCCCTGAGACTGGAACATAAGAAAATGTCTTAAGTTTACTAGAATGCTCTTAGATAAGGGAGATATGAAAAACCAATCCAAACACCACAAAATGACACACTCAACAACAAGGAATCAACCAACCAACTCAACTCAACCAACAAGAAATCTTAGTTGAAAGTAATAAGTTATTAACAAAATATACTGCATAATTTTCTTTCTAAATGTTTTTAAGGAATAGCACTGATAAGCAGCTGCTTTTATTATGTGTTATTCTTCCCAGGGTTTCTATAAGTTTCATTTTTGTGAGTATTATAATGACCTGCTGACTGAGAGGAATGAGATGATTTGGAACCTTTGGGTGATTATCCTGCAAATGAAGGTTAAATGTTTTGCTACAATATCCCATCCAACTGGAGATATAAACCATTTGGAGAAATGATTTTAAAATTAAAGAGTGACTCTTTCATAACTGTTTTGTCTTTAATTGTGTGCTATTTATGAGACACTGCATATCTTGAGTAGGAAAGTACGTGTAAATGTATTTAAGAAGGTAGATAGGTATGTACGTGTGTGCTGGTGTTGGTGTGTATATGGGTGTAAATGGGAAATTAAGTCTCAACTCACATACCCAAAGCAATGTAAATGGCATTTTTCTGGAAGAAAATATCTTACCATACATTGTACTCTTGAGTGCTGCTATTGTTGTCACAGAAAATTACTGAACAAATATTAGTGCCGTCTATGCTTGGGAGAATAAACATCAAATGTTCCCCAAAGTATCTTCCAATTATCAATCAGTATATTTAAAACGAGGACATCATGTTTTACACACACACAAACACACACACGCAAACACACACACACACAAATACACAGTTCTGGTCAGAGGTCAAAAAAATGACATATGTAACAACCAAAAGACAGGCTGCCTTCAAAAAATGATTCATGACATTGGAGAATGTATAATTGATGTGTGTGGTTGTCTGGATGGTAAAATAACAATGCCATCCATTAGAGATGAGAGCTCTAACAACTCAGGCAGGGAGGCAGTACGTATTTTATAGGTCATCTGGGTTCCATTTGGATCTACAGGTTGCTATTCCTTCTCCATACTTGAAAGCATTTAATGGATTATTATAAAAAGAAAAAGATGGTATGCAATAATGGTTTAAATTGAAGCTCTGTGTGTATATCACCACTGTGTGACTCCTAAATGAGAGCTTCATTTTTAAAATTCTCATATGGCATGCTTGAAAGTTTGCCAGCGCATGAAGGAATCAAAACAATGAATTCAGCAGCAGGAAAGAAGGACATAGAATGCTGGGGAGAAGTGGGGTTTCTTTCTTCCTTCCTTTCTTTCTTTTGGCATCCATGACTATTAAGAGTGAAAGTTCATTCGAAAAGGAAACTGCAGATATTTCTGAACTTCAAATGAGGAGTAATTGGGCAGTGTTTTTAGAAAACACACTGATTCAGAAAATGGGGTATAAGGACAAAGCTTAAAACCACCACAAAACAAGCTGGGGAAAAAAGATCTTGATAGTAATTGCGGGTGAAAATCAAATCAAACAGCAACTCATCTGGAAAATACCTCCTCCTTTCTGAAATTGAGATAAGCTGCAGGGTGGAGACTCTTTTCTGCATTGTTAGCCATGGGTATAAAAGTTTATTTCTGCTTTTAATGACTAGTATTTTAGAAATGTAATGGAAGATAATTTTACTGGATTTCCCTGAGGAAAAGCCTTAGCCCAATTATACAGGCAGTCCCAGCCATTCTAGTATAATGCACACAATATACATGCATAGAAACGAGTATTTCCAGTTAAAATAAAATGCAGTGGAATCTGAAGAATCAAAAGCAATGAAAGCACAGAAGGTGGATCAGGAATGATGAAGTATTATTAATATACTCTTAGCTTATGATGATGTATGTTCTAAAATGAGGCTCTCCAGGTTAGTCCAAAGGGATTGACTTTTCTAAGAACAAACTTACCTCTCTGTGGTTTGGAAGTGGGGGCGGGGGGCAGTGAAGGAAGGAGATTGTAGCACAAGTAGCTATTTCCTTAGTTCCCATGTTAACCAGGCTCCATGCAAAATATCTTCTGCTTAATTATGGTGTTGGCACATTTTGCATTTAGCAATTATAGATTGGTAATTCAGTGCTTAACACCAAAACAATGAAGGCCAGTTCTCAGTCTTCTAGGTAAGTGTATGCCTTTCATAGGTACAGTTAATGGCTCTTAGATGATTTTTGGTGGAAGAGCTTGTTATCTTTCCCTCGAGTGTGATATTCATGAATGATATTTACTTTAAAAAGAATTTGATAATCTCACCGAGATAACAAAGATGAATGAAACAAGATTCCTTTCTTATCCTCAAGTTGTTCAGAACCTATGGAAGACTGACATGCTAAGTATACTATTACAGGATAAGTGATCTTATGTCTAAGATGTTGTAGGGCATAAAAGAGTGGCTCAGTCACTGTGCCAGGGTCTTCTACAAAGGATGTGGAGTTCTGGGAGCTGAGTCTTGAAGGATGAGTAGAGATTCACCAAGTGAAGAAGTAGGGACAGGACATTCCAGAGGGAGAAGGCTCAGAGCACTCAAACATACCCAGTGCGAGAAAGCATGGGGTACACATGGAAGAGCAAGAAGTTCAGAGGACCTGGAATATGGGGGGCCTGAAGACCGCTTTCAGGAGTGAGGCCAAAGCAAGGGGTTGGAGAAGCACGAGGAGCTCAGGTGCTGAAGAGCTATGTGTCTTGCTGAAACATCTGTTGGTAATGTAGACACTGGGGAGGGGTTCTAAGCAAATGATCCCATTTTTGTTTTATAAAAGTAATCTTTTATAGAGGTTAGCTATTGGAGGACAGCTGAAAGAAGAAAAGGGTGAGGAATAGAGCAGGAGAGAAGAGGGAATGTATTGAAAAAGATTAACTGAATATTGGTGAAGAAGAGAACAGAGTATCACACAGTTCAGAGGTTCTTAGTTTTTGTTTTGCAGATTTCCCTATGAGGTTCTGTTTGAAAAGGGTGGGTCAGCTCTAACTGGTAATTCTTAGCATGGTAATATTGTATGGAAATGCAAAAGACAGCTCAGGAAAGGACCTTGTTGGGACTCCTGGGTGGCTCAGTCCATTAAGCGTCCGAATTCGAATTCAGCTCAGGTCATGATCTCAAGGCTCCTGAGTTTGAGCCTCAGGCTCAAATGTTGGGTTTTGTGCTAACAGCTCACAGCTCAGATCCTGGAGCCTGCTTCGGATTCTATGACTCCCTCTCTCTCTGCCACTCCCCTGCTTGTGCTCTGTCTCTCTCTCTCAAAACTAAATTTAAAAAAATTTTTTAAAGTTAAAAAATAAACATTTAAAAAAGAAAAAAAGAAATAGCATGTCTATTAAAGGACGCTGTCTAATTTCTTCATTGGAAGCTCTATTGAAAGTAGGTATAAATTCACAACCCCTTATTTGGAACATGTGGGACCAGAAGAGTCCAGGATTTACTGGGTTTTTTTCCCATGTTATGTTATATTATGTAATACTTGTGCTATGTTACGTAATTTGCCAGCAGGTTCTGAGGTAGCATCTATTATCAAATGTATTAATATCTCTGTGGAGAAACATATGAATATTCATGGTAAGCGGTATAAACAAAAACTACACAGAGCCTCCTAACAATTAGGATCAGGCTTTAGGGGTGAAATTTGAGCCAAACTTATTTAAAATCTTAGTTTTTAGAACTTTGCAAGATTCAGGAATTACAGAAGAAGAATTGTGGACTCTATTTCACTCACCTATCTGGTTGACCTGACAATTTTCCACTGGTGGAACAGAAAGGTGTCAAAATCAGTTTAATTTCTGGAAACTCCTTTCAACTAGAAATGTTGATGGGAGTATTAGAACTAAGTATCTGTCTAGAAGGTCTCATCTGCCAAAATATACTGAAACCTGGATGTTAAATCTTTGCCTATATTCTTACCCAAGAAATTATAACTACCTGCATCTACAGACATTTGCTCTGTACCCAAATTTTCTGAAACATTCTGGATCAGAGGAATAATATGGTGAATTCATCCAAGCCTCTGGATGAAACTGTCATAAAAGTTAAAGCAAAATCAATGACATATACAGGAAACAATTCAATGGAAAGAAAAGAGCCGTGAGTATTGAAGAGATACAAATAACATTAATAAATAACTAAAGGTAGGAATATTGGTATGAAATAAATTGATGAGTCAAATAAAAATAAATCAAGGATCCTATTAACTGTCTAATTTAATTTGGCATTTAACACAGTCGAGTGAGTGTATATGTGTGCATGTGTGCTTGTGTGCGCACGCTCACACAACTTTCCCAATTGTTACACATGAGAGTTGCTAGTTCTTAAATTAACTCAGTGCTCTTGAACTTCAGATTCCAAAGGGAATAACAAACGATATTCAGCATGAACCCAAGCTTCCTTGAAATACAATGTACTCTGACTGGTCACACTCATTCTTTTCATGTACATGTAGACTTTGAGTCTACTTCTTTCAGGTTTCCTTTGAAATGAATGGGTGTACTGGGAACAAGACAGGCACCTACTAGATTATTCCATAAGATGGCATCCAATTGTCTCATTTTTTATTAGTCTGGCCTTAAAGAAAAACATTTCTACAGAGGATTCTCTTCAGATCTGATACCAGTGGAATGT
Source organism: Puma concolor (assembly GCF_028749965.1). Lineage (NCBI taxonomy): Eukaryota > Metazoa > Chordata > Mammalia > Carnivora > Felidae > Puma > Puma concolor. The sequence goes on from NC_141674.1 coordinate 81,960,900, forward strand.
ACTTTAACATAAATCTCTAAGACTTAGGGTTCCCCCACCACTATGATGCATTTGAAAGTAATACAGAGAAGGTTGAAATATGGCATCTCCCTTCAGAATACTCATGTGATCATATCACTCCCCTCTCACAGTCTGGTGTCTATGTTCGGCAGGCACTGGTTAAAAGAAAACTGAGTTCTGTGTAATTTTAAAATATTCTTATCTCTAGATATTCCTAGAGATAGGTTGAACTGCAGAAAAGCTTTCACATTCCTCTTTCTCTGTAGTATTGAATGGATGGCAAGCAAAATGGAAATTTCCTCTTCATTTTTGGTTCAGTCCCTGTGATGAATTTAAACCCAGTGATTCTACTTGTTCATCTGATTCTCTAAGTCAGCTTTAGTATGTGGAAACCAGAACTCATGGCATTGTGACAGTAGAAAGGGCAAAAGAGAGTTGTTTTAAGAACTTTCAGGAGAAAGCCTTCACTGGGGAGGGGAGTCTTCCTTCTTGTTCCATGTGCTCAGAATAGCTGCTTTATCAGACATCTGTTTCACTGATGATGCAGATGGTACTAAAGAACAAGGGGACAGAATCTACTTCTTTAAGGAGTCTGGCTATTAATTTCTGTTCTCCGTGGAAGGTAGGAGAACAATGGATGGAATGACAGGAATAATTAAGAGACAGAGCATAAATTCAAATACTGCATAATGCAATCATTCAACATTGTTCAGCGAGCTATGGCTCCTTCCCTTGCCGCCTCTTCTATTTCCCAATATTACTCACTACCGTCATTTACTATGTTTGGACCTCTGGAATTTTCAGTTTTCTCCTTTATAACTCACAGAAGTTTCAGGTGCTTTCCTATTCTCTTTTTGCTTGAAACAAAATTGAGTAAAGTTACTGAGACTAATAACAGCATATAATTAGACCTTTTGCCCCGGACTTTCCATGATATTGCACATGTATTTTGTGAATATACATAACATATAGCCAAACACTCACACAATTTCCTTTCTGCTAGAGGAGCGTTTTTCAGACACACCTACTTTAATTTTTAAAATATTTGGAAATAACAGACACAATCATTAATATAAACATGGATTAATAAGTATATGTCTCATTATTTATCACGCATAAAATGGAAAGTTTAGAAAATCTGTAGATAATCCCTAGGAATAGTTCATGCAATTTCACATTTCACTTCTGCCAAGTCAAGCCAAGGTCAGAGATTTTATTTTACCCCTTTCACATTCTCAGGGTCAAGAATAAGATGATTTGTGCCTATGAGGATAAAAATCACAAAATCTTCCTGAATGGGCTTTGCATGCAGAAGGTACTTAATAAATGAAGTGATAGCAATGCATTCAGCAGTAGAGCTCAGTATTTTGACCCTGGGAAATTATTTTGTGTGATTTCTTTGCCCATATATTTTCAGACTAGTACATTGTGAGCAAATTCATACCAGGTTGCTTCATTTCCTCTGTGCAGTGATAGCTAAAAGTAGAATGGCTGGATTATATACAGACTCAACAGCAACAATGTCTACACTAAGGCATAGGAATTCTTTTCTGAGATGTATACATTCTTCTGTTCCTGTAAACTGCCTGAATTCTGTGTCAGAATACCTAATATTTATCACCTGTAAGAGTAAATACAGTGCTCAAAAACTGCGTACTGATTTGCACACATCAGCTACAGTTAGATTCCAACACACATTTAGAACAGTGGTTCACAGACTTTAATGTACGTAAGAATAACCTGGTTTGCTTGCTAAAAATGCCCCTTAGGCCCCACCTAGGCACAAACTAGGACCCATGGCAGAAATTCTGTTTCACTGGGTCTGCAGCTACTTGAAAATTTGCATTTTAATAGACATCTCCAGGTAATTCTGATGTAGCTTGTCCCTGGATAATACTCTGTGAAACACTGCTTTAGAGCTCACAGGCTACAAATAACCATTTATTTCTTTGTCCTTTCAAAAGAGTTTTTTATATTTGTATTTGAATGTCTAGCACATACGTGTATATAACAATTATAAACACATCCCCATACAATGGAAGTGTAAGAGGGCTCTGGAATCAAAAGAAATAAATCACCATTACGCAAGTGAGCAGGTGGCTACATCGAAGCTTAAACTGTTATATATGTTTCTGTGATTTTTTTTAAATGAACGACTATTCGCCCTACACTAGGGATTTTTAACTAAAAATACCATTTTTAGAAGGCAGGCAGCAATAGACAGTGCCCACCAAAGAGATACTGTATTGGTTTTGCATTCCTTGGGGGACAAGAACTCCACTTTCCTACTCTTTCCTCGGGGATGGCCAATAATTTCGTCTGTGATTTGGCAAAAACTGCCCTCAAATCAAAGTGTTAGAGGATGCACTCATGCATTCCATTTGATTCGCCCATTAGTTTTTAACCTGAGAGCCTCAGGTTCTGTCGTTCTCAAGGTAAAAGAGCAATGTTTCTTTCTGCCTCTTCCGCTCTCCCTCAACCCCGAAAACTTGGAGTCTGATCAGCTCAGTGTGACTCACAAGGAAGATTTCCTGTCAGGTGTACTGCAAGAGTATCTCTCTAGCTTTGATATGTCCCTTAACCTTTACTATTCCTTTCTCTGACTACTCCCTTCCTTTTTTCCACCACCCTCCCCATAGAAACTGTATTTGAAAGAAATAAAGAAAGATCAAAACAAAAGATCCTATAGATTCAACAACAAATTATTCATTTGCTCACAGTTAGTAGGTTTACACCAGATGGAGCCCAGTACCTTTGTGGATATTTCCTTCTTTTTATCATGAGTAGGGATTTGCACATGTCTGCCTTTGAGATGTGAAATATCTGTGAGCTTTTGCAGGCTTTCCTAGACAGATAAAGCATATTCCCACCACCAAAAACAAGCCTTCTTCACAGGTATAAACCAAAGGAGAATTATTTTAAAATAAATCAAAGGAGAATTCAAAGTGGGAGGGAAAGTGAGCCTATTAATTAATGACTATTTTTTCTAATTTTCAGCACTGCTGTTAAAATTCAAAGATTCTTCACAAGAGATTGTATTACTATGATTTCTATTTCTAGAGGTAGCAGCAAGCTGAGAAAGGATGGGAGAGAGACAATTTCTTAACAATAGCATTTTTTATCACAAGGTGAACATACAACATTTTTCTTTAAATTCAGCTGTTCTCTTTGTAATCACAAAGGTTTCGCATCCTAGACAGAGGCTCCAGGATTGTCCAGAGTACTCATGGTGCAGTGAGAACGAACTTGAAGGCATTAAATTTTTCCTGTATTTCATTTTATTAATGGCATTTGGTCATGGATGCCCAGTTTATGGCTACCTGTGATTATTGTGCCTTTGGTCTCTAGAAAAAAATGCCTGAAACCAAACTTTTTCTAGGAGCAAGATGTAATGGCAATTAATAATGCTATTTTATGATTAAATTAAATTGTTTTCCAGGGAGCTTAAAAAGTCCAGCATTACATTTCATTTTACCAAAACTCATGTGTAGCTACTCTTCCATGTGGAATTAATCATTCTCAATACACTTTCCTATAATTCTTGTGTAGTACTCAACACAATTTAGTGAGGTAGTTCTTACCATTCCCATTACAGGAATGAAGAAACTAAGGCTCACAGAACTGCAGGAGAAGAAAAACTCATTCTCTACTCTCTTAGGCTCAGTTGTAGAGTGCTGCAAATCAAACTGACAAAATACAGATTGACAGAAGAAAAAGGACTTTACTCATATACATGCAACTCACAAGTAGGAGATGAGTAACTCACAGGAATGGTTAGAACTTGAGGCTTGTATACCATCTTAAAAGGTGAAGAGGAAGAAGAAAGGTAAATATGGTAAACCAAAAGATTTTTTTGGCAAGATAAATGGATTTTCAGGATAGGAAACATAGGGTAAGAATGTTTGTGATAATGTTTGTCTGTACATGTATGAGTGTTCCTTCCATCTCCATCAGTGCCATAAAACCCCCCTGGAGAAAAGATTGGGAGTGGCAGGATATCTGGCCTGAAGAGAAATTGATGGCAGCATTACTTCCCAGAAATTGTTGCTCTTAGTCAGGTTAAGGGAAGCTCCGTGGTTCCGTCTCTCTCCTTTCTCCTTCCTTCCTTTCCTTTTCTTCTTTTTCCTTCCTTCCTTCCTTCCTTCCTTCCTTCCTTCCTTCCTTCCTTCCTTCCTTCCTTTCTTCCTCCTCTCCCCCTTCGTTCCTTCCTTGCAATTGTTGAAGCTCAAATGTTTTCAGCTTAAAATAATCTGTGTGCCAAAGTGGCATATTTTGGGATGGCACATTCTGATGCCCTTCAGAAAGTAAGTTATTTAAGATTAAAAAGCAAATTAAAAAAATTTTTTTAAATGTTTATTTACTTTTGAGAGACAGAAAGAGAGAGAGCACACAAAGCGAGGTTAGACCAGAAAGAGAGGGAGACACAGAATCCAAAGCAGGCTCCAGGCTCCAAGCTGTCAGCACAGAGCCTGACATGGGGCTCAAACCCATGAACCGCGAGATCATGACCCCAGCTGAAGTCAGATGCTCAACCGACTGAGCCACCAGGGTGCCACTAAAAAACAAATTTATAACAAAATAAACCACAAGTAGCTATACTGACTTCCAGGCTAAAATTCTTTCCATATACTAAACAGCAAGTAAGAAAGGGGGAAATGGAAGAAAAAAGACTACAGGTGACAGAAATTTTGCTAGCATCATAACAAACAATAAGACATTCTCATAAGAACAAAAATTTCAGGGGCACCTGGCTGGCTTAGTCAGAACAGCTTGTAACTCTTGATCTTGAGGTCATGACTTCTATCTTCACACTGGGTACAGAGATTACTTAAAAATAAATAAACTTTTTTTTTTAAAAAAAGAAAAAAATTTCAGTCAATCTCCCATTTCATGAATTTATTCCTGAAAATTAACTTGAATATTGATGACTCAGTGTTGCAAAATAGACTCAGGCTGTAAGCCAGTGTTCTGATCTCAGAGAGCCATAGTATAATGTGCAAAGTTGTGATTAGAATACCCCTGCTTTGGGTAACCAGATAGGTATAAACTTCCCAGGGTTTCTGAACCTATAATCCTGGCCTTCCAGTAGTTCCCTCAGAGAGGCTGTGCCAGAAAAATTGGAGAATGGCTCCCATATTTAAACCTCTGCCCCAAGAGCCTTATTTATCTGGAACACATGAGTGAGCAGACTTTTAAAATCTCTTCAGAGTTTACTGTAAGCCTCCTCACACATATGCAAGTCTGTTGTTGGCTCTGCTCCCTCCCCACTGCTACAGAGAAACTGAGGACAAATGAAGACTTCAGGGAAGTTAGACCAGCAAAGTGGCATCTGCTGGTATTGAGACTGCACTAGGTAGGGAAGCTCATGAAGCCCAGTTATCCACTGGCTTCGAGAAGAGTGGCACTCATGGTGAAGGGCATGCTGTGTGAACAGTCACATTGTAAACAATCTCCCCTATGGTTGCACTGAGAGTAATGTACAAGCCAGAAAGCAATACTATACTGTAGATAAATATCATCATTGATCAGCTGGTGAATAAAACATTCCATTTGATGTAGGAAGGGTGATTTAGGGATGTTTATTCTACTGTCTACTGGGCTCCAGCCTATTCCTGCCTTTGTGATTGGCCATTACTTCTACATAGGATGCTCTTCTCCCAGATACTCACTTGGATAATTACATCACATTTATCAAGCCTTTATTCAGCTCTTAACTTCTTAGTGAGGCCCACCTGAACACTCTTAAAAATTCTAATTCCCACTCAGCTACCTCAGGACTCTCTGTCCACCTTACTTTCATCTACTTTTTCTTTTCTCAATACTAACTACCACATTAACACTCTATCTATGTATCTATCTATCCTCTTGTTTTTAAAATATCCTTCCTTAATGTCTATATCCCCCTAAGAAATAAGCTAAATGAGACTGTTGCCTTTTACTGTTCCTTGCTGTATTATAAGTACCTAAGTGCTCAATAACTTTTTTGTTGAATTAGTCAATCCATGAATAAAGAAGTTGTGATTTTGACAGTTTTATAAAAATCTAATATTTGAATAACTAAGACCACCTGTATATAATACACAATAATAACTGATGTTTGTAATGCTAATCCTAAAATATGTGAAAGCTTACTAGGTTTCCAAAAGATTTTCTTCATAAAATGTTTAACATTTTTTAAATTGGCATTTCAATTTATCTGGAAAAATAACTTCCATGTTGTATTGGGGCATATCCTTTGACAACGATATTAGCTTATAAAACTACACTGACAATGTGATACAATGGAATATGAATTGAAATTGAAGACATGGGACTTGAAATTTTTACTCCATTACTTTATAGATAACTTACCTCAGACAACCTTCCTTTCTTTTTCTTTTTCTATCCTTTCTTCATCCCCTCTTTTTACTCTCTATTTCATTTATTAAAAAATTTAAGTTGCTTATTAAAACACATACAATTTAATAAGATTATAGATTATTAGATCAATATATCAATAGATAAATCAGTGCAAAAAGTTTTTAAAGAGCAATGGAAAAATAAAGTTAGGACAGTGAGGCGAGATTAAAAAAAAAAAACTGCACAGAAACGCAGGTCTTAGGAGAGCCTGGGTGGCTCAGATGGTTGAGGGTCCAACTTCGGCTCAGGTCATGATCTCACAGCTCATGAGTTGGAGCCCTGCGTTGGGCTCTGTGCTGACAGCTAGGAGCCTGGAGTCTGCTTCAGATTCTGTCTCTGTCTCTCTGCCCCTCCCCTGCTCACACTCTCTCTCAAATAAAAAGAAGCATTAAAAAATTTAAAAAAAAAAAGGCAAAGAGAAAGGCAGGTCTTAGAGCCTTATTCTAAGATGGGGCATTACAAAAAATTAGATTTGAGTTGCCAAAAACTGGACGCATGATCAGAAATACATTGTACGTTGGCTAAAAGGAGTCTCAATGCTAACATTTATGGATCCCAGGACAAGACTCCACACAGAAGCCCATACATGTCCAAATAATTAAAAGTTAAAATCCATACAGCATTTTAAGTAAATTATGCCTTTATAATTTAACAAAAACACCTTCAAATAACAAAACAAAAATTTTAACATGCTGCACTTAGATACATTAACAGTGCAAAATGTTCCTGAGTCACCAGATGCAACAATTGTGAATACTTTGCTAATTCATGCATTTCTTGAGAACCACAAATTGGAACACAAAGAGAAAAAAAGAAAATGATTCTTGGTACAACTGAGAAATGTTACTTTGTCATGCAAGAATCTACTGCCTATATTTAACTGTCAAAGCTCACCATGCCAATGCTGAATTCAGATCATGAGTGACAGGGACAGCAAATATTCTTTAGAAATTCAGTATTTGTATTGGGATATGAATGGCTCCCTAAAACTTGGGGTCCAGAGCTCAGGCCTCTCTTGCTAGGTTTAATGATCATACTTAATTAAAGATATCAATATCTCAGGAAAGAAAAATCCAGATTAGAGATTTTTACTTTAAATCTTCAAAAGGACATCCTGAGTGATATCATCTAGTGATGTCTAACCTAATCATTCAAATAGCCTAGGAGATTCAGATTTAGTAGATCTGGGGTAGTGTTTCGGGATCTATGATTTTTTTTTTTTTTTTTAATTTTTTTTCAACGTTTATTTATTTTTGGGTCAGAGAGAGACAGAGCATGAACGGGCGAGGGGCGGAGAGAGAGAGGGAGACACAGAATCGGAAACAGGCTCCAGGCTCTGAGCCATCAGCCCAGAGCCCGACGCGGGGCTCGAACTCACGGACCGCGAGATCGTGACCTGGCTGAAGTCGGACGCTTAACCGACTGTGCCACCCAGGCGCCCCCGGGATCTATGATTTTAAACCACTTCAAAGATGATTCTGTTAAGTTGACGATGGCAGTAGTGGACAATTTCCTCCATGATATTCCTGCTTAGTACATTTAATTGTTACATTGATAGAGCCCTTTTTTTTCTCATTCAGAAATTAGGCATAATAATGCTGCTACTTTTTATGTGGCGGGGTTTTAAATATTATGTTCACAAAAGAAGTGTGTGCAACAAAGAGCAAGTATTCCACAAAAGTTAATTAAATCTGTGTGTCTGAAGCCTGTGAATCTCACTAGATTTTAGGATATGGATTATTTATGTTTCACCTTTCCTTTCAGTGATTGATGAAAATTAGTTTTAGACCCTTGTTTACATCTCCTGCTTACAGGAAAAGCTTCTTGTTTTGAAAAGGTAGGACAGAACATAAAAATTCTAACTTAGACCACCTTTCATATGTACCTCTTCTATTGAATTATTAATCCTAGTTACTCCGAAACTTTGGATATCCATATAATTGATAAGTTAATCTTATCTCAATATGGTCAATAATAATGTATTTATTACAGATTAATATTTGTTGTAGAAACTTAGATGAAGCAGATCATCAAAGAGAAGAAAGGATATATCATGAATAATCTCACTCTTCAAAGATGATCACTGATCTATTTGGATAAATCATTCTAAATTCTTTTCTGTAAAATATTTATTATATATACATGTTTATTTTTTAAAGAGATCATAATATACATATTTTTTGAAAATGTTTTCTATTTAATAGTGCATTGGGCCATCTTTCTTGGTTTTCATTCAAATAGTTTGCATGATCATTTTTTTTTCAACATTTTTTAAATTTATTTTTGGGACAGAGAGAGACAGAACATGAACAGGGGAGGGGCAGAGAGAGAGGGAGACACAGAATCGGAAACAGGCTCCAGGCTCCGAGCCATCAGCCCAGAGCCTGACGCGGGGCTCGAACTCACGGACCGCGAGATCGTGACCTGGCTGAAGTCGGACGCTTAACCGACTGCGCCACCCAGGCGCCCCTGCATGATCATTTTTGAATGGCTGCATGATAATCAACTACAGAGATACTCTAAAATGTATTCAACTAATACCAAACTGTTAGACTTTAGATTTTTTTTTCTAAACACTGCTAGCTGAACATGTGTATACATACACATTTGCCTATTTGTCCAATTACTGTCATAAGCTAAGCAGCAAGAGAAATTGCTGCCATGGTGCCAATTGTTCTCAAAAAGTCATGCTTCCTTAAATTTGCAATACATGACTACCATTGAGAATTCTACTTTTTTTTTGTCTGATAAGCAACAGATGACAGGTCTTTGATTTGCATTTCTTTAATGGTTAATAAAGAAATATTTTTCTTAATTTATCAATCACTCTTGTGTTTTTTCCTTTTGTGAATTAACTCATATCGTTTGTTCATAAAGAAGTTTACTGCTCAGTGTTTTTGTTTTTATTTCTAAGATAGATTTTTGTGTGCAAAAATGCCTAACACTTTTTTAGCTAATGGCAAACTCTAGGTAGAATTTAAGTATCAAGGGCCCAAGCAATATGTGGCCTAAGGGCTTTTAAAATAGAACATCTTTTTCATTGAAACTTATATTTATGGCTACCTAAAATTTAGGAAACTCAGCTTTAATCAGTTACTTTTTTGTTATTTAGTTTAGTCCATTATTTCAGCCTCCCTTTTCTTCCACATTTGACATCCCTATAGCTTATTCTGCTGACTCAGTACTACCCTCAGCAGTGCTAGCTGTCAATCATTGACAGTTCCAAAGAAAAGCTGACTTGGTGGAAGACACAAATGCTTCCTTAGATGGTCAGATCACACTGCAGTATGGGGGTGGGGACTGAAATCAATTAGAATATGTGCACAAAAGAAGACGGAAGTAATGAAAATTTAAATGAGTCTCAGGACAAGAAAATCTACACTCAAAAGAGAAGGAAAATTAAGAGTTGAGGTATAATTGTTAAAAAGGAGGAAAACAGAAAAAATAGAAAAACCAAAGGATCAAAAAACAGGAAAGAAAAAATTCTATTTGCAATATTGTAATGTGGAATGGAGGATCTTTACGGGGTTTGGGGGGTGGTTCTAAGATTCAAGAGGCTTTTTTTTTCTACATGGAAATAAACCCAGCAGAATACTTTGTTAAGTCAAAATAGCACCAGAAGGTTGTAACCTCTTAGATCGATAGAAAACTAGTTTTCCATAAAACAGGTTTTCTATCGACTGGTGACATCATTCTCATTAATAAGTAAGCAGGGTGTTTACTCAACATGCATCAACAGGCACTCACAGTATTTTATGTTTTGTAGTGAACACTCTTGACCCGTGGGTAAAAATGGGCCCATGAAATACCTCTCATTTGCTTCAACAAGTCCCAGAGGAAGAGAGTTGTCCAGAAAGGCCCCAGACTCTTGTTAATGCTTAAGAGTGCAACATTACTAATTGTAGTAGAGGATAAACCCTGTTTCCAAATTGCTCTAGGATAATTCACACTTAGGTGTAACAATAATCCTTGTCCTTTGTCTCTGGCTTTTAACCCAGGTGTGAATAATTTTACAATAACTCACTGGATGCCATGTCTGGGCTCAGTGTAAAAACAATCTTTCACACAGTAAGTTTATGCTTGTTCTTGGCTATGTTTCTTGGTAACTGATACCACATAGCAGGGGGGAAAAGAATAACAATCAATAACATGGACATTTGGTAAAATAACAATTATAATGATTTTTCGTAGAAAAAAGGGTGATACCATATACATGACATTTACCATTTATTTAAACATAATGCACAGTCCTGCAGAGGTTTTTTTATGGCATCACTCATCTAGAAGCGTGAAACAAAAGGAAATAAGTATCTTATATATGTGTGCTCAAATGCTACATGCTTTGTTCTTAAGTGGCAATTTATAATATGCTGTACATTCCTTTCTAAAATGGAAAGTTCTCTGCTCTAGAATTACTTTAGATGTAGTGAGCCAGTTGCCGAAGTCTCCTGCTGTGGGGCTTACCCTCAAATGCTGTTGAACTATTGCATGAAGCCAGTGCATAGAGCTGGTAGCAAATATTTATTTGCAAATTTAATAATATATTGTATGTACCAATTTTTTTTTATTTGCAAACTGTTGGAAGAGGAATGGCCCCTAAGCAGTTTTCTAACACAGCTTTAGATCCCAACAGTATTATACAATGCTGCAGTCTTTTTATGAAATTTGCACTAGTATCGTTATACCTGTTCCTGACATCATCGCCAACGTTTTCACTTTTAATCCTTCGGTAATGCTGGTGAAATAGTCCCAAAATTAAGCAGCCCATTTTTGTTGTTGTTGTTAGTTATTTTTTAAGTATTTTATCTCAGTCTTTGATAACAGAAAATTTTTCACTAGAAAGTTGACTAGATCTTCAAGGAACTCAGCTTTCTTGTGAATTTAAATGGAGTAACCAAGTAGGGAACAGGTGGTCACCACTCCAGAATCAGCGTCCAGCTCTTGGTTTCAGCTCAGGTCATGGGATCAAGCAGGCTCCATGCTCACAGTCCAGAGCCTGCTTGGGATTCTCTCTTTGCCCCTCCCTGTGTGTGCACTTGCTCTCTCTCTCTCTCTCTCTCTCAAAATAAATAAATAAAATTAAAAAAAAATGCAGGTCGTTTCCAGGAGAATTTTCAAGCTTCCAGAATTGTCATTCTAATGGTTTTCTGGGTCCTTTGTTTTTAACTTTTAGTTCCATTTATTATTTTCTGTTTCCAAGTGATTATGTTTGATTTAATGGAAGCTGGTATTATTTATGTCTTAGTGATAGCCACATGCTTGAGTTGAATCAATTTAGAAATATTAATGATGAATTTCTACTAGGTATTTACTATAACCTAATATCTGTAAATGACAATACCTGCAAATAATTTGGGGAATTCATGTACTGACACTGGGGATTAAGAATCAGATTTCTGCAGGGAGCCTGGGTGACACAGTCAGTTAAGCATTTGACTCTTGATCTCAGCTCAGGTCTTGGTCTCAGGGTCGTGAGTTTGAGCCCTCTGTTGGGCTCCACACTGGCTGTGATGTCTACTTAAAAAAAAAATCAGGGGCGCCTGGGTGGCGCAGTCGGTTAAGCGTCCGACTTCAGCCAGGTCACGATCTCGCGGTCCGCGAGTTCGAGCCCCGCGTCAGGCTCTGGGCTGATGGCTCAGAGCCTGGAGCCTGTTTCCGATTCTGTGTCTCCCTCTCTCTCTGCCCCTCCCCCGTTCATGCTCTGTCTCTCTCTGTCGCAGAAATAAATAAACGTTGAAAAAAAAAATTAAAAAAAAAATCAGATTTTTTTGTACTGCTAGGAATGTGTGATGAAAGAAGTTGAAAGATGTTGAACGGCTGGATAAAGTCCAAGTATATTCCCATGACAGGCCAGCTCCTCCATGCTATGGCCTTTGCCTGCCTCTTCAGTCTCATTTGTGTTCACTGCGTTCCTTACATTCTCTGCATCTGTGATATTGAACTACTGTAGTTACCTGAAAATGTCAAGGGGTTTTATAACTTCATTGCTTTACCATGGTGTTTTTCTTTGCCTCAAATCCCCTTTGCTTTCTTATTGCTGGTAATCATGCATTCATTATGGAAAATCTTGTTTTCTGAAAATATCTCTTACTTCTTTAGCCCTTGGGACAGAGTTCATAACTCTGTCTGCTCCTTCTGTCCTTCGTATGTACTTCCAACATTGCCAATATTGACATTATTTCTTTATGGAAGTACTCTTCACTGGCAGACTGAAAACTCCTTGAGGGCAGGACCAGTGTGTTGGTCATCAGATTCACCTCAAACAGCTGGAGGGACACTTCAATACATGCTTATTGGACAGAATCACTTGGATAAAGGTGTTTATAACACAAAATCTCTTTCTTTTTGTATCGCTGTTTCTTCAGTCCAAAAACTAGAATCTGAAGCCCTCAGTATCTATGTGTAGAATGAGCTGCTTTTTATTACCTTTTAGAGATGATCTAAATTTAGAGATTGTTAGTTTGGGTTGGGTTCAGAGAGGTATCTTACTTTCATCATCATCTAAATAACTAAATTAGAACTGCTGCTAATGTGCTAATGTAAAGTGGAGGCCTTTGTAGTAAGTGTCTGACTGCACTTTTTTTTTTTTTTTTTTTTTTTAATGTTTGGCTGCTGAAAGCTTTCAAAGCTCACTCTCCCTTCTTTCCCTTCCTGCCCCACCTGGGGGCAAGTGGGAAAGAGAGGCCAGGTGCTCCTTCCTTTGGCATCTGTGGGAAGTTCAATGTGCTGGAAACCTCAGTCAGGCCACACCTCCTAAACAGCATAAAAACCCCACTTCTGTCTCTTTTCCCTGCCCTAGAAAGCCAGGGTCTTGCTTAGACTTGCTTATGAAACACCTTGCTTTCTCCAAAAAGCCTCATTACGAGAGTAACAAAGTTTTTCATATCTTCTTGATGTGTGTGTGGTGTTAATCAGCCTCAACAAACCAAATTTTGGGTGGGAGTTCATCCTGATTCTGTGTGACATCTACAAAACAGAATCCCTCTAGATTATGATAAATTTCAAGGACAAAGGCCCTGGTAAGTGATACCCACCAATTTTATATCTTCCCATCGTCCTTTTCATTTCCTTCATGTTTCTCTTGAGCAGGGTAATAGGGCTGTGTGTTTTAGATGCAGTTCAAAATAATGACATGCATTATAACAACTTCCTATCTGTCAGGCAGGGTCACACAATTGACCATATGCTCTTGGATTAAGTCATGTGGTCATGTTGCCACACATTAAAACGTCCAATTACAGCTGTTAACTGTCTTTCATAATCATCTTTATTTCCAAAGGGGAAAATATATTATCATTGAGTAAGCCCCAGTAAACATTTTTATGCTTGAATTTATTAGCCTCCAAAAAATAACAGTTTTTGGTAAAATCCTAACATTCTGATATTTTATATTAAAATAAACAAATCATACTTTTCTCCACTCTTATGTTTTCAAAAGAGAGGAAAAAACACTTTGAATACTTTATGTAATGTTTAAAATATATTTTTCCTGAAGTTAATTTTTCCCCCAAATTACAATTCTTTCTCTATTTCAATTTCTTGGATTTGATTCAGATATCATTTATATTTATTGAGTGTGTACCTTGTGCTGTGCTCTATCATACATGTATGATTTTATTAATTTCCTTGTTTGAAATTGAATTCAATGTAGTGTGGATATTAAGTAGTGATATTAATTAGTCTCCACATCCATCACCAAAATGTCTCTCCTTTCCACCCCTCTTCCTTAGAGATACAAATCTAGAGTGGATTTCTCAATAACACAAAATTTCCTTAGGAGAACAATCTTTTAAATTTAAGTTATTCTTGTGGCTAGAAAGAGATCTTCTTAAGGTCAAAGAGTACAGAACATTTGGAGAAAAAAATCTAGCCAGGAAGCTAGATTTCACAGTCTAAATCTACAAAATATCAACTGGCCTGGTTTTAAATTAGGAGACAGTCTTATTAGGTATGAGCTCCAACCAGGATCTGACATACAGTCAGAGCAGCAGAAATTGCTCTGAGCTTTCCAAGGAGAAAATTATAAACCAGCAGCAGAGAGCAGTATGGAGCCATTTTTAAAACCAGAGAACCAGGAAGGAGTACCAAAGAGCCCAGAAAGGGTTGGGGGAGGGGGGGAAAAGGTTCAAAAGCTGTCCAAGGTCTTGATTATGGTTTCTCTCTTTATATATGCTTTTTCCTATACAAATAGCAGGTCCATTCTTTGGATGAAAACTTACACATATTTTTTCCCTCCTGCTATTCTTGCTTGCTTTTTCTTCAGTAATGTGTTTAACGTGGTTTTTTGTGTTTTTTTTTTTCTTTTTGTTTTTTGGAGGGGATATATAATTTTTGTAACTTGTCTTCAACCCTCTTTAGGAAGAATGAATATTGAACTAAGTTGTGTTGGCTGCAGTACAATTCCATGCAGGATATATTAATCTATATTTCATATGCAGCCTGGATATCCACAGCTTTCACATTCTTAGATAAGCTTATAGATACAGTGTATCTACATGCTGATTTCCTCTAATATTTTCTCTCCAATTCCCCTTGGTAACTCTTTGAGTTAGAGGATGTTATTATATTGTTGATCTCAGTTTGGTTAAATTTCTATCCAATTTAAGTCTGGATCAAATGCAGTGTTTGGAGAGTAAGCAGTGTGTGTGAACACAGAAAGCACTCTCTCTGGCCCTGTCATATTGTCTGTAGATGAGTGTGCCTTCATTTAATTAAATGTTCTTTTTATATATATAAACAGAAACATTTATTTATGCCAGTGCCCTGCAAATGACACAATCTGCTGCTCTTGTTTCCCTGCCATCATCATAAAATGCCAACCTTTGAGTCACATTAGCCTTGGGCATCCAATATAGGTGATCTTTTCAAAAAGCCAGGGCTTTTCTTTCCTGTTTTCAAAGTCTGTCTGGGTGATTGCCACTGTGCCACTGTGTGCTGTGTGTGTGTGTGTGTGTGTGTGTGTGTGTGTGTGCGCGCGCGCGCGGGCGCGTGCAGGAACAGGGAGGGTCAGTGTCAAAAAATGGGGCTCTAAGAAACCAGATTAAGCATTTTCATAATGGAACTCTCCTGTCCGGTGTTCAGTTTATTACTGTCTTGATTACTGGGCATTGTTTGATGAGGGGTGGGTCGAAAGAGTTGCTGGGCTTGTCATTTCCACTAGGTAATCTTAAATAACAGTCTGAATTTCTCAGTGATGGGAGTGAATTAAAAGGTTATGCCACTCCTTAAGGCCACCTTCTGACCACGAAGCACTAGGCAGCTTTTCCAACAACAAGTGAATTTTGAGAACAAAAACAGATCATCTCTTCAGGCACATAAACTTGGACTTTGAAGAAAGATGCCATGGCATTTTTCTATCAAGAAGGTTAAACTCATAGGATTGTATGAAAACACTCATTTTACCCCTGCTAACCTGTAAAGATTCCATTTTGCTTCATTTATCTTCTCTCTTACCCTATGCTAAACCATCCCTGGCTTCGATGAAAGAATCATGTCTCCATTCATTTCCTATCTTGCTGAATTGCCTTCACATTTCCTATCATCTGCACATAATCCTATTCTCTCCATTATTGTCTTAATACCAAGAACAGCACAAGATAATGGATAGGCACTGTAATAACAGCGTGGCCTGTAGGAGCCCCTCGAGGGAAATATCTTTGATGCTGGTGGAATATTAATGCATCCTAGGTCCCTGACCTTCCTCTTTCACTTCATCTTCTGTTTTCTAAACTACATAATGACTTTCATATACATGACAAAAGCATTAGAACAGAAAAAGCCTCACAGATGAGCAGCAGGGCTGTGTGATATTAAGAAGTCCTATTCTTACTCCTTTGTACAATTTTTGACCACCATCTGAGACTGTATGTGCAGGTAATTTCTGATTTGAATAGATACTGGTGGAAAGAAGCATAATCATATTGTGTTAATGCAAATGCCCATCAAAAGCACTGCATGAAGATAAATTAAAATATAATTCTTCAATAATGCATTTGTCCATAGGATGATTTTGGACAGATTAAAAACAAACACCTTGATATCACTTAGACAAGTGTGTGGATTGTTTCCAGGGAGGCTAATCAGCAGCAGATTATGAATGGGCCAGTAAATCAAAGCCGCCGACATTAAACCTTGTAGATTAGGTTATAGTCACAATTTGTTGTACATAATTTTTCAATAAAAGGGAAAGAATTGATTTTTTCCTAAGCATAAATAATATAGCCTAGGAAAATTCCGTAGCAAATAATAAGAACTAGAATGTCAGAGGAAAACAACTTAGTAGCAGAGTGCCGATAGCTTTTAATTGCTTTGAGTAAGGGAAGCATCCTCAACAACTCCCAAGAAATGCAACTTTCACAACTCTGTCTTTTTTCCCATTTGTTTACCCCTACCCCTTTGTGCTGGTGGTCACTGTATTTCCTGCAAAAATGTTTGAGTAAGTTAAGAAGCTTACAAAAAGTATATGCATCCAAGCTATTTTGAAAAGGGATAAATAAAAAATGCCCCTGACATTTCCTTGAGCCTTCAAAGAAAAGATCACAGGTTTTCTGTATGGAGAAAATGAAGAAAGTTGTTTGTAGAGGCTTCTTTTGTAGACGACTTTCCTCCTATTTAAATGACATAAGAAGGGATGAGATCTGAATTTGTCTGTTGAACATACTATTTTTAGTAATTCCATAGAAAAGCCACCGTGCAGGGTTGTGGTTTGGGGGATTTTTGGTGTGTGTCTGCAAACATTCACTATGCATTATTTTGTTCCCGGCACACTGTTAGGCAGTTGGTTACAAAGATGATCAATATAGACATGTTTCTCCTGCACTTAGGCAGATCATAGTCTAGAATCTTATAGATAAAAGCTATATTCATTAATTTATCGGACAGGAAATCTACCATGTGGCAGGAACCGTGTTAGACGCAGTGAAGGACATCGAGTTAAGCAAGACATGGTTCCTCCCCACCCCCTGAGGCATTTTCAGTTGGTAAAAGAGGCACCTGTGTACATTTACAGTCTTAATTGAGGTTAACCATCAAATGTGTTATGAAGAGAGATGGAAGTAAAATGCTAGGAGATTCAGAGGAGAGAATAACTTCAAGCTTGAGGAATTAGTGACAAGGATAGGATCGTGGAAAGGATGGCATTAAAAGTATCTGTAGGATTTAAACCAAAGGCATTTGTGGGGAGCTGGAAAGGCACTTAGGTGAAGGAAACAACGTGAACAAAAACGTGAAATTCGTGTTTCAGAAATTCATCTCAATGGATAAGAAGGTAGAAGATAGTGGTAGATATAATGATTTGATGTCAGATGATGGAACATCAAAGATTTGGTATCTTTTCAGTCAGTGAAGGGGAATTATTGAAGGATTTTGTCCACTGGAGTGTGATTAACAAATGACTGATATGACAGTGTGGTGTATCTTGCAGAAAATAGAGGAGAGAGTGGAGATGGGATAATGAATTAGGAAGTCTCCAAAATAATGCAGGCAAGAAACCCAAAAAGTTCAAATAGCAGTGATCTAGTAGAAGAAAGAGTTCAATGCAATTATGCCCAAAATAATAGACATTTTAAAAAGCTTCATTATTTTGTAATGAAAATGTGAATAAAAGGAAGGTCAGCCAGGATTCTAAGAAAATACTACTAAACACAATAGATCTGGAATTTCTGTGAGAGTTGTTCTTGAAAGAGTGAAAATCAGCACTGGGGTGAACAGGGCTTGTGACTTCAGAGAGCACTGGGGCATATTTTCTCATCAGCAGGTGTAAATCTCTTGGCAAAAGGGAAAGACTTTCCTTGTTTCTTTTCCCTGGAGTGCTGGTCTCAGAAAAGCTGTGTCTTAATTCAGTTTACAAAGTTTCATCCAAACCCAGCTTGGTAGCCATGAAAGGAGTTCTATCTCTAGGGAATAGAACAGAATTAATCTAAAATGATCAACTCCAAGGAGAAAATTAGTGCCTATGCGAACCTATCACATAGCTGTCTGACCATTTTAACTTCATTTAAAAATAGTGCAACACTTGTTGTTTAGTGCGTTTCAGAGCGTGGAAGAGATTAATGATGGACTGAGATAGTGGGGGTTCTTTAAAACCCATATTAAAGAAGAATAATGATTTAACATGCAACTTCATGGCACTGAACTCTAGAAACTTAAGTCCATTGCTTTAAAATCCATTAGGGACAACATTATTGCATTTGCTGGATATTTTTCCCTTCACAAGTCCTGCTTTGTGACCTAGGCACATCATTTGTAATGTGGGTGATAATGGAACTAAATGCTTAAGACTACGTGTGGTATTTTCCACTAGGCTCGATGGCAGAATGTTCCAAAACTGTTTTATTTTCAGTGCTAAATGCTTTGGGTTTTAGACAGCTTAGCTTCTCCTGTTTCTACAGTCAGTGATTAAGAAGGGCTGGTCACGCCCTCTTGAGGTGAGAGGACTGCAGCCTATTTCCCCTCCACCTCTTTCTCCATCTCCTTTCTGCCGTGAACCTAGAGAAGTAAGGAATGGTCTCAAGCCTGCTCCTTGTGAAAGAAGTCCCATTCTTTCTTTCTTCTCTCCCTCTTCTTTTTCAGAGACACCCTCTTCTTCCACCTGGCAGCTGGCTTTTGAGGCCACACTGTTCAATGTTTGTATACTAATCCTCAGTCTTCATAACAATCCTAAGTATACTATTATCATTATCCTTATTTTATTTTACTTTATTTTTAATTTTTAAAAATTTAATACAGTTCACATCAGTGTGCCAGGTTCATTTCAGCTCTATGACACCCAGTGCTCACCCCAAAAAGTGCCACCCTTCATACCCATCACCCATTTAACCCATCCTCCCACCCCCACCCACCTCTAGCAGCCTTCAGTTTGTTCTCTGTATTTAAGAGTCTCTTATGGTTTGTCTCCCTCTCTGTTTTTATCTTATTTTTCCTTCTCTTCCCCTATGTTCATCTGTTGAGTTTCTTACATTCCACATATGAGTGCAATCATCTGATATCTGTCTTTCTCTGACTGACTTATTTCACTAACTAGAGGGTATCATTATCCTTATTTTATTTTATTTATTTTTTATTTTTGGCTGGTTTTTTTAATGAAATTTATTGCCAAATTGGTTTCCATACAACACCCAGTGCTCATTATCCTTATTTTAAAGATGAGGAACCTGAGGTAAGAAGAGGTAAAGTCACTAAAATGACCATACTTGCATGATCCAGAACTCTCTTGCGCCAATGACCGCAATCTGAGCCACAACACTATGCTACCTCCTCAAACTGAACCATATATTTATTTAATGAACCACTCTAGGGTCATGACCTACAGTTTGAAAAATAATAAATGAGAATATACTCAGGGGAGGATGAAGTTGATGAATGAGATGATTAGAATCCACATTATTTGGATAATGAAAGGAACTAGAAGTATAAACGAATGAGTAGTTTGCAACTTTTTTCAGATATTTGAAGGCTTGTTTGGGGGTAAGAAGAGAAGTTTAGAATTGTTCTTTATGACTCAGAAAATAAGATCAATTCTGTAGGCAGGAAAGGTCCACAGAAAGCAACAAGTTTTAACTCAGTATTACAGAATTTTCTAATCATTAGACCTGTCTAAAAGGACAGTGGGGTCACTTATGAGGTTATGAGTCTCCTTTTATTTAGTCAGTAATTATTGAACATAAACCAGATATAAGGCACTTTTCTAGAATACAGCCATGGGTGAACAGAGCCAGCAAATCCTATATTCTCATGCATTTCCATTCTAGTGAAGTAAGACAGATAATAAATATAACTGGGTATATGTGTGTGTATAAAATATATAAATAAATGCATAACATAAATCATATATAATATTATAAATAAACATGAAATATAAATATATGTTTACGTATAAGTATATAACATTATATACATATAACATATTCAATACTTATTATGTATTCATATTTTATGTATTATAGATCAATATATTGTATAGTAATAAACATGTAATATAAGTAGATATATAAAATATGTAAAATTATATATAAAGGAAATATAAATCAATAAATAATACTGCTACACTGTGCTAAAGGCTATGAAGAAAAACAAAGGAACATAAGGTGATAGAGAGTGATGTAGGGAGAACGCTAATTTATGGAGAGTTTAATAAAAACTTCTTATAAAGGTGACGTTTGATTAGAATCTTTGTAAAAGTGAGAAACAGAATCTTGTGTTATTAAGGAGGACAGTATCACAGGCAAAGGAAGCAGCAAGCACAAAGGCCTTGAACTACATGCACTTACTTGGTGGACTTAAAGAATACAAGTGGCCAGTATTTAGGTTGGAGTGATCAAGAGGAAACTAGTAGAAGATAAAATTAGACAGTTGCAGGTGGAGGAGAGGCATGGTAGATTACGTAGGACCTAGTAGGTAAGGCTTTAGAATTACTTGAGTAAGAAGGGAAGGGGTTGAGGCAGAGGAATGACTTGATTCACCTTAACTTTTAAAACTTTATTTTATTTTATTTTTTAGTGTTTTATTTATTCTTGGGAGAGAGAGAGGCAGAGCACAAGCGGGGGAGGGGCAGAGAGAGAGGGAGACACAGAATCTGAAGCGGGCTCCAGGCTCTGAGCTGTCAGCACAGAGCCCAACGTGGGACCCGAACCCACAAACTGCGAGATCACGACCTGAGCCGAAGTCAGATGCTCAACTGACTGAGCCACCCAGGTACCCCTCACCTAAACTTTTAAAAGAATCACTTTACCTGCTGTGTAGGAAATTGTGGAATAGATTAGTTAGGTCATCATTGTGTCACTACAGGGGTGCAAGACAGCCTTGGATCATTACTTATTTGGGATGTCATCAAGGAAATTCACTGCTTTATATCTTACAAATTACACTAGAGTACCTCTAAAGTCTCTTCTGACTTTAGGATTTGTGATCTTGTACTTCATCCCACATTTCACATTCTTTCCAGTGCTAAAAGGTGATGTCCAAACAGCTAATGATGTTAGAAAAATAAAGGTAGACTTAATGGCAACTAAACAAAAGGGAGACTCTTAAAAATGAGTTTTGTACCTTATAATCCAATGTTTGTAACTGGACTAAAAACGGACTGGAAACGATTGGTCACTTCCATGTAATTCAAAAGAGGCCAAGTCTGTGAAAGCACTTAACTCCACCTCCTTAGTCACAATGACTAAAGCTGTGCCTCTACCCTCTACTGAATAAACAAACAAACAAACAAACAAATAAACAAAAAGCTAAATGCTTTTGAGACTGTACGGTTTAAAAGTATGTTTTAGGGGCACCTGAGTGGCTCAGTCCGTTAAGCATCCAACTTCGGCTCAGGTCGTAATCTCACAGTTTGTGAGTTCGAGCCCCACATCGAGCTGTCTCCTGTCAGCACAGAGCCTGCTTCAGATCCTCTGCTCCTCTCTTTCTCTCTCTGACCTTCCCCTGCTTGTGCTTTCCCTCTCTCTCAAAATTAAATAAAATGTCTAAAAAAAAAAAGTATGTTTTAAGTTAACTGAAAATATTTTCTAGAGTTTTTAGTAAAAAACATCAGACAGATTGTTTAAACTCTGATTTGGTCTTTGTTGAACTTCATGCCTTTAATACTTTATTCTTTTATTTATGGGATAGCATATATAAAAGTCTATCTATCTTCAGGTACAAGAATTCAGTAATTCAGTAAGTTTTATAAAAATGCAATATGATGCCAAAATGATTTGCATATGTGTAGTTTATAATTTTATGTTTTCAATTAATTTCATGTCGATCTCATCTTCAGAGCAATATCATAAGCTGGGTAGGGAAGCTCACAGTATTCTGTGAGTATTAGGAGAGGATTTGGATGTTCTTATCTTAAAATAATTGTTAAATTACTTCCCATTTTCTTGTTTGCCATATGAAAGTATGACCTCCTTCAGATCAAGGTTCATATCCAAATATATTTTCCATGCCTTCTCAGAAGTAGAAAGAATGCACTAGGCACTTAATAAATATTGTTGGATAGAAGCCTAGAAGTCTGAATTTCTCTCCTGGTGTCACCCTGTTTTCCCATGGTACTAGAAATTTACTATCCCACACTTGTTACTCTGTAATTTCCTGGCTGAGACTCCTAGGAATCAACAGTCAATATGTAAAGAAGAAAGAATAACAAGTCTTTTTCTATCTGAGAAAGTGCAGATGGGAAGTCAGCTAGGGGGGAAATCTCCCAGGTCTGAGAGGAGTTTACTGTAATAAAGGGTGGTTTCTTTATTTGAATAGTCGTGTGGATTCAACTAAGCACTTAGAGGCTGCTGGCAAATTGAATTCATTCATTTATTCTTTTATTTTTCACTGTACAGTGGTAAGAAAACCAAAACAGTACAGAAATTTAGTTTCTCCCTACACAGAGTATACATACAAGACAGGGATGCAACGTATGAGCACGCGAAGGATGTGAAAGCAGAGTGGGGAGAAAGAAGCCAGTGTGGGCACGAGTTGTGTAGGGGTTGGTCTTTGAACAGTAAACAAATGGCCAAGAAAGCTTTCAGAGTTACAAGGTATGTGTAGGTTTTCTCAAGACTGCAGACGTGCATCTTGGAAGCAGATGGAAAACAATGGGGAGTTGGTGGAGAAGAATATGGATACAAGAACAATAGAACTCCAAAACTGGAAAGCACTGAGATCTACATGACACCTTGTAGAAAAGGAGAGGCATATTTTCTTCTGAAAAGAGAAAATGGGCTATAAAGAAAAACATGCATCTTACTTTTCCCAAATGAAAACCGTCCCTTCGCTTAATGTGAACCTGTGCCTTCATACTATGTGAAAAGTACTCATTCCTTTATCTTGTATATTCTCTTATGACTTTAAGGAATTTCTAACTTGACAGCAAAACAAGTCTATTTACAACCCATACTTCTCAGATGTATTATCTTACCCCAAAAATCTGTATTAATAGGTGTATCTGTTATTTGACTCTTCAGTGGTTAGTACAGTCTATTGCAATTTTTTTTTTAAGAGACATAACCTTGTTTACTAAACTTCAAAAATAAATGTGACCTCTGTAGATAGTTTCAACACATCCAAGTGTGATTTGGTTGAGGCATATGGGATGAGAGGGAAAAGGCTCACGAGATAAAAGGTTACTTCTCACTCACATTCTGCCTTCAACATTTTGCATTTCTTAATGAATCCACAGAACCCCTGCTGCACCAGGAAAACTTTTAAAAGATACCATATGCTTCTGATAACCCTACTAAATTCCTTAGTACTTTTAACATGTTTTCCTTGTAACTATTGCTACATTTGAAGTACACTCGTATGCTATTTAGCTGATGCCTCCAGTATCTATATCACAATCACAGTATCAGAGCTCATCCCCAATAAAGAAACCTAGAAAAAACAAATCTCAATTACATAATCACATTATTAGGGCTAAGAAACAAGCTAATATCGTAGTATATCTTCTCTCCTAATATACACATATATCATTAGAACTGACAAGAAAAGACATAAAGTTATACATACGCCAGCTACATAGGAATGTGGTTTGAAAGTTCTGAACCTTTTCCAGGCTGTCTTAAAATGACTTTCTGCTATTTCTGTACGTAGGTCACACATTAACTCATTTTACTTTCAGATGTGTAAAAAAAAATTATGCATGAACAAGTCCTCTAGGTTATAGATAACGTAACATAACAACTGGGAGATAGTGTATTTTAAACTGATAATGAAAAGTCTTTCTTTTCAAACAAACTCTTCAACCATCCAGTTTCACATCACTGATGGACGACAATTCTAGAGAATATTCAAGTATGTGAATAAGCTTTCGCTTGGCCTCCAATATTTTTCCAGTGAATATTTAGTCCATCAAAAAGTGTTTTTTAAAATATCTAGCTATCACCCAGCACTGTGCTAGGTAACAGGAAATATATCTAAAGCACTTAAAATCTAGCTGAAAAGACTACTGAATAATTCAAAATGGTACATAACCAAGTAGTTGGTGAGTGACACAAAAATCATGGATTTTCTAGTTTAGCAATTTTCTATTCCCTTCCCCCTTGAATTGTGAAAGAAGAAACTAAAGTTCCATGAGCTGATATGACCTTCCCACAGTCACAACTTATTGGGGGTGAGTTTGGAACTAGAATACATCAATTTTTGACCCACTGTACAGCGCTTATCTCTAAAAGGCAAAGAAAGGAAATACAGGTGTGGTTTGGATTAGCTGGAGATAGAAATATAAAGGAGATAAAAGTTGAAATTAAATACTTGTATTGAATACTTCAAACTGGAAATGGTATTTTATTCAAAATGGTATTTTATTCATGAACGCTTTCCAAATGTTGATAACTGCGTGATGCAAGGTATTGACAACTAATGCATTTATCATATATGCTGTGTTCATAATTGATGCCTTAATGCACTTGTAGCTTTTCACCTGAATTTATATAAAAATGAGTGAGAAAGCAGTTCTGTTGCTTTAGAGTGCTTTCATTTATCATCTTACAAATTTATCTCTGTGTTCCTGTTTCTCTCAACTTTTGGAAAAATAATCTTTCATACCAGTTATCTGTGTTCTAAGGAAATTTGTTCTGCTTTGATTATTTTGTCCTTTCATTTCTATGGGGCACATTCAACTTCAGAGTGATCAGATATTTCTCTGATAATATTCTTATGATTTCTGATGCTTGGTTTTAAAATTTCATATGGGAGTATAATTCTAAAATTATTTTCATGTAAAATGCTGTCCTTTGAATTATTATAGGTTTAATTTAACAACTACCTTTAAATACCAAATGCTTTCTACTACATGTTCTTTTTCCTTTTCTAACCAGAGTTCTAAGTTAACATTCTGATTAATTTATTTTAATTTAAATCATAAGAGATTGGGATTTGTTAAGCATAATACATATATACTTGGATTTATTATTGTTCTACTTGGTCAAACTACAATGAAAGATCCTCCTTCTAGAGTCTTTCATGTTCAGTCCTATACCAAGATATTGTATAATATCTAAACTATCAACATATCCACCAAACAACATTTGGTGATATCCATTTTATTGTTCATAAGAGTTTTCCATGTGCATTTTTTCATGTAATGTCTTTTAGACTCATAACTTGATTTAAATGGCTCCAGAAATATTCCTTTACGAATGAGTTAATAGGGTAATATCCATTTGACTTAATTATTTCAACTTTTTCTCAGATACCAAGAATGCATACAATTTTAATGTCCTTGAGGCTTATTTGAAAATCAGGATACAGAACTAGTATTAGCAGTAGATGTCTAATCTCATGACTGCTTTACGCCATTACACTTGCTGTCGTTCCATATAGATCAAGTGGACCCTCAATACTGGTCCATTCATTGGTCTTGACCTTGGTTCTGAACCCCTTTTCTAAAGATATTGTATGACACTTCTCTGTTTCTCTAGCTGCTAACCCTGTGATTAAATTTACCTTTTAAGACATTGACTTTTTCTCTGAAACTTGTTTCTCTCCTTAAGTATGCTTTCAATTCTCCCTTGAAAATCCTATCCAATTCAATTAGATGTTGTTCCCTCCGGTAGGGTTTGCCTACACCAAAAGAGGAGGGAATGAGACTCATTTAAGGTAAACTTTAAACCTCAGGGTCTGACTGTGGTATCACGTTAGTGTCACTGAATGAGATATTGGGATTGTTATTTTCTTTGGCCTCTATTTTGTTTTCCTTATATAGAGAAAAAAATTCCAGCCATGCCAAAGGCTATATGTGGTACTGAAATTATCCTCTGGGAGGATATGGCATTTGAAGTCAGCAATTTCTATGTGTAGGTCTTGCCTGAGTTCCCTGAAGGCCCTGAATTATGACATTTTCTACTTCTCCTATCACCCCCAGAAAAGTAACTTATAAATAAAAAGTGCTTTGTAACTACTGTTTTTATTTGTTGACACAACTTTGTGCAAAGGAGAAAATTATTTTACAAACATCACCAAAAGATCTGACAATATCTTGCAACAGTAGTAGCTAGGAAAAGAGGTTGTTCAAATATCAAAATAATGTACAAGAGTCTTAACTTTGCTAAAGAAGACAGTCCCACTACAGAACATACATAAAAGCCACTGTATGTGGTTTCTCTTCTCCCCAAATGTTGAACATCTACATTAACTGTTCCCAGACCTCATGTAAGAATCTCAATATACAGTTTGAAACCTCTCTATAAACTTTACATGACTGGCTAGGCCTTTCAGCAATTAAGGTCAATTTCTAAAATCTTGCTATAGATTCTCAAGGCTGACCACACACATCCCATCTGTTTTGGCAAAGACGCAGTGAGTCATGTTGAAGTGGCAGAATCCCACACTTACTTGTCTTGTGAAGACAAGTAACTCGGGTCCTAACAAATCTTATGTAAAAGGAGCCACGGGATTCATAAAAATCCTAAAATAAGCGTACATATACCTACCTACATACATTACATTTATGTCTCAATTAAGTATTTTCATTTATTTTTGAGGAGAAAATCATAAAAGCTGAGCTAAAATATTACTATTTAGAAACAGCCACTAAAATTCAGTGCTTCATTAACATTTGGAAAGGAAACTGGGGTTCTAAGAAATTTCAGGCAGGCAAAAGTGGAGAGGTTGTTTTCCAAAAGGCTAAACTCCTCTTAAAAACCCAAATTCTCATGTCCTTATTTGGCGCCCTGCTGCTTGAGGCCTTAGATCCTCTTGTAAACACACACTCAGGAGTTTTACCCTCAAACCCTTTAAACCTTGTTACTGTTCTCTTATTACACAAACTTCTCTCCTGTTTCCTCCATAATGTCTTATCTAAAAAGGAACTTTTTCCTCCCTCAGAGAAGTACTAGCATTGAGGAGGATGCAAATATTAATCCTTTCCCACTGCATTTCCCCAAAATCTTTTCCAGTCTACCACAAGTTTCTCTTTTTCTTCCAGAACAGCTGAGAAGTACTCATCACAGACTCCTCTACACAGTGGTTACAGTGTTACTATTTTTAAAAGGAAAAGAAAATGACACAAAATTTATCTGATACATTGGTTTAAAATAACATGAAATCACTCAATTCATATATGGTCTATTCCACCTTATGGATTTCAAATTCATTCTCTGTGAGTACTAGTGGAGCACTTCCTTTTTATTTATTAATTTTTAGCATGTATTGATTAAAAACATAATTTTGAACCCAAAAAAGCACATTCTTCAAGCAATTAGGTTGGATCTTACATCTCTAAGACTGTGCAATTATAAAAACAAACTGATAAAAAGATTATTATATTGTAAGACAAAAAACAAACCAATAGATCTATAAAGTGAATTACAAGATAAGCTTCCTGCATTCCCAAAGGCAAATGATGCTGGGGAATTTTTTTCAGATCGAAATTACCCTTAAATAATTCACATTACCTGCTTTTAGGGATTGCAGCTCAGGTATAAAGTATTAATTTTTGATGCTTCAAGTTGTAGTTCTATATATCATATTGTGACAAAATATATTCTACCATCTGAGGTGGATTCATACTGTCTTTAAATATTGGCTTGAATGGAGAGATTTCTTTAGTGATTTTTCACTTTGTAACAATAAAATAGAATTTCTTTATAAGCAAAGAAACACTTTCCCCTGAAATTTATGTTATCATCACCAAACACTTGACTTTCAAAATACCAATTTATGCACTTCTTCTGGGTTAGATAGTGACCCTTATCACTTTCTTTTAAGGCACTTTTCTGTTTAAGAGGCAACACAACAATATAGAAACATCATTGAACTACATGTCAGAAAACCTGGTTTATATTCTATATTTTTCTACTCATTAAAGAAACCAAAAGCAAGTTACTTAACATGTTTCTTCCTTTATTTTGTCATCTAAGGGCACTGGGTCAGACACTCCCAAAAATTGTTTTAAATTTTGAAAATCATGGCAAATATAGCTAAATCATCTCAACCAGCTTTTCTATCATTTAATTTGTCACCACTCATAACTACTTAACCTCCAGATCCTATAATATTTTCCTAAGTGTTATATATCAAACGCTGACAACCCCCAAATTTATTTTGCCAGATTTTTCTCCTGTTGCCAAATCTCTCTTCAAAGAGGCAGACAGAGGGTTGGACTTTGGACCAAATACTAACTGCTTTCCAGGGAATATGATTAATTTCAATTTTGTGATTAAGCCAAACATGCATCTTATGATAAACATTCAATTCAATTAAGTGAGAATTGCATTAGCCCTTTCCATGAATCTGACACTGCTCTTTATATTTAATGACTCCTTATTTTAAAACACCATCACATGCATTTTGTTGTATTCAAATATCTACCTTTACTTTTTTTCCATGATGAAACTTCACAAATCCAGAGAGGGCTTGGACTTGGAGAGGGAGGCCTATATTCTTCAAATGCAGAACAGTCTGAACTGTAGAGTACTGTCATTTTCCAGCAGTTCTAGGATGAAAAAGAGAGTACTAGGAAGTTGGCTATTTTCCAAGCAATCAAGAAAAACATGTCAGTATTAAGCAGAAAACTCATAAACCACATGAGCATTCTTATCCATTCTGCAGACTGAGAAATTGCTTCCGGTACCTAAGGAAGAGGCCCATTTAGTCTGCTCACATTCCATTTCCTTTTTTCCATTTCCATTGTGTTGAGGTATAATTTAAAAACAATAAAATGCACCCATTTTAATTATAGAGTTTGATGAGTTCAACAAATACATGCTCCCATGTACCTACTACTACTGTCAAGACAAAGATCATTTTCATCACTCCCCAAAATTCATTTATGCCTCTGTCCAGTTGACCCCTTTTTTGCACCTCCTGACCCAGGCAATCTGCCTTCCACATAACAACTGAAATTTGCCTTTTTTTGGGTTTCTTATAAAAAGAATCCTACAGTATGTTCTTTTTTGTATGCCCAGATTCTTCTGTTCTCCATAATACTTAGAGATTCATACATGTTGCTATGTTTATTGCAGTTCCTTCCTTTAAATGCTGACTAGCATTCCATTGTATAGATGCACCACAACTTGTTTATCTATTCACCAAGTGATGGGCACAGGAGTTGCTTTCAATGTTTATACTATTGTGAATAAAGCTCCTATAAACATTCATGCACAAGTCTTTGTGTGAATATGTTTTCATTTCTCTTGGGTAAATAACTAAGGGTAGAATTACTAAATCATATGTCAGTACACTTTTAACTTTATAAGAAAATGCCAAACTGTTTTCCAAAAAAAGTAGTACCATTATATACCCACAAGCAATATGTGAAAGTTCTTTCAGTTACCAAGATAGTAGTGCTGAAGACTCTAATTATGTTTCACTTCTATTTATAATTTAACTTATTTGTATTTGCAAATGACTGCAATATAGTGTAATGGTGAAGACCATAGACAGAAGCCAAACTAGCAAATTTGGGTGTTTGAAGTAGAAAATATTCAAACAAAGAAAACTCTATTAAAAAGTTCATAATGACATTACTATTTATATTTGCCACAAAAACCAAGATAGTACATAGTACATATACTCTTCCTACAAGTATGTTTTGGAAAAAAAAACAAAACAAAACTTTTCCCATTAAGTAATCAATAAATTAAATGCTTCTTAAGATATGCTTTATAGACAGTACACAGATTCTTCTCATCTTAGTATTTTAGAAACAGTAGGTAACTATTTTTAATATGCTTAGACTCTTAAAGCTTGACTAATGTAAGTATAAAAAATCTTCCTCCTTGTACAACAAAAAGATAGTACAAGAATTCTACTCCCATATTAGCTTGTGATCACCTCAAGGGCAACATCCCTATATAATTCTTGTTTTATTCCCTTTGGGTAGAATGTGGGACAGGAAGCAAATTTTCATTAAATGAACTAAGAAAGAAAGAAAGAAAGAAAGAAAGAAAGAAAGAAAGAAAGAAAGAAAGAAAGAAAAGAAAGGAAAAGAAAGAAAGAAAGAAAGAAAGAAAGAAAGAAAGAAAGAAAGAAAGAAAGAAAGAAAGAAAGAAAGAAAGGAAGAGGGAAGGAAGGAAGGAGGAAAGTTAGGAAGGAAGGAAGGAAGGAAGGAAGGAAGGAAGGAAGGAAGGAAGGAAGGAAGGAAAGAAGGAAAGAACTCCTCTCATACCATGTAGCACTTTCTACTTTGCATTGTCTTTGTTTGGGATTCTCATCTCCCTTCCAAAATTGACAAATCTTTCAGGGTAAGAACAATGTGATCCATTTTTACATTCCTTACCACATGCTGCCGTAATGCTTATTGTTTAAATAAATGAGTAAAACTCTTTCCTTTAAAATTTTTGAATTCTAGCTGAGGTTTTGTGGAAAATGAGAAGTATCCAGTAGGGAAATTCACTATTTCATTATCAAAATTATCCACAAGCACGTCAGACCTTAGGTATAACTGGGTCATTTACAGTTCACCATTAAAAAAAAAAAAAAGGTGGCAGGAGCATTCTATCTCTAAAAATGCATTTTTCACAGGAAGGTACATTGTCGTGTTCACTGTTTTCTCCTTAGTGTCTGAGCACTTGATACCTCTTTTGTAAATGAATGTATCCAAAGATGAGTCATCGAACATTTGTTTAACAATCTTTTAATGAACATTTTATCTCCAGTGATGTGCCAAATGTTGTTCTAAGCACTGAGGAAACAATGATAGATATATTCTCTGCCCTCATGAAGCTTATATTCTAATAATGGAAACACCTAACAAATATTCTAGTAGGGGAACAACTAACCAAGCAGAAGGTGGTAAGTGCTTTAAAAAAATAAGAGGGAGACAATATCAAAGATCAATAGGCAAGAAGATTAAAATACAGTTTCAGGGGCGCCTGGGTGGCGCAGTCGGTTAAGCATCCAACTTCAGCCAGGTCACGATCTCGCGGTCCGTGAGTTTGAGCCCCGCATCGGGCTCTGGGCTGATGGCTCAGAGCCTGGAGCCTGTTTCCGATTCTGTGTCTCCCTCTCTCTCTGCCCCTCCCCCGTTCATGCTCTGTCTCTCTCTGTCCCAAAAATAAATAAACTTTAAAAAAAAATTTTTTTTCAAAAAAAATACAGTTTCATCAGTGAAGATCTCTCTTTAAAAAAAAAATGCAACATATGAACAGAGAAACTTGGAGAAAAGGGAGATCTTCATGATTTTGCTCAGGAAGGAGCCCTCCAGGCAGAGGGAACAACACGTGGAAAGGCCCTATTATAGAGGTGCATTTGGTAGATTCCAGAAATGGCAAGGGGGCCTGTGTGGCTGGGTCCAGTGGAAGAAAATGAATAGGACAGGAATATAAGAGCATTTTTATCCTTTATTATGACTTTTTTTTTTTTAAACTCTGAGTGAGATGGAAAGCCATTAGAGATTTTTGGGCAGAGGAGGGAGATGATCTGAAAATATCACAAAAACTTAAGACCATGTGACCAGACTGCATAGACTAAGACCCTCTCATGGCCTTACCTGTTTCAGGAAAGGGACTGGTCACTTAAACCTCATTAGTTCCACTATCAATCTGCCTCTGGATCTCCCTCGTTTTAACAAACTCCCTCTTTGGCTGCTTTAAAAATAATTTATAGGGAAGCCAAGGATGGAGGCATGAATTCCAGTTGGACTATTGCAACATAGGCAAGAGATGATAGTGGCTCAAGCCAGATAAGGGGGGTAGCAGTAGATGTGGTAAAAAAAAATGTTGGATACTTGGATATACGTGAAAAGTAGAGTTGATAGAATTTGCTGATGTACTGAATATAGGCTTTGGGAGAAAAAAGCAGTCAAGGATGACAGCACAGTTTGGAACCAAGTGACTAGAAAATGGAGGTGCGGTTTACTTAGCAGTAGAGTAAAAAACTATAAGGTAGTAGGCCTGCCAAGTAGCACTAAAAGCTCATTTAAGGCTAATGGTCATGTAGTCTAAGTAAGAATATATAATATGATTATGTGTGTGGTCTCCCTCCCCCCCACACACCTAATATTCAGCTTCCCTTAGTATATGCTCAGAATTGGCAAAGAACTTAATTTAACCAGGTTTGGGATGTTTCTAGATGATTATAAAGGGCAGAGGAGCAAAGGGGTTGAGGGTTTATACAAAGGAATTGCTATAATGACAATCCATGGGATATAAGCTTGTAAAGGAGGGCAGCAAATACTGGGGCGAGGGGCAGGTGAGGAGACAATGAAAAGGTGGTAAGGTGCATGGACTGGATTGGCAGTTCTAGTGAAAACAATAAATGCTGGAGTACATGTATATGAGAGGTAAAGCTGGAAACATAGGAGGTGGTAGCTGGGGAGTGGTTATAATTTTTAGAATTTAAATCATGGAGAGGTGCATTTATTGGTGATGCAAGGCTTATGGTCAAACTCTAGCTTTGACATAACTAAAACATGCATCTACACTATGTTTGGAATGGTGGTACAGTTAGGGTGGAGAAATGGAGTACTTATTAGAGAAGATGTCAAGGAAATGAATGGCCAGGCCAGGCTACCCTTAAAAGCACAATTTCAGCCATCTGAGTACAGATCCTTCCTAGGTGTAGGCTGTATCTGTAAAGACAGCACTAACCAAGTATCTGGCAATAATCACACACATTTTCTGTTTTGCTTCTGCATTGAAGAGGAAGAACTATAGTAGTTACCTTGTCCGATTATTTGTGGAAAATAACAAAAAAGGAAAATAACTTACAGTTGTATTAATAATTTGAGCACATTTTTGGAGAAAGGAAAGACTTGGAGGATTTAACAAGAATATTTTAAGGACAGGGAGATGACCTGGGTCCAGTTGCCATGCATTTTTTTTTTTGTCCAAATTATCCCATGGAATTTTAATGAGGCATTGTCATAGGCTATTAACTAATAACTATTAACATGATATGTAGCACTACTGCAAAATATAAATATATTAAAAATAGTCTATAAAGAAAAAGAGACAAAAAGGTTATTAGGGGCTTTACTTGATTTGGAAAATTATTTCATTGTTCTCAAATTTTGTTATGAGGTATTCTTTTCTTTTTCTTTTTTTCAAATCCTCATCACCTATTTCACCCATGCCCCACCCACCTCCCCTCTGGTAATCATCAGTTTACTCTCTATAGTTAAGAGTCTATTTCTTGGTTTGCCCCCCCCCCCTTTTTTCTTTTGTTCATTTTTTTGTTTGTTTCTTAGATTCCACATATGAATGAAATCACATGGTATTTGCCTTTCTTTGACTGACTTATTTCACTTAGCACATACCATCAAGGTCCATCCATATTGTTGCAAATGGCAAGATTTCATCCTTTTTATGACTGAATAATAATTCCTTCATTCATTCTTTTGGTACATGAATTGAGCACCTACTATGTGCCATGAATTTTATTATACCTTATGCACATAAAGATCTTGCCCTTGAGAATTCTGGGCCAACAGAAGTAACAAATCCTTTAACTCAAAATTCCAATTTAATAAAATGGCTGCTGTGATAGAATTACATACGCAGTGCTCTAGTGATCCCAAAGATGGTATGCCTGAGATTTCCCAGAGGTCGGGAAGACACCCCTAGGGAAAAAGGCATATTAATTATATCTTAAAGTGGTAGTTACAGCAGTTTTTCAGGCATAGAACACGATGGACAAGCATTCCCAAAGAGAGCAACAGCAGTGTGTTCAAAGGCACAGGAACATTAAAAAGTCTGGTGTGATGGAGGAGAGAGATGGAAGGTTACTAGATGGTGAGGGAGTGAATACAACTGAGAAGAGAAATGGGCCAGGAGAAGAGGTTTAAAAGGCGCAGGAGGGCCAGATCAGATTGTGATGGGTGTGTGGGACTCCAGGATGGATTTTATAAGGCAGGCA
Organism: Puma concolor; assembly: GCF_028749965.1. Taxonomy (NCBI): domain Eukaryota; kingdom Metazoa; phylum Chordata; class Mammalia; order Carnivora; family Felidae; genus Puma; species Puma concolor. The sequence continues at coordinate 81,995,073 of NC_141674.1, forward strand.
GAGATCATGATTTTTAAGTGCGTGTGCAGTGTGGAGGAAATAAAGAAAATGAATAGAAATAGGTCCTTGCCTCCCCACAACTCTCTTTTCCTCTGAATTTTCCCATCCCCTTCATTTAAGATGGAAATTTTGTTGAAAACTAAAATGTGGACAATGTCTTCGCTCAGACTGTTAATCGAGAAAGAGACTAGGTCTTTCTCTGTGCCTGGTATTTGGTAGAATGCTGCCCACTGCAGCGGCCCACATTGTCTGGTCAACATTTGTTGGGCATGATGGGAAAGAGTCACTTTCAAACTGATGTAGCAGAAGGTAGCTATGAACTATCAAGAAATGGTGGAGGCAAGGGCTGACTGTGACAGCCAGGTACTTCTCTGCATATTTTTCTGTCACTGTTTCCCAAAACTGGAGATTTCAGTTTCTTTAAAGAGAGAGTCTTTGAAAGCTCACCAGTTTTATAAGAGTCATTTTCTGTGTGTGCGTTTGTTTTAGTCAGGGTAAAGAAACCACTTGTGAGGCCTTGGGAAGTGTTTATTACACTCTCTGGTAGGTCCTAAGCTCCCCTGAACTTCATATATTATTCTTTAATAACAACTTTCCATCTCATGAGAGTGGAACGCAGGAAGGCTCACTAGAATCAATGACCAGGTAATTGAACCGTCAGGAGCTCTGTTTTGCATGAGGCTCTGGCTTCGAGAACACTTGATAGTTAGCAAATTTGCTTTTGCTAAAAGAAACCAAAGTGATTCATAAAATGAAATTCAAAAGGGTCATGCATAGAGGCCAAACTGGTTTTGATTCTCTGTTTTCCCTCTCCCAGGTATATTAGCAAAGGTTGTTGACAAAAAGTGAACACTTTAAACTGAAAAGGAAATTGAATATGATACTGTCTTACATGCAAAGGCACAACAGCTGAACAATATCTTGTGTAGCCATAGGTCTTTTAATGCAGTCCTCTTTATTGAAAAAATAAAATATTTTCTCTAAGAACGTTTGTGTGGCACCAATACTGTATTTTGTGGTGCATTTAGGTCACACCAGAAATTACTGTTTTATTCTGAAAATGAAAACTGAATGAATCTCAGCTGGCTGCTCGTGTAAGAAGAAAACAAAGCACCATTTTTTTGTATCCTTTTAATGGAGAGTGCCCCACCGTCAATTTGTCTGCAGAATATATGAAATACTTTATTACTTGTATGCTTCTGAGAGCAGACGAGGGAAAGTAAGATTTGATAACTCAACTTTATGTGAACCAATCTGCCTTGCCTAGACAGAGGGAAGCAGAGTTTTATAGGATTTTCCATGGGCTGCAACCAACTGGAGTCACTCAGGAGTGCTTTCTGACCTGTAATAATTTATGAAATTTATTGCTACTTAAGCTCGCCTGGACAAGTTTTGGCCGTTAGAAGAGTAAATAATTTATTTGCAGATTATAGCAAGGTCATCTTAAATACTTCATCAGAAGAAGAAGAGATGCGATTGCATCATCTCTCTGACCAAACAGCACATCCCCCTTGAGTAAGGCAGGGGGCTCATCCAGAAGGGGGCTGCAGAGCTGTAATGGATTAGCATAAGTGATGGAATCTGAGTTGAGTAGACCAGGTTCTGCCATTAACCAGATGATACCAGTGACGTTGCCAGAACATAGCCCTCCCGGCCAGGTAGCATTAGCTTGAAACTATCTGTGGGGGAGAAATTAGACTTGGGCTGAACCAAGACTGAGCCTCCCCCCAACTTTGTTTAGGACAAGCTTACATCATGTTCGGTGAAGAAAAAGCCTGGAGACGAAGGGAACGAAGGGAACAAAGGAAACTCCACAGCAAATTGGTGGAAGTTTCCTTCCGACAGGCAGAAAACCAACTGAGAATCAGAATCAAGGTTTCTGTCAGCCGGGAAGTAAAACAGGAACTGCTCTGGAGATCCAGAGGCATGATAGGGACTAGCCTCTTTCTCTTTATAATGAAAAGTGGAAAGCGGTAGTTGGGGAGGCAGCTGCGGTCTTTAGCAGCCCCCCAGACCCCACAAGCAATTATAAGGTGGTTTCAGCAAATAGTGGTGATGGTAGGTTTTATTTCTTTTGAAGGTAACTATATCTTTTGACATATCTTAAATCATGAGAGAGGTTTATGTCCCATCACTTTTTCTACATCTCAGCAGTTCCCTAATGCTGGGCTCTTGATACAAAAACCCAGATGGCTCAGTAAATGCATGATTTACTTTTGGTAATAGGTGAGGATTATCCTCCTGGTTCACAGACAAATTTAATAGTTTCTGTTTGAACTTTTTTCCTTTTTTGCTTTTATTAGTTATATGCTGTTATAATTTTCATCAAGTTATTCACAGCCCTTTCTTACACTGCATTTAACATAACATTACAATTCTCGAGGAATGGAAATCCAGAAATTACAAAAATTGTATAATCTGAATCTAATTTTACTGCTGTATATATTGACAGTATATCAAGATTTAGTTTTATGTTAAACTAAAATCAGCATGGTCTTGTCTCTGGGTTCTGGCAATAATTTGTTAAAGGTTAAAAGAAATATTTTCTCATTTGATCAAGAAATACTGGTGCAAGGAGTCAGTTAATCCTCTTTGAAATTATACTCTATAACTTAACATTATAATTAAATTTGCATTCATTTTAATTCACTTATTCAACAAGCACTTATTAAACCCCTATTGTGTGCTTGTTACTCTGCCGGCACTGAAATATTGTAAAAATTATACACAATAATCCCATCAAGAAACTTTTAGTTTATTAGAGGGTTATAAGACATGAGTATAATTAATTTTGAGACAAAGTAGAAAGTGATATGTGACAACCAAGTATAAGTAAATGACAATGGGAATCCGGAGAGAGAATATTTGCAGCCAGAGAAAGCTTCATAGGAGATGTAATTTTGAATTGGACTTTGAAGGATGGATAAGGACAAAGTCATTCCAGGTAAAGGGATAAACACGAGCAAAGGCACAGAGGTGGGAAGTTACAGGTTGTGTTAATTGTTAGGGTAGAAGGTAGGACAGATTTTATGTATACTTGGTCTTCATGGATGAGTTTCTTCAGCTGTTGGGCAAATTCTTTCTATTATGCAATTTAGAGGTAACACTTAAGATGGTGGTCATATGCTAAATTAATTTTCCATTAAGACATTAATGAGTGTAATTAGATCCTTTCTTGTGGAGTTTTGGCTTTGCAAAGACTCTGGCTGTATAAAGTAGGGGAAGTAGAGTTACCACGAATGAGGGGAGATGGACCAGCACCTAAAGAATACAGAAAAAAAGGTGTGATAGCACAAACAATGCCTTTTCTTTTGTGATATCTAGAAAAACACATACATTTTAAATGCAAATTTAGTTCTGTTCTAGTCCTGACACTGTGTACTGATGTGTGATTTATATTTTATCTTAGGTGATCCTTTCTATACAGGATTTCTATTTGTCTATTCAGCTTGATACTCCAAACTCTACTGAAGCTTTCAAGTTTCAGAGTCTTTTTCCCCCCTCCATTTGAACCAAGAACAAGTTTTGCTAGGAAAAGTGAGAACTCAGACTGATTCTAATATTCGATTTTTTCTTTAAAAGCACATTCTTCCTTTCATGGCTCTTAGGAAATTAGGGTAACAATGGCTTGCATCTCATCAACTAGCTCTTGGGTCAGCTGGCCAAACCAGAGATAACTCGGTACAGAATTACTAAGGATTTTATTACCTATGAATTTCACAGGAAAGGCTTTCTTTGACAATAACATTTTGTATTAAAAAGAACCACCACCACCAACAGCAAATGCAAATTGTGCAATACTTTAAAATAAATAAATTGAAGCTATGATCATGTATATTCCCAGCAGAAAGGCAAAAATGGCCATTAATAAAACTCCTGAAAGTCCACTTAGTAATGAACAATGAATAGATGGTATCCAATTAAAATACGTTTTGAAGCCGAAGGGAAATCTGACTGCCTAAAATGGAGAAATAGAATTAAACATGCCACTAGCCAAATCTTTTTTAATTAAAAAAAAATGTTTATTTATTATTTTGAGAGAGACGGAGTGTGAGTGGGGGAGGGGCAGAGAGGAACACAGACACAGAAGCAGGTTCCAGGCTCTGAGCTGTCAGCACACAGCCCGACGCGGGGCTCTAACTCACAGACTGTGAGATCATGACCTGAGCCAAAGTCGGACGCTTAACTAACTGAGCCACCCAGGCGCCCCACCACTAGCCAAATCTTATGGAAGAGTCTCAAAGAAAGATGTTTGTGTAATATTAATATAATGCAGGGGAGTAACTAGCACTAAGGTTCACTTCACTGTTTTTGGTTATCAACAAATGTCCCAAGTTTAGTTGCCACAGTTGACAGGTTTATTTGTCCATGTGACTCTAGCTGATGTTAGGAAATGTGATTTTAATTTTCTCTCCCATTTCTGTGACTTCTCTCCTCTTACAAATCTCTTTCTGTTCCTCTGTCTTCCCTCTCCTCCAACATTCAAACTCATTTTCCTAGGTCTTCACTCACAGAAGAAATTAGGTGAAAATGTTCACTGAATGTGTCTGAATACTCTTCCTAGGAATGTTTGCATTTTCCATGTATAATAATAACTATATGAATACAGAGATATATATCGATCTGTTTTGAAACTTCAGCCATTAATGATGGTAAGGAGTCTTCATAGGTAGTCTTCCCTATGCTTTCAGACCATCCCCATAGGCAGTGCCTTGCCCGTTTGATGGATGAGGCCAATTGTTCTAGTGTGCAGCGATAATTCTGAGGAAGACGGGTGAGCACAGATAAAATATTAATCAAGAAGTTTTTCTTCAACCTCATCTACTAAGAAAATTCTGGATTTCCCATCAAAAAGGCACTATCCATCCTACACCTTATTTCCTTGAGGCTTCCATCAACAGCAGCTTTCTCTGCTATTGAGAGAAGCTCCAGCCCCCAAACTGCACCAGTTAACTAGGTTTCCATCCTCCGAAGGCAAAGACCTGTTGCTGGGAGCAGTTCCTGAGGGCGCAGTTACGTCAGCAGGGACGCTAGTGGCAGAGTGGCTGCTGGTGATGACACAGGATAGCAGCTCAGTGCATTTGGGCCTGTCACCGCTGCTTCAATTCAGGGATTACTGGATACAATTATTTGTTGACATCTATGGGAATACTTGGGGGGATTTCAGCTTTTAAAATTGAAACACTGGCATCAGGCTTAGTTAGAATGTGTAGCACACTTATTTTATAAGTGAGCAAAGAACAGTAAAATAGGAAGGGAATGGAACTGGCTCTTTATGCTAGGCAGTGGTGTCTTGGCTAGCAGTAAAAGTGAGGTAAGATGAGGGTTATGAACAGGGACCTCGGTATTAGGGGTTTTAGTTCTTATTCCCACTTTTTAGCTGTTGATATTCAGTGAGCAGTGCTTCTATGTGGATTAAATTAGGTAACACACTTCAGGCATTAGAATACCTGGCACATAGAAGGCATTCAATAAATGGTTCTCTATTGCAATGTTCTTTCATATTTTGTAAATTGCTTTCAATTTAACATTTCTTAACATGTTTTGGAAAAGAACCCCTTTGACATTCTAATGAAAACAATGGACTCTTACCTCTCAAAAATGACTGTGTATTCTAAATTTGATATATTTGGTGGCTTCATGAACTTTCCTAAATATACCAAATATGATGTTTATTATATATGTTAACTTGGCTAGGCTATGGTACTCAGCTGTTTGGTCAAACACTGTTTGCTGTTAAGGTGTTTCTTAGATGTGATTAAATCAGGAGACTATAAGTAAAGCAGATTAATCTCCATAGTGTCTGTGAGCTTCATCCAATCAGCTGAAAGCCTTCAGAGAAAAGACTGAGGTCTTCTGAAGAGGAAATAATTCTGCCGCCAGACTACCTTTAGACTCAAGACTGCAACACTGACTCCTGCAGGAATTTCCAGCCTGACAGACTGTTCTCTGGATTTTGGACCAGTCAGGTCCCACAATCCTATGAACCAGTTCTTTAAAATCCCTCTCTTTCTCTCTCTCCCCTTCTCTTGACAGATAGAGGGACAGAGAGAGAGAGAGAGAGACCCTGATCTATTTATCTATCTCTCTACATCCCATTTGTTCTGTTTCTCTGGAGAACCCTGGCTAATATACCTAAGGACTCACTAGGGAGTTCATGGACACACACACACACACACACACACACACACACCCCACTTGGAATCCTCTGGAGAAGACATTCTGAAAACAACTTGATCTAATTGCTTCATCATGAAACCCTGCATTTCTCACAGAATGGTTCTATCACTCTTCTGGTGGTAGTTACTCAGGAGATAGAAAGGGCACTATTCAGTATTAAAGTACAAAGTAAACACTTCAGGTAAGTATTGAATAAATGCTTCCCACTTTACTCTTTCAATTCCAGAAGTGATTAGAAAAGTCAATGATGTTTTTGGAAGAACCTAATGACAAGGATCAAAATCCTTTCAACTGCTGGTTGGGACAAGACTCCCTTGGTGCTACTGTGTAAGGCCCACCACTGTCTGGAGGACTACTATACTGACTTTAACCATCTCAAGTGTGCAGATGAGAAGATCTTATTAGAGTCCTGGAAGAAGTCGAAGCGAAGAAATATCATTTTTTTCATCATGCATGCGTATTTTAAGGGCTATCTGTTTGAATTTTTCATTTTTCCAAAGGGCTATGCGACATTTTATACAAAACAGGGTGAAATGTTTGCAAATACTTAGAAGCAATGATGCAAGCAAACTCCTAAAAGCTTCAACAACAAAGGACAAAAAGAGTAGAAAAGTTGGGAATTAGCTATAGATGAAATTTCTAGGCACTATCAACTGCAAGTTAGCTTAACACTTTCCTTGAGGATGTGCACTAAGAATCTGTGAGATCTATCCAATCTCCAGTGCAGGAACCTCACTCAAAGGGAACTCTTTTCACCACATGAGATACATGATAAATGGATAACTAAGCCATTGGTAAGACTAATTTTGCAGTTCTTTGGAAGGATAATTCCAGTAAACTATTTATTCAGAAAACAACGTTACTGACAGTATGCTGGTCAAAGAGCAGGGAATCTTCTCCAAATGCCCCATTCTCTCACCCTTTGTCCAGCAATGCCTCTGACATACTTCATGACCAATTTGTGACAGGTTTTATCTGTGAAGTGGAAATAATATCTGGTTTTCTCCCAGAAACATTGTGAGGATAAATGAGATAAATCATTTGAAGTGCTTTGGGCTCCACTGATGATGAGTGCTATATTTCAAAGCATTATTATTTACTTCACAAGTGACTTGTCACCATTCCTAATCTGTGTAAAGCACTGTGAATTCCTCAGAGAAAGACTTGATATTGAGTGAAATTTTAATACAAGTGGATAATATGCAATGCATAGAATCTATTCTGTTAGAGGCCCCATTACTATTTGTGGGGGGAAATAATGCATGCTGTAGCATGGTAGATAAGAAGAAATGTCAGGGCATACTTAATCTCTTAAACTTTCTTTCTAATCAGGCTTCCCAAACTAGCCTAAGAAACTTACTTATATTAGAGACAGAGCATGTAAGTGTATACTTGGTCAATGTCACACTGGTCCTTAAAACTCCCCATCTTAGTTTAGTAGTCCATTCAAAAAATTGATTGACATATCAAATATTAACTGAGCATTTGCTGTTTGCCACTGGACTAGATTCTAGAGATTTAAAAAAAATGGTCAAAGAAAGAAAAAGCCCAGTGGACAATGAAATAAATCATATACAAAGAAAAGTGAGACAAGCAAACTAATCAGTTAAATTAGAAGCACCAATGTGACACACTGACCTTAAAATGACCTTTTTAAAAAAGTTAACACTAAAGCTTCCCAACAGTAGAAGTAGCAGTAGTTCTAGAATTTACCCATTGTCAATTGTTTAGGGTATCCCCAATATCAAGATTTTGGTATCTGAGATTACACTCCACTATTAAACACCAGGACTGCTTGGAGGGGAGCCACTTCCATGCCTCAGATCAGGAGAAAATTATAATGGACCTGGACATTTTGTTTTTGCCCATTAATCAAGAATGTTTACGTGGGTAATGGAAACAGTGCGACAAAGGACAAAAGAACAAAATTGAAAGAAGCTCCAGATGGCCATGTTGAAATAGTTGGATTATATAAAAAAGTTATAGTAATACTATAGTTAATTGGAACAAATTGAACTTGTGAAAAGACAGGAATTCTTACTGATATTCAAATTTAAATGCACTGTATTTAAATCCAGTCCTTCATTCAACCTGTATGTATTTAGTGCCTAGTATGAGGCAGTCACTAGAGCCTGAATTCTAGTGGAGAGAGAAGAAAGACAAGCAAATAAGATAAACAAATAAATAAGCAAAATATTGTATGCCAACGGGGATGAGTACTATAGAGAGAAATCAGAAAAAGAGGCTAAAAATGACGGAGAGGCGAAGCTGTAAAGAAAAGGCAGAGAACCTGAAAACTATAGAAAGCTTATGAAAGAAATTGAAGAAGACACCATAAAATGGAAAAAGATTCCATGCTCCTGGATAGGAAGAACAAATATTGTTAAAATGTTGATAGTACCCAAAGCAATCTACATATTCAATGCAATCCCTATCAAAATAACACCAGCATTCTTCACAGAGATAGAACAAATAATCCTAAAATTTACATGGAACCAGAAAAGACCCCGAATAGCCAAAGTGATCTTGAAAAAGAAAACCAAAGCAGGAGGCATCACAATCCCAGACTTCAAGCTATACCACAAAGCTGTAATCATCAAGACAGTATGGTACTGGCACAAGAACAGACACTCAGATCAATGGAACAGAATAGAGAAGCCGGAAATGGACCCACAAATGTATGGCCAACTAATCTTTGACAAAGCAAGAAAGAATATCCAATGGAATAAAGACAGTCTTTTCAGCAAGTGGTGCTGGGAAAACTAGACAGCTACATGCAGAAGAATGAGCCTGGACCACTTTCTTACACCATACACAAAAATAAACTCAAAATGGATGAAAGGCCTAAATGTAAGACAGGAAGCCATCAAAATCCTCGAGGAGAAAGCAGGCAAAAACCTCTTCGCTCTTGGCCGCAGCAACTTCTTACTCAATGTGTCTGTGGAGGCAAGAGAAACAAAAGCAAAAATGAACTACTGGAACCTCATCAAAATAAAAAGCTTCTGCACAGTGAAGGAAACAATCAGCAAAATTAAAAGGCAACCAACAGAATGGGAGAAGATATTTGCAAATGACATATCAGATAAAGGGTTAGTATCCAAAATCTATAAAGAACTTATGAAACTCAACCCCTAAAAAACAAATAATCCAGTGAAGAAATGGGCAAAAGACATGAATAGACACTTCTCCAAAGAAGACATCCAGATGGCCAACCGACACATGAAAAAATGCTCAACATCACTCATCTTCAGGGAAATACAAATCAAAACCACCATGAGATACCACATTACACCTGTCAGAATGGCTAACATTAACAACTCAGGCAACAACAGGTGTTGGCGAGGATGGGGAGAAAGAGGATCTCTTTTGCACTGTTGGTGGGAATGCAAGCTGGTGCAGCCACTCTGGAAACCAGTATGGAGATTCCTCAAAAAACTAAAAATACAACTACCCTACAACCCAGCAACACACACACACACACACACACACACACACTGGAGTATTACTCGGCAATCAGAATGAATGAAATCTTGCCATTTGCAACTACGCGGATGGAACTGGAGGGTATTATGCTAAGTGAAATTAGTCAGTCAGAGAAAGACAAAAATCATATGACTTCATTCATATGAGAACTTAAGAGATGAAACAGATGAACATAAGGGAAGGGAAACAAAAATAATATAAAAAAACAGGGAGGGGGACAAAACAGAAGAGACTCATAAATATGGAGAACAAACTAAGGGTTACTGGAAGGGTTGTGGGGGGGAGATGGGCTAAATGGGTAAGGGGCACTAAGGAATCTACTCCTGAAATCATTTTTGCACTATATGCTAACTAATTTGGAAGTAAATTTAAAAAAATAAAAAAATTAAATTAAAAAAAAAAAAAAGAGAGAAAAGGCAGAGAACCAGGAGGTTGGTTATCCATTGAAAGAGTGGTCTAGGCAAAGAAAAGAATGTTGGACATGAGGTCAGAGATGTCTAGAAAATATCCAGAGATGACTCAGATAAAGCCTTATAGGCCCCTGGAAAGAGTTTGGCTCTTTCCTGAGTGAAATGGGCAGCCATTTGCAGCTAAGTGGTCAATGGACTGCAGGTGGGGCAACAACAGGAATGAAACGCCACGTGGGAGGTTATGCAATCATCAGTCATCATGTTGGCTTGAAAAGTGATCAGATTCTATATTCCCAAGTCAACACTAATAGGATTTTTTTAAAGGATTTGATGTGGGATATGAGAGACAGAAAGGTGTCACAGGTAGTGCCATAACTGTGGCTTAAAGAACTGCAAAAATTGAGTTGGTATTTACAAGGTTGGGGGAAAATGTGAGAGAAACAGGTTTAGGGAAGAAGATCAGAGGCACCTTTCTAAGTATATTCCATTTGAGATGCCTACTAGGCATACAAGAGATGTAGAATAGGTGTGAATATGTGAGGCTGGCAGTCTGGGAGGACAGAGCTGATAAGTTTGTTAGTCGTGTGTGTATGTGTGTGTGCGTGTGTGTCTGCATGCGTGTGTGTATGCATGAGAACACTGGGGCATGTGTACAGACTGAGGAGATAAGGAGGAAAAGAAGAAGAAACTGGCATAACAGATTAAGAAAGATTAAGAAAGGGAGAACCATAAAAGGGTTATCCTGGATTCAAGTGAAGACAGTGTTTCAAAGGTATTTGTAACAATAAAGAAGAGTGAAAAACAACGAGGTATATACTTTTCAAGAATGTTAATAAACAGATTCTTTTTTTAAAATATTTTTTAAGTTTATTAATTTTGAGAGAGAGTGTGTGTGAGTGAGTGGGGGGGGGGGGGGGCGAGTCACAGAGAGAGAGGGAGAGAGAATCCTAGGCAGGCTCTGCACTGTCAGTGCAGGGCCCGACACAGAGCTTGAATTCACAAACCTTCAGATCATGAACTGAGCCGACGTTGAATGTTTAAAGGACTGAGCCACCGAGGTACCCCAGTATACAAGTTCTTGATGTATTATTTTGAGTTTTTTTTATTATTTCATTTTTCATAAAGTTTCTCTGAGTGTAATTTAAGTCATCCGGGAAAATGTAGCAGTATTCCAAGAATAGAAAGGAGTGATAAATGCTAATGGTCATTCATAACAACCAGATAAAAAGTGGCTCCCACAATTTGTAATGTGTCTAAAAACAAAATCCAAATGGAAAGAAGGTTCCAAGGGTTTAAAAATGATAAATTAGCCAAAAATAAAAAATAAAAAAATAAAGAGGAGAGCTAATGATGCAGCCTCAGTCCTTCATCTCCTGTGGATGGCTTTTGGATAAAAATAAAATACTAATGAGAAATTCATTATATCAGAACAGGTACTTTGCTGTAAAGACATTTCAATGAGTTAAGTATTGCAGGCTATTTGAATTTTAATTTATTGAAAAGACAACAACTTATAGAAATAAAAATATACAACACTGTATTAGAGGGGATAGATAGGGAGAGAGGGAGAGAGGGAGAGAGAGAGAGGGAGGGAGGGAGGGAGGGAGGGAGAAAGAGAGAGACCAAATATATAATAAGTGAACATTACTATTAAAAGGGACTCAGCCAAGTAACATGTCATTGGGGCTTAATTCCCTTGAATTGCATGGTCGGAGAATATCCTCAGTAACTATTGATAACCTAGATCTTCAATATGTACTGTTCTAAGGAGAAGGAGAATCTGTAACGTTCAATACAATTCCAGGAAGGAATCAATGGAATACTTTTTAAAACCACAGGAAAATACCAAAATAACTATTAAAATAACCTAGGAAGGTATAAAATCTGGTACAGAAACAAAAAAATAACTAAAGAAAAATATGATGTTGATTCTTTTAGACTAGAAGTTTAATGTGAATGTCATAATAAATTTTGTAATTATTGCATTTGTTTATATTGTATCTGTTGTTTAAGGTATTTATAAATGTCTTATTGCTATATAAGTTAGTTGAGAGAAATTAGTCAAAATTGTAATTGCTGTTTACATGTTTAAAGAAAACTATTTCATACTTTTATCTTTTAGATACGAGTTCAATACATTAACCGTTATTTTAGAAAGGGAGGTGAATGTTCCTCTTCCCCATGAGTCCCTTGGATACTGAAGAATCAAACCAAAGCTGAATGAAAAACAGCCCAGTCTTTAAGGATAGTGGAGACACATCAACATGTATTTATAAGGCTGTGTGGTACATAAAACTGAGGCATGCATTAGGGAAATGGTTCTAGAATGTTTTAATCTCAGACCCTTTTATAACTCTTTTTATTTATTTTTAAAAAAAAGTTTTAGGGGAGCCTGGATGGCACAGTCGGTTAAGCGTCCGACTTCAGCCAGGTCACGATCTCGCGGTCCGTGAGTTCGAGCCCCGCGTCGGGCTCTGGGCTGATGGCTCAGAGCCTGGAGCCTGTTTCAGATTCTGTGTCTCCCTCTCTCTCTGCCCCTCCCCCATTCATGCTGTGTCTCTCTCTCTGTCCCAAAAATAAATAAACGTTGAAAAAAAAATTTTTTTAAAAAAATAAAAAATAAAAAAAAGTTTTAATGTTTATTTTTTTTTTAACGTTTATTTATTTTTGAGACAGAGAGAGACAGAGCATGAATGGGGGAGGGGCAGAGAGAGAGGGAGACACAGAATCGGAAACAGGCTCCAGGGTCTGAGCCGTCAGCACAGAGCCCGACGCGGGGCTCGAACTCACGGACCGCGAGATCGTGACCTGAGCCGAAGTCGGCCGCTTAACCGACTGAGCCACCCAGGTGCCCCTAATGTTTATTTTTGAGATAGAGAGAGAGAGAGAGACAGGGACAGAGCACAAGCAGGGGAGGAGCAGAGAAAAGGGAGACAATCTGAAACAGGCTCCAGGCTTTGAGCTTTCAGCAGAGAGCCCAACGCAGGGCTCAAACTCACAAGCAGTGAGATCATGACCTGAGCCGAAGTCATATGCTTAACCGACTGGGCCACCCAGGCACCCCTTGAACCCTTTTATAATTCTTAAAATTACTGAGGACCTGGACAGACTTCATTTATGTGTGTTCAATCTATCAATATTTACTGTACTAAAAATTAAAAATGAGATATTTAAAAAATACATATTAATACATATAAAAATAATAAACCTTATACATGTTAACATAACACATTTTTATGAAATACAACTATATGCTCTAAAATACAAATTTTAGTGATAATAATGGTATCGTATTATACTTTTGCAAATCTATTTAATGTCTAGCTTAGGAGGAGGTATATGGTTCTCTGTAAGCTTCTTTTTTTTATGTTTATTTTTGAGAGAGAGAGAGAGAGAGAGCGAGCGAGCACGAATGGGGGAGAGAGAGGGAGACACAGAATCTGAAGCAGGCTCCAGGCTCTGACCTGTCAGCACAGAGCCCGATGCAGGGCTTGAAGCCACAAACCATGAGCCATGACCTGAGCCGAAGTCTGACACAACAACTGAGCCACCCAGGCGTCCCTCTCCACAAGCTTCTGAACTTAATCTTTTGCAGTATGTTGTTTTGATTGTTGCCTATGAAGAATATATGGCCTCTCACTGGTATGTAGTTGGAAAAGGGAAGAGAATTTTAAGTCTCTTAAGATAATTCTTTTATATTACACTAAAACTCAACAAGCAGTTTCTTAAAGGTTAGCATTAAAGTGTAATCTGAAATAATATAAACTTTTCATGTCCTATACAAATATTCATTCATTTATCTATCATATTAATAGGTCTCTTAGTCATGAATCGTTTTATAACATCATCATTGATCATTTGGAAAATACTGATTCATAAATTACACAAATCTTACAAAAGTTGACACATTTCATTATATAATATCAAAAAATAACATTTGTTAACATCATCACTGATCTCAAGAAAATATTTCATGTACTGGGAGAGATATCAAACTTACAATGGCTGATAAGAGCTTTTCACAAAATAATTTTCACTTAACCCAAATTTTATCATAACTACAAATCATGTATTTTATACACATAAACTACAAAGCACACTTGGACAACCTCTGCATTAGGCTATAATGGGAGCACAGTGAAATAGCACCCACCCCAAGCAGGGTAGTAGGGATTAGAGACAGGGAAGACTTTTTAGAGAGAAGACAACTGAGCTAGGCCTAAGGGAGATTTAATTAGCTGAAAGAAAGAAAACAAGTAAACAAGTAAAGACATGAAGCCAACACACAGCATGATATGGGCAGAAACTTCAGTAAATTAATGATGCTGCAGTAGCAAAACCATGGCAAAGTAGAAAGTGTCAGATACAACTAGACGGGTAGGAAAGTGCTGGGTCAAAGGAGAAATATGCCACATTAAAGATCCTAAGTGTTTATCCTTTAGTCAAAAGTATGCAAGTTTTTTTTTTTTTTAATTTTTTTTTTTTCGTTTATTTATTTTTGGGACAGAGAGAGACACAGCATGAATGGGGGAGGGGCAGAGAGAGAGGGAGACACAGAATCGGAAACAGGCTCCAGGCTCTGAGCCATAAGCCCAGAGCCCGACGCGGGGCTCGAACCCACGGACCGCGAGATCGTGACCTGGCTGAAGTCGGACGCTTAACCGACTGCGCCACCCAGGCGCCCCAAAAGTATGCAAGTTTTAAGAAGAGTGGAATTGTCACATTTGCACTGTAGAAAGATCACTTATATAAAGCATAGATTTGAGAACAAAATTGGAAGCAGGGACAGGAGGTTTAGAGGATATTTCTTCTTGCAATGGTCTAATGTTCATCTCCTCCCCAATTTCACATGTTGAAAACCTAACCCCCAACGTGATGGTATATGGAAACTTTGGGAGATGATTAGGTCATGAGGTAGGCCCTCACAGATATGGTTAGTCCCCATACAAAAGAGACCAGAGAGATCTCCTTTCCCTTTCCATCATGAGAGGACACGGCAAGAAAAAAGCCACCTATCAACCAAGAAGAGGGTCCTCACCAGATGCTGCATCCGCCAGCTGTGTTTCTGTTGTTTGAGCCAAGATGAACAGACTAAAATGTTTCTTTTTCCTCCTCTTCCTCCTCCTCCTCTTCCTCCTCCTTTTCCTCTCCTTCTCCTTCTTCCTCTTCCTCTCCCTCTCTTGCCCCTGCTCCCCCTTCCCCTCCTCCCCTTCCTCTCCTTTTCCTTCTTGTTCTTCATTTCTATGTGGTACTTTCCAAAATACAAACATATGCTTATTATAAAAAGTGAAATAAAATAGAAAACAATATTGAAAAACAAAGCTAATCTCTCTGTCTCCCTTCACCCCCATGCCCCTGAGATGGCCATGTACAGCCTGGTATGCATCCTCCAGAGGAGAGATCATTCTTAAGTTTCTCTGAGACTTTGAAGTAGTTTATCTGTTCCACAGACAACTGAATATGAGATTGAAGTATATAGAAAGATTAAACCAGGACATGTGGAATGTCATCATATGACACATCATATGGTAGTTAGAACCATGAGTGTGGGTGATATCATCTTGGGATATCACACAAAGAGATCAGTCCACTGCAGCCTGACATGTGGGAATCACCACAGAGATGAGGCATGCAACAGCCCATAAGAAAAAGAGAGGATGATGGGTTTTTAGTGAAAATCCTGATAATAACTTTAGCTTAAAACACTGAGGATGTGCCTTTACAATAAGAGTATGCCGAATAAATGTCCTGAAGGAGGTTGGTAGGTTTTAATAGAAATTAAAAAGCGAGGCTTTATTAGACTATAATAATTTTCCTGTGGTTTTGTGTAAATTATTTACATATAATGTAATTCATCTTCAGTCCAAACTTCAGGTATGCTCCTTCCAGGAGACCAGCACCCTGAGAAATAAGTGAAGGATGGGATTTATTACATATTTAATATTAAACAAATGGGTACACATTTGTATGTCCTACTAGTAAAAAAGAAAAGAGGATTGTTTATTGATCCATTTCTAAAATATTAAGGAAACTGCAAAATTTCCAGGAAATATCAGAAAAAGGAAGATACTGAGAAAGCAGTCACTTCAGTGTATGAAGGGGTGAGAAAATCTCCTATAAAAAATAAGAGTTTGGAAGATGAGGAGGAGAGGTACATGGTGACTTTCTAATAGTTAACATACATAGGTTACATACACATATTATATATATTATATATATCATAAGCATTGCTTTACCTTAGTTTTATTCAAGTGGAAATAAGTAGCATTCTGGAGCTCTCAGAATGATATCAGAATAGGTATGCATTCAAAATCTGTAAGTACTTAATATTGTCACAATGAGCAGATATCAGTGTGTTTGCATATTTTCCCATGCAATACCCTGTATTTATTATATAGCACATCCAATAAAATTAATTTTTTTTAACATCTATATATGAGACACTGTGATAAGCACTAGGGATATGGAGATGATAAAATACTGTTTTTCTCTTAAAGAATTTACATACTCCCTAACAAATCCTCTATCTTAACCACTAACAATAAATACACCATAATAAATATGGTACAGGGATTGACTTTCAACAATCAGTTCTACTATACCTTCTTAAAGGGAAAAATAGTTTTTAAGCTTTTTATCTCTTTTCTGTTCTCCACGTGCAAGCCTTTGACAAGACAAAATAATCTTCTTACATCTGATCTAAGTATCTCCTATATAGGAAGTGTTGTAATATTAGAGTCCTGTTGTCCAAAAATACATCATGCAATTGAGCATCTATGTCCTTCTACTCTATGAAATGGAGTCCCAATTTATTTAGCTAAATATGGTGACATGTACAGAGATGTACTAATTGTGAAGTGGCTAGGTCAGAGTTCTCTGCAGTAGGTAGTCTGCATAGGCTGGCTTTATTTGAAATGCTAATTATCTTAGAGCAGATTTTTTTTCCTGTATTATATTTTAGGACACATGGTTTGTACAGTTTGTTGAAATCCATGTAGTGATAAGCCATTTAGTGGTGAGAGAACTATTTGTGTAACATATACTGTTTTTCACACAAATCTACTAGATCTAACAAAGTGACACTTTCTTTCCTTAGATATAACTACTCTGTAGGGAGCGAACTCATCAAACTGGGTCTAATTAGAACAAGAGTTGGGTATCCTTGCAGTTAGTTCTGTTCAAAGAGTAATATGACCAACTGGTTGACTAAATTTGGCTTAGGCAAAAATCTACCAGAATGTAGAAACATTACTACATTCATGAGGATTGGGTACTTTTTTTAAAAAAAAAAAATTTTTTTAACGTTTATTTATTTTTGAGACAGAGAGAGACAAAGCATGAACGGGGGAGGGTCAGGGAGAGGGAGACACAGAATCTGAAACAGGCTCCAGGCTCTGAGCTGTCAGCACAGAGCCTGACGCGGGGCTCAAACTCACGGACCGCGAGATCATGACCTGAGCCGAAATCGGCTGCTTAACCTACTGAGCCACCCAGGCGCCCCAGGATTGGGTACTTTTAAAAACATACTTAGCCTGTTGTTTTTTTAGCCCCATCCCCCCAAATAAAAGCATTAAGACATTTTCAGAATCATGTAGGCAAAACTATAAAACTAGAATTTAACACAGGAGAAAATCCAGATGACTTGGGTTTGGCAATGACTTTTTTCTTTTAAGATTTTATTTATTTATTTATTTTTATTATTTTTTAAGTTGATTTATTTATTTTGAGAGAGAGAGAGAGAGGGCATGAGCAGGAGAGGGGCAAAGAGAGGAAGAGAGAATCTTAAGTAGGCTCTGCACTGTCAGTTGCAGAGCCTGTCATGGGGCTTGATCCCACTAACTGCGAGATCATGACCTGAGCTGAAACCTAGAGTCAGATGCTACCCAGGTGCCCCTTATTATTTTTTTTTTACATAAACTCTACACCCAATGTGAGGCTTGAACTCACAACCCCGAGATCAAGAGTCTCATGCTCTACTGACTGAGCCAGCCAAGTGCCCCTTGGTGATGACTTTTTAGATACAACAGTAGAGGCATGATGCATGAAAGAAAGAATTGATAATCTCGATTTCATTAAAATTAAAGGCATCTTCTCTGTGAAAGACACTGTTAGGAAAATGAGAGGACAGTCCATAGACTGGGAGAAAATATTTGCAAAAGACATATCTGATAAAGACTGTTACCCAACTCTGTGCTGACAGCTCAGAGCCCAGAGCCTGCTTCGGATTCTGTGTCTCCACCTCTCTCTGCCCCTCCCATGCTCATGCTCTCAACAATAAATAAAAAACGTTAAAAAAAAAAGCTGTTACCCAAAATATACAAAGAACTCCTAAAAATCAATAGTAAGAAAACAAATAAGCAGACTTAAAAAAAAAAAAAAAAAAAAAAAGGCAGCTACCTCACCAAACAGATAAACTGATGATAAATAAGCATATGAAGATGCTTCACATCATATATCATCAGGGAAATGCAAATTACAACAATGAGATATTACTACACACCTATTAGAATGGCCAAAATCCAGAACACTAATGACTACAAATACTGGCAAAGATGTGAAACAACAGAAATTCTCATTCATTGCTGGTGGGAATGCAAAATGGTACAACAATTTTTGGGAGATAGTTTGGTGGTTTCTGGCCAAACATACTCTTTCCATACAGTCCAACAATTGTGCTCTTTGGTATTTACCTATAGTAGTTTAAAACTTAGGTCCACACAAAACCTATACACAGATGTCTTGAGAAGTTTTATTAATAATAATCAAAACCTGGAAGCAATCAAGACATCTTTCAGGAGGTGAATGGATGGATAAATAGACTGTGGTACATTCAGACAATGGAATATTATTCAACAATAAAAAGAAATGAGTTATCAAACCATGAAAAGACAAAGAAGAATCTTAAATGCCTATCAGAGAGTGAAAGAAACCAATCTGGGAAGGCTATATACTATATGATTTCAACTATATGACATTCTAGAGAGGCAAAGTACAGGGAATTTTTAGGGCAGTGGAACTATTCTGTATGATAATATAATGGTAGACACATATCATTATACATTTGTCAAAACCCATAGAAGTTACATCACTGAGAGTGAACCCTAATGCAGACTATTTACTCTGAGTGATAATGAAGAAGTGTTAATGTAGGTTCACTGATTATAACAAATAAACTTCTCTGGTTCCAGAGATTGACAGTGAAGGAGGCTGTGCCTGGATGGGGGTAAGCAATATATAGGAACCTCTGTACTTTCTAGTCAATTTTGTTATAAACCCAAAATTGCTGTAAAAATTAAAAAAAATTTTTTTGAGTCGTTTGGGAAGATCATCATCATGTTAACAGAGTGAAATTTCAAGGTACTTATGAAAGGCATAAGATCTATCATAAATGCTCTATTCATTCAAAATCTAGCTTCCTTGGTTTGTAATGCAGGAATCCAGGAGGTAGAAAACAACCCTCATTAAAGAGGAACCCAATGAATCAAAATATTTTGTTGCAGCCAACATGGGAGGTGTTTATTTTCAAGCTAGCCTTTTGAGGTAACAACTATTTTCTCTATTAACAACTAGTTACTTTCACAGTGACCCAGCACAACGCCTTATAATATCCTGTTATTCAAATTTTTTAGAAGATATTTAAGAAACGGAGAAATTGTGTTAAACTTTATAGAAGGCAGAAGAGCCTTGACTTAGCTAGGATTTAAACTTTCACACGTGGTTCCTCCAAACAGCCTCTGACTCAGCCCTCCTAGTGAGCCTGAGGAAGGGTTACTTGTGTGCATGGTCAACAGTCTCTTATTCCTTTAGTTGATTCCTGCTTTGCCTACTTTGCCTATCCTCAGAGTATGTGAAAGCAACCTGCCTTTTCTTTAGTAATTTTGCTAAGGGTGGCAGCATGGAGAGCTGCTTATTTGGGGGATGAGTGTTTATGATTTTAGATCTTTTCTCTGTACTGTTCAAGCAGTGAACAGACTCTTAACAAATCTCCAAAATAAACTCATTTACCAAGGCTTTCTCATATTTGTCATTTTTGAAAGACTGAACAAACATCAGTAAAAGAAGCAATCCAAATTCTCATGCCAAATATGTGTATGCCCAAGACCAGGATTTCTTCGTGTTTAAATGTGGATTTGGAGCCTCAAGCGCTAGGTATTTTTAATTTTCTTTCTAACCTATTTTTGTTTCTCCTCCTTCACTTGCTCCAGTTTTGATGGACCTTAAAGGTAGGGCTGCTTGCCACTTACAAAAAGATGTGCTTTAGCAGACGGAAGGCTGGGCTACCTTCTATTTTATTTGGAAGAGAACTTGATTCCAGGCCAATGAATTACTAATTGTGGCTCAGAGAGTGCTATCCAGATGACTGTAGGTTGGTCCAAAACACAAAAGGACCCAACTGGTCTAAAGTCTGAATGACAATCTCAGAGAGAATTAGAGAAAGGTTGGAGGGGATTATTTCTGTTGCTGGAAACACATCTATAGTAAATGCTGAACTAGTCTAAACTGAGCAAGAAGGAAGGACAGAGTCCATCTTTGGTTTCTTCTCCACACTCTTTCCATGTTTTTTTTTTTTGTCTTTTAAGAAAAAGCAATATAAGGATTTGAACTCAATTGTTTTCACTGTAACATTTTATTAATAGAGATACATGGTTGACCATCAAGTTCATGCCTGCTTCTCTAACATCCCCTTATCTATGTCCATTTCACTGTTTCCTCCTCCTCTCCCCAGTTTTTGGACTCTGTAATTTCTCTATTTCCATCTCTCTTTCCAACCTTTAATGTCATTTCCTTTGTATAAAACCCAAACACTTTCAGAGGCCAGAAAAGCCATCTAAATGTTAAGTGACGGGGTAGTGCATCAAAGACTTGTGAAGACTCAACAAACTGAATGCACGACCTATCTAAAGGTGGTCAAATTCTAATGTGAATTTATTGACTAATAAACAAAATCTGAGTGTCAGGTCCCCCCACTGGTCATCACTTTGCAGCTCTGCTCTATTTCATTCATATCTCCCTTCTTTTCTTTCATCTTTCTAAAAAATTTCAGGGTGACGTGAGGGTGTTTATAATCTTCAAATTCTGGTTCTACCTTACTTTGCCAATTCAAAAATTTATTTATAAATTATGTATAATTACTTATAATTAGTTAATTAATCAAATGTATTAATTCAAATTAATCTCTCTGTACCTTAGTTTCCTCATCTGAAAAATGGGATAATCAAGGTACTAATCAGGGTACTTACCCATTGAGATGTCATGAAAATTACATGATTACTTATTTTTTAAAAAAACTGTTTAACATTTATTCATTTTTTGAGAAAAAGAGAGTGTGAGTGGGGAGGGGCAGAGAGACTTACACACACACACAGAATCGGAAGCATACTCCAGGCTCTGAGCTGTCAACATAAAGCCTGATGCGGAGCTAGAACTCATGAACCGTGAGATCATGACCTGAGCCGAAGTTGGCCACTTAACTGACTGAGCCACCCAGGCACCCCATGAGTGAGTACTTATAAAGCACTAAGAATAGTACCTAGGAGGGGCGCCTGGGTGGTGCAGTCGGTTAAGCGTCCGACTTCAGCCAGGTCACGATCTCACGGTCCGTGAGTTCGAGCCCCGCGTCGGGCTCTGGGCTGATGGCTCAGAGCCTGGAGCCTGTTTCCGATTCTGTGTCTCCCTCTCTCTCTGCCCCTCCCCCGTTCATGCTCTGTCTCTGTCTGTCCCAAAAATAAATAAATAAAAAAATTAAAAAAAAAAAAAAGTTGAAAGAATAGTACCTAGGACACAGATGTACTATATAAATGTTTTAAAAATAAATACTAGATTTTATTACGGCCATGAAATCTGACCAAACCTTTTCCTGAATTTCACTTTCTTGCCTGCCTCCATTCCTCCTTCACTTCTGTTTTCCTGAGGAAA
Organism: Puma concolor; assembly: GCF_028749965.1. Lineage (NCBI taxonomy): Eukaryota > Metazoa > Chordata > Mammalia > Carnivora > Felidae > Puma > Puma concolor. Next base: position 82,017,062 of record NC_141674.1, read on the forward strand.
ATGCTTATAAGGAATCAACAAGAAGACACATTATGATTTGATTGATTGACCAATGATTGGTTATCTGGTTGAAACATGCTGCCTGGGCTTGAGACCTACACAATTTCCTCCTGCTCTTCCTTAAGCCTGAGTTTAAATCTTCGTAGCTTATTAGCGGAATCAGATGTTAGAGCTTCAATGGAAGTCAGCATGATCTTTGTATTGTAATATATTTTCACATAATCTACAAAAGTATGAAACTTTATAATCAGTCCTTTTCCTTACTGACTCCCCACTCCTCACCCCCTTCCCTCAACACATTTCCCCAGGCATAGAGAAGCATTCATATGCTTGTGGGCATTTTGGGGTGATGTGACTACAGGAAAATTGAAGGAACATTTAGTTTGAATTTCTGGGAATGTATGTATGAGGTTTGTAGTCACCTCTTTGTATAGTTCAATTATAGCTAACTGTTCCACGATAAAGGGGCTTCTAAGAATGCTTCTAGTGCTTTTCAATTCAACTTAAAAATTTTTTTAATGTTTTATTTATTTCTGAGAGAGAGAGACAGAGAGAGACAGAGAGAGACAGAGAGAGAGCGCGGGGGAGGAGCAGAAGAGAGGGAGACACAGAATCAGAAGCAGGCTCCAGGCTCCAAGCTGTCAGCACAGAGTTCAATGCGGGGCTCAAAACTCTTGAACCAGGAGATCATGACCTGAACTGAAGTTGAATCCTTAACCGACTGAGCCACCCATGCGCCCCTCAATTCAATTTTTAAATGTGTGCAAGAATATTTAAGACTCGTCACTGCACAAGAACACTTAAAATGTCCTGAAGTCTTACAGTCACATTTGGAAGAACTTGAAAAATATTTTTTTAATTGGCAACAATCCTAAGAACATCTATGTCATTATAAACAATTCATTGTAAATTTAATATATTATGTAAATATATAAAGACTTTTTCATAAAAAGTGTTTGAATCCTCTTTTTCTCTTTTAGGACCCAAACTAATTACTGAATAATACTGTCATTAATTTTGTTGTTCAAATTGTACCACATTGTATTTAGTTGTTGTGTCTCCCTATTGTCCTCTGGTCTGTGATAATTTGCCTTTCCTCGTTTTTCATGACCATGACAATTTTGAGAGATACTATTTAGGTATTCCAATGTGTGATTTTTTCAAACGCTACACCAAGCAATTAACTTAATTCTGACACTATCTACCTGAAGATAGCATCAAATCCCACAGGTTAAGAGCTCAGTCTGACAAGACTTTGCTCACCCCTCATCCCACTTTGGATGCCACCTGAAGTCCAAGTTGTCACATGTGCTTCTGACCCATGAACTATAAAGCAGACGTTCCCACAACCCCCCTCCTTCAGTTTGATTAATTTCCTAGAGCAGCTCAGAGAACTCAGAGAAAAATTTTACTTACTAGATTACCAGTTTATTATAAAAGTACATGATTCAGGAACCACCAGATGGAAGAGATGTGTATGGCTAGGTATGGGGAAAGGGCTCAGAGTTTCCATGCTCTCAAGCCATCTTCTCTGCATCCTCTTATGTTCACTAACCTGGTAGCTCCTGACCTCATCCTTTTGGGCTTTTGTGGAGGCTTCATTACATAGGAATGAGTCATTAACTCATTGGTATTGGCAACTGATTCAACTTCCAGACCCGTTCCCCTCTCCAGGGACTAGGGAGGTGGAACTGAAAGTTCCAACCCTGTAATCACCTAATCTTTCTGGTGACCAGACCCATCCCAAGTTTATCTAGGGACCCACCCTAATTATCTTCTTAGTATAAACTCAAGTGTGCTTGACAGGGACAACTAATGAATGACCAAAAGGCATTCTTATCACTGAGAAAATTCCAAGGGGTTTGGGAACTCTGTGCCAGAAATGAAGGACAAAGACCATATATATTTCTTACTACACCTCAGTTTTTTTTCTCCGCTTTTTTTTTTTTTTTAATGATTAGATTAGGGTTATAGGTTTGGGGGAGAATACTGAAGAGGTGAAATATCCTTCTCATCATATATATTCATAAGTAATGGATGTTCCCACAACACCACTGGCTACCTTTGATCATTACTTGGTTGAGGTAGTGTTTCCCAGGCTATTTTTTTATTACTAAGTTTTTCCTTATTAAAGAACTAATCTTTTAGAAGTGAATCACTGTGTCTAGTCCACTCTAAAGGAAGAAGAGTGTTGGGAAATTAAGTTCCACCTCTTGATAGAGCTTAAATGTTGTAATTGTCATGTAAGGAAGATTAGCCTTTGTTTTTTATATCAGTATGGACTCCTGAATACTTATGCTATATTTTATTATTTATTTTGTTACTCAAATTGTTCTAGTTTTTGCTATTAGGAGCTCTTTCAGTTGCCTTTTCTGTTCCTTTGACATGTTTTATTTTTTTGTCAATTCCTTACTTTCTACCAATGTAACATATTCCAGGCTCATCTTGTATTTTCCCTGCCTCAGCACCAGAATCAATTATTTCTCCAAGGACTCCTGGGTACTTTGATTAAAATGGTATTTAGAAACCAAGATCTGGATGTGTGTGTGCTCATCAATAGTAGGGTATCATTGCTTCTAGGACCTCTCAACAAACAGAGCTAAGTAATATCTGTATATATACTAACGTAAGTGTATATATATATATATATATATATATATATATATATATATATATGTCTCTGATTATTTCTAGATCTACTATCTGTATCAATATTAAGCTAAACGTGAGATCACACTGATGTCTCCAACTCTGATCCACTACCGTGGTATTTATTTCAGTTATCCTCTCGTTTATCTGTAACTTCTTTCTCTAACAATGAGAAACCTAGCACCCACTATCCACCTTCCTTTTATTTATTTATCCAACCTCAATACACATGTAAAGGCTTTCAGAATTGCCAACTTGTACTTCTATTAAAAAAAGATGCCAAGGGGCGCCTGGGTGGCGCAGTCGGTTAAGCGTCCGACTTCAACCAGGTCACGATCTCGCGGTCTGTGAGTTCGAGCCCCGCGTCAGGCTCTGGGCTGATGGCTCAGAGCCTGGAGCCTGTTTCCGATTCTGTGTCTCCCTCTCTCTCTGCCCCTCCCCCGTTCATGCTCTGTCTCTCTCTGTCCCAAAAATAAATAAACGTTGAAAAAAAAAAAAATTAAAAAAAAAAAAAAAAAAAAGATGCCAACTGGAGTACAATGTTTATACACAATTCCTTTCTGTCTTGAGCTTTACAGTTTCTTTACTTTTGTCTTCAACTTTAAAGTTTAGCTTTATAGTCCAAACATTGTTTTTCAAAGTTACATGTAGGTCAGCTCTTCTTCCCCTTATCTTCTTCAGTGCTGGTATGTCATACATTTTTTTAAAAATCCACTTGCCCTTCAACATCCTGGTTGATGCTTTCTTTCTCTTAGTTTGCATACATTAAAAGTTCACCCTTTTGGATATACAATCCTATGGTTTTTGACAAATACATGAAGCCATGTATTCACCAACCAGTTCAACTCCTTTTTGAACTCAATGAGGTTAATTTCAGGTCCAGACCTGCATCCAAAAGTTCTGCCATGAGAGAACATCTCATTATTTCCTATCCACACATCAAATGACTTTCATGTGACCCCTCAGTGTTCTCCAAAGAACACTGGATTCTTGCTTTTTCTTCAAATACTCCAACTGCGCAGCTTTTGAGTGGTTGTGCTACCAAACACCTGAAACTTTGGAGAAACCTGCACAATAAAGAATGTTATTCCTTTTCTAAAATATTTCCCTGGGTATATATATTTTTTTTCTTTTTCCTTTTTTTTTTAAGAGAGAGAGACTCTGTAAGCTGGGGGAAAGGGAGAATCTCAAGCAGGCTCCGTGCCCAGTGCAGAGCCTGGTGCAGGGCTTGATCCCATAACTCTGGGATCATGACCTGAACCAAAATCAAGTTTGGACACTCAACTGACTGAGCCACCCAGGTGCCCCCCAAAAAGGGCTAATCTTAACATCTAACATTGTGTGCAGTTGTTCTATCTCTATTTTTTCTATTTTCCTATTTATCAATATATTTATCAGATTAGGATCAATAATAGGTCCCAATCTGTTCCCACAATTATATTCTAGGTTCTATCATTTATAGGCAATTTAACTCTTAAAGTTTGCAAATTCAAAAGAAATTCATTCACAGAAAATATACCAAAAATAGCACATCTGTTTATCATCTGTATAAACCACATAAATATTTCAGTAGTAATGTCTTGACCAATCTTTTAGTATGTAATTCCTTTGTTGTTAATTCAGCATTTTTTTTTTTTTTGCTAAAATATTTTTCTAATTGTTTAATTTTGTCTTGGCTTCTTTAACAGGTTTTGAATCTGAATAATTATCACCTTTCATTTAATTTTTTTTCTCTTGGAGATGTAGAATACATAATTGTAACACCTTATAAATCTCTTTTTAAATTGATAACAATTATCTTTCCCTGGATTTCTATGGAGATTAATAGGAGATGCTTGCAAACGTATTTGCTGCAAGCCAACCTGGAACACAGAACTCTCAGATCTGCACATATAAGTATTTTGCTTTGCATTCAAGGTTGTCAACATGATGTGTGGGCTTCTGGTTTTGCAATTATTTTAAATGTGGTTATTAAATCCCTTTGGGAAATTATTCTCTAGTTCTTGAATTTTCTTATGTACCCTCCTTTTATTTAGTCAAGGTATTAAAAGTATGTTCCTTTTGAGAAATATACTTGCTTTTCATTAAGAAATGAAAAGAGATGGGGAGCCTAGGGAGGTTGGCAGAAGACAGAAAATAGTGCTCAGAGAAAAGAGAAACTATTATTGTTAGCCCAAATTTAGATTTTTAAATGAAAACTTAAAGGTCAGAAGAAACTAGTATTTTATCCCAAAGTAAAATTTAAGATAACACTAACTTTAACTCAAAAAAAAAATTCAGTCATTTATTTACATAATTATTTTCTAGTTCCTAGTTTCAAAATAAAATTGAAGTAACCATTTCCAAGTTGTTTTATTAGAAGATGGTACTACTATGCAACTGAACACCTTCAACTGAACATCTCCTGAATGAAACAAAAGATGTGCACTTTCATTCTTGTCAAATTTAGGGTAATCAACAATATGATTAAAGGCTTTTAACTGAGTTGTCGCCAAAGACATAAACCAAAGATGGCAAATATCTAGTGCAAGCAGCACCACTCTAAACATACCCAAGGCAGACATCAATAATCAATCATAGTGATTTCACCACTCGAATCAAGGAAATATCTCGAACCCTTCTCCTCATAGCACTGTTAAGCATCTACTGCCAAGTATATAAGGGCAAAGGAAAAGTTAAACTTATTTGCCATTGACCAAATAACTATAACCTTCCCACCTCCCCGAGGTATCAAATGCATGACAAAGGATTTTCCGTGTGTACAGGTAGTTGTGGAGGTTGCATTAGTTCTTGACTGACACCAATAAATCATGTTAAATGTCATGCACTTTCCCAGGATTTACTTTAGTAGATCTTATTTCTGCACACATAATATTATAAATTAACCAAAAACTCTTACTCAGGAATATGAAAAAATTTCAAAAGATCTGTTATAGATACATTCTTTCCACATACAGGACGTGCTTACTGCCACAGGCATGGAGATTAAGTGATAAAGTCACTTAACAAAATAGTCAAATACATAACATCTATTTTAATGAAACTCAGAGAATATGAGGATTACGAGTAGAATTAATACAGTAAAATAATGAGCAGGATTTACATATACTGGGAGCTATATAAAAAACAACAAATCAATCTACACTAAGTTCATTTAGCCTCAGTTTTACATCTCCTAGGACAGGAATTGTGTAGCCTACAAAACAATTTATATTTTATCTGTACCATCTAATTAATTAAATGGCCCCAGAGTACCAGACTCACAAATCTCGTTAATAGCTGAATACTGAAATAAAGGCTGTTCACCCTTACTAGAATAATATTTGCATATCCCCACCTGTGATGGGTAATAAGTACCTGCCACAAATCAGAATTATGAATTTTGTACGCCTAACAAAACCGCAGGGGAAATTATACCTCAGACATTCCATAATAATTGCAGCTAAGCTGTTTAGTGCCATCCACTTATTCTGCCTGAAGTGTTTAAAGCAGCAACAGTTGTAAATGAATTCAGGCACATATTCAAGGGAATGTGTTTTTTTTTTTTTTTTTTTTTTCAAAAAGTTTTCCTGTCTTGCCATATGTAATTATCTTTACGGAAGTATTCAACTGCAAGTTATAACGCATTCACATTTAAAGAAGCAAATTAGAAAAAACAGACAGAGTTCTTTCCATCAGCCTACTAGGTGTATATTAGAATTCTGTTATTGAAACTCCGGAATAGCTCAAGATGGGTTTCAAGGTACTGACACTCTGAAACTTAGGAAAGCTAGATAGGATGGGATTCTAATTGTGCAATCTGTAAACTGGTAAAATGATATTCAGAGTAGATATCCAGGAAATTGTGATATTATGATGAAGCAAATGTTGGACAAGTAACTCCAGGTTTCAAGACTGCATAATGTGGCCCATCTTTAAAATGGTTTATCTGAGCTCCAGGTTTGGGCTGTGGAGTCCACAGGTCCCTAGGAGGAACCTAGCCTAAGACCACCACAATCCTGGACCATTAGCTGGGAACAAGGAAAGTTGCAAAGGGCATATATATCTCTTCTTAGTTTTTTTTTTTTAATTTTTAAAAATGTTTTTATTTATTTTTGAGACAGAGAGCGAGCGAGCAGGGGAGGGGCAGAGAGAGAGGGAGACACAGAATCCGAAGCAGGTTCCAGGCTCTGAGCTGTCACCACAGAGCCTGACATGGGGCTCGAACTCACAGACTGTGAGATCATGACCTGAGCTGAAGTTGGAAGCTTAACCAACTGATCCACCCAGGTGCCCCTATCTCTTCTTAGTTTTAAGCTTCTACAAGGGAAGTGTGATGGTAGGACTCAGCACACGGTATCATGCAGGGAGAAATAACAGATACTTTAATATTCACTGTTAAATAGCAGTGACCATTTGATGGTTAGGTGAACTATCTCATTACATGACAAATAACTACAATAAGAGCAAGATAGGACCTGTTTAGGAAGCATAGACATTATTTAACAATTTAAATGGCAGTGAGGTATACTGCAGAGATAAATGAACTAAATATTGGAAGACCCAATTTCAACTCTTGCGAAGAATTAACCTTGAGATCTTGACCAAGTCAGTTTCTCTGAGTTTCTCCTCCCTCATCTATAAAATGTTAACAAAAACCAGTTTCATCTACCTAGCAATGAACTGTCCAAATTACCTACTGCTTAGGATGGCTGTGTGCCCCTGCAGCTACACTGTATACACCTTAGCATCACACTGTAAGTAACTGTCACTATTTATTTTCCCCCATTAAGGATTTGGCTAATTGGCTGCCTGCCTTCTCAAGCAAGTTTCTCTAAGAGGCTTTACTGCAAAGGGGAAGGAGGGACACTGAAGAAAACATATGAAAATAATCCAATCCTTTGGAGACAAAGAGTCTCTTCTAACTACTTTTTCTGTGTATATGCTGAGCCTGAGTGTATACAAGAAATCAACCTCATTTTCTAGAAAAAGGCTTTAAAAATAATTGGGATTTATATATTTTCAAAAGAGTGGGCAGGGCGAAATGAGTCACCAAGAGGTGATTAAGTCAGGTTGTTTGAAACTCCCTAAGGTGACAGGATGGACTGCAGGCTTTAGAAAGAAAGCTTATATAGCCTATTACCATGATAAAGTGAAATTTAAAATTACATTTTATATTTGTAAAGGACTAACAGGCAAGGTCCCTATAGATTGTCAAATACTACATAAAATGCTATAAAAACCAGACCATAATCTCTCACTAACTTACACATTAGCCTGAGGCAGTAAAGATGGTTTTTATTGGAACTAGATTTTGTGAGGGGAAAAAGAAAGTTACGCACAGTTTATCCTGGCTTTTCAGGCACTTTGTTTCTTCCTTGAGTTAACATGACGTATTCCAAGTGATTAAATAAACTTGTCTAGCAACTCTTCTCATGCACTTGAAAGGAGGCAAAGTAAAGAAGGATTTACTCTGAAGAGAAGTCTTCATTCTACTACTCAAAAGTGTCCCCATTCTATTCTAATCATCACTACAGAAACCAAGAAAGGCCACAAAAATTAAAGCTTCTAAACAGCCGATTGTAGAGACCCACTTACACTCCATGTACTATTTCACTTACCACATCACACCTTTGCAGATCTAAAATAATATGTGTGGGGAGAATTCAGGAGATGGAGGGAGGTAGCGTTGTCAGCACATGATCCTGGTGAGGTAATAGTTTGGATTTTAGTTCATTTATCATCACTGAGGTGATGGACAAACATTTTGGCAAATTGGTAATTTTTTCATCAAGATAACTTCAAACAGCTCACAGTCAGATTTACAGTATGTGGCGGATTTATCAACCATCTCTAGATTCAAGCAGTCAAGCAGTTTGCATACTGGTGTCTTTTCACCTTTCAAGAGTTACAGATTTGCAGTATCCTGGAAGCTAGGACTAATCTTTTATGTGGGGACGAACTGCTGACTATGTAAATTTGGCTCTTTTACCTCTTAATTTAATATCTATAAATTAGGGCTGTTTCCAGGCTTAGCTTAAGCCGAAATACAAAATTCTGGCCTCCCCTAATATTTAGACTGTGCCAACTGAGGATTAACCTTATGTAACTTAGGTAAAATGTAGAGGGTGGTAGTGAGCCTGAGTCCTGAAAAACTCAAGCAGAAGGCCCATGTCTAATTTCATGCCTCATGAGCTCCTGAAAATGTGGTGTGATAGCATGTACGAGCTTTGCTGTCAGAATGACCCCTCTCTTATCCCACACTCATCCCAACTTATTACCTCTATGACTTTGGGTAGGTAAAGTACCTCCCCTGAGCTTCAGTTTGGGTCCCCCCCCCCCCCATTAGTAAAATAGGAACAATGACAGCTGTCTCAAAATATTGCCAGGAAGATTAAATAAAATCTCATATAGGGCTCAGGTTAAATCATCTTACTGGAACATGGACTCATAGTACCCCAGAACCTTAACATTTAAATGATAATCAGCAAAGGAGGAGCCCCCAGAGTCTGGGACATAGTGACCAAAGTTAAGAAAACGTTTTTAAAAAGAAGAGATTAGTGTTCATTGCTATAGAAAGATCTAATACAACAAGGCCTAACACAATCCCTTCCCCTTTGTTTTTCCAACCACTGTCTCCATCCTCTCCTTTGCTAGCATTTTCATCAAGATTACCAGTGAATTCCTGTTGCTAATCCCAAAAATCACTTTGGTCCTTGTTTTATCATGGTAAAACCAGTATGGTTTAGAGACTTGGAAAGGAAGACTTGTGGGTGCAAAGAGTTTGCTTGGGTTGAGAGTGACAGCTTGAATGGCAAATTGCCATTTTAGTAAATGTGTCAACTTGAGCAAGCTACTTGACTATTCTGAGCCTGTTTTCCTTCTCTATTATTGGGAAGAAAAAAAAAAAAAAAACCTTACCAAGTTCTGCCAAGGACTAAGATCTGATAACAATACACATAAGCATACAGTACCTTGCTTGCAATGTGGTAAGTGCCCAATAAAAGTTTTGCTTTTCCCTTCCCTTAATATAAAATGGTACCACATAGCAGCCATCATTTTCTTCTGCCCTTTGCCGTGCAAGCTCCTCCAGGTTGAGAAACATATTTTAATTATCTGTACATCCACAATGCCCACTGTCTGAAACATAGTGCATGTTCAATAAATTCGTACTGGTTGAATAAAAATGGAAACAATGTGAGTAATGACACAGGGGAATTCCTATAAAAGAAACGTTTGATGGCGGTGACACCAGTTTCCTAGTGGAAGTTTTTTCTGGAGGGTCTCTTGAGGGATTGGTTTTTGAAAGATGTTTTTGAATGTATCATGGAAGGTCTGACACCAGATCAAGCATAATGAGAAGATTACAAATAATAATCAGTAATATTTTATAAGAATTTATTATGTGTACCTTGTGATAAGTGCTTTATATGCATTACCTTAATCATCACACAACCTTTAAGAAAATTGCCCTGTGTTCATTTTACAGAAGAAATAATTGCTTACACAATTAGGTAACTATCCAACATTATACGCTAGCTGAGAGGGAAGCTGGCTTTTGAATCTAGAGCTGCTTATAGAGTCTATGTACTTAACCACTATGCTATGTGCCTGACTCTCCACCAAATATGTGTTGTAAATACCTCACTGACAAAGCCTCCCTTGATATGGCTGCTGCCCACCTCTTCAGGCTTTTCACATGCTCCTCCCTGCTCTCTTTTCCAGCCATATTTTCCTTCTTTAAACATTCCATGATCTTTCTCACCATCAGGCCTTTCCACAAAGCTTCCTCATCTCCTCCCATCACGTCCCCTCTACTCGAGCAGTCTTGAGTGTGTTTCTTCCCCTAACCACTAAATTATCCTTGATTTTAACATTTTAATGGGAGGAAGTGTTGCACTGGTTTCAATGGAGCATGAGCTTGAGGCCAGATGAAACCTGATTACAATATGTATGACTCTGGGAAACTTAGTCTTTTGAACGAGGCACTAACCATATGCACTTCACACGACTGCTTTAAGGACTGAGGGAGAAAACGCATTCAAATCACTTGCTATAGTAAGCACTTAATAAATGGCATCTATTATTAAGATGTTGAATACTTTTATTCTAGTTGTAAGATTCCTTACCAAATTCATGGTCTAAAAGTTTTTCCGACCTTTTAATGTTCATTTCAGTTACAGCTAAAATCAATGCCTATTAATGTAGTTCCTTATATATTGCATCTTCAAAAGAGAAGCAAGACAGGAGTATCAGTAATTGAGCTTAGTATATGAATGAAGGAAACTTTTGCACGGTTTCTAGGGGAAAAGGTTTCACAAGAAACATTGATTTATTTCCTTTTGTGTAAGACCAGAGAAATATGACAGTTAATTTTTGAAATTAAAATAAAATAGATATTAAATTATATTTGAGTATGATTTTGACCTGGACTGAAATTATTTTGCTTAACTGTTCCAGTTTTAATTTAAGGTTTAATTCAAATTAGGTGATACATTTCTCTCATTGCTATTTAAATTAGAGACAAATTGCATGTATTTTATGTATTTGTATATATATACCATGTGTGCTATTAAGCTTTGGAGAATATTATGAATTCACAATGAAGATTACTTTTAAATTACAATAAAAATACTATTTTCTATTTCCAAAACTGTATTTTACAGTTTATAAACTATGACTGTTTTAATAAATGCTGAAGTTCTCCCATAATTCTCTTGGGTAATTTATTTACCCAAGGTTTTCAAAAGCTTATGACTAAATTAGGAATTGCTAAAACCAGGATATATTTAAGCAAACCTTTCACAACCAACTAGGCTATGCGTCTTCTATCTAAATGTCTGATTTCTGCAACAGGTATGCTGATGCATGTTCTCAAAGCTGTGCTAAAGGCTGGTCAAAGCTATATTAAAGAACTATGTGAAAGGTGATTTTCATGTCTATGTGTAGGCTAACTAGTCCTGTGGAAGGTTAATCTTGGTTGTTGTTGTTTTTTTTTTAATCTGCTCTTTACATCTCTTCAAAATGCTTCTGTTCTCCTTTCTCTATTTCCCAAAATTCGTTCTCAATGATGCCATTTCTATTCTCAAAGATCTTTAGTGTTTGTTTAAGACTTAACAAATGAAACTAATTAGTACAACCTTCTTATCTTGGTGTTTAAGAATATCCAGATACCCAGATTACCCTTGAAGATGCCATAGAAAAAAAAATGGGAATTGACATTTAACAGACACAAATCCATTCATCTTTGGCCACTAGGATCATTACCTTGACATATCACCTTGCATAAATAATTTCACCTTTTCTGAGCCTTCCAAATTGTAGGATGAAAGAGTTAAATCATGGTTTCCTAAAGTCCACTGTAGGTCTAGAAGACGATGTGTTTCTGATTTAATCCTTCCAGATATATTTTTTATGAGGTTCCTACATGTTTCACTAGTTCCACCTAAACCATACCACATATTGATTTATGCACATACCTGTCTGTTGTTTTGGCTTCTTTTCTCTTGGTGTTACTGACTTCTTTCAACAAAAAGTTATCTTCATTTCTGTCAGTTCAAATTCTTCCAGTTCTTCAAGATCCCTTTCATATTACTCTCTCTATCAAACCCTTCCTGACATCTTCCAACCCATGATGTTATGGTCTCTGAAATTTTGCTCAAAACTCTTCAATATACACCATATACAGACTTTTATTATACTGTAGTCTCCCCTTTCTCATGGTTTCACTTTCTGTGGTTTCAGTTATCCACAGTCAACTGTGGTCTGGAAGCAAATGGTCTTCCTTCTGACATGTTGTCAGAAGGTCAAAAGCATCCTAACCCCAGGTCACAATGCCTACATCATTCCCCTCATTTCACCTCATCACTTAGGCATTTTATCATCTCACATCATTACAAGAACAAAGGGAAGTACAGTATATTTTGAGAGACCACATTCACACAGCTTTTATTAGAAATTGTTATAATTGCTCTATATTATTATTGTTGTTGTTAATCTTTTACTAAACCTAAATCATAAATTAAATCTTATCATAGACATAGATAGATGGATGTAGATGTAGACATAGATATAGATATGAAAAAAACATCAAATATATAGGGTCCAGTACTATCTGCAGTTAAGGTCTTGGAACTGGGAGTCCAAGGCATTCACTGGGGGTCCTGGAACCTACTCCCACAGATAAGGTTGGGAGGGACTATTGTATTGCTTCTTATTTTGTCTTATCTACTAGACTTGGAGAAAAAGCGTTCTCTCACTGCCTTCTGCATGTTTCTGTAGCACCTAATAGTGCATGGCACATGATAGGCACTCAATAAAACCCCTGTGGAATAAAAAGTCTGGTCTACCATTCTGATATACTGTAAACGGTAAAATTATCTCTTGTTACACAAAATGCTGTTAGCCTTTTATTTGAATTCCATTTTGTGTGTTGTTTTTGATTGTTCAAAGATGCAGTTTAATACTGTTTTTTAGTGCACCATCTGAGTATTAGCTCTCCCCTGACACTAAGACAGGCAGAAAGATGATGCAGTTTGGCTCTTTCCTTTCTCTAAGCCATTATACAGAGAAAAAGCTCTGTGTGATGAGGTCATACCCCTGCGTCTAACAAAGAAACAGGTTGCTTCTTAGAGTTAAATATCTCGGACCATTCCCTGTAATCAGCTAACAATTTCTTCTTGATTAAAATGTGTATGACTTTCCATTTGCTTAATTTTTTAAATTTCCATTTTGGATCAAACTAGGAAGTTTTGTATGTCCCTTCTCCCCTTCAAAAACATTTTTCCATCATAAACGAATCTGTAATTGGAATTTAAAGGTCATTCCCCAGTGATGAGTGCTATGTGGATGTGAAAGCCAAGACGGCTCCCATTTCCTACTATCCATTCACCCCTTGTTACCATGATGGAGGCTGCATAGATCCAGTGGAATTTGGCAGGTGAAGGGATCTGGTTGAATCATCTCAAAGCCCTGGAGTTTTGGGCCTCTGGCTATTATGGCTGAGTAGCTGCGAGTATACAGAAATTGTTGCTTTGTTTGCCCTGAATCCCTGAACCATCTGCACCACACAGAAAAGCACTGTGAACTCAGTCATTCAAAATGAATATTTAAAAGTTCACTTTTGACATGCTTTTTTTTAATTTTTTTTTTTATCTGTGCTTCTTAAATCTCTTCATCCCAGCTGTCCTGTCTCTCCTTGTGCTAGCATCATTCTGTATTCCACTTAGTAGGATCAGAGATTGCAGATTATCAAATAGAAGCCATCTTTTAGCCTTGAATTATTTTCATGGTAAACAATCAGGACAGTCTCATGTTCCATCAAGAGTTTGTTCATTTGTGTTCACTAAAAAATATGAATACACAGGAGGTATTTTATGTTATCTTCTTTTTGTTTTTGCTGGGTTTGTATGCTTTAAGCCATTTACTTTTTCAGAACATTGTACCCATGTGATAACAGTGAAAATTAATGTCCTTTCACAGATTAAGAAATATCTATGGCAATTCCAAGAAACTCCCACAGTGATAGTATATATGAACTTTCTCTGTAGGTCTCCCATTCTGGAGATATTTATGGCAATGCAATGATTAAAGTGTAGTATGTAATATCTATTACCAATTTTTACTAAGGTCAATGGCTGTTATTGGTCTCAAGGCAGGGAAATTCTAAAGAACTAGTATTTATAGCAAAAATTCACGATAGTACAATCTTTTCAGTTTTACACATTAAAATGCAGAATTTAGAAACTTAAGCCTCCCAAATTTGGTAAAAGGCCAATAAGAAGATGTCAGAGAGAGAGATCTGTTCACACTTTTGAATACCATATGTGACTTTAGGATCTGGTCCTGCTCTATAATAAAAAGCCTAATCCTCTAGCTACAACCTGTTGAAACCTTACTTTGTTCCAGGATTTCTCAACCTTACTATATTGATGTTTAGTGCTGGATAATTCTGCGGTGTGGCCTGTGTCTTGTGCATTATGGGCTAATCAGCAGCATCCTTGGCCTCTACTCATTAGATGCCAGATTTATGGCAAAAAAAAAAAAAAAAAAAAAGAGTCTCCACACATTCCAAATGTTCCCTGGGGAGTTATGTTGCCTCCCCACCCCTATTTGAGAACCTCACATAACCTTTTATAATTCCCTGTATGTGCCAGGCCCATCAGTAAGGATTTAGTATAGTTTTTAGGTGTTTTAACAGAAAAGAACTCAGTGTTTGCAACACTAGAAGAGACTAGAGAAGAAAAATTCAGAAGAACTCCTTCAGACTGCAGAATTTTAAGGGTGTGCCACTTAACAATTGTGAGTCAGATTAAGGAAGCAACTTCTACCCCTGCATCACCACAGCTGTCTCTCACACCCAGGTAGCTTCTGACCAGACTCAGGAAATCAGAGCGCGTATTTCTTCCCACCTAATTACCAGGACAAGCAGAAGCAACAATATGCCCAGTCACACTTTATCCTTTTAAACCTCACATACCTGTATATTATTCATTGAACTGAACCTAATTCATAAACAGACTTTTAGCTTCAAGGAAGTTTGGGAAGTTTTATTTATCCCTCGCTGGCTCCTGCAATACATGGAGAAGGTGAAAATCTGCTGTGGTTAAAATATCATATCTAGCACACCATAGTGTGGCACACCTGCTTGTTTGGGGTCTCTGTGCCCTCTGAAGAGACATGCTTCATCTGTTCATTCATTCATTCATTCATTCATTCAATCATCAGCCAATTTCTCAACCAGTTCTATTGAATAATGTGTTAGGACTCTCCCAGGTGCTAATAACTTGAATTAGTTTATGGAAACATTTTACTGGGGAACACAAGAAGTTGAGAGGGTATTGAGAATGACAGACCTGGGCTTACACATGCCTTTGAGACTATCTCTCTCTCTCTCTCTTTTTCCTTCTCCACCTCTCAACATCCTTTTCCTAGAATGATTTCTCCATGAGGTGGTGAACCTAATTACTGGAGGTTCCACATTCGCACCCCAACAGCTTCCTCACCATACATCATTTTTTCAACAAACATACATTGAGAACCCACTAAATATTTATCTCTGTTAGGTGTTGGGTATGAGCTGTGAGAATTTGAAAGGAAAGGGCTTTCTTCTCCCAACCAAAGTTAAAAAATGAATAAATGAGTAACAGAGAAGAATCCTAGGTTTTCCAGCTTGGGTCATATGCTTCTTCTTGAGCCAAGCAGTGGATAGGGTATTACGATTGGCCCAATAGGAGTAAAATGTTTATACATTTGGATCATTCAGCTAAGGAAGAAGTAGATGGTGGAAGTTAAGGTAGGAGAATTGTATGACCTGACTATCAGAGGAATCTCTGTGAGGGAGAAAGCTGCCTTACTTGTGTCAATTACAACTGCCTGCTATGTACCAGGTACTAGGTACTAGACTAGGTGCCTGAGAATATTGCTGTGAATAAGACAACTTTCCCTGGAAAGACTTTTTTTGTGAAACCTGATCCTGTTACCACCTGCTCATCACCAACAGAGCTAACCACTACTTCTTCTGGGCTACTATTCATTTGCAGATATTATTAAGTTGCTATTATTTCTATCTATCTTCCTCAGTAGGCCATGAAAACCTTGGAATGGAAGCCTCTGGCATCTTACCTTAACACTGTGCTTGGCATGCAGATGTGATTCCATGAATGTTTGCTGGCTAATGTTGAAAGAGTGAAAAGAACAAATGGCTGATTGATTAGATGAATAAATAAATGCCTTCCCTTCATACGGAGACAACTGTAGATGAGGGCCTTTCTCCTTTCCTAAAGCAACCCTACTGGAGAGGCGAATCTGACTCACTGGACGGGTGATGGAAGGGCATCTGATCTACTCTGACATGTTTCAATTTAAGCTTATTCTTCTTTTGCTCCTTTGCTGTAAGTCTATCTTTTTGGCTATGAGATTTTTATTGAATTTTTGATGTGTGAATGAATCACCATGTAAAATGTAAGCTCTTTCTTGAATAAAATTACACAAACAAAATACTCCTGGAAAAATGAGGCAAATAAGACTCTTTAGAGGTGGTTATTTATTAAGAACCCCCTCCACATTTAAAATGCTCTCATTTCAATAGCCTTAAGTGTCTCTAGTTGGAATTTTAGTGAGAGAGACATATGATCTGTGAGAAGTGGCACTTTATCTTGGCTGGCTATGAAAGCATTTAAAAAGTTATAATGACTAAAAGTATTTTAAAGTCGCCATATAAAATGTCTACAGATTTCTTTTATCTTTTTATGGAGGGGGCAGGGAGAGTGAGGTGGTTATGACTATGATTAAAATCAATGAAGACCATTGCTGGTTTTAACACATGATGACAATATTGTACACCACGGTGGCACATAAAATGATATCACCCATAAATCCTTTGCCCTTTCTGATGCTCCTAAGAAAACACATGAAATCATTTTGACTGATTAACAAGGCTATGCTCTGCAGGCACTACTGACCCTGGAGTTATTGGAATTACCTAAAGTATTTGAAGCTATAAATCAGGAGCAGTTTGCATTATTAGCAGCAGGAAGATGTTTCCTAGGAAGAGAGAGGAAGGCAACAATTATTTAGGGTTATTTGTGATGTGTTTCCAGTGGATCACGGATAATAGAAGAAAATCTGTAATATTCGATTCTTACAAATGGGGTTAATGAAAATTAAAGGACGCATCCCAGATTCAGAGGAAGGCAAGCAACCCTCCACAGGTTAGGTTTTACCTTTTAGAAGGGCTGGTTGCGGTCGTTTAGATGGAACAGATGGGACCAAATGGGGCTACTGATTTTCTATACCTCCTATTCTCATTCACAGTTGCCTACCTCACTCTTAATCCTCCAGTCCAAATAGTCAACTTGCTCATGAGTTTGTGGTTGTAGTGGAGTGCTGGGAGAAAATGGAGGAACATTGGATAATTGTGATTTAAACATGGAAAAAATAAAACAGTAGTACATTGTGAAAATGAAATGTCTAAAAATTGGAAAATAATCTATACATTAGATGATGTCTGTTGTTTAAAATCACAAAACAACCAACAGGTTGTGTTATATTAATTGGAGGGTACGGAGGCCCATTCTCATCACCAATCATATATGTATCTCTCCAGAGTATTTCTCATTCCTCTATCAAAACCTTCTCCTGAGACGGAAACAAATACCAACTGGGCTTGCTAGTTCCAACACCACAATTTATGTAATGTTTAGCATTACTATAGTATTAAATGGGCATCATTATAGATAAAATCTGTAGTTGAGAAACATGTTAATAAATATTAGGTGAAAGTTTACCAAAAAACTGTTCACTAGATCTACTTGGTATTATTTCACTTGATTTTACTATCAGAACTTCTTTTGGTTGCAAACAATAGCAATGGACTTAGATTAATTTAATTACAATATTGGATTTTTAGCTTCACCTGAATTGGACTCCAGTATGTATACCTTTCTTCCTCTTATATATCTGTATTCTTTACTTTCAATTCATTTTCCAAGCCAGCTGGTTTGATGTGACAGAGAGAACAAGGGACAAGTTTTGTACCATAGGCTTTATATTTTATTAGTCATGTGATTACTGGTATTTAAAGTTCTCATTTGTTCATCTGTATAGCAAAAATTAATAATATCTGTTTCTCCTGGGATTCCTGATAGAATAAAATAGTAGGGTATGAAAGCACTTTGTAGGCTGTAGGACACTGAACAAGTATAAGATATCTATGTTTCCTTACTTTCAGTTTTATAGTCTAAATAACTGTACTCTAGAATCTCCAAAAAAAGAAAGTGGGTTTTCAAAGGATACTAGTTGAACTCAGAGAATCAAAGGAAAAAGAATAACCACACATCAGGAAGTGGAGGGATCAAGCTGTGGCTGTGGGGACTTAAGCTCTAAAAAATATAGGGCACTGTCTTCCCTATATGTAAAACTTATATAGCTTTACTACATATATAAATTACATATAGATATAGATATAGATATATAGATATATATATGTAGTTATAAACAGTAAACTCTTTTATTGATAGGGATCTCTAAATTGATTGACAATAGATCCTTATTAATACCAGAATTTAAAGAAGCTCAATAAAGTTCTCCTTTTTCTTGCTACTACCTTAATTTTTAGAATATAAAAATTTCAAATACTTAATATTTTGATTGACTTTGATGTGCAATATCACACATTTTTCCATTTTTCACTACCTATGCTTTGCTGGTACTCTAAGCAGATGCTTAGTCTGTCACTTGGCACTGCCACTAATATGACTCCATTCCAGTGACTTTTAGATTCTATTTCTCTGCCTTCGTATTTCAAATATGCCATAGAAAGGATCCAAATAGCCCATCTCAGGTCAATTATCTATCTTTGCATATCTAAGAGTACAGGAACAAGTCGCATTGGCATGGCTACCAAGGACCTACCCTTTTCAACAGAGACCATTTCCATAGAAAACAGATGACTGTAAACTGGAAATTCATTCCCCTCCTCCTTTTTTTGGTCTATCTATTGTATATTTTATCTTAAGTTGAGGCTGTTCACGTCCTCACTGTCAGCTACCTGGTCCCTCATTACTTAAAATTCCCTATTTAAAACTGAAATCACAAACTATGAAATAATACACAAAATGAAGTAAAAACTGGTTAGATATTCATTCTGCTACATGATCAATGTAAAAGTTTATTGAGAAAAAATTCACAAAAGGGAGAGAGAAAAATCTTCACCCAGGGGATATAAGATAATGGAGATTTCCTCATCTCTGTGATGGGTGGTGGCCTCTATTTTATTTATAATCCAGACCTCAGTTTCTACAAGAAGGAATCTTGAGATGATACTTCTTCACATTTACTCAAAAGTGAGCCATCAACTTTTTTTGGTGACATCTGGCATTTTCTTCCCTTCGTCTACTGGAATAGCTCTAGTGTTGTCTATTGCCAATACTTCTGATATAGTGATGGCATTAAAATTCTTCACTTCTTGGGGTGCCTGGGTGGCTCAGTTTGTTAAGCATCTGGCTTTGGCTCAGGTCATGATCTCAGGGCTCATGGATTCAAGCCCCACATTGGGCTTTCTGCTGTCAACGTGGAGCCCACTTTGGGTCTTCCATCCCCCTTTCTCTCTAACCCTTCCATGCTCCCTCTCACTCAAAAATAAATAAAACATTAAAAAAAAAGATTCTTCACTACTTGCTCTAATATTCACACATTATTTTTATTTACTATGTACTATCTCTCACTGGGACCTGATAAATTTCATGTCTAATACATTCAAATATGTTTTTAATGGAAAGAGAAGACACCATTCAAGAAAATTTCATTTTGTTTCTGATAGCTATAACAAATGGATGAAACTGTTTTTATATATCATAAGTTCTTTAGTTAGAAGGGTCTCTAAAGGACTTTTCCTTCTCACTCTTCCATAAAGAGTAGTATATGACTACAGCAAAGTTAAACTATCATTATAATCCAATTTTATTGTTTAAAAAATGAATTTTAAAAACAAGAAATATTTTTCAATATGGCGGAGTGAATAGATGTTTGTCTTCCTTCTCTCTACCAACATGAATTCAAATAATAAAAAAAAGGGATATATAAAGACATAAACCAAAAAACAGTGGGAGTGCAGAAAGTATTTATCAATCCAATTGCTCTGGATTTCTTCTGGAAAAACATACAACAGAAAAACATATTGAAGACTGGTGACCAATAAGGCAAAAATGAGAAGGATAAAGTCAAGGATACTTTACAAAATTTTCAGTGAAGGATGAAACAGATTTCCTCTACAGAAATTCAGTAGGGCTTGGAAGTTGGAAATACTATATCTAAAAAGACTAGGGACAGGATATAATTAAAAGTCTGCAGAAGAAACAGTTGATTTTCCTATCTCTCTCCTATGTCTGCACACAGCTGGCATAAAGGAGTTAGCCCATATGGAGAAAAGCAAAATGGTAAAAACTTCAAGTAATGCTCTTCAAATAAACTAAAGTATCTTTTGCAAGGAGAACTAAGGTAACTAGTGTGAGAGACAGCACCCAAGGATTAAGTGATAAATATTCTGCCATTAGGGATCTGAAAACTTAACTGCCAGCTCTTTGCCCACTCATATTAAGTGAAGTCTGCTAAACCCCACAGTGTTCACAGCCATATTTGCTGTAGTCTCTTACTTAAATGAAGAAGCATCTCCAGACATTAGAAAAAATCCTATGCAAAGAATAAAGACTCAAATACATATTTAGAGAAAGAGAGACAAAGAGGAGGGGGGGAAATCTTCCCCACCTTCCCATAGGAAAAAGAGATATTTTGAAGCATAGAATACTTAGAAAATATTCTAATTAGTATTCCTAGTGGTATTTGGAAGATGCTGCCTTAATAAAATGAGAGCAGCCTTACTTGAAAAGGAAGAAATACCAAACACAAACAGGAAAAGCATAGTGGAATTTGAATACATATCCCAAAAAACCTAGTGTGTTCAATCTCAGACTATTAAGTATTCCAGGAAAGCGCTAAAAATTCCAGAATTACAGCTTAACTGATAAACTAGAAAGCTGGCAGGAGTGGAAGGATTAGAGAAAATTAATTGGATGCATCATATATAATAAGAGAGAAATTAAAAATAGGATAGAATTTTGTGGAGCATAAAAGCCCATGGAACTTAACTCTAGAAATATTCTCCATGAGTAGAAAAGTGGATGGGGTATTAAATTATGGGAGAAGAAAATCCGAGCACATTACTTGGCTCTTCAGTAATAACTGTTACATAGCCATAATAACACAAGTGCAGTTTGTTGGTTTTTAACTTTTAGAAGCCATTTATAAACAAATTGTGTAAGACTTCACTAAGTTCTCAAAACATGTTAGGGCAGCCAACTTTCATATAGAAATGTGCAACATATCTGCCATGTTATTCCTACTATAATAAATTGAGAAAATAGAAAAACCAAAAATTATCTTTTTTTTTAACACTGTTGGAGAACTGTGGCCATAAAGAAGCCTAAAGGAACTACATTCTAAAGAAAAGATATTTTTAAGTAAACAGAAATCATCTGCCACTCTCCTCTCTGGATGGTCTGCCAAGTTTGGGTATAAGCAAACTCAAAATCAAGCCTGAGAAAGGCAGAGGCAACTTCATGAGGTAAAGAGAAACAGGAGATTTCATAACATCGTGTGCTGGTTGACATATTAGATCTATAGGAACCCCCAACATGTAGCTAATTCTCTCTGCTGGTGGATTTCTTTCCCCACGGGACTTTAGCTGAGCGTTTGGCTGTGGCCTCATGGAAGACAACAGTTTTGGCTGGAAAGCAAAAAGAACTCTCACAGTTCTTAGATCTTGCAAGAGGGGAGAGATGGCAATATATACAAAAAGATCTCACCCTGAAAATATTTGAAATAAAGGGTAAGCTGAAATTAAGTAAAGCTGTAACCTAGCCCCAAACTACTTCAACTACTGTTTGGATTGAAGTGGGCATTTTCTTATACCATTTGCCTAGTTGCTAAGTTCCTATCTGGGGAACAACATTTTCTTCAGTTTATAAGGTTTTAAAAAATATCCTGTCTGATATACAATAAACAAATAAGAGCTATGCAAAGAAGATAAAGTAAATGTTAGTCAACAACAACAACAACAAAAAAAAACAGTCATAGAAATAGACTTAGATGTTGGAATTAGTAGACAGAAACGCTAAAGTAGGTACCACAAATATGTTGGCAAAATACATAATAGTGGACAAAGAGACATAGAATATGAACACAGAAACTGAATCTACAAAAGGGAACAGAATGGACATTTTAGAACTAGAAGATATAAAACTTGTAATTAAAAATTAATTGGAAGTTAGACTTCTGGGAAAATAGAGTAGGTATACTTTACATATTCTTCTTATGAAGTACAATTTAAAATCCTGGAAATTATGTAGAAGAGGACTAAGAAAGGTGGAGGAAAGAGAGAAGACTAGCTAAGAACTCAGGACTCAAAGAATAACATACTAATGAGTTTCTTGGGTTTTCTTTTTGTCTCCTCTATCCAAGACTTGGGGCTGAAGAATCCAACAGCCTAGAAACCAATAGGTATAGACAAAAAAGCCATAACAAAGTATGTTTTCTCCAGCCAAAGACCCAGGAAAGTGGCAGCCTACCAAGACAGTAGGCACCCAGCTCCAGTCAAAGAGCACAGAAAGCACAGAGGCCCAACCCCATCCATGCAAACAAAGCTGAATGGGAAGTGAGGCTGCAAGGAGGCATCCAAACACCTCTTCTGAGGTGGTATCAGAGAAGGCAAAAGAGAAAGCCTGGATTTTTACCCCGACCTGGCAGGAATGACGTTCCCCCCACAAATTGTGTGGTGTCAAAGGAGTTCTTGTTCACCATGCCCAGTAGTAATGAGACAACAGTGGGAGCTTGACTTTCCACTCCTGCCCGGCACTAACAAGGAACCTCCCACCCCCTAAGAGTGTCAACCAAGGTTCAGTACAGAACATGGACCTCTAGGTCCACTGGACAATAATGAGGCAGTGCCACCTCCCCCTCCCCCCACTTCTAGCCCCCACTATAGTGATGTTAGAGGAAGCCAGCTAAAACAGAAGGCTTTAATAAGATCTAGAAATATGTAACATAGTGTGAAGTTGTACAGATGCCAATCAAAAAATCACTCCTCAGACCAAATACCAAACAGATCTCAAACTAAATGAGAAAGACAAGCAATAGATGCCAGCAATGAAATAACAGGATGTTAGAATTATCTGACAAAGACTTTAAGGCAGCCATGATTTAAAAAAAAAAAAAAGCACTTCAGTGCGTTTTTATAAATACATTTGAAACAAACAAAAAACCAAAACAAACAAACAAAAAACAAAACAAAAAATGAGAAGCCTCAACAAAGAGAGTCCAGCAAGGAAACAGAAGATATAAAGAAGAACCAAATGGGAAACTTCAAACTGACAAATATAATAATTGAAATAAAAAGCTCAGTGGATGGGATCAACAGTAGCTTGAAAGGGACAGAGGGAAGAAAAGGAGAATAATAGAAAATACCCAACTAAACAAGAGAAAGAAAATAAACTGGGAAAACAGTTAATACATCTTCAAGGATCTGTGGGACTATAACAAAAGATCTAAATTTTGTGTCATTGGTGTCCTGGGAGGAAAAGTGAAAAGGATGGAGCTAAAAAAGTATGTAAGGAAATAATGGCTGAACACTTTGCACATCTGGCAAGAGACAAAGAAAGACTCAAGAAGCTGAGAGAACCCCCAACAGGATGAATTCAGAAATAACCATGATAAGACATATCATCAAATTCTGGAGACTAAAGACAAAGAAAATATCTTGAAAGCAGCCAGAGAAAAATGACACTTTACCTACAGAGTAAAAGCTACTTGAATAACAGAGGATTCCTCCCACAAATCACAGAAGCTGGAAGGAAGTGACACACAATTTTTCAGCTGCTGAAAGAAAAGCCTGTCACCCCCAAATCTTATACCCATCAAATGTATTCTTTAGGAATGAAGGGAAAATCAGCAATTCTCATGAGATGAAGGAAAACTAAGAGAATCTGTCACTAGTAGATCTGCCCTAAAAGCATGGTTATAAGAAGTTCTCAAAAGAGAAGGGAAGCAGTGAAAGAGGAACCTTGCAAATATCAGGGAGGAAGAAAGAGCACTGTAAGCAAAAATATGAGTAGATACTTTAGCCTTTCCTTCTCTTCTTGAATTTTCTAAATTATGCTTGTTGGTTAAAGCAAAAATCATAACACTGTCTGATGTGACTCTAAATGTGTTTAGAGGAAATATTTCAGACAATTATACTATGAACAGAGAAGGATAAAGAAATGCAAAGGGAGGTAAGTTTTCTACAGACTGTGATATGTTATGTAATATAATGTAGAGCAATCACTAAGAAAGTTAAAAAAAAAAGAGGTACACTCAAAAACACTATTGGTAAAACAGAATTCTGAAAAATATACAAGTGACCCATAGAAAGGCAGGAACTACAGACTAATATGTCTTCACTGGGGAATTTTACCAAACATTTAAAGAAGAAATATTCCCACCCTTGCAAAATTCTTTGCAATGGAGGCCAACATAAAACTAATACCAAACCCCAAAAGAGAAATTGCAGGAAAAGAAAATTACAGGACAATATCCTTTATGAATATAGTCACAAAATCCCAAATATATTAGCCAGTCAATTTCTGTTCTGCAAAAAATAGGTAAATCAATATGACCAAGTGAGATTTTTTAATGAATGTAACAGAAGTTACATTTAAAAAATAAATAAGTATAATTCACCAAACATAAATATGTCTCAATTGATGCAGGCAAGTATAACATTCAAACCCACTTTATTTTTTTATGCTTATTTTTTTTTATTTTAAGAGAGAGAAAGCAAGAGCACACACGTGCATGAGTGGGGGAGGGGCAGAGAGAAAGAGAGAGAGAGAGGGAGAGAGAATCCCAAACAGGCTCTGTGCTGTCAGCATACCCCAACATGGGGCTTGATCCCACGACCCTGGGATCGTGACCTGGGCCAAAATCAAGAGTCGGACATTTAATCCACTGAGCCACCCAGGCACCTCTCAAACCCACTTTAAATAAAGCAGGTTGTTTTTTCACTTTGAGCTTTAAAAACTTAACCAAATATCCTGCAGCCCACAGTATATTTAATGATAAAATATTGAAAGTACTCTGCTTAAGGTCATAAACATGACAGGTATTGCTCCTATCACCACTGACAGTCATCATTATACTAAAGGTCCTAGCCAGCGTGTTAAGGCAAGAAAAAGAAGTAAAAGATACAAACATCAGAAAGGAAGAAGTAGGTGTATTTTTATTTGTAGGTGATATGATATATACATAGAAAATCCAAGGAAATCTCCAAACAATGAGAATTTATCAAGTTTACAAGCATGAGATCAATTTACAAAAATCATTTGTCTGTCTTTGTGCTAGTAGCAATTAGAAAATAAAATAAATTCTACAATAGCATAAAAATTATTCAATTCCTAAGAATAAATGTATCAATGCCTTGCTTTGATTCTATAAATTAATTCTCTCAACAATGTTTTGTAGGACTTAGGATAAAGATAAAGTATATATCTTTATTAATTAATTAATTAATTAATATCTTTATTAATTCTCTCAACAATGTTTTGTAGGACTTAGGATAAAGATATATACTTTATCTTTATCCTAAGTCCTACAAAACATTGTTGAGAGAATTAATTTATAGAATCAAAGCAAGGCAGTGTGCTTTACGTGTGGAAATTGAAAAGCTACTTCTGAAACTTACATGTTAAGAACTAGAGAAAAAAAACCAAGCAAACAAAACTCAGAATGTTACTATTACAAATTTTGGCAATATAAAGGTAAAAGTACTTTTGATGGACATAATAAAAATGGAAGGGGTATAAGAGGAGAAGAAGAAAATGCTACTTTTGGAATCCGACCAAATGCTGTATGAACACCGACCAAGACTAAAGAACAAATAAACATTGAATTCTGTTGTTTGAGGGTGATCTGTGGAGATGCTAATAATAATGATAAAAATGATAAAATTATAAATGATAAAAATTATGTAGGTTGGTTGTAAATTAGGGAAAGAGGACGTAGTATACATGAACTGATTTCTCATCTGTTATGAAAATAAATCAATAGACCTCTCTGAAACCAGAAAACAAGGGAGAGGGAGGAGAACAAGAAACACAATCCCAAATAATAAAGGTTAAGAGGAATTGCTCTGGGCACCAGGACTAAAAGTGAGGAGAGGCAAATGGGAGATTGCTGCTTTTTATTATATTTAAATCCTCTGTATATCTACTATGATAAAACTTCTTTAAAACGTTAATTGATAAATTAGAAGCAAATTACTTAAATTCAAAACATGATATCCAGGTGCAGAATGTGCATTAAGTTGAGCTCTATCATGAAGCGGAAGAAGGCAAAGTTAAGTCATCTTGGGGTGTAGTGAGAAAGAGACTTTCATATCGAGATGCTAGTGGATGGCTCTTTGTATATTTTTTATCTGATTCTTCCTTTTTTTTAAAGACAATGACTATATTGTTTAACAAAAATGATACATATTTACTATAAAAAGCCCAGTAGAAAATTACAGAAAAAAAGTAAAAATTTTCTTCTAATTCTGTCTTTCTCTATTTACAGGCACTATCCTAGCCAAGGGCTCTATGAGCCAAAGCTATGAGACTGGATGGTTGAGTGGTAGACAGATAAATAAAGAGAATGTATTCCAAAATAGCATCAAACATTACTACTATTTAATTAAAAAAAATTTTTTTAATGTTTATTTTTGAGAGAGAGAGAGAGAGAGAGAGAGAGAGAAAATGTGAGTGGGGGAGGGGCAAAGAGAGAGCAAGATACACAATCCGAAGCAGGCTCCAGGCTCTGAGCTGTCAGCACAGAGCCCCACGTGGGGCTCGAACTCACAAACCGTGACATCATGACCTGAGCTGAAGTCGGATGCTCAACCAACTGAGCCACCCAGGTGCCCCCAAACATTACTACTGTTTTAAACAAAATAATTACATTTTATTTACTTGAGTTTAACAAAGAAAAATTTCATAAGAAATAGAAGAAAGGATTGCTGAACTTAAAAAAAAATTATTTGCTTCAAAAGATACTAGGTCATAATAGAGTTCCCTAATGCTAAGAAACTGAGAAAAACATTGCATTTAAGTTGCTATTTCTAACTATATGTTTCAGCCTTACTATCAATTCATCTCTGCTATGAGAGATGAAGATATTATCACATTATACTTGCTCCCAGCTTCTATCTCCACCTCTCAAATTTTTTATTACCCATATATTATAATATTTAATATCTATTCAAACTGTATATTTTTATTACAAAGTTTGTGTTTACCTTTATGTTAGAACCATAACTATTATGGAAAATAATATTGATTATGTTCAAATGGTTCTTGTTCCAATTCTTTTACAGCGAGTTCTCCATTCTGAGGTGTTTATTTTAATTCTTGAATTATGAGTAGTTTTCATAAGAAGTATTCATCAGATCCCTATGGAGAATATGGGAGGTCTGATTTTGTTTTTCATTATAGAAGAAATACAGAAGCATGTTTGAGAATATTTTTGGTTGTCCCTTCACATAGCTCACATCTTATCTGGGTCCAATATCTTGGGCCACACATTCTTTTAGAACCTCGGAGAAATTGCTCCCTTTAGTTCTGACATTGAATATGGCTTTGAAGACGTCTGGAGTTAGCCTAAACTCTTTTCTGCTTTAATTTAATGTGCCATTTTAAATCAGAATTACCAAAGACTGTTTCCTTTTTGGATTTCAATGACAATCAGAATTGGTCTCACGGATGGTTCTTTGTCTAAGATTTGTCTTTGCAAAGCAGGTCATTTCTGCTGTATTTCTATCAGAGATTTTCTTTCTACCCTCTACGCACCCATTTACTTTTTTCTCTTTCATCAGAATTAGACAGTTCAGATGTACAAACTTTTCGGAATACTGTCCTTTATAGTACTAATCACAAAAAAAAAAAAAAAAAAAAAAAAAGGCTGGGGCAGAGGTGTACTGATCCTTCCTGTAGAAATAAATGTTAGCAAAGCATTGTGCAAAGAGAGCACAATAGTACATTACTTTTAGTAAACACCACACATTTAGAAATAAACACATAAATCAGTGACTGTTTTCATCTAGAGCAACCTCTTAAAAGCACAACCTGTGAGGCATTGTATCCCAGAGACTCGGGGACTTGTCTAATTTTGAGATATACTGTTGCCCTCTGACTATCATCTAGCAGTCAGGGAAATTTCAAAAGTGAATTAAGGCTAATCTGTTCAGATTTCTTAAGGAGAAAAAATACAAGTCTCTCACAATGTACCGAATGGTTTATTTAACCATTTATTTAAACCATTGAAATTAATGGGGCTGGTCTTTTGTTTAAGAAAACTTCTTTAATGGTTATGATTTAACATCCTATCCTACATTGACCAGGCATTTGCTGACATAAATTTAGTGCAAAATTGCCAGTTATTTTAATTTATGAATTGCTAGTACTAGCAGAATGTGTAGCACAGCTGTTACTCAATATTAGAAGGACATTTTTAACATAATTTTTCTACATGATTAAAGACTATTGTAGAAGCAGAAGCTTAAAGCTCGGTTCCACAAGCTATTTTGCATCCTCATTGTTATGATATTTGAAAAAAGGCCCTCTGAAGGTGTAAGATGTGTACTGGTCACTAAGTTCCCTTTTTAGAAGCAATATTGCATTCTAAGACGCTAAGAACATTGTTTACCTTTTTCTTTTTGAAAGATTTGTTGCAGATTCAGTGCAAAAACAAAAATATATTACACACTCTGTTCTAGAAACTAGACTGCACACTGGTATCACAGATAACTCTGTCACCTTGGAACTCATTTGTGTGGAAGAAGAATGTAGTGAAATTAAAAAAAAATTAATGTTTATTTTCAAGAGAGAGAGAGAGAGAGACAGAGTGAGAGCAGGGGAGGGGCAGAGCAAGAGGGAAACACAGTATCTGAAGCAGGCTCCAGGCTCTGAGCTGTCAGCACAGAGCCCAATGCAGGACTCCAACACATGAACCGTGAGATCATGACTTGAGCCGAAGTCGGACATTTAACTGACTGAGCCACCCAGGCGCCCCAGGAATGTAGTGGATTTGTACATGAATCCTAAAATTACAGAAAATATTTGGACATGAAAGGTGAATCTAGTAGAAGCCCCTTATTTTACAGAATGGAAATGTACTTCTCCATACTATGGAAAGCCTAATCCAAGTTTTAAACATATAAGGCAAAAGCAATGACTCACTGAGTCCTTTCTTCAATAAACAGAAACCAAAGATTAATTGGGCTTGCAACAGTATAGTAACCTTCCTCCTTATCCCAATTTCACCTTACTTTGCCACTTAAGTTTCTACACCTGTAGCTTCTAATGGCTTCATGCAACTGATGTTTTAGGAAGTAATCCCCATGTTGTTCCCTGTAGGACAGGCTGATAATAGCAACCACTGACTCTATGTAATGTATTATAATCAGAAAGCTTGTCATCAACTCTTATAGGTTCATTAAGAGGCCAAATTTGAGCTTAGTTTCTTCATTTATTAGATTTTTTTTTTTTTTAGATATGTCTACTCCAAGTCAAGGAAATGATTTCCCACTGCTCTGTTATTTTATGTTTGTTTTCATTTAGAAGAGAAAGATAGAGTATACTTTCTAGGATTCTGAAAGGACTAAAATGTGATAGCTTCCTCCAGGGCCCAATTCTGTTCATTGTTGTTTGAGTGGAAGAGTCCTGGCTCTGCCTTTGGGAAATGTATATATATAGTTTCTACATGAAGTTGTCCTGTTGCCAGGTAAGCATAAGTAGATCAGTTTCATTTGAACTGCAAACTGCAAGCTTTGTAAGGACTGGGAAGAGAACCCCTACTTTGCAAGACAATGAAGTTATAGCTATAGGTGATAAGCATTTTGCAAAGCACCACATTTGGCAAGATCTTAGAACCACGTTTTCCACAATCTCTTTCACATGTTTTGAAGACAAAGAAATCGTTTTGTTCAGATGCATCATTGTCCGTAGTGTCTTGACCCGGTTTGTAGGACAGTGCAAATTCTTCTAAATTTTTCTTCAAAGAAGATATAAGCCGTTTATGTTAATCCCCTTCCCCCTGCCTTTCAAGTTTGCACTCCCAAGACAATATTCTCAACTACAATATTAACTTGGAGAATATAGGAGGAGGTAGCAATGTACATTCATCCCTTCGTTCTTTGTTCTTTCAACAAATATTTATTGAATGCCTAAACTGACCAGGTACGCTCAGTATAAATGAATTAAAATATGTTCCTTGCACTCACGTAGTTCATAGTTCAGCCTCAACAAGATACATGTATTTAACTCCACGAATTGGGCATCAAGAAAATACTTTTAAAAGTACTCTTTATTTGGAGGCTCCTGGGTGGCTCAGTCAGTTAAGCATCCGACTCTTGATTTCAGCTCAAGTCACGATCTCACGGTTTTTGGGTTCAAGCCATGGTATCAGGCTCTGTGCTGACAGTGAGGGGCCTGCTTGGGATTCTCTCTCTCTCTCTCTCTCTCTCTCTCTCTCTCTCTTTTTCTGCCCCTTCCCTGCTGTGCTCTGTGTGTGTCTCTCTCTCAAAATAAATAAATAAAACATGAAAAAATATCTAAAAAAATAAAAAATAAAGGTACTTACTCTATCTTGACTCTGTGTGATCTTTATAGTATAAAGACTCTTTTATATATGGTGACAACTTTTGAACTAAGAAGAACATATGAGTAGTTGCAAGTCCTCTAAGATAATGGGCAGTTTACAGTTTTGATATGTTCTGAATGAAGAATGAGCATGTACAGAAGTTAATTCAGCTTCTAGTACTGTCTAACTGGCTCATATGTGAATGAAGCTTACATAGAGAGAGGTGTCTATGAGAATGAGGTTCACAGCAAGAGATCCTATGCAAACCCTCAATTCGAAGCTTGTCTTAAAAGTCAAGAAAAAAAGTTACCTCGGTCAGTGCTGTCAGGTACTGTGCTCTGGCAGAAACTCAGAAAACCGATTCAGCAACTTAATTAAGCCCTCACAGGAGATCACGTCCAAACCAGGCAATTTCTGGACGGTGAGATTTCCTTCCCTGTTGAGTTCTAACTCACCTCAATGTCTTAGGCTACTTCAGTAGCAGGAAGATGAAAATTTGGTGCTTTTGGCTCCCATTTAAGTGTTTTAGGCAGACAGCAAAGTGAGGTAGCAATTTTTTAAAAATCATTCCCAGAATACACTAGAGAGAAATTGTCATTTCTCAAAAGTCTAAAAGGAAGTCTGCTAACACTGAGTTTTTGAGAGAGAAAGAAACAAAATCAATGAGGAGAAAAATTCCGAGATTACTGTTTGAGTGAAGTGTTCTGATTAACACTAAAAATGTAATCCACAATACAGTAGCATTTCAGATTGAAGGGTGATTTCACCAGAGAGGATTCTAAAGCACAGAGTGAGTAAGGCAATCAATTTTTTTTAATTCTCTCAATATGAAAAGAAATTTTAATCTGGAAGTTTATTATCTCTCTCGAATTTTACAGCACAATAGCAGCACACTTGTGCCTCGGATTGCCGAGATGCAGTTACAGTGTCCGTGAGATTTCATCATCTCCCCAAACCCCGCATGTGCTGTTCGACATCATTAATTCAGGCCAGCCCACATTTGCATGTAGCTCCTTAATTTAGCAATTCTAGCACTGGCCTTGGTTGTGTTTTGCTGTCAAGTATTCTACTATGGTGTCTTCTTCACTGAAGTATTTCCACATTACATTGCCCAGGACAAAGCTGCTTTGTATGCATAGGAACTCACTTCAGGACTTTAAACTATTTTCTATTCTATAGTGGTTAATTTTTCATTTATGTAGCACCTTACTGAAGACTAGTCAACACAGTTAACAATACATTGTACAACAATAAATATTTTACTGGGTATAAAATCCCCACAATTTAAAAGTTTTATTTTCTATGTGGATCTGTATAAAGCTAGAATTGTTTTGTGAACGCACATTTTTAATAATATGCTCTATAATCACTATCAAACAAATGACCTGCACTTTAATAGGCACTCCAGACATTAGCTGCCATTTCTGCTAAACTTGGTAAACTCTAATAAAGGTATTTTATGGGCAGAAGGTTTATTTTTTTAAAGAAGATATATTACATAGATTTCATCAGCACATAAAAATGTTATCCTGGGAACACTGGATGATTCATCTATTTCTAAATTACAGCACATTCCTGTCACTTTCACATGAGATCATTCTAATTTTTAAAAAAATATATATAATAGTTTGGATTGGGTCATGTTTCACACTTTATTCCATTTGAATTAATGATGTTATTTACTTGGAACTTGATTGTGTACTTGTCTCACATTCTACAAGGTAGTTCATAAGAGGCAGCCAACATAATAAAGAAGGAAAATGTTATTTACTCCCTTTCTCAATTCTCAGGAGCTTGGTGTAAATTCTACCCAATAAAACGTGTTTAGTTTGTTTCTGTATTCCTTTAAGGCTCAATATACAGGAGCAGGCAGCAGAGGTGCTCAGAGTCACAGCCTTTGTAGGATTTTAGTCCTGAGCACCCGCAGTGCTTGCCCTTGATCTGGGAAACAAACGTATTCTTAGCTCTGGAACTCCTTGAATCCAAGAAACAAAACTGTCTCTTACCATGGAGCTTCAGCAGTTCAGCCCTTGCCTCCCTAGCCCCAGGAGAGGCCAACAATATCACACCGCAAGAACTCAAGTGAGTTGGACACAATGAATATTTTCTCTGAGCAGCTCTATGCATTAAATGAGAAGTAGGTTCCAAACAAAAATCCCCCTACTTCTAGAAATAATGTAGTGCCCATCAAGTAAATCTAAACCTAGACTCGAGCCTAGTCCAAGGCCAGAGTGCCACATTTTTGGTGGGACTGGTCATATTATCCAAGGGGTCAGAAGGAGAACAACTACTGGCAGCAGAGCAGCAAGGGAACAGGGGAGAGTCGCGCTTCTCCTGGTGTGCATTTCAATCTCAGGAGCTCCCTACTAGAGTTTTGTCATCAAAGGAAACTGCAGAGTTGAGCATCAAGGCCAGCATGCCAGGCACCTCAGGCCATGTTATTTAAAATGTCAATAAGCTTGTGGATCTGTGGCTGTTATGACTCATGGGCTGAAGGAAAAGGCATTCCAATGCCCTCTGGCTTTGCCTCAGTTCTGGGGCCCCAATAGCATTTCAAGCTAGCATTTCAAGTACCCAGGAGCCATATGCAGGTGGCTGTACTCCAGAGACTGCAAGTGACCAATGTGAGGTTTAAAATCAGCTTCTGACAATGAGGGAAAGCCATAAAAATCAGCAAACTTGAATTGTGCCAGGCAATCCTAGGTAACACACTGGAACAATTTGGGTCTCAATTTCTCCATTTTACACAACCTAGGTGCAAACAGAAATACCCTGACCTTTAAGGTTCAAATGAAATATGGTCAAATTGAAACTGCTATCATCTGAATGTGTGTGCACCCCCAAATTCATATGGTGAAATCCTAATGCCAGAGGTGAAGGTATTGAGAAAGGCCACCTTTTGGAAGTGTTAGGGAATGAAGATGGAGTCCTCATGAATGGAGTTAGTGCCATTACAAAGAGGTCCCAGAGATCCAGTTCTTCCCTCCCACCATGTGAAGGTGAGACAAAAAGTCCCCGACCCAGAAGAGGGCCCTCATGAGACCACACTGCCATCCTGACCTTGGACTTCCTGGCCTCCAGAACAGTGAGAGATAAATTTCTGCTGCTTATAAGGTACCCAGTCTATGGTATTTTGTTATAGAGCCAAACAGACTATGACAGGGCTATACGAAGCTATGGCTATCATTCTTTCTTGATATTTTGGGGAGGATAGAGTAGCTTACATTGTCCTTCAAATCCTGTTTACCTGCTTGTCTATAAGTATCTACCACTCATCTGAGCTGTCACTGTTCTATATTGAACCAGACATGGAATCCAGCCCCTTTGGCATTTATCAACAAAATAACCATAACTACAGTTCAAAAACAAACAAAATTAAACAATAACCCCCCCAAAAAAAAACCCAAAACCAACAAATAAATGCAAAAAAAAAAAAGACTTTGTTAGGTAGAGCAGAAGTTAGTAAATATATTGAGACATAAAAAGGACTTAGGTTTTAGCAACACACTGCTTAAGATTGATTATTGGGTCTTCCCATTCTAAAGACATCCCACAGCAGCCATTTATGCCAATCTGAGCTCTAGACCTTGGCAATGTTGCTCTCTTTTTCTTCAATCCACCTTGCTCCTGGCTGCTCATGAGGATTTTTTTTTTTTTTTAGGTACAGGCCTATACATACCCTAAGCTCAGAGTCCTGCAGGATATCCCAAAACTTTATAGTATTTCCTTCCTAGCAAGGGTCCACATGTTCCAGGTCTCATGATTTCTTCTGCCTCAAGTGGTAAGGAAGAGAGATATTTATTTATTTCTACAATGACTTAATTTTAAATGCTCTTCCACTCTTTTCCTTTCATATGTAATGTAAGAATCTGATACTGAATTATTTTTAAGGTTCCTACCTATTTGATGCATCAGTAAAATACCTCAATACTGTATAGATTTGAAACACTTGAGAAGGAACCAAATCGTTATGCTCATGATGAAGAGACACTGACAGCTCCAAGGAATGACAGAAGAATGGCTGGGGGGGGGGGGTGGTGATGACGGTTTGAAGTGAGTATGTCTCTGTGTTGTGGGCATGGAGAATGTCAAGAGGCCCTTTATATGCTGCATTTAAGGTTTAGGAATAAAGTACACTGTTGGTGGGACTGGTCCTACGTATTTCTCCACTGATCAGTGAAAGATGTTTTCCCTCAGTTGTAAAGATCAAATTAGGTGTTGCGATGCAAAAAGAGATGCCACTGGGTGATCACCCAAGGGGACCTTCACACTGTCATTATTTTGCTGAATTTGTAATGATTCATAAGAATATGATAATCAATTTATAGGGCTAAAACTACTCAGGATAGAATAATCAATTCATAAGAACACTGAAGTATAATCCCAAGAACCAGTTTTGGAATTTACAATGGAAATCATTCTACGTCTCTAGTTGCCACATGGGTCTTTGGTCTTACCTATAGTGTGTTGGTTTTAAAGTCTCCTTCTCAGAAGCAACATTATTTTTCTAATTTGCAATTGCTTCAGGGCAACCTTAATGTAGCCCATAATTTATAAAGAAGAAAAACTGAAAATCAGAAAGATGTGATAGAATCAGATTTGAATTAGGTGTGTTTACAGCAAATTCAGCTCCTTTTTCACTATGCCAAACTGCAAAAGTTGTTTTCTTTTTTTTAACTGCAGATGTTTAAACACAGCAAATAAATATAAAAATTCTTGGCACTATAACATTCTATGAAGAACATGTTCTTGAAATTATTTTGTTTTCCCTGTTGTGAAATAGAGGCTAAATTCCTAAAAATAGTTTTAAATATAATAAGATTTATATACTACTCTTTTATATTTTCCTTTACAATATACTGTTTAAAGTAATTAACTTTGACATTGTAATGCCTGCACTTTGAAATTATGTTAGCATTAATGTTACATTCAACATTAATGAAACCACTGGAACCGAGTGTTGTAAATAAGAATGATAGTTGAAGACAACCTGATATATGGACAGGTTGTTCCATAAAAACTTAAAAAAAATCAGGATTTGATTATTAAAAGCACCAAATATGATTATCAAGGAAACAAGGATTTATCTTAAGTCATCAGGTCTGCCTTCCTAATTTTGCCTAATAAACTGCTAAGTTTATTTTCTCCCCTGTTTTAAATATTTCAAGAGACAGCACTTCCTCAAGTTTTGTCATAAGAGACACTTCCCCAGACTATTAGA
Source organism: Puma concolor (assembly GCF_028749965.1). Classification (NCBI taxonomy): domain Eukaryota; kingdom Metazoa; phylum Chordata; class Mammalia; order Carnivora; family Felidae; genus Puma; species Puma concolor. The sequence continues at coordinate 82,053,111 of NC_141674.1, forward strand.
TTTCACTCTCGAGTTTTTCTTTCATGAAATTTAGTCTGAATTTTCTTTCTTCCTTTCCTCCTTTCTGTCTTCCTTTCCTTCCTTCCTTCTGTCTTCCTTTCCTTTCTTTCCTCCCTTCTTTCCTTCCTCCCTTCCTTCCTCTCTCTCTCTCTCTTTCTTTTTCACCCTACTACTTATATCATCTTGTAGCTTGCTAAATAATTTCTTTGCTGCTTTGGTGTTTACAACATCAGATATTAGCAAGCAGTTGGTGTCTCACCAATCCATGCATATTTAATTCTATTAATCCCTCTTTGTGAATCACCTCAGATCTCCATCACTTTCTTGTGCATCTGTTAGCACTGTCCAAAATGTCTATGTCATTCTGATAATAGGGCACCCAGAATGAAACACTATTTCCCCGCATCTTAGGCTGGACACAGAGAGAATCATTTATTTTTGGTCTTAAGTGATATACTTTCACTTTATGTAAAATAGACGAGTTCCTGGTAAATTGTGTACAAACCCAATAGTTGTACATTAAATGGTATTTTATATTCAGCTATTCTATAAAGAAATTTTGTTGTTGTTGTTGTTTTGTAAAGCCAAACAAAATTTGCTTTTTCTGTGTATGGAGGGGAGAGGATTGAAAATACTATTTATTTAAGTATTCTGAAAACTACATGTGGTCAAATCATTAGAAAACATCCATGATTTACCACAATATATAATATTTGTAAAGTTTGCAAAGTATTTTTACATAGTTTATCTCATTTTCCTTTCTCAACCCTACAAGAGGTATGTAATACTATTTCTTTTTTATGAATAAGAAAACCAAATTTCCGAGACTTTCATGGGCTTGCTCTGGATGATACAGGGAGCGATGGCAGAATCAGATCTTACCAAGGGCTGTTGCTTCCAAATTTAGCAATTTTTAGAATAGAAATCCTGGTGGGGAACAGAACCTGGGGTAACAAAGAACTGTGCACAGTCTTGGTTCTTCCATTGACTCTGACTACCATCAGAAAATGGAATATCCTTTATAAACCTGAATTTTCTCACTTGAAAGTGGATTGGATATTCTAGTTGTCCAAGACAGAATATTTTAGATAAGATGAAAAATTTAACTAACTAGGTAGAAGCAAACATCACTGACCCTTTCTCTCCTATTTTGATTGCCCACTGCAATGAATATATACATTTCGATTTTCTAACACTCAGTCATGGCTGTCTTCTAAGGTCTTGATAACTAACAACTTTTCTAACACAGAAGTTTTTGCAATACAATATATATTTCCTGTGTCCCATGAGCTATTACTAGATGTTCCTTAAAAGGAGACATCACTATAGAGAACATATTTATTATTGTCTATTCCATTATCTGATACTTTTAAAATTTAAAGAATAATAACAAAAATATCAGCTAAATTTTCCTCGGTAAAATCACTGTGAGTCTAAAATAGTATTTATTACACTAAGAGACAGTTTGCAAAGACTTTCCTGAGCTAATCTAGGCATGAATTGCTTTAAGTAATTCTCCCACTTTACAAAAGGAAGGCAGAGCTCACATCCATTCTAGGATGGTAGTGTGGTGCACTGCCATGGGACATGAAATCTCTCAGAGTCCCCCAAAATAAGATATATGTAAACACTGGTTAGGGGATGCTCCCTCAATACAACTCAAGAAACCTTAAATTAGTAGTACTTCCTGTATTTTCCTTGGGATATGTTGGCCCATATTGGGGTGCTCTAAATTCATAACAGTAAATAGATTAGTGATATTTAGGCTTATTAACATAACGGGGAATATTTTACAGAAAATGTTGAAATGTATCTGAGCCTTGTAATTCTGGAAAACAGCTATGGTGAATGAAATCTCCCCTCCCTTTCCCTTTGTGTTCTAGTAAACAAATGTCTCTTTCCCACATGACTTAGATAATTGATATGGATAATCCCCTTGTTTTCCTAGCACAAGTCAGACACAGACCCTCCAAATTTCCATTCTTTGCCTTGTAAATGAATGAACTTTTTGTCCCCACTAAACAATCAGAACAAGGTGATTATTAACCTGACCTGACCAAACTTCTACAGTTAAACTTCTCTTCTCCACATTGGACCTCAAACTTTGACCCACCTTCAGTCTGAGCCAGCATCAGAACACAACAGCTTCTTTTAATGACTCCTCCCCAAACTGTCTACGAAGAGCAATATTCCCTGATCAACTGCCCAATTCAGGTTCTTTCCAGACTTGTTGACTCCTCCCTGTGAAATAAAAGCCTTTTTCTGCCTCATCCTAGAAGCACTTGCCGGATCTTGTGGTCTGAACATTCTCGGTATTGCAATAGTCTTTTCAAATAGTCTCGCCTTCCATAAATCCAGATTGTCTATATTTGATAATACACTGAATAAAACAGATAAAAATTTATAAGATTTCTGTCAGACTTGGAAAGCTTTATTTAATTATATACTTAATATATATTGTATCAAATTATATTAAAAAATATTTATTTCAGTTGCAGTGAATTCTCACTACCAAGAAATGAACTTATTTAAAACTTATAATGAAAAATTTTCATGTCAGCTTAAAATGTGCAAGAGGGTACATAGTACTTCAAAAATTATTGTAGGAGTTACATAAGTGAAAGTATTTGAGGACTTCTGCGCTAACAAATGGAATCTAGACAAGAAAATCATTGAGAAGATACGGTTATATTTCAGGTTTGCTTCCTGAAACCCACTGATTTATTACTTCTCCCTCTCAGAAATGAAAAGAACATTTGTATTCACACCTTTTGAATAGAAGCTTTAAAAAAAGGTTATTCGAATTTCCCTTCTGGGTAGTGTAATGGGGGTGAGGGGATTCTTGCAAGCTGGCAGCTGGGGTTCTGGGAGCGAGAGCTGGGCTGTGGACAGGACAGTCCTATAGCTTCAGAGCACAGAGGAAAAGTAGAACTCAAAACAGCCCTGCACTAATGCGGTCTGGGAAGCCTGGGGGCAACTTAAAGAAAACAGAATGTGCAATCTCATGACGGAGATGTAAAACAGAGATATTGACAGAGCCAGGAGAAAGGGTTTGGTCAGCAGGGAGCAGCCACTTTTTGGTGGGAGTCTTGTCCAAGGGTCTTGCCCAAGGACAGAGAAAGATTTGAACTGATAGGATATGCCTGAGACCAGAGAGGTTCCAGTAAACTGTTTAGAAACTGATTTTACATATCAGCTCATTCATAACAATGACTCTTCAGGCTTTTCTAAGCTCTGCAGCTTCATTTTACCAGGTATAAATTTTAAAAGGTTGTCACTACTACTTTCTAGGGTTTTTTCAGTTTTGCTTCCCAATTAAATAGTGTCCCCAAATGAATATTTTGCAGCATATTAGCTTGAAATGCATTTAGTTAACGTCGATTACCTTGTTCCCTCTCCAAATTTTACTTTTGCTAATGTACTGGTATCCTTAGGAGGTCTTTCTTGTATTAGTCAGAGTCAGGAGATATTGGTGAAAGACCACCTATAGAAGTATGGACAAGGTAAGAGTACACACAAGGAATGTCAGGTGCCAAGAAACCAGCAGCAGCAGGGAGTTCTTAATATCCCTAAGTATGAGGGGATCGGGGTTGGGGAGAGCTCACCGAACACCCAGTGAGAGGAAGACATAGAGGAGGGGCTGTGAGACTGGAGCATAAGATCCAAAAGCTGTGAGAGGAACAGGATCTACCAGAGATACAGCCCCTAAACATGTGGAGGCAGGAATAAGGAGACAATCTGGCCTCTCTCACCTCCTGCTTTTTGACTTCCTGCTGGTGCCTTCCACTGGTCCCAAACACCAGAAACCAATAGGCAATGGAGCCCAGGGGAAGCGATCCATAAGACCCTGACCTCCAAGTCACAGAGAGGGCAGAGAAGAGTGGAGAATGTTTAGGGAGGCAGACAAAGGGACCTTAACCATCATAGTACTTCTTAAGGTTGTATACTTCATGTATTTTACTAACTTACTTTTTTTTTTTTTTGTATCAATAAGTATGATGGGAAATGGGAAAAATTCTCATTTAGAAATCCCTCCTTCACTGAATGTAATTTGAACATTCTCCTCATCCTGTTTCCCTTTTATGCAGCAAGCTTTTGTGTATATCAATTTTTATTAATTTGGTGGGACATAATATAAATAATAATTATGACAAAATACCAAAATTTTTATTAAAATACACACAGAAATTGATTTGGTAGAGCTACTCATCTACTAATCTTTTAACTTTATTAAATATTTGAAAATTCTGGCATTGATTTGTTCTTTAAAAATTGTATTTATTACTTCAGATTGAATTAACTTATTGATATTTCACTTTTAAAAAAAAATGATAAATTCAAGAACTGATTTTGTTTACTCCTATGAAGTTAAGCACTGGCTTTTTCTGTTTTCTACCTCCTCTTTCACAGCTGTATTCTACATCTTCAAAAGCAGTTTTTGTTGCTCAAGATGATTTTAGTCAACTAAATTTTTATAGATATCTAGATTTGTAAGTGTATCTTTTATTATATATTTTATTAAATATTTTTTCATATTCATTATCTTCAAATAATGTTTATCCATTGCAGATAAACTTGAAACATGAATTTAGTATCTCATTATGTATTTATTCAACAACTATCTATTGAGCATCCATGCTATTAAAGATATTAATAGCTGACAATTACTGGGTGTTTAACATGTGTTAGTGAATTAAAGGAACTATTTCACTCGACCCTAACAATACTCTCTGAAGCAGGTTTCATTATTATCACAGTTTTTTCTCATGAAAAAAGTACACAGCAGTTAAATGACTTGCTCACAGTCCCAAAGCTAATGAGTAATAGCTGGTATTTTAATTCAGAGTCAAAGACAGAGGCTGTGTTTTTAATTATCATGTACCTGATATGGTTTACAAAGAACTGTAAAACATAGCTCTGCTCTCAATGAGTTTAGACTATTGGCATAGATCAGGGATCAACAATCTGTAACTCATGGTCCAAATCTGACCTGCTACCTAGTTTCATAAATAAGGTTTTATTTGAATACAGCCACTTGTTCACGTAGGCTCTGGTTGCTTTTGTGCTACAAAGCGGAGATGGGTAGTTATGACAAAGACTGTACACCTGAAAGACCTGTAATAATTTACTATCTGGCCCTTTACAGAAAAGTTGGCTGACTCCTGGCACAGATATCTACAAAACTAATGATAATGAAGGCAGTATATGTTAAGCATTATTTAAACAAAAACAAAAAAGTGTAGTTGGACTGCACCAAGCAAGTGCGTTAATTGCAGTTTGAAAATACAAGGAATAGGAAATTTTTATGAAGATAATATTACATCCTGATCATTGAAAAGTGAGTAGACCTCTAAACCAGTGCACTACACAGTGAAGATCAGATACTGTGAATCTCCTCCCCTATCTTAAGATTAAGGCAGTTCTATTTTCATTTCCTCCCTACCAACCTTCCCAGACCAACAGTCCCAAAGTATTTCCAACTCTCTCTTTCCAAGACCAAGAAATTCTACCAATATAATGTCTCATTGTCCTCACCAAAGTGTTCCAGAGATGGGCAGGCAAATAGGGCTCTTCTCCCTCTACTGAAGATCCCAATACCAACAACATGAACATGAAACAACCCCGCTCTTACCAAGGTTATGTTTTTGTCCAATTCTGCATCACTAATTACACTTCTGGGACATGCACATCTTCTGTTTCTGACTGTGCTGCAGATTGGTACACTGCTAGTGGCTGAGTCTCAAAATGATCTTCCCTATTCTTATGAGAATTAGTGACAATCCAATTGCTTTTGGTTAACTGGAAAGTGCTTTTTAAACTCAGATTGTTTCTTTTTCCGTCTTTTTTTAAAACTCAGATTGTTCTTTAAGGAACATATCTCTTTGGAAAATTTCCAAACATTTATGAACACACAATGCAAGATAAAATGGTCAGAGGGCACACTCAAGAGAAGTCATTACCAGAGTTACTCCTACTTAGTAATATGAAAGCCTAAGAGAGTCAGATGTTTGAACAAGAAAGCAATAAAGTGGGAAACCACGGAGACTGGAAAAGGGATGGATCTCTGTTCCCCAGAAGATCTTATTTGGAGTGCTTACTTACTCAAGAGGGAATACTTAATTATGCAGTCTTGACCTCCTCTATTTGTTTTACTACCTGTGTATTTCTAGTTCATCAGAGGTTACTGAATATGCAACATAGCCATGATTTCCTAAAAGGAGTTATTGCCTGCACTTTAAACCAGAGCTATGTGAAACTGAAAATGAAATATTTTGTTGAGAAGGAATGAGAATTACCAGGAACTAGAAGGTGAAGGAGAAGGCTGAATTGTCAGCAGGAGGGGAACATTGGTTCTAAGTCCAATCAAATCCTACTTCTCTGGAAACAAATGTAGGGTTGGCACGAAGGCAGTTTCAATTAGGGATAAAGCATAGAAGAGTGTGGTATAAACTTGGATTTCTGCCATACACAAGAGATTTGGGGAATTAGAGCACATTTTCTTGACATATATATTCATTCCATATATCAAGTAACCTAAGTAACTGATTGTCACTATGGAAATGTAAATATAATTGTAATTTGTTATTTGTTAATTCTTGCTATAGGCCTAATTTTAATCCTTAGCCATTAATTATATTCAAATCAATGAAAGATTATTTTTATTTTAGCCGTAAGAGTTTAAAGCAAACAAGAGTAAGAGAATGGACCACATGCCTGCTAAGTGGGGCTGAGACTATAAGAAGCAATTGTAGACCTCGACATGAAGGACCAAGGCTTTCTCCTCTGACTCCCACCGTAACCTCAGAAAAAGCAGTGTATAGTGAAATAGGTTAGTTTCCTTCACTTGTCCGTTTGTCCCACCTCCTTTTTCTCTACCACTTTCTAAACTAATTCTGAAAGATCTGGGAAAAAGAGAGAAAGCAGAAGCCTTGATCATCTCCAAATGTGGGAGCCCTAATTGGTATTTCCATTTATAACTGCTATGTTGTGCTGAAAACTTTGATAAAATTATGCTTACAGGAAATGCTTCCCTATAATTTGATTTTGTGTACTTGTGGAGACTTAGTCGTCTACCAAATTTTATACCTTCTGTCTTCTTCGGCAGTAGACTTGTAGCTGGGCACCTGGCTGCCCAGGGTGGAACTGCATTTCTTAGCCCCATGAAGCTTCTGCCAATGGCATGTGAACACAATTGATATGTTTTTCCTCTCACTTCTCTCTCTGGTCCTAGGCTTCAACTCTTTGCCTTTCCAGCTATCTACAACAGTGATGACTAGAGAAACATGGCCCCCATGCATGGAAGTTGGCAAAGATGCTATCAGCCTGAGTTCATGAATTACTGCCTAGCCTCCTTCCAACATGGAACATTAACCTCAGCCTGTTAGGGGAGAGAGAATAAGCAACTTTGTTCTTATGCCACCTTTGTCCAGGTCTTGTGGCAGCAACTTATCCTTTACCCAAACTTATGTTATATCCATTCATACTTAATGAAGAAAAATTAAAACTCTTCTTCATAATACATATTAACATATATATGACATATGTAAGTATGCAAATACATATTAAAATATATTTGAAAATATATTTTTTCAGGGCATCTGGGTGGCACAGTTGGTTAAGCATCTGACTTCAGCTCAGGTCATGATCTCATAGTTCATGAGTTTGAGCCCCACATTGGGCTAACTGCTGAGAGCCTGTCAGTGCAGAGCCCACTTTGGATCCTCTGTCCCCCTCTCTCTGCCCCTCTCTTGTGGTGGTCTCCCAAAAATAAATAGTTAAAAAAAATACATTTTTCTCTTAACTAAAAAACTGCTATCAACTTTTTTTGAGTGAAACAAATACTTTCAGAACAATAAAACTTAACTGAAACTTAGTTTCTTTCTCAGCCTTTCCAAAGACTAAATCCTACATTTAGTTTTTAGTAATTATTTTCATGTATCATTTTCAAATTTTCTCTAAGCTTAACATAAACTCAAAACTTTTATGACCTCTCCCTCCTTAGGCCTCCTGTGTAAGGACCCATATGAATAACCATAGCTTCCGATGGCTGCAGTCCCTACCTGCCCCATATACCAGTCCTCAGAAGTCCCAAGTCGCTGTCCCTTGAAATCTCCAACCATTATTCATCTTGTCAAAGAGAACTTCCTCTCTTCCTTTTACTATTAAATTCTTAAAAAACGGTAGAAACAGATTGTTTTGTTGTAAAGTTCTAAAAAAATAAAAAAACAATTTTGCCAAAGTGTTTCATCTTCATAGTTAGGGTGGATTACAGAAATAACAAACATCACAACCTTTATCAGCAGCATCAGTATACTAAATAACCACAGAAAACCATTCCCTTTGTTTGTCTTCCATGATAAACTACCTTAAGTCAAGGACTGGGGCTGTCTTGGTCATCATTTATTCCTAAGTACCTAGCATAGATACTGGCCATTATAGATATTCACTAAATGTTTATTGAAGGAATAAATGCTGATTTTTTTTTCTCAACAGCAAGACTCAGTAGCCCTTTTTATTAATGTTTAGTCCTTGAGAAGTTGTTCAGTACATATTTATTTGTCCTGGCAACAGATAGCAGGCATGTGACAATGGATGTGGCATGAATGTAGATTGTGCTTTGGACTGTTTATACATGAATTCTCATGATTGATTACTACTTCAAAGATTGCTACCTGAGACACAGGGAGAACCACAGGTGAGAATCCAACCAACACTTCCTGATTTTTTTAGGTACTAGTTATGGTACTCATATTTCCTTAGAGTCTGTTACCTGGCCAACTGCAGTCAACTCACTCTCCAGGCTTAGCACAGATGGTTAGCTCATCCAAAGAAAGTTCACAGATAAGATCAACGTCTCTTCAAAGTTGCTGATTTTTCCCTCTCTCCAAACACTGCCAAAATCTGGCCCCGTGATTGACATGAACATTGTGTTCCACAGGGAAATCGATTAGTGATGAAACTGGTAGTGAACTCTATTTTAACTAGCATCAGAATAACAGTGGCTCCAATGAATTGCACTCCTTAAAAAATAAAAGATTCTGTCTCTAATTGTTTCTGACTATTGTGATCTGTAGTTTGCATTTTGCTTTTTTCTCTCTACCTTTCCTTTGGCTCTCAGAGAGAGAGTGAGGTCCATAAAATGAAATAAAAATAAAAAAGAGTTGTGATAAAAGACTCCTCCATAAAGCAGGAATTGGGCTAGGGCATTGCCAGGGACTACAAGGTGGCACTGACAATGGCCAGTTCCTGGTTTGGGCTGGTGGGCGTGGATGAGGTCTCCACTCTTTCCCTGCAGCTCCACTGGTGCCTGCCATCAAGCAGACACAAAAGTGTATTTGCAGTGTGTGATTCATCTTCATTCACCATCTCGGATCTATCTGCCACAACACCATGTCCAAAGCAAAGGACTGTGAATTAAGAAAACTCCATCATATTACACCCAATTAAGAGAGAAAATTAATGGAGAAGCAAATGGGACTAGTTGGAAATCAAAATTTAAAGATCCTAAAATTTGTGCCGAAACATCTTTATCAAGAGGAAACAAGTATGGGGGTCTCCCTTCGCTCATTCCTAGACAGCAAATATCAGAGTGGCTCAGGAGCCTTGTAGTTCAAAAGCTCTTTAACCTTCTCATTTCCAAATTTATACTGCCAGCAGTTTGCCCTAACACTGGGTATATCACTTCCTACTTAGATGGGGTTATCCACAAAGGCTTTAAAATAGTGTAGGTCACATGGCAAATCATCAGTAAATGTTAGGTATTATCATCATTATTGTTACTAATTTTAGCCAGGTATTCACCAACGTGTACTGAGAGGAATCAGTTTTGGGCTGAGATCCAAATATATTTGGATTATCAAACACCATTATCAAACACAACATATTATGATAGCCTGTGTACAAGGCACCCTTTTAAAAAATGTTTAATGTTTATTTATTTTGGGTGGGGGAAGGAGCAGAGAGAGAAAAAGGAGAGAGAGAATCCCAAGCAGGCTCCCTGCTGTCAACACAGAGCCCAACGCAGGGCTCCATCCCACAAACCAAACCATGAGACCATGACCTGAGCACAAGTGAAGAGCCGGACCCTCAACAAACTGAACCACCCAGGCACCTCTATAAAACACCCTTTAAAAGGAATTGAGCCTTTCTTTCATGTCTGTTGTCTTATCTGCAGCAGTCTAATTTCTCTGTGGCCAACTTGGGAGAAAATTATAGTTGAAAATACAAGAATTGCATGCTTCTACTTAATAATAAAAAAGTGCATCTTCTCAAAAAGTTTGGTATTCAGATACATTTGGAGATTTTATCTTTCATCTACATTTTCTTAGAATCTGTCTTCATAAAACCAGACGATTCAGAAACTATGTGGGAAAAAAAAGGAAGAAAGAAAAATAACTAGAAGTGTGTACAAGTAGACATTCAACTCATTAGCAAGTAATATCCAGAAAAGACAGTTACCATATGGACTGCCGTTACTGAAAAACTTCTTGCTTCCATCAAGAGGCTCAGGGATAGTTGTTAGAATGAAACCTCATGCTTATTGCATCTCTCCTGAGCAAGTTTTTTCCCCCTGGCTGACAAAAGGCTGCTGCCTTTAAGGCTTCATTTTCTTTGTGAGCCTTTCTGAATGTTAATGTCTTTTCGACTCATTAACCTGGGGTAGTTGTTTTGCACTCTGAGCACCAAGACATCTCATCAGGATGAACTGGGGCAAGGCAGCCTCCAGAAACACACCTGGGTCTCTGGGCAGTCATCTGCAGGTGATTGCCTCCAGGTGTTTGCCAGTGGGAACCCATTGAAAGTCAATGCAATTTAGAGCAATTTCTCTGGCAGTGGAAATTAACCTGCAGGAATCTGCCCGCAACAGGTGTATTTTAGGGCATTCATACCAGCGTCCTGCACTGCGAAGACAGGACCTTGACTACCAGGTGTAGTGCGGGAGACTGGATAATTGGAGGAGGCAGGAAATCAGTGCAGAGAAGATGGCCAAATTGCTGGTCGGTATGGGTTGGTATAATTATTGGTTAACCCTCTCCTGCCTGTTAACTAAAAACTACTTCTATGCTTGAAGAGCCAGGAAATCTTCACTGAAGGGAAAAAATTATCACTCACTGATAATTATCAGACGGAATTTGTTGGTAACTGAGGTTTTCTGCAAATTGTCTTTAGTGTCTGGTACTCAGAATATATGATTGCTAGGAACCCACAGATCTTCAGGAAGGCACAAGAAGTGAATCGTGAGTGTGTAAAAGCCTACTTCCTCAGAAGCAAACGTAATTTTACTAGTGTGTTTGGCTCTTTCCACTTCTTTTGAAAAGACATATGAGGAATATATACGCTTGCCTCTTCTGGATTTGTATTTCTATCTGTATCTTCTCCTTTATGATCTTATATTTTGATTCCTTGGTATAATTGTCTTTTCCAAGATTCATTAATGTCTATTGTTCCTTCCACAGAACTTAATTGTCTTAAATAACTATGTAATTAAGCATAGCCAAAGCCCTGACCTCGTTAAATTTCTAACCACAGAATAAATGTTCACTCAAATCTTAATATTGATATAATATATATCCATGTCATACACCAGTGTAATTTATGTGATAAAAATAAATGCAAAGTTTTCTGATATAACATTTACGCCATTTTTAAGAATGAAGTAGAAATGTACATTTATAATTGCCAAAGTAATGTGCGGCCATAATTAATGATTATTGTGAAAGTAACTGATTTTATTACAAACAATTATTTGACATTTCCAAAGAATCAAATAGAGAAATAGATTTATGGTTCTTATGAATACTATTATAAGTGCTAGATAACTTTAAGAGAAATATCCTTTTTTTTTGAGCTAACACATCTTTATAAAATTTAAATAAAAGGCAGAATAATTGTGATTAGAATAAAACATAATTTTAATCTTTGTAAAATTGTTTGATATAATAGTATTTATAACATTAAGCAAAACTGTACTTAGGAATTGTATTTAGCATTTAGCTAACTAATTCTATTTATGCCAAGATGTCCTTCAAGAAAAACTCCCATTTGGAATTTTTCATGATTTCTGAGGATGAAATGAAAGTGGATGTCAACTTTGCCACCTCAAAATTTTGATTAGAAGGAAAATTCCCCAAATAATTTCAATGATAATCAGAATAAATATTTGATCCAAACAAAATAAAGAAAATGACATGAAGTTAATAAGAAAATACTCCACACATTTTGTTCTCATTAATCAAACTTCAAGGTAACAGACACTGCAAGATGATTTAGAGACAGTTACTAGTGATTTTGAGTCTCTGGAGGTTGACTATGGTGTTTGAATTTTGTCAAATTGACTATTCCTTTCCAGTATTTCTCAAAGTGTTGTCCCTGACTCAGTAGGTCAGCATCATCTGTGAGTACAGGGCCACAGTGAGTTTTATTAGGAATCTTCTAATGATCCAGGGTTGCAACAAAGTATGAAAATCACTGCTCTCGACTGTTAACCATTTTCTGTAGTTGAAAAGGAAAAAATTTTGAAAGTTGCCCAGTTACATATCTGAAGCACACAGTTTCTTCTAGAAAAGACATTTCTTGTTTTTGTTATTTCAAAAAAAATTTTTTAATGTTTATTTATTTTTGAGGGACAGACAGAGCGCCAGTGGGGGAAGGGCATAGAGACACAGAGAGAGGAAGACACAGAATCTGAAGCAGGCTTCAGGCTCTGAGCTGTCAGCACAGAGATCAACACGGGGCTCAAACTCATGAACCATGAGATCATAACCTGAGCCTAAGTCAGACAGTTAACCGACTGAGCCACCCAGGCATTCCTAGAAAATAAATTTCTGAAAAACATGTTTCTGAGTTTCTTTCTGCTGAAAGCAAAAAGGTATTACTAAATGTGTTCATTCAAAGCAAGCATATTTTAGCACCACCATAAGATAGTAATGGTGAATATTATCTAACAGCTGAAAGTTCTTAAAATTATTGTTCTTGCATGGTATTTCAAACTTTAAAAATTTGACTATCAGTTTTAATAATACAATTGCACTCATAATAAAAATTTTGATACAATTTTATCTTTCTTCCATGAGTTGCGATGGTGACATTTGTCTTCAGCTGACTATTGGTATTAACAACTGACCATTCTCCATTAGACCAAAAGGTGAATTTTTGGTTTACTTGTAGTAGGAAGTTATAGTTCCCTTAGAACTCAAATCAGGAAGATATCCTTTTGCTTTTTTCATTCATTTATGTAGACCCCTCCGTTTCTCTATCTTGCCTCCTCATTTGTTTCCTCATTTGCAATATAAAATTGTTTCATATATTCATTTACTTAATGGATTGTTTCTCTCTCCTACTTGACTGTCAACTGCATAAGGCAGAGAACATGTTTGATGTTTTATCCCTAATGTTTGTAACAGTACCTTGTTCCAAGTCAGCATTCAATATTGGTTGAATAACTGAATTCATAAATTAATGCATTAGCATATTCAATTAGAATGTACTAAATGTTGGTGGGGCACTGGGCTGGCTCAGTCAATTAAGCATCCAACTCTTGATTTTGGCTCAGGTCACGATCTCAGTTTGTTTGTCTGAGCCCCCCAGTGGCTGACAGTGCAGACAGAGCCTGCTTGGAATTCCCTTCTCTGACCCTCCTTTGCTCATGTGTACTCTCTCTCTCTCTCAAGGTAAATAAACTTTAAAAAAAAATAGTATTAAAAAAAATAACGTACTGAATCCTAGATATATGAGCCAAATGTCAAAATACAAGGTAAATGCCCAAGAAATGCTCCTTAGTTACACTTAATTTCTAGTTCCTCAAAATGAAAATAAGAGATTAAACTAGTTCTAAAATTTATAGATTGAAAGAGTCTCACATGTAGTTATCCAGGCATGCATTTAATATATTATTATGACTAAAGATGATACAAACAAATGGAAATCTATTCCATGCTCATGGATTAGAAGAACTAATACTGTTAAAATGTCCATAGTATCCACAGCAATCTACAGATTTTAAGGCAATCCCTATCAAAATACCAACAGCATTTTTCACAAAACTAGAACAAATAATCCTAAAATGTATATAAAACCACAAAAGACTCTGAAAAGCAAAAGTAATCTCGAGAAAGAACAAAGCTGGAGGTATTACATTGTCAGATTTCAAGATAATGCTACAAAGCTGAAGTAATCAAAACAGTATGGTACCAGCCCACCACAGACACATAGCTCAAAAGAACAGAATAGAAAAAAATAAATCCAGAAATAAACCCACGCTTTTATGGTCAATTAATCTATGACAAAACAGGAAAGAGTATGCAAGGAAAAAAATTCTCCTTAACAAAGGAGAATGGTGTTGAGAAACTTGGACAGTTACATGCAAAAAATGAAACTGGGCAACTTTCTTACACCATACACAAAAATAAGCTCAAAATGGATTAAAGACCTAAATGTGACACCTGAAACCACAAAATCTCTAGAACAAAACATAGTAATTTCTTGGACACTGGCTGTAGGAACATATTTCTAGATCTGTCTCCTCTGAAAAAGGAAATAAAAGCAAAATTAAACTATTGGGATTATATCAAAATAAAAAGCTTTGCATAGTGGAGAAAAGCATCAACAAAACAGAAAGGTAACCTACTAAATGGGAGATGCTATCTCCAAAAAAATATCCAATAAGGGGTTAATATCCAAAATAGTTAAAGAACATATACAACTCAACACCAAAAGACAAATAATCCAATTAAAAATTGGCAAAGGATCTGAACAGACATTTTTCCAAAGAAGACACAGATAGCCAACACCCAAATAAAAAGATCCTCAACATCACTCATTATCAAGGAAATGCAAATTAAAAACACAATGACATATCATTTTAAACTGTCAGAATGGGTAAATCAACAACACAAGAAAAAAACAGGCATTATTGAGGATGTGGAGAAAAAGGAACCCTTGTGCACTGTTGGTGGGAATGCTAACTGGTGTAGTTACTGGAAAACAGCAATGGAGGTTCATCAAAAACTTAAAAATAGAATTACCATATGATCCCATAATTCCACTACTGGATATCCACACAAGCACTAATTCAAAAAGATATATGCACCCCTATGTTTATTGTAGCATTATTTACAACAGCCAAGATATGGAAGCAACCCAAGTGTTTATCAATAGATGAATGGATAAAGAAGAGTGACACACACACACACACACACACACACACACACACACACACACACACACACCGTGGAATATTACTCAGCCATGAAAAAGAATGAAATTTTGCCATTTGCAACAACATGGATGTATCTAAACGATATAATGCTAAGTGAAATAAGTCAGAGAAAGACAAAGACCATATGATTTCATTCATTTGTAGAATTTAAAAAGCAAAATAAGCAAACAAAGAACAAAAGAAACAAACTAAAAAAACAGACTCAAATACAGAGAACATACTGGTGGTTGCTAGAAGGGAGGCAGGTAGGGAATGGGTGACATAGAGTGGAAAAAGAGTACACTTATGAGCACTGAAAGATGTATAGAAGTGCTGCATATTGTACACCTGAAACTAATTTAACACTGTATGCTAATTATACTTAAATATATATATATATATAATTTTTATTCTGTCATCTCTTTCATTATCTTGAAGTGATACACACCCCTTACTCTCAAAAAAGTCTTTGTTTATATCCCTTCTGAGCAAGCATATAATATAGTTGATGAATCATTTCTCTCCCTCTTATATTGTAAGCTCCCTATGGGCAAAAGAAGTGCTATTTTATGTATCTTTGCATCCTCTGATATCTCATATATTGTCATGCTATATACACAGAAAGAAAGAATTAAAGTTAGTAGCTTCAAGAATTCATGCCAAGCTTTCCTTTCTCCTTTGCCTTTAACCTCACTGTTGTTGGCTAGGGTGAGCAGAGTCAATCATACAGCAAAGATATCTGGGCCTGTGAGGAACTGGTATTCTGACCCTTGCGAGACACATGGCCAATGAGGAGACTTCAGAATCCCTAGTCATAAAAGGGATCAATGAAGTCCATGTCGGTAAACTAAGTGAGCCTCTTTTGAGATCAGGGAAACGTGTGATTAAAGCTGCCATCCCTGTCTTTCAAAAACATCCATAGCCGGCTGGATGTGTAAATCTAAAAGCACACTAACCATCAGGAAAAGACAGTGAAGAGTGGTGTGCAATCTGGAGGCCTCCTTGGTAGGTTCTGCTTGGAGAGCACGAGGAGGCAAGGCTTCTAGTCTGTTCTCTGATACTCATTAGCTGTGAGATTTTAGTCAATATGATTTAGACTCATGAATTGAAGATCCTTAAATATCATATTCCCAGTGTTTTCATTTGACTTTCTTAGGGCCAACTTTTTCTGAAGGGTTTACTCTAAATTTACTTTCTTTTATTCATTTCATAAACTATTTTGAACCTCTATGAAAGACATCATAGTCTAGTTCAGTAGTTAAGAATATGTGCTCTGCTATTGGATTGCATGGATTCAAATCTTGACTCTGCCTTTATTAATTATGTCAGTTGAGCAATTTATTTCATATACTTCAGGCCTGTAAACTGGGCTTAACAAAAGCCCCCATGGTTGACATGAGGATTAAAAAGTTGGCTCATCAGAAGTACATAAAGTCATGCCTGGAACACACAAAGAGATGAGTAAGTGTCAGCTATAATTACATATGTGGGAGAAACTCCCAAAGTATGTGTCCCATAGCTTACATCAGGAGAGAAATAACACACAGCATAGTGCCTGTCCCCAAAGTGTAAGCTCACACATTCATGGCAGAGAAATGAAATAAGAAAACTAACCATTACACTAAGGGTAACAGTGCTACACACAGGGTCTCAACACAGCCCAAGGGTACCAGATTTTACCTTATGAAGATCAACAATTTTTTCTAAGAGGAGCAGGTACTTAGCTCTCGCAGGACACACTGCTGTAATGCCCGCATGAGGGAAGGAAGGTAATTACCGACAGAAACTGACTACAATAAAGAAGGTCCAGAGGTTTTGCAGGTCCCTCTGCCTTCAGGGGAACTGCCCTAAAGTAGTTTCAGTATGAATCTCTATGCTGTCACCCCAACCTGTACAAAGGACTTCATAATCCTTTACTAACATCATTGGGATTTCTTCTATTTTAGCGAGAAAAATATTTAAAAATAATAAAGCAGTGTATCTTTTAGAACAGATAGGAATTTAGGAATTAGATCTAGATTCAAATTACGGCTCCATGTCAATGAATTTGAGCTAGTTCTCTAACCTCCCAGAGCCTTTCTCCTTTGATGAAATTAGACATAATCACACCTACCTCATGAGTGAAGGAGGATCACCCCTAAGGAGGTGTATGGCGCATGGTGGCAGCTCCTTTAATCACTGCATTTATTCCTTTCTACTGAAAGCTTTCAAAAGCGAGATTATTTGAAATGCAAAAGAGTTACAAAGATGGTTTAGCAATTAAATAATTTATCTCATCTTGGTAATAACTACTTGCAAATACGGTTCCCAGAGACCTTTTTGTAGTATTTTAATCACAGAGGTTAGAATTTAACAGTAAAGAACATAAAGAAGGAGGAGGAAGAGGGGGAGGGAGAAGAGGAGTCAGAAATATTCTAAATCAACATGCCTTGATCAACTTTTGCTTAGGTAATAACTTGTCCTGACATTTCATCACATTGTAGTGATAATATCATAAATAGTTTTCAGTTTTTGAGTCTTTTCCAAATCTACATTGACCCCCAGTCAAAATAGATCCTTTTCCATTTTGATCACCTCCTCCCTATTTTCAGAAACCTCTAAAGCCAAGCATTTGCCAGAAGCAAGCCCAGAGCTCTTGGACAAATAAATACACATTTCCATCACAAGGAAAAGACAACATAAACTGGGAGAAGCTGCAAAACACATTACGTTTAGTCCAGCGGCCCTGCCCTATTTTTCTGGCACCCTGCTGCACAGTGTGTACTAGGCCCTTCCAGATTTCTCTGGGACACTGAAACAAGGCATAATCCTCTCTGTCCCTTCAAATATAGAATTACTCCCATTACAATGAATTTAATTGCTGAAATAGAAGTGGTAGACGGCCCAGCTGTAATCTGTTATCTTGCGAAGGGAAACCAGTTTCAGGAATATCTCTCAATGGCTTCAGCATTATATTTCATTTCTCCCCTCCTCCCCAGTCCATAGACAATCTTTCTCCCAAGCTATGCCAAGAGACATTTGTATCACAAGATAGCAGGCTCAGCTGCAGGAACTTGCTACAATACCTTCATTTTTATCATGGCCATGATTTTACAGCCCCTCTTCTTTTCCTAGAAGTGCATGCACATTCTCAGTGTTGTGCTTAGTTAAAAATAATTGTGGAATGAGCTCAAAGCAAAGAAAGTAGAAGGTGTGATTTGCATGCGCAGAATTCTTGTTAGAAGCATCAAAACTTGTGGAGGAAGACTGCATTCCTTCTATCAAGTGTTTCTCTTCCTACCAGTTCCATAAACTAGAAAATGCACTAATCATGCTTTCAAAAATAATAATGAGAACGACAATGATATATTTTTTAAAAACGAAAAAGCCTGGTTCAATCTCTCTCTTCGGCTACGTTTGTCAGTTTTCTGACTAGCCTCAGTGGCAGACAATTAGCACAAAGCACTTTCTATTCGGATGAGATATCACTGTGGTGGAAAAACACGAGGAAACGTGAAAAGTGTTAGACAGTGCTGGGCTAGAAGGGTGAACTGCTGCAGAGAGAGCAGCACAGGCAGCTTGTTATTATGAAATGTCCCTGGATGCGATAAAACAGTCAAACAAAGGGTATTTCTTTTCTTTCTTAATTAACAACTCGAAGATAAATAATTTTCCTCTTAAGCTCAAATCAGGATCAAGCAAAAACTGCTGTGTCCGCTGACTTTCCAAAGCTGCTGCATGAAGCATCACAGACAGCCATTTTTTTTTAACCTCCTGATTTATTCACTTAAGATAAATGCCTTCGCTATCATAACCTGTCAGTGTCATGCAATGAAAAGGAAATCAGTGGTGGTAACCAGTGCAAAGCTGCCTAGCATTGCCAGCCTTAGACACCAGACTCAAACTTTCCCTAAGTCCAGCCTCTCCGCTACAGGAAAGAGCCCACCAGCACGTTCCTCATTCATTAACTTTCTAAAGACATCTGTCTTTGCAGAATCTCTGAGGCGGCCGAACATGATATATGAAATAAAGAATCCTGCCCACCTCATGCACAAAGAGAGAGGGAAAAGCAGTGTGTGGAGGAAGCAGTAATACTGTGTAGGTTAGCTTCAGCGGACTCAACTGGCAGAGATGCACCTCATGAAGATTCAAGGAAAGGAGTTTTCTCTGTTTTTCAGTTCTTTGAATTTGGCTCATTTCCCTTGAGTACAAGTCACCTCTAGAGGCAGCTAATGAGGTACAATTTACTAATAATAGCAATAGGAAAAAATAACAAAATTGCCCCTAAGATAACAATCTAGGTCAAGTTTCATCCTCTTCCCATAAACTTGCAACATATTTACATATAATGACTCATCAACACACCTGCTAGTCTCCTTTTAGATTGAGAAAAGCAAAAACAAAAACAAAAAACAAAAAACCTCAAAAGCCAACATAAAACTTAGACAAAAATAGATGCTTTTGGGGTGCCTGGGTGGCTCAGTCAGTTGAGCGCCCAACTCCTGATTTCGACTCAGCTCATGATCTCAGCGTTGTGGAATCAAGCCCTGGGTCGGGCTCTGTGCTGTGCTGCTTAAGATTCTCTCTCTCTCTCTCTCTCTCTCTCTCTCTCTCTCTCTCTCTCTCTCCCTCCCTCTCTCCCTCCCTCCCTCCCTCCGTCCCTCTCCCCTGCTTGTGCATGCTCTGTCTCTAAAAAATAAAATAAAATAAAATAAAATAAAATAAAATAAAATAAGATGATTTTGTTGGGATTTTCATTTAGATATGTACAGCATCCTATAACCCCCTGGATATCATTTACAATATTTACAGCAACATTTATAGTAATACAATCTTAATGATATGTATGTGGAGATTTTTTTACTTATCATGGAATTTGGTCTTTTTTCTTGTCATAGCTGGATATCATGAAATGTTATTTTAAAAAGTGGACTGCCAGGCTACATACAACTTTCTTTCTTTTATCACCTGCAATTTCTGAGGTCTTCCCAGAAGGAAGTTAGCCAGAGGCTTTTAGCTTACCTAAGGTAGTATGTAAAGGGGAAACATGTTCCCTTTTAAGAAAGGTATTCCTTCTTCAGAGAAATGGCTGCTATCTATATAGTCCATGGCTTCATAGTGAGGGTTCATAGCCTATGCTCATCTCTGGCAATTTCTAAAGTTTGTCATGAAAATGATCCAAAAATTGCAATCAGAGAGAAACAACCCACTCTGACTTATCTGACCTCTCCGATAGTCCATCAACACAATTGACCCTATTCAGTCTTACTGATGCTATTCCTCACATCAAAAAGACGTCGCTGGGTCGTCTGGGTGGCTCAGTCAGTTGAGCATCCGACTTCGGCTCAGGTCATGATCTCACGGCTTGTGAGTTCGAGCCCCGCGTCGGGCTCTGTGCTAATAGCTCGGAGTCTGGAACCTGCTTCAGATTCTGTGTCTCCCTCTCTCTCTGCCCCTCCCTTGCTCATGCTCTGTCTCTGTCTCTGTCTCTCTCTCAAAAATAAATAAACATTCAAAAAAATTTTTAAAAGAAGACATTGCCATAGGTAGCATTTGTTCTAAGGCAGTAAAAGCAGGAAGGACCGAGTTTTGCCTGTAGCACAGGTCTCCAGAGATGTCATCATTTTTATTAATGTTGGTTGCAATGATGTTTCCTAGGTTTGTAATGAGATTTCAATGCTGAGAAAATCTCTGTCTTGGGCCCCTACTTGAATCATTAGCATGCCCATTTCATGCCTCCATGGTGGGCGAGGGTAGTGAAGAAGTTAGAAGCTCTGTTAATAGTCACTTGCTTTTTTTCTTGAGTCGGTCCCTTTCAGTAGTATAATAAATGACAAGTTACTTGACTCATCTGAGGTCTATATTCCTCTTCTGTTAAACATAGGAAGTGTTTGGGTAGATTGAATGAAGTAGTGTGTGCAAAAGTATTTCAAATGCTACACAATGCCTTATAAATGACAGGCTTTAAGATATTTATTTGAGGAAAAATTAATTAATGCATTCCTTAAAATTACGCTAACCACAGTACTGATTAATATGCTAAGAATAGCATCATGATGAGCTCAAGTTAGGAGTAATGCCCTTGGGGTCTGTCTCCCTGAGTTCAAATCTTGGCTCCTTTGGTTCAAATAGGTACAATGGACAATTTCCTTAACATCTCTGTGTGTCAGTCTTCTCAGCTGTAAGGTGATGCTAATTCAAGTGCTTGTCTTAAAGGAAAATTTAGAGGACTTAATAATTGATATATATCTGAAGTGCTTAGAATATTTTCTGACATATAATAAGTGCTCATTAAAAATTAGCTATTAACCTCATTGTCATCACCTGAGGTGATATCTGAAGTATGAATAAGAATGGTAAAGTTAGAGGTGGGAGAGCATCAATTCACCTTGGGGTTTATTCCTCTATGCTTTCTGGAACAGAATAGCCCCATGTATTTGTACATTACTACTACATTTATTAACTATTATTATCCCCACATGAGACACTTGAGGCTTAGACAAGAATATTAATTGTAACAGAATTCCAGAATACCTTTCTTCTAATAATGTAAATCTCTTTCTTTTCAAAAGTAACTAGCTTAAATATGAGCTTCTGTGACCTTGTGTTCCCTAGTTAAATTTTGTAGTTCATCAGGACTAATCTATAAAGAATTTAGGTATATGGCATCTCCACCTCTGACCATGAAATCTATGGTTAAAACAATGTAGCTCATTTTGGCATTATAGCCTTGATAATGTTCAGTAAGTATTATTACTGAACAATTACTATCTGGTTTCTTTCAACAGCTGTAATTACCCAATTTGGAAATTAGTTAGTACTTCTCCTTAAACTGAACTTCTCGCCTAAACTGAACTTAAGTTGACCAAAATCACGATCATCTTTTCTTAATTTCTTGATTTTCTTCAAATCAAGACATACTTTGGGGAAACTATCTGACATATGTTTGTACTCCTCCTGGTACAATATGAAATAAAAACTAAACTTATTTAAAAATTTTTTCAGTGTTTATTTTGAGAGAGAGAAAGACAGACCTTTTGAGAGAGAGAAAGACAGACTGGGTGCAAGTGGGGGAAGGGCAGAGAGAGAGGAAGACACAGAATTGGGAGCAGGCTCCAGGCTCTGAGCGATCAGCAGAGTCCGATGCGGGGCTTGAACCCACAGTGAGATCATGACCTAAGCCAAAGTTGGATGCTTAACTGACTGAGCCACCCAGGTGCCCCAGAAACTAAACTCTTTTTAACCTCTTGTTTTTCAAGGGGTGCCTGGGTGGCTCAGTCCAACTCCTGATTTTAACTCAGGTCATGATCTCATAGTCAAGACTGAGCCCCTTGTTGGGCTCCATGCTGGGCATGGAGCCTGTTTAAGATTCTCTCTCCTCTTTCTCTGCCCCTCCCCTGCTAGCGCTTTCTCTCTCTCTAAAAAAAAAAGAAAGAAAGAAAAAGAAAAATCTTATTTTTCAAAACTGTATAAGGCTCTAAGACACATTCATGATGTGGCATTAAATGGAAAAAAATCAAGCAAAATAATATTATAACGTTATAAAAATCATTTTAATAGAAAAAGTACTTACAATAGACATTAAAATGATAGTGGTGATCAACAGAGTTCTAAAGCCTGAACTATTTTTATTCTTTTCCTTACACATGACAACAATTTCAAAATTTTCCTTTAAAGATATGAATTACTATTATCTGGAACAGAAAACACGCATATGACAACAGTAATAAAATATTTTTCCAGTTTAGCTCAGAAAAATAAAGGAAAAAATGAAAACTCCGCAGGTGAAAAAAAGCGTTCTGAATATGTCAGGATTTTCAAAGGAATGTTCCTGGGGAAAGTACCCTTTGGGGATTTGGACGAGCTTTTGGGTATTCCCTGAATAGGGAGGAGGAAAACATTTAAAAGAAGTGATGGAGACCCGGAGAAGAAAGAAAAGTTACAAGGGTGTAAAAAATAACCAACCACAGACCTGGCCTACCTCAATGTCCTATCTTTGCCTCTTCATACATTCTCTAATCATGAGTAATAATAACATGCTTTACAAAACAAGATTCTTCACTGTCCAGGCTATACGACCTGCTTTTCTTTGTCTTTAACCTCTAGGACTAGGCCCTGGCTCTGGGTTCCACTTTGCTAGGCCTACCCTACCCTTCTTTTGGATGTACAGTGGGCCACTCTAGATCATTAGCTCTTAGAGGGCAGAAAAATCTTTATCTTTCTCACTCCCTGCTGGGTTCTGCCAGGTATCCTGAGTACCGTTGGAGAGTTTCAGTTAATAGAAATTCTGAGCTACAATTGGTGGGCTGTAGCTCTGGAAGCAAAGGAGTAATAAGAACAATGTGAAAGAGAGGGAAGAAAAGCAATGCCCTTTCATTAATCCTTCATTAATCTGATTAGTTGAGTCCCCACCAGGTACAAAGCACTGCACTAGGTGATATAGGGAATATAAGGATAACGGTGGGGTACCTCGGTGGCTCAGTCAGTTAAGCATCCAACTCTTGGTTTCAGCTCAGGTTGTAATCTCAAGGTTCATGAGTTCAAGCCCCATATCAGGCACTGCACTGGCAGTGCGAGCCTGCTTGGGATCCTGTTTCTGACCAACCCTCCCACCCCTCCCTCTCTCTCTGCACCACCCCTGCTCGCTCTCTCTCTCTTTCTCAAAATAAATAAATAAACTTAAAAAAAAAAAGAGGGATAAGTGCAATTCCGTTTTGGTAACATAAAGTAAGCTCCCAGAGGATGACGCTCCTCATAGATAACAACTATAAACTCTGAACAAAAATTGCACAAAACAACTATGTGAATGCACAGAAGACTGAACAAAAGCAACAGATTTTGGGGAGGGAGTCAAAACTAAAAATGGTACTACATAGGGTGTTTTTTCCATTTCTGCAGTTTTCACCCAAGTGTGGTCTATAGTTCTCATGTAGGATGGGTGCACGTGCTGAAGTTCCACTAGAATCTGGCCATCTTTCTGATCTAAAGAGCACAGAGCCCAGGGCAACTCCAGCTGCTAGCACTTGAGGGTATATCCTTAGAAGGAGAGAGCTGGAACAGAGGAGACCCTGATTCTGTGTATAAAACCTGCCACAGGGGCACCTGGGTGGCGCAGTCGGTTAAGCGTCCGACTTCAGCCAGGTCACGATCTCGCGGTCCGTGAGTTTGAGCCCTGCGTCAGGCTCTGGGCTGATGGCTCAGAGCCTGGAGCCTGTTTCCGATTCCGTGTCTCCCTCTCTCTCTGCCCCTCCCCCGTTCATGCTCTGTCTCTCTCTGTCCCAAAAATAAATAAACGTTGAAAAAAAAAATTAAAAAAAAAAAAAACCTGCCACAGTCCCTGGCTGAACCCTGGACTCTGCATGCACAGAGTGGACTGCAGACAGCCTAGTTAAGGGAAAAACTTAAAATGACCTCAGCTGAAATTTGAGCTCCTAGCCACGCCAGGCAAGACAAAGTTAGCAGGTAGAGGTACAGGTCTGCGGCTTTTCTCTCCCCTTCTCTGTACAGGCAGGGATGGACTGTGTTCTCTCTTCAAGAGGGCTTGGATTCCAAGAGACACAATCCCAGGGACTGCACTATAGCAGGACATTTTAAGGGAGAAGTGATACCTCATCTCTCACCTGAATGTCTGCTTGTGTAATGGCTTTTCTAGTCACACTTCTGTGTCTATTTGAGCAAGGGATAAGTTGGGAGAGAAAAGATCAGCAACATGAGGGGGCAATGTGGGAAGGCTGTACTCTCTATGTTTGGCATGAACACATAGATGAGTTGGGTGAATAAATTTCCTGAGGATCAATAGTCAGCCTTGAGCTATTTTGCTGATACCCATGCCCATTAAGGCTACTGACAGGTAAGAGACTAACATGGGTACATCAAATGGTAAGGACTAAGGAGGATGCCAAGAAGAGATCATGTGGGAGCCCATCTTATGCCCCTACAAAGAGCCAGCATTAAACGCCTGTCGTGTACCAAGCATCATCAGACAATTAAAATCTAAGAGCAGCATCAGTTAAGAAAAAAAGACTTTTTAACCCCTTTCTTCATCCTCAACCTCTGCTTCAACTACCTGAGGATTGAAGGCCTTAAGATAGACAAGCAAAGGGAGTATGAGAATAGCCTGTGCTTTATTCCCCAATTAGAAACCCTTGAGCCAGGAGTCAGGCCTGAACTCTCATGAGGGGAAGAGCTTTTGTGAAGATAAGCAGGAATGTTCAGTAATATAAATTATCCTACAGGCTGTCTCAAGGTTGACTGATAATGAGCTAACAGATACTGGGTTTCCCTTCCCCAACCCCCAAGGGCAAGCTGCCTTCCAACCCAGCTCCTCATGGGACCAAGGTTCCCAAGGTCTCTAGATGCAGGGAGCTGGCACTTTCCAGCATTCCCCTAAACACATGCCACCAAAGCTAAGAATGCTTGGTGCCTGGGCCCCAAATGTTTATTCACCCCTGTAAAGCCACTTATACAAGTGTCCTATTAAAAGGGAGAGCAACAGAGGACCCTTCTGTTCCTGGAATAGTGTCCCACAGTGAATCTAGCAATGCTCTGTCTCAAACATACCTCTTTTTCAGTAGATTGCTAAACAAACAAACAAATGGGGATATACACATCTGCTGAAACTTATCTCTGAGTTTCTACCTGAACCAAATGACACTTTCTGTCATTTCCAACCACATTAAAATAAATGTGAGATCCAAATTTTAAATTGGAATACACTGTAATGAATTGAACTTGACTGGGATTTTTGTTGTTTTTTTTTTAAATTTTTTTTTAGTGTTTATTTATTTTTGAGAGACAGAGAGAGAGAGAGCATGAGCGGGAGAGGGCAGAGAGAGAGAGAGGGAGACCCAGAATATGAAGCAGGCTCCAGGCTCTGAGCTGTCAGCTCAGAGCCCGATGCGGAGCTTGAACTCACAGACTGCAAGATCATGACCTGAGCCGAAGTCGGATGCTCAACCGACTGAGCCACCCAGGCGCCCCTGTTTTTTTTTTTTTTTAAGTAACAGAGAGTGACTAGAAAACTATGGGATCCACCCAAGATTTTAACAACATGGCAAAGGGATACACAACATAACCTAACAAGTAGTTGGAGACAAAATAAAAGCATCCTACATGTTACTCCTGTGATGGGGCCTGCCTGGATGGTGATCACCTGGCTGGGTGCCTATCAAGCTGCCATGGATGGTTTTAGGATTCAAGAAGTCCCAGTCACAGAGATTAAAAAAAAACAAAACTTAAAAATCAACATCCACAGGAGAGGGTCTGAAACTTCCATGTAAATGAGTTTTAGCAAAAACAACAGATAATATTAGAATATTTTTTGTTTCAATGTGCAGAGTGGTTATGACAGGGACCCAAGGGCAGTTAGGGCAAGGAGAAAAACTGCAACAGCAAAAAGACCTTGAAGATGTGAACTTGGGCAGGGTGACCCTGATGGAGAGGACAAACTGGAGAGGGCTATGGGGATCAAAATCCAGGTGGCTGATTTCACACAGCTCTGCTCAGTTATCTCCATCCCCAACCCGCCCCCATCCCAAGACAAGGAGAAGATGTAGACAAAGGTCTGTTTCACCCTCCATATCCTCAATCCTCTCTTTTTAAATGGCTACAATGATCTCAGCAAAAGAATTTACTTAACCATATTAGTAACATCTTAAATGATGCAATTTTATCTTGTCAGTGAAACAGCTGCAATTAAAACGAATTATCTTTTTCCATTCACAGCTTAATTCAGATAGCCTATCTGATAGATACTTTTGAAATGTTAACTTCTGTCAGTCTTGTCTTATTTCAAAATTAATTCATGTTTATAGTATGGATTTTAGAAAATTCTAGTGCAGGGCAAGTCCATGTTTGTGTAGCTCCCCACGGAGGTACCAGTGCCAGCACAGAGGATATGAAACCACCTGTGATTTCAATACTAGTAATTATCCTTACTTTTTGATATCTATGTTCCCAGTCACATGTTTGTAAGTACACACAAATAAGTGTATGCATACGGGTGTAAAATGTGTGTTCAGATAATTTTACAAAACAGATGGCTGTTATAGGGCACCTGTCGAAAATACCATTACAAGGATGAGTCAAAACTTTGGGACCATTGCTCTTCAGAGTCCCAATATTTGACCTTTCCACAGCAGCCCTGAGACAGAATAAATGATTTTTGCAAAACACTTATTTAAATCTCCCCTCCTTTTTTGAAGCATCCTGCTCTCTTGCTTTTATTCCTGTGGATAAATCAGAGAGAAATATCTCATCATGTATAAATAAGATTAGAAGTAGTAACTATGGGAAAAATAAAGAAAAATCAAAACGCCTCCTTTTCTTAATAGACTGTTCCCTAAATGGTTTTTAGGCTCTCCTGCAGGCTGTAGCTAAGACCTCTTTAGCATAAGTCTCCCAATCACGGAGTGAGAAAACACCACCAGGGGTCAGGAATATTCAGGCAGTTGAAGATTTCCACATTCAAGGACAGCAGTTCATCCAAGTATCAAGGGAAATAATGAATACACTGTGGTACATTCATACGGTGGGATACCAGTTAAAAAACATGCTTGAGTTCCATGTAACAACATGGATAAAATCCCAAATGCAGAATTTTAAGAGAAAAGGTAAGTTGCAGAATTAGAGGTGCAGTATAATACCACGTATATAAAGTTTAAAAACAAAAATGTGAAATATGCTTTTATGGGGACATTCATTTGTAAAAATTAAAAGTATGAATGAGAATGATACAGACAAATTTCAGGAGATTCATTACCTTAGGGAGAAAAGGAAATGATAGATCATAAGGGGTACAAGAAGATCTGAGTTAAATCTGTGATGCCTTATTCCTTCAGCTGAGTCAGTATACTCAAAACCATTTGTGGTGTCTGAAATATTACATAATGTAAGAAAAACAGATGATATAGTTCCCATACATGAAGACCCAGCATGCTAATGATGGAAAGTGTCTCATGGCCTGTGAGCAAAGCTATTATAAAGACAATTTTTAGGTTATTCTTTGGGAAAACCTAAGGGGATTGCATAAAAAGTGAACAGCTTCTCTTCTATGGCCAAGGAGTAAAATGGAGCCAAGGCCTTCAGGAGTAGCATATCACAGTGGAAAAAGAGTTTATCTGTCTTTGTTTTAAGAATAAAAATGTCTTTGGGGCGCCTGGGTGGCGCAGTCGGTTAAGCGTCCGACTTCAGCCAGGTCACGATCTCGCGGTCTGTGAGTTCGAGCCCCGCGTCAGGCTCTGGGCTGATGGCTCAGAGCCTGGAGCCTGTTTCCGAATCTGTGTCTCCCTCTCTCTCTGCCCCTCCCCCGTTCATGCTCTGTCTCTCTCTGTCCCAAAAATAAATAAACGTTGAAAAAAAATTAAAAAAAAAAAAATAAAAAAATAAAAATGTCTTTTTCCTGCAAAATTTCTAGGATGTATCCTGCTAGAGCTTTACATTATGACGACATCGCTCTCATTATTCTTCTTTCAATGGGTATCCCTGGAAGCGCCCAACCCTACTTAATTTCAGCTTATCAGACAGAATTTCCTGCTACTTCTACCTTTGACATTGCCATCTGACACTGCCCATGCTGAATGGAAATACCACCCAGGTCTAGATTCCCTTCGTGCGTTACTGTCACCCACTATGTCAGCCGTTAAGACTCGCTGGTACCCCTGTGAGATCAGGAGTCCCCTGTCTGGAGGTGTTCAAAAAGAGGCAGATGGTTGGCGAACTAGAGAAGGGATTCTAGTAGAGCCTGGTATGGTGGAGTAGACAACCTCTGTCTATTTACATCTATATTCACCCAATCAAGAAAATCTTTGGTGTTTGTATTTACTTTGTGCAAAGCACCTTGCTTGTTCAGTGTATATATAGTTCTAGGCTATGTCTTTGCAAATGTGTCTCTGTTTTCACAAAAATGGAAATCAGGACACAAGGGAGAAGAAACTTATTTAAGGAAACAACAGGCAGGCTGTGGTCTGCAGACCCATCACTTACAGTCTCATTGCCAAGAGCACTACGAGAGTCACAGGATCATTTTGGAGATAATGGTTAAATTCACAGACTCATAGATGTCTCACCATGGAAGAGACCCTAGAGGTCACCTAATTCAAATACTTCATTTTACAGATGAGGAAACAAAAGGGAGGTTCAGTGGCTGACTGCAGAACCTATTCTCGGATAGAGTATTTATTTCCTTTCCAACCTTGAAGGTTATGTTCCTGAAAATCCCCACGGAAATGAGAAATTATGTTTGAGGAACTTATGACCTTTAGAGGAAAACAGTTTGGGAAGTAAAATAGTGAAAGAGTCTGAGAAAGTTATATAATTGTTTTACATTTACTAACATGAAATAATACAGATGCCATTAATATTCACTTTATTTTACGCTAAACAAATTTGTAAGGATGAGTCCCTGGAAAATGATTTTTATTTACTTTTCAGAATTCCTTATTACCAACTCTGAAGACACTCCTACTCCCTCTGCACAGTATTTAAAACTTGTCATTTGTTCTCCTCTTTGCAAATAGTAGTTACAATGGATAGTTTTCTGTTTCAGGTACTGTGGTCTTTACTTTTTTGTGCTTATGATATGGTCATTCTTGTGGTCTCTCTTACCTTGACTCCATTTCTTCCTGATTCTTCTCCCACTTCTTTAGCTGTTCCTTCTCTGCTGCACTTTAACTGTAGCTACTCACCAAGATTATGCCCCAAATGTTCACCTCCTCTGTTTAGTTTCCTTATCATTATTTGATAAGTAGGGCCTGTCAAATAAACCTTCTTAATTACCTTTCTGATCTGTGCCCTCCCCTCTATTCCTGCTGCTACTGCCTTAATTCAGGATATGATCATCTCTCACCTGGACCATGCAGTAATCTCTTTATTGATTTGTCACTAGTTTTACCTTTCTCAAAAGCATGATCTGCAATGTAGTCTGAGTGCCATTTTTCTTATGACTGCCTACAGCTTTCAGGGGCGCCATACTGCCTACAGAACATAGTCCAAACTCCTAGGTCTTGCATCCTGTGCTCTGGCTATATTAACATATTGAATCTATTTAACATTGCCTAATGCACTAGGATTGTTTCATCTTTGGTGACTTTGTCAACAGATGGTTCTTCCTCAAATGTTCTCCCCTCTGCCCCATTTCTCTTCCCGTGTGCCACCACCTACCTGGTGAACAACCTTTTTCTCTTTAAAGACTCTGCTCAACCATCACCTTTCCTTGAAGGTACCATGCCCTACTCTCTTTCTGCTCACATCATACTTCATTGAGAATAGGAGTTTTCTACCTTTTCTGAAATCTGAAAAGCTGAAATCTGAAATCTTCTATCTGAAAGATTCTATCTACCGTCTCCTCCCCTCTTTACAAGTGAATTTGTCTGCTTTTCATCAAAGGCCTGTCCCTCATTGTGCTTGGGATCCCACTCCTTTTACCTTCTCAGGAACTTCAGGGCTTCTATCGCACCTCCTCTACTGAATTATTCCCACCAGCACATAACATAATCTAGTATGACCATCCTAAAAATCCTAAAAAAATAATATTAAAAGTTCTATATCGATGCATATCTCCTTCCAGTTATCATCTCATTCTTCTATTTCACAATAAAACTCCACAAAATAGTTGTATATACACAGTGCCTTTATTTTTTTTCACTTCATGCTTACTTTGTAATTCACTTGAAACTAGTATTCATCCTCACAACACAACTGGTCATTAATGGCCTCCATATTATGAAATCCACATTTTCACCTCATTAGAACTTTCAACAACATCCAATAATTGACTTACTCTTCTCTTAAAATTCTGTCTGTTCTCAGCTTACATGATTCCATATTTCCCTATTTTTTCCCTGCTTCTGTACCCATTCCTTCTAAGTCTCCTTTGTGTCTCCTCTATCATATCTCTAAATATCGAATATTTTTATTTTTTTATTATTTTTTTTTAATTTTTTTTTCAATGTTTATTTATTTTTGGGACAGAGAGAGACAGAGTATGAACGGGGGAGGGGCAGAGAGAGAGGGAGACACAGAATCGGAAACAGGCTCCAGGCTCTGAGCCATCAGCCCAGAGCCTGACGCGGGGCTCGAACTCACGGACCGCGAGATCGTGACCTGGCTGAAGTCGGACGCTCAACCGACTGCGCCACCCAGGCGCCCCTCGAATATTTTTAGTATTCTGATCTAAATCACAAGCATAATGTTTCCATAAGTGATTTTATCCATCTTCATGACTTAAAATGCTATGTTCAGGCCAACAATGCTTACATTTGTATCTCTAGTCTTAACCTTTCCCCTGACCTCCTGACTTATATACCTATTAATGTAACACACTCTCATGGATGCCTCATGGTCAGCTCACATAAACATATCCAAGAGCCAGTTTTTATTTCCCGCACCATCATCTATCTAGTTGCTCAGACATGAAACCTAGGCATGTCCTCCCTGTCTCTCTTCTACATCTAACTGATCACGGAGTCCAATCATGTGTGTCTTATAAATGTATTTCAAGGTGAACTTCACTGTCACACTCTAGTCCAAGTTATCATGATCTTAAAGTCAGCTGCAGCAATACCACTCAAACTGATTTCTGTGCACACAGAACACAGCTATGCCCAGCTCTAATTGATTCTCTACATAACACAGAAATAGTCTTTCCTGAAACACAAATCTCAGCATGACACTCCTGACATAAAATCTCACTTTGCACTTTCTCTTAAGTCCAGGCGTACTGATATGGCTATAAGCCCCGCTGGTCAACCTCCTACCCAGATCCCCAAGCTCAGCCTACACCAGCATTCCCTCACCCTCCACACTCTCGACTCAGACGCCTGATATTTTCTCAGGCAAGTTGCTTTCTTTCTCCTCTCAATCCTTTGCACAGCGATCCCTTTGCTTAGAACCCCACTCTCCCTGTGTTCTCACAATGACTTAGATTTCTCTTAGGTCCCGGCTTAATGCCATCTTACTTAATGTCATGTTTTCAGAGAAACCTTCCCTGGTGACCTTATCTTTGTCAATGTCCCATTCATTCTTTTATCTCCATGTCCTGTTTGTTTCCATAATTTGTAATTATATATTTATTTACTCATTTTGTTGCTATTTGTTTCTTGCTTTTTCTACTACTTGACTCTGTAGAAGGCTCTGCATAACTGACCAAAATAAATCCAGTGCTGTCAGAGAGCTTGTCACCTAGTAGCACTAAATAATTATTTGTTGAATAACTTAATGATTTTTGCAGTCATGTAAGTGTTTTTTTGATTGACTGAAAATAGATTGCCTGAGGTGACATGTAGGATCAAAGAGGGAGGCATAGAAGATAGCACCACTTTGGGATAAAATTTCACTTCAAAGTCAGCAACGCTTCAAGAAACAGTTACCAGCATTCCTGGAACTATTATGCCATTATCTACTCCAGCCTACTTTGGCACATTAGCATCTCTACTTACTGACCTTTTGCATAAGAATAGAATAGAAAGTGGCTTGAAACCATGAATACCTGAAGGTTGACATTTAAAAATTCATCCTCAGAAGAAATAATATCCTGATTATCGTTGATTGTGCTAAAAGATTCTAACATTGGATTTCATTTTGAATACTCTACTAGGGTTCTCCAAAGAAACAGAGCATTTTACACACGTTACATAATACACATAAATACAGGTATAAATATAAACATATATATCTTATCCATATAAAAATATAAACATAAATATATATAAATATAAGTTATATATATACACGCTATATTACATATATTTCTTATATATCTTCATTTTGTATACATTTTTGTCTTCCAATTCAAGAGCTTTCTTAAATCATATATATATTTTCCTACTTTATTGTTTTGGTCTTCTTTGGGGGAAACTTATTAATGCACAAACTGAATTTCCTTTCTCTTCTATAATCCCCCTTTTTTCTTTATGATTATTTTTTTAACCTAATTTATTTATTCCCTCATTTGTTTCACTTTGCTTTTCTATTTTTTATCCTCTGCGTCTTACTCTCTGCAATGTCTCTTCACTCATGCTAATAACTACTCTTCATTTCTGAAATAATTTTATTTTATCCATTTCTTTCAGTACCTGCTTTAACTTCTCCTATTTTGATATCTTTAGTCTAGGCAACACTTCCTTGATATCCTATATTTCTGTTTTGTGGTTTTCTTTTATAATAGCAATTGATTCAGTATACTTTTAATACTGAGTTATAATTTTCATCTATTTTGTGGATAATTTTCTTCCTATTGAAGGTGGCTTTGCAGAAAAATTTTGCTCATTTTTAAAAACATTTTTTTTGTGTGTCTTTGTATATGCACTGTGCTTGTTCTTTATTTGATACTTATATTGAATGAGGTGGGTTCCTTTGGATTTGGTTAAGAGTCAGAGTTTCATAGAGAAAGGACAAAGGATAGGGTATCCCTCAAGGCTTTCTAGGTCAAAGACACCTTTGGTTGCTAGAGAGATAGACGTTTTCTTTAAAATATAGCACAATTCTTCTAGAACCAAATTTAATTCAAGAGGATGTATTCAGCCAGTCCTGCATTTGCCTGGTTCCTTCACCAGCTGCCGGTCTTCCCCTACCCGCATGGGTAAAAGCCTTGCTTTCCAAAATGATCCACTCTCTTTTGAAGGTACTTTTATTTATTTACTCATTATATGTTTGTTTTCGCTGTAGCATTCCAAGATCTATTTTTGGGCCCACTGGGCGCCTTCCTCACCTCTCAATATGCCTCTTCCACCATTTGGTTCCTGTTAAATCTCAGCCTACCTCCCAGCAGTTCCTGTTCTGGGCAGAGTTCTCTCCTTTTAGCAATGTATGTTTTCTGGAAATTTCTGAGATCTGCATCCACTCAGCCTCTCAGCCTGCCCACACCTTCTCAGTAGTCTGTCTCGGTGTTCTACAGGACAGCTGAGAGTTCCCTTGGTCTTAATTACTTTGAAAGAGTTTAATTTTTTTTTCTGTTTCCTAGTTTCAATGAAAATAGACTTTGTGGCCAGTTTTGAAAAATTCTCCCATTGCTCGTTTGTTTTCTAGGAGGAGACATGGAAATATTCGAAACTAAACTACTACTGCTTTCCTGCAAAAATCTCTATGAAAACGTTCTGTTGCCATCAGGCCTGCCCCTAACATCTTCGGTTTCAGGAGCGAAAGCACATATGAAGGCCAACATACCGTATGTCAAAATCTTTAAGGGTTATAAATCAAGCTAACAAACTATTAAGTGAGACATGTTCTACTCTCCCTCCTTTGTAAGTACATCTTCATAATGATCCCAACGGGCAGATTCAAACACATTATTTTCAGACTCTGCTGAGTTCCGCTCCAGTCCTCACCTGCCCACTGCACTTCTCTTACCACCTTAGGCTGTGTCTCACATCATAAGGGCCTCATGAGCACCTGAGTGGACATCCCAGCCTGACTTTCCAACTTCCCTCCACATCATCAGCTGTCCCTTTGCTACCACACAGACCTGAAGGCGTACCCAACTGCAATGCAATGCCCAGGGAAGGTGTGAAGGCTTTGAAGGTGGACTCTGGACAAAGAGTCTGGCCCCGGATCCCTGAAGCATGTTCTAAGAGTGGGCTGGGGCACTTTCCTCTGGCCCTATTGTTTCCTTACCCAGGGAAGAAGAGCTTTGGCCAAAGGAGGCCAGAAGAGGACCATATATTTTTCCAGTGCTATTTTAATTTCTACCATTAATAATGGCGCACCTGGGTGGCTCAGTCTGTTAAGCATCTGACTTCGGCTCAGGTCATGATCTCGTGGTTTGTGAGGTTGAGTCCCGCGTTGGGTTCTGTGCTGACAGCTCAGAGCCTGGAGCCTGCTTTGGATTCTGTGTCTCCCTCTCTCTGGGCTCCTCACCCTGTTCACGCTCTGTCTCTCTCTCTCTCTCAAAAATAAATAAACATTAAAAAAATTTATAATATTTATTTGTCATAAAATGATTTTTTAATAAAAAGGAATTCTAAATGAATCAATTTTTTTCATTTAAAAATATTTTATAATTTTACTATGGGAAATTTAAAAGCTAAGCAAGAGGAAGTCAGATTACTGATAATTTTCTTCTTTGTCCTTTCATATGGCCATGGATTTTCTACTCTCAAGATGTATTATTTTCATAATTAGAAAAGAAATTGTTATTAAAAATGAAAAGAAGCCTTTGAAAATAAATAGTGAGACCCCCTAAAATGGAGTCTAATACTAATATTTACAGGCAAAAAAAAAAAAAAAAAGTCTGACTGAGGGCATATTTTCCAAATGCTTTTCTCCCAACACACACACATGCAAACACACACTCCCAGATCTTAAGTGTATTATTCTAAAATGTCCCTTACCAAGACAGCCGATTTGCCTTTGGGTTTAGGATATAAGATGTACCTGGGTGGTGTCTGTAGCTATGGCCCTTGTGCACTGTCCTCTCTGATGTTCAGGTGCATGGTCAGCAAACAGAATATCTACAGAGAGCAGCCAGCTCCTCTCCACAGCCTTTCTTTTCACCTGTCAGGGTGCCTACATGACTATTTCTATTTGTGTGCATACAGTAACTGCCTACGGTGGGCTCCAAACAGAAACAATGAGTATGAAACTGTCAATGTCAAAGAAACACTAGGTCCAGAATTCCCCAGAATCAGTTCCAAAGTGGGGGTTTTCCAGTATTTGATTTATGGCCCTTGTTCCCTTTGGGTCCCAGGTTTCTCATTTTGGAAAGCTTTCAGAATTTTTCCTCAGAACATTTCCCCTCTCCACCTTTAGGACCCATAATTGGATAGAACTGATTATATTATTAAACTTTTGTTTTATTAATTACCAATATTTGTGTGGAATACAAATAAGACTTGATTTCTTCTATCATAACAAATCTGTCTTTAGAGTAATATTTCAATTTTTTTTTGGCTTGGAACTAGAGGTAGGATACCAATTTAATTCATCTCAAGTTCACCATTTTTCAATTTGCCTAATTAATTACCACTTGTTCTTCACGTATAGGATTCCTTTTGTGAAGTCAAACCTCTTTGGGGACTCACATAGCAAAAAACTTAGACAAGAATATTTGTGGCTTTAAATAATTCTTGTAGGTCTTGAGTTAATGGGGCTCTGATGAAGAGGTCATTCCTCCCTTCTGAGAAGTGCACCTCCACATCTGACACTATGTCCTTATCATCTGTAGCTTCACTTCCCTATAATAATAAGACAACATCATCACCCTCATGGCCAGATAGCTTCTATTCATCCCCCAGGTGTGTCTTCTGCTCTGCTAAGTGTGCTGCAAAGCATCCCAAAGTTTGTTTGGCATGTTGGTATTTTTTATGTGTATTCTTTTGGCTTTGTTTTCTTTTCCTAAGAACAGTTCCTTTAGAAAATGGATCTCCAGCTTTTATGTTTTTATGTGTTTTTTTGTTATTTTTTTCTTTTATGTAGTTTTTAAATGTACCTTACATAAAAATTAGGATGACTATTTATGCAAAAAAAAGAAAGAAGAAAAGGAAAAATCATCTGTAATTCTACTATCCAAGATAATCGTTGTTACTATCCTCATTTTAGTGCACAATGAAAAATGGAGGGGTTTTTTTCTCCTTTCCAAATCCACTGCTATACATAATGGAAGCCTCTCCAAGGATAACCCTATTCATGAGCAATTATTCTAAAGTGTTTCATTTCTAAATATAGAATCTAGATTCTGAGAATTTACTAAATGCAAGGATGACATCATATAAACAGATATCCAAACCTCTTATGCCATATTTGTGAAAGTGCTCATTTCTGTGTTTGAAGATGTATGGCTCTTATCTTTTTATACCATGTTTTGCCTGAATTTTATTTCTCCTTTCTACATGATCCAGCCAGCCATACTGCCTGTGTAAATACAACTCAGGCTTCTTTCTTTTTGATGCTCAGAAATCCATCTTCAACATTTTTGATCAGTGTGCAGTGCATTAAATACTACAGCAGATGGTGCTTTTTGATGATGTGTTTCTACATGAAGCAACATTTTGTCCTGTATGCTGCATTATCAAAAAATCAAACATGTAATTATGCAAATATGTATGCCTTTATAATAATCAAGTTTTATTGTAAATGGTTGATGCACATCAATTTGATCCTGTAGTGCTGTTTTAAGTGCGGTTTAAGTGGCTTTTCAGTGTACCCAGAGGCAACACAAATGCATCTCTGGAATATTAATAAAATCCTGAATCTTTGAGACCCCAACTGGAATCTCATTGCTTGTACTGATTGAAACAAAATGCTAATCCTTTCCTTTAAAAAAATCCCCTTTGTTATTTAAAACACTGATATTAGTATGATATGAAGGGCCATTTTATTTTAAATTGTATTTTAATGTAGTTGTTAAAATAATGCCTAATCATACTATATTCAGTCTTCACAATGTAAATTTGATGAGACATGAATCCAATCATTTTGCAACAATGAATGCAGTCATGTATTTTAACCAGTCCGGTTTTTCTAATTCCATAAATTTCTATTGCCACTGGCTGTTTACTGGTTTCACTTTTGGATGCATTAGCTGTCTTTTGTGGGGACATGTATTGTGAATATTCATTGCAGAAACAATTGACTTCTTAAAAAAAGAAGGGGAATTCTTTAAGTTGAATTCCTATGAGCATTTTCAAGCAGGATTATAACATAGACAGTGGAATTTATTACTGAACAGAATCTGGGTTTTATACATTAGATTGTTTCATTAGTACATAATAGTGCCCGCTCATCTCTCCCCAAATACAAACACTCTCGCACATTCTGTTGTGGTTAAACTAACCAGATGGACTGTGGGTACTGATAATCTATGATTGTAAATTATTTTTGCTTGTTTCTTCCTCTTGAAGAGAAATAAAAGGATGAGAAAAGCAGAATACAAAAGGAAGCGCTTTAAAAGGAATGTAGCTTTTAAAGGGAAGAAAATAACCATGTAATTTCCCTTTTCTATTTCCAGTTATCCTTCTCTTTATATTTGCTTTGTTTATTGGGTTTTCTATAATTATGGGTTATGTTTCCAATGGCTGCCACTCCCTGGCAAAATGAAATATTCACTTCTCCCCTTTGGTCTCATGCCTCATTCCCCTGTGCTATCCTTCATCTTAACATAGACCACACCTTTCTTCCAAATATGTGGATTCATTTGATGTTTTCTTTCTTTTTCATAAACTGCCATTAAATCTCTGGCTATTTTTATTTGCCTTTTGTACAACTTTCTGATTCATAGTCCCTAATGCACCATGGTCTATATTCACTGTGTCCTCCTTATTTTGGTCCCTTTGGGGGTTGTTTGCCATGCAATCTGCTGTATGCATTTCTTTGTCAAACTTACATCATTTCATCTCTTTCAAGTTCTTGGATCTCCATTTACCCATTTCTCTGACTCACCAAGATCAAGATGCATAGAAACATAGATAAATAAATTTGGGGAGCAGGGATGGAAGGCACGCTGGAGTGGAGACTTTTATTGCTTAGATGTCTATCTATAACCACATGTTGAAATAAAGCATTGAGGGTTCCTATATGAATATTCAGAAATAACTTCAGTGCACTATCGTTTTCTAAAAATCCTTAGGCTTAAGACTTCCTATAATTTAAGTACTCTCAGAGATATCAATTATCCATGTCCATTTTGCTCCTTGCAGGCCTCCAGGTCTACTCTTGATGGCTGAAACTGTGCTGTTTGGGTTAAATCATTAAAAATTCTATGGGTTTTGTTACTTGTTACTGCAGTGGGACTTACAATACAAAAATATTGTGATCCAAGGACTATTTAAATTGCAAACACACACACACACACACACACACACACCCCTACATTAATGTAGTAACCATTTGTAAAGGTCAAGGCAAGCTCTGGACTGTTTTCATATTCCAATCTATGTGATTTCCTTCTCTGTCCATAATCAGAGCCCTAGTGATAGCTCCTGGAATCAAGAGGAACTGAGCCTGCATTTATGTTTGAGTGGCTATTATA
This sequence comes from Puma concolor, assembly GCF_028749965.1. Lineage (NCBI taxonomy): Eukaryota > Metazoa > Chordata > Mammalia > Carnivora > Felidae > Puma > Puma concolor. Next base: position 82,092,245 of record NC_141674.1, read on the forward strand.
TCCAGATTTTACTAATCACCATGGTATGAGTGTGTCAGGGCTGACCTGAAAATCTATAAAAACTCATATTCATAATCCATGTATGTCTAAAGAAGTTATTTCACTCAGACTTTATAATCTTATAAGTAACTGGTTTTTTGTTTTGTTTTAAAGGTTATTCATTTTGAGAGAGAGAGAGAGAGAGAGAGAGAGAGAGAGTGGGAGAGGGAGAGGGAGAAAGGAGAGGGGGAGGGAGAGAGACAGAATCCCAAGCAGGCTCTGGCTCTGGCAGTGCAGAGCCAGACGCAGGGCTCAAACTTATGAACCATGAGATCATGACCTGAGCCAAAGTCAGACGCTTAACTGACTGAGCCACCCGGGCGCCCCAGTAACTGTTACATACAAAAGATCAAGAACCAGTTAGTTTCTTGGGTTTTTCCTCCAATAGTCAGATTCATACATGACTTGAAGTGTATGTTGATGTTTCATTCAGCCTCTTAATCTTTATTAGGAAAATCAATAGTGTCCCTGGCCTTCTGACTGCTTTTTAAATATGCAAATGTAACACAATACTGTTTTTTCAGCTTTTGAATTTAACTTTAGATGACATGACATTTCAAGCTCAGTTTAGAGATAAAAACACGACAGTAACATACACAACTGCAGCACTGATTTTAATAGAGTAACAAGAAATGTAGTCACATATTCTGCTGAAGTTTCCCCAGCAGAAATTGCTTCTGCATCAGAGCCTATTACAGATGCAATTCACTAAGGTCTTATGGGTGACAAAGCTTTAATTAGCATCACATTGTTTTCTAATGTGATTTTGCACTTGTAAAAACAGGATTAGGAATCAAAATATACTTTTATAAATGCCAATTTTAATTGCATTACTGATGGTTTGCAGGTCTTTAAGCACCCCACGCAGCTTCTCACATAATACCTCTCCATTTGAAGGATTAAGTGTAAAACATAAAGAAAAGATGGCATATATTGTCCTATAAAATATTTCTAAATCAGAAGAGGAAATACAGTCATTTATAGTATACAATATTTCATCTAACACCAGCACCTTCCTAGTAAGTCTATACCCTCACAGCAATCAGTACCCATAAAATAGGTAATGCTTAGTAATTGTCTGCTGTTTTATTCCATAGCAGGGAAATTAGAGCAGCAGTGCTCAATGGGTGTGCCTACTTGAGAACAAAACTCAAGACCCACTAAATTCTTTCTAGTCCTTCCTTTACAAGAAATCTGCATTGTTTGTTATTTCTTTTTTTATTTAATTTCCTTGCCATCTTTTTTTTTTTTTTTTTTTTAAAGTAGGCTTTATGCCCAGGGTAGAGTCCACCGTGGGGCTTGAACTCACAACCCTGAGATCAAGATCTGAACTGAGATCAAGAGTTGGATGCTTACCTGACTGAGCCACCCAGGTGCCCCAATGCCATATTTATTTTACTTTTGTGTTTATTTCTATACATGACCCATTTAAGAAAAGGGCCATCTTCTTTTGCTGAGAGAATTTTCTCGAAGATCATGGTAAGTACGTTTGACCCTTGAATTAAAGATTTGCTTTAAAAATCACACTCTTTCATCATCCCATCAGGTCTCTATTCTGAGTGCTTAATAGACTTGTGCCCACTCACCCACACCATACGCTTTCCACAGGTAGGCAACAACTTTTCCTCACCTTTAGTCAGAGGCGGGTCCAAAGACACAGTGGGGTTAAACTATTTATCAAAGGTTAGCCAACATTTCAGTTGGAGAAATATACCAAAGTGTGTGTTTCTATTCCCTAGCTTGCAGCTATAATCACTAGACCTGACAAAGGTAATAACTGGACATCATATGAAGGGATCTTGTTTTAAAAAATCATAATAACTTTTGTTCGATTTTGTTTTACTTTTGTGGATGAATACTGCTTCTAAGTTTTGGTTATTTGGCCAGGGGTTAGAACGGAAATGATCTTAATTGAAAGTGACAGTTTTAATTTTGAAATGTTGCCTCTGTGCCACAAATGAAACGATTTTGGAAATGGATTCTTATTCTATAGCAGCTCTACACAGTCACAGCTCTTTTTACATAGTCACAAACTATGTTGGTGTCCACTTAGCTCTTTTCCTGAATCGGTGGGAAGAGAAGACATTTTATATTACCATATAAATGTAATTATGTTATTTGTTGTTAGTTTTAAAACCTTAAAGTTCTTTATATTTTTTATATTTTCACTGTTTTTTTCCACTAATTTTTTATTTAAAAAATTTTCAAATTAATGAGAAAGAATGCAAGAGCAGTAAATGAATTCGATTGTTTTTAAATTTTTGATTTTCTAACAGGAAAAAAACCGACTGCTAGATCAATGTAAATTTTTAAGTTTTTTTCATTTCTCTTTAATTGCTTCTTAATTTCTTATTGATCCACTAACTAAAGGATTATTGTTTGATTCACTGAGTGAGCTGGCAAGATTGTCTGGGTGAAATTAAATCAGTTGACCCAGCCTCTTTTGCTGGAAATTGGGTTGTGCAATTGTAATAGCTTTATGCACTCAATAAGGCGAAGAGAGAAAGGACAGCCCAGTCAGGTAGCTCCAAAACATGCTTCCTATTTTAACTCATTACCTTGCCTTTGCTGTACCAGTTAGGCAAGGATCTCGCAAGAGAAACCACCCCCGCCCCCCCGAAACAGCTTTGGCTCTATTATCCAGAGCCAAAGTGCGGCTCAACTGTCATGAACTTTTATTTCTTTTATTTATTCTTACATTATGGTATGAAAATACCAAAAGAGAAAGGTCAGTCATTAAACTGTCCCATACTCCTTGTCCAACTTTAACCCATACTTTTCATATCAATGTTTAGTTTATTCTCAGCTCTCTCCTTTCTGCTCCTCTATGTCTTTCTACTTTACCCCATCCCTTCACTTACTGTTGTCTGTCTTAATTCCTATCGTTTTTCTCACTTGCATTTCATCCAACTAATGCAGAACCATCTGTCTTTTTTTTCTGTCTAAAGACCCTGAGCACTTCTGAATATCAGCACAAGTCCTGTGACCTCTGGAAAGCTGATCCTGATGTGGCTACTGGGCATGTGGCACTCCCTTTTATAACTCTTTTGGTGCTTATATGTTATCTTGTACAACTGAACATCTTACAAAGCCTGAGTGATTATCTAATTGTTTCATATATGTCTGTCTTGTATACATTAGATTGGTAAACAGCTCTATGCCAGTAGGTCTTCCTTTTTTGTATCCTTCTTGGGGTCCCTTTCCCCCCACTTTGCATAGAAATAGATCTTATCAAACAGGTGTGTGGGGAAGTGAGGTGTGCCCTGAGATCTCAGGGAGAAGGCAGCAAGTAGATTGGAGAGGACCAGATCCTAACAAGGAAGGAGGAGTTCCAGGACAGGTATGGGGTCAAGGACTCAGCCTAAAAGTACAGCACAAAGAAAGTAAGGATCTGAACAGGGTTACATGGGTGACATTTCAGCATCAAAAATGGGTAAGGACTAAGAAGTGTCTGCACCCTCTATGATTACACGTATGTAGGGATCAGCTTCCTGACTGATCTCAGGGTAGGGACAGACCCTATACACAGCTACGTGGAATCGGGTGGAAACATCTGTAGCACAGAGAGGAGTGAGGGAGCAAAAGCCTAGCAGTTTCTAACAGGCATACAAATAGTGCTTAATAAATGCTGGTTCATTAATTAAAGTTCACTCAAAAGCACTAATGTAGCTCCTCTTCCCCTGGATGCTAGCTCAAGATATGGTAAGTAGATAATATTCAAATCAAAATCTACTAACATATATTTTTCTGAAGTCTATCAATCTAAAGCTTTTTCCTATTTACCAAGTTTTCACACATTGTATACTAAGGACCACTGCAGGGACAGGAATAAAAATTTTATATGCAGCTTGTTTCAATAGCTTACCCCAGATTTTAATTGCCAAATTTCTCTTCTCAACAAACAGTTCTCACTATCTTTTGTTAAATATATCCTGGTAGCCACAGCCAGTTTACAGTCATGAGAAAGAAGTGTCTTTTAATTATTTCTATGAGCTGTGGTCCTATAAATGTTTACTGGCCCCTAAATGTCTCCCTTTCAAGTATTATTGAGTGGTCTTCCTGATATCTGTAGGGCAGTATTTCAAACATCTCATACATGTTGCCTAGAATGGAGAACTTTCAGTCAGTTGTAGATTCTAAAACCTCTGTTTCTGACATAAAGACAAGTTCTGGCACTCATGTTTATGTCCATTTCTCACCCACAAGAATAATGGTAGACATAATTAGTGGAAAGAATATTAGCTTGGTTGCCAAGAGACCTTGGTTCTAATTCTGCTTCCATTACCAACCCTCTCTTTGGTCTTGAACACACTCCTTCCTCTGTAGCCTCTGAACCCAGTTCTCTCATCTGTAACAGAAGGGAGTCAATCTGTATTGACTAAGGCTCCTTGTATTCGATTTGATGTTTCCTTCCCTGGACAGAATATAAGATTTTAGGTGTCGTAAAGTTTATATAAATACATGGATTCATGACAAATTAAAGTGCAGATGGGATGTATACAAAGGTACTTGATATGTCTTTGTAACTTTCTGGCAGTTTTGATACTGAGCAGGAAATTTTTCTCATGCGTTTAGTGGTCTCCTGATGGCTGGATTAGTCCTTGTCATAGAGCATTCATTATTGCTTATTTAATCCCTGACTCTCTGAGGTTATGCTTAATAAGTCTTAATTTTTATTCTCATAACTTAATGGGCCACTTATTATGTGTCATGCAGCATTCTAAGTCCTTTATATCTACTTATTCATTTAATCCTGAAAACATGAGTGCTATTATCTCTTATCAACAGACCAGGATACACAGGCACATACAGCTAAAACTGTTGCTTAAGATCACCTAGAGAGAAGTTAGAGACCTTCAATTGGAAACAGGCAGCACAGGTCCAGAATCTATGTTCTTTGATGGTTATACTATTTTATTTTGCCTCTTCTCCTCAAAGCACTTGAAGAGAAAGCACAACCTCAGCTAATGTTTTCAGAGTAGGTGAAACTTTCCACATATGCTCTATGATCACAAGTTACTTGTAGGGTAGCTGTTAGCACTACAAAACAGTTGGTTAAAATTTCATACTTTAAAATGCATCCTACCCAGCAGGGACCAAATAAAAATGCTGATGCTCTGAGAATGCCACCCCATTTGGAATTTGAGGGAATGAATCATAACAATCAACAGGGACACAGAACATCCCCACATCAAAGAGGTGAAGTTAGTCATAAGTGACAATCCAGTGTTAAATAATTAAATTGTTTTAGTTGTTAACTGTAAGTGAATGTTGTTTTTAATTGCACTTTAATAATGCCATGCCCTTTATAACCAAAATTAATGTTTTCTGTCACTCTGTTTTTGAAGTATGTGCCAGTTTAATTAAACTATTAATGGTACGGATTCTAAGTACTTTAAATTCTCCATTAAATGTATCTGTTCAACAAGCATAAGCAGGAAAATGGAGTCAGTGAGGAGCAGGCTCACATTCTGCCCAGTTAAATCACAAATCAGCAGATAAGATGATGCTGTGTGCTTATTTAGGTGCTTACTCCCACGGTAAACAAATCCACTTCCAGGTTGTAATATTCACTGTTTTGTTTAAAAAGAATGGTGACTGGGGCGCCTGGGTGGCTCACTCGGTCAAGCGTCTGATTTTGGCCCAGGTCACGATCTCACAGTTCGTGAGTTCAAGCCCCACGTCGGGCTCTGTGCTGACAGATTGGAGCCTGGAGCCTACTTCGGATTCTGTGTCTCCCTCTCTCTCTCTGCACCTCCCCAGCTCATGCTTGCACTTTGGCTCTGTCAAAAATAAATAAACTCAAAAAAAATAAATAAAAAATAATGGCAACTTGATCTTTTAAAAACAAGAGTGTATGGAGCTTTTAGGAGACAGACAACCAAAATGCAGGACGTGAAGAACTATGGTGGTAACCGTTCCAGTTCACTTGGGATCATGGGCCCCTTTCTGCCATCTAACTCTGACAATTCAGGGCAGAGAGAAAAGAGGGGTAGGATTCCTCTTTTATCCTGTCTGGATTGTGTAATTATAGTCAAGTCTCCTGCAAAACGCATGAAACCAACCTAACACAAAGCAGCCATTTGTTTTTATTGCCAGAAATGACAATTGATAAAGTAAACACTGTGCACACCCCAAGCATCTCCTGGATTCAATTCAAGAGAATCGATTGAGTCTGGCTTAAAGATTAGGAAGGGCTAGAGCAGGATAATTTCTTGTCCCTTCAGCCCATTGACAACATATGCAAATAGAAAGGGGACCCTAATTGGCAAATGCTTCAAGAAGCAGGACAGTAGAGAAATTACACTTCTCCAGCAAGAGGAATGGTGGGGCAACATCTGCTGCTTAGAGTTGAAGATGTAACATGTTATAATAGAGACAAGTGTGTCTTTCCTTTGTGTGGCAGATCAATCAATAGCTTTTCATGTGATCTTGTTCACTATTATGTTAGTAATGAAACCCTCGTGTGATGTGACAACTGTGGAATAACATTTGGTCACAAAGCTGGTGTTAACAAGCACAACTGGCACTCTGGTAATTAGACTGATTTCTGGTCTCTTCTTTCACAAATTGTCGATAAGTGCAGTAAACAGGCCGTTGATTCCTTTCTGAACAGCTATATTAAGCTTCATATTCTTGGAAATTCATCTAGGTTTGTTTGAGGGGGTGAACAAATAGATTACATGACAATCTTTCTTTCTTGGCCAGCCTGTGCATATGTAAACACATGCATGTAGATATGCATCTATCTCTGCTATAGAATCCTGTCAGGAAAATGTAAAGCATATACTAACATGTTTAGTTTTAATTAACCGGCAGTGGGCTGAGAACAAGAGCCAGATAAACGTGGACTTGGTGCAGATTCTTGGGTTTAAGATTCGCTAAAAGAAGCGGAGAGATAGACCTTAAAAGGAAGGCAAAACACGTTAAAAAAAAAAAAAAAAAAAAAAAACCCTAACCATTTATTTTACACTTTTGTACAAGAAGAGCTCTGTTTAGAACTATAATTAATTTACAAGCTTAGCCTTGGGAAGAAGCTTAAATATATGTTTCTAATATCTATTCCTTACTATCCATTCTGATAATTATTTCTGGCCTTAATGTTTTCTCCTGCTATATGGATTTTCTGCAGAGGGGCCGTAGAAGCTCTTAAATATAGAACAACATGAAAATCTGATCCATCTATAGACAAATCAATGGGCTTTTCCCTGAGGACTTCCCCATTGTTAACAAAAGGTGCTAATTGCATTTAAATGTGAGTGGCACTGAGTGCTGGGTGAAAAAGTTTATCCAGATGGGACCTCTGCTTCAGGGAAGCTCTGATCTGAGCCAGCAACCCTAAAAAGGCCTGACATGCTTTCAGCCAGTCAAAGGACAACTTCAAGTAAATCAGCATTATATGATCATGGGAAACATTTGGACGCCAACATGAAAAGCGGGTAGAAATGGGTCCTTCATGAAGATTCTGTTTTAAGCTCCTCTGTGTTTCAGTCCATCCCTGTCCCAGACATTTGTTTGCTGCTTGGTACACAGATGCTTAGAGACAAAAATACATTTGGTCATGTCAAGTTTTTCTTTTTTTTTTCTCCTCCTGGACTTAGGATTGCATTCTCTGACAGGTTTTTAGATATTTTTTGTTGTTAAGTTCTAGTGGATGTTGAAGTATTTCAATCATATTCCTCCACAGAGATGATTCTTGCCCTAGTCCTCATGTAGCTTTTCCCTAGTTTCCCTACTTTTAAGACAGTTGCTGAGAGGATGGAGTGCTATCTCCGGTTATAAATGTTTCATGGGAGTCAAGTGGAAGCTTAGTGTGTCATGAACTTGGCTTTCTGACCAAGTATTCTCATAGGCTGATTACCTCGTATAATGATTCCCCTGGTATGACGATGATTTATGCAAAACACTTCCACAAACTTTTACCCGGTGGCTAGTCCCCTGATAGTGAGGGTACAGAGGTGTCAAGACATGGACACTGGAATCCTTTCACAATGTATATGTATATCAAATCCTCATGTATATACTTTCAGTATCTTCTAATTTTATTCGACAATTATACCTCAATAAATGGGGCAAAAAAAGACACAGTGCTGTCCTCACTGTGCTCACAGTCTTAATAGAAGCTTTCTGGGGGTGTCTGGGTGGCTCAGTCAGTTAAGCATCCAACTTCAGCACAGGTCATGATCTCACGGCTCATGAGTTTGAGCCCCGTGTCAGGTCTGTGCTGACAGCTCAGAGCCTGGAGCCTGCTTTGGATTCTGTGTCTCCCTCTCTCTCTTCCCCTCCCCTGCTCCTGCTCTGTCTCTCTCTCAAAAATAAATAAACACTTAAATTTTTTTTTTTAAAAAAGAAGCTTTTCTGTAAGTCATTTTCAGAGGTTTGACTTAATTCAGAAAGCAATGATGGGACATTGAAGGAATGAAGCCAGGAGAAATATATGGGTATGAAGGATAGTTAAAGTGGGGAATCTATAATATTTGGCACAGTTCATTCATTAACTATACCAATATTTAACATTCTTTCTATGGCTCCTGTAGAAAGATATGCAAAGCAGTGGAGATAGCAAAGAGAAATGAGACAAGGTGTTACTCCAAAGCCATATAGTTGATATAGTCTAGGTAAGGCAGAAAGGCACCCAGACACTGTGCTATGGACCAACAGAGGCTCTGAGGGAGAAAAGCCAGAATTCAAATAACTACAGAGTCTGTTCTTGCTGCTTATGCCTCAAATGTTAGTGTTCTGGGGTCCGCTGAATGCAGGCTCCAGTAATTTGACTTAAACACAGCCCTACATGAAATATTACTTAACCTTCCCAGTAATATGTCAAGGCCATTGCTATTGTCCCCATTTAGTAGATGAATAAAATTGAAAGCCAGAGGAGGCAATTTACTTGCCCAAAGTAATATAGTTAGTAAGGAATGGGTAAAAAATTAGGACAAAAGTCAAAATCAAAGCCCACCTATGCTTTTTACAGCACCAAAATTTTCAGGGACTCATAACGTATGTTGTAACATGTGGGCCACCTACCTAGGATTCTCAGGACACAGGTTAGCCACCACCCTCTACATTTCAGTTATGTAAGTCATAGAGGGTTAGTCCTCAACTGGTATCGTCTGAGCACTAGAGAAGATCAGAACTTGAAATTTCTGCTCAAGGCAGCCTGAGAAATAGACCAAATTTATAGATATCAAATTAAGAGTCAAAACAACCAAATCTAAATAGCCAGCAGTATATCCCCACATAAAAGCTTAGACCTAGCTTTCAGGCAACGGCAAATCCATAACTCTTGAAAGGCTAATGAAACAAAAGACACCAATATGCTCACTGCTTGATTGTGGAATCTAGAGATCATTTATAAATCTGCCAACTGTTATAAATCTGACTGTAAAGACTCTGTGTTGAAAGTTGGGACTTTACTTTGAAATATATGGATGTCTTTGTCCACATCATTCATGACCCTTTATCCATAGCTGTCCCTCTCATACTCTCCCAACTAGTCACTAATAGCTACAATAAGAATCTATCTCATGCTAGGCAATATACATTTTCTAATTTATGCCTGATAATTACCCAATGAGTTAAAGGGAAAGTTGAAGCTTAGAAACATTGCTCTAGGTTATATTGCTCTATGGTTTGGAGCCAGAATTCAAACCTAACCCCTTCTTGGTCTTCTAGTATTTTCGACCCTCTTAAGTATATGAAAAAGTAGCAAGGGATAACAGATTTTGTCCCAGGATATTAGCTAGAGATGCTCCCCATGTCCTTGCAGCTGCCATTTGAAGCTCATCCCCACTGTTCCCTGATTTATGGCTTTAGACACCTGCTCTTGGTCATTCAATTTGGAGACCACATAGATTTCCCCTGTATATGCCCCACTTATGTCTGTTTTCTACACCCTCTCTGATATTATCATCTACTCTCTGCAAGACTATCTTTATGAGACTCAAGTCAACAGAGCTGGGGTGTTTATACCTTCACGAACACGTCTTGCAAAGGGAGAAAAACTGAGATGCCATGCAAAGATGTTAATAAATTCGTGATGAGATTGAAGATGAATTTTAAAAAGAATATTGGTTGCAGCATGGAGAATGAATTGCAGGGAGGCAAAAGTGGACACAGAGAGACCAATTAAATGGCTACTGCAGCAATGCAGATGAAGAAATGGTCTTCGCTTGCACAAGGATAGGTCCAGTAAAGAGTAATGATTAAGAACACAGACTCTGGAGTCAGACTGCCCAGGTCTGATTCCCAGCTTTGCCATTCTGTATGTGGCCTTGGGCAAGTTATCTAACTTCTTTGTGACTCAGTTCTCTCACTTGAAAAATGAGGTTAATAATAACAATAATAGTATCTGCCTCCTAAGGTTATGAATATTAAATGAATTAACATAAACAGAAGTGGCTAGCACATAGTAAGTGCTATTAGTGAGGGCAGTTAAAAGTGAGTGAAGAGAAATGATGTAAAGAGGTAAAATACATGTCATTTAGTCGATTTGGTGTAAGCAATGAATGATTCCTAGGTTTCTATCTCGAAGCACTGCTTTCTAAAGTTTCAGTCTTAAAAAGTGTAATTTTGTAAGGAGGGAAAATCGGAATGGGAGGAGACCTGGGATTGATAATTATGCCTGATAATTACCCAGTGAATTAAAGGGCCAGAAAGAGATGGCACAAATCTTCCCCTGATTCTAAGGCCTGTGTTGTTTCACTCTGGCCCGCTGCCCCACAAGCCACAGAGTGACACACAGGTTCAGACTAGCAAGTGAAGGGGAAGAATCAGGTTAGGGCAGCAAGCTGATGAATGATGATGAATGTAGTTCAGAGGGTGCATTTTAATGGGGTAATGCATAAAACCCTCATCTGGTACCATGACACTTGAGGTATTTGATTATTTTGTTCTTACTTTTATGCAATATAATTAACTTTATGAGATAAGGCTTATTACAACTATTCTATCTTCAGAATGGTTTGTATCATCTGCTTTTTGGGAGTTTTTGTTGTTTTTTAACCAGATGGTATTTAAAATTTAAAAAGCAAGTAGATCGCTTCTCCACAAGTACGTAATGGAGAGTTAGAAAATAGTTGACCATTTTCAGGGAAATTAAACTATTTGTTTTAAAAATCAATGAAACTGAGATCTACAAGATACAAAACATCGTAAACATAAGGAAAACTCTGAGTTCATACTAGAGAGCAACCACGATTCCTTTTTAAGTTTTAAAAACTGTTTAATTAATTAACCATAATCCTCTAGATAATCATTATTTATATCCCTTTAAAGATGTCCTACCTTGAAACATCTATCTGCCATATTATAAACACAGATGATGTCATTCCTTTATTTATTCATAGAATACCCGCTGTGTTCTAGGCAGTAATCTGGACACTGGGATACAACAGTGAACAAAATCAAGTCCCTGTTCTCATTCACCTTTGCTTCCAGTGAGGGCACAAACAACAAATAACTGAATAAATGAGTAATATAATGATACCATATTTCTACATGTATAGAATAAGACCCAGAGCAACAACTCCCCTCCCTCTGTAGTAAGTAGCTTAAATCATGTTTTTCTCTTACAATAGACCAACATGCCTGATTGGTGAGCACCTTAATCCCTTGGTACCTTAAGGGATGTCCCTTCCAAGTATCTGCTCCACCATCTCCTATAGTACCGTTGTTGTGGTCTGGTCAAGTTGGGTCATGATTACATCCAGGGGCAAGAAGGTGAGGCACCAGGCACTTCCCTGTTCATTCTACTGGAGAGACTTCAGACACTAAGGGAGGCAGAGAAGTGTGTGGCTACACAAGCACATGGTCAGATTTAATTCCATTACTTTGGAAAGAGAGGGAAAAAAAAATTTGATGGACTTCTACTGATCTCTGCATAATACTATATGTTAGTTTAATTCAATATAGGAAATATTTATGGTAAATTGACATAAAAGTTTCTTCACAAGCCTTGATTAACCATTCTCCTGGGGCATATAGTTCACATCTAACTTTTTATTATTATAGACAAAAGAGCCATTAATAGTTTGTGGTTATTTTTTTAGATTATTCCTTAAGATATACTCTAAGAAATATAATTACAATACTTGGAAAATTTGATTTGCCATAAATCATTTTCCAAAAGCATTATAGATATGTTTCATTTACCTACCGAGTTTCTTTCATACTCTTGCTGGACATGAATATGAAACTGGTTATTCCATGTTAATATGAGGGAGAAAAACACTATCTTACTATTTAAATGTACATTTCTTTTATTGTTAATTAAAGTATCCCCCCCCCCCCATAATTGTTTAGTTAACTGCGTTTTTTCCATTTACTTTGTGGAGTATTTGCATTGAATTGAATACATTTTTATACATTAAGGACAAATTTTTTGTCATATTTGTTACCAGTATGTGTTTTTCCTAAGTACTTCTGGAGGCGCCTGGGTGGCTCAGTTGGTTAAACAACTGACTCTTGATTTCAGCTCAGGTCATGATTGCACGGTCTGCGAGTTTGAGCCCCATATGAGGCTCTGCAACCAAAGTGCAGAGCCTGCTTGGGATTATCTCTCTCCTCTCTCTCTGCTCCTCCCCTGCTCTTTCTCTCTCAAAATAAATAAATAAACTTAAAAAAAAAAAAAACTAAGTATTTCTAAATACTGTTATCAGAAAATACTAGCAATTGATATGTTGATGGTGTACAATTATGTTCCAATAATAACCCTCATTGAAACTTTTTGCTTCTCTGGTCAATGGTATTCAGCAGTCATCCCTTCTATTGCTTGTCCCTCGAGCTCTCACGCATCCAACTCTACACAAGCCTGAGCAACTGCATACTCTCCATCCCCAGTCTCTAGTGTGACTGAGTCATGGTCTGGGGAAGTTGTAAGGAGTGCTGGGAAAAGATGCCTCCTGCTTTTCTCTTTTTCTTCAGAGCATAACCTCAAGGATGTAATCTTAGGTAATGTTGTCCATCCTTTATCATTTCACCTTTGAGAAAAATTTGAAAGAGGAAGGTTTAGGGTAGCGTGAGATCTCATTGTTTTGCTTCCTTCGTATGTTTAGTTGTCCCATTCATTCTCACAATATTGCACATGGTACATTCTCAAACAACTTTCTTTCAACCCATTCTATCACTTAATGATGTATTCTTAATGATGTGTCTTAATTAATACATAGTGTATATAATATGTATTTTCTTAATATATTTTAAGCTCATTAATGATGAATTCTTAATATACATTAATACACATATTATATACAATGTATAAATTTAATATATTTTAAGTTCATAGTCATTATTTAAACATGAAAACACATGAGAATTCTATTTCTCAAAACTATATAATTGCATTTTTTAAAGGACATTTTGATTCTAAATAGATCAGTCAGCTTTTGCTAAGTTATATTGTGAAAACAACCCTAAATCAGAGTGTTTTTTTCAAATTCTCTGAATTAAAAATTAGAAAGAAAGTGAAATAAATTTAAGAATAAAAACAAGTCACCTTTCAATAAAACCTACTCTGACCACCTTATTTATTTATTTAAGTTTATTTATATATTTTGAAAGAGAGAACACAAGCAGGAGAGGGGCAGAGAGAGAGGGAAAGAGAGAATCCCATGCAGGCTCCACACTATGAGTTTGGAGCCTGACACAGGGCTTGAACTCATGAACCATGAGATCATGACCTGAGCCAAAAATCAAGAGTCAGTGGTGCCCCGGCCACCATATTTTTAAAAGAAATCATTACTACTCCTTTACTCATGTTCTTTTCTGATTAATTTTTATCCATGATATTATTTCTTACTAGCATACTATATTATTTACTTTTTAAAAAATTATGTCCAGTTGAATATAAATTCCATAAGGGCAAGGTTTTTCTCTGCTTGTTCAGTCATACTTCCCCAATGTCTAGAACAGTGCTTGGCACACTGGGCACTCAAAAAATAATTGTTATATGCATGGGAAAAAAATTTCAGTGGCTTGCACCAACAACAAAATTTCCCTACTCATGTAACATGTCTTTCAATGACTGGAAGCATCCCTGCTCTATGGCCTTCTCATTCTGAGACCCAAGTGACAAAACAGCCATACTTTTGGAAACACTGGCCTTATTTGGAGACAGAAAAATTATGATAAGACGCAGGACAGCTCTTACACCTTCAGCTGGAATCACAGTTCACTTCCACTAACATTTCCTTGGCCAAAGAAATCAATTTGGCCAGACAGTATATCAATAGGGTATAGAATATATAATCATCCCAAGGGGCAGGCAGTGGACATTTGAGACAATCATATGGTCTACCACATTAGTGTTCTTCTCATTTTCCTTCCCTAAAACATGTATGAAAAGTGTCACCTGAAAGCAGAGAAAAATCTTCACAATCTATTATGTTCTCTTGAAAGAATACAGTGCAAGAACAACCAAGTGACAATGGGATCTAATCTATAGTTTGGGAGTAACTAGGTGAGAATAATTGCTCTAAAAGAGATCAAATTCGAAGTAAATTTGAGTTCTTCTATGTATTCCCATGTGCCCTCTCGTCCTTTCTCTCTTGTTCTTATAAAATACTCCATTCATAGGTAGTAATTTTTGAAGATGTAATAACCGTAATATTGCCTGCTTTAGATACTAACAGAATTCTCAGTGGAATATTCAAAATGAGAATTAGTTATACACGTAACCATTCTATGAAGCTTAAGAAACCCCAAACCAAACATACTGAAGATTTTAAGTGGAAAAAAAAAAAAAACTTTCTACCATTACAAAGGCAAAAACTATCAACCTCCATAAAGGTTATGGATCCTAACTCAAAATTAAAGTCATTTTGAATATCAAAGGAGAATACCTGGTAAACAGATTCCCCAGGGGCTTTAGGAATTAGCTGAGGTTTTTTTTATTTTTTTATTTTTTAATGTTTAGTCAGTTTTGAGAGAGAGAAACAGAGAATGAGTGGGTAAGGGGCAGACAGAGAGGGAGACACAGAACTAGAAGCAGGCTCCACACTGTCAGCAGAGTCCGACACGGGGCTCAAACCCACAAACTGTGAGATCATGACCTAAGCCGAAGTTGGATGCTTAACCTACAGAGCCACCCAGGTGCCCCAGGAATTAGCTGAGGTATTAAAGGGGAGGGCAAATGCACAGATATCAAACTTGCCCAAATAGTTCAGTCATGCCCAGTTGATTTTGATGTATACAATAACCAAACATATACTTATTATTAAATTGACCTGAGTGCTTCATATCATACTGGCTATAAATGCCTTTCCATAACCTTACTCACTAACTGTATTATTTGATAAGCCACTTTCCATTTTGACTTTCTCCCTTCTTACTATTTTTGTTTTTCCTCTTTCCCTTGAATTTGTCCCCAAGTACACCAGGAAGGATCCTAGGAGCTAAGGATATAGAAGATATGTTCCCTGCCCGTGAGGAGTTTACACTGTGTGGTAACACAAACAGTTAGGTAAAATAACTATTAAGAAGATACTAAGTGCTTTCATAAAAGTATTTATGTGGGAGTAGAGCAGAAGAGCACCAGCTCAGTATGGAGCTGACAGGAACTCAAATGTGAAGGATGAAGAGGTGAGCTAGGAAGTACGAAGTCATAAATTTAGATGGAACAAGTTGTGCAAAGTCAGAGAGATATGGGAGAGCCCAGCCCAGGGAACCTAACCTATAGAATGCATGCTGGAGAGTATTGGCGGCAGGACTATAGCACTGGTTCTCAAGGAGGAGTGAGGGGTGGGAAGAAGGGGAAGACTAGAGCCACCCAAGGAACATTCTGCAATGTCTGGAGACATTTTTGGTTGTCACAACCTGAGGGGGTTCCTACTGGCATTTAGTGGGTAGAAGCCAGGAATGCTGCTAACCATCCTACTGTGAGTGGGACAGCTCCTCCCCCCAACCCCCGCCCAACAAAGAATTATATGGGCCACAATGTCAGTAGTATCATGGTTCAGAAATCCTGGGCTAGAGAATATTAGAAGCCCTGATCCTCCTACATACTCCGCTTAAGTTTTTAGAATACAGAGCCTGAAAGAAAAACCCTTTAATATCAATGTTCTTCTCAGCATTTGGCTGGCAGGGATAAGTCCCTGATAAATGCAGTTATCCCATTTTATTGATTCTAGGGCCTACTGAGGAATTTCTCGACTCTACAAAGATTCTGCCACAGACTTGTTATTTATTTGGGTAAAAATCCGTGATGAACACAGCATCTATAATGGATCAAATCAGTGATTTTGTCTTGAATTCAACAGATGAGTTAACTCGGTTTTTTTGTTTTTTTCTGGAATTCTAAATGAATAGTGCTGCTTTGTGGTGACACAAAATAAAGCTACCAGGCTCAGTAGACCCTTTATATTTTATCCCTCAATCTTACCTTCCTTCCTAGCATAGCATGTTTGAGTTCTTTCTTCTTTTCTAAAAGAAAGTAGAAAAAAAAATCTTCTTTCTAGAAATCTTCATCTACTTGAAGGAGAGTCTGAGTACCCCATAATATCTAATCTTTCCTCGCCCATCC
Organism: Puma concolor; assembly: GCF_028749965.1. NCBI lineage: Eukaryota > Metazoa > Chordata > Mammalia > Carnivora > Felidae > Puma > Puma concolor. The sequence goes on from NC_141674.1 coordinate 82,108,803, forward strand.
ACCAAGGCAAAGTACTGTTCCTCTTGTAGGATTTTTGTCTAAAGTTATGATGCATACTGAATGCATAAATGAGCAAATTAATTACACTGGAGTTTTGTATCAACCACAGTTAAGCCACTTATTCCTCGAGTAGTCTGGTCAAAGGGAAAACTACTCCAAGCTTCTGTGGATTATACAGATCTAAGTTATATTATTAACACTCGAGAATTGTGCTATAGTTATTATGTATTACACACAATGTATGTTATTATATTTAATTACACAATCATAAATCTCATAAAGCAAAGAGAATGGAAAACCCCTTTCTTACTATTACAGCCTGTTTTCTACTCATTGTTAGGATTAACACTTGAAACTCTGGGATATTTTAGGTCATCTGAAATCACTCGGTAGAATCATTTGTATCCATGCCCTCTCTCTGCCTTAGCTATGATTTCCATCTTTCATACTGAAACTTGGGACAAAAGTAAGAAAATACATACAATTATGTGTGCAGTTTTCCAGTGTAATTTTCCTTTTCCAGTATAAAGAAAATCCTGTTTTGCCAAACATCCTATTGAAATTGGTTAAATTTACCCCCAATTGTTGTTTGTTGTTTGCCGATTAGTTTTGCTAATGAATTAACTAGTGCAACCGACCACTTGCAGAGCTATTCTCAGTATAATGAATGTAATTATTTAGCACTAAACCAGGACAGCATCTTTCTTTTTCTGTGACAAGCATAATTCTTTATTCTCCCATTAGCCAGGTGCCCTGGTCTCTGTAAACTAGTTATTGACCTGCTCATTTAAGGAGCTTCGCTCTCAATGCTTCTTCCCTTATTTAACTCAAGTAAGCGCCTATAATTTCTCCACACCATGCGAGGTTAGCATGTAAAGAGTTCATTGTTCATTTATTGTGAGTAAAGCAAGGCGTCAGGGAGCTATTCTTAGATAGATGCTCAGACTCCTGAGCCCTGCTTACTTGTCCCTGGTTATAATGGATACAAAACCGTATGGGGCTGAGCGAGCATCATGTAAGCTCCGTAGGAAATCTGAGGCAATGAATCATGGAGCCGGACTCCTGCTGAGGACTGTGTGCCTGAACAGACTACAAATAGACAGAAAAGCAGCTTAAGCAAGTGGCTTTCATATGACAGGAATGCATATATTAGGCATAAGAGGAAGACTATTTGGATAAGGATGTTTATATATAAAGGGCAATAATAATTCTTCTAGCCAGACTCTGAGAAAGCAAACTGTTAGAGAAGAACAATGCCCCTTGGGTCCACATTGACGTGTTTCAGCCGTATCTTCTGCCACCATTTAATATCCTTTTTTTAAAAAAATGTCACACGATATTGGATCACCTTGGCCTGATTTATTGTGTCAGGGCACACGCAATGAGACATAGTGAGATGTGACTGGCGAAGCCTAAAGTAAAGATTAGATGTCACAAATTAAAGAAAAAGCCACTGCCATCATTCACGACTGAACTCCCCTTTGAAACCAGGGAAAAATTAAAAGAGTTTAAAATTACATAGGAAAGAAAGTTGTGTGTATAACGTTTGAGGGACAGTGTTCTCTTTCTCCCACATTTTCTTTAAATAGCAAGTGCTATAAGTTATACCTGACCTCTATCTGTAGAAACATAATTGTGCTGTTAAAAAAAAAAAAGTAAGTAATAAACACCCCCACCTTGGGGAAACCTTGTTAACATTTTTATTAAATTTTTATGTTTGAATAATGATACTTTAATATATCTTTCTCTTGACTGCAATTCCCAGAGTCCTTTTAAGAGTAACTTGGCTTGACAGCCCAGGAATTTTGAGATAAAGAAAAGACAAATTAGGACCAAGTCTATTGGGGGAAACAAGATTATATTGGAAAGTTTATGGTGTGAAGAGAGCAGAAACAGAATCTATTGGTTTTCTTTCAAGGCTGTTTATGTATATGTATGGTAAGTGAGAACAGTCATACAAACATATACATAAACATGTTTACGTTCGTCCCCACGCATGCTCTCTTGACTTTTTAAGCTAACCATACAAATATAAACATGGATGGAAATAAATGGTTTCTTTCAGAATAACAAATATGATTCAAGCTGGGAATACGCCCAATGAAGTAAACACTAAATTAAGAATATTACCAAGCAAGAGAATGCACTAAAAAGAAAAGGACAGACTTACAGCAAATTACAGTGCAGGTACTTTGAATCTTTTGACAGAGCTGTTCTGTTGTGGGTTCAGTGAGCATGTGGCTATTGGGCATTCTAAATAAAATAATGCTTCCATCAAATAAAAGCTAGGCAATACTTCATCACATTCTCAAGACACACAAATTGAGCTCCAAAATTCACAGGTCTGAAATCAAAATTCCCTTGCTGTGTTTAAAAAAAGAATTTAAAGTTTCAGAAATAATGTGCATATCCTTGAGGTTGTTAATTACAACCACTAAAGGTGAAGGGCCATGTAAATCAGGTTTGTTAGTGCACTGCCATCTATGTGCCACAAAGCCATTGACATAGAACACGGCCAGTAAATACTTTTGAATAGACTTTGAAATGACAATGTGTTAGCTGACTTGTGTTGCGGACTTGATGGTAAAAGAAAACAACCCAAGAAGTTAAGATACAGAAGTTCTAAGATAAATAGTAGAAGCCAAGTACCAGTTTTTCGCTATACTTTCAATATTATTTAATACATAGACATTTTTAATTTAGATGTGATCAAATGTATCATTTTTCTACTTTAACAGCTTATAGTTAAGTGGTAAATGTATCATTTATCAAATGTGATCGAATGCATCATTTTTCTACCTTAATGGCTTCAGGTAGTTACCCGAAGTTAAGATCTTGTCTAGTAGTATCTTACTTTTTTTGACGCCCAAATATTTACTTCTTTTTTATTGATTAAAACTGACATACAACATTAGTTTCAGGTATACTATATAATGATTTGGTATGTGTATACATTGTGAAATGGTCACTACAATAGGTCTAGTTAACATCAACTACCAGACAAATTGACAGAATGTTTTCTTGTGTGTGTGATGAGATCATCTGAATTTACTCTTAGTAACTTTCAAATATGCAATACAGTGCAATTAACTATAGCCCACAGGCTGCACATTTTATCCCCATGACTCATTTATTTTACAACTGGATGTTCGTACCTTTTGCCAGTATTCATACATTTTGCTCACCCTCAAGCTCCGACCCCTGGCAAACACTAATCACTTCTGTGTATCTGTGAGTTGTTGTTTTTGATTCCTCATATAGGACAGATCTAATGGTATTTTTATTTTTCTATCTGATTAATTTCTCTTAGCATAAGGCCCTCAAGGCCCATCAATGATACTGCAAATTACAGGTTCTCTTTATTTTTATTCTTTCTTTCTTCCTCCCTTTCTTTCTTTCCTTTCTTTCTTATTTTAAGTTTTTATTTTAATTCCAGGTAGTTAAGATACAGTGTTATATTAGTTTAGGTGTATAATATAGTGATTCACAGCACTTCCATACATCAAGTATTATCTTCTTTTTTAAATTATGCTTTTCACATTTAGACCTTAAATCTACTTGGAATTAACTTTTATAATTTATGTGATATAATTGATGCATAATCAGTTGTCCTATGTGTTAAGTTTTTGTTAATCCCTTCTGTTACACATTACTATATCTGGAATATAGTAGTTACTTATGACTATATTACTTTTATAGTAAGTTTTAGGGGCCTGCTTTTAGGCAATCTTTTGTTCCAAAAATATTTTCTATGACAGTGCCACAATGTTTTATAATTCTAGTTTTATGGTAATAATTCTGGAAGCTTGAGATGGCAAAATATCCCACCTTGTACTTCCTCAAACTTTTCTTGGCTAATATTGGCCTTTGCATTTCCATGTGCTTCTAGAAAAAATGTGTCAAGTTCCATGAAAAATTCTGTTTTTAAACTAGACTTGCATTTAATGAACATATTAACCTAGGGAAATTAAATGTTTTAATATTATTGAGGCTTTCTAGCCATGAACACACAAGTCACCTCATTTGTTTGGTCTGTGTTATGTTTTATTATTTTCCACATAAAGGTTAAGAATCGTTTGTGAAATCCGTTACTATGTTCAGCTTTTGTGCCCCCTTTATATGATGATTTTGGTATTCCATTTCTAATTCACTTTTGTATATTGAATTTGTGTCCAGAATACTTGCTTAATGCTCTTATTGATTCTAATAGTTAGTAAATTATCTTGGGTTCTCTATGTAGACAATCATATTGTCCTTGAAAAACGAGATTTTGATTTTTCTATCTGTACATATTTTATTTCTTTTTCTTAATTCCTTGCATTAGCTAGGCCCTTGAGGACACTATGAACTAGAAGCAGTCATAGTAGCACCCATCTTGATCCTGACTTCAAAAATAAAAAAGTTCTAATTATGTGTAATATTTGCTACAGCTTTAGTAAATACTACTGAAGGGGGTGCAGGATGAGACACCCTAAAATGTACCACTTTGGCATAAAGACTATCTCAAGTTAGGGGCCCCTGGGTAGCTCAGTCGGTTAAGCGTCCGACTTCGGCTCAGGTCATGATCTCACGGGTCCGTGAGTTTGAGCCCCGCGTCGGGCTCTGTGCTGACAGCTCAGAGCCTGGAGCCTGCTTCACATTCTGTGTCTCCCTCTCTCTCTGCCCCTTCCCTGCTCATGCTGTGTCTCTCTCTCTCTCTGTCTCAAAAATAAATAAATATTAAAAAAAAAAGACTATCTCAAATTAAAAGTAATAAAAGCCCAGCAGATGCAGGAAAAGCTTTCTGCCTCCCCCGTAACTGCCTAATTTACATTGGAAAGGAGAGCCTACAAGAGAGAAATATTAATGGACCCCCTTTACCTAAGGAACTCATCTGTATAGTAGGACAATCTTGTTCTTCCAAACATCTCCTTTTACCTTCTTGCTAATGAGTTTTCTGTCCTTTGCATCCTCAAACCCTACATCTTCTGCTTAGCTCATATAAGTTTCACGTTGCCTCACTGTCTTTGGAATCTCATGTCTGTGTGTAGATTCCCCATACATAATGCCTATTACATTTGATTTTCTCCTGTTAATCTGCCTCATGTCAATTTGATTCAAAGTCCAGCTAGAAGGACCACAGCACAGAGGAAGGTCTTCCACCCCAACAATACTTTATTAGGTTAAGGAATTTTCCTTGTAATTCTATTTTGATTATTCTTTTATCATGAATGTACACCTGGATTTTTCTGTATCTATTGGTATAGTTATGTATCTTTCATCTTTATCTGCTGTGAGAAATTACATTTATGTATATTGTAGAATATTAAACCTTGAGTACATGCAACTTGATGGCAGTCAATAATTTCCTTTTCCTCTAATAGCCTTTCTGAAATAGTTGAGTAATTTTTCTTCTTTCTTCAGTTTTTGGAGAATTTCACATAAAATTGGGATTATCTATATTTAAAGCACTGGCAGAATTATTTTAAACTGCCTAGGTCTGTAATTTGTGGATATATAGACAGGGTTATTTTTAAGTAGTGAATAAATTTACTTAATAATTACAGATCTATTCATATCTTTAATTTATTAGCAAGTCAGTTTTGTTAAATTATATTCTTTTGGGAAGCTGTTTCCATTAACTTTCTAATTTACAAATTTATTTATAAACAAATGTTTAAGTATTTCAAATTTAAAGTTTACATTGTATTATACCATAATTTTTTTGCTTATTTATTTATTTATTTTTATTTATTTTGAGAGAGAGTGCACACATGTGAGCAGGGAGGGGCAGAGAGAGAGAGAGAGAGAGAGAGCAAGAGAGAATTCCAAGTAGGTGCCACACCGGCAGAGGAGAGTGCAACATAGGGCTTGATCTCACACTGTGAGATAATGACCTGAGCTAAAGTCAGACACCCAACCAACTGAGCTACTCAGGTACCCCTACTATAATTTTTTTTAATCTCTAGCTGTAGTTGTTTTCTTTGCCATTCTTCATTGTATTCTTTTGTCTTTTTCTTTACCTTTAATCAGTTAGAACCATAAGAATGTAGCTTATTTTAATGTGTGTGCGTGTGTGTGTGCATGTATGTTTTGCCTTACAGCCAACAATTTTTGTTCCCTCTTCTATTCTTGCTTTTTCTACTTCTATATTTTCTTTTTTTTTTTTTTTTTTTTTAATTTTTTTTTTTTTTAACGTTTATTTATTTTTGAGACAGAGAGAGATGGAGCATGAGCGGGGGAGGGTCAGAGAGAGGGAGACACAGAATCTGAAACAGGCTTCAGGCTCTGAGCTGTAAGCACAGAGCCCGATGCGGGGCTTGAACTCACGGACGGCAAGATCATGACCTGAGCCGAAGTCGGCTGCTCAACCGACTGAGCCACCCAGGCGCCCCTCTACTTCTATATTTTCTACTGTTATACTACTTCCTTTATTATACTTACATGGTTTAACTTATTTTTTCAATTCTTTAAATTGTTGACTCAACTCATAATTGTTAGTTTTCTTCTTTTCTGACAAATATTTAATGATAAAAATCTCCCTCTAAATCACGTTGGTATTATCCCTCAAGTTTGATATGTAAGCTTCTCATTTTCAATTTTAAAATAGGTAAGAATTTATTATAATTTTTTGACCCATGAGTTAAACATTTGTGTCTGAATGTCCATGGAATGGTTTTTGTATTAATTGTTAATGATTTATTTATTTTTTTTCAACTTTTTTTTTCTTTGGGGGGGGGACAGAGAGAGGCAGAGCATGAACGGGGGAGGGAGGGGCAGAGAGAGAGGGAGACACAGAATCAGAAACAGGCTCCAGGCTCTGAGACATCAGCCCAGAGCCCGATGCGGGGCTCGAACCCACGGACCGCGAGATCGTGACCTGGCTGAAGTCGGAAGCTTAACCGACTGCGCCACCCAGGCGCCCCTAATTGTTAATGATTTAAATAATGATGCAATGACTCTGTTGTTCTTTTTGTTGTTGATTTCAATGACAATGCAATGATTCAATTGTATTTTCATTAGAAAACATGGCCTACTTCTTATTGATTGTTTGCTGTCAGTGAGATATGCTTTAAACTTGTTGTCATTTTTATAAATGTTCTCTTTGTGCTTCAGAATAATGCTCAGGGTTATATATAAATCTATTAGAATAAGCTTAGGTAACTAGATTGTTCAGATTTTCATACACTTACAAATATATATGTTCTGTGTAATCTACTAATTGTTCACAGTGTTTTGTTCAACTAAGCCAATATGACTGTATATTAATCAATTGCTCCTTGTAATTCTCTCAGTTTGTTTACTAATATATTCTGAAGCTATCTTATTAGGTACTGAAAAGTGTGGAATTTCTATATTTTCTTGGTGAACTGTTCATTTTTCATTAAGTGCTGACCCTTTTTATCCCTAATAATGTCTTTGATTCTATTTGATAATAGATCAACCAGTTTTCATTTTCATTGGAATATGCTTATTGCATTTTTTTCCATCTCTTTACTTTTACCTTTTTGTGTCTGTATGTTTTAAGTGTGCCTTATGCAAATAACAGGAAGATTTTTTTTTAAAGATCTGAAAAATCTCTTTTTCAAGTGTTAGATTTAGTTTATTTATATTGTTTGTTTACTGACATATTTAGAGACGGTTCCACCATCATATTTTGCTTCCTATTTATCACGTCTTTTGGTAAGAAATGAGGTTATTTTCTTCCTTTATGGATTATAGCTATTGTGGATTTATGCTTTTACCTTCCTCCTTTACTGATTTAGAAATATGTTTCATTTCTATTCTTTTAGTAATTAGCCTTCAAATTTTAACACACCTTAATGAATACCTTTTCTAAATCTAATCATAATCCTTACCTACTCTCAACAAAGGACTTCATGCCTTAACTTAAAATTCCTTCAGTTATTACATGTATTGTTGTTCAATATTTCATTACCACAATGAGGTGATTACAATTACTAACTTATGCCATCAAAATTATTTAGCTATACTTCACGTTTTACTAATTTGCTTACTACTTGCATCTCCTTCCTTTCCAGTTTCTTCTTCCTCAAGTACTTCTTTTAGAATCTCTTTCTGTAAGGATGGATAAATGATGTATCTAACAATCTTTGTGAAGAATGTTTTAAGTTACACTAAGTCTTAAATGAGAATTTAATCATGCAAAGTTTATATTTACAGTTACTATTCTCTCAGAACCTTAAAATTATTATTCTAACACCTTTTGTCTACTGTTGCTTTTTTCAAGTTTATTTATTCTGAGAGAGAGAAGGAGAGAGAAAGTAAGGAATTTTCTTTCTACTCCTATTTTGATTATGGTTTTATTTTATCATTAATGTACACCTGGATTTTTCTGTATCTATTGATATAGTTATGTTTCTTTCGTCCTTATCTCCTATGAGAAATTACAGTAATGTATATTGTACAGTATTAAACCTTGAGTGCACGCAACAGATGGCAGTCAAAGTCAAAGAATTCCTTAACTCTGCACCAGTGGGGAGGGGCAAAGAGAGAGAATCCCCAGCATTCTCTGTACTGTCAGTGTGGAGCCCGACACAGGGCTCAAATTCACCCACTGCAAGATCATGACCTGAGCAGAAATCAAGAGCCAACACTTAACTGACTGAACCACGCAGGCACCTCAGACTATTGTTGCTTTTTATTTGGTATGTTGCAATTCTGCTATGATGTATCTGTATGTGGATTTATTCATTCATTCATTAGTTTATTTAGTTATTTAGTTCTACTCTGATATTAGTGTTCTATATTATATTATATTATATTATATGTATTATATTAAAAGCAAAAATAAAGTTGGGTTGTATGTAAAAAAGTATTATATGATGTTCATCATATATTATTAAATCTGAAAAATTCTTAGACACAACCTCTTATGGTAGGTTGATTAATGGCCCCCAAAGGGATCCATGTCCTAATCCCCAGAACCTATGGATGTTACTTTATATGATTAAAATAATTTTCATAACATCTATTTTCCATTTCTCTGCTCACTCTCTCTTTAGCAGTTTGTAAAATGCTGTGTAAAATGCCCTTCAACTCCCCAACTGAATTCTTAATTTCACTGACTATATTTCTCTTTTATAAATATTGTATTTGAATATTTTTCATATCTGCTTCCTATTCCTTTTTAATCACATGTTATTGTATTTTTGAGTTTGTAAGCCCTTCTTCTACATCTTAATAAATTTTAAATGTACTTATAATTTCTTAGTTTTATATCTAAAGTTCATAAGGATCAAACTAATGTTTGATATGCCTGCTGACTCTCCCTCATTGTGAATTATTTCCTTCTTTGTTTATGATGTTGAATTGTAAGGTTATATATATGTGTGGGAGTCCTGTGTAGTCTGGTTGGAATGCATGTCTCCCAAGTGAATTTGAATGTATGTATTACAGATGCCACAAAGGGATCATCAGTCAAATAATTTTGCATTACTTTTTCCTATTTTAATTTAATTTGGGGAATTTTAAACTCCCAGGCACAGACTAAACTTAAATTCCAAATCTTAGAAAGGGTACATCCATAGGTAAAAATCTCAGAGGAGACATTCTATCCAGATCCTAGGTGAAAATGAGCAAGTTTCAAGTTTCTTTACACATGCTCTGTGCCGTTAGTAGATTTCCCTATCCACCCCTCCAACTTTCTCCATTTTTTTTTCTTTAAGTGTCCTCCTAAAACCTGCATTTTTGGGTGGGTCTCAATTCCCATTCTTCACCTTGAATAGGTCCATAATCTAGTCTATTTCCACTCATATTAGTCCACGAATGTGTACATGTCCCAATGGAAAGGCTCTCATGGCATAGTTTCAGAATCAGTTCATTTGCTTTCAGCTCTTTTTGGTTTGTTTTCTGCTTCACTTCTTGTCGCTAGAGGTTTTCCCAGTTTTCTGAAGAATTTAGCTTTTATAAGGATGATGGTTCTATTTTATCATGCATTTGTGGGGTTTTGTAGTGAGAAAGAATTCCATGTTGGCTTATTTATAATTTTGATAGAGTGAAAGTCTAGGAGACTTTTTTTTAAATAATATTTTAAATCAAATCCATCTTGAGACAAGACTGTTTTTTCTTGCTTAGATTGAAAGTATTCAAGCAGAGTTGGAGATGATATTTATGTAGATGTTCAAAAAGTTTTTCCTTTGAGAGAGATGGAGGAGATCATTTATAAGCTTGCCCTGAATCTGGGATTTAGTTTTCCATATTCAATCACTAATCCTGAAACTTGTTTTCTTTTGTAGATGTTCTTGGATTAATTTAATTAAATTAAAAGGCTAATTTTCTTTAATGAAGATGGCTATTAGCTATCGTTTTCTTCACAGTATTGTTAATATTCTAATAACCATAGATCTCCTATTTTAGAAATAATAATCTCAAACATAAAGTTGTTAGCTCAAGGAATTAATATAAATTATATATGACTGAAATATGATATTTAATGAAATTTGATTCAGTCTCTGAGCTATATAAACTTATTTTTTTTCCTTTGTTAGTTTTTTGCTCTCTTTCCTAATAAAAGAATTGGGATGTTAGTTATAATCTGTGTGGATATTAAAAGAAAAATGATAAGAATCCTATAATTGCCACTGTCTATTAAATGATTACTATGGTCAGATATTACTATAAATACTCCATATATATATTCTATATATAGTCCAATTCATCCTTAGAATAGTCTTACAATATTCATATAATTTCACCTACGTTTTATTTGTTTATTTATTTTTTTGAGAAAGAGAGAGAAGGGGAGGGGCAGAGGGAGAGAAGAGAGAGGCAGGAAGAGAAACTTAAGGAAACTCCATGCTCAGTGTGGAGCCCAACACGGACCCTGACCTCATGACAGTGACATCATGACTTGAGCTGAAATCAAGAGTCGGACGTTTCACTGACTAAGACACCCAGGTGCCCCAATTTCGCCTACTTTTTAAATAAGAAAAATAAGTATGTATATTATAGTGTGTAGTAAAGAATTTAACCTTATCCATATAGAGGCTTCTGGGAGGTGATCTCTAAGCCTTTGGAATGTCATATTTGATAGGAATGTCTTTGTTTGCCTGAGGTCATGCTGCAGTATGGTTTCAGGTAGAGACTGATTATGCCAGAAAAACCAACAATTGTGTGGTTTAATGTGGGAGCTTTGGGTCACTTGGAGATCCACCATACTGGCAATCAATTAATTAATCAATCAAACTGGGTGATAGAGCAACAATAAAAACTCTGGACTCTGGGAAAACACACACACACACAAAATAAAACAAAACAAAACAAAATAAAACAGGACTCTGGAGCTCAGGGGAACTTCCTAGATTGGTAATATTCCATGCGTATTGTCATACATTGATATCAGAAAAGTTAGGTGTTCTCACTCCAAGGGCAGAGGACAAAGGAAGCTCTGTTTTTGATATTTTCCTGGATTCTGTCCTATGTGCTTTTTCCTTTAATTCTAATTTGCATCCTTTCTCTGTAATAAACCATAACAAAAAGTGTAACAGCTTTCAGTGAGTTCTGTGAGTACTCCTGGAGAATTATTAAACTCCTGGTGTTTTGGGGAACCTCCAGAATGTGCAAGTAGTGTTAGAATTCAGTTTGGTCTTGTATGGACTGTGTTCCCTCTACTTGAACAGTTAGTTAACTCTAAGCCAATAGAGAGTTACAAAAAGTGGGCTGTAGAAACATGGAAAACTGAGTGGAAAGAAATGTCTACGCAAGTCAGAAACTTCTAACAGTTTATCTAGAAGTTAAGGAAAGAACATTATTCTAGGTAAAATAAACAAAGGCAAGGAATCAGGAAGCGAATATCATATTTCACTTAATCAAATACTCCATGGAAGAGCTACCAAATAAAACAAATAAAGCTACCAATTAAATTGTCATATATCACTAATTTTAAGGTACATCCTCATATTAGTGGTAATACTATCTTAGAATCAATAAAATATGGTAGACTACTTAGGAACTGATGTAAACTAAGTGTGGCTGAAACATTAGACATTTCAAGGCCGGGAATAAAGGAAAAATATAGATGGGAGGGATAGCAAGAAATGATGTTAGGGAAGCAACTTAGAGGCAGACTGTGAAATTTAGGTGAAACATAAATATTCACTGTATGCCATTCTTCTAATAGGAGCCTTACATAAAGTATTATGTCTTTCAGTGGTAAGAATCACTTGAAAGTACATTATACTCTGATTCTAAAAGACATAAAGTGTTCAGATTTTACCTATAGCAAGGGGCCATATGGAGGGTAATGACATTTTCTTTGGGAATGTAACTCTGGTAATACTGGGAAAAGACTAGCAACAAAGAGAGGGTAGACTTTTGCAGTAGCGTGAGCTAATGTTTTGTGGTCATAAGCTAAGGAAAGATGAAAGTTTCAACCTCAAAAGGAACATTTAGGGAACAAGGACTACTCTGAGATACCTCAATTGGAAATGTATGACTATTAGAGTCACAAAACATTTGGAGAGAAAGTGAATTATGATTTAAACTTCAAACTCATTTTAAGTTCCAGGCACTTACTAAATATCCCAGTTGGGCTAGCCCATGTATCTGACAGGGTCAATTGTTGCACATTTAGATATCAGAGGACACACAAGTTTAGAATATTCAAATGAATGAAATCACCCAAGCACAGCATATATAGATAAAACGATTAAGGCCAGATCCCAAAAGCACCCCAACATATAAGGGGCAACCAGAAGAAACAACTAGATCAGTCAACAGAGAAGCAGAAAGAAAGCTTCCCTGCTGTTTCATAAGAAAAGAGAAGTCAACCACAGTGTAGCAGAGAAGGGCTGTAAACCAAGAATTACAATTAGGTCAGTAAAACCGGCCTCAGCAGTCCCTAGTTAGTGACCATAACAAAGTTATTTGGTTGATGGAGACTAAAACTACATTGTAATGAGTTAAAAAGCGAGTATTAGTTTTTGTTGTGATTTAAAACAACCACTATTCAGTTAACTCACAATTCTGTGGGACAGTAATTTAGGCCAGGCTCAGCTGGGTGATTTTTCAGTACTCAGTTGCACCTACTCTGCCAGTCAGTTTCCGGTGGTTGCCTGGCTGTCAGCTGGGGTGATGATGGTGCTTGGGCCGCGTGTCTCTCAGCGCCCAGCAGGCTAGCCCCAGATTTGCTCACATGGCAGCTCTGAAGGGATCCAAGAGAGTGAGGAGAAGCATGAAAGGACTCTTGACATCACTTTCCCCTTCTACTGGCCAAAGCCAGTCTCAAGGGCAGTCAGATTTAAGGGAAGAGAAAATGGACTTTACCTCCTCATGGGAGGAATGGCGAACACACTTCAAAAGGATGTAGAAATAAGGAACTGTGGCCATTTTTGCAATCTACTACGAAGGACAAGATGAGGAAGAGCAAACAGGAAATAGTACCTTGTCAATAAAGTGGTGATGAGAAAAATAATACAGAACACCTCAATGAAAGGAGACACAGCAGGTCTTTTACTCCATAAGCAGGAAAATAAAGCTCGCCTTTAAGGCTGTTGCATCCCCAACTCTTTTGGTGCTACTGCTCATCATCTGCATCCATCTTGCTTTCAGTTACAAGTCACTGCCAACACCATCCATCCCCATGTTTGGAAACGCTTCAATATGGATACTGACTTGAAGACATAAATCAGAATGAGGCATTTGATCTCATCTGGTAAGATTTGTTTCTGTCAAATGTCATTTTCCAATTAGCTACTGGAGTAATCTTTCTAACCTGCCTTTTCTAACAGTGTTGGCTCAGGTCCTTTCAAGAAGTAGACACCAAAAGAAAATTGTGATTGAAAGAGAATTATCAGGGAAACGCTCAATCTAGGCTTTTCTACATATAATTTAATAAATTATCACAGGACTATAGTGTTTTATCAGCCTTCAATTTGATCACTGCAGGTATTTAAACTAGCTGTTGGCACAAAAATCACCTGCTATAAGTCTTGATGCTTGAGAACACTACTCTGTGACCTGACCAATGATGTAGTATAAGAGTCCTAGAACAACAAGATCAGTTCTTTCTTCATACCGCTAGTTAGTATTCAAGTACAGGGTTTTGTTTATGATGTCATTATGAAGTATCATTCTCTGGTAAGAGAATTTAAGGATACTTGTTGTGATACAAATTTAATGCCACTTATTGAAACATGACACATTTGTATCATCAAGAGGATGAAATCTCTCACATAAGCCAACACCATAATATTATTACTAATAACAGCGATAATAACAACAGCTAAAGTTACAAGTGTTATAACTGAATATTATGTGCTTTGCTCCAGCTCTTATCAAGCAGAAGGAAGAGTTGGTCTCATTATACTCTAAGATGACTGTTAATTTTTAATAGTGTTAATGTTTATTAGTGACAGATGATTGGCTTTAAGTGTCTTATGAATAATAAATAAACTAGGTGGATGTCTGGCGTCTGTCTCAAATGTGCATTCAAGGCCAATGGAGCTGCCCTTCACTTGGCTTTGGAGACCTTGCATGCATAGATGATAACAGAATGTACCTTCAGGAATTGGGGCCAACTTTTCACATTTTAGCACTGAAAACAGTGGGGGAATTCTTGGCACTTTTTCAAACCTCTGAGATTCCACTGAAGTCCTGAGATGTAGGAAAGTTCATCTCAGATGTTTTAGCAAATAGAAAACTGCTGGAAAATGTTTCTCTTGTTCCCTGGCCCTGTTGAATTCATAACACTTAAACACCTGTGTCCATCAAATAGAACACACAGGATCACAGCTAGAGCTGTTCTTGACTTTGCAATTTCATTGACTGACAGTTTAATATCTATTTATTTTCACATCTGACACCAGTAAAGACAGGCTGGCATCATGAATGTCAAGACATTATGCTGACAACTGTATTTTTTTTTTTTTTTATCATTTGGGGGGATAGAGGAAGGTTCAACATTCCCAAGGAAAGTATTCTTTTCAGGCACTGCAGCTCCAATAAAGACCAAATTATAGTTCAGATATAATTGGCAGTAACTATTGATAGGTTACCTGTACATGTTTATATAGGAACGGGTACGTTCAATTTGAGATTTACTAGTAAACTAACTGTTACTGTTATACTCTGGAATGAAATGTGTAATTATACTATTTAAATAGCTGAAACAGCTGCCATTACTGTGGACCGTGTAAACAGTGTTTTCCATGCTAAAATTGAATGTTTAGAATATGGCCCCTTATTTTCAGCAGCTCTTGTTTAGTCTCTGAAATACAAACAAGAGGTCTAGCTCCATTCCAGTCCATAGTATCAGAACAACACTCTAGGTAAGACACAATCACAAAATGAAAGTGAGATGGATTTTTAAAACCTTAAGCAGGACCACAGTGTTGCTCACAATTAACCACAAAGTAGAGAACATAATGTTCACATTGGGAACTGTGCAAAATACATTTTCATTTCCATATGCTGAAGCAGCTCTGGAGAAAGGCCTTTTGTCTCTCTCATTTACACCTGCTATCTAAACAGAAAATAATTCAATTTTACTATACCTCTATGTATGGCTGGGAAAATATTATTATGACGCTGCGATCACTGAACTTTTCAGTCTGCTATCTTGAGAATTTTCTCATGGCTAGAGGTAAGGTCTGATAATTCACAGAACCAGTTTCACTGTGCAACCATTAAGAAGCTGCCTTATAATCAGGCAGTACTGAACGGACTGACTTTATTGCCTTTATAGTTTAGGACTGAAGTATACTATTACATCTTACAATTCTCCTCCCCAATGTCATTTTGCCAAGTACTCTAAGAATGAAATATGCTCTCTAAACTGAAATTTTGTTCAGAGTGCATTCATTCACAGAAATTAGGCCTGAGATTGATTGTGGATTTCCACAAAATCACATTAATTTCAGTTCTTGGCAATTACAGTATAATTAGTGTTATTGATGTAGCAGCCTCATAAATAAATATTTTGTAGCCATATAGAGGGCTTTTGTTTGTTTCTTGTTTTATGTGTTTGTTTAGGCATCATTTATGGCTGAAATTAGGACTGGGTGTCTTCACTCTTTCTGTGAAGGGAAGCATACAGGGAGGGGTAAAGAGAAGAAAGGAATCAAAATCCTCTCCTCCAACGTACTGAATCCAGTTCAGTGGCACATATATGCAAACTGAATCTTGATTTCCTGTAACCTGAGTTCTCCATATCCCACATCCCCAGTGCACTGTCAATTTCCTTGTGTCTATCCATACTAACCCTCTTCTTGCGTCCCTATGAAGTTGTGACCTCAGATGCAATGTTCTTAGGTCTTTTCTCCAATACTCCTAGCGGTTTCCTATGCTTATTTTGCTTTCACCTCATCTCTTTGTGGTTTGTAAATCTAACTGTCTTGATTTGCAAGGTGCACTGGGTTTGGAACCTGGAGCACTGGACTGGAGTCCAGCCTCTACTACTAACATATATGTTAATTGAGCAAATACTCATTTCTAAAATGAGAGGGATACTAATTTATTGATTCACCAAATGGTTACTGAACAATGACTATGTGTCAGGCACTATTTTAGGTGCCAGGGCACAGCAATGAAAACAAAATCAGCCGAGGTTCCTCCCTCAGGGGACTTACATTCTAAAGTTATCTACCCTTAAAGGATCAAATAGAAAACAGGGGCACCTGTGTGGCTCAATCAGTTAAGTATAATACTCCCGGTTTTGGCTCAGGTCACGATCTACAGTTCAAGAGATGGAGTTCTGCGCTGGGCTCTGCACTGACAGTGTGCGGCCTGCTTGGGATTGTCCCTCTCTCCCTCTCTCTCTCTGCCCCTCCCCTGCTCATGCTCTTTCTCTCTAAATAAACTTAAAAAGATATATGTGAAAGTTTGTTATAAAACTATAGCCTATATCTCTAATGTATTTTATGCCAATGATAACAAGAAAAAAATTGTTTTGCTTTTGTTTTGCCTATCCCAGAAAAAAATTAGCGTGCCATTGTATAAAGCCTAGCTTCCTAAATTTGGTGAAAAGGAAAGGAAATAGAAAGTATTTGCAAAACTGTAACATAAAGGAAGTTATTGGGAAGAGTGGGAAAAGATGGAGTAGAAAATAGAAAAAAAGTAGAAAAAAAAATACAGATGATCAAATTGACAGTATTGAGTGAACCCACACACAAAGTATATGGTGTTAAAGAAGAGGGGCCAATGCTGATTTACTGACCAAGACAGAACAGTGCAGCAGAAAGAGCCAGGACTGGGAGTGTGCTGACCGGGTATCTACTTACCTTCTCTTCTTTGATCTGTATGATCTTGGACCAGTCATTCTACCTGTCTGAGCTACATTCTTCTAGTCTATGAAAAGAGAAGGTGGACTCCCTGACTTCCAAAACTGCATTTCAGCTGTTGCTTTCTATGACTCTAAAGCAGGAGTTTGTGTCTTTGAGTTTAGTCTTCAACTAGAACCCTTCGAAATGTTGCCCCAAGAGAGACCCAGGATGTTTTTTTGTTAATAGAGAAGTATTTGGTTTTTTGTTGTTTTTTTTTTTTTTTTAAGGTTGTGGTAAAATACAGAAAACAGTGTTTATCATCCTAGCCATTGTTAAGGATACAGTTCAGTAGGGCTGAGTACATTCACATTGTTCTGCCAATTTCACTTTTAAATGTTAAAAAAATAAATGATGATGCGTATTGTCTCTTCATTAAAAAACTGACAGACATTTAATCTTAATGAATATTCCATCTTTGGATTTTTCAGGAAAGTATATGTTATTCAGCTATGTATAGTTTTCAGCAGTATTAATTCTGACTAAGGAAACAACCTCAAGCACTAAATTTCTACAGTGACTAAATGCAATTCAAATTACTTTCATATGTTAGTCCTAAAGGTATTCTCAACATTCCCCCCCCTTTCCTGAGAGTCTATAAAGGCCTTGGTGACGGGGAGACTCTTAGATTTCCACCCAGCCTTAACAGTGGATTTTATAAATAAACAGGGACAAATAGACTATCATATTTGTGATCTGCAACAAGGAAAACTCGAGCTTCTCCTGACTCCATGTCACCTCTCCTGCCCCCCAAAATATCCAAGATGACAAAGAGTTCTAATCTAATTATGAATACAAAGAGACATCATATTCCAGAAATAATAAAATGTAAGTAAACAATATTTTCACATTTTAAGCCCTGTGGGAAAATCCTTATCTTTACTGGATGGAAGAAAACTTACGTGGGTGACAATCAAGTGACCAAACGCTAACCCCCACCCCCCTGCTATCCACTTTCTCAGGGAACAGTGACCGCTTTTGCTTCTTTCCACAGCAGATTCTGTCATTTTCCAGACTCAGCACTTCAGGCCACACTCATGGGTGTCCAACCGCCATGAGCTTTGACACTGCTGCCACCCAGCCCACCTGAACTGAGTATTCCCAGTAGAATGGGGAGGAAGATGAGACCATCATATGATTATAATGTCATTGTGTATGTCCCCCTAAAAAAATAGTTTTAAGGGATAATGTGATTTTCCATTATTATGTCACCCTTAATAATACTATTTTGCTAAAAAGAGATAAGCAAAAAGAATGGTATATGAGTTGGGGCACCTAGGTGGCTCAGTTGGTTGACTGTCCAACTCAGGTCATGATCCCAGGCTGTGGGATCAAGTCCTAAGTTGGGCTCTGCACTGAGCACACAGCCTGCTTAAGATTTTCTCTCTTTCCCTCTCCTTCACTTGTGTGCTCTCCCTCTCTCTCTAAAAAACAATAAATAATAAAAACTAATTATTTTTTTTTTAAAAAGGAATGGAATATGTGACAAAGCCATAAAGCAGGTATCCATCCAATTCGGGCACTCAAAAATGATGCCAGGCAATATTTACCAACTTGCAACAACTTAAAAGAGCTACTACCTTCTTTGGATATGAGGTTTGTAGGGTTTCTCACATAACTCTTCCCACCACAGCCATTGTCTAATATGGGTGGTATAACAGACAATACTCCAAGAGTGACAAGCTCTTTCCAAAGTAGCTGCAAAATTAATGAAAGGGCCATCTTAGCATGTCTCTGTGTGAAAAACCTGCATGGCCTTTTCAATCAGTAAATCAGTTCAAATAAACTAAAGGCATTCTTAAATCACCAACTCTGGTTTTAATTTGGGGAATGGCAAGTTTGCCACCAGGCCTATCATTACTTTTTTAAATGACACCCATCACTGGGTCATATTTATGAGTATTTTATTTGTTCATGTGAACATAATTCTTAACACTGTAATAGTATAATAATAGTGACTTTTCATTTATTTATTTTTTTTTAATTTTTTTTTTCAACATTTATTTATTTTTGGGACAGAGAGAGACAGAGCATGAACAGGGGAGGGGCAGAGAGAGGGAGACACAGAATCAGAAACAGGCTCCAGGCTCTGAGCCATCAGCCCAGAGCCTGACGCGGGGCTCGAACTCACGGACCGCGAGATCGTGACCTGGCTGAAGCCGGACGCTTAACCAACTGCGCCACCCAGGCGCCCCTCATTTATAAAGCATTTAAATGTTCAATGTACTTCTACCCATATGATGTATTACACTGTCTATAAAGTGCTATTAAATGAGCAGTCAAATAATAAATATCTCAAATACAACCATTTGGAATGTGGAAAGTTCTGCAATATCCTTATAAATTCAAAATGTCTCATTTGCTGATCAAATGTCTCAAATATGAACACTGCCTAGAACTGATAATGAAGATACTAGGAGTTCTGAAAACCTATAGGAGAGATTCGTCTGCTTTTCTTCTGACAAGTTCTACATTTAGATCTCAAAAGTAATTACCAAAATCTTGTTCCCCTTAAGTATTTTACTTGTGATATGTCTCTGAAAGTAGCTCATGATCTCAGGATTATGGAGTCCATTCAAGCCATTCAGATGGTAGACATAACAACACGTATTTTTTACAATAAACAGTATATTTGTTCTGTAATTACCTTATGGATTGCAAGGTCAGAAAGAAAGGGAATCTGCTGACAACTGAGCACCACCGAGCCCACAGTAATTTCTGGCACTAATTAAATTACATGTTTAGCTTGATTAATTCAAATAGTTTCCTTCTTTTCAGGACACATTATTCCATCATACTGCTTTGCTATAACTGGTTGCTTGGATCTAACACTTCAATACATTGCATTCATTTTCAGAGTTGATGTGGAGTGTGAAAGGTAAGAAAGCATTTGTGTGTAATTTTAGATATCCAACACACAGGGAAAACCTCTACACTGCGGTGGTGTTGGATGTGGAAAGGGTCTCGGCTACAAAGCCATTTGGAAGAAAGCCTCCTTCCCCCTCCCCAAAAAGAAAAAAAAAATTTTCACAATGCTTATCTCCAACTTACAGGACTGACAGAAAAACAAGCATTTAAATACAGAAGCCAGGAAGCAATTGGAAATACTTAGATATACATTAAATTTTGATCCTTTTACATGATATAATCCTTAATTCAATTCTTAATTGTTATCAGGTATGCGTAGGTAAGTATTGCCTTTCTGGGTTATGATCCCTAATAAAATAGGCTTGTCTTTTTCTTTGAGGGCCAAATGTAGAATATTATGTGTATGGTAGTACAAAAGCCAAGACATTTTTTGCTTAAAAAAATAAGCAAATATACTTATCAAAGTTTTAGTCTTAAATTAGCCTCAGCTATTGGGTTTGTATTTTCACCTCCAAATAATGAAGAACAGCACTTCTGAAAGACAAAAAATAATGAAAGATCTTGAGTGGTTTTATTAAAACAACAATAATAACAAAACAACACATTTTTTTGCCAAAAGTTTTGTCCTCATATACTTCTTGCAGCTATAAAGGTAGTATCCAAAAATGAGCACGTCTTTCTTTGCAATTACCAAAGGGCTGCATTTGTGTGTGTGTGTGTGTGTGTGTGTGTGTGTGTGTGTGTGTGTGCGCGCGCGCGCGCGCGCGCACGCGCGTATGCACGCGTGTATTTCCAAATCATGCTCATGTGCTATGTAGCTTTCCAAAGTCAAGGGAGAAAAATATTCATAGAAATCACAGAAAATCAGGGAGGTGGCAAAAGTTCTGGGTCTTTTCCAGCTGAGAAAAGGAAACTGGCTTCATATCGTTAAATAATACAGCCACCTAGAAAGTTAGCAGCAGATTCACTCAAACATTATGATCCTGAATGGACCACCTGTATGTTTTCTATCACATCATTCTCTCCTTATAGACAACTGCTTTAAAATAAAGTTTGTTTTAATGTTTAATAATACAATCAGTGTTTCAAACACAGACAGGGGCAAATAATAATGGAAAACAACATGTCCCTCACCCCACTCTCTCTTCACTCCCAGTTCTGCTTTTGAGGGGCTCCATATATGATCATTTGCAGTTTTGTCCTCCTGATATACCTCTTCCCTCACCCTCTCCATAGAACACTCAAACTGACATTTTTTGCTTAACTACTTAAAACACTGTCTCTTACCTTTGGCTGCGATGGATAAGAATTTAATGCATTTACACCACTTCCCACTTTTCTCTCCTCAAACATGCAAAATATTTAAAACGTTTATTCTCAGTTTCTCCATTGGTCATCTTTGCAATTTCAGTTTTTTACCCTCCTTTATTATCCAGGAGTAGCTCTTTCTTCTCCACTTTTAACGCAATGACATTAACCTTCCCACACTCACCTCCACCTCTCCTTCTCACCTGCTTTATGAACATGTCTCTCAGTCTATCCTGACTTTTACATTGTCTAGGTGGCTTTCATTTAGATTTTGTTTTTACCCATAAGAAAGCCTTTTGTTATTTGTCTATGGATGGATCCTAATGAAAACTATCCATCATCATTTATAACATTATGGCTATGTAAATAGTGTTCATTTCATAGTCAAGGAGTTTGCAGCAATTGTATTTTCTTCTCCACAGATTTAGTGACATAAATCCTATGACACCCAAGGTGAATTTTTCTGGTGTCAAATTTGAACAGATTCTCCTTTTTTTTTTTACATTTCCCAGATGTCTTAGTCTTTCCTTTGCACATTCAATAAATACTTAGCAAGCATCCATTGTAGGTGCCAGCATCTCAACAGTAAGTAAAACAAAGTCCTTGCTTTCATGGAGCTTCTATTGTAGTGAGGGTGGGGGGATGGAGAAGACGGTAAACAAGGACACAGTAAGTATATCCTCATGCCAAGTGGTGGTGTGTTGTCAAGAAAAATAAAATGATGAGAGAGAAAAGAATAACAAGACTTGCTGTTAAGTAGGGTGGTCAGGTAAGACTTGGGTAGTAAAGTAACATTTGATGAAGCAAGGCTTTGTTCTGTTTTGTTATTTCTGGAGTGATCTGCAGAGATCTAAGCTAGTTGATTTCTGTTTGCTGCCACCTGGAACTTTTCTTCGTTGGTCCATTAGGCTGAGTTCACTGTTTCTTACTTTCAATGAATTCCTTTGTTCTTCTCCCCTTCTAGATTTCTGGTTTTTTGCAGCATCCATCCTCGGTAACTTCCTGAGAATGTGAGGCATCAAATTTTCTGTGTCCCTGCATGTGTGAAGATATCTTTATTTTCCTCTCACACTTAACTGATAGGTTGATTGGATATGTGTAATTCTAGGGTAGGGAGAAGTAAAGCAAAGGAACTCGTGTTTGCCTCCATTGTCATGAATTTTGCTTATCAGAAGCCTGTTACCAGTTTGATAATATTCCTTTACAGATGATCTCATGGTTCTCTCTGGAAGCTTTTAGGATCTTTTCCTTCTCCTCACTGTTTATAAAGTTTCAAATGATGTAAAAGAGGTTAGAGTGGGAGAGAGCCAAAGAGTAAGAGACTCTTAAAAACTGAGAACAAACTGAGGGTTGATGGGGGGTCAGAAGAAGGGGAGGGTAGGTGATAGGCATTGAAGAGGGCATCTTTTGGGATGAGCACTGGGTGTTGTATGGAAACCAACTTGACAATAAATTTCATATATTAAAATAAATTTTAAAAAATGATGCACTTGGGATTAGGTCTTTCTAACATTAATTGTACTGAATAATCAATATATTTTTATTCTCTGAAGACAGATGTTTCTGCTCAACAAAATTCTCTTGCATTATTCTTTCGATTTTTTTTTCTGTCTGCCAATTATTCTTTCTTTCTGTAACTTTTATTAATCAGATCATTAAATGTATTAGATTGATCTTCTATCTCTCTGACTTTTTCTTATATATTTTATGCTTCCTTTTCTCATTCTGTGTCCTGGGGCAGTGACATGTATTTAAACCCCAACACTTCTGGGGCGCCTGATGTGGATCAGTCGGTTAAGCGTCCAACTTTGGCTCAGATCATGATCTCATGGTTCACGAGTTCGAGCCCCACATCAGGCTCTGTGCTGACACCTCAGAGCCTGGAGCCTGCTTCGCATTCTGTGTCTCCCTCTCTCTGCCCCTCCCCTGCTCCTGCTCTATCTCTGTCTCTCAAAAATAAATAAATGTTTAAAAAAAATGGAAAAAAACCACTTAAAAAAATAAACCCCAACACTTCTGTTGAATTTTATATATCAATGTGGTATTTTTATTCTCTGAGAAATCTCTCATTCTCTGATTGCTTCTTTGCCTAATGTCTCTTACCTGTTTTGGTTGTTTCATTTCGGTTGGTTTGCAATTATTTTTCAAATTTGTCTGAGTTCTAATTAAAAGGATTCATTTATGGATGTTTTATAACTTTTTTATGGGGCATTTTTTGGGGGTGTTTATTTTCAATTTCATGTGACCAGCTTTCCCAAAATGATGATCTGTGACTATATTCTGAATAAGGATATTTAAAAACACTGCTTGTGAGCACTATATTTTTAACTTTTTTTTTTTTTTTTTTGGAAGAGAGAGCAAGAGCAGGAGAAAATCCCAAGCAGGTTCCACACCCAGCTTGGAGCCTGGGCTCAATCCCACAACCATGAGACCATGATCTGAGCCAAAATTAAGAGCTGGACGCTTAACCGACTGAGCCACCCAGGTGCCCCATATGAGCACTATATTTATGGGCAGGATTTGATGACTGGGCCCACTGTTACTTTGGGACCCTCAAATGGCATGGCTTTTTCTGGTGTTTTGACGTCTACCTTAGACACACTAGTTCTCATCAGATAGCTCACTTAATTTCTTTTGAGAAGAAATTTCCAATCTTTTGCCTGAGAAAAACATCTATCTACCAAGCATTCCATGCAATGCATGGACATCATGCTGGTGATGGAGGTCAAATGCTTGGTAGACAGAGTTAATTAACATTTCTGCTTTCTGGTTTACTTTCCTTCACACCTAATATTTCTGAGTCTTGAGTTCCTTGGGCTTTCTAGGGCAAGTAGGTCCCTCTCTGAGCCCATCTCTCTTCTGTTACCAACCATTTGCTGCTTCCCCCCAACCTGAAATTTTTTTTTGTCATGTCTCCTCTGATAATTTCCTTCTTATTGGGGGGGTTTGAGGAGGGAGAGACAGGTTGGAGAGGAAAAATGCACATGATCTATCCACATTTTAAAACCAAAAGCAATCTGAAATGTATTGTAATCCTAGGTGTCTCCCTTCAGAATGTTCCCCCTTAAATTGTCACGGACAACATAACTATTGAAGACAAATGAGTGTAGGACACAGCCATTTAGGGTGTGCTTCTTGAATGCATATAAACACTTCCATAAAAAGACTAATCTACCCACTAATCCCAATCAACCACCCACTGCAAGGTGATGGAAATAAAATGACAGGTATTTAATGCCACTAAAATGGCTTAATCCCACGGTGTCTTGCTGGATAATGCTCTGCTCAAAGTAATTCTTCTGATTGTGCCTGTTGTTATTATGCTGTTAATATTACTAAATTTAATATCAATACCCACAGAGAGACAATGGTTACTTTTCATGGAAACTCCATGGTTCCAATTTGTACCAATTGGATATTAAATAACTCACAAAAATAACTCATAACAAAGAGCAGAATGATATAACCTATGTATCATAAATTGGATACTATGTTATGATGAAAGCTAAAAACAACTGAATATGTTTAATGTTTATGAAAGAAAGCTGTGTACTGAAATTCAACTAATTTGACTAAATTCAGTTAGAAAACAAGAAGAACAAAACACAGGTGGAGATGAGGGGATGGGAATAAAATTGTGCTCATTTCTAGGTGTCTGTCTCCAAATAAATAGATTTGACTGAAGTATCTCTTTTCAAGCAGTTGTGTATCTAAAAATAATCTTCCCTTTAAGAAGACTTCCATATATAGTTGTTCTGTAGGAAGCCCTGGGGGCAAAGAGAAGACCTTTACTTAAGTGAAAAAGAGCCTGAGAATTGCCTCTAGGCAAAAGCCATTATACACTTCTCTTCCATCCTTTAGACAAGCAAAAAGCAGAGCTTCCCACTGATACAAATCAGCTCACAACTTGGCTCTCATTAGCTCTAAGTTTATGGAAATCTTTAGAAGCTTGGTTCACCCCACCAAGCTCATTAGGTATTTAAAATTAGGCATTCTTTTCATAAGGAGCAACAGGAGTTCTTCCTGTAGCACAGGTATATATATAATGTTCCCCCAGGCTTTGTTAGGTTAACAAAGTGCAGTGAGAGTGCTCACTAGGCCTCCTTGGCTGTACTTGTTAGCTCAGATTTCATACTTAGCGCTAAAATAGAGCAGTGATTGGTATACCTAAATCCATTTAGAGTCTAGGGCCTGGATATCTGATCTTTTTTCATATACTTTTAATCCCAAATGCATCCATTTGTTTACTTCCTATTTCTGAGATTGTTGGTGGGGAGGGGGAGGCAAGGAACATTCAGTTACTAGTGTCAAGTGTTCTAAAATCACATAGAAAAATATTCCTGCAAGGGATAAAGGATTCAGGAATACGCCTCCAATGGAATTCTGCTTTATAACAAGGCCTACACTTTTCGACTTCCATGAGACTAGGAAGTGAAATTGTGCTCTCTTCGATGTAATTATAGTCATAAGGTGTCCAAAGTCTTTTTATTTACGTCAAATTAGGGCAGATATCCAATGCACTGAGCTTGCTGAAATGGTTTTGTTTAATGTGTTCCATACGACTTGTAAGATTCTGGGAAGCAATGGGGGCAACTGGGGAGTCAGGATGTGTTCCTGTGCAGTAAAAAGATGTCTTGAAGAAAAACCGTAGCTGGCAGACCCACAGCTTTGGATCAAGGGTCAGCCAGTGTCTGCAACCTTGATAACTCCTGTTGCTTTGCTCCCACTACTTCCCAAATTATCAAGACAATGTAGAAATAGATTTCTCCTTATTACAAAACAATGCTGTGGTACATAAAATGTCAGTCTGCTGTCCCATTACCTCATACATTACAGGTATAAATCTTGAAGAGGGCATAGAGTTCAACTTGCCTTTAGCATGGGAAAGAAGCAATTACTTAGCTGTTAAGAAAAATCCTAATATCATTACCAGATAACCCTAATAGCCACCTGATATCTAGCTATTATTTTTAATGCATTTAAAACACATTTTAAAATCTCAAATTCAAATCATATGGAAATAATAACATAAGTTATCATAAAGGTGTTTTGAGATAATGCTAAATGTCAATTTAGCATATTTTCCTATATTGGTTTTCTAGAGTAAATGAACAGGTCCTTTTATGAGGTAAATGTCCTTTGGTCAAATGAAAGGGACAATCATATTTAAAGGTCAGTTAATATAGTGAGGTAGATGTAGTCACTAATGTTCAAATTTCAAATCTCTAAAAAAGGGTGCCCACTATTTTGACTAACACTGTGCCCAACAGCTTGGCTGCTTATCTCCTTTGTTCTCACGCTGTCCTACCATGTTGATCTTCTAGTATTTCTTTTTTTAGCCTCGACCATTCTGTCTAGTGTGTCTCACAATCTAGTGACAATAATCTAATTGTCTTTTTGTTTTTGGTACAGTGACGCCCACCATCACATATATTTCAATGGCAACCCTTTCTGTAATTCCAAAGAATTGTATTGCAGAACTGAATTCTTTTTTTCAGCAAGGTAAGAATTCTCTTAGAATAAGGGAATTAAGTCTTCTTAAACAATAACAACAACAACAACAACAACAACAACTGAAAATCCGACAATTCAGACATATCCTTCCAGTCCTGGGACCATGTTTCTTTCCTTAAGACTACCTGGGTGAAGGCACTTAACAACCACTTAAACTGAACAAACCTTCCTGCTTACAAAACAAGATTACATTGTAGTAAAAAGCAACTGTCTTTTTCCCCCCACTCGACCCTCAATCCGTGCATACCAACACATACACACAGCATGCATAACTTGGACTAGTTGTTACCCTGAATTAGCCACAACTCTATGGAGTTACAGAATTGGCCTCTTTTTGGGAAAAAATATTTCAATAATTCTAGTGTTTGAACTGGAAATAAAAAAGTAGTATTTTATAACTATTTTACCATTAAAATCATGAAGACACAGTTACTAAGAATTTACTTAGGCCTCTCCACTGATGTAAACCATTCTATGAGATTAACAACAACCACCATGACAATCAAGTCATTAGTAAAGTGAAAAATTTGAGTAGAGTGGTCATTTACTCAAGAACTCGTAAATCCTAATTTTTCTGTGTTTAAATATCTGCGTTAATGGTACGTTATCTCAGCCTGAGTGTCCCAATTCACAGATGCTACCAGAACAAAAAGGAACCTGAAGGCCAGAGGTCACAATGTGTTTTTCATGTTCATCAAAGTCAACATAAATATTTAAAAATAACAAAATTCATCATATTTATTTATTTAACTGTGATATTCTCCTCCAGGACTATTCTTTCAAAATTGACACTCAAGTAGAGGAATATATTTCAAATTTGCAGTCTTTGAATAATCCAATTCAAGCTGTAGTATATTTTCTTAAATAAGCTTTAATAGGAGTTGATAAAAGGCTTTGTTTTACTGGTGGGTATAGTTTTATAAAGCTATGATCATTGATAGTTATTCATAGGTAAACTAAACAGTAAAAACATTTTTTTAAAGAAAGAAATAAGAATTTCACTACAAAAAACTGGCTTTGGGCTGATGAGGCAGATCAACCCTAGAGTGACCCCAATAGGACACATGTTTGTCTAACCTCCTCCTCTTAAGTGCAGACAGAACTTGGGACTTGTTTCTGGCCAATAATATATAGCAAAGGTGAAAAGATTTTTCAAATGTAGTTAAGGTCCCAAAGGAGTTGATCAAAAAGGAGATTATCCTGTGTGATCTTGACTTAATCAGGTGAGAGGCCTTAAGAGAGGGACTGAGTCTCCCTGACTTCAGAGACTCTCTCCTGCTTTGAAGAAGCAAGCCACCATGAGTTGTACAGCTGCAAAGAAATAAATTCTGCCAGCAGCTACATGAGCCTAGAAGAAGACCCCAGGCATCAGGTGACAATACAGCCCCAGCTGACATCTGGAGTGTAGACGGCTTAAGACTCTGAAGCAAAGAACACAACTAAATCACACCTGGATAGGTGACCTACAGACTCTGTAAGATAACACAGTGTGTTGTTTTGTGATAATTTTTTAAACAGCAAAAGAAAACTGACACAGCTGAGCAAGAGAATATTTTCACGTGGACCAAGTGCGGGAAAACAATTTGTATAAATGAGGCTGGGAATGGGAATGGATTTGGGAATTTTTATTCAGGAATTTAAGTGGATTGGGGGGGGGGGTTCATTTGGGAGCTCCTCCTCAAACTATTGACTGGTTAACCTTGCTTAAAACTGACGAAATAAGAGAAGACATTTCCCAAACTGATGCATAAGGAACACTATGATATTTTACAACCTCATCCACCTTACCTCTACCCTTATCAAATGACCACGAAGGAAGATCCTATGGTCAAATATCTTTGACAGGCATTATATAGATCCCACTTACCACCACCGCTTTCTCTACAAGCACCACCACTGGTACCCTACCCTTGAAGGTTCACAGTGCAAAAGTTTCTCAGCCCGTAGTAATGAAACAAAACAAAACAAAAAACAAAAAAATATCTCACCTTTTTCAAAAACTATGTGGCCATCAAACTGTATAACTGAGTTCAGTAGAACACACTTTAGAAAGCAGAGTGGCAGGGAGTTCCAGTGTGCGGAGACTGTGCTAACTGGGAAGTGGAATGACATGAGTAAGGATCACCGTCGTCCTCAAAAGTAATGTGCTTTGGCAAAAAGGGTGACTAGGGTGGAGAATGGCGCAAACAGATGCTGGCGGTAGGAAGAAGTTATTTCAGACGGCAGAGGCTTTCTTGACCTTGCCATTCATAACGCCTTCATAGGAGGGTATTTACATGTAACTATTTATCTTTTAATTTCACCTCAGCGTGAGACTGGATGAACTGCTAAATGTGACTTGGTAACAAAAAAGAAACCAAACTAGTGGGGATGATGATGATGATGATCTCGTTTCTTAATGTTTTATTTTGGCCCAGGACTGGCAAACCCATCCCTGAATAGAATAGTGAGACTTTTGACCTTCAGTGGCCTCACACCTCCTGTTTCTCCACTGTGGCCCCACAAGATGCCCTGTGCTGTTATATCGTCCTTAGGTGCCACATTCTCCTACTCTAGTCCATCTCTTCTGCGGTGGGTCTTTTCCTTCAGATTTCTCTCTTCAACCTCTTCCTGTCTAAACTCACCTATTTCTAAAGTCCTAGCTCTAAGCCAATCGTTTTCTTGTTTGAAAAGTACTCAGATGGGGCGCCTGGGTGGCTCAGTCGGTTGGGTGTCCAACTTCAGCTCAGGTCACGATCTCGCGGTCCGTGAGTTCGAGCCCCACGTCGGGCTCTGGGCTGATGGCTCAGAGCCTGGAGCCTGCTTCCGATTCTGTGTCTCCCTCTCTCTCTGCCCCTCCCCTGTTCATGCTCTCTCTCTGTCCCAAAAATAAATAAACGTTGAAAAGTACTCAGATATCTTTGTTAATAGGTATTAAAAAGTCCTCTTGGCTTTCTTAATTCCAGAAATGGCTGCCCAGCCACAAAACAATAAGCCAAAAGAATTACGGATTAGACTCAAATACAAAACCAAAGTATTTTTAATAGAAAAACTTAAATTTCACTATGAAAAGAAAAATGATCCCTCTTAGGCCAAGAATCTCTTCCTATTCCTATTTAATTTACCCTTTCTTGATACTTACAGGCCTTTTTCTCTGCCCATCAGAACCATTACACCAGCCGTACTCCATAATATATGCCTAACACACCAGAATTCCTCCGTATGTACCTAATCTCATAGTATTGCAGTTACCTACAAGCATCATACTCTTGTCATGTGCATTTGTGTCACTGCTGCAGCCTTGTCAGCAGAATGGTAGATGACTTCCCAATACTGGTAATTAGCGAAGAAAGGATGGAACTACTGAAGTCCTACAGAAGATACTTAGTTAAAGGATGGAACCCTGAAATTAGGCTGGCTCTCTACTTTGGATCTGTATAATATACAATGCTTTGCAGGCAAATTGCATCAAGTGTCATAACATCAGACACCACTTTAACTAATAGATACCTGTGTTGTGCAACATAAGTGATTTTCTCTGATTAACTAGAAAAAGAGGGATTAGCTAGATGAATGGGCATGCTTGTGGCTAGCTAATGAAGCTTGCAAAAAACTTGTGTACCAAGTTGAGGGTGTAAGGCCATTATCTGCACTTGTCAGCAGGGCTGGCACAGGGTGAAGTGAATGAGGCACTTGCCTCGGTGCAAAATTTAAGGGCACAGGGTGCCAATAATCAAGAATAAACCTATTCCAGCCCAGTATTTTTAAAAGTCTAATGTAAGAAGTCATGATAAAGTATCAAATGGTTAACAGAGGCAAAACTAGTAACAATGCTGTGCCAAGCTATATTGGAGCCTCAAGCCAAAGGAAAAATCAGCAATACTAATCTGTCTTTATTTAACATTTTGATATTTTGTTCATCATAAACTTTTCCATAATTTTTTTTATTATTTTTTCAAAATACTTCCTTTGGCACTTCTCTAAATTTTGCGCCTGAAGCTAGTGCCTCACTTGCCTCATCTTAGTCCTGGCCCTTCATTAGATCTATATGTTAATGTTCTGGCTAACTCCTTCAAAATATTTTCTCATTCTTGTTAGTCTCTCATAGTTTGGGGTCAAAAGTCTGTGACAGACATTTATAGTCAACTGGTTCTCAACAAGAATGCCAAAAATTTTCAATGGAGAAAGAATAAGTCTTTTCAACAAATAGTACCAGAAGTTAGATATCTTCCTTATACATAAGTGAAAATTAACTCAAAATGGATCACAGACCTAAAATAAGAGCCAAAGCTACAAAACTCTTAGATGAAAACATAGGAGTGAATTTTGCAACCTCGAGTTAACCAAAACCGTTTTAGATTTCACACCAAAAACAAGTGACAAAATAATAGACAAAACAGACTTTACCATAATTAGAAACTTTTGTGCTTCAAACGAAACTATCAACAAAGTAAAAAGACAACCTGAAAAATGGGAGAAAATATTTGCAAATCATATTTAATAAGGGACTAGGAACTAGAAAATACAAAGAACTTTTACAAATCAACAATAAAAATGTAAATAATCCAATTTAAAAATTGGCCACTGATCTGAATAGACACTTCTATAAAGAAGCTAAATGGTCAGTAAGCACATGAAAAGATGCTCCACCTCATTAGTCATTAGGAAAATATAAATCAAGCCACAATGAGATGCCACTTCACACTCAGTAGGATGCCATAATCAAAAAGACAGAAATTGTTGGCATGAATATAGAGAAACTGGATGAAAATGTCACAGCCATGTTGGAAAAAGTTTGGCAGTTAAACATAGGGGCACCTGGGTGACTCAGTCAGTTAAGCACCTGACTTAGTTTCTGCTCAGGTCATGATCCCATGGTTCGTGAGCTCAGTACCACATGAGGCTCTGCACTGGCAGTGCGGACCCTGCTTAGAATTCTTTCTCTCTACCCCCCCTCAAAATAAATAAATAAACTTAAAAAAAATGTTTACCATAGAGTTACCATAAGACCCAGCAACTCTGGAAGAAGAGAAATGAAAACAGGCATCCACAAAAACTTGCACACAAATATTCATAGCAGTATTACTCAAACAGCTAAAATGTGGAAATAAATAGTTTAAATAGTTTAAATTTCCTTATATCAACCTCACAGAATTCAGCATTCCTTAATACCAAACCACAATAGGCAGAAGCACAAAATGCTAGTATTGCCATAGCGGGGCGTGGGCTCTTAAAAAATACAAATTCCTCCCAACATTTTCTACCTTGTATTTCCTGAATGTATTCAAGGCATGGAAAGACTTACAAACAATATCATAAGAGGAAGCATTGAAGAAACGGGAAAACCTTTTAATGAAGAGCTATGGGGAATGGGAATATGGTCACTGCCTTTCAATTTTGAAGGGTACTGGAGAGGGAGTTGAGTTTTCTTTACAGCTGTAAAAAGGAAAACTGGTACCAAAGAGTAAATCTCATCGATGCCCGTTTTTTTTTTTTTTTTAATTTTTTTTTTTTTTCAACGTTTATTTATTTTTGGGACAGAGAGAGACAGAGCATGAACGGGGGAGGGGCAGAGAGAGAGGGAGACACAGAATCGGAAACAGGCTCCAGGCTCTGAGCCATCACATCAGCCCAGAGCCTGACGCGGGGCTCGAACTCCCGGACCGGACCGCGAGATCGTGACCTGGCTGAAGTCGGACGCTTAACCGACTGCGCCACCCAGGCACCCCGATGCCCGTTTTTTTGTTTCAACTTCTTATAAAGAACTCTCAGCAGTCAATAGATGGAACAGAACCTCCTTTTTTCCAGGCACTGGAAATGTTCACACTGGAACTGATAAATTGTGTTTCTTTAATAAGGTAGGACATTAAAATCTACTCCATCTGAGATTCCATAATTCATTGTATCACCCAGTGATGTCACTCATGTTAATTAATATTCCTTTGTAAATTGTAAAAACTAGTAACTACCTCCAACTCATTAACACCATAGTATTCATTAGTTTTTTTATTCATTTCAATACTCAAATAAAATAAACTGTTCTGAAGAGTTATGATATATTTTGTTTTGTTTCGTTTTTAGAGGATGGAGAGAAAAATTGGAGCATGTGGCAGTTTAGAGTAAGTTTAGAAGCCAAACTGAGAGCCTCTTGGGTCAATCAGAAACCAGTGTAAGGGCAACACACTCCTCAGAGGGCACCGAAGAGGGGCGGGAGGTCACCGTTCTCAAAAGTCACCTACCTTTCTCAGAGGATAGGGACAAGATCCAAAAAGAACTTTCCTCTCCCAAGAATTGTCCAGCATGCTGGCTGTATAACACAAGTCCCAATGTTATTTCCCCTAGGCAAGAAAGGATGGTTCAGAGAGGTCCCATCAGCTCTCTGCTGGAAACCATATATTTTTTTAAAAAAGATCTTTATCATTCACTTCTTTATTTGAGATACTAAGCAAGATAGAGTAATAAAAATAAATTAATTGATAATTAATAAATTATGTGGTATACGAGTACTGAATCATTGCTATTACCCTATCTTAATTCATTTAAAAAAAACTTATGTTTTGGGGCGCCTGGGTGGCGCAGTCGGTTAAGCGTCCGACTTCAGCCAGGTCACGCTCTCGCGGTCCGGGAGTTCGAGCCCCGCGTCAGGCTCTGGGCTGATGGCTCAGAGCCTGGAGCCTGTTTCCGATTCTGTGTCTCCCTCTCTCTCTCTGCCCCTCCCCCGTTCATGCTCTGTCTCTCTCTGTCCCAAAAATAAATAAACGTTGAAAAAAAAAAATTAAAAAAAAAAAAAAAAGAGATGAAACACAGATTAAAAAAAAAAAAAAAACAAAAAAACTTATGTTTTATTTTTATTTTTGAGAGAGAAAGGGGGGGGGGTGAGTGGGGGAGGGGCAAAGAGAAAGACATAGAATCCAAGCCAGGCTCCAGGCTCTGAGCTGTCAGCCCAGAGCCCTATGGCAGGCTCAAACCCACAAACGGCGACATCATGACCTGAGCTGAAGTCAGACACTTAAACAACTTAGCCACCCAGGCGCCCCTTAATTCATTTTTTAAAAATGCACTCAATAGGGGTACCTGGTGGTTCAGTTGGTTAAACATCTAACTCTGGATTTCAGCTCAGGTCATGATCACACGGTTCCTGAGTTTGAGCCCCATGTTGGGCTCTGCGCTAACCGGCAAAACCTGCTTGGGATTCTCTCTCCCCACCCCCCACCACCCCTCAGCCCCTCCCCTGCTTGTGCTCTCTCTCCCTCAAAATCAGTAAATCAAACCTATAGATAAAGAAGTTTTTAAAATTTTAAATTTATAAATAAAACCAACAGATAAAGAAGTTTTAGAGTAGGGAAGTCTTCCACCCATTTCCATCAGTTATGAAGAAAACAGCTGTGAGCAGCTCTGAGGTTGAATTGGAGGTATTGTTTAAGGAAAAAAGCACAGTCCGAATGTCAGGGATCTAACAGGGTTGCTGCTTTGCAGCACAACATAAGGAAAAACACAACTAAGAAACATCTATATTCATTATCCCTCTATAACCACCATGCCACATATTCCAAAATGGCTCCATAGAAATATGCCGAAGAAGACAGCTGAAACATTCATTGGTAAGTTATTGGCTTTGTATAATATACATTTAAAGGGAGCTACAAATGTAAAGGCAGATGTGTAATATATGGCTGGCACAGTTTTTATTTTCTTATACATCTTGCTACTGTCTGGGGGCAATGCTCTAGCGACTACTGAAATATAATAGCTGCTTTCTCTCTCAGTACACAATTTGACAGCATTTATTCTTTCCTTCAGTGAACATAATTACTTCACATATGGAACCTGTGATAGCCTACAGGCATCTGAGAGAAACCAGAATCATGCAATCTGTCCCCTTTGTGAGCTTAATTTACATTCACAAGTGTCATTTTATTAGGGCTGGCATCATGTAGGATAAAAATTACAGGTCAGCTATGGCATGTCACTGGGAGTGTGCTTAAGTCAATAATGTGGTATTATTACATTTGGGATAATTTTACAAGGGAGATCTCACAGGAGGAATCCGACCCTTATTTCTTAGTTTTCAGCTTTACTATTACCAACAAGGTAATTCATTTAGAAATGAATATCGTAACAGATAGTTTAGCCTGCTGTAAATATTGTGCTGAGTGTCATACACATCAATATAACTTTCCAGCATCATCTACAATCTTAATGGACATGGAAGATTTACCTCGCTAACTATTAAAAGTGGGCATGTTCAAGTCCGTGTAATCATAACGGCATCAGTCAGAAGCCTGTGCCCTTTATTTTGGGCTGGTTGAGAGGAGAAATTAAGAAAATTGTGCTACTGACCCTCTCCATCATAAGTTAAAACAACACTGTTGGTTTAATAAATGTTCCCTGGAAATGGGAAGTGTAGGGCAAGCTGTAGGCATTACAACTGGTGATTGTTTCCCTGTTTGAACAGCGAGATGGACTTGAGGTAATGCTTCCTATTTGGCACCTTTCTCTGCTGATAAGGTCAGAAATAAATTTTAACATGAGAAATTAGACATGGTCGGTAAAGTCTAAATCATGATTTCTTCATGATGCCATATTCTTTTATGAGATATATGGTCTAATAAGCCATAATTCAGAGATGTAAGGATGATGCAGGCTGAGAGAGATGACCCACGTCAGAACAAGCCTTCAAGACAGTTGCTGAAAATGCTCAGCTTCATCCTACTAGGGGTGATCACAGTATGAGGACAGTGGATCAAAGTAAAACCAAAGCTGAGTCTGTGGAAGGGCAAAGTTAGGGAATAGAGTTCAGATACTAAACAAAAAGCAGAATCATTAATATCATAGTGAGTGTCTAAATAAGCAGGTAAGAGTATTTGGGATTAGGTTCATTTACCAAAATACTCTTTTTTAAGACTGATTAAAAAAAAAAAAACTGACTGACTTAGGTGTCATTGAACTTTAAAACTACCTTATTTTCTTAAATACATTTAGTTAATTTTTTATCATATTAGTCCATAAATATGATCAGAAAATCCAATGGCAGGTAGCTAATTTTGAGAAACTATTATCCCATATCCCATATTTTCACATATTTATTATCCAGAAGCAAATCCTTTTAAAACCTTCAAGTTATAGCCATAACCTACATATTACTTAAATGTATGCCTAGGCTGACATTTTTTTCCCAGCTCTACTGAGGTATAATTGACAAATAAAAATTGTAAAATATTTAAAGTATATAATATAAAAATTTGATATGTGTATACATTGCAAAGGATTACTCTATCAGGTTAATTAACACATCCATCGCTTCACATATTTATCTTTTGTGTTGGACATTTACATGTCTTCCTTGGAAAAGTGTCTATTTAGGTCCTTTGACCATTTTTTAATTGGGTTGTTTGTTTTATGCTATTGAGTTGTAAGAGTTCCTTGATACTAACATTTGATTAGATATGTGGTTTGCAAATATTTCCCCCCATTCCATTGATTGCCCTTTCATTTTTTTTTCTTGATGGCTTCTTTTGTTTTGCAGAAGCTTTAGTTTGATGTAGTTCCACTTGTTCAATTTTGTTTTTCTTGCTTTTGCTTTTGGTGTCAAATACAAAAACATCACTGCCAAGACCAGTGTCAAAGAGCTTATCACCTATGTTTTCTTCTAGGACTTTTATGGTTTCAAGTCTTATATTCAAGTCTTTAATCCATTTTGAGTTGATTTTTTTGTGTGTGTATGGTGTAACACAGTGGTCCAGTTTTATTTTTTGGCATGTGGCTCTCTGGTTTTCCCAGCACCAGTTACTGATGAGACTATCCTTTCCCCATTGTATATTCTTGCCTCCTTTATTGTAAATTAATTGACTGTATATATGGGTTTATTTCTGAGCTATCTAGTCTGTTCCATTGATCTACGAGTCTGTTTTTACGATAATACCATACCGTTTTGAGTACTATATAGTTTGAAATCAGGAAGGGTGATGCCTCCAATTATGTTCTTTCTCAAGATTGCTTTAGCTCTTCAGGGTCTTTTGTGGTTCCCTACAAATTTTAGCATTCTTTGATCTATCTGTCTGGTTTTATGACAATACCATACTGTTTTGATTACTATAGCTTTGTAATATAGTTTTAAATCAGGACGTTATCTACGGGCTTCTCATATATGACCTTTAACATGTTCTCTTTCTGATAGTTTATTATTGGTGTATAGAGACACAACTGATTTTTGCAAATTGATTTTGTATCCTGAAACTTTACTGAATTTATTAGTTCAAAGAGTGTTCTGGTGGAGTCTTTAGGGTTTCCTATATATCATATTATCTCATTTGCAGTTACAGTCAGTTTTACTACTTCCTTTCTGATTTCTGATGCCATTTATTTCTTTTTCTTGAATAATTCCTCTGGCTTGGACTTCCAATACTATGTTGAATAAAAGTGGTGAGAAATAGCATTCTTGTTTTTCTTCCTGATCTGGGAAAGAAAGCTTCCAGTTTTTCTCTACTAAGTATGATGTTAGCTGTGGGCTTCTCATATATGGTCATTATAAGATCTACATATTGTTCCCTCTATGCCCACTTTGTTAAGGATTTTTGTCATGAATGGATGTTGACACTGTAATTTTTAAACCATGTTTTTATACAATTGAGAGAATAGCATGCATATTTTGGTTCTTTTCAATATTGCTTCTGAAAATGCTCTCGATATGACTATAAGAAACATAATATTGTCTATCCATCCTCTACTAGTGGAACATTTAGTCTATTTACACTTTTTTGCTATAAATAATGCTACTATTATTTTCTATAACTAGAGTCAATAAGAAATTTTCAAATGAGTGAGTATAACTTGAAAGTTTGGGTACTATAAGGAAGAAAATAATTTCACAAATGGGAGCATGAAAGTACAGCTACCACAACAGAAGAAACATACATGTCCTGTGCCATTGTTAGAGGATAACTTTATTCTACCCTATCCACTTGTTTGAGGGATGATATTTACTTGGATCCAATCAGGTAAATCTTTGGTTTGTGCCTCATTCCAATTTTTCTTTAGAGGTGAGAAAGATAGGCTTTATCAACAGATCATATTCCACAGGTTGACAGAACAGCCCTATTGCAATTATTTTTATGAGTAACAATTATAACCTGTCTCTAGTGTTGCACCTTATGAAGAAGGTAAAACAAGTATTATTGTCATCTGCATATTCCAGAAACGTAGAGAGCTTATGGTTACTTACCCCAGAGGTCATGCAACTATTAAGTGATAGATTACGCCAGTTACATAACTGGTCACATCATGCAAATTATACACCAATACACACGCACAAAAGCCAAGTGACATCCTTAACTGCATTTCTAAATCAAGAATTCAAGTTTATATAAATTCAGTTTACACAAAAGCCAACTGACATCCTAATTTATATCTTTAAATTAGGATTTCAAGCTTATTTAAATTTAGTTTATTGAAAGCAAAGTAACATGCTGAACTACATCTTCAAATCAAAATTTTATATTATTTTATTTTATTTATTTATTTTTTCAATATATGAAGTTTACTGTCAAATTGGTTTCCATACAACACCCAGTGCTCATCCCAAAAGGTGCCCTCCTCAATACCCATCACCCACCCTCCCCTCCCTCCCACCCCCCATCAACCCTCAGTTTGTTCTCAGTTTTTTTTTTTTTTTTTTTTAATTTTTTTTTTCAACTTTTTTATTTATTTTTGGGACAGAGAGAGACAGAGCATGAACGGGGGAGGGTCAGAGAGAGAGAGGGAGACACAGAATCGGAAACAGGCTCCAGGCTCCGAGCCATCAGCCCAGAGTCTGACGCGGGGCTCGAACTCACGGACCGCAAGATCGTGACCTGGCTGAAGTCGGACGCTTAACCGACTGCGCCACCCAGGCGCCCCTGTTCTCAGTTTTTAAGAGTCTCCTATGCTTTGGCTCTCTCCCACTCTAACCTCCTTTTTTTTTTTTTTTTTCCTTCCCCTCCCCCATGGGTTTCTGTTAAGTTTCTCAGGATCCACAGAAGAGTGAAAACATATGGTATCTGTCTTTCTCTGTTTGGCTTATTTCACTTAGCATCACACTCTCCAGTTCCATCCACGTTGCTACAAAGGGCCAGATTTCATTCTTTCTCATTGCCACGTAGTACTCCATTGTGTATATAAACCACAATTTCTTTATCCATTCATCAGTTGATGGACATTTAGGCTCTTTCCATAATTTGGCTATTGTTGAGAGTGCTGCTATAAACATTGGGGTACGAGTGCCCCTATGCATCAGTACTCCTGTATCCCTTGGGTAAATTCCTAACAGTGCTATTGCTGGGTCATAGGGTAGGTCTATCAAATCAAAATTTTAGATTTATATAGTTTTAAAGTTGATAATTCCACTCATATATCTGTAGATAGCACCTCTTAGAATTTTGCAGGGCTTCTATGCTTACCATGATAACCTTTCTTAAGTTTAGAAAGAAAACTTTGTTAAGGAAAATTATATATTGTATAAAGAGCATATAATATATATTTACTAAGAAAGTCTATAATATGTAAGATAAAATACAAAATATAATATATAAAATGACACATTTAAAAGTATGCATTATAAAATTGCTAGGCAAAATATATACATATATGTTTTTCTAAACCTCAAAAATGAGGATTATGAATATGTACTTTTGAAGGGGAAGTAGACACTTTCTGCATGCAGTTTCTTGTTTTTATTTTAAAAACAGATTTGGCTTATAGACTGGTTAAAATTGTTATTTAACCCTGGAAGCCTTCAGAGAGGCTGTCTCCAACCCTCTTACCCATTTGGGCAGATTTCAAAAAATGTTTTTTATTTTGAAATAATTATAGATTCACAAGGAGTTATAAAGATAGTACAGAGAGATCTCCTACAATGAGCTTCTCCAACAATTACCACTTACATCACTATGATATAGAGTCAGAATTTGGAAAATGACATTCATACAATGTGTGTATATAGCTCTATCCCATTTTATCATATATATAGATTCAGGTAACCATCACTACCCCTTACAGTCATATCTACTTCTCCCTTCACCATCCCTAATCTCTGGCTAATTTGTTCTCCACCTTTATAATTTTTTCATTTTAAGAACACTGTATCAATAATGGATTGTATTGTGACCTTTTGCATTGGCTCTTTTTTCACTGAGCATAATGGCCTTATGATGCACTTAAGTTGTATATCATTTTTATCATTGAATAGTATTTTATGGTATGAACGTGCCACAATTTGTTTAATCAATTTTGGGTGGATGTTTTTAACTAAGGGTCTGAACTGGACTCAGAAATGGAAGCATAAGGAAGAATCTTGTCTACCTACAAGGCATACTTCTGGTACTCAAGGGGTTTTGCTCATGAAAGAAGTAATTGAAAAGGAGATAAGGTAAAAGGTAAGCGTGATTAATGCAGTTTTCTGATTGAATTTTAAAATGCTATAGACTAGAGATTTCTGGAAGATGGCCTAGGTCCTGATAGTGGTTTGAATATCTTGTTCCTAGAAGCCAAATTTTACACAAGTACCAGTGTCCAAAGGACCATAATTAAACCAATCAAGCAGAAAGTCAAAGCAAGAACCAATTCATAGACCTACAACCAAATCTATTTTAAAAATCTTGTAGTTTATCACTAAATATATATGTTCTAAAAAAGTTATCAGAATACTTTATTTTTAATCTACGACTTTTCTTTCTAGAACAATACAATCTTGATCAAAAGTGTGAAAGAAAAAATAAATTACAATTGTCCCCCTGGCCCTCCCTGTTGTGCATATTTTCAGTAGTGTTTCCCTACAGTTTTGTATGAAATTTGGTTTGGCAACTAAAAAACCTAGTCACTGATTTCCTGATTAAATAATAGCTCACCCTCTGATTTTCATTCTGATTGCTAACAGGTTTATGAAGTTAATTACCTTTTTTTATTGCTATTTATAACTTAAAAGACCAGTATGAAAATCTCCAGTGGAACAATTAAGACTTGTTTTTTCATGAGAATTGTGGAATATATCTTTTTTTTTAAGATTATTTATTTATTGGGGGAGGGGAGGTGGTATGTGAGCAGGGGAGGGGCAGAGAGAGACGGATAGAGAAAATCCCAAGCAGGCTCTGCCCTGAAGGGCAGAGCCTGATGCAGGGCTTGAACTCATGAACTGCGAAATCATAACATGAGCCAAGACCAAGAGTCAGGTGCTCAACCGACTAAGCCACCCAGGAGCCTCTTGAGAATTGTGGAATATATCTTATTTTCAAATTGGAGTTTTCCTATTTTTATACGTTATTTTTAAAATAACTTACTTGACGTAAATGTCAAAATGTGTCTACATGATACTATATCAATGATGGGTAGAACTTTTTGTGTGTGATTCTAAGAATTCATATCTAATAAATAAAGCCTTGCTATCTAACATTTAAAGAGCTCCTCAAAATCAATAAAACTCAAGTTCCCCCCCCCCAAAACACACCTGCTTTACAAATAAGGAAATATAAATGGTTAATAAACATTTTAAATGTTCAATCTCAATAGTAATAAAGAAAGTAGTCAAAGTAACATTAAGATAATATACCACATTTTCAAAGACTTTTTCTTCTGTTTTTAGTTACAGTATCTAGTGTTGAAAAGTATGCAGGGAAATAATCACTCATGCTCAGCTGAAATGTAATTTGGCAATGTGTGTCCAAACTCTTAAAATTTAGTAAACCCTTTATCCTGCAATTTTATCCTAAGGAAATGATACTGGATATGTTAAATTTTTATGTATATAACATTATCACTACATTTTTAATATGAAAACTAAGGATAAATCTATGACCAAAGACTAGAAATTGGTTAAATATAGTATATTTGTATATTAAAATTCTATGCAATAATTAAAAATGTATGTTCTAAAAAACATAATTGATGTGAATATATATGTATGTATTTCTAAGTAAAAGTAATTTATATAGCAGTTTTAGTTTAAGATGCCTGTGTGTATGTGCATGTGTCTCCACGTTTGTTCATGTTAACTATTATTTCATACTGACTATTCACAGAGCATGAGAAAAAAAAACACTGGGGAGATACTATGTCAAAATGATAGTAGCTATGGTATTTCAGGTATTTTTCTAACATATTATACCTATTTTTTAATTTATATAATCATTATGCGTTACTATCATAATCAGTATTAGAAAAAACAATAAAAGTTCTTTTAAGAAGAAGCTAGAGAAAGGTACATCATTTTTCTTAGTGAATTTGACAAGAATGATAAGTCTAAGATGAGAATGCAGAGACTCCTTTCACATACTATGAATCGTTATAAAGAGAGCAATTTAATTTAAAAAAAAATAATACTCTTGATTCAATAATGGTGATTAGAAACAGAATGACTTACTATATTCATTACCTTAAGCACAAATGTGAAGACTTGGAGAATAAAAGAACTCAGTGGTTCTCAGACTTTGATCCCATTGGGAATGAAAGTCTCTCTCTCCCCTTCATGTTCCAAGTTCTAACATGTAATTCATCCAGCAGATTCCTCTACAACCACTTAGGTCTTTGATAATTGCTAAGCTGACCAACTGTTAAATGCCTTGGTAAAACTACATTGCTTCTACGTATGGGAATTCCAAATCTTAACTTGCATTCTCTTGTGATTCTAGAATGCATTAGTCGATGTACGTATTTGACAAAGGGTCTAGTAAAATTGTGGAGTAAGTAGGCAGCACAGAAGGGGACTCTTCCTATTTAGGGTCTATGAAGCAGGTATTTAACAATGTCGGCTCAAATATCCTACACATTCAAGAAAACAATTTTTAATAAACCTGCAGGCCTATACACACTCTACATCCAATCATATCAGACTATTCCTGGTTCCCAAGCAACTCCATGCACTTTGACCAACCCATACCTTTGTTCATGCTTTTTCCTCAGTCTGGTATGTCCTTGCCCTTTGCATCTTTCTGTTAAAATCCAATTCATCCTAAGGAACAATTCTATTATTCCATTACTGCTTCTTCCCTTTTCCATATTACTTTGTTTCAGGGTGAATTCAAGCTCTCTCTTTTCCTTTCCCTGAAGAATAAGTCTTTTCTTTTTCATTTTTCATTCACCTAACATGTAACTAAGGGCTGTTACTCAGTAGACACTCAGAAAACATTTGGTGAACTAATATGGCCTAGTAATCTAAACTTACAGATGCTTTTGGGTTTAATGATCCTCTCAGATATTGAAAAGTCATTTGGAATGATAAGATTAATCAGAATTCTAAAACATCTTAAAAGACTTGTAATACTGCAGCTAGGGTATTATTTATGAGTTTGTATTCTACCACACACACAGAACATACTTTTTTTGAATAACACATAATAATGAATTTAATGACCTCTAAGTAATTTTTTTGTCCCCATGAAAAATTATCTCTGGAGCATTTGAAAGCAAATTTTTGCTATTCTTTCTTCTTTTAATCATATTTATGTTAATAATTTGCTTAGCAAATGTTTGGCACATTAGAATAATCATAAATTCCAAAAAAGTGAGATTGATTTATTCAACATATATTTGCTAATCACCTGCTATGTGTGAGATACAAAGTGTTAATAGCAGTTAGCTCCCTCCCAAACACATACACCCTTGCCCTCATGGAGCTTACTTCCTAGTAAGGAGAATCAGACAATAAGAAAAACATGTAAAATACAACCATGTATATATTCCTGTAATAAATACTATGAAGAAGTACTGATAAATATATGAAGAAAAGTAAAACAATGAAAGGCTGTCAGAATTTGATGGGAAAATAAATCCAAATGACTTAGACTTAACCATATATCTCCTTTTACAATTCTTTGTTTATTCGGTTTCCTGTTCTTTGTATCACTCCAGAATCTCTACATTTGTTAAGTTATGATACAAAGCATGATGGAGACTAACTTGATCTGAAAGCACAGGATTTTAATGGATTATGCAACTTTAATGCAATGTGGCCAAGACCATTTGAACAGCTTGGAGAAATAATGAGAACATCTCACATGCTTGTAAA
Organism: Puma concolor; assembly: GCF_028749965.1. NCBI lineage: Eukaryota > Metazoa > Chordata > Mammalia > Carnivora > Felidae > Puma > Puma concolor. The sequence goes on from NC_141674.1 coordinate 82,152,762, forward strand.
CAGGTAAATTCACGTAGCATATTGGAGTCAATAAATTAAAAGACAATAATTATTTTTATTTTTGTAATATTTATTTATTTTTGAGATTTGAGAAAGAGAGGGAGAGAGAGAGTGAGCGCAAGCCAGGAAGGGGCAAAGAGAGAGGGAGACAGAATCCGAAGTGGGCTCCAGGCTCTAAGCTGTCCCAACATGGAGCTCAAGCCCACGAACCATGAGATCATGACCTGAACTGAAGTTGGACGCTTAACTGACTGAGTCACCAAGTGTCCTAATAATAATTGTTTTTTATTAGTTTTCTTTTTGACAGGAAACATCAAACATTTTAAGAATAGATATTTGAGTCCAGTAATATAGGAACTATATTACAACACTATTGGGATTAAATATCACTGAAATAACTTTAGGTTTGCATGGACAATTTTCCCACCATGACCATCCCCAGGATTGCTTCTTTCCCTTTAAACTCTGAACCTATCCTGTCAATGACTGACACTACCTACTAGGTATGCAGAAGCATCCCGACTTTTGGTGTGAACCTGTCACTTAAAGGGATCTTGGGTAAATTATGGATTCCTGAGAAAGATGATCCAGGCCTTTGATTAGGCATTTCTGAGAGGAGAGAGGAAAAAGGGAGAGAGAAAGCAGGAAAAAAGAGAGGGGGCAATGGAGAAGGGTGGGGGGGAGAGAAGAACAGAAAAAAGAGGGAGGGATAAGGAAGGAAATGAAATATCGGAAGAAAGAGAAGGAAGGATAATAATAGAATTGTGGCAAAATTTAAAAGAAATAACATGCCAGGATGTAATATTGTCAAGTGCTGCCTAAATAACTTTTGACTTTCTGTCTGTTTCCAAGAAAATTCTAATTTTCTTATTTACAAAGTTTCTGCTCATTGACAATGCCCTGGCTTTAGGTCTATCTTTGACTTCTGTAAGCCATGTTTTTGTTTGGCATTACCTATCACAGAAATTTTATCTAGATATTTGTTTATTTCCAGAATTACTTTTTTTTTAAACTTACTCTAGCATCTGTTGCCTAATATTGGTTTTAGTTCTCTCTTACCCTTTCTTTATATTAAATAGGTATATAACATCCACTGAAAATTTTCAGTGCTAAAGGTCTTGATATTTTAAAGCTTTTACAGCTCTGTCCTGAATTAGTTTCAAAACATTTACACAATAGTTTCTCCACACTACTCAACACAGCCACAGTATTCACATTTCACTGATGTAGGGATGATTGTATGTGTGGTACAACCCTTGTTTCTCAGTTGGTCTTGAGATCCAGTGGGCTGACTGTAATAAGTAGGTCATTTTGACATTAGTAACCTTTATTTGGCTTGTCTGATCCAGTTCCCACCTGCTATTAGAGAGTCCTAAAGCATTGTAAATATCTTCCTCGCCACTTAAGAACTTCTGGAACTCCCCAAGGGCTTCTAGCATGTGCTTGGAAATAAGATCCGTCAAGCACTGTGTGGATACTGACAGGTACTGCCGCCATTCCCCGAGTCCCACTTGCATGAATGCTGTACCAGCCAGTTCTACTATCCAAGTATGCACACCAGGGTGGCCTATGCCAGACTCTCCAGCTTCATCCTCTAGTACCATCACCACCTCTTTTGATGGGGCTGCTCAAGTACTGGAATGTTTATGAAGCTGAAGCGCCAATGAATTCTGTGGCAAAATAGAGAAAAATGCTTGCTTCCTTCCTTCCTTCCTCCCCACTCCATCTCTCCCTACCTCCCTTTTTTCTGTCTTTCCTTCCTTTCTTTCATGCAATACCTTGTTGTAACGGGCACCCAAGCTGTGTGGCTTACACCTTCATTAATGACAGTTTCCAGTGAACACAGATCTCTCAGTTTCTATGCACACCCCTCCTTCACATTAGATTGCAGGTATGAAACTACAGGAATGACAGAGGCTCTGCTGTGGTTAGAATCCCTCCAGCAACCGATACAATGGTAACTGGGCAAATCAAGGATGCCCCACTCCCTCTCCTAACTTCTACCAGTCTCTGCAGCCCCTTAAATCAATAGACTCCTGCATTGTCTAACTTAGGTCAGGAGACATGCCCACAAGGGTCTTGCTGTCAGCAGCAGAAACTGTTTAGGCATAAACTAGGAGCACCACCCCACAAGATAATCCAGGATTTTATCTTCCCATTTCCTGTCTTGACCACTTTACTCTTCTAGGTTTTGACCGCTTAACAATTTTACATTTTCTACTTCTTGCTGATCATATAGATGATAATTCTCCCATGCAGTAATTTCACTACTTATTTGACTCCAAGAGAGATTATGTTGAGAAAGAGAAAAAGATTACTTGAGAAATATCTTGCGGGTCTCAATAACCCATGCTACTCATGTCTTCCATTTTAAAAGCTAATGGATAATTAACTCACTTGGCAATTAAATTTGAATTATACTACTTGTTTGCTATTTAACAATACTTCATTTTGACTAGTTAATATGTTTCCAAAATGGAGCTGCATCCTATTACACGCAATCAGCTTTATTATTTTCATACTTAGAATTAAATCATGACAAAGCAGACTTCAGCTAAAAATGTGTTCATTTGCCAATCCTTTCCTCTGATAAATTCCCACAGTTGAGCAGGGTGCCTGGAACGTGTGCTAAACATGTTGGATGACTGCATGAATGAATGAATGCATCAATCAATCATTCAATCAAGTTCTCCTGGGATACACTATGATCTTGTTAATTCAGTCTTCACCCATCCCCATGATTTATTCGGATCTCTGTTCACCTAACTAAATTCTTACCAAAGGACTTCCCTAGCATCTACTCTTATTTACATGTCATATGTAGGGATTGGCCTCCATTCCTGGGTGTTTCATTTTGTATGTTAGGAGTTGTTTTCAAGGAAGAGTTAGTTCACTGATTTCCTTCAGTGCTGTCCTACCATACCTTCTCCTTTGCTCCCATTTGCTCTCCCTCCCTTTATTGTCACTGGCCTGGCCCTCCACTTACATGACTTTACATGTCCAGTTAGACTCTGGGCCTTAACCCCTAACTCTCTTCTTTTGGATTCCTAGTACAAATTCTCTCCTTTTGATGGGATATTTCCTCAGACATATCTCCACAAATCAGGTAAGTCTGAGACTTCCTCTCCCTATCAGTTGCCTCCACCAGACCTGTCTAGTCCCAGGGGCAGACAGATGGATGTTACAGAGTACTGTTTTTCAACAAGAGATCTATGAATCTCCTGATTCAGAATTACCTGCAATGGTTTAAAAATGAAGTTTTTCACCCTTCTGTTTCCAAGAAACATGTAACTGGCAAGATTGAAGATAATTTTCAAATGCATAAGAACATACCCTCATTTTTTCTTTCTTTAAACTGTTCTTTATCCTGATTGATGTAAATGTAATAATACCCCCGAACCATGTTAGATCCAGTACCTCTAGGGTTAATTTCAATTTAATAATTTCAATTTGTGTGTCAGAAAGCACTGAAGCTGATATAACTGGCTTAATTTGTAAAGCCCATTCCCACATTTGTGAATTCCTCTGAACAAAATGTGAGAATTCTCTGTATGTGTATCCTCGGGCACAGTTATGTATATTAACCATTCTTAAGCTGTCAAAGTGTTTTGTGGGTCAGAATTTTGTTAGGTTTATAAAAAATTCTCCCCTAGATAACTTGAGGCAGCTTTTTTGATAACATATTTTGAGATTCACAGATTTAAGTTCTGATGTCACTGTATGTCTTGAACTAAGTTTTCCTGGATTTCCCTAAGAGTGGCATTTTCCAGCCCCAAACCCCATAGCATTCTGTTTATCTCTAAGGCTACTTATCATGTTGTATCTTGAATTACATTTGTTTTCATTTATTTTATCTTGATGGCATTTCAGGGCAAACCACTACCACCTGTCAGCAAAATGTGAGGGTAATGAAGCTGAAAATCAGGGGAGGGTCAGGAACTGGATAGTGAAGAATTATTATCAAAATGCAAAACTCATTCATGTTCCTTTCATGGAAGCAGAGTTGAAGATGTGGCTAATGGAACAAGACACATTAAATCTATATAGGGCATGTGCGAGGATCAAAGTCCATGGGGAAACATGAGGTCGCAGTAGGAGGAAGCTAATAAAAAGGCACATGTGGAAAGTAATGGTAGTGTTCACTTGTTCTATTCAGATTTATTGTCATAGATGGACTCTCATTACCATTTTGAGTTTTCTTTCTAAGGTTCAGGGCTTCTCATACTTTACTTCATCCAAATGAAGTAGCCTGCTTCATATAACAAGTCGAGAATCCTATTTCCTGTACTCCTATAACTCCATTGGTTATTCCTTTTTTTTTTTTAATCTCCACAGCATTTAACACTCACACATATAAAGTGATAAATCTGAATGGATGAATTATACATACATTTTTCACTTCTAAGGGTTAACTAAAATTTTTGAACACGCACTGGTATTTGGTTGTGCATGCTAGTATAATTTTCTGTGGTTGAGGTAGCAAGTTCTCCAATTATACTTTCTATTGCCTCATTAGTCTTTACCTATTAGCAAGTAAGTTGTCCTTAATGGGGTATTTCGGATCATTTTAGTGATGGTCATTTATAATAAAAAGAAGAGACTACAGTAAACCTTGCACTGAGCTTTAATGTATTATTTAATTCTTACTCCATCTGCAAGTGTTTATTTTCTTTTATTAACTGTATCAGAAGAAGCTAATTTGTATAGCGTTTACATGTTATTTTCCCCAGTGAGGTGTCTGCTGTCATGCTTCTATGGCTCTATTATACCAGAAAATGATACAGCACTGCTTTCAATTGCTTTAATATAAAAATCAATAAAAAGAATTATATGGGGGGGGGAAGAATTCCCCTTACAACTGAGAATATGTAATAAACAGAAATGAGGATAAATCTTGTAGTTGGTCAAACTTTTTTCTTCTTCTTTTACCTTTCTTCTTAAAAAATAGAAAGTCCCCTCCTGTATGTCTCAGAGGCACAGCTGTGTCACTGGCGTGCCACCGCTGAGTCATCTGTGGCAGTCACTGTGTGCTAGTTAATTCTGCACAGTGCAGGGTAGGAAAAGGACCCATCAGAGAGTCTACCGCATAATTAAGAAACACTCTTCTCATCCCACTGCTCTCCATTATCTCTTCTTTTCACCTTGCCCTGTGTTTTTCTTCTTTATGAAATGGTAGTAGTTTTTCAGTCTCGGTGAGAAAATAACAATTTAGCTAGCCCCAAATGACTTGTGCACCAAGTTCCAGGTATGTGGCCGAAGTGAGAGATCTTGCCTAGTCATTTTCAGGCCAAATTTGAGGCAGATAAAAGGAAAGATAGAAAAATGTCTCAGGTCAAAAACTGTTAGCCAAATTCATTAAAGAAAACTGGATGCTGTTTGACTAATTAGAGGCTTTTTATTCCAAGATTTTTCCCACCCTCACGGTCTTCAGAAATTTTTGTCTTCATAAACCAAGCATTTTGCTTAAGTAATCTGTACATCCAAAATGGGGCTCAAACTCACGATCTTGAGATCAACAGTCACATGCTCTACTAACTGAGCCATCCAGGCAACCCTAAACTAAACATTTTTGATAAAGCCTTTCAGGTAAAGCTTTTTTTTTGTGGGGTGGGGGGGTGGATAGTAATATCCACACCAGTCATGACCTGAAGTGAAGTGATACCTCACTAAAATTCCACTTTGTTTCAAGGTCTCTGAGCTGGCAGTCAGATTATGAACATATGACAAATAGTTACTTCCGTGTGTGTGTATGTGTGTGTGTGTGTGTGTATGTGTGTGTGTCTGTGTGTCTGTGTGTGTCTGTGTGTCTAGCAAAGTTATAGGTACACAGTATGGTATGTCTGAAAATTTGTTTCAAGGATATGGCTTCACACTGTAGAGATATTTTATAATGGAATCCCCAAGCATTCACACACCACCAAGATGTTTTTCTGTCTGTCTTCTCATTTCAGTATTTAAAATGAATCTTACAATATAATCCCCAAAGTATTATGTTATATACTTATTTTATGTATATGTGGATGTGTAATCACAAAAATTTTTAAGATTGATATGACTGGACTAATAAAACAAGGATTATTAATTAAAATCACACATATGAACAAACATTATAAACTATAATTACATTAAATATAAAGTTTTTAATAATTTTTTTTAAGTTTGCAATGGGACATACACTTGACTTTGTCTCCCCTAACTTCTGTTTACCAAACTGGACTCATTTTTGTTCTTCATAGACTATCATGGAGTCATTTTAAAAAGCATATTTGAGAAAAAGCAGCAAAAGGCTTTGTCATACTCTAAATCAGGAGAAAAGTCATGTTTATATAAAAAAAAATCAGGATGGCTTACAAAAAATAAAGGTGGGGGAGGCAGAGGATGCTAAGGTCACTTGGAAGCCATTCATGTGGGTGGTGGCCATTTACGTTTCAATAAAACATGACTACTTACCATAGCAACCACAGGAGTGGATGGTACCTGTGCTGCCTCTGAGATGCAATACTTTAATAAAGAAATATTTGCAGCGAAGAATGGACAGACATATAGCACATTTTTATAATCTCATAATAGAAAACAATACCTTCTGAAAAAGCATTTATATTTTCCCAATTTTTAATACCGAGCTACTGTTTGATAATCAATACTATGCTATAAGCCATCTGTCTTGCTTTGTGACTAGCTTGCCTTTGAAAGTGATGATTTTTGTTTGTGTGCTTGTTTCAACAGGATGAATGTTGCATTTCAGGAGGCACCAAGAGGTCATGGGAAGGTAGCCTTTCTTTTCCTAGAGAATGGGGTACAAAACGACTGAAGTTCCTGCTAGGGGATACACTGGTTCTTGTGATTCTCTAAGGTCTTTCCGGGGATATGGCTCACATATTATCTCCTAATTTCCTTCTAGTTTCACACAAGGAGGAGGCTCCAGAGGGGTTTTAACGAACATAGGAGTTAGGCTGCAGTGGTCTGCAGAGGAGACTGCTTTTGGCTACAAATTAGATCCCCGTGCTTTTTTCAAACCTCATTTATATACTTTGATTGCACGTTTACAGTTTACAACACCCTAAACTTTGTCCCTGAAAGAGTCCTGAATTATCTTGTTATCAGTTGTTTCATATTTTTACAATGTTTATTTTGCATGTGTAGGATTATTCATGTATAATTACTATAAGCATGCATATTCCATATGTTATAAAAGTTAAATTTTTACTTAGAAATCATAGCCAAGGAACACTTTTTTTTTCCAATGAAAGTAATTTAAATTGAAGTAATACCCTCTAATACCACCATCTGTACAAGTATGCTACTTTTAGAGTAATTAAATATGCATATCTGATCCACGTACAGATGAACGAAATTTTATTGAGGCAGTATGCTATATAAATCCCCTATGTATTAAAGATGAGGAACCAATGGCATTTTATATTCATGAATATACAAATAAACACAAAGAGAGATATCTGATAAGTTTTATCTTTTCTAGAAAAATATTTTACCAACTTTTTCTAGTTAATATCTTTACTAAATAGTATGATCAACATTTTATTGGTCTAATATTCTGCATTGATTTCAAGCTTCACCAGCTATTTTCATGTTGTATGTATGTCTGGATTTATGATAGGTGCCCAACCACTTATCGTTTGCAGGTTCCCAGAGAGCTGAGCAATGCAGTGAAACTGAAATCATTATGTCGTCTGAATTCATTACAGTTGGACTTGCCCCTCCATGAAACAGCACTGCACAGCCAATAGGAATTCATGGCCCCAGACCTTTATTACATCATCATGGTTTATAGTCCGTAACAAATACAAATACAGAAAGGAACCACAACAATATGACCTGCCAGCCTACCTTCTGGGGCTCTGCCTGATGAACTTGCATTTTTACTGCATGGGGCAGAAGCAAAGGGAACACACTCTGTTGTTACCCCCTTGTAAGACCAGACCATGGGTTCCTAGTCTCATCTTTGACCACATCTTCACCACCATCTATCATCACAACCAATCTCAATTGGGAAATGCAGTCATATAGGTAAGATCTCCCAGCAACAAGGTTTGGTGAGGTTTTGCTGATGCCAGTTTAAAAGTGGCTTCCCAATGCAGCGAAACACCCCAGTTACTTTTTATAAAGCATTACTACCTCCCTTACTGGAACTGACACGTGAACTGGGCCATAGAAATGGTCTGTATAAATTGACAGCTACTGAAGGAAGACTCTGTTGAGGACATTTTCATCCCAAATATTTAGGAATGGAATGTCTTTTTCTCACACTGTTCTTAATCGTTGGGAATTTGGTAATCAATGTTAATTTCCTTCATATCAAAAATTCACATTGAAGTCAAATTACACGTTAACTGGAAAGTGTTGGAACTTTTTCTTCTCTTTAGCATCCTCTCAGTTTTTGTAACCATACTCAAAGTGGGTAAAACTTGCAAGCGGTATGGAATGTTTCTTTTTATAATTCATACTTAGCTGTCCTTTAACAAACAAACTAAGAAACTAAATGAATAGTTTTTCAACAAAGGGAATTCCAAATTGCTTCTAGAACAGAAGCACAGTGCATGCTCTGCATATCTTATCATGTAGTTTTTTGGTTTTTGTTTTTTGTTTTTTTTGCTTAGGACAATTTTCCTTTTTCTTGTTTATAATAACTTAAAAGGACATAAAATGCAATACCTTAAGCATCAGATTAAAGTTCCATATAATATTGGGGCGCCTGGGTGGCGCAGTCGGTTAAGCGTCCGACTTCAGCCAGGTCACGATCTCGCGGTCCGTGGGTTCGAGCCCCGCGTCGGGCTCTGGGCTGATGGCTCAGAGCCTGGAGCCTGTTTCCGATTCTGTGTCTCCCTCTCTCTCTGCCCCTCCCCCGTTCATGCTCTGTCTCTCTCTCTGTCCCAAAAATAAATAAACGTTGAAAAAAAAAAATTTAAAAAAAAATAAAGTTCCATATAATATCATTGAAAACGCATTAAAAGGGGCGCCTGGGTGGCGCAGTCGGTTAAGCGTCCAACTTCAGCCAGGTCACGATCTCGCGGTCCATGAGTTCGAGCCCCGCGTCGGGCTCTGGGCTGATGGCTCAGAGCCTGGAGCCTGTTTCCGATTCTGTGTCTCCCTCTCTCTCTGCCCCTCCCCCGTTCATGCTCTGTCTCTCTCTCTGTCCCAAAAATAAATAAACGTTGAAAAAAAAAATTTAAAAAAAAATAAAGTTCCATATAATATCATTGAAAACGCATTAAAAGGGGCGCCTGGGTGGCGCAGTCGGTTAAGCGTCCGACTTCAGCCAGGTCACGATCTCGCGGTCCATGAGTTCGAGCCCCGCGTCGGGCTCTGGGCTGATGGCTCGAGTCTGGAGCCTGTTTCCGGTTCTGTGTCTCCCTCTCTCTCTGCCCCTCCCCCGTTCATGCTCTGTCTCTCTCTGTCCCAAAAATAAATAAAAAACGTTGAAAAAAATTAAAAAAAAAAAAAAGAAAACGCATTAAAAATTATGGTATTAGAAATATGGAATTGTCCTCCAAATATTTTCTCTTTGCCAATGAATTGAAATTGCTATCCAAAATTGACTACATATTCCAATGTCAAATGGTAATAACAAAACAAAGTCCAATATACCTTAGAAAATTTTAATCATGGAATCTTACAAAAATGTATACCCTAGGGTTTGTCTATTTTCATCTACTCTGGATAACTTTTTTGTTTGTTTGTTTGTTTCCCTCTCAAGTTGCATTTAAGGTTCAAGGAATTGTTTGCAGGGAAAGGTCTCGTTTTTATTGGAGACTACTGACGAAGTTCCAGATTCACCCGATCTGAAGTCTGTCATATCTGATACCCAACAATCATTTCAGAGATTCCATAAAATCTAAAAGACTCAATAAGAAAGGATAACTGGATAGCCTGCACACCATCATGTCTTACTTGGAAAAAGGTTAGATGGGACAGAAAGAGTTAACACTGGATTTCCATATCTTCTTCATCTTCTTCAATTGATGAAGTTTTGGGGTGATGGTGGGTGGTCTGGAGCCAACGGCCAAGAAAGAACTCTTGAAGATGTCTTTGGTGCAAAAAAGTGATTTTATTAAAGCACGTGGGACAGGACCCATGGGCAGGAAGAGCTGCACTGGGGTCGTGAAGGGTAACTCATTATATACTCTCAGGTTAGGAGGGGGTCAGGGATAGAATAAGTCTCGAAGGAATTTTGGAAGCAAGATTCCAGAATCTTGAGGGGCTAGCTGTTGCTAGCAAAACAACATTTATTACTGTTCAGTAAAACCTCAGTCATAAGACCCTCCCAATGTATATCAGGGGGCCATAAACTTGGAGTATGATTGCCAGCATATATCTTGGGGGGGGGGTGAGATAAAAAAAGTTTCCAAAGGAGTTTTTATATATTAAAGTAGACTTACAGGTTCCTGAGGGGTCAGGATAATGTTAAGCTAAGATTCTCTTTTGCCCCTAGCAAAGTGTCATCATCTAGGCAGCTGAGCTCCTAGAGGGAGGTCACTGTGCTCATGTCAAGGACTTGTCAATGGGCTGCAGGTGGTAAGGGAATTTAGTTTTTCATTTGCCTAGTTTCCCACATTACCATGGGGAGGACTTAAACCATTTTCCTTTGTTTTTGGGTAGCCAGGAATGTCCGAGATATATTATACATATTCCACCTGGGGGGGGGGGGGCGCGGGCATATCACCCTGTATTTTGCTCTCAGCTTGCCCCATCCACACTCCCTCATCACAATGATTATGTATTACCTTTCTTCAGTAAAATAATTCATAGCTTTAAAAATAGTTGATCTTGGCTTTAGGCTGACTCTGTGTTCCAATTTTAGAACTCTAAGGTACACCATAATACAAACAACTAAGTCTTCCTAATCCTCCTACAAGTATAGTATAATCACAGTGACCATCATTTTATTATATAATGAGAGGAGTCTCACGCAGAGTTGGTTTTTTGATCCATCTAGTGTCCTGAGACTGGGAGGATTCATATGGACTGGTAAAAGTATGGGAATGAAGTACCCTTCAGAAGAAATTAAAAGCCGAACTATCACAGGAGGGTCAGGCTTGTTAAAATAAGCAGGAGATAAGCAGCTCTCTCAAAAATGTTTGCTTTCTCAAGACATTTCAACCAAATATGAAAGCAGCTCATACTACCTTTAGTCCAAATGTAGAGGACCAAGTGAACGAACATATCTCTAGTTTGCACATTTTCTGCCATCAAATTTCTAAATACCTCTCAGTGAAAATCTGAGTAGTAAAAACTTTACCTGAAAACTTTGCCCCTTCAAAAAGTACATACTTTCTTATCATGGATTTCAAATACATGGTTTTTGAATGCCCTTTGAAGTAATCTTCAAATTCTTTATGCTACTCTAAATTAAGGATTCTCCATCACAATACACTTTTATATATTCACATAAATAAACCTATACTGCTTCTGAGCACTCCTCTTACTGTCACCATCATCCAAAATCACAGACCAAGCCAAAAACTCATTAGTAATCCACATTATAAAACTAAAAATATATTATGGGGGTCAAAAGAAATCTGTAATTTAATTTGGAAAATTATTTCAGATGTCTGACCTGCTTGCTTCTCCATGTATTTTCTGTTAGTTTTTGTTTGTTTTGTCTGTTTTTATTACTATTTTTGTGTGTGGAGTTGTTTCAATTGTTATTATCATTATCATTATTATTATGCTTTTACTGAGATCATGCTGGACCATGGCTTTTGTACTAAAGGGATCTGAGAGATGAAGTCAAATGAATATGAGCTCTCAAAATGAAATTGACTTATGCTATCAAGTCCAGAAAACATCCAAAAGCATTCATTCCCATCTTCCAACACAAATAAGGTTTCACCTATTCATGTGTGAACACAATCTAACTTAGATATTTCCTATTTCCTTCTTTTCCAGGAAATGTGCAGCTACTTGAAATTTTTTAGGTACACTTTAGTTTCCCACCTTAGAGAAAGATAGTGTGGCATGAGAGATATCACAACTACGCATGATTGAAAGCTTTCTCTTGTCTCAACGTAGGTATATTTATACTTGCTCATGACCTTTGAAAACAAAACTATGTACACTCTTTAAAATTATTTCAGAGCCTAAATAAAGTAGATCTAAAAAAGAATACTTTTTAAATGGTTAGGAAAATAACAGAATGATCTTATGTTTACAATTCTCCCTCAGCTCTTTTCAGATAGAATTTTAAAACAGATTTTTGTCTACGAAAGATAGTATTCATTTATATTGTACTAGCATGAGGTGATGCCACAAGGTATTGTCATCTATTTAAAATAGTTTTTAGTCTCTTGGGATGTTTATTTGAAATAGTTAAACTAAACTACGGTTTCTACTGGGGAAAAACTGAAACTCCAGAATTTTTTTTGTTCAACATTCTACAAGGCAAAAGAAAACTTAAACATTTGGAGGGATAGACAGGGAGCATCTCCGCAGACACTGAGGCACTATTTGGTGCCTAAATTCTAATACCAACTACAAAGCTAAAGCTACATTTGTGTTTAGATCTTTGGCAGAATATAATAAAGGACAGATGTAAAATATCATCTCTCACTTAATTCTCAATTTTCTCATTCTGGAAGTTAGAATTAGAGTAAAAACTATATGACAATTCAATTAGTAAAAACTATAGTAGACATTCAATTAAAAGGGAAGCTTGGAAAATAGCTAATATGTACCCCAAAGAGACATTATTAAGCCTCCCTAGACAAGAGCCTTGGAAGGTTTACTCACAATCCCACAATAGGGGAAAAAAAAAAAAAAAAAAAAAACCCTGACAAAAACACATTCAGATTTTTAGCTAAAACTTACTTCTTTTTTTTTTGTTTTTGCACAAAAATGTTCATAGCAGCTTTACTTGTAATAGCCAAAAATGCAAATGTCCATCAATTAGTGAATGGTAGATGTATGGTATATCCATATAACAAAACACAATTATCAGCAAAAAGAAATTAATTATTGATACACACAAAAACCTGGGTGAAACTCCAAATTATGCTGAGCAAAAGAAACCAGGTAAGAGTACATGCTGTGTAAATTGTACCCACCTGTGTAAATTCAAGAAAACATAAGCTGATCTACGTTGATAGAATGTACATCATTGGTTTCCTGGGGATAGTCAAGAGGCAGGAAAAAGGAATGAAAAGTTGCACAAGAAAACTTTTGAAATGATGGACATGTTTGCTGTTTTGGTTGTGGGAATGGTTTCATTAGTTAAGCATATGTCAAAGCTTATTAAATCACACACCTTAAATATGGCATATAGTCTGTGTGTCAATTAAACCTCAATAAAGCAGTTAAAGAAAAAGAATTCACTGATAAGACAAACTTGGCTTCCTGCCTATCCAATATTTGTTTTCCCTTTTGTTAGCTTAATGGAACCCCAATCTGGTGTGTGGTGGCAGTGTGAATGGATCATAATCTATGCCAGTCATAACAATCCTATTGCCCTCCCTCTACCTGCCTCTTTTGCAGTTGTGAAAAGCCATATAACCCAAATCCAAAGAGACCTAGGCTGAAGTCTGCTGATGACGGTTCTTGGAGTGTTGACTCTCTCAATGAAATGGGATTAAGATGGTTTGATCCTTTCCCTTTCTGCCTTCTTCCTTAAAACTAACCTCTTTTATTAACAATTATCAAATCCAAACTATGACTGCGATGAGAAAACTATCTAAATGGTAATGAGAGCAATATTAATAAAAACAACAAAAATTAATTTAAAACTATACAAGGTGGTCTTCCACTTCTGACCATGAAAGAGGAGGTAGGTACAAACTTACTCTCATTATAAACAACTAGAAAACTGAAAAAAAAAAAAAAAAAAAAAAAAAAAAAAAAAAAAATATATATATATATATATATATATATATATATATATATATATAACAACAGTTTTTAGAAACTTAATGCTTTATAATGACCCCAGGTTTCTACTTGGAGGCATTCTCCAGGCTATGGTGCAGGGAAAACAACAGAAGTCTTACCAAAATGAGGACAGGAATCAGCTTTTGGTAAGGCCAAGGACACTAGAATTTTCAAGGGAGAGTATAGAAAAGGAAGGAGATACATAGAAAGTGCTTCAGAAATCTGCACAGAGTCCCCTTGAGTATGTTAATAGATACTAATCTACACACACCTATTAGAAACTCTATGAAGCCAAGCAAAAAGCAACTTTTAGAAAAAGAACAATTATAGGATAGCTACAAAACAAATGATTCTCTGATTCTCAGAGGTCACATAAAGCAGGAAATCATTCAAATCTCAACAAACCAGGTTGGGGAGATTTCACTGACTATATGGGACATTCATTAAAGAACTCAGAAGGCTGACAACTTATTAGCAGGACTAAATTTGGCCTAGAATAAATCCTACTCTCTACCTACCAAAAATCCTTAAAAAAAAAGACTCAGATCCAGTGCTTACAAATGTGAGATCCACAGCATTTCATTACTATAAGAAGTAACAGGAAAAACTGACTTATAATCAGGAAAGACATCAATTGATAAAAGCATAATCAGAAATGACAGAAATAATGGAAGTAGCCAAAAAGATGTTGGTGAGTATGCCCAAAGAATTAAAGAAAAACATCAACATAAAATGGAGAACAGGGGATTTGCAAAGACCCAAATTGGAGCTACTATAGATGGAGTATAAATAAATAACCGAGATTAAAATCTCACTAAATAGTGTTAATAGCACAATAGATAATGCAGAGAAAAAAAATCAGTGAATCACAAAATAGTATTAGAAACTCTTCAAATGAAACTCAAACTGGAAAAAAAAATCTCAACAAGAATAACAACAAACACAGAACCTCAGTAACCAATGAGACAATATCAAGTACTCAAACATATGTATAATTGAAGTTGCCAAAGAAAAGGAAAATATGAGGACAGAAAAAATACTTGAAGGAGTGGTGACTAATTTTTTTTTCAACTTTAATGACAAGATCAACTTATAGATCCAAGAAACATTTAAGGTCTAAGAAGAATGAACAAAAACAAAAATACACTAAGGCACACATAATCAAATTCCTCAAAACTACTGATAAGGAGAAACTCTTTAAAAGGCTAATAAAAAAGATACATTATATACAGAGAGGGAAAAAAAATGGCAACAGATTTCTTATCAGAATATCAGTGATCCAGCAGTAGACAATGGAATGTAATCTTTAAACTGCTAAAGAAAAAATAATCAGGGGTGCCTGGGTGGCTCAGTGGATTAAATGTCTGACTCTTGATATTGGTTCAGGTCATGATCTCACAGTCATGAGATCGAGCCCCATGCTGCACTCCACACTGAGCATGGAGCCTGCTTGGGATTCTCTTCATCTCTCTCCACATGTGTGGAGCTCATGTGTTAGCTCTCTCTCTCTCTCAAAATAAATAATAAACATTAAAAAAAGAAAAAAATAAGTAACTGTGAATATAATATTTGAAAAATGAAGATTAATAAGGTACTCTGAGAGTTCTCTCAGTCTGTTAAGCATCTGACTCTTGGTTTCAGCTCAGGTCATGACCTCATAGTTCGTGGGTTTGAGTCCCACATCAAGCTCCTCAATGCCAGCACTGAGCCTGCTTGGTATTCTCTCTCTCTCCCTCTCTCTCTGTCCCTCCCCCACTCATTCTGTCTCCTTTAAAATAAATAAACTTTGGGGCGCCTGGGTGGCACAGTCGGTTAAGCGTCCGACTTCAGCCAGGTCACGATCTCGCAGTCCGTGAGTTCGAGCCCCGCGTCAGGCTCTGGGCTGATGGCTCAGAGCCTGGAGCCTGTTTCCGATTCTGTGTCTCCCTCTCTCTCTGCCCGTCCCCCATTCATGCTCTGTCTCTCTCTGTCCCAAAAATAAATAAACGTTGAAAAAAAAATTTAAAATAAATAAACTTTAAAAAACATTTTAAAAAATTTTATTCAGAGCATAACTAACTAATTAAATCAGAAATTATAATGTTTTGTGGAATACTTAACATATGTAGAAAAAATATGGTAACAACAGGCATAAAGGATACGGGAGGGAAATGATAGTAAACTATTATAAGGTTTCTACTTCCTTATAATGAAGTATAATATTTGAAGGTAGACTGTAACTAACTAAACATGCAACTTTTAAATCTTAGCAACTACTAAAAGTATAAAACATAGAGGTATAGGTGATAACCCAACAGTGAAAATAAAAGAGATTCATAAAAATAGTTAAACAAAAACAAAAGGCAGAAAAAGATAAAAAGAAAACAGAATAAGAAAAATATAAGTAGAACAAATAGAAAAAAATAAGTTTGCATATTTAAACCTAGCCACACCAATCATACTCCCAATAAATGTAAAAGGAAAAAACATTGTAATTAAAAGGAAGAGATTATTAGACATACAAAGAAGCAAGACCCACTCATCAATAATAATATGAGAACCTGACTTTAAGTATAGACATAGGCAGATATAGATATAAATATAGATGCAAAGAGATTTACCATGCAAACACTCACCATAAGAGAGCTAGCGTGGCTACATTAATATCAATGTGGGCTTTAGAATAAGAAATGTTATCAGAGATAGAGACATTTCATAATGATAAGAAAGACATAACAATCCTGTATATATATTCAGACACAAAGCTTCAAATACCTGTAAGAAAGCCTGACACGACCTAAGGAAGAAATAAATATATCCACAATTGCAATTGAACATTTCAACATTCTGACTCATAATTAGTAAGACAAACAGAAAATCAAAAGAAACATATACATGATTTTAAAACATTATCAACCAACTTACCTAACATTCACAGAACACTATACCAGCAGCTGGTAAGCACAGATTCTTTTCAAGTACACATGGAATATTCCCAAAGATAGAATATATGCTGGGTTATAAAGTAGTCTCAATTATTAAAGGAGTAAAACACAGATTATGTTCTCTTGTCATGATAGAATTAATTTAGAAATGAATAATGGAAAGTTATCTTTAAAATCCCCGAGCGTTCGGGGCGCCTGGGTGGCGCAGTCGGTTAAGCGTCCGACTTCGGCCAGGTCACGATCTCGCGGTCCGTGAGTTCAAGCCCCGCGTCAGGCTCTGGGCTGATGGCTCAGAGCCTGGAGCCTGTTTCCGATTCTGTGTCTCCCTCTCTCTCTGCCCCTCCCCCGTTCATGCTCTGTCTCTCTCTGTCCCAAAAATAAATAAACGTTGAAAAAAAAAAATTAAAAAAAAAAATCCCCAAGCGTTTGGAAATTAAATACCACAGGTGAATATTGTACTGGAAATCCTAATTAATGCAACAAAATAAGAAAAACAAATACTAT